>NC_060122.1:647734498-652734498 GCF_021461395.2 Schistocerca americana
TCGTGGCCTTTCTAACCTCTCATTAAGCGTCACCAACCAACCAACAGCTGCTGTGGAAGACCCCTCTCAAACTCCTCACCCTTCCTTTGACTACACGGCTAACAACCGTAAAGTACACACTTCGGCAGCAACCAGACCTGACAACAACTCTTCAAATGATAGTTACATTTTAAGGCCCCACATGACTTCATTTTCTACCCAAGCAAGTGGAACACTTGTTCTTTTCAAGCAGATGCAACCGAGCTGGAACGAGGTAACTTTCCAGTCGGCAGTTTCATTTGGGAGGATATTTCCAACCACGGCAAATCTTTATAAAGAAGGTCGAACTCCGGAAACTGAGATACAAAAAAATTGTTGGGGCAAACACAGAGCAAAACTTTCCAGCAAACGTGGGCCCACGGACGAACCATTTGCTCACGTGTTTTCCTTTGTGGCATAATATGACATTTTATAACAAATTATTCCAGGAAAGCTTCAATTAGTTTAATCAGTAATGTTTCTTTCTTACCACAACTTTGTTTCGGCTATAGTGCCATTGTCATGTAAACCTGCAAATGTTACAGTTGTTGGGTCTACTTACGTTTATAATAGTATTAGACGCCCATATTGCATCAGCGAACAAACTGTCGACTGTGTATCTGTAGCTAGCCTGTTGTAAGTCACGTAATTTCGACTTGTGTAGAATTTTTTCAAAAAAATTGCCCTGAGCACTATGGGACTTAACATCTATGGTCGTCAGTCCCCTAGAACTTAACCTAACTAACCTAAGGACATCACACAACACCCAGTCATCACGAGGCAGAGAAAATCCCTTACCCCGCCGGGAATCGAACCCGGGAACCCGGGTGTGGGCAGCGAGAACGCTACCGCACGACCACGAGCTGCGGACAGAATTTTTTCAATGAAATACTTGTGACAACTAGACTGATAGTTCAATATCCTTCGTGGTTTATATTTACGGTGTAACCTCTGCTAATCAGCGATGTTAGTTGTATTTTGTTGATATAATAATTTTGTTACGATGTGTATCTATGGTTATCTTTTGATTCTTTTTACCAACAAATATGCTGCACAATCAAAGAAATGCATTAGAACTTGTAATGTATTTCTAACAGGCCTAGAAAAGAGAGGTTCCAACATCAAGAATCCACATCTGCGAACATCAACATTACACGCACAACCTAAGATACACAAGCAATTAATTCCAGTACACCAGACAATTAACTATATTGTCTGCCCCCTTAGATGATCGTCAGCGCTTCTGATTGCCATGTAGCGGGCCTGGGTAGGAGATTCGAGGACTGGGTGTGGGGTTGTCATCATCTTATCATTATCATTGACACGCAAGTCGCTCAGTGTGGCGTCAGCTGAAAATAAAAGCAGCTCATATGGGACTCCCGGCCATCAGTGCCAGAAGATCACTTAGTTTTTCATAAACTGTACTGACAGACAACTTGTCTGCTCAGTAAGAAACCTAACACATTACTAACAAATCTACAACAAAAAGTATACCATAAAAAAGTCAGCTACGTTAACTGATGCCATAAAAGATATACACGTACCACAAAATGGCAAACTTATTTTCTTTGATATTACAAACCTATACACAAACTTAACATTGCAGCAAACAACAGAAACAGCAACCTATGAAACCACAGGTTTCCTAAACTAGCTCTAAACAAAAATTATTTCGAATTCATCCACAACATTTACGCATAAGCTGATGGAGTGGCAATGGGAAACACACTGCCGGCACAACTGCACTCTACGCACTGGAAGAAAAATTTTTCAGCTCCAAATGGCCATTATTTATCAAAATTGTATATTATCGTAGATATATAGATGGCGCTTTGGTACTAATAGATGGAAACGATGAAGATATCCTATTACTTCATCAATATCTCAAATGTTTGCATCAAAAAATTAAATTCAAAATGGAAACAGACACAAACAAATCCATAAACTTTCTTGACTTTAAATATCAGCTACATTAACAATGAACACGTGTTTGAAATCCACAGAAAACCAACTACTATAGACAACGTAATTACTGGAAATTCTTGTCATTCAAAATATCAAAGTATGCCTATTTCAACACAATGATCAGTAGAATAGTCAGTTTACCACTCGAAAACAAAGCTATACATAACGAGCTTACACTACTCCAATATGTATCCCTGCAAAATAATTTCAGCCCAAATGTAGTACTCAGAAACAAGTGAAACTTAAAAACCAAAACATACACAAGGACATAAAATTAACAAAAGAAAACACGACTAAATAAATAGCAACATACACACCGACAATATACTGCGACAAATATCGAATAAAATAAACTAAATCTTAAACAAAACAACCACAAAGCTAGCATTCCGAACAAACAACAATCCAAAGACGAAAATTCTATATGGAAAAGTAAAATTTCTTATTCTACCCACGCACGCATATAAAAATTTCGTCCAACGTCTGCATTAGATCCAGTATCGGTCAAAAGGGACGAAACCTCAGCATTAAATTTAAAGAACACACAAGGAATTGCCACAACACTCGATCAAGGTTTTACCTATATCTAAAAAACCAAAATCACAAAGCACAGCATTTCGAAAAAGCGTTAGAAGTTCTACACCAACTATCAAAGGGACTTGCTATGAACATCCGAAGAATTATATATATACACGCAATATCAGCTAAACGATATCCTCAATTAAAAATCGATCTTAGGCGTTAAACTTATCTAGAAAATTTTACTGGCAGTTTTGAAAACGAGAATAGGTAAAAATACACAGTAAACAAAAACGAAAGGCAAACATAGATACAAAACGTAATAAAATTATAATGTAAATAAACCTCAAGTAACATCGCTGACTAGCGAAGATTAAACTGTAAACATAAAGCATTAACGATATTAAACTGTTAATCTAGCAGTAAAAAGTATTTCACGCAAAAAATTACATGACTTATAACAGCCTTGCTACAAACAGACAGTCGATGGTTCTCTCAGTGATGCAATATGGGCTGATGCAATACGGATGAATGTTTTAAGTAGAGGCAGGGATATATGTAATCGGACCTTGACATACAACTTTTATAAACGTAACTAAACTCACTAACTGTAACTTCTACAGGTTTACTTGAGAAGGGCGCTGTAGCCGAAATAAAGTTGCAGTAAGAAAAAAGCACTACGAATTAAACTATTGGCAGCTTGCCTGGAAAACTTAATTATGAAATAGCTGATGTATTGTTATAAGTCGTCATTGACTTCAGTACGAAACAGTGTCCTACGTAATACAAATTTCACCCTTGCCCTAACTTTACAAGAAATACAGTTTTACTTCAGCACGTTGCGTATCACCATCTGTCGGCTACTCGTACTTGTTAAAGATGCCGTTCCATGTGTCGTCTTCGAATTTGGCTGCAATGGTGCAGCTGCTTCTGTAGTCACTTTTGAAATCAAGCATCCCCTGGTTATCTCGTAAATCTTGGCAAGTCCGTACAATTTTGCTCCTGCAGCTCTGAAAATATATCAACGGGAGTTGTTACACTTCGCTTTTGAAATGGTCCTGAGCAGAAAAATTAATAGGTCACGTAATCTTTGAGACCAAGGTCCACGTTCCGCCATCCATCCTTCTTGAGCCTCGCTAGCGCGTAATATGTAATCATGTATGAGCAGTGAAATATGCAGGTGCACCGTAGTTGCAGAAACACGTCCTCAATTAATCATGGAATATTGTATTTCTGCGGCAGAAGATATCCACGCCTTTGTTTTATTAGAACAAGGTGTGGCTCAATTATACCATCATCAAATTCCCGTAACCAAAATTTGAAAGGGAAACGTTGATGGTGGCGTGCTGGCTTGAGCCACTCTTTAAACGTGAATCATAAAAATTAAAAATACCACCGCCTGTGAACCGGGAATTGTCTACAAATAAAATGTGTAGATGAAATTATACTTGAAGACCACCTGTTGGCTGCAGCCAGTTGTTGCATCCACTGACAAAACATCGCTCTACTACCCAAGTCTCTTCGCACTTGCGCAGGTGCTCTCCTTGTCGATGTTGGTGAGGATCGTCCTCTGTTGTCAATGACGCTGGTCGATTCTTGTACAGGAAATGCACAATAATCGGAGTGTCTTCCGTCAGATACTTTTGTCTGTACAGACGTTCAGCTTCAGATGCATTGCCGTCCGCACCAAACGCTTTTCTCTATACACATATTATCCGGCGGACAGGATGGGCAGCAATCTACGCTTTTTTGCTGATGATAGGGAATGGTGTTGAAGATGAGTCACAGTAGGATCACACAAGATGACTTAGTCAAATTTTCTAGATGGTGTGATGAATGGCGGCTTCCTTTAAATGTAGAAGAACGTAAGCTAACGTGGATGAGCAGGCAAAACAAACCAGTAATGTTCGGATACAGTTTTCGTAGTGTCCTGCTTGATACAATGAAGTCGTTTAAATATCTGGGTGTAACGTTGCAAAGTGATATGAAATGGAACGAGTATGTGAGAATTGTGGAAGTGAAGGCGAATCGTCGACTTCAGTTTATTGGTAGAATTTCGGGAAAATGTGGTGCATCGTAAAGAAGACCGCATGTAGGATACTAGTGCGACATATTCTTCAGTACTGGTACAAGTGCGGGCTTTCAAATACAATAAAATGTGATGGTGGCCCTCAACTACGTACCCTCTGAGTCAGAGTGTAGTTGCCGCATTACAAGCCAAATACTGCTGATTCTACAGTACACAATATGAATATACACAAGAATCGAATGGTTGAAGGTTTCTGTAACTCGGCAATTGCAAATTTTGAACGTAACATAAACATTTATACATGAAAGATTGCAGTTAAATAAATTCTGCAGGTACCATTTTAACGACTTTAAATGATGGGCACAATAGCAGAAGTATCTTTAAGAATGCCCTTTATTACTGTAAAACACTTTCTGTATTTCCATCTCTCGCGACCACACGCAAACTGCTCCACTCTCTAAGTCTTTCCCGCGACTCTCTCTCTCGCCACAGTGTCAAGAACTTCCCCTCCATTCACTTTGGTAGTCGCCTCCCTTAGTAACGAGGGCTGTGATTGGCGATAGCGCTCCCGTCATGTCTCCAAGCCAACGCACACTCTCAAACATTTTGAAACACATTCGAAATACTGGATTTACATTTAAATAACTTGAAATTAAATAAATATTCCTACGGCTGTACAATAAACACGCTTTAACACACATTAATAGATACATAAACAAATCAAATGAACATGTATCAAAGGAATAGACACAAAAGGTAGGCCAGTTGCCTAGTGTCACTGTGCTTTCTGAGACACATTAAATAATTGACCAATTTCGTCATGAATAGTATATATCGGATACAAACAAAGACATAGATGAATACATATATTTATAAGCATGCTGCTACCGTTTTTTCGTGTAACTGTCGAGTACTTATGGCCTGACGCGATCGACAGTAATCGGCCATTTTGACCTCCAATAACTCGTGTACTATTCAAGTTACATGCCTGTAATTTATACCAGTTTAGGCTTACACTAATAGCTTTCTAAAGACACGTCGATCTACAAGATCCGATTAACCGTTTGGGTTTTAGAAATTCGTTGCTGGATGTTACTTGTATAATATACAGTCAGATACTAAACTTTAAACTAATAAAGATATTGAAAATCTGATTACACCATCAGAATCGTCGTGCAAATAATGGTAACGAACATGTTTCTTTTTAAGGTATCACGATTCCTCTTGTTATTACTAACCCAGTTGTAAGCAAAGAAGGGAAAGCAGAAAGGTGGAAGGAGTATATAGAGGGTCTATACAAGGGCGATGTACTTGAGGACAATATTATGGAAATGGAAGAGGATGTAGATGAAGATGAAATGGGAGATATGATACTGCGTGAAGAGTTTGACAGAGCACTGAAAGACCTGAGTCGAAACAAGGCCCCCGGAGTAGACAATATTCCATTGGAACTACTGACGGCCGTGGGAGAGCCAGTCCTGACAAAACTCTACCATCTGGTGAGCAAGATGTATGAAACAGGCGAAATACCCTCAGACTTCAAGAAGAATATAATAATTCCAATCCCAAAGAAAGCAGGTGTTGACAGATGTGAAAATTACCGAACTATCAGCTTAATAAGTCACAGCTGCAAAATACTAACACGAATTCTTTACAGACGAATGGAAAAACTAGTAGAAGCCAACCTCGGGGAAGATCAGTTTGGATTCCGTAGAAACACTGGAACACGTGAGGCAATACTGACCTTACGACTTATCTTAGAAGAAAGATTAAGGAAAGGCAAACTTACGTTTCTAGCATTTGTAGACTTAGTGAAAGCTTTTGACAATGTTGACTGGAATACTCTCTTTCAAATTCTAAAGGTGGCAGGGGTAAAATACAGGGAGCGAAAGGCTATTTACAATTTGTACAGAAACCAGATGGCAGTTATAAGAGTCGAGGGGCATGAAAGGGAAGCAGTGGTTGGGAAGGGAGTAAGACAGGGTTGTAGCCTCTCCCCGATGTTGTTCAATCTGTATATTGAGCAAGCAGTAAAGGAAACAAAAGAAAAATTCGGAGTAGGTATTAAAATTCATGGAGAAGAAATAAAAACTTTGAGGTTCGCTGATGACATTGTAATTCTGTCAGAGACAGCAAAGGACTTGGAAGAGCAGTTGAATGGAATGGACAGTGTCTTGAAAGGAGGATATAAGATGAACATCAACAAAAGCAAAACAAGGATAATGGAATGTAGTCTAATTAAGTCGGGTGATGCTGAGGGAATTAGATTAGGAAATGAGGCACTTAAAGTAGTAAAGGAGTTTTGCTATTTGGGGAGCAAAATAACTGATGATGGTCGAAGTAGAGAGGATATAAAATTTAGGCTGGCAATGGCAAGGAAAGCGTTTCTGAAGAAGAGAAATTTGTTAACATCCAGTATTGATTTAAGTGTCAGGAAGTCATTTCTGAAAGTATTCGTATGGAGTGTAGCCATGTATGGAAGTGAAACATGGACGATAAATAGTTTAGACAAGAAGAGAATAGAAGCTTTCGAAATGTGGTGCTACAGAAGAATGCTAAAGATTAGATGGGTAGATCACATAATTAATGAGGAAGTATTGAATAGGATTGGGGAGAAGAGAAGTTTGTGGCACAACTTGACCAGAAGAAGGGATCGGTTGGTAGGACATGTTCTGAGGCATCAAGGGATCACCAATTTAGTATTGGAGGGCAGCGTGGAGGGTAAAAATCGTAGAGGGAGACCAAGAGATGAATACACTAAGCAGATTCAGAAGGATGTAGGTTGCAGTAGGTACTGGGAAATGAAAAAGCTTGCACAGGATAGAGTAGCATGGAGAGCTGCATCAAACCAGTCTCAGGACTGAAGACCAAAACAAACAACAATTACTAATTTCTATGTTAACTGCGAAATGTCTGCCATTATGGTTTCACAAAGTCCGCCATCTTTGGCACTCCCGGCATGTCTCCTCCATCGAGACAGCGTCACCAAGGAATTCCCAGCCACGCGGTCCGCCTGGACCCCGGCTACCGTTCGGCACCACGTGGTCGCTGACGAGCCGCGGCCACGAGCGCGGCTACACCAACTCCGAACTTTGAATATTTTCAGGGCGCCACAACTCGCCCTTTACGTCACACAAGGAACGTGTCGTGTTAGAAGAAGACACCGAAGCAATTCAGAAGTGGTCTGCCAGATATGTTACCAGTAGATCTGAACACTTCGCAAATATTACGGAGACGCTTCAGCAACTCAAATGGGAATCGCTGGGGGGAAGGCGACGTTCATTTCGAAAAACACTATCGAGAAATTTAGAGACCGGACATCTGAAGCTGACTGCAGAACGATTGTACTGCCGGCAACATACATTCTGAGTAAGGTCCACTAAGATAACATACGAGAAATTACGGCTCAAACTGAGGCATATACAGAGAGGGCTTTTTCCTCGCTCTATCTGCGAGTGGAACAGGAAGGGAAACGACCAGCAGCAGTACACAACCCACACGGAGATTTGTGGAGTACGTATATAGATGTAGATGCAGACATGAAATGCATGTCGATATACTCTCCCTCTCTGTAATATTCCACTGTGACTGCACCTGATACTTCCCAGACAACCGACATCGCTGTTGGCGCTGTGCTGTGTATCCATCCTATCAATCCTGTCCACATGGTCCAATTAGAACTGCACTACTCGGTAATCTTTAGATCTTAAAATAAGATCATATCGCAAACACGAAGGCAGTGCCGACTCGTCAAAACACTTGACCACACTGGGTATTTTACACTTCCTCCCATTACTAATAATGACACTACCTGTATACTTTCCTGTAACTGAAGTCGATAACTTGCTCCGCAAGCACCTAATGTAACTGCTGGTGTAAGGCTCTCAGCAAAGTTCACCGCATTGTTAAAATTCAACTTGCAGCCCGTCTATTGACGGGAGAAAGGAAGGAAGCCAGATTAACGCTTAACGTCCCATCGATGACGAGATACTTAGAGACGCCGCTCCAGCTCGGACTGCGGGAGCATTGGGAAAGAACTCCGCCAAGACTTTTCACAGGAACCATCCCGGAATTTGAATTGATTCAGGCAAATCAAGGAACACTTGAACCTGGTTGACTCAACGGAGATTTGACCCTCTGCCTCCCCCCGCCCAGAACATGAGTTCAGAGTATCTATAGATGAGTATATTTCGAAAAATGTTAGCAGGATGCTTCTGGAACGCTGCTCCAGTACTTGGGGACCTATTAAATGAAATTTATTGGCAGAATAAAAGTCATGACAGAAAAAGGCAGAGTGTCTGACAGCTGTTCTCGACAGTTAGTGTCTGGTTGACGACATTTCAGACCCTAAGTACTAGAAATACACGCATTATGTCAGAAATATTTGAAAAATGTACTTTCAATAAGAAATCGCGTATCTAAATTATTTATTTGTTTATTTTGGACTTCGTTTAACGGCAGTTTATCTGTCCTGAGGGCTGTCTCTTCAGTAACTGTTCTAGCTCCTATTCATAAACATGCTGTCTACGGGTTTGGGGTCTGGTGGAGATTTTTCTACAAGGATAAAGGTGCTCACAGCGGACGCTGGATGCCGTGATCCGCGAACAGCCCAGTATTTGTCATACTTATATTGACGGGTAGATAAAAATCTGTAAAAATTATTCTTTTTCGAACAGGGGCATTGTATTACAGCGTCCAGGACAAAAGAGGTTGGGGATAATGGTAGGGGTGATTATTGTCGTTTGGGTGAGAATTTACCAGCCAGTAGATCTACCAAACGGAATAATCATTATGCACGACGTCACTTCCTATCAACGTTTCCGAGAAAAGTAATGTAAAACTTGCGCTGCAAATACTGCGGGAATGCTAAGTGCTGTCGATGCGCGGTTTTCACACAGTTCAAATCGTTCAAATGGCTCTGAGCACTACGGGACTTAACATCGGAGGTCATCAGTCCCCTAGAACTTAGGACTACTTAAACCTAGCTAACCTAAGGACATCACACACATCCATCCCAGAGGCAGGATTCGAACCTGCGACCGTAGCGGTCGCGCGGTTCCAGACGGTAGCGCCTAGAACCGCTCGGCCACAGCGGCCGGCTTTTTCATACAGTGAGTTGGTAGTCAGGGACTCGTATAAATAGGTCGTAGTAATACTTAGAAGGTGTATTTTTTGTGCCAACATACACATTTTTAAATGGAACAGTCCCCATTGACATTAACTAACTAAAATTAGGGTAAATTAGAATGTCACTGCTTTGTTGCAGGATTCTAGCGCGGGTTGTTTGCGAGGTATGTATTTTCTTAAGTTCCCACAACACCACACATACAATACCTGCAGCACACGATTAAGAACAACTGAGCATCACAGGTTGTGTTCAAAATGACGAGCTTCCAGTCGGGTATGCAATCACTGTTACACATGTGCTTGCATTTCAGCGGAGATGCCCGAGCAGGCTGCAGTAACACATCGTTGCATATGGTTCAAATGGCTCTAAGCACTATGGGACTTAACTGCTGAGGTCATCAGTCCCCTAGAACCTAGAACTACTTAAACTTAACTAACCGAAGGACATCACACACATCCATGCCCGAGGCAGGATTCGAACCTGCGACCGTAGCGGTCGCGCGGTTCCAGACTGTAGCGCCTAGAACCGCTGGGCCACCCCGGCCGGCCATCGTTGCGTATCTTCGGGTGTAGTTTTCTACATCCAATAGACAGCATCTTTCAACTTTCCTCACACAAAACAATCTACAGACGTCAAATCCGGCGAACTGGTCGACCTCTGCGTCCAGTCCAATGATGTAGAAACATTTCGTGAAACGTGCTGTAGTAATTCGTGCCTTATGGGCTGGACAGCCATTATGATGGTACCACAGGTTCCTCCTAGTCTGGAGACGAGTTTATTGTAGCATTCGTGGAAGACGGTCTGTTAGGAGGCTGCGATATTTGTGCGTGTTCAACGTTCCGTCTATGAGAAACGGGCCTATGAGCTCATGGTTCACTATCCCACACCACACGTTTGCACTCCGTGGACGCTCACGTTCTGCCTGACAATGTCAACGGGGATTGTCAACACACCAATGGGAGATGTTTCTGCGGTTTACCTGGCCATGACTGGTAATTTTGTGGCTTGATGACTAATCAACATACACGATACATCTGGAGTATCCTGTCTTAATGCCTATGTAGAGGAGTTAACACGACTCTCATAATCGTTTCCATGCAGCTCCTGATGGAGAGAGATGTCATAGGGATGGAACCTATGTCAGTGGAGAATTTGTGAGACACTTGCCTGACTCATACCACGGTACAAGAACGAACTGTATTCTTCCTACATTCTCCATAACCATGAGCGTGTCAGCTTTTTCTGCACTGGTGAATCCCATCGTCCACTCACCACTTACTGCTTGACCTGTTACACACTAACTGACTAGCAACTCGCAATGCACTCAAGGGACATACAAGTACTCCGTAAGCAAACATAAAAAAACATCATACATAGTAATAATGCAGGCTGAATGGCACAAATAAGTGTCGGTTTTGGAAGCTTTTCAAAATACTGCATGACTCGCGCCATAATGTGCAACGGACATCACTGGCATTCTAATTTACCCTATCTGTCAATAGGCATTGTTCCATTTAGAAACTGTATGTTCGCAAAAAAATATATAATATATACTTTTCAAGTATTATTACAGTCTGTGTATTGGCTAACAGTACAAGCCCTTGACTACCAATCCATTCTATGAAAGCCGTGTATCAATACCAATTTCCATTTTCGAAACATGTGCGGTCCAAGTTTTAGGTTATTCACCCTATATTTCCCTGTGACTGAAGTAGCTAACTTGCCCGACATTGTCGAAAGTACCTGCTGATCTACAGCTCTAAGCAAAGATCTGCGTAATCAAAGTGGAGCCCATTTGTTGATGGGACGAAGAAAGGAACTCAAAATTAATGTTTAACGTCCCGTTGCTGACGACTCACTTGCAAGTCATACATGAAAAATAAATCAGTAGTACAACAGATACGAGGGTACCACGGCAAACATCTGGTGTCTGTTATAAAGGAAGATCTGGAACTCCCTAAGGATGCGTTTAGAAGGCTGGAACTGCCAAAAATAACAAGGAGGCAGTGAAGGATTTTGCGATGTCGCTGTTCGGGACTGCTCTTCTGTCCACGTAATTTACCCTGGAAGGAACACACATCAAGGATTTACTGAATGATTAATTTGGGTCTGGAAAATGATCATGAGGAACCTCAGGCTGCAAAAGAAGAAAATGTGCATGCTGAACTGTGAAAAGGAACTACAAAATGTTGTAATTTAATCTCAAAGATACAAGAAGAAAATTTGTTCGACTGTCATACCAGAGGAATACTCTAAAAAACTTTTTTATCATTGAGAGACAAAGGACTAATTTCGAGATTCTTTTATTACTTCTAGTATTAAATACCTTTTTTGTTCTGATGTGCTGGCGTTAAGACGTACTGTATAGTTTCATGACTATATGTGTGTTAAATGAAGGTGTTAAATGATGAAAAATGTGTTTTATAATTTCTGTCAAGATCAAGCCTAAATCCCATACCAATGGAGTACAAATTATTCTGTTAATTCGAGAAGGCGAATTTTAGATGGAGGCGACGATCTTTACGACGGCGCTGCTCAACAATAGAGGTACGTGATTGTGCTCACTACTTCCCTTTGGTGGCCGCTAAGATTAATTTCGATGTGTTTTTGCCGAGACATTCAGAACCTGCAATCTTCCTTTTCGTATAAAAATAGGAGTCCGATTGAAAAAGAAATATTCTTAAATTTAAATAATTGCAATTCTTTTACCCAGGCCACGGGGAATGATAGAAAGTACGTGCCTCTACCCTGATTGTACTTTCGCAATCTCCGAGTGTGTTACGACGTAATTATTTTACACAAAAAAATTTAAGATAGATCAAGCGAATGTACGTACCCTCTGAATGTGTCCAGTCAGTCGTGCGCATTGTTCTAAAGTTTTTCTGTTAATATTCTGTGGACTGCATCTCCGCAATTAATTTTTGTTTATGCCGCAAATCGCACTTCACGCGAAGTATTTATTTTGCAAGTGTCAGGCTCCATTTAATGTCAAAAAGTTCCGTAGTACGGCTGACTAAGCAAACCGCTACTATATTTCATATCTCTGCAACTACAATAACAAAAAAAGAATAACAAAAACAATAACAGAGAGGGTACGTTACAACTGCCACTAGTTGAAGATGACAGTGAAGATGCTAAATGTGTGCTACTGCTAAAGACTGAATACCATTCCTCATTCTATGAATGCTGTAATTTATGACTGCAATTATCTGTCAGCTTGAAACTTCCTGGCAGATTAAAACTGTGTACCGGACCGAGACTCGAACTCGGGACCTTTGCCTTTCGCGGGCAAGTGCTCTACCAACTGAGCTACCGAAGCACGACTCACGTCCGGTACTCACAGCTTTACTTCCGCCAGTACCTCGCCTCCTACCTTCCGAACTTTACAGAAGATCTCCTGCGAACCTTGCAGAACTAGCACTCCTGAAAGAAAGGATATTGCGGAGACATGGCTTAGCCACAGCCTGGGGGATGTTTCCAGAATGAGATTTTCACTCTGCAGCGGAGTGTGCGCTGATATGAAACTTCCTGGCAGATTAAAACTGTGTGCCGGACCGAGACTCGAACTCGGGACCTTTGCCTTTCGCGGGCAAGTGCTCTACCAACTGAGCTACCCCAAGCACGACTCACGCCCCATCCTCACAGCTTTACTTCCGGCAAAGGTCCCGAGTTCGAGTCTCGGTCCGGCACACAGTTTTAATCTGCCAGGAAGTTTCATATCAGCGCACACTCCGCTGCAGAGTGAAAATCTCATTCTGGAAGCATCTGTCAGCTTATTTATGTCATTTCATTGTAAGCTAGCCATTTTTGTTACTGTTTTTGTGGAATAAAGAAAAAAAGGTTATTAGACACACTGCTCCAGTTTCGGATTGGGGAACGATTGGGAAAGTGAGCTCCGCCACGCTACACCCCCGCGCAGAGAGACAAAAGAGGGCGGTGATGAGCACCACGTTCTACGCTACGTCAGCCAGGCAGAGGTCGAGCCTTTCATACGAACTATCCAGGAAAACATGAAGCTCGTTGATCGAATGGAACAGGGATTTGAATCACTGTCTTTACCCCGTCCCCCTCCTGAATACGAGTTTAGGGTATCTACTGGTGAGAAACTTTAGAAAATGCTATGAGGATGCATCTGCAACACTGGAACAGTCTTTGGGAACGTATTAAATGAAATTTACGGGCATAATGAAAATCATGATAAAAAAAGGTAGCATGTGTGATAGCTGTGCTTGACGTCTAATATCAGGCTGAAGACGTTTCAGACCCTACGCAATAGAAATACACGCATTATATCAAGCAAATTTCAAAATCCTATCTTCGGTTAACAAAGCTCATAGCTAAGATTATTTATTTATTTATTTATTTATTTTCATCATTGTTTAAGAGGCGAATTACCTGACCTGAGGGCTGTCTCTTGTCTCCTAGAACTTTGACCTACTTGCACATAACTAACCTAAGGAGATCACACACATCCATGCCCGAGGCAGGATTCGCACCTGCGACAGTAGCAGTCGCGCGGTTCCGGACTGTGCGCCTAGAACCGCTAGGCCACCGCGGCCGGCGAGACGCACATAGTCACCCAAAGCTAAGCAACAGCGAAGTTAAACCAACCACATAAGCCAGTACGAAATCTCAAATAATATGAAAAGAATTACTAAGGTAAGCTTTCAGCACGTATGCAAATCACGGTAGTATCGCGCACGTAAAGGTACCAACCACATAAGCCAGTACGAAATCTCAAATAATATGAAAATAATTACCAAGGTAAGCTTTCAGCACGTATGCAAATCACGGTAGTATCGCGTACGTAAAGGTATGAAAGGGTAGTCACAACCTGTTTTACATTCCGTTCAAAGGCACTCTGACCGCAGCATTGAACCCCGGTGCCGACTTTTCTGCTTCACTCTGGATGCCGTGCTCCCTGAACAGTCCAGTGTCTGTCATACTTACACACAGAGCGACGTCTAGATAAAACCTGTGAAAGTCACTCTTTGCCAAACAGAGGCATTACATTATAACTACTTTGGCAAAGAAAGAACTGCAGGTTTTCTTACGTCCTTGCTAAATAAGAGGGGGTGGGGGTTAATCGTCGGTTGTACGAGGAGTAATAATGCACGACGTGACTTACCAGCTACGTTTCCGAGAAATGTATTAAAAGAACACCGGAAGCTTTCTTATTCGGAAATTTAAACACAACTCTTACACATAAGGCTAATTTCATTACTTCTCAAAAGCCCAGTAAAAGGACCTTTCGCCATAAGTACTTTTTAAAAGATTTTTAGACAACATAGTTGTGTCGAGATAACAGCGATTGGTTTTCTTATAATCAATTATTCAAAATGACAGTCACAATCGCATTATATATTTTGCCGCCAACCGCTTTCAACCCGCGATGGGGTCATCTTCAGGGCAATTTACACCATTTGGTAACGACCAATCGTGCACAGGCATGGTGACGACTCCAGCAAGCGACCAAATGGTGTAAATTGCCCTGAAGATGACCCCATCGCGGGTTGAAAGTGGTTGGCGGCAAAATAAATAATGCGATTGTGACTGTCATTTTCAATAATTGACTTTTTAAAAGTTTTCTCACTATTTTCTTAGTGGTATTTATGAGGTTCAGTGAGTGGACTGTCAACGTGAACGAATTACTGTAATGATATTATCTAAGATGCAAGCATATCAACTAGATCGCACTTCCTTTTTGTAGTTTATTGACTTTATTCTTCAGCTGTGAACACACTGATCCGTACTTTGCATCTATGAACAGTTTCACACCATTAAAATCTGAATACGTAAAAAACAGTATACAGGCAATTAGTTTTCTTTAAAAATGGCGCCGCTAGTGGATTAAAATCGGTGGTTTGATATTCAGATGGCTGTTCACATCTTTCTTACCACTTTTACCCTGTTGTAACGAGATGGTGGTTTCCTGTTACGGCGAAAGTTTTCTGGGGAGGTGATCCTCTACAAGCATCGCTTCTTCCACTGGAGATGCTTTCGAGGGCCCCAGAAAAACACTTGACGTTCATCGAATTCGATGATCTGTGTCCTGGTCTCTCCGAATTAAGGAAATATTTGCCGAATACAAAGTTTTTTTTTTTTTATTTGATGATCTTCGTGGTGCAATAGAATGGTGATAAGGAAAGTCATGAATAAAAACACGTCAGAAGAACAGCGGCTACAGCTATACTTTGCTTCCAGATTTCCACGTGTATGGCCACTTGTACACTCAGTGAAACCACAGTTTCGTTGTGGCCAGAAGCAAGCTCTCCCACGCCCCTGTTTGTTTGCGGAGGCGGCCGTTCCGTGTTGCCGCATAACTGCTGGGTAATTGAAGGCGCCTTTCGGCTCAGAGAGGATCATCGCCCGGACCGGACCTCATTTAATCTGGCGGACCAGCTTCTGCTAGAAGACTATGGCAGCCCGTGTAACCCCCCCCCCCCCCCCCTCCTGCTGCTGCCGCATCTGCATAGCCAGCTTGTTCGTGTGGAATTTTACATCCGAATTAGGGTCCTTCTCATATATGGCTCCATCCCTCCCTC
Source organism: Schistocerca americana (assembly GCF_021461395.2). Taxonomy (NCBI): domain Eukaryota; kingdom Metazoa; phylum Arthropoda; class Insecta; order Orthoptera; family Acrididae; genus Schistocerca; species Schistocerca americana. The sequence goes on from NC_060122.1 coordinate 647,750,703, forward strand.
TCTCCCTCCCTCCCCCCTCCCCCCCCCCCTCTCTCTCTCTCTCTCTCTCTCTCTCTCTCTCTCTCTCTCTCTCTCTCTCTCTCTCTCTCTCTCTCTAGGTTGTACGTTCTCTTCTTCCTTTACGCTTAGAATGTACTACAACTCACTTTTACACCCAGGCTTTAGCAGTGAATCACTCTACTACCTCGGTAATATTCCAGTGAAAGAAACAACGTCGTCTTCTTTTCCGGGATACATGATTCGAAAAGGAGATAAAATTGTGTAACGTAAAACTTAAAGGAGTAGAGATTTCAGTGTGTTTCACTATCATTACCATTCTCATGTTTCATGCTACATTATCATGTACTTTTCGGGTGCATTCTTGTGATCCATTGCTTCCCGCTTTATGTTGCCCTATGTGCTGCCGCCCGTCAAGTGTCTGAAATCTCCTCCCCTTTCGTCTCCTCTTCCGTTCCACATAACCCACTACGACTGTCTTTATAAGCCCCTTCTTCAGTCCAGTTTCTTTTCCGTCTTTTATTAAAGTGAGTAATTATCTTTGCTATAACACTCTTCGCACTATCACCGCACTTTTCAGTTTATCCATCCACCTTATTCTTTTTATCCTCCGCCCTGTCGACATCTGAAAATCCTCTAGCCTTGCTCCATATTTCTTTCTCAACATCCATGTATAAGCTCAATACAGCAGGACATACCATGCGAAATATTTAGTCTTTTCTTCATGTCTTTGTCCATATTGCTCAGAAATGTCTATCGCTACTGCCATCCTGATCTTTAAATCAGTTTGTATCCTGCTTTCTAGGTATTCAAAGCTTTGAACGTGAATTATAATTTCTTGATTCATTTAATGTTCATACGAGGAGGGGCGGAAAAACAACGAGAACAGTTTTACAAAAAATCGTTTATTTGTCAGAACCTTTTCAAAACTGAAGAACATTCAAAACAGTGTGCAGCAGATGTAACACACTTGAAACATCCCCTTAGAACAATTAATGAATTACTGTGCTGGTAAACCCCCTTACGTTATTTGATTTTCAAACAGCTGAGCAGAACTGAACGTACTCAAATATTTCTCTCTTTACTTATTCTGATCAACACTAAACTGACACACAATATTTTTCGCGCAACGCAATCTGACTTTCAATAATCCCTACAAAAGAATGGCCCTGACTAACAGTAACCTATACCTTTCATGAATCACTTACAGCACAAAAATCTTCGTTACTCGAACTACTGCAATACAGCGAGCGCCAATACTGCCAGCTAAACAGAAGATTCTAACAACTGAAGGCACTAACTACTGATAGGCACAGTTATCAAATGAAAGATTTTGATAGAGAACAAATAATGTATTCATCTGAACAATGTTCAAAAGTCATCACATATACATATCAGTTCATGATATCCAGTATTACAAATTTACTCCTTCTGATGGACACACGACCAGATCGTCCGCTCTCAAAATTCTGCATCTCTCTCCTCACATCCACCACTGCTGGCGGCTCACCTCCAACTGCACAACGCTACGCGCTGTTCACATCCAACTGCCCAACACTACAATAGCGAATATTCCAACAATGCACACCAGCTACAGACTGCACACAGCACAGCCAGTGATTTTCATACAGAGCTCTACGTGACGTTACCAACATAAAAACCTAAACAGCCTACTTACATATTTGCCCAATGGTATTTTTTTTTTCGTAAGTGGGAAAAGTTTTTTAACTCATCTGAAATTATGATGCTGAATGTCTCCACATATTCTTACCACCCCCCCCCCCCCCCCCACTCTACGTCTTGAAAACGCGTTTCTTTCGTTCTTGAGATTGAGAAAGCCTGAAGAGGCCAGGTTCCGGCGAGTAGTGTGGTTTTTGACACACCGTTATCATGTGGTTTTTGGCCAAGAAGTGTCTGTCGATGTTGCGTGCGCAGGGGCATTTCGTGACGCAAAAGCCAATCTCCTGACTGCCGCAATGCGACGCCTTTTTTCTTCTCATTGCTGCACGTAATAGTTTTAGCACTTCAAGGTAGTAATCTTAGTTAACTGTGGTAAGCTGGGGAACGAATTCATGGTGAACGATCCCATTGACATCGCAGAAATAAACCGATAATACCTTCACATGGGATCTCACCTTCTTTGCTTTCTTTGGCCTTGGAGTCTTCCACTGGATGAATTGTTGGTTGCTTCCTGGGTTGTATCCTTAACACCACGATTCGTCGCCCATGCTGACTCTTGCGTCAAAATCCAGAGCGATATTTGACTGTTTTCTCGATTCCCGGCACACTCGTAAACGATTGGCCATGTGATAGCCAAAAACCACATGCAGAACGACTTTTGCTCCAACACGTTTGCCGGCCGCTGTGGCCGAGCGGTTCTGGGCGCTTCAGTCTGCGACCGCTACGGTCGCAGGTTCGAATCCTGCCTCGGCCATGGATGTGTGTGATGTCCTCAGGGTAGTTAGGTTTAAGTAATTCTAAGTTCTAGGGGACTGATGACCTCAGATGTTAAGTCCCATAGTGCTCAGAGCCATTAGAACCAACACGTTTCATTTTCAGATCTTCTATCAAAATTCGTTGACATGAGCTCCAGGCTACACCAGCCATTTCCACCGACTCATAGATTGTTCCACGACGATCAAACATAGATGCAACATAGATTTTTTCAATGTTTTCGTGCAGTCTGGAAGTCTAGGGGTGTCCTGGTCGTGATTGGTCTTCAGTTGACATTTGAACACTAATAAACCGAGAAAAGCACTCCTAAACCCTTCCAGGCTCAAACGTTCCTCCCTATAAGCAGTCCGAAGCATTGTGACAGTTTCTGTTTCTGATTCTGAATTTTCTAGCAGGAAACATAAATTATGTTAGAAAGTTTTTATTTAATATCTGGCACTGAAAAATCGTCGAACACTTTGAAACAGCACCTACAAGAAGAGTGACACTGAATACGATAATGTTTCGACGCGAATGCCGCTAGGGCAACGGACACAAAATGGCGTCTAGTGAAGCCACCTAATGGGAGAATTCGGAATTAGTGTTCTGCCAACTACCAGATAGCTATTCTCGATACTACTGGGCCCCTCCCTGGAACACTTGCACCGAGTGTCAACTGGCACAGTAACAGTTGTACGCAGCCAGGGGCTCTAGCCGGGCTAGCCGGCTTCTCACAGGTACAAACAGGCACACGAAGAAGTCTAGCAGTTCAGCACAGCTGCTCGTGCGAGGTGGGCCGCACTCACACCACAGCAGTGGGCAACCACACATCGCTTCAGGGTGGCTCATTAACGCATTTCATGTAAACTTACTTTTAAGACTTCTATTAATCAGAACTGACAATGAAATTCAACATGGTGATAACCGTGAATAAAATTAAATATCTCTTTTGATATTTTGATGTTGCAGGAAACGAGGGGCAACTTAGTAATAAACATGGTATGTCTTACGGCTGTTGCAGCGTTCTAATGACTGCCGTTTTAGGACGAAATTTAAAATGTCAAATTTATATTTTGTTACCAGTTTATTTAAACGTTAACCATAAAAAAAAACAGACTGCCAATGAATATCGCTTACGCTTTTCACTAAAGGATCAACGTCTGGTAGCACTTTTCGATTAATGCTAATTCGAAGACAAGCTCTTAAGTTGAAGTCTGCCACTGAGGTTCTGTGAATAAATTGGTTCTCTTCATTGCGAAAAAGAGCAGGATGTACATGTAAGTCTAAATAATGACATAGTCGTAGCTGCAGACTTGTAAAGGCGTGAGAAGTTGCACTGAAGAAACAGAAGCCTTCGGGGCTAATTCTGCTCAGAAACTAATCATACAAATGTCATACAGTAGATGTACAAGTTCTAAATGTAGCCGAGTTTCCACAATGTCAACGTAACCTGGAAATCAGTGGAACTGCACAGCATTACGCAAGCTGAAATCCAGTATGGGGTCTTGAGCTAACTGGCGATTCCTTCGTAGAGTGTTCCTCCGGAAAGAAAAATGTAGTTTCATAGTGAAAATGTTGGGAATATTATTGAGACTTCTTTTTTTTTTTTACACTGGTTTCTCGCTGTTCATCTTCCAAGCGGCCTCAATCTTCTGAATGGAATCTACTGTAATGTTATAAACGGAATTTTTTCGTTGTGCTCAAGGTTTTGAAGCACATTAATAGAACACTAAGCGTATCAAGAAACCTTCGCATAAAACAAACATACAGACTAGGTATCCAGCACTGATGCACTAACGTTGACGTGTCCGACAGCTTTGAAGTTCCCAAACTGACCATCATGCTACTTTTCATCCCTTTCAAAACAGATATTTTTCATTTTGAGGGGAAACTCCGCCCTAAAACTTCATTAAAAAAAATAATGGCTAGTTCACATCTTCAGAGTGTTTACTCTTAGATCCCAAAACTATTTGTCTGTATTCGAGTTACAAGTAGGTCTGAGGAACGACTGAAATACGAATTGCATAAGGGGCTATAGAACACCGAAAGACTCGAAATATAATTTTTGATTTCTATCACCATCAAAGAGAATTATCTATACTCCGAACTTCGTATAAACTTAAACTGGGAAAAACAAGTTGCAATGTTTCCAGGAAAACTGAAGCGGATCAACTGGCAGCCAGTCATTGGAAAGCAATTGCTTTGCCTGTTGACTGCGTAAATATAAATTCCGGGAACACACTGAAGTCGTGTTCAGTACAATCAACAAGCTCCAAGGAAACAGGCATTGGCTTACAATCAGATACTACTACCACTGCACCTACTCGAGAAGACTGAAAGAAGATCTCTAGAAAATTAAAGAAAAAGGCTACCCTGATCTTGAGATTACAAGAAGCCTCATATGAGCAGGAAGGGAAAACGTTATGGTGCCGGTGAAATTTAATGGGTATATGTCTTGTAGTGATTTTTTGATAAAATGTTGAAATACATTTTACCATTACTTCGTTTTTCGGAGCTCACTACCAACTTTTTTATCCTAAATATTAACCAGTCTGAATGAAATTTTTGTACGAAGTAGTCTTGCGTTTGCGCACTTCTATGCATTAATAGTATCGAAAATGTAATTTGTTTATTCTATCGTCATGTTACATACCGATAACCAAAGGCTGAAAGTTTAAATAAACGCTGGAAGCAAATTATTAATATTTCTCATAAAATAAATAAAAGAACCGTTGAAATATATATTGTGAATGTACCTACAAAACCTGTCTTGTGAAAATTATGGTGTGAGTACCAAAAATTGATTTTGGCTTATCGGCTTGTGATTATAATACTACTAAAGAATCTGAATATGCAGAGACTCAATGTCAGAGACTGAGGGGAGGGGCGATGGATACGGCGGTGAGAGGAAATGGAGGCAGAAAGCGGAAAGGAGGAGGTGGACAGGGAGAGGGGCCAGTAGGAGACGGAAAGAGAGGGGTGGGGGAGGCGAAGTTGGACGTAGAAAGTGAGAAGGAGGTGATAGACACCCGAGAGAGGGGACGAGGGGACAGGAGGAGATAGAGGTGTAGAGAGAGAGAGAGAGAGAGAGAGAGAGGGGGGGGGTGGCGGGAGGAGAAGATGGACAGAGAAATAGTGGAGGAAGTGATGGACAAGGAGCGGAGATTGACAAAGAGAGGCGGAGCAGGAGATGGACAGAGACCGGAAGGGATAGAGGATAAAGGCATACGTCCAATTCCCATACATGTTAGAAATGTGTGCGTTTTGTTTTCTTTTTTTTCCATTTAACCTGAGCCACAAAAAGGCAGACCGGGAACCGCTAATATTAAATACAAGCACAGTTGCGGGATCTGTCGCGACATCGACAATGGTGGCCGTTAGGCTCTGAGCACTATGGAACTTAACATCTATGGTCATCAGTCCCCTAGAACTTAGAACTACTTAAACCTAACTAACCTAAGGACAGCACACAACACCCAGTCATCACGAGGCAGAGAAAATCCCCGACCCCGCCGGGAATCGAACCCGGGAACCCGGGCGCGGGAAGCGAGAACGCTACCGCGCGACCACGAGCTGCGGACGGTGGCCGTTAGGTAGCTTGCGTTGTATGAAGGAGGACACCATGAGTGTAACATGTCTTCCACTGTAGTGTAGTTTATTTTAAGGTACTTCTATCTAGGGCGCAATAGAAAATACTGCCACCCGCGACAGTGCGTAGTTTTCTTGCTGGGACTGTCTTTTCTCGTGATAGCCCTAGTTGCAAAGTCGAGACAACATAATGAATGGACAACTGGATAACTCTCTTTTCAGTAATGTTTTTACTTTCCCAATGTACATTTCGAATGCAAAGATTCATCTTCCGGGCATCATTTGTTACGAAGGTCCTTTTGTAATAACTAATGATGAATCTGTGACTTCGAAATATTTATTGGAACAGTAAAAACGCTATTGAAAAGGCATTAGACGAACTTTATTACTCAGTTGTTGATTTTGTGGTGCTGACGATGTGTCGACGCAAGTAATTGTGCATACATGCACTCTCCCTAGCACCCATGTTACGTGTTGTAGAATGAGATAGCCTGGAATCTACCAAGTACGAGTGTTTTATTCGAAGTGACGCGATTGCGAACCAAGAAGATCTTTATTTACGCTACCAACCAGTTCCTCTTCAGTTTTTACTAGGATTCATACATCAGCGACTTCATGTAGGCCTGTTTGGTTCTTCTTGTCGTTGCCTTCAGACCGAAAACTGGCTTGATGCAGTTTTCCACGTTAGTGTATCCTATCCAAACGTCTTTATTTCTCAATGACTGCTTAATCTTACATCCATCTGAACCTGCTTACTGTTTTCATGCCTTCGAGTACCTCTAAAAAAAAAAAAAAAAAAAAAAATATATATACCCCCACACCCTACCATTACTAGATTGACTATTTTCTCGATTCCTCGTGATGTGTCGTATCAACCGTTCCCATCTTCCGATCACATTGTGCCATAATTTCTTTTGCCAATTAGATTCAGTACCTTCACGTTATTTATTCAATCTACCCATCTAATCTTCACCATTCCTCAGTGCCACCACATTTCAAAAACTTTTCTATATTCTTCTTGTCTAAGCTGTTTAGGGTTCAAGTTTCAATTCGTACAAGCCTGCACTCCAGAAAAATAAATACTTTCAGAAACGACTTCCAAGCAGTTATATTAAAATGCATAGTCCTGTAGAACTAAATCCGTACGAAATGAGTTCACCGATTATGCTGAACACGAGACAGGACTTCCGCTTCCAACTGAAGGAAAGGGGCATCAGTTTCTCACGTATCCGCGGACATCACTAACAAAGGAACCTTTCCATGTGTCAATAAGCGATGTCCCGAAGGGCTCGACGGTACAGATACAGCCGTGGGGCGAATATAGCTTTTGATGTTGGAAGAACTTTGTGAGAAGACTTTCAGAGCTAGATTTGTTGGATGATTTCGATGTTAATCCACACTTGAGCAGCATTACAATCAAGCAGCGGTCACTAATACATAATCAGTTCTCTTCACCAAGGCTTACCAGTGTACAGAAAGATGCCTGATACGAATCAGGATACTTAGAGGATCACCCGTTGACTGTTTGAAATTCTGCTGAGGTATGTTTGTAGTGCCTTCCTCGTCGTCTACATTACGTAAAGATATTCCGTTCATTTGATGTGCGTGGTATAAAAAAAGTTGTGTTTTAAGCACTCCTTTACAGATTGTCAGTATTGTAATTATATTCTATCACAAAAATGAGCTACTTCTTATTTTCAATTTGAAAAAGACATTTGTGGAACGGTAAACTATAAAACAAAACAAAAACCATGAATGTAAAACGTAAAATAACAATTTAAAACATAAGAAGAATAAGTAAGACAAATAACTAGACTAGTTACGTATGTGTAGATATTTTAATTAGGCGTGTTGACAATACTCCGACAGCACATTGTTTGCAGCTTATTTCCCTAAAATGGTATTTCAGAAACCAGCATTATTAGAAAGCGATGTACGTAGCTTGATAGCTTTTTTAATTTATGTTGTAACGAAAGTTTCAAAATTAATTAAGGGTGGCAGGATATTTTGGAATATTTCAAATTAATACAAAAGCTGATTATACAGTTTTCAAGAACATTAATTATAAGTCAATTCTGATACGAAAAACATTTTTTGTATCATCTTTTCGAAGGTATTCCCCCTGAATCAGCCGGCCGAAGTGGCCGTGCGGTTAAAGGCGCTGCAGTCTGGAACCGCAAGACCGCTACGGTCGCAGGTTCGAATCCTGCCTCGGGCATGGATGTGTGTGATGTCCTTAGGTTAGTTAGGTTTAACTAGTTCTAAGTTCTAGGGGACTTATGACCACAGCAGTTGAGTCCCATAGTGCTCAGAGCCATTTTTTTCCCCCTGAATCTAAAATGCCAATACACCTTTCGGGGTGTGTTTACCCCTTGAAAGTGAAATTGGGCAGAAACGAGAAGTGTTTTTCCTTCTCTACACACCCGCCAAGTTTCACAAAGCTTGTTTATTGATACTGGGGATGTCGTTTTGTAAGCAGGATGTTGTAGCATCCTGTCAGACTAACATTCTCTCGCAGATGTGTGTCTACCAAATGTGGCAGAACATCGCGAATGAGTGGAAGGCCACGTGCACCTTTCAGACAAGTGGCATCTAAATACGGTTCTTTATTTACTTATTTATGGCCTTCATTGGACCACTTTAGTCAAAAATACAAAGTTCTAAACATGTTGTTATATAGGGATACAATTCGGCTCAACAATAACTTAATATGATATTTAGGTAATATAATTATTAGAGACTATTCTTATATGAAAGGTGTTTTGCTCTTCTGTCTGCCCAATATTTCCTCACTCTTTCAGATATTTTCTTTCTTTCTTCATCTGAGACCACTCTTCCTGTACTCGTTTTATTGATTTTCATTTGTAGTCTGATTTGCGGGTCTTGCAGTATTCCGGTTTTCTCTGTCTTGTTTTTTAGGTCATCTACTGCAATTCGGAGTTCTTTTCTATCTTCCGTAATTTCTGTGATCCATTTAATGTCGCTCTTGCTCTTCCACAATTTTTGCATTTTTTTTTACCAATTCTGTTTTCTGGAGTTCTCATCAGATGTCCAAAGAATGAGATGCGTTTCTTCCTGATCGTGCTCATGACTGGTTCTATTTTCTTATATACTGTTTCATTTGATGCTATTATCCAATGTCCATTTATTTTATACTGTTTATTTATACATGTCCTAATTATTCTTCTTTCTATTTTTAGTATTCTGTCAATTTCTGCTGTATTAGTTGTTTTGAAGATAGTTTCAGCTGCATACGTTATTTCTGGTTGTGTAACTGTTTTATAGTGTTTAATTTTGCATCTATAGATAGGCTTTTTTTGTTGTATGTAGTTTTGGTAATGTAATTTGCGTAGTTCAGTTTTTTATTCTATTCTGCCTTGATGGCTTCTCATTTAGATTGTATGTTATTATTTCGCCTAAATATTTAAATTTATTAACAATTTTGATTTCCTGTTCTCCTATTGTAATTTTGTTTGCAAGTGGTGGATCACTTAGCATAATCTCCGTTTTTTCGAATGATATTCTAAGGCCTACTTTCTCTTCTATTTCTTGTAGTGATTTCACATGTTGCCTGGTTTCTTTAACGGTTCTACTAACTGATATTTTACATTTAACAACCACAAGTAAATAGAAAAAAAGCGTTGCTGGTGATGTCACACGAGCACGGCGTATGGATTTACTCACTACAAAGACGACTGCATATCGTGTTTCAAAGCAGCGTCGGTGCGGCAGGCAGTTGTTTGAGACGCCTCCCTGCACAGCAGGGGGTCAGGTGTCCCTGCAGGGTTTTGCTCTGTCAGCGCGGCAGGGCCAAGGTCCCTGGTGGGAGGCGTGGTGCGTAGCATGCCGACCTTAATGGGCGACAGTGCGGCGTGGCAACCCCGCGGGGCCCCACGGAGCAGCCGTCCATTCTCTCGTCTCCTGGCTACAGCCACGGGGGATGCCGCGTCCCACCACCGTAGCCAGTCACCTCTCTACGTCTTAACGCATACAGGGTGTTACAAAAAAAGTACGGCCAAACTTTCAGGAAACATTCCTCACACACAAATAAAGAAAAGATGTCCGGAAACGCTTAATTTCCATGTTAGAGCTCATTTTAGTTTCATCAGTATGTACTGTACTTCCTCGATTCACCGCCAATTGGCCCAATTGAAGGAAGGTAATGTTGACTTCGGTGCTTGTGTTCACATGCGACTCATTGCTCTACACTACTAGCATCAAGCACATCAGTACGTAGCATCAACAGGCTAGTGTTCATCACGAACGGGGTTTTGCAGTCAGTGCAATGTTTACAAATGCGGAGTTGGCAGATGCCCATTTGATGTATGGATTAGCACGGGGCAATAGCCATGGCGCGGCGCGTTTGTATCGAGACAGATTTCCAGAACGAAAGTGTCCCGACAGGAAGATGTTCGAATCAATTGATCGGCGTCTTAGGGAGCACGGAAGATTCCAGCCTATGACTCGCGACTGGGAAAGACCTAGAACGACGAGGACACCTGCAATGGACGAGGCAATTCTTCGTGCAATTGACGATAACCCTAATGTCAGCGTCAGAGAAGTTGCTGCTGTACAAGGTAAAGTTGACCACGTCACTGCATGGAGAGTGCTACGGGAGAACCAGTTGTTTCCGTAACATGTACAGCGTGTGCAGGTACTATCAGCAGCTAATTGGCCTCAACAGGTACACTTCTGTGAATGGTTCATCCAACAATGTGTCAATCCTCATTTCAGTGCAAATGTTCTCTTTATGTATGAGGCTTCATTCCAACGTGATCAAATTGTAAATTTTCACAGTCAACATGTTTGAGCTGACGAGAATCCGCACGCAATTGTGCAGTCACGTCATGAACACAGATTTTCTGTGAACGTTTGGGCGGGAATTGTTGGTGATGTCTTGATTGGGCCCCATGTTCTTCCACCTACGCTCAATGGAGCACGTTATCATGATTTCATACGGGATACTCTACCTGTGCTGCTAGAACATGTGCCTTTACAAGTACGACACAACATGTGGTTCATGCACGATGGAGCCCCTGCACATTTCAGTCGAAGTGTTCGTACGCTTCTCAACAACAAATTCGGTGACCGATGGACTGGTAGAGGCGGACGAATTCCATGGCCTCCACGCTCTCCTGACCTCAACCCTCTTGATTTTCATTTATGGGGGCATTTGAAAGCTCTTGTCTGCGCAACCCCGGTACCAAATGTAGAGACTCTTCGTGCTCGTATTGTGGACGGCTGTGATACAATACGCCATTCTCCAGGGCTGTATCAGCGCATCAGGGATTCCATGCGACGGAGGGTGGATGCATGTATCCTCGCTAACGGAGGACATTTTGAACATATCCTGTACCAAAGTGTTTGAAGTTACGCTGGCACGTTCTGTTGCTGTGTGTTTCCATTCCATGATTAATGTGATTTGAAGAGAAGTTCAAATGGCTCTGAGCACTATGGGACTCAACTGCTGAGGTCATTAGTCCCCTAGAACTTAGAACTAGTTAAACCTAACTAACCTAAGGACATCACAAACATCCATGCCCGAGGCAGGATTCGAACCTGCGACCGTAGCGGTCTTGCGGTTCCAGACTGCAGCGCCTTTAACCGCACGGCCACTTCGGCCGGCGAAGAGAAGTAATAAAATGAGCTCTAACATGGAAAGTAAGCGTTTCCGGACACATGTCCACATAACATATTTTCTTTCTTTGTGTGTGAGGAATGTTTCCTGAAAGTTTGGCCGAACCTTTTTGTAACACCCTGTATATCGACACCTTGATCTTTACCGTCCAAATGTCCCAAGTGAAATCCATAAAAAATTATAAAAAAACGAAGTAAAAATAACGCAGGCTCCCACTGCCGGAATTTGCGTTCTTGTTGATATTTGTTTTATGGACTTTAGACTCTTAGTCTAAGGCATACTTCTGTGCCTGAAGTTTCGTCTTCCAGTGCTGGAGACATCTTCAGAGGATGTCTGTTACCGCTGCAACAATCGGTTTTCGGTTATACCGTTTTTATTTTCATATTCAGATTAACCCGACTATTTATACCGCTCAGAGTAACTGGATTATGAAACAATCGATTTTTGGTTTTTTATTGCTATATTTCCAGTAATAAAACGTAGACGTCGAGCAAAGACTGAAAAATTCTGACTCCCTCAGAGTTTTGCATCATACGTTTGAAGATATCTAGGTTAAAAGTATCAAATAAAATGGATAAACAAAAGGAAACTTAGTCCATATACTGTTCGCTGCTTTACTCGAAAAGTAATCAGGGATCGAATACTACAAAATGTCACCAATATTCTCCTACTGCTTCTAATTTTTTTAAGCTCTGCTCAAAACTCACGTCGTAATCGAGGATCATGAGACTATATGGCCACTACTAGAAGACAGTGGTAAAGTGTGAAAACTGGAGAACTATTAAGTTTTCTTGTTATGTTGTCGGTCCCAAGGGCTACACAATGATAAAGAAATACTGTGTAGACACAAGCAGCAGATCAGCTCCTTTCTGTTTTTATTATAAACAATGAATGAATTGTTAAATTTTTTATTTTTTACTGTTTCCTAAATTTGTTATCTCTTTTATTACTTCACAGAAATGGCAGACAGATAATAAGCTTTTCTGTAAATTTTTTGTCGTTCTTCTTCTTTAATTACTTCGATGAAAAACCACATTTTGTCGTCAAAAACGTATATATCAACAGCAATTTGAATGCAACTGGTTATTTGATAACAAAGCTAAAAATGCTCTTCCAAAAATTTCGAATCAACAATTTACATGGATGGTTTAATACAATATTTACCAGAACATTTACTTGACAATAGTTAAAATATCAGTAATTAATTAATTAATTAATTGAAGGGCCAATATTTATTGTCCAATCTTTTCATAAATACTCGACTTCGATGCACTGATTTGTAAGTTGACACCTTTCATCAGAAACAATGCCATTTAACGACGATACTCGTCCTTCAGAAGCTACAGGACTTCCTACCAACGATAAATATTTTCAAGCTACAAACGACAAGCCCGGCATACTATTCCTATTGTGCTAAAAAAATGGTTGAAATGGCTCTGGGCACTAAGGGACTTAAGTTCTGAGGTCATCAGTCCCCTAGAACTTAGACTACTTAAACCTAACTAACCTAATGACACCACATACATCCATGCACGAGGCAGGATTCGAACCCGCGACCGTAGCGGTCGCGTGGTTCCAGACTGTAGCGCCTAGAACCGCTCGGCCACTCCGGCCGGCGCTAAAAAATGAATAAAAAATGAATAAATAAATAAATAGCGTATGATTGTTTCTGGGCAGCAAAGGGCAATTGATACATTACTGTCTCAGCATCGCTGTACTGATGCCTATGTCATGTGTGTATTGCACGTTTCCAACTGTCGTTGTTGTTCAACACTTCAAAGCAATGGAAATTTTACGAATAAACATTACTCATTCTGAAAAAAAGTTTAATTTGAAAACCAAAAATTTACCACCACTACTATGTTAATTTTTTTACTCTTCTTTTTGCGAAAAATTAAAGTAGGTCACCTGTTATAGCCGAGACCAAACAAATACCAAAAAATACCCGTTATTTGGAACTAAAACATCAGTATCGGTTTTAACTGGTTGAGTTTTCCCATCGCTAAATACTGCTTGATGATGACGATGACAATAATAATAATCAAACATAGCGTCAGACACAAAATGTATTTATATGTGTACAAAATTAACACTTTCTGACACAGCGAGTTCTGAGGGAGACAAATTTAGGTAGACCGTACCAGACAAGGGGAATGCAAAAGTTCTTGCTGCAGTAGATACGTCGTTAACAGATTTTTTTCTCTCTTGTTTTCTTTTTTTAAAAATTCAGTTCCCTGTTATAATGATTGAGTTCGTTCCAGATTCTGGTCCTGTGCGTGCGTGTGTGTGTGTTTTGGAGCTTACAAGCCCTCAACGTCGAGGTTCTCAGCGCCCTTATACATATTAAAGGAGACGAACGTGGATAAAATGATTAAAAGTGTTGTCACACAGTAAAGAGGAAACATATAAAGGACACCCATTCGCTCGCTCACTCCCACGTAAAGTTCTTTGACCTACACGATCTCTGTCTCACAGGCCTTAATACAATGGAGCGTCAATAATCTTCATGTAAGAAGGCCTCGTTAATCCATACATTGTGCATCCATAGCGTAGCCGTGAGCGCACGAAAGCCCTATAAAACGGCAGTAGATGAGCTCTGTCTGTTTCCCAAGACCTGTGGCTAAGGCACCTTACGATATCCAGTGACTTTTGTGTTCTGGCTTTCAGATCAATCAAGTGTTTGGGGTCAAAAATGTGGTCCAGAAACCTATCAAGTCGTCAAAATATAGAATGGTGTCCTTCATACACAAGTCATGTAGATTAGAAATACGACGAGAACGGTTAAAATGAAAACACACACACACATACAATATATATATATATATATATATATATATATACACTCAGACTCTGTTTCCTGCTGATGACAATGGTTTCGAGAAACCTCCTGATAGATTAGGACAGGTACGGAGATTTGTGTCCTTGTTTGCAAGTAGCCAGGATAGCTGTGTATAAAATACACTCCTGGAAATGGAAAAAAGAACACATTGACACCGGTGTGTCAGACCCACCATACTTGCTCCGGACACTGCGAGAGGGCTGTACAAGCAATGATCACACGCACGGCACAGCGGACACACCAGGAACCGCGGTTTTGGCCGTCGAATGGCGCTAGCTGCGCAGCATTTGCGCACCGCCGCCGTCAGTGTCAGCCAGTTTGCCGTGGCATATGGAGCTCCATCGCAGTCTTTAACACTGGTAGCATGCCGCGACAGCGTGGACGTGAACCGTATGTGCAGTTGACGGACTTTGAGCGAGGGCGTATAGTGGGCATGCGGGAGGCCGGGTGGAAGTACCGCCGAATTGCTCAACACGTGGGGCGTGAGGTCTCCACAGTACATCAATGTTGTCGCCAGTGGTCGGCGGAAGGTACACGTGCCCGTCGACCTGGGACCGGACCGCAGCGACGCACGGATGCACGCCAAGACCGTAGGATCCTACGCAGTGCCGTAGGGGACCGCACCGCCACTTCCCAGCAAATTAGGGACACTGTTGCTCCTGGGGTATCGGCGAGGACCATTCGCAACCGTCTCCATGAAGCTGGGCTACGGTCCCGCACACCGTTAGGCCGTCTTCCGCTCACGCCCCAACATCGTGCAACCCGCCTCCAGTGGTGTCGCGACAGGCGTGAATGGAGGGACGAATGGAGACGTGTCGTCTTCAGCGATGAGAGTCGCTTCTGCCTTGGTGCCAGTGATGGTCGTATGCGTGTTTGGCGCCGTGCAGGTGAGCGCCACAATCAGGACTGCATACGACCGAGGCACACAGGGCCAACACCCGGCATCATGGTGTGGGGAGCGATCTCCTACACTGGCCGTACACCACTGGTGATCGTCGAGGGGACACTGAATAGTGCACAGTACATCCAAACCGTCATCGAACCCATCGTTCTACCATTCCTAGACCGGCAAGGGAACTTGCTGTTCCAACAGGACAATGCACGTCCGCATGTATCCCGTGCCACCCAACGTGCTCTAGAAGGTGTAAGTCAACTACCCTGGCCAGCAAGATCTCCGGATCTGTCCCCCATTGAGCATGTTTGGGACTGGATGAAGCGTCGTCTCACGCGGTCTGCACGTCCAGCACGAACGCTGGTCCAACTGAGGCGCCAGGTGGAAATGGCATGGCAAGCCGTTCCACAGGACTACATCCAGCATCTCTACGATCGTCTCCATGGGAGAACAGCAGCCTGCATTGCTGCGAAAGGTGGATATACACTGTACTAGTGCGACATTGTGCATGCTCTGTTGCCTGTGTCTATGTGCCTGTGGTTCTGTCAGTGTGATCATGTGATGTATCTGACCCCAGGAATGTGTCAATAAAGTTTCCCCTTCCTGGGACAATGAATTCACGGTGTTCTTATTTCAATTTCCAGGAGTGTATTAAAAAAATGATCAAAGAGTCAAGATTCATTGATACATCTAACGCAGGCACTTATCAGCGCTTCTAGGCTGAGAAAGACCTTGCACGACAACATCGCTGTATTCAGGTGGTGAGGTACTGGCGGGCTGTGAGAGAAGGTTGTGAGTCGTTCTTAGATAACGCAGTCGGTAGACCATTTGTCCGCGAAAAGCAAGGACCTCAGTTTCGGGTAAAAAAATTGGTTCAAATGGCTCTGAGCACTATGGGACTTAACATCTGTGGTCATCAGTCCCCTAGAACTTAGAACTACTTAAACCTAACTAACCTAAGGACATCACACAACACCCAGTCATCACGAAGCAGAGAAAATCCCTGACCCCGCCGGGAATCGAACCCGGGAACCCGGGCGCGAGAAGCGAGAACGCTACCGCACGACCACGAGCTGCAGATCTCATTTTCGAGTTCCGGTCCGGCACACTACATTAATCTGTCTGTGTTTCAATATTACTGTAATGAACAGCTGGAATTGTAAGCGTTCGTAACAGTATATTTTTCTGGTCATGAGGGAAGAGGTTTTTATGCATTTGGAGAGCATGTAGAGATGATAATACCTACTTGCACATTGCTGCTATGTGCTCAGCCCATTTTAGTTTTTCGTCTATTATTTATTACTGCTGGACTCTGCTGATAGAGTAAAGAGTCAGTAAGATATTGGTCTCACATTACTGCAGTGAAGATGTCCAAAACTCGGAGTTTACGCCACACTCAGCAAAGTAATACATACCCGTCAGTTGTACACAGAAATTTGTCACTGCAATTGGCCGTTAATAAATCCTGTAGGTTCCTCTAGAACTGAACTTAAGTCCGCTGCCAAGTTACGGACGATGTGTGCTCCTGAATAATGGGCGCTTTTCTGGACCGAAGTAAATCTTTAATCCTAGAAATACCAACAGGGAGAGGAGGGGGAAGTTGTACTTTATGCCCACCTTTTCTAAATATTGTAGTCAAGTCATGGACTTCTTGGATTATAATTTTGAAGGTAATGTTTATTTATTTTTTCTTAAGTTTAGTTTTTCAGTTAAATTTAATCAAAAAATTGAAGTCAAATTTATGTTTAGTAGCAGATGCCACTCTTCACTACGAATGTCATGTTCAGTATTTTCAAGTGATGAACCTTACATAGACTTCAGTATGTCTTTAAATAGTATATTGTTGATGAAAGCGAAAGAAAGTAATTTATGTTTTTTTTAATTTTTTGTGGTGATAATGAAGTACCCTCACTTGATTGTATACAGTATGGAAACGCGTTGGTTCTGTACTCTTAAATTTTTATGAAGTCTTATTCCTGGTAATGATCCAATGATACAACTAAGTCTTTCACGACCGGATGTTTCAGCTCCCGAGAATTCTTCCAGGCTGTATGGCCGTGGTGCATGGAACTCTTCAATCCCTGACGTTTCGTCCAAAGCTAAGTTGGACATCTTCGGAGGTACTTCTGGTTGTGCTGAATCTTGCCGACGATGAGTCGGACGTCGAAGAACGGCCTAAATACCGTGGGAGATTGGCGTGGTCTGGATTTCACGTGATAGGAGAGAGAAATCTTGTCAAGGATAAAATATAACTATAGTTCAAATTCTGAAGGTGGCAGGGGTAAAATACAGAGAGCGAAAAGCTATTTACAATTTGTACAGAAACCAGATGGCAGTTATAAGAGTTGAGGGACATCAAAGGGAAGCAGTGGTTGGGAAGGGAGTGAGACAGGGTTGTAGCCTCTCCCCGATGTTATTCAATCTCTATATTGAGCAAGCAGTAGAGGAAACAAAAGAAAAATTCGGAGTAGGTATTAAAATCCATGGAGAAGAAATAAAAACTTTAAGGTTCGCCGATGACGTTGTAATTCTGTCACAGACAGCAAAGGACTTGGAAGAGCAGTTGAACGGAATGGATAGTGTCTTGAAAGGAGGATATAAGATGAACATCAACAAAAGCAAAACGAGGATAATGGAATGTAGTCGAATTAAGTCGGGTGATGCTGAGGGAATTAGATTAGGAAATGAGACACTTAAAGTAGTAAAGGAGTTTTGCTATTTGGGAAGCAAAATAACTGATGATGGTCGAAGTAGAGAGGATATAAAATGTAGACTGGCAATGGCAAGGAAAGCATTTCTGAACAAGAGAAATTTGTTAACATCGAGTATAGATTTAAGTGTCAGGAAGCCGTTTCTGAAAGTATTTGTATGGAGTGTAGCCATGTATGGAAGTGAAACATGGACGATAAATAGTTTGGACAGGAAGATAATAGAAGCTTTCGAAATGTGGTGCTACAGAAGAATGCTGAAGATTAGATGGGTAGATCACATAACTAATGAGGAAGTACTGAATAGGATTGGGGAGAAGAGAATTTTGTGGCACAACTTGACTAGAAGAAGGGATCGGTTGGTAGGACATGTTCTGAGGCCTCAAGGGATCACCAATATAGTATTGGAGGGCAGCGTGGACGGTAAAAATCATAGAGGAAGACTAAGAGATGAATACACTAAGCAGATTCAGAAGGATATAGGTTGCAGTAGGTACTGGGAGATGAAGAAGCTTGCACAGGATAGAGTATCATGGAGAGCTGCATCAAATCAGTCTCAGGACTGAAGACCACAACAACAACAGATCATAGTACGTCAAAGACAAAAACTTCTCATCGATTCTGTAGCGCCACTATCCATACATCGCTGAGTTTCATAGCTTCTTCTTTTCTGTTAAAATTAGCCCCATGTTTATATATTTCGATGGCTTCTCTATATAGCTGTGGATAATAGTTCGACATAGTACATAAAACTTTTTAGTTTCCGAAAATTTCACTACGTGATCACCCGACCGAAGAGCATGTTCCGCCACGGCTGACTTGGCTGTTTTCCCTAGTCGGAAAAGACTTACGTTCCTCAACCGTGTATTCACACTTCTCTTTGTAGTTTCAATGTAGACCCTACCACATGTACACTAAATCTTGCATACACCACTTACAGACAGAGGGGGACAATTATCCTTAACGGAAGGAAGTGCTTGGCGTATTTTCTTAATTGGTCTGAAAATCGGTCGAACGTTATGTTTCCTTAAAATCTTGCCGATTTGATCCGTTACTTTTTTGATGAAGGGTAGAGAAACCGTGTTCTTTCATCGCTGTGTCCTATCGTTGTCCTTAGGCCTCTGTTATTCGGTAGCAGAACTCTATTTATTTCCTAACTAGAGTACCCATTCTTCTCTAAAGTTTTCTTTACCTGTTTTAACTCGGCGTCCAAGTATTCCGGCGCACAACTTATGTTTTACCCTTGACAAGGTTTATCTCTCCTATCACGTGAAATCCAGACCACGCCTACTTTCCGCGGCACTTAGGCTGTTCTTCCACGTCCGACTCGTCAGTTGGCAAGACTCAGCACAACCTCCGACGATGTTCAACGTAACTTTGGACGAAACGTCAGGGATAGAAGAGTTCCATGGACCACGGCCATACAACCCGGAAGAATTCTCGGCAAATGATCCAATGAATTGTGCTGGTGTTATTTATGACAAATTTCATTGGCGAATAAGTATATCGGGTAGTAGTTACTAATTAGTATCCCCAGCTCCTTCAACAGGCCTCTATCTGTTAAATAATTGATGACAACGGGAAATTCCAGGACTGATGGGGGATCGATTCAGAGACTTTTAAGCACTGAGAAACCGTGCCACAACTATATCCTTGTATAATCGCATGGCCATTTTGAAATTAAAAATTTTATATACATAATTTAATATTCATCCCAAGTGTCAGTCTTTATTCATGTAGAAGACACAGTCTTGGGAAACCGGAACAGTATTTGTTTCAACAACTTGTATGATTTTTTTGTGTATGCGCATAAGTTTTATCAAGTGATAGGAAAATTTCTCTTTGGTTGTAACTGTTCTTCGCATAAACGGGAGTACTGCCGACGGCAGCGACACGTTAGAAATTCTGTCCCGCTCCAGCCGCTAGGCGGTATAAAAACCCGAGCGAGGAAATGAATTCCTCAGTCGACATGTCGGCTGGAAATGAGGCCAAAACAAGCAATATTGCCGCGCCTTCCGGCTACGCTCCTCCATTTGGTTCCTTCCGCCGCCAAAAGGCACCCCCGGCCACGCGGTCCAATAAGCGAGCAGGAAATTTAATTGTCACGGAATCGCCATGTAGCGTTGACGGCAGGCGGAATCGCAGCCCGGGAAATTGCCTGCTCGCCCGGCCCAAGTACTCGGGGCCCTTACTGATTACAATGTGGGCGCGCACCCACTCTGCGCGCTACTGCCGCTAAACCATATGGCTGGGTAACGCTCACATCCGGTCCGTAGGCGATAGTGGCAGGAAAAGAACGGCAAATGCGTCGAGTTATTCGGAACAGGTCTAACAGAACACAACGCGTTGTCCTAAACAGTGAGCATCAGGAAGAAACTTAAGTGAAAGCGACAGGGGGCTCGTGCAGAGTGGGAAAGTGTTGTACTAGAATAAGTTTATTCAAATTTAAACAAACCGGTTTATTTAAACAAGCAGAAAATTTCACAAGTATAAATTATAGCAGATAGGAACAGCTCATACCTCTAACATACATTACTATGAATTTACCAAAATTATGCTTGTGGCAGAATTTACTAAAAACTCAATAAAGCAATTTAATTACCGTAACATCAAGTACCACTGCCAACTAGATTTACAGTTACACTTACTTAACTCAACTGATGGCAGAAATCAATATGAGGGGCGTCAGAAAAGTCCATGCAAAAATAAAAACTACTTACGCGTTTGGGGTAAACCTTTTTTATTTTTTGACATAGTCTCCTTTTAGACTTATACACTTCGTCCAAAGCTGTTCTAATTTTTTGATCCCTTCCGAAAATAGGAATTGTCCAAGTCTGCAAAATAGCTATTAGTTGTTGCCATCACCTTCACGTTTGAATAAAATCTTTGTCCCACCAGCCATTTCTTCAAATTGGGGAACAAATAGTAGTCCGAGGGAGCCAAGTCTGGAGAATAGAGGGGATCTGAAACGAGTTGGAATCCTATTTCCAATAATTTTGCGACCACAACTGCTGAGGTGTGTGCAGGTGCATTGTCGTGATGGAAAAGGACTTCTCTGCGATCCAATCGCCTGCGTTTTTCTTGCAGCTCGTTTTTCAAACGGTTCAGTAACGATGAATAATATTCACTTGTAATAGCTTTGCGCTTTCAGAGATAGTCGATGAGGATTATCCCTTGTGAATCCCAGAAGACAGTCGCCATAACCTTTTCGGCCGAAGGAATGGTCTTCGCCTTTTTTGGTGCATTTTTTTTTTTTGTGGGGTTTAAGGGCGCTCAACTACTGAGGTCATTAGCGCCCAGTCACTGTTGTTAGAGCACATGGAATCTAGTAAAACTCAAGGGGAGGGGGGGACACCAGAAAGACCTGACAAAGATGCAGATAAAATAAGTAAAAAGGTTAGATGTCTTTGGACAAGCCAGTCAAAGTTATAAAACGCAGAACACGAGCAGCTGCTCGAGCGTCATCAGTTAAAATATCTGGTAAAGTAGATGGCAGGGACAGGACAACACGAGATTGACTAAAGCGGGGACACGACAATAAAACATGGCGCGCTGTTAATGCCTGACCACAAGGGCACTGCGGGGCTGGGTCACCGGAGAGCAGGTAGCGGTGGCTAAACCGGCAATGCCCAATCCGCAACCTGGTCAGAAGGACCTCCTCTCGCCGAGAGGGTCGGGAGGAGGTTGTCCAAGCAGTTGGGAGCGGTTTTACTGCCCGGAGCTTGTTTCCTTGGAGGGATGACCAAGCATCCCACCACAACGTCACAAGCCTCTTACAAACATCCCCACGATCGTCAGATGACGGGACACAATGGGAGGCTGGCCGAGGCAGGAGGACTGCAGCCTTGGCTGCAGCATCCGCAGCCTCATTCCCAGGCACTCCTACATGTCCGGGAACCCACAGAAAGCTGACAGGAGAACCATTATCAGCGAAAGAATGGAGGGACTGCTGTATCCGTTGAACCAAGGGATGGACCGGATAGGGAGCTCCAAGGCTCTGAAGAGCACTGAGTGAGTCAGAGCAGAGTACATACGATGAATGGCGGTGGCGGCGGGCATACTGAACGGCCTGATGGAGAGCAAAAAGCTCGGCCGTAAAGCTGGAACAATGGTCGAGGAACCAGTATTTACAGGTGACGGCCCCGACGACAAAGGCACAGCCGACACCATCGTCAGTTTTGGAGCCATCGGTGTAAATAAAGGTGTGACCGGCAAGTCGAGCACGAAGTTCGACAAACCGTGAGCAATACACTGCAGCCGGAGTACCCTCCTTCGGGAGTGAGCTGAGGTCGAGATAAATATGAACCGGAGCCTGGAGCCAAGGTGGTGTCGGGCTTTCACCCTCTCTGAAGGTGGTAGGGAGGGCAAAATCCAATTGTCGAAGCAGGCGACGGAAGCGGACTCCGGGGGGCAGCAGGGCAGACACATACAACCCGTACCGACGGTCGAGAGAATCGGCGAAGAAGGACTGGTAAGAGGGGTGGTCGGGCATAGACAACAGCCGGCAGGCATACGGACACAGCAGTACGTAGCGTCGGTAGGTCAATGGTAATTCGGCAGCTTCAGCATAAAGTCTCTCGACAGGACTAGTGTAGAAGGGTCCGGTCGCAAGACGTAACCCCCGATGGTGGATGGAGTTGAGACGGCGTAAGAGGGATGGCGTAGCAGATGAGTAGACGAAGCTCCCATAATCCAGCTTCGATCGGACTATGGACCGATACAAGCGAAGCAGGACAGTGCGATCCGCTCCCCAAGATGAACCACTAAGAACTCTGAGGACATTAAGAGAACGTGTACAACGGGCCGCCAAATAAGAGACATGCGGAGACCAACACAGTTTTCTGTCCAACATGAGCCCTAGAAACTTAGTTGTTTCCACGAATGGGAGAACAACGGGACCGAGATGTAAGGATGGCGGAAGGAACGCTTTATATCGCCAAAAGTTGATACAAACCCGTCTTCTCTTCAGAGAAACGGAAGCCATTTGCTACGCTCCATGAGTATAGGCTGTCTAGACAACGCTGAAGGCAGTGCTCCAGGAGGCATGTTCTCTGGGCACTGCAGTAGATCGCGAAGTCATCGACAAAGAGAGAGCCTGAGATATTAGGTGGAATGCAATCCATAATTGGATTGATCGCGATGGCAAAAAGGGCTACGCTCAAGACGGAGCCCTGAGGCACTCCGTTCTCCTGGAGGAAGACGTCGGACAATACGGAACCCACACGTACCCTAAACTTTCGATCCGTTAAAAAGGAATCAATAAAAAGGGGCAGGCGACCGCATAGGCCCCACCTGTGCTTAGTGCGGAGGATACCTCCTCTCCAACAGGTATCGTAAGCCTTCTCCAAATCGAAGAACACGGCTACCGTTTGGCGCCTTCGCAAAAAGTTGTTCATGATGAATGTCGACAAGGTCACAAGGTGGTCAACAGCGGAGCGGCGGCGACGAAAGCCGCATTGGACATTGGTAAGCAGCCGTCGAGATTCAAGAATCCAAACTAACCGAGCATGAACCATGCGCTCCATCACCTTACAGACACAGCTTGTAAGAGAAATGGGGCGGTAACTAGAAGGAAGGTGTCTATCCTTCCCGGGTTTGGGTATAGGAACAACGATGGCGTCACGTCAACGCATGGGGACCTGACCTTCGGTCCAGACGCGATTGTAGGTACGAAGCAGGAAGCTTTTGCCTGCCGGAGAAAGGTGTGCCAGCATCTGAACGTGAATGGCATCTGGCCCCGGAGCAGAGGACGTTCGAGTTCCTGCATAGTAAAGGGGGGGTCGCCGAGCCTCTTCTGCCTCTTTCTTGGGAAGGAAGGCAGGGTGGTAATGGGCGGAGCTTGAAACCTCCGCGAAAAACCGGCCGAAGGCGCAGTAGACAGCCACAGGATCAACGAGGACCCCATTACCTGAGGTCAGGCCAGGTACCGAGGAGTGGGCCTTAATGCCCAACAGCCGGCGCAGGCCACCCCATACGACGGAAGAGGTAGCAAAACTGTTAAAGGAGCTGGTGAAAGAGGCCCAACAAGCTTTTTTGCTGTCTTTGATGACTCTACGGCATTGCGCTCGGAGTCGTTTGTATCCAATACAATTCGCCAACGTAGGATGGCGGCGAAAGGTGCGTAAAGCACGTCGTCGAGCACGGATAGCGTCTCTACAAGCCTCGTTCCACCAGGGGACGGAAACGCGACGTGAAGAAGAGGTAGTACGAGGAATGGAAATTTCGGCAGCATTGATGATAACAGCCGTGAGGTATTCGACCTGACTGTCACAACTGAGAAAATCGTGGTCCGGAGAGGTCGCCAGGGAGGAGTAAAGTCCCCAGTCAGCTTTCGGTATGTTCCAGCACGAAGGACGTGGGGATGGGGTGTGGTGCAGGAGACGAACGACACAGGGGAAGTGGTCGCTCGAATAGGTGTCAGAAAGGACATACCACTCGAACCGACGGGCAAGAGTGGTAGAACAGATCGAGAGGTCCAAGTGGGAGTAGGTATGAGTAGAGTCCGAGAGGAAAGTCGGGGCGCCAGTATTGAGGCAGACAAGATTGAGATGGTTGAAGACATCCGCCAAGAGTGAGCCTCTTTGACAGGATGCAGGAGAGCCCCAAAGGGGATGATGGGCATTGAAGTCGCCAAACAATCAAAACGGCGGGGGAAGCTGAACAATCAGGTGCATCATGACTGCCCGACTAACAGCGGATGACGATGGAGTGTAGATGGTACAAACTGAAAAAGTTAAAGCAGAAAGAGTAATACGGACAGCTATTGCTTAGAGTGGGGTGGTCAATGGGATGGGAATAGACATCGTCCCGAACGAGCAACATGACCCCACCATGAGCTGGGATACCGTCCACAGGGGTGAGGTCATACCGCTCCGAGGTATAGTGGGTAAAGGCAATACGGTCAGTCGGGCGCAACTTGGTTTCCTGGAGACCAAGGACGAGCGGACAGTGCAGGCGGAGGAGCAGTTGTAATTCCTCCCGATTAGATCGAATACCTCTTATGTTCCAATGTAACAAGGCCATCGCTAGTCAAAAAAGAGGGGGAACGAGACGGGGGAAGAGCTGGTCACCTCGACGGCCGCGGAGGGACGGGTTTCGAGGGAACAACGCTACAACCGGCGGGAGGCGGATCCTGTTCCATCGAGTCGTCGCCAGCTGCGGCCGCTGTCCCTGGTTGTGTAGGAGGGGCAGCATCATTTGCCGACGAGAGGCCAGCTGAGCGCCTGGGAGCAGAGCGTCCCGGCGAAACTTAGGACGGCCGGGAGCAGCGACTCACGGATGGAGCGTCAGACGAAACGCGCCGGGGTGGAGAGGGGATAGAGACTTCTTCTTGGAGGCCTTCTTGGAAGTCCGAGGAGGCACAGGGATGTTGGGCTGGACCCGAAGAAGGTCCTCACGCGCGGTGTCCGTTTTTGAACGCCAGACCTCGGAAGCTGGGGTCCGGAACGTTTCCCCGATGGATGCCTGAGAAGAGGATCGCTTCTCAGGCGGCGGGGGGGGGGGGGAGGAGGAGGAGGAAGGGTGGCCCCTGGGGCAGAGGGGGCGGGGGCCATGGGGGAGGAGGATTTGGAAGGGAGGGATTTGGGAGGCGGAGGCAGAGACCCTGGATGGGGGGAGGAGGCGGAGGGGGGACAGGATAGGGGTGAGGATACTGTGGAAGGAGTGGACACAACTGAGGCAAACGAAGTGGTCAACGGCACGGGATGGATGTGGTCATACTTCTTCCTGGCCTCAGAATAAGAGAGACGATCCAAAGTTTTGAGTTCTTGTATCTTCTTCTCCTTCTGATATGTGGGGCAGTCTGAGGATCTAGGCGAGTGGATGCCAGGACAATTAACGCACCGAGGTGGTGGGGTGCATGTATGTTCCTCACGAAGAGGACGTCCACAATCGCCACAAAGGGGCTCAGCCTCACACCGTGACGACATGTGCCCAAAGCGCAAACACCGAAAACAGCGCATAGGAGGCGGGACGTAAAGGTCGCACGTCGCACCAGTAGCACATCACCTTTACCTTCTCCGGGAGAACATCCCCTTCGAAGGCGAGGATAAAGGCCCCGGTGTCGATGCGACGGTCTTTGGGGCCACGCTGGACTCGCCAGACGAAATGCACGCCTCGGCGCTCCAGGTTGGCCCTGAGCTCCTCATCAGATTGCAGCAGGAGGTCCCGATGAAAAATAACCCCCTGCATCCTATTCAGTGCCAGATGCGGGACAATGGACACTGGGATGTCCCCTAAGCGGTCGCACGCCTGGAGCGCCGCCGACTGTGTGGCGGAGGTGGTCTTTATAAGAACGGACCCCGAACGCATCTTACTGAGAGCCTCGATTTCCCCGAAGATGTCCTCAATGTGCTGAACAAAGAACATGGACTTTGAGGTGGCGAACGTCCCCCCATCAGTTCGAGAACAGACCAATTAGCGGGGGAAGTACTTCGCCCCAAGCCGGCGGGCCTGTTCCTCCTCCTAGGGAGTGGCCAAGGGGGAAAGGGCAGGAGAACCAGAACTAGAGACAGTACCTTTCCTTTTGAAAGACTCGGCTGCAGAGTGACCTGATACGTGTTGACGTTTCATCTGCGAAACGTCCGCCCCGATACCACCCACTCCGACCAGGGGCTCTCCCCACGGGCGCCACCCAGCCTCAGCAAGGGCCACCTGGCAGGATGACCGTTGCCTGGAGTCCTGATGCCCCAAGGAGACGGGCATCTACTCCTTGGCCGACGTGGGGAGGGTGCAGCTCAGGTATCGGCAGTACGATCCCTGTGTTGTCAGGGGGCTACAACCTAGAGGGTACATGACGACCCCACCACAACGGGCTGGCTACCGTGCTGGATTTCTGGAGCCATGGAAAGTCCATCATGATCGTAGGTGCAGATGGGGACGCACTATGGGCGTAACTTGTACAACCCATCAGGCGAGGCCCAATTTGAGGAATAGTGGGTATGGTTACAACGCCAGTACAATGCTGAGTGCCAAGGTCTTAGTGCACTGAGGACCAATGGTACACCACGTAAGGCATCCTTCCCCAAAAGGCTCGTACTTCTGTAGAATTTTGAAAAATGGAGGTCAAACCCCAAGGGGGACCATCACATGGAAGGCCGAAACGGTTGAAACTCCTTTAAGTCGCCTCTTACGACAGGCAGGAATACCTCGGGCCTATTCTTACCCCGGACCCGCAGGGGGGTTTTTTGGTGCAGATTCTCCCTTGGTAACCCATTGTTTAAATTGTTGTTTGGTCTCAGGAGTATAGTAATGTATCCACGTTCCACCCACAGTGACGAAACGACGCTTGAAGTCCTGCGGATTCTTCCTCAACAGCTGCAAACAATCCTTGCAACACTTCACACGATTCCGTTTTTGGTCAAGCGTGAGCAATCGCGGAACCCATCTTGCGGATAGCTTTCTCGTGTCCAAATGTTTATGCAAAATATTATGTACGCGTTCATTCAAGATGCCCACAGCATTAGAAATCTCACGCACTTTAATTCTTCTGTCATCCATCACCGTATCACGGATTTTATCAATGACATCTGGATCACTTGTGCCCATATGGCCACTCCGAAAATTTTGAAACCACTTACAAACTGTTCTAATCGAAGGTGCAGAGTCACCGTAATGTTTATCAAGCTTCTCTTTAGTCTCCGGAGGCGTTTTGCCTTTTATAAAGTAATATTTAATCACCACACGAAATTCTTTTTTTGTTCCCTTTTTGACAATCACTCGACTTCCTTGATTCACACGGATGCCAAACACAAAGAAATAGACCAATATGGCTGAAACTTTGTCGTTTCCAAAGACGCTACTAACTAAACATGACCTCGATACGCGCCAGTAGTGCCATCTCTCGGACTCTGCACGTACTTTTCAAACGCCCCTCGTAAAATGATCCAGTGAAGTACACAGCAACTGCCTAGCACATTTCCTGTCACAGCTTATAGAAAGCAACTGGTGGCAGAATTTCAACAGCCTGGACAGAACAGGTAGTTGGAATTGTGGAAAGGGGCCAAAAATGAGTGGCTGTCAGCTACACTCGAACACATATAACTTTATTTAGTTGCCCAAACATTACAGCGCCAATTTCCGAGCTTAACTATCGATTGAATATGTCACATAATCTTCTGGCTTAAGGGCACAACCTCTTTAATTCTTTAAACGGCTGAAGGCCCACGATTTAAAACACAACTACAATGAATTTTCAAAAGGCAGAAAGCCCAAAGCTTTATCCAAAAAAATATTTAAATGAGGCTGAAGGCCAAAACAACGCAATACTTGACAAATAAGGAACTTACAATTTTAAAACGGCTGAAGGCCCGTTATTTAAAACCCAACTAAAAGCATACAAATTCAGACCATCGGCTATGAGCCATTAAAATACACAATCAAACACCAATAAGAAAAGGCAGTACAGCCAGCGGCGCTCAGAAGTTTCCGGGGGTCGGTCTGCACTTGAAATATTAACATTGGCTTAGGGGAGACTGGCCCAACTATATCCGATCCGCCGGCAACCCAACCAAGAGACAGTCAACGGACCCACCGTCAAGACAACTTGCTTTCCACCCGACCAGTACACAAGGAGCTCCAGAGCCAAAATGTAAAAGGGATAGCCGCCCACAACCAAGTATGCATAAGCTATCGAAACTACACGCACGTGTTGGACAGAGACAACAGGGTGAGGAAAGGACACTGCCTGAATTTTACGTCAGCGGCCAGGGCAGAAAATTCCGCTGGTGCACTTTGACTTCAAATAACCAAAATACAGTTAAACTCCACCAGATGGTGGCCAAACTTTCGTTAACTCAAACCCTCGCTGTTGCTCTCGAGAATACCCCCAACAGCCAACCCTGAAAACCAGCGGCACAATGTGAATAGACTGGCTTCGGTAATGAAATCACCACTCAACTTAATGTGCTGGGTCGGTGAGCCACGAACCTCGTAGCAATCGGAACAGCTCCACACACTCCGACACTGCGTAGAGAGCAACAGTGGCCCCGGCCCACTGCGCCGCGCAGAGATTTCCTGGCTGATCCACACCAACCGACCGACCGCCGCACACCGGCTAGCCGGAAACTATAAGCACCAGACCAAAGATAGTACAAGGTACAGATATCGATACACATTACTGCTGCCACACGTAGGAAGAGGAAGAACCATGGCATAACCGCAATAACCGTGGGAAACCAAACGCAGTGTAACAGTCAAGGTTTAAACCAGTGCATAAGCCGCGGCCAGTATGGCTCACCCTTTTCTATAGTACACGAAACACAGATGAACAATCAATTTTTTTATATGCTTACGTGCCACACAACAGATCACCTTGAAATTAAGGAACTGCTTGTCCATACAACGTACAATAAGGCACAATACGTCACGGAGTAACTTAAATTACATACGGCACTGAATTTGAACAGAGCCTAGAGCCTACACTAAACACGAGACGACTTCGCCTACTGGCGCCACTCATACTGTAAGATTAATAACGAACTATTGATAAGAAATAACATAGTAGTCGAGCAGAACAACTAGACCACTGATGCTACTGTGCATCTGACAATTTTTTGGGTAACTAGGGGGCGATCACAGAGACGGCCAGACCACGTAACAACATAAGAGTCATAAAACGCTGAGCATCATTCCTGAGACTCGATGAAGAAACCAGCAGCTGCCCCCAGAAAACCGAGAAAGCTAGCAAATGTGTGTTTTCATCATAAGGCTGTCATTCAGGACTCAACAGACCGTAACCCACAGGCAACTCTTTCGATAAATGATAGGAAATAAAACAAAACCAAAATCACTGCAGACACACAAGTAAACTTACTTTTGTAAACCTAAACACAAGTAAAGGTTCAGCCGCCGGGTTGGAACAAGTTTCTCACCGCGCAATGTTCACTGACCAAACAGCAACAACCGGTACATTGGAACAGCACAGAATAGCCTTTCAAGCGTAGGCACTGCGCAATCCCACCGCCGGGCCGAAGACACTGCCCTTGGTCACAGCTTTCTGCCCTTAAATCGCGCGTCACATGATGCAGCCTTCCCTCTGGTGGCGGATCGACCGCTCGTTCCACTACAACTAGCAGTGCTGCCAACCTGAGGCACCAACTCTAGGGTGCGCAAAGAAAAGACGCCCTGCCCACACAGCAGCATCTGTAGAGATCCAAGGAAAGGTAATAAGACCACTCCTTGTTCTTGTACAAGGTGCATTCAAGTTCTAAGGCCTCCGATTTTTTTTCTAATTAACTACTCACCCGAAATCGATGAAACTGGCGTTACTTCCCGACGTAATCGCCATGCAGACTTACACATTTTTCACAACGCTGACGCCACGATTCCATGGCAGCGGCGAAGGCTTCTTTAGGAGTCTGTTTTGACCACTGGAAAATCGCTGAGGCAATAGCAGCACGGCTGGTGAATGTGCGGCCACGGAGAGTGTCTTTCATTGTTGGAAAAAGCCAAAAGTCACTAGGAGCCAGGTCAGGTGAGTAGGGAGCATGAGGAATCATTTCAAAGTTGTTATCACGAAGAAACCGTTGCGTAACGTTAGCGCGATGTGCGGGTGCGTTGTCTTGGTGAAACAGCACATGCGCAGCCCTTCCCGGACGTTTTTGTTGCAGTACAGGAAGGAATTTGTTCTTCAAAACATTTTCGTAGGATGCACCTGTTACCGTAGTGCCCTTTGGAACGCAGTGGGTAAGGATTACGCCCTCGCTGTCCCAGAACATGGACACCATCATTTTTTCAGCACTGGCAGTTACCCGAAATTTTTTTGGTGGTGGTGAATCTGTGTGCTTCCATTGAGCTGACTGGCGCATTGTTTCTGGATTGAAAAATGGCATCCACGTCTCATCCATTGTCACAACCGACGAAAAGAAAGTCCCATTCATGCTGTCGTTGCGCGTCAACATTGCTTGGCAACATGCCACACGGGCAGCCGTGTGGTCGTCTGTCAGCATTCGTGGCACCCACCTGGATGACACTTTTCTCATTTTCAGGTCGTCATGCAGGATTGTGTGCACAGAACCCACAGAAATGCCAACTCTGGAGGCGATCTGTTCAACAGTCATTCGGCGATCCCCCAAAACAATTTTCTCCACTTTCTCGATCATGTCGTCAGACCGGCTTCTGCGAGCCCGAGGTTGTTTCGGTTGTCACACGATGTTCTGCCTTCATTAAACTGTCGCACCCACTAACGCACTTTCGACACATCCATAACTCCATCACCACATGTCTCCTTCAACTGTCGATGAATTTCAATTGGTTTCACACCACGCAAATTCAGAAAACGAATGATTGCACGCTGTTCAAGTAAGGAAAACGTCGCCATTTTAAGTATTTAAAACAGTTCTCATACTCGCCGCTGGCGGTAAAATTCCATCTGCCTTACGGTGCTGCCATCTCTGGGACGTATTGACAATGAACGCGGCCTCATTTTAAAACAATGCGCATGTTTCTATCTCTTTCCAGTCCGGAGAAAAAAAAACGGAGGCCTTAGAACTTGAATGCACCTCGTACATAGAAGATCCGTCAGATAGGGTGAGCAGCAGTCCGAGTGATTCTGAAGACGTTGTTGTATACAGGAAAGTGTCGTCATCCATCGCACACCTCTCATATTTAGTAGTAAGATAGCCCGTCAAAAAATGAACACACTTCAAGCATGAGAACAGGAAGAAGGTGTACCGAAGTTTGAAAAAAAATCAAAATAGAAACAGTGAACGGTGCAAGGTCAACATCAAGTGCAATGGAAGAGCTACGACGCCGTGGTTAAGCGGTCACGGTATTGGACTGCCAAGTGGATAAACTCAAATCAAGGCTCCCTCGTAAAGTTCATTTCTATTTTACTATTTTTTCATAAAATTATGAAGTGTCTGCGTGGTCACTGAAATGTTTGTTCTCTTTCTGTAGTCTTTGAAATAGTCATACTATACACTGGTTATAGAATATCAATCATGTGGTAAGAATACTTTACCGTCACTAGTAAATGTGATGAATAGTGAGAGCAGGCGAGATAGCATACATACGTCTCTCAGAAATGAAACCAACAAATAAACGTTGTGAACTATATTACAACAAAGGAATTCAAGAGTCAAAACGTCGAAAACTGACGCATCTTCGAACCGTTAGAAACGTATGTTTTGACAAGGCACAGGGAAAATTGGTGATTGTAAAGCTGTTGCGTTCATTTGTTGCAGCTTATGTGACGATCTATCATGTTTTAAATATTTCCTTGGGAGCGATCACATTCACATTCACACGAACATCTATATCGGTCAAGGAGCCATATCTCATTCACTTGCCAGTCGCACAAAATAGGGCGTCGATAAGAGATTCTTATCACATGACACACGTACTGTCAGTAATGCCGTGTATGACGCACCAGACATGTTTCCCACTGAAGGATTCCGTTGACTTGTCGTCTAGTCATCAAACGTTTGCGGTTCCAATTAGAAAGCCCTTCTTTTCGGCTGCTAATAGAGTAGTTGTGCAGAATCAACTGTCATTATACGCGCCTATCTTACACCTCGCTGTTGCAAACGGAAGTTACACCACGACACAGACACAAATTTGAATACAGGTAACAGAGAGGGAAAAAAAATTGAGACGATGGAGCTTCGATCACGGCTCGCCTGCTTTGCAGTCCAATACCGTGCCCATTTAACTACGGCGCCCTAGCTTTGGCACTATGTGATTGGACCGTTCTCTGTTTTTATTATTTTTTTCTGTTTAGTACACCTTCTTCCTGTTTTCATGCTTGATCTGGGTTCAGTTTTGAAATGCTATCCGTTGGGTTATCTTACGACTAAAACTGGGGAGAGGGGGTACGATGGGGATTTTTCCTTGTGATTAACTGTAAGGGACTACAAGATGAGTAGTACAGAATTCCTGTTTGGTGCTATAAATGGCAGTCAGTGCCGTCACTAAATAACTGCAGAGAAATTCCGGATGAGTTGTGCCGAATTTGTATCTGGTCCTATAAATATCAGATGCCTGTGAATGCACCCTGCGGTGTGATTTGGCGTCACACGGCACAGTGAAAGTCCCGCCCTGCCCGGCAGTTCGCACCAGGGCTGGTGATGTGTTGCTGCCGCGGCAGAGGGCGCGCGATGCATCAGAGCAGCCGAGGACAGCCACCGCGAGTCGACGAGTGGGTGAGAGCGACAGCTGGGAGGAGTCTGGTGTGTGGCAGCGGAGCAGCCTAAAATTGCACCCTACGGCGGGGCAGTGGACAGCAGTTGGCGGGCAACACTTCGCGAGCGGCATCGGACGCATGGAGGATGCGCTGTCCGGTGTTGTGTATGTCCCGTGTTGTGACTGGTGCAGGAGTGGGTGGGCGAGTTACAGAAACGCCTTGCCTTTGGGAGACGAGTCGCGGTCGGCGGCTGACAACACAAATGAGCGGCCTCACATGCAACGAGCTTGGGCCGGCCGGCGTTGTCTAGCAGTATGTGGGGCAGCAGCAGTACCCATTATCATATTCGCTGCTGGTTGCAGAAATTATTTATTTCACAATTGCAAATTCGGCCTTTGGGCCATTTTCATGTGGTACTGGAAAAGATGTTGTTTCAGTTCAAGTCAGACTTTAAAATCCTCTGACAAGTATACATTTCATTGCCCAAAATACGCTTTTTCACTGTAGAATTGTAAACAGTCTGCTAGAACATTGATCTGTACCGATTTACATGTATGATGTTACCACTGATAACATTTCGCGATGCACAGAGCTTCGTACTCGTTTCATGTTACGATATTTCTACAGTGACAAAGCCTATTTGTGACGGTGACATGTATACAGGGTGTTCAAATGTTCAAACGTGTGTGGAATCGTATGGGACTTGACTGCTAAGGTCATCAGTCCCTAAGCTTACACACTACTTAACCTAAATTATCCCAAGGACAAACACACACACCCATGCCCGAGGGAGGACTCGAACCTCCGCCGGGACTAGCCACACAGTGAATGACTGCAGCGCCCTACACCGCTCGGCTAATCCCGCGCGGCTATATACAGGGTGGGGCAGCTAAGTCATAACATCCCATGTATCTCCCCAACCGTAATAAATACAAAGATGCCGCTTGGACAGTGAATTGCAGCGACAGGGACAACTTGAATACATCACATTTCATGTTTCTGCTATTTTTTATTACAGGGATATGACACCATCTTTGTTTTTTTTTAATGGAACACTATGTTAAATTTTTGCATAACATGGTGGACTTCAAAAGGCGGTTTCAAGTATGTGTATATCATAGTATTTAGGCGAATAGTTTTTGAGACACATATGTTCTCGTATCGTGTACGTCCTTCGAAGCGGCGTTGTCTAATGCGACCTTTCCTGTTGACCACTGAGGAACTTAATAGGTAAGGCGTTGTTTTCCTGCTTCTCGATAACGCCGCAAGGTGACGCACGAGGAAGCTGGAGAGAAGGGTATAAATGTGCTGCTGGGGTAATGAGACATCGCATTTCCGTCACATTTTCTTGGAGCAGACATGTACACCAACGAAGAAAAGTCATTTCTGCTTGTAGTGTATGGTGAAAGCAAAAGAAATTCTGTTAGAGCAATAAAGCGATATGGAGAGCTGTATCCTGATCGTCAGCGTCCCACGCGCCAACTTCTTGCACGTATTTGCAAGAAACTACATGAATCGGTATCATGGTACGCCATACAGAGGACAAGGCAAAAAACTGCAACTGGCGAGGTACATGAAGAGGGCGTTCTAGCGTTGGCGCGTAACCACCCTACTGTTTCGTCGCGACGTATCGTCTCGGAATGTGGTATAAGTCAGAGAAATGTTCTACGCATATTGCACAGGCATAGATTTCATCCGTTTCACCTCTTATTACATCAAGCACTCCCCGGTGTGGATTTGGAACGGCGCCAGGAATTTTGCCGGTTTGCTCTGCAGCGCCTACAAGATAATCCAACGTTTTTTCAATGGGTGCTTTTTACTGATGAAGCGACTTTCACCGACCACGTAATGTGAATTTGCATAATATGCGTTAGTGGCCAATAGAGAACCCTCATTGGCTTCGACAGGTACAGCATCAGCAACCGTGGAGTGTTGACATGTGGTGCAGCTTCGTCGGAAGTATCATTGTGGGGCCGTACGTCATTCCGGGTGACTAAATGGCAATAACTATGCACAGTTCTTGCGAAAAGTTCTGCCGATTTTGCTGGAAGAGGAACCACTAACTACGCGTCAGTACATGTGGTTCCAACATGACGGCTGTCCTGCTCACTCTTCCCGTGTGGCTACAGAGCTGTTAAATGAAAAGTTCCCGTATTGTTGGATAGGACAACGTGCTGAAGTGAAGTGGCCATCCCGGTCTCCTGATTTGACCCCTCTTGATTTTTTTCTGTGAGGAGCAATCAAACATAAATTGTATGCTCAGATACCAACTACTCCAGACGATATGAAGCAACGTATCTTCGAACCGTGCGTTGATATCTCACGTGACACCCTCGCAGCCGTTCACAAATCATTCGAACGGCGACTACAAATGTGCATTGCAGCAGGGGGAAGCATTTTGAGCACATGCTTCAGTAAAGTTTTGTATCATGTACAGTATATATTTTGCATCTTTTTGTGTATTTGCTTCGTATTGTTATCAATAGTAAATATTTTCAAATAAAAAACAAAGACGTACGACATAATTGTGACCAATAAGGGCCTCCTCATATACGTTTGTATTTCTGTTATTTAAAATGTATTAACATCTTGTAGTACTTTAAAACTGCATGTAGTCTACTATTTTGGTATCACAGTTGTTAGATAACTGAATAATATTTGCGCGACATCATCAGTTAATTTTTGCGCAAAATATAGCAGTATGTATTAGTATTGTCGGATAAATGGACGTGTTTGTGTAAAGATGGACTCGCGATGTTTACCATGTACTCTATACAACAAGAAAGGTCGCATTGGACAATGCCGCTTCGAAGAACGGACACGATACGGGAACGTATCTGTGTCTCAAAAACTATTCGCCTAAATTTATGATACACACGTATTTGAAACCGCCTTTTTAAGCTCATCATGTTACGCTAAAATTTAACATAGGGTTCCATTTAAAAAAACCAAAGATGGCCTGATATCTCTGTAATAGAAAATAGCACAAACATGAAATGTGATGTATTCAAGTAGCCCCTGTCGTTGCAAGTCACTGTCCAAACGGCATCTTTGTATCTATTACGGTTGGGGAGATACAAGGGGTGTTATGACTTAGCTGCCTCACCCTGTATACAGGATGGAGAAAAATTGTGTCACGAAATTTGGAACCTGGATAGCTGATGCCAGTAGGAACCAAAATTAATAATGTTGTGTGGGTAGGCAAAGCTCCATTTTTAAACTATGGAAACTTGGCGCCACGCACTCCGATTGGCTGTGGGATTGCCCTGCTGCCGTTCGTAAGTTGACGGGCGCCGCTATGGTTGTCGGCTCACACATACAAACGTCCCTCACCCCGTCACATCGCGATCTCCGGCAGGCAAAGCATTCGCGGTCATGCGTTGTCCAGAGCATCCGGCAACAGGGAAATCCCGAGGCCAATCGGAGCGAGTGGCGCCAAGTTTCCATAGTTTAAAAACTGTATGTTGTCGACCTAAACAACATTAGTAATTTTGATTCCTACTGGCATCAGCTATTCATTGTTAAAATTTCGTGACACAATTTTTCTCCACCCTGTATGTCTGAGGATTTTCAAGTCTGACATGTGCTGAAGCAAAACCTTTTGCAGTAGCACTTTAAAATGGTACAGAGACCGGAAATGCAATTGTGAAAATAAATAATTTCTAGAGCCAATGGCAAATATGATATCCTTCAAAAAATTCTACACGACTCCGAATCCCGACCATGAGAAGTTACTGAATAGTGAACATTGGCAGGGTTTTTACTAAGTGGTCGTGTTCTTAAACTACCTTTAACTGATTCGGTGTGTGGTTGGTTACAATTGGTTATGAGTCACCGTTGTAACTTATAGTACAGTCGTTGCAGTAGTACAATGTGAAGCAAATTTGTATTGTGATTTTATGATGTACTTGCATCTGGAAGATAAGTGTTTTCGGGATCATTAACATAATTGTGATGATTATGTTATTAATACAGAATTTCGTTTCACTGTTCATTTGTGGGGCTTTGAGCATGACAAACTAGACACCAGTCATTCTGTGCAGTCTGTTGTTGTCGTTTTAAGTTAATTTATTCTCCTTTTTTCTGTCGCTAACGTCAGCTTTTCCTTCACGGGTTTTGTTTGTTCACTGTGCTTTCTTTAATAACCGTAATTACTGCATGGGAATTATGCACACTCGCTGTCACTCGAAGTTATGTACTATTCATTGTGTATTTATTGAAGAAGCTGTTATTGGCCTTCGAATCATAGGCAGAATGTTCTCTCACGAAGGTTGCTCTATTCATTGTGAAATAATTTAACACGTTTCTGTCAGGTTCTATTACTCCTGTGTAGTATTTTTTAACAGATTTGCTTGTTTAGAATTTTTGTGGTATTTGCGTTATGGAGTACTGGGAGTTATGGAAATGTGTAAGGCAGCTTTAATTCTCCAGCGCAGAAGCAAGCACAGCACGTAAAATCTGGTCAAGTTCTAGTCCTGGTCCATATACCACACTTGCCACAGCGATTAGTTCTAACATAGTTTTTATTCATCGAAAAGCCCATGCCTGACGGATGGAATAGCACTGGTATATTTATCTTTGAGGAATCTGCACATACTTGCAATTTGTGTATTGTACTTAGGTATATTGTCTGCATCAAAGCAACTGTACTAATAAGAAAACTGACAACACTTGACGAAAACTGACTGTGGGTGACGTAGGCGGTGTGACAGAATACAATAAGACTATTTTTATAAACTCTGTCTATCTCACTAACTTGCTTGGGGCAACATATAGTATTTCCTTTCACCAAATCGGATCACGGAAAAAAGATATCTTAACCTAATTTTAGGAGTGAGCTATCTTAGTAGTTCGAAAGTCTACCTCAGTGACATTATCATTACTGTGTAGTGCACCAAGGAGCCAATAGCTTACGCTGTTTTTTTTAACCTCAGTAACAGAAGTATTTTCAAAGGTTTACGTCAGTGACAGAATCAAGCTCCGGAATCTTATCTGTATGAATACAAACTAACACTGAATTTACTTGGGTAGGATATCCATAATTAATGAAGCTGGTTTGTCTATTACAATCTTAGCCAAAATTGCTTTGCTTCTTTCGATGGTTTTTATTTATATTTGATTCCTTGGTCAGGAAAAACGAATTTACTGAGTTTGCTTTGTGATCTGGTTGCCTAATTATTACATTCTGATTTCGTTTTGTTTACAAATAAAAATGCCTGGTAAACTTTAGAGCTTTTCAATACACTACAACGTCTAGAACATTGAGACTTGGCGGTCTCAAGAATCCAATGAAGACTGTAAGACGAGACTTGTTGCAGTTCGGAAACATCAGGCTTCAACATGCTCTTTGGGAACTCCTTCCGAAATCGATATACGTAACGCTGACCGAGAGCGTCAGTATTATCTCTCTCCTCAGTACATATTGTACTCAAGTCGTCTGGTCATAGATACTTAGAGCTAGGGTGGGTCGCTAGTGTACAAAAAATACTTTTTGTGCCTTTTCTAACGGTTGAGGGTTATAAAAGAGTATTTGCCATATTTGTCTTTTGCAAAGATCAAAAAAAGTTTTGCATCAGCCCAGTTCCCCGAACTCCTGAAGATAGATGTTGACTGTGGATATTGTATCACAGACACAGTCCCTTTGACTGTTCAGAGATGTCACTAAACCCGCCCAAAGATGTAAGCAAACATGCATGAGCAGCGCCTATTAGACGGAGGGGGTCCTACAGCCAATCATTTCCAGTCATTCCATCAGGAAGGAGGTACACGGCTCGTATTGTCCGTAGTTCAACCATACCTAGATGGCGTACACCTTGCAGCGCGGTACAGATGGGCCCAACAACATGCCGATTGGACCGCTCAGGATTGGTATCACGTTCTCTTAACCGAGGCGTGTCGCATATGCCTTTAACCAGACAATCGTCGGTGACGTGTTTGGAGGAACGCGGTCAGGCTGAACGCTTTAGACACACTGTACAGCGAGTGCACCAAGGTGGAGGAACCCTGCTGTTTTTGGGTGCCATTATGTGAGGCCGACGTACGCCGCTGGTTGTCAAGGAAGGCGCCGTAATGGCTGTACGATACGTGAATGCCATCCTCCGACCGATAGTTGAAAGGTGGCTACACAGAGCCACAGCGCCAGAGAGTTTTGTTTCGCCGCCTCCACTGGCAGTGATTATTGAGAAGTAGCGGAAGGCAGTGTTTGTTGAGAACTCGTAGTAGTCAGTGCTTGCTGAGATGTGGTAGTGAAGAGTGCTTGTCGAGAGGTCGTGGTGGAGAGTTCTTGTTGAGATGTGGTAGTAGAGAGTCGGTGTGGAGATATATTGTAATGATTAGAGTGATTTTCGTCAATATATGAAGGTAAAAGAAAAAAAATTTTCCTTTTCTTTTTATTATCTCAATGTCTTAAATAATGCATCATTACAGGTTCAGTCAACAAAGCATCTGGCTTGTGTTCTTGTATTAGAGTGTAATTCTGCTTTCCTTACGCAATTATAGTATTTCTATTTTTTAATTACTTCAGTATAAATGATATTTAAAATTTCTTGCCTTATTGAAGAAGAACCGTGCCAGATGTGTACGTTGAGTCATACTTCCACACACAGAACAGTTATACTTGTGCTTTGGTTTCGTAGGTTTTATAGTTGCTGGGGACTTAATTAATTAATTGTGTTAACGGAAATTTTCTTTCATTCTTTGTTGTTGTTCTATGCAGTCAGATTGCGTACTAAGACTAGTCAGGGCCAACCGTTTACGAGACACAGCGTAATCGGACTTACAGCTACCAAAAATAAAAATCATTTTCAAATTTAATAATTAAGCCCCCATGCACGTGGTTTTTTTACGCATTATTTAAGACATTGAGATAATAAAAAGAAAAGGAAATTTTTTTTTTCTTTTACCTTCATATATTGACGAAAATCACTCTAATCATTACAATATATCTCCACACCGACTCTCTACTACCACATCTCAACAAGAACTCTCCACCACGACCTCTCGACAAGCACTCTTCACTACCACATCTCAGCAAGCACTGACTACTACGAGTTCTCAACAAACACTGCCTTCCGCTACTTCTCAATAATCACTGCCAGTGGAGGCGGCGAAACAACTCTCTCTGGCGCTGTGGCTCAGTGTAGACACCTTTCATAGTGCAACCATATCGGCAGCATATTGACGAGGCATTCGTCTGCATGGACGACAGTTCGCGCCCGCATCGTGCACATCTTGTGAATAACTTCCTTCAGGATAATGACATCGACTAGCAAGTTCTCCAGACATGAACCCCATCGAACATGCCTGGGATAGATCGAAAAAGGCTGTTTATGGACGACGTGACTCACCAACCACTCTGAGCGATCTACGCCGAATCGCCGTTGAGGAGTGGCCCAACAGTGCCTTGCTGAACTTGTGGATAGTGTGCCGCGACGAATACAGGCATGCATCAATGCAAGAGGACGTGCTGCTGGGTATCACAGGAACCGGTGTGTACAGCAGTCTGAAACACCAACTCTGAAGGTTTCGCTGTATGTTGATACAACAAGCAATCTGAGGTTTTCATGAGCAATAAAAAGGGCGGAAATGAAATTTATGTTGATTTCCATTCCAATTTTTTGTACAGGTTCCGGAACTCTCAGAACCGAGGTGATGCAAAACCTTTTTTGATGTGTGTAGTTCAATTTATTCAGTCATACAGGTAGGCCCTCTTACAGACATCGAAATATCGCAGATTTGTAACGTATTGGGTGCTTCTAGAAGTGAATATTTTCTCGCTACAGGTCTGAGGGATTTGTAATAAATCTTCGTGCTCTGAGGTACTAAGGAAAGTTTTCTACAATGGATTTTGCTGATTCTACTTCTGAACTGCGGCATGGTGTTCAAAGCCGTAAATTCTTGCAAGAGTCTGCGGTGACTTTAACGCACTCTTATTTCATGGAACACCAAGAGTTAACAGAAGTGTAAATTATTATCGCAAGAAATCACATCTACAATTGAACTGCATCAACATGGATGCTCTGTAAAGCATATTTAAGTGCCTCGCAGAGGGTTCATCAAATCACCTTGAGAATAATTCTCTCTTATATAGCTTGCGGAAAAAACGTATACCTCTCCGTGCGAGCTCTAATTTTTTACTATGATGATCGTTTCTCCTTATGTAGGTCGGCGTGAACAAAAGGTTTTCGCATTCGGAGGAGAAAGTTGGTGATTGAAATTTCGTGAGAAGATGCGCAACGGAAAATGCCTTTGTTTTAATGATGTCCACCTTTAATGCTGTATCACAATAACCCTAGGTTCTGTTGCGCGGCGATGAGGTGAGGTGATAGGACTGCTGTAGCCTGTTGTGGGGTTGTGAACCTCTGAGGGCTACGCCGGGGACGAAGCCTCCTCCATCGTTTCTAGGTCCCAGTCCCATACAATACAATAGAATGTAACCACACTGTTGGTTTTCTGCAGGGAACAGCACAAAAATAGTCATGTAATGTTGCGGATATGTAAGCACTCGCTAGACACAACTTTAAAGCTTTACAGCCAACAATCATTATTTATTAAAGGACAGGATACCGCGGCAGAGCTGAAAGGGATGGGAAATCACAGTCTTTATTCTCCCAAGGACATGCTGCTCTAGTGTACGGTTTACTGATAGCCTCCTCTTTGCACAAATGTTTCGGTAGTAAAATAATCCCTTAATTGAGTCAACGGGCTGGGGCCGTTAGGGTAGATGTTGCCAGAGACGAAGTGATTTACTGTTTAAATGTCGAGGGCATACGTTCCTAAAAAAGTCAATCAATATACTGCTTCTTCTGCATATACCTTACGGATAACCAACGAAGGGAAAAGTACACAGATTCGAGTTCACACTGAAACTTACCAACAATCGCTCTCCTCAAACGCCATACGTGCATAGAGGAGGAAAAAAAAGGGGTACATGACAGTAATACACACCGTAATACGACTTGCATGGCGTAATTGTAGATATAGGTAGTTTACAGCTTTCTCTAATGTCACAGTTTCCGGAGATATCCCGGTTGTCCCGTTGTCTGCGGCTATATGGGCCGGTTTTGTCAGAACCAGCTCCGTGACCGCTGAACCAGACGGACAGGTTCACGCGGTGAGCCGCCGTGCATCTCGTTTCGTCATCAGCTGCACGTCTTCCAACTGCTCGCTACGCACGGCCACACCACGGCGATTACACAGCGGTATCAGCAAATAAATCTCGTGAGTAAGTCTTACGTCAGAAGACGTGCCGCTTCAGTTAAACCTCCGCTGCAGTTAGAACAAAAACATGCGGCAGACGGCAGCGGAGGACGTCAAAGGCGAGAATCCTACAGTTGACTGAGACCACACGCTAAAAAGTTGGTGAGCGAGCGCTAACTGCTCCATTGCACCGTAGGCATTTCTCTACCGTTAGTGAAGTCAGGTGTATCCTGACCATGTTGTCTTTCCGCATTTACGACGCTGGAGCAACAGAAACAACGTCTCCGAACGTCTATTATTATTATTATTATTTCTCTTTCCTGTCTCAGACTTTATGTCTGGTTAAAAATGGAAAGTGACGCGGACCTTGATCAAGCGTGACTTCCTTTTAACTGTACAGTATATGTTACATTGCATTTAGGAACTTTCGGGTAATTGAACATGTATCAATAATTACAGATTTCTGTAGTAGTATATATATGTCTGGATGTAGCTGTATTGCGTTGATGTACTGGTGGATACTGTGTGGTATGACTCCTGTGGTTGATAGTATAATTGGTACAACGTCAACTTTATCCTGATGCCACATGTCCTTGACCTCCTTAGCCAGTTGGATGTATTTTTCAATTTTTTCTCCTGTTTTCTTCTGCATATTTGTTGTATTGGGTATGGATATTTCGATTAGTTGTCTTAATTTCTTCTTTTTATTGGTGAGTATGATATCATGTTTGTTATGTGGTGTTGTTTTATCTGTTATAATGGTTCTGTTCCAGTATAATTTGTATTCATCATTCTCCAGTACATTTTGTGGTGCATACTTGTATGTGGGAAAGTGTTGTTTTATTAGTTTATGTTGTATGGCAAGCTGTTGATGTATTATTTTTGCTACATTGTCATGTCTTCTGGGGTATTCTGTATTTGCTAGCATTGTACATCCGCTTGTGATGTGGTCTACTGTTTCTACTTCTTGTTTGCAAAGTCTGCATTTATCTGTTGTGGTATTGGGATATTTAATAATGTGCTTGCTGTAATATCTGGTGTTTATTGTTTGATCCTGTATTGCAATCATGAATCCTTCCGTCTCACTGTATATATTGCCTTTTCTTAGCCATGCGTTGGATGCGTCTTGATCGATGTGTGGCTGTGTTAGGTGATATGGGTGCTTACCATGTAGTGTTTTCTTTTTCCAATTTACTTTCTTCGTATCTGTTGATGTTATGTGATCTAAAGGGTTGTAGAAGTGGTTATGAAATTGCAATGGTGTAGCCGATGTATTTATATGAGTGATTGCTTTGTGTATTTTGCTAGTTTCTGCTCGTTCTAGAAAGAATTTTCTTAAATTGTCTACCTGTCCATAATGTAGGTTTTTTTATGTCGATAAATCCCCTTCCTCCTTCCTTTCTGCTTAATGTGAATCTTTCTGTTGCTGAATGTATGTGATGTATTATATATTTGTGGAATTGTGATCGTGTAAGTGTATTGAGTGCTTCTACGTCTGTGTTACTCCATTTCACTACTCCAAATGAGTAGGTCAATAATGGTATAGCATAAGTATTTATAGCTTTTGTCTTGTTTCTTGCTGTCAATTCTGCTTTCAGTATATTTTTGTTAGTCTTTGTCTATATTTTTCTTTTAGTTCTTCTTTAATATTTGTAATATCTATTCCTATTTTTTGTCTGTATCCTAGATATTTATAGGCATCTGTTTTTTCCATCGCCTCTATGCAGTCGCTGTGGTTATACAATATATAATCTTCTTGTTTAGTGTGTTTTCCCTTGACTATGCAATTTTTCTTACATTTGTCTGTTCCAAAAGCCATATTTATATCGGTGCTGAATACTTCTGATATCTTTAGCAATTGGTTGAGTTGTTGATTTGTTGCTGCCAGTAGTTTCAGATCATCCATGTATAGCAAATGTGTGATTTTGTGTTGGTATGTTCCAGTAATATTATAGCCATAATTTGTATTATTTAGCATGTTGGATAGTGGGTTCAGAGCAAGGCAGAACCAGAAAGGACTTAATGAGTCTCCTTGGTATATTCCACGCTTAATCTGTATTGGCTGTGATGTGATATTATCTGAATTTGTTTGGATATTAAGTGTGGTTTTCCAATTTTTCATTACTATGTTTAGGAACTGTATTAATTTAGGATCTACTTCGTATATTTCCAGTATCTGTAGTAACCATGAGTGGGGTACACTATCAAAAGCTTTTTGGTAGTCAATGTATGCGTAGTGCAGCGAGCTTTGTTTAGTTTTAGCTTGATATGTCACCTCTGTATCTATTATCAGTTGCTCTTTAGATCCTCGTGCTCCTTTGCAGCAGCCTTTTTGTTCTTCATTTATAATT
Source organism: Schistocerca americana (assembly GCF_021461395.2). Taxonomy (NCBI): domain Eukaryota; kingdom Metazoa; phylum Arthropoda; class Insecta; order Orthoptera; family Acrididae; genus Schistocerca; species Schistocerca americana. Next base: position 647,795,468 of record NC_060122.1, read on the forward strand.
TTGTTCTGTGTTGTATGTATCATTAATTTCTGAGTAATGACTGAAGTTAATATTTTGTATATTGGTGGTAGGCATGTCATGGGGCGATATTTAGCAGGGTTTGCTGTGTCTGCTTGATCTTTAGGTTTCAGATGGGTTATTCCATGTGCAAGTGTATCAGGGAATGTGTATGGGTCTGCAATGTAACTGTTAAATAATTTAGTTAGATGTGAATGTGTTGAGGTGAACTTCTTTAGCCAGAAATTTGCTATTTTATCATTTCCAGGGGCTTTCCAACTGTGCGTAGAATTAATTGCTCGGGTGACTTCATGTTGCAAAATTATCACTTCAGGCATTTGTGGTATCATCTTGTATGAGTCTGTTTCTGCTTGTATCCACCGTGCATGTCTGTTATGTTGTATCGGGTTTGACCATATGTTGCTCCAGAAGCGTTCCATGTCTGTAATGTTTGGTGGATTGTCTATTTTAATGTGTGTGTTATCTATTGTCTGGTAAAATTTCTTTTGGTTTGTGTTGAATGTTTGGTTTTGTTTCCTTCTATTTTCACTTTTTTTGTATCTTCTAAGTCGTTTGGCCAATGCTTGTAATTTCTGCTTCTTTTCATCTAATTGCTCTATTGCTTCTTGTTGTGAGATTTGACCTAACCTTTTTCGTTTTTTGTCTGATATTTCATTTCTTATAAATTGTGTTAGCTGTCCGATGTCTTTTCTCAGTTTTTCTATTCTGATCTGTAGCCTGTGTTGCCATGCTGGTTTTGTGGGTTTCTTCTGTGTGTTGGTTGGTTCTGATCTCTGCCTAGTGTGTATATTTAGTGTAGTGAGTGCTCCTACATAAACCAGTAGTTGTAATTCTTCCATGGTTGTATTTTCATTTATTTTGTTGTGTATGACTGTGTTGATAGTTGTTATTGTTGTTTCGACTTGTGGGTTATTTGGTGGTCTATGTAAGAATGGTCTGATGTCTGTATTTGTGTCTTTGTATTCTATATATGTCAACTGAAATTTTTCTTCTATATCTAACGTGTGTGTCATTTCACGTGGTTCTGGTGGCTGTCTTAAGATTTCGTTTACCTCTGATTGTTTAATTGATGCGTGTTCTTTGTTTGTTCGCTCTGGGATGTTTGAGACCATTACTGTGTTTTCTTCTTCTTCCGATTGCACATTATTTTGTTCAGTATTTGTTGTACATTTTGTTTGATGTTTTCTAATTCTGACTGGGGTATCCTGTTATTTTTGATTATTACACGAATCTGATCAGCTAGTCGTTGTTCTGTTAAGAATTTTAATTCTGGGTATCTGGTAATAAATGTTGTGTATACTTGTGATCTGTATCCAGTTGTGTTGGTTCCTAAGTTTGTTGCTTCGTAATAGCAGAACATGAGGTGTCGGTTAACTTCATCAGACCATCTCATCCTCTGTCTTTGTTTTCCTTCTAGGGTGGTTGCAGTAAGCATGTCCAGCAAAACACCTCTATTTGGATTTAAATCATTTTCCGTGTGGCTAGCAGTGCCGTTACCATTGTGGACGGGCATAGGGTTCAAGCGTCGTCCTCGACCATGTCAGCGCTTGTCCCAGGCTTCATTAGTTCTGTCCTGAACCAACTAATCACACTAAAAGGGGGTTAGCCCTATTAGTGTATTGTTCTTTTCGTCGCCTTTTACGACTGGCAGAACATACCGGAGGCCTATTCTTTTCCCGGGCCTCCACGGGGATTATTATTATTATTATTATTATTATTAGTCACGATAGTCAACTTACGTACGACGCAGTCTACAACAAGGAGAATTTCAGAATTTTCTACAATACAACACAATGCTTAGTTAAAATGTGGATCTGCAGTAAAGTTCCAGCCTACAAAAGGTCTCGATTTCAATTCCTGGTAAGTTGCAGGATTTTTATTCATCACTTCACCTCAAAAACGTTAGCTGATGGTAAAAATGTCGAGTTTCACCTTGGTTCCGAACCCCCCAACACTTTGCTGGACACGTCCGTTCAGTAGTAGAAGGAAGGCAGCGGTGTACCACAACCAAACATATGCTTGTCTACAAAAGCCTTGTGACATTCAAAACAATCATTAGATTGACGACGGATTTGCCTTTTTATCTTATTTCATGTTGCGTTTTCCATGCTTCTTTCACGCCTTCTCTTACTGCTGCGATCAGATTTACTGTGAAAATTTTAAATATAATGCTAGTTTCTTAGAATTCCACACCTTGTCTCGTTAATCTGATAGAATGAGTCAGTAAATATACCAACAGAATTTTAGACTGCGTTTCCCATATATGAAAAAATTTGGTTGATTTTTTTTTTTTGCTCTTACTCTGTATCTCGTTTCTACAGCGTAGTTTGAACTAAATTTTCCCCCACTACATTTCGTTCTCTTTTGAATTTCTTTGATGTGTCGTCCTGATTCCCGAGGCAGGCGGTTCAAATCCTCGTCCTGTCAGCCCAATGTAGGTTTTCCGTCGTTACCTAAACTCTTAAGGCAAATGCCGGGTTGGTTCCTTCGAAATGACCACTGCTGATTTATTTCCTTGTGCTTCTTCGATCCGAGTTTCAGGTGCGTCTCTAACGGTCTCGTCATAGATGAAACATGAATCCCCGAAACTCTTCCCTTTCTCGAATGAGATTTTCACTTTGCAGCGGAGTGTGCGCTGATATGAAACTTCCTGGCAGATTAAAACTGTGTGCCCGACCGAGACACGAAGGTAGGGGACGAGATACTGGCAGAAGTAAAGCTGTGAGGACCGGGCGTGAGTCGTGCTTCGGTAGCTCAGACGATAGAGCACTTGCCCGCGAAAGGCAAAGGTCCGGAGTTCGAGTCTCGGTCGGGCACACAGTTTTAATCTGTCAGGAACTTTCTTCCCTTTCTGTTTACAAAACTTTCTTTCCCATGAAGATACTCTTGTTTGACAATCGCCTTGTAGTATATAAATCTGTATTTTTTATTTATTTATTCTATCATTCATTAATAACCTTTTTATGTTACGGCCTCCGTGCTCTCTCTTACATCAGACCTCTAATTCAGTCACCCAAAACGTTTTACGTTGCCGTTTACTTAGATAAATATAATACGACAAATAATAATAGTACCTAGCAATAAACTCGACAAGTTGACTTGAAAGTAAGTTTGCCAATTGGGATACAGTAGTAATCAGAAACTTATAGCAACTTAAGGAAATGTCACCACAACTAATTACAACAACAACAACAACAACAACAACAATCGTTACGACCAGGAAAAGCAGAAACCTCAGGAAATTCACCGAAAATAAGATGGAACGTTGGGAGACAGAACTATCAGAAATGAAAGTAACGGAATAGTCAGCATTATGTGAGGCGTTTTCTAGTGGATTCGTTATTTCCACTGCTATTGATCATCACATTAATCACAATGTCAACAATTTTACCGAAAATAGCAAGATAGCCACGAATCGGCTATGATTGAAGACAAGAACAGAAAGCTCTTGAAGGTACAGCAAACCAAGAATCAGTGCCGGAGTGATGCACATTGGTGCCGTACTGACTGATCGTGCAGCTAAGGTCAAACAGATAATTCAAAGGCATGGTCCTGGATGACCAACGGAAAAGCAAAAAGAATGGTTTTTAAAGTTCAGACCGCGCGCGAGTAGCCGAGCGGTCTAGGGCGCTGTAGTCATGGACTGTTCGGCTGGTCCCGGCGGAGGTTCGAGTCCTCCCTAGGACATGGGTGTGTGTGTTTGTCCTTAGGATAATTTAGATTAAGTAGTGTGTAAACTTAGGTACAAATGGTTCAAATGGCTCTGAGCACTATGGGACTTAACATCTGAGGTCATCAGTCCCCTAGAACGTAGAACTACATAAACCTAAGTAACCTAAGGACATCACACACATCCATGCCCAAGGCAGGATTCGAACCTGCGACCGTAGCAGTCGCGCGGTTCCGGACTGTGGCGCCTAGAACCGCACGGCCACCTCGGCCGGCCGTAAACTTAGGGACTGATGACCTTAGCAGTTAAGTCCCATAAGATTTCACACACATTTGAACATTTAAATTTCAGGAACAAGTCATCACAACAAATGCCATCAAAAGCAGGATGGAAAAATCAGCAGAAGATCCGCACCGGGCAAAGAAGCAAAGGAAACACTCGACCACATTTTGAGCAGCTGCAAGAAGGTCGCTGAGACTGATTACAACAGAAGGTACTATGATGTGGCGCAAAAGAACCACTGGAACTTATGCCAAAGTTACCACTTGCCGGCGGCAAACAAAAAGATGTCGAAACGAAACATGCGAAATTACTATGGAACTTCGAACTAGAGACAGATTGAGTGCTGAACAATACATCAGATGTCACAATTGTAGAGAAAAACAAAGTGTAGGTAATTAACATAGCCATACGAGGTAACAGGAGAAACGAGGAGAACCAACTTGGAAAACTAGCCAATTAGAAGACTGGAAAATCGAACTACAGCAACTCTGGCGTTGACCAGCTGAAGTAATCCCAGTAGTTTTTAGTACACTGGGAGCAGTGCCAAAAGATCTTAGTGGGCACATGGAAATCACTGGCGTTGATAAAATGTCTACCTGCCAACTACAAAAACCCATGTTACTAGGATCTGCACGAATACATCACACAGACTTATACGATTAGGGCGTGTCCGACTAGTGATAAACAAGCAATTCAGCGAAATGATCTCATTTAGCTGTGTTTACTGTTATAATAATAAAAGTGACATACGAGGTAAATAACGTATTAATGAATATAAGTGATGCTTTATGGTACAGCGGCCACTAAGAAAGACAATTTGAGTTAGTCTGCTGCAGTTAGTGACGTAGAAAATGAGAAAGATAAAACAGTTTCTGCGTCAATCACTTATTTATTTTGCCAGTATGGGTCTCGATGATTCACAGCATTATCTTCAGATAGAGAATGTTAATTACATGGCTGGTGTTGGTGAAGAGCACAGACGCCTATGTACTGTTTTTTGTTGGTGATAAATTTTTGTCTACAGAAAATGTACTGTTAAAGTTCAGAATTTTTGACAGTAAAGTGAATTTACAAGCGAATCAAAGTCCAAAAATGGCTGCATACTGCTACTTGTTGCGTGTGCTCTCCACTGTACATCATGTTTACGCTGTCACTTCAAAGATGTTATACATGTCAGAGATGTTCTCGCGTACAATGAGTACAAAGACAGCTGAAGGGTGCAACTGCTTGAATTTGGTTATTCGTCACAGTACATCATAATGTTATTACTACATTAAATGGTTATATATGTAATACATTTTTCTGTTATTTAAAAAATATGAACTGGCTGCAAGATAATATGAACTTGTGTACATATCAGTTATTATTTTAGTTGGTTTCATATACACCACTATGCTTTTCTGTTGCAGTCCATCATATTTTTAAAACACAAGAAAAATGCACTATGTACATAAAACCACCTTAAATAATAACTGATTTGTGTACAAGTCCACATTCTTTTGCAGCCCATTCACGTAGTTTAACTAACAGAAAAATATATTCATGCATATAACAATTTCACCTTTGAGTTATCTTTATACTCACTGTAGGCGATAATATCTCTGACATGTAAAACATCTTTGAAATGACAATGTATACATATTGTAAACCGAAGAGAACTTGCAATAAGTAGTAGTGTGCAGCCTTTTTGGTCTCTGTTTCCCATGTAAGTACATTTTACTCTCACAAGTTCATGTTCTTCAACTCTAACAGTGCCTTTGCTAAAAACAAAATTTTATCGCCAACAAAAAGCGCAACGTAACCTGCCTTGCACTGGGTCTGCCGCTGTAGAAAGGCGTCTGTTCTCTTCACTGACACCACCTGTGTAACTATACAGTTCTTCATCTGAAGTTGATAGTGAGATGTGTGCAAACGCGTAGTAGAACAATAAATAAGTGACTGACGCAGAAACTTATTTATATTTGTCAACAGTCGCAGCCGTCATGATGTCCTTCATGGACGGAACAAGCATTGTCCTTCATGGACGGAATATGCATGTAGGTCATTAGCTCTCTTTAGTCGCTGGAGTTGTGATTCAGTTCTCTCATATAGTGGGGCAGATTCAAAGAAGTGTTCCTGCTACGGAAAATTAGTATGGAGAAGGCGGTTGCGTGGTGTACCGGGGCAGAAAATATTTTACTTTGACGAGTAAGGGTGTTTCTGCTGTTTTCTACAGACATGGCGTAAGATCGACTAGATGTATGAGGTACTGTATTTTCATCGATTAGTTGGTGCAGCACACAGGCTCTGTAAATCCCAGCGCTTTTCAACACGTAGCCAGGATAGCTGTACATAAGACAGTGAAACTGGTCAAAGCTACGAACGTTACAAATGTATCGTGTGCAGGCGTTCGTCAGCAATTCCACGCGCCATGAATTTCCCCGAGGACGAACTTGCAGTATAATACCTCAGTAATTCATCATTGAAAGTACAAGCGATTACTTGTTTTTCTGCAGCTGTTATGACCTTCAGTCCGAAGACACTTCTGACGTAGCTCTCCACGCTACTCTCTCCTGTGAAAAGCCTCTCACTAGTCTCCCCCTACGATTCTTACGTCCCACATTTCCCTTCATCACCAGAATGATGCCTCTGGATGTTTCTGTCATCCGATTCCTTCGTTCTGCAAACTGTGGTTTTGAAGACTCCCTCCCCCCCCCCCCCCCCTCCCCGTCCCACCATCCGTTTTCGATGATTCAGTGCCCCTTCATCATTTATTCCATGTATCTATCGTATCCTGAATTCCATGTCTGTCTTCTTGTTTAAACTTTTTATTGTCAACATTTCACTTCAACAGAAGGCGGCAAACGCCTTCTTCCAAACAATCACATTTACATCCACTGTGAACAAATTTCTTGTTCAGACTTTCCTTACCATTGGCAGTTTGCACTTTATATCCACTCTACTACGGCCAATACCAGTTATTTTGCTGCCGAAATAGGAATACTGATCTACTATATTTGATGTCTCGTTAGCAAATCTATTATCTTCGATGTCGCCTGATTTCATTCGACGACAGTCCGTTATCATTGTTTTATTTTTGTTGATGTTTATCTTATAATCTCAAGACCTTTATTCAACGGCTCATATAAACTCTTGGTCGCCTCTGACAGATTTACAGTGTCATCAAAAAACTCCAATTTCTAGTCTCTGATTTATAATTCACATGAAAAGCACTTCAATTTCCTTCATAGTTTGCTCAATGTACAGATCGAATAACATCGGGGATAGGTTACAATCTTGTCTCGCTCCCATCTCGGCTACTGCTATCCTTTAATGTCCTGCACCCTGGTTCCTCTACAAATTGTGAATAACCCTGCGCTCCCTGTATTTTATCACTGCTACCCTCAGAATTACAAAGCAAAAAACAAGTAAGCCACTGAACCACACTTCTTCCATACAGGCGAGGCTATCTGACCAGTGAAAATGTAAAATCGCAGATCGTTAGTTGATATTAAAAGTTGTTCCACTCCGGGAGTTTCACTCGAATCAGGCACAGCTAGTATTTCGCAGACGGTCCCTGGTAGCGAAGCGATATTGTCTGCAAAACGAGCCGAACGTGCGAGTGTATCGTTGTGCTACTGACACCCTTGATATTACTATCTGCTGAAGCACTAAAACCCACATGCTTTTTAAACAGTACTCTATAACTTTAAACGACTTTTAAAATGATCACGGCTATACAGAGCCCGATAATGCTTCCAGTGAACAAGGACATGTGTTTTTATTTCAGCGTTCTCTTTTCAAGAGCTATCGAACGCAGTTGAAAAATTTTCCAGCATTCCGTCAAAAAAATTCCTCTTTGCTTCAGTATCTCTATAGGTCAAGTAACAAATACAAATCATACAGAAAAAGTTGCAGCCAGAAATAGTTTCAATTTGATTTTAAAGGTATTGCCACCGCACCAACTGAATCGGAGATCAGCAGGTCAGTTTGAGCGTTACCGGCAATGAAACTACGCCACTGACATTTTACTGTAAGTCATAATTTCCTCTGTACTGTGCAGACTATTCTGCCAATCACTTTATTGAGCTTTCGAAGTACTTTTAACAACTGATTTGCGAAAACAACACATTGTGACCAAAAATTATAAAAAATGTCTCTAAGCACTATGGGACTTAACATATGAGGTCATCAGTCCCCTAGAACTTAGAACTACTTAAACCTAACTAACCTAAGGACATCACACACATCCATGCCCGAGGCACGATTCGAACCTGCGACCGTAGCGGCGCGGTTCCGGACTGAAGCGCCTAGAACCGCTCGGCCACAGCGGCCGGCTCAACAATTATACATTTGAACTAAACATTTCACCATTTTCAGTCTCTGTTGGTCTTAAAATGTAACAATAGGTTTTAAAATTAGTAAATTGCGTCATTTTGAAGAAAAGTTACAGGAAATACATGATTTCATTTGCGATATTATAAACGGCAATGAAGTTTTAGTTATAGGCAGCTTATCGATATCTGAACACTTGAAGTGCTACGATACACTGTCAGTCCAAAAAGTTTCGAAAAACGTTCCGAAACAGAATTAATACAAAACAGAGAAAATACGAGATGTTTGTGCTTCAGGTGTCCCCTAAATTGAGTATAACCCACATAACGTTCAAATAGCCACGGGAGCTGTCATAAAAGTCCTTCTTGGGGGTGTAGTTCAACTCACGGGTCACAGTGACTTAAACGTCGGATATGTCGCCAAAGCGTTGACCCTTCACACGAATTTCTGCCCTTCGTCGTTATGTGGTAAATTCGTATCGTTAAATCCCGTCACACGCGATGACTTTTTCCAGAAAAGGGTTGTCCGCGTTCTATCACAAATTACTTCACGGCCGCCGCATAAGAAAAATCCACACTACTAAAGATACAATATGAAAGAGCGAAACCAGGTTAGGAAGCATGTTTTAACAATCATTCTGTAGATGTAATAGTTCTTTAGACACTAATGATGCAAGATAGCAATATATCTGTTATCTTAAAAAAAAACTCCTGAACACTTTATGAACTTCCACCTATGATAGTCGGAGTCGTAACTTTCACTTTCCATAGTACAAACATCGACAGAACGCTGGTTGTTGTACGCAGGTGTCCTTGCATCGTCTTTGTTCGGTAGTTAAGGTGTGCGGAAAAAACATTGCGCACACATTCCTCTTCATCAAGACATTCTGGAGGCTCCAGGATGAAATTTTCTCTCTGCAGCGGACTGCGTGCTGATATGAAACTGAATGTTTCATTCTGGAGAATCTTTAATAAAGATTGAAAAGTAGTATTGATCGTATAAACACATTTATTTAAAAGTGGTGATAGGCTTCAGTCTCTTTTAGATTTCATCAGACTATACTCCAAAGGTGGCAGGAGGAGACAGTGACATGCAGCAGGGGCCATATGTACGAGACATGAATGTCACACATGACACTGAGCAGTTGATATCCATGTTTCGTACATACGGTTCCTGCTCCACGTCACCATCTCCGCCTGTCGCATTCGGAGTACGGTCTGATTAGGGTCTAAAACAGATTGAAAAAGGTCCAAAATTTTTAAATAAATGTGTTTATGCGATAAAGACTGCTTTTCAAGTTTTATTAAATTCTGTAGACTGCTGCGTTTCCAATTATTATTACAAAAATAATTCTGTGGAATGTCTTGAACTTGGTTTAGAGATGTCGCTCCATTGCGATTTCTGACACAGTAGTGACACATTAGGGTCGCGCATTCACTTTTTAGCACTGCTTACCCAAAACTGACTGATCGATTACGTATCTGTTGTTTACAGCTGTCAGTTCAAGCTGCCATCGTAGTAATTGAGCTGACGTCACTTTTACAAAAGCCAGAAAGAAAAACAGTCTCGGAACTTATTGGGTGGATGGTGAGGCCGTGTCCTACGTGAGCGACAGAAGCGAGCGACTTCTGGATACGCGACACTCCAAGGAGCAAGGAGCAGCATCGGGCGAAAAGCATATGTGTCCTGCTGCATGAGAGCCACTATGTCGCGCTACAAGATGGCTGCTTAGAGCCAACCAGCTGTTTCTATAAAACGGCGTCCCTAACCTGTAGAATACATTAGCTGGAGAGTAAGGCTACAGAATTAGGTTTACTTAAGAAAATAAAATGAAAAGGAATGCTGTGTATGAAATTTACAAAGGGAGGAATCTCCATGGAGAATTTTATAAGTATCGTCAACTAGAAGATAACAGACAAATTCTTCGAATACACGTGAATGAGCAGAGCAGCATTCGACTATCTCATCAATAAATTTAAATGCGAATGTTTTTTTACATGACCAAGAAGCACGCAGATTGATAGTAGCGAACAAAAGCTAGCTGGGGTGTAGGGGTAGCGTAGACGGTTCGTAGTAGCATGTCTGCAAAGAATTGTGGGTTCGAACCTGGATTGTTCTTACATTTTTACAGACTCAGTTACGATTCTGTATGCTAAGTTTTATGTATACTGTTAGCATTGCATCGCTAAGTATATTTTTAAGGTCTTGCCAAAGAACTTGATCTTCACATCTATCTCAGTATATCACATACATTTAATTCCTAATAAATTACAATGAACCATGAAATTTTACAGATATTTGATGTTGCGAACGTAATTCATCAGCAGTCAGTGTTAAGGCAAACCGTTTCAATTACTCTAAATAGTCTGTAAAAGTAAAGCTTCCAAAATTTTTTACAAGAAAGTCACACGTTTTGTGTAATGATTTGTCTAGAACTATGAAATAAAAAATATTATGGAAACGTTTGGTGCACCTCATTTTCTATTCATGATTTCGAGCATCATTCAAAGGCGCGTAGAACGTTTCTCTGATCTACTTATTTCTTTTACACAAACCATTTCATAATATGTTTGACTGATTTCTTCCATTTTTGAATTTCAAGTTTTGTTCAGAAACCACGATCTTACTGACTTCTCATTTGCCTTCCTAACATACTTGATTCGAACGAAGCCTTTTTGACATTTAAATACCGCACCAATGTATCTTTTTATGTGCAAAATAGCTAGGTCTTGAACAGATTAAATTTTTGACACTTCATTTACAGCAGCTTTCCGTGAAATATTTCAATTTTTTTCTCAGTTTATTAACTAAGTTTTCGTGCCTTACCCTGACTACTTTCAAGCAGTTAACTATTTTCGTGCCAAACTAGACCTCATGCTGGTCACTTTGATACCCCGTTTACCTGTTTCTCTCCCTTTGTTTGGCTACGAAAATTTGGACAAAACCTCATGGTATAATTTATAGGGAGTCTTGTTTTCGCTCTGCTCACGTGTTTACAAAAACGTATCAAGTGTTAATCATATGATAAAATACTCCTTTCTGCGTGCTGCCATTTCCAAAATTCGTCGTTTCGCTATCTTAAACCTTTTATGAGATACGACAATTTTTACGACCACTTGATTGCCGAAGCGCCGGAATGGTTAGGACGCGCCGAGAGCGACCCGTCTACGGATATAACAACGAATGTCTCAAGAATGAAAAGAGATATCATTCCGGTTTCAACTTTAAATACAATTTAGATATATTAGTTACATTTCATACACTGTAATGTATGGCCTTAAATGAACTACACGAAAGTCTACACAATGTGATTTTACCTCTGCAAATTCTTAAAAATTTCCTGCAACCATATACTCACTTTCGTGCAGCACATTAACTATGACGAATAACGAAAATAAATTCTGACCTTTATCATTTAAGGATATCACGCTATAGGTTGCGGAAGAATCAAAATTTTTCCCCAAATAGTTTTCTTAAAATCGGATGTTAAGTAATTCATAGCTACCGTCGCGTCCGTTCCACTGCTTTGCCAGGAGGACACGTGGCTATCGCTCTGTGCCGTGCGTGCTGCAGCGACAAGATTGAAACACGTTTGAATTCAAACGTCGCCAGTTGCAGCGGGAGACAGGCAGCGACACAGATGTCGCTCACGTAGGCCACTTCCGTAACTACACCTGCGGTTGTGCTTTGTCGCCTGAAGCTGTCGCGCGCTGTCGCTCGTTTCTGTTGCTCACGTAGGACACGGCCTTAGAGATAAATATGCTGCTGCCATAAAGTTGGGGACTTGTTTAAAGAAATATGATTTCGGTTGGCATAGCTTGCTCGCTAAGAAGTAGACACCTCAACCTTTTGTACTGATGAACTGTAAGGACCATGAAGTAAGCAGGTGGCACATGTTAGCGGGTAGTCTGAAGGGGTTACTGTCAGTAGTTCCGCCTGGGCAAGTGTGTGTTCCAGGCCGGCGCGTGACAATACGAATACTCAAAAACGCTGCAACTTATTTCCCGGCCGTTGCAAAGATAAAATCCACACTTATAAAAATACAAAACAGCCTATGGCACCACATGAAAGAGAAAAGAGGCGACCAGCCCTTGAACACCCAATCTGTGGATATAACAATGTTTCGCCGGCCGCGGTGGTCTCGCGGTTCTAGGCGCGCAGTTCGGAACCATGCGACTGCTACGGTCGCAGGTTCGAATCCTGCCTCGGGCATGGATGTGTGTGATGTCCTTAGGTTAGTTAGGTTTAAGTAGTTCTAAGTTCTAGGGGACTGATGACCACAGCAGTTGAGTCCCATAGTGCTCAGAGCCATTTGAACCATTTCGCCAACAATGTTTCAGTTACTGCTGATAAAAGTTGTGAACGCACCTGTTGTCATTCTTGAAAAAGAGCTTCTAAACGCTTTAAGTGATCTTAACGAATGAAGTGTCAACTAACAGCATTACAGGAAACAAAGCTTCACAATTTCCATTGAAGCAGGGCGATTTGAGTTATACACGAGCGTTGAGGGTTCAAAAAAGCACTTAGTGCTAAATACATTGCAAAACAGTCAATGTAGCGACAGTATCAGATAACGGAATTCAGTATCTATTTGTAGAGCTTTGATTATCATTGGTTTAAAATTTAAAAAAAAAAAATATATATATATATATATATATATATATATATATATATATATATATATATATATACAGCAAATAATGCTAATAGCAGCTAAAAGGAGCCAGCACGCAAATCTGAGGCATGAAAGGGGTTGTATTTGCAGTTTTCGAAGTAATAAACTCATGGAAAAAATTTGCAACACCAAGGAGGAGTTGCGCAACGTAAACGAAAGTTGGTGGCCGTGTTTATACATCTGGAAGATAATGTCTATTCAGATTTCAAAATGTGTGTAAAATCTTATGGGACTTAACTGCTAAGGTCATCAGTCCCTGAGCTTACACACTACTTAACCTAAATTATCCTAAGGACACACACACACACACACACACACACACACACACACACACACACACATGCCCGAGGGAGGCCTCGAACCTCCGCCGGGACCAGCCGCACAGTCCATGACTGCAGCGCCTGAGACCGCTCGGCTAATCCCGTGCGGCTATTCACATTTCAGGCCAGTCATATGAGAGTCGTGCTAGTAGCGCCATTATGATGCAAATCAGGTTTGCTCTAAATGCATGCTGTAACGGTCGTGAGCATTAGTTTTCTTGTTAATCAAGAATGCCTTTACGGTGAGAAAGACGCCATTGACAACACTTTACTGACTCTGAACGAGGTCCTGTAATGGGGTAGGAGAAGCTAGATTTTCCTTCTGCGATACCGCAGAAACATTTGGCAGGAATGTAGCCACCGTACATGATTGCTGGCAGCGTTGGTCACGAGAATACACGGTCGCAAGAAGACCGGCCTCCGCACGGCCACGTGGCAGTATCGATAGAAAAGATCGACGTGTTCGGCGTATGGTTCTGGCGCTTCGTGCTGCGTCTGCAGCAGCAATTTGAGCAAGAGCTGGCACTTCGGCGATACAATGAACCGCCATATATAGGTTAATTTAATGATAGCTCCAAGCCGGACGCCCTGCAGCATGCAATCCACTGACCCCAAATCACAGCCAGTTGCGACATCAGTGGTGTCAAGCGAGAGCTCATCGGAGGGCAGCGTGGAGTAGTTGTGTTTTCTGATGAAAGTTGGTGGCCGTGTGTTGGTTTGAAGTAGGCTAATTGAGGGCCTGCAACCAATCCTGTCTGCAGGCTAGACACACTGTACCTACACCTCTAGTCATGGTCCCGGGTGAGGTTTCGTATCACAGCAGGAGCACACTCGTGGTTAGGCGACACACTCTGACTGCAAATTTCTACGCTACTGGCCATTAAAATTGCTACACCAAGAAGAAATGCAAATGATAAACGGGTATTCGTTGAACAAATATATTAAACTAGAACTGACATGTGATTACATTTTCACGCATTTTGGGTGCATAGATGCAGAACAACACACCTCTGGCCGTAATAACGGCCTTGATACGCCTGGGCATTGAGTCAAACAGAGCTTGGACGGCGTGTACAGGTACTGCTGCCCATGCAGCTTCAACACGATACCACAGTCCATCAAGAGTAGTGACTGGCGTATTGTGACGAGCCAGTTGCTCGGTCACGATTGACCAGACGTTTTCAATTGGTGAGAGATCTGCAGAATGTGCTGGCCAGGGTAGCAGTCGAACATTTTCTGTATCCAGAAAGGCCCGTACAGGACCTACAACATGCGGTCGTGCATTATCTGCTGAAATGTAGGGTTTCGCAGGGATCGAATGAAGGGTAGAGCCACGGGTCGTAACACATCTGAAATGTAACGTTCACTGTTCAAAGTGCCGTCAATGCGAACAAGAGGTGACCGAGACGTGTAACCAATGGCCCCCCATACCATCATACCAGGTGTTACGCCAGTATGGCGATGACGAATACACGCTTCCAATGTGCGTTCACAGTGATGTCGCCAAACACGGATGCGACCATCGTGATGCTGTAAACGGAACCTGGATTCATCCGAATAAATGACGTTATTCCATTCGTGCGCCCAGGTTCGTCGTTGAGTACATCATCGCAGGCGCTCCTGTCTGTGATGCAGCGTCAAGGGTAATCGCAGCCACGGTCTGCAAGCTGATAGTCCATGCTGCTGCAAACGTCGTCGAACTGTTCGTGCAGATGGTTGTCGTCTTGCAAACGTCCCCGTCTGTTGACTCGGGGAGCGAGACGTGCCCGCACGATCCGTTACAGCCATGCGGATAAGATGCCTGTCATCTCGACTGCTAGTGATACGAGGCCGTTGGGATCCAGCACGGCGTTCCGTATTACCCTCCTGAACCCACCGTTTCCATATTCTGCTAACAGTCATTGGATATCGAACAACGCGAGCACCAATGTCGCGATACGATAAAACGCAATCGCGATAGGCTACAATCCGACCTTTATCAAAGTCGGAAACATGATGGTACGCATTTCTCCTCCTCACACGAGGCATCACAACAACGTTTCACCAGGCAACACCGGTCAACTGCTGTTTGTGTATGAGAAATCGGTTGGAAACTTTCCTCATGTAAGCACGTTGTAGGTGTCGCCATCGGCGCCAACCTTGTGTGAATGCTCTGAAAAGCTAATCATTTGCATATCACAGCATCTTCTTCCTATCGGTTAAATTTCGCGTCTGTAGCATGTCATCTTCGTGGTGTAGCAATTTTAATGGCCAGTAGTGTAAATAAAGAAAGAGGGAGTACGTCGCCCCACGGAAAACTGAGATCAGAGTGGTGTGACGGAGTGTGCTTGCCTATAACTTCTTTCCAACACGTGTCGACAGCTGGAACTGCTGCGCCACATCGTGCGGTGCTTCACAGGGGTGTCTGCACGCTTCAGAAACGAGCGATCCGGGGAACAGATCTCATGGTTGCGCACTGCACACTTCGCGCGTTAACTGGCCAGTAAGTACGCGGGCGAAGAAGATTACGCAGTTTAGTGGCGCCCATCGACATCAAAGAACGGCATTAACGCCTCGCAGTTAAGGGCGTTACGGGGCCGTGGACGGATTCCGCTGTCGGAGCGAGCGCAAGATGCTGCCGTGGGGAGGGGTGGTGGGGTCTGGTCGTGCGTCGTGTTTAACTAGGCGGCAGACAGCGCTGAAGCAGCAGATAAGCCACGAGGCCGGGGCGCCGTGGCAGCGGCAGTTCGCGGGGTTACTTTACGGTGGGGAGCTGCCGCGGGCGTGCCGTATCGCGCGTGCGAGGCAGCCGTTCCGATGCTGAGGTCTAAACTGAAGGGGTCCTTACGGGAAATGGCATGCAAGACGGACGGCGGGAAGCTGTGAAGCCGGCGCTTACAGCGGTCTCGCACTCACGCCTGGCAACTATCCAGTACTTGTGTGCGAACGTAGGCCCGCCCCCTTGCCATATCTATATTTTTATCCCATAAAAGCACCACAGAGCTTCGCCCGTTTTACTTCTACCATGTCTTAATTATGTTTGAAATTGGCTTTTGTTGTTTATCTAAATGATTTTTTGCGTGTATGACTGTGTGTGCCTGTAATCTGTTACGCCCTAAGCTGTCTGGTTAACGTGGGGATTGGCCTTTTATCTGAAACGTCGGTGTATTGTGCGTATAACTGATAAATAAGAAGGTGTTTCGAAGTGGAAGCTTTCACGCACAGAATTTCTGACTTCCTTTTGATGTGCGTATCGATCGATGGTTCGCCTAGGAAGTGTTAAATGTGTGTGTTGGGCGTGTATCCCGTAGTCGTGTGGAATATTCTATTTTGAAGTGTCTGAAGTTTGCTGCTTGTTTGCAGCCATTCACCTAATTTCGCCGGCCGATGTGGCCGAGCGGTTCTAGGCGCTTCAGTCTGGAACCGCGCTGACGCTACGGTCGCAGGTTCCAATCCTGCCTCGGTCATGGATGTGTGTGATGTCCTTAGGTTAGTTAGGTTTAAGTAGTTCTTAGTCTAGGGGACTGATGACCTCAGATGTTAAGTCCCATAGTGCTTAGAGCCATTTGAACCATTTTCACTTAATTTCAGACCCATATAGCATGTGAGGAATGATATAGCCCTATATAGGGTGCTCGGAAATTTCCGTTACAAACTTCAAGGACTCATACAGGGAACTGAGTACATAATGTTTTAAGTAGGTACCAATGTCCGGAAACTCAGCTTTCCATTCTTCGACGGTTTCAATTCAGACGTTTAACTCATCCACTTCTGCTGAGGAAAGAATTAGGCGTGACGGAACATCCATTTCTGATTTAAGCACATTTGTTTGTATTAAATTAATTAAACATTAAACATTAAGATGGTCAACTGCAGAACGATGCTTTCGGAAACCGCACTGGCCAGGTTTTAAAAGGCTTCGGGACTCCAGCTACCAGGCTAAACGGCATTTCACCATACGCTCCAAAACCTTCCATACACTACTCGTGAGAGAAATGAGGCGATAGCTAGACGGGAGATGTTTGTCCTTTCCAAGTTTCGGAACAGGAACGACGATAGCATCCCGCCACCTTCTGGGAAAAGTACTGTCGGTCCAAATTCGATTATAAAGGCGAAGGAGGTAACGCAGACTATGGGGTGATAAATGCAGCAACATTTGGACGTGGATACCATCCGGTCCTGGGGCGGAGGAGCGAGAAGAAGAGAGTGCATGTTGTAGTTCCCGCATGGAGAAAACAGTATTGTAGCTTTCGCGATTTTGAGAGGAGAAAGCAAGATGTCGCACTTCCGCTGCACCTTTCTTCGGGAGAAAGGCTGACGGGCAATTTGAAGAGCTCGAAATCTCAGCAAAGTGTTGACCCAATGAGTTAGAAATTCCGACTGGGTCCACTAAGGTATCATGCGCGACAGTGAGCCCAGAGATGGGGAGAAACTACGTGCGCCAGACAACCATCGAATTCGACTCCAAACTTCTGAGGAGGGAGCGCAGGTGTTAAAAGAGCTAGTAAAGAAGTCCCAGCTTGCCTTCTTGCTATCGTGGATCACGCGACGGCATCGCGCATATAACTGCTTATGGCGGATACAGTTGGCCAAAGTAGGATGGTGGCGGAAAACGCGAAGAGCACGTCTCCGCTCGCGTATTGCGTCACGGTACGCCTCGTTCCACCAAGGAACTGGGGGGCGCCAGGGCAAATCGGAGGGCGGGGTATTGAACGTTCCGCAGCTGTAAGAGTAACTTCTGTAACATGAGTGACTTGATCGTCGACGCTAGGAAAGTGACAGTCATCGAATGTCGCTCGAGACGAAAAAAGTGTCCAATCGGCTTGGGCAAACTTCCAGCGTCTCGGGAGCATAGATGGCAGTTGCGGCTGCAATCGACTTTGAACTCTTTTATCCAGTTCCGAACTGAAGTCATTGTCAGAAGCAGAGGTTCTGCTACACATGTGAGTAACGGGCGAGTTGTGGCGCCCTGTAAATATTCTAAGTTCGGAGGTGGCGTGGTCGCGCATGGCTTCTCGGCGAGCCGGGAACCGGCAGCGGCGATGTGGTGCCGAACGTTAGCTGAGCAACAGGGGTAGTCCCAGGACGTGGTCCAGCGAGCACGTGGCTGAGAATTCCTTGGTGACGCTGTGTCGATGAAAGAGACTTGTACGCCAGGAGAGCCAAAGATGGCGGACTTTGTGAAACCATCATGGCAGACATTTCACAGTTCGTATAGAAATTAATAGTAGCCAGCTGAATCATGATACCTCAAAAAGAAACATACACATTACTATTATTTGCACGACGATTCTGATGGTGTAATCAGATTTTCAATATCTTTATTAGTTTAAAGTTTAGTATCTGACAGTAAATAATACAAGTAACACCCAGCAACGAATTTCCAATATCTAAACGCTTCATCCGATCTCGTCGATCGACGTGTCTTTAGAAAGCTATTAGTGTAAACCTAAATTGGTACGAATTACAGGCATGTTACTTGAATAGTACATGAGTTACTGGAGGTCAAAGTGGCCGATTACTGTCGATCACGTCAGGCCATAAGTACTCGACAGTTACACGAAAAAACGGTAGCAGCATGCTTATAAATATATTTATTCATCTATGTCTTTGTTTATATCCGATACATGCCATTCATGAAGAAACTGGTCAATTATTTGCTGTGTTTTGGAAAGCAGAGAGACGTTAGGCTATTGGACTACTTTTGCTTGCGTGTTTATGGTCCAGCCGTAGGAATATTTATTCAATTTCAAGTTATTTAAATGTAACTCCAGTATTTGGTATGTGTTTAAATATGTTTGTGAGTGTACGTTGGCTTGGAGACATAGAGGGAGCGCGCTCTAGCCAATCACAGCGTTCGTTAATGGTGAGACTGTATGGAAATGGGGGAGGGCACGTGGCAGTTCTGGAGTAGTGATGGGCTAAACTGCGATTTTCTGATATCAGTGATTTCTGCTACTTATCACCATATGATAAAGTTACACTTGTTCACACAGAAAATTGCATCTCAACAAAACTGTCATTAGATGTTATACATTTGTTCTTCCGTTTGCTTTACTTTTGTATTAAATAAACAATTGTGAAAATATTAATAGTGTAATTAGTATGTAAGTAGTCACACAGTACCGTATTTAGAAAACGAATTCTAAATTATCTTCACAGGTACCCGAACTACATTTCACTCCCTCAGTAAAGCGATAATTCAAAATATCATTGCCAACAGATCTGGAGAAATTGCCACTGCGTCTTTAGACTGTCTTCGTCAGACGAGAGGTTAGTTTCTAAGTGTTTCGATGAACTTAATTACTTAAATGAGATCGTTCTTGCAAATGTGAAACATCCCATTGAGTGGCTTTCATTTCAGCAAATATTAGTAATACTATTCTGTCAATTACATAGCTTGTAATTAGTGACAGCAAAAATGTTTAATAATCCTTGTGATTTTACAGACGCAGTTCCAACTCTGTTTACTGGTTACTGTAGGTATCTATCCACATCAAGGCTCTTGAGAGAGAATCGTGAAGATTCAAGACAGCTCTTAGAGGATTTGCAGTTTAAAAGTGCCATAATTATGAAACACGTGTGTAGAATGAGTGACTGAACAGTGTTTAATTGAAGTTGTTATGCGGTTTTAAAGGAATGATAAATGTTAAAAACAGTGAGTGAATAATGAAAATCTCATTTTCCACATGTATACCCGTAAATTTTCCGCCATTTAATTATTGGTAAAGACTTGTGTTGGAAAGTGACAACCCCCCCCCCCCCTCCTCCCTTTCTCCACAATCTTTGTGTGAAACTTTCCTGTAACATAGCCCGAGGTCTAGAGTATGCACTTTGGGGCTGTTTATATGAAAATGGGGAGTACAGATCTTCCAGTTAAATCAGGAATCGTTTAAGTGCAGTACTTGAAAGTAACCCAGGAAAAGCTTACTTATATAGGTGGTTGTAGTGCCGGCCAAAAGTTCTTATGTGTGCAGTTTCATGTAGAACACCGGGTGTAAAATTTTTCTCCAGAGTCTTGAACTGTGTCGGAACAAAAGTGAGGCATTCATATGACTAAAAAAATATTGCTTTCATTTCATAACACTTATACAAATGTCAGAGGTGTGTTGTGCTAACATTGCAAAGTCCTGCAGGCATGTGTAATATTATCCACAACTGTCATATTGAAAGCAGAATCAAAACATTTTTAGGTTTCTTGTCTCTAAATGATATTTTCTGGAGAAAAAGGCAATGTTGCTTTTTATTGATATAATACATTCAGGGTCACAGCTGTGTTTGACCAACCATAACTGGTGCTGAATGTGCATTTCGTCATAAAATATGCAGACACGGTACATCGATTTCGTAAGGCATGACGTTCTTATAACGAAGTACGAACGTCGGTCAACAGATGGCACTGGGCAAAGAATGTTAACTACGCTTTTAGTTGCTACTTGCAACTTATAGCCGCGACTTGTCAGAGAAATCGCAGTTGGACTCGATAGCGAATCGCAGGGGAGGAGCGTAGTACGATTTTTGGCCAATAGATGGCACTGTTAACTGCGCTTTTTAGTTGATACTTGCGACTTCTAGCTTGTCACTGAAATCGCAGAAAGCAATACGAAATTCGGCCAACAGATGGCTCACGGCGTTGAATGTTGTTATTGTGATATCTGTGACATCTCAATCACTGTGATTTCTAACAGATACGCGATTTTCTGCCAACCACTATTCTGGAGTGTGGGGCGCGAGGGAGCACGGGGGAGGACACGGGAGTGCTGAACGCGGAGTACGGCGACGGACGCGGAGTCGCGGGAAAGACTTTGAGTGGAGCAGTTTGCGCGTTGTCGCGGGAGATAGAAACATTTCGTAGTGCCGACTTGGGCACTTGCGATATTTCCGTGGCTTCTGCAGTGAAGTAGTATGCGTTTGAAAGTGAATATCTCGCGAGCTATGTTGTTGTTCATAGCTAATTACGTGAAGTAGGAATCTATTGTTTCCCTGTTATTCAACTTGTATTTCATTTAATTGCTGGACCATCGACAACAATAAGTGTTTTGCAGAAATATGCCGGATTCTAAAATGTACTCCTACTAACGTACTCATCATTTAAAGTCGTTAAGAAAGTACCTGCAGATTTTATTTAATTGCAATCTTTCATTTATAAACGTCTTTGTTACGTTCAAAATTCGCAATTGCCGAGTGATAGGAACCTTCGACCATTCGATTTATGTGTATATTGTATACTCTAGGCTCATCAGTATTTGGTTTGTAATGCGGTAATTACGTATCCCAGCCCCCAAAACAACGAAACCAGCCAAAACTACGGAGGGTACGTAGTTGAGGGCCACCACATCATTTTATATTTCAAAGCCCTCACACAGCATTAGTGTGGTGCCTCCTGGATGGTAACATATTTTTGTCCGGTGCTGTTATTTCGCCCTGATCGCCACTGGACTGTCTTGATTGAGTGGCAGCAGCGGGGAGGCGGCGACTGGCCTCATTTAATGGCAGCAGAACTTCATTCCTGCTGGCTGATGCCGAATGAGAGACAAACAGCTGATAGTCACGATTATTGTTGACACGGTGTCTGGTGGCGACTGGTCATCTCAATGTGTTCTCTGTCCATGTTCGCTACCTTTTATAAAGTCCAAGTACATTTTGATAGATCTCTCGTTTAGTTTTGAGCAGTACTACGTCTGTCCTCGATGGTGAGTGTTCATCGGAGGTGAGGGTATCATCTGGAGTGCC
This sequence comes from Schistocerca americana, assembly GCF_021461395.2. Taxonomy (NCBI): domain Eukaryota; kingdom Metazoa; phylum Arthropoda; class Insecta; order Orthoptera; family Acrididae; genus Schistocerca; species Schistocerca americana. The sequence continues at coordinate 647,817,459 of NC_060122.1, forward strand.
CCAGGGAAGTGTGGTAGGTCCGCTGTTGTTTTCTATCTACATAAATGATCTTTTGGATAGGGTGGATAGCAATGTTCGGCTGTTTCTGATGATGCTGTGGTGTACGGGAAGGTGTCGTCGTTGAGTGACTGTAGGAGGATAAAAGATGACTTGGACAGAATTTGTGATTGGTGTAAAGAATGGCAGCTAACTCTAACTATAGATAAATGTAAATTAATGCAGATGAATAGGAAAAATAATCCTGTAATGTTTGAATACTCCATTAGTAGTGTAGCGCTTGACACAGTCACGTCGATTAAATATTTGGGCGTAATATTGCAGAGCGATATGAAGTGGGACAAGCATGTAATGGCAGTTGTGGGGAAGGCAGACAGTCGTCTTCGGTTCATTGGTAGAATTTTGGGAAGATGTGGATCATCTGTAAGGAGACCGCTTATAAAACACTAATACGACCTATTCTTGAATACTGCTCGAGCGTTCCTGTCAGGTCGGATTGAGGGAGGACATAGAAGCAATTCAGAGGCGGGCTGCTAGATTTGTTACCGGTAGGTTTGATCATCACGCGAGTGTTACGGAATTGTTCAGGAACTCGGGTGGGAGTCTCTAGAGGAAAGGAGGCGTTCTTTTCGTGAATCGCTACTGAGGAAATTTAGAGAACCAGCATTTGAGGCTGACTGCAGTGCAATTTTACTGCCGCCAACTTACATTTCGCGGAAAGACCACAAAGCCCGTACAGAGGCATATAGGCAATCATTTTTCCCTCGTTCTGTTTGAGATTGGAACAGGGAGAGAAGATGCTAGTTGTGGTACGAAGTACCCTCCGCCACGCACCTTATGGTGGATTGCGGAGTATGTATGGAGATGTAGATGTATATGCAAATAATGACTAAGTAATACGGCTCAGTTCGCGAAGCCACAGCTACGTAGTAAGTGAAACAAAAAGTGTCTGCCTCGTTCGTTAATATTCCAAGCGCAACGCGTTTCTGACATCGCGCCCATTTTCGAACACGTTCACTAGAACGAGAGTACTTACGCAACCTGTGCGTCAGAACCGGTCCCTGTACTTCCTGTTCTCGAGTGAGCCATCAATCATAGGAAAAAACATAAAAAAAGTAGCCAATCGTATCTCCATACAGCGTGCGTCAGTTATGGCGTTAATACCTGCACAGTGTATCGGAAACATTCGTATTTATGCTTACAAGATGGACAGATATCTACTTTTGCGTAAATGCCTGTAAACATAAATCCTGATGACTCTCTAACATTCGATTAACACCGTAAATGATGAACTGTGTACAGGAATATGACTGGCTACTCTTTATCATACTCATGTTTCACAGTTACATGCTCCCACTCCGATGAATATCCCGTCCAGCCATCCTATGGTTATATGCCTCCCCTGTGCTGTAAGATCCCGCTAAACCGTGGGCTTGCTTGGTAGCTTTCCTGCCCTTACCGTGAACAAGACATACCTTTTCACTTCCTACTGGCAGGTCTAACTAAACCAAGACTTTTTCGGTTAATCACATTTAACTGTGGATCAACTAGCTCGGAGATGATCGTACTTTAAGCAGACATCGCAACTAGCGAGCAATGAGAGGAATAAAATCAGTATTTGTGACGCTTCTGAACTACAGATCCCCCAAAGACCTGTAGAATAGTCTTTCCGGGTTCTATAAAAAAGCTATCTACTGACCAAAACGCCACTACGTTTTATCACCAATCTGACAGGGTCTTTGTACCTAGTTCGGAAAGGACCATACAGGATGTTACGTTGCCACGTTCTGGCGACTTCTTACCGTCACCGTTACCTTGATTATGTATCCCTGGAAATTACGATATGATTTTCTCTCGAACACTTGGTTTTCACGGATATCGCTGTTTAGGCGATAACAGTATATAACTTATCGACTCGCAAAACTCATAGAAAGTACTCTTATACCTACGGCGCATAATTATAATAGTCAAAGTCACCACCACCACCACACCACCACCACCACCACCATCAGCATCAGCATCTCCTGCTGGTCGCCGTAGAAACATATACAGCATTAAAATTCCGGTTTTTGCTCTCATTAATTAATGGACATTTTATTAACTATTAGCCTCAATGGCTTCTCTTATTTACTATGCGAAATAGCCATAAACATTGGGTTTTTCTGATAAAAAGTCTGAAATGCATGTGTAACAGTTATAAACAAAGGAAGTGTTTTAACGCATCTAAAAAAAAAAAAAAGGGAAGTAATATTAAAGCACGAGGAACCGTAAGTAACACGCCAACTAACACGATGTAATGTAGCTATTTTCATTCTGAAGCGGATGATAAATAGAAAATTAGGAAACGTTTTGTTGTTTGCAGATGAGAAGCTGCAGAATGGAAGATAGATATAAAACTACCCACATAAATAACTTATAGCGTCATCTGAACAACAATGTTAAAACCTTATTTCTAAATCGGTACCCAAGGCCTAATTCTCCGCCTAGCATAAATGTAAAACATTAAATGTGTCTACTCCATTACGTATGTCATTAACCGCATATCGAAAATAACGTAGAATTTAACGCCTAACTGTCGCTCCTTTGTATATGTATACGGCTTTAAACCGAAAGTCATATAACCTCCATACAGTGTTAACATATAAACATTTTTCGGAAATACTAACAAATAAAACCCAACGAAAATAGCACAGAAAGTGCTGAAACATGTTTGGGTAAAACACAACTAATCAAACAGTCCCATGCAGATGACGGAATTTTTCTCATGTTTTCCTTCGCGCAAGCACGGAAGTTAACAACAGCTACGCCACGAGGAAGATGATTATCCATTATCTCTTTGTCTACGGGACACTAAATCCTAACCCTTCTTTTCATTTTTTTGGATGAATGTGCTTGAAAGTGGGGGAGATACCTAAAATGTGTCACACTCGATAGAATATTCAAGGAGCATTGAACAGCCAAGCTGCAGATATTACCTACTACGTAATCCGTCATATCCGAACGCATATTTGAACCCATCTTCACTTTAAAACGAGCCTACTGTCATTCCTATTCTGACCAATCTCTCGGAACAGAAAGCTTCGTCCCTCAGCGTCACGTCAGCACTTAAGCACGTGGGAATACTCGCGATCGTAAGTTACCTGGTACATTTCCGTATGTCAGGAGCTCAGTAGAAATGACACCGCAGGGATATGTCACCATACAAGGGCCTAGACCTGTCTGCTGTATTTTCATGGTGCTCTCGGAAACGTTTCAGACCACTACGTGAGTGACAGACACTGGCTTTGTCACTCCCAGCCTGGCTGTTCACCAGACGCGAACGGCATCTCGCCAGCGGCTTCCACCGGCCACACCTGGCCGGGGTATATTTACAGCGTAACACAAGGGACGGGGCGCTGGGGGCGACGCGTGCTTCACTAGCGGACCGCGACCGCCTGGCGAACTGCACCGGCACACCTCTACCGGGGCTATTCCCGCATCCTTTGGCGCGCGCAATTACGCCACGATCTTACGTGTCCGTACTGCGCACTGGCCAGATTGTTATCAGTATAGTTACCTGTACAGTGTTCTTCGTTCGTTTAAAACACAATTCAGTTTGGCGCTACACATTTCTCCGCACTTTTTACTGCACCAATAGATTCTCCCTTTTTCGGCAATGCTTGGCCCCGATAATGTTGCCGTCAACATAGTGTAATGTGCCTTCAGTACACAGCAATACTGCAGTGTGCCCCAGTAACAGTGCTGATGGAGTAGGCTGTTGCAATTAGTTGTCCAGGTGTGGCTTCCGTTACCAGACAAAGGTGCAGAATGACCGGACAATACCTGTCTGTCCATGTCTACAAATCCTTCCTTTCCTCTCTCGCCCTTGCTTCCTCCTCCTCACGCTGGGGTACGGAGTTGCGTACTAGTGAAACAATATAATTCACCGCAGTCACAGAGATAAAGCACACTGGATTTGTTAGTTGTCGAGAAGATTAAAGTGAACCAACTAGAGAACCATGAGCTTCATAAACATATATACACTATGGGTCGTAGGATGTGGAGAATAGAACGTCAGCACTCTGGAAAAAATGACGTTCTCGTTGCTACGAACGTATTAAGAAGAAGATCTGAAACCCTGAGCTATAATTATTTCTAAAAAAGTTCTAAGGTCCCACAACTTTTTGTAACTTTCAACACACATGTTTCTCTACTCATCGGCAGCAACTTGCCAACTGTCCCTTTTCTTTAATCACAGTCTTCGTACGCATTACGTTTCATGTTCCAAAACTCGGGTACTTTATGGATCGCATTTATGGAATCCATAACTCTCTCATTGTACTGGTGAACCACGAACATCTAATCATTAATTAAAAATTACCTCCATAGCTAGCAATGTGTTGAAACTTCTGGTAGCAAGAAGCAGAGCAACAAGAAGTGCTATATAAAAGATACCTCAGACTTTTAGCTTAAAGCTGGTGGGTAGCTGCCAGTCTGGTTGTAACTGGTATACAGTCCCTCATCTTGGTACGAATCTTTACAATTCTTCGACTTAAAATGGCTTTGAGCACTATGGGACTTAACATCTGAGGTCATCAGTCCCCTCGAACTTAGAACTACTTAAACCTAACTAACCTAAGGACATCACACAACACCCAGTCGTCAGGAGGCAGAGAAAATCCCTGACTCCGCCAGGAATCGAACCCGGGCTTACATAAAAAAGGAAATATCTACAAATCCCACTCTCACATTTTCTTAACATTTTCCTCGTGGAATGTAAAAGCAGTAGAGTCGCACTCACGTTCATCGATTCGGCAACCGCAGTGTGCTTGGTGTAAACATTTTTCGCCTGGAAACGTCGTGCCGCAAACTTCGCCGTGCCACTGTTCCCGACAATGTTACTCAACATATGGGTGCAAATCATGTGAACAACAATGTCGCCCAGCAAACGTACAATTTCTATGGTCTATTTAAACACACCTTTGCGATATGATTACATGAGCCGTAGAAATTCCATGTTGCCGACGATATAGTTCGGGAACATTTCAGCCGGAAGACGGGGAGCCACATATTGGGAGACAACGCAGGCCACTGCTGCCCAACAATGGTTTAGAGAATGCATTTCCGGGCCACCAGTAACATGGGCAAAGTATTGCTAAGAAATAGAAGGATTCGTCCTTAAAGTGAGTATGATTCGTCTGCTTTTGCATTCCACAAGGAGAAAAACACATTAGAAAGACAAAGAAGAAGACTTTCAATACACGTTCTTCATAAACTAAATGTACTGCATCCAAAATTTTACCTCGTAAACTGATGCGGGAAACTTATCATTCCCACAATTTTCGAACATAATCCTGAATACACCATAAAAGCGATTGGTCCAAGAACAGGCGAGACCAGTATCAATATGAAAGACTGTAGACCAATTTACACCGAGGTGATGATGATGAGCGTTTGGCGTCATTGGCCGGGAGGCCCCTCGCGGGGCAGGTCCGGCCGCCATATCGCAGGTCTTATTACATTCGGCGCCACATTGGACGACCTGCACGCCGGATGGGGATGAAATGATGATGAACACAACACAACACCCAGTCCCTGAGCGGAGAAAATCTCCGACCCAGCTGGGAATCGAACCCGGGCCCAGAGGACGGCAATCCGTCACGCTGACCACTCAGCTACTGGGGCGGACTACACCGAGGTGACAAAAGCCGTGGGATGACTGTGCACTTATACAGATGGCGGTAGTATTGCGTACACAAAGTATGAAAACGACACAGCATTTGCGGAGCTGTCATTTGAGAGCAAGTGATTCATGTGAAAAGGTTTCCGACGTGATTACGGCCGCCTGACGGGAATTAACAGGCTTAGAACGGGGAATGGTAATTGAAGCACGACGCATCGGACATTCCATTTCGGAGACAGATAGAGAATTCCGTTTCCGAGATTCACAGTGTCAAGAGTGTGCCGAGAATACTAAATTTCTGGCATTACCTGTCACCATAGATAACGCAGTGGCCGACGGGCTTCACTTAACGACATACCATTTTCAGCCATTCATGGAGTTCTTGTTCCCGAACAATGGAATTTTTATGGATGAAAATGCGCCATGTCACAGGGCCACAATTGCTCGCGATTGGTTTGAAGAACGTTCTGGACAGTTCGAGCGAGTGATTTCGCCATCTAGATCGCCCGACATACTCGAGAAGTCAGGTCGTGCACGAAACCCTGCACCGTCAGCACTTCCGCAAATATGGACAGCTATAGAGCCAGCATAGCCCAGTATTTCTGCAGGAGACTTTCAACGACTTGCTGAGTATGCCACATAGAGTTGTTGCACTGCGCCGGGCAAAAGGATGTCCTACACGATATTAGGAGGTACTCCGTGACTTCTGTCAGCTCACTGTACGACCTAGGAGAACAAAGCGAATACCTGCTGGGCCACACCACCGCAACTAACTGCAACAGCCTGCTCTATCAGCATTGTTACTGGGGCATCCTGAAATATTGCCGTACATCGCAGCCACATTGCACCAGTGTTGATCTCAGCATTACTGCAGCCAGCCATTGCCGTATGGGCAATGCAATATGAATTTAATGCCGTTTCCAGTTTACATAATCGCTGTTCTACACTATGAGTGTTCCAACGAGAATGTTTACATAATTAAACGTTCTATAATTTTAGTAAGACCTCTCATCTTAAACTCTTGACATCCCCATCGTCCCCTCCCTGCTTCCCTCCCCCTCCACCAGTCAGCCTCATTCTATTTCTCCTCCCCCGCCCCTTCCTCCAACAAATACCTGTTTAAAACATTGACCGCAGTTGCAAAACACAGCACTCTGATACGGGGCTCTGAGTAGATAAGACGGGTTGCTGACGCTACTACATAGGTAAATTATACTTTCATGTACATGTATTTTCTACTTATCGTAAAATATTATATGCACACATTTCATTTCAGTTTGTTTCAGATCTGAGAAGATGATGCAGAGTGATCGAAACATGTAATCTAATTAAAAATGTGCGACTGAGACGGAACAATAAAGAAGAATTATCTTGTGTGATTCTTGAAGTTTTCCCGGCGTACTGAATGTTTGATAATGTTTCGGGATTGCAGCCCGAAATCTTATCGAACAAGAATTATCTTAATTATCCGAACAGTTGCAAAATCTCTCACAAGATTATGTCGACCATACTGGAAACAGGAATCAGTTGTCGTTCCTAAGGGGGGAGGATTAGTTACAAACAATGATGGCGTTCATCGTACCGTAAAATAGTATGATACAACCTCTACCGCTTACGATACATACACAGGGTGACAATGATTGAACTATATTAAATAAAATCCTCGTAACTTCTGAACGCTTTGCGTTAGGGCGTTCAAACTGCACGGTTGGCTGCAAGGCATGATCGGAATTAATATGCGGTGTATAGTTTCGTTTAGCAAAGAAGCCCTCTTTCAACTGGATGCATTCGTCAGTACGAAAAATTGGAGCATTTGGGGGACTGAAAACCGGCATTTTCGCGATGGAGAAGTCTCTTTACCCTCAACTGGTGACAGTGTGGTGTGCAATGACCTGTCACGGAATAATCGGTGCCGGGCGCGGCTCGTGGTTTCCATGCTGGGGAAGGCTGCGACATTTATCGATTGGGACTAACCTAGACCTCAGACTACGCTACAGATCATCTATCATCACAACCACAATATCAGGAAGAGAGGGCGAGAAATATCACACTCTAGCCCAACATTTACATACTGCATCTTCTTTCTGTTTCATAATCAACTAAAAAATAACATCAAACGGTAGCTCCAAGACGAAATGTACAGGTAGATTATTATCCCCCAACGTCACATTTCCCGACAGTTTACAACCACAAATCGTACTAGAAGCCGCGTTTTGGGGGAGATCTTTAATGCAATGTATGTTAGGTTCGTTGCATGCTTGTAGTCCTTGGTATTTTCATATCTACACTTCAGACGTTTAATGTTTTGTGCACTCAAACTGCGGTGTTAATGAGTTCGCGTAACGAAACAGTGATATTTAGATGACATGAGCAATCTGAACAGCCGCCATGGAAATGTATGGACTGTATTGGTCATATTTACACTTGTGCATTACAAAAACATGCATTTCAAGTCTTCTACCACACACAACCACTCAGTAGCATTGTACACAGCTCTGTTAAAATTGCGTGTATCCATGAATTTACACTATTTTTGTTCTTGATTTATGTTTACATCGAATCTGGGGGCGTCGAGTCCCTTTACTGTCATCCTATTGCATATTCGGAAATTTTACGTGATAAATTGCACACTGAATTCGCATTGTGTTGTTTTCAAACTCGTGGTATGCTGCTGTTAATTTGCAAGAAAGTAAGACTCATTAAATTCGTGCATAATAGACTCGCAAAAAGAAATGTGTTAATAATGCGCGTTACCCGCAGTCAGAAGGCAAGGAAACTAAGTTAATGGACGTATTCCGCGCAACGGGTACATTTCTCGCGCTTTTTCCGCCAAAAGTAATAATACTAAGCTAAGCGTCAATTGAAGACCCATCAAAGCATATTACGGATATACAAGACAGGGCCCGACTGCGAAGTTTCGGCAACTCTCTTCATTCGCTTTTGATGTAAGCAGTCGAAAGAGATAATTGTGAGCGGGTTGGTAGGACACCCTTAGGTTGGAACACAGAGCTTTCGGGACGCCCATGACTGCTGTACTCAGAGGAATTGTACAACACATACTCAGTGCAAGCGCAACACGGAGAAATTAAAAAAAAATTGTTATTGTTGTTGTTGTTGCCGTAGTCGTCGACTTCAGTCCCAGAACTGGGTTGATGCAACTCTCCACCCAAGTCTATCCTGTGCAAATCTGTTTATCATGACCCTTGTTTTACTTTTGCTGATGTTCACCTACACTGAAGGGCCAAAGAAACTCTACACCTGCCTAATATCGTGTAGGGCACCCAAGACCACGCAGAAGCGCCGCAATACGACGTGGCATGCACTCGACTTATGTCTGAAGTAACGCTGGAGGGAACTGACACCATGAATCATGCAGAGTTGTCCATAAATCCATAAGAGTACGAGGGGGTGGAGATCTCTTCTGAACAGCACGTTGCAAGACATCCCAGTCACGCTCAATATTGTTCACGTCTCGAGAGTTTGGTGGCCGGCTGAAGTGTTTAAACTCAGAAGAGTGTTCCTGGAGCCACTCTGTAGCAATTGTGGAAGTGTGGGGTGTCGCATTGTCCTGCTGAAATTCCCCAAGTCCGTCGGAATGCACAATGGACATGAATGGATGTAGGTGCTCGGACAGGATGCTTGCATACACTGTCAAAGAGTCGTACCTAGAAGTATCAGGGGTCCCATATCACTCCAACTGCACATGCCCCACACCATTACAGAGCCTCCACCAGCTTGAAAAGTCCCCTATTGACAGGCATGATCTATGGATTCATTAGGTTGTCTCCATTCCCGTACACGTGTTTGTTGTCGATACAGTTTGAAACGAGACTCGTCCGACGAGGCAACATATTTCCAGTCATCAACAGTCCAATGTCGATGTTAATGGGCCCAGACGAGGCGTAAAGCTGTATGTCGTGCATTCATCGAGGGTACAGGAGTGAAACTTCGGCTCCGAAAGCCCATATCGATGATGTTTCGTTTAATGGTTCGCACGCGGACACGTCGATTGCCCAGCATTGAAATCTGCAGCAATTTGCGGAAGAGTTGCCACTTCTGTCACGCTGAACGATTCTCTTCAGTCGTCGTTAGTCCCGTTCTTGCAGGATCTTTTTCCGGCCGCAGCGATGTCGGAGATTTGATGTTTTACTGGATTCCTGATATTCACAGTACACTCGTAAAATGGTCGTATGGAAAATCCCCACTTCACTGCTATCCCGGAGATCCTGCGTCCCATAGCTCGTGTGCCGACACCACCACGTTCAAAGTCGCTTAATTCTTGCTCTATTGTAGCAGCAGTAACCGATCTAAAAACTGCGTGAGACACTTGTATTATATAGGCGTTGCCGACCGCAGCACCGTGTTCTGCCTGTTTACATCTCTCTGCATTGGAATACGCATGCCTACACCAGTTTCTTTGGCGAATCAGTGTGTAACTACTTTTCAAAACCCTGTCCAACCCTTCATTGATATTTACCTGTTTTTAACAATTTATCTTAGAGTACCAGACAGTTTGAAACCGGTAGCGGTTAAATGTGAATACGCTTTTTATGCTTCACTTTTGCTTGGTGCCTGCAAGTAAGTTATAATCTTTAGAATTCTGCTACTGCTACCTTTCTGAAAACGTCTGTTTTCGACAAGATAGCAGCATCCTTATTTTCCTACGATGTTTCTTCATTAATCTCTTTCACGCAGCCATTTCTTTGTATTATTTGCTTTCCACTACATCAAAACACTTACTAACCGCATAATCATAACGTCGAATACCTTGTGTGTTCAAAAGCCTCTCTCTTGGCAGTGTCACTGCCAGTAAGTATGATGAGTAAACTTTTTCAGGTGATTACAGGTGCTATTCTTCTTTGTAGCCAACACTTTTGTGTTACTCTTGTCAGATGATAGTTAAAATAGCAAACGGTACATCTTGTTAGGTGTTCGGAAATCGTAACTCGACTGTCATGATTGTCGTTGACAGCCAAGGCCAGATTCTTTGTACGAGTGGAAACAATATTTGATCATGGAATGCGCGAGGGCGTTCCTCACTTTCTTCGGAAACTGCGTTTTCCCTATAACTCGTAATGAATTTTTGGCACGTACCTTGCAATGCAATTTATGCGGCCATTCTGTCCCGGAACGGCCCAGTTATTAGCTTGCCGTAATTAACTTATATTGCAGATTGTAATGGTGTGCCATTAATGCAGTGGGATCATTATAGATTTCCCATTAAGAGGCGCGTTTGCATCACTAACCACCCACCAACCACCGCATTCATTACCGTCTCATTTGCTGCAAGCAATTATTGTTACGGCTCAATCATATATCTTCGATAATGAGATGTCTCTTCCAAAAGCGTACAAGGATCGTTACTAGCATGGGTACCGCTATTGCAGCTTCTCGAATCACCTGACAACTTAACAATGCTACTAATAGAGCGGGATGAACTCTTAGATTGTTTGGTACGGAGGAGGAGTAATAGGCCATTGTTTCCAAGTACTTATAATGGTACTTATTTGCTGTTTAATTTTGTCTGTAATCTGGATTCTGAAGCAGGTAATTGTTCCACATAAAATTGTATAAACATAACGCATAATGTCGGACAAACCTGTAGTATGTTTCATAGACGTTTTCTTCCTTTCACAGCAGTAGTCACGGTGGCAGGCATCAATGCAGGACCGAAGCGATTCGGTATGCGGTCTCGTTACACGAGGCAATTCTGCCATTAAGAGAAAAGCTTATCGGCAGACTCAGATTCAACTCTCAGCATTTCGGAATTTACGAAATAGTTTAGACAACCCCCCATGAACCATGGACCTTGCCGTTGGTGGGGAGGCTTGCATGCCTCAGCGATACAGACAGCCGTACCGTAGGTGCAACCGCAACAGAGGGGCATCTGTTGAGAGGCCAGACAAACGTGTGGTTCCTGAAGAGGGGCAGCAGCCTTTTCAGTAGTTGCAGGGGCAACAGTCTGGATGATTGACTGATCTGGCCTTGTAACAATAACCAAACCGGCGTTGCTGTGCTGGTGCTGCGAACGGCTGAAAGCAAGGGGAAACTACAGCCGTAATTTTTCCCGAGGGCATGCAGCTTTACTGTATGGTTAAATGATGATGGAGTCCTCTTGGGTAAAATATTCCGGAGGTAAAATAGTCCCCTATTCGGATCTCCGGGCGGGGACTACTCAGGAGGACGTTGTTATCGGGAGAAAGAAAACGGGCGTTCTACGGATCGGAGCGTGGAATGTCAGATCCCTTAATCGAGCAGGTAGGTTAAAAATTTAAAAAGGGAAATGGATAGGTTAAAGTTAGATATAGTGGGAATTAGTGAAGTTCGGTGGCGGGAGGAACAGGACTTTTGGTCAGGTGAATACAGGGTTATAAATACAAAATCAAATAGAGGTAATGCAGGAGTAGGTTTAATAATGAAAAAAAAAATAGGCATGCGGGTAATCTACTACAAACAGCATAGTGAACGCATTATTGTGGCCAAGATAGACACGACGCCCACGCCTACTACAGTAGTTCAAGTTTATATGCCAATTAGCTCTGCAGATGATGAAGAAATTGATGAAATGTATGATGAGATAAAAGAAATTATTCAGGTAGTGAAGGGAGATGAAAATTTAATAGTCATTGGTGACTGGAATTCGAGTGTAGGAAAAGGGAGAGAAGGAAACATAGTAGGTGAATATGGATTGGGGCTAAGACATGAAAGAGGAAGCCGTCTGGTAGAATTTTGCACAGAGCATAACTTAATCATAGCTAACACTTGGTTCAAGAACCATAAAAGAAGGTTGTATACATGGAAGAATCCTGGAGATACTGACAGGTTTCAGATAGATTATATAATGGTAAGACAGAGATTTAGGAACCAGGTTTTAAATTGTAAGACATTTCCAGCGGCAGATGTGGACTCTGACCACAATCTATTGATTATGAACTGCAGATTAAAATTGAAGAAACTGCAAAAAGGTGGGAATTTAAGGAGATGGGACCTGGATAAACTGACTAAACCAGAGATTGTACAGAGTTTCAGGGAGAGCATAAGGGAATAATTGACAGCAGTGGGGGAAAGAAGTACAGTAGAAGAAGAATGGGTAGCTCTGAGGGATGAAGTAGTGAAGGCAGCAGAGGATCAAGTAGGCAAAAAGACGAGGGCTAGTAGAAATCCTTGGATAACAGAAGAAATATTGAATTTAATTGATGAAAGGAGAAAATATAAAAATGCAGTAAATGAAGCAGGCAAAAAGGAATACAAACGTCTCTCAAAAATTACATCGACAGGAAGTCCAAAACGGCTAAGCAGGGATGGCTAGAGGACAAATGTAAGGAGGTAGAGGCTTATCTCACTAGGGGTAAGATAGATACTGCTTACAGGAAAATTAAAGAGACCTTTGGAGAAAAGAGAACCACTTGTATGAATATCAAGAGCTCAGGTGGAAACCCAGTTCTAACCAAAGAAGGGAAAGCAGAAAGATGGAAGGCGTATATAGAGGGTCTATACAAGGGCGATGTACTTGAGGTGTTTGAATGTTGTGCAGGTGTGGTTAAATTTAGTGGAGCTAAACTTCTTAATGTTGTTATTTATAGATCCCCAGACTCCGATTTCACAACATTTTTGCTAAAGCTAGAGGAGGTTCTTGGTTCTCTTTATAGGAAATACAAAAAGTTAGTTATATGTGGTGACTTCAATATAAATTGTATAAGTGATTGTGCAAGGAAAAGGATGCTGGTAGACATCCTTAATTCATATTATCTTATGCATACCGTATTCTTTCCAACGAGAGCGCAAGGGAACAGTAGAACAACCATAGACAATATTTTTGTTCATTCGTCATTACTAGAAGGGCATTCTGTTAGCAAAATGGTGAATGGCCTTTCAGATCATGATGCACAAATTTTAAGTCTAAAAGGTTTTTGTGCTGCAACACAGGTTAAATATAGTTACCAACTTTTTAGGAAAGCTGATCCAGTTGCTGTAGAGACTTTTGTAAACCTTATCAAGGAACAAGAGTGGCAAGATGTTTATAGTGCTGATACAGTAGACGATAAATATAATGCTTTCCTCAAGACTTTTCTCGTGCTCTTTGAAAGTTGCTTTCCGTTAGAACGTTCAAAACAGGGTACTAGCACAAACAGGCAGCCTGGGTGGCTGACTAAATGTATAAGAATATCTTGTAGAACAAAGTGGCAATTATATCAAAACGTTAGAAACAGTCACAATCTAAATGCAGTAGCCCATTACAAACAGTATTGTAAGGTGCTTAAAAAAGTTATTAGGAAGGCAAAAAGTATTTGGTATGCAGACAGAATAGCTAAGTCTCAGGATAAAATTAAAACCATATGGTCAGTCGTAAAGGAAGTGGCTGGTCTGCAGAGACAGGTCGAGGATATAGAATCAGTGCGTAGTGGGAATGTCCGTGTTACTGATAAGTCACATATATGTACAGTATTTAATAATCACTTTCTGAATACAGCAGGTGAACTAAATAGAAACCTAGTCCCAACAGGGAATCATATAGCGCTCGTAGAAAAAAGTGTTCCGAGACTGTTACCGGAAATGCTCCTCCATGATACTGACAAGAGGGAGATTGAGTTAATAATTAAATCACTAAAGACCAAGGACTCTCATGGATATGACGGGGTATCTAGCAGAATACTGAAGTATTGTTCCATGTATGTTAGCCCAGTACATAGCCATATCTGTAACGTTTCCTTAAGGAGTGATCGGTTTCCTGACCGATTAAAGTATTCGGTAGTGAAGCCACTTTATAAAAAGGGAGACAGGGATAATGTTGATAATTATAGACCTATTTCTATGCCATCGGTGTTTGCTAAAGTTATCGAGAGGGTTGTATATACAAGGTTACTGCAGCATTTAAATTCACATAATTTGCTGTCAAATGTACAGTTTGGTTTTAGAAATGGCTTAACAACTGAAAATGCTTTAGTTTCTTTTCTCTGTGAGGTTTTGGACGGATTAAATAAAAGGTTGCGAACGTTAGGTGTTTTGAAACTTCCTGGCAGATTAAAACTGTGTGCCCGACCGAGACTCGAACTCGGGACCTTTGCCTTTCGCGGGCAAGTGCTCTACCATCTGAGCTATCGAAGCACGACTCACGCCCGGTACTCACAGCTTTACTTCTGCCAGTACCTCGTCTCCTACCTTCCAAACTTTACAGAAGCTCTCCTGCGAACCTTGCAGAACTAGCACTCCTGAAAGAAAGGATATCCTTATGTCATATGGTATTATTTTTTGGGGTAATTCTTCTGATTCAAAAAGGGTATTTTTGGCTCAAAAACGGGCTGTTCGAGCTATGTGTAGTGTAAGTTCGAGAACCTCTTGTCGAACCCTATTCAATAGTCTGGGAATTCTGACATTGCCCTCACAGTATATATTTTCTTTAATGTCGTTTGCTGTTAGCAATATTAGCTTATTCCCAAGAGTTAGCAGCTTTCACTCAGTTAATACTAGGCAGAAATCAAATCTGCATGTGGAATGCACTTCCTTGACTCTTGTGCAGAATCGAGTGCAGTATTCTGCTGCATCCATTATCAATAAGCTACCACAAGAACTCAAAAATCTTAGCAGTAGCCCAAACGCTTTTAAGTCCAAACTGAAGAGTTTCCTCATGGCTCACTCCTTCTATTCTGTCGAGGAGCTCCTGGAAGAGGTAAAAAATTAAGCAAATTCCCGTGTTACATTCTTGATTTTCTTTATTTAAACTAATGACGTGTCGCCTGAATATGTTTCTTATATTTCATTTTATCTGTTTCTACAATCGTATTATAATTTCATGTATTGACTCGTTCCATGACCATGGAGACTTCTCCTTAATGTGGTCCCACGGAACAATAAATAAATAAATAAATAAACAATATTATAGAAATCGAAGAGAATGTAGATGAAGATGAAATGGGAGATACGATACTGCGTGAAGAGTTTGACAGAGCACTGAAAGACCTGAGCCGAAACAAGGCCCCGGGAGTAGACAACATTCCATTAGAACTACTGACGGCCTTGGGAGAGCCAGTCCTGACAAAACTCTACAATCTGGTGAGGAAGATGTATGAGACAGGCGAAATACCCTCAGACTTCAAGAAGAATATAATAATTCCAATCCCAAAGAAAGCAGGTGTTGACAGATGTGAAAATTACCGAACTATCAGTTTAATAAGTCACAGCTGCAAAATACTAACACGGATTCTTTACAGACGAGTGGAAAAACTGGTAGAAGCCGACATCGGGGAAGATCAGTTTGGATTCCGTAAAAACATTGGAACACGTGAAGCAATACTGACCTTACGAATTACCTTAGAAGAAAGATTAAGGAAAGGCAAACTTACATTTCTAGTATTTGTAGACTTAGAGAAAGGTTTTGACAATGTTGACTGGAATACTCTTTTTCAAAATCTGAAGGTGGCAGGGGTAAAATACAGGGAGCGAAAGGCTATTTACAATTTGTACAGAAACCAGGTGGCAATTATAAGAGTACAGGGACATGAAAGGGAAGCAATGGTTGGGAAGGGAGTGAGACAGGGTTGTAGCCTCTCCCCGATGTTATTCAATCTGTATATTGAGCAAGCAGTAAAGGAAACAAAAGAAAAATTCGGAGTTGGTATTAAAATCCATGGAGAAGAAATGAAAGCTTTGAGGTTAGTTGATGACATTGTAATTCTGTCAGAGACAGCAAAGCACTTGGAAGAGCAGTTGAATGGAATGGACAGTGTCTTGAAAGGAGGATATAAGATGAACATCAACAAAAGCTAAACAAGGATAATGGAATGTAGACGAATTAAGTCGGGTGATGCTGAGGGAATTAGATTAGGAAATGAGACACTTAAAGTAGTAAAGGAGTTTTGCTATTTGGGGAGCAAAATAACTGATGATGGTCGAAGTAGAGAAGATATAAAGTGTAGACTGGCAATGGCAAGGAGAGCGTTTCTGAAGAAAAAAAAATTGTTAACATCGAGTGTAAATTTAAGTGTCAGGAAGTCTTTTCTGGAAGCATTTGCATGGAGTGAAGCCATGTGTGGAAGTGAAAGGTGGACGATAAACAGTTTACACAACAAGAGAATACAAGCTTTTGAAATGTGGTGCTACAGAAGAATGCTGAAGATCAGATGCGTAGATCACGTAACTAATGAGGAGGTACTGAACAGAATTGAGGAGGAGAAATTTGTGGTACAATCTGAGTCCACAACAACAATACATTTCTGTTCCTGTGCCGACCTCTCAAACAAGTATTTACGTTGATGGTTATAACGTGCAATGCGCCACATTTTAAAGATGAGCTGAGTTAACAGTAGCTTTCAGTTACAACATTCCCAACATGGATACAAGTTGCTGACAAGAATATTATATGGACAGCATAGCAAAATAAATAAATAAATAAATAAAAAATGAGGATCTGTTGGACGATGAGCAGTATGGCCTTAGGAAAGTAAAATGAAGCGGATAGGCTGTTCTGACGTTGAACTTGTTCCAGGAAGCAATACAGAAGAAAAATCGAAATACTTTCATAGGCGCTGTTGACTTGGACAAAGCGCCCGACAATGTGAAAAAAATGGAAAATGTATGAAATTATCAGTGTAAAATGTGTAAGCTATAGGGAAAAACGCATGATATAACAATACTGTACAGGGTGTTTTAACGCTTAATAATATTTATTACATTAAACTTACAGTTATAAATGGTATATCAAATGAAAGAGAAAGTCAAACAGTTGTGTTTGGCACCAGTGCGCATGCGCAGCGGGCAATGTTATCGCCGCAATCCGCTAGACAGCGGTAGTAGCGAAGATGGCGACTAGTGAACAGAAAGCGTTTTGTGTTTTGCAGTTTGGCAAAGACCGAATCTGTAGTTACTGTGCAACGTGCGTTCCGGCTGAAGTTCGGTTGTGATCCTCTAAGTGATAACAACATTCGTATATGGTATCATCAATTTGAAGATACTGGCTGCCTTTGTAAAGGGAAGAGCACAGGACGACCAAGAGTTAGTGAAGAGACTGTTGAGCGAGTGTAAGAGTCGTTCACTCATAGCCCAAAGGAATAAGTCTGGAAGGCTAGTCGTGAATTACAAGTTCCTGTGTCAACTGTTTGGAAAGTTTTAAGAAAACGCGTACAAATACGTCCTTACCGTTTACACTTATTACAGGCTCTAGAGCTGGCTGAAATGTTGTTTCATGACGATGAAGATTTTCTGGATCGTGTTGTCTTCAGTGATGAATCGACCTTTCACCTTAGTGGACATGTTAACACTCACAATTTGCGCATCTGGGGCTCAGAAAATCCTCATCAGGTGGTACAAATGCAACGAGATTCCCCTAAAGTGGCCGTTTATTGAGCCATATCCTGGCGGAAAGTTTATAGGCCTTTCCTTTTTGGTGAACCTACTGTAACTGGGCACTTCTCACCTTGATACACTAGAGCAATGGCTCTTCCCTCAGTTGGAAGAAGATGAGCCAGAGACCTTCGTTTTCCAGCAAGATGGTGCGCCGCCTCACTGGCATAGCAAAGTACACGATTGGTTGAACTTCACTGTACCCAAACACTGGATAGGCTGCAAGGGGCCCAATGAAAGAGCTTGCTTTGTATGGTCTCCACATTCACCCAACCTAACGCCATGCGACTTTTTCCTTTTGGGCTTCATCAAGGATCGTGTGTACGTGCCTTCGCTACCAGCAGACCTCCCTGAATTAAGAAAGCGGATTGAAGCAGCTGTTGCTGCAATCACTGAAGACACACTTATCAAATTTGGGAAGAACTCGGCTATAGACTTGGTGTGTGCCGTGTGGCAAATGGTGCTCACATTGAACATTTATAAGGTTCTTGGTGAAACTTTTTGAGTTGCTCTTTCATTTGGCATATCATTTATAGCTCTTAAGTTTAACAATATAAATATTATAAAGCGTTAAAACCCCGATATTCATTTATAATCACCATGTATATGCACTGAGATCACGAAAGTCGTGGAATAGCTCCTAATATCATGTCGGACCTCCTTTTGCCCAGCATGGTGGTGCAGCTCGACGTGGCATGGACTCAACAAGTCATTAGAAGTCCCTTACAGAAATACTGAGCCATGCTGCCTCTATAGCCGTCCATAATTAAGTAAGTGTTGGCAGAACAAGATTCTGTGCACCAACTGACATCTTAATTACGTCCCATAAATGTTCAACGGAATTCATATCGTGCGATATGGGTGACCAAATCAGTCTCTCAGATTGCCAGAATATTCATCAAACCAATAATTGTTAAAAATTGTGGCCTGGTGACATAGCACAATGTCATCCACAAAAATCCCATCGTTGTTTTGGAACATTTCATGAATCGTTGCAGATGGTCTCCAAGTAGCCAAATAAAATCATTTCCCACAATGATCGGTTCAGTTGGACGATAGGATCCAGTCCATTCCATGTAAACACAGCTCACACTATTGTGGGGACACCACCAACTTGCATAGTGCGTTGTTGGCAACTCGGGTCCATGGGTTCGCGGGGTTTGCGCCATACTCAAACCCTACCACCAGTTCTTACCAAATGATATCGGCCACCTGACTAGGCCACGGTTTTCCAGTCGCCTAGGGTCCAACCAATACGGTCACGAGCCTTGGAGATGCGCTGCAGGCGATGCCGTGCTGCCACAGCCCATTAAGACCAAATTTCGGCGTACTCTCCTAACAGAAACGTTCACCGTAAATTCCACACCGATTTCTGCGTCATTTCAAGCAGCACTGCTTGTCTGTTAGCATTGCCAGCTCGTCGCAAAACCCACTGCTCTCAGTAGTTAAGTCCGTCGTGAGAGGTAATGTCTGAAATCTGGTATTCTCGACATACTTCTGAGACAGAGGATCTCGGAATATTGAATTACCTAACGATTTTCATAATGTAATGTCTCATGCGTCTAGCTCCAATTACCGTTCCGCGTTCAAAGTCTGTTAATATCCGTCGCGCGGCCATAATCACGTCGAAAACCTTTTCATATGTATCAGCTGAATAGAAATGACGGCCCCCTCCGCTAGTGCACTACTCTTTTATCCCTTGTGTATGCGATACTATCGCCAACTGTGTATGTGCGTATCGTTATCTCATGACTTTTCACCTCACTGTACTGCAACCAAGAGGGATCAATAGAATTAGTCGATTAGGAGTCAAGTTCTTTGATCAAAAGGGGCGTAAGGCAGGGACGCAGTCTTTCTGCCTTATTGTTCATAGGTAAAGGATATCAGTGGAAAGAACCACTGACATCTTTGCTATCGCCAGTGCCTGTAGAATTTAATGAATAGTCTGATTAACAAAGAAAATTCGCTGTGAGTTAGAATACAACAATGAGGAGTAGCAGATATGAAACCAAAGTTGGTGAGCACGCAGTAGACGAAGTCAACGAATTCCGGTATCTTGGAAGCAAGACCACGGAAGACCGGCGACGCAAGGACGATGTAAGAAGGAAACTAACACAGAGATAAATGGCACAGTCGCTAAAATAGTTCAATAATGTGAAACATAGGCCTTAAGTCGAGGAAGAACGTTGGAGAGTCAACTACGGAGCACAATCCTGTAATTGAAAACAAGTGACGGCAACAGCATACTCCGCTCATACAGACCCAGAGGTACTGCTGAAGAAACCACAGACAACAGTCAATAGTCCTCATTCCACTTAACGATGCGATGAGATTCTGGTTTTAACCCAGGAAGGAGCGGAATTGGATGGTCATTTACAGCTCCTTCCCTTTCCTGCCAAACTACAGCATTGAATACCTCCTCCCCCCCCCCCCTGTCACCTTCCACTGATACAAGCTGGGTTCAAGGATACAACCAAGCGGAACGTAACAGCACTTACATCCATCAGCGATCCTCTGGTACCAAGGTGATGATGAATTTCGTGACCAAATACTATTCATGTCTTGTCAGGAGTCATTTACACATCATCTAGGATACCGTTATTCTCAACGTACCATACACGAACAGTTTTGCTTCATTTAGCTATGCTCCAACAAGGTTTCCGTGTTCTACAAACGTCCTGTCATAGTAATGTCGTGGTCTTTAAGGATTCACTGAGTTGCCACTCCGCGAAGCGCCAGATTCCTGTTGATTACATATTTATTGATACAAAATACTTAAAATACTTTTGTTCCCAATTCATACTCCAAATTCATATATAACTACGTGTAATTTTCAAGTGTATTAAGTGTTTAAGCTAAGGACAGAATGGATGCAAAATGAAATGTACCAACATCAGCTGCCCTGTGCGTAACTGCTCAACGGACTTGGAAATAACTCGTGACTGAGCAGAAATGTTTTATAAAATAAAGCTACATCATAATTAGCAACAGGCGAAGCAGATTTTAATAAACTCGTCTCTATCTAGTCGTGAACACAGATGCGAAACAAATCGTGTAGTGTAACACGACGTAGCCTTTTTTGCTTGACGGTCTAATTAATTCCACAGCTCATGAATTATTAGTATTACCGCAACACAAATATTCTGTCTTAGACGACATAGGTATTCAATTGTCAGCTCTTCCATTGCAGTACAGTGTCTGATTTGAAAGAAAAAATGTTTTTATCTCATCCGAATCACTGGGTATCCCGTTGCTGTTAAAATATGTTGCACAAAATTACCAGACCATTATGCAGAATTATTAGCATATTTTTTCTGGCGTGAAATAATTTACATGTTATGTTAAATTCTGATAACATTTTCATATTGAGTTGTAAATGACATTTTTCTTCCCCGTTTGACCAGTGGTACATTTAAAAGTTATGATAATTAATGTTCTGTATCAAGCTCTAATTTTTAGATAAAAGTATACTCACCAAGTGGCAGCAGCAAGACACACACGTATAAGAAGGTTACACTTATGCCAGCTTTCAGAGCCAGAGGCTCCTCCTTTCGGCAGAAGGGCTGAAGGGGAAGTAAGAGGGGTGAAGGAAAAGGACCGGAAAGGTTTAGGGAAAAGGGTATATTTCGGAAAAGACACACGTTTTTTTTCACCCCACTTCCTTCCCCTTCAGTCTTTCAGCCGGAAGAAGAGGCCACTGGCTCCGAAAGCTTGTGTAAGTATAACCTTCTGTTATGTGTGTGTGTGTGTGTGTGTGTGTGTGTGTGTGTGTGTTATCCTGCCGCCGCTTGGTGAGTGAATTTTTATCTAGCCGATACATTACATTGTCAAAAATTGATTATTTTCGTTGTTATATAGGTTCTAATTTTTGCATGATTCATTTCACACAAACGAAAGTGTGACGCTTCATGGGGGATGGGCGGGGGGTGGGTGGGTGGGGGTGGGGGGGAGAGAACACTTCTTTGATTGCTGTTTCGGTTGCTTCAATGAGCAGGTGGTTACAGGATCGTTTGAAAGAATAAAAAACGAGAATAAAAATATATTCATAGCAAAATATATAAAACGCAAGTCTACAATAATAATATTTGTGGTTAAAATGGGCATTATGCGGCAGAGAAAGAATACGTAATTACATACCTACGCAGCAGCTCATCAAGCACCCCTTGTGACATCGTTCTTTAATCACTGAGGATCCAAAATGACGTGGGACGTACCTGGAAGACAAGAGTAAAACCATCAAATTGGGCACAATGTTGAAATTCTATGCTAAATTTTATAAATAAATCGGAGTACTCTGTTAATTACTATCAAGACACGAATAGTACTCACAGGAGTGGCGCACCTACTCGTAATCATCGATTAGCTTTAAATTTATGGTATATGCAGGACATGGCCAAGCACTTAGAAACAAAAAATAACATTTTGGAACGAATTGAGCGAGGCATGAACCATTTAAGTCAGCATAGTTTCCAGGCAGAGATTGGCGCAACGGGGAGAAGTACAGAAACATAATCGGAGGGTCGCGGGGTCGACTCCCTGTGCTAAAACCTTTTTTATTAGTTTACGTTATTTGCACTGCAAATAAACCGAAGTAATGTTCAATACATACTGTATTTGTTTATACATTCATAAAATGCATGAAAATGAAAGAAAAGGAAAAGTTTGGACAGATGATGAGAAAAACGATGGATGAATAAGCAACTAAATATAGCAAACTCGTCATAACTTCATGAAAATCTGGGAAACTTACAACAGCCGTAAACAAAAAGTTTTGACTGATGTGATAAAGCTCTTCGGGCAGGAACACAACTCCACTCTGTTAGCTCTCTCACAGCGCCTTCAAACAAATCCACAACTATACGACTAGCCTTTTCAAGATGAAGAAGGATTGCCAGCCTCCCATATTAAAGTGATTCCCCCTAAAATGGACTGCATCTACATGATTACTCTGCTATTCACAATAAAGTGCCTGGCAGTGGTTCGAGGAACCAGCTTCAAGCTGTCTCTCTACAGTTTAACTCACCAACAGCGCGCGGGAAAAACGAGCACTCGAATTTTTCTGTGCCAGGCATGATTTATTTTATCGTGATGATCATTTCTCCATATGTAGGTGGGTACCAATAGAATGTTTTCGCAATTGGAGGAGAAAACTGGTGATTGAAATTTCATGAGAAGATCCCATCGCAACGAAACACGCCTTTGTTTTAATGATTACCATTCCAATTCACGTATCATGTCTGTAGCACTCTCCCCCCTATTTCGCGATAATACAAAACGAGCTGCCCTTCTTTGAACTTTTTTGATCTCATCCGTCAGTCCCACCAGATGCGGATCCCAAACCGCACACCAGTACTCCAGATTAGGACAGACAAGCGTCATGTAAGCAGTTTCTTTCGTAAAAATGTTACACATTCTAAGTGTTCTGCCAATGAATAACAGTTTTGGTTTCTCTACCCACAACATTATCTACGTGATTTATGTTATTTGTAATTGTTAAATATTTGGTTGAATTTACAGCCTTCAGATTTGTGTGACTTATCGCGTAATCGAAATTTACTACTCATGTGAATAACTTCACACCTTTGTTTATTCAGGGCCAATTGCCACTTTTCGTTCCATACAAATATCTTATCTAAATCACTTTGCAATTCGTTTTGGTCATATGATGACTTAACAAGACGGTAAATGGCAGCATCATCTGCAAACGATCTAAGAGGACTACTCAGATTGTCTCCTAAGTCGTTAATATACATCAGGAACAATAGTGAGCCTATAACACTTCCTTGGGGAACGCCGGATATTACTTCTGTTTTACTCGATGACTTTCCGTCTGTTACCACGAACTATGACGTTTCTGACAGGCATTCACGAATCCAGTCGCACAACTGAGGCGATAATCCATAGGCACGCAGTTTGCTTAGAAGACGCTTGTTTTTCTTCGAGGTAATTCATATTGTTCGAACACAGAATATGTTACAAAACTGTACTGCAAACCAAAATTAGTGATATGGGTCTGTAATTCAGCGGATTACACTTATTTCCCTTTTAAGGTATTGGTGTGACTTGAGCAATTTTCTAGTCTTTGGGTACGGATCTTTCTATGGGCCAGCGGTTGTATGTAATTGCTAAATATGGAGCTATGGCATCAGCATACTCTGAAAGAACCCTGACTGGTGATAAGTTGCGCGGCTGGCGACAGTACGCCTTTCTTGTAGTGTCGGCTTTGCTATCGATGTAGCTTTGGCCGGCCGCGAGTCGGATGTTCATCGCCGGTTCGCCTATTTAAGTCTGCAGCGTCGAGGCAGCAGCTCCCACAGTGTAGTCTGTCGATTGCGGTTACAACCCGATCGGAAGATTGGCCCTTACTTGATGCGCATGATCATTGCGCGTGGTATTACCGGAGTGCTGCGGCCGGAGACGGCGGAAAGGTTTTGGGTTCCGGCACGAGGCTTGGTGTTTGGCTTTTCTCGGTACGTTGTGCATGTTGCGAAGAAGATCTTGCCGGAGCGTCGCCTGGCATTAACCGTTCGCCTGGGTATATGGTGTGTGCTCGATTTAAACAGGTGCAACTGTGTGCTTAAATATGTGTGTTAATGGTTACCTAATGTCGTCTTCAGTGATGAGTCTGATATGTCAAAGTTACGTCACACGTGACATAACAACGGGGCTAGGGATTTCCATCTTAGTTTCCTTCCACTTGATGACGGATCTGCAGCTAGACGTAAGGAAACCCGGTGAGCTCCTCATTGCCGAGTGATCGTATTTCTAAAATTGTGGTAACCTTGGCGATTAAATACCAAAATTTGCAACTTAATTAACGTGTAACGAAATGCTGTTCCATGAAAGTGTAGTTCTGGTGGGCAATCGCCCGTTTAAGGTAATACTCAGCTGTCGCTATTACGTTTCAAGGAACAATTCTATTTTCGCGTGTATTGCAGTGTTTAAATGAATACTTAAGGGTTGAGTTTAAAAAAAATTGACGAGCATTCCTGTTTCAATGTTACGTTTTATTCTTTTAGTAATTGAATGCGCAATCGCAAGTGTCCTGCTGCAGTTGATTTATGTTTCAGTTGGGCAGGGAGCAGTGTATTTCCTCCAGTACAGTGGGACGTGGCAAAGGGCTTGACGACTTGGCCGTTGCCATTGGAACTGCGTTTCGGTAGACCAGGCTCCATGTTCCTGGCCTTCTGTCTCGATCTCGTTCTTAAGTTCAGTATTGTTGTTCTCTTTGTTCCTGGCTCTGACAGGTCGTTAAACTTTGTAGCTCGTTCCTCCGCCACCTTGGCGGATGCAGCTTTCGCTCGAAAACTGAATTTAAACTTTTAAAACTGGGTCACTCTGTAATTAGTGTCCGATCAGATTGCTGGAGGCTCCGCCTTATTAATTCTGTATTCCCTTATCAGCCATTTTTCTCGTATTTGTACCTTGTATGCTAATTGTGAAGTTTAATTATTATAAAGGAGAGTTTCATTTGCGTACGTTCTCAGGGAATGTTTAGATGCCGAGGTACTGTGTTTTATTGTTTATTTATTTATCGCCTACCTGTACTGGCATCAACTGGATTATTCCTTAGATGTTAGTGTGCCCGGTACCTTCATTGCCGAGCGTTCAAGTTTTAGAAGTTGCCTTATTGTTAATTGTGCATTATGTTGTGCCTTAATGTTGTACCTTGGTACGAATTTATATTGCAAAAGAGAAGTCATTGTACAGGATAGTCTTGCGGGTTCAAAGTTTGGCAAGTCTTGATTGTACACTACTGGCCATTAAAACTGCTAGACCAAGTAGATATGCAGACGATGAACGGGTATTCATTAGACAAATATATTATACTAGAAACGACATTTGTTCACATTTTCACGCAATATGGTGCATAGATCCTGAGAAATCAGTACCCAGAACAACCACCTCTGGCCGTAATAACGGACTTGACGCGCGTGGGTATTGAGTCAAACAGAGCTTGGATGGCGTTTACAGCCACAGCTGCCCATGCAGCTTCAACACGATACCACAGTTCATCAAGAGTAGAGATTGGCGTATTGTGACGTGCCAGTTGCTCGGTCACCATTGACCAGACGTTTTCAGTTGGTGAGAGATCTGGAGAGTGTGCTGGCCAGGGCAGCAATCTAACATTTTCTGTATCCAGAAAGGTCCATACAGGACCTGCAACATGCGGTCGTGCATTATCCTGCTGAAATGTAGGGTTTCGCAGGGATCGAATGAAAGGTAAAGCCACGGGTCGTAACACATCTGAAATGTAACGTCCACTGTTCAAAGTGCCGTCAATGCGAGCAAGAGGTGACCGAGACGTGTAACCAATGGCACCCCATCCCATCACGCCGGGTAATACGCCAGTATGGCGATGACGATTACCATCTTGCAATGTGCGTGCGCCGCGATGTCGCCAAACGGATACGACGATCCTGATCCTGTAAACAGAACCTGGATTCATCCGCAAAAAAGATGTTTTGCCATTCGTGCACCCAGGTTCGTCGTTGAGTACACCATCGCAGGCGCTCCTGTCTGTGATGCAGCGTCAAGGGTAACCGCAGCCATGGTCTCCGAGCTGATAATCCATGCTGCTGCAAACGTCGTGGAACTGTTCGTGCAGATGGTTGTTGTCTCGCAAACGTCCCCATCTGTTGACTCAGGGATCGAGACGTGGCTGCACGATCCGTTAGAGCCATGCGGATAAGATGCCTGTCATCTCGACTGTTAGTGATACGAGGCCGTTGGGATCCAGCACGGAGTTCCGTATTACCCTCCTGAGCCACCGATTCCATATTCTGGTAACAGTCATTGGATCTCGACCAACGCGAGCAGCAATGTCGCGATACAATACACCGCAATCGCGCTAGGCTACAATCCGACCTTTATCAAAGTCGGAAACGTGATGGTACGCATTTCTCCTCCTTACACGAGGCATCACAACAACGTTCCACCAGGCAACGCCGGTCAACTGCTGGTTGTGTATGAGAAATCGGTCCTCATTTCAGCACGTTGTAGGTGTCGCCAACTTTGTGTGAATGCTCTGAAAAGCTAATCATTTACATATCACAGCATCTTCTTCCTGTCGGTTAAATTTCGCGTCTGTAGCACGTCATCTTCGTGGTGTAGCAATTTTAATGGCCAGTAGTGTATGAAGTATTTACATCAAAAGAAATTTTCCTAATGTTTTGTGTATTTGATATACAGATTTCAATAGGGATTTAAATTTTTTTTATTGTTCTTATTAAATTGATCGATTTTATTGTATTTAAATTGTAAATGCTAATAAACATTGTTTAACACAAGCTGTGTATGGTTGGTAATTATGGCCCTGCTGCTTCCTGTCGTATTATTGGACGCAAATAGCACGTCTCGACTGGTATACAATCTGGACAGGAGGCCTTGCCTTTGTTAAGTGATTTAAGCTGCTTTGCTACACCGAGGACATCTACTTCTATGTTTCTCATCTTGGCAGTTGTTCTTGACTGGAATTCAGGAATATTTACTTTGTCATCTTTGGTGAAGGAGTTTCGGAAAACCGTGTTTAATAACTCTGCGTTAGTGGCACTGTCATCATTGACTTCATTGTTGTTATCGCTCAGTGACGGTATTGATGGCGTGTTGCCACTGGTGTGCTTTATGCATGACCAGAATTTCACTCCTGTGGTGCGACCCTGTGTTGTTTACTTTTATTGGAAGCTACAGAATTTCATCAAAAAGCTTCAAAACTGCTATTATCTCAGAGTGGAAAAAATCAGTCACCCCGAAGATGGCATCAAAATACATTGATACCATTGTACATCACCCGCCGTCCTCGCTGTCGAACTGTGCGATGAAGAGAGAGACCAAACTAAGAACGTAATCCAAGTTTGTTTTTCTATAGAAACATTAGAAGAACCATGTAACTGTAAAAATGAGGCGTTTATAGCGTGTGCAAAAAGCCGAGAATATTACTGCTTCCCTTTTTTTTTACGATGAATAACACCTTAGCACAAGAAAATCATGGACTTAAAATAATAAGTCTCTAATTTTATATACCGAGTTCTCGTGTACGCCTTCTTCCTGAAAATTTATTGGCAACCCCGAATTTCCCGTTACCTTTCCTTTTCAGGCCTTTTTTACCGGAAATATTAATAAATACAATATTTTTCTTTGAGAATTATTTCTGGTTACGTGTATTTATGCGTAGGGACACGACCCTCTGATTACCAATCTGCTCTCCCCACTGCGCTACTACTGTAACATAAAACATGCATGCATCACCCGATCCGAAGAAAACAAAAAAATAAAATAAAATAAACGCCTGGCCATCTGGAGCAGCCACTTCTGTCACTTTCATTTCTGGACAGACTCTGCAAATACTACAAATATGGACGAAATCTGTGATGACAAGTGGGTACAGGCCCTTGTCAGTACACCAAGACACGTTGGTTCCTAAAATAACAGAATCAATACAAGATAAACTGCCTTTCACGTTTAGTATATGCTGCATCTTCATCACTTCAGCTATATTCGTCGTCGATTTTCATTTCTAGCCGTTTTGTCGATTATGGTCCACGATGAACTGTTTGTTTGGCTGCCACTAGGATTTATTCATTTGACACTCTCCAGCTATTTGTTTCTTTTCTTTAGAAATCTTTTGGGGATCTTTTATTAATTTGCATGACTATTCTTCTCAACAATAAAGCACGTACGTGTGAAACACAAAACAAAAATTCATAAAATGAGCAAACAAGAATTTAAGTGATCAGGAAAAACTACAATGGAAGAAAAATATGTTGTGAGAGTCTTAAATCATCCCCCAGGTGAAGCTGAGAACTTGAAATGGGAGTTAATGTAGGACTTCCGATGTAAAAGAATTGGTTTCTTCTAAAGAAAGGAATACAGTTAAGCAACGATGACAGTTGCAATGCTATATTCAAATAGTGACATTTAATTATCAGCTGCAAAATTATGTAAAATTTACCACGCGGCATCACTACATTTTCTTAACACTGAATATGCTTTGTACTAAACCACCACAAAACCTGGTGTTGGAAACTAGGAGCGTAAATGAACGGAACAAAGCAGCTGTGCCACTGC
This sequence comes from Schistocerca americana, assembly GCF_021461395.2. NCBI lineage: Eukaryota > Metazoa > Arthropoda > Insecta > Orthoptera > Acrididae > Schistocerca > Schistocerca americana. The sequence continues at coordinate 647,846,521 of NC_060122.1, forward strand.
CAAGAGCATGGTGAATAATTCTCAGGAGTAGGAGTGTTCAAATTGCGGCCCGTGGGCCGTATGCGGCCAAAAGACCCGGGTTCGATTCCCGGCCGGGTTAGAAATTTTTACTCTCGGGGACGGGGAACTCTGTTGTCCTTCTGTTCCTATCGCCAGAAATGACATACCACAATAGGGGTGGCTGTATGGGAACATCCTGAAAGCCAATAAATTTAAAAAAGTGAGCGTCTCATGATCGGTACAAAAAAAACTAAAAAACTACGTTTATGTAAATTTATAATTAAAACTGTGTGTTCTGCCTTGCGGCGGGTCTTGTCATGGGGGAAGCCTCGTCAGAGAGGTCCACCGCAGGAGCGTCTAGGGAAGTGATTCCAATGATGGTTTCCCGTTGCCTTCCACTGATGATGATGATGAAATGATAATGAGGACAACACAGGACAACACAATACCCAGTCCCTGAGCGGAGAAAATCTCCGACCCAGCCGTGAATCGAACTCGGGCCCATTGGCGTGACAGACCGCCGCACCGACCACTCAGCTATCAGGACGGACAAAGTTACAATAATGGAATATTTTCAGTTTGACACTTCCGCCACACGATGGTATTCTCTCATTGGTCTATCCTGTTATTAACAACGCCACAGAGTCTCGTTCTTATAATCGGCCAATCCATCAGACACTTTGGTCTGTTATCTTACTGTAGTAAAAGTTTATTTGCTCAGTGGTTACCGTTAGTGTTAAGCATATCGTGTGCAGCCTACAAAAACTCTTGTTCTTCCAATGTCGCCTATGTAAGCTGAAAGGCTGGACACCCCTGTTCAAGAGCTTACTGCGACTCAAGATTGCAGCATTTTCCATGGAAATGAAAGTAGTAGGCGAATTTAGGACAGGGGTTGGTTGGTTGGTTGGTTGGTTTGGGGAAGGAGACCAGACAGCGTGGTCATCGGTCTCATCGGATTAGGGAAGGATTGGGAAGGAAGTCGGCCGTGCCCTTTCAGAGGAACCATCCCGGCATTTGCCTGGAGTGATTTAGGGAAATCACGGAAAACCTAAATCACGATGGCCGGACGCGGGATAGGACAGGGGGGACAGATCTCGGATACCTTAATCAATAAAAAAAAAAAAAAGCAAGGTTAGAAGACAACAGAAAGTCTACACCATCCTCAGAACAGTGTGGAATGCGCGCGCGCGCGCGCGTGTGTGTGTGTGTGTGTGTGTGTGTGTGTGTGTACATCGTACTCTCCGCTGCAGAGACTGGCAGGTTTTATTGATATTGGCAGGAAGGACTTCGAACCTGAAGCACGATAAGTGAGGAAGCTCCTCCTCATTGCAGCGCCTTGTGCAACCGTTACACAGCTGCGGAACAGTGCACCAGAATTTCCGTCAGACTCATAAATAAACAGCAGACAACTACAGCAGTAGCGGACTGCAGCGGTCCATTAGCGTAGCGGCGTGAAACCGCTTCACGAGCCTGTGTAGCAACAGAAAGGCGGTGCTTCCATCGGCAGATAGTCGTGAAGTTGACTGCGGTAGGAAGGGCGGGTGGGGGACGGCAACCACTTTGGTTTTTCTTTCACAACTACTTATTTGTTCTGCTATGACCAGTTTATCATTAGCGTTGATCTGGTAAGTGGCCCGTAAATAACCACAACGAGAACTTTTAGTTCGGATGAAATACGTTTCGAGTAGCTGCGATCACAGTTACCGTCCGTTAAGCTCTGCACAAACTTAATCGGTGAAACTGAAGTATTTGACCATGATGTGCTGTAAGAAACTGCTTCGGCTACGTTGCAAACAGCTTCCGTCTGTGTGATATGCACGTGCTCTATTTGGTTAAGATGACTTTAACTTTAAATATTAAGAGGTTTACATCGTGTCGTGTTTACACACACAAATAAATTTCACTGCAATGAAAGTAAAAAAAAGTAAAAAAAAAAAGATATCAGCACCTGTAACGATTCCAAAGATTCTGGGATCTCTGCCAGTGTCATATATTCCTTACACGATGTTTCGAAAAATCCCTTGCTTCCGCACGTCTTCACAGCAATATTGAAAGTTAGTGTGCAAGGCGGCACATCCTTCGTAACCAATATTATCGACTTCCAGTTCGATTCCATTCGCGTATAGAACGATGGAAAAATTGTCTATATGTCTCGTAAGGCGCCATATTATCATCTCATTTTCATGATACACATGCGTTTTGTACGATGGTGGCAGCTGAAAGGTCACATGACCCTCCTCCAATACTGGTTCTTAAAAGTTATGCAACAGTTGTAAGTAGATAAATCAAAATCGCTGCTATGTTTAAAGTATTTAGTGCTTGGTTGGTATGAGATAGGCCTATTTCGGCTACGGTGCCATTTTATAGCAACCTGCGAGTAATACATGGTTTCATTAGTTTCTATTCTTATGTATCATTATTGACAATATTAGGTGATTTTACAATAATATTTACGTCTAGCTGTTTGTGACGTCCATAAAACATGCTGTCACCGTTTAATGATTTGCTTGTTATGTTTTAGAGCTGGCGTTGTGACAGTTATACTGGTACATGTCGATCGTTAAAGCTGTTGTAGATGGGATTCTTTAGTTGGCAATGACATTTTTTGTCCTGTTTACAAGATTTTGTACTTTTGACAGCGTTATTTGACAGAACACCAGCGATGTTATATGTTTACACTTTTGTTTTGATGTATTAATCTATTATTTCTATGTATTTGTGACTTAGTCTTTGCTACCATTGCTTGTAAGACGTTGTTGGCAGTTTATGTTTATCAGTTATGTATTTTTAAGATTTCAATAAAATTTTCGATGTAGTATTTGTGTTTAACATGCTCTGTAGGTAGTTATGTGTGTGCATATGAATTTCTATTTCTTCCAAGATGTTCATACTTATTCCCTTCTAAATTTTGTGTAATATTTTCATTGTTGGTTCTGTCTGGTCTACTTAGTGTTTTTTTTTTTTTTTTTTTTTTTTGTTTTCGTGTGATTGGACAAAGTGGATGGATTAGTATCGCTATTTCTGGCGTGTGCTCTAGATCTAGTTCTAGAAATTTCTCTCTGTTTGTCATACACAAATTTATCGCCATCTTGACATATGATTTTGTATAGACCTGATGACTGATTTCATGTGGACTGGTAATTTTGTTTACCCTGGGTTTATTTGTATTTTTAGATTGTGTATGGTACGGTAAGCTAATCTTAGTCCTGTATTTTACAGTAATGCATTTTATTTCTCGAATATATTTCCGATGTATTCTGTACGCAAGTATAAAATCTTCTGTTTCACTGGTGATTCTTTTAGTATTTAGATATCTTTATCCTTTATCGACGTCACTTTGTGCTGATATATATATATACACAACAAAATGTTTACACCCCAAACATCATCACTCAAGTATATATATATATATATATATATATATATATATATATATATATATATATATATATATATTGTTGTACCCTATATTATAGAATTACTAGTTCCTTTATTTTTGCAGCTTTCTCTAGTGCTAGATTGTTTACTCTCTTGATCACTGTATGGAAATAGGCGTGTTTATGGAACGAAACTTGTCGAGAACTATGTACGTTTCCAATCATTCACGTTTAAATTAGGCGAGCATTTATGTTAAACTTTCCTATGGGTTTTACCGACCTGTTACAATCCGAACAGCCCGTCTCTGAATTCTTTGGCTATTTATTGCCATGTTTACGATATTGGAACAATACTCTAAAATTTCGTTTACAGATGTAATGGAATATCCAATAAAACTAAGTCTGCCATTCTCACTCCCTACTATTTATTTTACGCGATCGCCCCGTTCCATATCGCTCCTTAGTATAAACCCCACGTACTTATACGACATGACGTGTTCGAGGTGCTCACCACTAATATCCTAACGAGATAATGTCAGGTTGTTTCTCTTCGTGTAGGCATTACAAAGCATTTATGGTCATTGCGTGTCGGGGCAGATTTAGTTGCTCACTGTCCGGATTCCAGCCAAAGTACCACCACTCAAGCTAAATGATTCTCTCACTTCAGCATTGTTAAACTTGTGTGCAATGACGGGACTCAAACTCTGATATCTGCCTTTCCCGACGTGTGTGCAACCAACTGGACTATCTGTGTAGGTTTAGACCTTGTGGACCGTGTAGAAATCTAGTCGCTGTCTTCGCTATGGAATCCTTGCAAAAAAATTACGTGGTCGAATAATCCTCCTTTCCAGAACTATAAACAACACTGATACGAGTTGATAAAATAGCTTCCCAAACATGTGACCAGCGCCAAAACATTTCTGCAGTGATAGAATCTAATACTCAGTCGGCAACGCCGAATGTTCATTGGGAACGTCGGAGGTGCCCCAAGGAATCTTGACAGCGCTGTCCCTATTTCTAAGTAGCCGTAGTGACTTAATTTCCAGAAAAGTTCGAAGCAATCTACTATAGATTCTCTGATGACGAAATTCCCTACTTTATCTGCACACACCATCTTTTTTTCAACCATCGAAAACAGTGCGAAATTGACAGCTTGTGAATGTAGCATCCTTTTCTCCTGAATGTGATATTATAAAACGGAAGAACAGAGATTCGGAGTCAACGAACTGTCGAGGACGACATCATTAGTAGCGGTGCATGATACCATTGGAGGAAGGATGAGGGGGGAAACAGTTTCTGTCCATGTCAAAGGAATCATCCCGGCACATGTCTTTAACTATCTGCGTGCACGCCAAGCCTATCGTAAGGCACTGACAGGATGACATAGTTGAGCACACTTAACAGAACCTCATACGGTAGGTAACTTTACTTCTAATGTAATAAATGTGCATACTGTGTAACAAATCATTTTCTTTCAACGATATTAAGGATAAGATTGTATCTCAGAGTATTACCTTTATTTCAATGGCATAATTATCAGCAAAAATTCCAGTTTTCTTTCGTTAAAAAATAACAGAGCTATTACTCAGTCTGCTTCTTGTTCAATGTTGTATCATCCATTGTTCGATGGATTTCATCGCGAAAATATATCTTTAAGTCATTTGTGACTATTTTAATAGTTGAATGCATAATCCTATGCACCTATAATAACGAAATCGGCTGTCGGTTGGAAGTAGTCAATTTGGTGGACCAACGAATGCGCGTCCTGTTGTATTCACATTTTAACTTCCGTAAGTAGAAACATGCAGTCCAACGTTTTTAACGGATTCCTATTATTTTATTATTATTGTTACTATACGAACTATTTCTTTGCAATTACCAATTAACAATAACATGGATTTATGCCACGAAGCTTACAGTTTTGCAGCGGCGACTTCTGCGTCTGTAGCAAAGCTCGTATGAGAAATGATATATATGAAACTATCAGCTTCGATTGCGGTAATGAAACCAACCTTTACCTAGGTTTCAGCCCAAATAATTGAGCCTTCTTCAGAAGATATACCTGAATCTATAATTTGTCTAAGAGGGAATGGTCTAGAAAAAAAAACTAAAACAGCCTGAACAGGCGTAGCTTATTTCTAGACCATGCCCTCTCAGGGCAACGGCCTTGCCGCAGTGGATACACCGGTTCCCGTGAGATCACCGAAGTTAAGCGCTGTTGGGCGTGGCCGGCACTTGGATGGGTGACCATCCAGCCGCCATGCGCTGTTGCCATTTTTCGGGGTGCACTCAGCCTCGTGATTCCAATTGAGGAGCTATTCGACCGAATAGTAGCGGCTCCGGTCAAAGAAAACCATCATAACGACCGAGAGAGCGGTGTGCTGACCACACGCACCTCCTACCCACATCCTCAACTGAGGATGACACGGCGGTCGGATGGTCCCGATGGGCCATTTGTGGTCTGAAGACGGAGTGCTTTTTTTAATGCCCTCTTAGACAAATTATAGATTCAGGTATATCTTGTGAAGATTGCTCAATTATTTGGGCTGAAACCTAGGTAAAGGTTGGTTTCATTACCGCAATCGAGGCTGATAGTTTCTTACATATTAGATTATCACGATTGCTGACTCTGCTGCAATGTTGAAAGTATAGAAATGAAATACTCTGTTGCAAAAATATTTTATGTCGCAAGAACTGTTTAAGGTTCAATGCCTTCCTCTAATTTTCACAAATATTACGTTTTCTCTTCTTGCTGGCAATGTGATGTTTCCTTCCTTCGCCAACATTTTACCTTCTTATTTAAATTTAAAATATCAATAATCAACACTCCAGGAAGGACATCACATTACAAGATGCAAAGATGTTCGCGTAGTCCACAGTTGTCATGGTGCGTCCAATCACTACTGGTGGTGCCACGGAAGCGCAGGTGAATGTCACCCACAGCATAATACTGCCTGCATCGGCCTGCGGCCGTAGTGCGGTGCATATATCGAACAGCCGTTCGGCTGGATGATGGCATATCCCGACACGACCAGCGACCTGGTGACACGTTTCTTTCGAGCCACGGTCCAGCCTCGATAATCCCTTTGCACACTGCAACCGTATTTGGCCATGTCGTTAGGTGAACATGAACACACGTAGGTGTCGGAACGGTGTGCTCCAAAGCACTTGTGCCTTCGCTGGAATTGTCGTTAGATCTGCCACAGATGAATAGCTATCGTCGTTTATGGAGGCGGCAAGTCTCTGATCTTTATGTTCTGTGAGGATATATCGAAGTTCAGCATCTTTCGCCTGATCGAGGCTTGAAAGTCTTATCAACACCAGCACAGAGGCTCACGAGAGTAGAGCGCCAACAGTTGGCCAGCTTCGCCGTTTCTAAGAGCCTATTTCCTAAGCGCTGGACGGTAACAGTATTTGACAGTGAATTTCTCCATTTGCGGCCGGTATCGTACCTCCATTGAGTCCCTATTCGTCTCTGCTTCGTTTCTATAGTGTGTTCCACAATTCGTATTAAAGTCTTCTAGGGTTATAGAGGGGACTTAGAAGTATAAAGTTTCGATACGGAGCCCATCCGTGTATGTACCGTTTGTATATAAAATAACTTTTGACTTAGGAACACTTTAAAGTGTTCCACTTCACATTACGTACACAAACTGAGAAGAGGGCGCAATCGACAGTCACTACTGTACACTCTAACAAACAAATAGACACACCACGAAGGATTTATCCAAATGCGACTGAAACTCGTAGATGTGATGTACATGTACAGACAAACAAATGATCACAATTTCAGAAAAAATGGATGATTTATTCAAGCGAAAGAGATGGCCGTTATGCAAGCAGTTATTCGGCTAGGCATTGGCTGTCAGAGTCGTTCAGTGTGCTTCTGAGGAATATCGTGCCAAATTCTGACCAACTGTCGCGTTAGATCCTGAAAATCCCGAACTGGCCGGGGACCCGCGGATGACAACCAAAGGGGACCTGCTACGGAAAGAATTGTTACTCCACGCCATCACTCCTGGTTGTCGGGCAATATGGCGTACGACAGACACGAAGGTAGCGCACCGCTGTGCGGATCGACTTGAGACATGTCTTCCGCCTCGGATCTCACTGACTGGAGGAGGAATGTCTCCAGTTGTGAGTCCTGCTTCGAACCCAGCCCCGATGACTAGTGAAGACGTGTCTGCAGACGCTCTGGACAGCCTTGGTACACCAACCCGACTGTCGCCCGCCATACGACCTGACAACCGAAAGCGATGGTCTGGGGCACCATTTATTTTCGTAGTAAGACCCCTCTGGTTGTCACTCGCCGCACTCTTATAGCACAGCGATACGTCGACGATATTCTTCGCCCCGTTTTGTTCATGGCAAGCGATTCTGGACTTTTAGGCAAGATAATGCCCGCCCCCACACGGCAAGAGTTTCTTCTGCTTGTCTTTGTGCTTACCAAACGTTACCTCGGCGAGCAAGTTAGCCAGATCTGAGAACGTTTGGAGCATTATGGGCAGGATAATTCCTCCATGGTGCGTCTCTCTCTCTCTCTCTCTCTCTCTCTCTCTCTCTCTCTCTCAGAAGGAAAAAAAAAGACAAGGGCTGCGAGCAGCTGGTACGTTCGCAACTAGAAAGGTTAACACTGGTGCTCCACTAACGCACTGCGCTGTCGACTTTGAAAAGAACATCCTTCATAAAGTAGAAAAGTGCCCGACTAAGAGCACCTGAAACATTGCCCTTGCCATGAGCGCACGGGTCGGAGCTCATTGTCTCCGCTGTGGGTAACTTCCAAGAATGATTGCCTATCGAAGTGGCGGGGTACAAACGATACATATCGAACGTGCGATCGTAAATCGATCATGCGGTGGCGGGCGTTATCAGTATGTTTACGGTGGTCGCTACGTCAACGGCAAAAGAAGAGCGTTACAAAAATACTTTTAATTGCAAAGGAGTCGACTTACCTTACTCCTTGTCGGTGATGGAATCATGTGAAAGTCCATTACGGTGGTCTGGATGGATAATTTGGAAGAGTCGAACAATGTATTCTTCCTGATACTCGTTCGTTTTCCGCACTGACCACAATGAAATTGTAAACGGTATTTCAGCACCGAAACTGTTCTTAGGCTGTTCTACACACTTCGCACCGCCACAGTCTACACAATCCCTTCTTACCTCGTCCACTAGTACTCCATATTTGCGACAAAAAGTCGAACAATTTTCTACGCTGGATAAACATGGAATTATATTTTTCCATGTGAGAGAATATGCCGAAGAAACGTCAAGAATACCAGACATCCCACTCACTAACCACATAAATCGTCTGGGATTCCCTAGCAACCCACAAATAATTCGCGAATGTATGTAATTTAGAGCAACTAAGGGAACGACGCGAAACAGATAGAAATGCCGATCACAAGTAACTGATCACAACGCCTCCACCAGGGTCGCATGATCGATTTACGACCGCACGTTCGATATGTATCGTTTGGACACCACAACTTCGATAGGCAATCATTCTTGGAAATTACCCCGCTGTGTATGCCCAGTGAAACAGTTCACTTTAAGATTATCCGATTATCAAAATTATTTTACATTCTGATGCTAACTTTCTGGATGTGGATCCATTGTCCAAACTTCCTAGAAGCCTGTAACAGGAATAAGGGAAATACCTTCATACTTTCCTTACCGTCACGTGACCTGATGTCCACCAGGCGGATTCCTTTCTCGCTATGGACAGTGGTAGTAATTTTCTTCGCAAATCAGCGTATCTATGCTTCTTTATATAACTGTTTAATCAATGACTAATTTCTTATTTAGTGCAAATCCCTTGACAATGAGCCAATGGCAAGTTTCATGATAAATTTTCTGTGTCTAACGAAATAATTCCATGATGAAATAAAATAGAAATTCTGATATCGGCCGCAGTGGAGCTTGAAATTAATTAAATTGTGACAAGTGAAAATTTGTGCAGCCCGTAGCGTCCCCTGTGCAACATACTGATTTCTCGCAGCCTGACGCTCATTCTCGAAAGAGATCTGGAGAGAGATAATGCATCCGTACTGAAATGATGTTAATGACCGTCAGTGTAAACACACACACACACACACACACACACACACATCTTTAGGACATATCCAAAAAAAGAAACACCACACATGTACAAACACAGTTTCACTTTGCAGTTCAAGGCTCCTGGACTGCTACATTAACTGCACGCTGGTCAAGGACGGAAGTGTCATTTGAAAAGCCGTACGCCGCCTGAACAAGAAGAGGATGCAATTACGGCGACCCGCGACTGGGGCGTACACTGAATACCCTGGCGTGCTGTGCGCGGCGTACGGCTTCTGCTGGCCTGGCGTGTAATTCGCTGCCCTAACGCACGGATGGAGCGGATCGCGGCTAACCCACTGACCGTGGGGCTTCGCGCAACACAGGTCGCACTGCTTACGTCACGCGACGTGACAGCCGCGACGGAAGGGTGGGAGTGGGGTCGAGGTATCGCTGGGAACGTGTCCCTGGCTACAGGCCTGAACTTCCCGAGTAAAGCGATCGTCGACACTACCTGCTCTCGTTCGCTGCTCGCGCACGCGCCGTTGACGCAAGAGCTTTACGGAGCAGCGGGATTTGGCAACGACAAGTGTGTCATCGAATGCGTCGAGACGCGGTAGAACCCCAGTTTGTAAATTAAAGGCAATAGCCGAATTTTATGTTTCTGAAATAAACCGCTTTCAGTTGTATATGAACTTTTACACGAACACGGCCAATTTCTTAATTTCAGATCACACCTTTAGGTGTACAAGATAGGAAACACAAATCGACGTTATGATAAAAAGCAGATAGCTGTCCTAATAATCTATGTTCATGACAAGTAATAGGAAATACATGCTGGTAAAACACTTAAGCCCTGATACGGGAAGGAGGGGGACACAACTTTCTCAAAATAAAATGTTAACTGCAACAAAAATGGGGCTTTAAGCACTATGGGACTTAACATCTGAGGTCATCAATCCCCTAGACTTACAACTACTTAAACCTAACTAACCTAAGGATATCACACACATCCATGCCCTAGGCAGGATTCGAACCTGCGACCGTAGCAGCAGCGCGGTTCCGGATTGAAGCGCCTAGAACCGCTCGGCCATAACCGCAACAAGCAGGTCGTTATAGTTCAACTTGACCAAAAATAACATGCTAAAAGTGTATTAGCTACCCTGAAAAGTGCAAAATAAGAACACAAGAAAAGGTGGATGCTCCAGCTAGCAACACCAAAAGCCCATGGTTAAGAAAACTCGCTTCATACCAGGAAACGGTAGACAGTAAGATTGGTTGGTTTGTGGGATTAAAGGGACCAGACTGCTACGGTCATCGGTCCCTTTTTTCAAAACTTAAAAACGCCCACACAGAATAAAAACGTACAATGGAAAGAACGACAGACGACACAGGACAAGAAAGACTTGGACAGAGACCAGACAAAACGAATTAAAATCACACAGAGTGTGACAGTGGTTGGACAACCATAGAGACAAAAAAGGAAAAGCCAACCAGCGAGAAACACATTAAGAACTCAGTCTAAAATCGTAGGCCAAAGGCCAGACGCAACACAAAAAAGGCAAACACTTAGATTAAGTGATAAAAGCCCCCTGCCCGAATAAAACTCAAAACTAAGCCTTTCATGGCAGTGTCATCTGTTAAAAGGGCAGGGAGCGTATCAGGCAGCGCAAATGTCTGCCTAGGCACAGCCAAAAGGGGACAGTGAGACTCCATCCGCCTCGCCAGGTACGGCCATACTGATAGTGTGCTCACTTGTGACCCGGACAGCACTAGCGCCATCATACACATAGCGGGGAAAGTTACAAACATTTTCTCGCGTATCCAAATATCATGGGAACGACTGACGTCCCCGTTACACAGCATAACCAATAAACTATAAAACACTTCACCGTAAAAATCGTTAAGGCCAAACAGACCATACGGCAGAGGATGTACCAATACGCCCATGATCAATAACCAAGCAGTCTAACAACTATGACATTACGTACTTCAAAGAGAATCAAAGTTCGATAGCATATCGCAATGTCTTAACTCCACCTAATTTTCGAGGGTGCATAATTTAAGTCTCTTCCAGAATGTTTAAGGTGTGGCCGTTTACGACTCTGTGCAGGGCTTTTAAATTATTAGCTACACCTTTTACTGGGTGGCCAGAATCACGTAAGTTGCCACTTAAAGTAGACTTGCAATTTGTCAGACTCTGGTGTTCTCGGAATCTAATACCAAACCCTCTGCCAATCTGCCAATCTGCGCCCCCCCCCCCCCCCCCCCATACCTGTTCACAGAACTTCGAACTGATTGACGTACGTCACTAGATGATATGATTGTTATTTCGAAAGTCGGTGGAATTATTTGATTAATAAACGGGATCAACAAGTTTTCCGCGGCAATCAAAGACCGACATAGGCTTTTCTGATCAGAGGACTGTCGTTTCATGGGGGCGGAGAATTTTTCTGAACCGCGGATTAATTATTCCTGATATTTTGCAAACTGGCGAAGATGTACAAAGCTGGCAGAACCCTTGCTTTGAAATTCAAACCATGGCAACTTTGCTTCTGAGGGACACTAGGCCGTCCAGTCCTTCGCAGCCGCTCCAGTACCCCGAATCTCTGAGCGACGCCTTCGCTGGCTGCCGCAAATTGTAACGGCCGCCCTGGTTAGGTTCGCCAGGGGCTCCTCCCTCTGCTGGCGGCCACACACAGACGTGCGGTGCCCGCGTTAACGTAAGTGACGAGAGAGGTGCTCGCCAATTCACTCCATCGCAGTCCTTGGTTCGAGCATGTCATTATCCTCACTAGCGCGGTTGTTGCCGCCAGCCGTCCTCTGTGGCCGAGCAGTTATAGGCGCTTTAGTCCTGAACTGCGCTGCTGCTACGGTCGCAGGTTCGAATCCTGCCTCGGGAATGGATGTGTATGATGTCCTTAGGTTAGTTAGGTTTAAGTAGTTCTAAGTTCTAGGGAACTGATGACCTTAGCAGTTAAGTCCCATTGTGCTCAGAGCCTTTTTTCTTTCCGTCAATTTCACGTCCGTCGCACTTGGTAGCAGCAATCGATCGGGCAACTCGAAGTAGCGAGCTTTAATCGGGAATACTGCCGCGAGTATTTCGGTTTTTGATTCATAGTGAGGCAAGCCTCAGCTTCGCGATCGGTAGATGTGATAAAGCTAGGTATATTTTCGATGTAGGTAATCTGTAGTACCTCTGGTCTTCTGTCGTCTCCTCTTGGCTTCCAATCATTTTAATACTCTCTCTCTCTCTCTCTCTCTCTCTCTCTCTCTCTCTCTCTCTCTCTCCAAACAGGAGTTGGACGAGTTGTACAGATGTTCGTTCGTGTTTCAGTTAGTTGCTTTATTTGTCTTGACCTGCAGCAAGGTATTTTCGTAGCAGTATTGATTTAATTATACGTGGAGTAACCGTATTTATATTGTTAACAAGCTACTTCACATTTCAATGTGTTTTTTTGAACAATATATTTAAATTTCTACCAGCTATGTCCGTCTTCTGGTCTGTACAATTTTCCTCTCAACTCAATACAAACGTTCTTTTTAATTATCAGAGACTCCTGGAAGTTGAAACGGAGTCCTTTGTCGGCTACGGTTAACACAACAGGAAATTTTGCACGTGGCATCAAGTGTTCCAGGTAATTGGGAATCAGGGGGCAGATAGCTTCAATAATTCATCGATCTTATTGCCAAGTTCAATTAGCAAAAACAACAGTATCTACAAGGGTCTATGCCGCAAGTGGGTTAGGCCAGAATATCTCAACTATAGGACCGATTCACAAACAGAGAAAATAAAAATATTGCATTCTCGCACTTGAAGATTTAATCCTTTTAGCACCGACCAAGCGAGATGCTGCAGCTGTAAGACATGGCGCCCACGTACCCCGTCCTGTTATGCAGGTGTAAGTTTGTCGTCGTTTCCAAAATCGATTCCTTTTCCGGCTCTAGTCGAACACGAGTTTGTATTCTGTCTCTATCAGGCGTCGATCAAAGGTTCCGAATGTAAGGGGGACTGGGGGGATCGGACTCCCATAGTTTAATTTGGCATAAGCCCCACTTTTAATGCGCCTCAGATGTCTATTGCAGTATTACTAACAATAACATTAAGACCATGTTTTAATGTAACAACTTTTTTACATTGGACTATGGTTCTGGAATGACTTCAAAGAAAAAAGTTAGAGAAATATTCAATTTGAAAAGCATTAGGCCGAAAATTTTAAAAGTACATGTCACATCCAACTGATTTAAAAACTGTAAAAGTAACAAAAAAACTGTGAAAGCGTTCTAATTCACTTGATACATACGGTCCAATCACATTCCTGTGACCACCGCCTATGTTCGACGTCAATAACCACTCGCAGAGGGCGGGTGGCAGCACTAGCGGCGGAGGTATACAAGGCGTGTCGGGGGGGGGAGAGCGTGGAAAACAATGACGTCATCGCCGTAATGCGGAAACTGGGCGATTTATGGTTTGTCTGACGTCCAAACGGGCATGATCATTGGATTTCGGGCCGGAACGGCTAAGTATGTAAACTGTTCGTGTCCACCGTGGTTAAAGTATGCCGTGCAAGGCTTCCAAAACCTGCGCCGAGGCACTATGGTACAACACGTTGTCTGAAGAGCACCAAACTGAGTTTACCATACTCCCCTGGCCTCCAAATTCCCCGGAGTTAAACCCAGATCAAAAGACGGCTCTGGAGTCAACAAGCTTGGCATCCCAATCGGTATCATTCAGATCATCGTTAACTCTGTACCAGCACGTCCGCGCTTCAAAAGATAGCTAATGTAGCTTTTAACAGGTGGTCACATTAATGTGACTGGGCAGTGTAAAATCGAATTATGCACTGATCATTATCAGGACATCACTTGGCAGCACGATTGTGAGCAAAGGCCTGCAGACTGTGAATATGAAGTGAGGGGAATTCTGTTTCTTCAAGTCAGTTTGTCTTATATTTGGCAAGTCATTCATCCTGTTACTTTTTTTTTTCTCGAAGGGGAGGGTCTTGCTCTTCTTGTTTTGGCTCGTTCGGGTTCGCTGCGAACTCTCAACGCGCGTCTGATCCGTTGTCGGCAGCGGGTACGCTCAGCCTTTCAATCGGCGGCTTCACCTGTCTGAAATGTTCTCCACAGACCATTAAGGCACTAGCCCAGCTGGGCAAGAAGCCGAAAAAATATTTTCTGGTAAATATGGCTTATAATTCTCTACATTGCCTTAACATTTTCGGCACTTCTAGTTTTCATGTTACTTTTCCCTCAGAAGCTTCCTGAGAAATCTGGAAACGGACAACTATAAACGACTTTACTGAAATGATTTTCAACCCTCATCACGCCGTCTCGGATCTTCGCCCGATCTCTAATGACCAATACGTCTCCGGGAAGTTTTACCGTAAACTTACTTCTACTATAAATCGCTAAATATACAGCGCATCGAAATCACAGTTGTTTCCTAGAGTCTGGTAGGAGAGCTACCTTGGTTTCCAGGACGACTCTGGACACGAGGCTGTACTGTGCCACTGGGTGCTGGAAGTGCCGTGCTGTAACTATCTGGCAAGTCACACGGTTTCTCCGGCGCCTGCAGCGACGTGCGAAAAAACAAGTCCGCAATCCTTGGGCTCCCTGCAGCCTCCGGACGTTCCACTTTCACTTCAACAGCTCTACAACTAGCAGCCGCCTTGTCTGAGAAAACACGGCGACAATGCAAGGGACACAGTGATTGCTACAGCGTGAGCCTACGGGTGAGCCTGTTTACGTGCTGCTCTACATCAGGACATAGAGGGACTAGACTAAAATATGGAAATACCGGGAAGAATATATGGTGGAATATAAATGCGGATGCTAGCCAAGCTTGCAGGTTCTGCTGGTGTGTGTGTCCCTGAACGGCACCTGTACAATGTTCTCAACACGTTTTAAGTATCAGTCGTGGGCAGAACAATATTCTGTGTATTTCTGTTGCGTTATGCCGGAGCTCAGTGCATTCGAAGTTGGGCAGAATGGTGGTGCTCTTATGGTGAGTGCTTCCGTAACCAAGGGTATCGACGTTTTTGATGTTTCAAGAGCCACCGTATCGAAGATTCATGCCGTATAGAAAAGCGGAGAAACATCATCCGCTAAGTCACAACGCGGACGAAATTGTGTGCAGAGTGCTGGCAACAGACGGTCAGAAGAGGATTCTGATGTAAAATAAGAGGACAACAGCTGAAAGGTCACTGCAGATACTGCTGCTACGGTCGCAGGTTCGAATCCTGCCTCGGGCATGGATATGTGTGATGTCCTTAGGTAAGTTAGGTTTAAGCAGTTGTAAGTCTAGAGGACTGATGACCTCGGATGTTAAGTCCCATAGTGCTTAGAGCAATTTGAACCACTGCATCACCATCTGACCTTGCCACTATTTTGCGTGAAGAATCGTTTAAGGTTCCCTTTAAAACCATACAGTGCCCGCATTTATCAATTCGTAGACGACTGGAAGCTGTTTTGAGTCCCAACGGGTTTCCTGGAACGTATTAGGCATGCTAATACACTGTCCGTTTTGTGTTTCCATATTGTTGTTCAATCCATGTACGAACTAAGCGAGGTGTCACTGGACTAATACTCGGGAGAAGAGTATTTCAAATTCCCTTCCGGTCACCGTAAAGTAATTCAGTGGATCGAAAATTTCGAGCCCCAGTGGATCGCATAATTTAGTACAGCATGTACATGTTATCACGACATATACTGGACCTCATAAACAGTAACAGTGTGATTCAACGAAGTTCGGTTGAAACTGGTCTATTCTAAATTTAAATGAATACACTTTTCGTAAATAAAATAAGATTCTATAACACGAAGTGATTTTCGATATTTTTTACTGGACAGAAAAGTAATTAAGTCGTCGGATAACGAATACCCACTCAGGTGATTCACGTGAAGAAGTTTCCGTCGTGGGTATGGCGCACAACGGAAATTAACAGACCTTGAAGGCAGAATGGTAGTTGGAGCTAGACGCATGGGACATTCTATTTCGGAAATAGTTTGGGAATTCAATATTCCGACATCAACAGTGTCAAGAGAGTGCCGAGAATACCAAACTTCGGGCATTACCTCTCACCACCCTCGGGCATTACCTCTCACCACCCTCAACGCAGTGGCCGCCTTCACATAACGACCGAGAGCAGCGGCTTTTGCGTGGAGTTGTCAGCGCAGACAACCACAGAAAACAATGTGGGTCGTAAGACTATCGCATCAGTTAGGACGGTGGCACGAAATTTGATGTTAATGGGCTATGGCAGGAAACGACCGATGAGAGTGCATTTGCTAACAGCAATACATCGCCTGCAGCGCATCTCCTGGTCAGATGAGTCGCGATTTCAGTTGGTAAGAGCTGATGGTAGAGTTCGAATATGGCGCAGATCCCACGAAGCCATGGAGCCAACTTGTCGACGAGGTACTGTTTAAGCTGGTGATGGTGTGGGCTGTTTTTTTATTAGAATGGACTGCGTTCTCCGGTACAGCTGAATCGAACATTGACTGGAAATCATTATTTTCGGCTACTTGGAGACCATTTGCAGCCATTTATGGACTTCATGTTCCCAAACAACGATGAACTTTTTATGGATGACAATACGCCAAGTCACCGGGCCACAGTTGTTCGCGATTGATTTGAAGAACATTCTGGACAGTTCTGGTGAATGATTTGACCAACGAGATCGCCTGGCATGAATGCCTTCGAACATTTATGGAACATAATTGAGAAGCCAATTCTTGCACAAAATCCTGCAATGGCAACACCTTCGCAATTGTGGAGGGCTGCAGAGGCACCATGGCTCAATATTTCTGCAGGGGACTTCCAACAAGTTGTTGAGTCCATGCTGCACTACGTCGGGCAAAATTATCTCCAACAAGATATTGGGAGGTATCCCACGACTTCCGTCATCTCGCTGTAGTACAGTCTGTTTTATAGCGTCAAGACAATTATAAGTTTTGTAATTTAATTTCCCTTATTTTGACACAAAAAGCGAGTATGACAGAAAGATGGTCGAATCAGTAACATGTAAAATGCAACACAAATTTAGAAGCATCAGTTAAAAATTAGTTGTTATAAATAAAAAGAGGATTACTCCGGAAGTCTGCAAAATTACAGTAACTACTGTAATTTATTCTTTTGCATTTATTTTCTTGGTTTTGATCCCAACATTATTGGGTTGCATCTCCGTACGAAGTAGGTGTAGCGTGGAGATAGTAGTGAGAGCTCGTAGTAAAAGTTATTTAAATTGGAAATTTGAATTTCTTCGGGCAAAAGCGCTGTAATGAATTTTATATGAACTTTTGTCAGCAAGGAAAAGATCTACAAAATATTACTTATTGTTTACAGAACTACAACGAGAAGCTAATTTCTTCGTGTTTTACGTATTTTAAGCAGTTCAAAGAACCATGAAGAAGAAACGTCAATGGGGACTTCAAGAATACCGCTGATAATAGCCTAATGAGCACTGAATCTTAACTTTATTGTACTGGACCATCTAGTGGTCCATCTTTTCATAGTGCGAGATAGATTTCTATATACATGTTAGCACATATGCCACTGTAGACAGAACGCAGGTGCTAGTTACAACATTCAGATTTAGGTCCTCAGTGATCTCTCTAAATCTCTGAAGACGAACGCAGGCTTGGTTCCTTTGAAAGGGCACGGTCGATTTCCTTTTCCATGCATCCCCAATTCGACATTGCGCTCGATCTAAAATGGTTTCGTCGCTGACGGGTAGCTAAAGCCAAAGCCCTACCTTGGATTTAAGTCCATCACAATCTTTGATTTTTGAAGATTATGCAGTTATGAAGGGGGAAATTTTATCAGACAGAAACTGCCGTCCAGTTAGTCAAAATAAGTCTCGAAAAAACTTAAGCCTGTTAAAACGATTCACAAGTGGCTACTACGTTTGAAACAAGAACTTAATGAAATGTAACCACGTGGTATCCTTTGAGAAAAGGGTTAATGAGTCTCAACTACATTTAGTCGCGTCATGAAAATATTTGATAACATTAATGTGTTGAGCTAATGAGTACAACGGCTACACAGGCTATTGTAGGGTATGCCAGAATCAGGCTATGAAGAGATGCGTTACTACACACTCGTACAGCCCATACTTTAACACTGTTGATGTGTATGAGGACTAAAATGAGGCATCAAGCTTATACAAAGAAAGGCGCGATAGTGGCCACAGCCTTGTTGGTTGTCGATAGAGAGAAAGTAACAGAAATGTCGGACTTACTGTAGTTTGCAGGCACACTACAAAAAACGCTATACATTTAGTGAGAAGCTTCTTAGAAAACGCCAGGAACTGATTTTCAGGATCCAGCCACCCCCTACCCTATCTAGTATCTGTCCTCCAGAGATCAAATAGCTTGCACAAATGCTTACAAGCGTTTACTCTTCGTCTGCCCCGACTGGGAAAGAAGGGAAAGAAACTGAGGCGTGACGGCTTTAATTTTAGTGGGCATGCCACTCCACTGACGACACTAACCACCGTGGTAAAGGGAGTTAGCGGTAGGCCACGTGGCGAGTTGGTTTTTGCGGCGCTCCTGCTGCTAGGGGGTGGAGCTCGTGAAGCCGCGAGTTACGAGTTGTTTAGTTGGTCGCAGCCAAAGTTTTCCAGCTGGGTTAAGTATTGAGAGCTGCGAGTTGTGGGTAGGGCAGCTGACACCGCGTGGAACCTGGTCAGCCAGCACCGGGTCACCTCTGGAGTCCTCAACATTACGGCACCTGTAGATCTCCCGCCCGAATTGGCAATAACACCCCTGCTTGTAAATCCTGGAAGTCATGGCTCCTTCGCACCTGAATAGAGTTTAGTGTTGATCTTTTATCAGTATTTGTTATCGTAAGCCAACGTCTGTGTTAATGCTGAATTAGACATGCTCGTGACTTACATGTGTAGCCACTTCCGCAATAACTTAATATTTCCTACATGTCTGATATTATCGTTTGAAACCTCATTTGGGAGAAATACTGTTTTCTTTCTGATGCATAATGGCAGGGTAGTTCTGGCAGCGGACGGCGCGTTCCTGTTTCCTCGGCCCGTAGTAGAGACGAGTTTTCTTCCTGGTGCAGTGACACTTCCGCTGTTGCACGACGTCTAGGTTTGCCCGCAGGCAGGCGCCTCTATCAATTGCCTTGTGTTAGCTCAAGTTAAGTAAATTTGATCGTTTTTGTACGTGCCACAGACGACAGTCACCCAATTACTTGCGCAATTCTTGATTTATTCAAATATTGAGATCTGAGCAAGCACATAAGCCTTTAAGGTATGTTCATACGTCTGAAGTTCCTTGTGAGTATATTTGCCCTGATGAGCATGAACTGTTCAGTCCTTCTACGCCCAGCCATCAGCTAACTCCATTCATCGTCATACTTGTGCGGTTGCTGCCACTTTGTTTTGATAAGTGGTTGTGGTAGTTTGTCACCTTTATTGTATTTTCAGGGACTGTACATTTATTTAAGTATCATTATTAATGTTTCTGCAAGTGTGTACCGGTTTGGGGTCACGTTTAAATAACATGCCTTCCCAGCTTTTCTTGGATTTTGTGAGATTGTGTATTTTATTGCTCAAGGGATTTTATTAAGGTTTCTAAATTGTTAGCGGCTTTCCAGCAGCCACCATCAGTGGCGTGACTTGTTACACTTTCTGTATTTTGGGTGGGCATTGTCGATTTGTCTGTGAGGTATCGGAAAAATACGCTTCAATAAAAAATATCCCGTGCCACACACTGTACAGTGATTCATAGAGAATAGATGTAAATGTACACCTAAATTTTCTGGTGGTTTTGCACAGCTTTTGATGTGCTAGCATTAAGACATGCACTGTGGAATAGTGGCGGCACGTACATGGTAATTTTTTCTTTCAAGCTGATGATGATGCTTGTTCCATAATAAGCATTTACGGAACATTCTAGTGATACGTATATTTCAATTCGTCACCTCAAAGCTGGACGTGTGATACTGAGGCAATACATAAACACAACATGGATAAATTTAAATATACACTCCTGGAAATTGAAATAAGAACACCGTGAATTCATTGTCCCAGGAAGGGGAAACTTTGTTGACACATTCCTGGGGTCAGATACATCACATGATCACACTGACAGAACCACAGGCACATAGACACAGGCAACAGAGCATGCACAATGTCGGCACTAGTACAGTGTATATCCACCTTTCGCAGCAATGCAGGCTGCTATTCTCCCATGGAGACGATCGTAGAGGTGCTGGATGTAGTCCTGTGGAACGGCTTGCTATGCGATTTCCACCTGGCGCCTCAGTTGGACCAGCGTTCGTGCTGGACGTGCAGACCGCGTGAGACGACGCTTCATCCAGTCCCAAACATGCTCAATGGGGGACAGATCCGGAGATCTTGCTGGCCAGGGTAGTTGACTTACACCTCCTAGAGCACGTTGGGTGGCACGGGATACATGCGGACGTGCATTGTCCTGTTGGAACAGCAAGTTCCCTTGCCGGTCTAGGAATGGTAGAACGATGGGTTCGATGACGGTTTGGATGTACCGTGCACTATTCAGTGTCCCCTCGACGATCACCAGTGGTGTACGGCCAGTGTAGGAGATCGCTCCCCACACCATGATGCCGGGTGTTGGCCCTGTGTGCCTCGGTCGTATGCAGTCCTGATTGTGGCGCTCACCTGCACGGCGCCAAACACGCATACGACCATCATTGGCACCAAGGCAGAAGCGACTCTCATCGCTGAAGACGACACGTCTCCATTCGTCCCTCCATTCACGCCTGTCGCGACACCACTGGAGGCGGGCTGCACGATGTTGGGGCGTGAGCGGAAGACGGCCTAACGGTGTGCGGGACCGCAGCCCAGCTTCATGGAGACGGTTGCGAATGGTCCTCGCCGATACCCCAGGAGCAACAGTGTCCCTAATTTGCTGGGAAGTGGCGGTGCGGTCCCCTACGGCACTGCGTAGGACCCTACGGTCTTGGCGTGCATTCGTGCGTCGCTGCGGTCCGGTCCCAGGTCGACGGGCACGTGCACCTTCCGCCGACCACTGGCGACAACATCGATGTACTGTGGAGACCTCACGCCCCACGTGTTGAGCAATTCGGCGGTACGTCCACCCGGCCTCCCGCATGCCCACTATACGCCCTCGCTCAAAGTCCGTCAACTGCATACACGGTTCACGTCCACGCTGTCGCGGCATGCTACCAGTGTTAAAGACTGCGATGGAGCTCCGTATGCCACGGCAAACTGGCTGACACTGACGGCGGCGGTGCACAAATGCTGCGCAGCTAGCGCCATTCGACGGCCAACACCGCGGTTCCTGGTGTGTCCGCTGTGCCGTGCGTGTGATCATTGCTTGTACAGCCCTCTCGCAGTGTCCGGAGCAAGTATGGTGGGTCTGACACACCGGTGTCAGTGTGTTCTTTTTTCCATTTCCAAGAGTGTATAAATTGTCAATAACCTGAGGAAGGAAGATGACATAGAAACATATGATACACATTTGGCGACACATGGTTCATGGACGCTTTACTCTTCCTCTCCCATTTCGTCATTTTGTTTACCTTCATTACCAATAATTAGTTCAAAAATGGTTCAAATGGCTCTGAGCACTATGTGACTTAACATCTGAGGTCATCAGTCCCCTATACTTAGAACTACTTAAACCTAACTAACCTAAGGACAGCACACACACCCATGCCCGAGGCAGGATTCGAACCTGCGACCGTTAACAGCAGCGCGGTTCCCGACTCAAGCGCCTAGAACCGCTCGGCCACAACGGCCGGCTACTAATAATTAGTATTTGAGGATAAAAAAACATAAATGAAACTCTGTATGTCCATCTTTTTAGAGATGGTTGCGGGACTCGGCTCTTCGATAGAGGATGTCAAATTAAAAACCTTTCAGCCGTCTAGTTTCCACCTTATTTTACTTAGCAACCACTGTCAGCGTTTTGCTACGCCGTCTTCAGGCCCCTGACCGACGTGTGAGAAGAATCTACCTCGCTTGTGATCGAAAGAGGAGTAAGTAATACCGGCACTAGTAGATTTTTGGCATAGTGACCATCACCAGCCGGCAGGTAATAACAGTACTGCTGGCCCCTGTTTCAATCACAAGCGAGGTATATTCCTCCCACACGTCGGTCAGAGGCCTGAAGATGGCGTAGTAAAATGGTGAAATTGGTTGCTACATAAAATAACATGGAAACTAGACGGCTGAAAGGTGTTTACTTTGACATCCTATAAATGAAACTGGCTGCAGGTTGGGTGGAATGTTACACAAAGGCGATCTCTGGGGGATGAAGTGAGAGTGACGCCTTTAACTTCAACCTCAGCGAAAAAGCGGAGACGTCAGTCTCAGGTCTTATGTAAAATCCACCTCGATAACGAATTTAACACAGACAAATTCTTTTGTCGTTTCTGTGGGAGGAGCTTGCGTACGACACCGATTAAGTTGGCAACCTAACATGGGGCAATGGTATGTCTGTCCACCGTTCTCGCTCATTGTACTCCTCCTCCATAACTGGATAAACTAAAATAATGAAAGAAAGAACTGAGCAAGTATAAGCGTATAAGCTGTATAGATAATTGTGGTGAAAACTGCAACGCGATGGGAATAGCGAATCATGAGATATTCAGGTTTTAATTCCTCTGATCAATCTAAATTTGCAAGAGACAGAAGCGAGCAGTCTAAGCCACTGACGTAGAGTGGGGCAGTGCTGCCAGAGAAAAGCAAGTCACCAAGACGCGGGAGAGGCCATGGCGTAGGTAAAGCTTCGAATGCTGGGAGGAGGATACGGACTACGTCCTACGCAATATACTGCGTTCTTTGCGGTAGCGGACAGACCTCCTCTCTGATGGGATTGAAGGGTCCAAAGTGTAGTAAAAAGACAGAGGAAAACTAGGAAACGATAATGTTACGAATTGTAACAGTTAGGACAAAGGCAAAATTCTGAGATATTTAGCAAGTGTATCACATGGAGCTATCGAAGGAAGGTACTCTAATATCGAAAACATTAGCAGTTCTTGAAGGTGGTGATCTGACATTGTCGCGGAGCAGTGGGGAGAACGCGACATTGTTCACAAAAACGCAGCTGGAGCAAGGAGCGGTCGGTCTTGACACGAGACGTATCTCTCCTTCATGGCACAATAAGTTTTTTCCTTTGCGCGTACGAAGCACAGCGGACAAAAACGTCAGTCACCCGTACAGAACTCATTACATGCATCATTTAATACCGTGTATTCCGCTCCTGGACGTGTTAACCGCCTGGACTACGTTATGAACTGCGTCCGCAAGGTTGTGCAGGTACTTCGCATCCAGATTAAGTCCCTCGCTGAGGATCTGATCGCGTGATGCCGCCAGATTTGCGTGGACGCTGAGGTCGGTGTTTTATACGCTGTTCCAACATGTCCCGTAGAATTTCTCTGGGGTTCAAGTCACACCTGACTTAACCCCAATCGAGATGTAGTAGAGTTTAGAAAACCAGTCGCATATTCTTCCTGTTCGGGCGTAACGACAAGCGCCGGCACGACGATGAAGAACGGAAGAGCAGAGAGGGCTCTGAGACGACGTCAGCCAATGGTACGCTGACTAGGGCGACACCTAGAGAGCCTGTACAGGGAGAGAGTCGCCAACCGTACGATACGGCGGCCATTTTTCTGCCAAACTGCGGGCGGGACTTTTGAATGGCCAATAGTGGAGTACACACTCACCGAATAAAAAGCACAAGACAATATGGCGAAATCATGCGTTAAATGCCTTTCTTTACAGCTGTAATATACTCACAGTAGCCTACTACGTACAGCACAGGAAAATTTGATACAATGGCTGTAAAAATTATTCGTTACTTGCATTTATCTCCTTTAAAGTTCGTTTACTAGACATATTGCAATGAAAGTAACGTAAATTTAAAAAAATATAGTATAGCATTTGTTTCGTATCGGAAGTGTATAACGCTAAAGATTTAACGTACCTGTATTACGTCAGATGAATGAAAGGTCTATGCAGTTTATATATGACAAAGTGGTGAGCAGTTGTTTACTTGAATACCTCTCGTAGATAACAAACGAAAAAGATTACAAAAATCAGGTAATGTTAAATGCAGGCTACTGTAATAACGACCGAATGTAACAAGAAAACAACCGTATCCCTTCTATCCGACAGTAAGTAGGCCTATTAAAAACTGTATATTGCAAGTTGTTTTATATGTAGTAAAAAGCAAAAACGAATTACTTCGCACAGATAAGAGTACTTCGTTGGTTTCCACAAGGATCCTGTTTGATTTACGTCAGCCCTGTTGACTGCGACCGCCCACTGCTTTCGTCTTTCTTCATTGCTTGGAAATGCTAACATGCGAAATCCACCTCCGCCTCTATTGGGACAACCAAATGCAGCACAACCTAGCATCGTTTACGAACGTCTGCAGAACGAATTACAGACGTCAAAAAACAATACTGTACAATTAAAAACGTGTTTACTTCAAACATGTAGGCCTACCGACTTCATCACAAAACGCTTCATTATTTCAACTCGTATTTAAGATCGCAAACGCTAATTACGTACTAAAAACGATACACAACTAAATCGAACATGCATGCACAACGCATAACAAGTCTCTCAATAATTCAAATACCTTTTAATCGTTTCCAAAAGTCCTCTGAACTTCAATTCAACTCAAAAGCACGGCGAACATAGGAAGCGCGAGAGACGTTTGGCAGAAAAATGGCGCCAAAGCTAATCAACCAATCACGGGCAACTTCACCTATAGCCACTGTCTGTATACAGGCTCTCTAGCGACACCAAGACAGGTGCGACATCTAGGCCAAAAGAATGTAAGCGCCGCTCCGCCTAGCCGCGGGCAGTAGAACACAAGCCGTCATACAAATACTACAGCAGTGACTTATGAACTGAATTGTACTGCTTGCAATGGAAATTGTATATACCAAAGGACATTGATTATTTGCATGTTGCCATTTGCTTGCGACACACATTTGTCAATACACAAAGTTAAGTACTGTCAGTTTACTTACTGTAATAAACTCCATTAATACGAGTTGCTTGAATTGTTGTCTAGATGAGAAAACAGCTTCCTAGGCACCCCACATTAGATGAGTGGGCAGGATAATACACTTCCAGTCCGATGAACTCCGCTATTATTGTCTTTTAATGCATGTGTGAGCAATGGCCTCTTGCGAGGTGGTTGACTCTTAATGATCACCACACGCTGTTACCGCCGCAATGGTTCAAATGGCTCTGAGCACTATGGGACTCAACTACTGAGGTCATTAGTCCCCTAGAACTTAGAACTAGTTAAACCTAACTAACCTAAGGACATCACAAACATCCATGCCCGAGGCAGGATTCGAACCTGCGACCGTAGCGGTCTTGCGGTTCCAGACTGCAGCGCCTTTAACCGCACGGCCACTTCGGCCGGCCCGCCGCAATGTTATCTCGCTAACAGGTAGAGATGGACCTTCATTCACTGCCTGTCGCCTTTGGAAGCAATTTGGATTTACAAACCGCGAAACTCCTCTGCAGTCCCTCTCAATCAGGATATTTTTCGAGCACGATTCTGACGTCTTGTTTTGTAGCCGTGTGTGTTACACCATTGCTTCTAGACATGTTGAACAGTCCGTGGCGAAACAGCAACAAATCCAGCAACAGCAGGCACCGTTTGGCCACGGACACGGCCAGACACGATTGCCCCTTTTTTGCCACTTTGTCACGTCCTTGCATTTGCAGATGTTTGCGAACAATGTCCACTTGGAACATAGACGTCTCACCGACAGCTAGTGACCGATGCTCACGTAGAGGCAGTGCGAACGCAGTTGAGTACGTGACTGGATCTCTGCGCCAAATGATTCATTTGTAGGGGTGCAGTAGGGTGACTGACGTTTTGTCCAGCGAGTTTGCATAAAAACCGTAACTGCAAGTCAAGTGCCGCGCGGGATTAGCCGAGCGGTCTCAGGCGCTGCAGTCATGGACTGTGCGGCTGGTCCCGGCGGAGGTTCGGGTCCTCCCTCGGGCATGGGTGTGTGTGTTCGTCGTTAGGATAATTTAGGTTAAGCATAGGGACTGATGACCTTAGCAGTTAAGTCCCATAAGATTTCACACACATTTGAACTTTTTTTTTTTTTTTTTTTGCAAGTGAAGTCGCTTAGGAAGTGAATGTGTTTGGTTATTACAAGTATTTCTGACTTTAGACAAATTCGGAGATTAAGGGGATGTCAGACAAATCGCAAAGCTTATGCCAGTCGTGACGTCACTGGATGTCTTTACTAATCCAGTGTTTACGGTCTCAGTACTGTGACTTTCTCGTCGCTGAGGGACAATTTGGTTGTGAGAGGGAGACGTTTCTGTTATTGTGTGTTCGTTGAAAAATTGCCAACATTTCCTAAACTACCCTGGCGGTGGGGCAGCAACACCCATGTGGCATGCACAGGTTTCAAGGTATGGTAGTATTGTGGGAGATAAATATTGTCATTGTGGTCTAAGTAACTATCTCTTGCGTATCGGTAGAGTCGGGGCGAGAGTAAAAAGTTATGTTTGCAAGCGGACTGAATTCTGATCAAAGAATTTGTATTTTGTGCAACTGCTGTAACGAATGTACTTATACGAAATAGAACGTTGGGTCTCACCAATAGACTCAGCTTTTAATATGTCCGATTCATTTACGGGTGCAACAACTTCACTGAGTGTCATTATCCTAGCTAATTCGTTCTCATAATTCATATACTGGTATCAACGTGCTGGTAGCTGTCCTGCAGGTAAGATTAGGTAGTTTAACAGGTAGGGAAGGTGTCACTGGACTTCGAAGAATGCAGTAAAAAAAAAGTAGATTGCTATTCACTAGATCCATGCATCCCTGTTAGATCACGGCTTCCTGATAGACGCAGTTCACATGACGTACGTTGTTGGTTAGGATTCGGACCGCCGTTACTGTGTCTCGTAACAAACCGGTATGTTTTGTTTTGTTTGACACTTAGAAGCGTAACTCGTCAATTTCACGAAAATACGAAGGGAATAGGTTACAAACCAACGAGCAACCAGTGAAGCAGATTGTCTGAAGCCAACCTCGGAAGAAAGGTCAACGGTTTGCTGGGTGGTACAAGAGCACACTTGCTGACGATCGGCGTTAGAGAGGAGACGTATCGTGCGGCCGCCTCCGTGAAGGACGACTTTCTGATACCGGCACCGCTTCAATGCGGCGGTGACGTTATTGCCGCCGCAGCAATCCACGTTGCAGTATGAAGGTAAGCTCTTAGTGCGTAGCCAAGCTCTAGTACCATTTTCCCTGTTTTCTCTCACCTTGGACGGATTTCCGTGTGCTTTTACTATTACGGCTTGTGCTTTAAAAATCATTTAGAAAATATAGCGATTTAGGCAGAATTCAGAAATTCTTTTCCATGACCAGCCCAAAAACTAGATCGTGTGATATCCCCACTCAGCTTGCAGCTCTAAAACCAATCCACTGTCATTATCTTGCTGGGCAACCGTGGGAGTACGATCGAACCGATGCCCTTTGATTCAGAGCGTTTCTGTTTCGATTAACGTCGCGGTTACCTTTTCAGAGTAACATCAAACTGGTAACCTTATTTTATCCAATTATTTCATCTGGTCATCCAGGCACTGTCGGTCAAAGTAGTGAATCATGGAAAGTTAATCTCAGGAGCAGACCAACAGAGAGAGATGCTACCACGAAAGCTTTACGGGCTAACTGCCTCTTACAATCGAGATTTATCAAATACAAATTTGAAGCGGGCTTCAAAGATTTACAGCATATACGAAAAAATATGAGGCATTTTATAACAGCCGCCTCTGGTACATACAATTATAGCGTCACAGTTCCACGAGTTACGAGCTATACGTGGAAAAAGCTGTTACAGTAAAAAATATCCCTCTTATCGTGATGCAGTATAAGTCCACGGTAAGTAGAAATTTATTGCCGCAACCGCAAGGAAACTAGCGCAATTCCTGAACATGTCGAGACACGTGATGTTTCCTAAGTCACGTTTTCTACCCCGTTTCTCAGAAGCAAAGACTATTCGCTCACATTAAACGGTATCAGTTCCAAGTGATCACGGTCTTAATCACGTCTTCGTCACTTCCATCACAGAGCCAACATGGGTTTCACAAAAAGGAGGCGTGTCAGTTTCTTCTGCATGTGACCGATTTGTTTCGATGAGTATTTTATTCACATTCAGACGTTCTAAATCGTCTGCTTCTACTACCTAACAAGCCTCGGCTCTTCCTCCTCTCTCCCCTTCGCCGTTACTTGCCACTCTTTAGTCCAGTTTAATATTTTTCTATCCTACTTGCTGGAGCAGTTCTGAATGTCTTACACTTGCAATACCGGACAATAGTCCGGGACACGTGCACCTGCGTGTTGTTTTCTAAACACATGTTCATTACTATTGTCTTCTTTGGACAAATACTCGGCTGCCAGAATCATGTTAAGTTTGGGATAAACGTATCTCCAATCTAATTTCTTTTCTTGCATTGTAGACGGAAACAACAATGACGAATTACGGTGGGTTCAACATGTCGACGGAAGGTAGACCACTAGAATGAAACACGGACACAGCCGGACAAGGATGTGGGAAAGAATCTTACGTATACTTTTTAAGGAACCATCCTGACATTATCCTTAAATGATTTGACCGAACCACGGAAAATTTGAATCAGAGAAGCCAGATGAGCCTTTTCTCGCTCCTCTAGAAGAGGAGCGAGGACCATCCAAATCAGTCAACGAAAAACTAATGACTCAAAAATTAGTGACAGACGGCTTATTTCAAACTCACTCTCTCTTTAATGTTCTATCCAGAGGTTGGTTTGCAGGAGCACGCCATTCGCCTTTTATGTCTGCCTTCCTCTTTATTTACACATATGTAGTGCAACTTATATACTTATATCGTAAATAATCTGCAGCATATATCCTCGATTGTCGGTGGTGATTCTTTCCTTTAAAAGGTCCTTCTGATGTTGTTTCAGTGATGTTGCCGTGACTTAAAAAGTGCCTTTCGTGTTTGTCTCTTCTAGATTGGACGTGCTTCCAAGGATATCTGGTTTCTTGTTCTCTTCACAGCACCTCTTCATTGGTCTCTCCAGCTGATCATCATCATCCGTCTGTAGCACCACATCTCCAGGTCTTCTAGCCATCTTATCCCTTGTCTTCCTTTGCTCCACAAGAGTCACCATTATATTATCCACGGGAGAAGTTTCCAAATCAGAAGCCTACACCAACCTAATGTCGATCTCTCGAAAGGCTAGGACCGTCAATGCGGAACTTATTGAGGGTTATACGAATACATTCAGTATGGCATGAGTCAATGTATTCCGGCTCCAGGGACGCTGATCCCAGCAGAAATACTGGATACGAACACCTTTTTAGTCTTCTATAGAGTCAGCATAGGGAATCTAGAACAAAAACGTGCTTCCCCACTACGCCATAGAAACTCTCCTAGGTATTTTTATCTTGCTGAACCAACACTGCAAGGAAGAGTATGGAGCGACATGCGGTGTGTTGTCTTATTTAACGAATTTTTCGATCTGCAACAGAGCGTGCGTTGCTGTAAAACTGGGTAAGAGCGTTGCCCGAGAAAGGTAAGGATCTGATTTCAAGTCCCACTTGGGCACACAATCTTTCTGGTACAGAGCAAAAAGTTCATTTTTGGAATGTACCAACAGTTATCTGTTTGATATGCACATATGCTCAAACAGTTGTGTGTGCCAGTATGTTTGCATGATTTCACGGCAAAATTTGTATACTTACAATCTGCTGTGTTTTAGACCGCGTCATAAACTCACATTATGAACAAACGGCGACTATTGCAAGTACCCTTCATCCGCATGTTTTCGAGTCATCAGCCTTCTGATTGATGTGTCATCAGCCTTCTGATTGATGTGTCAGGTTTCAGGAGCCCCCTCGAGAAAATCGTTTTCATTTTAGTGAGCTACAGAGCCATGGAAAATTTTGAAGTCGAATTTCTCGGCAACTTTTCAGAACTGATGGGTTGAGATCTCAGTTTCACATATCATAAATAATCCGATTGACGTATGGTCTCCTCGTAAGTGTTCAATTCGCCTTGCCTAATACTGATTGTACGTGATAGTGATTTCACGTCGCTTCTAATATTTTTAACATGTGACGCGCTGGAAATGTTCTTCTCTAATGTTGTAATCGGGTATCATCTGGTTCTTTTTATTACAGGCATTATCTTGAATTTATTCACACGTAAAGAGAGATTCAATTTCTTAAAACAGGTGGAAATGACGTCGACGACTTTCTGCATTTGCTTAGCGTTATCCTATGACGACACTCTCCGGTAGAGAATAACACATCAGCCAGAAATCTGATAGCGCTACTGACCTTACCTGACAAATCGTTTATACAGTCTTATCACTTGATAACGTATTAAGACAAGAAGGGAAATTGGGTTTAACGTCCCTTCAACATCGACGTCATTACAGATGGAATACAAGTTCGGATCATGTCAAGGATGGGGAAGGAAATCGACCGTGCCATTTCAAAGGAACCATCCCGGCATTTGCCTGGAACGATTTAGTGAAATCACGGAAAATCTAAATCTGGATGGCTGAATGCGGGTTTGAAACGTGATCTTCCATTGTGCTAACCATTGCGCTACCATGCTCGGTGATAATGTACTAAAGTACTAAAATTTTGAGCATGGTTGTGCTTCAGCAACTCTGTAAGTGAAAGCTTCGATGGATTGGAAATAACAGCCTGCCAGTTGCTAATTTCGGCTTTTTTTAACCTTGACCATGGTTTCGACAGTTTTAAAACTGTCTTCTTCAGATGGTATCGTACGTAGAATTAAGTATTATCAATATCCAATGAGGAAGTCGATGACTCTGTTTAGTACATGTGCATGTATTTTAAATGGTGATTATGCGGATGGACACGCACTTGTACTATACAGAGTCAATAATTTCGACGTTGAATACAGATAACATATTAGTCTACGTACAATACATTCTGAAGAAGACAGTTTCAAAACTGTCGAAACCATGATCAAGTGTCACTAAACATGTAATTTTCAACTGGTTGGCTGTTATTTCCAGTCCATTGAAGCTCGTACTGAAGTACTTTTCTTGCAACCCCGTTTGTCTTCAGGCCTTCTCCTCGCTCAAACAGTGTGTTTATCGTACGGCAAACATTGTGTTTATCGTACAACAGAATAAGCTTCTACTCAGGTTGCAAGGAATTTCGGTGGCAGTGCTCGTTAGCACTGTAAACACACGAGGGTTTCGACTCTGCCTGCTGTTTGCCGGGACGGAGGCTCGTCTCTGGGATAACGTTTCAGCTGTGTAAACTTCTCTGGCATCTCAGCTATCGCTGTCCTGATTTTTATACCCTAAAGTTCTCCATTCCTAGTAGCTGGCAGTGAGACAGCTTCTTGTCCCCGTGGCTAAGTCTCACTTACAGTCTGTCTGCCTCAGCTGTTTGAGCAAAGACAAATAAATCAACTCAAATTTTGTTACAACTGCTGCTGACTGCAACCACTATACTATTCCTATTAGGCATTTTGGTATTCGTCCGTTTATACGCAGTCGGAAAAAACGCCAAACTGTTCTTCAAGCGCATTGCAAAGATAGTGTTCGTAAGAAACGACCTTATTTGTTTTTACATCAGATTATAAGAATATTGTTTAACTGTAATATAGAATACATGGTAATATATTATTTTTATGTGACAGTGAAAGCAAGAGCAAGCAGGAAAGATCTTCTGACATCTGGAGTAAATACGTAGTATCTATGTAGTTTAGCAACATTCGTTGCCCTCAGTTTAAACTGAGTTTACTTAGTTTATAATTTTAATTTATTAAGAAGTAGCTTTGAATACTTTGGAAGTTAATGTTATCTGAATAGTCAGTATTAATGGATTATATTGTTTCGCAATATGTTTTAGCTTCATTGTCTCTTAGTTTGAGAATGTGGTCTCCTTGAGTGGTTTGGAAGTTAGATCTGCATTTATATTCACGCCGAATGTAAATTTTTAAAATGCTGTGTTGGAGGTCTGACCAATCGTGAGACGGCTGTCCTCTAAATCAGGTGCTCTGCACCTGCTTAGGACATGTCCTTAGTTCAAATGGCTCTGAGCACTATGGGAGGTTATCAGTCCCCTAGAACTTAGAACTACTTAAACCTAAGGACATCACACACATCCATGCCCGAGGCTGGATCCGAACCTGCGACCGTAGCGGTCGTGCGGTTCCAGACTGTAGCGCCTAGAACCGCTCGGCCACCCCGTGTCTTTAGTCTCCAATGTATTTGGTAATACGCTCTAAAGCATACAATCTGTATTATGCTGTAGTTAACACTGCGGTCATGGTATACAGAAGCGTGCACTATGCGACGAGCCAGCTTACTTAACAAACCTTTCAGTGATGCATGTTCGTCCGCAGCTCGTGGTCGTGCGGTAGCGTTCTCGCTTCCCACGCCCGGGTTCCCGGGTTCGATTCCCGGCGAAGTGAGGGATTTTCTCTGCCTCGTGATGACTGGGTGTTGTGTGCTGTTCTTAGGTTAGTTAGGTTTAAGTAGTTCTAAGTTCTAGGGGACTGATGACCATAGATGTTAAGTCCTATAGCGCTCAGAGCCATTTGAACCATTTTGAGTGATGCATGTTCAATCGTAAAGTCGTGCTTGCAACGACCATGAAGGAAGGAAGGAGTAAGGATGAGAGAGATGAAGGTGTTCGCATAGGTTTACATACACAATCTGTTTCAATCACATAAAATGATCATTTTCAAATCAATGTCGCACTTAAGGAACGCCGCGTGGGGTAGCCCCTTCGGCGCCTTGCCACGGTTCGCTCGGCTCCACAAGTCGGAGGTTCGAGTCCTCCCTCGGGCGTGGGGCATGTGAGTATGTGTGTGTGGGGGGGGGGGGGAGGGGGGTGTCGTTAGCGTAAGTTAATGCTAGTGTAAGCCTAGGGACCTATGACCTCAGCAGTTTGGTCCTATAGGAACATACCACCATTTAATGAACGAAGTAGTGACACTACAGTAAAACAGCAATTCTGCTTATTTTCCTCAAATGAACGGTTGAAGTTGCTGTTGAATGAATATTAAACGGAGATAATTCTTATTCTTTGTTCTGTTTCTGATGCGAATTTTTAATTAGGTTACATGTTTAGATCACTCTGGATCATCTCCAGATCGAAGCAGTAGCGTCAGAAACCCATCTTGTCTACTCACAATCACATCTCCGAGTGCTGTACTCTCAGCAACCAGTCTTGTCTGCGCAGAAGCACATATAGGAGTACTGCACTGAGATTTACGGTTCTGAATAGACAAGACGGGTCGCTGACGCAACTACTTAGACCTGAAGATAATTTCGAGTGCTCGAAACATGTAATCTAATTAAAATGTGCAACAGAGACAGAACAATAAATGGGAACTATCTTAATTATCTAAACAGTTGCTGAATCTCTCAAGACAGTTATGTCGACTTTGGGAATATTAAACTGATTGTGTCAGAAATTCAATTTAGTGTCCAACTACGAATGAGTACTAACTAAGCTGTTTTGTACTGTAGCGGCCGGCCCGAGTAGCCGAGCAGTTCTAGGCGCTACAGTCTGGAACTGCGCGACCGTGTTGAGTGGTACTTAAGATAGGTAAATAAATTACTGAAATCAATGTGAAGTGAAGCAGAAATTAGAAAATAAATGAAAAACTTATTTAGTTTAGAGTAAGTTACACACTGGCAAACAGTGGGCAGAGCAGCAGTGGCAACAGCTGGAGCTTGCAAGTCAGCACGTTCAGGAGAAGCCATCGCCCTCCCCACATAAGCGGAAGCTGTCGATTCAGCCGTCAGGGCATCGACCGACCGGCTCACATGTCACTCAATTGTCACATGTGATCAAAGGCCCTCGCCTACATTCCAAGAGCCAATGACTGACGTTAAGAAGATTCTTCGAGAAGCTTTTCAACGTGACAGCAGAGGCAATGACCGTGACGTCTTTCACCTCCAGTGAACTGAAGTAAATAAATACACGAGACGCAGCGGGCCCGACAGTAGTTTTCAGTTCAGTTTCGGTTCGAATTCAGTTCCAGTACAGTCAGTCGGTGCTGAAGACCGTCATGCAGGAATAACAAGCAGCAGCCTCGCCGCCAGAAGACAGAAGTTAGAAGGTATTTGAAGTCTGATTTTTACGTACCTGGGTGACTCGTGAGGACGGGAATGAGACGGCCTCACGTCAGCAGTCACCTGTCAGCTGGTGATGAAGATCTGACAACCGAAGACTGGCAAGCCGGAGTCCGTTGTTCGAGTCCGGGACACTGGCCTTCCCCCGCCGCGCCACTCCGCTGGCCGACACGCAACACTGACACATGTGGCCGCATAGAGAAGAGAAACACTGGGACGCCACATCCAAGGTATCACCATCCGATTCACGACTTCGTTCTCAATAATTAAACGGGCCACCTCATAATGCGCGTCTCCAGTCAACTGGGCGAAACAGCGACACGAGATACACACCGCCAGGCGTAATCTGACGCCGCTGCTCGCGCAACAGAAGGCTTCGCAAACGACACAGCTGCCGCTCTCCCAGCCAGAACAATCCAGTAAGGAATCCATTGTACAAATCTTTCAATAAAAGTTATCTTATGTAAAAATGCTGTTTCATTCTACCTCACACCCGAGCCAAGGAAGAACCCACCCTGCCCACATGTTGTTAAGAGAGAAAAAGTAATTTATTTAGTGTTTTTCACCCTGATATAATGCTTTAGAATGCCCTTTGCAGTAATGCTCATCCTGAAAATTGACTAGCATCAAAAGAGGTTACCCAGTTACAACCGCTACGGTCGCAGGTTCGAATCCTGCCTCGGGCATGGATGTGTGTGTGTGATGTCCTTAGGTTAGTTAGGTTTAAGTAGTTCTAAGTTCTAGGGGACTGATGACCTCAGAAGTTACGTCCCATAGTGCTCAGAGCCATTTGAACCATTTTCTTGTACTGTAGCGGCCCGCATTGTTGACCGCCGCGTAGTAAACCACGGATGAAAGGATGGCAGCCTGACCGTCAGGATTTCGTATTGGATGACCTCAGGGAATGGGTAATGGCGAGTCAGTGGCGACGGTGATGCAAGAGAATGCTCTCAGTCTTTATTGTCGGCTCATTTTATACAGCAAAGTGGGCCACTGCCTGCAGCAGCGGAACGTGACGACTGCCAAGCTGGCTGCATATGGCTGGCGCGGCCTTTCTGCGCGGGCAGCAGTCCCTTCTTGGAGAAGCGGCCAGCAGGTACAGAGGGCGATTGTCGCTGAAACAACCGGTTTCCAGTTTCACCGGTTCTTTTCGTTTCCGTTTAACCTGACTCATACAACCGCTCAAAATTACCGGTTTCTCAAAATACCGATTTTCGTTTTTTTTTTATTGTTCTTCCTTCCAGTAATAAACGTAGATTTTAAACAAAGACTGAAAAATTGTAATGAAGGTTAACGAGCAGGAGATCACAGTCGATACGGGGTTGAGGCTGCGGCGGAAATTGGTCTCACTGTCTCCAGCAAAGATAGCGAAGGTGAAAGAAACAAGCGCGGCGAGAGCGAGAGTCAAAGGTCAGAAGCTGATGACCTCCACCGTCACTTTTTGATGGTACCAACTTTTAACTCTAAACCGACCATAAAATGAAGGCTTCAGTTATTATCTCAAGTTTATAGCAAGCCAATAAAATTACAGATATATGGGTCGAATGTAGCTTCTCTTCCAAGCAACATTGTGAATGTCTTCTCCTTATACGAATTCGTGTTCGTTGTGCTTCTTCTTGTTTTTAACATTTTAAAGCAAGTACAGCATCCGTAAAATACTTCCAAACTCGGGATGGTGCCATCCTACAAATCAATCGCTGTCTGAGGACGAAAACGAGAATCTGACATATAGAGCAGGTGGGGGGAAAACATGCACGCTGAAAGTACACTCGTACTGCCTAATAGGCCACGCCAGACGGGACAGGTATGTTATTGTGTCTGTAATCCCGCAATCTTC
Organism: Schistocerca americana; assembly: GCF_021461395.2. Lineage (NCBI taxonomy): Eukaryota > Metazoa > Arthropoda > Insecta > Orthoptera > Acrididae > Schistocerca > Schistocerca americana. Next base: position 647,882,919 of record NC_060122.1, read on the forward strand.
GGTCATGTATTTGCTGCTGATTTCTAACTACAGGCGTTGTTATTAAAATGGTGCGTGGCGGAGGGTACCTCGTACCACAACTAGCTTCTTCTCTCCCTGTTCCACTCCCAAACAGAACGCGGGAAAAATGACTGCCTATATGCCTCTGTAGGAGCCCTAATCTCTCTTATCTTATCTTTGTGGTCTTTCCGCGAAATTTAAGTTGGCGGCAGTAAAATGGTATTGCAGTCAGCCTCAAATGCTGGTTCTCTAAATTTCCTCAGTAGCGATTCACGAAAAGAACGCCTCCTTTCCTCTAGAGACTCCCACTCGAGTTCTTGAAGCATTTCCGTAACACTCGCGTGACGATAATACCTACCAGCAACAAATCTAGCAGCCTGCCTCTGAATTGCTTCTATGTCCTCCCTCAATCCGACCTGATAGGGATCCCAAACGCTCGAGCAGTACTCAAGAATAGGTCGTATTAGTGTTTTATAAGCGGTCTCCTTTACAGATGAACCACATCTTCCCAAAATTCTACCAATGAACCGAAGACGACTATCCGCCTTCCCCACAACTGCCATTACATGCTTGTCCCACTTCATATCGCTCTGCAATGTTACGCCCAAATATTTAATCGACGTGACTTTGTCAAGCGCTATCAAGGGTGTCAATCGTTGCTATTAAATCGTGAGTCAGTCCTACTACGCCGCAGAGAATAACCATTACCGTTCATCTCACATTCGACCACGAGTACTATAATCCAACAGTGCACTAATAGTGGCTGAGCCAATGCCTTGTTTCTGAAAGACATTTTGTTGAAACTGAGTCACAAAGTTTCTCAAAATCATTGCCTCATTCTGTGATTTCGCTCGTGACATATGGTACGTTTTTGTTACAACTGCTAGAAACGACAATAGTGGCGGTAGTAGGCCAGCGGCCCAACGTATTAACAGGATTTACGCAGCACTGGGAGCACCGATCGGAGCCGCTTGTAGTAACTGAATATCGGTAACAGCACTGATAATAGCTTCTTGGGTTTTCTTCACTAGTATCCAGATGGAATTCGAACGTTTGGGTGGTTAAATACTTACCAGGTCAACGCTGTCGGGTCAGAAATATTCATATTAAACTCGTCTTGCTGAAATTCTGCAATGAAGTGGAAGAAAGATAAGAAATTGATAAGTAAGAAAACTACAAAAAATTATATTTTAGTTCATATAAAATCAAAAGTAATTTCTTCTACTTATTCCAGTTGGGAAAAACATGTAAGATTTACTCCTCACACCAGTCTTGCCAAGGTACTGATCCATGATTAGAACAGAAATAGCCTGCAAAGTGGTGTGACAAATTTTACGCTTGCGTTGGCTCTACTTCCACATGGAGACATACTTGTCACAAATAGGTCACGAGTGTCATCAAAATACTAACCGTCAGTAGACGTCAGATAATTATTGTGACGTACACAACATGCTATATACTAACTCTAAAGTCAACAGATTCGGCACTCAAATCTAAATAAAATTTACAGGTGTTACGTTTTTTTCTGGTTTAGGTCTTGGGAGGTTTTCACACAGGGCAAATGCCTCAGCAGCCACAAATACAAATTGACGATGTACATGGGTATGACACTTTGTCACGAGATTTCGACTGAGGCAAGCCGAATGACCTCGCATAAGTCTTTTTCCTCCATATAAGATGCTTTCAAGAAAGAATATCCTTCATGGCCACAGCCTCTGACATGAATTTATGTGAAACAGTAATTGCTACAGTAAATGCCAGAGCTTCTACAAGAATCGAAAACAACAATTCCAGATCACGGTATTTGCTTTAGAAATATGTCTTCACTGTACATTGAGGTGAAAAAGTATGGGACACCTCCTCATATCGTGTCGATCCTCCTTTTACCATGTGTACTGCAGCAATTCGACGTGGCATGGGCTTAACAAGTCGTTTGGAAGTCTCCTGCAGAAATATTGAGCCACGCTGCGTCTGTAGCCGTCCATAATTGCCAAAGTGTTGCCGGTGCAGAATTTCGTGCGCGAGCTGACCTCTCGATTATACCCCATAACTGTTCGACGAGCGGCCCAATTATTCGCCTGAACTGTCGAGAATGTTCTTCACACCTGTCGCGAACAGTTGTGGCCTGGTGATATGGCGCATTGTCATGCATAAAAATTCGTGAAGTGCATGTATAGCTGCAAATGGTCTCCAAGTAGCCGAACATAACCATTTTCGGTTAAGTTGGACCAGATTACCCAGTCCATTCCATGTAAACACAGTCCATACCATTATGAAGTCACCGCCAGCTTACACAAGGCCTTGTTAACAACTTGGGACTGTGGCTTCATGGGGTCTGCCCCTCACTCTAACCCTACCATCAGCTCTTACCAACTGAAATCGGGAGTCATCTGGCCAGGCCACGGTTTTCCAGTCGTCTAGGGTCCCACCGATACGGTCACAAGCCCAGGGGAAGCGCCACAGGCGATGTCGTGTTGCCTTAGCCCATTAAAGACAAGTTTCGCCGCGTTGTCTTAACGGACACGTCCGTCGTATGTCCCACATAGATTTCTAGGGTTATTTCACGAACAGCTGCTTTTTCGTTCGCACTGTCAGCCCTACGCAAACGCCACTGATCTCCATCGTAGGCTGGTTCAAATGGCTCTGAGCACTATGGCACTTAACATCTGAGGTCATCAGTCCCCTAGACTTAGAACTACTGAAACCTAACTAACTTAAGGACATCACACATACATCCATGCCGAGGCAGGGTTCGAACCTGCGACCGTAGAAGTCGCGCGGTTCCAGACTGAAGCGCCTAGAACCGCTCAGTCACAGCGGCTGGCAGGCCGTAGGCCACTGTGTTGTCCGTTGTGAGAGGCAATGCGTGAAATTTTTGTGTTCTCGCTACACTCTTGACACTGTGGATCTCGGCTGTACAACGGGGATTAAGACTTTGAACGCGGTGCGGTAGTCGGACATAGAAGAATGAAGTTTCGGCTTTGTTGACGTGAAACTTCGTTTAGGCTGGATTCACCACTTCCTCTGATGTTTCAAACTTCGACGACGACGAGGGAATACTGAACACAGTGCAAGAACAGAACTGTTATCCGACGAAACACAGTCCACTGCTTTTCTCGAGAAGTTGCTTCTACGGCGAGCGACAGACAGCTCGTCCTGTTCTGTGATGCCGGCAGACTTGCTGAAATTGCTGCCGCATTTTTTTCCATCTCGAATGCCTCAGGGCAAACCGCCTGTGGGGCTGCGGCCATAAGTTACAACTTCTGCCTCCCATATTGTCCATTACGCTACATCAACAATTATAGCCAGAACTTGCTTTCTCTGATATACATCTAACATTTCTGCTATGCGGTTAGTGACAACTGCGCTAACCGCAAATTAAATACGTAATCACGTAATTACATTAGTGGTCACATAGCAGGAAGCCACAATAAAGTGTTCAGATTTCGCCTCGCTCGGCAGGGACAATTTAGAGAAGAGAGGCGCTCTCTGATGAGAAATCAAACACCCAGCTGACGTCGAACCAGCCGTGCTTCCAGTGCGGCCGCTGTCCGTCAGTGTCGACAGAGTCATAAATCAAAACACGGTGGCAGGACAGCCTGATGGGCCTAAACAGCCGCATCGAAACGGGCCATCAAAATATCATTAAGGCTCATTCAAGTGATATCTGCCGCATCGCAAGCCGGAGGGCAAACAGCAGTTTCTCGCGTCCGCTCGACGATAGTGTCATTTCAGTACACAAAGGAGTGTGGGCGTAGGAAATGCAGTTACGTAAAGGCGTAACAGCTCATAACAGAATGAACTCGTAAAAATAAAAATGTTGTTACGAAACGAGCTGAGGACTGCTGACGAGTTCAAACACAACTACCATTACGCGGAAATACTGAGAATTGTTAATTCTCTAGAGTAAATATTCTGTTCATATATTTTTGCACATAGAAAACATTATGAGCGAACAGTTTTATCTTTTTAAACACAAAACATCGCTGATATCCTGCAGATGTTTCCTAACAGCACTTTTTAGCACAACTTTCATATCCATTCATCACACAGAAATCGATAATCAAAGTTATAGATGTAGTGAGTTTCGCAGAATGCATTTTCTTTCGCTATACCAGCGGTGGTCACAGACCCCCTCATACGTCGTAGCTTCAGTTATGATTTAGGCTAATGCTGGAGCTTAAGAGTCATCGGAGCTAATTTTGATAGTAGTAATGGTATTGAAACACACTGCCGGAAAATGTTAATATACTCTTTTCCAGTTCACTCAAGATTTATTGTTGCAACAGTGCACACGGAGTACGTGAAATGATTATATTTACACATCAATACCGCAAGCGGTTCTGAGGTACCACCCACATCGAAACATCCATATTATATGAAGATGGTATCTGCTCTTTCTGACAAGTCCGAAAGAGCAGATACCATCTTCATATAGTTAAGGCTAGCCGGAGATTGACTTCCTTCTTCTGTGCGGATGCACACGCGTTACCCGAACTCTTACGGGACTCGGTAAGATTGTCTGCCGCGAGTAATGAGTGTAGTGCGCGGGGACACTACGAATGTAGTGTGCGGACATTAAGTTGGGAATGTGGGTCTCACGGGGCGCGTGCAAGGGATAAATCCCTGCAGTCACACTATCCTCTGTGCCCTCAATGGCTCAGATGGATAGAGCGTCTGCCATGTGAGCAGGAGATCCCGGGTTCGAGTCCCGGTCGGGGCACACATTTTCAACTGTTCCCGTTGATATATATCAACGTCTGTCGGCAGCTTAGGGTCTTGATTTAATTATCGTTACATCCATATTAGTACATAATGTAGTCTCCACGGGCAGCAATGCAGGCGCTGATTTTGGCATCCAGTCGATCGTACAGACGGCGAATACTGTCCTGGGATACGTTATTGACGCCTGCTCGACCTGTTCACGTAGTTCTGTAAGATGTCTTGGTTGACGAGGCGCATGAGCCACTTCTCGACACATCGTATCCCACAAGTGCTCGACTGGAGAAAATTCCGGATATCCTGCTGGCCAGGGAAGTTGCTGTACGTCTTGCAGAGCAGTTTGAGTTTCATTGACAGTGTGTGGGCGAGCATTATCGAGACGGAGCAACACATCACCTTCCTGTTGCAAGAACAGAACAAGAACGGTTCTAACAACACTCTGCACTTACCGAGCGCTGATTAGCGTCCCATCCAGGAACACCAAAGGTGAGCGAGAGCTATAACTTATCGCACCCCACACTATAAGACCTGGAGTGGGGGCGTTGTGTCAGAACAAATCCACTCTACGAGATAGCTCTCACCTGATCTACGCTGTACGCGCAAATGACTATCACCTGTTACAGGCAGAATCTGCTTTGATCGCTGAAGACCACAGCGCGCCATTCCATCTTCCAAGTGATCCTATGACAGCTCCAGTCAAGCCGTGCACGTCGATGCTGTGTTGAGTGGAAGATGAGCTGGAGGTGTGTGTGCCCGTAATCCCACAGGCTAATAACCGTTTCCCAACAGTTGGTGTTGATACGTCTGGGCTCACAAGCCCTCATTCTGTGTGTTGTGATATCTGAACGATCTGCCACTGCTGCCCTTATAATAAGACGATCATTGGCAGGGGTCTGTGATGCGTGGACGTCCAGAACCTCTTCTACAGGTGAGAGAAAGTTCACTGAGCACGGATAACACCATCGTTGAACAACTGATGCCACATGCAGCTTGTGTGGCAATTCTCCGAAAGGACCATCCCACCACTTGGAAGGCCGTAATATGACCCCTTTCAAACTCGTTCAGTCGACTGTATCTACATCTACATAGATACTCTACAAATCACATTTAAGTGCCTGGCAGAGGGCTCATTGAACCACCTTCACAATTCTCTATTATTCCAATCTCGTATAGCGCGCGGAAAGAACGAACGCCTATATCTTTCCGTACGAGCTGTGATTTCCCTTATTTGATTGTGCCGATCGCTTCTCACTATGTAGGTCGGTGTCAACAAAATATCTGCGCATTCGGAGGAGAAAGTAGGTGATTGGAATTCCCTGAGAAGATTCCGTCGCAACGAAAAACGCCTTTTTAAAATGATGTCCAGCCCAAAACAGGTATCATTTCAGTGACACTCCCTCCTTTATTTCGCGATAATACGAAACGTGCTGCCCTTCTTTGAACTTTCTCGATGTACTCCGTTCAGTCCTATCTGGTAAGGATCCCACACCGCGCAGCAGTATTCTAAAAGGGGACGGACAAGTGAGGTTTAGGCAGTCTCCTTAGTAGAGCTCTTACATCTTCTAAGTGTCTTATCAATAAAAACGCAGTCCTTGGTTAGCCTTACCAACAACATTTTCTATACGTTCCTTCCAATTTAAGTTGTTCGTAATTGTAATTCCTAGGTATTTAGTTGAATTTACATCCTTTCGATTTGACTGATTTCTCGTGTAACCGAAATTTAGTGGATTCCTTTTAGCACTCCTGTGGAAGACCTCACACTTTCCGTTACTCAGAGTCAACTGCCAATTTTCACACCATTCACATATTTTTTCGAAATCTTTTGCAATTTGTTTTGATCTTCTTATGACTTCAGTAGTCGATAAACGACAGCATCATTGCAAACAACCGAAGACAGCTGTTCAGATTGTCTCCAAAATCGTTTATATAAATAAGGAACTGCAAAGGGCCTATAACACTACCTTGGGGAAAGCCTGAAATCACTTCTGTTTTACTCGATGACTTTCTGTCAGTTACTACGAACTGTGACTTCCCTGACAAGAAGTCACAAATACAGTCCCATAACTGAGACGGTATTCCATAAGCACGCAATTTCACTACAAGGCGGTCGTGTGGTATCTGGAAATTCAGAAATATGGAATCGATCTGAAATCTCTTGTCAATAGCACTCCGCACTTCATGCGAATATAGAGCTAGTTGTGTTTCACAAGAACGATGTTTTCTAAGCCAATATTGACTGTGTGTCAATAGACCGTTTCCTTCGAGGTAATTCATAGTGTTCGAACACAATATACGTTCCAAAATCCTGCTGCATACCGACGTTAATGATATGGGCCTGTAATTAAGTGGATTACTCCTACTACGTTTCTTGAATATTGGTGTGGTATGTGCAATTTTCCAGTCTTTGGTTACGGATCTTTCGTCGCGCGAACGGTTGTATATGATTGTTAAGTATGAAGCTATGCATCAGCATACTCTGAAAGCAAACAGACGACTTGCCTTTATTAAGTGATTTAAGTTGCTTCACTACTCCGAAGATATTTATTTCTACGTTACTCATGTTGGCAGCTGTCCTTGATTCGAATTCTGGAATATTTACTTCGCCTTCTCTTGTAAAGGCAGAGTGCATCTCCGTGGCATGGTTTCCTGCATGTTTCGCACGTTTGCACCACACTGAGCCCTCTGACTGTAAGCATTCCCTAGTAAAGGGTAGACACAGATGGCACTCTGGTAGCCATTTTGAGTAATCTGTCATACGCCGCCATCGGATCAAAATCGAGGTCGTCTTTCCATGTGCACTATTTTTTTATTTCTTTTGTTTATTTATTTATGTATTTTTTGCAGCAGTGCATTTCAACGCCGTATTTTACTTGGTTCTATGGCATTTTGAATCATTCGTTAGGAAGCCTTCAATAGCCTCACGAATTGGCTAACGTGAGTGAAGTATCATGATGTGTAATTACAGGATTGTGCACTCCCTGGGAAACAGGGAAAGACGTTCATGGGACATCAGAGCAACCGCCTTCAGGAGCGGCTATAGGATTATTTGATCACAACACGAAGACAGCACAGCAGGAAACATTTCAATCCTCAATTGTGAGACGCAAAGCAAACATGACAATTATTACGTTAGGACGCGTGAAGAGTTTGACAGAGCACTGAAAGACCTATGTAGAAACAAGGCCGCGGGAGTAGACAAGATTCCATTAGAACTACTGACAGCCTTGGGAGAGCCAGTCCTGACAAAACTCTACCATCTGGTGAGCAAAATGTATGAGACAGGTGAAATACCCCTCAGACTTCAAGAAGAATATAATAATTCCAATCCCACAGACAGCATGTGTTGACAGATGTGAAAATTACCAAACTATCAGTTTAGTAAGTCACGGCTGCAAAATACTAACACGAATTCTTTACAGACGAATGAAAAAACTAGTAGAAGCCGGACTCGGGGAAGATCAGTTTGGATTCCGTAGAAATATTGGAACACGTGAGGCAATACTGACCCTAAGACTTTTCTTAGAAAATAGATTAAGGAAAGGCAAACCTACGTTTCTAGCATTTGTAGGCTTACAGAAAGTTTTTGACAATGTTGACTGGAATACTCTCTTTCAAATTCTGAAGGTGGCAGGGATAAAATACAGGGAGCGAAAGGCTATTTACAATTTGTACAGAAACCAGATGGCAGTTATAAGAATCGAGGGGCATGAAAAGGGAGCAGTGGTTGGGAAGGGAGTGAGACAGGGTTGTAGCCTATCCCCGATGTTATTCAATCTGTATATGGAGCAGGCAGTAAAGGAAACAAAAGAAAAACTCAGAGTAGGTATTAAAATCCATGGAGAAGAAATAAAAACTTTGAGGTTCGCTGATGACATTGTAAATCTGTCAGAGACAGCAAAGGACCTGGAAGAGCAGTTGAACGGAATGGACAGTGTCTTGAAAGGAGGATATAAGAAGAACAACAAGAAAAACGAGGATAATGGAATGTAGTCGAATTAAGTTGGTTGGTGCTGAGGGAATTAGATTAGGAAATGAGACACGAAGTAGAGAGGATATAAAATGTAGACTGGCAATGGCAAGGAAATCGTTTCTGAAGAAGAGAAATTTGTTAGCGTCCAGTATAGATTTAAGTGTCAGGAAATCGTTTCTGAAAGTATTTATATGGAGTGTAGCCATGTATGGAAGTGAAACGAGGACGATAAATAGTTTAGACAAGAAGAGAATAGAAGCTTTCGAAATGTGGTGCTGCAGAAGAATGCTGAAGATTAGCTGGGTAGATCACACAACTAATGAGGAGGTACTGAATAGAACTGGGGAGAAGAGGAGTTTGTGGTACAACTTGGCTAGAAGAAGGGATCGGTTGGTAGGACATGTTTTGAGGCATCAAGGAATCACAAATTTAGCATTGGAGGGCAGCGTGGAGGGTAAAAATCGTAGAGGGAGACCATGAGATGAATACACTAAGCAGATTCAGAAGGATGTAGGTTGCAGTAAGTACTGGGAGATGAAAAAGCTTGTACAGGATAGAGTAGCATGGAGAGCTGCATCAAACCAGTCTCAGGACTGAAGAACACAACAACAACAACAACACCAACAGGATGCGACAGCAAGCCTACAGCGTTATCGAGGTAGAGTCAGAAGCAGAAACAGTGGCCATTGTGGCGTTTCTCCCAGCGTTGGGGCAATCCTCAATGACCGCTCAGCACTGACAAGTTCAACTGCTCAACCACTGGCAACTGCCACAGTCGTCCTCTCAAGGGACATAAAAACGTACATGAACGAGGTGGTGGTAATGTCACAGCATGGAATTCGACGCTCCCTATAGAGCGGAGCGTGAAATGACGAATCTGGCATGCCAGATTTTTGCCGCGTGGAGAGGAACGTGTCCAGTGAGACGCGGCATGCTTTTTACCTCACAAGCAGAACTGACGCGCCGCCACAATATTTTGAATTAAACTAGAGTCATGGTATGAATGCAAGCATCAGCAAACAGCAGATCTCGAAAAACCCTCGTTTTAGCTGTGATTTGTTAAAATAAAGTGACCTATAACTACATCTCGATGGATAAAGGCCTCCTGTAATTGATGTTTTTATTGTTGTAGCTGGTGTGGTTTGCTACGGAGCAAAAATGAAGTATCAAAAGCGCGTGATTTTGGTACAGTTTACCACAGTTACATACCAAGTAACACCAGTTCTAGATACAGTCTTCTAAGAGTGTATGCCACATGCGGAGACTAGCTGTCATGGAGAAGCAATAGCTCAGCCTCTTCCTCTTCTCAGGCGGGACGTACCCCACATCCGACGTGCCTTACGCCTCACGACACCATTTCTCGGAACGGTACGGCGTACCAGCCTACTCCCGGCGAGAGAGTGCATGACGCGCTCGAAGTAGTACGTGTTACGCCTACCACTCCACTTTTTTGCTTTCTCCTTTATTCCTCCTCTTTTGTTTCCTTTTACGTGTCATGCCCCAATATTTGTGGGCCTTGAGCCTTAGGGGAGTCTACCCCTACTGAGCACAGCCGGGAGAAAAAATTATGGTTGCCGTTTTCCATTCTAGTTCGCTTCAATACATTTCCTGACCCGACACAGCGGCTGCCAGGTGTCGCCTCGGGTTGCGACCCCTCACCACAATCCTGTGCGACTTCCTTATTTAAAAAGAAGAAAGAAAGCTACTAGTGTCGTGATCTGTGAAGTAAGTCGGATCAAGTTCACCTTAAGTTCTTTCAGTTTTTCCGCCTTTTGTTTTCTTAGCAATTTAACAGAAGTAGCTGCAAAGGCCAACGACTGGCATGTGTTTCCAGCGGCAAAAATCAACTTAACAGCCAATCTATGGCAGAACGTAAAACAAGTTTCACACTGGAAGTTTGCATTATTATAAAACTTTTGTGTTTAATACATACAAGGTGAACCACCTAAAAATTGCACCACAAATATTGCATAAATGGAAAGCGCTATTGTTGTGCTGTTTTCACCCATCGGATTGGTAGTCAGAGGCTCGTATTGCTAGCCAATCAACCGACTGTAATAATCTTCAACTTCTGTAGTCCTGTCTTCCTCAGTTGCGTGTAATATTACAGTACATTGATAATTTGTACTTATGGACCGTCTGACAGCAACTGAATAAAACACAATTTAAGTGCCATACTCGTTTCGCCTTTATTTTCTGCAAGGCATCATCAGTGGCCTGGAATATGTACATATGTTTGCTATTTAATTTACATTTTTGTCACTGTACCTATAGGTTATAAACAGTTCTGGTGGCTGGTATTTCCCATTTAAGTAGTAATGTTTTGAAGTGTACTTACACGTTGCGTGGACAATTTCTTACATATTACGCTCCTGTTGCATTTTTAGTGTTGTTGTTCTTATTACGAAAGCCAATTTGCGTTTATTTTCCCCACATTCCACAGCACTATGAACTGAACGCTTGGTTCAATGCAATGTTTTGGTTTCTGTTGCCGACTGCCAAACGTTTTTGCCAAAGCTCGAATGTTATTGCCAAACTTTGAGTCTTATTGAAGTAGCTGTGATCAGTTCGTGTATACATTTCTGTGTGTGTGTGTGTGTGTGTGTGTGTGTGTGTGTGTGTGGGTGTGTGTGTGTATTTTGGCGTGGTACACTTTTTTTTGTGGGCTGTGTGTGTCTGTCCAGATGGTGAAGGGAAGAGTTTTATTGTTTTATCTTATTTCCTGTATTAAGGGTAGTAGGGAACCTCTGCTGATGTGTGTGTGTTCATTTATCACATGTTTGTTTTCTGCTATGGCTTTCTGGATGTGGAAGTTTTCTTGCATTTGTATAAGATGTTTGTCATGGTTGCTTATTCTCATTATTTTCATTTCTTGTCCCATGTTTGTAGGATGATGGTTATGGTGTTTTAAATGTTCTGCAGATATGGAATGGTTTGTTTCATACTTCCAACATCTGATATGTTCTTAGTATCTTGTTTCAAAATTCCTGCATGTCATGTCTATGTATACTGCATCACAATTTTGACATTCAAGTTTATACACTCCTGGAAATGGAAAAAAGAACACATTGACACCGGTGTGTCAGACCCACCATACTTGCTCCGGACACTGCGAGAGGGCTGTACAAGCAATGATCACACGCACGGCACAGCGGACACACCAGGAACCGCGGTGTTGGCCGTCGAATGGCGCTAGCTGCGCAGCATTTGTGCACCGCCGCCGTCAGTGTCAGCCAGTTTGCCGTGGCATACGGAGCTCCATTGCAGTCTTTAACACTGGTAGCATGCCGCGACAGCGTGGACGTGAACCGTATGTGCAGTTGACGGACTTTGAGCGAGGGCGTATAGTGGGCATGCGGGAGGCCGGGTGGACGTACCGGCGAATTGCTCAACACGTGGGGCGTGAGGTCTCCACAGTACATCGATGTTGTCGCCAGTGGTCGGCGGAAGGTGCACGTGCCCGTCGACCTGGGACCGGACCGCAGCGACGCACGGATGCACGCCAAGACCGTAGGATCCTACGCAGTGCCGTAGGGGACCGCACCGCCACTTCCCAGCAAATTAGGGACACTGTTGCTCCTGGGGTATCGGCGAGGACCATTCGCAACCGTCTCCATGAAGCTGGGCTACGGTCCCGCACACCGTTAGGCCGTCTTCCGCTCACGCCCCAACATCGTGCAGCCCGCCTCCAGTGGTGTCGCGACAGGCGTGAATGGAGGGACGAATGGAGACGTGTCGTCTTCAGCGATGAGAGTCGCTTCTGCCTTGGTGCCAATGATGGTCGTATGCGTGTTTGGCGCCGTGCAGGTGAGCGCCACAATCAGGACTGCATACGACCGAGGCACACAGGGCCAACACCCGGCATCATGGTGTGGGGAGCGATCTCCTACACTGGCCGTACGCCACTGGTGATCGTCGAGGGGACACTGAATAGTGCACGGTACATCCAAACCGTCATCTAACCCATCGTTCTACCATTCCTAGACCGGCAAGGGAACTTGCTGTTCCAACAGGACAATGCACGTCCGCATGTATCCCGTGCCACCCAACGTGCTCTAGAAGGTGTAAGTCAACTACCCTGGCCAGCAAGATCTCCGGATCTGTCCCCCATTGAGCATGTTTGGGACTGGATGAAGCGTCGTCTCACGCGGTATGCACGTCCAGCACGAACGCTGGTCCAACTGAGGCGCCAGGTGGAAATCGCATAGCAAGCCGTTCCACAGGACTACATCCAGCACCTCTACGATCGTCTCCATGGGAGAATAGCAGCCTGCATTGCTGCGAAAGGTGGATATACACTGTACTAGTGCCGACATTGTGCATGCTCTGTTGCCTGTGTCTATGTGCCTGTGGTTCTGTCAGTGTGATCATGTGATGTATCTGACCCCAGGAATGTGTCAATAAAGTTTCCCCTTCCTGGGACAATGAATTCACGGTGTTCTTATTTCAATTTCCAGGAGTGTATTTTCCTGATTGTTGTAATTTGTCCCTCTTGGTAGCTGGCTGGCTTAGGTGTGATTAGAGGGTTTGCCCAGGCTTATATGCTATTTTGAAGCCCTGTCTGAAGACTGTAATAATATTTAGAAAGTGTATTTTTGTGCAAACGTATATGTTTTCAAATGAAACAGTGTCTACTGACACTAACAAATTAAAAGTAAGGCAAATTAGAACGTCAATGGCGTTTGTTGCAGCATTCTAATCTGAGTCGTTTACGAGATATCATATTTTGAAAAGTTCCCACACCGACACTTATACAATACCTGTTTTAACACACACACTAAACAACTACACAAATGCGTACACTAGTTATATGGATCCCGCCCTGTAACGAAACATTTGACTATCATAGTTTGTATTTATAATGCCCACCTACAGCGGCAGTGTACGCTTCCAGTATGGTGAGGAACGGCTGCTCCGCACGTGCTATCATTTCACCGTACATATACAAACAGACTACCGTAATATGTCGTTGCATGTCACCCGGTGTAGTTGATATGTCTTTGTAGACGGCGTCTTTCACCTTTCCCCACAGAAACAAGTCTACGGGCGTCAAATCCGGGTAACTGGCCGCTCAAGATACGGGTCCAATGTCGATGGAAAATGGGCATGACATTAGCCTGACGCATACCACTTCCTCGTGTGATTGCGAGGGAGCTAAAGTGCGGATCAACTGCAACAGCAGTACGTACATTAACTACCCTCTGTACTGTCGTCGTTTGTTTCCTTCTGTTATGTTGTCTAGGTCCTCAGCCTATGATTTCACCTAACTGGTTGAAGAAGTTGATAAATAATTGCCGATATGGTTGACATGTACTGGATTATCTTGCCGCATACTAGAACGAACTACATTCTTCGACCTACTGCTTCCATTGTCACACACTGACTAACTAGCAAGCCGCAACGCACAAGCATACTATAAGCAACCATAACATCGTACCTAGCAACTACGCAGGTTATATGGCACAAACAAGTGTCGGTGTGGAAACTTTCCAAATACGATATCTCGTAAACGACTCGCACTAGCATCTGCACAAACACTAGTGACTTTCTGATTTACTCGACTTTTAGTCTGTTAATGTTAACAGGCGTTGACCCATCTGAAGTGTGCGTGTGCACAAAAATACACTTTCTAAGTATTGTTACAGTATGTTCATTGGCTAACACTACGAGCCCCTTACTATCAATACATTCCGTGAAAACAGCACATCAGTAACACTTCCATATCCGCAATATCTGCAGACCAAGTTTTAGATTATTCACTCCGTACACGTAACTCTTGACTTATGGACTGCCTCATGTTTGTATCTTGTCGATAAATATTTTTCTGTGCTGGTGAAGAGCTTTGAAAAAAATATCCTCTTCCATTCAAATGAAATTACGCAACGAATCTTGAGCTTGAAATCTATTTGATGAAACACGTTACTTCAGAGTGGTGGCCTTTGTGCTTGGAATACGGGTTTATAGATGCGTAGACTGACATTATCCACTACACCTTAACAGTATTCAATTTAAAACCGGAACTGGGTTGAAGATTCAACTGAGCTAGCAAATAACTTCTACTAACATTTATGTCCTATCGTTGTACATCATTCGCTGTTGAAGCCATCGACGAGTCCTGAATCCTCTTCGCGATTTGGTTCAACTGGCTCTGAGCACTGTGGCACTTAATATCTGAGGTCATCAGTCCCCTAGAACTTAGAACTACTTAAACCTAACTAACCTAAGGACATCACACACATCCATGCCCGAGGCAGGATTCGAACCTGCGACCGCAGCGGTCACGCGGTTCCAGACTGAAGCGCCTAGAACCGTTCGGCCACTCCGGCCGGCGAGATACTGCATTCGTACAACGTGATCAACAGCGCCACATTTGCACCTAGTGGCCAAAATTGGAACTAATTTTTTTCCAGTGTAAATCGTTTCCGCTTTACTGGATCTACCAAGTTTCGCTGCCTCACTGGACATCCGTGAATAGCTGCGCTTTAGTTACAATCACCCAATAGTATTGAATGCTACTCCATTCTGTCTCGTGTTTATTTTTTGGGGAGTTTTAGTTGTACGTGGTACAATGGTACATAGCACAGCATGGTTTATGACTACATGATGAAGAACCCTCCGCAAAGTAACGGCTGTACTGATGAGAAAAGTGAACGAAAGTAAGCAGACTAACTCTTCGCGCCCCGACGACAAAATCGTCTTTAGAAGTGGATGAAGAAAGAGGCTCACTCTTTGTTTTAAAGTGAAGTGATATGCAGATTGAGAGAAAGAAGCGTCCCATGCTCCCTTAGGTTATGGACAAAAAAAAAGATAATTTTCTTCGCCTTATTGTGGAGCCAGTATTTACGTAACCTCCCTCTGCGAAACCATAGCATTTACGCAACCTTCCTCCGCGAAACCATACTTGGGGCAGTCTTAGTACTTAAAGTAACTGCCGCGGCGTGGCGAGGGAGAAGAAATTTCAGCCTCCGACGAACTGTGCTGGTTTCTCGGAACAGAGCTTCTGGTAACAAGGCAGTAATTACGTCGGGTAGAGCTCTCCAGACCGTAATATCCGCCTCCGCAAGGAGTTAGTGAAAGTCACAGTCCGTGGTCGTGTGTTTTCTCAAGAAACACATGGGCGCTGTCCATCTTGTCTGCACTACCCTCGTCAAACCTTTACGAACTTCAATCGCAATGCCTGGACACCCTATCGATCCGCAATTCTCTACATTATAATAACGGTTCGCCTCTCTTACAACAGCAACACAACCCTTCGGGTCACTCAACACACAAATTTGACAGAATCATGCCGCTGCCAACACAGAATTCCTTTCGTCTTATGGAATTTACCAGTGGAAGGAAACCTACACTATCTGATCAAAAGTTCACTTTAGTGGACTTTAATATTGTGTGTGTGTGTGTGTGTGTGTGTGTGTGTGTGTGTGTGTGTGTGTCCATCCTTCGATTTTATGACGAGTTGAACTCTGCTGAGGATACTTTCAGTGATGTGTCTGAATATCTGTGGACGAATAGCAACCCTTTTTTCCTCAAGAGCCGGAACCAGATTTTTTTGTTTTATTTGTTCTTCACAATTATAGTGTTATCTGAGAATCTAAAATGCGCCAGACAACTCACACCTTTATGGCTAGTGATGAATGTATATATTCATTATTATTTATTTGACGTACTTGTTAACAAAATAAAAGCTAACAGCACAAAAACGCTAATACAATTCTAGTATCTACCATTACAGAATTACAATAAAAATCCCAAACCAATTACCCAAGAACTGTTGGTACTACAGTTCCAGTTCTGTTTTTGTTTATTTATTAGGTTGCATCTAAGGCGTAGATAGTTCCTTTCGCTATCGGATCCGCACTCATATTAACTCGGTCAACAGCCACTGCGAGCCACATTCCTTGGCCACAGGGAAGCACGTCACTGCAACAAGCTATTCCACGACTCACTGTTACGTCCTAGAATCCCTACTTCCTCGAACACTTGCATGAACGCAATGTAAATTCTTGAGAAACCACGTTACTCACTGGTCTGCAGCGTCATTTGTCCCCTCTCCATGTGGAGGTATGTTATCTATTCCGGAAGGTTCCAGGCCGACGTGTGGTTCAGTGTACCGTGATGTCTTCTTTGGCCTTTCTGGATACTACAGCTGCTGTATCGTCCAAAATGAGTAGTGATGTTGGACGTGGGGTCTGCAGCGGAGTGAACGTCTTTAATCTACATCATACTCCGCAAGCCACCTAACGGTGTGTGGCGCAGGGTACTTTCGGTACAACTATCTGGATCCCTCCAACCCTGTTCCATTCGCGAATAGTGCGTGGGAAGAATGAGTGTCGGTAAGCCTCTGTACTGCCTTTAATTTCTCGAATTTTCTCCTTGTGGTCAATACTTGAGACGTATGTGGGGAAAAGTATGTTGTCCGACTCCTCCTGAAACGCCGGCCAGTGTGGCCGTGCGGTACTAGGCGCGTCAGTCTGGAACCGCGCGACCGCTACGGTCGCAGGTTCGAATCCTGCCTCGGGCATGGATGTGTGTGATGTCCTTAGGTCAGTTAGGTTTAAGTAGTTCTAAGTTCTAGGGGACTGATGACCTCAGATGTTAAGTCCCACAGTGCTCAGAGCCATTTTTTCCTCCTGAAAAGTGCTGTCCCGAAATTTCAATAGTAAATCTCTCCGTGATGCACAACGCCTCTTTTGTAACGTCTGCCAGTGGAGTTTGTTTAGCATCTCCGTAACGCTCTCTCGCCAGCTAAACGACCCCGTGGCGAAACGCGCAGCTCTTCGTTGGATGTTCTCTATCTCCTGTATCAGGCCTACCGGATAGGAATCCCCGATATGAACAGTACTCAAGAATGGGACGAACAAGCGCCTTATAAGCCACTTCTTTCGTGGATGACTTACATTTCCTTAAGATTCTTCCGATAAATCTGAATCTGCTGTCTGCTTTTCCCACTATCTGTTCTATGTGGCCATTCTCCTTAAGGTCGCTCTGGATAGTTACGCCTACACAAGAGTATTTTACGGCAGATGCTGTCCCCAGCTGTTTGTCATCAATAGTGTAGCTGTACAGTAGTGGATTTCTTTTCCTATGTATGCGCAATATGTTACATTTATTTACGTTCAGGGTAAACTGCCAGAGCCTGCACCATTCATCAATTCTCTGCAGGTCGTTCTGCAAATTCTTAGTATATTCTGGTTGTGCTACTTTGGCATAGACAACTGTATCGTCTCCAAATAGCCTTAAAGAGTATCCGACGCTTTCTACTAAATCGTTTATAAATATTATAAACAGCAACAGTTTCCTGTGGTCCTCCGGATATTACCTTTATATCTGTCCATTTTGTTCCGTCAAGAGCGACGTGTTGAGTTCTATCTGCAAGACAGTCTTGAATCCAATCGTAATCTGCTCCGATACTCCGCAAGCTCCTATTTTTTTTCATTAAACGGCAATGCAGGACGTTGTCAAATACCTTACTGATATCAAGGGGCCCGGGCATCAACCTGAGCGCCTTTGTTCACTGCGCTGTCGATCTCACGGAGGAACAGAGCGAGTTGAGTTTCGCAGGATCTCTGTTGGCGAAATCCATGCTGATTTTTATAGAGGAGATGTTCATTTCCCAAAAACGTCATAATTATTTAACATAAAACATGTTCCATAATTCTACAACAGACTGACGTCAACGATGTTGGTCTACAATTGTGTGGATCTGCCTTACAGCCTTTCTTAAAAACGGGAATGACCTGCGCTTTTTACCAGTCGTTAGGTACCTTTCGTTGCTCAAGCTATCTACGATAAATTACTGCTAGAAGTCACATTAGTTTGCGCTTGTAGTATTACCAGATGGTGAGGCCCAGTCCAAGTTTGAACTGTTTAATACATGGAGCATTTCATTGATATTGATTTATACTATATATGAGTTCATTTAATTACAAATTGCAGGCGCGTGTAAAGAAAAGTAAATGATTTAGTGTTCTCATACGATAAATGGCAATTACAGAAAAATTTGGTTCTTTGAAAACTGTCATCTCTCTCTGAATATGCCTGCCCAAGCCGTCTTCCTTGTTTTACGAACTTTTACAATGCCTCGACAGAAAATGAGCGAAACCTGTTGAGAGACGTCGTTGCTGATGGCGGTGATGTTGACGTCTTGAGTGTGAAGACTACTTTGGTGCATCTTGAAAGGTTGCTAGAGAAGGCCGAAATGCACGCGTTAAACTCACGCAGGCTGGCGTGAGGTCTGAAACAGGATACGTAATGAATGCTATAAAGAAAAGTACGTAGCTTCTGGAATACTTAACTTTAATCCACAATTGGTGAACGTTGGTCTTGTTGATACTGTATTATCATCTCAATATAACTTGGTGTTGGCGCCTTGCTAGGTCGTAGCCATTGACTTAGCTGAAGGCTATTCTATCTTCTCTGCAAATAAGCGAGGCTTCGTCAGTGTTGCATCGCTAGCTAAGTCGTCCGTACAACTGGGGCGAGTGCTAGTACGCCTCTCTAGACCTGCCGTGTGGTGGCGCTCGGTCTGCAATTACTGACAGTGGCGACTCGCGGGTCCGTCGTATACTAGCGGACCGCGGCCGATTTAAAAGCTACTACCTAGCAAGTGTGGTGTCTGGCGGTGACACCACACATCTCTCCCCCCTTGACCTGCTTTTTGCAGATAAAACCTTAACCTCCCTCTACAATTTTTACCCCGACGCAAACCTTCATACTGACGATTCCTTGACACCTAAGGACATGTCACTTCTCTACTCAAACTGTACTATAAACTTCATTTCTCCCCAATTCGATTCATACCACCTCATTAGTTATCAGGCTTAAATAAGAATCGTAACATTCTTATGTGTGAGCTGTTTATCGTCAACTCTCCCATAGAAAGCTACAGACAAATACTTTCTAAAAAGTTCTCCCCGTATTTTGTATTCGACGTTAAAGTTATGTTTTTCAGAAACCTTCCACTTGTCAATCACATACAGTTGATATACCGGAGACAAGTTGAATCTCACCTATATCTACTATAATGATGTAGACCGAAGCAATGTACCAGCACCAGGATTCAAACCCAGGTTTCCTGCTTACAAGGCACTTTTACTTGGAATAACGCTACACTGCTAAACGTCCCCTTAGAAAAATTATAAATTACTATGCTGGTTAATTTCTACGTTATTTGATACAGAGACAGCTGAGTAAAGCTGAACGTACTCAGACATTTCTCTCTTTATTTATTCTGATCATCAATAAACAGACACGCAATACTTTTAGCGCAACGCAGTCTGACTTTCAATAATCCCTACAAAAGAATGGTCCTGACTAACAATAACCTATACCTTTCATGAATCACTCACCTCACAAAAATCTTCGTTACTCGAACTACTGCAATACAGCGAGTGCCAATACTGCCAGCTAAATAAAAGATTCTAACTACGGAAAGCACTAACTACTGATAGGCATAGTTAGCAAGTGAAAGATTTTGATAGAGAACAAAGAATGTATTTACCTTATTAAGTTCAAAAGTCATCATATTTTCACGATATGCAGTCTTACAAATTTCCTCTTTCTGACGGACACACGTCCATATCGTCCGCTCTCAAAACTCTGGCGTCTCTGTCCCCACATCCACCACTGCTAGCGGCTCACCAACTTCTCAACGCTACGCGCTGTTCACATCCAGCTGCCCGACACTACAATAGCGAATATTCCAACAATGCCAACCAGCCACAGACTGCACACAGCACAGTCAGTGATTTTCACACAGAGCGCTACGTGGCGTTACCAACATAAAAACCTAAACAGCCTACTTGCAACTGGTGTTGAGTTGGAATTTGTTATCAGGGAGGGAGACACTCTAGAGCAATCTGTGCAGCTGTGGTAGCTGCAGTGACAGAGTGGCTTCGTGGATAATGCATCTGCATTGTTAACAGGAGACCTGGTATCGAATCCTGGTAGAGGTACAAATTTTTAATAATTACTTCGGCCTACATCATTATCGTTTTCTTTGTCATTGCGTCTATTTTTCAAGTCCTCTTTACTTTCGGTGTCTTCACTTACTTTGTTGCCTATATAACAAAACTCTTCTACAGGGTTATTACAAATGATTGAAGCGATTTCACAGCTCTACAATAACTTTATTATTTGAGATATTTTCACAATGCTTTGCACACACATACAAACACTCAAAAAGTTTTTTTAGGCATTCACAAATGTTCGATATGTGCCCCTTTAGTGATTCGGCAGACATCAAGCCGATAATCAAGTTCCTCCCACTCTCGGCGCAGCATGTCCCCATCAATGAGTTCGAAAGCATCGTTGATGCGAGCTCGCAGTTCTGGTACGTTTCTTGGTAGAGGAGGTTTAAACACTGAATCTTTCACATAACCCCACAGAAAGAAATCGCATGGGGTTAAGTCGGGAGAGCGTGGAGGCCATGACATGAATTGCTGATCATGGTCTCCACCACGACCGATCCATCGGTTTTCCAATCTCCTGTTTAAGAAATGCCGAACATCATGATGGAAGTTGTCCGTAAGATTTTCCAAACCGTCGGCTGTGGTACGTTTAGCTCCCTGCTTGCTTTATTCGTCGACTTCCGCGGGCTACGCGTGAAACTTGCCCGCACGCGTTCAACCGTTTCTTCGCTCACTGCAGGCCGACCCGTTGATTTCCCCTTACAGAGGCATCCAGAAGCTTTAAACTGCACATACCATCGCCGAATGGAGTTAGCAGTTGGTGGATCTTTGTTGAACTTCGTCCTGAAGTGTCGTTGCACTGTTATGACTGACTGATGTGAGTGCATTTCAAGCACGACATACGCTTTCTCGGCTCCTGTCGCCATTTTGTCTCACTGCGCTCTCGAGCGCTCTGGCGGCAGAAACCTGAAGTGCGGCTTCAGCCGAACAAAACTTTATGAGTTTTTCTACGTATCTGTAATGTGTCGTGACCATGTGTGAATGAATGGAGCTACAGTGAATTTATGAAATCGCTTCAATCATTTATAATAGTCCTGTATTTGTTTAGGTGTCTGACTTCCTAATCTAATTCTCTCAGCACTGCCTGATCTCATTCGACTACATTCCATTTCCCTTGTTTTACTTTTGTTAATGCTCCATCTGATTACTTCACATGAAGACATGATCCATCCTGCTTTACTTTTGTTCCTAGTCCTTTGTCTGCTCTGGTATGTTTACAAAATCATAGGTAAATTTCCAAGCTTTTATTTCTCATTTTTGATCTTTAATTCTCTTCCCAAATGTCTCCTTGGTTTCCTTCCTCAACGTTTAGATAACATCGAGTATAGGCTACGGCGCTGCGTCACTGTCTTCTCAAACAGTAGGCTCTACACCGCTTTCGTCCGAATCATATAACTGCAGTCTGATTTCCGTCTAAGTTGTAGCAACCTTTTGCTCCCTGTATCTTATCCCTCTTACTTGCAGAAGAGGGAAGCGTTTATTGCAGTCAACATTATCAGAAGCTTTTAAATACACATTTGGAAATAATACGATAACATTGTGAGAGTTGCTATAAACTGATGATAAGCGTTAGCTGAATGAAGAGTGAACAACAGTGAAGTGGGCGCGCTACCTTCTACTGTGAGTATGTGGAACGCCGTGAGCACGGGAGCGTGTCTAAGAGCTCACAGGAGAACCAGCAGCTCTGCCACTCTGCCGACAGCGACCGGAACGCGAGCCCAACTTTCTTTCCGGCCGTGTGCGGGCAGCAACTTTCCAGCGGTGCTGCAGATAGTGCGGGCAGCGGGCGGTGTCCCAGTGCCTCGCTAGCCCGCCACCTGCTCTAGCGGGTCACGCGCTGAAGTACTGCCCTACACTTGCCGGTCGCTGGGTACACTGAGAAAAGACTAGGGGTCACAGTGGACAGCTGGCGAAAGAACATGGAAAATACGCCTAGGGCACTAGCGCAGGAATATTGCTCCACTTATCATACAAGCTATGTGTTTACCGAGTTATGGCACTCGTGTTAATGCCGTTCAATAGCGAATCGAAATGACGGGCCAAGTTGTAACAAATGTGTATTTATTTACTTGTTTTATGCGCTGATTTATTTAACTTTGCAAAATGCCTTCGGGCCTTCTCTCGCATCAACCAGATACTCAACAGATTTTGAAAATTTTCTTTCGAAATTTGTGATAAGTTCCCATTGGACCGAACTGCTGAGTTCATCGGTACCTAGGCTTAAACACTACTTAATCTAACTTAAACTAGCTTACTCTAAGGACGAAACACACATCCATGCCCGAGGGAGGACTCGAACCTCCGACGTGGGGATCCGCGCGAACCGTGGCAGGGCGCCCCAACATATTTTGAATTACATTCGTTACAATGCTATATCGTCCGCCACCGTAGCTGAACGGATGCCGGCACGGTAGCTCAGCGTGTTCGGTCAGAGGGTTAGCTGGCTGGCTCTGAGCACTATGGGACTTAAGATCTATGGTCATCAGTCCCCTAGAACTTAGAACTACTTAAACCTAACTAACCTAAGGACATCACACAACACCCAGCCATCACGAGGCAGGGAAAATCCCTGACCCCGCCAGGAATCGAACCCGGGAACCCGGGCGTGGGAAGCGAGAACGCTACCGCACGACCACGAGATGCGGGCAGAGGGTTAGCTGCCCTCTGTAATAAAGAAAAAACTGAGTTAAACAATCAACAACGAACTTAAACGGATGTCTTACGACGTCCGCCCCGAGCAGATGCAATGAACAAAAGCGAACAAAATGGGATTATGCCGGCACGGTAGCTCAGCGTGTTCGGCCAGAGCTGGTTAGCCTCTGTAATAAAAAAAACTGAGTGGAAGGATCAACAAACGAACTTGAACGGATGTCATATGACGTCCGCAACGACCAAACACAACGATTAAAAAAAGGGTCAGAGTGACGGCTCGTCAATCCTCTGGGCCCGGGTTCGATTCCCGGCTAGATCGAATTTTCTCCGCCCAGGGACTGGGTGTTGTGCTGTCCTCGTCATCATCATATCATCCTCATCGACTGCAGGTCGCCGAAGTGGCGTCAAATTGAAAGAGCGGCACCCTGCGAACGGCCTTCCCGACGGGGGGCCCTAGCCATACGATTAAATAAATAAATAGTATGCTATATCTAACCAGAATATTTAAATAATATCTGTATAATTGAATGCTGGCTGACAAGTTAAAAAATTTATTGAATATCTATAAAGGTTCCTGGTCTGGCTGGCATTAATTTTTGTAGTCTGTCAGAAGCGAAGCAAATTAAATAGAATTAATTACGTTTCTTAACTGTGACCAGATTTCCCGGAAAGGAACTCAATGTCTTCGTCGTCCACCTGGTGTTGAATCTCTGTCTTAAAGATCAGGCTAATGTGAATGTTGTTAGTTCTTGTAATCCAGCGAACACCGACTCTGCATAATATATCTTCCAAAGAAACCCGAGAAACTATGCTGAAATCATTTATCGGCGAATTACTGTGTCTGCCGTGAAATGCTGTGTCTGATTTAAGAAGCGGGGAGTACATTGACGAAGTTTAACGTTTAGGGTGACCGCGTATTCTAGCTATGTTGTACATTAACGTACAATTCCTTTTAAGTTACAAACTTGAATGCAGCCACCGCAGACGTTGCTAATTGTTGAGCGTGTCCCCTAATGAGAAAAAACTCCTATTTCGAAGATCCGGTGAGATGTACTGTTTGTCAAATAAATAAGACAGGCACTGCAGTTTATTTCATTTTCCTTATATGAACGTTAAATATATTCTCATTAACAAAACTGTTATAATAGGAACAGCGATAAAAATGTTGGCGTTCTCTCTTCTTCAAAACACACCACAGACTCCTCTCTTTCCACCGATTTAAAAAAAAAGTGACAGTCGCATCTCTCTCATCTAACAGCATCTCTGTGCAGCGCATTGGTTCTTTTTTATACCTCTTTGGAAACTTCTAGTAAATGCCATTACAGTAGTTCTGTTCATTATAAAGTGCCAATTCCTCGTTAGTTTTAAATATATTTTCTTTTGCCGTACGAGTCTGAGTTTGGAGACGGAGTGGGCACAAACGATGTTTTAATGCTTTTAATAACTGGCGTTTACAAATTACTAAACGAAAATAAAAGTGACAATTTTCAGAGACTTAACAAATGCCTACGATAGTATATCACTGCCGATATTAGCATGTAAATTGATGAAGTATGGTTGCTCAAAAGATTTGCTCGAAATGAACAACCAGTATTGTCGCATCGACAGATCGTCATCGTAAATGACATACAAAGAATCGGACCGCGGATGAGAAGTGCTGACTTACCACTAGGTTTTATTTTGTCCTCTTTGCTTTTCAATACATATGATAATGATACGATCCAGTGATGGGTAACATTAAGATCTTACAATTTGCTGACGATCTATGCATTTATGCAGCTGGAGTGACAATAAACTAGTGACAGCTGATGGACAATTTCCTTTGTTGGCTGCTAAGTAGCTTACTTCAAACGTCTCTCGGTAAGACCTCCGCTGCTTATTCACTAGACACAGATGTACAGATTTTAATCAAATAAAACTAGGCACATATGCACTTTCAGTCAAGAAAACTGTCAAGGATTTACGTTTGGAAATAGATCACAAACTGATATGGGGCCTACATGTGGAAAGAGTAACACAAAAACGCAAAACAGCAACAAATATCCTGCGAAAAATTACGGTATTACCTAGACAACAGACCCCCAATGTTGAGAAGCATTTATCGAGCACTTATTCGTCCCTCCCTATACTACGCATGCATTTTACGGGCCTGTAAGCACATTCACATTATTTAAATTGGACTAAATAAACTATGAAGTGTGACGTACGTGTTTAGGCGCGATGAAATCGACACCAACAATTGCACTGTTGTGGAAGACAAGCACCACTACACATCCGCCAGTATTATCTCTCGTCGAAGTGAATGCTGAAACACAGCCAGTTTACGAGATCGTTGGTTATGCAGAAGGTCCGTACAGTGGCGATGGACTATTATAACGAATGCTTCTGGATAAACAAACAGGGGCCGACATACATTCTAGATTACTTTAAAATAGAACAACTCCGGGCTGATGTGCGCTACAGCTGTACCCCATTACGACGACATATCGTATATCCCCCACATAAATCGATATGAATGATATCTATGATACCCCTTCACAGCATGTCAACGCGACTTAGAGCACGTAACGAATATGACATCGGATGTACATTCGCAGACAACACGAACGTGCGGTCGCTACAAACAATAGGATGGGGCAAATAAAAGTGGCGTGGAGAACAGAGTTCCAGGGTACAAAGAAACACAACAGAGAAAACGAAGTACAGTACTGACTACAGCAGATGTTGAAATGGACTACCATTCATTCATGTCTTGGCAATTTTTGGTCCTGGTCAACAAGTTGCTGAAGGCTGATCGAAGCTCAACTGCTGGAATTCCTGCAATCTCATCCAGTATCTTCTGCTGCTGCTCTTGAAGACTATGAGGCTTGTTTCTATGCACCTTAGACTTGAGGGCTCCCCACACGGAGTAATCGCACGCTGGTCGATCAGATGACTTTGGTGGTCAGCTAGCGCCGCGACCAGACTGACCTCTGGTAACAACTCTGCCAGGTGTGAAGATTGCGTAAATGTGCTCCAACGATGGGCCTGCCGTACGAGCAGTTGCTCGATCCTGTTGGAAGTAACTGTACGTCTTTTCCTCCACCGTTAATGCTGCCACAAATGGTTTCAAAATGTTGGCCATGTAACGCACCGAAGTCGGCGTCTGATGAAAGAAGATGAGGCCAATAATACGCCGCAGACACACTACACACCCAACCGGCAACCTTCAGACCACGCAATGGCGTTTCGTTGAAATTATGCGGATTCTCCGCTGCCCAAAACCTGTGATTCTGTGAGTTGACATAATCATTGGCGAAACCAGGGCTCATCAGGCATAAAGAGCAGATCCATGGGCAAGCCATTCATTGCTATCTCAGTGAACAGCCACTCACAAAAGTGGAGGCGCTGAGGAGCACCTGCTGGTTGTGCAGGTCCAGATGGAGTATTCGTCCGCATGATCGACGTGATGTGCCAGTCTCTTGCGACAGGCGTCGGGTTGATTTGGTGCTCTGAAGCATTTCCTGGCGAACTGCAGCCACATTTTCTGGTGCGCGGACACGTTTCGAATGATTTTTGATTTGTTCAAAACAGATCATGTCTGACGCCATTTTCTTACTAAGCACTGCATGACACTCTTGCCGGCACTTTAATACCATAAAATTTCACAGCAAAAATCTAACCAGACCGTCTCCACGATTCTGTTGTCATTTAACTTTCCACAACAAACACCAGCTGCCACACTGAGAGTACCATCGTCCTCTTTGCATTTCTCCATTCACACTGATACAGCCCGCACTTCGTCATGAACCGGCATGGATCACGTGGTGGGCGTACACATGGTGTGTCACAGGTATTGTCATATGCGTACATTCACGTCCAGCCGTATTCATCCATACAGGCCACTTTTATTTGCCCCATCCTGTACATGTGGAAATGTCTATTATGACGGCAGAGCTAGTAGTCATTTTATAAGCACTTAAGAAACCAGAAAACTTCTTTGACGGCAACATTAGTAACAGCCAACTGCCGAACAGCAGTTATGATCTTGAAAAGCCATTTTACGCGGCGATACAAGAACCTACTCATTTACGAAATTATGCAGCAAGTCAATAGGCTACAAAAGCAGCGACAAGAAGTCCCATTAACCTGGGCCAAAGGCAAGAGCGACATCAGCTGCAACGAAGAGGCCGACGAACCGTCTAAACAAGGTGCAGCTTCAGGAACGCCGTGCCATCCAATGGTACCGCACACAAGTTTCATGCAACGACTTAGAAGGACGATGTGACTAGGAATGGATACGAAAGAACGACAAAGCGGAACACTACATAGCGATCCAGCCTGTAACACCAATAATTAACGAAGGAAACGGTATTAAGATGATTTTGTACAACCATTACATGAATAAAATTAAATCACGCTCGTTTAAAAAATATCGTCTGGGGCTGATCGACGATCTTCTTTACACTTGTGACGGTGGTGGTGGAGGAGGAGGAGGAGGAGGAGGAGGAGGAGGAGACGAAGAAGGAGAACTACGTAACTCTGGGATATCCCGAAAAGACAGACATGATAGATCGGACACTAAATCAAGGGTGCGCCTCGGGTGACAAAGGCCCTAACGGCGCTACCACTCTTTTGGGAACAACGGGCGGTGGTGGGTATAAAATTGTATACACAGCTCTCAAGGAACTAGAAACGTTCACATAATCAGCTAGAGAGCAGGCAGTACGGCAAGTAATTAGTTTTGAATATGAGACCATATGCGACAGCTAAAGTTTTATCATGGCACAGATACTATATCGTGCACTCAACATGAGCACCATGCTTTGCTCGAGAAACATCGAAACGGCAATCCATTCCATTTCACAAACGAATCAACAGGTCTCTGTTTGCTGAGTAGTCAGCTTCAACAACTTCTCAGCTCATGAAGAGTAGCTGCCACTTGTGGGCCAAAGACTGTGTCTTATGCAGCCCTCCCCCCCCCCCCCCCCTCAAAAGAAAAAAATCACATGGTGTGAGGTCTCGTAATCTGGGAGGCTAAAAAAATGGACAAGATGCTGTCGTCCACTCTTCCAATCCAACATTGTGGAACAGTGTTGTTATGAAAACGCCACATCTAAAGATGAAAGCGAGATGGGGTGCCACTTAGCATAAAAATGAAGTCACTGGAATCTTCGTGAAAGGAAACAATTTTGTAGCATGTCTAGGTACGACATTCCTGTCTTAGTTTTGTCTGTAAAAAATAAAGGTCCATGAACTTCGTAAACAGAAACGGCACAAAACGCTTTCAGTTCCGGTACGTCTCTTTCATGTTCGATAACGACGGCTGGATTTTGTGGCCCTCAAATTTTCTTACATTATGACGGTTTACTTTACCAGATAGATTAACATCGATTCGTCCGGACAGAATTCTTACACTACGGTCGCCGGGACGTAAGTGCTGCAATAACTGCAACTTCCATGCTTCATATGCAGGCGTCGTTTCAGAACACGCCACACCGTTGTTTGAGGAAGCTAAAGTTCCCAGCCTGCGGGCCTGGTGGACTTCCGAGGGCTCCGTGTGAAAGCCTGTAGGATATGTTCGAAATTTTCATTTCCCTTTGCATACGCAACCAATTCGAAACAATTCTAGAATGAGATTTTCACTCTGCAGTGGAGTGTGCGCTGATATGAAACTTCCTGGCAGATTAAAACTGTGTACCGGACCGAGACTCGAACTCGGGACCTTTGCCTTTCGCCGGCAAGTGCTCTACCACCTGAGCTACCGAAGCACGACTCACGCCCCGTCCTCACAGTTTTACTTCTGCCTTTCTTCCAGGAGTGCTAGTTCTGCAAGATTAGCAGGAGAGCTTCTGTGAAGTTTGGAAGGTAAGAGACGAGATACTGGCGAAAGAATTCTGTCTGCCAGTCTTGCGCAGAGATGACTTCTTGCCGAATCCAGGGTGGAATGCACGTTGCACTTTAACATATGGACTGACTTCGCCCCAATTTCTACCAACAAACTGTTCTCTCTTGTTCTGCAGTCCCATGTTACTATAAACATGTGGTGTACTCGCCATGTTACTACAAACGAACAACAGCACAGCTGTGTCAAAAATCTTAACCTTCCTCTTTCCAATGTGTTTCTATCTTTTATTGTCTGTCTGTAATAAACAGTGTCTGTCTGTAATAAACAGCTGAAATCTGTTCTTTCTTTTTGAATCATCCGGTATTGCCTGCAGAACGCATTCCAATTACCCAACATGTCAGAAGAAATTTTTTGGGAATTTGTGGTAAGGTCTTATGGGACCAAACTCCTGAGGGCGAACCTCAGACGGGTGGAGCCGCGCGGACCGTGACAAAGGGCCTCGAACCGTGACAAAGCGCCCCAGACCGCGCGGCTACCCCGCGCCGCACACGTGAGAAGACAAATCGTACACAATGTGCTGTATATACCAACACGTTTTCCTGAAAACAATACCCCTTTTGTCGAAACCGATTTGAATTTTATACATATCTAAGTCTGGCACATACATATTATAAAAATATACTTCTTTTACTACAAATAGATTTAATCTTTCTACACAGGTAACTGTCAGAACAGATGTTATTTTCTAATATGTATAAATTATGATTGGCTTCATGGCACTGAAACAAATAAAAAGTTCCGCCAGAGTGCGCAGACATGTGGAAAAGCGGAGGGATATCTACAGCGCAGCTGCATTTGCACTCGTTCAACATTTCGCCTGTAGCTCCACGGTCACTCGGCGGCGTTGCTAACGGAAGCTCCCTTTAATTACCACGTAAGTAACTTTCAGACTGTTGAGAGTACGCAGCTGCGACCGACGTTACAAAGCAGCTGCCCCGAAGGGAGTTCTCCAATCAGTCCGCGCTTCAAAAAAAAAGAGCGCCGAATTAGCTCGTACCCCCCTCTGACACACACACACACACACACACACACACACACACACACACGCGCGTCAGCCCTCCGCCCACTGCTGCCATTTCATCCCGAAAAAGTGCTAAATTGTGCGCGGCCATTTGAAGCCTGCAATTAAATCGCCAGCCGAGCTGAGAAACGTGCCCGCTAAATGCGTGCTTTTGTACTGCAGCCAGTCGCCCCCCCCCCCCCCTTCCTCCTCCCACCACCCCTATCCCTACCCTCGCCCCCCATTTACAACGCTCTCTTTCAATCGGCTGACGAATTGCAAAAATTTTAATCAGAATTTCTGGGTGGCAGAACAGCGCAGCATTAGCGATTGCTATAGGAGCGGCCAGTGTTTTTATCATCTGGACGGAGAGAATCGAACGCCTCATTAGACGGAACTACCATACAGTCAAAGTTTATTCCTTTCCCGCCCTGCAGCTTCGGTGAGAAAGATAAAAGCGACGGCTTTACGAAATGAAAATTCATATAATATCGGACATACCGACTTGACATTGAATGTGACGTGTTACTTCAAACAAAGGTTAAAAACGAGAAAAATAAAATTCTCTCTAAAAGACTGCGCCACACGAAACAATTAGAAAAATATATATGACAGCTTCAACGTAAAAGAGGATACATCACACTGAGAAAGACTTGATATAACAGAGTACTGATTTAAAATACACTCCTGGAAATGGAAAAAAGAACACATTGACACCGGTGTGTCAGACCCACCATACTTGCTCCGAACACTGCGAGAGGGCTGTACAAGCAATGATCACACGCACGGCACAGCGGACACACCAGGAACCGCGGTGTTGGCCGTCGAATGGCGCTAGCTGCGCAGCATTTGTGCACCGCCGCCGTCAGTGTCAGGCAGTTTGCCGTGGCATACGGAGCTCCATCGCAGTCTTTAACACTGGTAGCATGCCGCGACAGCGTGGACGTGAACCGTATGTGCAGTTGACGGACTTTGAGCGAGGGCGTATAGTGGGCATGCGGGAGGCCGGGTGGACGTACCGCCGAATTGCTCAACACGTGGGGCGTGAGGTCTCCACAGTACATCGATGTTGTCGCCAGTGGTCGGCGGAAGGTGCACGTGCCCGTCGACCTGGGACCGGACCGCAGCGACGCACGGATGCACGCCAAGACCGTAGGATCCTACGCAGTGCCGTAGGGGACCGCACCGCCACTTCCCAGCAAATTAGGGACACTGTTGCTCCTGGGGTATCGGCGAGGACCATTCGCAACCGTCTCCATGAAGCTGGGCTACGGTCCCGCACACCGTTAGGCCGTCTTCCGCTCACGCCCCAACATCGTGCAGCCCGCCTCCAGCGCCACAATCAGGACTGCATACGACCGAGGCACACAGGGCCAACACCCGGCATCATGGTGTGGGGAGCGATCTCCTACACTGGCCGTACACCACTGGTGATCGTCGAGGGGACACTGAATAGTGCACGGTACATCCAAACCGTCATCGAACCCATCGTTCTACCATTCCTAGACCGGCAAGGGAACTTGCTGTTCCAACAGGACAATGCACGTCCGCACGTATCCCGTGCCACCCAACGTGCTCTAGAAGGTGTAAGTCAACTACCCTGGCCAGCAAGATCTCCGGATCTGTCCCCCCTTGAGCATGTTTGGGACTGGATGAAGCGTCGTCTCACGCGGTCTGCACGTCCAGCACGAACGCTGGTCCAACTGAGGCGCCAGGTGGAAATGGCATGGCAAGCCGTTCCACAGGACTACATCCAGTATCTCTACGATCGTCTCCATGGGAGAATAGCAGCCTGCATTGCTGCGAAAGGTGGATATACACTGTACTAGTGCCGACATTGTGCATGCTCTGTTGCCTGTGTCTATGTGCCTGTGGTTCTGTCAGTGTGATCATGTGATGTATCTGACCCCAGGAATGTGTCAATAAAGTTTCCCCTTCCTGGGCCAATGAATTCACGGTGTTCTTATTTCAATTTCCAGGAGTGTATGTTAATAAATTTAAATTCAATCCATCCCGTTTATTTTTCCAGTGTGACTTTTGCATGCTGCTCGCGTCTTGCAGAATAGACCTGTGGCACAGCCAATACCTTTGAGCTTCTGGCCTTGCCCCATGTTTCCTACGCAGTAACTCCATTTCCTGTTTGCACTTTGCAAAAAGTACTACGTTTCTTTCGGACAGAGTTAAAGTTTTTGGTGTATGTCACACATTGTAAAATATTGTACCACTTACTTAATTGCACACTACCAAGCCGCTTTTTTTCCCCTCATATTATACATTACAACCTTGAATGAGTAACTACATTAGCGCCGTTGGCTACGTAAGTCTAATTTAGTGTCTCATGAGTATATATTTAGTGTGCAATACAATGTTTAGTGATACTAGCAGAAACTAGAGTAACAGCTACAATGGAAATAATAACAGTTTAATATTGGGTGTCAAGAGTGAAATACGACAGATGCTGATAAAGGTAGATGGTGTTAGACTGTGTCACAAAAGAAGTTGGGAAAAGAGAAAAGTAAAATACGTCGAATGACTGAAAAAGGGAAGAGAAACAGGGTACCACAGGACAGACCATCAATCTACTTCTTGGGTGGAAAAATATGGTCACAATATCGATAAAAAATGAAGAGACGACCGTAGGATGAGATGGGGGAAACTTCACATTATTATTATTATTATTATTATTATTGTCACTGAATCTCAGACTGCAAGAAGTTGTTGGATTTTGTTAAAATGGTGCGGCGGCTTGGACAATAGCTTCAGATTTTTGTTTAGTTTTAAGTAGAGACGTGTATGCAGCCTATTACACGGTGAGTAGGGACACATTACATTCCCTGTCTATGTACGAGACTTACAATTTACCGTTTCAACTACGGACTGCTACGAATATACTAAGAGCATATAATTTACTGCTCAAAAAGTAAGACTTTGTGAAGTCTAATTTTTCAAATCCCATTACAACTGATTCATATGGGAAAAAGAGCCGTAGTCGGAACTTCCTGTAGGGCTCGAACCTGGAACCTATGCCTTTTGGAAGCAAATGTTCTAACGACTGAGCTATCCAGGCACGACCTGTGACACTCTCACAGCTTTCTTACCACCAGCACCTTTTTCCTACTTTTCAAACTTCAAGAAATAATCCTGCGTGCCTTGTGGAAGCGACATCCCTGGAAGAAAGGATATTGCGGAAAAGCGGCTTAGTCACAGCCTAGGTGACTGTTCCCTTTATCTGTCAACCATGCATTTAACTAAAAAAGCAGAGGTTGCACGATACTTCAGATATTTTTCTGGATGAGGAAGGTAGCGTTGAGATATTCGCCATAGTTTCTATTATACTTTTTAGTATCTTTGACATAGCCTGGGAAAATAAGAAGCATAACCCAGTTGGAAGTTGTCATCTGGCATTCTGAATTTGAAAGAGAATATTGGCGAAATAGTTCGAGATTTCACGGAAAACTACTGACTGTACAGCTGCAACCACTCAGTGCCCATTATTTTCTCTGGCTTTCTTCAGAGTTACACTGAACTGACACTTCTGTCAGTGTGAAGAGCCAAGATGCGAATTTCGTTTGAGAAGATCATAAATGTTTTTGTACGTACGTTGATATGGGATATATACGTATCGAGCACTCTAATATGTGTATGTGACTGTGCATCTACTTCAATACATTGTACTTTTTTATCTTGTGAAAAACATTAATTGTCAGAGTAGTAACTGTTTTATATAGTGCCAGGACTATAATTAACGAGCCACGCCATTACAAGCATCGAGAAGTCGTACGATCAATTTTTTTGATGTACGAAAATAGATCTCTTCAATTTTTACTTCCGCATAACTGCGCCCTTTTCTCTATCTGATGTCAAGCTGCGAACACGTAAGTGCCACTGTCCTGTTCTGGGTCGAGACAGATTATACAGGGCAAGTCTTACTGGCGTTTAAAAACCCCCGAACCCAACCGGTTGGGCTTGTCGATCCTACTCTCCCTGGTAGGGACCAATCCGCTAGAAAACTCTGCTTTCGTAAATGTAAAACAGACTCATCGTAGTCTTGTATTACCACTATCGCGAGCACAGCGGATAAAGCAAAAGAAGTACCCTAGTGGAGCGATGTGTAGGACTGCTCCCTACCAGCGAGAGCAGGATCGACGATGCCTACTGTTTCACACCTGGCGAGGTCACATGTTCAAAATTTGTCATCCACTTTTTGGGTATTTCCCAACATTTGCGGCTTCTTGTGTCTTATATTAAATTTCTTGTCTCAGCGTCATGTACGTCGCTTCGGGGGTTTTTGAACTCTAAAAAGAATGACCGTGTATTTTAATTTGGATAAAAACTGGATTTATTTAAAAACGCCTAGCTGTTAGAGGTCCGCTAGAGACGATGGCATGATACCTAATGAACTTTACGTAAGGTTATTACCGGAGTAGACGAATTCTCTGTTCCCTGCAGGCGGTGAGATCTATCATCCACCTACCCGTCGGCTGCTGTCCCGACCGTGGCTGGCACCAAACTTCAGTTGATCGTTAACTGAAATAATGAACGGGGCAACAGGGAGGCTACAGCCCAAAGAAAATTCGTTCCGATAATAGTATATTGTACTTCCAGCAGCACAATAAAGACAGGAGAGGTAGTCTGATTTACAATTATGACGGTGCATTTATAAAAAGTTGTTCCTGTCTCTTCTTGCTGCAGGTGAAGAATATTACACAGAAAACTTTCAATCGGCGGTAAAACCTTGAATTAGCTTGGTCCAGCTCCTGAACTATGCGAGAGTGCGAGGAGAGGAACTACGGAAAACATTGATTATCAGCCAGGAAGATAAGGGAACCCGGACAGGGCACTTCATACAATTATCAAGTAATAATCTTAAACAGCGCCCAGCCCATGGTGTGCCGAACCATAACCAGTACAACCGCGAACGCCGCCGAATGTAGGTACTGATACAACTTCCTATCATCTTACGTCGGACGAAGTGGTCGAACGGTTCTAGGCGCTTCAGTCTGGAAACGCGCGACCGCTACGGTCGCAGGTTCCAATCCTACCTATGGATGTATGTGATGTCCTTAGGTTAGTTAGGTTTAAGTAGTTCTAAGTTCTAAGCCATTTGAACCCTTTTTTTTCACCATCTTGCGAGTGGAACGACTGCGGAGGAAAATGAGGTATTAAAATTGATCACCGATGCCAAGATGGCGGCTGGCTCTGAACCAACGACCGTCGTAGCTGTTCACACCCGTTCCACTCAGTCCACTGGTAACAACGGCCTTTTCTCGCCATCTCTTGTCACTTTTGTTGATCAAGGAGCCCTCAGCACTGCATGCTTCCGCCGACAAGAAGAGGGCATACAACCAACCCAACCACCGTGGCTGTTACCGTTAGCACCCTTGTGTAGTGGTCCGAGACACGGGCTCAGAGGTTGGTGCCCTTACTGCGGAGAGAATTACGCGGAAACCTCCTGTGTTCTTCCGTGGCGCGTAGCCATGGCATGAATGTGAAACTAACGACTAGCTAGGCTCTGCCGATATTCGCCATCTTGTGGTATTTTAGAATTAATTAAATTTGCACCCTGAAAATTCGTCCGCTCCCACGAGTCCATAGTCGGCTGGTTAGGCAAGCTGATGGTGGTCTCAAATCGTCGTGGGAAATTAATTTGAGATCGTATAATTAAAGATTGATTACAACGATTTTTGGGATAATTGTTTTATCAGCTCGAGCGGTATTTCAAATTAAAGTTAATTTCACGCTCAACCCGAATCTGAAGTCAAAACTACTGATTTAATTTAATCTGAGCACACTCCCCTTCGTGACTGAGCTGGACCATGCAGCAGTACAGGTAGATGACAGGCCTTGAGACCAGCCCACGAAAAGTCCACCGAGCGAGGTGGCGCAGTGGTTAGACACTGGACTCGCAAATGGGAGGACGACGGTTCAATCCCGCGTCCGGCCATCCAGATTTAGGTTTTCCGTGATTTCCCTAATTCGCTCCAGGCAAATGCCGGGATGGTTCCTTGCAAAGGGCACGGCCGACTTCCTTCCCCGTCCTTCCCTAATCCGATGAGACCGATGACCTCGCTGTCTGTTCTCCTTCCCCAAAACAACCCAACCCAACGAAAAGTCTGCACTCTGCAAATTTAATTGTATATGTATTTCTCTATGCCTCAGTGACCACACCGAAAAGATTGAAGGCGGATTGTTAAGTGGTATATACGACGCGAAACTTAACGTGTTATTTCGTTATTTATTCTTTATTACGTTCGAATTTTGTTAAATTGATTGGTCATCTACCACCGAACAATGACGCTGTCAATCACCTCTATGTTCTGATGTATCCCGCCTCACGATTTACTTTTGACGATGAATTATTTATTGTAGCTTACCACCATTTAAGATTTTGCAGCCTTTCATCTAAAAAGAGACTAACTCATTCACCGTCATTCGGAATCTTTCTTACTTGTCGCGATATTAAAGTTATGCAGAACTTCTTACTGTTCATAGTCTATTCGTGTTGTTACTAAGTGAGAATTTTGATATTGAAGTGTCTTAGTCTTTAGAGACAGGAGGAAGAACGCTTCAGGGAGTGCTGCCCTCCTCCTAATCAATAACATCGTTAGTCCTCTGGTCGCAGCCACCCTTACGTTCGATGGATCAAGTGCGTTTTTACTATGGAGTTATATGTGAGAACAGAAAGCTGCATGTACATCAACAATCAGCGGTGGGTTGTGCCACCAAGGCAGATCGTCCCATTAGCCGTTTCACTACCGTGGGCGTGTGCACACGTTCCGCTACGCTGTTCCCCAGGTACTGTGGATGTGTATACGCGCGCCGCTTGGGTTTTCCTACAGTGCTGTGGACGTCTGAAGGCGGCCAGAGCCGCTCGCATCTCACTAGTGCAGACGAGTTGCTTCTACACCTCGGTATATAAAAAGTTTCGAATATTTGTCATACGACATATGTGCATCATTGCGTTCTCTGACTTGCAAAAAAAACCTCGTGTTAGTATCTTGAATGTTCTGTAAGCTATGACGATTGTTATCACCAAGTTTTTCCCGATGTGGAAGGCCGTGAATGGGCGCGCTGAGCGCGAGTGTTCTTCGAATGTAAAACCCAATAACTCGAGAACGAAAAGAGACAACTTTCTGCTCTCAATTGTAAATCTTATCTATATCTCATTCATTACAATGTATGACCTAAAATCAAACATTCGTAAAGTTAACCTAATGCGTTTTTACGTATGCAAAGCTCTTTAAAATTTCGCGAATTATGTTCTTTATCGAGTGAAAATATCAGACTGTAATATGTGGCAAAATCAAATTGTTTCACAAAACAGTTTTCGTAAAATCAGATGGCAAGTGTGTCTTATTGGCGAGTGGTACGGCCGTAACTAATACATTACATGTCGTCAACCAAGCGTCTAGTACCAGTACGCGTACATCCATTATGTGTATTCCCGTACAAATGAGAAATTTGACTTGAAAGTCGCTTGCCCGACATTAGTGGATAAACACGATGTTCCAGTGCCTTTGCTATTCTGAATTACGATGCAAAGTTCCTCTGGCCATGCGTTCTCCTGATAAGCGGGAAATTCGTGTTCGATTCCCGGTACGGCACAAATTTTCGCTGTCGTCATTCCATTGTACAGTTGATGGTTATCCATATTCGCAACTGCGAATACATTTAATGTATTTCATAACGGCTGCAGTCGCCGCAGTGCCTGTTTCTTTGGACATGCATGTCCAGTGGAACTTCGCATCGCAATCCAGAATAACACAGGTGAGCCGTAGTTGTGTCCGGCTCTTCGAAAAGCGCGCCAGGCGGAGTACTTTCGCTTCGCGTCTTGTGTTTGCGGTGGCGCTTTCGGTTTGGCGCGCTGTTTGGATCGCTACCGCCATCTGGCGGGAGGTGGAGCAAGTGTACAGTCACGCGACGAGCGAGGAGTACGTACTGGGCTGTGACCGAGAGAGGTGGTGGCGCGAGCGGGACCCTGTTGTTGGGGTCGTCAACTGGTCGCCACGGGCTTTGGCCGACCTCTTGGCTATCAGGGGCTAAGTCTGCCTTACCCGCATGTACGTGGCTTATGAAGCTTAGAAGCCGTGGTGCAGGAGATCAGCGCGTGGGACCGTATGTCTTCTTATCGGCCGTTGAAACCACTGGCAGCTGTTGGCTCTGACGATCATAAGGAAGTGTAACGTGTTACCGGCGCTGTAGTGCAGTGTGAGAAGTTGAGTACTGTTTTTATGTAACAGAGTTTTTCAAGTTCTAGTGAAGTGTAGGAGTTTCTTCACCAGTGGTTCGTTGGGGTCTTCCCACTACGGTTTACGTTTGCCCGTCCGCGGGAATGTGGTAATTGCTTCTTGGTCGGACCGTTTCATTCACACCTCGATTGGCTGATTTAGGGTCGGTGTCGCGTGTGTCTATGGTTCGGAGTCTGTACAGGCACCGCCCTTGCTACATCTTCTAGTTTTGGGTAACTATGGGAGGTGGTGGCTTATAATGGAAGTTTTTGGGCTGATCTGCTGTGGCCCTGTAGACCACCAATAACTATTCCGCCTATTGTGATTTGGGCCCCATTATGCGTGTCACTTCCTCACCGAGCTAAGGAAATTTTTTTTTGGGGAACTGCCTTTAATGTGGAGGTTTGTGTGCTGGCTTATTCACATTTATATTGTAACTGATTCAAGTTAAGTAACTGGCGAGAGACAACTATTTTTGCTTAGTACAAGCTAGCTACTTAAGTTGTTCTTTTTTAATTGTTCCCTCATTGATGTAGCAAGTTTAAATAATTCTTATTGTTAACGTGAAACCTTGTAATATCCTTTACATAGAGCTGTTTTTAAGAGTTCTTTAACTGTTGACACACACACACACACACACACACACACACACAGATATATATATATATATATATATATATATATATGTGTGTGTGTGTGTCTCTCTCAAGTTAAAATCTCATTATTGGCAAGTTGTTAATCTCATACCTGGTAATCTCCTTTTCATAATGAAAATTGTCAAGCTATTTGAAATTGTTTTGATATTATTATTATTTTTTTTAAGAAATGCCAGACTTAAAAATTTACTACTGAGAAAGCCTTTTAAAACAAAAAGACAAGCTTATCAATGCGTATTTTTTCACCAGCACCTCGTGGCCCCTAGTTTCACGATAACGTTTTTGGAATAACGTGTGTCCTTAAATTGTTTGTGAATCGCCCTAATTGACTGTTCAACAGGTACTACAATATCGTAACCACAACAAAAGCCGCCTCAGCATAGAATGCAAAGAGCACGTCTTTAGCAGCGAAACGGTCATGCGAGGCCTGTTCGTGGCTATGACGGGTAGGTTCACCTCAACCACACTGATCCTGCAGCAACACCTAGTAGGTGGTAGGTAGGTTCCCACCACCACGAAAGGAATTGGGTGGGCGCTGCCGCGTCACCGTGTCTCTACCT
Source organism: Schistocerca americana (assembly GCF_021461395.2). Lineage (NCBI taxonomy): Eukaryota > Metazoa > Arthropoda > Insecta > Orthoptera > Acrididae > Schistocerca > Schistocerca americana. The sequence goes on from NC_060122.1 coordinate 647,922,563, forward strand.
CAAGGCTACGCGTGTCCCCAGGGGGGTAGGGCGCTGTCGTGTTTATCTCGCCGTCTCCACGGCGACTATCGACCCGCCGCTGTGCTGTTCTGTGGTCTAAGGGCTCTCGCCATCGGTCGCCGCCTTCTCCAACACCCCCTCCCCCTCTCGCCCCTTCAACCCACCCAGCAAACACGTCGTTCCTCGCTCCACCGCTCCAATTCAGCCTGATGTCCTGAGCACAACGACAAATAAACACCCTACAGGGAGGAAGGGACGCCGAGCGAGCGATAACGACGGCGACCAAACAGACAGACACACACCGGCGGCAGGCAAGAGCTGGCGCGCTCCGTCCTTGCCGTCTTGTTGACTGTGTTACTGGAAACTATTTAATGACAAAGTTCAGTTACCAGCACCGACAATTTACGCCCAACACGAAGGGGTGCATTGGTGAACGTCTAGTTATTTACTATTGTTGTAAAGTTTTTAGAAGTGAAGTTAATTAAAATAATTCAGTGTTGTATTACTTTGGTGCAACTTGACAGTAAAAGATGACGGGTATGAAGCCCACGGTAAATTGTTTACATGTGGGGAACTTACTACTAAGCCACACACTATCTTAACCCTAGCAGTACCAAAGTATTTTCCATAACGCGTATTAGCAAGGGAAGGGGTGCCACAAAAAAGTTTTAGTAAAATTTGTCAACTGTCGTTAACTACCACTGACAACATACTTTTTTAAATAGGTAATGATGTGTAAGCAGGGTCGAGAACGTGAAAATTTATTTCAGAACTATGTTAGAAATGCATCGCGTATTTCAGTAACCACGGGGCGATAGAATGAAATTTTCACTTTACAGCGGAGTGTGCGCTGATATGAAACTTCCTGGCATATTAAAACTGTCTGCCGGACCGAGACTCGAACTCGGGACCTTTGCCTTTCGCGGGCAAGTGCTCTACCAACTGAGCTACCCACGCACGACTCACGCCGTCCTCACAGCTTTAATTCCGCCAGTACCTGGTCTCCTAAAGCTGTGAGGACGGGGCGTGAGTCGTGCTTGGGTAGCTCAGTTGGTAGAGCACTTGCCCGCGAAAGGCAAAGGTCCTGAGTTCGAATCTCGGTCCGGCACACAGTTTTAATATGCCAGGAAGTTTCCTCCTAAAGCTGTGAGGACGGGGCGTGAGTCGTGCTTGGGTAGCTCAGTTGGTAGAGCACTTGCCCGCGAAAGGCAAAGGTCCCGAGTTCGAATCTCGGTCCGGCACACAGTTTTAATCTGCCAGGAAGTTTCAAGGGGCAATACTTCGCGATCACCGCAAAAAAATGTAAAAGATATAAATTTTGTCAATTTTCGTTGACTTTGATTCATAACATACATTTTAAATATATACTGATGTATATTAGGAGATATTCCATGGCTTTCGTTACGTCAGTAGGTGAGGAAACACATGGGATATGTCATAATATCGTCTCCTACCTACTTTTCCGAGCATAATGCAGGGCATGGACCCAACAAGTCGTTGGAAGTCCCCTGCACAAACACTGAGCCATCGTGCCTCTACAGCCGTCCACAACTGCGAAAGTGTTGCTGGTGCAGGATTTGGTGCACTAACTGACCTCTCGATGATGTTCCACGGGGGTTCGAAGAGTGGCCACATCTTCGATATGGCTCATTGCCATCCATAAAGATTCTATCGTTGTTTGAGGACATGAAGTCCATGAACGTCTATAAATGGTCACCAAATGGCTAAAAATAACGATAACCATTTCCAGTAAATGATCGGTTCGGTTGGACCAGAGGACCCATCTGTTCCACGTGAACATAGCTCACAGCATTATGGACCACCATTAGATTGCACAGTGCCTTATTGACGGATCCGCGGCTTCGTGGGGTCTGCGTCACATTCGAACCCTAACATTGGCTCTTACCAACTGAAATCGTGACTCATCTAACCAGATGATGGTTTTCTAGTCGTCTAGGTTCCAGCCGATAAGGTCACGAGTCCAGGAGAGACGCTGCAGGCAATGTGCTATTGGCAAAGGCATTCGCGTCGGTCGTCTGCTGCCACAGACCATGAACACCAAACTTCGCGGCACTGTCCTAGCGGATACCGTTCGCCGTACGTCCTACATTCATTTCTGCGGTTATTGCACGCAGAGTCGCTTGTACAGGGCGACAGTTATTGAACTACATGAAAATAAGTAAATTAGTTAACTACGGCTTACACACAATTTATTCAACATGTAAACGTCGCTGTACATATTCGGATTTAGGTTATGACATGTTTGATATGATTGGCGATGATGTGGCGCAGACGAACAGCGAAATACTGCACGATCCGCTGAAGTGTCGGAACATCGTGGCTGTCGATGACCTCCAATGGCTCTTTTCCGTTCGGAAATGGTTTTGGGGTTATCTTGTCTTTAATATAGCCTCACAAAAACGAGTCGCAGGTTAGATACGGAGAACATGGCGGCCAGTAGAGGCCAATACCAGTGGCCTCTGGGTACCCCAGAGCCAGAATGTGATCCCAAAGTGCTCCTCCAGGACATCAGACACTTTCTTGCTTCGATGGGGCGAGCTCCGTCTTGCATGAACCACGTCTTGTCGAAATCAGGGTCACTTCGGAAAATGGGGATGAAATCATCTTCCAAAACCATCACCTTGCCATGAAGGAATAGCGCACCGATTATTCCGTGACTGCGAATACATTTAATGTATTTAATAACGGCTGTAGTCGCCGCAGTGGCTGTTCTTTGGACATGCATGTCCAATGGAACTTGGCATCGCAAAGCACACCACACAGTCACATGTTGAGAGTGAAGGGACTTCTCGATCGCGAAATACGGTTTCTCGGCCCCCCAAACGCGCATATTTTGCCTACTGACGAACCTATCCACGTGGAAGTGGACTTTGTCACTAAACCAAAAATGTCCATATCGTAATTCCCATCATTTCCCGCGCCCAACCACGCTGTTTGAACTGCCTAACGCAAACCGCTCAAAAATTATGAAGATTTTATTTCATATACGAGTACTTCAATAACTGTCGACTTGCATGTTAGCGCTGACAACTCGACGCAAACGCCACTGTTTTCGGTCGTTACATGAAGGCTATCGGGCACTACGCTGTCCGTAGAGAGAGGCAAAGCCTGAAATTTGGTATTGTCGGCATACTCTTGAAACTGTGGATTTCGGGATATTAAGTTCCCTAACGGTTTCCGAAATGGAACGTCCCATGAGACTAACTCCAGCTATCATTCCACGTTCAAAGTCCATTAACTCCCGCTGTGTCCCTATAATCACATCGGAAACCTTTTCACCGGAGTACAAATGACATCTCCGTCAATGCATTCCCCTTTTATATCTTGTGTAGACAAGACTACCGCCACCTGTATACATGCAGATGGATTCGAGTCCCGGTGTGGCATAGCTTTTCAATCATTGCAACAGGTTTTTGATTTGAGGAAAAAATTCAATATTACTACTTTCAAATTGTGAACCACAATAACATAAGCAAAAGTGTTGCAACGTGATAGCTGTACTGCAAAATTTAGCAGTCCCCCTCACCCCAACGGTAGGGTCAGCCCTGGTTGAAATAAATTTAAAAGTGTACAAAATCGACCCTGTGGAGCAAGACTTTTTCCGTAGTATTTCTGTAAATAAATAACTACAGTAGTGATAGTTTGTTCTGAAAACAGTATGAATCTGGTTGTTGCAGTTCAATATACTGTCTCTGACACTAAACATGAGACTGACTTACATACTCGAAGTTGACCTGCAGTGGATTGTGTGCGCTTGCATCCCCTTTTCGCTATATTTCGAATTATTAGAGGTCGCAAAGTTAACTAAATACGGTCGCAAATGGGTGAATAAGAGAATGTTAAGAGCTCTGAGACATGTCTATCATCAATCCTATGTCCGTGTTTTTAACTTTTAATAAAGCTTGATGAATTGACCATTTTACTAGGTAGATTATATTTAGTAATAAAAAAGAAACTTATAGTCATTGTTCGTTACACAGCCGGCCGGTGTGGCCGTGCGGTTCTAGGCGCGTCAGTCTGGAACCGCGTGACCGCTACGGTCGCAGGTTCGAATCCTGCCTCGGGCATGGATGTGTGTGATGTCCTTAGGTTAGTTAGGTTTAAGTAGTTCTAAGTTCTAGGGGACTTATGACCTAAGATGTTGAGTCCCATAGTGCTCAGAGCCTTTTGAACCATTTTGTTCGTTACACAAAACTGGTAAGCCAAGCAAGAATCAGTCTCCCCTGCTTCCTACATTAGGATATTATTCACTCTGGTTAGTGCCAAGATATTACTACAGCTTAAATAAAACTTCATAAAATACAACTGCTATTTCTTATCAAGCAGCCGCATTGATTAACTTTTAACACTGAACCTACTTAAAATCGAACGCTACTTCTTCCGCAACTTCTTATTCAGATTTTTTATCGTTCTTATCAAAGTTCTTCCTCTCGTAACATTTCTACTTCTTACGTATCGTAAATATTTCACTGATATTCAATATAACTCTGTTGACTTCCTGATTCTGCCAACCTCCAGTAGCCTACTGGAGTCTCGACTCACAATTAAGTACTTGAAAACGCACGCGCACCAAGTAACTGGAAAAAAATAATCACAAATATTTCGCATAGCGCCTGGCGATAGCTTGGGAAGTGTCAGTTTGCGCCGACAGACGAGATGCGCTGTGTACACCGGACTAGAGTCTACTCCCCATGCTTACACCTGGTCGTCGGCAGAATATTCGTGATCAGTTTTTTGATTGCTCTCTAACGTTTCATGTGAGAAAAAGACTATTTACATCATCGTATTGGCGCAACTCAGCAACCTCATGATGTTCTCAGGACGAAACTACATTAAATTATACAGCTGTTGCGGTTTCCAGCAGTGACTTACATCAGTGTAAATGAGCTACGGTGCTCAGCATAATCAAGATTATTCCCAGCGGATATGGTACTCATACAACTGGCGGATAAGAGAAGGAAATCTGGTCGAGATTCGCATTACGTACTGTAACATCCACGAGATAAATTCTAGCTACAGTGCGACGAGAGGAAATTATGCTTCTAACAGTTATAAACATTATCTATTCGACATATGAAAAAACAGTGAAAACGATGATAAATATTAATTATTTACATAATATTTTATGATGGAATTGGACATATCGATGTGTATCATACAAAGACAATGATAATTGTAAATTCCTTTTATGATCTGCGTTTGTCTTCCTTTGTTTTTACCTTTTGTTGGTTGACTTCTGTAGGTTCAGGACGCAAGACACATATCAAACTGAGGGCTGTTAAGAAATTTTAATTATTTGTTAATTATTACTTGAGAATAGTGTTCATTATTATTATAAATATGAGTGAATAATTATTTGTAACTTTAATTCCTCTCTCAGTAAGCATTATCTGTGTTAATTATTTCTTTCCGCTGCAAGGAGCGCAGCCATTGATGATAGCGATTTGTATCGCGGTTTTTTTGTCTGTGTTTTCCTTAGAAAAAAAATCAAATGTTTGCTTGATGATGTCTAAATAGCGCACAATACGAAAGTAGAGTTTATACAGTTTAATAAGCATTTCAAATACTTATCCTATTTGCTTTAACAATAGAAAGTCTCTATCAATTGTCTGCCGCCATCTTAACAATTATCTCAGAGGCAAATTCAAATTTCGCAACTCTGCAGACTTAAATGCCGAAGGTAATAAATGGCTCTGAGCACTATGGGACTTAACTTCTATGGTCATCAGTCCCCTAGAACTTAGAACTACTTTAGCCTAACTAACCTAAGGACATCACACACATCCATGCCCGAGGCAGGATTCGAACCTGCGACCGCAGCGGTCGCGCGGTTCCAGACTGTAGCGCCTTTAACCGCTTGGCCACCCCGGCCGGCGAAGGTAATAAAAATGTGTAAAAATAAATGTGCACCGGTGGTCTCGAACTCATTTTAATGAAAATAATTCGAATCAGATTGGTTCTTTAAAAACAATGCTCATAGCACGATCCTTATAACAAACTTTTCTAGCTGATGTATGGAGCCGAAATTAATTAAGCACGAGTTGTGAAGAATATTGTTTCAGGTAACATACGTCAGTGTTGTGCGCGGCTGATATTCGGTGGTTTTAATGATCATTTTGCTGAAGATAACTGTTTCCATCACAATTAATAGTTGTATAGAATCTGTTGTATGAACTGTGATTTAGTGACACTTACACAACTTACAGACAACACTTTAACACGACGTTAACTTGGAGATCTGTAGCAACTTGACCAAATCTTTAGCCGGGAGAAAAATTATTTAGTAATTACTCAATGTAATAAAATAAGATTATCATTTTCATTTAGAAATTAATAAAATACCAAACCACCGAATAACACAGCGAACGCCACACTACCTCATTTCAACATGATGCAAGAAATTAATGTTCAAGGGGAAAATCATGCTGCTACGGGCTACTACGTAATGAAGCGAAGTCGGTAGGAACGGATATCCGGCCTAGAAACCTCGCCGAGTTTGACTTTGTCCGGGAAGGCGGAGTAGGTAAGCAGTGTTTACGACGTAACGTCGGATCGTGAAAGCGAACGACCAATCCTGGCGGGCTATTGCGCTCCGCCTCTCAGCATTTCCCGTCTCCAGGCCAGCTGATTCATCCCGGGGACAGCCACACATAGACGGAGAGGCGCCGCTTTGCCCGGCAGTCGCGGCGTGTGTGGCCCCCTCCTGACCCCGGCCGCTGCGACAACTCGGCCATTATTTCGCAATTACCGTCCGGCAATAAAAGGAGAGCAAGCGCGCGTGTCCGCTGGGGCCGCGGGTAGGATGCCACTCAGACATCACGCTGTAACATATTTAATTGCCAGACTGACATTCAGTATTCGTCGGTTGGCAGTTGTAGCACGTAGTCACGACGATCTCTGTACTATGACAACCGCTTGGCGCGATTTTAATTGTTGTTCGTCCTTCAGATAACAGTCCACTCTCCCTGCGGTGATTCCTTCTTCTGCAGTATTGTCCAAACACCGATCTGCTAGAAAATGAATAATGTTCGTCGGCTGGACAAGGCTGCAGTGTAAACTAGCTGCACAACACATCTCTAAAAGTTTCGTGAAGCGTTTTCTTCCTGTCAGGTTAACTGAACTACTAACTGAAAGTAGTTTGTGAGTGATAACTTCGATATACTGTACTTCTTTGGTGCAGAAACACCTTAAGGGGGAAAACTATATTAGGAGGCTGTTTGACACTGATTTTTTGGTATTTTTGCATGGGAAGAATTAATTAGAATTTAATCAAATTCTGACATTTCATTCATATTTCTAACAGTTTTTGTGAATTTTTTAAATCATTTCTGCCAAAAATAACAAAGTTACGCTGTGATGTCCGCTAAAGGTTGTGAGTATAGTTCTCCCACTGCGTGCAGTGTAGCCATTCCGATTTTCATCTGAGATCAAAAAGGTTTTGATTTTACATTAATAACTTATTTTCTTAGAATATGAACCTCAATGCAGGTGAATATAATGAAAATTAAAAATTTTGCAGGCGTTGGAACAATTTACTTCGATTTTCACGCTGTTTTTCTCTAATTATGCAAAGCAAAATACCCTTAAAATCATGATATCATCCCACAAGTTGGTTCATATAATTCTTAATATTATAAAGAATCATACTATCAATTTTCATAATGATCGGTCCAATACTTCGAGTTAGACTGCACGCAGATGTGAAAAAAAAATCATTTCGAGATAAACGCGTTTGAAAAATAAATTCTCGGCAACTAGAAATTCAAGGAGGTTAATAATAGAACAAAATGCAAAACGATTAATTGATTCCAGCACCATATAGTAATCCTTCTTCCTCACAGGCTTCGTTTTGCGCTTGCAGCAGTGCTTTCCGAGCTTTCCGACCTTCCTTCGATTTCAATGAACTACGTCGATTCTGTCGGCTCACGGGATGGTTACCCATTTGTTCGACATAACTGAAGCTTTGCGTGCCTGCTACAGTTCCTGCCTAGTTCATGACCATCAGAAGGTATGAATTTCCTTCACTGAGTAAGTCCGTTGCTAAATACGATGCAAATTCAACGACTTTTAGTCCGGAGTGCAAGTGTTTAGGAGCTAATCGCCAAGTAGTGGAATTAAAACTTTCATTCACATTTTGTGTGTGGCCACCTAAACATCTCTCCAGTAATTCATCCCTTGATAAATCTTCGTATTTGGAAGAATTTCCCTCTGTACGTCGGGGTGCGGTTCATGCTCCATTCCAGGGGCTATTCGTTTCTGCCACTCGCACCAGCTGTCTTCTCCCTCTGGGCAATACTCTTATAGAGGATTTTCATTTGTGGAAATCATATGATAGTATGTCGCCATAATTGCTTTTTTCATGCCTTGAACACTATCTACGTGTATATATAAAATCTAAGCGGATGCGAATTTCTCTTTGAAATTTTGACAGCGTATTCTTGGATAGTTAAGCTAACGATTTATGCAATAAAAAGCAATCGGATTTTTTTGAACCTCCTAATGTGGATTCCCCACTTAAGTGACAGTTTCCTCACCCACACGCTATCACATTCACTAGTAATAACCAGGTTGCGGTATCAAACCAAACCAATTACTAATAAGACTATAAAACGGACTGTCTGTGACAGAGTGCTCACTCAAATATTACGCAAATTGACCACTACGAAGGTTCATTTTGCGGACGCGACTTGTGTAGCACGCCATGGTGTTTTTGGTTAGTCCAGAAGTCACAGTTTACACAGAAAAATCGGAATTTCGTACATTCATATTTAGCAACCGATCGCGTCAGTTTTGCGGCACGCAACGGTAAAGTTCAACTCACAATTCCGCAAGATTATCACATTTATTTAGAGCTCTTAAAGAATACGTCCGAACATAATGATCGCTTAACTCCGAACTGCCCTTATATTTTTGGAATCAGTTCTCTCAGTCCACAAAAGGGACACGAAGGTACCGTACTCTGGCTGATACCCATCATGGCCAATCCGATATTACAGTTAAACGACGCAAATGTACGTCGTTTACATTCGACCAATCGCAATCTAATAGCTGTTAGGAACACTTTATTAAACGAACAAATTTAGATAATGCACAAATGTCAAAGTAACTCCCCCTTTTAATAACATAACATGTTTCTTGTTTTCCCAGTACCATCAACTGGCTAGTTGTACCTTACAATTTTCCCCTGAGAGTATGATTCACTCTCCCTGTACTAAGACAATTTCCACTCTACAACTAACTCACATAAAACACGTAACAATATTCATTTACTACGTTATTTTGCATTCACACCCTCATTTCCACTAATAACTAAACCTATTAAATCAATAATAATCAGGATAAGCGGTGTCTTTTGTCACAGTTTATCGTGACGTATTTCAGTCTGTTATTCTGATATACCTACGAAATCAAACTAGTTACAAACTTTACAAATTAACTGTGCGTTACTAAGGCAGTGGAGATCTTGGCAGTAAGACCGTTGCGTAACAGCTGCGGCACACAGCATATAAACAGTCTTCAGGCTTTACACCATTGTCACATTGTGGGAATTTTGGTGAAATTCATAGAGTCTTCCTGATATGTCTTGGGATGGATTCATGTTATACACAATCATTAGGTTGTCTTTTTACTGTGTAATGCTACTGATTTACTAGCTTAATTCCCGTTTAAGGAATAGTTTAAGTTCATATAGTTTGCAATTTATGTATAACACTATAGTATACAGACGAAAAATTGTGTAAATGTGTTGCTATGGTGGATGGTGGCTTAAGTACAGCTGTTTCCTTCTAACTTGAGAAAACCACTATTTCCATCGAGATAGGGGCCACGCCCGATAGCTCTGCAACAGCAGCCGTGAGTGGGTTTCTTTATCTCAAGTTCCCAAGCCTGCTAAGCCTGATGATACACTTGTGTATGTGTCAGAGGACAACGCTACAAGAGGTCTCTTTAAGGACCCTACGCTTATGTTTACTTCAAGCAACTTGAATTTTTTTACAGACTTCATTAATTTGCTATGGAATGTCATGAGGAAAACTACACTGCTGGGCATGTGATGTCACTGATGGGACTGTTTGGGAAGACATTTTGATAAGACAGAACCAAAAACTTACGAATGTGAATGTCTCAAATTATTAGAGCCAGAGAAAATATTTCTTTTCATTGGATTCCTTATTCCACTGAACATTTATCAAAAGAATATTGTTGAGCCGAATGCTGTAGAAATGTCTAAAAAAAACTAATTATTTCCAGTTTTTGTGCCTGAGCATCGTTTCCTAGTCATCAAGACTTGCGGTATTTCCTTCATCAGAGAGTACTACACAATTTCAGAACATAATAAAAGATGCCAGATTTGAGTACCAGCTGAATATAGGCCCATTTTCAGTACACCATCACTCTGCAGTCTTTTTTTTATATGCTCTCATTGCAAAACCTAATCTATTATTGTGTTAGTTAGAACATGTTCTTTCTCGCTAAAATGATTTCAAAGACTTTGCGTGAGACTTTTTTTTGTAAAAGTGGGCCAAAATAGCCATATTTGGCAGTTTTAGAAAAATCGTCAATTTGCCCTACATTTACAAGCTATTGGAAAGTAGTAGGTGAATGAAATTTTATATTCTAAGACTTTGTATTGGTAAGATATCACGCGCAAAGTTTCAGGTTCGTCCTGCAGCTACTGGGGGATAGGGAAAGCTAAACTTAATTTTTTTTCGAGCGGCTCTGTTTTCGACCGACTTTGCTTCTAATTATCCATACGAAAACTGACAAATCTTTTTCACTCTTTCGCTTAAAAAGGCGCAAAAAGTTGTACAAGATGGCCTAGTTCTGTTTCTTTCAAGGAATTGTTGCCGGGGACACTATGTCTCAAAGTAGCCGAAAACTCACTGGTACATTCATGCGCTATGGGCTCAAATGAGTATCTCTGCAAGTATTAAACTTGTAAAAGTAAAATTTTATCAGTGTTCATTCAGAACATGTGCAAATCTTCCCACGAAATTTCATCAAAATCTGTAATGTTGATGCGAGAACTTTTTAGACCAATTGGCATGGAATGGCCGGCCCTACACTGATTTTATGAACACGATCCATAGCTTTTATTTTTCATAGCCACGGTTAAGACGGAACTGCGACTCACCGTGTATTTAATGAAGCAACATATTTCGAGGTATAAACCTCGTCATCAAGGTACAATGGCAATACAGAAACATGTAACACAATTAGACATTTGTATAAAAGTTGTTTCGTGGGGACTTGGTATGCGCAGTCGTCATCCAGTGGAGAAAGAGATGGTCACAACATACGCCAAGAACATACAAAACAACTTTAATACCTGTGCATACGTTTGTTAAATTTTTTTGTATTGCTATTGTATCCTAAGAATCGCCTTTATGCATCGCAAAATGGTGCTTCATTAAATAATGTGGGAGTCAACTAATGATCAATAGCAATTTAGATTGTTAATTTGTCTAGTTCTTTTATGATGTTCTAATTTCTTGTGTGATGTTTTTTTCGAACAGCATTGAACAGTAGGACTCTCATTACTCACGCTTGGATCTGGGAATCATCTCTTAATTTTAGCACCCACGTCGCCCTGACTTAGTTGAACAGACATGTTTTTATAGCATTTCGTTTGTGCAGTGCATAATATCAGTTACTCTAAACTTTATCAGAGATGTGACCGACGAACATTCTGTTGTCTTAAGAAGAAACTATTACACTCAGTTTGCACGATTGCACACATCCTTTTCCTTTCTCTCTACTATCCAGCTGCCAGACACCATCCTGTGACAACTGTTTCTGCATACAAATTCTTGCCCTCTTCCCCATCGACCGTGGTCCCAACAAACTCATATGAGATTTTTTTTACGTTCGAAACTTTTCCTCATGTCTTAACAGATGAACGAGGGACATTCAATAACTAACGATACACACATATTTCTGAAAGCAAATTGGTTTTATTCACGATTCCAATACACCTTATTATTCCTCCCGCGTTTGGCTACAAAATCTTATTTCTCAACAAATGTCCGTTCAAGGCGACGGCCTTACGCCACATTACTGGAAGGGCTTGAATGCCCGCGTGGTACCACTCTACTGGTCGACATCAGAGCCAACGTCTTCTTGCTTCAATGGCCTTTACATCATCCAGGTACTGCTTCCCACAGAGCGCATCCTTCATTGGGCCAAACAGATGTATTTTTGAACATGGTTGTGGAGATGAAGCAGCGATTAGTATGATTAATCAATTATTCAAAAAACAGTCTTAATCGCATTTATTATTATAATACCGCCAACCGGTTTCAACCCGACGTAGAGGTCATCTTCTGGGCGTTTACACTATTGGTCGACTGCTGGTGGTGTCCCTCCTGTCTACATAGTTCCTGCCGTTATGTAGACAGGAGTGACACCACGAGCCCAGTGTACACGCCCAGAAGATGACCCCTACGTCCGGTTGAAACCGGTTGACGGTATAATAATAATAAATGCGATTAAGACTGTTTTTTGAATAATTGATCAAACAGATTGTAATAGGTCCGAGCAGATGTAATTTCGATGTATTGCTCATGCGCTGCCTGCGATATGCAAGGTATAAGAGAATCGCTGACCAGAGAGCAGTGTTGACTCAGTAGGAACTGTGTAGCTGTAGCAGTAAGTTGTTGCTAGTCTCCGCTTGTGTGGAGTCTGCTCTGCTCTGGTCTGGTGTATCGTGTTGGCTGGCCGGTCGCGGTACAGCGATGCCGGAGCCTGAGTATTATTGTATAAGATAAAAAGCAGCCTCGCGCATATCTAGTAATGTTATGTGGACTCCGATGTAAATGTTTTAAAATGTCCTAATAATAATCTTTGTGATATAAAGTAATTTTTTTACAAGTATTCATTTCAATTTAAAGAATTTACTAATTTCTCCAATCCATGATCATTCCGATTGTTGCAAAAGAAAAATCAGTTGCTTCCTTTCATAAATGACAAATCTATCGGCCAGCATTGCACAGAGCTGTGCCGGAAAAAGGTTATTTTAAGAGCAGATAGTTGGCGACTTTATTGAGGTAAGAATTTTTGCTTTTTTATTCAGAATGATCTTACAGGGCCATGACGCAGCACTGCTGTCGTCCAAAATTTACCAGGTTACTGAATATATTTTTTTTATTACGAGGTTTAGCAATTTTTCTGTTTCGAGCTTACATTAAATGAGAAAAGAATTTTGTGGGTACATTAAATGGGAACCAATTTTGTTGTGAGGTTACACTAAAATTAGAATCATTAACCAAATAATATTTATATAAATTCTGTTGGGAGGTTACAAGATGGAAGTCGGAAGGTGCGAGAACCCAGCGGGCACACACCTTTGATTACCCCAACCGGTGAATGAGTATGTCAGCATTACCAAAAGAGACTCCAGTTGTGTAGCAAGGTGTCTGATTGTGATCCGTCGATCAGCTCGAATGAGAGTGTCCGCACGTTCCGACATCGCAGGACTCTCAGCTGTGTGCGGACGACCGACATGCGGGAGATCGGATAGCTCTCAAATGGCTCTGAGCAGTATGGGACTTAACATCTATGGTCATCTGTCCCCTAGAACTTAGAACTACTTAACCCTAAGGACATCACACAACACCCAGCCATCACGAGGCAGAGAAAATCCCTGACCCCGCCGGGAATCGAACCCGGGAACCCGGGCGTGGGAAGCGAGAACGCTACCGCACGACCACGAGATGCGGGCTCGGATAGCTCTATGCGACCTTGTAGCGATAATGATAGACGCCTCACCCAACGACTTTTAAGATCACGTTAGCTTACCAACATTAGCAACATCAGTATTAATAATAAAGGGACTGGCAAGGGCATCAGATCATGACACTATTGAATTATGATAAATATGAGGCACTCTCGAGCAGTACTCCCTGCATGTCTGCATGATTGAGCCACTAACTTAAAGCGTTGGTGAAAGCGTCGGAAGTTGAGAATTGCGGAATGTAAAGTCTGCAGATGGTCGTAGCTCGCCGGGCCGCCGTAGGCGGCAGGTAGCGGTCACCGGAAACGTGGGACAATACGGCGCTTTTGGGGGTAGCCCGGCATCCGGAGCCACCTGTGCTGGGCAACACGTGGCGAAGACGGCAATTTCGTTTGCCTAGGGGCGTTATGACCTACTCGATCATTGGGTGGATCTCAGAAATGCCGGTGGAGGGATTTCGGTGATGATAGAGCGTTCGACATTGGCCGAAACAGAGTATTCTCCCGCCGCATCGTCTTCTACGGTCTGTATCGCAGCACTGCACCAACGCGTGTTCCGTGCAGAGTTCTGCGGTTAGAGCTCTTTGTGTGCTCAAAAGCGAGATTTTCACCAATGCTTAACCACTTCCAACAACTTACCTAATATTATTGATCTGATAGTTATCCTTGCGAGGTGCTGAGTATTTATCGACGTAGCTGCCGGTAAAAGGGGGGGGGGGCGCGTAATTGCAAATTGTTAATGTGCCATTCTCAAGAGTGTGGGGGTGGACAAAGAAATTCACTTGTAAATTTTGTCAGTTGTTGGGGATATCAAATTAAAATGCCAATATTACAATCAAATTATCGACTTCGCTGTAGCTAGCATTTACCCTGTCTCAGTAAGCTTTACATGTACTCTAGTCACTGCACAGCTTCCCCAGACGGGCAGGAAAGGAGGCTTGCGGTTTTCTATGTCAGCGACGGGCAAATAAGTTTACAGACTCGCCATGCTTTTGTTCACTGCCAGATCTCCGTAGCCGCTCTGCAACCACCTATGAATATCTACAATTTTATGGGTTTTGCTTCAAAAGGAACTCAATGACTGCTCTCTGCTTGGAACGCACCTTCGTTACAGACGTAATTTTGGAGGCTACGTTCAGCGCTGCCACCCATCAAACTTAGGAGCCGAAGAGGGAATACTCCACGGTGTCCCACACAAAATACCGCATTTTTTTTTCAACCGAAAATGGGTGAGAAAAAATGTTTTGCATTGCTTATTGAACGACTCTCGTACTCTCCCGTCTTCTAGATAGTGTTTTCCAGATATTCCTTTTCCTCACGGGTTATACGGACGACATCCCAATTTCTCACCCACACACTTAATTTTCAGCTTCCATCTGTAAAACAAGGCCTCATAAGCTTCGATTCTCTTTGTTTCTGTTCTTCTCACAACCCATGACGCATTTACACACAATGCTCTGCTCCATAGGCAAACAAATTTTTCTGCCATTAATGCATAAAGTTGATAACAGCAGATTTCTTTCGGCGACGATTGCTCTCTCCCATGTGTTCTTCTGCTCGTTATGTCATCCTTTCTTCGTCCGTAATGCGTTATTCTTCTTCGAAGATAGCAGCACCTCTTCACTTCGTACACTCCGTTGTCCCCAATGTTAATGCTATGATTGTCGTTAATCTCATTCTGGTACTACTAAATACTTCAGCCTGTCTTAAGTTTACATTCAACACATACCAAGAATTCAGTAGATTATTCACTGGTAACTATTCGTCTCCCATCAGGTGGCAGAGTCAAGAAACAAAGTGGTCGACTTGTAGAAAGCTTGAGAGGAAATTAATAGCAAAAACACACTCCCACATCCCCATTATATGACAGTTGCCTCGTGTAGGCGTTAAATCGTGTTAAATTACCATCTCCGGAACAATCGCCCTGTGATAAGCTTTTAGTATAGTAGACCGTCTTCATTGCGTAATTACTCTGGAGTACGCAAACGGTACAATTTTTGTTGCGCCGGTACTAGCACTACTCCAGTAAAAAGAAATACTGGCCAAACCGCCATTCACAAAATTACTGCTCTTAGAATGCTTTCTTCTTTATGAAATAGACTGGAGTCATGAGCAGTTTTCTATTGCCAGCGCTCGGAAATGGCGCAATATCAGAAATAATGAGACGACAGGGAAATGGCCCACTTGGAGAAGGAAAATGACCTTTTGTTCAGTATAGCAGTTCACGAGCAAAGCCCAGAAATAACGGTAGCCGTAAAGTTTAAAGCCCCCAGTAATGAGCGAGGTATCATCTCTATTATCCACGCCTTTCCTTAACCGAATCAACCAGTCGTCTCGCTTCTACCTTCCAGTACTTATACACAGTTCTCGTACGTTGTAAGTCATTTTCATTCAAAGACCAAAGCGCAAAGTCACTCACTACACGATGCATGCTAATTAAGTGGCCCAGATTAAAAACTATCATTTGTTACATGCTTACATATTTGATATACATCTTCCTCTTCCTTTTATGTTAGAGGTCTTCATGCAACAGTTGTTTCTGGCAAACCCCAAGATGTCTAAATTCCAATAACAAATGTCGCCAAGATGCAGTTTCAACGCATATTTCATGGAAATCTTTTAACACTTACCGTACTGGTCAAAAAATCCATACCAATCCCCATACCAATTATCCGACTTGAATACACTCCTGGAAATGGAAAAAATAACACATTGACACCGGTGTGTCAGACCCACCATACTTGCTCCGGACACTGCGAGAGGGCTATACAAGCAATGATCACACGCACGGCACAGCGGAAACACCAGGAACCGCGGTGTTGGCCGTCGAATGGCGCTAGCTGCGCAGCATTTGTGCACCGCCGCCGTCAGTGTCAGCCAGTTTGCCGTGGCATACGGAGCTCCATCGCAGTCTTTAACACTGGTAGCATGCCGCGACAGCGTGGACGTGAACCGTATGTGCAGTTGACGGACTTTGAGCGAGGGCGTATAGTGGGCACGCGGGAGGCCGGGTGGACGTACCGCCGAATTGCTCAACACGTGGGGCGTGAGGTCTCCACAGTACATCGATGTTGTCGCCAGTGGTCGGCGGAAGGTGCACGTGCCCGTCGACCTGGGACCGGACCGCAGCGACGCACGGATGCACGCCAAGACCGTAGGATCCTACGCAGTGCCGCACCGCCACTTCCCAGCAAATTAGGGACACTGTTGCTCCTGGGGTATCGGCGAGGACCATTCGCAACCGTCTCCATGAAGCTGGGCTACGGTCCCGCACACCGTTAGGCCGTCTTCCGCTCACGCCCCAACATCGTGCAGCCCGCCTCCAGTGGTGTCGCGACAGGCGTGAATGGAGGGACGAATGGAGACGTGTCGTCTTCAGCGATGAGAATCGCTTCTGCCTCTGGGTCCAATGATGGTCGTATGCGTGTTTGGCGCCGTGCAGGTGAGCGCCACAATCAGGACTGCATACGACCGAGGCACACAGGGCCAACACCCGGCATCATGGTGTGGGGAGCGATCTCCTACACTGGCCGTACACCACTGGTGATCGTCGAGGGGACACTGAATAGTGCACGGTACATCCAAACCGTCATCGAACCCATCGTTCTACCATTCCTAGACCGGCAAGGGAACTTGCTGTTCCAACAGGACAATGCACGTCCGCATGTATCCCGTGCCACCCAACGTGCTCTAGAAGGTGTAAGTCAACTACCCTGGCCAGTAAGATCTCCGGATCTGTCCCCCATTGAGCATGTTTGGGACTGGATGAAGCGTCGTCGCACGCGGTCTGAACGTCCAGCACGAACGCTGGTCCAATTGAGGCGCCAGGTGGAAATGGCATGGCAAGCCGTTCCACAGGACTACATCCAGCATCTCTACGATCGTCTCCATGGGAGAATAGCAGCCTGCATTGCTGCGAAAGGTGGATATACACTGTACTACTGCCGACATTGTGCATGCTCTGTTGCCTGTGTCTATGTGCCTGTGGTTCTGTCAGTGTGATCATGTGATGTATCTGACCCCAGGAATGTGTCAATAAAGTTTCCCCTTCCTGGGACAATGAATTCACGGTGTTCTTATTTCAATTTCCAGGACTGTAGCTATATATCTGTTAACGGTTGGTTTTTCTTCCCATACAAAACTCTGGGACTTATCACACAGCAGAAATTATATGTTGAAAACTACACACCGTTTATAAACGCTGCTTGAGCCAATTGTTAGCTAATACGCGATTGTAGCACCGCTTAGGACAATGAAATGGGTCTACAATCAAAATTTAGTCATGAATAATACAGGCGGACGGAGATCGTGAATTTTTAACTTTCAGGAAAACAACTTAAAATCAGCGTTGCTTAAAAGACTGTAATTATGATAAACTTTTCCGTGTTTTAGAATCAGTAGTGTCCTTCATTAATATTGTTAGTTCAAAATTCAAACTGTTTAACTAACTTCTGATTCCTACTGATATTTTTTTTCTACCAACGCAAGAAATCATTCATATACTTCTCTTCACCGCTTTTGTGTTTTAATTAGTGTAGCTTTTTTAACTTCATTGGAACGTAAGGTTTCTGGTTATGCTCACGTTCGGTTCTTGTACGACTGGTCGCAGTCCCGTCGTTACTGAGTAGCGGGCCTTTAGGAATGAAATGTGACATACATATATACCTAGGTCTACATATACAGTAGTACAACTATCGAGAGTGTTCAAAAATTCAGGGGCCAAACTGACAGATACGATGACGGAGACAACAAAAATATTTCGGTAAATAACCAGGTTCGGAAATGCATATGGAGTGAGTGGGACTATCCATTAGGTCTTCGAGTGTGACTGGGAAGAAAACACTGTGATATGTGTTCGTCGTTCTTATCAGTATCTTCCGAATGAGCACCTCTAACATCACTGCAGGGCCGGAGTGACGTTGCAGAGCGTCCCGTGTTGGTTGGAGGACATGTATCGCATAGCAGTTGTCCGTGAATTTTCAGCCGCACACACAAGCGAGTTGTGACGATTGCACATGCCTTCCCAGGTAAATTGAGCGTCATCTGTAATCAGAACAACTTGAGGAAACCATCGGTCTCCGACATCTGTTGCAAAAACCAACGTACAAACTGAAACCGAGATGAAAAATCATCTGGTGTCAGAACCTGTACTCTAGTAGAACGAAACATCTGTTAGCGCAACACATTCCGTACTAAAGTATGGTGAAAACCGAACTCGGCGGAAATTGCTCTTGTATTTGCCTCGGGCATTTTCTGAAATACTAACGTCATCCTGAACGGTCCTCAGCAGTCTACCTGCTCTGGGCCAACTTACCGTCAATGTGACAGTATTGCCTGGTAGATGGTGAGATAACGCGGACATCTACGTGCTAAACAGTGAACGAAGAGAACGTCTCGCAGTTCCCTCCATGTGTAGCGCTCCATGTTATATTCTGTGATCGTCACGCACTCACCACGCGCTGCATGTTGTCTACTGGCTCAATGTGAGCGTCAGGACATAGCAACGCAACGTGATATAAAGGAACTTATTAATTTTTGCTAATTGATAAATTTGTAGATTATTATTCGACTCTCAACGCCAAAGATTAATTTGAAAAGTATTTAGCACTGATGCACAAAATAGATTTACGCTCTTCGTTTATTAGTTTTAGTACAGATACCTTTCGTTGTTATTATGTCCTGGTGACTAGACGCATAAAGGAAGCGTTCGTCAAATTCGAATGAAATTGTGATATATAATGAAAGCAACTTCTGAAACAATACGATTTTCTCATTTACGATGCCGTGGATCGCAGGTCCTGTAACTCTGGAAGGTTATTATTATTATTATTATTATTATTATTATTATTTCCTATGGAGAATTTAGATGGAGGCGACGATATTCACGACAGCGCTGCTCAACAATATAGGTATGTGGATGTGTTTGTCTCTTTCCCTTCGTGGCCGCCAATGTAAATTTCAATATTTAGGTCGTATTTGCCGAGACATTCAGAACCTGCAGTCTTTCTTTTCATTTAATTACGAAGTACTGTTATTTTCTTTCTTTCATGAATAAATGCATTATAACCACAATTCCTTTTACCCAGGCCACGCGGAATTACAGAACGTACGTGCCTCTATCCCGATCGTATGTTCGCATACAACTGAGTGTGTACCGTCGTAACTATACTTACGACCATTTCCTTTACAGTATTAATTCTTACTTTGAACCACTTACTCGCGATTGTATGTGCTCTCTTATTTTGTGTAGTCAGTCGGGTGTATTCCTTAATAACATTACTTTTAATATTCAGTGGTTTAGTCTCCACAATTGACCTTTCCCTGTGTCTAACGGCGCTTCAGGCGAAATATTTATTACGTGATAGTCATACTAACTCTCATTTCAAAATTACGACACCGGCTAAGTTTCTAACAATTTAACAGGGCAGTTACAGTACCTCAAATCATCTTTGCTGTCATATTTGTGGAAGATATTTTTTATGCAACCCTCCATAATACGCTCTGTTCATCATAAGAATAAACATGATGTAAACAGTGGGCCATATATTCTTCCGCGTTTGCTTGAGTCTCATTGGATTTCGTTTCGCGTGAAGCGGAAGCCAAGCTGTGTCCAGTACAGTCGAATACGACCGTAAGAACATGATTTTTTATGCTGTGTTACAGGCACGTAGACTGACTGACAATGAGGGACAACAGCTTTAAAAGCGCACTGAACTCTTACAGCACTGGACAGCCAGCTGGCCCAACTAAGCTAAAAGGAAGTGAGCAGATGCGGTTCAGACTTAGAGACAAGAAGAGAAACAAAATAGCTTCGAATATCATTTAGTTTTTAAAGAGAATGAAATAATATTCGACAAAACTTCAGCACTACCGCACACTTTTTAGGTGACAATACAGAAAGCATAAAATGCTCTCGTTCCCACCTAAGATAGTATTCTAATTGCAAATATGAGTGATAAAAATTCCTAATTTAAACACTGGGTAATTTTTCTGAGCGAGCTATGTGTGATGCAAAAGCGTATTGCAAGGATTTCACAGTATTGTTGAATACGGACACCATTGGAGGTATTCAGTACAGTCAGCCGTCTGGTACTTTCTTAGCTCGCTCCTTATCCGAATCCGAGAAATAAATTTCAGTTCTGTAACTGTCACCTGCAACGTTCATAACGAGTCGATCAGCAACGGAATCCACAAAGCCACCCAGGCGCCGCATTTTGTGACATGCCGCCAGCGCTTACCAGTGAGATGTGAAAAAGCTGCGACCGTTAGTTCCTGCACGTCTAGCATCTTAACAGTTTTGTCATTTCTCGCGACAGGTCCCTTAATTTGGACAGTGGAAAACGTAAAAATGCACCATTTGCATGCTGTGCTCGATGCTGTGAAAATGATTGTTTTTCATGTGTCTACGAAACTTATTACTCTGGTTCATATTTCACTACATCTGTCGCATAAAGGGATGAACATAGTCCTAATGAAATGTACTTGGTTTTTCATTTTTGCTTCAAGAAAGTAAATCGTTATGTTTTCTTAATTTAAGCTACCTTCATTGACAACCTTTCATAAAATATCGTTAAGAATTTACGTTTTAAAAGAAAACAGGAACTTGGCGTAAGTTATCAGAAACTTGAAGAGTGCATTATTAATAAAAAATGATGATGAATTTTACAATTACGGGGTGTAGGTATTTCAAACTGAACGAAAAAAAAAACGACTACTACGGCGATACTAGAATCATCGATCGATGAATTGCACCAGACTATTCATCCACCACGCTACCGATTGCGCTATACATCCGGTGTATAATTGTGTATCAGCTGTATCAAATACAGTCCCTAGGAAAACTACAAAGCCGATTGTTTTCTGTAACTTTATGAGAAACATTAAGAACAACCTATTTCTCGGTACTTTTTAACCGTCTTCCACAGGCATGTTTCACTACGGAGCAAGAGGCAGTCTCAGCCATTTTGCCGGCCGCGGTGGCCACGCGGTTCTAGGGGTAGGGGCTTCAGTCCGGAACCGCGCGACCGCTAAGGTCGCAGGTTCGAATCCTGCTTCGGGCATGGATATGTGTGATGTCCCTAGGTTAGTTACGTTTAAGTAGTTCTAAGTTCTAGGGGACTGATGACCTCAGATGTTAAGTCTCATAGTGCTCAGAACCATTTGAACCTCAGCCATTTTCATATGGCGTATTAACAGCGCTACAATCACAGCCCAACAGTGCACGATTTTTGAGATAAAAGCTACACAGCTAAAGCATCACTAAGAAAAATGTTGACGGCTGTTAAAACATTAGAATATCTTAAGTTTCTTTTAATATAACTTAGTAATGAGCTATCTAACAGATAAGTAGATCCTACTTCCAAGAGCGTGACAACACAAGTGTACGTGCGCTACGGCTTCGGACCAATCGTCGTGTTTGTTTTTGTTTAAATCAGGTTTATTCTTTATGATGAACGGCTTCTGACCAGTCATCATGTTTGTTTTGTTTAATACAAGTTTATTCTTACGATGAACAGAGTATAGTCGTGTGTATTAAAGCCCGCTTCCTGGCCGGCGAGCTGCGCCGGCACCGGATTTAATCCGCCCGGCTACACAACGATGAGGGTCTGTGTGGGAGGGAGGGAGGGAGGGAGGGAGGGCTCAACCTGGATGTGTTTCTTATGAGGTTTCCCACGTCGCGATACGTGAGTACCGGGCTGGTACCCAATTCCCGCCACACTTCCACGATCGCAAACATTTAGAAAATTCGGTACAATTTCAAATGACCAACACTACTACACGCAGACAGAGTACACATATTCCGTCCCGCGGTGTACTGGGATGGCGATAGGAAAGGCATTCGGCTACCCTTAAACTATCCACGCCAAATCTGTTCACAAGTATGCCGATCCTGAGCCATGTGGGATAAAGGCACAAGAAAAAAGAAGGTACATATTATCTTCTTCGCAACGGGCTTACTTACGCATGCTTAGAGCATACTGAATATGCGTTTTCTATACCTGGTTGCTTAAAGAAACATCTTTGTTATTGGTTCCTTCGTAATATCACTCAGAGAATTTATTTTTGAACACCATGTGTATGGCTACTATCTCTACAGATAATGACGTGAGTTGTGTTGTGGAACTGGCATTCCGTATCACTTTGCTGAATATCAAGAAAAATAGTTTAAAACGCACTAGGAGAAAGGATCTTCGTAGAATTTTGTACAGAGCACAATTTAATCATTGCAGAAATTAGGTTTAAGAAACACGAAAGAATGTTGTGTATCTGTAAGAAATCTGGAGATATAGAAAGGTTTCAGGCAGATTACATAATTGTCAGAGATTTAGAAACGAAATTGAAAATCGTAAAACTAAGCTGACTAAACCAGAGGTTGTACAGAGTTTCAGGGAGAGCATAAGGGAACAATTGACAGGAATGGGGGAAAGAAATACAGTAGAAGAAGAACGGGTAGCTCTGAGGGGTGAAGTAGTGAAGCCAGCAGAGGAACAAGTAGGTAAAAAGACGAGGGCTAGTAGAAATCCTGGAGTAACAGAAAAAATATTGAATTGATGAAAGGAGAAAATATAAAAATGCAGTAAATGAAGCAGCCAAAAAGGAATACAAACGTCTGAAAAATGAGATCGACAGGAAGTGCAAAATGTCTAAGCAGGGATGGCTAGAGGACAAATGTAAGGATGTAGAGGCTTAGCTCACTAGGGATAAGATAGATACTGCCTACAGGAAATTTAAAGAGACCTTTGGAGAAGAGAGAGCCACTTGTATGAATATCAAGAGCTCAGATGGAAACCCAGTTCTAAGCAAAGAAGGGAAAGCAGAAAGGTGGAAGGAGTATGTAGAGGGTTTATACAAGGGCGATGTACTTGAGGACAATATAATGGAAATGCAAGAGGATGTAGATGAAGATGAAATGGGAGATACGATACTGCGTGTAGAGTTTGACAGAGCACTGAAAGACCTGAGTCGAAACAAGGCCCCGGGAGTAGACAACATTCCATTAGAACTACTGATGGCCTTGGGAGAGCCAGTCATGACAAAACTCTACCATCTGGCGAGCAGGATGTATGAGACAGGCGAAATACCCTCACACTTCAAGAAGAATATAATAATTCCAATCCCAAAGAAAGCAGGTGTTGACAGATGTGAAAATTACCGAACTACCAGTTTAATAAGTCACAGCTGCAAAATACTAACGCGAATTCTTTACAGACGAATGGAAAAACTGATAGAAGCCGACCTCGGGGAAGATCAGTTTGGAATCCGTAGAAATGTTGGAACACGTGGGGCAATACTGACCCTACGACTTATCTTAGAAACTAGATTAAGAAAAGGCAAACCTACGTTTCTAGCATTTGTAGACTTAGAGAAAGCTAGAATCAAATTTTCACTCTACAGCCGAATGGGCGCTGATATGAAACTTCCTGGCGGATTAAAACTGTGTTCCGGATCGAGACTCGAACTCGGGACCTTAGCATTTCGCGGGCTTAGCCACAGCCTGTTGGTAGAGCACGTGCCCACGAAAGGCAAAGGTCCCGAGTTCAAGTCTCGGTCCGGCACACAGTTTTAATCTGCCAGGAAGTTTCATATTAGAGAAAGCTTTT
Source organism: Schistocerca americana (assembly GCF_021461395.2). NCBI lineage: Eukaryota > Metazoa > Arthropoda > Insecta > Orthoptera > Acrididae > Schistocerca > Schistocerca americana. The sequence goes on from NC_060122.1 coordinate 647,946,913, forward strand.
GACAATGTTGACTGGAGTACTATCTTTCAAATTCTAAAGGTGTCAGGGGTAAAATACAGGGAGCGAAAGGCTATGTACCATTTGTACAGAAACCAGATGGCAGTAATAAGAGTCGTGGGACATGAAAGGGAAGCAGTGGTTGGGAAGGGAATGAGACAGCGTTGTAGCCTCTCCCCGATGTTATTCGATCTGTATATTGAGCAAGCAGTAAAGGAAACGAAAGAAATGTTCGGAGTAGGTATTAAAATGCATGGAAAAGAAATAAAAACTTTGAGGTTCGCCGATGACATTGTAATTCTATCAGAGACAGCAATGGACTTGGAAGAGCAGTTGAACGGAATGGACAGTGTCTTGAAAGGAGATTATAAGATGAACATCAACAAAAGCAAAACGAGGATAATGGAATGTAGTCGAATTAAGTCGCGTGATGCTGAGGGAATCAGATTAGGAAATGAGACACTTAACGTAATAAAGGAGTTTTGCTATTTGGGGAGCAAAATAACTGATGATGGTCGAAGTAGAGAGGATATAAAATGTAGACTGACAATTGCAAGGAAAGCGTTTCTGAAGAAGAGAAATTTGTTAACGTCGAGTACAGATTTGAGTGTCAGGAAGTCGCTTCTGAAAGTATTTGTATGGTGTGTAGCCATGTATGGAAGTGAAACATCGACGATAACTAGTTTGGACAAGAAGAGAATAGAAGCTTTCGAAATGTGGTGCTACAGAAGAATGCTGAAGATTAGATGGGTAGATCATATAACTAATGATGAGGTATAGAATAGAACTGGGGAGAAGAGGAGTTTGTGGCACAACTTGACTAGAAGAGGGGATTGGTTGGTATGAAATGTTCTGAGGCATCAAGGGATCACCAATTTGATATTGGAGGGCAGCGTGGAGGGTAAAAATCGTAGAGAGAGACCAAGAGATGAATAGACTATGCAGGTTCAGAAGGATGTATGTTGTAGTAAGTATTGGGAGATGCAGAAGCTAGAACAGGATAGAGTAGCATGGAGAGCTGCATCAAACCAGTTTCACGACTGAAGACCACAACAACAACAACTACAAGTTGAAGAAATTACAGATAGGTAGAAAATAAAGAGAACAGGTCCTTGAAGAGTCAAAAGGATCGGAAGTTGAGAATTTCACAGCGAAAATTAGGAACGAACGACGGAAACAGGGGACAGGAATGCAATAGACGGTGGGCCCCATATGTTGTCATGGTTGTTGCGACCAGGACGCAGAAGTTCATCTACATCTACATTTATACTCCGCAAGCCACCCAACGGTGTGTGGCAGAGGGCACTTTACGTGCCACGGTCATTACCTCCCTTTTCTGTTCCAGTCGCGTATGGTTCGCGGGAGAACGACTGTCTGAAAGCCTCCTTACGCGCTCGAATCTCTCTAATTTTACATTCGTGATCTCCTCGGGAGCTATAAGTAGGGGGAAGCAATATATTCGATACCTCATCCAGAAACGCACCCTCTCGAAACCTGGCGAGCAAGCTACACCGCGATGCAGAGCGCCTCTCTTGCAGAGTCTGCCACTTGAGTTTGTTAAACATCTCCGTAACGCTATCACGCTTACCAAATAACCCTGTGACGAAACGCGCCGCTCTTCTTTGGATCTTCTCTATCTCCTCCGTCAACCCGATCTGGTGCGGATCCCACACTGATGAGCAATACTCAAGTATAGGTCGAACGAGTGTTTTGTAAGCCACCTTCTTTGTTGATGGACTACATTTTCTAAGGACTCTCCCAATGAATCTCAACCTGGCACCCGCCTTACGAACAATTAATTTTATATGATCATTCCACTTCAAATCGTTCCGCACGCATACTCCCAGATATTTTACAGAAGTAACTGCTACCAGTGTTTGTTCCGCTATCATATAATCATACTTTAAAGGATCCTTCTTTCTATGTATCAGCAATACATTACATTTGTCTATGTTAAGGGTCAGTTGCCACTCCCTGCACCAAGTGCCTATCCACTGCAGATTTTCCTGCATTTCGCTACAATTTTCTAATGCTGCAACTTCGCTGTATACTACAGCATCATCCGCGAAAAGCCGCATGGAACTTCCGACACTATCTACTATGTCATTTATATATATTGCGAAAAGTAATGGTCCCATAGCACTCCCCTGTGGCACGCCAGAGGTTAATTTAACGTCTGTAGACGTCTCTCCATTGAGAACAACATGCTGTGTTCCGTTTGCTGAAAACTCTTCAATCCAGCCACACAGCTGGTCTGATATTCCGTAGGCTCTTGCTTTGCTTATCAGGCGACAGTGCGGAACTGTATCTAACGCCTTCCGGAAGTCAAGGAAAATAGCATCTACCTGGGAGCCTGTAGCTAATATTTTCTGGGTCTCATGAACAAATAAAGCGAGTTGGGTCTCACACGATCGCTGTTTCCGGAATCCATGTTGATTCCTACAGAGTAGATTCTGGGTTTCCAAAAACGACATGATACTCGAGCAAAAAACATGTTCTAAAATTCTACAACAGATCGACGTCAGAGATATAGGTCTATAGTTTTGCGCATCTGCTCGACGACCCTTCTTGAAGACTGGGACTACCTGTGCTCTTTTCCAATCATTTGGAATCTTCCGTTCCTCTAGAGACTTGCGGTACACTGCAGTTAGAAGGGGGGCAAGTTCCTTCGCGTACTCTGTGTAGAATCGAATTGGCATCCCGTCAGGTCCAGTGGACTTTCCTCTGTTGAGTGATTCGAGTTGCTTTTTTATTCCTTGGACACTTATTTCGATGTCGGCCATTTTTTCGTTTGTGCGAGGATTTAGAGAAGGAACTGCAGTGCGGTCTTCCTCTGTGAAACAGCTTTGGAAAAAGGTGTTTAGTATTTCAGCTTTACGCGTGTCATCCTCTGTTTCAATGCCATCATCATCATCCCGGAGTGTCTGGATATGCTGTGTCAAGCCACTTACTGATTTAACGTAAGACCAGAACTCCCTAGGATTTTCTGTCAAGTCGGTACATAGAATTTTACTTTCGAATTCACTGAAAGCTTCACGCATAGCCCTCCTTACGCTAACTTTGACATCGTTCAGCTTCTGTTTGTCTGAGAGGTTTTGCTGCGTTTACACTTGGAGTGAAGCTCTCTTTGCTTTCGCAGTAGTTTCCTAACTTTGTTGTTGAACCACGGTGGGTTTTCCCCGTCCCTCACAGTTTTACTCGGCACGTACCTGTCTAAAACGCATTTCACGATTGCCTTGAACTTTTTCCATAAACACTCAACATTGTCAGTGTCGGAACAGAAATTTTCTTTTTGATCTGTTAGGTAGTCTGAAATCTGCCTTCTATTACTCTTGCCAAACAGATAAACCTTCCTCCCTTTTTTTATATTCCTGTTAACTTCCATATTCAGGGATGCTGTAACGGCCTTATGATCACTGATTCCCTGTTCTGCACTTACAGAGTCGAAAAGTTGGAGACTGTTTGTTATCAGTAGGTCCAAAATGTTATCTCCACGAGTCGGTTCTCTGTTTAATTGCTGGAGGTAATTTTCGGATAGTGCACTCAGTATAATGTCATTCGATGCTCTGTCCCTACCACCCGTCCTAAACATCTGAGTGTCCCAGTCTATATCTGGTAAATTGAAATCTCCACCTAAAACTATAACATGCTGAGCAAATTTATGTGAAATGTATTCCAAATTTTCTCTCAGTTGTTCTGCCACTAATGCTGCCCTGCTGAGTCGGGAAGTCGGTAAAAGGAGCCAACTATTAACGTAGCTCGGTTGTTGAGTGTAACCTCCACCCATAATTATTCACAGGAACTATCCACTTCTACTTCACTACAGGATAAACTACTACTAACAGCGACGAACACTCCACCACCGGTTGCATGCAATCTATCCTTTCTAAACACCGTCTGTGCCTTTGTAAAAATTTCAGCAGAATTTATCTCTGGCTTCAGCCAGCTTTCTGTACCGATAACGATTTCAGCTTCGGTGCTTTCTGTCAGCGCTTGAAGTTCCGGTACTTTACCAATGCAGCTTCGACAGTTTACAATTACAATACCGATTGCTGCTTGGTCCCCGCATGTCCTGACTTTGCCCTGCACCCTTTGAGGCTGCTGCCCTTTCTGTACCTGCCCGAGGCCATCTAACCCAAAAAACCGCCCAGTCCACGCCACACAACCCCTGCTACCCGTGTAGCCGCTTGCTGCGTGTAGTGGACTCCTGACCTATCCAGAGGAACCCAAAACCCCACCACCCTATGGGGCAAGTCGAGAAATGTGCAGCCCACACGGTCGCAGAACCGTCTCAGCCTCTCATTCAGACCCTCCACTCGGCTCTGTACCAAAGGTTCGCAGTCAGTCCTGTCGACGATGCTGCAGATGGTGAGCTCTGCTTTCATCCCACTAGCGACACTGGCAGTCTTCACCAAATCAGATAGCTGCCGGAAGCCAGAGAGGATTTCCTCCGATCCATAGCGACACACATCATTGGTGCCGACATGAGCGACCACCTGCAGATGGGTGCACCCTGTACCCTTCATGGCATCCGGAAGGACCCTTTCCACATCTGGAATGACTCCCCCCGGTATGCACACGGAGTGCACATTGGTTTTCTTCCCCTCTCTTGCTGCCATATCCCTAAGGGGCCCCATTACGCGCCTGACATTGGAGCTCCCAACTACCAGTAAGCCCACCCTCTGCGACCGCCCGGATCTTGCAGACTGAGGGGCAGCCTCTGGAACAGGACAAGCAGCCATGTCCGGCCGAAGATCAGAATCAGCCTGAGACAGAGCCTGAAACCGGTTCGTCAGACAAACTGGAGAGGCCTTCCGTTCAGCCCTCTGGAATGTCTTTCGCCCCCTGCCACACCTCGAGACGACCTCCCACTCTACCACAGGTGAGAGATCAGCCTCAATGTGGGCAGTATCCCGGGCAGCCACAGTCGTAGTCCGATCGAGGGATGCGTGGGACGAGCTGGCCGTCCCCGACAAACCCCCATCCGGACCCCCACAGTGATGCCCATTAACAACAGCCTCAAGCTGTGTGACCGACGCAAACACTGCCTGAAGCTGGGAGCGAAGGGATGCCAACTCAGCCAGCATCCGAACACAGCAGTTGCAGTCCCTATCCATGCTAAAAACTGTTGTGCAAAGAACGTCTGAACTAATCTACAGAGAGCACAAACAATTCGACACAAAATTTAAACGGTTATTAAAATACAATATTGCCTAGTAGATGTAGTAATGCTGCTACTTGCGCACTGTGACACACTGCTCTGCGGCGGAAGGAGACTACGTGATTTTACACTATTCAGGTACTAAAACGCGATGCTACAACTCTCAAATACTACAATACGCCCGAAATTTATGAATTAAACAACGCAAATACCAAAAACACGCAAAGAAATTAGGAAGTAAACTACGAAACAAATAAGTGAGCTAAGAGTATACGACTTGCTGCTGCAGCTGCTTATCCAACGGCGGCAGGGAGCACACTGGCTGTGATCAACCGCATTATCCGTACAGTCCCCATCTCTGCCCGTGCGAGCCACATTTTTCGAGCCCCGAAGAAAGACCTCCGTGGTCGTCGATTTCCTTCGGTAAAAGAGGTGTACGCCTGGGTACAATCATGGTTCCATAGGCAACTGCAAACATTTATCCACAAAGCCTTTACTGTCTCGTCTTAAAAAACAGTGGGATAAATGGATTATAGTTATGGCGATCACTTTTGATATATTAAGCACTTTACTTTTTTCCGCCGTGTCTCGTTTTCATTTGACTGCTGCTTATAGCTTATGTCATTTTATTTACGAATTATGACTTTCTACATTCTTGTGACCCTATACGTTTATTTGTGTTTTAATAACGTTTGGTACTCTGTAATACAGAGCGATTCAAAAATAAAGAACAGTTTCAATTGTTTATTACACACGAACTATGAAAGATAGAAACACAGTTGGCATGTCGCTGTATACGGGCAGAATGACAGTTTTCAATGTATGAGGTTTCTGGCTGGCTGGCTCTGACCTCTATGGAACTTAACATCTGAGGTCATCAGTCCCCTAGAACTTAGAACTACTTAAACCTAACTAACCTAAGGACAGCCCCAACACCCAGTCATCACGAGGTGGAGAAAATCCCTGACCCCGCCGGGAATCGAACCTGGGAACCCGGGTTTCTGAATCTGGGAGGCCAAAAACAATGGAAAAGATCTTGTTGTCCACGTCTTCCATTCGTGAATGTGAAGCGGGGCGCCGTTATGCATAAAAATGAAATCATATGAACCTTCATGAAGTTGAGAAAACAATTTTGCAAGATGTCCAGGTATGACATTCCTGTCTCAGTTTCGTCTGCAATAAAATAATGTCCATACACTTTGTGAACAGAAATGGCAAAAAAACACTTTCATTTTCGGTAAGTCTTTTTTTTTTTGGTTTTAGGGCGCACAACTTCAATGGTCATTAGCGCCCTGACTACGTTAAGAATGCATCGCGAGGCACAAGTTTAAAACAACAACTAAAAGGGAAAACACGATAAAAGACAGACTGACAGGCATAGGATTAAAAAACAGCATCATCAAATGTCCTTAGAGAGGTTTGTCAAATTGATGAAACGAAGAACACGAGCAGCTGCTCGTGGGTCATCCGCTAAAATGGCATCTAAAGTACATGGCAGGTTAAGATCTTGACGCAGTGTGTTAAAATCAGGACATGGCATTAAAATGTGGCGGACCGTCAGCAATTGCCCACATGGGCAGAACGGCGCCGGCGCAGCCGTCAGCAGATGGCGATGGCTGAACCGGCAGTGTCCAATGCGTAACCGGGCCAAAACGACCTCCTCCCGCCGAGAAGGGCGGGAGGAGGACGTCCAAGCCGCGGGAAGAGGTTTCAAGGCCCGAAGCTTTTTGTCTGTAAGTGCAGCCCAATCAGCATGCCACAGCGATAAAATGTGCCGACAAATGACCCTGCTATAATCTGATGAAGGGACACAACAAGAAGCTGTCCGAGGCTGGAGGACCGCAGCCTTGGCCGCGGCATCTGCAGCTTCGTTCCCAGGGATACCGACATGGCCAGGGACCCACATAAAGCTAACCGGAGAACCGACGTCCACCAGCCGCTGAAGAGAGCGTTGGATCCGGTGCACGAAAGGGTGAACCGGATACGGGTCACTGAGGCTCTGGATGGCGCTCAGGGAATCGGAGCAGATGACATAAGCAGAATGTCGGTGGCGGCAGATGTAAAGAACAGCCTGGTAGAGGGAAAAGAGCTCAGCTGTGAAGACCGAACAATGGCCATGGAGCCGGTATTTGAAACTTTGTGCCCCGACAATAAAAGAACACCCGACCCCGTCATTGGTCTTTGAGCCATCTGTATAAATGAAGGTCATATTGATGAACTTCGAACGAAGTTCAACAAAACGGGAGTGGTAGACCGAACCGGGGGTAACCTCTTTTGGGAGCGAGCTGAGGTCAAGGTGAACGCGGACCTGAGCCTGGAGCCAAGGTGGCGTGTGGCTCTCGCCCACTCGAAAGGTTGCAGGGAGTGAAAAATTAAGGAGTTGAAGGAGGCGACGAAAGCGAACCCCAGGGGGTAGCAGGGCAGAGACATACAACCCATATTGACGGTCGAGAGAGTCGTCAAAAAAGGAACGATAAGACGGGTGGCCGGGCATTGACAGTAGCCGACAGGCATATCGACAAAGCAGTATATCGCGCCGGTAGGTGAGTGGCAATTCGCCAGCGTCAGCATGAAGACTCTCTACGGGACTAGTATAAAACGCTCCGATCGCAAGTCGTAAACCCCGATGTTGTATGGAGTTGAGGCGGCGTAAGATGGATGGCCGTGCAGAGGAGTATACGAAGCTCCCATAATCCAGCTTGGAGCGGACGATCGACCGATATAGACGAAGCAGGACGATTCGATCCGCTCCCCACGACATACCACTGAGAACACGGAGGACATTTAAAGAACGGGTACAACGGGCAGCCAAATATGACACATGTGGAGACCAGCTAAGTTTCCTGTCAAATGTAAGACCTAAAAATTTTGTTGTCTCCACGACTGGGAGAGCAACGGGACCGAGTCTTAACGACGGTGGGAGAAACTCTTTGTAGCGCCAGAAGTTAATACAGACCGTCTTCTCGGCAGAAAAACGGAAGCCATTGGCGACACTCCAGGAGTAAAGACGGTCAAGAGAACGCTGAAAACAGCGCTCCAGGACACGTGTACACTGCGCGCTGCAATAGATGGTAAAATCGTCCACGAAAAGGGAGCCTGATACATCAGCTGGGAGGCAATCCATTATTGGATTGATCGCGATGGCGAAGAGAGCGACGCTCAAAACTGAGCCCTGTGGCACCCCATTCTCCTGGCGAAAGGTGTCTGACAGAACAGAACCCACATGTACCCTGAACTGTCGATCCATTAAAAAAGAACGAATAAAAAGAGGGAGGCGACCGCGAAGGCCCCATGTATGCATGGTGTGGAGAATGCCCGCCCTCCAACAGGTGTCGTAAGCCTTCTCCAAATCAAAGAACACAGCCGCGGTCGGGCGCTTCCGCAAGAAGTTACTCATAATGAAGGTCGACAAGGTAACCAGATGGTCAACAGCAGAGCGGCGCCTACGAAATCCACATTGTACATTGGTAAGTAGGCGTCGAGACTCGAGCAGCCAAACCAATCGAGAGTTAACCATTCGCTCCATCACTTTACAGACACAGCTGGTAAGCGAGATGGGTCGATAACTGGAAGGCAAGTGCTTGTCCTTCCCCGGCTTAGGAATCGGGACAACAATAGACTCGCGCCAGCATGCGGGAACATGTCCCTCAATCCAGATGCGATTGTAAGTACGAAGAAGAAAACCTTTACCCGCAGGAGAAAGGTTCTTCAGCATCTGAATATGAATAGAATCAGGCCCTGGAGCGGAGGACCGTGATCGGCCAAGTGCGTTTTCGAGTTCCCGCATGGTGAATGGGGCATTATAACTTTCACGATTCGAGGAGCGGAAGTTAGGTGCCCTAGCCTCCTCTGCCTGTTTGCAGGGGAGGAAGGCAGGGTGGTAATGAGCGGAGCTCGAAACCTCGGCGAAAAAGCGGCCGAAGGCATTGGAGACATCCTCAGGGGCCACAAGGACGTCATTCGCGACCGTCAAGCCAGAAACTGGTGAGTGGACCTTAGTGCCAGATAGCCGGCGCAGGTTACCCCAGACAACAGAAGGAGGAGTAAAATTGTTGAAGGTGCTTGTGAAAGCAGCCCAGCTGGCTTTCTTGCTTTCTTTAATAATACGACGATTCTGAGCACGTAATCGTTTATAATTGATACAATTCGCCACTGTAGGGTGGCGTTTAAAGGTGCGTAAAGCACGTCGACGAGCACGTAAAGCGTCTCTACATGCTGCAGTCCACCAGGGGACCGGTACGCGACGTGGAGAAGAAGTAGGGTGAGGGATGAAATATTCAGCAGCAGCGAGAATGACTTCCGTGAGGTGTGCGACCTGACGATCGCAGCTTGTGAAGGTTTGATCCTGAAAGGTCGCCCTGGAAGAGAAGAGCCCCCAGTCTGCCTTGGAGATGGTCCAACTAGAGGAGCACGGAGAGGGGGTATGCTGCAGGAGATGGATAACACACGGGAAGTGGTCGCTCGAATATGTGTCAGAAAGTGCATACCACTCAAACTGGCGTGCAAGTTGGGGAGTACATATAGAGAGGTCTAAATGGGAATAGGTGTGAGATGTGTCCGAAAGAAAAGTAGGGGCGCCAGTATTGAGGCAGACAAGATTGAGCTGGTTGAAAAGGTCTGCTAACAGGGAGCCCCTCGGGCAGGATGCTGGAGAGCCCCAAAGGGGATGGTGGGCATTGAAGTCTCCAGTTAACAAAAATGGTGCAGGTAGCTGAGCAATAAGTTGCATCATGTCTGCCCTGGTAACGGCAGATGACGATGGAGTGTAAACGGTACAAATGGAAAATGTAAAAGTGGGGAGAGTAATGCGGATGGCAACTGCCTGCAGGCCGGTGTGCAATGTGATGGGATCGTAGTAAATATCATCCCGGACCAGCAACATAACCCCTCCATGAGCCGGGATACCTACCACAGGGGGTAGGTCAAAACGCACAGAGGTGTAGTGTGCCAAGGCAATTTGATCGCATGGGCGTAGCTTCGTTTCCTGGAGGGCTACGACGAGCGGACGGTGAAAGCGGAGCAGCAACTTCAAGTCTTCGCGGTTGGAGCGAATGCTGCCAATATTCCAGTGAATAAGTGCCATCGTAAGAAGAAAAGGAAGATGAAAGAAGGGGTCACCTCGAAGGCCGCTGAGGGCCTGGCTTCGAGCGAGCACTGCCGCCGCTATCAGTAGGCGGACAGTCATCGTCCATTGGGTCTATAGGTTCATTGGCCATCTTGGGAAGATGGCCGGGAGGAGGAGCTTCCTCCGCCGGTGAACGGCCAGATGTTCGGCTACCAGCGGTGCGGCCAGGCGAAACGGATGACGGCCTGGGGCGGCAACCGCTGGGTGGCGCAGGAGAAGAAATGCGCCGTGGCGGAGAAGGAGAACTGTGCTTCCTATGAGCCTTCTTGGAAGGACGTTTGGTGGAAGTACCGGTCGAAGGCTGGGAGGTCGAGGTACGTAGGAAGGCTGCACGGGACGGTTCCTTCTTGAAGGCCCGTGCATCTGACTTCTGGGTCTTCGTCTTGGCAGAAGCTGATGAAGGTGCTTGTGTCTGAGGGGTGACGGGAGGAAGAGGAGACGTCGACCGGGCGATCTTAGCACTGGCCGAACGGACGACCGTGGTGCTGAAGGTCAGATCGCATGTCTGGGTTGCCACCTCCCTGGTAGTCCGAGGAGAGGCGAGGACAGTACTGTATTTCCCCGCTGGGAGCAGCGTGGGCTTCCTACTAGCCAATAGCTTGCGAGCAGCCGAGGTGGACACTTTCTCTTTGACCCGAATTTCTTGGATACAGCGTTCTTCCTTATAGACAGGACAGTCGCGGGAGGATGCGGCATGGTCACCCTGACAGTTCACACAACGAGGAGACGGAGGTGGACAGTCACCCTCATGGGCATCCCTGCCACAAGTGACACATTTAGCCGCATTGGAACAAGACTGTCGAGTGTGACTGAAACGCTGACACTGGTAGCAGCGCGTAGGTGTCGGGACATAGGGGCGAACAGAAATAACCTCGTAGACCGCCTTGATGCGCGATGGCAGCTTAACACTATCGAAGGTCAAGAAAAGTGTCCGGGTCGGTACAAGGTCATTGTTGACCTTTTTCATGACCCTATGGACAGCCGTCACGCCCTGCTCAGCGAGGAATGATTGAATCTCCTCGTCAGTCAATCCGTCGAGGGAGCTAGTATAGACCACACCACGAGACGAATTCAAAGTTCGGTGAGCCTCCACCCGCACAGGGAACGTGTACAGGAGTGTGGCCCGAAGCAGTTTTTGTGCCTGAAAGGCGCTCTCAGTTTCTAGTAATAAGGTACCGTTACGCAACCTGGTACAAGATTTGACAGATCCGGCTATGGCATCTACACCCTTCTGGATAACGAAAGGGTTGACAGAGGAAAAATCCTTTCCGTCCTCAGATCGAGAAACGACGAGGAACTGTGGGGCAGGCGGTAGTACTTTTGTCACTGGTGGCTGGTCACGTTTCCGTTTTTGGGCAGAAGTCGAGACAGATGGAGTGAAATCCATTGCGGAGGAATCCCCCATGATTGCCAGCGTCTCCGATGGCGCGCTCCTTCCTTGTGGGGACCCTCTCAGAGGGCACTCCCGCCTTAGGTGAATGTTTACACCTCAGGTCACACCTCCCGAGAAACAGACGGAGGGACCAATCGGCATGGTCAGAAGGTATCAGCTCAGGCAATCACCCCTCCCTGGGCCTGGCCTTTACCAGGGGGTACGTGCGTGCCTTACATGTCTACCCAAGGCGGGGAATTACGCGTTACCCCGTCACCGGCTACGCGTGCGAACGCGTGGGTCGGCCTTCAGGCACGCACAGGGAGGAAGGAAGAAGAGGAAAAAGAAGAGAGAGAGGGAGAGAGAGGACAGACTGTCTCAAACGCTGAGGCGGAGACCAGAGAAGGCAAGGAGAAGAAGGCAACGAGAAGAAGGCAATGAGAAGGCAAGGAGAAGAAGGCAATGAGAAGACAAGGAGAAGAGGACAAGGGAAAGAGTAAGGAAGACAGTGAGGTGGAAAAGAGCAAAGAAAGGAACCAACCAAAGGAAGGAAGAAACGAGAAGTGAAAAAGCAAAATGACCGCAAATAGAGGTCGTGGAACCGTCCGTCTCCGGACGCAGGCGCTAACGACCCCCTTGAGGGGGTGGGACTCCTTTTAGTCGCCTCTTACGACAGGCAGGAATACCTCGGGCCTATTCTAATCCCCGGACCCGCAGGGGGGGACAACCGATTCGTCCGAAAAGATGAGTCGTTCGGAAAAAGTGTCCTATGCCGTATTGTGTAGAAGTGAAATATAGAATCTGTATCTTCTGTTACGGTCGCCGGGACGCAACCGCTGCAGTAACTGCAACTAGTAAGGCAGGCGTCGTTTCAGAACACGCCACACCGTTGCATGAGGAAGTTGAAGCTCCTGACCTGCCCGTGTTGTGGATATCGTGGGCTCCGTGTGAACGCATCTCGGATACGCTCGACATTCCACCATATGTTTGTGGGCGACCAGTGCTCTTCCCTTTGCATATGCAACCAGCTCCCAAGAACTTTTGTATGCCAGTTATAAATCTGCTTGTGCAGAGGCAGTTCCTTACTAAATCGATGACAAGAGTGCACTTTGCGCTTGAACAATGCATTGATTTCGTGCAAATTCCACCACACAATATGATTTCTCTTGTAGGGTACTCGCCACGTTGCTACAAACAAAGAACATCGCAGCTGTGTCAAAACTCAACCTTTCCCTATACGCGCAATGTGTTCCTATCTTCCACTGTTTGTCTGTAATAAACAACTGAAATCTGTTCTCTCTTACTGCATCACCCCGTTTAGTTAAATCGTGAATTACAAAAAAAAAACTATCAATTGTTAAAGTTATTCGTACGGTGCATACGACGTTATAAGCTGGCTGACTTTCTTGCCGCCTGGGGCGCTAGTGTCGCTCCGTCAGACAGTAACACCTTTGACAGCAGTGAGTGCTGCAGACAGTGAACTCTACACTACCTGAATGTTGAACTTCAGCTGTCTGATGGTGCCAGCCATAGATGCTCATATCTCGCTTCTTGCCTAAGTACAACATGGTTGCTAGTAAATGCCACTAGAACACGCAAAGTAAATACTTTTCAATTCTGCTCCCACATCAGCCTATTACATCACATGCTGACAAAGTTCAAACAAGAATCAATCTGCAATTCTTAGTTAAGTACAGAAAGATGGACATTTCTTTGCCAAACTACAACATGGCGTACGATGCAAAGTGCATGACTCTGCAGACACTCTGCAGTTCTATACTATGGGACAATACTTCTACATCAAGGTTGCACAGAGATCACTGGTTGCGGCAGTATACAGGGTGGTCCATTGATCGTGACCGGGCCAAATATCTCACGAAATAAGCGTTAGACGAAAAAACTACAAAGAACGAAACTTGCCTAGCTTGAAGGGGGAAACCAGATGGCGCTATGGTTGGCCCGCTAGATGGCGCTGCCATAGGTCAAACGGATATCAACTGCGTTTTTTTAAATAGGAACCCCCGTTTTTTATTACATATTGGTGTAGTACGTAAAGAAGTATGAATGTTTTAGCTGGACCAGTTTTTGCGCTTTCTGATAGATAGCGCTGTAATAGTCACAAACGCGTAGGTACGTAGCATCACGTAACATTCCGCCAGTGCGGACGGTATTTGCTTCGTGATACATTACCCCTGTTAAAATGGACCGTTTACCAATTGCGGAAAAGGTCGAAATCTTGTTGGTGTATGGCTATTGCGATCAAAATGCCCAACGGGTGTGCGCTATGCATGCTGCTCGCTATCCCGGACGACATCATCCAAGTGTCCGGACCGTTCGCCGGATAGTTACGTTATTTAAGGAAACAGAAAGTGTTCAGCCACATGTAAACGTCAACCACGACCTGCAACAAATGATGATCCCCAAGTAGGTGTTTTAGCTGCTGTCGCGGCTAATCCGCACATCAGTAGCAGACAAATTGCGCGAGAATCGGGTATCACAAAAACGTAGGTGTTGAGAATGCTACATCAACATCGACTGCACCCGTGCCATATTTCTATGCACCAGGAATAGCATGGCGACGACTTTGAGCGTCGTGTACAGTTCTGCCACTGGGCACAAGAGAAATTACAGGACGATGACAGATTTTTTGCACGCGTTCTATTTAGCGACGAAGGGTCATTAACCAACAGCGGTAACGTAAACCGGCATATTGTGCACTACTGGGCAACGGAAAATCCACGATGGCTGCGGCAAGTGGAACATCAGCGACCTTGGCGGGTTAATGTATGGTGCGGCATTATGGGAGGAAGGATAATGGGCCCCCATTTATCGATGGTAATCTAAATGGTGCAATGTATGCTGGTTTCCTGCGTAATGTTCTAGCGATGTTACTACGTTTCAATGTATGTCAGAATGGCGATGTACTTTCAACATGATAGATGTCCGACACATAGCTCGTGTGCGGTTGAAGCGGTACTGAATAGCATATTTCATGACAAGTGGATTGGTCGTCGACGCACCATACCATGGCCCGCACGTTCACCGGATCAGACGTCCCCTGATTTCTTTCTGTGGGGAAGGTTGAAGGATATTTGCTATCGTGATCCGCCGACAACGCCTGACAAGATGCGTCAGCGCATTGTCAGTGCATGTGCGAACATTACGGAAGGCGACCAACTCGCTGTTGAGAGGAATGCCGTTACACGTATTGCCAAATGCATTGAGGTTGACGGACATCATTTTCAGCATTTATTGCATTAATGTGGTATTTACAGGTAATCACGCTGTAACAGTATGCGTTCTCAGAAATGATGAGTTTACAAAGGTGCATGTATCACATTGGAACAACCAAAAGAAAAAGTTCAAACGTACCTACGTCTGTATTTTAATTTAAAAAACCTACCTGTTACCAACTGTTCGTCTAAAACTGTGAGCCATATGTTTGAGACTATTACAGCGCCATCTATCACAAAGCGAAAAAAGTGGTCCAACTAAAACATTGATATTTATTTACGTACTAAACGAACATGTAAAGCCGGCCGTGGTGGCCGTGCGGTTCTAAGAGCTCCAGTCCGGAGCCGCGCTGCTGCTACGGTCGCAGGTTCGAATCCTGAACCATTTTTGAACATGTAAAGTTCCTATTTAAAAGAACGCAGTTGATATCCGTTTGACCTATGCCAGCGCCATCTAGCGGGCCAACTTAGCGCCATCTGGTTTCCGCCTTCAAGCTAGAGAAGTTTCGTTCTTTGTAGTTTTTTCGTTTGACGCTTATTTCGTGAGATATTTGGGCCGGTCACGATCAGTGGAGCACCCTCTATATGAGACTGTGGCCCACACAGACTAGGCTACCCGTGCCCACTACGCCAGCGCTCTCTTGCTTCCCTCCCCTAACGCATACCTGCCCACCGCCCATAGAGAGGGGACCCTGGCGAAGCTATGTCCCCCACCAACTGTGGCAGACGCAGAGCTGAGCTCCGCTAATGGCGCGCCTGGCTGGCATTGTTCTGCAACTTGCTACTCTGCCGCATTGTCCGCCTGATTGTTGCCGGCTGCTGGCTTTGTGCGCCGCCGCTCCTTCCTACGTACATCTTCCTCAGCGGCGACAATTCCTCCAGCTGCACCTTGGCGCGTCCATTAGTCACGCACTCCCCTGGCCCCAACCCCCTCCCACGCCTTCGTAACACTCACTCCAACATCCAGTCTCAAAAGCCTGCCATCTCCAAGTTTATGCCGAGCGAAACTACTCCACACAGAGCGCATCGCTCCTTATAAGTATTGTTGTTCGTCTTCAGTGATTAGGACGGAGCCTGTTCCAGTGCCATTTCTTCCATGTCCTCCTTTTATCCCTTTTTCCTCTTGGAGCTACGCTCATGGCTGCTTCTGGTTATCTATTTACAAATACGTTTCTGCGAATATTCTTATCACTTCGCTTTGACTTGAAAGAAATCTACACTACTGGCCATTAAAATTGCACCCCCAAGAAGAAATGCAGATGATAAACGGGTATTCACTGGACAAATATATTATACCAGAAATGACATGTGATTACATTTTCACGCAATTTGGGTGCATAGATCCTGAAAAATCAGTACCCAGAACAACCACCTAAGGCCGTAATAATGGCCTTGATATGCCTGGGCATTGAGTCAAACAGAGCTTGGATGGCGTGTACAGGTACAGCTGCCCATGCAGCTTCAACACGACACCACAGTTCATCAAGAGTAGTGACTGGCGTATTGTGACGAGCCAGTTGCTCGGCCACCATTGACCGGACGTTTTCAATTGGTGAAAGATCTGGAGAATGTGCTGGTCACGACAGCAGTCAAACATTTTCTGTATCCAGAAAGGCCCGTACAGGACCTGCAACATGCGATCGGACATTATTCTGCTGAAATGTAGGGTTTCGCAGGGATCGAGTGAAGGGTAGAGCCACGGGTCGTACCACATATGAAATGTAACGTACACTGTTCAAAGTGCCGTCAATGCGATCAAGAGGTGACAGAGACGTGTAACCAATGGCACCCCATACCATCACGCCGGGTGATACGCCAGTATGGCGATGATGAGTACACGCTTCCAATGTGCGTTCACCGCGATGTCGCCACACACAGATCCGACCATCATGATGCTGTAAACAGAACCTGGATTCATCCGAAAAAAAGACGTTTTGCCATTCGTGCACCCAGGTTCGTCGTTGAGTACACCATCGTAGGCGCTCTTGTCTGTTATGCAGCGTCAAGGGTAACCGCTGCCATGGTCTCCGAGCTGATAGTCCATGCTGCTGCAAACATCGTCCAACTGTTCGTGCAGATGGTTGTTGTCTTGCAAACGTCCCCATGTGCTGACTCAGGGATCGAGACGTGGCTGCACAATCCGTTACAGCCATGCGGATAAGATGCCTGTCATCTCGACTGCTAGTGATACGAGGCCGTTGGGGGCAACGCCGGTCAACTGCTGTTTGTGTATGAGAAATCGGTTGGAAACTTTCCTCATGTCAGAACGTTGTAGGTGTCGCCACCGGCGCCAAAGTTGTGTGAATGCTCTGAAAAGCTAATCATTTGCATATCACAGCATCTTCTTCCTGTCGGTTAAATTTCGCGTCTGTAGCACATCTTCGTGGTGTAGCAGTTTTAATGGCCAGTAGTGTATATATGTGGGAAACATTTTGATAATGCACTGTGAATAAAGCCACCAAAGAATGAAAGGCATTATCTGCCAGTGGGTATTGATTTAAATCAATGGG
Organism: Schistocerca americana; assembly: GCF_021461395.2. NCBI lineage: Eukaryota > Metazoa > Arthropoda > Insecta > Orthoptera > Acrididae > Schistocerca > Schistocerca americana. The sequence goes on from NC_060122.1 coordinate 647,964,311, forward strand.
GAAAGCTGAATATTTGTGCCGGATCAGGATTCAGACCTGGGACTAATACGGACAATGATCAAAGGGCACTACGTCAGTAGTGTGTGGATAAGTTGAGAATTTGGGTTTGACAGGAGGTGTGCTACGGTACTTCGTGCCGTTGCGACGACCACTGTGTCCGGATGGCCTACTTGTCTGTGCATCTAAGTAAGCAGGAGAACTGGGTTCGAATCCCAGTTCAGGGCAAATTTTCAACTTTCCTCATTGATTTAAATCAATGTCCACTGGCAACTAATGTCTTTCATTGCCTTGTATCTCAAAAGAAATTTCCCTGTATGAGAGTGTTTTAATGTTACGGTGGCTCAAACTGCAAATTTTTCGTTCTAGATACGGAACCTCCCATCTGTGTTTCTACACTGAGTATTCGACGGGAATATAGAAAACCATTACACTGCTGTGTGAATGATGACACGCTGATGGACGGAACCTGTAATTTTTTATATTTCCAAGTGGGTGGAATTGACTAATCACCGAAATACACGGCTTCGTGCAGAAAAATGACTACTTCCAAGATATTTAATGTGGCTGCAAATCCGTGCGTAAAGGAACTATAGTTTGCTTTTATTTTACACAAAGCTAATAATCTTTCAGTTAAAGTACCTAATATTACGTAACATTATATTTAGCACAACGTATAAGGATGTGAATGAAATTAAAAGTAACCATATTTTTGTTTTAGTTTACTTATTTTGAGAAGCAAGGACGCTCTGCGGTAATACATTAGAGAAGATAAGTTTATTTGCCAAGATCGGTAATACTACTCTTTATTCTCGATAACCGGTTTCGGTAATCAGTGTTACCATCTTCACTCACATCTGGAAATCATTTACACAGTGTAACTATCTTCAAAACAGTTGTAATGTACAGTATCAGGTACAATATAAAAGAAGAAACCAGAATAACAACATACCTCGACAGATAGGCTATTGAATAATTATGTCTTAAAATAGCAGTAAAAGTGCTCTTTCTCGTGAATTGGCAGGTATGTAACAGACCAGAAGACTGATGCATCGGCAACCCAAAATTAAAACTACCATGTACAAAGTTTTTCACCACGTACTTCTGTCTTACGTCACTCACAACAGAGTATATCATTGGAATCGATGACCAGTTACGTATATGCGTTGATAACTGGAAACGCCGCTATTGTAACGTGTATTTCTTACTTAAAATCATTTGTGTGATTAAATTACAGTGTGCTACACATTTTGTGGAGGAAAATAAGTTTTATAACCTGTTTACAAAATTATTTTCAATTAATAATTAAGGCACACACTAAAAATGATTCTTATAGTGTTAATAACACAAAGTGCCTACGCAGAAGCTGAATTTATATTCGGTACAGTTACCACAAAGTGATATACAATAGGTCACTTAACACAGGATTTAAAGATTTACGAAACAATTTCTGTATGCTACAAAATTGTTTAGGCCTATACTAAAATCATACCATAAACAAAGCATGTTTTGAAGTGAACGCCGTTTCTGTTCTAATAAGTTTTCATCAATTATACGTGTTTCATCCGTTTTCTTTGTGAGTAGTAATCGGGTGTTTCACGACAGAACAACGAGTTGTAATAGTGAAAGTTTGTTACAAATATGATAAATGTTGTGCTGAGACTGTTGGCAAGCTCCGTGGAATGTGTGGTCAACGTAATGTACCGGGTAAGTTCACTGTGATGAGACTGATCGCTAAATTTGAGGAAACGTCTTTGGTTCTGGACATTAAACCCTGAGGGCGTCCTCGTATTAGTCCTACTGCGGGAAACTTCGGCGTCGTGAGTGGTAATCTTGCCATTAGTCAGGTGAAATGTATTGTTCACAATAACTGGATATTCTCAGCACCAGCTTGCAACGAATTTTGAGAGAACATCTGCCCGTTTGGGCCTGTAAGATTCAACTGACACAAGAACTGAAACCAGACGATTACAGTATGAAAACGGCGGAGCATTTGGCCATTATGCTTGTGAAACAAAGAGCCGACAAGAATTCAATCAACAACATAATTTTCACAGATGAGGCGCAACAGCATCGTGAACGAGCAAAATTGCTGGATTTGGGGCACAGAGAAACGTCGAGTAATTGGCCGTACTACTTCGAAGATGGCGCCGGAAACGCATTCACAGTGTACAGCGAACGCTAGGGTAGTATCTTAACAGTGCTTTCGTAGTCTCATCTGGATCGCGCGAACGCTGAAGAGGTTTGGTCTCAACAAGATGGCTCGGCCTGTCACACACGTATTGCGACAATGGACTTCTTACGACAGAGCCCAGCCGGGTGATTTCTTGCAACGGTGACTTCAATTGGCCATCCATATCTTACGAGCTGACACCATGTGATTTCTTTCTGCGGAAGTGTTTGTGTATGCCAGCCAACAACGATCACATCCAGAGCTCAAGGGCGTAGTACGGCGTGTAATTTCAGAACCAAAGGTATGCCGAAAAGTTATGGAAAACACAGCCTAAAACTTATTATTTAACATATAGAGATTTAACTTAAAAACTATCATGGTGTTACCTAAACAAGTTTAAAAGTACTTAGAGCCAATCTGGGAAGCAAGAAGACACATTCAACTTTTAAGTGAAAAACGATAGTATCTCAATGCCCAGACGAACCCGTAGAGAGAGGCTGTATGAAGTATCTAGAATGAATGAACTAATATCGATTGATTGAAAGTCGTTTGGCTACATACAATACGTATATTCTGTTTAAAAATAAATTCTGCAGTTTTGGGAGAGATGTTAGAAGTCGGTTTGCGTTAATGATCCATTTGCAGCGCAGGATAATAACTCGGTGAAGTCGGTAACTTACGAAGTGTAACTCTTGTGCTAGTTCGCCTCCGGTCGCATATGCCAGGGACGAAAAAACAACGACGGTCCGTCTCCAGTGGCCCGAGAGCCGCCAAACAGTTTTGCGCGAGTCGTGACGGGAATGGATGCCACCCAAAACTTCTGAAGACGGCTTTCCTATACGAATATTGGACGTCACGTTGCTGTTCCCCGCTGGAGGAATACATATGAGGAACATTCAGAATGGAGAAAAAGGTTCTTCATACAAACATATCTACTGACAATACGCGATACAACACACACATTTTCGTCCATTTTAGTAAAACTGTATTTAAGATTCAAGTTCTTAGCGCACCTCTAATTTACTGATGAAGGCTAAGGGTGGGCCAACACCATATTTAATTCCAGCATTGCCGATGGACGGCGCCAAGAACTTTTAAGTCATTTTAAGCCAGGTGTCCGGGTACCTTTGATCACATAGTACATGAAGACTGTTACGACCAAAAGTAAGTGTATATATAAGCGCTTTTCATCATAGAGCAAGGTCTCAAAAATCAATGCAGTGGAGAGAAAGGTTTACAAAGCGCAGTGAAATTCGCAAGGAGGTTGTAAACAACGTCTACTGTTCGTTCAGCTTCGTGATACAAACGATCGTTCGAGAGGGTAATTACGGTCCCAGCTTTTAATATGGACCACTCCAGTTCAGTATGGTTTCTGGGCGGCCAATATGGGATGACGAACCGGCTTTTCTGACAGAGAGGTAATTTAATCAGACAATCTGACTCTCGAATTCTATTTGAAAACAACATTTAAATAGTAAATGCTTAATTACTTACAAGTTAGAGTTTTAATTGATGTTACTTGTACTATGTAGAGTATTTTCCCAAATCTTTTACATCACTTTCAGGAATTTCAAGAACGGAGAATTCGGGTTAAAAAGGGTGTATGCTCGAGTATTCTTTCACCCGTAATGTTCAATCTTTATATCGCTGAAGCAAAGCCGGAAACCAAAGCTGGATTCAAGAGTGGGATTAAAATACAGGGTGAAAGGATAGCAATGGTAAGATTCGGAGATGACATTGCTATCGTCAGTGAACGTGAAAAACAACTACAGGATGTGTTGAGTGGAATGAACAGATTAATGAGTGTAGAATATCGATGACAGTAAACCGAAGAAAGACGAGAGCCACGGGGAGTAGCAAAAATGAGTAGTAACAGACATGAAATTAGCGATAAACTTAACCATGAAAATTGTTGAGAAGGAACTAAATGAAGTTAACGGATTCTGCAACCTCGGAAACAAAACATCACACGACGGACGAAGCAAGGAGGACATAAAAAGGAAAACAAATACATGCAAAAATATCATTCTTGGCCAAGAGGAGACAACTGGTGTCAAACACAGGCCTTAACTCGAGGAAAAAAATTCTAGGAATGTCCGTTTGGAGCACAGCACTCAATGTTAGTGAAACATTGAACAGGAGAGAATCGAGGCATTTGAGATGTGGCGCTACAGAACTATGTTTAAAATTAGGTGGACTTGTAAGGTAAGGAATGAGCAGGTTCTCAGCGAACCGGTGAAGAAACAAATACACTGAAGCACCAAAGTAACTTGTAAAGGCATGCATATTCAAACACCGAGATATGTAAACAGGCGGAATACGGCTCCAGCAGTCGGCAACGCCTATATAAGGCAACAAGTGTCTGGCGCAGTTGTTAGATCGGCTACTGTTGCTACAATGGCAGGCTATCAACATTTAAGTGAGTTTGAACGTGATGTTATAGTCGGTGCACGAACGATCGGATACAGCATCTCCGAGGTAGCGATGAAGTGGGGATTTTCCCGGTAAAACATCAAATCGCCGACATCGTTATGGCCGGAAAAAGATCTTGCAAGAAAGGGACCAACGACGATTGAAGAGAATCGTTCAACGTGACAGAACTGCAACCCTTCCGCAAACTGGTGCAGATTTCAGTGCTGAGCCATCGACAAGTGTCAGCGTGCGAAACATTCAAGGAAACATCATCGAAGGCCCACTCGTGTACCCTTGATGACTGCACTAGGCAAACCTTTACGCCTCGCTGAGACCGTCAACACCGACATTGGGCTGTTGATGACCGGAAATATGTTGCTTGGTCGGCCGAGACTCGTTTCAAATTGTACCGAGCGAATGGACGTGTACTAGTATGGAGACAACCTCATGAACCCAAGGACCCTGCATATCAGCAGGGGACTGTTCAAGGTGGTGGAGGGGGTGTGCAGTTGGAGTGATATGGGACCCCTGATACATGTAGATAGACTCTGACAGATGACACGTTCGTATGCATCCTGTCTGATCACCTGCATCCATTATGTCCATTGTGCATTTTGACGGACTTGGCCAATTCCAGCAGGACAATGTGACACCAAACATGTCCAAAATTATCACAGAGTGGTTTCAGGAACACTCTTCTGGGTTTGAACACTTCCGCTGGCCGCCAAATTACCCTGACATGAACATTGCTGGGAATATCTAGAATGCCTTGCAACGTGCCGTTCTGAAAAGATCTACATCCTCTCGTATTCTTATGGATTCCTGCAGGATTCATCGTGTCATTTCCCTGCTGCACTACTTCAGACATTAGTCGAGTCCACACCAAATCGTGTTGCGGCAATTCTCTCTGCTCGCGGGGTCCTACGCGACATTAGGCAGTTGTACCACTTTCTTTTGCTCTTCATTGTATATGAATAACACTGACAAGAGGAAGGAACAGAGTGATAGGACATGTGTTAATACACCAGGAAATAAATTCCATGGTACATACGGCAGCTGTAGGGGAAGACAGAGAGTGGAATACATCCGATGAACTATCGAGGACGTTGGGCGCTAGTGCTACTCTGAGATGACGAAGATGACACAAGAAAAACTCGTGACGAGCACCATCATTTCAGTCAGAAGATTGATAACTCAAAAAAAGAATTTTAAAAGCTTTCATTTGTTATAGTACATTATTTTCAGGACATCACGTAATTACAGCCGCAGTTGCCCTAGTACCGTTTTACTACACATGAATCTAGTCAACTGTGTCAACGTTGATTGTTATTACTCGATAAATTCTACCTCACACTCATACGCCGTGTACTTTTTATACAGTAATCATCGACGTCTTAACGTTTCGGAATCAGGATACGATAACGACATATTCATTTACATATTAACTACAGAGTAAACTGTACATTTAAATATTAGGCAATCTTCTTGGTATTTCACATGAGCCTGAATAATAAATGAAGGTTATAAAACGCGCAGCCATTGAATAAATAATGTTCACTACATTCCACAGATATTGTGTTTACTTTATTTTTGTACGCATGGTTTGACTGTGTGAATGTGTGTATTTATACAAGTAATGCTTGTGTGGAAAATTTAAGACAGTGTAGTACCACAGAACGTAGTCTATTAGTGTATCAAGTGTGGAACACAACCCCACCGACCTAATTTCGAAGGTTGTTCATGGGTTATTTCAAGAGTATTTCGGTAAAAGGGGCATGTGGTTCCCGATGGCTTATTACAGAGTAATAATATAGTTATGATTTATTCGGTTTGACACACCATTTACCTTTATTTATAGGAAAACACCTTCGCAACATCAAAAAAGTCTGTAGTTCGACCACACAAAACTACGCCCAGGGTATAATGGCGTTGTCCAAATCTTCCAATGCATTCACTGAACTCATACACGATGGGTATTTCGGCCTGCTCTCCATCTGTAAACCTATCTGTACTTGCTGTGTCAATGTCAACTCGTCATTGTTGACCACTGAGTGAACCGTGATCAATAATTTAGACGTCAGTACATTCAAACAGCATTATGCCTTCCGACACCGTAACACCTAGACCACCAAAACTATCGTTTTCGACAATGTTTTTGGGTGTATTATGTACAGAATAACGATGATATCATGTTGGAGTGTTAGACGTAAATGGGCCCTGAGGGACGCAGATCTGCTTCGGACTGCACTACCCGTATGTAGTTTGGGAACCCACCACAATGCAGTAGCAAAATGAGGTCAAGTCCAGTATTATCGAACATGTTCGTTTTGGTCGTCCAGGTGTTACGGTCTGGGGAAACAATATTGTATGTGCATATTGGCCTTCAAATTTTTGAGAACGGTACACTCACGCTTCAACATTATTGTGAAACTGTAGCGCTTCCCATGTGCGGCTTTCCAGGGGTGCATTCGGCCCTGATTTCTTTTCTACGGATGACAATGCGCGATCGCACCGAACAGTGCAAGTGGAGTATCTCGTGGAACGAGAAGATATACGGTGAATGGACTGGCCTGCCCATCACTCCCCCCCCCCCACCCTCCCCCCTTCCGACTTAAATCCCATCGAGAACGTGTGGGATGCTTTGGGGAGAAGTATTGCTGCACGTCAAAATGAGCGTCACTGATCAGCTTCTTTCAGGTTGCAGTACACTCAATACAGAAATTTTGACAGAAGCTTGTTTTCCTTGCGATTGCAGTCGTCATTCCGAATCCTGTTACTTTTTGAGACGTTTAGCAGTGGTATCTTTCAAGAATGAATTTCCAGTCTTAGTGGAGTGTTTGCTCATGTGAAACTTCATGCCAGATTAAAGATGTGTGCCGTAAGAGAAGTCGCAGCTGTGACCTTTGCCTTTCGCGAGCAATCAGTCTATTCGCTGACTTATTCAAGCACGACTCGCAGCTCGCCCTCACAGCTTTGCTTCTGCCGGTACATCACCTCCTACCTTCCAAGCTCCAAATGGCTCTGAGCACTATGGGACTCAACTGCTGAGGTCATCAGTCCCCTAGAACTTAGAACTAGTTAAACCTAACTAACCTAAGGACATCACAAACATCCATGCCCGAGGCAGGATTCGAACCTGCGACCGCAGCGGCCTTGCGGTTCCAGACTGCAGCGCCTTTAACCGCACGGCCACTTCGGCCGGCTCCAAGCTCCAGAGTCCTCCTCCTGCATACCTTACGGAACTAGTGAAGGTCACAGATTCGAGTAATTCTGTGTTAGGAAGCTTCATTTCAGCGCAGACTCCGCTGCAGGGAGTGCAGACAATTCCCCACACTGTGCTTTATCCATTTCTCCGCGATATCCTCTCTCCACGTGTGCTGATCCCGCAAGGTATGCAAGAGAACTTCTGTGAATTTTCCTTATGCTTTCAGAAGTTGTTATTTTATTTACACGACAAGTTTCAGCATCTTGTTACTGCGATCTTCAGGCACCTGCATGTTGAAAACACTAAGTATACATTCTGTATACGTCAAGGTCTACCACAAGTTGACATTACAGACAATGAAGCGTAATAATAAAAGTTCTTAAAACCTACAAAATCCACCAAGCAGCGTTATAAGGAGCACCTGTGTACGCAAAGCACAACAAAGCAGAATATCCCCATCGAACAGTCAACGTCGGTACTAACTAGTTTGACTTAACGGAGTCACAATGGAACATTACCAAAAACAGAAAATATACTAAATCGAACGCATACACGAATAAAGTTTTCCTAGTCCTTTTATTCTTGTAAAAAGTTTCATAACTCGTATAGACGAGAATCACCATAGTTCTCAGGAAACGCTCTACTCACTCAAAATTAAAAGTCACGATTTGACCTCTAAGGTAACCAACAGTGTGCACATCTATCGCCCAAGTAATATCACCACTAGTTATGTATCAGGATTAGTTGTCACAATATCATAAAGTGCAACCAGAGGCCAAACTCTACAGCTGACAAATTACCAATTGAATAACGCAAAACAAAAGAAACTGAGAGGAATAGTCTTGAAATACCTATAGGGCCTAATGCTATATGTCAAATAAAAAATAAAGAGATAGACATCGAGTCCGTTAAACAACAATTAATCGGCGGGCAAATACCGGGGCAGAACAAGTGAGGATCCCCAAATGCCAAACCAAGAAGAGTCCCCAAAAATCTCAATTGACTATGTAATTACTATTCCCTGGGAAATATAATGTGTCATACTGTCGGCCTATTTACAGACTGACGGAACCCATCGAAATATGAACTTACACACAGTAAGCAGTTTCGCAAAAGGCAGCGTGCGGATGGACCAAGCTAAAACTAGGGCGAGTATGCGGAAACTCACAAGAATACAAAGTATAAGCACACTAGTTACGGAATATACTGGCGCGAAAAGTGGCAATATTTGCGAGCGCAAAGAGAGTTTGGTAAGCGACCTAACACTACACACAATCACAGAGTGGGGCAATACTAAATCAAAGCCTTCTAAATAATGAGGAACACCAACTGAATAAAACAACCAATGTAGTAGCACTAGAATACATTTTCCAGGGGTCTGGAGCCACACAGCAAAACTTGGACCTACTGTAGTAGAGTGTAACATACTCGAAAGTCAGAGCTATCATCTGGTCGACGTCAAAAGAAATTCCTTAAAAACCATAAAATTTGCGTATGTTGTTGTTGTTGTTGTTGTGGTGGTCTTCAGTCCAGAGATTGGTTAATACCTGCTCCGAATTTTTCTTTTGTTTCCTTTACTGCTTGCTCAATATACAGATTGAATAACATCGGGGATAGACTACAACCCTGTTTCACTCCCTTCCCAACCACTGCTTCCCTTTCATGCCCCTCGACTCTTATAAATGGCATTTGGTTTCTGTACAAAATGTAAATAGCCTTTTGCCCCCTATAGTTTACCCCTGCCACCTTCAGAATTTGAAAGAGTGTATTCCAGTCAACATGGCCAAAACCTTTCTCTAAGTCTACAAAAGTTAGAAACGTAGGTTTGCCTTGCCTTAATCTATTTTCTAAGATAAGTCGTAGGGTCGCTGTTGCCTCACGTGTTGCAACATTCCTACGGAATCCAAACTGCTCTTCCCCGAGGTCGGCTTCTACCAGTTTTTCCATTCGTCTGTAAAGAATTCGCGTTAGTATTTTGCAGCTGTGAGTTATTAAACTGATAATTCGGTAATTTTCACATCTGTCTAGACCTGCTTTCTTTGGGATAAAGATGCATGCCCTCGGGAAAACTTACGGCTGTAGTGTCCCCTTGCTTTCAGCCGTTCGCAGTACCAGCACAGCAAGGCCGTTTTAATTAGTGTTACATGGCCAGATCAGTCAATCATCCAGACTGCAACTACTGAAAAGGCTGCTAACCCTTTTCAGGAATCACACGTTTGTCTGGGTTCTCAACAGATACCCCTCCGTTGTGGATGCACCTACGGTACGGCTATCTGTATCGCTGAGGCACGCAAGCCTCCGCACCAACGACAAGGTCCATGGTTCGTGGGGGGGGGGGGGGGGGCGGAATTTGCGTATATGATAAGAATATCGTCATAATATTTCAAGTAAGGTGTATGGCGAAGTGAAGTTTGGAAAGCACCGTGGGGGGTGCTGGCGGAAGTAAAGATGTGAGGACGAGCCGTCAGTCGTGCACGGATAGCTGAGTCCTGGCCCGAGGCACAGTTTGGATCTGCTGCGAAGTTGCAGCGAGCTTTGAGTCTGTCGCCGCTGCAGAGCAGGTGAGGGAACCGCTAGGCTGGGTGCGGCGACCCAGTGCTGAGTGGCTGGAGCGCCGCCAGGGGCAGGCGCAGCACGCGACCAGATGGCGCTGGCGGCGCGCTTCCGGATGAGGTCGGCGTGGCCTTCACTGCCAGTGCCCGTGGCGCAGGGAGGCGGGCTGTTAAAAGAGGAGCCGGGCAAGGCCGTCTCACAGCTAACGGCGCGGCGCCGCTCACCGCTAGGTCCAAGATCTGTTACTGTTTGCGTTACGACAAGGACGCTGCCTGGATATCAGCTACACCGAACTTCTGCAACTACAACAATACTCTCCAATAATACTTCGAAGTGCATGACTGAGGGTATTTCTCATTGTACCGCGTATTGGTTTCTTGTAGGCATTTCGCGTACGGAGCAAGCGATAGTGACTTCTTAATTGCCCCTGTATTCTGTCGTTATACACTGATTAAAACTGCTTTGTGACTGACGTTTCGGCTAGTTGAGTGGTAGTGTACGGTCGTCAGTCAATCGCAGCTTTTTCTCGGGCTCTACAATCTCGCTGTGTTGCCTGCTCTGCCCGCACCTTACTTGCCTAGTGAAGCAGCCTGCAGAGAATGAAAGGGGTCAGGACGCAAGGATGGCAAGTGAGGGAACGAACCGCCAAGTACGCTGTGATTTTTGGATGTTCTGGTTGCGTCACTACGAAAATATTTTCATACCAGTAAAGCAGAACTGTATCTACAGCTTAAGGTAGTACAATGGTTGATGTTATACGGAATAAAAATATTAAAAAGAACAATTTCAGATCCCCAATCTTTGTCAAGAGGTCCTAAATCAACTATTTGGTGATTCACTTTCTTTCGTGTCTTATAGTCTCACATCGTAGCTTGCCTTTTGTGGTCACAGTTATTACGGTGTTTTGAAATTAAGAAACACAGCAGTTCATTCGGGGAGCTTGCAGTGAAAATTGTGGTCGCTTGATACTTTTACTGGACTTAATATCGTATCTTATTGTTTACGAAATGTAGCCATCATCGAAAACTGTATGTTGTCTAGAACGAAGAAAACAGACATTTTAACGATAGTTTAAGGACTCGCTTTTGATCAACTTGAGCAAGCCTTTAATAATAGTTCAAGGCGCTTCAGTCTGGAACCGCGCGACCGCTACGGTCGCAGGTTCGAATCCTGCCTCGGGCATGGATGTGTGTGATGTCCTTAGGTTAGTTAGGTTTAAGTAGTTCTAAGTTCTAGGGGACTGATGACCTCAGATGTTAAGTCCCATAGTGCTCAGAGCCATTTGAACCATTTGAATAATAGTTATGGATAACGTTTCGTATGATTCGGCTTCCTTGGTACGGCACGTAACAGTAGCTTCCAGAAATAAGACGTTATCTCCTGGCTACAACTAAGAGTATTCCCATACCAGACGACTGTAGAAAGGGCGAATTTCTGGATCCCGTTAGTTCCGAGACCTCTAAATGTTGTAGATTAACTGGATATATAAGAGTGGATAAGTTAAATAATGAGGAATAAATCGGGATGGAGGTAAGATGCAGCAAAACGTTTTAGATAAAAGTTGTAGGGGGCGAAGAGGGTCACACATTGCTACTAATGGCCTCATCTTGAACGTGATTTTCAAGGTGATTTGGAGGTTAGAGTGATTTTTTGTAAAAATGGGAACCCTAATTTTTTATTCAAGATTTGAAAAGAGTGGCCAATTAATTTTACAAATGAAATGGTGCATTATTTAACGTCATGGCAAGTTTCAGTCGAGTTCAAATAAGTAAATTTGTTTTTGGTTCTAGTAGGGATTAGTTCGGAATCGAGCAGGGATACCTAAAGTCGCAGGTTCGACTTGATGCTCGACTTCGGCATAGGGGACTGTTGACCTCAGATGTTAAGTCCCATAGTGGTCAGAGCCATTTTTGAGAGCAGGGATACAGCAAAATACAATGTCAGACGCAGATTGGAAGAGGCGTAAGGGGTCACGAATCATTACCAACAACCATGATTTTAAAGGTAATTATTGAAGGTCATTCGAAGGTTGAGCTTTGTTTCACGGCAATCCCTGTTTGTGACGTCGGATTTGGAAAGGGAAAACAGATTTGTACTTTAAGTTTTAATTAACGTGTTTATTGGCAAAAATAAATGTATCAGTGTATATACGTTTCTGTGGCATTTGCAAGACAGAACAAACACAAATGAAGCTTAGATCGTTGATTTACAAGTCGCTGGATGAGCCTTCTCGCCTCTCATTCCTCCGGATGCCTCTTCAGATTTGTATCTAACATTGTATTTTGCTGTATCCCACCTCTATTCCGACTTAATCCCTACTAGAACTAAAAACTGATTTTTTTAATTAGACCTTAACTGAACCTTTCCATGACCTTGAATAATGTATCACAATAAACCTAAAATTTGCCGCTCTTTTGAAATCTTGAATCAAATATTAAAGTTCCCATTAAAAAATCCCTTTAACCTCCAGATCAACTTAAAAATCACGTTCAAGGTCACGGCCATTGGTAGCAAGGCACGGCCCTCTTTGCCATCTACAACAGTAATCTAAAACATGTTGCTGTATCTCATCTCCATTCCGATTTACTCTCTATTATGGATTAAAATGGTCCACCCTGTGTATAGGCACTGCAGATAGCCACGTACCACTGCCGCTTAAATTCCACTGAACTCATAGGTGCTCAAGATAAAATTTATGTGGCATGTAATAACAAAAAATATAAGTTAGCAGAAGCAAAAAGCCTGAGTTTCGCTTCACTGTACCTAAGGAGACGATTAACAGGAGATGTGTACGTTCCTACACTACTCACTTGTAATTGGTTCTTGAAACATTGCAAGTGGCTTTCGCTGAATAGAAGGTCCTGATCTAAAAAACTCTGCCAGGTTAGGCTTTTCAGCATTTCCGTGACTCTCTCCCAGGAGTGAAACACACGTGGCACCATTCCGGCTGGCCTTTCCTGCGATTGTTCAGTATCTCCCGTTAGTGCAACATGGTACGGGAGCAATGCTCGGAAATGTGTGCCACTGGTGTCTTGGAAGGTATCTTCTATGTAGACAGAATGCACCCTCTCAATGTGCTACCAACGATTCGAAGCCTGTCACCTTCTTTATGTACTAAGATGGTATCTGTTCTTTCGGACATGTCCGAAAGAACACATACCAAATTAGTATACTAGTTAAGGCTAACCGGCCACTTGACCATCTTCTGTGCGAATGCACAAACAGTGCCCGAACTCTTACGGGAATCGGCAACGCGCCGCGAGTAATGAGTATAATGGGCGGGGGCACTGCGAATGTAGTGCGGGACAATACGTTGAGAATGTCGGTTTCGCGGGAGGCGTGCCAGAGATAAATCCCTGCAGTCGCGCTATCCTCTGTGTCCTCGGTCGCTCAGATGGATAGAGCGTCTGCCATGTAAGCAGGAGATCCCGGGTTCGAGTCCGGGTCGGGGCACACATTTTCATCTGTCCCCGTTCACGTATGTCAACGCCTGTAAGCAGCTAAGGGTGTTCATTTCATTGTAATGTCACCTTCTTTACCTACGAACGAAACGGGTTGGACAAAACTAATCAAACATCGCGGAAAATGCATGCTTGAAAATAAATTCAGATGCCAGCCAGGCCTGCAGACTGCGCTGTGGTACTGGACCAAGAACGGCACCTCCGCAATGATCCCAATACAATGCAAGTGTCAGTCATTGTCAGAACAGTATTCCGTGTAACTGTGAGCCCATTATGTCGGAGCTAAGTGCATTCGAACGTGGTACTTGTTTGGTGGGTGCTTCTGGAAACAAGCTAGTCGAAGTGCTTGTGTTACAAGAGGCATTGTATCGAGATTTATACCGCGTATGGGGAAGTGGAGAAAAACACCATCCCCTAAATCACAGCACGTACGTAAGTGTGCGTTCTATGATCGAAAGACGGTCACTGAAGAGGATTGTGACGAAAATTAAGACGACGACAGCTGCAAAGTCATTGCAGAAGTGAATGTCTCACTCGCGAACGCTGTCAGCACCAAAACAACACGAAGAGAGCTCCTTAAGCAGATAACTGCAGGGTGAGCTGGAATTCCAGGACTACACATTAATGTTGCGAATGGCTACTACAGGAAAACGTGGGGTCGAAGCCATAAAACCTGGTCTCTGCAGCAACGGAACAACGTCATTTGGTCGGATGTGTCTTGTTTCAGAATGTTTCCAACTTCTGGTCGAGTTTATGTCCCAAGAGTGAAACATGGTGGGGGTTTGGTGATTGTTTGTGCTTTCATGTCGTGGTATTCAATGGGCCCCGAAGGTTACTCTGCAAGGTCACATTACTGTCATCAATTATGTGACCGTTTTGGCTCATCAGGTACATCCAGTAGTACAATATTTGTTCCCCTATGGCGGTCCAGGGCCCCTGTACACACAGTTCACATGTCCAGGACCCAGGACTGTTTTGTGACCACAGTTACCATATTACTGAGGTTTTGTGGTCTACTATGGAGAGAAGGGTGCATTATCGCTACCCATCTTGATCACCGTTGTCTGAACTTTCAACAATCTTATAGAAAGAATGGTATAAAATTCCCTTGAAAACCGCAGAAGACTTACATCTATCCATTCCGAGATGACAAAGTTGTTTGGAATGCCAATAGTTTTTTGCACCGTATTAGGCATGGTAATGTGTTTTGTTTCCGATTTTATCGTATTTTTATGTACCCCCGGTATGCTATCATTCTATTTGATATCCCCACAAATCGCGAAACACAGGTATCCGTAACAGTTGAATGAGTCCAGTTATGAGTGCAGATATTATAGTCATAGGATACTACTTTTTCATTCTGTGAAGTCTAGTTTTACATTTTAGAACATTTAAATCAAGTTGCCAATCTTCGCACCACTCTGAAATCTGTATGAATATTTAGTCAGCTTTTATCGCATAGTACTTGACTAGACGTAACTGCGTCATCTGTAGAATTTCTGATATTACAATTAATATCGTCTGTCAGATCATTAATGTACAGCACTATCAGAAAGTGTCCTAAAACACTTCCCTGGAGCACGCTTGAAGTTACTTGTAAATCAGTTGATGTTTGTCCATAAAAGATAAATGTGCTTCATCCTCCCTACCAAAAAGTTCTCTGTCCAGTCACAAATTTCATTTGGTATCACACATGACAGAACCTTCAGTGATAAACGTTGGTACGGTAATGATCCAAATGAGTCAATTTCTGTCACTTCTTCCGGATCTGTCTCATCTTCTGCATTCGTTCATGTCTTTCCATACTAGTGTATTATCACGTGGAAGTCACATTAAACACCTTTGTATATCCCATTCTGTCGATTCCAACAACTCCGCTCTTTCCCCTGTAACTAGTTCGCTTGGTACGCTGCAGTGGCTGTACCGACAGCCATGCAAAACCAGAACTACACACACACACACACACACACACACACACACACACACACACACATGCGCGCGCGCGCGCGCGCGCGCGCGCGCGCTACATGTCTTCTCCCAATAAAACTGCAGACAGTCCCTCTTCCAGAAGACAATGAACAGTGCCCTAATATTTAGATGTTCCATTAGGCCTAACTTTTCCTGCCCTCCTCTGCCAAGCATCAGGACTCCTCCAGTGTCTCCCACCTGCTACTTTATCCTTTGTGCAAATTACCAGACATCTGAGCAATCTAAAGAAGGCATCAGCACTGTCTTGTTCAGATCCGAGTTGACGGCTGTAACATGTCATTCAGAATGTTATGTAGTTTCTGTGTTAACCCCGTAAAGAGTTTTCTCTGCCCTCCCACTTGGAAATATTGAGTTGCGAATGTTCATTGTTTACTATGCCTAAGTCATAGCAGATCACTGAAGCCGAAAATATTTAGCACAAAATTCCGTACATAGGGCTTCGTGGCAGTGTCTTGGGTTGTTACACAAAATGAGAATTAAATGTAGTGCAGAAAGCCTGTAGATAAACCGGGTCGTAGTTTCGGAAACTGCTTGAGGAGGAGGAGGAGGAGGAGGAGGAGATAAGAGTTTCACGTACCTTCGACATCGAGGGTCTAAAGATGGAGCACTAGCTCGGATTAGGCAAGGATAGGGAAGGAAATCGGTCTTACCCTTTCAAAGGAACCATCCCGGTATTTGACTCAAGAGAATTAGAGAAACCATGGAAAACCTAAATCTGGATGAACGTCGTCCTTCCGAGTATGGTGTGCGGACCACTGCGCTACATCACTCGGTGGTGAGTACATTCATGTATATGGTTGCCACGGTGCACTGTAATATGCACAGCATAGAGTCTCACGGCAACGCTGAACAAATCGTCCCCATTTTCTCTGTAATGAGGAAACGTCCTGTTGTTTATTGTACCTCTTTACTCCTCCCCTGCTTTTAAAGCAAGTAATGGAAAAACTGTTCCATGGTCCGTGCAGCTTTTAAGAAGCGGCTATAAACAGCTTTAAGGGGTACGGCCATTGAAGCAGACCCTGTAATACCTCCGCAATAAAAGTATAAGCTACGGCGACATTTTTTCCTGCATGGGCAATGTACTTTCTTTACTTTCACACAGCAGAGTGTCAGAAGCAAAAAAAATGATAGTAATCACACTGTTGACAGGCAAACGACGCTAGGTCTGCAAATATTCGGCTGCCTATGTGCAACAGGAGCGGAAAAAAGGCTACTCGTGAAATACTTCCAAATACAGTTATCAAGAACGGATATCCCACCAAATAGGAAACAAATGTCGTCAAGAACGAATATCTTATCAAGAGTGAATAGCTCACAGGGTGGTCTGTGCACTCTTTCGGAACATCCCTCTGTGTGCTGGAGAGGGAATGGAACCCAGAACCTAGCCTCTCAAGGGAAATGCTCTTACCGATTGAGCTAAGCAGGCGCCACTCACGTCTTCCCCTCACAGTTTCACTTCTGCCAGGACCTACCTCCTACTTTCGAAACAATCCTGCACACACTCTTAAACTAGTACAATAGTGCGAATGAATTGCGCAAAGAAATGACTTAGTCACAGCTTAGGAATTGTTCCAGAATGAGTATTTATCACAAACTTTAAATCGTAAACGTCGTCTGGTTTCTGACGATACACCGTCCTTTTTTAGTATTAATCACGAACTTTAGACCATAAAAGTCATCTGGTTTTCTGCACTTAAGAAAATACTGAGGAAAGATACAAACACATTTACGGCATTGTGTACCGTGCACAGTAGCGGAACAAATTAGAGACGAGACTGATATCAGCCGAATAACGATGCACCCTTCACGAAATAACATCTGTGTGGCAATGGTCTATGGACGGTTGTTGTTGTTGTGGTCTTCAGTCCAGAGACTGGTTTGATGCAGCTCTCCATGCTACTCTATCCTGTGCAAGCTGCTTCATCTCCCAGTACCTACTGCAACCTACATCCTTCAAAATCTGCTTAGTGTATTCATCTCTTGGTCTCCGTCTACGATTTTTACCCTCCACGCTGCCCTCAAATACTAAATTGGTGATCCGTTGATGCCTCAGAACATGTCCTACCAACCGATCCCTTCCTCTAGTCAAGTTGTGCCACAAATTCCTCTTCTCTCCAATTCTATTCAATACCTCCTCATTAGATATGTGATCTACCCATCTAATCTTCAGCATCCTTCTGTAGCACCACATTTCTAAAGCTTCTATTCTCTTTTGTCTAAACTATTTATCGTCCACGTTTCACTTCCATTCATGGCTACACCCCACACAAATACTTTCAGAAACGACTTCCTGACACTTAAATCTACACGCGATGTCAACAAATTTCTCTTCTTCAGAAACGTTTTCCTTTCCATTGCCAGTCTACAATTTATATCCTCTCAACTTCGACCGTCATCAGTTATTTTGCTCCCCAAATAGCAAAACTCCTTTACTACTTTAAGGTTCTCATTTCCTAATCTAATTCCCGCAGAATCACCCGACTTAATTCGACTACATTCCATTATCCTCGTCTTGCTTTTGTTGATGTTCATCTTATATCCTCCTTTGAAGACCCGGTCCATTCCGCTCAGCTGCTCTTCCAAGTACTTCGATGTCTCTGACAGAATTACAATGTCATCGGCGAACCTCAAAGTTTTTATTTCTTCTCCATGGATTTTAATTCCTATTCCTAATTTCTCTTTTGTTTCCTTTACTGCTTGCTCAATATACAGATTGAATAACATCGGGGAGAGGCTACAACCCTGTCTCACTCCCTTCCCAACCACTACTTCCCTTTCATGTCCCTCGATTCTTAAAACTGCCATCTGATTTCTGTACAAATTGTAAATAGCCTTTCGCTCCCTGTATTTTACCCCTGCCACCTTCAGAATTTGAATGAGAGTATTCCAGTCAACATTGTCAAAAACTTTCTCTAAGTCTACAAATGCTAGAAACGTAGGTTTGCCTTTTCTTAATCTTTTTTCTAAGATAAGTGAACGGTAACATCCTTGAAAACTACTGGTCTCCTAAGAGTCCCGTTCGGAGCTGAATGGAAAAACATTGGGTTGAGTTAGAAGGCTGACTTCAGATCCCGGAGAACTGCCTTCTCTGACTTCAGCTTTTGAGGAAGAATATGCTGCCATTCCTCCAGAGACATTCACACACCTCACTGAAAGGGCTCCCAGCTGAGTTCAAGCGGTCATAAAGAGAAAAGGTGGACACGCCGCACAGTAATGTCTACTGACAAATGTCCCGTTACTTTTGACTACATCATGTATGTAACCTCCATGAATTAGCAAGTAACACCTGACACATTAGGTCGTAAAATGAACTGCGCACAGACAGCTTTGTTGACTTCGCTGCACAACTGATTACGTGAAACACCGAGGCGTCTGTGTTACGATGAACGATGTCGTTGCGTTGAGAAGACCGGAATGAGCCTGGCAGACGCAGCCTTGGTCGTTATATCTGTAATATCTGCTGATGTTTCGCCACATTTAGTGGGCACGTCGGCAGTGAAGGGTACTCCAGCTAATTGGATGGCCCCTGGAGCTGTCCCCGACCTGCAGACTCAGCGTTCAACCGAGCGACGCTCATTATTACGCAGCGGATCACTTTATTTAAACGGCACAAGAAATTCTATCACAGGGGAGTTAATGGAACCCTGGGACATACTGACGTCCTTTCACACAAGAAAGTGTTCTACTAACTGAGAATGCACGCCCGATTTCAGCGTCTACATTCCTTACTGCATCGGAAATTACGAACGCTGAGCAGATGTTCCCGTCTATTAGCTACGGCGATGGTGCCGTTCACGAATGTCAAATGTCACACACCACTCGTTGAGCGAAAATGATACGCGTTACGCTAACATTCACGAAAGGCAAATGTTGAGTGCGAGAAATAGCTGCAAACGAAAGTTCTGACAGCGTACAGATTATTTTATATGACACGGTACTGCGTCTCATACATAGCACGTTACACACAAAATCCATCCGATTCCTAAGATTGTCTCTTCTACATGAGTGAGGACACAAAATTCGTGCAAATTTTAACTAACGCATGGGACTAGGACATTGTTATTTACCAGTTCTAAACATGGTAGATTTTCAGCAACCGTATACACACTACTGGCCATTAAAATTGCTACACCACGAAGAAGACGTGCTACAGAGGCGACATTTAACCGACAGGAAGAAGATGCAGTCATATGCAAATGATTAGCTTTTCAGAGCATTCACACAAAGCTGGCGCCGGTATCGACACCTACAACGTGCTGATATGAGGAAAGTTTCCAACCGATTTCTCATACACGAACAGCAGTTGACCGGCGTTGCCTGGTGAAACGTTGTTGTAACGCCTCGTGTAAGGAGGAGAAATGCGTACCGTCACGTTTCCGACTTTGATAAAGGTCGGATTGTAGCCTGTCGCGATTGCTGTTTATCGTATCGCGACATTGCTGCTCGCATTGGTAGAGATCCAATGACTGTTGGCAGAAAATTGAATCGGTAGGTCCAGGAGGGTAATACGGAACGCCGTGCAGGATAACAACTGCCTCGTATCACAAGCAGTCGAGATGACAGGCATCTTATCCGCATGGCTGTAACGGATCGTGCAGCCACGTCTCGATCCCTGAGTCAACAGATGGGGACGTTTGCAAGACAACAACCATCTGCACGAACAGTTGGACGATGTTTGCAGCAGCATGGACCATCAGCTCGGAGACGATGGCTGCGTTTACCCTTGACGCTTAATCACAGACAGGAGCGCCTGCGATGGTGTACTCAACGATGAACCTGGGTGCACGAATGGCAAAACGTCATTTTTTCGGATGAATCCAGGTTCTGTTTACACCATCATGATGGTCGCATTCGTGTTTGGCGGCATCGCGGTGAACGCACATTGGAAGCGTGTATTCGTCATCGCCATACTGGCGTATCACCCGGCGTGATTGTATGGGGTGCCATTGGTTACACGTCTCGGTCACCTCTTGTTCGCATTGACGGCACTTTGAACAGTGGACGTTACATATCAGATATGTTACGACCCGTGGCTCTACCCTTCATTCGATCCCTGTGAAACCCTACATTTCAGCAGGATAATGCACGACAGCATGTTGCAGGTCCTGTACGGGCCTTCCTGGATACAGAAAATGTTCGACTGCTGCCGTAGCCAGCACATTCTCCAGATCTCTCAGCAATTGAAAACGTCTGATCAATGGTGGCCGAGCAACTGGCTCGTGACAATGCGCCAGTCACTACTCTTGAGGAACCGTGGTATCGTGTCGAAGCTGCATGGGCAGCTGTACCTGTACACGCCATCCCAGCTCTGTTTGACTCAATGCCCTGGCGTATCAAGGCCGTTATTACGGCCAGAGGTGGTTGTTCTGGGTACTGATTTCTCAGGATCTATGCACCCAAATTGCGTGAAAATGTAATCACATGTCAGTTCTAGTATAGTATATTTTTCCAATAATACCCGTTTATTATCTGCATTTCTTCTTGATGTAGCAATTTTAACGGTCAGTAGTGTATGTATCAACGGTGAAACTACTCAGCCAACCGGTAGCAAATAACTGTTAAATACATTGACCTTGGTTTCGACACTCTAAGGATGTTTTAGTCAAAATGAAATTTTTAAGCTGCAATGTTACATTGCGAGAATGCAACAGTCGAAGTATAGGGAAGACATGGTCAAGTAAAGAATTAATTTAATTTTTGTCTTTAGCATGTCTGTTCCATACTCTTACTGTTGCCTACTCGCAGTTTTACTTTACGGCTACTAAAATTTCATTCTGAGGACTACATCCTTAGAGGCGCCGAAACCTATGTCAATAGATTAACTATTATCTGCAACCGGTTGGCTGTGTTATTTCTTCGCTGATGTCTTTTACAAAAGAACCACCGATTTTACAAGCATGCACATACAGCCGTGGGGGTACTTTCAACACTTACGTTTAGGATCAAAGTTTTCATTCACCTTTCACGTACTTTTCTTGTGTGTTATACCGAAGGGGCATGAAACGGAAGCAGTGGTTGGGAAGGGAGTGAGACAGGGTTGTAGCCTACCCCCGATGTTATTCAATCTGTATATTGAGCAAGCAGTAAAGGAAACAAAAGAAAAATTCGGAGTTGGTATTAAAATCCATGGAGAAGAAAAGAAAACTTTGAGGTTCGCCGATGACATATTAATTCTGTCAGAGACAGCAAAGGACTTTGAAGAGCAGTTGAACGGAATGGACAGTGTCTTGAAAGGAGGATATAAGATGAACATCAACAAAAGCAAAACGAGGATAATGGAATGTAGTCTAATTAAGTCAAGTGATGCTGCGGGAATTAGATTAGGAAATGAGACGCTTGAAGTAGTGAGTTTTGCTATTTGGGGAGCAAAATAACTGATGCTGGTCGAAGTAGAGAAGATATAAAATGTAGACTGGCAATGGCAGGGAAAGCGTTTCTGAAGAAGAGAAATTTGTTAACATCGAGTATAGATTTAAGTGTCAGGAAGTCGTTTCTGGAAGTATTTGTATGGAGAGTAGCCATGTATGGAAGTGAAACATGGATGATAAATAGTTTGGACAAGAAGAGAATAGCAGCTTTCGAAATGTGGTGCTACAGAAGAATGCTGAAGATTAAATGGGTAGATCACGTGACTAATAAGGAGGTATTAAATAGAATAGGGGAGAAGAGGAGTCTGTGGCACAACTTGACTAGAAGAAGGGACCGGTTGGTAGGACATGTTCTGACGCATCAAGGGATCACAAATTTAGCATTGGAGGGCAGCGTGGAGGGTAAAAATCGTAGAGGGAGACCAAGAGATGAATACACTAAGCAGATTCAGAAGGATGTAGGCTGCAATAGGTACTGGGAGATGAAGAAGCTTGCACAGGATAGGGTAGCATGGAGAGCTGCATCAAACCAGTCTCTGGACTGAAGACCCCAACAACAACAACAACAACAACAATACCGTACGCACTACAAAGATACACACGATAGTCAGACTCCTCCTTTACTTATACGAAGATGTCTGGATTTACTTTAATTTCTGCAGCTCTGTAGCGTCGAACTTCAACCAGTGTTGTCCAAAGAAGAGGGACGAGGACTGCGTCCTTCACAAAAAACAACTGACCTCCCAACCGTTGAAAACTGAAACTTTTGGTTATGTTCTCGCAATTCCGGAAAAAGAAACATATCAAACGTTTCCAGGTACATGAGTGCTGTAACTACCTCACTGCAAGCAACGATGGGCCCCTAATCATTTCTCGGGTAACTGCATTGAGTTTTCGAGCGTATCTTTCGCTCTCTACTGTGGTATATTTCTGCTGTGTTCGCAGCATTCTTATTCTGTAGCGGTCCACTCTTCCACTTAAATGGAATTCAGCCTCGTCACTGAACACTAAACGTGAAAGGGAATTGTTAGCTTCCTTCTCCGCACCCAAACTAAATTTACACGTCGTGGCAACATTCCACGGGCTGAGGCAAAGCTATGTCTTCACAATACCCTTTCATCCAGGAGTGCCAGTTCTGCAAGTTTCGCTGGAGAGCTTCGGTGAAGTCTAGAAGGTAGGAGACGAGGTACTGGCGGGAATAAAGCCGTGAGGAAGGGTTGTGAGTCATGCTTGGGTAGCTCGGTTGGTAGAGCACTTGCCCCCAAAAGACAAATGTCCCGAGATCGAGTTTCGGTCCGGCACACCGTTGTAATCTGCCAGGAGGTTTCGTATCAGCGCACACACTGCTGCAGAATGTAAGTTTGTTTCTGGAAAGTTTTCGATAATTTTTGCTCTCTGTTATACTGATATCACAATGTCTGTGAGCTTATTCCAGCCAACATTGTCGACAGTCTTTTTGTATTTACGTTTGCTAAGAACGTTGGTAATACAAAATTGTTAAGGCTTTCGTGGCCACTTGTTGACGAATTGCCTATTGGCTTCTGTCTCGGGTTCTTCGGCCGACGTTCATCTACTCCCGTACTGCAGCGAACGACCGTCGCAGGTAGCAAGAGGAGAACCGCACCGGAAATGACCTCGGAGAAGCCCCCGGACGTTGGCGCGCCAGGTACATACAGTCTGCGGCCGCGAGTCGGCTCCAGTTCACCACCGGCAATGGACGGTGAAGCTTTGACAATGCCAGACACTCATGCTGGCGAAACGCCAGTAAAATCATTTGATTAACGTCGGCCGAAGGACTCGAGACAGAAGCCAGTAGGCAGTTTGTCAATATTGGTAACCTTGAACAGGTCGCATCGCACCAAAGTAAGCCGATGAATATCGTAGCTTCTAGGAAGAATGAAGGAAATGAATTCAAACTAGGAGAAAAAAAATACATTCACTTACAGCGTCTCCTGTTGCGCGATTCGAAATTTGTTTGCCTAAGATCCGTTGGATAGTAGCCGCCAAAAAATTGGCAGATGTGTCAGGAAGTGACCGTAGCTTTAATTGTAGTGCTAACAGATTACGCTCGGAAGGTTCATATTGTCACAGGAGCATATTACCAACATTTCTACTGACGTGGTTAAGGGATGCTGTCAAGACGAAATATTGCAGTAACTTGTAAAACTGGTGTGTTTCTGCTCCACCAAAACGCCATAGTGGTTCTGCACGGGATGGACACACATGATGTTTCTATGGCTTGTTAAGTTTTATCGCCTCCCCCCTCCGTACTCTTCTGACACTGCACCCGGGGGCTTCTTCCTCTTTTCTTAGGATGAATAAACCATTGTGTAGGCGACATTTTGAGAACGACGACGAGGTGGTTTTCGGTAAAGTTTTCTTAACAACCAAAATTCAGACTTTCAGAATGGTGTCCACCAAGCTATTCACAATGGGGAAAACGTGTTGCAGTGAACGGTGAATACGCAGAGAACGTGTAACACATCAAGTTTTTTAGCGGACAGAATTTTATTCTGGACTACATCACCTACGACTGAAACTATCTCCGCTAAGTCGTGAACGTAAAATCTGAAGTGCAATGGCTCTGATTATCTGCGGCATCTGAGATGTTACTTCAGTTTCTGTAGATGAAACTCCATTCAGGATAAAATACTGCGTCCTGTGAGGAAATTTTCGTTCGAATCTTAAACCTGGTTTGATATACCATAGAAACAAGATTTCTGTAACAGACATAGATGTGACACTGAAGTGGAAACAGTTCGAAACCATAGGAATCCGGTGTAAACCTGGTTTTCTCTCTCCTTAGTACCGAATGAGTTGCAGGTGAAAGACGTTTTCAGAATTCGTGCTGATTATAATGGAGAAACCTATTTTGTTCCTCGTAAATCACAATGTTTTAACTCAGAGTGTGTTATATAATTCTGCTGCGAATAGGTGTGAGATATACAGGACGATAGTTCTGTTTATATGATCTTCTTTCTTTTTAGAGATATGAGTGGTAAGAATGAGTGTGTTACTCATCCGCGTGTGTACAGTGCTACTGACTGACAGCAACATTTAATTTTTCCTTTGTGAAGGGACATTTGAGGACAGAAATCAGGATTTCGTATCTGTTGTAATCCTATTCGTATTCATATTCTACTGTACCTAACGTGTGGAATTAAGTTCATCTCCATAAAACATAATCTTGCTGTTAGCGTAAAGATGAAGGTGTATGCGCAGAGTAATATTGGTAACTAGCCGCAGCTATGGACGGCGCATTCATTCGCTAAAAAATCAAACCCAGAGGTATGATCAGAGTGTATGTAGACGGACATCACTCTGAAGAGCGGCGTAGCATTGACGTCATTTACGTAGTGTTTGAACTATTTTAATGCCACAAAGCCCTACATGCATGGCTGGTGACATCAAAATGTTAACTGATACTCCGTGACATTTTCAGCGTAGCTCGTAATACTGTTTATGAACAAATAGCTCTTTCAAACAGTGATTTGAACTGCGTGATGTGTTTTCACTAGGATATTTCAAAGACTAACGTGTTACCTGGCATTTCACGCCGAACTGGGGCCTGTGTATTGACCATCGCTTCACAAAAGGGGTGTTACGTTAGTCCGCGATTCGTTAAGTAAATGTGGAATAATTCTCTATTTAATCAGTCCTGATAAAGAGTAGGGCAAATATGACGATACGATATCGAGCGAGCACACCCATCGGTATTAACATCGTCCTTTCAACCGATGTCCTTTCAACCGAGGCGTGTCCAGCAATGACACAAACCCAGGATTCCATTGGTAAACGTGCGCAGTACTTTCCTCCTCCGGCCGGGGTGGCCGAGCGGTTCTAGGCGCTACAGTCTGGAACCGCGCGACCGCTACGGTCGCAGGTTCGAATCCTGCCTCGGGCATGGATGTGTGTGATGTCATTAGGTTAGTTATGTTTAAGTATTTCTAAGTTCTAGGGGACTGATGACCTCAGCAGTTAAGTCCCATAGTGCTCAGAGCCATTTGAACCATCTGAAGTACGTTCCTCAACTAGAGAATGACTTTAATAGATTGAGGAAATTGCCTTTACAGCGTGTAGAGGTAAAACTTAGCGTCACCAATCGATGTTCCCACGAAACTGACGGAAGATGCAGTGTCAACAAACGCATAACGACCGAAGGCAATTGCCTGTAGGATCATTTGGAAGATGGTCGAAGGCATGTGGCCGAAATCAGTTTGAGAAAGTGTGTTTCTGCGGCTACATGCCAGAAATCGAATGGCTCACGGATTTGCTACTTCATTTTGCTTGCCACCACCTCTCTTAGCAGACGTCAGATTACCTGACGCAGATATGGCTTCTTATCTAGTAAGTGTTAAACCAGTCACACGAGTGTATTCATCCAGGACTTTTCTTTCGTCGTTTAAAATCATTCTCCCTGATAGCAAGCAGCTCCTCGATGCTTGTCCTGTCTACACATCTCTTACTTGCTATTATGGACGCTGCTGATCCGTGGTATTCGACAAGCTGACGTTCTTACACTGGCACACCCCGGCTGAAGACGCGTTCTGCCAGCCACGTGTTGTGCCCGCATGGCACTTTCCATTCTGCTGAAGCCCAGAAGCGCTGACACCAGCGGACGCAGCAGTTCTGGGTCTGGAGGCAAACACCTCCAGATAGTGACTGGTTGTGTCTACTAGGGCGCAAATCTGTGTTTGAGAAATCAGTAATAAGTATCAAGATGTCACGGAAATAATCACCAAGTTAATGAAACATACAAAAACGGAAAAACGAAGTCATCATTTTATACAAAAAATTTGGTTTGATCGGGTGTAAATATATTACGCTTTTCTAATTTCTAATGTCCACTTTACTTCACTCTTATTTAAATGAGATCTGAAATTTTTTTTAAAAATTATACGACAACGAGGTTTCGTAAGGTTTTCATCAAGTGCTTCTCTCACTACTTCCTCCGCCACAGGAAGAACCTCTATCATACCAGCCAACTCGTTGAGCCTTACATCCTAAAATCAATGTTGTTGAAAGTGAAAAGAGAAACTTCAAAGGTCCCCTGACAGTATCGCTTTTTCCATTCTCTGCCTAAGCGCACAAAACTTTCAATTGTTTTCAGTCAATTCTCAGCGACTTACTTGCACGTCTGAATCATTAGAAGTTGTTGACTATCCGATATATTCGAAATTTATTGGTGACTTCGAATTCTTAGGCATCAGCTATATTTGGCGCGGTGACACATGTAGACTGAGGCGCCGGAGAAACTGCTATAGGCATGCGCATTCAATAAGAGATATGTGAACAGGCACAAAACGGTGCTGCCACCAGCAACGCCTATGTAAGACTACACGTGTAAGGTGCAGCTGCTAGATCAATTACTACCGCTACAATTACAGGTTACGAAGATTTAAGTGAGTGTGAATGTGGTGTTATAGTCGGCGGACGAGCAATGGCACACAGCATTTCCGAGGTAGCGATGAAGTGGGGATTTTCCCGTACGACCATTTCACGAGTGTATCTTGAATATCGGGAACCTGGTAAAACATCACACATCCCACATCGCTGCGGCCGGAAAAATATCATACACGAACGGGACCAACGACGAATGAAGAGAATAGTTCAACGCAACAGACGTGCAAACCTTCCGCAAATTGCTGCAGATTTCAATGCTGAGCCATCAACAAGCGTCAGCGTGCGAACCATTCAACGAAACATCATCGATATGGGCTTTCGGAGCCGAAGGCCCACTCGTGTACCATTGATGACTGCACGAAACAAAGCTTTACTCCTCGCCTGGGCCCGTCAACACCGACGTTGGACTGTTGATTGACTGGAAACGTGTTGCCTGGTCGGACGAGTATCGTTTCAAATTGTATCGAGCAGATGGACATGTTCGGGTGAGGAGAAAACCTCATGAATCCATGGACCCCGCATGTCAGCAGGGGACTGTTCTAGCTCATAGAGGCTCTGTAATGGTGTGGGAGGGTGCAGTTGGAGTGACATGGGACCCCTAATATGTCTAGATACGACTCTGACAGGTGATACGTACGTAAGCATCCTGTCCGATCTCCTTCATCCATTCATGTCCACTGCGCATTCCGACGGATTGGGGCAATTCCAGCAGGACAATGTGACACCCCAAACGTCCAAAATTGCTTCAGAATAGCTCCAGGAGCACTCTTCTCAGTTTAAACGCTTCCGCTGGCCACCAAACTCCCCAGAAATTAACATTACTGAGCATATCTGGGATGCCTTGCAACTTGCTGTTCAGAAGAGATCTCCACCTCCTCGTACTCTTATGGTTCAAATGGCTCTGAGCACTATGCGACGTAACATCTGAGGTCATCAGTCGCCTAGAACTTACAACTAATTAAACCTAACTAACCTAAGGACATCACACACATCCATGCCCGAGGCAGGATTCGAACCTGCGACCGCAGCGGTCGCTCGGTTCCAGATTGTAGCGCCCAGAACCGCATGGCCACTCCGGCCGGCGTACACTTATGCTCTTATGGATTTATGGACAGATCTGCAGGATTCATGGCGTCAGTTTTCTCCAGCACTACTTCAGACATTAGTCGAGTCCATGCCACGTCGTGTGCTCGCGTTTTCGCGGGGCCCCTATACGATATTAGACAGGTGTATCATCTTCTTTGGCTCTTCAGTTTATTATTGACATACAAAAATTTCTCGCTGACAGGGATCCAATCAGAGACTTCCAGCTTATCGCAAGCGGTCGCTTTAACCAATTCGGCTATCCAAGACCGACCCAAATCTCCACATCACATTGTCTATATCGCTATGCCATCATCAGTCATCAGCTAAAGCTCGCAATCACTATGAATTCGAATCCCGAGCCCGGCAGAACGAGACTACGAGGTAGTTAAGGCAAATCCTTTCGACTACTTTCGAATACATCGTGGGAGTGAACAGGGTTCAATGTTGTTACAAATACTTACTATCAAAAACAGTCTTGATCGAAAATTATTTATTCCTGTGACCAGTTTCGACTGCAACTGTGGTCATCGTCAGACCAATGATTAAGAACCTCCTACTGATGGTCGTGTGATTTACCAACAGAAGGAGGTTCTTACTCAATGGTCTAAAGGTGACCACAGTTGTGGTCGAGACCGGTCATCAGAATAAATAATTTGTGATCAACACTGTTTTTGATAGTAAGTATTTGTAACTGGTTCGGACCTCTGGTAAACCTGGTTCGAGTCCCGGTCTGGCACAAATTTTCATTTCTCGCTAACAGAGTAGTACTTCTTTAGGTAACACAGGCGGTGTCAAAGAAATCGTAGACAGTGAATTAATCTAAAAAAAACTCAACGAGCTGCATCTGGAGCACAATAGCACACAGTTGGAAGCGTTAGACATACACTCTCGTGTTTCGTTGCTTCCGTCGTGCTGGAAGAAGAAGGGTCGTCAACCGCTAAGTAAGTTATATTTGTTATTTTTTATACTCTCTTTGATGTAATTACGAATTAAAGATGGAAAAGTATTTGCTCAAAAATATGACTCAATATTCAAATTTTATTTGGTGATCAACACGCAATTCAAATAAAAACAAAATGGATGTTACTAGCGAGAGTCGAACCAAGTCCTTCGCGATTGCAAGACTTACACGATATACACCCATCTACCACCGGCCCAGTTAAAGTCTTAACATTTTTCGTAGTTAACAGCACTCAAATCTTAAGATTTTGGAAGACGAAATTTTTTCGAGCTTTCTGAGAAGTGTGTCATCATACAGCTTTAGGAATTTGATGACTAAGGCACTAACCTAATTACACATGTTCATCAACATTATATTCCGCAAGCCACCCAAGGATGTAAGGCGGAGGGTACTTCAGGTACCACTAGCCTATGATTCACCTTCCTTATTCCACTCACGAATGGCACGTGGGGAGAATTATTGTTGGTAAGCCTCCATATTAGTTCTAATTTCTCCAATTTCCTCATCGTGCTCAATTCGTGAGAAGTGGGATGAAGTAATGTGTTGTCCGACGCTTCCCAGAAAGTGCACACTGTCGCTAATGCGCAACGTCTTTATTGTAACGTCTGCCACTGGAATTTGTGGAGCATCTATGTAAGGCTCTCGCACCGATTAAAGGATCCCGTGGCGAAATGCGCCGCTCTTCGTTGGATCGTCTCTGTCTCTTCTGTCAGTCTTGCCTGATAAGGATCCCAGGATTGATGACATTACTCAAGAATCGGTCGAACAAGCGCCTTGTCAGCCCTTGCTCCGTGGATGAGTTGTACTTCCTTAAGGTTCTTCCTATGAAAATTGGCAGCTGCTTTTCCTACTGTTTGTTATACACTATGTGAGCAAAAGTATCCGGACTCCCCCCAAAAGATACGTTTTTCATGTTAGGTGCATTGTGCTGCCACCTACTGTTAGGTACTCCATATCAGCGACCTCGGTAGTCATTAGACATCGTGAGAGAGCAGAATGGGGCGCTCCGCGGAACTCACGGACTTCGAACGTGGTCAGGTGATTGGGTGTCACTTGTGTCATATGTCTGTACGCGAGATCTCAACACTCCTAAACATCCCTAAGTCCACTGTTTCCGATGTGATAGTGAAGTGGAAACGTGAAAGGACACCTGCAGCACAAAAGCGTACAGGCCGACCTCGTCGGCTGACTGACAGAGACCGTCGATAGTTGAAGAGGGTCGTAGTGTGTAAAAGGCAGACAAATTGGAATTTTGTGGTAAGGCTTACGCGACCAAATTGCTGAGGTCATCGGTCCCTAAGCTTACACACTACTTAAAGGACAACACACACACCCATGCCCGAGTGAGGACTCGAACCTCCGACGGGGGGAGCCGCGCGGACCGTGCAAGGCGCCTGAGACCGCTCGGTTACCCCGCGCGGCTAATAGGCAGACATCTATACAGACCATGACACAAAAATTCCATACTGCATCAGGATCCACTGCTAGTACTTTGACAGTTAGGCGGGAGGTGAGAAAACATGGATTTCATGGTCGAGGGACTGCTCATAAGCCACACATCACGCCGGTAAATGCCAAACGACGCCTAGCTTGGCGTAAGGAGCGTAAATATTGGACGACTGAACAGTGGAAAAACGTTGTGTGGAGAGACGAATCACTGTACACAACGTGGCGATCCTATGGCAGGGTGTGGGTATGCCGAATGCCCGGTGAAAGTCATCCGCCAGCGTGTGTGGTGCCAATAGCAAAATTCGGAGGAGGTGGTGTTATGGTGTGTTCGTGTTTTTGTTGTTTTGCCTGGCACTATCACAGCATAGTTGATGTTTTAAGCACCTTCTTGCTTCCCACTGCCGGCCATGGTGGCCGAGCGGTTCTAGGCGCTTCAGTCTGGAACCGCGAGACCGCTACGGTCGCAGGTTCGAATCCTGCCTCGGGCACGGATGTGTGTGACGTCCTTAGGTTAGTTAGGTTTAAGTAGTTCTAAGTTCTAGGGGACTGATGACCTCAGCTGTTAAGTCCCATAGTGCTCAGAGCCATTTGAACCATTTTTTGCTTCCCACTGTTGAAGAGCACATCGGGGATGGCGATTGCATCTTCCACAAGGATTGAGCACGTGCTCATAATGCACGGCCTGTGGCGGAGTGGTTACACGACAATAACATCCCTGTAATGGATTCGCCTGCTCAGAGTCCTGACCTGAATCGTATACAACACCTTTGGGATGTTTTGGAACGGCGACTTCGTGCCAGGCCTCACCCACCGACATCGATGCCGCTCTTTAGTGCAGCGCTCCGTGAAGAACAGGCTACCATTCCCCAAGAAACCTTCCAGCACCTGATTGAACGTATGCCTGCGAGAGTGGAAGCTGTCATCATGGCTAAGGGTTGGCCAACACCATATTGAATTCCAGCATTACCGATGGAGGTCGCCACTAACTTTTAAGTCATTTTCAACCAAGTGTCCGGATACTTTTCATCGCCTAGCGTATGTGGTCATTCCACTGTAGGTAGCTCTGGATAATTACTCCTACATATTTTACGGAAGATAGTGTCTCCAGCAATTTGTCATCAATAATTCTGTAAGTACGAAGAAGACTGAAAAGGGCAGCTCTTAAGGACCCCGTGTAAGAACAGAGTGAGGGATAAGGACAATTATACACTAAGGTAAATAAGGTTACGGGTCATCTGCTGATATCGTGTCGGATCCTCTTTGCCTCATGTAGTGTAGCTATTGCAATTGGCATAACCAGTAGTCGAAAGCATCCTGCAGAAATACTGAGAGATGCTGCCTCTACTGCCGTCCATAATTGGGAAGGTATCGCCGGTGCGGGAGTTTGTGCACCAAGTGACCTCTCGGTTACGTCCGATAAATGTTCGATGGCATGCTTGTTAGGCGATCTGAGTAGTGAAATCTTTCTCTCGAATTCTCCAGAATGCTCTTCAAACTAATCGCGAACAATTCTAACCCATTGACTCGGGCACTGTCATTCACAACAATCCCATCGTTATTTTGGAACGTGGAGTCCTCGAATGGCTGAGAATGGTGAAGTAGCCGAACATAACCATTTCCAATCAATGACCGGTTCAGTTGGACAGAGGAACCAGTCTACTCTAAGTAAAACCAGCCCACATCACTATGGAGCCACCACAAGCTTGCACAGTACCTTGTGGAGAACTTGGGTCCATGCCGTCGTGGGGTCTACGCCACACTCGAAACCTATCACCAGGTCTTCTAACTGTAGCCGGAACTCATTTGACAACGCCATTGTTTCCCTGTTGTATACGATCCAACCGATATAGTGTCCAACCGATACGGTCAGGAACCCAGCAGAAGTACTGCAAGCGATTTCGTGCTGTTAGCAAAGGCTAATGTCGTCTGCTGTCATAGCCTATGAACGCCACATTTCGGTGCGTTACCATAACAGATACGTGCGTCGTACGTTCCACATTGATTGTGTTGCTTGTCTTTTATCACTGACAGTTCTACATTAACGCCGCTGCGTTGTCCGTGGTGAGAGGTAATGCCTGAAATTTGTTATTCTCGGCAAACTCTCGTTGACCCTGTGGGTCTCTGAGTACTGAATTTCTAACGACGCTTCTAGCTCCTACCATTATGTTAACTCCCGTGGTGCGGTCATAATCACTTCAGAAACCTTTTC
Source organism: Schistocerca americana (assembly GCF_021461395.2). NCBI lineage: Eukaryota > Metazoa > Arthropoda > Insecta > Orthoptera > Acrididae > Schistocerca > Schistocerca americana. The sequence goes on from NC_060122.1 coordinate 647,997,577, forward strand.
ACACGAATCACCAAGTACAAATGGCAGCTCTGACAATCCACTTGCGAGGTGCCGGGGTTAGCAGTGTATCTAATACTAAATTCTTCTAGAATATTCATAAGGAAATGATGCTCTAAGCCACCTCCCCCCCTTTCTAACTCCGACTTTTGCTGTTCCACACGGATTAAGAAGAAACGCGAACTGACTGTAATCGACCCTGCAAGTGGAGTAGAAAAGAGTTTGGCACCTGCAATAATTTAAATTGATAAATAAGTTTCATTAACGTGGTGGGAAATGAAAGGGTTGCTCTACCGATCTACAGAATGAAAGTTCTGTCCAAAATAACAATTTGATTTATGATGACTAAACTCAAAATAATAAACACAATACATGAAACATTTACAACACGTCGAATTGAATACTCAAATAAATGCTGTGAAGGTGAAGTTGTCCGTAAACTAGCTTATGACGTTTATGATGAAGTGGTATGTGGAGCCAATTCCTTGCAACTCAAATCTGAAGAGAAACACCCAGCCAACCCAACATTAATTGCTGTTACAGTAGTGAGAACTCAGACAATGAACACCCAAGACAGAACCACGTAAGAAAAGACGGGAACATGCGCGCTCTGCTGAGGTCTGCTTATCACAGAGCAAAATTCCCTAATCTGCCGGTGCTGCGGACACACATTACCAAGCTGTCTTCTTAACTGCAAGGACACGATCTGGCGTACCGGAAGCGATGGCTGGTTGCTTTGACGTCCAGTCATGGTGATGATAATGTCGCGAGTATAGCCCGAAACAAATTATCCTGGTCTGGTTGTTCCAGACTAAAGACTTCCTATCAATACAAATGCGCCTCTGAGGGAGACGAAGAAGGCTCGCCACACAATCACTGACGGTACAGTGATTGATTTTAACAAGCGAGGTCACACAGTAACTCCGCTACAGTCAACTTTAGCCAAAACTGCTCCAGACGGACAACATAGGCCGCTTCTACGCAGAACACTCAGTTGCCAACTGTACTCGGAAAGTTACGTTGAAGTCTAAACTTCAGCAACTTCGTGAAACAATTACAATTAAATTAAAGTATATTAGAAAGCCAACGGAAGGCAGGCTGTCCAGAGCAGCGAGAGCTCAGTCTTGTAACCTACTCCGACCGAAAGGCGAGAGCCGACTCACTCAAGAGCACCAGTACAAGCCGAACACAGAACATTCCCGCCCCCACGACAGTGACCGTGGTTAAACGTTCCAATCAACAACTCGAAAAGCGGCGGAAAATGCCACTCTATTGCCGAAGTACTACCATTCCACCCATGGAGATTCTTGGCGCCAATTTCTGCGCCGATTTTGCTACGTCACGGAGCTATGCCCTGAGCAAGCCAATCACAGTTACGATTTTGCAGAAAACGCGGGAATTTGCCCGCCAAGACTGCCTGGGAATACAAGTCATTACCACGCTTCGCTGGTAGCCCGCCAGAAAGTGTTTTCACAAAGTTTCTGCGAAGTAACGAAATCTCTAGCCCAGCCGCCCCTTCTGGCCCCTCTGGGCGTGTCGCTCCCGCTCTTATGACAATGTCGGCGTCTGGAAAGCATCCACTCGACTCCCTCACACCCGTCGGCTTAACCCTTCTAAGCTCAGCATAACTCGGCTGTCGCCGGACCACCCGGGTGACGAGAGACGCGGCGTGGGAAGTCCGCGTGTGAAGGAATAGCAACTTTTCACCGCATGCAATTAGAGAGGAAAATCGAATTACTCAGAGTCAGATAGAAATATGAGAGGGGGCTCATGCCACCTCTCACACTGCCCTTTAATAACTTCCGTACGCGATGCTACCGCCATTTGTATATGTCCATATCGCTATCCCATTACTTTCGTGCTCCGTGTAATGTGCCCCTGAAGGAACAGCCGACACCTTCAGTCTATGAGGAACATCTGTGGATGACCTCCATCGCCATTTAGAGTGGCCAGCGCTACCTCAGCGGTGTTTCGCCACAGAACGCTGCCTGGGTGTGGAGCGGCTGTTCCCAGCGATCTGGAGAACGGCGCCTGTCGGCAGGGTGAAAGTAGGCGGCGGCCTACGCCTAGGCCGGGTCAGTGACTGTGCGTGACCGGCGCCTGCACGCACTTCACTATACCAGCGGAGGCGTGGCTGGGCGCGACGTAAAGGCGTGCGTCCATGGCGCTGTGACTCTTTGCAAACTTCACAGTTGTCCCCTGCACACCTTGCCGGATAAGCTCACCTGGAAGATGGCATTGTTACCGAGAAATTGCTTTGACACCGGCAAGGGGAACTTTTCTTTGTCACCAGTCGTATGATTAGTTTGATGCGGCCCGTCACGAATTCTTCTGTTGTCCCAAACTCTCCCATTAAAGTCGCACTTGCACCCTACGCCGGATGTCTTCCAATCTCTGTTTTGGTATACAGTTGTCATCCCCTACAGCTCTCATGGAGGTTATATCCTGACAACTTTACCCTGTTCTAACACCCTGCCCTTCCAGAATGAGATTTTCACTCTGCAGCGGAGTGTGCGCTGATATTTATCTTCCTGGCAGATTAAAACTGGGTGCCGGACCGAGACTCGAACTCGGGACCTTTGCATTTCGCGGGCAAGTGCTCTACCAGCAGAGCTACCCAAGCACGACTCACGCCCCGTCCTCACAGCTTTACTTCTGCCAGTATCTCGTCTCCTACCTTCCAAACTTTACAGAAGCTCTCCTGCGAAACTTGCAGAACTAGCACTCCTGAAAGAAAGGATATTGCGGAGACATGGCTTAGCTACAGCCTGGGGGATGTTTCCAGAATGAGATTTTCACTCTGCAGGGAGTGTGCGCTGATATGAAACTTCCTGGCAGATTAAAACTGGGTAGTTCAGTTGGTAGAGCACTTGCCCGCGAAAGGCAAAGGTCCCGAGTTCGAGTCTCGGTCCGGCACACAGTTTTAATCTGCCAGGAAGTTTTATCCTGCCCCTTCTTCTTGTCGTGGTTCCGTATGTTTGCTTTCTATACCTATTCTTCAGAGAACATTTTGATTTCCTATCAGTGCACATAATTTTCAACATCCTTCCGTAACAACACATCTCACACGCTTCGATTCTCCTCTTTTCCTGTTTTCCCATAATACGTTATTTTACGTCGTAGCATCTCCTTCACATTCTGTGATGAGTGGATATCCACTCCTTGTCGCATGCTCATGGTGTCTCCGTCTTTCAACCAAAATTCACAGATGCTCATAGAAATAGGACGGGAACATCCGACCAGTTTCGCCGTTTTCGAGATGATCGTTTCCAGACGCTGGGCGATTACAATTTTTCCATTGTCTAAGTCGCTTACAGGAGTATATTCCGCCATTCGCGGTCCATTAATATCTGCTCTGCTTTCGAAGTGTGATCAAAAAGTAACGGGACTGTGTTGATTTCGCGAGCTTTATACGTAAGATCTTCAGTTCTTTTTTATCCTCTTGGTATTTATATTTCTGATATATGTTTGCATCTTTTGAGTATTTAGTTCATTGTTAACGATCGAAAATGCTGTGTTTGTTTATGAATGCTCCGCGAATTTTAATTTGAGAAAAAGGTGGCATGCCTAAACTTTTTTTTTTTTAATGGAACTAAGCGCAGCACCGCATTCGAAAAGTTGACAGTGGCTTTTGGCGAATCTACCATGAGTAAAGCAAGAGTTCACTAGCAACATAATCGTAATGAAAAGGGTCCAGAAAATGTTGAAGACGACGACCGCCCTGAACGCCCTAGCATGTTAATTACTGACGACAATGTGGAAGAAATAAAGAAAATGTTTCGGGAAAATGTCCTAGCGTCTCGACTTAAGTCGATCCATCGCGGCTTGCGTATCTCTGGTTCGGTGTCAGGCGGTGTGGCTAGGTGGCCCTTCGGGGCCGGGAGGTACGCGAAGCGAGGGAGAGTGTGCAGCGGGGCAGTGAGGGGCGTGCACAGACTTTGGCAGGAAAGTTTACGAGGAAGCGTGTGCTGTTGGGCGTGTTGCACACCGGGGGTAGCTCCGCGGGCCGTGGGGCCTTGCAGCGTTTTGCAGAGGCCGCTATTCCTGTGCTCCTGCCGTGTTTTTTTCGCAAGTTGGTCGAAGGGCAGAACTGATTTTGCAGGCATACCGTTCGTCCATTAAAGTACCCGCCAGGGTAGCCGAGAGCGCTAACGCGCTGCTTCCTGGACTCGGGTAGGCCCGCCGGCCCCGGATCGAATCCGCCCGGCGGATTAACGACGACGGCCCTGGATGTGATTTTTAGGCGGTTTTCCACATCCTACTAGGTGAATACCGGTCTGGTCCCCACGTCCCGCCTCATTTACACGACTCGCAGACATTTGAAACACTTTAACACTATCTCACGATTTACACTAGACATAGACAGCTGGGGTACTCTCATTCCATCCTGGGGGGGGGGTTATGGGGTGGCGGCAGGAAGGGCATCCAGCCACCCTTAAACTTAACCATGCCGACCCTGCGCACAATGCGGGATAAAGGCAGTGGCAAAAGAAAGAACCGTTTGTCCATTAAAGCCATTTATGAGGATAACGAAACCATTCTTCTGGGAACGAAAGTATTACTGTCCCGAACTCCGTATCCAATCATTGAAATTGCTTCGTGCTGCGTATTTGTTGCCAGCGTGGCTGAGGTCTGGCTGAGTATTTTAAAAGACTGCCTCCCCCTACTTGGCTCCTGCTATGCGCTATGTGACATGGTTAAGTTTGCATGTCAGCAATTTGTTTTAAATTAATCTTTTTATTTGTATTGAAAATTGATGGAAAACTTCGTGTGTTCTAGTACTGCCCACGTGGAATGCTAAGTTTGAACTACAGTTACGTCAGTGGACGGTTGTTCTACTGGACGTATCTGGTCTATTATTTACTAGTGGGCTCACTGCTGGAATTGTGGAAAACTGTAATATACTGAAGCTTACTTTGCCTTGTTTTAAGTTAAGGAATTTGACGGTAGCATACTGTGCAAAATTGCCGACCTTGGTGAATGTACGTTCGTAACCTAGTTAGTATGTTGTTGCAAATTATATTTTTAAGATTTCTATAACTTTCTTGTGCTGTCAAATCAGCAAATTAATTGCATTTTATAGCATTTATGAGCTCATTCATGTTACTGAGACTTCAAGATAGTAAGCCTCTTGTCTGCCCCCAATCCTAGTTCTATGTACCTGCTTGTGTGGGGCCACTTTGTTTGCGTTAATCGTCCACGATTGTGTCGCTGAGACGATCGCGCTACGCAGTCCGCACACCTGCGATCTGCGAGGGACACTTGAACATACGGAACACATCAATGTGTGTGATCATACCATAGGCCCCGTCTGTATATTGTGCCTACTGCAACTAGTCCACCCACCTAACGGGCAAAGTTATGTTTTTCTTGATTGCCGTTTGAAACTGCCCAGGGATATTACATATTTCATTTAGTAACTAAAATTTCAGTTTTCACGTTCCATGAAGTTGCTTGCTGTGACGTTTCACTTTCTTGTATTTCGTATGTTACTGTGTTCACTAATAGTTTTATGCGCCCACTAATTCCTTGATGGTATATTGTTCTGGCCCATATTTCTCTAAGGAAGTATTGTTGGTCAAATGTTAATTATTCTTGTAAATTATTAAAGCAATTTTCATTTCTCTAGTTGTGCCTCAGGGGCTGATAAGAGAATTTTTTTTTTTTTTAGAAATAAATTTTAATATATAGTTTTATTCTGAGTATCAACCAACTTGTGAATCTTGATTCGGATTCTATAAATTAGTCACATCACATCGTTTTGAGACTGATAAAACAAATCCTGGATCAACTGATGGCTTAAAGCAATCTTCCTTAATTGATTAATTTGTAATTAAACTGGTTGTTTTCTGAATGGTTATGATAAATACACCTCGTGTGTGGTGTTAAATAGTGAATGGTGTTGAACAACCTTGGGGTCAAGTCCTACCGTCTAAGTGTTTTTCCTAGATTTCCCGTGGGGCGTAATTTGCCCATTCCAGAAAAGTGTAGCAGCAGAATTTGTTGTGAAATTGTTGAATTATTTTATCAAAAACGACGTCGCGTAGATATTCCTCAGAAACTGCTGAATGAAGTCGACAACGATCCACAATTTTTAAGAAGATACAGGCGAGTTACAACAGGTGGGTACACGGGTATGACGAAACCAAGGCTCGATCTTCCAAATGGAAACTACCTGAAGAGCCACGACCGAAAAAAAATTCGCAAAGTTAGAACAGATACGAAGGTTCTTCTCACTGTTTTCTTCGATTAGAATGGGATAGTGCCACATGAATTCCTGCCTTATGATCGTACAGTCAACAAGGGATACTACTGGGAAGTTATGTGCCGTCTACGTGAAGAAATCTGAAGGAAACGACGAGAACTGCAGAACCATTAGTGGAAATTGCATCACGGTGATGCTCACTCTGAATACTTGTTCATGATACTTTTTGCCAAGAAACCAAGCCGTTATAATGTCTCAGCCATCCTATTCTTCGGACATGGCCCCTGCGATTTTTTTCTATTCCCGCGGCTGAAGACAACCAAGAAAGTATGTCGTTTTGACACCATTAATAAGATAAAAACGGAATTGCTGAAAGAGCTGAATATCATAACCATAAGTGAGTTCTAGAAGTGCTTGCATGATTGAAAAAAGAGCAGGCATAAGCGTGTTACGTCTGAGGATTACTCTGAGGGGACAAAGGTGATCTTGATGAGTACATAAAGATTCTTTAAGAAACATTAAAATTCCTTTTACTTTTTGTTCACACTTCTTACGTAGGCATTCAATCTCGTGGCGGGCAGCTACCAGGTTGGCGAATGAATCGCAAACTTGCTGACGTGGAGGACGTACCACACTATCCCGGAAGGATAGTTCAAATGGCTCTGAGCACTATGGGACCTAACATCTGAGGTCATCAGTCCCCTAGACTTAGAACTACTTAAACCTAACTAACTTAAGGACGTCACACATATTCATGCCCGAGGCAGGATTCGAACCTGCGACCGTAGCAGTCGCGTGATCCCCGACTGAAGCGCGTAGAACCCGTCGGCCACAACGGCCAACTCCGGAATGAGAGTCACCTTCTCAAGTGATGTTCATGTTCTTGGAGAGTGTGATAGTATCGTTTCTGAACACGTTATAAATTAATAACTTAGTAGATGAAATGAGTTCCCATCTCAGACTTTTTCGCAAATGACACAATTATCTACAGGAACATACGCTGAAGTGCTGTGATACTCAGATCTTGAGAAAATATCAGCCTGAGGTAAAAACTCGCCATTTGCTCTTAATGCAGATGGACGTAGACTTACCAAGTTTGACAACTGGATTAATGACTCGCAGGTAGATTCAGCCATCTCTGACAAGTACACAGGACATTCCGAAAGTAAGTTTCGTCATTATCTTTCACACGGAAACTTTACTGTCGTAAACAAACACACCGTGGCATCATGAACTATGCACTTGACCTCGAGACATCTGTCGTAGCGTGCGATCAGCTTGAAGAAACAACTCTGGTAAAACTCGGTGGCCTATCCGCTAACGCCATGTTCTGTACTCTAGCCATGTTGTTTCATTCGTGGATGTAAGAAGGACTCCCACATCGACCTTCATCTTCCACACTCCGCCTTCCTTTTCTGAATATACAACACCTGCGACCAACTACTTGGCGAGACACGACCCCTTTTACCATACACGATCCTTAGGCGTTCACGGATGACGGACACCCTAGTCCCACGTCGCCATTCATACCAGATAACAGCACTTGCTGCCATCGGCGACCATGTAGTCAGTACACGTCTCAGCAACGTGATTTGTAGTCTAATAACTCTGGGCACGTGGGTCCACTGCTACTCGCTCTTCTTCGGCAGTTTGCGTATGCGTCATTCCTCCTCCACTGACGCCCCATCCGTCTTTGAACCAGCAACGAGTGAGGATTGATAAGGCGTTCGTTTGCCTCCTCTTCTTTTTCAAAACAAGTGACGAACCTTATCTTCGGAAAGTCCCTCGTACTCAAGAGTAACAATATGTAGAAATATGAACTGGGACGACCTTATAGACTCAGTTGCAGATACATCAAATGGTCAACTACGATTCATTGGTAGGATGTTGGGGAAGTGCAGTTAGCCTACAGAAATATTAGCATAAAATACTTGTTGGGCTTATACTAGAATGCTCTTCATGTGTATCAGACCCGTATCAGCTCTTACTAACGAGGGACACTGACTGTGTACTAAGAAGTTCAAGAATTTTTCGAAGGTGTACACCGCCATTTGATTGTACCTTACTGTATTTTTCTTCTGTAAAATCCAGATTTGGGCTTTTACGCCATTATTGAGTACAATGTTCTTAGGCCATGAACACGCCATATCTGGTAAGGTCAGACCGAAGCAGATAAAGAACACTTTACTCGATAATGGCGTAAAATTCGAAATCTAGATTGTACAAAAGTACAGTAAGACACAGTGAAGTGGCAGTGTATTCTTTAAAAAATACTGTATCACTGCAGCTGAGCACGGTGGAAAACTTTATTAGGTCAGGCAGGGTCACAGGCTTATGTGAATGGTGAAAATGAGTAACAAATTTTGAAAATTTAATCATTACTGTTCAGTGGCCCAAAAGAACACTCCTTTGGGGCACATACTATGAGTACTCTTCGTATAAACATTTATCCGGTAGAGTTGGTTCAAATGGCTCTAAGCACTATGGGACTTAACAGCTGAGGTCATCAGTCCCCTAAACTTAGAACTACTTAAACCTAACTAATCTAAGGACATCACACACATCCATGCCCGAGGCAGGATTCGAACCTGCGAGCGTAACAGCCGCGTAGTTCCGGACTGACGTGCCTAGAACCGCTCGGCTACCGCGGCCGGCTCCGGTAGAATTCGTACAGGTGAAATTAGGCAAGAAACAGCTGCCATAGAGACGAAGAAGCAGTCGCTCTTCATAAGCTGAATTGGTGAATGGAACGGGATAGAAGTTTAATCCCGTTCCTGTCCAAAATATGTAAAAAGGCTAACAACGAATTTAACACAGGAGTGCGCAACCTTTTAGCTTACCTGGACCACATTAGAAGGAGACCAGTATTTTTGGGCTGCACATAATATAAGTGACAACAACAATAACCGCTGAGGGAAAAAAATTAAGAAGGAATAGAAGAAGATATGGACCAATGAGAGAACAGCATCGTTTGGAAATGCTTTCAAATTGAAATTTTCAGTTGATCATAACTTTACACTAACGGAATTTAATGGAATTTTTTATTAGCGATCGTGTGATAGTTGCTCAATTTTTGGGCCGCATTGATACTTGCTTTGGGCCGCATGCGGCCCAAGGACCTTGGCTTGGACACCCCTGATTTAATATTTGGAGATAATATTACCAAAGCTAATAAAACAGCTGTGCATCGGTATACATATATTTCTTTGATTTATGTACGAAACCCAAGTAAGACTTCTGACTTCACTCGAGATACAGTCATCGTATCTGATCCGGTTAGTACGATAAGTTTACGTTAACTAAGGCGGTAGGAAACCACACTGCAAACATTTTTAACACTCATTCACAGTAATGTCCTTTCCCTCCAACAGGGCCAGTAAACTCCTATGACGAAATTAAGAGCTCAATGGTGTGACAGTCTTTTTTTTTTCGGTCATCTGTGCCGAGAGATATTGAACTGTCACAGCCAAAAAGTTTCGAGTGCTACAGCGGGGGTACACAGACACCCTGAAAGGAAGCCAGTCCTGAAATGAATTCCATGTTGTTTTATAAAAGTGAACGGCACTTTTAAGTCTCGTCGGGAAGAAACGGTAAATCTGTACATTAACCCTCCAAACTATTCATATGGCAGTTATTCGCAGAATGTAATGATCGGTGTAAGTCGTGTTCTGAAGACTCGGCCGCACAGTAATTTTGGTTTCATGTTCGCTACTGTCACGTCCATGTTAATACATAGGGCAAAATCAATTTGTTCGGTGATTGTGTCTCCGGTAGGGCAGAACATGACCGGTGTGGGCTTGCAGGCGAAGTCCCGAACTGCAGTGCAACCGCCCCCACACAGAGCCCGCGCTCTGTCTCCCCTCCTATCAGCCGTTGCGAGCGCAGTGATGCGTACATAGCTCCAACATCCGTATCTTCCCCCCTCACATTCATTGCCACCGACCGTGAAGAGCGTGCAGTAGCCTACATGTTGTAATCGGCCTTGTCGCTCGCTGCTATCACAGTTTGCTCAACACGATACATTCGTTGTATACATGAGGCGATAACAAATCATGTGTGAGATCTCACTACGTAGCTGACGAAGTGTTACAAGGGAGCTTCCATTTAAGTTTGCCTTTTTCTGACTTGCATGATTATCAGACTAGTTCTACGGGGTGTATCATAGCAAAGTAGACCTATATGGTAACAGAAGCAAAAACGTCCCAATAAACAGGGATCCGCAGAGGAGCCGATTGCGAGATGGCTGCGAATCCGTGGTTACACAAGCTACCGCTGATTTTAGTATGAAACACTGTTCGAGTTAAACAAAGGTATCTGATAATTCTGTGGTGTCTGTTGTTTTGGACACGTCCGAGGAATAATTAATGTAGAGTAACGAAATGTTGGGAGCACATTTGTCTATTTAACATTGATTGACATTGCAAAATAACACGTTAATGTAAGCGCGAGATACGCTATTGCAAATGTAAAATACTGGCACATTAATAACCAGTGTAACAACCAGACTGTTGGATGCAAGCGTGAAAACATGCATGCATTCTGTTGTATAGGTGGCGTATGTCAGTTTGCGCGATGGAGCTATATGCCTATTGCAGTTGGCCAGCAATACAGGGACGGCTAATGCTGCTTGTGTATAATGCTGAAGTTGTCGTCCGATGATGTCCCATATGTGGTCAACAAGAGACAGATTTGGTGATCGAGCAAGCCAAGGCAACATGTAGACACTCTACAGAACACGTTGGGTTGTAAGAGTGGTATGTGGGCGAGCGTTATCCTGTTGCTAAACGCCCATTTGGAGTGGTGTTCATGAATGGCAGCACGACGGGTCGAGGCACCCGACTGACATACAAGACTCAGCGGAGCAGCGCCTCTGAGGACGTCCAGTGCAGACCTGGACGAAACGTAAGGAACAGAAGAGTTTCTTGGACTACGACTTTACATCCCGAAAGGTTTACCAGCAGACAGGTCCACTGTGTCTAGCACGCAAACACGTTGGTAGTAGGCCCTCAAACGGCTTCCTTTTAACCGAAACGCGGCCATCACTGGCACTGAGGCAGAACCATCTTTCATCAGAAACCACAACAGACCTCCTCCCTGCCCTCCAATGAGCTCTCGCTTGACACCACTGAAATCGCCAATGCCGAAGGTTTGGGGTCAGTAGAATGCACGCTAGAGTGCGTCTACCTCGCAGGTTTTCTTGAAGTCACCAATTTGCAGCAATTCGTTGTGTCACTGTGGTACAAACTGCTGCTCAAATTGCTGCTGTAGATACAGTACGATGCGCTAGAGCCATACGCCGAGCACGGTGGTCTTCCCTATCAGAGCCCGGTCTTCTTGCTACCGCAAATTCTCCTGTCCACCGCTGCTAGCGGTCATGTACAGTGGTTACATTCCTGCCTATCCTGTCAGTAAAATCGCAGAAAGAACATACAGCTTCTCGTAGCCCTTTTTTACGACCTCTTTCAAACTCAAGTGACGTGTTCATATGTCTTTCTCGCCTTAATGGCGTTCTTGTCTTATATCAACTCATCATGTCCAGTCTCAAAGGTAACCAACGCTCACAACCATTAGAGCGTGTATTTAAAGCAATTCTGATTTGCATCCTCATAGGGGCACTACTTATGCGTCTGGTGCGAAATTTGAAGGTACAAAATGTTTCAAATGTAGAAACACGCCTACCAACTTTCGTTTATGTCGTGCAACTCCTCCTTTCTGTTGCGATTTTTTTTTCCGTCAGTGTATACGCGGCTTGACGGTAAGTAAGATCATTTCAAATTTCGGGCTTGCAGCCGGTCGTCGCTCAATACTTCGCACGATATTTCAACTGGGCACCTGCCAGTCATCTTCTGGTGAGCCGTCGCAGACTGGCGAAAACGCCCTCCGTTCCGCAGTATATAGCGTACTGTAAGTATTCTGCGCATGCGTCGAAAACTTGATAGTTGAACCACACTGCCCGCCGGCAGCGCCCTCGCTGGTGAAATAGCGGAACTCAGTCGCCCTCTGCGTTGCTGTTTGCCACGGCCGTCGACGCACTCTGTCGTCTTCGATTTGAGCAAATCGTGGAGATGATGGGATTCCATGCACTGTCCAGCTGGTAGCCGCTGTCACGGTTTAACAGATTTTCCGCCAGTCGTATTTCTACGGATTCTTTAATAATGGAGTCCCAGAAAGACGTTGCTGTGGACAAAATCATTGTTTTCTCATACCCCATTGAATGTCCAGTAGAAATGCAATGTTCAGCAATAGCGGACTTGCTTGGCTGCAAAAGGCGGGTGTAACGTTGATGTTCAGTGCAGCGTTCTTTCACGGTGCGTGTGGTTTGACCTATGTAAGCCATACCACATTGGCACGGTATCTTGTAAATTCCGGCCTTTCGTAGTAACAGATTGTCCTTAACTGATCCCACAAGGTCCGCAATCTTCGATGGTGGGCGGAAAACCACTTTTACCTGAAATTTTCGGAGGATTCTTGCTATTTTAAACGAAGTGTTGCCAACGAAAGGAAGAAAAGCTAAAGATTGTTCCGGCATGTTCTCCTCTTTATTCACTTCCTGCTTCTTAGTTTTAACTGTTAGTGCCCTGTTAATCTGCCGGATGGAATACCCATTTTCGCTGAATACTGTCTTTAGTTGGGCGAGTTCTTGAGGTAAGCTATCTAGATCTGAGACAGTATGAGCTCTATGAACAAGTGTTTTAAGCAGACTCATGGTTTGCGATGGGTGATGGCAACTCGATGCTTGCAGGTACAAATCAGTATGAGTGGGTTTCCGGTAAACTGAATGGCCTAGAGAACCATCATTCTTCCTTCGAACCAGGACATCCAAGAAAGGCAAACAACCATCTTTCTCTATTTCCATGGTGAACAGGATGTTGCTATGAATGGAGTTGAGGTGATGTAGAAACTCCATTAATTTATCTTCTCCATGAGGCCACACTATGAAAGTGTCATACACATACCGCCAAAAAACTGTTGGCTTCAGGGCAGCTGATTCAAGCGCTCTCTCTTGATATCACTGCTTTGTTCAGGCACGCTCTTTCCTCAACTTATTTTATGTTTAATCAAGAATATTTTGAACAGACTGACAGTGTCGCCATGGGTAGTCCCCTGTCTCCTTTGGTGGCCAACCTTTTTATGGAGGATTTTGAAGACCACTCGGCTAAAACCGCGCGGCTATTTGGTTGAAATTTCACCCGTGGCCAGTGGTTGGGCAATGTGGCACTCGCATGATAGGGTCATGGACATATTTTGCTGCTAATGTAAGGCCTCTAGCGTGCCAATATGGATGAAGGTGGCTAAGTTATGCAGAGGCACTCGAAATCACCTGATATCAATCTTCTGGATTTTTCGGTCTTGTGTCAACGGGAAAGTGAAATGCCCGGCAGTTTCACTGATACGTTTGCACGAATGGCGTAGCAAATTTCAGTCTTTTCAATGCATTACGGATCATTCGCCAGTGTTGGAATGAATTCGTAACTATTCCAGAGAGGAGTACAATACTGTATTCAAATCCAAAGACGAAGTCTCCTTTAACACATACGAGCGTACTGTAAATCGTAACATGTAACGAGCCCTTTTGCAATCAAATTAAAACAACAGTTGCATTGTAATTGCCATGACCGGTTTCGGTGCCCAAGTCCAATATCCAGTAGCTTTACATCTATCGCAGCAGTGTACAGACTGTACTCTCACGACGCTAGACATAAAGACACTGGAAAAATGGCGTAGGGGCCGGTCGTGGCAATTAAAAATGAAAGTGGAACTGGTGCTTTTACTAGATTGCAGATCAGTTGTGGAACCTGCTCCACAATTCTCCATAAACTGGACAAGACATTCGTTTTACTGCTTGTTAAAATACGCCACGAGTGAATTTTGAGCCAAATTATATGGGGACTTAATGCATAGTTAGTGGTGGCTCATAACCACAAATTGGAGATTATCGAGCAAACGCCTCTTCTGCGGACAAATCCTTACTGTAACGTTTTTGCACATACTATCTTGTACTGTCACTCTTGTCAGTTTTTGCTATTGATTACGATACACCCTGTACTTTCCTCTATGGCTAGAAGAGATTTGGTTGGGAAGAAACTTTGTGCTGGTCCTTGTGGCATGCCAGAACGTTTCAGATAATTAAGCCTCGTCCACGTACGTCTACCTACACCTAATCCCAGCAAGCCACCGTGAAGTGTGTGGCGCAGAGTCTATTGTAGTACTAGCGTTTACCTCCCTATTCCTACCTCCATATTCCAGTCGTAGTAGCTTCGTAATAACTATGCGAGACGTTTCTTGTAGACACACTAACGTATTGGTGTTGCACTCTCGGTTCACAAGAAGCACGCAAATGACGACAAGCAAAGGAGAGCAGAGATTCGTGCGTGTGTGAAAAGATTTATGCGCGAACCATAAAGTATCTGCCATCGTCTTGCCTTAGCGAACGATCTGGAAAAAAACCGCGAAAATTCTGTTCCCATGTAAAATCACTAAGCGGGTCTAAGGCTTCCATCCAGTTTCTTGTTGACCAATCCGATGTGATAGTTGAAGATAGTAAAACGCAAAGCAGAAATTCTAAATTTCACGTTCAAGAAATCGTTAACGCAGGAGAATCGGACAAAAATTACCGTCATTTAACCATCGAACAGACACCCTTCTGGACGTCACAGTGATAAGCATCCTTGGAGTAGAGAAACATCTGAAAGAGTTGAAAACAAGTGAAGAGCCAGATCCGAATAGAACCCAAATTCTGTTTTTAAAGAGTACTTTACGGCATTAGCCTCATATTAAGCTTGTATTTATCGTGAATCTCCCTCCCAGCGCAGTCTCAAGCGACTGGAAAAAAGCGCAGGTGACTCCCTTGAACATTTCTCAGTTCGAATATAATAAATTTTCCTAAGACTGAGAAGCTAATGTCCACGAAACACCATGGTTTTAGAACGCATCGCTCGCGCGAAACTCACTTTACCATTTTCTCATACGATATACTGCAAACTATAGATGAAGGACAATAGGCAGATTTCATATTTCTAGATTTCCAGTTAACATTTCACACGGTGCTCCAGTGCAGACTGTTCACAGGTACGTGAATGGCTCGAAGGCTTCTTAAGTTGCAGAACCCAGTATATTGTCCTCGATGGCAAGTTTTCATCAGGGACAAGGGTATCATCAGGAATGCTCCAGGGAACTGTGGCAGGACCGCTATTATTCTGTACACATATAAATGATTTGGCGGACTGGGTGGGCAGCAATCTGCAGCTGTTTGCTGATGATGCTGTGATGTATGGTAAGGTGTCGAAGTTGAGTGACAGTAGGAAGACACAAGACGACTTAGACAAAATTTCTAGTTGGTGTGATGAATGGCAGTTAATGTGGAAAAATGTAAGTTAATACGAATGAACAGGAAGAACAAGCCTGTAATGTTACTTGTGTCCTGCTTCAAAAGTCGTTTAAATATCTGGGCGTAATATCGCAAAGCTATATGACATGAAACGAGCATGTGAGAATTGTGGTAGGGAAGGCGAATCGACGACTTCGGTTTAGTGGGAGAATTTTACGAAAGTGGTTCACCTGTTAAGATGATAGCATGTAGAACGCTGGTGCGACGTACTACTGAGTACTGCTAGAGTGTTCGGGATGTGAACCACGTCGGACTGAAGGAAGATATCGAAGCACTTCAAGAGGCCGGCTGCTAGCTTTTTTACCGATAGGTCCGAACAACACGTAAGTGTTACGGAGATGCTTCGGGAACTCAAATGGGAAACCACGGATGTAAGTCGACTTCGTTTAGACAAACTACTGAGAAAATTTAGAGAACCGTCATGTGAAGCTGACTGCCGAATGATTCTACTTCTATCAACATACGGGAGTGAGTCAAATGAAATCCTTAAATTTGTAATAACAAATCGAAATTTCGCGCCGTTATCCTGTAAGTTGGTAAGCGTGCTACAAAAAGCGTGTAGAACGCCATGTAGGTGGCAGCATAGGGCAGATGCACACATACCGTTGCAGTATCAGTATAAAGATGGCCGCCCCACTTGCGACTTGCACCAGGGAAGAACAGCATTCTGTTATTATATTTTTGCGTAGTGAAGGTGTGAAACCTATTGAAATTCATCGACGATTGAAGGTTCAGTACCGTGATGTATGTTTGTCACAGCAGTAAGTCTCCGAACGGAGTAGGAAGTTCGCAACTGGTGTGACTTCAGTGGAAGGTGCTCCTCGTCCAGGTCAGGCACAACGAGTTGTGACTCCACAGAACATTGCAGCAGTTGAAGCCACAGAGAAGGAAAACCGTCGAATGACACTGAATGACACTGCAGCATGTTTACAGATTAGTCATGTGTCAGCACACCACACTGTGCATGATGTGCTCCAGTTTCACAAAGCGTCTGCAAGATGGGTGCCACGGCAGTTGAGTCCTGAAATGAGAGAACGACGTGTTGATGCTTGTGAAGAACTTCTTCGGCGCTTTGAACGAGAAAGTGATGGCTTCCTAGCAAAAATCGTTACTGGGGACGAAACCAGGGTTCACTTCCACCAACCGGAAACGAAGAGAGCGTTCAAGGAATGGCGCCTTTCCTCATCACCAAAACCAAAGAAGTTTCGAACAGAACCATCAGCAGGGAAGGTTATGCTGACACTCTTTTGGGACGAAAAGGCGTCATTATGGAGCATTACATGCCTAGAGGGACCACTATCACCAGTGCATCATATACAGATCTCCTAAAAAATCATCTGTCGCCTGCAATCAAATCAAAGCGACGTGGATTACTGTCAGCAGGTGTCCTTTTGCAACATGACAATGCAAGGCCCCACACTGCCTGTACAACAGTAGCAACAATCACAGACCTGCATTCTGAGTTTCTTCCTCATCCACCATACTCACCAGACCTTGCCCCAAGTGATTTCCGTATGTTAGGACCACTCAAAGACGCAATGGGAGGAAAGAAGTTCCGTTCTGATGAAGAGGTACGCCACGCGGTGCACGAGTGGTTGCGCGGACTACCAAAAGAATTTTTTTCTAAAGGAGTTTATGCACTTTGTAAGCGCTGGAGGACTTGCATTGAGCGTGGAGGAGATTATGTTGAAAAGCGATACAGCTTTGTACCACTTCTGCACAATAAATAGTACTTAAAAATATTTAAGGTTTTCATTTGACTCTCCCTCGTACATTGCGCGTAAGGACCACGAAGATAAGATCAGAGAAATTATGGCTCTTACAAAGGCATATAGACAATTGTGTTTCCCTCGCTCTATTTACGAATGGAACAGGAAAGAAAACAACTGGTAGTGTGAAAGGAGTATACTGGGGCACATTTGTACGTGGCACCCGAATATTATTTTATAAACGATCTATGTCTTCGATAGGCTTTATATCGCTGACTGTGTACAACCGCAGACCCAGAGATACTGCTAGTGTTGGAGTAAGAGAGCGCTGGGCGCACAGTTGTAGGTAGCTGTCGGTGAGCGAAAGACGGTGGAGGAGGCAGTTTTTGTGGTGTGCCGCGTGAAGCCACCAAGAGTTATATTAATTTAGGTATGTCAGTATCGTTAAACATGGAAGCAGAATCTTCATGCAAGCAAAGTAAAGATTTTAAGTAATTATGATTTCAGATTTTGCCAGCGCGTTAGTGTAGCTGAGTTGCCTAATAATTTGTAATTGCTGAGTAACCCCAGAATGTACGTAAACCGTTTTGTTAAAAAGGCTACTTAGATGTTTCACTTTGTAATGTTTCTAAGATTTGTTAACAGAGCTATATTTTATTTCATGATTTGCATATACACTCCTGGAAATTGAAATAAGAACACCGTGAATTCATTGTCCCAGGAAGGGAAAACTTTATTGACACATTCCTGGGGTCAGATACATCACATGATCACACTGACAGAACCACAGGCACATAGCCACAGGCAACAGAGCATGCACAATGTCGGCACTAGTACAGTGTATATCCACCTTTCGCAGCAATGCAGGCTGCTATTCTCCCATGGAGACGATCGTAGAGATGCTGGATGTAGTCCTGTGGAACGGCTTGCCATGCCATTTCCACCTGGCGCCTCAGTTGGACCAGCGTTCGTGCTGGACGTGCAGACCGCGTGAGACGACGCTTCATCCAGTCCCAAACATGCTCAATGGGGGACAGATCCGGAGATCTTGCTGGCCAGGGTAGTTGACTTACACCTTCTAGAGCACGTTGGGTGGCACGGGATACATGCGGACGTGCATTGTCCTGTTGGAACAGCAAGTTCCCTTGCCGGTCTAAGAATGGTAGAACGATGGGTTCGATGACGGTTTGGATGTACCGTGCACTATTCAGTGTCCCCTCGACGATCACCAGTGGTGTACGGCCAGTGTAGGAGATCGCTCCCCACACCATGATGCCGGGTGTTGGCCCTGTGTGCCTCGGTCGTATGCAGTCCTGATTGTGGCGCTCACCTGTACGGCGCCAAACACGCATACGACCATCATTGGCACCAAGGCAGAGGCGACTCTCATCGCTGAAGACGACACGTCTCCATTCGTCCCTCCATTCACGCCTGTCGCGACACCACTGGAGGCGGGCTGCACGATGTTGGGGCGTGAGCGGAAGACGGCCTAACGGTGTGCGGGACCGTAGCCCAGCTTCATGGAGACGGTTGCGAATGGTCCTCGCCGATACCCCAGGAGCAACAGTGTCCCTAATTTGCTGGGAAGTGGCGGTGCGGTCCCCTACGGCACTGCGTAGGATCCTACGGTCTTGGCGTGCATCCGTGCGTCGCTGCGGTCCGGTCCCAGGTCGACGGGCACGTGCACCTTCCGCCGACCACTGGCGACAACATCGATGTACTGTGGAGACCTCACGCCCCACGTGTTGAGCAATTCGGCGGTACGTCCACCCGGCCTCCCGCATGCCCACTATACGCCCTCGCTCAAAGTCCGTCAACTGCACATACGGTTCACGTTCACGCTGCCGCGGCATGCTACCAGTGTTAAAGACTGCGATGGAGCTCCGTATGCCACGGCAAACTGGCTGACACTGACGGCGGCGGTGCACAAATGCTGCGCAGCTAGCGCCATTCGACGGCCAACACCGCGGTTCCTGGTGTGTCCGCTGTGCCGTGCGTGTGATCATTGCTTGTACAGCCCTCTCGCAGTGTCCGGAGCAAGTATGGTGGGTCTGACACACCGGTGTCAATGTGTTCTTTTTTCCATTTCCGGGAGTGTATGTTGGATTAATGAAGTTTACTTGATGTTTAAATCTCATTGTCTCTGAATCAATTGTGAGTAATGTAACTTCAATTGTCAGATGTCTTTGAAAAGACAAACTTAACTTGCAAATATAATTTTTGCCACAATCAGTAACGCCTCCCTGTCCAGGTCATATATTTTTTAAGGAAGTCGGATTTTCTTCAATGGTCTCGTTTATCAGCCAAAAGAATTTCATATGCATTTCAAACTATTATGGCCAGCAGTGCACACTGCTGAGCCCGTAGCTAGCATATTTATATTTTTCTGAGAGACCACAATATATTGCGTTCCATCGTTGCTGCTCTAGAGGTAAGATAATTTGTTTGTTATGTGCACAAGGACCAAAGTTATCAGTTCTGAACTGGGCCAGATGATTCAGTGTCTAAGGAGCTGAATGTATTTTGCAGTGACTGTATTTCTTTACTAATATTGAGTGTTGCATTGCCCAATCAATTGAGTAAAGTTTTGCTAACAATAACACAGAGTAAGCACACCACTTGCACTTACAACACGCAACACGACAATTCGACTTCAGCACCCAGTCCACAGATCAGACATTCATTCAACGTAATCGTAAAGATTATTTTTTTGAAAGAAAGTTAAAAGTGGTGCGGGACTCCCTCTGCCATGCGCCGTAAGATGGATTGCGGTATACTGGTGTAGATGTACACTCCTGGAAATGGAAAAAAGAACACATTGACACCGGTGTGTCAGACCCACCATACTTGCTCCGGACACTGCGAGAGGGCTGCACAAGCAATGATCACACGCACGGCACAGCGGACACACCAGGAACCGCGGTGTTGGCCGTCGAATGGCGCTAGCTGCGCAGCATTTGTGCACCGCCGCCGTCAGTGTCAGCCAGTTTGCCGTGGCATACGGAGCTCCATCGCAGTCTTTAACACTGGTAGCATGCCGCGACAGCGTGGACGTGAACCGTATGTGCAGTTGACGGACTTTGAGCGAGGGCGTATAGTGGGCATGCGGGAGGCCGGGTGGACGTACCGCCGAATTGCTCAACACGTGGGGCGTGAGGTCTCCACAGTACATCGATGTTGTCGCCAGTGGTCGGCGGAAGGTGCACGTGCCCGTCGACCTGGGACCGGACCGCAGCGACGCACGGATGCACGCCAAGACCGTAGGATCCTACGCAGTGCCGTAGGGGACCGCACCGCCACTGCCCAGCAAATTAGGGACACTGTTGCTCCTGGGGTATCGGCGAGGACCATTCGCAACCGTCTCCATGAAGCTGGGCTACGGTCCCGCACACCGTTAGGCCGTCTTCCGCTCACGCCCCAACATCGTGCAGCCCGCCTCCAGTGGTGTCGCGACAGGCGTGAATGGAGGGACGAATGGAGACGTGTCGTCTTCAGCGATGAGAGTCGCTTCTGCCTTGGTGCCAATGATGGTCGTATGCGTGTTTGGCACCGTGCAGGTGAGCGCCACAATCAGGACTGCATACGACCGAGGCACACAGGGCCAACACCCGGCATCATGGTGTGGGGAGCGATCTCCTACACTGGCCGTACACCACTGGTGATCGTCGAGGGGACACTGAATAGTGCACGGTACATCCAAACCGTCATCGAACCCATCGCTCTACCATTCCTAGACCGGCAAGGGAACTTGCTGTTCCAACAGGACAATGCACGTCCGCATGTATCCCGTGCCACCCAACGTGCTCTAGAAGGTGTAAGTCAACTACCCTGGCCAGCAAGATCTCCGGATCTGTCCCCCATTGAGCATGTTTGGGACTGGATGAAGCGTCGTCTCACGCGGTCTGCACGTCCAGCACGAACGCTGGTCCAACTGAGGCGCCAGGTGGAAATGGCATGGCAAGCCGTTCCACAGGACTACATCCAGCATCTCTACGATCGTCTCCATGGGAGAATAGCAGCCTGCATTGCTGCGAAAGGTGGATATACACTGTACTAGTGCCGACATTGTGCATGCTCTGTTGCCTGTGTCTATGTGCCTGTGGTTCTGTCAGTGTGATCATGTGATGTATCTGACCCCAGGAATGTGTCAATAAAGTTTCCCCTTCCTGGGACAAGGAATTCACGGTGTTCTTATTTCAATTTCCAGGAGTGTAGATGTACTACCGTCTCAAGCGGACTGCGCCTACCCATCACCGATTCCGTCCAAAGTTATGATATATGCTGGGGTTAGTCAGAAATTAAAGTGACAAAAAATTAGCGTTACTAGCGAGAAAGGGCGATATATGAGCTATTTATGCCAGCGTAGTTAAGATGTTGGGAAGAGTGTGTTGTTAAGAAGAACAACACATCGTTCCTTCGGACATACAAGCATGTCCGAAGGGGCATTGCATCGTTCTCCTTAGCAGTGCAGGCACTCACAATTACTCTACTGGCCATGAATATTGCTACACCAAGAAGAGATGCAGATGATAAACGGGTATTATTGGAAAAATATACTATACTAGAAATGACATGTGATTACATTTTCACGCAATTTGGGTGCATAGATCCTGAGAAATCAGAACCCAGACCAAACACTCTGGCCGTAATAACGGTCTTGATACGCCTGGGCATTGAGTCATACAGAGCTTGGATGGCGTGTACAGGTACAGCTGCCCATGCGGCTTCAACACGATATCACAATTCATCAAGAGTAGCCACTGGCGTATTGTGACGAGCCAGTTGCTCGGCCACCATTGACCAGACGTTTTCAATTGGTGAGACATCTGGAGAATGTGCTGGCCAGGGCAGCAATCGAACATTTTCTGTATGCAGAAAGGCCCGTACAGGACCTGCAACATGTGGTCGTGCATTATCCTGCTGAAATGTAGGGTTTCGCAGGGATCGAATGAAGGGTAGGGCCACGGGTCGTAACATATCTGATATGTAACGTCCACTGTTCAAAGTGCCGTCAATGCGAACAAGAGGTGACCGAGACGTGTAACCAATGGCACCCCATACCATCACGCCGGGTGAATCGCCAGTATAGTGATGACGAATATACGCTTCCAATGTGCGTTCACGGCGATGTCGCCAAACACGGATGTGACCATCATGATGCTGTAAACAGAACTTGGGTTCATCCGAAAAAATGACGTTTTGCCATTTGCGCACCCACGTTCGTCGTTGAGTACAGCATCGCAGGCGCTCCTGTCTGTGATGCAGAGTCAAGGGTAACCGCAGCCACGGTCTCCGAGCTGATAGTCCATACTGCTGCATACGTCGTTGAACTGTTCGTGCAGATGGTTGTTGTCTTGCAAACGTCCCCATCTGTTGACTCAGGGATCGAGACGTGGCTGCACGATCCTTTACAGCCATGCGGATATGATGCCTGTCATCTCGACTGCTACGAGGCCGTTGGGATCCAGCACGGCGTTCCGTATTACCCTCCGAACCCACCGATTCCATATTCTGCCAACAGTCATTGGATCTTGACCAACGCGAGCAGCAATGTCGCGATACGATAAACCGCAATCGCGATAGGCTACAATCCGACCTTTATCAAAATCGGAAACGTGATGGTACGCATTTCTCCTCCTTACACGAGTCATCACAACGACATTTCACCAGGCAACGCCGGTCAACTGCTGTTTGTGTATGAGAAATCGGTTGGAAACTTTCCTCATATCAGCACGTTGCAGGAGTCGCCACCGGCGCCAACTTTGTGTGAATGCTCTGAAAAGCTAATAATTTGCACATCACAGCATCTTCTTCCTGTCGGTTAAATTTCACGGCTGTAGCACATCATCTTCGTGGTGTAGGAGTTTTAATGGCCAGTAATGTAGTAATATATTCCGGGCTATTATGCCGTGATCGAAGGGAATTAATTTTAAAACCAGACTTTTTGTCCCCATCTGCGTACGAAATTTTCAAGGGGGATCAGTCAGTACCTAGACAGGATGTCAATCTGACATTTAACAAAGCTACAGTACCTAGAATGAAGTCTTTCACGACTGGTGTTGTCGTCACTTAACACTTCCGGGCTGAGATGCCGTGGCCCATACATAAGACTCTCCCCTGACGTTTCGCCTTCGACTGCGGAAGGCATCCTCCAAGGACAATCGGCGAACTGCAACGAGAGCACGAGTGAGCGCCGTATACAGGGTGTTACAAAAAGGTACGGCCAAACTTTCAGGAAACATTCCTCACATACAAAGGAAGAAAATATGTTATGTGGACATGTGTCCGGAAACGCTTACTTTCCATGTTAGAGCTCATTTTATTACTTCTCTTCAAATCACATTAATCATGGAATGGAAACACACAGCAACAGAACGTACCAGCGTGACTTCAAACACTTCGTTACAGGAAATGTTCAAAATGTCCTCCGTTAGCGAGTTCAATGGCTCTGAGCACTATGGGACTTAACATCTATGGACATCAGTCCCCTAGAACTTAGAACTACTTAAACCTAACTAACCTAAGGACATCACACAACACCCAGCCATCACGAGGCAGAGAAAATCCCTCACCCCGCCGGGAAGCGAACCCGGGAACCCGGGCGTGGGAAGCGAGAACGCTACCGCACGACCACGAGATGCGGGCATCCACCCTCCGTCGCATGGAATCCCTGATGCGCTGATGCAGCCCTGGAGAATGGCGTATTGTATCACAGCCGTCCACAATACGAGCACGAAGAGTCTCTACATTTGGTACCGGGGTTGCGTAGACAAGAGCTTTCAAATGCCCCCATAAATGAAAGTCAAGAGGGTTGAGGTGAGGAGAGCGTGGAGGCCATGGAATTGGTCCGCCTCTACCAATCTATCGGTCATCGAATCTGTTGTTGAGAAGCGTACGAACACTTCGACTGAAATGTGCAGGAGCTCCATCGTGCATGAACCACATGTTGAGTCGTACTTGTAAAGGCACATGCTCTAGCAGCACAGGTAGAGTATCCCGTATGAAATCATGATAACGTGCTCCATGGAGCGTAGGTGGAAGAACATACTGACGAAACTAAAATGAAATGGAAATTAAGCGTTTCCGGACGTATGTCCACATAACGTATTTTCTTTATTTGTTTGTGAGGAATGTTTCCTGAAAGTTTGGCCGTACGTTTTTGTAACACCCTGTATATAAGCCATCCAGCGGGCGCCGCTGTCAATCACGTGACGTCGGCTGTGCTATGATCTCTGATATTGCCAACTTTCTCAATTGAAATTAATCGATTGTCACGCTGTTGCTGCAGTGTTGACATCCACATCTCATCCAGCTTAATGCCTTTATCTTTTCTATTAAAATTATTGCAGTGTTTGGCTATCTCAATGGCCTCTCTGTACATTCGCGCTATGACGGTGATGCCCTTAGGTTAGTTAGGTTTAAGTAGTTCTAAGTTCTAGGGGACTGATGACCATAGCCGTTAAGTCCCATAGTGCTCAGAGCCATTTTTTTGCTATGACGGTTGTCTAATTAAACTTTATTTCATGATCATCTACCTGAAACACATGTTCCGCTACAGCCGATTTATCAATATGTCCGAGACAGAATGTTTAAGATCCGAAAAAGATAAACGACATCCTCTAGCTATACCAGGTGTCTATAAAATTCCGTGTAGTTGTGGAAATGTGTATATAGGCACAACAAAAAGAAGCGTTAACACACGTCTGGGTGAACATAAAAGGAACTGCCGTCTCGGTCATATTGATAAATCGGCTGTAGCGAAAGATGTGTTTCAGGAATGTGATCATGAACTAAAGTTTAGTGAGACGACCGTCATAACAAAGACGTCGCATTATTTTGCGCGAATGTACAGAGATGTCATTGAGATTGCCAAACACTGCAATAATTTTAATAGAAAAGATGAAGGCATTAAGCTGGGTAAGATACGGATGTCAACATTGCAGCAACAGCGTGACAATCGATTAATTTCAACTGAGAAAGTTGGCAATATCAAAGATCATAGCACAGCCGACGTCACGTGATTGACAGCGGCG
Source organism: Schistocerca americana (assembly GCF_021461395.2). Classification (NCBI taxonomy): domain Eukaryota; kingdom Metazoa; phylum Arthropoda; class Insecta; order Orthoptera; family Acrididae; genus Schistocerca; species Schistocerca americana. Next base: position 648,022,909 of record NC_060122.1, read on the forward strand.
CCCGCTGGATGGCTTATATATACGGCGCTCACTCGCGCTCTCGTTGCAGTTCACCGATTGTCCTCGGAGACTGCCTTACGCAGTCGAAAGCGAAACGTCAGGGGAGAGTCTTATGTATGGACCACGGCATCTCAGCTCGGAAGTGTTAAGTGATGAAAGCTACAGTACCCCTTGAAAATGTCATCCGCAGATGGGGACGAAACGTGAAAGGTGGCTACACTGAGCCACAGCGCCAGAGATTGCGCCAAAGAGTATTATTCAGCCGCCTCCACTGGCAGTGCTTGGGGAGAACTCGTAGTAGTAAGTGCTTGGGGAGAACTCGTAGTAGTGAGTGCTTGTTGAGATGTGCTAGTGAAAAGTGCTTGCTGAGATGTGGTAGTGAAGAATGCTTGTCGAGAGGTCGTGGTGGAGAGTTCTTGTTGAGATGTGGTAGTAGCGAGTCGGTGTGGATATATTGTAATGATTAGAGTGCTTTTCGTCAATATAAATGAAGGTAAAAAAAATTTTCTTTTCTCTCTCATTATTTCAGTGTCCTGAATAATGCGTCATTACAGGTTCAGTCAACAAAGCATCTGGCGTGTGTTCTTGTATTAGAGTGTAATTCTGGTTTTCTTACGCAATTATAGTATTTCTATTTTTTAATTACTTCAGTATAAATGGTATTTAAAATTTCTTGTCTTGTTGAAGAAGAACCGTGCCAGATGTGTACGTTGAGTCACACTCCCACACACAGAACAGTTACACTTGTGCTTTGGTTTCGTACGTTTTATAGTTGCTGGGGACTTAATTAATTAATTGTATTAACGGAAGTTTTCATTTCATTCTTTGTTGTTGTTCTATGCAGTCAGATTGCGTACAAAAACTAGTCAGGGCCAACCGTTTACGAAACAGCGTAATCGGACATACAGCTACTAAAAATTTAAAAAGTATTTTCATTTTAAATAATTAAGCCCCCATGCAAACGTTGGGCTTTAAAGTGAAATGCCTTCGATCACGGCATAATAGCCCGGAATATTTCATCAGTTGTGACAATTCAGGCTGTAATTAAAGTTTATATTGTACAGTTCGAACACTGCAGTATCTTACATATCCGTCGGTCGATACCAGGCAGCAACCTTCAATTAAAATTCCCCCCCCCCCCCCCCCCCTCCCTCCGGACAGGAATTACATAGTTGCACAGGAACGACGACGTATGAAAGTTTGGGTATGGTCGTGAGTCGTGCACAGATAGCCAAAGTGTTTAAGACGACCGCTCGCGTGAAGCGGGAAAACGGATTCGGGTTACGGTGCGGCACAGATTTTCACTGTCGTCGTTCCTTTATACAGCTGATGGTTGTTCGCAGCTACGAATACACTTCATTGGAGCGGCTGTAACACGGCGTTTGGCGTTCAGGAAAGAGTACAGAACGGTAATTCGAGGGTAGTGGGGTAGAGTCCCTATCCCAAAATTAATGCAATGATAATATTGTGATACAAGACATGAAAAGGGAAGGCAAACGAAAAGTTAGGATTGCAAACAATTTTCCAAGAGGCTCTGGAGCACATGAGAACTTCATACATAAAATTAGATGCTTTTATTAGTTTACAGTAGATTATTTACACGTGATGGGGTGATGTTCATCGTAGAAACAGAGGAACCAGTAATTTTTCTCGGTATCCTGCACACGTTATGAACGCCACATTTTTACAATTACGCGGGTATTTAAAGTTTTCTGTAGAAAAACGAAGGTGGTTTATATTCCTAAAAGGTTCTCTCTCATTGCACGGTTTGGCAGCAAACCACGCCTAGCGAATCATTCCGCCACATATTGGCGAGGATAACCGGTGATGTACAATCGAATGTATTTTGATGCAGTCTTGCCAGGCTGCGATTTCTTTATTTTTTTCCCGATGAGCCGATTTTACGTGCATTGGGAACCTGTTGTTCGCCTGCATCTTCCGAGGGTTACTCTAAGGCCAAAATGAAACCAACGGAATACGAAGTCCTGTACGCTTAAACTCTCACCCTTTCTTGGAAAGTTACCTGGGGAGAATACAAAAATTTGTCTGCAACCCCGAATTCTCTTTCGCCTTCGTTTTCGTACCTCAAACCAGTCCAAAGACTGATGGCCGAAAGATGACGTTTTGGAAATAGCACGTAATTTGACTCACTCTGGAACTTTTATTTCTTAGAATTTTATGAATAGCGTAATCCACACAGCGGCCCATTCAGAGGAAAACGCTTCTCTCAGCAACGGACATCAAGATTTTCAGATTATTGTCGAATTTCCTTTGGGGCGCTGGAAGTGAAACTGTGACTGCGCTTAGCCGTTACAGATCACAGTGATGGGACATTAAAGGAATTATTGCTTACGTATACGACTTCGAATATTTTTATACTTTATATATGTGGATTATCGTTTTTGGACTAAAACAACGCTGAACCAAACCATTGACATTCAAGTACGCCGCGGCAGACTCGTCAAGCGAATATGCGAATGGATTGCCGTATCTGGCTTGAATACGTGATGCTATCAGTGTGTAAGAATGCAAAAAGCAAAACCAATAAATTAATTACAAGAAGTCCGTCACTGCGGCTGGAGCATTCTTTGGCACACTGCCACTGGCTAAGCAAACCCTGACGGATCGGATAGTTCATCTATCTCTCTCGTTCATCTAACTCGGTAAGGACCACAGACTGACGAAAAATACTCAGGAAATATTGTGTGAGGATTATGTAAGCGACCTCTTTTGCCGCCATTTCACGTTAAATTTTTATTATTTATTTCGCTACCGCAATTTTGGATGTACAGTCATTTTCAAGCGCAAAAGAGAAAGAAAACTCAGTAAATATCCAACAGGCCGGAATGGTAATATATCGACGACGTCGTGTAATTCAGAGATATAAGATATTTACTGATTGTTTCCACCTTTGCACATGGAAAAATCTCAATAGCAAACATCGCGATAGCGAAATAAGTAAGTAATAAGAACTTACAATCAAATATGTCAGTGATTTCATTCAAATAGAAGTTACTGTGGCCCTTAGTCAAGGTCCGGCCGGTGTGGCCGAGCGGTTCTAGGCGCTTCAGTCTGGAGCCGCGCGACTGCTACGGTCGCAGGTTCGAATCCTACCTTGGGCATGGATGTGTGTGATGTCCTTAGGTTAGCTAGGTTTAAGTAGTTCTAAGTTCTAGGGGACTGATGACCTCAGAAGTTAAGTCCCATAGTGCTCAGAGCCATTTGAAGCATTTGAACCCAGTCAAGGAAAGAAAGATCTTTCTGCCTGAATAACACACTATAGGTTTCTTCCAATAATTCCTGGTCTAGTGTCTTCTTTCCACATGGCAATATTAAGTGGACGATCAACCTAATATCGCTGCAGATTGAAATTTTCAGACACTTCAAAATTATGACTAATTCCTGTGACTGTTCACCCATCGCGCAGCGGAAGGATACCGCCTCTTTTATTCTATTTACGTGCACTGTGTTCTGTTTACCCGTGTCTAAGCTCAACAAACAAGTTTTTCCTAGCTTCTAATCATTTGCTGGTTTCTTTCTTTATCTTTTCGCAATAAGTAACTACGTCACCTTTCTGAACAGAACAGCGTCGTGTGGGAACAGCCTCCTGGCGCTACAGACATCACCCCCCCCCCCCCCCCACCTCTCCTTGCTTTACAAGTACTGTGAACAGTAGCGGCCCTGTCACACTGCCTTCGGTACGCCGAACGCTACACTCGCTTACGCCGATGCATTTCAATCGAACAGGACTCAACAAGCCTTTCTTTATGTAACGTCTTCGGTCTAATAGTACATTCCGTTCAGCGCGCACTTATTTTTGTCCATACACTATCTGGTCAAAAGTATCCGGACAGCTATCAGTGGGCATTAATATGGGGTGCGCCCAGCCTTCGCATTTATGACTGCTTGACCTCTACGGGCACACTTTCAACGAGATATTTGAATTTCAGTGCAGGAATGGCTACCCATTCTTCCTCAAGAAACCAGTTTGGAGCGAGGTCTGCGTCTCATTCACCCCAAAGGTGCTCCGTTGGGTCCAGGTTGGGTCCCTGGGCGGATCAGTCCATCTCAGGAATTTTACGTCCACAAACCGTTGCCTCACAGACTCTGTTCTACGGCAGGGTGCAATGTCATGCTGATAAAAGCAACCATCGTCTCCTACTTGTTCTATTGTTAGGAATACGCCAAGCTGTAAAATGTACTCGTGGCTTTCAGCTTTTGGCTTTCTTAAGATCAATAAGGATACCACACATTATACACGAGAGACACCGCAACACCACCTCCTTCGTATTTCACTGTCGGCACTACACATGACGATGGTGGCAGGCAGCTTTCTTTAGGCATTCGCCGAACTCAGACCCTTCCCTCGAACTGTCACACGGTGTAGCGTGATTTATTACTGCAAATCGCTAGTTTCCAGTCATCCACTACACAAGGGCAACTCGCGCGCCACCCTAGTTCGTGGCGTAAGCGACAGCCATGCAGCAATGCTACTCAGTCGCCGCAGTACTGGTTATTCTTCCCGTTTAAAGCACAGCAGCTAAATAAATCAATTCAAGATGCCTGATATAATTACGTGAAACGCGTCTGGGTGATGAACGATACTAACAATTTAATTTCAAAAAGGAATAAAAGTTATTCTTATCTAAAAAATAAACATCACAGAAGTTTCTCTTGTGATCCCTACGTACTTACCTTGTGGAAATCGTGCAGATAAAATTAAGCGAATAACTTGTGACAGCTGCAAGTGGTCGCTTCTTTAGCGTTTTCAATCAGTCCTGGGGCTACGAATGCACAGTGCAGTGGGCACTTCCTACTGGTGGTGTGCTCTGCATGCACTTACGGCCTCAGGACGACTGGAAACACCGGAGATGTGACCACTAAAAGCTATCCACAGCAGTGAAAATAGTGCACTAGAGGGTTAACATAGGATACAATAAAAAGTATCCCCTGCCACGCACTTGACAGTAATTCAAAGCGTATAGTTTTTAAAGTACCGTAGCTAATGATCTTCAAAAATCAATTTTGCCTTACAGAATATTCTGTATACAAAATTATTACATTCTTAAATAAATCAACAGTATTCTCGCGACTCGTAATGGTAAATTGCGTTTTGCTGAATCAATCACTTTCACGCGATTGTGCGAAAACCAGTCTCGAGCAAGCCGAACTCGGATAAACCAGAAATGAAAAGAAAATACCCAGAGATATCCCCAATACAGTGTCGCCCATGTGTACAACACAGAACAGCTCAATATGAAGATGGATGTAAATAATACTCCAAGAAATCTATCTAATCTACAGCACCATAGCCCTATCAAATGAAAATATATCGCACAGCGGAACATAATACCAGGTAACTGCTTACATAATAAAAAAACACTCAAGGCGCCACATAGAACAAATACATAAACTGCTAATAGTACATTTAAGTAATATGGATTTATTACTTTGATTATTTTATCTCTCGTACGCTAATCGACACTGTACAATCGTATTGGTTATCACTTTCTATGTGGAATTTTCTCCTTCCTCATCTCTTTATATCTGTCCCTTGTAATGTTAGTAACTACAATTGTAAATAATTGTTTTGTTGAAATTAACTGATAGTAATTTAAAAAAGGACCTTATAGAAATGACACAGGCAGTGAAACTATGACTTCTCTTAATTATTTCTTAAAATGTTATGCAGTGAAACATACAGCAATTTAATTTCTTATCCTAACAGTCAAAGTAACGCGCTGTGAAGTTTGCGCCAATACTTCGCACATTCAGCCTACCGCCAACTACTCAAATACGTAGAAGTTTCCTCCATCAATGGCGCTATGCGAGGTCACGACAACAAACTTTACTACAGTTAATAGCAGTCCATTGTTTTCGGACGGGAGGTAATTGTTCCAGCCGTTAGTTGAAGCTATCGATCCTAAAAGCCGCTTCGTTTGCGCTCGTACAAGGAACAAGAGAGCAAAATTTCTCATCTACACTAAAGGTGGCGTAATGTTCCAAATAACTGCCATCTGCTATTGATTATTAGACGCGTCTTTATTACAGGCAGTTTCGAAATCGTTTTGTCCCTCTTCTTACGGGAAAACTCTTTCTTTATTATTAACACTTGTTATGTTCGCGGTAAGTAAGGCACTGGTGAGCTTGAACTCGAGATCAGAAACCTTTAATGGTGCACTACGGCACCTGTAATGGAAAGGGCCACTCCCCAGGAAAAACAGCTAATTCATGTTCAAGTCCAATTCTTTCATACGTGTTCCGGCGTAACAATTAGCGCCGGGCCGAAGATGAAGAAAGCAAGAGCAGAGAAGGCTGTGAGACGACGTTAGCCAATAGCATGCTGACTAGGATCGCACCACGACAGGAACGGCCTCTATAGTATGAGAATCTCATATGACCGCCCCTCCTGCCAGCCTCCGTCGGACAGCAAGAGACGCACACTGCTAGACCCAGGCCAGAAGAGAGCATTAGAAGAGCCGTCATCCTAACTGTTACACTGAGACTTGTGCCTTATATTAATTGCTTGTATGGACACTGCATACAGCGAAGGACACTGACTGTTTACATGTCGCCAATCGCTTACGACACATTATCGTAAACCAATTTAAGTGTTGTCTATCAACTTTATTGTAATAAATAGCATTAATGTGATTTGCTTGAATTGTTGTGTAGCTAACTGGGAAAGCAGTATCCTTTAGACACCCTATAAGCGACGAGTGGGCCTGCCTCAATACGTAGTTTTATAACAAAATTTCCTTCGATGCCACGCAAGGAAATTTTTATCTAGCCCCTGTACTGGCAACGCTCAGTGAGAATCGGAAGAAATCATGTCAGATTCTGATGTTTCAAAATACCCAGCAAGTACTGCGTCGACATCTACATCTACACTCCGTAAGCCACAGTATGGTACGTGGCGGCGGGTACCCTGCATCACTACTAATCGTTTCCTTTCCTGTTCCACTTGCAAGAAGAGTGAGAAAAAAAAAATAGACTGTTTGTCTCCGTTTCTCGTATACCTGCGTGGTTCTTACGCGATATGTATGTTGGCGTTAGTACGACTATTCTGCGGTCAAGTTCAGATGACTGTTCTATAAATTTTCTGAATAGTGTTCCTCGAAAAGAACGTCGCCTTCCCTCCATGGATTTCCATCTGAGATCCCGTTAACATTGGCGTGTTGTTCAAACCTACTGGTAACAAACCTAGCAGCTCGCCTTGATTTGCTCCTATGTCTGCATTTAATTCGACCTTGTGAGAATCCCAAACACACGAGCATTACTCAAGAATATGTCGTACCAGACCCACATATGGTCTCCTTCACAGATGAAGCATACTTTCCTCAAATTTTCCCAATCAACCAAAGTCGACCATTCGCCTTCTTTACCACAATCCTCACATGCTGGTTGCATTTCATATCTCTTTGCAACGTTACGACCAGGTATTTAAATGACGTGACTGTCACGTAGGACTCTACTAATGCTGTATCCGAACATAGCGGGTTTGTTTTCCCTACTCATCCGCATAACTTATATTTTTCTACATTACCAAATAGAAAATTTGTCTAAGAAACCTATCATCCTACAGTCACTCATCTTCCACACCTTTCCCTACACCACAGCGTCATCAACAAACAACCACAGATTGCTGCACTGCCCTCCCGCCACATCATTAATGTACATAGAAACCGAGCGAGGTGGCGCAGTGATTAGCACACTGGACTCGCGTTCGGGAGGACGACGGTTCAATCCCGTCTCCGGCCATCCTGATTTAGGTTTTCCGTGATTTCCCTAAATCGTTTCAGGCAAATGCCGGGATGGTTCCTTTGAAAGGGCACGGCCGATTTCCTTCCCCATCCTTCCCTAACCCGAGCTTGCGCTCCGTCTCTAATGACCTCGTTGTCGACGGGACGTTAAACACCACTAACCTAACCTAACCTGTACATAGAAAACAGTAGCGGTCCTATCACAGTTCCATCGGCCTTTCTAACGATATACTTGTCTCCGATGAACACACGCCATAAAGGAAAACGTACTGAATTCTGTCACTTAAGAAGTCTTCAAACCACTTACGAGCCTGGGAACCTGTTCCGTATGCTCGTACCTTAGTTAACAGTCTGCGGTAAGGTACCGTGTCAAACGATTTTCAGAAATCTATAAATATGGAATCTGCCTGTTGCCCTTCATCCACAAATTGAAGTACAGCATGTGAGCGATGTTTACGAAAACCGTACAGTTTTGTGGACATAAGCTTTACGGTCTCTAGGATAGTTATCATATTGTAACTCAGAGTATGTTCTAGAATCCTGCAGAAAACTTATGTCTCCCGACAACCAGTCAAAGCCTTCCGTACACGAGACAAACTTCGGTCGCTCTGGCACATGAAGCTAACCATTTCACGTGAATTCCACGTGACAGTGATACATCTTAAATATAGCTGTGGATAGTTTTTTAATATCCAATTATAAATATGGAGGTGATGAAGACCTTACTCATACACTCCTGGAAATTGAAATAAGAACACCGTGAATTCATTGTCCCAGGAAGGGGAAACTTTATTGACACATTCCTGGGGTCAGATACATCACATGATCACACTGACAGAAACACAGGCACATAGACACAGGCAACAGAGCACGCACAATGTCGGCACTAGTACAGTGTGTATCCACCTTTCGCAGCAATGCAGGCTGCTATTCTCCCATGGAGACGATCGTAGAGATGCTGGATGTAGTCCTGTGGAACGGCTTGCCATGCCATTTCCACCTGGCGCCTCAGTTGGACCAGCGTTCGTGCTGGACGTGCAGACCGCGTGAGACGACGCTTCATCCAGTCCCATACATGCTCAATGGGGGACAGATCCGGAGATCTTGCTGGCCAGGGTAGTTGACTTACACCTTCTAGAGCACGTTGGGTGGCACGGGATACATGCAGACGCGCATTGTCCTGTTGGAACAGCAAGTTCCCTTGCCGGTCTAGGAATGGTAGAACGATGGGTTCGATGACGGTTTGGATGTACCGTGCACTATTCAGTGTCCCCTCGACGATCACCAGTGGTGTACAGCCAGTGTAGGAGATCGCTCCCCACACCATGATGCCGGGTGTTGGCCCTGTGTGCCTCGGTCGTATGCAGTCCTGATTGTGGCGCTCACCTGCACGGCGCCAAACACGCATACGACCATCATTGGCACCAAGGCAGAAGCGACTCTCATCGCTGAAGACGACACGTCTCCATTCGTCCCTCCATTCACGCCTGTCGCGACACCACTGGAGGCGGGCTGCACGATGTTGGGGCGTGAGCGGAAGACGGCCTAACGGTGTGCGGGACTGTAGCCCAGCTTCATGGAGACGGTTGCGAATGGTCCTCGCCGATACCCCAGGAGCAACAGTGTCCCTAATTTGCTGGGAAGTGGCGGTGCGGTCCCCTACGGCACTGCGTAGGATCCTACGGTCTTGGCGTGCATCCGTGCGTCGCTGCGGTCCGGTCCCAGGTCGACGGGCACGTGCACCTTCCGCCGACCACTGGCGACAACATCGATGTACTGTGGAGACCTCACGCCCCACGTGTTGAGCAATTCGGCGGTACGTCCACCCGGCCTCCCGCATGCCCACTATACGCCCTCGCTTAAAGTCCGTCAACTGCACATACGGTGCACATCCACGCTGTCGCGGCATGCTACCAGTGTTAAAGACTGCGATGGAGCTTCGTATGCCACGGCAAACTGGCTGACACTGACGGCGGCGGTGCACAAATGCTGCGCAGCTAGCGCCATTCGACGGCCAACACCGCGGTTCCTGGTGTGTCCGCTGTCCCGTGCGTGTGATCATTGCTTGTACAGCCCTCTCGCAGTGTCCGGAGCAAGTATGGTGGGTCTGACACACCGGTGTCAATGTGTTCTTTTTTCCATTTCCAGGAGTGTATGATACTTGGCTATCGACGATGAAAACAAGCGAGGCATTGAGGAGCATGTGACTTACGTCGATTCAGCGGGAAACGATTTTTTCAATCGCGGATATGTATGTTTTCGAATTATTGCTGAGTTCCTTGCGGTGGAGGAAGTAGATCTCCAACGGTTTTAACTCCCCCACAGCAGAGAGAAGAAGGTTAAAAGAAGTTTTGTTTTATTACATTCTTTTTATGTGTAGTACACTGTACGGTTTTATGTTTCGTATGTATCCGACAAAAAACTGACTGAGCAGTGAAGACACAAGACACTGCACTAGAAGACATACCCTCAGAAGTATTAAGATCTTTGAGAGAAAATATCACGACAAAACTATTCCAAATGGCACACAGAATGCATGAAACAGGCAGTCTAGTTATTCCTATTGCAAAGAAAACAGATAACTACAGGTATGAACTTTACCGAACTGTTAGCGCAATGAGTCATGGTTGCAAAATAATGACACGAATTATTTATACAACAATGGAAAATCTGGTAGAGGCCGATCTTATGGAAGATCAGTTTAGGTTCGCAGAAATGTAGGAACACAAGCAGCAATATTGGCCCTGTATGTACCGATGAAGCGCAACAAGCATGGAACTCCGCCCCACAAATTGACATCCGGCATCTTTACAACACAATGCATGCTCTTTTGATTTCTTGCATTCAACATTCTGGCCGTTACTCCCTCTGTTAATGTACCAGCATTTCACATTTGCAATTGTTTATCTCGCGCTTATAACCAGTGATCTTGCATTGCTAATCACTTAAATACGTCAGCTAGACAAATGTATTTTTGAAATTTCATAAATCTAGCATAATTAATTTGTTTTTGATATTGCTGCTTTTTTCCGGCAGTGTATTATTCCTCCAACAACAAACCATTGTACATACTGGAACATTTGTGGCGGCCAACAACAGTCGAAATGACAGTTTCCAAATAAATACAGAAGACCTTCTGCTGCTGCTGCTGCTGCTGGAGACCGCGTACAGCTGGCGCGGTCCTCGTGCATTGTGTCTCGGTTGTCCAGCGCAGCGCCGGAGCGTCGCCTGCAGACGGGCGGAGCCCTTTCACGTAGGCCTCGGCGGAGCGCAAGGTCAGGGTAGCTGGTCATCGCCACCGCGGAGGACAAGGCACAGCCACGCGAACAGGTAGTTCACCTGTCTCCGCAACTTGTTCCTCTGTCGCCTAGCAACCGAGGGGAGCTGGCGCCGGTACCTGCCGATCCACTCTCCGCGCCAGCTCCTGTGTGCCATATTGCTTATTACACGTTTTCTCCGCGTGCTGTAGTAGGGGCGCGAGTTGTAACCCCTCAGTCACAGGTCGCCTTTTCGTATTCCGTTTGCGTCAGCCGAGTGGGAAAAACGTTGGCTATACGTTTCTACATCTCCGATGATATCATTGTCAATATTTACGTAACAACGATTATGGAAAATTCCCAATAATTTTCAGCAACGACAACAACTCAGAACACCTCAGAAGTTAAAAAAAGCCTTCGGCTACTGTACAGTTCCTATTTTTAGGGTCTGTAGCTCAGTCGGTAAAAACAGAACCCTTGTAGGATCAATTTGTTGTCCGTCTGTCTGTTTGTCTGTCCTGTTCAATCGCCTTTTTCTCAGCAACAGGCAGACGAACCAAGATGAAATTTGTGTCACAGATTAAGGTCTACAGTCTCTTAGCGGTGTAAACAGATGAACATTCTCAACTCTATGCGCATCAAAGTTACGGCCATTTATGTCAGATATTTTCGTACTCGCAAACTTACTGATCAAAACATACACTTCCCGCTGACCTAGAATCATGAAATTTCCCAAGTAGCAAGGTTCCACAGTACAACTAAATGAAAAATCATAAAACTGTTAACCTGTAGTTATGCCCAAAAATTTTTCTCTCATTTGTTATCAGACTGTCTTTTTGTCCGTCCGTTAAGACCCCCTTTTTCTCAGGAATGGTTGCACGTATCATGTTGAAATACTGAGGTCCATAGTCCTTTGGTGGTGTAAAAATGTCACTATTCTAAATCTATTAAATCAAAAGATACGGCCATTTCTGTCACATACTTCCATACTCGCAAAATCACTCTTTAAAACCTACTGGGCATTTCCAGTTGACACAGAATCGTGAAATAAGAGAAGAAAAAAGGTTTCATGATAGAAGTAACGGAAAACAATCAGAGAATTTTTAGGACGTAATTATATCACAAGAAAAAATATTTCTTTTGTCATTTGTTATCCGACTTCCAACTTGTGACTGAAACATTCTCGAAAGTGTTGGAATCCCTAGGACCGATACCTTGCCAGTATCAGTGTCGATTACACGCAAAAATGGTCGATATACTCGAATCCCGGAATGGTGAAATGTCTATATATGTAAGTGACTGAGAAACCCGGCGTTGCCCGGGTCAGAAAATGGCACTGGAGAAGGCATGAGTATCATTCTGGATACGAGATGCAAACAGACATATACCTCATTAAGGATATTATGAATGCAGTTAGTAAGGTAGTTCGGTCGTAGTGCGTGGCAGTGGGTGAATGTCGTGGGCAAAAATCAGGGAAATGTGGAGCAATAAATACTGATAGACAAAGCTAAACAATATATGACTAACTAACTTTACCGTATGTGTGAATTTTTTATTTTTATTTTTTGATTAATGATGCAGTGTAATGGTGACAGAGTCGTCAACGTGTTTCATCCGTACTGTGGTGGGTGGAACTGGATGATGGTGATTGGCGGATAACTCAATACAATATATGATGTGTAACCCTTAGTTCTCTTAGAAAAGTTATATTCTTTCTGACTTTGAACTTCATCGTATTAGTGAATATAATATCTTACACAATCCCCACCCTGTTCCATCCGTACTGGCATTAACATTACGTTACGATGGCAACACCACGAGGCCAATGCTAGTTCAGTAACAGTGTTTTAATACAATAGTATTTAAATGACGCTAGAAAGGAGTGCAAGTAATATTAATTCACCCACAGTAGCTAAAATCGTTATGATAAGTATTCTACTCACGTAGAATAATGCAAAGAAAGAATAAGTGAAGTAATTGATGAAAACGCGCTAAATTATGAAAATGATTATACTCACGAAGAATAAGCGTAACATTTGTTCGAAATCACTGTAGTATACCGTTCGATTATTCATTTGTTACTGATGAGTATTTTTATCTTTGTCTCTATTCGGATTTTTTCTTTGTATGTCTGTTGATTGTCGGTAAAGTGTTGTTGACGAAAAATTACTGAAAAATACTAAACTATTTCATATTACATGTCGTTATTAAAATCCGAGTGATGAAACTGCGCAAGCATAATATTATGCCGGTCGAATCAAACAATAAACGCATTTTCTCATGCACTATGGAGTTCGTAGTTCACAGAGAATATAGCTTTTCCTAAGAGTATTCATTGCTCCATGTTTCGCGATTTTTGTTCGCCTCACTCACCCACCACCATGCAACCAAATTCCCTCACTAACAGCATGAGACCAAGGACTATCTACCATCACAACTACGAGTGGATGGTCAAGGACAAAAGTCCGTCAGTATCCACTCACACATAAGCTTTTTACATATGGGTACAGATCAAGTTTGTACGGACCCTCGGTGCGCGAGTCCTCACCACGTTTTCAGTATGGCAACGAAACAGAGTTAAATGGTTAAATTTTTGTTTGTTCGCAGATAATGACTTCAGTCCTGGTAAAAATTGAAATCACCGCGCCACAGCACCATCGTAGGACACCACTAAGGGAGCCAAAATAAAAAGGCACAGTCCACAGATGAAGTGGGGCATCGTGCGGTCATTCTTTTTCGGCAAAAGTGGAAGGTTGCAGCTGTGTTAGACCAGTCCAAATGACTTCTTTTTTAAGGTGACAACTAAGACTTTGTGACCAGCCCTCGGAAATCCTGTCCAAAACAATGCAGTCCTTATTCACAATTCTTTCCAGCTTTTTTAATCGCTATCATATCCAAATCCTTGACAGACGAGGTCTCGATAATGTCTTACACGAACTTCTCTAATAAGATCACACAGTAATGGAATTTTTAAAAAATTTTATATGTATGGTAACTGAAGTTCAGTACACAGATATCAGTCCAACGAAACCGTTCGATGAAACTCTCAAAAATTCTCAACAAAATCGATTTTTAGGTTTTCCAACTGCCTTTAATATCCCAAAGTAAGGTCAGTGTTCTCGACAGGCAGCGTTGCTATGTTGCAGAATGCTCGCATGCGACGGTGAGGTTCTGGGTTCGATTCTTGGCCGTGGTAAAATTTTAAACATTGGTGCATGTCCCATGAGCATTTTCGTGAAGAGTAAAATACACCAAGATGAAAAAATTGTAATTTTTTAAAAATTTGAACATCAATAATTAAGAATTTTTATTGGCAATTTAGACTGTATTTTTGTATGTGACGTGCGTTTTTCATAAACATAACAATACATGTGTGTTAATTATCACGTACGTACTGATGGATTTTATTTCTAAATGATGTATGTATTCGACCTGAATGGGAGAAAACGGAAAAAGTAATGACCGAAACGAGACTCGAACCAGTGATTACCAGTCTCGAGTGCTGACTTTTTCCATGTTTATGAATTTTAGGCTTGGCGAAAATGCTAATAGAACATCCACCTCTTTCAAAAATTTGCATCAGCCTAGAATCGAAACGGTATCTCTCCGTGGAAGGTGAGCATTCTACCACAGAGCAACGCTGTCTCTCCAGAAATTAGGCCTTACTTTAGGATATGAAAGCAGTAGGAGAACTTCAGAGTTGATTTTCTAAGGAATTTTTCAGAGTTGCATCGACCTGCTTTGAGGAATTCACATTTGAGTTCTGAACTTCACGTACCACAAATATAAAAAGTTACAAAAATCCGAGTGCCGCGCTGTTGCCTTGTACGCTACATTTCCCGTACGAAAGCTGGAAATCTAATGGAAACGCGCCAATGAACAACGGAGTTCGGCTGGCCGCTGTGATTCCATTTTGAAGTTCTGATCCGTGGCAGTGACACGGACATACAATGCAAAAACCATTTGGTAACAAAGGGTTCTTCTGCAGATAATGGTGTTAAGCATGTTGCGAGCTACAAGCGGAGACCGGAAAACAAACAAATCTATCAGGGAATAGAATGGTGTGAAAACGTAATTTTGATGGCAACGAAAATGAAATGGAGATAGCAAAGACGCACACTCAGGCAAATGAGTTGGAAGATTGAACAAGAAAGACTTAGAATGAATAACTACTGCCAACATGGGTAATCTGGAAGTACGTGCCTTTCGCGTAGTGAAGGAACTTAACTCACTCAGTAAGAAATCTCTTCTGGTCTACACTGCCTACAAATTAGCTTCCTGCCAGAGCGTCCCGATGGAAGTCCTTCATGTTTAGCAATCATATACAACCGCTCGCTCGGCAAGTGCGTACCTAAAGACTGAAAAGTTGCAGAGACCAACCAGTCGAGAAGAAAGGGCATAGAAATAATTAATCCAATGAATTTTAGACATATATGATTGACTCAATTTGTAGTAGAACTCTGGAACACGAACTGTATTCCAACTTCAAGAATTACCTTGAAGAAAACGATCCACTGTCACCTAACCAGCACGAATTCAGAATATACCGTTCCTGTGAAATCGGAATCTCAAGTTGATACCGCATTGCTAGATTTCCAGAAGGCTCTTGACACTGTTTCTCACAAGCAACTTCTAATCATATTACGTGCCTGTGGAGTATAGTTTCAACTATGTCACTCGATTCATAGCTAACGGTAAGTCCACAGTTCATAGAATTTTGCAGGAAGTCTTCTAGTGGAACCGAAGCCCTAAGGAAGCCTACTAAGACCCTCCGGTGTTATCGATCTACAGGGTGTAAACGGTAACTGCTTACAACATACTACAGTAGTGTAGTAGTGTAGTGGAAGTCGAGGCGAAAAAATTCATGCAGGTCACCAGCGACCAATCAAGTCGGGAAACAGCCTCAAACTGGCCAACAAAGGCCACCTGGGCTGCAGCGCATGCTCGTCTCGCAAGATTTTCAATATCCTCTCGCTCTATTACGCCTCTCGCTTAATCAGTTATTTCCTTGACATTACTCATTTAAAATTTAGCGCGAGGGTAAGGAAAGACAGATGATATTTTGTAAACGTTATGCAAAAACTAATTACACTGACAATTAGATCTAAACTTAGTTCTTACAGGCACAGTAGTCTCTTAATAAGAAGGTCAGAGAAACTAAACGATATAATTTTATGCTGTTGTATTCAATATTTTGACATAAAATTTACACAAATGTTACTTTTACGTTTTGCAAGTGCGAGGAATTTTTAATATTCATGGAAGATTTTAGCCAAAGTCTCGCGCGAGGCACTGGTGTGAACTGTGGCTTAGGTGGTTTTCATAGGCCTCTTTGAAGCTGTTTCCCGGCTTGGCAGTGTTGTGACCGGATGGAACTACGAGGGTAATCCCAAAAGTAAGGTCTCCAATTTTTTTTTATAAGAACGTACACCTGTTTATTTCTACAATGGTTTACATCAGTTTACAGCTTGAACATTTAGCTATTTTCGACATAATCATTTCTGTCGATGCATTTTTGTAGACGCTGTAGCAGTTTTCTGTACGCCCATTTCATACCAGCTCGCCGCCACGCTGTTCAAAAAGCTATGAACATCTTTCACCTCGTCGTCGAAGCTGAATCGCTTTCCGGCCAAATGTTCTTTTAATCTAGGGAACAGGCGATAGTCACTGGGCGCCAAGTCAGGAATATAGGGTGGGTGGGTGATTATGTCCCAATGGAACTGTTGCCGGCGAGCAACGGTTTGCCGAGCGATGTGTGGGCGAGCGTTATCACGGAGAATGTGTACGCTCTCGCTCAACATTCCTCCTGTCCGGTTCTGAATTGCCTCTCAGGAACCAACTTGCCGAGATCATACACAGTGATACACCGATCTTCACGCACGCTTTGCTCAACCTTCAACTCTGTCTCCTCAGAAATAGACGGTCTCCCGCTCCTTTGTTCGTCGTGAATTTAGGTCCGACCAGCTGCAAACATTCTACACCACTTACGAACATTTTTGATATCCATGCACGATTTACCATATCCTTCCGTCAATTGGCGATGGATTTCAATCAGCGCAGTGCCCTTTGCGTTCAAAAACCGAATAACAAGCGCGCAATTCGCACTTGGCGGTAACATCCAACGGGAGCTCCATTCTCAACGGCTGCCATGCCAAAACAGCGCCGCAGCGCGGCGTGTGCATGTTTACACAGATGCCACACAAACAGAGTTCTGTACTTATAAAAAAAATAGGAGACCTTACTTTTGGTTCAAATAAAATGGCTCCGAGCACTATGAGACTTAACTGCTGAGGTCATCAGTCCCCTAGAACTTAGAACTACTTAAACCTAACTAACCTAAGGACATCACACACATCTACATCTACATCTTCATCCATACTCCGCAAGCCTCCTGACGGTGTGTGGCGGAGGGTACCCTGAGTACCTCTATCGGTTCTCCCTTCTATTCCAGTCTCGTATTGTTCGTGAAAAGAAGGATTGTCGGTATGCTTCCGTGTGGGCTCTAATCTCTCTGATTTTATCCTCATGGTCTCTTCGCGAGATATACGTAGGAGGGAGCAATATACTGCTTGACTCTTCGGTGAAGGTATGTTCTCGAAACTTTAACAAAAGCCCGTATCGCGCTACTGAGCATCTCTCCTGCAGAGTCTTCCACTGGAGTTTATCTATCATCTCCGTAACGCTTTCGCGATTACTAAATGATCCTGTAACGAAGCGCGCTGCTCTCCGTTGGATCTTCTCTATCTCTTCTATCAACCCTATCTGGTACGGATCCCACACTGCTGAGCAGTATTCAAGCAGTGGGCGAACAAGCGTACTGTACTCTACTGCCCGAGGCAGGATTCGAACCTGCGACCGTAGCGGTCGCGCGGTTCCAGACTGTAGCGCCTAGAACCGCTCGGCCACTCCGGCCGGCACACTTCGTCGTGGGCGGTGCCCGTGCTAATACCCAGTAACCGATGGATCTTGCCCACGGTGATTCTGCGGTTGTGCAAGATTAAAGCATTCACTTCCGCAATCATTTTCGTTGTGGTCACACGATGAGCCTGTCCAGGACTAGCATCGTCTTTCAGTGACTCGCGCCCCTCAAGGAATCGTTTGCGCCATTCCACAACACTTTAACGACTCAGACTGTACTCACCGTACGCAGCCTTCATCCGTCGACACATTTCCAACTCCCTCCGCCGCCGAAAATCTAATCACTCCTCGTTATTCCTGCTTACTCGCCTGCATGTTCGATAGTGGACGATAACTAGTGTGACCTCCTTCTATTCGGCGTGAAACCACATCGGCGCTATGCAACACCAAACGGTGCGCACGCGTCAGTCTCTTCACCAATAGATAGCGCCACCATACGCGCAGCACTGACCAGGTTTCATTTGAATGAACCTCATACAATCATCTGGCCATAGCTGTGCGTTCTTTGATCGCTTGTTGAGGTGGTACATTAAACTAGAACACAAGAAATATTGTTGTTGTCTTCAGTCCTGAGACTGGTTTGATGCAGCTCTCTATGCTACTCTATCCTGTGCAAGCTTTTTCATCTCCCAGTACTTACTGCAACCTACATCCTTCTGAATCTGCTTAGTGTATTCATCTCTAGGTCTCCCTCTACGACTTTTACCCTTCACGCTGCCCTCCAATGCTAAATTTGTGATCCCTTGATGCCTCAGAACATGTTCTACCAACCGGTCCCTCCTTCTTGTCAAGTTGTGCCACAAACTACTCTTCTCCCCAATTCTATTCAATACCTCCTCATTAGTTATGTGATCTACCCATCTAATCTAGAGCATTCTTCTGTAGCACCACATTTCGAAAGCTTCTATTCTCTTCCTGTCCAAACTATTTATCGTCCATGTTTCACTTCCATACATGGCTACACTCCATACAAACACTTTCAGAAACGACTTCCTGACACTTAAATCTATACTCGATGTTAACAAATTTCTCTTCTTCAGAATCTCTTGCATTGCCATTGCCAGTCTACATTTTGTATCCTCTCTACTTCGAACATCATCAGTTATTTTGCTCCCCAAATAGCAAAACTCCTTTACTACTTTAAGTTTCTCATTTCCTAATCTAATTCCCTCAGCATCACCCGACTTAATTCGACTACATTCCATTATCAACGTTTTGCTTTTGTTTATGTTCATCTTATATCCTCCTTTCAAGACACTGTCCATTCCATTCAACTGCTCTTCCAAGTCCTTTGCTGTCTCTGACAGAATTACAATGTTATCGACGAACCTCAACGTTTTTATTTCTTCTCCATTGACTTTAATACCTACTCCGAATTTTTCTTTTGTATCTTTTACTGCTTGCTCAATATACAGATTGAATAACACTGGGGACAGGCTACAACCCTGTCTCACTCCCTTCCCAACCGCTGCTTCCCTTTCATGCCCCTCGACTCTTATATCAGCCATCTGGTTTCTGTACAAATTGTAAATAGCCTTTCGCTCCCTGTATTTTACCCCTGCCACCTTTAGAATTTGAAAGAGAGTACTCCAGTCAACATTGTCAAAAGCTTTCTCTAAGTCTACAAATGCTAGAAATGTAGGTTTGCCTTTCCTTAATCTATTTTCTAAGATAAGTCGAAGGATCAGTACCGCCTCACGTGTTCCAACATTTCTGCGGAATCCAAACTGATCTTCGCCGAGGTCCGTTTCTACCAGTTTTTCCATTCGTCTGTAAAGAATTCGCGTTAGTATTTTGCAGCTGTGACTTATTAAACTGATAGTTCGGTAATTTTCACATCTGTCAACACCTGCTTTCTATGGGATTGGAATTATTATATTCTTCTTGAAGTCTGAGGGTGTTTCGCCTGTCTCATACATCTTGCTCACCAGATGGTAGAGTTTTGTCAGGACTGGCTCTCCCAAGGCCGTCAGTAGTTCCAATGGAATGTTGTCTACTCCCGGGGTCTTGTTAAGACTCAGGTCTTTCAACTGTCAAACTCTTCACGCAGTATCGTATCTCCCATTTCATCTTCATCTACATGCTCTTCCATTTCCATAATATTGTCCTCAAGTACATCGCCATTGTATAGACCCTCTATATACTCCTTCCACCTTTCTACTTTCCCTTCTTTGCTTAGAACTGGGTTTTCATCTGAGCTCTTGATATTCATACAAGTGGTTCTCTTTTCTCCAAAGGTCTCTTTAATTTTCCTGTAGGCAGTATCTATCTTACCCCTAGTGAGATAAGCCTCTACACCCTTACATTTGTCCTTTAGCCATCCCTGCTTAGACACTTTGCACTTCCTGTCGATCTCATTTTTGAAACGTTTGTATTCCCTTCTGCCTGCTTCATTTACTGCGTTTTTATATTTTCTCCTTTCATCAATTAAATTCAATATTTCTTCTGTTACCGAAGGATTTCTACTAGTCCTCGTCTTTTTACCTACTTGATCCTCTGCTGCCTTCACTACTTCATCCCTCAGAGCTACCAATTCTTCTTCTACTGTACTTCTTTCCCCAATTCCTGTCAATTGTTCCCTTACGCTCTCCCTGAAACTCTGTACTACCTCTGGTTTAGTTAGTTTATACAGGTCCCATGTCCATAAATTCCCACCTTTTTGCAGTTTCTTCAGTTTTAATGTACAGTTCATAACCAATAGATTGTGGTCAGAGTCCACTTCTGCCCCTGGAAATGTCTTACAATTTAAAACCTGGTTCCTAAATCTCTGTCTTACCATTATATAATGTATCTTAAGCCTGTCAGTATCTCCAGGCTTCTTCCGTGTATACAACCTTCTTTTATTATTTTTATTATTATTCGTTACAGTCAACTTTGGACTACGCTAAGCATCAGTCATTTCTTGTGCTTTTTCTTGCGTTCTTCCCAGTACTTCTTCATTTTTTCTGAGTGGGCTTCTTTACGTTCTTGCGACCAGGTTGTTCCCGTCTTCTTTGATTGCGTTCGGTCTTTGAATCCCTGTATTTTGTTGATGGCATTCCTATATTCCATTCTGTTGTAAACTGTCTCTGGTATAATGTTCATTTCTGCAATGTCTTCTTTTACTTCTTTCAGCCAGTTAATTTGTGTCTTTCTGCTTTCCATGTATTCCAGGATTTTCTTTGCCGTTCTTTCTGGTGCCATTCTTTTGACATGCCCATAGAAACTCAGTCTTCTCTTTTTAAAGGATGTTGTCAGTTTTTCAATTTTCTCGTATAACTCTTTATTGGATCGCAATTTATAATCCTGTCCATCCTTTTTAGGTCCTAAGATCTTTCTCAGTATTTTTCTCTCTTTTATTTCCAATTTCTCCAACAGACGTTTTCTGTTCAGTGGGATGCATTCAATCGCATACAAACTTTCTGGTTTTATTACCGCATTGTAGTGCCTGAGCTTGGCATTGATGGAGATCGACTTTTTATTGTATACATTTCGGCATAGCTGGTATGCCGTTTCCATCTTTATTGCTCTTTCCTGTAGTGAAACATTTGGTAACCCTGTCGGTGTAATCCATTCCCCTAGATACTTAAATTTATGAACTCTCTTAATTATTCCATATTTAGTTTGCAATTCACCCAATGTTTCCTTCTCTCATTTTTCCTACTCTCGAATTCCAGTCACACATGACTATTAAATTTTCGTCTCCCTTCACTACCTGAATAATTTCTTTTATCTTATCATACATTTCATCAATTTCTTCATCATCTGCAAAGCTAGTTGGCATATAAACTTGTACTACTGTAGTAGGCATGGGCTTCGTGTCTATCTTGGCCACCATTACCCCTATTTGGTTTTTATAACCCTGTATTCGCCTGACCAAAAGTCTTGTTCCTCCTGCCACCGAACTTCACTAATTCCCACTATATCTAACTTCAACCTATACATTTCCCTTTTTAAATTTTCTAACCTACCTGCCTGGTTAAGGGATCTGACATTCCACGCTCCGATCCGTAGAGCGCCAGTTTTCTTTCTCCTGATAACGACGTCCTCTTGAGTAGTCCCCGCCCGGAGATCCGAATGGGGGACTGTTTTACCTCCGGAATATTTTACCCAAGAGGACGCCATCATCATTTAACCATACAGTAATGCTGCATGCCCTCGGGAAAAATTACGGCCGTAGTTTCCCCTTGCTTTCAGCCGTTCGCAGTACCAGCACAGCAAGACCGTTTTGGTTAGTGTTGCAAGGCCGTTTTGGTTAGTGTTGCAAGGCCAGATCAGTCAATCATCCAGACTGTTGCCCCTGCAACTACTGAAAATGCTGCTGCCCCTCTTCAGGAACCACACGTTTGCCTGGCCTCTCAACAGATACCCCTCCGTTGTGGTTGCACCTACGGTACGGCCATCTGTATCGCTGAGGCACGCAAGCCTCCTCACCAAAGGAAAGGTCCATGGTTCTTTGAGGTAGGTACAAATATTAGTTCACTATATTATATAAATGAATGAAAGGCTTACATAACTTTGATACAATTCTTTTCCACAGGATTACTGGATACTCTGCAACTGTAATGGAGTAGCAAATGATCAAATTGATGTACTAATTAACAAACAGTTCACCTGAGGTACAATGTTCAACATTACCAACAATACAAGTTTATCTGAAACTCGTTGGTCCTGCACTATGATGTTGACTGTGGTACCTGGGGTCTCGAACTGCGGCAGAGCTGTTGCTAGCCCGAGGCTATATTGACCTAAGGGCGTTGCTGTGCTGAGAGGAAGCCTGTGGTCTTCCGGAGCACCTAGCATAAAATGGTTCAAATGGCTCTGAGCACTATGGGACTTAACAGCTGAGGTCATCAGTCCCCTAAACTTAGAACTACTTACACCTGACTAACCTAAGGACACCACACACATCCATGACAGAGGCACGATTCGAACCTGCGACCGTAGCAGCCGCTGGAGCACCTAGAAGCGCTCGGCCACCGCAGCCGGCAGCACCTAGCATACGCCGATGCGGACTGTAGCGAGCCCTCGCTAATGACTGTGCTATCGATTCGCGATGCCGACTTCGATATGGCACTGCCATCTCTGGACCACAGATTTATCACAAATCTCCTTTTACAGTTTGCTCATCTCGACTTACCAACACCACTGTGCATGTAGTAAAGAGTTATCGTTTACACCCTGTACATGAACGATTTAGGAGACGATCTGAGCAGCCCTCCTGAGACTGTTTGCAGATGATGATTAGTACAGTCATTAAGAGATCAAAACGAATAATGACATGGTTTAGACAAGAAATCCGGATGGTGCGCAAAATGACTGCTGTTCATACTAATTTAAAAGTGTGAGATCCTCCACACAAGCACTAAAACAAAAATTTCTGGTACACTATAAAACACAAATTTTAAAGGTTTTTGAATGAACAAAAATGCTAAGGATTACCATTACGAACTATTTAAACTGGATCCATCACACAGAAAATTATACGGGGAGGCGTACCAAATAAAACATTTTAGTACGAGAACTCTTAGTAGGTGCAACAAATCTACTCAAGAGATCGCCTAAACTACGCTTGTCTGTATTGTTCTGGGAGTACTGCTACGCATTATGAAATCCTTTTACAGATATGACTGATAGAGGACATCGAAAAAGTTCAAAGACGCGCAGCTCGCTATGTACGAGGGTTGGAACTTAAATAGTGGCAACTATTTATTCACAAACGATACAAAAGACTTAGATGTTTTCACCTGTTATTGTCCTTCAAAGTAGTCACCAGTGTTGCGTAGAACCCATTTCCAGCGATGTGGAAGACGTAGTATACCGTTAGCAGAGCCTGTACTGTTGAGGGTGCCAATGGAGCGGTCTACTGCCTGTCGAAACTCTGGAACAGTTCTGAAGCGAATGCCACGAAGTGGTTCCTTCATCTTTGGAATCAAATCGAAGTCGGAAGGAGTTAAGTCGTATTACTGTTCGTTCTTGGAGCATCACCTGCGTCCAGCTTTGCGAAAGAAGTGGCGACACTTTCTCCGCAACCTACCCATCGTTTTGCACGACAATGCGCGGGCGCATACAGCGCAAGCTGTGGCTGCTCTGTTCGGTCGATGAGACTCGGAATTACTGTACCATCCACCGTACTCCCCGGACTTAAGTCATTGTGACTTTGATTTGATTCCGAAGATGAAGGAACCACTTCGTGGCATTCGATTCAGAACTGTTCCAGAGATTCGACAGGCAGTAGCCCGCTCCATTCGCACCATCAACAGAACAGGCTCTGCTAACGGTATACTACATCTTCCACATCGCTGGCAATGTGTTCTCACAACACTGGTGACTACTTTGAAGGACAGTAACACACGAAACTCTTTTGTATCGGTTGTGAATAAATAGTTGCCACTATTTAAATTCCAACCCTCGTATTATCGCGAAACAGCGGAGACAGTGCTACAGGAGTTGGGTTGGCTGCCGTTGAGAGAATACTTGTTCGTTGCGGCGCAGCGAGATCCTTTCACCAAATTACAATGACCACCTCTCTCCTACTCGAGAGTGTAAGAGTAAGGAAATAGTGTGAAATCTGTTCTCTGCACCCTCTGCCAGGCACTTAAACGTGAATGGGAGCGTACTCATATTGATGTATTGCATTCTAATAGATAGGCATAGAACAAAGTGACGATTACAAAATATGCAGACTCATATACATGAATACCGTTGTGTCAG
The DNA here is from genome assembly GCF_021461395.2 of Schistocerca americana. Classification (NCBI taxonomy): domain Eukaryota; kingdom Metazoa; phylum Arthropoda; class Insecta; order Orthoptera; family Acrididae; genus Schistocerca; species Schistocerca americana. The sequence goes on from NC_060122.1 coordinate 648,047,540, forward strand.
GTAACGTCTAGAGGGGGGGGGGGCCTCTATCCGGCTACAGACGTCGAATGGGGGATGGTGTTGTTGGTGACAGAGCCCTATTCGCCACATCGCCCTGAATGTCGCAACTGTTCAAACGACTGAACCCCTCTCTACAAATGATACGATCATGAGCAAGCCATCTTAGACAGCTAAAGACACTGCAGGTTAAGACGTTAGTGCGCACCGTGGATACGGACTGGGCGCTGCCACGTTTCTGTCTGGTGATGGCTCTCCGCCCAAAACTACGTATTGATTGGTATCCCATAATAGGTCCTCGACCGAGTAGCAAGCCTCATCGGATATTCTCTAACCACGTACCCTATTGATTAACCGAGAAGGATGAACCTAACAAGAGCACTGGACGGACAAAAAATCCGACATCCACCAAACTCCTGGTGTAATGACAGAGAGCTACGTTTCATTCGAAATCTGTGTGATTTTGACAGGTGAACTGATCAGTCAATGAAGGTTTTATAATCACACTTTAGCTTACTCGAAGGCTTACACCACTCGCCAGTGGTTGTGTATTTATTTTGTTACGTTCACATTTTCTGGGTAACAATAACAATAATAATTAATAAAAAGATAACATTTAATAATAATAATAATAATAATAATAATAATAATAAGGTAACAACAACAATAATAAAGTTAAATTAAACTTCAAAACTTTCGCACATCTGTTTCACACTTGTGTAGGTAATACTTTCTTCAAATATTAACACGGAAGTTTTCACTAAGCTTTGAAAACAGAATATTTTTTAAGCTGTTTAATCTCTGATAGGAAAGAGTCCCGTTATCCCAGGAAAAAGAATAGAAGTCTGAAGATAAACGGATGTGACGCCAATTTAAAATGATTATTCGCATTGAGAGTGTATTAACATACGTGACAATTGTACGGGTCATAGCTATAGAGTGATATGTTAGCGATGCTGGCACAATTCCTCAATGAGCCTTGGAACAACCGATGCTAATTATTTAAGAAAAGAAATTAGCAGTTTCTAACTTCCGCATGGCTATTGGCACAAATAAGTTATCGTTTGAATTCTTCAAAAATGCTGTGTTTCTCACTCTTATGTCACATTTGTTACAGACTGTCCGCAGCAATTGCACTTCAATAAGATGAACGTCACTAGCTTGGACTTGCTACTCTTCTTGCTGATTCGCATCGTGTTGACGACGTCAGTCCTCCCATAACTACCCGAATGACTTTAGAGGCACATTAGAATAGGGGGTACGTCACTGTGATGCTAAAATCAGTCACGCTGATCACTGCTTTAGCTGTCAGTTCCGAAGCACACATCACTTGGTTTATCCATAACTAGAATTACGACGACCAATAACACTGCTGTATATATGTGTCTCGCCAGTAGATAGTGCAGTATTATCGCAGAATATGACAGATGACAGCTGAAATGACTGATGGTCAAGTACTCTAACGAAGTAAATCCTCCACACAACAAAGACTGAGAGATCATAGCACACGTTTTGTTTGATATCGCCGCCGTGTGCTTTAACGTGACATTAACTGTATTCCTGTGGGGCCCTAATATCACTGAGATAATTTTTGTTATAGTTGTTCTGATGATGTAAGTTTTAAGACAAACAAAATTTGGATCCGACTAATGATTCTCCGATTATTGCGCACAGACTTCGTAGTTGGTAACTAACCGTCTACTGCGTTTATGTCGATTTATTTTGCGAACATGTATTCTAGTGAATGCGACTACTCCAGAAATACCGATACGTAATTACAAGGACTCGGCAGCACTTCCGTTGTTACCATACATATCCCGCGATATGATTCATTTACCTAGTGTTTATCCTGTGTAGTACGGTGTCCGCTTTTTCAGGATTTTGCAGATTATATTTTATTTCTAGCCTTTTACCCACGGCCTCGCCCGAGTATGCGTACGACACACATACTGCACTCTCCCCTCTCTCACCATTCCTTCCGCTCCCTTTCACTGTCCATCTCCTCCTCTTCCCTCTCTCTGTCTATATCCTCCTCTCCCCACCTGGGCACTTCCTCCTCCCCTTCTGCCCATCACTTACTACCACCTGTCTCTGCTTTGCCGGGCCGGCGTGCACATCCATCGCCCAGAATGCATTCCGATACAACCCCACACAACATACCAGTCGTGCAGCCAATATGTCTGGTTTGACCAAACCTTCTTACCTCCACTCCCACCCTTATGGAATCTAGCGTGGTTCTGACTCCCATAGTACTTCTGTCCAGACAGTAAGTAGTGTATCTTCCAAATTTTATTAAAATCCATCTAGTGGTTTACGAGATGTGGAGAACACACACACACACACACACACACACACACACACACACACACACACACACAAAGGAGGCACCATGAAGGCATTATCCGAACGGGATGATGAACGGTAGATGTGATGTACATGCACAGACAAACAAATGATTATAATTTCAGAAAAGTTGGATGATTAATGCAGGAGAAAGAGCTTCACGAATTAAGTCAATAACATGTTGGCCTCCCTCTGGCCCTTATGTAAGCAACCATTTGGCTTGATACTTACTGACAGCGTTGTTCCTGGTGGGAGATATTGTAACCTCCCCACAAAAATTTAAAATGATATTATTTTAGAATGCTAATGCACATTGAGCTAAGTGTAAGCTCCCCAGAGAAATTTTGAAACACAATAGTTGAATGTTAACAAGAATACAACCTAGTGTAACCTCCCAGCAAATAAATTTAATGACAATGACAATTAAATAAAAATTAGCAATCTGACCCAAGTATAAGTTCCTCACAAAAAAAATGAAAGTCAATTCAGTGATAATAAAATCTCAGTGATAATGATAACTCAATTAGACCGAAATATCGGTCTTTGGCCCTGTGCAAAAAAAAAAAAAAAAATCATAATTAATTTCTTACCTCATTGAAACTGCATGTCAAATTTCTGCTCTTATTGTTGGCCACGGCTTGGAGGAACTGCATCGCAAGTAATTTTTTTTTTTTTTTTTAAATTTAACTGAAACTTTTCTTTAAAGGAAATGGAAGGAAATCGTTCGTTCAATTAAATAGTTCTTTTGTTAAAAATATTGCTTTGAAAACCAAAATTATTATTGGGGCGATTATTGCACAAATTAGTTACAGTTAATTTACATTATTAGCTGAGCGCATTTAAAAATAATATACCTCATCCTGAGTCTTGACCAGAGTGCCATGTCGACGCCCGCCGACTCCTCACACACAACTGTATTCGACTGCTACTACCGACATACTGCACTGCTCACAGACTGCCCACTGACTACTGCTCGCAACTGTACTGCACGACTACTACTGACAGAGCACCGCTCGCAACTCTCGCGCGGTCAAGCGCAGACTAGCCACGATAAATGGCTCTCTGGTCAGAGACTCTGCAATGCCTCGCCATCGCCGCCGCACAACATACGTGTTTCAATATCCCAAATTCTGTCCAACTGGCGCATTACATTGTAAAAATCTGGAGAAAGTTAGAGGGCTCTACCCACAATGCTCAAAACGTTCCCAATTTGTGAGAGATCTGGCGACCTTGCCGGCTAAGGCAGTGTTTGGAAAGCTCGAAGACAAGCAGTAGAAACTCTCACAGTGTGCAGGCAGGCATTATCTTGCTGAAATGTAAGCCCTAGATGACCTGCCATGGTGGACAACAAAACAGAGCTTACAATATAGTCCATCAGAAGGACCTCGAACGACTATCAGTCAGTTCCAAGCCGGATAACTGCTTGCCTAAGGGCCATGGGTGGATCAACACTTTACTGACTTGCTCAATTTGTATAAATCTACGTGTGCATCACATCTGCCGATTTAGGTTCCATTCGGGTTATTCCTTCGAGGTGCGTCGCGTCTGCCTAATGTAACAGTCTTGGAAGTAAGATAAAGGAAGCACCTGCACCATCTATTAGTGACTAATGTAAACCTTGTTCTGTGTGTTACCGTATTTTATCTGTTCGTGAATTTTGTTCTCTGAGGTGGAAGTTGGGGAGCAGTGAAGCATTTGGCTAAACACGTGTGCAAAACTACCTAAAAACCACTGTTAACCTGGCCGGTGTACCAGCCCATGGTCGTTAATCTTCTGCGTGCATTATTCGGTCATCTTCCCGTCTCTCAAGCTAGCGCGTCGCCCGTTGCGCTATACAAGCTGGAGTCCCCGCGATATTAAGTACAGTAGTGAGGAAAAATATATACAGAGAGTCATTTTTCAATGAGGAAAGCATTAAGCTGTATATTAGGCGTGTTTTTTTCTGTCTTTGAAAGTATGCCAACATATTCTCGATTACGAGACCGCATGCTCCACTCCCGAACTCACCTAGGCCTTGTAAAGTACAACCGATAACAGTACAACAGCCTTAGTGACGTTTACCTCTGGCAGAGATTTGTGAATGTTAACTTGTAGATCAACCTGTAACCAACTGGTTACTTCAGTATAACGCTCGGAGGAGGTCAGGGGCAATAGCATCATAACATCTACTGTGCTGAACAGACAAGCCTGTGGATTGAAAGGTTACGTTTTTAGAGAATCACTGAAAAATGTGGCTGCATAACTATCGTCAGAATCCACTTCAAAACTATATCGAAATGTTCTTTGTTTGGGTGCTTTCACTCATGTGGCAGTGAGCACGAAACTCTTCAACACTGTGGATTCGGAAATCCTCCGATGCATGGCTACGGACAAGTCTGATTGTAATGTGTAACAGTGATTTAGTACCACTCATGCGCCAGTAACGATTCAGTTGCATAGAGATGTGCTCCCGCAAGTACTATTCCCAACACTTTGAGACCTGAGATTCTTCCACAGACTTCATGAACCTCACAGACAGAAAATGAAACAAAAAAATATATGCAATAAGTTTAGTTTTGGGGAAGGAATATGACTAGCCTGGGAATCCTCACACATAACATTCCTAGTTGTCATTAAACACTACGACTTTCTAGCAGTCGACAACAAATATTTTCAGTGGTAATTTATTTATTTATCTACCCCCCCCCCCCCCTCTCTCCAATTCTATTCAGTACCACCTGATTACTTAACCGGCCGACGGTCAGCATTATTCTGAAGACCCACACTTTGAATGCTTATATTTTCTTATCTGAAATATTTATCGTTCACCTTTATCTTCCGTGCAATACCTTCAGAAAATACTTCCGAACACTAAAATTTTGTATTTGATGTTAATATTCTCTTTCTGAAAAGCTTTTTCTTGGTATTGCCAATCTGCATTTTATGTCCTCTAGTTCGGTAGTCATCGGTTACTTTGCTGCCTAGTAGAACTCGTCTGCTACTTTCAGTGTTTTACACACTAAACTAAATATCTCATCTTAGATGCATTTTATTCGACTACATTCCATTATTCTTGTTATATTTGTTGATACTCATCTTACAATCACTTTTCAAAATTAGTCATTCTGTTCAACTGACGTTCAGAGGACCTTTGATGTACAGCTAAATTCATTTTTCTTCGTGCTCAGTGTAGAGACTATAGCACGGGGTAGGCAAAGAACTTCATTTTCTTCTCAATTACTGCATCGCTTTCCTGATTTCATCCCTGTTACCTCCAGGATTTTGAAGAGCATATTCCTGTTAACAGTCAAAAGCTTTCTCTAAACGAACAAACGTAATAAATGGAGGTTTGCCTTTCATCAGCCTCTATTCTGCATTCAATAGGAGGGTCACTAGTGCCTCGGGTATTCCTGCATTTCTCTCATACCCAAACTGATTTTCTCCGAAATCTGTTTCTACCAGTTTTTCCCGTGTTCTGTAAATACCTTTTGTCATATTTTGCAACCAAAAGTTATTAAACTGATGGGTCTGTACTACTCATTACGTCATGGATTTTGGAAAATCTGGTCTCTTAAGAAACGAGTCTTATGCAGTTACTGATCTAATCCGTCGGCACACAGACTGTGTATTGGAACGTTGAGCATACCGTGGGAAAAGCACGCTCGGGTCTTTCCCAATGAGCTGAACTCGCGTTTGAATGAAGAATCACCATAAACTGCTTTCATTCTCTGATGAATCTCCTTTGGGGTGAATCCTCTGCTGTCAAGAATTCAATGACTGCACGTTGCTTAAATCGCATTGACCGACCGTCTGCGCAGGGTTCCACACTTTACACTGTAACAATACAACCGTTCAGTGCTAAGGCTTCCCGCCAACTGGAGCTTTAGAGAAGAGGCTACGGAACAAAATATGGTTCAAATGGCTCTGAGCACTATGGGACTTAACAACATCTGAGATCATCAGTCCCTAGAACTTAGAACTACTTAAACCTAACTAACCTAAGGACATCACACACATCCATGCTCGAGGCAGGATTCGAACCTGCGACCGTAGCAGTCGCGCGGTTCCGGACTGAAGCGCCTAGAACCGCTCGGCCACTGCGGCCGGTGCTACGGAACAAGCCAGTACCCGCCGCTTACCAATGCTGCAAACTGCTGAAGAGTTGCGAAGGTGGAAGCATTAGTTTTCAGTCAACCTCCGTACTATTTGCTGTAAGGTATTTTGCACATTCTTGTTTTAAGTTTTGTATTTCACATATTAAGATTCTGCTACAGATCAGTAACACTTACCAAGTAACAATGACCTTTTTTTACTAAAAAGTGAGAATTATGAAATAACTTTTATCTTATGTGGAGTACTAATGTGAATTTGTATCGCACTACTTGTAATGGAACTTTTGTAAGGCGATATCATTAACTGGATATGGTACTTCCGTTTTTGCCTTTTAACACGTTCATGGATACTGAAGTTTTTATTTATGTATACTTCAGACAGAACAACATCACTAGCATATGGACAAGCGATCAGAAGTGCGTTTTAATATGGCCAGCGTAGAAATTTTATGCCCGTCCATTTCGTAAACAGTGTGATCTGCAAGCCAGATACAGTTGACAATTGCCACTGGAGCGCGCTGCGATCGCATTTACCACGGTGAGGCACACGTACCGTATGTCCAAGTCGCATCGTTTCTGAGCGTTCAGCAGCGAGTTGAACTCGGCACGCTCAAAAGTTGACATTCGAAACGACGGTCCGTGTGTCGACGACTTTAGCTGTGTATGTTTACGCGAGGCTCTTATCGAACGTTCCTTGTTCGCGACATGCGGCGCATCAGGCTGACAGCTGCCAATGCCGCCGTGACGGGTGTCGGTGTCACTATCTCCTACTGTCAATACTTGGTTATCGGAAACACGACGGAAAGGGCGGCAGATTGGGGAGGGGGTGGGGGGAGCTGAGGGAGCAGGGCGAATTACGAGGCACACTGCTTTCCGAGCACCGGCCTGTCTACACTGCCTGCAACGCACCTTGCTCGAACTGCATGGTTGTTGGCTGCTGCTTTTTCCTACTCACACTAAGTAATACGGCAGGAACACTGAATGCCTTACTGAAGCGAAATAGTATCTCTTAATTTTAAGATAAACATAGCTGATTTAGCACAGAGGGTCGTCTGCCCTTCTAGTGTGCTTTTGTGCTGCACTCTGACATCGCCGGCGTGGCCTGCCGTCGATGAAACAAGCTCGCCGAGTCTGTTTACTGGCACTTTTAGCCTGCACCGTTGCCGCCAGCTACGATCCTCGCGAGGCGAGTAGATATCAATTGGTTTGTATTTCGTTTTCGAGTTGCGACCATTGCCAGCCATCCTGAAACTCGAGCTGTGATTGGTTGCTTCGGGCGTCACTCTAGCCGCCTAGCGGTGTCGTAGCTTAAAGAGCTGTTCCTCGTTGGCACTTTTTCTCGGGCACCATCTATATCCGCAAACTCCTGTGAAGTGCATGGCGGAGGGTACTTTGCCATCGGAGGGCGTACGAGGATTCCGTTCAAGTACGAAGTGTAATATAATTTGCGTCTATCTTCAAGTGTCTGCCAATTCAGGTCTTTCAGTATCTCCATGATGCACTCCCGCAGGTGAGAAAAACCTGTGGCTGTTCATGTAACCCTTCTTTGCACGCGCTCAGTATCCGCCGGTAGTCTTTTATGGTACGGATCCCACACACTACAGCAGTGTTCTAGAATGGGACTGACTGATCTTTGGTAACGAATCTCCTTTTTTGATTGATCGCACTTTTCCAGCATCCTATAGATGAAATAACCAGAGTGAGGAACTACAAGCGACGATTTGAAACAGGCATTTATTTCTTTCCTCATTTTTCACACGAAAATGGTAAATATTTTCTTCTCTTCCTCTAGCTGTTCCAAATTTTAACAAAACAACAAGTTCTATTTTAACGAGAACAGAATTTCCCTGCCTTTCTTTTTCGGTGAAATTTGCATATTGAATCTTCTCGGTTTACCAGCCGAGTACAAAATCGGCGTTATGTAACGTTTCTAAGTGATTCCTAATCGTCAGAATGAACGAGCGTTACACTATCTAACGGTAAAAACAACGCCGTGATACCCACTGAAGCCTGCTGTAAGGCTTGATTCAGGCCATATGTATAATACAATTCATCAAAAGGAAGGCATGTTCGCAACACAAGACTTCTTAAATGTCGCATACTCACAGACGGCAGTAGTAACGGGGTTCGCGTTGTCCCTTTGAGAGTTGAGAAGCAGTGACGTAGCTCGCGTTCCATACCTGCAAATTTAAACACACGTTAGTGAGAACTGAGAATGAAATCAAGAAAGAATAACTGAGGACCGGATGGTAAGGATGCATGTAAATATCGACTGCGGAAGGCCAAAAAAATGTGTAAATGCAATTATTCTAAACATTTCATGCTCTCAGCGAGCGCGCGCGCGCGCGCGCACACACACACACACACACACACACACAGAGAGAGAGAGAGAGAGAGAATGGCTCTGAGCACTATGGGACTTAACATCTCAGGTCATCAGTCCCCTAGAACTTAGAACTACTTAAACCTAACTAACCTAAGGACATCACACACATCCACGCCCAAGGCAGAATTCGAACCTGCGACCGTAGCGGTCGCACGGTTCCAGACTGAAGCACCTAGAACCGCTCGGCCACCAGAGCCCGGCACAGAGAGAGAGAGAGAGAGAGAGAGAGAGAGAGAGAGAGAGAGAGGGAGAGAGAGAGAGGGAGAGATGGAGAGGTGGAGATGGAGAGGTGGAGATGGAGAGGTGGAGATGGAGAGGTGGAGATGGAGAGGTGGAGATGGAGAGGTGGAGAGGGAGAGGTGGAGAGGGAGAGGTGGAGAGGGAGAGGTGGAGAGGGAGAGGGAGATTTTTTCTTCTTCTCTTCCCAAAATTAATTCATAGTCACTACAGGTCGGTCGTTCTAGTGTCCATGCGTTTTTAGAGCCCCTTGCCTCAATATGTAAAAACGGAACCCTTATAGGTCACTTTTATTGTCTGTACGTCTGTCTGTTAGGAACCTCTTTTTTCACGAACGGTTAGACGTACCACGTTCAGATTTATATTACACGTTAAGGTCTACGGTCTTTTGGTGGTGTAAAAGTTTTAAATTTCTAGTCAATTTAATAAAAAGATACGCTCATGAATGTCACATATTGTGGAGAAAACTCACTCATAAAACCTGTAGGAAGCTTCTCGTTGACCTGGAATCATTAAATTTGGCAAAAAGCAAGGTTTCACAGCGCAAGTAAAGGAAAAAAAATCCTAAAACTGTTAATTTGTAATTACATAACACGAACAAATAATTTTTTTTTTTCACTTTCTGTCCATCTATTAAGACCTTCTTTCTGCGGAACAGTTTGGCGTATCGTGTTCAAACTTGTTACATACTAAGGTCTATGGTCCCTTGCCGGTATTAAATTTTGAGCTTAAAGTCAATGCAATCAAAATGTACTGTCATTTATGTCACACATTTTGATACTCGCAAACTCACTCACCAAAATCTACAGGCTACACTTCCCGTTGACTTAGAATCATGAAATTCGGAAAGAAGCAAGGTTTCACAGAACAGCTAAAGTAACAAATCTGAAACTTGTTAAACTGTAATTATCTCACATAAAAATATGTTTCTCCATTTGAACATATATTGCATTCATCGTCCTTCAAAAGCAAAACAGACGAACGTTACTGCATATAAACACAAAGTGTAATAATTGTAGTCAAGTCTTAGTAAGTAAGTAAAAGATGTTCTATTAAATCTTCTCTCTCTACATATATAAACTGAAGTCGCCTCCTCGCTTCTTTTTGTATGTCCGGGCTAGTCTGAGGAACTGCTTTAGAGATTCTGACGCAGTCCTGAAATTATCGGAACCAATACCTTGCCAGTAGCGCTATCAAAATCAGGCAAAAATTGTTGAGAATTTTGATTCCCTGGATGAAATATATAATGAAGTTTGTATAGATGCCTCAGCACGCGAGTCCTGCTCGCATTTGGCCATTATTTAGTTTCACATTCTGTTAGTTTTATAGCCCAGAAGTTACGAGAGTCGATTTCTAGCTCTAAGATGTTCCCGTAGTTGTCAGCAGGTCAACAGTGAATGCCTTCGGGTGTCGACTAACGGGTCCCGTTTAGGACGTTGAAGATTTTCTTTATTAATCGTGACGCGTCCGTTCATGGAATGTGCTGTAATTTTAATCGTCTTTTCCGTGCCATGAAACTAAATCGTTCCCTCAGGGGAAACAATTCTTAACTTTTGCGCATCCAGAGATCGTCTTCGACACTGCGTTCAAATATTTTCTCGATAATATTTACATTCACAGTTAACAATGGTGCCACAACAGCCTATATAGAGTGCATTGCTTATTCTGTTGGAGGCAAGGCAATGATCCCACGACTGTGTGTGTTTGTGCGAGTGTGTGGTGGACGTGGTGGGGGAGGGAGGGGGGGGGGGGGAGGGGTGCAGGCCGTAAGTGTGAAACCTGATTGATCGACGCACGCACGCGCGCGCGCGCACACACACACACACACACACACACACACACACACACACACACACACACCATGGGATGAAAATGATCGGGCGAAGCAACATCTATGTGGCCTAGTTTGTAAAGGGGCAAGACGAAAGAATATTTGCGAAATTTTAAATCTGACAGTTGCTCAGTAGGGACCAGAAAATTTCTTTCCGTGAACCTTTAATTAAGGTCAGATTTCACTGGCACTCATGGAAGAGTCTTCATTTCTGCCGCTTCTCTATATTAAAAACACGTGCTGTATTTATTTGTCCCATACCGCGTAGCTGCATATAATTTTACAGCCTGCAATCTGTTCCTCATTACAGTGGAACAGGTGTCTATTACAAAGCCACTGAAGGAAGAAATATCAGTAAGACTAGCTGAGAGTAAAAAATCTTTGCTTCATTTTGTATGAAATAGAACTGCCTAGAGCACTTTTAACCAATATGTGCTCAAAGCAGTATGTTAAAGTACCTGTCCTTGATAACTTCCGTTCCGTTAAGATTAGGACTAACCAGAATTTAGAAAATTTTGTAGTTGCACATTACTACGACCATTTACTCAGCTGACTTTCTTGTCGGTTCTTCTGATATCAATGAAAGTAATAGAGCTCAATCTGAAGCCCAAATTTTCAAATAATTCATTACATCGGTATTGACTGATTCTGTACTAAATGTAAAGGAATGATCTCTCTGTGACAGATTTCTTCTCCATCGCTTGTTTAATGTGCACTGCCGATAAATGATTATCTCAACAATTTTGCAATAAATATTTGAAACAGACACGTGGATTCTGTGTGAAAATGTGTTTCAGTGGGGGCGGAACAGTAAAGCTGGAAAATGAACGATTATCTTTCAGTATTGATTTTACGCTTCATTCTCTCGTTACAGAACAGGACAGAAGGAAAGAGGTGGCAAATTTTCAGTTTCCTTGGACAACTAAAATTAGTTTTAGGCGTAGAGAATCAATGTTTATGGCAGAAAAGAACAGCACATAAAAAGGTGCCTCAACGTAGTACATTAAAGAAGCAACAGGAGTTTCTCCGCCTAGTGCGCTAATCTCCGAGATAATGCTGTCAACAGCTAGCGTACCGCAGACAGACACGAGAAAAAAACGACAGAGTCGTCTCGTCAAGTGATGAATATACCTGTCGACGTAGGGGCCATTGCGTACGTGTAATTTGCCCAGTAAGCTTGTAAACAGCCTTCCAGCAGGTCTGTTTCCTTTTTCACGCTTGATCCCTTCTCCCTGGCGTGTGTCACTGTCTACTCATGAAAACCGATTACACGATCTGCGTAACGTTTCCTTATTATTGCGTGCTTCGCGTTCGCGTGCGCATATTCAGAAATTTTCACATCAATAAACTATACAGTGATACTATTCACTGTGCAGTAAAAACCAGATGCGTAATCAGCGTACGACAGCCCCAAGCGTCATTTCCGTGGCGGCGCAATTCTGTGGCTGTTGAGACAAGTAAGGAGAGGGACGAGGAAGGGAGATGTAGGAGGGAGAAGAAGACGGAGAAGAAAAACATGATAATCATGATGTTATGGGAAAGAAAATGGGACCAGGGAGGAGAAATTTGAATGGAATTCACGTGATTCGGAGTGGAATGGCAAAGGGGCGCTGGTAGAAGCAACAATTCCATGTACGACCTACTTTTACCGAGACGTTTGTTTCTTGTTTTTAGATGGTAGACGAAGCCACTCTCGTTACGCAAGTGCGCAAGAGCAACTGAAGGGCATTCGAATTTAAGTGTATTTTGCATTTGCTTGTTTTGTTTTCGTTGATCAACAAAAAAAAGTAATCGAAATGTTTTTGAAAGGAATGCGGCTTTGGACTCAGTGTTGTTTGAAATGTATCAGTGGATCACATCGCATTCGAAAGAATGAAGTGATGCTCAAGCCGTCAGCGGCTGAGGTAATGAGTCGTGTATGAATCGACAATAATGGTTGCGAATAATATCGTCAGGTGCGCGAATACCTGAGGCATGTAGCGCAACTAGCATACTAATGCAATTGACTCACTGGCCATTGCCAGGCAGTGCTAGCAATTACAGAGTGACATTTTAAAATCAATATGTATACACCTTCCGAAATCTATGGTGTTAATTTTATAACATGTATGTTTGCAAAGACTGTCACTGATGAGAAAACACTTGTAAAAACTGGAATGGAGAGAGGGAATTCTGAAAAAATTTAGTTTCTTTTAAATGATGGGAGGTCACTGTGTGAACAGAGTTCACTGAATATTAAAGACTTTGGAAGGTGTGGCTTCGTCGAGTGGAAAAACACTCCCCATCGTGCGGAGAAGTGTTAAGATGTTTAACAAGGAGAACAGACTATATTATGACGACAGTGATTGTTGAAAGGTATTAAGATGTTTGAAGCTGTGAAATACGCTCTGTTTTGGGCTCATAGAATAAGTACGGGGTGGTTATATTTAAAGTTCACCTATTCACAGAGGTCCAGTGTTAGCTGTGATTATCGTATGGTGGCGAAACTTGGTAGATATGCTAATGCATTAATGTGGAACCGATCTGCGCTGGAAAAAAGTTAGTTCCAATTTTGGTCACCAGGTGCAAATCTGGCGCTGTGAACGGATGAAATTTGAAAGACGTCAAGCTACAATTGCACGCAATCGTTCACGACAAGCGACGAAGAAACAATCGGAAAAGAGAAAGAAACGTCAGTGTTGTTGCCTTCGTTGCGGAAGAATCCGCATTCGATTCCTAGTATCACCTCAGATTCTTGCTGAGGCTAAATTAGGAGTTGCTTGAATGAAAAAGCAGCGATTTCATCAAGAGTCATCTGTTGGCAATAAAGTCTGGAGGAATTGGCGACAGGCTGATCACAGATCGCTCCTCATACAGCCTTGCAGACAGCGTTCGGCCAGTCGGAACAGGCCTAATCGGTGAATGGTGTTTACGTGCCCTCACTAGGGCAATGCTGTCGTGTAGTTTAAATCGAATGAGGTGGAATTGTAAACATCAATGTCTTCTCTATGATATTGTAATGTAGCGTCAACATCCTGAGGTAGATAGTCCGAAGAATATTTGACTGATATTCTTCCCTTTCCTTACCGGAGCGAATAATGAACGATATAAGCTGTGTCTCCACACAAACAACGAAGTTCAGTCCCGCATTTCGAGTTGAGATGCATACTCCGTGCTGAAGACAGCTTCGCAATGTCCTTGTCAATTTCACTGATATGTTTCACCATTCTGATAACTACCCACAGAAACGTTTCGTACAGAGTTTATGGTTCCTCTGTTATGAGGATTCAAGACACTGATGGTCATGGTAAGTTGAAGTTAAACTGAAACTTGTTTAAATCCAATTTGTTTGAGGTGAAAATTTTCTCCGGCTTTGGTGGCCGAGCGGTTCTAGGCGCTTCAATCCGGAACCGCGCGACTGCTACGGTCGCAGGTACGAATCCTGCCTCGGGCATGGATGTGTGTGATGTCCTTAGGTTAGTTAGGTTTACGTAGTTCTAAGTCTAGGGGACTGATGACGTCAAGTGTTAAGTCCCATAGTGCTGAGAGCCATTTGAACCATTTTTTTGAAAATCTTATATGAAAAAATTTGCACTAACCATACAGAGTGATTGCTCCTACCGACCTCGTTCTATGCAACCTGCAATTCTATACCTAGCTTTCAAAAACCACTCTCGAGATATTCATATTCTCTAGCTCGCTACGCATAAACTATTAGTCCTACAGAAGAAATGAAGATGACTTTTGTGTAGGAAATTAAAATTAGTTAAATTTTGTACAGGGCTACTTTTTCGCTAGGGGCCTTTATTTTCGAGTTATTCTAGGAAAATGTACCAAAGTGACCTTCAAATGCACACCCACTCCTACACTCAGCTCCAACTGGTCAGAATATCTAGTGCGATGTTCACGGTACTCCCTCCTACTACTGTACAAAAATTTGCGACTGCAGAAATTATTTCCCATATTCGGCCAATTTTATTCATCACTGACTGGCATTATTACGCCACCAGCTTAGTCGAGCGCTTACAAATGGTAGAACTCAGGTTTGTGTGAATTATCTCTAACAATTTTGTGAATGCTAGTAACATAAAATAAAAAAATACATTACTCTATTCGTCAGGCTATGTGACTACGAAACTACTGTGCTTGAAAGTGTTAAGTTTGGATCGAAGTGTCAACGTAATTTGTTTTAGCTTACGTTTACCCTGACAAGCTCGTTTAAATCAATAATGTTAACGAAACAGCCGACTATGCTGGTGGCGTAATAGCCCAAGCAATGGACACCAAAAAAGGTCGAATATCGGGAACAGTGGGAAATTATTGTGCGGTGTTAAGAGGGAGTGCCACGAACAACATATTAGAAATCCTGCCTAGTGAGGAATGAGAGCAAGTGTTGGAGGTGCGTTTGAAGGTCACTGCTATACGTTTTTATTGAATAACTCGAAAGCCGTGGCCTGCTGCGAAAACGTGTGCCAGTACAAAACTGAACCACATTAAATTACCTACAAAAAGAACTTTTTTATTTTCTCTGTTGGCCTTAATAGTTCACGCGTAGCGAGCGAGATAACACGAAAATGTCGAACGTTGTTTTCGAGGGCCAGGCGTACTGATGTTTGCTTAAAACGACATCGGTAGGGGAAGCCGGATCACCGTGTATATTAATAGCTGTAGCCTCCACTTTCATCACGATGAAGGCGGTGATGAACCGTGGCATGGTCTCCACGAGACTCCCAAAGCTTTCTGAAACATGATTGCTCAGCATGCCGCCCGTAACTCACACGAACATTGGCCGCAACTGAGCCTAAGGCGAGCTCATTGTGATCAAAGAGGCACCAGATGTGCTCGATGTGACTGATTTCATGTCAGATTATGGGGAGTGGAGTGGCCGCGTTACACAAGCATCCTCAAATCATTATGCCACAAAGCGAGTCGACCTTTAGAGTAAAGTGAAATTTCTGACAGCTGCTGTAGGCGAACGAACGGGTGCACGTGAGCGGCAGCAGATTCCCGTAGTGTTCTCTTGTCAGAGACGATTAAAGACTTAATCAACTGTCCAAGTTCATCGCGAGTAAATGTGACGCACATAAAAATACCTACTGTCTGAGTGGAGTCCTGATGATAAGCGGAACTTATCAATTAATGTGACAGAAAACGTAGGCTTACCTGCTATCGCGCTTCATCAGTTGTGGTGAGGCTTATCTGTATTTTGTGCTTCCGAAGACGCAGCTGTTAATCCTACACGTATCTCTAAGCTCAGTGTCCTTTGGTTCGTGACCAGAGGAATGACCGGCCGTTGTGACCGAGCGGTTCTAGGCGCTTCAGTCTGGAACCGCGCTGCTGCTACGGTCGCAGGTTCGAATCCTGCCTCGGGCATGGATGTGTGTGATGTGCTTAGGTTAGTTAGGTTTAAGTAGTTCTAAGTTCTAGGGGACTGGTGACCTCAGAAGTTGAGGCCCATAGTGCTCAGAGCCATTTGAGCCAGAGGAATGCGTGTAGGACGGTAGCGGTTTTACTCAGCGGCGAAGTGGTAGTTGTGTATGACAAGGGAGGCTGGTACCCAGAAATAAACTGGAGTTTTACTTGTGGTACGTTCTGTAGGCAGATATAACCCGCGACATGCGACAGATGCCGCCGTCGTTATGACGCTGCTGCCCATGGCAGCTGACTCACCATCAGTCATATCGCTCTTACTGCTGTTGCTATCAACTGGCAGCAGACTCAGGAGGCTGCCGCTTTCGTCAGATATAGGTACTTACGATACGCTCTCGACACGGGGACATAAAAAGCCCAGAGTCCACACAAGTTCGGAGATGGAGCACCACGATCTTGCGTCCCACTATCACGGCGACTACCACTCACCCGACACGCTGAAATATTCCACACGCCCTGGCGAAAGGCGTTCTCTCTCTCTCTCTCTCTCTCTCTCTCTCTCTCTCTCTCTCTCTCTCTCTCTCTCTCTCCCCAGCACCAGTGGACTTCTTTTCATGAGGAATGCTCCCTTGGCTTATGCTACCCTGCTACTTATTCCCTCCTTGCATTGTCCACCATGCGTTATGTTGCTTCTAAGGCAGCAGAATTTGTTTAATTCGTCTACTCTGCCTTTAAAACTTTAAAAAGTTTCAGTTACTAACAGCACAAGGACTCTCCTAAATAAAGTAAGAAGGGGGTTAGATAATAAATAATAAGTATTTATTCCAGTTCATCTCTTCACCCCCCCCCCCCCCCCCCCCCGCCACACACACACACACCCATTCTCTGTCCGTCTCCTCTTGCCCATCTCTTCTCTTTGCCCCTTTTCCTCTCCCCTACCTCTGTCCATCTCCTTCTCCCTCATATGTGTGTTCATGTACCCTTTCCTTCCTCTCTCTCCATCTCTTTCTTCCGCCTTCTATAAGCACGACTTTGGGATGTCTGCCTCTAGCTCTACTGCCATCTGTCTATAGCTCTCTTGTAACTAGCGTCTACCCCTCTCCCTATTATTCATTTTTCGCTCTTGTAATATCACTGGCCCTTTCTAATATCTTTTAAACTCTGTCGCATCCATGCAATTGGCATATGATATAACAACATCCATTTTGCAGGATCCCAATGTAAATACGACAATGCAATGAACGCTGACATTTTCTTTGAATTTATCATTTTCAGTGGCTCCTGACAACTACATGAGTACACTGCAGTTCACATTTATACGGTTTGGCACAGGGTTCACAGAATTATTTCTCTGTCATTCCACTCTCGAATACCACACGGGAAAAAATTAACATATAAATCTTTCCGTAGAGATGAAATAAATAGAAATTGTTATTAGAATGAAATTTTCACTCTACAGCGTAGTGTGCGCTGACATGAAACTTCCTGGGCAGATTTAAACTGTGTGCCGGACCGAGACTCTAACTCGGGACCTTTGCGGGACCTGGCAGAATTAAAGCTGTGAGGACGGGGTGTGAGTCGTGCTTGGGTAACTCAGTTGGTAGAGCAATTGCCTGCGGAAGGCAAAGGTCCGGAGTTCGAGTCTCAGTCCGGTACACAGTTCTAATCTACCAGGAAGTTTCAGAAATTGTTACTGTTTTCTGCCACAGTGAGCAAAACAATCAGGTGAGTAATATTTCCTACGAAAAGTATCGAAGTGAGAAAGTTCGCAACAACTTTACCCAGGAAGACCAAATATAGGAAAATGTCCCCTTTAAACAGCAAATCTTTCATCTTCCTGAAATGTACCTGCACATACCACATGTCTTCCCGATTTAAGTGCAATGTGATCCGATGTTGTGACTAACGTCACACATTCAGTAGTCTATTACGACATCATAATGTAGTAGTAGTAGTAGTAGTAGTAGTAGTAAAGGCGTACTGCTTAGACTACTTCCAGAAAATCACAAGGGAAACTTTACGCGTCCGTGATGTACCGGAGCGTTGTAACGCTGAGCACGAAATGGTGGCCGTTATGTAGCTAGCGTTCACGCTCCGTAATCGGTGGATCGCTAGATCGAATGCCGCTCATGTTTCTTTTTTCTAATTTGTACTTTTTTCAACACTTGTCATATTGTTACATACACATTGCTTCTGAAAGGTTATATAATGAAAACACACGTAAATTTGCATAAACTTCTTGTGAGTTTCCAACGCTATTTGGCTGTTTGCTATATTTTTACTATCACAACAAATATTACATTTACAACCATCGACAAATAAACGACAAAAGCCATAAAGTTTTGCTGAAAATGTATGCCTGTCGTTATTTCCGAAACCTTGTATACCTGAAATTGGTAAGGTCTCGGGAATTCCTCTGCACGTAGACGCTTCCATCTTCAGACACGGCCGGCCGGTGTGGCCGTGCGGTTCTAAGCGCTTCAGTTTGGAACCGCGTGACTGCTACGGTCGCAGGTTCGAATCCTGCCTGGGGCATGGATGTGTGTGATGTCCTTACGTTAGTTAGGTTTAAGTAGTTGTAAGTTCTAGGGGACTGATGACCTCAGAAGTTAAGTCCCATAGTGCTCAGAGCCATTTGAACCATCTTCAGACACAGGTTTCAAGCCCGAGGAACAGGCTTGGAAAGCTCAAGTCAAGCATCGATAAATGAAGATGCAAACAACTTTGTCCAACTCTGCAATGAGTAGCAGTATGCTAGAATATGAGGGTAATATAGCTTAATCGTCGGTTGTGCTTTCAGCATTACAAGTTGCAGGATGGTATTTTTCGTACAGAAAAGGGAAACATAAATTAAAACGGCATATCCTACATCGAATGAATGCAACTTTCCCGCAAATACAAGGAATCTTCATGGTTTCTAAGTAAAAACAAAAGTCGTTTACATTTTCAAAAATTTCTCTCTCCTTCTACCGACAGTTTGGATGCAAACTATGCGTAACGCAGTATCTTCGTAAATATTTGTGCAGGAAATTGATGTACGGCTGAATGTACTTTAACAGCATCTTCACGAGAAGAAATTTCTCGTTCATTGTCAATCAAATATGAACAAGATGGAATGTACTTAACAGAGATTTTAACTTGCCTGTAGAAATAAAAATTGCATAATATTTGTTATAATAATAAAAAAATCAGTAAACAGCGAAATAATATCGGAAATTCAACGAAAGTTCATGCAGATACACGCATACTTTTCAAATGTAAAACGCAGAAATAATAAGACTAGTGTTGAAAGAAGTGTATATTAAAAAGAAAGATGACCGGAACTCGATCCAGAGACCCGCTTACGGAGCTTTAACATTAACCCCAGGACCGCCGCCATCTGATGCTCAGGGTAGAAACGCATCCATACATCACTGACGCTTAAAACTTGTCTTGGGATTTTCTCGAAATCGCCTAAGTAGTACGCATTATTACTTGCACATTATGCTGTCCTAATGGACAACTAAAAGAGTACCAAGTTTGAAGTAAATTCGTGATCCGAATGTCGTGGCCTCCCTTACACAGTAAATAATTCAAGGGCGTGAAAATGTTGCCACATCTTCAACACTAAAACTAAATGTAAATATCAATGAAACGCTTCTATCGTCGGTGCTTCGGAGCTTCCGTTGCGTCGCGGTATGCCCCACTTGCCACATTCTCGAACGCTTCGCCACGCTTCGCCAGAGTAAACGCATCGCGCCACATCGCGTTCGATCGCTTGAATATTCGGGCCGACCCGCGACGCGCCGCGTTCGCATCATATCGTTCACGCAGGTCGAGGTGTTGCCAGCGAGAGGTGCTCGAGGCAAATTAGGCTACGTACTGTTCCGTGGTTGTCTTCACTTGACGTCCTGTTCATATCAGTCCATATTACACACATCAAGAAGTTTTGCATCACCTCGGTTCCCAGAAGTCCTGAAGATAGACGTTGACTTTGGATACTGTATCACAGACACAGTCCCTTTGACTGTTCAGAGACGTCAGTAAACCCGTCCGAAGTTGTAAACAAGCCTGCATGAGCAGCGCCTATTAGACGGAGGGGGTCCGACAGCCGATCAGTTCTTGTCATTCCACCAGGAAGAAGGTACACGGCTCGTGTTGTCTGTGGTTCAACCACGCCTAGACGGTCAGTACCGCGGTTCGATCGCGTCGGCATTGTTAGTTTGTGCCAGAAAGGGCTCTCAACAAGGGAGGGAAGTGGCCAGGCGTCTCGGAGTGAACCAAAGCGATATTGTTCGGATATGGAGGAGATACAGAGAGACAGGAACTGTCGATGACATGCCTCGCTCAGGCTGCCCAAAGGCTACTACTGCAGTGGATGACCGCAACCTAAGGATTATGGCTCGGAGGAACCCTGTATTACGTCCCCAGTCGAATAATAAGAAAAGACTTTAAAAAATAGCATTTATAAAGAAGAGACATTTTAAAATTGAATAATATACATTTTTCTCATGTATCCGTATTATAATAATTTCTCTGTGTAAGTTTCGAGGGCAAAGAAATAAAACAAAATGATCTAAAGAGACTACAAGATACGCTCTTTTGCTAATTTTTTAATCGTCTTCACTTCTTCTCTTGGTTGCGTGTAGACCAGGGGTCTCCAACTACGGCCCGCGGGCCGAAACCGGCCCGCGAGATCCGGCAAACCGGCCCGCGTTAGCTGGCCGGACATCCCCGGTATCCGGCCCGCCAAACATTTGAGGTGGTGCCTATACTGCCAACAATTGATTTTCGAGGCCTATCGCGACCAATACACCGCGACATTGGCTCTGCTACTCGCTACAAGACTACATAACTAAAGTTATTGTTGCGCCGCTTGAAATAACAATGCGTTGACATACTCTACCCCTGTTACGTCTAGCAGTAATAGTGTTGCTAACAATGATTTTGAGATTTCGTTAACTTTGCAGGACGCTTTCTTGAAGAATGTGCAGTGACATACTTTTTTGTCGGTGAAATTCGCCAGAATTTCGGTCAGGTACGTCCACCAATCAAAATTATGTAATTAAATAAAAATTGTAGTTCGTTTCACTGCTAGCTATTCCCACAACCTTAGATTTTTACGATTTCATCTTTCCTTTAGCCTTATATTACGGTGAGCATGGAGTGCTAAGGGTGCTTTAATCCCACTAGGTACATCTTGGCCCTTATGACTTCGTGGAGGAGTCAATGTGGCCCGCGGACTAAAAAGTTTGGAGACCCCTGGTGTAGACGGACATCTTGCGAGTGCTGGCAAATATAAGCATATTTGTACTAATTATGCAGATAATATATTGATTTAATATTATTGTTCACTTATAATTTGTAAGAGGTGATCCCGATTTCATGTCCACCTTCCTTGAATTAAGCTGCATTCCAGTAATTTACAGTGCAACAACCGCAGCGGCCGATGCTGCCAACGACGCCATTACGTGGCGATATTAACTTATAAAATTAGCGGTAGCGAAAAAACTCGCCCGCTATTGACATAATATACATTTTTCTCCACAGCCGTCCGACGTTGCAGAAAATACGTAGCTTTAAGATTCTTATTTTCAGTACAACAGCCGAGAGCCAGAGCCAGAACTCCGACTGCAATGCAATGGTTAACGGAGGTAAGAAAAAATACTCTCGCGTGTGTGGGCCGCAATTGTAATTAATAACTAAAGATTTTTTGCTTTAAAGTAAACTGACTAGCCGAGGAAATTAATATGAAAAGTTTATTCTATTGTTCAACTTATATCATTAACGTAACAAATAATTTTTACTGAATATTAATATTGTTAAAAAAAAGAGAACTTCACAAAAGCATTTAATTGTAAATCAAAATTGAATGAAATATTTTGATTAAGGCCCACCACGTAAGTCGGCAACAGTCACCATTACCAATCAATTTCTGTAGTAAATAAAAAAACAATGGTTCAAATGGCTCTGAGCACTATGGGACTTAACATCTGAGGTCATCAGTCCCCTAGAACTTAGAACTACTTACACCTAACTAACCTAAGGACATCGCACACATCCATGACCGAGGCAAGATTCGAACCTGCGACCGCAGCGGTCGCGCGGTTCCAGACTGTAGCGCCTAGAACCGCTCGGCCACTCCGGCCGGCTCTGTAGTAAATAATAAATTAAATTTCGACGGCCGACGGACGCGAGACCTGACAGCAAAGCCACCATGTTGAATAATGCTTTTCGTGCAGCCACAGGACGTCGTTTTACGACTCAAACTGTGCGCAATAGGCTGCATGATGCGCAACCTCGCTCCCGACGTCCGTGGCGAGGTCCATCTTTTCAACCACGACACCATGCAGTGCGGTGCAGATGGGCCCAACAAACATGCCGAATGGACCGCTCAGCATTGGCATCACGTTCTCTTCACCAATGAGTGTCGCACATGCCTTCAACCGGACAATCGTCGGAGACGTGTTTGGAGGCAACCTGGTCAGGCTGAACGCCGTAGACGCACTGTCCAGCGAGTGCAGCAAAGGTGGAGGTTTCCTGCTGTTTTGGGGTAGCATTTGACAAGATAATATTCTGGCTTGTTTGATCGCTAATTCTGAAAAAGGGGTATAAGGAAACACGCTAATGAGAGAGCGGGGTGTGGTGGCTGTAGGGAGGAGCTAGGGTAGCCGCGCTGAGGACAGCTACGCATGTGGCCGGTAGACGTATTAGCTTACGCGCGCTTTGTCGACTACGTGGTTGCGGCCGTGCTGCGACAAGGAGGTCGCCCTGTTCCATGGCCCGGAAGCTCGGCCTTCCCGTGCCTCGTGTGGCCTGCTCGGAACGCTATTGTCCACACACGCGCCGCTGCGGCGCGGAGAGCTAAGCACAAGCATGCCTCCCGTAAGGCTCACCAACACCAACGGAAACGAAATCGCAACATCAAAAAGTAATTAATGTGGAATAATGAAGCTTCCGAAATACATTTGTATATGTAACATATTTGAGTGATTAACATTGCAAGATCAATGGTTAATGTTGTAAGTAGGCTGTTTATGTTTTCTCTATGTAAGTAGGCTGTTTATGTTTTCATATTGGCAACGTTACGTAGCGCTCAATATGAAAATCACTGGCTGTGCTGTGTGCAGTCTGTGGCTAGTTTGCATTGTTGTCTGCCATTGTAGTGTTGGGCAGCAGCAGCTGGATGTGAACAGCGCGTAGCGTTGCGCAGTTGGAGGTGAGCCGGCAGCAGTGGTGGATGTGGGGAGAGAGATGGCGGAGATTTGTAATTTGTCATGAACTGCTATATTTATACATGATGATATCAAGGTAAATACATTGTTTGTTCTCTATTAATATCTTTCATTTGCTAACTATCCCTATCAGTAGTTAGTGCTTTCCATAGTTTGAATCTTTTATTTAGCTGGCAGTAGTGGCGCTCGCTGTATTGCAGTAGCTTGAGCAGCGAAGATTTTTGTGAGGTAAGTGATTTGTGAAAGGTATAGTTTAATGTTAGTCAGGGCCATTCTTTTGTAGGGAATTTTGAAAGTCAGATTGCGTTGCGCTAACAAAATATTGTGTGTCAGTTTAAGCACAGTCTCGTGTATAATTGTTCAAAGGGGACGTTTCAATGTAAGCGCGAGAAAAGCAACTGCAAATGTCAAACACTGGTACATTATCAATCGGTGTATAACCGGTTTAACTGCCAGAATGTTGAATGCAAACGTGTTGTACAGATGCCCGATGCCAGTTATGGGACGGTGTTCGATGCCTTTGCACTTGCTCGGACAATACAGAGATGGTTAAGGCTTTTTCAGGATGACGCTGAAGTCGTCGGCTGATGATGTCCCATACGTGGGCCACTGGAGACAGATCTGGTGATCGAGCAGGCCAAGGCAACATGTCGACACACTGTAGAGCTTGTTGGGTTACAACACCGATACCTGGGCGAAAATGCACCACATGCACCCCATGTCACATCATAAGACTAACTTATAAATTTGCAGTCAGGCTGCGTGGGACAATCACGAGAGTGCTCCTGCTGTCATACGAAATCACAACCAAGACCTTAAGTCCTGGTATACTCGTAAGTCCAGTGTGTCTAGCACGCAGACAGGCCTCAACTGGCTTTTTCCTAACACACGGCCATCACTGGCACCGAGGTAGGACAACCTTTGATCAGAAAACAGACTTCCACCCAGCTCTCCAATGAGTTCTCGTTTGACACCATTCAAGTCGTAGATGGTGGTGCTTTGGTTCAGCGGAATGCACGCTACACGGCGTCTGTCTCGTAGTGTTCTTGAAGTAACCGATTTGTAACAGTTCGTTGTGTCACTGTGGTGCCGATTGCTGCTCAGATTGCTGCTTCAGATGCAGTGCGATGTGCCAAACACGATGATCTTCCCTCTCGGTAATGCGACGTGGCCGTCCAGGGCCCGGTCTTCTTGCGACTGTACCTTCTCATGACTGCTGCTGCCAGTAATCGTGTAAGTGGCTACATACCTACCACGACTTGCTGCAATATCGCAGAAGAAACATCCAGCTCCTCGCAGCCCTATTACACGACCTCGTTCAAAGTCAGTGAGGTGTTGATAATAGCGTCTTTGTCGCCCTAAAGGCATTAATGACTAACATCAGTTTACCATGTTCAATCTCATCATCATCCTCATCATCCTCATCCTCATCCTCATCATCCTCATCCTCATCATCCTCATCCTCATCATCATCATCCTCATCATCATCATCCTCATCATCCTCATCATCATCATCCTCATCATCCTCATCCTCATCATCCTCATCCTCATCCTCATCATCCTCATCCTCATCATCCTCATCCTCATCATCCTCATCCTCATCATCCTCATCCTCATCATCCTCCTCATCATCATCATCATCCTCATCATCATCATCCTCATCATCATCATCCTCATCAGTGTTCTGCCAAAAGGCAGGTTCTCACATGGTAGTTCTCCAGGCTGTCCGATCTTCTGCCATCCTCTTCAGGTCTGCATAATTTCCTCTTCCCTTTATGTCGTCTATCATCTTGTATCTTCTTCTTCCTTTCAGTCTTCTCCCACAAACCAATCCTTCCAAACCATGTACTAGCAAGCACTCCCTTCTCAATGAATGTCCCAACCAGTTCTTTTTCCTTTCTCTCACAACCTTCAGCAGACATCTTCTCTCACCAACCCTTTCCAATACTCTTTCATTACTCACTCTTTCCATCCAGCTTATTCTCTCCATTCTCCTCGACATCCACATGTCAAATGCTTCTAACCCTTTTTCATCCACTCGTCTCAGCGTCCATGTTTCTGCCCCATATAGTGCCACACTCCAGACAAAACATTTGCCAAGCCTTTTCCTTAGTCATTTATCTAATTTGCCACGTAAGTGTCTCCTCTTTCTGTTGAATGCCTCCTTCGCTATGCCAATTCGAGTTTTCACCTCCTGGTGGCATCTCAAGTCTTCAGTTATTGTGCTTCGAATATATTTAAATTCACTTACTTGGGTAACGGTAGATTGTCCTATATTAATATTGGACAGTCTGCGTCTTGTACTGATGACCATACTCTTTGTTTTTGCTGTGTTTATTTGCATCCCATATTCCACACAAGCTTCATTCAGATCTTCGAGCATGTTATTCACTGTCCGCTCTTTTTCTGCCACTAATATCATGTCATCAGCAAATCTGATGACGTTCAATCTCAAGGGTGACTAATGCTCACGACCGTAACAGCGGGTATTTAAAACTAGCCTAATTTTTGTTCTCATGGTGGCGCTGCTAACGCTAGTCTTATGGGACTAGCGCGAAATTTGAACACACAATGTTTCGGATGCGGAAATACGCCTACCAACTTTCGTCAAAGTCTACGTTACATACTTGCTTACTAAGCGCGCGCCTGTGTGTGTGTGTGTGTGTGTGTGTGTGTGTGTGTGTGTGTGTGTGTGTGTAAGCAAGTTTCAATCCCCCTTCTCCCAACTCCGCCCTCGTTCACATCTCTAGGGTGTCGTCCTCAGCAAATTTAATTACGTTAACTGGATCATATTCATTCGTACTTAAATGCTAGACCTCTCATACAGGAAAACGCAAGAAGGCTAAAAACCGAATGTATGTCCACTATCTTACCGCACCAGTTTTTCGATCTAAAAGCTTTTTATCATCCGTCAAATTAATTCAAAATTATCAGTTGAACGAGAATGGTATATATCCTGTAAATATGAACAAGTAAAGTTAGTAATGAAGCCCCTATACATGGGCAGGCATGAAATCTAAACGCTACCAATTCAAGTTCGCACTCGTATTTTTCACAATTATTACATTACAACTTTCTCTACGGGGTGTGCGTTCTGGATAATTCCCAACTGATTTTCTGTCGAAGCTTAATCGATATATTTTTCTTCTTGATTTAAATATGTAACATAAAACCAACGTGATTTACACAGAAGCGCCAAAGAAACTGGTATAGGCATGCTTATTCAAATACAGAGCTACGTAAACAGGCAGACTACGGTCCTGCGGTCGGCAACGCCTAGGTGAGACAACAAGTCGCTGGCGCAGTTGTTACAACGGTTACTGCTGCTACAATGGCAAAGTTATCAAGATTTAACTGAGTTTGCACGTGGTGTTATGCTCGGTGCACGAACGATGGGAAAGAGCGTCTCCGAGGTAGTGATGAAGTGGCGATTTTCCCGTACGACCATTTCACAAGTTTACTGTGAATATCAGAAATCCGGTAAAACATCAAATCTCCAGCATAGCTGCCGCCGGAAAAATGAGCCTGCAAGAAAGGGACCAACGACGACTGAAAAAAGTCGTTCAATGTGACGGAAATTCAACCCTTCCGCAAACTGCTGCAGATTTCAATGCTGGACCATCATCAAGTGTCAGCGTACGAACTATTCAAGAAACGTCATCGATGTGGCCTTTCGGAGCCGAAGGTTTACTCGTGTACCTTTGATGACTGCACGACACAAAACTTTATGCCTCGCCTGGGCCCGTCAACACCGACATCGGATTGTTGTTGACTGGAAAAATGTTGCCTGGTCGGACGAGTCTCGTTTCAAATTGCATCCGGCGCAAGGACGTGTACGTGTATAGATACATCCTCATGAATCCATGGACCCTGCATGTTAGCAAGGGACTGTTCGAGCTGATGGAGTCTCTTTAATTGTGTGGGACGTGTGCAGTTGGAGTGATATGGGACCCCTGATGCGTCTAGATACGACTCTCACAGTTGATACGTACGTAAGCATCCTCTCTGATCACGTGCATCCATTCATGTCCATTGTGGATCCGACGGGCTTGGGCAATTCCAGCAGGACAATGCGACACCCCAGATGTCCAGAATTGCTACAGAGTGGCTCCATGAACACTTCTGCTGGCCACCAAACTTTCCAGACATGAACATATTGAGCGTACCTGGGATGCCTTGCAACGTGCGGTTCAGAAGAGATCTCCACCCGCTCGCACTCTTACGGATTTATGGACAGCCCTCCAGGATTCATGGAGTCAATTTCCTCCACCACTACTTCAGACATTAGTCGAGTCAATGTCACGGCGTATTGCGGCACTTCTGCGTGCTCGCGAGGACCCTACACGATATTATGCAGGAGTACCAGTTTCTTTGGCTCTTCAGTGTAGTTTAAACGTCACGAACTAAAACTTATATTTTCTTACATATCACACCAATTGTTAATCTTAATCACTTAACGCACTCTATCTAGTATTATTTCTTATTAAGTTCCTGTCACTAACTTTTTTCGTATATTATTAATTTCTTTCCTTCCATCACGTTTCTCTGCTTTACACGTATCGACATTATCATGACGTTTCACATCAATTACTGTTCCACGTGACCCTTCTGCTCCACTCCCATCCGTAACTCACAAAGGCTCAAAATCTCTTCTCCGAACCGACCCAAATCGACCAGACAGTTTGACGGACCTTAAAACTGCACGCGTGCTCCAGCGACAAATCTAGGTCTAGTCTGCATCTACATCTATGTCTACGTCCACATACGTATTCCGCAAGTCACCTTATGGTGCATGATGGAAGGTACAGTTTTCTGTCCCACTCGGAATCAAAACGATGCAAAAACGACTATCTATATGCCTCTAATCTAATGTTTGTAGTCCTTGCGCGAGATGTACGTTGGCGGCAATATGATCGTTCTGCAGTCAGCTTCAGATGCCAGTCCTCTTAATTTTCTGAATACTGTTTCGCGAAAATTTCATCATTTTCCCTTCAAGGATTCCCATTTGAGGACACGGAAAATAACCGCGTGGTGGACAAACCTACCGCTAACAAATCTTGCAGCTCCCTCTGAAATCTTTAATCCGACCTGATGAGGGTCGCAGAGCTTGTTATACTAGTCAGTCAAGTTCAGGAAGTTCTTACAACGGCGCTACACGAATATTCAGTGCCTAAGATATAACGGTTTCAACAGATTCGCTTCATAGGATAGTTTCAACAGCCAAGACATTTCATAAAACAACAGATCCGAACTGTGGAGTTTATTAGACATGAGAGAAATAATACCTAATTACCAGATTTTGCACGACTACGTAGTTTCCTTCCAATCAGTTGTGTAGCTAGTTCCTCACAATAGAGATGTGACTACATTTAGACAAGCTCAGCTGATTAGAAGCAAAGTATCAGTTACAAAAATTTAAGTAGTCAGTACCACTTTAACAAGTAAATCAGATATGGCAAATAAGCCAGGCCGAGAAGATACAAATCGGAGAGAGAAAATAAGAGACTGTGAGGGGACGATAGAGACCTTAATATATAGTTTATCAAAAATTAAAATTAAAAAATTTGTTCATTTCTGACTTCATATCTACACATGTCTGGGTTCTTTACTAAGCCGTTCCTCTGTTTTTTAATCACTTCTTTTCACTCTGGTAGCGATTTGTTACTATAAAAAATGGTTAAGTTACACCACAGTTCGGAATCCATACTGAAAGTGTAGGCACACTTCTACCAGTCAGGTCAAGGCTAGGAAGAAAGTAATGGTGTATCACTAACAATACCAAGTTTAAGAAAGCACTTCACTTCAGTGTTCTAAACGACCTTCGGCTGCAGTATTGTACCTTTTAATTTTGCTAATTTATATAATATCAACATCTTCCATCACTTTTGTTCAGTTGTACTGAGAATTTGTTCTTTACCAACAGGATACCCTGCGTTTCCTGATTAACCCTACATATTTATTCCAAATTTTTAACACGAAGAAGACTGAATCAATTATCAATGCAACGTTAATCTAATGAAATATTTGATTACAGTGCTCTCTGAATAGCTTCTGCCCTATGTACGTAAGCTTTTTTTAAGCAAGTGGTGCCCCACGCCCCATAGTTAATTGAAAAAATAGCCATATTTCAGAATGGGAGGAGCCGCTGATGCAGTATCCATAAGACGATCAAAACCGGTTGTTAATAAAAATTAATTAATTGGTAGCTCTTCGACGTTATGAAATGACTTTCCTGAAACATGGATATTTTATTGCGAAGTAAAATCTGGGAACTTTGGTTTAATTTGACCGAGAAGAGCGGTGAAACACACGACATATTGGGATGTTGATTCAGATCCATCCATGTACGTTTCAACCGCGGTAAAGAATTTATCTGTCCCTTAACAGCAAGATGAATCAAGAAGGGCCGAAAAGAATATGGGCCGACTTCATGGAACAGGCCAGAGTTTCCAAACGACGACGTTGTTGTTGACAATGATAAAGATGATGATGGTGATGATGACGATTCAGCAGTTTCAGAGGGTTGCAAGCGAAACAAGTGAGAGGTGACAGTAACACAACATGTATCTATCAATATAGCGACCTATGTTTACTGCCAAATCTCGTTCCGGCTATGTAAATTTGTAATACCAGACGGTAAAGTGCAAAAAATGTGAAAACAGTGTATGTAATTACAACTAAATGATGAAACACGAATTACTCAGGTCTGGGCCCGCTGTGAAGGCCAGAAAAAGGCATAAATGCAAACCGACCTGTACAAACCCACTTTCACAATGAATGTGCTAAAAAGCGCCTCTTTCAGCGAATTCCCTGTTCCATTTTTATCTGCGTCCAGTTTCGTGACGTCTGTGGGGTTTTGTTAAGTATGACCTAACAAAATCCGCTGCAATCAAAATTCTAGACGCTTGCCTTGCAGACAGTCCTGGGTATTATTCCTAGCATTACCCGTCAGAGCTGTCATAAACTAAGTCTACGTAATGAAGGTAAGACGCCTTGCTGCGGAACGAATTACTGCCTATCAGCGATGCGGCTCGATTACGACTTCTCGCTGGGATTCGAAGCAATTTCTAGTCATGCAAGTCAGAGTGGTTTATGGCGCTGACGCAATTAATGTAATCGTGGTTTCCGTTTTTCTTCAAGGACGCAGGAGGACTGGATATGCGCATCCAATTCAGTTTTCGTGCTTCTTCCTCGTCGGTACACTATTGCCTCCAGGTATTGGCCTGTAATTCTGCCGTAGTCCACGCCTCTAACATTGTACAAGTGTCAGAGCTACCCCTCAACACTGAGATCGAATTCCTACTCTGTAAGCGTATAAAATACGTATTTTCATTAACTCTGGTTTTCAGTATTCGCCATAACAATGTCCCATATCATAGTACATAAGAAGGAATGAACTTAACTTCTGCGGTCCTCAGTCCCCTAGAACTTAGAACTACATAAACCTAACTAACCTAAGGACATCACACACATCCATGCCCGAGGCAGGATTCGAACCTGCGACCGTGGCGGTCGCGCGGTTCCAGACTGTAGCGCCTAGAACCGCTCGGCCACCCCGGCCGGCAAAGTGGTTGTGACGGTGGCTGTTTTGTATTGGAGCGTCGAAAGCCAAGTGTTGAACTCACAGCAATGCGTGTGTGAGGAGGAGATTGTAATGAAAGTATTTACGTACAAATTAAACAACAAGCTCTAGCAGAGCGGTTCTAGGCGCTACAGTCTGGAACCGCGCGACCGCTGCGGTCGCAGGTTCGAATCCTGCCTCGGGCATGTATGTGTGTGATGTCCTTAGGTTACTTAGGTTTAAGTAGTTCTAAGTTCTAGGGGACTGATGACCTGAGCAGTTAAGTCCCATAGTGCTCAGAGCCATTTAAACAACAAGCTCATCATTTTTGTTCAAATGGCTCTGAGCACTATGGGACTTAACATATGAGGTCATCAGTCCCCTAGAACTTAGAACTACTTAAACCTAACTAACCTAAGGACATTACACTCATCCATGCCAGAGGCAGGATTCGAACCTGCGACCGTGGCGGTCTCGCGATTCCAGATTGAAGTGCCTAGAACCGCTCGGTCACAGCGGCCGGCCATCATTTTAGAATCAGGAGTTTAGACAGACGGGACTAAACTGTCAATCATTTAACAAAGATATTTTTGCAAAAGGCAATGGATGCTGCAGGTATAAAGGAGGCAAATATACAGAAAAGTTCAAATGAAACAAAATTGTTAAATATAAAGCGAGAGTTTCAAGCAAACGGTAAGATAACCATGATAGAACCGGCATTGAAAACGTCTAGAAGGTACGTGAAACTCACATTAAAGACTGGTAACTCCGTCCGAACAAGCCTTAGGAGGCCTACAGTGCCGGCTGACCGCCGTGTCATCCTCAACCATGAGGCGTCACTGGATGTGGATATGGAGGAGCATGTGGTCAGCACACCGCTTTCCTGGCTGTTGTCAGCTTTCGTCACCAGAGCCGCTACTTCTCAACCGGGTGGCTCCTCAATTGGCCTGACAAGGGCAGAGTGCACCCCGCTTGCCAACAGCACTCGGTAGACCCAGACGGCGGCCCATCCAAATGCTAGCGAAGTCCGAAAGCGCGTAACTTTGGTGATCTGACGAGAATTGGTGTTATCACTGTGCCAAGGCCGTTGGCAAAGACTGGTAACTGAGAATCTTAATAAGTGTTTAAGAAACGAGAAAAAAAAAAAAAGATGTTGAGCAGGCGCAACATTTCCTGAATTCAGATGACACAGTAACTGAGAAGGACCAAACTGCACAAAGATTCGTGTGATGCTGTATGTGCACGGTTCATAGCAGTAGAATTATAGGTAAGAGTGGTATCTTTTCTGTCAGTCATGTCCTACAGAACACTCATAATTCTACGGCCGCCGCTGCTGTTTGCTGCAATAGTTTCATTGCGGGTGCACAATCAATATCAGAAATCTCGAAGTCGGGGGTTAATGGACGGGAATCGTTGCGGTGCGGCGAGCTGGATTTTGGGAATTTGGGTGTGACGGAAAGCATTTCCGGATAAAGAGCAACTGTTCTAGGGAAGAGGAGCATCCAGGTTTGAATCCCAGCCCGGCACAAATTTTCAGCTTTCGTCGCTGCAGCTGCATACAATAGCCTGTGTGACTAGAAGTACATATGTAAATATTTACTTCGTATCTGTTCTCCCCCCCCCCCCCCCCCGTTTCCAATCCTTTCACCCCCAGTTATTCCCAGGACGAACCCGACTGTGATGCGCAACGCCAGTCTCTTAGCGCCAGGCAATGGAATTCGATGAACATTTCCCTAAACCTACTAAGCGACCCCTTGACAAAAAGCGTTGCTCTTCTTAGCAACTTATCTACTCCCCCTACGGCACTGAGTAAAGGTCCAAAAGCGAGCAGTTCTCAAGAACCGGTTGAACAAGTGTTACGCAAGAAACTCGTTTTGTAGGAGAACTATTTTTCGTGAGTATTTTTCAAATCCTACAACTATTTTTATAGAGATTACTTTCAATTTGGGCGGCTCGGAACTGTTACTTCTTGGCATTTCACAGTTTTTGTTCTTGCTACTGATTGATCTTAAACGAGTATGTGACAGATCAGATGTCTTAGCCCCCCCCCCCCCCCCAAAAAAAAAAAACGCAATACGTTACATTCTATTATGTTCGGGGTCAATTTCCACTCACTGCACAAACCATAGAGCATTTGAATGTCGTCCATCTTAATTACTCGACAGCTTTACGGCGTTATATCTGAGCCACATCTTAACTCCGGGGACAAAATTTTGGAGGTTGTTCAGGGATATTTTCTGTGTATTTTGGTGAAAGGAACCATTGGTCTCCAGTAGCTCGTTACATACTAATTGCACTTAGTTTCATTTTTTGCCCACAGTTTATCTTCCTAATCGTATTATACTGAAAATACGAGGGGCGTTCAATAAGTAACTAACACTTTTTTTCTGACAGCAGGTTGGTTGTATTCATGATTCCTGTACGCACGGGCTCGTCCTCGCGTGGTGGTACATTGGAGTTTGGGTGTATTGGCCCTGAGCACTATGGGTCTTAACTGCAGTGGTCATTAGTACCCTAGAACTTAGAACTACTTAAACCTAACTAACCTAAGGACATCACACACATCCATGCCAGAGGCAGGGTTCGAACCTGCGACCGTAGCGGTCGCGCGGTTCCAGACTGTAGCGCCTAGAACCGCTCGGCCACCCTGGGGAGTTTGAGTGTATAGAGCGAGAGGACTCACTGTCGTCCCCTTATTTCCACTCACAATAATTGGAAGGAACAAGTTATATGTTATTAGTGTTTATTAGAATGAACTTTACAACTGCACAGGCAGCGCGAACTGCGGCTCCTGGCTTAGCTGGGAGATATACGCGCCTGTCTTCTACGGGGACTCCAAGCTACCTGCTCGGCCGTTACAACCGCTGATCTCCCCCTCGCGCACAAAGGATCTGGTAGATCCACTTCTACGCGTAGGTTGCAAGGTCTCCCGACAGGGAGCAGACTATACTGGACAGTCTGACCTGCCCAGTTTGGAAGCTGCCACTAGATGGCATTTGGGCTGAGTCGCTTAGTCCAAACAATTCCAATACACCCTACTGTCCCCCACTCTTTTCACTACAAAACCACATTTTTCAACGTAATCTCCGTTCAGTGCGACGGCCTAACGCCACCTTACTGGAAGGGCCAGTATGCCAGCATGGTCAGTGGTCGACGTTGAAGCCAAGGTCTTCATGCGTCAGTAAACTCTCCAAACTCCACATACTGCTTCCCACGGGGTGCATCCTTCATCGGGCCTAACAGATGAAAGCCGGACGGTACGAGATCCGAGCTGTAGGATGGATGAGGAAGAACACTCCAGTGAAGTTTTGTGAGCTCCTCTTGGGTGCGCAGACTTGTGTGAGGCCTTACGTTATCAGGAAAAGGAGAAGTTCGTTTGCGTTTTTCTGCCGACGAGCACGCTGCAAACCAAATCCATTTGACCCTGCCTGCAGTACTCCTTTCCTATCTTTGTTTCTCTCTGCAGTTCTTACACCCCCCCCCCCCCTCCCCTCCCGTCAACCTTCACCCCCATACTAAAGATACTATTCCTTCATGCCGCGCGAGGCAGCTGCGCGGTATGAGGCGCCTTGCCACGGTTCGCGCGGCTCCCCTGCCACTTACCACAAATTTCCTATTGCTTCATGTCTAAGTACGTGTCCTATCAACCGATCTTTACTGCCCAACTCTATTCAGTACCCTTGCTTGTCTAGACTTTATAGTCCATGTTTCACTTCCATATATGGCAACACTCCATACAAATACTTTCAGAAAAAACTTCCGAACACTCCAATTTATATTCGATTTTAACACATTTTCCTTCTTCAGAAACGATTTTCTTGCCATTGCCGCCAACATTTTATGTCCTTTCTGCTTCGGCTACCATAAGTTATTTTATCGCCCAAAGAACAAAACTCACCTACTACTTGTAGTGTTTCATTGCTTCGGCTACCATAAGTTATTTTATCGCCCAAAGAACAAAACTCACCTACTACTTGTAGTGTTTCATTTGCTCATCTATTTACTTCTATTGTCTGATTGCGCTCAAGGGTAACAGGAAACCACGCAGCCAGTTACTGGCTTCTGGGCCTTATGTCTGCTGTAAGGATTCCGCCCACAGGGAACTTGAACACTCACTCACAGGCAACTCTCGTCTAGAACCCTGGAACGTGCCCAGGCCGATTTCCTCACAGGCTCACGGGAACGCACCCCGAAAGCTTGTGGCTTTTCGCAACGGAGAAATGACTTCATTAATCTCTCGGAGTCACCAACCCGACCTCTGAGATAAAACTACCAAACGCCACCTCTGCCCCAGATGGCGCACGACTTCACCGCCTGAGGTGTACCGGCCGACTCCTCGACTTCGGCTAGCGCACAGCAAGTGCGCAAAGGCTGGTAGGCCACCACATTGATTTCTACGGCGCCGCCTTCAGGCTCAATAGGCTACGAAAATCTCACCGTTGTCTCAGTAAATGACACCTTGTGAGGCGAGCCACCCCACCTTGAGCGGTAATATGATACAAAGAGATGATTATGTTTGGTTTGTGGGGGCGCTCAACTGCGTGGTCATCAGCGCCCGTACACATTCCTAGTCTGTACACAGTCCATGAATGATGAGGACAACACGAACACCTAGTCCCCGAGCAGAGAAAATCCCCAACCCGGCCGGGAATCGAACCCGGGCCCCATGATCCAGAGGTAGCAACGTTAGCCACTAGACCACGAGCTACGGATAGAAAGAGATGAGATGGGAGATGTGAGACAGCGAGCAGAAACTGACAGAGCACTGAAAGACCTAAACCGAAACAAGGCCCGTGGAGCAATAGACACCATTCCCTTAGATGTGCTGATTTTCCAACTGGTGTCCAACATACGTATTAGATAGGAGAAATATCATCGGTCTTCGAGGAGAATGTAATATTTCCAAGTCATCAGGTGCTGGCAGACGTGAATATTAGCGAACTATCAGCTTAATAAGTCACGGCTGAAAAATACTGACGCGGAATATTTTCAGGAGACTGGAAAGACTGGTACGAGCCGACCTCAGGGAAGATCATTGTGGATCTTGGAGAAAGTAGGAACATGCGAGGCAATAATGACCTTACCAATCTTCTTAGAAGATAGGTTAACGAAAGAAAAACTACGTTAATAGCTTTTGTAGACTTATAGAAATTTTTTTGACTATGTGGACTGGGCATGAATGGAAGCAGTAGTTGAGAATGGAGTGAGACAGAGGTATAGCCTGTCCCTGACGTTATTTAATTTGTACACTTAGCAAGCAGTGATTTGAAGAAGGAATTAAAGTTCAGGGAGAAGTAATGAAATCTTTGAGGTTTGTCGATGACATGACTCTGACAGACACAGCAAAGTGTAGCTGTAGGAAAACTAAGTTATCTTGAAAGAAGTATATAAGACGAACATCAACAAAACAAAAAAATGGGGGGTAGTCGATTTAAATGGCTAGTACCCACCTCCTCCCCCTCCCCCCCCCCCCCCCCCCCCCCCCCATCAAAAACATTTTGCGCTTAACTAAAACTTTGAATTAAAAACAGGCCGAGCGGTTCTAGGCGCTTCAGTCTGGAACAGCGCGACCGCTACGGTCGCAGGTTCGAATCCTGCCTCGGGCATGGACGTGTTTTATGTTCTTAGGTTAGTTAGGTTTAAGTAATTCTAACAAGGGGAGGCCACGACGTTTGGAAAGCGGATTTACTGTAAACTTCGTACACTCGTAGTACTCCACGAGAACAACAAAATGTGTAAGCAGTAGCTCGTACTTCTCAAGCGTTACTGAGAAAATAGCAAGATAATTTCGGTCGTCAAATATATATCTGTGCGTGGCCACTTAAACCGTGAAGCGGCTGCAGTCGAGTGGTCCCGGCACGGTAGCTCAGCGTGTTCGGTCAGAGGGTTAGCTGCCCTCTGTAACAAAAAAAAACTGAGTTAATCGATCAACAACGAACTTAAACGGATGTCTTACGACGTCCGCCCCGAGCAGATTCAACGAACAAAAGCGAACAAAATGAGATTCGTGTTTGGTCAGAGCGTTAGTTCCCCTTTCTAATAACAAAAACTGAGCGAACGGATGAACGAACAAACTGAACGGGTGCCATCGAACGTCCGCCCTGAACAAATTCAGCGAACAATACAGAACAATTTAAAAAAAAAAAGTGGTTGGCGTTCAAGCCGCTGGATCGCTGGATCGAGTTCCGTTCGTCAGTTCATTTTTATTTTCAACACAGTCATTTTCTTTATTATTTATATTACAATTGATATAATGGGAAAAATACGTGTAATCGGATGAAATTTTATTAAATTTACAAAGTTATTTGGCAGTCTACTAATTTTTATTATCACAAATAATATAATATTCATAACTACCGACTAGTAAACGACCAAACGCATGAAGTGATACTGAAAATGTATGTTTGTCAGTGTCTTCAAAACTGTTCGTATTTAATCGATAGAGAACGAGAAATTGCTTCTCGGAAGACGCTATTAAAATACACTCGATACTGCATAACCAATTATCAGCGCCGATTTTTAAGGAAATACTGCGTTATGCATGGTATGCTTCGAAACTATCGCTTGAAAGAGAGGTTTTGGAAAATGTTAACGAGGTTTGTTTTTCCACGGAAAACGTCAAAAGACCTTGCGAATGCGGAAATATAGCATTTATTCAATGCAGCTGGTGCCGTTTAACTTTATGTTTTCCATGATTTTACGAAAAATACCATCCTGCAACTTGTAATGTCGAAAGCGACGATTAATTGTACATCTTCCGAAAGCCGTCTGTGCCGGTCAAAACTTGGAGGTAACAAGTCGTTTCGGGCTCCTTCCAGGTATAAGGGATTTCTCAGATCACGGACAAGCATACATTTTCAGTATTACTTTATGCGTTTGGTCGTTTACTATTCGACAGTTATGAATATTACATTATTTGTGATAATAAAAATTAGTAGACTGCCAAATAGCATTGTAAATTTAATGAAAGTTCATCCGATTACACGTATTTTCCCCACTATATCAACTGTAATATAAATAATAAAGAAAATGACTGTGTTGAAAATAAAAAAGAACTGACGAACGGAACTCGATCCAGCGATCCAGCGGCTTGAACGCCAACCACTTTTTTTTTTTTAATTGTTCTGTATTGTTCGCTGAATTTGTTCAGGGCGGACGTTCGATGGCACCCGTTCAGTTTGTTCGTTCATCCGTTCGCTCAGTTTTTGTTATTAGAAAGGGGAACTAACGCTCTGACCGAACACGCATTTTTTTTTTTTTTTTTTTTTTTTTTTGAAATCTCATTTTGTTCGCTTTTGTTTGTTGAATCTGCTCGGGGCGGACGTCGTAAGACATCCGTTTAAGTTCGTTGTTGATCGATTAACTCAGTTTTTTTTGTTACAGAGGACAGCTAACCCTCTGACCGAACACGCTGAGCTACCGTGCCGGGACCACTCGACTGCAGCCGCTTCGTGGTTAAAATGGCAACGCACAGATATATATATTTGATGACCGAAATTATCTTGCGATTTTCTCAGTAACGCTTGAGAAGTAGGCGCTACTGCTTACACATTTTGTTGTCCTCATGGAGTACTACGAGTGTACGAAGTTTACAGTAAATCCGCGTTCCAAACGTCGTGGCCTCCATATGCAAGTTCCAGGGGACTGATGACGTCAGATGTTAAGTCCCATAGTGCTTAGAGCCATTTGAACCATTTTGAATTAAAAACAATTTTCTTTGAACGCTTTAAGTTTTTTTGATGATAGAATATAGATAATATTTAATTTTGTCAAGTTAAAACACAAAATAGTGAGTCAATGAGGCAATTGGTACCGCTTAATTCTAACCGCTTAATTCTCGGAGCATCTTGAGTGCTACGTACAACTCCTATGCAGAAAAGGAAGCTAATTATCCACGTTGATGGAAGATACTTATTACAAGACGTGCTTCCTCTGCACCATTCCTCTCCCTAGTGACATTTGCTTTCTCGCATCTTGGAAACCCATCTAGGAAAAACCAAATCGAAGGATATAGATTATACTCACCGCTTGTGTACCACTAGATTCCTGAACTTCTTACCTCTGAAATGGTAGGAACTGGAAGACATTAAGCTGCCTTTGCTTCGCGTTTGACGACTGCCGCAGAACAAAGTAGCAGCCATTACGTAATGGCAACTGTGTTGTGATCTCAATTAGATCGTTCATTGTAGCGAAGTGAATAATGAAGCAGTTTCTCGTCCATTGTGGGAACTATATATAACTCGTAGAAGGCATTTTCAGGAGACATTTAAGTATATATGCATTAATTTTACTGTCGCAGTTGGTTGATACAAAGTATATGTGCATTAGGTTGACTAAATAAGGAACAAGGAAGATGTTGTTTATGCCGGCCGAAGTGGCCGCGCTGTTCTGGCGCTGCAGTCTGGAACCGCGAGACCACTACGGTCGCAGGTTCGAATCCTGCCTCGGGCATGGATGTGTGTGATGTTCTTAGGTTTAACTAGTTCTAAGTTCTAGGGGACTAATGACCTCAGCAGTTGAGTCCCATAGTGTTCAGAGCCAAGATGTTGTTTATACATTCGTTTCACAAAATGTAACTTCCACCACATTGTCTCACGCGTTAATGCTAGTATTTAAAACAAAAAAATATAATATTGGTAAGTATTTAATCGTATTACGATTTTACGAAATAGTGATGATAATACCGATCTTTTGAAAACAGTTCAGTTTCGAGACCCAAAGACTACTGAACCTTTTTTTTACGTCTTACAAAATTTCATTACTCCTCAGGGGTAACTTCCCCCATGTTGTCAACCACTGCTAGCTGACGACTGTGTTTTAGAGTACACACCAGATAGGGTCAGGTCTAGCAGACGCCAATAAACCATGTTTGCTTCCTTCGAAATTTGAGGGTGACGTTTTCGTATGACATTTCCCTTATTGACCAACTGTTTTTTTGTTATGTGGGAAGTATCGACGGGAGGTATTACGAAAGAGTTGGAGACTATGTCCGAATCATAAGTGGTGAACGTGTTCCAGTGCAGTGGTCATGTTTCGGTATCTTAATGAAACTGGTTCGATTGCTACAGAGTTTATAAATATTGGCTTTGGAATACTAGAACTTTAACTCTGTCTCGTGCATCAACGCGAAGCTGGCGACTCATGTTTAGCTTGATTGATAGTGCAGCAAGGCATGGATTTAATCTGAGTCCGCCAATAAAAGTTTCCACATACATCTGCAAAGCGTAACTTGCCTAGCGCGTCACACGTCTCCAAGAGTATTCGGGTCGTGGCCTCGAATGTTACTTGCTCTGACGCACGGACGAGAGGTATGTTCCATACCAACGCCCACTTTTCTCTTCGGCCTCAATCTCGCACAGTACTCTATTATGTCTCCTGTATGTTTTTACGCCAACGTTAGTTGTACCTTAATGGTTTTACACAGCAGTACTAGTTGGTTTACTGGTGAAGAGTTGGCCGCTATGCATTTCATGTATGGGTTCACTGAATGAAGTGGAAGAGCAAGACTACGATTTTATACTGAATTATTTCCGCGGTGGTGGCTTCCACATCACAGTACACTGGACAGACGTATTGCTATTATGATGGGTGTTCGAAAGAAAAGGTACGAAACTGAACTGTGGGTATAATTGAAATCTTTATTCAGAACCAGTCCCATGTTTCACGAGCCGAAGGATTCCCCGTTCTCAGAATTTCTGTCGATATGACGGGAGCAAGTCCTCCACTGTGTCCTTCAGTTCATCGTCCGAAATGAAGCGTTCCCTTGGGGACGGGGGGGAGGGGGGGGGGGGACATGTCCGAGCTGTAGGGTGGATGCTGAAGCTGTTCCAACTTCAACTTGGCCCTTACCATCACACTTTGTGTGTCCTTGAAGACGTGTGGAAGAGCGTCACCGCGGAGCAAAATCACTGCCTCCGTGAGAAGCCCAGGCCTTTTCTTCTTGGTGGACTTGCGTAGACTAATAGTCTCACAGTAAACATCAACGTTAACGGTTTTTCAGTGCTCGAGAAATTTGATGAGTAACGGACGTCGAAGAACACGGTAAGTACCTTTCCTGCTGGGGGCACAGCTTTGAATTTTTGGGGAGAGATGACGTTACTACATTAGCGTCTCCAGATATCTCACTAAGTTATTCCAAAGCGGCATATGCAAATGTCAACCTGTTTGGTTGTTAACGACGTTTTGTGCCTTTTCATTTGAGCACCCGCTATAACCTCGGAAAACACAAGCTACAACCATTACTCGACTTCGCGCCGCATCGACTGACAATGTTTCGCCTAAAAGATTCCACTATCTCTGTGAACATTCAGCTGCTTCATACCTTTTGCGGTGTCGACGGTGTCTTCGTCGGCCTCACTTTGCGCGTAACAATCTGCTCTCATCTCTGCAGAAGAAACATTTAAAGTGGACGCCGCGATCCGCTGCTAGAGAAGGTTCTCTACACGCCGCCATCTGGCGCTACACACAGAGGACGCAGAATTCGCATCAGCCCACACCCAGCAATTGTGATTGGTCTGCGCTCCTTTTTAAGCCGCCACACCCAAAGTTCCGCCTCAGATTATCTTCACATTATAATAAGACTATCGTCCTAACACATAGAACTTACGAGAAGCAGCGTAATAAGACCTTTACGAACTTACCGCGACGCTCTTGCTACTCTTACTGCTAGCCAGTATTGTTCAAAATCTTCAAATGTGTGTGAATTCCTAAGGGACCAAGCTGCTGAGGTCATCAGTTCTTAAACTTACACACTACTTTAACTTATGCTACGAACAACACACACATACACCCATGCCCGAGGGAGGACTCGAACCTCCGGCGGGAGGGGCCGCGCAATCCGTTACATTGCGCCTCAAACCACGCGACCACTCCGCGCTGCTGGCAGTATTGTAATCCTGTATTTGTGGAACAGAGATTGGAGAGAGACTCAAGGATAGACAGTTAACGTATTCTTAACGTCGAATATATTGTAAATAAATAAATTTAAGTTTTAATCCTTCTATAGAGTTTCATGTGTTCTAGAGAGTTCGGCCACCTTGTTAACCGACAGACACAATACTTCTTTCTTATATGAATAGTACGAGTAGCTCATCCAAGTTGCTCTCGTGTAGACACGGGTAAGCTCCGCCCCCGGATCTTACTGCTCGGCTGCCCACCTACAGCTCAGTTCAGCTAAAGGCGCGTACACACTAGACCAAGGAAGGCCAATGAATGACAGACACTAGATTTGGCCGAACATTTGTCGCCAGTGCATTGGTGTTCGGCTTCTCATGCTTACCTAATGAAGAGCTTGGGGCCAAGGGATTCGCCAATGCGCAATCGGAGCTGGCTCTGATAACTTGCCAACGTTGCTCCCGTTTTGTTATTGTTGTAATGTAGAGTTTTCATTACTACTTCATCGGCCGATATAATGAGGGTAGCAGTGGAGTTAGCAGTCACTGCTTGTGCTGCATTTTAGTGAAAAACGCTGATCATTACCAACAGAAGATGAAGGAACGACGCTGGAGGACAACCTCCCTCTCAGAAATTAAGGAGCAGTGTGGGGGGACCAGATTAAGGGGCTCCGGAAAGGCTCAAAATCATGAAAAGTTCAATTTTTACTTTTTTGCGTTTTCTGAATCTGCAGACTATTACCTTTAAATAGACATATAATTTATTCAATTCCGAAGACTACAACTATTTTTACATTTTTTTTGAAATGTGTTCTACATGGGCGTGACCCACTGTGGCGCTGTTAAACTGCTGTCAAATGGTGTTATTATTAACGTCCGTGTTCATCAGGTACATTTTAGTGATGTGAGATAAAGTATGTGTTGTGGCTAACCTGTGATGGTTCAATATATATCGCTGGTGTGATTGTCGATTGTTTCATGTTT
This sequence comes from Schistocerca americana, assembly GCF_021461395.2. Lineage (NCBI taxonomy): Eukaryota > Metazoa > Arthropoda > Insecta > Orthoptera > Acrididae > Schistocerca > Schistocerca americana. The sequence continues at coordinate 648,090,425 of NC_060122.1, forward strand.
ATTTACTCTGTCGTTATCTCGAAAATATTCGTAATTAATTCTGTTTCTTGAGTCTCTGTTTTGTTGAAGTATAATAATGAGTAAAAGTAAAGTTATTAAAAATCCTCTGAAGGCTTTTAAGAAAAGGAGAAATGTTGGAAAGCCAAAGGTATGTGTTATTACTGTAAACAATAAAGACGATAACCAAGTGAGTGAACCTACCCTCTCAAGTACACCTGCCCATAGCAGTCAAATTGGGAAAGAAAATACTTCACATAAGAAGCTTAGTTCAATGAGTGAAAACTATGAATGTTTTATGGGCGAATCGGATGTGAATGAAATATTTGATATGTCGGTTCTCAAAGGATTTTTTTCAAACTTTGTAAGATGTATTCATTGTAGTGAAGTTGGTCTGGAACTCTCCATAATAAAGCACGTAGGACTCGCTAGTGAAATACAACTGAAATGTGATAAGTGTTCATACATGACCACCTTTTGGAACAGTGTTGCAGTAACTGCAACTGAAGAAAATGGTAGCAAAATCTACGAACACGACAACGAGCGATGCTTGCTTTGGACAAGGAACGCCTTCGGGCTGCAGACAGGGCTGTGAAGAGTCTAGAAATACAAGCAAAAGTAAACAGGAGGAGGAAGAAGAGGAAGCTGGAGGAGGAGTTTGCAGAGGATGAAGATAATCCATCCTATGGACTGGAATGCACTAAAAAGTTAATCCAATCTTTGTCGCTCGATTCCCAAAACTTTTATTTTCTCATACTAATTACATGTTTTCTAAGAATCTTCCAAACATATTTGTTTCAAACTTTCAGAAAATGTTACACAGTACCTTCTGCATAATTTAACACAGCCTTTTTCCAAAAAACTGTATATTTTTGAATATATAAATAAAAAATTGCAAAAAAATGTTGTGAATTTTCATTGCAATTGAAAAAAAATCATCTTTAATAACTAAACTAAAATTTTGTAAAATCCCTGTGTTAAGTTGTAGCCCATATTCCAATAAATAATCTGTAAAAAGTTCAACTTCCTACCTCAAATACTTTGTGAGGAAAGATGTAATTTATAAGCGTTATTTTAACATTGCAACTACAGGGCGTTCCGGAGCCCCTTAATGTCTGTCTTGTAGCTGAATTGGAATGTTCATACTTCTTTTCGCGAATGAGTGCTACTGATTTAAAATTGTTATCGAATTTTGTAGACCCTAAAATTTCCAAAGACGACACCTCTTAAGAGGAGCAGAACGAATAATGATCACCCCGAGATCCGTCTGTTTAGTTTTGTAGTTCACGGCGAAAAGATGTGAGTACAGGCTCCTTTTTCTTTTTTACGACAAGTACATTTTTGTCTAACTGCTCTAACCATTTCCATTTGTGTTTTTATAATCGCAGTTCGTAAGGGGCCAGAAATGTTCCCCTTCACGATAAAGCTCTATCAACTTCATTGCTCTCTCCATATTGTTGGCAAAGGAAACAACTATTGTTGAAATTTTCCGCACAGCCGCAAGTCGCTCTCGGTACGTTTTACTGACTGGTTTCGCTTTTTAATTTAACAGCCAAGTATTGTACTTTAAACAGTAAATTTCAGAGTATCCATAATAAATTTTGCTACATGTCACGAAATACACATATCTGCAGATTTTTTATAAACAAATAAACCAAATATGAATATCACAATATAAAACAACAATGAACCTTTATAAAAGCACATTATTTTTTGACAAGTTATTACACACAGAAGAATTGGCAAGCCATTACTCTACGCAATCTCGGCATACAGGAATCGTGCAGGCTCCGCAAAGCGGTACGTTGCAGCTGTTACAGACCTTTTTCGTTTTTCTGTCAGAGCCTGGTGGGCACTTCTTATACCTCACTTGTTTGCCCAAGTCTCGCCTGGCTTCACATGGAACTGGTATCTTGTGAATTCTGCTGATGTTTAGCTGCAATTCAAGGGGCAAACGGTCGTTTTGAAGTCGACGATTGAGATGAGGGTCTACGAGTTCCTCGGCAAGATTTTTTATGTATTCCAATCTGGTTAGCTCTGGATTCCCTGGGAATCCATGGTAGATAACATAGGCATTCACTAGGCTGATGTTCATTAGAGTGAAAAATATGGCTAATGGCCAGACAGGGTACATCTACATCTACATCTACATCTACATTGATACTCCGCAAGCTACCCAACGGTGTGTGGCGGAGGGCACTTTACGTGCCACTGTCATTACCTCCCTTTCCTGTTCCAGTCGCGTATGGTTCGCGGGAAGAACGACTGTCTGAAAGCCTCCGTGCGCGCTCTAATCTCTCTAATTTTACATTCGTGATCTCCTCGGGAGGTATAAGTAGGGGGAAGCAATATATTCGATACCTCATCCAGAAACGCACCCTCTCGAAACCTGGCGAGCAAGCTACACCGCGATGCAGAGCGCCTCTCTTGCAGAGTCTGCCACTTGAGTTTATTAAACATCTCCGTAACGCTATCACGGTTACCAAATAACCCTATGACGAAACGCGCCGCTCTTCTTTGGATCTTCTCTATCTCCTCCGTCAGACCGATCTGGTACGGATCCCACACTGATGAGCAATACTCAAGTATAGGTCGAACGAGTGTTTTGTAAGCCACCTCCTTTGTTGATGGACTACATTTTCTAAGGATTCTCCCAATGAATCTCAACCTGGTACCCGCCTTACCAACAATTAATTTTATATGATCATTCCACTTCAAATCGTTCCGCACGCATACTCCCAGATATTTTACAGAAGTAACTGCTACCAGTGTTTGTTCCGCTATCATATAATCATACAATAAAGGATCCTTCTTTCTATGTATTCGCAATACATTACATTTGTCTATGTTAAGGGTCAGTTGCCACTCCCTGCACCAAGTGCCTATCCGCTGCAGATCTTCCTGCATTTCGCTACAATTTTCTACTTCCGACACTATCTACTAAGTCATTTATATATATTGTGAAAAGCAATTGTCCCATAACACTCCCCTGTGGCACGCCAGAGGTTACTTTAACGTCTGTAGAGGTCTCTCCATTGATCACAACATGCTGTGTTCTGTTTGCTAAGAACTCTTCAATCCAGCCACACAGCTGGTCTGATATTCCGTAGGCTCTGACTTTATCAGGCGACAGTGCGGAACTGTAGCGAACGCCTTCCGGAAGTCAAGAAAAATAGCATCTACCTGGGAGCCTGTATCTAATATTTTCTGGGTCTCATGAACAAATAAGGCGAGTTGGGTCTCACACGATCGCTGTTTCCGGAATCCATGTTGATTCCTACATAGTAGATTCTGGGTTTCCAGAAATGACATGATACGCGAGCAAAAAACATGTTCTAAAATTCTACAAGAGATCGACGTAAGAGATATAGGTCTATAGTTTTGCGCATCTGCTCGACGACCCTTCTTGAAGACTGGGACTATCTGTGCTCTTTTCCAATCATTTGGAACCCTCCGTTCCTCTAGAGACTTGCGGTACACGGCTGTTAGAAGAGGGGCAAGTTCTTTCGCGTACTCTGTGTAGAATCGAATTGGTATCCCGTCAGGTCCAGTGGACTTTCCTCTATTGAGTGATTCGAGTTGCTTTTCTATTCCTTGGACACTTATTTCGATGTCAGCCATTTTTTCGTTTGTGCGAGGATTTAGAGAAGGAACTGCAGTGCGGTCTTCCTCTGTGAAACAGCTTTGGAAAAAGGTGTTTAGTATTTCAGCTTTACGCGTGTCATCCTCTGTTTCAATGCCATCATCATCCCGTAGTGTCTGGATATGCTGTTTCGAGCCACTTACTGATTTAACGTAAGACCAGAACTTCCTAGGATTTTCTGTCAAGTCGGTACATAGAATTTCACTTTCGAATTCAATGAACGCTTCACGCATAGCCCTCCTTACGCTAACTCTGACATCGTTTAGCTTCTGTTTGTCTGAGAGGTTTTGGCTGCGTTTAAACTTGGAGTGGAGCTCTCTTTGCTTTCGCAGTAGTTTCCTAACTTTGTTGTTGTACCGCGGTGGGTTTTTCCCGTCCCTCACAGTTTTACTCGGCACGTACCTGTCTAAAACGCATTTTACGATTGCCTTGAACTTTTTCCATAAACACTCAACATTGTCAGTGTCGGAACAGAAATTTTCGTTTTGATCTGTTAGGTAGTCTGAAATCTGCCTTCTATTACTCTTGCTAAACAGATAAACCTTCCTCCCTTTTTTTATATTCCTATTAACTTCCATATTCAGGGATGCTGCAACGGCCTTATGATCACTGATTCCCTGTTCTGTACATACAGAGTCGAAAAGTTCGGGTCTGTTTGTTATCAGTAGGTCCAAGATGTTATCTCCACGAGTCGGTTCTCTGTTTAATTGCTCGAGGTAATTTTCGGATAGTGCACTCAGTATAATGTCACTCGATGCTCTGTCCCTACCACCCGTCCTAAACATCTGAGTGTCCCAGTCTATATCTGGTAAATTGAAATCTCCACCTAAGACTATAACATACTGAGAAAATTTATGTGAAATGTATTCCAAATTTTCTCTCAGTTGTTCTGCCACTAATGCTGCTGAGTCGGGAGGTCGGTAAAAGGAGCCAATTATTAACCTAGTTCGGTTGTTTAGTGAAACCTCCACCCATAATAATTCACAGGAACTATCCACTTCTACTTCACTACAGGATAAACTACTACTAACAGCGACGAACACTCCACCACCGGTTGCATGCAATCTATCCTTTCTAAACACCGTCTGTACCTTTGTAAAAATTTCGGCAGAATTTATCTCTGGCTTAAGCAAGCTTTCTGTACCTATAACGATTTCAGCTTCGGTGTTTTCTATCAGCGCTTGAAGTTCCGGTACTTTACCAACGCAGCTTCGACAGTTGACAATTACAATACCGATTGCTGCTTGGTCCCCGCATGTCCTGAATTTGCCCCGCACCTGTTGAGGCTGTTGCCCTTTCTGTACTTGCCCAAGGCCATCTAACCTAAAAAACCGCCCAGCCCACGCCACACAACCCCTGCTACCCGTGTAGCCGCATGTTGCGTGAAGTGGACTCCTGACCTACCCAGCGGAACCCGAAACCCCACCACCCTATGGCGCAAGTCGAGGAATCTGCAGCCCACACGGTCGCAGAACCGTCTCAGCCTCTGATTCAGACCCTCCACTCGGCTCTGTACCAAAGGTCCGCAGTCAGTCCTGTCGACGATGCTGCAGATGGTGAGCTCTGCTTTCATCCCGGTAGCGACACTGGCAGTCTTCACCAAATCAGATAGCCGCCGGAAGCCAGAGAGGATTTCCTCCGATCCATAGCGACACACATCATTGGTGCCGACATGAGCGACCACCTGCAGATGGGTGCACCCTGTACCCTTCATGGCATCCGGAAGGACCCTTTCCACATCTGGAATGACTCCCCCCGGTATGCACACGGAGTGCACATTGGTTTTCTTCCCCTCTCTTGCTGCCATTTCCCTAAGGGGCCCCATTACGCGCCTGACGTTGGAGCTCCCAACTACCAGTAAGCCCACCCTCTGCAACTGCCCGGATCTTGCAGACTGAGGGGCAACCTCTGGAACAGGACAAGCAGCCATGTCAGGCCGAAGATCAGTATCAGCCTGAGACAGAGCCTGAAACCGGTTCGTCGGACAAACTGGAGAGGCTTTCCGTTCAGCCCTCCGGAATGTCTTTCGCCCCCTGCCACACCTTGAAACGACCTCCCACTCTACCACAGGTGAGGGATCAGCCTCAATGCGGGCAGTATCCCGGGCAACCACAGTCGTAGTCCGATCAGGGGATGCGTGGGACGAGCTGGCCGTCCCCGACAAACCCCCATCCGGACCCCCACAGTGATGCCCATTGGCGACAGCCTCAAGCTGTGTGACCGAAGCCAACACTGCCTGAAGCTGGGAGCGAAGGGATGCCAACTCAGCCTGCATCCGAACACAGCAGTTGCAGTCCCTATTCATGCTAAAACTGTTTTGCAAAGAACGTCTGAACTAATCTACAGAAAGCGCAAACAAATCGACAAAATTTAAACGGTTATTAAAATACAAGATTGCCTAGTAAATGCAGTAATGCTGCTACTTGCGCACTGCTGACACTGCTCGGCGGCGGAAGGAGACTAAGCGAAATTACACTATTCTGGTACTAAAACGCGATGCTACACTCTCAAATACTATAATACGCCCGAAATTTATGAATTAAACAATGCAAGTACCAAAAACACGCAAAGAAATTAAGAATTAAACTATGTAACAAATGAGTGAGCTAGGAGTATACGACTTGCTGCTCAGCTGCTTATCCAACGGCGGCAGGGAGCACACTGACTGTGACCAACCGACACTGGCCGTTCAAAACACAAACAGTAGACAAACGACTACGCGAATTTACACTATTCAGGTACTAAAACGCGATGCTACAACTCTCAAATACTATAATACGCCCGAAATTTATGAATTAAACAATGCAAGTACCAAAAACACGCAAAGAAATTAAGAATTGAACTATGTAACAAACGAGTGAGCTAGGAGTATACGACTTGCTGCTCAGCTGCTTATCCAACGGCGGCAGGGAGCACACTGACTAACGTGGTTATCAATAAGCACAGTTTCTAGTAATAAGGAATCAAATAAACTCACTGCTTTGATGAGAACGGCATCCAGGGTTATTAGTTATCACAGGAAACCTGCTAGATGCCATACTACCTATAAAATAGAATACGGGAATATTACAAAAAAAGTTCCGCAATTGGTGAGGTTGGGTTAAAAATACCCAGTAACTTTAAAAAATCGCGTATAAAATCAAACAACTCACCGCTCTGTTGAGTACCGCGCTTCAGGCCGACTTGCAACAAACTGACTTGAAGGTATAGGAACTAACAATGATGTACTCACGACAATCTGGTAATAATGGGGCTTCAAAGATTTAGCTGGGTATCTGACACCCAGCATCACCAGTTACGGGTGAAGACAACGAACATTCGCCCCGGAGTTCACACTACCAGAGGTGTCCCAAGGCCAGTCAACCCCGAATGCTTTGATGTTACCGCCAGCAGACCGAACCACAACCAAGGCCTTCCGCTTCACTGGTTCCGATTTGGCTGTCGTTCTTTGGCCTTTGTTGACCTAGAGTGTTCGCGCCTTAAGGGTGGTTCCCGACTGGAAACAAAGAACGGGTGCCGCTAACCTGTGTGCAGCTGTTGCCAGACACTGCGGTCTCTTGTGTGCCCCGGTCTGCTGCTGCTGCTGCTGCTGCTGCTGTGTGTTCCCTAGCGAAACGCTCCTGAGGGGCCGGCCGTGCCCCGCCTCGTTAAATGGGACCCGCCCGACCCTGGGCCCCCTTCATTTGTCCCGCTCCGCTGTTCTCTTGTCCTCTCCTCCCCCTGTTCTATTCTCCTCTCCGTGCAGCTCACCGTTTTCCTGCCGCGCTGCAGCGGCCACTACACGCCGAGTTGTACGACTCACGCTCGAGGGCCCGGCGGCTCGCGAGCGCAATGAGGTGAAGTGAGAGGCACGCACGACATCAGCTGGGGGACGCCACACGATGTCGCAGCTCTCTCGCTTTCTGCCGCCCGAGTGGCGTAAACGTTACTGAACGGGAACGGAACGTCTTATGTCCTGTTGGCGGGAAGTGAAAGGGCAAACGCCAGTTTGCGGACGGAACATTCATCGATCCAGATTGGAATCTGGAGAGAGGGCAAGAGACTGCTGTGGTAGTCTAGAGGGGATTAGATTCTGTTCAAAATAAGTTTAACATCGGAACGGAGCACTGCATTATATACACCTTCTCGTTGGAATTAGGAACTCCTTTCCGTGTGACGTGAACTACGCCCCATGGAGTATACTCACCTACAATCACATGGGCTTCGTATATACTGCAGCATCGCGGTTCCGACATCGCCTTGCTGGGGCATTTAACTTGCAGCTGCGCTGTCCTCTTCGACCGTCAGTGGGATCCATGCCACTGGAGCATTACGCTAGGCACAACTGAGACGCGTGAAGTGACAAAACAGAGGGACGCGTACGATCTGCGCTGGTCCTGCTCATATTGAGATGCGTACACATTCTTGGGTTGATTCGTTTAAAGGAAGGGGAGAAGGGACCAAACTGCGAGGTCATCGGTCCCTTGTTCCCGGTAAAATAATTACACAAGGGAAAGAAGAAGAGAAAGGAGACGTAAAGTACAACAACAGGAGAATGGAAGAAACAGAAGAACGACAGAAGGGCAACCAACACTACTATGGACAAAACAGGAAAAGAAAACCACAGAGAGAAGCAAGAAACAGGTACAAAGGATAAAAACTAGAGAGCAGATGACCGTGACTGGCCGAGAATAAAAAGGAAAAGTCAACCACTCTGCGAAACATTAAAACATCCAGCCTAAAAGCATCAGAGTGGAGAACACAAAGCGACAAAGGACATGCGTTAAAACTTATATAGAATGATAAAAACCCCTGTCACGTATAAAACGTAAAACTGAATTAGCCAAGGAGGCGTTGTCAGCTAAAATAAATGGCAACGAGTCTGATAACTGAAGACTACGTCGTAGGACAGCCAAAGAAGGACAGCTCACCAAGATATGGGCCACCGTCAGCCGGGCTGACACTGAGGTGGGTCATAACGGCGCAGGAGATAGCCGCATGTCACCCAAGCGTGGCCAATGCGGAGCCGACACAGAACTACAGAGTCACTGCGAGAGGCCCCCGTGGAGGTTTTCCACCCATTCGTAGTCTCCTTAATGGCACGCAGTTTGTTGTGCGTACTGAGGCTATGCCATTCCGTCTCCCAAAGCCGCAAAACCTTGCGGTGTAGTACTTAACGCAGGTCAGTTGCAGAGAAGCCGATCTCCATAAGCGGTTTCCGCGTAGCCTGTTTAGCCAGCCTGTCGGCAAGTTCGTTGCCTGGAAGTCCGACCCGACCTGGGGTCCAGACAAACACCATTGAACGAAACTTGCTGGCAGATTAAAACTGTGTGCCCGACCGAGACTCCAACTCGGGACCTTTGCCTTTCGCGGGCAAGAGCAGTTGCCCGCGAAAGGCAAAGGTCCCGAGTTCGAGTCTCGGTCGGGCACACAGTTTTAATCTGCCAGGAAGTTTCATATCAGCGCACACTCCGCTGCAGAGTGAAAATCTCATTCTGGAACCATTGAACGACTCGACCGTTGCAGGGTATAGATGCATTCCTGGATGGTCGCTACCAAAGGATGACGAGAGTAGCACAGGTCGATAGCTTGTATGCTGCTCAAGGAGTCAGTCCACAGATGAAACGATTCCCCAGAGCATGACGGGATGTTCTCAAGAGCACGAGATACAGCCACCAGCTCGGCAGTGAAAACACTGCAGCCATCAGGCAAGGAATGCTGTTCAAAATGTCCTTCATGGACATCCGCGAACGCAACGTGATCATCGAGCCATCGGTGTAAACCACTTCATAGTCTCGATACATGTCAAGAATCTACAGGAAGTGGCAGTGGAGAGTCCTTAGGGCCATGTGAAAGGTCCAGGCGAAACTGCGGCCTAGGTGTACACCATGGAGGTGTACGTGAATGGACCTAAAGTAAAGGTGTTAATGGCTAGGGGTCCAGTTCAGAAAGATCGGGCATGAACTGCAATTGGAAGCCCTGATCTTGGCCGCCGATGTGGCAGATGAACTGCCGTGGGTGGGAAAAGGAGACGGTATTTCGGATGCGCAGGAGAACTACGAACGTGCGCAACGTAACGCTCGCTAACCTGCAATGGAGGGACTCCGGCCTCCACCGGGACGCTGGTCACCGGACTCGTCCTAAAAGCTCCTGTCGCTAGGCGAACGCCACAGTAGTGCTCTGGGTCGAGTAAAAGAAACGCTGAGGGCGCCGCCGAACCATAAACCAGACTCCCATAGTCAAGGCGGGATTGAACAAGGGCTCTGTAGAGTTGCAGCAGCGTACAGCAATCTGCACCCCAGTTGATGTTGCTCAGGCAGCGGACGGCATTGAGGTGCTGCCAGAACTTTCGGTTAAGCTGACGAAGGTGATGAAGCCAAGTCAATCGGGCGTCGAAAACCAGTCCTAAGAATAGATATGTCACCACTAGTGAGAAAGTCATTAAGGTAAAGTTGTGGTTCCAGATGAACAGTACGACGCCGACAGAAGTGCATAACACAAGACTTTGAGGCCAAAAACTGGAAACCGTGGGCTAGAGCCCTTGACTGCGCCTTGTGGATGGCTCCCTGTAGGTGCCGCTCAGCAATACCAGTACTGGTGGAGCAGTAAGAAATGCAGAAGTCGTCTGCATACAGAGATGGTGAGATGGACAGCCCTACGGCTGCTGCTAGACCATTAATGGCCCCTAAGAACAGAGTCCTAAGGGACGCCAACCTCCTGGATATGGGGGGAACTATGGGAGGCACCAACTTTGATACGAAAAGTACAAAGCGACAGGAAATTTTGGATAAAAATCGGGAGCGGACCTCTGAGACCCCACTCGTATAATGTGACAAGGATATGATGTCGTCAGGTCGTGTCACACACTTTTCGTAAATCAAAAAAGACGGCAACCGGGTGTTGGCGTCTGGAAAAGGCTGTTCATGTGGCAGACTCAAGGGACACAAGGTTATCAGTGGTAGAGAGACCCTTGGCGGAAGCCGCCCTGACATGGAGCCTGTAGGCCTCATAACTCCAGGACCCAACCCAACAGCCGACACACCATAAATTCCAGCAGCTTACAGAAAACTTGGTGAGGCTGAAGGGCCGATATCTATCCACATCAAGTGACTTTTTACCGGGTTTGAGCACCGGAATGATGGTGCTCTCCCACCATTGCGATGCAAAGATGCCATCGCACCAGATCCGGTTGAAGATGATGAGATATCACTTTTAGTCAGATGAGATATATTTAATCATCTGAATGTGGATCCACTCTGGCCCCGGAGCAGTGGTGGGGCAATGTGCTAGGGCACTGAGAAGCTCCCACTCTGTAAACTGGGCGTTATAAGATTCACTATGGCGTGTAGTGAACGCGAGGACTTTACTTCCAGCCACCGTTCGTGAGTGTGAAAGGCTGGGGGGTAATTCTCCGACGCAGAGGCTCGAGCATAGTGCTCAGAAAAGTGCTCGGCAATCGCGGTTGCGTCGACAGATATCACGCCATTTATGTTAACATCGGGAACACCTGTTGGGGTCTGGTACCCGAAAACACATTTGATCTTTGCCCTGGTTTGGGAAGGTGATGTATGGCACCCAATGGTCGAGACGTATCTCTCCGAACACTCCAGCTTCCGTCGTTTGATAAGTTGGCGGACGCGGGCATGGAGCCGTTTAAAGGCTATGAGGTGCTCCAGGGAAGGGTGACGCTTATGCCGCTGCAGAGCTCGCCGACGCTCCTTAATTGCTTCAGCGATTTCCGGAGACCATCAAGGTACTGACTTTCGCCTGGGGCACCCTAAATAGCAAGGGATCGCGTTTTCTGCCGCAGAAAGGATTGCTGTAGTCACCTGCTCAACTATCACATCGATGTTCCCGTGTGGGGGAGATTCAACGGTGACAGCAAAAGTGAAAGTTTCCCAGTCCACCTTGTTTAAAGCCCATCTAGGCGTCAGTGTGCCTGACGCCGAGGCAGTGGCAGGAAGATGGGGAAGTGGTCACTACCACACAAGTCGTCATAAGCTCTCCAGTGGACAGATGGGAGAAGTCCTGGGCTGCAAATTGATAAATCAATGGCCGACAACTACTATGAGCCACACTGAAATGTTAGGCGGCCTCAGTATTTAGGAGGCAGAGATCGAACTGAGACAGTAAAGTATCGACATCTCTGCCTCAGCCAGTAAGCACGGTGCCACTCCACAGGGGGCTATGGGCGTTAAAATCTCCCAAAAGCAGGAAACGTTTAGCGAGTTGATCAATCAGTGCAGCTAATACATTCGGGAGTACTGCGCCATCTGGAGGAAGATATACATTGCAAACAGTTATTTCCTGTGTCGTCCTTATACTGAGAGCCATAGCTTCAAGAGGGGTTTGAAGTGGCACAGTTTCACTACAGACTGAGTTTAGGAAATAAACGCAAACTCCAGCTGGCACTGGATCATAGTCGCTACAGTTCCTCTAATATCCTTTATAGCGGAGGAGGGCAGGGGTCTGCATTGCTGGGAACCAGGTTTCCTGGAGTGCAATGCAGAAAGCAGGTGTAAAGCTTAACAGTTGCCGTAGCTCAGCCAGGCAGTGGAAAAAACCTCCGCAATTTCACTGGAGGATGACGTCATCATGAGACTTGGAAGCCATGGAACATTAAGTGAGGCAGTTTGCGCCTCAGGGTCACTTGCTGCCACCAACTTATTGCCTGAGCAGGCTATATCCACTGTGTCTGAGGGTCTGGCGAGATCTAGGTCCTCAGCAGATGCCAGAATCTCCACCTCATCTGCAAACGCAGAGCTTGTAGGTAGAGATTGTGGGGGTGCCTCCGCAATTCCCTTGGTCTTGGGGATCTTCTTTTTGGATTTCTCTCCCTGCTTCTTGTGTTTTCCTGGGGCTGGGAGGACTTCACTGATTCAGTCTCCAGGACAGGATGAGCGTGAAACCCTACGACCAGCTGCTTTTGGGCTCTTCAGCCACTGGTGGGTGTCGTCTTTCCCACTAGAAGAAACCTGGGAAGGGAGTGACCTAAGGGACCACTTCCTAGTAAGAGAAGCCAAAGAAGGCTTACACTTCTCCGGCTTAGAAGTGGGGACGGATGTCCCCAATGGTTGGGGGGGGGGGGGGCGTGTTGCTCCCCAAGTAGGTCGTGCAGGAGCAATTTCCCCACCATCAAAGGGGCAGGTGTAGTCTTCCGGCTCTGAGAGGTGACCTGGGTTGGCAGAGCTGATCATGCCGGAACTGTTGTAGCGGCGGCGTAAGACGATGTCATATGCACAGGATGCAGGTGTTCAAATTTTCTCTTAGCCTCAGTGTAGGTCAGTCTGTCCAGGGTATTGTACTCCATGATCTTCCTCTCTTTCTGGAGAATCCTGTAGTCAGGCGAGCAAGGCGAATTGTGCTCTCCACAGTTGACACACATAGGAGGTGGGGCACATGGAGTATTGGGATGTGATGAGCATCCGCGATCTCGATATGTTACGCTGGAAGTACAGCGGGAATACATATGCCTGAACATCCAGCAAATAAAGCACCGCATTGGGCGAGGGATATAGGGCTTTACATCGCAGCATACCTTCTCGGGTATGTATCACTCTCGAAAGCCAAGATGAAGGCACCGGTGGCAACTTGACTATCCCTCGGACCCCAGTGGACACGCCAAACGAAATGTACACCTCACCGCTCTAAACTGGTGCGTAGCTCATCGTCAGACTGCAAAAGAAGGTCCCTTGAAATATGATACCCTGGACCATATTTAAGATCTTATGGGGCGTGATGGCTACAGAAACACCCCCAGCTTGTCACAAGCGAGTAACGCCCATGACTGGGCAGAAGATGCTGTTTTGATCAAGACTGACCCAGATCTCATTTTGGACAAGCCCTCCACCTCTTCGAACTGGTCCTCTAAATGCTCAACAAAAAACTGAAGCATCATCGTCACGAAATATTCCCTATCAGCTCTCGAACATACAAGGTACCGGGGTGAATAAGAGCCGCTGCCATCCTTAGCCTGACGTTCCTCCCAGGGTTGGCCAGGGAGGGGAACACTTTGGGGTTGTACTTCTGTGCTTTTAATTGAGACTGAACGCTTAGAAACTGCTGCTGTTTGACCACCAGCAAGAGATGATGTACTACGCTTCATCGCTTGTCATCCGCTGATGCCACCCCCTCCGACCAGGGGCCCTCCCCACTGGCGCCACCCAGCCGCAGCAGAGGCCACCTGGCAGGACGGCAATTGCCAGGAGTCCCAATGCCCCAGGGTGACGGGCATCTACTCCTCAGCATACGTAGGGAGTTAACGCAGGCATCAGCAGAGCGATCCCTGTGTGGTCAGGGGCCTACAACCAACAGGGTGCAACCAAGCAAACAAGTCCATTATCATAGTCAGAAAACGATATTTAACAGTTGATGGAAAAATACTCACCCAGGAGGGTGACCTCGCCCAACAGTTGGAGAATGAGCAGAAGTGCAGATCCACTTCGACAAAGGATGCAATAGGTCTCAGCACATGATGAACATGATGTACCATGTAAGGCGCCCTTCTCCAATTGGCTCGCTCTTCGGGAAATTTTTGGAAAATGAAGGTCAAACCCTACATGGGACCATCACATAAAGGCTGAAACGTGTGAGCTTTTAGTCGCCTCTTACGACAGGCTGGCCCGCAGGGGTCATGCTTTGCCTGTGGCGGTTGATGGTGCGCTGTGCTGAAAGAATAAGGCTCGCATCCTGCTGTCTTTCTCAAACGATTTCACAGAAACTATTGGGTAAAAAATTTTATTTTTATGTTACTTGTTGCTTTATATGTCAGCTTCATGGTGATGTGTCCATCATCTCGCTAATAGTGGTCGCTATAATGTTGTGTTTGTGGATACACTGTATGTTGCTGCATAGGAAATCTAGCTAACAAACTGAATTTTTCTTTAGGCCCTGGAGGAGGTCTATCTGCCTCAGTCTCGAGAAAATGAATCGTAGGTAGCGCGTTCATTCCCGATCGCATGCGCGAAAGAATGAAATTTTCGTAACATCGATCATATTTCCTAAACCGGTCGAGATATCGAAACGGGATTTTAGCGAATGATAGCACACAAAGTGGAGAGTATTTTGCCAAATTGTTAATACATAGAACTTCCTCATCTACGACGGTATACCAGAAGCTGTAGTTTTGATTTTGTTTTATTGAATCCGGAACTGTATTTTTTAAGAGTCAGCGACAGTTAGTGAAAAGCGAATTTTCTGCAGTGAAAATAAACATGAAATTTACTGAAAACTGACCCATAAGTTATTGACCTCTCTGCTCACCATTTGCTTGTTTAAAGGATTCTGCCGAAATAGCTACTGCAAGGTGAATTTTTGCAGATTATACTGTTTTTTTGCCAAAAGAAGCATTTAAACCTGTCAACAAGAGAATTGTAGACGTTACTCATGAACGATGATGCTTCTTCAACTGAGGAAATACAAACAACTGGCACGAAAATAAATCGCCAATTTTGCTGCAGTTTAGGTAGAGTCCCAGTAACCTATCGTGAACATTGAACAACTGGAGTGGAAACATATGGAAAAAATAAGGAGCATGCCATTCAAGCGGAGTGACGCGCACATAACAATGACGGTTATTCACCTACAGCTTGCCAGACTTACAATGAGCGATTCACGAATAAAAGTTACTATTTAGAAAAGTAAAGAAATGATCCACAGTACAACACCATGGTCGGAGTACGGACACCAGCTGACAATAATACGCGTGATAGCGATGCGGGAGCCGGACGTTGTGAACGAGCGGTTCTAGGCGCTTCAGTCCGGAACCGCGCTGCTGCTACGGTCGGCAGGTTGGAATCTTGCCTCGGGCATGGATGTGTGTGATGTCCTTAGGTTAGTTAGGTTTAAGTAGTTCTAAGTCTAGGGGACTGATGACCTTAGATGTTAAGTCCCAAAGTGCTTGTAACTATTTGAACCATTTGAGTGATGCGGAAGCTAGCCAGGAGTGCCTTGTGAGGGTAAGAATTCACGTCGTTCGAAAACCATTGTCAGGAACGTAGGCCTGTCTTTGTCAGCCATACAGAAAGGCCAATGAAATCTATAAAATCACCGCACTTTTTCAGGCTACTGAAACTTTCGGAATGACCCCGACCACATTCTTCACTTTTTTAGTCTTCCTTCCTGTTCACATTATTTTATAATATTCCTTTCTATTTCACTGTCCTCACAATGCACTGTCTGCCCTTTTCTGCGATCTAAAGACATTGTCATGGCAGAAGATATAATCCTAGTGGCTTACGGCTCACCAGTCATTGAACTGTGCGTTTCTCTGACAAAAGTAAAATAACAACGAAACGATACAGCAAAACTATACAGATATAAATAACTGAAAAATACAACGCACTTATGAAAAAAGATCGAAGCTTTACTGGGGCAAAACGAATTACTACTCGGTGACAAAGCTCAGCAGCAAGGCAATAGTTTTCGGAGGGACTATATTACCACAGTCCATTTGTGAGGGGCCGCAGGGAGCATATGGCATGACTTTTCTCCCGCTCCCTGTCTCACTTCTCCCGCGCGTGAAATTATGTCGCAACCAAACCGCCACGCGACCCGGCGCAGACGCGTGTCGCGTCACCATCGCGTCGCGTCCCCATTTGCGCGCTCCCACTTGTGAGTGTTAATTTACGAAAATGCGCGCTGTCGTATGCCGCGCCAAACACGCTATGCGCGTCTAAATTTGCGCCTGGCATTTAGGCTGTAACTGCAGCATCAACCTGGCGGCCGCTCAATTTAACGTCAATGTCTATGTACACGTGGGTCGTAAAAACAATTAACAGTAATTAACTGATGTGAAGCCACCATAAAACTGTTATTCAAGCACTTGTCAATCGTGTGATTAGTGTCACAACATGTTTCGAGACAACATTATTCCGTTTTCGAGTGCTAAAAACAAGACAACCAGATAAAACAATCCTTATACGAACAGACATATAAGGATTACAGAGGTCCTGAGCTATAACCTACTTTAAAAAATGTGTTACGCCTTTAGGCGTTGTCACAACTTAGAAACAAGCTGCACACGTGCATTGTCAACTCTGACCATAAAACATCACAAACCGATGCGTACACCGTTCCCGAGGTACAACTGCAAACTGAAAGCCGCTGCCATCAGTTGCCAATGTTGATATTTACTTAAAGCCTAACGCCCAGCACCGTCCATACTACTGTCTGTCATAAATTCTTTGAGAGCCTATTCGAACTTAAAACTACCTCTACGCTGCAATCTGAACGTAAATGGCATGCGTAAGCCCTGTGTCAGCAGGTAAATACAGGTTGTATCAGAAACAATATTCCTATTTGGCACGTCTATATTTCTGAAACCAATAAACTCATACAATGAATTTTGTTCTTGATTTAAAAAAATTACAAAGGTATTCAAAATGCTCCCCTTGAGATGCACGACGTATGTCGTTGCGGTATTGAAATTGTTCCCACACTGCAGCGAGCATGTCTTGAGTTACAGCTTCCACAGCTGCTGTTTTACGATGTATGAGTTCATTCATTGTAGTTGATAACGGAAGCACATAAACAGACTCTTTTTTAAACCCCACAAGAAATAATCACATAGTCGGGTCCAGTGACCTTGGAGGCCAGTAATGCAAGGTTGAATCATTTGGTCCAGTGCAAGCAATCCACCATTCAGTAATCCTTCGATTTAAAAATTCCCGCACTTCGAGATGCCAGTATGGCGGTATCCCATCCTGCTGGTAAATGAAGTCGTTAATCAGTCTCGAACAGTGGGACAAGAAAGTTCTCAAGCATATCAATATGTGCTTCTTGTAACAGTGTGCCGGCCGCGGTGGTCTAGCGGTTCAGGCGCTCAGTCCGGAACCGCGCGACTACTACGGTTGCAGGTTCGAATCCTGCCTCGGGCATGGATGTGTGTGATGTCCTTAGGTTAGTTAGGTTTAAGTAGTTCTAAGTTCTAGGGGACTGATGACCACAAATGTTAAGTCCCATAGTGCTCAGAGCCATTTGAACCATTTTTTGTAACAGTGTTCTCGGCCAAGAAAAGTGGGCCGGACAGTTTTTCCCGTGAAACTGCACAAAACACACTAAATTTTGGAGAGTGGCTCTCATGTCGTACAACTTCATGTGATTTTTCCGTATCCTATATTCTCACGTTATGACGGTCCATGTATCCATTTAAACGGAGTGTGGCCTGGTCACTAAACACTAAGCGTGGAAGAAAACTGTGATCCTCCCATCTTGTCAAGAACGAAATTACAGAACTCCACACCTTGTTGTTTGTCACGTTCACGAAGAGTTTGCAATAGCTGAATTTTGTATGGTTTCCTGTGTAAACGTCGACGCAACACACGCCAGATGGACATCGGGGGCATGCTGAGCTGTCGAGCTGCACGGCGAACGGATTTCTGCGGACTCTCTGTGAAAAAATTGAGAATGCGTTGGACGTCTGTGCCACAAACTCAGGGACGGCCCAGCGATTTGCCTTTACGCAAACAACCTGATTCTCGGAACTGTTCATGCCATTGTGTAATGCTCTGTGTTGTAAGATGATCCACACCACACCTAGTACGAAAGTCACGCTGAACAGTTAATACTGACCAGCACTGCGCAATACAATACAAAACACTTTCTGTTGTCCCGACACGATTGTTGCTAGAACTAAGGTGGGCGGACATTGTTGCTACATAGCGGGGACCACGTAAAACTCGAAAGTTTGCTCTTTCCAGCGGTGCGTTGTTCACGCACATGTCTCAAATAACATAACAGTTATGATTTTTTTTTAAATCGGAAGATTCTTTTTTCATACACCTCGTATGTTGGTGGCTGCTTCTTAAGGAGAATATCAGAAGTGCCCTTATACACTCCAGTTCTCTCATTTAAAATGCTGACGCACTCTTCTTTCAAGGCACAATAAATCTCTACCTCCTCTATATTTGATAGCAACCAACCTTTTTCTTCAACGTGCAACACCCTCATGCTTTCCGTTATATTCACCAACGAATGCTGCTCATTCTTGAGACGCTTTTCGACAGCTTACGAGCCGTTCTATCTCTTTAAATCTAACTTTAAAATTCGTCCCGTCTGTCCCACATATCTCGCTTCACAATTCTGACATTTTACTTCATACACTCCACATTTCCTCATCCAGTTCTCATCTGTGTCGATCTTCTGCCTCAGACTCAGTCCTAATTTGTTGTCCGTCTTGAAAGCAATTCAACCCCTTTCTTGTTATACAACTATGACACTTTTTATGGTAGGCTGTAGCGCAGGACGTCTGTAATCCTCGTATGTCTGTTGGTATGAGGAGGAATGTTTTATGTGGTTTTCTTGTTTTTAGTACTTGAAAATGGGATAATGTTGTCCCGAAACATGTTGTGGCAATAATCGCACGATTGACATGTGGGCTGAATGATCTCAATATTGCTTGAATAACAGTTTTATGGTGGCTTCACATCAGTTAACGGCTGTTAATTGTTTTTACGACCCACGTGTACATAGACATTGGCGTTCGCAGTCGCACTGACAACGGTCGTCAGACGCCGCCGCCAGAGGTCACCCTGTAACATCGGCCGTTTGAGAGCCTATATGGAGGGAGAGTGTGGCCAATGGTGATAGCGTCGCTGATTGGCTGGGAGCCGAGGACGCCATGTTTTTACCAAACTGACGCTGACTTGGTACGAGTATAAATAGATATGTACTGTGTGTGATTCTGTACTATTGGTACTCTTCGAAGCTTCGAACGCCAATTCCATTGTACAATTATGTAGAGGTTGTTATACGGTGGGTATTGAAGGACTTTTGCATGTTCTCTGTCGATTCTATTTACGTAAATTACCATACAGTCACTCTGTTGCTCGGATCTATGACGATACTTTTAGAACTTCACAGCAATTTTAGAGGCAAAATTTTTATTTAAAGTGATTTACTGAGTGTCACTAATAATATGAATTACAAAATCATTAAGGACAGTCAAGAGGAATGCCTGGTTGCTCCGCTGTTGGGTGCAAAAACCGAAGTGAAGATGGATGTATGATGGTCGTTGTAATCCGAAGGTCGTGAGTTGGAATCCTGCTAAATCCAGGTTTTGTTTAAACGTTATTTTCTAGATTTTTAATGGTTCCTCAGTAACACGATGCGTTTTAACATGTATACGGAACCCTAAGTCTAAGGTACTTCCGACTGGCGACTCGCACTTGGCTCTGTAGTCTTGGCTACTCACATTCCTGTAAATTATAATTATCGTGTGGATATTCAGTTACATATTTTGAATTACTTTCTGCTGTTTCAGTAGAGTACCTAAGTATTGATATTTTTCCAATTTTCTGTGGTACAGAGTTCCTAAAAGTGTGTACAGAATAACGTGTTTTGCTAGCATAAGAAAATGCTATAAGATCGACACACACTTAAAATGCATTATGTTGGGGCAGAAAGAGACAAGGGTTTACAATTTCAGCGAGAAATATCCGCACGGAAAAGTCTGAAATAATATCATGTACTCTGAGATACATTAAATGAAACTTCTTTTTCTTATTAATCAGTTGTCAATGTTTATACAGCATCAAAAACTACAGCTGTTGAAATTCGGCAGACATACACACTGCTTCACGTTACTTCCATTTGCTCACAGATTTATTAGGCCTATATAAACATAGACGAACGGCATTTGTTTTTATCATGTACCGAGTATTAAGCTAGAAGATCTGCTTTGGCCTCATGCGTCATGCCTTAATTTTCTCGTGAAGTGGCTAGCTTTATGCTTGCCTTGCTACCTAATTGCACGTCGCACGCGCAATCTGGCAAAAACATGGCGGCCACGGGCCGATTGGCCACTCTCTCCCTATAAAGGCTCTCTATCGGCCGTCAGCCTGGTGACAGTGTGAAACATCTGCGACAGTTTTTGGCGGCGTCAAGGTGGTTTGGTTACAATCGATAGATTTTAACCGCCTAGCGTGGGATGGATACCACAACGCACTGAGCTTTGAGAATAATACTGCAGTCCGGATTTTGGTATTAAAAAGACAGCGGATGCAGGTGAATGGCCTGTACCTGTCTCGAAAGGAAAGTGGCAAGTGCTTTAAATCAGATAAATTTTACGAATATACTCGACATGATTCGTGTCGACCACGAAAAGGAAGAATATAAACACTCAGTTCTTCTGTATTTAGATGAAAATGTGCAGGCATACGTTAATTACCCTTCAATGAAGGTCACTCAGCATACGTGCGAAAGACAAGCATAAAGTTTAGAATAAGATACTATGAACATCTAAAGCAGTGAAATGAGGAAAATATAACACACTTCATTCGCAAACCACCTCATGTAACAGAACTACCAGCCTACAGGCACAAAACAACCCTTCGACAGTGACAAAAATTTGTAGACACATAATACTCACGTACTACAACCCAAAAATTATCCACTACAGTAACTACAAGCATATGACACGTCACCCTTCTCACATGAACAAATTATGCACTCTAGGACTAAGCTTATCAATTTCTGACAGTCAGTATTTCTTGCGTGACAAGGGCGTCGATCAATTTGACCGAAGAAACCAAACTGATGTGAATTTCACCGGTCGACCGAAGTCTGTACGTTCGGACGGTTACAGTGTGACTACGCACGTATTGATTAGGAAAGATCGGTCGATGTCTGCCGTCGAAAAAGCGCCCATGTCAGTGCCACTGCGATCGCAGCCCAAGACTGGAAAAGGACTGTCCACCAAGATTTAAAATAAGTACTACATCAAGCACGGAAATTAGCATAAACACTGACACCTTTCAATAATCCGATGTGAACACAAAACATTTTTGGTTGAATGCGAGTACGATATACACTAACAGTAAGACAACAAGGAAACGCCGCACCAGGAAGGAATTACCCGAATCTGACGGAAATCGGTACACGTGATGTACATATACAGACAAACAAATGATTACAATAACGAAATTTTCACTCTGCAGCGGAGTGTGCGCTGATATGAAACTTCCTGGTGGATTAAAACTCTGTGCTGGACCGAGACTCGAACTCTGGATCTTTGCCTTTCGCGGGCAAGAGCTCTACCGACTGAGCACGACTCATGCCCCGCCTTCACACCTTCAATTCCGCCAGTACCTCATCTCCTACCTTCCAAACTTCGCGGAAGCTCTCCTGCATACCCTGCCCGCAAAGGCAAAGGTCCCGAGTTCGAGTCTCGGTTCGGCACACAGCTTTAATCTGCCAGGAAGTTTCACATGATTACAATTTCACAAAAATTCGATGATTTATTCAAGGGAAAGAGCTTCACAATGCAAGCGGTTATTCGGCTTGGTACTGACTAGAGTTGTTGAATGACTTCCAGAGGGATACAGCGCCAAATTATGCCCAGTTGGCGCCTTAGATTGTCATTAGAAAGTCAAAATCCCAAGATGATCGGAGGACCCTGCCCATAATACTCCAAACGTTCTAAACTGGGGAGAGATTCGGCGACCTTGCTGGCCAAGGTAGGATTTCACGAGCATCAAGACAAGCAGTAGAAACTCTCGAAGTGTGCGGGTGGGCATTCATCTTGTTGACATGTAAGCTCAGGGTGGCTCTGCCATGAACAGCAACAAAACGGAACGTGGCATATCGTCACGTACCGTTGTGCTGTAAGAGTGCAGCGGATGACAACTGACGGGGTCCTTCTATGAAAAGAAATGGCACCCCAGACCACCACCTAAGCTGTCCGGCCATATGGAGAGCGACAGTCAAGCTGGTATCCCACTGCCGTCCGGGTCGTCTCCAGAGATGTCTTCGCTCGCCATTGGGGCTCATTTACACTACTGGCCATTAAAATTGCTACACCAAGAAGAAATGCAGATGATAAGGGGTATTCATTGGATAAATATATATTAGAACTGACATGTGACTACATTTTCACGCAATTTGGGTGCATAGATCCTGAGGAAGCAGTACCCAGAACAACCACATCTAGCCGTAATAACGGTCTTGATACGCTTGGGCATTGAGTCAAACAGAGCTTTGATGGCGTGTACATGTACAGCTGCCCATGCAGCATCAACTCGATAAAACAGTTCATCAAGAGTAGTGACTGGCGTATTGTGACGAGCCAGTTGCTTGGCCACCATTGACCAGACGTTTTCAATTGGTGAGAGATCTGGTGAATGTGCTTGCCAGGGCAGCAGTCGAACATTTTCTGTATCCAGAAAGGCCCGTGCAGGACCTGCCTTACGGTCGTGCATTATCCTGCTGAAATGCAGGGTTCTGCTGGGATCGAATGAAGGATAGAGTCACGGGTCGTAACACGACTGAAATGTAACGTCCACTGTTCAAAGTGCCGTCAATGCGAACAAGAGGTGACCGAGACGTGAAACCAATAGCACCCCATACCATCACGCCGGGTGATACGCCAGTATGGCGATCACGAATACATTCTTCCAATGTGCGTTCACCGCGATGTGGCCAAACACGCATGCGACCATCATGATGCTGTAAGCAGAACCTGGATTCATTCGAAAAAAATGACTTTTTGCTATTCGTGCACCCAGGTTCGTCGCTGAGTACACCATCGCAGGCGGTTCTGTCTGTGATGCAGCGTCAAGGGTAACCGCAGCCATGGTCTCCAAGCTGATAGCCCATGCTTCTGCAAACGTCGTCGAACTGTTCCTGCAGATGGTTGCTGTCTTGCAAACGTCCCCATCTGTTGAGTCAGGGATCCAGACGTGTCTGCACGATCCGTTACAGCCATGCGGATAAGATGCCTGTCATCTCGACTGCTAGTGATACGAGGCCGTTGGGATCCCGCACGGCGCTCCGTATTACCCTCCTGAATCCACCGATTCAATATTCTGGTAACAGTCATTGGATCTCGACCAACGCGAGCAGCAATGTCGCGATACGATAAACCGCAATCGCGATAGGCTACAATCCGACCTTTACCAAAGTTGGAAACGTGATGGTACGCATTTCTCCTCCTTACACGAGGCATCTCAGCATCGTTTCACCAGGCAACGCCGGTCAACTGCTGTGTGTGTATGAGAAATCGGTTGGAAACTTTCCTCATGTCAGCACGTTGTAGGTGTCGCCACAGGCGCCAACCTTGTGTGAATTCTCTGGAAAGATAATCATTTGCATATCACAGCATCTTCTTCCTGTGGTTAAATGTCGCGTCTATAGCACATCATCTTCGTGGTGTAGCAATTTTAATGGCCAGTAGTGTAGAAGCAGAACTCGTCACTGAAGACGACTCTGGGCTGCATTTCATTTCAGAAAGACAGTGCGCGCATACGCACAGCGATCGTTTCTACTGCTTGTTTTCGAACTTGCCAACCGTTGACCAGCAAGGTCGCGGGATCCCTCCCCAATTGAGAACGTTCGGAGTATTATGGGCAGTGCCCTCGAATCTGCTCGTAATTTTGACAATCGCCTCCAGTCGTACAGAATTTGGCACGACGTCCCTCAAGAGAACAACCAACAGTTCTATCAAACAGTGCCAAGCCGAATAACTCCTTGCAGAAGGGCCAAAGGTGAACAAATGCATTATTGACTTGCTAATTTTTTTCTGAAATTATCATTTGTTTGCTTGTACGCGTATGTCACGTCTACCGATTTCCATCCCATTCGGATAATTCCTTCATGATGCGTCGATTTTCTTGTTTTAGCATGTATTATTGTTTTCTCATCCCACTCTCCGTGTGTAATATTCCTCTGGAAGTTGTTCAGTGATACTATATATTCTTACCCCGATAGTCGGTTATTGTCTTATTTTTGTACTTTTCATTTATAAATATGAATTTCTTCTACAAAACAGTGACGGAGTGATCAGTGAATTCTACAAAACTTCTAGTTTCTGCAAGAATACGTTGGCACGTTATCTTGTAGTACGCATTCTTTCCGAGAACCTCATCGAAGTTACCGCCAAGTTTATTAAGCCTCTGCGGCCCTGCGGTCGCAGGTACGATGTTGTTTACTCCGACGTGGAAGTTGTTACAAGGGGAAAAAAGCCATTATCTCGGGAGCAAAAGGAGGAGAGAAATATCTGGCGAGCATCACGACATAATTCCAGTTGTATACTTCAGGTAAGAGATGAAAACACAAATTTAGAGGCCTGCAGCGGGCACGTTAATTTAGCTCTCGAGAGAGCAGTCCAGCAGTGGCAAAGCAACAGTAGCTCTCACCGCTGCTCTGGAGGTGAAGGTGACCAATTTTTTTTTTTTTGCTACCTCAATCTTGCGATTCCACGGCAGTTTTGTACACCTACACTTTACGAGGCGGCCGATTCTTAAAGCCAACCTCCTGCCCTGTTGAATTAGCAAATGGAGCGACTACGGAAGAATATACTGTCCCCTCAAATGTAGTCTTATCACTCTTATTTTGTCTTACGGTCTTTATCCGAGATATCTGATAATACGGTCTGTCTGAAATGTTCTCTGATTTTAATGTTTTATGTGAACATTTTCCAAGAACACTATTATATTCTGTGAGCCTCCATATCAAACTTTTATAAGAACTGCACTGACCAGTGATAGCTCGTTCAGCAACCGTACGAATTCCTTTGAGCTGTTGGTTCCGTAGTACTTCTCGGAAAACTTTGCCTCTGGAACAATAACGAGAAACAAGTGGTACTGTAGGTCAGTGTTTACCAAACTGTTCTGCAGGAAAATAATGTCCCGTGGGAAATCAGTAAGTGCTCCACGGAACACTATTAACAACACAGAGTTTTGTTAAATATTTTGACGACACGGTTTTTTAACCTGATATTATGATTTCTGTGTTATTAGTTATGATTTAAAATTAATCACTGTCTAAAACAAGTTTCTCTTATTTTCTAAAAATTTTATTAACCTTCAAAGTAAACAAGGTCTTCCATGAAAGTAATAGGGTTTTCAACGTGTTTCGTCAGTTAAGTTTGGGAGCTCCTGCTGCAGGTAGTCTCCTTGACAGGCGCGGACCATTTCGCCCGAATTATGTCAGAGGTTAGAAGGTGTTAGAAGAGGTATGTGTGTTTTGGGGGGAGAGGGAGGCAGAAGTTCCGAGAAATTGCATAAAGTAATGGACAGACATGTTTAAACGACACGTGGTTAACAGTCAATAAAATTTTCCTAGGTTTGTGACCGCATTGTCAATATGTAAAACTACCGACGCTTCGATCACTGTTGCAAGTGACCTTCCTCAGGGTAAACAGAAACACTCTGAAGGAGGTCACTTGCAACAGTGACCGAAACGTCGGTAGCTTTACATATTGACAATGCGGTCGCAAACCCAGAAAATTTTATTGACTATGACAATGTCCGCGGAAGCCTACTTTTATATTTAACACAGAGTTAAATTGTTGCAGAGCTTTCATCTCGTACTTGCGGGACCAGGTGGCGCTTTGGTTGACGTTAAAGCCTTCGACTCGCAGTCGACTGTACAGAGCTTCAGACCGCCATACAGACATCCAGATTTAAGACTGGAAGTCATGAAGTAAAACAAATGGGTTATCTGGCATTCCCCAAGGAAGTGTTACAGCCCCACTGACGTTCCTAATCTATATGAACTATTTAGGAGACAATCTAAGTGGCCCTCATACATTGTTTGCAGATGACTGTTGTCATTTACTGTCTCGTAAAGTACTGAGATGATCAAAACCAATTGAAAAACGATTTAGACAAGATATCTGGATCTACATCTACATCCATACTTCGCAAGCCACCTGACGGTGTGTGGCGGAGGGTACTTTGAGCACCTCTATCGGCTCTCCCTTCTATTCCAGTCTCGTATTGTTAGTGGAAAGAAAGATTGTCGGTATGCCTCTGTGTGGGCTCTAATCTCTCTGGTTTTATCCTCATGGTCTCTACGCGAGATATACGTAGGAGGGAGCAATATACTGCTAGACTCCTCTTTGAAGGTATTTTCTCGAAACTTCAACAAAAGCCCGTACCGAGCTACTGAGCGTCTCTCCTGAAAAGTCTTCCACTGGAGTTTATCTATCATCTCCGTAACGCTTTCGCGATTACTAAATGATCCTGTAACGAAGCGCGCTGCTCTCCGAAGGATCTTCTCTATCTCTTCTATCAACCCCATCTGGTACGGATCCCATACTGATGAGCAATATTCAAGCAGTTGGCGAACAAGTGTACTGTAACCTACTTCCTTTGTTTTCGGATTGCATTTCCATAGGATTCTTCCAATGAATCTCAGTCTAGCATCCGCTTTACCGACGATCAACTTTATATGATCATTCCACTTTAAATCACTCCTAATGCCTACTGCCAGATAATTTATGGAATTAACTGCTTCCATTTGCTGACCTGGTATATTGTAGCTAAATGATAAACGATCTTTCTTTCTATGTATTCGCAGCACATTACACTTGTAATTGGATCAAAAAATGGCAGTTGTCTCTGAAGAAGGAGAAATGTGAGGTCATGCGTATCAGTACTAAAAGAAATCGGTTAACTTTCATTTACACGATAACTCACATAAATCTAAAGACCTTCAATTCAGGTAAATACCTTGGAACTGCAATTTCGAACAACTTAAATTGTAACAATCACACAGATAATGTTGTGGAAAAGACGTACTAAAGTGCATTTTGCTGTCAGAAAACTTGCAACAGAACTACTAAAGAGACTGCCCACACCATGCTTGTCTGTTCTCTCCCGGAGTACTGCTGTGCCGTATGGGATCCTTACCACATAGGACTAACGTAAGACATCGGAAAAGTGCAAAGAAGGGTATCCCTTTTTGTATAAACGCGAAATAGGAGAGCGAGTGTTACGGATATGATAAGCGAGTTGGGGTGTCAGTCATTAAAACAAAGGCGCTTTTCGTTACGACGAGATCCTTTCACGAAATTTAGATCACCAACTAGCTCCAATGAATGCGAAAATATTTCATTGGCGCCAGCTTACACAGGAAGAAATCATCATTGTAATAAAGTAAGTTATACAAGAGCTCGCACAGAGAGATTTAAGTATTATTTTTCCCATTCGCTGTTATAGATTTGGACGATGGAGAAATAGTCTGATGGTTCGAAGTAACCTCTGCCAGACACTTAAGTGTGAATTGCAAAATAGTCATGTGTTTATAGATTTCATGTTGGTTTAGAAAGGATGGTTCGCTCACGTAACGAATTGCGTTTCTGTTTAAAGCTTTATCGAACAGGGAGCTCTTTACTGAGTACACTTACATGTACATATCGTTACGGTAATAAACAGTTATCGTCTACAGAAATTTAGGAAATGCATAAAAAATGAAACACCGCTTGTCGACCGGGATATAAACGTTAGACTGTTCAGGATATTTGTGAACGCAAGCACAAAGCGTTTACTGTGTACAAACGCCCACGCTGTTTGTTGGTACAACGTCCGCTGCTGAGTCAGAGGTTTCGCTGGAACTGAGCTATAGTTAATTAAAGAAGGCAGCTGACTGCCCCGTCTCACTATGATACTAAACGGCGAACCCGGTTTGTAGCGCTAGGCCCCAGCAGAAGTTTGCCTAACTAATCACTTGCAGGGTCAACAACAACTTTATTTTCAATATTCCATGTAATTTAATTACAGTTAGAAACTGTGTATGGCGTGTCCCTTAAGGCAGCGCAACTCAGGACGCGTGAATTACCCAGGCTATATTAACCCAGTATTTGAGAATGACAGCACTTAGTTACTTCCGAACTACATACATAATTGTAAACTTGTTCTGAACTCCTTCTCCCTTACATGCTTGATGTCCAATATTTAATACATTAACTCATTTGTAAAGTAGTCAGCCGTTTGAAGCTGTTTTGTACATGGAAGTTCAATTCTGCAAAGAATCTGGGGTAGAGATGACTACTCGTGTATCACTATATTCCTTGCATCTTGATGCTGTCACAGGGTAGGAAATGCATCGCCCCAGGAACAACTCTGGAATCTTCCACAATTCTTTATTTAGCACACAAATGCGTATTAGATCGATTTATTGCCATTAACAACAAGAACGCTTTCGACACCGTTCGTCACAAGCGTCTTGCAACCAAACTGCGTGCCTACGGAGTATCGCCTCAGTTGTGCGACTGGATTCGTGATTTCTGTCAGAAAGGTCACAGTTCGTAGTAATAGACGGAAAGTCATCGAGCAAAACAGAAGTAATATCCGGTGTTCCCCAAGGAAGTGTTACAGGCCCACTATTGTTCCTGATGTATATTAACGAAATAGGAGGCAATCTGAGTAGCCGCCTTAGATTGTTTGCAGATGATGCTGTCATTTACCGTCTTGTAAAGTCATCAGATGATCAAAACGACTTGCAAAATGATTTAGATAAGATATCTGTATGGTGCGAAAAGTGGCATTTGTCCCTGAATAAAGAAAAGTGCGAAGTTATTCACACGAGTACTAAAAGAAATCAGCTAAATTTCGATTACGCTGTAAGTCACACAAATCTGAAGGCTGTAAATTCAGCTAAATATTGGCAAAACACTCTGAAGGTGCAACAGGTCTACTAGAGTGACTGCTTACACCACGCTTTTCCGCCCTATTCTGGAGTATTGCTGTGCGGGATCCCCATCGGGTGGGACTGACGAATGACATCGAAAAACTACAAAGAAGGGCAGCTCGTTTTGTATTGTTGCGAAATAGGGGAGACAGTGTTACAGACATGATACGTGAATTGGAGTGGCAATCATTAAAACAATGGTGTTTTTCGCTGCGACGCCATCTTCTCATGAAATTTCAATCACCAGTTTTCTCCTCCGATTGCGAAAACATTCTGTTGGCACCCAGCTACATAAGGAGAAATGATCATAATAAATAAATAAAAAAGAGAGAGAGAGAGAGAGAGAGAGAAATCAGGGCTCGCAGAGAAAAATTTAAGTGCTCGTTTTTCCCGCGTGCCGTTCGAGAGTGGAACGGTAGAGAGACAGCTTGAAGGTGGTTCATTGAACCCTCTGCCAGGTACTTTATTGTGAATAGCAGAGTAATCACGTAGGTGTTGATCTTATTTAATATAAATACTAAATTTTGAGCATTGGTAGAGTGTAGCAGTGAAATATGTGTAGGAGACAATTGTTACTCCACTTGACAATGAGATGTGCTGTCTGATTTTGTGCATTTTATTGTCTGACCGCGGTGTCCTCAGGCATAACCATTTGAGCATAAATAATAATTTCGTCTGGTTCAACGGCCTAGTGTAAGTCGTTATCTAACTGGGACAAGAGACCCACAGTCCAGCGTGCAGTGTGAATGACGTGACATGCCTGGCGAATCTTCACATCATGGAGAGGTGAAGGCTGGCGTGAAAACCAGATGTCCCACGCGTCCTTTATGAAACTGACTTAGAAATTTCTTTCACTTCAGTGAACATATCGCCTTGTAACTTCATCCCAGAGAAGTAACACTGTGCTGACAAAAGTTATGGGTTGGCGATATGCAAATATACTGACGGCAATAGTATCGTGTACGCAAGATAGTAAACAACAGCATCGGCGGAGCTGTCATCTGTATTGGGGTGATTCATGTGGAAAGTTTTCCACTATGATTACGGAAACGCGACAGGAATTAACAAACTCTGAAGGCGGAATGTCAGTTGGAGCTATACGCATGGGGAATTCCATTCCAGAAATAGTGAGGGAATTCAGTATAACGACATCACTGTATAAGGTGTGCCAAGAATACCAGATTTCAGGCATTACCTCTCACCATGGACGACACAGTAGCCGATGTCCTTCCCTGAACGACTGAGAGCAGCGGCGTTTGCGTAGAGTTATCAGCATACAGGCAGCACGGCGTGAAATAACAGCACGAATCAATGAGGAACGTAAGACGAACGTATCCGTTAGGACAACGCAGGCAAATGGCATTCATAGGCTGTGGCAGCAGACGACCGGCGCGAGTGCCTTTGCTAAAGGCACGATATCGCCTGCAGCTGGTCTCCTGCGCTCGTGACCACATCGGTTAGACCTCAGACAAATAAAAACCGTGGCCTGGTCAGATGAGTCCCGATTTTAATTGGTAAGAACTGATGGTACTGATCGAGTGTGGCGCAGACCCCACGAAACCACGGACCCCAGTTGTCAAAAAGGCGCTGTGCAGATTGGTGGTGGCTCCATAATAGTGTGGGCTGTGTTAACATGGATCATTGGCTGTAAATGGTTACGTTCGGCTTCTTGGAGATCATTGACTTCATGTTCCCAAACAACGATGGAATATTTATAGATGTAAAGCGCCATTTCAGTCGGCCACAACTGTTCCCTATTGGTTTCAAGAACTTTCTGCACAATTCGAGCGAATGATATGGCCACCCAAATCGTCCGATATGAATCCCGTGGAACATTCATAGGACGTAATAGGGAGTTCACTTTGTGCACTGAATCATGCATCGGCATCAATTTCGCAGTTATGGCTTCGCTCAATATTTCTGCATCGGACTTCCAACGACTTGTTGAGTCCACGCCACGTCGAATGCGGTTCTCACTGCCTGTACACAGATTTGTCATTTTTAACAGCGAAAACTTAACGAGCAAACGTACACTACAGTGGATGCGAAAAGTTTCGATTAACCGGCACCTGAAAACAAGCCGTTGCGGTTGCATAATTACGAGCTACCACTGAATTGAGTCTGAAGTATTGTTGAAATGGCTCTGAGCACTATGGGACTCAACATCTGAGGTCATCAGTCCCCTAGAACTTAGAACTACTTAAACCTAACTAACCTAAGGACATCACACGCATCCATGCCCGAGGCAGGATTCGAACCTGCGACCGTATCGGACGCGTGGTTCCAGACTGAAGCGCCTAGAACCGCTCGGCCACTCCGGCCGGCTTTAAGTATTGTCCCAGTTAGTAAAAACGTATTTGTAATTTATACCTTCCGGTAAAGTACCCATCTGCTTAAAAAAAATCTTATTGGTCTCATTTATTTTCATGTTTTATTTTGTTGTTGTTGTAGTAGTGGTCTTCAGTCCTGAGACTGATTTGATTTTTACCCTCCACGCTGCCCTCCGACACTAAATTTGTGATCCCCTGATGCCTCAGAACATGCCCTACCAACCGGTCCCTTCTTCTTGTCAAGTTGTGCCACAAACTCCTCCCCAATTTTATTCAATAGCTCCTCATTACATATGTGATCTACCCATCTAATCTTCACCATTCTTCTGTAGCACCACATTTCGAAGGCTTCTATTCTCTTTTTGTCCAAAATATTTATCGTCCACGTTTCACTTCCATACAAATACTTTCAGAAACGACTTCCTGACACTTAAATCAATACTCGATGTTAACAAATTTCTCCTCTTCAGAAACGCTTTCCCTGCCATTGCCAGTCTACATTTCATAACCTCTCTACTTCGACCATCATCAGTTATTTTGCTCCCCAAATAGCAAAACTCCTTTACTACTTTAAGTGTCTCATTTCCTAATCTAATTCCCTCAGCAGCAACCGACTTAATTCGACTACACTCCATTATCCTCGTTTTGGTTATATCCTCCTTCCAAGACACTGTCCATTCTGTTCAACTGCTCTTCCAAGTCCTTTGCTGTCTCTGACAGAATTACAATGTCATCGGCGAACCTCAAAGTTTTTGTTTCTTCTCCATGGATTTTAATACCTTTCGATTCATTGTTTCCTTTACTGCTTGCTCAATATACAGATTGAATAACATCGGGGAGAGGCTACAACCCTGTCTCACTCCCTTCCCAACCACTCCTTCCCTTTCGTGCCCTTTGACTCTTATAACTGCCATCTGGTTATTTTATGAGAACCATCTACATGGTCATTAATGTTTCATTTCTGGGCGCCGGTACTTTAACACCTTACGCAAAACAAATCGTGCGTGTACATTTTTCTTAGCGCTTCAAGTGCAGGTTTTTTCAAATTTCATAGGTTACACTGTCGCAAATGCTGCACAATTAGCCTCTTGCATTTTGCCAGTTTGACGAAGAAATAAACGTCCACTTCCTTCCCTTACGTCTAATGTGGACTTTTCTACTCACCTACTAAACCAATTTCACGAGGAGAGCGAGTTTCACTACCTCTGATGGCACTCAATGGGCCACTTACGCAACATTCGCGCAGTTACTCGCCGATTATCTTCGCAGACTGTCGCCGTTCTTGGATGCCTTCCCTTATTAACTCTCGTTTAATGGGAGCTAATTGCGCCCATTCAATTAATTCAAGGACGTAAGTCTTGTGCCAAGTACTGGGACTCAAGCTCTTCCACAATGGTGTACTGCCTGCAGGACTTTCTTAGAAACGCATTTGACAGGATAGGCTTCACTGTTTACCGAGCCACAAGCAGAGATCAGAGAGATTCACGTCCACACTCATTCTACGAATGTGGGTAGTTTCGACATTTGTATAGTCGAAATGCTTTCAAAACACATGGAGGTTGCTTCGTAATAAAGACGCGAGCAAAGCATTCGCTGTAAGCTAATGCCAAGTCAAGGTCTTAGACTTTTTTGGCTAATCCATGGGCTAATTAATGGCAAGTTTTATACGTTGCGTGGCAGCTGAGGGACGTCTACGTTTCTTTCTTACAAGTCGCTGTAGGGTGAGGGGGGGAGGGGGTGTATGAGAAAATACACGGGTACTTACTCTGAGCTGATGAATTATGTGATAGTGAGATGCTCATATACAGATGGTGATGCTATTGCGTACACAAGGTGTAAAAGGGCAGTGCGTTGGAGAAGCAGTCATTTGTACTCACGCCACTGTTGCTGCACGACAGGGATTATCAGACTTTGAACGCGATATGGTAGTTGAAGATAAACGCAACGGACATTCCGTTTCGGAATTCAGCATTTCGAGCCAGGAGTGTGATGAGAATACCAAATTTCGGGCAATACCTCTCACCACGGACAACGTAGTGGCCGACGACCTTTACTTGACAGAGAGCAGCAGCGTTTGCGTAGAGTTGTCAGTGCTAAAAAGACAAGCAACACTACATGAAATTACCGCAGGAATCAATGTGGGTCGTACGACGAACGTATGCGTTAGGGCAGCGCGCCGAAACCTGGCGGTAATGGGCAACGGCAGCAGACTACTCACGCGAATACCTATGCAACGCGTCTCTTGGGCTCGTGATCATATCGGTTGGACCCTAGACGGCTGGATAACCGTGGCCACCTCAGATGAGTCCCGGTTTCAGTTGGTAAGAGCTGATGATAGCGCAGGCCCCACGAAGCCATAAATCCCAGTTGTTAACAAGGCACTGTCCAACTTGGTGGCGGCTCCATAATGGTAATGGACTGGTCCTCTGGTTCATCTGAGCTGATCGTTGACTGGAACTGACTATGTTCGGCTACTTGGAGACCATTTGCAGGCATTCATGGACTTCATGCTGCCAAACATTGATGGTATTTTTATGGATGACAACGTGCCATGTCCCCGGGCCATAGTGGTTCACGACTGGTTTGAACAATATTCCGCACAGTTTGAACGAATGATGTGGCCACCAAAATCGTCCGACGTGAATCACATCGAACATTTATGGGACATAATCAAGAGATCATCAGTTCACGCACAAAATCCTGCACCGGCAACACTTCCGCAATTATGAACAGCTACTGAGGGACCGTGGCTCAATATTTCTGCAGGAGACTTCCAACAACCCGTTGAGTCCATACCAACGAATAATAATATTCAGTAACAGAGAGGAATTAAATTAACAAACCACTTTCTTGTATTCTGGCGGTCATAAGCTGCTGCGCAACGCAACATTGACTTTTTAATATTTTTATAGTTATGCCCAACAACTGGCAGCATTTGTGCACGGTGAAAAGACTAAACATTTTCAAATGTGTACTTATGGTTTACACTAAGAGAACATATTTCTGTTGTAGCCAGAGGCTCTGAAAGTGTTAATATACCGACAGACGTGATCTCCGATAAGCAGGATTCACAAAGGTGAGGTCGCACAGAAAATGGGTGGTTTTTGTAGAGTCCTGTCACTTGGCTACGATGGCACTTTAAACCTAGCTCAGCCTTGATCAGTGAGCCCCTCTGCAAGAACTAGTAGCTGTAGTAGCCTCAGCGTATTTAGGAAATTTTATATGTGACTTTTCTTTTTTTCTTACTTCGGTATCTAGTTTAAGTTCCAATGATTTATTAAACCACCGAGATGGAAACACAAGGGGGGGGGGGAAGGGGGGAGGGGAGAGGGGAGAGGGGGAGAGAGAGAGAGAGAGAGAGAGAGAGAGAGAGAGAGAGAGAGAGAGAGAGAGAGAGAGAGGGGGGGGGCATGGGGGATTGCCGTTGGTTCTCTACAAGAGATAAACATATGGCAGTTCATATATTGTTACTGAAGCCCCCATGTGCTGATTGTCAAACACAAATGTTACCTCAAATTTGGTCCTGGGTTTTAATTTGGAGCTTTTTTTTTGATTGCTTGTTACTGTTTAAGATGATTCTGGTTAGTTCATCGGTACTGATTAAGTTACCTGTAGTCGCAACGTCCGCTATCTACAGCATTCTTTTGATAGGAGGGCCCATCTGGCTGTTGTACGCGGTACCCTCACTGCAGAGCGGTACTTCGACGATATTCTAACGCCCCGTTTCTTTGCCCTTGATAGCAAGCCATCCCGGACTTAACGTTTCAGCACACGGCAAGAGTTTTTACTGGAGGTCTTGGTGCTTGTCAAACCCTACGTTGCCCAGAAACGGCAACGGATCTCTGCCCAATTGAGACCATTTGGAGGTTCGTGGGCAGAGCCCTCCAAACAGCTTGGAATTTTGACGATCTAACTCGCCAGTTGGACAGAATTTGGCACATCTCTCAGAAGGACGTCCCGTAACTATCAATTAACGCCAAGCCGAACAACTGCTTGTACGGGCCAGAGGTGGTGACCAAAGCGTTATCAACTTGTGTAGCTCTTCCTCTTGCCCAAATTTTCTGAAACTGTAATCATTTGTTTGTCTGTACATGTACATCGCACCTGCCGATTTCCGTCCCATTCGGATATATTCTTTGTGGTGCGTCATTTTTGAGCGATTGGTCTACAGTTTTGCCATTAAAACGAGAAGTTGAGCCGTAATACTAATACATTTCACGTTACCACCAGGACTGGTCTACGTGTGCATTTACATGACTACTGTTGGAATACATACTAAAGTGTTTGGCAAAGGGTACGTGGAACTTCTTTCTGGCTTTTTCTTCACCGTTCAACCCTCGTGCGAGTTCCGATTTCTCTTATTTTATTAGGATGGTGATTTCTCCCTGAGTAGGTGGACGCCGAAAAAATATTCTCGCATTCGGATGAGAAAGTTGGTGACTGAAATTTAGAGAAACGATCTCGCCGCAACGCAGAATGCTTTTGTTTTAATGACAGCCACCCCAACTCGCGTATCAAATTCGTAACATTCTCTCCCGTATTTCTTTTAAATTTTCTGATGTGCGCCTTTCATCGTACATGGTAAACATCCCGCTCCAGCAAAAGACGGATTATCGTAGTGTGGGCAGTCTCTCTACTAGTTCCGTTGCATCTTCTGTTCTGCCTATAAAACGCATTCTTTCGCGTTACCTTCCTATTGTATAAGCCATACTTTCGTCGCTTAAATTTTTTGTGAATACTGGCTGACAATGAACAGACTTGAACTTAGGAAAAAAAGAAGCTTGATTATGTTTCATCTCATAACGGTCACCGTGAGATTGATCAATGAAACATGTAGCCGGCCGGTGTGGCCATGCGGTTCTAGGCGCTTCAGTCTGGAACCGCGTGACCGCTACGATCGCAGGTTCGAATCCTGCCTCGGGCATGGATGTGTGTGTTTGTCCTTAGGATAATTTAGGTTACGTAGTGTGTAAGCTTAGGGACTGATGACCCTAGCAGTTGAGTCCCATAAGATTTCAGACATATTTGAACATTTTTGAGCTCTCATGTACAACACCAACTGCATTATATTTTCGTTTCATCGAGGGCCGTGCAGATATTAATATCTTTACTGTAATGCGAGAGTTAATGCTGTGACGTTGTCCATTTATGGGCAGTTTCATTGGCACAAAGTTACTTTCTACTTGGCACTGTGTGACAAGTATTACATAGCTCTCCCCTTCGTGTACAGCAGAGCCTTTTACTGTGATACTCATGCTTCTCAGCGCCTACTACTTAAGCTTACGTAACATTTTGCGACACAAACCGCAATAAGCCGATTCATTTTAATCAGTGTACTTCGCAAATATACTGATATTTCGAACTAGCATCGAATTATACATGAAATGCACAGAAATGTGGTTGTTCTGCAGTACTAATTTACTTAGTTAACGAGTGTCCAGCTTTATTAGTCCCTCATCAGACTAATCTATACTCATGCCCATAAATTAAGGATAATGGTGATACATGGTGAAACAACGCTCTGGTGGGCGGTTTGCGGGTTTAAATCACCTCGGGGTATGATCAAGCGGTGCATTTGACCTGCAGTTGTCGCACGGTGGCGCTGGCAGCAGTCCACGTACGCACAGATGTGTTGGTGCATGTCAGAGTACGGTGCAGCGAGTAAGTGTGCAGACATTCTCAGACGTGCTAATGGTGACTGTGTGTTGGCTCAAAGAACATATATTGATGACGTTATGAGGGGTAGAATACTAGGGCGACTGGAGGCTGGTCAAACACAGCAGGTCGTAGCACGGGCCCTCCGTGTGCCACGAAGTGTGCTCTCAAGATTATGGCAACGATTGCAGCAGGCAGTGAACGTGTCCAGGAGCTACAGCACGGGATGTCCACAGTGCACAACACCACAAGAAGACCGATATCTCACCAATAGTGCCCGCAGACGGCCACGGAGTATTGCCAGTAGCCTTGCTTGGGACATAACGGCAGTCACTGGAACAGTTGTCTCCAGGCACACAGTCTACAGACGACTAAACAGACATGGTTTATTCGCCCGGAGACCTGCAAGGTGCATTACACTTTTCTTTTTCTCAACATAATGGCGGCCGAGTAGGTTGCAGTGTGATGTGGCACCGCATTCAGATGCAGATTTTCTCGCTAAAAATTTGATTGTGGACACTGATTTTTAATTATCGTGTACCGGGAGTGTTATCTTACACAGTCCGTTATCGTTTGCTTATTAAATACTGTAAATAAAAGAGAGAGAGAGTGATTAAAGTACTTCTAGTGCGTTCGCCGTGTGCAACGCGCCAACGGAGAGGCCGTCGCCCTCCCGCTGGCCGAGCGCGTGTCGGTTTCGCCAGTCAGCCGCGCCGGTTCTCGCGTGGCAGCACTGCGACACCTCACCAGCCGCAGCGGAATCCGACGCGTCGGCAGCGGCCATCGGCTGCCCCGCCGTCGACGTCAGCAGTAGCAGCCACCAGCTGTGCTCCCTGCTGTTGGTAAACAACCGCCTGCCTACCTTTGGCCCTGGATTCCAGCCGACGAAGCAGCGACACCACCACACCAGAGGCCGACGGAAGAAGAAGGAAAGCATGGGGTAAGACGCTAGCTAGAGCCATCAACGTCACACCCGGTATGGAACACAAGGAGGAAGAACTTGTGCCTATGTCCCCCAGTCAAAAAAAAAAAAGCAGCCATAGACAAAATATTGGGCTAAATAGGAGCAGAATTAAAAGCTAAGCATGTTTCATCTGCTCTGTTAACCGTCATTAGAGACAAAGTGTTTCCCTTGGCTTTCGAAATAACTAGCCTTGAAGCTAAACTGTCCTGCCTAAACGATGAAAATAGGCGACTAAGACTAGAACTACAGAGAGCCTCGAATCCAGTCAAAGACTTACAAATGCAAACTTTGCAAGAGAAGGTTAAGAAATTAGAGAACGAAAATAGGGAATTGAGTGTAGCGAACCAAGACTTGCAGCAACAAATTAGAGAACAAACTAATAAAGTCACACAACAAGCACAGACACTGACATATGCTGCCGCTTTAACTATAGAGCCCAAAACCAAAGAGGCTCGAAGAATAGAACAGGCTAAAACAAAACAGGCCACAACCCTCTATATCAAATGGACAGAAAATCAAGACGCCAAAGCTGTCCGACAGACCATCACCAAGAATATAAATCCCAGGAAAGAGAATATACATATAAAATCAATCAGAACCACACAGACTGCAGTTATAGTAGAAACGGAAACACAGGAGGACTGTCGAAAAATAATAGAAAAGACTAAAGACCTGCACACCATTGTCTGTGAAGGACCGCGAAAACGCAAGCCACTCGTGGCAGTATATCACGTGCCAGATACACTTACCGACGAAGAGTTTCTAGAAAGCCTTTACGAGCAGAATCTAAGCGGTGACACCACGAAAGAAGACTTCGACAGAGAGGTCAAAAGAAGATTCAAAACAGGGCCTAAGGGAAGGGGTTTCAGTCACCAGATACTGGAGGTCAGCCCACACCTGTACAGAGTCCTTACAAGAAGACAGAGAGTCTACATAGACTTCGAATCACTTTCTGTGAAACACTATACAGTAGTAAACCAGTGTTTTAAGTGTTGCGACCTAGGACATACGGCTAAAACCTGCAGAAAAGCCGACGTCACGTGTGCCAAGTGCGGCAACCAAGGACACAAGCGCAGTGAGTGCAGGTCCGCGGTTTGCGTCTGTATCCCCTGCAAATACAGAGGCCGCGTCTGCAATAAAACAAAAGGAGGTGATTGTCAGACCTATAAAGAGCTGCATGACCGGCTCCTGGACAGTATTGACTATGGCAGGTAAAATCAGCACACACGCAAGAAACACGAACGCCCAAAGCCAATCACCCAAAACACACAAATACAAATCACCGTCAACATTACAGAGAAGCTACCAAAGAGCAATTTCCTGGAGAAGACAAATGAATCTTCTGCCGGAGAATTACGTCGATAATGAACCCATCCGCCCCTAACACACTCAACGACGTTACAGGATAGCTGCATCAATACGATAGAATATATAGATGACATGACAATCTGTGGTTCCATCCACTACGAGGTGGCAAAGCAAATTAAAAGACAATTACACCACTGGATAAACTTCCAAATAACATTAATGCAGAGGATAGATGAGTTGGAAGATGAGCTTACATATATTGTGCACAAGAAAATGTGCAAACAAAACCGACATACTCCCTCACAATTTCTCCCAGCCGAAGTACATCACACCACACATACACAGGATGAACACAAACCAGAATCATCATCACATGGAAAACCCTACGACACACGTAAATGTGAACAGTACATGAAACCAGTCAAATTTGTCTCGGAAGGCACTCTTCACCCCGGGAAAAAGGAACAAGGAACAGACAGGCACGCAGTCCCTGAATCAAAACACATCGAAACATTCAGGCCACAAACCATTACAAAATTCAAACTACCGGACCCAGACTTATAAAAGTAGACCAATTAGATGAGGACAAATCTGAGGGAGAGACATGTGACATTTGCAACGATGTCAACGTGCGTCTGGCAACAACCTCCACTCCAAACATAAACAAAGACAATATAACACATACAGTCAGTCCCATACAAATCACCACCATCGCCGACACTACGCCAGCAAGCACCACCAACGTCAGTGAAAAACGTGTGAAGGCCAACAGCATTGAAGAAGCATGTGACAAAACGAAAAGTAACCGTGTGACATCCCAAAGAGGTCTTAAAATGTCCCCCAATCAGCGACCAACACCAAGTCACAATCAGTCTAGTACCACCTCAGAGACCGCAACAGAAACCAGCACCAACAGCAAGCCAGCTGCACCTAATTATGATAATTAAGAACTTAACTTACTTTTAAGTAGGCTAGAGAAAAAAGAGATACTGCAGACAGCACAGCGGATGCTACTTAGATTGTACCATCCAAAGGGAGATTCTCTTTGTTTTCCAGTAACTGAGCAAACAGACAGAATCATCCTAAAGACAGAAAATATTCCTACATCAGCAGAGCCGCTGCTCGATCTCATGCTCCAGGTCTGCCTGCGCAGGTCAGAATCATTCGACTTGGACAAAATATATTTAGATCATGTAAGAGCATACGGACGAACATATTTCGATTACTCACAGACTGGCAGTAAATGTTTTGTACACGTAAAACACCCAGAACACATTGACAAAAAATGAATATCTTACAACATTAAAAAAAAAACAGTACGACAGTCAGAGCGGAAATTCCTAAAATAGCACAAGACTTGCAGGCAGACATCATGTGCCTACAAGAACCTTATAATAGAAACGGGCAACTGATATGTCTACCAAAACACTCTACCACAATAACAGGCAGCAATGACTGTAAGGCTGCAATAGTAATTCTAAATAGAACTTATAACATAGTTAAGGTAACACAGTTATGCAATCAACACTTGGTTACCATAGAGATAACTAACGGGAACGTCACATGGGTTATTGCATCCATGTACGCCCAATACAGCCATCAAATACAGCCGTATGCAGACTACATCAGAGACCTAGAAATGTATGCCAGAGGCAAAAAATTAATGATAAGTGCTGACATTAATCGACCCTCTGGAACTCAGACAGAACAGATGACAGAGGACGCATAATCACCCATCTAATACAAGAAACACAATTACATGTAATGAATACGGAAGGACCTATACCAACATATGCAGGGTTCGATGGTACGAGCAGTAATATCGACTTCACGCTAGCAAATAACACAGCAATGGCATACGTAACAAACTGGACTGTACACGACAACATAACCAGTAGTGATCATAATGTCATAACATACACACTAACTCACACTCAGAACACAATGACCAAATCACACACCAGACACTTGCTGTTGCACAAAGCGGACTGGAACAAATTAACGGAAATTATCCAACGATACAGGTAATACAACATGCACAAAACACTTCAGTACCGACAGCAAAGAACACAAATTGCTCACCAGTACCATGGACCAACGAACTTACGAGACTCAAACAAGACGCAAACGAAAATTATATCAAAGAGCGATAGCAGATAGGGACCGACGAATAAGATTTGAAGCATATAGGCATGCACAAGACTTATACAGACGGACCCTATACAACACGCGTAGACAACAATGGGAGCTATTTGTAACAACACAAACAGAACAAAATATATGGGGGGAACCATACAAAATACTGACAGAGAAGATAAAAACCCCACTAGTTCTGGGAACGCTAAGGCAGGATGACGGCATGATGACGAGGGGATGGAGGAACACAGCGGAGTTTCTGCTGTATAAACTGCTCCCTGACGACGTTATCGATACAGACACACAATATCATGCAACACTAAGAGAAAACCTACACACACCATACAACACTGCAACTGTCACCTGTCCTTTTGCGCAAGAAGAGGTTGCGCTAGCAATCTCAGAGCTCAAAAACAAAAAAGCACCTGGACCAGATGGTATCCACTCGGAAACACTGAAAAAACTAGCACCGCAGATCACCCCGTTCCTAACAACGTTACTGAACGATGCCTTACGGTTAGGCAGGGTACCTACAGTATGGAAAACCTCCAAAGCAGTCATTATTAAGGAATCAGCGGACAGGGATCCTTCAGATCCAAAGACTTACAGGCCAATATGCCTAATAAACACCCTAGCAAAGATTCAGGAGAAGCTACTGTGTAAGCGCCTGCAAACACACAGAGCTCTCAGGGGTATGAGCCAACACCAGTTCGGCTTCAGTACTGGCAGATCAATAGATGATGCCATCAACCAGGCCCTGCACATAGTCAACACCACAAAACAGAAATACGTCATAGCAATAATGATTGACATTGCCGGAGCATTTGATAATCTTTGGTGGCCAGCACTGTTTCAGAGGCTAAGACATCTGGAGGTACCGCAATCACTGTACAACAGTTTTCTGGACTACTGTAAAGACCGAGTAGTCGAATGGCAGATGGACAGCAGGAAAGTAATTAAAAGAATTACCAAAGGCTGTCCTCAATGGTCGATCTGCGGCCCCATCTTCTGGGACATAACAATCGAACCCCTCCTACAACTTCTGTATGGGGATGACAGGTCAGACGGAATTGTCGCATACGCAGATGACCTATTAGTTGTAGTCACTGCAAACAACAGAGCCCAGTTCGAAGAGAAAGCCAGTGGAATACTACAAACAATTACTCAGTGGAGTCACAACAACAAACTCAGGATAGCCGAAAACAAAACAACATACACTTCACTGGAAGGATCACTCGAAAGGAATCCGTCGGTTAAAATTGGGGACACGAGCATCAAACGACCACGCATTACGTGCTATCTTGGGGTACACATAGATGAAAAATTGAATTTCCACGAACGCATAAGGCTAACAACAGACAAAGCAGAAAAAATACTCCACAAACTGTTGAGGCTAAATTCAAAACAGTACAGACTACCTCTACCAGTCATACGTACATACAACTGTGCGCTCTTCGAATCAGTACTCAGCTTTGCAGCTAGCACGTGGGCACATAGACTGAACGTGGTCACCAACAAAGCATCCGTCAGACGAGGGCAGAGAAGTGTCCTACTTAGGCTATCTGGAGCCTTCGGTACCACCTCAGGGGATGCACTGTGTGTGGTGCTCGGAACATGCCCCATAGATATCACGATCAAATATAGAGCTGCAAGGTACTGGTTAAAGGTGGGGAGACTAGATAATGTACACACAATAACCGGTGTGCCCATAGAGACGACACGTCACCTTAAAAGTTGGCGTTTGGACACATGGCAAGGTGAGTGGGATGTAAGTGACAAGGGACGTAGACTGCACGACTTCCTTCCTGACATAAGGGAGCGGTTGAGAATGAGATATCGATCCCAGCCGCGGTATGGTACATTTCTTAACCGGACACGGACCTTATCCCACGCACTTAAACCGCATGAGTCTGAGGCAGACACCTACATGCACATGCGGGGAAGAAGGTTCCCCAGAACACACTGTCTTTTTCTGCGGGCAATAC
The DNA here is from genome assembly GCF_021461395.2 of Schistocerca americana. Taxonomy (NCBI): domain Eukaryota; kingdom Metazoa; phylum Arthropoda; class Insecta; order Orthoptera; family Acrididae; genus Schistocerca; species Schistocerca americana. The sequence continues at coordinate 648,133,832 of NC_060122.1, forward strand.
GCGAACAATAGACATACACTACTCTTAGATTACACAGATACAGACATAGATATATACACAGCAATAAGAGACGAAGAACAATGGTCACAATTAAACGCACTGACAAACAGTATTTCAAAAACAACACATGAAGAGTATATGCGGACACGACATTATAGACATGCCTATGTGCAGCGTAACAGCAATCTCCAGAGGATGAACAGCGGTACCCACAGTGACAACGAAAATAGTGACAATGAGGAGGAACAGGAGGAGGAAGCTGAGATGTGACAGTAAATGAGCAAAAGTACTGGCAATCTAGCCAAGAAAACACCAAATGCTGTACATGGATGGGCACCTAAAGTAGTTAATACATAGGATTAGTAATAAATAGGATAAGCAACATCATTTCTCTACTAATAACCATTTGTGTGTGTGTGTGTGTGTGTGTGTGTGTGTGTGTGTGTGTGTGTGTGTGTGTGTGTGTGTGTGTGACTGGCGGTCAACGGCTCGATGAAACCATTCCGAGGTATTCACCGTCAGTTACACTCGGTGATGGTACTAACAAATATCTAATCTATCCTATCTCCTTTTTATATTCTTCTTAAAAACAACAAAATTTTATTTATGTTTCAACCTCAAATTATTGTTATTTTGAATCATTCTTTGTAAATGTTGTATATAAAACAAAAGGAAAGAAAACTGTAAAAAGATGAAAAACGAAAATTGTGAGATGTACGACCTGTTTTAAACATTAGGTAACAGGTCTATAATTTGGCAATAAATAAAATAAAATAAATTACACTGACACCTAGGCACAGGAGAGCCCATAAAACCTGGTGTCAAGAACACAGTACATGGTCATTGGAAGAGTAGTCCCAGGTTATGTTCACGGACGAGTCCAGGTATAGTCTGAACAGTGATTCTCGCCGGGTTTTCATCTGGCGTGAACCGGAACCAGATACCAACCCCTTCATGTCCTTGAAAGGGACCTGTAGGGATGTCGTGTTTTGATGGTGCGGGGTGGTATTATGACTGGTGCACATACACCCTTGCATGTCTTTGACAGAGGAACTGTAACAGGTCAGGCGTATCGGTACGTCATTTTGCACCAGTATGTCCGCCTTTTCAGGGGTGCAATGGGTCCCACCTTCCTCCTGGTGGATGATAGCGCACGGCGCCACCGAACTGCCATCGTAGAGGAATACCTTGAAAAAGAAGACATCAGGAGAGTGGAGTGGCCTGCCTGTTCTCCAGATCTAAACCCCATCGAGCACGTCTGGGATGCTCTCGGTTGACGTATCGCTGCACGTCTTCAAACCCCTACGACACTTCAGGAGCTCCGACAGGCACTGGTGCAAGAATGGGAGGCTATGCCCTAGCAGCTGCTCGACAACGTGATCCAGAGAATGCCAAACCGTTGTGCGGCCTGTGTACGTGTGCATGGTGATCAAAAAATGGTTCAAATGGCTCTGAGAACTATGGGACTCAACTTCTGAGGTCATCAGTCCCCTAGAACTTAGAACTACTTAAACCTAACTAACCTAAGGACAACACACACATCCATGACCGAGGCAGGATTCGAACCTGCGACCGTAGCGGTCTCGCGGTTCCAGACTGTAGCGCCTAGAACCGCACGGCCACTCCGGCCGGCGCATGGTGATCATATCCCACATTTATGTCAGGGTACACGCGCAGGAAACAGTTGCGTTTTTTAGCACATGTGCTTCGGGACGGTTTTCTCAACTTATCACCAATACCGTGGACTTTCAGATCTGTGTAGTGTGTGTACCCTATGAGCATATGCTATTAGCGCCAGGTTTGTGTAGTATCACGTTGTGTGGCACCACATTCTGCAATTATCCTTATTTTATGAGCATAAGTGTAGAAAAAAAAAAATCACAAATATTGCACGTGTAGTAGATTCATGGATCGTAGTCCCTGCAAGGCTTGAAAGTATCGCTTGCTTTACGTTCTTGAGTGAACAGATGACTCCAAGTGTAACAAATTCTGAGACTGGCTCGTTTTACAAGATGGAGCTAAGGAAGAAACACAGACCCCTGTGAAATTTAACCCTACCAGAGCTTCGCCCAGAAGAATATTAAAAAGTATGCAAGATGCACAGGAAACTAGACCTTTATTACTCTGTCTTTTGTTGGTTGATCCCCCAAATCTTCAGTTATTTGTGTACTGAGGTAGAGAGAGAGACAGGGCGTTTGCGGTCAGGTGTCCAGTAGCGCCGTAAATTCTGCGAAAGTCGATCTCGCATTCTGGCTGCGATACCACCCGTTTCCAGCCTCTAATTTGATTACATTTTCGTTTCAGGACACTCGCCTAGGTGGAAACCTACAAATACAGGGTGTGCGTTCTAAGAGTTGTCAGGCGTATATTCTCTGGTGATTCGGCAGATGTTTGCAATTTTGTTATTGCAAAGAGTAGCAAGAGTCAGCCGAAACAAATGCTGCTCTCACGTCTTTCATCCGACGCCCAGCTTCGATGGAGAGCGTTTGTTTATTTCTAGGTACGAACAAAATTGAGAGTGGAACTGTACGGCCGGCCGCATTGGCCGTGCGGTTCTAGGCGCTTCAGTCTGGAACCGCGCTGCTGCTGCGGTCGCAGGTTCGAATCCTGCCTCGGTCATGAATGTGTGTGATGTCCTTAGGTTAGTTAGATTTCAGTAGTTCTAAGCCTAGGGGACTGATGACCCCAGATGTTATGTCCCATAGTGCTCAGAGCCATATGAACGATTTTTTGGAACTGTACGTCCCCATTCGACAGAGCGCTCCCAAGTTAATCTAGTGCGATAGTTTTATCAGTGCATATTAACAGGAATGGTAAAACACGAGGAATAGCCATTAGCTCCAGCAGCGACAGGACCGCTCTGGCCGGCGCTGACTGCTCCCGCCATGCAGAAATGAAATGATCGTACGGCATTATTGGCCGGGAGACCCCATGCAGGGTGTTCGGCCGCCGAAATTGCAAGTCCTTTTTAACTGACGCCCCTTCGGCGACTTGCGAGTTAATGATGATGAAAGACACAGACAACACCCAGTCATCTCGAGGTAGAGAAAATCCCTGACCCTTCCGGGAATCGAACCCGGGACCCCGTGCGCGGGAAGCGAGAACGCTACCGCAAGACCACGAGCTGCAGACACGCTGCGCAGTTGCTACTGCAGTACTGGTGTCTCACAGTTCCTGTTCATACATACCGATAAAACGAATAACGGACTGGACTAATGTGGTAGCGTACTGCCGAATAGGGACGTACAATTCCGATTCAAACATCGTTTTGTTTGTAATGGGATACAACCCGACGCTTTTCGTAGACGCTGGGCGTCGCTTGAAAGACGTGACGAGCGGTATTTGTTTCGGCTGACTCCAGTAACACGTTGCAAAAACGAAATTGCAAACGTCTGCCGCAACACCAGAGAAAATGCGCCTGACGAACCACAGGAGAGAGACCCGGTATGAAGGGCAGTCAAATGAAAACGAGACAGATGGAAGAAGTAAGTAAAATGTTTATTATGTCATAAGTAATCGCCATAATTTTAATACATTTACCCCACAGTGGCAGTTATAAGAGTCGAGGGGCATGAAAGGGAAGCAGTGGTTGGGAAGGGAGTGAGACAGGGTTGTAGCCGATCCCCGATGTTACTCAATCTGTATTTTGAGCAAGCAGTAAAGGAAACAAAAGAAAATTTCGGAGTAGGTATTAAAATCCATGGAGACGAGATAAAAACTTTGAGGTTCGCCGATGACATTGTAATTCTGTCAGAGACAGCGAAGGACTTGGAAGAGCAGTTGAACGGAATGGACAGTGTCTTGAAAGGAGGATATAAGATGAACATCAACAAACGCAAAACGAGGATAACGGAATGTAGTCGAATTAAGTCGGGTGATGCTGAGGGAATTAGATTAGGAAATGAGACACTTAAAGTAGTAAAGGAGTTTTGCTATTTGGGGAGCAAAATAACTGATGATGGTCGAAGTAGGGAGGATATAAAATGTAGAGTGGCAATGGCGAGGAAAGCGTTTCTGAAGAAGGGAACTTTGTTAACATCGAGTATAGATGTGTCAGGAAGTCATTTTTGAAAGTATTTGTATGGAGTGTAGCCACGTATGGAAGTGAAACATGGACGATAAATAGTTTGGACAAGAAGAGAATAGAAGCTTTTGAAATGTGGTGCTACAGAAGAATGGTGAAGATTAGATGGGTAGATCACATAACTAATGAGGAAGTATTGAATAGGATTGGGGAGAAGTTTGTGGCACAACTTGACTAGAAGAAGGGATCGGTTGGTAGGACATGTTCTGAGGCATCAAGGGATCACCAGTTTAGTATTGGAGGGCAGCGTGGAGGGTAAAAATCGTAGAGGGAGACCAAGAGATGAATACACTAAGGAGATTCAGAAGGATGTAGGCTGCAGTAGGTACTGAGGATGAAGAAGCTTGCACAGGATAGAGTAGCATGGAGAGCTGCCTCAAACCAGTCTCTGGACTGAAGACCACAACGACAACATCCAACAGTGAGACAAGATGGTCATTGCCTTCATGGGAAAATTTCTGCTGTTGCCTACGGAACCATGAATGTACCGTGGCATGCGTCTCTTCGGCCGAAACAGATAGACCACTCCGGACGTCCTCCCTCCTTCATGGTACCAAAAGTACGAGAATCTCATGGGGAGAGGTCAGGACTGTATGGAGGGTGAGTAAGGGCTTAGAACTTCTGCAGGGTACTAGAAACAACCTTGGCTACATACGGGCGCGCCCTGCGTACAACCACAGTTCCGTAGACATCTACCTCGCTTTCGTTTGACTGCCCCTTTTTATATGTCTGTACCCATATTCCGCGGGTCACCTTACGGTGTGAGGCGGTGTGAGGCGGTGAGTACTTCCACTGACACTATCTCCCCCCCCCCCCCCCCCCATTCCCTCTTGCTCCAATCGCGAACGGCGCGGGGGAAGACAAACTGTGGGTAGCCCTCCACCTGAGCTCTTCTCTCATTTTCTCGCAATGCATATTTCTCAACACCCTGTCTTCTGGGAGGTTGATTTGGGGGGAGGGGATCAAACAGCGAGGTCATCGCTCCCATCGTATTAGCGAAGGATGGGTAAGGAAGTCGGCCGCGCCCTTTGAAAGGAACCATCCCGGCATTCGCCAGAAGAGATTTAGGGAAATCACGGAAAACCTAAATCAGGATGGCCGGACGCGGGTTTGAATCGTCGCCGTCCTCCCGAATGCGAGTCTTGTGTGCTGACTGCTGCGCCACGTCGCTCGGTCTCTTTTGGGAGGAAATACTATGCTACTAGAGTCTTCTTGAAACGAACTCTATTCCAATGTCGACAGTAAACCACTCCGTGATGCACACTCACTCTTGAAGAAGATTCTGCCACTGGAGTTTGTTGAGCATATATACGTAACGCTCTCGCGTCGATCAAACGATCACGCCAAGAATCGTGCCGCTCTTGGTTGGATCTCCTCTATCTCTTACTCCAATGTGGTAAGGATCCACGACTGATTCGCTCTACTTTGTTTCACGGATGAATTACATTTCTGCAAGATTCATCCAAAGAATTTCTGGCTGCCACCTGCTTTTACTAGAGTTAATACGGTTACTCCAAGATAACTTACAGCAGTTAATGTTTACAGTGATTTTTATCGCCAATAGCTTAATCGTACAACAGTGGATTTATTGGACGAGTTACATTTATTTACGGTCAGCATCATCTGCCAGACCTGTATCGATCATCGATCCCAAACACGTCTTCCTATACTTCGCTGCAGTCTTCTATCGTTGCAATCTGCCTGCAAATAATAGCATTGTCTGTGAACACCGTCCGACGTTATCCTTTACATTCGTATATATTGCAAATGCACTAGAACACTCCCTTGGAGTAGTCCAGAAATTACCTTTAAATCTATCGATTTTGTTCCGGTAAGAATGACAAGCTCCGGAATGGAGTCTTGAATGCAATCATAAATCTGGCCCTATCCTCGGTAAGCTAGTATTTTGTTCCTTTTTAATAATGTATATCTTATGAAATTCGAACGTTACCAAAGGCTGTCTCATGCTTGAATTTCCGTGTACAGCGAACGCTTCCATCTCACATCAAAGCCGACAGCTGTTAGACAGGCGTCTAAAGGCGATCGTTCAGTGCCACGCTGTCCACTTCACAGGTGTTTCCATCTGTGCTTGTAGGCTTGCGGCGACCTTCACCTGGATCACGTCTGAATTCAGCAGTCCATTTATTAACTGTCAAATACAAGCAGCAGTCTCCTAATAAATCCTGATACACTTTTGACGAATTTGTTGGCGATAAAAGGCCCAGTCGAAAGGATTTTGTGACGGCACAGTATTCCGCAAGTGTAAAGACTTCTTTGAAGCCGAATACTGCATGTCAGCTTGATATTCAAATTAAGTTAATGTGTGTAGTAAAGTAAAAAAAATGAAATTCTTCGACTACGCCAGGCGAAAAGATATCCTATCTTCATCGTAATCAGACAATTGTCAATTGGTAAAGAAAAAAGCTCTGTTCTAGTCAGGAATTGGGACGATATATGAACTGTTCAGAAAATGTGTCTACGGGTTTTCGTAGGCGTTGTCACTCTTGACTTGTTAGGCTACATCTTACTTCTCTTCACAGTTCTCCAGTGCTCGATGTTTAGATCGCTCTGCTGGGATCTTCTTCAGCATTCCGCTCTGTTCCTGGATGGCTAAACAGTTGAATTCCACTGTATGAGGGCTCCCTAATGATGCCTGGCAGGTGCCCAGTCCAAATATCGTGGCATGAAACAAACGACGACCGGCTGCAAGTCCGAAACCTTGTTTGAACGACGTAACAAGTGTTTAGCATTAATACGTAATTTAATAGTTAATTTCTGTAATACAATGGTTACACAGTAGTGTAATCTCTTTTACTAAGTGAGTATCCTGGAACACGGTACCAGCTCTAGGTTGACTGTCTAATGGCTTCCAGAGACAACAAAAATATCCATTTTGCGTTATTAATGATCGAATTTAAAAATTTACTATGATGTCTAATCTTATGTTACAAGTTTAACACATTAAAGAAGTGTTACAGTTAGAAACTGTTTGTTTGTCTTGTGGCAGCGTAAGTGACTGTGTCCAATTACCCAGACTTTACTGATCGAGTGTTTGAAAATGATAGCATTTAGTGACTTCTAGCTAAATAACTTCATAGCTTTTCTAAACTTTCTCTCCCTTACATTCTTAAAATAAAATATTTACCGTAAAACGAGGTTACTTGGGCTCCTTTTAAGTGTGCTTTTTGACCTGGCTCGTTAAATTCTTTTTATTGAGGATTCCTTTCATGAAGATTTTTTTTTAATGTTGTGTACCGACCTAACTGTTACGCTGACTTAGCTCGTATCAAAAGTTGAAAATATTGAAACAAAGAATCGAACAAAAGCGATCTTTTTCTTCCTTAAAGTAACTTCAAGTAATCCTGTGTTTTGGGCTGCTTGAACACCTTGCTTTATTTCACATGAAAAAGAGGCTGATCATGTTCTCCCGTAAGCATGTAAAAAAATGCTCCTTGGCTTATTTTAATTATTCTCAGAAATTGTTTAATCAACTTTTTAAGCATTGCATGTACTGAAAAAACAAAAATAACAAAACGACAAAATACACTGGAAATAAATCAGAAGAAAGTGATAATACACAAATGTTACACTAACTGAAAAACAAAACATTAATGCGAAATAATTAAATTACTGAAACTAGAACAAAATTCCATAAACTTATAATAATATTAAGAAATCCTCAAAGCACTAATATCTACGAAACATTATTCGCAATTCCAAGCTACATTGAATCTCTTTCCTTGATTTTAGCTCTGGTATGTAGTCTTTGCCCTTATCACTGTCATCCACAATTTCATCATCTGAATCCTCATATCGGAGGCAGATGTACAGTGTGTTAACTGGCAGAGTTGTGAGGGGAGTGCGAGGAGAGAGCTCTCTTGTACCCTGTCTACCCTTTTCGTGTTCCTGGGAACCACAATCTTTCTGGGTCCAGTGTCGTCTGTAACTTTGGTCTGATCATAATTGTAGAGATTTGTGGTTTCCACTTCCTGAAGAGCAAGTTCAGCATTATTGAAGAAGTTCGAAATGTCATTACAACTGACAGATTATCTGGACTACTTTATTATCGAAGCAGTTCTAATGGACGGGTCGTTTCGAGCTGTGAATCAATCAAGGAAATCCGGACTGAGGGTACTCTCTTTGAAGACAGGTACTACTTTCCGCCCAATTTGCCACCGTGCCAAGAGTTTCTGCAATAATGGCTTCTTCATTTCTGCTCAAAACCGTCTTATCTCTGACAGGTCCATGATTCTTTCCAAACAACCTCCTTACAAGCGTTTGCCTGAGAACATTGATTTTTTTTATGCAGGCGCCCTCCTTGATATCACCTCCTTAACGGCGTCTGTGGCCATTTCTATATGGTACTTTTTAAAGTTGACATATAGTCTTGACCCAGGGGTTTTTTCGTATCTTCTTACCATTTTTGATTATTAATGACCTGTAACAGTTGAAACAATAATTTACTCAAACCAAAAAAAAAAATTAATGGAGGCAAAGTAATATAAATAAAGTTACTACGGGGTAGCTTGTCCACGTAACAACCCGGTGTGGAAACAGCCTCGTTTTTCGGTAGCATATTAACTCATCTGTAACGTAATGAGACACTTTAACTTGTTATAAATGGGAGATCGATTCTTTAAAGAATGGGGGGGGTTTACTGATGGTTACAGAATGGATAAATCTCAAGTTGGCCGCTGGATCCCCGATGGACCAGCGCCGTAATCGCTTTGGAACGTGTTTTCATTTCCTTTTGAACGCTACTGCAGCCGTCGCATTCTCTCCGGAACTGGACGTTTTAGGCTTTTGGATTGCTATAGAAGCAAGCTTTCTTCTAACTTGCGTTTTCTATAATTTCGAGCAACTTCACGAGACAATATGAGGAGACATATTTGCATTAATCAGTTCTGTACCGGTTTTAACTTACATACTGCTGGACATTATTGTGGACGCACTTTCCGTTCTAGTACCGATCTGCAAGCCCTTCAACACGTTTCCACAGTACACCAATTTAGATGTTTACGCAAAGCTAATTCGTAACAGCAGTGCGCGTGCGTGTACATAGGTACGATAATGCCACAGGTAAAACAAATATTGCGCGACAAATACAAACGTGATCTATCCTGTTTGGATTCAAGCGCTGTTTACGCATTATTAGTTTCTCGTTATCAGCTATTCAAATTGTAAGGTGTCAGGCAAATCCAACACCTTCCATGAAAACCCTGACATGATAAGCAAATCCAGTAGTATGTCACATAGCTCCGAATAAATCGTGACATTAAATTAACCAAAGTAATACGAGTAACGAGTGAGACAAATGGAATACCACAGACTAACACAAGAATGCCTAAATGCATGTCATACCTTCCCACCGTGAGACAGACGCAGTTCCGAGGGGAGAAACGAGAACAGAAGCCGAGAGCAGAACCGTGTTAAGCTGGAAGGCCCTACGATAAGGGACGGACACCCACGTCTCCAGCTAACCGCTAGGACCACACGTTAAAAGCTAGTGCCCTCCAGAAGAACAGTATAGATCTTACGATAACACTAAAAGGACCACACCAGCGGCAAGTTTTAGCGTGAGACTTTTTCGCGTCTCTGTTACGTCAGGACCACCCCCCCAGCCCATGTTAAAAGATAGAGCCCTCCAGAAGAACAGTATAGATCTTACGATAACACTAAAAGGACCACACCAGCGGCAAGTTTTAGCGTGAGACTTTTTCGCGTCTCTGTTACGTCAGGACCACCCCCCCCCCCCCCCCCCCAGCCCATGTTAAAAGATAGAGCCCTCCGGAAGAACAGTATAGATCTTACGATAACACTAAAAGGACCACACCAGCTGCAAGTTTTAGCGTGAGACTTTTTCGCGTCTCTGTTACGTTGCAAACTTTAAAAACATTGCCCCACCACGAAAAGTATAACGTTTCTCATTGGATAGACAGAATTTTTGTAGGCGGAGCTTAAGGTTAACACTGAGACCCTCATTGGTCAGATGAAAACACAGCCAGATAGTTTTTTTAAACCAATTTCGGTAAATTGTAGTAAGGAGAAGTTAGGAGAGAGTTGCTTCCGAGACGGCGAGGTGAGCGGAGCTGTGCTGCCCGCTGCCTCCTGACGAACACCGACAAGGTAATGAACGCATGCGATGCCGCATAACAGCGCATAAAGCTTCACTCAGAACTGCGGAAGTGTCATCTGTTACACCCCCTTTTTGCGTAACACTAGTGTCGATCGTCAATTAAAGCTCATGGTGTTCACATTTGCCACTTGAAGTAAAAATCTGAAACGCGATGATTTTTCTGTTATATGGTTATTGAGAAGTCACATCAGCCACTGTAATTTACGACAAGTTAGATAAGTAATTAAAGATAATTGAGGGTCCCTGTAGACCATTTTGATAGTTTTCTCTTTTGTGAAACTTAGTTTAAACCTAGATTATAGATGTGATATGGCATAGGTCATCCTTCGATCCATTGTAGAACTTGGAAACCCATTCAGGGAATATTCTTTCACATTTTTGTTGAACGCAGTTGGTTTTTACCATCCTGTATTAAAACATATCAATAGTGCAATTTATAAACAATGTTTTGTGAGTAGAATAAAATTTCCAATGGTAAACTTAACTGCTTTTTCGACGTTATTTTACCAGCTAACTAAAAATAGGAAAGCACTGAACCCCTTCCACTAAATTTAGTTAGTATTAAGATTCTTTTACAGGGAATGCAGTGGAGCTGACGCTGAAATCATTAAGTATTTGGTTTTATCATCGCTAGTCTCACTGAACTCTTCTGAATTCTACATGTCATGTGTGGTCTGGCGTCTCCTTACCAGCAGCAGGTCCCAGGTTCAAACTAGTCAATTCCCTAAAAAACACGCTCAGAGCGTCGTTGCGTGAAAGTGGTAGGGAGACACGATATAGAACAAACAGACACCACGCAGAATGTTAGAAAATGTGACAGTATTTTGTCAAACGAGCGGTGAGCGAACGGAGGTTGTCACATCAAAAGAATACAGAATTTAAATGTGCAAAACTAATGTCTTAGCTAAGGCACTGTCCTTCAGAAAATATGTAATTTTTTCGTCGGGCCATACATCAATCCTTTTGCCTACCGTCGTGAACGCGAAGAAATAGAGGCGCGATCAATTACTAATACTGATAGATCGTTTATTTTTGAGAGTAGGGGAAAAGAAGGTGCCATCTCCTCTTCCCTAGGCCGATTGACATAGGCTAAGAGGCCTTGTTTTCTCGGAAGTTACTCATGTAGCAGAAATCAGCGAGCCGTTTGCGTATTAGACACAGGCAGGCAGAGAGAGAGAGAGAGAGAGAGAGAGAGAGAGAGAGAGAGAGAGAGAGCTTGGAGATCAAGGTCGCCGCCGCCCGCACACTTTGCGGCTGTCGCTGGCCCCTGGGGCGAGTTCTCCCACGCTAAAAGGGTTACGCCGCGCAGCGTCGGCTGCCCCACCTCTGTCAATAGTGGGTCTGGAACCCCACCGCTTGGACGCGCGGGCCCCTAATCGGTTTAAATCGAGTTAAATGGTAGCCCACGCCGCACTACGCAGCTCTCCCTTGCCAGGAATCGAGTTAGCCGCGCCGCCCTGCCCTGGCCGTATTATTTTTGCGGTCCTGGAACGCCGACTTTGCCCTCGGACATTCGACATACACCCCATCACTATACCGCGAACACGGGCCTCTGAGCATTCTCCCTTTTTGTGTTCTGAGGGGTATTTCTTACCTTCGTGTACTCGCTGCTGTTTCCACTATTCTGTGCGTGATGGTCGAGACTTGTTGGGTTTGCCGTCTCTGTTGCGAGAGTGAAGTTAGCATCCGGTAGTGCTGCTCTCGAGCGACTAAGGTCACTGGTCGTTTATACTGAGGCAACAAACTGCATGGGGCAGCGATATGCGGATATAAAGATGGTGCCAGTATCACGTACACTACTGGCCATTAAAATTGCTACACCAAGAAGAAATACAGATGATAAACAGGTATTCATTGGGGAAATATATTATACTAGAACTGACATATGAAAACACTTACACGCAATTTGGGTGCATAGGTCCTGAGAAATCGGTACCCAGTGCAACCACCTCTGGCCGTAATAACGGCCTTGATACCCCTGGGCATCGAGTCAAACAGAGCTTGGATGGCGTCTACAGGCACAGCTGCCCATGCAGCCTCAACACGATACCACAGTTAAACAAGAGTAGTGACTGGCGTATCGTGACGAGCCAGTTGCTCGGCCACCACTGAGCAGACGTTTTTAATTGGTGAGAGATCTGGAAAATGTGCTGCCCAGAGCATCAGTCGAACATTTTCTGTATCCAGAAAGGCCCGTACAGGACCTGCAACATGCGGTCGTGCATTATCCTGCTGAAATGAAGGGTTTCGCAGGGATCGAATGAAGGGTAGAGCCACGGGTCGTAACAGATTTGAAATATAACGTCCACTGTTCAAAGTGCCGTCAATGCGAACAAGAGGTGACCGAGACGTGTAACCAATGGCACCCCATACCATCACGCCGGGTGATACGCCAGTATGGCGATGACGAATACACGCTTCCAATGTGCGTTCTACGCGATGTCGCCAAACACGGATGCGACCATCATGATGCTCTAAATAGAACCTGAATTCATCCGAAAAAATGACTTCTGCCATTCGTGCACCCAGGTTCGTCGTTAAGTACACCATCGCAGGCGCTCTTGTCTGTGATGCAGCGTCAAGGGTAACCGCAGCCATGGTCTCCGAGCTGATAGTCCATACTGCTGCAAACGTCGTCGAAATGTTCGTGAAGATGGTTATTGTCATGTCCCCATCTGTTGACTCAGCGATCGAGACGTGGCTGCACGGTCCGTTACAGCCACGCGGATAAGATGCCTATCATCTCGACTGCTAGTGATACGAGGCCGTTGGGATCCAGCACGGCGTTCCATATTACCCTCCTGAATCGACCGATTCCATATTCTGCTAACAGTTATTGAATCTCGACCAACGCGATAGGATAAACCGCAATCACGATAGGCTACAATTCGACCTTTATGAAAGTCGGAAACGTGATGGTACGCATTTCTCCTTCTCACACGAGGCATCAGAACAATGTTTCACCAGGCAACGCCTGTCAGCTGTTGCCTGTGTATGAGAAATCGGTTGGAAACTTTCCTCGTGTCAGCACGTTGTAGGTGTCGCCACCGGCGCCAACCTTGTGTGAATGCTCTGAAAAGCTAATCATTTGCATATCTGTTGGTTAAATTTCGCGTCTGTAGCACGTCATCTTCGTGGTGTAGCAATTTTAATAGTGTACATAAGGTATAAAAGAGCAGTGCATTGGTGGTGCTGTCCTTTGTACTCAGATGATTCATGGAGGAAAAGGTTTATGACGTCATTATGGCCGGACGACGGGAATTAACAGACTTTGAACGCGAGATGGTAGTTGAAGGTAGACGTATGGGACCCTCGATTTCGGAAATCGTTAGAGGATTCAGTATTTCGAGATCCAAGGCGTCAAGAGTGCGCCGAGAGTACCAAATTTCACGGATTACCTCTCACCACGAACAACGCCTCCACTTAACAACTGAGATCAGCAGCGCTTGCGCAGATTTGTCAGTGCTAACAGACAAGCAACACTGCGTGAAGTAACAGCAGAAATCAATGTGGTACGTTCGACGAAAGGACAGTGCGGCGAAATCTGGCGCCCATGGGCTATGGCAGCAGACGACCGAGGCGAATACCTTTGCTGACATCACGACATCGCCTGCAGCGCCTCTCTTGGGCGGGCTCGTGACCGTATCCGGTGGCACTTAGACATCCACATCTACATCCATACTCGCAAGCCACCTGACTGTGTGTGGCGGAGGATACCTTGAGTACCTCCATCGGTTCTCCCTTCTATTCCAATCTCGTATTGTTGGTGGAAAGAAAGATTGTCGGTATGCCTCTGTGTGGGCTCCTAACTGAAATAACTGTGGCCAGGTCATCTGAGTCCCGATTTCAGTTAGTAACAGCCAATGATAGGGTTCGAGTGTGACGCTGACCCCACGAACCTATGGACACAAGTTGTGAACAAGGTACTGTGAAAGCTGGTAATGGTGTGCGCAATGTTTACGTGGACTGGACTGAGTCCTCTGATCCAACTGAATCGGTCACTGACTGGAAGTGGCTTTGTTCGGCTACATGGATGTCATTTGCAGCCCAAACAACAATAGAGTTTTTTATGGATGACAATGCGCCGTGTCACAGGGCCACAGTTGTTAGCAGTTGGTTTGAAAAAGAGTCTGGACAATTCGAGCGAAAGATTTGGCCACTCAGATCACCTGATATGAATGCCATCTAACAGCTATGGGCCAAAATCGAGAGGCAGTACATGTACAAAATCTTGTACCGACAACACTTTCGCAGTTACGGACGGCTACAGACGCAGTATGGCTCAATATTTCAGCAGGATACTGCAACGACTTGTTGAGTCAATGCCCTGTCGAGTTGCTGCACTTCACCGGTAAAATGGAGGTCCGACACGGTGTTGGGAGGTATCCCATGACTTTAGTCACCTTAGTGGAAAGTTGTTTATGTCGTCTATTTGTTTATCAAGGTAACGTATAGAGGGTAAACCCTCACTGGACATCAGAGGACTTGCCCAAAGACATGAATCTCTACTTTATTGTTCGTTAAATGACGACGGCATCCTCTTTTGATCAAACATTTCGGAGGTAAAATAGTTTCCCATTCGGATCTTTGGGCGAAGACTACTCAGAAGATTTCGTCATCAGCCGAAACAAAATTGACATTTTACGAATCGGTGCTCGGTAAGCTGGATCTCTTAATGAAGTAGATAAATTGCAAAATCTAAAAAGGGAAAGGTTGAAGTTAGACACAGGGGGATCAGGTGAGTGCAATGTTGTAAGTATAACATCAAATACAGGTAAAGCAGGAACACATAATGTATAAGAAAACAAGATTTCGGGTAAGCTCTAGTGAGCAGCATAGGAAACACAAAGCAAATATCCACAATAGTTTCAAGCTATTATGCTAACCAGCACCACAACGATGATCAGATTGAGGTTATGTGCTGAAGGAAGGAATGGAACAGAAAGCTACCTGATAGAATGTTGGGCAGAGCATAATAATAATCAACGCAACTTGGTTTGAGAATTATGAAAGAAGGTTGTATATGTGGAAGAGATCTAGAGACATTGGAAGGTTTTAGTTTGATTGTATAATAGTAAGACAGAGATCCTGGAAGAGATCTGGAGACATTGGAAGGTTTTAGTTTGATTGTATAATGGTAAGACAGAGATCCTGGAAGCAGATTTTAAATTATAAGACATTTCACGGCCAGGTGTGGATTCTGGCCACAATTTATAGGGTATGAACTGCAAATTAATACTGAAGAATTTGCAAAAATTACATTTTAATTCATACACTCTAGAAGTGGTGTATTTTTCCTTATAAGGCTGCTCATTATGAACATAATTGTGTTGAGTTCTTTTTCCGGTCGCGAAAACTATTCGAGTACCCAAATTTTTGATGAAGTTAGACCATTTGTATGATACTTTCCTAAAAACGTAAGTCTTAGGACTCACAAAAAAGAAGAACTTTCTGTCCTTCCAATAATCAGTGTTATGGGTTATCCTGCCGATGCATCCAATAGTCAACATTATTGGTAATCATGACGAACCATATTCCAAGTTTCTACAATAACTTTTACGCAAATCATACGTATAAGAAAAAAACTTTTCCATTCCAAAAGGAAACGACCTTCCCCGATTTCTGAATGACAAGGTATTCCCACCCCGTTGTTGCCTATTGTCGCTCAGAATCGGAAATCTTTACACAAAAGTTCCGTTAAAAGAGACTATTGTAATCAATCCAGATAATTTCTTTAATTACGCTCACCTGATGACACATGAAATTACAGATGCTGTCACTTTGCTTGTATTGCTCACTTCAACTGACTATTACACTTCCAATAACCAATTTTATACACAAGAAGACGATTTCGTTTGAGAAACTGCTTAACAGTTTGCCTTGCAGATACCTTTGTCAACTTTTTAGACTGCAAATATTTTAATGGAAACTCTAGCCTATGTAAGAAAATACATTTTTTGTCGTTGTTATGTTGACGATATTTTCATAGTCTTAATGGTCCTGTCACCGACATTCCAATGTTAACTGCTGCATTCAACACTTTGCGGCCCATAATGTGTTTAACGCAAGAAATTATGAATCGAGAGGAAATTCTCAATTATCTTGACTTGCACTAACAACTTGTGCATAACGTAATTCTATTCGATATTTTTCCTAAGCCCATAACCAGTGATACCACCATCCAGGCGTTGTCCTGTCATCCGCACCGATGTACGACCGTTTTCACGATATTCCTCCAGCCAGTAACGAATATAGTCCACTGACTGTGGATAAGCTACATAAAAAGAAATTGCCAGACACCAACAACAACTTGCTAACAAATGTTACGTCTCCTAATCTTAATTATGCTAGATCGCCGTTTTTGGGAAGAGTATCATACGAAAAGGCTAAATTATTCAAAAAATTCAGTACACGAATAACTTTCGCTATTATATTGACAACGAGTGGCTTCGTAAGGATAAATATGTCACTTCCGGAATGTATAATTTACAGTGTAACGTTTGTCAAATGTTTTAAATAATCAAACTGGCAGGATTTTCAAGCCTACATTTAATCGATACTTGCTAACAAAAAAATTTCAGTTAAAGCGGCATTCTGTTTTTTGCTGATCATTTGAAAGCAATGGGGTACCATTCACCTACGGTGGACAACCTTTAGATTTTACATTACGCTCAAAAAGGTAAGAAGCTAAACTTCTCGAAGAATTGGAAATTCTGAAACACAATGCAAGACCAAAAATCAACTTCTTATGATCAACTGACTGGTAAATATCAGAATCATTTCGACTCTATGATGTAAATTTTTAATATGTTTACGTAATTGGTCTTTGGCTGCATAAAAAGATTTATATTTTATTTGATATAGTTATTGTACGCATTTAGATTCACATAGTTTATGCTACCTACTTTTTACTGTATTTTTATTGAGGCCCGAACCACTGGCCATTAAGCGCTACTACGCGGGCATCCTATTGGTGATCTATGGAAATGCTGTTCTTTAATTTTTATATAGCATATCCCCATCATGTTTTAGTATTTTAATATATTTGTTCCACAGAATGTCTAGTTCAGTAGGCTACTTTTTAATTTCTACCAAAAGCTTTTATTTAAATTTGTATTTTATAATTATGAGGGGCGTTTGAAAAGTCTGTGCAAAGTCCGAGAGATGGCACCACCGGCGCGTATCGAGGTCATGTTTGGTTAGCAGCATCTTTGGAAAGAACGCACACGTGGTTTCAGCCATATTGGTCTATTTCTTTGTGTCTGGCTTTCGTGTGAATCAAGGAAGTCGAGTGATTGTCCAAAAATAGACGAAAAAGAATTTCGTGTGGTGATTAAACAATACTTTATGAAAGACAAAACGCCTCAGGAGACTAAAAAGAAGCTTGATAAACATTGCGTTGACTCTGCTCCTTCGATTACAACAGTTCATACTTGGTTCCAAAAATTTCGGAGTGGCCATATGCTGAACGTTCTGGACGCCCTGTGGAGGTTATGACTCCAGAAATCGTTGATAAAATCCATAATATGGTGATGGATGACAGACGAGTTAAGGTGCGTGAGATTGCTAGTGCTGTGGGAATCTCGAATGAACGGGTACATAATATTTTGCATAACCATTTGGATATGAGAAAGCTATCCGCAAGATGGGTTCCGCGCTTGCTCACGCTTGACCAAAAGCGGAATCGTGTGAAGTGTTGTAAGGATGGTTTGCAGCTATTCAGGAAGAATCCGCAGGACTTTAAGCGTCGTTTCGTCACTGTGATTGAAACATGGATACATTACTATACTCCTGAGACCAAACAACAATCTAAACAATGGGTTACCAATGGGGAATCTGCACCAAAAAAGGCGAAGACCATTCCTTCGGCCGGAAAGGTTATGGCGACTCTTCTGGGATTCGCAAGGGATAATCCTCATCGACTATCTGAAAAAAGGGTAAAACCATTACAGGTGAATATTATTCATCGTTATTGGACCGTTTGAAAACCGAGATGCAAGAAAAATGCCGGCGACTGGACCGCAAAAAAGTCCTTTTCTATCACGACAAGCCGGCCGAGGTGGCCGAGTGGTTCTAGGCGCTTCAGTCTGGAACCGCGCGACTGCTACGGTCGCAGGTTCGAATCCTGCCTCGGGCATGGATATGTGTGATGTCCTTAGGTTAGTTAGGTTTAAGTAGTTCTAAGTTCTAGGGGACTGATGACCTCAGAAATTAAGTCCCACAGCGAAAAAAAAATAAAAAATAAAAATCACGACAATGCACCAGCACACACCTCAGCAGTTGTGGTCGCAAAATTAACGGAAACAAAATTCCAACTCGTTTCACATCCCTCCTATTCTCCAGACTTGGCTCCCTCGGACTACCATTTGTTCCCCAATTTGACGAAATAGCTGGCGGGACAAAGATTTTATTCAAACGAGGAGGTGACTGCAGCAACTAATAGCTATTTTGCAGACTTGGACAATCCATATTATTCGGAAGGGATCAACAAATTAGAACAGCGTTGGACAAAGTGTATAAGTCTAAAAGGAGACTATGTCGAAAAATAAAAAGGTTTACCACAAACGCGTAAGGAGTTTTTATTTTTGCACGAACTTTTCAAACGCCCCTCGTATTCATGCACGCAACTGAGTTCCACGAGACGAGTCCAGTGCTTCAAATGCTTCACGTCTTTAGCCCTGGGGTCAATTTCACTGCAGTGTGTTTAAATGAAGCCACATGTCTGCAATTCTCGATGTGTGGTCCTATCGTTGCATTGCCGCGCCTGCCGTCAAGTGTGTATCGAAGATAATGTTTGCATTTCTCATTTTTCATCTGCTGCCGCACTATCACTTTATTTTTAAAGATTTTCTTATTATTCATTATTGTATATGTACATGCCCTTTTAAACGCGATCTTCACGTATGCTTATTTCACAGCGTAACAGCAAGCGTAAATTTCGTTACTAACATTTTGTAGACGCTTCTTTGGTATTTTTATTTCAGGCTGTGCGTGATAGGACCAACCACGTGTCTGCAACTCGACGACATATGGAGGTTTGGCTCTGGCTCTGAGTCCTGCACAGGTAGCCTAGTGGTAAGGAGAGCGCTAGCGATAAACGGGAAATCCGATTTCGAGTCCCGATCCGGCACAAATTTCCATTGACGTCATTGCATTAAACAGCTGATGGATATCCATATTAACAATTGTGAATACGTTTCATATATTTCACAACAGCTGTAGTCGCCGCAGCGCTTGTTCCTTCGGACATGCACGCGTATCCGAAGGAACATTACACAGTATTTCTGAACCAAACAGCCACTGCAGTCATTTATTTTGATGATCGACAACACAACTCGCTTATCACATCGGCGACACCCTCCCGCTATTTCGCCATAATACAAAACAAGCTAAACTTTTCCGATTTCCTCTATCGGTCACACCTGGTAAGGAGCCCATAAAGCTCAGCAATATTGCAGAAGAGAGCGGACATGCGAAGTGTAGCCAGATAACGCTGTCTTTTGTCCGCCTTCTGCACAACATTTTCTACATGACGGTTCCCGTTTATTTGTCATTGTGATCTCTAAGTTTTCAGATGTAGATTCAACTGAAACCTACAACCTTTAAACTTGTGTCATCGTGTAACCGAAGTTTAACGAAATTTTTTTGTAACAGAGGAACTTACACTTTCTGTTGTTTAGGATCAATTTACCAAGTTTCCCACCCTCCTGTCTAAATCATGTTGCATTTCGTTTTGATAATCTGATGCTTCCGTTTCCAATGTATCTCTAGACGACGCTGAGTTAATCCTTTTTGAGACACACTTGGTTTGGTCATACATTTTTTTTATAGTTCTCAAGATTGCTTTGTTCCAAGCCAGCATGGTTATGCTGTTTTTCGCGGAAAGGACTGCATCATCATTAACTTTTATTTAAGTCCATATGGAAATAGAAATGAGCGTTTGGCGTCATTGGCCGGGAGGCCCCTTACGGGGCAGGTCCGGCCGCCTTGGTGCAGGTCCTATTACATTCGGCGGCAAATTGGGCGACTGCGCGCCGGATGGGGATGAAATGATGAAGACAACACAACACCCAGTTCCCGAGCGGAGAAAATCGCTGACCCAGCCGGGAATCTAATCCGGGCCCGTAGGACGGCAGTCACGCTGACCACTTTTTTTTTTCGTGTTGTTCGCTTTTGCTCGTTGCATCTGCTCGGGGCGGACGTCGCAAGACAGCCTTAGTTCGTTGTTGATCGATTACCTCATTTTACATGCGAAGTGTAGCCAGATAACGCTGTCTTTTGTCCGCCTTCTGCACAACATTTTCTACATGACGGTTCCCGTTTATTTGTCATTGTGATCTCTAAGTTTTCAGATGTAGATTCAACTGAAACCTACAACCTTTAAACTTGTGTCATCGTGTAACCGAAGTTTAACGAAATTTTTTTGTAACAGAGGAACTTACACTTTCTGTTGTTTAGGATCAATTTACCAAGTTTCCCACCCTCCTGTCTAAATCATGTTGCATTTCGTTTTGATAATCTGATGCTTCCGTTTCCAATGTATCTCTAGACGACGCTGAGTTAATCCTTTTTGAGACACACTTGGTTTGGTCATACATTTTTTTTATAGTTCTCAAGATTGCTTTGTTCCAAGCCAGCATGGTTATGCTGTTTTTCGCGGAAAGGACTGCATCATCATTAACTTTTATTTAAGTCCATATGGAAATAGAAATGAGCGTTTGGCGTCATTGGCCGGGAGGCCCCTTACGGGGCAGGTCCGGCCGCCTTGGTGCAGGTCCTATTACATTCGGCGGCAAATTGGGCGACTGCGCGCCGGATGGGGATGAAATGATGAAGACAACACAACACCCAGTTCCCGAGCGGAGAAAATCGCTGACCCAGCCGGGAATCTAATCCGGGCCCGTAGGACGGCAGTCACGCTGACCACTTTTTTTTTTCGTGTTGTTCGCTTTTGCTCGTTGCATCTGCTCGGGGCGGACGTCGCAAGACATCCTTAGTTCGTTGTTGATCGATTACCTCATTTTTTTTTATTACAGAGGGCAGCTAACCCTCCGCCCGAACACGCTAAGCTACCGCGCCAGCAAGCTACTCAGCTACCGGGGCGGGCATTTAAGTCCATATGTACTGGGTGAAGTAAGTTTCTCCGAAATTCACTTATCTTTCTGCTGGCCGGTGTGGCCGAGTAGTTCTAGGCGCTTCAGTCTGGAACCGCGCGACCGCTACGGTTGCAGGTTCGAATCCTGCCTCGGGCAGGTTATACGATACCGAGAGTGAAAGATAAATAATAATAATAATAATAATAATATAACTACGAAGAAAGTAAATTGGAAAAAGAAAACACTACATGGCAAGCGCCCGTATCATCTAACACAGCCACACATCGATCAAGACGCATCCAACACATGGCTAAGAAAAGGCAATATATACAGTGAGACGGAAGGATTCATGATTGCAATACAGGATCAAACAATAAACACCAGATATTACAGCAAGCACATTATTAAAGATCCCAATACCACAACAGATAAATGCAGACTTTGCAAACAACAAACAGAACAGTAGACACATCACAAGCGGATGTACAATACCAGCAAATACAGAATACACCAGAAGACATGACAATGTACCAAAATTAATACATCAACAACTTGCCATACAACATAAACTAATACAACACGTTCCCACATACAAGTATGCACCACAAAAGGTACTGGAGAATGATGAATACAAATTATACTGGAACAGAACCATTATAACAGATAAAACAACGCCACATAACAAACCTGACATCATACTCACCAATAAAAAGAAGAAATTAACACAACTAGTCGAAATATCCATACCCAATACAACAAATATCCAGAAGATAACTGGAGAAAAAACTGAAAAATACATCCAACGTCTGAGGAAGTCAAGGACATGTGGCATCAGGATAAAGTTGACATTATACCAATTACACTATCAACTACAGGAGTCATACCACGCAATATCCACTAGTACATCAACGCAATACAGTTACATCCAAACGTATTTATACAACTACAGAAATCTGTAATTATTGATACATGTTCAATTACCTGGAAGTTCCTAAATGCAATGTAACATATACCGTACAGTTAAAAGTAAGTCACGCTTGATCAAGGTCCGCATCACTTTCCATTTTTAACCAGACATGACGTCTGAGAAAGGAAAGAAATAATAATAATAATAATAATAAAATTCTAGTCGTGATAATGTATAGTAATAATCAAAAACACCTTAAGCATTTGGTGTTTAATTCTTGTCTCTTTTACACCACCAAAGGTAGGTGTGAGTGTCACAGTACTTTACTAACCACAATCCTAATGAAGGCACTATGTTTTTGCCTGCCTTTTGCCCTTTTTGACCTACACTTGTTTAACATGGACTCGGAGCCACGGTGCAATTCGGTATGGTCCATATAGACATATCATTATCAGAGATGAAAGGAGCGATAAATGACAGAACAAGTCTTAGGGCAAGCCGCGAGTTGAGCTCCGAGCCTTTGGTTTGTGTCTGATTTTTCTATGGAGCCAATGATCCACCGTTTAGTTAAATCACTTTTTAAAAAAAGGCACTATTTTCTATATTATTCAATGTATATTCAACTTTATACATGTGCAACAGTTAGTAAACATTACAATGTATTTATTGAAAAATACGTATTGTTAACTCATTGACATGTTAATGGCACAATGATACTAGCAGACTGTCGCTGTGTGCTGGTTGTGGTACTACTACGCTGCACTAACGGTGTGTTGCCGCTCCTGCACAGATTGGTGAACTAAACGACCAGAAGGAAAAATGGGAACTTGGAGGATACCTCTTTCACTCAGTGTACTGAAAACTCTGGTAAACTCCCTACGATGAGGAATTCGACGTGTCGGAAAGCACCTACGATATTCTTTGACAGGATCAGGAGCAATGTCGCTGCAGATGCCATAAACATACAACCATATCTACATATTTTTCACTAGTGTAGATATGAGGAATTACGCTGCAGTAGTGGATTTACTGTATAATGACCACTCTTCCGATAACATTCAGCTGCAAGGAATGGCAATAGGTTGCGCGCGTTCTTACTGAGATAGACGCAATCGGGAAGCTTGGCGCAGTGGCGGAACAGTGGTCGTGAATTGGTTGAGAATATTGTTCACATTTCCGTAAAAGCTTCGTAACACGTATGTAATTAAACATGTCGTTTAAATGAACAAACAGCTTAGGAGAGAATGCAATTTATAGATTTCTGTCTACATACATAATCCGCAAGCCATTGCACGTTTAACGGCAGGGTACTTTGTTCCACTATTAATGGCCCCCTTTCCCATTCAACTGCGGATGTAAGAGAAAATTACCCGCATGCGTCCTTATCTCTTCTCATCGTCTGATTATTGTTCTCACACAATACGTAACGGCGCGACCATCAGTATTGTTCTAACCTCGGTCTGAAATAACAGGTGTCGAAAGTTATTTACTTCTGCATGTGCACTCCGGAAGCAGATGTAAAACCTGTATCTACATCCATATAATTCGCAAACCAACAAATGCTGCATTTCTGAGAGTAACTTGTACCACTGCTAGTAATTCCCTTTCTTATTCCATTCACAAATGGAACGAAAAAAACTGCCTGTACGGTTCCATATGAGAAATTATTTATTTTTTTCTTCGCAGTCCTGACACGAGACGTGTGCTGATGGCAGTGGAACAGTTTTGCAGTCCACACAAATGTTTGCATAAACTTTCTCAAAACTGTTCGCGAAAAGAACGTCATCTTCCCTACAGGGATTCACGGAACATTTCCTCAACACGCGAGAACTGATAAAGCCTACTGGTAATATATCTAACAGCACGCCTCTGCATCGCTTTGATGTCTTTCCTTAATCCGACACTCCAACTGTATTCAAGACTGGGTCACACTAGAATTCTATGCGCGATCTTCTTTAAAAATAAGCCATACTTTCCTAGAATTCTCCGAATAAATAGAATACGACCATTCGCCTTCCTTATAACAGACCTTTTGAGGTTCTTCCATTTCATGTCGCTTTGTGTCTGTGGAGAGCTGTGAGTGAAAAGGGGTGTGAAGGATTCAGAGTATATCAGAGAGAAGTTTCGTTTAAGTGTGTTTGTACAAGCGCTCGCTAAAATTCCTCACTTCTACACCAATGATGAATATTCAGATATGGGTGTATGTTTACGGCTTCTGCGATGACAGTGCTCCTGTTGCTGCCGAAGAGAATCGTCGGCGCTTTCCGACACTTCGAATTGCTGACCGTAGAAAGTTTACCACAGTTTTCAGGACACTGAATGAAATAGGTATTTTTCCACGTTATCATTTTTCTTTCTGAACTTAATGTTCAACAACCCTGTACGTTACTGCAGCGCAGTACTGCTACTACCAGCACACAGCGACACTCCGCGCGTGTTAATCCCCGACGAACATGTCAGCGAGTTGAAAATATTTTTTTTTCTTCAATCGCATCGCTGTAGTACGCGTGTTGTAATGTAGCTGCTGCACATGTGTAAACTTGAATATATACATTGAATAATACAGAAAACAAATAACAGTGTATTTTAAGAGTGTTCTATCTCGGAAACCATTCGGAACAGACCATACGTCCATTTGAAGTGTTTTACTTCAAACAATTGTCCCTGTCGTATCCCTGAATACTAACCACTCCTCCTGCGACACCCTGTATACAGAACAAGAGTGGGCATATCACACTTTCCTGAGCACTCCTTAGTACAGCTTTGTCTCCGACGAACACTGTCCGCCTAGGACAACAAACAGGTTTTTATTAGTTAAAAAGTAATCTGAGACACTATTGCTTATCCTCGGACTTTCGTTAACATTCTGAATCAATGAGGATTTGCAGAAAATAAATACGTTGTGTAATGATTGGCAGTTATCTCTCAACATTAGTAAGTGTAGCCTACTGCGTATAACAAGGCGAAAGTCTCCATTAATGTACGAGTACAAAATAAATGCCCAGTCTTTGGAAGCGGAAATGTCTGTCAAGTATCTGGATGTGACTATTCGAAATGATCTCAAATGGAATGATCAGATTACACAAGTAACGGTTAAAGCGAAATCTAGATTGCAGTTCATTGGTAGAATCCTGAAGCGATGCAGTCCTTCAGCAAAGGAAAGAGCTTTCAATGCGTTAGTTCGTCCAGTCTTTGAGTATTATTCGTCTGTATGG
This sequence comes from Schistocerca americana, assembly GCF_021461395.2. Lineage (NCBI taxonomy): Eukaryota > Metazoa > Arthropoda > Insecta > Orthoptera > Acrididae > Schistocerca > Schistocerca americana. The sequence goes on from NC_060122.1 coordinate 648,159,270, forward strand.
GACCCTTACCAGTTGGGTCTACCGAGCGGGGTGGCGCAGTGGTTAGACACTGGACTCGCATTCGGGAGGACGACGGTTCAATCCCGCGTCCGGCCATCCTGATTTAGGTTTTCCGTGATTTCCCTAAATCACTCCAGGCAAATGCCGGGATGGTTCCTCTGAAAGGGCACGGCCGACTTCCTTCCCAATCCTTCCCTAATCCGATGAGACCGATGACCACGCTGTCTGGTCTCCTTCCCCAAAACCAACCAACCAACCAGTTGGGTCTGATTCAAGAGATTGAGAAGCTCCAAAGAATAGCGGCAAGATTCGTGACTGGTACATTTAGCCATCGTGAGAGCGTTACAAATCTCATAGAAAGTTTGAAGTGGGACACACTTGCAGATAGACGGCGCGCTAAACAGAAGGGGCAGCTCACTAAATTCCGAAATCCGATCTTTACTGAGGATATAGAGCATATATTATTACCACCAAGCTTCAAATCGCGTAATGATCACCATTCAAAGGTAAGGGAAATTAGAGCTCGTGCTGAGGCGTTCAGACGGTCGTTTTTCCCTCGCGCTATCCGCGAGTGGAACAGAGGGGGTGAAATATGATTTTGGCGCGAATTGTGCCCTCCGCCACACACCGCTTGGTGGCTAGTAGAGTATACATGTAGATGTAGATTCTGAAGTGTGCCACCGCGACAAAAGCTTTCCGGTTCTACGAGGAACGTTCAATAAGATTCTGAAAACAGGTTCGTTTCATTCAGGATTCCAGTACTCAGTACCATTCCCCACTCTTTTGGCTACAAAACCCTTTTTTTCAACATAATTTCCGTTCAAGGCGATGGCCTTAAGTATCCTTACTGGGAGGGCCTGTATGCCACCATGGTACCACTCTACTGGTCGACGTCGGAGCCTACGTCTTGCCCCATTAATAACTTCCCAATCATCCACGTATTGCTTCCCGCAAAGTGAATCCTTCATTGAGCCAGACAGCTTGAAGCCACAAGGTGCGAGATCAGGGCTGTAGGGTGGATGAGGAAGAACAGTCCAATGAAGTTTTGTAACCTGCTCAGTTGCGCAGAATTGTGTGAGGCCTTTCGTTGTCATGGAGAAGGAGAAGTTCCTTCAAATAGAATGAGAGTGTCCGCACGTTCCAACGTTACAGGAGTCACAACTGTGTACAGGCGGCAGGAATACGGGAGATCGGACGTGTTTGTGCGACCTTCTTGCGATGACTACAGACGCCTCGCCCAACAACTCACCGTCAGTTAGTTCACTGCCAGGTCTCCTTAGACATTCTGCAGGCGCCTATGAATATCTGGAATGTTCTGGTTTTCCGCCAAGAGAAACTAAATGACGGGTGTCTGCTTGGAAAGCACCTTCGTTAAAGACGCCATTTTGAAGGTTACGTATGGCGCCGCCAGCTATGGGAACGCCATTGAAACTACACTGGCCGAAACGGAAATATTCTACAATGTCCCACAACAAACATCGCATTTTTACAATAGAAACTGGGCGATAGAACAATGCGTTGTATTACTTATTGAACGCTCCTCGTAGGAATGTGGATTCCACCTCTTACCCTTCATCATGCATTGCTACCGATGTCAGTGATTTCATGTCATATTCCAATCGAGGATGAGGTGATACAAAAATGACTAACAGCTCGGTTCGCCGCTTGCTATCTCGTATCTTATTCTCATAATCCTCGGTGAGATATACGATAGTGTAAGTACACTACTGGCCATTAAAATTTCTACACCACGAAGATGACGTGCTACAGACGCGAAATTTAATCGACAGGAAGAAGATGCTGTGATATGCAAATTATTAGCTTTTCAGAGCATTCACACAAGGTTGGCGCCGGTGGCGACACCTACAACGTGCTAACATGAGGAAAGTTTCCAACAGATTCCTCATACACAAACAGCAGTTGACCGGTATTCCCTGGTGAAACGTTGTTGTGATGCCTCGTGTAAGGAGGAGAAATGCGTACCATCACGTTTGCGACTTTCATAAAGGTCGGATTGTAGCCTATCGCGATTGCGGATTATCGTATCGCGATATTGCTGCGCGCGTTGGTCGAGATCCAATGATTGTTAGCAGAACATGGAATCTGTGGGTTCAGAAGGGTAATACGGAACCCTGCTGGATCCCAACGGCCTCTTATCACTAGCAGTCGAGATGACAGGCATCTTATCCGCATGGTTGCAACAGATCGTGCAGCCACGTCTCGATCCCTGAGTCAACAGATGGGGACGTTTGCAAGACAACAACCATCTGCACGAACAGTTCGACGACGTTTGCAGTAGCGTGGATTATCAGCTCGGAGACCATGGCTGCGGTTACCCTTGACGCTGCATCACAGACAGGAGCGCCTGCGATGATGCACTCAACGACGAACCTGGGTGCACGAATGGCAGAAGTCATTTTTTCGGATGAATCCAGGTTCTGTTTACAGCATCATGATGGTCGCATCCGTGTTTGACGACATCGCGGTGAACGCACATTGGAAGCGTGTATTCGTCATCGCCATAGTGGCTATCACCTGGCGTGATGGTATGGGGTGCCATTGTTACACGTCTCAGTCACCTCTTGTTCGCATTGACGGCACTTCGAACAGTGGACGTTACGTTTCAGATGTGTTACGACCCGTGGCTCTACCCTTCATTCAACTGGCTCGTCACAATACGACAGTCAGTACTCTTGATGAACTGTGGTATCGTGTTGAAGCTGCATGGGCAGCTGTACCTGTACACGCCATCCAAGCTCTGTTTGTGTGTGTGTGTTGGGGTTTATGGGCGCTCAACATCGAGGTCATCAGCGCCCTGACACACATTAAAAGGAACGAATGTGGAGAGACCTAATAAAACTGAAAAACACATGCAAAGAAAACAGGAAGAGAGGGAAATGACTACATAAGAAAGTATAACCGAAGGGAAGGGAAAACAGAGCAACAAGAATGACACAGGAATGTGTCATTGGCTGGCCACTTACAGAAAAGATGGGCGAGCTTGTCACACAGTGAGAAAATTAAAATCCGCTCCCTAAAATCTTTGTAAAAACATTTGACAAGGCACAGAACTTTAAAACTTTAACCACATTCGTCCGAGTGTTGCCTAAAAGAGTTGGCAGGTCCGCTGGCAAATCAGCCGAGGCCCGCTGGTCAGAAAATAAAACACAATCCAGTAAAATGTGGCTCACAGTGACCTGGACGCCGCAAGCACCACACAATGGAGGGTCTTCTCGCCGGAGCAGGAAGCCATGCGTCATAGGGCTGTGGCCTATTCGAAGCCGAGTGAGGAGAACCTCGTCCCGTCGATGGGGCTGAAAGGAAGTACACCACACACGCGTTGTGGGCTTGACTAGACGGAGCTTATTGTCAGTCACTTCCAGCCACTCATCCTCCCACCGACACATGACTCTGGAGCTCAACAGCGAGGTGAGTGCGTGCAACGGGATAGCACACTGAGATACGTGTGGATCAAGACACGCCTCCTTGGCTGCGAGATCCGCCCGTTCATTCCCAGCAATGCCGACATGCCCCGGAACCCAGCAGAAAGCTACAACCTTCCCTAGTCGCTGTAGTCGGAGGAGGGCATCCTGGATGGTCTGGACTACTTTATCCGCCGGATACAAACGGTGCAAGGATTGAAGGGCACTGAGTGAATCGGAACAGACAAGAAATTTAAGAGAGGAAGAAAGTCTCATCGGCTCCAGTGCCCGCAAGATCGCAGACAATTCTGCATCAAAGACAGTAAAAGTCTGAGGCAGGCGGACCTTGAGGACACGATCCGGAAAAACAACTGAGCAACCCACGGAATCCCCTTGTTTCGACCCATCCGTAAAAACAGCTACATAGTCGTGGTGCTCAGATAAAATAGCAGAAAACGCTGCATTAAAAACGGTGGCAGGAGTGCAATCTCTCTTGTACTGCAATAAATCTAAAATCACACGTGGCCTCTTCAGTAACCAGGGTGGCAGGCGGTTAAAACCCAGGATTTGGGGTTGTACAGACTCCACACCGAGGGACTCAAGCACACGGTGCACTCTGATCCCAAACGGCAACGTAGCCCGGGGACGGCGGGAAAAAAGGCGATCCAGAGGTGGATGGGCAACAAGATGGTGAGCAGGCGAGCTGGGAGCTGCAAGAAACTTACAAGCTTGGCGCACCAGCAGGAGCTGCCGCCGGATGGTAAGTGGCGGTTCGCCAGCCTCAGCACAGAGGCTGGGTACGGGACTGGTCCGATAAGCACCCGTAGCCAGTCGAATCCCAGCATGGTGAACAGCGTCAAGGATCCGCAAATAAGACGGCCTCGCTGACCCATATACTGTGCAGCCATAGTCCAGCCGTGAGCGCACGAAAGCTCGATAAAACTGAAGGAGACGCGCCCTGTCCGCTCCCCAAGACCTGTGGCTGAGGCACTTGAGTATGTTCAGTGCCTTCAGCGTTCTGGCTTTCAAGTCACGTAGGTGTGGCAACCATGACAACCTGGAGTCAAAAATTAGGCCTAGAAACCGCACCGTGTCTCCAAACTGTAGGACAGTATCCCCCATATGCAAGGCAGGCAACGTAAAAAGACGACGAGAACGATTAAAATGAACACAAACACACTTATCGGCAGAAAACCTAAAACCCGTCTTTGCAGCCCACTCCTCTAACCGCCGCACCGTTAGTTGCAATTGACGGCTCGCGGATGCAACACTAGAGGAGGAACAGAAAACAGCAAAGTCGTCCACAAACAAGGAGCACTGTACAGGACTCCGCACTGTAGACGTTATACTGTTGATGGCTATGGCAAAGAGGGTAACGCTTAAAACACTGCCCTGGGGGACACCGTTCTCTTGCTCAAAGCGATCAGACAGTGTGTTACCAACGCGGGTCCGAAAAAACCGCTGAGACAGGAAAGACCGAATGAAAATAGGGAGGCGGCCACGAAAGCCCCATTGATGCAGTTGTGCAAGAATACAGTGTCTCCAAGTAGTATCATATGCCTTACTGATATCAAAGAAGATACCGATACAGTGATGCTGACGGAGGAAAGCCTGCTGAATAGCCGCCTCGAGGAGGGTCAGGTTGTCGACTGTGGATCGAAATTTTCGGAATCCACACTGAAAGCGGCTAAGGAGCTGTCTGGTCTCTAGCAGCCAGACCAGACGACGGTTAACCATCCGTTCCAGGGTCTTTCCGACACAGCTTGTCAAGGCGATACTACGATAACTACTGGGACATGTGCGGTCCTTTCCTGGTTTGAGGAGAGGGATGAGGATTGCCTCCCTCCACGAGGTTGGGAACACTCCCGTGTGCCATATGAGATTAAAACATTCAAGGAGGATTTCCTTTGACGCCGCTGGAAGATGTCTAAGCATGGAGTACCGGATGCGGTCGTAACCTGGTGCAGTGTCAGAAGTCTCAGTAAGAGCCGACTCAAGTTCCCACAGGGAGAAAGGGGAGTTGTAGGCCTCAGAACCGTTCGACCGAAAGTTCAAAGTCGCTCTTTCGACAGTCGCACGGTAGCGACGAAACGCTGGATCCTGGGTTGCAGTGGCAGTACTTTGTGCAAAATGCTCTGCCAGCGACTGAGCTATGGCGCTGGGTGTCGTTTGGAGGCATCCCTGGTTCAGGACTGCAGCTATTGGTAAACGGCTGCGTTTACCGGAAATCCTCCGGATGGCTTCCCATACCTTTGTGGAACAAGTGGAACGGTTGATGGAGTCCAGAAACTCCTGCCATGACCTTTTCTTGCTCTCTTTAATGACACGGCGTGCCCTGGCTCTCGCGATACGAAAGGCGGTAAGATTGACCGTTGTGGGGCGGCATTTAAATCGGCGAAGAGCCGCACGCCTGTCACGGATGGCTGAACGGCACTCTTCTGTCCACCAAGGCACAAGGCGCCGCTTAAGAGTGCCAGAAGACTGTGGTATGGACAGGTCAGCAGCATGGTGGACCACAAGCGTGATGTGATCCACCCATTTCTGTACGCTGGTGTGGCGGTCAAAGACAGCCAACCGAGTGAACAGTGGCCAGTTAGCCCTGCCAATCATCCACGATGGTGGCCGCTGCTCCAGCAATACACCATCCAGGAGATGAATGCGGATAGGGAAGTGATCGCTGGAATGTAGGTCGTCAATGACCTCCCAGTGAACGGAGTCAGTGAGGGTTGGAGAGCAGAAAGATAGGTCAATGGCTGAGAATGACCCTGTAGCAGTAGAGAAATGAGTCGGAGTACCTGTGTTGAGGATGCACAACACTTGAGATGTTAGGAGGCCCTCCAAAATTCGACCTCGAGCGCAAAGAGAAGTGGAGCCCCACAGGACATGATGGGCATTGAAGTCTCCCAGGAGGAGAAAGGGGCGGGGGAGTTGGTCGATAAGGTTTGTGAGAGCCTCTAAGTTCACTGCATCCAGAGGGGGTAAATAAAGGGAGCAAACGGTAAGCCTCCGAGGTGAATAAATTGCAACTGCAACTGCTTGCAGGTCAGTATCCAGGGGGAGAGCAGAGGAGTGGTGGTCATTATCGACAAACACGGCGACTCCGCCTTTGGCCCTGTCACCAGTCAGGTCATCTTTGCGATACAACCTATAGCCCCTGAGTACAGGAGCATCAGATTGTTTGAGATGTGTTTCCTGTAAACACAAGCACAGGGGGCGTTGCTGCGCTAGGAGGTGCAGTTCCTCCACATGTGCCCGGAATCCATTCATGTTCCACTGAATAATGGGAGCCATCTATCAGGGCGGGAGTACCTTCAGTCGCACTTTCTGTCGGGGAGGAGAGCCCACAACAGGTGGAGGCTCAGTTTTGGGGCGAGACGATTGCCCCAGTCTGACATCTACCTCCATCGCCTCAGAAGAGGAGTCGAGAGAGACGTCAGAGACAATGACATCCACATCAGCAGACTGTAGAACTTCAGTCTCCTTTAGTGGGCGAGTCTTCACCTTTGTCTTTGGCTTCGATTTTCTGGCCTGAGGTGGCAGTGGAGCCAAAGCCTCAGAAGCAGTAGGGGGTGTACCAGCACTAGGCAGTACACAAGACTGGACCCGGGAAGGGGCAGGAAGTTCCATGATGTCAGCTACCACAGCCTGGTCAGAAGGCCGGGAGGGAGCAGCAGGCTTCACAGGAATGGCAGCAGCACATGTACACTGACAAACGCAGGTGCTAGTGCTGACAGTAGCAACCTCCGTTTGGGTAGCGGCATCGGTTTTCAAGACAGGCTGTTTCAGAACGGAAGAAAAGGAGGCAGCGAACGTGGGCGGCTGCATGGACTTGTAGATTTTCTTTGCCTCACCATACGGGATGCGTTTAGTGGTTTTAAGTTCCTGGATCTTCCGTTCCTCAAGGAAAACTCTGCATTCCCTACTCCACACAGGGTGATCCCCAGAGCAGTTCACACACTTGGGAGGAGAGGAGCAATCAACTCCCTCATGAGCGGCTTTACCACATTTCCCACAAGTGGCTGCCCCTTTACAGCCGAGAGTAGTGTGGCCAAAGTGTTGGCATTTAAAACACCGCATGGGGTTGGGGTAATAAGGCCGTACACTGAGACGTAGGAAACCCGCCTTCACATGCTCTGGCAATTTGGTGCTGTTAAATGTAAGAATAAATGAGTCAGTTTTTATGAGAGCACCATCCACCCGTTTCATAACGTGTTGCACGTCCACAATGCCTTCCCGGGACCATTCAGACTTCAGTTCGTCTTGGGGAATGTCGACGAGATCTCTGCAAGTCACAACACCCTTGCTGTAGTTCAAGGTGTTGTGATAGTCAGTCTCTATCGCAAACTCCCCAAGAAAGTGTGCCTTCTGAAGGTTCTGGACTTGCTGGAAGCTAGATGTTTCAACCAGCAAGGTGCCATTGCGCAGGCGCTTTACAGACTTTAACGTGCCAGCAATACCCTCTAAGCCCTTCTGTATGTAAAATGGCGAAACCTTTTCAAAACTCCCATCTTTTCTTTTAATTATGAGAAACACATTCTGAGAAGCAGAATGCATTCTGTTACTAGTACCTGAATCAGGAGGACTGGCTACACGAGCCCTCTTGTTAGATTGGGTGTTAGAACCTACCAGCGGCCCACCCTTTCCGCCGGGAGGAAAAGAAAAGTTCGAGGGTTCCATCTCGATCCCACGAGCAGCTAGGGAACTAAAGGTCCGCTCAGACAGAGCCCCGCATGCCTGAGTAAGCCCGATACAACTGGGGTGTGGCAGGTGCCCCAGAGGTTGCCCGCTTGCGACTGTTCCACCTCAACAGCCATGCATCTCATAGGCGCGGAGCACACCGGAAGATTGAGGGGTTTTTTATAGAGGTTTGTTCCATCCTCGCGATCCGGGCAGCCAAGCCAAGATCCCCATTCCCTGAGACACACAACATTCCACCGCCGCGCCGCACGGTGGTCGCTGAAGTGTACTCAGAGCTTACGGTGACGGGGGACAGGTGGCGCTTACCAGTCCCCAGCTCAGGAACCCCGGGGTCGCCAAGCCCGTACCCAGCAAATGAATGCTGAGCCCCTGGGGGCAAGCTCTGTTTGACTCAATGCCCAGGCGTATCAAGGCCGTCATTACGGCCAGAGGTGGTTGTTCTGGGTACAGATTTCTCAGGATCTATGCACCCAAAATTGCGTGAAAATGTATCACATGTCAGTTCTAGTATAATATATTTCTCCAATGAATACCCGTTTCTCATCTGCATTTACTCTTGGTGTAGCAATTTTAATGGCCAGTAGTGTATAAATGTCGCACATTCTTCCTCGAAACCGATTCTTCAAATTTATCCAACAGGATTTTGTGAGAAGAACGCCGCCTTGCTTTCAGCGATTCTCATTCAAGTTTCCCCAGAACCCCCTTTTCCCTTTCGTAGAAGTTGTGCGGACGTGTTAACGATCCCAGCACCGCGAATCTGTATTTGTGTGACGCTGCCACGTCTACTCAATAAGTCAATACATTGGAGAAAAATGCCAGAATTGACATTCTACAGCGTTGTATGCATTTTCTTCAAAGTTGCACAGTACATTTCCAGAACCCTTCCAACAAATCTGTCTTCAATTTCCCTTTCACACTACAGACTGTGTGTTCTCATTTCATATTGTTTTCCACTATCGCCCCTACATTATCCAGAAATTTACGGCTGGTTTTGTAATCGGATTCACTCTTTGTTGTGGATATTATGCTTCGTTAGTGCACGTTTAAAGAGAGCTGCCAACAACAAATTCCTCTACACGCATTCCTCTGCCTCAAATGGCTCTGAGCACTATAGGACTTGACTTCTGAGGTCGTCAGTCCCCTAGAACTTAGAACTAGTTAAACCTAACTAACCTAAGGACATCACACACATCCATGCCGGAGGCAAGATTCGAACCTGCGACCGTAGCGGTTGCGCGGTTCCAGACTGCAGCGCCTAGAACTGCTCGACCACTCCGGCCGGTTTTTCGGCCCATATCTTCGCTAGGGCGATCTCCCGTCCGTGTCTGCTCCGTTTACATACTTTTGTTACCCCGTCACGTGCCTGCAACCTCACCAGGCTGCATCCAACGTCGCGGTGGGCAGTAGCCATAATGTTTTGGCTTATCAGTCAACAAACTAACGTTCTTACTGACTGTATATGGAACTTCCCTTTATGCCTTATAACATGCTGATGAATATAGAAGTTTTTATTTATGTATACTACGAACAGAGGTAAACATTCTCTGATCTGCGAGCCAGATATGGCCGACAATTGCCGTTGGAGCGCGCTGCGATCGCATATGCCACGATGAGGCCCACGTATCGCATGCACAAGCCGGGGCTTTTCTGAGCATCCAGCAGCACGGTGGAGTTCACGTTAGCGCGCTGCACGGCGAATGCCGCGACCCATGTTACGACTGCTTAACAAGTTTAACCTCTCTTTCGAAGACTAACTTCCTGCAGAAAACAGCATCATTAGCGTGCAGTCTCAAAGTGCTGCCAAGCCTATCAAATAAATCGTTTATGTAAAGCGAGAACTCTAGGAGTCCTACCACGCATCCTTAGGCGATATCCGATATTATTTTCATTTCCGTCGGAAATTCAATGTCCAACGCAATTCAGTTAATTCTATTAATAACTGCTTTACTCCATACGATCGTACTTTGGTTATCGTCCGATGATGTGCATGTCGAACGGCTTTTGAAATTATAAGAAGACTCCATCTACATGCTCAACTGCATCTAGTTTTTGTAAAGTAGATGCGAACTGTTCTTTCCACGTGTGGTTTCCCATGAAACTGAAATCATTCTCTGAGTATTGTTTTTCGCAGCTGCGGCCACCACAGTGTTCCAAATCAGGAGATCGTTTAGAATCCAGCAACAGACATATGTTTGGAAAATTGGTCTCCTTTTTTTCCTTCTTTAAGTACAACGAATTGTTTGCGTGATGGGATCCGGTACTTTTACTCCAGATACCATGCGAGCTGGCAGCGAGACACAGCGAGTCCTATTTGGGAACATTTAGAAGGGATTTTCAGTCCCCTCATTTACCTTACAACCAAGGAAACGTCCGAAAACCGTAGCCAGAAGAGGAGAATGGAAACTGTTTTTGCCGCGCGGGATTAGCCCAGCGGTCTTAGGCGCTGCAGTCATGGACTGTGCGGCTGGTCCCGGCGGAGGTTGTAAGTAGGCTGTTTATGTTTTCTTATTGGCAACGTTACGTAGCGCTCAATATGAAAATCACTGGCTGTGCTGTGTGCAGTCTGTGGCTGCTTTGCATTGTTGTAATTCTCGCCATTGTAGTGTTAGGCAGCTGGATGTGAACAGCGCGTAGCGTTGCGCAGTTGGAGGTGAGCCGCCAGCAGTGGTGGATGTGGGGAGAGAGATGGCGGAGATTTGTAATTTGTCATGAACTGCTATATTTATATATGATGATATCAAGGTAAATACATTGTTTGTTCTCTATTAATATCTTTCATTTGCTAACTATCCCTATCAGTAGTTAGTGCCTTCCATAGTTTGAATCTTTTATTTAGCTGGCAGTAGGGGCGCTCGCTGTATTGCAGTAGCTTGAGCAGCGAAGATTTTTGTGAGGTAAGTGATTTGTGAAAGGTATAGTTTAATGTTAGTCAGGGCCATTCTTTTGTAGGGATTATTGAAAGTCAGATTGCGTTGCGCTAACAAAATATTGTGTGTCAGGTTAAGCACAGTCATGTATAACTGTTCAAAGGGGACGTTTCATATGTCGACCCTTAGCCTAGGATACCTCACTGGAATCTTCTGATTTTTTCTTGTAGTTTGTGTAATTAGTGTAGATTTTGTTTATTGCTAGCGCGTAATTGTAGAGAAAATCTCCTTTGTAGTTGCAGACTTTCATTGTTGTACAGTAAAACAGTTGTGGCATGCATGTAGATTTGCACCAAGTATTTCGCAGCTGCAATTAACTAGATATTATTTTCAGTGCTATGTTAATGTGTTCTCTTATTTTTGATCTTCAAATTGTGTGTTTCTGTGTTGTCGTGTGAAATACTGTGACAATAATGGCGTGTGAAAAACGTAATACTAGGCTCCAATGTAAACTGAGAAATGACAGTGAAAATGAAAGCAGTGTGTTAGCGCCACCGAGTAATGAATTAACTGATGTTCAAAGTAGTAATTTGGTAATTGTGCATAGGGAAATGGAGCGGGCTGCAAACAATGGTGTAGACAGTGAAACAGGTAGTGAACAGGGAAGCATTATCGATCGATCGGCCGGCAACAGCTCGCCTCAGAAATCCGAAATGACAGGACACAATTTCGCAAATACTGTAGATTCAGGTTTTGGGTCATCACCGTTTTCTCAAATAAGTCAAGACACATTTTCTGCTTGTCAAAATGTGAATGTTGCCGGTGCAAATGCACTGCCGAAAAGCGTAGAGAAACAGATTCCAGACACTAATACATTATTATTGCAATTAATGCAACAAATGGAACAAAATCAGAGACAAATGGGACAAAATCTTAAAAAGTTAGACACAGTGGAACAAAATCTTAAAAAGTTAGACACAATGGAACAACACCAGAGACAAACACAGCAACAGTTAGACGCAATGGAACAAAATCTTCACACCACGCTTGAACAAACACGTGAAGATTTAACTACTGAGTTACATAACATTGAATCGAAATGTCAAAAAGTCTGTAATGACGTAAAAACACAAATTTGTGAGCGTTTTCAACCTATTTTTTCGCGGCATGAAAATGCATTACAGAATCACGAAGCAGCCATAAAAGAACTGCAAACCATTGTTCATGAAAATCATGAGACCTTGTGGGCTAAAATTGACTCAGTTGCATCTACCGATTCGGTTACGCAACTTGCAAAAACTCAGGAAAACTTTAAGGACACAGTAGATATTCTGAAACTTGGTTCAGAAAAACACACTGAAGAAATAAGTACACTATCGGAGAAAGTAGCCGAACTTTCGGATCAGGTCACTAACTTATCTACAAAGGTAGATGATAATCTGATTGACGCAAGACCGATAGTCTTTAATGACACAGAAGAGTATGAACAAATCAGAAAATTCAAACAAAATCAGAATCAAATTAATACACAACACCAAAGAGAAATCCGGGAAGTACAAGATCAGCTGACACAGGTAAAACAAGAATTACGTATTTCAGAGGACACTCGCGCTCCAACACGGGAAGAGGGACTTAGAAACACGGAAAAGCCGCAAAATAATAACACAGGGCATTTCGGAAGTTATGAAAGAAATTGGCAATGTGCACCGAATTTTGAGATGGAACGGCCGACACGACCTAACAATGACCGATATGCGACTCGCCGACATGACGATTTTGACTATAAGCTGTTCATTACTACACGTAAATTCAAAACATTTAAGAATTCTGGCAACGACATTCATCCACAAGCATGGCTCCATCAATTCTCTCATTGTTTTCCTCCCAACTGGTCATTGGAGCACAGGTTAGAATTTATGTGTGGCTACTTGGAGAATGAACCAGCTGTAAGAATGCGATCGGTAATTCACGATTGTCACAGTGAAGGAGAGTTTTACCATGCCTTCCTCTCAGCATATTGGTCTCAAGCTACACAAGACCGTGTAAAACATAGCATCATGATGATGAAACACTTTGAACAATCTGAATTTTCCAGTCTTGTCAAATATTTTGAAGACATGTTGCATAAGAATCAATATCTTTCAAACCCATACAACCCCTCAGAACTCATCCGCATTTGCTTACTCAAATTGCCTGAACATTTACGACATATTATTTTAGCAGGACGTTGCAAAGACGACATTGAAGCATTTCAGGGACTGTTACAAGAACTGGAAATTGACACAGACCGTCGCAGGATGCGAAAACAGGAAAACAGTCACTACAAGTCACATCCGTCACAATTTCGTGACGACAGAAGCAATAACTGGACACGACAAGCCTATTCTTACAACGCAAATCGTGACCAAAACAGACACCACCTATATGAGAACCACTGGCAGAGTAATAATAGTTACAGAGAAAGATCGCATTTCCGTAGTAATGACTATCACAGAGACAATCAGAGAAACAGACAATATGGTAATCAGAACTATTATTATCAAGGGAGACAGAATAACTTCAGACGCAACAGTTCAGCGCGCAGTTACGATTCCAGGAGAAATTCTCCACCACATGACCAACAAGAAAGAAATTATGGTATCTACCGACATGACGACAGACGATATAATTATAACGACAGACCTGAATTTCATCAGAACTGGCGGGATTCTAACAGAGCTGGGCCCTCTCGGCAAGGCGAATTTGTAGAAGTTAGGTCTCCTAATCCCAATAACGGCGCGCGCCAACAAAGAGGCAGACAATGACTCGCACCGCAGGCAGCCACCTGCGCCGGCTGGCTCAGCGAAAAATAACGTAAGACGCTAGGCTGGAGAAAAATTTTAGTATTCTTTACCGACGTATATCGCATGATAATTGCATTCAAGTTCAAACTCTGTGTACTAGGAAGAGTAAAGGTTTACACCACATTTCACATGTAGAACCGTTTATTGAAAGATAATCTGCCTTTTAACTTTGTCATTGCCATAAAACTTTTCACTTTACATTACTAGTATGCTTGTCAGACTTAGAATCTGTTAACATGCAACAATGTTTGAAGTTAAATATCCAGTCAGAACCAAGAGAACTTATTTAAACAGAAATTACGAATGCATTGTTATTGTGAACAGACGTAACAGTGGTATTGTGTGTGTACATTCTTGCTTGTTAGTTGCACGATTATGGAACGACTATAAGGCTTACATACTTAGAACATTTACCAGTACTGCTAATGAGATTTTAATGCAACATTTTGGTTTACTTGAAAATATATTCTGGATTTAAAGTACTTTCAGTGAGATACCAGATGGCACAGTGGTTAGTTTATGTGACAACTACACGGTTTTATCACGACGCTACTAATGAGTGAAAATTTACAATGTTGCTTTTGCAGTGTTTCTGTTTTATATCTGCACAGTTTTCTGAATTCTTCTAGGAAGAAAAACATGTTTTAGTAGTAACTTTTGTGGTATAGCAACAATGAGACAGCCTTTTTCGTGGCATAACAATACGTTACTGTACAGTACTTTCTTCATCACAACAATAAGCGTAATAACTACGATATCTATACGCAAAGCATTTCACTTTTGTGTATTATGAGGTAAGTACATTGACTTCTGCAGAACTTAGCTTTCGGAGGACGATAACTACGACACTTCCACACAGATTATGTTGCAACAAGACGCACATTTAGCGCTACAGTACACGTATTTGAGTGATTAATTTTGTACTTAAAACATTTATTTTTAAAGATTTTTGAATTACAAAGAAAGTTTTCCGTGATATATTTCATTCCATTGGTGTAATCTGTAACACCTGAGGGTATAATTACATTAATCCTCAGGGGGGTACACGCCTACTTTGTGTACCATGTGTTTGGCAACCACAAGGAACCCTAGCTAATATGGTATTTGCTTATACAACTTTACACATCGGTACCGTATTTCTCTAACACAAAATTACACAGCTATCTGATCATTTAACTGAGAGAGACAAACATTTATTTTACTTAGTCAGTGACACATGTTTACGCAATTACACAGTTGGATAACTTCACACTTATGAAACTGTATTTTGTCTGTACTTTGTAAACTGTTCATATTTTTCGGAACCATTGTGATACTATGAGAGCTTTGAATGATGTATTTGGTATGAGATCATGATTTTTAAAGTACGTTTGAGGTAGATGACACTATTTAAATGAGCAGAGAATTCTTTTTAGGCTTAGAAATTATTGGAGGAAGTTACGACGATTTTGAGATTTGACTGAAGTTTTATGATGTTATTATTACGACGACGATGTGTATTATGTTGTTGAGGAATGTTTATTATGCTACGTATTTCTCACGATGAAATATTGAAGAAGTGTCGACGAATATGTATATGTATAATGAGGTAAGGAATAATGAGTAGTGTTTAGGGACTCTGATTTATGAAAAGAATGTTGGAAACCAAGAAACGTACTTTAAGAGTTATGAAATGTGTGACTGTATGACAATGCTGACGAATATTTTTTTTGGACACTTATATTTATAGGATTTTGTTTCTACAGATTTGCAACGCTAATTCTTGACCTGTGAAATATTTTTATATGAGACTGCAACGGTAGCAGAAACTGCTGTCGTAAATATTTCCGTACGAAAGTTAAGTGACCACCTGCACGTAATGCGTCGCGGGCACCCAGCTGTGTCAGACGCCTGGAGAAAAAGCCATTATTGCGAGCCCTTTTCAGCGGCACAGGTAGAACAAAAAAAAAGGGGAGGCCATTATCCTCGGAAATATTCTTACATCTGCAACTTTCATTTGCTAACTATCCCTATCAGTAGTTAGTTCCTTCCATAGTTTGAATCTTTTATTTAGCTGGCAGTAGTGGCGCTCGCTGTATTGCAGTAGCTTGAGCAGCGAAGATTTTTGTGAGGTAAGTGATTTGTGAAAGGTATAGTTTAATGTTAGTCAGGGCCATTCTTTTGTAGGGATTATTGAAAGTCAGATTGCGTTGCGCTAACAAAATATTGTGTGTCAGGTTAAGCACAGTCATGTATAACTGTTCAAAGGGGACGTTTCAAGGTTCGAGTCCTCCCTCGGGCATGGGTGTATGTGTTTGTCGCTAGGGTAATTTAGGTTAAGTAGTGTGTAAGCTTAGGGACTGATAACCTTAGCAGTTAAGTCCCGTAAGATTTCACACACATTTGAACATTGTGAGACTGTCTTTAATTTAATTCTGGCAGAATATGTCCCAGTCAAAAAAGATGAATGCCTAGAATGTGTGTAAGTCCACTTGTTCTACATGCTGAATAATGTCTTCCGCACTGTTAAAATGCTTTTATTAGGAGAAGTCACTATAGGTCCGCATCAATAGGGATGCATATTCAGACGATCTGTATTAGAAATTAAAACATTACCCAATTACAGTGGCTTGGGAATAAGTATGTACTACCATAAAGTGCCCTATATTAGTGACAGCTGTGTACTCACAGGACTGGTTTTAAACAGTAATTGCGAGGCAAAGTGATTGCTTAGAGCCAGTCCCCATCGGTCAACGTCAAGATAGCTACCGACAGCACGCTAAAAGCGGTAGTCAATGTTTAAACTGATTGGGCCCGCGGAACACATATACGTGATAGGATGCTGGATAACCTATTTAAATTTGTCTGCCGTATAATTATGCGAACTAACTAAAAACACCGCATTAACGGGTTTTAACTTCGTCTGATACGTACAACACAATGTGAAAGTCTTACCATGCCCTAGAGAGCATTGAAGTACGTACGGCACCAGCTTCTACTGTGCTGCTGAGTCGGTCTAAGGAGACACGTGTGCGATGACGCGCTGGTGCGAGTCTCGCACCGAACTGGCGCTGTGACAAGGGAGGTGGGGATTGGCTTTTCAAGGAAATGTTATCTTGTATTTTAAAGGTTTCTATCGTTGTGAACTACGAATGTCTTTAAAAAGGAATGACCACGTAACGCATATTAGTACGTGAGTTAAACGCAGTGTAAAGCCAACCGCCACCTTCCTCGTCACAGACAGCGTCTTTTCGGTCCGAGACTCGCGCTAGCGCCACCATGTACGCATGCCTCCTAACACCGACTCATTGGAACATTTTGCACTGTCTACGGCGTGGTATGACATTCAAGCTCTGTTGTACCAGTCTGACGTAGTTGAGTTTTTTGCTGGTTCGCATAATTATATGGTAGACAGAAATTTAAATAACTTTATTCGGTTTCCTGTCACTTACTGGTGCACCACGGTCCCTATCAGTATAATCGTGGACTACCGCTTTTAGTGTGCTAACTGTATCTACACTCCTGGAAATGGAAAAAAGAACACATTGACACCGGTGTGTCAGACCCACCATACTTGCTCCGGACACTGCGAGAGGGCTGTACAAGCAATGATCACACGCACGGCACAGCGGACACACCAGGAACCGCGGTGTTGGCCGTCGAATGGCGCTAGCTGCGCAGCATTTGTGCACCGCCGCCGTCAGTGTCAGCCAGTTTGCCGTGGCATACGGAGCTCCATCGCAGTCTTTAACACTGGTAGCATGCCGCGACAGCGTGGACGTGAACCGGATGTGCAGTTGACGGACTTTGAGCGAGGGCGTATAGTGGGCATGCGGGAGGCCGGGTGGACGTACCGCCGAATTGCTCAACACGTGGGGCGTGAGGTCTCCACAGTACATCGATGTTGTCGCCAGTGGTCGGCGGAAGGTGCACGTGCCCGTCGACCTGGGACCGGACCGCAGCGACGCACGGATGCACGCCAAGACCGTAGGATCCTACGCAGTGCCGTAGGGGACCGCACCGCCACTTCCCAGCAAATTAGGAACACTGTTGCTCCTGGGGTATCGGCGAGGACCATTCGCAACCGTCTCCATGAAGCTGGGCTACGGTCCCGCACACCGTTAGGCCGTCTTCCGCTCACGCCCCAACATCGTGCAGCCCGCCTCCAGTGGTGTCGCGACAGGCGTGAATGGAGGGACGAATGGAGACGTGTCGTCTTCAGCGATGAGAGTCGCTTCTGCCTTGGTGCCAATGATGGTCGTATGCGTGTTTGGCGCCGTGCAGGCGAGCGCCACAATCAGGACTGCATACGACCGAGGCACACAGGGCCAACACCCGGCATCATGGTGTGGGGAGCGATCTCCTACACTGGCCGTACACCACTGGTGATCGTCGAGGGGACACTGAATAGTGCACGGTACATCCAAACCGTCATCGAACCCATCGTTCTACCATTCCTAGACCGGCAAGGGAACTTGCTGTTCCAACAGGACAATGCACGTCCGCATGTATCCCGTGCCACCCAACGTGCTCTAGAAGGTGTAAGTCAACTACCCTGGCCAGCAAGATCTCCGGATCTGTCCCCCATTGAGCATGTTTGGGACTGGATGAAGCGTCGTCTCACGCGGTCTGCACGTCCAGCACGAACGCTGGTCCAACTGAGGCGCCAGGTGGAAATGGCATGGCAAGCCGTTCCACAGGACTACATCCAGCATCTCTACGATCGTCTCCATGGGAGAATAGCAGCCTGCATTGCTGCGAAAGGTGGATATACACTGTACTAGTGCCGACATTGTGCATGCTCTGTTGCCTGTGTCTATGTGCCTGTGGTTCTGTCAGTGTGATCATGCAATGTATCTGACCCCAGGAATGTGTCAATAAAGTTTCCCCTTCCTGGGACAATGAATTCACGGTGTTCTTATTTCAATTTCCAGGAGTGTATTTTGACGATGAACGATGGGGCTTGGCACTAATCAATCATTTTGCCGTGCCTTGCCTGTTTGATAAACGTGTGAGTACACAGTTCTCACTGATATATGGCGCTTTATGGCAGTACACATCCATTATCAATCCATTATAATTCTGTAATGTTTGATTTCTTGTACAAGTAACCTGAAGATGCATCTGTTGGTCAGAAACTTGTAGTGACTTTTTAATAGAAGTATTTTAACAGCCAGTGCGAATATTTTATTCTGGCTACGGTCGGGCGATCTTTAAAACAATATACGAAGTGTGCTCAAAAAATTTCAGGACTTTGTCCACAAAATCTTTCTAAGCTAATCTTTTACTTATTGTGCATCATCTCCTTCGAAATACTCTCCTCGACAATTGATATACTGCTCCCGACGCCGTTTCCACTTCCGGAAGCAGTTTTGGTACGCCTCTTGCTGGATCGCGCGAAGCGTTATCTGCAAATTTTCTTTTATCTCGTCGATCGTTGCACATTTTCTTCCTTTTAACGGTGATTTCAACTTTGGAAATAACATTTCCGGTCGTTTCCTTCTCAGGTTTTCTCGCAGGCGACGCAACACGCCCTGATTGTTATCACCGGTTAAGAGGTTGTACATATGCCACGAATTCATAACGAAGTAATCCTTCAAAGTCAAAGAAAACTACCAGCATGGCTTTCACATTTGACCTGACCTGACGAGCTTTTCTTGCATAAACTTTTCCGATCAATTGTGAAGACTGAACTTTGGTTTCAACATCATAACCGTAGACCCACGTCTCACCAGTTATGATTTTCTTAAGGAATCTCGATCCCACTTGCGTGATCCGAACGCTCTTCACAGACTGCGAGGCGAAGGTCTTTCTGTCTTGGCTCGTGAGCCGTGGGATGAACTTGGCAGCAACACGATGCATTCCAAGATGCTGTATCACGATTTCATGACATGATCCAACTGAAATGTAACATTCTTCTGCAATCTCTCGGACAGTCAGCCTTCGACTGGCACGCACTATTTAGCGTCGTCGGTAAACGTCGAAAGGCGTCTTGAACGAGGGTCATCTTGAACACCCGACCGGCCGTTTTTAAACCGTGGGAACTATTCTTAACACCGAGTACGGCTTAAGCAGTCATCACCGTGGGCATTCTGCATCATTTGGTGTGTCTCTGTAAAGGTCTTCTTGCGTTTCATGCAAAATTAAATGCAGACACGTTACTCCTCTTAACTCTGCCATCTCGAAATTCGCGAACTGTGCGACACAACGTTCTACTCAATACAACACGGAACAGGAACTAACAGATATACAACAATGAAACTTCTGGCAGTTACACAGCAAACACAGGCGTCTGCAGGGATGCCAACCGCATTTCGCTCCAACACATCACTGGTGCAAAATTACGAATGTTCCGGAATATTTTGAATAGACGTCGTATTTGTTCTATATCTACATATGTACTTCTTGCACCACTACTTGTCGTTCCCCGTTCTACTTGCAAATGAATCGAGGGAAAAACGACTATGTATGTGCCTCGATAGGAGCCCATATTTCTCTATCTTCTTGGTTCTTACGCGAAACTTATGTTGGCAGCAGCACACCTGTTCTGCAGTCTGCTGCAAATGGCAGTTCTCTAAATTTTCTCAACAGTGTTTCGCGAAAAGAGCGTTGTCTGTCTCCAAGGAGTCTCATCTGAGGGCACGAAGTGTCTTCCTAATACTCGCGTCCTAATGTAATCTACCTGTAACATATCTAGCACCACGCCTCTCGATGTTTTGGACGTCTGCGTTCAATCTGACCTGGAGGGGATCCCAAAAATTCGAACAGTGGTCAAGAATGGGTTGCACTAGTGTTCTACACGCGGTCTCCTGTACAGACGAGCTACACTTTCCTAGAATTCTCCCAATAAACTGAAATCGATCATTCGTCTACCCTACTACCACCCTTGTGTACTCTTTCTGTTTCATACTGCTTTTTAGTGTTAATCGAGTATAATTAGAAGAGGGTGAGGTGATTTGTTATACAGTCTTGTGTTGATAAAGCTATTGCTTACATCGGTCAGATCATTTTGTTACTGTCATCGTCAATAATGGTTGCAAACGAGAAATAGGAGCAAGAAGTCGTGCAGCTAATTTTGGTGCCAAATATAAAATAAATGGTGATGCAGCGGAGCTAATAAGCTGATTTTTAAGTTACAGGTGAAGGGGCAAATGGACACTGACATACATTCTCATTTAGATATTGTGATCCAAAACACTGAAATAGCTTTTAGAATATTTATGACAATGCTAGTGATTGCAGCATCCTATGTAAGCAGTTTCAGCAAACTGAAGATGACAAAAAACTACTGAAGTTAAGAACTCGTGAAGCAGTCAGTCAAATTTAGCTATCTTTCCGACACAGTTGCTGAACTTGATACAATCAGTGAGTTTGCTTCACACCAAGGAAATGCAAGGTAAAATTGTAATAGAACACAATTCCAGGAAAATTATATTTTCTCAACTCTTAATCAGTACCGTTTTTCTTTCATATGTAATTAATAATTTATGAGCAGCAAATAACACCTATTCTGTTCTTTATTATGGTATACTTTTAAACCAACGTACATACGTTTTTGTGAACAAAAATATATATTCTAGTTTTACTTTCAACTTTTTCAGAAATTTTGTTCGTTAAAGTAACATTTTTCGATAATGCTTCATTTTTGTCAAAATTGTTGACAAGATTATAAAATTGCTGAAATTGCATAGAAAAAACTGCAGAAATACAATTTTATATGAGTAGAGTAGCATATTGTCGGCAGTTCTCCAAGGGGCGCAGGATCACAGGATCATCACAATCAATCTATTACTTGCTAGTGGGTCCTGCAAGGAAAACGTGGCATATTTCAAGTACTTTTGTCTTCCTTTTTTTCCTACCACAACATGCAGCATTCCATAATTTTTTTTTTTTTAATATGGGACGATATGCCACTTTACGCCTAAAGATTTTCTGATTCTTATGTTCAGCACCCTACGATTTTATTCTCTGATCAGAACATTTTGATAATATGTTTTCGAAAAGAATCCTGCAATCTTTTAGTAAAATTAACATTTTTTTCTACTCTGTGGTGCCAGTAATAGTAATATTTTACAACGAACAGTCCAAAATCGTATCATGTTAATAAACGGTGATATATCCGATCTGAAAGCCAGCACATAACGTGCAGGCTTCAGAATTAAAACCAGAAAGCTCACTGTGTGGAGTGGCTGTTTTTCCTTATAACTAATGCAGCGTTATAGGACACTATATGCACTCGCTTTCGTTGTCGAACACCAGCTGTCACTTCCGTCAACGTGGGAAATGGTTACAACAAAGATACAGCAATTTGGATGGGTCCATAGATCGATACATGAGTCAGAGACGTAACACAATGAACATATGCGTCCGAACAGGTCTTAAAGCCCAACGATGCCGACCGGCCGCCGTATCATCCTCAGGCCGTAGGCGTCACAGGATGCGGATTGGAGGAGCGCGTAGTCAGCACACTGCTATCCCAATTGTTGTCGGTTTACGCCACCTGTGCCGCTACTTCTTAATCAACTAGCTCCTAGATTGCCCTCACAAGGGCTGAGTGCATCCCGCTTCCCAACAGCACTCGGCAGACCTGGACGGTGACCCATCCAATGCCAGCCAAGCTCGACAGCGCTTAATTTCGGTTATGTGACGGGAATCGGTGTTACCACTGCAGCAAGGCTGTTGGCACATTGTATGCTACAATAGGCACGTATTAAATGGTCGAAATTGTAATAAACCATTTTTTTTTCTTTTCAACTTGTCATTGTTGTGCTAAGTCTTTTCGCGTTTTATATGTTTACGTTTGTATTTTGTTACGTAAAAAAGGCTTTATATGTCACCTGGCGAGTCATGTACTACAGTAACTATTTTAGCTCTGAATGTAAGGTACCGTCAGTCACGAAAGTTGCTTTCCGGCTAAAGTACACATTATTTGTTACATATATGTAGTTATGTTCTCATAGGTTATGTTTCTAATGATGTCCTGTCTGGAGAAGTGTATTCCTAGGTTTTTTACGTCCAAAATTTAATAAGGACTTCCTTGCCCCCTTTTCCTGGATTTCACCGTACATTGCAGATGTATTTGACGCCTTTGCAAATTATTAACGTATGCGTATAATAACATACATTATGTTACGTATCTTACTCATGTATCGGTCTGTGGACACACGTTCAAATTGCTGTACCTTTGCTGTAACTGTTTCCCGCGTAGACAGGAGTGACAGTTGGTGGTCGACATCGAAAGCGAGCACATATAGTATCCTATGACATGGAATTGGTAATAAAGATGACTATTACTGCATGCAATAAGCTTTCTAGTTTTAATTCTGACGCTTAAGCGTTGTGTGCTCGCTTTCGGATAGTCTATGTGCCGTTTATTAACAGGATAATTGTACAACATATCAACACCTGTAAGAAAAGTTTTAAGTTTTAGGCTGTTCGTTGTAAAATATTATTCTTGTATGCAAAAAGCCAAACTTATACTTGTATCTTTGATTTGTTTCTTTGTATACTGCGCTTGAGAATGATCCGCATACGGCCAAAATTTGCCAGTCGTCCAAGATTTGATAAACTGAATATCTTTGAAAATGATCAAAGATGGAAAACTTCAAAATGTGCTTTTGAAGGACTACCTCGGCAAAAAAAAAAAAAAAAAAGAAAAAAAGAATTAGAACACTGACGTTCCACAGAAAGAAGTGTCACGTGGAATATACATTTACATACGTAATACTGAAAAACATTCCCATCGATGTAAGCGATACTTAGCGAAGCACACACCTATAATTTTCAGTACATTTCTTTGCATCGAAGATTTGCCGCCTTATGCGCCTGAATACGTATTTAACGTTTTTCATCGTTGCTCGGCAGAATATACGCACAGTGCTTTATATCAAGCTCGTGTTTTCTTTAACCACGGTTCTGAGAATTTAATTAATGACTGTGTTCCTGCAGGCAACATTGTTTGTGGTTTAATAGCAACCATTTAATAGAATTCATAGCTCCTCTGAGTAATCAATGTAACGCCCAGCCCCGAGAAACGAATCGTAAGAAGAATACGTTTCTCTGAAAACCTTTCATATCCAGGTATGATTAGGCTGCAGTTGTCTGTTTTGTCACTCATAGTACTTTTCTTTTGATGAGACATTACTCTTTACGAGACAATTTAATAATCTGTACGTATGAAGTAACTGTGTAAAATAAAGTCGTGTAATATATTCATCTTACATTTTAGTTAAATCAGTTATCGGAGGAATCGCTGCGGCTGTTATTACAGAGAGTAGTACTGGAAGTCTAGACGCTTGCTATTGCTTGTCAGTTTCTATATCCCAACGCAACTCCTTCTGGTACTCTAATCGTAATTTGACAGTTAAATACAGTACTAAAGAAGGAAACTTTGAACTCTCTGAAGCTTTCAGCGGTCAGAAATTAGGAAGATGAACGAGCTTCAGTAATGTTTTAGGTTTTAAAAGCAGACACGTTTGGGATCAAGCCACACTTCCTGGATAAAATTGTCATCATCCAAATACATTTCACAAAACTCACAATAACTGTTCTTTCATACGACTGACGATTGTGAAGACAGTTGACTTGGTTACACAATCCTTGTACGAAATGTGGTAATGCTACGGATACAACCATTTTACAAGCTATTCAACATAATCCCGTTTTATCTATATTAGTATATGTTATCCACATACATATGAATATGTACGACAGTGAAAGATAATAATAGCGCTGCTTTTTACGCCGTTTTCTATGTATGCGACAAGCTTGTAGAAAATCGAATAGAAAAGAATAGTCTAAGACACCTGATTATATGTCTTTTTAACGCTAATTCTTACATTTAATGTTGATTTTTTTACTTTACTTCTAATACAGCGAATTTCGGTACAGTTTCTTTACCTGAAATGCAAGAGATTTCTTGCAACGAATATCATCAATGGTTACGTTTTGCTTCGTGTCTGCAGCTGAAAATGTGTTAGCTCTTTAATGCTGCGCTTAAGAGCCGATAATGGTTTGTCACTGAACATCTTGTAATTGATAGTGTATATTAGTACCTAAGTACAAAATACTGTAATACAAAAATGTTACCTTCCACCTTAAGTGACCACAGAAAACCGTAAAATAGTGCTAATAACCAGGTGCTGCAGTTCTAAATAGAACTGTAACCTTCCTCTGCGAAACTAAAAATATTTGTCCCTTCCTTTCTATGTAGCTCATTACACCAGTAACAGTTCATAATAACATCGACAACAGTTAACTCAATATTTTCTTCTTTAAATTTGTGATACCTTTACAACTAGTGTTGCTCTATACTTATTAAGACCGATGATAAGATTTACGTCATTAGCAAAAATGACTAATTTTTATTCATTGGTATTTATGGAAAGCTTCTATACGACGAACTTAAATCATATTTGTAATGATTCTTCACGAAACCACTTGAAATAGCAAGGCCAGTAGCTAGCTAGCAGCTCCAACCAAAAAGTAAACAAAAACATTGCGCGACCCAAGGGTAGATTTTTCAGATCTCGTTATTGCTTGCTTATGGTATATTTCGCTTCTCAGCTTTTACTGTGAGCTTTTTTACACGGGTTTTTCTTGTGGCACTGTATTTACAAACTGATCTGGACGCCTGAACAAAGTCCGGTGTCTACACGTACCGATGCCCTGCACCAAAGCACAAAATAGTTTTAAATTAGAAATATAAGATATTTTCACAGAAAGGGGTGCTTTTAGTTGTCTCCAATGTGTACAAACAAATAGACAGACGGACTGTGGAATTCTGCATGCATTACATTATAAGAACACTAGTCTTACAAACGAAAAAATTAACTGTCAACTACTACGGTGGCTAATTAAATGTTATCTAGCACGTGTGAAGATAAAGCAGCACCGAAATACATAAAACTGCACGAGCATGATGGGTGTTTAGCTTTAAACGCGAGGTCGACGACTTTGAAACGAGCTTTCCCTCGTTGCAGGGTCACTGTTGAATCAATAGCCTGCGGCGAGTACGCAACATCCCTCGGACAGTGTTCCCACGGCGGCACGCCTGCAGACTACAAAAGAGAGGCAGTTTTATTCGCCTGAGGCGATGCACAGCAACGCTGAGCGTACTCACCTTAAGGGGACAGCAGGTGTGGCGTCTGCGCCGTCGCTGTGGCTGCTGCAGACCGCGGGTGAGACGTCGGATGGAGGGCAGACGGTGCAGAAGCCGCCCGGCGAATCGGCGGACCCCTATCAGCACAACCACAAACACTCGAGTCACCACTGGCCAACCGCGGGGACGCGCACTACGCTCTACGCTCACTCCACAACGCCGTTCCGCCTGGAATACTCCGCCGCGATCACAGGACGACTGACTGAGCTTCATTTCCCAGCCCGAGCGCTCGTTCAACGTCGGCCGTTTTCGGCCGTCTCCGCCGCTACCAACTATTGAGCGTCAAAATCACTGAGTGTACGCGAATACAAGCCCGTTTCACATTTATTTTAACTGCGTTTCTGTGTTAAAATGTTCATATCTAGTGTACTGCGTACACTACTGTGATAACGACGTATTATACGTAGAAGAGCAACAAATCGTTTTCCTACAGAAAAGCGCGGGCTAACATGAACGTGGTGGCATTTAAAGTCGTCGCCCTCTGGAATGTAATTATTGATACCATGTTAGTGTTCGCAGGGTACGAAAAGAAAGCGCACAAACCAGTTTCATTGTTTACGTGATCACTTCGCGCGGCGGTCTTTCATATTACGATAAGAAACACGTTTATGTTACATTAGACAGAAAAATGACGGTGTACACTCGTTTAGCCGAATTTCAAGGGATCCAAAAAATGCCAAATCGGTTTAACGATGTTTGAATGAATGAGTTGTTTTTGTAAAATATACGACTTTTGAGTTCACTTTTTCCGTTGTTATGGATATCAATAAAAAATAAAAAATAGCTACCCTGTATATGTACAACAAACAGTATTTCTTGCATTTGCTTAATTGGGAAAGTACTGTATATGTACAGACAGCAAAATGCTTACATCATTTTTTTTTCAAACAATACAGTCACATGTATATTGTGGAACAATATTGTACCCATTGAATTAGTGGCATCATGTAACAGAACAAACGATAATCTTAAGAAATATTTTCTTTACTGCAGCACAAATTATCAAAACACTTGTTTTAGTTTACAACAATTCTTATCGATTGCACGTCTTATTTCTACACATTAAATTAAAAAAAAATCAAGGTTAATTTTCGGTCTCGGTGGTAACATTATGGCACTCTCTGGAGATATAACATCTAGTGCAGCCTGAAATGCCATGGAGACATCAGAAGCGGCAGCAAATCCCACGAGAACATCAAATGCGACTGCAGAAACAATGCGAAGTGGCGGCGTCATATCTTCATGTTTCTCCTCAAAAGATGACATTAAAGTACGTTCACTCTCTACCGCATCATCGGCAGCACTGATGATTGATTCTCCAGTAGCACAGATGTTCTCTGTATGCGTCCAGGCGCAAGCCTGTAGGGGAGCAGCATCAGTTAAAGTTGCATCCACATTGTGAGTGTCAGATTTTGGATCATCGGTTTCCTCTTCAGTTTCAGCGGGGTTATCAGTTGATGTCCAGGCCTTCTTACAACACTTTGTTACTGAGTCTGTTCTAACTTAATCCCAAGCAGTATATTGGGGATAGTTTGCAGTACATTCCATTGTGGGACTGCTTTTT
Organism: Schistocerca americana; assembly: GCF_021461395.2. Taxonomy (NCBI): domain Eukaryota; kingdom Metazoa; phylum Arthropoda; class Insecta; order Orthoptera; family Acrididae; genus Schistocerca; species Schistocerca americana. The sequence goes on from NC_060122.1 coordinate 648,186,803, forward strand.
GTGCTTCGACTGCACTGATGTCAACGTTAACAAGTCGGCGTCTGTAATGAACACTTTATTGAGGTTATTATTCCTTGATCCAATGGTTGCAGACGGCACGTGGTGTTAGCTGGTAAGAACACATCGTCGATGTTCGTAAGTTTCAGGTCATCGAACTGAGGTGCAAATTATTCACCTTCTTCGCAGCCATTTATTGTCGAACTTTCAAGAGCTAGTGACAGAAGAGAGATATGGCCACCCAACCTTTACTGTTATTCTCGTAGTAGCATGGAAAAGTGAACAGGCTGACATTTTTAAAACAAATGGAATTTTATATTTTCCAGTCACTAATAATCTGAGCTTCCCAGAACCATTTGGATTAGAACAGACCTCCGTCAGCCTCTCCTCGTGGCGTTATCCTCCATAACATTTTTCACCCCTGATATATTGTGTTTCGTCGGGTACAGAGTTATAGAAAATGCCGGCTTTATCCATATTAAACACCTCTCTTGACTGATACAAATGAGAGAGCCGGGACTGAAATTCCCACTCACTTGCATCTTCCCTTTTTCTATGTGCCTCCCCACAAACACAGACAGCACTTATTTTATGTCTCTTTCGAAAACTCTAACCCTCAGGCCACACAAACCCTGGGCGATTTCACGGGCCTTTTCCTGAAGCGTGGCGTCGAACAACGTAATTTGCTGTAAGCACATGTGTTGGAACCATTAAAACAGCGAATCCTCCTTGGCTGGCCTCATGGGCTTGCAGCTGACACTAAATGAACAGTTTGGCAGAGTTATCTCTACTTTATATCTCAGCTTATTATCGATGAGATAGTAGGCTTCAGGATTTGAAAGTTTTCTGCAAGCTGTGTTTTAGCTTGCTCTCCACTGTTGACCGTGCGTAGAATTTGCTGCTTTTGTTTTGGCGTTAGAGCGTTATGAGCTCGTTTCCGTTTCGGCGGCATATTGCAAATGACGGAGTGAAAGGAAAAAAAAACAAAGAAAAAATACCGGGTGATCAAAAAGTCAGCATAAATTTGAAAACTTAATAAACCACGGAATAATGTAGGTAGAGAGGTAAAAATTGACACACATGCTTGGAATGACATTATTAGAACTAAAATTCAGGATGGCGCTCCACCCCATATTGCTAGACGCGCGAAAGATCTCTTGCGCGCGTCGTTTGGTGATGATCGTGTGCTCAGCCGCCACTTTCGTCATGCTTGGCCTCCCAGGTCCCCAGACCTCAGTCCGTGTGATTATTGGCTTTGGGGTTACTTGAAGTCGCAAGTGTATCGTGATCGACCGACATCTCTAGGGATGCTGAAAGACAACATCCACCACCAATGCCTCACCATAACTCCGGACATGCTTTACAGTGCTGTTCACAACATTATTCCTCGACTACAGCTATTGTTGAGGAATTATGGTGGGCATGTTGAGCATTTCCTGTAAAGAACATGATCTTTGCTTTGTCTTACTTTGTTACGCTAATTATTGCTATTCTGATCAGATGAAGCGCCATCTGTAGGACATTTTTTGGACTTTTGTATTTTTTTGGTTCTAATAAAACCCCATGTCATTTCAAGCATGTGTGTCAATTTGTACCTCTCTATCTGCATTAAACCGTGATTTATTCGGTTTTCAAATTTATACTGACTTTTTGATCACCCGGTACATTCACTGTTAATAAAGAAAGAGCTCTCTGGGTTGTGGGGCTCGCATTGTGCGGTCTGCTGACAAGTCCTTTTCTTCGTCCGCCCTAGCTTCATATACCGAGGAAGTGACGCGTTAGCAGCAAGCAAGCGATCAGACCGTTGTTATGAAATCACAGTACAGTATGTTACTGAGAAAAAAATATCAAACGGAAATACAATAGTGTACAACGTTACATACGCTGACGGAAAAAAATCGAAACACAAAAAAGTAATTAATGTAGAATAATGAAATTTCAGGAATATATGTCTAGGTAACATATGTAAGTGATTAACAAAGGAATGTCACAGGTTAATGTAAGCGTGAGATAAGTCATTACAAATATGAAATGCTGGTACATTAATAACCAGTGCAACCGCCAGAAAGTTGAACACAAGCATGCAAACGTGTCTGCACAGTGTTGTACAGGTGCTAGACGTCAGTTTGTGGGATGCCTGTTGCGGTTGCTCGGTCACAACAGGGACGGTTAATGCTTGTTGTGGATGACTCTGGAGTTGTCGTCCGATGATGTCCCATATGTGCTCAACTGGAGATACATCTGTTGATCGTTGCAAGAGCGGTATGTGGGAGTGCGTTATCCTGTTGGAAAACACCTCATGGAATGCTATTCGCGAATGGCAGCACAACAGGTCGGATCACCAGACTGACACAAAACTTTACAGTCAGGGTGCGTGAGATAATCACGAGAGTGCTGCTTCTGTCCTAAAGAATCGCATTCCGAGACCGTAACCCCAAGTGTAGGTCCATTGTGTCTAGCACGGAGACAGGTTGATTGCAGGTCCTCAACTGGCCTCCCTCTAATCAACACACAGCCATCACTGGCACCTGGGCAGAAACTGCTTCCCTTAGAAAAAAAAAAAAAAAAAAAAAAAAAAAAAAAAAAAAAAAAAAAAAAAACAGGCCTCCACTCTGTCCTGCAATGAGCTCTCGTTTGACACGACTGAAGTCGCAAATGGCGATGGTTTGCGGTCAGTGGAATGCTCGCTACAGGGCATCTGGCTCGGAGCTGTCATTGAAGTAACCAATTCTGTAACAGCCATTGTGTCACTGTGTTGCCAAATGCTTCCCGAATTGCTGCTACAGATGCAGTACGACGTGCCATCGCCGTACTCCGAACACGATATGCTCCTTCTCGGTAATGCCACGTGGCCGTAGAGTCCGGTCACCTAGTCACCATACATTCTTATGACGATCGCTGCCAGCTATCATGTGCAGTGGCTGCACTCCTGCTATGTCTGCCTGCAAAATCACAGAAGGGACGTTCAGTTCCTCGTAGCCCTCTTACACAACCTCGTTCAAACACAGTGAGGGTAATAACGTCTTCGTCGCCTGGGAGGCGTTCTTAACTAGCATCGACTCACTGAGTCCAATCTCAAAGGCAACTAACGCTCAAGACCGTTGCAGCGTGTAATTAAAGCAAATTTTATTTGTATCCTCATAGTGGCGCTACTAGCCTTATTCTTATGCAGCTGCTGCAAAACATGAATAGACATCATCTTTCAGATGTAGAAACACGCTTTCCAATTTTAGTTTGTGTCGTACGGCTCATTCCTGGTGCTGAGAACTTTTTGCCCTCGCTGTACGTACATACTTAGTTTAGACGAAGTGTAGGGTATAGATAGGGTGAGCAGACGTCCGGATTAATCCGGACATGTCCTCCTTTAGCTCTTTGTGCGGGGTCCGGGCGGATTTTCACAGTGTCCGGCTTTTTCGCAAAGTTGAGCGTAATACAGTTAAATTTACAATTCGTCCCGTTCTACTGCTCATTTCTTAATTACTTTAACTATTGTCACAGCCTTCGTGATAAACACGCACGAAGGCGGTGTTAGTAGATGGCACCAGGATTGTCGATGTCATTGTTGATCTACTTACAAGCGAATGCAAATATCGATTATTTAAAATTTTCGTTTCGTATCTTCACTTTGTATTGGCTTGGCTTCCTGTAGTGCACGTGTGATTTGAAGAGTGTAATTTTTAACCTAGTGAGTTACGTAAAATATTTGTCTATGCCTAAACGAAAGTGTAAATTTTCTGATGTCCTTTCCTGCAAATATCCGGCTTTAAGAAAGGGAGAAATGAATTTGAAGCGGAATGTAAGATATGTGGAGCTGATTAAGAAATAACTCGACAGATTAACTGTCATGGTTTTATTTCATTGTTCCATAGTCATTCAATTTATTTGTATTCGGAAGGTTAAAGTGCAGTTTACATGTCGTCAGCTGCTGCTTGAATTGTAGATGTTGGTATAATAAGAGATGGGGCCCCTCCACGCCCGCACCAACGTGGTGACCAAACCAAAAGTTCTCCTGTCACCTCCGTAAACATATTAGTTGTTTAGTAAGTGGATCACAGGATGCTGGGCTGTGATGTTGTCCGTGCGTCTGGGTAAGGCTACGCATTAACACGGTCCATCAGGTGATAGATAGTGGACGAAACGCGAGTGAGGGTAGCGATTTGAAGAGCAGAGGAAAAAAAGTGCCATGGCTCGTGCCGTGGGAAAAAAACCTCTGCGACAGTGGGATGGGTAGTAAGAGCAGTAGTGGCTTACTAACTGCGATAGCTCATGCAAGGTTGGATTTGTTAGTACAGGCATCATGCATCATTACCGTGACAAGCGATGGCGATGTGTCCCAGTTGCTGCTGCTGCTACATTCCTGGAACAATCAAGATCGTTATCAGTAGTGGGAGATCGGCCATAGATCATCTCACTGTGTGGGGGATGTGTGGAGCTTGTTTGCATGCAGTTTACGGTACGGCTTCCCTGTGTGCTGCCAGTTATTCGACAGTGTATTTCAGTTGGATATCCAGTAATGGCGTCTGATTAACAGGGGCTTGCCTGTGCCGTTATGTTTGCGTATGCTTGGCCATAGATGTTATGTCCTTACAAGTATGTCTTTTGGTCTTTTATGTTTCCATCTATGGTTGTGGTCGTAGTTCCCCAGATTCAGAATAAACGGGTTCTGCGAATGTCTGGAGTTTCTGTATAGTCTTGTGGTGAGTTTGTGGATTACCTCCGTGAGAGTCTCAAGTCGGTATTCCCGGCGAAGGTCCGCGATGCGTGTGTATCGTGGAGCATTGCTTATGATTTTGAGTACTTTGTTTTGTATGAGCTGCAGACGGCGCAGGCGTGTAGGCGCAGCGTATCCCCAGACAGGAGCTGCGTACGTCATCAGGGGTCGGATAAGTGTCATGTACATGGACCTCGACACCCTTCTGTTCAGTGTGCTACGCCTGTTGAGCATAGGATAGAGCTGTTCGAGCCTCGCGCTAGCTCGGTTGGTCATGTGTTGTATGTGGTCTCCCCAGAGTAATTTCCGGTCCAGCCAGACACCGAGGTATTTGACTTTCTCGCGGAAACGTATTGGACGTGCATGTAGAGTTATTGGTCTGCAGTAGCGGTGTTTGCGCAGTTGCTTCGGTCTTCTAGTGAACAGAACGGCTTCGCACTTGTCGACGTTTACTCTAACACGCCATTTCTCCAACCAAGGCTCGGCCACTCTGAGTGCAGTCTGTAGGCGTGACGTAATGTTTGATTGTTTCCAATCTTGCGCGAGGATGGCTGTGTCATCCGCGTAGATTGCCATCATTGTGTTGTGTGTGGTTGGGAGATCGTTTATGTAGAGGTTAAACAGTAGGGGCCCTAGGATGCTTCCCTGGGGTACTCGCGCGTGTATACCTTGTCGTGTTGATTGTTTTCCCTGCACGTCAGTGTTGAAACTCCTGTCTGTGAGGTATGAGTGTATTAGACGCAGCAGCCCGTCGGGGAATCCCGCGTCGCTGAGTTTGCGGATGAGGCCGTTGTGCCATAGACGGTCGAAAGCCTTTTCGATGTCCAGGAACACTGCCCCTGTAGCTTTGTTTATGTTGAAGCCATGTGTTATATGTTCAACGACCCGTAGGAGTTGTGTTGTGGAGTGGTGATTCCTGAAGCCGAATTGCTCCGGTCTCAGGATGTCATTTGTTATGCAGTGCCTAGTGATGCGTTTGAGAATCACCTTCTCAACAATCTTATTGAGCGAGCTCAGAAGGCTGATGGGTAGGTAATTTTGTGGGAGGCTGTGGTCTTTCCCCGGCTTCCTGAACATCAGGACCTTGGCCGTCTTCCAAAAGGCGGGCAAGTGTTGGTGTTTTAATATGGCATTCGTTATGTGTGTTAGGTACTCAGTTGCTTTGTCCGCAGGGGGCTCCCGTCTTGGGAGTATGTGGGTGGCATCCACACGGGCCCTTAGCTAAGCCTGGCATTACTTCCACTTACTTGTGTCAGGCTTCTCCTGTTTCCTTTCCTATCCGGCCCCCCTCGGCCAACTCTTGGTTTCTTCGACCCCAACGGTATTAGGTTTCCGAGGCCCAAGGGTGTCTTTCACTTTCCTCTCTAGTATCTATTATCTACCCTCCGACCCAACGGCGAAGCGAGCGGAAGAAGAATCTTATATCCCAGGTTCTCAAAGATCGTGGAGGCGGAAGAGGTCATGCCAGACGAACTGGCTGTAAAGGCGCCGCTCAGCCATCATTGAGCTCGCGGCAGTTCGTTGCAGTTCTGGTACCGGAAGTCACATGTCACATACATATGTGCCGTGATGAATTGTTCCAGAATCATAGTGTGTGGGTCACTTCCTCGCAAGCTGTAATCCACCTTAAACAAATTCACGCAAATGGCAATTTCTCCTGTCATTTTCTCTAAAGACCAATGGCGATGGGATAAGGACGATGGTAGCAGGCTCCGAGTGAGGCTGGAAGCTACTAGTCTGGACCTGCACACTGGCGGCAGGTGTGTGATGGTCGCCTTCCTGAGAACCCGTGTGACTACTCGGGAATCCGGTCCTGCACCTGCGACTGGGCAGGCCTATTTAGGATGACCGCTGCCCACCCTGAATGGGGAAGGCCCTAGAAAATGTGGGCTAAACATCGGAAGTCACACTTGAACCGGGCTGGGAATCCGCACCCAGTAGGTCACTCCTTATACTGCGGACGTAAACAAAAGAAGAATGAAATGATTATGACAATAGGGACATGGAATGTCAGGACCCTCCTGGACGTGAACAATTACAGACCAGAGAGAAGCACTGCTCTTATCACCCAAGAACTAGCCCGTCTAGATATAGACATTGCTGCCTTGAGTGAGACAAGACTCTCAGGTGAGGAACACATTAGTGAGGTACGTTCAGGGTACACCATCTTCTGGAAGGGAAAGGATGCAGGAGAACCACGCATCCATGGTGCAGGATTTGCCGTAAAAACGAAAATAGTGAAAGATCTTCGACTTACACCTGTCTCAATTAATGAAAGACTGATGACTCTTAGAGTACCCATTGGTTCAGACAGATTCATCACCTTCGTCTCTGCATATGCTCCTACTTTAGACAGTGATGAAGACACAAAGAATCAGTTCTACCACCAACTGAACAGTACTCTCTCTAAAATACCCATTCAAGATAAATTAATTTTACTTGGTGATTTCAATGCCAGAGTGGGAAGGGACAACCGTTTTTGGAGAGATGTCATGGGTAAACAAGGGGTGGGAAACTGCAATGCAAATGGGTTGCTACTTCTTGGTCTGTGTGCTGAGCACGAGCTTTTCATCTCCAATACCCAATTCCGTTTGCGTAACCGCTATAAGACCACATGGATGCACCCACGCTCCAAACATTGGCATCTTATAGACTACGTTATTACGCGACAGCGTGACAAGAAAGACATTCTCATCACAAAAGCAGCACTAAACATCGATGAGTGCTGGACGGACCATAGACTTTTAGTCAGCCGTTTGAGAGTACCAAAGTATCGCAAGCCACGATCCCACTTTTCAAACCCACCACGCAGAAAATTCAACATAAGCAACCTGAACAACAAAAATGTTCGCTCACACTTCCAAGACATACTGTCCGAACAACTTAACAAAGCTCCAGCAACCACAGATGACGTCGAACAAGAATGGACCACATTAAAGAACATCATCAAAGAAACTGCTGAGAATGTTGTTGGTTGTAGTGCACGGAAAAGAAGTGACTGGTTTGATGACAACCACGGAGAAATCCAAGCCATCATCAATGCAAAGCGGGATGCTTACCTATCCCTTGCTCAAGATCCATCCTGCGCAGAAAAGAAAGCACACTTTCTAGAACTCAAGCAGAAATGTCAAAGTGAAATACGAGTAATCAAGAACAAATGGTGGCAACAGAAAGCCACAGAACTCCAAAATCTTTCTGATGCAAGGAACCTGCGTGGCTTTTATGCTGGTATTAAAGAGCTGTATGGACCTATCCGCTCATCATCAGGAGCACTTAAAGCTGCTGACAACTCCACCATTCTTACTGAAAGTCAGGACATCTTAAATCGTTGGAAAGAGCACTTCAGCTCACTGTTAAACAGCCCTTCTACTGCCGCTGGAGATTTTCTCAAAAATGTCCCACAGCACCCTCCAAAACCCTGTCTGGCTGATCCTCCAACTTTTCAAGAATTTTGCAAGGCACTCAAGAGTGTGAAACCTGGGAAGGCTCCTGGACCTGACAGCATCCCGATGGAGCTTATTGAGGGTGGCGGCTTGCCTCTAAAAACTAGACTCTTCTCACTTATTATATTAATGTGGGAAACCCGCAAGGTACCAGCTGACTTGAAGAACTCCACAATTGTCACCATCTTCAAAAAGGGCGACAAAAGCGTCTGTGGTAACTACCGGGGAATATCTCTACTCTCTGTCACTGGAAAAATTTTTGCAAGAATCCTTTTAAATCGCCTCCAGACACTTTCAGAGACTATACTACCTGAGTCTCAATACGGGTTTCGACCTTCAAGAGGGACAATTGACATGATCTTCTGTGCACGACAACTACAGGAGAAGTGCAGAGAACAGCAAAAGCCTTTACTACTTGTTTTTTACGATCTAGAAAAGGCCTTTGATACAGTTCCCAGAGAAGCCATGTGGATGGTCTTAAAACGCTTCGGCTGCCCTGAACATTTTGTTGACCTGATTGAAGCTCTCCACGTTGATATGACTGGACAGGTCCTCTGCCAGAATGAAATGACTGGTGAATTCCCAATAACAAGTGGGCTTAAACAAGGATGCGTTCTTGCACCTACATTATTTGCATTGTATCTGGCAGCTATGCTTTACGAGACAACCGTAAACAATGCAGGAATAGAACTAAAGTACAGGTTTGATGGAGGATTATTCAACCAGTCCAGACTCCATTCAAAAAGGTTCACCAGTACCACTCGCGTGACAGAGCTGCAGTATGCTGATGACAATGCCTCTCCAGCTCATTCACCTGCAGAGTTGCAGCTGTCAGTTGATTCCTTCAGCAGGGCGTACGAACGATTTGGTCTCTCCATCAATATTTCAAAGACAAAGGTGATGGCGCAGCCAACTCCTGGCTCCTCCGTTCCTGACTTCAGCATATCCATCTATGATACACTCCTGGAACAAGTGGACCATTTCCTCTACCTGGGAAGCATACTGTCATCCAACTGCTCATCTGGAAAAGAAGTGGAGAATAGAATACGTGCTGCACATGTAGCATTTGGTCGTCTTACAAAGCGTGTCTTCCTGAATAAAGACCTAACACTGTACACCAAACTGATGGTGTACAAAGCTGTAGTCATTTCCACCCTGCTATATGGTTGCGAAACCTGGACGTTGTATCGCTGCGATCTGAAGAAACTAGAACGCTTCAACCAACAGAAGCTAAGATATATCATGAACCTAAAATGGGATGACTTCATATCCAACACGGCTGTTCTAGAGAGAGCAAAAATGCATAGCATGGAAGCTCTTATCATTGGGCATCAACTCAGATGGGTCGGACATGTCCAGCGGATGAAAAATGACAGACTTCCACGCCAAATGCTGTACAGCGAAGTGAGCACAGGTAAAAGGCCACGAGGTGCCCCTCTCAAACGTTATAAGGATCAGTACAAGAAAAATCTGAAAAACTTGAACATCGATCCGAGTAACTGGTCCACAATAGCAGAAGACCGAAGTCGCTGGCGTTCAGTTACCTCAAATGCTCTTCAAAACTTTGAGCTGGAACGTCGAAGAATGGAGAATGACAAACGCCAGAGACGTAAACTCCTCCAGGCTCAGCCACGTCCTCCACCTTCCATCAGCTGTAATGTCTGTGGCCGCCTGTTCCACGCTAGGATTGGATTGCTAAGCCATCAACGACACTTCCACGCCTGAACCGTGACAAAGGAAATCTCAGGAGAGAAATGAAAACTCGGATACGAGTATCAGCCGACGACGACTCAGTTGCTTTATCCGTGAACTCCTGGAGGACATGGTTTTGAATGCCATCATGACCAGGGGCTTTCCTAGCAGCGGAATGCATTACAGCCAAGGAGACTTCGGCTGTGCTAGCATGTCGAATGTCGTCGCGCGATGGTTGGGCTAGAATGCGTGTAACCTCTTGGTCAGTAGCAAGTGTGAACACTGGATCTGATGGTACCAGGTTCGGTGTGAATGACGCTGCGAGTGTTCGAGCCATTAGTTCTGCTTTCTCTTCCGCTGAGTATGCGGGTCCGTCAGGCCCTTGAAGCGTTGGGGTGTATATTTTCTCCCTGGTGAAGTGTCGGGCTAGTTGCCACACGCCAGGTCGTGCGGTGTCCAGCCCTTCGAGTTTTTTAGTCCACTGTTGTGTTTTATGTGTTTGTATTTTATCGTGTATGATGCCCTGTAGTCTGTTAATGTGCCGTTTGAAGTACGGACGCCTGGTGCGCTGCCATTGTCCCCTGAGGCGATTCCTCATTGAGATTAGGCCCAGGATTTCCTGGGGCAGGGCCGCACTGCGTTGTTGTAAGGTGCGATCAGGTATGGTGCCTGCCATTGCGTCCCGGATGGCGTTAGTGAGGGTTTCTACTGCCTCGTCAATAGATGTTGGTAGCGGTGCGTCGAATGAAGGGAGGTGAATGGTCTCACGTTTTTCGCTTTGTAAACAATTTCGTGTTGTTGACATAACAAAACAATTGACGCCACTCTGTCACCACAATCAATGTTTTTAATTTTTTTATATTGCTCAGTTAACCACCACCTGACCATCAGTAACAATTAACTACTAGTTTTACCGGTAATTCCCGGCAGTCAAGTGACTTGTCCAAAACTAACGGGTGGTATCCACATCTGCAGTTGACCCGTTTGATGTGTCCTCTTTTTTCTTATTTTATCCTCTTTTTTGAAGCTGTTTGTCCTCCTTTCTGAACAATTGCATCTGGTCACCCTAGATATAGGATATGTAATGTGCGGTACATTTTTCGATGTGATTCGATAGGGACTGAACAGCTAGTACGGGTTAATCGAGTTTTAGATTTACTCTATTTCGAAATTGCAAGGGTTACGTTATAAAAATAAACTAGAGCAACAAAGAAGTTCGTTAAAATTTTCTATAAAGTAACAGATTTTCAACAAAGTACTAGCTTTTGAATGTAGTTTCCTGAATAGCCGAACAACTCAACCTTAAGCCGCCGAGCTCAGTGAAGAAATATACACTGAAGCGCCAGAGAAACTGGTATAGGCATGCGTATTTAAATACAGAGATACGTGAACAAGCAGAATACTGCGCTGCAGTCGGCAACGCCTATGTAAGACAAGTGTCTGGCGCAGTTTTTAGATCGGTTACTGATGCTACAATGGCAGGTTATCCAGATGTGAGTGAGTTTGCACGTGGTGTTCTAGTCGGCGCACGAGTGATGGGGCTTAGCATCTCCGAGGTGGCGATGAAGTGAGGATTTTCCCGTACGACCCTTTCACGAGTGTACCGGTAAAACATCAAATCTCCGACATCACTGCGGCCAGAAAAAGATCCTCCAAGAACGTGACCAACGACGACTGATGAGAATCGTTCAGCATGACAGAAGTGCAACCTTTCCGCAAATTGATGCAGATTTCAGTGTTGGGCCATCAACAAGTGTCAAGTGTGGCGAAGGCCCACTCATGTATTCTTGATGACTGCACGACATGAAGCTTTGCGCCTCGCCTGGGCCCATCAACACCGACATTGGACTGTTGATGAATGGAAACAAGTTGCCTGGTCGGACGAGTCTCGTTTCAGATTGCATCGATCGGATGGATGTACGGGTATGGAACAACCTCATGAATCCATGGACCATGCATGTCAGCAGGGGACTGTTCAAGTTGGTGGGGGCTCTGTATTGGTGTGGGGCGTGTGCAGTTGAAGTGATATGGGGCCCCTGATACTTCTAAATTCGACTCTGACAGATGACACGTACGTAAGCATCCTGTCTGACGGACTTGGGAAATTCCAGCAGGACAATGCTACACCCCGCACTTCCAGAATTGCTAGAGCTGCTTCAGTCTTCTGAGTCTTCTGAGTTTAAACACTTCCACTGGCCAGCAAACTCCCCGTACACAAACATTATTGAGCTAGGATGCCTCACCACGTGCTGTTCAGAAGAGATTTCCACCCCTCGTTCTCCTACGGATTCATGGACAGTCCTGCGGGATTTATGGCGTCAATTCCCTCCAGCAGTACTTCAGACACTAGTCGAGTCCATACCACGTCGTGTTGCGGCACATCTGCGTGCTCGCAGGGGCCCTAAACGATATTAGGCAGGAGTATCAGTTTCTTTTGGCTCTTCGTTATAAGTAATCACTATAAGTATCTACGGCTTAACGAAGTTTAACTAAGCCAAATGTTGGTGGAGCTGCAGCGTGTGTCAGTTATTATAAAACTATTTTTTTTAATCTCTAATTTTGAAAGCTATAATAGTATAAAGAAATTGTGATTGGAATTGGAAACTGAAAGGGTTTACTGGTTTGGTGTTCCTTGAAGTTCTGTCTGGTTTGCTTACTCCAGAAACTAAAAAGACTGCTAGTTTTGATCAGATAATCAACACACGTAGTAAGTTATCCGTTGTCTTAAATTAGACAAATGAGTCTATGACATTATTATTTCATTTCATCTGCGAGAATAACGTTTGCCACATCTCGTCCGTCTTATAGGAACACCAGTTTTATCCCACAACTTCTAGACAGAATATAGGAAAATGTAACTAAATGTAACCATTAGATTCATAGACAATTTCATGGAAACAGACATGAAGGCAAAGTCTGTTAAAACATTTTTCCTTGCTAACATCAAATTAGTCTCAACACTGAACACTTCTGCCCAGTGTTCTTTTGTAAGATGCCAGTCCCAACCTCTGCGACATAGGAAATTTCTTTGATCGCGATCGTCTCATTAGTAGTGATAGAGCATATAAGACGGCAAATCCTTGGTCTTTTTCAGAAGTTTCGTTACGTCATTTCTTCGCACAATAGAGGGCGTATAGTCTTATTAAAGAGAGATTAGTTTCTTCGTCTGACACAGTCGCTCCATCAACTTCTTCGGAAATTTTTCCAATAAAAAGTCATAGTTGAGACTACGACATTATTTTTTTTTCTTAACTACAGACAAGTTCGGATGGAAGTTACTGAGTTATCTGCGAACATAATTTTTGCACCATCCAGTCAGTTAGTCTTACAGAAATGACTTTCTCTCATACCTTTTGGACTGAATCTGGAAAAATGGAACTAAATGCTGCTATTAGATTCACGAGACAATTTCAAGGAGTGAATGATTAGTCAATGAGCATGATGAGCATGTTGTGATTGTTCAATGTTAACAATGGATCCGTTTGTTTTTTCGCTTGTCAGAAAAATTTCACAGCTGTGACACATTCCTGCTTTCAGGCTATAAGAATATATCCACGTTCTGACTTATCACTCAAGAAATTTTCGTGGATTACGACGTAACACACTCAAAAGTGACTGGGAAATCCACGGTTCAGCATTTGTTCGAAGGTACACAAATGTCGTACCCATATTAATGGCAGCTTTCGAATACTCATATGGAAGAGTGAGATATAACATACTCGTTCGCTTGATACTTTTAATGTTTTTATTGTTTCACATATTTGCCTCAACTTCATTACCAAACGTTCTGGGCTTCGTGTGCGCTTCAGTTCCCAAATATTGTTGACAGTTGGCGGGAGTGATGTGGATAGTAAATAGTCAGTTACATTTTATGTGCAGAGTAGATTCTTGGATTATCCACCTTACTCTAGACTTCACATTACTGAATAATACACAGATATTCTCTGCAGTTTGGTGATACGTATGCAACTAACCATTGTGTGTTGCGTTGCATGTTAAAAAAAGAAATTGCAAGAAAGTAGAAAATTAAGGAGGTAGATCCTGGATAAATTGAAAGAACCAGAAGTTGTTAAGAGTTTGAAAGAGCATGGGGGAATGTTGGAAAACAACAGAAGACGAATGGATAGCTTTGAGAGATGAAGTCGTGATAGCACTAGAGGATCACATAGGTAAAAAGACAAGGACTGGGTGAAATCCCTGGATAACACTAGGGTATTGAATCTATCTGATGAAAGGAGAAAACATAAATATGAAACAGGCGAAAAAGAATGTAGATATTTAAAAAAATGAGACTGACAGGAAATGCAAAATGGCTGAGCGGTAATGGCTAGAGACCAAACACAAGGCCATAAAAATGTGCATCACTAGTGGTATGTTAGATGCCCTCTATAAAAAATTAAACAGATCTTTGGAGAAAAGACAAACAGCTTTTGAATACCAATAGCTCACAAGCCAAGCGAGTACTAAGCAAAAAAGGGAAAGCTGGAAGGCGGAACGAACAAACAGACAGAAACAAATTTGAGGAAGAGAAGAGGAAGCAGATGATGATGAGATGGAAAGTATGGGACTGCAAGAAGAATTAACCAGAGAACCAGAAGACCAAAGTGGAAACAAGCTCGTAGAATTATTGAGAGGGCCTTTGGAGAGACACACGACAAAACTATTCCATCCGGTGTGCAAAGCATAGAAGACAGGGGGAATACCCTCAGACTTGAAAAATGTACTAATTACAGTTAAAAAGAAGGAAGTGTCTAACAGGTGTGATTACGTAAAATTCTGTACATGGCTGCGCTGTCAGCGACAGTTTACAAAGTAAAATTAAAGCAATGGCAGCCCTCAGTCGCAAAAGGAGGTCTTTTGACCTAGCTTTCGGCAATGCTATGAGTGCCTTCAACAGAAGTAAAACACTCAGACAGGCATGTCACGTATAAAACTAAATTTTAAGCGATACAGCTTTTATATTTTCATTTTTTAAATTTTTTAAAAATAGAATACTTAGAAGCAAGCAACTATGGGCTGCCCACACGTGTCTAATTTTGTGACTAAAGCTTTATAGCTTAATATTTAGTTTTATGCGTGACGCGCCGGTTTGATTATTTTACTTCTGATGAAGGCACTCATAGTAGTGCCGAAACTTAGGTCAAAAGACTCAACTGAAGGCTGTTTTAATTTTGTTTTAGGTGTGATTACAAGTGAACAATCGATTTAATACATCATGGCTGCAAAATATTAACACGAGTTATTTGCAGAAGAATAGAAAAAGTGGTACAAGTCGACCTCGGAGAAGATCAGTTTTGATTCCAGAGAAATAGGACGAGGGAGGAAATAGTAATCTTACGTCATAGCTTAAAAGGTAGTTTGAAGGAATGCAAACCTAAATTTATAGTATTTATAGATTTAGAGGAAGCTTTTTAAAGTGTTAACTGGACTACACACTTTCAAATTTTGAAGGGAGCAAGGGTGAAATACAGGGGGCGAACGGCCATTTACAGCTTGTGTAGCAATCAGACTGCAATTACGGGAGTCGAAGGATATGAAAGAGAAGCAGTAACAGGGAACTCCAGGCTATCCACGATGTTATTCAATCTGTACACTGAGAAAGCACTAAAGTAAACCAAGAAAAATTTGGAAAGAAAGTTGAAGTACACGGTGAAGAAATAAAAACTTCGTGATTTCCCAATGATATTATACTCGTAGTTCTGGCAGAGCCAGCAAAGGACTTGGAAGAGCAACTGAGCGTAATGGATAGTGTCTTGAAAAAAGATTATTCTGTTCTAGTCTGCACCATAATCCGCAAGCCCCCTAATGGTGTGTGGCCGAGAGAACTTGCTGTACCACTAACTGAGCCATCTAACCCTCATCTAATCGCGAATAGCGCGTGGGAAGAACGATTGTCGGTAAGCCTCTGTATTGGTTCTAATATCTCGAATTTCGTCATCGTGGTCATTACACGTGACATATGTGGACAGAAGTATTATGTTGTCTGATTCTTCTCGGAAAGTGCTCTCTCGAAATTTCAATAGTAAATCTCTCCGTGATGTACAACGCGTCTCGTGTAACGCTTGCAAATGGAGTTTGCTGAGCATCTCCATTACGCTTGAAACTTCCCCTTTGTGAGTAAAGAATGACAGTGCTGGCAAAACTCTTACGTTATTTGATTTTCAAACAGCTGAACAAAACTCAACGTACTCAGACAGTTTTCTCTTTACGTATTTTCATAATCACTAAACTGACACACAATATTTTAGCGCAACACAATCTGACTTTCAATAATCCTTACAAAAGAATGACCCTGACTAACAATAACTTATACCAGAATGAGATTTGCACTCTGCAGCGGAGTGTGCGCTGATATGAAACTTCCTGGCAGATTAAAACTGTGTGCCCGACCGAGACTCGAACTCAGGACCGTTGCCTTTCGCGGGCTAGTGCTCTACCATCTGAGCTACCGAAGCACGACTCACGCCCGGTACTCACAGCTTTACTTCTGCCAGTATCTCGTCTCCTACCTTCCAAACTTTACAGAAGCTCTCCTGCGAACCTTGCAGAACTAGCACTCCTGAAAGAAAGGACATTGCGGAGACATGGCTTAGCCACAGCCTGGGGGAGGTTTCCAGAATGAGATTTTCACTCTGCAGCGGAGTGTGCGCTGATATGAAACTTATACCTTTCATGAGTCACTTACCTCACAAAAATCTTCGTGACTCGAATTACTGCAATACAGTGAGCGCCAATACTGTCAGCTAAATAACAGTTTCTAACAACGGGAGACTCTAACTACTGATAGGCATAGTTAGCAAATGAAAGATTTTGATAGAGAACAAACAATGTATTTCTCTTAATAGCATTCAAAAGTCATTATATATATATATATATATATATATATATATATATATAATTTTGTGACATCCAATTAAACAAATATCCTTTTTCTGACGGACACACGTCCAGATCGTTCGCTCAAAACTCTGGCATCTCTCTCCCCACATCCACCATTGCTGGCGGCTCATCTCCAGCTGCGCAACGCTACGCGCTGGTCACATCCAACTGCCCAACACTACACATGCGAATATTCCAACAACGAGTCCAACCAGCCACAGACAGCACACAGCGCAGTCAGCGATTTTCGTACAGAGCACTATGCGGTGTTACCAACATAAAAACCTAAACAGCATTCTTACTTAGCCCCCATGCTCCCCACAGAAAATATTACAAATTGTTTTGGGCAGTGGACAATACTGATTTGATATAATTTTTCATAATTACAGTAACAAAGATATCAAATGCACACACTTATTGATGCAATGTTGGTCAAAAGCAAAAATTGTTCTCACAGTCCTGATCATTCATCACAGTAGTAATTAGTTTTATGTACAAAGTCTGAGCAGTAAAGGAAATTGCACACGGAAGTAGTAGATTTCCGTGCAGTCTAGAAGAAGTAGTGTTGTCCTTCCAACGGAAAGACAGTGCTAACTCTTGACACGCAGACTGGTAATGGGCCACAACAGAGCGAACCCATATCAGAGTCAGTCGAAGTTTTGAAGAATATTGGTAGGTAGGTCATGACAGAGCAGACCCACTGTAGTCCTGGTAGAGATTATGGTATTGGTGCGCCATCAAAGGTGCAGACCCACTGTAGTCTTTTAAGAGATGACAAGCAGCCATCCGTTGCGACTATGCGGGTGCACAATCACTATCGAAGAGTCTTGCGGATAATATAGCAAGTCCACTTGTGCACTGACAAAAAATTTTTTGGAATGTCCTTAAAACCAGCAATGCTGTTAACCAGTCCCTTGCTGAAATATTAACACACTTGCGAGCGCTAACAGTCCCTTTTTATGAACTTCTCACATATTGTGCATATACTATGACCAACAGAAATGTGTGCAGTGAAATGAAACCCTACTATATACTTAATTTGAAGATCTGGTGTCTAATTTTATAACATGAGGATACAATTACAAAGGTACAAAAACACGTTATTAAAAATATAATGATAACGTTAGTAGTAATTCAGGCATTACAGAAGAATAGAAATAAAAATATACATCAGTGTTGCAGGAATTATGACATAAGTAAATAAATAAAAAGCTGAGAATATCTTTCGAAACATTAACTTCACACATGAACATTAAAAACAGAACAGATAAATAATTACTGTCTAAACATCTTTGCAAAGTAAAGACATATTATTAATGCAAATTGTATTTGAGGATAACAGTATTCTTCACCATAGTGAATGTAGCGTAGTATTAGAAGAGAAAAAAAAATTCCATGAAAAAGCACACAGAGGCAGTAAGAACACAAATACACAAGGGTACACAAGCACATACCAGAATAACACAAAAGGAAAGGGCAGGGTTTGATTTAAGTGTGACATTTGGTACTGCAGTCCAACCCAAAACTTAATTCCATAGATCTTTCCTCTTATTTCAACGGTTTTTTTCCGCAAAAAGGTCCTATCTATGCATGCTTTCTGTATTTATATGTTCACATATTTCTTACCTCATTATTTATTTTCCATTATCTTACCTCATCATTTGTTTCCAAGAAAATCCTACCTAAACCTGTCGTCCCTCAACCGTACTTTTTTGTTCATATCCTCTTTCAAAATAATTATTCTTCATTGTACACTACTTTTTTGGCCAAACCGTTTTCTTATACCTTCTCAATGCGTTTCTTCCAGTTCATCATTTTCTTATATAGCATACCCCCTATGCTAACTTAAATCAGATATACAGGGTGGTCCATTGATAGTGACTGGGCCAAATATCTCAAGAAATAAGCGTCAAACGAAAAACTACAAAGTACGAAACTTGTATAGCTTGGAGGGGGAAACTAGATGGTGCTATGGTTGGCCCGCTAGATGGCGCTGCCATAGGTCAAACAGATATCAACTGCGTTTTTTAAAATAGGAACCCCCATTTTTATTACATATTCGTGTAGAAAGTAAAGAAATATGAATATATTAGTTGGACCACTTTTTCGCTTTGTGATAGATGGCGTTGTAATAGTCACAAACGTATAAGTACATTCAGTGCGGACGGTATTTGTTTCGTGATACATTACCCATGTTAAAATGGACTGTTTACCAATTGCGGAATAGGTCGATATCGTGTTGATGTATGGCTATTGTGATCAAAACACCCAATGGGCGTGTGATATGTATGCTACGCAGTATCCTGGACGACATCATCCAAGTGTCAGGACCGTTCGCCGGATAGTTACGTTATTTAAGGAAACAGGAAGTGTTCAGCCACATGTGAAACGTCAACCACGACATGCAACCAATGATGATGCCCAAGTAGGTGTTTTGGTTGCTGTCGCGGCTAATCCGCACATCAGTAGCAGACAAATTGCGCGAGAATGAGGAATCTCACAAACGTCGGTGATGAGAATGCTACATCAACATCAATTGCACATGTACCATATTTCTATGCACCAGGAATTGCATGGCGATGACTTTGAACGTCATGTACAGTTCTGCCACTGGGCACAAGAGAAATTACGTGACGATGACAGATTTTTTGCATGCGTTCTATTTAGCGACGAAGCGTCATTCACCAACAGCGGTAACGTAAACCGGCATAATATGCACTACTGGGCAACGGAAAATCCACGACGGCTGCGGCAAGTGGAACATCAGCGACCTTGGCGGGTTAATGTATGGTTCGGCATTATGGGAGGAAGGATAATTGGCCCCCATTTTATCGATGGCGATCTAAATGGTGCAATGAATGCTGATTTCCTACGTAATGTTCTACCGATGTTAATACAAGATGTTTCACTGCATGACAGAATGGCGATGTGCTTCCAACATGATGGATGTCCGGCACATAGCTTGCGTGCGGTTGAAGCGGTATTGAATAGCATATTTCATGACAGGTGGATTGGTCATTGAAGCACCATACCATGGCCCTCACGTTCACCGTATCTGACGTCCACGGATTTCTTTCTGTGGGGAAAGTTGAAGGATATTTGCTATCGTGATCCACCGACAATGCCTGACAACATGCATCACCGCATTGTCAATGCATGTGCGAACATTACGGAAGGCGAACTACTTGCTGTTGAGAGGAATGTCGCTACACGTATTGCCAAATGGATTGAGGTTGATGGACATCATTTTGAGCATTTATAGCAATGATGTGGTATTTGCAGGTTATCACACTGTAACAGCATGCGTTCTAAGAAGTTCACAATGGTACATGTATCACATTGGAACAACAGAAATAAAATGTTCAAACGTAACTACGTTCTGTATTTTAATTTAAAAAACCTGCCTGTTACCAACTGTTCGTGTAAAATTGTGAGCCATATGTTTGTGACTATTACAGCGCCATCTATCACAAAGCGAAAAAAGTGGTCCAACTAAAACAGTCATATTTCTTTACTTTCTACACGAATATGTAATAAAAATGGGGGTTCCTATTTAAAAAAAACGCAGTTTATATCCATTTGACCTATGGCAGCGCCATCTAGTGGGCCAACCATAGCGCCATTTGGTTTCCCCCTCCAAGCTACACAAGTTTCGTTCTTTGTAGTTTTTTCGTTTGACGCTTATTTCGGGAGATATTTGGCCCAGTCACGATCAATGGACCACCCTGTATACACTAGAGAATGAGGCAATGCAGCAGCACAAACATTAACACAAAAAAGAACGAGAAAAAAATGCAAAGTGGCAAAGCATGCCGCAATAAATATAAATTAGCAAAGCAAATGCAACATTACAACTAATATGAGCCAATGTGCAGCAAAAAGAAAAATAAATCAATAGTAAAACTGGCAGTGTAATACAAAGTGAAATTCAGTAGGACAATGCCTGACAAACAGCAGCAGCAAAAGGAATAAACTATACCTAAACATGACAATGCTCAAGCAGAAAAAATATTACAGTGAAGATAGCCCTATCTAATACCTATGTCACACCTTAACACTAGAGTGATGGAGTACAATAACTTACTCTACCAAACAAGTTACCAAGTCATTAAAAATTATGAATGCAATTCCTGTGAAGAGAAATGTCTATTTGTGCTCCCTTTTTTTAAAGAAAGAAAGTAGATTACATTAATACATCTATTAAATTTTATTTTAACCAATGGTACTGTGGAGCTAGAAACTAGTATATATATATATATATATATATATAAGCAAAGTATGAAACATCATTCACTAGCCATATGGCATTTCATAAGGCGGTAAAGAAATCTCTCAACTAGAAGGACAGTAGCCATAATCAGGTGTATATATTTAAAATGTTTCTCATCATTTTATAGGCATTTCAATAAATATCAGAAATTACGAGCTCCAAAATGGAATCACATGTTTTCAAGTATGAGCGTGTGGTATTTGCAATGCTTTCTAAAAAGAAATGTCCATAGTGAGGCTAATGGCCTCTTTTTCCTACACCTGTGCATCTCAAAGGCACACACTATTGGTTTTTTTTTCAGGCGACTGTTGTGCAGCTGGGCACCCACAGCGCATAACATCAAGGTCATTTACCTTCTTTACTGAAACATTTATAACTGCGGTTTCCGCCACAGTTACAGTCTCATGTAAAAAATTTCACAGGTTGAAAATTTACGTTAGAAGTGTGTAGAAGCAAAATCTCATATATAACAGTGTTCAAAATATTTTGTCGGCATTGTGGTACTCACAACACGTATGTACACACATTTCGTAACTCTTAAAGTATAATTTTTGGTTTCCAACATCCTTTTTCACAAATCAAAGTCCATAACCTCTACTCATTATTCCTTACCTTATTACACATATACAGGATTATTACAAATGAATGAAGCGATTTCACAGCTCTACAATAACTTTATTATTTGAGATATTTTCACAATGCTTTGCACACACATACAAAAACTCAAAAAGTTTTTTTAGGCATTCAGAAATGTTCGATATGTGCCCCTTTAGTGATTCGGCAGACATCAAGCTGATAATCAAGTTCCTCCCACACTCGGCGCAGCATGTCCCCATCAATGAGTTGGAAAGCATCGCTGATGCGAGCTCGCAGTTCTGGCACGTTTCTTGGTAGAGGAGGTTTAAACACTGAATCTTTCACATAACCCCACAGAAAGAAATCGCATGAGGTTAAGTCAGGAGAGCGTGGAGGCCATGACATGAATTGCTGATCATCATCTCCACCACGACCGATCCATCAGTTTTCCAATCTCCTGTTTAAGAAATGCCAAACATCATGATGGAAGTGCGATGGAGCACCATCCTGTTGAAAGATGAAGTCGGCGCTGTCGGTCTCCAGTTGTGGCATGAGCCAATTTTCCAGCATGTCCAAATACTCGTGTCCTGTAACGTTTTTTTCGCAGAAGAAAAAGAGGCCGTAAACTTTAAACCGTGAGACTGCACAAAACATATTAATTTTTGGTGAATTGCAAATTTGCTGCACGAATGCGTGAGGATTCTCTACCGCCCAGATTCGCACATTGTGTCTGTTCACTTCACCATTAAGAAAAAAACGTTGCTTCATCACTGAAAACAAGTTTCGCACTGAACGCATCCTCTTCCATGAGCTGTTGCAACCGCACCGAAAATTCAAAGCGTTTGACTTTGTCATCGGGTGTCAGTGCTTGTAGCAATTGTAAACGGTAAGGCTTCTGCTTTAGCCTTTTCCGTAATATTTTCCAAACCGTCGGCTGTGGTACGTTTAGCTCCCTGCTTGCTTTATTCGTCGACTTCCGCGGGCTACGCGTTAAACTTGCCCGCACGCGTTCAACCGTTTCTTCGCTCACTGCAGGCCGACCCGTTGATTTCCCCTTACAGAGGCATCCAGAAGCTTTAAACTGTGCATACCATCGCCGAATGGAGTTAGCAGTTGGTGGATCTTTGTTGAACTTCGTCCTGAAGTGTCGTTGCACTGTTATGACTGACTGATGTGAGTGCATTTCAAGCACGACATACGCTTTCTCGGCTCCTGTCGCCATTTTGTCTCACTGTGCTCTCGAGCGCTCTGGCGGCAGAAACCTGAAGTGCGGCTTCAGCCGAACAAAACTTTATGAGTTTTTCTACATATCTGTAGTGTGTCGTGACCATATGTCAATGAATGGAGCTACAGTGAATTCATGAAATCGCTTCAATCATTTGTAATAGCCCCGTACATTTTCGTCGACACTTCTTCAATATTTCATCTTAATAAACACGTAGCATAATAAAATTCCTCATATAGCATCATCTTATTGATCATAAACATTTCTCAACATCATAATACACATCGTCGTCATAATAGTGTCATCATACCACATCAATCACATCTCAAAATCGTCGTCGCTTCTTTCAGTGATTTCGAAAACCTAAAAAAAAATCTCTGCTCGTTTCAGTAGTGTCATCTACCTCAAACGTACTTCAGAAATCATGACCCCGTGCCAAACACATCATTCAAAGCTCTCATAGTATCACAATGGTTCCGAAAAAATATGAACAGTTCACGAGGTACAACCAAAATAAAATTTCATAAGTGTGTAGTTATACAACTGTGTAACTGCGTAAACATGTGTCACTGACATAGTAAAAATAAATGTTTGTCCCTCTTAGTTAAATGAGCAGATAGCAATTCTGTGTTAGAGAAATATGGAGCCGATGTGTCAAGTTGTATAAGCAAATACCATATTAACTAGGGCTCCTTGCGCTTGCCACACGCATGATACACAAAGTAGGCGTGTACCCCCTGAGGATTAATGTAATTATAGCATCAGGTGTTACAGATTACAGCAGTGGAATGAAATGTGTCATCAAAAACCTTCTTCGTATCTTTGTAATTGAAGAATCTTTCAAAAATATTGTAACACCCCACCCGTTACTCATCTGGTGTTGGTGTGTGTTCACCCCAGGTAATTGACTAACAGATCAACAGAGGGTGCAAAACTGC
The DNA here is from genome assembly GCF_021461395.2 of Schistocerca americana. Classification (NCBI taxonomy): domain Eukaryota; kingdom Metazoa; phylum Arthropoda; class Insecta; order Orthoptera; family Acrididae; genus Schistocerca; species Schistocerca americana. Next base: position 648,210,534 of record NC_060122.1, read on the forward strand.
CGCAATGTCGGATAACGTAAAGAAAGTAATAAGGTCCTGTGACTCCTGATTGAACTGCGGTGGTAGTGTTGACATTAATTGATTCAGAATTGATCCCTTTTAATTAAAACAGGTGCACATTGATGTTATATTCAGCTATTGAACACCAGATGCAAATGTTGAACATAAAGTTAATTAAGAAAGTGACTTGGGATTTCAACTACTTGATTGAAAACAGATGCTGGCGATTAGCACAGATTTATTTTAACTCACGACCTTCAATCATCACATTACGTGACTCTCCTAACAGGCAGTTGTAATAAATTGCGTTTGCATGGAGTAAAGCACTATAAATCAAAAGTAATTCCTATCGACTGACCCAGGCGTAATGCGAAGTGCGAGAAGAATGCTACAATACACGGCCCATGAAACCCTTGTGGAAACTTTACAGTCATGATCCAATAAATTAATCAGTGGCTGGAGTGGGCGCAATATCACCGAATACAGAGTGGTGGAGAGGTGTCGTTGTGCGGACGTCGGCCGACCTCATGGTGCTGCAAGGCTGTGCTCGTCTATTCACTCCTAGCTATCTTGCTCAGTACATAGCTGAATGAAAACTTTCTATCTGCAAGCTCAATCGTTCCGTTTGCCAAGTCCTAAACTGCAGAGATGCTCACTCTTTATCAGGTAAGCTGTGCAAAGAACGCCACGTCCGCACTCTAGGCAAGCTGGGAATGGAAGACCACTACGGGGACTTCTCCCAGTCCACTCTTCACCTCGGTTTCCCCTCCAGCAAAATCACTTACGCCAATTGCAGCGCAAGTTGCGTTAATTATGTGTCGCTTCCCAGTGCTGACCAATGCCTGCTCTCGGAAGTGCACAAATTCCCACAAAATTTCCCTTCCTCTCAACTTCTGCTATTTAGCTCCTGCCAGGCCACCCATCAAGGTTAGCGTCTGCACAAACACCAATTTTTCCAGAATTCCGACTCCCAGGAGAGTACTTCAAATTCCTCGGTCCTACGTTCCCATTGGAGGCTGGCGTATTTCATTCTGTTGCTCTTCACCCGATTTACTTCAGACTCTGTGGACCGTGAATTCAGCGTGAAGTTGCTATAGTCACAAACACGCATATTTTGACCCCTGTTGACCGCTCCACTGTAGCTTCGTGCGGTTTTCTCGCATGTTTCCCTGAAAACGGGACGACGGATATTTGTCAACAAGCATACAAGTTTTCCGTCTGCTTCCCAGTACACCAGCATGGGGTCATGGTCAACCACCCATGCTTTCATCTTAATTCAGCTGGAGGCCGCGCCCTGTTACCGCTTTCTCAGAGCTTGAGCAGCCCCAAGCTGCCTATTGTCGCTTCCCTTCGTCGTTCCCCAGCCAGCCACGGTCAACTCTAAATACTTCCCTGGGGTAAACTAGCGTCCAGTAGATCGACTCGTTTCCACAAAGTTTTCATGTCATGTGAATTACTTTAAAACCATCACCCAACATTAATTATTCCAATACGTTCATACTATACCTTCTACAAGATGCATTGTGCCTCATCAGTCATTTTGTTCAGCCCTACTGTTCGCTCAACGTGAGTTAGGTGATCTTTAATGACTTCATATAAGGGGCATAGTTCTTGCCATCTTACATAGCCCCTCTCTTCAAATCAATTTTGTGGTACAGGTGATGACTCCTATGGTGTTACCACCTGTGGTACAAAATTAATATCTCGCGTGAGTAGTTACGGGCGATTTATTACCACTGCCTCCTCTCTGATGCACAATCCCACTCATTCCTAGGGTACCTGCCTTCAATGACTGGATTTACTGTTAAAGACGTGGTCATTATTTAGTCTATTTAGTCTCTGCCGATTCCTGAGACAATTATTGGTCAGAGTACTCAAAAGAAAACTACAATGATATTACAAGGACACACGTCTCAAAGGGCAAATACACATGTTTAAGCACCTCTGTGCTTGTCGTTTGAATGGCAAGACCTGCAATTATAACTTAAGATACATTCACTCTCAGTTATCCGTACCTACTCGACTTAAATTACTAAAAACATGCATGAACAATATTCGTGTAACATTTTGTGAAGTTGATAGTAGTTGCTCTCTTTAAATTATATGTGAACCCCCTTTGACATTTTATAAATGAAGGTTGTTTTTGTGTCTGTCTCTGGATGTTTATATTGTGCATGGTGTAAGTGTCGTCTTTACACAATTCAACAAGGTCTGGCCCAGTCCAGTTTCTTGATTGTGTACACACATGTACTTTGTACATATATATATATATATATATATATATATATATATATATATATATATATATATATATATTTAAAATGACAAGAATCATTGCATATTGAGCAACCAGTGTTGTGTATTTGTAACGAGGTATAAGTATGAAATCTTATTCTAACACAAACAGACGTGGCATGACAAATATACGACGTTTTAACAAATGGCACATTTATAAAATCATAACCTTCTTATAACATAATTCATAAACACAACAAATGCGTACTTTACGTGGTTTTTTTTTTTATTTTTTTTTTATTGAGGTGGATGTTATTCACTTGAATCCACACTCACACAGACGGCACAAGTTTCTTGCAGGAACTGAAGTGACATTAGTTCTGACTAGCAAGTTGAGGGATGGCTAACGGCTGAGGAGAGAGCAACGTCGGTTACGGAGATGGTGCCACAGGCGCCCGCATCTTCTTGAGGCAGGATGGCTCTCACCTATGAGTTCGTTGTTGACATCTTGTCCGACAGGCACAAGACCCCATCGGTGCATCTATGATCGGTGACCTCTCGCGGCTCAGCCACAGGTCATTGCTCCTTCTATAGACGTTTTAGGACAAGGGAGGGACGGTGATAAGACAAGAGCCTATTTTTTGCTCAGGCCCTCAAAGTTGGTGTCCTTAGGCACAAAAAGTCAGCTGGGCTGTCGCTCCACCTGACGTGGCGAGCAACAAATATAGAAACCTTCTTGGACCTCTTCATTGCTGCCCCCGATCCGCACCGTGTATAGAAACCAGGACCGACCTCTTTGTCGTACACAGAGGTGTTGGATGTCACCTCTCCTTGGCTGCTGAGTTGAACACCGTGCCCGTCGATTCAGGGCGTGGTCTGCATGCCACCACCATCGTCAGCTGTGTGCTCCCCTCATTGCTGTCGTCCTCGTTCCTTGTCAGTTCGTGTGGGGTGTGTCAGGTGTCGTAGCTTCAACCCCCTCTTGCTCAGTTACGCCACCTTAACACACTAATTTTAGTACATGGAAAGTGCTCATGTTTAACCATCAGCACCATACATTTTTTTTAAGACAATGAACTGGTTTAATTACAAAAGGAATAATTTTACTTGTTTGTAAATCAACTTCACGATCAATTAAAATAGAAATGTAACAGAACTTTTTTACACACAAACATAAAAATGTACAAGACAACTTCCTTCACAGTCGTTCACACACACACACAATCAAGGGATAGGGAATCAATATTATCTGGACAGGATCCCATCACCATTTCTAACTACTAATTCCTACGACTAACACGATGTTGGCCAACCCGACTACATATCTACTATTTACTACTTTTTATCTCTAATCTTGTTTTTTCTTCTGACTTCCCTATGTGGCACACGTCCCTCTTATTGTGCCTGCGAACATGTATAAAACACAACACACATAGACAAGTGTCAGTCTTACCAAGATTTTTGTTGGAGGTTTGGATAGCGTCCTTTATCGTGTTCTATTGCGACACTTCTTCTCTCCATTATTTTCTTCCCGTTTTCTCCTTTTGTCACGAATGGTTTTATAAGGCCTGTGAACATGTTTCGGATTAGCAACGTCATATTGGCACAACACAAATATAGCTCACTGTTCACACTCGCAGTTGTTACACTATCCTGGTATCAACGAGTATTTCTGGCGTATCAATGCTGATGTTCACTCTGTAGATGATTACATCCGGTTCATTTTAACATACACTGGGTGCGCTAATTCACGCAACTGCGCATCGATGTCCACCTCTTACGTATTCAGGGGCATACGAGATGCGCCGGTGCGTCCTCGTAACGACCTACGGGACTGGCTACCTTAAATATGTTCTCCAATGACGGAGATACAATTACGGGGAACTTTTCTGTAATTTACAGAGTTCCTAATCTATCCTTTTGTAGGGGTACGCCCACAAACACTTGCTTTCCATTCTTTAATCATGTGTTTTTACAAAATACTCTAGTGCACTTCACCTTCACAACATCGAGAGGCGAGATATCATAATTAATAATAAAAAACGCAAAATATCGGCACATATAAACGAGACATTCTACCACTAAGATCAGTACATAAACAAACAAACAAGACAGTTTAGAAAAAAAATCCTTATTCTAAGCCTATATTTACTACGTCCGCACTCTGGTCTAGTCATTCGTAATCCTGCCCGTTAAGGTGGGATGGACCAGGCTTCGGAGGGCGGACTTTGACCTCTTCCTGGTTGTTACTTTGGTAACCATTATTCCTGTTCCTTCCTGATTGATGGTTACCGCCCCAAGTCCTTTGTAATTTATTATGTTGCACCGGAGAGTGTCGCTCTTCTTCCGTGTACCGTCTTTTCGAGTTTCCATTACTCTTATCTTGATTGTGGCCGTTGTAGTTCGGCACTGGCCTACTATCCCACTGAGGTCCATTATTGCGACGGTTGTTATTTTGTTCACGCTGTCGGCGTTTCTCCCGGGCCTGTTCCTCTTGAAATGCGAATTCCAGTTCGCGCAAAATGCCCTTAAGTACCTCAGTATCGCTACCACAACGACCGGCAAGTAAATGTTGGCACGAGATGGGAAGTTTCATGTAGCATAATCTGATGATTTCCGCGCCGCTACATGGGTTGTCTAGGTACTGGTTCCTTTTTGTCATATTTTCAAAAAACTTGACCGGACTGCGGTACCCTGCCCCTTCCATATCTCTGGACACCATAATTTCTTGTTTGATCCTTTCTTGGGTTTCTTTAGACCAATACTTGCCCAAGAAGGCATTTTTGAATTCTTCGAACGAGACGCACGTCTTCGCTACATTTCTCACGTACTCAGCGGTCGCGCCCTCCATATGGGAGCACACAAAATCCAGCTGGTACATCAATGGCCAGTGTGGGGGCAAAGATAACTCGAATTGTCCCATAAAAGTTTTTGGATGCAAGCTATTACCTTCGTCCTTGTAGTGATGGAACTTTCGGACTGATACAAAATGCTTGTAGTCAAACCGGTCATCATTCCAGTTATCATTTCGCCCGTTCTCACGATTCGTATGAACTTCTGGACGTGGTCTAATTCGTTCCGACACGCTATTGTCATCTCTCCCCCTCTGTGTTTTCGACAGTTGTTCGGTACATCTAATCAGCTGACAGCAATTGTGCTCGCTGGACTGCTGCGCGCTGTCCGTGTTTACCTCGGTCATTGCCTCAGAGCTGTGAATGAAGACGTGGCTCCAGCTGCTTATAGTGTCAACTTTGTCACACCGTGAAGCGGTTATCTGTGTTCCGGCAAGTGACGATTCAGTAGACGCAGTAATTACACCCTTCTCCTTTCCTAATGTCTCTGCAATGAGACGTTTTACCTCGTCCTCTAAATTTCTTTTTGATGTCGCCACCTCCTCTTTCAACATCTCGTTAGGCCCTATGTCCGGTTGCTCTTGTTGCTTTTCTTCGACACGTTTTATCCGGCTTTGTAGCCTTGATAACATGACCCTTCCCACTTTTGCCGTGCTTTGCGTTGAGTCCCGAGTTTCTCTCGCCATTTTCCTTGCACCTTTCGCAATTACTTTGGCTTCAATTGCCGTTCGTTTGATGATGGCAATCTCTTTCTCTATTTTGACGCCGAGATTCTTCACCTCCTCTTTTACTTGCTCTTTCAACTCCGAAATCGCCTTTTTAATTTCGGCATTAACGTTGGTGCTCTGCTCTTTCAACTCAGAATTCGTCTTTTTAATTTCGGCATTAAGGTTGGCGCTCTGCTCTAAGTTCACCGTTTGCATCTGTTGCAACAGGTCCGTAATGTTTTTGGGAGTAGCCGCATTTTGATCCTCGTCCTTTTGTGGTTGAAAATGTGACTCTACTCCTCTGTTCTGAGGAACCCTTCGATATCTAGACAAGTACCGTCTCCCCGCCCCCGTCGGATCACTTTTGAATTAATCGTTTGATAATGTTCGGACACCGTTTTGTTCCAACACACTCTGGCTTCTTAGGCTGGATCTTCCATACTTATGGATTAATCCTGTGCTCCCTGCGTCCCCCGAATCCTCAGTATCACTGCCTGAATCCACGTCCTCGCTATTCGGCGGACTAAACCAATCGAGAGACGCAGTTTCAAGAAGTTGCAACTCGCGTTCGTCACGCTCATCGGTAGAGCTTTCCCTACTATCACCCATGTTCTCCCGAGTAATAGTCTGCTTATATTCTGCCGTTGTGTTGGCTTTTCCCCTCGTTATCATTTGCACTTTTATGTTACACGAAAACTCAAAACCCAAGTACCCCTTACACTCAATAATTAGACAACGCAAAACATATATCAGGACACAAATTGATACACTGGGTGTGGGCAGTGACCCGATAAATAGTTCATGAAGCATTCCCCAAAAGGGCTAGTACCAATGATTGTGTTCTGTGTGCTCAGCTTCGGCTGATTACAGCACTGCACATCATAAGTACTCCAACAACTCACAAATAAAATGCAGAGGAACCTATAAATGTCATATGAAAAAGACAATGTAACTTATTGTAACTAGTGCTACCCGTTTTTCAATTAAAAATGGTTAAGCAATGGATCACGTGGAAAAATTTCCTTTTTCAGGACTACTTCCTAGCAAATCCCGAAGTATCATATCCTGGCGTGGGTCAGCCATATGTAACACTCCACCCGTCACTTATCTGGTTTTGGTGTGTGTTCACCACAGGTAATTGACTAACAGATCAACAGAGAGTGCAAAACTGCCGCAATGTCGGATAACGCAAAGAAAGTAATAAGGCCCTATGACTCCTGATTGAAATGCAGTGGTAGTGTTGACATTAATTGATTCAGAATTGATCCCTTTTAATTAAAACAGGTGCACATTGAGGTTATATTCAGCTATTGAACACCAGATGCAAATGTTGAACATAAAGTTAATTAAGAAAGTGACTTGGGATTTCAACTACTTGATTGAAAACAGATGCGGGCGATTAGCACAGATTTATTTTAACTCACGACCTTCCATCATCACATTACATGACTCTCCTAACAGGCAATGGTAATAAATTGCGTTTGAGTAGAGTAAAGCGCGATAAATCAAAAGTAATTCCTATCGACTGACCCAGGCATAATGCGAAGTACGAGAAGAATGCTACAACACACGGCCCATGAAACCCTTGTGGAAACTTTACGGGCATGATCCAATAAATTAATCAGTGGCCAGAGCGGGCGCAATATCACTGAATACAGAGTGGCGGAGCGGTGTCGTTGTGCAGACGTCGGCCGACCTCGTGGTGCTGCAAGGCTGCGCTTGTCTATTCACTCCTAGCTATCTTGCTCAGTACATAGCTGAATGAAAACTTTCTATCTGCAAGCTCAATCGCTCCATTTGCCAAGTCCTAAACTGCAGAGATGCTCACTCTTTCTCAGGCAAGCTGAGTAAAGAACGCCACGTCCGCACTCTAGGCAAGCTGGGAACGGAAGACCACCACGGGGACTTCTCCCAGTCCGCTCTTCGCCTCGGTTTCCTCTCCAGCAAAATCACTTACGCCAATTGCAGCGCAAGTCACGTTAATTATGCGTCGCTTCCCAGCACTGACCAATGCCTGCTCTGGGAAGTGAACAAATTCCTACAAAATTTCCCTTCCTCTCAACTTCTGCTATTTAGCTCCTGCCAGGCCACCCATCAAGGTTAGCGTCTGCACAAACACCAATTTTTCTGGAATTCCGACTCCCAGGAGAGTACTTCAAATTCCTTGGTCCTACGTTCCCATCGGAGGCTGGCGTATTTCATTCTGTCGCCCTTCACCTGATTTACTTCAGACTCTGCGGACCGTAAATTCAGCGTGAAGTTGCTATAGTCACGAACATGCATATTTTGACCTCTGTCTAAATAAGTTCCCTAGGTTCTTGACTGGATAGTTAACTTCAATGCATTGTTGCATGTTAACAGTTTCTAAGTGTGACAAAGTGTACTAGTAACATGAAATGAAAAATTTTATGGCAAAGACTAAGTTAAATTTAAGATTATCTCTCAATTAACGATTTTACATGTGAAATGTGGTGCAATCCTTTACTTTTCCTTAGTACACAGAATTTCAACTTGAACACAATTATCATGTGGTATACGTCGGTAAAGAATACTGGAATTTTTCTCAAGATCAGTTTGTGTTTTCTCAGTGCCAGCCGGCGCAAGTGGCTGCCTGTTGTGCGACTCATTGTCTATTATCTCTTTGTTGTCACACGTTGTCACTGGTATTTGGAGATCTAACTTCTACAAATTCACTTTGTTGGGAGCCCATTGCCCTGTTTGAATCACACCAATTTTGGTTAAATTCTGGTCTGTCGTCATGATTATGTCATCTGTCACCATGTCGGTAGTTTCTGAAGTTTCTTTCCTGTCGGTCATGTGGTGGAGAATTTCTACCGGAATTGTAACTACGCGGTGGACTGTTGTGTCTGAAGTTATTCTGTCTCCCTTGATAATAATTATTTTGGCTCCCATGTAGTCTGCTTCTCTAATTGTCTCTGTCTCAGTCATTACTGCGGAGAGGTGATCTTTCCCTGTAATTATTATTACTCTGCCAGCGGTTGTCATACAGGTGGTGTCTGTTTTGCTCACGATTTGCATTGTAAGAATAGCCTTGTCCAGTTACTATGTCTGTCGTCACGGAATTGTGATGCATGTGACCTGTAATAGTTGTTTTCTTGGTTTCACGTCCTGCGATTGTCAGTGTCAATTTCCAATTCTTGTAAGAGTCCCTGAAGAGCTTCAATGTCCTACCAAAATAATATTTCTCAAATGTTCAGGCAATTTGATTAAGCAAATGCGTATGAGTTCTGAGGGGCTGTATGGGTTTGACAGGTACTGATTCTTGTGCAACATGTCTTGATAATATTTGACAAGACTAGAAAATACAGATTGTTCAAAGTGTGTCATCATAATGATGGTATGTTTTACTTGATCTTTAGTAGCTTGAGACCAATATGCTGAGAGGAAGGCATGATGAAATTCTCCTTCACTGTGACAGTCGCGAATGATCAAATGCATTCTTACAGCAGGTCCATTTTCCAAATAGCCACACATAAATTCCAATCTGTGCTCTAATGACCAGTTGGGAGGAAAACAATGAGAGAATTGATGAAGCCAGGCTTGTGGATGAACGTTGTTGCCGGAATTCTTAAATGTTCTGAATGTACGTGTAGTAATGAACAGCTTATAATCAAAATCATTGTGTGGGCAAGTCGTATATTGGTCATTGTTACGTCATGTCGGCGGTTCCATCTCAAATTTCTTACATAATTTCCATAATGCTATGTGTTATTTATTTGTGGCTTTTCTGTATTTCTAGGTCCCTCTTCCCGTGTTGGAGCGCGAATCTCCTCTGAAATATGTGATCCTTGTATTACCTGTGTCAACAGATCTTGTACCTTCCGCATTTCTCTTTTGTACTGTGTACTAATTTGATTCTGATTTTGTTTAAATTTCTTAATTTGTTCATACTCTTCTGTGTCAGTGAAGGCTACCAGTCTTGTGTCATTCAGATCATCATCTACCTTTGTAGGTAAGTTAGTGAACTGATCCGAAAGTTCGGCTACTTTCTCCGATAATGAGCTGAATTCCTCCGTGTGTTTTTCTGAATCAGGTTTTAGAGTGTCTACTGTGACCTTTAAGTTTTTCTGAGTTTTTGCAAGTTGTGTAACCGAATCGGTAGATGCAACTGAGTCAGTTTTAGCCCGCAGGGTGTCGTGATTTTCACGAACAGTAATTTGCAGTTCTTTTATAGCTGCGTCGTGATTCTGTAATGCATTTTCATGCCGTGAAAAAATAGGTTGAAAATGCTCACAAATTTGTGTTTTTACGCCATTACAGACTTTTTGACATTTTTATTCGATTTTAAGTAACTCAGCAATTAAACCTTCACGCGTTTGTTCAAGTGTGGTGTCTAACTTTTGAAGATTTTGCTCCATTGTGCCTAACGTTTGAAGATTTTGTTCCACTGTGTCCAACTTTCGAAGATTTTGTTCCATTGTGTCTAACTTTTGAAATCTTTGTTCCGTTTGTTCTGATTTTGTTTCATTTGTTACATTAATTGCAGTAACAATGTATTAGTATCTGAATCCTGGGTAATGATGCAAGACCTGAATCTCCAATTTTTGCAAGATTTTGTTCTGTCATTTCGCGTTCCTGAGGCGAGCTATTGCCGACCGATCAATCGACAATACTACCCTGTTCACTAGCTGTTTCACTGTTTACACCATTATTTAGTGCCTGGTCCATTTCCCTATGCACAATTACCAAATTACTATTCTGAATATTTGTTAATTCATTACACGTTGGCGCTAACACACTACTCTCGTCTTCACCGTCATTTATCAGTTTACTTTGGAGCCTAGTATTACGTTTTCCACACGCGATAGTTGTCACAGTATTTCACACGATAATACAGAAAAGCACAATTCGAAGAGCAAAAATAAGAAAACACATTAAAATAGCACTGAAAATAATAACTAATTAATTGCAAGCGCGGTTGCGAAATACTTGGTGCAACACTATCTGTACGCCACAACTGTTTTACTGTACAACAATGAAAATCTAAAACTACAAAGGAAATTCTCTGTACAGTTACGCGCTAGCAATAACAATAACCAAACTAATTAATCAAACTACAAGAAAAAAATCAGAACGTACCAGTGAGGTATCCTCGGCTAAGGGACGACATATGAAACATCCCCTTAGAAAATTAAAAATGACTGTGTTGGTAAACTTCTACGTTGTTTGATACAGTAACAGCTGAATAAAACTGAACGTACTCAGACAGTTTCCTCTTTGCTTATTCTGATCATCACTAAACTGACACACAATATTTTAGCGCAATGCAATATGACTTTCAATAATCCCTATAAAAGAATGGCCCTGACTAACAATAACCTATACCTTTCATGAATCACTTACCTCACAAAAATCTTCGTTACGCGAACTACTGCAATACAGCGAGCGCCAATACTGCCAGCTAAATAAAAGATTCTAATTACCGAAGGCATTACCTACTGATAGGCATAGTTAGCAAATGAAAGATTTTGATAGAGAACAAACAATGTATTTACCTTAATAGTGTTCAAAAGTCATATATCAGTTCGTGACATCCAGTTTTAGAAATTTCCTTTTTCTGACGGAGACACGTCCAGATCGTCCACTGATAGTAACCTCTCAAAACTCTGGCATCTCTCTCCCCACATCCACCACTGCTGGCGGCTCACCTCCAACTGCCCAACACTACACTTGCGAGTATTCCACTAATGAGTCCAACCAGCCAGACTGCACACAGCACAGTCGGCGATTGTCGTACAGGGCACTACGTGGCGTTACCAACATAAAAACCTAAACAGCATATTTACAATTTCTCTGGCTACCTTGAGTGTTTAAGAGTTATGTGCTTATTTCTAAGTATGTACCTTGATACGGGCATTATGTAGTGAATGCATGATTTGAAATTGATGGCCTTCCCCTACCAAACTGCACTGTGAGGATTGTAAAAAGGAACAAATAAAAATGATTACTCAGTGTGTTATTTCTATTCAAAAATATGTGCATTTATCACAGGTTACGAAGTTGATTGGATTATGGTATTCTGTTTGGAAATCAAACACCTTACCCAATAAGCAACAGCGACTATAATTTTTTATTAGCTCTTAATTTACATCTGAATCCTGACTGCTGTTGTTGCTCTTGGATAGGACAATGTATATCGATGTTAAATTTTTCTTCTTGACATGCGCTTTTCTTGACATTGCCATTCTTCAATCATATACTCTCTACTTTGTCCACCGCCAATTAGTTTGCTGCCCAAATAGCAAAACTCATCTAATACATTAAGTGCCTTGTTTCCTAATCTGACTCCCTTAGGAACACACCTGATTATCCTTGTTTCGCTTTTGTTGATGTTCGCCTTATATAGTCCTTTCAAGACATTTTTTCATTCCATTCAACTGATCTTCCAAGTACTTTGGTGTCTGACGGAAATACAATGCATCGGCAAACCTCAAAACTTTTATTTCTGCTCCCTGAACTTTAACTGCTACTCCTGATTTTTCTCTGGTTTCCCTTAATGCTTGCTCAACATACCGATTGAATAACATTGGGGACAGGCTACAACTCTATCTCATTCCGCTCTCAATCATTACTTCTTTTCATGCCCCTCGATTCATGCAACTACTGTCTGGTTTCTGTACATGTTGTAAATTGCCTTTCACTCCCTGTATTGTACCCCTGTATTCCAGTCAGCATTGTAAAAAGCTTCTATAAGTCTACAAATGCTATAAAGTTACGTTTCCCTTTTCTTAACCTATCTTCTAAAATAATTCGCAGGGTCAAGTATTGCCTCTTGTGTTCCTCCATTTCTCGAGAATCCGCACTGAAATTCCCCAAAGCCGGCTTCTATGAATTTTTTCCCTCTTCTGTAAAGAATTCGTGTCAGTATTTGGCAACCGTGACTTATTACACTGATATGAGGATTGACTGAAAAGTAATGCCTCAACCTTCGTAACTCTTCAGCTGTTGGCAGCATTGGTATGCGGCAGGTACCGGCTTGTTCCACAGCCTCTTCTCTACAGCCCCACTCGGTGGGATGCCTTAGTATTGAACGGTTGTGTTGTTACAGTGTAAAGTATAGATCCTGCGCAGACGGTCGGTCAATGCGATTTAAGCAGCGTGCAGTCATTCAATTCTTGACAGCAAAAGGTGTCACCCCAAAGGAGAGTCATCAGAGAATGAAAGCAGTTTATGCAGTTTGTGTTGATGTGAGTACCGTGCGTAATCATTCTCGTAACGCGAGAGGAGTTCCTGGCAAATTTTAAGTCTGTGCGCTTTCATTTCAGGAGTCAGCATCCGGGGCACCCATCTTCCGAGAGCCCAGCAAAGCAATAATGTAACCCAGATGTACTTGTGAAGTGCCGATTGTGCTTGCAATTTCTCTCTGAGTGATACGACGATCGTTCTAAATCAATCTGTCAACATTTTGCTTGTGAAACTCGGTGGTTGCTGTCACAAAACGTCCAACTCTTTGTTTGTCACGAGGACGTCCAACTCTTTGTTTGTCACGCAGGTCAGATGTTCCTGCCTCAACATATTTAAACTTAATGCCCAACGACGCACAGTACTCACATCAACACAATCACCATAAACTGCTTTCATTCTATGATGAATCTCCTTTGGGCTGACACTTTCTGCTGTCAAGAATTCAATGACTGCACGTTGCTTAAATCGCCTTGACCGACCGTCTGCGTAGGGTTCTAAAAATGGTTCTGAGCTCTATGGGACTTAACTTCTAAGATCATCACTCCCCTAGAACTTAGAACTACTTAAACCTAACTAACCTAAGGATATCACACACATCCATGCCCGAGGCAAGATTCGAACCTGCGACCGTAGCGGTAGCGCGGTTCCAGACTGTTGTGCCTAGAGCCGCTCGGCCACCCCGGCTGGCTGCGTAGGGTTCTATACCTTACACTGTAACAACACAACCGTTCAATGCTAAGGCTTCCTGTGAACTGGAGCTGTAGAGAAGAGGCTATGGAACAAGCCAGTACCTGCCGCATGACAATGCTGCCAACTGTTGAAATGTTACTTAGGTGGAGGCATTACTTTTCAAACGTCGTAGTTCGGTAATTTTCACACCTGTTAGAGCTCCTTTGTCGACTTAAATCTTTCAGTATTCTGTCAGATTCCTCTCGCAGTATCATACCTTCCATCTCATCTTCATCTACGTCCTATTCCATTTCTCTAACACTGCCCTAAAGTACATCTACCTTGTACAGATCCTCTACTAGTATATACTCATTCCACCTTTCAGCTTTCCCTCCTTTGCTTCCGACTGGTTTTCCATCTAAGCTCTTGATATTCGTACAGCTGCTTCTCATTTCTCGAAAGACCTCTGTAATTTTCATTTAGGCGGTATCTATCTTTCACGTAATGAAATATGCTTCTAAATCCTTACATTTTTTCATAGACATTGCTGTTTAGCCTTTTGCACTTCCTGCATACCTTATTTTTTAGACATTTGTACTCCTTTTCGTCTGATTCACATGCTGCAACAAGATTTAAATCAAGTATCTCTTGCGTTAATCAAGGATTTTTACTAGGCCTCTCTTTTTAGCTATTTGATCCTATGATCCTCTAGTGCATCACTATTTCATCCTTCAAAGTTACCCATTCGTCTTCTACTGTGTTCCTTTCACCTGTTCTTGACAATCGTTGCGTAATGCTGCCTCTGAAACGCTCAACCTCTGGTTCCCCCAGTCTATATTGACGTACTATTTTTCCTTCTCTTTCTTTTTCACTATCGAATTCCAGTCCCTCAGCACTACTATATTTTCGTCTCTCTTAGCTATCTGAATAACGTCTTTTATCTCATCAAACATTTCTTCAATCTCTTCAACATCTGCTTAGCTAGCTGACATGTAAATTTGTACTACTGTGGTGGGTGTGAGCTTCGCGTCTATTGCGGCTACAATGATTCGTTCGCTATGCTATCATAGTGGCTTGGCTGCGTTCCTATTTTCTTTTTCATTATTAAACCTTCTCTTGCATTACCCATACTTGATTTTGTATTTATAATTCTGTATTCATCTGACCAGAAGTCCTGTACCTCCTGCCACTGAACTTCACTAGTTGCCTCTATATATAACTGTAACTTATCCATTTTAAATTTCGTAACCTATCTGCCCGATTAAGGGACCGAACATTCCACGCTCCTATCCGTAGAACTCTGGACTTGTTTCCCTTGATGATGACATCCATCTGAGTAGTCCCTGTCCGGAGATTCGAGCTGGAGATTATTATACCTTAGGAATATTTTACCCAAGAGGATGTCATCATCATTTAGCCGTACTGTAGAACTGTATGCCCTCAGGAAAAATTATGGCTGTATTTTCCTCTTGCTTTCAGCCACTCACAGTACAAGCACAGCAAGGCCGTTTTGGTTATGTTACAAGGTCTGTTCATTCAGTCAAACAGATTTTGGCCCCTGCAGCTACTGAAAAGGCTGCTGCCCATCTTCAGGAACCACCCAGTTGTCTTGCCTCTCAACAGATACCCATCCATTATGGTTGCAGGTTGCACCTACGGTACGGCTGTCTGTAGCGCTAGCGCACGCAAGCATCCCTACCAACGGCGAGGCCCATGGTTCTTAGGAGTAGGGAGGAGGAAGGGATTTGGGGAGGGGGAAGAGAATATAAACATAGTATTTCACGTATATGCATGCAATTTCACATACCAAAAGGACTGACATACTATTTGACATTCTTTTTTTTTTTGTAGTGATTAGGATGCCCTTGCCAAAACTACAAGTTTCGTTATTTTTGTCTTTATGACGAGGATCTTCCAATAAAAGATATAAGTATGATTAAACCGATATCTAGCCTTTGAATGTCACTGTGAAACAGCTCAGGGCTTGTTTCTTTTGCAGCAGCAGTTGTCGGTGTCGTTTCTGCCACAAAAGGCTGTTTTATTGCAATAATGCAGCAGCCATGAGGTTTACTGTACTTTGTTTCATCCGAGTATATTAATGCGTGAAAGCCGTGTATTGCTTGTGATTTCGAAGAATACTGGCAGTAATGAAGCAGTCAACATGGACCTTTAACATCAACTTGTTAACTGCAGCATAGTTTATGTTAAATTTATGTTAATAAACTACTCACTCTATTTAATAACAAAAACTTACCTGAATGTTACTGTTAGTTTTCTTCTGCTCTGACAGTATCAAACATCTTTATTTTTATTAGTTTTAATATTCTACAACAGTGAGGCAAAAGATTCTACAGACATACTGTAATCCTCAAGATCGTAGTGTAACGACACACACTTTCGTTGCTTTGGACGACTCGTAATACGTAACTGGATGACTCCACAATTTTCATAGACGAGTTACGTCTTCTACGACCATGAATAACATAAAATGCTACTGCAGCTCCTCTTGCAAAGTGTGTCGTAGGCTAGTTGCGACATATCTTCAAAAGACGACTGATTTTTGTCAAGCTACTTTTAGACTGGCCATATTTTACGGAAATATTTGGCTGCAATAGCGTTTTCGACAACTTAGTTCTACGTTGTTGTTGTTGTGGTCTTCAGTCCTGAGACTGGTTTGATGCAGCTCTCCATGCTACTCTATCCTGTGCAAGCTTTTTCATCTCCCAGTACCTATTGCAACCTACATCCTTCTGAATCTGCTTAGTGTATTCATCTCTTGGTCTCCCTCTACGATTTTTACCCTCCACGCTGCCCTCCAATACTAAATTGGTGATCGCTTGATGCCTCAGAACATGTCCTACCAACCGATCCCTTCTGCTGGTCAAGTTGTGCCACAAACTTCTCTTCTCCCCAATCCTATTCAATACTTCCTCATTAGTTATGTGATCTACCCATCTAATCTTCAGCATTCTTCTGTAGCACCACATTTCGAAAGCTTCTATTCTCTTCTTGTCCAAACTATTTATCGTCCATGTTTCACTTCCATACATGGCTACACTCCATACAAATACTTTCAGAAATGACTTCCGGACACTTAAATCAATACTGGATGTTAACAAATTTCTCTTCTTCAGAAACGCTTTCCTTGCCATTGCCAGCCTACATTTTATATCCTCTCTACTTCGACCATCATCAGTTATTTTGCTCCCCAAATAGCAAAACTCCTTTACTACTTTAAGTGCCTCATTTCCTAATCTAATTCCCTCAGCATCACCCGACTTAATTAGACTACATTCCATTATCCTTGTTTTGCTTTTGTTGATGTTCATCTTATATCCTCCTTTCAAGACACTGTCCATTCCATTCAACTGCTCTTCCAAGTCCTTTGCTGTCTCTGACAGAATTACAATGTCATCGGCGAACCTCAAAGTTTTTATTTCTTCTCCATGAATTTTAATACCTACCCCGAATTTTTCTTTTGTTTCCTTTACTGCTTGCTCAATATACAGATTGAACAACATCGGGGAGAGGCTACAACCCTGTCTTACTCCCTTCCCAACCACTGCTTCCCTTTCATGTCCCTCGACTCTTATAACTGCCATCTGGTTTCTGTACAAATTGTAAATAGCCTTTCGCTCCCTGTATTTTACCCCTGCCACCTTCAGAATTTGAAAGAGAGTATTCCAGTCAACATTGTCAAAAGCTTTCTCTAAGTCTACAAATGCTAGAAACGTAGGTTTGCCTTTTCTTAATCTTTCTTCTAAGATAAGTCGTAAGGTCAGTATTGCCTCACGTGTTCCAGTGTTTCTACGGAATCCAAACTGATCTTCCCCGAGGTTGGCTTCTACTAGTTTTTCCATTCGTCTGTAAAGAATTCGTGTTAGTATTTTGCAGCTGTGGCTTATTAAACTGATTGTTCGGTAATTTTCACATCTGTCAACACCTGCTTTCTTTGGGATTGGAATTATTATATTCTTCTTGAAGTCTGAGGGTATTTCGCCTGTTTCATACATCTTGCTCACCAGATGGTAGAGTTTTGTCAGGACTGGCTCTCCCACGGCCGTCAGTAGTTCCAATGGAATATTGTCTACTCCGGGGGCCTTGTTTCGACTCAGGTCTTTCAGTGCTCTGTCAAACTCTTCACGCAGTATCGTATCTCCCATTTCATCTTCATCTACATCCTCTTCCATTTCCATAATATTGTCCTCAAGTACATCGCCCCTGTATAGACCCTCTATATACTCCTTCCACCTTTCTGCTTTCCCTTCTTTGCTTAGAACTGGGTTTCCATCTGAGCTCTTGATATTCATACAAGTCGTTCTCTTATCTCCAAAGGTCTCTTTAATTTTCCTGTAGGCGGTATCTATCTTACCCCTAGTGAGATAGGCCTCTACATCCTTACATTTGTCCTCTAGCCATCCCTGTTTAGCCATTTTGCACTTCCTGTCGATCTCGTTTTTGAGACGTTTGTATTCCTTTTTGCCTGTTTCACTTACCGCATTTTTATATTTTCTCCTTTCATCAATTAAATTCAATATTTCTTCTGTTACCCAAGGATTTCTACTAGCCCTCGTCTTTTTACCTACTTGATCCTCTGCTGCCTTCACTACTTCATCCCTCAAAGCTACCCATTCTTCTTCTACTGTATTTATTTCCCCTATTCCTGTCAATTGCTCCCTTATGCTCTCCCTGAATCTCTGTACAACCTCTGGTTCTTTCAGTTTATCCAGGTCCCATCTCCTTAAATTCCCACCTTTTTGCAGTTTCTTCAGTTTTAATCTACAGGTCATAACCAATAGATTGTGGTCAGAGTCCACATCTGCCCCTGGAAATGTCTTACAATTTAAAACCTGGTTCCTAAATCTCTGTCTTACCATTATATAATCTATCTGATACCTTTTAGTATCTCCAGGGTTCTTCCATGTATACAACCTTCTTTCATGATTCTTAAACCAAGTGTTAGTTATGATTATGTTGTGCTCTGTGCAAAATTCTACCAGGCGGCTTCCTCTTTCATTTCTGTCCCCCAATCCATATTCACCTACTATGTTTCCTTCTCTCCCTTTTCCTACACTCGAATTCCAGTCACCCATGACTATTAAATTTTCGTCTCCCTTCAAAATCTGAATAATTTCTTTTATTTCATCATACATTTCTTCAATTTCTTCGTCATCTGCAGAGCTAGTTGGCATATAAACTTGTACTACTGTAGTAGGTGTGGGCTTCGTATCTATCTTGGCCACAATAATGCGTTCACTATGCTGTTTGTAGTAGCTTACCCGCATTCCTATTTTCCTATTCATTATTAAACCTACTCCTGCATTACCCCTATTTGATTTTGTGTTTATAACCCTGTAGTCACCTGACCAGAAGTCTTGTTCCTCCTGCCACCGAACTTCACTAATTCCCACTATATCTAACTTCAACCTATCCATTTCCCTTTTTAAATTTTCTAACCTACCTGCCCGATTAAGGGATCTGACATTCCACGCTCCGATCCGTAGAACGCCAGTTTTCTTTCTCCTGATAACGACATCCTCTTGAGTAGTCCCCGCCCGGAGATCCGAATGGGGGACTATTTTACCTCCGGAATATTTTACCCAAGAGGACGCCATCATCATGTAATCATACAGTAAAGCTGCATGCCCTCGGGAAAAATTACGGCTGTAGTTTCCCCTTGCTTTCAGCCGTTCGCAGTACCAGCACAGCAAGGCCGTTTTGGTTATTGTTACAAGGCCAGATCAGTCAATCATCCAGACTGTTGCCCTTGCAACTACTGAAAAGGCTGCTGCCCCTCTTCAGGAACCACACGTTTGTCTGGCCTCTCAACAGATACCCCTCCGTTGTGGTTGCACCTACGGTACGGCTATCTGTATCGCTGAGGCACGCAAGCCTCCCCACCATCGGCAAGGTCCATGGTTCATGGGGGGGGACTTAGTTCTACTGCGACAGCAATAGACGGCAATTTTGCTATATGGATGGGCAATGCTCCAGGTAGTTGTCGATGTACTGTCGAGGGATTGCAAAGCTGTACAGCAGGGGTGGAGAATGTTTCGTACTGCAGGACAAAATTTTTCACTCTGTAAGTCCATCTTTATACGAGAAGGTTGCGGGGCCTCGGCTGTTCGATATAAAATGTCAAATGAAAACATCTTCAGCCGTCTAAATTTCCTGTTTTATTTTATTTGTGCAACTAGTTTCAGCGTCCGTGAAATCTTCTCGGGTGATCAGCCGAGTAAAGGCGTCGTCTTCTCGCAACGTTTCGAAGGGTTTCGTACCCATCATCTTCAAGCGAAGTGTCGAGATGCTGTGTTGCGCGGTCCTACAAAGGCTCCTGGACCATCTTTACATGGAGCACTTTGAAGACATAGCCCTGGACACCGCCCCATTGAAACCTAAGGCCTTTTACAGATATGTGGATGACACTTTTGTCGTGTGGGCACATGGCAGAGAGAACCTGCAAGACTTCCTGCGACATCTCAACAGCATACACAGCAACATACAATTCACCATGGAGGTGGAAGAAAACGGAAGCTTGCCCTTCCTTGACATTCTAATCAAGAGGCACCCTGATGGCACCTTGGGTCACGCTGTGTATAGGAAGAAGACACATACGGATTTATACCTTCATGCACAGAGTTGCCACCACCCAGCACAACGCAACTCAGTGCTTAACACACTTGTGCACAGGGCCAAGTCTATCTGTGATGATGACAGCCTACCTGCAGAGTTACAACACCTAAGGAAGACCTTCCGCAGCAACGGTTATAATGAGACGCAAATCTCGCGCGCCCTACACAAGAGCAGGAAGGTAGACACACCAGAAGAAGAAGATGAGACCAGATGCCTGGCATTTCTACCATACGCGGGACCGCCAACAGCCAAGATTGCCCGCATTCTGGAGAAACACAACATCAAGACAATTTTTCATGCCCCAAGTAAAACTAAGGACATACTTGGCTCAGTCAAAGACCACCTAGGACTGCAGACTCCGGGCGTATACAGTATTGAATGTGAATGTGGTACGAAATACATCTGACAAACGCAGCGCTGCATCACGCAGAGGCGCTCGGAACACATTAGAAATGTACGCCTTGGTCAGACAGAAAAATCGGCGGTAGCGGAACATAGCCTTAACGAAGGACACACCTTCCTCTTTGAGGGTACGAAGAAGCTGTGTGACGCTAAAGGATTTTGGGATTCAGTTTTCAAAGAGGCTGTAGAAATTCGGTTGAACAGCAACCTGATCAATCGAGACACTGGTTTCCAACTTAGTACAGCTTGGAATCCCTCAATAACTAAAATTAGAAGAGAACGCTCCGGCACGAAGACGGTAGCGGCCACAGACGTATTAGGAACCGGCAGGGACTCGACGCCCGGCCTGCCTGCACTCATCTTATACTTTCCCCTCTTTGGGGAAGTGTGAGGGGGAGTTTATAGCCTTTTGGCTTTTACTCCCCTGTGTACATGCGTGTGTGATTTTTCTATATATTTTTGGTGTCTGTGATATGTGATGAATTGTTGTGTGTGTATCTGGGACTTGCCTGAGGTAGGCGAGATGATTGGTGATATATGGGAAGGAACTGGATTAGGGATTGGGTATTGGGATTTTTCTCTTCGACTTAATCGTCGAAGATCGTCATAGGGCGCTTGTGTTTATCGCGGGACATGTCATACCGACCAAGGGAGTGGATGAGTGCATTTCCGGATCTGGAAGTACCTTCATAGAAGGCCCTTGCCAGATCCTGGAAACGCTCTCTCAGGAGTGGGATATCGGCTGCGGCGTGCAGGTCGTCTGTGGGGAATCCGAGAGGTAGATGCAGTGCCCTTCTGAGGGCGCGGTTTTGCAGCCTCTGGAGTTTGTCCAGGTGCTCCTTCGCCGCGTATCCCCAGACAGGGCACGCATACTCCATTACTGGCCGGATCAGGGCCTGATAAACGTTTACTGCTACTGGGCAGGGAAGGGAGCTGTTTGTGTTCAGGATAGGGTATAGGATGGACATTCTGGCGCAGACCTTCCTGTGGACCTCGTCTATGTGGGGTTTCCACGTAAGACGAGAGTCCAAGGTTACGCCAAGGTACTCCGCGCCGCGAACCCTCCACCACTGGCGCGGCGGCCGATTCCGCAGGTACCTGATTGGTCGGCGCCCGGAATCAGTCACTGGTCCAGGAGCCTTTATAGGACCGCGCAACACAGCATCTCGACACTTCGCTTGAAGATGATGGGTACGAAACCCTTCGAAACGTTGCGAGAAGACGACGCCTTTACTCGGCTGATCACCCGAGAAGATTTCACGAATGGAATACGCCGAGAAAGTCTCAAATCACATTTAGTTTCAGCGTTACTTTAAGCCTTTTCAGACTCCTGTGTAAAGCCAACAATGATAACAGAATGAAATGTACAACAAAAGGAGCGGTGTAAGTATTATATGCAGTGGTAAATGTAGTAATAAATAACAGTACCAAACTGTACAGGGAGTAACATCAAAGTTAAAAGTTAAGGAATAATCACAGTGCTCACTACATTACATTTGTTCGCACTGTGGGGTTAATGTTGTGAGTTCTTTCCTCCTCTTGGTGTTACATGACGGGTGTTCGTTTTCACGCGTCTAAACTTTTATTAGATGATGGGGGTATGTTGTTCAGATTGCTTTTTGACGTGTTGTCTGCATATTTTGCGTAAATATATATCTGGTTCTGTAGCACGCCTGTGGTTTGTCACGTTATAACTTTTGTCTTTGTAAGCATCTTAATATCACCCTCATCATAATACTGTATTTATTACATGACAAGTGAAGTTGTTCTTTGTTGTAGGTCCATCTTATTGGTTGTTCTTCTGGTCGTAGAACATACTTTCCCTTGTCTTACTATGCATAAAGTCTACATGTTATATAAAGGTTCTGACTGAAATGAAGCCCCCCTAATATACTGTGTACATATTGCAGTAGCCTTCTTTAGGCTTAATTTTATAGTTTCTAGTTTGGTATTTCATCTAGCCATAAATCTGCCTACCAGTAGGCTTCTCACGTTCATGATAATGTTAGTTATGATTTCTTCCTTGTATTTCAATACATTCAGCTCAGTGGGAATCCGTTACGTTGTACCACATTACGTTCACAGTTTCATTCATCTAAATTCTTTTCTTAAATATGTGGTACCTTATGACTTTGTGACTAAGAGATCACATTAACGTAACTTTATATTCTTTTTTATTATTTATTATTAGTACACAGAATGTGGAGGTACAGATAGTTACCGAGGGATTGGCCTCCAGTAAGCGGACTTGTGTTTTACTAATATATGACAACATATAACCATATATTTCACCTTCAGATTGCGCACATCAGTATATGACTGCTACTGTTGTGCTCCAGGTGTTTCACGGGCTTTAACATCAGCATTACATCGTCGTTATCTATGCATACCATGCAGTATTGACCTCAGATTAGTAGTTTATTTTTACGATTATTTGCCATATGTATTTTGTTCCCTAGTTTATATTAATACGCTGTGCAAGTGTTCTTTCATTTCAGTCGCCAGCCGGTGTGACCGAGCGGTTCTAGGCGCTTCAGTCTGGAATCGTGAGACCGCTACGGTCGAAGGTTCGAATCCTGCCTCGGGCATGGGTGTAAGTGATGAACTTAGGTTAGCTAGGTTTAAGTAGTTCTAAGTTATAGGGGACTGATGACCTCAGAAGTTAAGTCCCATAGTGCTCAGAGCCATCTGAACCATCATTTCATACCTTAATTTATTTTTAACTTAAATATGATGTCAGTCCCTGTACAGTTTGGTATTGATATAAGTTACTTCACATTAGCATTGTGTATAATACTTACACCGCCCTTTTTATTGAGTATTACACACTGTTATAATTGTTGTCTTTACGCAGGGGCCTGAAGATGGCCTAATGTAATGCCGAAACTGGTTACACAAATAAAAGAAAACTGGAAATTTAGACATCTGAAAGTGTTTCGATTTGACATTTTAAATCTCCCTCTGTCCTTTTCTATAAATGCTTCCCTCTCGCTCTCACCTTTGTTTCCTACTTCTCTCACAGACAGCGCAGCATTTACGTGTCTAAGCGGTTCTGTTCGAAAGTTTGCCCATACATACAGTGTTATGTTTGGTAGTTTTATTGCCGCAGGCTCGTTGTGCATAGCAGTGGAGAAGTGGGTTAACTAAAAAACGGCAATTTTTGCAAATGTGATTCACCTACGACCAGAGCTATAGGACATCGAAAGTAATGTCTACAACGATCGCAGTGCGAAAAAGGATAGTTGGGAAGTTCTTGCCGATGAGTTCGGTACCATGTTTGAAGAAGCACACAGAAAATTTTCGATTTCGAACGTATGCCAAATGTGATACAAAAAAGCTCGTTCGAAGAATGAAAGCACAGGCGGTTCTTCATACACGTAAGTTCCATTGATGCCATGAGTTTCGTACTATCTCGAGACATACCTGAAGCAGGATTTTATAGTATATATAGTGTCTGTGCTGATGGATAAAAAAATTAAAATTTTATTATTATTTCAAACTATCATTAATGAAATCTTAAAAAATTGTTTTATTATTTCAAACTACCCTTAATGAAGTCTTTCAATCCTTCTACGAAAACATTGTCATACTTTATCTGGTACAATGAATCTTATTGAAGAACAGAGCACTTTGGAAAGATACACCAAACTTCTAAACGAATCACCAGCTGCTAAAAGTCGAAATGTGTTACAAATCGTGTTGTAACTGGTACACAGTTTGTATTGGTTTTAGCAGTTGTCGGATCAGTTTCTTGGACGAGATATTCAACATCATTTTTCAACTTTCTTGTAAAATTCTGAAACTCTATCTAGCATCAATCCGCGTGTTAAATTTCCTGGATCTGTATCGTTCCGCCTTCTAAAACTACCACAAAGCCTGATTTCGTTTGTTCTTCTTTATGATTTTTGTGGTTTAAAAGCAGGAGAGCTGCACTCACACTAGCTCGCGTTCGTTCGTTATGTTACAATAGAGTGGTCCTGTGTGGACATATTTGGCCCAAAAATGTATTGCCACAAACGACGTTGGGCAACTTGTCGTACATGTGACTACAATTCGTATTGCTGCGGTGTTGACCGATAACATTGTCAGGACAAACTGTCGGCAGTAAGCAATTTTTATGGCCCATGTAAACGTATGTTCACAAGTGTCACAAGGCCGTATATCTTGCTATACGGCATAAACGGTCAAGTCCTAGAGGACTGGGGAAACCCACTGAACATCATTTGTGGTTAAGCACCTCCTCCAAAAATTTATTAACCAACAACAAATTCTTTTCCAAAACGGTAACGAGCAACCGTTTATTTGAAAAGAGAAAAATATGTTAAAGGTCAGCTTTAAGAAAAATTATTACACTTCAAATGCCAGATATTAAACGATTTACCCATGCTTCACAATTTTAAAAGTATTATAAAAGATCAGACATATTAAATATTAATGAATTAGAAGTCACCGGCCTGACGTCAGAAAGGGGCACAAGCCTGCTGGCGGCACAACAGCCTCTGACGTAGACCCCAGCCTTGGTGACGTCAAAGCAACCGAGAGTAACTCCACCGCTAAACATGTACAGCAAACACTCTCTTAAACAGTGAAAGGGTAAAAAAAATATATAAAGCTGTTGTCCCAGCCACACTTGAGCAGGTAGTTTACTTTACATGTAAAACAAGATTTGAGTATCATATAAAACATTCCACCTATCCCGCTAAAGAGTAAGGAGAGAGATATACTATGCTACTGGCTACAAGAACCATTCTCACTGCCACTGATTATAGTGGATCCCCATTTTTAAGTTCAACACAGTGGCATGTTGAGCTCTAAACTTAAAATTGATCTCAGGCCACACGGTCTTAAAATCAAAAAGACAAGATACAACATTTTAAACTTTTATTTAAAATCGGGCGATAAAAAAGCTGTGAACAGATTAAGTCAATTTCCGTAGGGGAGAAAATTGAGCACATGCCAGTGGGTCCTTCAAATACTCACCAATTAAATGTAAAATGCTGGAACGCAGCACGCAGAAGTGAAAAATCAAGCGGAAGGCAAGCGCCAAGCTGCTTCAAACAAACTGCAGAAAACCGAGGCAAGTTTCTGGGGAACGATGAAGGCACTCTTAACTACTAGGGCAGCCCGGGGTGCGATCCGTAGTGTGGGGCGACGTGTAAACTATCTTCGCCGTTTATAAGAGGCTGAAAACTATTCCTGTGGTCAGCCAGAAAGCGATGGAGAACATACTGATCATAATCTAAGTGATTTATCGCACTGACTTCTAATCATCATAAGTTAATTGCTCACCTTAAAGGTGGAAAATAATGTCGCAACTTGCCTCGTGGTTTTGTCAATATTACGGGTAGCACACAAACAGTTACTTCCGTGAAATCTAAGCGATGTAGGACGGTGTACAGCCGGTGTGCGGAGATTTGCCACGATTTTACCTGCTCCGAAGTGTTGGGTCCTTTGTCCCCCCCCTCCACAACCTCATCGCTGTCCTGCAGTAAAGGTACTTACTGAGCCTTTCCGCTGGTTTACTGAACATAGGACCAGAATCTCTTTCGATTTTCCGCCACATTTCTAGAGAGACTTTCTTTGTGGAAACTATGAAATGCACCTCGCATTGAAATCCGCACCAAATTTAGAGCCTCAGTAAAACTTCGCCAATCTTGGTGATTTTGCATTCGTCAAACTTATACGTGCCTTTTTCGGTGCTCCTGCAATAGCTTTCTGTCGTGTTTTGTGTACCATGGGGGATCAGTTCCGTCTCTTATTAATTTATTTGGTAGGAATCTCTCGAGTGCTGTTGATACTACTTCTTTGAACTTAAGCCACATATGGTCGTCACTTACATAGTTTGGAAGGATTGGAGACTGTCTCTTAGAAAGACCCCAACCGAATTTTTAGCTGCTTTTATAAGTAGATATATTTCGTGTTTAGTTTTGGTGAGTTTCTTTGATACGGAATTGAGCCTCGCTCGACTGTGTGTTCACTAATCCCTGTAACCGTCGTGATGCTCAGGATTATTTGTGGCTAAGAGGTCAAGTGTGTTTTCGTAACCATTTACAATTTGAATGGCCTCGTGAACTAATTGTTCAAAATAATTTAAAAAAAAGCATTTAGAACCGTTACGGATGTTTTATATCTACAATAGGGGCTGAAAATGTGTTTTTGTCAACGGAAGGTAGATTGAAGTCACTGCCAACTACAATTGTATGAGTAGCGTACCTGTTTGTGATGAGACTCAAGTTTTCTTTGAACTGTTCAGCAACTGTTTCATCTGAGACCGGGGGTCGGTAAAATGAGCCAGTTATTAATTTATTCCGGTTATCGAATATAACTTCTGCCCATACTAAGTCACAGGAACTATCTGCTTCAGTGTCGCTTGTGAGCTGGAACACACATTACATTATTTTTCCTTAAGTTGTACTTTTTGTTTCTGTTGTAGTGCAGATCATTAGAATTACGGCTTTTCCCTCCAAAACCTAGGATGCTTTCTCTGTGACCCTGTAAATACCAGAGCTAAACAATGTAGAACAACGTACGTTACAAGCATAGCATTTTGTATTACTTTATTTCCTTATTTCTAACATTTTAAATTTGTACGTCGTCTTTAGATGACGTATCAATCATAGATGTTTTTATCTCTATTTAGTGAACGTATTTTCAGTCATGTTTTGAACATTGTCCCGCTACACTTTATTAAATATGTTTCCCCGCAAAGGATATCGGATTTTAGAGAGTAAATTGATATGGAGTGTGCCGTTCTTCTATTCTAACATTCACATTCACATTTCTTCTTTCCTTATTGCCTTTTGTGCATGCAGTTGTAGTAATTAAAGTAGGCACAAATGCAGTGATCAAAAAGAAATGATTAGCGTACATTCGCATTCTCTTTACATCGTCCCTTTCTTGTTGCTCCCCTGCCGATGGGCTGTTTCTATCGCAATCAGCAAGCGTGAAAGGAAGCTACCGTACAGACAGAGGGATCTATATTTATACTTGGCAGAACTAATTACATGCTAACATAATTGTCGGAATTGCTTTCGTTTCCCAAAAGTTATAAATATTTCGATTTCGGATAAGAAGTTCTGTATTTCGCTAAGATGTCGAAGAAGAAAGTCCCTTACGTACTGGTTGTATCGAGTAAGATGTGGAGACGGCGGTTTGAAAGTGGACAGAAGTACGAAGAAGGGCGCCCCTTATCTGAGGGATCGCTACTCAAGCTACCTGGCGAAGGGGCAAGTGTGGCTAATGTCCGGTGTTGGTACAGTCCTCGCGCTTTCAACTCCTACTTTTACCGAAAACCCCTTTGTTACTGTCAGGCTGTGACGTCATCCGAGGCTCGGCACAAACAGGCGTTGAGTGACGCGGGCAGACTGATACCTCGGTGCGAAGTGTCTCTTCTCACTGCCCTTCTGGAAGTATTTATGTACGGACACAATGGACCGCCGAACTGAACATCTGCTATCAACAGCTTTAGGAACAGGTAGTAGCATCTAAATGGCCAGTTTTAGTCCCTCCACTCATTTCAAATTAAGAAAAAAAAGGAAGCAAACAAACAACAACACAAAATAAATTTGAATGCGCAAGGCATTTGGTAGTGGTTACGGTGCTATTGTTTGCTGCCGTTGCAGTGGTAGTTCAGACCCGACCTCTAGCGGTATCTTACGCAACCATTATTCAAAACACTCTCCACCAAAAATTACAACGATAAGGTGTCCGCATAATACCAGTCACTGTTTATTTATCTCCACTTATTCAGCTTTTATTTCGGCACGACTTCATCCACCGCGGTGCCGTGGTTACAGTAGTTTCAAGTCCGGCGTCTTTTAGCGATTATTTCAATGGTGAATATTACCGAAGGAAGAAAGTTGCCTAGTGTGGCATTAGCCTACACGGAGCCTGTCTCTTGCGAAGGGCAGGTCCGGCGCGGCCCGGTGGGTGTCCGCTGCGCTTGTGTTGGTGGCCCTGGAGGCGCGGACAAAGGTTGCCCAGCCGCCTGGATCAATCGCCCGTGCCGCCCTTCTTCACAGCCGCGCCGCCTCCACGTGCGAACTGCGAATGCTGTGCCGCACAGCCAGCGCTTGCGGCCTTTGTAGGCGGATAGCTACGGTCACCGCAATGATTTTCAAAACTTACCACTATGCAACTGTGTTAACAGAATGCCCGAATTGGCCTTCAGAAACAAACTAAACTAAACTTCGTCCGAACAGCTCTAGAAGGTCCAACGGTATCGACCGACCGACGTGTCATCCTCAGCGCACAGGCGCCAATGGATGTGGACATGGAGGGGCTTGTGGTCAGTACAACGCTCTCCCGGCCGTTGTCAATTTTCGTGACCGGAGCCGCTACGTCTCGATCAAGTAGCTCCTCAGTTTGCCTCACAAGGGCTGAGTGCACCCCGCTTGCCATCAGCTCTCCACAGACCGGACGGTCACCCTTCCGAGTGCTAGCCAAGCCCGACGGCACTTAACTTCGATGAGGTGACGGTAACCGGTGTTACCACTGCGGCAAAGCCGTTGTCCATTAAGAAATAAGAGTAAGTTAATAACAAACAATCACTTTTTTAATTACAGAATCTGACAATTCTACACACACACACACACACACACACACACACACATATATATATATATATATATATATATATATATATACTTACTTATCGCGAATGGACCCAGAAGGATCACGCAAAGCTTTCTGACGTCGTTTCTTCCATACTTCTTTCATTCGTTCTCCATGTTTTCTTTTTCTTTCTTCTGTCCATTTTGTTCCTGGTCTCTTTAGTGCTTCCTTCTCCGACAATACAATCCACTTTTCCACCTTATTTCTAAAAGTTTGTCTATCTTTGACATCTTTAAGTTCAATATTTGGTTTTTGTAAATCTAATTTTACTTGGCTAATCCATGGTGTTGTTGATTTGACTTTTTCTATGTAAGTGAGAATTCTGTTGGTGAGTCGTGTGGGGGGAAGTCTAGTGACATGTCCATAAAATTTTAATCTTCGCCTTCTTATGTCTGCTGCCAGGTTTGATATAGTTTCTGTGGTTCTTCTTGATTGTATCCGGTATCCTTCTTCTGTTAATTTTGGACCTAAAATTTTTCTCATAATTTTGCGTTCTTCTTTTAGTATTTTTTCTAAATCACATTTTGTGTGGAGTGTGAGCGTTTCACTAGCATATAGTGCTGCTGGCTTAATTACTGCGCAGTAGTGTCTGATTTTTGTGTTCGAGGAGACGCATTTTTTATTATATATATATATATATATATATATATATATATATATATATATAGTAAACTCTTGTTCTTATTATTTTCTCAGAACGTCTTCATGTTTTGGCTGATGGTCTGTGTCTGTTCATTTGACAACATCCTCCTCGGTTGTGGTTGTTCTTGTTGGATCGGAAATTTTGCAGTACCGATCTGTAGCCTTGTATATTCTCTGTCCTGTTCTGTACCTAAAAAATGGAACACAGCTAACGTAATTTCTATATTTAGTATATTTAGGAAAGGCAATAGGAAAGACAAAGGGGTCCGCAGCTCGTGGACGTGCGGTAGCGTTCTCGCTTCCCGCGCCCGGGTTCCCGGGTTCGATTCCCGGCGGGGTCAGGAATTTTCTCTGCCTCGTGATTACTGGCTGTTGTGTGCTGTCCTTAAGTTAGTTAGGTTTAAGTAGTTCTAAGTTCTAGGGGACTGATGACCATAGATGTTAAGTCCCATAGTGCTCAGAGCCATTTGAACCAAAGACAAAGGAAATAATAGGTGAGTAAGTTTACTAAATGCGGGACATGTAACTTATGGGAAAAATTTCAGTCAAAGGCTACGAACTATCGCTGACGCAATGAACTCAGGACAATCAGGCTTCAGAAAGCGACATTCGTGTAATCATTACTCAAAAACGTCAAAAGGTTTCCCTAACATCTTATTAATACAATGATGGGTTTGTATGTCAATACAAAAATTATTAGCAGTTGAGGTTCGAAAAGTCACATGAAGTTTTAATAAATCAAGATGTTCGACAACGGTGCAGACTATCACCCACTTTACTTATGTATTGACGATCTAGTTATGAAGTGGAAAGGAATCAAAACAGGCTCTTGCGTATCATTAAATTGTTATATGCTGATGACCGGGTAATTATACAGGAAACAGAAGATAATTTACAACGAGTAGTATACAGAGTGAGCCACAACGCAAATTTAACCATATCTGTAAATAAGATAAATACAATGGCTTTCAAAGGGAAGAAGACAGTCAGGTCGAAAATACTAATAAATGAGAAAATCTTACAACGGTGTATTGTTAAGCGTATTTAGGCGATGTAAATGGTCACCCAGTATTGGTACGAGGTATAGCTGAACGCTGGAAAGTCCCAGGTCTCAACACGGCACGCGGCGCGGCATTTCTGTCTTCTGGCTAGGTGACCAGTATGAACGAGTCCAGGTACAAAGACCAGAGTCGTCATCAGAAGTCGGGAAAATCTCAGTAAGGGGAATTTTGATTGCTGTCACCCGTATGGTCTTTGTGCAGGAGACAATGCTCCACAAGCTGAAAGATAGCTCCTTACCGTCCATAATAATTCACATCAAGTACTAAAGCTAATCCGAATACATTGGTGATCTCAGATAAATGAGGAGCATCCAATGACACAACAAAATTTCAATATCTTTGTAACTACGGATGTTAATGTTCCGCAATAAACATTTTCACAACGTACCTTCGAATTAACAAATTTTAAATGTTTCATGCGATTTCAGCAAACGATATTTCAGATGATAGTATTGCACGATAGCTGTCATCCCTGAAAGCCACTCATTTGTGTCTATATTATTTATTGACTTACGTCGTCTTTGACATCTTTTTCATTGCGGAAATGTTTGTCAGAACATGGTATTCTCCACATTTACACGACAACGAAAACAGTATGAGTACCTCACAGAAGTTATACTTTTGTAGTTATTTAATGCACAATGTACTTTTTTGCCAGTAGTTTTATTTAAATGTTGATAGTAAGTGCTATTAAAAACGGTAGTAATTCAAAAGTGGTCAACTGCGTGTCTTCACGTACACCGCAGTTAAAAAGTGAACGAAAAGACACTTCTGTCAAGGAGGCATAAATAATTTCTTAAATAATATTTAGAGACTATCTGTTGTTATTAATTGTGAGTACACTTGCCCAAGAATGCTGACTTATTTATTTATGAACCAACTATTACTTAAATTTAATGTAATTATCTTGTGTAACCAAATGTTTATTACAGTTCTTTGTTTAAATATTGTTGGAACATATTAGTTTACTCTGGGAAAGTGGTCAACTTGAATCAAATCATGTGTGCACAGCTTAACAAAGACGATGTATTTTTGGCGGGGACAGCCTTCAGGCAATGGAAAAGCAGACAGTAGCGGAACATTACGGGAGTCAACTGGAGACTGGGTCTTTCCAATAACGAGCTCAAGGGAACGATTCTGGAGACTTTGTGCCGAGTGCTGAAAGAAGACAGACCTGCCTGTGGTGACGTACATGATTCAGTCATATAGGTGATTGATGCTGGGCAGTGAGCGGCTGCTGCGAAACTTATGAGGAGGCTCTAACTCACGAGAGGTCTGCATGTGCTCCGCTTGTATTGCAGAACTGAGGATAGACGTAGTTTGATTTACTGTTCTTTGTATCGCGTTTGTTAATTTGGGAACCATCATCTCGAACTCTGAAGTGTTTTGAGCTGGTGAATATTTTGTGTATCTTTGACGACTGTTTAGTCTGGGGAATCTGTTACCTTTCTCGTAACACTCTCAAAGTAACTTTACTGCATTTAGTAAGGGTATTTTTCTGTCTGTATGTTAACTGAATATCGCAGGACCACCTCCCATTTTCCTCAGATGTCCTTTGTTGATGGGTCCTTCGCGCAGAGTTTCGTCTTGGGCTCACTGTACCTCCCATGTAGACTGCCTGTGAAACTCCTGGGCACCGAGCCGCGTGTCGCCGTTCCTGTGCATTAGTGCTTTCCACCCTTCGCCCTTGGTTTCGGTACAGATTGTCAAGCCAGCAGTTTTGTTGATTCTATGAGCTCTTGATCGTTAGTGTATCGTGTAGTGAACGTCCTCTGGACGTGTCTATGCGGATAACGGTGACTCTATTGGAGTTTCATTGCGGAATGGTTGAATAGGCCAGTACTGTGTAACAGTTATACAATTTTTCGTTCAGGTAAATTAAAAAAGGGCAAAACTTGGAACGAAAAAAGTAGAACGCATAACAGCGCACATTCCGCCTCAGAGCGAAAAGTCATTCTGGAAACAATCCCCTAGCCTTGACTGTGACTAAGCCATTTCTCTGCAGTGTCCTTCCTTCCAGGTATGTTGGTCCGGCTATGTATGCTGGAGAACTCTGCGTTTTTGTTGGGTAGGAGAGAGAAACTGGTAGAAGTAAAGCTGTGAGGGCGGGTTCTGACTGTCCAGTCAGTCGGCGGAATACTTGTCCTCAGAAGGCAAAGTTCCTGGTTTCGAGTCCCTGTGTGGCATCTAGTTTTAAACTGTCAGAAAGTTTCAGACAAGCGCACTCTCCGTTGTAGTGTGTGGGCTCTGTTTCCTGGGATGAAAAAGAGATTCTTCTCAATTATTATCTTACGTAAGGTAAAACAATAAATGGTGCGAATGTTACACAGATCTATTTCGATTAACTGAGCACAATGTACAGCTCACGTCTTGGCATTCAAGGCATCTGTAAAATACGGAATATCAAAATTTTCAAACTTTTGGTGCTAACAGACTACCGAAGTGCGTAAAAATAATTAGAATACAGCAACAACTGGAATCTGCTAGCTTGAAGCCCACAGTATTTTTGAGGTATTGAGACGTAACGCGCTCTTTCGCACATCGACGGCAGTCCTGCAACATAAATAGTCCACCTACCTCGATACTGCTGCAGATCTGCACACGTAACTCCTGACTGCAGCTACTTAAGAGATCTCAGAAAAAACAGTGTTGAAGAAACTGAGATTTCATAACTACACGTCGGAGGCCGCTATAAGTACAAAAAGCTGACAATAGTTTTGTGAACTCTAAAGAGTAAATCGGAAATGGGTAGCTGTTCAAATTTCTAAGTTCAAAGGTCCTTTTAAACTTGCATTAGGATTTTTTTATTGCTATTAAGCAAGATCATCAGCCCACATGTCTTTAAATCATTGAAGTTCCTATTCACAGTCCTCGTCACACTCAAACAGCCAGAACTTTTCCTATCCAATTCCGAAATCATTTACGAGAGTAACACAGTCAATGAACTGCTATTTACTTTTGCACTCGGCTTTCAGTGGTCGTCTTTAAATAAAGTTTTTGCTCGCCATAATTACTCAGTAAAAAAAAAATTTACTTAGTACCGCCACGCTTTTAGTTCAAAGTTTACACACGCGATTTTCTCCAGAACAAAATATCCCTCGACTCTTAAAATTTCACAAATAATTAAAGGTAAACACCAGCTACCTTTATCACTGTACCGAAACGCGTAAGTCACAATATCACTTCATTTTACACATAATGCGTTCGGACACTTTCAGCATGACCGGCTCCTTCGAAAGCTAGTCCACCACCTCCTTCTTCTCTCTGCCTCTTCAAGCACCTCTATCTCATGCGTTAGGTGGCAAACTGTCTCACTTCTTATTGGCTGTACAGAACTACGGCCAATCAGAACTGACTTTCAGGGCGCGGCTTGCGCCAAAATCTACCAAGAACCAACCATTGCTCTCAGCTCATTGACGTCATTAAAATAAGCAACTCAAAACTCTCTTGTTGAACAACTAAAATGAAATAAACTTTAAGCTGTACTTTACGTCTGGAACTTAACTATATATTCACGAACTTTCTGGCTGTCTCTTACATATTTAAACATGCTTGGACATCCATCATGCACTAGCAGGGGAAGCACTGGTGGATTCGTTCCCACGATACAAAGCTGAACACTTGGAAGTTCCTATAGAGAATTGTAATGTTGTTGCTTTAATTTGTTCTGAAAGCGGTGCTGATAGACAATAAAAGCGGGTTAAAAGCTGTGAGCTATCTGAGGAAGTTAACCTTGCATTACTGCGCAACTGTTTCACCAGGTATCCAGTCTATCTTACCAAATTCCCAACCAAACTAACATTAATTATAATCTTTTAGTACTCATCTTACGATAACCGGTGATATATATATATATATATATATATATATATATATATATATATATTATTATTGGTGTTTTGCCCTTAAAGAGCGCATTTGGACTAAACTACATGGCCAGTTCCTTTTGCTGCCTTCCTTGCTGCCCAAACTTCCCTCATTCGCTCGCTGTGTTTCTGTTTCCGGTCCTCTGTCCATGCTTCTTGTCGGCTTCGTGTCTTCGGCTTCATCTTGATTGCCTTTTTGGTTGCCCATATTTCTTTCATCTTCTGGCTGTGATTTTGCTTGCGTTCTTCGGTCCATTTTATGCCTGTTCGTTTGTCTTAATGATGTTTCTGAACTTTATTCTGTCGTTTATTGTGTCTGCTGTTATGTTGAGCTGGTTCAGGTCGTTTTCTACCTCTGCCACCCATTTGTTGTTTCTAGTGGTTACCCAGTCAAAGATCTGTTTGGTCAGCCTGTGTGATGGCATTCTGTATAGGTGTCCATAGAATTGTAGTCTGCGTTTTCTAATCTTTTCTGTGATTGTCTCCGTATGTTTGTACAGTTCCTCTGTAGGCTTCTTGATCCATATTCCATTGTTGTTAGTTGCGCCAAATATTTTCCTAAGTATTTTCCGTTCTACTTTTTCTAATTGTCTGATACGTGTATGCCCTCGGATTAGTGTGGTCTCTGCTGCATATAGTGCCTCGGGGAGCACCACCGTGTCGTAATGGCGTAATTTGGCTTTTTGTGAGATAGACTTCTTGTTGTAATGATTCCACACTACTTTGTATGCCTTGTCCAGTTTAGTCTTTCTTTCTTCATTTGAGTCTCTGTTATGTCCACTCATTTGTAGTGTTTCACCGAGGTATTTGAAGTTTGCTGTTTTGTAAATCGTGCCATACTTTGTGTTCAGAGATGAGAGTTTCTTTGTGCTCATAAACTGTGTCTTTTCGTAAGAGATCTGTAGTCCAGTTTTGGAAGCGATTTCGTGCAGTTTTTCAATAGCGTCTTTTGTTTCCTTTATACCTTTCGCGACAATCGCCAAATCGTCTGCAAAAGCCAGGCATTTAATCTGTAGGTTTCCTAAGGTTATCCCCTGTTGTGATGTTTCCCATTCTCTTATGACCTTATCTAACACCAGATTGAAAAGGAGAGGTGAGAGGCCATCGCCTTGTCGGACACCTGTGCGAATTTCAAAGGGCTCTGATAGTTCCCCACAGAACTTTACTTTGGAGGTCGTGTTGGTTAAAGTTTGCTCTATGATAGCCCGTGTTTTGTTGTCTACTTTGTATTCTGCTAGAATTTTGAAGAGAGTTTTCCGGTCGATAGAGTCGTACGCCTTTTTGAAGTCAACAAAGGTAATGATCAGGTTCTGTTTGTGTTGTAAAATCATTTTCAGGTTCCAAATTTGTTCCGCACAAGACCGCCCTTTACGGAAGCCTGCTTGGTATTCCCCAATCAAGTGGTCGGTTTGGCATTCTAGTCTGTTCAGTAAAGCTTTAGAGAGGATCTTGTATGTGACCGGTAGTAGGGATATTCCTCTGTAGTTGTTCGGGTTAGTCTTGTCACCTTT
This sequence comes from Schistocerca americana, assembly GCF_021461395.2. Taxonomy (NCBI): domain Eukaryota; kingdom Metazoa; phylum Arthropoda; class Insecta; order Orthoptera; family Acrididae; genus Schistocerca; species Schistocerca americana. The sequence goes on from NC_060122.1 coordinate 648,246,931, forward strand.
TTTGTGTAGTGGGTGTATCAGGGCAGTTTTCCAGTCGTCAGGAATTTTCATGGTCTTCCAGATGTCTCCCAAGATCCTGTGGATGTCTTTGGTGAGTTCTGGGTCTTGTAACTTCCAGATTTCCGCGATGATGCCATCTTCTCCTGGTGCTCTACGATTCTTGAGTGACTTTATTATTTCTTTAACTTCTTCTAGAGTTGGAGGTTCACTATCTGGATTGTATGTGCTCGTTTCTGTCATCATTTCTTCCATGGGGGGGGTCCGTGTTGAGCAGTTTTTCAAAGTACTTTGCCAGAATGTCACAATTGTTTTTGGTATTGGTTTCTAGGGTTCCATCCGGTCTTCTGAAGGACAAGTTGGGTGGTTGATATCCAGTCATATTTTCTCTGAACGTTCTGTAGAAGTTTCTTGTATTGTTCTTCATGAAGTCTGATTCGATCTCTGTCAGTCGCCGTTTGTCATACTGTCGTTTTTCACTGCGAATGATTTTGCTTGATTGCTTCTGTGTTTTCAAGAAGTTCATCCAATTCTCTTGGGATTTATGGCAACCAAATTTTTTCCATGCACTGATTCGTTGGTCAATAGCTTGGTCACATGTGTGGTTCCACCAACGGTGTTTCCGTGTTCGTGGTGCTTGTGCTAGTTTCATGGCCTCTCGGATTCTTCGTGAAAGTTGTGTCCAGTCTGTCGTTTTCTCCATTTTAATTTTGTGTAATATTTGTGTCTGGTTTAAAGTAACGTATTCTGGATCTGGTCTAACAATTTTGTTCTTCTGGAGCTTTTTCTTGGGCAAAGGACGAATCCTGATCTGTAGTAGGTGGTGGTCTGAGTCGAAGTAGCCTTTACGGGTGTCTATGTTCAAAATTTCTTTTTGTGAGTCTTTCTGCACTATTACGTGGTCGATTTGTAGTTCTTGCTTTCCGCTGGGGAATTTCCATGTGGTAAGTTTTCGTGTTGGTTTCTTGAATTTTGTTGACATAATGGCGAGGTCGTGGCTTTTGCAAAAGTCTATCAGATGTTTTCCGTTTTTGTTGGTGTCCTTGTGTGGAGTATGTTTTCCTGTGATATGTCTGTATATCTTTTCTTTTCCGAGTTTGGCGTTGAAGTCTCCCAGTATTATTTTGACTCTATGTGCAGGAATTTTTCTGATAGTTTCTTCCATTGTCGTCCAGAAGTCATCAATTTCGTCCGGGTTTTTCCTGTTGTAGTCATTAGTTGGTGCATGTGCGTTGATTATTGTGTAGGATTTATTGGCTGATTTCACTGTGATGGTGCTGATTCTTTCGTTTGGTGACGAAAAGTCGATTATGCTGTCCGTGATGGACCTGTGTACTGCAAATCCTGTGCCAAAAAGCCTTAGGTTTTTCAGTTGTCTCGATGGTTTTCCTTTGTATATTCTGAAATTCTCCGTGTTGAAATGGTCTTCGTCTGTGAATCGTGTTTCTTGCAGTGCACATATTTTGATTTGAAATTTTTCGAGAGTGTCTGTCAGTTGTTTCATCTTTCCTGTCTTCATCAGTGTGTTCACGTTGAGTGTGCCGATGTAGTGTTTGCGTTTGGTCTTGAGGGAGTTTGAGAAGCTCCGATTCTTCTCATGATGTCCGTGAGCCCCCGGAATCCGATGCTCACGACAATCCCAGTCTATTGACTGGGGCCCGGGGTAATGAGATTTTTCTCGTTGTACCATCATGATGTTTAGTAGTTGGATGTATGGCATGCTGCCGAGTACAACCTGACTTTCCAGATCAGGAGGTTGGTTGAGGCCGCCACTGACATGTGGAGCAGACGCCTTTTGTAGCCGCCCACTGTGGGAACAGACGCTACTAGTAGTTTTGGTCCGCCCCGAGTATTTCATTTCCTCGGTACCACCTATATCTAGGAGGCATTCCCCTATCCGCCACCTGGGGAGGCGCTCGGTTGCGGGTCTACTAACCGCCCCGAGATATATATATATATATATATATATATATATATATATATATATACAATTTAAATAAAAAGAAATAAATCAGTTTATATTTGGACATTTATTTTAACATTGATCATTGTTCCGTTAAAATTTCAGCATATCAAACTTGATTCATAACTAAACTGGTGCCTTATGTAGTAATGTGAAAATGTGAGTTTGTAATCATACGGAACACATGAAATAAGGAGCCAAGATTGGGAGACTACATACAACACTAAATTCATAAAATAACACACGAAGAACATTGAAACATATCCAAGAGGAAATTAACCACAACCAACCGATTCAATTTTCACCCAAAGAATTTACGTTCGTAGCGCAATCCCGTCCGTCATGTAATTACCACACACTGGTATACTAAATTCATACTAACTCTCTGTGAAATCTTCCTGAAAAGAATAGCTGAGGGCTACTTTGATGATTACACCACATGCTTCACGTGGTCAACTTGGTTTACACAAAGAGTGTAACTCCACAATAATTTTGCTAATTAAAGTAAATTAGATCGAAAAGCAATTTACAAAAGAAAAACCTCGAACTGTTAACTATCGTCTTACTATTAACCTGATGGGTCAAACAATTGTATAAGCACGTGGTACTGGTCTCACAAAGTGCACCCCACGTGGGTTGAACATAAAGAAAATTGCTATATTGAAATACATTGTCAAGACGAGACGTTATAATCTCACGCACATTCGCATTTAAGATTGATCCTCTCAGTTGGAGTTACTGATCAACACGTGGTTCCACTTTACTCACAAAGTAATGAGAAAGCAACTACTGGAATATACTCTGAACTTCACTCTCGAATTACACTGTGTTGCAGTTTAAGATAACATTAGATATTTTGGGGCTAAACCTGAAATAAAGGTGATTAAATTTCCTGTTAGGCTGAACTTAAGAAATCCATTGTCCTACGGACTTAGCAGACACGCGCTTAGCCGGAGATCCTACCACTTCAGACGCTCGCCACGGACAGACTGACCTGGGTCGCTGCCGAGCGTGCTGAACAGATACAAACGGAAGTAACCAGATAGGCAGCTTCCTATACCAACATGACAAGGGACGGACAGGACCATACTAAGAATAGAAACCTCTCTGCTTTTAGAAAGCGTAGCTATCTGTTCCGACGTTGGTCCTACTGTTCTCTAGCAGACAGGCTTGTCTGCTACCATCAAGCATGCAACTAGAAATACATTTGCTCATTCATCCTCTCACACAGAAGGGAAGGGGGATGACAGTATCTTATTATATACAGTATATAAAAGAAAGCGGATGTAGGTTCCGTATGAGACTGTGTGACATGAATTACATATAAACTGTGTTTTAAAGTGTAGTAGTGTGACAGATCGTTCTTGTTTATGTGCAAAAGTAACACGTTTCACTGCTCAGTCTCCTCCCAGATAGTCATAAACACCACAGTAAATTTAGAAGAGGAATTTATGCCGTAAATGACAACAGATTTAAGAAATTAACATGAAAGGAGTCCAGCAGAGACCTTTCAGAATTACAAACTGAAAATTTAATATTGGCGAATGTCCCACATACACTCACACAAGTACTCCCTTTCACACTCACCCTACCACAAAACATAAATATCTACTTGAAATTCTTGAAGTTATTACTACAGCAAAATTACGAAAGGTTTTCTAAAATGAGAACTTTCCAAATTTGAATCTAAACACTGAAGGTGTTATCATATCTTTTCAAATAGTCACAGTTGGTGAACTATTAACATATATATATATATATATATATATATATATATATATATATATATATATATTGATTTAGTTTTTTAAGTGTTGGATAATTACGTTTTTTCTGACTTTTCTTTATTTTTCTAACTTCCACATTATGACAGTTATTGACTTCAGATCTTGACAGGTTGTTCCTTTACACAACAGAACGTTATGTATCTAATATGAAGTTCCTCAGGCTATTTTTAGATCAGTTATTAATTTTTATAGTTCCAATCCCCTAGCCTTGACTGTGACTAAGCCATTTCTCTGCAGTGTCCTTCCTTCCAGGTATGTTGGTCCGGCTAAGTATGCTGGAGAACTCTGCGTTTTTGTTGGGTAGGAGAGAGAAACTGGCAGAAGTAAAGCTGTGAGGGCGGGTTCTGACTGTCCAGTCAGTCGGCGGAATACTTGTCCTCAGAAGGCAAAGTTCCTGGTTTCGAGTCCCTGTGTGGCATCTAGTTTTAAACTGTCAGAAAGTTTCAGACAAGAACACTCTCCGTTGTAGTGTGTGGGCTCTGTTTCCTGGGATGAGAAAGAGATTCTTCTCAATTATTATCTTACGTAAAGTAAAACAATAAATGGTGCGAATGTTACACAGATCTATTTCGATTAACTGAGCACAATGTACAGCTCACGTCTTGGCATTCAAGGCATCTGTAAAATACGGAATATCAAAATTTTCAAACTTTTGGTGCTAACAGACTACCGAAGTGCGTAAAAATAATTAGAATACAGCAACAACTGGAATCTGCTAGCTTGAAGCAATTGTCAAGCAGTGTAATATAAAAAAAGTACCTCCTTCCGACAAGATAATCCACCAGGTTAAAAAGATTTTTTGACAATGAGAAGCCATTTTATTTGAAACACAACTTGTTGGAATATTCATGCTTTGATTTGTATTTATTCCCACGTATAAAGAAGTTTGTAGGTCGAAAATGTTTTTGTGCCAAATGAAGTGGATACGGTAGCCGTAGGTGAGGAATTCGAAGACATTTCAGAACCGCAGTTCGTGGATGCCTTCACCCTGAGAAAATTTTTATGAAGCGCACTAATCTAGGAGAGGAATGCTTGGAGCAATAAGTGCACCCTTGTCTGAACAACGGTTTCCAATGCAAGGCTGAGAATTTTCAGTCTCGTTTTCCTCAACTACACACCTCGCAATCAGAATCTTGGGAAAATTTCTCCTTACTGTTAAAAGTAAAATTGCTCCCTGAAAGTTCTGAAAAATGCAATTTATTAACATATCTATCGCTTCTTAAACCTCTCTGTATTATTGCCTTCGTCGGAATTTCACACCAACTCTGCTTCAATTGTAAACTTTACCATGTGGGTAGCAAACATATTTTTCCATATCACCTCGTTTCCTCCCACAATTCTATTTTTTTCTATTGCCACTGGCAGGCGACAAGGTGTTGGACCTCCACGCCTCATCATAGAACATGGAGGTCCGAGGTTTGTCCGTTCCGCAAAGAGTATACGCTGCAATTTCTCGCTGATCTGTCGACAGAATACAATACTGGCAGAGACACAAATATTGCCAAGCTAATAGTTCAGCTCTCATTTTTTACTGTGGGGCTCCCCACGTGTTCCCACGACGACCCAACAACATCATCAATTACAACTGCAGTGATCACGGGACAATCGAGGTTGGACCTGTTGGGATTAGTCTCGAGACACCAGATCGATGATCGTGTCAAAATACGTCATCTTTCACGCAAAGAATATGCACCGCGCCACGGTCACGGGGGATGGAGGAATTGCTGTGTTACAGAGGATATTCACTTAGGCTTCCACTTGACCTGTGGTGGTAATCGAAGGCACTACATCAGCAAAGGATTACGTGAATATTATTGCGGACGACCTGTATCCCTTTAAGCTTGATGTCTTGCCTGATGGCGACGACATCTTCCAGCAGGATAACTGTCTGTGTGGCAAAACCAGAATCATGCTAGAGTGATTTGAGTAGCACGATAGCCAAGTCACGTTGATATCTTGGACACCAGATTCGCCTGATTTGAACCTCATGGGAATACATTTGGGACGCTGTTGGGAACCAGCTCCGTGCCCTCAGATCAGTAATCCCTAATTTACAGAACTCGCTGTTGGGAACCAGCTCCGTGCCCACAGATCAGTAATCCCTAATTTACAGGACTGTGTTGAACTGTGCGTAGATGTTTCGCGGCACATACCTCCTGAAACCTACCAAGTACTTGTTCATTCCACGCAGAAGCGCTGCTATGTTGCGTCCAAATGTGGATCAGCACGTTACTGTGCAGCTGGTCGTTACGTTTTAGCACAGCGATGTGTATGTCTTAACATCTACTCTGAAACTGTGATTACTGTTATTCGATGTTCTCATCGTTTAACAGTTAGCTATGGCATATTGTGACGCTTCAGAGTGATTTATCGACTGAGGTATCAAGGAACGACTTACAACCTGCCGTCAGAGCCTCAATGCTACCAGTGCGTCTCTCTTAATTTCCAAACATCGCAGTCGTTCTCCAGCATACATCACGGGACTAGCACTCCAGAAAAAAAAGATATCGCGGAATAATATCATAGGCGCAATCTAGGGGACTGTTTCTAGAATGAATACTTGTCTCTTCAGGAGGGTGATCGCTATTTTGGAACTTCCTGGCAGAGTCGACATGGACCTTTTCCTTCCGGCTGGTAAAGCTGTTACCGACTGCGCTATCCTGTCACGACTAATAACCCTCCCTCACAGTTTTACTGCTGAAAGTACCTCATTCCTACTTTCCGAACTACTGGCTAAGGCCAGATCTGTTGCTAGAGGTTGGTGAGTTTGAAGTGTGTTCCGCACTGCCGGAAAAAAATGCAATACCGTCGAGCACCGTGTTTAGTTGCACCTGGGTATACTAAGTGCATACTAGGGGGCTGTAGTGTTAGTGATCTATGTGTCATGGACATCGGCGATCAGATGGAGATTTGGACGCCTGTCTCTGCGCCACCTGTTTTGACTGTGCAGGCAGTAGCTGTGCTGAATTTAGAGGTGAACACCGTGTGAAACATTCATTCTAGGTTACAACCACGCCCCGCTGATGAGCATGTACTCCCGCTGAACAACTTCAGCCATTTGAACAGGGTCGTATTTTGGGCCTGCGGGAAGGTGGATGGACGTATCGATGAATTACTGCACGTGATGGGCATGATGTGTCGGTGGTGTGCCGCTGCTTCCAGCAGTGGTCTCTTAAATATTCCACAACCGCAGTCTAGGTTCCGGACGTCCGTGTGGTACAGACGCACATTAGGATCGACGCATGTGTCACCAAGAATCATGGGGAACTGTCTGCTTGCAGCGGGACTATGATCTCGTGTTCTAACCAAGCTACCACTGACACCATGGCGCCGCCAAGGGTCGACGGAGAGACGAACGGCACTCTGTTGCCTTCACTGATGAAAATATGTTCTGTCTATATGTGAGTGGTGCACGTACACGTGTTTGGTGTAGATCTGGTGACCGGCCTATTCCGGAGTGCATTCATCCACAACACACAGGTCTCACCAAAGGATTCATTGTGTATGTGAGGCGGGAGAAGAGGGGGAAGGGAGAGGGGAAAGTCATCAGCTACACCTCGCGGTCACATTTGGTGTTCCTGCAGTGTGAGTAACCAGTGTCCGCTATTCCTTCGACCGGAATTTGATGTGCTTCAAATGGTTCATTTGGCTCTGAGCACTATGGGACTTAACATCTGAGGTCATCAGTCCTCTAGAACTTAGAACTACTTAAACCTAACTAACCTAAGGACATCACACACATCCATGTCCGAGGCAGGATTCGAACCTGCGACCGTAGCGGTCACGCGGTTCCAGACTGAAGCGCCTAGAACTGCTCGGCCGCACCGGCCGGCTTGATGTGCTTCCTCAGCAGGACAATGCACGTCCATATACGGCTGCTGCGGTGCAATGTGCTCTTCATCGTGTACAAACAAATGCCCTGACCAGCATGAGCAATACATCTCTCGCCAACTGAGCATATATTGGATATGGAGAGACGGAAACCTACTCATTCTTTAGAGCCTGCCAGAACCGTTACGAAATAGCACAAAAGGTGCGAGGTTGCTCCTCTAATGTTGAGGCTCCGTCTTGAAGTGATAAATTTGGTCATGTTGCCGTCAGTTATTTCTAATAAAAGGTCTACCCTCCATTTGTAGAGCTTAAATCTGTTTAGGACAAGCTTAGCCGGATGTCATTCGGTGCCTTTCTGTCACCAGGGCGTATGCCTCCGTTGCTTCCAGAGGGGTCTAAACTGTGCACTGATGCGACTTTTAGGTCAGCCTTCGCTGTGACGTGTGTTTCATTTGGACTGAATTTTTTATACTTCACTCCTACAGTGTTGAACTACCTTTCTCATAACTTGTCAATAGGTGGTGTTGTCCCCAAGGGTGTTACATTTTTTTCCCGGCAGTGTATTTAGCTCGTACAAACAACCACAACCTGTTACGTCCCAAATCTCCCGTTTAGGTGTTCAGCTAATTTATCTCTACATTGTGGATACAATGCAGCTCTAAAGAACTCTGGAACCAGACTATCACACTGGTTTCGAGAGAAAAGCATGTCGTGCGCCGGCTGACCACAGACTGTCGTAATTAGTTCAGTTTTTAAGTGCTTATTTGAGTTTCATCCACACGTCTAGAATCAGCAGTTTTACCTTACAAGCACATGAACACTTCGTTGCGTTGTTTTACACATGGTTTGAACTGGACTTTCTCTGCTGCCAGTCAGAGTTTAACATAACCGATCCTTCTGCTTATTTGAATTGGCGCAGCTCTAAACGCATGTTGGCAAATATAACTAGTTACACGCAGTTTTGTACATGTGCAAAGTTACAAAAAATTTGTTTTTCAAGGAAACACAATTTAAATACTTTTTAAAAACTTTAATGTTCCTTGACCATTACCGCACATGAAACTAATTATTGATGGTCACGTATAGAAAGTACGGCATGAAAAGTTAACTTTGTAGTCTCGGTCATAAATAACAGGAGACCGGAGTCTGTTTGACGAAAGCATTTCGCGTCCGCCGGTCGAGTGGATGCGAAAAGCTCTAGCATTCACAAGAAAGACGTAACACGGGGCTCACCCCTGGCGTGGCATCCATTCTGTCTCCCCTCATGCTCCGAACTCACTTCTTTATTTTTATTCGCCCTGGCGAGCCACACAGTTAGGACGCTGTAGGGGAAAAAGGGACGCCACCCTCCTCTCTGTCGCATGTTACAGACGCAAAGAATACGGCTTTGTAAATCCCTAGTAAGTGAAGACTAACGAACGAAACACGATCCCCATCACGGTCGAATAAATGTGGGAGTAGGTCCTAAAATATTTCATAAACATAGATGTGATGAACCTTTTATCATGGTGTTAGAGCCACTCCGTACCCTACTGGCCAATAATGACTAGGTTCTCGATATATATGAGAGGGAGCGGAATCTTTTCTAATCTAATTTGTTGTTGTTGTTGTTGCTGTGGTCCTCCGTCCGAAGACTAATTTGATGCAGCTCTCCATGCTAGTCTGAATTGCGCGTGTGGTTCCATGTTTCCACAGCTACTACAACTTACGTCTATGCTTACTATTTCAAGCCATAGGCTCCCACGACAGTTTTTACCCTCCGAAATTCCCTCCATTACTAAATTACTTATTCCTACATGCTTTTGGCTCTCTTCATGAAGTTGTATCATAAATTTCTTTTCCCCTCGATTCGATTCAGCACCTCTTCATTACTTACCCGAACTACGCATCTAATCATCATTCCTCTGTAACACCACATTTGAAAAGCCTCAATTCTCCGCTTATCTGAACCATTTATCATCCACGTTTCATTTTCTGATAAAGATACACTGGAGAGGAACATTTTCAGAAAAGACTTGCCAACACTTAAACATACACCGAGGTGACAAAAGTCATAGAATAACAATATCCACATACACAGATAGCGGTAGTATCGCTTACACAAGGTATAAAAGGGCAATGCATTGGCCGAGGAGTCACCTGTACTCAGACGATTTACGAGAAAAGATTTCCGACTTGATTACGGCCTCACGACGGAAATTAACAGACTTTGAATGCGGAATGGTAGTTGTAGCTAGAAATTCCATTTCGAAAATCGTTAGAGAACTCAGTATTCCGAGATACACAGTATCAAGAATGTGCCGAGAATACCAAATTTCAAGCGACTGCATAGATTTGTCAGTGCTAACAGGCAAGTAACACTGCATGAAACAACCGCAGAAATCAATGTGGGACGTACGACGACCGTATCCGTTAGGACAGTGCTCCGAAATTTGGCATTAATGAGCTATGGCAGCAGACGACCGACGCAAATGCCTTTGCTAACAACATAACATCGCCTGCAGGGCCTCTCCTGAGCTCGTGACCGTATCAGTTGGGCCCTAGACGACTGTAAATCTTGTCCTGGTCAGGTGAACCCCGATTTCAGTTGGTAAGAGCAGACGGTAGGGTTGGAGCTTGGCGCAGTCCCCTCGAAGCCATGAACTCAAGTTGTTAACAAGGCACTGTGCAAGCTGGTGGTGGCTTCATAATGGTGTGGTCCGATAGGAAGCATCATCGACTGGAAATGGTTATCTTCGGCTGTATGGAAGCCATTTGCAGCCATTCATGGACTTCATGTTCCCAAACAGCGATGGAATTTTTATAGATGACAATACGCTACGTCACAGGGCCACAATTGTTCGCAATGGGTGCGAAGGACATTGTGGAGAATTCGAGCGAATGATTTGGCCATCCAGATCGCTTGACATGAAACCCATCGAACATTTCTGGGACATTATCGAAAGGTCAGTTCGTGCTCAAAGTCCTGCACCCGCAACACTTCCTCAGTTATAGACGGCTATAGGGGTAGCATGTTTCAATATTTCTGCAAAGTGACCTCCAACGACTTGTTGAGTCCGTGCCACGTCGATTTTCTGCATTACGCCGTGCAAAAGGACGTCCGACATGACAGTAGGAGGTATACCATGACTTTTGTCACTTTAACGTGTATTCGATGTTAACGAATTTCACTTCATCAGAAATGATTTTCCTGCTGTTGTCAACCTACTTGTTCATCGTATTTACTTCTGGCAGTTTTCACTTAGTTTACAGCTTAAGTAGCATAACTTGTCTCCTACTTTCAGCGTCTCGATTCCTGATCTAATTGATCATCACCTGATTTAACTCCACTATGCATCGTAACATTCATTTTGCTATTTATGTTACTCTTTCAACCTTGAAACCTTCCCATCTCCTCTATACCTCTTTTGTTATTGATAACCTTCCCTTTTACAATAAACTATGAAACATTTCCTTAGGATAATAGCAAATGAAATCTTCCCTTTGAAATTTATTCTCTTTCTCAATCTTCGCATACAAATTTCATTGCTGCTTTTTAAAAGTGATTTTCGGATTATTTCGACGAAACATAGAATGTGTCGTCGTCGTGTGGCCCTCAGTCGTTATCTGCAATAACCCAAAACTGTTCCTTACCTTTTTTACTGTTACTGGATCGCCATCTGACTGCTACATCGAACTGCGACATGAATATACTTACTCTGTTTTACTATACTCTATTAGCTGCTGGTGGGCTTTCATAATAAGTGGCTGTATTTATTACTTTGACTGAAGATACGTAATACATAGTTAAACTTTTTCTTGCCAACAATAAAATTTTGCAAAGTTTTACGTTGATGGTTTTTGGGATGGATTATAAATAGAAATGCAATATTGCTGGCAAAAGTTAATTATATTCTGAATGAAATGATTTTACAAACGTTCGGATGGGACTTACTTTTTACAGTAATCTTACATACCTTCAGTAGTCTTGAGTTTCGCAAAGAAAATAGTTCAATAATTTTAGTTCCTATTATGATAATAGTTAGTATCTCTGCACATCCGTTTATAATCTCTTGTAAATCGTAGCTAGTGGCTGGCAGGCACACCGCTTCTCTCAACCTCTCGCTTCAGACCTGCTACCGACTCGCTTCACTTCTCGCTTGCTACTGACTTCCTACGAACGCTAAAGTGCGGTCTCTCCCGCCAACAATGCTTTCTGGTGCAGACAATCCCTGCTGCCATTACAAAATGTATCAATGCGCGGTCTTTCCCGCTCTTTTCTTAAAATGTATCCATACACGGTCTCTCCTGCCCTTTTTAAAATTATATCAATTTGCGGTCTCTCTTGTCAACAAAACTTTGGTGCAGACATTCCCTGCTACAACAATTATTTCCAACATGACAAATATTAATTATTACTAATTAATCCTATTAATAAAATATAAACATCTTTCATAAATTGTGATTTGACAATAGACAATAGAAATATACACGTCTTACATAACCCTCCACTGGGTTTCCTTAAAATTTTCCTACATCGTTAAGTCATTTGGACTTGACATAAGGAGAAAATTTGATTATAGAAATATGTGTAGTAATAATTAAGTTAATGATAGAATATTTCTTTCAACAAAGCGCATACATATACTGTCATAAGAATTTGTTTTCCTAAGTCTAACAAAGACAATATTCAAAAGGGTATACATCTAAATATACAAATAATATGAGTCACTAAGTTGGAAGTGTACATCAGGTAGTAAATTTAGGCATCAACATTTTAAACAAAATAGAAAGTACCTTTATACAAACTATGTCACTTGCTGTGACTTTAAATAAATCATAATCTGCTGCTCATATAAAAAATTACACAAAGACACTGTTATATAACTTCACAGGTTGTGAATTCACAGTTTTTGAAATATGGAAGTACATTTTGACAAAATATGTCACTTTCTGTGACTTCAGTATGTTCGGTAATGCGTTTGTCAGTTACGAGTCATATTGTCAGTCGACTATATATTACGATTGAATTGTGTAACACACATCGTCATTGTTATTTAAGAGAAAACATTTGTATTTTAAGTAGAGTGCGAATCGGTATGCTGACATTTGGTGTGATCTGTTTTTCCTATGTATGTATCTGATGTAAAAGGAATCATGTTCAATGCAGAAAAAATTTTCGAATAGCAAAGTACATATAGTAAGCAATTTAATGTGGTTTCTCCATCCGTAGTGCTGTGCTGCGCTGTGTCACCTGTTATCAAAATAAACCATTACTAAATTATATTCCTTACATACTAACATCTTCATTCTCCTCTCTCCTTTGTACCTCGTGTCATCTCTCTGCATAGCCTATAATAAAATATTCATTGTTAATAATCATCAGTGCAGGGCATGACTTCAACATCTCTCTGCATCTGGAAAATCGCGTCAGCTCTCGGCATGACCTGTAAAGCATTTATCTACATTTCTCCATATTCAATACTTATATTATAATTAAAACTACGTTTATTTTGGTGAACTATGACAACAATGCTGCATGTACAGGTTAAAGAATACATCTAATTGCTGCTACTGTATGAAATATATTTGTACATGTTATACATTTACATTTGAAGTATCCTGTTAATTGCTTCACTTACCTTACATAATGTGAAATAAATGTCCTGCGAGAGCGCTTCTAAGACTGCTATTAATGTTCAGTGTATTTATCTGCAGTCGAATCGAGGTGACCTGTTGTGTACGTAAATAACCCATTAGTAGCTCACTGTATTCGGGCTTGCTGGAATTATTCAAAAAGCTCATTGTTATACTCTGTGAATATGTATCCCTGTAAGAAGGTTTTTCTATTTTAAGAATTTCTTTATGCTTGACATATGATGGTTTCCTCTTGATTTTTTTGTTCTGAGTGTCTCAATGTGTACTACATTAGCGTGCGTAATATTTCGAACTATGTATGGTCGTACATATAGAAGTTCAAATTTTTTGCATCGTTTCTTCCCTTTACGTGACAGATAACGAACTAGTAGCTTATCGCCAATCTCGTACATGCGTAATCTACTTACCTGCTTCTGCTGTCTCTTCCGACGATCTGCAGCTCGTTTAATGTTCGCTAGTGCCATGTCTATTATCTCACAACGACGAAGTCTACGCTTCTTTGGAAAAGTAATCATTTCAGTAAGTTTATTCGGTGGGTCTTTATTCGTCAGTATTACAGTTGGTGAGAGCCTCGTTGACTCATTAGGTATTGCATTTATTACTTCCTGAAAATATGAAATGTATTCGTCCCGTGTTGTATGCTTTCTGTGGCAATAAATTCTACAAAGTTTCCCGATCTCTTTCATCATTCTTTCTGTCGGGTTGGAAGAACTGTGATATCTTGATATGTAAATTGGTGTTATGTTCTTACTCTCTAACATTTGTTTCCATATGTCTGACCTAAACTGTGGTCCGTTATCTGAAATAACCTTATGTACATGTCCTACTATTGTTAGAAAATCTTTTACAAATGCTCTTGATACTGATCTAGCTGTTGCTTTCCTTAGTCGAGAAAATGTTACAAATTTGGATGTCAGTTCTACGGCTACTAGAATATAATTATAACCTTTACTTGTTCTGGGGATTTCACCAAAAAGATCTACTGCTGCCATGTGTCTTAACTTAACCGGTATGATGGGATACAGTGGTGGAATATGTGATACTGTAGATGATTTAGCTTTCTGATATATCTTGCAGGATGCTATAACTTTGCGAATGTGTTTTTCCATATTGTTGAAGTGACAATTTTGTCGAAGAATTAGAAAGCATTTCCTAGCTCCGTAATGTGCGTAGCTTAGGTGCGTATACCATATCAATTTGTTTCTGATCCCTTCTGGAATGCATAAAAGCCAATTGTTGCCGTCTGGGTACGAGCGAATAAGCAGAATATTTTGATGTATAGTGTAACTATGTCTGATTTTTGCGTTGATCTTGTCTCGCCAAAGCGTTACAATCTCTTTTAGTGTTTCATCTTTCTGCTGTTCTCTCTCTATGGCCTGCAATGCTGATGATATAAAGTTTTCGAAAGCTACTTGTTTGATATACATAATACTATGGTTGTTGTAGCAGAAGGTATTTTCTTTCTCTAGTCGTTTATGCTGAATAGATCTCGATAGTGCGTCGGCAACAATATTCTGCGTGCCAGGAATGTGTACAGTGGTAAAGTTGAACTCTTGTAGATATAATTTCCAACGGCTTAATCTATCATGCGTAAGTTTTGCTGATAATAAAAACTGGATTGCTCGGTGATCGGTATATACTGTGGTGTGTCTTCCATATAGATAATGACGGAATCTCTTAAATGCCCATACTACGCATAGCGTCTCTAATTCTGTTACAGAGTAATTGCGCTGTGCTGGAGAAAGTATCCTGCTTGCAAACGCAATATGTTTAACGATTGTCTTACCGTCCTCCTCTACTTCCTGGAAAATACGTACTCCTAGTGGTGTTGTTGAACTATCTGTTGCAATGGAAAAGTTTTGTGTTGGGTCAGGATGCGACAGCAAAGGTGCCCTTAGTAATGCTTCTTTCAAATTCTTGAATTCAGCTTCAGCGTCTTCATTCCATGACCAAGTTGTGTTTTTACTTGTGAGCTGGTATAGCAAGGATGTGTCTAATGCTTTATAATGAATGAATTTTCTAAAATAATTAATAAGGCCTAAAAAGCTCCGAAGTCCCTTCTTATTTGCTGGTACGTTGATGTCTTTCAATGCTTGCAATTTGTCGGAGTCTGGTGCAATAACTGTTTGTGAAATGATATGACCTAGAAATTTTTTTGAGGCTTTTCCAAATTCAGATTTACGGAGGTTTATAGTTACATCGTTCTGCTCGAATGTATTCAGTAATTGTTGTAGGGTGTGGTTGTGCTGTTCCCAGTTTTCTGCTGCGATTAGAATGTCATCTACCAATGTAGTAATTTTGTTTTTAAGATCCTGTGGGAAAATTGTATTCATGCCTCGTATAAAGGCTGCAGACGAAATCGTTAGTCCAAACGGAAGTTTACAAAATTCGTAACATTCACCAAAGCAAAGGAATCCCGTATACTTTCGGTAATTTGGATGCAACTGGATTTGCCAAAATCCTGATTTGAGATCGAGGGTGGTATATATAAAGGTGCCATGAAACTTTTGCAGTAACTCATCTAACGTCTGTGGTCGGTCAGTTTCTGTAACGATTATTTTATTAACCTCACGTGAATCTAAAACTAAACGGAGTGATCCATCCTTCTTTTCAACGATGTGTAATGGATTTATATATTGGCTTGCTGCTGGTTCAATTATACTCTGATCACTCATTGCTCGTAACTCTTTCTTAACTGCTTCTGTGTGTATATGCGGGATTGGATAGTGTTTTGCTTTGAAAGTCTCGTGTGGTTTCACCTGAAATTCGTACATAAATCCTGTCATCGTTCCTGGAACATTGTTAAAAACTGTTTTATGTTGCACAAGAATATTTTCTAATTCTGTGCGCTTTGTGTCGTCTTTTGCTATACTGTCCCCAACCTTGCGTGTAATACATTATACTCCTGTTCCTCTGGCATGTCGTTATTATTTGTATTCGTGTATAGTGTGAGATAACAATCGTTATCTTTAGAATCTGCAATAATCTCGATCTTGTACATATTTTGTTCTTCTGAGGATACTGTGTTTTGAAATCTCACTATCACTTCGCTGTCTTCCTTCTGTAATGTTAGGTATGACGATTTAAAGTCAATCTTTGTTTCGTACTGTACGAGAAAATTCATTCCTAATATTATATCAGTTGTTAAATGTGGAACTATCGAACAATTGCTGAGGAAAGTTTGCCCTGCAAAAACAAACGTTAATTGTGTCTGTCTTTTGACAACACTGATTTTTCCTGGAAATGCTCCCTTAACTTTAGTTTTGTATAATGGGAATACTGGATAATCATTATCCCTATTGCATCTGTTAAATGTGTATTCGTTAATTACGCACAATGGTGAGCCTGAATCAATTATTGCTAAAATATTTTGTGACTTTAAATTTATCTGGATTATTGGGTGGCATACAGTTTTCTGCATGATAGATTTTTCGTGTAACAATGTGTCTCGCACGTCGTCTAATGTAATGGTATTCTCTATCGTTATCTTTTCTCTGTCCTTATCCATAGTGTCGTCATTTAGAGATTCATCACAGGCTATCTCTAGTCATAAATGTTCTGACATTTCATTTTCTATTGGGGAGGGTTGTGTGTTTTCTATGAGCTGTACTGTTCTTCTGTTTTGATTATTAGCGGTAGGTGGCGTATGAAATCTTGTGTCTGGTACATTCATACGATAACTTGGTTGTTGTGCACTGTTTGAATTTCTATGAAAATTATCATTGTAGAATGTCCTTTGTGGTCGGTGTTCGTTTACTCTCCTTCTGTCGTCATAACTGTGGTTATACGGCGAGGCACGCGTGTTTCTCTGGAAAGGCTGTCTGTGTTCGTTTTGTGTATTTTACGGCTGATCCATGTAATTGTTTGCACCTGTCGCATTTTCTTGGAGATGAGTCATGTGAAAGTTCGGCATTTCCTGTCGTATATGTGTCGTGTTATTTGGATGGCTGTGTTGTTGTCTTGAATTGTAATGTACATTGTTATTATACTGCTGTTCATTGAATCCCTGTGTGTATTCTCGATTAAAGTTTTCATTTTCGCTGCGAAAGCGTTTATTATGATTGTTATTGCCAAATCGTGTTTGCTCAAAATTAGTATTGTTTGTCTGGTTTGCGTTATGTCGTGAAAAGTTCTTATTAACAAACGCATAATCTGCCTGGTGTACCTCTAGCAATCGCAGGATGTCTCTAAATGCATACACGCTGTCCTTTTGCTGGCCTGTTAATAGTGACACTTTTAATGCTCTGGGGAGTTTTGAAGTACACATCTGTATTAATGCGGATTGACTGTATGGCTCATTGAGGTATTGGTTTTGTTCAACCACATACTCGAAAAATTGTGTGATTGTTGGGAAAGCTGAATTCTCGAAATTTGGCAGACTAATTAGCAGATCTTTAATGCTACTCTGTGTGGTATCTGACCAATATGCTGCTAGAAATGCTTACTGGAATGCTTCTACTGAAATACACTGTCTAGCAATTGGTCACATTCTTCTCGCTGGTTCCCCTTCAAGAAAACTAATAATAAATTCTAGCTTATGTTGAACTGGCCATGATGGTGGGAGTGCCGCATTGAATTATTGGATCCAGTCCAGTGGATGTATTTGCGTCCAGTCGTTTTTAAATGTTTTAAACTTTCTCACTGAAAGGAAATGCTTGTGGTCGAAACCGTCATGTCTTTGTGTGTAATTATTTTCGTAATGTTGTGAATATGAATTTGTGTGTCCTTCTGCCTGGTTAAGATCTCTTACTCTCTGAAGTCTACCGACATTATATGTATTGTGCATCTGAGGCATGTCGTAATAGTGTGTGTTCTGTTGGAATCGATTGTTTGCAGTTGTTTCTTGTGTGTCAGCTATCCTTTGCTGTAAAGAATTGATTTTCGGATGTAACAAATTATTACGTGATTCTAGGTCTGCGATTGTTTGTTGCACATTTTTAATTTGCGTATCTTTACTATTAGAAATCTGTTGAACTGAGACTGGTGTAGTGTCATCTGATTTACTGTCATTGGTAGTATCTAACAGGTCTATTCTTGTAGTGAGTTCGTTGATCTTTTCTGTCAATTCGTTTCGTAATTTACCATTACTTTTGGTTACTTTCTTAAAATGTGCTTTCAAATTTTCTGAGTCTTGATTGATTTCTATGTGTCCCATTTTGTCAGTAGTGTCAGAACTTCTTCTGTTAATTTATCCATAATATTCTGGATTTCAGTGTGTGTAGAAATTTTCGCCTCAATTGTATGTGATTGGATTTCCGTGAGCCTCTCTAGAATTTGAATATTTGTCTCCTTAACCGTTTCTATTTCTTCCGAAATCGAGTGTATGTGATTGTTCACGTACGTTTTTCCCTGAGCAAACACTTTCTTTTTGTCGTCCTGTCGCTGTTTATTAATTGTTTGTGATAGTTCTTTTCGTTATTTATCCTGCGATCGCACCAGTTTGCGGTGACGTGTGATTGTTAAAACGTTCATCAATGTGAGCGTTTTCTTTAGAAAAGTTCTCTGTCATTGTTTCTCGTATGCTTATCGCGAATGCTTCTTGTTTATCTGTTATTTCTTGAATCTTGGCGTGTAATTCTTGGTTTGAATTTTCAGCAACTGCTTGAATTTCTACTTTGATTTCGTATTTTAGATTTTGGTACATTTTGTCTAATTTCTGATCTGTGTGTGTGCGTTCTGCCTTGATTTCGTTTTCTAGGTCTGCTGATTCTTGTGCCCTTCTGTTAAAGTTTTGATTGACATCTTGTCTCATTTGTAGCAAAAATGCCATTATTGGATCCGTTTCGGATTGACGTCTGTGTGTATTTGTATTCGTTGTTAAAGGTTGTACATCTGTGTTCATTTTAACATCCTCTTCCGTGGTTTCGGAATTTTTGTCAATAAAACTGTGGTATCTGTTACGCAGGTTGTGTAGCTGTGTACCGTTTGAATCTGTTTCGGCACATAATGCAGTCGCAATGTCTGACTGCATTATAGTGGTTTCGTTACTGAAAGTATTATGTCTGCTACGCGTAATTTGTGGCTGTGTAGCGTCTGTAGTATTCAAAAACAAATTATTTTGCCCTAATGTCTCATTATCAGTTGGCATATTTGAAGTTGATTGTTCGTCAAAAGATTCCATATTATTACTACTCTCGAATGTCTGTTCACCTAACGTTTCACTATCGGGTTTTTCACACGTATTATTTCTGTCTATTCCTGAAAAGAATTTCTCGTCAGTATTTTCTACACTTTTATCACTTTGAGAACGAGTAATTATTCTGCGGGATATTGTCTATAATTAGCACACGCAACAAAATATATCACTGTTTAAAGCGGATTCAACACTGAACAAACACTTTTCAACGCAGAATCAATAGAGCAAACAGAATTGCCGATGGGCCGTGAATTAAAGGTATACTGTTTAGTATAAGCGTTGCGCCACGTAACACTAGCTTATTCATACAATTGTCAGAGTTAGTATATTCATTTTCACAGTAGATTCGCTAAAGAGTCTTACTGATTGGATGTCGCCAAGTGAAACCTTCCCGTCTGCTCTATACCTCTTTTGTTATTGATAATCTTCCCTTTTACAATAAACTATGAAACATTTCCTTAGGATAATAGCAAATGAAATCTTCCCTTTGAAATTTATTCTCTTTCTCAATCTTCGCATACAAATTTAATTGCTGCTTTTTAAAAGTGACTTTCGGATTATTTCGACGAAACATAGAATATGTCGTCGTCGTGTGGCCCTCAGTCGTTATCTGCAATAACCCAAAACTGTTCCTTACTTTTTTTACTGTTAGTGGATCGCCATCTGACTGCTACATCGAACTGCGACATGAATATACTTACTCTGTTTTACTATACTCTATTAGCTGCTGGTGGGCTTTCATAATAAGTGGCTGTATTTATTACCAAAGCTGACGTTATTCTTTAATAGCAAAGCTGACGTTATTCTTTAATTAATTTGACTGAAGTTACGTAATACATAGTTAAACTTTTTCTTGCCAACAATAAAATTTTGCAAAGTTTTACGTTGATAGTTTTTGGGATGGATTATAATTAGAAATGCAATATTGCTGGCAAAAGTTAATTATATTCTGAATGAAATGATTTTACAAACGTTCAAACGGGACTTATAATAGTTAGTATCTCTGCACATCCGTTTATAATCTCTAGTAAATCGTAGCTGGTGGCTGGCAGGCACACCGCTTCTCTCAACCTCTCGCTTCAGACCTGCTACCGACTCGCTTCACTTCTCGCTTACTTCTGACTTCCTACGAACGCTAAAGTGCGGTCTCTCCCGCCAACAATGCTTTCTGGTGCAGACAATCCCTGCTGCCATTACAAAATGTATCAATGCGCGGTCTTTCCCGCTCTTTTCTTGAAATGTATCCATACGCGGTCTCTGCCGCCCTTTCTAAAATTATATCAATTTGCGGTCTCTCTTGTCAACAGTACTTTGGTGCAGACATTCCCTGCTACCACAGTTATTTCCAACATCACAAGTATTACTTATTCCTACTTAATCCTATTAATAAAATATAAACATCTTTCATAAATTGTGATTTGACAATAGACAATAGAAATATACAAGACTTACAACCTCTTTTCAGGATACTATCCTTTCCCTTCACATGATTTTGTAAATCACTTTCTGTATGTTGAACAATTACATTGCCGGTCGGAGTGGCTGAGCGGTTCTAGGCGCTTCAGTCTAGAACCGCGCGACCACTACTGTCGCATGTTCGAATCCTGCCTCGGACAAGGATGTGTGTGATGTCCTTAAATTAGTTAGGTTTAAGTAATTCTAAGTTCTAGGGGACTGATGACCTCAGAAGTTAAGTCCCATTGTGCTCAGAGCCATGTGAACCATTTTTTAGAAGAATTCCATTGCCATTTACAAAGCATTAAGTTTGTATTTGTTCTCTCTGTGCAATTCCGTTTGTAAATTCCCGTGCTGTACGTAACATACAGCGCGCGTAGGTGTGGTTGCGTAATTTTGTCTCCGCAATGGAATTTTCGCGATGGGACGCTGTAACTTGTTTATTCTCAACAAAAAACATTTAGAGTCAGAAAAAATTGTATATAAATGAAGTACAGGTCGGTTTCTACCATTCATATAATTTAGAAATTGGCAGAACATATGTTTGACTTCTTTTAGACCTCAGGCCCCGTTATTACACGGACACAAATTTGACTGGTAAAGATCAGCGGTGAGAAATGGAACGCTATATTCTGACCGACACTTTCAGAAAAAAAAAAAAAAATTGTAGACAAGCAAATAGAACTCAACACATTTACTGTGAGTGTTTCCCTATCCGCCGAGCCGGAGTGAGCATATCACCTACTGAAGTACGGACAGTAGTTCTAATGCATCGATGATCTGCCCGTTTAGGCGTCGGCCACAGTGCAGATGATGTACATGGTGTATCTGCAATTCTCTGTATGCTGGCCACAAACTCTTAGGACTGAAATTACCTCAACACAAGACAGAACACGAGTCAAGATTTCTGTTTGCTCATTCGACAGGTACAAAATTCGACTCAGGTATTCTCTCATAAAGTCAAACTCCACAGAGAGCTAAAGAATCGTCACTCGAGTAAACAGAATAACAACTCTGTTTATAGAAAAACGACTTCATGCACTCCTTGAGTCACAAGCAACACTTCTGAAAATCTAACTACCAGATTCTCCACTGAGGCTGTTGCAAGTGACATCTCTAAATCGATTCCCCAAGGATGTCGTCGATCGATCCCCATAGGGAGGTGCCTCTCCACACAATGCCTCTCTCACTCCTGGTCATGTGGCGTCTACGTTTGCATTCATACGACGAATCCCAGTGGCTGTTACAGATATATGACCTCTCATTATATGGGCCATGCACATGCCAGCAGGTCATCTGAAGCTCATACATCTTTCAGAAGATTTTCCGGAAGTTTCCAGTCCCCTTCCTACGTTCTCCCTCGCTCCACGAATCTAATATGGGTATCTGCTTTTCAGTGATAAGCATGCCCAGCGATTCTCGTGATAAGATTTCTTCGAGTTCAGCTCACGACCATTTTTTGTGGGCCCACACATTCCTTCTCACTAAAAATAAGCCTTTTCGCCTTGTTCCGCCCCCGGTGGTCTTTCTCCATGTAAGCTATTCTAAAATTTTTTGATCCACTAGGGTGCAACTTCCCGCCTGCACTGTCCGCACAGTGGGGTTCTATTGCCTCCAGCATTATAGCATGCCATCTCCTCGCTTTGCTCTCTCTCAGGGCAGTAAATGTCCGCAACTGCAGAACACAAGTCTCTTCCCAGTCCCTCTTTAGCTGATAGCAGCTTCTGAGGAACACGTCGCACTTCCTGTAAGTGCTCAGCTCTAACTCCCAGACATGCAGTACTACAGAAAGTGTTAATACAAGCTGCTAGTCAATGAAATGATTAATAATGTGATTGTGTATCATAAACAATGATCTAATATAAATATAAATCTAAGAGAATATACAACATATTAAATGTTTGGTGGCAAAATCTTACCGTTCCAGATTTCTTCTTGGTGTCCTGCAACGGATGGTCAACGCACAGATTGAATAATACGGGGGATAGGCTGTAAGATGACCATATCTTCGGATATCTCAGACGTAACCTCACATTTTATTAATGCACAGATGCTTAAAATTTTTTAGGAGCAAATGAATGTCATAATTTGCCCTGCACTCAGTGCCCCTTTTATTTATTTGTTTGATTACAAAAGTACCGCACAGAAAAGGAATTGTTCGCAGGAGTATTGCGCTCCTCTGTAGACCACGTAAAAGGCGTGTGTTTTGTGGCTGTCAACACCTGCGTGGTGTTCATGTGATTAGAGAGCGGAATGATGGTAGAGGCAACCTGGGTTGAAGGAATGCCACGTCTTTACATGGTGGACAATAGTAAGAGAGGAGACAGAATTGGATATGGATGTCGTGGGAGTGCTTGCGGAGAACTGATAAAATTAATATCTGGGACTGGATGTTGAGGGTGGAAGAAAGACACGAGGGTTATAAAATAAAGAAACAAATTATTTCAGTATTCGATGAATTGTGGAAGGTGGTTCTGCAATCTGTCCTAGTTTTGTATGTTAACAGTCGATGCCTGGAAGCACAGTGAACAATAATAATTTACAACTAAAAAGAAAGATTGGTTGTAGGCTTCTTTTTCACATAAATCTTTTTCCCTCAAAAATTACTGCTACTTAAATTTACAGTGACGCTAACCTTATAGCACTGACAGGAAACCAGGGTACGGCGCTATGATGCTGATAAAACAGATCACTTTATTGGCGCACTCCTCACGTACCGTTAATAATCTCCAGCCGAACTGCCTGTTTAGTGGCAACATTGTCTCGAAAGTTGGCTACACTGCATTTTATTGGAAAGTTGAGTGCAGCTGTGTGTTCGTGCGTCAGTAGTTGTGAGCAGTTCGTATTGTTGAGTTGTTACAGAAATGGGACAGTTGGCATTAGAACAGCAAATTGATACTGTGTAGTGTTTCATAAAGAAAGATGCCACCAATGAACGTAACGAAATGTCTCGGGCAAAGTATCATGGTAGGAAACTGCCCAGGACCACCACTATTCAAGAGCTGTACAACAAATGGAGGGCTGTAGGGTCCGTTCAGAATGTACAGAGCAATAGGCGACCGACAGTGAAGGCCCCTGAAACAGAATTCGCACGGACGTTACGAGAAGTCCCCGCGAGTCAGGAAGGAGGTTATTGAAAAAGGTTGGCGTATCTGGTACGTCGTGTCATCGTTTAGTAATGGGTATGAAATTAAAAGCCTATCGTTTGAGTGAGGTGCAAGAGCTGCCATTTGTGGCTCACGAAAAAGAAAAAATTCATTATTGTAACTCGCTGGTAACGTCAACTGCCAATGCTCACTTGGACTCATTGCTTTACTTCATGTCAGATGGGGCCAGGTTTCATCTGTCATGTTATATAAACTTTCAGAATAGCAGATACTGGTCGCAGCACAACCCACGTATCCTGCAAGAAGAACCTCTCAACACAGAAGAGATAGGTGTTTGGTGCGCGTTGTCCGGCATGCGGACTATTGGCCACATATTTTCCAGTTACGCCTTAAACAGTGTCAGCTGTCTAGAGCTCTCTGACTCTTTCCATTCAAAATTAATAAGTGCAGAGAATCTGTATGCAGTATTCCAACAAGATGGAGTAACCGCTCACACATCCAGGCAAAGTATGGCTCATATCACCAACGTGTTCCCTTAAGATAGAGTCTTCAGTAGAGGCCTCCGGCCCCCAAGGTCCACGGACATAACATCGTGTGAATTTTATTTATGGGTCATACTAAAAACTAAAGTGTATGCTGACAATCACAGCACAATAGACGGTCTTAAACAGAACATGCTAGAGAAATTAGCAACATCATGCTTGCATAATTACGTCACACTGAGTCAGCGATTCCCGGACGCCCATGTCCACCACCTCCAGCATCTCCTATAAAGAGGTAACTACATGTTTTTAACGCTACTGTTATCTATTTTTTTAGTTAGTTGATTGTTACTTGAATCTCGAGCGTGAGGCGTATCGATTTTATGTGGGACATCTTGCATATTGCATGTCGCAGATACTATCTCTAAAACCGTTTCACATATGAACAGTAAAAAATGATATTTGCAGTGTCATAAAAGTTAATAGAAGGTTCTTATACTACAGAACAAACATTAAAAAATGATGCAATTAAGTTCAAATGGCTCTGAGCACTATGCGACTTAACTTCTGAGGTCATCAGTCGCCTAAAACTTAGAAATAATTAAACCTAACTAACCTAAGGACATGACACACAGCCATGCCCCAGGCAGGATTCGAACCTGCGACAGTAGCGGTCGCTCGGTTCCAGACTGTAGCTCCTAGAACCACATGGCCACTCCGGCCGGCTGCAATTAAGTGATTATACACGACGTGCAGCAACAGCTTCATATTACGAAACTGCAGTCGTAGTACAAGGCTACATCCTTGTCATGCTCCCTTTTCAATTACTGCTTTCTTTTCAATTCCTTCCACTCCTGATTGCAACAGTTACTAATAATTTCTAGTGCGTCATAACCTTTTGAGGTTTTATTAAACTGGTGAGGCTTTTTGGTGCCTTGCGGTTCAGTTTCGCTTCTTGTGTTTTACAGGATCTCTCCACCTGGCTGACTTTTGCAAAAAAGAAAGCAACGAACCACTACTTATAATGCTGTTTATTTACACGAATAACGCCGTTACCGGCTTTGAACGGAAAAACGAGGATAGAAATGGCATATTTAAGCGTAACTATCTCTAATAACGACTGAACACAACGTAAATAAATCCTTACTCGAGTTTGAATTATAATTTTGCTTATGTCGAACATTCTCGACATCATGTTGTAAAGTTGTTGTTTGCTTCTGTTCACGAAATAGTGAAGAGTAAATAAAGCACTTTTTTGATGTTTATAGATACACACAGTTGAAAACACCACACACAAATCAATAAATTTTGATTACATGTGAAAATGTATACAAGATAGCGATATCACAAAAATAGTAGTGCCAAGGAATTTCTCTTGTTGTATACATTTTTCCACGCGGCAAAACTTTTGTGGTGTGAGTATATATATCTACGTCGACATGGATACTCTGCAATTACATTTAAATGCCTGGCAGAGAGTTCATAGAACCCCCTTCACAATGTTCTATTATTCCCATTTCACATAGCACGCGGGAAGGATGAACACCCTGTAAGAGGTCCGAGCAGATGTAATTTCGATGTATTGCTCACGCGCTGCCTGCGATATGTAAGGTATAAGAGAATCTCAGACCAGAGAGCAGTGTTGACTGCAGTAGGAACTGTGTAGCTGTAGCAGTAAGTTGTTGCTAGCGAGCAGTCTGGTCTGGTGTATCGTGTTGGCTGGGCCAGTCGTGGTGCAGCGATGCCGGAGCCTGAGCATTATTGTATAAGGTAAAAAGCAGCCTCGCGCATATATTTAGTATTGTTATCTCAAGTCCTGTGTAAATGTTTTAAAAAATGTCCTAATAATAATCTTTCTGATAAAAAAGAACTTTTAACAACCATTCATTTCAATTTAAAGAATTTACTAATTTCTCCAATCCATGATCATCCCGATTATTGCAAAAGAAAAATCAGTTGCTTCCTTTCATAAATGACAAGTTTATCGGCCAGCGTTGCACAGGGCTGTGCCAGAAAAATTTATTGTAAGAGCAGATATATATGCGTTATCCGGCGACTTCATTGAGGTAAGAATTTTTCTTTTTTATTCAGAATGATCTTTCAGGGCCATGACGCAGCACTGCTGACGTCCAAAATTTACCAGGTTAAATTCATAGTCAATTACTGAATCGTTATAAGTGAGCGACAATTTAATTGAGAGGTTAGTTACATTGTATTATTACCAGGTTGCTGAATTTATTTTTTGTTGGGACGTTACACTGAATGTGAACGACATAATTACAATTTTTTACTGTTGAGAAGTTTAGAAATTTTTCTGTTTTGAGGTTACACTAAAATGTGAACGAATTTTGTGGGGAGGTTACACTTGTCGACAACCGGCCAGGATCGTATTTTCTTTGTGAATTTCTGAGAAGTAGTTAATTATATATCTGCTCTTATTTACTTAATTTTAAATGTTGTTTGCATCTGGCGCAACGCATTTACTAACTTGTCACTCTTTCTTTCACATGTCATCGGCTATTTATTGCTCTTTGTTGTAATTGTGTTTGTTCCATTTTTGCTTCGTCTTTATTTCATTTTGTGCTTAATTTTGATTTGTGAGAAACTGCTAACAGTACATCACGATGTGCAATGAGTGAAAAAGGTGACTCGAATAATTTGACCAATAATACTAGCGACACTCAGTGTAATAGTGATAATCCTCTAATTGCAGATAATCAGTGCGCGCCGATCACTAGTAATGATTTTATTCCAGATGATGAGCAAACACATTCATTTATGTCCACACTTAATTTAACGGCAAATGATGACGCGGCACGTTCCGTTACAATGAACGCTGCCCAGTTTGACACACCTAATTTGAAAATTTACACAGTGAACAGATAAATGATTCTAACGAAAATGAACAATGTAGTCAAAATACGTCAAATTTATTTGATTCCGATGTAGTGATCCACAGTGCACATCCGATTGGCAAACCTTCCCACAGTCCAGAGAATAGAGTCGCTAATTTTGGCTTGGATCAAGTTATGGCATTATTGGTACAACTTAATGAAAATTTCAAACAACAACTTACTGAATCGTGCAAACAACTTAATGAAAGTTTCAAACAGTCGAATGAAAAACACGACAACCTTAACGAACAGAACAAACAACTTAGTGAACAGATTACAGCCGTTACCGTGCAACGTCATGATACTAAAGAACAATTACGTGAGGAAATTAAGGCTTGTGCTAGGAACAGTAGTGAAGAAATTAGATCTGTTGCACAAGAATTAAGTAGTACACGTGTAGCCACAACGAAATTACTTAGAGATGAAAGTAGTACAGTCACTGAACAATGTTCTGAAAAAGCAACACAGTTACGCGACGAGTTTAATTTAATGTCACCAGAACTTTCACACACTCTGGATGCGAAAGTCGATAAGAAATTTGAACAACAGAACAGCCAAATTGACGAACGTTTTAAAGTGACAGAAATGAAAAATGTTTTAGTCTCTAACACGTCACAACATATGTCACATCTTGAACATTTGTCAGACTCACACAGCCAGTGTAATTTAGATAATTTACAGAGAGTACGTGAGTTAGATTCCGAACAGTCACTGACAAATATATTATCATACAATCCTGAACCTGTTCAGACATTCCGAGACGATAATTTTGATAATAAGCACTTTCTATCCGTGAGAAAATTTAAGTTATTTAAAAATGACAGAACGCAAATATTCCCTTTCGACTGGATACGACAATTTGCTTTTGTATTTTTACCAGCTTGGCCTGTAATGCAGAAACTAGCATTGGACTGGATACAACAATTTGTTTTTGAATTTTCACCGGCATTGCCTGTAACGCAGAAACTAAAATTTATTTGCAGCGCGTAAGAGTCCTCAGGGGATTCATTGCACTTCGATGAATATGTGCCGTAGCGTGCACAGGGCCCTGAGCCGTAGTAGTGCTGTTTCATCTTTAGTTTTCTGCACTGCTGCCTTCTCTTTTACTATCCTTTATATCTTTCAAAATAACTCTTCAACTATCGATCTATCTAGGATTAAGAATGAGTAAAGAAAACCTGATACGACAAGTTTTACCTGAAAGTGACAGTTTTCATTAGACGCTACAGGAATGACAATCACCAGCATTTCAATAACAGAGAAAATTTTAATCAGCAGCTCCCTCATAATTATCAGCAACAGCAAACACATTTTGAAAAAAATAGAGGCTTTTAACCGCAACAGCATCAAAACCAGCCAGTTAGCATACCTAACCAACAATGTGGTTTGCAAGGTCAACCAAGCTTTAATGTTTCGCCACCTACACGTATAGCGTCGGCTCCACCAAATAGTAATCCACAGCAACAAGGAAATCAGTACGTACAGAAAACCCATCATTTCAATTCCTATCGCAACGCGCCGTATAGCAATGACTATCATGACAGACGTAAAAGTAAAGAGCACAGTTATCAGCGTACGTTTAATAACAGTCGGTCTTACCAGCAGCAGAATCATCCGCAACAACAGATTATCATGAATGAACCAGACAGTAGGTATCATCCCGAACCTAATGCGTCAGGACGAAATAACAGAACAGTACAAATAGTCGAAATGCCACAGCATCCTCCCGCAAATAACAGCACGTCAGAAAGAATTTGACTAGATACAGTACAGGTTGCATCTTCCAGCAACGCAAGCAATACTTTTGACACAGAGAATCATGTTCACGAAGATTTTATTAATTTTGACGACATTCTTATTGCAGAAGCTAACTGGTCTGAACACAATCTGATTCTTGAACAACTGTTACAAACTTTTCGTGCAAAAGGACTCACAGTTAATCTTAGCAAATCGCACTTTGGTAAAACTTCCATAAAATTTCTTGGACATGTAATTTCAGCAGAAGGCATTGAGCCTGACCCGGAAAAACTTCAAGCTTTACGTGACATTACTGTTCCAACGACGAAGAAACAACTACGCAGCTTTTTGTGATTAATTAACTTTTTCCGTAAATTTATTCATTACGCTGCTTTAGACACCCCTAGATTATGCCAGTTGACGGGTAAAAACACTATTGGGTCGTGGGATAGCCAAGCACAGTCTGAATTTGTCAATCTGAAACACGCTTTGTTGAATGCACCACTTTTATCACATCCAGATCTTACTAGAAATTTTTCTATTCCCACCGACAGTTCTAACACCGCTTTAGGCGTACACATTTTTCAGGAAATTGAAGAAGACGATACTACAGTAATTAAAAACATCGCCTTTGCAAGTCGCATTCTGTCACCTGCTGAACGCAATTATTCTGTTACAGAACTTGAAACATTATGTGTTGCATGGGCATTTACGAGATTTAGGCATTTTCTTTATGGAAGACACACTACCGTTTACACAGATAATAGAGCTATACAGTTTTTACTTTCCGAAAAATTTACACACGACAGATTAAGCAGATTGAAACTTTGTTTACAGGAATTTAATTTTACAATTGTTCACATTCCCGGTATACAAAATATTGTAGCAGACGCACTATCTCGTTCTCTCAGCAACAATCAGCAAGACATCGCAACCAACTTCTGCCAAGCAAATTTTAGCGTCACGTATATTCAACAAGTTGCATTTGAAAATTTCATTTCATCGTCATTACGAGACATAGCACAAGAGCAGAGCAAAGACAACGTATGGAAAGAAATTAAACACCTTTGGCAAGATAGGAATAATGTTACCATTAGAAACCATTATACTGTACGCAATAATATTCTGTTTCGCCGCTCTCACCCTGACAGCAACAACTGGTTACTATACATTCCTGACGAGCTTGTCAACAAATTAATTTGGTTTACTCATTTAAGTTAAGCACATTATGGAGCCAGAAAATGTTTTCTTATACTGAGCCAGAACTGTTATTTTGCCAGCATGGAGAAACGTATTCAATGAGTTTTAGCGTCATGTAAAATCTGGCAGAAAGCTAAGTCAGACACGACTTCACATATTCCTCCGTTACATCCCATTGTACCCGTTAAATTGAGACACATGGCTGCTGTAGACATTTTTGGACCGATTCCCAGAACTAATAGAGGTTTTTGCTACATCTTTGTCGCTGTTGAACTCACTTCGAAATTTGTTACCTTCACTCCGATACGCAAAGCCACTGCTAAATATGTTTCGAATGCATTTGTAAAACATTTTTTATTTCATGTAGGACATGTATTGAAAGTAATTTCCGACAATGGACCACAGTTTCGATCTGCTATATGGACACGTATGTTACGAACAAGAAACAATTCTCCGATCTATATATCCAAGTATCACGCTTCTTCGAACCCTTGTGAACGACTAATGAAAGAAATTGGTAAACTGTGTAGAATATACTGCCATAAAAAACATATTGATTGGGACACACACATACTCTCATTCCAGGATGTAATTAACTCCATACCAAATGAATCTACCATGCTATCTCCGACTGTTATATTTAAAAATGTTGAACCAACAAAATTAAAGAACTAGTATCTTTTCCTACATCTCGTCGACTACGCCACCATGAAATAATTGACATTGCGCTCAACAACATCATACGTGCCGCAGAGCGCCACAGAAGACAGCACAAACAGGTTTGTACACGCCGTGACTTTCACGTTGGACAGAAGATATTAATACGTACACGCTATTTATCCAACAGAGGAAAGAGTAGATGCAGTAAATTTGAGCTTCTATACGCAGGTCCATATAGAATTCGCAGTGTTCCTCACCCCAATGTAGTACACGTCGAAACTTTGAGAACCAGAAAAACTAAAGGCAATCACCATGTCTCCAATATTAAACCCTTTATTGAATGAATACACTTTATGATTTATCACACGGTAATGCCATTTGCAGATATTTATATGAACACTTACTGATGATTATCATATTTTTTCTTGGCAAGTGCCCGGCAAGGTAAGGTTAGCAGGTGGCTTTTCTTGTTACACATCAGACCGTGCACATTTTTCCAGATAAACTTACGTATTTTTATGAACACTTATGCAATTCTATCTATGTGACTACTTACTGATGATTATCATATTTTTTCTTGGCAAGTGCCCGGCAAGGTAAGGTTAGCAGGTCGCTTTTCCTGTCGTTATATATCAGACCGTGCACATTTCCCATTTTTTTGTGTATGTATGATTGTTTTCCTATCGAAAATAGAATTTTTGTCCTTATGCACTATGTAATCTTTAAGATATGACAAACACCAGTTGACTTTGACATTTTTTCTTATGATATCTCAATATCTTGACTATTCTACACTTTTTGCTACTACATTATGATGCTCTGTGTACATTTTTTGCAATTGAAAACTGTCTATGTTTTTGACCTAATACGTTTTCTGTCATGCTATGCTGTATGCTTAATTATACCACTATAAACAAGTTTTTATCTAATGGGTATATGATTTAAATGCAAGATATTAATCCTTATTCATCATTTTCAGAAAGTTTTAACGTGTAAAAGAAATAAATTAAACAAACCACAGTGGATTACTATGAAATGGGAATTTCACCTTCGGAATGAAGGAAAGAAAATGCAATATCTTGTCATGAAGAGTAAATGGATCAGAATTAACAAGCATTAACCAGAATATACTATACACATCATATGATAGTAGTCTTGACTAATTATTTTTCTTTCAGAATACGAGGCGATTGATGCAGGCTGTCAGACAGAACTACACATCTTAGTTTTAGTGATGAAATATGCTAGAAATAAGAAACTCTATAGGATGAATAGTTGTATCAAGTAAATGGTAATACGAATAATCAATAATGAAGTGTTCTTTTTTGCAGATGATAATAAATGATGATGAATAATTATATGAAGAATATGCTAATATGAATAATGAGGTTTTTCTTTGCAGGTGATGATAGTGATGAAGTTATGGTAATATGAATAATGAAGTTTTTCTTTGCAGATGATGATAATGATAACGTTTATATATTTTGTATTAGTTAGGAGATGCTATGTAGTTATTTAAGTATTTGTTGCAGTTCGTTTTGACAGTATGTCTTATGTCGCATGGTATAATGACTGAATGTTTTGGAAAGGACAGCTAGAGTACATACATATTGAGTACACGTTTCATTACCACTTAATTCGAAGTTCACTACTTTTCAGCACAATATGCGTTTCTTCTTTCAGCTCAATAATCCGTTTTGTATTTTTCCCAGGAGAAGCTATTCATGAAATTAATGTGCTATAAGCAGTTAGTTTTTAAATCTGTTCTAATACTTGCATTTTCTTTTTACCCAGTTGTGTCTATCATTGATGAATGTGATCACATATACTCTGCTTGTTTCATAACCTTGCTACAGCTGACTCATGACGAATGATGTTATTAATCCTTATTTCCAGCAATAAGTCAAAAGCAAATATTTCCATGCCCCAACAATTAATTATCAATCCAAACTCAATGCATTGCCAGCACAAAAAAAACTTATTACAGTCCTATTATGAGTATACAACCAAATAATGCTACCAGTTTAAGATATATTTCTAGTCCTAAATATAATACAAATTTTTCTGATGTATTGATTCCATTAAGTCTATGTATTAGTCGACCACAGACCTTGAGTAATAGTCACAGTGTGTTACATTTTAAATATGTCCTATGTCACTTGAATGATGAGTTCTGAGTAATACTGAATGATATTTTGTAATAATGCATAAATGCTATGCCAATAATTTCTATAAATAATATTTTTGTTGTATTCTATAAATGCTATGCCAATAATTAACTCTTGTTTTGAATGATGATTTCTGAGTAATACCGGATAATGTTTTGTAAAACTATATGAATACTTTGTAGCTGGCCAATGAATGCCAATGATTACTATAATTAGATGAATTATGTATAAATGCTATGCCATTAATTAACTCTTGCTTTGAATGATGACTTCTGTATAATGCATAAAAATGGTTTGCAACTGCCCAGTGAGTGCCAATATTTACTGTAATCAGATGACTTATGAATAATGTTCTGTAATACTCCATACATAGTACAGAGATGTTTAGTAAGTAGGCAATGAGTGCCAACAATTACTCAAATCGGTTGACAGACTAGTGCAATTCTCAATGATGACTAGCATTAGACTTAATGTCCTTCACCTTCTGACCTAATTACCAGAAATTACTGCAATATCCGTTTGTCCTGTCCATCCTCATGATCATGGAGCACTATATTTGGTTTTTGCACTAATTCTACGTTGGTGAAAGCGTATGGAGTCTACAAGAATGTGGTGTTGACACATCATGCTGTCCACCACCTTGAACGATGGAGATGTTATTATGGTCCTACTGTTTGGTGTACCTAATGTACTACCTAAATAATAACATCGAATATTAATACAACATTTCAGTGTCTTGGCTACACTGATAAATACTCCGGGGAAGAGAACTTCAGATTGTCTCACTTGGTGTTGTGCTTCTGTAGAAAGATATGGACTTTCGGTGCAACTATGTGCAACCTACTGTGCTACAACCATGATGCAATCCTTCCCATTCCTTTCCTAGTTCTTGAAATATGCTAAAGACTTTTACAGTGCGTGTGCACTTTATTTCACTCCATGATATGTTGTAAATATGCTAAAGACTTCTACAGTGCGTGTGCACTTTATTTCATTTTTAGGGTAATCAGTTCTTGTAAAATGCTAAAGATTTTTACAGTGCGTGTGCACTTTATTTCATTTGTTAATAAGATCAGTTGTCCTAAAAATACTAAAGACTTATACAGTGTGTGTGCACTTTATGTCATTTGTTAATATATTTTGTATACAGTGCATGTGCACTTTATTTCACTTCATGATATGTTATGTAAAAATGCTAAAGACTTATACAGTGCGTGTGCACTTTGTTATTTGTTAATATCTTTTGTACTCATTGCGTATACTTTTTGTCATTTCTTGATATATGCTGTACTCAGTGCGTGTGCACTCTATTTCATTACTTAATATGTTCTGCACTTATCAATAATGTATATACTCTGTGACTGTAGACTTAGTAACTAAATAGATTTTCGAAAAATTTGTTGCTCATGACAAGTCCAATTGACTCACCATCGCTGCCAAATTTTTGACCCCCCCCCCCCCCCCCCCAGTGGAGGGTTATGTAAGAGGTCCGGGCAGATGTAATTTCGATGTATTGCTCACGCGCTGCTGCGATATGTAAGGTATAAGAGAATCTCAGACCAGAGAGCAGTGTTGACTGCAGTAGGAACTGTGTAGCTGTAGCAGTAAGTTGTTGCTAGCGAGCAGTCTGGTCTGGTGTATCGTGTTGGCTGGGCCGGTCGTGGTGCAGCGATGCCAGAGCCTGAGCATTATTGTATAAGGTAAAAAGCAGCCTCGCGCATATATAGTATTGTTATCTCAAGTCCCATGTAAATGTTTTAAAAAAGGTCCTAATAATAATCTTTCTCATAAAAAAATTACTTTTAACAACCATTCATTTCAATTTAAAGAATTTACTAATTTCTCCAATCCATGATCATCCCGATTATTGCAAAAGAAAAATCAGTTGTTTGCTTTCATAAATGACAAATTTATCGGCCAGCATTGCACAGGGCTGCGCCAGAAAAATTTATTGTAAGAGCAGATATATATATGCTTTATCCGGCGACTTCATTGAGGTAACAATTTTTTCTTTTTTATTCAGAATGACCTTTCAGGGCCATGACGCCGCACTGCTGACGTCCAAAATTTACCAGGTTAAATTCATAGACAATTATTGAAAAGTTATAAGTGAGCGACAATTTAATTGAGAGGTTAGTTACATTGTATTAATACCAGGTTACTGAATTTATTTTTTGTTGGGACGTTACACTGAATGTGAACGACATAATTACAATTTTTTACTGTTGAGAAGTTTAGGAATTTTTCTGTTTTGAGGTTACACTAAAATGTGAACGAATTTTGTGGGGAGGCTACAACCCATTTCTTTCCATACGAGCTCTGATTTCCCTTATTTTATCGTTGTGATCGTTTCTCCCTAGGGAGGTCGGCATCAACAAAATATTTTCGCAATTGGAGGAGAAAGTTGGTGATTGGAATTTCGTGAGAATATTCCGTCACAATGAAAAACGCCTTTCTTTTAATGATTCCCAGCCCAAATCCTGTATCATCTCAGTGACACTCTCTCTCCCATATTTCGCGATAATACAAAACGTGCTGCCCTGCTTTGAACTTTTTCAAGGCACTCCGTCAATCCTATCTGGTAAGGATCCCACATCACGCAGCAGCATTCTAAAAGAGGACGGACAAGCGTAGTGTAGGCAGTCTCCTTAGTGGATCTGTTACATTTCCGAAGTGTCCTGCCAATAAAACGCAGTCTTTGGTTAGCCTTCCCCACAACATTTTCTATGTGTTCCTTCCAATTTAGGTTGTTCGAAATTGTAATTCCTATGTATTTAGTTGAATTTACGGCCTTCAGATTTGACTGATTTATTGTGTAACCGAAGTTAAATGTATTCCTTTTAGCACTCATGTGGATGACCTTTTCGTTATTTAGAGTCAATTGTCAATTTTCGCACCATACATATATCTTTTCCAAATTGTTTTGAAATTTGTTTTGATCTTTTGATGACTTTACTAGTCGATAAACGATAGTGTCATCTGCAGAAAACCTAAGACGGCTGCTCAGATTGTCTCCCAAATCATTTATGTAGATAAGGAACAGCAAAGGGCCTATAACACTACCTTGGGGCACGCCAGAAGTCATTTCTGTTTTACTCGAATGCTTTCCATCAGTCACTACGAACTGTGACCTCTCTAACAGGAAATCACGAATCCAGGCGCATAACTTGAGACGTAGCGCCATATAACGATCCTGCCTTGGAGGCGGTTAAGTGGGAGATGTGTCTGAGAGCTGGATAGTGACAGATGGTGACGCGAGACTGGACGCGCACGTAGTTTATGTATCAGCCGATAGAGGACAGTATTGGATAAGGGGACTGTGATTTTAGTTTAGATTGTGCCCACTGGAGTGCACTAAAGTAATTGAACGTTTTTCATAAACTGTTCTAGTATTTTCATAACGTGTTCTATGTCTGTTTATGTATGTAAAATGTTGTAAATGTGTTTTAGCAATATGAATGATGCGTGAGTGTGGTTTCAGGTTAATATGGAGATAATTATTTAACGAGTTATGTAGTAGGATATAGTGTGGGAACATTTCGAAGAAGTGTGGATATGGACAAAGGGGATTTTTGTAGAATAGATTTGTAAAGTAAGTTTCTGGTAAAGGGAAAGTTAATTCAGGTATAAATAACAACAGTAAATAACTTTATGCATAAGCAAAACTTCAGCATATTAGATAATTACGTCGGCAAAAAGTGCAGTCGTGAGGTTTTCTATTTTGCGATTGGTTACGGATGAAAAGCGCGGACTGACGCGGGAGAGTGTTGTTTTGCTATTGGCTGCTGAGTAAACTGACCAATGGTAAAGCAATATTCTTCGCGCGTTTTTCTCTGCTGGTAGAGAAGACTTTGAGTATTCTAGGGAGGAGTCGAAGCCTAGCCATGAAAGAAATCGGACATGTGCAGTAGTGGTTCTGATGGAAATGATAAGTTGCCGGATCTAGCAGTGTTTCATACATCAAAAGTGTTGGAAAGTGACGGCATAATTATTCCGATGTATGTGTAGAAATTTCGGAATTTTTAAGTGAATTTTGTGACGAGAAAAGACATAAATTCCGCGTGGCATATTGAGCAGGTCGGTGGCTAAAAAACTGTGACTGCATTTGGTACCGACAGACTTAATATTTGACGAGCATTCTCAATCAAAAACAATCAGTATTTTTGTAGCTATTACGTTTTCGGGATATGCAACACCATAAACTTGCTAACGTGAGTGAAAGGGATTGTGAGTGACTGTGTTAAGACTAGCACGGGCTTGGCAGTGATACTTGTTCACCTAAGTTTCAGAATATATTAACTGAGGACAAAATTTCCAAACTTTCATTTCGTGTTTCTCCCGAAGCGTAGATTAGTGACTTTAATTGCAGCCTGGTTCACGTCGAAGTACAGAAGGTTTCACTCGGCTTTCCTACTGATGATCTGCTGAGACAATGTTCACAGGTAGGTGCAGGTTCGTCGTAAAGGGAGGGAAAGAACCGCGCCGCCGCAAACTGGGACGATATTCCATAGGAACGCAATTTCACTACAAGCCGCTTCTGTGGTACAGTGTCAAAAGATTTCCGGAAATCCAGAAATAAGGAATCAGTTGCACGCGAGCCGTCCTCTGTAGTTTTATGTTTCCTGCATACTTTAGTGCAAGAAGGGTTGCCTCATCACGGCAGTCCAAAGGTGAAATGCACGTACAAGCGAACGTCCACCGAGCAGTGCCGCCCTCTGAGTGCGTTTTCCTCCTGGTTCCACCCTGATAAGGTCGCGCAGCCGTCTGTTTGTGGGTCGAATCAGGTCTTACAGTCAGACAGGTAACAACTACGAAGTACTCCAGGGAAGACTACACCAATACGATACAGATCTATGGGGAGACGTACTGCAATGCAGCTGAGGCCCGAAGGCTGTTTTCACAGCGTTTTCCAACCCGTTGTCTACATTCTGCGCATGTTTCTAGACGAACAGAGACGCGTTTAAGAACCGACGGAGCTTTAGAGTTGAAACTTGTTTCGGAGAGACCAATTCACGACGCACTCGATGTTGCTGGGAAGTTATTGGGTATTTTGGAGTACATCCCACGCATGGTAAGCATAGCTTAAATGAAAATAACTCGTACGTACAGTGTAGTACGGGTTGTTAAAAAAGTCTCTCCGCAGTGCCATATGATTGTTAGCCGCGTTGCCGTATGCCGCAGAGAATATACCGAAATGAAACTCGGTGAAATACAAGTTATTAATTTACTGAATATTCATTTTTACTTACACATTTTCACATTAAATGTTGGAAGTGTCCCCTCTGTTGTTGAACACACAATTAAATTCGTCTAATCATGTTTCCAAACACAAGCTGTAACATTTCTTCTGTACAGTGAAAGTGGATATTGCAGATTGCAGATTTCAATTCCTCGGTTTTTATAGAAAGTTGCTTTCACTGCAACCCAGAAGAAAGTATCAGGTGGTGTTAGGTCAGGCGATCGTGGAGGCCAAAGTCCCTGTGAAATTATGCTGTAAGAGGCCCATGATTAAGGAATTTGTTGCTAGCACACTCGAGCAGACGTACTCGTAATTTCGATGGATTGCTCACGCGCTGCCTGCGATATGTAAGGTATAAGAGAATCTCAGACCAGAGAGCAGTTTTGACTGCAGTAAGAGCAGTGTCAGTAGCAGTTGCAGTAGTAGTTGCTTGCTAGCGGTCGTGTGTGTGGAGTTGGCTGGGCCGGTCATGGGGAGCGATGGCAGAGCCTGAGCGTTATAGTATAAGGTAGGGTGACCAAATTATTTTCGGTGAAAACCGGGACACATTCACCCGGGTGCCAATGGACACCTCATTCCACATGTACCCAGGTTTCTTAATTTTAAATATTAATGTTTTGTTGATACATTTTGTTAACCCGATTATTATAACTAATAAGAGGATACAAAAGATTGATATAATCTAGATTATCTGTATAATTAATTACATTTAATAAACGTATACAGTAATAAAGAAATTTATTACGATTTTACAAAATTTTACAGCCATTCAACTTTTAATCAATTAATATTAACATGAGCTTTAATGTTACTGAGCACTTCTAGATGGAATTGACTGTCCTTGGAGAAAAGGGTATTTTTCACTGCCTCCAACCTTCTTGTTCTTGTCTTTGTTCTTTGAGACACAGTGATAAAACTCGGTACAATCCGTTTTTTGTTGTACAGGATCTGCAGGATTGCTTCAAGAGAGTCCACCTCCATTCTGTTTCTTTCATCAGTCCACTGGATATTCATGAACGAAAATATTCTTTCCACTTTGGCATTATGGGCTGGGATTGCAAATAAATACCTTGCAATTATTACCAACTCAGAGTAATGCTGAAGACAGTCACAGCTTTTAAAAAAACTCACCCACTTCTCATGACATTCCAACGGTGTTTTTTTTTCATCATTCCACTTGTGAAGACTTTCTTCAACAAAATTTGTCAGTATGCCGAACTGATCAAAGAGAATGGAATCATCGATTTCAATCTCTTTACTCTTCAAATAAGAAACTGTCTCTTCAACACTTTCCCATTTTGGCACTCTCTTCAGTAACATCCAATCAAACACCGGCGATGACGGTAAATATGAGGCGCTCCACTTGCTGAGATATTCTACACAAGTGTCATAAAACTTGTTAACTTCTTCTCTAAAACTCCTTTCCGCTGCTTCTGATACTTCTGCTCTTTTAAGGACAGATTTAACATTAAAAGAAATGAACTGCTGTTCTCTCCTCTTAGTAACAGTTTCCAGAGTACTTTTCAAAACATCATTTACCTCTATTAGACATTTCGTGCTTCCCTCAATTTCCTTTATCCCATGCTGCAAAGTGCTAAGCTGACTGTGAATGAACCATAAGTAGGCTTCACTTAAAGGGTTACTGAAAAACACAACCAATATTTTGGGGGCTTTGTCTTCATTTAGGAAAAAATCTTTTAACGGTTCAAACAGGCGGATCACTCTTTCAACTGCTGGAAACAGTGATAACCAGCGAGTTTTCGAGTGACACATTACATTCATATATTCAGTTGCCACATAATCACAGAACTCCTTAAGCCTCTCTGTTCTAACAGTATATATGTAAAAGTGTGAGTATATCTTCATGACGATAGTTTCAACATCACACCTTAAACTGTCAGCAGATGTCTGCACGCTATTGTGCAAAACAGGTGCAGGGCACCCTGTGCCTTCAATGTTTTCATGCAATGTTGCCTTTCATTTGGCAAATACGTTGCATTTGCCTTGTCTTTTTAAACCACCAAAGTTTGTGTTGGTGTTGTCTCCACAAAATGCCACACATTTATTTTTCTCAAGATCAAACATTTCGATAGTATTCATAAAAAATCTTGAAATTTCGTCAGATGTTTCATTAGGTAGGGAACTCACCTTCAAAAGTTTGGTCTGAATTCCCTGATTAATATCGAAAAACTGAACAACAAACGGAAATATTTTAGTGGCCTTATGATTGCTGGCATCAGTGGATATCCCGTAGAAAGAAGACTTTTTGATGTATTCAAGGCTTTCCTTTACACTCCGGCGAGCAATAACTCCTTTCATTAAGGCTGACACATTAGTTCTTGCTGAACTAAACTTTTTTGCAACGGAAGAATCATCAAACATAATGCTGTTAAGCTTAATAGTACAATCACTAGATCTACAAGTTTGGTGATGTTTTAGCGTGTCGTAGGCTAGTGTAGACTCGGCTCCTCGAACTTTCGTCTCTTCACTTGACTGATGTTTCACAAAATAATTTTGTAGAGTTTTACTGCAGCTCGGTGCACTGTATATGTTAATGTGTTTCTTTGATCTGATGTGATCAACTATGTCGGAACGTCCACCATGATTTATACTAATAAAACAGTTACATACGGAACACTCTGCTTCGTAATCGAAACGACCTTTCATAATGAAATTGCATTCTTTGGAATAACAGTCACTGAACTTGCAGGCACGTTTCGGTATTGCGTTTCACAGTTGTTGTTGTTGTTGTTGTGGTCTTCAGTCCTGAGACTGGTTTGATGCAGCTCTCCATGCTACTCTATCCTGTGCAAGTTTCTTCATCTCCCAGTACTTACTGCAACCTACATCCTTCTGAATCTGCTTAGTGTATTCATCTATTGGTCTCCCTCTACGATTTTTACCCTCCACTCTGTCCCCAACGCTAAATTTGTGATCCCTTGATGCCTCAAAACATGTCCTACCAACCGGTCCCTTCTTTTTGTCAAGTTGTGCCACCAACTCCTCCCCATTTCTACTCAATACCTCCTCATTAGTTATGTGATCTACCCATCTAATCTTCAGCATTCTTCTGTAGCACAACATTTCGAAAGCTCTTCTTGTCCAAACTATTTATCGTCCATGTTTCACTTCCATACATGGCTACGCTCCACACAAATACTTTCAGAGACGACTTCCTGACACATCTACACCCGATGTTAACAAATTTCTCTTCTTCAGAAACGCTTTCCTTGCCATTGCCAGTCTACATTTTATATCATCTCTACTTCGATCATCATCAGTTATTTTGTTCCCCAAATACCAAAACTCCTTTACTACTTTAAGTGTCTCATTTCCCAATCTAATTCCTTCAGCATCATCCGACTTAATTCGACTACATTCCATTATCCTCGATT
Source organism: Schistocerca americana (assembly GCF_021461395.2). NCBI lineage: Eukaryota > Metazoa > Arthropoda > Insecta > Orthoptera > Acrididae > Schistocerca > Schistocerca americana. The sequence continues at coordinate 648,288,619 of NC_060122.1, forward strand.
TGCTTTTGTTGATATTCATCCTATATCCTCCTTTCAAGACACTATCCATTCCGTTCAACTGCTCTTCCAAGTCCTTTGCTGTCTCTGACAGAATTACAATGTCATCGGCCAACCTCGAAGGTTATATTTCTTCTCCATGGATTTTAATACCTACTCCAAATTTTTCTTTTGTTTCCTTCACTGCTTGCTCAATATACAGATTGAATAACATCGGGGAGAGGCTACAACCCTGTCTCACTCCCTTCCCAACCACTGCTTCCCTTTCATGTCCCTCGACTCTTATAACTGCCATCTGGTTTCTGTACAAATTGTAAATAGCCTTTCGCTCCCTGTATTTCACTCCTGCACCCTTCAGAATTTGAAAGAGAGTATTGCTGTCCACATTGTCAAAAGCTTTCGCCAAGTCTACAAATGCTAGAAAAGTAGGTTTACCTTTCCCTAATCTAGCTTCTAAGATACGTCGTACGGTCAGTATTGCCTCACGTGTTCCAAAATTTCTGCGGAATGCAAATTGATCTTCCCCGAGGTCGGCTTCTACCTGCTTTTCCATTCGTCTGTAAAGAATTCGCGTTAGTATTTTGCAGCTGTGACTTATTAAACTGATAATTCGGTAATTTTCACATCTGTTTCACAGTACTGCAGCAATAATACCACTAGTATGAGAAAAAACTACTGCAGTTTGTCTGACAAACATCAACTACTACACTGTTCTGACAATGAGTGTGTGAGTAAGTGGCGCGACAATCGGACGGTTTCATAGCTCTGTTCCAATAATACAGCTTACTACTTGTTGGCCAAAGTACCGCTCAAAGTAAATTATTGCCTGAGTGTATCAATGCTGATACTGTGATTACTAGTATGAGACAATGGAGGTTTTAGACAAATAAGCTAAAATATATTAATTTCTTGTGTTGTACGAGTATTTCCTTTAATATAGCGAAATCCCAAAAATTTGAGAAAGTTTCACGAAATGTATTTAAAAACTGAATTCCGGGACTTTTGAGCGTCCCGAAACAAATTTTCGAGACACCGGAACACAGGGATGAAAACCGGGACAGTTCCGGTTTTCCGGGACGTTTGGTCACCCTAGTATAAGATAAATGCAGCCTCGCGCATATGCAGTATTGTTATATCAAGTCCCATGTAAATGTTTAAAAAAATCTCTTAATAATAATCTTTCTCATAAAAAGTAACTTTTGACAATCATTCATTTCAATTTAAAGAATTTACTAATTTCTCCAATCCTTGGTCATCCCCATTATTGAAAGGAAAAATCAGTTGTTTCTTTTTATACATGACAAATCTATCGGGCAGCATTGCACAGAGCTGCGCCAGACAAATTTGTTATAGGAGCAGATATATACGCGTTATCCGGCGACCTACTTGAGGTAAGATTTTTCAATTTATTCAGAATGACTTTTCAAGGCCATGACGCAGCACTGCTGACGTCCTAAATTTACCAGTTTAAATTCACAGTCATTATTGAAAGCTTATAAGTGAGCGACAATTTTATTGAGAGGTTAGTCACATCGAATTATTGGTAGGTTACGGAATTTATCTGTTGGAAGGTACGCTAAATGTCAATGTTATGGTTTTTACTGTTGGGAGGTTTCGGAACTTTTACTGTTGAGAGGTTACACTAAATGTGAATATTATTCATATTATTTATTTTGTGGGGAGGTTGCAATGCGATCACCAAAAACATCAGCAGGCAGTGACATTGAAACGCGAGCTGTATGCGCAGTTGCACCATCTTGTTAAAAATAACCGTTCAGTATTTCACTTAACACAAGTTCTCCTATGAATGGGTTCAGAATATCACTGCAGTATCATTATGCATTTATTGTTTCGTTGAAAAACCCGGTAAGGCGAACAATCTGAGAACAATTTTTGCTTTTGACCAACATTGCATCAATAAGTGTGTGCATTTGATATCTTTGTTATTGTAATTATGAAAAATTTTATCAAATCATTATTGGCCACTGCCCAAAACAGTTTGTAAAAGTTTTTGTGGGGAGCATGGGGGCTATGTAAATAGGCTGTTTAGGTTTTTATGTTGGTAACGCCACGTAGCGCTCTATATGAAAATCGCTGACTGTGCTGTGTGAATTCTGTCGCTGGTTTGCGTTGTTGGAATATTTGCTATTGTAGTGTTGCGAGGTTAGCCGCCAGCAGTGGTGGATGTGGGGAGAGAGATGGCTGAGTTTTGAGAGCGCTTGATCTGGACGTGTGTCGATCAGGAAGAGTAAATTTGTAAGACTGGATGTCATGAACTGATATAATGATTTTTGAACACTATTAAGGTAAATACATTGTTTGGTCTCTATCGAAATCTTTCATTTGTTAACTATGCCTATCAGTAGTTAGTGCATTCAGTAATTAGAATCTTTTATTTAGCTGGCAGTATTGGCGCTCGCTGTATTGCAGTAGTTTGAGTAGCGAAGATTTTTGTGGGGTGTAAGTGATTCACGAAAGGTATAAGTTATTGTTAGTCAGGGCCATTCGTTTGCAGGGATTATTGAAAGTCAGATTGCGTTGCGCTAAAAATATTGTGTGTCAGTTTAGTGTTGATCAGAATAAGTAAAGAGAGAAATGTCTGAGTACATTCAGTTCTGCTCAGTTGGTTGAAAATCAAATAACGTAAGGGGTTAACCAGTACAGTAATTCATTAATTTTTCTAAGGGGACGTTTCGAATCATACGGCACGCTCGGCTGACAATCATACAGCACTGCGGAGAGACTTTTTGAACACCCCGCATACACGGAAGTGTTATTGTGCTATTGGAATTAGGTTGCAGTATTATTAGTACCCACAATAACATTAATAATAATAATAACAATAATACTATTACAGTCATCATTATTAATATTATGGCCGTCATTATATCTCGCCCAGTACGATGAGAACATTGTAATTAGGACGAAGAAGAGCTGCGGTATAATAAATTCTCTAGGAAAGAAAATGACATCCTTTTAAACTCCACCCACACCAACAGCTACATGGAGACGATTTTCAAAATTGGGTATCGTTCTCCAGACGTCTCGAAAATAAAGTAGCCGTAAATTCGGATTTTGTCAGGCAGATTTTATAGAGAGATGAATGCTATTTCACCAATGACGCCACTGCCAATAGACACAGTCTACATTACTGGGCTCCTGAAAATCCTCTCCGGTTACGACCACATCACAAGCAAGCGCACAGGGATAATAACTTATAACGTGGGTCGCCACATCACTGGACTAGTTCATTTGGCTCTCAGACTAAGTGGTCGGCTGTATTTGCAAGTCCTACAGAATGAGCTGAATCTTGTGCGTCTCCTAGAAGACATCCCGCTTCAGTCAGCTGTGACGCATTGGTTTCAGCATAATGTTGCGCCACCCCATAATTGTAGAGGGGTTGGGGAATATCTCTACAGTGTGTACCACGAACCATGGACAAATCGTGGTGGTTGCATTCTATGGCCAGCTAGATCGCCTGATTTAACGCCCTTGGACTTTTTCTTATGCGGTTGTATCAAAACCAGGGCTTACGAAACGGAATCGGAAAATAAAGATCTCTTAAAAGAACGAATACGTCACGCTTGCGCTTCAGTATCTGCAGAGATGTTAAAGGTGCCCATGCTAATACCGAGAAGCGCTTACATCAATGCACCCAACAAGGCGGACATGCATTTGAACATTTTTATTATGAATAATGAAATTATAAATATATATCAGTCTATAACACAGATTTAAAACAATTTAATTTATGATACTCATTGTATTCGCTGTTCTTTATTGCAATCAGAGATATGATAGTATTTATGCAATCCTGCCAATTGTGAAGCACGAACTGGAACATTATAGCTTTAAAAAAGTAGTTATCATATTTGATATGTCTTGAAACAGACAATTAATATATTTTGGCCTTTGTGCGTATTGGTTTGGTCAGGGACAATCATTCTTCTACATAAAGACCTTTCTCGAGTCCAGGAATCGAACCCAGCACGCCTTTTACATCAAGCAAGTGTACTAGCGCCGACCTGTAGAACTACTTATAGCTGTTAAGTGTTCGTTTTCAAGCCCTGATCTTATACGTTGAGCAGGCTCTCGTCTCTGTTGGTGTGGAGTCGCCTTAACTTTTCTGCTTAGGGAAACCTTTCTGCGTCTGTGGTATCCAGGTTTAACAATGTTAAAGGAGGACGGCCTACTTGCGTCGCTGGCAACCTACGTCCTCAGTTATTTGCTGGGTGTATTCCAATCTCTGTCTTCCTCTGCAGTTTTTACCCTCTACAGATCCCTATAGCATCATTTCCTAATATCTTAACAGATGTCCTATCATCCTGTCCGTTTTTATTATCAGTGTTTTCCATATATTCCTTTCCTCGCCGATTCTCCGAAGAACCTCATCATTTCTTACGTTATCAGTCCACCTATTTTTCAAAATTTTTCTATTGCGGCACATCTCAAATGCTTCGATTCTCTTCTTTTACGGTTTTGCCATAGTTATTGTTTCACTATCATACAATGCTGTGCTACAAAGGAACATCCTCAGAAATTTCTTCCTCAAATCAAGGCCTATGTCTGATATTAGTAGACTTTCCTTGGCCAGGAATTCTCTTTTGCTGAGTTTTAATCTGTTTTTTATGTCCTCCTTGCTCCGTCCGTCGTGGGGTATTTTACTTCGTACAGGCACGCGGGGTAGCCATGCGCTCTCAGGCGCGTAGCCACGGTTCGCGCGGCTCCCCCCGTTGGAGGTTCGAGCCCTCCCTTGGGCGTGTGTGTGTGTGTATGTGTGTGTGTGTGTGTGTGTGTGTGTGTGTGTGTGTGTGTGTGTGTTGTCCTTAGCGTAAGCTAGTTTAAGTTAGATTAAATAGTGTGTAAGCCTAGGGACCGACGACCTCAGCAGTTTGATCCCATAGAGCTTACCACAAATTTCCAAAAATTACTGCATAGGTAGCAGGATTCCTTAACTTCATCTGCTTCGTCACCATCAATTCTAACGCTAAGTTTCTTGCTGTTCTCAATTCTGCTACTTCTCATTACTTCCGTCTTTCTTCGATCTACACTCAGTCCATATTCTGTTCTTATTAGATTGTTCATTCCTTTCAGCAGATCCTGAAATTCTTCTTCACTTTCACTCAGGATAGCAATGTCATCAACGAATCTTATCATTGGTTTCCTTTACCCTGTATTTTAATGCCACTGTTGGACATTTCTTTTAGTTTCGTCATTGCTTCTTCGATGCACAGATTGAATAATATGGGTGAGAGATTACATCCCGGTCTCACACCCTTTTTAATTCGTTCTTGGTCTTCCACTCTTGGCTCTTGTACGTACATGTTGTATATTAGCCGTCTCTCCCTATAGCTTACCCCTATGTTCCTCAGTATTTCGAACGTCTTGCACCATTATACATTGTCGAGTACTTTTTACAGGTAGACAAATCCTGTAAACATGTCTCGATTTTTCTTTAGTTTTGCTCCCATTATGAACTGCAACATCAGAACTGCGTCTCTGGTGCCGTTTCCTTCCCTAAAGCTAACCTGATCGTCACCTATATACAAACGCATCATATAAGTTCTTTATATACTCTTAGCTACTTTGTGAACTCAAGAAAGATCGTTGCAGCTTAATGACGGAGGGTTTTCGATGTAAGTAAACTGTGACTACATCAAACTAGCCTTAAAGATTTGTTTACATTGTGTTCAATTCTTGTTACTGATTTGTCGGATCGTAACCGGTAACGCTGCTATTTGTATAAATAAATAGATTATTAGTAGTGGCTGGTTGCTGTTTTCTTCTTTGCAAGACTCAACCTGTGTTTCGCACGCAACTGCAGTATCAAAATGTCAGTTTTCAACAAAATAGCGTGTCTACTTAGTGTAAGGAGGCTGAGTAGATTCCGTTACAAACAATTACAGCTCCTTGGCACCTTTTCATCCCTATCCTCACACGTAATCGACAAGTCGGACTGCTCGAAAGAAATAAAAAAGCAAAGAATGGTCGTTATGGTTTAATGACCCATCGAGGAAGAGATCTGTAGGAGTGGTGTACGTTCAAAAAAAGGAACCTTCCCGACATTTGCCTCAAGCACTATAAGGAAAACTCGGAAGTCCTAAACCTACATGATGTTTTGGGAGTGCAAGTAATCGTCATTTACCACCACGCACGATATTTCACCTTGCCACCTGCCACATATCTTCAGGTGAGCCGTGGAATACTGAAATCGGCAGTCCACATTCCACAGTTTACTAGCGTGCTCTTTGCATTTGGAGCGTGCGTCGTGGCCGTAGCTGCACTGGTAGCAGGTGGCGCCTGAAACGTAGAAAGGTGATACTCAGCTGTCTGGCGGGTTGCCGATCCCAGTGGCCGTGGGCGTTCTCTGTCGTGTCCGGTGAGAGCAAATTACGGGAGCGTCGGGATTACGTGCGTTACCCAGTGGATAGCCGCAGCTCCAGTTACTAAGGTTATGGGCCCTTTAATAATGGAACCCAAAACAAGAACAATCAGCAGCCAAAATTGTATGCCCTGTGGGCGTATAAGTGGCTGTCAGACGGAAACGAGCCATATACACTCCTGGAAATGGAAAAAAGAACACATTGACACCGGTGTGTCAGACCCACCATACTTGCTCCGGACACTGCGAGAGGGCTGTACAAGCAATGATCACACGCGCAGCACAGCGGACACACCAGGAACCGCGGTGTTGGCCGTCGAATGGCGCTAGCTGCGCAGCATTTGTGCACCGCCGCCGTCAGTGTCAGCCAGTTTGCCGTGGCATACGGAGCTCCATCGCAGTCTGTAACACTGGTAGCATGCCGCGACAGCGTGGACGTGAACCGTATGTGCAGTTGACGGACTTTGAGCGAGGGCGTATAGTGGGCATGCGGGAGGCCGGGTGGACGTACCGCCGAATTGCTCAACACGTGGGGCGTGAGGTCTCCACAGTACATCGATGTTGTCGCCAGTGGTCGGCGGAAGGTGCACGTGCCCGTCGACCTGGGACCGGACCGCAGCGACGCACGGATGCACGCCAAGACCGTAGGATCCTACGCAGTGCCGTAGGGGACCGCACCGCCACTTCCCAGCAAATTAGGGACACTGTTGCTCCTGGGGTATCGGCGAGGACCATTCGCAACCGTCTCCATGAAGCTGGGCTACGGTCCCGCACACCGTTAGGCCGTCTTCCGCTCACGCCCCAACATTGTGCAGCCCGCCTCCAGTGGTGTCGCGACAGGCGTGAATGGAGGGACGAATGGAGACGTGTCGTCTTCAGCGATGAGAGTCGCTTCTGCCTTGGTGCCAATGATGGTCGTATGCGTGTTTGGCGCCGTGCAGGTGAGCGCCACAATCTAGACTGCATACGACCGAGGCACACAGGGCCAACACCCGGCATCATGGTGTGGGGAGCGATCTCCTACACTGGCCGTACACCACTGGTGATCGTCGAGGGGACACTGAATAGTGCACGGTACATCCAAACCGTCATCGAACCCATCGTTCTACCATTCCTAGACCGGCAAGGGAACTTGCTGTTCCAACAGGACAATGCACGTCCGCATGTATCCCGTGCCACCCAACGTGCTCTAGAAGGTGTAAGTCAACTACCCTGGCCAGCAAGATCTCCGGATCTGTCCCCCATTGAGCATGTTTGGGACTGGATGAAGCGTCGTCTCACGCGGTCTGCACGTCCAGCACGATCGCTGGTCCAACTGAGGCGCCAGGTGGAAATGGCATGGCAAGCCGTTCCACAGGACTACATCCAGCATCTCTACGATCGTCTCCATGGGAGAATAGCAGCCTGCATTGCTGCGAAAGGTGGATATACACTGTACTAGTGCCGACATTGTGCATGCTCTGTTGCCTGTGTCTATGTGCCTGTGGTTCTGTCAGTGTGATCATGCGATGTATCTGACCCCAGGAATGTGTCAATAAAGTTTCCCCTTCCTGGGACAATGAATTCACGGTGTTCTTATTTCAATTTCCAGGAGTGTAGAAAAAAAGCAAGCTAACTGTTCATTATTTCAAGGTTTGCCACTGTTGATTCGACTATGCTGTAGAAGTTTAGCACTTCGAGTCTGAGGGAAACCCTTACATACCGTCCATACAGTCCGGATCACTCGCCACGCGTTTTTCATACTCTTAGAGCCCTGAGGAAAGAAATTTGTGGCTGTCGATAAGCTATGGACGATGATATGCAAGCCTGGTTACAATCATGGTTCCCAAGACCACCACAAACATTTCCCCATGAAGGTATCGATCGTCTTGTGTCACAGTGGGATAAAGTTATTAACAGTTGTAGCGATTGCTTTTGAAACATTAAAAAGTTTGAAATTTCCTGGCAGACTAAAACTGTGTGCCGGACCGAGGCTCCAACTCGGGACCTTTGCCTTTCGCAGGCAAGTGCTGTACCATCTGAGCTACCCAAGCACGACTCACGCTCCGTCCTCGCAGCTTTACTACTGCCAGTATCTCGTCTCCTACCTTCCAAACTTTACAGAAGCTCTCCTGCGAAAGGCAAAGGTCCCGAGTTCGAGTCTCGGTCCGGCACACAGTTATAATCTACCAGGAAGTTCCATATCAACGCACACTCCGCTGCAGAGTGAAAATCTCATTCATTAAAAAGTTTACTTACATTTTTCCTACCTGTCTCATTTTCGTTTGACTCCCTCTTGTAAATGTTAAGTAACGACAGACTTAACGGGTTGCAGAAGGCGACTACAGCGTTGATTTTCTACACAACGTTCTTCCATGGTACGTTTGGTGCAGCAATATAAACCACAATACAGTGGCAAGTTATTTTATGCACACTATTCTTCCGCAGTAATAAATCATCCCTCACCAATCAAAGAAGGTTTGTAATCGTAGTTTCTTCCTCTTTTGGTTATAGTTAACCCAGTTTAGCTACGGGCTCTACTGTACTCAAGTCTGCCAGATTTATTTTGTTTAACTTTGCGGCCAGATGCCTTTTCGGTTGTCAAAGTCGTTAATAACCCAAGGAAGGGAATGTTGGATCGGTCCAGGAGTGGATGCCGGGGAACTAGTGGGTGCTGATACAGAGAGCAAAACATTGGGTTGGTGCATAAGCTCGCAGCGTTTTTCCGTAAGTTTAATAAAGACAACAGACGTTTAACAGAGACCTCAGTCATCAATAACATATTCTCCTTCACTATTTACAATAGTCTGCCAGCGCTAGGCTAACTTTTAGTTTCCGCGTCTGTAGAAATCACATGGTTGTGAGGCGAATAACTCGTCGAGCCATGTTCGAACGGCATTTTCATCCGGAAAGAAAGTGCCGTTAGAGTTGTGCAATAGAGTGGAAAAGGTGAAAATATGAGGACACAAGGTAAATTGAATAAGGTGGGTGCGGAATGACTTCCCAACCCAGATCCTGTACAGTGTTTTTTGTAAGTCTAGCAGAATTCGGGCGGGCGTTATCGTGGAGTAACATTACTTCACAAAGCCTCCATGACTCTCAGTTGTGGCAATGAACATCGGCAGTGATGGTTACACCTCGGGGAAACAATCTATGGTACACCACAACGTCGCTGTGGAAGTGCGCAGGTCTTTCTACAGGAAGTTGCTGCTTTGTTTGGGCTCAACCATTTCTTTATTTTCCTTATGTTAGCATAAAGACACCACGTCTTGTCCCCAGTTACTATACAGGATCGGAATGGTCGGTGTTGTTCACGAGCCAATTTATGACGACCAAGCAGATATGTAAATATGGCCAACCACTGATTTTTGTGATTTTGGCTTAGAGCATGCGGTACACATGCACTCGATTTTTTAACCTACAACATTGCATCGAAATGTTTCACGATGGTGGAATGACCACAGTTCATCACATTTTCCAGTTATCTACTTTACTAACGTACCTCATTGACGATTAGTGCATTTGAACGACCTTCATCAAACCCCGAAGGTCTTCCCGAAAGTGGAGGGTCACTAAAGTGATCACGATCATCTTTAAAACGAGAAAACTGTTTTCTTGCCGTTCTCTGTCCTGTGGCATTATTGCTATACACTATTCAAAACTTTTTGGCTGCCTCCGCTGCTGCCACCCCTATATTGTACTCAAACAGAAGAAGATGTCAGAAATTTTCAGATTTCTCTACTTCATTCTCTAGCGTTCACAGCTCCGCTCAATATTCCCAAACAAGAGAATGACAATACGTAAACTCAAAAATTACGACAGTGAACAACAAATAAAAAATCCATAAGTAAACCCAAAGCAACCGAAATACCAAAATGAAAAACAAAAACGCTACTAACCTTTGCACCAATCAAATACATTACTGGCCATTAAAATTACCACAACACGAAGATGACCTGCTACAGACGCGAAATTTAACCGACTAGAAGAAGATGCTGTAATATGCAAATGATTATCTTTTCAGACCATTTACCCAAGGTTGGCGCCGGTGGCGACACCTACAACGTGCTGACATGAGGAAAGTTTCCAACCGATTTCTCATACACAAACAGCAGTTGACCGGCGTTGCCTGGTGAAACGTTGTTGTGATGCCTCGTGTAAGGAGGAGAAATGCGTACCATCACGTTTCCGACTTTGATAAAGGTCGCATTGTAGCCTATCGCGATTGCAGTTTATCGTATCGCGACATTGCTGCTCGCGTTGGTCGAGATCCAATCACTGTTAGCAGAATATGGAATCGGTGGGTTCAGCAGGGTAACACGGAACGCCGTGCTGGATCCGAGCGGCCTCGTCTCACTAGCAGTCGAGATGACAGACATCCTATCCGCATGGCTGTAACGGATCGTGCAGCCACGTCTCGACCCATGAGTCAACAGATGGGGACATTTGCAAGACAACAACCATCTGCACGAACAGTTCGACGACGTTTGCAGGAGCATGGACTATCAGCACGGAGACCATGGATGCTGTTACCCTAGACGCTGGATCACAGACAGGAGCGCCTGCGATGGTGTACTCAACGACGAACCTGGGTGCACGAATGGCAAAAAATCATTTTTTCGGATGAATCCAGGTTCTATTTATAGCATCGTGATGGTCGCATCCGTGTTTGGCGACATCGCGTGAACGCACATTGGAAGCGTGTATGCGTCATCGCCATACTGGCATATCACCCGGCGTGATGGTATGGGGTGCCATTGGTTACACGTGTCGGTCACCTCCTTTTCGCATTGACGGCACTTTGAACAGTGGACGTTACATTTCAGATGTGTTACGACCCGTGGCTCTCCCTTCATTCGATCTTTGCAAAACCCTACATTTCAGCAGGATAATGCACGACCCCATGTTGCAGGTCCTGTACGGGCCTTTCTGGATATAGAAAAAGTTCGAGTGCTGCCCTGGCCAGCACATTCTCCAGATCTCTCACCAATTGAATGGTCAATGGTGCCCGAGCAACTGGCTCGTCACAATACGCCAGTCATTACTCTTGATGAACTGTGGTATTGTGTTGAAGCTGCATGGGCAGCTGTACCTCTAAACGTCATCCAAGCTCTGTTTAACTCAATGCCCAGGCGTATCAAGGCCGTTATTACGGCCAGAGGTGGTTGTTCTGGGTACTGATTTCTCAGGATCTATGCACCCAAATTGCGTGAAAATGTAATAACATGTCAGTTCTAGTATAATATATTTGTCCAATGAATACCCGATTATCATTGCACTTCTTCTTTGTGTAGCAATTTTAATGGCCAGTAGTGTAATTAGAAGAATACATAATATGTATTTAACTTCGTTTATTTAAATTTCTTCTGCAGGTTCACATAGTATTCAACACTAGTCCTTTACACAGGAACGTTCGTCATAGACAATCACAATAACGCAGGAAAACTAGTAATGCTGCGAAGGCTCCAAGCGAACGCCACAATTAGACTGGGTCGTCTTCTTACGGCGGCTCAGTGGCGGCGTTACTCGCGCGAGCAGCAGAGAGAGACTGGGGACTGGCAGTGCAGTTACTTGAATTATTGTCGAACTCTGGACGTACACGTCCTGGCGTGGTGTCGATAGTGTACCACACCATAGGGAAGCCGTGTGCGCCATCTCCCTGTGACTTCTGTAATCTTTGTTTTTTATGTGATCGTATTTTAACTGTTTATGTTTTGTGTTCTCGGAGGCGGAAAATATAGACGAGTCCACGATTTGCCTAAATGAGGATCGGAAACATCCTAAAAACCACAATCATGTTGTCTGGTGGACCAGTTGCACCAGTCGTTAATACGCAATGCATATTCGACCTTGGCCTGATTCATTTCCCTACTTCGCAAGGTAGCGCGCTCTACGTTACGCTATGTGCATCTGCAGTCTAAAACGAGGGACGGGAAATCACTTTTGCCTGCCTTGAACGAGCTGTGGATTTTGTCTGGGTGATGATGTCTTACTTTAAGTGATACTGCACTTTTGATGTGGCGTGCGGAGTATCCGTTCTTCCAGTAGACGGCTCTTAGTTGGGCGAGCTTCTTAGGCAAATTCTCAGAATCAGAAACTGTGTTTGCTCTGTGTCCAAGTGTCTCCAGCACACCCGTGGTTTCTGAAATGATGACAGATCGAAGACTATTCACAAAGCTGTGAGAGTGGGCTGACGTTAGACTAAATTATCCAGAGAGCCATCATTCTAAAAAGAACGTCCAAAAACTCAACGACATTTGTTTCTGTGTCCTTGATAAACTATCATGTGACAGCATGAAACATGGTGCGTGGTAGTAAATCAGGTGCACTCCTGTAACATCATCGAATATTCAGTAGGCAGTGGAAATTTCAAGGTTCAAAACTTAAATTTGGATCGACAGATCCCGTGTGTGAGCCAAGTGGTCTTGCACTTCACCTCCGACAGAAATAAATTTATAATGCCGTTTTATGTAACGTGTCGTAAACATTGTGCACCAACTTACTTTCAGCAAAGAAAAGGAGAGGAATATGCCAAGAATCCCCGAATTCGTCCGAAATGATTTAGAAAACGCTTTATCAGTCGTATGCTTTAGCTCGTTGCTCCAGATTCCAATTTCCGTGTGTGGTCTGCTTGAGTCTGTACTACTCAACCAGAACTTAACGCTATTTTGATTACCAACTACACTTGGTAATTGCTTACACCCAAGCTTATTTACGGGAAAAAAGCGTTGCAAATGTAGGTATCTCCGAAAAGACGTTTTAGAACATTCGTCCGAAATAAATTTCTTGAATTGGCAGAGCGGAAAGTTTTTCACCCGTATAATTTCCAAAACATGGTTAGAATCTTGAGGAGATAGGGTCAAAAGATAAAATAGTTTACTACTTCCGGAACATACCTACGTCTAGCATTTTTGGAAGTCCTTCAAAGCTGGGCGACCTGGATACGCAGAGCTAGTCATATAAAACGAACAGATGCCGTATGAATATCGTGCTTGCACGGTATGCTTCATGTTTTATGTAGCAGCAGTTTAGAAATGCTTCGGCCATGAAGGAATTACAAATCAGAGAACCTTTGTTATTTTCGCTCACTAGAGTATCCAGTGACTTCTTGGCTACGTTAGCAAGAGAAGTGCAAAGGATCTTCATTACGTCACCTCACATCTAATACATCAAATGAGAGACCAGGAAGAAAAATAGCACATTTTTTGGTCAAACAGGTGAATAATATCGTGGAGATGCAATTCGAATTTGTATTGTCACATCCTGAAAAGATGACGTTAAGACGATAAAAAACATGGACTAAAGAATATGACCGAACTGCAGCTAAAATCTGATTTAGAAACGGTAGTTAATGACTATGAAAATTTCCAACTCAGTTTCATGTATGGTGCGAGGGTGATAGAGGGGTGATAGATTTGATGGTTTGTGGATGAGAAAGTGAGACTAATTCAGACTGCGACTCTCAAAAATTAGTAATCCTGAACTACAGCAAAATGGTTCAAATGGCTCTGAGCACTATGGGACTCAACTGCTGAGGTCATTAGTCCCCTAGAACTTAGAACTAGTTAAACCTAACTAACCTAAGGACATCACACACATCCTTGCCCGAGGCAGGATTCGAACCTGCGACCGTAGCGGTCTTGCGGTTCCAGACTGCAGCGCCTTTAACCGCACGGCCACTTCGGCCGGCGAACTACAGCATCTGAGTAGTTAGTTACCATGGCGTAACTGCAATGAGATGCTGCTTTTAGTAAAATAATACTTATGAAATCTATTGAAAGAAACGTTGACATACAACAGCCTAATGATATTAACAACAATGGCATTCTCTCCGCGTATTACCCTACGTACACGTCGAAATGAGATAAAAGATTTCTATCCTTTAATAGCCGCATTCGTTAGTTACTTACCTATTCCGTAAATCACTTGCATATTGTCGTTTAGGAGCAACAGATATTATACCTACGTGTTATTCTTTTCTAATATACACGTCTAAATGGAAATTCGGCCATAAATTAGAAAGATCTATCGAATGTAAAATACTTTCAGTTTAATTTTAAACTTCATAATGTGTCAGGTACATTACATCTTCGACAAGTAATGAAATCTTGTGCACTAGTCAGTTTACCTACCTTTAAAACCCTTTATGGTATTGAAGGCTACTTTTTCATCTGGTGGCGTAGTTATCTGTATTAATGTTTTCATTTCTCAGCTATCACGGATTACTTTCACTAATGAGCATTTCTAATGAGCACACACAATGACGAAAAAGTGATGAAAATACAGAGTTATGTATATCATCTTTACGTAACACTTATTCACACTTTGCTTTACAATGTTCGACCTATTCTATGCGGTTATTGTACACTACTGGCCATTAAAATTGCTACACCAAGAAGAAATGCAGATGATAAACGGGTATTCATTGGATAAATATATTATACTACAACTGAAAAGTAACTACATTTTCACGCAATTTGGGTGCATAGAACTTGAGAAATCAGTAACCAAAACAACCACCTCTGGAAGTAATAAGGGCCTTGATACGCCCGGGAATTGAGTCAAACAGAGCTTGGATGGTGTGTACAGGTACAGCTGCCCATGCAGCTTCAACACGATACCACAGTTCATCAAGAGTAGTGACTGGCGTATTGTAACGACCCAGTTGCTCGGCCACAATTGACAAGACGTTTACAGTTGGTGAGAGATCTGGAGAATGTTCTGGCCACGGCAGCAGACGTACATTTTCTGTATCCAGAAAGGCCCGTACAGGACCTGCAACATGCGGTCGTGCATTATCCTGCTGAAATGTAAGGTTTCGCAAAGATCCAATAAATGGTAGAGCCGCGGGTCGTAACACATCTGAAATGTAACGTCCACTGTTCTAAGTGCCGTCAATGCGAACAAGAGGTGACCGAGACGTGTAACCAATGGCACCCCATACCATCACGCCGGGTGATACGCCAGAATGGCTATGACGAATACACGCTTCCAATGTGTGTTCACCGCGATATCACCAAACACGGATGCGACCATCATGATGCTGAAAACAGAACCTGGATTCATCCGAAAAAATGACGTTTCGCCATTCGTGCACCCAGGTTCGTCGTTGAGTACACCATCGCAGGAGTTCTTGTCTGTGATGCAGCGTCAAGGGTAACCGCAACCATGGTCTCCGAGCTCATAGCCCATGCTGCTCCAAACGTCGTCGAACCGTTCGTGTAGATGGTGTTGTCTTGCAAACGTCCCCATCTGTTGACTCAGGGGTCGAGAGGTGGCTGCACGATCCGTTACAGCCATGCGGATAAGATGCCCGTCATCTCGACTGCTAGTGATACGAGGGCGTTGGGATTCACCATAGCGTTCCGTATTACCCTGCTGAACCCACCGATTCCATATTCTGCTAACAGTCATTGGATCTCGACCAACGCGAGCAGCAATGTCGCGATACGATAAACCGCAATCCGACTTTTACCAAAGTCGGGAACGTGATGGTACGCATTTCTCCTCCTTACACGAGGCATCACAACAACGTTTCATCAGGGAAGGCCGGTCAGCGGCTGTTTGTGTATGAGAAAACGGTTGTAAACTTTTCTCATGTCAGCACGTTGTAGGTGTCGCTAGCGGCGCCAACCTTGTGTGAATGCTCTGAAAAGCTAATCATTTGCATATCACAGGATCTTCTTCTTGTCGGTTAAATTTCGCGTCTGTAGCACGTCATCTTCGTGGTGTAGCAATTTTAATGGCCAGCAGTGTACAAGTATGGCTATGAGACGATGTCCACATCTCAGCAATTAAATCGTGTAGTAAATGGAATGTATTCGCATTTGCGAATATGAACAACCATCAGCTGTATAAGGGAATGATAACAAGGAAAATTTGTGCCTCGGAGGGACTAGAACCCTGATTCCCGCTTTACGCTAGCGATCGCTTTAAGCGGTTTGGTTATCCGTGCCCGAGTCACGGCCACACCTAAACTTCCATGTGTCGCCCTTCCTGCGTGACAACCTGTACTCGTACACACGTTGTGGAATTCCGTACAAAAGAGGATACTGTTAATTGGAAGTCACTGCCTGGTTTCGGCGTATAAATAAGATATCGCAATACCCTTGTTTCTAAGAAAAACAATGCAATGTTCTTTCGAAGATGCACGCATCTTGAAAGGAACAAAGCACTGCGGCAACTACAGCCGTTATAAAGTACATGAAATGTG
Source organism: Schistocerca americana (assembly GCF_021461395.2). Taxonomy (NCBI): domain Eukaryota; kingdom Metazoa; phylum Arthropoda; class Insecta; order Orthoptera; family Acrididae; genus Schistocerca; species Schistocerca americana. The sequence goes on from NC_060122.1 coordinate 648,305,190, forward strand.
TTCGCAGTGCGGGTACGAACAACCATCAGCTGTATAAGTGAATCACGAAAAAGAAAATTCCCTCTGGAGCGGGACTTGAACTTGGATTTCCTGCGTAACGTGCCCGGCGTTTAATCGCTTTGGCTACCTGTGCACGAGTCACGGCCAGTGAAAGCTGGCTACACTGAGCCACAGCGCCAGAGATTGCGCCAAAGAGTATTTTTCAGCCGCCTCCACTGGCAGTTCTTGTCGAGAAGTCGCGGTTTATCGTATCGCGACATTGCTGCTCGCGTTGGTCGAGATCCAATGACTGTTAGCAATATATGGAATCAGTGGGCTCAGGAGGGTAATACGGAACGGCGAGCTGGATCCCAACGGCCTCGTATCATTCGCAGTCGAGATGACAGGCATCTTATCGGCATGGCTGTAACGGATCGTGCAGCCACGAATCGATCCCTGAGTCAACAGATGGGGACGTTTGCAAGACAACAACCATCTGCACGAACAGTTCGACGACGTTTGCAGCAGCATGGAGTATCAGCTCGGAGATCATGACTGCGGTTACCTTTGACGCTGCATCACAGACAGGAGTGCCTCCGATGATGTACTCAACGATGAACCTGGGGGCACGAATGGCAAAACATCATTTTTTCGGATGAATCCAGTTTTTGTTTACAGCATCATGATGGTCGCATCCGTGTTTGGCGACATCGTGGTGAACGCACATTGGAAGCGTGTATTCGTCATCGCCACACTGGCGTATCACCCGGCGGGATGGTATGGGGTGCCATTGGTTACACGTGTCGGTCACCTCTTGTTCGCATTGACGGCACTTTGAAAAGTGGACGTTACATTTCAGATGTGTTACCACCCGTGGCTCTACCTTTCATTCGATCTCTGCGAAATCCTACATTTCAGCAGGATAATGCTCGACTGCATGTTGCAGGTCCTGTACGGGCCTTTCTGGATATAGAAAATGTTCGAGTGCTGCCCTGGCCAGCACATTCTCCAGATCTCTCACCAATTGAAAACATTCGGTCAATGGTGGCCGAGCAACTGGCTCGCCACAATACGCCAGTCACTATTCTTGATGAACTGTGGTATCGTGTTGAAGCTGCACGGGCAGCTGTACGTGTACACACCATCCAAGTTCTGTTTGACTCAATGCCCAGGCGTATCAAGGCCGTTATCACGGCCAGAGATACTGATTTCTCAGGATCTATGCACCCAAATTGCATGAAGATGTAATCACAGGTCAGTTGTAGTATATTTGTCCAAAGAATACCCGTTTATCATCTCCATTTCTTCTTGGTGTAGCAATTTTAATGGCCAGTAGTGTATAAAGAATGCCAGTGGGTGATTCGAGCATTACTTGCTACAACTACGAACTTGCTTTGAAAGATTTCATGGCACAATGACTTACTGGATACTGATAAAACGAATTTTGTTGGTATGTTGGGAAAAGAGCGATACAATCCAAACATACAGACAGGACATCCAAAACTACAGACAGGACTGGAATTTATTTCAGTCAGCTGTAATCACGGCGTGTAATAATGACATTCGCGTCATGAAACCGAAGGTTGTTTCGGGCAGTCAAGCACGCACCTTCAAGTAAAACTCATACAAGAATCCTAGCACGTCACACAAACGAGATTACTCTTTCCGTAAAATGTCAGACTAATTGGCTTCGTGCCGGCCGAAGTGGCCGAACGGTTAAAGGCGCTACAGTCTGGAACCGCACGACCGCTCCGGCCGCAGGTTCGAATCCTGCCTCGGGCATGGATGTGTGTGATGTCCTTAGGTTAGTTAGGTTTAAGTAGTTCTAAGTTCTAGGGGACTTATGACCACAGCAGTTGAGTCCCATAGTGCTCAGAGCCATTTGAACCATTTGAATTAATTGGCTTCGTCTTATTTGGTAACCGTTAGCGCAAAATATCAGAATATTTACTTTGTGTAATGTGCTAGGATTCTTGGAAGAGATTTACCTTGCAGATGGAAGTGTAATCTTCCGAATTGCGCCGTTCGTTTCATAATGTAAATAGTATTACCAGACTTCTAAACCATGGCCTCGTGTTACGTAAAAAAAGAGCAGCACATATTTGTCTTCTTCCGTGAAAGTGACTCATGATGATAGTATAACCTCCTCGTTTATTTAGTTTCTGGATTGTATGCTGAATCTAATACGTCTTGATGAACAAGCTGAGAAAATTTCTTTATTACTTTTAGATATTTTCAACGTTATTCCTTTTGAGTGAATTTATTTATTTATTCTTCGCAACTAAGCCTATTATATGCGTTGCTGAAATGGGCTAATCTACGCAAATCAAATATTTGAGCATAATCATTTATGTGTGTAACTATTAATACAGCTACCTGCATACTACTTCTACAAACAACTAACACTTAAAAAAGAGTTAAACAGGAATAAAAGGACCTAATTCTTACCACCAAACCACTATTATTAATTACATAAACAACTACCCAGCTACTATCACTACACTTTTCTGATTTGTTCGTTGATTAGGGTCACCGCTTCGTTGCGGAACTTATACTTCTGCACTAATGAAGGTTGTTTGCCGCTACTGGACCCGCCCTGAAATCACTCTCTATCAACATCGACTGTCTGCAGGATTGCTTAGACACTAGAAAACGTGTCAGCACCAACTGTACACAGACAAGCGATTACGTGATTCAGTGTGCCATGTCAGATTTCTCATTTCTGTAGTCGCTCCCATTAATGCGATGGCCAGTCTCGAAATGCGTTTCGTCGGCAGCCATAGTTCTTAGTTGCCTTCTTGCCATTTGTGTGGAATGTTGTCTTGCATGGATGGTAAGCGTGAAACTGAATGTTTCGTAAAGTACTTTCTGACCTTCCTCGTTATGCAGCTGTAACACCGTCCAATACAAGTATATTCGCTTCTCAGTGCTGTTTTCGCATCACCCCAATTTTTTGTGTAATCCGTATCGCTGCATAACCTGTTTATTTATTTGTCGAGACAAAGATGACGTTACAATGAAGTAAAAAGATACACTAGTAAGTCTTTATTGCATTATAGAATTAAAATTTTGGAAAACGCACTGTCCAACGGTTGCATTCCTTGCAGCACTAACACGGTTCCTTTTCCATTGTTTCTTTGTCGTTCAATGCAAAACCGTGACAAACAAAACAATAAAACCAAAATATGCTCTTTACACTTTGTTCCCACTAGCTCACTTGGCATGACGAAAGCTGATCCGTCAGGTAGCCGAAAACAAGATACAGGCATTCCCGTACCAGGGAGAGTCTCCCTATGATTCTCGGTGACACATCTCCTCTTTCTTCCCTAGCGCTCATTCCTTTGAACGGGGTCCTTTGTTGTTGTTTTCACTGTCTGTTCTTGGTCTCAAACATAAATTTGTGACAGGAAGAGAACCTTTACCACCGAAATTAGTTACTGTTTTGAGATAGGTCGTTTGCACGCAGCAACCATACAACTTCGCCACTGGGCCAAATCCGGTTAAGGCAACCTATACAGCGAAGTTGTGGAAAAACAGATCAGCAACAATTTACAGTGATTTATTAATAGAAATATTGCATTTCATTGCTCTGAAGGTCGTACTTCGTAATACTTCAAACCTCACTCAGTGCAACACACTCACGTGTTGAATGTCCAGTGGCTTTTCTCGGAGGTGCCCGTAGAAGGAAGGAAGAAGGGAGGGAGGGAAGAAAGATCACAGTTTAACGTCCCGTCAATATCGAGGTCAATTTATATGGTGGACACCCTTGGATTGGGTAAGGAAATCGGTCGTGTCCTTTCAAAGCAACCATCTTGGTATTTGGCTGGGGTGATTTAGGGAAATCACAGAAAACCTGAATTTGGATGGCTGGACGCAGATTTGAAACGTCGTCCTTCTGAATGCGCATGCTTCACGATAATCACTGCGTCACCTCACTGGTAGCGACTGTAGATACACACAATCCCTATGATATCTTCAGGCACCCTTGATGCTGTATTGATACTGCGCTAATGCTGACCTAGTGGGGCCGTGTATGTGCTTATAACTGAGTTTGGCACATTGACCGCCCCTTTGGAACTAATTGAGTAAGGTATGGAAGAAGCATAAAACAGACATTGCCGTGTGGCGACATCTAAAGACGCCAACCTGAACTCACTGCTGCGTATGCTGCTCTGCTACATATGGCACTCTGGCGCATCTCTGGAGGGCCCAGCACCTGCGTTCATGATTCGACAAATTTATATTATTTTAACTTGGTGGTCAGATGCTATTCCCGTCGCCATAGTCGTCAGTTAACCTAACAGAAGGAAGCTGTGATTATCCAATATATCTTTAGGAATATACCTAGTCATCTAATTACTACCATCCTTTCAATTGTTACATTGTTTAACTTTATTTTAGGACTTCTTGACAGGTTCTGTTGGAATGACTATCTACTACCCTCGCACCGGCAGTTTAGCACTTTCCTGATCACCACGCAAGGTCAAGTGCACCGACTGTGACATAACGCATCACTGCCTAGTGCGTGATTCCCTCGTGGTAGCGGTCCGATAGTGACCGAGCTGAAGGTCAGAGCTCGACTCCAGTAGGTAAATTTGGCTTCAGGTGGGTGCTCAGGTACGGTGCGCCGTAGTGAGCCTGCTAGCGCCACGTATTATCGCCTGCCGTCCCCGCACTTACAACATAAGGAAAGCGGTTTGAAGCAGCTAACAGTTGAACTGGTGGAGGAAAGGTACCTTTTGAACACCTAAATCTACACTATCGAATCAAAAGTATCCGGACACACAATGGTGGACATTTATATAAAGTGTGTGCACCCTTTACATTTATGATGGCGTGAACTCCGCTGAGAACGCTGAATGAGGTGTCTTGGATTAATTGTTGCCCTTTCCTCCTCAAGAGGCGAACCCAGAGGAAGGAGTGATGTTGGACGGTAGGGTCTGCAGCGAAGTAGTACTATCTTCTCGAAGTTATTCCATAGGGTTGAGGCTGGGGCTGCGGGCAGGCCACTCCAGTTATTATCCACAGCCATTACCTCACAGATGCTGTTTCGTGACAGTGTGCATTGTCATGCTTGTATAAACAACCATCTCCTCCGAACTGATCTTTTACTGTACGCTGTACGCAAATGTATTCATATCCTTTCGCATTTAGCGCTTTCTTAAACGCACTAAAGAGACCATACCTTAGCCACGAAAAACGCCCTCCATAAAGTAACACAACCTCCTCCTTACTTCACTTATGGCGGGTAACGTTCGTCAGGCATTCGCTAAACCGAAACCCATCCATCGGATTGCCACTGGGTACAGCGTGATAAACCACTCAAAATCACTCGCTTCCAGTTATCCACTGTCCGATGGTGTCCCTCCTTACATCATCCCAAGGGCCGCTTAACACTGAATACAGAAATGTGGGGTCAAGAGAAGTTACTCGATCTTTTATCCCATTCATTGAGTTCCATACGCACAGTCAGTGTGCTAGTTGGACTGCTGGTAGCGCCTTCCGCTGATTTCATGCTGTTTTTTACAACCCCCTTCCGTAATGATCGACGGTCCCTGAGGCATGTCGGTAGGTTAATGGCTGATGCATTGCACGGGAGTTATCAATTTGACAATGTAGGGCGTAAAAATTATTGACTAGGGCCAAGGCTTGAGTTCAGTAAGTAAGGTGGTTCACGTGGAAAAATTTGCAAAATCTATGCAGAGATAAATAGTATTCTACAGGATAGACTAACTTCGGGGGAAATTAACAAAACAATAGTTTTTAGAGACGATACGTTTCTTCCTGTCTCTCGCAATTCATTCATATTATCCAGAATGAGATTTTCACTCTGCATCGGAGTGTGCGCTGAAATGAAACTTCCTGGCAGATTAAAGCTGTGTGCCCGTCCGAGACTCGAACTCGGGACCTTTGCCTTTTGCGGTCAAGTGCTCTACCGACTGAGCTACCGAAGGACGACTCACGACCCGTCCTCACAGCTTTAATTCCGTCAGTACCTCGTCTCCTACCTTCCAAACTTCACAGAAGCTCTTCTGCGAAACTTGCAGAACTAGCACTCCTGGAAGAAAGGATATTGCAGAGACGGCTTAGCCACAGCCTAGGCGATGTTTCCAGAGTAGAGCACTTGCCTGCGAAAGGCAAAGGTTCCGAGTTTTAATCTGCCAGGAAGTTTCATATCAGCGCACGCTCCGCTGCAGAGTGAAAATCTCAGTCTGGACTCCGCCCACAGAATACTGTGCTTAGAGCACCCGGAACAAGAAAGGAATCACTACCACCAAGGCAGAAGAATCGCCAACCAACCTACAATCAAGAAAGCTGTCAAACTTACACGCCTCACCGGACAGCGGTGGCAAGGCGAGGAAACGTACACTGCCGTCACATACACTAACCCCCAGGGCAGGTAACTGGGGCGTTAGCGCACACCAGGCAGGAAAATACCGCTGGTTGAACTTAACAATTGTAACAAGCTGAAGGTAGTAAATAGTAATTAGAGGCCCAGGAAAGCTAATCAGATCCGCCTTCCCCAAGCACTCCACTCGCTGCTCTTTGCCTCGGCGACACTACGACCAGCAACACGAACCCAAGTCACTGGAGAATCGCGAAATTTCACAATGGTGGAGGTTTGTCTACTCGAATTGAAATGGACTCAACTTAAAACTTCGACGAGATCATGCACCCTCGCGACCACAGCCCTTCGATCCGGCAGTCCATGCGCGCTGTCAGCGGTCCCGGCGTGTTCTAGCTCTGCGCGGACCTGGCTCCCCCTGCGTCCCCAACCGAACTGCTCACTGACACGACACGGAAGAACAACTACGTCACCCCACAGATAGGGCCACAGTTACTACATATCAATAACGCCGTTGCTGCCACTAGCCGACAGGCAACACTTATGAGACCAAGTGGCGCCAGTCAACACAAGAAGAAGACAAACAAGCGCAACCATGTCAACTAAACGATGCAGTCTGGCTTCCAACAGAGGACAGAAACCTACAACAGCACCAGCGCGAGCCGGAGCATGACTCACACATACCCACAAATCACTTCTAAAGGTATTGATTCAAGCAGCAAATGATAAAGATTGCAAATAAAAATGAGAAAATACTGCATCCAGTTGGTAGGAAATACTCTAATGAAAGATGTGCTCAAATGAACGCACATCTTTGAATATGATTTTCCCCCCTTCTTCTTGGCATTGTTCACAAAATATGACATGAACCAGAAGTCCTCCGACAAATTATCAGAGTTTGTACGGGGTAACTTCTGAGGATTTTGGTATAACTCTCCCACAGTCTCTGGTCGCTCGATACAGATTAATAATATAATTCTGATTTATTCAGTTTGCTACCGCAGTTAGCTTTGATTCTGAGAAAGTACATTGACAATAGTAGAAACACCTATAATGTATGACAGCCGAAAAGTGCAACACAAAACATGGGATTTGTTTTCTCGTTGGCGACCAACACGTAAAGCTGTGTGACTTCCATGGGGATCACTGATACCATACCCGAGGTGCATATCGGCCAGCGCTTCATTACTAAACAATTCCGTTCAAATGGTTCAAATGGCTCTGAGCACTATGGGACTCAACTGCTGTGGTCAAAAGTCCCCTAGAACTTAGAACTACTTAAACATAACTAACCTAAGGACATCACACACATCCATGCCCGAGGCAGGATTCGAACCTGCGACCGTTGCGGTCGTGCGGTTCCAGACTGTAGCGCCTTTAACCGCTCGGCCACTTCGGCCGGCTAAACAATTCCGTAGCACTGCTTTGTATCACTCTCAACGCACAACTAACACTGGCGGAAAATAAAATCCTAGACATTACCGAGCAGCACTGAATGCAAACCGGGTGGCAACGAGTGACAGAAATAGTTGCCGTTGGCCACAGTGGTTACCGTGATCGGATGAAAAGAAGACGCAGAGGGAACATCATTGACATTTACACAGTTATGCACTATTTTCAGCGCAGAGCAGGTATAAACCTGACAGGGACAAGAAAACAAACGAAATGAGCCGCCAAAGGCACTAGCTCTCTTTCATCAACGTGCTCAGAAAGCATAGCCTCTAAAAGACTGTCGGTGCAATTCTGGTTCAGCCTGTAAAAAGATAGAATGACGAAGTTATTTCGGCCCATTGCTCAGATTTACCTGTTTGCACGCATGATGTATCTCCTACTTTGTAGATAGTAATCATGATGAAAAATAAACTGGTATTTTGTGTTAATACTGAAAGTGTGCCCGATAGCTAGCAAACTACAGATGTAAAAGGCAGAAGTCAGAGGCTTCGGAGGAAAATGCAGCACTATATTATTTGGACTGTACCAGCACGAGATGTAAACGAACACAGGGTGTTGTGATAAGCAGCCTCGCACACACACAATCACACACACACACACACACACACACACACACACAGTGAGAGCGGCTGTTCGCCCTCGAACCGGCATGTGTACTCACACTCGGATGCACATCAATCGTTCCCTTATCTTCAGGCAGATCGCGTCAGCCAAAGCGGAACGTAGCAACCAAACAGAAGCTATGTGCGACCGGGAAGCTGATAACAGCAACCGAATGATTCATCCTCTCGTTTGATAGGCCGTTTTGTGGCCCTACAGTGCTAAATGGTGGAACTATGACTCTCGTCCAATTATTTTCAGAAATTCCATTTCATTTGGAAAACAATTGTAAAGCCGTCAATACCACGAGCTTTATCAAAGTTCCTATCTTTGGCTGCAGTTAGTTGGAATATCTCCAGGGCCAACATGCCGTATTATTCCAGTGAGGTGCTCCACTGTTTCTGCTTTCGCCGTATAATTGCATTTCTGAAGGCGAAACAAACGAGATAGCTGCTCCTGCATTTTCGGTAAAGTGAAAGCTTGTATTGTTGTTGTTGTTGTGATCTTCAGTCCTGAGACTGGTTTGATGCAGCTCTCCACGCTACTCTATCCTGCGCAAGCGTCTTCATTTCCCCGTACGTACTGCAGCCTACATCCTTCTGAATCTGCTTAGCGTATTCATCTCTTGGTCTCCCTCTACGATTTTTACCCTCCACTCTGCCCTCCAATACTAAATTGGTGATCCCTTAATGCCCCAGAACATGTCCTACCAACCGATCCCTTCTTCTAGTCAAGTTGTGCCACAAACTCCTCTTCTCCCCAATTCTATTCAGTACCTCCTCATTAGTCATGTAATCTATCCATCTAATCTTCAGCATTCTTCTGTAGCACCACATTTCGAAAGCTTCTATTCTCTTCTTGTCCAAACTATTTATCGTCCATGTTTCACTTCCATACATGGCTGCACTCCGTACAAATACTTTCAGAAACGACTTCCTGACACTTAAATCTATATTTGCTGTTAACAAATTTCTCTTCTTCAGAAACGCTTTCCCTGCCATTGCCAGTCTGCATTTTATATCCTCTCTACTTCGACCATCATCAGTTATTTTGCTCCCCAAATAGCAAAACTCATTTACTACTTTAAGTGTCTCATTTCCCAATCTAATTCCCTCAGCATCACCCGACTTAATTCGACTACATTCCATAATCCTCGTTTTGCTTTTTTTGATGTTCATCTTATATCCTCCTTTCAAGACACTGTCCATTCCGTTCAACTGCTCTTCCAAGTCCTTTGCTGTCTCTGACATAATTACAATGTCATCGGCGAACCTTGAAGTTTTTATTTCTTCTCCATGGATTTTAATACCTACTCCGAATTTTTCTTTTGTTTCTTTTACTGCTTGTTCAATATACAGATTGAACAACATCGGGGAGAGGCTACAACCTTGTCTCACTCCCTTCCCAACCACTGCTTCCCTTTCATGTCCCTCGACTCTTATAACTGCCATCTGGTTTCTGTACAAATTGTAAATAGCCTTTCGCTCCCAGTATTTTACACCTGCCACCCTCAGAATTTGAAAGAGAGTATTCCAGTCAACATTTCAAAAGCTTTCTCTAAGTCTACAAATGCTAGAAACGTAGGTTTGCCTTTTCTTAATCTATTTTCTAAGATAAGTCTTAGGGTCAGTATTGCCTCACGTGTACCCATATTTCTACGGAATCCAAACTGATCTTCCCCGAGGTCGGCTTCTACCAGTTTTTCCATTCGTCTGTAAAGAATTCGCGTTAGTATTTTGCAGCCGTGACTTATGAAACTGATAGTTCGGCAATTTTCACACCTGTCAACGCCTGCTTTCTTTGGGATTGGAATTATTATATTCTTCTTGAAGTCTGAGGGTATTTCGCCTGTCTCATACATTTTGCTCACCAGATGGTAGAGTTTTGTCAGGACTGTGTGGGGCAGCGGATGTGTAAGTTTGTAATAATATAATTTGTAGACTGTAGAAACATTTCACGGCCGATGCACCATATGTGGGGCGGCGGATGCATAAGTTTGTAAAAATAATTATTAATCTATTGCTGGATATATGCTTGCGTGTTGCATTTCAGTTTCTAGCTTTTAGAATGTTGTTATTGCTGTATTTTGCCGTTCTCAACACTGGCTCTCTATTTACTCCGTGACCCCCAGAAAGTGATTTAATAAAACTTGGAGCCAGTAAATAGATATCCTAGTGCCCACTTTACCTGAGAATGTTCTTATAGCTGCAGCTTATAGCTCTGAGGAATTAGGAGATTGTCCGGGATTTCTAATCAAAAACGGTTTTCCAAAATAGTTGAGTATATTCTGAAATTCACTGATAAAAACCACAAGTATCCCTACAACCTAACTAACAGAGCAGTTCAGAGTCTAATGCGCTGATGCAACTATAAATGTCCGAATTAAATGTTAAAAGAATGCTCGCCATAATTCGATGAGAGTATTTCATCAAACGCCACGCTAAATAATTGGTAGAATGTCTGTCCCGCGACGGCACGTGAAAATACGACAATACGCAAACTGAAGCTAGATAATGAAAATCATTCCCAAATTAACACTTCACATAAAATGTTTTCATGGTTCCGCGTATCTCTAGTAACTTAATACGGCACCCGAGGCTGTTTGTAGCAGATACACTGACGCGACGCGACTACCGACACAGATGGCGTGTCATTCAGCGTCTGGAGAGAACTGGGGCCTTGCTTCCTCGCGCAGTGTTCTTATATATAAAGCCGCGGTGCGGACGGCTGAGGGATCGCCTGATCTTATCCGCTCTCCCGACTAGCCGCTGGGCTAGTAACGCACCAATTCAAGTTACATAATAATTTATAGCTTCTTTGGCTGATGGCCGAAGAAGTTCTTAATTTAAACGTGCATTCAGCACGCAGGTAAGTATTGATAATAAAATTTTGACGTGGCTAAGTTAAATACTTTGAGCGAGAGAATTAATTAAATTATACTGCACGCAGCAGATGAGCTCTGAACTGTCCCTTTTGAGATCCGCTATCGCTATAATTTTATAGGTATTAAAAAGAAACTTTACACATCTTCATAATCATAGCGGACCTCCAACCTATTTAAATCTAAACATCCTAGCCTTATTTACTAGCCTACTTAATCTATCTTGCTTCCTTCAGTTTTGAGACGAAAACCAGAAAATCATGAATTTCCACTAAAATCTTAATATGTGAAATCCAAAGTACTGTTTTTATTAAATCATTATGAAAGATGAATCTAAATATAAATTTTGAAGTCTCTAGCTCTTTTCTGTTGCGCCAATGATTTTTCCAGAAAAACGTCCAAATCTCGTAAATGGCTGAAGTTATTGAACTGATATTTAACACACATTAATTTAATATTATTTCTGACATGCTAGAAAAGTTTTAGTTCATTTGCTTGATTTTTAAGGTATTGCGCAACATTTATGACGTCAGAGCTAGTTACAGCAGACTGGCTGGCACACAATGGAAACTGATGTGAATTTACTACAGCGTGAGTAGGCTGCTTCCCTACATCACCCTCTACTTAAATTTTTTGTTTATGAATGTTAATGAATGAAAAAAAAAATTTAATTACACAAAGGGAAGCAAGAGTACAGTTTAACTTCCGATGAAAAATCAAAATTGAAATATAAACCTGTAGAAACATTAAAGAAAACTTATTACCTACATTAATTATTTAAATTGTAGGCATGTTCACTGCCTTTTTAAACAATGTCATTACTCAAAATTTTAAGCAAAGTCAACGAAATATTTTGGCATACATATTGCCTTAGACAAACAAACACACACAGATTGAAAAATTATGAAAATCTTAGATCCATTAAATACGTTCTTCCATACACAAATTCAAAGAAAATAACATGATACATAAACAGATGAATATCTCTTAGCAGTCTTTTCTAAACCTGAAAGAAAAGTTCCACAAATAATTTTTACACACGTGGTTGTAGCCGCTTTGGCTGGCGTCCTACACTTCCATTCACAAGGGTAGTGAAGGGGAAGTTGCTATGGTGTGCGTCCTTCACTTCTCTCTAAATTACATGGGGGAAAGGGGAGGGGTCACTGTGAGTTGTGTCCAAGTCACTCCACGCTTTCACGCAGCTACCAGGCTGCCATTATCTGGTTTGTCCTGTAGAACAAACAAAAAGAGTGCCTCAGACTCTGTTCACTTAATATCTAAGGGAGAGTCACAATGAAATGGGGATATATACATTTTCTCTTCTAATATGTTACTGGAACAAAGTTAACAGAACTTTTTCAGTATTACTCTCGCGGTTACTTAACTGTCATAAAATCGTTAAACAAATGGCTCAAAACGCCTTTAGTCATGTATTAGAGAAAATTTATGCTCCTAAGGCATACAATCATAAATCATATTTAATCTGAATTTCTTATTTCTGGGCCGGAACACTGAACCAATGCTGGTACATTCCTGAATACATTTGTATTTTAAGCACTTAACTGACTCATCTTTGATTACTTTATTCTTAGAGATAGTATGAGTATGATTAGTGGTTGTTTTCTCAGCTTCTTTGTACATGTGAGTAACTTTTGGTAATAGTACAGTTTTGAGTGTTCAAAACACACTACGTTTAGTTGACTACTAAATCCACTTATTGGTCCTCTGCTGTTGTCAGTTCCACATCTGCAATTACGTACTTACTTACTTTGAAGTGTATTTATGCGGAGCTAAAATAATGTTTTACGTCTGCCATTATGTACTTACTTACTTTGCTAGTGTATGAACTTAAGTAATACTCACTCCATTTAAATTTAAAGCATAGGAAAGCACATTTATTTCATATTCATAGTGTACTGCAGCTGATTAGTTTGCTCACGTGACAATCCATTTCCACTCGATCGGACGCTGAAACCTCAGGTAGTCTCTCTCGGACCTACCACTAAAGTGCATCAAGTAAATATGGACGAGCGTAATGCTAAATTCCTTAAACCTATAGGACACCATGAGCTGCTCTGTCTCATCTAACATAAGGGTACCTATGGTCGCATTCACGCCTCCAACTCATAACCTCAATACGTGTAGGTGTATCCTGTCACACACTACACTAAAATAATGGCCAGCTCCAACCTTATAAATACTTCAGGGACGTGTCCTTCACGTCTCAACCACAAACACTGCTCAATTCTATTACACTGCCTTTCCTTGCTATACCAGGTGAGTTTATCCTTACAACTTATCTGCATATTTTTCATAACACTAAGCAATCTCTTTCTTACTATTTCTTAGTTAGCTCTAATGCATACACTAGGTTTCACTACCACTTCAGATCTTGCTTGTACATGAATTCATATATCTTTTTAGATTACTGTTGGTGGACCATTTCCAATAAAACAACACTCTGTACTTACTATATTACCATGGTACTATACATAATTGTTACTCAAATACATTTATATCTTACTTACGTCATACTTCTCTATTGTTTGTCACTATTAGGTTTGTCACATTAGGTATTTTTTTTTTCACTAATCGGTAGATAGAATGGTTACATAACTCATGGCTTGATAGCCATGACGGAAAGTTTTTGTGTTGGAAAGTAGAGGTCGAAATTTTTGGGGATAGGAAAGATGAAGAATGAGTGAGACCTGAAAGGGAAAGAAGATCTCACACAGCTGGGACTGCACAGCTGCCACACTGTGTAGAGGTTACAGAACAACCTCCTCCCTACAGCATTCATTAGTTTAATGCTGACTTGATAGTCATACCGTAAAATTTAATGTATGAAAGAAGAGGTCGAAATTTTTGTGGATAGGAAAGATGAAGAATGAGTGAGACCTGAAAGGGAAAGAAGATCTCACACAGCTGGGACTGCACAGCTGCCACACCGTGTAGAGGTTAAAGAACAACCTCCTCCCTACAGCATTCATTAGTTTAATGCTGTAAAGAAGAGTTAGAAATTTTAGGTGGATAGAAAAGATGAAGAAGAGTGAGTGAGACCTGAAAAGGAAAGAAGATCTCACACAGCTGGGACTGCACAGTTGCCACACTGTGTAGAGGTTACAGAACAACCTCCTCCCTACAGCATTCATTGGTTTAATGCTGTAAAGAAGAGTTAGAAATTTTTACGTGTTGTAAGAAGATGTCGAAATTTTGTAGATAGGAAAGATGAAGAGTGAGTGAGACCTGAAATGGGAAAGAAGATCTCACACAGCTGGGACTGCACAGTTGCCACACTGTGTAGAGGTTACAGAACAACCTCCTCCCTACAGCATTCATTGGTTTAATTGTTGGCTTGGTAACCATAACGGAAAATTTTAGTATGAAAGAAGGGGTCGAAATTTTTGAGGACAGGAAAGAGGAAGAATGAGTGAGACCTGAAAAGGAAAGAAGATCTCACACAGCTGGGACTGCACAGCTGCCACACTGTGTAGAGGTTAAAGAACAACCTCCTCCCTACAGCATTCATTGGTTTAATGCTGTAAAGAAGAGTTAGAAATTTTAGGTGGATAGAAAAGATGAAGAGTGAGTGAGATCTGAAATGGGAAAGAAGATCTCACACAGCTGGGACTGCACAGCTGCCACACTGTGTAGAGGTTACAGAACAACCTCCTCCCTACAGCCTTCAGTGGCTACCTATGAATCTGCCAGGTCGATCTGAAAATACTTTATGATGCCTTTTTAGAACCTGTCTCAGTTCTTCCTTCTGATTGTCTGAAATCTTATCGATTTCCTGCAATTTAGTTTCTATTTTGTCTAAAATAATTGCTTCTTCTTCTTCTTCTGTATTCAGCTTATTGTTATTAAGATTAACACCTTCGTCCCAATACCTCCTATTTTTCAGAACTCGTATAGGCAGCTCCCAAGTTCCATCATCAGTTACTACATGTTTATCACTAAAAGGGACTGTAATTACTCCGGTTATTGGCAAGACCATTTTTAACTGGCTTCTTTCAAAGTCAACAACACTCTGATATTTTGACAAGAAATCTATGCCAATTAAAACCTCAATACTGAGATTGTTTACAATTAAACATGGATGATCAATTAAATTACCATTAATGTTAAAGGGTAGTAAAGCTTCTTGCTTTACCGTTTTTGACACCTTGCCAGTAGCACCAATTATTCTTAGTCCTGATACCCTCATTACAGTAAGTTTGTCTTTACCAGGTAATGCATCAAAGAAGGACTGAGATATTGCACTCACCTCACTTCCACTGTCTAAGAGACAACGTACACTGATACCCAACATATTCACTATTATTATAGGGTGGCTTATTCTAGGTTGTACAGGTGGTTCCTCAAATTCATCTAATAGTTCCTTTTGGATTTGTCTCCAACTAAAGTGATCGACATCTGTCTTCATTACATTTAGGTCACAGTGTGTAGGGGTTTCCTGAATTACATTTTCAGCTGCCTTTTCCAGTCTGTCTATTAATTTTAAATCGAAACACCGCACGACTTCATTACATTTAGTTTGCTGAACATGACCCAAATTATTATAGTCTGAGCGATTCTGCGCCTCCAGACCGGGCATAACATTAGTTACAGCTAAACCACTTTCACCATTATCGTCGGTTTCCTTCTCAAGTGACAACTGGTCACAGCTACTGGGTTCATTGACCCCAAACAGCCTACCCTCTACATTCCTACTTATCTCCTGTCCTAAATCTATTAGTACATTATCAACATCCTGCACAGGCACTTTAGATAAGAGCACATCACCCTCATCGTAAATATAAGCATGAATTTCTTCTGCTTCTTCACCTTTCAATTCAGTATTTTGTAGCTCATCCCTACTGTTACACTGCTGCGCCTTCTCTTTCTCTTCCCACTTAGAAAGCGTCTCTAACACGGTATCTATCAAATACTGTGAGTGATCTAATATTTCTGTTGTATCCTTAGGTGCTACCGACATTTCATCCATCTGTTCAGTTTGAGTATTCTGATCTGTCTTACCAATTCCCTTAACTACTGGCTTAGGAAAAGTAACCGCCTGGTGAGCGCCAGTGTCCTCATAGACGGGAACTAGTTTTCCTGCCTAGGTCTACTACTGTTTCCTTTATTTTCATTATAGTTAGCTGGCATAGCCTTACTTTCCGTACTGTTGTTTACATGCATATTTCTGTTTGGAACAAAATTATTATCCCTTGGACGCCATTGTTGGTTCTGATAATTATTTCCCCAATTCCTATCTCTCTTAGGATGACGAACACCTACTGTTCTGATGTTTACATTGCCATTTTGATCGTTCCTAAAATTACTACCATTATTATTAGCATTTCTATTATTACGTGCTTGCTCCTCATTGGCAGCAACACGTTCTACACGTTCCAAGTACTCAATGAAACGATCCAGATTGTCTCTAGGGGCTGATATAATTCTAGTTTGCCAGTACCATGGAAGTTTAGCTTCCAGACCTAGTATAATCATTTCTGGTTTTAGCTTTTCCGCCAAATGTGACAAACGTGAAATCCATGACCTAGCAAACTCTTTAATAGATTCCTTGCCTGCATTGAAGCGTTTTCCACTCCAAAATTCTCTCAACACTTCATTTTGCTTATTGCTAGACCAATATTCATTAATAAAAGCTGTTTTAAATTCCGCTAATGTTTTACATTTCAACATAACATCAGCTGACCAACGCATGGCGTCACCTGCTAAATGGCTTCTAATAAATGAGATTTTCTCCCGCTCAGACCAAGTTGGTGGAATCACATCTTCAAAATCGTTCCAGAAATCTAGCGGGTGGATATTTTTATCTGGATCGAACCGCAAGAACTGCCGACACCCGATAAAAGCGGCGTTTGCAGCTACAACTTGTTGTACATTACCATTACCAGAAGTTACTGAAGCTACTTTACTCTCAATGTTAGCAATGTTAGTACTTATATTTTCTACTTTCATTTCAACATTATCTACTCTTTGCACAATATGAGTAGTGTCAGTTTTGATTGCTTCTACTTCTGCTTGACATATGTTTACTTTTATATTAACATCTTTAAATCTATCTGAGCACAGTTCAGACTCCGCCTCGATCTTTTCTGTTAACTTGTGCTCCAGCTTCGCATCTTCCATTTGGAAGTCTTTGCGAACCTCAGCGACTTCGGATTTTATTGTCTTATACATTTCAGAAAATTGTTGAGCAACCTTTTTCTTAATATCCTCATGATTGCAATCAATTTTATAATTCAAACTGTCTAGATCCTCTTTCAACTTATTGCAACCAGCCTTGAAGGTATCGTCCATTACCTCCAATCGTTTATTAAAATTAGTTTGGCTGGCCATAATCTCATACTTTAATTCAGCATTACTGCTCTTGACCTCACTTATTTCAGACTTTAATTCAGCATTCATTCTAGCATTACTCGCTGACATTTCAGCATTACTGCTTTTGACCTGTTCACTTATTTCAGACTTTAATTCAGCTGTCATTTGTGCATTACTGGCAGCTATTGCTTGTAATATAACATTTAGATCAACAGCCCCAGCATCTTTGGGTTGCTCAGTAGCTGGCTTTTTATCACACTCAGGTGACGAAAAACTAGCTCCAATACCAGAATCATCAAAACTACATGAAACTTCTGATTGATTAGTCATATCCAACTGCTCCTTCTTAAACTCTACCATTTCTGATGACTGTTTCATTTTTAATTCATCAGAGAAACTATCATCCAATAAATTTACAATTTCTACTTTCCGCTTTACTACAGGGGTCTCTATTATTGAATCATTGCCCCTTCCCACACTACTGTCAGGAGACAATACTTCATTTTTCACTTTAACATTACTACTTTCATGCATATTTACACTTGAACCGTTGTCTGGATTTACAGTTCCCTCAACAGACATAGGTTCTGATTTAAGTTTAACCTCAGTTTCTTTTGACGGTTCCATCGCCGACAGTCTTTTAGTGCAGGTTAGTAAAATTTTTAACAGCTTTTCACTTAACTTAGTTCCTTCTGCACGACGTATGGCGTTGCCGGCGCGGCGTACCAGGATTCCTGATGCGACGTGGCACGTTGAACTGCAGACAGCTCTCCGACGGATGTTGTGTGTTTGCGTGGCCCGCGATAGCAGACGCTGCGCCGGCTGCTCCAGGGGACGACTGCGGTGCGGCGAGACTTGCTTCTCGCGATGCCGGCAGCACCGCTAGACTCAGTGCCAGCTCCGTCAATCCAGATGCGTTGTTAATCCAATTGCGTCGTCCATATGCTCACGTAACACATTCACTGTTCTATACTCAGTTGCGTGTCGCATTTCACTCGCGAATCCGAAAAGTTAAAAATCACTTTCACTTAGTTGAGTTTCCCGGCCGATGCACCACATGTGGGGCGGCGGATGTATAAGTTTGTAATAATATAATTTGTAGACTGTAGAAACATTTCACGGCCGATGCACCATATGTGGGGCGGCGGATGCATAAGTTTGTAAAAATAATTATTAATCTATTGCTGGATATATGCTTGCGTGTTGCATTTCAGTTTCTAGCTTTTAGAATGTTGTTATTGCTGTCTTTTGCCGTTCTCAACACTGGCTCTCTATTTACTCCGTGACCCCCAGAAAGTGATTTAATAAAACTTGGAGCCAGTAAATAGATATCCTAGTGCCCACTTTACCTGAGAATGTTCTTATAGCTGCAGCTTATAGCTCTGAGGAATTAGGAGATTGTCCGGGATTTCTAATCAAAAACGGTTTTCCAAAATAGTTGAGTATATTCTGAAATTCACTGATAAAAACCACAAGTATCCCTACAACCTAACTAACAGAGCAGTTCAGAGTCTAATGCGCTGATGCAACTATAAATGTCCGAATTAAATGTTAAAAGAATGCTCGCCATAATTCGATGAGAGTATTTCATCAAACGCCACGCTAAATAATTGGTAGAATGTCTGTCCCGCGACGGCACGTGAAAATACGACAATACGCAAACTGAAGCTAGATAATGAAAATCATTCCCAAATTAACACTTCACATAAAATGTTTTCATGGTTCCGCGTATCTCTAGTAACTTAATACGGCACCCGAGGCTGTTTGTAGCAGATACACTGACGCGACGCGACTACCGACACAGATGGCGTGTCATTCAGCGTCTGGAGAGAACTGGGGCCTTGCTTCCTCGCGCAGTGTTCTTATATATAAAGCCGCGGTGCGGACGGCTGAGGGATCGCCTGATCTTATCCGCTCTCCCGACTAGCCGCTGGGCTAGTAACGCACCAATTCAAGTTACATAATAATTTATAGCTTCTTTGGCTGATGGCCGAAGAAGTTCTTAATTTAAACGTGCATTCAGCACGCAGGTAAGTATTGATAATAAAATTTTGACGTGGCTAAGTTAAATACTTTGAGCGAGAGAATTAATTAAATTATACTGCACGCAGCAGATGAGCTCTGAACTGTCCCTTTTGAGATCCGCTATCGCTATAATTTTATAGGTATTAAAAAGAAACTTTACACATCTTCATAATCATAGCGGACCTCCAACCTATTTAAATCTAAACATCCTAGCCTTATTTACTAGCCTACTTAATCTATCTTGCTTCCTTCAGTTTTGAGACGAAAACCAGAAAATCATGAATTTCCACTAAAATCTTAATATGTGAAATCCAAAGTACTGTTTTTATTAAATCATTATGAAAGATGAATCTAAATATAAATTTTGAAGTCTCTAGCTCTTTTCTGTTGCGCCAATGATTTTTCCAGAAAAACGTCCAAATCTCGTAAATGGCTGAAGTTATTGAACTGATATTTAACACACATTAATTTAATATTATTTCTGACATGCTAGAAAAGTTTTAGTTCATTTGCTTGATTTTTAAGGTATTGCGCAACATTTATGACGTCAGAGCTAGTTACAGCAGACTGGCTGGCACACAATGGAAACTGATGTGAATTTACTACAGCGTGAGTAGGCTGCTTCCCTACAACTGGCTCTCCTAAGGCTGTCAGTAGTTCTAAAGGAATGTTGTCTACTCCCGGGGCCTTGTTTCGACTTAGGTCTTTCAGTGCTCTATCAAACTCTTCACGCAGTATGATATCTCCCATTTCATCTTCATCTAAATCCTCTTCCATTTCTATAACATTGCCCTCAAGTACATCGCCCTTGAATAGACCCTCTAGATACTCCTTCCACCTTTCTGCTTTCCCTTTTTTGCTTGGAAGTGGGTTTCCATCTGAGCTCTTGATATTCATGCAAGTGGTTCTCTTTTCTCCAAAGGTCTCTTTAATTTTCCTGTAGGCAGTATCTATGGTACCCCTCGTGAGATAAGCCTCTACATCCTTAGATTTGTCCTCTAGCCATGCCTGCTTAGCCATTTTGCACTTCCTGTCGATCTCATTTTTGAGACGTTGGTATTCCTTTTTGCCTGCTTCATTTACTGCATTTTTATATTTTCTCCTTTCGTCAATTAAATTGTATTATGATGTGTTTTTAAATTCGCGAGTGAAATTGCCAAAAGAACGCTATTTGGATACGGAAATAGTTCATCCTTGTGGGAGACCAAGCACAAGAAGAAGAAGAAGAACCTGAAGACGCACCATCAAATGGAAGGGAGCAAGAATCACTTACAACCAAGCCAAAAACGGTTTTGTCCGATACACACAGAATCACACATAGCATCAACAGATAGATGATATAGTTATGGTTCACGCAACTACACACAGAACCCATTATGTAATTGTTGTCGCAAGAAAATAAAAAAAAGTCTTTCTCCTTTGAAAATGTGTCACATTTTCCATCTTGTCATTTTCTTCTTCTTCTTCTGCACCTGAAGTAGTAGGCATTTTCCTGTTACTGTTTCCATGTCTTCCTTGGCTTTCCCAAGCTCCTTCGGCCTACCTGATTATAATTTCTGAGTTTGGAAGATAGTCTGCCACTGTTCATTGTGCCAAGATGTTAACTCCATTTTCTTCTGCTGTTCTCAGTTTTGTTTCTTATGTTAAATACGTCTAATTTTTTCCTAATATCGCTGTTTCGTAATTTCTCTCCTCTGTTATAGTTGTACACAGCCGAAGGAAATATCATTTCAGCTGCCTGGATCTTACCTTCTTTGTATAAGACCCATGGATCACTTCCCTAGAGTAGAGTAGCGAACTTCCTTAATTTATAAAAGGTGATCCTTGTTTTTTGTGCCTTGTTTCTAAAGTGCTTGTTTATTATTCCACGTTGTTGTTGTTGCTGTGGTCTTCAGTCCGAAGACTGGCTTGATGTAGCTCTCCAAGCTAGTCTATCCTGTGCAAGTCTCTTCATCTCCTCCATAATTTTTATCCCCCGTCCAGTACTATATTGGTTATCTCTTGATGTGTCAGAATGTGTCCTACCAATCGATCTCTTCTTCTAGTCATGTTGCGCCACAACTTTCTTTTCTTTCCTAATCTGTTCAGTACCTACTCGTTAGTTACGTGATCTAGTCACCTAATCTTCAACGTTGTTCTTTTGTGCCACATTTAAAAGCTTCTATTTTCTTCATGCCTGAACTGTTTATCGTCCATGATTCATTTCTGCACATGGCTACACTCCAAACAAATACTTTCAGAAAGTTCTTCCTGACACTTAAAATTGTAGCCGATTTAAAAGAAAAATCGCATCTTCAGAAATGCTTTTCTTGTCATTGTCAATATACAATTTACATCCTCCGTACTTTGGTGAGAATCAGTTACTTTGCTGCCCAAATAACAAAACTCAGGTACTACTTTAAGTATCTTGTTTCTCAAACTAATTTTCTCTGTATCACTTGATTTAATTCGAATACATTACATTATCCTTGTTTTGCTTTGGTTGATGTTCATCTGATATTCTCCTTTCAAGACACTGTCCATTCCGTTCAACTGTTCTTCCAAGTTCTTTGCTTTCAGCCGGCCGAAGTGGCCGTGCGGTTCTAGGCGCTGCAATCTGTAACCACGAGACCGCTACAGTCGCAGGTGCGAATCCTGCCTCGGGCATGGATGTGTGTTATGTCCTTAGTTAGGTTTAAGTAGTTCTAAGTTCTAGGGGACTGATGACCTCAGAAGTTGAGTCCCATAGTGCTCAGAGCCATTTGAACCATTCTTTGCTTTCTATGACAGAATTGCAGTGTCACGGGAAAACCTCTAAGTTTTTATTTCTGCTCACTGAAATTTAATTCCTTCTCCAAATTTTCTTCCTTTACTGCTTACTCAGTGTACAGACTGAATAACACTAGAGATAAACTACAACCCTGTCTCACTCTCTTCTCAATCACCACTAGCATTTCATGCCTCTCGAATCTTACAACTGCCGTCTGGTTTCTGTAAAAGTTGTAAATAGTCTTTTGCTCTCTGTACGTTACCCCTGCTACCTTCGTAATTCCAAAGAGAGTACTCCAATTAACATGGTCAAAAGCTCACTCTTAGCCTACGTATGCTATAAATGAATGTTTGACTTTTCTTTACCTATGGAAATCGTAGGGTCAGTTTGGCCTCGTGTGTTCCTACATTTCTCTGGAATCCAAACTGATCTTCTCCTAGGTTGGCTTCTACCACTTTTTCCGTTCGTCTATAAAGAAATATCTTGCAACCATTACTTATGAAACTGATAGTTCGGTAATATTCGCACATGTCAGCAGCTGATTTCTTTGGAATTTTCAAGAATAATTTTGTTCCCCATACGTTTCAAAATTTTGGCATTTTCTTGCCTACATCATACGCGTATAAGAAACTGGCTGATTGGCTGATCTGTTCTACTGCTGTATTGTTCACCACTGTCTTCATTCCCACAGAGTTCCATCCCATAAAAGTCAATGTTTCGGTTGAGTTTTTGGTGGGTGTAGTCGTGTTGTACTGTGAGACTATTTCATTTAGAAAATAAGTTCTTTTGCAGGTCATTCTCTTTCTCTGTTAAGATTGTGACATTATCCGCCTAGAAAACAAAATTCGAGGTAGTCTCTCTCCGTCTATTCTAACACGCACACAGTAAATCCTATATTAAAAAGCTTTTAAAGTTTCAGTTTACATTATCGCGTAGCAGTGTGAGCAAGTGCTACTGATAAGCCAGTCTGAAGTTATAAACAGCGAAACGGTTTTATGACTTTCAAAGCCCCTTATAACTCGTCTATGTCCGCTAAAACGTATAAGCCACATGGCACAGTTCGAGTAGCTGACCGCAGCGTATGCGACGATCGAGGACTGCCTCCCCCCCCCCCCCCCCCCCTCCTCCAGCCACCCGCAACGGTATTGCTTTCAGCTCAACACCCGACAGAGAGAATATGATGAGATGATGAGGTGCGAAGCGAAGGTCATACAGATATTCTTGTCATTCATTCATCCCGTACACGAAAGGGGTAGCTCAGGAAGTTTTGTGTTCTGGTAAGAAGTACTCTCCGCCATGCAGTAAGCGATGACTTGAGTACTGTATGTGTAGATGCAGATAGATGGGTAGTGATTATTACGCTGGATTCGAGGTCTCACACGTACTAATACTGAGCAGTTTGTCATCGATGATGCGTTCGGGCAGTGGCCTTAACGTTTCCACCTCATCTGATGGCTTTTCATTGCCAGAGATAAGCGAAACATAGACTTTTCCGGCCACATAGAACGCGGTGACGCTGGGCATACAAGTAAGCTATCTCTTTGAAATAGTAATCACTTATAGCTATTACATTCTTTTGCATTTCATCTAAATTCGATTTCATTCATGCTACAGTTTTCAAATGTCGTTACGTCTATTATATGAATGACTTTATTGTATACTAATGTGTGATCATACTTACTTGTAATTTCAAATTGACTTTTTCCAGTTGATTATAATATACTCTGCGTTTGAGCTACAAGAATGTCTGCTGACGATGGTGTTCGGTGCTAGAATGGAGCGTCGTTAAACGATCGTAAGGATGTGCAGAAATTCTTAGACGAAAGAAACAAGGTCTTGTGTAATGCATGTAACCTCTTATTTACTGTTGATAAATGTAGGATAATGTCTATAACCCTCCCCCATGAACCATGGACCTTGCCGTTGGTGGGGAGGCTTGCGTGCCTCAGCGATACAGATAGCCGTACCGTAGGTGCAACCACAACGGAGGAGTATCTGTTGAGAGGCCAGACAAACGTGTGGTTCCTGAAGAGGGGCAGCAGCCTTTTCAGTAGTTGCAAGGGCAACAGTCTGGATGATTGACTGATCTGACCTTGTAACAATAACCAAAAGCTTGCCGCGGTGGTCTAGCGGTTCAGGCGCTCAGTCCGGAACCGCGCGACTACTACGGTCGCAGGTTCGAATCCAGCCTCGGGCATGGATGTGTGTGATATCCTTAGGTTAGTTAGGTTTAAGTAGTTCTAAGTTCTAGGGGACTGATGACCACAGATGTTGAGTCCCATAGTGCTCAGAGCCATTTGAACCATTTGAATAACCAAAACGGCCTTGCTGTGCTGGTACTGCGAACGGCTGAAAGCAAGGGGAAACTACAGCCGTAATTTTTCCCGAGGGCATGCAGCTTTAATGTATGATTAAATGATGAAGGCCTTCTCTTGAGTAAAATATGCCGGAGGTAAAATGGTCCCCCATTCGGATCTCCGGGCGGAGACTACTCAGGAGGACGTTGTTATCAGGAGAAAGAAAACTGGCGTTCTACGGATCGGAGCGTGGAATGTCAGATCCCTTAATCGGCCAGGTAGGTTAGAAAATTTAAAAAGGGAAATGGATAGGTTAAAGTTAGATATTGTGGGAATTAGTGAAGTTCGGTGGCAGGAGGAACAAGACTTCTGGTCAGGTGACTACAGGGTTATAAACACAAAATCAAATAGGGGTAATGCAGGAGTAGGTTTAATAATGAATAGGAAAACAGGAATGCGGGTAAGCTACTACAAACAGCATAGTGAACGCATCATTGTGGCCAAGATAGATACGAAGCCCACACCTACTACAGTAGTACAAGTTTATATGCCAACTAGCTCTGCAGATGGCGAAGAAATTGAAGAAATGTATGATGAAATAAAAGAAATTATTCAAATAGTGAAGGGTGACGAAAATTTAATAGTCATTGGTGACTGGAATTCGGTAGTAGGAAAAGGGAGAGAAGGAAACGTAGTAGGTGAACGTGGATTGGGGCTAAGAAATGAAAGAGGAAGCCGCCTGGTAGAATTTTGCACAGAGCACAACTTAATCATAGCTAACACTTGGTTCAAGAATCGTAAAAGAAGGCTGTATACATGGAAGAAGCCTGGAGATACTGACACATTTCAGATAGATTATATAATGGTAAGACAGAGGTTTAGAAACCAGGTTTTAAATTGTAAGACATTTCCAGGGGCAGATGTGGACTCTAACCACAATCTATTGGTTATAAGCTGTAGATTAAAACTGAAGAAACTGCAGAAAGGTGGGAATTTAAGGAGATGGGACCTGGATAAAGTGACTAAACCAGAGGTTGTACAGAGTTTCAGAGCGAGCATAAGGGAACAATTGACAAGAATGGGGGAAATAAATACAGTAGAAGAAGAATGGGTAACTCTGAGGGATGAAGTAGTGAAGGCAGCAGAGGATCAAGTAGGTAAAAAGACGAGGGCTAGTAGAAATCCTTGGGTAACAGAAGAAATATTGAATTGAATTGAAGAAAGGAGAAAATATAAAAATGCAGTAAATGAAGCAGGCAAAAAGGAATACAAACGTCTCAAAAATGAGATCGACAGGAAGTGCAAAATGGCTAAGCAGGGATGGCTAGAGGACAGATGTATGGATGTAGAGGCTTATCACACGAGGGGTAAGATAGATACTGCCTACAGGAAAATTAAAGGGACCTTTGGAGATAAGAGGACCACTTGTATGAACGTCAAGAGCTCAGATGGAAACCCAGTTCTAAGCAAAGAAGGGAAAACAGAAAGGTGGAAGGAGTATATAGAGGGTCTATACAAGGGCGATGTACTTGAGGAAAATATTACGGAAATGGAAGAGCATGTAGATGAAGATGAAATGGGAGATACGATACTGCGTGAAGAGCATTGAAAGACCGGAGTCGAAACAAGGCCCCTGGAGTAGACAACATTCCATTGGAACTACTGACGGCCTTGGGAGAGCCAGTCCAGACAAAACTCTACCATCTGGTGAGCAAGATGAATGAAACAGGCGAAATACCCTCAGACTTTAAGAAGAATATAATAATTCCAATCCCAAAGAAAGCAGGTGTTGACAAATTACCGAACTATCAGTTTAATAAGTCACAGCTGCAAAATACTAACGCGAATTCTTTACAGATGAATGGAAAAAGTAGTAGAAGCCGACCTCGGGGAGGATCAGTTTGGATTCCGTAGAAATATGGGAACACGTGAGGCAATACTGACCCTACGACTTATCGTAGTAGCAAGATTAAGGAAAGGCAAACCTACGTTTCTAGCATTTGTAGACTTAGAGATAGCTTTTGGCAATGTTGACTGGAATACTCTCTTTCAAATTCTGAAGGTGGCAGGGGTACAATACAGGGAGCGAAAGGCTATTTACAATTTGTACAGAAACCAGATGGCAGTTATAAGAGTCGAGGGGCATGAAAGGGAAGCAGTGGTTGCGAAGGGAGTGAGACAGGGTTGTAGCCTCTCCCCGATGCTATTCAATCTGTACAGGGCTATTACAAATGATTGAAGCGATTTCATAAATTCACTGTAGCTCCATTCATTGACATATGGTCACGACACACTACAGATACGTAGAAAAACTCACAAAGTTTTGTTCGGCTGAAGCCGCACTTCAGGTTTCTGCCGTCAGAGCGCTCGAGAGCGCAGTGAGACAAATGGCGACAGGAGCCGAGAAAGCGTATGTCGTGCTTGAAATGCACTCACATCAGTCAGTCATAACAGTGCAACGACACTTCAGGACGAAGTTCAACAAAGATCCACCAGCTGCTAACTCCATTCGGCGATGGTATGCGAAGTTTAAAGCTTCTGGATGCCTCTGTAAGGGGAAATCAACGGGTCAGCCTGCAGTGACCGAAGAAACTGTTGAACGCGTGCGGGCAAGTTTCACGCGTAGCCCGCGGAAGTCGACGAATAAAGCAAGCAGGGAGCTAAACGTACCACAGCCGACGGTTTGGAAAATCTTACGGAAAAGGCTAAAGCAGAAGCCTTACCGTTTGCAATTGCTACAAGCCCTGACACCCGATGGAAAACCGATGGATCGGTCGTGGTGGAGATCATGATCAGCAATTCATGTCATGGCCTCCACGCTCTCCCGACTTAACCCCATGCGATTTCTTTCTGTGGGGTTATGTGAAAGATTCAGTGTTTAAACCTCCTATACCAAGAAACGTGCCAGAACTGCGAGCTCGCATCAACGATGCTTTCGAACTCATTGATGGGGACATGCTGCGCCGAGTGTGGGAGGAACTTGATTATCGACTTGATGTCTCCCGAATCATTAAAGGGGCACATATCGAACATTTGTGAATGCCTAGAAAAACTTTTTGAGTTTTTGTATGTGTGTGCAAAGCATTGTAAAAATATCTCAAATAATAAAGTTATTGTAGAGCTGTGAAATCGTTTCAATCATTTGTAATAACCCTGTATATTGAGCAAGCAGTAAAGTAAACAAAAGAAAAGTTCGGAGGAGGAATTAAAATCCATGGAGAAGAAATAAAAACTTTGAGGTTTGCCGATGACATTGTAATTCCGTCAGAGACAGCAAAGGACTTGGACTCCTGTTCAAGTAGGCATAAGAACAGACATCGAATAAGCTGTGAGAGGCTCTGCTCAAATCGTAACAGGTTGGTACAGCTGATATGAAAAATTAATGTAAAATAAATTCTGAGGGGACGGAAATGGAAATCTTTGGAAGAAAGACGACGAAAATGTTCAAATGTGTGTGAAATCTTATGGGACTTAACTGCTAAGGTCATCAGTCCCTAAGCTTACACCCTACTTAACCTAAATTATCCTAAGGACAAACACACCCACCCATGCCCGTGGGAGGACTCGAACCTCCGCCGGGACATGCAGCGCAGTCCATGACTGCAGCGCCTTAGACCGCTCGGTTAATCCAGCGCCAGAAAGACGACGCCTTTCTCACAAAGAACAGCGGATAAATACGCTCTCAGAAGAGAAAAAACACCCTTTAAGGGGTACTCAATATTTGTTGTTGCAACAGTGCAAATGGAGTACTTGAAATGATTATTTTCACAGATCAATATCACAAGCAGGTTGAGGGGGGGGGGGGGGGTGGAATATGACTTTGGTGCGGATTGTGACCTCCGCCACACACCGCTTGGTGGCTGGCGGAGTATGTAGATGTAGACAAGCGATTCCGAGGTACCAGATACCGACCCATGCTGCAACACCTATATTAGTACGTGATGTAGCCTCCACGGGCGGCAATGCAGGCGCTGAGACATCCAGTCGATCGTAAGGATGATGGATACTGCCATGGGATACGTTATGACACGCCTGCTCGACCTGTTCACGTGATTCTGTAAGAGATGTTGGTTGACGAGATGCACGAGTCACTTCTCGTTCCGTCATATCACACGCGTACTGAATTGGAGATTAGTCTGGAGATCGTGCTGGCTAGGGAAGTTGCTGTTCGTCTTGCAGAATTTCGCGGGCAGTGTGTGGGCGACCATTATCCTGTTGGAAAGACACGTCTCCTTCCTTTGGCAAGAACCGCTAAAGAACTGGTCAAAGCACATTCTTCACATACCGAGCTCTGCTTAGCGTCGCTTCCAGAAATATTAAAGCTGTGCAAGAGTTGTAGTTTATAGTGTCTCAGACCATAAAGCCCGGGATGGGGCCATCGTGTCTTGGATTAACGCAATCTATGAGACAGCGCTCACCAAATCTACGTCGTACGCGCAGACGACCATCATTTGCTTGCAGGCAGAATTTATTTTCATCGCTGAAGACCACTGCGAGCCATTCCAAGTAATCCTCTGACGGCACCAGTGGAGCCGTGCACGTCAACGCTGTGGCGTCAGTGGAAGGGAGGGTAGAGGTGTAGGTGCCCGGACTGCCACTGCTAACAACCGTCTGGGCTCACATACACTCTTATCTGTGGTGTGATATCTGCACGATCTGCTACTGTTGTCCTTACAACAAGACAATCATGGCGGCCGTCTGGGGTCCGTGGACGTCCAGAACATTGTGTACTAGGGTGAGAATCATAACGTGATCACTGATACCAGCATCGGTGCACGACTGACGCAGCATGTCAACTTGTGCAACAATTCTCCGAAAGGACGATTCTGCGAGTCGGAAGGTCACAATTTGACCGACCCCTTTCAAACTCGCTCAGTCGCCATTAGGAAGCACCAGTGAGTCTCTGCGGCATGGTTTCCTCCTTGCTTCACATGTTTGCACCACATGGAGCCTTCTGGCTTGAGCACTCTCTATTAACGAGTACACACAGATGACGCTCTGGTAGCTACGCCACTATTCTATACCAAATTTCAGGCATTACTCTCACCACAGACAACACAGTGACCAATGGCCTTCACTTAACGACCGAGAGCGGCGGCGTTTGTGGTTCAAATGGCTCTGAGCACTATGGGACTTAACATCTGAGTTGATAATTCTGCCGGGTTATGTGGCCGTGGTCCATGGAATACTTCTATTCCTAACGTTTCGTCCATTACTACTTTGGACATCCTCAGAGGTATGGCTGGTCCTGTTGAGTCGGCAGGACGTCCAACGTAGTATTGGACGAAACGTTAGGAATAGAAGTATTCCATGGACCACGGCCACATAACCCGGAAGAATGATCAACAACAGTACCATCCGGTCGTGAAAGCCTTCATTGTGTGATTAACATCTGAGGTCATAAGTCCCCTAGAAATTAGACCTACTTAAACTTAACTAAGCTAAGGACACCACAGACATCCATGACCGAGGCAGGATTCGAACCTGCGACCGTAGCGGTCGAGCGGTTCAAGACTGAAGCACTTAGAACCGCTAGGCCACACCGGCCGAAGCGGCGTTTGTGTACAGGAACCAGTGCTAACAGACAACCAACACTGCGTGAAATAACCGCAGAAATATATGTGGGACGTATGACGAACTTATCCTTTGGGACAGTAGGGCGAAATTTGGCGTTAATGGGCTATGTCGGCAGACGGGCAACACGAGTGCCTTTTCTAACAGCACGGCATCACCTACAGCGCCTCTCCTGGGCTCGTGACCATATCGGTTGTATCCTTAGACCGTGGCCTGGTCTGTAGAGTCAGGATTTCAGTTGGTAAGAGCTAAGGGCAGGGTTTGAGTGTGGCGTAGACCCCTCGAAGCCACTGACCTAAGTTTCAACAATGCACTGCTCAAGCTGGTGTTGGCGCTACAATGGTGAGGGTTGTGTTTACATATAATTGACTGTGTCCCGATTATGTTCGGCTACTTGGAGACCATTTTCGGCTATTCATGGACGTCATGTTCCCATACAATGACAGAATTTTTATGGATGACAATGCCCCATGTCATTGTGCCTCAGTTGTTTGGCCACCGAGATCTCCCTACATCGTTCCGATCGAACATTTATGGGACATAATCGAGAGATAATTTAACGGACAAAATCGTGCATATGCAACATTTTCGTAATTATAGACGGCTATTGAGGAAGCATCGCTCAATATTTTTGCAGGCGTCTTCCAACGACTTGTGTCCATGCCACGTCGAGTTGTCACACTACGTCGGTCAAGAGCAGGTCCGATACGATTTTAGGGGGTATCCAATGACTTTTGTCATCTCAGTGTAATACTGTTAATACAATCGTATATCTTGTGTAGAGACCATGACAATGAGATAAGAAAGGGCATATACAGACGATTATTTGGCGAATGGGAGAACAATATTAGTACCATGATCGCCCCACCCCGAACTGTACTGTGGTTTGTGGAGCTTATATACACCCATGCTCATAAATTAAGGATAACTGCAGAACGTGGTGCCACACAACGTGGCACTACACAAAACTGGCGCTAAAGCATAGGCACATAGGGAACACACGCGACACAGTTCAGTAAGTCCATGGTATCGGTGATAAGTTGAGAAATCCATCCCGAAACACATGTGCTACAAAACGCAACTGTTTCCTGCGTATGTACCACGACATCAATATGGGATATGATCACGAAACACACGTACACAGGCCGCAAAACTGGTTGGCATAATCTGGATCAGGTGGTCAAGCAGCTGCTGGGGTATAGCCTCCCATTCTTGCACCAGTGCCTGTCAGAGCTCCTGAAGTGTCGTAGGGGTCTGAAGACGTGCAGCGATACGTCGACCGAGAGCATACCAGACGTGCTCGATGGGGTTTAGGTGTGGAGAACAGGCAGGCCACTTCATTCGCCTGATATCTTCTGTTTCAAGGTACTCCTCGACGATGGCAGTTCGGTGGGGCCGTGCGTTATCATCCATCAGGAGGAAGATGGGACCCACTGCTCCCCTGAAACGGCGGACATCATAGTACAAGCTTTCACTTTACCCAAAATGCAGGAGCAGCTATCTCGCCTACAGAAATGCAATTATACGGCGAAAGAATAAACAGTAGAGCACCTCACTGGAATAATGACGTCCAGATACACCTGACCTGTTACAGTTCCTCTGTCCAAGACATGCAGGAGTGTACGTGCACCAATCATAATCCCACCCCACACCATCAAATCACGACCTCCATACAGGTCCCTTTCAAGAACATTACGAGTTGGTGTCTGGTTCCTGGTTCACGCCAGATGAAAACCCGGCGAGATTCACTGTTCAGATTATACCTGGACTCGTCCGTGATCATAACCTGGGACCACTATTCCAATAACCATGTACTGTGTTCTTGACACCAGGCTTTACGGGCTCTCCTGTGACGAGGGGTCAGTGGAATACACCTTGCAGGTCTCTGGGCGAATAAACCATGTCTGTTTAGTCGTCTGTAGACTGTGTGTCTGGAGACAACTGTTCCAGTGGCTGCGGTATGGTCCCGAGGAAGGCTGCCTGCAGTACTCCGTGGCCGTCTGCGGGCACTGATGGTAAGATATCGGTCTTCTTGTGGTGCTGTACACTGCGGAAGTCCCGTACTGTAGCGCCTGGACACGTTTTCTGTCTGCGGGAACCGTTGGCATAATCTTGAGATCACACTTTGTGGCACACGGAGGGCCCGTGCTACGACCTCCTGTGTTTGACCAGCGTCCAGTCGCCCTAGTATTCTGCCCCTCATAACATCATCAATATGTTTTCTTTGAGTCATTTTCAACACACACTCACCATTAGCACGTCTGAAAACGTCTGCACACTTATTCGCTGCACAGTACTCTGACATGCACCAACACACCTCTGCGTATGTGGACTGCTGCCAGCGCCACCGTGCGACCACCGCAGGTCAAATGCACGGCATGGTCATACCCAGAGGTGATTTAAACCCGCAAACTGCCCACTAGAGCGTTGTTTCACCATAAATCAGCATTATCCTTAATTTATAAGCGTGAGTGTAGTCATACTAATGGAATCAAGACAATATGACCACCCTGCTTAATAACGTAATTGTGCACCTTTGGAATGCAGTACAGCAGCGACTCTGTGTGTCCCAAGGATTGCACAAGATTTCTGGAGGTATGTGGCCTCAGATGTCTACCCACAGTTTACGGGTCGTTGGTTTGTGCATGCGGAGCCGGCGCTCCGTATGTCTCAGATGTATTTCATCGTTTGCAGTCAGGTGAATTTGATGGTCAAGGCGTCAACTTGAGTTCACTAAAAGCTCCTTAAACCGCTTGGGACACGCCTAGTTACCTCGGTGGAAAATGCCACCGCCGTCGGGTAAGTCACGAGACATGAAGTAATGTAATTATGTTGACTTAGTTCACAGCTAGCGTGCTACCTTCGACAATCTGAGCTGAACGGTGTGTTCTGAAACACTTTTGCCTGCAGAAGCTTTGTGCCCTGTCATTGGATGTTGCTTTACGGAATGGACAAGCCTCAGACCTCCAAGTTCTGCGTAGAGGCGTGCAGGTCCAACACACCGTCACCCGCCCTTCGAGCAGTTTCGACTATAGCACGCAAACAGCCCGTCTGAACCGTGAATTTACCTTCAAAACCTTTTCTTAAGAATTTACTTTATTTACTAGCGATTCATCAAGAACATTAACACATTTAATCATACTATGTGAGCGTGGAAGTAGTTGCCAAAAGACTACACTGGTGCAAATCTGCAACACACCAGATTACTTTAAACTAAAAATTTTAACAACTCACACAAACACATAAACTACGCACCCCGTGAGAGGGATGGAAATGGTGCGAACACTCACACTGAAAAGTATTTGCCACCGAAAGTGCAACTTCTTTTTAAAAGGACTCATTCGGTGGAAGGGTGGTAACTTTATATACTAAAGTGACCATTTGAATAAAAACCCATGAAATGCAGTCTTACATAAAACGTACAAACATGCTCTACGTTACACATATACCACGTCTCAAGATATTTCAGGAATTCGACCTTTACATCTTAAGCAATAATTTCGTTAACACCGAATCCGAGAAACATGACAGAGGCAGCTATTAACATATGGCAGATTGACAGACGGACAGACAGACAGACACTAACTGCCTAACAAATGTGGACGAGAGACAGACGAGCAAGCGGGGGACGAGAGACTGACCAAGAAGACAAGTAGAATTTAACAAGTAAATGAAACAACATATCACGAATCACTTATCTTCTAATAAACTGCTATGTCTGGCGAAGACCTGGTTCAGCACTCCCAAAACGCTCGCCCGAACCGTGCGCTGCCAGCCGATTCAACGGACGCAAGAAGGCGCACCGATCTCGGTCTCACGTCGTCGCAGCTCGCGCCGGCCAGACCGATGTCGTGGGTTCACTCCTGTTGTTCTCGTGTCGGCCGCGAAGCCACTACCCCTCGCTACACGGCGCGGCCCACCGGACTGACGCGGCGACCTCACATGTGCCGACGCTCAAGACGGACAAGTCATCTTCTGTCTCAGGGCACGACCGACCAACCGATCGATCCAACCGGCCTTAAAGGTCGATCCGAACGACAGACATCCTGGCACTCCAGACGGCAGACCGACATTGACTAAGCGATACACTCGGTCGGACCCACCCTGCAGAGGAAACATTCCTTTAGGCTACCCGACATCCCTGCCCCGGGGAGAGACCGACCTACCGATCAATCCTACCGCCAATGTCAATTGTCTGAACAAACTCGATCAGACTGGAGGCCTAAAACATACTAGCACTCCGGACGACAGACAGACACTGACTGCCCCACACTGACCCGGCTGACCAACTGACCAGACTCTCCAGACTGCCCCGACTCAGACTGACCGACTGCCGAGCTCATAGCGCCCCTTAAATGTACTTGAACAGGCTACCTTTCCCCTTTCACACCAGAGGAAGACACCAAAGCTGCAACTGCCACAGCGGCGCCACCGCCAAAAACGGAGGGCGACTGCTTTACACAACGCGCTGCGGCGCGCTCTTCAAAACAGCAAATTTTACCACGGCTCACCGTCAGCTCTACATGTTGCGAGATTGTCGTTCCCAGGCGTCAGGTTATAATATTCTGACTTTTGTCAGAGTCGCTCATGACAGTGATCCTCCGTTTGCACCCCATCTTGTCTCTGGAATGACCCTCTATTCGTTTCTGCTCTGGTTATTTACTTTCTTTACTGCGTCATGTACCCAAAACACCAAGATTCAATTTCGCGGTGAGTAGTGGTTATAATGTTTTGATTCATCAGTGTATGTAGACGAGGTAATGAAAAGGCCTGGATATCCGTTCCATTGAAGTTTTTTTTTTTTTTTTCAAAATGGTTCAAATGGCTCTGAGTACTATGGGACTTAACATCTGAGGTCATCAGTCCCCTAGAACTTAGAACTACTTAAACCTAACTACCTAAGGACAACACACACATCAATGCCCCAGGCAGGATTCGCACCTGCAACCGTAGCGGTCGCGCGGTTCCAGACTAATGCGCCTAGAACCGCTTTTTTTCTCATTCTGCCTTGTTTTCCTTACAGAGACAACGACATATGCCACGACATCCACCCATCCTATTAACTTGTAACAATGCCCTTACTATGCTAATCCACATAAAAGATTCGGTCGACACCCTTCATCCCTCCCTACTCCTTTCTTCTTCATGTCATCCAGTCCCACACTCCATTTCTGTCTCTCCTCTCACCCTCCATTTACCCAATACCTTCATGTTCACATTGCATTCCACGTGGCCTCTTCCTTTATACCCACAACCTATGACACTAGATAACCATAATCGTTCCTTATTTCAGTATGGAAACTGCGCCGGTTGCTTATTTTTTGATGCTTAGCACAACACGTTTCTAGAATTTATTCTCATTTTGAAGTGCATTTATGGATTAGTTTACGTGAATATGTTGGTGATGTTTGCATATGTGATTTTCTACCCATGTTGCGTCTTTTTGAGGTTATGCCGCAATTGAAAAATCGGACAAAATGAATGTTTTAGTGTTCTAAATGCTAATGTTAGAACTGATATTTTTGATTGTCTACTTAAAGATACTGTGCCTCTTCCATTATACACAATATCACACACACGCAAATCATCACTTACACTGTTTGTTTACAAAACATGTTACAAAGGTATTACGACTTGCGCAGAGAGTTTGTGCGCAGTCAGAGGTTTTACAGTGTTTTTGGATACGGTGTCAGATATAAATTCGCGCGCTATATATATATATATGCGTGTGTCTGCTTTGTATATGGGAGTGTGATGCTCTTTACAACGAAAAAGACGTACTGTAGCGCATACGGGCACAGCTACTGTTCTATGGATTTTTATATTTTGAAATCGTTAAACTGAAAAGCGGTATGTTCCTGCTGCGAACAGCGCATCTCCGTCTCACACAAATATTAGACGACGGGAAACAAGGAACGTGTTTCTACGTTAAGCTCATTTTTCCTTCTTATAATGGGAAGTAATTCTTCTCTCAGATACTTCGACGAGGCCCGGATCAGCTCTGGCAGAAATTCTGCACAGAGGCGCAGCACGAGAAACGGGGATTGCGTCACCCTAATGGACGGACCCGCCATCAGTCATGGCTGTCAACCTGGTGGGCAGGTGCGGCATTATCCTGTTACAACATTCAAACAGCCGATACCCTCTGATGACGGATCAGTTTTGGATGGGACGACTATAGATGCTTTCCGAGCTGCTGTTGTAGTTTGCGCAAATGGCTGTTTTCGTAATTCAGTGTGTCAGTATCGAAATGCTCCAGTTTGACGTATCAAAGAAGGCCACTCCGCTCTGCGTGATAACTTTTTAGTCTCGACAGTAGATAGCTTGCACTTAGAAGAGAAAATGTTACTTTATAAGTCATGGTTTTTTCGAAAGATCTGATGCACTCTTTTATTTCGTCTTGTAATGTACAGGTGCTGACAGATTGAGTACGGGAGTCCTTTATTTTCAATAAAAGAAAAGGGAAATTTTTTTAAAATGCGTCAGCTATGGATGGCAATGGATCTTCACAAAGCCGTGCACGGGCCCTGGGTTGGCGACACATCAGATTTTTCCAGTATGTGCCGCTATCCCACGGTTTGTTCACGTGCTCGACGAACAAACAACCTTTCTGCTGACGGGGTGACGCTTAGGGAAGCGTCGCTTGCCTAGGCAGAGCTCCTACAGCAGCCAATCAGAAAGGTCCAGGAGATCACGTGTGAGCGCCCACCGCGCCGAGCTGCGCGAACGAGGCGTGTGGATCGCCCTCTTTCACTGACAGGCCACCGACGAGATCAGACGCATTGGCCGGTTGCCTCCGTGCACTTTTCGAGCCCCGGCTCAATCTGTTTGTGCCTTAAGGCCGCTAAACTCACATAATGTACCACGGCTAGGTCAATCAGTAAATGTTTCCTCAATAAACGGGAGGCAGTTTGCCGACCGGAGTTGAAAAATTAACACTTGTTCTTTTTTAGACCCCACTTCCACCTCAGCCACATCCTGACATGCACAGTAATCTCACTACCTAGAACCGAGATCGTCTCCAGTATTTTTAGAATGGTCTATCCTTTAACTGCCTCTACCATTTATCTTCTCTATGGCATCTTCCTTCGCGAGGTCAACTAGTATCAAATGGCGTGGCTGATGTCCCTGTACGAGTAGTCCTTCCCGTCCTTTTATCGTAATTGTTTTCCACACAGCTCTTGCCTCACCTATTATTTTTAGTTTTTCATCTCGTAATTTGTCTGTCCAATTAGTTTTTATCGTTATTCGATGGCACCAAATTTCTGATGCATCCAGCATCCTCTTCTCCGGATTTCCAATGGTCCGTGTTTAACTTTTGTATGATGGATGCTGTTTTTCTGATGTACACTTTTAGGGACAGTTCTCTCATTTCTCCATCAAAATCTGATACCAGCAGGTCTCATTTGACGGAAGAAAACTTTTTCGCTTCAGCCAGTCTACTTCCGATATGTCCATTTCTTCGTCTATCCTTTGCATTCTTAAGTCCTAGTTGGAAGAATTATATCTATATCAGCGCACACTCCGCTGTAGAGCGAAAATTTCACTCCCCCAGGCTGTGGCTAAGCCATGTCTCTGTAATATCCTTTCTTCCAGGAATGATAGCTCTGCAAGTTCGCAGGAGAGCTTCTGTGAAGTTTGCACTGTAGGAGACGAGGTACTGGCGGAAGTAAAGCTGTGTGGACGGGGCGTGAGTCGTCCTTGAGTAGCTCAAATGGCAGTTCCGCTTCGAGCGCCTTGCGGGAAGGTTCTAGTTTATTTCAACTGCCGCAGCGTCGCTTGTTTTCGTCGTTAGTGTTGTTCTGTCTGCCAAGTCAGTCTTGGCGCCTCCGCTCCGCCTTACTGTCTGTTTGTGTTCGTCTACTTGCAGTGGCGTCGGCCGCACCGCTATGGCTACCATGGCTTCCACGTGTATTCCACGAAAAGGTACTGTGAGCTTTACTTTCGATGAAACAACGTGATACGTGCAGCCCAGGTCTCTAGAAATCCACAATTGGCTTGTCGATAAAATTCATGTGAACTCTTATCGGGTCCACACAGCTTATTTTGATGCAGGCGAGTACATGTTTTACGTGAAATTTATGGATCCCCTTCTCGTTGAAAGATTACTGTCGCGACATGGTTCTTAAGTACCGTTAAAGTATCGCGATAATTCCGTTAGTATGCTGTCACTTGCAGCTGCTGAAATCGAATATACGAATCTTCGAGTGTTCAACCTCCAGCCGGAAGTTGATTCCACCTTTCTAAAGGACGTATTGACTCCTTATAGTAACGTGAAAAACGTCTGCCGTGAACGCTGGTCTACTCAACACAGATAACAGTGTTATAGTGGAATTCGTTCCGTGGAAATGCATGTCAAAGGCAATACTCTATCACATTTACAAGTGTGTGGTTACCGCGTCCGTGTCATGTATAATAGTCAAGAGGAAACTTGCTTCCTATGTAATGAAAGTGGACACGTTCGATCTAATTGCCCGCGGACGGTTTCTGTGTTAAAGCCGTCATTAGTGCAACATCGCAAATTGACGGTTGCTGACCTTGTTCATTCGACTCCCGCCGTCGGACCTATTTCTGTTTCGGATCATAATGAACAAACAGTCAATTCTGGTAATCGTGTCAATGAATTTCCGCCTTTACCTCCGCAACAGGTTCAGAATCCTTCGGCCCCAGAATAGAACCTGTAACAGTGACAAAGAAGCGACGTCGCACTCAGGATGGTGATGGTGAGGATTTGGCTGTGCCTTCTGCGCCAACCTCCCCCGCTTCCTCTCGATGCTACGATACCTCCCGTCCGTGGTTCAGTGAGTTCCGAAGAAGATATCTCCAGCATCCCTCCTGCTCGTGAAATGGCTCCCTCTGAGGGAGTCCCCTCCTTCGTCTTTTATCCCACCGTTACAGTCTGAGACGATGCAATGTCCTCCTGCTCCTTCGTCTTCAGCCGCTGACGGTTTCCCGAATTTGCCGACTACAGCAACTCCCCAGGAGAATAAAATAAGCGACCAAGTATCACCTGTTGCATTGGCAGTTCCACAGAATGTTTCCGCCTTAGTGACTGTAACTGCATTACATGACTCTAGCCGCGCGGGATTAGACGAGCGGTCTCAGGCGCTGTAGTCATGGACTGTGCGGCTGATCCCGGCGGAGGTTCGAGTCCTCCCTCGGACATGGATGTGTGTGTTTGTCCTAAGTATAATTTAGGTTAAGTAGTGTGTAAGCTTAGGGACTGATGACCTTATCAGTTAAGTCCCATAAGATTTCACTTACATTTGAACATGACTCTAGTTCTGAGGGGTAGGAAGTTGTGCCTATGGCCCCTCCCGCACCTCCGTCTGCAGAGGCCGCCATGCCAAGCAGCCGACAGAAACAACATATACAACCTGATCGTCTGGTGGCACGTAAGAAATCTAAGAAAAAAACTTGTGATGACGGGGGTTCTGGTCCCCGGTCCCCGATGTCTGATTCCTCTGTGGATTCCGCAATGGACCTTGACTCTCAACTGTATACCTAGTTCTGTTCGGACGTTCCGTACACCCCTATATAGCTGTGATCAATGGCCCAAGCCTAAACGTTCCTTTCCTTAAACGTTAATCGTGTGGAATAAGAATTGCGATTTGCTTCGCTGCGTCAGTTCATTTATGATTCATGCGCGGACAGTCTTCTTACAGGAGGTGTTATTTAGGTATTTCTCCTTACCTGGTTTTCGTGTGATCTTTAATGTAGCCCCCGAATATACTACGGGGACTGCCTTATTTTTCGCGAAGACATTCCTAATGCTGAGGTGGAAATGTTGGATTCTGGTAGGGGCATAGATTGTTAACTTTTTAATCTCACCTTGTTTCTTTTATATGCTCCTTCTGGCACTGGTCGCGCTGTGGATCGTTCGCGTTTTTATGAAGATGATGATGTTTATCTGTTGCTTAAGAGTCCACCGGATATTCTGTTGGGTGGTGATTTTAACTGTGTGTTGCGTCCTGCAGATCAATCTCCAAATTTTAATTTCTGTCGCGAATTACAGGAATTGGTCCGCTCCTTAAGCCTGCAAGACGTCTAGGTATGTAAATACCAGACGTACATTAGGTAAATTAACTCATTTTACTGCGACTTCTGGTAGCTTAATGTTGAAGTCATCCCAGCTTCCTTTATGGACCACTGTGCTGTGACTACGACTATTAATCTAGAACCTAACTGGGCCCTCTCTCGATGACGTGATGCGCGGCGTGTGTGAGGGTACTCTACGGTCCACTGGGAAGTATTCTTCCATCCTTGACTGGTGGACACAGTTGGCAAAACCGAGGCTCAGCTATACTTTGATACTTTTCTGTGTCGCCAAAGCGCGAGACTTTCGGAGAACTTTACGAATATTACCATTCTGTCCTGAGCGAACTTCATGATATTGCGGATCACGCCCCTCTGCGAGTAGCGGATGTTGGGAGTGTAAAGGCAAAATTGTTGCGCTTGAAAAGAACACAAATGGAAGGATTGAAAATGCGTTCCAAGCCATGATCATTGGTGACAGAACTGACTTCCGTATATCATTTGCTTCGGCATCAGACCCGCCACCAACGCGCTTGTATTGATTCTCTCATGACAAGTAATGGACGTATCGTATCGGAGCAAGCTGATATAGTGCGTGTCTTACACCAATACTACGTAGATGTTTACGGCATCGACCCACTATTCAGCATCTTGGATACCACCATTACACCTGAACATAATAAAACGCTCTTAGCTGCGTTTCAACCTGAGGAAGTTCACAAACTTATTGTGGGATCGCCTTCTCAAAAGTTTCCGTGTCTGGATGGACTTCCCAAGGAATTTTACATGCACTTTTGGCCACTGTTGGGTGCTATCTTTACGTCTCTTTTGGGTGAAGTGTTACAGGGTAGAGAAGTACCGACCTCGTTCAAAGTGGGAAAAACTGTTTCAATCCCGAAACATCCAGAACCGGCATCCCCTGATAGCTTTCGCCCAATTACTTTGTTAAACTTTGTTCATAAGGCTGTGGCGAGGGCAGTTAACAGTAGGATGTCGGCTCTGATGGCGATAATTGTTGCCAAACATCAAAGCTGCGTACCTGGTCGTGTCATTCTTACTTCTAAAGTCGAGTGGCGTGACTTGGTTTCGGTTGCTGCTGTGACGTCTGTCAAATGGTTCAAATGGCTCTGAGCACTATGAGACTTAACTTCTGAGGCCATCAGTCCCCTAGAACTTAGAACTGCTTGAACCTAACTAGCCTAAGGACATCACACACATCCATGCCCGAAGCAGGATTCGAATCTGCGACCGTAGTGGTCGCGCGGTTCCAGACTGTAGCGCCTAGAACCGCTTGGCCACTCCGGCCGGCTGTGACGTCTGTCCCTTGTGCCCTTGTTTTCCTATACTTTGATAAGGCGTTTGATCATGTTAATCATGACTTTTTGCATCGGATTCTGGAGGCAGTTGGTTTTACTGTTGACACTCGGCGAGTGCACTCAAATCTGTTAACGGATATTTCAGCTTCGGTAGTTGTTAATGGCCAGCTGACACCCCTGATAAATATCCGTCGGGGAGTGTCTCAAAGAAGCCCGCTGTCAGTGACTTTGTTTGTGTTGTGTCTGGAGTCCCTAATTCGGATGCTAGAATCCCAGCTGAAAGGTCTGACGCTTTCCAGAAGGTCTATAGCTGTTCGTGCATACACGGATGACGTGATGGTGCTACTCCGCAATTCTGTGGAGATACCTCGACTGAAGGCTGTAATCAATGATTATTGTCGGAGTGCAGGTGCACAACTTAATGAAGGTAAATGCAGGCTTCTTACTCTGCAAGGTTGCGATGACACCGTTGTTTCATGGGCTACTGTGGTTGACCGGCATACGTCTCTCGGTATCATCA
Organism: Schistocerca americana; assembly: GCF_021461395.2. Classification (NCBI taxonomy): domain Eukaryota; kingdom Metazoa; phylum Arthropoda; class Insecta; order Orthoptera; family Acrididae; genus Schistocerca; species Schistocerca americana. The sequence continues at coordinate 648,347,294 of NC_060122.1, forward strand.
TTCATCGTTGTCCACGACGCTCAACTGGAAGACTTACAGAAAACATTCAGGGAGCGTTACTAGAACATGAAAGGCATTCTCTTACTCTGCTCGAGGAAGTCCGAATACTAGATACATATGTTTTATGCAAAGCTTATTACGTGGCCAAGGTTTATCCGCTTCCCTCGATGATGGCGAAGAGACTACAGCGACTGACTGGTCGTTTCTTATGGAAAAGACATATCTTTCGCTTGAGGTATGAGGTAGTCACGAAGCCTCGTTCCTTTGAAGGGTTGGGCCTGGCTGACATACGAAGGAAGACGCAGATGCTATATGTGCGACATACTGTTTTGATGATAATTCTCTGTGTCTGTCCGGCTAGTTTTGAACCCCCTTTTAATGTTGGTCACATAAATTCTTGACTTCTATCTTGCGGTGAGCAATTTAAGGGCTAACATTTTGTGGAAACCCGTTGTGGGGCGGTGGGTGGAATAATTGGTATATAAATGTTTTGTTTTTATTTATTGCTGTTGTTTGCCGTTCTCAACACTGGCTCTCTAACTACAATATTGGCAACCAGAAAGTGATTAGCAGAACGTGAAGCCTGTAATTAGAATTCCTAGTGCCCACTTCATATGAGAAATACATTTACGCTACAGCTTATAGCTCTGAGGAATTAGGAGATTGTCTGGGATTCATAATCAAAAACCATTTTCTCTAAAATGTTCACTATATTCTGAAAGTCACAGACCAAAAAGAATCCACACAATCCAGCTACCAGAGCAGTTCAGAGTCTAATGCGCTGATGCAACTATAACTGTTCAAATTAAATGTTTAAGTGAATGCTCGCCATAATTTGATGATAATGTTCATCAAATGCCACGCTAATAATGGTAGAATGTCTGTCCTGTGGCGGCACATCAAAATACGACATTCGCAAACTAAAGATAGATCATTAATGTCATCCCAAAATTAACACTTCACTCTAAAACGATTTCATGGTTACGCGTATCCCGAGTAACTTATTACGGCATCCGAGGCTGTTTATAGCAATGATACCGACGTGACGCGACTCCCGGCACAGGTGGTGCGCTAATCAGCGTCTGGAGAGAACTGGGGCCTTCCTCTCTCGCGCAGCGTTCTTATATATATATATATATAAAGCCGCGGTGCGGACGGCTAAGGGAACACCTGATCAAATCCGCTCTCCCGACTAGCCGCTGGGCTAGTAATGCACCACTTTAAGTTATCGAATAAATCATTGCTTCCTTTGCTGATGGCCGATGAAGCTCTCAATTTAAATGTGCAATCAGCACACGGGTAAGTAATCATAATAAAAGTCTGACGTGGCTCAGTCAAATATTTTGGGCGAGAGAATTAATTTAATTACACTACACGCAGTAGACGAGCTCTGAACTTGCTCTTTGGAGATACGCTATAGCTATAGTTTTATAGTTATTCAGTTGAAACTTCTCACATCTTTATGATTATAGCGGATCTCCCTTCTACTTAAATTTGAACATCCTAGCTTTCTTTATTCGCCTACTTAATCTATCTTGCTTCCTTAATTTTTAAGACAAAAACCACAAAATCATGAATTTCAACCAAAATTTTAATTTGTGAGATCCAGAATACTGTTTCTACTAAATTATTATGCAAAAGGAATCTAAATATAAATTTTTAAGTTTCTATCTCTTTTCTGTTGCACCAATTATTTTTACAGAAAAACATCCAAATTTCGAAAATGGTTAAAGTTATTGAACTGATATTCAACACATATTGATTTAGTATTACTACTGACATGCTAGAAACGTTTCAGGTTATTTACTTCATTTTTAAAGTATTGCGCAACATTTATGACGTCAGAGCTAGTTACAGCGGACTGGTTGGCACACAATGGAAAGACTGATGTGAATTTTATACGGCGTGAGTAGGCTGCTTCCCTACACCGTCCTCACCATGAAATTCCTACAGACTCGTTGGAAAGCAGTCCCTTGCCCGAACCTTGTTGAAAGAGGATCGCCGAAAACAAACTCGGCGACAGTTTGCTGCAATATCGGTCCTCCGATACTGCCGATGCGCGTAGCGCCCTCTTAGTGTAAGGTAGTAAATAACATGATTCCAACGAACGAGCGACTTTTCCGTATTGGGCTTAGCGACACGGATTTATGAAGTCGTTGTACGTCTACGGATACGACACTACATCGCTTTACTTGTGGAGGTCATATAGCAAATTGGACTTGGATTAGGATGCAATTGGCCTTCCTTACTCGATCTTGTGAGACTTTATACACTACGGACATCATATTGCAACCAGATTCTTCCTTGTTTTCACGGTCGAAAAAAGATACCGTTATATGGTTACTGAGACACTTAGTTTATTATGTTGTAGAAGGCGATGGGAAAGATCACAATAACTTCATGCAGTACATGATAACGGCCTATTGGACATGGTTGCGAATACCTCGATATCGAGACCTCTTCGCCAGTGTGCTGAATCTTTTTTCCCGTCGGCAAGGTGTTGATTAACTTCGTTTTTCAGATGATAGGTTTTTTCCTTGTTACGTATGTTTCCCATCTGATTTGCTTCGGTTGGTTCTCTGCTAGCTTACCTGCTCGTCTTGTTTAGTGTTTTGACTCAGTAGCGCTCCAGTTCTATTGTAAAATGCATACAGATGATGTCTACATACACATGAGCGTATACAATCCTTGAAATCATATTGGAATTTCTTAGTTTGCTGTTTAGAATATAATCTGATTCGTTGTCTTTCTGCTTTTAGATTATATATAAAAAATAAATAAAAATTTAAAAAACTAAATAAATGAAAAACTATGAAAAAATTGTTTATACATGTCATAAGAGCTTGGTGGTGTTTTTTCGGATATGTTCTCAGTTTTTTCCCTTTCTGCTTCTATTATTGTTTTTCTATCATAACACTCACAAACTTTCCAACATAGTGCTATGATTTTTCTCTTGAGCTGTTTGTCTCCAAATTTCTACTTCACTTAAGAAATGATTATTAAAACTTTATTCTACCTGTGACTGCTCACTTACGGTTCTTCCGTTTAAATCAGTAGTAATGTTACTCTGTTCTGTGGCCTGCTGCCCTGTCTCTCGTTTTACTAAATTGCATACAGACTTAAGCCTGTTGTCAGAGTTACTGATTTGAAACAGTGTGCATCTTCCTTCTTTTTGTTTTTATAACTTTTCTTAGCAATTGTGCATCCAATGCAGGGTCTTTACTTGTTATTAACAACACTTACATTTCCGTTTCCCTTTTGCAAGATCTTTACTTCCTCTAATGACTCGCGGTTTTTTACTTGGTTAAGTTGTGCAGAAAGATATTTTCAAATAATGAGATGAATTTATCATGGAATAGATTAAATTTTATGTCAGCTTTTGATTCGTTTTTAATAACGTCACGTCGTGGAGTCCTTCATTAGCCTAACTGACTTACACTGAGGGGTCTCTGAGTCTCTACACTTAGTGTGCTACCTTATTTACCCTAACTAACTGTGCATCATGTTTAGAGAAAACATTTGCTACTAGGCATACAGTTACCTCCCTGTTTTGAGCTTCACCAAAGGAAACATTATTACGTAATTAAGTTCCTTCTGCCTTTATTCTCATATGCTGGAAACTTAATTTGTGAGATCAAACTGTAGGATCCAGATAAGTTTCCCAGATCGTTCTCCCTATCAGAAGACCTTAGAGAATCTACACTGAAATCACCACAGACTATTAACCGCTTGCTGATTTCTGACAGATAGTACGGTAGGGAATCCACATATGTGATTGCAGTCTTTCTTGGCGTATTCCACTGATGAATTCTTCTCGTGTTATCACCAGAGTGATTGCGTCGTCTTGTCTCAACGTTTCAATGAATTTCGTACCCATCATCTTCTTCGCCAGAAGCGCTCTTTCTCATGATCGTCGTGTGCCTAGACCTTCGTCAGCTCTTGACTTTAGCGAGGTGTTGAGTCGGGTCTTTGATGACTACCAGGAACAGGTGGTCCACAATATTGGATCCCCTGGTACTGCCGTCGTAATGCTTCTTCTTCGAGGAGCTACGTCCGATGTACTCTACAATGGCCGTCTCACTTCTCTCACCTTGATCTTCCGTTCGGTGTGTTAAGACTCCCCACTCTCTGCACTGTTGTACGCTTTCACCATGGAACTGTTGCTCTGCGGCCTCCGTCAACGACTGTCTCGGATATCTCTCGATCTCGTATTCCTTCTTCGTAGCGAAGCTGAGCTCAGGGAGTCACTAGCATGGGTTACCACCTACGGCGAAGCTTCTGGTGGCTGCCTTACCGTCTGAAAATCAAGCACCATGGCTATAGGTGTGGGGCTTCCTACGGACAGTGCTACTCACTTGCTCGTAGCTGCTACTATCCAAAGCTTAGGACTAGATTTCGTAAATAATTTGCGGTGCACGACTTCCCTCAATGACCGGCGCATACTGTCCAAACTACGAGATGAGCTCCAAGAACATCATTTACAGCCCTCGATGTTTTGCAGTAGGCATAATATCTAAACGTATATTTGGCGTCACATATCCCCCAGGTGGCACAGACACTTCCTACTCCGCCGTCCGTGCCCTGCCGCATGCTAGCGGTATGAGGTTCATATGTTTGCCATGGACTGCTGTTCAAGATTGAGTCATGCTCCGGCTCGCTTTGGTGCTGTTGTACATTTCCGTCCTCTGTTGGAGACCAGACTGTATCGTTTAGTTGACATGGTTGTGGTTGATTGTCTTCTTCTTGTGTTGACTGGCGCCACTTAGTTTTGCAAGCATTGCCTGTCCGCTAGTGGCAGTAGTGACGTTAGCGATATGTAGTAACTGTGGCCCTATCTTTGGGGTGACGTCGTTGCTCTTCTGTGTCGTGTGAGTGAGCAGTTCGGTTAGGGACGCAGGAGGAACGAGGTCCGAGCAGAGCGAGAAAACACGTAGGGACTGCTGGTGGCGTGCATGGACAGCCGGACCGAAGGGCTGTGGTCACAAGGGTGCACGACCTCGTCGAAACCGCATCCTGCAAATTTGAGTCCATTTCAGTTCGAGTAGACAAACCTCTACCATTGTGAAATCTCGCGATTCTCCAGTGATTTGGATTCGTGTTGCTGGTCGTAGCGTCGCCGAGGCAAGAGCAGCGAGTGGAGTGCTTGGGGAAGGCGGATCTGATTAGCTTTCCTGGGCTTCTAATTACTATTTACTACCTTCAGCTTGTTACAATTGTTAGGTTAACCAGCGGTATTTTCCTGCCTGGTGGCCGCTAACGCCCGAGTTACCTACCCTGGGGGTTAGTGTATGTAACGGCAGTGTATGTTTCCTGGACTTGCCGCCGCTGTCCAGTGAGGCGTGTAAGTTTGACAGCTTTCTTGATTCTAGGTTGGTTGCTGATTCTTCTACCTTGGTGGTAGTGATTCCTTTCTTGTTCCGAGCGCTCTAAGCACAGTATTCTGCAGGCGGAGTCCAGACCGCCGGTTCCGGCTTTAACTTATTTTTACATCTTTGCATTTGGGTTTTGGACATCAGGTAGCCACACCAAGATCATCATTAGTCACTTGTTAGACTGCCACTAGCCTGAGTTATCATCTTGTGGTGTGAATGCAACTCTTGTCTGCCTTTAACATCGCTCGCGAATATGTTTTTGGCCTGACCTACTCAGAGGCCATTCCTGGAGCACCGTCTGTGACTGGCCCTTCTGTTTTTTTGTTGTGTTATTATTGTATTACCAAGTTACCATCATTTGTCTCACCTGTTTGGTGACCAGTTGCCTGTCCTTTTGAATTAACCTTTGTTATTATATTTTTTGTTTTATTGTATGTTGCTAAATTTTTTTAATGATTGCCATTCTTGGCGTTAAAGGCCTTCAGCCGTGACTGTACATACTTGCCTTAAAATTCTAATTGCGACCACATTGTCTTGTTTTCAAAACATTATTTGCTGTGTCTGTATTTCATGTATGTTTGTTAACTTTTTTAAAAAATAATTGCCGTTCTTGGAGTTAAAGGCCTTCAGCCATGACTGTGGTTACTTGCTTCACAATTCTAATTGCGACCACATTGACTTGTTTTCAAAACATTGTTATGTCTGAATTTTATGTATGTTCGTTAAATTTTTTTAATAATTTCCGTTCTTAGCGTAACATTCTTAATTTATTGCCATTAAGGCCTCCAGCCGTGAATGTCGTTACATCTACATCTACATCTACATTTATACTCCGCAAGCCACCCAACGGTGTGTGGCGGAGGGCACTTTACGTGCCACTGTCATTACCTCCCTTTCCTGTTCCACTCGCGTATGGTTCGCGGGAAGAACGACTGTCTGAAAGCCTCCGTGCGCGCTCTAATCTCTCTAATTTTACATTCGTGATCTCCTCGGGAGGTATAAGTAGGGGGAACCAATATATTCGATACCTCATCCAGAAACGCACCCTCTCGAAACCTGGCGAGCAAGTTTAAACACCCATTGTTTGTCGCCTTGGATACTAACGAGTACCAGCCGGTGTGTGGATCAGCGACAGGTTCTGGTTCTTGGTGCGACAAATGATGGTCCTAATTACCCGTATGACTCTTCATAAGATACCTCCTCACCTGCTCATCTCTGAACTCGGGGTACTTCACGCAAGAAAAGACGAACTCCGTGAAATGGATTTGTAGACACACAGATCACTACTTGTGTGCTGATTGCGAGAAAAAAATACTTCACTTTTGGCACTTCCTTAATTAACGCCATTGTGCAGTTATCCACAACAGCAAATGCAGATAATTTTTAGCGTCTTTCTAAGCCAGAGTTAGGGTGTTACTGCAAAGAGGAATTGATAAACGCCTTTTCTACTCTTAGAATCGGTTATTCTCTGGTTATCGCAATGTCCTCCTAAAATCTATGTTCGACCGTCTCGCCGCGTCTGACGACTTGCCACTCCATCCTCCTCGCGACCTCGGTTTCCTGGAATTATCGATGGTATTAATATCAAATTACAAGGAAAGCAGTACAACAAAAAAGAAATAAATAAACAAATAAATAAATAATTGATATTCTTTGTACCTTTACTCGACACTCCCTACACATGCCTTGGTTCCTGGGGGAGGGAGGGGGTGAAGGGAACTTGTTGGCCAGGCCTTGGGTTGCGACTCTTGCCCACTTTACCCCCTACCCTTTTCTTTTAAGTGCCAGGAAGGTTCTTCAAGAAAAACAAAAAAACAAAAAAATAAAAGAAAGTGGTCTGAGAGTCTGACTGCCATGCGCCAGGCCCGGGTTCGAATCCCTGCTGGCTCGGAGATCTTGTCTGCTCAGGGACTGGGTGTCATGTTCTCCTCATCATCCTCGACGCGCAAGTCACCGAAGTCGCGTCAAATTAAAAGAATTGCATTAGGCGGCCCAACAACCCCACAAGCGGTCTCCCGGCCAATAATGCCAAATCATCATTTCACTTCACTTCACCGCTACAGTAAAACTCCAACCCACGATCTACACATAGCGCTCTCTGACTACGCTACGCCGCATCCACACTTAACATGCATTGGAACGCAGATTAAATACTTAAAAACAGAACTAAATCATTTGACACTACAAAAATTTTCTTTACTTTACGAGCCGTAGCAGTCGTCCTTTTAGGTGGATGACATATTTAGAAAGTTCGTTATTTCTGCTTAAAGCAAAAACTCAGCATTCACTCAACTGAAATATGTTAATTAACTTAGTTACAATAAAATGCAACTTACAATCAATACCTATCAAGAGAATTACTTGATACTAGACAAAATTTACTATAGTCAAAATATGGTCTACTATACATGATAAGATTTTATGAAATAATTTGAATGCAAAACCTCACATTATGAAATATTCAATTGCTCGGATGAAGCAGATATAAACGAACAAACTTATGTATAACAATAACTTTTCCGAATGAAAGCTGTCTATTTTTCACTATTAACATAGACGCTGATATAGAACATCACCAGAACTGTCAGCCTGTGCTTATGTTTGCAAGTTTATTACAGTCTTCTTTCACATCTGCACTATTGTTTGTAACAGGAAGTGACTTTCTATTTGTTATAAGCATAGGCAAACATATTTAGCGCATAATAAGTTGTGTGTGCTCCGCAACTTTCGTTCATACTGCTCATCACAAGGCTAACAAATTGGCAGCCTACACGGGACATAACTATTCGGGCTATATCGAGTCATACAAAGGTATTGGGATCTATTCCAGAAATTAAAATCCCAGACAGTAGTACAGAGGGTGCTTAGACTAACCTTTTGCTGAGGCCGGTGCAAAACTGGAAGGCTGTTTAACTCTAGAATTAATCTGAGCACTATATTTAACTTACACATGCTGGATATCATTTCACTTCATTTTACTTTTTATTTTGTTTTTGTTATTTTGTTTTATTCCCTACATTTTTATTATTATAGCTTTTAGTGTTTAAAGCTGGAAAATATCATACATTTGTAAACATACCATACGATTTTTGAACATACCAATCTCATAGATTATTAAACGTACTATTATCATGTTACACAAACAAAAGATGTCTACAGGAAGTTAAGAGCTAATCGCTTTACGCGCCCTTTTCCTTTAGTATACTGGGTGACGCTACGATACTTTTAAAGATGACGAAGAAGATCAAATGTACCAATTTTATGTAAGTGATCCTGCGCCGGGAATGATTGAATTGCAGGTTACAAGCGATAATCGTTCTGACAGCTCTGATAGTACTATTGATGCTCTGAATGTAGGCTAGGCAACTTTCAGTGGTGGTAATACGGAGCAAAACAAGAAAAAAATGGCTTTTAAGAGTGGGCTCTAAAATGTGTACCTTAAGGACTATGAGCACTTTTTCATCTTCGCTACTGTGAAACATATCTCTTCTTCTAAAGTAATGTTCATAGGTCTTCAAGTGTTCTAGAGCCTACGTTCACTAAACAGTGTTTTTGGTCCATACTACCTTCTCCCAAAACATGGAAAACACAGAGCGCGCATTAGAAAAGATTTGTTTCATACCATCGAAGATGAAGAAGCGCCTAGACCTCTTAAGGTATATGTTCTAGATTCCATGTTTGCTAGACATTTTTCTCTTCTTTTGGTCCATATCACCACATCTGAAAGTTGCCTACCGCACAACCTTAACAACAACAATACCTGTACATGTATTCCACTGTCAGAGATACCAGAAAGATTTTCGCTGATAACTTTCGACTCGGTCATTCCGGAACAGAGTCCCTTACCACAAACTGATGCATTTGCCCTTCCTCAGAAAGTTTGTAACATCATCAAGGAATCACCCTGCATATCAACACTGTATTAAAGTTGATGCTACGAAAGAGAGTGTTTCCGTCCTGCCGTTAAATGTGTCTATCTGGATTCGTCTGCGTATATCTGGGTAAAACTCCTTAAACAAATAGAGTCGCAGTGGTCGTATAGTGCCAGTACGTTCAAATATAAACATTTACATGTAAGCATGATACACATGAAAGGTATAGTAATAATTACACATAGAAATTTCAGTTTGTTCTGTGAGAACTTAATGTACAATTTCCGTACGTTGACATTTTTAAAAATAACGACAAATCTCTCGATTAGTTTAATTCTGACCTCTGTTTCTTTGTATTCTGCGGCTGCTTCATTGCTCAGACATACCTGTTGTAATCTTGATAACGATTGCTGCGATTCTGGTGTCTGTCCGGTTCTATAATTTATTACTTTTGCACAAATTAGTTATTATTTTACGTCTTAGAAGTTATCTTATATGTATTAACTAAATTGGAAGTCATTAGATCCCTGTGTGCGCAGCGACCGTTCAGAATTTCAATCTTAAAAAAAAGGACTGATTTTGCACTGATTGCTATCCTTCTCTTCGTCAATTTATGTTAGGGGCTTCCTCAAAAAAACTCTACGAATATTCACACTAATAGGTCTAAGTTTCATCACATAATTTAGTGATTGTGATTCAAAGCTGAAGCCCTCCGCTTTCGTGGGGCAATGCAAGCCAAAGCTACGCTGTCAGGCAACTAAGGGCAGTTCAATAAGTAATGCAACACATTTTTTTTCTGAAACAGGGGTTGTTTTATTCAGCATTGAAATACACCAGGTTATTCCCCAATCTTTTAGCTACACAACACTATTTTTCAACGTAATCTCCATTCAATGCTACGGCCTTACGCCACCTTGAAATGAGGGCCTGTATGCCTGCACGGTACCATTCCACTGGTCGATGTCGGAGCCAACGTCGTACTGCATCAATAACTTCTTCATCATCCGCGTAGTGCCTCCCACGGATTGCGTCCTTCATTGGGCTAAACATATGAAAATCCGACGGTGCGAGATCGGGGCTGTAGGGTGCACGAGGAAGAACAGTCCACTGAAGTTTTGTGAGCTCCTCTTGGGTGCGAAGACTTGTGTGAGGTCTTGCGTTGTCATGAAGAAGGAGAAGTTCGTTCAGATTTTTGTGCCTACGAACACGCTGAAGTCGTTTCTTAAATTTCTGAAGAGTAGCACAATACACTTCAGAGTTGATCGTTTGACCATGGGGAAGGACATCGAACAGAATAACCCCTTCAGCGTCCCAGAAGACTGTAACCATGACTTTACCGGCTGAGGGTATGGCTTTAAACTTTTTCTTGGTAGGGGAGTGGGTGTGGCGCCACTCCATTGATTGCCGTTTTGTTTCAGGTTCGAAGTGATGAACCCATGTTTCATCGCCTGTAACAATCTTTGACAAGAAATTGTCACCCTCAGCCACATGACGAGCAAGCAATTCCGCACAGATAGTTCTCCTTTGCTCTTTATGGTGTTCGGTTAGACAACGAGGGACCCAGCGGGAACAAACCTTTGAATATCCCAACTGGTGAACAATTGTGACAGCACTACCAACAGAGATGTCAAGTTGAGCACTGAGTTGTTTGATAGTGATCCGTCGATCATCTCAAACGTGTGTGTTCGCACACTCCGCCATTGCAGGAGTCACAGCTGTGCACGGCCGGCCCGCACGCGGGAGATCAGACAGTCTTGCTTGACCTTGCGGCGATGATGACACACGCTTTGCCCAACGACTCACCGTGCTTTTGTCCACTGCCAGATCACCGTAGACATTCTGCAAGCGCCTATGAATATCTGAGATGCCCTGGTTTTCCGCCAAAAGAAACTCGATCACTGCCCGTTGTTTGCAACGCACATCCGTTACAGACGCCATTTTAACAGCTCCGTACAGCGCTGCCACCTGTCGGAAGTCAATGAACTATACGAGACGAAGCGGGAATGTTTGAAAATATTCCACAAGAAATTTCCTGTTTTTTCAACCAAAATTGGCCGAGAAAAAAAATGTGTTGCATTACTTATTGAACTGCCCTCGTAATACAGCAAATTGCAATGGGAAAGAGAAAAATAAGAGGGAACAAAACAAAATACTGCCGATTGTATGTACAAAGAAGAGGTGCATTGCAAAAAGGCGCTGAGGTACTGAGAAGAACTCTATACAGAGCGAAAGGAGTGTGCCACATGGCAGCCTTTCAGTTTATGTCTGAATATTTGGAATTTATCGTACATATTCACCATGTATAAAAGGCGAGCGTGCAAGGGATAAGTCCCTGCAGTCACACTATCCTCTGTGCCCTCGGTGGCTCAGATGGATAGAACGTCCGCCATGTAAGCAGGAGGTCCTCGGTTCGAGTCCCGGTCGGGGCACACATTTTCAACATGTCCCAAATGAAGTATATCAACGCCTGTTTGCAACTAGGGTGCCCATTTAATTATCATATCATTCTAGCGAAAGCTGCATGGTCATCAACGGTAACTGTTCTTTCGGGAACAGATACTACCTTCACATATAGTTAAAAAATGGCTTCCCGGCCATTGACCTCCTTGTGCGAATGCACACGCTATTGCCCAAACTCTTACGGGACTTGGTAGATTAATCTGCCACGAGTAATGGGTATGATGGGCAAACATCTATTAGGCGCACTACGAATGTAGTGGTGTGGACATGTTGGGAATGTGGGTCTCACGGGGAGCGTGCAAGGGATAAGTCCCGGCAGGTGCACTACCCTCCGTGCCCTCTGTGGCTCAGATGGATAGAGCGTCTGCCATGTAAGCAGGAGATCCCGGGTTCGAGTCCCGGTCGGGGCACACATTTCCAAAATGTCCCCAATGAAATATATCAACGCCTGTTTGCAGCTAGGGTGTCCATTTAATTATCATTTCATGCATAAAAGTGCCACCACGAATCAGTCACACATATTCAACCAACAAGATAGTGTCCACCACCGCGTACAGTGGTAAACGAAGAGCTACACAAATGTAAACTAACTTTTTTGTTCGCCTTTTGTCTTCGGTTCTCGGAGCGGGCGATGCAATTCGTTTTGAATGAGTGTTTGTAGTTATCCACAAATCACACGAGCCTGTGCTTGATTAGCGATAGAAAAGTGAGAATTATGAGACGGAATGATAAAGGCCTGAACAGCAGCTTAGTCTGACCGTCAGTTTCTGTGCTAGCAATATATGTATTTTGTGAATGCGACGAGTTGAATCCGCGATCTAAACGAGCCATAAAATCAATAAAAATGTATGTGAAATTTTATGGGACTTAACTACTAAGGTCATCAGTCCCTAAGCTTACACACTACTTAACCTAAATTATCCTAAGGACAAACACACACACCCATGCCCGAGGGAGGACTCGAACCTCCGCCGGGATCAGCCGCACAGTCCATGACTGCAGCGCCTGAGACCGCTCGGCTAATCCCGCGCGGCCATAAAATCAATAACTGACAGCAAAAAGGCGCCCTTGGTTTTTGTCGCACGATTAAAGGGTAATTATACTATTCTGTCCCTTCGAACATGCATGCATATCCGAAGGAACATTGCATCGTAATTCTGAATAACATAGGCGCAGCAATACCGTATTCTTTAAAATATCTTTCCCGTGCTTCTTCCTTAATCTGATCGTGACCTTGTACGTTTGTATTGCCATCCATCATTCCAGGCCGCCTCCTTCCTCCGCCTCTATGCGCTGAAATCTTTCATTCGGAGACCCTCCGTAGAGGGCAGCTTCTTCGCGGTGTGTTTTCCACATTTCCACTATTTTCTTTCCTCTACTGTCCTTAAGCGTACTTGTTTATCATTCTGTGAGTTCACTTCACTTTAAGCATTTTTGTCTACTGCTACATCCCGAAACTATCCAAGTAGTTTACGTTTCGCTTTTTACTCTCCATGATTCAGTCATATGGTGCTACATACAATGTATATCTCCCTCGGTGAATCTCTTCCTTAGTTCTGTTGGGATTATTTTTATTCTCAACCAACCGTTCGCTTTTTCCAGAATCCGTTTTCCAACAGGCATTTTCCTTCTTTTTTCCTCCGCAGAGCTTCCATTTTTGTAATGAACTTCATAAGAACCTAAAAAATTTATGTGTTCCAGGGCCTTTCCTTTAAATGATATTTTAACGGAACATTACCAGTCCAAAACGTGTCCTCATTCCGTACTCATTTCACACATTTACCACCCTCTACACCACATATTGTAGTTTTGTCTCTGATTCTGCCGCCGGCCGCGGTGGGCGAGCGGTTCTAGGCGCTTGAGTCCGGAACTGCGCGACTGCTACGGTCGCAGGTTCGAATCCTGCCTCCGGCGTGGATGTGTGTGATGTCCTTAGGTTGGTTAGGTTTAAGTAGTTCAAAGTTCTAGGGGACTGATGACCTCAGATGTTAAGTCCCATAGTGCTCAGAGCCATTTGAACCATTTTTTTCTGATTCTGCCATCAGTATTTCATCGTGTGTGTGCTTAATTGTTTTTATCGTCCCTAAGCCTATTGCGCCTCTTGCTTTTTCTAATGCTTTATTATTTCACACCCAGGCAATAAAAGTGATACAAGTCAAAAAACTTAATTGTTTAGTTCTTGTCACCGAAAAATACGTGCGAAGTGCCCCCATGTGCACGAAAAACGTCATGTCTCTATCTCGCTAGCACTTCAGCGTTGCTACTGAGTGCTGTACATGGACCATTCATGAAGAGCGGCACATTGTAAGATCTGAAAATATTCATGTGTAAGTTATGTCGAATGTAAATGTTAATATAATTGATTATTATTATGTCTTTGTTTATTCAGTGTCGTATGTTTCATCACAATGTTCTTCAGACATGCATCATGTCTGAAGGTCATTCTAATGGAAGATACAGACACAAGCATGCATGTCTGAGAGAACAGAAACTATTTGACGATTATAGCTGTCGTAAATACATACATCAAGAAAAGTTTTCCATCACCCCGGTTCCCAGAACTTCTGAAGATAGACGTTAACTGTGGATATTGACACAGTCAATTTCACTGTTCAGAGATGTCACTAAACCCACCTAAAGATGTAAACAACCATGCATGAGCAGCGCCTATTAGACAGAGGGTCATTCCACGAGGAAGGAGGTACACGGCTCGTGTCGTTGAAACGTCCCCTTAGAAAAATTAATGAATTACTGTGCTGATAAACCTCTTACATTATTTGATTTTCAAACAGCTGAGCAGAACTGAACTTTACTTATTCTGATCAACACTAAACTGACACACAATATTTTTAGCGCAGCGCAACCTGACTTTCAATAATCTCTACAAACGAATGGCCCTAACTAACAATAACCTACACCTTTCATGAATCACTTACCTCACAAAAATCTTCGTTACTCGAACTACTGCAATACAGCGAGCGCCAATACTGCCAGCAAAATAAAAGATTCTAACTACTAGAGGCACTAACTACTGATAGGCATAGTCAGCAAATGAAAGATTTTGATAGAGAACAAACAATATATTTACCTTAACAGTGTTCAAAAGTCATATATACACTCCTGGAAATGTAAAAAAGAACACATTGACACCGGTGTGTCAGACCCACCATACTTGCTCCGGACGCTGCGAGAGGGCTGTACAAGCAATGATCACACGCACGGCACAGCGGACGCACCAGGAACCGCGGTGTTGGCCGTCGGATGGCGCTAGCTGCGCAGCATTTGTGCACCGCCGCCGTCAGTGTCAGCCAGTTTGCCGTGGCATACGGAGCTCCATCGCAGTCTTTAACACTGGTAGCATGCCGCGACAGCGTGGACGTGAACCGTATGTGCAGTTGACGGACTTTGAGCGAGGGCGTATAGTGGGCATGCGGGAGGCCGGGTGGACGTACCGCCGAATTGCTCAACACGTGGGGCGTGAGGTCTCCACAGTATATCGATGTTGTCGCCAGTGGTCGGCGGAAGGTGCACGTGCCCGTCGACCTGGGACCGGACCGCAGCGACGCACGGATGCACGCCAAGACCGTAGGATCCTACGCAGTGCCGTAGGGGACCGCACCGCCACTTCCCAGCAAATTAGGGACACTGTTGCGCCTGGGGTATCGGCGAGTACCATTCGCAACCGTCTCCATGAAGCTGGGCTACGGTCCCGCACACCGTTAGGCCGTCTTCCGCTCACGCCCCAACATCGTGCAGCCCGCCTCCAGTGGTGTCGCGACAGGCGTGAATGGAGGGACGAATGGAGACGTGTCGTCTTCAGCGATGAGAGTCGCTTCTGCCTTGGTGCCAATGATGGTCGTATGCGTGTTTGGCGCCGTGCAGGTGAGCGCCACAATCAGGACTGCATACGACCGAGGCACACACGGCCAACACCCGGCATCATGGTGTGGGGAGCGATCTCCTACACTGGCCGTACACCACTGGTGATCGTCGAGGGGACACTGAATAGTGCACGGTACATCCAAACCGTCATCGAACCCATCGTTCTACCATTCCTAGACCGGCAAGGGAACTTGCTGTTCCAACAGGACAATGCACGTCCGCATGTATCCCGTGCCACCCAACGTGCTCTAGAAGGTGTAAGTCGACTACCCTGGCCAGCAAGATCTCCGGATCTGTCCCCCATTGAGCATGTTTGGGACTGGATGAAGCGTCGTCTCACGCGGTCTGCACGTCCAGCACGAACGCTGGTCCAACTGAGGCGCCAGGTGGAAATGGCATGGCAAGCCGTTCCACAGGACTACATCCAGCACCTCTACGATCGTCTCCATGGGAGAATAGCAGCCTGCATTGCTGCGAAAGGTGGATATACACTGTACTAGTGCCGACATTGTGCATGCTCTGTTGCCTGTGTCTATGTGCCTGTGGTTCTGTCAGTGTGATCATGTGATGTATCTGACCCCAGGAATGTGTCAATAAAGTTTCCCTTTCCTGGGACAATGAATTCACGGTGTTCTTATTTCAATTTCCAGGAGTGTATATATATATATATATATATATATATATATATATATATATATATATATATATATATATCAGTTCATGACATCCAGTCTTACAAATTTACTGTCTCTGATGGACACACGTCGAGATCATTCGCTCTCAAAACTCCGCCATCTCTCCCCCCACATCCACCACTGCTGGCAGCTCACCTCCAACTGCGCAACGCTACTCGCTGTTAACAGCCAACTGCCCAACACTACAATAGCAAATTCCAACAATGCAAACCAGCCACAGACTTCGCACAGCACAGCCAGTGATTTTCATACAGAGCGCTACATGGCGTTACCAACATAAAAACCTAAACACCCTACTTACATCGTCTGTAGTTCAACCACG
This sequence comes from Schistocerca americana, assembly GCF_021461395.2. Lineage (NCBI taxonomy): Eukaryota > Metazoa > Arthropoda > Insecta > Orthoptera > Acrididae > Schistocerca > Schistocerca americana. Next base: position 648,363,897 of record NC_060122.1, read on the forward strand.
CCTAGACGGTCAATACCGCGGTTCGATCGCGTCCGCATTGTTACTTTGTGCCAGGAAGGGCCCTCAACAAGGGAAGTGTCCAGGCGTCTCGGAGTGAACCAAAGCGATGTTGTTCAGACATGGAGGAAATGGAATTGCCGTGTGGCTAGGGCCTCCGGTCGGGTAGACCGTTCGCCTGGTGCAAGACTTTCGAATTGACGCCACTTCGGCGACTTGCGTGTCGATGGGGATGAAATGATGATGATAAGGACAACACAACACCCAGTACCTGGGAGGAGAAAATCTCCGACCCAGCAGGGAATCGAACCCGGGCCGTTAGGTATGACATTCCGTCGCGCTGACCACTTAGCTACCAGGGGCGGACAGACATGGAGGAGATACGGAGAGACAGGAGCTGTCGATGACATGCCTCGCTCAGGCCGCCCAAGGGCTACTGCTGCAGTGGATGTGCGGCTGCTACGGATTGTGGCGTGGAGGAACCCTGACAGCAACGCCACTATGTTGAATAATGCTTTTCGTGCAGCCACAGGGCGTCGTGTTACATCTCAAATTGTGTGCAGTAGGCTGCATGATGCGCCACTTCACTCCCGACGTCCATGGCAAGGTCTTTATTTGCAACCACAACACCATGCAGCGTGGTACAGATGGGTCCAACAACATGCCGAAAGGACCGCTCAGGATTGGCATCACGTTCTCTCCACCGATGAGTGTCGCATATGCCTTCAACCAGACGATCGTCGGAGACGTGTTTGGAGGCAACCCTGTCAGGCTGAACGCCTTAGACACACTGTCCAGCGAGTGCAGCATGGTGGAGGTTCCCTGGTGCTTTGGGGTGCATTATGTGGGGCCGACGTACACCGCCCGTGGTCATAGAAGGCGCCGTAACGTCTGTATGATAAGCGAATGCCATCCTCCGACCGACAGTGCAACCATATCGGTAGCATATTGGCGAGTCATTCGTCTTCATGGACGACAATTCACAGCACCATCGTGCGCATCTTGTGAATGACTTCCTTCAGAATAACGACATCGCTCGACTAGAGTGACCAGCATGTTCTCTGGACACGAACCGTACCGAACATGCCTTCGATAGATTAAAAAGGTCTGTTTATGGATGACGTGACCCACCAACCACTATGAGGGATCTACGTCGAATCGCCTTTGAGGAATGGGAAATGTGGATCAACAGTGCCTTGATGAACTTGTGGATAGTATGCCACGACGAATACAGGCATGCGTCAGTGCAAGAGGACGTGATACTGGATATTTGAGGAACCGGTGTGTACCGCAATCTGGACCACCATCTCTGAAGGTCTCGCTGTATGTGTTACAGCATGCAATGTGTGGTTTTCATGAGCAATAAGAAGGGCGGAAATGATGTTTATGTTGTCTCTATTCTAATTTTCTGTAGAGGTTCCGAAACTCTGGGAATCGAGGTGATGCAAAACTTTTTTTGATGTGTGTATTACGAAATTTCGTGGGTTGCAGTGCAAAAGGAAAAGAAAATTGAAAATTTCTGCTATAAAGAAAGTTCATGTTGAGTTTTCTGGGCGAAACGTAATCCTACATTACATAAGCCCATTTATGATACTATGTTTCAGTAAATCCTGTGTCTTAACTTATACCTAACTGATGTTCCTCATGAAATTGTATTAATTTTCATAAATTACAGGTACGGATTTTGTATTTTCTAATACAACAGTTTGAGCTTGGTTTTCATTTTTTACTTCAGTTAAGTTCTAATTTTGCCTGATGGAGGTTCGAATGTCACATTATACGACAGCAAGTGAAGAAAAACCATTTTTTTGGTGTACAAATGTGACAAAAGGATTACGTGAGGAGTCAGTACAAAAACAAAAAGGTTTTCGAAAATCAAGAAACGTGTCGCAACTCAAAGAATTAATTAATAGTAACCTGATAACATCCCATATTCGACGAGTACAGAACTAGAGGTCCCTACGACTGTTGTATAGACTATAATGGAATTTTCTGCCAACATCAGGTACATGAAATTTAAGGGCACCCTTGTACTATTTCAGTATAAATTTTACAGCATTCTTTATGTGGAATTTCTCAAGAATTGCATTTTTTAGTTGTGTCACTACTCCTGTAGCTTGGGATTTATGTTTACCTATACTGATAGAAATGGAAAATGTTACATAATGAAGTACGAGTCCGATATTTATCAAACTTTGTTGAGATATACATTACGTAACGGATGTTACATTGTTTACCTTTCATTACATTCTGTCTTGATGTCCATCATTAACATCGGTATGAGACGAGAACCTCACAGGAAGGAACATACCCTTGTATTCGTTATGGCATGGAAAAGGAATTTCATCTTCTGTTACTGGAGTATCAGTTTGGTAACGTTCGATCAAGTTGTTCGTGGCGTAACACTTTCTATCTGGTTACTTTTGGTATTTATTCTTTTCATTCATGAGTATGGGAGATAAATCGCTGTAACATTTACGTGTGAACCTTGTTTACAAGAAAAACCACGGTTAACTTGGAGTACATGTATTCGCGAAGCAGAACGAGCTGCGCAGAACTCCTGGCGAGGCAGTCCTGGAAGACCTGTCGGTGGCAAGTTGTTGATGGCAACATTCGTCAGCGCCGCCACCGCCTACCGTATCGCCCCTGCCGCTGCATGTTATCGACACCTGTCAGCGTTCGGCGAAAACCTATTTCCACACAATCTCCATACGTGAATGCGCGTCCACGGTCGTTCTGAACAACGCGTACAGAATGCACCATTTGGAATAACCTTATGTTTTCGATTAAGTCTACCCGTACTCCTGAACGTCCTTTTTTCGCAACTCATGTGTGGTATCGCTATCTCGGCATGGAATGGAGCTTTTCGTGAGCGCTCAAAACTTGTTACGAAGCCAACGTGTACTAATACAACGTACGTTAAAACTGGACAAAAATCATTCATGTAGGTAACAAAGGATATAAACCATCACAGGTAAAGAACACCCTTAGCTGTATGAAACATTGAACTTATTCATAATTACAAACAATATGAAACTCATTCATGGTAAAATCCTCTACAGTTGTAAATGTTTTTTAATTTCATAAAAACGTAGCACAGCCGTGTGTTGGGACATGTGTCCCATCATCAGGTGCATCTGCGAAGTTATAAATAAATATTGACATCTGTCCAAATTATTAGCATTAAATAGCGTAGCAGAACTTGCATTAAAATTCTTAAGAAAAAACTCAATCAATATACATAAAACGTGAGTCCGTATTAATCGAATAACAGAGATTAAATTAGATAAAAGTAGTGCATCCCTGGTAAATGGCATAAAAAAGGAAACACTCTCAGTTCCTATACCTGGCGGGAAACCCTCTGTCAGAGTAGGGCAAAGGTCCGGGCTTAAGCGTGTGTGGAACATTGATCCGCTTAGAGTTAGATAGATGGCCTTTCAAACATATTACTGTATGCATACTGCCATAATTTGGATAGGCGTTATTATTTATTTATAATTTCGCAGACGCACATGAAGATGGGACACAGGTCCCAAAACTGGGCAGTAATTTCCTTTTAACAATTTTTAAAATAATCACAACTTCAGCGGATCCTACCATTGATGATTAATATCAACAGTTGTGGGTGTCCCATCAAGAGTAGCATGTGTGAAATCTGGAAGTATTGGCCAGCCAATTGTTATAGTGTGGTAAAGTTTACCATGAGACACTGATAATAATGAACACAGCACAGTACAGGTACGCAGTTCCTCAAGACCAGAAACAAAGTCAGCTTATTCAAAATATAAAATTTCCCCCCAAGCTCAGAATAAAAGTTACCTTTATAAGAACACGTTAAGCAAAAGAAGAAGCCCAAATATGACGCTTGGCATTGAAAAAAACTGCGCTGAGACGCCGATAGCAAAAGTATTCGATTTCTGAACAGAACATTTATCGAAGTATGAAGAAGATTGCAATTAGTCTTAGCCGCGAAATGTCCTGGAACACTCTGAGAAAACGGTGACTATTGACTTGATTCAAATTGTAGAACTCTTGGTGGAACTGTTTGGTGACCTCAATTAGCTTTCTATGGCCAGGTGGTAATTGAATACGTTAGTAAAAACTGATGTAATCCCAAGAATGGCATAACAAAACGAATGCAATTACTTTGTTGTTCAACGCAAAATCCATAAATCTTGATTGGTTTATGGACCCCGTTCTCTTACTAAAACAACCGAAATATTTCGTCGCTCATACAAACATAAAAGCAGAGAAATTATGTGAGTGTTACGCGATGTGTTAAATTTAGTTGCCGACAGAAATGCAGCATATGTACATGTGCACTATACTGGTATTGTAATACAAAATAACACTGAGTGGTTAAATATAAACCACTCGCGTAAAAATGAAAGCAAAAATAACAAAACACACGTCCACCAGCTGTCAAATTAAAACAAACGCCTGCTGCAGCTGTCAGCCATTTAAAAGAAGTCACAGTTGTGATAAGTAAGGTCACAAGCCGTGTAATGACGCCCCAAGTTTACTCACGTCAGAATCAGACATCTTTATTGCACGCAAAATTATAATCCGGCGATTTTTAATTGCGCTGAATGCTAGTTTTTGTACTGTTGTAGGAAATAACAGTCAAGTTTTAGGTATTTAATAAGAGAAAATGCAAACTTTTGTATGGGTTTTATTCGTGCAGAGCTCAATAACAGTGACGATAGAGATTGCAGTTCACTGTATCCGTTTGTCACCTGTTTGCAGCGCCTTAAAAAGGTGATTTGTTGCAATCTGACATTATTTACAAGAATTTGGCAATTACTGATATAATTACGTTTAACTGCTCGCAAAGTTACTGTTTTAATATTTTAAATTACGGAAAAAACAATTTTCTAGACTAACTGATACGATAAACCACAGTCCTGTATGACGAAATGATATATTTGACAAGTTTCGATAGTAAGTAGTATTTAATAAGGGTAGGGGGAGGATAAGGGAATTTATTAATTGCAAAATCAACAGTGTCCCCACAAACTACTATTGTTTTTAATTATAGAATCTGTTTTACGTAAGAGCCTGCCACAAAAATCTCTGCGTTGGCTGCTATTTACTCCATGGCTAGGTTCCATTGTTCCGTGACGAGAATGGCTCGCGATGTTGCCTTTTGACGATCTTGGTATTGAAAATAATGGCTCTTCATGTGCCTGTTTCGGACCATGTCCAGACTCCTATCTTCTAGCATTAGTTGGCGAAATTTTTGTATTGTGCTCTCCATATTTCAAAACGTGCACCTTGTGAACACGTGCTACATAACTACCGGCTAAAATTGTGTGTACACTGTTCCATTCTGCAGCACTGATGAAGCGTGTTTGTCGGTTTAATTATAGAACTATATTCACAGGTGATTCGCTGTCTTCATTGTTAATCACAGTCCTCGTACTGTTCATATTAAAGATAACAGAATTTACAGCACTCGACTTGGAGGATATTTATATAAAACAAGTTTGGGTTGTGGACGTAAGAAGAATACTGAGCTGGTGGTGTAGGAAATGTAGTATTACAAGTAGATATTGGAGGAAGGTTGGTGGCTAATGGCTTAAAATGTGTGGGAATTAGGAAAGAATGGGGGCAAAGGGGGTTGGATAGATCAGAATAGAGAATAAGGGACTGTAACTGCACCACAACCGGGCACATTCCAAATATGCATGTGTAATGCAATACAAGAATAAAAAGCATAGAACTGCTGTGATATGCCTGCATAAATATAAAAATACATTGCAAATTCCATAGTCTGGAGTAATTAATAGGTAAGAAACACCGAAATAAAATAATTCTGTTTTAACTAGGCAGTAATATACCAGTACACATGTACATCATATCTTATTAGCAATGAACATAAAAGCATTAAACGTTGGAGATGTGGCGTGACTTAAGAAGATTTAATGTTCATGTTGCCAATGACAGAAGCACCAAAAATAGATGTATTTGTACACATAAGCCACGTGCAGCATCCAATACATACAATGTTCATACAACTGGTTCATGTGAATGAAAAAGGTGTACATGAATGAAAACAATGTACACTCCTGGAAATGGAAAAAAGAACACATTGACACCGGTGTGTCAGACCCACCATACTTGCTCCGGACACTGCGAGAGGGCTGTACAAGCAATGATCACACGCACGGCACAGCGGACACACCAGGAAACGCGGTGTTGGCCGTCGAATGGCGCTAGCTGCGCAGCATTTGTGCACCGCCGCCGTCAGTGTCAGCCAGTTTGCCGTGGCATACGGAGCTCCATCGCAGTCTTTAACACTGGTAGCATGCCGCGACAGCGTGGACGTGAACCGTATGTGCAGTTGACGGACTTTGAGCGAGGGCGTATAGTGGACATGCGGGAGGCCGGGTGGACGTACCGCCGAATTGCTCAACACGTGGGGCGTGAGGTCTCCACAGTACATCGATGTTGTCGCCAGTGGTCGGCGGAAGGTGCACGTGCCCGTCGACCTGGGACCGGACCGCAGCGACGCACGGATGCATGCCAAGACCGTAGGATCCTACGCAGTGCCGTATGGGACCGCACCGCCACTTCCCAGCAAATTAGGGACACTGTTGCTCCTGGGGTATCGGCGAGGACCATTCGCAACCGTCTCCATGAAGCTGGGCTACGGTCCCGCACACTGTTAGGCCGTCTTCCGTTCACGCCCCAACATCGTGCAGCCCGCCGCCAGTGGTGTCGCGACAGGCGTGAATGGAGGGACTAATGGAGACGTGTCGTCTTCAGCGATGAGAGTCGCTTCTGCCTTGGTGCCAATGATGGTCGTATGCGTGTTTGGCGCCGTGCAGGTGAGCGCCACAATCAGGACTGCATACGACCGAGGCACACAGGGCCAACACCCGGCATCATGGTGTTGGGAGCGATCTCCTACACTGGCCGTACACCACTGGTGATCGTCGAGGGGACACTGATTAGTGCACGGTACATCCAAACCGTCATCGAACCCATCATTCTACCATTCCTAGACCGGCAAGGGAACTTGCTGTTCCAAGAGGACAATGCACGTCCGCATGTATCCCGTGCCACCCAACGTGCTCTAGAAGGTGTAAGTCAACTACGCTGGCCAGCAAGATCTCCGGATCTGTCCCCCATTGAGCATGTTTGGGACTGGATGAAGCGTCGTCTCACGCGGTCTGCACGTCCAGCACGAACGCTGGTCCAACTGAGGCGCCAGGTGGAAATGGCATGGCAAGCCGTTCCACAGGACTACATCCAGCATCTCTACGATCGTCTCCATGGAAGAATAGCAGCCTGCATTGCTGCGAAAGGTGGATATACACTGTACTAGTGCCGACATTGTGCATGCTCTGTTGCCTGTGTCTATGTGCCTGTGGTTCTGTCAGTGTGATCATGTGATGTATCTGACCCCAGGAATGTGTCAATAAAGTTTCCCCTTTCTGGGACAATGAATTCACGGTGTTCTTATTTCAATTTCCAGGAGTGTACATTATTTCATAATTCCTTCATCATGTGTACTGATTTAGAAAGCTATGGGAACCATAGAAGTAAAATGCCTAATATGTGGCTTAGTGTAACAAATTAATGTAGTGGGTATGATGCAAGTCAACAGGCACAGTATATTAGAAATATATTATATTACATTTGCTGTGAGTAAGGGAGTTATTTGTATTTGGGGCTTTTGAGATGAATAATTTTCACAGAACATTTCTTTCTTTTTTGTGCCACATGCATTCACATCAACATATTGCAATGTAGTCCCCATTTTTGTAACCACCTGAGATAAATTGCAAATGTAGGGTATGTATAGTAACTGTGGTACTCATGCAGAAACATATAAATGCATTATAACTGTATGACATGGGAAACAGAGCCATAATGACAAACCCCTAATGAAAGAACTGTACTTGAACACAACTGTATACACCACTACATAATGCTTATTACATCTTATTAACAACAGATGCACACAAGAGTAACACAGGAAAGTTTTGCTAGATGATGGGAAATACTGAAACCTCTTTTGGGTATAATCAACACTAACAGCCATTATATGATTCAGTTATATACAGTTCATGTATTTTTCCCACAGTGTTCTGTACATAGAATGTTCCAATGAAGGCATTGTTAAAAAAGGGGGGAAAAGGAGAAGCCAGCAGTAATTTAATTACTAGCAGTAACTGTCAAACTTGCATTAATAACTAAAATACATAATACAGAGAATTACTGGGAACATTTTATTTTATAATGTGAAAAACCTTTTATACACATACTTGTGTTAAGAATTTATGACAACAGGATGGTATTTCGTAAGTCTAATATTGGTTTTTTGTGGGGGGCCCAAAGCTGTGGTACATATCAGGCCTGTAACCATTCATTTTAAGAATGATAGAGGTGGAATATTAGTGCTAACAGTTACATATTGAGAAGCAAGACAAGGGAGGAAAATGGGAAGGAAAGTGGCCATGTTCACTAGCTGTGAGACAATTTCCTTCAAGTTTTTGGTTGTGTAATTTTCTTCCAAATTGAAAAATTCCTTAATACTCCTGTCCAGTTTTTTACTTAAAAATTTGCTGTGCTATTTATGTAGTTAACAGTCGGTCAAATAGACACATTTCCTTTATGTAGTTTCGGCTCTGCCTTTAATTTAGGAGTAGTTGTATTCTTTACCATGCATTCCCTTACCTCAAACTCGCTCAACAAAAATCAAATTACTTTAACTTTCGTTTAATCTGTTCATTGAACATAGCTGTGAATTCTTTCTTATTAAGTAATTTTTCACCTGGGAAGAAAATTACACGATGAGAAACTCGACTTTGTAAATATGACCGTTACTCATATTTCTGATATGTACACTAATATTCCAATATCAGAGACAACTGAACTAATAAGGAGCAATTATGTTAAATTTAAGGAAGTGTCTCCCACAGAATTCTCTGAGATTATTGCCCTTCTGGAACTTATTACCTTAAATAATTATTTACAGTTCAAAGACCAAATATATGTGCAAAAGGATGATCTGAGTATGGGAAGCTGTGTGGCAAGCACCCTAGCTGACATCTTCATCAATGTTCACGAAAGAACATTGTTCACCAAGTTTGAACAAAGTACCAGTAAAATTAAACTATGCAGAAGTACAGAGAGGACAGCATTTTCCTGTTTGCAGGTTCTATGCAAGAAACTGATGATCTGCACACATTCCTTAATATGCTACACCAGAGTACAGTTTTACTGTATTAACGACAGAGATCTACACGTTAAAAGATGGGATAATGAGATTACACTGGAGATTCGCCTCAAACTTACTACTACACATTGCATGATAAATTCAACATCATGCCATCCAAGTACCCATAAAGATGCCTACTTTAATTCAATGATTAGCAGACTCACAACATTGTCATTAAAACAAACTGAAATAGATAAAGAGCTATTCATCTTAAAAGAGGTTCCTGTTAGTAATAGTTACAGCCCCTGAATAGTAAGAAATCTTTTGAAAACAAAAACACAGATAGACTACAACAAGAAGGTCAACTGACCGAGATGACTAGGTAGGAGAGCAGTGACACTAGACAATGTGCTTTGCATCTCCATCATATATGGAGACTGTTTCCATAAATATCGCTTCATTATTTAAAAATGAAAAGGCGCAAATTTCATTTAAAAACAATAACAATTTAAGTAAACAACTCAGACAATACAAAAACAAAACAGATCCCTACACAAAATGTGGCGTTTACAAGATCAGTTTTGCCATTTGATAGATGTTATGTAGGGCAGACTGGCAGATCCTTTTCGGACATATATAAAGAAGAGCATTGTAGAAAGACTGAAGGCAACATATCTAAATTCACTAAACATCTGAGGGACTGTGACTGTCACACTTCAAATACTGAACAGTCTATGGACATTCTACATTTGTTAATTAAAAGTAAGAAGTGAATGTTTTAGAAGAAATACAAACGTATAATGTTTTGTCTAAGGGCTCTGATATAATTCTGAATGACCAACTAGACCTCAGAAACAGGACGTTCTTGGAAAATGTCATAAACTTGTCATAGGGTTTTTTATAGTTTATATACTGCAATATTTAAATTTCGGGTTGTTGGTTGGTTTTTATGGTTATTACGATTTTTGGGTTCAAGTGTAATGCCCTCAGTGCTCACCGCACAGCACACTGTACCACTTAATTTAAAAGGGAAAGTAGACAGGAGTGCAATGAAATGGTGCGCTTATTGTACAAATATGCATGAAGGTAGAAATTTAGCCACACGATTGTTTATTTAAGCATGAACTATACACAGTCAAAAACTACTTATAAACTGTTGGACTATCTGTTTACTACTGTTTATGTCCTTGTTGGCAGGGAATTTATTGTCCTGGTATCTAAAAGTGGCCTGCAATGACAAGGTTTTTGCGTTAAAGTAGGTAGCTGCACAATTCAGTCATGCTGGCAGGTACGCCACGGGTCCTGTTCGGTAAACGAGGCGACTCCAAGCTATTTACAAAATACGATGAAAGGCCAACTCAACGATATAAATCCATGCACTGCCATTGGGTCGCATCAATCTCAAGTCTTTGTACAGTGCCCAAGTCCTCATTAATAACACTGCAACACTGCACATTCACTGAATTTGTAACCACTGGCACGCACATGTAGCTACAGTTGCTACTGCTCATTGCTCGCCCACACACGAGAAAGGCTTCGTTTCCCGCTAGAGGAAAATCTGGCAGTGTCAGCAGTAGCCTATCGTACAAGGGCTTTTTGAAGAAAGAGCAGGTGTGGTTGTGTGGATCACTTCATCTGCTGTGGCAGACTTTGTGGATCTCAGATTTTGGAATTTATAGGCGCCACACTTTCCCCTTCCTCCCTCCTTACAAGAGGTAGAAGCCAGGATGGTGATGTATGAGCGCACCACTGATGATGCAAGCATTGGCGATGGAGATGCACAGAGGCAGCTACCTGACAGCAAGTTGTACAGGCCACGCCCACCCCATTGGCATAGGGGCGAGGCTTGCGGTGTGCGGTTGGGAGAAAGAGTTGGGCCACTGCAGTTATGGCGCGGTGGTGGGGCAGCAGCATTGGGCGGGTAGTCACAGCTGGACCTTGGCAGCCATTGCGTATCTGCCTGGGTGTACTAATGTGGTGTGTGGCAGGGGAAGGCAGCTGGCCCCTACCACAGGCTGAGGTGGCGCCACGATAGTGGAAATTGCTGTAGCATGTGTCTGCGGTGCCACAGTGGTGGCGGCATATGTCTGTGGCGAGTGAGCAGCGTCAGTTGTCAATGTGCTGTGTGAGATGGCTGGCAGTGGCCCAGAGCATGAGACGCATGGCTGGACCTACAACTCAGGGAAGAAAGTGTTGTGTGGTTCAGTGACAGATGCAGGAGGTGTGCCAGGTAGCGTGAGGAGCTGTGCCATGTTGGAGTCTTGCTGGACACGGACGGCAATGGGGAACTAGGGTAAGTCAGGGCATCTGCAGTACATGTGGTATGATGCATGCTGGACTGCGTGAACCTCAGTCAGTGCTCCTGCTATCTCTGCCGTCACCTAGACGCCCTGGTGGAATGCTGGCATGGCAGCAGAGGAAGGTGTCGCTTCTTGGGTGCTGGAGGCCGTGTTCTGAAAGATGGCGAGGGTGCTCGGCTGCTGGAGGAGTGGCGCCTGCCACTCTGTCGGCTGGCTGTGGAGAAGTGTCGATCTCAGTGTCGCTTGTCGTTCCTTCGGCTTCAGGTTCTGCACACTCAGGAACAGTTGCTGGAGTGGTAGCGGACGGGAAAGATGCAACAGTGTCTGTGTTCAAGGCACTGGTGGTGTCAAGGTGGGCGTCAGTGGTGGCAGTGGCATCTGTGGCATTGGTGGTTGGTAGGGATACCTCGACTTCCAGTGGTGCATCCACATTGTCGATGGTGGCTCTAACTTGTCGATAATACGTAAATTTCGTGTGACGAGGGCCTCCCATTGGGTAGACCATTCGCAGGGTGCAAGTCTTTCGCTTTGACGCCACTTCGGCGACTTGCGCGTCGATAACCTGTCGATCGAGATCATTGATGAGCACTGTGGAATTGCATAGTGAATGTTTGGTCACTTCGCTACAGAATGAGGGAGTACTCATGTACCATGGACAGAGTGGGGACTGAAAGGCATCGACACATGGCATTACGTGGTACACAATGCGACGTTGTGGTGCATGAAGGTTCTGTGCTTGCCATGGCTTTGCAGAGGCGTTGGCTCCAGCTGGATCATGTAGTCTTGCAGCTGCTGAACGTGAGCTGTGATACACAATGTAGTGGTGAGAGGCAGTGGCTTGATAAAGTCATCTGGCAGGATCAGGGGCTGTCTGTATATCAAGTTTGTGGGGGATTCCTCCAAGTTAGCCTTGTGGGTAGCCCACAAACTCAACAAGACCAGTTGCAACAACAGCTGGTAAGAGCAGATTTCAGCTTGTGGTGGAAATGTTCCACTACCCCATTTGGATGATAGCTAGTGGTGGTATGGGCAAGGGTACCACAGGACTCAGCCAGGGTCTTGAACAACTGGGAAGTTAATTGGCACCCACAGTGGGACACAGTGAGCTAGTCAATGGAAGCAGACGAAAACCGGTTTGTGGAAGGCCAGGGGAAGGTGGGGACAATGCAGTCTTTGGAGCCAATGGGGTGCTAGGGTCCGGCAGGAGATCACACCAAACCTGCAGGTTAGTGCCCAGGACTGGGTCGAGATGGAGGACGAGGTCCACATTTGGATCCTGACATAAGTAGGCTGGTGTAGGATTGATGGTCTGGGCTTTTTCAAGAGCCTCATAATCTAGCGAAAGGGTGAGGGTGCAGGAGAGGCTGAGGCAATTGGCGATGATGTTGTTGACGCCAACTACGTTGTGTATATTAGTGGTAAATTACGCTATGTACTCCTGCTGGATGAACTGCCAAGGCGAAATTTGATCATTGTATTTCTGACAAAAACTTGTAGTGAGTGGCCTTTGGTCTGTAAAAATGGTGAAATGGCGCCCCTCAATGGAGGACTGGAAATATTTCACTATCTCTTGCACAGCAAGCAGCTCCAGATCATATGCAGCCCATCTGCATTACAGTTCTGACAGCTTGGCTGAAAGGAAAGCCAGCAGCTGCCAGGTGTCCCCAATATGCTGCTGCAATACTGTCCTGATCATGGACTGACCCATGTCAGTGACGATAGCGAGTGTGGCAGAGGAGTGGCGGTGCACCAGAAGGGCTGCCTCAGCAAGGTCGCATTTATTACATTCTAAAAGGGCTGTCATTCTAGGGGTCCATGGTATGGGTCTGTTACCTTTTGTCTGGCAGTCTCATAGTGCAGCAGTGGTCCTGAACGGAGGCTGTATATTTTAGGAAATCGCGAAAAAAAGTTGCCACTCCCGATATTCTGCATATTTCTTGTACAAGGCATGGACTTTCACAGGTAGGACGCGCAAGCTGGATACAGAAATGATGTGCTGCAGGAACTCAGTCTTGGATACCCCAAACACACATTTGTCTACATTGAGGAATATGCCAGCTGGTTACAGGCAAGAAAAAGACTCCCTGAGGTGATCTTGGTATTGAGCTGAGTTCTGGGAGTAAATAAGGATGTCATCCTGATACGCAAAACGTCCCACTGCATCACAGAGGACATTGTTCAGAAAACATTGCCACATTTACGAGTCATTACGGAGGCCAAAAGGCATAAAGGGGCTTTCGAAGCTACCAAAGGGGGTAATAATGGCAGTCTCAATGTCCTCTGGTGCGATCAGAACCAGCATAAAAGCTTTTGCACAATCTACATTACTGAATGTGGTAAAGCCCAAAATTTCGTTACTATAACTGTGCAAAAGGGGAACAAGATAACGGTTGAGAATTGTTCATTTATTCAGGCGCCAGGAATCACCACAAGGGTGCCAGGTGCCATCCTTCTTGGGAACTAAATGGAGTCTGGAGGACTAATGGCTTTTTGAAGACTGCAGGATTCCATCAGCAATGATGTTTCAGTTTCCACCCGTGCAAATTTGTGTCTGGCTTGCAGGAGAGGGCAGACACAGATGTGTATTGGTGAGCCCATTGTGGTCACGATATGGTGCCCTGTGTCATGGGGTGTATCATGGGGGAAGACAGGGATGGGTGATTAGCAGAAACTTGGAGAGGACATTAGCGAAAGGACTGGAGTAGAACAGCTGCTTAATGGTGAAGTGCAGTGGGTGGTGCAGGGTGCAGAGCAACGTGACGTGGCATCGATCAGCTGATGCTACACAAGATCGGGGAGGAAACTGAAACAGGGAAGAAGATCAGGTCGGAGACATCAGCTGCAGTGAAAACCGAGAAAAACTGCTCATTGAGGGAAAAGTCAACACAATGCGTAGGTGGTGATGACAGAGCCATTCATGACAGTAAGCAGGCTGGCCGCAGTGGCCAAGTGGTTCTAGGTGCTTCAGTCTGGAACCGCGCGACTGCTACGGTTGCAGATTCGATCCTGCTTTGGGCATGGATGTGTGTGATGTCCTCAGGTTAGTTAGGTTTAAGTAGTTCTAAGTTCTAGGGGACTGATGACCTCAGATCTTAAGTTCCATAGTGCTCAGAGCACAATTTTTTGACAATGAGCAGAAAGGGGAGGGAGGATTGTGGCGAAACAACATTAGGAGCCCGTGTGGGAAGATAGGCAACTAAAATGTAGACTTTCACGGCCGGAAATATCATGTCCATTATAATTATCCGGGCTGTTATGCCATGGTCGGTTGATGAATTCTGTGCCGATTCGCAACGTTTCGTCTCCGACTGCGGGAGACATCTTCAAGGGGGTCCATAGCTCGATGGAAGGTCCAACACACCCACTGGCTCGCTACTGACTGCCGCTAAATTCCGTGTCCGCGCGCTCCCGCGCCGCGGCGTGACGTCACGTGTTTTGAAAACGTCAGTGCAATTGGCTGCTGTCCGTCGCCGTCGATCGCCGTTGCCATCACCCAGAAGTGGACGGGTGGTACACATCTTCTTTAACACCGGCATCCATAAACCGTTTAATTTCACGCCCTCTTCTTTTCGGTTGAAATTATTTGGGTGTTTAGCGATTTCGATTGCCTCCCTGTAGACTCTACAGTGTAGAGCCTTTCGTAATATCCGCTTGTGGCCGCTAGTATTTGCGTGTCCTCGAAACGAATATTGTGGTTCCCAGGCTGGAAAGCATGCTCCACAACAGCTGATCGTTCCGTTTCTCCTCTTGTACAATTTCCCTTGTGCTCTTCCAAACGTTTAGAAACAGTTCTTTTAGTGGTACCCACATAAACATCACCACAGCTGCATGGGATCCTATACACTCCAGCTTCTTCCAATTGTTTGCGAGCGTCCTTGGCAGGCTTAAGGTATTCCTGTATCTTCCTGGTGGGCTTGTAAATTACGGTAATATTTCGCTTCGTCAAGATCCTCCCTGTTCTTTCCGTTACATTTTTAACAAACGGCAGGAAAACCTTAGATTTTGCAGTAGCCTGTACGTCAGTATGATTTCTGCGTGGCTGCCTCAACGCACGTTTTATTTCGGCGGACGAATATCCGTTCTTCACTAGTGCATTGTGGAGATGTTCCATCTCAGCGTCGAGCAACTCAGGTTCACAAATATTTCTAGCTCTGTCCGCTAACGTCTTGATAACACCCCGCTTCTGTTGTGGGTGGTCGTTCGAATCCCGGAGCAAATAACGGTCGGTGTGCGTGGGTTTACGGTACACTGAGTGGCCCAAACTACCATTGTCGTTTCTAAAAACAAGCACATCGAGGAAATGTAATTTGCCGTCTACCTCCTCCTCCATCGTAAACTGAATTCTCGAGTTTATACTGTTCAGATGTTCGTGGAACCGGCTTAGTTCCTCCCTACCAAGTCTCCACAGCACAAACGTGTCATCCACGTATCGGAACCATACATTTGGTTTTTTTCTGGCAGTACCTAAGGCCTGTTCTTCGAATTTCTCCATAAAGAAGTTTGCAATTACGGGACCTAGGGGGCTTCCCATAGCCACGCCATCCGTTTGCTCATAAAACTGTTCATTCCACTTGAAGTATGTGGTCGTCAAACAACACTTAAACAGTTCTGAAATATAGGCAGGAAAAATTCGATCCAGCTGTTCCAATACATCATTAAGTGGAACCATGGTAAACAGCGATAGCACATCGAAGCTGACCAATATGTCCTCCGGCTGGACCACTATGCCATTCAATCTGCTGATGAAATGTGTCGAATTCTTATATAAGAGTCCGAACGGCCCACTTGTGGTTTTAAAAGCGTAGTCAAAAACTTGGTTAACGAGTAGGTGGGCGAACCAATAGCACTTAGTATCGGTCTTAACGGCACATTTTCTTTATGAATTTTGGGCAATCCATAAACCCTCGGTGGTAGCGCAACCGAATTGCAGAGACCTTTCTATACACTCTCTTCAATGGAGGACTTTTTTATTAACCGCGACACAGTTCTGAGAACGTTGTTAGTAGGGTCCTTATTCAGCTTCCTATATGCTTGCGGATCCAGTAGATCAGTAATTTTACTCTGATAGTCGGCCACATCCATAACCACCGTTGCGCTTCCTTTGTCAGCTGGGAGAACCAAAATACTATCGTCGTCATTCAGGAGTTTTAAAGCTCTTCTCTCACCCACAGTTATATTACTTTTTGGCGGTTTTGCATTGGCTAATATTCTCACTGTTTCTATACGGATTTCTTCAGTTGTTACAGAATCCACACTGCGATTTCCTGCTTCGACACTGGCTATAATTTCTTCCGTGGGCACAAAACGCGGACTAACAGCAAAATTTCCTCCCTTGGCAAGCACAGATGTCTCATCGTCAGATAACGAACGTTTGGACAAATTGATAATGGTCGGGGAAACGTCTAAATGCCGAACAGTCTGATTAGGTAGCAAATTATCAAACTTCTTCTCCTTCTGCCTACTAGGCGTTGTCAACATACGCTTCCCCATGGTATCATGCAGTAGTCTATCAATTTTATCCCAGTGACCGCTGCACAGTTTATTACTGATCGTAATATGGAGAGACATTAACTTACAGTTTGTGCTTGCCAAGTCCCGTCGGGTCTGGTGAATGCGATCTCGTAGTAAGGCCTCCTCAGTCCGTTTGAAAATGTGTTGTGCCTTTCCCGAATAGAACAGTCGCTTTACCTTCAGAAACTTCGGTATAACGCCGACGGCTCTGCAACGAGACAGGAATGTGAGGGAACACAAAAGCTGCACTCTCTTCTTCGGGAGTCCTTCCAGGCGTCGCACTTCTCTTGACATCTCCTCCCCGTAGAGGTGTCTGGTATTAAATGTAGACTTTCACGGCCGGAAATATCATGTCCATTATAATTATCCGGGCTGTTATGCCATGGTCGGTTGATGAATTCTGTGTCGATTCCCAACGTTTCGTCTCCGACTGTTTCTAAACGTTTGGAAGAGCACAAGGGAAATTGTACAAGAGGAGAAACGGAACGATCAGCTGTTGCGGAGCATGCTTTCCAACCAGGGAACCACACTATTCGTTTCGAGGAGACGCAAGTACTAGGGCCACAAGCGGATGTTACGAAAGGCTCTACAGGAAGGCAATCGAAATCGCTAAACACCCAAATAATTTCAACCGAAAAGAGGAGGGCGTGAAATTAAACGGTGTATGGATGCCGGTGTTAAAGAAGATGTGTACCACCCGTCCACTACTGGGTGATGGCAACGGCGATCGACGGCGACGGACAGCGGCCAATTGCACGGACGTTTTCAAAACACGTGACGTCACGCCGCGGCGCGGGAGCGCACGGACACGGAATTTAGCGGCAGTCAGTAGCGAGCCAGTGGGTGTGTTGGACCTTCCATCGAGCTACGGACCCCCTTGAAGATGTCTCCCGCAGTCGGAGACGAAACGTTGCGAATCGACACAGAATTCATCAACCGACCACGGCATAACAGCCCGGATAATTATAATGGACATGAAGATAGACAAGTCCAAACCAGGTCGATGAGGTATGATACTGGCAGGGTAGAGCAATGATGGTCCAATATGAACAGGCGCTGTGAAACAGCGGAGCAACTGGGTGTCCCTACCACCATTCGCTGATCGTGTTTGTCCACCACAAGCACAGTGGATGGCAGTTTGCAGCACCACTGCAAAAGCACTTGTGGTACCAGCACACAGGGTTGGCATCAAGTAGCTCCTCCTGCTTGTCACACACATGGGGGAAGGAGCGAGGGTCGTCGTGCCTGTGCAGTCGCACAAGCTACCTGACAGTGGCTTTGGGCTGTGAAAGGTGGTGGCAAGGGGCGAGGGGTAAGGGACGGAGTTGAGCAGGTGCGAGTATACAAGAGTGGAGATTAAGTTGGCCATCTCACAACTCAGGTACGCAATGATGTGTGCTAAATGGATGGCTGCTGGCAAGCAAGAACTCTAGTTGTTGAAGAGGAGCTTATTCTGCAAGATATGTGGTTCGGAGAAGGCGCGGGAGTGCTGCAGAAGCTGGGTGGGTCTCATGTAGGAGCACTCATCTGATGAAAACAAGTTCTGCGGGTTGCAGCACTTCTGGTGTGATAAGGTGCTTATTTAGATTATCATAGCAGCTGGACAGGGGGGTTAGTGATAACTTAAAGAGATTATGCAGTGACCTTGGGTCCAAGCTTGTAATTCCATATCCAGCAATGATCACATCGGCAGAGGTAAACCTTAGGTGCGGGTCATGGGTGTCAACTGTGGAGAGGTGAGTGGAAGTTCTGCTCGGCTGAATGGTCGGTGCAGGGCCCTGAGCAAGCGGTCAAAATCTCTGAGGAATTGATTAAAGCTGGCTGCCTCTGATTGCAGATCTGAATGCCCATTTGTGTGGCCATGATCAGAAGGAATGCTTTCTGCTGCAGAAGAGATTCTGGAGGTTCTGTTCTGTGGAACTGTTTTCTGATGTGTACTGCATCTTGGTAATAAGTGTGGCTGGACAGATGGGGAGAGGCGAAGACAAAGATTACGCACTTGGTACTTGAGTGATGCTGTGCATGATGGAGACACACGAAGGGTACTCTAATGGAGACAGGGAAAAATTCAAGAATTAAGATCACCAGTGTTGGTTTACATGCTGTGCCCTCAGTACTTGCCGCATGGCGCCCCTTACCACTTAATTTAAAAGGGAAAGTAGTTGGAAGTGCGATGGAATGGAGCACTATCTTAGAAATATGGACTAGGGTATAAATTTACCCTCACGATTATTTATTTAAGCACACTATACACAGTAAAAAACTACTTATAACTGTCCGACTGTCCGTTTACTATTGTTCACGTCCTTGTTTGCACGGAATTTACTGTCTGGTATCTGAAAAATGTCCTACAAAGACAAGGTGCTTGCGTTAATATAGCTAGCAGCACAATAGAGTCATGCCCGCAGGTAGGCCTACACTACTGGTCCTCTTTGGTAAACGAGGTGCCTGCCAGCTATTTGCAAAATACGATCCAAGACCGCCCTACCGAGGTAAACCGCGCACTTCCATCAAAATGCCATCGGGCTGTAGCTATAACAAGTCTTTATTAGGCGGCCACATCCTCGTTAAAAACACTGCACGTTCACTGAATTTGTAGCCGACACCCACGAGTAGCTTCTGTTGTTACTGCTCAGCACGCGCACACACACGAGAATGGCGTCATTTACAACCAGCAGAAAATCCGGATGTGTCTGTTCCTGCACGTGGTGGTGGGGGAAAAGACACGCCTGTTGGCAGTTGCCTATCTCTCTCGGGGTCTTTGGAGAAAGAACAGTTTCAACTGCGAGGCGAGTCTCGTCTGCTAGAGCAGACTGTGTGGGTCTCCAAATTTGGAATTCAGAAACGCCACAGATTCAAATGTATAGCCTACCAAGAGATAGCTTTTACAAGGTCTGCGAGACGTACAGTTGTTTCTTTGTGCCACTTTCCTTACTATTTTACTCCCATGTCTTGCTTCTCACCACGCAACTGTTAACAGAAATATTCCACATCCATCATTCTTAAACTGAATGGTTACACGACTGATTTGTACCACGGCTGTGTGTCCCCACAAAAAGAAACAATATAATACTTATGAAATATCATCCTATGGTCACTAGTACTAAACGCTGTGGATAGATTCTTAACACTAGTTGTGTATGAAAGGTTTTTCACAGAATAAAATAAAATGTTCTCTATAATTCTCTGTACTATGTATTTTAATTGTTAATGTAAGTTTGACTATTAACGCTAGCTTCCCTTCCTTTCTCTGTTTGACAATGCCTTCAACTGAACATTGTACGTACAACAAATAAGGAAAAAAAAGAATCCTGGAACTGTAAATAATTGAATCATATAATGACTGTCAATGCTGACTATACCCAGTAGACATTTTCGTATTTCCAATAAGGAAAAAAAGGAATCCTGGAACTGTAAATAATTGAATCATATAATGACTGTCAATGCTGATTGTACCCAGTAGACATTTTCGTATTTCCATCATCTCTTGTGTGCATCTATTGTTAATAGGATTTGATGAGCATTATCCACTGGTGTATATAGTTGTGTTAGAGTACAGTTCTATCATTGGTTTGTCATCAAGGCTTTATTACCCCCTGTCACACAGCTATAACGCATTTTTATGTTTCTTCATGAATATCACAGTTACCATACATACCCTAGTTTTGCTGTGTATCTCAGATACCTACATGGTGACTGCATTGTAACATATTGGTGTGAATGCATGTGGCATAAAAAATAAATAAATTTTCTGTTGAAAATTCTTCATCTCAAAAGCCCCAAACACAAATAATTGCTTTACTCACAGCAAATGTTGTAATATAATATATTTCTGATATATTGTGCCTGTTGACTTCCATCATACCCACAATATTAAGCTTTTATGCTATTTGTTACAATAAGAAACAGTATGAGGCCTTTTATTTTTCCCACCGGCTGCTGTGGCCGAGCGGTTCTAGGCACTTCAGTCCGGAACCGCGCTGCTGCTACGGTCACAGGTTCGAATCCTGCCTCGGGCATGGATGTGTATGATGTTCTTAGGGTAATTAGGTTTAAGTAGTTCTAAGGCTAGGGGACTGATGACCTCAGATGTTAAGTCCCATAGTGCTTAGAGCCATTTGAACCATTTTTAGTTTTCCCAAATCACTGGGTGTCATTAAGGTATTATGAACCAATGCACATTGTTTTCATTCATTTACACTGTCCCCCTCCGTCCCCCCACCCAAGTAACATGGGCGTTGCCGTTGGTGGGGAGGCATGCGTGTCTCATCGATATAGAGAGCCATACTTTAAGTGCAACCACAACAGAGAGGTATCTGTTGAGAGGCCAGACAAAAGTGTGGTTCCTGAAGAGGGCAGCAGCCTTTTCAGTAGTTGCAGGCGCAACAGTCTGGATGATTGACTGATCTGGCCTTCTAACATTAAACAAAACGGTCTTGCTGTGCTGGTACTGTGAACGGCTGAAAGCAAGGGGAAACTACAGCCGTAATTTTTCCCGATGGCATGGAACTTTATTGTATGGTTAAATGATGATGGGGCCTCTTGGGTAAAATATTTTGGAGGTAAAATAGTCCCCCATTCGGATCTCTGGGCTGGGACTGCTCAGGGGGACATCGTTATCAGGTGAAGGAAAACTGGCGTTCTACGGATCAGAGCGT
Source organism: Schistocerca americana (assembly GCF_021461395.2). NCBI lineage: Eukaryota > Metazoa > Arthropoda > Insecta > Orthoptera > Acrididae > Schistocerca > Schistocerca americana. The sequence goes on from NC_060122.1 coordinate 648,385,532, forward strand.
GGAATGTCAGATCAGTTAAACGGACAGATATGTTAGAAAATTTAAGAAGGGAAATGGATAGGTTAAAGTTAGATATAGTGGAAACTAGTCAAGCTCAGTGGCAGTGGCGTCGTTGTGCAGTTAACTCGACGCAGCATGGACTCAAAACGTCGTTGGAAGTCCCATGCAGAATTATTGAGCCAGGCTTTGTCTATAGCCGTCCATAATTGCGAAAGTGTTGCCGGAGCAGGATTTCGTACACGAACTGACCTCTCGATTATGTCTCATAAATGTTCCAAGGGTGATCACGTCATTTGCAAGAGGTTTCCAGAATGTCCTTCCAACCAATCGCGAACAGTTGTGACCAGGTGATATGGCGCAGTCTCACCCATAAAAATTCCATCGTTGTCTGCAAACATGATGTCCAAGAATGGCTGCAAATGTTCTCAAACTAGCCATTCCCAGTCAATGATCGGTTCAGTTGGACCGGGAGAACTCAGTCCATTCCGTGTAAACACAGTCCACCCCATTATGGAGTCACCACAACCTTGCACAGTGCCTTGTTCATTCGTGGGGTCGGCGCCACAGTCGACCCCTACCACAGCTCAGCTGATCGGGCCACGATTTTCCAGTCGTCTAGGATCCACGAGCTCATGAGAGTCGCTGCAGGAGACGTCGTTCTGTTAGAAAGGGCACTCGCGTCGGCCACTTGCCGCCATAGTCCATTAACGCCACAGTTCGCCTCATTGTCCCACCGGATAAGTTCGTCGTATGTCCTACATTTATTTCTGCGGTTATTTCACGTAGTGTTGCTTGTCTGTTAGCATTGGCAATTCTAGCCAAACGCCCCTGCTCTCGGTCGTTACGTAACGGCCGTCGGCCACTGCGTTGTCCGTGGTGAGAGGTGATGCTAGAAATGCGGCATTCTCGGCACACTCTTGACACTGGGGACCTCGGAATATTGAATTCCGAAATGGAATGTCCCATACTTGTAGGTCCAGCTACAATTCAGTCTTCAAAGTCTGTCAATTCCCGTTGGGCGACGATAATCATATGGGAAACCTTTCCACATGAATCACCTGAATACAAATGACAGCTCCGCCAAATGCACTGCCCTTGTACACCTTGAGTACGCGTTACTACCGCCATCTTTATATGTGCATATCGCTATTCCAGAATCTTTCTCACCTCACTGTATGCTGAACGCGTATAATGTAGAGTTATTTAGAAGGCTGTGAAATATTCTACGACGAATAGGAATGATCAGTAAACACATCAAGCTTTTGCGACATATTTCATAAGTTTTAAATATGCTCGCCTTTGGTTACTCGGCAAACATCTGTTCGAGGTTCTGTTTCACCTCTTGAGCGTCGTATCATATCAAACTCAAGCCTAGCCGAAATTGCAGTGAATATGCGAGAAAGAGGTGGGGGGAGACCCGAATAATGATGCCTCAAAGACGGGGAATCTCACAATGTCGATCAGATGAATTGCCACCCATCTGAAACGAAAATTTCGATTGCGACATTCTCTCACATTTCTGTGATAGCGAAAGTGATAACAGTACTCTGATGCAGCCATTACGACTAGTCGTACACCTGCATCTGTATCCACACTCTACAAGTCTCTGTAAATTGCATGGCGGTGGAAATTTTGTAGAAAGTGGAGAGAAAGAAATGTGATCGACTATGGTCCTGTGTATGAGCCTATCCTTATGATCTTTACGTGGAATGAATGTTAGGATTTACAGCTTAAAGTCAAGCGTCGGCACGCCAGTCGGGAATGATAAAGAAGAGATGGCTGTGAGAAAACGTCAGCCAATCGCACGCTGACCGAACCCTCTCCAGGATGACAACGCGACAGCAGTGGCCCCTATGCGAAGAAGTTCAAATGGTTCAAATGGCTCTGAGCACTATGGGACTTCTAAGATCATCAGTCTCCTAGAACTTAGAACTACTTAAACCCAACTAACCTAAGGACATCACACACATCCATGCCCGAGGCAGGATTCGAACCAGCGACCGTAGCGGTCGCGCGGTTCCAGACCGTAGCGCCTAGAACCGCTCGGCCACTCCGGCCGGATATGCGAAGAGGACACGAGCGCCACACCCGACTGGTCACGGCCCAGTTTAGTAGTAGCGACTTGGCTAGAAGTGTCAGCACTAGTTACCTCACTTGTATTGCGTGGAATAGGGGATCTAGAAACGACGGAGAGGCTTCGTCCCCGCAGTGGTTCACAACCTCCCAACAGGCTACAGCTGTCCACTCACCCCACTGCCGCTCCACACCGAACCCAGGGTTATTGTGCGGTTCGGCCTCCAGTGGACCCCTGGGAACGTCTCACACCAGACGAGTGTAACCCCAATGTTTGCGTGACAGAGTAATTGTGGTGAACGCGTATGTGGAGAATGTGTTTGCGCAGCAATTGCCAAGACAGTGTAACTGAGGCGGAATAAGGGGAACCAGCCCTCATTCGCCGAGGGAGATGCAAAGCCACCTTAAAAATCATCCACAGGCTGGCCGGCACACTAGTCCTCGACACCAATCCGCCGGGCGGATACGTGCCGGGGACCGGCACGCCTTCCCTCACGGGAAGCAGTGTGTTACACTGCACGACTAGCTGGACGGGCTACCTCGCTTGTATTTGCTATGTAGCACTGACTTGGAATTGTTTATACTGAAGACGATTGCTTATTTTGCACGTCGCCCTTTGCTTGCGCCACATCTGTGTAATTAATCAAGTTAAGTATTGGATCTCTTCATTTTTGTGATAAAACTCATTAGCACGATTTATTGAATTGTTCGTTTAGCGAATCGATAAGGCACGCTTCGTAGACACTGCATGTTCGACAACGAACAGGGAGACATAATATTTGACGACTAGGCTGGATTTATCTTTAGGTACTGTTGAACCATTCTGCGGTCTGTCTCTTACGATATTTCTCTAATTCTCTTCCTTCGTCCCTATAAGTATTCTCTTCCAATCTCTCAGAGACCTTACGTAACGCTCTTCTGATAACGTACACTACCGGTAACAACAGTACGCCTCTGAATTGTTTGGATGTCTTTCTTTATTACAATCTGGTGGGGATCCCAAACACCACAACAGTGCTCAAGAACGAGTCTCACAACTGTTCCTTGCGCAATTCCGTAGGTGCGCTACTGTCTTAATAAACCGTAGCTGGCCATTCACCTTTCCTACAACCGATCTTACGTGCGGATTCCATTTCATGTCATTTCGTACAGTTACTCCAAGACATTTAATCTACGTGATTGAGCCAAGAAACTTACCATGAATACGAACAGTGACAAGAACTTGTTCCTATGCATCCGTATTAACTTAAATATTGTGACATTTAAAACAAGCTACAGAGTGGCGCACATAAAACCAGCTCGAACCAGATTGCGAACGCGCGTGAGTAGCATTACTAGCTTGTCAATTTCTTTGTCATCTTCCAACAGCAGTAGCGTGTGAGTAGTTCATATGGAAAGTAGTCATAAACAGTGTACTTCATTGTCATGCCTTACTCCATTGAAGAACGTGTGTTCATTGTTCATTAGATTAGAGATTAGATTTACTTTCATTCCAATTGATCCATAGGGAGGAGGTTCCCCAGGATGTAGAACATGTCTGAAAAACAATAATACATGACAAATATGTACAACTGAAACAAATAAGCTAATGTACCTTCCACAGGTCCCAAGTGGAATGATACTCATTTTTTTTTAATGAACACTATATGAAAGAATCATTTTACAAACACTAATGTACTGAATTTAAAATAAAAAGGTTTTTTTATTCATAAGGTAATTAACATGTAATAGAACTACTATAATACCTATTTACAATGAACGCATTACTGCACTGAAATTGTGCAGAAGTTGTATATATCAGTTGGTTCTACTGAGAAATTCATCAATGGAGTGGAAGGATTTGGCCACCTATAAATCGTTTAGGCTTCTCTTAAACTGAATTTCATTGATTGTTAAGCTTTTTATGGCTGATGGCTAGTTATTGAAAGTGTGTGTGCCTGAATAATGCACACCTTTTTGTACAAGGGTAAGTGACTTTAAATCCTCCTGAAAATTATTCTTATTTCTAGTATTGATTCCATGAATTGAGCTGTTGGTTTGAAAAAGTGATATATTTTTAATGACAAATTTCATTAAGGAATAAATATATTGGGAAGCAGTAGTTAGTATCCCTAGTTCCCTAAACAGGCTTCTGCAGGATGTTCTTGAGTCCTTACAAGTAAACACGACGATTATCACAGCCACGTGGAATATCTCGCAGATCATGCCAACGCATCCTTCATGGCTTAAAAATGAAACCTTACCGTGTGAGTGTTGTTCTGCAAATAAAAGAAGCGGACAAGGGTAAGCGTATACATTACTGTAATTGGTTGTTGGAAAATGTCACTGGGGGACATCTTCATCCGTTCCTCCTTCTTTCGACGGTTGAAGCTTGGTTTCATCTGTCGGGTTACGTTAATTCAGAAAACACAAGACACTGGGCTACAGAGGATCCCCATGGCATATTGCAAAACCCGTTACACGATTTAAAAATTGGTCTCTGATGTGCTGTATCTGGTAACAGAATTATCGGGCCATTGTTCTTCAACGAAACTGTCAACACACGTGTTTACTTGCAACTCAACAATGAATTTTCGGCTCTGTTAACTCCAAACGAAAAATGTTGTGCGTATTTCCAGCAAGATAACGCAACTTCTCGTACGTCGCATTTGTCTTTAACTCGTATACATAATGATTTTACAGAAGAAAGGGCCATTAGTAAGGGCTTGTGGCCACCCTGTTCTCCTGACTTGTCACCATGTGACTTTTACCTCTGGGGATTTCTAAAGGCTACAGCCTACCGCAACAACCCCATAACGCTTGACACATTAAAAAACAACATATGTGAAGAAATTTCGAACATCCCCAAAGAATACTGAAAAATGTTTTCCTTAACATGCTTCGACGTGCACATCTTTGCTTGGATGTTGGCGGAGAACATTTTGAACAGAGACTTTAAATCCCTTTCTAAACTATGCTTATTGAACTAATAAAAGTAAATCTCTTACTTAAAAGGTTAATTACATAGTTAATAATGATTTTCTTCATTCATATTCCATTCCGCGCAGGGGCCGGTTTTATGTGCGCCACTCTGTACTATAATCCGTACCAGGTTGAAATTCTGTCAGAGCCATCCTAAATTCTGCTACAGTCACTTAATAAAGACACTCTCCCTTACACAACAGCATCATTAGTTAAGGGACTCAAATTTCTACCCTCCCTAATCAGTGGATCGTTTATGTAGACGGAGAACAGGAACAGCTCTATCACACCTCCCTAGAGCTTTACTGACGTTGCCTTTGCCACTGATGAACTCTAAAACTGACTGTTTCCTGGGAATGTTAGGGGTACTCTGGTAAACTTCGCTAACACGCTTCAGTTTCTCACTTTGTCTCTGACATCCCATTGGAGAAGCTACAATCAAAAACCTCCTCTACGGAATTGGTCATAATACGATGACGTATCGAAAACCAATGCCTCATAAAGATCTTTAAATAGAACAACCTTTATCAAAATTCTACATGTTTATTCTTCATGTATTTATTTCTCAATATATTCACCCCGGTGACGAGATAAGGCCAATTTGTTGATATCGTCACTGTAAACTGTTTGACTTTGTTTACAGAGCCACAATCTCACCTCCTCTTGCACTGCTTCGTCGCTGTGAAAGTGAAGTCATCGAAGGTCTTCTTTTTACGTTCTGGAAACAGATGAACACAGGGCCAAGCCGGGACTGTGTGGAGGATGATCGATGACAGTGAACCCGAGGCGTCAGTCTATTGCACATGTCGCAGTGGTCGTGTGTGGTCTGGCATCGTCAAGCTGGGGGCGGGAGAAGGGGGGGGGGGGTACTCCAAGTGTGAACGCGCTTTCAGTTATCTGCGGATGTCGCAGTACCTTCCAAAATTTGTAGTGGTGCCTTTAGATATGAATTTCGAATGCACGATACCTTGAATATTCCAGAACACTGTGAGCATGGCCGGCCACTGTGACCGAGCGGTTCTAGGCGCTTCCGTCCGGAAACGCGCTGCTGATACGGTCGCAGGTTCGAATTCTGCCTCAGGCATGAATGTGTGTGATGTCCTTAGGTTACTTAGGTTTAAGTAGTTCTAAGTCAAGGGGACTGATGACTTCAGACGTTAGGTCCCATTATCCTTAGAGCCGTTTGAACCATTTTGTGAGCATAAGTTTTCAAGCTGACGACATGGGCATGAAGTTTTTTTGGCGTTGGTGAGTGTGACGGAACTCCATTGACACTCTCATGTTTACGTGGTCAAAATGGTGAACCCAGTTTTCATCACTTGTCGAATAATGTTAATGAACGCATCAGCCTCACACTCATAACGAAAAAGAAATTGTTGACGGACGTCTAGCTTCCTCTGTTTCATCTCAGGAGTGAACATTTGGGGCACCCATTGTGCACACCGTTTGCTCTACAGCAGTTCTGCAACGGTGGCCTGTGCAGGCTGCAGTGATACGCCACACTTAACTGAGTGCTGTACCATTATTATGCGACGACTTCCTCTGCTGAGTTCATCATCCCGATTCCGATGAGTCTCGTCGGTTGCCATACGCGGTTGTCCACTACGAACTCTGTCACATACTGTGAGGTTAGCACAACCGTTTCCTTTATTACGAGCAAGAAGAACCCAATGTCGCACATCGCTGATGTCGATGCAGTCATCACCGTACAAAGCTTTTATTCTTCCATGAATTTCAATTCGAGAGACATGTTCTGTTGTTAGAAACTCGGTTACAGCACGCTGTTTCTCATGCAACGACATAGTTACGTTATACAACAACACGTTACACGCTACAATTCGGAGCTCCCTAGCGGCAGAGGATTGCAACTTGCGTCAGCGAAGCGAGTAAGTCGATATGTCTTACTTCAGCCGATGCTAAGAACATAATGAAACTTCCAGATGCATTACTTTCCAGCACATCCTCGCACTTCCCATTGTTTTTGAACATGGCGATACCTTGTAGTATTTTTCTTAAAAATGCCACTGCAAACTCATTAAGGAAGGAGTTCTTTTGTATACCGTACCTCAACATTTCACCAAAGGCAGCAAACAACACTTAGGAGAGTTCCTCTCCTTTCACGGGAGAGTAATGGAGGTGTACAGCATGTCTTGTGTGTAGTGAAATCTTGAACTGTTCCTTTGACTAGTGAATAACAGTGTTTGCATAATATAGACCACTAACCACTAACATTGCTACAGCAAGAAGAAAGGCAGATGTTAAACGGCTATTCATTGGACAAATATATTATACTAGAACTGACATGTGATTACATTTACAATCAATTTGGGTGCATAGATCCTTAGAAATCAGTACCCAGAACAACCACCTCTGGCCGTAATAACGGCCTAGGTACGCCTAGGCACTGAGTCTAACCGAGCTTGGATGGCGTGTACAGGTACAGCTGCCCATGCAGCTTCAACACGATACCACAGTTCATCAAGAGTAGTGACTGGCGTATTGTGACGAGCCAGTTGCTTGGCCACCGTTGACCAGACGTTTTAGGTTGGTGAGAGATATTGAGAATGTGCTGGCCAGGGCAGCAGTCGAACACTTTCTGTATCCAGAAAGGCGCGTACAGGACCTGCAACATGCGGTCATGCATTATCCCGCTGAAATGTACGGTTTCGCAGGGATCGAATGAAGGCTAGAGCCTCGGGTCGTAACACATCTGAAATGTAACATCCACTGTTCAAAGTGCCGTCAATGCAAACAAGAGATGACGAAACGTGTAACCAATGGCACTCTATACCATCACGCCGGGTGATACGCCAGTATGGTGATGACGAATACACGCTTCCAATGTGCGTTCACCGCGATGTCGCCAAACACGGATGCGACCATCATAATGCTATAACAGAACCTGGATTCATCCGAAAAAATGACGTTTCGCCATTCGTGCACCCAGGTTCGTCGTTGAGTACACCATCGCAGGCGCTCCTGTCTGTAATGCAGCGTCAAGGGTAACCGCAGCCATGGTCTCCAAGCTGATAGTCCATGCTGCTGCAAACGTCGTCGAACTGTTCGTGCAGATGGTTGTTGTCTTGCAAACGTCCCCATCTGTTGACGTAGGGATCGAGACGTGGCTGCACGATCCGTTACAGCCATGCGGATAAGACGCCTGTCATCTCGACTGCTAGTGATACGAAGCCGTTTGGATCCAGCACAGCGTTCCGTTTTACACGCCTGAACCCACCGATTCCATATTCAGTCATTGTATCTCGACCAATGCGAGCAGCAATGTCGCGATACGATAAACAGCAATCGCGATAGGCTACAATCCGACCTTTATCAAAGTCGGAAAACGTGATGGTACGCATTTCTCCTCCTTACACGAGGCATCACAACAACGTTTCACCAGGCAGCGCCGGTCAACTGGTGTTTGTGTATGAGAAATCGGTTGGAAACTTTCCTCATGTCAGCACGTTGTAGGTATCACCACCGGCGCCAAGCTTGCGTGAATACTCTGAAAAGCTAATAATTTGCATATCACAGCATCTTCTTCCTGTCGGTAAAATTTGGCGTCTGTAGCGCGTCATCTTCGTGATGTAGCAATTTTAATGGCCAATAGTGTACTTCACATTTTAGTAAGTTTCTCTCTGCTTACTAATAGTTATGAATGTTTAATATTTGTAAAACATTACGTTTCTCGTTGAGAGTAAAGAAAGTAAACTTATGGACTTCAGCGACACTCTTCGACTCATTCGGGAGACGACTCTACCACTAGCTGCCTAAATATTTGTGAACGAAGTGAAATATACTGACCTGAAGGCTCGAAATTTTATCGATTGGTCAATAAAACGAAAACTCCGTCCACAGACCCTGGTAGGGGCGTCGATACGGACCGGCCCCCGTGTCATCCTGCGCCAATGGCGCCATTACATGCGGTATGACGTGATACTAGCACAACGATCTCCCGGTTATTTACACTTTTCGTGACTTGGAGCCGCTTCTATTCGTTCAAGTAGCTCTTCAGTTGGCTTCAGAAGGCTGAGTGCTCCTCGTTCCAGTCCTCGCAGCAAGGAGAAATCCATGGTGGTACCGGGAATCGAACCAGCGCCGTCCGCATGCCAGGCAGCCGCACTGATCACTCAGCTAAGGAGGCGGACTCGACTGTTCCGTACAGGGGATCATCGTGAGAGTTCAGTGAGAGACTTAGAGACTTACTGTACAGACTAGTATTTTTTTTTGTAGGGTGCTCAGCAGCACAATCATCAACGCCCGTACGAAGTTCCAATTTTTTACACAGTGCAATTTTGACACAGTCCAATCTAGCCACTATCACGAATGAAGATGACGATGATGATAAAATGATGAGGACAACAGAAATAACCAGTCCCCGGCAGAGAAAACCCCCAAACCAGCCAGGAATCAAACCTGTGGCCCCATTATCCAGAGGCAGGAATGCTAGCCACAGACATCGAGCTGCGGACCTGACTAGTGGTATACAAGATACAGACTATCTTTTGGAACCTAGTGTTACCAGTCAAAATTTCTTTCTTTTCTCCTAAGTGCTTCAGTGATTTGAAGCTTACTCATTAGGTGGTTTTATGTCAATTAGCACAAATTTTATGTGTGGTGTTTACTGCTTTGGGCTAACGTTGGCACTGATGATATATTTGTTGATTTATTCGACCATAGACAGTTCAGCAAGGAAGTACCGGACATGTCAGCACATTGCAGAAATAACATACAGATACAAATGGCAGGAAGTTGGCCATTGCCTTATCAATAGAATCATCCCAGCATTCGCCTTAGCAATTTAAGAAAAGCATTATGAAGAACTGCAAAGTGGCTCACATATCTCTGAGCTTGAGATATTTTCCTCATTCTACATGGAGGACCCACAGTCGCGAGCGTTACAGATTATAATCGTTGTTAGTTTGCAGATCTCCAAAATTAGCTCTTGTTGTCAACACACATTTGTATATATATGGGAAGGGTACTGTAAGTACACACAACTTTTCAATTAGGGGTTTGGAGTAAGTTCTTATGGAGCTATATGGCAAGATTCGAGTAGTCCTCTTCTGTAATGTAAAATTTTCGTTTAATAGACCATTAATTTTATCCCAAAGGCTGTTCCATAATCTATTACTGCAAGGAACTGGAAGTAAGCATTGTTTTACTTTCTGCCGACCATACTACGTAAATTGTTATGGTCTTTCGTGTATAAGTAGCAGAAAATGCAAACAAAACACTGTTTTAATAAATGGCTCATAGTATGGTTAAGGTCTTTGATTGCAAAGATGAACAAAAATTTAAAAGTGAAAGTAAAAATACCTTAAGTGGTCAGAGGGTCTATTTTCTGTGGGTAAAGATAGCATCTAAAAGTAACGAAGGGAAAGAACATTTACAACAACAGTGTTGCCAACAGTGTTAAGAAAAGAGTTTTTTGGAGCAAGTTTCACTGCGTTCTTTTGAGACTTGTCCCAAAATATTTTATTTGTTTCAGTCATCTTAAAAGCTGTTGAATCATTAAAAAACCATTTCTCTAAGGTGCTAAGATGTGAGTGGAAAAATGTTTCCAGAAGTGGTTCGAACGTATGCAAACTGTATAAAGGTGAATAGGTTTAAAAGCAAAGACTGTTTTTCCTTTGCTTCACTGAAAAAATGTATAATCGCCGCCACATATAACAGGGTATGACGTGGACGTAATTATATACATGTATATATATAACTTGTCTGTGTGTGCGTCTTTAATTGTAAATGAATGATATGTGTGAAGCGCAACTGTACCATGTTGTACAGAACTGTCTTTTTAAAGAGACAATGGTTAATAATTTTTATCAAAGATGTTCTTACAATCTTTTAAACTGTAAAAAGGTTAACACAGACTTATTACACGCAACGTTTCGGTGTGCTAAATAAATGATTATAATTATTTCCTTTTACTAAAGTTACATTATTGCGCAGATACGTTATTGCACACCAAAGCAATAACAGTATATGAATATGTGTCAGGGGTTGAACCCTTGTGGTTCTTTTGTATGTATATTTATTAGTAGCACACTGGTTTGTTAATTTTAATTGCCTGAACCATATTTAGTTACAGCTTTCTCTGTGATGGTGCCTACGTGAAAAATAGCGTACCGTACTCGATATTAATGTCCCAGTACGTCAAAATGTTCAACAGAAAATGAAAATAATGACGGAGATGCTTTACTACTTGAATACGTATTCTCAATAATTTCAGGGCTAGAAGAGCCGTAATTATCAAAAATAGTTTTATCTACCGTAATATCGGACAACAACAGGGTAAGATCGTAACTAATAAAAGTTTTAATAACGGCAGGAAAGAACACAAATATTCTACAAATAAAAAATAGTTGCAATAGTAACAAAAAACATTTTGCATTCTGAAAACGATATAGATAAATTAACCTTTATTACACTTATTACAGACCACTTAATGCGGAATGTAGGAAGAGTGCGTCTTGCCAGATCAGCGGTACAGCTCTAAAAGGTACAATATCTTCTCTTTTATCAGACAAATGAAAATTACCAGCGTACATACTACCTTCTTTAGTTATAGATTACACAGATAGTAAATCATGCTTATTGTCTTTATCCTTTTCACTCGATATACTTCAGATGAAAAAATGTCCATGTTTTTCACACAGTACAGCAAAATATTAAGTTCTTTTATCAAATATATTCACAAGGAAAAATACGCGAGGAGACACATAGTCCCCTTGACTGTTTAAGATATTTACATGAAATTTGTGTCTTAACAGGCCACGTACGTCGAACTGGCACAAGTTCATTTCGTATATTACATATAGTCGCATTAGTTTTCATACATGAGTACATTGAATTGTAAAAGCAGGTTTTACATTACTTGAGTTTAAAAGGTTACATAAATTTCGTATTTCGGTTAGTGTAAAACAGGTTTTTGGTCATTGCAGAACATATTTTTATTATTGCTGTTGGTTACCAGAGAGTTGTTATATAATGATGTATCGTCAAGATAGATGTAGTCCGGAAAATACTTTCTATACTTCCTGGGACTATATTTGTCTTCGCTCCCCCATCTCCGAGCCTTCAGACTACGTCACCTGAAGTTTGTTGAAGAAACTAAATTCGTTTCTTGCTGTTTTCTTTTACAAACGTCAACAGGATGTGAAGATATGTGTGATTTGCGAAAATTAATTGGGAAACATCAATTCGTTAATGAAGTTTACAAAATTCGTTGAAGATCATCAATTCAATCCAAGAGTCTGCATAAAAGTTGTCATACATTTGGAAAATAGTATACCTGCGGTTAAAAATCAGTTCGTTTATAATGTTTTCGGTAAACTCAAAGTTTGAGTGAAAACAGATATCAAGTTTGTATAGCAAATTACTAATGCTCTCGTCGAATTTACGGTCTTCATTCGTGCCTTACATTATTACGCTCCCCTCTGCGCTGTGGAGTCCATTTCCTCTGGTGCTCATACCATCAAATGGCATGAAAAAAAAAAAACGAACAAGTGTTATCAGCTCACACAGCTAATACTTTTCTAGCCTGCAAGGAAGGAAATTAGTATTTTTCCGATTCACAGTTCACTCTCGTAGTTCTCAGTATTTTAAAGTTTTGTGTCAGCACGACGTAGTCCAGTTTCATTCAGAAAGAAGTACTGTAACTGATAATGCACACTGCACCACAAATCACTGTTTATCGTGTCTGTAAGCGATGCACGTGATTGCATTTCGCTACGTCAACATTCCGTTATATTTTACTGCGCGCCAGTAAGGCGCGACGATTTCAAAACATTGATTGTTGGCCGCTGCGCTGATACAGTCCGTGCCATAAGGTTTGACACTGCGCACGTTGTCCTACGCAGCTTCATTTCTACATCAGTAGTCGTTGTTATTTTACTTAGTGCCAAAGTTACTTAATAAATGAAGGTCTTTTCATTCATTTAAAGTGTTTGAGAGACATTCACAGAGCGTGTCCCTTCATTATCGATCACATTTATGCGAAATGTTTTATCAGTCCACTTACAGATTTGCGCCGTAAACATCGTTCATATACAGTTCATGTTCAGCATACGTAGTTTAACGTGGGCACCATCACACGTTAGTACAGTCTTTGTCCAATATTACTGGTAACATTTGATGATTGGTTATACAGCTTGTCAAAATTTACAGTTGAAGCCTTCTTACATTATCGTCAACTACAGTTCTAATTTGCTCCAAAGAAAAGTATACTCTACAGAAAGTACACTTGATCGCACTGGACTACAAGGGTCGAGTACTTTGTTCAGTGTTGTTTCCATTCGTACAGATTCATACCTTCGGCCTCTGACTTTTACATAATAACAAGAGGACCCATATGCATGTGTTTGTTTCGTAACAGGAAGCACACACGGAAACAAAAAATGAAAAACATTCAATCTTAAACGAGACTAAACACGACTCTAAACAACAAGCGGACAAAAATAGTCTACAAAACGGTGAACATCGCTCGGTACCGCACATGCCCTGACCTAAGTGGTGCACATATTCATAGTCATAGAATGACTTTGCAGCGTGGCGAGGTTTGAAATTCCGTGTGCTGTGTAGGCTGCAAATTAGAAATTTATCTACGTCAGAACGGCGTCTGCTCGATGGCCCTTCACTCGGCGATGTGGATGATGTAAAAGCAGCGTTGATAAAAAACACCATCTAATATCTACAATTACTGAGGCCGCGCAACTCTAGTAATGAAATAAAGTTCTGTAGAAAAACTGTCAATAAAAAATTTATCGGGCGCTAAGTTGGCTTCTGGAAAATAATGTCCGAAATTTCAACACAAAAATGTTTATTTGTTATTATAACCAAAGAAACGGTACTATTCAGTCCACATTTAAACTATTGGTTGTTTTCGTCAAGTTCACAATACATACACTCATTTCGCATGAACAGCAGCCACAAATCTGTCCAAATCCGACCCAAGTTAAACAACGTTTCCACAGTCATTAGTTCCACACTAACATGAGTTATTACATTCAATCCTTCTGGTGGATTTCAAAACAGAAATTGCTCGCCAAAAATGCTCAGTAGTTGAATACTGAAACATGCCATGCGGATACTACAAAGGCCAAATTTTCACACGCGAATATCATTGGTTCAAATGGCTCTGAGCACTATGGGGCTTAACTGCTGAGGTCATCAGTCCCCTAGATCTTAGAACTACTTAAGCCTAACTAACAGAAGGACAGCACACACATCCATGCCCGAGGCAGATTTCGTACCTGCGACCGTAGCGGTCGCGCGGCTCCAGGCTGTAGCGCCTAGAACCGCTCGGCCACCCCGCCCGGTGCGAATATCATTCCAAAAATACAGTTCTAAAACTTCCAAACTTCACAAAACTGTCCGTAACTACATCAGCATTAGTCACGACATGTATCAAATGCGAGGAACTAAATATTCCTTCAGTTTACACATTACTTTGACTCGCACTAGTAACATGACCGTCCGCGTTTAAAGCTAGCGAGAGACTCCCTTGTTGTGGTCTCACCCCCAGTATAACTATCAGGTAACGAGTGGGAACCGTATCAATTCTGTTTGGCTAACCATACTCGCTGCCAATCAGAATGCTCACTCATGATCATACTCGCGCCAAAACTGTCCTGCACCGATCCTTACAATACAGACGCATGTATGTCATTCTGATATACAAATATTAAAGTAATGTTTAATAAACGAAAACGAAAAGGCAATAAATCTGAAAAAAGCCTTTAGATACAGATAATACTCCAGCTGACTGTCTGGCTGCTCTGTCACAATAGCAATCACACCTAGACATACCTCATCAGCAAAGTGAGTAAATTCCCTATGAACATTTTCCCACGACAGGCTTGCTTAACTCTTGCAGCTTGCTTAAGACGGTACATAATGCAACATTAAAATCTGACGAATGTCCCACGTACCCACTCTCATTCAGTGATATATACTCTCACAACAGTCTTAGACACCAATAATAATTTTGTTTGCTTTTTATATTACAAAAACGAAAAATAATTAAAGTTGTAATATGAAAGCCTCAATTAATTAATTCTGCACCTTGCGAGTTCTGTTTATTTTTTAGATAATACCAAAGGATTAACTATTATATTTCCTAACTGAATTTAGTTTCCTAAGTATTGGTTTTTGACTTTTTCGGCAATTTTTTAATCTCTGAAACTATGATAGTGATAAGCTGAAATTTGGACACAATATTTTCCTGAATGTCAAAAGGTAGTGTACCGATTTTGAAAATGATTGAATACTATTTAATATCATTCATTCAGGTTCTTCTAGGTGGTGAATGTACGCGTCCAGTAAGAGACACAATAGCTTTCCCAAGGCAGGTAGTGACAGATGCGGGCGTGTCTCCTGGTTAGGCCGGCAGATGTCAGCCCCCAAAGTTACATGCAGCTAGCCATCCTAAAACAAACGTTCGCTCGGAACAACTTGTGATGCTACAACTTCAATATATTTTCGTCAAATATTCATGTAATGGGTTTCTCACATAATACATTCAAATAGTCACTTACATACACAAAAAATATGAGAGTGACATAATTACATACAAAAATAGGTTGTGTATTAAAATCCAGAAGTGAATTACTGTGGTTTTCGTTCAAGCAAAAATATTTATTTTATCAAGATTCTTTAAAATGTCTAGTAGACACGGCTGTTTAGAATACACAAAATTTTGCACACTTGAAGAGCGTTCATTTGCACTTGAGCTTACACCCCCTGTGTAAATAATAAATATAAAACTTACTTACTAGCAACAAGAGAGTAACTATTAATTACTTTTGACGTGGATCACAGTGAAATGTTGATTATTAAGCTACAAATCGCTTTGTCAGCGTGAGAGTAAAGTCCCTTACCTCCAATGTGTTTGGATATGCGACTACATAACATCCTTCATGTGGCATATTCATTATCTTACAGTAAGTGCCGCTTTTTGTCCTGCCTTTTGAGGAGTAAAGCTTTAGCATGCGATTTCCATAAGACTAAATCACCTATCTAGTAGGACTGGGGTTTAGAAATATTTTTGTCGTACTTGCTCTTTCTGATATTGGCTTGTTTTGCAAGGATACTGAGAGCTTGTTCTACCTTAGTGTCCTGTGTTACAGGGTCTCTCCGTATCCGAGGTAAATAATCTGTCCATTCATTTGCCTTATTGTTTGCGTGCACCAGTTCAGAAGATGAGAATCCTGTCGAAGTGTGGGACAAATTATTATAGATGGTTCCAAAAGAGCCGACATAATCTATCCACTTAGTTTGTTTAGAAGAGGTATAGGTTCTAATGAAACGATGCAATTCCTTGAAGATTCTTTCGAAGGGATTACTTTTTAGATTAAAAAATACAATTAATACTTTTTAGATTAAAAAGTACAATTAATATGTATTTGATGCCCTGAAACTGCATGGAAGCCTTCAATTTCTTGCTGGTGAGGTAGCATGTATTATCGGATATCACTGAGTATGGTTTACCGTCGGACAGAATGAAAGTCGAAGTTGCGGACTTGACAGGATTTAATTTAATACGTTTTCTGATAATGTCGTACAATACTGCAAGATACTTTACCTCTTCTATAGCTGTGGGTAGGGTGGCCTGTAACATCAAGGGCAGTTAATTGTGGGTAGAATACGACGTCATTAAGTTTTAGAGCATACACTGTTGAGCTTGGGTTTCTGGCAAATGACACAGGTTCTGATTAACTGTTGTACACGTCTCTTTAAGTTAGGTTTATAACAAGAGCCTGCTATTTTGCTTGCACATTTGTTAAAATCGAAATGGACCCTGGAGTGGTATGTATACCTAATAAAATCGTCTAAATTTTCTGTTGGTATACAGACGCACCAATTGTCCATGTTTATGTCATGTCGGAAGGATAACACTTTGTCCTGCAATTGATACTGTAGGTTAAATACGCTCATGGGATCTGCTCTTTTACGTTTCGCCACAGTGGATCTGCGTCCTGCAGTTGTACTATGTTCCTACACACGTTTACGAATCGCTGACTGTAAGCGGCGTCTTTTATCAACAATGCTCGGAATTCTGTCGATAGCTCAAACATATCTGCAAGCTCCAGCAGACCCCGTGGAAGGCGAGACAAGGCGTCTGCAACGACGTCGTCCTGCCCATTGATGTGGCGAATTTCTAAATCATAATCCTGGAGCGCCAACGTCCAACTTGACAGTCGTGTGCAATAATCGGCATGATAGTAGGAAACCTTAAGTTTGGTGGTCAGAAAATACCTTCACATGCTTTCCATATGCGTAATAATGGTACGTTTTGAAGGCCCACACAATCGACAATGCTTGCAACTCTATCACTGTGTACACATCCTGACTGTACTCTGCTTGTAAACCCGATAATTCGCACTTCCATCTTGCCCGACGATTCGTCCGCCTGGAAAACACAGGCAACTGAACTGTAACATGAGGTTGCAAGAAAAAACAATGTTTTGTCATATCGGGAGTTGTAGGATGCCAGAATTTATAAGTGATTGTTTGATTTTAAGAATTTCTTATTTTATGTCATCTTTACACGCATTGGTCCAACACCAACGCGCCTCACTATTGAGTAACTGCCCAGTGCGAAGTGCCACAGAAAGAAGCAAGTCCCATAAAAGTTTTGAGTTGCCTCTTGTTCCTTCGGTGTGCCAACTGTTTTATTGTGTCCAGATTTCCCGGTTCACGTACTATACCTTGGGTCGAAATAATATATTTTATTTCATGCTCTTTGAACTTAGGTTTCTTTAGGTAGGCGGTTACGCCGGTGTCCGCAAACCTAACCAACACTTTGTCAATGAGTTCTAAGTGTTCCTGCCAAGTGGCAGTCACAGTAAGCCGATCGTTGACACAAACTGTTGCACGATCTAACAGCTCAGGTCTCAGCACTGTATCGAGCGCGGCGATAAACACATCTGCGCTTACATTCAAACCAAAGGGCAGAACTCTAAACTGGTAACTTCTATCAGCGAATACGAAAGCAGTATACTTCTTCCATCATTCGAACATCTTGATTTGCCAGTATGATGCCGTAGATCGACAGAGGTTAGGTACCTGGTTCAGAAGAATTTCTGGAGCTGTTGTTCCAGGTTCTCATGTCTTGTCCTGACGGGCACCATGATTTTACTCATCTTTCGTCCATCGACCACCAAGCGAATGCTACCGTCAGGCATAGTCACAGCTAACAGAGGGCTGCTATACGGTGAGAAAGAAGTCTCGATCACACCCCAGTCTGGCATTTTTCGTAACTTCTTCGTCACTGGCTCTTTCTGAGAACAATTACCAGAATACGTGGCAGGACTATAGGTTTGATGTTCGTACACTTGCATGTATCCTCGTATCAAACCTGGTTTTCCGAATATAATTCCTTGTAATGGTGGAGTAAGCTTACTAGCTCATTTTGTTCATCGGCACTTACGTGATACGATTCTGCTTCTTTAGCCTGCGCTAAATTATTCACATTATGTGCTTGTTCGTTATTTGCAACATTTATTTCGCAATGTCCTTCCTCTGGTCGCTTGTGTAAAAACAAAATAGTCATTGATTCGCATTTCACCTAGACACCATGGGAGTATTTAGCACGAATGTCAGTTGTTTTCACAATATCCAGTACAATCTTTTCTCCACGGTCTGTTATGCAAATAAGCCCACGTAAGAGATCGATCTGTCTGTCCTTCTCGCACATAAGGTCCTATTTCAGGATCACTGGAACTGACAATTAATTTACTAACAGAAAATAGCAACAAATGGCTCTTTTTCTGACAACGTTGTTAGCCTGAACCCGGTGTTTTATCACTTGGCTTTTAGCACTAATAACCCCCACAGCCTTTCAATTTTGTACGGGGGTCCGCAGCTCGTGGTCGTGCGGTAGCGTTCTCGCTTCCCGCGCCCGGGTTCCCGGGTTCGATTCCCGGCGGGGTCAGGGATTTTCTCTGCCTCGTGATGACCGGGTGTTGTGTGATGTCCTTAGGTTAGTTAGGTTTAAGTAGTTCTAAGTTCTAGGGGACTGATGACCATAGATGTTAAGTCCCATAGTGCTCAGAGCCATTTGAACCATTCTGTACGGGGAATATAGGAAAAGGATTGACCTGACTGATTCGTTTGAAGAATCTGTAATCCATAACTGAAATAGACACTCCTGTGTCTGTAACTAATTGCACATCAACACCGTTGATAGAACTGTTATCAGCGGCTTGTACCGCATACCACTTGGTCTCTCGTCCAATTACGGGTTTCCTGAGACAACTCCTGCCTCAGGTAATCACTGTCATTGTATCGCAAACATGGCGAAGTGTCGTTGTATTGAGCCTTCATTCTGTCCAGCTGCCGACTGATGAAGGCCTACAGGGGTCGCCAACAGTTTGACGCATACGTATGTGAACTCTGTTCAGCTTCCATTACATCGACAACGCGTCTGATTCGGTGATGCACTTGTTTGCGGCGACTACTGCCTGTGTTGCAGTTGACTACTGTCTGGCATCGGTATCGCCGACATCTGATTAATGTGCATGTTTTGTGGCTGCCGTGGTGGCGGTACTGTATTTTGCATCCAGCCACTGGTCCCGGGATTCTGCCACGAGCCGTTTGCAGTCCTCATATTTTTATTACGGTTGTTGATATCAAAACTGTTATTATTTCGAATTTTTGTACTATAGTTGTTGGTGCTACTGTTATAGTTGTTTCCATGGTTGTTATTGGTAGCTTGGTAGTTATTACCATTGCCGCTAGATTTTGGCCGTTGTTTCCGGTGTTATTTTGCCTGAAACTGCAGTTTCTGTAGTTATCATCATTGCAGTAATTGTTTGTCGTTCCGGTTATCATCGTTGGACTCCTTGGCGTCCTCCTGTATGATGTCCAAGGAATCGATTACTGACAGGAAATTCTCCACGGCAGTGTCACGAACATTGACTAATTTCTCTTGTATTCTTATGGAAAGAGGTGGTTCATCCCTGTGTCTGATCATAGTAATATGTTTGTCAAAGTATTTTCTGAGATTTCCCGCTTTTGTATTGTATAATTCGGGGCTGTATACAAGCTTCCTAAAACGTTCCTGCACACATGTGGACCAGAAACGTCCTAAAAAGCATTTCTCAAAATCCAGAAATGTGTTGCATTTCTCTGCAACTTGGAGTGCCCATAGTGATGCATGTCCTGTTATATGTGAGATGACAAACTGAATGTTCTTCCTTTGTGCCCATGATCACTTCGGAAATTCTGTAGGGATACCATAGGGTGGATATTCTTCTTGTGATCATTTAAAGTTGGAAACTGGCGATGTTTGATCAAACTTTCGTCTTGCAGTAAGTTTGTCCAAAACGGTATGCCTGGTTCCGTGTAAGTCATACTTAGGTTTGCCTCATAGCCGGTGTTATATTAAGGCAGCCTTTCATCCATACGGCAGCCTTTCATACACAGGCGGTGCTATTGGCGTATTACCATACTGAGGAACAGTGTGGCTTACATCATTTCACTCTGCTTTGTTTTCATTAAGCATTTGCCTGCCAGATTCTCCGACACACGTTTGTCGTTTACCTTGCAACATAGAGAGGTAGGCTGAATGATTTCTCTAATACTAGTTAGCTCCTGACGTAAGTCAAGGCAAGTATCACCTGTACCAAAAGCTACCTCTAATGTGGCATTTTCTACTTCTTTCTTTATCTTCCTCTGGATAGTCTCCCTCACATGTGTACTCATTTTGTCTACAGCTGAAGTGACTTTTTTCGCTTGCCCTTCTGTAGTGCCATGAGATACTTTCATTTCCTCCAAATCTGCCATCACTTTTTTTCACTTCATCCGGCAAGTCTTTGCAGTTGGTCTGCAAAGTATTGACGTCTTCGCGAATACTTTCTAGATCCTACGTAATATTCTCCACACAGCTTTATCGCGAGCATCTAAGACAACATTTAGTCTTGATGCTAACTCCTCATCTCGAGCAGTGTGTGCTTGATTTAGTTGTTTGATCAGTCCTTCTCCCTAAGCTCCTGCTTAACGTCTCGCTCTTTTCCTAATAACGCTTGTTTCCTATGTCGTTCATTTTCAAACTCGATCAGGAGTTGTTTTTCCCTAAGAGCCTGTTGTTCTTCACGCTCTTTTTCTAATGTAGCTTGTGTGACTTCAAGCTCGTTTTCTCTTACATCCAGTTTTTGTAACAATATAATAATTAAATCTGTTCCTGGCACATTCTGCGTTAGAGGAACAGCTGACGCTGCCTCCTTCACAGAAATATCGATAACATTTTAACTACTGGCTGTCCTGTTCCGAATCCGGAATACTTTTGTCTATATTTTGTGTTTTTGCTTCCCATGTGGGAATTACAGTTGTCGGTAAAGTCTGAATCATTGGCGCATCTGTTCCCTGCCCACTGTTATACTGCTCGGCATCAGGGATTTCCTTTCACTTTGGCCTAACCATTGTGCTAAGTTGTTATTGAACTTCACACGGTTCAAATGGCTCTGAGCACTATGGGACTTAACATCTCCGGTCATCAGTCCCCTAGAACTTAGAACTACTTAAACCTAACCAACCTAAGGACCCCACACACATCTATGCCCGAGGCAGGATTCGAACCTGCGACCGTAGCGGTCACGCGGTTCCAGACTGAAGCGCCTAGAACCGCACGGCTACACCGGCCGGCTAAACTTTACACGGAAGGCACGTAAAATACACAAAATACCAAAAAGAACTTATAACTAAACAAAAAAATGTTTGTACAAAACTGTTTGTCGGCTTCTCCTAAAGTCGCTGCAACAGTGAAAGACTGTCTCGCAGCTGATTTTTTGCACGTGACTGTTGCTGCGTTTATCTATAGCCAGTTCAAAAACTATCCTATGCGCATT
This sequence comes from Schistocerca americana, assembly GCF_021461395.2. NCBI lineage: Eukaryota > Metazoa > Arthropoda > Insecta > Orthoptera > Acrididae > Schistocerca > Schistocerca americana. The sequence goes on from NC_060122.1 coordinate 648,407,416, forward strand.
TAGCGTAAGCTTACTGGTAAAAGACATGAAAGGAACACACGCATATATGTCTTTACCTATGATAGCTTCTCTGAATAATAATGTGATACAGTTTAGTATAAGTGGTCAACTCCAGTTTATTGTTCACGTATGGGCTCAATAGGACCACGCGAGGTACAAGCAATCATTTTTGCTTACGGGGGTTGGCGTTCCGTTGTGTCCAAATTTGTTTCATCCTTTTAGAATAAGTCTCTTTCTTTCATCAGACCACGGTATTCCAATCCCTTTCCTAATTTCCCTGCGACTACCTCTCCAATCAAAAATATTTTATCTGAATGTTTTTCTATCTGTAACGCCTGCCTGAGATACCGGCTACTTTACGATCCTCCTTAATCGCAGCGACCCATTTAAGTGGTTAATTTTTGGCCTTACTTCTGTTTTCGTAGAATTCAGAATTCTGCGATTTGTTTTGTTAGCCTAGTGGGTGCCATCCTTTTAATGTACCCATAAAATGCACGTCTCCGTTTTTTCATGTCATCATCTTCTATTTCCTTATTATTTGTCGGCTTATAAGTTTCTTCATTAGTATTTTTGGGGCCTAATATTTTCCTATCAACCTTTCTTTCTTTCTTTTGAATTTCCTCAATGTCCCTGTTTCTACTTAAAATTATTTTTGCTCCATAAAGACATTCAGGTTCGATTACAGTTCTGTTATACCAAGTTTACTGAATTTAGAAAGTGAGTTTTTATTATAAATATTTTGTGTTAATCTGAATGTAGTTGCCATTTTCTTACAGGAAATTTCTTTTGCAGCTTTTTCCATATCATTTTCTTGTATGATTTCCCTCAAGTATTGCAGTGGACGAATGCTTTTTATTTTGTGTTCAACAATTTTGGTGATTGTTTGTTACATGTCACATATTCCGTTTTTTTCGAGTGATATTTGTAGTCCTACTTTTTCCGCAACTTCTTTAGGAATTTCAATTTGTTTTTTAGCTGTATAAATATCCCTAGTTACAATTGCCAGACCTTCAACAAAGGCATGGCAATCTACTCTAATATTACTTCTACCTAACGTTATTGATTGATCTATATTTTGACTCGACTTTTGCTCTCGCCATTCTGTAATTACCATTTCCAAAACACAGTTCAACAGTAATGGAGACAGTCCATCTCTCTTTCTGAGACCAGTCTTTATATCAAAAGGTTCAGAGATCTCTCCTATGAATTTAAATTTAGAGCTAGAGCAGGTTAACGTTTTATAAATCAGTGTTACAGTTTTACTATGCAGCCCTAGTACCTTTAAAATTTGGAAAAGAGATTCATGATCAACTGAGTCGTAAGCCTTTTTAAAATCCGCAAATGTACATACAATATTGCTACTAGAAATCCTTTGGTGCCTAAGGATTAGTTTTAAATTAAGAATTTTTCCGGACAGGATCTGTTTGGTGTAAAGCCTACTTGGTATTCACCAATTCTGGGTTCAAACTGTTCTTGGGCTCGGTCAAGTAAACATTCTCTGGATGCTTTAATGTTAAGTTGTATAGTTATTAGGGTTTCGTCAGGTTCTTTAGAATTAGGGTTGGTGTTATTAGTTTGCTGCGGTTGGAATTTATTTGCTGGTTCTGAATAGTTCAATAGTTTTTCAAAATAATTAGCAAGTACCTTATAATTTTCCTGATTGTTAAGAGCCAAACTGCCAGCTTCATTTTTGAAACAAAGACTTTGACGTTGGTAACCGATTTCTAAAAGTTGGATATTCCGTAGTTCCTTTTAATGTGTCAGGTTAATTCAGATGTTTCTTTTCTTACAGTCAAACAGGTGTTGTACATATTTTCAGTCTTGTTGCTATTCCAATTTTTTAATGTCTCATGCCTAGACTTAACTGCTGTTTCACAATCCGCGCTCTACCAAGGGTGTTTTTATTTCTTTCAAAACGGAATTAAATTCTGTGCTGTTTTGATGAACTTTTCTTTTAGGCCTTATCAATTGTTGTCTTGATTTTTGTCAAGTTCGCTTGTTATAGTTGGGGTTACTTTAGCAGAGTTACATTTTGGGATGACATTTTTTATTTTGAGGAGTTTTTGAGGTTGAAGTTTTACCTTTATTCTCGTTAAATTATGTTCGGAAGCAATATTAGCCCTCTTTCCAAACTCAGAAATTTAAAATTTCTTTGTAGTTAAGGTATGAAATTGCTGCATGATCGATTTGAAATTCCCCAATAAATGTATTAGGTGCCCGCCAAGGGCACTTTTCAAAATGTCTACATGATTTTAAGGTTAAAATTTTTGCACATTTCAACAAGTCTTTGGCCATTTTCGTTTGTCCATTTATGCGCAGGAAATCCACCCATCGTTTTTTATATTTTTTCTCTTTACCTAATTGAGCATTAAAATCACCCATTAAAATTTTACCATAGTTTGATGGAATTTCCTAGATGATGTTTTCGAACGCTTTCCAAGCTCCATTAATTTCTTCAGTTTTTTTTTTACGGTTATCCTCATTGTCTGGCATATGGGCGTTACTTAATATTTAAACTTTATTTGCGCATTTAAGAGAAATCGTCATTAGTCTATTATTAATGGGTTTTACCTCCGTTATTGAATTTAAAATATTTTTAGAGGCTGCAAAAGCAACTTCCAGATGTGGTTGATTATAATTTATTAAAAAGAATTTTACCAGCTGTACTTTTAAAAAGACGATAATTGCGGAAATCCATGGTGTTATTGTCCGTCATTCGTGTTTCTTGAAGTGCCAAAATTTGAATCTTCTGTTCTTATATCTCCCAATTTATGAAGTTCACTTGTTTGAAAAAATGTTTGTATGTTAAGTGTTGCAAAAATGTATTTGTTTTGGTTTTAAGTTAACCAGATGTCTCTGACCTCCTCTGTTGAATCATACTGCATATTAACCTGGCCACCCCAGAATCCGAAAGACCAGTTGCGCCAGTAATACTGGTGGTGGATTGACCACCTGGTCTAATACTGTGATTATCAAAATGCTCCATGACGAAAGTCTAAGAAACCGACCTTGCCTAAGGTATTGGACAGGTCACAGTGAACGTTCCATCAGATATAGTAGACAGCTGCGAATACAGAATAAGCAGTCCCGGACCAAGGCAAAACAAAACCAAATCCACTTTGCGTGTGTCTTGTAGTAAGCAGCAAAGTGGTTAGTGTCTGTTCACCATTGGTTCGGTTAAATTTTATACGAGTATTCTGGAACTAGCCCTTCCAGTCTTAACACTCTGAGGTCACTCAATGAATCTACTCGACCCCCCCCCCCCCCCAACCCGATACCAGGTACAATCATTATGGAGGATTTTGACAATCACAACTTCAGTCTATTAGATGATTTGGTTTTGTTTCCTTTACTCTTGTTCCTCTCAGTTCAATTACATGTCGAGGTACATTAAAAGAAAATACATATTTATTAGTATCATACTAATTATGACTATATACCTACAAAATTCTGATAAAATTTATTTATCTGGCCCCATATTATGGAGTTTCAGTGTAGTGTAATTTTATATATGTATAAAATTTGTCTGTGTGTGTGTGTGTGTGTTTAAACGCGAATTAATGATCTGTGCTTAATGCAACTGCAACGTATTGTACAAAACTGTCTTTTAAGCAGATACGGTTAAATACTTTTATCACAGATCTTCTTACAATCCTTTAAACGGTTAAAATAGTAATACAGATTTATTACACCCATTACTTCCGTGTGCCAAATAACTGATCATCATTACTTCCTTTTACTGAAGTTACGTTATCGCCCAGATACGTTATTGCACACCAAAGCAAAAACAATGTATTAACCTGACTCTTTTTGTCTGAGTTGTTGAAACCTTAACGTTCTTTTGTATGTATGTTTATTAGTAGCATACAGGTTTGTTAATTTTAATCACCTAAAGCGTATTTAATAATAGCTTTCTGTGTAATGGCCGTTACGTGAAATATAACGTACTCGACATTAGTGGCCCAGTACGCCAAAATTTGCAACAGAAAATGAAAACAATGACGGAGGTGCTTTATTACTTTCATAAATGCATAAAACGAATACTTATTCTCAATAAGTACTGGGCTGTAAGAGCCGTAATTACCAAAAATAGTTGTACCGAACATAATGGTGTACAACAATAGGATAACATCGTAAATAATAAATCTTATAGTAACTGCAGGAAATCACACAAATCTTCTATAAATAAAACATGATTTCAACGGTAATAATGAACAATTCGTATTCTGAAAACGATTTAGATAGATTAAAAATTATTACACTTATTACAGACCTCTTAATATGGAACGTAGGAACAGTGAATTTTGCTAGGTCAGCGGTACAACTCGAAGAAGTACAATGTCTTCTCTTTTATCAGACAAATGATAATTAGCAGAGTATGTATGTTTTGTTTTGTCATTGTCTACACAGATAATAAATCATACTTATAGTCTTTGTGCTTTTCACTCGCTGCACGTCAGCTGAAAATGTCAATGTTTTTCACATATTACAGGAAAATATTAAGTCCTTTTTCAAGTATAATCGCAAGGAAAAATACGCCATTAGACGGCACAGACGAGATGATACGACCGGAGGACACACGAATGACTGAGTGAGATTCAACGCGACAGTGCGAGAACAGGTGTTACCGCTGCTACAGCTACTTGCAAAGTCGTTCATGTATATGGCGATGGATTCAGCTGCGGTGACGACGTCTTTGGTGGTCGTGTGATAGATCGCCCTACCGGGCTGCATAATCGAACGGGAGCGACCAGGAGCAGACATAAATCTTTCGCACTTTGCGGCCTTTCTGGCCCACAAAACCTGAGGACGGCCAAGTTGTCGCCGATAAGAGCCGCGCTCACTGGCGCTGCCTGCGTTATCGCACTGCAAACCGCCGTCCCCTGTAATGCCTTCCGGAGGATAGCAGGGTGAGGGGAGAGAAGTGTGGTGCTAAGAGGCGGATTTCCGGCATTCTGCCCTCCCCCCACCCCTCTCTCTATGTGTGTGTGTGTGTGTGTGTGTGCGTGTGTGTGTGTGTGTGTGTGTGTGTTTGTGGAAGCCAGGTGCTGTGTAAATGGAGAGGGGTGACTGCTCCGACTACCGCTATCCACGCTCGGTATCAGTGATTAAATGCGACCGACTGTTAGACTTTACCCAGGCGAGTACATTTCTTTTGAAACACAAGCTGCCTTGCGCACAAGAGAGTAACAGAGTGACACTTCCGTCGGAAGTCTCTCCGTTAACAACAGAATTTATAGTCATAGTAGAAGTTTTTATGTAGGGTGAAAGCACAGGCGACACAATTAGAAGCCTGCCAGACTCGCGTTCTGCGTTGGTGCTTTTAACGAAACATGTAGACAATAACTTCAGCAATTACTTGATATATCGAACAGTAGAGCAAGCAGCAGCACTTTCTACATCTACATCCACATCCATACTCCGCAAGCCACCTGACGGTGTGTGGCGGAGGGTACCTCTATCGGTTCTCCCTTCTTTTCCGTCGTGGTAAAAAGATCATCATCTTACTGTTGGGGGCGCTGCTGCGTAGGAGCTAATAAAGTTGCCGACACGCAAGAGGCATTGTACAGTACGACAAATACAGCATGGCTTCGTATATACGAGCCATGGAACCACTACTGGAAACCCACCAATAGTAACCTAAATTCGTAAAATGCTGTATATTGACAAAGTACTTGCAAATGAGCCCCCAAGGCTCTAACTGCATCGGGAGTTGAAATAAAAATCGCGATTAGTGACCGAAGGCGGTTTGTTTTTTATTTTTCGAAAATCATACAGTCGTGACAGCAGTGGATAAAATTAAGAGAATGATGAGTTCGATTAAGTAAGGTGCTTTTTTTTTGTGCAGTATGCATGCAGGAGGTAGCCAGTGGCTGTCAGAACAGAGAGTTTCAGGACCTAAGATATGAACTTGTCTAAAAGGTTGTTGGTAACCAATCCCGAGGTTTTGGAGGAAGATATCTGGATAGGATAAACTCGGATCATAAGCATAAGCAAACCACCAGCTTAACTCTGTTACGGGAAAAAAATACTTGGAAGGAATGGAAGCATTAACAGTGGAGTTGTTAGAATATGAGGACCCGTTTAATCCTCATCGGTCATCAATGACCCTGGTTACACAGCAGAGAATCACAACTGAGAAATAGCTACCTGTGTGGTATAAGCCATACCATGTATCCAGTCACCTGCAGCCAGCGATGGAGAAGTTTGATCACCAATTACAAGCTGGTATTTTTGAAGAGAGGGCTAATCCCTGTGTAGCAAGTTGAGGCGGCTTTCATTCTGGCGGCTTTAATTTTGGCGGCATGGCATTTCCCTGGAGCCACTAGGTACTTGGGTTACCGATATCGATCTGATCACATGTCGCGAGCTAGGGTCTTTGATCGAGGCGTGTGTTGTTGGTTTGGCGGGGCCATGACACTCAGCTGGAGGCACGTGGCTGGCAATTCGTTGCTTTTGGGGGAATCCAGTTGTCCGGTACGGAGCTCGAGAAGCCGCGAGTGGTTAAACCGGTCGGAGGCAAGCCTTGCCGGCTCGCCTTAGGACTGGTAGCGGCGAGCTGCGGGAACAGCAGCGGACGTCGCCTGCAACCTGGTCGGCATATTTACAAGTAATTTTAAGGAGTGTTAAGCTTGTGACTTGCATGTGTAGTCGCTTCCGCGATAAGCTAAAATTTCCTACATCTTAGGCATTCTCGTATGTAACCTTATTTGCGCAGGTTGCTGTTCCCTTCTCATGTGTGTTGGCAGGGCAGATTTGGCAGCAGACGATGCGTTGCTGTTCCCCGAGCCCAGAGCAGAGACATGTTTTCTTTCTGCTGCGGCGTCACTTCCATAGTCGCACTACGTCTGGTTTGGCCCACCAACAGTATCGTGGCGGCTGAAGTTAAGCAAAGTTGATCGTTTGATGTGTGCCACGGCGGAGTGTCCCCTGTTTGATGAATTCAGTAATCTCGTGAGGTTTAAAGGGTGTTCTGTGAGCCTAAAGTTCCTCCTCACTATACCTGCTCTTACTTGTTTAAATCTTTCACCGTTATTGCTACTTCTGAAGTGCGTTAAGTTTTAAGGCCTTTTATTTAGCAGTATGAACTGCGAGCCTTTCCTTTTATCCACAGTCGATAGCTAACCCCACTCGTTGTGAAACCAGCCTGCTAGCTCCCTTTTGCCTATAATAGCCGCCTGCTGTAGTTCTCAGCTTATCTTGTACTTTGGGCAATTGTATACTTATTTAGGGGTCATTGTCAATGTTTCTGTTTCTGTGTTCCAGTTGGGAGTCACATTCAAACCGTTTGCCTTTCTAGCTTTGCTTGTGTTTTGGAGGATTGTGTATTTTATTACTCAAGGGATTTTCATTGAGGCTTATAGATTGCTAAGGGCTTTCCAACAGCCACACATACAAGGGGAGGCCGCCAATTGTGAAATTCAGATTCGATTCATACTGCGCGGTGAAATACTCTCTACGATTAATAATTCTCTACAGCGTCGTGACGCAGCGGTAAGCGCTCGGGTTCGTAATCCGAAGGTCGCCGGATCGAATGTCGCGCCATGACACTTTTTTTTAGTATTTGTTTTTTATAATTAATATGTATATATATTCCCGGCAATCAGTTGCAACAATTATGCATATAATAGGTTGTTGAAAGTCGTTTGTCGTGGAAAAACTGGCGACTTCGAACATCATTATGTTTTCCGCAAACAAAGTTGTATTTCACAAATGTTATTAATTGTCTTCATAGTGTTAACCACTTGTAGTTAACAGAAGACGTAGAAACGATATTCCGAAACTAATACGTATAGCGTAAAGTCAAACGTTCGAATTAGAATAGAGACCCCACGAACACAAATTTGCTGTGGCAGGTATGAAATATAAACTCCGTTACTCGCTCGTTACACTTGAATGACAGATGTTGAATGGGCCGAAACGAGCCGCCGCATAACAGCGTAGTTGCCTGTTAACTTCGAAAGAAGGTAGATGCGGTCCCTAGCGCAACTTATAACATTGTCGAAAATCAGTGCGGACGGGAGAGCTTTGGTACACCCTGTTAAAAAAAACGGAAAAATGGAGGCGGTACAATTGGAGAGCGATCCGCCTTCACCAACATGCATAAGCAATTCATTAATATTTGAATTACAAAAAACTAATAATAAAAAAAAATGCATGGCGCGAGATTCGATCCGGCGACCTTCGGATTACGAACCCGAGCGCTTATCGCTGCGCCACGACGCTGTAGAAAATTATTAATCGTCGAGAGTATTTCACCGCAACGGTTTCTTTTAACTGTCGATTTTCTCGACAACGGCTGAGAAGTGCATCTTGGTGCTTTGCCACATTACACCTCTGGCCATGAGCTTTTATTATGCGCAGTATGAATCGAATCTGAATTTCACAATTGGCGGCCTCCCCTTGTTAGCAGTTTGACTTGTTGTCCTTTCTGTATTTTGTATGGGCGTTATCCACTTGCGTACCGTGTCACCAAGGCTAGAGAATTGATAGTACATTTAGTGGCTGCCATTGTAGTTTATTTTACTGATAAAGTTCAGTTTGTTGAACCCGCTTGCAGCCATGACGATTTGGTGTGACTTCTTACTTGTATTTGGGGACTGTATACTCCTTGTTTCAAGCTCTGTTGTTAATGGTTTAAGTTTGTTAAAGTTTATTAATGAATAAATCTTGTTCAAGTTATTTAAATTATTGTGAACGTTGTCATTCTTTTTAACAAGGTTTTTAATTTGTAGTCGTAATGATTGTTGTTAAGCTATAAAGTGCATTCCATGAAACAACAAATGACGAAATATATGGGTCCATCTTCCATGGATTTTTCCTTAAAATTATCCCAACCCTTTTCTTGAGGTATCAGGTAGCACTGGTGGTCACAATTCAAAACTGAGTACAAGTGGAATTAAAGCTTTTCGTTCCTGCAGCCATTACATATATCTTAATAACTGTATGGTCACAGTCACTTATACAACCCTAGGTATAGAGAAAATTTTGGAAAATTTGATACAATGCAGATAATTTTGCTCTATATATCTTTGGAGCACCTATCATCAATCAAACGTATCACCAGAACGCCAGGCAAAAATTGGATTGCATTACAAATATCGTCACATGCTATTTGTGTTAGAGAATACTTAGCCACATTTCAACAACGTTCGATATATGGAGTTTCGCGAAGTTTAAGACTGAGGTAGTAGTGGTGTATTTGGATGACATCATTGTGTTTGCACAGGATATGGAAGAACGCATGTTACTGTTACATGAGGTGTTTAAGAGCATATGTGCCGAACACTTAACTCTCACTATAGAGAAGTATCACTATGCACAGCACAAAATACAGTATTTAGGCCACACTGATTAGTTGTGATGGAGTTTAGACCGATCGTGGATAAGTTAAGGCCATAAAAGATTATTCAAGAAAGTAATGAAGTCCAATTGGCTACCAGAGAGTGGAGGTGCATTCAGTAAATTAAAAGAAGTGTTGCCAAATGGTCCTGTGTTGATTTTTCCAAACTACGAGTCAGGTGACGACGATTTGTTGCATATTAAGTCAAGAAGTAAACAGTTAAAGCAGAGAGAGATTATCCTACCATGAAGAAGGAAATGCTGAGACTCATTTATAGGGTAATATGTTTTGACATTACTTATATGGTATCAAATTCAAGGTAATAATGGATCACACAGTAAAAAAAAATAGGTATTAGGGCTTAAAGATCCATTGAGCAGAGCAACACAGCGGACACCGAAGCTTAGTAATCTCAGATTCGATGTAATCTATTGACCTGATGAGAATCTTGGGAATGGAGATGGCATGAGTAGAAAGGTTGCTCTGTTGGGAAAAGTCGGTCACATCGCTGTAGAGTGGCAAACAACACAAACGGCTGATGAGGCCTGCAAGCTTTATGAAATGCGGTCACAGTTCATTGTGCACGGTGGAACGTTATGCTACAAAATGAAACACAGACATAATGTTGTAGTTCGCGTCATGCTGTGAGAGAAAGTGTTGAGACAGAGGCATAATCGTGAGCTAGGTCATGGGCATCGAACAACCGTGGAAAGGCACATGGCCAAACAGTACTGGTGGCGTATACATAAACAGGATGTGGAGCAATATATGGAGAACTGTGTACTGTGAGCACAGTGGACTGCACTGAGTCATCCACTTATTGCACTGCAAATGTTACCAGATGCTAATACGCCATTTGAAATTTTTGATATGGACGCCCCAGCTCCTTTTACAGAATCGCTGGCTCAGAATCATTATGTACTGACAATAACAGATCATTTTTCGCACTGTGTGGGAATGGTAGGTATCCCAGTTCAGTGAGCTGACTCAGTGGCGCAGGCCATGGTAAATAACTGGTTGTTGAAGTTCGGTGCTTCAGACATGTTGATTACAAAAAATGGTTCAAATGGCTCTGAGCACTATGGGGCTTAACTTCTGAGGTCATCAGTCCCTTAGAACTTAGAATTACTTAAACCTAACTAACCTAAGGACATCACACACATCCATGCCCGAGGCAGGATTCGAGCCTGCGACCGTAGCGGTTGTTGATTACGGATCAGGGCACAAATTTTATATCAGAATTAATTATACAGTTTTGTATATTATTGCATATTCATAAGTTGTGGACTACTACATTGCATCCGCAGGTGACTGGGAGAACAAAGAAAGTTCATCGGACAGTAGGGAAGATATTTAGTCATGATGTAAATCGTTATCATAATGACACGGATATGTGCTGTTGCAGCATATAACTCTCAGGCTCACGAAAATTCAGGCTGTCACTGTGTGAGGTCGTACATGGACAGAAAATTCTTCATCATTTGAAGTAGTGGAACTGTAAGCAGGTAAGAATAGTCGGTAGGGAATTTTAGAAGAACTTCGTGGGAGTTATGGAAACAAGTTCAGAGACAATAAAAAGGCACTCGAATGTCAAGCAAAAATGGGATGACCGAATGCGAACTTACATGACTTCGCTATGGGATAGTGGGTGATGTTAATAAGCCCTTACATCCTGAAGGGAAAGACAAAGAAATTTTTCACTGATTGTCAAGGTCCATAGTAAGTGATTAAATGACTTCATCAGCGAATGTGAAATCACAGCTTCCCACTCGTACCACAGTCGTCTACGTTGGCTTCGCCGTCCTTTATGGGGTGCACCAGATGCCTTACCACTTTTTCCAGTGGCAGTCCAAAAAATGAGGAGGGGTTAGGAAGGCGAAGGTAATAAAGTAGGCAGTGCAGACTATGCCTGTACAACCCGCGTACGCTTTGCTTTATGCAGGGTTCTAGGGTTAAGCCAATGTAGAGAGGAAGGGACTGTGCACTGGAAGTGTTTGGGGTTTATTACATTTACACTTGTATGAAGGCTTTTCTTTAGTTGCATGCTTATTTATATGAGTATGTATTTTGATGGTAGTATCTTGGATTGTGAAGGTAGCTCTAGCTCTGCATGGTTCCTGACTGATGGTCAGCTGTTAATAAATGATGGGTACAATGCTAAGTTAACAGCTTATAATGTGTAGCTGGACTTCATTCTTGTTGTGTGTAAGCAATAATTTTCGGAGATATGATGCGGGTTGTTTGTTTGAATTGATATAGTTAGTGCAGTAATTCGGGACTTTGGTTTTTGCTTTGCAAAGAACTTCAGATGACAGAAGTGTGTTTGCATTGTCAGATGGATAGAGTGTAAATGAAGGATAACTAGGAATATTTGCTGGTTATGGGTTTAGGTATAGAATAGGGAGAGGAAGTAATCTGCAGTTGAAATATGGTATGTTATCTTGCGACCAGTTTTAGGATTCCAGGAAAGCAAACAGGGGTTAAAATCATGAATGTAACATATCCATTTCTGTAACTGCCTAGTAATCCTCTGGAAATGCTACCAGCTTAAAACCTGACCGATCTAAGCACTTACCTTGGATCATGGCACACTCTGTTCTCTTGAAAAGTTATAGCTGCACAGAAGTGACCCATTAGCGTGGAACAAATATTCCAACATCTTCAGCAGTTGCTGCAGCAGGTACGAGCACTGGGTCATGGTAATATGAGTCTCGTCTTTGAGTACCATCTTAAACCTGGCCCTTGTCTGCATAGCCTTGTCTATGAATTGTGGAGAACTATTTTCCCTTCTGAACTACCAACCCGTTAAATACTGACTGGGTGGATCGTCCATAAGTTTTGAGCAACTATAAGTGTACCAGTCTCCTTTCACCATGTAACGGCGTGAGCATGGAAAAAAGGACAGACGGTGTGGAAACTGTAAATAAGAATGTAAGAGAGTGTAAACAATACTTTTTAGCAGCAGTCTGGGGTTCGATGGGCATATTATTTCTAAGGATGGAGGAATATTGCGGCAACGAACCTCCTCCAGGCTTCACAGTCAGTGGCAAGACGGGCAAGACAGCTGCCTGTAAAATCCTCCTGCCTAAACAGCTTGCTGAATGGCCCTAGTCCGCCGCAGTGGTAAGCTAAATTTCCTCTTGCTACACTGCTCGGTGGTCTATATGACAGAAGGTGGGCCCTGTCATGATAAACTGCGCAGAGTCACTATAAATACATGCCGCTCAAACCGTAACAATACTTTCTCTTCAACTACAGCTAAACCCGAGATGTACTCCATGCCACCCTTGGGATTTATGAGTGTTGATTAGCTTCGTCTGTATCTAGCCACGTCATCCACTAGCTGCTGATTTGCGAGACACTGCTGGACCTGATGATTCTGGGCCTCGAGCTAGTGCCACTAAGAGGGTTTAGCTTCCAGGGTAACTTTGTTCTGTCTCTGGGCTTCTCCAAGGGGTCCTGTGCTCTGGGTCTGCACATCAGTGTACTATACACTTGATTATCATGTGGCCAGCTCTCCAGCACTTGTGTGCATTGCTCGTGTAACGCTGACATCAGTCTCACGTCTGTAAAAGTACCAGCGGCTGCTACTTCGTTGAGGAAGTTCAGTCACTCATTGTCGTCACACTGCTGCAGCCAAGCACCCCATCATATAATACGTTTAGCTGCCGGTTGCCACCTCGAGGTCTTTGCCTATCACTGTTTCACCACCATCAACCTCTGTATGACGATCTCACTGAATAAAGAATATAATTGCTAACTGAGTCTTCTGATACCGCTACCATTGGGGAGCTGGTAATGCAGGACACACCGACCTGCACACGCCATATTGAGACGAGCATCCTGCCATTAATGGAGTCCACATCTGTGATCCAATAATATCTTGTAACTGTTTCTTTGTCAGCTCTCAAACACAGAATAACTGTGACGTAAGCATGAATACACATGAATCACTGCGGCTCGCTAACTTCATGTTTTGTTTAATGTTAACTGTTCATTACGACTAACACTACAAATTAAACTGAATGTAGAATAAGGAACTGAAATCTTGTGACAATAGTTTCAGTGTGGGAGTCTTTTTGCCTAAACATCTCTGTTCGTGCAACGAATTTTGCAGATAATGGTTATGTGTTCCATCAGGTGTTTAAGGCTGCCGCAGTTATGTTGAGAAACAGGGTTTTGTAGCAAAAGAGTGAGGAATAATATGGTATATTGGAATTCTAAATAAAACCAACCTGCTTTGACCAAAAAAGTGTTGCATTACTTACTGAACGTCTCTCACTACATTCTGTCCTCCATCTTCTAGTATATTGTGCTAATCTTTTCAAATATATCTACCATTGTATTGCATGGAACTGGGGACCTAGAAACGACGGAGAGGCTTCGTCCCCAACGTAGCCCTCATTGGTACACAATCCCACAACAGGCTACAGCTGTCCACTCACCCCACCGCCGCCCCACACCGTCCCCAGGGAACGTCTCACACCAGACGAGTGTGACCCCAATGTTTGCGTGGTAGAGGAATTATGGTGTACGTGTACATGCCGAAAGTGTTTGCGCGGCAGTTGCCGACATAGTGCAGCTGAGACGGAATAAGGGGGACCAGCCTGCATTCGCCGAGGCAGATGGAAAACCGCTTAAAAACCATCCACAGACTGGCCGGCACACCGGACCTGGACACTAATCCGCGGGGTGGATTCATACCGGGGACCGGCACGCCTTCCCGCCCGGAAAGCAGTGCGTTAGACCGAACGGCGAACCGGGCGGGCAGTATCTACCATACCTTATAACCCCCCTACCGTTCCTTCCGGCGTTGTACTTGAAACATTTCACGTGAGAAGTGTAATACGCGTTGATCTACATGACTAACGAATATTCGTGTGAAACATGGAGGGACATAAAGCACTGATACGAACTGAATTTGCAACCAGGTTGTGTTGGAAGAGCATCAGTTGCTTAGTATAAGAAAAAAGGCCCTACTTTCTCATAAAGAGGAAAAGAATGGTTCATCAGAAATGCAGTGCTACGATAGATGTTAAATCTAAGTGGGCAGATTAAGAATGCTACTAAATACCAAAACGACTAGATGAGGAAAGACTTCAATGGCAGACCTTTACCAGAAGGAAAGACTGATTATTGAAACATCTGGTATAGGTTACAGGAATAGTTAATTTGGGCTAGAAGGAACGACAGCGGTGGTCAGAGAACAGAACTTTTAATGGATGTAAGGTGTGATAGGTATTTACATATATGAAAAGATTAGCACAACATAGCAGAAGATGGAGAACAGAATGATATATGAGGGACGTTCAATAAGCAATGCAACACATTTTTTGCTGAAAAGTGATTGATTTTATTTAGAATTCCAACACACCATATTATTACTCACTCTTTTGGCTACGAAATCCTATTTTTCAACATAATTTCTGTGCGGTTCGACGGCCTCACGCCACCTTACTGGGAGGGATTGAACTGTATATCCATATGGCACCAGTCTACTGCTTGACATCGGAGCCAACGTCATGCTGCATCAATAAGCTCAACGATCAGCCTCGTGACGCGCAAGCAATTCCTGACAGGTGCTCCTTCGTTGCTCTTTATGGTCTTCTGTTAGGCTGTGAGGAACCCAGCCGGGAGACACCATTGAGTACCCCAAGTGATGGACGAGTGTGGCAGTACTACAACAGAAACGTTAGGCTGGGCAGAGAGGTGTTTGATTGTGATCCGTCGATCACCTCGAATGAGAGTGTATGCACGTCCTAACATTGCTTCAGTGCCAGGTCTCCGTAGAAATTCTGCAACCACCTCTGAATATCTGTGATGCTCTGGTTTTCCGCCAAAAGAAACTCAGCGATAGCGCTGTGCTTGGAACGCACCTACGCTACGAACGCCGTTTTGAAGGCTCCATATATCGAAACTTCAAGAATCTATAAGAACTGAAGCGGAAATATTCCACAATGTCCCACAACAAATTTAGCATTTATCAACCAAAACTGACCGAAAAAAGTGTTGTTTTACTTATCGAACGCCCCTCGTAAGCCGAAAGACTGACTAAGATAAAATAAAAAATGTCATGGTTTGATAGTGGAGGACAATCCACACACACACTTCCATCATGATTGTACTGTTTAAATAATAAGAGTGGGCTGCTCTGTTCGTCAGGATGTCATGTCCCGCCTGTTGAGCAAACATCTTCTTCTTCTTCATCATCACTTTTTGTATTAGTCCAATTGTGGCATGTTACGATTCCCACTTTGTTCTTTGTCTGGCAGGAATTCTTTTACCTTTTAGTGTGAAACTTTGAAGTCTCCCTAGAACCATTCTTTGTAGATGATTTTTTTGATTTCTTCTCCTGTTCATCCAATTTTTCTTTCACACTTCAGATTTTCTACTCTTCGAATATACTCATTTCGTATGTTGTTTATTTTTTTGCTTCATTTCGCTACTCTAAGAAATTTCATTTCTATTGCTTGTATTTATTCCCCTTGTCTTTTTTTTCAGTACCATGATTTACTTCCTTAGGGAGTGCAAATATTTTATGAAATTTCAATGGTATTTGTTTCTATATTTTGTGCTTTAAAGATCTGTTCTTTGTTCCACAGACATTTCCATATACATTGAACTTAATCTGCATATCTTCTTCGTATTCATACAATATTTTACGTCCAAGGTAGGTAAAGTACTTTATCTGTTAACTAGTATATGCTTTCTGTTTTCCAGATTGCTGTTGTTTCTATAAACAGACTTTTCATAGCTGATATAAGTTGTAAAGGGAAAGATCTGTGCTCCATTACTCTCTAAAAGACTGGTGATGTGGCTGCCATCTTCGAGTTTACTAGTGAAAGGTCTGTCTCTCATTAAATAAGAATTGGGTATTGGTGCAGCACTTCCTCTCCACTCTATATTGCTGTTCTATCACTAATGGTTGACATTTGAGTGAGAGAGAATTTATGGTCCCAGCAATTCCTCGTTAGTACCTCACTGAGGGAACATTTAAAGCTTAAATAAGCTTAATTGGAGTGAGCCGTAAAGCCAGGATCGCTTGCCGTTCGTTCCAACCCGCGCCGCAAAATAACGCCTCCGTTCGCCTTTGCAGTCGGCGGGAGACAGCTGCGCTTTCCATTAAATTAATATGGAAAGCTCTCTATGTAGTGAGAGGCGAGCGAGACTCTGAATTCAGTTGACAGCCTCTGTGTTTTATAGCTGGAGCTACGTCACATAGGCACTGTCAGGGCTCACATGCTGCTCGTATATAAGACTCAATAAATCATGCTGTCACTTTTTTAAAATTATAACATCAGTTCCTCGTTTTCAGCATCTACCTGGAGTTTTCTAGGCGATGGAAGAATGCATATTCCCAGAAATAGATTGATCGTGATGAACATTCTTTCAGACGAGTCTCTTCAGTTTTGGTCGATCCATCAGGTTTACGATTGATTTTAAACAGTATTGCGTACAGTGGCGTCCACCTCCTTACCCGAGCGATCAGAGTGATACTGTGCAAAAAAATGGGTCAAATGGTTCAAATGGCTCTGCGCACTATGGGACTTAACATCTAAGCTCATCAGTCCCCTAGAACGTAGAACTATTTAACCCTAACTATCCTAAGGACATCACACACATCCATGCCTGAGGCAGGATTCGAACCTGTGACCGTAGCAGTCACGCGGTTCCAGACTGCATCGCCTAGAACCGCTCGGCCACCACGACCGGCTAAAGTGTGAAATTTTGTTGATAATTTCAGTACTGCAATTTGCAAGTAGAGGCCCCATCGTTAATAGCAGGTATCAGCGTTAATCTCAGTACTCAGATGTAACTCCTTCCTTGCTTTCAATTTATCCGTTACAACAGTTCTTTTCGAAATCTATTCAAGTGAATCATTATAGCCATTTATTAGCGTTTCATAAACCGGTTACCCCACGTGTGTAGTTTGAATGTCTATCTGAAGCATTATTTCTTTTCCTCTTGCCGCTTGTTCAGTATTCATTCCACTTACCGCAATGAGAAAAGTTTTTTTTTTTTTAATGGTTCACATGGCTCCGAGCACTATGGGACTTAACATCTACGGTCATCAGTCCCCTAGAACTCAGAACTACTTAAACCTAACTAACCTAAGGACATCACACTCATTCATGCCCGAGGCAGGATTCGAACCTGCGACCAAGTCATCACGATGAGAAAAGGGTATGATGATATTTCTTAATGTGTATGCTTTACTTTAGTAAGAAGGCGCTGCTGTTTCATTTCTCCTTGCTCCTCCTTCTTATTAAGTCCTCTTTTCATAGGTGGCGTGTGGTACATTCTTGCAGATCCCGTGCTCTATTGTGTGAGCATGGGGTTGATCTGCTAGTCTGTTATTCTGCGCAACGGATTAATCTGAGATGTACGCTTTACCCTGTGGCTCCTGCAAGATGCAATTTCCACACCCGCACTACTACAGAAGTCAGGCAGACGCCCCTAACGTTCTAAAGCGAAATGCCTGAAAAACTTTCATCAATAAATATCTCTTGGAGTCGTCTGCTGTAAGGAAATGACACAAATATTCACAAAATTTCTTACGTAACTAGTGGGATACTTGGGTACTGGAGTAGTGCTAGTTAGTGTAAGGAGAACATGAAACTAACGAAAATTATTATTTAATTTGTAAAAATTCTGAGAAATCACAATGGCACTTTTAGTTATGAATTGAACTAGTTATATCCTGGTTCTTTTCGGAATGTGAAATTACCCCTCGAGGATAGGATTCGCTAATGAAATTTCTATACAAAGTTTAAGATTGTTATTGACTTGGCAGAACGGCTGAGATGCGCGCCTACTCAACTTGAATAATTATCCTTTAGAATGTTGCTAGGTACGGTCGTGGCTGTCGTGTGTGAAATGGAGTGAAGTGTACTGTTGTGGATGAAATATGGGGCTCGCAATAGCTGTAGCGCACAATAGCATAAGCTGCGATGACTGCTGTCTGCGCCGCTCGCTGCTGACAAATAAGATAACTCTCGTTCTGAATGTAAATAAGTTATACACAACTGCAACCAGTCACTTTTTCCAATAATAATGATTTATTACATGAACCGGTTTTCGAACCCTTTCGGGTTCATCTTCAGATGATTTCAGGAGGATCCGGGAAGTTACATCATTACTGGTAGTAGCATAATGCTGGGTGCTGGTTCTATGGCAGAAAGATGGGTCACACTTTAATGTATCGCCATGACTATAGCTTATCTGTCGATATGGATGTAAATTTAGTTTTTACTTACTGCGACAGTATAGGCGGCTTTTTTCGTATCTATCTGCCTCCATTTTGATGTCCAGAACACTTTCACACGAACTATATTAGTTTACACTTTGACAGTGACACTTTACCAGCATCCAGCATGCGCTTTACAACTGTTGCTTGTAACAAAGATCTTGACAGAGAGATATGGCATAAGCCTACTCTCGTTCTATCTGGATTGACCTTCGCCAATCAAACTCTCCCTATGCCCTGATGTAGTCAGGGATTCCTATTCGCCCCTAGTCTAACTATTGGTGTGGTACACTGGACAGATAACCAGTCCACCGCAATGCCACTCAAAAATTCGCTCGTAGGCGTTTAACTATAACTCTGTCCGCTCATACCGCACAATAAGTGTGTGGGCCAACACAGTGAACAACGCTTAATCGCAAGGACTCTATATTGAGTCGCACTTCGATTCGCTCTCAACAGAGGTACTCTCCCAGTGAAGTACTGAGGAGAGACTTGTTCCTCGTTCAAAGAGCGACGACGGAACGGCGCCTCTCCATGCCAGACGTGAAGGGGTATATCTTTTGGTCTCTTCCATTACTCCTTCAGCTCAAGGCGTCAGAAGTATCGTCTGCCAATCAGCATTGTTCTTCTAAAACGGGAGAATGACGTTTCGTTTAAGGCGACCAATCCGGAAATCTGTAGTATTGGCGTTTGGCGTTTCCTGTCTCCCTGTGAAAATCTCTGAAACTGCGTGCCATGTGTAAAGAATGTGTAGGTTGGACTTTACCACACAATGTAGCAGATTTTGCTTTTAAGCCAAACACGGGGTCGTTCCCCCTTTCACTCGGGCACACGCTGTCTGCTCCATGGGCGGCCGAGGTTGACTCATCCTCTGAAGGGACCAGTCTCCTGGTGTGTGGTCTGCTTCTCTCGAACTAAAAGCTCCTGTGACCGTCGTGTCTGGAATGTATGTGTGTACGCCAGCCTCGAGTATTTCAACCCCGGTGCGCACTTGTTATTCGCATATCGTTTGCATGAATTCATACAACATTGGCTTTATCTTATCGAGTTCAGGTTCGAATGAAGCGTCTTGATGTGGGGAATATGATTGTGAGGGCGGAATATGTAAGCAATGAATATCAGGAGACCACAACGTCTTACAGTTGTCTTATCGGCAATGCAAGCGCAGTGGACAAGGCTCCTAACTTTTCCATTTTCTCAGATTCAATTCCCACCGTTACGTCCGCCATGTTACCGAATTTTGACCAGCAGGTACACGTAAATTTCAAGCAGTCATGTGTAAAGGACTCCATTTGCCAATCCTAAATTTGTTAGCCCCTCATCGTAATTTTGTTGTTCCAGTACATAGATAATACCTTTTATAGCGATGCTCATTTCTCTCGTTTTCAGTTCAGAAAATTTACCTCCTAAGTATAGAGCAGATAAGTCCCACAATTAAGAACCTCAAACCCTGGTGAAGCCCTACAGGATTTTCCGTTACTTGGGTAAATACCTCGCTGGGACAAAAGGAGACTCGCTTCCTTTTCGCAAGATTTGTGAATGAAAAGTCGGTCTTGATCAGGTTCTGATTCTCCCTTGGCCACTCCACGTGCGAGAAAGTGAATAAAATTCACCTTTTCTCCTCAATATATCCCGCATACGTTATTACTCAGGAATCTATGTAACATTTATGGCCAATGTCCAAACGAATTCCCTTCCTATAGCTTCTCTTTTGTACTCTGAAAGCTTTCTGGGAAACTTATTCGTTCTGGCTGCAGTTCTGCTGCCTTTCACGCATTGAATTTTTTTTTTTTTTTTTTTTGACATACGACATCCCTCACCTTAAGGAAAAATTTTTAGGTGCTGTCCTTAGTGACTAAAAATTTTTATTCAATGTTTCTATAATTTTTGTCATTAATTGGGAAACATACATACGTCCTTTACAATAATGCTCAAAAGGACACACGTAACTGCTTTACAATTGTTCTTGACAGAAATACACATAAAGCAACCTTCTCTTGCAAGACAAACATTTACATTTTTGCAATTCACATTCAGTATCATCGTTACATATTCTAATACATGGAATGTGATACATGTTAACAGTGTCAAGCATTTAGTCACCTTTTTAATGAATTACACTTCATACATCTATGTATGCAACAATCGTTACCCATAGTTTTGTACGAAAATTTAAAACAGTCTCGGCAACGTTTATAATACCTGCATAGACAATATAATATTACTGTAATTACGTCGATTAATAATCAACATCGCCGACCGACCGCGATAAAAAATGGTTCAAATCGTTCTGAGCACTATGGGACGTAACTTCTTAGGTCATCAGTCCCCTAGAACTTAGAACTACTTAAACCTAACTAACCTAAGGACATCACACACAGCCATGCCCGAGGCAGGATTCGAACAGAGTATTCACTATTACTTGCTAAAATTTATTACAGAGCTTGATTAGCTTTTCTCCTTTCTCTTTTCTTTTCCGCAGCCCATATTCTCCTGTACCCTTTTCTTCTATTCCTTTCCATGCAACTGCGTTCCAGGCCCCCATGGCTATTAAGTGCGATATAATTATAATTTCAGTTCGTGAAAGAGAAAACACTTCAGACTAGTTATTTCACCTTTCTACCAGTGGTATCATTCTTCAGCGTTTCTGATTTTGTCTTAACACGTTGATAAACACCACTTCTAACTTCACTTCTAACGTGTCTAACAGACCTAGAGATCTGTCAAAAATTACCTCTCCACTGTCTCTAGACCTGCTTCTCGTAGGACGGTACCTGACTATATCCATCTCTGGGCACTGATTTACAATAGTATTTTTAACACATTTTTCTGCAACAGTCGTTACCAATAGTTTTGTACGAAAATTTAAAACAGTCTCGGCAACGTTTATAATACCCGCATAGACAATATAATATTACTGTAATTACGTCGATTAATAATCAACATCGCCGACCGAAGACTTCAGGCATAAGAAGTCACCTTCACTCTGCCAACGGCCTTGTCAAAGAGGCCGGAGGAGCGGACAGAGGTTCAGAGCACTTTTCCTAAGGGTGGGAAGCTGCCTCTAAAGGCGGAAGAATCAGCCAGCAATGATCAACGGCATGAGGATGCAGGAGGAAATGGAAACGACTGCACATAACGTGTATTCGCAGGACGTGTGGCCTCTAATTGAAAAAGTGTCTTCATGAGATCTCCATTGGCCAATAATTCCGGAATTGTCCCTCATTGGATCTCCAGGAAGGACTGCCAAAGCGGAGGTGACTAGGAGGTAAAAATTGAATAACGTTCTACTAGTCGAGGCTTGGAATATCAGAAACTTGAACGCCGTAGGGTAGCTAGAAAATCTGAAAAGGGAAACGCAAAGGCTCAGTCTAGATATAGTAGCGGACAGTGAAGTGCGATTCAAAGAAGAGAGGATTTGTGGTCGGATCAGTATACGGTAATTTAAAGAACAGCAGAAAATGGTGTAACGGGAGCAGGATTCATTATAAACAGGAAGCTAGGACAGAGAGTGTATTACCGTCAACAATTTAGTGATAAAGTTGTTCTTATCAGAATCGACAGCAAACCAGCACCGACCGCGATAAAAAATGGTTCAAATCGTTCTGAGCACTATGGGACGTAATTTCTTAGGTCATCAGTCCCCTAGAACTTAGAACTACTTAAACCTAACTAACCTAAGGACATCACCCACAGCCATGCCCGAGGCAGGATTCGAACAGAGGATTCGCTATTACTTGCTAAAATTTATTACAGAGCTTGATTAGCTTTTCTCCTTTCTCTTTTCTTTTCCGCAGCCCATATTCTCCTGTACCCTTTTCTTCTATTCCTTCCCATGCAACTGCGTTCCAGGCCCCCATGGCTATTAAATTTTCACTTCCCTTACGAACTGCATTACCCTTTCAATATCCTCATATACTTTCTCTCTCTCTTCGTCTTCAGTTTGCGACGTTGACATGTATACCCGAGGTATCGTTGTCAGGCCGGCCGGGATGGCCGAGCGGTTCTAGGCGCTACAGTCTGGAACCGCGCGACCGCTAAGGTCGCAGGTTCGAATCCTGCCTCGGGATGGGTGTGTGTGATGTCCGTAGGTTAGATAGGTTTAAGTAGTTCTAAGTTCTAGGGGACTGATGACCTCAGAAGTTAAGTCCCATAGTGCTCAGAGCCATTTTTTAAAAAAAATTAAAAGCAAGAGTGGTAACATTAAGTATGAAACGGCAATTCCACTGCTAAGTGCAGAGGAGAGACGCATAGGTGAAAAGAGCACATTGAGGGCCTGTACTAGGGGAAAGATTTGTCTGATTTGATAGAAGAAGAAACAGGAGTCGATTTCGAAGAGATAGGAGATCCAGAATTAGAATCAGAATTTAAGAGAAATCTGGAGAACTTAAAATGAAATAAAGCAGAAGGGATAGATAACATTCCACCAGAATTCCTAAAATCATTGGAGGAAGTGGCCATAAAACGACTATTCACGTTGGTGGGTAGAATGTATGAGTTTGGCGACATACCATCTGATTTTCGGAAAAATATCGTCCACACAATTCCGAAGACTGCAAGTGCTGACAAGTGCTTAACAGCTCATACATGCAATTTTCTGACAAGAAGAATACACGGAAGAATAGAAAAGAAAGTGAGGATGTGTTTGATGACGATCAGTTTGGCTTTAGGAAGGGCAAGGTCATACGAGAGACAATTCTGACATTGCGGTTGATAATGGAAGCGAGACAAAAGAAAAATCAAGACATATTCAAAGTATTTGTCGGCCTGGAAAAAGCATTCGACAATGTCAAATGATGCAAGATGTTCGAAATTCAGAGAAAAATAGTGGTAAACTATAGGGAAAGACGGGTAATATACGAGGGTTGGAACTTAAATAGTGGCAATTATTTATTCACAACCGATACAAAAGAGTTACATTTTTGCACTTGTTATGTCCTTCAAAGTTGTCACCAGTGTTGTGCAGAACCCGTTGCCAGACATGTGGAAGGCGTAGTATACCGTTAGCAGAGCCTGTTCTGTTGATGGCACGAATGGAGCGGTCTACTGCCTGTCGAATCTCTGGAACAGTTCTGAAGCGAATGTCACTGGTCTACTGCCTGTCGTATCTCTGGAACAGTTCTGAAGCGAATGCCACCAAGTGGTTCCTTAATCTTCGGAATCAAATTAAAGTCACAAGGACTTAAGTCCGGGGAGTATGGTCGATGGTATAGTACTTCCCAGTCCCAACGACCAAACGGAGCAGCCACAACTTGCGCTGTATACACACGTGCATTGTTGTGCAAAATGATGGGTGGGTTGCGCAGAAATTGTCGCCGCTTCTCTCGCAAAGCTGGTCGCAGGTGATGCTCCAAAAACGAACATTTATACTATGCATTGACGGTCTGCCGCGGAGGAACGTAATGCGTTAGGATAACACCATCACGGTCGTACACGAGAATCACTATAACTTTAGACCGCTCCATTCGCACCATCAACAGAACAGGCTCTACTAACGGCATACTACGCCTTCCACATTTCTGGCAATGGATTCTATGCAACGCTGGTGACTACTTTGAAAGATAGTAGCAACTGAAAACATGTAACTCTTTTGTATCGATTGCGAATAAATAGTTGCCCTATTTAAGTTCCAACCCTCGTACAATATGTACGAGAGCCAAGAGGGACTAATAAGGGTGGACGGCCAAGAATGAAGTGCTCGGATTAAAAAGAGTGTAAAACAAGGATGTAGTCTTTCGCTCCTACTGTTCAATCTGTACGTCGAAGACGCAATGATGCAAATAAAAGAAAACTTCAGAAGTGTAATTAAAATTGAAGGTGAAAGTGTATCAATGATACGATCCGCTGATGACATTGCTATCCTGAGCGAAAGTGAAGAAGAATTACATGATAGAATGAACAGTCTACTGCCAATATGGATTAGAGGAAATCTAAGGAACATAAAAGTAATGAGAAGTAGCGGAAAAGAGAACAGCGAGAAACTAAAGATCAGGACTCACGGGCGCGAAGTAGATGAAGTTCAGGAACTCTACTAACTAGGCACAAAATAACCAACGACGGGCGGAAGAAGGAGTGCATCAAAAGCAGACTAATACTGGCAAAAAGAGCTTTCCTGTCTAAGAGAAGTCTATTAGCATCAAACATGCGCCTTAATTTGAGGAGGAAATTTCTGAGAATGTGTGTTTGGAGTGCAGCATGGACTGTGGGAAAATCGGAGCAGAACAGAGTCGAAGCATTTGAGATTCGAGGCTGGAGACAAATTTCGCAAACTAAGTGGGCTAATAAGGTAAGGTATGAGGAGGTGGTGCGCAATATTGGAGAGGAAAGGAATGAGCTGAAAACACTGACAAGGAGAAATCACTTACACGGTAAAAAAACCTAAACAGCCTACTTACATAGCCCCCATGCTCCCCACAAAAAATTTTTACAAATTCGATTGGGCAGTGGCCAATACAGATTTGAAAAATTTTTTCATAATTACAATAACAAAGAAATCAAATGCACACACTTATTGATACAATGTTGGTCAAAAGCTAAAATTTTGTCACAGTCCATAAAGACAGTCCTGATCATTCATCATAACAGTAATTACAGGTTTTTTTTCACAAAGTCTCATTAGTAAAAGAAATTGCACACAGAAGTAGTGGATTTCCATGCAGTCTTGAAGAAGTAGTGTTGTCCTTCCAACGGAAGGACAGTGCTGACTCTTGACATGCTGACAGGTAATGGGCCACAATGGAGCAAACCCACAGCAGAGTCATTCGAAGTTTTGAGAAGTATTGGTAGGTAAGTCATCACAGAGCAGACCCACTGGAGTCCTGGTAGAGATTGTGGTATTGGTGGGCCACCAGAGGTGCAGACCCACTGCAGTCCTTGTAGAAATAATGGCGTTGGTGGGTCATCATAGATGCAGACCCACTGTAGTCCTTGTAGAGATAGCCAGCAGCCATCTGTTGCGATTGTGTAGGTGCACATTCACCATCGAAGAGTCTTGCGGAGAATATAGCAAGTCCATAAACCACCACTTGTGCACTCACAAAGTTTTTGGAATTGTCCTTAGAACCAGCAATGCTGTTATCCAGTCCCTTGCTGAATTATTAACACACGTGCAAACACTAACAGTCCCTACTTCTCACATATTGTCCATATACTATGACCAACAGAAATGTGTGGAGTGAAATGTAACTTACAAGTTACTTAATTTGATTAACTGGTGTCAATTACAATATTATAACACGAAAATATAATTACAAAGGCCCAAAATACATCATTAAAGAACATAACAATACAGATAACATTTGTAGTAAAACAGGCGTTACAAAAGAATAGAAATAGACATATACGTCAGTGTTACAGGAATTATGACATAAGTACATACATAGAAGATCAGAATAACTTTTGGAACATCAACGTTACACATGAGTATTAAACAGAACGGAATTAATAATGTCTAACATCTTTACAAAGTAAATAACATATTATTAATGCAAATTATATTTGAGGATAACAGTATTCCTCATCATAGTGAATGTAGCTTAATATTAAAAGAAGAAAAAATTCTATGAAACTACACAGAGACAGGAAGAAAACAAATACACAAGGGTACACAAACACATAGTGGGATAACACCAATAGGAAAGGTCAGGGTTCGTTTGCAGTGTAACATTTGGTACTGCAGTCCAACCCAAAACTTCATATATCTTTCCTCTTATTTCATCCTTTGTTTCCACCAAAAAAATTCTATCTAAGCATGCTTTCTGTATTCCGTTCATATTTCTTACAAAATAATTATTTCTGATTGTACAATACTCATTTAGGCCCAAACCGTTTTCATGTAACTTTCAAAGCATTCTTCCCCTATTCTCCATAGTTCGTTTCTTATATAGTCTACCCCCTCTTAAGCTAACTTAAATCTACTGAGCTCAGATATTAAACTAAGGGACGAGGCAATGCAGCAGCACAAAACAATGAACACAAACTGCAATGACAAAAAAATTCAAATTTGCAAAGCAAGCAGCATTAAATCTGGCTTAGCAGAGTATCACAAATTAAAATTCAGTAGCACTATGCCTGGCAAACAGCAGCTTATATCTAAACATGACATAGCTCAAGCAGAAAAAATATTACAGTAAAAACAACAATGCAGATAAGGGAAATGTATATTCACATCTTAATATCTATGTAATTAAAGTGGTGCACCACAACAACTTGTTGTAAAAAAAATATTACCATGTACTTGAAAAGAAAATTATGTGTTACTGTTACTAGTTCCTTCTTATTGTTCTTTCCTTTCCAAGTGCTCCTTTTTTAAAGAATGTGGATCATAAAATAATTATTTAATAGATCTGTTGACAGAAAGTGTTCACATTAGCAAATGCATTTCATTTTATAAAAGCAATGCTGCAACACAGCTGGAAACCAGATATCAAATGAAATAAGCAACTATGAAAAGCAAAGCATAAAAATATCATTCAGTAGTCATGTGACATTTCATAAGTTAGTAGAAATTATCTCAACTCTCATAGAAAGACGCTTGTCATAATCAGGTGTGCAGATGTAAAAATATTTCCGAGGATAATGGCCTCCCCTTTTTTTTGGTTCTACCTGTGCCGCTGACAAGGGCTCGCAATAATGGCTTTTTCTCCAGGTGTCTGACACAGCTGGGTGCCCGCGACGTGCAGGTGGTCACTTAACTTTCGTACGGAAATATTTACGACAGCAGTTTCTGCTACCGTGGCAGTCTCATATAAAAATATTTCACAGGTCAAGAGTTAGCGTTGCAAATCTGTAGAAACAAAATCCTATAAATATAAGTGTCCAAAAAAATTTTCAGTGGCATTGTGATACATTCACACATGATTCACACATGTACACACATTTCATAATTCTAAAGTATGATTCTTGGTTTCCAACATCCTTTTCCATAAGTCAGAGTCCCTAATCACTATTCGTTACTCCTTACCTTATTACACATATACGTATCCATCGACACTCGTCAATATTTCGTCATTATAAATATGAAGCATAATCAAATAACTCATATAGCCTCAGCCTATTAATCATAAACATACCTCAGCAGCATAATACACATCGTCGTCGTAAAAATAACATCATTAACACCTTGGTCAAATCTCAAAATCGTCGTAACTTCCTCCAATAATTAAAAAAATTCTCTGCTCATGTCAAAAGTGTCATCTGCCTCAAACGTACTTTAAAAATCATGAATCCATACCAAATACATCATTCAAAGCTCTCATAGTATCACAATGGTTCCGAAAAAATATGAACAGATCACACAGTACAGACAAAATACAATTTCATAAGTGTGAAGTTACCCAACTGTGTATTGCGTAAACATATGTCACTGATGTAATAAAATAAATGTTGTCTCTCTCAGTTAAATGATCAGATAGCTGTGTAATTTGTGTTGGAGAAATATGGTACCGATGTGTAAAGTTGTATAAGCAAATACCATATTTGCTAGGGTTCCTTGTGGTTGCCACACACATGGTACACAAAGTAAGCGTGTACCCCCCTGAGGATTAATGTAATTATACCCTCAGGTGTTACAGATTACAGCAATGGAATGAAATGTATCACGGAAAACCTTTGTATTATTGTACTCCAAATATCTTTAAAAATAAATGTTTTAAGTACAAAATTAATCACTGAAATGCGTGTCCTGTAGCGCTAAATGTGCGTCTTGCTGTAAGATAATCTCTGTGGAAGTGTCGTAGTTATTTTCCTCCGAAAGCTAAGTTCTGCAGAAGTCAATGTACTTACCTCATAATACACAAAAGTGAAATGCTTTGCGTATAAATGTCTTAGTTATTACGCTAATTGCCGTGATGAGGAAAGTACTGTGCTGTAACGTATTGTTGTGCTACGGAAAAGGCAGTCTCATTGTAGCTATACCACAAAAGTTACTAATAAAACATGTTTTGCTTTCCAGAAGAATTCAGAAAACTGTGCAGATATAAAACAGATACACCACAAAAGCAACATTGTAAATTGTCACTCATTAGTAGTGTCGTGATAAAATCGTGTAGCTGTCACATAAACTAACCACTGTGCCATCTGGTATCTCACTGAAAGTACTTTAAATCCAGAATATATTTTCAAGTAAACCAAAATGTTGCATTAAAATCTCATTAGCAGTACTGGTAAATGTTCTAAGTATGTAAGCCTTATAGTCGTTCCATAATCGTGCAACTAACAAGCAAGAATGTACACACACAATAACACTGTGACGTCTGTTCACTATAACAATGCATTCGTCATTTCTGTTTCAATAAGTTCTCTTGGTTCTTGACTGGATATTTAACTTCAAACATTGTTGCATGTTAACAGATTCTAAGTCTTGCAAGCATACTAGTAATGTAAAGTGAAAAGTTTTATGGCAATGACAAAGTTAAAAAGCAGATTATCTTTCAATAAACGGTTTTACATGTGAAATGTGGTACAATCTTTTACTCTTCAAAGTACTCAGAGTTTGAACTTGAATGCAATTGTCATGCGGTATACGTCGGTAAAGAATACTGGAATTTTTCTCAAGGTTAGCGTCTATGTTATTTTTCTCTGAGCCAGCCGGCGCACGTGTATGCCTGCAGCGCGAGTCATTGTCTGTCTCTTTGTTGGCGCGCGTCGTTATTGGGATTAGCAGACTTAACTTCCACAAATTCGCCTTGCCGAGAGGGCCCAGCTCTGTTTAAAGCTCGTCAGTTCTGATGGAATTCAGGTCTGTCGTTATGTCGGTAGTTTACATAGTTTCTTGTTTGTCGGTCATGTGGTGGAGAATTTCTCCCTGAATCGTAACTGTGCGCCGAACTATTGCGTCTGAAGTTATTCTGTCTCCCTTGATAATAATTATTTTGGTTCCCATATTGTCTGTTTCTCTGATTGTCTCTGTGATAGTCATTACTACGAAAATGCGATCTTTCTCTTTAACTATTATTACTCTGCCAGCGGTTGTCATATGGGTGGTGTCTGTTTTGGTCACGATTTGCGTTGTAAGAATAGCCTTGTCGTGTAAAGTTATTACTTCTTTCATCGCGGAATTGCGACGGATGTGACCTGTAATTGCTGTGTTCCTGGTTTCGCGTTCCGCGATTGTCAGTGTCAATTTCTAATTCTTGTAAGAGTCCCTGAAATGCTTCAATGTCGTCTTTGCAACGTCCTGCCAAAATAATATGTCGTAAATGTTCAGGCAGTTTGATTAAGCAAATGCGGATGAGTTCTGAGGGGCTGTATGGGTTTGAAAGATACTGATTCTTGTGCAACATGTCTTCAAAATATTTCATAAGACTGGAAAATTCAGATTGTTCGAAACATTTCATCATTATGATGCCATGCTTCACTCGGTCTTGTGTGGCTGGAGACCAATATGCTGAGAGGAAGGCATGGTAAAACTCTCCTTCACTGTGGCAATCGTGAATTACCGATCGCATTCTTACAGCTGGTTCATTCTCCAAGCAGCCACACATAAATTCCAATCTGTGTTCTAACGACCAGTTGGGAGGAAAACAATGAGAGAATTGATGGAGCCATGCTTGTGGATGAATGTCGTTGCCAGAATTCTTAAATGTTTTGAATTTACGTGTAGTAATGAACAGCTCATAGTCAAAGTCATCATGTCGGCGAGTCGCATATCGGTCGTTGTTACGTCGTTTCGGCGGTTCCATTTCAAAATTCGGTGCACCTTGCCAATCTCTTTCATAACTTCCGAAATGCCCTGTGTTATTATTTTGTGGCTGTTCCGTATTTCTATGTCCCTCTTCCCGTATTGGGGCGCGAGCATCCTCTGAAATACGTAATTCTTGTATTACCTGTGTCAGCTGATCTTGTAATTCTCGGATTTCTCTTTTGTACTGTGTATTGATTTGATTTTGATTCTGTTTGAATTTTCTAATTTGTTCATACTCTTCTGTGTCAGTGAAGGCTACGGGTCTTGTGTCATTCAGATCATCATCTACCTTTGTAGATAAGTTAGTGACCTGATCCGAAAGTTCGGCTACTTTCTCTGATAATGAACTAATTTCCTCCATGTGTCTTTCTACTGTGTCCTTTAAGTTTTCCTGAGTTTTTGCAAGTTGCGTAACCGAATCGGTAGATGCAACTGAGTCAATTTTAGTTTGCAAGGTCTCATGATTTTCATGAACAATAATTTGCAGTTCTTTTATGGCTGCTTCGTGATTCTGTAATGCATTTTCATGCCGCGAAAAAATAGGTTGAAAATGCTCACAAATTTGTGTTTTTACGTCGTTACAGACTTTTTGACATTTCGATTCGATTTTATGTAACTCAGTAGTTAAATCTTCACGTGTTTGTTCAAGTGTGGTGTCTAACTTTTGAAGATTTTGTTCCATTGTGTCTAACTGTTGCTGTGTTTGTCTCTGGTGTTGTTCCATTGTGTCTAACTTTTTAAGATTTTGTTCCACTGTGTCTAACTTTTTAAGATTTTGTCCCATTTGTTTCTGATTTTGTTCAAGTGTTGTGTCTAACTTTTGTAGCTTTTGTCCCATTTGTTGCATTAACTGTAATAACAATGCACTCATGTCTGAAACATGTTCCTCAGTGCTTTTCGGCAGTGAATTTGCACCGGCAACATTGACATTTTGACATGCAGAAAATTTGTCTTGACTTATTTGAGAAAACGGCGAGAACCCAAAACCTGAGTCTACAGTATTCGCAAAATTGTGTCCTGTCATTCCCGATTCCTGAGGCAAGCTGTTGCCGACCGATCGATCGATAATGCGTCCCTCTTCACTAATTGTTTCACTGTCCACGCCATTGTTTGCCGCCCGCTCCATTTCCCTATGCACGATTACCAAATTACTACTTTGAACATCAGTTAATTCACTACTCGGTGGCGCTAACACACTGCTTTCGTCTTCACTGTCATTTCTCAGTTTACTTTGGAGCCTAGTATTACGTTTTTCACACGCCATTATTGTCACAATATTTCACACGACAACGCAGAAAAGCACAATTTGAAGAGCAAAAATAAGAGAACACATTAACATAGCACTGAAAATAATATTTAGTTAATTGCAAGCGCAGCTGCGAAAAACTTGCTGCAAATCTACATGCATGCCACAACTGTTTTACTGTACAACAATGAAAAACTACAACTACAAAGGAAATTCTCTCTATAATTACGCGCTAGCAATAAACAAAATCTACACTAATTACACAAACTACAAGAAAAAATCAGAAGATTCCAGTGAGGTATCCTAGGCTAAGGGTCGACATATGAAACGTCCCCTTTGAACAATTTATACAAGACTGTGCTTAAACTGACACACAATATTTTGTTAGCGCAACGCAATCTGACTTTCAAAATTCCCTACAAAGGAATGGCCCTGACTAACATTAAACTATACTTTTCACAAATCACTTACCTCACAAAAATCTTCGCTGCTCAAGCTACTGCAATACAGCGAGCGCCACTACTGCCAGCTAAATAAAAGATTCAAACTATGGAAGGCACTAACTACTGATAGGGATAGTTAGCAAATGAAAGATATTAATAGAGAACAAACAATGTATTTACCTTGGTATCATCATATATAAATATAGCAGTTCATGACAAATTTCAAAACTCCGCCCTCTCTCTCCCCACATCCACCACTGCTGGCGGCTCACCTCCAACTGCGCAACGCTACGCGCTGTTCACATCCAGCTGCCGCTGCCCAACACTACAATGCCGAGTATTACAACAATGCAAAGCAGACACAGACTGCCCACAGCACAGCCAGTGATTTTCATACAGAGGTGGCGTTACCAATAAAAAAACCTAAACAGCCTACTTACAACGGTAATAGAGGGAGCGGTAGAGAGCAAAAACTGTAGAGGAAGACAGAGACTGGAATATACCCAGCAAATAATTGAGGACGTAGGTTGCAAGTGCTACTCTGAAGTGAACATATTGGCACAGGAGAGAAATTCGTGATGGGATGCATCAAACCAGTCGGAAGACTGATGACTGATGACTTCACCAGGTACCATGAAACCCCAGAAAGAGAAATGACTTAACGAGAAGTTGCTAAAGGCACTTCTCTCCTGGTATTCAGTCTCACTTTGTAGATCATGCAACTTATGCCCAGCAGTTGTTATGTCATCTAACTGCCTAATTGTAGGCTATATTCGCAGTTCCAGTTGAAGTTCACTTATATTCTTCCTCTCATAATCCACTAAGCAAGTCTATTTCCATGTTAAGTTCGGCATAACATCACTAATGGGAAGATTTGTTCGTATTATTTGTTCAGACTGTATCACCATCTGAGCCGTATACATATGACATTTACCGAAACCTTCTAAGACATCTATCTTGACCTTGAAATACGTGGCATCATCTTCGACTTGGGTTCCGAACAGAATCTTACTAACCTCGCCCATGAAGTTTAAGACTCCTCGTTTCTCTGTGCGGTATTCACGCCGTGCCTGTTGCCCAATCAGACCCAGTGCGTTTTCTATTTTTCCTATGTACCATTGTATCGTAAGTTCGGACTGTTACACTCTGATACACTCATATTCAGCAATGCCAATCTGTCTGTATAATATCCAACTGCTCGCCTCACAGGAACCTCAAGGCGCTCAAATTTCAATTAAATTAAAATAACTCACAATTTTCCACGTTACACTGTAAATTTTTACTCGACCCCTATTGTCATAATACAGTCCCGGTGATGAATGGAACTTCGGTACTTGCATGTACGGTTCTTGTCTGGTGTGCTCAACCCCAATGTGCAGTAGGACAACACCGAAGAAGCAGTATGACTCGACATCTGGAATCAGAAAAATCCCTTCAGTCTGTTTGCATGAACTGTAAAATATTGATTTCTTTGAGACATTAGGCCCCTCTATTCGTTCCGTCATGTACGGATCTCACCATTGTGTACGTAACTTAGGTGCTCCGTTTTATCATACGCTCTCATCAAACGACAAAACCTTATTCCCACACTGGAGTTCCTTTGGGTTCTGGGTCCTATCATAATATTCCTTATTTTTTATCTTACAGTGCACGTTCTGCGTTCTTACACGTTGGTGCATTTCTTTCATGCACTCCTTTAGCTGTGCCTCACAATCATCCGAATTATACCTCACTCCACCAGGATCTTTCTGTAGTATCCTTGTCAAGTTACACGTTCTTCCAAAGAGCAATTCATGTGGCGTATAACGTGTCACATTACGCGGTGTTGTGTTATACACAAAAACCGCCA
The DNA here is from genome assembly GCF_021461395.2 of Schistocerca americana. Lineage (NCBI taxonomy): Eukaryota > Metazoa > Arthropoda > Insecta > Orthoptera > Acrididae > Schistocerca > Schistocerca americana. Next base: position 648,441,227 of record NC_060122.1, read on the forward strand.
GTGGAACCCAATTTTCCCAGTTTGTCTGTGCTCTATTTAGTAGTGTCGCAACATCTCTGTCAATGTTCGATGCGAACTCTCTAACGCTCCGCTTGTTTGAGGGTGTAACTTGTTGTCTCTATCTTCTCGATACACAACAGTTTACATGCTCTTCTCATAGTCTCAGTCATAAAATTGTTTCCCATGTCACTTAACAATACTGACGGCATTCAATGCCCCAGTATAAACTTCTTAACTAGCACCCTTGTTAATTTCAATGGGTTCACCTACCGTAAACTTCGTCAGCACATCCTGAAACGTAAGTATATACTTGTTGCCTCAGTGTGTCTTGTTTACTGACCTACAGTGTCAATGTCACACCTTTCGAAAACGTGTTCAGGCATCTCCGTGATCGCTAGAGGCATGTGTTCCTTAGTGAGCTTATTCTTTTGACAACTTTTGCGTTGCCGGACGTATTCTTCTATATCTCTCTTCATACCGCTTCATACTCGGTGCTTCTTTGCTCGCTCGCAGCTTTTTCCTATACCCTTGTATCCTCCAGTGGGAGAATCACGGAATTGTTTTAATATTGCGGCTCTTTTAGACGCGCATTTTTCTTCAGGCTTTCCCAGCTCAGCTGTCTTTTGTTTCCAAATATACTTTTCTATAACCTTGGTGCAGTTTTCGCATTCCTGAGTAATACCTTTTACTGTTCTCGGATAAGCTGTTTTTTGTCCTGTGTCCCTGTCGGCCGTGTCTGCCAACTGCCACTGTGAGCCAATAGCCCCATTGTCATTGCCTAGCGGTGGGTACCTGACCCGCACCACGGCTTCCGTTTCCACCTGCCTTGACCTGGGTCACTGTCACCTTCCAATCGTGCACCCGCCGCCCTGATCTCTCTCGCTTGCGAGAGTGCGTCGGCGACTTGACTTTTTTTCTTTTATTCTACGCGTCTAGTTCCTTAAGACCAAATTGAGGAGCAAACCTCCAAAGTCATGGAAAGTGTCAGAGCATGAAATTACAAAATAAAAGTAATAACATATAAAATGTTTAAGAACCCAAAAAAGACATGTTATAAGTTTAAGTAAACGCAGTCAACAATATGACACTAGCATCCGCTTAATTTTTCAAAAAACCCCTCGACGGAATAGAAGGAGTGATCCATGAGGCAACTCTTCAGTTTCGATTTGAAAGCGCGTGGATTAGTGTTAAGATTTTTGAATTCTTGTGGTAGCTTATTGAAAATGGATGCAGCAGTATGCTGCACGCCTTTCTGTACAAGAGTCTAGGAAGTGCGATCCAAATGTAGACTGTAGGTGTGCCTAGTATTAACTGAGAGAAAGCTACTAATTCTTGGGAATAAGCTGAGATTGTTAACAAGAAAGGACAGTAAATAAATAAGTATATATATATATATATATATATATATACACTCCTGGAAATTGAAATAAGAACAACGTGAATTCATTGTCCCAGGAAGGGGAAACTTTATTGACACATTCCTGGGGTCAAATACATCACATGATCACACTGACAGAACCACAGGCACATAGTATGAAACGTCCCCTTTGAATAATTCTACACGAGACTGTGCTTAACCTGACACACAATATTTTGTTAGCGCAACGCAATCTTACTTTCAAAATTCCCTACAAAAGAATGGCCCTGACTAACATTAAACTATACCTTTCACAAATCACTTACCTCACAAAAATCTTCGCTGCTCAAGCTACTGCAATACAGCGAGCGCCACTACTGCCAGCTAAATAAAAGATTCAAACTACTGAAGGCACTAACTACTGATAGGGATAGTTAGCAAATGAAAGATATTAATAGAGAGCAAACAATGTATTTACCTTGATATCATCACAAGTCATAATATATATATCAGTTCATGACAAATTACAAACCTCCGCCATCTCTCTCCCCACATCCACCACTGCTGGCGGCTCACCTCCAACTGCGCAACGCTACGCGCTGTTCACATCCAGCTGCTGCTGCCCAACACTACAATGGCAGACAACAATGCAAACTAGCCACAGACTGCACACAGCACAGCCAGTGATTTTCATATTGAGCGCTACGTAACGTTGCCAATAAGAAAACATAAACAGCCTACTTACATAGAGAAAACATAAACAGCCTACTTACATAGCCCCCATGCTCCCCACAAAAATTTTTACAAATGGTGTTGGGCATTGGCCAATACAGATTTGACAAAAATTTTTCACAATTACAGTAACAAAGATATAAAATGCACACACTTATTAATATTATGTTGGTCAAAAGATCAAAATTTCTCACAGTCCATAAAGACAGTCCACATTGTTCATCACAGTAAAAATGCAGAGTTTTTCTCAAAGTCCGAGCAGTAAAAGAAAATGCACATAGAAGTAGTGGATTTCCATGCTGTCTTGAAGAAGTAGTGTTGTCCTTCCAATGGAAAGACAGTGCTGACTCTTGACATGCAGACAGGTAATGGGCCATAACAGAGCAAACCCACTGCAGAGTCATTCGAAATTTTGAAGAGTATTGGTAGGTAGGTCATCACAGAGCAGACCCACTGTAGTCCTGATAGAGATTGTGGTATTGGTGGGCCACCAGAGGTGCAGACCCACTGCAGTCCTTGTAGAAATAATGGTATTGATGGATCATCAAAGATGTAGACCCACTGTAGTCCTTGTAGAGATAATGGTATTGGTGGGCCACCAGAGGTACAGACCCACTGTAGCCAGCAGCCATCTGTTGCGATTGTGCAGGTGCACATTCACCATTGAAGAGTCTTGCGGAGAATATAGCAAGTCCATAAACCACCACTTGTGCACTCACAAAGTTTTTGGAATTGTCCTTAGATCCAGCAATGCTGTTATCCAGTCCCTTGCTGAATCATTAACACACGTGCAAACACTATCAGTCCCTACTTCTCACATATTGTCCATGTACTATGACCAACAGAAACGTGTGCAGTAAAATGTTACTTAATTTGAAGAACTGGTAACAATTACAATTTTATAACATGAGAATACAATAACAAAGGTACAAAATGCATCATTAAAGAACATAATAATACAGATAACATTTGTAGTACAGGCTTTACAAAAGAATAGAAATAGACATATACGTCAGTGTTACAGGAATTATGACGTGAGTACATACATAGAAGATCAGAATAACTTGCGAAACATCAACTTCACACATGAGCATTTAAACAGAATGAATAATGTCTAACATCTTTACAAAGTAAATAACATATTATTAATGCCAATTATATTTGAGGATAACAGTATTCCTCATCATAGTGAATGTAGCTTAATATTAAAAGAAGAAAAAATTCTATGAAACTACACAGAGACAGGAAGAAAACAAATACTCAAGGGTACACAAACACATAGTGGGATAACACCAATAGGAAAGGACAGGGTTCGTTTTCAGTGTAACGTTTGGTACTGCAGTCCAACCCAAAACTTCATATATCTTTCCTCTTATTTCATCCTTTGTTTCCACCAAAAAAATCCTATCCAAGCATGCTTTCTGTGTTTATATGTTCACACATTTCTTACCTCAACATTTATTTCCAAGAAAATCCTACCTAAACCTGTTTTCTGTACCTTTTTTTGTATAACTTTTCAATGCATTTCTTCCAATTCATCGCAACTCATTCTCTTAGAGGCTACCCCCTCTTAAGCTAACTTAAATCTACTGAGCTCAGATGCTAAACTAAGGGACGAGGCAATGCAGCAGCACAAAATAAGTAACACAAACAGCAATGATAAAAAATACAAAAGGCAAAGCAAGCAGCATAAATTACAACTGATATAATGCAATGAGCAGCAAAAATAAAAATAAATCAATAGTAAAACTAGCTTAACAGAGTAATACAAAGTGAAATTTAGTAGCACTATGCCTGGCAAATAGCAGCAGAAATAACTTATATCTAAACATGACATAGCGCAAGGAGAAAAAATATTACAGTAAAATGGCCATGTCTAATACCTATGTCACATCTTAACATTAGAGTGATGCATCACAATTTATTCTACGAAAGAAATTACCAATTACTTGAAAAGAAAATTATGTGTTACTGTTATTAGTTCCTTCTTATTGTTCTTTCCTTTCCAAGTGCTCCTTTTTTTAAAGAATGTGGATCATAAAATAATTATTTAATAGATCTGTTGACAGAAAGTGTTCACATTAGCAAATGCATTTCATTTTATAAAAGCAATGCTGCAACACAGCTGAAAAACAGGTATCAAATGAAATAAGCAATTACGCAAACCAATGCATAAAAATATCATTCAATAGTCATGTGACATTTCATAAGTTAGTAGAAATTCTCTCAACTCTCGTAGAAAGACGCTTGTCGTAATCAGGTGTGCAGATGTACGAATATTTCCCATCAATTCATAAGCATTTCAGTAATTAGCACAAAGTGCGAGTAATCATATGTTTTCAAGTAACGAGGGTGTCGCATTAGCGATGAAAGGCACACCCTAATGGCTTGTTCTCCAGGTGTTTGACACAGCTGTGTGCCCACAACGCATTACAAAAATCATATGTTTTCAAGTTCGACCGTGCCGTTTTTGCGATGCTTTCTACAAAGGAATGTCAGAAGCGAGGTTAATGGCATCCCCTTTTTTTTCTACCTGTGCCGCTGAAAAAGGCTCGCAATAATGGCTTTTTCTCCAGGCGTCTGACACAGCTGGGTGCCCGCGACGCATTACGTGCAGGTGGTCACTTAACTTTCTTACGGAAATATTTACGACAGCAGTTTCTGCTACTGTGGCAGTCTCATATAAAAATATTTCACAGGTCAAGAATTAGCGTTGCAAATCTGTAGAAACAAAATCCTATAAATATAAGTGTCCAAAAAATGTTCAGTGGCATTGTGATACATTCACACATGATTCACACATGTCATAACTCTTAAAGTACGATTCTTGGTTTCCAACATCCTTTCTCACAAGTCAAGAGTCCCTACCCACTATTCATTACTCCTTACCTTATTACACATATACGTATCCATCGACACTCGTCAATATTTCGTCATTATAAATATGAAGCATAATCAAATAACTCATATAGCCTCAGCCTATTAATCGTAAACATACCTCAGCAGCATAATACACATCGTCGTCGTAAAAATAACATCATAATACCTCAGTCAAATCTCAAAATCGTCGTAGCTTCCTCCAATAATTTCAAAACCTAAAAAATTCTCTGCTCATATCAATAGTGTCATCTGCCTGAAACATACTTTAAAAACCATGACCCTTACCAAATATATCATTCAAATCTCTCATAGTATCACAATGGTTCCGAAAAAATATGAACAGTTTACAAAGTACAGACAAAATACAGTTTCATAAGTGTGAAGTTATCCAACCGTGTAATTGCGTAAACATGTGTCACTGATGCAGTAAAATAAATGTTTGTCTCTCTCAGTTAAATAATCAGATAGCTGTGTAATTTGTGTGTTAGAGAAATAAGGTACCGATGTGTAAAGTTGTATAAGCAAATACCATATTAGCTAGGGTTCCTTGTGCTTGCCAAACACATGGTACACAAAGTAAGCGTGTACCCCCCTGAGGATAAATGTAATTATACCCTTAGGTGTTACAGATTACAGCAATGGAATGAAATGTATCACGGAAAACTTTCTTTGTAATTCAAAAATCTTTAAAAATAAATTTTTTAAGTACAAAATTAATCACTCAAATGCATGTCCTGTAGCGCTAAATGTGCGTCTTGCTGTAAGATAATTCTGTGGAAGTGTCGTAATTATCGTCCTCCATAAGCAAAGTTCTGCTAAAGTCAATGTACTTACCTCATGATACACAAAAGTGAAATGCTTTGCGTATAGATATCTTAGTTATTACGCTTATTGCCATGATGAGGAAAGTACTGTACAGTAACGTATTGTTATGCCACGAAAAAGGCTGTCTCATTGTTGCTATACCACAAAAGTTACTAATAAAACATGTTTTGATTTCCAGAAGAATTCAGAAAAACTGTGCAGATATAAAACAGATACACCGCAAAAGCAACATTGTAAATGGTCACTCATTAGTAGCGTCGTGATATAACCGTGTAGCTGTCACATAAACTAACCACTGTGTCGTCTGGTATCTCACAGAAGGTACTTTAAACCCAGAATATATTTTCAGGTCAACCAAAATGTTGCATTAAAATCTCATTAGCAGTACTAGATATAATGTTACTTTTCTCGGAGCCAGCCGGCGCACGTGTATGCCTGCGGTGCGAGTCATTGTCTGTCTCTTTGTTGCCGCGCGTCGTTACTGGGATTAGGAGGCCTAACTTCTACAAATTCGCCTTGCCGAGAGGGCCCAGCCGTGTTAGAATCCCGCCAGTTCTGATGAAATTGACGTCTGTCGTTATGATCATATCGTCTGTCGTCATGTCGGTAGATTCCGTAGTTTCTTCCTTGTCCGTCACGTGGTGGAGAATTTCTCCCTGAATCGTAACTGTGCGCCGAACTGTTGCGTCTGAAGTTATTCTGCCTCCCTTGATAATAATTGTTTTGGTTCCCATATTGTCTGTTTCTCTGATTGTCTCTGTAATAGTCATTACTACGGAAATGCGATCTTTCTCTGTAACTATTATTACTCTGCCAGCGGTTGTCATATGGACGGTGTCTGTTTTGGTCACGATTTGCGTTGTAAGAATAGCCTTTTCGTGTCCAGTTATTGTTTCTGTCATCACGGAATTGTGACGTATGTGACCTGTAATTGTTGTGCTCCTGCTTTCCGCGATTGTCTGTGTCAATTTCAAGTTCTTGTAACAATCCCTGAAATGCTTCAATGTCATCTTTGCAACGTCCTGCTAAAATAATATGTCGTAAATGTTCAGGCAATTTGAGTAAGCAAATGCGGATGAGTTCTGAGGGGCTGTACGGGTTTGAAAGATATTGATTCTTATGCAACATGTCTTCAAAATATTTGACAAGACTGGAAAATTCAGATTGTTCAAAGTGTTTCATCATCATGATGCTATGTTTTACACGGTCTTGTGTAGCTTGAGACCAATACGCTGAGAGGAAGGCATGATAAAAATCTCCTTCACTGTGACAATCGTGAATGACCGATCGCATTCTTACACCTGGTTCATTCTCTAAGTAGCCACACATAAATTCTAATCTGTGTTCTAACGACCAGTTGGGAGGAAAACAATGAGAGAATTGATGGAGCCATGCTTGTGGATGAATGTCGTTGCCGGAATTCTTAAATGTTTTGAATTTACGTGTAGTAATGAACAGCTTATAGTCAAAATCATCGTGTCGGCGAGTAGCATCTCGGTCATAGTTACGTCGTTTCGGCGGTTCCATCTCAAAATCCAATGCGCCTTGCCAATTTCTTTCATAATTTCCGAAGTGTACTGTGTTATTATTTTGTGGTTGTTCCGTATTTCTGTGTCCCTCTTCCCGTATTGGGGCGCGAGTATCCTCTGAAATACGTAATTCTTGTATTACCTGTGTCAGCTGATCTTGTACTTCCCGGATTTCTCTTTTGTACTGTGTATTGATTTGATTTTGATTCTGTTTGAATTTTCTTATTTGTTCATACTCTTCTGTGTCAGTGAAGGCTACGGGTCTTGTGTCATTCAGATCATCATCTACCTTTGTAGATAAGTTAGTGACCTGATCCGAAAGTTCGGCTACCTTCTCCGATAGTGAACACATTTCCTCAATGTGTTTTTCTGAACCAAGTGTCAGAGTGTCCATTTGTGTTGAAATCGAATCTACTGTGTTCTTTAAGTTTTCCTGAGTTTTTGCAAGTTGCGTAACCGAATCGGTAGATGCAACTGAGTCAAATTTAGCTTGCAAGGTCTCATGATTTTCATGAACAATAACTTGCAGTTCTTTTATGGCTGCTTCGTGATTCTGTAATGCCTTTTCATGCCGCGAAAAAATAGGTTGAAAATGCTCACAAATTTGAGTTTTTACGTCATTACAGACTTTTTGACATTTCGATTCAATGTGATGTAACTCAGTAGTTAAATCTTTACGCGTTTGTTCAAGAGTTTGTTCCAATGAGTCTAACTTTTGAAGCTGTTGCTGTGTTTGTCTCTGATTTTGTTCCATTGTGTCTAACTTTTCAAGCTTTTGCTGTGTTTGTCTCTGATTTTGTTCCATTTGTTGCATTAATTGCAATAATAATGTATTAGTGTCTGGAATCTGTTTCTCTACGCTTTTCGGCAGTGCATTTGCACCGGCAACATTCACATTTTGACAAGCAGAAAATGTGTCTTGACTTATTAGAGAAAACGGTGAGGACGCAAAACCTGAATCTACAGTGTTTGCAAAATTGTGTCCTATCATTTCGGATTTCTGAGGCGAGCTGTTGCCGACCGATCGATCGATAATGCTTCCCTCTTCACTAATTGTTTTACTGTCCACGCCATTGTTTGCCGCCCGCTCCATTTCCCTATGCACAATTATCAAATTACTACTTTGAACATCAGTTAATTCATTACTCGGTGGCGCTAACACACTGCTTTCATTTTCACTGTCATTTCTCAGTTTACTTTGGAGCCTAGTATTACGTTTTTCACACGCCATTATTGTTACAGTATTTCACACGACAACACAGAAAAGCACAATTTGAAGAGCAAAAATAAAATAACATAACAATGGAAATAATATCTACTTAATTGCCAGCGCAGCTGCGAAATACTTGGTGCAAATCTACATGCATGCCACAACTGTTTTACTGTACAACAATGAAAGACAGCAGCTACAAAGGAGATTCTCTCTACAATTACGCGCTAGCAATAAACAAAATGTACACTAATTACACAAACTACAAGAAAATATCAGAAGATTCCAGTGAGGTATCCTAGGCTAAGGGTCGACATATGAAACGTCCTCTTTGAATAATTCTACACGAGACTGTGCTTAACCTGACACACAATATTTTGTTAGCGCAACGCAATCTGACTTTCAAAATTCCCTACAAAAGAATGGCCCTGACTAACATTAAACTATACCTTTCACAAATCACTTACCTCACAAAAATCTTCGCTGCTCAAGCTACTGCAATACAGCGAGCGCCACTACTGCCAGCTAAATAAAAGATTCAAACTACTGAAGGCACTAACTACTGATAGGGATAGTTAGCAAATGAAAGATATTAATAGAGAGCAAACAATGTATTTACCTTGATATCATCACAAGTCATAATATATATATCAGTTCATGACAAATTACAAACCTCCGCCATCTCTCTCCCCACATCCACCACTGCTGGCGGCTCACCTCCAACTGCGCAACGCTACGCGCTGTTCACATCCAGCTGCTGCTGCCCAACACTACAATGGCAGACAACAATGCAAACTAGCCACAGACTGCACACAGCACAGCCAGTGATTTTCATATTGAGCGCTACGTAACGTTGCCAATAAGAAAACATAAACAGCCTACTTATATAGAGAAAACATAAACAGCCTACTTACAATAGACACAGGCAACAGAGCATGCACAATGTCGGCACTAGTACAGTGTATATCCACCTTTCGCAGCAATGCAGGCTGCTATTCTCCCATGGAGACGATCGTAGAGATGCTGGATGTAGTCCTGTGGAACGGCTTGCCATGCCTTTTCCACCTGGCGCCTCAGTTGGACCAGCGTTCGTGCTGGACGTGCAGACCGCGTGAGACGACGCTTCATCCAGTCCCAAACATGCTCAATGGGGGACAGATCCGGAGATCTTGCTGGCCAGGGTAGTTGACTTACACCTTCTAGAGCACGTTGGGTGGCACAGGATATACGCGGACGTGCATTGTCCTGTTGGAACAGCAAGTTCCCTTGCCGGTCTAGGAATGGTAGAACGATGGGTTCGATGACGGTTTGGATGTACCGTGCACTATTCAGTGTCCCCTCGACGATCACCAGTGGTGTACGGCCAGTGTAGGAGATCGCTCCCCACACCATGATGCCGGGTGTTGGCCCTGTGTGCCTCGGTCGTATGCAGTCCTGATTGTGGCGCTCACCTGCACGGCGCCAAATACGCATACGACCATCATTGGCACCAAGGCAGAAGCGACTCTCATCGCTGAAGACGACACGTCTCCATTCGTCCCTCCATTCACGCCTGTCGCGACACCACTGGAGGCGGGCTGCACGATGTTGGGGCGTGAGTGGAAGACGGCCTAACGGTGTGCGGGACCGTAGCCCAGCTTCATGGAGACGGTTGCGAATGGTCCTCGCCGATACCGCAGGAGCAACAGTGTCCCTAATTTGCTGGGAGGTGGCGGTGCGGTCCCCTACGGCACTGCGTAGGATCCTACGGTCTTGGCGTGCATCCGTGCGTCGCTGCGGTCCGGTCCCAGGTCGACGGGCACGTGCACCTTCCGCCGACCACTGGCGACAACATCGATGTACTGTGGAGACCTCACGCCCCACGTGTTGAGCAATTCGGCGGTACGTCCACCCGGCCTCCCGCATGCCCACTATACGCCCTCGCTCAAAGTCCGTCAACTGCATATACGGTTCACGTCCACGCTGTCGCGGCATGCTACCAGTGTTAAAGACTGCGATGGAGCTCCGTATGCCACGGCAAACTGGCTGACACTGACGGCGGCGGTGCACAAATGCTGCGCAGCTAGCGCCATTCGACGGCCAACACCGCGGTTCCTGGTGTGTCCGCTGTGCCGTGCGTGTGATCATTGCTTGTACAGCCCTCTCGCAGTGTCCGGAGCAAGTATGGTGGGTCTGACACACCGGTGTCAATGTGTTCTTTTTTCCATTTCCAGGAGTATATATATATATATATATATATATATATATATATATATATATATATATATATATATGTGTGTGTGTGTGTGTGTATATATATTGAGAGGCCAATGTCTGAATACTCAGATTACTGAACAGGGGTCTACAAGAGGTTCACGAACTTACACCTTTTATTGGCCGAACCGCCCGTTTATGAGCGAAAAATATCTTGTGAGAATGGGAAGAGTTACCCCAAAATATAATACCATACGTCATGAGTCAATGAAAATAAGCAAAGTAGATTACTTTTCGTGTCGAGATATTTCTTACTTCACATACCGTTCGAATACTAAAAATGGCAGCATTAAGTCTTTGAACAAGATCCTGAACGTGAGCTTTTCACGACAGTTCACTGTCTATGATTTCGTTTGCCACTCTTGTGCAGGATCTGATAGTTATATTCCTCCAATTTTAAACAAATTTCATCAATCTGGATGACGGATGTAATATACTACCTTCCCATGTTAGGGGTTTACGGTCAGAACTTTCTTCCAAATAGAAACTGTCTACAATATTTCACTGCCCAACAGAAGGCCAACATCTCCCTCTCAATCGTACTCTACCCTGTTTCTGCCTTGTTCAACATCCTCGAGGCATATGGAACAGATAACGCCCTTACAATTCTTCTCTGACTTAAAAACGCTTCTATACTTAACTGCTTAGCGTCCGTCGTAATTATGAAGTCCTTTCAAAGTCCGGGTTCTGTAGTATAGGCCGACTGATCGGTTTCTCTTTCAAATGATGAAAGCCGTTTTCTTGCTCGACAGCCCGGATGTAGCCCTGTCATTAACTTCTCAAATCTAGTAGGAGATGTTTTAAGAGACATAGGCATTCGTTTTACACTCGTAATGCTCACATGGCACACTGAAAGCCGTCTTGTCACGGTCCTGTTCGCCTGGTTAGACGTTTCGAGAAACACTATTGAGAATATACAGAGAACCGTCATTTGAAGCTGACACCCGAACGATTCTACTGCCGCCAACATAAATTACGCATAATGACCACGAACATAAGATAAGATACGAGGTGTACAGACAGTCGCTTTTCTCTCACTTTCTTCGCGATCGAAACAAGAAAGAAAATAACAAGTAATGGTACAGGGTACCCTTCACCACGCATCGTACTGTGGCTTGCGGAGTATCTGTGTAGAGGTAAATTTAGATGTAATTTACGTAGCAGCTTCGCGATTTTGCTGAATTGTCTTAGCAAAGCCTGTAGCATCCCACAAGGCACAAATACTCCTTTAATTGCTTCCTTGTTTTGGGCTGGGGTTATACTCCTGCATCACCTTGACAGTCTGTGGATCTGTCCTCAAGCACTGAGCAGATAAATGTTACCCAAATAGTACACCTCCTTCCACAAAAACTTGCACTTGTCCACTTGTAGTTTTAAATTGTGGAATATGAAGCCTTTCGAATACCCCCGTCAGCCGCACATTAATATACTCTGAAGAGGACCCAAATATTACCACGTCATCCAGATAGATGACAAATTAGTCACGTTGTAACCCTGTCAAGACGGAGTTAATTAATTCTGAAATGTACTCGGAGCTGTTTTAAGGCACATGGGCATTCGTTTGTACTCGTAATGCCCATACGGATCACTGAAAGCCGTCTCTTCACTATCCTGTTAGTCTGGTAAGACTTGAGAATAGCGCTCCGCTAAGTCGATGACTGAGAAGCATACAATGAATTTAGGGATACCTCCTTAAGTCGTCTACAGTCCATGGCTGTTCGCTGCTTTTGCTTCCCACTGGCATGCATCTTTTTCGGAATTAAAATCAAGAGAAAATTGCAACCACTTTTACTTGGTACTATAATGTCATCCTATAACATCTTTTCAATTTCCTCCTGGAGCACCTCCTTTTGTGTTGGCAGTATTCTGTTGAGTCGCGACCATATCACCCTACCTGCCGCTTCTGGTAGCAATTCAATTTCGTGCCTGATTCTGTCCGTGTAAGATAACGTCTCCAGGCAATAGGAAAATGTCGCTGTATATGGCGTATAAATCTATGATTGCTACCTTCCCTTCCGCTTTCAAATGACTTGTTCTCCTTTAGTACACTTATTCTTGATTTCAGCTGTGGCTTATCTTTCCTGACAAGGTTCACACTGCCGCAAGAATATCTGCTCCAAAACAGCTTCCGTTACACCCCGTGAGCAGTCTGTTGATACACTCTCATCCGTAGTGTTCAGCATAGTTGTTAGATATTCTCCTGGTTCTACTTTTACTTACACCTCAGGTAAATACACGCCCTTGGTGATTTCCTGTTTCGGAATGATAGCCTCTCTCATTCCATTTCCATTTATTTTTATTCGACGCACCCGTTCCTCCCGGAGTCCTAATGTTAATGTTGAAACAATTTGTTTACACTCTTTTTGCTTCTCTTCGGCATTACTTATTGCCTACCTCTGTTGCGATCCGACAGTTGATAAAAAATGGTTCAAATGGCTCTAAGCACAATGGGACTTAACATCTGAGGTCATCAGTCCCCTAGACTTAGAACTACTTAAACCTAACTAACCTAAGTACGTCACACACATCCATGCCCGAGGCAGGATTCGAACCGGCGACCGCAGCAGCAGCGCGGTTCCGGACTGAAGCGCCTAGAACCGCTCGGCCACCGCGTCCGGTACAGTTGATAAGTTTCTGTCACTATTCGCTCTCTCCTTTCCACATGTTTCTCACTTTGCACTTAAGCGTCTCTCGCAAGAGCCACCTATTTTCTTTGAATGTACTATGCGGAGCTCATTCTGTGACTCCGTCTTCCTCTCCAGCTCACACTCTCGCTTCGTCTTTATTCTGATCCGTTCCCCGCGAATCTACAGGCTTCCGGTGGCATAACTTATTACGACTCTATGTTCTCTGAAACACTCTCAGTCCACCAGCCCGTCAAATGGAAGACGCACATGTTCCTCAATTACGTAGGAACGATGCTTCACTTGCATTCCGTTTCTCGTTCGTAATTCGAGAGTTACGGTTCCCTCTGTCCTTGGTACCGTATCAGCGATTCTCCGAATACTACGAGTACGTTCGGCTGGATTATACTCTCCGCCATTTCCCAAGCTATTTATCGCAACTAGGCTCATTAGCGCATTGCTATCTACGAGAAATCTCAGGCATTCAGTAATGCCGTCCTGACACTCCAAGAGTATAAACGCATTATTTCTTTCGCAGTCGACTACTAATATCTTTCCAAGTAAGGCGTAAGGCGACTGCTAACTTACGCCATTATTTAATTTTCCTGGCTTTTACTTATCCTGAGTGGTCCATTTCCTGCCTTTTGTTGATACATCCGGCTCCATCTTTCTTATTCTTTTATCTACACGATGCTCTCGCGCCATACGGCCTGGCTTTCCACATGTGAAACACTTGGTGGTTTTCTTCTCGGTTCGCGGCAACGCACTACCATCTTCGGCCGAGGCTATCGCGCTCTCCTGTGTCAGAGCTTTCTGTATAGCCTCTGCTAACATTAGCTGCTCACCTCGCCCCCGAACTTTCGTCTTTATCCTGTCATGGTACATCCCGTGGATAAATACTGCTCGGCTTAGTTTCCAGGTGAGAGCAAGGGTGCCTTCTAGCTCCGATTCTCTCGTGGTACCTCCGATTGCTTCCCTGAAATGCTGCTGCTCATAGAAGTCAAGTGTCCTTTTACTAGCACAGTTTTCTACTAATATGGCACGCACATCAGGCCAAGTGGTGCTTAAATCTCTAACTAACAACTTGCTACATGCTGAGGCCACTATTTTAGTTGTAACAAATTTCAAAATGATATCATTAAAACCTGATAGTCAAGGGAAGTCAGGATTCGGTTACGATTGTGGCCGGGGCCGTAATCAGTTACTATTGGTTGCCTTTTACAGTTACACACATTTATTTTTAAAACAGTAATTCCAGACTCAACAATAAATAAAAAACCACACGTTATTAATGAAGGAATAAACAACTGTGTAAATAATAGTGTTTTCAGTGCGTTACAATTTAGCAAATCACCATAAAATACAGGTGCAAATAATCTAAAAAAAAAAAAAAAAAAAAAAACAAGCCGCTGTGATCAATGCTGAAGGCCTTACACGCCAAGAATGGCAATAAATTAAGAATGTTTAAGAACTCACTGCAGTTACAACTTACAGGTATTGAAATACTAAAAGGTAAGTGGCCACAAACGCAGCGGAAGGTACTAGACGCCAGCAATGGCAGTAAATAAGGTTTTAAGGCTTACTGCCGAAATACAAGTGTCGAATTAATTTTTTCAAAGCAAATGACCACAATCATGGCTGAAGACTTTACACGCCAGGAACGGCAATTATACAAAAAATTTAGAAACCTGCTGTTCAAAAATGGTTCAAATGGCTCTGAGCACCATGGGACTTAACATCTGAGGTCATCAGTCCCCTAGAACTTAGAACTACTTAAATCCAACTAACCTAAGGACATCACACATATCCATGCCCGAGGCAAGATTCGAACCTGCGACCGTAGCGGTTGCGCGGTTCCCGATTGAAACGCCTAGAACCGCTTGGCCACACCGGCTGGCAAACCTGCTGTAAAACAGCAAATACAAGCAAAGGTCAATTAAAACAAACAAGCAAATGACCACCAAACGGGTGAAATAAGATGTGGTAACCTTGTAACACAACCCTTACACTGGTACATTTATTCCAGAAGGCGACTGGAACTATTAACTAGACATACATAACCTTTAATGTAGGCATTACAAGCTATGGTAATGAATAATACAATAATAAAACGCAAGGACCAGTCACAGACAGTTTCTAGGAATCGACCTCTGAGAAGGTCCGGCAACAAACACTTTCGCGAGCGATGAGACAGGCAGCCAAGAGTTGCATTCGCTTCACAAGATGGTAACTTAGACTAATGGTAGTCTAACGAATGACTAACGATAATCTTGCTGAAGGTATCTGACGCCCAATAAATCAAATGCAGGAATAGAACAACTCACCAAGTCCGGACTGCACTACGCCCCCAGAATACTGTGCTTAGAGCGCCCAGAACGAGAAAGGAATCACTACCACCAGAGCAGAGGAATCACAAACGGCCTAGAGTCAATAAAGCTGTCAAAACTGCATGCCTTACTGAACAGCAGCGGCAAGGCGAGGAAACGTACACTGCCGTTACGTACACTAACCCCCAGGGCAGGTAACTGGGGCGTTAGCGGCCACCAGACAGAAGAAAATACCGCTGTCTGAACTTAACAAAATGTAACAAGCTGAACGCAGAAAATAGTAAGTCGAGGAAAGCTAATCAGATCCGCTTTCCCCAAGCACTCCACTCGCTGCTCTTCGCCTCGGCGACACTACAAGTGGCAAAGTGGCAACACGAACCCAAGTCACTGGAGAATCGCGAGATGTCACAATGGTGGAGGTTTCTCTACTTGAATTGAAATGCACTCATCTTAAAGCCTGCAGGATCTGGTTTACGACGAGGTCGAGCACCCTCGAGACCACAGACCTTCCATCCGGCAGTCTATGCGCGCCGCCAGCGGTCACGGCGTGTTTGCGCACTGCACGGACCTGGCTCCTCCTGAGTCCCCAACTGAACTGCCACACTCACACGACACGGAAAAACAACGACGACGCCCCAAAGATAGGGCAACAGTTACTACATATCGATAACCGCTGCTGCTACCACTAGCGGACAGGCAACGCTCGCGAAACGAGTGGCGCCAGTCAACGCGAAGAAGACAAACAACCGCAACCGTACCAACTAATTCTAGGCGCGCAGTCCGGAACCGCGCGACTGCTACGATCGCAGGTTCGATCCCGCCTCGGGCATGGATATGTGTGATGTCCTTAGGTTAGTTAAGTCTAAGTAGTTCTAAGTTCTAGGGGACTGATGACCGCAGACGTTAAGTCCCATGGTGCTCAGAGCCATTTGAACCATTTTTGAACAGCAGGTTTCTAAATTTTTTGTATAATTGCCATTCCTGGCGTGTAAGATCTTCAGCCATGATTGTGGTCAAGTCCCATAGTGCTCAGAGCCATTTGAACCGTACCAACTAAAGGAGACGGTCTGGCCTCCAACAAGGGGCGGGAACCTACAAACAGCACCAACGCGAGCCGCAGCGCTGCTCTGGGTCTGTAGGCTCAAACGCAAGATCACAATTATTAAATTACTTATTGACGCACTTGCCTCTGAATCATTTGCTTATTTTATCACTTTACTTTAATAGCACTTGTAGCATCACGTCAACTTCCATACTAACAATGCCTCTCACATGCAGAGCTACGCACTACACAACGTAACAGTCCCGTGCCCCGCGCTCGACTCGACAGACGCGGCTACCCGCAAAGATACTCCACAACTAAGCCAGCGATATGACAATACGCATACATCGTGATGGAAAAGGACTTTCTTGCGGTCCAATCACCGGCGTTTTTCTTGGAGTTCGGTTTTCAAACGGTCTAGTAACGATGAATAATGTGCACCTGTAATAGTTTTTACCCTTTTCCAGATAGTCGATGAGATTATCCCTTGCGAATCCCAAAAGACAGTCGCCGTAACCTTTTCCGGCCAAAGGAATGGACTTCGCCTTTTTTGGTGAAGATTCCCTCTTGGTAACCCATTGTTTAGATTGTTGTTTGGTCTCAGGAGTATGTAATGTATCCATGTTTCATCCACAGTGACGAAACGACGCTTAAAGTCCTGCGGATTCTTCCTGAAGAGCTGCAAACAATCCTTGCAACACTTCACACGATTCCATTTTTGGTCAACCGTGAGCAATCGCGGAATCCATCTTGCGGATAGCTTTCTCATGTCCAAATGTTCATGCAACATATTATGTACCCGTTCATTCGAGATGCCCACAACACTAGCAATCTCACGCACCTTAACTATTCTATCATCCATTACCAATTCATGGATTTTGTCAATGATTTCTGGAGGCGTAACCTCCACAGGGCGTCCAGAACGTTCAGCATTACTTGTGCCCATATGGCCACTCCGAAGATTTTGTAACCACTTATAAACTGTTCTAATCGAAGGATAGAGACACCATAGTGTTTATCAAGCTTCTCTTTAGTCTGCTGCGGCGTTCTGCATTTCATAAAGTAATGTTTAATCACCGCACGAAATTCTTTTTCGTCCATTTTTTGACAATCACTCGACTTCCTTGATTCACACGAATGCCAAACCCAAAGAAATAGACCAATGTGGCTGAAACTTGGTGTGCGTTCTTTCGAAAGATGCTCTAACTAAACATTACCTCGATACGCGACGGTGGTGCCATCTCTCGGACTTTGCATGGACTTTTCAAACGGCCCTCGTAGTATCTACATCTACATCCATACTCTGCAAGCCACCTGACGGTGTGTGGCGGAGTATAGATCCAAGGGTTCAGGCCCTACAACAAATAATATAGAAGGCGCGATTTTAATGTACACCCAAAACTATGTTAACAAAATTAAAGGAGATGCCGCACCTGAATTAACAATAGACGGCGCAATAGGAAAACTGGAAAGGACTACAAGAGATCGTTAAATGTAACATGAGTAACACAGTTCAGCAACCTTAAGTTACAATACATATGGCGGCTTGGTCAGCACAGACAAATGCCAGACAGATTCATAGAAAGAATCTGAAGGAAATGTAAGTTACCCACGAAAAAAGTGGCTTACGAAACACTGTTTCTACCGATTCTTGACTATTGCTCATCAGTCTGGGACTCTTATCAGGTAGGACTAATACAAAGATAGAGAGGAACCAACGAAGAGCGACGCATTTCGTCGTGGGATTGTTCAGTCGGCGCGAGTTCTTTACAGAAATGCTTAGCAAATTACAGTGGCAGACGCTAAAAGAGAGGCGTTGTACAACACTGAGTGTTTTATCGTTGAAATTCCGAGAGAGTTAGTTCCGGGAAGAGTCGGAAGAAACATAACTTCCTCCCACATACGTCTCCGAAATGAACACAACTAGGAAATTCTTGAAATTAGAGCTAACACAGAGGTTCCTGGATAATCATAACTCTCCCTTCGTGAATAGAGCAGGGAGGGTGGAGTCAGTTAGTAGTACCAGAAGTACCCTCCGCCACACTCCGTCAGATGGCTTGAGGAGTATACATGTAGATTTAGACTATGGAATGAGGACGCTACTTTAGAAACGAGTTAAAGATCGATGTGTGAAGTAATCCGCACGAAACACTGATATAAGAAAGGGGAACTCCGATTCTTCTTCCAACAATGAAATCTGAAGATGCATCGATTACCCGTGGATCCAGATGCTAACCTATTCCACAGGCGACGTAGGTACGGCTTACTCAGTGAATACTCTAATAATGTCGTAACTGCACCAGTTCGTGAAGAGGCAGTAGTCCTGGGCATAATAAAACCGAAAAACAGAAAGGATCCAGGACCAGGTAATGTCATGCAGAAGTTCTCAGACAATAAAATACCAACCTGTTCTACACTGACGGCAAAAAAAAAAAAAAAAAAAAAAAAAAAAAAAAAAAATAATCAGATAAACTACAGTTGGTAGGCGTGTTTCTACATCTGGAAAATGACGTCTAATCAAATTTCGCGCCAATCGCATAGGAGTGGCGCTAGTGGCGCCACTATGAGGATGCAAATCAGGTATGCTTTAAGTACACGCTGTTACGGTCATGAATGTTAGTTTCCTTTGAGACTGGACGTGGTGAGTTGATGGTGGTCAAGAATACCTTTAAGGTGACGAAAACGCTATTATCAACACCTCACTGAGTTTGAACTAGGTCGTATAGTAGGGCTACGGGAAGCTGGACGCACCTTCTACGAATTGCAGAAAGACTTGGCAGGAATGTAGCCGCTAGACAGGATTGCTCGCACTGGTGATCACGGGGATGTATGGTCACAAGAAGAGCGGCCTCCGGACGGACACGTGGCACTTCGAAGAGGCAAGACCATCGTGTCTGGTGCATGACTCTAGCGCACCGTATTGCGTTTGCCGCGGTAATCTGAGCAGCATTTGGCACCACAGTGACACAGCGAACTATTACAATTTGGTTGCTTCAAGGGCTGTTCAGAGCTATTTGTCAAGCGAGAGCTCAGTGGAGGACAGGACGGAGGTCTGTTGTGTTTTATGATGAAAGCTGGTTCTGCCTCGGTGTCAGTGATGGCCATGTCTTGGTGAGAAGGAGGCCAGTTGATGACCTGCAAGCAACCTATCTGCGTGCTAGACACGATGGACCTATATCTGGAGTTATGGTCTAGCGTGTGATTTCGTATGACAGCAGACGTACACTCGTAGTCGCCCACACATCCTGACTGCAAATTTGTACGTGAATCTGTTGATTCGACCTGTTGTGCTGCCATTCATAAACAGCATTCCGGGGGGGGGGGGGGGGGGGGTGTTTTCCAACTCGACAACGCTCGCCCACATGCCGTTGTTGTAACCCAACATGTTCTACAGAATGTGGAATGTGGACATGTTGCCTTGGCCTGGTCGATCACGACGTCTGCCTCCTGTCGACCACATGTGGGAAATCATCATCAGAGGATAACTCCAGCGTCATAATCCACAACCAGCATTAACGACCACTGTATTGATCAACCAAGTGCAACAGGAGTAGAACTCCGTCCCTACATCCAACACTTTTACAACGCAAAATACATGCACGTTCGCATGTTCGTTTTCATCGTTCTGGTGGTTAAACCGGTTATTAATGTACCAGCATTTCAGATTTGCAATGGCTTATTTCGCGCTTAAGTTAACCTGTGATCTTGTAATGTTATCCCTTAAATACACTCATGCTCATAAATTAAGCCGTGCGGGATTAGCCGAGCGGTCTCAGGCGCTGCACTCATGGACTAAGCGGCTGATCCCGGCGGAGGTTCGAGTCCTCCCTCGGGCATGTGTGTGTGTGTTTATCCTTAGGATAATTTAGGTTAAGTAGTGGATAAGCTTAGGGACTGGTGACCTTAGCAGTTAAATCCGATAAGATTTCACACATATTTGAACATAAATTAAGGATAATTTCAGAATGTGGTGCCACACAACGTGACACTACACAGAAGTGGCGCTAGTGGCATAGGCACGTAGGGAACACACATGACACAGATCTGTAAGTACCGGTATTGGTGATAAGTTGAGGAAACCGCCCCGAAACACATGTGCTACCAAACGCTACTGTTTCCTGCGCATGTACCGCGACATCAATATGCGATATGATCACCATGCACATGTACACAGGCCGCACAACGGGTTGGCATACTCTGCATCAGGTGGTCGAGCAGCTGCTGGGGTATGGCCTCCCATTCTTGCACCAGTGCCTGTCGAAGCTCCTGAAGTGGCATAGGGGTTTGAAGACGTGCAGCTATACGTTGACCGAGAGCATCCCAGACGTCCCCGATCGGGTTTAGGTCTGGAGAACAGGCTGGTCACTCCATTTGTAAGTAGGCTGTTCAGGTTTTTTTATTGGTAACGCCACGTAGCGCTCTGTATGAAAATCACTGGCTGTGCTGTGTGCAGTCTGTGGCTGGTTTGCATTGTTGTTTGCTACTGTAGTGTTGGGCAGCTGGATGTTAACAGCACGTAGCGTTGCGCAGTTGGAGGTGAGCCGCCAGCAGTGGTGGATGTGGGGAGTGAGATGGCGGAGTTTTCAGAGTGGATGATCTGGACAGAGACAGTAAATTTGTAAGACTGGATGTCATGAACTGATATATATATTATGACTTTTGAACACTATTAAGGTAAATACATTGTTTGTTCTCTATCAAAATCTTTCATTTGCTAACTATGCCTATCAGTAGTTAGTGCCTTCAGTAGTTAGAATCTTTTATTTAGCTGGCAGTATTGGCGCTCGCTGTATTGCAGTAGTTCGAGTAACGAAGATTTTTTTGAGGTAAGAATTCATGAAAGGTATAGGTTATTGTTAGTCAGGGCCATTCCTTTGTAGGGATTACTGAAAGTCAGATTGCGTTGCGCTAAAAATATGTGTGTCTCTTTAGTGAATGTCTGAGTACGTTCAGGTTTGCTCAGCTGTTTGAAAATCAAATAATATAAGATGTTTATCAGCACAGTAATTCATTATTTTTTCTAAGGGAACGTTACACATTCGCCTGATATCTTCTGTTTCAAGGTACCTCCGCGATGGCAGCTCGGTGGGGCCGTTCGTTATCATCCATCAGGAGGAAGGTGGGACCCACTGCACCCCTGGTGCAAAATGACATCCCGATACACCTGACCTATTACAGTTCCTCTGTCAAAGACATGCAGGGGCGTACGTGCACTAATCAAAATCCCACCCCACACCATCAAACTAAAACCAACAAACTACGACCTCCGTACAGGTCCCTTTCAAGGACATTAAGGGGCTGGTGTCTGGTTCCTGGTTCACGCCAGATGAAAACACGGCGAGAATCACTGTTCAGACTATACCTGAACTCGTCCGTGATCATAACCTAGGACCACTGTTCCAGGGACCATGTACTGTATTCTTGACACCAGGCTTTACGGGCTCTCCTGAGACCAGGGGTCAGTGGAATGCACCTTGCTGGTCTCCGTGCGAATAAACCATGTCTGCAGTTCCATGTTAGAGCTCATTTTAGTTTCGTCAGTATGTACTGTACGTCCTCGATTCACCACCAGTTGGCCCAGTAGAAGGAAGGTAATGTTGACTTCGGTGTTTGTGTTGACATGCGACTCGTTGCTCTACAGTACTAGCATCAAGCACATCAGTACGTAGCATCAACAGGTTAATGTTCATCACGAACGTGGTTTTGCAGTCAGTGCAATGTTTAAAAATGCGAAGTGGCAGATGCCCATTTGATTTATGGATTAGCACGGGGCAATAGCCGTGGCGCGGTACGTTTGTATCGAGCCAGATTTCCAGAACGAAGGTGTCCCGACAGGAAGAAGTTCGAATCAATTGATCGGCGTCTTAGGGAGCAGAGAACATTCCAGCCTATGACTCGCGACTGGGGAAGACCTAGAACGACGAGGACACCTGCAATGGACGAGGCAATTCTTCGTGCAATTGACGATAACCCTAATGTCAGCGGCAGAGAAGTTGCTGCTGTACAAGCTAACGTTGATCACGTCACTGTATGGAGAGTGCTACGGGAGAACCAGTTGTTTCCGTACCATGTACAGCGTGTGCAGGCACTATCAGCAGCTGATTGGCCTCCACGGGTACACTTCTGCGAATGGTTCATCCAACAATGTGTCAATCCTCATTTCAGTGCAAATGTTATCTTTACGGATGAGGCTGTGATACAATACGCCATTCTCCAGGGCTGCATCAGCGCATGAGGGATTCCATGCGACGGAGGGTGGATGCATGTATCCTCGCTAACGGAGGACATTTTGAACATTTCCTGTAACAAAGTGTTTGAAGTCACGCTGGTACGTTCTGTTGCTGTGTGTTTCCGTTCCACGATTAATGTGATTTGAAGATAAGTAATAAAATGAGCTCTAACATGGAAAGTAAGCGTTTCCGGACTCATGTCCACATAACATATTTTCTTTCTTTGTGTGTGAGGAATGTTTCCTGAAAGTTTGGCCGTACCTTTTTGTAACACCCTGTATACCCTTCGGGTTTTTATAGGCATGTAAAACATCTATAACATTTTCTCAGCATCTCATTAGAAAAGCAAGATCATACATTGCATACAAAAAATCTAAAATATATGGTCAATGCTCGAATGTTGGAGTAATAAAAGAACTGACAGCCAACAATATTTTCTTAGGTTTCCTATTGCACTGACTGATATTTTAGAATCCCTTCTAAAAATGGTTCAAATGGCTCTGAGCACTATGGGACTTAACATCTGAGGTCATCAGTCCCCTAGAACTTAGAACTACCTAAACCTACCTAACCTAAGGACATCACACACATCCATGCCCGAGGCAGGATTCGAACCTGCGACCGTAGTGGTCGCGCGGTTCCAGACTGTAGCGCCTAGAATCGCTCGGCCACACCGGCCGGCAATCCCTTATAATTAATTACGTTACAGTTACACTGATTTGGAAACTGTCTCATTCAGAAATACTTCCATACACACAAGGGTGTCATTTACAAATTTTATATGCATACGAACATAGGCAGTTTACTCAAAGGCGCTTGCAAATTTATCTAGCACTTGTCTGATAAACATATGGCCAAAAAATCGCAGATATCATGTGTGCAATGCTTTGTCTCCCTATTTTTCAATATATAAAGTGCTTATATCAACATGAAATTTTTAATTATACATTTTTTTTGTAGATACCTACGAAAAACAACTGGTACTCGTTCCACATACTTCCCCATACACCTGTAGCAACGGAAGCTCTGCACCATACCTGTTACTAATACTTAGTGTGGAGATATGTATATAAAACAGGGCGAATAGGTGTGATATTCAAATTCGCTATCGTAAATTGTAGACAAGCAGCGTCGTCACAAAATCTCATGACTAGCCCGGTTGATGTTGAGAACATGCGCAGTAGACTGTGGGTGATGGCTCTGAGCACTATGCGACTCAACTGCTGAGGTCATCAGTCCCCTAGAACTTAGAACTACTTAAACCTAACTAACCTAAGGACAGCACACAACACCCAGCCATCACGAGGCAGAGAAAATCCCTGACCCCGCCGGGAATCGAACCCGGGAACCCGGGCGTGGGAAGCGAGAACGCTTCCGCACGACCACGAGATGCGGGCAACGCGCAGTAGACTGTGCTCACTCCATAAATTATACATATTCCATGGAAGAATGCAGAGAAAGTCGTACACGTAGAGTGTGAATTGCTTAGCTTCACGTTGTGTTTGCCTTATAAAAAGCCAGTTTAGTAAGAAGGAAAAAAAATCACAGAACCTAATGCTAGTATGCAGAAACATATTCAGTACCAAACTTCGGGTTTTAAATGACAGTTTGTGTGTGTTGCACATATGGAACATTGTGTGAATACTGATACTCAGCGCTGATTTGGTTATTTTGCCTCGTCTCAATACGTGCATAAATATTTTTTGTTAGTGTTTTTTTAAAGTTGAATGATATTGTTGAGGGTGGTACAATTCCTATGGTAGCTAATTACTATTTTTTAACATTTAGTTTTAGATTATGGGTTGATTATTCAATCACAATGGTTGTTTGAAGAGACTAAGCTGTTGATGTGAGGCAGCTATTAAGCCGCGTCCACAACGGCCGCATCGCTCAAAAACCAAGATAAAACGTGTGAGCACGGTGTGGACGTCAAACCGCGCCACTCTGCGCAACAACAAAATGGTTCCTTGCTGTTGTCCGTTCGTGCGCGGCTCTTTTTGGACGGCGTTTGTCGTCTTGCATATTATTCATGCGACGGTGCACGCTCGAACACTCTGCTCTATTCTGCGCAGTTCTGCGCCGCACGTTTGTGCTCTGCCTGGCACGGTGCGTCCGTCGTGGACTGTACTCACAAGAAATTACACAAGAATGCAGACACTAAAATCATCAAAGCAACTAAACAACCCAACCAGTGTACGTGGAAAAGAAAGAATCTCTTTCCCATAGAGAAAGGTAAGAGCTTTAAAGGAAACAGAATACAGGGCGAGTCAAAAGTCCTTGGACAATTTCATAAGTTGGAAGATTAAAGGGAAAACTGAAATGTGATGATGGGACCATAGGTTTGATGTAGGGCCGCAACTTTTGGAGTGAGTGTCATTCATGGCCGCCATCTTGAAATCCGCCATTTTTGATTAAAATCATATTTTTTAAAATGGGAAGTGGAATGTATGACACATAAATAACACTCGCTTGAGCTCTCGAATTGAATGGTGTATTTGTTTTTGTCTATCTTGTACAGTTTAGAAGTTATTAATGTTCAAAGTTACCTTGATACCGACTCATGTCTCGGGATGGACAACACGTAGAACATGTGTTGTAGCAGTCGGTATGAAGGTAATTTCCCAACTTTGAATATTAATAACCTCTAAACTGTACAAGACAGACAAAAAAAAAAAAAATTGCACCACTCAATTCCAGAGCTCAAGCGAGTGTTATTTGATGTGTCATACACCTCCTTTCCCATTTAAACAAAATGACGTGAATCCAAAATAAAACGATTACAGACTGTTATACCATCTGATTTATTTATCAAGCAGAATTTCTTAGATCCTGTATAAGGTAGTGCAAATGAAGAACAAACATTCTGAGCAAAACTTGAATCAGGATGTTTTCGGGGCTGAACTGGTGCAATGTCTTCGTAACACAGGAAGAAGTGGACAGAAGAGGGCTAGAACAAACAAGAAAATTTAGCAGCAACTAGAGCCAAGAATGGAAAAATGTCACAGGGGTGAAACTTCCTGGCAGATTAAAACTGTGAGGCAGACCGACACTCGAACTCGGGACCTTTGCCTTCCGCGGGCAAGTGCTCTACCACCTGAGCTACCCAAGCGCGACTCAGGAGCCGTCCCCACAGCTTCAATTCCGGGAGTACCTCGTCTTCTACTTTCCAAACTTCACAGAAGCTCTCCTGCAAACCCTGCAGAACTAGCACTCCTGAAAGAAAAGAGTGAAAATTTCATTCTGGAAACATCCCCCAGGCTGTGGAAAAGCCATGTCTCCGCAGTATCCTTTCCTCCAAGAACGCTAATTCTGCAAAGTTCACAGGAGAGTTTCTGCGAAATTTGGGAGTTAGGAGACGAGGTACTGGTGGAACTGAAGCTGTGAGTACGGGTCGTGAATCTTGCTTGGTTAGCTGAGATGGTACTTGCCTGTGAGCGCAAAGATCCCGAGTTCGAATCTCGGTCCGGCACACAGTTTTACTCTGCCAGGAAATTTCATATCAGCGCACACTCCACTGCAGAGTGACAATTTCATTCTGGAAACATCCCCCAGGCTGTGATAAAGCCATGTCTCTGCAATATCCTTCTTCCAGTAGTGCTAGTTCTGCAGGATTCGCAGGAAAGCTTCTGTGAAGTTTGGAAGGTAGGAGACGAGGTACTGGCTGAATTGAAGCTGTGAGAACGGGTCGTGAGTCGCACTTGGATGGCTAAGATAGTAGAACAGTTGCCTGCCAAAGGAACAGGTCCCGAGTTCGAGTCTCGGTCTGGCACACAGTTTTCATCTGCCAGGAAGTGTCATATCAGCGCATGCTCCGCTGCAGAGTGACAATTTCATTCTGTCACAGAGGTGTTGTCTCACCACAAGATGTACGAACTGACTGTACTGAGCACTGCTGCAAGTGGGATGTAAAAAGTAATCGATGCAAGTATCCTGGATGTCGTGGACATACATTCGTTTCTTACATAAAATGTGATGTGTATCTTTGTTTGAACAAAGATAACAATGCTAAACCAATTTCCAGCAGTGGTTGGTAAATTTCTCTTACTGTTCTACAGAGCCGGTGCTGGTGTGGTGTGATCTATACCACCACTCAGAGCACAAGGAATCCTTTGGAAAGCAAAAGTAAATGTTAAGCCGTTGAACCGAAGCCCTGGAAGGTGTGGAGATCCCAGCCATATCGACTGTTAGACTTCAGAAGAATAGTTGCAGACAGTGTATCCAAAATATGTCAGTGAGTAAGGGGCTGTCTCTTCTTAAGAGAAACAGCAGACTATTCCATCTACAAAAGAGCTTATTACATGAGTTACCATAGACATTTGGGTTCAAGATGCGAAAATAGCAACTTAGAAAAATCCTGCACAAACTAGGAAGATCCTATAGAAAAATAAACACAAGGAAAATATTCATTATGGCCACTAGCAACTTAATACCGAAAATCTACCTAAAGAATTTCAATTGACGTTGCCATCAGAACCAAAACAGCATACTGTGACAGTATGAACGAAACTACTGTAGTTGGGCAATAATTCCTATCTGCCGGATCACTTTCGCAAATTTAAACCTCAAGATCACATGTGAATTATGTGGGTGACATGGATGCAAGGGAATGCGAATAATTACTCCAATCTAATGCAGCACCTGAAGTAAAAGCTTGCTGGTTACTTCAACATTTAACGCCTGAGTAATGTGTCATTCACCTTTTACAGAATACAGCGATAATCTCGGTGGTGGGTGGCTGTTCCATGTGTCGCCTGTCTTACCCGTTGACCTCACAAAACTATACTACCCTCTGACTGAATTTACAGTCCGAGAAGCGGCAAACCGTATGTGTCCCTCGCTAAGACAAATGGCTTTGTACACTCGCCCGACGTGCGCAATGTTGCCCTCAAAAGTTCTCGCGAGAACGTTAACTATAACAGCTCTTGTCGTATCCCCCATAACGGAGATATACAAGAGATATACAAGAAATCCAGCAAAAATTCAGTCGACACAGAGCTTCATGAATCAAAGAAGCGTGCGCAGAAAAATATCTCTCGGCGTCATGACAGAGCATTAAGTGCTCTGTGCAACACAAGAAAACTCCGGCCTCAATTATCCCTACGTAATTATCTATATCGTCTATAACTTCCCGCACTGTATCGCAGCTTCGCTTCTTTCCACGACTGATATCGGCCAGCGGGCATGTTTGTTAGTGTCCACCCTCGCTTATGAACCTCGAAAACAACGCCTACGTATGCTGGCTCCTTCCTGACCAACCAGTGTTCGAGATTCTCTTCTTGCGTTAAAAGTTCCGCGAGGCCAGGTGCTCAGCGTCTGAAGCACATTTCCACGCGGTCCAAGGCAGCACCACGCGATTTTTCCGTCTACGGAAGACCCGTGACGCTGCATTTTGTGCTTTCGTGTCGCAAGGACCGCGTCCAGTGCCCACTAATTGGCCTCTCTTGTGCGAGGGCTGCTCTGTTTTGTCTCACTAAGTGTATTTCCCTGCCACAGTTCTACGTTGCCTACTGGCAAACATCTTTCATTTCAGTTCCACTTTGCTACCAAAATATTGTGTGTTTATCTGCATGCTAATGAGGTAGGAATTGTTAGTACAGTGAACCTGCAAGCCACGTATGAATTTCGATCAGTGCTCTTTTTACACTTCGTACTAAGCAAATTACCTAATTGCATTCAAGCTGTGGCTTGTGACATATCAAACGAATCGGATTACCGAGTAGAATTGAC
Source organism: Schistocerca americana (assembly GCF_021461395.2). Taxonomy (NCBI): domain Eukaryota; kingdom Metazoa; phylum Arthropoda; class Insecta; order Orthoptera; family Acrididae; genus Schistocerca; species Schistocerca americana. The sequence continues at coordinate 648,469,963 of NC_060122.1, forward strand.
TAAACGAGTAAATTAACGTGTTTGGTGGAAAATTATCCTGCCATCTTTCATCGTTACTAGAACACTGATCCAAATTCAGACAGAATGTTACCATGGCAAATTGTGTTATATAGGTCTACATTCACGAAAATGTCAGAATGGTGTTAGGGTAATATGCGAGTTGATTTTCATAAATATCTTAGAACGAAAAATAAATGAACTGATGTTTTCCGTATGACATTGTGTGGCTTACGGAATGGCAAACATATGTTTGCAAGTGTTGTCACACATATACAACGTCTAGAAAACGTGTTGTTTTCTTTTTTTTGGAAATACTTGCAATATAGGGCGTTTTTTCTCTATTTCACCCTTACTACGAACCACATAAAGATTTCGAAATTAATTTCTTAAGAAAAATATCATGTGTTTAAGGGTTAAATTCTTGTCTTACTTAAATGAGTTTTTCCTTATGCTTGTCCATTATTAGTCCGTTATACTAGAAAAACTAATTTTCAACACTCTTTCAGTTTCTATGTACGTCTGCATCTTCATCTGTGCACTGCTAATCATTGTAAACAGCGTGGTAGACAACACTTTTTATTAAATCAAACCTTAACGTCTGTTCCAGTTTCATTGGCGGGTGGAGCGTGTGAAGAATGAATGCTTCTGTGCCCTGTCAGAGTTGTTATTTCTATAATTTTAACTTCACGATCTCTACAGGACTGACTGATAATAATTCATGCTTTCTAGGCTGAAAAATATGTTTTAAATTTTGCCATGTTTTTGAGAGAGTACGACGTTCTGCTTCGAGTTTTGCCTGGCAAGATTTTTCAACCTTCCTGTTACACTCTATCACCAGTCAGACTACCTTGCGACCATTCGTGCCATCTTTCTCTTATTGATAATATTTCTAAACGGATAACGATTTATAACTCTTTGTCGAACGAAAGTGTTTTCAGAAAATATTTTTAATTTGGGAAAAGAACGATCAGCTTTTGCAAAACCATTAACGTATGCTAGATACATCTGGCTGGCTTTAAATACAGATCTTATCAACATCAGATGCGCTGGAAACGAGAACTCTTATGAGGTACCGTCATTGAAAAACTGAAGATCTTCCTTTATAAGATATTTGTCATAGGTGGTAGAGTACGCCTCGATAGCTGAGTGGTCAGCGCGGCGAAGTGCCATGCAAAGAGGCCCGGGTTCGATTCCCGGCTGGATCGGAGATTTTCTCCGCTCAGGGACTGGGTGTTGTGTTGTCTTCTTCATCATCTCATCCCCATCGGCACGCAAGTCGCCGAAGTGGCCTCAACTAAAAACACTTGCACCAGGCGACCAGTCTAATCGACGGGCGGCTCTAGCCACACGACATTTCGTTTCATAGGTGGTTGACACCAAAAATGACTGCATTGATGCTAATGCTTTTATAACAACCTTCATTTATTAAGTCAGATATTTGTTGGTGAAAAATATTGGCGATTATTGTAAATAAAAGGAGTCACTTTAAGTCCAGTAAAGGCTCTGTCAGTATTTCATCCTCAAAAAGTTCATCAAACTGATCCTTTACTGCTCTGATTAGTTTGTTGGGCGATTTATACTCAATGGCGACGCTTACACATATGCTGGAAATTTCACCAAGTGGTTTGTCGCATGATCCTTTTTCTGACAGCCATCTAGCGAGGTGACATAGTGTTGAGGTTCAAATGGCTCTGAGCACTATGCGACGTATCTTCTGAGGTCATCAGTCGCCTAGAACTTAAAACTAATTAAACCTAACTAACCTAAGGACATCACACACGTCTATGCCCGAGTCAGGATTCAAACCTGCGACCGTAGCAGCCGTGCGGTTCCAGATTGAAGCGCCTAGAACCGCTCGGCCACTCCGGTCAGCTAACAGTCTCAAGACATAAATAAAACATCTTGGAAATTATAAAAACATGTGTAACACAAATAAATGGAATTAATTGATTGCCTGGCTTGTGGTCGTATCACCAGGAAATCTCAATTATCTTTCACACAGCAGCGGAAGCAGATCAGCTCACAGCGCCAATGATGCAGAAAGTGGAGAGGAATTTTTCACCTGGTTTTCCCTCAAATCGGTCGAGGAAAATACTGGGATGGTTCCTTTCAAAAGGACACTCCCAATTACCTTACACATGATTTGGTGATACATTAATTCTTTCTAGTGGTTTATATTGAATCTTAAAAGGGTAAGTTTATGTGTTAAGACCTATTCCTAACCTTCGTTCTTTACATTTCTTTCTCTCGCGAATTACGTTTATTAGATTCTTAAGAACATCAACGTATCTCTCTTCGAGTGCACAGATGATTTTTTATTTACCGGCTCAATGAAATGCCTCTGGTGTCACAGGCATTATCTTGAAACTGCTCACAGAAATCCTACCGCAGTTAAGTGGCTAAGAATTTGTAGATGATTTCAACTGTTTCGAAATCAGGACCTTTTCTTGATCAGCCGTTTAACCTCTACAGCACCTGTAAGGGCCAAAATCTAAATAATACATTGTACCTTGAGGCGATAAAAGTAATGGGATATCACCTAATATCGTGGCGGACCTTCTTTTCCCGGCGTAGTGCAGCAATTCGACATGGCATGGACACAACAAGTCGTTGGAAGTCCCTTGCAAAGGTGTTGAGCCATGGTGCCTCTATAGGCGTCCATAATTGCAAAAGTGTGCCGGTGTAGTATGTTGTGTACGAATTGACGTTTCGATTATGTCCCATAAATGTTCGATAGGATACATGTCGGGCTATCTGGGTGGCCAAATCACTCGCTCGGAGTGTCCAGGATGTTCTTCAAACCAAACGCGAACAGTTGTGGCCCAGAGACATGGCGTATAGTCACCAATAAAAATTCCATCATTGTTTGGGAGCAAGAAGTCCATGATTGGATGCAAATGGTCAGCAAGTAGCCGAACAGAGACATTTGCTGTCAATTATCGGTTCAATTGGACCAGAGGACCCAGTCCATTCCATGTAAACACAGTTCACACCATTATGGAGGCACCACCAGCTTCCACAGTGAGTTGGTGACAAGTTATTTCTTTGGTCTGTGGCCAATTTGCTGAAGTAGTCACATATGTCTTTTGTCGGTCCTTCTAGATTGATCTGTAAAATACTAATACTTTGTCCAAAATTCTTCATACTGTTTGTCTGGCTCTGAGAAGCGCCTTCGTCGTAGTCTGTTTTCTTGTGCTGTTGTCTTGAGTAGCCATGAGAGAATGATCTAGTATGACTGCTGGGCACACTAGAATCCACCCCGATCCCCTAGCTGCACACCATCAGCAATATCCCACCATCTGAATTACGACGCCAAGAAGCAATCGATAGAGATTGGAGGAAACTACACCACCCCGACTACCCACAAGATAGAGTCTTAAACAACCCTCCCCCAGACCGCTTAAAATCTCGGAATCCACTGTGGCATAATGGAAGGAACGATAAGAAGTTCAACACTAAAGAAGAGTGACACCAGCATTCCTGCTGCAGCAATAGCACATCGAGGTATGCAAGACCCAACTGCCAGCCTACCAGGATTTCATTTGCAGAGAAGGGAGTGGAGAAGGCTGAACAGAATAAGAACTGGCCACGCCAGGTGCAATGCTATGATGCATAAGTGGGGACTTCGAGATTCTCCAGCCTGTGATTGTGGGGCCCAAGAACAAATTCTTCAACATATTGTTAGAGACTGTCCTAAGAGGAAGTATCCTGGACCATATAGTGACTTTATTAATGCTACTCCCACTGCCGTTAGCTGGCTTCAATCATTAGATATTGAACTATGATTAAATGTATCTGCCTTTTTTAACTTGCAATTATACCAGTCGAAGTAGTCAGTAATATTAATTTCGCAATTCTCACAATATAAAAATGTGTATACATTTTGTGCCTAAAAGTAAAACTAAAGTATATGTAAATACTTAAGGAGCTCCGGAAAGGCTCAAAATCATGAAAAGTTCAATTTTTACTTTTTTGCGTTTTCTGAACCTGCAGGCTATTACCTTTTAATAGATATATAATTTATTCAATTCCGAAGACTACAACTATTTTTAAATTTTTTTTGAAATGTGTTCTACGTGGGCGTGACCCACTGTGGCGCTGTTAAACTGCTGTCAAATGGTGTTATTATTAACGTCCGTGTTCATCAGGTACATTTTAGTGATGTGAGATAAAGTATGTGTTGTGGCTAACCTGTGATGGTTCAATATATATCGCTGGTGTGATTGTCGATTGTTTCATGTTTATTTACTCTGTCGTTATCTCGAAAATATTCGTAATTAATTCTGTTTCTTGAGTCTCTGTTTTGTTGAAGTATAATAATGAGTAAAAGTAAAGTTATTAGAAATCCTCTGAAGGCTTTTAAGAAAAGGAGAAATGTTGGAAAGCCAAAGGTATGTGTTATTACTGTCAACAATAAAGACGATAACCAAGTGAGTGAACCTAACCTCTCAAGTACACCTGCCCATAGCAGCCAAAGTGGGAAAGAAAATACTTCACAGAAGAAGCTTGGTTCAATGAGTGAAAACGATGAATGTTTTATGGGCGAATCGGATGTGAATGAAATATTTGATATGTCGGTTCTCAAAGGAATTTTTTCAAACTGTGTAAGATGTATTCATTGTAGTGAAGTTGGTCAGGAACTCTCCATAATAAAGCACGTAGGACTTGCTAGTGAAATACAACTGAAATGTGATAAGTGTTCATACATGACCACCTTTTGGAACAGTGTTGCAGTAACTGCAACTGAAGAAAATGGTAGCAAAATCTACGAACACAACAACGAGCGATGCTTGCTTTAGACAAGGAACGCCTTCGGGCTGCAGACAGGGCTGTAAAGAGTCTAGAAATACAAGCAAGAGTAAACAGGAGGAGGAACAAGAGGAAGCTGGAGGAGGAGTTTGCAGAGGATGAAGATAATCCATCCTATGGACCTGGAATGCACTAAAAAGTTAATCCAATCTTTGTCGCTCGATTCCCAAAACTTTTATTTTCTCATACTAATTACATGTTTTCTAAGGATCTTCCAAACATATTTGTTTCAAACTTTCAGTAAATGTTACACAGTACCTTCTGCATAATTTAACACAGCCTTTTTCCAAAAAACTGTATATTTTTGAATATACAAATAAAAATTGGAAAAAAATGTTGTGAATTTTTATTACAATTGAAAAAAATCATCTTTAATAACTGAACTAAAATTTTGTAAAATCCCTGTGATAAGTTGTAGCCCATATTCCAATAAATAATCTGTAAAAAGTTCAACTTCCTACCTCAAATACTTTGTGAGGAAAGATGTAATTTATAAGCGTTATTTTAACATTGCAAGTATAGGGCGTTCCGGAGCCCCTTAACTAGATATACATGTAAAATTAAACTTTATGTACTTGTCAATGTTTGCTGTTGTTGCCATACGATAAACAAATAATAAATAAAATAAAATAAACTAACTTCGGTCCATGGCTTCTTGCGGACTGCGCCACACTCGAAACCTACTGCAGCTCTTACTAACTGAAATCGGGACTCAGCTCACCAGACCACGGTTTTCCATTCGTCTAGGGTCCAACCAAAATGGTCGTGAGACCAGTAGAGGCTCTGCAGGCGAGGTCGTGCTGTTACGAAAGGCATTCGCGCCTGTCGTCTGCTGCCATAGACTATTAATACCAAATTTCGCCGCACTGTCATTCATCGTACATCCCACATTGATTTCTGCGTTTATTTCACGCAGTGGTGCTTGTCTGTTAGTTCTGGCAGCTCCATACAAACGCCGCTGCTCTCGGTCGTTAAGTGAAGGCCGTCGGTCACTGTATTTTCCATGGTCAGAGGTATCCACGGCACTCTCTTCACACTGTGGATCTCGGAACACTGAATTTCCTAACGATTTCCGAAATGGAATGTCCCATGAGTCTAGCTCCAACTACCGTTCAGCATTAAAAGTCTGTTCAACTCCCGTCTTATAGCCATAACCACGTCGGAAACCTTTCTCGCATGACTCACATGTATACAAATGACGGCTCCGCTTATGCACGACCTTTTATGTCTCGCGTGCGTGATACTACCGCCATCTGTATATCTCCACATCTCTATCCCATGACTTCTGGCATCTCAGTGTATGTGCCACTCACGAAGAATGCTCTGTTATAGACTTGGCTGCAACATTTACTCACTGCTAGTCATTTTCGCTCTACAGATTCAGTTAACTGATGTTCGAATCATAATGCAGATTGATTTTGATCTGGTTAAAGAAAGCAAGTTAATCGCATATCGTTACGTCTGAATGATTACTAAAACAAACTTTGATTATGTTAATATAATGAAAGACTTCTCTTGACTGATTTTATTCATTTTTCCACATATCATTTCCGTTTTAATTGTTACTATTTCTTCCCAATTCTTTTTCTTTCCAATGTCACCTTATATTCGGCTGCATTGGTGCGATCGTTCTAGGCTACTTACGTCCTTGTTATCATCGCTGGGTAGTTTCCTTGAGTTTGAGTTGTTTACTTTCTGCATATCGCCTTACGGTAAGTAAGACACGGCGACGTGAAGCAGTTATCAACAGTACATGAGTCTCTGCAGCGGCCGACGCCGTTTCTTAAAAACAGTTTGGTATGAGGCGACTGGCGAGTAACCTGAATGTTTCCATCCCCGGTCCGCAATACCTTGAGAAAACCGTGAAATGCGGTAAGAACACAGTGTTACGATAGCAGTCCGGAAGTAAGCTGTCAACAAACATCTGGGCTCCACCACTTCGTCAAACCGAAACCCCAGGAATCAAATCGATTGCACGTTTCTGCGTATGTTTAACATAAATTCTTACAAGCATTTATAGTTGATGAATATGATCTCCGACACTACAGTTATAGTCAGGGTAATTTGTTTTTTGCAAACAGGTCACCTACACTTTTTGTCAAGGTTCCTCTGAGGCTTTGCTTTCGAGGACCATGAATTTCATGTCTTACAATTCTCGAAATTATAAGGAGGTGGAATACTATAAATTATACGTTCTCCTACGAAGCTTCCGTGCCAAATGATCTCTCTGTACGCTCCTATAGGCATTGTTCGAGAAGTCACCATCGCCTCGTCAAACACACAGTTTCCATGCACGTATCATAAGAAAGACTACATTTTAATAAGAATTTCGAACAATTATAGACGAATTTCGTATAATGAAATGCATTTTTTTCCGGAAAACTAGTTTACCTTTTAAACCGTGGACATTTTACAACCGGAATGAAACTGTTGTTTCTCTTTGCGGATAATTAAATAGGATGCTCAGCTTTATTGTCTTTGTTCCAGATCAGTTTGTATCCTGAGTCCCAGTACAGTGCTTTCACATTTTCTTGGCTTCTCATCGCCCTGATACTGAATCAGTAGAGGCCGTTAGAATTCGAGCTGCTAATATTGTTCTTCTTCTAGCTCCCAACTACTCTGGCGATCACATGACACTGTACACTACAGGCCTGAAACTACAAGGCGATTCAAAGAAACGTTTACTAACTTACACGACACATCGAACATACAGCAAAGATCAGTAATCAGATAGGAACCGGGGTCGCAAACGCCACAAGAGGGCGATATGGTCACGAGAGGACGTTGCTATACAAACACGAGCGGAGCGCACGGAAAAAATGTAAATGTCGTGTGATTAGGGCCTCCCGACGGGTAGACCTTTCGCCGGGTGCAAATCTTTCGATTTGACACCACTTCGGCGACTTGCGCGTCGATGGGAATGAAATGATGATGATTAGGACAACACAACACCCAGTCCCTGAGCGGAGAAAATGTCCGACCCAGCCGGGAATCGAACCCAGGCCATTAGGACTGACACTCGGCATAGAGACTGGCGCCATTCACGCCGTGGAAGCATTGGGAGTAACACGGCTAGCTACCCGTAGCGTGAAACGGCTGAGATGCGCTTGGTTTAAGGTCTGGCCAACTGCAATGGAAGAGAAACCATGCGATTGTATCGTGCGAAATGTCGCAATAGAAAGCTGCCGTGTCACACATTACTCGCCACCATGAATCGCTGATTATCCGAAGCCGGCTCGTTTCGTGTGCACAAGCCTGATGCTGTTCGCCTGCGAGCAACACGGACAGTTGCGGCAGAAGGAGCATTCTCGAAAGGGTGCTGCGTACGTCGTCAACAAGTATATGAGATGTAGCCCGCGCCACTAATGTTCTCCGAAGGACTGCAATCTTTTCATTTCCAACGCGTCCAAGCATTGCAACAGGGGGACTACAACAAGTGCTTGGGATTTGCGCGGTGGTTTATGCAGGAATCCGCTGCAGATTGAAGCTTCGCAGCGAGTGTCCTCTTCACCGGTGAGGCTGTGTTCTCACTCCGGGGTGTGATGAACGTTCACAATTGTATAAGTTGACGGATGTGAACCCACATGCTACACGTGCGCATACCTCACATCGCAAATTTACCTTTCACGTTTAGGCTAGCATCTTCCGAGACTGTTTAATTGGGCCGTATATTCTCCCGGATCGACTTGATGTCAGCACTATTTAGTATTCTTGTGAGATGTTGTGCCGACATGCTGAAAAATTTTCACATACCTATTCATTGTCGCATTCGATTTCAGCACAACAGAGCCCTCGCGCATTACAGCAGACAAGTGAGGGGACATCGGGGCAGTTACGTGTCCATAACGATCACCCGATCTGTCCCCACTCGTTTTTTCCCTGTGGTGGTATCTGAAGCGCCTTGTGTATGGAACACCTGTTAACATCGCCGGAGGACATAGTGGGTAGGATTGTTGCGGCAGCACGATGTCTTCGAGATATACCAGGTACCTTTGACGGGGTGCGCCGTCCAATGCAGCGTCGATGTCATGCGTACCTCGATGCATCTGGACAAAACTTTTAGCATCTTCTGTAGTGGGCTTCCGTTTGTAGCATGACTAAATAACTGCAACGCCATTTAATAGCCCCGGATGGCCACTGCGATCCCCGGTTCGTTTGTGATTACTTATCCTTATTGTACGCCCGACGTGCCATGTCAGTTTGTAACCGTTTCTTTAAATCACCTTGTATAGCCATCATTGTTTAAAGCCGTGTTTCATTTCGGTGACGAGTAATTTTAGCGTTGGGTATCTTATGTACGTAGCCTCTTCCATCATTGTATATTCCATGATGGAACACAACAAGTATTAATTCTTCACTCTACGATGCCCTCCGGAGCAATGGACGACGGGAATAGCTGTTTCGATAGAAGTCGAAAGACTGTGACTTCAGACTGATGTTCACTTGTTGCCGGCCGATATCTATGTTAGGTATCAATACTGAGCGTAAAGCGTGTCTTTACTGAACGTATCAGTAAATTTAAACGATTTAAAATTCAGTTATATAAAAGATTTCTGTGATCTTTAACTCCGTGTGATACGCCTGCTTTCGTTCGTGAGTAGATATACAGAAAGAACACTGCCAGCTAAAGTTAACTAAATGGAGTCGCATTTCTTTACGTCAGAATAGTTTCCAAAATCATCTTTGATTATTTTAATATAAGTTAAGATGTAATTTGTCTCGTAGCTTTACTAATTTTACACACAATTTTTCTCTATTTCTTTCATTGTTTTAGGTGTGTGGTGCCCCCTAACCTCCATGGCCCCAGTGCAATGCTCCAGTTGCCCATCCTAGTTATTCCCTTGGTGGAGTGATTACTTTAACAAGCGCTCAACAACTTTCCGTTCTCAATTATGACTATAACAGAGCGACGTCATCAGGACGGTTGACCTTCCTTTCTTCGCTGTGATTACTAAAGACTGCGTCACACCCTAGTCACAGGATAGTTTCTTTTTGCATGTTCTGTGGATCGAGAATGCTACAACGTTCCATGATACAGAACGTATCAGTTGAGATTACAAATAATATGCTCTTCCCCTGTGGAAACATGGCTGCGTGCTGACCATTTACATAATCAGGTATTTAAAAAGTCTTTGTGTTTATTAAACTACACATACTACCTACACAGAAAATCATCAGCGGTGCACGAGTTGTCACGTAGAAATAATGTCAATTTGTTTTTAAAACTTTTCGTTCTTGGCAGCATTTTAATTCACAAGTGAATTGAGTATTTTTATTTCACTTCATCCATCCTGGCGTGAACGCATACACATGAAAGTACGTGATACTAGAAGCAAAAATGTCTCAGTAAACACAGAGTCGAAAATGCATGCCTTAAGAGCTACGAGTGATTCTTCATCTTTGATACTGTGAAGCAAATCTCTTCTCCTGAAAGCTCTTTGCCTTCTACATTTTTGGAAATGGTAATGTGGACCAAAAGAAGAAATAATGTCCAGTAAACACTTGCTCTAAAATGCATACCTTTAAAGTTATGAGCAATTGTTCATTAGAAGAGTTGTTTCCAAGTAGCGAAGATGAGCACGTGCTCATAGCTCTTAAGGCATGCATTTTAGAGCACATGGTTACTGGACATTTTTTTCTTGTTTTGGTCCACATTACCATTTCCCAAAATGTGGAAGGCAAAGAGCTTTCAGTAGAAGAGATTTGTTTCACAGTATGGAAGATGAAAAATCACTCGTAGCTGTTAAGGTATGCATTTTCGACCCTGTGTTTACTGAGATATTTGATATTTTTGCTTCAAGTATCGTGTACTATCAACTGTAGGCGTTTACGCCATTAATTATATATATATATATGTGTGTGTGTGCGTGTATGTGTGTATGTAGTGTGCTCCATTGACCGTGAACGGGCCACTTATATCTCACGAAATAAGCGTCAAACGAAAAATCTACAACGAACGAAACTTGACTAGCTTGAAGGTTGGTTGGTTGGTTGTTTTGGGGAAGGAGACCAGACAGCGAGGTCATCGGTCTCATCGGATTAGGGAAGGACGGGGAAGGAAGTCGGCCGTGCCCTTTGAAAGGAACCATCCCGGCATTTGCCTGGAGCGATTTAGGGAAATCACGGAAAACCTAAATCAGGATGGCCGGACGCGGGATTGAACCGTCGTCCTCCCGAATGCGAGTCCAGTGTCAAACCACTGCGCCACCTCGCTCGGTCTAGCTTGAAGGGGGAAACCAGATGGCGCTATGGTTGGCCCACTAGATGGCGGTGCCATAGGTCAAAAGGGTATCAACTACGTTTTTTTAAATAGGAACCTCCATTTTTATCACATATTCGTGTAGTACGTAAAGAAATATGAATGTTTTAGTTGGGCCACTTTTTTCGCTTTCTGATAGATGGCGCTGCAATAGTCACAAACGTGTAAGTACGTGGTATCACGCAACATTCCGCCAGTGCGGACGGTATTTGCTTCGAGATACATTACCCGTGTTAAAATGGACCGTTTACCAATTGCGGAAAAGGTCGATATCGTGCTGATGTGTGGCTATTGTGGTCAAAATGCCCAACGGGCGTGTGCTACGTATGCTGCTCTGTATCCTGGACGACATCATCCAAGTGTCCGGACCGTTCACCGGTTAGTTACGTCATTTACGGCAGCAGGAAGTGTTCAGCCACATGTGAATCGTCAACCACGACCTATAACAAATGATGATGCCCAAGTAGGTGTTTTAGCTGCTGTCGCGGCTAAACCGCACATCGGTAGCAGACAAATTGCGCGAGGTTCGGGAATCTCAGAAACGTCGGTGTTGAGAATGCTACATCAACATCGATTGCACCCGTACCATATTTCTATGTATCAGGAATTTCATGGAGACGACTTTGAACGCCGTGTACAGTTCTGCCACTGGGCACAAGAGAAATTACTGGACGATGACAGATTTTTTGCACGCGTTCTATTTAGCGAAGAAGCGTCATTCACCAACAGCGGTAACGTAAACCGGCATAATATGCACTATTGGGCAACGGAAAATCCACGATGGCTGCGACAAGTGGAACATCAGCGACCTTGACGGGTTAATGTATGGTGCGGCATTATGGGAGGAAGGGTAACTGGCCCCCATTTTATCGATGACAATCTAAATGGTGCATTGTATGCTGATTTCCTACGTAATGTTCTACCGATGTTACTACAAGATGTTTCACTGCATGAGAGAATGGCGATGTACTTCCAACATGATGGATGTCCGGTACATAGCTCGCGTGCAGTTGAAGCGATGCTGACTAGCATATTTCATGACACGGTCACCAGATCTGACGTCCCCGGATTTCTTTGTGTGGGGAAAGTTGAAGGATATTTGCTATCGTGATCCACCGACAACGCCTGACAACATGCGTCAGCGTATCGTCAATGCCTGTGCGAACATTACGGAAGGCGAACTACTCGCTGTTGAGAGGAATGTCGTTACAAATATTGCCAAATGCACTGAGGTTGACGGACATCATTTTGAGCATTTATTGCATTAATGTGGTATTTGCAGGTAATCACGCTGTAACAGCATGCGTTCTCAAAAATGATAAGTTCACGAGGTACACGTATCACGTTGGAACAACCGAAATAAAATGTTGAAACGTACCTACGTTCTGTATTTTAATTTAAAAAACCTACCTGTTACCAACTGTGCATCTAAAATTGTGAGCCATTTGTTTGTGACTATTACAGCGGCATCTGTCACAAAGTGAAAAAAGTGGTCCAACTAAAACATTCATGATTCTCTACGTACTACACGAATATGTAATAAAAAATGGGGGTTCCTATTTAAAAAAACGCAGTTGATATCCGTTTGACCTATGGCAGCGCCATCTAGCGGGCCAACCATAGCGCCATCTGGTTTCCCCCTTCAAGCTAGACAAGTTTAGTTCTTTGTAGTTTTTTCGTTTGACGCTTATTTCGTGAGATATTTGCCCCGGTCACGATCAATGGACCATCATTTTGTCCAGAGACAACCAGTTTCGGCATTCCATTATGCCATCAGGAGGTACTCTATGGTAACAGTGCTTGCGCATATGTTGCCAGACAAAATATCATGCAAAAGCTAACCAGTATCCCCAACAGTTTATGTAACACGGCTATACACTCGTAAGAATCTGAGCTATCTGACAGTAAAAACTCAGCCCTTATGTTACAATAGAGAGCCTAATCATGGCATAATTGAATGCCGAAACCTGTGGCCTCTGGAATAAATCAGAGATGAAAATTCAGCTGTTGGTTTATTTATTTCTGATTATAAGTATTTTTATGGCTGCGTACTTTGTTCTTTCATGCGAAGTTGTTAGTTTAAGCTACGATTAATGGAAGCTTTCGTTGTTCTTAGTGTTATATCTACGAATAGTGCTAGTATTTTTAAACTGTGCGTTATTCTTCAGAGTCAGCTTCATAAGAGAGTAAATGTATCATGGGGCTGTTGTTTCTGTGCCTAATTCTTACAACAAATACCTAGATGAAGTTAGACGAATGATATGGAAAATAAGCTAATTTTCTAATGTTTTCATTACCAAAATTCGTAATTACGCCTAGGATAAATGTTGTTTAACTCACAGTTTTCAGAAGATATTCGATATATGATTTCTAATTCAAGTTCTGATTCATACGAACATCCACGAATTTCGAACAGTAACTTTGAGCATTTTCATTCTCGCGTGCTGTACTGTTAATGATGATGACAGACTTTGCTTTGTAAAGGAGTGAATGGATTGTGTTTCCTGTAAGTGATAGACCATTGGCAGAGAACCAATCGATAATACTTCTGAATGTTTCATGTTTTGCTTCTTGTGTTGTGGCAGCTCTGTCTGACTTGCTTATTTTGGTTGTATCATCAACAAAGGAAAATGTTTTTGCTTTATCGTTATAAGACAGAAGGTTATCTAGGGGAACCCGTGGCAGGACGGTAACGATAACATTAAAATTATCAAATTTGAATTAAAGAAAAAAAGGAGAATCTGAGTGTTCTTTAATATACAGAATGTAACGAGTATCAGAGCAGATACTTTTATGTGTGGTAGCTTAATATGTACACACGTCAATACGTTGGTTGTTTTTTCTCTGCGTCGAACAATCTCCCCACAAACACGTGGCCGTACCTGGGCCTGGAAGTGAAAGGCACCTGGCATTATAGACTAACAGTTTTGTGCCCACACTTCCAAGCTTCAACATCTGACCTCCTGTTCAGGGAAAATGGCTTGCTTTTACCTCATACACTCGAAGGTTCTAACCAACCTAAAAATATACTGCTCGTATCAGTCAAAATTATCAGTCAGTAAATGACGTAAATACTGATGTAATGTTGTCCAGTACACCGTCTTCACTCAAAAATAGAAAAATCCGCACTTATACCCACACTCTGTGTATACTTGAAAAAGCGAAACAAAGGCACAGAAACACTATAAAAAATTAAAAGGAAGACTGGCAGGTGATCCGTTTAACTTGAGTTTAGGGCAGAACAGAACCGGTTTCATAACTATAATGTAGTGAAGTGCTATTACTAATTTACATTTCCTTACAGGTTTAACTTCAAAATCTAATCATATTTCCTAAAAATCTACAACATCACAATACGCATGGGAGTTTACAAGTGGCAGAATGTTAGTGACTTCAGGCACAAAATTCGCAGATGAGTTCAGTTTCATTGTCTTTACATACAGTTCCTGCACAAGAGTGTGTGGCCATTCGATCTTGAACGTAAATCGTTGGGGTAAAGACGCTCATTGTCAGTCCTCTTTGCTCCACTTTCGACATTTGTTTTATTCTTACTTGAATTTTTTGAATTTGTTTATGTTCCTTTTCGTTTTCTCAGGAATGAATTTCTGTCTCTTATTACGCTTTTCATCGTGCTTTTGCTATTTTGTGTTGGAACTTCCAAAAGCTGCCTGGAGTTCATCCTCGTAGGGAGACGAAATCAGAATCAAAGTGCGAACTTTCTTTCTTTTTGTCGCTCCCCTTACCTTCGCATCAACTTCCGGAATGGCAACAACGTCTTTTGGGAAAAACGGGAAAATCTTGTGGAACGTGGAGGGAAAGCTGTTTCTTCAACTGACCTACTTCTGTCGTCTCCTGATGCAGCCAGTTTCGGCGAATTAGCAGAGACAGGAATTATTGTTGGTTCTTGGACAGTGTTATACCAAGTTCATACGCGTGGCGTCTTCCATAGACCGATTACTAACCATAAACCCTTTAACTGCAGATCTTATGGTCGGAGCATTTACAAATGCTGAGCCAAAAAGAGATGCTAATTGCTATGGATAACTTTTTTCCAGGATGTAATTTGAGTCAAAATGGTTCAAAGGCTCTAAGCACTATGGGACTTAACATCTGAGATCATCAACCCCCTAGAACTTAGAACTACTTAAACCTAACTAACCTAAGGAAATCACACACATCCATGCCTGAGGAGGATTCGAACCTGCGACCGTAGCAGCAGCGCGGTTCCGGACTGAAGCGCCTAGAACCGTTCGGCCACAGCGGCCGATCCAATTTGAGTAACTTTCGAATTTTTTACTCATGGTATGAACTAAGGGGCTTCATTTGGGACACGTCGTTGGGATGCAGCCTGTGAGAACAATGAATGTGGAAAGGAAGGCATAACATAAACACAGCATGTTGTCTCACCATGTCAATGACATGTAGATCCCCTGAAGCGCTGAGTGGTCATAATGAAGCACGAGCACCAATTTTTGTTTGGTTGACCTGGAAAACACTACGAGTTTCTTGAAACACTTGGTAAAAGTATCGGAATTCATCCAGCCTGATTCACTGTTCCCTGTCCAACTCTGTCTAACTCGAATTCATTCTGCATCATTTGCCTTGGGTAGGTCAGCATAGGAGGCACGTAGGCATTGGCAGCTGAAACGCATATTGCTCCTGTTACAGTTTTTCCCCTCTCTGATGACATAATAACACCTACTACAGGCTTTCCTCAGGATGCAATTATCTTCGAATGCCCCCTTGGATTAACACACATCCCAATCTCGTCGCAATTATAAATGCAGACACCTTGTATTTGTCAACAATCCTACTAAAAGGTGAAACATTTGGAAACGTTCGCACGATTGGAGCCCATTTCTCGAATACCAGAGGTAGCTTCAGGCTTTCTGTTAAGTACCGATGCCTCGAAAGATACTGAGTCATCCAGTCTTCACGCGCCATTCGCAGTTCTTCATTAAAAGGGTGCTTTGCTTTGTTTTCTCTGCCATCTAGGAAGCTAATTCTCTGAACTCCTTCACTGTCCATCCAGTCTGTCTTCCATACCTTTTCAATAACGGGCAAGCTCTAAAAGCTCTAACTCTTGCTCATTCTAAGAAACACGACAAAATTTTCCGTTTGTTTTGTCAATTTCAAAAGTCTTAATTTGAGCCGGTGTGGCCGAGCGGTTGTAGGCGCGTCAGTCTGGAACAGCGCGACTGCTGCGGTCGCAGGTTCGAATCCTGCTTCGGGCATGGATGTGTGTGATGTCCTTAGGTTAGTTAGGTTTAAGTAGTTCTAAGTTCTAGGGGACTGATGACCTGCGATGTTAAGTCCCATAGTGCTTAGAGCCATTTGAACCATCTTAATTTGAAGTACATTTTGAATTGCTCTCTGAAGATTTGTTTTTGGAACGTTGAACTGAATATTGGTTTTCGTAAGTCCCTTTTCCTTTTCCACAATTGCTGTCACTGTGTCCTCCATGTTTCCTATAGACGAACATTGACTTATGCTTTTGTGGCTTCTAACGTCCTACGAAAAAAGAAGAATTGTCAGTATCAACAATACGAAAAAAATGAAAATATAGGAATGTATCTTAGAATTGTTAGAGTAAATATGAATACTAAAAAGTACACACTACGAAAAAATGGTACGCTTCCTGGGGTAGAACGGATCGTTCGTCCATTCCACCTCGGTCCGTTCCATCCCGCTCTGTAAGGTTGGTACAGATCAAAACTCACAGAGCTCTTCGGAAACAAAAAAAGAAACCATCGTCTATACACATTAAAGTAAAGGACCTATCATGCTTTCAGAAACGTTTAGGAAGAGAAAAGTAATGATACAGTAATACGTTTTCGCTTACTTTGCAGGTAAAGAGTAGCTAATATTGCAACACATACACAAAAACCAAACGCAAACACGTTACGCGTACAATAATCAAAGGCAAACTCTTCTACAATGACTTTACCATGCTAGTCGCTTCGACAATAGTTGCAGCCAAAATGAACCCCTAGTTCTGCCCTGCCCCGCGGTTCCGTCCCGCCCCGCATATAGCAAGAAAAAGAGTGGTCCAAGAAATGAAATCTGTGGAACGCCGGTAATTTGTCCCCGCTCAGAAGAAGATTCATCATAAGAGCTTCATGGGATATCTAACACGTCCCTTACTCGAAACGCACTAGTTAGTTCATCATGCCCCGTCCGCTTCCTGCGCATCGCTATCCATTACGTTGCTCTGCCCGCAGCGAGAACAGAATGGCGAGTCGCATATCGGCTCATGTCCAGCCCTGGACCCCTTCCAAGTTATGTGACACCTCGACATTCGCGGAATTTATTTTATGGCCGTAGAGAGATTTTATCGACCCCTGATATAGTTACCCGCCGCACTGTTTCAACGCGTCGTTGTGAAAATAAATCCGTGGGACTATTCCAGTATATCTTCTCATATGTATGAGACAGGTAAAAATGTCTATTCGATTAAACTGGCTAGCCCAGAGACATCGTCACACGAGTGGATATATGGCAACGCTTTGTCAGCTCCTGTTGGCCCGTGCAGTGACACGAATATTTCAGGGATATTGTTGCAGTAAATAACAACACTTATCATGCAGAAGACGTAATTTATGTAGCTCATATATATGCTTGCATAAAGACGTAGTTCCAATGAAAAATGTAAATACGGATGGCAGGGTCTATGTTCAAGAAGGCAGTATCTTTGTAGGTGGTAACACCGATAATGAGTGAAGTGAGTAAATCTGTCGTTGCGGTGGATAAAATTAATCCGCGGTATACCGCACAATAATTCCTTACGTTTTACTGCGGCCATTTGTGCAGCTTAAAACTGCACAGCGCTGCCTCCATGGCATTACGTGGGCGCAATGTGCTAACTTTAGCTGCTGTAGTTGAAGTCCTCGTACGAAACAGTGTAATGGTAATTTTTTATTTGTGAAGTATTCCTGATGTAATGAACAGAGCATATCAAAGCAGCAGTCGCAACTTATCCTCCATGTTTATGGGCTGTTTTTGACGACGAGAGTTTTCAGTGTCTCATGAAAAGGACACTCGTGAATCGAACTGGAATAGGTCTCTTTTGTACAAAATCAGGCTGGCGGAAGAGGGGTATAAATCTGAATAGGTTGCTACTGCCCCGAGTCCAAAGTAGTTATTTTTCATCCCCGTGCGCTTCTTTTTGTGTTAAGCGTCGTCCCAATTTCCGTCGGTTTTTTTTTCACTCGAATTAATGTTACTAATCTGAGGGACAATGGCTGTATCTTAGTTTCGATAAGAACTTTCGCTACCCAGCACTGCAGGTAAAAGTGTTGTACCCGGTGTGGTCGGTGGTTCAGTCTAGTGACCGATTTTGGAATTAAATTAAGGAATGAGCACTATGAACCACCATAAGCAGTTTCCGACATTTTCTACTCTTTTCATTATTAAGAGACACGAGATAGTGTTTTTCCTGCGTTTGTAAATATGTACGGTACTATATATTTAAGTGCTGTGTAATATAAAAGACATTTGAGGATATGGTAAATTCCTCAATTACAGAGTTCAGTGGCCTATAAGACAGTGTCCTGAAAGTCTGACTCATCATCGTCCAGCCCAAACCACTAAGCATGGAAACTTGAAGTATGGAGACGGTGTTGATCTTAGCTTTGTAGGCGTCGTTTAAGAACGGATTTTTCGAAATTACACATGTAAGGGGATGAACTACGGGGTGAAAGGTTTTTTTGAAAATACTTCGCCATTAAGCCAATTTTGAAGTTAGATCTACGAAAACTGCTATTTGATTTCTCGGGCAGGAATAAAGAAATACGTGTAACACCATTTTTAGAAATTTAAGTCCTACGGCGTAAAACAGGGTGGAATTTTTTAAAATAATAAGTCATTATTAAAGACCTAATAAAGTATTTTTTAAGCTATACCTATGAAAACTGGTATTTGAATTCTCCGTTAAAAATAAAAAAAGGGTAAATGATAATTAATTGAAACCCTCAGCTGCCGACAGGTGTTGTCGATATATCTTGATGGGGGCAGCTGAAAATGTGCGCCCCGACCGGGATTCGAACCCAGGATCTCTTACTTACATGGCAGACGCTCTATCCATTTTTTTTTACCCAGTCCATGAGCGGAGAAATTCTCCGATCCCTCCGGGAGTCGAACCCGGGCCCCTTTGCATGGCATTCTCCCACGGCGACCATTCATCTTTTTTTTTATTTTTTTTTATTTTTTTAAATTTTTTTTAAAAATAGGAAGGTGTGGGCGTGGTACACACCGAACTAGCAGTGGAGTCTCTTCACGTCACTGTCAGTGCGTCGAGGTCCGAACCCCTCCCACCCCTTTTTTCATGTCTCCTGTTGGGTCATAGCACTAAGTGTGCAGAAATCTTAACACAAAACTCCCATTCTCCGATGTAACAAAGACAAAGAAACCTCTTCTCTGAGTAGAAACTGAACACTGATAAAATTTAACAATTCTTCTTGAATCACACAAATACTTTGGAAGTCGAACACGAGTAATTCTGAACAAAATGTTTTGAAAAAAAAATCTCTTCGTCTAATGTAGAAGCTTCGGAAGCAAGGTAATAGTAAATAATAATAACACAAGTGACTTTTAATTTTCTTCTGTTCGTTCCCGTTCAAGGTGTTGTAGTGATTTAAGCGACATCCATTCTTTCAAAAATGATGTTCAGCATGTTGCCGTAGTGCTTCTTGTGGTTGCGATACGTGCTGATTTTTGCGTATTCACACTTCATGTAAACGCGGAATTCTATAGCCTTGTCCGACCCAAGTTTGTTGATGACATAACTAACATATTTTCCCAGTAACCAGATAATGGCGTTGGTTTTTAATTTCGGAAAGTATGTCATGTCTGGTCCCAGGAGGAGCGATGGCGTTATATATTCCGTCGAGGATCTGGTGAGAAAGGCGATTTGTTGCCTGATTGATCCAATTCCAGTTATTCACATTGCCGCCACAGGTGAATCTGTGGATGAGTGTATCCACCAGATTGCATTTTCCACAAAGGTGTGTCTGGTTTAAACCGATCCCATGTAGTCTCTCGTTGGTGCTGATGACATTGTTAACTGTTTTGTACCATGCGGAAATAGCGTCTGTAGATAGGACGGCATAGTTGATGTTCCGCCATACAGGTTTCCAGTCACAATTAGGGAATTTCTTTTCAGTTTTGTTTCTGCCCTCATTTAACTTCCTTTCAAGTATGATGTCGCGCGCTGTGATACATGTTTTGCTTCTGATTTCATCTCTAAGATAACTTGCTTCGAGGAAGAAGTTCCTCACATACTGCAGACGGGCATTAATCCTTTGCACATCAATCGGTGCTTGCAGGCTATGGGGTGTCACAGCCTCAAAGAGCTTTTCGGTTATACATTGTGGAAGTTCTCTGAGTATATGGAAAGTCCGTCTGAGGAACAGAGCAGACGCTTTATTTCGAATATCCACCAAACCGAGGCCCCCGTTTCTGACATCCAGTATAACGGTAGTCGCACCAACCCTGAATATGTCTACTCGCCATAAATAATTGGTAACAGTGGACATGAGCCCTTTCGCTACTATTTTGGGGATTGGAAATACCTGCGCAGTGAAATACGCTTTAGACAAAATGCAGGAGTTGACTTTTTGCACTTGGTCCATAGTTCGATGGATGTTCTCCATTACAGCACCATGAACTTTCCTCCTAGTTTCCGTCCAGGTAAAAGCAGCCATCCTCATCGGATATGCCATTAAGGTTATTCCCAAAGTTTTATGTTTGTTGTCTTGTTTTGCCCATGCCAGTCGGAGGTGATCTAGGCCCCGCAGATTCAATATCTTAGTTTTGTTTTCATTTGTTGTCGCTCCCGACGATAGACAATACTTTTGGATTTCTCTTTCCAGTGTAACTGACTCCCCCTTATTCCTTATTACAGCACCCACGTCATCAGCGTAAGCTCGTATGACAGTTTTCTCACCGTTCAATGTTATGCCTGTTAATCTTACGTGGACAGTGCGGAGAAAGGGCTCTAAAGATACGGAAAACAAAAACATAGTTAAGGGACTGCCCTGTGGAACCCCTCGCCTTATCTGTATGGGTTTAGATGTTTGGCCATTGATTGCTATTTTCGCATTTATACCTGTTGCAATATTTCTTAGCATGTTGACAATCTGAGGGTGGAAAGCCATTCTTGACAGCGTCGCAAAGAGGTATCTATGACTAACGCGGTCAAAAGCTTTGCTGAAATCTATGAAGATTAAAGCACATTTTATACTTGACACTGAGGTAATTGCAATGACGTCTCTGTATGCAGATAGACTTTCGAATATCGTTCTGGTTGGAGAACAAGATTGATGATGACTCAAGATTTTGTTGGAAAAGGCAGAGAGTCTTTTGTTGATAATACGCGAAATTATTTTGTAATCAGAATTTAGTAGTGAAAGAGGCCGAAAATTGTTTAAGTTGGTTTTGCCTTTACTCTTAGGAATCAGTACTATTTTACTTTCCTTAAACTCTGTAGGCACCACTTTTCCATCCCGGACCTCATTCGCCATGGCAGTGATCTTGTCCCCAGTTATAGACCAGTAGCGGGCATAAAACTCCACAGGGAGGCCATCAAGTCCCGGAGATTTTTTGAGAGGTGAGTTACGCACTGCCTCATGCACTTCATCTTTAGTAATAGGTGACAGGATGTCAGCGTTTTATGCTCCCGACAGTTGTGGACCTAAAACAGTGAGAAAGTCCTCGAGGTCTGCATCGTCCACTGTGGTAGGGGCATATAAGTTGTCGTAGTACCTGTGGACTTCGTCCAGTATTTCTTTCTGGCATGTGAGCCTTGTACCAGTATGCGTCTGGACTTCATCAATAAAAGTTTGACGTCTGTTTTTAGCATGCCGCACCAAGTGATACAGAGAAGCTGTTTCATCTGCTACTACTGATGTGGCTTTCGATTTAATTTTTAGTCCCTCCATCTGTTGCCGTTTAATGCTTAATAATTTGGCTTTTTTTTATATCATTCAGACGAATTACGTCATCATGTGCCTATTGATATAAGTTTCTTAAAACTTTATAATAAAACTCCATTGCATTCCTCAACTCCCTGTGCCTCGCTACACTATACTGCATGACAACTTACCGCAGCCTCGGTTTAGCCCTCCTAGTCCACCAGTCAGTGACTGTTGAGTGCTTGTCTGCTGTGCGGAGGCACATAGTCCACGCTACTCTTATTTCCTGTTCCAGTTCTTCGTCAGTTAAAACAGAGATATTCAAATTCCATTGGGCTCTGAATCGACGGGTTGGCTGTACACTTAAATTAAAGCAAATTAAAAGTGTACTGTGATCGTTAAAATACACGGGAACAGTTTCAACGTTTAATAAAAAATTTTGCAAATTTGGTGACACGTAAATTCTATCTAGTCTGCTGCGGGAGTGGCTGGTTATATACGTGAACTCGACTGACGTCGGGTACTGAAGTTCCCACACATCCTTAAGTTGTAGATCATTTACTAACTTTTTTAACTGTGGCGAGTAGTTGAAATTGGGTTGTTGATCTTTCTGGTTTAAAACACAGTTAAAATCTCAACCTAGTATAAGAGAACACGGATTTTTCCTCAATAAATAAATTAGTTCATCTTAAAAAAACTTCGCACGATCCAATTTATGGGAATTTCCTGATGGGGCGTAAAGGTTAAGCACGGTCACATCGAAAATTTTTATGCCTACGGCTCTTTCTGATTCTAGTCGTTCGATTTCAGTCACTGGAATGCCGTCCCTTATAAGAATGGCTGTACCGATATTGGCTTCCGTAGAAACATTAACAATTTCAAAAAAGCCTGGGATCCGAAATTCCGTTATCGCAACTTCTTGTAGCAACGCGATATCTGTCCCAGACTGGGACAAGAATTCTTTTAGTGCTGCCAATTTCAAGGGTGACTGTATTTTATTAATGTTAATAGTAGTAATGCTATAAGCTTGCATCACAGACGTACCAGAAGAAGCTATTTGGGATGAGGATCGGTATGATTATAGCAGCAACGTGCTTCTCTACAAGTCACGATCTTTACACGCTGTGTGCCCATTACATGTACTAACTTCCTAGAAAAATGTTTACTGCTTTTAAACAAAGTGCTTGAAAAGAAAATTATCCTGAAATCCTGACAATGCATTGCTATAAGTCACTGTGGTCTTTCTCTTTCTCCTCGTCAGCGTTGGTCTTGATGACTTCATATTTAATATTCTTTTTCTTGATGTCTTTCTTCTCTGGTGTGCCTTTCGCTTGATGACGCGTCACAGCCTCCGACGGTGGCCATCTGGCGCAACGGCGGTGGTTTGCGAGTCGTCAATATTTGGTTGCGGCGTGTTGTCTGTTGTGTTGTCTTGCTGGCGAGGCGGTTGTTTATTTCCTCCTTCGGCGCGGTGTTGCGCTTCGGAGTCAGCAGGTTGATTTCTTGGTACTTCCTTGTACTGTTCGCACTGTATGGGCTGCGCACTTGATGCGGTTATTGCCGCTGTGACCTCAGGCTCAGGGTCACATTTCTGTGAAGGTCACCACCAGCTGCGTCACTATCTTTTCGTGGCGGCATAATTCCTTGAGCGGAAGTGGGAGCCACATCGACCTGCATTTCATCTCCTTTTTCCACTTCCAACAGGTCTTCAGGATTTGGCTTCGGCTTCCTGGCAACGGGTGTTTCACAGGAAGATTCCTTTTTTTCAGTGTCCTCTAGAGAACGCTTTTTAGTGGGAATCTCGCTGTCACGGGACGGAATTTCAGCAGTTAATGCAGGTTTTAAAGACGGAAATTCATTAACATTGAGTGCAACATTTTCCGAGGCAGTAACAGGATCCACGGCAGCCGCCGGCTGTGTTGTATTACTGGCTGACAACAAATCGTTGAGTGTTAATTTCCGGCGTTGCTTAAGGTTATTTTTTAGCACAAAAACACGTCGAGGGCAGTCCTGACGGAGGTGACCAGACTCGTTACGGCCGGCGGCGGTGGCCGTGCGGTTCTAGGCGCTGCAGTCCGGAACCGCGGGACTGCTACGGTCGCAGCTTCGAATCCTGTCTCGGGCATGGATGGGTGTGATGTCCGTAGTTTAGTTAGGTTTAAGTAGTTCTAAGTTCTATGGGACTGATGACCTAAGATGTTAAGTCCCATAGTGCTCAGAACCATTTGAACCATATGAACCAGACTCGTTACATACATAACATGTAGGGGTTACCCCTGAGTAGATAACATGCGCCTTGTGCCCGTCAACAAAGATGTGGGAGGGAATGTTTGCCTTCACTTCCATCTCTGCGGAGCGAATGCCGTTAAAGCATTGCAGCTTGAAATGCGAAGCCCACCTTTCGTTGACTATTTGCCTGACAACCCCATACTTTGAAAGGACATCTTTAGTTTTTGAGTTGTCTACTTCTCTAGGAATATTCAAAACCCTAACATTTCTAATTACAGGCTCCGAATTCCTGAGTTTTACAGTACTTTTAGTACCATCACGGTGTATAAATTCCATTTCATAACCAAATTTTTCCAGAAAGCGGTCTACACTCACGGGATCGTTAAACTTTACAGAAATGAAGTATTCAACAGAGTCTAGCTGCATGGTATGAACAGATTCAGAATGAAGCCAATTACCTCGGTAATCCAGTCGTGTGTTTCAAATGCAGAGGGCTGTATTCGACGGGTGTACTTGTAGAAAGTGAAAATCACGGTGTCTTTTCTCACGGAGTTTGCCATGGTGTTCTGCAGCGAAGAAATTTCGGACAACGCCGAAATCCCAACGGCACTACGTAGAAAGACGACAGGAACGAAGACCAATAGCTCAATTTATAACACTTAATTCACGTGCAAAACGCCAATAAACAATCACGAAACACGAAAACACTGGCGTAAACGCTGAACGTTCACGGAGCAAACTTGAGGAGCGTGCGACCGCTGCGACAGCTAAAGCCAGACTGAACTGAGCCACCGAGGACACACATGATTAGCTTGACTGCAGGGACTTATCCCTTGCACGCTTCCCGTGAGACGCACATGCCCAACTGCCACAATTCAATATATGTAATGCACCTAATAGATATTTGCCCATCCATGATGGATGAATAGCGCGACTGCACGGACTTCTCCCTTGCACTCTTCCCGTGAGACGCACATTCCCAACTGTCGACAATTCTACATACGTAATGTACCTAATACATACTTGCCAATCCACTCATGGATGGGCAAATATCTACTAGGTACATTACGTATGTAGAATTGTCGACAGTTGGGAATGTGCGTCTCAAAGGGAAGCGTGCAAGGGATAAGTCCCTGCAGTCGCGCCATTGATCTGTGTCCTCGGTGGCTCAGATGGATAGAGCGTCTGCCATGTAAGTGACAGATCTCGGGTTCGAGTCCCGATCGGGGCGCACGTTTTCAGCTGCCCCAATTGAAGTATATCAACACCATCTGTCGGCAGCTGAGGGTTCCAATAAATTATCATTTGTTCTAGAAAATCTGCATGGTCATCAATGATATCTGTCCTTTCGAGGACAGTTACTATTTCCATATATATATAAAAATAGTGGTTCAGTGTTTTTGGAAATCCAACCTCCTATTAAAATTCGCTCATGTTCAGAAAAAACAGAACACGTAGAGACAGGACGTGCATATTCACAGGACATGTACCTTAGTATGCTCCGCACTGAACCATGCCAGCCTGCGGTTTCAGAGTCAACATGGATATCGCGGTTCAACACCACCTACCGGTAAAATGTGCACGCGGCTCTCACTGTCGCTATAAAGCAAAGGTAGTGGATCAGTGTCACTTGAGCAGACGTGCAGGATGCCTCGTAGATGTATGTGCGAACTATTGTCAGATCAATGAGTTTGAAAGAGGGTGCGTTATTGGCATTACAGGATGTGATGCACCCATCCAAGAAATTGCTGCTAATTTGGGACGAAGTGCTTCGGCAGTGCAACGGGTGTGTGCAGAATGGTTCACCGAAGGTCCTAGAACACGACGAGATGGGTCAGGTCGCACCACCGAGATCACTCCCCGAGAAGAGCGACACCTCAATCGAATGGCATTGCCGGACAGACCTGCGTCCCACACGTCTCTGATGCAGCACTGTAACAGTGGAACATGTCTTACACTGTCAGGGGTGAAAGTCCGTCGCCGTTTATTATGGCATGGGTTATGTGCGCGTCATCCACTTCTTCGCCTACCTTTGTTGAATGAGCAGGAAAATTCTAGACGGGAGTCGTGGATGGAACGACGTCACTGGGGACAGCAAAGGCGTCAGGTAGTATTTTCGGACGAGCCAGGTTCTGTTTATTTGAAAATGATGGTCGCATTTTGGTTTGCGACAGACAGGGAGAGCGGCATCAGCCCACAAGACATGTAGCACCAATTCAAAGCCTTATGGTGTGGGGTGCTATTGGGTACAACCACAGATCATAAATGGTGCGTGTGCAGGGCACTGCGACTACATTAACCTACTGAGTGTCATCCTGTGATCCTTAGACATAGCCTTTCTGCACAACACCCCAGACATCTTTTATCAGCAAGACAATGCACGACCACATGTTGCTGCACGAACACGTGCCTTCTTGGTGTCACAGGGTGTCAGCCTTTTGACCTGGCCAACCAGATCACCAGACTTGTCGCAAATCGAAAATGTGTGCAGTATGGGTGAAACGACAGGTGCAGCAGTGTGACCCAACGCCAGCCACCAATGGTGAACCTTGGAATCAGGTGAATGCATCATGGATAGCTACAAGACACTATTCGCGCCTTATATGCGTCGATACCATCACGCATGGAACAACTTATCAGGGCCCACATGACGGACCCTGTGCCTACTAGGCAACAGGACACATGCTGTACCGAGGTGACTGAAATGATACTCATTACTGAAGACGTGTCCTGTGAATATGACCGTCCTGTCTCTAGTAGTTCAAGGTGTTCAGTTTTTTTTCTGAACGTGAGTGCATTTCATTATGAAGTCATTTTTAAAGCTAAATCTATGAAAACTTGAATTTGGCTTCTCGGTTAAAAATAATAAAAATTTGCTCCACTACTTTTGAAAATGCAACTCTTATGGGGGTTATATAGGGGATGAGACTTTTTATTTTTTTGAACCTAAATCTATGAAAATTTGTGTTTCACTTCTCGACTAAATACAAAAAAATATGCGTTAGGAAATGAAAGTTTCTAAGGAAATGTCTCCTCAAGAGCGCAAAACATGTTAATAACGTTCAGTTAAATGTGTTTTCCTGCCCACCATATAAGATTTCGGCCCTTCTGGGATCAGTGCTGGATAATTCATTATTGCGGAAGGCGGGACTTAACAAAATGCCCTGCCAGTGTGGTGTGGCCTATATAGGACAAACAACACGGGCAGTGGGAGAACGTTGCGCAGAACATAAACTTTTTACTCGCCTTCTGCAACCAAGCAAGTCTGCAGTTGCGGAACATTGTGTCTTCAACGGACATTCAATGGAGTATAACAAAACATTAATTTTGGCCACAGCAATATCTTTTTGGGACTCCATTGTTAAAGAATCCGTTGAAATATGCATCGTGAAAAATATAATGAACCGTGACAGCGGCTACCAGCTGGATAATTCGTGGAATCCCGTCATCTCCGAGATTTGCTTCAGACGAAGACACCAGAATACTCCGATAACTGGGCCGAGTGGCAACGCCGAAGACAGCTGATCCTTGCCGTTCCACCAGCGAGGGCGCTGCCGCCGGGCGGTGTGATCCTTCTGCCACCGTGACTCTGACACATGCGCAGCAGTACTATCTGCACGCTATACAAGGCGGAGCGGAGAACGTCTTCGACATCTCGAGGGTTGGATCCCCTCATTCCAAGCCCATAGATTACCCTGCCTCGGATACCCTCAGGGTGCAATCTACGGTTGCGCCTCTTGCTGTTGCCCTCTGTCTGTCTGCCTGCCTCCTGCCGGCTGGCCGGCCACTGTCGTCCGCCCGCCATCGCCGCCGCCCGCCGCCCGGTGCCCGCGGCCGTCCGTCGACCATCAGTCAGTCGTCGCCGCCAGGTGCTCGCCACCTCTTGCTGTCCGTTCGTCCGTCCGTCCGTCCGCCGCCGTCCATCGTCGCCGTCCTTCCCACCTCCAATGTCATCTGCACCTCACCCTGCCCCATTTCCACTGTCACTTCCCGGAGTGCCGCCGCTGGCCTCCCCTTTCTACCTCGCCTCCCCTCCCCCCACTCACCCATTCCCCCATCTCCTCCCCTGCTGTATACCCCCACATCTACACCTTTCCCCCAGCCTCCACACCCAGAAAAGCTTCCACTGCTGCCCCTGCCCTCACATACACCTCTGCTGCCACCTCTGCTGCCACCTCTGCAGCCACCCCTCATGTGGTCAGCTTCCCCTCTCTCACCCTCCCCCTATTACTTCATCACCTGCCTCCTCCACCCGCAACACGTCATGCCGGGCCACCACTGAGCCAACCACATCTCTGAGCACCTCCACTGTGCCTGTAGGAGATGCTGCCTGCCACCTTCCTCTCCTCCCTGTCCCTTTCCCCTCCTACCAGCCTGCACTCTGCAAACAACCGCAGAAGCGTGTCATTGCTGTCTCTGCTCCTGCCACTTCTCACAAAAAGTCGCCGCCTCCTCCCCCTCCTGCCGTTGTCTCCATGGACAGCACCCCTCTTCCTGTCACCCATACCCCAGCCTCCACATGAAAGCATCTGCCTGGTGCTTTGATCTCTCAACTGATTCCCCACAGGGACTCAGTCCTCATGAAGTCCCCCTCCCCCTCCATTCATATGGACCTCCTCCATAAACTTCCTTGTGTCATGTTTGGCCCCCACACCTCCCTGACACCCTTCATCTCCTCTTTTCCTCTTCATCAGCCCTCAAGCTCAGCCTGGTGATCATGGAGGATGAGTTGTTGGCTGAACTGAACTCCCACCCCAACCTGGAAATCCACTGTGCCCACCGCATCCACAGTGCCTCAAGTACCACCTATCTCATGTGGGTCTTTTCAGAGTCCACCCTCTCCATCGACCACCTCCTGACCCAGGGGGCCCTGATTTTCCACCACCACCCTGCTGAATCCTCCAAATCCCCTCCCCAATCCTACACTGCCTCATGTGTAATGATCACCTGACCCCCAATTGCAAGAACCTCCCACCTGTCCCCATTGCAAAGCCTCCCATTTTCTCAAAAACTGCCCCAACCTAGCCACTCCTCCTTCCTGTAACACCTGCAGTGGCCCCCATCCCACCTACTCCCACAAGTGTAAAGCTAAGCCTCCTCCTGCCACCCCCAAGCTTAGTGTCCCTGTTCATCTCATCAATCCCCCCATCCACCCCTACAATTCCCTCTGTCCACCTCCCACAGCTGAAGGCATCATCAGTTTCCTCACCGTAGTCCTCCAAAACATTCACCCTTTCCAATGCTCCCACACTCTCCAACAGATCTCCCTCTCCACCCACTCCATCTTTCACCTCAACACCTTCGCCACTTACTCCCACAACCAACTACACTTCACCTTCACCCACCTTGACATTGTAGTTTAAGCCTCTTCCCTACCCGCTCTTTACGCCCCCTCTCTTTCCATCATGGCGCAGCATGAGTGCCGCGTCCACTTCTAGAACATTTGCTTCTTCTGCACCAACAAATACCTACTCCTGGACACCATCTCCCACCACTGGGTCGACACCTTCCTTCTGAACGAAACCTTTCTCTAGCCCAACCATACTATCTGCACCTCTCCCTATGTCTTCCACTGAACTGATGCTCCTGGTCCCCTAGCGCAGGCTGGAGTTGCCATCACCTTAATCACATCCCCATCCGGCCACAACCCCTCCTCCATGACCACACCGAACACCTTATTCTCAGTGTCTTCCCCTCCATCACCGTCACTGCTCCACTGCTCCATTGACCTCACCTTCTCCATGTGATTGACAGTGACATCAACATCCATAGCCACTCCCCTGCCACCCTTCAGCGGTGGTATCAGTTCCTCTTCGTGATCAAAGGTGATCTTGTTCCCCTTCCCCAGCACACCTGTCCCAAAAGCAACACTACTCCCGATGTCCTTGCCTCTGCCAGCCTCCTTGGGCTTATCACTGTCGACATCTTTGACCTTAGAGGTAGCAACCACCTTCCCATCCTTCTCACCATTATGTCTGCTCACTGCCCGCCTCCAGCTCCCCACCCTGCACCCCCTTCCAAGGTCCAAGTGTATGACTACTGTTGTGCCAACTGGGATGCCTTCTGGGAATTCATTGCCACCCAGGTTGCAAGCCACCCTATTACCTGTCAACATCCTGATCACATCGTCCATGCCTCTTCCTTCCTTCAGAAGGCCATTACTGACGCTGTGGAGACCCATGTTTCCACTGAACCCTACACCCCCACCGTCCACCTCTCCCTCTAGAGGCTGTCCTCCCCCTACATGAATCCCGCTGCCTCTATTGCTCCCTCCAGCACACTTGTGACAGGGATACATTGCATTGCACTGGCAAATACTGTGACATGTACAAAACCTTATTACAGCAAAGAAACGCCAGGACTGGCGCCAGACCTCTACACGTCTCAACGTCACCCTCCCTATGAACTCCTCCAAGTACTGGTCAACCTTCCATCGCCTTACTGGTTCCCATTATGCACCCAATTACCTCTTTCTCTATAATGATCGCCCCCTTTCCAACAACCTCAGTAAGGCCAACCACTTCACTTCCCACTTTTCTGAGGTCTTCTCCATCTCTGAAGAACCCCACTTTGACTATTCTCTTTTCCCCACCGATGTGGAACATGCTGATATCTCAGTTGCTCCACTTGCTCCCAGTCTCCAGTACTTGGGGCAGTTGCCCCCTCTGACATCAACATTCAAATCATGGGACAAGACATTACACTTACCGTCTAGTCAAAACGCCACACGGCCCCCGGTCACGAGTGTGCCACCTACCGCCACCTCAGAGAATGCCCCTTCTACTTCCTGAGTGTCCTTGCCAATCTCTACAACATCATCTTCTCTACAGGCTTCTACCCCAACCTGTGGAAGACTTCCCATGTCCTCCTATTCCTCACACCAAACAAGCCGCCTTCTATTGCCTCTTCCTTTCGTCCCATCAGCCCCACCTCTGTCTTCAGTAAGGTCCTCGAATCCATCCTCTCCCATTGTATCCATCACCACCTCCATCAACACACCTCCTTCCCCTTACCCAGTGTGGCCTCTGACCCTCCTTCTCCACCAAGGACCAACTCCTTAACCTTGTCCAACTTCTCTCCCTCCAACTTAAACTCTCATCACTCTGCCATTTTACTTTCTCTCTACCCCCAAAATGCCTACAACCACATATGGCATCCCAGTCTCCTCCTTAAACTCCAAACCTGTGCCCTACCTATCAATTTTGTATGTCTGGTCTCTTCCTTCCTCTCACGTCGTCCTTCATATGTCACCATCCACAACATCTACTCCTGTCTCTTATATCCTCCTACTGGCGGCCCCTAGGGCGCTGTCATCTCCTGTTTCCTCTGTCTCCTGTACACTGCTGATATGCCCAAGCCAGCCCCACCTGGCCACCTCCTCCAGTATGCTGATGACACCACATTCCTGGCTCTCTATCCTACCCTTCAACAATCCCAATAGACCACCCAAACTCACACTGACCAGTTCATCACTTGGTGTAACCAGTGGTTCCTTCATATCAACCCCTCCAAAAACAAGGCTATCATCATATGCCACACCACCCACTCCTTCCATCTCCATGATTTCTACCTCAGCATTTATGGTCATCCCATCCAGCTCACAACCTGCCCTGAGATACCTTGGCCTCACCTTCGACCATCACTGCACCTGGAGCCTTCATCTCCTGACCATCCAGCAGACAGCCAACTCCCGCCTCCACCTCCTGAAACTCCTGTCTGGCCAGACATGGGGATTGCATCCTTCCACCATCCTCCACACCTACAAATCCCTCATCCGTCCTATCTTCTGTTATGCAAGCATTGCCTGAATCCACCCCCCCCCCCCCCCACTTTTATAAGGCCCTTCAAATCCTAGAATGCCACATGCTCTGCCTTGTCTTCTGTATCTGCCTTCCTTTCCCAACATGACTCCTGTATGACCCATCCCCTTCCCCCACCTCATCCTTTTCCTCCAACATCTCCACATCCTCTACACTGTCTGCCGGCTTCATCCTCCTACCCCCTGGTTTCCTCCTACCTCACCACCCCCCGCCCATTGCTGTGCTTCTATTGCTGTACCCCTCGCTCTCTCCACCTCCACACACTCCATCTCGTTCATCAGAGCAATTTCCAGCACCTCCCCATCCCGGATGTTGAACTTCGCCATGACATCTACCCTTCCTACCAACTGTGGTCTGACCTTGTTTCCCTTCCCTCCCCAGCCCCCCCCCCCTTTTCCACTCCCCTCTTGCTCCCAGAGTGGATTTTCCTCCTTCCTCCTGAGTCCCTGCACCCCTTCCTCAACTGTTTTGCTCTCCCGTCCCTTCCCTCCCCGGCCCCCCTTCGGCGCGTCCTCCCACCTCATCCCCCTTTCTTTCCCCTCCTTCTCACCTACTATTCCATTCTCCCTTGTCCCCCACCCCTGGCAGATCGTCCCAGGTTTTTATTCATTACCAAGCGTGCTGAGTTAGTGTTGTGTTCAGTGCCGTTATGCAGTGTCATCAAGTGATGTATTTTGTGTGCTCGACATTTATATGGTACATGACTGTTCGTGTGATTTTTTTATACTGTGGCTGACATTCTAACTTTTGTTTGACTCCAGTGATTTTAAGTGTGCAACGAATTGCCAACTGTGTTCTTTTAACTATATGTCGACTTTTTAACTGTCCCCCTGTGCATGTCCCTGTATTAGTGTATCTTTTCAACTCCCATCATCTCCTTTTACTGTGTTTCTTATGTCCCCATTTTATCCCTCTTTTTTTGTAGGTGTTCCCCCTTTATGTATTTTGTGAACTCGTTTAGCTGAAGAGCGGTAGACCGTGCTGCTGCCAGCCCTCCCCTGCCCATATGGGGCAGGGGAATGAAATTACAATACAAGAAAGAAAAATGTCTTCGTCAGTCTTTGATTGCTTACCTAAAGATGACTGGCAGGTGTCCAGCTGAAATACCGTGGAAGTAAGTTTACGACCATCGGCTGCAATCACGAAATCTCTTCAAACATCACCATTGTTACCACGCAGTGTAGGCACTGACTGTGTCTTATACTAGTGTACTTCACGTACGACCACAGTCTTCTTGGGTATTCTGCCAGATTTCGAGACAGAGTTTCATTGTGGGGACTATTAAACGATTGGGGACTATTAAACCATC
The DNA here is from genome assembly GCF_021461395.2 of Schistocerca americana. Lineage (NCBI taxonomy): Eukaryota > Metazoa > Arthropoda > Insecta > Orthoptera > Acrididae > Schistocerca > Schistocerca americana. The sequence continues at coordinate 648,503,299 of NC_060122.1, forward strand.
TCACATCAACGTTCGCGCTAAATTTCGAGGTACCGTAAAATTTCTCCAATCTTGGTGATTTTGCGTTCTTTTAAATTTGGTAGGCTTTTTACGTTACTTCCGCTGTTGTGTTATGACATGTTTTGTGTACCAAGGGGGTAGCAGTGCCATCTCTTATTAAATTATTTGGTTTGTATCTCTGAATTACCGTCAGTACTGTTTCTTTGAATTTAAACCACATCTGCTCTACGCTTACATAGACTGGAGGGAGTGGGGAGTGTCTCTTAGGAAGGCGTGAAACGAATTTTTATCGAGTTTTTTAAATAGATGTATTTTACTTGGTGAGTTTGGATGTTACGGTATTCAGTGTATGTACAACAACCTTGTGGTCACTAACCCCTGTACCTGTCAGGATGCCCAATATCTGGTTAGGATTATTTGTTGCTAGGACGACACACTTTGAGTGAGCTGCTGGACTAGTTGTTCAAATTAGAGAAAGCATTCACTACAATTCCGGACGACGTTTTATGCCTACCAACAACTTAAAAGTGTATTTTCTGTGTCATATCGAGATTGGATTGGAATTATTACCAACTAACGTTGTCTGAGTGAGGATCTATTTAAAATGACTCAAGTTTTCTTTGAACTGTTCAGCAACTGCATCATCTGAGTCAGGGAGGGGGGGAGGGGGAGGGGCGGAGATTCAGGGGTTGAGTAAAAGAAACCAATTATTAATGTATTCCGGCTATCAAGTATAATCTCTACCCATACTAACGTACAGGAACTATCTATTTCAGTTTCACTAAACGGTAAACTACTCGTACTTCTGTCAGTAATAAACATTCCACGACCAACGGTATTTAATCTGTTCTTTCTGAATGCTGTTAGACCCTTCGTAAAAACTTCTGCCTAACTTAATTTCGGCTTCAGTCAGCGTTTTGTACCTATAACGATTTGAGATTCAGTGAATTCTATTACTGCTTGGAGCTCTGGTTCTTTTCCAACACATCTACGCCAGTTAGCAACTACAATATTGACTGTTCCCTTTTCTACCCTTTTTTTGTATTCTACCTGCGCCCTTTGAAACTGAAGCCCTTGCTACACTTTCCCGAGACTTTTAACCTAAAAAACCGTCCGCCCCCTCCACGCAGTCCCCGCTAGCCGTGTAGCCGCTTCCTACTGCATGTCGTGAACTCTTGGTCTATTTAACGGAACATGGAAACCCAGTACCCAAATCTGAAGCTGGTAATTTTCCTTGAAAGATGATACCCTTAATTTAAATTCGTGATATCCAAAAATGAGATGTTTATGACGTGTTTTGGTATCTGCCTCTACAGTGACTGAATATGATTCCTCTAGGCGCTCAGTCCGGAACCGCGAGCATGCTACGGTCGCAGGTTCGAATCTTGCCTCGGGCACGGATGTGTGTGATGTCCTTAGGTTAGTTAGGTTTAAGTAGTTCTAAGTTCTAGGCGACTGATGACCACAGATGTTAAGTCCCGTAGTGCTCAGAGCCATTTGAACCAATATGATTCCTGAGTGATCCCTGACCCACCTTAATTGTATGTGTTGCCCCGGCATGTTTTTTCTTCTGTCTTTCTAGAGATCCGCGCTATGTATACGAGAATTTGTCATCGTAACGAGCGACTTTAAAGCTTGAAGGATATTCAAGCTATGTGATACAATTACAAGCGCCTTACAGAAGACATTTAGGCTATACGTAATTTCTTCTAGAATGATACTTATTTCCACTAAAACCAAAGAATGATATTTCTTTAGCGGTGGAAAATTGTACACGGTCCCAAAGTTAGTGTAAGTCATGGTGTTTTTCACAACACAACATCTCTCATTTGTTATTCTTATACGGATACGGTGTCTGTTCTTTCGGACAAGTCTGAAAGAACAAACACCAATGATGAGCTGCAGCCGTCTAGAACGAAATTAGAATTTTATTAATACCTTCAGCTACTGACGGGCGTTGATTATGTCAACGTGGAAAGGTGATAATGTGTGCCCTGACCGGGACTCGAACCCGGGATCTCCTGCTTACATGGCAGACGCTCTAGTCATCTGAGCCACCGAGGGCAGGCTTCAGGGACTCTCTTGCCCACGACTCACGCGAGACCCACATTCTCACCTTGTATGTCCACACACTACATTCGTAGTGTCCCACCGCAACACACTCATTACTCGTGGAAGACATTCTTATCAAGTCCCGTAAGAGTTCGGGGAATATGTGTGCATCCCCACAGAATAAGAAGGTCATGGCCGGTTTAGCCAGAACTATATACTTATATGGATATGGTGTATGTTCTTTCGGACATGTCTAAAAGAACAGACGCCACTGATGACCTGCAGCCGTCTAGAACGAATTGGGTAGGGTCACTACGAATGTAGTGTGTGGACATACAAGGTGAGAATGTGAGTCTCGCGGGAGGCGTGCTCAAGATAGTCCCTGAAGTCGCACTGCTCTCTGTGCCCTTGGTGGCTCATCCGGATAGAACGTCTGTCTTGTAAGCAGGAGACCCCGGCTTTGAGTCCCGGTCAGGGCACACATTTTCACCTGTCTCTGTTGATATATATCAACGCCCGTCATCAGCTGAAGGTATTAATATAATTCCAGTTTCGTTCTAAATTCTCTCATTTGTAGTTCTGCATGGCTGCAACTGTGTATTTTTCATAGACAATCACTGGTAAGCCGCAGTTAATGCTGCCTACTGTTAACAGTAGTTTCAAGCAAGTTGTGTACGTTATAAGAGGTGGTTCACAATTCCTATTAAGGATTCTAGGAGTTTTAGAGCGAACTTAGTTCATGAAGTTCCCACCCATTTTCGGAAACGTATCGTTTGGATGTAAAACAAGCTTGAAGATCGGACCACTCGCAAATCTGCCGCTTCACGGTACGCACACAGCGGAGACAGCTATCCCTGGCCTGTGAGGTCTACAGGAGTCCCCGCTACGGGAAATATTTCAAATACTCGTCGTCGAGTCGTCTTCTACGTGATAGAGGTCCTCTTATACAAAGTCGAGAGTGAGGCGCATCCGTGGAGCACCACAGGCTACTCTCCTAATTGCGAACGTACCAGTTCTCGGATCTGTTGTTGTAGTGGGACAAAATTGGTAAGTCATGTCATAATTACAACAGGGACTGAAGACTACGCTCTCTGCTCTGTTTGTGTGCCTACTGTGAAGCGAAAGTTTTTAAAACTTATCCGTTATTCAAACTTATTTTATATCCAAACGGTAAGATTCCGGAATTGGGTTCTTTGTCAACAGTTTATCTGCTTAGTCCCCTTCACAAGCCCTGGAAGCCTGTGATAGGAAATATGAAACACTTTTTGTAATAGCGATACATAACGTATGGAAGGTAAAGGAGAAGTAGATACAAGGTATCACCTGAAAAGCTTTCGACTTTCTGGAGCAATGGGTGCATTTTATAACTAGCTGTATTAAGAAAAAGTTTATCTGTTAAGAAGAGCCTTCCATCTATGGCTTTGCTACCAGTCTTAACAGCTAAGGCGTTTTTTATTTACTTAATTGCACTGGGGCATATACAAAGAAGTTTAAGTTGGACTCTAACTAAGTTTTTCAGTACACATTTTCGCTTCAGTGGCAGATTATATGCTGCCACAATCGATCCTAGATCGTATTAGCACTCCACACAAAGAAGTAAAAGTATGTGGGGACCATCTTCCCATCGTGTCCGTGTCAGACCTGCGGAGATATATTTGTTTAATAAGATGACTTGCGTCAGGAGTTATTTTAGAATATCTACACATACACTCGACAAAACATCTCATGGTGTGTGGCGGAAAGTACTTCGTGTATTGCTACCATTTACGTCTTTCCTGTTGCATCTACGAATCGTGCAAGAGTAATTATCGGTTGGTGTCTGCACCTGCTCGAATTTCTTTGATTTTTATGTCGTGATGGTCTCGAAAAATGTATATCGGAGGAAGTAAATACATTGTTGGTGTTTTCTTCGAACATACACTCTCGTAATTTTGGCAATACATCACTTCGTGTTGCGGAAAGCCCGTCTTGTATAATTTGCTTTTTTTTTTTTTTTTTTTTTTTCTTCATCAGTCTACTGACTGGTTTGATGCGACCCGCCACGAATTCCTTTCCTGGGCTAACCTCTTCATCTCAGAGTAGCACTTGCAACCTACGTCCTCAATTATTTGCTTGACGTTCTCCAGTCTTTGTCTTCCTCTACAGTTTTTGCCCTATAAAGCTCCCTCTAGTACCATGGAAGTCATTCCCTCATGTCTTAGCAGATGTCCTATCATCCTGTCCCTTCTCCTCATCGGTGTTTTCCACATATTCCTTTCCTCTCCGATTCTGCGTAGAACCTCCTCATTCCTTACCTTATCAGTCCACCTAATTTTCAACATTCGTCTATAGCACCACATCTCAAATGCTTCGATTCTCTTCTGTTCCGGTTTTCCCACAGTCCATGTTTCACTACCATACAATGCTGTACTCCAGACGTACATCCTCAGAAATTTCTTCCTCAAATTAAGGCCAGTATTTGATATTAGTATACTTCTCTTGGCCAGAAATGCCTTTTTTGCCATAGCGAGTCTGCTTTTGATGTCCTCCTTGCTCCGTCCGTCATTGGTTATTTTACTGCCTAGGAAGCAGAATTCCTTAACTTCATTGACTTCGTGACCATCAATCCTGATGTTAAGTTTCTCGCTGTTCTCATTTCTACTACTTCTCATTACCTTCGTCTTTCTCCGATTTACTCTCAAACCATACTGTGTACTCATTAGACTGTTCATTCCGTTCAGCAGATCATTTAATTCTTCTTCACTTTCACTCAGGATAGCAATGTCATCAGCGAATCGTATCATTGATATCCTTTCACCTTGTATTTTAATTCCACTCCTGAACCTTTCTTTTATTTCCATCATTGCTTCCTCGATGTACAGATTGAAGAGTAGGGGCGAAAGGCTACAGCCTTGTCTTACACCCTTCTTAATACAAGCACTTCGTTCTTAATCGTCCACTCTTATCATTCCCTCTTGGTTGTTGTACATATTGTATATGACCCGTCTCACCCTACAGCTTACCCCTACTTTTTTCAGAATCTCGAACAGCTTGCACCATTTTATATTGTCGAACGCTTTTTCCAGGTCGACAAATGCTATGAAAGTGTCTTGATTTTTCTTTAGCCTTGCTTCCATTATTAGCCGTAACGTCAGAATTGCCTGTCTCGTCCCTTTACTTTTCCTAAAGCCAAACTGATCGTCACCTAGCGCATTCTCAATTTTCTTTTCCATTCTTCTGTATATTATTCTTGAAAGCAGCTTCAATGCATGAGCTGTTAAGCTGATTGTGCGATAATTCTCGCACTTGTCAGCTCTTGCCGTCTTCGGAATTGTGTGGATGATGCTTTTCCGAAAGTCAGATGGTATATCGCCTGACTCATATATTCTACACACCAACGTGAATAGTCGTTTTGTTGCCACTTCCCCCAATGGTTTAGAAATTCTGATGGAATGTTATCTATCCCTTCTGCCTTATTTGACCGTAAGTCCTCCAAAGCTCTTTTAAATTCCGATTCTAATACTGGATCCCCTATCTCTTCTAAATCGACTCCTGTTTCTTCTTTTATCACATCAGACAAATCTTCACCCTCATAGAGGCTTTCAATGTATTCTTTCCACCTATCTGCTCTCTCCTCTGCATTTAACAGTGGAATTCCCGCTGCACTCTTAATGTTACCACCGTTGCTTTTAATGTCACCAAAGATTGTTTTGACTTTCCTGTATGCTGAGTCCGTCCTTCCGACAATCATATCTTTTTCGATGTCTTCACATTTTTCCTGCAGCCATTTCGTCTTAGCTTCCCTGCACTTCCTATTTATTTCATTCCTCAGCGACTTGTATTTCTGTATTCCTGATTTTCCCGGAACATGTTTGTACTTCCTCCTTTCATCAATCAACTGAAGTATTTCTTCTGTTACACATGGTTTCTTCGCAGCTAACTTCTTTGTACCTATGTTTTCCTTCCCAACTTCTGTGATGGCCCTTTTTAGAGATGTCCATTCCTCTTCAACTGTATTGCCTACTGCGCTATTCCTTATTGCTGTATCTATAGTGTTAGAGAACTTCAAACGTATCTCGTCATTCCTTAGTACTTCCGTATCCCACTTCTTTGCGTATTGATTCTTCCTGACTAATGTCTTGAACTTCAGCCTACTCTTCATCACTACTATATTGTGATCTGAGTCTATATCTGCTCCTGGGTACGCCTTACAATCCAGTATCTGATTTCGGAATCTCTGTCTGACCATGATGTAATCTAATTGAAATCTTCCCGTATCTTCCGGCCTTTTCCAAGTATACCTCCTCCTCTTGTGATTCTTGAACAGGGTATTCGCTATTACAAGCTGAAACATGTTACAGAACTCAATTAGTCTTTCTCCTCTTTGATTACTTGTCCCAAGCCCATATTCTCCTGTAACCTTTTCTTCTACTCCTTCCCCTACAACTGCATTCCAGTCGCCCATGACTATTAGATTTTCGTCCCCCTTTACATACTGCATTACCCTTTCAGTATCCTCATACACTTTCTCCATCTGTGTTCATCTTCAGCTTGCGACGTCGGCATGTATACCTGAACTATCGTTGTCGGTGTTGGTCTGCTGTCGATTCTGATTAGAACAACCCGGTCACTGAACTGTTCACAGTAACACACCCTCTGCCCTACCTTCCTATTCATAACGAATCCTACACCTGTTCTACCATTTTCTGCTGCTGTTGATATTACCCGATACTCATCTGACCAGAAATCCTTGTCTTCCTTCCACTTCACTTCACTGCCCCCTACTATATCTAGATTGAGCCTTTGCATTTCCCTTTTCAGATTTTCTAGTTTCCCTACCACGTTCAAGCTTCTGACATTCCACTCCCCGACTCGTAGAACGTTATCCTTTCGTTGTTTATTCAATCTTTTTCTCATGGTAACCTCCCCCTTGGCAGTCCCCTCCCGGAGATCCGAATGGGGGACTATTCCGGAATCTTTTGCCAATGGAGAGATCATCATGACACTTCTTCAATTACGGGCCACGTGTCCTGTGGATACACGTTACGTGCCTTTAATGCAGTGGTTTCCACTGCCTTCTGCATCCTCGTGTCGTTGATCATTGCTGATTCTTCCGCCTTTAGGGGCAATTTCCCACCCCTAGGACAAGAGAGTGCCCTGAACCTCTATCCGCTCCTCCGCCCTCTTTGACAAGGCCGTTGGCAGAATGAGGCTGACTTCTTATGCCGGAAGTCTTCGGCCGCCAATGCTGATTATTTATCAAAATCTAGGCAGTGGCGGGGATGGAACCCGGGACCGAAGACGTTTTTGATTATGAATCAATGACGCTACCCCTAGACCACTTGTACCTGTATAATTTGCTATTGTGTTATATTTTGATGAACATCTCATTCATGCTTTTGTGCTTACGAAACGATCCCATGATGGAGCCCTCTGCTTTTCCTTGGATTTTCCCGTCTCCTCCACCCCGACAAACTGCTGTTATTGAAGAATCGGTCGAAGGAATGTGTTTATTAATTAGTACCAGCTTCGTGCGTGAATTGTATTTTCTTTGGATTCTTTCAGTGATGCTTTGTTTGGCAACTGACTTTCTTGCAACTACTTTTGTATTTCTCTTCCATTCTGAATTAACGTTTTTCCCTGTTTCTAGTGATTAGTTGCCAAATCTGGAATTGGACAATAACGGATTTTTTTCATCCGGTTATGTGAAATGCGCCGTAATTTCTTGAGTTGAGATTCCACTGCCAGTTCCTGCTTGAAGTATCTAGTCGCTGTCGGCCTTCCTGCACGTCGCTATAATTTTCTGGCGTTGTGACTTCCTCTTAACAGCCGTATGAGAGCAGCTTCATTCAGCGACATGATTGAGTGGTACTCTTTGGCTATGTCCAAAACACAGTACTCTTTGAAACCTTCATTTCCCCAGTACCGCTTCAGTCTTTGGTGGGAAAAGTCCTTTGCAGTTGTGCTTTTCTTCCGATTAACGTCGCATTGTACTGCCGGCAGTGTATTGTCTGCCTCATGAACACAGAAGTCATCGGTAAATTGACCTATCTACGTAAGTCAAGGAAAGACCATTTTATGGTCCGTTGTGTGAATCTTTAAAAAGAATTGACTCCTGAGTGATACCAAAATTGCTCTTCAGGAACCTGTAACTCAATTTTGACAGCGAACTTTAATCGATCTGGGAGATGGAAAACTACTAATTTCATAAGATATGAAGTTGCGAACGAATGCCATAAAATTACGAGCAACTGAAGTACAGAGAGCATCCCATTACCTTGTAGCATTCCCTATGCTTCTGGTGACGGTGACTGCGGAAAGTGGGTCTGTCTTCACGAGACCGTGAAGAAGTTGGAGGCCGGCCGGAGTGGCCCTGCGGTTCTAGGCGCTACAGTCTGGAGCCGAGCGACCGCTCCAGTTGGAGGTTCAAATCCTGCCTCGGGCATGTATGTGTGTGAAGTCCTTAGGTTAGTTAGGTTTAATTAGTTCTAAGTTCTAGGCGACTGATGACCTCAGAAGTTAAGTCGCGTAGTGCTCAGAGCCATTTGAACCATTTGAAGAAGTTGGAATCTCATCTTCCTCCATGATCCCTCTACTCACAGACAATGGCGGGAGTATGGTTAAAGGAACGAACACATCGCTAGATGACGTCACGGATATTTGGAACAGGACTGAAGTCATTAAAGCAGGAGTCAACCGGGGGCGGCAAGCTAGTGTTCGCATCCTGCCGACTCATAGGCTAGTCCCATCTCTGGTCGTAGTCCCAGTGGTGATGAAAACGCCAGCAACTATTGTCTGGAAATGCTCAAGAGTAACAAAAATGACCTGAATACCACCATTCTTTTCAGTATTGCGAATTGGGTTGAAACACAACGCTGTACCACTGCCTCTGGATTTAATGTCCGTCAGCACCGGAACAGCAGGTACCCTCGTTCCTGCTCCATTGTCAGCCAAATCCTGGTATCTCACTCCTCTAGATATTATTTCGGCTTACTTGAAATCTTTGATGTATCAAATGCCAGTAGGAACTAAAAGGACTTCGTTCTTGTAGAAGCCAAGCTGCCGGCTTTATTCTACAACAGTGTAATGTTGTTGCATTAATTTGTTCTGAAAGCGGTGCTGATATTCAAGACCGTAAAAGTGGGTTAAAAGCTGTGAGCTATGTGAGGAAGTTAACCTTGCATTACTGCGCAACTGTTTCACCAGGTATCCAGTCTAGCGTACCAAATTCCCAACCAGACTAACATTAATTATAATCTTTTAATAGTTATACGACAACCGGTGATATATATATATATATATATATATATATATATATATATATATATATATATATATATAAAGAGAATTTAAATAAAAAGAAATAAATCAGTTTATATTTGGAAATTTATTTTAGCATTGATCATTGAAATTTCAGCATATTAAACTTGATTCATAACTAAACTGGTACCTTATTTAGGATTGTGAAAATGTGAGTTTGTAATCTTACGGAACACATCAAACATGGAGACAAGATTGGAGACTGCATACAACAGTGCATTCATAAAATAACACACGAAGAACGTTGAAACATATGCAAGAGGAAATTAACCACAACCAACCGATTCAATTTTCACCCAAAGAAATTACGTTCGTAGCGCAATCCTGTCCATCATGAAATTACCACATACTAACTCTCTGTGAAATCTTCCCGAAAAGAATAGCTGAGGGCTACTTTGATGCTTACACCACATGCTTCACGTGGTCAACTAGGTTTACACAAAGAGTGTAACTCCATAATAATTTTGATAATTAAAATAAATTACATCGAAACGCAATTTACAAAAGAAAAACTTCTAACTGGTTACTATTGTCTTGGTATTAACATGATGGGTCAAACAATTGTATAAGCACGTGGTATTGGTCTCACAAAGTACACACCAAGTGGGTTGAACATAAAGAAAAGTTGCTATATTGAAAAATATTGTCAAGACGAGACGTTATAATCTCACGCGCATTCGCATTTAAGATTGATGATCTTAGTTAGAGTTACTGATCAACACGTGGTTCCACTTTACTCTCAAAGTAGTGACAAAGCAACTACCGGAAGATATTCTGAATTTCACACTCGAATTACAGTGCGTTGCAATTTAAGATGACATTAGATATTTTAGAGCTAAACCTGAAATAAAGGTGATTGAATTCTCAGTTAGGCTGAACTTAAGAAATCCATTGTCCTACGGACTTAGCAGACACGCGCTTAGCCGGAGATCTTACCACTTCAGACGCTCTCCGCGGACAGATTGACCTGGGCTCCTACCGAGCGTGCTAACAGATACAAACGGAAGTGACTAGAGAGGGAGCTTCCTATACCAACATGACAAGGGACGGACAGGACCATACTAAGAATAGAAACCTCTCTGCTTTTAGAAAGCGTAGCTACCTGTTCCGACATTGGTCCTACTGTTCTGTAGCAGACAGGCTTGTCTGCTACCCTCAAGCATGCAACTAGAAATACATTTGCTCATTCATCCTCTCACACAGAAGGGAAGGGGGATGACAGTATCTTATCATATACAGTATATAAAAGAAAGCGGATGCAGGTTCCGTATGAGACTGTGTGACATGAATTACATATAAACTGTGTTTTAAAGTGTAGTAGTGTGACAGATCGTTCTTGTTTATGTGTAAAAGTAACACGTTTCACTGCTCAGTCTCTTCCCAGATAGTCAGGAACACAACAGTAAATTTAGAGGAGGAATTTATGCCGTAAATGACAACAGATTTAAGAATCCAACAGAGACCTTTCAACAGACACCAATGATGTTTGCAAGAGAGCAACAAAATGTTATGTGCCATTGCAAAGCAGGCACCGAAAGTGTCAGTCGGAAGTCAGAAGTGCTGCTGTGGGGTTAAGTCGCACTTACAAGATGTAATTTATGCCAGTACACAACTAAATAACCATTTTCGACCACTAGTTATGCATCTCGAAGTAATGAGGTTAGGACGCTCCAGCATCTGTATAATTTTCAACGTGGTACCATCACGGTGAATGTTAGGCAGAAGTCAAAATTTACAAGTAGAGTGCTGTTTGCTGCTGGCCCTTTTTCTGCTGAGTGCAGTAGCCTCCAGCTCATCTGCACACACACACACACACACACACACACACACACACACACACACAGCAGTTCTACAGAAGGTCCGGCTCCCGAAGAAAGGGTTCCATTGGGACTACCAGTTTCTGCCACACCACTGAGTGCGCCCAATTCCTGTAATGGGCGGCGACTGCCTGCGGCCCCAGCCGTACTCACTGCTCGCGCTGAGTGGACGTCGCGAGCGCCAGCACACACAGCTCCTCCCTCGGCACGCGAGGTGAGGGTGTGGCAGCACTGCGGATATCCAGTACCACACGCTATACTATATTAGTAACGATACCAGTCCGTAAAACTGTGTAGATACCCCAATAATATCTAAAAAAAACCAATACAGACTGTGTCATAAGGTACTGATCGTTTTTACGGTTCCGTACCTCAGTCGATAAAAACAGAACCCTTATAGGGTAACCTTGTTGTCCATATGTCCTTATGCCTGTCTGTCTCCCCGACTGTTCAAAATCCTTTACCTCAGGAACGTGTGAATTTATGAAATTGAAATTTACGTCATATATTAAGGTTCACGATCCCTTGGCGGCGTATAAAAGTGAAGTTTCCAAGTCCATGCAATAAAAAGATACAGCCATTTATGAAACACGTTTTGACGCTCGCAAACTCGCTCATTAAAATTTGTGAGGTATTTCCCTTTGATGTAGAATTATGAAATTTGACTAGAAGAAAGGCTTTACAGTACAAGTAAGCGAAAAGAATCAGATAATTGTTAATTTGTAATTATATCATACGAAAAAAATATTTTTCTCATTTGTATCCGGTTTCAAACTTGAGATTAAAACATTCTCGAAAGTCTCGGAATTCCTGGGACCGATATATTGTCAGTATCAGTGACGATAACGGGTGAAAATTGTCGAGGACCTCGATTCCCGGAACGGATGAAGTGTCACTGAACATAATAAAGTTTGTACCGATCCCTCACTGAGCGGCTCTTACTCGCACGTGGCCAGTTTTTATGTCTTTTTAAGCTTTTTTTAAACATAGAACTTACATAAAATTTTAATGGTAAGATTGGGGATGTCGTACCGTGATTATGTTTGTGGATTCCAAGACGCGTGGAACCAGTGGACTGAGATATGCCAGGATCATAACAGAAGGGTCATAAATCAGATGCGAATAATTATAGGCCTATTTCGCTTACGTCAATCTGTTGTAGCATAATGGAACATGTTTTGTGTTCTCGTATTATGACGTTCTTAGATAATACAAATCTCCTTCATCATAACCAACATGGATTCCGCAAACAGAGATCATGTGAAACTCAGCTCGCCCTATTTGCCCAAGAAATTCACAGTGCCGTAGACACTGGCGAGCAGATTGATGCCGTATTCCTGGACTTCAGGAAGGCATTTGATACGGTCCCGCACTTACGTTTAGTGAAAAAAATACGAGCTTACGGAATATCGGACCAGGTTTGTGATTGGATTCAGGATTTCCTAGAAGAAAGAACACAACATGTCATTCTTAACGGTTCAAAATCTGCAGATGTAGAGGTAATTTCGGGAGTACCGCAGGGAAGCGTGATAGGACCTTTATTGTTTACAATATACATAAATGACTTAGTTGACAACATCGGTAGCTCCGTGAGGCTATTTGCAGATGACACGGTTGTCTACAAGAAAGTAGCAACATCAGAAGACTCGTACGTACTCCAGGAGGACCTGCAGAGGATTAATGCATGGTGCGACAGCTGGCAGCTTTCCCTAAACGTAGATAAATGTAATATAATGCGCATACATAGGGGCAGAAATCCATTCCAGTACGATTATGCCATAGGTGGTAAATCATTGGAAGCGGTAACGACCGTAAAATACTTAGGAGTTACTATCCGGAGCGATCTGAAGTGGAATGATCACATAAAACAAATAGTGGGAAAAGCAGGCGCCAGGTTGAGATTCATAGGAAGAATTCTAAGAAAATGTGACTCATCGACGAAAGAAGTAGCTTACAAAACGCTTGTTCGTCCGATTCTTGAGTATTGCTCATCAGTATGGGACCCTTACCAGGTTGGATTAATAGAAGAGATAGACATGATCCAGCGAAAAGCAGCGCGATTCGTCATGGGGACATTTAGTCAGCGCGAGAGCGTTACGGAGATGCTGAACAAGCTCCAGTGGCGGACACTTCAAGAAAGGCGTTACGCAATACGGAGAGGTTTATTATCGAAATTACGAGAGAGCACATTCCGGGAAGAGATGGGCAACATATTACTACCGCCCACATATATCTCGCGTAATGATCACAACGAAAAGATCCGAGAAATTAGAGCAAATACGGAGACTTACAAGCAGTCGTTCTTCCCACGCACAATTCGTGAATGGAACAGGGAAGGGGGGATCAGATAGTGGTACAATAAGTACCCTCCGCCACACACCGTAAGGTGTCTCGCGGAGTATAGATGTAGATGTAGATGTAGATCTATATAGTCCATACGAAACTGCAACAGTAATATTCGGTGAACTTAAATGGGGTCCTTGCAGAAAAGACTGCTTAGTTCTCGCGAATCCTGTTGTGAAAATTTAGACTACCTCCATTTGAAGAAAACTGTGCCACCATCATACTGTCACCGTTGTACAAATACCGTAGTGGTCATGATAGTGTGACATGAGACATTTGGGCATGCACAGAGAGATAAAAACATTAGACAGTAAAATCATAGCGAAAAAGAGGAATTGCCAATCAATGTTTCAGATACATAACTGGAAACCGAGTAAAGATAGTAGAGGTATTCCAGACTTCAAGTAAAATAAAATTTTTAGTGAAACATTTTTGAAAACCGAAGTATATTAACGTGACGGTCGCTCAGAACAGTATCTTAGAGCCAATACATTTTTGTCGTACATCAACGGCTTTCCAGACGACACGGGGAGAAAGTTCTTTTAGCTGAGGACAGCAGCATTGTAAAAACAGGGAAAACAGCAGAACTCCTAGTAGGGAAAACAAATGAAATCCTAAGAGATGTTTATACCTGGTCATATTGCAGTAAACTTCTTACACTGAACATAAATAACAAACAGCATGAATTTTTAGCTTAAAGGAGAAAAGCAAGTCTAAAAAACTGAATGCCGATGAAAATTTCATAGAATGTAAGCAAATATAAAAATTTTTGGACTTAATACCAACTGACATCTGAAGTGAAATGAAAACACTGACAAACAAGCAAAGAAAATCCCATGAACATGCTATGCCCTTGGAGCCCTCTCATCGGCGCGTAGCTCTGTTACACAAGATTCCTACATGCATTCGAACTTTAACTATAGAATCATTTTTAGGGTTCCACAGACATAACATGGACACGGTCTTGAGACTACGGAAAAGTAGTTTTTGAATAGTAGTTAATACAGTAACAGAGCTCCCTGTAAAGATCTCATGAAACATCTGGGGATTAAAGCTGCATCAAGCTTGTACGTCTATGAGAATGAAGGAGAACATCAGCAGTTATTTCACAAACAGCATAATCATAATCACAAAACAAGTGCCAGATTAAATTTATATTTACCAACAGTAAGAAAACAAAATCAGGAACAGTATTTTCTATAATGGTACAAAATTTTACAGTAACTTGCAAAAACTGGTTAAAGATGCAACTAAACTACAATTATTTAAGAACCCAGGTAAATCATACTCCTTAAATAATTCATAGTATTATACAAACATTATTTAGGTAACAAAAAGTAGTGATTGGTGAAAACTTGGCATTATTTAATAATAAACAACTGAAATTCTACAGTCAATTGTCGTAGTTCAACTTATTAACCTCCTTACATTTTCTTGAGCTCTATATTTCATTCAGTATGATGACATAGTGACTCATCTTTTCTACATGCACCTTGACGACAACTCGAATGATTCAACAGAATAGTGGAAGTACTCTAAAGGCGACGCAATTGGTTTCTCCCACCATCTTTACATCTTGGGCCTGTTGCCCTTCCGTTCGTTGAAGCTACGAAATTCCTGGGGCTCATGCTCTATAGGAGACTCTCTTGGTTCTTACCTGGCAGCCGGCTGATCATGGTTCCCCAATGTCCTACGTGTTCTCAGTGGTTCTTCCTGGGGTGCCAATCGAACCACTCTCCTTCGTTTAAACCGGTTACAGGTCCGTTAGAAACTCGACTATGGGTGCTTTGCTTATGCATCTGCATGTCCATCCCTCTTACACCGTCTCAACAGTATTCACCATCGTGGCATCCGTTTGGCCACGGGTGCCTTTTACACTAGCCCGGTTGAGAGCCTGTACGCTGAAGCTGCTGTACTACCACTGTCCTACCGCCGTCACTTTCTTCTCAGAAGGTATGCATGCCGTTTGTCTGTTATGCATGGCCACCCCTCCTATGCCTTCTTCTTTAACGATCCCTGTGATCACCAGCATGGGGCGCTTCCCTCTTCTCTGTTAGCTCCTGCAGTCCGCTTTCGGCTCTTGCTACGGCGGCTGAACTTCACACTACCTGCAGCTTTCCCGGTAGGTGTGAACCCTTCACCACCTTGGCTTCGTGAAGCAGCCCATGTCAAGTTTGGCCTTCATTCGCTTCTTAAGAACACTACTCCAGCACCGGTCTATCGCCTTCGGTTTCACGACCTTCGCATGGAGCTTCGCGACAGTACCTTTCTATACACTGATGGCTCTCGGCTGACCGTGACGTCGGGTGTGCCTATGTCATTGGCACCCGTGTCTTTCGATATCGGCTTCCGCCACACTGCTCAGTATTTACAGCCGCGCTCTTCGCCCTGTATCAGGCCACAGAGTACATCCGCGACACAGCCTTTTCGATTGTGTCCTCTGCTCAGACTCACACAGTGTCCTTCAAAGTCTATGTGCACTGTACACCGCCTATTCCTTAGTGGAGCGGGTCCAGGAAAACTGTCACTTGCTCACTCTTGGTGGAGCTAGTGTGATATTTTGTGGGTTTCTTGTCATGTCGGTCTACTGGGAAACGAGGCTGCTGACGCTGCTGCCAAGGCTGCAGTCCTCGTACCCCAGGCCGCGATTTCCTATATTCCCTCCGATGATCTCTGTGTTGCCGGTTGTCAGGAGGTGGTATTCCTTTGGCATCGCCAATGGTCCTCCGTTTACGGGAATAAGCTCTGGCTTATTAAGTCTCTCCCAGTGGTTTGGACGACCTCCTCTCGGCTCTCCCGCCGGGAGGAGGTCATTTTAACTAGGCTGCGTTCTGAGCACGGCCTTTTTAGCCATCGTCTTTGTATACATTGCGCCTGTTTTAACTGTACGCCACTTATTGACGGAATACCCAATTTTTAAGCGATTAGGTTTCCGCTTGAGTTCTGCGTCTGAGTTATCGGACGTTTTAGTAAATGACGCGCAGACTGTCGACCGCGTTTTACTTTTTATCCGCCAAAGCAATATGGCGAAGGCGATTCAATTTTGAGTTTTAGACCTCCGTTTCTCTATGGTGTCTTCTGTAGCCCTTTTCTCACGTGCCTGCTTTTAGCTGTCTTCTATTATCTCAATTGGGACTGACGTATAGTCGCTCTTTAACTCCTCTCTGTCTTCGAGTTCTATAGTTTTGACTTGGGCGCATTTGACCCCAGTTGTTTTTTGCACCCCAAAGAAAAACAAAACAAAACCAATCCTATTAAATATACATGTATTGGTCTACTGGAGTAGGCGACTTGTTATCAAAGCCGCTGCCACAGACCTGTGCAAAGTTTTGTAGCCTGTACTTGCGGAAGACCACATCGACTATCGGTCACAAGGAGAGGGTACCCGTGTTGTTTCATAAGCAGTTTGATACATTATTCTTTGCTGTTAAAACGCCAATGCAGTGTTTGACTACAGCTGTGTACACTGCCATACATTTTGTTTTTACCGTGACTTCGAGGTCTGTGTCACATGCTGAACTGACATTAACACGTTTCGGTATATTGGCTCTCACAGACATCTGGATATCATATGGTGTAAACTATGCTGCTCCCACAACATACAGGATAGGTGATATAAAAGACACAGGTGGTGTTTCTTATTGATAAATGTGTGGAATATATCGGAATATAAGAAAACTGGAAGAGTTTGCAGCACTGTGGAGCGTTTCCAAAGAGCTGTCTAAAGGTGATGACCTCTACATTTAATTTCATCTTTCACAGTTATGGGATGGTAGATGTCTTGTTGTTCCACTTGGAAGAGATGAAGAGCATTGATTCCCTATATTGTAGCCATGTATGTAATCACTGTTTCGGTGCTGGGGATACTCGGAAGGTATTTCTCTCACCACGACTCTCTCCATCTCAGACAAGTGGCATCGGTCAGTCATTAGGTGGTAATCAACAGTGTACCAATGGACAGAATGGAAAAGACACCACTGATATGGGATGATCTGGTGTAATAAGCAATATAGTTGCTAATGTGATCAGTTTTAGCAGTTTTGCCACTTTTTTCGTGATTTCAACGCCAACCAATGACACGGCAGCATACTTCCCAACTTCTGTATCACCGAACTACCCCCTCCACTAATGCGCGAGTACCATATACTAGATTGCGAATGTCGATAGATGATTGTGCAGTACGTCCATTCATGGTTAATTCTCAGACATATACACCAAAGTATACCAGACAGCATCCTATACTGATGCAGTTAGGTTGTCACCGTATTTCTAGCACCTAGATCATAGTGCAAGATTCACGTTTACGATTGGCCATATCTCCCTATGTGGATGGGAGTAAAGTGTACTCCCATTCATAGCCTAAAGTTGGAGACTGAAAGTTCTCCCAGTATTCTCTTTCACCAACCTCCCTGCAACACTATCGCCAGTTTAATATGCAACTGACCAGAAGTAGGAAAGTACTACACATCCTACATTCCACGTCTCCTGAAAGAAAAGAGCGATCTGAGTTTGTAACTATTGTCCAGTGAAGACCGTTCCACACCACTTTTACTCACGGCACCCATCCTAGCACACAAGATATCTCCAGATGTGTGCCTGTCGAGGGGATTAGGATTCCTTATTGGTTCATAGTAGTTAAGAGAGTATTGTCATGATACAACAGACGTTTAAGAAGAAATGTGTGGTTTATATATGATGGAGCTCCAGACAGACGGAGTTTGCAGCATTTTACGTAAGTCAACTGTGCTATCAACTGTTAAATATTGTTCTTTTGTCTGAGATCAGAACCAAGAATGTATTGGCAAGAGAGAAATGATCATAGAACACAAACATGTTTCCTCCTAAGGCTACAAGCTTCTGCGCTTAAACACACTATGATGTAAAAGCCATATGATTTCCAAAATATTAGCCATGCGCTGTGCAGTGCTCTTAATACTTTAATGCAGGAGATATATGTCCAACATTTGCAATATGTAAACAGACTCTGCATATTTTCTACACTAAAGAGCCAAAGAAACTGGTACACCTTCCTAATATCGTGTAGGGCCCCACGAGCACGCAGAATTGCAGCAGTACGACATGGCATGGACTCGACTAATGTATGAATTAATGCTAGGTGGAATTGACACCATGAATCCTGCAGCGCTGTCCATAAATCCGTAAGAGTGCGAGGGAGTGGAGATCTCTCCTGAACAGCACGTTGCAAGGCATCCCAAATATGCTCATCAATGTTCATGTCTGGGGAGTTTGGTGGCCAGCGGAAGGTTGATACTCAAAAGAGTGTTCCTGGAGTCACTCTGTAGCAATTCTGAAGGTGGGGGGAGTCGAATTGTCCTGCTGGAATTGCCCATGTCTGTCGGAATGCACAATGGGCACGAGTGGATGCAGATGATCAGGCAGGATGCTTACTTACGTGTCACCTATCAGAGTCGTATCTAGACATGTCAGTGACCCCATATCACTCCAACTGCACTCGCCCCACACCATTACAGAGCCTCCACCAGCTGGAACAGCCCCCCGCTGACATGTAGGGTCCATGTATTCATGAGGATGTCTCCATATCCGCACACGTCCATCCACTCGATACAATTTGAAGCGAGACTCGTCCGACCAGGCAAGATGTATTCAGTCCTCAACAGTCCAGGGTCAGTATTGACGGGCCAAAACGAGGCGGAAAGCTTTGTGTCGTGCAGTCATGAAGGGTACTCGAATGGGCCGTTGGCTCTGAAAGCCCATATCGATGATGTTTCGTTGAATGGTTCGCACGCTGACAGGTGTTTATGTCCCAGCATTGAAATCTGCAGCAATTTGCAGAAGGGTTGCACTTCTGTCACACTGAACAATTCTCGTCACTCGTCGTTGGTCCCCTTCTTGTAGGATCTTTTTCCGGACGTAGCAGATGTGGGAGACTTGATGTATTACCAGATTTCTTATATTCACAGTACATTTACGAAATGGTCGTATGGGAAAATCCACACGTCATCGCTATGTCAGAGATGTTGTGGACCATCACTCGTGCGCCAACTATAACGCCACGTTCAAACTTACTTAAATCTTGATAAACTGCCATTGTAGCAGTAGTAACCGACCTAACAAATGCGCCAGACACTTGTTGTCTTATATAGGCGCTGCCGTTTGCAGTGCCGTATTCTGCTTGTTAACATATCTATGTATTTGAATACGCATGGCTATATTATTTCTTTGGCGCTTCAGTGTATATCACTCACTTTGGTGACAAACTTTAAGGTGATAAAACTACTTCCTCCTACAAAAACACAGATTTTTTGTGATACATGCAAAATATAGTTTTCTGTACGTGTATAGCGCACAGTGCTCACATCCGGTTATGGTTCAGAAATTATACAAGATTTATAAAGCAACTCTTTCCACACCAAATAAGACATCAATTCTTTGTAACACAAACACTACATATGTTGGTGGAGGTGTATGATGCTGTTTATGAAGTTCAAGTCCCTCTGTGGTTCGGAAATTATGATATATTTGTAATTGAGCCGTGGCGCCATTGAATTAGTAGACTGTTATGTCAGGCGCCACTGGCCCTGGTGCAGTATAGACTATCCCTATTGCGGTCCCATTGCCAATATCTATGAGGAAGAATTGGTATCCGTGGGTTGTGTCCTTAGAAGGTCTTTGCTTGCCGATATACGATACATATATGGTGTTCGCTGGCCCGAGAGGGAGGCACGGAGTTGGGGGACTGACAGTAGCGTCGTGATAAGAGGTAGTCTCGAGGTCCGAGCGGCCGAAGCCACGAGCTGCGCAAGGAGGGCCTGCGCAGAATGAAGATACCGAAGTACTTCACCGGGGTCAGAGCGTAAGTCGTAGGATCACCACTGCTTCATATGTTCCAACATGCAACTATGACTTACTAAACTGATGGTTCGGCTATATTCTCACATGTCAGCACCTGACTTATCTGGAATTAGAATTACATGCTTCATGAGGTCTAGGGCTATTTCATCTCTCTCGTATATCTTGCATACCGGGTAAACAGTTTCGTAATGGCTGGCACTACCCATGATCTCGCTGATCGTGAGGGAATATCGTCTAGTCTTACAATCTTTTTCCGATTGATGACTACCAGTGCAGTGTCAGGTTCTTATCACAGTAGCGTATCTGTTACCTCATTTCATTCACGCCCCCTTCCCTTTCTATAATATTAACTTCAGGTTCATTAACGTTGTACAGCGCTTCTATATTTTCTTTCCATATTCTAGCTTTTTCTTCTTTTCTTACTATCGGCTTGGCATCCGAAATCCTGCTATCAATACAGCAGCTTCTCTTTTATCGAAATGCTTCCGCAGTTTCCCTGCATGCGGAATCTATCTTCTCCTAGTCATGATTACAGTTGTCCTCTGGTTAGTCATTTTGTGCTTCCAGCCAATCAATTTTTTTGCGTGTTTATTCCCGTTTACCTTCAGTATTTTTATATTTTCTCCTTTCGGCAATGAAATTCAGTTTTGCTGTTTGACGTTTCGCTGCCTTGACGAATTCGACTGTATTCTTTCCTTGTTTCAGTCTATTGTTACCCAATAATCCCTCTGAAACTCTCAACAATCTCCTGTTATTTCAGTGTATATAGATTCCAATTTTTTACGTTCCTTCCTCTCTGCAATTTTTTCAGTTTTAATCTGCGTGGCTCCCTTCTCCCCCCCCCCTCCCCCCTCACCGTCCGGGTTTCGAGTTCCCCCTCGGGAATGGGTGTGTGTTGTCCTTAGCGTAAGTTAGTTTAAGTTAGATTAAGTAGTGTATAAGCCTAGGCTGACATCGAAATAAGTGTCCAAGGAATAGAAAAGCAACTGGAATCACTCAACAGCGGAAAGTCCACTGGACCTGACGGGATACCAATTCGATTCTACACAGAGTACGCGAAAGAATTTACCCCCCTTCTAACAGCCGTGTACCGCAAGTCTCTAGAGGAACGGAAGGTTCCAAATGATTGGAAAAGAGCACAGGTAGTCCCAGTCTTCAAGAAGGGTCGTCGAGCAGATGCGCAAAACTATAGACCTATATTTCTGACGTCGATCTGTTGTAGAATTTTAGAACATGTTTTTTGCTCGCGTATCATGTCGTTTTTGGAAACCCAGAATCTACTCTGTAGGAATCAACATGGATTCCGGAAATAGCGATCGTGTGAGACCCAACTCGCTTTATTTGTTCATGAGACCCAGAAAATATTAGATACAGGCTCCCAGGTAGATGCTATTTTCCTTGACTTCCGGAAGGCGTCCGATACAGTTCCGCACTGTCGCCTGATAAACAAAGTAAGAGCCTACGGAATATCAGACCAGCTGTGTGGCTGGATTGAAGAGTTTTTAGCAAACAGAACACAGCATGTTGTTATCAATGGAGACACGTCTACAGACGTTAAAGTAACCTCTGGCGTGCCACAGGGGAGTGTTATGGGACCATTGCTTTTCACAATATACACTCCTGGAAATGGAAAAAAGAACACATTGACACCGTTGTGTCAGACCCACCATACTTGCTCCGGACACTGCGAGAGGGCTGTACAAGCAATGATCACACGCACGGCACAGCGGACACACTAAGAACCGCGGTGTTGGCCGTCGAATGGCGCTAGCTGCGCAGCATTTGTGCACCGCCGCCGTCAGTGTCAGCCAGTTTGCCGTGGCATACGGAGCTCCATCGCAGTCTTTAATACTGGTAGCATGCCGCGACAGCGTGGACGTGAACCGTATGTGCAGTTGACGGACTTTGAGCGAGGGCGTATAGTGGGCATACGGGAGGCCGGGTGGACGTACCGCCGAATTGCTCAACACGTGGGGCGTGAGATCTCCACAGTACATCGATGTTGTCACCAGTGGTCGGCGGAAGGTGCACGTGCCCGTCGACCTGGGACCGGACCGCAGCGACGCACGGATGCACGCCAAGACCGTAGGATCCTACGCAGTGCCGTAGGGGACCGCACCGCCACCTCCCAGCAAATTAGGGACACTGTTGCTCCTGGGGTATCGGCGAGGACCATTCGCAACCATCTCCATGAAGCTGGGCTACGGTCCCGCACACCGTTAGGCCGTCTTCCGCTCACGCCCCAACATCGTGCAGCCCGCCTCCAGTGGTGTCGCGACAGGCGTGAATGGAGGGACGAATGGAGACGTGTCGTCTTCAGCGATGAGAGTCGCTTCTGCATTGGTGCCAATGATGGTCGTATGCGGGTTTGGCACCGTGCAGGTGAGCGCCACAATCAGGACTGCATACGACCGAGGCACACAGGGCCAACACCCGGCATCATGGTGTGGGGAGCGATCTCCTACACTGGCCGTACACCACTGGTGATCGTCGAGGGGACACTGAATAGTGCACGGTACATCCAAACCGTCATCGAACCCATCGTTCTACCATTCCTAGACCGGCAAGGGAACTTGCTGTTCCAACAGGACAATGCACGTCTGCATGTATCCCGTGCCACCCAACGTGCTCTAGAAGGTGTAAGTCAACTACCCTGGCCAGCAAGATCTCCGGATCTGTCCCCCATTGAGCATGTTTGGGACTGGATGAAGCGTCGTCTCACGCGGTCTGCACGTCCAGCACGAACGCTGGTCCAAGTGAGGCGCCAGGTGGAAATGGCATGGCAAGCCGTTCCACAGGACTACATCCAGCATCTCTACGATCGTCTCCATGGGAGAATAGCAGCCTGCATTGCTGCGAAAGGTGGATATACACTGTACTAGTGCCGACATTGTGCATGCTCTGTTGCCTGTGTCTATGTGCCTGTGGTTCTGTCAGTGCGATCATGTGATGTATCTGACCCCAGGAATGTGTCAATAAAGTTTCCCCTTCCTGGGACAATGAATTCACGGTGTTCTTATTTCAATTTCCAGGAGTGTATATAAATGACCTAGTAGATAGTGTCGGAAGTTCCATGCGGCTTTTCGCGAATGATGCTGTAGTATACAGAGAAGTTGCAGCATTAGAAAATTGTAGCGAAATGCAGGAAGATCTGCAGCGGATAGGCACTTGGTGCAGGGAGTGGCAACTGACCCTTAACATAGACAAATGTATTGCGAATACATAGAAAGAAGGATCCTTTATTGTATGATTATATGATAGCGGAACAAACACTGGTAGCAGTTACTTCTGTAAAATATCTGGGAGTATGCGTGCGGAACGATTTGAAGTGGAATGATCATATAAAATTAATTGTTGGTAAGGCGGGTGCCAGGTTGAGATTCATTGGGAGAGTCCTTAGAAAATGTAGTCCATCAACAAAGGAGGTGGCTTACAAAACACTCGTTCGACCTATACTTGAGTATTGCTCATCAGTGTGGGATCCGTACCAGATCGGGTTGACGGAGGAGATAGAGAAGATCCAAAGAAGAGCGGCGCGTTTCGTCACAGGGTTATTTGGTAAGCGTGATAGCGTTACGGAGATATTTAGCAAACTCAAGTGGCAGACTCTGCAAGAGAGGCGCTCTGCATCGTGGTGTAGGTTGCTCGCCAGGTTTCGAGAGGTTGCGTTTCTGGATGAGGTATCGAATATATTGCTTCCCCCTACTTATACCTCCCGAGGAGATCACGAATACAAAATTAGAGAGATTCGAGCGCGTACGGAGGCTTCCAGACAGTTGTTCTTCCCGCGAACCATACGCGACTGGAACAGGAAAGGGAGGTAATGACCGTGGCACGTAAAGTGCCCTCCGCCACACACGTTGGGTGGCTTGCGGAGTATAAATGTAAATGTAAATGTAAACCGATGACCTCAGCTGTTTGGTCTCATAGGAACTTACCACCACCACCAGTCCGCATTTGTCCCAATACCTATTTTGGAGTTTTAAATCTGGTTTGGAAAACTCTTCCATGTCATTATATAAAGTATTACATAATGAACCTGTCTCGCGATCTTTCACGTATACAGCCTTCTTTCATAATTCTTATACCAAGTATTAGCAATGATTAAATTGTGAAACATTCTTCCAGGTGACTCCACTTTACAATCCTTTCTGGCAGTCCATGATCTGTTTTTTCTTCTGCTCCTTTTCCAATTATCGGATTACAGTAACCCACCACAATAAATTTTCACCACCCCTAACTAGGTGAATAATTCCGTTTATCTCATCGTACATTCTTTCAGTCTCTTCATTGTTTGCAGAACTGGTTGGCACAGGAACTTGTACTACTGTGGTGGGTGTTGGCTTCGTATTTGTCTTGTCTACGAGAATGCATTCATTATGCTGTTCATAGTAGTTTATCGGGACTCTTGTCTTCTTATTCTTTATTAGGCCTCTTCCTGCCTTACCCGTACTTTATTTGCTGTTGATATCCCTGTACTAACCTGACCAGAAGTCCTGGAACCTCTTGCCAACGCACTTTCCTAGCTCCCACTACGACTAGCTTCAACCTGTCCACTTTCCTTTTTTAAATTCTCTAACCTATGCACCGGATTAAGCGACTAACATTCCACGGAGCCAATCTGTGGCGGCTCGCTTTCTCAGAATGATGTCTGAATTTATTTAAATGTTGCTTAAGATTGCCTCCAGTCCCGAGCGCAAGATTTACGCCTAAGTGTATGAACGTTTATTAATTTTGATCGCGTGAACCATCACACTAAGAGGCGTAAATAAAACTTCTTGAAAAAATTAGATTACCTGTACAAAAGTCATAGCTGGGAACCTAGATCTGACAGCAATCAAATGTTCTGCCGATAACAGAACTAGTCATCACAAAAAGTAAATCAAAGTAATAAACAGGTACACCTATGAGCACTTCGAAAAACGCAAACTAAGGAAAATTACTGGGAATTAAATTGAGTACATCAGTTAATTTTGTACAAGACACCATCGATCTCAGTAACATTACAGGCACTGCCCATCGTAGAAGTAAGTGCCCTAACAGCTTGAACAATAATCAATTACAAATTCGATCGCCCTGTTCTTGTGCGATTATGAAGAGGTTGGTCCAGGTGAAACAATGTACCTATATTCTAGTGTTATATTTGCCCTGATTCTTGAGAGGGTAATGGCTAGTTGTGAACACCGAACCTCTCTTTCTTATATCATTGTTCATGATTCACCCACAGTCACATCAATCTCCAGGATATTTCATTGCCCGGAAAGTCAAGCGCGATGGCGACTCGGACTTACTTTGTAGTATATACACGACAGATTTTTGAAAGAATTATTAAAAAAGAATTTTTCCCTTCCTGTCACCCTTCTCTCATCACTCAGCAACAGTTAATGGTCCATTAGCTCCTCCTTCCTATTTTAAATTAATATTTTATCTGGAACTAAAAGAAGTGTTTCAATGGACCGTTACAAGCTTCTTCACTAAACTATGTACCGTCGAATAATTGCTTACGCGAAGACCAGGAAATTTTTGTATGAAGGCGAATCATCATTCGAGATACGACCCTGTCCTTGCACAGTAAACTCCAGAAACACTTACAGACCCTCAGTGCATAACGTAGTGAACAGTAACTTCAAACAACAACAAGGGGAAAAAAAGTATATTAGATCATTCCGTAAACTTTGTACAACGCAGTTAGTACACAAGAAAGCCATCCTCCATACAGTCGGAGAATTGAGTCGGGTCCTGCCGGAGTGGCCGTGCGGTTCTAGGCGCTATAGTCTGGAGCCGAGCGACCGCTACTGTCGCAGGTTCGAATCCTGCCTCGGGCATGGATGTGTGTGATGTCCTTAGGTTAGTTAGGTTTAATTAGTTCTAAGTTCTAGGCGACTGATGACCTCAGAAGCTAAGTCGCATAGTGCTCAGAGCCATTTGAACCATTTGAGCCATTGAGTCGGAGCGTCGTCCTGTGGTAGGAGCTGCTAACAGGATTATCATTGATTGCCACAAAATACCACAAATTGCATTTTTTTCGATACCGATATTCTGATATTTCCTATGATACTATAAAATTATTGAGTACTAGATACCGATATTGAAACAGTGGGTATGAAAAAAAAAGGAATCAATATCAACTCATATCAGCAATATCGGAACGGCCGTAGGTAGTCCCTGGCTTGTGCTACGAAATATTAACGCACTGTGAACTTTATCCACAGAAGGAACCTCAACAAGCTACCAACAACCTTCACATTGAAATTTTCGCTGGCAGCGCGCCACCATCTAGGATGAGGTCTGTTTTTGAGTTTGTTTCTGTCACGGAGCTTTAATCTGTGACGCTCTTTCGCTTCGCTGCCCCAGTTCTGCGTAGTTCGAACGTTTACCTTCATTCGTTACTTTGCTATCCCTGACCGAAAACTTTATTGCAACAGAACAGTAGTCGTGTGTGTGTGTGTGTGTGTGTGTGTGTGTGTGTGTGTGTGTGTGTGTGTGTGTGTGTGCGTGTGTTTATATTTCATTAAATTTCCATTTGCAATGACTGTTACTGACAAGTATGACTGCGACAGAGAATTGAATCTCCTTCTGAGAATGTCCCTTGATTATGGGATAGGATTGGTACAGGAGTTTCTAGCGCACACAAGGTCAAGGTGAAACATTTTCATACAAACGCTGGAAGAGTTCACCTTAAGAACTCAGTTCCGGTTTAGGGAGAGACACTTTATCCAGTATCTTTCCAGTGAGTAATTTCCATCCCTGACGTTCGATCCTGCGGTTTGGGCAGTGTACCTCCATGGCTGCCATTACGCCTTTGTTGGACGCTTCCAACCACAAATTTCTTTACGTGTGGCAATGGATGGAGGACAGAGCGACCCGTCTGCTGAATAGGAAGGATGTTCGAACAACTCGTGCTTTAAATCCCTGAACTTTCCTTCGGAAAAGCACCTTTGTGAGGTAAACTGGGTCTCTTCCCAAGCATCTTTTACACCAGTTGGTCCAGAAGATTTGTTTTGCATTTCCGAGTTATTGTTTTAATGTTTGTAAAGTAATCGATTAGAATAATTTGATATCATCTCGGAAAATACTACTCACATAATACTTTTCCGACAGCTGTGATGAACTGCTCCTCGTCTGGTCCACTACCACTGGCTCGCAACTGTAGAGTCTAGATATCTACAGTGGTATGAGATATATAATGTCCTAATCTTGTGTTATTGTTGATATTGCAGAAATATCTTTCGCGTTCTACTTATTTTTTTTTATAGACGACAGTGGTTGAGAAAAATATAGACGTGTTATTTCTCATAATATACATATATGATTACAGGTTACTGTTCGCTGAGCCTGCCGGAGTGGCCGAGCGGTTCTAGGCGCTACATTCTAAGTTCTAGGAGACTGATGACCTCAGAAGTTAAATTCCATAGTGCTCAGAGCCATTTGAACAGTTTGAACTGTTCACTGATCAAAATCATCAAAACAAGTTGGAAACAGATTGGAGCTTTGTGGTATATACCGTTTTACTGTGTAAGGATGCAATATAGCACTCAAGCTAATGCTTTTTGGCGGGGCGAAACATCGTGATATCATGTAGATGGCGAAACACTAAACAAAATCATCAAATACTCTAAATGTACTTTAAGCTTTAGTGTAGATATTGCTTTAATGCGTAAAGGCGCAATTTAGCTGTCAAGCTACGATATAAGTGTCACTATAATACATATATAGGGTTAAATTTCTTTCCTAGGTATGTAATAAAATGCCGAAAGAAACAGCATGTGTATAAAATACACGCAGTTTGCTTATCGTAAGACGCTAGAATGATTACAGATCTCTCATCGCAAACGAAGAAAAATTCAGTCTTGGGAAAAAATAAAATTACCTGCATTATTACTTAGCAAAATAGATAATATTTCGAGTACTAAATACAAGTGGCACTAATATCGTCACTTCATTGTTCTACAGCACAAGGAAAACGCACATGGGCTATATATTGGCACTACTGATAAAATCGCGTTTTGTGATTGGTTAGCCGGACAGTGTAGCCGATCGGTTCTAGGCGCTACAGTCTGGAACCGCGCGACCGTTACGGTCGCAGGTTCGAATCCTGCCTTGGTCATGGATGTGTGTGATGTCCTTAGGTTAGTTAGGTTTAAGTAGTTCTAAGTTCTAGGAGATCGATGACCTCATCAGTTAATTCCCATAGTGCTCAGAGCCATTTGAACCATTTTTGTGATTGGTTATGACAGACCCACGAAGTAGCCGCAGCAATATTCTGTAAATGATCCAGTGGAAAACGACGTCGGGAGCTCCTTGAGTCTGTCGCCGAAGATGCAGTTGTTTATAAGAAGATAAAAACACCAGAAGACTGGCCGGCCGGTGTGGCCGTGCAGTTCTAGGCGCTTCAGTCTGGAACTGCGCGACCGTTACGGTCGCAGGTTCGAATCCTGCCTTGGGCATGGATGTGTGTGATGTCCTTAGGTTAGTTAGGTTTAAGTAGTTCTAAGTTCTAGGGGACTGATGACCACAGATGTTAAGTCCCATGGTGCTCAGAGCCATTTGAACCATTTTTGAACCAGAAGACGGCAGTGAATTGCAGAGAGACCTGCAGAGTATTAATTATTGCTACAGACATGGACAAGTGTCACTGACTATAAGTGAATGCTACTGTTCTATTACACTATTGATGATAGATCAATGGAAACAGCAACAAACTTAAAATACCTGATAGTGGCTATCTGGAGTGCAAACGCCCGTGTTACATGCTCTAAGACAGGCATTGTGCATCATGTAGAGGTTTATTGCTGAAAAACAATCTGACAGAGTATATTCCGGGAACAGTTGGGTAATATATTACTTCCTTCCGCATACATCTCGTGAAATTACCACAATGAGAAAATCCGACGGTTAAGAGCTAGTGCAGATGTTAACCGGTAATTGTTCTTTGCACACGCCAAATGCAAATGGAGCAGATGACATAGTTAAATGTAGAGGAAGTTCCGCCTTTGAAACGAAATGTAAGTGCTGTACACCCTGGTGACACAACCACCAAACATTCAGCAGTTCCGGCCCACTAGCATTTCTTCTTCTGTAACTCAGACGAAAACAGTCCGCAGCAACACATAAACGCATCGCGTTGTTTATAACCAAAACAGCAGCAACTGGCACCGTACCCTGTAGTGACAGCCACGCCACCCAGAGGCATTAGCATCTCCCCAAATGGCGCTTCTATTGCGGCACTACCTCGCTTCAGTGAGTCACATGTCTCCAGCAGTATTCTTCGGGAAGTCAAGTATTTAAATTGCCGCCTGAGCTCTCTGCAGACTATTGGCACTCTGGGCTTTATACTGACCATACCTAGCGGTTGTTCAATTGGAGTTCTTTTGCCAAGCGCTCTCTACATTCCAGGCCTTATATTGGTCGCCCCTAGTGGTCCAGCAATCTATGGTAAATGCTCCATACCAGGTACGCTTAGTGGCAAGCATGTCCAGCTATTCGACTCGCTGCAGGTTCTGTCATCTCTGTCACTCTTCTCGGTCGTCTACACATACGAACATGTCTGGATGCATTTAGGGCGTAAAGTCAAGAGAAAATCCCGCTTCCTTGCCCCCATCAGGGAGCAACTGGTTGCTGAGGCACTCAAATTTGCTGGTAGAGCAGTCCTTGATAACAGCAGGAATCTTCAGTGCTACCCTTCCCAGAAGCTTGGCTGAGATGATGTAGCGTGTATGAGGAGCGCACATGTGCGTGACACATGTACCTGTACGCAGCCACATGAGGCTGCACCAACTTGTGGCGACTACAGCAGTGCACACGCAGCAAATTATCGCCGCTGCAGTTACATGATGAGCAGGAGCCTCGGAGAGAAGAAGAGGAGCGAAGACTAGTCCGCAAGGCCACCAAGCAAGAAGAGATGGCTGCTATCGGTTCTGAGCAGCAAGCACCAGCAGCCATCTTGCCTCCCCCCCCCCCCCCACCCCCAGTCTCTTGATTGCTGGCAGAAGAGGGAGAAATGGGCTGCGCCAGCATGGAGACACCAGTGATGACATGCACGCTAAGCTACATTCTGCTACCACCAACACAGTTGCCATCCTTGCCATCCTGAAAGCCACCATTGCGGAAGAATGGTGGTACTGAGATCCAAATTGGACTAGGCTTGCTGGCAGATACAGCAGGTGGCATGTGAACTTCGAATTACCACTGCAGAGATACAGGAAGCCATGGAGTTGATCACAGAAGAAGAGGATACACCAGCTTCCGGCCCCATCCCAGAAGTAGAGACCACATAACAGGTGGATGGAGAGATCGTGATGCCTGCTGCAGCTGCCCCAATCCCAGAGCAGCCAGCAGCTATGTGGCAGGCTGCCCACTCCACGGCACCACCCGCACACGGGGGTGAGTGGACTCACGGACGGCCACTCTAAAGCAGCTCATCTGTCATAACTCCTCAGTGTGCATAATGCAGAGAAGATGCCTTTCTCTCCCATGCCTGGAGAACATAGCGCCAATGCTGCAGAAGATCGCCAAGTCGCTCTGGTATGGCTCCCCTTTCCCCCCTCCCCGCCACTTCAATTCCTACCCATTCAAAAAAAATGGTTCAAATGGCTCTGAGCACTATGGGACTGAACTTCTGAGGGCATCAAACCCCTAGAACTTAGAACTACTTAAACCTAAGTAATATAAGGACATCACACACATCCATGCCCAAGGCAGGACTCGAACCTGCGACCGTAGCGGTCGCACGGTTCCAGACTGTAGCGCCTAGAACCGCTCGGCCACCCCGGCCGGCCTACCTTTTCACTCCTGGTGACCAACCTAAACCCACTCTCTTTCACCCTATCCCTTCACCCCTGGAGTCAGCGTAGCTAATGAACACTCATCTGTCATTACTCTGAGCATTTGGGAACACCTTGCCTGTGATAACTCGTCAGGGTGCATATTGGAGAGAAGACACCTACCTGTCTTTCTCTCCCATCCTTGGAGAACATAGATCCAATGCTGCACAAGTCGGTCTGGGGACACCTATTCCACTCTACTGTGAACACCAAGATGAGGCCAACCTGAACAAGGCAGTGCCCACACCAGAAGATGCTACTGACTGGCCACTCAGGAAGTCATCCAAGAAGAGGACTAAAAGGGAGGATTGGGTTGGACACTAAAACCCATGCTGCCAAAACCTCCCATCATGTCACTACTAATGTGCTAGTTTACCTATCAAAGATGGTATATTACTATTGACCACTGGTGATTGTGATGTATTACATGCCATCTTCTTTGAATACAACTTCTCGAAATCAACCCAACACGGCTTAGTAAGAATTACATTGTCTTTCTCCCATGTAATTCCATTTAAGCTCCCACAAAACACACAAAAGTTGGTTGTCATAATACACGAGTACGATTATAAATCTCTTACTGCTATGAAACTTAAATGCATGATTTACTTTTTTAGTACAGACTACATAGCAATGGCCTATGTATGACTTTAAAAAAATACGTCAGCATCACCCTCCTTCTTTGCAGAGGAATCAGTGGTAGGGTGGCAACAGAACTTTTTTCTACTGTCACTCATGATTTTATTTTTTGAATAGACACTGTATAGCAATGGTAGATACATTAAATTTCATAGTATGGGTAGAATAAATGATGTAAGCACAGACTGTCAAATAAAATTACACTTGCACTACAATGTAAGAGGAAGATGACAGCACATATCTTTAATAAGGGGATGATGAAACATACTAGAACCGTCGGTAGATAAATATTTCCCACTTCAGTAGCGTTACAGTGATTTACAGGTAGACTTAGAAAAAGCGATAGATAAAGGAAGTAAACGGAATTTTCAACAGAAGCTGTGGAGCTTTAATATGAACACTAGAGGGAGATGACACCACATATGAATGCTTTCATAGAGGAAGGAGAAAATGTTCTAGGATAACAGTAATACAAACACACACACACACACACACACACACACATTGTGCAACCCCTGAATGGTTACTGTACAAGAGATTCAACCTCTTTAAATTCGCTACCAAAGTGTGTAGCGCTCTATACAGAAGAACATTACTAGGGACGATACATCAGGGTACTGGCATGTTAATTATCTCTCATTACTAGAAACGGGCCAGATGACTAAGAGACCAGAAACAGTGTATTTAAGCGTAAGACTGGTGGCCAGTAGTCAATAGAGGTGACACATCAATCTGGCAGTGCAATTGCTGGTAGATGTTCATCTGTTCGTGGGACAGTCTGCTGGGTGGGGTGGTTGCTTAATGTACTAATTCAGGTGCACTGCCGGCAGCCCTCTGCCTGACGTGGAGAGTCATTCCACACTGCAGATCTGAGCCACCCAGCTGTAGTAGCAGGTGTATGGCCTTTTCCAGCATGACTGTGGCACATTGAGGTGTGGATGAAATGGCTGGTGACTTTGCAATTGCATACTGATGGGTGCAGCTGTACTGGAGAGGCCGCTACAGCCACAGGAGTGTTTGGGACAGCAAAGGGTGGCATGGCTTTTTCGATAAATAAAGATACAATTGTTCCCATCTTATGTTACAGTGTACATGCAGTGGTATTTGCTTAGACATCACAACTCTCGTATTTATAATAATCTAGTTGTGTCTTTAAATGACGTACTTACACATCAGTAACTGCTTTTACATTTCATGCCATTTTGTATTTAACACAATGTCTGCATATTTTTAACATAATGCTGGTACATGTACTGAGGTGACATAAGTCATGGGATGGTGACATGCACATGTACAGATGGCAGTAATATCGTGTACACATTGTACAAAACGGCAGCCCATTGGCGGAGCTGTCATTTGTACTCAGGTGAAACATGTGAAAAGTTTTCCAATGTGATTTGGATGCACAGTGGGAATAAACAGACTTTGAATGCGGAATGGTAGTTGGAACTAGATTAAAGGGACATTCCATTTCAGAAATCATCAGGGAATTCAATATTCTGAGATCCACAGTGTCAAGAGTTTGCTGAGAATACCAACTTTCATGTTTTACCTCTCACCACAGACAATGCAGTGGCTGATGGCCTTCATTAATGACTGAGTACAGCGACGTTTGCGTTGAGTTGTCAGCGCTAACAGACAAGCAGCACTATGTAAATAACTGCAGAAGACAATGTGACATGTACAATGGACGTATCCATTAGGATAGCTCAGCGAAGTTTGGTGTATAGGCAGCATCACTCAATATATCTGCAGGGGACTTCTGATGACTTGTTGAGACCAGGCCACATTAAGCTGTTGAATATGCTAGGGAGAAGGTTGTCTAACACAGTGCTAGGGGGTATCCCATGACTTTTATCACCTTAGTGCATATGCGTGAAGAGTTTGACAGAGCACTGAAAGACCTGAGTCGAAACAAGGCCCCCGGAGTAGACAACATTCCATTGGAACTACTGACGGCCTTGGGAGAGTCAGTCCAGACAAAACTCTGCCATCTGGTGAGCAAGATGTACGAGACAGGCGAAATACCCTCAGACTTCAAGAAGAATATAATAATTCCAATCCCAAAGAAAGCAGGTGTTGACAGATGTGAAAATTACCGAACTATCAGTTTAATAAGTCACAGCTACAAAATACTAACGCGCATTCTTTACAGACGAATGGAAAAAGTAGTAGAAGCCGACCTCGGGGAAGATAAGTTTGGATTCCGTAGAAATGTTGGAACACGTGAGGCAATACTGACCTTACGACTTATCTTAGAAGAAAGATTAAGGAAAGGCAATCCTACGTTTCTAGCATTTGTAGACTTAGAGAAAGCTTTTGACAATGTTGACTGGAATACTCTCTTTCAAATTCTAAAGGTGGTAGGGGTAAAATACAGGGAGCGAAAGGCTATTTACAATTTGTACAGAAACCAGATGGCAGTTATAAGAGTCGAGGGACATGAAAGGGAAGCAGTGGTTGGGAAGGGTGTAAGACAGGGTTGTAGCCTCTCCCCGATGTTGTTCAATCTGTATATTGAGCAAGCAGTAAAGGAAACAAAAGAAAAATTCGGAGTAGGTATTAAAATTCATGGAGAAGAAATAAAAACTTTGAGGTTCGCCGATGATATTGTAATTCTGTCAGAGACAGCAAAGGACTTGGAAGAGCAGTTGAATGGAATGGACAGTGTCTTGAAAGGAGGATATAAGATGAACATCAACAAAAGCAAAACAAGGATAATGGAATGTAGTCACATTAAGTCGGGTGATGCTGAGGGAATTAGATTAGGAAATGAGGCACTTAAAGTAGTAAAGGAGTTTTGCTATTTGGGGAGCAAAATAACTGATGATGGTCGAAGTAGAGAGGATATAAAATGTAGGCTGGCAATGGCAAGGAAAGCGTTTCTGAAGAAGAGAAATTTGTTAACATCCAGTATTGATTTAAGTGTCAGGAATTCATTTCTGAAAGTATTTGTATGGAGTGTAGCCATGTATGGAAGTGAAACATGGACGATAAATTGTTTGGACAAGAAGAGAATAGAAGCTTTCGAAATGTGGTGCTACAGAAGAACGCTGAAGGTTAGATGGGTAGATCACATAACTAATGAGGAAGTATTGAATAGGATTGGGGAGAAGAGAAGTTTGTGGCACAACTTGACCAGAAGAAGGGATCGGTTGGTAGGACATGTTCTGAGGCATCAAGGGATCACCAATTTAGTATTGGAGGGCAGCGTGGAGGGTAAAAATCGTAGAGGGAGACCAAGAGATGAATACACTACGCAGATTCAGAAGGATGTAGGTTGCAGTAGGTACTGGGAGATGAAGAAGCTTGCACAGGATAGGGTAGCATGTAGAGCTGCGTCAAACCAGTCTCAGGACTGAAGACCACAGCAGCAGCAACAGTGTATATGCCTGGAGAAATATTCTTGCATAAATAGATCATGTTAATTCATGTGGATTTTTTGATTTCCTACCATTTTTACTCTGGACCATGTCCACTGTAGTGTCATATTGTCAGACTCAGTTTGGGCAGCCACCTTTGGTAGTGACATAGTGGTGTGTGAGCTTTATTGTATCGTAAATTATAGCGATAAAGATAAGGTTGGCATAAATATAGGGGTAGCCATGTTGCTTCAGAAATTATAGTGATAAACATAAGTGTGACATAAATATTGAGGCAGCCATCTTAGGTCACAAATTATAGTGATAAGCATCCTAAATAAACGCTGAATAACAGACCATGTTGCCTGCTGGGAGAGGGGTGTAGGTGGTAGAAGAGCTAATGGTGACATTTCGGGTATGTTTAAATAAGGGCCATGAACCACTGGTCTCATACCTGCTCTGTCGCACTACTACAGATGTTGTGGCTTTAAGTGCTGCGAAATCACAGATAATATAAACATCATTGCCAAAGTTGAGACTGTTCTTGATTATGTGACCATTAGCTTTACAGTTGTAGAAAATTACATGATCCATAAATATATAGATCGGAATATGCACTTCTGATTGATTTTACTGCAATTTTCAAAGATAAATTTTGCAGTATGTTGTAAAGGATTGTGTGAGCACAACCCTGTATTTTAGACCCTAAAATATTTCGCGCATATGTCCAAGGGCGAGGACCTATCTAGACACTGGGTTAATGATTGGGCTGTTAGGTATGAAAGTAAACACACTGGAAGAAACAAGTGGTACAGTTGTGGTTTTGAAACACATGAGTGGTGTAAAAGTCTCCTTAATTGTTATGTTGCTTTCTTGCAGTTAGTGATCAACACAGTCTACTTGTCTAATGAAAATGCAGACATTGTCACCTATAATACATAAGCAGTGCGTAAAATCTGTGCCGGGTATTGTATCACTCACCACTTGCAAGTAGTCATCGACGACACTATAATGTATATTCTCGGTTAGGACAGCTTTGTCAGGAGAGATGGTGTTGTCGGAGGGAACAGGTGGTTAGTGGCATATTGTCACAGTCGATGTCAGCCGCGAAGTATCACCTGTGAGGTACCACCTGCATGCACATAGGCGTACCCCATTGGTGCTTCAGTGTTGCTAGATGGTGACTACAGCACCACCACGCAGCGGGACGTGGAACCAGCCGTGGCTGAGCACTTACCTTGTCGGTCGTTTAGATTTCAAAATACGTTAATATCTTTACCGGAATGTCGTGATCGACTAAAAGAACATTTTTACGTGATGACAAATAATAAACGTATCGACACTCAAGCGCAGTGAAAGAACAACCAAGATACAAACAAAATATCAGTCGTGTGATCTTGGAAACCGCACACGCCCATTCACTTCTGTAACCGCTATGTGAATGGAGCAAAAATTATAAAATGCAGACAACAGCATTAGAACAGAGCCAGTACTTTCATGGATTGTGCGAATTACAACATTATAATACCATAGTGGACATAACATCACTTACATAAATGCCAAACTTCCTCATTTATCGTAGAGAAAAATATGCACCATTTGGAGGTTTCATTTACAGCAGATTCCAATTGAAATGAAAAAATTTAAGAGACTAACTCAAGATACTTTGTAAGTTTCTCGTCTGGTATTTATATTGTGAATTAATACGAATACGACCAACGTATAGTTCTGGGGGAAGTGGATTCAACTCTCCCTAGTCAACAGAACCAGTCGCAGTAAAACAAGATGAGCGAGTGCAATGCTCGTCGCTTTCATAAGCTAGTAAAAGACTTGTAATTAAACTTAACCACTGAGCACCATGACAACTCCGATGCAGTGAAGTTAACCAACTGGATGTACAAAAGGTATATTTAATGGGTCGCCTAGCCAGTACAAAGTGGAGGACAAGTTAAAGGATCTACATCTACACCTACTTGGATACTCTGCAAATCATTATTAAGTGGCTGGCAGAAGGTTTATCGAACCACCTTCACAAGAACTCTCTTATTGTTCCACTCTCGAACAGCGCGAGGGAAAAAAACAAGCACCTTATTTTTCCGTGCGAGCTCGGATTTTATTATTTTATCATGATGATGGTTTCTCCCTGTGTAGGTCGGCGTCAACAAAATATTTTCGCATTCGGAGTAGAAAGTTGGTAATTGACATTTCGTGACAAGATCCCGTCGCAACGAGAAATGGCTTTGTTCTAACGATGTCCACCCCAAATTCTGTATCATGTCCGTGACACTCTCTCCGCTATTTCTCTATAATACAGAACGTACTGTCCTTCTATGATCTCCTTGATGTTGTCAGTCAGTTCCACCTGATGCGGATCCCACACCGTGCAGCAGTACTCCAAAAGAGGACGGACAAGTGCAGCGTATGCTGTCTCTTTACTAGATCTGTTGCGTCTTCTGAGTGTGCTGTCAATAAATCACTGTCTTGGTTTACTTTTCCCATAACATTTTATTAGTGTTCTTTCCAATTTAAGTTGATCGTAATCGTATTTCCTAGATACTTTATTGAATTTACAGCCTTTAGATTTTATTGATTTATCATGTAACTGAAGTTTCCTTTTAACACTCATGTGAATAAACTCAAACGTTTCATTATTTAAGGTCAATTTCCAATTTTCGCACCATACACGTTTCTTATTTAAATTGTTTTGCAATCAGTTTTCATCTTCTGATGACTTTACTAGACGATAAACGACAGCACAATTTGCAAAAAACCTAAGACTGCCGCTTATATTACTTCCTAAATCGTTTATATAGATAGGGAACAGCAGAGCGCCTACGTTGGGGAACGCCAGAAATCTTTTCTGTCTTACTTGTTGACTGTCTCTCAATTACGACGAACTGAGCCCTTTCTGACAGGAAAACTTGAGTCCAGTCGTATAACTGAGACGATACTTCATAAGCACGCAGTTTGATTACAAGCCGCTTGTGGCGTACGGTGTCAAAAGCCTTCTGGAAATCTAGAAATACGGAATCAATTTGAAATCTCTTGTCGATAGCACTCAACATTTCGTGTGAGTAAAGAGCTGATTACGTTTCAAAAGAATGATGTTTCCTAAATCCGTGTTGACTGCGTGTCAATAAACCGATCTCTTCGACCGCTGCATATCGGGGCGTTAATGATATGAGCCTGTAATTTAGTGGATTACTACTAGAGCATTTCTTGAATACTGGTGTGACATGTGCAACTTTCCAACATTTGGGTACCGACCTTTTGTAGAACAAGCGCTTGTATCTGTTAAGTATGGAGCTATTGCAACAGCATACTCTAAAAGGAACTTAATAGGTATACAGTCTGTACCGAAAGACCTGCTTTTATTAAATTACTTGAGCTGCATCACTACTCTGAGGATATCTACTTTTAAGTTATTCATGTTGGCAGCTGTTCTTGATTCGAATAAAGAAATATTCACTTAGTCTTCTTTGGTGAAGAAATTTTGGAGGGCTGTGTTTAAAAACTCTGTTATCGATAGGATTTCCACTGCTATCGAAAAAAGAAGGAATTGATTGTGACTTGCCGCCATCATTCTTTATATACGACCAGAATCTCTTTGGATTTTCTGCCAGGTTTCGAGACAAAGTTTTATCGTGGAAACTATTATAAGCATCTCGAATTGAAGTCCGCGCTACATTTTGATCTTCTGTAAAAGATCGCGAATCTTGGAGGTTTCTCCATCGTTTAAATTTGGCGTGGTTTTTTTCATTGTTTCTGCAACATTGTTCGGACCTGTTTGGTGCACCATGGAGGATCTTGAAATTTAAGTCTCGTCTGCGTGTAACAGGAGTAACTTTGCTCTGTGTTTTTCATGCAATTAGCAAAAATTTGACAGATAGCATATTTAGCTCAGTATTCAGTTGTGTTGAGCAAGAATGACGCTAAAGCTGTTGGAGGTATCAAAGTTTACCTAGAAGACTGTATGGAGAATAAAGCACCAACGTCCCTGTCCTTATAGCTCGCAAATTCAACGTTAAAGAACCCAAAATTAAAGTTTACAACAAAGAAGATCAGCAACACAAGTTGAGTTTTGGAAACACACAACTAAGTCAGTAGACGAGAATACGGATCGCGCTACCACAGATTGCGAACTTGCGTTTCCTCAAGAAGAGCAAAGGACACGCAGCAGTACCACAGAACCACTAGTATGTGATCCCTCAAAATAACTTCATCAGACAGCCGCCGATTGATTCTAACTTCCTCGCTAGTGCTGTAGCTATTCATACGGTTGCAATAACCAGGTCTGGTTCTCATAAACCGTTGTCATGTTCTGTCCACACCAATGACGTCCAGCCATTTGGCGTACCTGGAACAGTTTTGAGCCGTAAATAATGTAAGCAACTTAACATTAAAAACAAAAAATAAAGAAAAAGGAAACCTCGAAGAACCAATGAGAGAATAGCATCATGTGGAAGCTTCATATCGAAAACACTCAGTTTACCACCTAACTTTACATAAACTGGACTTTTTGGATTTTTTTAGCGATCGTGTGATAGATGCTCACTTCTTGGGCCGCTCTGATATTTCCTTTGGGCAGCGTGCAGTTCGCAGGCTGTACACCCCTCCTCTCGATGGTTCTTATACACATGCACAAATATACAATTCTCTATCCGTAGCTTGTGAAACAATTTTTGCAGGATAAACTCGTATAAAAGAAAATTTCCTTGTTAATTTAGATGTACATTTATTAATATGAATTGACGTGGGTACATCCCGAAAGTGTACCAACGGTGATTTATCATTTCGTATTGTGTTACCAGTAGGATTTTTATATTAGCATATTACCTCTGTGTATCCTGTGTTACATCTACCTCTTGTTTACTCATTTCAGTATACCGTTGTTGTAAGACTTGTTTTGTAACGGCGTCGGCCCTCTTTTAAGACTATTACTTTGAACTGTAAAAATAGACTGTAAACTGTTGTATAACATTTCCAGTGTTGAGATGGATGTATGGGCACGTTCCAAAAGCCAAAAAATAAAAAATAAACCTTCTTCACTCCTTCCCAAATCCCCATTTCAAAAAATTCTATACAGAAGAGAGACAACTCTATGCTGCTGCCAATCTGATTGGCGAGAATAGTTGCTTAATTCATGAAAAAGCAAGGGAAAGCATAGTTAACTTCCTGCCTTCTGTGTATAAGTCACACATTTGTAAACATGAAGTTGATACTGGGCCAGAACAGTGTCTTCACAATTGGTCGGCAGAGCCAAGAACACTGTCTACAGTGAAGCAATTCTGTTGCCTGAAACAAATTTTACAGCGAATGCCTGACTCTCCCATGCCGGTGGGATGGTGCCGCGGTGTCTTGCTCTTTGATGTTCGCTCAGAAAGGCACAAAAGTCATGCTCAAATACTGTAGGGTGGCCTTCCGCATTCTCTTACCATACGCGGTGCAGACGTCGGCCCAACTTTGAAAAACATTGAGCATGTCCTGCTGACAAAAGAGGCCATAGAGACGTTTCCAGGGACACTGTAATATTTCTGGCTTTGTAACCATCTGGCTTTGCAGCTTTCATCTTCAGGTGCAAGAAACTCTTCTTAGAGCAATTCAGAAGG
Source organism: Schistocerca americana (assembly GCF_021461395.2). Lineage (NCBI taxonomy): Eukaryota > Metazoa > Arthropoda > Insecta > Orthoptera > Acrididae > Schistocerca > Schistocerca americana. Next base: position 648,544,077 of record NC_060122.1, read on the forward strand.
AAGCAGCGGCAATATGACGTAATGTGGTGTGAGGTACCAATGATAGATGGTTTGTTAGGTACGGGTATCTTGAGAAAGACCGCCTAAACTATGGTTCATTTCTGCGATTGGCTGCTGCGTCGGTATCTGCGCACCAAAATGACAATCTTCTGTTACTGATAATAAGCAAACTAAACAGCGTATTTACTTGCATTTCAGTTTAAAGCATCGCTCAAAAGCGTGCTATTATTTCATTATTTCACAAGTATTAATAACCAGCAGAGTAATAAACAAACTGCTAAACGAAAAGGCGGAGAAAGCACTTCGTTGATCTTCGGATCGCACCTGACCTGGATGGCAGGCGAAGTGGTTCGGCTGAAAGATCAGAGCTGGTTCGGCAGTTTCGCAGGACAGCCATGTTGTCTGCCGCGGTCTGGATAAGTTGAGACTGAAATAGCAATGTCTAGTTTGTAAATTAGAGCTGGTTCGGCAGTCTCGGAGGACGGTCATGTTGTCTACTGCGGCATCAGTTAAGACTGAACTTGCAATGTCTGATTTGTAAATTTGAAAGGTGTGATTACGGAAATTCGCACTTCATTAATTTGTTGTCCGCCACCGTAACTGAGTGGACAGCGCTCCGGCTTGTCATGCAGGAGGGGTGGGGGTGGTTCGATTTCCGGCTGGGTTGGAGATTTTCTCCGCTCACGGACTGGGTGTTTGTGTCGTCTTCATCATCATCATTTCATCCTCGTCGCCGCATTGGCGTCACCTCAAAAAGACTTGCAACAGGCGATCAGGTCTACCCGCAGGGAGGACGTCGCCACACAACATTTCATTTCATTAATTTGTTGAAGAATAGAAATTATTTGTGACTCTAAAGTGGAATGTAATTGCGCAGTTTCTCGCGTTCTGCTAATAATAAACGAGTGGCATCTCGAACAAACAAACTGATTGAAAATTTAATTAGTTCCAAAATAACAGTTCCTCGCTAAGAGTTTCTTACAGCCTCAACATAATGGATTCACGACCTCCGTGCTGTTCTCTCCGCAGGGAAAAACAACTACAGAAGACTGCAGGTTGGTGAACATTTACTAGAACGTACGCATTCCACTCAGGGCGGTGGAAGCAAATAGACAACTAACGTTTACTGCCATCTTAGAACAAAAGAGATCAGTGACACGTCATCTGTGGTAACACAGAGGAGGTATGGAGGAGAGAAGTTGTTGAGGGAAGGGATTTATCTTACACACATATATACCACCCTCTCTCTCTCTCTCTCTCTCTCTCTTTCTCTTGCTCTTTCACTCTCTCTCCCCCCGCCCCCCCCCTCTCTCTCTTTCAACGTGACGTAACACCACCACAGCATGGAGGGCGGAAGGGTACCTCTCCAAGCACGTAGCTCCAGTACTCTCAATAAAATATCTACAGAATGGCGGCAGTAAACGAATTAATATCATATAGTGATATGTGAGAATAACGTCACAGTTTGAGTGTAGGGCTGCACTATCCTTTTATTTTGTGCTGGAGTAACAGTAATTTGGAATCTTATGGTGAAATGTGCTATTCATTTATAAACATAAATCTTCTGTTTTCGGCCGGCCGAAGTGGCCGTGCGGTTAAAGGCGCTGCAGTCTGGAACCGCAAGACCGCTTCGGTCGCAGGTTCGAATCCTGCCTCGGGCATGGATGTTTGTGTTGTCCTTAGGTTAGTTAGGTTTAAATAGTTCTAAGTTCTAGGGGACTAATGACCTCAGCAGTTGAGTCCCATAGTGCTCAGAGCCATTTGAACCATTTTCTTCTGTTTTCATGTTGATATAATTTTTTTTAATAATTTATTTGTGTATCGGTGTTGAGTGAATTACGTGACGACTCACTGTATGACCAAGTACCTTGAATTATGTTGTACCACAGTAGTAAGTATTATAAACTAAACCGTTCTGCTAAGAAATTCTGTACATTGAAATAACACGTAACAGTTTAATAGCACTAAGAAAATAATTATAAGAACACAATCTGTTGTAGAACAACATTAATACAGAAGAAATTAGTTGAAACCTATTTGCTTAAGATACAATTTGGCTCCGTGGTTAAGTGCATGACGACGTTTTTAAAGGTTTGGGCATCGATCCTTGGCGAATCCCAGAATTTTTGTGTGCCACTTTTCACTTCTTTCACTTCTGGAAAACCAGTTTGTTACTGTGGAAAACGCAGAGATTTACTGTCTTTTGTACTCCGCCTCAAACTATAGGTCGTCCTTTAATTTATGAATAAGCCTGTCCAAGAGCAACATGTCTAATAAAGTACTGTGGTGTTATAACCAACCTTTTTGTTTATAAGATAAGCGGTAATGCAGTTCCCATAAATGTTAACGATACAATTAAAACAATTGTATATGTCCCCCCCCCCCCCCACATCCCCCATTTCCCTCCCCAGAACTAATGAGCTACAACTTGGAAGTAACAGCTGTTTAAAGAGAAAGTCTTGAGAGTATAGAAAACCGTGATTAAGCGTTTTTAGGTTCCCGTGCTTAAGTCGGTAAGAACGGAGCCCTTAAAGGATCGCTTTGTTATCTGTCCATCTCTCCAGCTGCTAAAATCTCTTTTTGTCAGGAACGTCTAAATGTATAAAGTTGACATTTGTGCTACATACTTAGGTCTATAGTCCTTGGCTGTCAAAAAATTGAGACATATAACTCAATGCACTCAAAAGATACCCCCATTTTACGTTACACACTTTAACACTCGCAAACTCACTCATCAAAACCTGTAGGGTACTTCCCATTGGCCTAGAATAAAGAAATTTGACAAAAAGGAAGGTTTGACAGTACAACCAGAGGAAAAAAAAATGCAAAATTTTTAACCTTGTAATTATATCACATGAGAACTTTTTCTCGTTTGCTATCTGACTGTCTGTCTGTTCGTCCATGTGTTAAGACCCCTTTTTCTTAGGAAAGGGTAGATATATCAACTTCAAATTTATATCACACATTGAGGCCTACGGTCCCCTGGCAGTAAAAAAAGGGAACCTCTAAGTCATTGCACCCAAAAGATAAGGCCGTTTATGTGATAAATTTTGATACTGGCAGACTCACTCATCAAAACCTCTAGGGTACTTCTCTTTGGCCTAGAATCATGAAATTTGGAAAGATGCAAGGGCTCACCGTACAAGCAAGGGAAAATATCTGAAAACTGTTGATTTGTAACCACCTCACACAAAAATATTTCTGTTGTAATTTTTGATCCGACATAACACTTGAAATTGGAACAGTCAGGTAGTTCTGCATTCAGACTGACTGGATCGCAATGGTAAAAGTTAAACATCAGGCAAGGAAGGAAGGTACCACTCATATGATGCGTTTCGGAATTTATCTGTCATCAGACATCGAGGAGCGATTACTGCACGTAGATATGGAGTTTCAAGCTGTATGTGAAACAAGCATTAGCAGACTAGTCTGCCATTTCTACGTGAAGTATGGGACTTCACATCTGACGTCATCAGTCCCCTGGAACTTAGAACTACTTAAACCTAACTAACCTAAGGACATCACACACACCCATGCCCGAGGCAGGATTCGAACCTGCGACCGTAGCAGTCGCGCGGTGCTGGACTGAAGCGCCTAGAACCGCTCGGCCACCGCGGCCGGCGGTGAAGTAATCGCTTCTGGTTATATGATCATGCATGAGTTTCGAAATGAGCAATAAGGTCATTTCTAGCCCTAAATTTGACTTTTTACATTGCGACCGAATCAGCATGAATGCCGAACTACTAATTTTCAATGGTCATCTGCCTTCTGCAAGACTTTGTCACATTTATATTACTGAAATTAAAAAGTTCTCGAAAATTTGGAAATCCCTGGGACAGATATATTGCCATTATCAATGCGGATAACAGGAAAAAATGGTTGAGATTCAGGACTCCCAAGATGGAAGAACTGCCTATGTACATAATTAAATTTGTACGGAACCCTTTGTAAGTGACATAAAATAAAAACACCTTTAGCCGCCCTTATGATTTCATTTTATTTTGATGCTACCAGTTTCAACGCTTCATTACGTCAACTTCAGGCTTGTATGCATAAAGCATTAAAGATAGCATTATCAACTTATCAAACAAGTTACAGAGAAACAGACTAGAACAGAATGAGAATAATGGCAAGACTCTACAAATGAATCACACCGAACATTTGACAGAAAGAACAGATACATACAATGTCATATCTAAAATGTACCATCACGATACGATGTCACGATAGTAAACGGCCGTCGTCCCAAAGACCTCCTGCTAAGAGGTTGGACATACAAAGCTTAGTGAGTCCTTTTCATAACTGGCATTTTTTTATTTTTATTTATAGGGTTTCTGTTCTTGTCCGTGCAGCTATCTCACTAGTGAAAAGACCGCAATGCAGTTTGTTTGAGACAACTTTCTTGCCAGTAATGACGAGACAAATGTAGGGACAGCACAACAACCAGCCCCCAAGCGGAGGAAACCCCCGACCCGCCCGGCAGTCGACTCCGAACGCCTTCGGTTAGCTGTCAGCTGCGCTGACCCTGCAGCTACCGAGGCGGACGATTCAGCGCTTTAGCACGAGGTGTCGCATTCGGGTCTGTTCGAGTGTCGTTATACCTGGCCGGTGCTGACCTTGTAGGAAGAAGAAATGTTGCTTTCATCGGGTGGCCCTTTCGGCTTTTCAGCTTTCATTTCGACCGCAGGTGGTGAAAAACTGCCGTCCCGGTCCCCGCGGGTCAAATTGGATTCTGGCGCGGCCGCCTGATTGCGGCGTGTCTGACCTAATGAGGCCCATTCGTCTGCCGGCCACAGGCTGGCCGCCCCTGCCAGGCCTGCCAACCATTCATCAACTCCGTCCGCAGTGCCTCGAGGAGCGAGACCCTCCCAGAGGCCCTTCTAAACCGAGGCGAAAGCTGAAAGTTACGTCGCGATTGTGCACACACAGCCACACTATTCTTAGTGCTCAAATGACACTCTGAGGCAAATCCAAGTTCGGTTTAGTCTGTAAATGTAAATGCCGTGTGGCTAGGGCCTCCCGTCGGGTAGACGGGTCGCCTGGTGCAAGTCTTTTGAGTTGACGCATTTTCGATGACTTGGACTTGCGTGGCGGTAGGGATGAGATGATGGTGATAAGGAAGACACAACACCCAGTCCCTGAACAGAGAAAAATCTCCGATCCAGACGGGAATCGAACCCAGGCCCGTTGGTACGACATTCCGTCGCGCTGACTACTTTTTCGTTTTCTTTATTAAAACAATGATATATGCATATAAGCAGAAAAACAAAATAATGAAGTACTGGAACTGTTTCAACACGAATTGTATCCTGCAATAGACTGAACAACACATTTCAATATAGTGCCATATAGGACACTTGTAAGCTTACAAAACACAACAAAAATATTAAACAGACAATAGCGTCTTCAGTCCAGACAGAGACATAGAACCAAAACGTAAACATATTAAAGAGAATTACAATTTATTGTCTTAACTAGAATTGCAGTTCTGTCAATTGGTTGACAACCGTCCAAACTCTTCACAGAAAGTCGTTTGGAGCATACAAACGGCTAACAAAGACATGCATAGACAACATAAAATAAGGAAAACGTCAAATGAAGTTAATAACACATTGGGAAGTCGGGACCAGGCCTATGGACAGGTGTAACCCCTTAGTCGTTCTGTATTTTGTTCGCTACATAGTCTTGCATGTGATTTGTGTCCTTACCGTCGTCTAGAATCACCCTACGCCTTGTTTTTCAAAAATTATGTCTAATATGTTACCAAACATCGTCCTGAAATTTTGGTAACGTTTCATCTTCCAACGTGCCGTTCTCACATAATCCTCGAAACTAATGAGATTATCTTCACTATTGTGGATGATGACATATGTTACAAACTGTCCTAACAGCCACATCACGGTGTTGTTCTTGGTAGCGGGAAAATGTTTCGTGTCCGGCCAGAGCAGGATGTCAGTGCAGTGGCTGGCTGGGCTGCTGCGGGTAATCAGGCCCAGCCTCTGCTGCGCCCATTTCCAGTTAATGAGATGACCGCCATAAGTGAAGCGATGGCCGTCGACCAGACCACAGCGGACGCATTTATCACTGTCACATAAGCCGATTCTATGCAACCTTTCATTAGTTTTACCACTTTATACCATGTGGACGCCACCTCAGCAGTGTGGACGGTTAATCTTATGTTGTCCCAAAATGCCTTCCAATGAACACTCGGGTATTTAAGTTCAATGGGATTCCGGACTATTGGAGATGCCCATCTTTTTAATAACAGGTGCGTCGTCGCTAAATCCTGCGTGAAATAATGTTCATCAATATAGCTTATTTCTAGAAAAAACTGCTTGACATGTCGTAGTTTGTAATGCATTTTACCTACATCAATGGGTGGGTGCATATCGGTGGGCTGTAAGGTTCGGAAGAGCGAACTGGTTATGCTGAGAGGTTCCTTGTCCAACAAGTGGGTGATTCGTTTAATATATAATGCAGGACACTTTCGGTTAATGTCAGGCATGTTGAGTCCGCCGGCCTGTCTGGAAGACGTCAGCGTGGCGTATTTCACTTTGAACAGATGCCCTTGCCACATAAATCCATTAGAGAGTTTCATCACGTGTTTGGCTTGCATCTTGGGGACTGGAAATATTACTGAATATATAACTGCTGAGGAGTCGTATGCGTTGGAGAATGTCTACGGACCGCCAATTGTTTTCATAGATGGCACCTTGCATTTTATTGGTGACCTGCTTCCGATTTTTTGCATTCATTTTTAGAGGGTATTTATCGATAATCATACCTAGAGTGGTGTGGACTTCGACACGCTTCGCCCAAGGTACAATAACTGCGTCGAATCCTCGAATGTTGACAAAGGTGCATTTATTGGCGTTGATTTTAGCACCGGAAGCACGACAGTACTCGTCTGCCACGGTCTTGAGGGTTGATACGTCTCCGTCGGTGCGCAGTAACACTCCGACGTCGTCGGCGTAATCACGAACCACGAAGGACGTCCCGGCGATCGAAAGGCCTGCAAGTTTGTCACGAATAGAGCGTAAGAGCGGCTCGAGCGATAAAACAAATAACATCATGGAGAGAGGGCTCCTCTGCGGCACTCCTCTTTGGACCTCGATGGGTTGAGTAAGCTGTCCATTTACGCCGTTTCTGATTGTAATGCCCGTGACGAAATGTTGCACGACATTAATAACCCGTTGATCAAAACCACACCACTGCAGTAGCTGTAGGAGGTACTTATGGCGGACGCGATCAAATTCCTTGCAAAAGTCGATAAACAGCAATACGAGATTCACGTTAGTGACTGACGCTATGGCTATTACATCTCTATATTCCAAAAGGGGCGTCATAGTAGTGCGACCAGGGAAGCATGATTGATAGTTGTGAATCACTTGCTTCATTGATGGAAACAATCTGCTGTTGAGTGCTTTGGCAAAGTTTTTGTAATCAAAATTGACTAAAGTAATCGGTCGGAAGTTATCTAAGGTTTTTCAGTGTTTGCTTTCTGGTATCAATTCAATTCGACCTTCCTTCATTTCGGCCGGCACGTCACTCCCTCGCGTCACTTCATTGAGAACATCTGTAAATGCGTGTCCGATTATGGGCCAGAAGCGCACACAAAATTCCCGTGGCAAACCATCAGGGCCAGGGGATTTATTCGATGGCGAGCCAGAAATCAGTTCAAGGACTTCGTCTGGAGCAAAATCGTGTACGACGGCCGAGTTCTCCGCAGGCTTGACTACGGTGGGCAGAGCACGCACGATATCGCCGCCGTCATCAACATATGTAACGCATTGCGAGTACAGATCCACGAAGTACCGGTAAACTGCAGTAAGAAAATCACTCTGTCGGGTCAAACGGAGTCCATCATCTGCGTTCAGCTACCCGATAAAAACTTGCTTGAGATTGGCCCGATGTTTTATGAGGTCATACAGCGATGCAAGTTCGTCCTCTTAAACCGATTTTGCTTTAGATCTGAACTTCAGTCCTTCAAGCTGCGTTCGCTTTATGCCTGTAAGCTTCGCCTTTATTTGTTTGATGGTCGTCAGCTGCGTGTTGGTTGGTGACGTAGTCAAATATAACTCTCGCAGAACTGTCTGGTAAAAATCAGTCATGCGTTTGACATCTTGCGCCCGTTGCCAACTGTAGAGACTTCAGGATAATCGCATTTTCCGTTTGACCACAACATTCCACCAGGCTATCTTGCTCGGATATCTGCAGCATTGCTTGAGACAATCCGCCCATGTCGTGGAGATGACATCTTGTAGCGCGGCATAGGCGAGAATAGAAACATTTAGGCTCCACGGAATCCTATGCCATTTAGTATGCTGTTTGGCCAGATTTATCGTGACACAGAGGGCGCAGTGGTCGGAGAAACTAGCCGGAATGGTTCAAATGGCTCTGAGCACTATGGGAATTAACTTCTGAGGTCATCAGTCCCCTATAACTTAGAACTACTTAAACCTAACTAACCTAAGGACATCACACACATCAATGCCCGAGGCAGAATTCGAACCTGCGACCCTAGTGGCCCTTATTTCATCAATGGTAGTCTAAATGGCACATCGAGTGCCAACTTCCTCAGACGAATTCTTCCTCCTCTTCTGGATGGTAAGAATCAGAATGATTATGTGGTATCAACACGATGGATGTTCAGCACATAATGCCTTGCGTGCACGTGGTGTTCTGAACCTAAGGTATCCTGGCAGATGGATTGGTCGAGGAGGAACAGTTACTCGGCCTGCTAGATCTCCTGATTTAAATCCTCTAGACTTTTTTCTTTGGGCATGCATGAAAGACGTTGTCTATGGCGACAATCCAACAACTCCAGAGGATATGCAGGAACATATGATGCTTGCTTGTAATTCTCTTCAGCAGGCGACACTGGTAGCAGTAAATAATTCTTTCAGTGAACGAGTGCACCAGTGTATCGATGTGCAGGGTCGCACCACTTTGAGCAACTTTGAATGTTCTACTCCTGGGAATTGGTACAGGAGAGTCAAAGTCAATATTGTGTTATGTTTTTACTTGGTTTTCATTTGTTTTCTGACAGCTCCAGCAAGTGGACGAGTTTGTGATCCCGGTCTCAAAGTCAATGTTGTGTTGTGTTACGTTATTAATAACGTTGCATTTTAGTGAATGGTACACTGTGGTACATTTTTGAATAGGTGTTTAGGAAAGGAAGTGAATTACCGAATAAAAAATATAGGGTGCCATTTAAAAAAAGTCATACCGCTGTTCATATCTTTGTAAAGCACGGAGCTACAACTAAGGCAATCATTTCTGTTTGCTGGAAACGATTATTGCTACACATCTACCCAGAGGTCAGAGGGTGCAGAGTACTCGGATGTAAGCCTACTCATCGATATCGGCAGTAGTTATTTCTTGGTGGGTAAATGCCTGTGCCCTTGGGAAGATGTGTTGCTGTGTACAGTGCATGATGTGTTGCCAATAATGGAACGTTACCCGTAACGAGAGTTGTCAGACAAGCACTTAACGTGTGGTGTGGCAGCAGCAGTGTGAAGCAGTACAAAGCTACAGAGAACGCTTTCCCAATAGGTGTCATCTTAACTGGGAGAAGTTTATACCCGTGGATACTAGCGTACGATAGATGGGCTTTCACGCCATGGAGAGCCGGCCAACGTTCCCACCAAAGGCATGTCCAAACATTAGATTTTGAGGAGACAGAGTTGGATCATGTGACCGACAACCCCGTCACCTTCCCGGCTTACATACTTTGAAGGATACAGTGTGGAGAATACTGGTGGAACACCCCTACCATAAGTACATGTGCAGGCACTGGGACTAACGAATTAGGAGTTCTGTGTTCCCTCCCACCAGTAGATTACCCACCGCAGTGCTATAGTGCTGTACTTCTTAAAGTTTGTATTGTACACGGATGAGGCCTGTTTCACCCTTGATGCTTTTTTCAACAGCCTTGTGTAGAGTGAGGACAATCCCCACGCCTACCACATTGGTGGCCATCGGTATCGCTTCTCTGTAAACATATTTGCCGCCTCTCCGTTAGACTGATTGATGTTACCTGGTGTCCCTGCTCCATGTGCTGCTCTTGGAGACTGAACCTTTTACTGTCCACGAAAGGATGTGTTTCAAAACGACAGTGCACCAGCCCACTTCAATGTTAATGTCTGCGAGCACCAGGAGAACACGTACGCTGATCGTTGTATGGGAAGGGGAGGTTCTGTCCGATGGCCAGTGCGATCGCCGGATCTCAGACCTTTCGCCTTTTTTCCCCGGGGTTACATCAAAACGTTGGTGTATGTAATTTTTATGTGAGGACTTTTACAGTAGGCCCAGCTCCAATAGAAATTCTTTTTAATGGACTGTATTTGCTTTTACTGATGGTCACACACATCGTGTTATCTGACTTGAGTTTCTCTGTCGTCACCATTAAGTTATTTTACGTGTTCATGTACTTATGAAGAAGACAATTTTATATTTGTTGAAAACATGATCAAGGGTTGTTAATAAACCTTTTTAAGTATCTGCAACTGGTTGACTGATTTTCTCAATTCATTCAAAAATGAACGTAGTAATAAAATAAGAGAAATCAGAGATCGCACGAAAAAATTTTGATGTTCATTTTTCCCACGTGCTATTCGAGAGTGGGAAGGTAGCTAAATTGTCTGAGGGTGGTTCCATAAACCCTGTGATTCGGAATTGCAGAGTAGTCATGTGGATGTACACGTAAACAGTGGAACATATCAAGACATACAGCTGTAATGGAATACTGTTATGAGTAATTGGTCTTCAAAAGTTCCATGAAAACAGGAAAAAGGGTTGTTTGAGACCGGATTTGACTCTACACCGCTATTAGTTGAAGACACATGGCGTTCGCTACTGGGTGTGTGTGTGTGTATGTGTGTGTGTGTGTGTGTGTGTTGGGGCTTATGGGCGCTCAACGTCGAGGTAATCAGCGCCCTGACACACATTAAAGGGAACGAATGTGGACAGACCTAATAAAACTGAAACACACACGCAAAGAAAGCAGGAAAAGAAGGAAAATGCGACATAAGAAAGTAGAACGTAAGTAAAGGGAAAACGTAGCAACAAGAATGCAATAGTAAATTGTCATTGGCTGGTCACTTACATAAAATATGGGCGAGCTTGTCACACAGTGAGCAAATTACGATCCTCTCCCTAAAATCTTTGTAAAAACATTTGGCATGGCACAGAACTTTAAAACTTTAACCACATTCGTCCGAGTGTTGCCTAAAAGAGATGGCAGGTCCGCTGGCAAGTCAGCCGCGGCCCGCTGGTCAGAAAATAAAACGCAATCGAATAAAACGTGGCGCACAGTGACCTGGACGCCACAAGCACCACACATTGGAGGGTCCTCGTGCCGGAGCAGGAAGCCATGCGTCATAGGGCTGTGACGTATCCGAAGCCGAGTGAGGAGAACCTCGTCCCGTCGACGGGGCTGAAAGGAAGTATACCACACACGCGTTGTGGGCTTGACTAAACAGAGCTTATTGTCAGTCACTTCCAGCCACTCATCCTCCCACCGACGCATGACTCGTAAGCTCAACAGCGAGGTGAGTGCGTGCAGGGGTATAGCACACTGAGATACATGTGGATCGATCCACGCCTCCTTGGCTGCGAGATCTGCCCTTTCATTCCCAGCAATGCCGACATGCCCCGGAACCCAGCAGAAAGTCACCACCTTCCCCAATCGCTGTAGGTGGAGGAGGGCATTCTGGATGGTCTGGACTATTTTATCTGCTGGATACAAACGTTGCAAAGAGTGAAGGGCACTTCGTGAATCGGAACAGACAAGAAATTTAGGACAGGAATAATGTCTCATCTGCTCCAGTGCCCGCAAGATCGCAAAAAATTCTGCATCAAAGACAGTAAAAGTTTTAGGCAGTCGGACCTTGAGGACACGATCCGGAAAAACAACAGAGCAACCAACGGAATCCCCTTGTTTCGACTCATCCGTAAAAGTGTGAAGAACGCTGGAATAACTGCAGATTGAACAGTACTCATACTGTAAGACGTTTTCGTGAGCGTCACCGAATCAGTTGTTATCTGGAGAGAGACACTAGCCAGAATTACCATAGGCCGTGTGATCAGAGCCAGAGGGATGCACATGGGAGGCTAGTAGATTGCTAGAGACGATCAACATCCGACGCCACGGTAATCAAGACTTCTTTGTGAGAAACATGAATAGACAGTTTAACATGTAAAATGCCGTCTCAGTGCACGTGTTAGTTAAATAATGATAAGAGAGTAGTGTCATTGTAACAGTAATTGTGTGCCTAGTGTCCGTTATTCTCTTCACGTCATCGTTAACAGGCATAAGATGTTGTGACTATCACTAATTACTACCCATTATCATTGGGATAATGAAGTAACCTGCATATGTGTAAACCGGTAGAACCGACCACGGTGAAAGTAAGTTCCAGAGAAATATAGCAATACGCGAGGCAATGCTGTTAGTAGAAGCACGTTCGCGCGTAAGAAGATCGATGTGCGAAACATAAAACAACTCCCAGCGTCATACTTTCGCGGCAGATCTTGCCCAGAACCCGAGAAAATTCTGGTCATATGTAAAACCACTAAGCAGTTCGAAGGTCTCTACCCAGTCACTTGTCGACTAGTCTGGAGTGGTAAAAGGAAAACTGAAATTTTAAACTTACCGATTAATAAATAATTCAGGAAGGAGGATCGTACACACATACATTTCGCGGCCCTGTCAGCATCTGTGAAAATATTAATTTTAATTTTAATAATTAACAGCCTCGGTTGCACTACACACATACAGTCGTTTGACCATCGCACAGATTCAAACATGGAGACCATACAAACAGACATCTCTGCTGTACAGAAGCAATTGAACGAGCAGAAAACAAGTTACCAGGTCAGTATTGAACCCCAGTTCGGTTTTACAGAGTACTCTGGGACATTGGCCTCTTACGTAGCTTCAATTTATTTTGGAACCTCTCGCCCAACGCAAGGTCCCAAATGACTGGAAAACAGGTGACTCCTATCCAGGGGAGTTGAAAGAACCGCCGTCCGAAGTGGCCGTGCGGTTAAAGGCGCTGCAGTCTGGAACCGCAAGACCGCTACGGTCGCAGGTTCGAATCCTGCCTCGGGCATGGATGTTTGTGATGTCGTTAGGTTAGTTAGGTTTAACTAGTTCTAAGTTCTAGGGGACTAATAACCTCAGCAGTTGAGTCCCATAGTGCTCAGAGCCATTTGAACCATTTTTTGAAAGAACCGTCCCAAATACACTCCTGGAAATGGAAAAAAGAACACATTGACACCGGTGTGTCAGACCCACCATACTTGCTCCGGACACTGCGAGAGGGCTGTACAAGCAATGATCACACGCACGGCACAGCGGACACACCAGGAACCGCGGTGTTGGCCGTAGAATGGCGCTAGCTGCGCAGCATTTGTGCACCGCCGCCGTCAGTGTCAGCCAGTTTGCCGTGGCATACGGAGCTCCATCGCAGTCTTTAACACTGGTAGCATGCCGCGACAGCGTGGACGTGAACCGTATGTGCAGTTGACGGACTTTGAGCGAGGGCGTATAGTGGGCATGCGGGAGGCCGGGTGGACGTACCGCCGAATTGCTCAACACGTGGGGCGTGAGGTCTCCACAGTACATCGATGTTGTCGCCAGTGGTCGGCGGAAGGTGCACGTGCCCGTCGACCTGGGACTGGACCGCAGCGACGCACGGATGCACGCCAAGACCGTAGGATCCTACGCAGTGCCGTAGGGGACCGCACCGCCACTTCCCAGCAAATTAGGGACACTGTTGCTCCTGGGGTATCGGCGAGGACCATTCGCAACCGTCTTCATGAAGCTGGGCTACGGTCCCGCACACCATTAGGCCGTCTTCCGCTCACGCCCCAACATCGTGCAGCCCGCCTCCAGTGGTGTCGCGACAGGCGTGAATGGAGGGACGAATGGAGACGTGTCGTCTTCAGCGATGAGAGTCGCTTCTGCCTTGGTGCCAATGATGGTCGTATGCGTGTTTGGCGCCGTGCAGGTGAGCGCCACAATCAGGACTGCATACGACCGAGGCACACAGGGCCAACACCCGGCATCATGGTGTGGGGAGCGATCTCCTACACTGGCCGTACACCACTGGTGATCGTCGAGGGGACAGTGAATAGTGCACGGTACATCCAAACCGTCATCGAACCCATCGTTCTACCATTCCTAGTCCGGCAAGGGAACTTGCTGTTCCAACAGGACAATGCACGTCCGCATGTATCCCGTGCCACCCAACGTGCTCTAGAAGGTGTAAGTCAACTACCCTGGCCAGCAAGATCTCCGGATCTGCCCCCATTGAGTATGTTTGGGACTGGATGAAGCGTCATCTCACGCGGTCTGCACGTCCAGCACGAACGCTGGTCCAACTGAGGCGCCAGGTGGAAATGGCATTGCAAGCCGTTCCACAGGACTACATCCAGCATCTCTACGATCGTCTCCATGGGAGAATAGCAGCCTGCATTGCTGCGAAAGGTGGATATACACTGTACTAGTGCCGACATTGTGCATGCTCTGTTGCCTGTGTCTATGTGCCTGTGGTTCTGTCAGTGTGATCATGTGATGTATCTGACCCCAGGAATGTGTCAATAAAGTTTCCCCTTCCTGGGACAATGAATCCACGGTGTTCTTATTTCAATTTCCAGGAGTGTAATTGTAGAGCAATAGCCTAACACCCGTTCGCTGCAGAATTCTTGAAGACATTAAGACTTCGAATGTTACAAAGTTCCTTGAGACAGAAAAGCTTCTGTTCACAAATCAGCACGGATTTAGGAAACATAGCTCGTGCGAAACTCAGCTTGCCCTTTTGCCACGTGATATCCTGTGAATCATGGAAGAAGGGCCACGGACAGACACCACTTTCCCAGCTTTCCAGAAAGCGTTTGACACAGTGCGCCACCGCAGACTGTTGACTAAGGCCTGGGCATACGGATTAGGTTCCTAAATAAAGAAGTGGCTCAAAGACTTTTTAAAAATAGAACCCAGTACGTTGTCCTCGACAGCGAGTGTTCATCAGGAACGAGGGTATCGTCAGGATTGCCCGAGGGATGTGGGACAGAACAACTCTTATTCTCTGTACACATAAATGATCTGACGAACAAGATGAGCATCAGTTTACTGCTGTTTGCTGATGACGCTGTGGTGTATGCGAAGGTGTCGTCGTTGAGAGAGGATTTCTAGTTGGTGTGATTAATGGCAGCTGGTTATAAATGTAGAAAAATGTAAGTCAATGCAGATGAGTTGGAAGAACAGTGCTGTAACGTCCGAATATAGCATTAGTGGTGTGCTGCTTGACACGGCCACATCGATTAAATGTCTAGGCTTAACGCTGCAGTGCGATGGGAAATGGAACAAATATGGTTGGTAGCAGGGAAGGCGAATGGTTGACTATATGTAATTAGGAGAATTTTGGGAAACTGTGGTTCATCTGTGTAGGAGGCGGCGTACGGAACACTAGTGTGATCCATTCTTGAGTACTGCTCGAGTGTTTAGAGTGCCTGCCAGATAGGAGTACAGAAAGACATCGAAGCAATTCAGAAGTGTGCTGCTAGATTAGCTACCGGTAGGATCTGTCAGCACGCAAGTGTTACGGAGATGCTTCGTGAACATGCCTAGAAAAGAAGAATTTGCTAACACCCAACATAAATTGTTGGGAAATCCTTTCTGAAGGTTTATGTCCGGTGTGTAAGTTTGTATGGAAGTGATATGTGGACCGAAAACAGTTCAGATAAGAAGAGAATAGAAACATTTGAAAATGAGTGCTACAGAAGAATGCTGAGGTTTAGTTTAGAACATTACGTAACTAATGAGGAGGTAATGGATGGAATTGGGGAGAAAACAAATTTGTAGCGTCACAAGACTGAAACAAGGGATAGTTTGATAGTACACATTCTGAGACATTCAGGAATAGTCAATTTATTAGTGGTGGGAAGTGTGGGAGGTAAAAATTGCAGAGGGAATCAAAGAGACGAGTACAGTAAGCATATTCAAATGACTGTGGGTTGCAGTAGTTATCTGAAGATGAAGAAGCTTGCACGTGATAGAAAAGTGTGGAGAAACGCATCAAACCAGACTCAGGACTGAAGAACCCAAGAACAGCAATAACAGCATGCACTTCTGGCCATTAAAATTGCAACACCAGAAAAGATGGTTCAGATGGCTCTGAGCACTATGAGACATAACATCTGAGGTCATCAGTCCCCTAGAACTTAGAACTACTTAAACCTAAATAACCTAAGGACATCACACACATCCATACCCGAGGCAGGATTCGAACCTGCGACCGTAGCGGTCGCGCGGTTCCAGACTGAAGCGCCTAGAACCAGGAAAGATAATAAATAATGAAATGTAAGTATTGTGCCTGTGATCATCATGGATATTGACTCGCCAATGAGTATTTTTTTTTCTTCCACGAGGATTATTGTTCTTTACTAGTTCGCGAATAGCTGAGGAGATCAATCCTGAAAGCATATATTCTAGTCCTGTGAAGGCACGTTATATCCATGTCACGCCACAGGCTACTGCATATTGTTTATGAAGCGATTATTTCGCTCACCCCTATAGTTCCCCCTTTCAGTTTCATAACACAACGGCCATAACTTTTTTGAGACTCGACTTTGCTTGACTTTATTTAGTTATGTTGAGGATCATGAATGAAACCATTCGATTTACTAGCTCTTTGTTCCTTCCTTCCTTCCTTCCTTCCTTAACATAGACAAATGTAATGTATTGCGAATACATAGAAAGAAGGATCCTTTATTGTATGATTATATGATAGCGGAACAAACAAACACTGGTAGCAGTTACTTCTGTAAAATATCTGGGAGTATGCGTACGGAACGATTTGAAGTGGAATGATCATATAAAACTAATTGTTGGTAAGGCGGGTACCAGGTTGAGATTCATTGGGAGAGTGCTTAGAAAATGTAGTCCATCAACAAAGGAGGTGGCTTACAAAACACTCGTTCGACCTATACTTGAGTATTGCTCATCAGTGTGGGATCCGTACCAGGTTGGGTTGACGGAGGAGATAGAAAAGATCCAAAGAAGAGCTGCGCGTTTCGTCACCGGGTTATTTGGTAACCGTGATAGCGTTACGGAGATGTTTAATAAACTCAAGTGGCAGACTCTGCAAGAGAGGCGCTCTGCATCGCGGTGTAGCTTGCTGTCCAGGTTTCGAGAGGGTGCGTTTCTGGATGAGGTATCGAATATATTGCTTCCCCCTACTTATACCTCCCGAGGAGATCACGAATGTAAAATTAGAGAGATTAGAGCGCGCACGGAGGCTTTCAGACAGTCGTTCTTCCCGCGAACCATACGCGACTGGAACAGGAAAGGGAGGTAATGACAGTGGCACGTAAAGTGCCCTCCGCCACACACCGTTGGGTGGCTTGCGGAGTATCAATGTAGATGTAGATGTAGACTACTGTGTGACACCGATATCTTATCACAGTAACAATGTGGTTCAAAAACTCCTCGCCATCCTTGTCGTACTGAGTGAGGAAAGTCGTTGTCTTTTCATGTGTCAACAGTCGAAAAACTCACCTCACACGTACTTTCCTGTGGCCCAAAATATCACCAACAGTTCCGTAAAGGACCGATCGTCTAATTTCAGAAAAGAACGACCTTAATTCATCAATTGTGAAACGTCTATCCTGTTGAATTTTTTCCTCAGTCCTTGATCTGAATTCGTCAATCACAACTGAAGGTCAGACTAAACGTTCTTCATCATGAATATTCGTTGGTCCGCAGAAAACATGATGTACCATTTTCGAAATGAGGCTTCATTCATCATAGTTCCATAAGCTTTGGTCATCTGTATGTGAACTGAGATAGGGTGGACCTTTCTCGCATTCAGTAACCGTAATACATCACGAAACCCATATGAGGCGGGATCGTTAATTTTATAAGACACTTTGAAATCGCACAAGTAAGCAGTAAAACTCGCTCACTCTTAGTGTCATAATTGAGCCAACGATTAAGGAGGCTAATTAATCGTTGGCAGAGGTAGGGCAAGAATTGTGCTGCTAATCAGATCAAAAACTTGTTTATTTCTACAAACACAAAAGTCGAATAAGTGTGTTGGGCATTTTACATATTTGAGAACGAAAGTAGCGATTGGTTGCATCTTGATGAACCAAACGATCCTTGTTCTATGTCAACACCTATCTTGTATTTTCACGTGAAAACAGAGCCGTCGCAGGTCCGACACGGCCTTCCCAAGTATTTCGCTTCCCGCAAAACGACGTTGTTGAATCCCCGCTCCTCCGTCCCCTCGACTTCCAGCTCACTGGCAGCAGGGGGGTCGCATAACGAGACAGGGGCCCACTTGCAGCTGTCAGCCTTAATGACGCGTCCCACCAGTTTGGTGGCGGCCACGGGGATTGCGAGGGTCTGCGAGAAGTTGCTGCTGCCCGCACGGCGCAAGTCACCGCCTGCCGGCTCTCCAAATGACGCGTCGTAGTAGCGGAAGTTGTCGGTTAATCACAGTCGAACGATTCGTATCTTCCCACACTGCTCTTTCATAGTCCTCAGGTGTTGGAATAATAATGTCTTGACGATAATATGGGTATCTCAGTATCGCTGTTCAATATTTAACGAGATCGTAAATACACTACTGGCCGTTAAAATTGCTACACCACGAAGATGACGTGCTACAGACGCGAAATTTAACCGACAGGAAGAAGATGCTGTGATATGCAAATGATTAGCTTTTCAGAGAATTCACACAATGTTGCGCCGGTGGCGACACCTGCAACGTGCTGACATGAGGAAAGTTTCCAACCGATTTCTCATACACAAACAGAAGTTCACCGGCGTTGCCTGGTGAAACGTTGTTGTGATGCCTTGTGTAAGGAGGACAAACGCTTACCATCACGTTTCCGACTTTGATAAAGGTCGGACTGTGGCCTATCGCGATAGTGGTTTATCGTATCGCGACATTGCTGCTCGCGTTGGACGAGATCCAATGACTATTAGCAGAATATGGTATCGGTGGGTTCAGGAGAGTAATACGGAACGCCGTGCTGGATCCCAACGGCCTCGTGTCAGTAGCAGTGGAGATGACAGGCATCTTATCTGCGTGGCTGCAACGCATCGTGCAGCCACGTCTCGATCCCAGAGTCAAGAGATGCGGACGTTTTCAAGAAAACAACCATCTGCTCGAACAGTTCGACGACGTTTGCAGCAGCATGGACTATCAGCTCGGAGACCATGGCTGCGGATACCCTTGACGTTCCATCACAGACAGGAGCGCCTGCGATAGTGTACTCATCGACGAACCTGGGGTCGCGAATGGCAAAAGGACATTTTTTCGGATGAATCCAGGTTCTGTTTACAGCATCATGATGGTCGCATCCTTGTTTGGCCACATCGCGGTGAACGCACATTGGAAGCGTGTATTCGTCATCGCCATACTGGCCTATCACCCGGTGTGATGGTACGGGGTGCCACTGGTTACACATCTCGGTCACCTCTTGTTCGCATTGACGGCACTTTGAACAGTGGACGTTACATTTAATAAGTGTTACGACCCGTGACTCTACCCTTCATTCGATCCCTGCGAAACCCTACAGTTCAGCAGAATATTGCACGACCGCATGTTGCAGGTCCTGTATGGGCCTTTCTGGATACAGAAAATGTTCGACTGCTCCCCTCGCCAGCACATTCTCCAGATCTGTCGCCTATTGAAAACGTCTGGTCAATGGTGGCCGAACAACTGGCTCATCACAATACGCCAGTCACTACTCTTGATGAACTGTGGTATCGTGTTGAAGCTGCATGGGCAGCTGTACTTGTACACGTCATCCCAGCTCTGTTTTACTCAATGCCCAGGGGTATCAAGGCCGTTATTATGGCCAGATGTGGTTGTTCTGGGTATTGATTTCTCAGGACCTATGCACCCAAATTGCGTGAAAATGTAATCACATGTCAGTTCTAGTATAATGTATTTGTCCAATGAATACCCGTTTATCATCTGCATTTCTTCTTGGTGTAGCAATTTTAATGGCCAATAATGTATTTCCAGTTACTGTTCTTACAGATTTGCCGCAGTTTCTGAAGTAATGGTGGTCGTACTCCAGTGTCGTAAAGCATGTGTGTTCAGAACGCCCAAATAATGCTTTATTTCCTAATTTCCTAACTACGAGGTCTTTGCAAATAATAAAGTCAGTTGCAGTAGACGGAATGTATTAACACTTATTTTGAGCGACTTAAGTATTCACTCGCTACACGCTCGTACATTTTTCTCTCCATTAGAAAATCGACTGTTTCATGATGTCACAGGATATATCTTACCCACAGATTTCTTCTTGTAATCAGTTTGTAACATAAACTTCTTTTCTCCCCGTTTCGATTCACTATCTCCTCATTAGTATACCTTCTCATTAGTACCCTATCTACCCACCAAATTTTCAGCACACTTCTGCAACAGTCCATTTCAAGACCTATTATTCTCTTTTTGTCTGAACTGTTCACTGTCCACGTTTAACTTCTGTAGGACGTTATAGTTTAGACAAATACTTTCGGAAAAGACTTCGTAACACTAAAATTTATAACAGACTATCTGAGAAACCCGGCATTATCAGGGTTATTATTTATAGCTGACAATAGCCTTTTTGCAAGTGGAATTTATTTCTTGCTAATAAAGTTTCGTTTTTACTTATTAATTTTTTTGTTTTTGTTTCTGGAGAGGGTTAGACTTGAGCAAAACACAGTTTTTACCTTTTCTTGTATTTTCCAGACATGTTTCACCGAAGTTTCAGCATCATCAATGGGGTATCATTATCTTTCCAAAAAAAGGGAAGATGTTCTTTACTACTTGTACACATACAAAACTCGGTTTTTAAGACAGCACTGACAAATTTCAGAAACAGATAAAGTTTTTTATGTATACTTTGTTACGACAAGCTCCGGTTTTCTATGGTAGTTGTTTTCACAGTTTGTCATTAGTAGCCATATGGAACTTCATGTAGAGCAGTTATTTACTTCCAAATTTTACGACTGGGAATGTTATGGTTATGCCTAACATTAATAATTTTGTGTGGAATATATATATATATATATATATATATATATGTGTGTGTGTGTGTGTGTGTGTGTGTGTGTGTGGGTGGGTGGGTGCGTGGGTGATTGTGTCTGTGAGTATGTCAGTATTGTGTACGTGTGTTTGCAATATGTTTCAGCTAATTTTTCTGGTTTCCCCACTATCTTCATTGTTAAGAGTGGAAAAACAAACCTATGTATAAGCTAATACAGACGCAAGAGCTTCTTTGTGCAGCACAACGTATGAAGTAGTATGACTGTGGACATGAGCTTGTTTGCTTCACGAACATAGGAGAAAGCCACGTGAAGCTGGCTGTGTGAAAATCAACTAACACTAAGGCCCACACTTGCAACACGCAACTCTGATCTTGTATTTTGTTTATGGTCATGACATAACGTATGGTAACCGGGCATTGTACACGTTTGAAGCGAAACAGTAAACTATTAGGAATAAATAGAGTTCGGAGTATAAAATCTCGTTCGCTTGCTATACTTTTTCAAAACTGTTATGATGGAGGAAAGTAAATTTAAGCCTCTGTGAGTGAAGGCTTCTGAGGAGCGAGATAACACTTGTCGCTCTCGATTAGAGTTACGTCGCACTTGGCTTCCGGAAGAAGTTTCCAATGAGCGAGTTAAAGCCTGATGTCCTGATGCCTCACGATCTTCATTGGATTCTTGAGACTACTTAAACATCAGTCTTTTAGCTGTTCTGGTGTACTCAAAGAGACTCAATAATTTTCGAGGCAGTTTTATTTGTAAACAAACCAAACTAAACCAAAATGTAGTGAGATGGTACCCAAATCACAAAGAAAACGTAATCAATTCGTTTCTCCTAGCAAAGAACATAAATGAAACCTATCTAAAGAAGCAAAGCAATGTCGTTAAGCTCTTAATACAAAAAGCGAAATCAGTAAATCCATACATCATAGCCAAGCAAATTCAATGTTAGTTTGTATTTATAAAGTTAATATTGTGGCATTTAATTCTCACACTGACGAAAATACATCTGTCGCTGAGTTACAAAACTTAGCAGTGCCATCTATCGGTTCTTTGGTGTACTATGAAACTAACAATGCCATATATCGGTTCTTTGGCGTACTATGCCATAATAATTAAACATCTGAGCTGCTAAGCTCAGGAGATGGTTTTTTCTCCGTTCCCATTAGGATAAAGTAGAGCCTATATGTTGCATCAAGGTACCCTCAAGTTACTTGTGGAAACCACATGAAAATTCGTCAAGTAGTTCTGGAGATAAGCGTGTTCAAACAGACAAACACACAGATACGACGCTTTTCGATAAAACTTTAAATCACGATATTTCTTTTCCCGATATCCGAATTTGATTAAATAAAACCTACATATCACATCAAGCTGCACAGAAGTTACCTGTGAAAAACTCATGAAATTCGTCTAGTAGACTTGGAAATTAGTAGAGGTATAAATGTTAAAATATTTCTTGTTTTCAGAAAAGTTTTTTTGCTCTTTCCACTCCGCATTTGATATTCTCTTACCTCGGCGATGCTCAGTTATTTTGCTGGCCAAACAATAAAAGTCATCTACTACTTTTAGTGCCTTATTTCCTAACTCTATTCCTAAACATCCCCTGACTTCATTTTACTACACTCCATTACCTTTACTTTAATGCGACTGATGTTTCCCCATATCATGTCTTCTCAATACACTATGCTCGTAAATGGCGTTCAGCTGATATCCCAATTCTTTTTCGGTCTCTGACGTAAGTACTACGTTATCGGCAAACCCTTTAAGTGGCCTTCTGTAGATAGTGTATGACGAAGACAATCATACGCCTTACGCATCGCTGGCTCCCTGGAACATTCGGAACTGAACGCGCCTTCTCTGGCAGAAGGCATTGTCTCGCTGTTTCGTTCGACAACGCCCAAAAGCAACCGTTCGCTTGCCTGTATGCGAAGCGAAGGCAGGCGGTGCTCAGGTCCTATGTGCAACGCTCGCACGCATTCGACTAGCAACCAATAAATATGAACAGTTAGCAGATGTTGTTGATAAGAAATGAATTTGGAAGCTTACCGTCATACGGAAAGGCAACAGCGAGTACTTAATCGGTTCGTTCGCGGAGGATGCGCATAATTACGTATCAAAAATGGTTCAAATGGCTCTGAGCACTATGGGACTTAACTTCTAAGGTTATCAGTCCCCTAGAACTTAGAACTACTTAAACCTAACTAACCTAAGGACATCACACACATCCATGCCCGAGTCAGGATTCGAACCTGCGACCGTAGCGGTCGCGTGGTTCCAGACTGTAGCGCCTAGAACCGCTCAGCCATCCCGGGCGGCAATTAGTATGAAATCAGTAGACGAATCAGTATCCTCAGTCTAACCCAGCAGCATCCGTTAGTGATCTGTATTACTGCTTTAACAATAATTCAGACGACCTAGAACTTTTTAAATCGATAATTTCTTTGAGAAAGCAAATCGGTCCAGTGATGGCGAACTTTAGAGTGTAAATATAACTGAATGTAACTGTTATGACCATGGTTGGGTCTAGCCATTGTCAGGAACTGTGTTAACGAACTCAGTAATCGAAGTAAATGGTATGAACTGTTCTGCTTTCAAAGTGACCTTTTTACTGAAATAGAATTACTAACTACTTTAATATTCGTTAATAAAAGAGACACCTTTTCATTTAGGCAGTACGGTCAGGTTTCGTACAAAGCGTGTTCTCTTTGTTAACCCCTGCTTCCCCACCTACGATCGCCCCACAGACAGCGGTTTCAATTACGAATTAGCAAACATAGGAGGTAGGAGGTTACAGCCTGAAAGGTTTTACTTCTTCTTCCTGACTGCAGTCGGCACGAGCAACGAGGAAAGCATCGAAATCATTGGTGTCAACAACTCATCCTGCCCTATTCCAGGCCACCCTAATCTGTGCAACCCTCCCCTTTCGCTGAGTTTGAGTGATCATGCTGAGCATAGAGAAAGACGCCAACTGCTTCTGGAGCCAACTAGAGCAGAAGAGGTGAAATAATTACCAGAAAAGTACAATTCGACTGTAAAGAGAAGGGGGCACAGATCAGTACCAGTGTACAAAATAAGTACCACTTTTCTACACTCCTGGAAATTGAAATAAGAACACCGTGAATTCATTGTCCCAGGAAGGGGAAACTTTATTGACACATTCCTGGGGTCAGATACATCACATGATCACACTGACAGAACCACAGGCACATAGACACAGGCAACAGAGCATGCACAATGCCGGCACTAGTACAGTGTATATCCACCTTTCGCAGCAATGCAGGCTGCTATTCTCCCATGGAGACGATCGTAGAGATGCTGGATGTAGTCCTGTGGAACGGCTTGCCATGCCATTTCCACCTGGCGCCTCAGTTGGACCAGCGTTCGTGCTGGACGTGCAGACCGCGTGAGACGACGCTTCATCCAGTCCCAAACATGCTGAATGGGGGACAGATCCGGAGATCTTGCTGGCCAGGGTAGTTGACTTACACTTCTAGAGCACGTTGGGTGGCACGGGATACATGCGGACGTGCATTGTCCTGTTGGAACAGCAAGTTCCCTTGCCGGTCTAGGAATGGTAGAACGATGGGTTCGATGACGGTTTGGATGTACCGTGCGCTATTCAGTGTCCCCTCGACGATCACCAGTGGTGTACGGCCAGTGTAGGAGATCGCTCCCCACACCATGATGCCGGGTGTTGGCCTGTGTGCCTCGGTCGTATGCAGTCCTGATTGTGGCGCTCACCTGCACGGCGCCAAACACGCATACGACCATCGTTGGCACCAAGGCAGAAGCGACTCTCATCGCTGAAGACGACACGTCTCCATTCGTCCCTCCATTCACGCCTGTCGCGACACCACTGGAGGCGGGCTGCACGATGTTGGGGCGTGAGCGGAAGACGGCCTAACGGTGTGCGGGACCGTAGCCCAGCTTCATGGAGACGGTTGCGAATGGTCCTCGCCGATACCTCAGGAGCAACAGTGTCCCTAATTTGCTGGGATGTGGCGGTGCGGTCCCCTACGGCACTGCGTAGGATCCTACGGTCTTGGCGTGCATCCGTGCGTCGCTGCGGTCCGGTCCCAGGTCGACGGGCACGTGCACCTTCCGCCGACCACTGGCGACAACATCGATGTACTGTGGAGACCTCACGCCCCACGCGTTGAGCAATTCGGCGGTACGTCCACCCGGCCTCCCGCATGCCCACTATACGCCCTCGCTCAAAGTCCGTCAACTGCACATACGGTTCACGTCCACGCTGTCGCGGCATGCTACCAGTGTTAAAGACTGCGATGGAGCTCCGTATGCCACGGCAAACTGGCTGACACTGACGGGGGCGGTGCACAAATGCTGCGCAGCTAGCGCCATTCGACGGCCAACACCGCGGTTCCTGGTGCGTCCGCTGTGCCGTGCGTGTGATGACTGCTTGTACAGCCCTCTCGTAGTGTCGGGAGCAAGTATGGTGGGTCTGACACACCGGTGTCAATGTGTTCTTTTTTCCATTTCCAGGAGTGTAGTATCAGTACTAAGATTAATTGGACCAAGGACACGAAAAGTATAGACGCACCCGGAGACAAAAGTAACGACGCACCAATAAGGAATTATCAGAATGAGACGGAAAATGGTACATGTTATGTACATTGTAAGGTGGCTATAATTTCGCACCTTACAAGCACTCATCTACATACTTTGCCGTAATCTACAACCACAATTAGGTATAATTTGATAGGTTGTACATCGTATATATGAATATTTAAAGAAAACTGACATTATCACGTACACCTTGTAAATAATTGTTAACGCTTTTGCATGAAAGGTGAAGGAGTGTCTTTATTATCAAAAGGGCATAATGAATGATTGCCTATACTAGTAGAGGTTGGAACGCCAGTGGAGATGAAACGGCAGGCAGAACTCAAGCCCTGGGTGGAAAAAGTCTGCACAAGTGTATTGGTCCTGCCTCACACAGGAAGTGCCAAGACGGAAGTCTGGACACCTGGTCGCGGAAACTTGTAGCTAGGCCGGAAGGATAACTGGGAACTCCGCAAATCTTGGTCGCAGGTGAGAGGAACGAGGAGGCGTCACCTCGGAAATCACCCAGGCTGGGCTATTTCCGCCGATTTTACTCAGAAACGTACCATTGTATGTGCATAAGTTTTTCCTCGCAAACTATCCACGCTGGACGACAAAAGGCTAAAATACGGTTGGTCGGAGTTCGGAAGAATCTGTAGAGAGGGAGAATATTCCGTGGTTTCGAGAAGATGATTTGTTTTCTGAGTTATGAGAGTGGGGAGCCTAGCGTTGCTGGGAAGCCAGCGGTGGGGAGAAGAGGTCTTCCGTTTTGAGCGCCCGTTTCTGACGGTCGCTCAGTATCAGATTTGCTGGTACAGACGGACTTGTTGTCTTTGCTCTCAGGAGATTTATAGTTAGAACGGTTAGGCACTGTACTGTTGCGGACCTATACGATTCTGGACGTCGCCTCCGATTTGGAAGTCGTCATTGAGTACGCAGCATTCAGTGATTGAGAGCACTTCTTCTGCCTATACTTACATTGAGACGTTATTTGAACTCCGTCCTTGTGGCTGGGAGTTCGCATTTCTCGTCTGTAGAACACAGAAAGGAAGAGACAGTATTAGAGTATATTAGTGAGAGGATCGCCTTCTGCTTTCCTAGTGTTTGAAAGAGCTTTATTCTGTGGCTGGAGTTCTTCCATCGTCACTGACGTGTACGAGAACCATCACTCCAACGAACCTGTCACAGTACATACGGTGATATTGCTAATTTCTTCGACTTATTAGGACTATAAAGCTAAACAGCTGTGATTACGCTAGTTTTTTCCCACTGAAATTCCACACCACCGTAGGACGTCTTTGAAAGTAGTGTCTTCCAGTGTTTGGTACGTGGATGATGCCAGTCATTTCGCGTTATTTGTGTTAGATCGCGTGGCCATAAGAAAGGGGCAAAGTTGTGCAATTGATCAGAAATTTTTAGTAAGGAAATATAGACAATTTTAACATAAAGGGTTGTTTTTTAATCTACAATAAATGTATAAGGAGAAACAACGTTTATCATTTAGTAGTATTAGTTGACTTAATCATTCATTTGTGTTTAGGTTGTAATTTGTATGTTAAAGATCATTAAGAGATCCTAAGATCTGCTTCAGGATGTAGTCAGACAGGGCCAAATCATCATTTTAGCGTTCAATATTTTCCGTTGCGCACATGCATTTTACACCAGCCTGGAGTAGCATCTTGGAACATGTGCAGACAACAAAAGATTCTGTTTAGAAAACTGGACGGTTTATTAAAGAGAAAGAGCGTCACAAACTGAGCAAGTCGATAACGCGTTAGTCCACCTCTGACCCGTATGCAACAGTCATTCGGCCTTACATTGATTGATAGAGCTGTTGGGTGTGTTCCTGATGTATATCGTGCCAAATTCTGTCCAATTGCCGCGTTAGATCGTCAGAATCCGGAAGTAGTTGGAGGGTCCTGCCTATAATGCCCCAAACCTTCTGAATTGGGGGAAAATTTGACGATCTAGCTGACCAAGGTTGGCTATGGCAAACATGAAAACAAGCAGTAGAATCTTTCGCCGTGAGCGGGTGGGCATAATCTTGCTGAAATGTAAGCCCAGGATGACGTGCCATAAAGGGCAAAAAATCGGTGTGTAGAATATTGTCGATATACTGCTGTGCTGTAATAGTGCCTTTACTGTCTGCTATCGGGTTCCCCTAAATGGCAGGTAGCACCGCATAACAGCCACGCTATGAGGGAAACAAACCAACAGCCAAACAGGCTAAGACATCAGGAAAACACGCCGAAGATTCCACTCGATTAATAGGAACCTTTCCTTGCAGAGGTCGCCGCGACATATCCGGCCACGGATTCCTACGCCGGGTTTCTATTGGCTCCATCTCACGATATAGGCCCGGCCGGTCGAAGGCAGACCAGTCTTCGTCCGCTGCTAATGACAACCGCTATAGCAGAGTCTCCGAGAAGATATTACCGAAGCCGCTGTACTGCACCACCGATCGAAGTACCAGCCGACCGAGAAGAACCACATCTCCGGCTAGATCGACGGACGTCTACATCTATTGTACCGCCAGCTATTGTATTGTGGAAGAAGTTACGTTCAATAAACTGTTGGAGATTACAACAGTGCCCAAGATGTCAAACAAATGGGTCCTGCTGTATAATGAAATGGCACCCCAGAGCATCACTCCGGGTTGTCGAATCTTACGGGGAGCGACCGTGAGGTTGGTATCTCACCACTGTCTTGTCCATCTCCTGACATGTCTTCGGCCTGGTACCTTAGTGAATGGAATAGAATCGTCTTCAGTGAAGAAACACGCTTCGAACTGAGCTCCGACGACCAGTGAAGACGTGTCTGGAGACTCCCCGTACAACGCTGGTATAAAAACCTGATTGTCGCCCGCCATAATACCTGACAGCCACAAGTGATGCTCAAGGGGGCCTCTTTGGTTCTGATCCGTGGCACGTTTACAACACAGATGTAAGTCGACAATATTCTACGGATCGTTTTGTTGCCCGTATGATAAGCCATCCTGGGCTTACATTGAGGCAAGGTAATGCTCGTCCGCACACGGAAAAAGTTTCTACTGCTTGTCTTCCTGTTTGTCAAACTCTACCTTGGCCAGCAAGATCACCGAATCTCTTCCAAATTGAGAACGATAGGAGCATTATGCACAGGGTCCTCCAATCAACTCGGAATTCTGGTCATATACCGCCCCAGTCGGACAGAATTTGATACGATAACCCTCAGGAGGACATCCGACAACTCTGTCAATCAATGCCAAGCCGAGTAACTGCTTGCATAAGGGGCAGGATTGGATCAGCGCTTTAATGGGTATGTCTGTTTGTCCTTAGGATAGTTTAGGTTAAGTAGTGTGTAAGCTTAGGGACTGATAACCTTAGCAGTTAAGTCCCATAAGATTTCACACACATTTGAACATTTTGAACCTAATTTTTCTGAAATTGTACTCATTTATTTGTCTGAACACGTACAGTAGGTCTACCGATTTCCGTGTCATTCGGATAATTCCTTCGTGATAGGTAGTTTCCTTCTTTCTTTCTTTTTCGCCTTAGAGTGTATATAAGATATCGATGCAAATCTATACAGTTATCCGCATGGCGTGTAATATCTGACATCCAGACTGTACGTGTATGTGTAGGAAAATGTTGACTCAAGCCCGCCGTTTCAAATCCATAGGCTTTCTGTTTCCACCAAAGGCTGAGAAAGAAACTCACAGTTCGTAGTTTTAAAATACACGCCTTTGTCGTACCTATAAGGTATAGTAATAGGGAGTTATCTCTGACAGAACACTATTGTTTGAGGAACATCTACCAAGTCCTGCTGAGAAACTGAAGACAAGGAACAACGTTGTCCAAAAGCTGTGTGGTAACTTAGGGGTCGTACAAGTCCAGCCCTAACCAATCGTTCCCCTACTTCTACAACAGTGTGCTCTGTCGCTTAATACTGTATCTCTGGCAGGCTTGACGGCTCTCACCCCAACGCTCTGGACAAAAGGGTCCCAGTTAAGCCGCACTCTGTTTGGTGATACTTTCTTTGAAGTTACAGATGGTATACATGTGTAATTTACAATTGCTGTGCATCATTTTAAAAGGGGTGTCCCGTTTAACGATTGAGTAACAGCTGACGGACCGTTATACTCCAATCATCTTTCGTTTGTCATTGGAGCACTAAAGCAAATGCTCCCATATGCTCCGGGCCTTGCTTTTATCTCTCTTCGTTTCTCAGTCAGTCCCCTCTCTTCATTACTTCTGTTCTGTCACGTTCCTCTTTCTCTCCCCTTGCATGTTCTCTCACGGTGATTAATGTCAGACTCTCTCCTCCCACTGTTTAAATCTACTTACCCGTAACTTCTCTGTATTGTTTTTCTTTTCTGTGTTTTTTTCTGTTATATGTACCTCCGTTGTCACTATTTTTATTACAGTTACTTCCAAGCGTTGCACCCCACTTTAAATTTAGGACTTTTTATAACGTAATATACTGTAATGAACATCATGTAAAATTTGTACAGTGCCTGGTTGCATGAAAGAGAGGACCTGATGATCCTCGTTTTGCAAGGGTAAATAATAAACAAATAAAATGTTGAATCATCAGGTAGTAGTCTGTGAATGTTAGCCCATTTCTCTTCCTCAGTTTATTACGTTATCATTGTACTTTTTATCTCACAAGTATGGTCACCAGATGCAGCACATAAATCATAATTATGATTAATGGATTGTTAAACAGTAACCTAAACTTCTAAATGACAGATATAATACAGCTGATAACACAGTGGAATGATGACGTAAACCTAACAGTGTCTCGTGAGGCTCGGCGGTTCTCTGGTTTTTGGAGACAGTAAATACTGTGAGATTCCGTGTAGCTGTAATAAACTTTATATCGATGCCCTTACCACCCTGCAATACAAGGTGCGAGATTTTCGTCTCTCGAAGGTAATGGTGGGGAAATTCCTCTGTTTATGGTTTTCCTATCTTTCGTTCACAATAAGCTCCATTTCACTGTTATTTTTCTGAACTCCATATTACTCTTTTATGTTAAAACTGTTTAAAAATTTCAAGGATGTAATAAGCATAACCAGCTGTACAATTTTATATTACGGAAAGGCATCCCGTCGTAGTCGGCACACGAAAGGTCCACTTAAACGGCAGAAAATGAATGAGTAGATTACCATATAATTTCCGAGTTTTCACGGCAGCCATGTATAACGCGAATAGTAGCCGAGGAACAACACTGAACAGGAAATGAAAGTGGGTCCGAAGTTATGGTTTAGAAAAAAAACCCGCAAACACTGACATACTTTAAGAGAAAAGTGTGTGACTGAAATTATTTCATGACTGGATTAATGGAATGTTAATCAATTATGGTCTCAACAGACATAAAAGCTTACTTATTCCAACTGCAAACAGCAAATTGATTCATCTAAAATGGCACGATTGGGTCGTTACAGCCCTCGTTGATATTTAACCGTGTGTTCTACACATTTTGCGTTACATTCATTATGTTAAGCATATTAAAACTTACATTAACTACACAGCATTATAAACGTTTAAGAATTGCTGTAGTGCAGAAAGAAAGAAACACACAGTTTACATTAACAATTACAAATTACGGGGACGTAGATTTAAACTTGGTGCGCTAGCAGCGATGGACATGAGGGAGCGTGTGGAAGAAGGAGAGGAACAGTATTATGCAAAAGGGATTCATGGGAGGGGGGGGGGGGGGGGGGAGACAGTGGCAATGCGATGTCACTGATCGAGAACGGAGAAAAGAAAGGAGTGTAAATGGGCAAAGATGGGAGCACCTGATTGATATTTAACCGTGTATTCTACACATTTTGCGTTACATTCATTATGTTAAGCATATTAAAACTTACATTAACTACACAGCATTATAAAACGTTTAAGAATTGCTGTAGTGCAGAAAGAAAGAAACACACATTTACATTAACAATTACAAATTACGGGGACGTAGATTTAAACTTGGTGCGCTAACAGCGATGGACATGAGGGAGCGAGTGGAAGAAGGAGGGGAACAGTATTATGGAAAAGGGATTCGGGGGGGGGGGGGGGGGGGGAGACAGTGGCAATGCGATGTCACTGATCGAGAACGGAGAAAAGAAAGGAGTGTAAATGGGCAAAGATGGGAGCACTGATTTATTGTCTGACAGAGGGAAAACTGTCCATATATGTTAATTATTGGGAAAACAGCATGAGAGTAATAAAATGAAAGGTTTTCGTTGTTTCTAAAAACAACTAACCAATTAACTGAGCGCAGAATGTAGGATGACTTGTTCCACAGACGGACGGCAGAAATAGAGAATGAATTTGCGAATGTTTTTCTTCATAGGTAGACTTAGTTAGCGTATCAGATAAGTGAGACCTTATGTTTGGATAATAATCTACGATGTGAAGTACAAAGGTGCATAAGGTCTGGGTAGTCCATGATATAAACGGAGCGTATGGTTCAAATGGTTCTGAGCACTATGGGACTTAATTTTTGAGATCATCAGTCCCCTAGAACTAAGAACTACTTAAACCCGACTAACCTAAGGACATAACACACATCCATGCCCGAGGCAGGATTCGGACCTGCGACCGTAGCTCGTTGCGTATGGTAGGAAGTCATGTAAGTTGTATGGATGCAACAAACATAACTGGGCGTATGAAACAGTGATATGGTCAAACAGACAAATGTGACGCACACAAGCACCCACGGGTAGCTCTAATTCAATACCGTTTTCACTACTCGTGCCCTCCTGGATTACATCGTAATAGGGAGGTTCGGCAGAACGAGTGACTGCACAAGTCTACGCTTCACATCCTTTCGAGATACGTTTCCAAACTTTTTAAGAACATAGTGGCAATCAGAATTCTTCCTGTATGTAGAAACGTTATTTTCAGCCCAGCTGGCGTCTCATCCAAAGTTACTTCTAAATTCTTCATGTTTTTGTTGATGTATTAGAATACTGTCGGGAGGAAATAAGAGGCAAATGTTCGCGGAATTCAGAATGTCTTAATTCTGATGGAACACTAAAATTACGTGGGAATTTTTCGCATTTCGTTTATGTCCCAGGTTTTATCCGAAACTTCCACTGAAGATTGCAGGTCTGGCATTGGGATAAAGCTGTAGATCGCGGCATTGAAATCCTATATGCAGGAGGACACAACCGAGTGCTACGCCAAACAAGGTTATCACTTCAGGAACTTACTCAACACAACACAGATAGGCCTAAAGATGACAGCCAGTGAGTGAAAAACTGCACTGTAAATTATTGGTAACAATTTATGTAGAAAGTACTTCCAAAGCTAAAATCTTAGCCTAGTTCCGAAAAACTACAATGAGATGTAATATTTTTCTGGTATTAATTCCGACTCACTGTGTATCTTTCAAAATTGAATCAAACAGAAATCACAAGGTTAATATTTTTTATCCGGCATACAAAAGTCTGTTATACTGCCTCTCCTCAGATTATTGTTAGGTAATTTTCCGCAACCAAAAGGATGGTTCCCTACAGCTGCTCCAGAAATACAACAAATAACCAGTTACGAAACATGAAAAATTCAGAATAAGATTTATTCTGTGAAAAGGTCTTTGAGAGACAGCTACCAGTCACAAATTTTTGTTGACTTAAATTATTTAATGAAGCAACATTGTAACCTCCCCACAAAAATTAATAAATAATAATATGAATAATGAATGTGATTCTATTTTTTAGTGTAACCTCCCTACAGAAATTAATGAATAATAGTAATAATAATAATGTGATTCTAATTTTTTTGTGTAACCTCAGAACAAAATTGGTTCCCATTTATAACCTCCCTACAGAAATTCATTCACATTTAACCTCCACACAATATTTGTTTCCCATTTAATGTACCCACAAAATTCTTTTCTCATTTAATGTAAGCTCGAAACAGAAAAATTCCTAAACCTCGTAATAAAAAAATAAATTCAGTAACCCGGTAAATTTTTGGACGACAGCAGTGCTGCGTCATGGCCCTGTAAGATCATTCTGAATAAAAAGCAAAAATTCGTACCTCAGTAAAGTCGCCAACTATCTGCTCTTACAATAACTTTTTCCGGCACAGCTCTGTACAATGATGGCCAATAGATTTGTCATTTATGTAATGAAGCAACTGATTTTTCTTTTGCAACAATCGGAATGATCATGGATTGGAGAAATTAGTAAATTCTTTAAATTGAAATGAATGCTCGTTAGAAATTACTTTATATAACAAAGATTATTATTAGGACACTTTTAAAAGATTTACATGGGAGTTCACATAACATTACTAGATATGCGCGAGGCTGCTTTTACCTTATACTATAACGCTCAGGCTCCGCCATCGCTGCACCACGACCGGCCCAGCCAACACGACACACCCGACTCCACACCAGACAAGCACAGACAAGCGACTAGCAACAACTTACTGCTACAGCTGCACAGTTCCTACTGCAGTCAACACTGCTCTCTGGTCAGCGATTCTCTTATACCTTGCATATCGCAGGCAGCGCATACCTCTTACAACATGTTTCGAGGTACATTTCTCATCTTCAGCAGGCTTCAAATGGAATACAGAATATATATATATATATATATATATATATATATATATATATATATATATATATATATATGTGTGTGTGTGTGTGTGTGTGTGTGTGTGTGTGTGTGTGTGTGTATTAAAATTTATCTTTACACTTTTACATTGCGCTTTGGTCATCCTGTGAAAACAGAGAAGCATAAACTATTATTAGGGAATATTCACTTCGTTTGTTGGTCTATTGTTCGCATTAAAATTTTTTGGAACTCGCTCACATTGTTCATGCGATACTGATGTGTTCTTGTGATGTGTTCAGTGACCTTTACTGATGACACCTTGGATCTTGTTAACTATTGTTTATAAAGTTGCGATGGATACTTAGAGCGTGTGAAGACAATCATCTCTACTTCATAGAAACAAGATGGTACTTAAAACAAAGCTTGTTTCGTTTCAACTAGTGATGGGTTGTACTTGTGTTACGTCACTTATAATGTCTTCTGCATATCTGTTCTGGGTTTAAGTTATATGTAAGAACTTCCTGCACGTCTGATTTACTTGTGGTTGGTTGGCCTTTGTTTAGCATAGCAAGTTCGTTTCTATTGAAATGAATGTTTGTTGAGTTGACTACCATTGGGAAGAATCTGTTAGAGTTCTGGCTCTTTTTGCAAGATGCATGCTCAAAACTTGACAGTCTGAGATGATCTATTTTTGTCATATGTGTCGCACTTTTCTTGTTGTATACGTCTTCTAGAGTTTCATTTATGGCAACGTGGAGGGAAAATATTTGAGTTTCATTTTTGAAGAGTAGTAACTGTAGGAGTAATTTAAATGATAGTGCATTTAAATGATTTTTCTCTTGTAGTGTTGTATTATTTCATCTTTAAATCTAATTTTCTCGCCTCTCTTTGGCACAAATTTAAAATTAGAAATTAATTAGAAAAACAACACCATTTGTATAGTAAGTATGGCACCTGATCTTGCAAGACTAGGGAAAATGAACAAATGGTAACAGATCACAAAGTTATTAAATTAACAGAGAAGCAATCACAAAGTCAATAAAAACTCTAAACAAGACAACCAGTTGCCTGAAAACGTCAACAAGATTTTCAGTGATAGCAATGCAGTGACAGTGATAAAGGTACTACAGTGTTAATTATCGACAAATATGAATAAGAAAATCACACACTTCATTTGTTTCAGACAAGCAACATGCAGGAAATCTCGTACGATCACACCCGGAAATTTAAGAATAAATTAAAGGAGGAGTTGAATAAAACACATTTTTTTATTCATAAGAGAAGAATATCATGACATTAATGATAATAAATCCAACAGCACCAAGGTTATGAGCCTAAATAAATGTTCACAAAAGTAATTACCCTATCAGACCCATTATAAATGCTGTGAGATATCCAGCACACAACATTATGAAAAGCTACATTTAATTTTACAAAAGCAATATAAATTTCAAACCTTTATTCTGTAAAAAATAGTTATCAAGTAATTCACAGCGTCTCAGAACTCACAGTCCCAGTCATTACAAAGCTTATTTCCCCAGGTATAGTTATTTTATACAGCAAAATGTCCATCAAAGGATGCATTGACATCATTAAACATAATCTATTAAAGTACCAAACAGTGTCCTCGTCTGAAATAGCTGAAGTAATAGAACTACTAGCGTTCGTTTTCTCTCACAACTACACCACATTCAATTGCAAAATATGTACACACGCTGTGAGCATAACAGTGGGAGGTCCACTCAGTGCCAGCATAACAGACATTTTACAAACCACCTTGAAAATAAACTTTCGAACAACAAAGACAACACCATCCTGAAAATTTCGCACTACTGCAGATATGTAGATGACACATTGATGATATATAATAGGGACATAGCAGCCATTTTACAAACCACCTTGAAAATAAACTTTCGAACAACAAAGACAACACCATCCTTAAAATTGCGCACTATTGCAGATATGTAGATGACACATTAATGATACATAATATGGATGAAGGAGAAACAGAAGCTTTGCTAAGTACATTCACTAGTTTATAGGAAAACGTTCACCAAATAACACAAGGAAGATAAAAAAATAAATTTTTATACATGATAATAACTGATACAAACTACACCATGAACATCAATACAACAGAAAACACAAATACTGTCACTGAGAAGTCTTCGACTAAACCTAACTCACGTCGCTGATAACCACGCAGTTGAGCGCCCCACGAACAAAAAAAAAAAAAAAAAAAAAAAAAAAACTAACTCACGTAAATAAGCTGTATTCAGAACTTACTTAATCAAAACAAGGAAAGTACCACTTAGTGCTGCAGGCTATGAGGCAGAAATGAACACAGTAAAATCGAATGATAATAACAGTGGCTACCACGAACGTGAAAGAGATACACTTTCGCAACAAACAACAAAAAACAAAAGCTAACAATTTGACAAGGCGACAACCCACAAGAACATACAAAAACGTACGCATATAAATACACCAAATTTAAAGTTCAATTCGGAAATAACAGTCAAGCTGTTCATAAATGCAAATATGAGAATCACTTTTGCCAAAACAAGCAAGTTAAGGAAGAAAGCGGTATGTGACATCTCTCAACCAACAGAGAAACTGAGCTAATCAGGAATTTATAAAGCGACATGGAGTCATTGCAACAGATACTACATATATTGGCCAGCTGGGCAGAAAATTTAAAGCCTGTTTAGATGAACACATTGACGGTTTCAGATTCGATAAAACTAACAGATCAGCTATTCCGAAACATATATACGGAACAGGACAGGAGTTGTAATATACAATGAACTTAAAGGACTGTAGACCTTAAAGAAGAGCTGGAAAACAGAAACCTAGTAGGGCATGGAAATATTTGCCCAAGACAAAAAATGGGAAAAGATCCCTTAAACGAAATTACAGATTTCAAGATCTCACATTTATTCATCGACTTCAGTTCAATGCTGTTAAACAGAAAATGCATAAAGATTGAGAATATATATGAATCTGTCAGTTACGATATATTTGTGGTTATTCGAAATAATACTTATTCTGTTGTAATTAACATCCGTGTCACAGCCTCCTTACGGCGACCAACATCAGCGAAGTGGCAGCAAAATGTGCAGAAGTGTATGCAGGAAACATTTCGAGTGACAGATAGTGAAACCGATACGAACTTTGTAGTGACCAGCATCTTGTTTCTACAACACAGGAAAGTTGATTGTGATGATGGGTTTTAAGTGACCTTTGCAATTTTATGAAGAGTGTGTAACGGAACTGAAATGATGGTGGGCTGACAGTAATTTGGAGCCCGCGCGTCGGAAACGGGCGCGCTGGTGTGAGACTACCAGGGAGTGCACCCTGATGCCATCTATTGGCGAAACTGGGAATTAGCGCAGACTCTCAGACAATGCACAGAGCTCTCGGAGTCAAATGTATTCTTTTTCTTGGTAATAATAAGTTATTACTGTATGATTTAATGTTATAAAGAGCTAGTAGTAAATTATTATGACTGGTATGAACTCCAGGGTAATAAATATAAATATTCTTAAATACTAAATGATTTCGGTGAAAAGATGGTAGGGGAACGCCCCCACTCTTGGTGGTACGAGCGTAGCTAGAGGTAGCTGGAGACACAGGGACTGAACAATGGAAATGGCCTGGGGAGGCTTGACGTGACCGGACGTGCATAACTGTGCTCACGCAAAAGTGATTGTGCAACAGCGAAGAGGCGAATATCGTCGCCGTTTGTGGAGTAGAACGCGACGAATGGTTGTCGAAGCCGCCTCCATGCCACTGGGGCTGATTGCAAGAGTTCCTGCGCCCAGATTTTATGGCGGACGTGCAGTAGCTTATATGAGTGCTACAGCTCGTAGTTCCAGCCGCCATTAAGGGCATGAGGCGTGAAGAGCTGCGTTAGCCACAGGCATCTCACCACCAGCACCGACACGTCTACCCAAGGCAAGACTGCTTGAAATTGTTAAGTCGAACTTTATATACATGTAAAAGGAGAATACCAGTTTTCTTTTGTGCAAGTGCAGAAGACAGAATATAGTAATGAGTAAAATTACGACGCATGTTGTTCATTGTAAAGTGTAATAACCTGAAACAAAGTGTAGTGAAATCAGACTGAGCCCACCATCGCCTTTTTCATTTACAATTCTTTTGGGTGTAGAATACTTAAGCGTATAAGAATGTTGAAAAGAGCAATGGTCACACCAGAATGAGTCGCCTATTTATAGTTACTTAAATTTTTCTGAGTAACCTTTCAAGTAAAGTCACTTAACTAATTCTATATCAATTGTCCAAAGAGTACTATCCAAAATCATTAAATAAGTTGAAGGATAGAATTTTGTTAACTTAAGTTGCATAAGTTGTCTTGGTGGTAATTACCAAGCCAACTCACAGAAATTGAGAGAGTATTTGCTTTGTAGAATCACCTAGAATGATCAGAAATAGTAATATTCAGAATTAAGCTTAAATTCAACTCAAGCCGTTTCACTTTGAAACGAGCCAAAAAACTGATTTATTCTTTTGCTCCTTCAGAGCTGGCGACCGTAGTTATAAGTATTTTCAGGAGGATTCGACGGTAAGTCTGCTGCTCTCGTCGTGCTGATAGGATTACCCACTGCTGCTAGCAGTGGTGATTGGATACATAAGCTCACTACCAAGTTAAGTGGGTCAGGTAGGGAGTGTTACCGTGTGAACTGTAGGGCACTGTAGGCCGTGGATCGAACCCGTTCAATCATCACAGCTCTTTGGGAAATAGTCCGGTTAGGAGTGTACTAATCATTAGGTAAATACTGGCGAGTAACGGTCAAAAATGTATACGCAAGTGAATTTAGCAAGGTCCATGTAGCACCTAGTTAATGTGGTGCAATGGCGAGGGTAGGAGTGGAGTAAAAGTGCGCTGAGCTTGCGGCAGCTGTGCTGTCTTCAAAGATTAATTCACTACTACCTCTTACCATTAGGACTGAGCTATTTACAGTTAAAATACGTAGCAGTAAGCGCAAAGGCGTGACAGCTACAAGTCCGTATTGGCTTTATACATACGGAAGTAGGAAGCGGGTCATTCTGTCAGTGGAGGGGGTTAAAACAACCGAGTCAGTTGAGAACATACCCCATTTACTGATGGAAAGATTCGGCGGTTCGGTCGCAAGTGGTTAACAAGAGCGAAAGGGCAATAGCAATGAAGGTAACTGAACACACCACAAGAAGGCAGCTATATCGTATGAACAAAGTGAATGATTATTTAAAAAATGAAGTGAATATTGCCTCATATTAGATTGTCCTTCTCTTTTCCCACAGGATGATCATTGCACATAGCAAGTCTATACACAACAACTTTAATACCTATGTGTATTTTTGTTAAATGTTTTTTTACTGCCCCTGAGCCTGAAGATGAGATTTGTTCTTCGAAACATCTTGCTTCACAAAATAACTGGAATAAGTCAACAAAACTTTCGAGACAGGTAGCGGGCTCTGAAAAACCTTTTCATAATTTTGAAATATTCACAGTCGATTAATAGTCAATATGGCTTTAAAATGATTTAACTTTCGCACGATGCAGGAATTAACAATATTTTTCACACCTTACATAACTATTCCGTAAAGATGATGAAATCTTTTCGGGCTCCCATCCGGGTAACTGCATCGAAAATCTTCGACGTTTCGATCCAGCTACCCGGATGGAAGCCCGAGAAGATTTCATCAGCAGTATACACCGGGAAAGCCTACATTCACATATTCTGTAAGGGCTGTGCAGACAAGGTACGGCAAATAAAAGCTCTCACAGAGGTGTATAAGCACTTGTTCTTGGCACATTCCATCTCCGAATGGAACAGGAACTAACATTAGTAATGGTACAATAAAATGTATCATCTACCATTCACTTAATAATGATTCGCGGAGTATAGCTGCACATACATCAATCTTAGGTTAAAATGGCAATGTGGTGATACAAAGAGCTTCCTTTCACACAAATGAAATAGCAGCTAAATGCACACTTTAGAACTGCTCATCACATGCGCGCTGCGAATCGCGGTTATAACGACAGTAAATAGAAGAAGACAGAAACAATAACCGAGGTACCACAGATCGCACACTTTCAGCTGGTACTGAATGGCAGATAAAAAACCTGACAAAAGAAAAATAATTCACACAGATAACGTGTATTTCCATTACAACAGGGCTATTTGTAACGAGCGCTTTCTCGTGTCGTCGCGCTGCTCGTAATTCTGGCAGTAATTCATTTATTCTTTTCGCTTTTTCCATATATTGCCACATTGCATAGCTACTGATAACGGATAGGTTTATTTAAACTAGAACAACGGAATACGAAATGGTGATCTGCTCTCTGAACAACGAAAGAAGCATCTCTTATTTATTAGGTGTCTCAATTTCCTTGCTGACTTACAGTTTCTTACAAAATGTCCTTTTACAAGAAAGTAACAAAAAGTCCAGGTGACGAAATTAAGAAATACAAAACTGCAGCAAATGGAAGAAGCAAAAACGTATACAGACATTCAAAAAATGAGATTGAGTGAAAGTACAAAATTGGAAACCAGGAATGGATGGATGAGAAATGCACTGCTGTAGAAGTCTGCGTGACTAGGGGGTAAAGTAGATGCTTTACGAAGCGTAAAGAGGCCTTTGGAGAAAAAAGAAGCTGTTTTATGGATACTAAGAGCTCAGATGGCAAGCCAGAATTAAACAAAGTAAGAAAGGCAGGTAGGTGGACGGACTAAATAGAGGGTCTACGGAAGGGAAATCAACTTGAGGATGATGTCACATAAAGAGGAGATGAAGTAGACGAAGATGAGATGTGAGATATGGCTCTCCAACAGTGCATAGGAAGTTCTAATTCGAAGCAAGGCACATGGAGCACTTTCCCTCAAAACTGGAGAGAGTATTTGGAGAGCCAGCCATGATAACTACTCCACCTGGTGCGCAACACATACCACACGTGCAAAGTACCCTAGAAGAAAATGGTTCAAATGGCTCTGAGCGCTATGGGACTTAACATCT
Organism: Schistocerca americana; assembly: GCF_021461395.2. Taxonomy (NCBI): domain Eukaryota; kingdom Metazoa; phylum Arthropoda; class Insecta; order Orthoptera; family Acrididae; genus Schistocerca; species Schistocerca americana. The sequence goes on from NC_060122.1 coordinate 648,585,266, forward strand.
GAGGTCATCAGTCCCCTAGAACTTAGAACTACTTAAATCTAACTAACCTAGGGACATCACACACATCCACGCCCGAGGCAGGATTTGAACCTACGACCATAGCGGTCGCGCGGTTTCAGACTGAAGCGCCTAGAACCGCTCGGTCACACCGGCCGGCAAACTACCCTAGAGTTCAAGAATAAATTGATAATTCCTTTTCCAAAGAAGACTGATGCTGACAGGCATGACTAATACAGAACTATGAGTTTAATAAGCCATGACTGCAAGATAGTGATACGAATTATTTGCATAACAACAGAAAAACTTATAAGAGCCGACCTCGGAGGAGATCAGTTTAAGTGCTGGAGAGATGTAGTAACACACGATGCAATAATTACCCTACGAGTTTTCATAGAAGACAGGTTTAGTAACGGCTACATTTATAGTATTTGTAAATTTAGAGAAAACTTTTGACTGTGTTGAGTGAAATAGGCCCTTCACAGTTCTGAAGGTGGCAGGGATGAAATACAGGGAAGGAAAGACTATTCACAACTTGTAACAGAAACCAGACCGCTGTTGTAAGAGTCGAAGGACATCAAAGGGAGGCGGTGAGGGAGTGAGGTAGGGTTGGTGCTTCGCCTCAATGGTTTTCAGTCCGTGCATTGAGCAAGGAATAAAGAAAACCAACGAGGGATTTGGGAAGGGAATTAAAGTTCAGAAAGAGGAAGGAAAAACTTAAGTTGTACCTACGACATCGTAATTCTGTCAGAGAAGGCAAAGAACTTGGAACTGGCATGGCAGCATTTTCGTAGTCGAAGAGTCACCAGGAGATATTCTTAGTGACTGCATCGATGAATACAAGACTATATTCATATGATATTACCTGGACAAAACTGTGTGGGAGTCAAAGAGCATCGTGCAACAGAGAGTAACAGAATAAGACAGTACAGTTCTTATTACACCTCATATTCGACAGGATGGATTTCGCTCTATCCAACCATACTAACTGAAGTTTTTAATGGTTTCCCTGAATCATTTCAGGCAACTACAGAGATGGTTCCTTCATCAAGGCCACGGTCGACCCCCTGTCCATTCCTCATAAAAGCGTAATAAACGTTGTGTGTGAGTAAAACTTTGAGCTATTTGAGCTATTTACTTTCCCAGTTTAGGAATCTGTGCTGCTGAGACTGGTTTTGGCGATGTGTGAAACCATTTTTCTCTCTCCTTCCAATTCTGAATTCATATCCTGTAGAAGTCTAATGGAAGATGTGACATTGGTGTATGTATTCAGCAATATAACAAGATAGATTGAACCGATGCCTTGATTCACCCATCATACTTTGTTTCGCTTCCAAGGTAACAGAATTCCTTTACGTCGTCTACTACGTAGTCATCAGATTTTTTTGTTAAGTTTATCGCCTATTTCATTTCTTCTGTGACTCAGTACTTTAATATTTCTTCCGTTTACTCTCAGTTCATATTCTGTGCTGAATAGGTTACTCATTCAACTCAGCAAGTCCTCACCATCTCAGAGGATAGCAGTGTCACCAGTGAATCGTGTATCTTTCTACCCTGTAGTGTAATCCTTTTTCAGTAGCTTCATTTGGTTTCCTTCGTTTCTTTGTCGCTCTATATCTTGAACAGTTAACTGTGTTTGGTAAAGGATTTCTTATTGTTTAGAATGAACTGTACATCAAGAGTTTTTATTTTCCAGATCAATATTTGAGCACACAGCTCATCATCAAGAGTTTACAAAACAAATGTTTGCTTACGTGCTTCAATAACACAAGAACACTTCACAAATGAAAATCACATCATTGTGTTTGTTCTACAGTCTAATTTACGCTGTTAATCGGTTTTCGGCCTTCAAGGGCGTCGTCAAACAACTGACTATCGTCATCAAAGAGAGTATTCGTGAACAACATTTAGTAATTAAAATGGTGAAGCTAAACGGTAAATAAATGTGAAAGGAAGAAACTAGAAAAAACATGAATACTAAACCTCAAAAATCAGTGCCTGTATAAAAATTTAAATTAAATTAATAATTACAATAAAATAAAATAAATGGAAGACATCGGTGCTGAAGAATATTTGGAAGAGGTATTACATACGGAAGGTGTACATGAACAAAGCAAATGACTGAAGCGACAGTCCTAAAGGGAATTACATAAGGTAAATTATATATCAGCGGTAGAAAGAATTTATTTTATTGTGAATATTATAAAACAACATGATAAAACAACTGGACATATGGAGTAAAAAGAATCATAATGAAATAAGTAAATAAGGAAAAATACTGCCCTAGAATAGGACAAACAGTGTAGGAGGCAATGGAAAACTTTTGAGGGTTAGGTAAACTTTAGGAAAGGAGAATCACTGAGCTGTGATTGATCATTTAAGATTAAATTATGTAACAAACTTTCTTTTTTTCGGCTGAATTCATTAATGTTATTAATGCACAGGATAAGACCTGCACTCATCAGACACCTCAGAATATTTAGCCATGAAAATTGGTACATTGGTTTACACGAAGATATGCAATATGCACAGAAATACTACTGCAACGTATGCTAGAACGAAGCGCCTCGAACAGTAAGAGAGTGAGCCTTCACACACTCTATGATAGAATTATCGAGGAGACTAGATCAGTAGAATCCCCCATTCCACAAACGACAGATGGTTGGGGAGAAGCTTGAGAAACAAGCCGAGTCGTGCTGAAGCGCGCACAGAAAGGTGTGATTCACTTATTAGCATTGCCTTCAAGAACGTAGTTTTTATTATTTACATTTACTGTTTAAATGCTGGTGCATAGTTCCAGTTATCCTGATGGCCTTATCCACACTGACGGCTTTCTAAATATGATTTCACTAACTCTGACTTCACAATCAGAAAGCTTAGTTAATTATTTCATTTAGTATTATGTATCTCTAGCTTGGTGCTCGCTGCTTCACGCGCGTAGACTATAGGGTCCGCACAGATTTCTTTTTGCTTAATTGAATTTGTATGACTCAAAGGAGACAAAACAATAAACATTCTCTCATAGAAAGCAAAGAACCTACTCTCTATAAGAGTGTTAGTGACCCTTTTCCTGATCATGGAACTGCATATAAACGTGGTATCTTATGTTGTCATCAGTAACGATTAGTTTACGCACTAATTACACAAAAATAATTTTGTATGCGTATACAACGCGTATACCAGGCTTACTGAAAAATTGTTCGATTAAAAATACGATTATTTCTCTAGGCAGTTCTGACAGCAGATTAGTCGTGGTGACAGTTAAAAAGTTTTCTTTTACTTCACAGATTGCAACACCTTGTAAACTTTTCACCGTAATTAATGGCCCAGAAGCGTGGTCCTTTCCGAATGTACGTCTGCCTAAAAGCGATTCTGGAAGCTTGATTAGCAGGTTTTTGTTGATCCTGCCTTTTCATTTCCTGTAGGGATTTTTCCATTGAAAATATCATTCTCCAACACACATTTCAAAACGAGAAGTCAAACGATAGTTTTCATAGATTCTGCTTCAAAAGTGTTACAATACAACGAAATATTTTCATAATAATTTTCATCCCCTATTTCAGCTCCTTAGGGGCTGAATTTCCAAAAGTACTGAAACACGAATTTTTTTCATTTCCAACCAAGAAGTCAAATATAAATTTTCATAGATTTAGTTTTAAAAATGCTTTCATAATGAAATATCTTCATAAAAAGTTTCATACCCTGTTTCATCGGTTTTGGGGTTGAATTACAATATTCGGTATTAATAAATAAATATTAAGTCCTTTATTATTGGGTCACTACCGGTTTCGTGCCACTAAAAGCCACCATGACATACCGCCTTTTAGCGGTGTTTTGTTTTGACGGACAACGATTGTTGGGTACAAGGTTCCGAGCTTTTCACATATAATGTTTTAGTTATATGTTCACCTGAACATGTGGCTTTTAGTGCCACGAAACTGGCAGTGATCCAGTAAGAAATTGTGGGGAAAGAAATGGCGGAGTTTTGGAATTTGTAAGACTGGACGCCATGATCTGCTATGTATATTATGATTTTGCAACACTATTAAGGTAAATACATTGTTTGTTCTGTATTAAAAATCTTTCATTTGCTAACTATACCTATCAGTAGTTAGTGCCTTCCGTAGTTTGAATCTTTTATTTAGCTGGCAGTAGTGGCGCTCGCTGTATTGCAGTAGTTCGAGTAACCAAGATTTTTTTTGAGGTAAGCGATTTGTGAAACGTATAGGTTAATGTTAGTCAGGGTCATTCTTTTGTAGGGATTATTGAAAGTCAGATTGCGTTGCGTTAAAAATATTGTGTGTCACTTTAAGCACAGTCATGTATAATTGTTCTAAGTAAGGGGACGTTTCAAAATGACTAAATACAACTGAAGCGGTCTATTAATATCCAAGATATATTTCACCCCTTTAAAGTGAAATATCGAAAAATACCTTTTTAAACGATGCCTACTGACTAGACAAACACCCTTTCCAAATTTCAATTTTCTTTCTGTAGCGGTTTGGGCTGGTCGGTGGTCTGACGGTGAGTCAGTCAGGACTTTTGCATTATTGCTGGACTAACCTGACCAACCATGAGCACGGCGTGAGCAAGCAGGCACGAAACCGTCAGGTTAGCTCATCGCGCAATCTGGGACGAACTTAAACTCATTGTGAGTCTAGAACTATATTTCACACTAGAGACATGTTCATGATACGAGTGGATATTGTGTGTTATTCAAATTAAATTAAAGTTTAAACTAGCCTCAAGAAACGTTTACAAACATAGTCTGCCACTAGTTTTCGAGAGGGAATAACTGTGTGCGGAGGGTGTTAGTTTTTCTATCGTAAAAGTGAAATGTTAATTAAAATTGCACCAGGAACAGTTATGTTTGGTTTCTGCATGTCAACCAACTAGTGCGATGACAGGTGTTACGTATTATCATGGTTCTCGATAAGTAATAATAAAATTCTGCGATCTTTGATGCAAACCCTAATGGCTTTTAGAAAGTGTTCATTATAATATATCGTTTCCTAATTTTGACATTGAAGTAATAGAACAATCATGTGGGATCCCAGTCTTTTGAACCTTCATTATCGTAATGTTGAAATATTCCCACACGATGCTCCAAAGAGTCGCTGTTTAATGCATGCATGTTACGATCTGCGACCTAATGAAAAGGAATCCAGTGAGGTTAACGAGGCAGCTATAGAAAACGCGAGGTATGAATAACCCTAGAAAGAAGTATGGGGAAAATTCTGGAGTGTTTTCTTACGAAAACAACAGTTCGCAAAGAACAACTTGCGCTGTTAGCATGTTCGATGCAGTGATGTGCGGCAAGAATATTCCATATCTCATCCAAATTAGTTCGGAAAGGGTAGAGACCGCTACAAGGGATATGTGGGCGAATGATAACAGAGGCCTCTCTTTTTGCAACGTGTACTCCAAGCCCATCCGGATGTCCTCAACCTGTTGACCTTACTGCCCTTACCTATTACGCAGTTTTTCTTGCACGTCTCTCCAACTGGAGTGGTCTGATTAAGCTTTGCAACAACACAACTCAACTCTGTAATAGGTTGGTACACCATCAAATAAAGAACGACTCCGGTAAAATCAGCCTTTATTGTTGTGGCCCAATATCATCCGATTCGTTTGGTGTCCGTAAGTCACACGACAAACATGAAGCTACAGATCTGATTGACAAGAAATACTTCAACCTTTAACCACATAGCGATTCCCATACACAGTCTCAATGACACTGCTGCTGCCACACGGTATTTGGAAGCGAAACGCCAGGATATTTCTGGATCGGCTTGGCAACAATTAGAAGTATAATTTCCAAAACTATAAAAAAAATCTAACCCCACAGTCACGACCAGAAGGCTATCAGCTACGACTTATTACAACACTGAGGAAGTTCACAACCAGATAACATGAGCTGTCTGACCTACCCACAGCGAGGTGGGTGTTGGCATTACGACACGACATGAACATTGTTCATTTAAGCTGCCAACAACGATATCCGTAGGTTCTGTCACAATCAAAAGTATACTTTCAAACACAAATTAAATTCATACCAATTTGACTGTTCATATTCAGACTTCTCCAACATAAAAGCAACAGTTACAAAGCTAATTGCGCCACTGAGGTGGAACTGCTAACAAATTCAAATGGCTCTGAGCAGTATGGGACTTAACACCTGAGGTCATCAGTCCCCTAGAACTTAGAACTACTTAAATCTAACTAACCTAAAGACATCACACACATCCATGCCCGATGCAGGATTCGAACCTGCGACCGTAGCGGTCGCGCGGTTCCAGACTGAAGCGCCTAGAACCGCTCGGCCACACCGGCCGCCCGAACTGCTAACACCCGTCGCTGTTTCTCTGCACTATTGTCTGCTTTCCTGTATATAGTTGTTTGTCGACTGTGGCGTCAGACAAGTCACGTTCCTGGTATTTATACTTTAGATAACATCTCGTGCTGTAATGATTCTTACAGGGTCAACCCTTTAGCACTGCTGCTTGCAAGTTCACAATCACTCTAGTTGAAAAAGGTACTCCTCTGAATGAACTGTTTTTCGTCTTCCTGGATTCAGGGTTTAAGAGGAGTGCTTGCTGCTAAGGGGAGTCTGTCCCCGTGTTTAGTATCTTCCCGCAAAGAACACATAAACCATCCGACGCCTCGCTCCAAGCTCGCACTTGGGTAATTTGCACATTAACGGGCCCTCAGTTGCTCACCGCGCAGCAATGGTCGTATTCACTGTCGCACGTACCGGAGAACTTTGACGTTAGAGCTGAATTAATATTTAATTATCTACCGATCTAAACGCTGGATTCCGATGCGATTTACGACAACCGACAACACACGCATGCTATGTTTCACCATCTTTTCGTATCCTAATCTATTGTCTCGATTACACAAGTAATGGGAAATGAGTTGCGGTCTCTGAGATAGCAGATTTTGTGACGTCTCAATTAGGACCGTGATCGAGATGTTTGTTGGTTTCCAGGGCTTCCAACAGATTACTATTTTGCCCTTCTTTTGCCATTTGGAGAACATGGGATTGGCTGATGGGTGTTGACCTCACTCAGTACATGCTCAGCAAATGAGCAACCTCCAGATGCGTTCATGTTCAGCCAACCCAGTTGTTATGCCTCTGCTTAAAAATCGGTTAACAAACTGAATTATTACTGTAGAACGTACGCAGTGTCGCGCTTCTCATTTATAATTATGAAATTGTTCTAGCAAGAAGCGATGGAAGAGTCACTTAACACCATAAAAACATTTTCTATACACTTAAATACGAGGGGTGTTCAATAAGTAACATAAGACATTTCTTTTTTTTCTGAAAGTAAGTTGCCTTTGTTAAGATACCAGTAGCTCACATTACTACACACTCTATTAGCTACAAAACCCCATTTTTTAACATAATCTCCTTCGGTTAAAACTTCCGGGATGTTAGGCCGTGGTCGATGTATAAAACTCTGCCCTGACGTTTCGTCTCCGACTGTGGGAGACATCCTCCGAGGTAAAGCGGCGAACTGCAAAGAAAACTCGAGGAAGCGCTGATTATATAAGCAGTACAGAGGGCGCGACTGTCCATCACGTGGCGTCGGCTATGAGACTGTCTCTGGTAATGCCAACATTCTCGATTGAAAGTAGTCGATCGTCACGCTTCCGGTGCAACACTGACATACAAATTTTATCCAGTTTAACACCTTCGTCTTTTCTATTAAAATTATTATGGTGTTTATCAATCTCGATAGTCTCTCTATACATGCGCGCATAATAATGCAAGGTCTTAATATGACGCTCGTCTCGCCGAATTTTATTTCATAATTACCTTCCTGGTAAACATGTTCTGCTACGACCGATTTATCCGTGTGACTCAGGCGGCAATTCCTATTGTGTTCAACAAGACGGGTGTTCACACTCCTCTTTGTGGTACCGACATAAACCTGTCCACAACTACAAGGAATTTTACATACCCCCGGTACAGCCAAAGGATGTCGTGGATCTTTGGCCGATCTTAAATATTCTTTTACTTTCCTGGTGGGTCTGAAAACAGTTTCAACCAACCATATTTTCTCAACACTTTCCCAATGCGATCTGATGCGATCTTACTAATGAACGTAAGAAAAATCTTGCCGCTGGGCGACTGTTGTTCGTCGTTGCTCCTGATTCTCTCCCTAGAGCGAAATGCTCGATCTATATCCTTACTAGAATAGCCATTCTTCATGAAAGTTGACCGTAGATGTTCAATTTCATCTTTTAAATAAACAGGTACTCTTTGCAGTTCCCTGCTTTACCTAGGAGGATGTCTCCCGCAGTCGTAGACGAAACGTCAGGGGAGAGCTTTATACAAGGAGTTACAAAAAGGTACGGCCAAACTTTCATACACAAAGAAAGAAAATATGTTATGTGGATATGTGTCCGGAAACGCTTACTTTCCATGTTAGAGCTCAGTGTATTACTTCTCTTCAAATCACATTAATCATGGAGTGGAAACACGCAGCAACAGAACGTACCAGCGTGACTTCACACACTTTGTTACATGAAATGTTCAAAATGTCCTCCGTTAGCGAGGATACATGCATCCACCCTCCATCGCATGGAATCCCTGATGCAATGATGCAGCCCTGGAGAATGGCGTATTGTATCACAGCCGTTCACAATACGAGCACGAAGAGTCTCTACATTTGGTACCGGGGTTGCGTAGACAAGAGCTTTCAAATGCCCCCATAAATGAAAGTCAAGAGGGTTGAGGTCAGGAGAGCGTGGAGACCATGGAATTGGTCCGCCTCTACCAATCCATCGGTCACCGAATCTGTTGCTGAGAAGCGTACGAACACTCGACTGAAATGTGCAGGAGCTCCATCGTGCATGAACCACATGTTGTGTCGTACTTGCAAAGGCACATATTCTAACAGCACAGGTAGATTATCACGTATGAAATTATGTCGGTGAATCGAGGAAGTACAGTACATACTGACGAAACTAAAATCAGCTCTAACGTGGAAATTAAGCGTTTCCGGACACATGTCCACATAACATCTTTTCTTTGTGTGTGAGGAATGTTTCCTGAAAGTTTGGCCGTACCTTTTTGTTACACTCTGTATATCGACCACGACCTATCAGTTCGGAAGTTTTAACTGAAGACAATACCGGCAGTGAAAGCCTACATTGTATGAACATAATCTCCGTTCAGCGCGGCGACTTTACGCCAACTTACTGGGAGGGTCTACATGCCCGTGCGGTACCACTTTACGGCCGACGTCGGAGCCAACGTTCCATCATTCACGTACTGATTCCCACGGAGTACTTCCTTCATTGGGCCAAAAAGGTGGAAGTCGCAGGTGCGAGATCCTGGCTGTAGTGTAGATGGGAAAGAACAGTCCAATGAAGTTTTGTGAGCTCCTCTGGTTCGCAGAGTTGTGCGAGGCCTTGCTTTGTCATGGAGAAGGAGAAATTCGTTTTTAATTAAAATCACTCGACTCCTTAACTACCGTAGCGGCACTGGTACAGAAACCGTAATAGATCTTTAGATACAGAAAAAAGCAGTCGTGGTTACACAAGATAGTTTTAAATTTCACATGTGATGCGTTTCGCCTGTTCTAGGCATCATCAGACAATCTGAGAAAATTATAAACTGGTATAAGTATAAATTGCTATTAATGACAATAATAAATGAAAAAAACTAAAAATAACAGAAGGGAGACAAAAACTATTGGATTATGGATCACAGGGCCAGATTTGTGTTTCAGGGGGTGGTGACGGATATAAACTTCAACTCATAAAACATTGCACCCCGACTGAGCTTACCGAATAAACCGTCTTGCTAATCGTGACCGAGACGTCGAACGTAATTAAAAGTACCACAGAACTGAGAGGCAACAGCCAGATAGCCACAACCGATGCTTCATTAAATCACCGAGAAAATTCTTCTTACTCGTATCCGAGGTGTCAAACGTGATTAAAAGTCCCATAGAATCGGGAGGTAACAGCCACTGTTAATGCTTCTTTATATCATCCACGAAGAATATGTGACTTCTAATCACTTTTGTCGTCTCTAATACGAGTAGGAAGAATTTTATCGGTGATGTAATGAAGTATCAACTGTGGCTATCTTGCTGTCACCTCCCGATTCTATAAGACTTTTGAGTCCACTCCTCGGTCACGATTAGTAAGACGTTTCATTCGGTAAGCTCAGTCATGTTGCAATATGTTATGAGTTGAAATTTTTACCCCTCACCACCCCCTTGAAACACAATTGGGGCCCTGTACTTCATAGTCCAATCGATGTTTGTCTTCCTTTTGCTATCTTTAATTTATTCATTTATGATCATTTTATTAGCAGTTTATACTTATACCAATTTGTAATTTCCGGAGATGGTCTGATGATGCCTAAAAGAGCCTAAACGCGTAATACGTGAAGATTAAATAAACCTCTATTGTGAAACCAAGGCTGTTTTTGTTGTATCTAAAGTTAGTTCGTATTTTTGTGGTGGCGTACGGGTTGAAGTCGCTTTTCTTTAATTTTGTGAGGGTTGCGCAATACACCTCAGAGTTGACCGTTACACTATGAGGGAGAACATAAAAAAGAATAACGTCTTCAGAGTCCCAGAAGACCGTCACCCTGTCTTTACCGGCTGAGGTTGAGGTCTTGAACATTTCTTAGGAGGACAGATGAGGACAGATGCCGTGGCGCCACTCCATGGATTGCCGCTTTGCTTCCGGTTCGAAGTGATGGACCCACATTGCCAGTGACAGTTCAAAATGGCTCTGAGCACTATGGGACTTAACTTGTGAGGTCATCAGTCCCCTAGAACTTAGAACTACTTAAATCTAACAAACCTAAGGACATCATACACATCCATGCCCGAGGCAGGATTCGAATCTGCGACCGTAGCTGTCTCGCGGTTCCAGGCTGTAGCGCTTAGTACCGCACGGCCACTCCGGACGGCGCCAGTGACAGTGTTCGACGAGAAACTGACACGATCAGCTTTGCAACGTGCAAGCAACTCCACAAATGGTGGCCTTTCGTTGCTTTCTGTGGTCTTCTGTGCAGTGGCGAGGAAGACAGCGGGCACACACTTTTCAGTACCCCGACTGGTGGACGAGCGTATCAGCACTACTGACAGAGACGTCCAGTTGTGCAACGAGGTGTCTGATTGCGACCCATCGAGCACCTCGAATGGGAGTGTGCGCACGTTCCAAGGTCTGCACGACTTTGCTGCTATAATGACAGACGCCTCCCCCAAAGGACTCACTGTGCGTTTGATCACTGCCAGATCTCCGTAGATATGCTACGAGCGCCTATGAATATCTGCGATGCTATGGTTTGTCGCCAAACGGAGCTCAGTTACAGCTTCCTGGTTGTAGCGCACCTCCATTAAAGCCGCCATATTGAAGGCAACATATAGCGCCCAACGTATCAGAACTTCATGAAACTACAGAGACTGAAGCGAGAATATTCCACGCTATGGAGCCTATGTCACCACTATAGAGTCTGTCATCTTGTGGTAAAAACAAAGTGTCTTATCTTATCTCTGCGATATACAGCGTGGTCGAAAATTCCTGTTACAGACTTCTAGGACTTGTAGAGGGGAGTGAGTACATCGTATTTTTAACAGGAACCCGTGTCTGGAAACGTCATCCAACGAGACTACTGAGCGTCAAAGTTAAGGCGAGGGCGTCTGTAAATGTACGTATACACGGCGTGATTCCGTGATGATGTTACAGACTTTCTGGGATGATGGAGAATGATAAATGCATTAATTTGAAGTAAGGATCCCTGTACCGGAAAGGAACGAGTCGAAAGTTATAAACGAAAACCGTTCTGACACCTCTGACAGTTGAATACATGTACCAGTTCTTGCGTTGCGAAGAGTATAGGGCTGGTAACTTCCAGTGGTGGTAGTGTGGACGAAAACGAGAAAAAATGTCCAATAAACGTGGGCTCTAAACTGCATACCTGAGGAGCTATGACCATTCGTTCATCTACGCTAGCGTGAAACGTCTCCGCTACTGAGCAAGTGTTCATAGTTCTTAAGTTACGCACTTTAGAGCCCACGTTTATTGGACATTTTTTCCCTTTTTTGTCCACACTACCACCACTGAAAGTTACCAGCCCTACACTCTTCGCAGCACAAGAGTGTATTCAACTGTCAGAGGTTTTCGTTTATAACTTTCGACTCGTTCGTTTCCGGTACAGGGATCCTTACTTAAAATTAATACATTTATCGTTCTCCATCATCCTAGAAAGTCTCTAACATCATTACGGAGTCACCTCATGTATACGTATATTTACAGACGCCCGCGCGTATAACTTTGACGCTCTGTAGTCTCGTTGGATGACGTTTCCGGACATGGTGTAAGTAGGCTGTTTAGGTTTTTTTTATTGGTAACGCCGCCGCCACGTAGCGCTCTCTGTATGAAAATGAAATCACTGGCTGTGCTGTGTGCAGTCTGTGGATAGTTTGCATTGTTGTCTGCCATTGTAGAGGGGCAGCTGGATGTTAACAGCGCGTAGCGTTGCGCAGTTGGAGGTGAGCCGCCAGCAGTGGTGGATGTGGGGAGAGAGATGGCGGAGTTTTGAAATTTGTCATGAACTGCTATATTTATATATGATGATATCAAGGTAAATACATTGTTTGTTCTCTATTAATATCTTTCATTTGCTAACTATCCCTATCAGTAGTTAGTGCCTTCCATAGTTTGAATCTTTTATTTAGCTGGCAGTAGTGGCGCTTGCTGTATTGCAGTAGCTTGAGCAGCGAAGGTTTTTGTGAGGTAAGTGATTTGTGAAAGGTATAGTTAAATGTTAGTCAGGGCCATTCTTATGTAGGGATTTTTGAAAGTCAGATTGCGTTGCGCTAAAAAAAAATATTGTGTATCAGTTTAAGGACAGTCATGTATAATTGTTCAAAGGGGACGTTTCATATGGCGACCCTGCCAGGATTCTTAAATGTTTTGAATTTACGTGTAGTAATGAACAGCTTATAGTCAAAATCATCATGTCGGCGAGTCGCATATCGGTCATTGTTAGGTCGTGTCGGCCGTTCCATCTCAAAATTCGGTGCACATTGCCAATTTCTTTCATAACTTCCGAAATGCCCTGTGTTATTATTTTGTGGCTGTTCCGTATTTCTGTGTCCCTCTTCCCGTATTGGGGCGCGAGTATCCTCTGAAATACGCAATTCTTGTATTACCTGTGTCAGCTGATCTTGTACTTCCCGGATTTCTCTTTTGTACTGTGTATTGATTTGATTTTGATTCTGTTTGAATTTTCTAATTTGTTCATACTCTTCTGTGTCAGTGAAGGCTACAGGTCTTGTGTCATTCAGATCATCATCTACCTTTGTAGATAAGTTAGTAACCTGATCCGAAAGTTCGGCTACTTTCTCCGATAGTGAACACATTTCCTCAGTGTGTTTTTCTGAACCAAGTTTCAGAGTGTCCATTTGTGTTGAAATCGAATCTACTGTGTCCTTTAAGTTTTCCTGAGTTTTTGCAAGTTGCTTAACCGAATCGGTAGATGCAACTGAGTCAATTTTAGCCCACAAGGTCTCATGATTTTCATGAACAATGGTTTGCAGTTCTTTTATGGCTGCTTCGTGATTCTGTAATGCATTTTCATGCCGCGAAAAAATAGGTTGAAAATGCTCACAAATTTGTGTTTTTACGTCATTACAGACTTTTTGACATTTCGATTCAATGTTATGTAACTCAGTAGTTAAATCTTCACGTGTTTGTTCAAGTGTGGTGTCTAACTTTTGAAGATGTTGTTCCATTGTGTCTAACTGTTGCTGTGTTTGTCTCTGATGCTGTTCCATTGTGTCTAACTTTTCAAGCTTTTGTCCCATTTGTTGCATTAATTGTAATAACAATGCACTGGTGTCTGAAACATGTTCCTCAGTGCTTTTCGGCAGTGAAGTTGCACCGGCAACATTCACATTTTGACAAGTGGAAAATGTGTTTTGACTCATTTGAGAAAACGGTGGGAACCCAAAACCTGAGTCTGCAGTATTTGCAATATTGTGTTCTGTCATTCCCGATTCCTGAGGCGAGCTGTTGCCGACCAATCGATCGATAACGCTTCCCTGTTTACTACCTGTTTCACTGTCTACACCATTGTTTGCCGCCCGCTCCATTTCCCTATGCGCAATTACCAAATTACTACTTTGAACATTAGTTAATTCATTACTCTGCGGCGCTAACACACTGCTTTCGTCTTCACTGTCATTTCTCAGTTTACTTTGGAACCTAGCACTACGTTTTTCACACGCCACTATTGTCACAGTATTTCACACGATAACACAGAAAAGCGCAATTTGAAGAGCAAAATAAAATAACATAGCAATGGAAATAATGTCTACTTAATTGCCAGCGCAGCTGCGAAATACTTGGTGCAAATCTACATGCATGCCACAACTGTTTTACTGTACAACAATGAAAAACTACAACTACAAAGGAAATTCTCTCTATAATTACGTGCTAGCAATAAACAATAGCTACACTAATTACACAAACTACAAGAAAAAAATCAGAAGATTCCAGTGAGGTATCCTGGCAGGGTCGCCATATGAAACGTCCCCTTTGAACAATTATACACGACTGTCCTTAAACTGATACACAATATTTTTTTTTAGCGCAACGCAATCTGACTTTCAAAAATCCCTACATAAGAATGGCCCTGACTAACATTTAACTATACCTTTCACAAATCACTTACCTCACAAAAACCTTCGCTGCTCAAGCTACTGCAATACAGCAAGCGCCACTACTGCCAGCTAAATAAAAGATTCAAACTATGGAAGGCACTAACTACTGATAGGGATAGTTAGCAAATGAAAGATATTAATAGAGAACAAACAATGTATTTACCTTGATATCATCATATATAAATATAGCAGTTCATGACAAATTTCAAAACTCCGCCATCTCTCTCCCCACATCCACCACTGCTGGCGGCTCACCTCCAACTGCGCAACGCTACGCGCTGTTAACATCCAGCTGCCCCTCTACAATGGCAGACAACAATGCAAACTAGCCACAGACTGCACACAGCACAGCCAGTGATTTCATTTTCATACAGAGAGCGCTACATGGCGGCGGCGTTACCAATAAAAAAAACCTAAACAGCCTAACCTAAACAGCCTACTTACTATGAAACGTCCCCTTTGAACAATTATACACGACTGTCCTTAAACTGATACACAATATTTTTTTTTTTGCGCAACGCAATCTGACTTTCAAAAATCCCTACATAAGAATGGCCCTGACTAACATTTAACTATACCTTTCACAAATCACTTACCTCACAAAAACCTTTGCTGCTCAAGCTACTGCAATACAGCGAGCGCCACTACTGCCAGCTAAGTAAAAGATTCAAACTATGGAAGGCACTAACTACTGATAGGGATAGTTAGCAAATGAAAGATATTAATAGAGAACAAACAATGTATTTACCTTGATATCATCATATATAAATATAGCAGTTCATGACAAATTTCAAAACTCCGCCATCTCTCTCCCCACATCCACCACTGCTGGCGGCTCACCTCCAACTGCGCAACGCTACGCGCTGTTAACATCCAGCTGCCCCTCTACAATGGCAGACAACAATGCAAACTAGCCACAGACTGCACACAGCACAGCCAGTGATTTCATTTTCATACAGAGAGCGCTACGTGGCGGCGGCGTTACCAATAAAAAAACCTAAACAGCCTACTTACAATGGTTTCCTATTCAGAATACGATGTACTCACTCCCCTCTACAAGTCCTAGAAGTCTGTAATGGGAATTTCCGACCACCCTGTATAGATCGTTTCGTGAAAGTGTTACAAAACTGTGAAATGCTAAACGGCGTGAGAATGACCATCTCTTTAAAATAGGTATAAACACTATCATCAGGCCATCTCTTCTGCCATTTGTGTATCAGTCACACTTCCTGATCGTAACGGACGCTACTGTCACAGAAAGGATGGAACTGTTGATCAGGGCGGAGTGTCATAGTAGAGACCTTTTATTACCTCGGAGACGATACCATTTATGTCTATATGATGCACTCTCTATGTAAGTTGAACACCGCGTTTTGACGAACAGGCTATAAAAGTAGAAAACATAAAGAGAAAATTTATGCTAACTGTTCAGGAATAAACTGAGCAGTATGGATGTAAATGTAATTTGTCGACTTGGATACGGATCTAAGAACGCACAGTTGTTATGAATACAGGAAAACGGAGAAAACTCCAGCCCAAACATACTTACTTAAAACGTTATTAAAATTAAGAATAAAATCTTACTGTGTGACTCTCTCTGTCCATCAAAGACGTTCACTGAGTGTTTCACCTTGTAAATGTATACCTCTATTTGAGGATACGCAACGATCTGTCGTCTTCTGCCAAGTGTAGAATGGTGATATTCAAAGTGATGTCATTAGCTGAACGCTTCTACTCTCTGCAACGAAGACTAAATGCTGGAGGACTGAACTCACTAACAGTAATGTATTTTGAAATTCCTCCCAGTTTCCCCAACATAAGTCCTATTATAGTCATCATATGTTACTTTATATACTCCGGAGCTGTTATACAACTACCGCGCGGGATTAGCCGAGCGGTCAGAGGCGCTGCAGTCATGGACTGTGCGGCTGCTCCCGGCGGAGGTTCGAGCCCTCCCTCGGGCATGGGTGTGTGTGTCTGTCCTTAGGATAATTTAGGTTAAGTAGTGTGTAAGCTTAGGGACTGATGGCCTTAGCAGTTAGGTCTCATAAGATTTCACACACATTTGAACATTTTTGTTATAGAACTGATTCTTTCCCACATTGTGTATGATGTGTATTCTTATAATTCTCTGTCTGGAAGCCAGTGTGTAATCTAGTTTTCCGAAATTAACGACTCACGTTATCAGTAATATTACCCGGCGGGGTAAAACTGAAACCTACCATTTATGTTTTCTAGTGTGGTCTGTTCTCTATACCGAGTTTGTTCCCTCTGTGTCTTGTTGCAAAGCTTCATAACTAATGAGGGGTCAGAGCCACTGACAGATGCTATGTCCTTCAAAGTATGTAATTCAGTACGAATATTTACCTTACTTAAAGTTATCTAGATTGGTGCACTCACCTATTTATTATTTTCAATCAGTATTTACTAACTGGTCCCATATGTAGAAAGAAACACCAGACAGGTAACCAGTTGGCTATACTGTCGCCCACAGTGTAGAAATCGGCAAAAAAGAGGCACGATTTTCCGTCATTACCTGCCGGTTCATTCAGTCTGGGCCGGAAGCAGCCGTTCATACGGCACCACGTGGGCTCGCCTTCCTGTTCGATAGGCCCCACCGCGCCGCGCTCTGCACATTAGCGGGCTAATCAAGCTGTGACGTCACGAGAATTTAAGCGTCAGCCAGCGGACCGCGCCGCGCCGGGCGGAAGCAAACAGCGGCGCCCCCGTGGCGGGCGTGATGCACGGTGGCGGTATCCGCCCGCTGGAAACCGGTCTGTTGTGACCGCAGCGCAGCGCAGCGCAGCGCGTGTTTACACAAAGGCCCGATTGCTTTGTTATTGCATCCGCCGCCGGCTGCGGGCGATATATGTGTGCGTTTGGCTGCCAAACATCGTCGGCACGACCGCATATACCGGCCCGGCAGCCCACGGCCTCCTGATAATTGATAAATAGCGAAAATTTAGCTCGCGGCGCTGCTATCTGCATGACGGTGTAATGATTACAGTTCCTCTCGGAGACAATTAATGATTGCGGGAAGCTATAAAGCAACAGTGCTGAATGTTAATTATGTAACAAGCTTGTTTACGCCAGGGACAATATTTCATTGTTTTCTGCGTTAGCGTTACTGTTCAGTTACACAGCGAGTTTGTCTGGAAAGGTTGGCTCATATTACTACTATAAGCAAGACAAAGATATTGAATACCACTGGAAATTGGACAACTCCGCAAGGGACTGTATGAAAGGTGGACAAATTTAAATACCTGGGAGAATAAGTGACAGGAAGAAACAGGAGTAATCAGGTGCAGGTCCAAACGGAAAATGGGGCACGGGGTTTTCATGACGGCCGTGGAATCTCTGCTAAACACTTATGTAAACGGATTATTATTATTCTATTAAAAATCTCACATGTTTTATTTTTGACACCATTAACCTTCACGTGCTGGCGCGGGCTGTGAAGTGACCCCCTTTTTGCAATTTCGCGCCATACTTACTCTACAAAGGTAACTAGGCGGCGGGAGGGACATGTATTCTCTAGTTGCACCTTTTTCCGACAGATGCTGTCCAAGTCGCACCTCTCTGCCTCTCAGGACAAGTTCAAATAGGTCCGAACACGTTCGGCGGTCAGTTTACCGCCTTGCGAGCGCTTACGAGACTTTGTTCTACTCGTCTACTTCGGAATGTAAGTCTTTCTTTTTGTAATTCCCCTGTAATTCCTCAATTTTATAGACTCTTCCAATTCTCTAGTGAATGTGCATGTGCTCCAGAATTTCAACATCAAGTTGGCCTGTGTGTACGTTTTTCCGCTTACTTGACTTGGCAGCAATAAATTCGTCACGCATTTTTCAATTCAACACAGGTAATATGAAAGAAAAAACGAGAAGACAATTCTTACATGCGTTATCTTTGGAACTGATGAGCGAAAACCTGAAAGAAAGAGCTAAATCGAAGCATTTACCAAAAGATTTGTTAGTATTTTTGGAAAATTACAGAGAGAGTGACGTAGTTTATCCAGCTGTATCAACCCCTACAAGGAGAAGAATATGTTAGTTGTGTGGCTCAAAAAAGAATATAAAAACAAAGCGGGAATGCGGTGAATGTGGAAGAAACGTCTGTCTACGACATTCAACCACGACAGTTACGTGCAATAATTGTTGTCAGCCTCAAAACGAAAATGAAATGCATACAGACTGATTAGTATTTTTCATCTGACAGAAATGTTTGTGACGTTTTCAATCAAAAACTCTTTTTTCAAAGCAAAATTAGCTTTTCTTGTGACGAATTAAGACAGTGAATAATTCTAGTCTTAAGTATAACATTATACAGTCCCAAAACATTGCAATTAAAAAAATGTTCTTATATTTCATTTGGGTATTTGGCTTCCTTTTTGTATTCCATTGTATATTTTATTGTTAAATAAATAATTTTGATTACAAATGTGTTTGCAATATTGTGTGAGATATCCTATGTCGATATGTTATGGAAATATGACCTTCAAAAACGGAAAACCTCAAGAGATTGATGAAAACTCTCGGGCGGTCGGCCGACCGCCCGCGCGAGCGCCCCCGTGACTATTTCTAGCGAGAGCGCATGAAGGTTAAAATCCTAGGCATCAGTGGCATGTTAAATGTGGGAGTGAGAGTATCTTATATTTAGGGGGCGGAGGAAGGGGTAGAGACAATAAAAAACTGTGACCCTCAAAACCAAAACAAAACTTTGTACGCACGCCTCCGAACAGTGTGAGAATAATAGAGAGGATGAAGAGAATGAAATGATTCAATGGCTCTAAGCACTATGGGACTTAACAGCTGAGATCATCAGTCCCCTAGACTTAAAACTACTTAAACCTAACTAATCTAAGGAGATCACACATATTCATGCCCGAGGCAGGATTAGAAGCTGCGACCGCAGCAGCCGTGTGGTTACGGAATGAAGCTCCTAGAACCGCTCAGTCATAGCGGTCGGCTCAGGGCCACAACATAAACATTTTTTTTTGTGAAGTTCAAAAGTCTAACTTGTGAGAGGAGCTCCTGAAAAATATGTATTCCGTTTCTCTGTGCATTTCCACAACAGATCATGAAGATGAAGACGCATACTTCGAAAATAACTGTAAATAATCGCAAAATATAGTCACGGAACAAAATTAAATTTAAAGATATAGTGATTAGTTAACTCGCCAACCAGACTCACAGAAACAACATTTAGCTGCAGATGATAAGCTACCGATACACACTGATATGCAGAGGGTCCTACACAAACCAAAAATTCAGAATAAATGTAATAATCACAGCAAACGTTAACTGTTTAGGCCTAATTTCGTATTAATAATTGAAATCGCTAGTAAGCGAAGAGCTGGGAGCGGTAAGGTGCCAATCCACAAAAATCATATCTCGTCACCCAGAAAAAAAAGTTAATTTTGTATTAGAAATTGCGCAAAATGTTATTATCCGATTCTTTGACAAGCTCAAGTTAATTTGCAACCCTCTAAAAAATCGGCAGTAAAGGATTAATATTTCAGATTTAATGAATTGGCAGGGGACTCGACTGACATGCGGAAAACAATATGTCCCGGTTTCTATTCTCGGTCCGTCACGCAGTTTTAATCTCCCAGAAAGTTTCACATAAATACACACTCCACTGCAGAGTGAAAATTTGTTTTGAAAATATTAATTTAAAATTTCAGACCGTGATCTCGCGTAAGGCCTCACGTCACTCAGTTAGTTCTGTCTCAAAACAAAATTGAATAAAACACACTATGCATTTAGATCCTACTAGAATAGACAGAATGAGAGTTCAGTCAACAATTGCTCCACAATAATATCAGAAGCATGAATAACATTTGGCTTAACCCATCAGCTAACACGTGTGAATACACCAGGTCCCATTAGGCAATGAGTAACAATAACAACAATATAAAATCTAACGTTTACACAAAACAGATGTAGGCTACTCGAATTCTCATAAATAAGTAGCGGCTGCCTCCTTAAAGAGCGCAAGCTTAGGAACAAACGACCAAACATTGAATTAGATAGAATGCAAATCTAAGCCAAGACAGAATGCACAAATTAATGTAGTTTGGATTTAATTTATGATAAGTCATCCTACTTTTGTAGAAAGAACATACACTATGTGATCAAAAGTATCCGGACACCTGGCTGAAAATGACTTACAATTTCGTGGCGCCCTCAGTCGGTAATGCTGGAATTAGATATGGAGTTGGCCTTGATGACAGCTTCCACTCTCGCAGGCATACGTTCAATCAGGTGCTAAAAGGTTTCTTGGGGAAAGGCAGCCCATTCTTCACGGAGCGCTGATCTGAGGAGAGATATCGATGTCGGTCGGTGAGGCCTGGCACGAAGTCGGCGTTCCGAAATATGCCAAAGGTGTTCTATAGGATTCAAATCAGGCCTCTGCGCAGGCCAGTCCATTACACGGATGTCATTGTCGTGTAACCACTCCACCACATGCTGTGCATTATGAACAGGTGCTAGATCGTGTTGAAAGATGCAATCGCTATCCCCGAATTGCTCTTCAACAGTGGCAAGCAAGAAGGTGCTCAAAACATCAATGTAGGCCTTTGCTGTGATAGTGCCACGCAAAACAACAAGGGTTATATGCCCCCTCCATGAAAAACACGACCACATCATAACACCACCGCCTCCTAATTTTACTGTTGGCACTACACACGCTGGCAGATAACGTTCAGCGGGCATTCGCCATACCCACACCCTGCCATCGGATCGCCACATTGTGTACCGTGATTCGTCACTCCACACAAAGTTTTACCACTGTTCAATCGTCCAATGTTTACGCTCCTTTCACCAAGCGAGGCGTCGTTTGGCATTTACCGTCGTGATGTGTGACTTATGGACAGCCGCTCGACCATGAAATCCAAGTTCTCTCACCTGCCGCTTAACTATCATAGTACTTTCAGTGGATCCTGATGCAGTTTGAAAGTCCTGTGTGATGGTCTGTATAGATGTCTGTCTATTACACAGTAAGACCCTCTTCACTGTTGGAGGTCTCTTTCAGTCAACAGACGAGGTCGACCTGTGTGATTTTGTACTGTACGCGTCCCTTCACGTTTCCACTTCACTATCACATCGGAAACAGTGGACCTAGGTGTGGTGTCACCGCCAGACACCACACTTGCTAGGTGGTAGTTTTAAATCGGCCGCGGTCCATTAGTACATGTCGGACCCGAGTGTCGCCACTGTGTGATCGCAGACCGAGCGCCACCACAAGGCAGGTCTCGAGAGACTGACTAGCACTCGCCCCAGTTGTACGGACGACGTAGCTAGCGATGCACACTGACGAAGCCTCGCTCCTTTGCCGAGCAGATAGTTAGAATAGCCTTCAGCTAAGGCAGTGGCTACGACCTAGCAAGGCGCCATTAGTAACATTACATGTATCTATGGAGTCTCACTTATATCGTCAATAGCGATGTACCAAGGATGGATTAAAGTTAAGTATTCCAGAAGCTACGTACTTTTCTTTATAGCATTCATTACGTATCCTGTTACAGACCTATCTCTTGCCTGCGTAAACTAAACGCATGCCTTTCGGCTACTTCCGTGGCGTGGCTGTCTTGCTACGCCACAGCACTAGGGATGTTTAGGAGTGAGGAAATCTCGAGTACAGACGTATGACACAAGTGACACCCAGTCACCTGACCATGTTCGAAGTCCGTGAGTTCCGCGGAGCGCCCCATTCTGCTCTCTCACGATGTCTAATGACTACTGAGGTCGCTGATATGGAGCACCTGGCAGTAGGCGGTAGCACAATGCACCTTCTATGAAAAACGTACGTTTTTGGGAGTGTCCAGATACTTTTGATCACATAATGTATATATAAAATTTAACTAACACGCCCACAAGGCTTAAAATAAAACAGATGATAGTAAAACTGAATTTACATAAATCCTGAGTACGAAATACATTACACGTAACCAGAACAAATAGTATTCATAAATTACCAGCAGAGTTCAAATCCGATAAACAGGAAGTAGTCAACCCGGTCGAAATAAGTGTGGAAATAAACAGTTTTAGCAACGTCAAGCTGCCAAATTGGAACCGGTATACTCTTTAAACAAAATCTGGGTTAATTCAAACCTAAAACAATATAACACACGTAATTTAAAGAGCCTTTAGGAACAGCGGAGAGTCTACACATAAGATGCTTACCTAGTAAGTCCAGTAAGTGCCGATGACTATAGTTCACTAGTCCCACTTTGCCCGTGAATTTTGTAGCCACAAATAGCCAACAAAATTCGGGCGTCTTCCAACACATCCGATAGACATGCTCTCGGATATGTAAGCTGGTAGAATAGAGAAACACATATGCGCTCAGTCACATTTAGCTTCAGCAGATGCCCATAGTATCCACGACTAACAGCATTTGTCGATGGATGGCCACCCTTCAGTTATTGGTAGTTAACGAGTGACAGCGAGCTCATGCGCAACGCCAATAGCTCGGAGCGGTGAAGATTGCGCAATGCCGTCTCGGGGCAACGGGACATGACGCGGTTGCTGAGCAACAGAGGCAAGGAGACTATACAACAATCTGATTTCATATCAAAGCATCACAGAGGTCAATGCTTATTAGTTAAAACTTCTTTTTTTTAGTCATCGTACTTTTGAATGGACTGATGCGACCCACCCACTCCTGGACCTTTAGTTTTTTTTTCCATCATTCCTACCTCGATGTGTAGACTGAACAGTAGGGGAGAAAGACTACATGCCTGTCTTACACTTTTTTTAATCCGTGCACTTTGTTCTTGGTCTCTTATTGTTCCCTCTTGGTTCTTGTACATGTTATATTGTAAGTAGCGTGAATAAAAGGACGCTATGTGCAAGAAGCATGAAGGGCCCTTTGAATGTATCCTGATAGCTAAAAGAGCCACGCGCACTTTGAATAAGAAAATGCTACTTGACACTGAAATCAATATAAAAGATAGGATCGCCACCAACTCTAGCCACACGACAAAGAAGAAGTAGCACTGAGTCGGAAAATAATTTATTAATAAGAAGAACTCACAAAAGAACATTCATTGTAAAGTCATTGATAAAGAATGGGATGTAGTTATTAATATGATCCAGGCATTCTTCCCGTGAATCAAATATTGAGTAAAGTAAATAGGTCGTGAACACCATGCGTAAGTGCAGCCTGCAGCAAGATTCGTGAAAACACGATCTATTCCAGAGCATTTGTTTCAGATAAAAAAAGGGACACTAATCACTACACCTGTGCACATGGAAACGCTATAGGTGGGCCAACAAGGAAAACTACAAGGTAAATGGCGAAGGTAACGGCGACGTAACATCGGTACACAAGATAAGATTGAAGGCAAAATTATTTATTCCTTAAAACATTGATGTAGTGCATCTATAGACTGCTGTTGCATGCTAACTATGTACAATTGCTTGTGAAATACTATACGTTTCATAACAGACTCGCGTGCCCACTCGGTCCGCGGAGACAATTTCTATGGACCGTGGCCAAATTTTAATCACATGAGACAAAGAAAATTCACAAATACACAAAAATTACCAAGATCCGGAAAAGATTAGAAGCATACACACACAGTTGTAGGCACATAAACACTCACACTGAACCGAGGGCACTTCAACATATGCAACTCCCTTGTGCTGCGTTCCTCTCACGGATCAAAGTCAAGACTGCATTGGGAATCAAACTGAAAGTCTACAAAAGCCTTGCATTCCCTGCTGCAACCCAGCAAGTAAATCTTTATAAGACGAAATTCGTGACCAAAAGCTAAAAGCTCCCCTCTCTATGTGACAACGCGCCACGCGGTCAGTCCAACTCACCCTTCTTCAACTGGAGCACAGCTGTGTACGCTTCCCGTACCGGCGGCAGACTGCCCCCGCTTCTCCAGCCTCTTCCACGCTCCGCGTGGACCGGAAAACCCCAGGATGCCATTTCCGCCACCAACCTAACGCAGGTGGATTTCTCCCAAGTAGCGGAAACCTCTTTGCCGACTTGACCACTACGAGAGTTGGCAATGAAAGGTGGCTACAGGACCCTTTCATCACCCCAAACGTCCCGGAGAAGACTGTGCCGCGAATTTTCTCGCCATGCTAGGAGATTCGCCAACAGTCTTCGAAACAAACATACCCTAACGAGTAACAATTGCAACAGTAAACAGCAGCACAAAGGAGTTGATTAATCTTTAATATCCAAGTGAGCTTTATCTGACCTTAGTCAATAATTGTGACCTCATGCGGTCCGCAAAGCAAACAGAACAAATTAAATTAAGCGTGATATACCACGCTAACATCATGTCATCTGACCTACTACGACCACAACCATGAGATATTATTTTAAAATTGCTTTACCCAACTATCAAAAGTTAACATAGAGTCATAGGTGAACAGGTACATAATATATATAAATATATAAGCAAATACAATGATGCAAAATCATTATCACGAACCAAAGCAGTATCATCTGGTGCTGACATATATAAAAACATGCAAGTGAAAGTGCAAAATACAATATTCACAACAAATACAGTGATACAAAATCATTAATGAACCCAATGGTATGACAGCTGGTAAATAATCACCTATGGGAAATAAGACATGAGTACAAAAACACATCCAGAAATCAACTCGTTGACACGCTGTCATTTTTCAGTTTCGCCACATGGTTGTTTCACTGGGTATTCTCTTTAGGTGCTGGGGTGGGCGTCTCTTCTAAAGGCGACTTGGAGGATAAGCTACTAGGGGACCACAACACTGAACTGGGGAGTTCGCAGCGGCGTTGATTGTAGCGTCCGTTGTAACCCAGGTTGTTCATCCTAGACAGCACCCCGCGACGTTGCCTCGTGCCCGTTTCCACCCTCTGCGTCCATACTGTGGGATGGTTCGGCGTTGCAGATTTGCAGGACATCGCCACTTGTGGGCCCTGCCTCATCATCGAGAAGGCGGCTTGGCGGTCGTCGTCCGTGTGTTGTGGAGGAATGTGTTTTACCGACACACGCCCCCGTCTCCTGTCGTGTCAATGGGGAGACACGCGCTCTTCTGCGTCGCATCGAGGTCGACGTAAACTCGTGCGGGTGTCGGGCTTGAGACCCGCTTATCACCTCTTTGCACCGTCTCAGCTGATGCGTCAGTGGTGGGACCCGCGTCCCTCCGGGCAGTGGGCGTTACCTCACCGCAGCGGCCGTCTGGACTAGCGGCGCTCAGGGATCGGCGGCCTCGCCTGGTGTGCGTCATACTTTCCCTTTCGCTTGTCAGATGACTAGCGCATGGGGTGGAACGCCGGCCATCAGCTGGCGCTGCCGTGGTGACACGCCTGCGGGCTCCGTTGTGAGCCTGCGCCTGGGGGAAGACCAGCATCCCCTCCCCTCTGATGGGGAAACAGCTGTACAGCTGTGACCGCTCGCCGCACCGCTGCTTCGCCGTTGATACCAGGGTTCTGCAACGCCTGCCGGTGGACCAAGCCCTGTGCTTTCTGATGCGGAGGCTCCCTAGGCGGCCTTGCACCCACTTAAGAACTGCGCTCACAGAGATCGTTACAAAATATCATGTGTACAGATTACCACAAAACCTTCGGAGTTTCTCACTCCTGATCAATACATGGAATAGTGCCCAAAATTAACTTGACAAAAGGGCCTTCTTAACATTACTAATAAAAAAAACAATGAAGGAAATTAAATAACCAATATTCAAACAAACAAAAAATCCTTTTTATAAAATATAGTTCCAGCATTACATCTGCTGTCAATCATTCAGGGTAGATCTTGTACAAGGTTTGGTCAGGATTTGGATAGGATATGGCGCCGCTGCTAGCTACAGACACAAAACTCTACCTGCTCCTAACTACGCTCTCACACACAATCTACACAGCTCGTACTAGTCACCATCACCATATAGCCCGACTACAATTCCCACATATAAACAAAATATTCCTTTCAGCACCAATACCCATATCGTTGTTCATTGACTGCTCCTCCAAGGTTTGCAGAACATGTTTGCTGATCTGTGAAAAATTTCCGAGACTTCTTTTCTATGGACATTGCATAATAAAAGTTATGATTAATGAGACACAGAAGGTTCATTCAAGTCACATCTGGAATGGTAAACGTTTCAACATCTATTCATCAGACTAATGCAAAAGGTCAGTGGGCATAAAAATGAAAATAAAAATCACCCTATCCTATTAGCAACACATAAACACTTCGTCCTATAAGTACATAAAAAAATACTGACAAAAGAAATCCATTGTCCAGGGCCATGAGTACCCAACTTACTGCTATCATAAGATACTCATAATGATTACACACTTACTCACCACATGTCCCCAGGGCTCCTCACCTACCGTCATGTTATTTTAGCTTGGAGGTAGTCGCATTGATTCTCTATTAAATATCAAGCTGCTTGAGGTTATAAGCTGTTTCCATATACATCTTCTAGGGTTTCACACCCTGGTGTCCTCAACCGTACCTAGTAGTATGTGACGGCAAGTTAGACTTTCCAAATATCTTATAAGATGGCAACTCGGAAAATCAAACATTATTAGTCTCCCTTAATACACAAGTCCTTCACCTACAAGTCACCAAGTTGCTTCATTAACATCGCAGTACATTTGAAAAATCTCACTGAATCATGCTCACCTAAGGGGAATAAGAACACTAAAACTGTAATTTATCATCAAGAATTACCTTACAACTATTGACTCGCCACGCCAACACACCCGATACCTTTTTAGTCATCAAAGAACGAAAGCAATCTTACTGTAATAGGAAACACTTCATATGAGCCTCATGATCATTCACATTCAGACGTTTTGAAGCTGCACAACACTACTCCTTTCTGCTGAGAAGAAGAAATAACTACACACATATTGGGGGACCCTTTACAATTCATAGAAAATATAAACTTTAATTTCAATCACACCAGAGTGAATCAAAACATTGCAAAATATACACTGTAAGTTTACGAAACAGAGGCGACTGGGTTTACCGCGGGCACACCAATACTGTGGCCCTCCCTCAACAAATCTTCCCTAATATCGTCTTCCTTTATTCAAATGCACATCAATATCATCAATAGCGCCGGTCCTCATTTAGTTTGACGCCAACCGAGCCAGCCAACAGTCATTGATCCCTTTGATTAGAGGCATTTGTCGGATTGTGCCGCGGGTTTGCGGGACGAATTTCAACACCCACTGGCGGACCACCCGTACTGTTTACGGCACCCCTGTTGTTGCTTGTTCGATAATTATTCTGGGGTCGGTCACGACTACCGTTCCTGGGTTCGCTGTAATTGCGCCTAAATCTCTGCTCATTACCATATCTTCTAAACTCCCAGGGGTGTCTTTGATTTCCTCTAGGTGAATGATGACCATTGGCATAGTTCGTTCTGCCCGTGTTCCGTGAGGAGTCGCGACGCTGCCAACGCTCGCGCATTCTGTAACTCTCAGGCGACTCATTACGTCTGTATTGCCACCTGTCTCTACGGCTGCGGCTTCGCTTGCGCGGCCGCTGCTCGTAGGCGCTCTGACCGTAATTCTGCGTGGTGCCATTCGCATCGCACTCAAGCTCTAAAAGGAAATTGCGAAACCCCTCTACGTCATCCTTACATCGTCCTGCAAGGATAACGTGCCGCAACTGCATTGGAAACTTTCCCAGGCAAATACGAATAATTTCTGCAGGTCCATAAGGATCGTCAAGATGTTCATTCGCCTGCAGCATGTGCTCGAACATCTGCACAGGGCTGGAGAATTTTGACCTGTTTAACTCTGGTAGCATAATGAGTCCGTGTTTTACACGACTTTGCGCTGCCACTGACCAATATATCGTCAGGAAGTGTTGACGAAACTCCCCAACAGTGTAGCAATTGCGTGCAATTGACCTCATCCGCGCCGCTGGCTCACCTTCGAGGTAGCCGCACATATACTCTATTTTGTGCGCACTGGGCCACGTAGGAGGGAGGGAGAACTCGAACTGCTGTAACCAGGCCCGCGGGTGAATCCCCGAAGCCGAGTTACGGAAGACTTCAAACTTCCTCACGGTCAGAAAATGTTTAAAGTCAAATTCGTGAGTTTCCCTTGGCGAACGTTCCTGAGGGGATCCGCGCCGTTCCCACCTGGTACGAGATCCGTGATCATGACGATGATCAAATTCGCCATCGTTCCCGGAATCATCGTCGGAATAATGGCCCTTTCGTTCATTTCTTTCAACTTCATGGGCCTTTAACCCTTTTAGGTGAAGTTCTAAACGGGCCATGCGCTCACATATTCCCTCGATAACCCCTTTTTGATGTATTTTTATTTCACACTGTCCACGCCGGCATTTCGATATCGACCGTATTTCGTCTGCATCCGCTGATGACGAGGTAATCGTTTCCCTATTATTGTCAGACTTACGCGCCACTGCGTCTGAGATCCTGGCTATTTCTTCTCGCATCTCTCGGTGGGCCGTGTCTTGTTTTGTTTGCGTGAGCCCTTGCTCTCGCTCGAGAGCTATTATCGCCTGGCTGAGGGTTTCTACCTGCGCGCTAAGGTGGACCGGGCACTTAGCCGCAGTGTCCTCTATTCGGGACACAAGAGCCGCGTGGTCACTCTGGCATTGTTCTGCTAACGCGCGGAGATCCCTGGCGGACTTTTGTCCTACTCGGGACTCAAGAGCCGCTTGTTCACTCTGGCATTGTTCTGCTAGTATACGTATATTCCCAGCGAACCTTTCTTCTTGCTCCATCATCTGCTTGCTAATGACTTGCTGCCCCTCTTCTAAGGCGGAGATGCGTTGGTCAATGATCGCCAGTTTCTCCCCAACACCCTGTACTATTTCACTACTCAATCTTTTATTTGCTTCCTCGATATCCCTTTTATTACTGTCTAGTAATTGCCGTAGCATAGTCTG
Organism: Schistocerca americana; assembly: GCF_021461395.2. Classification (NCBI taxonomy): domain Eukaryota; kingdom Metazoa; phylum Arthropoda; class Insecta; order Orthoptera; family Acrididae; genus Schistocerca; species Schistocerca americana. Next base: position 648,614,855 of record NC_060122.1, read on the forward strand.
TAATGAATTTGCATCTATCGACTGATTCGAAAACACTACAGCGGGCTCAGGATGGACAACACTTGTGCTTGCGTTTTCTGCGTTTCGTTCCTGGTCGGACTCGACGTTCTGACCTCGTCCTTGTTCAGAGTTGTTGTGTGACTGGTTTTTCCGATCGCGGCTCCCTGAACAGCTACGCGTCTCCATCATAAGGACAGTTACTCCGTGCTCCAAAATACAAGAATAGTACCAAAGTTTCCTAATGGACTCACAGTCCCCACAAGGCAGCCAAGATTTACTATATTACACCGATACACGACACAGGACAAGAATCGACCCACACTTGTAACACAATGGAATACCGAATCACAATGTCTATACAGTAATACATAAACAAAATAAAACATGGAAGAAAATGCACACCTATATCCTAAATTCAAATAAATTCTGTGTTGCAGAAAGACAATATACCAATTAGCACATCCAACCGAAAATAACTAATCCTCACTGCGCATCAGAAGATCTCTGGTTTACCGAAATCCGTGAGCAGGGTAAGCCATGTGTAAGTAGCGTGAATAAAAGGACGCTATGTGCAAGAAGCATGAAGGGCCCTTTGAATGTATCCTGATAGCTAAAAGAGCCACGCGTACTTTGAATAAGAAAATGCTACTTGACACTGAAATCAATATAAAAGATAGGATCGCCACCAACTCTAGCCACACGACAAAGAAGAAGTAGCACTGAGTCGGAAAATAATTTATTAATAAGAAGAACTCACAAAAGAACATTCATTGTAAAGTCATTGATAAAGAATGGGATGTAGTTATTAATATGATCCAGGCATTCTTCCCGTGAATCAAATATTGAGTAAAGTAAATAGGTCGTGAACACCATGCGTAAGTGCAGCCTGCAGCAAGATTCGTGAAAACACGATCTATTCCAGAGCATTTGTTTCAGATAAAAAAAGGGACACTAATCACTACACCTGTGCACATGGAAACGCTATAGGTGGGCCAACAAGGAAAACTACAAGGTAAATGGCGAAGGTAACGGCGACGTAACATCGGTACACAAGATAAGATTGAAGGCAAAATTATTTATTCCTTAAAACATTGATGTAGTGCATCTATAGACTGCTGTTGCATGCTAACTATGTACAATTGCTTGTGAAATACTATACGTTTCATAACAGACTCGCGTGCCCACTCGGTCCGCGGAGACAATTTCTATGGACCGTGGCCAAATTTTAATCACATGAGACAAAGAAAATTCACAAATACACAAAAATTACCAAGATCCGGAAAAGATTAGAAGCATACACACACAGTTGTAGGCACATAAACACTCACACTGAACCGAGGGCACTTCAACATATGCAACTCCCTTGTGCTGCGTTCCTCTCACGGATCAAAGTCAAGACTGCATTGGGAATCAAACTGAAAGTCTACAAAAGCCTTGCATTCCCTGCTGCAACCCAGCAAGTAAATCTTTATAAGACGAAATTCGTGACCAAAAGCTAAAAGCTCCCCTCTCTATGTGACAACGCGCCACGCGGTCAGTCCAACTCACCCTTCTTCAACTGGAGCACAGCTGTGTACGCTTCCCGTACCGGCGGCAGACTGCCCCCGCTTCTCCAGCCTCTTCCACGCTCCGCGTGGACCGGAAAACCCCAGGATGCCATTTCCGCCACCAACCTAACGCAGGTGGATTTCTCCCAAGTAGCGGAAACCTCTTTGCCGACTTGACCACTACGAGAGTTGGCAATGAAAGGTGGCTACAGGACCCTTTCAATATATTACTCTTCTTTCCTTACAGCTTAAGCATTTTTTTCTCAGGATTTTGAATATCTTGCACCACTTTATTCTGTCAAACGCTTTTTCAAGGACGACAAATACTATTAGCATTTTAATGATTTTTCTTTAGTCTTGCTTCCTTTATCAAGTACAACGTGAGAACTGCCTCTCTCGTGCCTTTACCTTTCCTAATGCCAGACTGATCGTCGTCTAACATATCCTCACCTTTATTTTCCCTTCTTCTGTATAGTATTCTTGTCAGCAACTTCGATGACTAAGCTGTTAAACTGATTGTGCGATAATGCTCGCACTTGTCTGCTGCTGCAGACTTCGGAATTGTGTGTTGATGTGGTTTTTCAGAAAGTCTGATGGTATGGTCTCAGTCTCATATATTCTACACAACAGCTTGAATAATCGTTTTGTTGCCACTTCCCCTAGTGATTTTAGCAATTCCAGTGGAATGTTATCTATTCCTTCTGCCTTATTTGATCTTAAGTCTTCCAAGGATCTTCTAACCTTTGATTCCAATACTGGATACTCTATCTCCGACGGGGGGAGCCGTACGGACCGTCACAAGGCGCCTCAGACCACGCGGCTACCACGCGCGGCGACTATCCTGGTACACGGTTCTTGGCACATTGTCCCAACCCGAGTTGCAGATTGCGAATTTAATAAATAAAAATGCCGTGTGGCTAGGGCCTCCCGTCGGGTAAACCGTTCGCTTGGTGCAAGTCTTTCGAGTTGACGCCACTTCGGCGACTTGCGTGTCGATGGGGATGAAATGATGACGATAAGGACAACGCAACACCCAGTCCCTCAGCGGAGAAAATATCCGACCCAGCCGGGAATCGAACCTGGGCCGTTAGGTATGACATTCCGTCCCGCAGACCACTCAGCTACCAGAGGCGGACGCGAATTTAACAGCCTGCAGGGGAGACAAAAATTTTATTTCCTTCCCCTCCCGCCCATGTCCTCAGCCCCGCTCTCTCTACCTATCTCCCCCTCCCACCTCTCTCCATCAATCTAAACCTCTTTCTCCCACTTTCTGTTCCTTCTGTCTCCGTATACCTCCTCCTCCTCTTCCCCCATCGGAGAATATTTCCTTTGGATGCTGTCTGCGAAATTTGCCGCGAATAGCATTAGTAGTAAAAACATAATACACAAAAACGACATGCATTATCAGTATTTTTCCACGCACATCTGAACCCACAGAGCGATTGTTGCCTAACAGGAAGGGATGTGTATACCAAGTTTGGTTAAAATTAGTCCAGTGGTTTGAGAGGAGAAGTGGGACACACACGCATAGACGCATAGATACATCAATTGTTATAATACACTGAAGCGCCAAAGAAACTGGTATAGGCATGCGTCTTCAAATACAGAGATTTGTAAACAGGCAGAATACGGCGCTGCGGTCGGCGACGCCTATATAAGACAACAGTGTTATGGTGATATAGTCGGCGCACCAGCGATGGCACACAGCATCTCCGAGGTAGCGATGAAGTGGGAATTTTTCCGTAACACCATTTCACAAGTGTACAATGAATATCAGGAATTCGGTAAAACTTCAAATCTCTGACATCCCTGCTGTCGGAAAAAGATCATGCAAGAATGGGACCAACAACAACTGAAGACAATCGTTCAACTTGTCAGAAGTGCAACCCTTCCTCAGATTGCTGCTGATTTCAGCGCTGGGCCATCAACAAGTGTCAGAGTGCGAGTCATTCAACGAAACATCATCGATATTGGCTTTCGGAGCCGAAGGCCCAATTGTGTACCCGTGATGACTGCACGACACCAAGCTTTACGCCTCGCCTGGACCTGTCAACACCGACACTGGGTTGTTGATGACTGGAAACATGTTGCTTGGTGAGATGAGTCTCGTTTCAAGTTGTATCGAGCTGATGGACGTGTACAGGTATGGAGACAGCCTCATGAATCGAAGGACCCTGCATATCAGCAGGGGACTGTTCAAGCTGGTGGAGGCTTTGTAATGGTGTGGGTTCAAATGGTTCAAATGACTCTAAGCACTATAGGATTTAACATCAGTCCCCTTGACTTAGAACTACTTAAACACAACTAACCTAAGGACATCACATACATCCATGCCCGAGGTACGATTCGAACCTGCGACCGTTGCAGCAGCGTGGTTCCATACTGAAGCTCCTAGAACCGCTCGGCCACATAAGCCGGCTAATGGTGTGGGGCGTGTGCTGTTGGAGTGATATGGGACCGATGATACGTCTATATACGACTCTGACAGGTGAGACGTGCGTAAGCATCCTCTCTGATCACGTCCATGGTGCATTCCGGCGGAGTTGGACCATTCCAGCAGGATAATGCGACACCCCGCACCCCAACGTTCAGAACTGCTACAGAGAGGCTCTAGGAACACTGCTGAGTTTAAACACTTCCGCTGGCCACCAAAGTCCTCAGATATGGACAGTATTGAGCGTATCTGGGATACCTTGCAACGTGCTATTCAGAGGAGATCTCCATCCCTTACGGATTTAGGGACGGCGCTGCGGGATTCGTAGTGTCAGTTCCCTCCAGCACTAGTTGAGACATTATTAGAGTACGTGCCACGACTTGTTGCGGCACTTCTGCATGCTCGCGGGGGCCCTACAACTTATTAGGCAGATGTACCAGTTTCTTCGGCTCTTCAGTGTATGTACGGGTTTCGCGTAATTGGGCACGAAAATCGAAATTTTATAATTCTGTCACAAGCTACTCATTGCGCGGTATAATTCTATGTTAAAGGCTTAGCCCAGCAAGACAAGTATTATCGTTAGAAGCTGTAAATACACGTTGAAACAGCGCAACTGACGGTGTACCAGTTACCCAAACTATACACAGTATTTGAGAAAGAGAGCAGCACTTAGCGACCTTAAAGAACATTACACGTAATTTCAAATCATCACGAAACATTTTCTCGCTGACGTCCCTCGCAAAATGATTAAAGGAAAAAAAATTATCGCTTACTGCATTTTCGCTGTTCATGCAGTAAAACTTCAGCATCAGGGATGACATTTTAATTTATTATTTCCGCATTGCTGACTGTATTCGCAACAAGTTTTGCAGACAGCACCCACATGTGCCACTGAATTTACCTGCAACATTATATCATTGTATGGCACATAATTGAGGAGATATGACGCCATAAACACTAGATGAATGAAAAACTAGCTTTTGTTTAAAATAGGGAGCAAAGTACCCAGTCTGTGTTCATCCAGTGCTTCATCATGAGAGCAATTGGCGACTCGCAGCAAAAGTTAAACGTAATGTCAAACCTTTCTAAAGTTTCTCTCGCTTGCATGCTTAAAGTCAAATAGGGTAAGTCCGGGGCAACTGGACCACTGGGTGAGACGGACCAGTGGCGTACTTCACAAACGGCCTATATGGAGCAGCTCCATTTACTTGTGGAAAAGCTTTTATATGAACAAAGTTGTTGCTGTTACTTTGGTGTTAATTCTGGAGGAAAAACGCAATCTCTGTTCTGGTAAGCAGAGAAGTTTTATTATGTAGTTACTCAATTTTGGCATTAAGGCGTAATTTGCACGATATCGATGCAGTTTTCTTACTGCACGCTTGACAGATTTACGAGGAAGAGTCAAACACTTCCGGGACTGGTGCTGCCATCTGGGAAGTAGGAGTAGTAGATCTTTGCACCGCTAGGTGGCGAGAGCTGCATATCTGATGAGTCCGTGTGCAGAGTGGCATTCAGCTGGGAGGACGTGTTGCGTGTCCACAGTGATTTCCATAATACTCTGTATTTAGTGTGTGGCGATTTTACGACGGATCCACGAACAGAACAGTGCTTGTGTATCAAATTGTGTGCGAATCTCGGAAAAAGTGCTACCGAGGCCCTTGCAATGATTCAACAAGTGTTTGGGGGACAGAGCATTAGCCATACGCATGTGTTTGAGTGGCTTTCCAAGACCCAGAGAAGTGAGACAGGCGAAGAGCAAAGTGAAGAGCATGATCATCGTTTTCTTTGATACCAAGGGAATTGTGCAGAAAGAATTCGTCCCACCCAACCAAACAGTGAATTCCACTGTGACGTTTTGCGACGGCTCCATGAAAACGTGCGGCGACGACGGCCCGAACTTAAGCGTCAAGCTAACTGGCTGCTGCATCACGAAAACGAGCCCTGTCACACGTACTTGCTCACCAGGACGTTTTTGGCAAAAAACAACATGGCGGTTGTACCCCACCCACTGTACTCGCCAGATTTGGCACCTTGCGACTTCGCGCTGTTCCCAAAATTGAAACTCAAGTTAAAAGGCCGCCTGTTCGACACTCTAGAGAGGATCCAAGAAGCATCGCTGGCGGTGATAAACACCCTTAAAGAGCAGGACTTCCAGAAAACGTTTGACTAGTGGCAGAAGCGCTGGGACCGGTGTGTAAGTGCGGATAGGAACTGCTTCGAGGGTGATGGTGACCGGCCGGCCGTGGTGGCCGTGCGGTTCTAGGCGCTTCAGTCCGGAACCGCAGGACTGCTACGGTCGCAGGTTCGAATCCTGCCTCGGGCATGGATATGTGTGATGTCCTTAGGTTAGTTAGGTTTAAGTAGTTCTAAGTTCTAGGGGACTGATGACCTATGATGTTAAGTCCCATAGTGCTCAGAGCCATTTGAACCAACCATTTTGATGGTGACCATTAGCACCAGTCCCGAAAATTTTGGATAGCAACTTGTATAGGTGTGAAACTAACCTAAAATGGCCATCGAGTTCGCTGCCTACAAACAGAAATTTGAGTGTTCCATCTCTCCCAGACAATTGGGAGAAATGGACCACTTGTTTTAATGTGAGAGAGACGGAGCGCAATAAAATTTAGCATATGGAATAAACCTACTGAAGATGAACGCAGTCCCAGACTATGCTTATTTGTCGGAAGATAGTATCTGCCAACTAATGGAAGAGCAGAATCTCATACACAGCCCAATCAGCTACTTTAAAGTCCATCACTAGACATCCCAAGTGCACCAAAGGAGCAGAGGTATCTGCACAAGTAAAACTGCTTCACTGACACAATGTCGGACTACGCATCCACTAAACCTAAAACTTCCAAGATTACCACTTAGAAACCGACTACTCCTAACCGAACAAAGACAAAACTTATGGGTCAAATATTCTAACATTCTGCGTGGTGTCTGTTTGTTCTAAGTCGTGTCTCCCTACCACTTTCGCGCAACGACGCTCTGAGCGTGTTTTTTAGGGAATTGACTAGTTTGAACCTGGGACCTGTTGCTGGTAACGAGACGCCAGACAACACATGTCATGTAGAGTTCAGAAGAGTTCAGTGAGACTAGCGATGATATAACCAAATACTTAATGATTTCAGCGTCAGCTCCACTGCACTCCCTGTAAAAGAATCTTAATACTAACTAAATTTAGTGGAAGGGGTTCAAGGCTTTCCTATTTTTAGTTAGCTGGTAAAATAACGTCGAAAAAGCAGTTAAGTTTACCATTGGAAATTTTATTCTACTCACAAAACATTGTTTATAAATTGCACTATTGATAAAAGGAAATATTATAATACAGGATGATAAAAACCAACTGCGTTCAACAAAAATGTGAACGAATATTCTCTGAGTGGGTTTCCGAGTTCTACAATGGATCGAAGGATGACCCATGCCATATCACATCTATAATCTAGGTTTAAATTAAGTTTCACAAAAGAGAAATCTATCAAAATGGTCTACAGTGACCCTCAACTATCTTTAATTAGTTATTTAACTTGTCGTAAATTACAGTGGCTGATGTGGCTTGTCAATAATTATACAACAGAAAAATCATCGCGTTTCAGATTTTAACTTACGTAGCAAATGTGAATACCCTGAGCTTCAATTGACGATCGACACTAGTATTATGTAAAAAGGGGATGTAACAGATGAGACTTCTGCAGTTCTGAGTGAAGCCTTATGCGCTCAAAAATGCGGCATCGCGAGCGTTCATTAGCATGTCGGTGTTCGTCAGGGGCCGGAGGGCGGCACAGCACCACACACCTCGCCGTCTTGGAAGCAACTTTCTCCTAACTTCTCCTTACTACAATTTACCAAATTTGGCTTAAAAAAACAAACTATCTGGCTGTGTTTTCATCTGACCAATCAGGGTCTCAATGTTAACCTTAAGCTCCGCCTACAAAAATTCTGTCTGTCCAATGAGAAACGTTATACTTTTCGTGTTGGGGCAATGTTTTTAACGTTTGCAACGTAACAGAGACGCGAAAAAGTCTCACGCTAAAACTTGCCCCTGGTGTGGCCCTTTTAGTGTTATCGTAAGATCTATACTGTTCTTCTGGAGGTCTCTATCTTTTAACATGGGCTGGGGGGTGGTCCTGGTGGTTGGCTGGCAACGTGGGTGTCCGTCCCTTATCGTAGGGCCTTCTAGCTTAACACGCTTCTGCCCTCGGCTTCTGTTCTCGTTTCTTCCCTCGGAAATGTCAGGATTTATTCGGAGCTATGTGACATACTGCCGGATTTGCTTATCAGGTCAGGGTTTTCATGGAAGATGTTGGATTTGCCTGACACCTTACAATATCACCGGTTCTTTCTACTTATAAAACCATGAATATTAATGGGTAGGTGACAACTGTATCCAAATGGATAAACTCTACTGAAAATATTGAAACTTTAAAGAAAACGTCGGATAAGGAAAGGAAGGAAACATAAAAAAAGGCACAAAATGGTGACCAAAGGGAAATACTAGTGAAGAGAAAAATAGACTGAGGAAGCTAAAAGAGAAAAATATTGCAAACAGCTGACAATGTTCATCACAGATGCAGTTGTTGTAGAAGATTATGGTTCAAATGGCTCTGAGCACTATGGGACTTAACTTCTGAGGTCATCAGTCCCCTAGAACTTAGAACTACTTAAACCTAACTAACCTAAGGACATGAGACACATCCATGCCTGAGGCAGGATTTGAACTAGCGACCGTAACGGTCGCGCGGTTCCAGACTGTAGCGCCTAGAACCTTTCGGCCTCTCCGGCCGGCTAGAAGATTATGAAATTAACCTAGATGAATGATTTGGGTGTTTCGAAATCTATTACGAAACTAATAAAAAATGAGGGTGGGTTTCAGCACGTTTCCCGTTCACCGAGGGTCACATGAATGTTCTTCAAGATTTGGTGCTATGAGTAATTACTGTAATCAGAGAAAAGTAGACTAATGCTTGAACAAAACCAAGAACTCATCAGAAATGCCAATGTTCAATCAGGCTTTATAATAAAGTTGTTACTACTAAAATATTTAATAATACAATCTGTATTCATTATAATATATTGCAAATAAAAATACGTAATTTTACTTGATAATTTTCTTTATGTATAGCCATTTTTGTTTGGTCCATCTCTCCCAGTACAGTAGCTCATCTCACCCATATACCCATGTGTGAGATGGACCAATCATGTATATTTTTATTTTATCATATCTCTTGTCGTTCAAGTGGCAGTGACTCAGTATTATATTGTACTTACGTTTATATGGCACTACGTACGAACATGCTGCCAGACGTAAAAAAAGTTAAACTACACACAAATTTTGTGCCGAAGAAAAAAGTGGTCCAACTACAGTATCTTGGATTTATCGTAATGAACACGCTATTTGATTCGCAAAGTGGTCAGACGCTCCAAACTTTTTAAACATGGGAGTTTCCTGGTCGTATTTTGAAACGTTGTCGTGTAATCGGGAATACAACAGAAAGAACCACTTAGGATGATGAAGGAACGAATAATTCCGCTATGAACGGAACATTTCCTCGCCAATAGGAATCGTTTTAAGTTTATGAAACGAGTTAATACCGCATAAGACCTTGAGTTGGTGCACCAGTATTTTTCATCGCGTTGCAGGATATTTCATCGGTGCGGATCAGTTACGGCGATTGCGTGTTTTGTCCACGAGTTTTACCTGCACACAAAAATTGCGTAATGCCTTCACGGAATCGGAAAAATCGCGAGGCGGGATTTGTAGAGACGCGAGCAGCGGAACGAATGGCGGCCATCAGCGCTTGCGCTACGCGGCGGTCGGTGGTCGGCGGCTCGTTTTCATTCAGACGAGCGGAAACCCGATAAGCGGCGGGAGCTGTGAGCGGCGCGCCCAATGACGCCATCACCGCGCAGGCGGCGGCGACCCCTGTCGAATGGGGCACAATGAGCGGTGATCGGCCGCGCCGGCCAGGGAAAGCTAAAGCCCTGCCGCTGGAAAATCCAGGGCCGAGCCACCGGAAAGTCTGGAGCCCTGCCAGCAGCAGGCATGTGCACTAGCTGTTGGCTAAATCAGGATGGCGGGACATGCATTTGAACTCCGTTCCTCGCCAGTTATAGTCTCTTGAGTGACACTGTCATAAGGCAGTGCCTCTCCACATACACAAAGGTAACGTACTGCGAACACGTTGACAGATTCACTGTAAGATTATAAAGTTTCTGAAGAATCGCTGGAGGTAATTTCTTCCATAAAATATCTAGGAGTGTGCGTCCAGAGCAATTTGAAATGTAACGATCACATAAAATTAATCTCCAGTAAGGTTGTAAGGTGTCAGACAAATAGCATACATTACATGGAATTCCTGAAACAATTCCAGTTAAATTGATATGTCACAATACATAGTTACATGAAAATGTTCTAATTTTATTGATAGGCAAATTGAATAAACAAGCCCACATCTCGCGAATATAAACCACTAACACTTACACTAGTAATAGCAGACAAGTAATTTCCCAGACCCAAGCTAAGAAAAAAATGGCTCTGAGCAAAATAAAAAAATAAAATAGAAAAAGGTTCAAATGGCTCTGAGCAATGTGGGACTTAACTTCTAAGGTCATCAGTCCCCTAGAACTTAGAACTACTTAAACCTACCTAACCTAAGGACATCACACACATCCATGCCCGAGGCAGGATTCGAACCTGTGACCGTAGTGGTCGCGCGGTTCCAGATTTTAGCGCCTAGAACCGCTCGGTCACCGCTGCCGGCCCAAGTGAAGAGACACAGTTCTGAGATAAGCAGAGTTTTACGACGTCAACGCCCATCCGATGTTAGGCCGAAACCTTCACAGCAGGACATTCAGCGGACACAATGCGACGCTGGAGCCACTACGTAGGTTGCTGCAAAAGCCGCCCTTGTCCCAGCTTTTAAGGATGACCCTTCAGAAAGCCTTTCTGCAGGAACACAGCTGGAGATCGCAGATAAATACGCCGAGAAATCCAACTCAAAACATTGGCTACTCAGTCTAGCCACCTGTACTAAAACCTGCATGGAAAAACGCTTTTTGTCTCAGTATTACATACCAGAAGTTAAACTTTGCCCTACGAAAGAAACGACGCCAGTGACAGGCTACAGAAACTGTAGTGGGTGGAGTTATAGCAGGTGTGAACGCTCCGATTGGCCAGAAAGAAAACGTGTGGCTACCAGCTTTGATATAGGTAAATGTAGTCAGAAAAGTTCTCTCTTCTCTTGCAGAAAATCGTCGAGTGTTTGAGCAAGGCGACTCATGCCACACTGAAACGACTGCGAGAGTAATTATGTGAATACTTGTTTACAGGCTTGCCTTAACTCATAAGGAGTTAAACTGCAAAAGTCTCGTAGTACAGAGAATTGAGCCGGCCACTGTGGACGAGCAGTTCTAGGCTCTTCAGTCCAGAATGCCGCTGCTGCTACGATCGCAGGTTCGAATCCTGCCTCGGGCATGGGTGTGTGTGATGCCATTAGGATAATTAGGTTTAGGTAGCTCTAAGTCTAGGGGACTGATGACCTCAGATGTTAAGTCCCGTAGTGTTTAGAGCCATTTGAACAGAGAATTGTACCCAACACTAACAGTTATCACTTGCGAGCGATTTGAAGGCAACGACGTATGCACTATTCCAGCCAAGTAGCTTGTACCAGGCAGAGATGGGGGATCCGCTCCTGAACTGATTCATAGAGTTGAATCTTTCAAAGGAGTGAACAATCAGTGTTCAGAAAAAAAGAGCGGTAGCTCCAAACGTTTCCCGCAGCAGAGAGAGAGAGAGAGAGAGAGAGAGAGAGAGAGAGAGAGAGAGAGTGACGCAGCATATCAGCGGGGCCTCTGCTGGTCACAGCACACTACACGCCACACAACACAGCCAGCGCCGGCCTCTGCCCTTCTACTACCTTGGCTGCCTGCATTGTGCAGTGCCCCATTGGATTTTGTGTTTCACATATGCCGTGCCATCTCTGTGGTTCCTCTGCCGCGTGCAGTGTCTGGCGCAGCTTAACTTAGCATCGCACTCCGTCGGCGATCGTTTCAGTCGCACGTCCTGCCCTCTGGGCAGTTAATGCGAGCAACAGGACAGAGAGCTTCCTAGCGGAGAACATAAGAACTACTTGCAACAATCTGCTCGCTAGAGAACGGACGATTTGTCTCGGAGCGAGTGACTGGTGGCCGTTCACCGCTCCACCCACCCTCGGAACTCGCCCGCTCAACGCTCATCCCACCGTTCTCGACTCTAGCCAGAGCGTTGAGCAAAGCAACTCAGGTGTCACTCTGGTCTCTGCGGTCTTAGCTCATGCAGTAATACAGCTCGCGGCTCGACCTGCTTGACTCAGCACCTCTGCATTGGGGTTCGTCTCTACTGGATATTGTTCTTCGTAGTAATACCGCTATGTATATTACATTATTATGTTATGTATACATCATTTGTTTTTATTTTATTTTTATTTGTTTAAACTGATCAGATTAGGTTCCTGACGATGCCTCTTACTATAGGATTTTTATTATGGACACTCGAATTTACACTTTAATTACGAGCGAACCGATAAATGTATCGCAAAATGTGATACACCAATATTTTCCTTGTTTTATTCTGCGTAAGGCTATATGCAGCACTTTAGTCTTACAGTCAAAATTTTTTTTTCTTATTCTGGTACGGATTTTGCGATTTTAGGCGTCTTCGGAAGGAAACATTCACTTTAAAAATATATGGCTTGTGATGTATTTGTACGAGGTTAATGAAATTTTAATACATTATAACCAAATATATTGTTAATGTAAATCTCAAGTTACAACATTTTCCGATCACCCAAAAACCACGTTAGTGCAAAATAAATCAATAATCAAAACCTTTGTCATATCGTGGAAATTTCAATAAACAATACAAAATTCTTACTCATCATCTGTGTTACTTCAAAATAGGATCAAATAAGATCAAAATACAGGTATAGTACTGGAATAAACCAAGTTTAAAGGCAATTTGCCTTCCATTTATTTTCTATTGTGAATGAGTGGTGAGTCATGAAAAAGAGCTGGTTCATTTCAGGGAGTGAACAGTTCTGATCCGATCTCTGAAAAGAACAGTTTTGCCCATCTCTAGTACCAGGTACCAGGCCAATTAACTTAGCTAGGAAACAACAAGGAATCTCGGCTTCACCGAAGACGTAGGAACTTTATCAGACTAGTTAACAGCTGACAGAGATTTGGAATAGATTCTCAGGTTCACAGCTCGCAGTGACAGCAGCCACTGGCGCCGCCGATGCAAGGTAAACATGCACAATCGTGCTACGCCATCAAGTAGTATTCAATTGACACTCAGAACTGCAGTTGTATCCGCCTCTCCTATTTTTTGTACGTTCAACCATGACCTGTAGTTAAACATGGTCATGACTGTCGTGCTTAACTGAAAGGGAACCACATGGTATCAGACCTTATAAAAAGGATTGATCAGCCACTGCAGAGTGCTTTATACTATGAAGTTGTTTTAATTGTGCAGCTATATTTGCAGTGACATTTACGTACCCTGTACAGACCCCATTCATTTTTGGGTATTTTCATTGTGCATTTTTAACGTAATTGATATCTCTGGCCCCAATTGTATTTAATTTGTTTGTATTTTATCGACTCCCAGACATGGTCATCAACCATCTTAGTATTAATGAACCGTAGAATTTTGCTTCACAGTTGTGAACAGCCAATGTCAACATTTTACCATTTTGTGTGCATTGTAATTATGATTATGAAGTTATACTTGAGTAAAAATAAGTTTTAATAATGGGTATCTAAGATTTTCATTTTTGCTAATGTATAGTGTCAGTGTGCGGGTTTTATTTTGTCAAGTTGCGCAATGGATTGATCCAACGAGTTCCCTTTGGCTCCTAAAAGAAATAATTTCCACCCCCACACTACTACAAAAGTCAGACAGACGCTCCTAATGTACCAACAAGAACTGCTTGAAAAACATTCAGTAACAAATATCTTCTGGAGTCGTCCACTGTAAGAAAAGACACAAAAATATTCTATATTCTTACATAACTAGTGGGATATTTGGGTACGGGAGTATTGCTAGTTAGTGTAAGATAAACATTAAACAAACGAAAAACATTATTTAGTGCAAAAAGATTCTGAGAAATCAAGTGAACCTTTTTCTTACAAATTAATAAATTTCTGGGTTCTTTTTGCAACAGTAGATTGCCTCTTACGGATAGGAATGCTATTAATTTACAAAGTATGGAAAGGTTCTTTTCTTCCTTTTCTTTAAGAATGTTGTTTACTTGGCAGAATGGCTGAGAGCCGCACCTACACAACTTGAACAACCTTTCTAGGTATGGTCAAGGCTGTTGTGTGAGAAATGTAATGGAGTGTTCTGTTATGGGGGACAGATGGGGCTCACATATGCTGTAGCTCACAATACCATGAGCTGCGACGACTGCTGTCTGCGTTGCTCGCTGCAGACAAATAACACAACTATCTCTTTCTATCTGGATTGACCTTCGCCAATGAAACTCTCCCTACACCTTGATGAAAGCAAGGACACCTATCCACCCCTAGTCTAACTATTACTGTCGTATACCGGTCAGATAACCAGTCCACCGCGATGCCACTCAGTATTCCCTCACAGGCGTTTAACTAGTACTCTGTCCGCGTTCACACAGCACAATAAGTGTGGCGGCCAACACAGTGAACAATGCTTAATCAAGAGCTACTCAATACAGAGTATCACTCTGATTCGCTAACGACAGAGGTGCTATCCCAGTGAAATACTGAGTTGAAACATTGTTCCTCACTCTTTGCGTACGTGTACGAGTGCACTCGCTCTTGTTATGTGTTCCCGCTCCAAGAGCAACAACGGAACGGCCCCTTTTTCTGAAAAAGTTGCAAGGGTATATATCATTCTCTGTCTTCCCTCATTCCTCTGACACTTTGCATCAGAAATATTCTGCCAATCAGCATTGCCCTTTTAAATGGGAGAATGTCGCTTTGTTTAAGTCGACCAATGTGGAAAGATGTAGCACCTCCATTAGGCGTATATTGTCTTCCTGTGAGAACTCCATAACTACGCTGTTGGTCCGTCAAAAAATGCATCTTCTGGGCGCTCCCACATAATGTAGCGGAATTTGCTTTTAAGTCGAACATGGGGGTTATACTTTCGCTCTGGCAAAAGCTGTCCTCTCTCTGGTCAGTCGTTCCGGCTGAAGTAGGTGTGCACCGACCCACCCCTCTGAAGGGACAGGCCTCCCAGCAGGCAGGCCGCCTCCATAGAACGAAAATTCCTATGGCCGTCCTGTTGTGTATGCCAGCCTCGACTTTTTCAACCTTGGTGCACACTTGCGATTTACTTATTTGATTTGCATATCGTTTACATGAATTCATACAAAATTGAGTCTACCTTATAGAGTTTGGGTTCGAATGAATCATCTTGATGTGCAGAATACGACTGTGAGGATGGAATATATAAGGAATGAAGGGCAGGAGACAGCCCCACCTTCCATACCCTCCCCCCCCCCCCTCCCCCTTGTGACAAAATTTTTGTCTTGGGTTTGTCAATGCCGAGGAAAACATTGACAAAGTTAGGCAAAAATTGTTGTTTTAGGTTTTCCAATAAATGTTCTCAGCCATTCTTAACAATTTTGTAATTACTTCTTTTTATAGCTATTATTTCTAGTTTTTAATTATAAAAAAAATGGTTCAAATGACTCTGAGCACTGTGTAACTTAACATCTATGGTCATCAGTCCCCCAGAACTTAGAACTACTTAAATCTAACTAACCTGACATCACACAACACCCAGTCATCATGAGGCATAGAAAATTTTAATTATATAGTTTGTGTTTTGTTGCTAGGCAAACATAGACTTTACAAAGGTTGATTTTCTTTGTTGTTGCCAGTACGTGTCTGTGTTTTTCTTTTTCATTTACAAAAGATGCTTTTACGATATTAATTTTTCTAAACTCGTTAGTGTGTTTATTTCTTTTCTTTAGTTAACCTTTGCTTGAATGTTCGCGAAAGGTCTGTTGTGTCACTTTGTTTAATTTATTTATTACTTTTATGTGTCACTGTTATTCGTTTTATAGAATGAAGAAGTTTTTCTCTTAATTCGATCCTCGGTACTAATGTTATGATTGCAACAAAAATGTATTATGAACATTCTTTACAGAAGGAAAATATTACATAATTCTTTTTCTAATTCTACAATAGGCGATTGTATGACCATTCTAATTCAGTTTCTTTCTCAAAAATTTTGAGGTATGTATAAATTAGGGACTTTACATATTTTATAAAATAATTATTTTTAGAAATGGCAAGAAGGTAAGTATTAATCGCATATATCTAATTTTTATAATCTACGCTGGTTGTCTTTATTCTGTCCGTTCCTTTGTTTGATGATCCCCATGGGAGTGCTGGAAGGCGTCGACTCATCTATATGGGTGTCACAAATCATGTGAGAAGCACTCTAGCATGTGATGCTGGGTCTTATGTGTTGATGTTGTCATCATGAAGTGGTATTTTTAACCGACGATGATGACTAAGGTTTATTGAGTATACGGTGATGCCTTGGTACTCCTTTGCTGTCACATCTGGGGCAGTATGGCAGTTCGATGATTGTAGTAAGTTGGTGATTACCGACGATCGTCACCCAATATATATGCCGTGACGTCTTGGTACTCGACATCTGGTTCGGTATGGCAATTTGGTGATGTGGTAGGGAGAATGATGTTCATTTTGCTGAATCCATTTCAGGATAATGTTTGTTGGTACTGGTTAATGTTCCGTTAGCCGTTCGTTTGTATTTGTTTGACTATTCAAGGTTTATTTTTGGAGAGGTGGTTGTAGTAGCTACCATGCCTCACAGTTCATGGAAAGACGTTTGTAACAATTTTCTTTGTAGGATAGAAGAGAAAGATATCTTGGTGTCTTATGACCTTCTTTGTTTTGCATCTTCTGTTCTTCTCTCCTTTCTTACATTCTTCTGCTCTTCTTGGGCTAGGAATATGTGAATTTTAATGTAGGAGAGTTATAGGATTTGTAGGATCTGACTGCCTTTCCAAATATAAGTTGATAAGTTTATTCGTTGTACCTTCTCTGTAATCTCGTTGTATCACGATTCTCCCCACACTTGTCCATGAAGTAGCAGTATCGTGTCATATGACATGTCCATGCTGCGCATCGTTCTTTTGAAGTCCAACCTGGTTGCAACCTGCATTTCCAGTGTAACGTTGGTCTTCATGTGCTGTCGTAGCCCCAAGTGCTTTCTCAGCATGTCTGTACCCTCTCCGTCGCTTTCTCGAAACATCTGGTGTTGAGGGAGCTGGCGATTGATGTTGGTGGTAATGTCCCTCTCACGTGTAGAAATATTTACAATTTTTGTTTTACATATATTTTTTATTGTTATTCACAAAGAAACTCTGATTTTATATAATGCCAATATTTTCTGATAGTGGCAAAAATTATTAGATTACTATGATTTCTTTTCTTTATTCTAATTATGTCCTACCGCTTCATCATTCTTTTGTGGGTTGTGTGTCATTTCTTGTTTGTGTGCATGTTGCAGGATGCTCAATACTACAAGAAATTGTTAGTTTGTTTCGTGTCCCCTTTTTTTCTTTTATTATGTTGTTCTGTTGATCTATTAAATTAACTTTTATTTAGTGGTTAGTATACGATATGGTGGACGTTAATTTGCCTAACCTCTTCCACATTTTTCACGTCAATCTTTCAGTTTTGCAGTATTCAGTGGCCTAACTTCTACTTCTGGTTTCTCTTTTCTGTGTTATTCTTGTCTCTGTGGATAATAATTTCTTCTGTAGTTATTCTCGCCCTGGTCTCACCAGTTGCTATTTCTGACGTCGTGACCTCTTTCAAAGTACCCTTGACCATTGGCATTTTGATTCCTAAACCCATATTCACACTGTATGAGTGTCCATTACCGTTCCTATTTCAGTGCCAATTATTCTGCTTCTCGTTTCTATTCCAATTACCTTCATTATGCCACTGTCTTGGTCTGTTAAATTGCCTGAAATTATTGGTATTATGATTACGATTATTATTATTGGAATATTCGTTCCTAGCCCCTCTCCTTTTGCTGTTCCCTCTCCTTTCTTTTATTCTTTCACTTAGTCTTCTTTAAACATGAATTCAAGTTTCCTTAAGACCTCTTTGAATTCTTCGGTATTTTCATTTTTTCCTAGTGTCGCCTGTTGATATTTGACCGGTAACTTCATTCTACATAGACGTATCAGCTCTCCGTTAGTGTATGGTTTGTCTAGGCATTGATTCTTTCGGTCCATTGTGTCAAAGAATTTTGCCACGCTTTTCTCCCCTGAGTTTTCATATGGTGTCATCTGAAGTAACTCGTATTTAATTTTGTTTTGCGCCTCCTTAGACAAATATCTTTTGAGAAATGCTGTTCTGAACTGTAGGCAAGACGTACAGGTAGCAGCGATCTTTTGCATCACCTCCGCTACTGTTCCTGACATGTGTGCACAAATGAAGTCAAGTTTGTGAGCCACG
Organism: Schistocerca americana; assembly: GCF_021461395.2. Lineage (NCBI taxonomy): Eukaryota > Metazoa > Arthropoda > Insecta > Orthoptera > Acrididae > Schistocerca > Schistocerca americana. The sequence goes on from NC_060122.1 coordinate 648,633,365, forward strand.
CTCCAATGGTTTGACAAGCCTATCTGGAACTAATCGATGAATGTGCGTGCATGGAAGCTGCGGCCTTCTTCCTTTAAATGTTAAAATTTTCTAACTTTGAGGAAGTGGTCTGTATCATATCTACTCATAAATCCGGTTTGTGGCTGATTCATGGACTCTAATAATCTGCCACTACTTGTGTAATCTTTCCTATTCTCTGGTAATTTTACTGCCTGTCTGCATATTCTCAGTTTCCTGCCCCATAATTCCATCATATCGTAACATTGGTGAACAAAAGTGTAGTTCGTTTGTCTCTACTCTCGTCATTCGCGGTACTGTACCTGTACTATTGTTATATTGTGTCATTGGATTTACTGGTTCAGTCGCCTGTCTTTCTGTTGGTACCGCCTGACTGTATGTCTCCTGTTTTTCTAGTTACTGTGCGTGGTTTTGTGGTATGTCATGTATTACTTTAATCGGGATTTTCTGTTTCGATTTCTGGGCGAGTGTTACATCTGGCCTTGGTTCTACTTGAACTTTCTTAGACGGCGCATTCTCATGTACTGAATTAATGCTTGACGTATCAGTTGTTTCGCTACTGGTGTAACCGGCCTCGATCTTTTCTTCGATAGTTTGTATCAACTCTGTTCGAAGCTTTTCAAACTGATCTTTGTTTTTAAGTTCTACCTTAATGATCCACTGATCATATTTTTCAGTGCAACGTTTGCGACTTGAATTGAATTGCTTGTTCTTCCGAAATTTGTATTGCTGTCCGAGTGGCTTTCTTCGTAAAACGTTCCACCTTTTTGCCAACGTTTACGATGTCCAATTGGACCTTGTCCACATCAATGCGTAATTGCTGCTGACTTTGTGTTAGTACCTGAATTCTTTCTCTAGATTCTTTCACGTCTTTGTTCATCTGTATGATCTGACTGCCAATTCCAGCGATCCCTTCTTCCATCTGGATTTTAACTTGTTGAATCTGTGTCCTTATCTCTTGTCTCATGTTCTGATTATCCTGTTTCACTTTCTGATGCTGTTCCGTCATCTGTGTATTCTGTTTCGTTATGCTATCATTCATTTTTTGCAACATCTCTATGATCGCGTCCTGTCCTGTAACACTGCCTTCTGCTGAACTGTGTTTTCTCGTTCTATTGCTTTCTACTCGGTCAGTTACGCCGTGTACTGGCTATGCTGTGGCGTTTCTAAGTTTGATAACTGCAGCAATCGGTGCTGTCCTCCCTTCCCCCTGTGTTGTCCTTTGTGTTGAGTACTAGTTGCGTAAGTCATTGAACCATTACGTGGCGCAAACAATTCCGCCCACTGCCCTCTCTGTTGTGTGTGTCTTGTGTCTGCAGGTACAGTTGTATCTGTTACGGTGCCCTTTCGCGGCGCTCGTAACTCCACAAGATTCTTTACCAGTTGCTGAGGCATATTTAGAATGTATACAACAGGTTCTACGTATTCTAGATGTTCCCCCTCTTCCTCACTGTCTACTTCTCTTTGGACGTCAGCTAACTCCCGATTCATTGACTGTATGGACAGGTATTCTGTCTCTCAATATGCACCAAACAAACGATTTTCCTGAGCTCGTTTCGCTGCTAAATTTTGTCATTTCCTGCGTAGGCTATCTGTTTATGGCTCAGAATGTGCCCTATACGGAATTTTATATTCTGAAAATTCAGTGTTCTCGTCCCTTCGATTCCTATCTGTGTGATCTGTCTCAGTTCTATGCCAATCTACCTGAACCTGCTGGGTTTGCAGCTAACCGACTAACCTATCCTCTGGTTCACCGTCTGCCCTATTTTCCATTAGTTTGTTTACTTGCTGTTTATCTGGTTAATTTTCCCCCATCTTGTCTACTTGCTGTCTATCACGCAACCTTTTGGCTTGTGCTCTTGTTAACATGGCAGTTCTTTCAACACACCACAACCCCATCTACAAAACTGTACGACCACTTACCAGTTGGGTGAACTGACAAAAAAAAATGTCGTGACTTCTCGGCTTTTCTGTCTGCTCTGCTACGTCTCCAGTCTCCACCTGTGCGCTTGCAAAGAGCGAAAAATGTTATTTCTTAATTGTAACTCATTTGATACTGCATCACTCTGCATCTCTGCATCACTCAGCGTCTGTGCCTATCACCTGAAACTCCTACACCCTAACAGCTACTCAAAAATCGTAAAAATCCAAAATTTTTCAACACAAAAACACAAGACCTTGTCCCTACAATTGTACTTCCCTCGCTACTTGTATTTATTCTAATCCATTATCTTTGTAAATAAATCTTTAATACATGAAAGAAATATTTTTTCAAAGTGATAATGCTGCGACCTGCCGTACCTAACTATCATATATCACCTATTCTGACACTTTTATAGCTTGGTGACGCACCTATTTTACCTGTTATTGTGTACTTAGTTCCGCATAGTCAGCATGTACACAACTTTCCCTCTAGAGCGCGCCCTGCTAAGCACAACAGCGCAGGCGCAGCGCTCGTCCGTCTCCGCACTACGAGATGGCGCTGTCTTAGAGATGGACCAAATTCTGCTTCCGCCGATCTGCGTATTAATATGTAACGCAGCCAATGAGATTGCTGCTAATGTAGAACCTTTTCCCCTCGCGGATCACACTCGCGCAGTGATACCTGAACGCTCGAGGTATTATAACGAGTGTACAGACCTCCGACTAGTCAGTCTGCATCAGTCTGCATTAGTCTGCATTAGTCTGCATTTGTCTGTACCAGTCTATAGTCAAGTTTCAGTCTGCGCCTAATAAGATTATCATATTCCTGTACATAGCCATGAAGAGAAATGTATAGACTCTTTGTCAAGTATCAGAGATATGTGAGAATAAGATTAAAGTACCAAGACCAAAGGAACTTCAGATTGTCAATTGTAAATAGCATCCAGAATCAAGTTAAGTAAGGTTTATGATTATTATTATTTTAATAAATGTGTATGAAAGTTAATCAAGTTCTGTTTAAAGTTTGTCACCGTCAATCTGCTACTCTAAGTGTGGAAGTGGCATTTCTATCGTCTGACGTAACGGCAGAAGATAAACACACCACGATAAGACCACGAGACATATTGCTGACACTCACCTACTTCGTTAGAGCGACAAGTCAAATAATCTGATGGTGTGTGTACCGAAGGCCTTACACTATGCACACCACACCTATCCTGGCAAGGTCGCCATTTTCTGTGAGTGTGTGGGTTTTATTTTGTCAGGTAAGCCAATGGATTGATCCAAGAAGTACCATTTAGCTCCTACAAGAAATAATTTCCACCTCTCACTCCTACAAAAGTCAGACAGATGCTCCTAATGTACCAACAAGAACTGCTTGAATAACATTCAACAACAAATATATTCCAGAGTCGTCTGCTGTAAGGAAAAGCTCAAAAATATTCTATATTCTTACGTAACTAGTGGATTACCTTGGTACAAGAGTATTGATAGTTAGTGTGAGATAAACATTAAACGAACGAAAAATATTATTTATTGCAAAAAATTCTGAGAAATCAAGTGAAACTTTTTCTTGTAAATTAATAAATTTATGGGTTCTTTTTTAGCAGTAGACTGTCTCGTATGGATAGAAATGCTATTAATTTACAAAGTATGGAAAGATTCTTTTCTCCCTTTGTTTAAGAATGTTATTTACGCGGCAGAATGGCCGAGAACCATGCCTGTAATGGTGTGTACTGTTATGGAGGACAGATGGGGCTCGCATACACTGTGGTGGACAATACCGTGAGCAGCGATCACTGCTGTCAGCGTCGCTCGCTGCTGACAAATAGTACAACTACCCCTTTCTATCTGGATTGACCTTCGCCACTCAAACTCTCCCTACGCCTTGATGAAGTCAAAGACTCCTGTCCGGTCCTAGGCTAACTATTGGCATGGTACACCAGTCACATAACCAGTCCACCACGATGCCACTCAATATTCTCATACAGGTGTTTAACTAGTACTCTGTCCGTGTTCACACAGCACAATAAACATGGCAACCAACACAGTGAACAATGCTTAATTGCGAGCGACTCAATACAGAATATCACTCTGATTTGCTAATAACAGAGGCGCTCTTCCAGTGAAGTACTGAGGAGAGACTTTTTTCCTCGCTCTTTGCGTACACGTACGAGCGCACTTGCTCTTGTTCCGTGTTCCCGCTACAAGAGCGACAATGGAACGGCCCCTTTTTCTGGAAACGTTGCAAGGGTATATTATTCTCTGTCTTCCCTCACTCCTCTGACTCTTTGCGTCAAAAATATTCCGCCAATCAGCATTGCTCATTTAAACAGGAGAATGACGTTTCGTTTAAGTCGACCGATGTGGAAAGATGTAGCATCTCCGTTAGGTGTATACTGTCCTCCTGTGAGAACTCTGTAACTACGCAGTTGGTCCATCTAAAAATGCATCTTCTGGACGCTCCCACACAATGTAGCGGAATTTGCTCTTACGTCGAACACGGGGATCGTTATTCGTCCGCTCTGGCAAAAGCTGTCCTCTCTCTGGGCGGTCGTTGCGGCTGAAGTAGGTGTGTGCCGACCCACTCCTCTGAAGGGACAAGCCTCCTAGTTGGCCGGCCACCTCCCTAGAACGAAAATTCCTGTGATCGTCATGCTGTATATGCCAGCCTCGATTTTTTCAATCTCCGTGTGCACTTGCGTTTTACTTATTAGATTTGCATATCGCTTACATGAATTCATACAAAATTGACTCTACCTTATAGAGTTTGGGTTCGAATGAAGCGACTTGATGTGCAGAATACGATTTTGAGGGCGGAATATGTAAGAAATGAAGGCCAGGAGACCACGCCACCTTTTACAATAGTTACACCTGAACCCATACACTAATTTCTGTTAGCGATAACGTCTCCTATACAGAGAGACTAGTGAAATTGACATTGAGATCATTGGCTGATTATATCACTGTCCATACTGATGCATTCTTCTTAACTCTGCATGATTGAGATGGTATCTTCCTGCCTTGCAGGCCATAGGTTCAACACAAATTGCTCAAACACTCACAGAGCGTCCTTGTGCAGCTGTGATAGGAAGGTAGATCAGAACCAGTTTCACACAAGTTAGAAGGTAGATGCCAGTCTGAGAGTCATTGGAAGAGTTCTCAGTAAAAGTAGTCCACCAATAAAGGAACAAAGTCACAACAGTGGAAGTAGTTTACAAAACAGTATTTCAACCATTACTTGAATACTGCTCATCAGCATGGAATCTGTATCACATAGGGCTGATAGAGGAAATAGAGAAGATCCAAAGAGCAGCAGCTCATTTTGTTACCATTCATATAGCGACTGTCAAAGGGTCACAGAGATGCTCATGGAGCAGATGCTGCAAGAGAGGCGTTCTGTATCACAATGCAGTCTAATGTTAATGTCCCGAGAGTGTACGTTCCTAGAACAGTCAACCAATATATTGCTTTCTCCTACATATATCTCGTGAAAAGGCCATCAAGATGAAGTCAGAGAGTTCGAGCCGACACGGGAGCTTACTAGTAATCGTTCACCCCACTAACTGTAGTTGACCGGAACGGGAAAAGGGGGAGGTGATATTGCTTCACAAAGTACCCACCGCCACACGCCGTAAGGTGGCTTCCGGAAGTAAGGATGTACACTCATGCTCATAAATTAACACCACACAAAACTGGTCCTAATAGCATAGGCACATAGGGAACACACACGACACAGATCTTTAAGTCCACGGTATTGGTGATAAGTTGAGAAAATCCCAAAACACATGTGCTACAAAAGTCACTGTTTCCTGCGCATGTACCCCAACATCAGTATGGGATATGATCACCATGCACACGTACACAGGCCACACAATGGGTTGGCATACTATGGATAAGGTGGTCGAGCAGCTGCTGGGGTATAGCCTCCCATTCTTGCACCAGGGATAAAGTAATAAATTAGCCTTACCACCTAGCAGACTATGTGAATGAGTATTTTTCAAGAACTGCAGAGAACTTACAACAAAAATTCCAACAAACAAATATAACATTTGTAAATAATTATGCACTTCGTACAACGATGTTGCTACCAACTGCAGAGGTTGAAGTGAGTAAATTTGTACAAAAACTAAAAAATAAAAAGCTAAGGAGAAGCACAAATGTGTGTGCTGAAACAATGCATTGAGATTATTCAAGTTCCCTCTAGAAAAATAATAGATGAATTCTTCACGTTAGAGAAATTTCCAAGGTGCTTAAAACAGGAAAAAGCTGTACCTCTGCTAAAGAAAGGTAATGCAGCATACACAGAAAATTACCAGAACATTACCCTGTTGTCACCATTCTCAAAAATTATAGAGTCAATTACAAAAGACAGATTAATGAGTTAATTGAATAAACACAATCTTTTAAGTGAAGCACAGTTTCGTTTCTGAAGTGGTAGAAGTACGGAATCAGCTACAATCGAGTTCACAGAACTGATAACTTATGATCCTGACGAAGAGGCATGTGTTTGAAGCACATTTTTAGACGATTCTTAGGGTTTTGATACTGTTGAAATAAGATTCTACTGAATAAGTTAGAAGCGTGAGAAATAATTGTGGTAGATAATCACTGGTTCTGATCATACCCAGTAGACAGGGTACAAAGATCAGAAATAATGCATAACTCATATAAGTCTTAAGTTTCAGTAAAGCTCTTACCAGAGCCGAAATACGAGTAGATGAATGTAGGAATTCCTGAGGACAAATACTGCTCCCAAAATGCATCTCTCTTAGTATGGGGGAAAATTTTTCTTTAATGACGGCAGCGGTATTATAATCACGGAGAAAACAAGGGGACTCCTTGCAGAGAAAGCAAATTAAATACTCGAGGGAGTTTAAAATTGGTCAATAAGTGATAACGCAAGATTGATCATAAAGAAAATATATGACATGAATTTCAGGCCTCTGATAAATAAATTGTTAACATTAAACATATTTAAACATCCAAATATCTTTGTCCTGATATCTCTGGTTCGTCTGCTACCACACTCAAAACATTCACATCTGACCACGTACTTTAAGGAGAGTTGGGGAAATGTAAATAGGGACACAGGACGTGCATATTGTAATGAGAATAAAGGACTTTGATCCATAATTGTTTCTACATGCATGTAATTTGGGGCTGAGATTATTTCACTGTTCATTAATTACGTAAAGTAATTGAATTTACGCTGATAATGTCTGTTAGCTGATAGCAACATATTATAACACTGATTTTAACTATGTAACGAAACCTACTGTGACGTTACACACTGTAAAACAGTATCATACACCAGGATAAACTGAAAGAGATAGCACTGTTTAGAAACGGAGTGGTCTTGTGTTTGGGAGCGAGGATCCAGTCTCCACGCAGGCATCCTGATTCAGATTTTTTGTGCTTTTTCTAAATTATTTCAGACAAATGCCAAAATGGTTCCTGACATAAGGAAATAGCCAACTACCTGTCACATGCTTGTTATTGTATATTTGTGAATCACTTTATTTTGTTCTTCTTAAATTTTAATACCAAGGTATCGCCACTATTCTTATAAAAGAAATCTACAGATAAATAAAACTACTGCTACTACTACTGCTACTACTACTACTACTACTACTACTACTACCACCACCAACCGTAGGACATTCCTTCGTAGCTTCCATCAGCTGCCGGTCTGTTGTCACATCATCATGGCCAATAACAAGGCCAGATTAGTGATCTTCCTTCAGTATGAACTGCCACTTTTCCTTAGAAAGTACTGTAGCGTCATCTAAGTATGTTTTTGGTTTCAGGCGTCGTAATTCTCCATCTTATAAATGTTGGAATGACACTGGCACGTTCTTCAACCTAAATGACATTCAGTGGTCCTGCTAATGACGACATGGGACTGTAAATACCATCTCAGGTCTATCCTCTGGCACTGCCTCCAACTGGTGATAGCCACTTCGCATCTCCAAAGTCATAAGGTAATGCTTTTGTACCAGGTTATCCAAAGTTGCAAGACTGAAACGAACTGATTTAAAAAGGCGGTTAAAGGTACTTGTTAACTCAAGCATGCAATACGCTTGCATAGGGTATGCATCTGTGACATTACGTTGATTTTAATGCTGACAGTCAGAGCACTATCTGTAAGACTCTTTTTCAGCACATCCCACAGGCTGGTACTCTCTTCCACTAACCTGCCGCCGAGTTGTTGATTTATAAATTTCTACATCACCATTTGGGGGTGATGTATAACTCGGTATGGTTTCCTGTGCACTGAAAATTCACTCTCAGTTGGAATCCTATGTTATGTTATCGGTTCAGCTGGCAATGGCCCAAAAGGTTATACAATTCTGCGTACAGTAGTAACAATTTGGCTGTCATCGATCTCACTTCCTTTCTAATGTGACGCAGTTGAATCAGCATAGGCAGCTTGGAAATTTCATACTGAATTTTCTATCCAACTCTTCTTCCTCCAATACTTCCAGACTGTCTATCAGTGTATCTCTTGATAGCTCCATTTCCATTGACCCAGAATTATTCTTGCTGACAGGCACTACCTAACCTACATCAGCGTCTTGCACCTATGATAAACCATGGCGTACAAAATACTGTGCTTTGTCTAGTTCCTATTCATCAACCAAAGATTGAGCTATACACAATGTACGTATTAACTGTCAAATCAGCCCTACGACTACCCAGGCTAGCTTCCCTGTACCGTTCAGTGTATTACCCTGCGAGTTGCATCTAAGACACAATGCAAGTAGTTTCTACATCAATATCTACACGACTACTCCGCAATGGACATTTTAGTGCCTGGAAGAGGGTTCTTCGAACCACTTTCACTCTATTTCTTTTACTGCTACACTTTCATACAGTGCGCAGGAACAACGAACACGTAAATCCGTCAGTGTGAGCTGTAATTTCTCCTATTTTATTACAGTGATCATTTCTCGCTATGTAGATGGGTGTCAACGTATTATTTTCGCTTTCGGAGGAGAAAGTTAAAACTTGAAATTCCGTGAAAAAATTTCGCCTTAACGAAAGAGCCTTTGTATTGATATTTTGCCAGTCAAACTAGTGTGCTGTATTGGCGACACCATCTTCCCTGTTTCGCGATAATACAAAACAAGCTGCCCTTCTTTGAAATTTTTGAATGCCCTCTGTCACTCCTATGTGGTAAGGATCGCATACCACACAGCAATACTTTAATAGAGGACGGACAGGCGTAGTGTAGGCAGTCTCTTTAGTAGCAATGTTTCAACTTCTAAGTGTTCCACCAATAAAACGCAGTCTTTGGTTCACCTTCCCCACCACATTATCTACAGGGTGTTACAAAAAGTTACGGCCAAACTTTCAGGAAACATTCCTCACACACAAATAAAGAAAAGATGTTACGTGGACATGTGTCCGGAAACGCTTAATTTCCATGTTAGAGCACATTTTAGTTTCGTCAGTGTGTTGTATCAGGTTGGAATGAAGCCTCATCCGTAAAGAGAACATTTGCACTAAAATGAGGACTGACACATTGTTGGATGAACCATTCGCAGAAGTGTACCCGTGGAGGCCAATCAGCTGCTGATAGTGCCTGCACACGCTGTACATGGTACGGAAACAACTGGTTCTCCCGTAGCACTCTCCATACAGTGACGTGGTCAACGTTACCTTGTACAGCAGCAACTTCTCTGACGCAAACATTAGGGTAATCGTCAACTGCACGAAGAATTCCCTCGTCCATTGCAGGTGTCCTCGTCGTTCTAGGTCTTCCCCAGTCGCGAGTCATAGGCTGGAATGTTCCGTGCTCCCTAGAACGCCGATCAATTGCTTCGAACGTCTTCCTGTTGGGACACCTTCGTTCTGGAAATCTGTCTCGATACAAAAGTACCGCGCCACGGCTATTGTCCCGTGCTAATCCATACATCAAATGGGCATCTGCCAACTCCGCATTTGTAAACATTGCACTGACTGCAAAACCACGTTCGTGATGAACACTAACCTGTTGATGCTACGTACTGATGTGCTTGATGCTAGTACTGTACAGCAATGAGTCGCATGTCAACACAAGCACCGAAATCAACATTACCTTCCTTCAATTGGGCCAACTGGCGGTGAATCGAGGAAGTACAGTACATAATGACGAAACTAAAATGAGCTCTAACATGGAAATTAAGCGTTTCCGGACACATGTCCACATAACATCTTTTCTTTATTTGTGTGTGAGGAATGTCTCCTGAAAGTTTGGCCGTGCCTTTTTGTAACACCCTGTATATGTTTTGTCTGGTTTCAACTGTTCGTAACTGTTGTTCCTAGGTACTCAACTTAGTGGAGGCCCTTTAGATTTTTGTGATTTATCATGTAGCCGAAATTTAATGGATTACTTTTGGTAGTCATGTGGATGATCTCACTGTTTTCATTATTTAGAGTCAATGTCCACTTCTAGCACCAGACAGATATTTTGTTTAAATCATTTTGCAATTGGTTTTGATTGCCTAATGACTTTAGTAGACAGTAAGTGACAGTACCACCTGAAAATAATTTAAGACAACGGCTCAGATTGTCTCCTAAATCACTTAAATAGATTATAAAACCAGAAAACCTTTAACCCTTCCTTCTGTGAACGCTATTTTACTCGAAGACTTTCCATCATTTACTGTATTAGATGGCTTCCCTGGCCGAGATGACTGCCGTGTGAAATGTCTGTTTTTCCTGTAGTAAAACTCAAACGGAACAATGTCCCATCTTGTTTTGCTATGTGCTGTTCCAGATGTACTTTCACTTGATGTTTACTCAGAAAGTACAGCAAGTATAGCAACGTAACTATTGCCAACTCGAGCAAGTATTTCTACACATCTCCAAAATTCTTTCCTTCCCACTTGGAATTCACTCAAGCTAAACTAAGTGAATCAATACTACCCTTACCTACTCCACTTAGCCTGCAATGAGGTGGGTTCAAATTACGTACCTCACTCCCTACGGATACTTTGATCATACATCCGGGAAAAATTTACGCACCCTTCTCCTAATGACCGGTCAAACAATAGCTACCATTTAGTCAGCACACAGGTATACTGTGCTCACATTTACTAGGAACACTAGACTGTGGCCACAGCGTTACCTTTCTCACTCAACGCCTGCGTGAGAACTCTATCCTATAGTCACCTTCACCATTTTCCCATTGCTCGTAGAAACCTGCAGTGCCCTTGCTATTCTGAGTGTCGAATTCACTTATAACCTAGAATTTCGGCGATCACATCGCTAACACAAGATATCCGCATTAAAAACTACCTTCGTTTCCGTAGTACTGGTCACTGTATATTTTTCTATTAAAGCTAAGACAGTCGCCACAGATCGTTTAAGGATTTTGCGAATTCCATCCATATTTTGCGATAAATTTTGGCTGGCAAACCCCGGGAGAATGGGGACTATTCCTGTCTTTGAATTATACTGTTAAGCTGTTATCGATGAAACCTAGTCATATTTATCCTCCTATAATCTCACTCGCACAATCCTTCTTGCAGATGCGGCATGTATGTCATTTCATAATTTCTCATAACGCGTTGCACAGGCCTTAACGTTCCCTCATACACTGTCAACTTTAACCTATTCATACTTAATAAACTGCTCGTTATCCCATCCACTGAATTTTACGGCTATAATTAAACTGTATAAAAATATCTTACCCTTACTGATATTGTTGTTGTTGTTGCTGTCACTGTCGTCTTCAGTCTGAAGACTCTTTTGATGCAGCTCTCCACGCTACTCTATCCTGTGCAAGCCTGTCCATATCCGAGTAACTATTGCAACTCACATCCTTTTCAAGCTGCTTACTATACTTTCGTCTCTTGGTCTGCATCTACGAGTTTTACCCCCCAAACTTCCCTCTAGCACTAAACTGCTGATCCCTTGACGTCTGAGAATGTATTATATCAATCGACTAATTCTTTTAGCCAAGTTAAGCCACAAACCTATTCTCTCGCAAATTCTATTCAGTACTTCCTCATTAGTTACATGATCTCCCCCTATATAATCTTCAGCCTTCTTCCGTAGCATCACATTTTAAAAGCTTCTATTCTCTTGTTGTAAAAACAATTTACCGTCCACATTCCAGACAGATAGCTTCAGAAAAGATTTCTTAACACTCACATATATATTCGATGTTAACAAATTTTTCTTCTTCTGGATCGCTTTTCTTGCCACTGCCACTGTCACTGACCATTTTATGTCCTCCCCGCTTCAGCCATAATTAGTTACTTTAATGCCCAAATAGCAAAGCTCATCTACTAATCTTAATGTCTCATTTCCTCATATAATATCCTCGGCGTCGCCTGATTTAATTAGATACCATTACTCCTTTCAATATACTGTCCAATTCGTTCAATTGCTCTCCGACGTCCTTTGCTGTTTCTGACTGAATTACGTCATTGGAAAATCTCAGTTTTTTGTATATTCTTCCTGAACTTACTTCTCCAGTTTTTGTTTCCTTCAATGCTTGCTCAGTGTGCAGAGTGCATAAAACTGGTGTAGGCTACAAGCCTGTCTCCTTCCCTTCACAAACGCTGGTCCCCTTTCATGCACCTCACTCTTATAACTGTCGTCTGGATTCTGTACAAGTTTGTAAGTACGTTTCCACACCCTGTATTTTACCGCTGCTATCTTCAGAATTTCAAAGAGTGTGCAAATTGAATGTGGAGGGGGGGGGAGGAAAGGAAAGGGGAGGGATTACTGATGTCAGCTGCATCAGGACATTACGCGGAATCAGGGGCGACGAGCGAAAATTGTTATCGGATCGGGTTTCGAAACCTGGATCTCCAGCTTACTAGGCAGGCTGGTTATACACTAGTAAACAGGAGACCCCGCTTCGAATTCCGGTCGGGTACATGATTTCACTCGTCGCCATTGATTCTGCGTAATGTCCTGATGCAGCTGACGTCAGTAATCCCTCCCCCTTTCTTTCTTTTCTCCCCCCTCTACCTTCAATTTACATACCATATATCACAGCCGCGGATTCAGCTTGGTGTCTATTCTGTCGGACATGTCAGAAACAACAGACACCACGTATTTTTACTGTCAGTATCAGTGGAAGTTTGATTTTCCGCTATTTTTAACTAGATGAAATTTAATTAAAAAAATGTAAATATCGTGTGACTAGGGCCTCCCGTCGGGTAGACGGTTCGCCGGATACAAGTCTTTCGTTTTGACGCCACTTCAGAGACTAGCGCGTCGATGGGTATGAAATGATGATTATTAGGACAACACAACACTCATTCTCTGAGCTGAGAAAATCTCCGACCCAGCCGCGTAACGAACCCGGACTCTTATGATTGACATTCTGTCGCCCTGACCACTCAGCTACCAGGGAAGGACATGAAATTTAATGTAAAAAAAGTAAATATTTTCTAAAATTAAAATAAATCCAGAAGCCCCATTTTCAAGAGAAACGCCGTAAGAATGCCACATGCCGTTTTAAATGCTTTACAAACGTCTTGTCGGAGTAATTGTAGCTACAGAGTAGTATTCTTTTCTCTTATGCCGAAGTAACATTTTTCAAGTATTTCCACTCATTCCATGCTTCCAAACTAGGGCTACTAGCCTTAATTACTATTCATTCTATCACCACCAAGAAACAGTACTTACCAATGAATTACGAGGGGAGACTGGAAATTAACTACAGGTATGAATCATACGCTGCGTTACAGAATGAAGTTGCTTTGTCCCTCCTTGCTGTGTATCGGCATGTGGAGCGACAAATTTAATGAACTGGAGAATTAAGAGGCTTCTGAATTTTTTCGGCATTCCTGCTCGCAGCTAATTCTCCTGTCATTTACGTAGAGAAAAGAATTCTACAGACAATGGGATTCCAATGAGTGTGCAACGGAGAAGAAAACATTAAATTAAGCATTTTCAGCGCTGGCGTATCGGGACAAGAAATTTTAATTAAGCATTGGTGACAATTCCCACAAGTGAAAAGCTAACTCAGTATAATGCAGCTTCTGTATCGCTAATGAGTTGGTAGTAGTAAGTAAGGATCAATTGACGATATTTGATACTGGAAAGAGGGGGTGAGTTGTCGAGAAATTAATCAACTACCGTCATATTTATGCAGATTTATTTATTTATTGGTTCTGGTGCTCGTTGTGTTTAGCTACCAAACGCATTTTTTTCTGTTCTTCCTCTTGTGTTTCTTCTTCCGTTCTCTCTCTAGCTTGCTGCGGATGCTCTCACCAAATTCACGGTTGTTAATTACGACTCGCAATTTTCTTACATGTATAACGATTTCATCATGTATACCTATTTCCTTTGTGTATCCAGCCAGTACTTAGTCAACTGTTTTGTTTTGCATCGATGAAGCTGACTTCAGAATTTTCTTTGTAAACTTGTTGTCATTCATTCTATGTAAGTGCGCTTTTCTGATTGTATCCATGATTTTTTCTGCAATTTGAGGGATTTCTTTGGATTTATTCTTCATCCAAATTTAATTGAAGCGTTTTGTCCTAGTGTGTTATTCCAATAATTTTTCTGTTTTCTTCACTTGCATTTATTTGTGTTCTGCCACAAATTAACATAGTTATTTTACGAACTTATTTGTTAACTGAATCTGGCTGTTGAAGACTACGGACGTATATCCGTCACCAGCATCTGCAAACCGCCAGGACCCAAGTAGTCACAAACATTCAGCTTTCGATTTGACGATCATCATTCAAAGATAAGGGAAACAAGAGCTCGTACTGAGGCGTTCAGGGAGTCCTTTTTCCCTCGCGCGATCCGCGAGTGGAACAGAGGGGGGGAAATATGACTTTGGCGCGAATTGTGCCCTCCGTCACACACCGCTTGGTGGCTAGCGGAGTATATATGTAGCTGTAGGTGCTTCATCGTCTCATCTGAGTTCCATTACCTGGATGTGCCTTTCAAATCAAATTCCGGATTAGCAAGCTTACCGCCTCCAGTAATGCCTACTGCTGTGACCTGATTGATAATGTCCTACGAAACAGAAAATGCACAAAATTGCACCATTTCTATAAGATGGTCGTAAGGGACCACTCATTAGTTGCAAAAAATTGTGGACAGTCCTCTTTGTAGGCAAAATTCCTGATAGCGTAACAAAAAGTGAAGTCTCGCACCTACGGATCTTAGATTTAAATAACAACAGCATATCTAAAATATTATTCAAATGATACCTTTGACACATAGTGGTGTGTATAACTCACAGGTAATTAGTGTGGGAAGGCAGAGGTTGTTCAGCGAGGTAGGGCTGTAACAGGTAGCTTATCGGGACGTGGGAAAAGGTGTAGACCAGGAAAGACAGATTTAACCTTTGCGGAAAATCTTATATACATAAGATTTTACGCAAAGGTATATATATATATATATATATATATATATATATATATATATATATATATATATATTGTTGAAGAAGAAATATGATCCTACTGGAAATACTTGAAATCAGTGACTAATCGACACAGAATGCCAGCTTACTTTTACATGGCAGAAAACTGTTCTTTTTATGTCCTGTTAAATTAAGTTTCAGTTGCACAAGCTAGATTACAGTTGTGAATGCAACATTATTTTTGATATACAGTAAAATGTAAAGATATCAACACAGAACCATATTTTTCATTCTTAGTCAAATTAACAATTTCTGTATGACAAAAAACGCGATACTTTCATTTGTAAACTCTGTACATCACATCATTTTATGTATCTTCCCTATTTGTATTGGTTCTACCCGTGTAACATGTACGTTATTTGTTTTCATTTGCGACATTTATTTATCCCCTGAACACCTAAGAACCCGAAAGTCAGTTTCCATTCAGTAAAATAATATTTTGCAGAACACCAGGAGAGTGTTTGCTATTTGATAGCTTCTTCATAATCTCTGAACATCAGTTAAGCGCACATGAATGTCATGAGAAACGCTGAATAATATTTCCAAAATAGTAATTTATCATCTAATGATCGCCAAGTATTATAAACATTCACTTCACAAGTTTCAGCATTTAACAGTCATTTTCAGAAGTGACAATAATCTATAAACGTTAATTATGTGCGCGCTGAACACAGTAAAAAGTAGTAGTTATAATATTATAAAATTGGATGAATCTTTTGAAGTAGCCTGTATTATACAACAACGTTGTTGCGTTGTAGTGGTGATCACGAGCTCACGAATTCCATAGTCGACGAAGGCTCCGTTCGTCGCATGTACCCCATTCCTTACCACACGTGCGTTCACGATTTTCCTCACACAACCGACAGAGATGTTAAACTACCATTTAATATGGCTTTACATATCAACATCACCACTAACGCCACCATAAAACGAATCTCTTTCAACGATGTGCGAAAAAATAGCTTCTCGAAACACCCTGAAATTAATTTGTGAACAGCACATTCTCCATTCATTGGTGACCTGGAGCCGCCACTGTTGACTCTACGGAAAAGTAGCCCGTCACGTCACTGCCCTAAACAGTAGGACACACTACAGAATGTCTGACGTACTACACAACCCTCGAGAAAGTTTTACGTGTCATGTCATGTCTCATTGCTTGACGTACTACTGACAGGATGTGTATGAAACTCTTAATTTTCAATATCAGTCTAAGCTGTCGGATTTATGCTTATTTTTATCAGTAGAGGGGGCTTATAAATATGAATCTTTAATTGGGTATACTAGTATGGCCCTGTACATGTAACATAATTAAATCGGTGCCCATCAAAACAATGATAAAGGAGTTCGATTATCTATCAAATTGAACGTATATCTCAATTAACCAAGTTTATTACACATAAACGCCAAAGAAATACTTCAACAATCATTGAGAATAATAAGCCAACGCCTTGGCAATCCTAGACACGGGATCTGGGATGCAGTTCAAAGGAATGTTTATCTGTATACAACTTTTATGTACGGGAAGTCATATCGTGATTTCTGAAGGTTAGTGTGTAAAGACAGAAAATACTACAGAAGAGTATGGGTTTGCATCTATAGGTGAAGTTGGAAGCATGTTGAACCTCTTACTGCTACGTAAAGACAGGTCTTCCACGTAAAGACAGAAGTTACTGAAGATAATTAAAAATGACTCTACTTTCCATACAGTTCACTTCGTGGTAGTGGCTGGTTCTAACCGTACACGTTGACTTCAAGCGGAGGCTAAACTGACTGCAAACTCAGTCACTGAGTTTGTACCAGTAGCACGCATCGAAGTTCAGCTCCGCCGAGTGAGAGCCTGTCGTTGCTGAAGTGAGGTCTGCTTGAGGTGGCGCCTGGCCGTAAAGACGCAGCAGTTGTAGGTGGATTGCCTGTGATCGTACCTGCCTATCAAATAACTTTATGCAGCCTGCTTCAGACATCTGATACCGACTGGCTGAATGATAAATACTGCGAGTGGCGTACAGTAAGAGGCTGTCTTAAAAGATGAAGGTTTCCCTCCCATGCTCTCATTTCAGGTGGTTTACCAGTTACAAAATTCGCCATTTTTGGCACTACGAAACTGTGTGCTATTCTCTCCCTCTCTCCGTCGACGTTCGTGCGTCGGTCAATTAGAGTGGATACCTGATAGTAGAACCATTTTTCTCACTCTTTCTTCTAAATTGTTAAGGTTAACCAACGGCAACTTTTTTTAGAACTCATAAAACATTCGGGTTTTTGCAGAGGACTGAACACCGAGGCAGTGTCTCACAATCTTCGAAATTGCCTCAAAATCTTTTGTTCCCATGCCGCGCTCTCAGATGTTATGTTAACAGTCTGTGTATTTCAGAAAATTCTAATAGCCTGCCATACCGTCCACAACAGGATTTCTTACGGTACCCTGCTTGTATCCCCAGACCACACATAGCCTCATAAAACAGTCTCCGTTGTCCTCGCAGAGCCTAAAGAAAAAATCTGCGTTGTGACTTTTAGTGCCTGGCGTCAATTCAACTTTCCTCAAAGCATTGTCCAATGTGACCACATGGAGAGCTCCTTGCACGCGTCGAAATGGATCTACTTGACGTTCCGTGAATTCTGCTGGGATTTTTTCCAGTGCTGGTCTACGACCCACGGTGCAGCCAAGTGGATGATGCGTCTTGTTTATGTACCTGTGGTCTAGGGGTAGCGTCTTTGATTCATAATCAAAAACGTCTTCGGTCCCGGGTTCGATCCCCGCCACTGCCTAAATTTTGATAAATAATCAGCATGGCGGCCGAAGACTTCCGCCATAAGAAGTCAGCCTCATTCTGCCAACGGCCTTGTCAAAGAGGGCGGAGGAGCGGATAGAGGTTCAGGGCACTCTCTTGTCCTAGGGGTGGGAAATTGCCCCTAAAGGCGGAAGAATCAGCAATGATCAACGACATGAGGATGCAGAAGGCAATGGAAACCACTGCATTAAAGACACGTAACGTGTATCCACAGGACATGTGGCCTGTAATTGAAGAAATGTCATGATGATCTCTCCATTGGCAAAAGATTCCGGAATAGTCCCCCATTCGGATCTCCGGGAGGGGACTGCCAAGGGGGAGGTTACCATGAGAAAAAGATTGAATAATCAACGAAATGATAACGTTCTACGAGTCGGGACGTGGAGTGTCAGAAGCTTGAACGTGTTAGGGAAACTAGAAAATCTGAAAAGGGAAATGCAAAGGCTCAATCTAGATGTAGTAGGGGTCAGTGAAGTGAAGTGGAAGGAAGACAAGGATTTCTGGTCAGATGAGTATTGGGTAATATCAACAGCAGCAGAAAATGGTATGACAGGTGTAGGATTCGTTATGAATAGGAAGGTAGGGCAGAGGGTGTGTTACTGTGAACAGTTCAGTGACCGGGTTGTTCTAATCAGAATCGACAGCAGACCAACACCGACAACGATAGTTCAGGTATACATGCCGATGTCGCAAGCTGAAGATGAACAGATAGAGAAAGTGTATGGGGATATTGAAAGGGTAATGCAGTATGTAAAGGGGGACGAAAATCTAATAGTCATCGGCGACTGGAATGCAGTTGTAGGGGAAGGAGTAGAAGAAAAGGTTACAGGAGAATATGGGCTTGGGACAAGGAATGATAGAGGAGAAAGACTAATTGAGTTCTGTAACAAGTTTCAGCTAGTAATAGCGAATACCCTGTTCAAGAATCACAAGAGGAGGAGGTATACTTGGAAAAGGCCGGGAGATACGGGAAGATTTCAATTAGATTACATCATGGTCAGACAAAGATTCCGAAATCAGATACTGGATTGTAAGGCGTACCCAGGAGCAGATATAGACTCAGATCACAATATAATAGTGATGAAGAGTAGGCTAAAGTTCAAGACATTAGTCAGAAAGAATCAATACCCAAAGAAGTGGGATACGGAAGTACTAAGGAATGACGAGATACGTTTGAAGTTTAGAACGCTATAGATACAGCAATAAGGAATAGCGCAGTAGGCAGTACAGTTGAAGAGGAATGGACATCTCTAAAAAGGGCCATCACAGAAGTTGGGAAGGAAAACATAGGTACAAAGAAGGTAGCTGCGAAGAAACCATGGGTAACAGAAGAAATACTGCAGGGAAGCTTAGACGAAATGGCTGCAGGAAAAATGTGAAGACATGGAACAAGATATGATTGTCGGAAGGACAGACTCAGCATACAAGAAAGTCAAAACAACCTTTGGTGACATTAAAAGCAACGGTGGTAACATTAAGAGTGCAACGAGAATTCCACTGTTAAATGCAGAGGAGAAAGCAGATAGGTGGAAAGAATACATTGAAAGCCTCTATGAGGGTGAAGATTTGTCTGATGTGATAGAAGAAGAAACAGGAGTCGATTTAGAAGACGTAGGGGATCCAGTATTAGAATCTGAATTTAAAAGAGCTTTGGAGGACTTACGGTCAAATAAGGCAGAAGGGATAGATAACATTCCATCAGAATTTCTAAAATCATTGGGGGAAGTGGCAACAAAACGACTATTCACGTTAATGTGTAGAATATATGAGTCTGGCGACATACCATCTGACTTTCGGAAAAGCATCATCCACACAATTCCGAAGACGGCAAGAGCTGACAAGTGCGAGAATTATCGCACAATCAGCTTAACAGCTCATGCATCGAAACTGCTTACAAGAATAATATACAGAAGATTGGGAAAGAAAATTGAGAATGCGCTAGGTGACGATCAGTTTGGCTTCAGGAAAAGTAAAGGGACGAGAGAGGCAATTCTGACGTTACGGCTACTAATGGAAGCAAGGCTAAAGAAAAATCAAGACACTTTCATAGGATTTGTCGAACTGGAAAAAGCTTTCGACAATATAAAATGGTGCAAGCTGTTTGAGAATCTGAAAAAAGTAGGGGTAAGCTATAGGGAGAGACAGGTCATATACAATATGTACAACAACCAACAAGGAATAATAAGAGTGGACGATCAAGAACGAAGTGCTCGTATTAAGAAGGGTGTAAGACAAGGCTGTAGCCTTTCGCCCCTACTCTTCAATATGTACATGGAGGAAGCAATGATGGAAATAAAAGAAAGGTTCAGGAGTGGAATAAAAATACAAGGTGAAAGGATATCAATGATACGGTTCGCTGATGACATTGCTATCCTGAGTGAGAGTGAAGAAGAATTAAATGATCTGCTGAGCGGAATGAACAGTCTAATGAGTACACAGTATGGTTTGAGAGTAAATCGGAGAAAGACGAAGGTAATGAGAAGTAGTAGAAATGAGAACAGCGAGAAACTTAACATCAGGATTGATGGTCACGAAGTCAATGAAGTTAAGGAATTCTGCTACCTAGGCAGTAAAATAACAAATGACGGACGGAGCAAGGAGGACATCAAAAGCAGACTCGCTATGGCAAAAAAGGAATTTCTGGCCAAGAGAAGTCTACTAATATCAAATACCGGCCTTAATTTGAGGAAGAAATTTCTGAGGATGTGCGTCTGGAGTACAGCATTGTATGGTAGTGAAACATGGACTGTGGGAAAACCGGAACAGAAGAGAATCGAAGCATTTGAGATGTGGTGCTATAGACGAATGTTGAAAATTAGGTGGACTGATAAGGTAAGGAATAAGGAGGTTCTACGCAGAATCGGAGAGGAAAGGAATATGTGGAAAACACTGATAAGGAGAAGGGACAGGATGATAGGACATCTGCTAAGACATGAGGGAATGACTTCCATGGTACTAGAGGGAGCTGTAGAGGGCAAAAACTGTAGAGGAAGGCAGAGATTGGAATACGTCAAGCAAATAATTGAGGACGTAGGTTGCAAGTGCTACTATGAGATGAAGAGGTTAGCACAGGAAAGGAATTCGTGGCGGGCCGCATCAAACCAGTCAGTAGACTGATGACAAAAAAAAAAAAAAAAAAATAGCATTGATGATAGGCTAGAGTCCTGTCAGTCTTTACCTCAACTACTGCTCCCCTTTCATGAGGGTATCTTACAACTGAGAACTGAAATCTGGTTTCTGTAGAAGATGAAGATAACATTTCCCACTCTATTTTTAAATATTCTACATTCAGATTTTAAAAGAGTGTATTGTAGTCAACATTGCCGAAAGCTTTCTTTAAGCTACAAATGCTGTAATGGTAGGTTTGGCTGTCTTCAACCTATTAAGTAAGTGTTGGAGTCAGTATTCCCTCACCCCTTTTACTTTTCTCTGAATACCAGTCTTATCTTCCCCGGGGTCGCTTTCAACCAGCTTTTTCATTCTTCTCTAAATTATTTGCTTCACTATATTGCAACCATGTCTTATTAAGCTGGTGGTTCCGTAGTATCCGCAACTGTCAACACCTGCCTTCTTTGGAATTGGAATTCTTACATTCTCTCTGAAGTCTGACAGTGTTTCCCCTATCTCATACATGTTGTACACGATGTCAGAAAGTTTTATCATACCCGGCTCTCCCAATATCTCAGTAATTCTGAGTGGATGTCATCTGATAGTGCCTTTTTTCGACTTATATCAGATTCTTCTCGCAGTATCATTACATGTGTATTCACTTGCCCTTCTCTTTCTATTGTGTTCACGTCTCTTTTCGTTATTTAGACCTTCCATATATTCCTTCCTCCACAGCCTTCTCTTCTTTGATTGCTACTAATTGGTTCGCCACCTCAGTTTTTAATACACTCTGAGACAAAAAAAAAAAAAAAAAAAAGAAAAAAAAGAAAGAGAGAGAGAGAGAGAGAGAGAGAGAAAAGATCAGACGATTTATTCAAGAGGAAGAGCTTCACAAATTGAGCAAATCAGTTAACGTGTAGGACCATCTCTGCCCTTACGCAAGCAGTTATTGTGCTTTGCATTAATTGATGCACTTGTTGTATGTCCAAAGAGATTGTAACGTATTACTATCTTTATAACGATTCTCATCGAGCCATATACGTTATCTCGCATTTCTAGCTGCTTCTCTCACACAAATAATGATAAAAATTCAGAAATTCAGGGTCGCCACCAGCTCAAGCCCTTCGTAACCATTTAGAAAAAGACGGATCTGGAAAATTATTAGTTTAATTACTTTAATAATTTAATTACAAGTAGCCAGATAAATAGCACCCCATGTCGTGCATGAAGCAACTTGATTAATTTAGGACTGGAAATCGGAGTAAGTGGGTAAGACCAACACCACAGAATTTATCATTCACGTAGATTATTTATTTTATCTAAGTATTTGGTTGCACATCCTAACTACACATAACTGGTACCTGACTAGAAATATTTAAGTAAGAATTACGTGAGAATGTAACAGAGCACAATTTAACTACAGCAAGAAGAAACACAGAAAACGGGGGTGGGAGACAATGATACTATCATCTCCTTTGCATTCATACCATAAAAATGTCTTAGTGAGATTCGCATTACGATTATACGCATGCACTATTCTGGACAGAGGTTTAACCAATGCACGAGTTTGTGCGATACTTATTCAACATACTAACTGCGTCTGCTGCTTGCAAACGGCCGAACTAGAGTACGTGGTGCATTCCGAATCAAACTGTTGTGCTGCTTTGTAGAAAGCGCACGAAAGAACAGATATTCTTGCAGAAATTATAGCTCATTAAACTAGCAAGGAGTTAAAATAAAGCCTACTGCGGTGCCGTGGTGAACCAGAAGGGTCATTTATTACCAAACACGTGGCACAAAATCGACACACAAAGACAAAAGCAACTTCCACAAAATATAAGATTAAAAATCATAAGAATTATACTCGCTTTGACACACTGTTAACTCACATACGGTTGAAGTGATTCTAACCATCTTTTGCTAATCAGATTTACCGTTTGAAATTCTACTTCATCGTTGTTCAAAATGAACAAAGTAACTTCCACACTTTTAACTCAAACACCCAAAAATCACGTGTTTAAAGCAATATAATTATGGTACATTCGGAAAAATAACTCGCTTCACACGCTTCAGTTATGCTGAAGTTCGTAAGTATTTCAACAGTTAAACATAACGAAGTCCTAACTCAACCTGCTTCCTATCACCTGAAACCCACCTTAAGATCTAAGATCCGTACCCACCAAGCGTTCACCGAAGAGTGCCGCTTTCTCTTTCGAGATTAACTAGCTCCCCGTGCAGCGGAAGCTACCAGAGGGGTAGGCCTCCGTCACCAACCTCACACACAAAAACAGCCTTCGACTAAGATGGGTAAACCTTTCTGTTCAGGTATTGGAAACCTAAGTTGGTCATCCTGTGCTCTCCTTCGAACGATAAACAACATCGTCTGCTCCTAGCAGACGATGACCAACTCAGCGTTTCCCACAAAACAAAACCGAACCCCACATTAAAACACACATATAATATTCAATAGGCCTTATTTGAGTCCTCAGTCTTTCTGGAAGAGTTCATGAATTGAGCTAAAATTAGGTAGTAAAGTGAATAAGTTGTACCGAATTCGACAAGCGTCTTCTGAAACGACTTCACAGAGACGTTTCAAGATGTAGTGCCAAATTATGTCCAATTGATGCGTCCAACGTCAAAATCCCAGCTGGTTGGAGGGCCCTGCCCAATAAGCTCCTACCATTCGTAACTGCGGAGGGATCTGGTAACCTTGCTGGCTGAGGTAGGGTTTGGCAAGCACGAAGACAAGCAATAGAAACTCTCCGTGTACATTTAGGCATTATTTTGCTGAAATGTAAGCCCAGGTTGGCTTGCCATGAAGGGTAATTAGACGGGGTGCAGAATATCATCGACGTACCGCTATGCTCTAAGGATTCCGCAGATAAGTAGCACCCAAGACCGTCACTTCTGGTTGTTGGGTCACATGACGTGTGACACTCATGTTGGTGTCCCACTGCTGTCTCCAGAAACATCTTCAGCTTGTAATCTCATTGACCGGAGTACAGTTCTCTTCAGTGATGAGTCCCGCGTCGAACAGAGCCCCATGACAAGCGAAGATGTATCTGGAGACGTCCCGGACAGTGACGGGACACCAACCTCACTGTCGCCTACCACATGGGCCGTCAACCAGGAGCGATGGTCTAAGGTGCCATTTCTTTTCATATTGGCACCCCTTTGGTAGTCAACCGCAGCACCCTTACAGCACAGCGGTACGTCGACGATATTCTGCGTCTATTGTTGTTACACATTGTGGCGAGGCACATCGCCTTTCATTTCAGCAGATAATGGCCGTTCACACATTGCGAGAGTTTCTATTGCTTGTGTTTGTGGTTATCTTGGTCAGCAAGGTCGCTCAATCTCTCCCGAACCGAGAACGTTTGGAACATTATGGGCTGGGCCCTCCAACCATCACGGGCTGTTGGCAGTCCAACGCATTTGGACAAAATTTGGAACGATATCCCTCAGCAGGGGGATATCCAACAGCTCTATCAGTGAGCGCCAATACAAATAACTGTTTGCATTAGGACCAGAGGTTGTATGACGTGTATATTTCTATTGTTTATTGTCAAATCACAAATTATGAAAGATGTTTATATTTTATTAATAGGATTAAGTAGGAATAATTAATATTTGTCATGTTGGAAATAATTGTGGTTGCAGGGAATGTCTGCACCAAAGTATTGTTGACAAGAGAGACCGCAAATTGATATAATTTTAAAAAGGGCGGGAGAGACCGCGTATGGATACATTTTAAGAAAAGAGCGGGAAAGACCGCGCAATGATACATTTTGTAATGGTAGCAGGGATTGTCTGCAACAGAAAGCATTGTTGGCAGGAGAAACGGCACTTTAACGTTGGTAGGAAGTCAGTAGTAAGCGAGAAGTGAAGCGTGTCGGTAGCAGGTCTGAAGCGAGAGGTTGATAGGAGCGGTGTGCCTGCCAGCCACTAGCTATGATTTACAAGAGATTATAAACGGATGTATAGAGACATCAGCTAACTATTATAATAAGAGGAACTAATATTATTGAATTAATTTTTTGAGAATCTCAAGACTACTGAAGATATGTTTGCGTGTTGCTAGTTGTAAGATTATTGTAAGAAGTAAGTCCCATTTGAACGTTTGTAAAATCATTTCATTACCAGCAGTAAATATTTGAAGAAACATTTTCAGAATATAATTAATTTTTGTCAGAAATGTTGCATTACTGATTGTAATCCATCCCAAAAACCATAAACGTAAACTTTGCAAAAATTTTATTGTTGTCAAGAAAAAGTTTAGCTATGAATTACGTAACTTCAGTCAAATTAAAGCTTTGCTATTAAAGAATAACGTCAGCTTTGGTAATAAATACAGCCACTTATTATGAAAGCCCACCAGCAGCTAATAGAGTATAGTAAAACAGAGGAAGTATATTCATATCGCAGTTCGATGTGGCAGTCAGATGGCGATCCAGTAAAAGTAAAAAAGGTAAGGAATAGTTTTGGGTTATTGCAGATAACGACTGAGGGCCACGACGACGACACATTTTATGTTTCGTCGAAATAATCAGAAAATCACTTTTAATAAGCAGCAATTAAATTTGTATGCGAAGATTGAGAAAGAGAATAAATTTCAAAGGGAAGGTTTCATTTGTTATTATTAAGCAAGAGATAGAAATCCTAAGGAAAGGTTTCATAGTTTATTGTAAAAGGGAAGGTTATCATTAAGTAGAGAGGTATAGAGGAGACGGAAAGGTTTCAAGGTGGGCCAACGTCTTAACTGCTTACTCAATTTCTGAGGCTCTTTCTCTTGAATAAATGGTCAAAATTCTATAAAATTGTAATCCTTTGTTTGTAAATGTACATCACATCCACCGATTTCCGTTGCATTGGATAATTTCTTCACGGTGCGTCGCTTTTTATGTCTTAGGTTGTATGTACACTGCTCTTCTCTTTTCTCGAAAGGTCTGTCTTATTTTCCTATACGAGCATTTATTATTCCCTTAGTCATGCATACTTCTACAGTTTATGTTTCTCATCTAGCCATTCGTGGCTTTGCCTGTTTGTATTCCCTGCCAATCTCACACCTCTCAGCAGCAACAATTAAGATTCAAATAATACGACCGAGGTTATTTGATAGTATACGGCAGTTATGCTCCTTTCTGTAAACGGCTGGTACAAATATCGACCTTTGAAACACGAGTTAGGGTAGTTTTCATGCGAGAAGGGATGCCTGGTCGAACACAAGCTACTCTCGCAGCCGCTGCGCCGACGTCTCGCAGTTCTCGTGCTCCGATCGCTGCCAGAGGCGTTTCCTCGGCTGGCGCCGCCGCGACTTCAGCGCTTCCTTCGCCGATCAAACGGCCGCCGGCCCGCGGGCCACCGGGGCAACGAAATGCGCCCTCCAGATTGTTTCCCGCGCGAGATTGGGCCTCCCCAGACAGCCAATATGTCCCTTTATGTTCTCATGGCGCGTCTTTATGGGGGCCGTCCCTCAGGCGGCTGCCCTCACCCCTGCCCTCGGCCCTCCCGACACCATCTTCCTTTCCACCTATACCCCTCCCTGGTTCCCTGCCACAGCTGAGAGCTCGTATATATTCCCGCGCCGTCCGTGCATACATTGCAGTCGGCCTCATATAGGGGGCTATCGGGACTGGGTGGAAGCTGCGTAGGCCATAATGCGCCCCCGTTCCCTTTACAGCTCCATAATGCTTTATTGAGTTTAGTCTGCGAGGTTCGTAATATGGGCAACCTCCATACTGCCGGCCACAAGGCGAGACAAAGACACAAGTTAGATACAAAATACGCAGAAAGATTTCTAATTTATTGTATCATCTACGAGAGAAGTGATTCCTTAGAACCTGAAGAAACTGAGCCAGTATTCGGGCGCTTTATGGCTTTAATGGTACCTTTTTATATGCCAATAAAATGGCTGGGTGGCTCAGTGGGTAAGTGGTTGTCTATAGATTGTAAGTTTCGGGATTCGATAACCTGGCAGTCTGAGGTACCGGTACTGAAGTGTACACAAGTACTGTACGAACAATATTCATGTACGATACGCTACGATCAGTAGAGGCTTGTAAAGATTATTCCATCATTGCTCAGGCGTACATACGGAACAGCAATATTTCACCACACAGCCACCTTCAAGACGGGTCTAAGACTAATTACGCTAAAATTCTAAAATCAAGTGAATTAAAGATATATTGTGGCTAAAATGTTCACACAAGGTGTGCGAGAAGAGAAATAAGACCGATTCTTTATCTACCCAAGTTATAAAAAAACTTTTTCAAATTTTTTCAAACAACATAACATTTTTCAAACAACGTTACTGTTCCCTTCAAAATAGTTCTCTTCGGCAGCTATTCACAGGCAGAGTCGTTGTTCCCAATCTTGATAACAGCGCTGAAAGCTTTCGACTGGTAGGGCCTTTAATATGTCGTTCACATTCTTTTGAATGCTCTCCAGAGTCCCAAAACGACGTCCTTTTAAGGCATTTTTCAATTTCGGAAAAGAAAGATCGGCTGAATAGGGGGGCTGTGGGAAAAGAGGAATATCATTCGAAGTCAAAAATTGCGTGAAAGAAGTGGCTGTATGACATGGGGCGTTATTGTGATCCGGCATCCACTTGTCTGCAGTGTCTGCTCTCACTCGATGCGCCCTTTGCTTGAGCCCTTCAAGGACATCTTTGAAAACACTTGGTTAACAGTTTGTCATAGAGGAACAAATTCTTCACGCACAAAACCCAGTTCTAAGTTTTCGTCGGCTTTTGGATAGAAGGTCTCCCTGAGCGAGGTTAATCTTCAACGTGTTCTCAGCCTTTCAGAAATGATTTCTACGAACGAAAAACTTGTGCTCCTGATAAGCAATGTTTCCCACAGACATGTTCCAGCTTTTCAAAGATTACACTCACGGATTCCCCAAGCCTAACTCAAAACTAAATTCCGCTGTTCCATTTTTGTAACATACACCAAAAACCCAACTTCTCTGATGGTGCCCTCAAAAATCACTTGATGGCTTTACGGAGCTGATAATCGGGACCCACCATCTGGAAACGATATAAATACCGGTCTAGACAAGTAGAACAATACAGCGTTGCCGTATCGCGCGCAGTGTTTTCAGCGTCGTTTCTTGTCTCACACATCTTGTATATTGCGGGTAATACTCTCGACACAAAAGCATCAATAACGAAATGAACTTGTGCATCTAAGATAAAAAACGTAGTTAGTGCCGAGTCACCAAACCAACAGGCCTTTAAAAATATCTCGTTAATTATTAAAATGGTTGGCAGACTTTGGAATCCCAGACAGCGAAGACTCATGACAATAATACTTCCGAGAGTGCAGACGTGAAACGAACGGTTTCCATGATTATGTAGTAGGAATTCCTCGTCTCGGTTGACCTAGTTGCCTGCCAACAGCATTTCTACGACTTTCCTGACCACTGAATTCGAATAGTAGAGGTTGTGGTCAGTATCTTGACTTTCCCGTAATCCGTGTAACCGTCAGCAGAAATAAATTCAGCCACTGTAGTTTTGTAGGTTTTAAAAGGCTGGTGCATCGTTGGTGTTAGATGCACCCTTCTGCACCGCGTCTTGTTTATCCTACATAATTTTTACAAGGAATCTCATAGTTACCCGCTTTTCGTAAAAACATATCGTCTGTCATAGATTCCAGGAAAACAACGGTCTTGACTGGTAAGTGGAAGATAATATCCACTCTATGCTTCTCCATATTCTGGCAACTTTTGATGAAACATTTCTCACATACGCAGGAAAGATATAGACTTCCTATATCTTTCTTCTTCCTCTTCCTCTCGGTAGTTTGTCGTTATCGCTCGCAGAGCTTTCTTAATGACATGTTTTGTGTATCACAGGCGACCGAATCTTTCCGGCAATTTTAAATTTTCACTCGCAAAATCAATTGCTGGAACTTGAGCGTCACATCAAGTGGACTAAAGCGCACTCATTTCTCCTACTTCATCAACGCCCGTTAATGAGAACAAAAGATATGTACCCAGATTTAAACAGTGCGTATGCTGATTTAAAACTTTATGGTACATTAACATTGCTTGCTGTGCCGGTAGCCGAAACTAGGGCCCATTTTATGTTTTTATTAATTTCCGAAATGCGTAAGAGATGATTTCTGATGCGGTTTTCTTATTTTTTATTTCCGCCGAAACAAATTGACTTACAGAAGACTTCGCTAGACCGCCAAAGTGAATGCGGTGCGAGTTTACCATCGGAAGAGCATCGACTTCGGCCCGCTGTACCATCGTTCGACATTACGATTTAACTGTTACAAAAACAAACTGTAAAGATAAATTTGTATTTCTGTTTAACTGATGTTATCCTGTCTCTGAGCTGCGGCTGAGAGGTTGTTATAATGTACCTGATGGAAAATTATACTGCTTTAACAACTAAAATTAAAACTTTATTCAGTAAAAGCGATATATGTATCTAGACAATATATATATATATATATATATATATATATATATATATATATATATATAGAGTATACAGGGTGAGTCACCTAACATTACCGCTGGATATATTTCGCAAACCACATCAAATACTGACGAATCGATTCCACAGACCGAACGTGAGGAGAGGGGCTAGTGTAATTGGTTAATACAAACCATAAAAAAATGCACGAAAGTATGTTTTTTGACACAAACCTAAGTTTTTTAAATGGAACTCCGTTAGTTTTGTTAGCACATCTGAACATATAATCAAATATGTAATCAGTGCCGTTTGTTGCATTGTAAAATGTTAATTACATCCGGAGATATTGTAACCTAAAGTTGACGCTTGAGTACCACTCCTCCGCTGTTCGATCGTGTGTATCGGAGAGCACCGAACTACGTAGCGATCCAAAGGGAACGGTGATGGACCTTAGGTACAGAAGAGACTGGAACAGCACATTACGACCACATGCTAACACCTTTTTATTGGTCTTTTTCACTGACACACATGTACATTACCATGAGCGGTGAGGTACACGTACACACGTGGTTTCCGTTTTCAATTACGGAGTGGAATAGAGTGTGTCCCGACATGTCAGGCCAATAGATGTTCAGTGTGGTGGCCATCATTTGCTGCACACAATTGCAATCTCTGGCGTAATGAATGTCGTACACGCCGCAGTACATCTGGTGTAATGTCGCCGCAGGCTGCCACAATACGTTGTTTCATATCCTCTGGGGTTGTAGGCACATCACGGTACACACGTTACATGATGGCCACCACATTGAACATCTATTGGCCTGACATGTCGGGACACACTCTATTCCACTCCGTAATTGAAAACGGAAGCCCGCATCTCGTGGTCGTGCGGTAGCGTTCTCGCTTCCCACGCCCGGGTTCCCGGGTTCGATTCCCGGCGGGGTCAGGGATTTTCTCTGCCTCGTGATGGCTGGGTGTTGTGTGCTGTCCTTAGGTTAGTTAGGTTTAAGTAGTTCTAAGTTCTAGGGGACTGATGACCATAGATGTTAAGTCCCATAGTGCTCAGAGCCATTTGAACCATTTTTTTTTTTGAAAACGGAAACCGCGTGAGTACGTGTACCTCACCGCTCATGGTAATGTACACGTGCGTCGGTGAAAAAGACCAATAAAAAGGTGTTAGCATGTGGTCGTAATGTGCTGTTTCAGTCTCTTCTGTACCTAAGGTCCATCATCGTTCCCTTTGGATCGCTACGTAATTCGGTGCTCTCCGATACACACGATCGAACAGCGGAGGAGT
Source organism: Schistocerca americana (assembly GCF_021461395.2). Classification (NCBI taxonomy): domain Eukaryota; kingdom Metazoa; phylum Arthropoda; class Insecta; order Orthoptera; family Acrididae; genus Schistocerca; species Schistocerca americana. Next base: position 648,664,312 of record NC_060122.1, read on the forward strand.
GGTACTCAAGCGTCAACTTTAGGTTACAATATCTCCGGATGTAATTAACATTTTACAATGCAACAAACGGCACTGATTACGTATTTGTTTATATGTTCAGATGTGCTAACAAAAGTAACGGGGTTCCATTTAAAAAAAACGTAGGTTTGTGTTAAAAAACAATCTTCCGTGCATTTTTTTATGGTTTGTATTAAACAATTACACTAGCCCCTCTCCTCACGTTCGGTCTGTGGAATCGATTCGTCAGTATTTGATGTAGTTTACGAAATATATCCAGCGGCAACGTTAGGTGACTCACCCTGTGTAAGTATCATCGTTCTGTAGTGGGCATGATACTAAACGGTTGTATGGAGGATCCTGAGTTCAAAACTCACCTGTACTGTAAAATTTTAATTTCTTTATTCGGTTCGAGTACATTCTAGAAGTACCCACAAATGGCAAGAATCATTGTACTGGAATATTCTGTAGCTCTGTATACACCGTATGTGTTTTGGCCGGAGGCAGTTCGCTCCGCGCCCTTGTATGTGCAAGTGCTGAATAAACCTTCGTTAAGTGAAGTTAGTGTTCGTGTTTCATCTACTTACACCTTCCTCTACGTGACAATATGATTTCAAGGAGAAAGATATGTATTTGAAGATAGAGAGTTACAGTGATTTTTTTATCATATATATTTCAGTACCTTGCAGAAAGACGTTGATAGTGATAACAGATATTATTTGTCGTTGTTTAAAGAACAATAGGCTCAAATGACCGATCAAACTAACAGAATTTCCTATATTGACGTACCAGTTCGAATCTTGGAAAACAGGTAAGTGAACCTGGAAATTTTGATCAACAAAGAGTAAATGGCTGTTAAACAGTATCTCAGTCTATAACATACATTCCTGACAAACCTGCTCTTTTCCGTTATACACTACGATAGCAGCGCGCCAAGCGGACAGTAAACTACACTGTTGAATGTGATGTGCGACCAATGAGAACTAGTATCGTGTATGGTCGAAATTCAGCCAGTTGAGTCAGTCAGTGGTCCTGATCTGTGATAAAAAAAAATGTCGTCCATCTGTCGTAAAACTGTGCCGTAGAGCTGACCCATAAAAAATGCTGAGTTGTGGGTACGAGTATGCTTGAAATAATTCTTTGATTTCTCTTTAATTGCTTGATCATTTCAAGTGAGTCGTTGATACAGTGCGATTGAAAAATACATTTTGTGTTAATGGCGGCAAATTAACTTACAACACAATGTGAATACCATAGTATCGCGGAAAGTGACTGCAGATGAGAAATTATTTGTATTACAAAATCTGGACTGTAAATTCATCAAACCACATTTATAACTCTCAAAATTATTTTCAATCACGTTCAGTGCGCATCTAAATTCATCCTTCAGCACAACAATAGGATTATTTTTATCGACGTTTACATTATTCCTATTAATTTGGCTACGCAAAAATTGTCTCTCTCTAGCTCTTCGTCTTTCAGTTTGAGCCATTGGTGTTCGTCTTCGAGGCATAACCTGAAACAAACTTAGTTCCCGTATAATAAGGGAAGTCGTAACTATTCGAAATGAAGAAGCTGAACATTAGAAACACTTCAGATTTTGTTACAAGGGAGGCAAACGAACAAAAAGTTAGTTCTGTTTGCTCTTAGACGAAAGTAAAGGAAAACAAGGCCCTAATAAATAACGTTTCATGCTCCCGATGACTTCGTTCCTCAGTTTTGTTTAAACTGCTGACAACTTCAACGAAGTAGTAGTTGTGGCAAAGTAGCTGCCCGTTGGGAGTGTGTCACTGCAAAGGAAACATTTAAACAAGAATGTCCCTAGAGCGCGATTTCACGAAACGTTGTTTCTTTTGTGTGTCATTAATACCACAGTATATGTCGGTACCAATGACGTGTGTAGCTTTGGTTCGGAGGAGATTCTCCCTGGTTTCGGGCTGCTAGCGGAAATGGTAAAGACTGCCAGTCTTGCTTGCGAGATTAAGGCGGAGCTCACAGTCTGCAGCATCGTCGATAGTACCGACTGTGGTCCTTTGGTACAGCGCCTAGTGGAGAGTCTGAATCATAGGCTCTGGCGGTTCTGTGACCGTGTAGGCTGCAGATTCCTTGACTTGCGCCATCGGGTGGTGGGCTTCCGGGTTCCGCTTAATAGGTCGGTAATCGACTACACACAGGAAGCGGCTACACGGGTAGCGGGGGCTGTGTGGAAACGACTGGGCGGTTTTTTAGGTTAGAGGCTCTAAGGAAACCACGGAAAGAGCATCCATCTAAAAGGGAGCAGGTAAAACACAGTAAGGTAGTTGTAGAAACGATCGGTATTGTAGTTGTAAATTGTCGTAGCTGTGTAGGGAAAGAACCAGAGCTCCAAGACCTAATAGAAAGTACTGAAGCTGAAGTAATTATAGGTACAGAAAGCTGGCTCAAGCCGGAAATACGCTCGCCCGAAATTCTTTCAAACGACCTACCAGTGTTCAGAAAGGATAGATTAAATACAGTTGGTGGAGGAGTATTTATTGCTGTCAGAAGTAGTTTATCTTGTAGCGAAATTGGAGTAAATAGTTAATGTGAAATAGTATGGGTAGAGGTTATACTTGACAGTCGGACTAAACTATTAATTGGATCGTTTTACCGACTCCCGACTCAGAAGATATAGTTGCTGAACAGTTCAAAGAAAACTTGAGTCTCATTTCAAACAGATACTCCACTCGTACAATTATAGTAGGTGGTGACTTCAAGCTACCCTAGATATGCTGGAAGAATTACACGTTTAAAGCCGGCGGCAGACATAAAACGTTATCCAAAGTCGTACTGAATGCTTTCTCAGAAAATTATTTTGAATAGTTAGCACATGAGCCCACTCGAAGAGTAAATGGTTACTAAAGCATACTTGACCCCTTAGCAACAAATAATCCTGGACAAATAGGAAGTATCATGACGGTTACAGGAATTAGCGACCACAAGGCTTTTGCTGCTAGGCTGAATACCTTAACACCTTCAATCATCAAAAGGAAACGCAAAGTACATCTATTTAAGAGAGCTGATAAAAATGCTCTTAGCGCCTTTTCAAGAGACAATCTCCACTCCTTCCATTCTGATCATGTAAGCGTAGAAAAGATGTGGAACGATTACAAAGAGATGGTATCGACGGTAATTGAGAGATATGTATCACATAAATTAATAAGTGATGGTGCTGATCCATCATGGTACACAAGACGGGTCATATCACTGTTTCGGAAGCAACGAAAAAAGCATGCCAAATTTAAAAGAACGCAAAATCCCCAAGATTGGCAAAGTTTTGCAGAAGTTATAAATATAACATGTACTTCAGTGCGAGATACTTTCAATAATTTCCACAACGTAACTCTGTCTCAGAATCGGGCAGAAAACCCAAAGAGATTCTGGTTATGCATAAGGCACACCAGGAGCAAGATGTAGTCAATACCTTCACTGCGCGATAACAACCGTGAAGTCACTGATGACAGTTCCACAAAAGCAGTTATTAACACGGTTTTCCGAACTCCTTCACCAAAGAACACGAAGTAAATATCTCTGAATTCCAATCAAGAAATACTGCCAAGATGAGAAACATAGAAGCAGATATCCTCGGTGTAGCAAAGCAGCTTAAAACACTAAATAAAGGCAAGGCCTCCGGTCCAGATTGTATACCAGCCAGGTTCGTTTCAGGGTACGCTGATACAGTAGCTCCATATTTAGAATTTATGTACAACCGCTCGCTCGCAGAACGTTCCCTACCTAAAGACTGGAAAATTGCTCCAGTCACACCAATACCCAAAAAGGGAAGTAGGAGTAATCTGCTGAATTACAGGCCATGCTCGACTCTGCAGAAAAATGCAGCTTATCGCAAAGATACTCCGCAACGAAGCCAGCGATATGACGATACGCTTACAAACAGTGTGAAGCAACCTAATGGCGATGTATGCAGCAGCATGTACTTAATGGCACATGTCATGGCCAGAAATTTTCTAACATAAAACATAACAAATCTTAAGAATATAGAGAAATCTATTATGTTAACTAATGCCAGAACAAACATAAGCAATCAAAGAATTAGGAAACATAGCTTCAAACTTAGTTTTAAATTGGGTTTTTTGCACTGTTCCATTCATTTTAAATGCAAGCTTTTGCTTTGGTAACTTATATAAATTATGTGGAGAAATAATATTCTTCAACCATTTAAATTTTGCTCTCAGTATTTAATCTGCTGCCTCACTTAAGTTTTTAGCGCATTGTTTCACCGCTTTTTCACACGCTTGCACTGCACAATAGCGATGTTCTGGAGTCGATTTTCAGTCTATGTTCTTCCACATGTCTCTGGAGACTTTCATGTTCCCAACAGCCACATGCTGTGCCCATGTACAGGTAAGTGTCGATTCGCAACCACCGTAAGTATTGAGAATTAAAGCTGTCGAAATACTACTGTGGTGTACCTTCCAGTAATGAAATCCCACAACGAATCTGCATCGACCATTCTCTGAAAAGTCTCGCCAGTAGACTCAATACGTTCCCAAGATAAAATGGCAACATGTACTGACTTCTGACTTTGAATGGGGTACCCTTGACTTATTAAGAAAATTCTTGAAACATTTCTTCCGCGCTTCCATTATCGCAATGGTGAGCCTTGCACGGCTCACGTTTATCCCATTTATTGTTTGTCATATTCTATTACAGTATTGACGCCTCGTTTTCTTATTTCATTTACTGGCGTTACTAACTTCATTTACTGGGGTTACTAACTTCCTGCATTACTTGCCCGTGAGCGGCAGCAGCAGCGTGTATCGATAAGTGCACTGTCGTACCATCTCTGGAGCGACCGATGGTATTTCCGGGTCGTCGTGTGTCTGGTAGTCAGTTCGGAACGGACCAGCAGTGCAGTCGGGACGCAGCAGCAGTGAAGTCGGAGGACGGAGCGCCGGTGAGGCGCCGACAGCCAGTGCTCGCCGACTGCTGGCGACACGCATGCCAACTGTCCGACGGAGGGAGATTGGTCTGGTGAAGTGGAAGTTATCTTGTCGGTGGGTCCGTTGACTGTCGTCGGTTGGGTTGTCGTCGGATCATGAATGCTTGGCACGACTGCCTGTCTCACCTAAGCGAGCGTTAGTGTTTGAATTACAGGCTGACCCTCGAACATCTGAGCGCCCTTGGGTGTACTGCCTTTTTTCTTTATTTGTTCTTGTTGTTTGCACTTGTATGGCTCTAGCCGATTTTTTTTAAGTTAATGTTGTTTTGCCCTTAAGGGTTAAGATTCCTTAGGCCTTAAGAATACTTTAAAGAACTGTTTCACGTAAGGCCTTCGCTATTTAAAAGAAATTGATTTTTTGGAGTTTTAAGTGTTAGGCCTTCAGGCGAGATGAATTTAACTTGTTTGCTCTTGAAGTGTCTGATTTTTTGGACCTTCAGCCTAACTAAGGAACTCTTTTAAGATAAGGCTTTGCCTTTGAATTATTTTTTTTTGGTTGAGTTTTGTCTATTTAAGAACTGTTTCACGTAAGATTTTTTTAAAAAAAATTAATGTTGTTTAGCCTTAAGTGTTGGGCTTTGAGCCGATTTTGAATTCGAGTTGATTGGTCTGAAAATCTCAGGTTCTTTGCGCCTTCAACCTAAATAAAGAAATATTGTAAGATAAGGCTTGGCTTTTAAATTTCTGATTATGGTTGCGTTTTAAGTCGTTGGCCTTCAGCTGTTTTTAAATTAAAGTGGCTTTCCGCCAGTGATTATGTCATAAGGATTAAAGCTGTGTGTTTAAAAAATTTTTTTTTGGGCTCTTGGAATGTTTGATCAAATAATAAAGTTGTATTTTCGGGTGTAATTGACAGCCCCTTATTTTGGCCCCTTTCTACAATTTAAACTACCTGTCCTGCCATGCAGGTTTAACAGGGCTTATGAAATGGCTTTCATGTTAGAAGCATTCGATAAATATAGTAAGCAACTAATATTCCAACAGTTACCATCAAACTGTATAAGTCTACAAGTTTAATAAATGATTCTGTGCAGAATTCTCCCCATTAAACTTTCTTTCATCAGCAGATAGGTTGCACTATACAATGCTTAACGTATTTTCATCAATACAATTAAGTCTTCACCACCAAAACAACTTCCCATATGAAATTTATATTTTATAGTTAACTCAGCAAAAACTTGCATGCATTAACACATGAAAACTTCTTTAGAATAATATACACTAAGAATTATAATTACTTCGGCAAAACTGGCCTCTAACCGTTTACTCATATTATACAAAGGACTGATTAGCTGTTGAGGGATGCACAAACTGTCGCGATATTTCGATATCTGCGCATAAAAAATTACGCTGACGATTTTCCCTAACGCTCGCAGCAAATTACGAGCGTTCTTATTCTTCTCATACCTCATAGTACCATTAATTTTAACGGAAAAATACCCCACGAAAAAAGTTTTGTTTACTATACATAACTACAATTACAATCATACTTATATCCAAACACATACGACGTTCTTGTTTCAATGGGTGCAACTGTGGCACTTCTAAATTTTATAGCATTTTTCTCTTTCTGACTACTTTTGAAACTTTTCTCCTCTGGTTCATGACCTGCTCAGGTTCGAGGCCTCTTTCCTAATACATCAATGGGCTCATACTTTTACACACAAAATTTATGGCTACTGCTGGAGCACCATATTAAGACTCAAGAAACGCATATTTTCTTTCTTCACAAACATCTGTCTTTGTACATGTAGGATGCACAGTACCAATTTCGTCCTCTTTCATACAGTTTCCTCTCAATACGTTAACTACAATATCTCTTCCCTTACATTCTTCCTGCATAGTACACAAATTAATTACAGAATGTTCTTTCATACCCGAAGGTTGCCATTCAAGCTACTTCCCATGTTATTCTCACATTATTAAGCAATAAAATCTTCCCCACTTCAGAACAGCTCAGTTCCCCATATTATTTTCATCCTCTTACATTTACATCTCCTCCAAGAGTGGTGGGCTCACTGCCCACTTTAGAAATAAATGTACTGATTCCTTCTTCCAGTCTAAGGATTCAAGTAGATGCCACACACTCTCACCTAACGACAACACATAAAAGATCATTTCCATCGCCCTTTAACAATACATTACTTACTTCCGCTGACACATTATACAGTTCACCACATATACCTTCAACAACATCCACCAAAGGATTAAGAAAATCGCCGCAAACGTGTTATACAATATCCGCCGATAAATTATAAAAGGAACCGTCAACTAAACATCAACTAAAATTGTCGTACGTCACAAAATTGCTGCTTCTGTATTGCAGGTCACCAGAATAAACAATACGCACTAATTCCGCCGAGTTGGAATCTATATCTTTCTCTGTCTCATTTTTTCTCCTCTCAGACTTTCCTGCCAGTTCATTTTTATTATTTTTCGACCTAAAACGAATAACATCTTTTTGCACTAAAGAGATTGGTCCGTCTACCACATTATCTTCTTATTCATCTTTGAAAATTGACTCATAATTCAAATTTTCATAAAGAGCTAACAGATCACTTCCATCAGTAGAAATAAATACATAAATTCCTTCCTTCGAAATACCTGTATCAGTAGCTTCAACGTCCTCACACTTAAATTCATCATGTGAAACATCATTTTCATCTCCCTCTAACCATAAATCTTCTACTTCCACCAATACTTTATAAAAATTCATCACCCAGTGACGACACCACTGATACACTGCCTTCACAGATTGCTTCATCTAATATACTTTCTCCTACTTCATTTAAATTATTGCTGTTAAATAGTAACTAAACTCGAATTTTCCTAATTTCAACTTTAAACAAGTTCATATTCACCTAAGTCTCTCTTCCGAATACAGACTTTTTCACTAGACTTACTCATTCCACCTCTCTTCCCCCAAATAAAATAAAACATTCAGCCCTGTATTCTCATTGTCTAATATGGTACGACATTTTCCTACTTTCAATGCGTTCTCTTTGCTGTTGTATTGATTCACATCTCTGCACTTTTTATCTGCATTTTAATCATCACCATTTCCAGTATTTGAGCCCTGTTGGTCGATTTTTCGAATACCGTTGGATTTTTACCATAACGCTTCCGTTACTGCCAGTCTATTTTGCTATCCCCGACGTGACATCCAGTGAATCTTAGTTTTCCGGTTTCCTGAGTTAGTTTAACTGTCTGTGACTCGTTCATAACTCAAATCTTTGAACCCTGTCATGACCTCCACTTTACAAATTCCCGTCAATGTTATTAACTCACTAAAAATATCAGTGTTGCTGTTTTCATGAAAACTGTTGTTACTTTGATTTTAATTTTGATAATTATTCTTGTTAAGTTCTGAATCTCATTTCCTTGCCCACTGGTAAATTTTTGTGGCTTGAATTTCAACGCTTGTTCCTGTTTCTCGATAAAGTCTAAAAATTATTGTGTTATACGTTTGGATGGATTGGTTAGTTGGTTGGATTATGTAACAGGTCCCACTGTAGAAAATCTGGCAGTCGTCTTTTGAGCATCGTGATTCCTGTTAACACGCATAATGGCCGTCGTATGCACATTAATTTTGCTAATTCAAGTACACAAAATTCCTGCGTGGAAAAACTGCCTGTTCAATAAAATGGTCTATTTACAAATACATTCTGAAGTCATGTTTGCACTTTAGCCCAGAAATTATTTAGAAAACACTCCTCGAACAATTTGTAACCAGTGAACGAACTATTAATTAAATTAGGCAGGATTGTACGCCACCTTCCAAATGCATTTTTGCAAATTTAACTTTGCCTTCATCTGACATTCCTGGCATAAAACTATCTTTATATTCCATGTGAAAATTTATTGGATGGTGTTTACTATTATTTGCAAAACATTTATCATTCCCCGATCCACCTGATGGAACATTAAATATGGTAGTCATCTGACCTTTTGCAAAGAATTTTGCAAGTTATACACGTTTTTACTTTACTGCTCGCCCTGTAATGCATCGTCACGAATTCCTTCCTGGAAACTCTGTTTATTGTGTACAATCTTTTTCTGACACTCCACAATTCTCGCAGATAAATTGCTGAAGGCTTTACTAGGCTCTTCCTCAAGTGTATTTTGCCTTTGCTCCCAATTCCTCAAATCACCACTAAGTTCGTACTGCATCTTCACAGTTCTTTCTCACAATGTTTTTTTCAGCGCCATTGAATTTGTTATTGACCAGGCCAACAGCCTTCGAAATGTTGTCCAGGTTTAATCTTATATTTCCTAAGTTTTCCTCAAACACACCTTCAATTTCTCCATCCCCACATTTTACACCTTCAATATTAGAATTTAATTCAGTTTTGACACGCTCAGTAGTTGTAAAAGATTTTGAATTTAGTTTCCCTATTTCACATCTCAATTGAGAATTTCCGTTTTCCATATTATAATTCATTTTCCGCATACTAGATTGCACATCTCTCTTTATTTGCAATAACTTTGCAGTCGTTTTTTTCCATAGCAAAACTGTCCCGCTATGACCTTGGGCAATCTGAACCACTAACGCCATCCGGTCCACATAAACTAAGTATTCGTATATCAGGCCAATCTCGTCACTGATGAAAACCCTGCAATTTCACAGATATTTACAGTTTTACCGTCAGTACTTAATTTATTTGTCGTGTTGGCTGCCTCTGCTTTGCTGCTGTCACTGACGGTGAAGTTTCTGCCGTCGTTGAAGCCGCTGTCAATGCCACCATTGAAAATCTCGGAGTCGCTGCCATAGCCCCCGGTGCTGCAACCACAGGCGAACCTGTGACGCCATATGTGTCTTCGCCTGTAGCTGCCGAAGTCTCATAGTCTCATACTCAGCAACCCTTTACGTTGCTGTCTTCTCCTTTTTTGGAAATTTCGCACCATGCCCAGTTCTCTCCAAGCCTAATTTCTGCAACACAATCTTAAGCATTCAAATGCTGAAAAATAGACAGCTCGTAGCCTCCACGCCTTAGATTCAGGATCTGGATCATGAAATATTAGGAATGTTAGTTACATCTCATTTGCGATTGAATTCATAACCAAATCGCGAATGAGAAAAACCCTATTTGCGAGTTCACATGGGACTGAATTCACTTCCAAAGCCTGGAGGAGAACAATGTTTTGTCACTTATCATTACTAATGCTTTTTACTTAACAAATCCTTGAGACAAGATTTAGAAATATACCCGGTTCAGCAAGACTCTGCTCTATTTAGAATTTTAACTCAGTATAGTCATAGGGTCAGCAGCGAAACTTTCTGCAAAAATAGTCATAGCTTCTAATCCTGCAGTCTAATTGTCTGAGCGTGGGCAGTTAAATATTGAGCAAAAAGAGGTTACAATAAAATACAATAGCAACATTAATGAAGAAAAGCATTCAGTATTCTCCTGAGTAACTAACATAGATGATAATAGAGGGTTTAAGTTGAATGAACTGATTTATTAAGTCAATCAGATGTAGAAATAGTTAAGCATGGTGGCCCTACAGTAATTCATTTAAGCAGAACATAAAATTAATAATAATTTTCAAGAGTCGTTAAGCTTATGTATATGATAAATCAGAATAGTGGCAATGACCAAATATGACTGACACGCGAAAAACAGAGTCCCATTCCCTCATGCTACACACATCATGTTCACCAGGTCATAAATGCAGAATGTCCACTATGGCTCTCAACAAATTAAAACGCATGGATTCACATGTAGAGACGCATAGTCTCTCCAGTATTAATTACAAAAATTCAACCGAAATAAATTAAATTTCAGTACCGTACGCCATCTAATGATCAGAAAATGTTGAAGTTCCAGCCAGCTCGGAATTTTTACAAACACGTACGAGAATTAAAGTATCCGATCGGCCGTTAGCTGCCCAAAATCTATCACTTCTACCAGTCTGAAGTAGCGCTATCAGTTCACCAACACGTTACGTATGAACCGAAATGTACAGGCTGACCGACAGACGCAGAATGATCTGGAGCGACAGATCGCTCGCGTTTTTAAGACTTCGCTTCTCCCACTAATATGCATAAATATACCTAAAATTCGCAATATGGACAGCCATGTGAGAAATCTAGATAATGGTGGCAGCCGGCGGGGTGTTACTATCGGTCCAATGTTGACTTAGGAACAGCGCCGGGTGGCGTGCGGTGGATGGACGATGCATGGCTTGAGGCAAATGACCTGTCCCCACTGCTCAGTGTGACGTCTAATGAGCAGATGGGATCAAATGCAAGGATGATCACAGTGGTTGCGCCCACACTGATTGATGGGTGGACAGTGGCATTATCAGGGAATGATGGTGCGACAGCTAGTTGGTCCAGTCTCGAATCCCACACTGCCAGCAGCAGATGATAGGCACTCAGAGAGTGAGTGGGCGATACAAGTTCTCAAGTTAGCAACATTCTGTCTCAGCACATGCCGCAGACTGCAAGCCCAGCGGTGACACCTTGCTGGTTCTTTCCGAATGGCTGATGGGCGAACAGACCTCTCCTCATGCCTAGCGGCTGCCTGTGACTGCATAAGTGAGACTGAGAGTCTCAGGAGCCCTGCTGTTGCTGTAACGTGTAGCAGCAACACCTGCTTTCAGAGTCACTGGGCGGCGTCTTCTGCAATGTCAGGTCACTGAATACTTGTTCTTGTGTACTAAATACATGTTCTTGCACCAGGACACCTAGTTATTGAGGCGTTTTGCGATACTCTTCTTATGAAGCCATTCTGCTGTGTCGTTCACAACAGCCGCTCGCTATGCCAAGTGGAATTGTGACACAACAAGCAATTTTAGTCGATTTTCTATTTGCGATAGTTTATCCGAATGTCTGCCTATCCATAATTTCTGCCATGATGAAATGAACTGAGATTTCTTTTCAATCTGTGATGAAGCTCTCTTTCCTTTAGTAACAATTTTCTTATATGGCTATTAAACCACGATGAGTCTTAAACTTTGCTCAACGCATACTTGTCTAAAGGACACTGAACCATAGCTTCGAATTTTCTGCATTTTTCTCGACATCTTCGTCCTCCTTACTGAATTTTTGGTGTTGACTATTTAGATACTCTGCAATATGTGTCTTTCCATTCTTGTTAACCAAAAATATTTTCCTAACTTTCTGAACATTCCTTGTGACACCTATGCAATCATAGCCTTATGATCTCTGATACACTTTTTACGTTAACTGATTCATAAGGCTCAGACCTGTTTGTTGCTAGGAGGTCCATGACAGTGTCCTCACGAGTTGGTTCACTAAAATATCAGATCGAAACAATTTTCCGAGTAGACATTCAGCACAATCTCTCACGAATCCCAGAGTCTGGCGACAGATTTGATTACATGACTGTTCTATTTCATGTCTAACAAATTGAAATCTCCTCCTACTACAACCTAGTTTTGATATTCTACAAGTTCCTCTGAAGCGCTCTGCCACTGTATCTCCTAACACAGGTGGTCTATGAAAGCTTTCGATCGCCATGTTTGATCCACCTTTCGCGATTAAAACGCAAAGAGTATTTAAAGTTCGCAATCCTTAACTACTTCAATAGATATTATAGAATTCCTTACGGCAATAAATATGCCGCCTTCATTAGTGTTTCGACGTCTATTCCTATCTGAATTTAGGAATTCATCGCTGTTAACTTCCCGTTTCAACTAAATTTCTATTCGTAATACTATCTGGACATTATTCTTTTAATAAGCGAGGAGTTCAGATAACCTAGAAACATCTGCACGCCGTAAGTACTTTGTTTAGTGCACGACTGATCTAGTGATGGGGATCGCTACAGTTTTGCACCCCATAGGAGAGGTAGATAAATTCGTATCCTACGCTGCATAAAAGAATCGAAGAAGGCCTCAGAACACAAATGTCAATTGTTATTCGAGCCCATACGTCCTACTATTTGCAGCCGCTTACACCCAGTGCGACGAATAACTACCAGCAGAATCTCCTCTTCATCTTAAACCAGGCCTCCAGGCAAACATATCGTTTGCACATTGCATTCTTTCCCCACCTGTCAGCTACTTCCCTCAGAGGTTCTACTATCTGTCCAACGTTCGAAACCGGGTGGGCTTCTCTGGGCAGATAAACTGTCAGTAAAAATGTTCAAATGTGTGTGAAATCTTATGGGACTTAACTGCTAAGGTCATCAGTCCTTAAGCTTACACGCTACTAAACCTAAATTATCCTAAGGACAAACACAGACACCAATGCCCGAGGGAGGACTCGAACCTCCGCCGGGACCAGCCGCACAGTCCATGACTGCAACGCCTCAGACTGCTCAGTTAATCCCGCGCGGCAAAACTGTCAGTACCAGGACGATCGAACATGAACGTTTTTTCAGGTTGGGACAGATGGAAAAATCGATCGTGGTGGAGCACGTATTGTTTGAGAGCGACCATATAACAAAATTCGTCAACAGGCAAGTTCTCGCTGTGGAGTAGAGCTACCACGCCCGTAGTAGTTTCAACGGGGAAGAAAAAAGACTGGATTCCCGTGCTGCAGCGAACGCTCGTTGCACGTAATAGAAAAAAAGCAGACTGATAACGAACAGGGAAAAGCACTCAGACATTGGTGCGACGTATAATCTCCAGCCGCGGGCTCGACTCCAATCCGCCATTAGCAATGGAGAGTGAATCTTTCACAATGCCAGCCCATTCGTGCCAGCGCCAGAGAAATCGTTAAACCGACTTCAGCCAAACATCCCGAGACGAAAGGCAACAGGCAATAAGGCAGTGTGAAAACAAGCAACTAACACACATTGGTCATTAAAGACCTAGTGCGACCTAAAACATTAATTTCTGAGATATGGTTTCCTGTCTCAAATGATCAGTTCAATACCGTCTACCTACAGAATAATTTTAACCCTAAGGTTTGAAACATGTTTTGTGCCTTTAGTCACTGTAGCTGGCACAACTGACTGATTACTATCTGTTATTGTTACTGATGTTGTGAGGTTCATTTTTAGCAATAATTACTTCATTGTTGTTGTCGTTGTTGTCTTCAGTCTGAAGACTGATTTGACACACTCCTTCAAGTCAGTTTATCTTATGCAAATCACTTGTGCGTAAATACTGCATCCTATGTCCAATTGGACTTTCTTACTGAAGTCGAGTCTAGGTCCCTTACAAATTTCGCCACTTCCTGACACTTCGAATTAAGACAGGCTTTGTGAGGGAGCATGCCGACAGCCTTGTCGCAGTGGTACACCAGTTCCCGTCAGATCACTTGGCTAGCACTTGGATGGATGACCGTCCGGGTCTGCCAGAGTGCTGTTGGCAAGCAGGGTCCGCACAGCCCTTGTGAGACTTAATGATGACTTACAGAATTTATTCCTTGATATATTACGTCATATTCTCTTACTCAGCTTTTCATTTAGTCAAGTCGTGCATCAAAATTGTTTTCTCACCCATTCAGTTCAGTACCTGATCAGCAGGTAGCCAATAAATCCATCTAATTTTCCGCATTTTTCTCTAGCACCGCATTTCAGATGCTTTTGTTCTCTTCTTGTCTGTACCGTTAATCGCTTACGTTTCACTTCCACATAACGCTACAGTCAAGACAAACACGTTCAGAAAACGCTTCCATACACTGAAATTTACGAGAGCGTGCGGAATTTTTTTACATTGTTCTCAATATCTGTTGCGATATTGCAAGCAATGAATATTATTCAGCCGACATCCTCGATTCAGTGGCGCAAGCTACAATCCTCTTCCGCTAGAAGGCTCCGCAATGTGACGTGTAACATGGCGGTCCCTAATGAAACTATCTCAGTGTGTGAATAACAACGTGCTGAAATCGAGTTTCTAACCACAGAAAATGTACCTTCAGTTAGAATCCATAAAAGAATGGAAGTTGTGTACGGTTTTGAACGTGAGGGTGATCGTTTCGTAAATGATATTCCGACAGGCAATGAAAGCTGGATTCACTATCCAAAATGATCACTCACGCCTAAGAAGTTCAAGACCACGTCATTAGTAGACAAAGTCTCGCTCACAGTGTTGTGGGATGTTCGAGGTGTGGTCCATTTGTAATCATGCCTAAAGGCACCAGGATAAACTTTGCAAGGTCCTGTGAGACCCTCAGAAAACTGAAACCACGAATTTGAAGAGTCCGTCCGCTCGTGGAGCACTCTCTCCTTCAGCATTACCCTTGCCAGATCACATGCGAGTGCTGCGACTTTTGTAACAATCCAACCCTTTGGTTCGCTGTCATCGGTAATCCTCCATACAGTCTCGAATTAGACCCATTCGATTTTCATCTGTTTTCAGAATTTAAAAAACACCTTCGAGGACTTCGCTTTGATAATGATGAAGCGGTGCAAGTAGAGATGAGCTTGTGGCTCTGTCAACAATGTCGAACATTCAACAGTAACAATGTCAACAAACTAGTCTCGTTGGGAGAAACGTGTTCCTCGCCAGGGTGATTATGATTAAATTAATACGTAGACATTAAGATTTAAGATGTAGAATGCCAATAAAATTTGTTTTATTTAAAAAAGTGCTTTAAGAGCCTCAAAAATTATAGTAGTTTTCAGTACTATCTTTTACATTCGATGTCAATAAATTTCTCTTTTTCAATATTCCCTTGCTACAGCCAGTTACAGACTGTGTATCCTGTTTACTTCGTCCAGCATATTATTTAATTTCCTAGTATAATACCTCCACATTGCCTGATTTCACTTATTCATTTTAAAAAGTCGTTTCAAGACCCTGATAATTCCGTTAATTACAATTTGTAATGTCCATATTGCGTACTCAGCCGCCAACTAATGCACCATTTGTCTGCTCCGCAGAAGTTACAATGCCGGGGTTGCCAACAGCCGCCAACTCCAGTTCGTACAGCCAGGCAGTCTATGCATTAAGGAGTGTTCCATCGAACCGACTTATCTCCTGGGCACGTCGTCGTTTCATGGGGTGGCACATCAATGTTTTACTTCTTACGCATCTCTGTTCACCGCAAGGAACTTTCAGCATCTTACATCACTCTCCTGATATATTTAACAGGTGACGTCATGCTAGTCCGTTGTTCCGAGAGTAGACGATTGTAGGCTGTGGGCGAAGATCAGATATTCACTTTGGGATATGGAATTAAAAGGAATTTCAAAAACAGATTTTGATTTACTGGTTACAGGGGATCATAACACAGCATTAAACCGCTGAACGTGGTAGCCACACTCACCAGCAAGAGAAGAAGGGGATGGAGGAAAAGGTCTGAGGGAGTGACCGTTCTGATCGAGATATGAAACCAAGAAAGAGCTTTCTTCTCGATATTGTTCTCCAGGAGAGCGTGGAGCCCTGTCACGTCACGTAATAAGATGTCACGTCTTCTGATTGGTTCTTCGAAAACAACACTCGTTCTGTGTTGAGTGTGACCAAATCTGCTGTAGTCGCTAGTCACAAGCGCCATGCTGAAACTGCAGTGCGTCATCTTCCGATCGAATGCAGAATACTCTCTCTTGTCGCAAGACACAGATACAGGCGAAAAATACGAAGTACAAATATTTCCTCTGGAGAATGGATAACGGGTTTTTGTTGTTGTTGTGGTCTTCAGTCCTGACCACGCTACTCTATCCTGTGCAAGCTTCTTCATCTCCCAGTACCTACTGCAACCTACATCATTCTGAATCTGCTTAGTGTATTCATCTCTTGGTCTCCCTCTACGATTTTTACCCTCCACGCTGCCCTCCAATACTAAATTGGTGAGCCGTAGATGCCTCAGAACATGTCCTACCAACCGATCCCTTCTTCTGGTCAAGTTGTGCCACAAACTTCTCTTCTCCCCAATCCTATTCAATACTTCCTCATTAGTCATGTGATCTACCCATCTAATCTTCAGCATTCTTCTGTAGCACCACATTTCGAAAGCTTCTATTCTCTTCTTGTCCAAACTATTTATCGTCCATGTTTCACTTCCATACATGGCTACACTCCATACAAATTCTTTCAGAAATGACTTCCTGACACTTAAATCTATACTCGATGTTAACAAATTTCTCTTCTTGTGAAACGCTTTCCTTGCCATTGCCAGTCTACATTTTATATCCTCTCTACTTCGACCATCATCAGTTATTTTACTCCCCAAATAGCAAAACTCCTTTGCTACTTTAAGTGTCTCATTTCCTAATCTAATTCCCTCAGCATCACCCGACTTAATTCGACTACATTCCATTATCCTCGTTTTGCTTTTGTTGATGTTCATCTTATACCCTCCTTTCAAGACAATGTCCATTCCGTTCAGCTGCTCTTCTAAGTCCTTTGCTGTCTCTGACAGAATTACAATGTCATCGGCGAACCTCAAAGTTTTTATTTCTTCTCCATGGATTTTAATACCTACTCCGAGTTCTTAGATTGTGAAATTTACTGACTGTCTATCCTAATCAGGCTTTTGCCTAATTATTACATACATCATGAGGGTAATGAACAGAGCTGGAAATCGATGATGAGAGCGTCTAATGACAATGATATTCCAACTGTTAACTATTTATGGCACTCAATTATTATGATAAAAAACCAGGTAAAATCTGATCGACTTCACTAAGGCAGCATACTAGTATTTAGAAATCAGCAGGAACCATAGCAACGTAGCTGAGCCCGCGGAGTCCAGCAGGCGAGATATTCGGCGGGTTCCATATTCTACAACGAGTCATTGTTTCGTAATATATTTACATTTCGTTATCTGTGCGTTGTCACTGGATAGACTAACCATCTGAAGCGAAATACGTCTTATTAATGCTGCTCAGGATAGTGGCTCACTTCGAATTTTATTATTTGTCTGTAGTTTTTAGCACTAGATAAGCTATTGAAGCTATTGATCCGTTAGTGGTAGATGAGTCTGTATTCTTACTGAGAATAATGTATTGGGCGAAATGACGTCACTGGTGACTATTGCTGTACGTCAACCCAAAACAGTTGGGTAGCACCATGGCCGCAGCTCTGGACAGTCGTTTCTAGAAAATCCCTCTGATGTGACGGCTCTTGCTTTATGTACGGCAGCACGGTCATGCTGCTACAGAAAAGGTCAAGTGCCAAATTATTGCGACTATGTGGGGAGCATACTGCTGCCTTTATAATTTTTATAAACTTCTAGGTTCACTTTTTCAGTGCCATCACTGATCAGAAGTAATATTTTATTTATTAATGGATGTAACCACTCATTTGAACTTCTTACTTTCTGCTAGTTTACTGGTTGTTCTCTTCCCCCCCCCCCCCCCCCCCCCCCCCGAAGTTCTTTAAAATTCCCGTGAACGACCAAAGAAAGGCATCTAGGTGGTTCCCGTCGATACCCAAGCATCATACAGGGAGTTGTACAGTGAAGATTGGCTGTGCCGGATGTCAAATGGTTCAAATGGCTCAAAACACTATGGAACTTAACATCTGAGCTCATCAGTCCCATAGACGTAGAACTACATAAACCTAACTAACCTGAGGTTCAAATGGCTCTGAGCACTATGGGACCCAACTGCTGATGTCATTAGTCCCCTAGAACTTAGAACTAGTTAAACCTAACTAACTTAAGGACATCACAAACATCCATGCCCGAGGCAGGATTCGAACCTGCGACCGTAGCGGTCTTGCGGTTCCAGACTGCAGCGCCTTTAACCGCACGGCCACTTCGGCCGGCCAACTAACCTAAGGACATCGCACACATCCATGCCCGAGGCAGGATTCGAACCTGCGACCGTAGCAGCAGCGCGGTTCCGGACTGAAACGCCTAGAACCGCTCGGCCACAGTGGCCGGCGTGCCGAGTGTCGTTTTAGACAAAACAGTACTCCAAGGAATGTACAGCAGACAAAACAGCAGGCTGGGCTTTTACTGCAGTGTCATCGTGTGGTGTCCTGATAAACACCGTCGGCGAACAGAAGTGTAAAGAGTAAACGAATGCTGAGGATGTTTGCGACTGTCGCCGGTTCAAGAAAGTCTTGGGATTTGGCAGGTAAAAACGGAAGAAAGTGGTTGTTGTTGCTTCCATGGCTGACTTCCCATGTGTCCATGAGGAGCGATTTGTGGCTGCTTCGCTAAAGGTAGACCTCATTAAACATGGAAGACCATTAAATGTGTCGATACACTTTGGTTACTGATCATGAACCACCTTGTGAATACAGCAATTCTTCTCATATTCTTGCTTGTTAAGAAAAACTGGAAGAGAATTCCGCTTTGGTTCAAATGGTTCAAATGGCTCTGAGCACTATGGGACTTAACATCTGTGGTCATCAGGCCCCTAGAACTTAGAACTAGTTAAACCTAACTAACCTAAGGACATCACACACATCCATGCCCGAGGCAGGATTCGAACCTGCGACTGTAGCGGTTACGCGGTTCCGGACTGAAATGCCTAGAACCGCACGGCCACACCGGCCGGCAATTCCGCTTTACGCAAGACACCGTTTTGTAGTTTGGTTTCCATCTAGATATATTTCAACACTTTTTTGCTATCTGCAGTGGGTTTATTTCTTTGTTTTCTTCCTGCGAAATTGTTGTTCCTTATTAACGTCGTTTGTGGCTTATATGAGCTATTGTTACAAAATATTTACAAATGTGAAAGGAACGGATATTGTCAAATATTTGGCATTAGTTTGCCTATAGAGAGAATAGAGTCATGTAGCAATGAGTTGACGCACTCTAAGCTGTTTGTTTATGATGTGTCTAAATGTTTCAGTTTTAAAGTAAATTTGGAAATAAAGTGGATTTATACAATTGCTTACATACCTAACATGAAGCTTTAAATGTACTACATAATCTACGTCTTGTCATCTGCAAGCAGCAAATCGTTTTTTATTTTTCTCTTCATTGCTCATTTCTGGCTGAGAAACGCTACATCTCCTTTTACTTAGCGGGTTCACTTACAGTTTCTGATGTTGTGTTTTTCCCCTCTTCGTGTAGTCATAATGCGCTTATTGCTTTCGCCGTTATCGTTGCACATGAATTTTATAAGATTTGTTCGCCAAGCACGAAGTTTCTGTCCCCATTATGCGTTTTTATGGCTGTGCGGTGTGTACCAGACTGGCTGTAGTTGTCAGTGTTGGTGATATTTATACAGTATCTGTTCCGGTTCTGTTGTTGGTTCGGTATGCTATATTACGTCCTTATCTCTTTACTGTATTGCCATCTTGTGTGAAACTATGTTGTAGTAAGTCATTATGTGCCATCTGCTGGTTACTTGTGCTGATTTGTTGTCAGTAGTGTTGTATCTGTGTTTGCGTATGTTTCGTGATTGTGTGTTGCGTATTATTGTATTTTTGTATCTACTGTCTTTGCATTATAACCATTCTCCTATGCAATTTGTCTTATTGTGTTCATTTCTTCCGTGTAACAATATTTTTTTCGTGATTTTTTGTACAGTCTTTGCAGGAAGTATCTGCAACTGGCTTTTTTATGGGTAACGAGGTCTCTGGATTGACTATGAATAATGGATTATGAATGGTGATCAAATCTTCGATAAAATAATTAAACCAAAAAATTGTAAAATAAAATGTTGGTACAGGTATGCAGATGATGTATTTTGCCTAATAAATAAAAAACAGTCTCATACAAACGAACGTCATAAGGACATAATCACTGTCCATCCGCAGACACAGTTCATCACTAAAACGCAGACATATGGAGAGCGCAATTTCGTACAAATCACCAATCACAAGGAAAACAACAAATATGAGTTCACGATTTATAGGAAACGTACGATCACCGACACCATTATTCATAATCAATCCGACAACCCAATAACCCATATAGAAGCCATTTCAGATTTTTATGGCAGAGACTGTACTAAACATTTATGAACAGACATGGGCACACAGAAGAAAAGAACACAATAAAGCAAATTGCACAGGGGTACGGGTATGATGCACTGGCAGTAGGCAACACTTAATCAGGAAACACACACACACACACACACACACACACACACACACACAGATACAACACAACTCAAGCAAATCAGCACACAATAAGCAACAAATGGTACATAATGACTTACAATAACAAGTGGGCAGTATACAAGAGAGACGAGAACTCAACGTAGCATACCGAACCAACAACACAAAACAGAACAGACTTGGAAGATATACCACTAAAGCTGCCAAATACAGCCACTCTTGTGTACATCAACTAATTTCCAACTCCTGTTAATCGGTATATGTGGGAATATTAGAATCAGGTATACAGAACACCTCAGAGCACTGAAAATTAATACCTCCCACTCAGCATTTGCTGGTAGCCTAATGGCACGGAAACACCACGCAACGAACATCTCAATGGACTTAAAAACTCTTAAACTAGTAACAGTCTATAGCAGAAATTAACAAGAGAAGATAATTATAGTATCCCAAAATCAGTAGCACAAGGAAGGAAAGCACTAAACGAATACTCATCACTCTGCAATAAGACTTTGTTTGCCGCAATAGAAGGATTATATAACCCACTCCCCATCCCCTGTACAGAAATTACCCTCCCCATACTCCAGTCACTCTCTCTCTGTCCCTCTCTCTCTCTCTCTCGTACATACACACATACACACGAGCTAAACGCCGTAAACGTCAACATCACTTCAAATCCGTGCGGCACAGCCCAAAAAACACGTCACGAAACAAATAAACACCACACAGCCATAATAGTACGCAATGGCGGCAGAAACTTTCTGCTTGGCGAAAAAATCTTACAAAATGCATGTGTAACGAGAAGAGTGAAAGAAACAAGGGCGTTATCTCGACAAAAACTAGGGAAAGAATATCACAGCATCAGAAACCGTAAGTAACACTTTAAATAACCCGATATACAGGGTGAATCACTGAAAGCTTGCACCGCAAATATTTTGGAAATGGAACGTGCTATTTATATACGGTTTCACAGAATGGATTGTTGGTCATGGACTCGTATTGTTAGCCAATCAACAGACAGTAATAATACTTAGGAAGTGTATTTTTTGTGAAAATATACACGTTTTAAAGAGAAACAATGCCTATTGACACAAACAAAATGAAAACGGGTTAAATTAGAATGTCAGTGACGTTTTTCACAGGATTCTAGTGCGAGCCGTTTACGAGATATCCCACAAATGGGTTGGTAGTCAGGGGCTCGTATAGTTAGCCAATCTAAAGATTGTAAAAATACTTAGGAAGTGTATATTTTGTACAAACATACACTTTTTTAGATGGAACAATGTCTATTGATAGTAACAAACTGAAAGTAGCTTAAATTAGAATGTCATTGGTGTTTGTTGTAGGATTTTAGCGCGAGTCGTTTACGAGATATCATATTTAGGAAAGTTCCCACACCGAGACTTGTACAATACCTGTCGTAGCACACACTAACGAACAACAGAATACGCTACTTATGTTGATTCTGACGAGTGCCGAGACTTTTGACCATCACAGATTCTGTTCAAAATGTCCACTGGCAGCAGCAATACACGCTTCCGGTCTGGCATGGGACTACGTCTGCACACACACCAACATTTCAGCGGAGATGCCAGATCAGCCTGCAATATTAAGTCGATGCTTATCATCGGGTGTAGCTTTTTCAGTAAGTCCCACAGAGAAGTGTCTAGAGGCCTTGTATCTGGGGAACAAGTCGTCCGAGAAACAGGTCCTCTGCGTTTCATCCAAAGATTTGAATACAACTCGTGAGGACATGCTGTAGTACTTCGTGCTCTACGGGCTGGACAGCCATCATGGTGTTATCACATGTTCCTCATTGCCTGCAGAGGATTGTCTGCAAACACCTATGGAAGATGGTCTGTTAGGAAGCTGCGATACTTGAGCGTGTCCAGTGTTCCGTCTATGAAAAAGGGCCTATGAGCTGGAGGTTCACTATCCCACACCATATGTTTACAGTTCATGGACGCTGGCGTCCCATGCAAGAAGCCACGGGGATTGTCAACAGACCAATGGAACACATTTCGGCGGTTGGCATGGTCGTGATAGGTAAATGTGTCTTAGTCACTCAACAAGATAGTACAGAAGTAAACACGATTTTCATAGTCGTTTCCAAGCTATTCTTGATAAGGATCGAAGTTATGTCGATAGAGAATGCCTATTACACTTGCCTGACTCAAGACACTTGCCCGTGCGACTGCACGGGAACTAACGGGGAAACCAACTGCAACAGCAGCAAGAACATTAATTCCCCCCTCTTCTGACGTTACTACTATCACGTTGTCAGGTGTTACTCTACCGAAGAGGTGGATAAATAACTGCCTAGATGGTTGACGTCTATTGGGATATCTTGACGCATACACCACACGAAAACGAACTGCATTCTTCCCACTCTCTATATGTACCGTAAGTATGTCGGCTTTTTCTACATTTGTAAATCTCATCTTCCACTCACTGTCACACGCTACCTGACTGGTAAGTCACGATGCACTCAAGAAACATACAGTCACACTATGAGCAAACAAAGCAACATCGTAGCAAGTAACTACGCAGTTTAAACGCCATAAACAAGCGTCGCTGTGGAAATTTTTCGAGATACGTTATCTTGTAAACGCCTCTCACTAGAATCTTGCAACAAACACCACTAACATTGCAGTTTGTCCTAATTTTAGTATTTTAATTTCAGTAGGCATTGTCCCATTTGTTTCCACAAAAGATAGACTTTCTAAGTATTATTACAATCTGTCGACTGGCTAAAAATACGAGCCACTCATTACCGATCCATTCCATGAAAACCGCACATCAATAGCATTTTTTCCCGCAATATTTGTGGTGCAAGTTTAGGTGATTCACCCTGTAGAGTGATTCTTAGTTGGAAAAGACCGATAAATGGAAAAATAAAAAAAGTTTTGTTGCCAGCAGATAGCAAGAAGTTGATTGTGTTCTACATTTAAAGCTACCGTCATAAACAACCAATAGCTTCATGTCGGGTATGTATACAAATGTATGCATCTACTTTATTTCCAAATTTACTATAAAACTAAAACCTTCAGACATACCGTTGTCGTAAATGAACCACATAAAATTTATCTACTCTGTGATACATATATCAACTCTGCGCTGTCAGCAAGTTAATGTAAAATACTTGACAATAATCCGTCCTTTTACAAATGAAAATATTTTGTGTCAAAAGTTTATATAAACCACACACGAGGTTAAGATGTAACAACAGTTTTTCAGAAAGAAAATGGACAAATAAATCCATTGAAAATACTACAGAAACACTGGAACTTGTCTGGTGAAAACAAAACTACAAAACTGTGTTGTTCATAAGGCGGAATTCCTTTCCAATTTTACTGAAAACTTCTATTGGGATATCTTGCCGCATACACCGTACGAAAACGAACTGTATTCTTTCCACACTCTCCACGCACCATGAATATATCGACTTTTTCGGCATTTCTAAAGCTCATCGTCCACTCACGGCGTACCGCTTGGACTGTCACACAGTACAGTACCAGGAATGTTTGGAATGAACTCAGCCGTTGAAAGCAGATGTTAAAACTAAAAATACAGGTGTGAGAGATGTTAACAGAGGAGATGGTTAAGTGAGAAGGAAATTGCCAATGACGAGAGAGGTTCTGATAAAGTTGAAGAAATGGGTGTTCTGACGTGATACGCAACTAACAACGATAACGTGCAGATTATTGAATTTTAATGCACCCGGGACAATAGAAAAGTGCTATACCAAGAAAGTATTTTGTCTGTTGTCAATTAGCATATGTAGTAGTAAGTTTAACATATGTACATCAGTAACTAGTAATAGGAAGTACGGTCATCTGTAAAGAACTGTGATGACTCAATGACTTGCGGAGATTATCAGTACCTGTAAAGTTAACTATAACTGCAGTATTAAATGTTTAGTAAGTAGCATCAAATGTATTACGTGTGGCACTTGGAGGAATATCTGTTAGCTGAAGGCATAGCAAGTTTCATTCTAAGCGGAGGTCTGTTCATAATAGAAGAAGAGAAACAATGTACTTAGGGGCAATACTGTGGAAAATACACATATGCCTGTAGTTCTCGGTTATGTTTACATTTGGTACAGGCAGATCTCGAAGACATAAAATGAAATAGCTGCGAACTGAAGAGCACCAGAGCAAATCCACATACCGTAACTAGAACATTAACAGCAACACAATACATTCTCTGCTTTGTTTTATTAGATTTTTATGAAATTGTTCTCAATTATCGAAGTTTTTATGCAAACTTACTGTTAGGTTAGTTGGGATAAACTCAGATCTTCAATAGTGCTGTATTAGACATAAGAATAGAAGAAAAACTGTATTGTATAACTTGCTTTAGGCACACAAGAGGACCGGTATTCAGACAGCAATAAACAAATGATAAGAAAATGACAGTGATCATTGTAAGAAATTTTACTGTAGAGCAACGGAAAAACTTGACACCATATATTTAAGCAAGTGCTTTTTACAGAACTTTGTCGTTTCTAACTGTGTTTCCCGTTTATAGGCTTTTCAAAGGAATGACTGTAATCATGCCTCTTCTGTTTCTCTGCAATCTTCCAATTAACAAGAGAATCTCATAACTTACAGGTAGTATTCATGTCCAGTGTTGGCGAAAATACAGCAGTAAGAATTGGTTCGTAAAATCGTGATCACTCTTTATGTCCTGTATCATGGCCCTTCCTTCTCAGCTTTTGAATCATGTCTGCCACCTGCCTAGAAACTTGCTTGTAATGTCCAGCAATGTAAAATAGTGTACTTCACAAAACCCAAAACGTAACGACTGCAGTCTCAACAGCCACAATTGGAAACAGTTCGTCCACGCAAATATTTACGTGCAACAGTTTGTGAGTGTATGAAGTCGAATGATCACATAGGATTAATCGTAAGTAAAGGAAGTGACAGAGTTCGATCTATTAGTACGATAGTGTGACAAAGCAGTATATCTAAAATGTGGTTTGCTTACAATACACTCGTGAAAACCTTCCTAACATATTGTTCAAGCATGTGGTAGATATACCAAACAAGATTAAGAGGGGATGTGATCTCTTAGGTTTTCCCGGCGTGACTGATCAATGTTGTGATTTTGGCCTTCCAAGCGGACTGTTGAACCGAAGTCTGCCATAAAAGACGGAACGTCACCGACAGTACCTCACAGTCTGCTTAAAATTCAGGAGTTGAGACACGCAACAACACGGCTCGCAGTGTCCGACGAACACACTTGGTCGGTCGTCGACGTAACGTGCGCAAAAGCGGAATCAACAGCTTGGTTGAACACCAGAAGGCACACCACTAACTAACTATTCAAAGCATGCAATTAGACAAACTCCCTAGCCTGCAGACTTCAATCAAACTGTGAACAGTACACCGTGACAGAACCAGAACCAACTTCAGGCATCTACGTCTACACCTATATCTATACTCAACGAACCATTGTGAAGTACATGGCACTGTACCAGTCAGTTTTAACAGCTTTTTCCTGTTCCATTCATGTACGGAGCTCGGGAAGAATGATTGAATGCCTGTGTGAGTGCTGTAATTCATCTCATCTTGCCCACGATCTCTATGGGAGCGATACGTGTGGGACTGTAGTATATTTCTAGTCATGATTTAAGGCCGGTTCTTGAAATTTCTTTAATAGATTTCCTCTGTATAGTTTCCGTCTATTTTCAGATGTCTATCAGTCGAGTTCTTCCAAAATTTTTGTTACGTTCTCCCGCGGAACGACCATACCTGCTGTCCATCTGTGTATATATTTAGTGTCCTCTGTTAGTCTTGTCTGATGCGGGTCTCACACACTTGAACAACATTCTAGGCGTGCTCGCACGAGTGTTTTGTAAGCAGTCTCCTTTGTAGACTGACTGCATTTCCCTAGTACTCGAGTATGCCCCAGGGAAGTACATTGCGACTCTTGCTGTTCGTGTTGTGTCTTAACGTCCTGGGAGACAATATCACAGTGGACGCTGCTATCCGACGTACTGTCTCAGCAAAGCCGCATAAATGAACAGTCATATCTTGTAAGGTGCAAATATTGGCAATTTGGTTTACAGAAAAAAAAATTATGCATTTCATAAAACTCACAAAAGGAGTAATGAGCCACAGTAGAAATCTGTTAACGCATACAAATACCTGGGTGCAACAATTTATAGGGATATGAAATGGAGTGATAACATAGTTGTAGGCAACTCAGGTGACAGACTTCTGACCATTGGCAAGATACTGGGAAAATGTAGTCTACAAAGTTCGCTCTTGAGTCCCTTCTTAGAATATTGTTCAAGTATATGCTAGGCGCACCAGATTTGACTAACAGGACACTGAATGCATACAAAGAAATGCACCACGAATGGTCACAGGTTGTTTGACTCACGGGACACTGTCATGGTAGTGTTGAGACAGATGAATTGGCAGAATCTTGAAGACAGATGCAAATTATTCCGAAACATCTTATTTGCTGAGTATTTAGTATTATTCGAATGTGTGGTGTCTTTTCTTCCCCAAAGGTCCGAAAGAACAGACACCAAGCATTCATATAAATGTTTCGCCTCAATGGTTAATGAATCCACAACTGTCAGTGCGGGTGCACATTTACGTTAGACCTCCAGCGCGAATCTAACATTAGTGATGGTGGAGGACATAGAAGGGGGTCTCGGACAGATGGCACTAGGTGGGAAATTGAGTCGGCCGAGGACCGTGCCAAGATAGTCCATGCGTTTCCGATAATGGTTGTGGGGCCACCTTACAAACAGCCCTAGGAGAATGCCGTGACCTCATCGCGCTGGCGTAGGTTTGTCGCCTTCGTGCAGCACTGGTATCCGTCGGTTTCTCGAGTGCCTTTGATCGCGTTCGACACCCATTCCTCCTCATGGTGGCGACACGTATGGGGTTCCCATTACTTTTTGTCGATGCCATTCGCCAGTTACTATTTCCCGCGGGCTCGATGGTACAAGTCATTGGGAGGCTTGTAGGACCGATTCCTATACGCCGCTCTGTGCGTCAAGGATGCCCTATGTCTACTTTACTATATGCCATAGCACTTGAGCCCCTCATCACTGGTCTTACCTCCAGACTGCAGGGTCTCACTTTACGTGACTACACCTTTCACTGCAGGGCTTATGCGGACGACCTCCTCCTTCTCACCTGCTCCTCCACGGAACTCAATGACGCCATCCAATGGATCCACCAGTATAGACGTCTTTCTGGTAGCATTCTTAATGTCCGTAAATCGACTATGATGCACATTGGGCGCGGCCTCCCGGCTATGGTGCCGACTCCACTCCCAGTCAGTACCACTCTTCGTTACTTGGGTATCGAATTTATGAGCTCCACACACCGCACAATGGCCCTCGCTTACCGGCGGCTTTTGCAGTCAATTAGGCATCACGTCCGCGGTCAAGTGCACCGTAACTTACAGCAACTCCAACGTGTGTCCTATGTCAACACGTATGTCGTCCCTAAACTGGTACACGTCGCCCAGATCTTCCCAATGACGTTACTTCTTGGCCGCCGCATCCAATCAGCCTTTGGATATTTCGTGTCAGCAGGGGCACTTTTCAGTCCGATACAACACTTTAACACTGCCTCCTGCAAAAGGTGGCCGCGGACTCGTCAACGTGCGGGCACGATCTTCTGCACTCTTTGTCCACACTATGTTGCGGCACTGGCAGGGGCCGGTCCCGTCCTTAAGACGCAGTCTCTTAGATATCCTCCGACCAGCTTCTCTCGATCCACCGATCAATGAGGCACCTATTTCTCCATTATAGTACCACGTCGCCAATTGTTTCACAGAACTCAGCTACGTTTGGGCCGATCTTCCAGTCACCCGTCCTCCCCATACAAAAGATTATTATCGTTTGTTTATGCTGTCCAACCCCTGCGACCCCATGGTGCTACAGCATCCTGACATTAACTGGCGAAAGGCGTGGGGGTGTGTGCATGCACCCTTTTTACCGTCATCTGTGTGTGCACTCTGGTACGTTTTAGTCTATGGCAGAGTTCCGACTAATAGTCGACTTTATCGCATAGAACTGGCCACCTCACCACTCTGCCCTGACTGTCAGCTCGAAGACACCGACGAGCACCGTCTTACGTGCCCTCTGAAACGAAACATATGGCTCCTCATCCAACGAATTGTGGGCTTTTACCTCCGTGCCCCGCCAACGACGGTAACCCCGGATTTCTTGTTGTTGCCCCAGACATTTCACTACCCACTTGCTAAGCACCATACCCTAATCTGGTTTCGAGGACAGGCTCTAGAATACCTCTTTCAGAGTGGTCCGCACACAGTCCTAGACTTCTGGTACAAAGTTGTGACCACGCATAGCACCCTCACCAGAAACCATCTTACCGACAAACTTTTGCCGGTTATCTCCGCAGCGTCTTCCTTGAGCCTCCTCAAAGTTGGGGGTGTGCCCTGCCTACCTGCCACATGATGCAACACCCCTATCCACGTTCTTATGCATCGACCAAAACAAAAATAAATAAATAAATATAAGAAAAGGAAGAAGACAGAATATGTTATATTTTGTTGTGTTTAATGTTTTTCTAATATTTTTTGTTTAACAGTCATTTGTATATGTTTAGATGGTACCTTGAAGAACTCTTGCATAGTTTGTATATATGTACTGTTAGTTTGTTCAACAAAGATTATTGAAAAAAAACTGCCTAGTAAGTAGGAGATCCTGGGTTCGAGACAGGTCCAGCATACATTTTCCCTCGTCGCTGATGATTCCGCGCAAAGTTCCGATGCAGGTGGTATCATTCGTTCCTTTCCTTTCCGTTCCTATCCCTCCCCGCCCCCTTCAGTTTACATAAGAGTCTGATGCAGACTGCGTTTTTTCCACCCAGTATGCGGAGGAACAGTAGCACAACCAAAGACAATATTTTTATTCATTCTTCATTACTACACGGGCATTTTGTTAGTAAAACGCAAATGGCCTTTCAGCTCATGATGCACATGTTTCAACACTAAAAGGTTTTTGTACTCAACCAAATGTTATGTATAATTACAAACTAAGAAGAAAAGCTAATCCAACGGCAATAGAAAATTTTTTTAAACTTCGTTAAGGAACAAGAATGGCAGCATATAATTCTTTCCTTACCACATTTCTCATACTCATTGAAAGTTGCTTTCAATTGGAATGTTCTAAACAGGGTACTAGCAGTAAAAAGGCAGCCTGGATGCCTGACTAGTGGGATACGGATATCATGTAGAACAAAGTGGGAATTATATCAAAGCGTTAGAAGTAGTCACAATTAAGTTACGGTATCCCATTACAAAGAGTACTGTAAGGTGCTTAACAATATTATTAGCAAGGCAAAGAGTGTGTGGTATGCAAATAGAATAGCTGATTCACGGGATAAAATCAAAATCATATGGTCAGTTGTGAAGGAAGTGTCTGGTCAGCAACTCAAGGTCACGATATAAAGTCAGTTGGCAGTAAAAATATTTCTGTTACTGATGAGTTAGATATACGTACAGTATTTAACAATCATTTTCTGATGATTGCTGGTGAATTAAATAAGAACTTCGTTTTTACAGGGAATCATACAACTCTCTTGGAAAATGCCTTTCCTAGCTTGATGTCTGAAATACTCCTCTGTTATATTGACAAGGAGGGGATTGAGTCAATAATTAAATCAGTGAACACTGAGGACGCTCCTGGATATGATTGAGCGCCTAGCAGAATATTAAAGTACTGTGCCGCACATGTTAACCTGTACTTAGCCATATTTATAATTTTTTCTTTAAGATTTGTCAGTTTCCTGAACGATTAAAGTACTCAGTAGTAAAGCCGCTTTAGAAAAAAGGAAAAAGGGATAATGTAGACAATTTTAGACCTATTTCTATGCCATCGGTATTTGCTAAAGTGGTTGAAAAGGCTGTGAATGTAAAGATAATAGATCATTTTATTTCACATAATTTACTATCAAATGTACAGTTCGGTTTTAAAAGTGATTTAAAAACTGAAAATGCTGCATTCTCTTTTCTCTGTGAGGTAATGGACGGATTAAACAAAAGGTTTCGAAAGCTAGGTATCTTTTTTGATCTAAATAAGGCGTTTGATTGTGTTGATCACAAAATGTTGCTCCACAGGTTGGACCATTATGGAATATGGAGAGTAGCTCACAACTCATTCACCTCTCACTTTAGCAACAGACAGAAAAAGGTCATTATTCATAGTGTTGAGAATGGCTGTGATGTGGGGTCTGGGTGGGTCACAGTCAAATGTGGGGTGCCCCAGGGATCAATGTTGGGGCTATTCTTGTACCTTATTTATGTAAATGAATCGCAGTATTACAGGCAATTCTAAAACATTTCTGTTTGCTGATGACACTAGCTTGGTAGTAAAGGATGTTGTGTGCAATATTGGTTCTGGCTCAAATAGTGCAGTTGATGACATACGTTCATGGTCTGTAGAAAATAAACTAACACTAAATCACACTAAAACTCAGTTTTTACAGTTTATAACACACAATTCACAAAACCCGACGTTTTAATTTCACAGAATGGACATATGATCAATGAAACTGAACAGTTCAAATTTATCAGTGTTCAGGTAGACAGTGAACTATTGTTGAAAGGCAATGTTCAGGATCTTGTTCAAAGATTTAATGCTGCCATTTTTACTATTCGAACGTTATCTGAAGTAAGTCATAGTTTAGCAGGAAAAGTGGTCCGCTCATTTCCATTTCCTTATGACGGATGGTATTATATTTTGGGGACTCAAAGTATATTTTTTGCTCAGAAATAAGTGTTGTAAGCACCTGAATCTCTTGTCAACTGCTGTTCGTTAGTCTGGGTATCCTGACACTGGCCTCTCAATATATATATTCCTTATTATCGTTTCTTATTAACAATATCAGCTTATTCGCAAGATTTAGGAGCTTTCACTGAGTTAGTACTAGGCAGAAATCCGATCTGCATTTGGATCGCAGTTCCTCGATACTTAAGCAGAAAGGTGCGCAGCACACTGCTGCACCCATTTTCAGTAAGCTACTACAAGAATTAAAAAATCTTAGCAGTGATCCACGCGCTTTAAAATCGAAACTGAAGAGTTTCCTCATGGGTCACTCCTTGTATTCTGTCGAGGAGTGCCTTGAAAAATCAAAACGGATTCCTGTGTTATACTGTTCATTGCGTTTACATAATCTTATGGCTTGCCTTTTTGGGTTAATAAACATTTTATTTAATCTGTTATTACTTTTGTTTTGCAATTTGCGCCTCAATTAGTAAAATGAAATAAATAAAAGTATGCTTCAGTCCCCATAGTGTCGCCTTCGTAAGGTCCGTGGTGACAACAGTAGACCAGTTACTCCACACACAGATGTATTTAAACAGCCAGTCTTCCCATGCTCTATGCACTACTGGGACAGAAAGAATTCTTAACATGGAATAGCATGCTGACGAGGGAAACTCCCCATTGCAATCCCCTCAGATTTAGTTGTAAAATGGCCCAGTGGACAGACCACCGAAAACTGAACACAAATCAAGCCTGAAAACTTTAACGAGGTCTACTGAAATGTGAAAAAAAGAAGCAAAATATAAACACTGACTGGTGAAAGATCAAGGTGGTAGCATAGAGCGCACTGTCCGAGCAATGGCGTCGTGGTAGTGTGGTCATGGTGTTGGACTGCAAACCAAGAGATCCGTGTTCAAATCTCCCTTGCACTTAACTTTGTTTTCCACAAATTTATGGACTATCTGTACTGAAATTTGTGTCTGTGCGTTGGTGTAACGTCCGTTTGCAACAGCGAGACGTAAGGAAGGGACCCCAGGCGTACGAACGTCCTATTTGTTCCACACAAGTTGCACATGTTATGACTTTTGCGTTCCATATTGAAAGTTTTCGTTCTCGAACTATTTTGTTGTAACCTAGTTCACACCCTCAATTTTTTGGTCCTGTCCTCCTCAGTTGCGCGTAATACTACGGTATGTTGATGATTTTCACTTATGGACCGTCTGACAGCAACTGAATAAAACACAATTTTTTAGTGCCATACGCGTTTCGCCTTTATTTTCTGCAAGGCATCATCAGTGGCCTGTAATATGTACATATGTTAGCTATTTTATTTACATTTTTGTCACTGTGCCTATAGGTTATAAACAGTTCTGGTGGTTGGTATTTCCTATTAAGTAGTAATGTTTTGAACTGTACTTACAGGTTGCGTAGACAGTTTCTTATATATTACGCTCCTGTTGCATTTTTGGTCTTGTTCGTCTTCCTATGAGCGCCAATTTGCTGTTTTTTCTGCATTCCACAGCACTATGCACTGAACGCTTTTTTTTAATGCAATGTTTTGGTTTCTGTTGCCGACTGTCAAATGTTTTTGTCAAAGATCGAATATTACTGCCAAACTTATGAGTGTAACTATCGAAGTATCTGTGGTCTGTTCGTGTATGCATTTGTGTGTGTGTGTGTGTGTTTCTTTTGGTGTCATATTATTTAATTTTATTTTATTTTATTGTATTTAATTATTTATTTTTGTTTATGTCCTGTGTGTGTGTGTGTGTGTGTGTGTGTGTTTTGGTGTGATATATATATATATATATATTTGTGCTGTGTATGTGTGTCTGTCTGTATTTTGGTGTTATGCTTTTTTTTTTTTTTTTTTTTTTTTTTTTTTTTTTTTTTTTTTTTTTTTTTTTTGAGGGGGGTGGCTGTGTGAGTCTGTGTATTTTGGTGTTATTTACTTTTTTTATGTTATCATTTCCTTTATTAAGTGTAGTAAGGAGCCTGTGCTGATGTGTGTTTGTTCATTTATCACATGTTTGTTTTCTGCTATGGCTTTCTGGATGTGGAAGTTTTCTTGCATTTGTATAAGATGTTTGTCATGGTTGCTTATTCTCATTATTTTCATTTCTTGTTCCATGTTTGTAGGATGATGGTTGTAGTGTTTTAAATGCTCTGCAAATGTGGAATTGTTTGTTTCATACTTCCAACATCTGATATGTTCTTTGTATCTTGTTTCAAAATTCCTGCATGTCATGCCTATGTATACTGCATCACAACTTTGACATTCAAGTTTATATATTCCTGATTGTTGGAATTTGTCCCTCTTGGTAGCTGACTGGCCTAGGTGTGATTGAAGGGTTTGCCCAGGCTTATATGCTATTTTGAAGCCCTGTCTCTTTAGGATGTTTGCAACTCTGTGTGTTAGTTTATGTGTGTAGGTCATGGTGTACCATCTGGTTCTTTTCTGTGTGGTGTTGTCATTGTGTGTGTTTGTTGAGTGTGTTTGTAAGTTTTCAGCTTGTGAGTTCTTTTGTATTGTGGAGATGTTGTGTTTGTTTTTTATTTGTGTTTTTATTTTTTGATTGAGCCTGTGTACCACATGTGTGTCATACCCGTTGTTCCTAGCTATTTGTATGATCGTGTTCATTTCTTGTTCATAGTTTCTCTTACTGAGTGGGATTCTGTTTAATCTATGTAACATGTGTCTTAGTGCTGCAAATTTCTGGCTTTGGGGGTGGTTGGATGTGGAATGTATTATTGTGTCCGTGGCTGTTGGTTTTCTAAAGATGTTAAATGTATGTTTTCCATTTTCTTTTTTAATTGTAATGTCAAGAAAATTTATTTGATTTTCTTTTTCTTTTTCAAGTGTGAATTTTATGTTCTTATGAGCTTTGTTTATTTCTGAATGGAGTTCATCTATTTTTTCACTTGGCTCGTCTACCAAACAAATAATGTCATCCACGTATCTGTACCAATATATGATTTTGAAACTTTCATTTGTGGTTATCTTATCAAATATCTGATTTTCAAGGTGACTGATGAAAATGTTTGCTAGTGTTCCTGATATTGGGGATCCCATGGGCAGTCCATCAGTTTATAGATAATATTCTTCCTCAAACTGAAAGTAGTTTTGTTCAGTTGTCAGTCTGAGCATATCTGTTATTTCTTTTATTGCATCTGTGGTGAGGTTGCTGTGGGATGAGAGATTTTGTTCTATGATTTCTATTGTTTCTGTGATAGGGATGGAGGTATACATATTTTCTATATCGAATGAAATCAGTGATGCTGTGTGTGGTACCTGTATGTTCTGTATATTTTCTATTAGGTTTCCTGTGTTTATCACTGTTCTGTTGTTTTCTACTTTATAGTGTTTTGTAACTAACTTTTGGAGGTGTTTGGCTATGCGGTATGTTGGGGCTTTCTTGAAGTTGATAACAGGTCTCATTGGCATTCCGTATTTATGTACTTTCGGTTGACTGCGGAGTGTTGGTGCTTGTGGGTTTTTCTGTGTTGAGTAGTATTTTTGTTTGTCTGTGAGTGTGTGTTCAATGTTTTTCAGTGTTCGTTTCACATTTGCCTGGAATCGTGTAGTTGGATCTGACTTCAGTTTTTGTATTGCGTTGGTGTTTATGTATTCCTTGGTTTTTGTGATGTATTGCTCTTTATCCATGAGTACTGTTACATTTCCCTTGTCTGCTCTTGTTATTAATACATTGTTGTTTGTTAACTTTTGTTTTAACCTTTTCAGACAGCTCATAATTTTGAGAAAAAAAGTGACGTACGACGGAGACTTGAACACAGAAAAAAAAGCATAACACCAAAATACAGACAGACACACATACACAGCACAAATATATATATATATATATATATATATATATATATCACACCAAAACACACACACACACACACACAGGACATAAACAAAAATAAATAATTAAATAC
Organism: Schistocerca americana; assembly: GCF_021461395.2. NCBI lineage: Eukaryota > Metazoa > Arthropoda > Insecta > Orthoptera > Acrididae > Schistocerca > Schistocerca americana. The sequence continues at coordinate 648,699,870 of NC_060122.1, forward strand.
AATAAAATAAAATAAAATTAAATAATATGACACCAAAAGAAACACACACACACACACACAAATGCATACACGAACAGACCACAGATACTTCGATAGTTACACTCATAAGTTTGGCAGTAATATTCGATCTTTGGCAAAAACATTTGACAGTCGGCAACAGAAACCAAAACATTGCATTAAAAAAAAGCGTTCAGTGCATAGTGCTGTGGAATGCAGAAAAAACAGCAAATTGGCGCTCATAGGAAGACGAACAAGACCAAAAATGCAACAGGAGCGTAATATATAAGAAACTGTCTACGCAACCTGTAAGTACAGTTCAAAACATTACTACTTAATAGGAAATACCAACCACCAGAACTGTTTATAACCTATAGGCACAGTGACAAAAATGTAAATAAAATAGCTAACATATGTACATATTACAGGCCACTGATGATGCCTTGCAGAAAATAAAGGCGAAACGCGTATGGCACTAGAAAATTGTGTTTTATTCAGTTGCTGTCAGACGGTCCATAAGTGAAAATCATCAACATACCGTAGTTCACACCCGTTTATTTTTTGTCTTCATATCTGTAACAGGTCTATACGGCATCTCGGCTGCTCTCACTATTCCACACATTTACTTGCGACAGTAATATATTATTACCACATGATTCATATTTTATAATCAATGTACATTATGACAATTGTCAAGATTACAGAAGGAGAACAAACATGTCAATGAGGGACAGACAGCTCATAATTTTGAGAAAAAAAGTGACGTACGACGGAGACTTGAACACAGATCTACCTTTTCGGAGTCTGACACCGTGACCACACAACCACGACGCAGTAGCCATTCTAATTCTCTCGATATTGCACATCTTGAGCTTGGACCGTTCACTCTTTTATATTTTGTTTCTTTTTTCACACTACAGTACTCCTTCTTCCTGTTTTCGTCCTTGATCTCTGTATAGCTTTTGACGGGCAATCCGTTGGGAAATCTTACGACTAAGGGGTGCGATGGAGAGTTTCCCTTATGAGTACACCTGCATGCTATTTACAGTGGTTTGCAGAACATGCGGGCAGCAGCACTAACTCCTGTTGAGATTTATGGTCCATCCTTGTCAGACTTTTCCGCAATGTCTACCAGGTAACCATCTGTGACGTATTGCCGTATGTGCAGTGGCGCGCTGCGCGCTCCCGAGTCACGTGACTCGGCCGCCGGACACAGCGGCAGGTGGGCCGAGATTTACAGCGTGACGTCGCGGCTTAGCGCCGCCCACGGCCAGCAGAGATGCTTTGTGGCCGGCGCGGCCCAGCGGCATCACAGCCACTGTGCTGGCCGGCTGGCCAGCCAGCGCATGCGGGGCTTAGCGCGGATCAGCCCGGCTGAGCAAAACTGCGAGCACCCGGCTTATCTGCCCGCTGTCTGCACACCTGGCGGGTTACCCACCTCTCTCTACGTCACGAGCTGGATCGTGTGGACTTACACTTTAAGATAACTCGAGAGTTTCTCTATGAGTAGACAAAGTTAAAGAAAATAAAAATTTGCGTCCATGTGAACGTGCAGGACTTGTATGCGAATCTGATGGGTTACAGTTTCTGTTCTTTTTGCACCCATATTTGTAAAACGACGGTGTATATCCAGAGTATATTAAATCGGACGCTGGGTATCATACAAAACACTACAGACCTCTTTACACGAGTGACTTGCTGCTCAAAATAGACTACTCCAAGTGCGTGCGCTTTTCGTGGCTGCGTCTAAATCAGCAACCATCCAGGACGCGAGTGTGTCTACGACGTCAGTGATCTGTGGAGTTTTAAATTTCAGAGTTTGCTGCACGCTGTGGAGCGAGCGCAGAGACAAGGGAACGTGGCGACGTCTGCTAACATCGAAAGTTATAAACTATTCCGATCGAGCTCACTCCTATTATATGAATGGATTTTGTGCTTCTGTTTCTTCTTAATCTCTATTATGTTGTTTTCTTCGTTTTCGCTGTACATTGAAGCATTACACAAGGTCGTCGTACTTTTTCCTACTAGTGTTCTGTTACAAGGGAGATCAGATACTGGAAAGCAAAGAGTATTTGCGGTTTACAGAGAAAAAACTTGCACTATGCGTAAATAAGAACGTAAAGAGATATACGTGTTTCAATGAAAATTGTTTCCACAGTGAGAAAGTCAGAATTATTGGACGTGAAAAGTAATTTTCGTTATTATTTGGCTCTTAGGAAGAAAACAAAGTACAAAGGATGAAGCAAAAAGGTGCTATTTACTGATTTCTTCATGTCGTCTGATGTGTTTGCAAGTATTATATTTCTTCGAGCAAGTAAGTGTGGACCTCCTGAAATGTTTGGATGGCACCTTTCCTATTCTTCGAGTTCGTAAGAGTGTGAAAATTTACGAGACGACCTTTGATAAGAATTTCTTCTTTGAATTCTGCTTTGTTCATTAATAATCTCTATTGTCATTGCTTGTTCGTACGTTTTGTTATTATATTTGTTTCATTTTTTTTTGTAGAAAGGATAGCCCTCATAACATCACTTTCACCATTCATATGCCAAAGTGCATAGAAGACGTGTCTCACAACACCAGCAACTTTGTTACTGACTTGTAAACGAAGATGACTACTCAAAACAGATGATCCTGAGGACGGGAGTAAAACGGCAGGGGCCAGCGGTAGACGCACTGGTCTCGAATACTCAGACAATAAAGTCGATGGTGTAAAAGCAGCTTAAGGGTATCGATATTCTGATAACATTCATGGGAGATTTATATCAGTCGGGCTATAACTTATGTACAAGACTTACATCCTGCATTGCGCTTCAAAAATAGAAATTACGTTTTCCTATGAGAAAATTAAAAAAAATCAATTTTTTTACAAATGAAATACAGTTCTGTAAAGAAATAACACAGAGAAATCTTACTAGTCTCGTTATTTGTTAATTATTAGGAATCACCTAACCTTTTTAGTAACATCAGACATTTAACTAGAAATGTTTAATAATTATACTGAAAATCAGAATAGTAAGTTAAGCATTTCATGACTACGTTAGTCAAATTATGATGCGATTGAACAAAAATTCTCTGCTGCAAAGCAATAAACTTCACGAAAGTTGTCTTGGATGAAAAACATAATTTCATTGAAAGTCTGTAAGTTACAATAATTTTGTATCAAGTTGCACATGATCGCCATGTATCGGTGGTATAATTGCCAGATATCTGCCTATAAAGCAGTAACTTTTAAGCAGAACTCCACGTGAGCTGTTGCAACGTGGAGCACCTTGTAAGAAACGCTTGTGCAAAGCTTGTGAAGAGATGATAGTAAATATTGTTTGAAATGAAGATATGAAATCCTCCAAATGCAAGACGTTACACTGAATTAAGTCTAAACGGCGGACATCAAAGTGGAAAATATAGTAACTGGACCTGGGCCATTAATTCTGAACACTATCATGATTCCTTGGACTTTTACAAGCTCCACTAACGACCCTGGTAAGAGGGAAGGACAGTCACGTCTTTTAACGCCACAATTAAAGTGGAGTCAGCAGAGGACGAATTGGTGTGGCGAGGATGACTCGTAAAATACGCCAGCAATATGCTGGGGAGAAGAGGGTTATGTGTCCAAATCCACACTACTTATGAAAAAGGTGCCAACTTTACCAACGTCGAGGTCCAACTGGATACGGTGACTCCGTGTTCGGATAATGGAACTGATATGAGGCGATGCACAATGAAATGGAAAACTGAATATTTGTGACTGCCTGGGTGCTGGCAGTTTATAGGCATTGGCGAGAGGTATACTTGCGTAGGCTTTCGCGACCACATTCATTTAACATACAAGTTTGTAAAATAACTGTCTTAATTTGTGACAGATAACAAAGAAATGCCGTCAAAGAAAATACGAAAAATTCAGATGAAATAGCAGAACAAAAATGCGAATTTGAAATTTGGATGAAGAAGAAATCTAAGGAACTCTCATGTTGCAGAAGAAATATTAGATATAGCCAGGAAAACGCCCGACTCTCATCAACATCATAGAACGTAAACATAACACTTCACTATACACCCGTTTATTACATGTTACACATCTCTCACATACTCGCATGGAAAGCGGACAGTATGCACAGAAGAAGACAAGTTTTTCCGCAAGACGAATATCTCGGTGTTCGAGAAATGGTCGGATATATTTTGACTTACTTGAAGGGACGGTTGTAAGCAACTGACAGTGGACTAAGTGCTAAAATTACTATCGTATATTTCAAAATAAACCATTACAGTCATCCGCAGAAGGATGACATCCTTCAAAAACTGAACTCTTTATGCGAGAATATGCGACTTGAACTGTTACAGCAAAAAATTTACACTTAACACTAGATAAAATCTGTATAAAAAATAAAGGAGCATAAATTTTTTTGTGTACTGTCTCCAGATTTTCATATTTAAATATGTCAAACAAGTTTCTAATTATTACTGGCGATGAGTGATCAAATTCTGATCTCACAAAAATTTCGTTCTTGATAACTAATCTGTGGCTACAGATCAGCATCCTACGTAATCATGCCTGGGCTTACAGCAATGTTTTTTCTTCCGAAATTGTAAACGTATAGTTCACCAACAGCAGATTGCATGATCGTTTACACTACTAAACTCTTCTTCGTAAACCGCGTTTGTAGTGGTGTACAAATACTACCGTACGACACTTCCATTGAGTACCAGTCCTTTCAGAAAATGCTTATTTCATTTCATTTAACTTGTGTCACAGTAAGTATATAAAACTATTGCTGGATGCACCTATAAAACTTGCACAGTATCTTGTAAAACATACGCTACAGCATGTATTTTATTTTATTTTGCGATGATCTCGCAGCACGCCAATCATCGAAGACAACTTCATCTCCCTTTCCTCCCCTCTCTCTCCCCCTCTCTTTCTCAGCTTATATCCTTTCTCTTACTTTCTCTGGTAGCTCTTACGGTATGTTGATAATTTTTGCTTTTGGACCGTCTAATTACATCTGAATGAAACACAATATTTGTGGCGTACGCGTTTCGCCTTTGTGGAACATTCCAGAACACTCTCAAATGATGTGGAATGTTCTGGAACATTACTGACCACTCGGAGCCATTTTGCTACGTTCTGGAATTCGTCACTGGTGGGGCTACTCATTGGTAGGGGTATATAAAGCAAGTCCCGTCGTGGCTTATAATGTCAGTTTCTTATCAGTGACGAAGGAAGGAACCGAAAAAAGTTGGGTAGTGAGTGAATAAGAACGAACACTGAAGGTTGAGTTGTCAAAGTGATACAGTGACTGAATATAAATCAAAAATAAAGTGCGAAACTGTGTAAAGTGCATGTAGCATGTTTGTTAATAAAAAATTAATTTGAATTATATTTTAGACAATGCACAGAAGCAAAAGAGGAGAAGATCTAGCCAGTACTGAAGCAAAATGGCAAAAAAAAAAGAACGGTGAAGAAACGAAACAGATGAAGAGCGCGGGGCACTTTTAAGATACCAATGAACGAGAATAAGCACCGTGAGAGTAGAGAAATGGAAGAACAATGAAATGAACGGACCGAAGAATGAAGAACTTCGAAAAAGTAGTGCATTCAGTAAATAGAAACTCAGAAGTGGTGGCACGAGCTCTACTCATACTCTCAGGACATTTTCGACAAACGCTTCCAATTACCTTCAAGTCAACAACACCAGAAGAGATCAATGCATTCCTAAAAAAATCGCAGCTCTACCACAGATGCAAATAATGTGATTAACAAAAAATGCGAGAGCTGAACTAACGAAACTGCCGGCCTCATTAAACTCAACCGTGATATCTGCAACACAGCCACTGCTGAAAACGATATCATCAACCAAATTTATCCAAACTTTGTTCACATGTATACCAATCCGGACTGGCTATTTGAAAGGCCAGTTTTGGAGACTAAAAATAAAATTGCCTGCGATATCAACATTGATATTAAAAAAGAATCCAGCTGAAGAGAGAATATACAAGTCGATCAACACATTGGTAAATGTTGAAGAATGTGTGAACTTCCTTACGGAATCTCTAAACTCTGGAAGTACCAGAAATGCCAGTGAAATATGATCCGACCGTGCTACTCATAAATCGCAACTCATCAAAACTGTGTAATGGAACAAGGGTGATCGTCAAACAGCTATGGAATAACGTAATCGAGGCCAAACTTATGACTGGAAGGTACAAAGGGCACACACTATTTATCACCAGAATGCAACTGATCTCTACTAACTGCCATTCCAATTTAAAAAAAAAACCTGCAATTTTTCAATAAAATTAACTCACAATTTTACAATTAACAAAACGCAAGGACAAACTTTAAAATATTTAGGCATAAACCTCAAAGACTCCTGCTTCTCTCAAGATCAACTATACGTAGCTTGCTCTCCAGTAGGAAATACGAAAAATTTGTACATATATATCCTGGATAACAAAATGAAAAATCCTGTTTGCTAACAAGTACTGTAAATAGAGTAGGTTTACAATAAAAATTTTTACCTCTTATACTTTGAGGTCTATCCTTTTATTCCAGCTACCACACAATCTCATATCAGCGGCCTGAGCGAAGCCTAGTACCCCAGCTGGTACAGCAATATATACAATAAACGTGAGCGTGGTGCGACTGTGCTTGCCGTCAAAACTTCTCAAGCGGATTTCGCAGCCCCATGGAGGTTGTATGGTTTGGTAACTCTTCATTCTAATCCATGAAGAGGATTTTATTTAGAATTGCAGTGATTACTTATGGTGATATGGTTTACTAAACTGGACATTCATTCGCAGCAACATAATGAATGTTACCGTTCTTGTCCATGTGTGCCGCTATAATCAGCCAGACGTTCCCGCAGTTATATGGTGTTAAATAGTACAGTACCCATCATCCCCCAGCCAGCAGTAGGGCAACCTTCATACTACCCCAAGTTGCATTGTTGCCAAATGTATTCAAGATGGCGGATCCAAGATGGTGGGGAAGTTCAAATTTTGGCAGGAAGATAGGTCAATTGGGCTACCTACACTAACCTAACTCCCTCGCCGCCCCTCCCCCAGAAAATGGCGGGAAGCTCAAATTCCAGCAGAACAATGCAACAGACCATGGCTACCTCCACTAACCTAACAAAATGGCGGGAAAATAGGTCACTTGGGCTACCTCCAATAACCTAAGTCATCCGACCGCCACCTCTTCCTAGGAATTGACGGGAAAAGGACTTAGCCTGTGCTGGATAGGATGGATGCAAGTCTTTATTTTGCCAGCAGTGTTTATTTAAATAATCTGAGGCAATATTTCCATCCAGTGTATTCACCATGAGGTCTTGATTCAGAGTGATCTAGTACACAGTACTGTCACCAAAGGGCACTGTAGTCCCTTCCATGACATAATCCAGGATGACTGTTTTGGGGGGGGGGGGGGGAGGGAAAAGAACTCAGATTGTGCTGGGCTGCTTAAGAGAGGAAGGAGTGTACTTTATTTATTTTGGAACAATTTATTTAGGGACGAATTTCACGTAGTTTATTACACTGATACAAAACACATGCTCTGACGTACTTGGGGTAGCAATACACAGCCTACAGACCTGCAAACTTCTCATAAATTATCGAAATAACGCAGTACACTGATATACAGACAAGCAAACAACTCGTCAAAATTATGCATATATACTGACGTCACATGGCTATGTAAACTGTAAAGTGTCACAGAAATAGTTAATGGTCGCTTTTGTAGGAGCTATCGTGATGTCTCAGCTTGTTCGCATGGAAATTCTTGTTCCAACAGAACCTGTTTACAAAAATAGTCCAGAATAACACCAAATGCATTGCCCCTCATGTTCCTAACGTGGCACTCCGTCCATCAAGTGTTACCCTTCCTGGAAATCGTTAAGTCCTGCTTTCAACAAACATCTCCGAAACACAAACGTTCTCACCGCTATGTAGAGGCTGCTATGCCACAGCACAAAGGATATCTTGTGAATGATTGGAACATTATGATTGGCTCTTATTGAATTTACTTGCCAAATTGCTGATGCTGCCAGTGTGGAAGCACTGTCCACCTTTCTTTTTCTGCAGACGAGACTTTCAGCGACAAAACTATTTTCTGCAGATCGCCATATTGCACTGGCAGTTAAACACTGCAAAAGTGACCAACAGATCGTCACATACATCCCAAATATTCACCGTGCCGCTGTGCAACACCGACGGAGGAAACTACGGCGCGTAAAACGCGGCCCATGACCGCAGCCGCGGAAGAGTGTCTCAACCACAGAGCCGACCATGGACGGCCCGACATCGCGGGAGAACTCTGGCAATACCCCAAGTGCTCTCAAAGTGTACATGCGACACACGCGGTCCCCAAGGCGACTCAATGCAAACTGGGTATTTGTTCACTATTCACTTGTCCAAGGGAGGCGTAAGCCAAATCATCATAAGCCAGAAGTTTTCTAGGACTCCCTGAACCAGTGTATAAAGGATGGACAAGCCCCAGTTCGGAACAAAGGCGCCCGCTGAGATGCTTTTTCAAGCCCCGACCTGCCTGCTTGCTGCTGTGTTTTCTATGGCCATCTCCAGACTCACAGGAATATTGGGAACCAGACACATGTATACCCATGTAGCTACAATTAAATATTAGTGTTGTTGCCCCAGTCTGACACCGAGCAATGTGCTGGCTATGTCTCCTCTTTACAACTGTGGTTCAGGAACGAATCTCAGTATCTATAGCACACATCCTTTTCCACATAAAACACGGTCTTTCATTCCCCTTAAGGCTATCGATGTGCTGAATCTATACCTTCCTCACGATAGGACACGTAGTAGCGATCACCAGACACTAATACATATACCATGAAGACTGTTGTACAAAGGCTGGGTCGGTTCCCCTCCACACAAAGGCGTCACTGTTTCTGGTACCGACCTATTTGCTTGCTTGCTTGCTTGTTTTCTACACCAGTCTCCAGACTCTGGGACTGCAAGAACATATCTAATTTCACATAGCTTTCCAGAATATCATACAATTTCCACGATATCTTTTGATGTCAAGCACATAGCACTACGTTACAGTACGTTAGTGCGACATATTTCCAAAGATATAGACGAAATTATTTCTATAGAAACAAAAACTTTAGCGAGGTGGAGTGTGCTGTAAACCATTGAGTAACTAGAAACTCATCTTGTCTGCGAAGATATCGAAAAAATGGAGGAAATTGATATTTCCTGTTTTGAATACCGATGTAGGTGATATAACAGATCCCAGATCATACTTATAATTTACAAAGTCAACTAAGGTGTTTCTCATGTCTAGAGAAACAGAAAATGTGTCTTCCACCCGTCTTTCACCTGCTACGTGCGCACACCACAATCGATGTTCTCCCAACCAAATAAAGACGGGAAATGTGCAGAAGCAGTCAACCAGACAGTTTACATAGGAGGGAATTGTGGTCCAGCGCAAACACATGTCCATATTGAATTTTCTCAAAATGCCACGCGATCATGATGGCTCTCCATCACATAGTAAGTATTAGTTGGCTATTCTGCTTTCTAGAGGACAACATGGTTAAGTCAACTACATTCCTGCATCCAAACAGGCCTCTCCATTCGGACAGCTCCTGTTGTTAGCGGGAAGCGTGAATCATTACTGCCACAGGCCATCGGAGCTGTGCACCAAGCATGCATCGACAGAACTGGAATCCTCCTAGGAAGCCGGCCACATGTATATTTGATCGATATGCTGAAACACGTATGCAGCGATGGCGAGGCATGGCAGAATCTTTGACCAGAGAGTTATTTATCGTGGCTAGTCTGCGCTTGACCGCGCGAGTGTTCAGTTGGAGAGTAGTAGCGCGTGCGAGATGATTCAGTTGCGAGAAAGTTGTTGTACGTAGCGGGTCGCGAGAGCACGTAGTTCGTCAGTGCTAGTTGCGCGCGAGAGACAGTCGGAGTTGTGTGTGAGGAGTCGGCGGGCGTCGACATGGAACTCTGGTCAAGATTCAGGACGAGGTATATTTCTTAAATAAGGTAATGAAGCAGCATTGCGCTCATCTGATAATGTAATGCATCTTAAGTGTAATTAATTTGTTCAAGAATTGCCCCAATAATAATTTTGTTTTCAAAGCAATTTTTTAAGAAAACCATCATTTGAATTGAAAGAACATTTCCCATGCATTTCCTTAAAGAAAAAATTCACTTAAATTCAAACAATATTTGCGATGCATTTCCTCCAAGCTATGGCGAAGAATAAGAGCAGAATTTAGACATGCAGTTTTACTGAGGTAAGAATTTCAGTTTAATTAGTGAACAGGGCCTAAGATCGACATTTCGGTCTATTTGCGGTTTCATTGTCACTGAGATTTCATTTTTTATTGAATTGACTTTCATTTTTGTGGGGAGCTTACACTTGGCTCAGATTGCAAGTTCTCACACTTATTGTCATTGACGAACATTATTTGCTGAGAGGCTACACTTGGCGACATCCAGTCCAGGATCGTATTTCTTTGGGAATCTTCTAAGAAACAGTCAGATATCTGCTCTTATTTGCTTAAATATAATTAGCATTTGGCGCAACGCTTTTACTAATTTTGTGACTTTCTTTCCTCAGATCATCGGCAATTCGTTGCTCTGTTGTATTTGTGTGTTGCTTTTGCATTGTGCTTATTTGTTTTGTGAATAATTGTGACTATTGTAAAAATGCCGCGAAAGGCTGTGAATAGTGTATCGCGAGGTATTTTGAACGAAATAACCGACTTAAACAACTTCACCGATAGTACTTGTGACACGCAGTGTAATGATGACAATCCTGCGTTCACCGCCAATCAGTGCGTTCCAACCTCTAATGATGATTATTATCTTACTGATGAACAAACGAACTCAATTGTCTCCTCTGTTAATTTGACGACAATTGATGACGCGGGGCGCTCTGTTGGAATGAGCGCTGCACAGCTTAACACACCCGGTTTGGAAAATTCACGTGACGAACACACAAATTTGTCTAATGAAAATGTACAGTGTACGGAAAGTACGACGGATTTATTTAATTCCGAAATAGTGACTGACAGTGTACATTCGACTGGCAAACCTTTTTGTAAATCACAGAATAACCAAATGGTTACAGAAAGCGTGACAATTCCAGATCCACCATTAAACAGCACTGAGAATAGAAATGCTAATTTTCGCTTGGATCAAACGACGGCATTATTGCTACAAATTCTTGAATCAAACAAACAAATTAGTGAAGAAAACAAATAATTTAAAGAGGATCTCAAACAACAATTTAGTGAAGATTTCAACCAACTTAGAGAACAGAACAAACAAGATAACGAAAATCTCAAACAACACTTAAATGAAAAATTAGACAACAATTCCAGACAGCTTAGTGAACAAATTAGAGACGTTGCTGCGCAATGTCATGATACTAAGGAACAGTTACGCGCGGAAAGTGAGGCTTGTTCAAGAAAAAGTAGCGAAGAAATTAGGTCTGTTGCTCAGGAATTAAGGGAAATGCAAACTGCTGCAACAGAAACACTTAGAGACGAAATTAGCCGAGTCGCTAAACAATGCTCTGAAAAAGCTACACAATTACGCGACGAGTTTAAAGCAATGACAGCAGAACTTTCGCGGACAATGGATGCTAAGATAGACGCGAAATTCGACCAACAGAACACTCAGATTGACGAACGTTTTAATCATCACATACAAAACAGTGATACGCGTTTCCGCAAATTTATTCAGGATCAAAATAAAGTAAAACGTCAAGTAATGAAAACAATCACTGCACAGAGACAAGAAGACAAACGTAAAATGTTTGCGAAAGCAAAAACATACGTAGACAACAATATTGCTTCGGTGTCCGACGAAATTAATACCATCAAACAGTCGAACACAGAATTACGTGACGAAATTTCCGATCTTAAATCGAAAACAGACACATACACAACAGATTTTCAAACAGTGACCGACAGACTCGAACAATTAGAACTAACATAGGATTCCGATGTCGTCAAAGCTGACGTTAAAAAACTGAACGAAACTACACGTAAGTTGCAAAAACAGATTAATGCCTCTGATTCTAAAACCGATGATCAGGTAAAAATACTGACTGAAAAATGTGACGAACTGGCCAGTCGTATTGACGTTATTGAAAGTAATAATGACAGCAAATCAGACGACACTTCACCAGTTTCATTTAACCAAACACCTGAATTCCAAAATTTACAGCAGACAGTTAATGAGATCGATTCATCTAATAACACCTTGCGTAGAAAATTGTCAAATTTACAGCAAGAGGTAACAGAGATAAAAAATGTTTCAGCGTTTAACACATCACAGCAGGCGCCATTTAGTGAACATTTGTCAGACTCACGCAGCGCGTATAATTCGGGTAATCTACAAAGAGTACGGGACTTAGATTCAGAGCGGACACAGACAAATAGATTCTCACACAAACCTGAACGTGTTCTCAAATTCAGTGACGAGAACGTTGATCACGAGTAGTTTTTATCCGTAATAAAATCTAAGGAATTTAATAATGACAGATCACAGATACACGATTTGCACTGTGTAAGACAATTTATTTTTGTACTTTCACCGCTATTGCCTGTAATGCGGAAGCTGGCTTTGAACCCGATAAGACAATTTGCTATTGTACTTTCAACAGCATTACCTGTAATGCAGAAATTGGAATTAGCAAGAATACAACAATTTGCTTTTGGATTTTTACCGCTATTGCCTGCAACGCAAAAGCTAAAATTTATTTGCAGTGCGTAATTGACCTCAGGGGGTTCATTACGCTTTAATGAATATGTGCCGTAGCGTGCATAGGGCCCCGAGCTGTTTCATCTTTAGTTTTCTGCACTACTGCTTTTTCTTCTACTATCCTTTATATCTATCAAAACAGCTCTTTAACTATTACTCTATCTAGGATTAAGAATATGTAATGAAAACCGGATATGACAAATCTTTACCGAATGTGACAATTTTTATTAGGCACTCCCGTAATGACAACTACCGCCGTAATTTTGATAACAGATAAAATCATAATCATCAGTATGTGTAGAATTATCAGCAACTGGAACCACATTTTGGTAACAATAGAAGTTTTCCACCGCAACAACATGAAAGTCAACCGGTTAGCATACGTAACCAACAATGTAACGCAGAAGGTCAACCTAACTTTAATGTTTCGCCGCGTGGACGTATAGTCCCTGGTACAACAAATAGTAACGCACGGCAGCAAAGGAACAACTACGTACAGAAAACACAGTATTTTAATTCCTATCGCAATGCACCGTATAGGAATGACTATTACGACAGACGTAAAAATAATGAGGACAATTTTCAGCGTACATCTAACAACAGTCGGTCATACCAACAGCAAAATCATCCGCAAGAACATATTCTCATGAATGAACCCGACAGTAGGTATCATCCAGAACGTAACACGTCCGGAAGAAGTAATAGAACAGTTCAAATTGTAGAAATGCCACAACATCCTCCTGATAATAATAACACGTCAGATAGAATCTGACTAGATACTGTACAGGTCGCATCTTCCAGTAACACAAGCACTACTTTAGACACGCAGAATGTTGTTCACGAAAATGTAATTACCTTTGACGATATCAGTGACACTCTCTTGCAGGAAAGACCAGTTGTTCAGAAAATTATTTCACATCCTGTCATCGAAATTAAAATTGGTTCATCGAAATTTACAGCAGTAATCGATTCCGGATCACCTATGTCAGTAATAAATGAAGAAACTTTTAACGAGTGTAACAAAGAGAATACATATCCTACATTACCTTTAGGCAAAACGAAAGTAAAAGGAGCAGTATCAAGTAAAGGAGTGGATGTAAAATTACAGACGCATTTATCATTTTGTATTGGAGGTCATACTTTTCACTCAAATTTTTGGATTGTTCGCTTATTGACAACAGACGTTATTTTAGGTACTAATTTTCTGGTACAACACGACGCAGTTATCGATTTTCGAAATTCCTACTTAATGCTAAAGGATGAAAATGTACAATTGGCTTTAGAATTTCAGCACTCTTTATCAGCGGAAGAACAAACAATTAATCGCACAGAGGTCATTTCCGTATCACGTAACATAGACTGTAATCCCACATTGTTCACGGATACGTATGTACATCACTATAATACTCCAGACGAAGCTGACTACGACGTAATGCAAATGATTTCTGATAAAGTTAAACAAAGCAGTGCAAATACAGACGACGAACGAACGCAATTACACAAAATTCTTTTACAGCAAGCTCCAGTTTTTGACAACATTCCTGGTACTATGTCCGGTTTTATGTATGAATTTCAAGTCAAACAGCACGATACATTTAAAGCTAAACATTATCCCATTCCGTATATTCATAGAGAACAGGTTAAGAAAGAATTGCAGGATATGCTTGACGAAGGAATTATAGAACCAGCAGTTAGTCCGTACATAAACCCGCTACATATTGCTAAGAAAAAAGATGGCTCACTTCGCCTCGTACTTGATTCACGTCACATCAATGACCTAATTATTAATGAAACAGATCGACCACAGACACTAGAGGAACTTCTACAGAAATTTCATGGTATTCCACACTAGATTTGAAATCGGGATTTTGGCAAATTCAACTTCATCCGAATTGCAGAAAGTATACAGCTTTTCTCTGTTTTGGCGACTGTTATCAATTTTGCGAATTACCATTCGGTTTAACTATTTCTTCAGCAGCTTTTATTCGCGGTTTGAACACAATACTTCCGACAGAACTTAAAGACAGAATCACGACATACGTAGATGACATTCTTATTGCAGAAGCTAACTGGTCTGAACACAATATGATTCTTGAACAACTGTTGCAAACTTTTCATGCACAAGGACTTACAGTTAATCTTAGTAAATCGCACTTTGGCAAAACTTCTATAAAATTTCTTGAACTCGTAATTTCAGCAGAAGGCATTGCGCCTGATCCGGAAAAACTTCAAACTCTACGTGACATTACTTTTCCTACGACGAAGAAACAATTACGCAGCTTTTTGGGCTTAATTAACTTTTTTCGTAAATTTATTCATCACTCTGCTTTAGACACACCTAGATTATACCAATTAACAGGTAAAACTGCTATTTGGTCCTGGGATAAGCAAGCACATTCTGAATTTATGAACCTGAAACATGCTTTGTTGAATGCACCACTTTTATCGCACCCAGATCTTACCAGAAATTTTTCTATTGCCACCGACAGTTCTAACACTGCTTTAGGCGTACATATTTTTCAGGAAATTGAAGAAGATGGTTGTACAGTAATTAAAAACATCGCATTTGCAAGTCGTATTCTGTCACCTGCTGAACGAAATTATTCTGTTACAGAACTGGAAACGTTATGTGTTGTTTGGGCTTTTACGAGATTTCGGCACTTTCTTTATGGCAGACATACCACCGTTTACACAGATCATAGAGCTATACAATTTTTACTTTCGGCTAAATTCACTCACGACAGATTAAGCAGATGGAAACTTTATTTACAGGAATTTAATTTTACAATTGTTCACATTCCCGGCACACAAAATGTTATAGCAGACGCACTTTCTCGTTGTCTCAGCGACAATCAGCAAGACATTGCAACCAACTTCTGCAAAGCAAATTCCAGCGTTATGTACATTCAGCAAGTTGCATTTGAAAGTTTTATTTCGTCGTCATTACAGGACATAGCAAAAGAGCAAAGTAAGGACAATGTGTGGAAAGAAATTAAACACCTTTGGCAAGATAAGAATAATGTTACGATTAGAAACCACTACACTGTACGCAATGACATTCTGTTTCGCCGCTCTCACCCTGACAGCAATAACTGGTTACAAATGCATTCCTGACGAACTGGTTAACAAATTAATATGGTATACTCATTTAAGTTACGCACATTACAGAGCCAGAAAATGTTTTCTTGTACTGAGACAGAACTGTTATTTTACCAACATGGAAAAACGTATACGACGAGTTTTAGCGTCATGTAAAATTTGCCAGAAAGCTAAGTCAGACACCACTTCACATATTCCTCCATTATATCCCTTTGTACCTGTTAAATTAAGACACATGGCCGCTGTAGACATTTTTGGTCCGATTCCGAGAACTAACAGAGGTTTTTGCTACATCTTTGTCGCTGTTGAACTCTCTTCAAAATTTGTTACTTTCACTCCGTTACGCAAAGCTACTGCTAAAACTGTTTCGAAAGCATTTGTAAAACATTTTCTATTTCATGTAGGGCATGTGATGAAAGAAATTTCTGACAATGGATCACAATTTCGATCTGCAATATGGACACGCATGTTACGAGCTAGAAACATTTCTCCGATCTATATATCCAGGTACCATGCTTCTTCGAACCCTTGTGAACGATTAATGAAAGAAATTGGTAAACTGTGTAGAATATACTGCCACAAAAGACATATTGATTGGGACACACACATATTCTCATTCCAAGATGTAATTAATTCCATTCCAAATGAATCCACTATGCTATCTCCGTCTGTTATACTGAAAAATACTGAACTATCTAACGAAATTAAAGAATTGGTAACATTTCCTACATCTCGTCGATTACGACACCACGAAATAATTGACATTGCGCTGAACAATATCAAACGTGCGGCAGAGCGCCGAAGAAGACAACAAAAACAGGTTTGTACACGCCGAGACTTTCACGTGGGACAGAAGATATTAGTACGTACACACTATTTATCCAGCAAAATAAAAGGTATGTGCAGTAAATTTGAACTTCTATACGCAGGTCCATATCGGATTCGCAGCATTCCTCACCCCAATGTTGTACACGTCGAAACTTTGAGAACCAGAAAATCGAAAGGGAATCACCACTTATCCAACATAAAACCCTTTATTGAGTGAACATACTTTATGATTTATCACACTGTAATGCTATTTACTAATTTTTATGATCACTTATGCAATTATATTTATGTGACTACTTATTGATGATTATCGTATTTTTTCTTGGCAAGTGCCCGGCAAGGTAAGGTTAGCAGGTCGCTCTTCTTGCCGTTACACATCAGACCGTGCATATTTTTCCAGGTGAACTTACACATTTTATGACTACTTATGCAATTATATTCACATGACTACTTATTGATGATTATCGCATTTTTTCTTGGCAAGTTGTCATCATTTGTTTATGTATGTACGATTGTTTTCATGTTTTGTTTGTATGCACTATGAAATAGTTAAGATATAGCAAACACCAGTTGACTTTGATATTTTTTGCCCTATGATATCTCAACATCGTGACTATTTTACATTTTTCTTTTTTTGCTGCTGCATTGTGATATTCTCTGTACATTTTTGCCTTTGAACACTGTCTATGCTTTTGACATATTACGTTTTCTGTCATCTTATGCTGTATGGTTAATTATGTTACCATAAACCAGTCATTATTTAAGTAGTATATGATGTAAATGCACGATATTAATCTTTGTTCATCATTTTCAGAAAGAAATAACGTGTAAAAGAAATAAATTAAACAGAAATGGGAATTTCACCTTCGAAGTGATCGAAAGAAGATGCAAACCTAGTGAGGAAGAGTAAATGGATCAGGATTAACAAGCATTAACAAGAATATACCATTCACATCGTAAAATAGCAGTCTTAACTAATTTTTTCTTTCAGAATACAAGGCGATTAATGCAAGCTGTCAGACAGAACTACACATCTTAGTTTTAGTGATGAAATATGCTAGAGATAAGGAATAGTTGTGTAATGAGTAATGAAGTGATTTTTTGCAGATGATAATGAATGCTGATGAATAATGATGAAGAATATGGTACTATGAATAATGAAGTTTTTCTTTACAGGTGATGATAATAATGGAGTTATGATAATATAAGTAATGAAGTGATGGATAATGAAGTTTTTTCATTACAGATGAGGATATTGTTGCAGTTATGTATTTATGCTATGTAGTTATTTAAATATATGTTGCAGTTCGCTTTGACAGCAGGTGTTATATTGCATAGTATAATGACTGAAGGTTTTGGAAAGGACAGCTATGGAACACATTTTTTATACACATTTCACTACCTGTTAATTCGAAGTTCACTACTTTTCAGCACAAAATGCATTTCTTCTTTCAGGTTAATAATCCATTTTTTTATATATTTTTTGCAGGAGAAATTATTTATGAAATTAATGTGCTATAAGCAGTTGTTCATTAAATCTATTTCATTATATATACTCTACTTGTCTCATAACCTTGTTACCGCTGACTCATGACGAATGACATTACACATTTTCATTTACAGGAACAAACCAGAAGCAAATTTTTTTTTCTTTTTTTCTTCTTCCTTTCCCCTATAATTACCCCAAGCAATGCATTGCTAACATTTTGAATACAATATATGTCACTGGAAGAATTAAAAATGTTTTGTACTATTCAATATTTGCTGGCCAATTAGTGCCAATAATTAGTATACCTAGATGAATTATGTTAATACTATGCCATTCATTAGCTCCTGTTTTCAATGATGACTTTTGATGTCTGTAACTGGCCAATTAGTGCCAATAATTTGTATAACTAAATGAATTATGTTAATACTATGCCATTCATTAGCTCCTGTTTTCAATGATGACTTTTGATGTCAGTAACTGGCCAATTAGTGCCAATAATTAGTATAACTAAATGAATTATGTTAATACTATGCCATTCATTAGCTCCTGTTTTCAATGATGACTTTTGATGTCAGTAGCTGGCCAATTAGTGCCAATAATTTGTATAACTAAATGAATTATGTTAATACTATGCCATTCATTAGCTCCTGTTTTCAATGATGACTTTTGATGTCAGTAACTGGCCAATTAGTGCCAATAATTAGTATACCTAGATCAATTATGTTAATACTATGCCATTAATTATCTCCTGTTTTCAATGATGACTTTTGACGTTTGTAACTGGCCGATAAGTGGCAATATTGATTGTAATCAGATTATTTATGAACATTATTCTGTAATACTAAATACATGGTACAGAAATTTTCAATAACTGGGCTATAAATGCCGCAAACTACGAATGTAATTCTCAATGAAGACTAGTATGTGACTTAATGTCCTTCAACTACTGACCTAACTACCCTGAATTACTGCAATGTCCATTTGTCCTGTCTATCCTCATGATCATGGAGCACTATATTTGGTTTTGCTCTAATTCTACGTTGGTGTGCCTTGTAAGAGCGTGGTGTTGACACGACATGCTGTCCACCACCGTGAGCGATGGAGACGTTATTATGGTCCCACTGTTTCGTGTACCTAATGTACTGCCAAAATGAAAACATGGAATATTACTACGACATTTCAGTGTCTTGGATACGCTGATAAATACTTCTGGGAAAAGAACTGCAAATTGTCTCACTTGGTGTTGTATTTCTGTGGAAAGATATGGACTTTCAATGCAGCTGCGTGCAACCTAAGTGCTACAACCATGACGCAATCCTTCCTATTGCTTCCCTAATTCTTGTAAAATGAAAAAGTCATATACAGTGCGTGTGTACTTCCTTTCATTTGTTAATAAGATCAGTTATCCTGAAATTACTAAATACTTCTATAGTGCATGTGCACTTTATTACACTCCTTGATTTGTTTGTTTGTTGTAGAAAAATACTAGAGAGTACTACAGTGCGTGTGCACTTTTGTCATTTGTCAGTATGATTTGTACTCATTAGGTTTATTTGTTGTAAAAATATTAGATAGTTTTTCAGTGCGTGTGCACTTTATGCCATTTGTACTCATTACGTATATATTTTGTGGTTTTCTGATATGTTCTGTACTACAGTGCGTGTGCACTTTTGCCATTTATTAATAAATTTTGTGATTTGCTGATATGTTCTGAACTACAGTACACGTGCACTTATGAAGAATTTTCCAGTGCATGTGCACCTATGTCATGTGTTAATATGTTTTGTGCTGAACGTCAGTAAGTGTGCACTTTTGACATTTTTCTGATTTGCTGATACGCTCTGTACTCATTGTATACATTTTTTTGTCATTGTCTTATGTTTTGTACTCGGTGCATGAGCATCACGTTTAATTCATGTTCTGTATATTCTGTGATTGTAAAAATTAATTAGTTAAGAAAAAATTTGTTGCTCGTGGCAAGTCCAAATGACTCACCATCGCTGCCAAATTTTTGCCCCCCCAGTGGAGGGTTATGAGACACGTATGCAGCGATGGCGAGCCATGACAGAATCTCTGACCAGAGAGTTATTTTTGCTAGTCTGCGCTTGAGCGCGCGAGTGTTCAGTTGGAGAGTAGTAGCGCGTGCGAGATGATTCAGTTGCGAGAAAGTTGTTGTACGTAGCGGGTCGCGAGAGCATGTAGTTCGTCAGTGCTAGTTGCGCGCGAGAGACAGTCGGAGTTGTGTGTGAGGAGTCGGCGGGCGTCTACATGGGACTCTGGTCAAGATTCAGGACGAGGTAAATTTTTTAAATAAGGTAATGAAGCAGCATTGCGCTCATCTGATAATGTAATGCATCTTAAGTGTAATTAATTTGTTCAAGAATTGCCCCAATAATAATTTTGTTTTCAAAGCAATTTTTTAAGAAAACTATCATTTGAATTGAAAGAACATTTCCCATGCATTTCCTTAAAGAAAAAATTCACTTAAATTCAAAGAATATTTGCGATGCATTTCCTCCAAGCTATGGCGCAGAATAAGAGCAGAATTTAGACATGCGGTTTTACTGAGGTAAGATTTCAGTTTAATTAGTGAACAGGGCCTAAGATCAACATTTCGGTCTATTTGCGTTTTCATTGTCACTGAGATTTCATTTTTTTATTGAATTGACTTTCATTTTTTTGTGGGGAGCTTACACTTGGCTCAGATTGCAAGTTCTCACATTTATTGTCATTGACGAACAATATTTGCTGGGAGGTTACAATACTTACAATTAAATGTTATGATTGTGGTCTCAATTGAATGACAATGACAATGAACAAAGTATCGGAAATACACCTTGCTGATGGCTGTGGCTCTGGAAATAGAAATATCTGTGCCATACTTATGACCTGACACTTTATTCCACGTCAAATCCATACCTTCCTTACAACCGGACATAGCCATTTGCTTTGCACATGTCGGAACGCAAACACATATGTCACATACCTGATGCTCAAGGAGAAACTATCACGTATCCCCTACCACTAAGTATAATACTTCGCCAATAACTGATTGCTGGCGATACGAAATAATACTGACCAAACATTAAAGAAGGGTGGACATGTCTCATAAGTTTTTCTTGCGAGTGGTACCACTATGTCTTAGAAACTGAGGCGTAATCGTCTTACAGACCCCTATATGTTAAAAAACTTGGTCGCAACGCCACATTACTATTACAAGCAGTCTTGGTTCTACAGGTGCAGACAAGTATCCATGTTAAAACTTATACTCGCTTTATAAATCGAGGTATGGCATTACCTCCGAATGAAGTGGTTTTCCAGGCAAATACTGCAACTGTGAATATAGACGGTGATCGCCAGAGTGTATATTATCAGACCAACAGTGCGATTACACGTCACCGACGGTGCAACCTCGTAATAAAATTACCGAATTTAGAAAATGATTCGACTAAAGAACGTGGTATGAAAGCGGCATTTGCAACTCCCTCACGCCACCGCCTGATATTTGTCCAGTATTTATAACGCATTCTCTCTCGATGCCATGTCAGAGTTTTGGTGATATATCAACTGGATTATAGGCGATGGTTGATTGAGGAGGATCACAAACAGTAGATGGTGTGCTGATTGAGGTCATAAGAAATGTACACTAGTTTTTCAGATCTCTAGTGTTACTCTATCTGCAAGAAATGCTGTCTGCGATTTGGAATCAAGTCTTTCCATTCAACCACATACCTGCGTTGGACCCTATGGAGAAGTCCTTTAATGATTACAGCCACTAGTGAATCATATTTATGGCACTCTCATATCTCGACACGAGTCACCTTTCTCGAACCTATCTGTTACAGTAAAATTCCAATGTGAGCAGGTATGTGGTCTGTGATATGACCCGCGAACAGGAATGTCACACGCTGGCTCCATTAGAGAGTAATTGCGATCTGTCTAACAGATCGCCAGCCGTGACACTGTATATTTTGTGCCCGCAGTAAGGAATTACAAGCGCCTCACTGCTCTGCTGACGCTTGAACCACGACCGTCACCTCAAACGGGGCCGCTAATCGTAAAGTGGGCTACTGTATGACTGCTCTGGCATGTCAGGGCAAACGAGGCCACAATCTGCCCAAATAGGCGAACACACTGATGGGCTGCTACAGCTGTGATCAAATGCTACTTCCATGAGCTGACAGTTACGGAAGGCTCAACGTGTTGCTGTCACCTTTCACCTTATGGAACAAGGCAATGACTGGCGTCAGCGAAATCGCCAGAGTGCGTCGACGGCGCTGAAGTTAGTGAAGCCGGAGGGGCTTCACTGACCAGGTCACTGCCACTCAGAACAGTGTCATGTAAGTCCCACTGCTACTGAGGGTGCCTGATAAGCATGGGCGACTGCCGGCTGCACATGATGACTGTGACTTGTGGACTGATGTGGATGGTCGTGGTCTGACGACACAGTAGCTCATCACGCAATTCAGTTACCAGCATCTGCTGTCCAGATGTACCTACATAGCAGTTCTGGACTTAGACTTCTGTTCCAATTTCTCCTATAGTTATACCTGCTAAAGAGATTACGATGAACATCAATAAAAGAAAAATGAGGGCAATGAAAATTAGTAGAATTAAATCAACCTGCGCTGTAGAAATGAAATACGAAAGGCGGTAGAAGAGTTTGGCTATTTAGAAAGCAAAATACCACACGATGGCAGAAGCAGATCTTGATCTCTAGTTAACTAATAACCAAGCAGTCTGTACAATATGTTCTGCTAATTCCTGGACTTCTTCTGCCGCTAATATTTTTTCTTCTGCTGCCCTTTGCAGATCTATGTTAACTATTCCAGGATGCCGCAGGAGATGTTCCACTGAATTGTCCCTCCCCCCCCCCCCCCTCTGATAAGGATATTCTAGAGACACTTTTTCTCAGTTATTCGTTTTAGTACTTCTTCGACCTTATTGTCGACTTACGTTCCAACAATGTGCAGCAGCATAACATTTCTAAGTCTTTCTGTTACGTTTTCACCGGATTTTCGGTGGTCCCTTCAATACAATGCTATACTTGACATATACAATTCCAGGAACTTCCTTCACTTTTCCACGTCAGTATGATGCACCAGTACAATCGTTTTATTGTAGAATGCTTGGTATGTCTGTGCGGTTTCTGCTTCCAATACTGTCCTTGCTTCACCCCTCCCTGGATATGAGAATTCTTTCATTTCTTCCAGTATTATGTCGTTCTCGAGTTTGGCAAATCGTTATTCTCCTTGCTGGTGCTATTAATCACCAACGTCTTTGTTTTGTTTATCCGTAAACTATATTCTGTGCCAAATGCTTCGTCAATTTCTTTTAACGGGTATTTTAAAGGAGAGAATACAATTTATAAACCTACGTAGTCTTTATAGGCAACAGTAACTCTTTTGATATTATGCGAGGAGGAAACTATGGAATATAATGGATATGATCCGAAGTACGTATACAGACACACAGATAATTTTAAAGTTAGAATTTGGAAATATAGCCCAATGAAATGTTAAAAATGGGACCAGGTAAGGATGTATTTCAAATGGTTCAAATGGCTCTGAGCAGGGTGGGACTTAACATCTGAGGTGATCGGTCCCCTAGAACTTAGAACTATTTAAACCTAGCTAACCTAAGGACATCACACACATCCATGCCCAAGGCAGCATTCGAACCTGCGACCGTAGCGGTCGCGCGATTCCAGACTGAAGCGCCTAGAACCGCTCGGCCACAACGGCCGGCTGTTGTATTTCACTTTTTAATTAATAATTAGATGACGTTGAAAGGGAATAGAAACAATGAATTATGAAATTTCACATAGAGCAGTGCTTCAAAGGCGGAATTTTATCAAAACTCTTATGTTTGCTTACGACCAGATTCTAGATGCGGATAACGACGGGAACTCACAGAGAGCGCTGTATGACCTATATAAAATAGGAAAGCAACATCATTTAAGCTTATATATAAATAAAACCAAGCCCATGGCTTTCAAGTTTCACAACGGTTAAGATATAATGTCATATTAGAAAACAAAACATCAGATTGTTGAGCTTTGACAGCTGGTCCAGGTGGATACTGAAAAATATTAAGAGATTCAATATGATGTGTGATACCATGAACCTATAGCTCAGGGGAAAAGTACGAAAGGACATCTTGCTAAAATTTTGTAATGTGATGGCTTTTTCTTATGGAAGTGAGATCTGGACTGTGAAACCTAGAACACATAGTAGCAGCCAAGCACCAGAGATAAGATTTTTGAGAGAGCCCAGGAAGTATTAAGGAAAGACAGAATACAAAATGAGACTATCCGGAAGAATATAGGAATTTAAATAAGAGGTTAAGGAACAGATAAAAGTTTGGAAAGAATGTGCAGAAAAAATTAGGGATGAATGTATTCCAAAGTAACTGCTACGGTACATTCATAAAAGAAGAAGGAACATTGGCAGCCCCTAGGAAACGTGGATGGAACAAGAAGTCGGAACGTAACAACTGGTCTACTGCTTGACGGAGAAGAAGAGGAAAAGAAAATAATGAAGCTAGTGTCATTAAGTTCACTGACAGTTAAAAATACTCTGTATAGTTTCGAGGTACTGTAAATGAGATGATTTTCACCTCTGTGGAAAGAGGACGACAGCTTCATTTTCCTGATGACGCAGGCGTCGGTAAATTCAACCAGGCATTCTGCTGGTAGCGGAAGTGATTTCTTTTATCTAGATATCCTGCTGCAGTTTTTAGGAAATGGAACAACAAATTTGCGAAAAAATACGTTTTCACATGAAATTTTGCAGCTAAGCGTTACAGAGATCCACTGCGATCAGTGAACGGATGTAGAAACGAAAAAACATCCAATAATGTC
Organism: Schistocerca americana; assembly: GCF_021461395.2. Classification (NCBI taxonomy): domain Eukaryota; kingdom Metazoa; phylum Arthropoda; class Insecta; order Orthoptera; family Acrididae; genus Schistocerca; species Schistocerca americana. The sequence goes on from NC_060122.1 coordinate 648,724,895, forward strand.
TCTGCAGTAACAAAGCTCTCTTACGTGATTGGAAACGGTGCAAGGTTCACAGCTGAAATACGCAACCCAGTTTCGGCAGCGCCCACCAAGACAGCTTCTTTTTTCCCCTATCCTGTGTAAGCGAGGGAAAAAGAAAAAATAAGAAAAAAACTAGGTTACCGAGATAACGTATGGCAGCATTGCGGAATACCAATACGGTTAGCAGTTTGCAGAAACTGTAAAGCGCCGGGCAGCGACTAATAGAGACGGCCGCAATTTCTCGCCCTGTCGCGGGGTTTTCCTCTCTCCGCGTCGGACCACACACCGGATTACACAGACCCCGCACAAGGACGGCCGGCATCACACACTGGGGGAATGATAAAACAGGGACAGCGGTGGGCAGGCAGAGCACGGCTATTCCGATAGACGCGATACCGCAGGGCGCAGTATTGGCTCCGCCTGTTTTCGGCGCCAAGGAGGAGCGCAGCATGGGTGCTGGCTTTAAATTGCTTCGTCCCGGGCGGGCGGCGCCGGCCGCGTATATCACCAATGCGGAATTGGATTGGTTCATGGGCTTAGCCCACAATCAGGGTGCTCCGACGTGACCTGGTGGCTTCAACACTGCCCTCACGCTACGCCACGGACCATTTTCCCTAGCAGTCCCTCACCGTGCTGCAGCGCGCCGATGAAGCGGCAGCTCGATCCCTGCTGACGAATGCCGCTGTTTATTCACCCGCAATTTAACATACTCTTCCCCTACACTGAGGTGAAAAAAAAGTCATGGAATAGAGATATGCACGAATACAGATGGCGGTAGTATTGCGAACTCGAGCTATAAAAGATAGCGCATTAACGAAGCTGTCATTTGTACTCAGATGATCCACGTGAAAAGTTTTCCGACGTGATTATGGCCGCGCGACGGAAATTAACAGACTTTGAACGTGAAATGGTAACTGGAAATACACACATGGGGCATTTAATTTCGGTAATAGTTAGGGAATTCAATATTTCGAGATCCACATTGTCAAGAGCTTGTCACAGAAACTATTGGGGGGGGGGGGCGTATGACGAATGTATCCATTAGGACAGTGAACCAAAGTTTAGCGTTAATTGACTATAGTGCAGACGACCGGCGGCCGTTTGCTAGGAGTACGAGATCGCTTGCAGCGCCTCTCCTACAGTAATGGCCATTACAAGTGCTACAACACGAAGATGACGTGCTACAGACGTGAAATTTAACCGACAGGAAGAATATGCTGTGATATGCAAATGACTAGCTTTTCAGAGCATTCACACAAGGTTGGCGCCAGTGGCGACACCAACAACGTGCTGACATGAGGACAGTTTCCAACTGATTTCTCATACACAAACAGCAGTTGACCGGCGTTGCCTGGTGAAACGTTGTTGTGATGCCACGTGTAAGGAGGTGAAATGCGTACCATCACGTTTCCGACTTTGATAAAGGTCGGATTGTAGCCTATCGCGATTGCGGTTTATCGTATCGCGACATTGATGCTCGCGTTGGTCGAGATCCAATGACTGTTGGCAGAATATGGAGTGGGTGGTTTCAGGAGGGTAATACGGTACACCGTGCTGGACCCCAACGGCCTCGTATCACTAGCAGTCGAGATGACAGACATCTTATCCGCATGGCTGTAGCGGATCGTGCAACCACGTCTGGATCCCTGAGTCAACAGATGGGGACGTTTGCAATACAACAACCATCTGCACGAACAGTTCGACGACGTTTGCAGCAGCATGGACTGTCAGCTCGGAGACCATGGCTGCGGTTACCCTTGACGCTGCATCAGAGACAGGAGCGCCTGCGATGGTGTACTCAACCACGAACCTGGGTGCACGAATGGCAAAACGTAATTTTTTCGGATGAATCCACGTTCTGTTTACAGCATCATGATGGTCGCATCCGTGTTTGGCGACATCGCGGTGAACGCACATTGGAAGCGTGTATTCGTCATCGCCATACTGGCGTATCACCCGGCGTGATGGTATGGGGTGCCATTGGTTACACGTCTCGGTCACCTCTTGTTCGCATTGACGGCACTTTTAACAGTGGACGTTTCATTTCAGATGTGTTACGACCCGTGGCTCTATCCTTCATTCGATCGCTGCGAAACATTTCAGCGGAATAATGCACGACCGCATGTTGCAGGTCCTGTACGGGCCTTTTTGGATACAGAAAATGTTCGACTGCTGCCCTGGCCAGCACATTCTCCAGATCTCTCACCAATTGAAAACGTCTGATCAATGGTGGCCGAGCAACTGGCTCGTCACAATACGTCAGTCACTACTCGTGATGAACTGTTGTGTCGTGTTGAAGCTAATGGGCAGCTGTACCTGTACATGCCATCCAAGCTCTGTTTGACTCAATGCCCAGGCGTATCAAGGCCGTTATTACGGCCAGAGGTGGTTGATTGTTCTGGGTACTGATTTCTCAGGATCTACGCTCCCAAACTGCGTGAAAATGTAATCACATATCAGTTCTAGTATATTTGTCCAATGAATGCCCGTTTATCATCAGCATTGCTTCTTGGTGTAGCAATTTTAATGGCCAGTAGTGTAATTTCGTTGCCATATCGGTTGGACACCAGATGATTGAGAAACCGTGGCGTGGTCAGATGAGTCCCGATTTCAGTTACTAAGAACTGATGGTTGGGTTTGAGCGAGGCGGAGCCCGCACGAAACAGTGGACCCAGAATGTCAAAGACACACTGTGCAAACTGGTGTTCGTTCGACAACTGTGTGGGCTCTGTTTACATGGAATGGACTGAATTTCCTGGTCCATGTAATCGATCGTTGACTGGAAATGGATATTTTCGGCTGCGTGGAGACTATCTGCAACAATTCCTGAATTTCATTTTCCCCAAAAACGCTGTCATGTCATCTGGACACAGTTCCTCGCGATTGGTTTAAAGAACATTCTGGACAATTCGAGCGAATGATTTGATCACCAGGCCGCTGGACATGAATCTCATCGAACCTTTAATGGACACAATCTAGGAGCATTACGTACATAACAGCCTGCACCGGGAGTACTTCTGCAATTATGGACGCTATGGGGCTCATTATCTCTACAGGGGACTTCCAACGACTTGTTGAGTACACGTCACTGTATGCTGGACAGAAGGATGTCTGAAACGATATTAGGAGGTATCCTATTACTTTCGTCACCTCAGTTTGTATCCCAGAAGTCGGAATAATAGGAGCAGGCTATATGTTTTCCTTCATGAGCTGCTCGTCAGCTCAGAGGCTTCTTGACGAGGCCTCATAATTTTGCTTGGAGCTTTCGTCATTTCCCTCGCTGTCGTCAGTATTTCTTTGAGGAACACCTTAAGTCCAGCTTTTGTCGGCCTTGGCTGCTTCTGCATTAAATTATGGGCCAATCCGTTTCGTTTTGAAAAATCCAACGATTGCTTTCTTGCATCCGACGTGATTAAAACGAACACCATACTTTCAAGTGTATGAATATGCTCATCCAATTCGTTTTAACGTAGTTGGAAGACAATTCACTGAGCCAGAAACATTTCTTTCTCCGTTTCTCCAAGCGTATTTCATAACGAAATAAATCTCGAGTGTAACCTGATGATGGCAAGAAGGTCGATTGCCAAAATATTGTGTCCTTTGTACACTAACACCAGGCTGTTCACCCGAGATTTATTTAGTAATTTCTCTCTCCGTTTGCATTTTTATTTTTATTATCAGCATCCCTTTTAATTCTTGACTCAGGTACATTGTATACTTGTGCACATTCACTTTATCCATAATCCCCATTTACATTTAGTTACACGTAAATGCAGTTACTCTGTGCTCCACATTCCATAACGCCTTTCTGTTGTCATACTGTAATACAAAATGACTATTTAATTAATATCGTACGATAAGGAACGCATTAGAAAAATCACCTAATTTCTAAACTTTATGTTGGACTAACGCATTTTTGAAGTACACAATACTAGGGATTTTCTTAAACTGCATCGGTACAATATCGGAAACTTACAGTGGTACGTTGTAGGCAACGTCGCCATTTTCTCTTTGGCGGTTTCCACAACGATTAAAAAGTCATGACTGTCTGAAACCTAAGGTTACATCATTTATATTCACTCCGCAATGAAAAAGTATGTTCCCACTTACTTCATTCAAGTTTTTATCTTCGCCACATACACAAAAAGTTGTATGAGACTACAACAAAATCAGCGCTTTCTTCTAATGATATTTTCCTCAAGACACACAACCCCCTACAGAGAGTATAGCTCGAAGAAGCATGTAGTTCACGCTGACTACACCAAACGTCAGATAGTGCAAGCAGTACCAAACTTACACTAGTGTCACAAATTAGGAGACGATACAATTAAGTCAACACTCCCCTATGTCTATGAGACATCAAATGCATAAGTACCTCGACCAAAATGATATGGAAAAGTGTACATGTAATCTCTTGAATGATAACTATCGCAGTGTCTTAGCAAAAACTTAATGAAAGAAATCGTTAGAAATTACTACTACTTAGCTGGAAGCATGATGTTGTTGTGGACTTAATCCGAACACTCGTTTGCTGCAGCTATCCACGCTGCTCCCTCCTGTTGTAACATCCACGAGATAAATTTTAGCTACGGTGCGACGAGAGGAAATTATGCCTCTAACAGTTATAAAAATTATCTATCCGACATATGAAAAAACAATGAAATAAATATTAATTATTTATATAATATTTTATGATGTAATTGGACATGTCGATGTGTATCGTACAAAGACAATGATAATTGTAAATTCCTTTTATGATCTGCGGTTGTCTTCCTTTGTTTTTACCCTTTGTTGGTTGGCTTTTCTAGGTTGCGGACGCAAGACATATATCAAACTGAGGTCTGTTAAGAAATTGTAATTATTTGTTAATTATTACTTGAGAATACAGTTCATTATTATTATAAATATGAGTGAATAATTATTTGTAACTTTAATTACTCTCTCAATAAGCGTTATCTGTGTTAATTATTTCTTTCCGCTGCAAGGAGCGCAGCCATTGATGATAGCGATTTATATTGCGTTTTTATCTGTGTTTTCCTAAGGAAAGAATCAAAGGTTTGCTTGATGAAAATTAGTCTAAATAGTGCACAATATGAAAGTAAAGTTTAATAAGCATTTCAAATACTTATCCTATTAAAAAGAAAATTTACTCTAACAATAGAAAGTCTCTATCAATTGTCTGCCACCATCTTAACAATTATCTCAGCGGCAAGTTCAAATTACGCAACTCTGCAGACATAAATGCCGAAGGTAATAAGAATGTGTAAAAATAAATGTGCACCGGTGGTCCCGAACTCATTTTAATGAAAATAATTTGAATCATATTGGTTCTTTAAAAACAGTGCTCATAGCACGATCCTTATAACAAACATTTCTAGCTGATGTATGGAGCCGAAATTCATTACGCACGAGTTACGAAGAATATTGTTTCAGGTAACATACGTCAGTGTTGTGCGCGGCTGATATTCGCTGGTTTTAATGATCATTTTGCTGAAGACAACTGTTTCCACCATAATCAATAGTTGTATAAAACCTGTTGTATGAACTGTGATTTAGTGACACTTACGCAACTTACAGACAACACTTTAACACAACGTTTACTTGGAGTCCTTTAGCAAGTTGATCAAATCTTTAGCCGAGAGAAAAATTATTTAGTAATTACTCACTGTAATAAAATAAGATTATCGTTTTCATTTACAAATTAGTTAAATACCAAACCACTGAATAACACAGTGAATGCCACACTGTTCAATCCCCCTCATCTCTGATTAACTACTGCAACCTACATCCATTTGAACCTGCGTACTGTATTCGTCTCTTGGTTTCCCTCTGTAATTTTTACCCCTCACACTTCCCTCCAATACTAAATTGATAAACCCATCATGTGTCAGAATGTGTCCTATCAACCGATCCCTTCTTCCAGACAGGTCGTGCAACGAATTCCTTGTCTGCTCAACTCTGTTCAGTACCTCCTCATTAGTTACGCCGTCTACCTATCTAATCCTCAGCGTGATTCGGAAGCACCATGTTTCATGATATTGTATTCTCTTCTTGTCTGAACTGATTATCGTCCACGTTTCACTTACGTTCAAGACTACACCCCAGGCAGATACCTCCAGAAAAGTCTACCTAACGCTTATATTCACATTCGATGTTAGCAAATTTCGCTTTTTCAGAAACTCTTTTCTTGCCATTGCCAATCTACATTTTGTATCATCTCAACATTAGCCATTATCAGTTATTTCACTGCACAAATAACAAAACTCATCTACTGAGTTTAGTGGGCCATTTCCTAATCCAGATCCATGAGAATCGCCTGATTAACTTCGACTACATTCCACTACCCTTGTTTTGTTTTTGCTAATATTTATCTTATATCCAGCTTTCAAGACGCTGTCCTTTCCGCTCAACTGTGCTTCCAAGTCTTTTGCTGTCTTTCACAGAATGACAAAGACCAAAGCCTTTACTTCTTCTCCCTAAACTTTAATTTCTTCTCCAACTTAGTTTTTGGTCTCCTTTAGTGCCTGCTCTATGTACAGATTGATTAACATCGCGGATAAGCTACTCACAGCCCTGTCGCACTCCCTTCTCGACCACTGCTTCCTTCTAATGCACTTTGCTCTTGTAACTGCTGTTTGGTTTCTGTATAAGTTTATATATAGCCTTTCGCGCACTGTACTGTACCCCTGCTACCTTCAGAATTTCAAGGAGTGTATTCCAGCTACTACTGTGAAAAGTTTTATCTACGACTACATAACCTATAAATGTGGGTTTGCCTTTCTTCAACCTATCTTCAAAGAAAAGTCATATGGTCAATATTGCCTCTCATGTTCCTTCATTTCTACGGAACTGAAACTGATCTTGCTTGAGGTCGGTTTCTACCAGTTTTTCTATTTTTCAGTAAATAATTCGTGTTAGTGTTGTACAATCATGACTTATTAAACTGATAGTTCGGTTACATTCACACTAGTCCGCACATGCTCTCTTTGGAATTGGAATAATTATATTCATCTTGAAGTCCAAAGGAATTTCTCCTATCTCGTGTATCTTGCACACCAGGTGGAATAATTTTGTCACTGCTAGCTCTCACGAGGATATCAATATTTCTGGAGGAATTTAGTTTACTTCAGGGGCCTTGTTTCGACATACCTCTTTCATTGCTCTAATTCTTCTCGCGGTATCATATCCCCTACGTCATTTACTTCCTTTTCCTCTTCTGTAACATTGCCTTCACTTCCCTTGTCAGCCCCTCTACATATCCCTTCCTCCGTTCAGCTTTCCCTTCTTTGCTCCTTACCCTGTTTACCATTTGAGCTCTTGATGTTCGTACAGCAGTTCCTTTCTCCTCCAACGGCCTCTTTAACTTTTCTATAGGCTATACATGCTCCTACAGACCTGCATTTGTTCTCTAGCCGCTGCCGCTTAACCGTTTTACACTTTCGGTCAGTCTCAGTGTTTGGACATCCGTGCTTCCTTTAGTCTGCTTTATTTGCTGCATTTTTGTATTTTGTTATTTCATCAGTTGGATTCAATATCTCCGTGATATCCAAGGATTTCTATTACGAGTAGGTTTTGTTCTTTTACCTATTTGATCCACTTCTACCTTCACTAATTCATCCCTCAAAGCTACGCATGCCTATCCTATTTTATTCATTTCCCCTGATTCAGTCAGTCACTGCCCAATGCTCTTTTTGAAACTCTCAACAACCTGTGGTTCTCTCTACTTATCCTTGTCCCAGCTCCATAATTTCCAATCTTTTTGTTATTTCTTCAGTTTCAATCTGTATTTCGTAATTAATAAATTGCGCTCAGAGTAGAACTTTACTCCCCTGAGTTACATCACGACCAAGAAATAAATCAGCACTTCTGTAGACTGTCTTTACCTGCAGTGCTACAAGACACGGGTTAATTATCCTCGGGACCATGAGTGTCTGACTCACTCTCGTCTTCCGCATGAAAGAGCTTAATCTTCATGTCATTCATCAATAGTTGATTAAAAATTCTGATCTTTTTGCTGATTGTGATAGTTGGTGTGATGAAATGCAGCTTTCTCTTAATGTAGAAATATGTAAGTTAATGCCGATGAGTAGGAAAAAAATGTTCAGATACACTATTAGTAGTGCCCTGCTTGACAGAATTGCATCGTTTAAATGTCTTGCGATTTGAAATGAAACTAGCATATGAGGATTGTGGTAGGGAAAGCGAATGGTCAACTTTGGTTTATTGGGAGAATTTTAGGGAAGAGTGGTTCACCTGTAAAGAAGACCGCATGTAGGACGCTAGTGCGACCTATTCTTGAGTGTTACTTGAGTATTTGGGATGCACACCTGGTCGGATTGATAGAAGATATTCATTTTGAAGAACGCTACTGAGAAAGTTTAGAGAACCGGCATTTGAAGCTAACTGCTAAACGATCCTACTGCCGCCAACACACATTTCTCGCAGGGACCACGAAGATAAGATACGAGAAATTACGACTCATATGGAGGCGTATAGGCAGTCGTTTTACCCTCGCTGTATCTGCGAGTGGAACAGGAACGGAAACGACTAATTGCTGCGCAGCGTACCCTCCGTCACGTACCATACGATGGCTTGCGAAGTATGTATATAGATGTAGATGCAGATGTAGTTTCAAGGTGACGTTATTTTGCTTCTAACAAATAATATGAAATCCATGCTATAAGTAAATAATAAACGTGTGTTGCATAGTTATTCTGTTCATCGAGCTAAACTTACGCTCACCTGACACAATATTGGTGTGAAGGAATACGCTTATCTTCCAAAAGAATATTCAGCTGTCATTTTTGCAGTACTTCTCAGTTTTCAATAACGAGTGTAGGTGCATTGATAAAATTGTTTTAATAATCATTTCTTCTTTAGAGGCCACACTCATATAGAATGTTGACTGTTAATTGCTCATTTATTTTTGACTGTTAATTGTTCATCCATTTTACACAATCATGATTTCAGCTTTGTAGCCATTCTCCTGTGCATGCTAAAAAGTTAGGTCGGACATACACTTATAGGCATGCATATTCAAATATAGAGATATATAAACAGGCAGAATACAGCGCTGTGGTCGGCAAAGCCTGGGCAGGGTGAGTCACTAACTACTGCCACCAAGAATAACTCCGAAAGTATGGTAGTAGTTGAAAAGTTTGTGGGACAAATGTTACATGGGACAACGGAGGTCATAATATGGCGTTGGTTTTTTGTTGCTGGGTGGGGTTGCCTCAGAGATATGAAGGTCAACTTTGTTTTTTTTTAATGGCATGCTATAGTTTGTTACTTATTTTTTAATAGCGGCTAATGCGACGAATCCAATGGTGTGTAACAGTATGGGCTTTGAAGGTCAACGAAGGTCAAAAAGGTGGCATGAACGTTAATTTACCGAAAGTGTTCAAAGTGATGACCATTGGTATCAATGCAGTGCTGCAATCTTCTTGTCATGGACTGAAGGTATTCCTTATCACATCGGCACTTATCGAAGCACATGCTCTGACAATTCTCTCTCGCATGCCTTCAGGTGTAGTTGGAATGTCTTTATAAACAATGTCCTTTACGAATCCCCACAAGAAAAAATCCAGAGGTGTCAAGTCTGGCGATCGAGCCAGCCACACGACACATCTCCTCTGTGTCGAATCCAACGATTTGGGAACTCTCTCTGCAACTCATTTCTAGCCCAGCGAAAATGTGCCGGACACCCATCGTGTTGATACTACATTCTGTTCCTTGTTCCTAAAGGTAATTCTTCCAATAACAGACCCAATGTTTCTTGCAAGAATGTGGTGTACTTCCCATCATTAATATTTCCTTCGTTGAAATAGGGGTCTATAATTCCCTCCTCCAGAATCCCACAACACACATTCACGGACCGCGGTTTTGGGTGAGCAACTTGCCGCAGCCGACGTGCATTTTCAGTTGCCCAGTAATGCATGTTATGGAAATTAACGTTTCCATGGTTCGTGAATGTAGCCTCATCAGTAAATAAAATCAAATTAATAAATTTGTCAGCCCTCTGTATCTGAAGTTAAGCCCATTGGCAGAATTCAATGCGACGCATACAATCCGTACCAGTTAATTCTTGGTGGAGACTGATATGATAAGGATGATATTTATGGCGATGCAGAACACGATCAGAACTACTCTGGCTCATACCATATTCCCTTGCGATTTGATGCGAATTAACACAAGGATCTCGAACCACAGTAGCAGGAGTACCAATTTCCGTTTACTCGTTAGTAACTTTCCTTTACCGGATATGTTTCTGATGCGTTAGAGATTCAGTTTTTCTCAGTTTATCATGCACATATTTTAGTGTACGACGTGTAGGGTGAGTACGTTGAGGATATCTTTCAGCGTATAAGTCTCCATCTCTCACTGAATTTCGTTGGTATTCTCCGTAAATGAGAAGCATATCGACTTGTTCTTCGAAGGAATACATCATTCACATTCGCTTGATTCGACGACACTAGTCTTACCGTTCTTATTAGTGTTGTAATGCGAAACCGTCGAATGGTGTTTACATGTCAATGGCACGTTAGATGGATACGCCGTATTCGGCGAATATTTACTATTTGCACAATATTCGAGAGAGAGCTGTCGGGGCATGTGCTTCGATAAGTGCCGAAGTAATAAGGAATGCCACTCTATGCATGAGAAGAAGATTGCAGCACTGCATAATACCAATGGTCATCACTTCGAACACCTTCAGTAAATTAACGTTCATGCCACGTTTTTGACCTTCGTTGAACTTCAAAGACCTTACTGTTATACATCATTGGGTTCGTTTCGATAGCCGCTATCAGAAAATAAGTTCCAAACTATAGCAACCGATTTACAAAAACAAAGTTGACATTCATATCTCTAAAGGGACCCGACGTAGCAACCATATTGTGGCCCCCGTTGTCCCATGCAAGTTTTCTGCCACATACTTTTCACCTACTATCACACTTTCGGAGTTATTCTAGGTGGCAATAGTTACTGACTCACAAAGTATAAGACAAGTGCCTGGCATAGTTGTCAGATCGGCTACCGCTGCTATAATGGCGGGTTATCAAGATTTAAGTGAGTTTGGAAGTGGTGTTGTAGCCGGCGCAAAAGCGGTGGGACACAGCATCTACGACGGAGCTATGAAGGGGGTATTTTCCCGTACGACCATTTCACGAGTGTACCGTGGATAACTGGAATCTGGTGAAACATCAAATCACGGACATTGCTGCGGTCGGAAAAAGATCCTGCAAGAACGAAACCAACGACGACTGAAGAGAATCGTTCAGCTTGACAGAAGTGCAACTCTTCCTCAAATTGCTGCAGATTCCAATAATGGTGCATCAACAAGTGTCCGCATGCGAACCATTCAGTGAAACATAATCGATATGGGCTTTCGGAGCCGACGGTCTAATCGTGTATCCTTGATGCGCATTTACAACTTCTCGCGGTGTAATGAATAGTCCATTAAATTTCGGGCATGCAGCGGCGCAAATAAAATTTCCTCCACTTATATTTCGGGTGCATATCGTCCGACCGTCCTCAGAGTGAGTCACAAGACTGACGCCAAGATGCCAAGAGCGGACTTACATGCTCCACCGCGGCGGTAATTAGTAATATACAATTCATTTAAACAAATCACCATACAACTGCAAAATACAGGATCAGCAAGGTAGAAAACAAATTGAGGTAAGATTCGACTCAAAGCTTCTAGAATTCGGTGTTACCTAATAAACTGCAGCTACAGTTGATGTTAATTTTGGCGTTAAGACAGCTTGAAACAAGTTAACGTTTATAAAAGGTAATCTGCAGAGATACTCGGGACTTTGGCCTTCTAAAGAATGAAAATCTGCTCACAGTTTTAACCAGTAAGAATACCACCATGTGACGCCGTAAGGTTTTCAACCGCTCACAGGCAGTAACTGGCACAGCAAAATCCAACTTAACTTGAAAGTTAACGTTTAGCACGCAGGCTAGCAATTCATTGAAGTGGCTGGCCGTGGTGGCCGAGCGGTTCTAGGCGCTGCAGTCTGGAACCGCTCGACTGCTACGGTCGCAGGTTCGAATCCTGCCTCGGGTATGGATGTGTGTGATGTCCTTAGGTTAGTTAGGTTTAGGTAGTTCTAAGTTCTAGGGGACTGATGACCTCAGAAGTTAAGTCCCATTGTGCTCAGAGCCATTTGAACCATTTTCATTGAAGTAGCGATTTACTCACAAAAGACACAAATTCGCTAAGTATCGGCCACAGCTGACAGCACTAAAGAAATGATAGCAAAATCAACCATAGCACAAATCAGTTAGTTCCATTCGCGATTAACAGGGATGGAAACTGAGCACTCAAGCGATTTAGTAGGACGCCCTCTGAAACGTCCCCTAAGAAAAATATGAACGACTGTGCTGGTAAACTACGTTATTTGATTTTCAAACAGCTGAGCAAAACTGAACGTTCTCAGACATTTGTCTCTTTACTTATTCTGATCATCACTAAACTGACACACAATATTTTTAGCGCAACGCAATCTGACTTTCAATAATCCCCACAAAAGAATGGCCCTGACTAACAGTAACCTATACCTTTCCCAAATCACTTACCTCACAAAAATCTTCGTTACTCGAACTACTGCAATACAGCGAGCGCCAATACTGCCAGCTAAATAAAAGATTCTGACTACTGAGGGCACTAACTACTGATAGGCATAGTCAGCAAATGAAATATTTTGATCAAGAACAAACAATGTATTTATCTTAATAGTGTTCAGAAGTCATAATATATATATCTATCAATTCTTGACATCCATCTTTACAAATTTCCTTTTTCTGGCGGACACACGTCCAGATCGTGCGTTCTCAAAACTCTGGCATCTCTCTCTCCACGTTCTCCACTGCTGGCGGTTCACCTCCAACTGCGCAACGCTACGCGCTGTTCACATCCAAATGCCCAACAGTACACAAGCGAATATTCCAACAATGAGTCCAGCTAGCCACAGACTGCACACAGCAAAGTCAGTGATTTTCATACAGAGCCCTACGTGTCGTTACTAACATGAAAACCTAAACAGCCTACTTACCCTCCAACAAACAGAGTGACAACATGGAGCAGTCACAGTTCGAAAGCGATCAACCGTACATACAGCTCGCCATTTAAAAATTGATCTAGAGAGATGCTGTAGATGCACCAAAAGAGACAAAGCTTACTACTGAACTAGTTGGTCGCGTCTTTTGGAGGACGTAGTCCGTTGGGTGTGGAGCGTAGGCTGGCAGAATACGGCTGCTCGTAGCGCCTGCACGCGGGTCAGCAGTGGTAGTTAGGAGTGCGGGGTACGGAGCTGTGTTAATTTAATTAGGCCGCGGCCATCAGCCGACACAGGAGTGCTCTTTGCACATTATAGATTTGGCGCAGCCGTGTCAACACGCGCCTGCCACGTGGACGCGCCCGCCGCGCTGTGACACGCCTTGCAGCTGCTCTCCGCGCTAATGAAGCTGGCGGGGCGCTAAACGTCACACAATCTCTCCAGTTCCCAGCCGTGCTGCATTTCCCAGTAAGGTGGTGTGTGTTTCGGAATCTGATATTAATTATATTTCCTGGAAAGGAGAGGAAGTAAAATTATTTTGGGGGCCCTACTAGCCTTCTGGCGACGCAAGAATCCGGGTTCTCCTGTTTTTCAATCTTTTACAAAAAGACTTTGGGGGGCGATAAGTTTGATTAGCATATTTGTCTTTCAAAAAATGGTTCAAATGGCTCTGAGCACTATAGGACTTAAATGCTGTGGTCATCAGTCTCCTAGAACTTAGAACTACTTAAACCTAACTAACCTAAGGACATCACACACATCCATGCCCGAGGCAGGATTGGAACCTGCGACCCTAGCGGTCGCGCTGCTCCAGACTGCAGCGCCTAGAACCGCTCGGCCACCCCGGCCAGCATATTTGTCTTTCGAGTCTTTTCTTGCAAAGCTGGAGGACGCTCTCAGTATGTTATAGTACAGAGGAGCATTTAGTGAGTTGGTTTGTTGAGTTGTTTTTGAGGGAAGAGACCAAACAGCTAGGTCATCGGTCTCATTGGATTAGGGAAGGCGGCCGGAGTGGCCGAGCGGTTCTAGGCGCTTCAGTCTGGAACCGCGCGACCGCTACGGTCGCAGGTTCGAATCCTGCCTCGGGCATGGATGTGTGTGATGTCCTTAGCTTAGTTAGGTTTAGGTAGTTCTAAGTTCTAGGGGACTGATGACCCCAGCAGTTAAATCCCATAGTGCTCAGAGCCATTTGCACGATTTTGATTAGGGAAGGACGGGAAAAGAATTCGGCCGTACCCTTTCAAAGGAACCATGCCGACATTTGCCCGGAGCGATTTAGGGAAATCACGGAAACCCTCAATCAGGATGGTCGGACGCGTGATTGAACCGTCGTCCTCCTGAATGCGGTCCAATTTACTAACCACTGCGCCACCTCGCTCGGTATTTAGTGAGTAATACGACCCGTTGTTTCTCTCGATCTATTTCAGTTGAAAATTGCGGAATTTGTTGTGGGACAGCGTGGAATATTCCTGATTCAAACCCTCTACTTCCACTAAGTTCCGATAGGTGCCGACCTATCTGTAGCCAAAAAAATGGCGTCCGTAACGGAAGTGCGTTCCAGGCAGAGAGCTGTCACTGAGTTCATTTTGACGGAAAACCAGATCATCGCAAATATTCACAGGCGTTTCCAAGATGTCTACGGAGATATGGCAGTGAATGAATGCGCCGTGAGCCGTTGAGTGAGGCGTCTGTCATCATCCAACAAGGTCGCAAGGACCTGTCCAATATCCGCGTGCCCGCCGGCCGCACATAGCTGCGACTCTTTCTATGTCGTAACGTACGGACATTCTCATGTAAGGTGATCGACAGATCACAATAAAACACCTTGCTGCAAAACTGGGCGTCTCTGCTGGTAGTGCTGACACACTTTTCCACGTTTTCCATGGAGCGGCGCCACACCATCTCTACTCCGAAATACAAGTTCAAGCCGAACGGTTCTAGGCGCTTCAGCCCGTAACCGGGCAGCTGCTACGATCGCAGGTTCGAATCCTGCCTCGGTCATGGATGTGTATGGTGTCTTTAGATTAGTTAGGTTTAAGTCGTTCTAAGTCTAGGGGACTGATGACCTCAGATGTTAAGTCCCATAGTGCTTAGAGCCATTTGAACCATTTTTTGAACGAGATCACAATGTCACAGACAATACGAGCCAATATCTTTGCATTCCGATAGTATTTCATTTGATTCGTGTCTTACTCTGCTAATCCATTTCTCGGCGTCGTCTTCTGATTTCATCATCCACGGAACAGTAATTATTTCACTGTCCTGATTTAGAAGAAAAACGTACATGGATTCTGCTATACAGCCAAATAATCAATCATCCCTTTTCCCACTGACAGTTGCACCTAACGACTTCCATCTGTTCGGCCCAACCAAGAATGCACTCTGCGGGAAGCAGTGGATGGATGATGTGGAGGTTATTGATGTAGCAAGATGTTGGTTCCGACGTCGACCGGTAGAATGCTGCTACCCTGGCATACTGGCCTTCCCAGTAAGGCGGTGTAAGACCGTTGCACTCACGGAGATTATGTTGAAAAACTGAGTTTTGTAGCCAAACGAGCGGGGAATAATATGGTGCATTGAAATCCCGAAGAAAACCAACCTGATTTCAAAAAAATAAGAAAATATGTCGCATTAGTTATCGTATGCACCTCCTACCTAGACAGGCACCTTATGATCTTGGATAGATGAACTCAAGAATCTTGTCCAGCGTTTCGCATGGGTTAACAGCATGCTCTTCTGTGACTGTTTCTTTAAGCTGCATTACTGCGTCTAGGTTAGAGAAAAACTATAGTAAAAATGTGACACAGCACTCGGACTACTTTTCATGAATGAAACTAAGATTTCGCCAGCTTGTAGCATACAAACATGACATTATGTTGTTCTACGTTCAGTTCTCGTCATGTTTCTCTATCTCTCGACATATTTGAGAAATGTAAGGATGAACTTTATTAACTATATTCTATAGCTCCTGTAAAATAGAAAAAAATAAGGCTGTAAACCACGTCATTTCGAGCCATATTGTTCTATCACTATACTCAGCCAATCTACATGCACACCCACACGTCGGAAGCCACAGTACGGATGGTTCTGCTGCTTAGAAAGGCCTTGACTCCTATCATTCCGATGCTCTGTTGCCTTGCTTAATGACTGGACACGGATTTCCACCTGCAGTTAATTTTTCTCGTTTATACCGAAAAAAGTTGGAGATTTTAGAGGGTCCAGGAGAGAAATATAATGCGGATGGGAACACATGTCCAAAACCATCATCTACCAAGCCAACAGAACATCGCATTCATATCAGACGTAGCCTTTCTGCGTAGCACCTGGCTCCGTCTTCTCCACTGGCAATCAGTTGCGATCACTGAACAACATTGCGAGACGTTCAGCGTACAGAGTAACGTTTGCTGCGGAATGTGTAGTCTACTTGCAGGTGCTGGCGCCTAGAACTTTGACGCTCTGTAGCATCATTAGGTGAGGTCTCTGTACACAGTTCCCTATTCTCGATTTAGTCATCAAGACATCCTCTACAACCACTAGAACTTCATCGCAACATTCCTGGGATACCCAGTATAATAGAGAACGTGTATATAACAATTTTGCGACCCATTCTTGAGTACTACTTGAGTGTTTGGGATCCCCACCGTGTCGTAGTAAAGGGAGGCACAGAAAAAATTCAGAGGAATGTTGCTAGAGGCATACGTTGGATCAGCACGTGATTATTACAGAAATGCTCCGTGAACTCAAATAGGTGTTCTATTCGCGAAGCACTTTTGAGAATGTTTAGAGAATTGGCATTTGCGAAGGACTGCAGAACGATCACACTGCTAGCAACATACATATCGCTTCATGGCCGCGAAGACAAGAGAAATGAGGGATTATACGTAAGCATGTAGACAGTCGTTTTCTCCTCGCTCCACTTGCTATTGGGACAGAAAAGGGGATGAGTGACGGTGGTAAGGGTCTCCTCCGTCATGCAGTTCATGGTGACTTGCGGCGTATGTATATAGGCGTAGATTTCCTCTCTTCTCTGTTCCATTTGTAAGTAGTGGGTGGAAAGAGTGAATTTCGATAAACCTCGTTGTGAGCTAGGGTTTCTCTGATTTTCTCGCCGTTGTCACTTCGCGAGACAAATATGGAAGGGACTAATATGTCGCCTATTTTCTAGGAGTATCAACAGTAAATCTCTCAGATATATGGAACGCCTCCCTTGTATCGCCTACCTCTGTAGCCTGTAACGCTCTCGTGCTTGCTAAATAATCACGCTCTTTTCGAGATTCTATCTTTTATACTGATCCAATATACGAGTATTAAGGGTCTCAGACGGATTTGCAATAGTCGAAAATCGGTCAAACATGTGTTTTGCGAGCCATTTCTTTCGAGGATGAGTTACTTTCCTTCAAGATTTTTTCATCGACTTTCTATCTGATATCTGATTTTTCTAAAATTAGTTTTAAGTTATCAATCCTTGTTACTCCATCCAGTGATTTATCAGCAGTAGCGTAATCGAACGCTAGTGGATCTCTTGGTCTTTTTTTGTGCAATACGTAATACTTATTTACGTTCAAGTCAACTGCCAGACAGAATCGTGGATTCTCTGCAGATCTTTCTGTATTTCATAGTTTTCTGGAACCTATCTGTATCACGAAGCGTCCGTTGTTATTCACTAGATCGGTTACATATAATTCAATCAGTAATGTCTCTATAGCACTCTCTGGGGAGACTCCGAAAATTATCTTTTCATCCGTAGATTTCAACACGTTAAAGATAACGTGTGTAGTTCTGGAATCGCCGAGTTCTGTCCATTAATAATTCCTGCATCCATTCAAAACTTTCTGACCGATGCTCGGTAAGCTCGTATTTTGTCCATTTAATGACAGTGCGGCACTGCATCGAAGCCTTTCGGAGATCGAGGAACGGGACATGAACGTGGGCACCATTGTTTACAACGCTTTTAGTCATATGGTCAAGCTTATCGAGATGTGTGTCGCAAGATCACCGAATTCTTATTAACATCTATAGAATAAATTATTCGATGCACGGAAAGGTAATAATGGGTCTGCATAAAACATGCTGTTTCGTTCTCCCACTTTCTGTCTTCGTATTCTCCTCTGTCCTTGGTGTTTGTGTTCGTAGCTCTAGTTCTCTCTCAGAAATCTGTAACAGCCTCCAATTAGCAACTGGAAGTTTTTCTCTTGCTAAATATCTATTTCTTGTATTCCCATGACATCAAAATCCGTCGGTACCGCATAGTTACAGCGTATTTTGCTTTAAGTGCTAAATATGTATATCAGTACTTCGTGGCCGGTCGGAGTGGCCGTGCGGTTCTAGCCGCTACAGTCTGTCGCAGGTTCGAATCCTGCCTCTGGCATGGATGTGTGTGATGTCCTTAGGTTAGTTAGGTTTAAGTAGTTCTAAGTTCTAGGGGACTGATGACCACAACAGTTAAGTCCCATAGTGCTCAGAGCCATTTGAACCATTTATCAGTACTTCGTACTGAACATAGATCTTCTTTCTTGACTTTAACAGTGGCTATTTCTGTCTTTATGCACAATTCTTTGTTCGTTTATCATCTGTTCTTCGATATTGTCGGTCGACAAGTCCTGATTTCAATAATACCAGACACACTGCTGCGTACAGGGCTTCAGGGCGAATACTTTATGGTAATGCTTTTGAGTATTAAGTTGATCTCGTCTCTACGAGTTCCCATCCCCTCTCTTTCTAACGATACTGACGAAATCACAATGTCGCATAGAACACGAGCCAATATTTTTGTATTCCTATAGTCTTTCATTTGATTCGTGTCTAACTCAGCTAATCCATTTCTCGGCGTCGTCTTCTGATTTTATCATCCACAGACATTATCCCGCTTGAGGAGAAAAACTTGTAAAGATTCTGCTATACAGCCAAATAATCACACATCCATTTTCTTACTGACAGTTACTAAAAGCCTTATTAAGATACTCTGTACTATTTACAAAATATATTGGGCGTCTAGGATATTCAGCGGTCTTGATGTACTAATGCGCACATGGTTGATACACTTCTCTCCCAGAAGTTCGTATCATCTTTCGAAAATGGAGTCGCTACTTTGTTTTTAAACAGTTAGTCAGTCATCTTGACGAAGCTGTGATTATCAAGTGGCGATACTGGGGAACTGAGTCTATGTTCTTCGCATAGTACTCTTAACAAGTTTGAAACGGAATAATACACTGAAGAGCCAAAGAAATTGGTCAACCCGCCTAATATCGTATAGGGCGACCGCGAGCACGCAAAAGTGTCGCAGAATGATGTGACATGGAATCAACTAATGTCTGAAGTAGTGCTGGAGGGAATTGACACCATGAATCCTACAGGGCTGTCCATAAATCCATATGAGTACGAGGTGTGCAAGGCATCCCAGACATGTCCAATAATGTTTATGTCTGGGGAGTTTGGTGCTCAGCGGAAGTGTTTAAACTCAGAAAAGTGTTCCCGGAGTCCCTCTGTAGAAATTCTGGACGTGTGGCGTATCGAATTGTCCTGCTGCAATTGCCCACGTCCGTCCGAATTCACAATGGACGTGAATGGATGCAGGTGATCAGACTAGATGCCTATGTACGTGGCACCTGTCACAGTCGTATCTAGACGTTTCAGGGGTCCCATATCACTCCAACAACACACACCCCACACCGTTACAGAGCCTCCGCCGGCTTCAACAGTCTCCTGCTGACAAGCAGATTCCATGGATTCATGTGGTTGTCTCCATAACCGTGCACGTCTATCCGCTCGATACACTTTGAACCGAGACGTCCGATCAAGCAAAATGTTTCCAGTCATCAACAGTCCTATATCGGTGTTGATGGGCCCAGGCAAGGGGTAAAGCCTTGTGTCGTGGAGTCATCAAGGGTACACGAGTGGCCTTTTGCTCTGAAAGCCCATATCGATGATGTCGTTGAATGGTTCTTACGCTGACACTAGTTGATGGCCCAGCATTGAAATCTTCAGCAATCTGCGGAAGAGTTGCACTTCTGTCACGTTGAACGATTCTCTTCAGTCATCATTGGTCCCGTTCTTGCAGGATCGTTTTCTGGCCACAGCGATGTCAGAGACTTGATGTTTTATCGGATGCCTGATATTCACGGTACACTTGTGATTGGTCGTACGGAAAAATGCCCACTTCATCGCTACCTCGGAGATGCTGTGTCCCACCGCTCGTGCGCCGACTATAACACCACGTTCAAACTCACTTAAATCTCTGCCAGTGGAGAACAGCACAAGGTGACGGAGAAATCGGATAGCGAAGAAACACCGAGCGATCGAGAGTGAACTGGGCTATAGAAAGAAGTGAAGTGAGTCGAGTGGATTGGGGCTCAGGAAGATGACAAACATTGAGAAAAGCAGAATATGAATTAGTGAGCTACTTGATATATGTACAGTACAGTTTCGGTTTGTATAACCTCAGAGCAGAACAGTGTAACCTATTCAGTGTTCATGTTATGGAAAGTGCAGTTAACTTTGTAGTTGTGTGGTAATGCGGAGCTGATCAAAGTTTACTTTAATTGTTACATTAAGCAGCTATTCTATTTTGTGGTGCCTAATTGTAAATTTTCTGATACACGCTGTGACTGAATTAAACAAAAATGTTTCTTATTTTAATTTGATGCTCTCAGATAACTAAATTTAAATTTCCTGGTAGGTCTCTGCTTGTAGATATAAGGATGGGCAATAATCAATATTCACTGTAGGTAATGAAATTCCATTCATTATTCTTGTAGTACCAAGGAATTTTCAGACTAAATATAATATTATTATATAATATATTATTATATAATATTATTATATAATATATTATATTACGCTACAGTGTGAGAAGTTCATTTTCTGTGATAATTGATTATGAAAATTAACGATATGAAGTGTTCCAGATACCATTTTGAGTTTTGAATGGGAATATTTTCCTATAAGCTTGCATGTTATCGGTGAAAGAAATATGACCAACTTTCGAGTGGTGGATGTTGGCGTTGAGATACATAAGAATTAGTTCAAGAGAATTATTTTGCCATCATGAGTTTATGTTCCGTTACATGCCGACCATTCTGTAGGATTAGGTGTTTGTTGATCGTTATGTTGATGTTGAATTTAGGAATGATATTGTTTAATTATTAGTAACTGGAAAGTAATTTAACACGGAGCGAGATTTTAATGATAATGAAAAACCATTGGGATGTCGGCTGGAGGGAAGTGGTATAAGTTACGTCTGTAATGAATTATTGGCTGAACTATGAGACACAGAGAGTGTAAGTAAGATCAGAATTTAATTGTTGAGGGAGTAAAGCGTTCTGGAAAGACATTCAGATTAGAAATTGGAAGAAAAGGTGACAAAAGTAGAATCTTATGTAGAGGAAAAGAAACATAGCAAAATAGAGAAATGGTGGAATCCTGAAGAAGAGTGGACAATTCGGATAAAGCAAAACGTAGAAGTGGAAAACAATGTGCAGAGGAAATCACACTTATGATGCTAATAATGCAGCAGTTGTTTTGTAAGGAATTACAACAGTTAGTGGCCGGAAATGGGAGCCTTAGTAAGAAGTAAGACAACGTAATGGAGTAAACTGAAGAAACTAATGGAAGGATGCATGAGATTACCAGACTGTTGAAAGAAGAAATAAAGGAAGATATTAAAAATCTTAAGGAACAGACTGGCAGAAATTTTGCAGAAGTGCAGAAGGAAGTACAGGAAGAAACGTCAAACATAGTGAAGAATTTGGAAACTGGCACTAAGACAAGCTTTGAAATAGTCCGTGGGAAGATAGCGAAGGTAGGAGAGCAATTGTATCAATTAAAGGATGGGTTGGAGGAGCAAAGTAGTAAATGTGGGAACAGAAAAAGGATTATTAAAAAAGAGTTGAGTGAAATTGGACAAGAAGTGAACGTACTAATGACTGGTGTTGGGAATCGTCGGAAAAACGAATGTCAAAAATGTGTCGCACACAAGTGCCTGAGTTCTCGAATGAAAATCCTTGAATAATAGCTCTATTATATTCAAGAATTAGGATTACTATTAATTGTAAGAGTTTCTTTTTAAGTTTAAGCAACAAAATTTTTTTGTGTTTGTATAGTGCATGGAGAGAATCTGACACATACAATCAGACAAAGTAGTTATGTATTCAGTCCACTAACTGAGGTTCAGAACTTATCTAAAAGTTTGTTAAAGAATACAAAGAAGTTCCTTCTACATCATTTAGCTTTAGAGGTAGAAGGAAATGGGGGTTAATAAGTCTTTCGTGAGGCTCTGAAAATGCTTGCGCTTTAGATGGGTTATGTGTGAAACCCTGTTTTCTGTTCCCACTCTGATAAGGGAAGTGTGTCAACGATTACATGTTGAATGTCTGTGCACAACATCGTGTTTCATTTAAGTAATTTATTAACACATAATGTGTATGTGGTAGAGAAGCTCTGCCTTTGAACCGTCACTAACAACTAGCAACTTTTCTTAAAAGAACGTAACAGTAATTGATGACGTCAGTGAAAGACATTTAGGGTGTTACGCAATTCATGGTCATTTTTGCCAAACAAAATCCTGTTGACG
The DNA here is from genome assembly GCF_021461395.2 of Schistocerca americana. Taxonomy (NCBI): domain Eukaryota; kingdom Metazoa; phylum Arthropoda; class Insecta; order Orthoptera; family Acrididae; genus Schistocerca; species Schistocerca americana. Next base: position 648,747,542 of record NC_060122.1, read on the forward strand.
AGTCCCCTCATTTGTTGTTCGTTGTATTCCAGAGTTAACCGTGCGCAGGATACTCTGAAAAGTACAAACTGACCAACTCCACCTTCTAAATCTTATAACTTAATAGGTCCGAGACGACAGGTGGTTCACTTTATATCTAAGGTCGAAGTGTTTGTGCTCACACTGACTTTTGTCTGGACAGCAGCCACGTCGCCTTCCAGCAGCAGGCAGATCGATCCCAGTCCTGTCGTCCGCCTGGAGGTAGATGTATTGGCCTCTCCGTCTTCCAGAACACGCAGCCTGTTACGTCGCCGTTCAGGTCACACGCGGGGCTGTGTGTAGAACTCATCGCCTGAATTTCTGGATCGTGGCTTGGATGGGGCGTCGGAAGGCGCGACCCACTGCAACAAGCTGTCTGCCCGCATCGCTACTTTTCTGCGCGCTGTGACCTAAAAACAACGCCGTTCGCAAGCGACAGTAATGCCTAAGCCAGTACATGCCCGTACAGATGTTACTGACTTTATATACTATCTCATGACATTTTTGTAGCTTCAGTTTACAGTACTGATACTCTCGCACGTGTTTCCTAGTCCACACTTGTAGTTACAACATTTCAAAGGACAGAAGGTAAAGCGTTTGAAAGCATTTTCAGCTCATGATGAATTGCTACGAAGATGAGTATTTAAGGCAGTATGAGATCATAAACAAGCAATCCATTTGCAGCACGTGTTTGAAAACATCTTATGACTCTGTACTGAAGCTACTGAAAGGCAACACATAATATTTTCAAAAAACATCATATGCTGTCTATGGAGAAGTTGAAATCTTATGGATTAATTTTTATTTTAGCCACAATCAAAGAATCTGATTATCATAGTATCATACCATGATGAAATACATGAAATTAGATGTCATGTCACGTTGAACCGATGTCTAAAGCGTATAAAATGTAAAAAATATTTTTTAAGTCTAGACTCCCTTTATCACTGTACAGCAGAAAGCAGGACTATTTGTGAAAGAGAAACGCGGTTTGATCCACCTCTATAATGCAGGCATCGAGACTAGCGGTTGTGATCATGAACAGTTACAATGTTCTTAAATTACTGTGTAAGTTTTGAAAGTCTCCTCGAGTTATCTGCCGGATCCTAAAATTTTAATCTGCCTGTCCACCATCTTCAGGGAACGCTGCTACTGCTGCTGAATCTGCTGATAGCTGATGCCGAGGCTGCAATTTGTCTTCCGATATAGACCTTCCTTCTGCAAACACAGTTGCACAGTTGCTGCTCTCCAGGACTGGCCCCACCCGTAGTAGGACACCGGCGGCAACTCTGCATCACAATCAGAGACTATTTTCAAACACTCGTTCTTTCCGCACCGAAGGGCGTTAGTTTTGATAATACACGTTTCCACGTCCTCTATTAATCAAATTGTCTGCCAGACTAATTTAAATTGCCCCTTTATAAACACTGTTACAAAAAGAGGAAGTGTTGGCAATTACTGTCTCGTCAAATTTCATTCAGTGTTCCTTGTTTAGGTAGTGCTCTGCTACCGTCGATTTTTTCGGCTCTTCTAGCCTCGCATGACGGAGATATCCACGTACCTGTTCTCAAATGTGCGAATCCAACGGCCGATGAAAGTCGTCCCACATTGACATGGAATTTTATATATGCCAGGCTTCCTAAGCCACAAATCATCTTCCACAGAGCCGGGTAGTGTGCTAGTCTTGGAAAGTGGACGGAACACACTCTTAATGTTGACACTCCTTAAAAATTCTTTCAGTCTTAAACGATATACCACCAGCGTAAGGAATAATGGCCACAGGCCTATGCTCTCCTTTATGCACATCCGGATGTGCCAACTCCATATCCCGACGAATCTGCTTCTCCGAGTATCCATGTTCATTCAAATACGAGGGTTGGAACTTTAATAGTGGCAACTATTTATTTACAGCTGGTACAAAATAGATAGGTGATACAAAGTTTCACTGATCTTCAAAGTAGTCACCAGCATCTACATCTACATCTACATGATTACTTGGCATTTCACATTTAAGTGCTTGGCAGAGGGTTCATCGAATCACAATCATACTATCACTCTACCATTCCACTCCCGAACAGCGCGCGGGAAAAACGAACACCTAAACCTTTCTGTTTGAGCTCTGATTTCTCTTATTTTATTTTGAAGATCATTCCTACTTATATAGGTTGGGCTCAACAAAATATTTTCGCATTCGGAAGAGAAAGTTGGTGACTGAAATTTCGTAAATAGATCTCGCCGCGACGAAAAAGTCTTTGCTTTAATGACTTCCATCCCAATTCGCGTATCATATCTGCCACATTCTCTCCCCTATTACGTGATAATACAAAACGAGCTGCCCTTTTTTGCAGCCTTTCGATGTCCTCCGTCAATCCCACCTGGTAAGGATCCCTCACCGCGCAGCAATATTCTAACAGAGGACGAACGAGTGTAGTGTAAGCTGTCTCTTTAGTGAACTTGTTGCATCTTGTAAGTGTCCTGTGAATGAAATGCAACCTTTGGCTCGCCTTCCCCACAATATCATCTATGTGGTCTTTCCAACTGAAGTTGTTCGTAATTTTTACACCCAAGTACTTAGTTGAATTGACAGCCTTGAGAATTGTACTATTTATCGAGTAATCGAATTCCAACGCATTTCTTTTGCAACTCATGTGGAACACCTCACACTTCTCGTTATTTAGCGTCAACTGCCACCTGCCACACCATACAGCAATCTTTTCTAAATCGCTTTGCAACTGATACTGCTCTTCGGATGACCTTACTAGACGGTAAATTACAGCATCATCTGCGAACAACCTAAGAGAACTGCTCAGATTGTCACCCAGGTCATTTATATACATCAAGAACAGCAGAGGTCCCAGAACGCTTCCCTGGGGAACACCTGATATCACTTCAGTTTTACTCGATGATTTGCCGTCTATTACTACGAACTGCGACCTTCCTGACAGGAAATCACGAATCCAATGCACAACTGAGACGATACCCCATAGGCCCGCAGCTTGATTAGAAGTCGCTTGTGAGGAACGGTGTCAAAAGCTTTCCGGAAATCTAGAAATACGGAATCAACTTGAGATCCCCTGTCGATAGCCGCCATTACTTCGTGCGAATAAAGAGCTAGCTGCGTTGCATTTTGCATAACCTACTGCCAGCGATGTGAAAGTCGTAGGATACTCTTACCAGTGTCAGTTGTGTTGACAGTTCGAGCGGCGCGGTCTATTGCCCAACGAATTTGTAGCAGTTCTGAAGCAAATGCCATGAAGTGTTTCCTTCACTTTAAAAATCGAGTTGACCTTACGAGGGCTTAAAACATATGGAGTGCAGTAGGTGGTACAGCACTTAGCAGCCCAATCAGTCAAACAAATCAGTAAGAGCTTGCACTGTACGCACTAGAGCATTGTCCTGCAAAATGATGGTCAGGTCCTGCAGAAAGTGTCATCACTTCTGTCCCTATGCTGTTCATTTTTGGAACATCAAACGTGCAACTTCTTGAGTTCTTCCGCGTCGAAAATGGCATCTGCTTTGTTTACCAGAGTCCCAAAGACGCCATTGCGTTGGTATGCAGATACCGATTGGTGTGTGTCGTCTTTCGGCGAATACTATGTCCCGAAGTGCCATCTTGTGTGTGCGTGTGTGTGTGTGTGTGTGTGTGTTTTTTTTGTGTGTCATTTTCCTGAAGATGGCGACAGACGGTTCTCCGAAATATTGAATCAGGTTGTAAGTAGGCTGTTTATGTTTTCATATTGGCAACGTTACGTAGCGCTCTGTATGAAAATCACTGGCTGTGCTGTGTGCAGTCTGTGGCTAGTTTGCATTGTTGTCTGCCATTGTAGTGTTGGCCAGCTGGATGTGAACAGCACGTAGCGTTGCGCAGTTGGAGGTGAGCCGCCAGCAGTAGTGGATGTGGGGAGAGAGATGGCAGAGTTTTGAAATTTGTAAGACTGGATGTCATGAACTGCTATATATATTATGAGTATTAAAGTAAATACATTGTTTGTTCTCTATTAAAAGCTTTCATTTGCTAACTATGCCTATCAGTAGTTAGTGACTTCCGTAGTTTGAATCTTTTATTTAGCTGGCAGTAGTAGCGCTCGCTGTATTGCAGTAGTTCAAGTAACGAAGATTTTTGTGAGGTAAGTGATTTGTGAAACGTATAGGTTAATTTAGTCAGGGCCATTCTCTTGTAGGGATGACTGAAAGTCAGATTGCGTTGCGCTAAAAAAATATTGTGTGTCAGTTTAAGCACAGTCATGTTTAATTTTTCTAAGGGGACGTTTCATATGTCGACCCTTAGCCGAGGATACCTCACTGGAATCTTCTGATTTTTCTTGTAGTTTGTGTAATTAGAGTAGCTTTAGTTTATTGCTAGCGCGTGATTGTAGAGAGAATTTTCTTTGTAGTTGCAGTCTTTCATTGTTGTACAGTAAAACAGTTGTGGCATGCATGTAAATTTGCACCAAGTATTTCGCAGCTGCGCTTGCAATTAACTAGATATTTTTTTCAGTGCTATGTTAATGTGTTCTCTTATTTTTGCTCTTCAAATTGTGCTTTTCTGTGTTATCGTGTGAAATATTGTGACAATAATGGCGTGTGAAAAACGTAACACTAGGCTCCAAAGTAAACTGAGAAATAATAGTGACGACGAGCATAGCTTATCAGCACCACTGTGTAATGTATTAACAGATATTCAAAGTAGTAATTTGGTAATTGTGCATAGGGAAATGGAGCGGGCGGCAAATAATGGTGTAGACAGTGAAACAATTAGTGAACAGGGAAGCATTATCGATCGATCGGTCGGCAACAGCTCGCCTCAGGATTCCGAAATGACAGGACACAATATTGCAAATACTGTAGACTCAGGTTTTGGGTTCTCACCGTTTTCTCAAATGAGTCAAGACACATTTTCCGCTTGTCAAAATGTGAATGTTGCCGGTGCAAATTCACTGCCGAAAAGCACTGAAGAACATGTTTCAGACACCAGTGCATTGTTATTACAGTTAATGCAACAAATGGGACAAAGGCTACAAACGTTAGACACAATGGAACAAAATCTTCAAAAGTTAGACGCAATGGAACAAAATCTTAAAAAGTTAGACACAGTGGAACAAAATCTTCAAAAGTTAGACACAACGCTTGAACAAAATCAGAAACAAATGGGACAAAATCTTCAAAAGTTAGACGCAATGGAACAAAATATTCACACCACGCTTGAACAGACACGTGAAGATTTAACTACTGAGTTACGTAAAATCGAATCGAAATGTCAAAAGTCTGTAACGACGTAAAAACACAAATTTGTGAGCATTTCCAACCTATTTTCTCGCGTCATGAAAATGCATTACAGAATCACGAAGCAGCCATAAAGGAAGTGCAAACTATTGTTCATGAAAATCACGACATCTTGCAAGCTAAAATTGACTCAGCTGCACCTACCGATTCGGTTATGCAGCTTGCAAAAACTCAGGAAAACTTAAAAGACACAGTAGATACGATTTTAACACAAATGGACACTCTGAAACTTGGTTCAGAAAAACACACAGAGGAAACAATTTCACTAACGGATAAAGTAGCCGAACTTTCAGATCAGTTCACTAACTTATCTACAAAGGTAGATGATGATCTGAATGACACAAGACCTGTAGCCTTCACGGACACTGAAGAGTATGAACAAATTACAAAATTCAAACAAAATCAAAATCAAATCAATACACAGTATAAAAGAGAAATCCGGGAAGTACAAGATCAGTTGGCACAAGTAATACAAGAATTACATATTTCAGAGGACACTCGCGCTCCAGTACGGGAAGAGGGACATAGAAATACGGAACAACCACAAAATAATAACACAGGACACTTCGGAAATTATGAAAGAAATTGGCAAGGCGCATTGGATTTTGAGATGGAACCGCCGAAACGAAGTAACAGTGAGCGATGTGCGACTCATCGACACCATGATTTTGACTATAAGCTGTTCATTACTACACGTAAATTCAAAACATTTAAGAATTCTGACAACGACATTCATCCACAAGCATGGCTTCATCAATTCTCTCATTGTTTTCCTCCCAACTGGTCATTGGAGCACAGGTTAGAATTTATGTGTGACTATTTAGAGAATGAACCAGCTGTAAGAATGCGATCGGTCATTCACGATTGCCACAGTGGGGGAGAATTTTATCAAGCCTTCCTCTCAGCGTAGTGGTCTCAAGCTACACAAGACAGAGTAAAACATAGCATCATAATGATGAACCGTTTCGAACAATCTGAATTTTCCAGTCTTATGAAATATTTTGAAGACATGTTGTATAAGAATCAGTATCTTTCAAACCCATACAGCCCCTCAGAACTCATGCGCATTATCTTAATCAAATTGCCTGAACATTTACGAGATATTATTTTAGCAGGACGTTGCAAAGACGACATTGAAGCTTTTCAGGGACTGTTACAAGAACTGGAAATTGACACTGATAATCGCGGAACGCGAAAACAGGAGCACAACAATTACAGGTCACATCTGTCACAATTCCGCGATGACAGAAATAATACACGACAAGGCTATTCTTACAACGTAAATCGTGACCAAAACAGACACCACCCGTATGACAACCGTTGACAGAGTAGTAACAGTTACAGAGAAAGATCGCATTTCAGTAGTAATGAATATGACAGACATTACCATAGAAACAGACAATATGAGAACAAAAACAATTATTATCAGGGAGACAGAATAACTTCAGACGCAACAGTTCAGCGCGCAGTTACGATTCCGGGAGAAATTCTCCACCACATGACCGACAAACAAGAAACAATGTAAACTACCGACAAAACGACAGACCTGAATTCCATCAGAACTGGCGGGATTCAAACACAGCAGGGCACTCTCGACAAGGTGAATTTGTAGAAGTTAGGTCTCCAAATCCCAATAACGACGCGCGCCAACAAAGACACAATAGGCAATGACTCATACCGCTGGCAGTCACAAAACATACTTATGAAACTGACGACGCAGCTGCCGTAGCTAGTAATTACGTAAAAATGGAAGACATTAGGGACATGTTACTCCAGGAACACGACGTAAAACATAACAAAATTGCATATCCTGTGATTCACATTACAGTAAATGACGTAAAATTTACGGCAGTACTTGACTCTGACAGTCCCATTTCAGTGATTAGTGAAACAGCCTTTTGCAAATGCAACAAATCGAACGATTACCCCACACGTCCGTTACGTAAGATTAAATTACAAGGTGCAATCTTTGGAAAAAGTGTAGATGTACGCCAACAAACCAACTTAGAATTCTTTGTTAAAACCACAGATTCTCTATGAACTTTCTTATTGTTCCATTATTGTCGACGGAAAGTATATTGGGAATCGACTTTTTGAATGAATACAAGTTAATCTTAAACTTTCACAATGCTGAAATAAGTTTAGAGAAAGAAGGTAGGTCAACAGACTTGAAATTTGAAGATTGGCTCTCAAACCATGACGAGGAAATTAATCGGCTTTACCTTCTGTTGGACAACAGTTCGGAATTTTCTACGGAACTAGACACTAACAATCACTCTGCAAGTACTGACAGGGATGATATCGACGGCATATTTGAAACTAATGAGTTAATTCAGAATAAAATTCAAACAATGTATTTACCTTAATAGTCATAATATATATAGCAGTTCATGACATCCAGTCTTACAAATTTCAAAACTCCGCCATCTCTCTCCCCACATCCACCACTGCTGGCGGCTCACCTCCAACTGCACAACGCTGCGTGCTGTTCACATCCAGCTGCCCAACACTACAATGGCAGACAACAATGCAAACTAGCCACAGACTGCACACAGCACAGCCAGTGATTTTCATACAGAGCGCTACCTAACGTTGCCAATAAGAAAACATAAACAGCCTACTTACAAAGGTGTGCATTCTCTTTTACTGCTCAGACTTTGAGCAAAGAAACGGCAGTTTTACTGTGATGAATGATCAGGACTGTCTTTATGGACTGTGAGAAAATTTTAGCTTTTGACCAACATTGTATCAATAAGTGTGTGCATTTGATTTCTTTGTTATTGTAATTGTGAAAAAAATTTTATCAAATCATTATTGGCCACTGCCCAAAACAATTTGTAAAATTTTTTGTGGGGAGAATGGGGCCTATGTAAGTAGGCTGTTTATGTTTTCTTATTGGCAACGTTACGTAGCGCTCTGTATGAAAATCACTGGCTGTGCTGTGTGCAGTCTGTGGCTAGTTTGCATTGTTGTCTGCCATTGTAGTGTTGGTCAGCTGGATGTGAACAGCACGTAGCGTTGCGCAGTTGGAGGTGAGCCGCCATCAGTAGTGGATGTGGGGAGAGAGATGGCGGAGTTTTGAAATTTGTAAGACTGGATGTCATGAACTGCTATATATATTATGACTATTAAGGTAAATACATTGTTTGTTCTCTATTAAAATCTTTCATTTGCTAACTATGCCTATCAGTAGTTAGTGACTTCCGTAGTTTGAATCTTTTATTTAGCTGGCAGTAGTAGCGCTCGATGTATTGCAGTAGTTCGAGTAACGAAGATTTTTGTGAGGTAAGTGATTTGTGAAACGTATAGGTTAATTTAGTCAGGGCCATTCTCTTGTAGGGATGACTGAAAGTCAGATTGCGTTGCGCTAAAAAAATATTGTGTGTCAGTTTAAGCACAGTCATGTTTAATTTTTCTAAGGGGACGTTTCAAGGTTGATTTTAGGATCCGACAGCAAACCTGAGAAGACTTCCAAGACTTATTAACGCCGGGGAAAGCCTACGACGTCACATAATGTGTAAGTTGTTTGTCTAATTATCAATTTACAACCACTGCTTCCTTTGTACAGGATTCTCTACCAGTCGTTTAATTTTTACCATAAGCATCTGTTAAGATCTTTCATAATTACAGTTCAAATGCAAAATTAATTGTAAAATCAGTACTCAAGTACATCTAAATCTATACCCTGCAAGCCACCTTATGAAGTGCGGCCGAGGGTGGTTTGTGTACCACTGTCACTTCCCCCTTTCCTGTTCCAACCGCGTATGTTTCGCAGGAAGAACGATTGTTGGTAAGCCTTAGCGTGAGCTCGAACCTCTCTAATTTTTCCTTCATTGTCTTTTCGCGAGGTATACGTAAGTGGGAACGATATACGCTCAGACACAAAAAGCTGCGCCACGAAGAATGGGACGGAAATCGGTAGATATGATATGCATGGACAGAAAAAGGAATGATAACAATTTCAGAAAAATTGGATGACTTATTCAAGAGAATAGCTTCACAAACTGAGCAAGTCATTAATGCATTGATCCACTTCTGGCCATTATTCAAGCAGTTATTCTGCTTGGCATTGGTTGACAGAGTTGTTGGATGATGTTCTGAGAGGCATTGTGTCAAATTCTGTCCAATTGGCATGTTAGATACTCAAAATCCGGAATTAGTTAGAGGACTCTGTCCATAATGCTCCAGACATTCTTAGTTGTGGAGAGACCCGCCGACCATGCTGGCCCAGATAGAGTTTCGTAAGCAGTAAGACAAGCTAGAGTGAATTGTCTTGCTGAAAAGTAAGCCTGGGATGGTTTGCCATGAGGCGGAACAAAACGAGGCGTAAAATATCGCCCGAACCGTTGTCTTGGACGGAGAACCCGCCAGGGTAGCCGAGAGCGCTAATGAACTGCTTCCTGGACTTGGGTAGGCGCGCTGGCCCCGAATCGAATCCGCTACGAGGGCCGGTATGCCGGCCAGCCTGGATGTGGTTTTTAGGTGGTTTTCCACATCCCGCTGGGTGAATACCGGGCTAGTCCCCAAGTTCCGCCTCAGTTACACGACTCACAGACATTTGAAAACGTTCGCACTATTTCATGAATTACACTAGATGCAGACAGCTGGGATACACTACTTCCGTCCTGGGGGGTTCGGGGTGGCGGCAGGAACGGCATCCGGCCACCCTCTGCCACTAACACTGCCAAATCCGTCATAACACAGCCGACCCCGCGTTGGAGCGGGACAAAGGCCCGAGAAAGAAAGAAATATAGTTGTGTTGGACGAAGGCCGTGGATGATACCAAAAGGGGTGCTCCTAAAAATGAAATGACACTTCAAACCAACACTCCTGGTTAGCCCAGTGTGTCTCCAGATACGTCTTCAGCCTGAAATCTCGTTGAGTGGAGCAGGTCTTCGGTGACGAGTTTCGCTTCGACTTGAGCACCGATGACCAGGGAACACGTGTCTGAAGACGTTGTGGACAGTGGTGGGATACCAACCTGAGTGTCGCTCGCCATACGGCCCGACAACCAGGAGCGATGGTTTGGGGTGACATTTCTTTTCATAGCGAGACCCTTTCTGCTGGCATCCGCGGCACCCTTACGGCACAGCGGAATGTCGACGTCAGTCTATGCCTCGTTTTGTTGTCCATCAAGCAAGCCATTCTGCAGTTATGGTTCAAATGGCTCTGAGTACTATGCGACTTAACTTCTGAGGTCATCAGTCGCCTAGAACTTAGAACTAACTAAACCTAACTAACCTAAGGACATCACACACATCCATGCCCGAGGCAGGATTCGAACCTGCGACTGTAGCGATCGCTCGGTTCCAGACTGTAGCGCCTAGAACCGCATGGCCACTCCGGCCGGCTGCAGTTATATTTCAGCAACAAGAAGTTGCGCCCGCACATGACGAGAATTTCTCCTGCTTGCCAAAAACTACCTCGTCCAACAAGAACGCCGGATCTCTCTCCCATTGAGAATGTGTGGAGCACAGTAATTCGAGGCTGCACATGGCCGATGCGTCCTCCGCAGCCGGTGACGAGCCCCTAGGGGCGCCAGCATGACAACTACCACTCGCGGTGAAGGAGATGAGGTGTGTGTGTGAAGAGGGCGGGGGAGGGGGGGGGGAGAATATCGGCGAACACCGCGAACACCTATTTACATCTGTCGATGGGGCTCCTACGTTATTATTAGCACTTTGATCAGTCATTTCTTTTTATTTACACGTTTTATTGCAGCGTCATAACATTTGGAGCGAGGAGAGAGAAACAGCAGGAATGAAAAATAAAGCATATACGGAGTTCGTGCCGAAAGAGACTGAGGAAGCTAAAGAAAAATACAATAAAATTTGAAATGAAACGAACAAATGATAAGACACATATATCTTCTTCAGATATAATTATAAGTAGAGATGAACATGACAGCCATGGCACAGACCAAACAGCATGTAAACTAACCAGACTACAAAAATGAACCGATAAATATAGTTAGACGGAATTACCTGAGAATTGATGTTATGTACTTATAAAATAAATAAATAAATAAAATATTGATTATTGTATATGTATGATAGAGATTGGACGTAATTAATATTTGCTTATCTGGAACGTGGACGTTTAATTATTTGGTATCAGACGCTTGAAAATGGCTTTTTCGTAAATGCAATGTTATTCGTAGTTGACCGTGAAATGCGATTCAAATAATCGGACTTCGTATTTAAATCGTTTCCAAAGACTGCTGCGGTAGGTGCGGACTCAAATCTAAATCTCAATATTAGAATAATGTGCCAGCCATGTCAATACGTCGTACAGAGGTGACTGTCTACTAAACATAAAAAGTTTACACAGCCAGTTAAATCAGATATATTCAACGAATAAGCCTACAGTTAAATAATTCTACTTACTTTCATAAATATAAATTCTTTACAGAATCAAGTGCCTAGTAAGATTACAACTCGCAGTGTTCTTATATAACATCAAATATGGCGGTGTGCCAGTTAATAAAATGTACGTGCTTCCAGCCTCAGCTATTCTCCTCGACCTCCTTCTTCTTAATCAAACATAAGAGTGTCATAATTGTATTTTGTTTTATCAGCGGCATAGCGCTGTAGTTCTGTGCCATAGGCTTTATTTATTTGTCAGATATTAATTATTTAATTAAGATTTCGCGCTTCCGAGGAAACTCACGCACGGCATGCAGATGTGCCTTTATATTGCCCCCGGAATCGCGAGGCGAAAGGACACACCTGCAGGCGAGCAATTCACCTAAAGGCACAAGAAAATCTAAGTTATCTACAACTATTTACATGGCATACATTATACAGTATATTATACACAAAATTTGAATGTCGCGCGTGCGCCGTAAAAGTTCTTATGTTGGCAAAATAGAGTGCGCGCATGCGCAGAAGCGTCTATGTGACTCCGGCACTGCCGTTATATCGTAAATTTACATCACGCGGCACAGTATTACAGTTCATATTGTTCGTGTGCGCGCGCGTTTCTTAGTCGTTGCACAAAGGAACTATTCCACCAAGATTACATATGAAGAGTACATTCTATGACAGGTAACTTAATTTTAAAATTACTATATTTGTTATAATCAATACAACTTTAGATTGTTGAATTTTCTTAGTTACATAGTATTGCATTGAAATGCTTCAAAGGAAAATGTCTTTTTGTTTCAGGTCCGTTGACCTATACACATCGTGTCGTTATTACAGTTTATATTCATCTGCTGCACAGTAATGTTTAACAGGTTAGTGTCGTCGTGGTAAAGTTTTTTGATCACAGTAACATCGCTGTATAACAACGTAGTTGATACATAAGCATGTCCATTTCCTATTTCCATTATAGTCGTTGTGATGCAGTTCGTTGTGACAAAAAGCATTGTTTATTACAGATCGGACGTGACCGGTCGAGTAATTGGTCCATATGCAGTTCGTTTTCAATATTCTGTGGAAGCTTGGTTGCAGAACCTCGGACGGCACATAGCTGGCGTCGATCCTTGGTTAGTCCAGGTAAGTGTGTCCATCACATTTCGAGAACATTCCATTCCCTGAAGTTCCAATCAAAATTCTTCCACTCGTCGTGTTGTTTTCTGGACAGGCACGTTGTGACCATTTAATCCAGTTAACATCTTGAAGTTAGATACTGTAGTAATGTCACTAGACGATGCACCAATTATGCACTTCACATTTTCAGTTTTTTACTAAATATAGCTCACCTAAATGTTTGTAGTTTACAAAGGTACGATGCATGATGAATGTCATTAACAGTTTCTTTCACATACGTTTCTGCGTTGTTGTAGACTTATTAATGTACGTTAATGTCCGTGAACAGTCGTTCATTATGCAATTTTTTTTAAAGTTTTTCATATTTTGGCACTCGTTATCGTTCAAATTTTCACATAGTAACAGTTACATTATACATCATTTTTTTTAAAAAAGCATAAGTAATCATACATATACATGTCACGTATTTTCTTAGCATAATCATAATACAGTTACACATAAACATGTTTACATCATCATTACATAGCTATAAATTATTACATTATGTCACATTTGATTACATGAATTGCAGATATTTACGTTCTCTTTAACGGTTTTGCTGGGCTTTTATCGATGTTTTTTTTTTATGTCATCTGAAATTAAGATAGGTTAGACACAACATTCATTACATCAGTAGGCAAGACCAGGCGTTATCACTACTCAATAAATATTCAAAATAATAAGAGACGGAAAACTGTTAGATTCCTCGCGTGTTGTGCGTGTGTGTATAGTGTCTGTGTGGCCTTGGCTACTGGTAGATGCTTTTCTTGCTGAGAGATGTGCGCCTAATCTATTTCTCGAAGTAAAAGGTCCCTTCACAGACGACGTCTGTCGGTTCGTCAGGTGTCATACCAAGTCAGTGGTACCTACAGTCACAAATGTTCCGTGAAAAATTAATATATCATTCACTGCTACGTAATCATAAAATTTACCTTAATATTCAGTCTTCTTGGTTGTGCCGCGGCGTTGAAAGAAATGTTCTTCTGTCTTCAACTGCGTCACTGGTACAGCTGAAATGAAAATTTCTATACTACTTATTATCTATGTTGTAGCAAACAGAGTTTTGCGGATTACTTACCAATGTTTTCATGGATATGATTTTGACATTATTTAGCATGAAATGCTCTAAGATCTCGGTGTGCGTATAGCCCAATAATTTTGTTAGTTCTAGGATGTTGTAACAGATACGCACCAGGATGCGGAATGTTAACAATAATATAAGGTCCTTCATATAGCAGACGCCACTTAGCATTGCGTCGTTTGAGTGCTACAGATTTATGATGAGTACGAAGTAGTACAAGCATTCCTGCCTTGAATTTTTATTTTCTTTTTATTATGTTTGTGTGATGTTTGTTTCGTATCTATGCGTGATGTGTCAGTGTAGTCAATACTTCTTTTATTTTCTGTTCAGGTGTGATTTCCTTGTCTGACAACTTAGGTAATGGTTCTATCCATTGATCGTTCTGTTTGCAATTGAACATGATCTCGTTAGGTGTGTAATTTGTATTGTAAATATTTAAGTTATTGTGTACGTCTTCGAAAAGAGTTAGGTAGGACACCCAATTAGTATGTTTTGATGAAATATAGGTCCTCATGAATCGGTTTAGTTCTCGGAAAAGTCTCTCAGTCGCGTTACATTGTGGACTAAACCTTGAAATAAATATACTTTTAATGTTATTGTCGTTCAAGAAATTTCTCCATTTGTACCCAGAGTAGTATGCTGCATTATCTGACAGAATTGCCTTAGGTTTTCCCACGTGCGTCAGGTAATCACTTGAGAATCTTCGTATTATAGCATTTGCAGTAGCGGATTTTAAAGCATAAAGTTTTATATGTTTAGAAAATATATCGAAAAAGCTAAGATATATTTGACGCCTCCAGAGCTTGCTGGATGCGGTCCACTGATGTCAGTGCACAGAACTTCCAGGGGTTTACTCGGTAAAATAGAATGTAAATCTGTTTTTGTGGATAAATTCTGAGGTTTTGATTTTTGACATATGACACATGTTTTCAGTTCCCTGTAAATTTTTCTTCTCATATTGCTAAAATAACAGTATGTGCTGAGCTTTGCTAAACACTTTTTCGTCCTAATGCTACCATTTGGTTTTTTGACAACAAGTAGAGGACTACAGTAAGGTGAGGTGGATGGTTCAATGACTTTCCAGTCTAACATTTGTTTTAGTTCTTGCCACACAGCAGGTCGTTGAGATAACGGTACGTTATATGTCTTGTGGTAGAAGATCTTGTGAGGCTTAACTACAATCTTGTACACATACGTGTTGATAACACCTAATCGTTTGGTAAAAACTTGTAAATATTTGGATAACACTTCCTGTAGTTTCATACGTTCATATACACTGAGAGCTGTAGCTTCATTTATCTTATGATCAAGCAATGTTTTCAAGTCCATTAGCTCTGTGTCAGATGAGTGTGTTTGCATGTCTTGAATGTCATTGTCAAGTACTAACTGAACCTTGTACCCTGTACAGCGTTTGTCATGCTTTAGAGTTCTCCTGTCCAAATCAATAATAATTACACTGCCTTTATCATTTAAAATACATTTACCTTTGGAGAAGTCTATAATGCAGTCCTTCTCGCTCATAATATCTAATCCTAATATGCAATTTGTCACAAGGTTTTGTACAACCAGGAATGGCCATTGTACGGTTCCATTACCTATTTTAATGTTTACAAAAACTTGCTTCTTAACCCTACATGACTTATTACCTAGAGCAGTAGTTATTTTACAGTTTTGGGCAGGAAACTCAGGCACAGGCTCCAATTCACACATCTTTTTATAGAAATTAAAAGACAAAACGCTCACAGCTGCACCTGTATCTAAGATAATAGTAGTTGGAATCCCACCTACTACACCAGTAGTAGATGCTAAAACAATTTCATTTGTGTTTGAACAACATTGTGTACTGCCTTGCATAAGTTCATCTGATATATTCTCATTGTGGTTGTATCTTATAAATAAAACAGGTAGTTTTTGTTTAGAATTATTAGGCAAAGCAATATTTTGTTGTTCAATGGTGGTGTCAAATAACTGATTAACATTGAAGTCGCCCCCCAAGAATTCTTCAGCCACGACCCGGGGCATAGAAGTGACTGTTTCTAGTTTGTTGGATTAGCATTTGTATTAGGTACTGACAGAGATTGAGGTTGGGTATCAGGTGTCACTTCTATTATATTCACATTCGGATATTGCCTGTTGTGATCTCCAAACGTTTGCAGTTGTTGTTGCTGTTGCGCATTATGACTTACCTGTCGGTCGTAAGGTATGCTCCAATTTTGTCCTGGTGGCTGCTGTGGTATAGCAGTGTTTGAATGAAAGTATTGATCGCTACGAGTCCAGCCTTGATGCTGTCTTGGCTCGTAGTTATTATTATTTCTATTTCTGTTTGTGTTTTTGTTGTTACATTTGTATCCGTTGTTACCGTTGTTGTTGTTGTTGCTATTACCACGGTGCCTTTTGTATGGATTGCCGCATGAAGTGTTATTACTGTTGTAACTGTTGTTTGTATTGGAATACGCGTGTTGATTTTGATTTCCATATTGAGACGGCATGTGAGTTTGCTGTTTTTGCTGTACCGCGTTTGCCGGCCGAAGTGGCCGTGCGGTTAAAGGCGCTGCAGTCTGGAACCGCAAGACCGCTACGGTCGCAGGTTGGAATCCTGCCTCGGGCATGGATGTTTGTGATGTCCTTATGTTAGTTAGATTTAACTAGTTCTAAGTTCCAGGGGCCTGACTAATGACCTCAGCAGTTGAGTCCCATAGTGCTCAGAGCCTGTACCGCGTATATAACTGTGGGCGCACCAGAATAGAGTTGGAAAGCCTGCATATTTTGCATACCACTAGTATAAACATTGTGGCTGCTGTTTTGCCGCGCGAAGCGCTGATCTTCTAGTAACATGTCAACCGAATCTAAAGCTGTTAAAAAATAAACTGGATCGTCATCCGGAATATGTAAGAGTTTTTCTTTAACGTTGAAAGGCAATTTGGCCTTCAACGCACGGAGTGTATCACGTGTTGCGACTGGTTCGTCCAAAAAATGTCCCATGTTCAAGTATTTTTCAAAATATCTGCGTAAGTTACCATTTTTACTGTTAAAAGTTTCAGGTTCTAAAATTTGTCTTCTGAGTCGCTCCTGGACGGATTGCGACCAGAATTTGTTCAGAAAGGCACGCTCAAACTCACTGTACGTGGTACATACGTCAGCTTGACTGTATGCCCAGACAGCTGCATCGCCTTGGATGTAACCGACAATATATGGAATCTTTTTCCGGTCACTCCAAGTGCGTGGAAATGCGTTACTAAAAGATTTAAGAAAAATCACCGGATGAATGGTTCGTTTTTCTGGGATAAAAGTCTGAAATTGCCTGTGTTTTATTAAGCTTTCTTCTTCCTTTGCATTATGATATGGATTTGTTCCACTGAAATTACTGTAATGTTCAGATGGCGAGTAATTGCGATAATGTTGCTGTGGTTTACCATGATAATAGCTTGTGTTTGTGTTTGCACGTCGTGGTATGTGTTGTTGTCGTGGTGTTTTTTGTTCTTGTGTTTTTGTCGTGTGCGGTATGTGTGCGTCATACTCGTATGTATATTGGTTTCTGAACTGTACATTTTGACTGATATTTTCGTTACATTCAGACTGTGGTTGATCGGTGAATTGTGTCATTGGTGCAGTGACAGACTGTACTGCGTCACTAATCAGCTGTTTGTTATTAGTTCGTTCAAATGGCTCTGAGCACTATGGGACTTAACTACTGAAGTCATCAGTCCCCTAGAACTTAGAACTACTTAAACCTAACTAACCTAAGGACATCACACACATCCATGCCCGAGGCAGGATTCGAACCTGCGACCGTAGCGGTCACGCGGTTCCAAACTGACGCGCTTAGAGCCGCACGGCCACACCGGCCGGCGTTTGTTATTAGTGATGTATTCTGCTACGGAGTCGTGCACAATTGTTGATAAATTTTCACGTATGCATCTATCAAAATGTTTGTCTTTGTTCTCTACCCAATCATGAAATTCCTTATTAATACTTTGAAAATGAGCTGAGGCATCAGATTGTAATCTGTCAGTCAGGTGTTGTTCAACATCGTCAAATTTATTCTGCACCTCAGTAATTCGTTTTTCAAAGTTGTCATGTACTGAAGCATATGTTTGAATTTGTCCAGTAAGAGCTTCACACGTGACATTAATGTTTTTTACTTGTGTCTGTAAAAGTGCTACGTCATTTGTAGTCTTTTCTTGTATCGTATTAAGCTTGGAAAATTTCGCACTGAGTTCAGTCATCTGTTTGGTCAGTGTGGCGTCTATAAGTTCTACACGTTTACATAAAGTGTCATTACATGTCTTGATTGCTATGAGATCAGATTTAATTTCTTCATTTTGTGTCTTTAAGGTTGCCATATTTTCTGCGTTTTGTTTCACTAGCATTTGTAACATGTTGGCAATGTTTACTGTTTGCAAGGTCACTGCCCCCACCGCGTCATTAGACGTGACGTCATGTATTAACATGGGCTCTGACTGAGACTTTGAAATTTTTGTGGTGGACGGCCTATTGTCAAAATTTCCGTTAACACTTGCGTCAATATTTGATGAATCGTCACTACCGGTTGCTGTCGTAAAGTCATTTTCAAACATTTGTCTCGCGTCCGAGTCGGATTGCGACTGAATAGTATGTCTTTGCTGTTCCATCTTTGCGTATTGTTTTCTAGTTATGAACATGCCACACGTAATATATGTTTCAAGAAAACAAAGTTTGACAGTGGTTTTAAAATAAAATGCAGTTGAACATGAATCGCTCATAGCAACAATGGCTGTTTGTTGATTTAAAAATGTAAACTGAATAACGATTTACTCTTAACGGCTGCTGGCCATGTTACAACGTATCGTACAGAAGTCGGCCATATTGTACACTCGTGTATTGGTATTGTTGCAGAAGTTATTGTTTAAGGAAAAGTACTGAGAATGAAATTTATCACTGAAAACTGCTACACGCGAAAGAAATACTACAGAATCTACTAATACACTGAATTATGCATCTGGTCAAGCCTGCCAATGCAAAGATGCTGCGTCTTACCTTATTTTGCTGAAAGCTTCGTTGCGTCTTCCCGCAAAATTTTAGAATTGGCAAATATCTTCAGATTTTTGTTATTTCTCATATATTAAGTCCAGGTCCAGAAAGTTGATTTTTCACATGAAACAAAGAGAACAATGTAACAAATGACAAAATAACAAGTCCGACACGCAGTCGCCAATATAAAATAAATAAATAAATAAAATAAAATATTAATTATTGTATATGTATGATAGTGATTGGACGTAATTAATATTTGCTTATCTGGAACGTGGACGTTTAATTATTTGGTATCAGACGCTTGACAATGGCTTTTTCGTAAATGCAATGTTATTCGTAGTTAACCGTGAAATGTGATTCAAATAATCGGACTAAGTATTTAAATCGTTTCCAAAGACTGCTGCGGTAGGTGCGGACTCAAATCTAAATCTCAATATTAGAATAATGTGCCAGCCATGTCAATACGTCGTACAGAGGTGACTGTCTACTAAACATAAAAAGTTTACACAGTTAGTTAAATAAGATAAATTCAACAAATAAGCCTACAGTTAAATAATTCTACTTACTTTCATAAATATAAATTCTTTACAGAATCGAGTGCCTAGTAAGATTGCAACTCGCAGTGTTCTTATATAACATCAAATATGGCGGTGTGCCAGTTAATAAAATATACGTGCTTCCAGCCTCAGCTATTCTCCTCGACCTCCTTCTTCTTAATCAAACATAAGAGTGTCATAATTGTATTTTGTTTTATCAGCGGCATAGCGCTGTAGTTCTGTGCCATAGGCTTTATTTATTTGTCAGATATTAATTATTTAATTAAGATTTCGCGCTTCCAAGGAAACTCACGCACGGCATGCAAATGTGCCTTTATATAGTGGAATATTTCTAGAATTCAGGAATCTCCATCTCTACAAGATGTGATGTCATACAGGTGAAATACCAGAAGAATGGAGATGCGCTGAAGTCACTTTATTGTTTAAGAAAGGAGGCATAAGTAAACAAATAATTACAGGGGAATCAGTCTTCTGAATGCGCCTTCATAAGATCCTCAGCAGAATAATTGATGCGAGGCTTCCAAACATGTCTGATTCAATTTTATTAGCACAGCAAGGAAGTTTCTGTACCTATGGTGTTTTCAGAGTTGATGAACAGGAGGGGGTGAACTCTTGTAAGATTACTTGCTGTGAGGACCAAATAATGTGAGCTCTAAATTTGAAAGTCATGTTTTAAATAAAATAGACACCACGCTACTACAAATACGGGGTGATTATAATTATTCTTGAGGTGGCTCCCATTAAAAACGAATGGTCGTGGAAGAATGAAGCTTTGTGGAAAACCTTGTAAAGACATGATTAAGAGAAATAACGAATAAATCATCGAAAGAAATATATTTTAATTTCCCCATGAGAGGGTAACATATGTTAACTGCGTACCATGTTTACCTTCCAGGTCACAAACTTTGCTCAGTGTCACGACCCTCTACATCCATGACAACCTGGAACCGCACTAGAGATTGCTTTACTACTGGACAGTATTGGACCATGGAATGTTCAGCTCCCATGACACAGCTCGTGCACTGCTTGAAGATCGCACATTGCATCCAGCGTTCTCAGGCGTGCCAGCAACAACTCCTTCAACAATTACTGGCGCAATTTTTTGTAGGTCTCTCCTAGGAGCAGTTCCCAAATCGCCAGTATTCAAACTTCCCGATCATTTTCTTCAGCCCCAGTGGGGAAAGCGGACCTCTCCGTATTTCTTTAATGCGTCTACGCTCGGAAAGAGCAGCACAACTACTGCTGTTGTTTTGACAAAACAGCTTTACGAGTAAATCACTGATCACCTCGTCCAGGCGCATGTTGACTGCCTGCAACTGCAATGGACAATGATGCATTTGTTTCACCCTTACGTCGCCGTAACAGTACCGGCAAGTCGTGACACAAATACTACTATCAACGAGAATCTTGCAGCGCACCATGGGAATGTCATTCCGCCTGCACTGGCTCAAGTAGCGAAAGTTTAATTATAGGCGCCCTGTACCTTGTACATGGGCTTTCATTATTGCGCATTAATACTGCGTTTTATATCATCACAGTACACCCTGTTCCAATTGCCTTTCCAAATAATTACGAAAGTTCTAGCAGAACGGATTGCACAGCAGGCCAATTCGCCGCAGCAGCAATGGAAATTATTTGTATTTTCTTATTTTTATTTTCTAAACTAACTTGTTCTTTCAGGTGATAGTGCACCACCATCTTATCTCCCTGTGGATTACCGGACATCTGACACTCTACTGCTTCTGTGATAATCAGCTTCTGCAGAAGGTACATCTCAGGTGAAAAAGCAAGTGCATTTCTCTAGTGACAGCCTTCAGTGCCAATTCAGATGAGAGGGAAACGTTATGTAGTAGGCCCCATGAACAGATAAAGGGTAGTGAAAAAGTTAAAACCAAATAAGTTGTCTGAGAACAAAACTAATAAAACTGAATATGTTATATTTCACATTCAGACGCTGAATTCTCTCACAGTTAAATGGAATTTTATCATGTAAATCAACTGCAGTTATTAACTATGCAGTTAGAGCTAGTTTTTATTCTGTTACATCCGAGAAGATGCTTACCGATTAAACAGTTGTGTAAAAAATCTTCAAATGTGTGTGAACTCCTAAGGGACCAAACGTCTGCGGTCATCGGTGCCTACACTTACACTACTTAACTTATGCTAAGAACAACACACACACCCATGCGCGAGGGAGGACTCGAACCTCCCGCGGGAGGGGCCGCGCACTCAGTGATATGGCGCCTCTAACCGCGGGGCCACTCCGCCCGGCAGTTGTGTAAATATTACTGTGATTTTATAACTGTACCTGTTTTATGTAAGCGTGAAAGTGTACATGTTTGTGTGAAACTAAGCTACCTATCACAGGCAAAAGTAGATGTTACGCTAACTACGCGTAGGTCAAAGGGAAGTGGCAAACAGTAGGAGGTTTCGGCAGTAACACTTCGTTTGTTTGTTACTGACAGTGATAATAGACATTCAAGCATACTCAAGTACTATTAGAGGGTGTGAAGGGAATACACCATGGTTATTTAGACAAGAAGATCAGTTTCAATATTACTTTATTAGTGAAGGATCGAGAGGAAAAGTTTTAACACTAATAATGTCATTTCACCCAAAATTTTAATTCCACTGCTCAACACTCATTTTAATGCAGTAATTGCATCTTCTACGTACATATTGAATGATTAGGGAAAAACACTGCATCCTTGTCCAGCGCCATTTTTAATTAATAGCTTCATTGGACTTACATTATTATTTTAACTCTTGGCTCTTACACATATTAATCGTCTTTTTCCATACGCGGAGGCGATAAAAGCCATGGGATAGCGACATGTTTATATTCAGATGGCGGTAGTATCGAGTACAGAAGGCATAAAAGGTCAGTGCATTGGCGGAGCTGCCATTTGTTCATGTGAACAGGTTTCCGAAGTTTTATGGCCGTATCAGTAGCATTAATAGACTTCGAGCTTGGAGCTAGATGCATGGGACATTCCATTTCTGAAATCACTAAGGAATTCAATATTCCGAGATCCACAGGGTCAAGAGTGTTGCGGGAGTACCAAATTTCGGGCATTACCTCACATCACGGACAACGCATTGGCCGACGGTCTTCACTTAACGACTGACAGCAGCGGTGTTTACATAGAATTGTCAATCCTAAAAGTCAAGCAACACTCCGTGAAATAATCACAGTAACCAATGTGGAACGTGCGACGAACGTATACTTTAAGACAGTGCGGCGACATTTGGCGTTAATGGGCTGTGGGTGCAGTATGACATCGCCTGTGGCGTCCCTTCTGGGCTCGCGACCAAATGGGTTGTACCCTAGACGACTGGAAAGCTGTGACCTTGTCAGATTAACCCAAATTTCAGTCGGTATGAGCTGATGGTAGAGCTCTAGTGTGGCGCAGTCTGTACGAAATCATGGTACCGAGCAGGTACTGTGCAAGCTGGTGGTGGTTCCATAATTGTGTGGACTGTGTTTACCTGGAATGGACCTGGTGCTCTCGTCCAACTGAATCGATCATTGCCTGGAAATGGTTATGTTTGGCTACCTGGAGACCATTTACAGCCTTTCAACGATGGAATTTTTATGGATGACAATGCGCCGTGCCACCGAGCCACAATAGTTCGCAATTGATTTGAAGAACATTTTTAATAGTTCGAGCGGCCGACATGAATTGCATCGAACATTTATGAGTTATAATCGAGCGGTCAGCTCGGCACAAAATCCATCATTGGCAACACTTTTGCAGTGATGGACGGTTATAGAGGCAGGGTGGCCCCATATTTCTGCAAGCGACTTCAAACGACCTGTTGAATCCATACCACGTGCAGCTGCTGCAGTACGACGGACAAAATGAGGTGCGACACGATAATAGGAGGCATCCAATTTACTCTGTCACCTCAGTGGTGCTTAGGCGTATTTTTCTGGGAACAGGAAACGTCTTTCACCATATTACGTCTTCAAAGTCTTTTTCCATGTAGATTATTCCAACGTAGGTATCTTGACTTTTCATGTCTTGCCACCATTATCAAACGCAACGCATATAAATAAACAATTAAAATTGTTTTGCTTCCTCGGCTATTTCTTGATTTATTACTTGTTAGCGCTCGTCTCGATATCCTCGGCCGACGCTCGTTTAATGATTTCTGTAGCACGAGCGCTTGTCATAGGCTCATAGTCAAATATTCACCCTCTATAGCTGGTTTCGGACTGGAGTGGAATCAGCGTCCAGACTGCATATGACTCCCTTGCCAATGTTTGAGGGCCTTTCCATGATCATTACCACTGTATTTCTCCCCTTGTTACCTGCAACTACAGTTAGCTGCAATCCATTCTTATTTTACCCTGGAACTTTCCTCTTTCTTGTCGAAACTGCTATCGTACCTGTGAATAAGCCTGAATATAGGGACATGGTAGTTCTTTTTGCACAGTGAGAAATGACGTATGTTATTATGTGGTCGGTCTCACACAGTACGTTCTCAGTCATGGCCGATTTCTTCATCTGTCCCAACTCTGGTTCTGATCGATTGTTCGACCGTTTTACCATTGACTTTTCTATGTGCATACGGTATACGATATTTTCCCAACATTGCGAGTGGACTCCCATTGTCCTTCGCCGATCTGAGACACACTCTGATCTTTGTCGGTCTTTATGCAATATTTACGTCGTGTTTGAGTATTACACGGCCGATCCTGTCGGTCACACTGGGGACGTATGGCAGAAAGGTCATACCTTCGATTCTTCTCCTGACATGTCACTTCGCTGCGTGTTAGCTTTCGTGACAATTCTTATAAATGATAGAGTACGCATTGCTCCTCAGAACGCATTCCAGGCGATGCATTTCCTGTCTGAGCTGCTGCGGGTCGCATATTCGTCTTGCTTACGTTACGGACGTTTGCATCATACCTTATTTTTCTCGCACGAGCAGCTCAATAAGATATCATGTAGATGAAGGCATAAGAACGCTTTCTTTATGAACTGTGAAGAAATGAGCACTTTTTCCAATGACGATTTTACTGGTAATTGGTAGTTATACTGCGCCGCCCTTTAGATACCGCTAACAACAACTTTGTACTACATCTCAACCACAGGAGATATACTGTATTAACAAGCTTTAATACGCGGGTGAAAAGCAACGTTGGCCAATTTAGCTCACTCTCGTAATACTACAGTTAGTTCTCCCGGCAAGATCTTGCCTACACGCAGCGACGTAATCTGTGTGACTTGAAATAATCGTCTGTGCTAACACCACGACGTCACGTAAGATTTTATATTCAGCTTCTCACGCTGTGCTTTACATTACATCTCGCTACGACATCACTATGTACGAAAGGATGGCCACAATAACACTTCATGGCATAATGAGGTCAGTGATAGCTATCTGGATATTAATTACAACAGCGCATCGGACTATCAGGGTTCACTAGGTTCGAAAGAGAGACTACCAACAAAGCTAGTATCAGTCACTAGAAAAATACTAAATACGAGAGTCTACCGGGAGTAGAACTGATGTACTCCCTTTACCAATAACAGCAACGTATATTGGCGAATACATTCACAGGGGAAAGAAATAATTTTATACTGTTTATGTCTCGTTGCCAATCAACGACAACCTCTATAAGCAGCAACTTGCTACAACAATATTCTAGACTCTATTGAAATTTTATCATAATAAACTATAACGTTAATCTCAATGTTTCAGAATTAAATGGGCTAACTTTTCATTTATAATTAATCACTTTTCCATAACACGCAAACTTGCTTTCCCTGTGTAAAAATTAATTATCTTTCTTTTCGTTACAAGTCGTTCACTCAAAAACTACTATTCCTTTTCTTTAATTTCTTTGAACTTTGCTTTTACCCATAATCCAGTCTTTTACTTCATTGGTCTTTGGATTACTTTATTGCGATAAGATATATTCCGGATATTAGTCTGCTTTCAAATAAGCCTTTCATTATTTTTTCTTGTAATTGTTTTGGGGGTACTAGACAAGTCGGGTACTCACTTTTGAGTTTAAAACTGCTTTCTTTATTTCCTACAGTTAAATCCTCTCCAGGTACAAGTCAGCGATTTATTTTTCGAGTGCTAGTTCACTATTCAAAACACCACTTAGCGGAAATGTAACAACAAATGGAGAAAACGTACGTGTCACCGCCTCTTTTCAGCTATATGAACTTCAAATAACCATATCAAGCTCAACCGCTTCAGGCGCTGTCTTTCGCGACCCACTAATATTTAAAATTCCAAACACAGCACTCGATGACCTCTTTCAGAGATAATTAGCGTGTTCTGTTTTAAATGGTTCTTGATTTGTCGTTTTGGCCCAAAGTCAAAAGCTACCACATTCTCAATAAACTTCTGACTGTTTCTCAATAAATAACTATTGCGAAGGACTACACATTCAGCTCTTCCAACGAGATCTCCTGTATTTACTACATCGCGACACTCACGCCGAAATCACACATTAAATCCTAACTCAAATATAGCTGAGTCACTAATGCTTAGTGGTTGGGTACACCTATACAGCCACAATAATACAATGCAGTCCCTCAGTGCTTGCCTTAATCCTCAACCACAAAACAACTAAACGACTTCGCGTGAATACGTCCCTTCACGTGCACCATACAACGGAAAATTTCTCAAAAATATTGAAATACCGTTCGCCTACCATCGCATAGCTATTAAACAGCACAATTCACCATTAATCACAACCATGCGAAACTAATATCATACTTCATCGAATCGGAGCTTTCCCTGTACGTGGTGAAGCTACTCTACAAAAATCGGCGAAATAATCATTTCTTATATAAGCCGATGATCTTCTTGAAATACCTTTCTAAACGACTTAGAACTGCTTTGAACACATTTGAGATCTATACCCATTGCAGACTAGTTCATAGATCGCACGAGTGAGAAGATCTCATCACACTCTTGAGATAATCTCTCTCGAGGCTCACTACTGAACGATACTCGAAACTACTTGAACACTACTACTGAAATTCTAAAAGGACAAGCCAAGACCCATTCCCTGCGAACAAACATATCACGTTAATTCTTTCTTTAACGATAAATATTTCTTCTTTGCGCCGGCCGGTGTGGCCGTGCGGTTCTAAGCGCTTCAGTTTGGAACCGCGTGACCGCTACGGTCGCAGGTTCGAATCCTGCCTCGGGCATGGATGTGTGTGATGTCCTTAGGTTAGTTAGGTTTAAGTAGTTCTAAGTTCTAGGGGACTGATGACCACAGATGTTAAGTCCCATAGTGCTCAGAGCCATTTGAACTATTTCTTCTTCGCAGTCGCCGGCAAACGTTCGCGGCGGCCAGCTGCATCTACATCTACGTGATTACTCTGCTATTCACTATCAAGGGCCTGTCAGAGGGTTCAGTGAACCACCTTCAAGCTGTCTCTCTACCGTTCCACTCTCGAACGGTGCGCGGGAAAAACGAGCACTTAAATTTTTCTGTGCGAGCCCTGATTTCACTTATTTTATCATGATGATCGTTTCTTCCTATGTAGGTGGGTGCCAACAGAATGTTTTCTCAATCGGAGGAGAAAACTGGTGATTGAAATTTCATGAGAAGATCCCGTTGCAACGGAAAACGCCTTTGTTTTAATGATTGCCACTCAAATTCACGTATCATGTTTGTGGCATCATAGTTGTTGTTATCTTTGCCGCACGACGCGGTTCAGAAATCGGCTGGCCGTTGCAAGTTCGCTGACTTGACAGAAACAGCTTTTCGCGACCATCTACAGCATTTTAACACAAAATTTTAAGAAAGCTATATAAATAACATCTCTTCATTCTTCTATCACATAAAAATTGATAATGAGTTGATGGGCTTTTGTCGGGCTGAAAAGGGTTTGGCGCATTAGACAGCATACAGCCCATGATGCTCCCTGATCATTTACCATGCTTGTAAACTCAAATAAGGAGATTGTAAAAACTTTACTTTTAGAAAAAAATAAGTCATGTTATATAAGTGAGTGTTTACACAGAACACCACAATTTACAACATTTCTCCCTTCTTTGTACCATCTCCAGTAGTTAAATTAAATCCCAGGAGACGAATTTCAGTTAAGTATCAAGAGACGCGACTGCAGGTACGATCTTCTACCACTGCATAGTAAGTCCAAGAGTGTGGGATGAGAGCGGCTACGACATGTAGAACATTTATCATTGCATCCTCATCGGCTTTTCAGTGACGCAGTATCTTTATTTTAGGTACTCAAGGCTCATCCGGGATCAAAAAGTGTAGAAATACGTCGCAGCTTGCTAAAACGGCTAAGGGAACCATTAAAAGGAACACAAGTTGGACATCACCTTAATTGTTTTATAGCCTCTGGAATGACATCAGAGCATGCTACCATTACATCTCAGTACTGCCAATCACTTACATCAGGGCGCTAGTAAACAGTCGCTGATAGATATAGACCTGTTTACGGCATTCATACCTATCTGTAGTATATGTATACTTATATGAAGGCTGTGTACCATCGTAGATGTCTTCAATCAGACACCCAGTATGCTGGAATCCCGTTGGCTATTTCGAAGATGTTATTTGTATCGCTTGGCGTAGCAGTCTGCAAGAAGAAGAAGGAGAAGACGTTCTTCTGGAATTTGGGGTTAGATGCGTAATTCGTTATAAAACTTTGATGCACTTCTAGTACGATTATCCATGATTTTACTACGCTTTAGAAATTATTGTCATTGCCGAGGGTTATGGGAAATACCGTGTTTTTAGTAATCACTAAATACATAAGGTCTCAAAGTTAGTGAAAACAGAGAGAATGTGAATCGGTACGGCAGAACTAGCAAAAGAGACTTCTGACTTGGATCAACGTAAATGTTTTCAGTGTCTCTTCACTAGAACAAAAAATTCCAGATATACTCCCTCCAGTCTTAACTACTGAGTATATTTCCACAGGCACAACCCTGTAGCTTCAAGTATAGCAATGGAGCGGTTCAGAAATCACAGAACTATCAACGAGGTAACAAATCTTCGATCATCAGTCGCGCATCTAGTCTATCGGGTTCTGGAAAGACTAGGCTGCGACATTTTATCCCTGATTACAGGAAATTGGCGTCGTCTGGCCAACTGAAGAGCAAAATAAATACTCTGATTACCATAGACAACGTTAACTCACACCTAAACCCAGAAAAACTCTATAAATTACGAGAAACAACTGAAGAACAAAAAATTGAAACTTTAGCCATACTTGAAACATGACTGACAGATGAGAACTCTAGGAATTCGGTTAACTGTGGAATAAGTGAGAGTCCTCAAGAGAGAAGATGGTAGCTTGGGCCATGCGGCGTGCAAAATACCCCCACATACTGCACGTTACCTCCACAAGGCTTCAAATCATGGCTAACGACAAAAGCGAGCTACTACATAACATTACCGGATTGAGAGAGGGACATCTGTGTAGGGAGTCATTCGAATCGAAACTGGAATATCTCACTAAAGCGGTGCTGGTGAACAGATATCATTTGCTGAGATAGAAAGACCGTTAAGGCAGCCACGAAGAAGAGCATAGGAAAGTACAGCTGCCTGTGTAATCCAAGGTTTCCCTGCTTTTTATTAAAGACATGAGCGCCTGAGAAAGAACCTGATGAAATGGGAATATTACAAAACGGAAACTGCCTTAACGTTAACAAAATACATCCACAGCAAAAATTGCATCTCGAGATACATCAAACTGAGACAGTAATAAAATCAGAACGTTTTTATGTGGTTGGAACACTTATTTTAAACAGAGAGTGAGAGTCACCGAAGAAAGTCAAACGAGAGAGCGAAAACTAATCAGGAAAATTATAATGTGGAGACATATAGACAGTCGTTTTCCCTTGCTCTGTTTGTGAATGGAACAGGAAAGCAAATGACTAGTAGTGGTTCAGGATACCCTCCGCCATGCACCCAATGGTGACTTTTGGAGTATGTATGTAGACGTAAATGTACGAGGTGCAACAATAAAGTAATGAGACTGGTTTTCTAGGTCTTGGCAAGATGTGGCAACTCTGCAGGCTTGCGTAGGCACAATATCTTTGACCTTGGTCAATAAGCTGCTTCTAGTCCAAGCGGCACATCGATGCAACTGCTCAGTCGTGAGTTGTGCTGTAATATGTTAACATTTGTTTGTGTCTCTCGTCACGGAAATGGAACCACATAATATTGCGCAACGGTATGCCATTTCTTTTTGCGTTTAACTGAGCGAAAACGTGACGAAAAATTACAGTAAGCTTCAGAAGCCTTTTGGACAGGAGGTTATGTCAAGAGCTCAAGTTTTTCGTTGGCATAAAATGTTTAGTGAAAGCAGAACGTGTATTGAAGATGAAGACCGCAGTGGACGACCATCAACCTCACGGACGGATGTAAACTTGGGCAGGGTGTGTGAACTCGTACGATCTGGTCGAAAATTATCCGTGAAAATGATTGCAGAAGAACTGAACATCAATCAAGAAGCGGTTCGCCTAATAATAACTGAAGATCTTGGTATGAGAAAGATTTGTGCAAAAATGGTCCCCAAAAGTCTCCCACCACAACATGGCAGCCGATCTGTTAGAGCAAACGGAAATCAATCCAGAATTCATGAGCCATGTTATCACTGGTGATGAAAGTTGTTTTTTTCAGTACGATCCAGAGACAAAACGCCAAAGTTCGCAATGGTGCTCAAAGGGATCACCAAGACCAAAAAAAGTTCGCATTTCAAAGTCAAAAGTGAAATGCATGCTTGGGTGTTTCTTTGATTCCAAGGCAACTGTTGATAAAGAATGGGTGCCTCCTGGACAAACAGTTAACCAATATTACTACAAAGAAATTTTTGAAAGACTTCGAAACGAGTTCTTCGTGTCCTTTCCAACATTGCTGATAATTGGATTCTTCATCACGATGATGCGCTTCCCATACTGTTCTGTCAGTACAACAATTTTTAACCTCAGAAAAAATTTCAGTACTATCACAGCCACCTTATTCACCAGATATCGCTCCATGCGACTTTTTCCTGTTTCCAAGAGTCAAAACGGTGGTCAAGGGACACCATTTTCAAACAACACAAGATGTCCAAAAAGCTGTGACGAGAGTCTTGGAGGATATTACAGAAGATGAGTTCCAGAAATGTTACCATCAGTGGCAGAAGTGCTGGAAAAAGTGTGTGCAATCAGAAGGGAACTACTTTGAAGAAAACAACACTAAACTGACTAAAACGTTAAGCAACATTTTTTTTCACACCAGTCTCATTACTTTATTGTCGCACCTCGTATATGTTCGGAAACCGCTGGATAAAGCATGAATTTACAGGGACCTGTGTGGTCGGGCATACATATAAGTTGATTTTATTAAGAGAACGGTCGAAATCCAACTACAAGAACCACAAGGGCAACTGTACAAGGTACGAAACAGTCAAACCAGCTGTTGAAGAACATGTTTTTCAGCCATGCTTTTCACAGGATTCGATTTGGTAAGATTCAGTTACTAGCAGCCACAAATGGACTTCATGAAAAAATATGCAGGGGGCCACCGAATTACTAACCACTACAGTCACTTCAATCACAAAGAAAAGGAGGGTCTGAAACTGAATGATATCTCTATTCCAGTACTGGAAAGTATGTGTATCAGTCTTCCACCATGGAGTGACAGCAGTCGCGGACGAGAGCACGCGGCAGTGGCCATTTATATTCCAATCGCAGAAATGACATTTTACTTATCAGTGGCTAGCCAGGCTGTGCATTTAACCTTCTAAATACCTACAACTCTCCCTGTAAATGTCCTCCGTCGATGGGGACGAAATGTTTGGTTTGCAGCAAGAAATCCGACCACGGCATATTAGACCGAAATATTTTAATGAGTATGACACTCCTGGACTTGGAAGCTGTTATTTTTTTAAAAAAACTGGCGAATATCAGGCAGTCTTCAGACCAAACAGATCTTGCCCAGAGTAAAATTTAGTTTTGAAACTAATTCTCAGTCATTAAAAAATTATAACTCAAATGTAGTTCCTACGTTTCCAGATTTCTAAAAAAATGCGTGACTCACTGGACCTAAACTGTTGTTGTTGTTGTGGCCGTGCGGTTCTAGGCGCTCCAGTCCGGAGCTGCGTTGCTGCTATGGTCGCAGGTTCGAATTCTGCCTCGGGCATGGGTGTGTGTGATGTCCTTAGGTTAGTTAGGTTTAAGTAGTTCTAAGATCTAGGGGACTGATGACCACAGCAGTTGAGTCCCATAGTGCCCAGAGTCATTTGAACCATTTTTTGTTGTTGTTGTGGTCTTCAGTCCTGAGACTGGTTTGATGCAGCTCTCCACGCCACTCTATCCCGCGCAAGTCTCTTCATCTCCCAGTGCCTACTGCAGCCTTCATCCTTCTGAATCTGCTTAGTATATTCATCTCTTGGTCTCCCTCTACGATTTTTACCCTCCACGCTGCCCTCCAATGCTAAATTGGTGATCCCTCGATGTCTCAGAACAAATGTTCTACCAACCGATCCCTTCTTCTAGTCAAGTTGTGCCACAAGCTCCTCTTCCCCCCCTCCTCATTAGTTATGTGATCCACCCATCTAATCTTCAGCATTCTTCTGTAGCACCACATTTCGAAAGTTTCTATTCTCTTCTTGTCTAAACTATTTATCGTCCACGTTTCACTTCCATACATGGCTACACTCCATACAAATACTTTCAGAAACGATCTCCTGACACTTAAATCTACACTCGATGTTAACAAATTTTTCTTCTTCAGAAACGCATTCCTTGCCATTGCCAGTCTACATTTTATATCCTCTCTACTTCGACCATCATCAGTTATTTTGCTCCCCAAATAGCAAAACACCTTTACTACCTTAAGTGTCCCATTTCCTAATCTAATTCCCTCAGCATCACCCGACTTAATTAGACTACATTCCATTATCCTAGTTTTGCTTTTGTTGATGTTCATCTGGCGGGTACCAGGTTGAGATTCATTGGGAGAGTCCTTAGAAAATGTAGTCCATCAACAAAGGAGGTGGCTTACAAAACACTCGTTCGACCTATACATGAGTATTACTCATGAGTGTGGGATCCGTACCAGATCGAGTTGACGGAGGAGATAGAGAAGATCCAAAGAAGAGCGGCGCGTTTCGTCACAGGGTTATTTGGTAACCGTGATAGCTTTACGGAGATGTTTAACAAACTCAAGTGTCAGACTCTGCAAGAGAGGCGCTCTGCATCGCGGTGTAGCTTGCTCGCCAGGTTTCGAGAGGGTGCGTTTCTAGATGAGGTATCGAATATATTGCTTCCCCCTACTTATACCTCTCGAGGAGATCACGAATGCAAAATTAGAGAGATTAGAGAGCGCACGTAGGCTTCCAGACAGTCGTTCTTCCCGCGAACCATACGCGACTGGAACAGGAAAGGGAGGTAATGACAGTGGCACGTAAAGTGCCCTCCGCCACACACCGTTGGGTGGATTGCGGAGTATAAATGTATATGTATATGTAGATGTAGATGTAGATGTAGATACCCTCCTTTCAAGACACTGTCCATTCCGTTCAACTGCTCTTCCAAGTCCTTTGCTGTCTCTGAACCTTAAAGTTTTTATTTCTTCTCCATGGATTTTAATTCCTCCTCCGAACTTTTCTTTTGTTTCCTTTATTGCTTGCTCAATATACAGATTGAATAACATCGGGGATAGGCTACAACCGTCACTCCCTTCCCAACCACAGCTTCCCTTTCACACCCCTCGACTCTTATAACTGCCATCTGCTTTCTGTACAAATTGTAAATAGCCTTTCGCTCCCTGTATTTTACCCCTGCCACCTTTAGAATTTGAAAGAGAGTATTCCAATCAACATTGTCAAAAGCTTTCTCTAAGTCTACAAATGCTAGAAACGTAGGTTTGCCTTTCCTTAATCTTTCTTCTAAGATAAGTCGTAGGGTCAGTATTGCCTCACATGTTCCAGCATTTCTACGGAATCCAAACTGATCTTTCCCGAGGTCGGCTTCTGTAAAAAATTCGTGTTAGTATTTTGCAGCTGTGACTTATTAAACTGATAGTTCGGTAATTTTCACATCTGTCAACACCTGCTTTCTTTGGGATTGGAATTATTATATTCTTCTTGAAGTCTGAGGATATTTCGCCTGTCTCATACATCTTGCTCACCAGATGGTAGAGTTTTGTCAGGACTGGCTCTCCCAAGGCTGTCAGTAGTTCTAATGGAATGTTGTCTACTCCGGGGGCCTTGTTTCGACTCAGCTCTTTCAGTGCTCTGTCAAACTCGTCACGCAGTATCATATCTCACATTTCATCTTATTCTACATCCTCTTCCATTTCCATAATATTATCCTCAAGTACATCGCCCTTGTATAGACCCTCTATATACTCCTTCCACCTTTCTGCTTTCCCTTCTTTGCTTAGAACTGGGTTTCCATCTGAGCTCTTGATATTCATGCAAGTGGTTCTCCTTTCTCCAAAGGTCTCTTTAATTTTCCTGTAGGCAGTATCTATGTTACCCCTAGTGAGATAAGCCTCTACATCCTTACATTTGTCCTCTAGCCATCCCTGCTTAGCCATTTTGCACTTCCAGTCGATCTCATTTTTGAGACGTTTGTATTCCTTTTTGCCTGCTTCATTTACTGCGTTCTTATATTTTCTCCTTTCATCAATTAAATTCAATATTTCTTCTGTTACCCAAGGGTTTCTACTAGCCCTCGTCTTTTTACCTATTTGATTCTCTGCTGCCTTCACTATTTTATCCCTCAAAGTTATCCATTCTTCTTCTACTGAATTTCTTTCCCCCATTCTTGTCAGTTGTTCCCTTATGCTGTCCCTGAAACTCTGTACAGCCTCTGGTTCTTTCAGTTTATGCAGGTCCCATCTCCTTAAATTCCCAGCTTTTTGCAGTTTCTTCAGTTTTGATCTACAGTTCATAACCAATAGATTGTGGTCAGAGTCCACATCTGCCGCTGGAAATGTCTTACAATCTAAAACCTGGTTCCTAAATCTCTGTCTTACCGTTATATAATCTATATGATACCTCTTAGTATCTCCAGGGTTCTTCCATGTATACAACCTTCTTTCATGATTCTTAACCCAAGTGTTAGCTATGATTAAGTTATGCTCTGCGCAAAATTCTACCACACGGCTTCCTCTTTCATTTCTTAGCCCCAATACATATTCACCTACTGCTTTTCCTTCTCTCCCTTTTCCTACGGTTGAATTCCAATCACCCATGACTATTAAATTTTCGTCTCCCTTCACTATTTGAATAATTTCTTTTATCTCCTCATACATTTCATCAATTTCTTCGTCATCTGCAGAGCTAGTTGGCATATAAACTTGTACTACTGTAGTAGGCGGGGGCTTCGTGTCTATCTTGGCCACAATAATGCGTTCACTATGCTGTTTGTGGTACCTAACCCGTACTCCTATTTTTTCATTCATTATTAAACCTACTCCTGCATTACCCCTATTTGATTTTGTATTTATAACCCTGTATTCACCTGACCAAAAGTCTTGTTCCTCCTGCCACCGAACTTCACTAATTCCCACTACATCTAACTTTAACCTATCCATTTCCCTTTTTAAATTTTCTAACCTACCTGCCCGATTAAGGGATCTGACATTCCACACTCCGATCCGTAGAACGCCAGTTTTCTTTCTCCTGATAACAATGTCCTCCTGTGTAGTCCCCGCCCGGAGATCCGAATGGGGGACTATTTTACCTCCGGAATATTTTACCCAAGAGGACGCCATCATCATTTAATCATACAGTAAAGCTGCATACCCTCGGGAAAAATTACGGCTGTAGTTTCCCCTTGCTTTCAGCCGTTCGCAGTACCAGCACAGCAAGGCCGTTTTGGTTAATGTTACAAGGCCAGATCAGTCAATCATCCAGACTGTTGCCCCTGCAACTACTGACGAGGCTGCTGCCCCTCTTGAGGAACCACACGTTTGTCTGGCCTCTCAACAGATACCCCTCCGTTGTGGTTACACCTACGGTACGGTTATCTGTATCGATGAGGCACGCAAGTCTCCCCACCAACGCCAAGGTCTGTGGTTCGTGTGGGGGGGAGACACCTTAACTATCTCTTCCAAATTCTGAAACAACAAAATCTGGGCCTCAAAGAAACGGCTATTATTGCTGAAACAGGGTACTAAAACTAATGTAAAATTCCGAGGAGACATTCTGAACACTAAATATGGGAACATCGTTCCATTTCCAATATTTAGGCGAAAATATTCAAGAAACTAGTCTGTAAAAGAATTTTAGAAAGTCAAATGCTTTCTGAAATTAAAAAAAAGACAGCAGCACAAGGTGATGGACTCTAATTTCCAGCTATGTTTCAGAAAAAAATAAGCTAAGAATAGCGGAAACTAAAATCGGAGCTTAAACCTGACGAACTTATCACGCTAAGAAGAATCAATATTAAGAAGGACTGCTTAGTTTTTACAGTGGACGGGGCGATTCTGTGTTACGATATTCAGACAGCACAAAAAAAAAAAAAAAAAAAAAAAAAAAAAAAAAAAAAAAAAAAAAAAAAAAAAAGAAAGAAAAAAAGAAACAGCAGGAAGAGTGGGGCTCCAGAAATCACTCAAAACACGTCTAACAGCAATTTGACGCCAAAAATTCTGGCCACGCGAGGTTCGAGTCCTCCCTCGGGCATGGGTGTGTGTGTGTGTTGTCCTTAGCGTAAGTTAGTTTAACTTAGATTAAGTAATGTGTAAGCCTAGGGACCGAAGACCTCAGCACTTTGACCCCATAGGAACTTATCACAAATTTCCAAATTTCCCAAAAATTCTGAACACTAAATATGGGAAGATCGTTTCATTTCCAATATTTAGGCGAAAATAGTCAAGAAACTAGTCTGTAAACGAACTTTAGAAAGTCAACTGCTTTCAGCCGTCAGATATTTGAAGCAAAGCATCTTGAGCCTTCTGCTACACATGTGTAACTATTTTTCAACCGGTTTCACTTATTACAATCATCTTCATTTCAGAAAATCTGTAAAGTGCAAAATCAAAACGACGTTGATATCAAATAGCACGTCATCATGTGTTCCAAATAAATAAATGCCATGATGAAATACATACAAACGATTAAATTGATCTCACTGCGATTGATGCAGGTAGTGACATTCACTACATATTCCTGACACTACCCGTTTGAATCGCACTGAAGTCAGTTTAACTATTTGTTCGCACTTTTTCCTGACATTTATTTATACGAAACATACGATCATGTCCTGTTTGAAGTTAACATCCTTTTGATTTTCCACTATACAGCTTTTCCTCCAGTGATGATGCTGGTACTAAGTGAAACCGGTTGAGAAATAAAGCTACATTTTCACAGCTGAAGGGTCAAGATGCTTTCCTTCAAATAGGCCGGAAAAGACTGGATAAGAAATTCGTAGTGGCGAACTGGAAACAGCTTTCAGGTTAACGAAAGACATCCACAACAAAAAACGCATCTAAAAATACACAAAACTGAGGCACTACAACACAGCAATAAATGCCAGAGAGTTTTTATGGGGTTGAAAGATTCATTTTAAACAAAAAGAGAAATACTGAAGGAATCCAAATGAGAGAAGCAGAAGTAATCAGAAAATCTTAAATCCAAATTGTACTGAAACAAGAACTCACAGACTAAGAGCAAATAAAGAAATTGAAACGTACATCAACATTCATTTGGATGTGAAAAACTCAGGTTCAATTTCTAGGTCCATATTAAAATAATGGAACAAATAGATCAACTACACAGGTTATGGAATTCTACGAAACTACTATTAAGACTAGAACTAAACCAATCAAATGGATCGGTGTAAGAGAAGCAGGTGAAGGACAGTTTTGGTCTGACAGGCAGAAATATGTTTAGGCAGACAAACTCAAGAAGACCGCAGCACCTTGGGCTGATGAGCGGAAACGCTCCCATTCTGATAAAGTGAAAGTAAAACGGATACAATGGAAAGCCAAAGTAAGACTCCGAAAAGCCCGCCCGGCAAGTGCGGTCTAACGCATTGCTTCCCGAGCGGGAAGGCGTGCCGGTCCCCGGCACGAATCCGCCCGGCGGATTAGTGTCGAGGTACGGTGTACCGGCCAGCCTGTGGTTGGTTTTTAAGGCGGTTTTCCATCTGCCTCGGCGAATGCACTGTGGTTCCCCTTATTCCGCCTCAGTTACACTATGTCGGCGATTGCTCCGCAAACACTTTCTCCACGTACGCGTACACCATAATTACTCTGCCACGCAAACATTGGGGTTACACTCGTCTGGTGTGAAACTTTCCCTGGAGAGTCCATTGGGTGCCGAACGGCAAAATAACCCTGGGTTCGGTGTGGGGGCGGCGGTGGGGTGAGTGGACTGCTGGAGCCTGTTGTGGGATTGTGTACCACTGAGGGCTACGGCGGGGACGAAGTCTGTCCGTCGTTTCTAGGTGCCTGATTCAGTACCTACGTGCATACATACAAGACTCCGAAAACGACGCTGGGTAGGTGGAGGGTAAAGTTCTGCAATGGGATAAAGTCCTGTAGCACTGAACTGTGCCCCATTTTAGCTAAATATGGATAAAAAAACGATGACTGCGTAATAAAACCTCTTGAAATGAGATTCTGGTTTGTCTCTGAACTTTTACGACAGGGAAGTCACCGAGAGAGAGAGAGAGAGAGAGAAATATCTTTCTTCCGTGAAGTACGACGCTCTTATTCTTCTTCTTCTTACAACAAGGAGACAAACCTGCCACCTGGTGATCAACTCTGAATCGTTGGCGGTCAGTTCAAAAACTCGTTGTGGGTTCTTACACCACACGATGCTTTACACCCCCCCCCCCCCCCCCCAACCACCTATCCCCCCAAGGGGGTCTAAATGTGAATAACAGTTATAATAATCTGTTTGGTTCTAACGTTGGTTATATGATATTACGCCGTTTACTAGGAGCGTCACCTGTTTCGGCGTTGTTCTACAGTCAAAGTGGATGCGAACATAAAAAAAGATATTGTCAAAATACGTACACTACACTTTTCTCTGTCGTTTCCTCTTTCGGTCGTTATCGAGCTTCAGGAAAGGACTGGTCCACCATTCTTGCGCGCGGATTCCATCGACAGTTAGCAACGTAACACAAACATGGTTGCAGTCTACCTGTCCGGAATACGTTCCTCATTCCCGCAAGGACAGCGCCTCTCCTTGCAGCACAACATAATATTACAACATTAGTTTAACATTTGTCCGTGTATAACCTGCCTACACTCTTCGGTACATTGAAGATTTAATGATGTTTGTTACCCAACGTACCGTATATTTCAGGTAGGCATCGATTCCGGAGACTAATGCGAACCGGAAGTACGCAGTCACGATTATAATCGAACGTTATCGCACAGCTGTCTACCATGAAAAACAGCGATCGAAAAGGAAACTTTGTAATAATTGAATGGTTTACTGTAAATATCTATAATTTTGCATAAATAACTTAAACTTTGCGAAATTTAAATTGCAGATCAACAATTTACAGCGGCAGCTCATAAGAGAGTAAAAGTTAACCTTTGTTAGTGACTGAATTGAAAGTGAAGTTACGTAGCAATTCGGGGTGTGTACGATGGCAGCAGTGGAACAATATGCGTATGCACAAACTTGAGAGCCACGCACGACAAAATGATTTTAAGTTAATTAAAAATCCACTAGAATTATCTGCAATTAACAAAAATTAATAATGATTACTTACTAGCAGCATGTCACGCGAGACGTACTGAATGACGTCACTCACTGTAATGCTATCTTTCGTCGTGTTGTCCACGACTATTCACTGTTTCGCTATAAATGTTACGTCAGAAAAGTTCGTAATAATTTCATCAACTAACAACAAATACTACTGCAATGCCACTGTTGCGAAAGTCAAAACACATGAAATATCTGCAAACACACAAAATTATTATAATAGCTGCTTTAATCAAAATGGAGTACTCACTTTGCTTTGTCAACTACCTGAAATTACTTTTACTTTGCACTGTCTTCACTTAGTTATTGAGAGGATGCAGTAGACGCAGTACCTTGCACAAGTAATATTTATTATTACTGAGGCTAGTTTCATTAACTGCTTGGTTTAA
Organism: Schistocerca americana; assembly: GCF_021461395.2. Taxonomy (NCBI): domain Eukaryota; kingdom Metazoa; phylum Arthropoda; class Insecta; order Orthoptera; family Acrididae; genus Schistocerca; species Schistocerca americana. The sequence continues at coordinate 648,787,094 of NC_060122.1, forward strand.
GTTAAATGTAAATGTTATTAATTTTCTCTCCCGTGAAATAACTTTATCTCTTTCAGTTATGACTGTTTCAGCAACAGTGATGGAAGGTCAGGACCCTGGGAATCGTTAATGAATTGGGATACTCAGCAGCACTCTCAATATTTATAGTTCAACTAAAAAAATACACTGTGACGTTCAAAGTGCTGAAACTATGATGTTGCCGAGCCGTGAACATAACTAAAAAGATAAATGGCTTGAATTTACTTTGTGGCGAGATGCAGATGGTGCTACGTTATGTAATTTGTGACAACCATTATTGGAAATAGGCTCTTCTTTAACAACGAGCAACTTTTAATTAGTTTGGCCGCACAGTACTCTTCTTCAGCTATCAATTGTTCTTATGTGCTTTGCACCGTGCGCAGATATTTGTTCGCCCATCCATTACAATGTCTTGGCATGCTTAAAATAATGTTTCGGAAACACTCTCCTTTACGTCTTTGAACATCACCACTTTGCCTCCATACTCCACCACAGAGGACTTGCAACTGGCTCTCTGCTGTTGACTCTGTGCGCACTCGCGGACAACGACGTCGTTGTCAACTTTGAAACAGATTATTTACAGTACGAACATCCCAGACTTTCTGTTGGTCTCAACTACACACTTTTTACATTATTATTTTTCAAAATTTTTTTCGTAATTGTCTTACAGTTTTTAAATAGTGAATACTGACAAAAATGATGAAAAACCAACATATACAAAGAATTACTTTAAAATTACAGAATTAATTAACTGAAAGATTATGAGGCTGTGTTTTTGTGTTTTATGTGGACACAGAAGACCGGTAACAACTTTTATATGAAAGGACTATTATAGTAGCCGGGGAATGCCCCCACGTAATATCGTGGTCAGTACAGGATGAACGCTTCTAAGGGTATTGCAGGGTAGGTTGTGTTGAGAAATGATCAGCAAGAAAAAAGTTCTATACGTAGCGCCGTCTCAAAGTTAATTAGCATTGATGATAGCCAATAGGTCGTTGCGCGCGCAAATTCGAACAGTCCGAGGAGATGTTGTTGCCAAACGTGTTCTTCGATTGGCTTCGTAAAACCGAAATAGAGCGCGATACAAAAGTTGTACATGCGACGGCAATAAGGACCAAACCGAGAAAAAGCTACACAGTGTCGTGCGCTATGAGTTACAGCCTATGCTATAAGAACAACTGACACAAATTGTATCTGGCGGACCACTTGAATCTGGGTGCTAAAAAGACCTGATTGGCTAACTTCATTTCAGAAACTTCCTGGCAGGTTAAAACTGTGTGCCGGACCGAGACTCGAACTCGGAACCTGTACCTGCTTCTGTGAAGTTTGGAAGATAGGAGACGAGGTACTGGTGGTAATAAAGCTGTGAGGACGGCTCCTGAGTCGTGATTGGGTGGCTCAGATGGTATTTTCCCGCGAAAGGCAAAGGTACCGAATTCTCGATTCGGTCTGGCACACAGTTTTAATCTGCCAGGAAATTTCATATCAGCGCACACTCCACTGCACGGTGAAAATTTCATTCTGGTAACTTCATTGCTAGTTAACCCGGAATCGGCCCAATATATCGAATTTTTTTCTGAACAATTACTCCTCAGCTCAACCGACACGGCGACACCATTACAAGCTTTTCATGCTATTTCGACCACCCTGTATACAGAATAGCGAAAATAAAATTGGGCCGGTAATATTTAGAATACCACTGACGCCGGATTGATCCTTGCTAATGAAGTTCTTGGAAGATGCCCATTTACGTCGATGTAGGGCTGTACTCGAATTATCAAATAATGAGACACGTTCAGCAGCTCTGCCTGAGGGATAGCAGCAGTAGCGTTTTTAATGTTATCCTGTAGCTCTTCCACAGTGTGAAGATTATTCATGCACAGCTGACCCTTCAATTTTCCTCACAGGTAAAAATCAAACAGAGAGATAACAGCACGACCGATGTGGCTGGGAGACTGCACTGCGTCTGCTAATTGTCCTCTCCTCACCGAATACCTCATGCACTCGTGACAACATTGTGAAGGTTGTCCATGCCGTTGCTCTGTTTTGCTGAAAATATCCGCTCGTTCATTCAGCTTCTGTGAGGTGATCCACATATGGGTTAAACAGTTTATGGATACCTGTTAACATTAACAATTTGCTGAAAGAATTTTGTTGCGTTGTGGACACCAGACATAGCTCGCCAAAAGCCAGTCTACAGGTTAGGCAACAGCTCTTCAGAGTTCTCATGGGGATTTTCTGATGCATAATTACGCATGTTCTGTGAGTTTACACAATCTAACAGGCTGGATCATGTCTCATGTGAAGAAATGAAAGAGGGGATTCCAGTTCACTCAGAAACCATCGGCGGTACTCCAGACGTAAGTCATGCACAACAGTGAATTTGGAAGGATAGCGATTCAGGTCGTTCTGATAATGTCTTGACACGAGGATCCCTTAACTGCTATTTGCAGAGATAAACGATGCTGAAATTTCGTCGAACTTAGCTCCATGCTTTCCTACAGTCACACGATGTTTCCTGGCGTACGAAATAAGTTTCGTTTTTATTTCAGTGCCTGTTTCGGGCCATTTTGCCACTGTTTTGTCAACATTCTTCTAGCCTTAGACTGTTGCACAGACAGTTCCGCACACGCTTTCCACGAATAGTGCTTCGCATAAAACTCGACAAATAACAAGAGTTGTTTTCTCGTGAGCACCATTTCGGGTTACACTCAAAGGATTGCTAAACGCGTCTCTTCCTCTCATTCACTCAAACGGAATGGCATAGCCAAACACATGGGCACAGCTTCTGGGAATGCCCATTTGCAGACATGTGACAGCAGTGATTGGTGCATCGAAAAACGGTGTCCAGCATTTTATGTGATGATCAGTTGTGCTGTCGATTAACAGTTGTCAATTTCTCCTCAGCCTTACAAATGTTCTCTGGGCCATCTTTTGTCACCCTGTATTTATACATTAGCTTTTGAAGCTAGGCTTCATCCGCGCACGCGCATATCACATATATATTACACACATCTCGTGCCTCTCCCTCTTTCTGCTGACCTCCTCCTGCCCCTTCTCTCTGCTCACATCGTCATCCCACCTCTATCCGTCACCACCTCCTCTCGCCGTCCCTCTCTGTCCATGTGTTCCTCTGCGCTCCATCTGGTCATCCCTTCCTCCATCCACTCTCTGTCCATCTCCTCCTCCTTTTCTCTTTCCATCTCCTCCTCCACTGTTTATATGCCCATCTCCTCCTACTCCCTCCTTCTCTCCTCTTCCTGACTGCTCTCACTATCCATCTCCTCCCCTTACCCCGCCCTCTCTTCTCATCCGTGTCCTGTCCACACATTTACACCAGTAACGCATTTGTATACTGTCCACACAACATACCGGTCCTGCAGGGCAGCTCAGATGTCAGACTTGCCAACCCTTTTCTGTCCAACCCAGCCCCACTCTTACCCTTGCAGATGTTAGGTGGTTCTTAGCCCTACGATAATACTTTGTACCCAGTTTAGTTGAAATAGATTCAATGGTTTAGGAGGAAATATGGAACATACATAGGTTTTTGTAATACGTATCGATATGAATTTTAGGATACAAGTATTAAGTCGAGAAGATATGAGAAATTTCAGGGTCGAGAAAATGCCATATCCCGGATTTGGGACCTCTTCAAACTGTATGTGGAGCAACACAGCACATCCGGGAAACATAGAATTACGAGACCTGTACTCCACATGGCTGCAGAACAGTATGTGAGACTGGAGAGATACGAACTGCATTGGTTCAATCCTAGGCTGTGATAAGTCAGTTCTACTGGCAAATTTCAAGATAGTTTTGAGAGGTCTCCCTCACTTATCTACTCGAATAGCCCTGGTCCTTTGAGAAAGCTTAGCGGTTGTGCACAGCTGCTTAGGATGCGGCAAATTGGAGCTGTTAGATTTGACCAGATATCGAGCCACTGCAATCGATGGGACATATTTACCACCAATTAAACAGTGGCTTCTAAGGAGATCGGCAAGTGAACTGAAAGGGTATTATTGAGGAATTACTTTCTGAGTAGCTGTTTCAAGGCGGTGTGCGGCGTGATGGACTAAAATGAAACGGAGGATCCTACAAGGATAAAACCAACTCTGAGAATCTTAAATGATAGGCAAAGTCACTATTTGAAAGAGGAAGACGAGGCACAGGTGCATACAGGGTGTTACGAAAAGGTACGGCCAAACTTTCAGGAAACATTCCTCACACACAAAGAAAGAAAATATGTTATGTGGACATGTGTCCGGAAACGCTTACATTCCATGTTAGAGCTCATTTTATTACTTCTCTTCAAATCACATTAATCATGGAATGGAAACACACTGCAACAGAACGTACCAGGAGCTCCATCGTGCATGAACCACTTGTTGTGTCGTTCTTGTAAAGGCACATGTTCTAGCAGCACAGGTAGAGTATCCCGTATGAAATCACGATATCGTGCTCCATTGAGTGTAGGTGGAAGAACATGGGGCCCAATCCAGACATCACCAACATTGCCTGCCCAAACGTTCACAGAAAATCTGTGTTGATGACGTGATTGCACAATTGCGTGCGGATTCTCGTCAGCCCACACATATTCACTGTGAAAATTTACAATTTGATCACGTTGGAATGAAGCCTCGTCCGTAAAGAGAACATTTGCACTGAAATGAGGATTGACACATTGTTGGACGATCCATTCGCAGAAGTGTACCCGTGGAGGCCAATCAGCTGCTGATAGTGCCTGCACACGCTGTACATGGTACGGAAACAACTGGTTCTCCCGTAGCACTGTCCATACAGTGACGTGGTCGACGTTACCTTGTACAGCAGCAACTTCTCTGAAGCTGACATTAGGGTTATCGTCAACTGCACGAAGAATTTCCTCGTCCATTGCAGGTGTCCTCGTCGTTCTAGGTCTTCCCCAGTCGCGAGTTATAGGCTGGAATGTTCCGCGCTCCCTAAGACGCCGATCAATTGCTTCGAACGTCTTCCTGTCGGGACACCTTCGTTCTGGAAATCTGTCTCGATACAAACGTACCGCGCCACGGCTATTGCCCCGTGCTAATCCATACATCAAATGGGCATCTGTCACCTCCGCATTTGTAAACATTGCACTGACTGCAAAACCACGTTCGTGATGAACACTAACCTGTTGATGCTACGTACTGATGTGCTAGTTGCTAGTACTGTAGAGCAATCAGTCGCATGTCAACACAAGTACCGAAGTCAACATTACCTTCCTTCAATTGGGCCAACTGGCGGTGAATCGAGGAAGTACAGTACATACTGACGAAACTAAAATGGGCTCTAACATGGAAATTAAGCGTTTCCGGACACACGTCCACATAACATCTTTTCTTTATTTGTGTGTGTGGAATGTTACCTGAAAGTTTGGCCGTACCTTTTTGTAATACCCTGTATATTACAGCTCACACCGGTGGAATGAAAAATTAGAGATATGAGGTGGGATGCGTAAACCTGCCTTTGTTCTTTAAAAGTTGTTGGGGCCCAGAAATGACCTCAGCAGTGACGGATGAAAGGGCTGTATGAAGGGTAGGATGAAGCGCCACTTCTTTCTTCTGAACGGTTGGTGATGGTGACTGGAATGGAATAGCAGGTAGCTAGTAAGTCATCGCTGAATCAATTAGAGCTTTATTAATGTTAATTACAGACGTGTGGTCGCCACTGTAGACCGTTGGCCCAGAATGACAAAGTGAACCGTAGAAGCTGAGCAAGCCGCTGTCAGCAATATTGCCTGGGCAGTGGAGTGAATAGGCAGTGTCATTTTCTGATGTAAGCAGGACAGCAGTCCTGGCAGGAACGGTGCGCCGCGTCGAGCCTGTTTACCTGCCTCGAGCTGCAGAATACAACACAGGGACGGACGGTACCCAAACTACAGCCGCCAGCATGATCAATGTCGAAGGCGTGTGGCCACCCTGGGCTGTAGTCAACGATAATGTGGTCCACAAGGAGTGGAGTGCAGCTACAGGGTAGGCAGGCAGCCACCAGTCCGTACTCGTACACACTTCCCACCAGGGAGGTGGACGTCCTCAGAAGGCCTTACCCATAGGTGACTCTGTAGTGTGAAGTCGCCAGGTAGTCCGCATACAATCTTTTGGTCGGGCAAATGCTTGTAACCTCTGGAGATTTAGTCCAGCGTAGATGATCAACTACATCACCACGTACTGCAAACGGCCTTCGTCTAGAACAGTGATATGCAGACCCGGTAGTACCATGGGCCACAAATTCCACTCTGTGACTATCCAAAAACAACGTTATGTAAGTCAACTTGTTATTCCTAATTGGGATCCCACTGCCGCAATTCTAGCTAGACTTAGCAGAAGAAACGAAGTTCTACAATGACCCACTGTCTCCTTTATGCGAGGGAATGAAAGACGTACAAAAAATTACCAGAACGAAGGGTGAGGGGTAGGCCACATGACAGGCCGCATGTGGCCCACAGGCCGCGATCTGTGCATTGCTCTTCTAAAAGGTAGAGGCTGGCACTGGCGGCGTAGCTTCACACCATGTACACACCGTATGTTTTCAGGGAACATCTGAGCACACCGAAAGAGAAGGTCTGATTCCAGTGCTATTCATGCAGGCCAGGGTAGCTAGTGTTTTTCTTTCACCAGCACTTTATCTCAGAAACCAGTTGGCGTGCTTACTCACCACTGTGAAGCAATAGTGACTTCATTTGGCCTGCCTGCTTCTCCTGGTCAACTTTCCTGGATGCCCAATAGTAGCTAGACTAGAATGAGATTTTCACTCTGCAGCGGAGTGTGCGCTGATATGAAACTTCCTGGCAGATTGAAACTGTGTGCCGCACCGAGACTCGAACTCGGGAACTTTGCCTATCGCGGGCAAGTGCTGTGAGGACGGGGCGTGAGCCGTGCTTGGGTAGCTCAGTTGGCAGAGCACTTGCTCGCGAAAGGCAAAGGTCCCGAGTTCGAGTCTCGGTCCGGCACACAGTTTTAATCTGCCAGGCAGTTTCAGTAGCTAGATTCCTTCTCAGCTTCGATTTTAAAAAGCAGTGATAGGTGTATTCTGCAGCATCAGCACACATTATAAGTACTCTTGCACTCTGAGTATGTCTTCTTACTTGTAGTGCGTGCTCATAACAATGACGGACCTCTCTCCCTACGACGTTGTTTTGCTGGATTGGCGCTAGGCAGTTTAATGCTTCAGACGGGCAACTTTCTTCATGCGAATATTTTTCCACTTAGTCATTGACCATCTTATCTCACAATGGGATATATATACATATATTATTGGTTACTTCTGAGATAGACAGTTTACTTACTTTTATCCATCTGTCTCGTTTCCATGCCTTTTATACAGAGAAGTTATTTAATAATGTAAAATGGTAGTGCTACATTGTTCATTCATTTCCCAATACCAGTCCGTACACATACTACACACATAATTTCATAATGTAACGCTACACACACTATCGGCTGATGTAAGGACCACAGTGAGGATGTCTTGTTTCCATTACGTAAACCGCAACTTCCACTTGCTAGCCTAAAAATACTGAGTCACAGGATTTTTCTGTAGTTTCAAACTGTGATAATATTTTGTACATTTGTTCCCCAGAAAAAAACAGAACGGCTAAGAAATTAGTGTACGTATGAATAATATGTAACTAAAAGACGGAGACATGATGATGGCATGACCTCCTGATGACTTATTGTCTGAAAATATTTCTGTGCCTTCACACCACTTTAGCTGAGAATCAATATCCAGTCGTGGAAATTTTGTGTTTGTTATGCAGCCTGTAGAGCTACCATCTACATATAATGTATGAGTGTCATTTTCCCCTTCTACTTTAAGTTATATTTTCCGTAATCAGAAGAGAATCTATAGTAAAAGAGCATCGTAGCGTTTTAGATGTGATTCTAGAGAAGAATGTTGAAAATTAGGTAGATTCTTGGCAGAATCGGCAAAGAGAGGAACACTGAAAAGATGAAGGGACAGGACGTGTGTTAAGACATCGGGGAATAGCCTCCATGGAATTACAGGGAGCTGTAGAGGGTAAAAGTTATATGGGACGGCATAGATTGGAATACATTCATCAAATACAGTGAGGCGCCAAAGAAAATGGTACAGGCATGCAAACATGCAGAATACGGTGGTGCTGTCGGCAAGGCCTGTATAAGACATCAAGTGTCTGTCGCAGTTGTTGGATTGGCTACTGCTGCTACAATGGCAGGTTATCAAGATTTAAGTGTGTTTTAACGTGGTGTTATAGTCGGCGCACGAGCGATGGGACACATGTCCGAGGTAGCGATGAAGTGGGTATTTTCCCGTAAGACCTTTTCACAAGTGTACCGTGAATACCAGGAATCCGTTAAAACATATAATCTCTGACATTGTTGCGGCCGGAGGAAGATCCTGCAAGAATGGGAGCAACGATCACTGAAGAGAATCGTTCAACATGACAGGAGTGCAACCCTTCCGCAAATTGCTGCAGATTTCAATGCTGGGCCATCAACAAGTGTCAGCTTGTGAACCATTCAACGAAACATCATGGGCTTTCGGAGACGAAGGCTTACCCGTGTACCCTTGATGACTGCACGACACAAAGCATTATGCCTCGCCTGTCCCCGCCAATACCGACGGTGGACTGTTTGAGATCAGAAACATGTTGCCTGGTCGGAGGAGTATCGTTTCAAATTGTATCGAGCGAATGGATGTGTAAGGGTATGGACCCTGCGTGTCAGAAGCGGACTGTTCAAGCTGATGGAGGCTCAGTAATGGTTTCACAAGCTGCGGCATGGTCGCGAATAACACAGTGACCCGAATATAAAATAAATTTTCTTTACTTTACGTCAATGGTCACAAACTTTTAGTCATCGTAGTACCGGTTTCGGTCTATAACGACAATCTTCATACCTGTTTATAAAAACATGTCCTTATGTACTGGAGCCATAGTCGAATCTTAAAGACAAAATGCTGGTGCTGATTTTGTGTTTAGCATTTGATGATACGCCTATGGTTCCACCAAACTCTCCAGACATGAACATTATTGAGGGTATATGGGATCCAACGTGCTGTTCAGAAGAAATCTCCATCCCCTCGTACTCTTACGGATTTATGGACATCCCTGCCGGATTCATGGTGTCAATTCCCTCCAGCGCTACTTGAGAAATTAGTCGAGTCCATTCCACTTTGTGTTGCGGCACTTCTGCGTGCTCGTGGGGACCCTACACGATATTAGGCAGGTGTACCAGTTTCTTTGGCTCTTCAGTGTAACTTAGACTGTAGGATGCAGGGGCTACTTTGAGGTGTGGAGATTAGCACAGGATAGGAATTCGTGATGGGGAGCACCAGAACAGTGAGACTGAAGACGAAGACAAACACACACACACACACACACACACACACACACACACACTAACACACAGAGACACACACATAGCCGGCCGCTGTGGCCGAGCGGTTCGAGGCGCTTCAGTCGGGAATTGCGTTGCTGCTACAGTCGCAGGTTCGAATCCTGCCTCGGGCATGGCTGTGTGTGATGTCCTTAGACTAGTTAGGTTTAAACGGTTCTAAGTCTAGGGGACTGATGACCTCAGATGTTAAGTCCCATAGTGCTTAGAGCCATTTGAACCACACCCCCTACACAAATCTTTTCTTTCTACTGTTACTTCTCATACGAGAACAAATAAAAAAAATAGAACTATATTTTCCATAGGCCCTTGCAAGTCTCAGACATCTATGATGCATACAAGCAAACTGAAGTGACGAATGGAATTTGTATCTAGGCCAGAGTTAGGACGTGGGTCTCCTTCTCATAGGCAGATACACTAAGCATTACGCATCCTTGGCAGGCACAGCGGCTTAGCCCAATTGCATGGACCACCCTAGCCTCCTTCCTTGCTCTCAATTAACATTAACTCCTCAGGCCAATTAGTATTCCCCCTGAACTCTAACCATATTGTAGAGGCTCTACAGATGTGTTGGAATAGCACCACAGCATCGAATGAAACAGGGGAGGGGGTGCCTGTCTGAAAGCATACATGGCCTGAGGCATGAATGGGAATTTAGTTTGAGGAGGGAGACGTGCTAGGATATTTTTAGCACATCTACATAGTGTAGCGGCACCACCGTTTAGGATAGGAGAAGTTAGTTTTGCGTGATATTCTGAGCACAAGTTACAGCCATATGCGGGCAGATTGCAGTGAGTTACGCAGACCAACAGTTTGGAAGTAGAATAGAGGCCACAGAGCCGTCAAATTGCTGAAAGAGTATGCATAGCTGTTTTGTATGTCGCAAGTCGCAGGCAGAAGGGTTCCACTGGTCAACCTAGGATGTTATGAGTATGTGACGTGAAGCGGAGTGCTTGGCAAAACAGAGGCTCACAGCTTTTCTAACGAGATTCATTCAAGTATGGCAGCTCTCCTGAATGATGGGGCATATCACAAAACTGGTTACACACAGCAGCAGATGGGGCTCCAGCGTTCCAGTCCATGGTGGGTGGCTGGTTCGACCCCCTGAGGCTGAGTGGGATCCGTAGCCAGCCAGCCAGCCGTGGGCCACTCCATGACTTGCTACTGCGGGCAGTCGTCCTAGCTTCCAACACATGCCAGAGGCATCCCAAGGCGAGGGCCGCAGATTCGGACTCCTGTTCGGGAGCGCTTGTTATCGCCACAATCTCAGCCACACTGGCGAGAAGCAGCAGCAGCTGGCCACCTGCAGCTCACACCGAGCTGTGCTGAGTTGGCTGGGATGCAGACCACTGAGCCAACTGTCGGCGCATCCTGACGCCGTCACAGTTCCGCAGCACGGACCGCTGGGGTGCTTCCTCAGCATTGCGGGGCCCTGTGATGCAGACCAAGAGGCACTGTAGTTGGAAACAATAAATCACTTGGAAAGTTCTCGCTGAGTTTTAATATGGTGCCTTCTACCTCTTCCAACTACAATAGTGAGCAGGAGGCACGGGTTTTAATCCCAAACTTGGTACAAATATTCATTTGTCACTTAGCTCTGCATGTATGCATCATAGCTATTTGAGACCTAAAAATGTCTTTAGAACCATATAGTTTCATTTGATTAAAGTGTCTGTAACTGGGTTTCAGGCAGGATACCCTGTTTCGTTCGATGCTGAGGTGCTATTCCAACACAGTTGGAGGGCCTCTGCAGTGCTGTTCGCGTTTATGGGGAATACCATCTGTGCTGAGGCGTGAATAGCTGTTCGGGTTGAGGAGGGAAGCATGCAAGGGTAGTCCTTAAAGTTATACAAAAGCCACTGTGTCAGGGCGGCATAGTGGTTAGTGTATCTTCCTAATGAGCTCGATACCTGGATTCGAATCCCGGCCTTGGTACAAATTTTCATTCGTCGCTTTAGTCTGCATATATACAAACAAAAAAGGGTGATAAAATGCCGAAGGAGACTCCTTCAGAACTGTCAGCAACTTTGGAAAGATCTTCGTTGACTTTAAACCGTTTCAAATAAATAATTTTACGTTGTCATGATATTCCTATTTGAACAAAATACACATGTGAAGGCTGGTTTACAAATTCCTGTAAAGAACATTATTCTCCACATTAGATTTCCAATAGACTTAAGTTTCTGCACAGTGTGTTTCATAAATAAATCAATATAATTATGGTCGTCGACGCCATAGGTGTGGGCGGTCCTCGACGCCATAGGTGTGGGCGGTCCAGCCGTCCTGTTCTGTGCGAGGCATCAGTAATTGCATAACTGCTGTGTAATCAGTCCTAAGCTATGGACTACACAGGAAGAGCCACATTTAACGTAGTTGTAAACGGAGACAGGCGCAGCAGCAAAATCTCTGAGTACGTTGGCAGCTTTCTAGAGCAGGTTGAAAGAGTAGCGTAATGCGCATACGGCGGCATGAAACCGCAGCCGCGGTACAGCCCTAATTAGCGCAATAACCTGTGCGCACGTGTCGGCGGCCACGTGACCTGCTTACGTAAAGCACACGTGGCTGGATCTGGCCTGTGATCAGGGCTAATGCGGAACGTGACCAATTACTCGCCGCGCCGCCGTGGGGCGGTGTGGCGTGGCGAATGCTTTAACAGCCGCGGAAACCTGCAGGGCTCAACTTCGCGCCGCCTACGGTCCGACCATTAGCTCTGGAACTGAACGGAGCGACTAATCCGCACCAGATGTTCACTGATTATTCTTTTCTCTGAATGTGTACCAATAGTGCTCATTAGGAGAGATTATGAGAGTAATTGATGATAGTAAAAATGCTGTGTTAAGAGGTCAACTTGACTAGTGATAGCGAGAAATGCATCTCCATTCCAGGACATTAAGGAAAGACGCTCTTTTGATGACAGGACAGCGTGTACGAATATGTCATATTTAAAAGAAAGTCATTTTCATGCTCACCACGTTGAGCCAAGAATCTACCCACAGCCGGCATGCTGCAGGCTTGTAGCTGAAGTCTTCATACTGCACCATTTACACTCCTTGCAGTAGCTCTGCAGAGAGGTATAGGAAATGAGGTACGGACGTTTCTCACACAGATCTGCCTTTGCAGTATTCGCGCTCTTCCCGTGATGTAGATTACGGTTGTGACACGCGATGTGTCGAGCAATAGGTTCGAAAATTTATTAGTGCATCCGAAAAAAGGTTTGCGCTGCAATAGTATGTTTGTGCGACACTCCTGCATAAATGAATTCTTGAACGCGAAATTGTATCTTTCCTTTCGCTGTCTTCTATAAACAGACTGGCTAACACGAGTGACTTGATAGAAGCCTTCGTCCCGCTAACCAGAATCAGAATTTTCTCTGGCTCTCGGCAAGAACTTTTGCTAAGGTATGCCGTGGTAGTTGTATGCGTCAAACGTCAACCTGTTTTAGAGATACACTCATTTCCGATAACCTACCTACTTTAATTGCAGGATAATTCTCTGATTATAGCGAGATGTGGATGGAATTCTGTCATGTGTAGCTAAATTTGTTCTTAATCCTACGTTACCCGTGTGCAGTAGAGTTTTGTATTAACGAAGTTTTAAGAAAGTTGGATGCTAAACGGTGTATCTCGCCTCTGTAGCTTGCAATTACTATCGTGTTTCTAAGTTAACTGTGAGCCTCATCAGGATATGTTGGTGCATTTCATACACAATAAATTCAGTGTTGACTACTCCACAAAATGTCAAACTACACTGTTTAATTTAAGTATATTCTTCGTTTTATTTAGGGAAGTTTGATCCCCTGTGCTCTGGGTCCGGTTCACATTATCATAGAAGATTACTGGGAGGAATATCGTACTATAACACATATGTTTGTCATGAGGGAGGAATTAGTTAGTTCAAAAAACGATATAGTCGAAGAGACGATGGCATCCTCCAAGCTGTATCGGTACAAGTAATCGAGCTTCAATGCCTCACAGTTCCATTTCCTTGAAGATTTTTCTCGGCGTTATATCAAAGACGCAGGGAAAATTTCTGTCGTGGGTACCGAAAATGGATTGAGAGTAAATCGAAGGAAGACGAAAGTAATGAGAAGTATCAGAAATGACAACAGCGAGAAACTCAACGTCAGAGTTGGGGGTCACGAAGTACACGATGATAGGGAATTCTGTTACCTATAATGGCGGACGAAGTAGGAGAACATAAAAAGCATACTAGGACTGGCAAAAGGGCATTCCTGCCAAAGAGAATACTATTAGTACCAAACGTAGGCCTTAATTTGAGGAATAAATTTCTGTTGATGTACGTTTGAAGTAAAGCATTGTATGGTAGTGAAACATGGACTGTGGGACAACAGGAACAGAAGAGGGAAGAAGCATTCGAGATGTCGTGCTACAGATGAATGTTGAAAATTATGTGCACTAATAATGTTGGGGATGAGGAGGTTCTACGCAGAATCGGCGAGGTAAGGAATATATGGAAAACACTGACGAGCAGAAGGGACAGAATGATACGACATCTGTTAACATATAACTTCCATGGTACAGGGTGACACAGTACGACGGGAATGTTTGAAATGAGTAGTGGCAGCCATGGGCAGGTGGAAGCACTGCGGTTTCATGACAGTTAGCGAGTATACAGTCCGCCATTGCAATAATAATGGATCAGTGGAACAGACCACAGCGCGCGTTAGCCATAAAAACGTTTTATAAAAACAGTGATAGTTTGGCAACGGCGCAGAGGGAGTTTCGACGTTTTTTATAATTTAAGACGTCATGACAAAACGATTGATTAATAACTCTGAAGAGACTGGATCCGCCCTGAAGAAGAAACCAACAGGATGACGAAGAAATGTGCGTTCTCCAGCGAACATTGATGTTGTACGCGAGTCTGTCTTACGGAGCCCACGGCGTTCAATTCGTAAACAAGCAGCACTTGTTGGAATGTCCTGGGAGATTGTTTGTAGAATTCATCTAGATTAAAAATTTCATCCGTACAAGCTACAGATCGTGCAACAATTGAAGGACAACGATTGCCGGTTACGATTATGATTCTGTCAACAAATGATAACAAAAATAAACAATGACAATGAATTTATAATCAAGTTGTTCATGTCAGATGAGGCACATTTTCATCTCACAGGTTATGTGAATAAACAAAACTACCATTACTGGGCAAACACAAATCCTAATGACGTTCGCCGGTGTGGCCGGTGTGGCCGAGCAGTCCTAGGCGCTTCAGTCTGGAACCGCGCAACCGCTACGGTCGCAGGTTCGAATTCTGCCTCGGGCATGGATGTGTGTGATGTCCTTAGATTAGTTAGGTGTAACTAGTTCTAAGTTCTAGGGGACTGATGACGTCATGTTAAGTCCCATAGTGCTCAGAGCCATTTGAAGCTAATGACGTTATGGGCGCCCTTTGTACGCTAGTAAGGTGTGGTGTTTCATCACATGGGATTATCGGATCGTATTTTTTCGTAAATGAACAGGGAAACACAATAACTGTCAATGCCGATCGTTACGCGGAGATGTTACGAACTTTCGTTACACCTGCATTGAACAACTTCCCAAACGTTCAAGAAGCCGGGTTTCAACAGGACGGAGCGACGTCACACACTGCACGGCAATCGATAGCATATGTGAGAGAATTGTTTGGCAACCGTGTGATCTCACGATTCGGTAACATTCCCTGGCCCCCTATATCGCCAGATTTATCGGTTTGTGATTTTTTCTTGTGTGGCTACCTCAAGAGCAAAGTCTACACGACTCGACCTAGAACCCTGGATGATTTAAAACAGGGAATTCGGGATGGAATTCACAGTATTCCAGCTGAGATGTGGCAGCGGTCAATGACTAACCCAACAGCATATTTCACAAATGTTTTCATACGGGAAGATGCCATTTAAAGGACGTACTTTTTTAAAAAAAATGATAAATGCCGTCAATGTTTCGTAAATGGTCAACTTGTAAGGTTTCTATTACTATGGATGCAATTTCTTTCCTTCATCACTTCTAGTTTTATTGGATTGTGGAAATGTTCCCTTTTTTCTGTGTCACTCTGTACTACAGAAAGCTGTAGAGAATAAAAAGTGAAGTATCCTAAACTTTAAACACTTCTACGAAAACAACACAAGTGTTTATATTTAAGAACACAATGAATTCAACACAAATAGTCTTCGTTGACCGTCAAAAACAAGTAACCAATTTTGTACTCTTTCCGAACTAAACGCAAGTACTTGGAGCAACAAAAGGAAGGCTTTCACAGTCAGAGTTCGTTCTCTACTAGTTGACTATCAAATGTTTAAGTCCTCGCTCTCCTTGAGCAGAGCACGTTACCACAGATTAATGCAATCTTGCCAAATGAGTCTGACAGAATACCACCAGGCAGCAAGCCGGTTCTGATCTCCCTTGGCGTCGACAGTGGCGTAAGTTCGGCGGCGCTGGATCCGGAGCAGACTTCCTGTATTGGATGGCTGCGTAGTAACCGTCGTGATCGTTCTTTTTCCTTTAATGCTTTATTGTATTTGCAATTCCCCATCTGGGGCGGGCTGGCAGCAGCATAGGCGCTGCTCTTCACTCAAGAGACATTACAAATAGACAGGAAGACATTTGAAACAATATAAAGAAGAAAATATGGCGGAACATAGAAAAAAAGGCGGAACATAAGTGAAGAAAGCATACAAAAAGCGGTGGCTGTAAAACGGAGGTAAAAATCTGAAAAAGTAATTTACACAAAGAACACACTCTGTAAGGATTAAAAGGCACCAGGCAAAGTATGGCCAGAGCATAAAAAGTCTCAGAACGATTAAAACAACCACGCGATGGACGGCGTAGCACGGAACAATCAGACAGCATATTATATACGGGTCGAGCACACAATTAAAACCTCATCACTTGATGACACCGTATAAAGGCACCGAACACAACACGAATGCAGCACCACACTTAACGATGATTGAAAACCTGGGAGGAGCTTCCAGGGGTGGGGGACAAGGGAGAAGGGAAAAGGAGGCGAGAAGGGGGGGAGAGAAAGGGGGATGAGGTGGGGAGCGCGCTGAAGGGGGCCGGGGAGGGAGGACAGGAGAGGAAAACAGCTAAGAAGAGGGTGCAGAGACTCAATGGGGGAAGGAGGAAAATCCGCTATGAGAGAAGGAGGGGTGAGGAAATGGGGTGCCCTGGGTAGGAGGGGGGGGGGGGGGTGCAGAAGGTCAGGCTACAGTTGGTAGGAAGGGTAGATGTCACAGTGAAATTCAACATCTGGGAGGCGGAGGTGCTGTAAACTGCCCCGATGAAGGAGATAGAAGCTGTGGAGGTGGAGAGATGTAGGGATACAGCGATAGAGGCGCTGCAATGGGCGGGGGGTGGAGAGAAAGTAGGAAATCAGGTGGAGGTGGGGGGGGGGGGGGGGAGCTGTGATCGTCACGCAAAAGGTTCGCGTTATGAGCGACCTCTCTTCCCGATTTAAACGCCCTCCGTACTGTGGTCCTGTGAACGTGAACGCCCTGTGCTGGTCGCGCTGCAAATGACGGAGTCGAGACGTCGCATAGTCGCAGGGACTGAGCTGGCAACCAATCCGACAGCGGTGTCCTGCCGTGTGGCGTCGGCGTCGGCGCTTGACGGCTTTTGCGACACGCCAAAAACTGTAGAAGAAAAGAGAGGTTGGAATACAACCAGCAAATAACAGAATATGAAGGCTGCAACGTGGAAAGCTTGGCACAAGAGCGATTAATAGTCCAAAATGACAATCGCTGTTGGTTTCTCACGTAAAAAAATTTTGCCTCGCAGGTAGAGAATATAAAATAAATTTTACACATGCTACAAGAACTGTACAGATTTGCGTCTGCTTAAGAGAGAAGATAGATTCTAAATTAAATGATAATTAATTGAAACCCTCAGCTGCCGTCAGGTGAGGTTGATAGACCTCATTTGAGACAGCTGAAAATGTGTGTCCCGACCGGGACTCGAACCCGGGATCTCCTGCTTACATGGCAGACCCTCTATCCACCTGAGCCACCGAGGACACAGATGAATAACGCGACTGCAGGGACTTATCCCTTGCACGCTTCCCGTGAGATCCACATTCCCAACTGTCCACAATCTACACGCGTAATGTACCTAATAGATATTTGCCCATCCACTCATTACTCGTGCACACTAAGGTGACGATTCCCGTAAGAGTACATTACGTATGTAGATTGGGGACAGTTGGGAATGTGGGTCTCACGGGAAGCGTGCAACGGAAAAGTCCCTGCAGTCGCGTTATTTTATGTGCCCTCGGTGGCTCAGATGGATAGAGCGTCTGCCACATAAGCAGAAGATTCCGCGTTCGAGTCCCGATCGGGGCACACATTTTCAGCTGTACAAAACGAGGTATATCCACAACGTCAGCAACTGAGGGTTTCAATTAATTATCATTTATTCTAGAGAAGCTGCACGGTCATCAATGGTATCTGTTCTTTCGAAAGCAGTTACTATCTTCATAGATTCTAAATTAGTATATCACGTGAATGACATTCGTTTTCTCCATGAATGCGTTTTAGACAGGTACGTGCCGAGTAAAACTGTGAGGGACGGGAAAAACCCACCGTGGTACAACAACAAAGTTAGGAAACTACTGCGAAAGCAAAGAGAGCTCCACTCCAAGTTCAAACGCAGCCAAAACCTCTCAGACAAACAGAAGCTAAACGATGTCAAAGTTAGCGTAAGGAGGGCTATGCGTGAAGCGTTCATTGAATTCGAAAGTGAAATTCTATGTACCGACTTGACAGAAAATCCTAGGAAGTTCTGGTCTTACGTTAAATCATTAAGTGGCTCGAAACAGCATACCCAGACACTACGGGATGATGATGGCATTGAAACAGAGGATGACACGCGTAAAGCTGAAATACTAAACACCTTTTTCCAAAGCTGTTTCACAGAGGAAGACCGCACTGCAGTTCCTTCTCTAAATCCTCGCACGAATGAAAAAATGGCTGACATCGAAATAAGTGTCCAAGGAATAGAAAAGCAACTGGAATCACTCAATAGAGGAAAGTCCACTGGACCTGACGGGATACCAATTCGATTCTACACAGAGTACGCGAAAGAACTTGCCCCCCTTCTAACAGCCGTGTACCGCAAGTCTCTAGAGGAACGGAGGGTTCCAAATGATTGGAAAAGAGCACAGATAGTCCCAGTCTTCAAGAAGGGTCGTCGAGCAGATGCGCAAAACTATAGACCTATATCTCTTACGTCGATCTCTTGTAGAATTTTAGAACATGTTTTTTGCTCGCGTATCATGTCATTACTGGAAACCCAGAATCTACTATGTAGGAATCAACATGGATTCCGGAAACAGCGATCGTGTGAGACCCAACTCGCCTTATTTGTTCATGAGACACAGAAAATATTAGATACAGGCTCCCAGGTAGATGCTATTTTTCTTGACTTCCGGAAGGCGTTCGATACAGTTCCGCACTGTCGCCTGATAAACAAAGTAAGAGCCTACGGAATATCAGACCAGCTGTGTGGCTGGATTGAAGAGTTTTTAGCAAACAGAACACAGCATGTTGTTATCAATGGAGGGACGTCTACAGACGTTAAAGTAACCTCTGGCGTGCCACAGGGGAGTGTTATGGGACCATTGCTTTTCACAATATATATAAATGACTTAGTAGATAGTGTCGGAAGTTCCATGCGGCTTTTCGCGGATGATGCTGTAGTATACAGAGAAGTTGCAGCATTAGAAAATTATAGCGAAATGCAGGAAGATCTGCAGCGGATAGGCACTTGGTGCAGGGAGTGGCAACTGACCCTTAACATAGACAAATGTAATGTATTGCGAATACATAGAAAGAAGGATCCTTTATTGTATGATTATATGATAGCGGAACAAACACTGGTAGCAGTTACTTCTGTAAAATATCTGGGAGTATGCGTGCGGAACGATTTGAAGTGGAATGATCATATAAAATTAATTGTTGGTAAGGCGGGTACCAGGTTGAGATTCATTGGGAGAGTGCTTAGAAAATGTAGTCCATCAACAAAGGAGGTGGCTTACAAAACACTCGTTCGACCTATACTTGAGTATTGCTCCTCAGTGTGGGATCCGTACCAGATCGGTCTGATGGAGGAGATAGAGAAGATCCAAAGAAGAGCGGCGCGTTTCGTCACAGGGTTATTTGGTAACCGTGATAGCGTTTAATAAACTCAAGTGGCAGACTCTGCAAGAGAGGCGCTCTGCATCGCGGTGTAGCTTGCTCGCCAGGTTTCGAGAGGGTGCGTTTCTGGATGAGGTATCGAATATATTGCTTCCCCCTACTTATACCTCCCGAGGAGATCACGAATGTAAAATTAGAGATATTAGAGCGCGCACGGAGGCTTCCAGACAGTCGTTCTTCCCGCGAACCATACGCGACTGGAACAGGAAAGGGAGGTAATGACAGTGGCACGTAAAGTGCCCTCCGCCACACACCGTTGGGTGGCTTGCGGAGTATCAATGTAGATGTAGATGTAGAATTAGGAACCATGTACTTAGGTTTTAAAGTTGTAAAATGCGTTTGGTTTACCCTGTACGTAACGAGGAGTGCCGACACTTGGAGATCGTACCTCGTGCGAGACCGTTCGAGACCACCCTCCGCCCGCCTGCTTCTCCCGAGGGTACGCCCAGGCGCTCCCCTTGTACAAACTGGGCCAGCTGCCTGCAGCACTTTGAGGGCTTATTGGAAATTCCTGCTCTTTCCACGTCGCTGGAATTCCGATATTAAGACGTGCTTTGTTTATCAACGCGGCCGTGCTATTCGGTGCACGCGGAGGTGCCTCCGGTGCCCCCAAGCAGCCTACAAGTACTTCCGGTCCGGGGCACAGCCAACAGCCGCCGCTAGCAACTCATCTGCTCGAAGGCAGAAGCTTGTCTCTTGTTCTCGAACCGCCTGCAGCTATATGCTACTTCCACTTGCCCTGAGTCTCCCGAACACACATTACTCGTGCACACTAAGGTGACGATTCCCGTAAGAGTACATTACGTACGTAGATTGGGGACAGTTGGGGACGTGGGTCTCACGGGAAGCGTGCAACGGAAAAGTCCCTCCAGTCGCGTTATCCATCTGTGTCCTCGGTGGCTCAGATGCTTAAGCCGCATGACAGGACAGGCAGTTTAAATTGTGGAAAGGGACCAAAATAAGGGGCTGTCAGTTACACTCGAACATACAACGTTATTTACTTGATCAAACATTCCGAAAACCAAATTTAAAAAAAAAGCAGCTTTCATCTTTGGAACTTGATCACCGGCTGAATGCGCCGCACAATCTAATGCCTTAAGGGCAAGACAACTTTAATTTAAAAACGGCTGAAAGCCAATCACTTAAAACGCAAGCATAATCAGAAATTTAAAAGGCAAGCCTTGCCTCACAACAGTTCTTTAATCAAGCTGAAGGCCAAAAGAATCCAACACTTCAAGAGCAAACAACTTAAATTCAGAATCGGCTGATGACCCAACACATACAACTCCATAATATTAAATTTTTTTAAAAGTACCAGAGGCCTTACTTGAAACAGTTCTTTAAATTAACCTGAAGACCTTAAGAGCAAAGCAACTCAAACTCAAAATCGGCTGAAGGCCGAACACTTAAAATTCAACAACATTAAAATTTTAAAATGCCAAAGGCCTTACGTGAAACAGTTCTCTAAATTAGGGTGAAGGCCTAAAGAATCTTACACCTTAAGGGCAAAACAACCTTAATTTAAAAATCGGCTAGAAGCCATACAAGTACAAACAACAAGAACAAAAGGCACTACACCAAAGGGTGCTCAGATGTTCGAGGGTCGGCCTGGAATTCAAACACTAACGCTCGCTCAGGTGAGACAGGCAGTCGGCCCAACCATTTTCAATCTGCTGGGAACCCAACCGACAGACAGTCAACAGACCAATGACGAAGATCAGTTCCGCTCCACACTTCCACCAAAACTCAAACGATGCTAACAGCGGAGTCTGGAACAACAACCAGAACGGATCACAGACAACCCATAAGTGATGGACGACCAAAATACACATCTAATCAGACGACTGACCAAATGGTCAAGCAAGGTCGTTGCCGCTCAAACGTGTGTGTCGGGAATTGTCGGGCGAGTGATGGCTATCCTGTCCTTCCTCGCTACTCACGCCAACCGACCAATTCAGAGCCAGTACGCCGACAACCTTTAAATAACTTGTCAGTCAAAGCCATATAAACTACACACAGTTTCACGAACACTTGCACGAAGAACTAGACAATGCTAACGGCAGTGACTGAGCAAAACGAGGACGAACCACGAGTTGAGACACACACTGCCAACCCATAAGCAAATCCGGGCAAATACACGTCGTCCGGTAAGACGAGCAACCGACGATCAACCAAGACCGTCCCCAGCCATGTGTGCCGCCAACGGTCGGGCGAGTCATGGCTATCCGAACCTCACTGCCGCGCCAATCCGACCGCACTTCTGCCGCGTCCCAACTGTCCGAACTCCACTGCTGTCGCGTCTCAACTGTCCGACTGCCCGGTCTGAACTGCACTGCTGGCGCGTTCCAACTCCTTGGACGACACACGACGACCAGGAAGCAATAGCAGTCCAGCAAAGATAATACGGCAGGGCCTATATCGATAAGCGCTGCTGCTGCCGCTTACGAGCAGGCAAGGCAGCATCTCAGTGACACCAGTAACTGAAAATTAACATAACGAGGCGGCAGTACAGTAAAAACAGGGTGTTAAATAAGAGATGGCACGAACACGAGCCACGAACGGCTCACTGCCATTGTAGACAATCATACGGGACCTTCGTCTGTTTCTTTATATACCGTAACAGTTCTGTCACTAAATGTAACCGGGGTTTCTCTTTTGATGCTAGGCAATTGTCAGGATGAGCATTACTGCAAAGGGCATTTGATTCTAAAGCATTATGTCACGGTGAAAATACTAAATAAATTAATTTTTCTCTCTTAACAACATGTGGGCAGGGTGGGTTCTTCCTTGGCTCGGGTATGAGGTAGAACGAAACAGCGTTTTTACATAAGATAACTTTTATTGAAGATTTGTACAACTCTTCCCTTACTCGATTGTTCTGGCTGAGAGAGCGGCAGCTGTGTCGTTTGCGAAGCCTCTCTTGCGGCAGCGGCGGCGTCTGATTACGCCTGGCGGTGTGTATCTCGTGTCGCCGTCTCGCCCAGTTGACTGGAGACGCGTCTCGTGCGGTGGCCCGTTTAATTATTGAGAACGAAGATGTGCATCGGATGATGATACCTTGCATGTGGCGTCCCAGTGTTTCTCTTCTCTAAGCGGCCGCGTGTGTTGTGCGTCGGCCAGCGGAGCGGCGCGGCGCGGCGGGGGAAGGCCAGTGTCCCGGACTCCAACAACGGACTCCCGCTTGCCAGTCTTCGGCTGTCAGATCTTCATCCCAGCTCACAGGTGACTGCTGACGTGAGGCCGTCTCCTTCCCGTCCTCACGAGTCACCCGCGTACGTAAAAATCAGACTTCAAATACCTATTAACTCTGTCTTCTGGCGCCGAGGCTGCTGCTTGCTATTCCATTATAGCGGTGGACTTGGTGCGTCTGCGTACGATGTAGTCTCTTCTTGCATGACGGTCTTCAGCACCGAAACTGAATGAAAACTACTGCTACTCTTCTCTTGTCGGGTCCACTCCGTCTCTCGTATTTATTCACTTCAGCTCAATGGAGGTGAGCGACTTCACGGTCATTGCCTCTTCTGTCGCGTTGAAAAGCTTCTCGAAGAATCTTCTTAACGTCGGTCATTGGGTCTTGGAATGTAGGCTAGAGCCTTTGCTCACATGTGACAACTGAGAAACACGTGAGCCGGTCCGGCGATGCCCTGACGGCTGAATCGACAGCGTCCGCTTATATGGGGAGGGCGATGGCTTCTTCTGTCACGTGAAAAGCTTCTCGGAGAATCTTTTCGACGTGAGCCGGTCGGGCGATGCCCTGAGGGCTGAATCGACGGTTTCCGATTCTCTCCTGAAAGTGCTGACTTCAAGCGCCGGCCGTTGCCACTGCTGCTTTGTCCGCTGTTTACCAGTGTGTAATTCTTCTAAACTAAGTTTTTCATTTATTTTCTAATTTCTACTTCACTTTGATTTCACTAATTTATTTACTTAGGTACCACTCAACAATACTGACGCATCACCAAAAAATAGCTGATGTAGGGTAAAGAAATTTCGAGAATATGTTTGTCTAGGTAACACATGTAGCTGATGTGCAAGATCACAGCTTAACGTAAGTGCGAGATAACACACTGCAAATGTGAAATGCCGGTACATTAATAACCAGTGTAAAAGATGAATGCAAGCAAGCAAACGTGCATGCATTGTGTTGTAAAGGTGCCGGACGTCAGATTGCGGTGTGGAGTTGCATGCCTGTTACAACTGGTCGGTCAATACAGCGACGGTTAATGCTGTTTGAGGATGACGGTCAAGTTGTTTCCTGATGATGCCCCATATGTGCTCGATTGGAGACAGATGTGGTGATCGAGCAAGTGAAGGCAAGTTGTTGACGCTCTGTAGAACATGTTGGGTTACAACAGCGGTTTGAGGGCGAGCGTAAACCTATTGGAAAACATCCTGTGGAATGCTGCTCGTGAATGGCAGCACCGCAACAGTAGGGATCACCAGATTGACGTACAAATTTGAGGTCAGGGTGCTGTCATACGAAATCACACCCCTCACCATAACTCGAGGTGTATGTCCAGTGTGTTTAGCATCCACAGCGATTGGTTGCAGCCCGTCAACTGGCCTGCTTATAACCAACACACAGCCAAAACTGGAATCGAGGCAGAACCAGCTTTCAGCAGAAAACACAACAGACCTCCACCCTGGCCTCCAATGAGCTCTCGCTTGACACAAATGGCGGTAGTTTGAGGTAAGCGGATTGCACGCTACATGGTTGTCTCGGAGCTGTCCTTGAAGTAACAGATTTGTAACGCTTCGCTGTGTCACTGTGGTCTCAACTGTTGCTCAAATTGAACTGCAGATGCAGTACAATGCGTCAGAGCCGTACGGTGAACTCGACGGCCATCCCTCACGGTAGTGCCACGTGGCCTTTCAGAGGCCTGTCTTCCTGTGATCGTACACTCCCGTGACCACCACTGCCAGCACTCATGTACAGTGGTCATATTCCTGTCAAGTCTTTCTCCAACATCGCAGAAGGAACATCCAGCTGTGGCTATATTCCTGCCAAGTCTTTCTCCAACATGGCAGAAGGAACATGTGGTGTCACCGCCAGACACCACACTTGCTAGGTAGTAGCCTTTAAATCGGCCGCAGTCCGTTAGTATACGTCGGACCCGCGTGTCGCCACTATCAGTGATTGCAGACCGAGCGCCGCCACACGGCAGGTCTAGAGAGACTTCCTAGCACTCGCCCCAGTTGTACAACCGACTTTGCTAGCGATCGTTCACTGACAAAATACACTCTCATTTGCCGAGACGATAGTTTAGCATAGCCTTCAGCTACGTCATTTGCTACGACCTAGCAAGGCGCCATATTCAGTTACTATTGATATTGTGAATCATGTACCGTCAAGAGCGACGTTCATCATTAACGGATTAAAGTTAAGTATTCCACCAGCTACGTCCGTTTTTCTAAATTCTAATTTCCTTGTCCTGTTCCAGACCTCACGCCAGCCTGCGTGAGCTAAAACGCGTGCCTTTCGGCCTCCTCTAGTAACACGGTGTTGGCTCTCCTGCCAACCACAATAGAACATCCAGCTTCTAGTAGTCCTATTACACGACCCCGTTCAAACTCAGGGAGCAGGGCGCTGTGACCGAGCGGTTCCAGGCGCTTCAGTCCGGAACCACTCTGCTGCTATGGTCGCAGGTTCGAATCCTGCCTCGTGCATGGATGTGTGTGATACCCTTAGGTTAGTTAGGTTTTAGTAGTTCTTAGTCTAGGGGACTGATGACCTCAGATGTTAAGTCCCATAGTACTCAGAGCCATTTGAACCATTTTGATTTGAAATTCAGTGAAGTGTTGATAATGGAGTCCTTCTCGCCTTGAATGCTCACCACGCCCAGTCTCAAAGGTAACCAACGCTCACGACCCTTACAGCGTGTAATTAAAGCATATCTGTTGACAACCTATAGTGGGCCTACTAGAGCCACTCTTAAGCGATAGATGCAAAATTTCAGATGGAGAAACGCGCCTACCTACTTTCGTTCATGTCGCACAAATTGGAGGACCTGACAGAAGAATCGAAATACATCTGCTGTGGAGTAGAAACTTTCGGTATTGGAAGTGCTTTTGAGCTAGTTCAAAAATTGTTCAAATGGCTCTGAGCACTATGGGACTTAACATCTATAGTCATCAGTCCCCTAGAACTTAGAACTACTTAAACCTAACTAACCTAAGGACACCACACAACACCCAGTCAGCACGAGGCAGAGAAAATCCCTGACCCCGCCGGGAATCGAACCCAGGAACCCGGGCGCGGGAAGCGAGAACTCTACCGCCCCACCACGAGCTGCGGACTGAGCTAGTGAAAGTTTTGGAATACTAGGAATAACAATGAATGTAACTGTGCCTTAAATTCGGCAAATATAATGTACTGTTTCCTCAGTAATGTTGTGTACTGCAGAAGGTGTATAAAAATGGCAACCACCACATTCAGTACAGGCATAACATCTTCGTAGATCGTACGAACCTGATCAGACGCAAGTATCCTTCGTCGGGAACTCCTGCCACGTATAAGCTGCGAGGTGGCTACGAGTGACAGAGTTCATCTCAGATGCGTTGCCTATGATATGCGGCTCTCCGTTGAGTCGTATCGACATCTGACGGGACATATTAAGTGGCACGTCATCTAAGACTACTGTAAGAACTTGTTCAACGAAAATCTTCTCCCTCCCTCCGTTAAAAAGTGATAGGTGGAGATTTAGCTCATTTATGTAATCGCCGATAATATCGGCCCATACAACACTGCAGACCGCTGTTGGTGGTGGTGCTCGAATGGGGCTAGAGGATTGTCCCACGTATAGACGTAGGTATTACAGTTAAAGAACCCATCTGTATTGAACCCTTTAAGTAACCTTAGAAAATTGGACTTATAGTCAAAACGCTGAAGAATCTATTTTACAAAACCGACCTCTGTGTCGAAAATCATGCACATATGAAGTATCTGGTGGTGATAGGGAACAATAGGTCGTCATGCAAGACATGCCACACGATACTTTCAGACATATCCATGGTATGAGCCATCGAGCTTGTTGAAGACTATTCTTCCACATATGTAATTAACTCCTCTTCCATGTCGACTCTTCGAGTAGTCCGTGGGCGGCCCTCATGGTGCACTGAGCGTATGACATCTGTCTCTTGGAGTCGATGGTGTAAGTTATGAAATGTTCGAGGCTGCACTGACGTCCGTTCCGATTCCGAGCACAGTAAACACATTGAGTTGGATGCGCATTGCCAGTGGTTCAGCCGTACCTGAAGGCATGTCTCGCAGCTCTGCGAAATTCTACTGTTCTTGTCACAAAATACTGTACGTATTACAAACACTGCCGTTACCTCCGCCATTACCGCAGTACACACTATCAGTCGACAGCAGTACTGCAATGCAAAACAACTCACTTGTCTCACAGTTGACGTATGAAAAACATTTGTGTATACACAGTAACTGATACACAAGAACGTAATGATGTGAAAGCAGAAGGAACGTTCGTCAATGGTAAGCAGCTGCACGTAAACAGAAAAAGTAAATTATCTTTGCTGAAGTTATGGCTCATGTCCATTCATTGTCCTTGTTGTTCCTGACATTCCGAAGCTTTCAGTGACACAGGATTACTTCTATGACCACACGTTCCTATTCCTTCGTTGTCGTAATTGACGCCACCATCGGCTCCTTCAGTTTATGTCCAATTGTTTGAATCAGCCTGTATGCAGTACAAGTCATAAAAGGTATAATGGCCCCTTTTATTTCGTGAATGATTCGAGATATCGAAACGGACTTTGCTGTAAATAAAAGTATGAAGAGGATCATGTAATTTTTGCACTATTAACGCTTGTAGATATTGAAACAAGTATAGACTTTTAATGTGACGGTGTACTATCAGTCATTTCAGAAACGTCACTGTCTATCGATGCCAGAGAAGGGTTGCTATGAGTGCTTTATGGATGGTGTTATCTGCGGCCAAGGAGGAAGTCGAAGCCCGTCAGCTGGTGCAGGAGTCTCTGAGAGTCTGCCTGGGGACGAGGAGACAATGACTGCCAGTCTAGGTTGGTGAGCAGCCAGTCTGTATACTGCAGTCACGGAGATGCGACCGCTGATAGACGAGAGCAGTACCGAGCTACGGGCAACATGTGCAGTCTGTCTGTCTCTTTCGCTTTCTCACTGCCGTGTACGGGGTACGGCGCCCGGGTGGACGTTACACCTGTCACGTGTTGCTAAGTAAGGATGTGGAAATGACAAGATTATGCTAGCGTGTTTGCAGGAGGACGAATAGCTGCCACGCTAGTGATCTCCGGAGCTGAATTAGTTGCCAGCTTTTTGTGCTTCAATGTGCGATCTGTTATGGTAGAGGGTACTTAATTCGTTTTCCTGTTTAGTGCTGTGTGATAGCTTAGCCGCGCGCGGCTCGTGTTCGTGCTGTTTATTACTTGACATTGCGGTACTGCCGTCCCGTTTCTTATTCGATTTACTGGCGTCACTAAGTTTCTGGCTTGCCTGCCCGTGAGTGGTAGCAGCATCGCTTATCGATAAGAGCACTGTGGTACTGTCTTTGGAGCGACCGCTAGTATTTCCAGGTCGTCGTGTGTCGGGAGATCAGTCGGGATGGAGCAGCAGTGATGTCTGGACATTTATTTTATTTTTTTATTGTCAAATTACAGACCTGTTACCTGATGTTTAAAACAGGTCGTACATCTTACAATATTCGTTTTTCTTCTTTTTACGGTTTTCTTTCCTTTTGTTCTATCTACAACATTTACAAAGAATGATACTTTTCAAAATAACAATAATTTAATGTTGAAATATAAATAAAATTTTGTTGTTTTTTAAGAAGAACATAAAAAGAAGATAGGATAGATGAGGGATTTGTTAGTACCATCACCGAATGTGACTGACGGTGAATACTTCGGAATGGTTTCTTGGAGCCGCCAGTCACACACACACACACACACACACACACACACACACACACACAAATGGTTATTAGTAGAGAAATAATGTTGCTTATCCTATTTATTACTAATCCTATGTATTAACTACTTTAGGTGCCCATCCATGTACAGCATTTGGTGTTTTCTTGGCTAGATTGCCAATACATTTGCTTATTCACTGTCACATCTCAGTTTCCTCCTCCTGTTCCTCCTCATTGTCACTATTTTCGTTGTCACTGTGGGTATCGCTGTCCATCCTCTGGAGATTGCTGTTACGATGCACATAGGCATGTCTATAATGTCGTGTCCGCATATACTCTTCATGTGTTGTTTTTGAAATACTGCTTGTTAGTGCGTTTAATTGTGACCATTGTTCTTCGTCTCTTATTGCTGTGTATATATCTATGTCTGTATCTGCGTAATCTAAGTGTAGTGTATGTTTATTGTTCACGTATTGCCCGCAGAAAAAGACAGTGTGTTCTGGAGAACATGTGCATGTAGGTGCCTGCCTCACACTCACGCGGTTTAAGTGCGTGGGATAAGGTCCGTGTCCGGTTAAGAAATGTACCATACCGCGGCTGGGAGCGATATGTCTCATTCTCAACCGCTCTCTTATGTCAGGGAGGAAGTCGTGCAGTCTACGTCCCTTATCACTTACATCCCACTCACCTTGCCATGTATCCAAACGCCAACTTTTCAGGTGACGTATCGTCTCTATGGGCACACCGGTTATTGTGTGTACCTTATCTAGTCTCCCCACCTTTAACCAGTTTCTTGCAGCTCTGTATTTGATCGTGATATCTATGGGGCATATTCCGAGCACCACACACAGTACATTCCCTGAGGTGGTACCGAAGGCTCCAGACAGCCTAAGTAGGACACTCCTCTGCCCTCGTCTGACCGATGCTTAGTTGGTGACCACGTTCAGTCTATGTGCCCACGTGCTAGCTGCGAAGCTGAGTACTGATTCGCAGAGCGCACAGTGGTATGTACGTATGACTGGTAGAGGTAGTCTGTACTGTTTTGAATTTAGCCTCACCAGTTTGTGTAGTATTTTTTCTGCTTTGTCTGTTGTTAGCCTTATGTGTTTGTGGAAATTCAGTTTTTCCTCTATGTGTAACCCAAGATAGCGCGTAATGCGTGCTCGTTTGATTTTGTGTTCCCAATTTTAACCGAAGGATTCCTTTGGAGTGATCCTTTCAGTGAAGTGTATGTTGTTTTGTTTTCGGCTATCCTGTTTGTTGTGACACCACTGAGTAATTGTTTGTGGTATTCCTCTGGCTTTCTCTTCTAACTGGGCTCTGTTGTTTGCAGTGACTACAACTAATAGGTCATCTGCGTAGGCGACAATTCCGTCTGACCTGTCATCCCCATCCAGAAGTTGTAGGAGGGGTTCGATTGTTATGTCCCAGAAGATGGGGCCGCAGATCGACCCTTGAGGACAGCCTTTGGTAATTCTTTTAATTACTTTCCGGCTGTCCATCTGCCATTCGACTACTCGGTCTTTACAGTAGTCTAGAAAACTATTGGACAGTGATTGCGGTACCTCCAGATGTCTTAGCCTCTGAAACAGTGCGGGCCGCCAAAGATTATCAAATGCTCCGGCAATGTCAATCATTATTGCCATGGCGTATTTCTGTTTTGTGGTGTTAACTATGTGCAGGGCCTGGTTGATGGCATCATCTATTGATCTGCCAGTACTGAAGCCGAACTGGTGTTGGCTCATACCCCTGAGAACTCTGTGTGTTTGCAGGCGCTTACACAGTAGCTTCTCCTGGATCTTTGCTAGGGTGTGTATTAGGCATATTGACCTGTAAGTCTTTGGATCTGAAGGATCCCTGTCCGCTGATTTCTTAATAATGACTGCTTTGGAGGTTTTCCATACTGTAGGTACCCTGCCTAACCGTAAGGCATCGTTCAGTAACGTTGTTAGGAACGGGGTGATCTGCGGTGCTAGGTTTTTCAGTGTTTCCGAGTGGATACCATCTGGTCCACGTGCTTTTTTGTTTTTGAGCTCTGAGATTGCTAGCGCAACCTCTTCTAGCGCAAAAGGACAGGTGACAGTTGCAGTGTTGTATGGTGTGTGTAGGTTTTCTCTTAGTGTTGCATGATATTGTGTGTCTGTATCGATAACGTCGTCAGGGAGCAGTTTATACAGCAGAAACTCCGCTGTGTTCCTCCATCCCCTCGTCATCATGCCGTCATCCTGCCTTAGCGTTCCCAGAACTAGTGGGGTTTTTATCTTCTCTGTCAGTATTTTGTATGGTTCTCTGTCAGTATTTTGTATGGTTCCCCCCCGCACACATTTTGCTCTGTTTGTGTTGTTACAAATAGCTTCCATTGTTGTCTACGCATGTTGTATAGGGTTTGTCTATATAAGTCTTGTGCATGCCTATATGCTTTAAGCCTTATTCGTCTGTCCCTATCTGCTATCGCCCTTTGGTATAATTTTCGTTTGCGTCTTGCGTCGTGTTTGAGTCTCGTGAGTTCGTAGGTCCATGGTACTGGTGAGCAATTTGTGTTCTTTGCTGTCGGTATTGAAGTGTTTTGTGCATGTTGTATTACCTGTGTCGTTGGATAATTTCCGTTAATTTGTTCCAGTCTGCTTTGTGCAACAGCAAGTGTCTGGTGTGTGATTTGGTCATTGTGTTCTGAGTGTGAGTTAGTGTGTATGTTATGACATTATGATCACTACTGGTTATGTTGTCGTGTACAGTCCAGCTTGTTACGTATGCCATTGCTGCATTATTTGCTAGCGCGAAGTCGATATTACTGCTCGTACCATCGAACCCTGCATATGCTGGTATAGGTCCTTCCGTATTCATTACATGTAATTGTGTTTCTTGTATTAGATCGGTGATTATGCGTCCTCTGTCATCTGTTCTGTCTGAGTTCCAGAGGTTCGATCTGGAATTAATATCAGCACTTATCACTAATTTTTTGCCTCTGGCATACATTACTAGGTCTCTGATGTAGTCTGCGTAAGGCTGTATTTGATGGCTGTATTGGGCGTACATGGATGCAATAACCCATGTGACGTTCCCGTTAGTTATCTTTATGGTAACCAAGTGTTGATTGCGTAACTGTTACCTTAATTATGTTATAAGTTCTATTTAGAATTACTATTGCAGCCTTACAGTCATTGCTGCCTGTTATTGTGGTAGAGTGTTTTGGTAGACATATCAGTTGCCCGTTTCTATTATAAGGTTCTTGTAGGCACATGATGTCTGCCTGCAAGTCTTGTGCTATTTTAGGAATTTCCGCTCTGACTGTCGTAATGTTTTTTTTTAATGTTGTAAGATATTCATTTTTTGTCTATGTGTTCTGGGTGTTTTACGTGTACAAAACATTTACTGCCAGTCTGTGAGTAATCGAAATATGTTCGTCCGTATGTTCTTACATGATCTAAATATATTTTGTCCAAGTCGAATGATTCTGACCTGCGCAGGCAGACCTGGAGCATGAGATCGAGCAGCGGCTCTGCTGATATAGGAATATTTTCTGTCTTTAGGATGATTCTGTCTGTTTGCTCAGTTACTGGAAAACAGAGAGAATCTCCCTTTGGATGGTACAATCTAAGTAGCATCCGCTGTGCTGTCTGCAGTATCTCTTTTTTCTCTAGCCTACTTAAAAGTAAGTTAAGTTCTTAATTATCATAATTAGGTGCAGCTGGCTTGCTGTTGGTGCTGGTTTCTGTTGCGGTCTCTGAGGTGGTACTAGACGGATTGTGACTTGGTGTTGGTCGCTGATTGGGGGACATTTTAAGACCTCTTTGGGATGTCACACGGTTACTTTTCGTTTTGTCACATGCTTCTTCAATGCTGTTTGCCTTCACACGTTTTTCACTGACGTTGGTGGTGCTTGCTGGCGTAGTGTCGGCGATGGTGGTGATTTGTATGGGACTGACTGTATGTGTTATATTGTCTTTGTTTATGTTTGGAGTGGAGGTTGTTGCCAGACGCACGTTGACATCGTTGCAAATGTCACATGTCTCTCCCTCAGATTTGTCCTCATCTAATTGGTCTACTTTTATAAGTCTGGGTCCGGCAGTTTGAATTTTGTAATGGTTTGTGGCCTGAATGTTTCGATGTGTTTTGATTCAGGGACTGCGTGCCTGTCTGTTCCTTGTTCCTTTTTCCCGGGGTGAAGAGTGCCTCCAGAGACAAATTTGACTGGTTTGATGTACTGTTCACATTTACGTGTGTCGTAGGGTTTTCTATGTGATGATGATTCTGGTTTGTGTTCATCCTGTGTATGTGTGGTGTGATGTACTTCGGCTGGGAGAAATTGTGAGGGAGTATGTCGGTTTTGTTTGTACATTTTCTTGTGCACAATATATGTAAGCTCATCTTCCAGCTCATCTATCCTCTGTGTTAATGTTATTTGGAAGTTTGTCCAATGGTGCAATTGTCTTTTAATTTGCTTTGCCACCTCGTAATGGATGGAGCCACAGATTGTCATGTCATCTAAATATTCTATCGTATTAATGCAGCTATCCTGTAACGTCGTTGAGTGTGTTAGGGGCGGGATGGGTTCATTATCGACGTAATTCTCCGGCAGAAGATTCATTTGTCTTCTCCTGGATATTGCTCTTTGGTAGCTTCTATGTAATGTTGACGGTGATTTGTATTGATGTGTTTTGGGTGATTGGCTTTGGGCGTTCGTGTTTCTTGCGTGTGTGCTGATTTTAGCTGACATAGTCTATAGTGTCCAGGAGCCGGCCATGCAACTGTTTATAGGTCTGACAATCACCTCCTTTTGTTTTATTGCAGACGCGTCCTCTGTATTTGCAGGGGATACAGACGCAAACCGCGGACCTGCACTCACTGCGCTTGTGTCCTTGGTTGCCGCTCTTGGCACACGTGACATCGGCTTTTCTGCAGGTTTTAGTCCTATGTCCTAGGTCACAACACTTAAAACACTGGTTTACGACTGTATAGTCTTTCACAGAAAGTGATTCGAAGTCTATGTAGACTCTCTGTCTTCTTGTAAGGACTCTGGTGTGGGCTGACTTCCCTTAGGCCCTGTTTTGAATCTTCTTTTGACCTCTCTGTCGAAGTCTTCTTTCGTGGTGTCACCGCTTGGATTCTGCTCGTAAAGGCTTTCTAGAAACTCTTCGTCAGTAAGTGTATCTGGCACGTCATATACTGCCACGAGTGGCTTGCGTTTTCGCGGTCCTTCACAGACAATGATGTGCAGGCCTTTAGTCATTTCTATTATTTTTCGACAATCCTCCTGTGTTTCCGTTTCTACTATAACTGCAGTCTGTGTGGCTCTGATTGATTTTATATGTATATTCTCTTTCCTGGGATTTATATTCTTGGTGATGGTCTGTCGAACAGCTTTGGCGTCTTGATTTTCTAACACACTCAACGACGTTACAGGATAGCTGCATTAATAAGATAGAATATTTAGATGACATGACAATCTGTGGCTCCATCCATTACGAGGTGGCAAAGCAAATTAAAAGACAACTGCACCATTGGACAAACTTCCAAATAAGTCCGCCGCTTGTGGTCGTGCGGTAGCGTTCTCGCTTCCCACGCCCGGGTTCCCGGGTTCGATTCCCGACGGGGTCAGGGATTTTCTCTGCCTCGTGATGACTGGGTGTTGTGTGATGTCCGTAGGTTAGTTAGGTTTAAGTAGTTCTAAGTTCTAGGGGGCTGATGACCATAGATGTTAAGTCCCATAGTGCTCAGAGCCATTGCCACTTCCAAATAATATTAACGCAGAGGATAGATGAGCTGGAAGATGAGCTTACATATATTGTGCACAGTTGTCTTGTGACAGCCAGAGCGAGAGCACCAGCAGCAGCGAGTACTGTTTGTATAAAGCGTTTATTTTGCATTTTGTTTACGACCTTCCACTAAGGAAGGGATTCTATTTGTGTTTATCTGCTCTGCATAGTAACTAACAGTTCTTGATAAAACTTTACGTAGTTTTCGTGTTAGATTTCTTAGTGTTTTCTTGATCGTTTAGAACAGAAAGCGCCCTAAAACCGTCTTTTGTTTGTTTCGCGGCCGTTAGCCACTAGTCACTTGAATCAGCAGTTGTCTTGTGACAGCCAGAGCGAGAGCACCAGCAGCAGCGAGTACTGTTTGTATAAAGCGTTTTTGTACTTATTTGCTGCGCTTAGCTTTTAAATAGTTTTTCTGGGAAAACCTAGCGTAGTTTTCGCGTCTCGTATTTCAGTGAGTGTTTCTTGATTATCAGAGTAGCTCATCAGAAGATTATCTTGGGAATTTGTCACCGTATAGAGTAGGGTAAACATAGTCATGTGTAGGGACTGTGGTTGTTGTGAGCGGACGCAAGGAGAATTGGCCACTCTTCGGGGGCAGGTGGAGGCTTTGTCTGTTAGGCTCATCGAGCTCGAGGCGCAGGCGTCGGCTCGTAGTGGCGTTGGGGCAACTGTGGTGAGACCTATGCCTACTTCGGTGGCCTTGGAATCACATGGAACCCCTGATGTCGCTGCGTCTTCCGGCAGTGAGCATCTTACCGGTCAGCCATCACTCCAGGGTGAATGGCGGACAGTGGTGGGCTCGCGCGTGCCTGGCCGAAAGGCGAAGGTGGGATCTGGCCGCGTGGCAGCTGCCTTACCCCTTTCCAACAGGTACGGGGTGCTTCCTAGTGGTGATGACATCGTTTCCGAGCCACCACAGGATGCCTCGCCTGTTGGGCCAGTGGCCGATTCTCCGGCAAGGTCCCGACAGTCACAGAGGGCGGGCCTATTAGTTATAGGGAGCTCCAACGTTAGGCGGATTATGGAGCCCCTTAGGAAAATAGCGGGTAGGTCGGGGAAGAATGCCAGTGTGCACTCGGTGTGCTTGCCGGGGGGTCTCGTCCGTAATGTGGAGGAGGCCCTTCCGGCAGCTATTGAACGCACTGGGTGTGACCGGCTGCAGATAGTAGCACATGTCGGAACGAATGACGCCTGCCGCTTGGGTTCTGAGGCCATCCTTGGTTCCTTCCGGCGGCTGGCTGATTTGGTGAAGACAACCAGCATCGCACGCGGAGTGCAAGCTGAGCTTAATATCTGCAGCATAGTGCCCAGAGTCGATCGCGGTCCTCTGGTTTGGAGCCGTGTGGAGGGTCTAAACCAGAGGCTCAGACGACTCTGCGACTATAATGGTTGCAAATTCATCGACCTCCGTTATTGGGTGGAGAACTGTAGGGCCCCCCTAGACAGGTCAGGCGTGCACTACACACCGGAAGCAGCTACTAGGGTAGCAGAGTACGTGTGGCGTGCACACGGGGGTTTTTTAGGTTAGAGGGACCCCCCCTTGGGCGAAACGATAAAATACCTGACGGCTTACCAGAGAGGACATTATCATCGTTGATAAAGAACGTCCGTCCTCAGAGACCAAAAACAGGAAAAGTTAACGTAATATTGGTAAACTGCAGGAGTATCCAGGGCAAGGTTCCTGAATTAGTATCTCTTATTGAAGGAAATAGTGCGCATATAGTATTAGGAACGGAAAGTTGGTTAAAACCGGAAGTGAACAGTAACGAAATCCTAGACACAGAATGGAATATATACCGCAAGGATAGGATAAACGCCAATGGTGGAGGAGTATTTATAGCAGTAAAGAATTCAATAATATCCAGTGAAGTTATTAGCGAATGCGAATGTGAAATAATCTGGGTTAAGTTAAGTATCAAAGGTGGGTCAGATATGATAGTCGGATGCTTCTATAGACCACCTGCATCAGCAACCGTAGTAGTTGAGCGCCTCAGAGAGAACCTGCAGAACGTCGTGAAGAAGTTTCGTGATCATACTATTGTAATAGGGGGAGACTTCAATCTACCAGGTATAGAATGGGATAGTCACAGAATCAGAACTGGAGCCAGGGACAGAGACTCTTGTGACATTATCCTGACTGCCTTGTCCGAGAATTACTTCGAGCAGATAGTTAGAGAACCAACTCGTGAAGCTAACGTTTTAGACCTCATAGCAACAAATAGACCGGAACTTTTCGACTCCGTGAATGTAGAAGAGGGTATCAGTGATCATAAGTCAGTGGTTGCATCAATGACTACAAGTGTAATAAGAAATGCCAAGAAAGGAAGGAAAATATATTTGCTTAACAAGAGTGATAGGGCACAAATCGCAGAATATCTGAGTGACCACCATCAAACGTTCATTTCTGAGGAAGAGGATGTGGAACAAAAATGGAAAAAATTCAGAAACATCGTCCAGTACGCCTTAGATAAGTTCGTACCGACTAAGGTCCAAAGCGAGGGGAAAGATCCACCGTGGTATAACAATCATGTACGAAAGGTACTACGGAAACAAAGAAAGCTTCATCATAGGTTTAAGAGTAGTCGAATCATAGCTGATAAGGAAAAGCTGAACGAAGCGGAAAAGAGCGTAAACAGAGCAATGAGAGAAGCATTCAACGAATTCGAACATAAAACATTGGCAAACAATTTAAACAAGAACCCTAAAAAGTTTTGGTCATATGTAAAATCGGTAAGCGGATCTAAATCCCCTATTCAGTCACTCGTTGACCACGATGGCACCGAAACAGAGGACGACCGAAGAAAGGCAGAAATACTGAATTCAGTGTTCCGAAACTGTTTCACTGCGGAAAATCGTAACACGGTCCCTGACTTCAGCCGTCGCACGGACGCCAAAATGGAAAATATTGAAATAAACGATATCGGAATTGAAAAACAACTGCTATCACTTAGTAGCGGAAAAGCATCCGGACCAGACGAGATACCCTTAAGATTCTACAGTGATTATGCTAAAGAACTTGCCCCCTTTCTATCAGCAATTTATCGTAGATCGCTGGAAGAACGTAAAGTACCTAGCGACTGGAAGAAAGCGCAGGTCGTTCCCATTTTCAAGAAGGGTCATAAATCAGATGCGAATAATTATAGGCCTATTTCGCTTACGTCAATCTGTTGTAGAATAATGGAACATGTTTTGTGTTCTCGTATTATGACGTTCTTAGATAATACAAATCTCCTTCATCATAACCAACATGGATTCCGCAAGCACAGATCATGTGAAACTCAGCTCGCCCTATTTGCCCAAGAAATTCACAGTGCCGTAGACACTGGCGAGCAGATTGATGCCGTATTCCTGGACTTCAGGAAGGCATTTGATACGGTTCCGCACTTACGTTTAGTGAAAAAAATACGAGCTTACGGAATATCGGACCAGGTTTGTGATTGGATTCAGGATTTCCTAGAAGAAAGAACACAACATGTCATTCTTAACGGTTCAAAATCTGCATGTGTAGAGGTAATTTCGGGAGTACCGCAGGGAAGCGTGATAGGACCTTTATTGTTTACAATATACATAAATGAGTTAGTTGACAACATCGGTAGCTCCGTGAGGCTATTTGCAGATGACACGGTTGTCTACAAGAAAGTAGCAACATCAGAAGACTCGTACGTACTCCAGGAGGACCTGCAGAGGATTAATGCATGGTGCGACAGCTGGCAGCTTTCCCTAAACGTAGATAAATGTAATATAATGCGCATACATAGGGGCAGAAATCCATTCCAGTACGATTATGCCACAGGTGGTAAATCATTGGAAGCGGTAACGACCGTAAAATACTTAGGAGTTACTATCCGGAGCGATCTGAAGTGGAATGATCACATAAAACAAATAGTGGGAAAAGCAGGCGCCAGGTTGAGATTCATAGGAAGAATTCTAAGAAAATGTGACTCATCGACGAAAGAAGTAGCTTACAAAACGCTTGTTCGTCCGATTCTTGAGTATTGCTCATCAGTATGGGACCCTTACCAGGTTGGATTAATAGAAGAGATAGACATGATCCAGCGAAAAGCAGCGCGATTCGTCATGGGGACATTTAGTCAGCGCGAGAGCGTTACGGAGATGCTGAACAAGCTCCAGTGGCGGACACTTCAAGAAAGGCGTTACGCAATACGGAGAGGTTTATTATCGAAATTACGAGAGAGCACATTCCGGGAAGAGATGGGCAACATATTACTACCGCCCACATATATCTCGCGTAATGATCACAACGAAAAGATCCGAGAAATTAGAGCAAATACGGAGACTTACAAGCAGTCGTTCTTCCCACGCACAATTCGTGAATGGAATAGGGAAGGGGGGATCAGATAGTGGTACAATAAGTACCCTCCGCCACACACCGTAAGGTGGCTCGCGGAGTATAGATGTAGATGTAGATGTAGATGTATAGAGGGTTGTGGCCTGTTTTGTTTTAGCCTGTTCTGTTCTTCGAGCCTCTTTGGTTTTGGGCTCTATAGCTAAGGCGGCAGCATATGTCAGTGTCTGTGCTTGTGTCTGTGCTTGTTGTGTGACTTTATTAGTTAGTTCTCTTATTTGTTGCTGCAAGTCTTGGTTCGCCACACTCAATTCCATATTTTCGTTCTCTAATTTCTCAACCTTCTCTTGCAAAGTTTGTATTTGTAAGTCTTTGACTGGATTCGAGGCTCTCTGTAGTTCTAGTCTTACAAGGGGAGGCCGCCAATTGTGAAATTCAGATTCGATTCATACTGCGCATAATAAATGCTCATGGCCAGAGGTGTAATGTGGCAAAGCACCAAGATGCACTTCTCAGCTGTTGTCGAGAAAATCGGCAGTTAACATAAACCGTTCCGGTGAAATACTCTCTACGATTGATAATTCTCTACAGCGTCGTGGCGCAGCGATAAGCGCTCGGGTTCGTAATCCGAAGGTCACCGGATCGAATCTCCCGCCATGCAACCTTTTTTTTGTATTTGTTTTTTGTAATTCAAATGTGTGTATACACACACACACACACACACACACACATATATATATATATATATATATATATATATATATATATATATATAATTCCCGGCAATCAGTTGCAACAATTATGCATATAATAAGTTGTTGAAAGTCGTTTGTCGTGGAAAAACTGGCGACTTCGAACATCATTATGTTTTCCGCAAACAAAGTTGTATTTCACAAATTTTATTAATTGTCTTCATAATGTTAACCACGTATAGTTAACGGAAGACGTAGAAACGGTATTCCGAAACGAATACGTATAGCGTAAGTCAAACGTTCGAATTAGAACAGAAACCCCACGAACACAAATTTGCTGTGGCAGGTATGAAATATAAACTCCGTTTCTCGCTCGTTACACTTCAAGGACAGATGTTGAATGGGCCGAAAGGAGCTGCCGCATAACAGCGTATTTGCCTGCAAACTTCGAAAGAAGGTAGATGCGGTCCCTAGCGTAAGTTAGTGCGGACGTGAGAGCTTTGGTACACCCTGTTAAACAAACGGACAAATGGAGGCGGTACAATTGGAGAGCGATCCGCCTTCACCAACATGCATACGCAATTCATTAACAGTTTATATATATATATATATGAAATACAAAAAACTAATAATTAAAATTAGTGTTGCATGGCGCAAGATTCGATCCGGCGACCTTCGGATTATGAACCCGAGCGCTTACCGCTGCGCCACGACGCTGTAGAAAATTATTAATCGTAGAGAGTATTTCACCGCAACGGTTTATTTTAACTGTCGATTTTCTCGAGAACGGCTGAGAAGTGCATCTTGGTGCTTTGCCACATTACAACTCTGGCCATGAGCTTTTATTATGCGCAGTATGAATCGAATCTGAATTTCGCAATTGGCGGCCTCCCCTTGTTAGTCGCCTATTTTCATCGTATAGGCAGGACAGTTTAGCTTCAAGGCTAGTTATTTCGAAAGCCAAGGGAAACACTTTGTCGCTAATGACGGTTAACAGAGCAAATGAAACATGCTTAGCTTTTAATTCTGCTCCTGTTTCACTCAATATTTTGTCTATGGCTGCTATCTTTTGACTTGGGGGACATAGGCACAAGTTCTTCCTCCGTGTGTTCCATACCGGGTGTGACGTTGATGGCTCGAGCTAGCGTCTTACCCCATGCTTTCCTTCTTCTTCCGTCGGCCTCTGGTGTGGTGGTGTCGCTGCTTCGTCGGCTGGAATCCAGGGCCGAAGGTAGGCAGGCGGTTGTTTACCAACAGCAGGGAGCACAGCTGGTGGCCGCTGCTGCTGACGTCGACGGCGAGGCGCCGATGGCCGCTGCCGACGCGTCGGATTCCGCTGCGGCTGGCGAGGTGTCGCAGCGCGCGGCGCTGAGTGCTGACACGCGAGAACCGGCGCGGCTGACTGGCGATACCGACACGCGCTCGGCCAGCGGGAGAGCGACGGCCTTTCCGTTGACGCGTTGCACAGGACGAACGCACTAGAAGTACTTTAATCACTCTCTCTCTTTTATTTACAGTATTTAATGAGTAAACGAGAACGGACTGTGTAAGATAACACTACCGGTACACGATAATTAAAAATCAGTGTCCACAATCAAATTTTTAGCGAGAAAATCTGCATCTGAATGCGGAGCCACATCACACTGCAACCGACTCGGCGGCCATCTTGCCCGTGGTCCGGACAGCCATGACTTGCCCGACCGTTGCCGACACACATTACTTGAGTGGGGACGACCTTGGTTTGCCGTTCGGTCGGTTGTCTCATTGGGCGACATGTATTTGGTCGCCAACCGCTTCCGGGTTCTCTGTATGTGTCGACTTGTGATTCGTCCTTGTTGTTCCACGGTCACCGGTTTTAGTATTGTTCAAGTTGTTTGTGGAAGCGCTTTCGTGGAACTGTGTGTAGCTTGTGTGGTTTTGACTGAGCAGCTACTTTAACGCTGTATGCGTGCTGCATGTAGTCGGTCGGTTGAGACAGAGCAACAAGGAAGTCTCCACAGCACTAGGCCAGACCAGGACCGTCGGCGGCATGCACGTGTGGTCGGATTGTGAGATGCTAGCCGCTAGAGCTACAAAGTTCGTTGCCCACTGAACCTGGACACTGAAGTTCAGTAATCAGTTAACCTGTTATGAAACCTCAACTTCTGTGACTTCTCTTCGTTCATTGCTGGTTGTTGCTTCCTGGGCCGTTCCGGCTAGCAGCAACGTATAGTGTGTTGGAGTCGGCGAAATTTTGCAGCTGTCTTCCTGTATGGTCTTTAACCATTAAATTGGTTGTTGCTTATCAGCGAACCGCACCAGTGGCATTTTCTGCCTTGTAGCCATTAATGTCCCAGTTACCTGCCCCAGTCGTTAGCATAGTTTTCCGGCAATGTGTTTTCCTCGCCGTGTTGATGCTGTCTGCAAGGTGTGTAGTTCGACAGCCTTTCAGTTGTTTGCTATTCCTGAGAGTGGTTATTGTGCCTTGGCTGTTTTTAGATGGCAATTTTGGAGACGTAGTGTGGCTGGTAGCTTCATTCTCGGCTGATATTTTCTGTTGACATACTGTTAGTGGGGCGGAAGGGAGTTGATTAGGTTGTTGGTCGTTCCTTCAGCCATCCCTGTATCGGATTGCCATCTGATTATTTAACCTTACTTGTGCCTGCCTGTCTCACCTCACCTTACATTAGAGCTACCTCCTGAGGCTGACCCTTGGAACACTTCTGAGCACCACAGTTCTGTTGTTTTTAGATTGTGATTTTCATTTTAGTCTGATGTACTGTGCGAGGCCTTCAGC
Source organism: Schistocerca americana (assembly GCF_021461395.2). NCBI lineage: Eukaryota > Metazoa > Arthropoda > Insecta > Orthoptera > Acrididae > Schistocerca > Schistocerca americana. The sequence continues at coordinate 648,829,129 of NC_060122.1, forward strand.
CGTATATTAATTTAGTTTGTTTTAATTTTAAAATAAGGCCTTCAACTATGTTAAATTAAAGTTGAAGATTGATTTGTTGATTAACTAAAATTTTGAAAGTTTGTTCTATCTGAAATTCTTGTGATCCAGGCCCTAAGCCCTGAGTTGTTCAGTGTCTTGTACGTGGCTTTCAGCCGAGGATTTACGTGATATATTTTTTTTAAAGTAAGGCCTTCAGTCAAGTGTTTTCTTTAAAGTAATTTTTGTAACTTGTGTTCAGGCCTTTACCGTTATGGTTTTTGTGTGATTTTGGACCTTCAGCCCAAGAGGTATTGCAAATTTTCTTAACTAGGCATTCACCTGTATTGTTTTAATTTGATCCTTTTAAGGCAATGTGTAATTAAGTGGTTCTTAGGAAAATAAAGTTTGTGTGTTTGGTGCAACTAACAGTAACTGATTATGGCCCCCTCCACAACCATAACCTATCCTGCGAAACCAGATTTCAACAGCATTGCAATGACATGGGTAATAAAGTATGTTTCATCAGTGTTTCAGCGACATTGTCGTTGTTCAGTATTTGAGTGACGTCGTTTGGCAGGCATTGTGCTTGATCACTGTAGGAGCGATGTGGTTTTAAGCTGTCATTGTGGTTTATTATGCCTATGTCATTTTTAGTTGTATATTCTGTCATGTTTGTGACTTTGATTGGGTTCGTTTAATGTAGCTTGCTAGCATGATCTTATGTTTTGTTAAACTGTGTACGTTAGCGTATTCACCACTAGTATAAGTGAGGGATGTCTTTGGATGTCAAGATTCTTCCTTGTTTGTCTTCTGTTAAAAATAAGCGTTCAGTTTGGCTTTTCTTATTGAGTGCATATGTTGTAACCATGTGTCTTCAAGTGATGTAAAGGAATGTGATGATTGACTGAAACATTAATTTATGAAGGTTGCCTCCATTTCAGTACTGGTAGCGCCGAAATTGTCTAACATATAGTGCGATACATCTGAGAGCCATTGATGTGATGTGTTTAATTGTGTTGTAGTTTAGTGCACTAGCTGCACTTAGGTTACGTAAAGGGTTCAATGTATGTGAACTCAGCAGATATATGTTTGTTATGTATATTTTTAGAGCTGTGTGTACAAGGGCGGTTATAAAGAAATTGAGAATTAACTTATAAATATGTTAAGTGGTTCCCAAGGAGAAAGATATGTTTTTGCTATTGACAAATGAGATTAAACGCAGATGGCCATTCAACTGTGATCGACCAGTGTGCAAATGCTCTTACCATGTGGTGAACTGTATCTTTATCGACAAATGAAGACTTGAATTATGTTCAGTGGAACCACCAGTTCGCTCCACTCCACTCCCTACGTGCACGCTCGCTACCTGCAGAACTTTCTAAAGGTATTCGAGAGCACTTGAAACAACGACTACAATGATACAACAGTTGTTAATATCCATCAGGTTACCTTCCATTCAGAAGGCTGTTGCACTCAGCGACTGTTAAATTGACTTGTATATAATAGATTTCGCTATCAGTCGTCCTTTTTAAATTTTATTGGCTGATCTAGATTTCAGATAGAAAATAGCCATTCTCGATGTACTATCATTTTTGATCAATGCATGTAATGCTTGTTGGTTGGGGGTCATCCACATTTCATTGAATACTACTGTTGTAGCTGAAATCTAGATCTGCCAATAAAATTTAAAATTTAAAAAGGACGACTGATAGCTGTAATCTATTATTTACAGGTTGTTAATGTTTCGCAGAGACATAAAAAAACTGCTAATACAGAAAATCTGGGTGATCTTAATAGTTTACTGCGATGTGAATTCTGCCAAGTGGGCCTATCACCCCAATCAAAGAAAAAAAAAAAAAAAAGAAAGCTGCACGAAGTGATGACTGTTTTGGAAGGAAAATTATTTCCTTTCATCAGTACAATGAAAATAATTTTAGTAACGAAAAAAGTAATGACTGGCAGTGTCACTTGTTGAACCATCCACTTCTTTCACGATATTTGGGATCGTTTGACTTGTACCTACTTACACTGAAAATTCGTTGCTGATTGCTACGTCGAAGTAATAGCAGATGGATGCTTTTGAAATATTACAATGACACTTTGAGCACCGGTTCAACTTATTGGAAAATGGGAGCCACCGCTTTTCACTGCTGAGTATTAGAAATTTATGCCGTTCCTTTGTATTACAGCATATTTTAGGTGTAAGAACTTGGTGACGAAAGAGATCCCGCGCATATTTTCCGCACGAGATTCTGCTTCGCTTCGCTTTTTTTCCGAGCGAGTCACAGTTGTCTGGTATGAGGCGAGAGTTGTCACACCGACAGCGTCATTTTCCAGACTTGTTAAATAAGAAGAATTCCCAGATGTGCCACTTTGAAAGAGTAGCGACGGACGGGCAGTAAAATGTGATCTCGTCCCCGCGCCTGCCTGCGGTTAGTACTTTTTTAGCGTCCCGCTCGCGAGTTATTGCCGCTAATAAAGGCGGGATTTTATCGGTCCCTGGGGCCGAACCGCGCCGAGACGGTCGGCAGACGTGCCAGTATCGGAGGCAGCGCCAGGTTGCCGCACTCATCCCTGCGTGTCCCCGCTCTTCTGTGCTGGCATATTCAGGAAAGGTGCTGCTGTCGGACAGCTCCAGTCAAGACAGCTCCATTCGTGACATGCCCTAAAGAGCGGACACCATTTTGATCCTGCAGCCACTATTGAAACCTTCCCGTCTCCTCTATATCTCATTCGTTTTATGCAACCTTCCCTTCTAGAATAACCTATGAAACCTTTCCTTAGGATTTCTATCTCTTGCTTAATAATAAGAAATGAAATCTTCCCTTTGAAATTTATTCTCTTTCTCAATCTTCGCATGCAAGTATAATTGCTGCTTATTAAAAGTCATTTTCTGATTATTTCGACGAAACATAGAATGTGTCGTCGTCGTGGCCCTCAGTCGTTATCTGCAATAACCCAAAACTGTTCCTTACCTTTTTTACTGTTACTGGATCGCCATCTGACTGCTACATCGAACTGCAACATGAATATACTTACTCTGTTTTACTATACTCTATTAGCTGCTGGTGGGCTTTCATAATAAGTGGCTGTATTTATTATCAAAGCTGACGTTATTCTTTAATAGCAAAGCTGACGTTATTCTTTAATTAATTTGACTGGAGTTACGTAATTCATAGTTACACTTTTTCTTGACAAAAATAAAATTTTTGCAAAGTTTTACGTTGATGCTTTTTGGCTCGGATTATAATCAATAATGCAACACTGCTGGCAAAAATCAATTATATTCTGAAAACGTTTCCTCAAATATTTACTGCTGGTAATGAAATGATTTTACAAACGTGCAAATGGGACTTACTTTTTACAGTAATCTTACAACTAGCATTGCGCAAACATACCTCCAGTAGTCTTGATTCAATAATATTAGTTCCTCTTATGATAATAGTTAGCTGATGTCTCTGTACATCCGTTTATAATCTCTTGTAAATCATGGCTGGTGGCTGGCAGGCACACTGCTCCTCTCAACCTCTCGTTTCAGACCTCCTACCAACTCCCTTCACATCTCGCTGACTACTGACTTCCTACGAACGCTAAAGTGCGGTCTCTCCTGCCAACAATGCTTTCTAGTGCAGACAATCCCTGCTATCATTACAAAATGTGTCAGTGCGCGGTCTTTCCCGCTCTTTTCTTAAAATGTATCCATACGCGGTCTCTCCCACCCTTTTTTAAAATTATATCAATTTGCGGCCTCTCTTGCCAACAATACTTTGGTAGAGACATTCCCTGCTACCACAATTATTTCCAACATGACAAATATTAATTATTCCTACTTAATCCTATTAATAAAATATAAACATCTTTCATAAATTGTGGTTTGTCAATAGACAATAGAAATATACACGTCTTACACTATGAATCAAGACACGAAGGAATGAAAGACATTAGCTGTCATTGGGCATCGATTTATGTTAGTCGGACAACTATAAAATTTTTGTCGAACCTGGGTCTCCTGATTACTAGGCAGGTGTGCTGACCAGTCCGTCAACTTGACACAGTAGTCACCTCAGCTGCGATGACTACCCTAGCAGTCCACGCGTCAGACTCACGTTCTCAGCTTATATCACACACTACTGAAGTAAATGGTGTCCCTGCTCATTAGCCTCATTAGCTGCTGCGTCTCAGCGATTCCCTTAAGATTTCGAGCTCGTTGTGCCTCTGCTCTTACGGGAATCAGCGAGGTACCACGAAGAATGAGGCAATGGGCAGGAGCACTACATCTATAGTATGCGGTATAAATTAAGAATTTAGGTCTGACTAGTCTGTAGCGCCACGGCTCTGCTAGGTGTAACACACACCTCTTGTTATGTCTCAGCAAATCGGGGCCATAAGACAGGTATCGCAAGTCATTTCGCTACCTTCGGATCACATTCCAAGAATGCACATTTAATAAGCTGACTTGTGGAAATCAGGACATGGATTCGGAAAGAATAAGTTGCAATACCTGCACATTACCGGCACTGACGTGAAATTGCTGATGAGATGTTAGAAGCAGAGCGTGATGCCACAGTTTTCAGTGGTCGGATCTGACGGCATTGCTTAGAGGACAAAACCGTTACTGTTGCAGAAATGACGGTTGACCTGTCTTGGATAAATAATGCCAAATTTAGTGCCCGTTCCGTGCCTAGGTAACGTCGACTCAAGCCGGCAAGGTGAATCAGCCAGTGCCATCGCTGGACCCTGCAGGCAGTAGCTGAGTCCAAAGTGACTGTCATACGCCACTGGTCACATTCCTGGGCCATCTAGCTGCCCAGTCATCACCGCCTTAAACAGGCAAACAGCACCACTGTCCATCGTCCAGTGCGGGCACACGCTGTTGTGAACAGCGCAGTTTCACCCAACAGCCACTGCGCTTCTCCTATTGTGTTGACCGTAGCACCTTGCCGGCAGCTGCCGTCAAGAGGGATAAAACTCAGTGCGCTGCCCTTGCTGATGGGGCATTGCTGACTCTATCATTCTGCACCGGCCATGGCCATTTAAGCCATTAAGGCGTTCCATCTCCACTGCTGTAACTGTTATGGAATAAAGGACTAACTCAACCAATATGGGTTCCATGAAGTATCACCATCAAACGCATGCCACCACTCCACTGCTGTGGCACACTTAGGGGGAGTGGCCGTACATCCTCGCCCTTCGTACGCAGCTTCATCTTCCAGTAAAGTGGTCGCTAAAACCGGCCGTTGCGTCAGTATTTCTCCTCTGGTACCTTCTCCTTCTGTGAGAAATCTGATCTTTGTTGAACGTCGCTTCGGTTACTTTTTTTTCAGAACTGATACTTATTATTCTGCAGTAATTCACTGGTAGCTCTGCTGAGTTGTTGCAAGAAATGTTTAGAAGCTTTCAGAAAAGTGTTCTTGATACTAGGGAGTTTATAGGATAAGAATCAATACTTAGATACAGAAGTTATTGCTGATGTAAAGCAATGAAAGGGCTCGTGGCTGCAATGTGGAGTGGAACGAAACAGTACGTTTATAATGGAGGCTGAAGAGAATGGAATATTTTAGTATGATGGCAGACCAGGCAATAGTAGTAAAGAGCGAAACTGTTTTTACATAGCCTTGCATCAAACATAACAATCGGTTCTGGAGGTTTTGCCTCTTAGAACGTCTGTCATTTATTCCACCTCCTGTATTCCATCCTAGTCGCCAGTAATTTTGTACAAATAATTTTAATTCACAGAAACGTGAAATTTCCTGGGAGATTAAAACTGTATACAGGACCGAGATTCGAACTGGGGACATTTGCCTTTCACAGGAAAGTGCTCTATCAATCAATTTTTATTTTTTAGGAAGCGCTACCCCTTCTTTTTATCTGCCCTGGACACGAGGACACTAAAAAAAGGATCTGTTTGCCATTGCCACTTGCGTGTTACGAAGAAAAAAAATAGAAATGCAACCTTTCAGGTGTAGGCGCCTATCTAAGCCTATCACAAAACAAATAAGTTATTAGTAAAAAGAGGTAGGAAAGGAAAAGAGCAGGGAAGAGAACACACAGGGGAGTGATGAAAATGGAAGGAGTTGTATAGGTTTCTTTTTGGTTTCTTATTATATTTTAAATTTTTTATTTTGTTTTATTTTTGGTTTTCTGTGTATTTATTTGTTTATTTTATGTATGAGAATTCCGGACGTCGCTCGTACCTTCGGATGTTGGCACATGCAAACATGTCTTCTGGAAATTCTTATGGAGATTCCGTTTGTAGTTCGGTCTTAGTATCATGTTGGCAAAATAAGCGTCAGCATCTCACGGCTTGGACGTTCCAACTGGAGGCTGGTCATGAAAGTCACTCCACAGAAAACTGGAAACAAGTGTTTGCATCTGGCGTTGTTAACATGTACACAGAATTGATCGTTGAGGTCCTTAATTCTCGTCGGGCTCAAAAAAGTAGCAGATCATATGGCCACGTATCCACTCCACAGCTTTAGTTTTCGTTGCGGCGTAATAAACCACGTCAGGGAACAAAGGCATCTGAAAAGCGATATGAACAGGTGTCTGTTGTGTAAGGAAAGCCAGACGTCAGACGAAAGACCACATGAGAATCGGTGGGCCTCAGTGTCGTCCACAGCACATTGAACATTTAGGGGGATGTCAGTGATGCAGATGCTGTACAAACGAAACTGGTTGACCTGCTTGCCACTGACAATGACGTACCAGGCAGGTTGGAGGCTGACGTCGAGAAAACCTATGTGCACCGTTTTCCATATACAATGCCACATGATCTGAGGAAACTTGTGTTCAATGGAATTAGGGTCTATGCATTTTTAATGAGCCGTGTACAGTCTTTGTCTGGAGTATTCGTGGATATGGTAATAAGTGGAGGATTTAATTTAATTCCAGAAAGAAAGGCCGCAAATGACGAAAACAGGGTGGAACGTTCGATAATACGACTGAGACTAACTTGGAAAGTGGCACATATTCCTGTAAAATCAGTTCAGTGAGGCTCGTTGGGCAACAGAGCCACACTTTCAGCTGGGAGCTAACGGGAACTGCTGTAACTTTGTCCATGTGAAATAAGCCAACCCAATCATGCTCCTGTGGAGGGCAAGGGAGGCAAATTGAACTCTGATAACAATGCCATTGCCATCTACATATGACAGGCGAGGTAATCGAGACCGGAAACACTTATTCCACGTGAGGGATGCGGGAGGCGTGGTAGACATTCCCGTATTGTTCATGCTGTAGAATGTGGAAGGATCAAATCTCGTGATCAACGAAGCCAGTCCTGAGCGTTTGGAGGAGACGCCTGCTGTTTGTTGCCGCCGAACGACAATGATTCATAAAATCAATGCTGAAGCAGAGGACACTTAGAGGAATGACATATCTCTCTGGTAGATCACCAATGAGCAGAACCTGAAATTTGGGAACGTTAAGAGAACTGCTCGATGCCTCACCACGTGTAGCTACCCGTGTCCGAACCGTGTGGGCATCATCTTCACTGCGTAGGTAGAAGACGAGATCGTCAACACAGAGCGTCCAACAAAAGTCGTGTCCGTGCAAAGGCAGGCCCACCATGCGCTGGCGGAGTCCCTGGAGTAAGAATTCTAACGCCAAAGCAGACAGTATGGTGGAAAGTGGGCAATGCCACCGTGCAGAGCGCTCGACCGCTACAGGCGAGGTGAGGCACCCATTATAGAGTGTTCCTGAAGTCGCATCACTCAAGAGGTGCATTACCACTGTTACTATAGGAGCTGGAAAACCCAAGTGATGGAGGACCATATTCAAAATTTAGTGATCAACACAGTCAATTGACTGACTGAAGTCAAGTGATGCCAATGCTTCAGGTAGACGTCGGAACCTGGCGAGTGCTGTTATGCCCGTGCTGTATGATTATTGTTGTCACCCCTTAGGGAAGTCTGATCAAGGGACGTAACATATTGTGCTGCCTTCTTCAGTTGTGACGTCAACAAACAGGTGAAAATTTTCGTGTTGCTGTTGAAAAGAGTATTCGGTCGGTAATCACAGATTGGTAGTCACCATGCAGTTTGGCGACGAGAATAATGACCCGATCAAGGGAAGTGGTCGGGGTCATCGTTGTTGTGGATATCAGTTCACGACAGATGGATGTCCAAATGGGTACCAACAGATAGCTAAAAGACGGGGAGACCGTCAGGTCCAGGGGACTTACTGGCAACTCCCACCTTGATAGCGTCCAGAATTTCATCTGTAGTCACGTCTTTCTGAAGTTCTTGAGCCACGTCTTCTGGTATGGTGTCTATGGTGAGAACCGCTACCTCCTCAATAAAGGTTGGGTGATGCAGGACGGCAGTATACAGCCAGGTGAAATGAGAATGGAAAGTGTAACCAATTGCATAGTACATCGTCATCCTTATGCATCATGAGTTTGTGTATTAGAGCGCGATGGCGACGTGGGCCCTTGGACGAAGTCCCCACGGAGGGCCAGATCATATAGAGGACCCTAAAAAAGTGGTGACATCTCGTGAGTGAAGAAGGTGTTGTTCGTGATGTCGACTGGAGTCGGTTGGTGCATATACATTCAAGATACAGACACCGAACAGTATGAAGCTATACCTCTAGCATTAGGACAATACACGGAGACAGCAAAGGACCTAGAAGAGCAGCTGAACGGAATGGACAGTGTCTTGAAAGGAGGATATAAGATGAACATCAACAAAAGCAAAACGAAGAATGTAGTCGAATTAAATCGGGTGATGCTGTGGGTATTAGATTAGGAAATGAGATGCTCAAAGTAGTAAATGAGTTTTGCTATTTGGGGAGCAAAATAACTGATGATGGTCGAAGTAGAGTGGATATAAAATGTAGACTGCCAATGTCAAGGAAAGCGTTTCTGAAGAAGATAAATTTGTTAACATCGAGTATAGATTTAGGTGTCAGGAAGTCATTTCTGAAAGCATTTGTATGGAGTGTAGCCATGTACGGAAGTGAAACATGGACGGTAAATAGTTCGGACAAGAAGAGAATAGAAGCTTTCGAAATGTGGTGCTACAGAAGAATGCTGAAGATTAGAAGGGTAGATCACATAACTGATGAGGAGGTATTGAACAGAATTGGGGAGAAGAGAAATTTGTGGCACAACTTGACTAGAAGAAGGGATCATTTGGTAGGACATATTCTGAGGCATCAAGGGATCACCAGTTTAGTACTGAACGAGAATGGCCACTCTATTATCTTTGTCAGAGGCATGGGAGATATGGGACGTGTATCTGGTGGGAGCATATAAATCAGTAGGGTAAATGGTGTCTCTGAACATTGCCAGCTTGTGTGGCCAGGTCCATCGTCTTGATGTAGTAGTGTTGTGGACAGGCTGCTCCTATTAACACAAAGCGTCCTGCGGAGCTGTCGGGCTAGAATGAAACATCCGGTGCAGTCACTGTGGCCGCAGTCACTGTGTGGAAGCTATGTAGTATGCGTAGTAAACGGTTGTGTAAACACACTTAACCTCTTAGCAGCAAATAATCCTGAGTTAGTAACGAGCAGCGAAAGGGATACAGGAATTAGTGAACACAGGGTTGTTGTAGCGAGACTGAATATTGTAACCCCAAAATCCTCCAAAAATAAACGAAAAATATACCTATTCAAAAAAGCAGATAAAAATTCACTTGACGCCTTCCTGAGAGATAATCTCCACTACTTTCAAATTAATAATATACGTATATACCAGATGTGTCTTGAATTCAAAGAAATAGTGTCGGTAGCAGTTGAGAGATTTATACCAAATAAATTAACAACCGACGGAGCTGATCCTCCTTAGTACACAAAACGGGTTAGAACACTGTTGCAGAAACAACGAAACAAATATGCCAAATTTAAACAGACGGAAAATCTCCAAGATAGGCGATTTTTACAGAAGCTTTAAATTTAGCGTGGACATCAATGCTAGTTCCTTATAACAGTTTCCACAACGAAACTTTGTCTCGAAACCTGGCAGAAAATCCAAAGAGATTCTGGTCGTATGTGAAGTATGTTAGCGGCAAGAAACAATCAATGTCTTCTCTGCGCGATAGCAATGCAGATACTATCGAAGACAATGCTGCCAAAGCAGAGGTACTAACCACAGCCATCCTAAATGCCTTCATGCCTTTACAAAAGCAGTCGAAGTATTCCAGAATTCGAATCAAGAAGAGCTGCCAATATGAGTATCGTAGAAGTAAATATCCTCGGAGTAGTGAAGCAGCTTAAATCACGTAACAAAATCAAGTCTTCTGGTCCAGACTGTATACCAATTAGGTTCCTTTCCGAGTATGGTGATGCATTAGCTTCACCCTTAGCAATGAATATACAACAGTTCTCTTGACGAAAGATTCGTACCCAAAGACTGGAAAGTTGTAGAGGTCACACCAATCTTCAACAAAGGTAGTAGGAGTAATCCACTTAATTACAGGCCCATATCATTAATGCCGATTTGGAGCAGGGTTCTGGAACATATATTGTTTTCGAACATTATGAATTACCTCGAAGAAAATGGTCTATTGACACACAGTCAACATGGGTTTATAAAACATCGTTGTTGTGAAACAAAACTAGCTTTTTATTCGCATGAAGTGTTAAATTCAACTGACAAGGGATTTCAGATCGATTTCGTATTTCTGGATTTCCGGAAGGCTATTGACACCGTACCACACGAGCGGCTTGTATTGAAACTGCGTGCTTATGGAATATCGTCTCAGTTATCTGACTGGGTTTGTGACTTCCTGTCAGAGAGGTCACAGTTCGCAGTACTTGACTGAAAGTCATCGAGTAAAACAGAAGTGATTTCTGTAGTTCCCCAAGGTAGTTTTATAGGCCCTTTGCTGTTCCTTATCTATATAAACAATTTCGGAGCCAATCTGAGCAGTCGTCTTGTGTTGTTTGCAGATGAAGCTGTCGTTTATCGTCTAATGAAGCCATCAGAAGATCAAAACAAATTGCAAAACGATTTAGAAAAGATATATGAGTGATGCGAAAATTGGTAGTTGACCCTAAATAACGAAAAGTGTGAGGCTATCCACATGAGTGCTAAAAGGAATTCTTTAAAATTCGGTTACAAAATAAATCAGTCAATCTAAAGGCCGTAAGAAACACACAGAAAATGTTGTGGGGAAAGCCAACCACAGACTGAGTTTTACTGGCAGAATACTTAGAAAATGTAACAGATCTACTAAGGAGACTGCCTACACTAGGCTTGTCCGTCCTCTTTTAGAATATTGCTTGGTGGTGTGAGATCCTTACCAGATAGGACTGATGGAGTAAATCGAGAAAGTTCAAAGAAGGGCAACACGTTTTGTATTATCGCGAAATATGGGAGAGAGTGTCACTGAAATAATACAGGATTTGGGCTAGACCTCATTAAAAGAAAGGCGTTTTTCGTTGTGAAAGAATCTTCTCACCAACTTTATCCTCCGAATGCAAGAAGATTTTGTTGGCACCAGCATGATAAAATAAGAGAAATCAGAGCTCGTGCGGAAAGATATAGGTGTTCGTTCTTTCCCTGCGCTATACGAAATTGGAATAATAGAGAATTGTGAAAGTGGTTCGATGAACCCTCTGCCAGGCACTTAAATGTGATTTGCAGAGTATCCACGTAGATTTCGGATGTCATCATGAGACATTCCCCGATGGGTGGACAAGCTTCCCAATCTGCTCTTTCGTTGACATCGTCAGCCCAGGAGATTGAAACCGGTGGCAGACGACTGTCACGCCCGCCGAGGGCTAGAGGTGGTGATGCTGCCATGGCGGGATTTTGGGTGAGATTGTCGGGTGAGATTGCAGGTGGTGGAAAGGACGCACCCTTGATGGCACATCGAAAGCAGCCACTCCGGTAGTTGGAGCACTCAATGCGAGATCTCTGTCTGGTATCTGGTCCACTACCCGTGTCATATGAAGGAATGTGTCGTCAGAGGGCGTTCGACTTCGCTTCTTCCGTTTTCAATGCGACCAGTGCTTCCGGAGGTGCGGTTCTGTGTCGAAATGTGGCTGTTTGTCGTCCGACATCATGGCCGCGTGAAGGGAAGCAAAGACAGCACCCTCTGTTCCAAGTCCATTGTGGCGGGCGGGCCATTCATCGAACTCTGGAGAGTTGTTGGTCTAGTCACCATCAGAGGAGACGGAGCCGGTGAGGTTACATCCACACCGTCTTTCTCGAGGAGGAGTGCCAGCAGCAGAACAGGGAAATACTGAAGTGACGCATCACGGTTGCACACGGCCGAGGTATAGGTATCTGGTAAAGATATGACTGTCGCGTTGGAAGCTGCGTCACGTGTTGGTATCTGGAGAAAACGGTGACGGAGACAATCGGATCTAACATGGGCCTCTTGTCCACATCCTGCACATATCCTTGACTGCCATTATAGATGACGATGGCACGTACACCACCTGTCAGTACATAGGATAGTATGCGTTTGGACAGTTTTATCATTATCTGTCAGACACCATTTAAAATGTAGTATGTCGCAAATGTCTGCAATTTTCCTGTGATGTGGCCTACAACATTTCTGTAAGGTTGGAAGGCTTCAACGACCACGTACTGGGCAATTCGGAAGGGAGCTCAAATCCCTGAATTGTTCGAAGACTGAAACCAACTTGGACTACCGTCAGTTCCTTAATATTCCCTTCAGAATGTTTGAATTTTCGTCCGTGCGCATGTTGTCGTACTAAGTTAGTGCAAGCATCATCTGTCGTCACTTTAATGTAGACAATGCTGCCGGTGTAGAGAAGTGAATACCTATCACTTCCTGTGGGTCAGGAGTAGCTCTTCGCAAACGAACTGCTCGATTTCATAAGCGTATGGTCGTGCATGTTTGGCTTGAAACGTAACTTTAGGTGTCACTCTGCAGCAAGAGTGAGCCATGGGGTACAATAGTGATGGACGTTACACAAATACTGCTACCCAGAATTAAACAGCTCCATTATCAGAGCGCTGCCTGGCACGCGGAGCAGGTCCGCACGTCACCACAGCCGAAAGTCGCCTGTCCAACTGATTTACCGATCATCACAGATTTACTTCCGCCAGTACCTCGTGTCCTTGCTTTCAAACTTCACAGATCTCCTACGGAATTTGAAAGTCTAGCACTCCTGTATAAATGGATGTCGTGGAGACAGCCAGAGGCTGACAGATGTTTCTAGAATGAAATTTTCGCTCTACAGCTGAGTGTGCACTGTAGTGAAACTTCGTGGTAGATTAAAAGTGTGTGCCGGAGCAAGACTCGAACTCAGGACATGTGACTTCAGTGGATAAGTATTGTACCAACTAAGCTACCCAAGCGCGACTCAAGACTCGTCTTCACAGCTTTACTTCCGCCAGTACCTGCCCGCATCTCGTGGTCGTACGGTAGCGTTCTCGCTTCCCACGCCCGGGTTCCCGGGTTCGATTCCCGGCGGGGTCAGGGATTTTCTCTGCCTCGTGATGGCTGGGTGTTGTGTGCTGTCCTTAGGTTAGTTAGGTTTAAGTAGTTATAAGTTCTAGGGGACTGATGACCATAGATGTTAAGTCCCATAGTGCTCAGAGCCATTTGAACCAAACGCCAGTACCTGGTCTACTACATTCCAGACTCCACAGAAGATCTCCTGAGAAACTTGCAAGACTAGTCCTCCTGGAAGAAAGGATACTGCGTAGATATGGCTTTGCCGCAGCCTACGGGATTTTCCTGAATGAAATTTTCACTTTGTAGCGGAATGTGCGCTGATATGAAACTTCCTAGCAGATTAAAACTGTGTGCCACATCGAGACAGAAAAGCATTTTTGCACGGAGAAGATCTTCTAAGTGAAATTCTAATGATGTGGTAATAATAATTAGTTATTTAGTGGATTTGTTTCGCTGTTAAGTTCAAGATTCATGGTATTTACTACTACCTAAAACAGAAGGAAATTGAAGCTTACAACCAGTGAGCTTTACACTCAACAGGAGAGAGTAATTAGAGCGTTGTCTGCCTTGAAAATTCTGAAGGTCGTTGGTGGAGAAGCCAAATTACCCAGAGGATTTCAGAGATGTTAGTCGTGTTTGTGCCTGTACTTGCGAATTTCAAGTCCCTTATGTTTCGAACCTAAAAGATCAAGACTGGTGTAGCATTGTTGTTGTTGTTGTTGTTGTTGTGGTCTTCAGTCTGAAGACTTGTTCAGCGCAGCTCTCCATACTTACCTGCCCTGTGCAAGCCTCTAAACCTCTGCATAATTGCTGTAACCACAAATCTACTTCAATCTGCTTGCTGTACTTGAGCACTAACTTTCTGGCACCCTATCGCCCCTGTTCTTCATTCCACAGAAAACGTGTGGAACGCTTTAACAGCAGGTGAAATGAAGTAACCAACATCGCCGAAATTTGGCAGCTTTATGGAATCTCATCAACGAATGGCTTCAGCTGGATTTCTGAAGAAACTTCTGAACATTTTTGCTCGCCTACTGTAGGCCATTATTAAGACTAGACGCAGTGCATTATGTCTTCAGGGAGTGAGCTCAGTTTTCTATAACATTTGCTAACCTTGGTTTAACCTGCAGGATGTGATTAAAATGTAGAGCTCCTGATGCTACTTATCGTTTTCCTGTGACAAACCAATTGCACTCATAGACATTCCAAGATCCAACCTCTCTCCATTTAATGCCCAGCTACTTCCTTGCTACGTCGTCAGCCGTATCGACAACGAAAAAATCCCAGGATTAAAGTAATACTTTTGTATCTAAAAAACATGATATTTATAAATGTTGTTAATATTAGTGTTGTTGTGACGTGGCTACCTGTCCAGTAGCATATCAACTCAATATGACTGCTCCAGTGTAGTACTAGAGACAACAGTAAAACTAAATAATCCTCGTACAATAACTGTATTTGTTAGTACACTCAACACAACATTGAACTCTGGTATAACTGAAGACAAATATCACACCCTGGAACAGATAACCTCCAATAACAAAGTCTGCTACCTGACATGCAGTAAAAGTTTGATAGGTTATCTTACAAATCAGTATCTACCATTTTGTATTCCTAGATGGCTTCCTCAAATCCACTATACTGGGTTGGAACCACTCACCGGTGACTGCTGCAGAGGATACCTCGCTGGCTTCTTGGAGTGGAGGACAGCCGTGGACTTCAGCGAACTCACTGTAGTTGCTATAAGGTGAGTGTTGACTGATTGGACTGATCGTGAGTTACGGTTGCACTGGTTATATTATCACGCAGATGAATAAATCCGTTTTGTGTAACTCGCTACCGTTCACCGGGATGAGATTGTTTTCTGACTGACCCTCCGTCTAAAATGATGCAGTCCAGTAGTTTATTGGCGTCTTGGAAGGCATAACAATGTAGTTCCGTCGACGGCGGTGCTCTCTTAAGGGTGCAGTCGCTATCAGTCTTGTCGAACGGCTGCACCTACTGATTCTGCAACCAGTGACACTACACCATACCAAGGGATGTCGTTTTTATGTACCAGAGAGCGTAACATCACTCCCCCTCACAGAAAGAGAAGCAAAGCACTTTCAGTACGGTTCGGAACTACGACTGTTGTGAAGTCAGTCCGGCGCTCAGTTGTCGGGTGATATGGTACATTTCTGTCTCCGGTCATGGAATCGGCGAAACCATTTTCTTCAACCCCGTAAGGAGACAGGAAACTGGCTTTTGGAACTGAGGAGGGTTCTAGGATGGGGACAGACCGAGGCATGGGTGTAGGTCAGCGGCCCACCAACGTTACTGAAAGGGAAGCAAAGGGTCAGATGGGGCACTGTCGTAATGCAGAAGACGAATCAAGAGCAACAGGAACATTCCATTGGCACAGCGCATACTTGGACTGAAGGTCGAGCCCCTTGAGCTTGGAACATCTACCCAGCGGCAACGTGGGACCGAGAAAAGAAAACCTGTAAGGAGAGCAGAACGAAAGAGTTATGCCCACTCAAAGAACATCATCAGAAGGGTCCACTAGGGGGGCTGACTGCAGGTAGACCAAGCTGTCTCCACATCACATAGTGATTTTCAGCATCTGACACGAGTGAGGAAGACCATCCACCACCGAGATTCGCCAAAGCTGCTGGATGGTAAGGGTGAGGGGCATTCATGAGTTGTCCTGGAGCTTGATGTGCGGGTACCCAGCGAAATCATCCATAATGGCCGTATCAAACGGAGCCCCTGGAGTGGAAATGTAACCTAGACCCTGGTATGAGAAGCACCAGCTGTCCATCTGGGGAAGGAGATGATGGTGCACCACCATCGGCCACATTTGAGATCTGGATCTTGAACACAAAAAAACAGACTAAAATTACTAGCTGATATGCTTGAACGTAAGGCGAGAAACAGCGGCAGCACACTGACTGAATAATGCTATACATAAACATGACAACTACCGAGAAACAGTACTTCGTGGTTACTACAGTTTTTGGGAGTACCTGAAGAAAACAATGACGAAGAACCAAATAAAGCATAGGTATGCGCATTAATAATAGACCAAGTACCAACTTGAAATTTAAGAATGCGTCAGTCAGTATCCAGACACATAAAACTAGCATCATTAAAATGTTCAGGAACTGGGGTCACATTATTTTGAATACAATTCAGAGAATAACAAATAATTGTGTGATTAACCACATAGTGTGTAACAGAATTTACAGTAGAACAAACATCTTGAGCATCTTTAGCATCAGAACATGGTAACTGAATATAACACATCTCATTTTTTCACCTGAGTGACGAGTAACATAAAAACACTGGATGCCCTGTAACATTGGAAGGATCGGAGTGACGCAATTTTTCTAAGCGCACTTCAGTTTTATGATCCGACCTGTGGCAAAATAGGCGTTATAGGCGTCTGAAAAGGCAAGACAGCCTGTTGTGTTGGATGAAGGACAAGATTTAATGGGTGACCACACGTTATAGGAGGGCGCCGAATACTGGTCTTCTAGCCTGCGGTCGTGGTGCTGAGCGACCGACAATGAACCAGAGCCCGGGTTCTGAGGCGTAGCCCGATGTCTAGGTGGGGGACGACCCGCAGGAGGAAGGGCAAACGGATGCTGCGTTATGACCTGAATTATCGGTGGATGGTACAGACGACCTGACCGATGACCATCTGAAATGCCAGGATACAGGATACTGAAAAGACATCTGGAACAAATTGGAATCGTCTCACTGAAATGAACGTGCAGAGCTTTGAGCTTGTTCAAAAGCATACACACACCACTGGCGTAGCCCAAGGTCGTGACAGTGACCGCCTGACACATGCAGAGGAGTCTGGGCTTCAAAGTGTCGCCCGACGCCTACGTGACGGATGACCAGCAGGTGAGGGGGCAGCCAGATCCTGAAGTGTGGTCGGACGACTACGTGGCTAGCGCTGGTGTCCCCCCGGTGATCTTCGGCAACAGCAGGATCCTAAAAAGTCATCTGAAACACATTGGAATCGTCACACTGAAATGCTTTTGTAGGCCTTTGGGCTTGTTCAAGAACACGCATCACTGAAGAACAGTCATTTTAAGAGTGGTTCTGCAGTCGAAGAGGGTCTCTGCAGTGATCATAAAATCTGCGTAAGATAGGGCACAGTTCAGATCGTCACATCAAATCTGACAGACCTGAGCTAGACCTTGCAAGGAAGCTGTATATGATGTCCCGATCATCCTTAACTGCAAAAAAATTTATGGTGTGCTGCTGTCACAGGATGGTTAGCTTGAAAATTTTTGCCTAGTTTATGTTTCAGATCTAAATAACTTAATTCACCTGGTTCCTTATCCGGAAAACGTCGTGTGATAAATTCAAATACAGGAGCACTGGCACTAGACAAGAAGAATGCATGATTCGTTAGTTCACTAATAAGATCCATAAACAGCAAATTATTGATCCAGGCAGTCCACGTAGCAGATCCACTGGTTCCTCGCAGAGTCAAGTGGTGGGGGGTAAAGCTGGGGGTGGACCCCAATGGTCTAGCTTGTGCTGTGACTCCTCTTCACAGTGGTGTAGCAGCTGGCCCCCAGCAGCTGCCAAAGCGTCCAGCGTAGCCTAGAGCGACTGGAGAAAAGTAAACATAGGAACAGAGAGGGTCACAGGTTCTGCCATCTGGAGTAATAAACGCACAATAAGAATTCGTAGTATGGAATTCACACTCAGTGCCAGACGAGGAGCAAAACTATCTAGAGTTCCAGTACAAAGTCGTTAAAGTAATGGGTTAACATACAATACACCCAAAGATCAGAGTAATAAACTGCACAACAGCAAATAAAAAAAAAAAGGTATAGAGTGTTCCGTGACGGAGACTGACACAATACCAATGCAGTGCACTAGAAAACAACGAAAATATTCACTACTAGAGCGGTGGAAAAGAGGCAGAAGTTTCGAACCACGATGCGGAAGAGCCGATTGCGCCACAGTTGTGACGTAGTTATCTTTTCAGTACGACGGCATCACTATAATGTCAGACGCATATACACAAATAAACAATCCGAGAACCATAACTGTAGTGTGAAAAATGGTTCAAATGGCTCTAAGCACTATGAGACTTAACATCTGAGGTCATCAGTCCCCTAGACTTACAACTACTTAAACCTAACAAACCTAAGTACACCACACACATCCACGCCCGAGGCAGGATTCGAACCTGCGACCGTAGCGCCTATAACCACTCAGCCACAGCGGCCGGCTAACTGTGGTGTAAATGAACACAAATATCACTTCAGGGAACAGGTAACTTCCTGTAAAGTCTGATATTAGACGTGCAGTACAGGTCTGGTAGCTCCTCCCATAAGTCTGTATCTACTACGCTGTATTCCGAGATGGCTTCCTGGAGGTTCGCTGTATTGACCGTGCTACTGCTTACTGGCCTCTTGGCTTGGACTACAGTCGTGGATTCACCGTACTCGTTGCAGGCTGGTCGTAGACTGACCGCAGAGGCGTCGCTGTGCTGGTTATATTATCACGTGGATGAGTGCACTCGTTTTGCATGATTGGCTGCCGCCACCCGAGGTGACAGATTATTTGCTCATTGGTTCCCCTCGTTACCTGATGTCCTCTGTCAGTTGACTGGGCCGGCCGAAGTGCCCGCGCGGTTCTGGCGCTGCAGTCTGGAACCGCGAGACCGCTACGGTCGCAGGTTCGAATCCTGCCTCGGGCATGGATGTGTGTGATGTCCTTAGGTTAGTTAGGTTTAACTAGTTCTAAGTTCTAGGGGACTAATAACCTCAGCAGTTGAGTCCCATAGTGCTCAGAGCCATTTGAACCATCAGTTGACTGGCGTCTATGGAAGGCGTGGCCATGCAGTTCCGTCTGCTGTTTTATCCTCGTAAGTGTGGCATCGCTATCAACCGTGCAGAAAGGCGTTAACTGCTGATTATGCAACTGGAGACACTGCACTGTACCACGGGATGCCGTCTGGTGAGTGCCAGAGGACATAATTGTTTAGGAATAGAAAAATTGAATTATCACCTACTTGAGAAGATGTATTAAATTATTTAGAGGTTGGAAGCTAATTCTGAGTAATTTCATAATAAACGGATGAACTGTATTAATTGTTGGAAATTTACATCTGATACTTACACAACTGGCCATCAAAATTGCTACACCAAGAAGAAATGCAGATGACAAACGGGTATTCATTGGACAAATATATTATAGTAGAACTGACATGTGATAACATTTTCACGCAGTTTGGGTGCATAGATCCTGAGAAATCAGTACCCAGAACAACCACCTCTGGTCGTAATAACGGCCTTGATACGCCTAGGCATTGAGTCAAACAGAGCCTGGATGGCGTGTACAGCTACAACTGCCCATGCAGCTTCAACACGATACCACAGTTCATCAAGAGTAGTGACTGGCGTATTGTGACGAGCCAGTTGCTCGGCCACCAGTGACCAGACGTTTTCGGTTGGTGAGAGATCTAGAGAATGTGATGGCCAGGACAGCAGTCGAACATTTTCTGCTAGTGATACGAGGCCGTTGGGATCCAGCACGACGTTCCGTATTACCCTCCTGAAACCACCGATTCCATATTCTGCTAACAGTCATTGAATCTCGACCAACGCGAGCAGCAATGTCGCGATACGATAAACCGCAATCGCGATAGGCTACAATACGACCTTTATCAAAGTCGCATTTCTCCTCCTTACACGAGGCATCACAACAACGTTTCACCAGGCAACGCTGGTCAACTGCTGTTTGTATATGAGAAATTGGTTGGAAACTTTCCTCCTGTCAGCACGTTGCAGGTGTCGCCAATGGCGCTAACCTTGTGTAAATGCTCTGAAAAGCTAATCATTTGCATATCACAGCATCTTCTTCCTGTCGGTTAAATTTAGCGTCTGTAGCATGTCATCTTCGTGGTGTAGCAATTTTAATGGCCAGTAGTGTAGATGAGGCCTCTGATTTACTATTTGTCTCATTGTGGTTGGTCTAGAATCAATCTTTGGCACTGTCGTTCTTATTGTATCTTCCATGTGCCTGGAATAAACTGAGGATAGTTACAGAGTTTGACTTACAATCTCGAATATTAACAACCGTTATTTATTATTGAAATGTGGCTCTATGCTATTTTATACAAATTCTCTATTTCTTTCCTACGGGTCTTCAAACTCATTCTCTGGTGTTTCTGCAGATATTTGCAACGTGTGGCTATAGTTGGCTTAAATAAAAATTAGTCATTACATGTCTCTTCCGACGCCCAGTTTCGACGAAGAGCGTCGGTTTGTTTCCCATTCCAAGCAAAACGTTTTTAAAATTGGAGCTTTATGTGTCTATTCGATAGAGCCGTCCCAAATTTGTCTAACGGGATACTCGTTTCATCGACATGAATTAACAGAGGAAGTAAAACACAAAGGATAACGAGTACTCCATTAGCCACCGAGCAGCGCTTCTGCATAGAGGTAGCAATCAGCGCCGCCCAGGGCTCCTGGAGTACTGGTTGTCCTTAGTGTTCTACTGTCCCTGTTAGTGAGAAAGTTCCAATGCCCTGTAATCTGCAAAGGGCGTAATCCATAGCGACAGACGCCTAGCATTGCCGGGAAATGTGAGCGAAAATTTCGATTCAAAAAAACGTGATAATTTACCCACGGGCTTTTGATATGCAGACTTTCAAACATCTTGTGCATATTTGGTTTTTTAGATGGGAGGGAAACATAAAAACCCTAGGTGTTCCGAAACATTTTCTTAAGCGTCACTATAATAGTTCTTTAGTACTGTGTCTCTGCATTATCGGCGTTCCCGAAGTAACTGTCGCGTTTAACTCTGGCAGTAGACCAGAGATAGATTTATTGACCACAACGCCCTCCTTACGGCATCCAAACCACGCCAACGGCGGACGTCATTCGGCGTCAAATGGCCCTCGAGAATAGGAAGAGTTTTTAATCTAATTGGTGTACAGCATGGACCAGAAGACATTCCTTTGTTAAATTAATCAAGGTGCTTGGCTAGAACAAGGAAATTTGCTTTGAAAGGATGTCTGGTGGCGAGGTGAAACTAGTCCTCTGATTTGAGTTAAACCTGTATCTCTGTCACTTTCTTTATTATGTGCAAGGATGTCTGAATGGAAAAGAATCTGTTTAGCCCTGTCTTTAATGACACTTCATGGGTTGCCGCCTTTACAACTTTACAATACAGTATATTGAATAATCTAAACAAAAAATTTGATTAAGTGCAAGGCTTTTTAATCTGTTTTCATGATTACTCAAATGATAGCGGGATTTAATATCGCAATAAGAGTTATTGATTAGAGCGCAAATGAATCCAATCTTCACATGTTATTACAATACGTGACTGTACAACAGCTTTCCAGCAAATGATTAGTTGGAACAGTTGAATTGGGGGTCTATCAAATGATTGTGGTTCCTTTAACCTACTATGTGGACTGATTATTCTAACAGATAGGTAATTCGCTGACGAGTGGTGCAGTTATAGAGGAACAGAAATCGTCTATAGGGCCCCAAATGTAAATTAGATCTGTTGTGGGCACTGTGCGGGCAGCCGCCGGGCTGAGGGCGTCAAAATAACTGACGGAGTCCCTACATTGCCGGTGCCACACACCGTGCTCGATTTGTGTGGCGTAAGCTATCATCGATGGGCTGCACTGCAAGCTGCAATTAATACTGATGACCATCTTGAGGTGCTGCGGCCATGGACGGGTTTCTGAAAAGTCACGAAATCGATTCCAAGTTATGCTACCGACACAATGAATGCTCTTAATATGAGGGATCTCCGGTCCCTACTTCGCGTCTTCTCTCTCTGGCGGTCTAGAATAGAGTTCCACGATAAATTAGGTTTTCTACACTAACTCCGAAAAAATTAAGATACTCCGAACACCCACGCCGAGGTGCGAGTCTATAAACGCAGCGGTATAAAGCCCGATTGCCCTCGCCCAGACACCACAGTGTCGTGCCGGCAGATCCCGCACAATCATCATTGCCTTCCCTCAAGGAGTGCCTTTGAAAGAGAGTGTCCTCGACTACCGCGATTTTCACCTGGGCCCAATCTTCCTTGAACCTGGTGAAAGTTGCCGCTCACAGCTCCCCTGCGCTGCGTGACCCCCCCCCCCCCGCCTCATACCCTCCCACACACACGTACAGAATGTCCACCAACAGATCATGGAAAATGTAGCAAATGGAGTGAAGACCCATAATTTAATTCGGGCGAAGAGTAATTAAAGTTATTGATACCCGACCACCTTCCTGTCGTCATCACTGGAGAGGGCAGTTAAAGAAAGCAAATAAGAGAGGACACATCGAAAGGGTTTGGAAACTAAAATACCAACAGCCGTTATTTAGGTTTTATTTGTTAGGCAGCCAGTTTCGACATTACATTATTTCATCTGCAGACCTATACAGTGAAGGTTACAAAAGAGCAATAAGTACATATTAAAAAGCCAGGGAGTATTGTCTAAATAAAGCAGGTGTTACATATTAATTGACATAAGTAAAAGAAATCAGCCTTAATTAATATCTACACGATCTAACGAAATATGTACTATCAGAAATTAACCCGTTATTCATGCCTATTGTGAAGACATCAGTAACGTAATGGAAGTAATCATAAAACCGAAGTGTGAACGCAGTGTTAAAGTACTGCAACCATCAGTCCTGTATACCTACTGTCTGCAAACATGTATGGCTATGCGTGGTAAGACTCTACCGGTCTTTGTCAAAAGTAAAAGAGGTGGGCAAAGGGACCGACTTATCATATGTGGCGTAAGATAACAGGATCAAATATGATGTACAATAAAGGGGTTCACTATAAGTAATGGTAATCTGTATAGTAAGTATACAAAAAGAAACGAAAAATTAAAAGGAAAAATTACAACTACTGAAGCACCATAGCTGTATTCATTGGTTACTAGACAACACTCTATGAGGAGGAAACACAAGAACACTGAGGAAGGATGACTATAAAATTTTAAAAAATGTGTCCATCCATTTAATAAGATGAAGGAAACCAAAAACGAAAAGTGGATATTTCGTACGTTAACTTTTTAAAAAGCACACCCTTTACAACAGTACCAGCACTGTTGTTAACTCCACTCCCCAGACCATCATTACAACACTCAAATGCAGATGAAAATGTCATAGATATAATAGTTACAATCTGCCAAAAGGGTAACATAAAAACCGAATGTATTGAAACATACACACAAATAAACCCAAAAGTATCCCATACCCAAATGACCTAACTACACGAGACAAGTCAGGTAAAAATACACTACCAATTGTACTGTAAGACGTATATTGAGGTATAGCTATTGAAAGTACATAAGGCTCTAGTTCTTAAGGCAGATAAGGGAAATACCTTGGTGATTATGTATGTAGATGATTACATAAGTAAAGTTCGAACAAAATGGCATTTCTAGATTAGAAAATGATCCAGCTATGCACTTGTTAAAGATATAAAAGGTTCCTTAAAAAAATCTTGTTTCCCATTGGATGAGAAGACCTCCAAAGTTTAGAAGTAATGAACCCTCATGCTCAATACCTTAGGGCACAACCTAAAGTCCACAAATTAAATATTCCTATTCGTCCAATAGTTAATTAGATTGGGAGCACTGTTTATAGGTTATCTAGCAGACGTAATAAAATTTTTAAGGAAAATTTTGTGTTTATTCGAAAGTTTTTGGTAAAGAGCACCTATGAACTGGTTGATAACATTAAAAACATTGAAATACCAGAAGGATATAAATGGGCATCACTAGATGTAACGAATCTTTACACCAATGTAGCAGTTAAAGAAACTGTTAATATTGTGAAGAATTATATTATAAAACACAGAAGACTTTCTGTAAGTGAAGTAGCTGAATTCATACAATTGCTTGAACTGGTCCTTTCTTATAACTCTTTCAGTTTCAATGACATTATGTATAGACAACAGGATGGTTTAACCAAGGGGTGTAGTTTATCAAGGGCCTTAGCCAATATCCTCCTGAACCACCTTGAGAATATTACGTTTGAACAGAACCCAGAATTGGAAGAGGTTATGCTCTATTATTACCGGCATGTGGATGACACAATATTACAGTACAATGACGAAAATGGTAGCTTTTATATGATATTGGCGTTCTTTAACAGTTTGCATCAGAAAATGGCATTCACTTATGAACAACAAGTGGATAATAAAATTAATTTTTTAGGTATCTCTTTGATTAACAACGATGATGGACACAAGTTTGAATCTTACAGAAGACCATCCGCATCAGATACTGTCATTCCGTTTCACACAGCACATTTATACCAGTGCAAAACGTCCTTCTTTTACAGCCTTTTTAGTAGGCTTACTAGAGATTAAAAAAGAAAGGAATACACTCAACGACATAGCAGTGAGTAATGGTTTCTCACCTGACATTGTTGATAACATTAATATTAGAATATTCAGGAAGGATTCGAACCTGTTAAATGAGATAACACTTGACTGAGACAACTCAGTACACAAAGCTTATACTAGTATGGCGTAAAAGGGGCATATCTAATAAGGTAGCAAGTGCTTCTAAGAGCATTAAAGTTAACGTAGGTTTCCATAACAAAAACACTTTAGATAGAATACTGCCGCATTCGACTGAGCCCACTGCTAAAATCTGGCACTTATAAAATTAGGTGTACTAATTGTAACGCATTCTATGTTGGCCTAACTGGTAGATCACTTGAGGAACGATTCCGAGAGCACACATCTCAACATTGCAGTAAACATTCAACGTTTAAAGAACATCTAAAAGCCAATATGCATTATGTAGGGAGCATTGTTGACAATTTAGAGATTTGGCACTTTGTAGATAAAGGGGGAACGATGGATTTACTAGAAGAGATGGAGATGTTTATCCATTTGGGTAATGAACCTGGTGACCTGTTATTTATTTATTTATTTATTTAACGTGATCAGATTAGGGCCATCAGGCCCTCTCTTACATCGGACCAGTGTTCCACACATGCAGCATTTCACACATCAGAGTAACATCATGAACATAGTTTAAATGAGAAAATTAGCTTACTCTAGTGACAATATGAATAAAGACTAGTGACTAAGACCTAATAAAGTAAATGCGGAAGTATTTTTACAACAGTTGCTATACATACAGATTATGATAAAAGCAATAATAATAACAGTAAAACAAAAAATCAAATAATAATGATAAACATGACTGAGACCTAATAAAGTAAATGCTGGCAGTATTTTTACATCAGGTGCTATACATACAGATTATGGTGAAAGCAATAATAATAACAGTAAAAAAAAATCAAATAATAATGACAAACATGAGAAAGGTTAAATGAGCAAGTAAATTTTAAAAACAAACGATTATTTGAAACATTCAGTGACTTCTTTCATGTTCATCAATTACACATATCTCTTATGTAATGTATAGTTATTTCTGACTACCTTTGTTACACAGGAGTGTTAATAGTAATGGAATATCGTCCTATAAACTTTTCACGAGTTTTCATACCTTGCGAGTTGCTTGATATTTTTATTGCTTATTTTTAGAGGTTAACGACGGTGTACCTGATGTTTGGGTATTAGGTAGTCATCAGTCCAGGCTGTGTTGTTTCTTAATAGGTTTCCTTGTCAGGTTTGCGTCCATCGTCTTGTTATATGGCCGAAGTCCGTCTTTTTGCCGTTGACTGAACTGCGATACATCGAATCGTCTCATGTAGGTTCTCCCATGCTCTATGGAACAGGTTGTGGAGTCATCTTTGGCCCTCTGGTTTGAGTGGTTCATTTGACAGTTGCTGACAGCTGTCCAAGGAAAGCACGTGCCCGTGGGAGTGCGTATTTATGAGGGTGCCAGACCTTATCTGTGATATAAACTTCATTACTTTATTACTCCTGTTGACCTCTCTCTTCAGAAAAATCCTCACGATACCAGTTGACAGTGCTACACTGGTTTCTAACGCGAGGGTTACTCGATATACGAAGGTGAGTGTACACTCTCTTGTTGATTTACGTCCTTGTGGTCAGCTGTAGCTTAATGTAGGTCTTACAGTAGTATTGGTAGAGAGATTTTACCTCACCTGTCTCATGTAGTTAGGTTGCTCTTTTGTAACCTTCCCCGTATAGGCCTGCAGATGAAAGAGTGTAATGTCGAAACTGGCTGCCTAACAAATAAAACCTAAATAACGGCTGTTGGTATTTCATTATTGGGAATCGACCAGCCGAAGTCCCGCACTCAAGACAGGGGAGGGAGTTACATTTATTAAAAGGATTTGGCGTCTCTCAATTTTCCAAATTATCATACTCGTAGTTGTCTTTGATTTAAATTCTGGAATATATACTGGATCCTCATTGGTGATTGAATTTCGGAAAAAAGTATCCACTGTTGGCCAGGAAAGGAACATATTTGTAAGTGCAAATATCATCCAGAAATATAAGCTGCACAATATTTACGAAGTCTTTAGGTGAACAGAAATGACACATCTGGGAATACCGAGTTAGTGCTTCATGGTGAGACCAAAAATAAAAGATTCACAAGGATTATAATGATTAGAGATGGTTCAAGTCATATTGATAGCGTTTATTCAGTTGACAGAATTACGTTCGCAAGTATCAGTATGTTCCGTTGTAAACCACCATCAATTTCCTATTTGTTTCTACCAATCATAAATGTGTCTGCGATTCACATAACTGAGGAATATCCTTAGCGATCATTACCTATATCATGCCCTCTCTCTCTTCTCTCTCTCTCTCTCTCTCTACCTCTGTCTCATTCTCCACCTCTTCCGCTATATGATATTACTGCTTTTACTGCTTCCAGAATTTGTCTTTGACTCCGTGGTGGAGTGGCCGCAAACCTCGTGAGCGGGACTCGAACCCGAAACCCTTTTCTTTTGAACTTAGGAAAGTACAAGAGACATATCATCAGAGGTGAAGCTGTAAGGGCAGATCATGTGTCGTTCCTAGATAGCTCAGACGGCAAGTATTCTGCGAAAGGCAAGATTCCAGGTTCTAGAGCCAGTACGTCACCTAGTTCTCATCTGCCACGAACGCTCATAATAAAATTGTTGTTTTTGTAGTATGGGTCAGCGCATTACACAACCATCGCTATTAAAGGCCAATGCCACGAAACACAACGTTACCCGAAAATCCCGTGGAACGCTGCACATTAACCGCGTACAAAATGAAAGACATTTCTCATTCGGCTTGTCAAACAGAGTCACTGTCCCGCCAACATGACTGCGCAGCACGGTGACAGACGGAAGCAATCATCCAGACACGCCGACGACATGTCTGCCAGAAATAAAAGCGGTTTTAACGCGGGTTCATCGCCACACAAACACGTGTTTTGCTGCGGCGGAGTAATGAAGATTTACGGATGTAATTAGGAGCCGCGGCCGGCGTGGTTTACGGTCTTCTCGCAGGGCGCGCGGCACGGCTGCCACGCAAATAAGCGCTTAATCCGCTGGAATTACAGCTCGCCTCGTCTGGCGCCACACCGCGCCCTGAGTAATCAGCGCAAATGCAGACCGTCTCCCGGCCGCACGCGCCGCATTCATCACATAAACATGGATTCCCCGATTGTTTCGCCGCTCGCTATCTTTTTCGCCGGTTTCTCTATTCGTATTCCACCTGCATTGTAATTGTCAGCAGTGACTGTTACATCATTTTTATGTTCCACGGAAACTAACCGGTGAAATACCTATTACTGCTGTTAGCCTTTCAGACAAGAAACAAATCCCATTAATTAACATAAATGCGAGCAAGCTTTTTTTTTTTTTTCTTTTTTTTTTTGAGTCATCAGTCTTCTAACTGGATTGATGCGGCCCGCCACGAATTCCTCTCCTGCGCCAACCTCTTCATCTCAGTGTCGCTCTTGCAACCTACGTCCTTAATTATTTACTGCATTTATTCGAATCTTTGTCTTCCTCTACAGTTTTTACCATCTGCAGCTCCATCTAGTTCCACGGAAGTTACTTCGTGGTGTCCTATGACCCAGACCGTTCTTCTAGTCAGTGTTTTCCATATATTCCTTTTCTCGCCGATTCTCCGGAGAACCTCCACATTGTATACCTTATTAGTTCGCCTACTTTTCAACACTCTTTCGCAGCACCACACCTCAAATGCTTCGATTCTCTTCTGTTCCGGCTTTCCCACAGTCCATGGTTCACTATCATAACTGCTGTGCTTCAAACGTATATTCTCAGAAATTTCTTGTTCAAACGATGGCCTCTATTGGGTATTGGTAGAATTCCTCTGGCCAGGAATGCACTTCTTGCCAGTGCTAGTCTGCTTGCCTCCCATGTTCTGTCTGTCATGGGTTATTTTCCTGCCCAGGTAGCAGAATTTCCTAACTTCATCTACTTGTGATCAAAAATGATGTTCTACATCTACATCTACATGATTACTCTGCAATTCACATTTAAATGCTTGGAAGAGGGTTCATTGAACCACAATCATACTATCTCTCTACCATTCCCTACCCCCATGAACCATGGACCTTGCCGTTGGTGGGTAGGCTTGCGTGCCTCAACGATACAGATGGCCGTACCGTAGTTGCAATCACAACGAAGGGGTATCTGTTGAGAGGCCAGACAAACGTATGGTTCCTGAAGAGGGGCAGCAGCCTTTTTTAGTAGTTGCAGGGGCAACAGTCTGGATGATTGACTGATCTGGCCTTGTAACACTAACCAAAACGGCCTTGCTGTGCTGGTACTGCGAACGGCTGAAAGCAAGGGCAAACTACAGCCGTAATTTTTCCCGAGGGCATGCAGCTTTACGGTATGGTTAAATAATGATGGCGTCCACTTGGGTAAAATATTCCAGAGGTAAAATAGACCCCCATTCGGATCTCCGGGCGGGGACTACTCAAGAGGACGTCATTATCAGGAGAAAGAAAACTGGCGTTCTACGGATCGGTGCGTGGAATGTCAGATCCCTTAATCGGGCAGGTAGGTTAGAAAATTTAAAAAGGGAAATGGATAGGTTAAAGTTAGATATAGTGGGAATTAGTGAACTTCGGTGGCAGGAGGAACAAGACGTTTGGTCAGGTGAATAGAGGGTTATAAATACAAAATCAAATAGGAGTAATGCAGGAGTAGGTTTAATAATGAATAAAAAAATAGGCGTGCGGGTAAGCTACTACAAATAGCATAGTCAACGCATTATTGGGGCCAAGATAGACATGAAGCCCACGCCTACCACAGTAGTACAAGTTTATATGCCAACTAGCTCTGCAGATGATGAAGAAATTGATGAAATGTATGATGAGATAAAAGAAATTATTCAGGTAGTGAAGGGAGACGAAAATTTAATAGTCATGGGTGACTGGAATTCGAGAGTAGGAAAAGGGAGAGAAGGATACATAGTGGGTGAATATGGATTGGGGGAGAGAAATGAATGAGGAAACCGTCTGGTAGAATTTTGCACAGAGCATAACTTAATCATAGCTAACACTTGGTTCAAGAATCATAAAAGAAGGTTGTATACATGGAAGAATCCTGGAGATACTAGATGGTATCAGATAGATTATATAATGGTAAGACAGAGATTTAGGAACCAGGTTTTAAAATGTAAGACATTTCCAGGGGCAGATATGGACTCTGATCACAATCTATTGGTTATGAACTGTAGATTAAAACTGGAGAAACTGCAGAAAGGTGGGAATTTAAGGAGATGGGACCTAGATAAACTGAAAGAACCTGAGGTTGTACAGAGTTTCAGGGAGAGCATAAGGGAACAATTGACAGGAATGGGGGAAAGAAATACAGTAGAAGAAGAATGGGTAGTTCTAAGGGATGAAGTAGTGAAGGCATCGGAAGATCAAGTAGGTAAAAAGACAATGGCTAGTAGAAATCCTTGGGTAACAGAAGAAATATTGAATTTAATTGATGAAAGGAGAAAATATAAAAACGCAGTAAATGAAGCAGGCAAAAATGAATACAAACGTCTCAAAAATGAGATCGATAGGAAGTGCGAAATGGCTAAGCAGGGATGGCTAGAGGACAAATGTAAGGATGTAGAGGCTTATCTCACGAGGGGTAAGATAGATACTGCCTATAGGAAAATTAAAGAGACCTTTGGAGAAAAGAGAACCACTTGCATCAGTATCAAGAGCTCAAATGGAAACCCAGTTCTAAGCAAAGAAGGGAAAGCAGAAAAGTGGAAGGAGTATATAGGGGGTCTATACAGTGGCGATGTTCTTGAGGACAATATTATGGAAATGGAAGAGGAGGTAGATGAAGATGAAATGGGAGATATGATACTACGAGAAGAGCTTGACAGATCACTGAAAGAGCTGAGTCGAAACAAGGCCCCGGGAGTAGACAACATTCCATTAGAACTACTGACGGCCTTGGGAGAGCCAGTCCTGACAAAACTCTACCATCTGGTGAGCAAGATGTATGAGACAGGCGAAATACCCTCAGACTTCAAGAAGAATATAATAATTCCAATCCCAAAGAAAGCAGGTGTTGACGGTG
Organism: Schistocerca americana; assembly: GCF_021461395.2. NCBI lineage: Eukaryota > Metazoa > Arthropoda > Insecta > Orthoptera > Acrididae > Schistocerca > Schistocerca americana. Next base: position 648,859,976 of record NC_060122.1, read on the forward strand.
TGAAAATTACCGAACTATCAGTTTAATAAGTCACAGCTGCAAAATACTAACGCGAATTCTTTACAGACGAATGGAAAAACTGATAGAAGCCGATCTCGGGGAAGATCAGTTTGGATTCCGCAGAAATGTTGGAACACGTGAGGCAATACTGACCCTGCGACTTAACTTAGAAAATAGATTAAGGAAAGGCAAACCTACGTTTCTAGCATTTGTAGACTTAGAGAAAGCTTTCGACAATGTTGACTGGAATACTCTCTTTCAAATTCTAAAGATGGCAGGGGTATAATACAGGGAGCGAAAGGCTATTTAAAGTTTGTACAGAAAGCAGATGGCAGTTATAAGAGTCGACGGGCACGAAAGGGAAGCAGTGGTTGGGAAGGGAGTGAGACAGGGTTGTAGCCTATCCTCGATGTTATTCAATCTGTATATTGAGCAAGCAGTAAAGGAAACAAAAGAAAAGTTCGGAGTGGGTATTAAAATCCATGGGGAAGAAATAACAATGTTGAGGTTCGCCGATGACATTGTAATTCTGTCAGAGACAGCAAAGGACTTGGAAGAGCAGTTGAACGGAATGGACAGTGTCTTGAAAGGAGGATATAAGATGAACATCAACAAAAGCAAAACGAGGATAATGGAATGTAGTCAAATTAAGTCAGGTGATGCTGAGAGAATTAGATTAGGAAATGAGACACTTACAGTGGTAAAGGAGTTTTGCTATTTGGGGAGCAAAATAACTGATGATGGTCGAAGTAGAGAGGATATAAAATGTAGACTGGCAATAGCAAGGAAAGCGTTTCTGAAGAAGAGAAATTTGTTAACATCGACTATAGATTTAAGTGTCAGGAAGTCGTTTCTGAAAGTATTTGTATGGAGTGTAGCCATGTATGGAAGTGAAACATGGACGATAAATAGTTTGGACAAGAAGAGAATAGATGCTTTTGGAATGTGGTGCTACAGAAGAATGCTGAAGATTAGATGGGTAGATCACGTAACTAATGAGGAAGTTTTGAATAGAATTGGGGAGAAGAGGAGTTTGTGGCACAACTTGACAAGAAGAAGGGACCGGTTGCTAGGACATGTTCTGAGGCATGAAGGGATCACAAATTTAGCATTGGAGGGCAGCGTAGAGGGTAAAAATCGCAGAGGGAGACCAAGAGATGACTACACTAAGCAGGTTCAGAAGGATGTAAGTTGCAGTAAGTAGTGGGAGGTGAAGAAGCTTTTACAGGATAGAGTAGCATCGAGAGCTGCATCAAACCAGTCTCAGGACTGAAGACAACAACAACAACTCTACCACTCCACTCCCGAACAGCGCGCGGGAAAAACGAACACCTAAACCTTTCTGTTCGAGCTCTGATTTCTCTTATTTTATTTTGATGATCATTCCTGCCTATGTAGGTTGGGCTCAACAAAGTATTTTCGCATTCGGAAGAGAAAGTTGGTGACTGAAATTTCGTAAATAGATCTCGCCGCGACGAAAAATGGCTTTGTTTTTTGACTTCCATCCCAACTCGCGTATCGTATCTACCACACTCTCTCCCCTATTACGTGATAATACAAAACGAGGTGTCCTTTTTTGCACCCTTTCGATGTCCTCCGTCAATCCCACCTGGTAAGGATCCCACACCGTGCGGCAATATTCTAACAGAGGACGAACGAGTGTAGTGTAAGCTGTCTCTTTAGTGGACTTGTTGCATCTTCTAAGTGTCCCGCCAATGAAACGCAACTTCTGGCTCGCCTTCCCCACAATATTATCTATGTGGTCTTTCCAACTGAAGTTGTTCGTAATTTTAACACCCAGGTACTTAGTTGAATTGACAGCCTTCAGAATTGTACTATTTATCGAGTAATCGAATTCCAACTGAGTTATTTTGGAACTCATGTGGATCACCTCACACTTTTCGTTATTTAGCGTCAACTGCCACCTGCCACACCATACAGCAATCTTTTCTAAATCGCTTTGCAAGTGATACTGGTCTTCGGATGACCTTACTCGACGCTAAATTACAGCATCGTCTGCAAACAACTTAAGATAACTGCTCAGATTGTCACCCAGGTCATTTATATAGATCAGGAACAGCAGAGGTCCCAGGACGCTTCCCTGGGAAACACCTGATATCACTTCAGTTTTACTCGATGATTTGCCGTCTCTTACTGCGAACTGCGACCTTCCTGACAGGAAATCACGAATCCAGTTGCACAACTGAGACGATACCCCATAGGCCCGCAGCTTGATTAGAAGTCGCTTGTGAGGAACGGTGTCAAAAGCTTTCCGGAAATCTAGAAATGCGGAATCAACTTGAGATCCCCTGTCGATAGCGGCCATTATTTCGTGTGAATAAAGAGCTAGCTGCGTTGCACAAGAACGATGTTTTCTGAAACTATGCTGACTACGTATCAATACATCGTTCCCTTCGAGGTGATTGATAATGTTTGAATACAGTATATGCTCCAAAACTCTACTGCAAACCGACAATGATATAGGTCTGTAGTTCGATGGATTACTCCTATTACCCTTCTTAAACACTGGTGCGACCTGCGCAATTTTCCAATCTGTAGGTACGATCTATCGGTGAGCAAACGGTTGTATATGATTGCTAAGTAGGGAGCTATTGTATCAGCGTAATCTGAAAGGAACCTAATCGGTATACAATCTGGACCTGAAGACTTGCCCGTATCAAGTGATTTGAGTTGCTTCGCAACCCCTAAAGTATCTACTTTTAAGAAATTCATGCTAGCAGCTGTTCGTGTTTCAAATTCTGTAATATTCCATTCGTCTTCACAGTCGTCGGTAACAGTATCATCGGCACTGCGCAGCGAAGTTATTGACTGCGTCTTGCCGCTTGTGTACTTTACATACGACCAGAATTTCTTCGGATTTTCTACCAAATTTCGAGACAATGTTTCGTTGTGGAACCTATTAAAGGCATCTCGCATTGAAGTCCGTGTCAAATTTCGCGTGACTGTAAATCTTAGCCATTCTTCGGTATTTCGCGTTCTTCTGAACTTCGCATGCTTTTTCCGTTGCCTCTGCAACAACGTTCGGACCTGTTTTGTGTACCATGGGGGATCAGTCCCATCTCTTACCAATTTATGGGGTATGAATCTCTCAATTGCTGTTGCTACTATATCTTTGAATTTGAGCCACATATTGTCTACATTTGCGAAGTCAGTTCGGAAGGAATGGAGATTGTCTCTTAGGAAGGCTTCTAGTGACACTTTATCCGCTTTTTTAAATAAAATTATTTTGCGTTTGTTTCTGGTGGATTTGGAAGAAACGGTATTGAGCATAGCTACAACGACCTTGTGATCACTAATACCTGTATCAATCATGATGCTCTCTATTAGCTCTGGATTGTTTGTGGCTAAGAGGCCAAGTGTGTTTTCGCAACCATTTACAATTCGCGTGGGTTCGTGGACTAACTGCTCGAAATAATTTTCGGAGAAAGCGTTTAGGACAATCTCGGAAGATGTTTTCTGCCTACCATCGGTTTTGAACAAGTATTTTTGCCAACATATCGAGGGAAGGTTGAAGTCCCCACCAACTATAACCGTATGAGTGGGGTATTTATTTGTTACGAGACTCAAGTTTTCTCTGAGCTGTTCAGCAACTATATCACCGGAGTCTGGGGGTCGGTAGAAGGAGCCAATTATTAACTTAGTTCGGCTGTTAAGTATAACCTCCACCCATACCAATTCGCAAGGAATATCTACTTCGACTTCACTATAAGATAAACCACTACTGACAGACACAAACACTCCACCACCAATTCTGCCTAATCTATCTTTCCAGAACGCCGTCTGAGACTTCGTAAAAATTTCTGCACAACTTATTTCAGGCTTTAACCAGCTTTCAGTACCCATAACGATTTCAGATTCTGTGCTTTCTTTTAGCGCTTGAAGCTCAGGGACTTTCCCAGCACAATTACAACAATTTACAACTACAATTTCGACTGTTCCTTGATCCAAGCACGTCCTGTATTTGCCATGCACCGTTTGAGATTGCAGCCCACCCCGTACTTTCCTGAGGCCTTCTAACCCAAAAAACCGCCCAGTCCACGCCACACAGCCTCCGCTATCCGTGTAGCCGCCAGCTGAGTGTAGTGTACTCCTGACCTATTCAGCGGAACCCGAGACCCCACCACCCTATGGCGCATGTCAAGGAATCCGCAGCCAACACGGTCGCAAAACCGTCTGAGTCTCTGACCCTCCATTCGGCTCTGCACCAAAGGTCCGCAGTCGGTTCTGTCAACGATGCTGCAGATGGTGAGCTCTGCATTCATCTCGTAAGCAAGATCGGCAGGCTTCACCAAATCAGATAGCCGCTGGAATCCAGAGAGAGTTTCCTCAGATCCAAAGCGACACACGTCATTAGTGCTGACATGTGCCACCACCTGCAGCTGGCTGCACCCTGTGCTCCTCATGGCATCCGGAAGGACCCTTTCCACATCAGGAATGACTCCACCCGGAATGCACACGGAGTGCACACTGGATTTCTTCCCCTCCTTAGCCGCCATATCCCTAAGGGGCCCCATTACGCACCTAACATTGGAGCTCCCAACTATCAATAAGCCCACCCTCTGCAATTGCCCGGACCTTGAAGGCTGAGAATCATCCTCTGAAACAGGGCAGGCAGCTGCATCTGGCTCAGCCGAAGACAGTACCTGAAACCTGTCTGTCAGACGCACCGGGGAGGCTTTCTGATCAGCCACTGGGGACGTCTTTCGCTGCCTGTCACGCCTTGGAACGGCCTCCCAATCAACCACAGGCGAGGGCTCAGCCCCACTGCGGGCAGCAACCGGGGCAACCACAGCGGCAGACCGATCTGGGGACAGACGAGACGAGGTTGACATCCCCATGTTACCAAAGTCCGGCTCCCCACAATGGTGCCCATTGGCAACAGCCTCAAGCTCCGCGACCGAAGTCAGCGTCCCCTGCAGCTGTGAGTGAAGTAATGCCAATTCAGCCCTCATCCAAATACAATAATCACAGTCCCTGTCCATTCTAATCGATGTTGAACAACAGTTACTGAAACACGAGTCCGTGCCTAGATAACGCAAGGGAAACACGCAAAGAATGTATGAACTAACCTGTACAAATGCCTAACGACTGCGCTACAATCTGCCTGAATTTACGATTACAGTAACTAAAACTCGAAACTACACCTCCTATACGAAACTCACACGCAATTTAAGTAAGAATCTACGAAGTAAACACAGAAAAGAAGCTATATACGTATCTTTCTGCGCTGTCGATGTGCACCAACTGGGAGCTATTCAAAAAACGAAGACTGAAAATAGCCTACAGAGTACACAAATCTATGTAAAAGAAATCATTACAGCCAACACCGATCGCAACACGTCTGAATTTCTCGCTGTTCTCATTTCTGCTACTCTCACTACTTTCATCTTTCTTCGAATGACTCTCAGTCCACATTCTATACTCATTAGAATTATCATTCCGTTCAAAAGATAATGTAATTCTTCTTCACTTTCTCTGAGGATAGCACTGTCATCCGAAAATCTTGTCATTGATGTCCTTTCACCTTTAATTTTAATTACACTCTTGCAGTTTTCTTTTATTTCGGTCATTGCTTCTTCGACGTATGGATTGAATTGTAAGGGCGAAAGAATATACCCCTATTTTACACCCTTTTCTTTTATCCGACCGCTTCGGTCGTGGTCTTACATCTTGGTTTTACACTCTTATTGTTCCCCCTTGGCTCTTGCAGATATTGTATATTACATGTCTTTCCATATAGCTTACACCAATTTTCTAGGATCTTGGAACTTCTTGCAGCATTTGACAGTGTCAAACGCTTTTGTGAGGCCCATAAATCCTGTGAATGTGTTTTGATTTTCCCTTAGTCTTGCTCGTATTTCAAACCCAATGATAATATACGAAGTTGTGAGAGTATGATATTCACATTTAGAAAATTACTGACAGAAATACATTAACATAAAAATACACACCTTAGAATCACTTACTGATGTTCATGTGGCAGCGTGATATTTTCAGTATGCTAATCTATTGTTCCAGTATATGACCTGCAATTAACCAGGATTTTTCATTGTTATGTGACATATATTTACCACAATCTGAGATTATAGTATTGTCATTACATTCTGCTGTAATCATATTATATTCGGCTGTCAAGACATAAATTCTTTTTTCTGTAACTGTTGTTGGTTAGGTTAAAGTAATAGGTTACAGTGATATGTTTAGAAATTGTTGTGGGGTATATGTTGATCATGAATGAGCTTTTCAGACTAATGAGTGACAGGGGGGAAGGCTATATGTGTAAATTTGGTGTATTTACTTAGCTATAATACCGTTTTATCACTCCTCTGCACGATATATACACTGTTCCTTCTAACACACATTACACCGTTTACAGATATTCACTTATGTCAGTTTGTTTTATTTGTTCTGGGTGGAAATTCCGAATTTTATAATGAAAGTTGGCTTTAGTGTGTATAGGGTTCCACTGCATAGTGCTGTGTACTCATTCGCTATTTATTTTCCTTCATACTATGGCTTTCTGTTTGTAGTGGTTTTCTTCTATTATAAGTTTCTGTGGGCAGTTGTTGCTGCATTTGAAGATTTTTAACTCAGTATTTATGTCTGTTGATCTGTGGTTCATGCCCATATGATGCTCTGCAAATGTAGAATTACTTCTGCTACTCTTAGGTGCAATTCTGTGTTCAGCGCATCTAGTGTTGAAATTTCTGCTTGCCTGTCCGATTCTAATTGAGAGTGTGTTGATAGATTTCAGACGTGTTGCGATTAGTGATAGCTGTAATGATTTATTTTACATAGAGTTGTGTACTCTGTAGATTATTTTCAGTCTTGGTTTTTTGAATAGGTAAGCTTCTTGGTTGTTGTACATGAATGTGTGACATTTCTTTGCTGTTGTAGATATTTCTTGTTCGGATGTGTTGTGTGCGTACGTGTTCTGTATGTTGAGGTTCTGTGTGTCTGTGTGCATATGTTGGTGCTGATCATCTTGTTTCTGTCTTTGGATGTGTATTTCATTTTCGTTTTCATTTTGTGCTTTAGTTTGTTTATAATGTTTCTTTTTTATTCGTTTTCAACATATTTTTGTCTGACTGTCTGTAGCTCATTTTTGTACTTATTCGTATTTGCTACAGCTTTATCCTGTCTGTTGTGGAATGTATCGGGAACCAAGTTGTTTGTTTGTTTGTTACAGGATGGTTTAAGTTTTTGTGTATGGCTGTGCTGGTGGTGGTCAGTTTCATGTATATGGAAAATTGATGTTGGTTGTTATGCCTGTGTATTGTGATGTCTAAGAAATTTAACTTGTCATTTCCTGTTTTATGGTGAATTTTATCTGTCAGTGGACTGTGTTGATGTCATTGTGGGGATGCTGTACGTGATCAAGTGTCTCATCTAGAAGATATATGATGTCATTTACATATCAATACCAATATACACTACTGGCCATTAAAACTGCTACACCACAAAGATGACGTGCTACAGACGTGAAATTTAACCGACAGGAAGAAGATGCTGTGATATGCAAATGATTAGCTTTTCAGAGAATTCGCACAAGGTTGGCGCCGGTGGCGACACCTACAACGTGCTGACACGAGGAAAGTTTCCAACCAATTTCTCATACACAAACAGCAGTTGACCGGCGTTGCCTGGTGAAACGTTGTTGCGATGCCTCGTGTGAGGAGGAGAAATGCGTACCATCACGTTTCCGACTTTGATAAAGGTCGGATTTTAGCCTATCGCGATTGCGGTTTATCGTATCGCGACATTGCTGCTCGCGTTGGTCGAGATCCAATGACTGTTAGCAGAATATTGAATCGGTGGGTTCAGGAGGATAATACGGAACGCCGTGCTGGATCGCTCCTGTCGAGATGACAGGTGTCTTATCCCCATGGCTGTAACGGATCGTGCAGCCACGTCTCGATCCCTGAGTCAACAGATGGGGACGTTTGAAAGACAACAACCATCTGCACGAACAGTTCCACGACGTTTGCAGCAGCATAGCCTACCAACTCGGAGACCATGGCTGCGGTTACCCTTGATGCTGCATCACAGACAGGAGCGCCTGCGATGGTGTACTCAACGACGAACCTGGGTGTACGAATGGCAAAGCGTCATTTTTTCGGATGAATCCAGGTTCTGTTTACAGCATCATGATGGTCGCATCCGGTTTGGCGACATCGCGGTGAACGCACATTGGAAGCGTGTATTCGTCATCGCCATACTGGCGTATCACCTGGCGTGATGGTATGGGGTGCCATTGGTTACACGTCTCGGTCACCTCTCGTTCGCATTGACGGCACTTTGAACAGTGGACGTTACATTTCAGATGTGTTACGATCCGTGGCTCTACCCTTCATTCGATCCCTGCGAAACCCTACATTTCAGCAGGATAATGCACTACCGCATGTTGCAGGTCCTGTACGGTCCTTTCTCGATACATAAAATGTTCGACTGCTGCCCTGGCCAGCACGTTCTCCAGATCTCTCACCAACTGAAAAGGTCAGGTCAATGGTGACCGAGCAACTGGCTCTTCACAATACGCCAGTCACTACTCTTGATGAACTGTGATATCGTGTTGAAGCTGCATGGGCAACTCTACCTGTGCACGCCATCCAAGTTCTGTTTGACTCAATGCCCAGGCGTATCAAGGCTGTTGTTACGGCCAGAGGTGATTGTTCTGGGTACTGATTTCTCAGGATCTATGCCCCCAAAGTGCGTGAAAATGTAATCACATGTCAGTTCTAGTATAATATATTTGTTCAATGAATACCCGTTTATCATCTGCATTTCTTCTTGGTATAGCAGTTTTAATTGTTAGTAGTGTGTTATTTTGCACTCTTTGGGTTGCACTATGATTTAAAATATTTTGTCCTCAGTGTGCTTTAAGAAGATGTTGTATAGGTGTCCACTGATCAGTAGTCCTATAAAAAGTCCATCATGCTGCAGTAGAACTGGTTGCCAGGTAGGAATAATTCTGCTGTATGATTAACCTTGGAATATTTGGTATCTCCTCTATATCTGATTACAGAATGTCACTTCGTTGTTGCAAGAGGTATTCGATTATGTCAATAGTTTTTGTAGAGCTGATATTGGTGTACGTGTATATAATTTCAAAATATGTTTTTTATATGTGTTTGATCATTTTGTATCATCTTCCCTATGTTGTATAAGCTCTTGCTGTCTGTGAATACATAGTGATCTGTAAATATGTCTATATGTCTTCCGCTGGATGATATGTAGGTGCGCTCATAAAATTTACAGCAGGCCTAGTTTGAATGCCCTTCTTATGAATTTTTTGGTGAGCTGTTTAGATTTGGGGCTGTTGGATCATTTTGTTTTAGCCATTACATTTTCTGCTTTGCGAATATGTGACACTTTTCTTAAAAGTTTATGTATGTATTTCTGGCACAATTATGTTAATTGACTGGTTACATTTATTATGTTATTGTTCTCAGGAAATAGAGTCTTATGATTGTATTCTTCCTGATTCATTATCAATGTACTGTTCCCATAGTCAGCTTTTGTAAGGAAAACTGCTCTTTCCAAGTTTTTCGCTTATTTTCCTGTTTGTTTTTCCTTCCTTGCTTTTGTTTGCTAATTTAATTTTAGTTTTCTCTTCTTTGATTATGCATCTCACTTCCACTGGTAGTAGCTCTCTTGTTAAACCTACGTTGAAGTTTGAATTGTTGTTCGTTTCTTTTTATTTTGGTAGGTATTCATTTTTCCTTATTAGATTTTCGACTATCTTATGTGAATTATCTCTTTCTTCAAATGTATTTTCATCCTCTTTACAATACATTTAGTTCTTATTTTGTGAACTTTACGCCAATGAAGTTGACCAGTTGTTTATAAAATACGTGTTTTGGTCTCCTACTGCTTCTGACATTAGCTAGTGTGCTGGTGTGTTTGTTCCCAAAAGTGTGTGTAGGTTTTGTTGTTGTTTTTCCCTTTTCTTTCCATTAGTGTTCGTCTATGAGGTTTGACTCTATTCACTATTTCATTAAATATTTCAGGGACCTTTGTTTGATTTGTTAGTTCCAGATGTAATTTCAGCAGTGTGAGACTCAGCGTGTCCTTCTTGAAATGTAGATATTTGATTTTCAGTTTCAACCAATTTTGGCTTTGGGCTGCAGGTGGCATACTGTTCGCTATGACATTTAGACAACTCGGTACAACGTTTATAAGAAAGACAAATTTCGTTGAATTTTATATTCAGTATAGTCAGATGAAAACTTTTAATGTGCTTCAGAATTGGCTGTAGAGGTTACTCATAAATCCCTAGCATTGCACTGAGATATTCATCTTGTAATTGAAGTTCACTTTTTGTCTGTGTTTAGCTCGTAATGTATTACATAGTTACGGAAATACGGCTCTGTCATGAGCAGACAGAAAGTCTCCTTGTTTATCACCACAACATATTTCAGTGAAATTTACTCACTACCAGCAAGTTCGTTTCTTTTCAGTCATATAATATGTAGAGAAATTTTGCATAATAATATATTTTGTGTTGGCAGAAGAGCCAACACCGTGTTACTAGTGGAGGCCGAAATGCACGTGTTTTAGCTCACGCAAGCTGACCTGAGGAGGGAAGGACTATACGGACGTGAAGTCTGGAACATGACAAGAAATGAGAATTCAAAAATCGGACGTAGTTAGTTTGATACTTCACTTTAATCCATTAATGATGAACGTCGCTCTTGACGATACACGATTCACAATATTATCTGTTCAGAATACATTCTTGAAGTAATTATAGTAACTGAATATGGCGCCTTGCTAGGTCGTAGCAAATGACGTAGCTGAAGGCTATGCTAAACTGTCGTCTCTGCAAATGAGAGCGAATGTAGACAGTGAACCATCGCTAGCAAAGTCGGCTGTACAACTGGGCGAGTGCTAGGGAGTCTATCTAGACTAGACCTGCCGTGTGGCGGCGCTCGGTCTGCAATGTGGTGTCTGACGGTGACACCACAATATATACAGTTATGACACTGTTATTTACATTTATAGAATTATGAACAGAAAAAGTATATACCTTAATATCACAAAAAGACGTTTTTCTGTCTATCTGACATTCGCAGTATGGTACAGCTGGTATTTTTCCCAGTATGTCATTGGCAGGATTTTTAAATGTTACGTTATCTGTATTTATCCATACTGGACTTGTCGAAGCCATGTACCACAGAACTATTGTTGTACTGCATTCCGAATGTGGAGCAACTGTTGTGTCACCGCCAGACACCACACTTGCTAGGTGGTAGCTTAAATCGGCCGCGGTCCATTTAGTACATGTCGGACCCGCGTGTCGCCACTGTGTGATCGCAGACCTAGCGCTACCACAAGGCAGGTCTCGTGATACGAACAAGCACTCGTCCCAGTTGTACGGACGACCTAGCTAGCGACTAGATGTACGAAGCCTTTCTCTCTCATTAGCCGAGAGACAGAATAGCCTTCAGCTAAGTTAATGGCTACGACCTAGCAAGGCGCCATTAGCCTTACCTACTTTGAGAGTTATAGTATAAATGTCTCAAGAAGAACGCTGTATTCATCACATAATAAAAGTTAAGTATAAAGCAGCTACGTACTTTTCTTGCTACCATTCAATAGTTATCCTGTTCCAGAATTGACGCCCGTCGGCGTGTGTGTACGTGTGCCTTTCTTTCAATCGGCTACCTCAAGTGGCGTAACAGTCTTGTTACGTCACTACAGATTGGCGACGAGTCTACAAAGGATCTTGTGTTTTACTTTGCCCTAATTTATTTGTGTCATGGCTTCGCCACATTCTCCAGATGTACTGTCCGAATTTTATCGCTTGCAGAATCAGCAGACGCAGGCGTTATTGGATGCCCTTGGACAGCTCGTCCAGGGTCAACTTGCCATTCAAACCGATGCGGCCGCCGCCGCTTCACTGGTACCGCAGCCACAACCTGCCGTTGCACCGCCTTTTAGGCACTACGACCCGAACCACGAGACTTGGCAGGAATGGTCCCGCCAGTTTGCCTTCCACCTCGCCGCCTACAGAATTCAAGTTAATGAGCGGCAGCCGTTTTTGCTTTCTTGTGTCGGTGTGTCCACATACCGTGTGATAGTGAAATTGTTTCCCCGACGCGACGTAGCAACTCTGTCCTACGAGGAAATTTTGTCTGCTTTAGATGCCTATTTCAAAGAAACAGTTAATGTGGTTGCAAAGCGGTATACGTTTTTTCGTACAAAACGTACGGCCGGTCAAACTAATAGGGAGTGGGTAGCAACATTGCAAGGACTTACTAGGGAGTGTTCTTTTGACTGTGACTGTGGTCTTTCTTATTCAGATACAATGGTACGTGATGCTATTGCACAGAACGTTTCTGATGTTCGCATACGGGAGCAAATTTTGAAACTAGTTAATCCCTCCCTTCAACAAGTGATAGACATATTGGATAGACAGGGCACACTTAACTGTGCTCAGGAATCTTTTGAAACTTCGCCAGCTGTGTGTAACATTAACCGGCCCGCCGGGCGCGCTCGCGCTACGCGGCCCGGTCAACTGCCCTCGCGCAAACAAACGCAGCTGCCGCCGCGCTCTAAGCCACGTGTGCCGCGCCAGCACACAAATGTAGTGAAATCATGCCCGCGGTGTGCTACTAGACATTCGCGTGAACATTGCCCGTCACGCCAAGCTATTTGCTTTTTCTGCAATAAGAAAGGACATGTTCAAAGTGTTTGCCAGAAAAAGCTCAGATCAGACACTCACAATCATTCCAGGCCCTTTGCTTCGCGCCGAAATCGAACCACGGACGCTCAGGATCGTGGACCTTCGCCCATGGACATTCATGTCGTTAATTCCACTTCGTCCAGTGACACTTTCTCTAACAGTGACTGTGTTCGTCCCACAAAAAAACTGTGCGTCGACGTCGCCGGAAATCACGTCAATTAGCAAGTGATTCTGTACCAGTGTCTATTCCTATTGCACAAAACAGTCGCTCTTGTCGTCAGCAGGACAATAAACTTTTTGTGGACTTAGACTTTGAAGGCAAAGTGATACCATTCCAGCTCGATACAGGAGCTGCTGTTTCATTGCTCAATCACGACACGTACAAACAACTGGGCGCACCTCCGTTGCGTGCCGCAAATGTTCAGTTAAATAGTTATTCAGGACAGACAATACCTGTGTTAGGACAGTGCACTCTTTTTGCAACATACAAGGGACAAACAAAACTTGTGTCATTTTACGTTCTTCGTTCTTCTTCTGCAGTGAACTTGTTTGGTTTAGATTTATTTCAGTTGTTTAACATGTCTATAGTAAATCAGGTCCTATCAGTGAATCAAACTGTGCCTTCAGACAGTGTTTCTCGTCTATGTGACGAATTTGCAGACATTTTTGCACCGGGCTTAGGTTGCGCTAAACATTATGAAGCACATTTGGAACTGAAAGTCAACGCGCAACCGAAATTTTTCAGAGCGCGCTTTGTTCCCCACGCATTGCGTGATGGGGTCGCAAGAACATTAAACGATTTAGCATCACAAGGTGTGAGTGAATGTGCGCAATGCCTCTTCTCTTTCAGCTCCGCTTCATCGCGTACGCCGTACAGGTGTTCCGTTCGTCTGGACGACGGAATGCGAACGCGCCTTTCGCCAGTTGAAATCGGCGTTGCTTTCTAATACTTGCCTCACGCCGTTCGATCCCCGGAAACCCCTTTTGTTGATGGTAGATGCATCGGATTTCGGGATCGGTGCTGTGCTTGCGCACAAAGTTGGCTCGCATGATCGCCCTATTGCCTTTGCGTCCAAATTGCTCTCGTCTGCGCAAAGAAATTACTCGCAGATAGAGAAAGAAGCTTTGGCTCTCGTGTTTGGTGTTACTAAGTTCCATGATTTCTTGTATGGTCGTCACTTTACCATCATCACAGACCACAAACCTTTGACATCGCTTTTTCATCCGACCAAGCCTGTACCTCCACGTACAGCGCAGAAATTCATTCGCTGGTGTATTTTCCTCTCGCAGTACCGCTACGATATCTTGTATCGGTCCACTGCTAAGCACGGAAACGCCGATTCGTTGTCCCGTTTGCCTGTTGCTGAGGATAAAGCATTCGATTCTTCCGAACTTGCTTGCCTGTTCATTGATTCGGAAACCGATGAAGTGGTCGAATCGTTTCCGATTGATTTTCGTCGTGTAGCTACAGCCACAGCTGCTGCCCCTGTCCTTGCTACTGTTTTGCGTTTTGTTGCTATGCAATGGCCTTTGTCAAAGTCTCGGATCGAGGACCCGTTGGTTCGCCGATTTTTTGCTCACAAGGAGAGACTTTTTGTTCGACGTGGTGTTTTGTTGTTGCGTTCTGATAATGATCAGTCCCGAGTCGTGGTCCCACGTTCGTTACAGTCCTCTGTCTTACGGCTTCTTCACCAAGGACATTGGGGTATAGTGCGAACGAAACAACTTGCTCGTCAGCACTGTACTTGGTTCGGAATCGATGCTGCGATTACGAATATGTGTTCTTCTTGCATGGCGTGTGCCGAACAACAATCCGCACCGCCGCGGAAAGTCTTTGCATGGCCAAAAGCCACTTCCCCTTGGCAACGCTTGCACATTGATTTTGCTGGTCCATTCTGGAATGCTCGGTGGTTGGTTCTGGTCGACGCCTTCAGTGATTTTCCTTTTGTTGTCCGGATGTCTTCCACGACGTCCTCCGCCACCATCCAAGCGTTGTCTGCTATCTTTTGCATTGAAGGTCTTCCGCAGACTATTGTTTCCGACAATGGCCCACAATTCATGTCCGCAGAATTTGTCATTCTGCCAGGCCAATGGTATTCAACATCTGACATCCGCGCCGTTTTCGCCTCAGTCAAACGGTGCTGCTGAACGATTGGTCCGGACTTTCAAGTCACAGATGTTGAAATTGAAAGAGTCGCATTCTCGGGAGGACGCATTGTTGCTCTTTTTGTCTTCGTATCGCTCTCAGCCCCGAGATGGTCGCTCGCCGGCTGAGTTGCTCCACGGTCGTCCTCATCGCACCTTGATGTCTTTGATGCATCCGCCGCATCAGGTTCCTGTGCAGCGGCAGACTCCTGCTTTTGCTCCAGGCGACGTTGTATTTTATCGCAACTATCGAGGTTCACGGCGTTGGCTCGCAGGGCGCATTCTTCGCTGCCTCGGCCGCGCGATGTATTTGGTTTTGGGGGCCTCTGGTGAGGTGCGTCGGCATCTGAATCAGCTGCGCCTCTGTCGTCGCCCGGGTTCTGCCGCTCCCCGTCTGCTTTCAGCGACGGTGCCGTCCGGTCAGCGCCCTGGGGACTCATCTACTGGCTCGCCTCATCCCCAGGTGTTACCGACGATGCCTTCCATTTTGCCCCATGGCGACGCGCCGCCGCAGCAGCCGCCGCCGCCGTCGCCGCCGCCGCAGCTGCCGGTCCTCCGGCCGGCGCCGCCCGCATTCGACGCTTCGCTGCAGCCGCCAAGCGCCTCCCTGGGTCACGCGCCGCCGATCGCTTCCCGTGACCAGCTGTCCTCCGCCATGGAACTCCCGCCCGCTCCGGACCACATGACGTCATCGCGCGTCGGCTCCCCCGACGCAATGGAGGTCGACCCTTCAGCCCCTCCTGTCTCTTTACGGGCGCATACCCCGCATGTTGACGTGCACCCTGGACTAGGTTTTCAGGCGTTTCCTAGCTCCCCTCGGACCGAATGGCCGGGTGCGGGTGGCACAGCCTCGCCTGTCGTTACGCTCCCCACCTCATCGCATACGTCAACATGGGGTCCTCCCCACGGCGAGCGGAAGCCTTATCTCACGACCGTTCGCCGATTTGCGGGGGAGGAATGTGGTTGTCACCGCCAGACACCACACTTGCTAGGTGGTAGCTTAAATCGGCCGCGGTCCATTTAGTACATGTCGGACCCGCGTGTCGCCACTGTGTGATCGCAGACCTAGCGCCACCACAAGGCAGGTCTCGTGATACGAACAAGCACTCGCCCCAGTTGGACGGACGACCTAGCTAGCGACTAGATGTACGAAGCCTTTCTCTCTCATTAGCCGAGAGACAGAATAGCCTTCAGCTAAGTTAGTGGCTACGAACTAGCAAGGCGCCATTAGCCTTACCTACTTTGAGAGTTATAGTATAAATGTCTCAAGAAGAACGCTGTATTCATCACATAATAAAAGTTAAGTATAAAGCAGCTACGTACTTTTCTTGCTACCATTCAATAGTTATCCTGTTCCAGAATTGACGCCCGTCGGCGTGTGTGTACGTGTGCCTTTCTTTCAATCGGCTACCTCAAGTGGCGTAACAGTCTTGTTACGTCACTACAGCAACACGCCATCAAGCAGATGCTCATAACATTTTCATCATCAGTGTGTTACATCATACAACTTTCGTGAACTTTACTCCTTTGCAACCAATTGTAAATAAATACCATGAACCAAAGAATACAAAATCAGTTGCAGTGATTCTGTTCCACAGCCTTCTTGACTTATTTGCACAAACATTTCCTGCATGGTGACTGTATAAAACTGCAAGAAAACACCTCAGGAATAAATAACATGACGAAATAAAGAACAAGAAAGGGGCGTTGCTGTACAAGCTTTTGTCAGTTATTAATTTTATCACACAGGAGTGAACTGAAACGTAATATTCAGGATTGAAATTGCAATACCATGTAGTAAATGAAGAGACAAAAACAAATTTTTCACAATTTTTGTCGCTTTCACTTACGCCTGCCCCCTTAAAGTGCAGTTTCTCATGGAGGTCCATTGGAGAAAAGTATGGCAGCGAAACTTAGTATATATGTAACGCGTTAATGCGGAAACGATTTATGCTGGGAAAAAACATTGGTTCCAACTGTACCACCAGATGCAAATCTGACTTTGTACACTGTCTGTACAACACCCAAGCTGTTGTTTGACAAGCCATAACGTGAGTGAACACTACGACTTTCTAAACGAGAGACCATGCACTGTTAATGAAACTGTTTGACATGAACAGCAGCAATTACATTGCTGCATTGAGAGAGTATCGCCGACAAATACATGAGGAGAGGCCATATGTCATTACACGTCCTAAAGAAGATGAAATTCTAAGCCCGGATAGGCTTGGTGGGGCGCCGGGAAAAGGCAGGTGTCCTGTCTCGGTGAAAGTTATTGACAAAGTTGCTGTTGCTGTAACTGACCATGCAGCACATTTCCCGGGTAATGATAGAGGTCGTGCAGTGTCACTTGAATTGTCCATGGCAGTATCAATACAGTGGACAGTGTTATGATCTATTTTACACTGGTAGCAGTATAAGATTCAGATGATGCAGCAACTGAAACCTCACGAAGCGTAGCAACGTTCTCAATTTGTTCTTTGGTTTGTGGCAATGATCTAAGTTGATGATATGTGGTCGAGCAATATTCTATGGAGAGACGAGGCACATTTTACATTGCAGGGTGCAATGACTGCCGAATTTGGGATACTGTTAAATCACGTGTTGTGCATGCAGAGCTACTGTACTCGCTATAGTGACAGTGTAGTGTGCATTCACGACCACCTTTATTTTCGATCCGTCTTCTGTGAAGACAATGCATCAAGAGCAGGGCGGCCACGGCGTGCCAAACTGCACGCGTGTACAGATGTGCTGCACGCGTGCCGTCCTGGGCTCGGTCCGCCTCGCCACTACTCGGCTTTCCTCGGTCTT
Organism: Schistocerca americana; assembly: GCF_021461395.2. Lineage (NCBI taxonomy): Eukaryota > Metazoa > Arthropoda > Insecta > Orthoptera > Acrididae > Schistocerca > Schistocerca americana. The sequence continues at coordinate 648,877,641 of NC_060122.1, forward strand.
TCGCGGCACGGCTCGGCACGGCGCGACATTAGACTAGCTGTGCGATGCAACATCTTTTCGTCCGGCATAGCGTGCCAAACTGCACGCGTGTACAGATGTGCCGCACGCGTGCCGTCCTGGTCTCGGTCCGCCTCGCCACTACTCGGCTTTCCTCGGTCTTTCGCGGCACTGCTCGGCACGACGCGACATTAGACTAGCTGTGCGATGCAACATCTTTTCGTCCGGCATAGCGTGCATTAGTTGATTCGTAGTGGCAGCCATATTTATTCCTCGCTATTTGTTAGCGATTCGTAGGAAGTTTATAAGTACTGTATAGTGGTTGTTGCAATGGAACACGCTCACAAATAGGCGGGGTAGTGAGACAACGTCACGAGCCTTCAGAGCTGAATGGGAATTGCAATATTTTTTCGAAGAGAAGGATGAAAATTCTCAAATCTATTATGCAGTCGCATACTCGCCGGGCACCGCAAATTTGCAATAGAACGGCGTTATAACACTACACACAAAGGACTTAATGATTTAGTTGGATAGATAGATCAAACAAGTTGGCGGAATTAAGAAGACGTAGTGTTATGCAGCGAGACGGACCGAACGCGAGTACCACTTACAAATGTTTCTGTTTCTGATGTTTGCATTTGTACATATTTGTCGTTGGAATTCGAATTTAGAGTTCACTCAATTTTTGTTTCCTTTTTTTAGCCAGCAACCGAACGTAGCGACCTGTCTTTAAGAGCAAGCTACGAAATAGTGCTCAAAATTGCAAGAGCGAATAAGCCTTTCAGTGATGGTGATTTCATCAAGGAGTGTATTGTTGAGGCGGCGGAACTCTTGACGCAACTGGAAGTAAAGAAGTTTAGTGAAATTAGTCTTTCCAGATAGACAATAGCTCGCCGCATAGCTGGTATGACAGCGGATGTCTACAGGCAGTTAATTGATAGTGCCTGCAAGTTTATTGCATTCTCGATTGCTTTGGACGAGTCGACCGACATTTCGGACACAGCACAACTAGCGATTTATGTTGGTGGAGTCGACACAAATTTGCACGTGACAGACGAACTGTTAGATTTAGTACCAATGAAACACACAACGAGGGGTACCGACTTGCTAAAAGCAGTTGAAGAGGCAGTTGAAGCCGTCGGCCTGAATTGGAAAATGTTAGTTTCAGTCACCACGGATGGAGCGCCAGCAATTCGAGGTGCTCAAAATGGGCTTGTGGTATTGTTGCGTAAAAAACTAGGACGATCGACAGAAGATTTGTACGGAATTCATTGTTTTGTACACCAGGAAGCTCTTTGTGCAACGTATGCAAATTTGGAGCACGTGATGAAGTTGGTAGTCACCATAGTACATTTTTTGAAATCGCATGGCTTAGTACACCGTCTGTTTCAACAGTTTCTCATGGAACTGAACGAAGAGTACGGAGATGTTATTTACCACTGGGAAATACGTTGATTAAGTCGAGAATCATGCATCGAAAGATTTTTCAGTTTAAGACTCGCTATTGTTGAGTTCCTGAAGGAAAAAGAAAAGGCAGAGCCAAAATTAGAAGATCCAAAATGGATTGCAGACCTCGCCTTTTTAGTTGATCTGACTGCACACTTGAACGCTCTCAGTAAGACTTTGCAAGGTGAATAGCAGCTTATTTCTGGTCTGATAAAAAAAGTGGATGCATTTAATAAGAAACTCACATTGTGGAAGGAACAACTCATGAAAATGAATACCGCCCACTGCCCTACGCTCTCTAAAGTCAGAGAGAACGCAACTTCTAACGAATTCGTTTCTGTGTTGGAGGGACTACAGGCACAATTTTCTAAGCGTTTTCAGGACACTGCCAGTCTGACATCTGTTTTTGAACTATTTTCTACACCATTTGCCGTTTCAGTTGAAAGTACTCCAGTGCATTTGCAAATGGGATTGATCGATCTGCAGTGTAATTCCCGTTTATAGGACAATTTTTTTGCGTATGAACTGTCCAAGAATTTTACGAAGGTTTTCCTCGCGAAGAGTTTCCCCGTCTCCACAGTGAGGCTGCAAGAATTATATCAGTGTTCGGATAGACATACGTGAGCGAAAGGTTTATTTCGATTATGAAACAAAATAAGTCAGGATTACGTGGCAATCTGAGTGACGACAATATGAGAAACTGTCTGCGTTTGTCCGTGTACCGTCAGTTTGTGGCGAATATGTACTTTATTATGTCTACAGTGAACCAAAAATAATTAAATTAATGGTCATAATTTTGTTGTATTTGTCATATGTTTTGTTGAGAATTGTAGTTTTTGCAAATTTTGTACAGTAGTTCCAGAATATAAAATTTGCTTGTTTCACATATAATTGGAATCACTTATTCCACATCATACTGCATGCTGTAGACTACTTTCAAGTCTATTTCTATATCTCAGCTTAAATGTTGTAAGAATTTTACGAGTGACGATGTGAGAAGCACGATATTGTCGGTGTAATACAGTTTCAAATCCAGCGTTATTGTTATTTTTCTGTAGGTGTACGAACAGCCAACAAAGATTCAGTATTGCTCAGCATGATGTGTTGTACAGAGCTTAATATTATCAAATGTCGTAATATGAAACTAAGCCACATGCTAGCAGGGCGGTGTTCCTTACGCGAATGCACTGTCGCGTGCGGCGTGTTCGTAGTTCCGCGCATGCGCGCGCAGTGAGCTTGTGTGGTAGTGGGGGACGTGTGACGTCAGGAGGGAGCGATCCACAAACGTGGGAAACCTCGGCACGCGTGCCGCGTTCTTGGCCGTCCATGATCCAGAGGGACTGACGTTGTACCGTGACATCTGTGCACTATCGAGACCTTCTTGAACACCATGTAATTCCTCATTTGGAAGAGCATAACTGTGTAAAAACCATTGTTTTCGTGCAAGATGAGGTAAACCTCTTGGAGACCTAACCTTCGACGGACATGTTACGTCCAGAGGCTTTTCATATGCATGATCTGCAACATTACCTAATCTAAATCCATATGGCTTTTGGCTCTGGGGATATCTAAAAGGAACCGTACACCAGGGACACGTCGGGCCTCTGCCTGGTCTGAAGGTCAGTATACCGGAATAGTTTGCTCAGATACCACCGAAACGGCTGCGAGCAACTGTTGATCACGTCGTTTTACGGATGCAGTATCTTGTCGAAGTCTCCAGTGTTCATATTGAACAAACTGTGTAAGATGGGGTTAATAATAAAATCAGCATTATATCTCTCAGTCTTCTTTGAAGTTTTCTGCGCTCGTTCCGTTCCTAAGCAACGACGTGTGGAAACATTTCAATACATCTTTTTTGCATTCACAGAGTCAGATTTGCACCTGGTAGCCGAAATTCAAACTGAATTGTTTTACTCTACTGGCCATTAAAATTGCTACACCAAGAAGAAATGCAGATGAAAAACGGGTATTCATTGGCCAATATATTGTACTATAACTGACATGTGATTACATTTTCACGCAATTTGGGGGCATAGATCCTGAGAAATCAGTACCCAGAACAACCACCTCTGGCCGTAATAACGGCCTTGATACTCCTGGGCATTGAGTCAAACAGAGCTTGGATGGCGTGTACAGGTACAGCTGCTCAAGCAGCTTCAACACGATACCACAGTTCATCAAGAGTAATGACTGGCGTATTTGGACGAGCCAGTTGCTCGGTCACCATTGCCCAGACGTTTTAAATTGGTGAGATCTGGAGAATGTGCTGGCCAGGGCAGCAGTCGAACATTTTCTGTACAGGATTTGCAACATGCGGTCGTGCATTATTCTGCTGAAATGTAGGGTTTCGCAGGGTTCGAATGAAGGGTAGAGCCACGGATCATAACACATCTGAAATGTAACGTCCATTGTTCAAATTGCTGTCAATGCGAACAAGAGGTGACCGAGACGTGTAATCAGTGGCACCACATACCATCATGCCGGGTGATACGCCAGTATGGCGATGACGAATACACGCTTCCAATGTGCGTTCACCGCGATGTCGCCAAACACGGATGCGACCATCATGATATTGTAAACAGAACCCGGATTCATCCGAAAAAATGACGCTTTGCCATTCGTGCACCCAGGTTCGTCGTTGAGTACACCATCGCAGGCGCTCCTGTCTGTGATGCAGCATCAAGGGTAACCGCAGCCATGGTCTCCGAGTTGGTAGGCTATGCTGCTGCAAACGTCGTCGAACTGTTCGTGCAGATGGTTGTTTTCTTGCAAACGTTCCCATCTGTTGACTTAGGGATCGAGACGTGGCTGGACGATCCGTTACAGCCATGGGGATAAGGTACCTGTCATCTCGACTGCTAGTGATACGAGGTCGTTGCGATCCAGCAGGGCGTTCCGTATTACCCTCCTGAACCCACCGATTCAATATTCTGCGAAGTCATTGGATCTCGACCAACGCGAGCAGCAATGTCGCGATACAATAAACCGCAATCGCGATAGGCTACAATCCGACCTTTATCAAAGTCGGAAACGTGATGGTACGCATTTCTCCTCCTCACACGAGGCATCACAACAACGTTTCACCAGGCAACGCCGGTCAACTGCTGTTTGCGTATGATAAATCGGTTGGAAAATTTCCTCATGTCAGCACGTTGTAGGTGTCGCCACCGGCGCCAACCTTGTGTGAATGCTCTGAAAAGCTAATCATTTGCATATCACAGCATCTCCTTCCTGTCGGTTAAATTTCGTGTCTGTAGCACGTCATCTTCGTGGTGTAGCAATTTTAATGGCCAGTAGTGTACGTCGTAAATCGGTTAAGCAGTAGCAAATTAGCATGTCTACCAAGTTTTGTTGCTGTACAATAACTACAGCCTACACTAGTTCTCTATCAGCAGCTGCACTTTAGTTATAACCACCCAGTAATTACACCTGGTCGATTGCTGTGTCTGGATTCGCAATCATCCCGGCGACTGGCTGCTTGAAACGTGCATTATATTATAGATGATAGGCAGTGGGAGCAATTGTCAGGTACCGGGTACGTACACATGAGCTTCCACGAGACTTGTGGTAGTAATCGGGAATCAAGGATCAAAACATCTGTTGCCCACGTACTGCGCACCATACGCATTCCTTTATGGTTGATGTCGTCCTCTAAGGCGATGACATTTTGGGCAGTGTAACTGTAGATGTCACAAGGCCTGAATCATCGTACAGTAGTTGTGAAGCGTGTTAGTGAACTCACTTAGATGTCTTAACCACGGGCTTCGCGCTATCTAAATCCTACGTAACACGTCTGGGACGCAATCGGGCACCAGCTTTGTGCCTGCGAACCACCTGCCCTTAATTTACAGGAATTACATGAGCTGTGCGTAGACATGCGATGCCACATACCGCCGGAATCCTTAGTGGTCATCTTCTGCACGTTCGAAAGTTGCGTACAACTGATCGACAGTGTCGATACCGCTTTTGGTCTTATTGTAGCAGTTAATCATTTCAGACTTCTTCTCGTCCCCGGTCCATTCGTCTATATGATCATCGCAGTGAAAAGTGGATAGAAGAAACACAAGCTTCTTTTCTGCAACGTAGGATGACAAGGTGATTTGGTGACTGATTCCGTACATGCTGCTGCAGACTGGGTAGCCAGTGGTCTCAGTGAATACCTTAGGAATTTCTTTTTGTTCTTCCCAAACATTTCAGCTAGGGTCATCTTGTGCTTGCGTAGGAGTGTAGTGGCCAGTGGAACGCTGTTGTACCCGTTGTCCATCGTTAGGTTTCTTCCCGATCCTGAGATCTTAGCTATGAGGCGTTCAATCACATCAGATGGGAGTTGATCTTGTGGAAAGCTCCGTCAGGTTGGTTTCCATGCAGAAGGTGTAGGAAACCTTGGAGTCACCCGTGGCAAGGATCTTGATGCCATACTTGGCCGGCTTTGTCGGGATATATTGAATGAAAGAGCATCGGCCACGGAAAATCTCCAGTTTCTCGTCGATCGGAACATTTCTACCGAGGATGTAACTGTCCTGGCAGCTCTTGTTGAACTGCCGAAGACTTCATGGTTTGGACAGTGCTTAACCTCTCCACGGCGAGCATGTCGGGTACTAAGATCGTCAAACCTAAGACAGCGCTGGTGTGATGAAACTCGAGTCATGGTCATCATCAGAGGGAAGATCTCAACACCAGTCCCATCGGTGGCCCAGAAGTTGCCAGGTTCGTTCGTCCAGCTTTGAATCCCCCCTCATTAGAGAGAGAAGCCCAAGGAGAGCCATGAACTCAGGTTTGTCTGTCCACTCATAAAAGCCATGTGTCTTACAATTTTCGATACACATTTCTATTTTCTTGTTGGTGCAGTCGACGATGATTTGGACAATCTCTGTTGTAATGGAAAGTGTAAGGGCTTCCTCGAGAGTCTTTGCCTACCTTGCTTTTCTCGTCGGTGCAGTAGCTTCTCTGATGATCTTTCAAGATCTAGTCCTAATCTTCTGTGGGCCTGGAGGATTCTTCATCCACTTGGTGACGCCATCCTTTATGAGGGAGAAGTCATTACATTTGATACGGCCATCGATTCCATCGTCTCTGGCATCCTCATTTGAGTCAGTGTCGTGTTCACTCTATGCAATTTGCCCATCAGACTCCTCGTCCCAATCATCAACAGGTAGAGGTTCGTGCAGTTGGTGATCCTCTACTTTCTCGGCCTCCTCCTCGTCTTTCTTCACGTTTTGCAGTAGCTCCTTCAGCCTAACGCTTTCCCACCCATATGACGACATCTAAAATATAATACAATATGCATAATTGTAATATATGTAATCAAATAATTATAGTATAACGGAAGAATACAAGTGGTTCAGTTATATAACAACAGCAGGGACAGAAAGAACTACTACCTTCGGAAGGAAACATTGGCCACAAAGAGAAACTCTCTTCTAACCCAGATTCCCTAGAATGAGTGATGCCAGTATCAGAGAGGACATATTTATTGGTCTCCCAATAAGGGAGCTAATGAATGATCCTGCAAAGTTCGAATGAAGCTGAGGCAGCTGCATGGAGATCCAAAGTGTTGCAAAAAGACTTCCTGGAAAACTATAAAACTGATAATTATGAAGAACTTGTTAGACAGCTTATAGAGAGTTACAGGAAACTCGGTTGTAATATGTCTCTAAAACTCAATTTCTTGCACTCACATTTGGACTTCTTTTCCTCCAGCCATGGCAATGTAAGTGACGAACGTGGTGAACGTCTCCATCAGGAAATATCTACAATAGGAACCCATTACAAAGGTAAATGGCGTCCAAGGATATTAGCTGACGACTGTTGTACTCTCAAAAGGGATGATCCTTAAGCTAGATACTGCAGAAAATCGCAGGAATGTACATTCTATGGAATAAATTGAAGCTGGTACTTTTTCATGAGACTAGTCACTTGAGTTGTCAGCTCTGGGAATTAGGTATGCCACATCATAATTTCATTTTGAAGACGGAAACCTTGTCTCAGTGTAGTACAGTCGCAACGATTTGGCTCTTTCTGCTTTTGAACAGAACAGTTTGTTGTGACAGAAATGAAAAGTCTGTGCGTACCATGATTTCGTTGCAAACATTCTGTTAATCTGTGTGTGGTTTCGTCCTGAAATTTACTGTTGATTGTCAGGTCTGAATGGCAGAGTGGGTGGGTTTCGATCTGACTTGTCATTCGATCTGACTTGTCCCTGCTTTTCAGACAATCACCAATTGTAGGAAACTCATTGGGGACTTTTGTTTAAAAATTGATCGCCAACAATACTGAATTTCTTTACAGTTAGAACTAATTCGAGAAAAAGGGACTACATGGTGCCGAAATTTAATTTTTTAACCGTCTAACTGTGTCCATGAGAGTTTGAATTTCAGTTGCCACTGGTTTATTGTTTTCGCCAGACAAAACTGTACTTCACGTACATGCAGAAAAACACGAGACTAGAGTCATTAGTTTTTTGTGTCTATATAATGGTTAGGTTTTTTATAGTATTTGTACTTTTTTAATGCACAGTAATAGTGATATTTAAATACGGGGTTAGAATAGGCGTAGGGTAGTAGGTTTTAAGTTTGCTTTAAGTTTTGTAAGGTTAAGGAGTTGAGGAGACACTACGTGGACTTGGTGCTGACTGTGACACACTTCACAGTGTGAAGTGACAGTACAATCCCCACAAAGGTGCCTTATAAACTTCGAGAGCGTGCCTAATTGGTCGTGCTCTGTTATCGCCGCGCGAACTGCCGTTTGACAGAGGAAATGGGGGCGGTAGCGAATCATGTGGAGGCCGAGCGTGGGCTCTCAGAGTGGCAATATCTATGTAGCTCATTCGCTAGATTTCGGCGTCCTTAGAGCTCTGCTATTGGAGCCGTCACTATGTATGAGAACTTCCGATGCTTAGTAGACGACAAAACACGCTCTGAAAGTATGTGGACGGTTGTCCCATTGTTGCAAAGCCGTGGAGGAGAAAAATGGTGGAAGAAGCGGCTATGACAGACTAAACTAATTCATTAAAGAGTGAAAAGCATGTACGTTCTGATAAAATGTGAACCCAGGAAAATACTAGAATGTCAGTACGACAGAAATAAAGGGAAAATTATAGAGAGTGCGGGGCTACGAGGGCGCCCTCGATGCGATGAATAGATCTTAAGTTTTAATAACAGAAAGATGGTCAGCATTGGTCGTTGAAGTATAAGTCTTCATTTCTGTTGCAAATCGATTTCAGTCACTGCGTGACCACCATCAGTGCTGCAGACTAACAAGAATAAAATAATCAGACTGCGCTGTAGCGTACTACATATGCCGAACTATAAAAAACAATAACATACGAGTACAGAATACATCGTTTTCATCAACACACCCACTATGAAAACCCCGTTGACTCATTCATACGAGCAGCAAAACTCCAGTATCTGCGCAGACCAATGACGAGTACTTGGCCGGCCGCTGCGACCGAGCAGTTCTAGGCGCTTCAGTCCGGAACCGCGCGACTGCTACGGTCGCAGGTTCGAATCCTGCCTCGGGAATGGATGTGTGTGATGTCTTTAGGTTAGTTAGGTTTAAGTAGTTCTAAGATCTAGGGAACTGATGACCTCAGAAGTTAAGTCCCATAGTGCTCAGAGCCATTTGAACCATTTGATTCCACGCGGGATTAGCCGAGCGGTCTCAGGCGCTGCCGTCATGGACTGTGCGGCTGGTCCCCGCGGAGGCTCGAGTCCTCCCTCGGCCATGAGAGTGTGTGTGTTTGTACTTAGGGTAATTTAGGTTAAGTAGTGTGTAAGCTTAGGGACTGATGACCATAGCATAAGATTTCACACACATCTGAACATTTTTTGAACCATTTGATGAGTACTTGTCAGACCAAAGGTACAAATGCTACTGTGCTAGCTGCTTACAGGAATCTATTCAACTATGCTCACTGTGAACACCGTACACAGCTGCACCCTCTTTAATGATAATTATTTCAAAATCTTTTCTTAATGAAAATCCAAGACGTAGCGGAAACAGTGTCTAACCCACACATAAAAAGCCTTGAACGTAAAAATCTGCAGATTACATCTTAAATCATAAAAGTGACAGTACTCACGCCCGCTACCGTGTGGTTCAAAAACAATGTCCCAAAGTAGATGATGCAGCATGATCCATACTAGAACTTATGCGACCATTATATTAACATAATCCTGAAGTATTTACAGCGGAACCAAAATAAGGCGTTTACACTATTACGCCCTTTCACATTAATTTTGGTACTCCTAAAATTCCAGATGCCTTTTTGACAACGAAGTTTAAAATGCGATGTAAGTATAAAGTTACACAACAACGCGTAAAACATTTTAAAAAATACATCAGAAAATCGTCATTATTAGCATTTAAGTAGATTGACTGTACTCACACTCTCTATCAGTAATTTTGACACTCATTCATTTCTGAATGACGTATAACAACCATGTAGATATAAACACATATACAATACCATGTATAACCTTTTAAAAATAGCATAGAACATCCTCATTATCAGATTTACGTGGATTGACATTGACATCATGTACTGCCATAACGCGCTCTTGGCGTTCGAATCTGGAGAATGATTACTCCACTTAAAAATTTAATTGCAGTAGTCACCAATATAACATGACAGTTTGCTGTTATCAAAATTTTCTTACCTAAACATAAATACAAACAAATATCTAAACTATAAATATAAACAAAGAGTAACAGTGTGCACTTCTTCCAAACACATTTTGCTGTGGCAAGTGTTCTGCTGCAGTGGCACGATGATCTACGTATTCATTGGCATTCCGTTGAACTGACGGATCTCTATTTTCGTAGTCGGCACCAGAAGTGATGCGAAACACTCCAAAAATGAGTGCTTTTCATTGTCATCTGTTCGTTGAACGGTGTACTGCATATCTCCATTTCCTCAAGCATATCGAGGTATCGTCCTTTTGGACCCCTGCGCAACAATTTTAGTAGTTTTTTGAAAGACATCATGTTTACGCCAGTGACCGTTAAACTTTTTATTTCCACTATTGCAATTTCGGTCTTAGGCCATTATCAAGTGCAGATGTTAAAGCCAAAACATGTGATTTTCTAACTTATTGGTTTTTGTTATGACCCCTTATGTAATAATTTTTCCACTCTTCCACCCCCGATAGCACGGAACATCAGCTACGTACAATTTAAGTGTTACAACCGCCTGAGGTCAGGTGTTGTAATATTTCAGGACTACCGAGAAATATGGTTTGGGAGCGACAAGTGACTCACGTCGAAGCGTGCGGAGAAACATCGGCAAGTGTGGCATTGACTTTATTGCATCGAAGACACAAAGCCGCCCTTTCGCTGATCCTGGTGATGGCGCCACATTGCATTCGTGCGTGGCTCAGCGCCAATGGCAGTGCCGGAATTCGTTGCGTCGGTGTCCAGTCGCCCAGCCTTGCGGACGTAGCGCTCCTATTCACGCCACGGCTAAATGGCCGCTGCGTGTGCTGCCTGTTCCGGTAGCCCGGAACGCTGCTGCCTGTTCGCTCAAGCGCAACTCGTGGACGCCAAGTAGAGCGTCGAATGAAAACAGTCGACCGCCGTCGTTGTAGTGAGCCTTAGCAGCTCAGGCCGTCCGCCGAGGGCAGCTCGGTCAGTGGGCGCAAACAGCTCTGGACCCTGGATGCAACGAATTCGCGCTCCGGCGCTGTTCATGCAGACGGTAGTTCGCAGTCACCCAGGGAGCGGAGGCCAGCAGCCCTCTCGCTCCTTGCGCACGTGCAGCTTCAAGGTGCGGAGCGGCCCACCAAAGCTATGATGCGTTCGTACAGCGGAGGTTGGCGGTAGTTTCAGAGGGCCGGTTGGTCGCCAGTATCCATCACCAGAGGTCGTTGTGGTTGGCCTGCAACTTAAAAAATCGTCATTCTTCCCAGTTCTAGATGCAGACAGAATTGCGAAACGACTGAGTGATTTAAGCCATTGGCTCGCTTGTTTATACTTTCCCCTACGCCTCTGACACAGTTCCTCTGGAGGGGACAAGTGCAGTGCTCTTTAATTATTACAACGTCAGCTTTCCTCTGTCCGCTTCGGCTCCTACACACAGGTCATTAGACGTTGTTGGAACTGAAACGTATGGGTGCTTCACAGCACGAATGTTCAAATGTGTGTGCAATCGTATGGGACTTAACTGCTAAGATCATCAGTCCCTAAACTTAGACATTACTTGACCTAAATTATCCTAAGGACAAACACACACCCCCATGCCCGAGGGAGGACTCGAACCTCCGCCGGGATCAACCGCACAGTCCATGACTGCAGCGCTGAGACCGCTCGGCTAATCCCGCGCGGCCACTTCACAGCACGTCAGTGCCCTGTACTGCCCTGTGCTGCCCTGATCACTTTACACTTGTATACAGTGCCCGCCGAGCCGTGTCTTCCCGCCTACGAGAATGTCGTAAACCAGCCTTGCAGAATAGTTTGCATAAAATCAACATCGCCTCCGCCTGCCATCCGATGTGCCAGTCAGTCCCTTAACTACTATCTTCCAGCCACAGCTGAGCGAAATTTACAAGAATTCCCCAAAACCTCGCTTGTACGTGGCGCAGCATACCTCCTCCCTTCCGTGAAGATTCGTCCCGAACCTTTAAAATCGTTCTACCACTCACCTACCTCGACTCTAATAATTTACATATGGAGGACATTCTCCCGAATTCCCTATACACTAACGAAACCCTTAAAACTGATTGCGTCCCCATTCTACTGGTAACTGGTGTGTTGGCACGTTCACAGCCTGTGCTCTCTTACATATTACCCATCAATACAGTACACAAAAGCCTGCTGGAAACACGCCACATCTGGTGGCCAATGCACTCGCCACTAATACTTTGTGCTCCTGTTCTTCCTTGAGATGGTGTACGTGCTGACACATTTGTTCCATCGTAATTCCTCCTTGCTGGGACTCTATTAATCTCTCCAAGGACTGCAACAGCTCTTGATTGAGAGTGTCACTTAAGTACGTTAAACTTTGAACGGGTAATACTCCGAGAGATCCTTCTGGCCAATACAATGTATACCGCGACGGTGTCATAACTGTTGAGCCTGTAAACGTAGCAGGAAGAGAAATATCGGTCCTGACTACATCCAAAGTCGTGCCATTAACGATCGTTCCGCTTTCCCGAAGCTCGAGTCTTTCTAACCATACACTTCCTTGCGTGAATACGCAGTATAACCATTGTGTACCCACTCTGGAAGTACGTTTTGGCTGATAGAAGCTCCTTTCCACAGCTCGTCCCATTTACTTCCCCCGCACCGAGAAACAAATGGTTCAAATGGCTCTGAGCACTATGGGACTTAACTTATGAGGTCATCAGTCTCCTAGAACTTAGAACTACTTAAACCTAACTAACCTAAGGACATTACACACATCCATGCTCGAGGCAGGATTCGAACCTGCGACCGTAGCGGTCGCGCGGTTCCACACTGAAGCGCCTAGAACCGGCTTAAAAATGTTCAAATGTGTGTGAAATCTTATGGGACTTAAATGTTAAGGTCATCAGTCCCTAAGCTTACACACTACTTAACCTAAAGTATCCTAAGGACAAACACACACACCCATGCCCGAGGGAGGACTCGAACTCCGCCGGGACCAGCCGCACAGTCCATGACTGCAGCGCCTGAGACCTCTCGGCTAATCCCGCACGCCCCAGAAACAAACTCACTTCTCACGTCCGTACTTAGAACCCAGCTTAGGAAAACGTAGAGCCATAGATGCACTTATATAACGGAGCGATACTTTTCGCCGAGAAAAGGGATTCAGTATGAACTTCCTTTACACCAGAAGATTCCATTTCCTTTCTTGTTTGCTACACGAACAAATTTATTAGCATTTACGACAGCTATAATAGTCAAAACAGTGTCTGTCCCTTCAGACATGCATATCAGACAGTGTAATAATCATTGATATTAAAAATTACATTCGTACACTGACACAACTGTACTGAAGTGTACAAATTGCGAGATGGAGAGGTGACGTTTTTCGTGCAAGTTAGGACATTTCACACGTGTTTTGCAATGACAAAAACTGACAGCTGCCGTGACTTGTGTCATTTTGCTTGCTGGGGTGCGAAATAACCATGGCTAAAGCTTTGCTATTTGATGTCTCCTAATGGCATCAGTGATCAGCACTCTGGAAATAATTACTGCCTAGTGTTGATAAAAAAATTATCATGTGCTGGGCATTTTCCTAGTCTCTCTGTTTACAGATTTATGTCTGGTTAGCGCATCTGAAAATTTCGCCACACAATTCTTCTCGTATTATAGCAAAAGTATTTTCATTGTACGTTTTCGACAGCATGAAATCAGTTTAGGTGACTCAATGGCAATCGATTGTACATAGTTTCTGTACCATAACAGCCCATTTCCATGCTGCCAATTTATTCCGTAGCAATCGCGCTTGTGCAGTGAGTGTAGAAAGGCACGCAAATATTTCATAGCAGCTGCTTTATTTTCTCATAGCAGAACGATTTGTTTAATCTGTGTTCCGATAACTGCGGTACTTTGCGGTACTTGCTGCACTCAATAGTCGTCGGCAGCATGTGGAAACACAGCAGCGTATGCCTCTCTCTATCCCTATCACCACCCTCCAACCTCTCTCACGCTTTATCTCTCCCTCTCTCGCTCTTTCCCATATATAGTGTGCTCCATTGATCGTGACCGGGCCAAATATCTCACGAAATAAGCGTCAAACGAAAAAACTGCAAAGAACGAAACTTATCTAGCTTGAAGGGGGAAACTAGATGGTGCTATGGTTGGCCCGATAGATGGCGCTGCCATAGGTCAAACGGATATCAACTGCGTTTTTTAAATAGGAAGCCCCATTTTTAATTACATATTCGTGTAGTACGTAAAGAAATATGAATGCTTTAGTTGGACCACTTTTTTCGATTTCTGATAGATGGCGCTGTAATAGTCACAAACGTATGGCTCACAATTTTAGACCAACATATGGTAACAGGTAGGTTTTTTAAATTAAAATACAGAACTTAGGTACTTGTGAACATTTTATTTCGGTTGTAATAAAAAATGGGGGTTCCTGTTTAAAAAAACGCAGTCGATATCCGTTTGACCTATGGCAGCGCCATCTAGCGGGTCAACCACAGCGCATTCTGGTTTCCCCCTTCAAGCTAGACGAGTTTCATTCTTTGTAGTTTTTTCGTTTGATGCTTATTTCGTGAGATATTTGGCCCGGTCACCATCAATGGACCACCCTGTATATATAGCAACATTCATATATTTATGGATTCTGCATACCAGACGACACATTGCGCCCACCGCTTTCTGTTGCCATTTTGGTGTACTCTAAGTCAAAAGCGCAAAAAATCAAAGGGAATATACTTCGAAAGCTGCTAAACGATTTTTAGCGAAATACGATTCCTCATCTTCAAGAGTTTCCAAGTTATAAGGTTTTGAAAGGATAGTGGGACTTCATGGAAAACCTGTATTATTTTTACAATAAGCTAACAACTGAATATTCTTAAGTACAAACAAAGAATAGAAGAAGGAGGCTAATCAGAGAATCTCATCCCCTATAAATTACTGACTCTTCAAGCGTTTGTGTACCTTTTACACCGTGCGCGTGAATGTGCACAGGAGCGCTCGCAATTATGTGTATATATATATAGACAAAGATTTCCAATAATCCATCACAAATTTCATACAGTCATCCATGTTTTCTGGGACCATACGTTTTTCCACATTTTTTCTAAGTATATGACTGACAGCGTCAAACAGGCACTGACAAGAATCAACTGAAAAGATTCAAGAAATCAAGAATTAGTGCATCCGATAAAAAAGCGCAAGGTTAGTACACTGAAATACGAAAGCATTTGTAATCGCAATTAAATTTGTAAGCAAACTCAGAAAAATGCATTAAACTATGCTACCAAAACAGAATTTTAGACAATTTACATTTGTTTTTAAGTCTGTTATTGTTTTAGGTTACACCAAATAAAGAATGCATTAACAGGCAGACAACTAGCCTAGGTTCGAAAAGGTCAATTAAGGAATAAATTGTGGCCTTGTTGAAGCCAATATATATTTGCACATAAACGCGAGCGCGAGTGCCCCTGCGCACATTCACGCGCACGCTAGTAAAAGATACACAAACACTTGGAGAGTCATAAATGTATAGAGGATGAGATGCTCTGATTAGCCTTGTTCTCTTCTTTGTTTGCACTTAAGAATATTCAGTTGTTAGCTGATTTTAAAAATAATACAGGTTGTCCATAAAGTCCCACTTTCAAATGCTTCAAAAGGCTCTGAGCACTATGGGACTTAACATCTGAGGTCATCAGCCCCTGGAACATAGTACTACTTAAACCTAACTAACCTAAGGACAAGAAACACATCCATGCCCGAGGCCGGATTCGAACCTGCGGCCGTTGCAGTCGAGCGGTTCCGGACTGAAGCGCCTAGAACCGCTCGGCCACATCGGCCGGCAAAGTCCCACTTTCATTTCATAAACTCATAACTTGGAAACTCTTGGAGGTGAAGAATCGTATTTCGTTACAAATCGTTTAGCAGCTTTCAGAGTATATTCTTTTCGAATTTTTTGCGGATTTGACTTGTAGTACACCGAAATGGCAACAAAAAATAGGCAGGCGAAATGTGTCGTCCGGTACGCAGAATCCAAATCTATGACAACGGAACAGCGCAATTATTGACGCCAGAATGGGAGGGCACCACTCGCAAAAACAAGCATACTGAGGTGGTTCATAAACTTAGGAAGTATGAAAGATCTTACTCGAAGTGGACGTCCACCTGTGTTTCAAGCACGTGTTGGCAGAGTGTGAGCTGCATTTAAACGTAGCCCCCAGAAAATTGATCTGCATCAAGTGACTTGCAGGAAACAAATAAACTATACATAGAATATTAAATAAACCATTATGCCTCTTTCGGTACAAATTGCATGTGATGAAAGCAACGTTCCACATTTCCGGACATGTGAATCGTCACAACATTAAGATTTTGGGCACCGAAAATCGTCTCAACACACCTGAACACATCCGTGATAACCTGAGGCTTAATGTTTGGTGTGGCTTGACTCGCGATATGGTGATAGGCTCATTTGTATTCGCAGAGAAAATCGTACCGGAAATTTTTTCCTGGACGTGCTCGAACAATTCCTGCTACAACAGATCGACGATCTCTTTCCACCTATCACCTTCCAGCATGACGGTGCACCCCCATACTGGAGACTGAACGTGCAGTATCTGCTGAATGACACATTTCCTGAGAGGCTGATGGGTCGTGATGGTCCCATCACAAGGCCACCGCAATGTCTCGATGCGACGCCGCTGGCCTTCCTTTCGTGGTGTTACGTCAAGCATGGCGTTCAAACAACACCAGTAAGAGACGAATCAATGAAGCAATCAAAACTAATAATGCTGCAATGCTGACCTGTGTATGGGCAGGAGGCGAATATCGCCATCAAGTTCTGCTAGCAACGAGTGGGGGAACACATTGAAATTTTGGCAAAACTGAAAAAAAAAAATTGGGAGCTGCTAAACGTTTTACAACAAACCATGATGCTCTAACTCTTAACAGTTTATAACCGTAGTTTCCAAGTTGTGAATTTTTGAAACGGTAATGGGACTTTACGGACTTAACTACACTACAATTTAAGTGGCTCAGTACTGTAACAAAATCCAGTCATCATACGAAACAGAGATACCGGGAAATTCTTTCTGGAGTGCAAATATTGGGAGCAACAAAAACACCGTAAAAATTAAAAAGCAAATTTCACTAGGCGTCGAACAGTAATCTTTTTTTCTTCAGTTCCTTAGAGTATACACTTGCACTCAGTCAATCGTAACGTAAAAGCGCAGAGTTAAATTCCACCGTGTGTCACTGACAGTAAGTTTGAGACAGCTGCATTCATAAAAATAAAAGGAAAAAATCCTTCGTTACCAGCACTCTTCTATACTCAGTCTACCTAGAGCTCTGATTAACAAAACAAGTTAGTAAAAAAGCTGTTAGATCGAAATCTGAAAGCTAACGCTTCGCTTTCAGAATTGTTTAGACAGACAAATCACCAAGGAACTGTTGTACTGCTGTATCTGTTTCTGCGTGTGCGTCTGCGGTGTGTGTGAGAGAAAGAAAGATTCTGACAGTGGTTTAGGAACTAATATCCCCTCGTAAGCAGATTGACTGTAGTATAACGTTGTACTGGGAATGTCGTCGCCCACACCAAAGTTACATCATTAGGAGGAATCACACACAAATTAATCACAATATCAAGACGGTTAAGCATTTAACTCAGCAAACAGAATCAAAAATGCTGCGTACTTGGTATCAAACACAGCAATCGAAAGGTAAATACACTGATGAGCCAATAGCATGTTTGTTAAGTTTCGAAAGCAGTAGAAGAGTGATTCTGCGTAGCTTGTATTGGACAACCCCTTTCCGGACGTATGTAACACCAGATGTCTAGACAGTGGTCACTGAATTCTCGCAAATTACAAGCCGATGGTTTGCGGAAGCGGAGCTGGTGCCTCATGGTTTCCCAGGAGTCAAAGTTTTTTGATAACATGGTTAGAAATCAGCGATACAAATTCTATTTTAATAAAGTAACCAGTCTTGATCGCAATATATTTTATTCGCAGTAACCGGTTTCAGTCTCTGAGAACCATGTCCAGCAACCGGTGGAGACAGATTCGTTGACGAATGTGGCTTCCAGTGTACGTTTCGTCTCCGCAGATCGCTAAAATAGATACTTAATAGTCTGATGATAATCTTCAGAGATTGAAACCTGTTGCCATTAATGAAATATCTGGCGATCAACACTGCTTACTTTATTAAAATTTCCAGAATTGTCCGATCAGGTTCCGACTAGTCGACTATGGTGCCCGAAGACGTCACTGTCATTAGACTATCACGCTGCTGAGACCACTGTAGAACGATTCTTGCCTTGTGATACGGACAGTTAACCTGCTGAATGATACCGTTGTCATCGGGGAAGACTTAAACAGGGGGTGATGCAGGTAGCTTCCACTAATGTTCACGGAATCCACAGCTGTCATTGTGCTTCCGTTTTCTACCACATATGGCATGAAAACCAAATGGTTGTCCCATATAGGATAACAGTGCGTTGTGCGGTTTATGTTTTGAGTAACCGTTCACTTGTTTGACGGCCTGTCGTCACACGAACATCGCCCTCGAGTAACAAGAAACGTAATTTATGAGACCAGGTGACATATTTCCATCGATCCACGGCCGAATCTTGATGTCCCTGCTGCCAAGGCAGTCGTAACTGGAGACATCGTTCGCTCTGCCACGCATCGTTAAATTTTTGGATCGAATGAGGGAACTAAATACAGTAAGAAAGGAAGGTAAGAAAGAGAAAAGCATTTACAAATTTGGGGAGGGGAAAGAATAAGAAACATAACATTTAATGCATTTCTATCTTTCGATTGTAATTTTGTAAGGAATTAAGTTTATCCGATAAATCCGTGTCAGAGGAGGCATTTGAAGTAATTTCAATAATTTCAACGAAATTTTCTCTGATTATTTCCTCCAGAAAGTATTTTTCTTGCCAATTTTCTGTGTAGCGCACGCACTTTGTTTCCACATTGACATCATCAATGGCTTCATTAAGTGAATTTTGCACATCTTTCATTCTGAATACACAGTTTTCGGTACGACGTTCCCTTTAAATACATCACTATTCATCTATTCATGATAATCGTCGAATTTTTTGGATGTAAATACCAGGTTCGAACTTTTGATAGTCATCCAGATGATCATGAATGACAGGCAACTGTTCCATTTCCTCCGCCAGTCGCGCTCTTAAACCACTATTGCCTTCGAAATCTGCCAGGTGTGCATCCCAGTGTGATTCTGTTTCAGCCAGATCGAGAAAAATAAAAGGGCGATGTTTTTCTTTCTTGACGTTACGTATTTTCCACAGAAAATTTACCGCAGCTGGTATTATATTCGATCTCGCTATCAGAAAGTGTCGTGTGTCGCTTCGTTTTCTTAATTCTCGCACTCGAATGACGAGCCCCTGTTAAACCAATTTTGTCCAATAAAACATCTGCCACCTTTTACGTGGTGGGATGCTCTCCACGACAGTAAAAATTTTAATACAATGCTATGAACAACGTTCTTATGCAAATCGTAAAAAATCAATGGCAGCTCTTCTTCCACTAATACCTTTCTCCAGAGATTGAAATCTGATTTCATAACTACAGATTTCCATTCTCCGTCCTTCTGCACATAATGACTGTGCCGTTCGTAATGAAGCACTTCATCTCTTTGCTGTTGCAGACTGCATTGCTCATAAAATTTCGTCTCATATGGTCTTCACTTTGAAATCTTGAAGGAATTCACACAAACACGTTGTATATTAATCCCTATCCGTTGCTCCGTGTTTCTTGTAAACTTGCCATCTAAACTCGCAAGCCAAATTAGCAAATCTCCGTAATGTTAATCACAGCTATCTTCGAAACCGTACAGCATCTGCATTACAGAAAATGCATAAACGAATGGTGGGTATAGCCACTGTTGCAAAGCGATGCCAGTGGGACCATGAATGAAGCATAGTGTTTGCATATTAAACCCTGTGTGTTTGGCAGTCATTGTTTCTTACAATGCTATCTGGACAGCAGCTGTAGCAGAAATAATGCAGTGGTAAGAATGTAAGTTTAGAGTGAGAAACAAACCAGGCTAGACTAAAGGTTTCTGATATTCCCCTCGAAGGTGACAGTTCCGTTTCTCCGTAGTACAGCTCGCATTTTTGTGCTCTGCAGGGAGCACTGGCGGGATTCTCTGTAACTTCATGTTTATAACTGGAATTAACGAATTAACTTCTACTGAAGTCCTGCGATGAAAGTAGTTAAAGTTTTTTCTATTTTTATTTTTTACTGGTCCTCGGCACTCAATCAGAAGTGTATTTCTTTATACTTATTATTATGAAAAGGGTTATTATAAACGTGGTGATTGTTTAAGCACTTTCAGTTGTTCACTGCACCATTGATGTAGGTTCAAATGGTTCAAATGACGGTCGCAGGTTCGAATCCTGCCTCGGGCATGGATGTGTGTGATGTCCTTAGGTTAGTTAGGTTTAAGTAGTTCTAAGTTCTAGGGGACTGATGACCACAGATGTTAAGTCCCATAGTGCTCAGAACCATTTGAACCATTTTTTGGTTCAAATGGCTCTGAGCACTCTGGGACTCAACATCTTAGGTCATAAGTCCCCTAGAACTTAGAACTACTTAAACCTAACTAACCTAAGGACATCACACAAACCCATGTCCGAGGCAGGATTCGAACCTGCGACCGTAGCAGTCCCGCGGTTCCGGACTGCAGCGCCAGAACCGCACGGCCACTGCGGCCGGCCATTGATGTACGGCTAGCGTCTTTGCCTAGTAATTGAAACGTCCTCGGTATCGGGTCTGAGACTCGTCACTGCTTAAATTTTGAATAAAGAGCATCAGAAATGGTGGCCGAAGACCTGCGGCAAAGAGGGCGGAGGAGCTCGAGGAAGTTCAGGGCGCTCTTGTCCTTATGGTGTGACACTGCCCCTAAAGGGCGGAAGAATCAGCAATGATCAACAGCATGAGGATGCAGAAAGCAGTGGAAACCGTTGGATTAAAGACACGTAGTGTGTATCCACAGGACACGTAGCCTATAACTGAAAAAGTTTCATGATGACCTCTCCAGCGCACTCTCAGTTATACCCATACTATTATATGGCAAGACCTTAGATAAATTATTTACGTAACCATGTGCAGGCTACTGTTCGAAGGCAGGGGAAGAAGGTGTCGCAAAAAGATGAGTTGGTATAGGATGTGAGTTGGGAAAGATAGGTGGATGAGAAAGGAGAGGGGAAGTGCCCCTATATCAAGGCTTTGAAGCGATTTGTAAAATTTTTGGCGGGCCTAAACCGTCTTGGACGCTAACAAGGAACGTTTTGAGTGCGAGTTCGCATTTTCAGTCATTAGTAAGGCTCATTTGAAAGTGTATTAACAATTATGACGGGAAAAGTATTAGCTACTATTGACTCACCATGCGCATCACAAGAGCGACATAAAATGTGTTGTGTTGGCAGAAGAGCCAACACCGTGTTACGAATGGAGGCCGAAATACGCGTTTTAGCTCACGCAGGCTGGCGTGAGGAGGGAAGAACTATACTGGCGTGAGGTCTGGAACATGACAAGGAATTAGAATTCAGAAAGCGGACGTAATTAGTTTGATACTTAACTTTAATCCGTTAATGATGAACGTCGCTCTTGACAGTACATGATTCACAATATTATCTGTTCAAAATAGTAGCTGAATATGGCGCCTTGCTAGGTCGTAGCAAATGACTTAGCTGAAGGCTATGCTAAACTGTCGTCTCGGCAAATGAGAGCGTATGTAGACAGTGAACCATCGCTAGCAAAGTCGGCTATCCAACTGGGGCGAGTGCTAGGGAGTCTCTCTAGACTAGACCTGCCGTGTGGCGGCGCTCTATCTGCAATCACTGATAGTCGCGACACGCGGGTCCGACGTATACTAACGGACCGCGGCCGATTTAGTGGCTACCACCTAGCAAGTGTGGTGTCTGTCGGTGACACCACAAAATGCATGTCCGGGAGGTGCAGAGATAAGCCTTTTATGTAAGTATTACACTTCACAAAATCGACATCGTCGCTTTTCGAGAAATGTTCAAAACAAACCATTAACTTGCACCATGGTTCAAATGGCTCTGAGCACTATGGGACTTAACTGCTACGGTCATCAGTCCCCTAGAACTTAGAACTACTTAAACCTAACTAACCTAAGGACAGCACACAACACCCAGCCATCACGAGGCAGAGAAAATTCCTGACCCCGCCGGGAATCGAACCCGGGAACCCGGGCGTGGGAAAACTTGCACCATGGACACCGAATGAAAAATGACGTGCAACAGCGATCATAAAGGTTCGCACCATCAACAACGAAAGCAAACTCCTTGGGAGTTAAAAACCGTTCAGGACGTTCAGCCAAATATCCACTCTTAAAGAATGCATATGGAATCATATTGGTACAAGGGAATGACGAGAACTGATGGAATGTGATGGCATGCAACCACATGTGAAACAGTATGTCGTAGAACTTACCGTGAAGCTGCCTATCTTTTAAGGAGTAGCTGCATACAGTGCAATGATATGTTTTGTAGGCACAGAGAAAACAAACATCCAAAGGCTGAATATGTCCAGTGAGTCAAGATGGTATGAACTGCTATGTTACACATTTTTTAGGAGGGATAGTTTGCTCTAAAGGAGTATAAAATTCATACGCAGACCAGGAGTGAGACAAAAGTAATTTATTTCGACCAGCTATTGGCCAAAAGCAGAGTTCATACCATAGTAGTAATTCTCTTAAGCCCATTTTCTCAATCTTCCTGGCTGTGTCGTAAATATGTCATACTGCCCTTTCAAGATCACGCACATTAGAAAGAATCGTAGGAGGCACAACGCCTCCAACTTTTCGCAGCACAATAAGTAACTTTTCAGTCACTGTATCATCCAGATCAACAGTCACCATACTGTGTTAAGGCATCGATGTTAGTTGATCTTGATACAACTCTCTTTGTATTTCTGATTTCCATGGTTTCTTTAATATGGATTTCCTCCTCAAATCCATAAGAAATAAGTTTGTTTACCTCAACTTCAAATTTTCGGGCCGATTCCACAGTTTGCTGTGCATCGTCAAGTTGATGCTTTGTTTGAAATTTCATTATCTTCCGTCTTTAAGTTATGCAGTCATCCACTGCTTCCTTTGATATCACTGCAAGCTAAAGTGCCGCGCAATTTTATGAGCATACCGTAACAGGTCACTGTCATGTTCAGCCTGTAAATTGTATCGAGTATCATTAAAACGCGTAAACACCATTTTTTGTAACAATGTCAGCAGTTTTCCTTTTGCACTACACGGTAATGTTGCTGCCGCCTTATTCGAAATCTATTCGTAATTGGCTTTTACTATGGTGTGGATGATCGTCCATTGTACTCCTCACGTATTCTGTCCGCATAGTCGAGCGTATAGGACACCAAAAATTCCACTGACTCATCTTGCAGGAAAGCTGATATTTCATCTGCCACCTCTTTCTCACTCTGCGTACTTCCTTAGATTCCTTTCTGATAAAATCTCAACGTCGGCAAATGTTGCTGTAGACATAATGTGACACTTGATTTGTTAATCGTTGGCTTTGCTCGGCTTTGCATCAACACCACCAGAACTGTAGCACTGTGGTGAGTTACTTGTCGACGATGCAGTTTAACTACGCACCGTAGCCTCATGCTGGGCTCTCCACTGGATACCTCCAGTTGCCATTAGCAGCGGATATTGTGTCTGCATGTGGGGCGCCGAAAGCCGTAAACATCATTAGCCTTTTGCGACCTCGCACTCAAGAGATTCCTTGTAAGGAAGTGAGCAAATAAATTAGGGAAGGCTATCTGTTTGGCAAGTAAATTTCCAGAGAATGGTGTGATACAATGCGAGCGAAGTTGTTTCTCAGCCACCTTACAGCCATGGGAAAAGGGGCATACACGCGACCTGCCGGAGGTCCGTAGGCGATGGCAACGCCACCCCGCCAGCTCGTGTCGCGCGACGCGCACTGGAGCCATCCGCTGCGACTCCTCCTCGGCAGGCGACGCTCGCCTCGCTTCTGCGTGCGCACGCCTCCTGTTTCTGCTCTAATTGTTCTCAAAGAGCACATGCCTTCTCGCAGCGCGTGCCGTTGCAAAATTTTGCCACACACACACAAACAGCACTGAAGGGATGGCGCGTAATGCCGATCCCGCCCCTTACACGAAGGAGAGAGGCTACAGAAAACCCTCAAGTCTTACACAGCAGCAGCATCACCGTTACCACAAATGATGATGCAGATACCAGCATGGCCGGCCGAAGTGGCCGTGCGGTTAAAGGCGCTGCAGTCCGGAACCGCAAGACCGCTACGGTCGCAGGTTCGAATCCTGCCTCGGGCATGGATGTTTGTGATGTCCTTAGGTTAGTTAGGTTTAACTAGTTCTAAGTTCTAGGGGACTAATGACCTCAGCAGTTGAGTCCCATAGTGCTCAGAGCCATTTGAACCAAGATACCAGCATGTTTACGAAGGAATCACCACATCTGCTGCAATATTATCGTCACATAATATTTCCATAATATTTCTCCCGACGAACCATTACTCAATAGGAACTCAATTACGGTTTCGGCGTTCTTGGCCAGTTCTCAAAAGTTTTTGTGTCACAATGTGCTTGGTGAACTTCACAAGACTGTCAATCTGCACATTTCTGAAAATATATTTTGCCCCGGTAGCGCTATTCACAGTTTAATGGCATGAGGTTCGCTGTTTATGGAAGTGATCCCTTTTGCGGGTCGGTATCTACATCCATACTTCGCCAGTCACCTTACGGCATGTAACGGAGTGTAGTTTGTGTACCACGATCAGTTCCCCCATTTATTTCTAATTACGAATGGTTCACAAGAAGAATTATTGTTAGCTAGCCACCGTGAAAGCACGAGAAGAATTATTGTTAATTAGCCACCGTGCGAGCTCTGATTTCCCAATTTACCTTCGTGGTCATTCGCGAGGTATATGAAGGAAAAACAATATATTGACGATTTATTTTCTTGTTGTGGAGCCACAGTCATCTGTAACTTCCGGGACGATTTTTTTTTTGATCATCAGTCTACTGACTGGTTTGATGCGGCCCCCCACGAAATCCTTTCCTGTGCTAACCTCTTCATCTCAGAGTAGCACTTGCAACCTACGTCCTCAATTATTTGCTTGACGTATTCCAATCTCTGTCTTCCTCTACAGTTTTTGCCCTCTACAGCTCCCTCTAGTACCATGGAAGTCATTCCCTCATGTCTTAGCAGATGTCCTATCATCCTGTCCCTTCTCCTTATCAGTGTTTTCCGCATATTCCTTTCCTCTCCGATTCTGCATAGAGCCTCCTCATTCCTTACCTTATCAGTCCACCTAATTTTCAACATTCGTCTATAGCACCACATCTCAAATACTTCGATTCTCTTCTGTTCCGGTTTCACTACCATACAATGCTGTACTCCAGACGTACATCCTCAGAAATTTCTTCCTCAAATTAAGGCCGGTATTTGATATTAGTAGACTTCTCTTGGCCAGAAATGCCTGTTTTGCCATAGCGAGTCTGCTTTTGATGAGGTAGCAGAATTCCTTAACTTCATTGACTTCGCGACCATCAATCCTGATGTTAAGTTTCTCGCTGTTTTCATTTCTACTACTTCTCATTACCTTCGTCTTTCTCCGATTTACTCTCAAACCATACTGTCTACTCATTAGACGGTTCATTCCGTTCAGCAGATCATTCAATTCTTCTTCGCTTTCACTCAGGATAGCAATGTCATCAGCGAATCGTATCATTGATATCCTTTCACCTTGTATTTTAATTCCACTATTGAACCTTTCTTTTATTTCCATCATTGCTTCCTCGATGTACAGATTGAAGAGTAGGGGCGAAAGGCTACAGCCTTGTCTTACACCCTTCTTAATACAAGCACTTCGTTCTTGATCGTCCACTCTTATTATTCCCTCTTGGTTGTTGTACATATTGTATATGACCCGTCTCTCCCTATAGCTTACCCCTACTATTTTCAGAATCTCGAACAGCTTGCACCATTTAATATTGTCGAACAAATCCTATGAAAGTGTCTTGATTTTTCTTTAGCATTGCTTCCACTATTAGCCGTAACGTCAGAATTGCCTCTCTCGTCCCTTTACTTTTCCTAAAGCCAAACTGATCGTCACCTAGCGCATTCTCAATTTTCTTTTCCACTTTTCTGTATATTATTCTTGTAAGCAGCTTCGATGCATGAGCTGTTAAGCTGATTGTGCGATAATTCTCGCACTTGTCAGCTCTTGCCGTCTTCGGTATTGTGTGGATGACACTTTTCCGAAAGTCAGATGGTGTATCGCCAGACTCATATATTCTACACACCAACGTGAATAGTCGTTTTGTTGCCACTTCCCCCAACGATTTTAGAAATTCTGATGGAATGTTATCTATCCCTTCTGCCTTATTTGACCGTAAGTCCTCCAAAGCTCTTTTAAATTCCGATTCTAATACTGGATCCCCTATCTCTTCTAAATCGACTCCTGTTTCTTCTTCTATCACATCAGACAAATCTTCACCCTCATAGAGGCTTTCAATGTATTCTTTCCACCTATATGCTCTCTCCTCTGCGTTTAACAGTGGAATTCCCGTTGCACTCTTAATGTTACCACAGTTGCTTTTAATGTCACTAAAGGTTGTTTTGGCTTTCCTGTATGCTGAGTCTGTCCTTCCGACAATCATATCTTTTTCGATGTCTTCACATTTTTCCTGCAGCCATTTCGTCTTAGCCTCCCTGCACTTCCTATTTATTTCATTCCTCAGCGACTTGTATTTCTGTATTCCTGATTTTCCCGGAACATGTTTGTACTTCCTCCTTTCATCAATCAACTGAAGTATTTCTTTTGTTACCCATGGTTTCTTCGCAGCTACCTTCTTTGTACCCATGTTTTCCTTCCCAACTTCGAGATGGCCCTTTTCAGAGATGTCCATTCCTCTTCAACAGTATTGCCTACTGCGCTATTCCTTATTGCTGTATCTATAGCGTTAGAGAACTTCAAACGTATCTCGTCATTCCTTAGTACTTCCGTATCCCACTTCTTTGCGTATTGATTCTTCCTG
This sequence comes from Schistocerca americana, assembly GCF_021461395.2. Taxonomy (NCBI): domain Eukaryota; kingdom Metazoa; phylum Arthropoda; class Insecta; order Orthoptera; family Acrididae; genus Schistocerca; species Schistocerca americana. The sequence continues at coordinate 648,904,796 of NC_060122.1, forward strand.
ACTAATGTCTTGAACTTCAGCCTACTCTTCATCACTACTATATTGTGATCTGAGTCTATATCTGCTCCTGGGTACGCCTTACAATCCAGTATCTGATTCCTGAAGATCTGTCTGACCATGATGTAATCTAACTGATATCTTCCCGTATCTCCCGGTCTTTTCCAAGTATACCTCCTCCTCTTGTGATTCTTGAACAGGGTATTCGCTATTACTAGCTGAAACTTGTTACAGAACTCAATTAGTCTTTCTCCTCTTTCATTCCTTGTGCGAAGCCCATATTCTCCTGTAACCTTTTCTTCTACTCCTTCCCCTACAACTGCATTCCAGTCGCCCATGACTATTAGATTTTCGTCCCCCTTTACATACTGCATTACCCTTTCAATATCCCCATACACTTTCTCTATCTGTTCATCTTCAGCTTGCGACGTCGGCATGTATACCTGAACTATCGTTGTCGGTGTTGGTCTGCTGTCGATTCTGATTAGAACAACCCGGTCACTGAACTGTTCACAGTAACACACCCTCTGCCCTACCTTCCTATTCATAACGAATCCTACACCTGTTATACCATTTTCTGCTGCTGTTGATATTACTCGATACTCATCTGACCAGAAATATAACGCCATTTGACTGTATGATATCCTTTATGACACCGTTACACTATCCAGAGTTCTTGGTTCAAATGGCTCTGAGCACTATGGGACTCAACTGCTGTGGTCATAAGTCCCCTAGAACTTAGAACTACCTAAACCTAACTAACCTAAGGACAGCACACAACACCCAGCCATCACGAGGCAGAGAAAATCCCTGACCCCGCCGGGAATCGAACCCGGGAACCCGGGCGTGGGAAGCGAGAACGCTACCGCACGACCACGAGATGCGGGCAATCCAGAGTTCTTGATTAGGCCATTATCAAGCGTTGCAATTGGAATAAATGAATACACAATAAAAGTACAATCAGCAAAAAGTAAGAATGTATAGACACATTAATTATATTTTAGCCCTACTTTTCCACTACTTGTATAAAGAAACAATATATTAGTTGACTCTTTTGGGAACGAACAATCTAGTAAATTAAACAGTAGTAGGAACGATCACTATCAGCCAAAAATGGCTCTGAGCACTATGGGACTTAACGTCTGTGGTCATCAGTCCCCTGGAACTTAGAACTACTTAAACCTAACTAACCTAATGACATCACACACATCCATGCCCGAGGCAGGATTCGAACCGGTTCCAGACTGAAGCGCCTAGAACCGCACGGCCACACAGGCCGGCACTATCAGCCTACCACACGCTTATTTCGTTAACAGAAACTATTACCAATTGGCATGGCTGATACTTTCCCAACCTAAACACACTAAGAGATAATCTCACCGAGCGAGGTGGTGCAGTGGTTCGACACTGGACTCGCATTCGGAAGGACGACGGTTCAATCCCGCGTCCGGCCATCCTGCTTTAGGTTTTCCGTGATTTCCCTAAATCACTCCAGGCAAATGCCGGGATGGTTCCTCTGAAAGGGCACGGCCGACTTCCTTCCCCATCCTTCCCTATTCCGATGAGACCGATGACCACGCTGTCTGGTCTCCTTCCCCAAACCAACCAACCAGATAATCTCCACGTTGGTAAACGAGGTGGCAGAAGGCGATTTATTCGTAGGATACTGGGAAACATAATCACTCCCAAGGGAGGTCACTTACAAAAGATTCGTATGATCCATTTTAGAATATTGCTCAAGTGTGTGGCTCCAAACAAATCCAACCGGGTATATTGAACGTATACAAAGAAGGTCAACACAAACAGCCACTGATTTCAAAATGTGATTTTCACTCTGCAGCGTAGTGTGTGGAGGTACTGGCAGAATTGAAGCTGTGAGGACAGGTCGTGAGTCGTGCTTAGGTAGCTCTTTCGGTAGAGCGCTTGCCCGCGAAAGGCAAAGATCCCGAGTTCGAGTCTCGGTCCGACACACAGTTTTAATCTTCCACGAAGTTACAGTCACTGACTTGCTTGAAGCGCAGGAGAACGTCACGGTGATACTGCAAAATTTGAACTGTCAAACGCTTTTAGATAGGCGCTAAATATCTGGTAACATTCTACTTGCAAAGTCTCGAGAACCAGTATTAATCTAGGAATCTACTACCGTCTCCTACATATCGCTCCCGTAGATGGCGCAGTGGACTCGCATTCGCGAGGACGACGGTTCAAACCCAAACCCACGTCCGGCCGTTCATATTTAAGATTTCCGTGATTTCCCTAAACCGCGTCAGGCATATGACATGATCGTTCCTTTGAAAAGGCACGGCCGATTTCCTTCCCTAATCCGAACTTGTGCTCCGTCTCTAACGACCTAATTGTCGACAGGACGTTGAACACTAATTTCCTCTTTCTCCTTCGTAGGTACTGTGAACCCAAATTTAGACTAATTCCACCGCACGCAGAGGCATTTAAGCAATCTTTCTTCCCGCGTTCCATAAGCGCACGGAACAAGAGAAAACCTTAATACGTGGTATAACTGGGAGCGCCCTCTGCTATGCATCACGGTTTTGATAGTAAAGATGTCCATAGTCTGGCTCTTATCGGAGTTAAGGAACTGCTGAGATTTCTGCCTCAGCTAACTCTATTAGAAGGTAGAGTCTTATACCGAATCAACAATGAGTCACAGTCTGGAAATCAAACATGGATTAATAAGGTACAGTTTTACGAGATGTCTCTTACAATACGTCAGTTTTATTGGTTTAGAACCACGATTTTCAAGTTCATGGTGGTAAGGAATGTCTCCAAGTTTTTTATGTCAAAACTCTTAAAGATTTTTGAATCAAACACACGTTATTAACATTCTACATCTTTACTCTTCGTATCTACGTATTTGCAGCCCTCTGCCGCTAAAGGGCTCCGAATGGTAGCGTGTAACATAAAAAATTTGGAGGCATTACTTTTTACCACGCACTCGTGTAATTATTTGACTGAACTAGATTTGGAAGAAGCAGATGACATTTATAGACACATTATTGTAAACATCATCTGTCGATGTATAACAACTACTTGCATTTTCTGTGTGAAGGTTGTTCCAGGAATTAAAATCTTCCTTTGATATATATTAATATAGAAATTAATGTTTCAATATGATCATACAAATAAATACATTATTAATTAAAAATAGACTTCTAATTGCACTCGACTGCCTTGACTGAAGCAACTTCACACACTTACGTGGTAACATTGGAATAGTCCATTTGATATATGTCATCAAAATAATGTAATTCTCATCTATGCGAATCAGCCTGTAAGAAATCTGAGGAATCAATGAAACGAAACCAGTTTAATGACTAGGGGATAAGCTTAATTTTGTGTTAGCAGAAGAGCCAACACCGTGTTACGAATGGAGGCGAAATGCACGCGTTTTAGCTCACGCAGGCTGGCGTGAGGAAGGAAGAACTATACTGACGTGAGGTCTGGAACATGACAAGGAATGAGAATTCAGAAAGCGGCATAATTAGTTTAATACTTAACTTTAATCCATTAATGATGAACGTCACTCTTGACGGTACATGAGTCACAATATTATCTGTTCAGAAGACATTCTTGAAGATATGACTTATAGTAACTGAATATGGCGTCTTGCTAGGTCGTAGCAAATGACGTAGCTGAAGGCTATGCTAAACTGTCGTCTCTGCAAATGAGAGCGTATGTATACAGTGAACCATCGCTAGTAAAGTCGGCTGTACAACTGGGGCGAGTGCTAGGGAGTCTCTCTAGACTAGACCTGCCGTGTGGCGGCGCTCGGTCTGCAATCACTGATAGTGGCGACATGCGGGTCCGACGTATACTAACGGACCGCGGCCGATTGAAAGGCTACCACCTAGCATGTGTGGTGTCTGGCGGTGACACCACACTTAAATCAAAATTTCTAACATCACTTAATGTAACCGCAATAATTACGAAAAAATTGTTAAGTGACGTTATTTATTTAGACCAAACCAGTGTGCCATTCAACACAAGGACTTGCACAATGAAGTGAACGTTAAAGTGTAATTAAACGTCAGCTGCGAAAAGGCGACACGCAGAATTTCAGTACAGTACCTATCAAAGCGAAACTTCAAAACAATAATTTCTTTAAGTAAAAATTATTCGGTTAACTGAACGTCGCCTGAAAAACCGTCTGAGTGAGGGATTGTATGTGTGTGTATTTCAACACAATGAAGGAGGCACAGTGCCTAAAAACCGTAAAAAGGTAATGTCAGGGCAAGAGAGGCAGAACAAAACAAATGCAGGCATCACATATAATAGCAATGTAAAGAGCTGCACTTGATAATTGGAATTCCTTAAACGCATCATGCTATGAATGAGGAAAACGCTGGTGCAGTGTTTTATTATTTAAATCATCAGTTGACATATACTGAAATACTTTGCGATACATATACTGTTCCATGCAACACATCACGACAGTAAACGTTGAGAAGCAATTTATATTGACACTCGAATATCTTTTGGAAGGCTACTATATCGTTCCAAACAGTAAGCAACAATATCGGTGTAACTGACCCCCTTGTTACAATTCTGATGATGTGGAAACGTTCTTGTCTTTCCAGTCATCCACAGATATATGAGCAGAAACAACCCAACTCATCACACTGATCCACCACAGCTACACGTGGGGTAAAAATCAGCTCCTGCATCGATTCAGCAGAATGACACCATGAGGAGAGATGCACACGTCAGCTTGATAATTAGGTGTCATGACAAAACAGCTTGTATTCAGTACGCAAGATCACGTATTCTGTATGATGACGATACAGACGATGCCAGCCACCGCATTTAAAAGTCGAAGTTGTGACACCTCACAGCTCTGACAGGGCTTCAGGCGGAGCTGACCAAACAGGAATACCTGGGTGAATAAAGTCATAGTTCCCCAACGATTTCGCCTGGCTATCCCAGGCCGTTGGAAGTTACAGACAGGGGTGCTATTGTCTGAGAAGTCCTAGCCAATTCGGCTAATTTACACTGATGCGCCAAAGAAACTGGTCTAGGTATGCGTATTCAAATACAGAATACGGCGTTGAGGCCGGCAACGCCTATATACGACAAGTGTCTGGCGCACTTATTAGATCGGTTACTGCTGCTACAATGGCAGGTTATCAACATTTAAGTGAGTTTGAACGTGTTATTTTAGTCGGCACACAAGCGATGGGACACAGCACCTGCAAGGTAGCGATGAAGTTGGGATTTTCCCGTACGAGCATTTCATGAGTGTACCGTGAATATCAGGAATACTGTGAAACATCAGATCTTCAACATCGCTGCGGCCGGAAAAATATCCTGCAAGTACGGGACCAACGACGACTGAATCATTCAACATGATAGAAATGCAAACCTTCCGCAAATTGCTGCAGATTTCAGTGCTGGGTCATCAACAAGTGTAGGTGTGCGAACCATTCAACGAAACATCACCGTTATGGGCTTTCGGAGCTGAAGGCCCCCTCGTGTACCGTTGAATACTGCACGACGCAAATAAAGCAGCCAGCCTCTGCCATCAGACATTGCTGCAAGTAGCTGTAAGCCTCCGCCTGAGCTGAGTCTGTTTACAGTCTAATTAGCGCCCTTACACCATCGAGTCACCTACTGGGTAACTACCATTTGTTTATAGCCAGCTCCCCAGTGGGCTGTTGGTTCGAATCTCTGTCATCTAGCTGCCAACACTACTCCTAAGGGGCATACGTCGTTGGTGTTCATCGTCTAGAGCGGACACACGCCATCGCCATCAGGCATGTCAGAGGCCGTCGTTTAGCACCGCCTGCTCTGGTGTGTTTTCGGCCGAGCTACTAAAGCGGGCCAGCAGCCGAGGCTACTTCCTGTTGTCTGCCATCAGTAGCTACCACTGTCTTCCATCAGTACTCTGCTGATTGCTGTACTGACCACAGCGTGAATCTGCCAACTGAAAACTCAACATGCACTAGCATCCTGATGGACAACTGTTAGTGCCGGCACACTTCAGTGGGTCTGGACGCTTACGTCACGGACCTAACGACCACCTCTCGATCTTCGATTCCATCATCGGAATTTGCTATGCAAAGACTCGTCTAGGTATAGTGGGGGGCAGTGAAGTGAAATGAAAAGAAGTTAAAATTTTCTGGTCAGATCAAAATAGAGTAATATGAACAGCAGCAGAAATTGGTGTAACGGAAGTAAGTTTCTTTGTGAATAGGAGGTTGTGATACAGGGTGAGTTACTGTTTACGCTTCAGTGATAGGGTTGCTCTCACCATATTTGACAGAAAACCAAAGCCGACAAGAGTAGTACAGGTATCGTCCTCCTACAGTAGTACAGGTGTCGACATCGCAAGCAGAAAATGAAGAGACAGTGTAAACACATGAGGATACCGAATGGGTAATTCAGTATGTAACGGGAGATGGTAATCCAATAATCATGGGGGATTGTAATGATGTTATAGGGGAAGGAACAGAAGAAAGCGTTATGGAAGAATATAGGCTTGGTAGCAGGAATAAGAAAAGACAGAGACTAATTGAGTTCTGCAATAATGGCAAATACAAAGTTCAAAAATCACAAACGGACAGCTGTTCAATAATCACAAGAGGAGATCTACTGGGAAGAGAGCTCGAGGCATGGGAAGATTCCAGTTGGGTTATTTCATGGCCAGAAATTCCGAAATCAGACTCTGGTTTACAAGGCGTGCCCAGGATCAGATATAGACTCGGATAACAATTTCGTAATGAGAAAGAATAGACTAAAGCTTAAGAGAATCGTCCTGAATAGTCAGTGTGGAAATGGGAAACGTGAGTACTGGGCGACGTTGGGACGCATTCGAAGTTTGCGAAAGATGTGGATACTTTGATTAGAAATATCACAGTCGGCAGCTCAGTTGAAGAGGAGTCGACGTTTCTAAGAAGAGCAATCACCGATGCTTGAAAGGCAGCTTAGATACTCGGGAAGTAGAAAAGCGTCAAGCTATTTCCGATGGCCACTTTACAATCATCTTGATATGTAGCTTCGATTTAACGTAATTAAACTCATGTAGATCATGTAAACGCATTTTTCATATTGGATAAAGCTGTAATAGTGATTGTAAGGGACAATATCGATTCATTAATGTTTAAGAATTAACATAGTGCATGTTGTCCCAAAAACGTACGATCGCTTACGCCTTGTTATATGTTTACCAACGTGCCGTCAGTCAACGCAATGTGCCTGCCGTGTTGCGCAAGCTTTCTAGATGTGGCGTGCTGCAGATAATGAACGAGATGTTCTGAGAAATGGCAGGTGGCTGACACAGGTAGAGGCTGTTGGGCTCGTACCCATTGTCCACATAAAAACGGGATGGACCAGGCTCAGTGACCTTATCATCGTGGTGGGGATGGTGCGTTTTAAGGAACCTGCCCTCTTAGTTCTGCAGCGAAGAACTCCAAGGATCAGGGGGCGGCAGTTGGGTCTATGTAAAAGAAAAATTCAGCAAGATAGACAACTCTTATCCATCCCAAAAACAGGGAAACAGGTGGCTGGCAGGCTGATGCTGGGGAACGAAGTAACTTTTTCCTTTTTCCTCTTTTTTCCCATGGCTAGAGAAAACCGCGCTGGCTACTTTTAGACCACAGGCTAGTGGCGGTAGAATGAAGTAAGACTGACGAAGCATTCCAACTGATTTTTTTAGAATATAGAGGCGGAAAGTGACATTACTGGATTTCTCGTTTTACCTGGTTTCTGATAGGAGATTTTAACAACAAAACAATTACGCTATTGGCAGAGAACATGTAACTGTTTGAGGCTTGGTAGGTGCAAATCGCAGACAGTCTTCATTTCAACTTCTGAAAAGCGAGGGACTCTGGCATCTTAGGTGACACAATATGGTGGACTCTTAGCTTCGTTCTCCACCATGACGGCAGTCTTCGAAAGCAGCTCTCCACTGTGGCGGAGACTGACGCAGTCCAATGTTCGAGTTTACAGCAGGGCACTTCTAGGTGTGCACCTGATGGCAACCAGCCACAACAACAGCGGTCTGCTCAAGTTACATCGACGAGTGTGGTGAGAGTAACTTGCAGCACCGACGCATTAGGACGAAGGGAGTTTAGGTTCAAATGGTTCAAATGGCTCTGAGCACTATGGGACTCAACTGCTGAGGTCATTAGTCCACTAGAACTCAGAACTAGTTAAACCTAACTAACCTAAGGACACCACAAACATCCATGCCCGAGGCAGGATTCGAACCTGCGACCGTAGCGGTCTTGCGGTTCCAGACTGCAGCGCCTTTAACCGCACGGCCACTTTGGCCGGCAAGGGAGTTTAGGGGTTCAGCATCATTTTCAGATCAACCTTCCCACGTTCAAAAGTACCGTCACAGTAGCAGGAATAACTTCAGCTTCTCTTTCAAGCCACACCATCGCTGTTATTAATGCGTATGCAGGTTGGGGTAAATTAATAAGGTTAGAGAGATATGTTTAGCAAATTTAAAGTCCCCACTTTTACTGTGCATCAAGCTATATCATGTTATGCTTTTTCATGTTTTTTCTGCATTAAATTTTTGCTATAAATTCAGAGCCGATTGAAATCATGCTTTTGATTGACGTAGTTAGCAAATCCTCTGTCATGATTAGTATTTTTCAGTGATGACTTGTGAGTATCCTAAGTTACACTGCTGCTTCAATCTTCTAAAGCGTTAATTTAGTCCGTTATGCACGTTTGATCACGCACGGATTCTTAAGGGTGGTTCTGTCTCGCAGTTTATTCCGAGACTTTATTTTATACAACACTGGGGATACACAACTTAACTGCAAAGGAACCTTCGGTAACCAAAGGAATATTTCAGTTGATAAGTGACAGTAAGAAGTACAAATACGTTCAGGGAAAGATGGGAATACAGCAGTATCAATTACTTAGAACTGAAACAAGTCGGAAGTGCTGGGCATCCAAGGCAAAGTGGCTACAGTAAAAAAAGGTCAACAAATCTAAAAAGAAGTGATCGTGAGAAGGACTGCTTCAGCGTATAGTAAAGTTAAATCACCCTCCGGTGAAATTAAGAGCGGTGGCGATAATATTAAGATCGCAAAGAGAATTCCACTGTTAAACGCAGAGGGAAGACCAGGTAGGTGGAAATAGTACCAAAGTTGAAGGCCACTACGAGGGAGAGGACTTGTCTGGTAGGAGAAACTCTGTAACTTCCGCACTGTAGGTTTCTGTATGAAATTTAGCCCAACTTCAACTCTCAGTCTATAAAAAAATCTACGTACTGCCAAAACTATGTACCCACAAACTGTTATCCAACTTGTGTGCTATACTTCGCTTATACAAAACCTGATTTGATTTGTACTGTAACTGCCGGCCGAAGTGGCCGTGCGGTTAAAGGCGCTGCAGTCTGGAACCGCAAGACCGCTACGGTCGCAGGTTCGAATCCTGCCTCGGGCATGGATGTTTGTGATGTCCTTAGGTTAGTTACGTTTAACTAGTTCTAAGTTCTAGGGGACTAATGACCTCAGCAGTTGAGCCCCATAGTGCTCAGAGCCATTTGAACCATTTTTGTACTGTAACTGCTCTGAATACAACTTGTCTTTATGTTAAATGCGCAACTGAAGTGAAACAATTCTCTGGCCCTAATAAAAATTTCCACTTACCTCGCTTCGTCACAACATGGTTGCGCTTTCTCTAAGGCACAACAGCGAAACAGCAAGCAGGCAGCGGCTAAGCTATATTTCTATTTTTAAATAAAATTTTGCAAACAATATTCATCCTGTTGCTTGCCTCAAGGTGCAAGGTGGTTATGCATAATGATAAACCTTCTGTAAACAATGGTAAGGGCAGAGTAACTATTTCTATAAAATGATGTTCCAAGACAACGATTTTAGAATGAAGTATGCATTCAAAAAGACAGAGCTCTATTGTGGCAACCTCTTCATCTCAGAGTAGTAGTTACACCCTACATCCGGAATAATTAGTTGGATATATTACAATCTCTACCATCCCCTACAGTTTTTACACTCTGCAGGTCCTTCTAGCATTATGGAGATAATTCCCTGATGCCTTAACACCTGTCCTATCATCCTGTCTCTTCTTCTTGTCAGTGTTTTCCATATGTTCCTTTCTTCGCCGATGAGAACCACCTCGTTCCTTACCTTCTCAGTCAACCTAATTTTCAACATTCTTTTGTAGCACCACATCTCATACGCTTCTATTTTCTTCTGCTGCTATGTTCCTACAATCCTTGTTTGACTACCGTATGCCGGAACGGTGGTCTCGCGGTTCTAGGCGCGCAGTCCGGAGCCGTGCGACTGCTGCGGTCGCAGGTTCGAATCCTGCCTCGGGCATGGATGTGTGTGATGTCCTTAGGTTAGTTAGGTTTAAGTAGTTCTAAGTTCTAGGGGACTGATGACCACAGCTGTTAAGTCCCATAGTGCTCAGAGCCATTTGAACCATTTTGACTACCGTATAACGCTGTGCTCCAAATGTACACTCTCACATATTTCTCCCTCAAATTAATGCGTATATTTGATGCTAGCGGGCTTATTATTGTCAGGAATGTTCACTTTCCCTGTGCTAGTCTGCTGCTTATGGTCTCCTTGTTTCATCCGTCAACGGTGATTTTCTTCCATGGTAGCAGAATTTCTTAACTTTGTCTACTATGTTACCAGTAATTTTGATGTTAAGTTTTTCGCTGTTCTCATTTCTGCTATCTCTCATTAGATTCGTCCTTTCCGGTTTTCTCCCATTTCATTCAACAAAACTTATAATCATTCTGCACCTTCAGTGCGCATACCAGTGTAATCTTTTCACCCTGAATGTTAATCGCACACTTGAACCTCACTTCTCTTTCCGTTCAGTATAAACTGATCAACAGGTACCAAAGCAAGTATGTCTATGTTACTCTCTTTTCAATCTGAGCACTTCGTTCCTAGTCTTCAACACTTCGTTCCTAGTGTTTGAACTGCCCACCGCCACTGGCAACTGAGAAGAGAGCGCCTTCGGAGGGCAGCGATTGTTGTCTGGCTGCAAAAGAGGGCGCTCTGGCGGATGACGCGGGGCAGTTCGGCGCTCGGTAAGGAGGAACTGATTAGAATTACGGTCGTCGTCCAAGCAGGAAGAAACGGGCCCTGCACATTGACGTGAGGCAAACGGAGGACGTGTGAGGATGTCGGCTGTGGGAATCCGGGTTGTGGACATGCGATGGCAAATGGTCGGTGCAGACGATAGGGTAGAATGACGTCAAAATTAGTGAAAGTATCATATGCTGCTGACTTCCGCTCTCTTGGGATGAAACGTTGTTCTGCTGTAAGCACTCTGCCTTGGGCACTACATTTCTAACTGTGTCTCAACATCTTGTCCCAGGCGGTGACGGTGTTCGTAGTGTATATTGACGAACTTGTCTGTTGCGGTAGATCATGTGTTCTGAACTTGTAGGGTTCTCTTGCATCTGCTGCTGCACGGTACCTGTGTTTCTACAGGCATGGAAAATGGAACCTTGCATTGCATTGAAAGTAAAGTGAAGCCTATACGATACTTGTTAGTTGTGCGAAGCAGTGACTTCATGGACGGATATTGTCGATGATGATGATTTATGGTGGAGGGCGCTAAACAGCAAGGTCATCAGCGCCGGAAATTGTCCACAAATAAATTAACTTGTTAGGTTGTTGTTCTAACTGAGCTTTGTAGTTAAGATATCGGGCTGTTGTGGTCTTTCCATGTGTCAGTTACTGGCTATTTATAGTTGTTTATTCCCTGTGGTATAGTACGTAAGATGTTATGCCTGTACATGCCTCTGTATCCTTGGAGGTTGGTTGAAGTTACGACTGTTGTAGAACTCCCCCGTGGAAAGGTCTGATCAGGGAAATTGTGATTTTGCATGTTCCTAACACATGGTTTGGGCGGTTAGGAATTATTTGAAGTGTTTGTTGTTCGGCGGATCAGCAGTTAAGGTGTAATTAGGAACATCGGCTCAGATCGTTGTGTTGGCGACAAATGAAATTCGGAGCAAGTCAGTATTGATGATTTGTCATTTATAAGCTTTTTTCCTGGTAGTTTTGGTAACTGCGCAAGAGTTGAAAACCTGAACTGTCGAATGAACATTTGTAATTACCATTTTTTTGGCACTATATAGCAGCCGTTTGCAACAGGCTTCGGGAAAGTGTGTAAAGTTGAGTAGTCAAGATACGTTGAAACTGTTCTCGGGAAAGCTGTTGGGTAGCAGACAGTGTGGTACAGGTGTTGAACTGTGACTGTGACTGTGTGACATATATTGTGATTGTTTGCAATTGAGGCCTGAAGTTTTTAAATTATGGTACCTGTTGGCTTCTAAGACGGAAAACAAGTGACTGATATTTCATTGATATTTTGGATATTCAATGAAATTATGTATTTAAGTTCTTATTTTTAAATTATTGCAACATCTCTGATTTCATGTGCTAAGAAGGAGAACAAGTGCCTACTATTCTGGATGTTCATTGATATTATGTATTTTACTTCTTACTTTTAAATTATTGCAACTATTTCCAATTTCATGTTGATAGTAACGTATTCTATTCTGTCTCACGCCTTTCTTTAAGGCAAGGTTGTTAAAGAAACTAAATGAATATTGTGTGAGCATGTATTCTCCTCTGAACCCTGAACCACCTTTCTTTTTAAGTCATCAGCCTTCTGACTGGTTTGAATCGGCCCGCCACGAATGCCTCTCCTGTTCCAACCTCTTCATCTCAGAATAGCACTTGCAACCAACGTCCTCAATTATTTGTTGAATGTATTCCAATCTCTGTCTTCCTCTACCTTCCTCTACAGTTTTTGCCCTCTACCGCTCCTCCTTGTACCATGGAAGTCATTCCCTGAAGTCTTAACATATGTCCTGCCCCGTCTCCTTGTCATTGTTTTCCACATACTCCTTTCCTCTCCGATTCTGCGCAGAACCTCCTCGTTCCATACCTTATTAGTCTACCTAATTTGCAACATTTGTCTGTAGCACCGTACCTCAAACGCTTCGATTCCATTCTGTTCCGGTTTTCCCACAGTCCACGTTTGACTACCATACAATGCTGTGCTCCAAATATACACTCTCAGAAATTTTTTCCTCAAATTAAGTTCTATGATTGAAACCAGTAGACTTCTCTGGATCAGGAATGCCCTTTTTGCCGGTGCAAGCCTGCTTTTAATGTCCTCTTGCTCCATCTGTCATTGGTTATTTTGCTGCCTAGGTAGGAGAATTCCTTAACTTCATCTACTTCGTGACCATAAATCCTGATGTTAAGTTAATCGCTGTTTTCACTTCTGTCGATTCTCGTTAGTTTCGTCTTTCTTCGATTTACTCTTAATCCATATTCTGTACTCATGAGAATGGTCAATCCATTCAGCAGATCATGTAATTCTTCTTCACTTTCATTCAGGATAGCAATGTCATCAGCGAATCGCATCATAGATATCATTTCACCTTGAATTTGAATTCCACTCCTGAATCTTTCTTTTATTTCCATCATTGCTTCTTCGTTGAACAGATTGAACAGTAGCGGCGAAAGAGTACATTCCTGTCTTATACCCTTTTCAATCCGACCACCACTCACACTCACTGAAACCGGTCCTCGCTACAAGCATTTGGCTTTAACCCTCAGGACATTACATGTCCCCCCCCTCCCCCCCCCCCCCCCACTCCGCTTGGGAACATTGCTGTAGAACATACATGTATAGTAGGGACCGCAAGGTCTTTTCACCCACCATTTCTGACGTTAAGTCACGGCGGTGAAGTTTTTATACTCTAATCTGTTACATGGAATGAGCGCAGTAAAATGCTTGGACGTGGAGACAAGAGTATTAGCTAATATACACTCAAGGTTTATGGTTTTAGAAAGGTTGGGAACAACTGTACTGCAGAGCTCCAAGGCGACCAGTCGACGTTTTAGTGTTTTAACTAACCTTTTTTCCCGTGAACTGATGACCCTCGTGCAAACGTACCCGCCTTCCAAAACTGTCATACAGCTGCTCGGCAGTAGAGGTCGTTCTTTACTGCAACGGGGCACATTCGACAGCACTTTCGTTTCTATATTATACAGCGGATATGGAACTCTGCGTTAGCAGTGGCAGCCGGCACTGTGTAACGGAGGTTGGTGGCGGCCCCTTCGGCTGTCCCAGCGTAGGGCCGGCAGCTCAGGGCTAGCTGGCGAGCGCGCCCTGCTGCCACCCGTAATTATATCCGGCCTCTGGGCTCCTCCCTTCTGCCGACAACTTCTCCCCGCAGCTCTTCAGTTCCGGTTGCGGTACGGCCCCCTCTACTTGCCTTATTACTTTCACTCAGAACAATATAATACGATGCAATGTTCTTCTGTCTTCTATCAAGCTGTACGCTTCCGAGCACTTTGCTTAACTGAGTACTCTTCTCGCACTTCTTCCTGACTTTTATGCACTCGCCTGATTATTGTTATTACAAGCTGAAAGGTCATCATGCAATCACGCTTTCGAGATAACCGGTGAAAATTACCTTATCTTTTGAAAATTTTGGTTTGGTGCATAAGTTCGTAGCATTTTCCCATAAATTTAATAAACATAACAGATTCACATAACAGAGACTTTAGTCATCAGTAATATGTTTTCATTCACTATTTACAACAGTCTGCCAACGCGACTGCACAAATCACGAAGTTTTGAGGTGAATAACTCGTCAAGCCACGTTCGGAGCACATTTTCATCCGGAAAGGAAGTGCCTTGAAGGTTGTTCGATAGACAGCAGGAAATGTGAAAATGTGAGAGGGGAAGATCAGGTGGTTAGGAACGATTTACCGACCCAAAGGCTGAATGTTGTTTTTTGTCACTCCAGAAGTATGTGGGTGGGCGTCCGAACGCTGTTGCAGAGGCAACGGAAAAAGCATGCGAAGTTCAGAAGAACGCGAAATCCAGAAGATTGGCTAAAATTTACAGACGCGCGAAATTTGGAACGGACTTCAATGCGAGATGCCTTTAATAGGTTCCACAACGAAACATTGTCTCGAAATTTGGTAGGAAATCCGAAGAAATTCTGGTCATATGTAAAGTACACAAGCGGTAAGACGCAGTCAATACCTTCGCTGCGCAGTGCCGATGGTACTGTTACCGACGATTTTGCCGCTAAATCGGAGCTATTGAACGCAGTTTTCAGAAATTCCTTCACCAGGGAAGACGAATGGAATATTCCAGAATTTGAAACACGAACAGCTGCTAGCATGAGTTTCTTAGAAGTAGATTCCTTACGGGTTGCGAAGCAACTCAAATCGCTTGATACGGGCAAGTCTTCAGGTCCAGATTGTCTACCGATTAGGTTCCTTTCAGATTACGCTGATACGATAGCTCCCTACTTAGCAATCATATACAACCGCTCGCTCACCGATAGATCTTTACCTACAGATTGGAAAATTGCGCAGTTCGCACCACTGTTTAAGAAGGGTAGTAGGAGTAATCCATCGAACTACAGACCTATATCGTTGACGTCAGTTTGCAGTAGGGTTTTGGAGCATATACTGTATTCAAACATAATGAATCACCTCGAAGGGAACGATGTATTGATACGTAATCAGCATGGTTTCAGAAAACATCGTTCTTGTGCAACGCAGCTAGCTCTTTATTCGCACGAAGTAATGGCCGCTATCGACAGGGGATATCAAGTTGATTCCGTATTTCTAGATTTCCGGAAAGCATTTGACACCGTTCCTCACAAGCGACTTCTAATCAAGCTGCGGGCCTATGGGGTATCGTCTCAGTTGTGCGACTGGATTCGTGATTTCCTGTCAGGAAGGTCGCAGTTCGTAGTAATAGACGGCAAATCATCGAGTAAAACTGAAGTGATATCAGGTGTTCCCTAGGGAAGCGTCCTGGGACCTCTGCTGTTCCTGATTCACTTAAATGTGAATTGCAGAGTAATCATGTAGATGTAGATGTAGATGTGCTGTGGACTAGCATCACTTCACTCCATCTTCCTGGTCGTTGTTCTTCGGCTGTGTCTCCAGTACGTCTCAGTTGTTGACAGTAAATGTCAGCAGTGACGGTTACACCTCGGGGAAGCAGTTCTTAGTTCAGCAAACAGTTGCCGTTCCACTAAATGCATAACATTATATTTTGAGGATGCGATCAGATCTTTGTACGGAGAGTTGCTGCTTTGCTTAGGCTCAACCATTCCTTTCTTTTCCTTATGTTAGCGTAAAGACACCATTTTCGTCATCAGTAACGATGCAAGACAGGAACAGCCGGTAGTGTTCGCAAAGATGCACATATGGCCACCCACATATTTTTGGGATTTTGGATGAGTGCGTGCGGTAGCCACACACCATATTTTTGAACGTTCCCCATCACATGCAGATGTCACACGATGGTGGTATGATCACATGTCATCACATTTGCCAGTTCTCAAGTACACTGACTGGTATCATTGTGGATTAATGTGGTTAAACGATCTTCATCAAACCCCAAAGGTCTTCTTGAACGTTGAGACTCAATCATGTCAAAAAAATCCTCGTTAAAACGAGCAAACCATTTTCTTGCCATGCTCTGTCCCATGGCATCATCCCCATACACGGCGCAAATGTTTATCGCTGCCCCCGCTACTGCCACCCCTATGCTGAACTCAAACAGAGAAATTGTCGGAAATGTTCCGATTTCTTCATTTGGCACTCCACTTTCAGTCATAACTCCACTCAGTATTTCCAAATGACAAAAGGACTCAAATACCGACAGTGAACTACAAATGAAAGATGACAATTGATAAATAAACCCTTAGCAGCGGAATGCCACCTGCAAAACAAAAATGCTACAAACTTATGTACCGACCTAATGAAAATTAAGTTCTACACAATAATGGTTGATTTTGACAACAGTTACTATCGGTCATTACACAGAGTTGCTTAATATTATCCGTCCTTTCTAATTTCACATTTTTTCTTGTTTTTATCAGCTTACTGTGCAATGAAATTGAAGTTTTCATAATTGGGTTATTTTTTACAAATTGTCTTAAGCTTTACTTTATTGAAAGTCAGAATCACATCTTTCTGGTAGTGACATAGCTAGTAGGTTTTGTGGGAGACAGCTTCCATCAACTAATCCTGCAAAGCTTAGTGTAAGAATAAGTCTCGTGTCAATTTTGAAACTTTTTCAGTGACACCAAAGCAGTTGAGGAATTTCAGTCGAAGCACGAGATCAGAATACCTCGATTGTGGTCAGTAGACTTATCTAAAACACTATGTTTTAATATGCTATTATTTAATTAAAACACCAATAAATTGTACCGATAACTCTCTTTGTACTTCATACTTTATATTTCACAATGCTCCTACCAAACGATAACATTCCGCGTGATTTTTATTTCAGCCTTTTTCTGTTTTTGTTGGTTTTTGCCCTTCCATCTTCTACGAACCCGATTTAATTAATATTCAACAAACAAGCTTTCCATGTGAACACAACCGGAAATTTGCTAGGAATTCCCAATATCATTTGGATATAATGAATTATCTGTATAAACGGTCATCAGCATAACTTAAAACAATATTAAACTTAGATTGATTCTTGCGACGCATCCTAATTCTGAAGTGGAGCTTGTTTTACACTATGAGAATGACATCAAAAGCCAGCAGAGAAAAGATCCGCTCTTAACTGGAGGTGGGCGCTTCTGAGGAGCAGTATATAGACGAGTGCATCAAGCAGATGCTTTGCCAGCAGTAAATGTACAATTTTTTTTAGTTGGTGCTGTATTGTTTTTGCCTGGTGTGTAGGTGGCAACAATGATGCAGTGAGATATTTCAAGGCATCGCACGAAGGTTAATCTTTCTTCAGTGAACAATAATAAAGGAACCTTGCACGAAGCTTGTGTTTGTTACAGGTTAAAAACTCTATCATAATATGAGTCCATGGACGTACAACCCTGGGCACTGTGATGCAATCAAGCGTGGGGTCTATTCTGAATTATTTGGTACCGGAGAGTATCAGTAAATTAATTATATAGATCGAAAAGTTAGTATTAAACTAAATCCATTCAAATTCATTATTTCATGCATAACTATATATATATATATATATATTATCTATCCACAATACATTTTGAAGTCTTAACATAAAAATCTGTAAATTTGAATCTATCATGTTCTGATAAATGTCTATTATTTAATGCTTTTGACATCAATTTGCTTCACATATTATCCTTGTGCTTCCACTTTGTACACTTGGCGGGAAATTGTGGAGCAATAGAGACAAGTCGTGTTTATAACACGGTAGTAAGCATATATTTTAGTGGGAACTGATAGCTCAAAGAAGCAAATGAATGTTACATTTTGGTATTTCGATGTTTGAAGAGTTAAAATACAAATATTCAAAAGTGCAGGTATTTATTTCATTTAGTATTTAACGATTCATCAGACTATCAGAATTTTTGCATCAGTAGACGTTCTCCGCACAAAGCAGACCGCCAGACATTATCACACTTCCATAAGAAGACGACGAAGCCAACTGCAAGCACTAAAAGTTATATATTTATTTTGTGAATATACCTTCAAGGCATGACGGTTCAAAATAATGACAAACGTCCATTTCACAAGTCTATGTGCGGACAATACTCAGTCCGTATTTTACAACAGTCAACGACCACAGGATAAATATATCCACAGGACTTGTGAATCTGAGAATCTGCTGATCGGGTCTCGCTTTTTGTAACCTAAACTCAGCAGTAAACTAAAAGCAGGCCTCACCGTACTGGCACACATTGGATGACATTAAAATAGGGCAACATTTAATAATAACGTAAGTGGCATGGTCAGCATACGAAGATCAAATGGCTTTAGCGTCTACTAGTTTAGGAACGGGAGACAGAAATTAGGTGATTAGCAATTCGACGGAAGATGGCAAATAAGGTACATTGCTAGGTATCGAATATGTAAGAGTCAGTTAAATAAAACGAGATGGATGGAAAAAGTAAGTAAACTGTTTATTACTTCAAAAGTAGTCTCCGTTACCTTTAAAACATTTTTCGCATTGTTAGATAAGGCGTTCAGTGCCTTCACGGGAAATTATTGCGGTTGCTTCCGGAGCCATGATTGTACTCAAGCGTGCACCTCCTCGTCCGAAGCAAACCGTCGGCCACGAATGTCTTTCTTCACGGCTCCAAAAATATGGAGGTCGCATGGGGAGAGATCAAGATGTGTGAGGACTTGGCAGCAAAACTTCTGCGAAACATGTGAGCATCATTATCAAAAAATGTTCAAACGTGTGTGAAATCTTATGGGACTTAACTGTCCCTAAGCGTACACACTACATAACCTAAATTATCCTAAGGACAAACACTCACACCCCTGCCCAAGGGAGGACTCGAACCTCCGCCGGGACCAGCGGCACAGTCCATGACTGCAGCGTCTTAGACCGCTCGGCTAATCCCGCGCGGCGCTGGCATTATCCTACAAAAGAATGATGCCGTCCGTCAACATTCCTAGCCATTTCAACTCCATGACGCCTGAAAAGAAGACACTCGTACCGGTCGATTTGCTTCGGACAAAGAGGTGCATGAGCCGGCCGAAGTGGCCGTGCGGTTAAAGGCGCTGCAGTCTGGAACCGCAAGACCGCTACGGTCGCAGGTTCGAATCCTGCCTCGGGCATGGATGTTTGTGATGTCCTTAGGTTAGTTAGGTTTAACTAGTTCTAAGTTCTAGGGAACTAATGACCTCAGCAGTTGAGTCCCATAGTGCTCAGAGCCATTTGAACCAAAGAGGTGCATGCCTGGGCACAATCATGGTTTCTCAGTAAACTGCAAACATTTTTCCACGCAGGCACTGACCAGCTTCTCTCAGTGGGATAAGTGGGTTAACAGTTATGGCGATTACTTTTTAAATAATAAACATTTACTTACTTTTCTTCCAGCCGTCTCGTTTTCATTTGACTGGCCCTTATCTTACTCGGCCGTTTTCCTGAGAAAATTTCATCAATGCAGTGTGCCGAGAAACCCTGCATTCACATATTGCATTACCTTTGTAAATATACTCTAACAGAAGTCATGGGATTTCTCCTAGTATTGTGCCGGACCTCCTTTTGCCCGGCACAGTGCAGCCAGCTGGACGTGGCGTGGGCTCAACAAATCGGCGGAAGTCCGCTGCAGAAATATTGAGCCATGCTGTCTCTATCGGCGCCCGTGATTGCGAAAGCGTTGACGGTGCAGGATTTTGTACACGAACTGACCTCTTTATTACGTTCCAGTAATGTTCGACGGGATTCGTGTCGGATGACCCGTGTGGCCAAACCATTCGCCCGAATTGTTCAGAATTTGCTTCGAACCAATCGCGAATTATTGTGGTACGGTGACATGTTGAACCGTCATCCGTAAAAATTTCACCGTTGTTTGGGAACATGCAATCCGTGAACTCTGCAAATGGTCTCCAAGTGGCCGAACATAGCCGTTTCCGGTCAGGTATTGTAGTCAGGTCAGAGGACCGAGTCCATTCCATGAGAATACAGCCCACACAATTATGAAGCCAACACCAGCGCCGGCCGCTGTGGACAAGCGGTTCAAGACGCTTCATTCCGGAACCGCGCTGTTGCTACGGTCGCAGGTTCGAATCCTGCCTCGGGCATGGATGTGTGTGATGTCCTTAGGTTAGTTAAGTTTAAGGAGTTCTAAGTCTAGGGGACTGATGACCTCAGATGTTAAGTCCGGTAGTGCTTGGAGCCATTTGAACCAACACCAGCTTGCACAGCGCTTTGTTGACGGCTTGGGTCCATGGTTTCGTGGGATTTGCGCCTCACACGAACCCTACCATCAGCTCTTACCAACTGAAATTGGAACTCATCCGACCAGCCCACGGTTTTCCAGTGATCTAGGGTCCAGCCGATACGGTTACGAGCCCAGGAAAGGCGCTGCAGGCGATGTCGCGCTGTTAGGAAACCCAGTCACGTCGGTCGTCTGCTGCCATAGCCCATTAACCCCAGATTTCGCCGCACTGTCCTAATGGATACGTTCGTCGTACGTCTGGCACTCTTGACACTGTGATTCTCAGAATACTGAATTCGCCAACGATTTCCGAAACAGAATGTGTTAACGCCCCATGGCGTGTTCAAAGTCTGTTAATTCACATTGTGCGGCATAATTACGCGAGACCTCTTTTCACATGAATCAACTAAGAAAAAAATGGCAGCTCCGTCAATGCACTGCACTTTCATACCTTGTGCAAGCTATACTATTGCCACCTGTATATGTGCGTATCGCTCTCCCACGATTTCTGTCACTTCAGTGTATGATT
Organism: Schistocerca americana; assembly: GCF_021461395.2. Taxonomy (NCBI): domain Eukaryota; kingdom Metazoa; phylum Arthropoda; class Insecta; order Orthoptera; family Acrididae; genus Schistocerca; species Schistocerca americana. The sequence continues at coordinate 648,926,005 of NC_060122.1, forward strand.
CTACAGACACTCTAAGTTAAACTACACTGATGAGGCAAAACATTCAGAACATCTGCTTCGCAGGGTGTTAGTGCACCTCTGAAACGCAGTACAGCAGTGATTATGAGTGGCATGGATTCGATTAGTACTTATCAGTTTTCCGGAGATATGTGGTACGAGGTGACCCCCTACAGCACAGAACTGGCACTTGATAGTCTCCTGCGTTTATACCCGACGAAGTCAGTGGCCAAACATCAGCTACGATAATCCTCAAAATACTGTAGAATGATGCTGGCCATGTAACAAGACGGTTCTAGGCGCGCAGTCCGGAACCGCGCGACTGCTACGGTCGCAGGTTCGAATCCTGCCTCGGGCATGGATGTGTGTGATGTCCTTAGGTTAGTTAGGTTTAAGTAGTTCTAAGTTCTAGGGGACTGATGACCACGGATGTTAAGTCCCATAGTGCTCAGAGCCCAGAGCCATGTAACAAGAACAGTTACGTTAATGTGAGATAGCGATGTCGGCGGAGGTGTATAGCATACAACTATGCAGGTGGCTCACAACGATCAACACTTAGTCCGCAGATGTCATGGTCCCTCGACTACTACCACAGGTGCCGTGGAAGCGCAGGGAATGCAAAATTCAAATGGCTCTAACCACTATGGAACTTAACGTCTGAGGTTGAAAAATGTTCAAATGTGTGTGAAATCTTATGGGACTTAACTGCTAAGGTCATCAGTCCCTAAGCTTACACACTACTTAACGTAAATTATCCTACGGACAAACACACACACACATGCCCGAGGGAGGACTCGAACCTCCGCCGGGACCAACCGCACAGTCCATGACTGCAGCGCCCTAGACCGCTAGGCTAATCCCGCTAGGCTATCTGAGGTCATCAGTCCCCTAGACATAGAACTACTTAAACATAACTAACCTAAGGACATCACACACATCCATGCTCGAGGCAGGATTCGAACCTGCGACCGTAGCAGCAGTGCAGTGCCGAACTGAAGCGCCTAGAACCGCTCGGTCACAACGGCCGGCCAGGGAATGCACCACATAGCACAATACACTCAGACAAAAGTCGTGGCAGTACGATAAGCCCATAGACAACTATTTAAAAAAAATTATTGAGTCATCAGGATTCTGACTGGTTTGATGTGACCCGCCACGATTTCCTCTCCTGTGCCAACTTCTTCATCTCATAGTAGCACTTGCAACCTACATCCTCAATTATTTGATGGATGTATTGCAATCTCTGCCTTCCTCTACTGTTTTTGATGAACAGCCACAGCAACAACCACAACAACAACACCACAGAAAAGTCACCAGCGGCCACCAGGGGCCACTACCGGCCCACATAATCATAAGGAATAGGTCGCTGCAGATCCCAGAACTATTTTCACACATGAAACCACGTGATGGAAAATAGTTCCGAGGTACTCATCCGCCGAAGCGTTATAAAGGCCGGCGCTCGGCCGCACATCGGCAGTTCATCGACCGCCAGCAGACTTGGATAGCTGCCGCCCCGGCAACCCGCCTTGGATTTTCTCGCTGATCTCTGGATTAGACTTGTATATCGGAGAAGTCTCTGGCGGAGACTAGTAGGAAATTATTTCAGTTGTTTTCTATCTTATTCTTGTATGTAGTTGTGATTCGAAGACAGATCACTGTCTTGTGTTGATGTTATACTTGGAGAATTTGTTTTGGGTAATTGAATAGTCCAGTAAATTGTTTTCGGACTTTGATCGTTAGTTTCTTCTGCTTCCGCAGACATATCACCTTGTGTCTGCTATACCACCGCCATCTGTGTGCGTGTAGATCGGTATCCCAAGACTTAAGTCGTCTCACTGTAAGTTTACATCCCTTATGGACTGGCTTATGACAGCATTTTATACTTTCAAATGCGATAAGTAGTTATGTGAAGTGCTGAAAATCAATTTTTTTCGTTTCCCTGGAAGCCGTCATTTACGCAACATGGAACTGGGAGTGGGTGACTGTTTTAGCTGGTTAGTAAATAGAGAATAAATGAGGAGCGGCACAAACTGGAACCAGGAGCCACGGTGGAGCCAGCTGCTGTATTGCTACAGCGGACAAGTCCGTCAAAGGGTGTGGAGCGGCGGCTGTCGGCATTAAGTGTGCGGGCGACACCTGGCGACAGCAAGTTGCGGCCGCGCCTGCGGGGAATACCGAGCGGCTGCCATTCCGGATTCATGAGAAAAGTTAAGGCGAGGCAGAGCCTGGCGTGGCCGACGCTAATGGAAACAGTGGCGGGCCGCAAAATTGCTTCCCGCGGCTCTGTTCCCTCATTAGGTGGCGCCACAGCGATGAGGAATTAAGCGTCGCCAAATCTCTCACTGTCTAAACAAGGGATTTCTGAGCTGGGCAGTAAAATGCTCCGAAAGTTAAACGGACAGTTTTATGCCACTTTGTACTAGTCGTACCAAATGCTTATTTATGCAAGCGGATTGCAAGAACTGGTGTGTGAATGGTGTAAGATACGCCTTATACGTGGCTTTTCGGAGGAGTACTTTTGACGGTAATCTTAAATTAGCTCCACATTTTTTTTTCTTTTTGAGCCATCACTCTTCTGGCTGATTTGAATCAGCACGCTACGAATTCCCCTCCTGTGCCAACCTCTTGAGCTCAGTTTACTTCTTGCAACACACATCCTCAATTACTTGCTGGGTGTATTCCAATCTCTGTTTTCGTCTACAATTTTCACCTTCTGCAGCTCCCTCCAGTATCACGGAAGTTATTCCCTGATGTCTTAACAGATGTACTACCATCCTGTCCCATATTGTTGTCAGTGTATTCTATATATTCCTTTCCTCACTGATTCTCCGGAGAAACTCCTCATTCCTTACCTTATCTGCCCATCTCATTTTCAACGTTCTTATGCAACAACACCACATTTCAGTTGATTCTCTTCCTTTCAGGTTTTCCCACAGTCCATGTTTCACTACTATACACTGCTGTACTCCAAACGTACATTTTCAGAAATGTCTTCCTCAAATTAAGGCCTATGTTTGATACTAGTGGACTATTCCAGGCGAGAAATGCCCTTATAGTTCTGATGTTCTGCTTACTCCGTCCTTCATGGGTTATTTTGCTGCCTAGATAGCAGAACTCCTTAACTTCATCCAATTCGTGATCACCAATTCTGATGTTAAGTTTCTCCTGGCCACAAGTGGCGGAACGAAGAGGAAGAACGCAAGACCAGAAAAGGCGGTGAGGAAACGTCAGCCAATAGCCCGCTCACAAGGACCGTGCCGTGCCAGAATCGACCTCTGCAAGAAATGAATATAGGCGTCGCTCCTGCCTGCCTCGCCCAGACAGTAGTGGACGGGATTCGACGAGTATTAGAGCAGCCTTGTAGAGAGTGCTAAGAGAACAGATTGTAGTGCTCCATATCCATTGCTAGTTGAACATTGTGTATAGCAAGGACTCGGACTTACGTTGCATGTCACTCATCGCTTTCGACACCTTTGTCCTTTAATGTTAAGTACTGTCAATCTGTTTCATAGAAATAAAACTACTGATGTTATTTGCTTGAATTGTTGTACAGCATTTCGAGAACGCAGCATCCCTTACGCACCCTATACGAGACGAGTGGGCAAGTTTCTAGCTCTTATCATTTCTGCTGCTTATCATTAATTTCGTCTTTCTTCGATTTACTCTCAGACCATATTTTGTATTCACTAGACTGTTCATTCATTCAGGAGATCCTTCAATTCTTCTTCAGTTTCACTGAGATAGCAATGGCATCAGTGAATCTTCCCATTGATATACTTTCACCTTGAACTTTAAATCCACTGTTGAACCTTGCTTTTATTTCCTTCATTGCTTCTTAGATGTGCAGATTTAACAATAGGGCGAAATGATACATCCCTGTCTTACACCTTTTTTAATACGAGCACTTCGTTCTTCGTCCCCACTCTTATTGTTCCCTTATGGCTCTTGTACGTATTGTATATTACCCGTCCTTCCCTATAGCTTACCAATGCTTTTCTCTGAATTTCGAACATGTTGCACCATTTTACATTGTCGAACGCTTCTTCTAGGTCGATAAATCCTGTGAGCGTGTCTTGACTTTTCTTCAGTCTTTCTTCTATTGTCACCCACAACGTTAGAATTGCCTCTCCGACGCCTATATCTTTCCTAAAGCCAAAATAATAGTTATCGAACACATCCTGTACATCTGACGCAAGCACAAGGTTTTTCAAAAAGAATTACCTAATTTTGTACGGTAATAATTACGAAACATGGAACATGCCGGCAAGAAAATGTGTGCTGTTTGAATGGGCGTGGCCGTTATATGTCAGTGAGTTTTCTCAGTTTCCAGTCTGTCAGAAGTAAGATGAAGTTTGCAACGTGTGAGTCAGTGATTTCGGTCCATTGTGTTTTTCGTCGGCGTTTTGGCATTGATCTGCATGCACTTAAAACCATTCGTCGTTGGTATCATCAATTTGAAGAGAGAGGATGCTTATGTAAATATAAGAGTGCGGGTCGACCTCACACTTCTGCTGACATGTCGGAAAAAAATTCGGCAAACGGTTGAGCAGAGTCCACGAAAGTCTACGCTGCGCACAAGCAGAAGGCTGGCAATGCCTCGTAGGACTGCCTCACAAATGTTAAGTCGTCGTTTGGGCTATAAACCATACATACTACAGTTAGAGCAAGCTCTTTGGGTTGGTGATAAAAGGAAATGGGATGACTTCGGCAACGTTCTGCTAGAGGATATGGAAGACATTTTTACCACGGATAATTTTCAGTGTTGAAGAAACATTCCATGTAAGCGGTAAAGTAAAGTGACATGACAGGCGCATGTGATGACTCAGAATCCTCATGACATTATTGAGCATGAAAGAGACTCACCTAAAGTGAAGCCTTTTGTGCCATTTAACTTAAAAAGGCGTAGGTCCCTTGTTTTTCGAGGAAAACAAAGTTACTTGAATGAGCTATCTCCAAATGCTGCAGAATTGCCTTTTTCCATAGCTTCAGTAGGGCTCCGATGACTTCATTTTTCAACAGGCTGCAGCTCCACCACATTGGCACAAAAACGTACGTCACTTTCTCAACGACACTCCGCCTCAAAGCTGGGTAGGGCACATGGGATCCCGAGACACAGTCCTGCATTCCTAACATCCAAGATCGCCAGACATAACATGCGATTTTTTCTTGTGAGGATATGTGGAGGAGAATGTGCTCATCTCCCGTTTAGCTCGTGATAGAGAAGTAAGGAACAGGATAACAGCCGTCATAACTTCTGTAAAATTAGATACATTTTGTAAACTGTATGATGAATTTAGGTGTCGTCTAGATTTTATTCGTGTTGCTGCTGGTAACGCATAAATTATTTGTAATAACATAGCTAACATTTTAAGATTTTGTGAGTATTTTGCAATTCATCTCAAGTTTGTAGTACGCTTTTATCAATAAATGTGAAGTTTTAGAATCAGGTCATCCTTTTTTAAACACTCAGTTTATAATCCCCATCAAAACAATGCTAAGCGAATATATCTTACTACGAAATTACGATACTGCAGTGCCGGTGTTATTCCGACGACGATGCGCTGCGCTGACTACGGCTGTTGTTGAACACATCAGATGAATTCGCCATTGCGAATAATGACCATAATCAGCTGTAGAATGGAATGAAGACAGTGAAAATTCGTGCCGGACCGAGACTCGAACCCGGATTTCACGCTAATCGCGAGCAATCGCCTTACCATTTTTTTAGTTTATTTTATAATTTTTTATTTTATTGAATTAATTAATTAGTTTCTTAAGCAGTAAGTGACTAATAGTACACTCGTTGCATCAAATTGTGGACGCACATAACTGAAAACATAGTTGCATCAAAGGGCAAAAGGAAAGAGAGCAAAGTGTGAGGTTAAGGAAGACATTAAATGAAACCTAAGGGTGGAATCCGTACCACCATTAACTGGTACTACGTCTTGCATCGGATGGGAAACAAAAACTGAAAAGAACCTTTCGCACTGAGGACAAAAAGTGGAAAGGGAGCAAATACTGCTACACAGTGCTAGGGGTCCCGACGAAACTCTCCATCTGCTGTATCCTCCAGGCATGACTTCTCTCAATCAACGAGGTAGATCCCACGTTGTACCGTGTAGTGTTCTATCATCGTCATGTAATTTTAGCTTCTCTTACCCGTGAGGATCCAGCTGCGTGGAGTGTCGTGGAACGCACTCCACAAATAACTGGAAAAATATTGCCGATACCTTGGGTTGAGGAGGATCTTGCAATGTCGCTCCTGCAAATAGTTCAAAAGCCTAAAGTGTCCTTACTGCCGTCTTGAAACAAATAATGCACTGCATGTCCACGAAGCCACGTCACGGTTTTAGTTTTCGTAAGTGGGTAATACGTCTAATAAGGAATAACATAGTTAGTCTTGGGTTCGATATGACTGGGCGTCACTCGGATGAAGAACGCTGACATTTGCTTTACTAAGTGCCACACTGCCATAGGCTCGCCACACCTAAGACGGTGTTCATCGTTTTCTGGAACGCCACTGCTCGTGTACATTGATGAGCCCTCCATGTGATCGCATGTAGCCTTGACCTGGTCACCTGCTTACCGTTGACAGTGATACACCACATCGCCTTGACGGCAGTGTCCACTGTTACGTGGTGAATTGTCCTCCACACCACTCGCCAGCTGACGTTCTTGACGTTCGGGTTCTTCCCCTCGACGATGTTATCGGCTCGTCCACGCAGCAGGGCACGATAAACCGTCGGTGCCTTCGCCAGTCGAGTCGCTGGTAAGGCAAGTCGAACTAAAGTGAGTTCGAGGTAAAAGACACCGATGTAGAAGAGTGACGAGGGGACGTGGTGTATCGGCACAGGCGGCGAGGGGGTGGGCGGTGCTAGTTCTTCTAATAACAAACTCGTCAGACTGTTCGGAGGGCGGTGCCATAGTTCGACTAACGTGCTCAGAAATAGGGCGACCGCTCTGTCATGAACGTAATAAAGGCCAAGCCCTCCCCGATCCGGGGGAAGGGTGAGAGACTCATATTCGATCTTGAAAAGCATTCCTGAACTCACGAAGTACCCAAAAGCTGCCAGTATACGATGAGCTAACAGCACCGGTATACGTAATATCTGGACGATGTGCGGAATGCGTGACTCTAAATGTGTGTTGACTTACTGGTTTCAGTTGGACGATGTCCAGAGTTCGTAGGCGGTTGTTGCCTATCCCAGTCCGAACATTTCCTAAAATTTGTGGAAAGCTGTAAGCAGCGGTTCGGCGTGTATCGTCTGTGAAGTCAATGCCGAGGCATTTCCAAGTCTCTCTGAGCTTTAAGGGGGTGACGCTGTTCTCTGGAAGTCCGACCCCGATGTTCATCGCCACTGATTTTGCGACGTTGATACGACTAGCAGTGGTCTTCCTGTGTGTAGCTATCCAGTGCAGTGCTCTGGCGTGTCGCCGTCTTTGCGGATGACAATCACCAGGTCGTCAGCATATGCCTTACATTGTAAAGTGTGGCCCCGTAATTTCACTCTCGTTAGTTGTTGGCGCAGGCCGCGAAGGAGTGGTTCCACAGCCACAGAGTGAATTAAAGTGGACAGAGGGCAGCCTTGGCATATCTGTCGAAAAATGGTGAGGGGCTGCGTAGGTCGGCCGTTGACGATCACCTTGGATGTCGCGCCACGGAGTAGTCGCATGACGACAGTGACGAATGGCTGTGGGTATCGTATATGTTGGAGGAAAACATCCCAATGGCAGTGTTCCACGCGATCGAAAGCTTGACTGGACTCGATTGCCGCCAGCGCGCGCTTCAGACGACATGCCCTCGCCAGTGAGATCAAGTCACGATATTCACTGAGTGCTGTTTGAATATTACTGTCGCCTCCTAATGACCTATTATCGGGTGAGATGATGTGTTGTAAGGTCTGGTGTATCCGCACCGTCAACAGTCGAGAAAAGATCTTAAAGTCGCAATTCAATAGCGTCAGTGAGCCACCGGACGGTTTGTGAATAGGAACAATCATTCCTTCTACAAGGGCCGCAGAGAGTGGCACTTCTGGCGATAGTAGTTCGCGACAGATGTCCGGCCATCGGGTGGCTAATAAAAATTGAAAAGTCCGGTAAAATTCCAAGGGGAGGCCATCAGGACCCGGAGATCTGTTTACAGATCCTTTTATAACTGCGTCGATCACTTCTTTTTCCGTAATTTCTTCCACCAAGGCCGCTTCCATTGTCGGGGTGACGGTGCCGTAAATCGTCTGAGTCACGTCCTCCAGTGCTGTCTGATCATGAGTCTGAGCTGAATACTGAGAATAATGATCGTACAATGCTGTGTTTATGTCTTGTTGCGTGGTGAGCAGACGACCTTTCTCAGCGCTCTTTGTTGTCGTTGACGTTCACGAAGTACGCGGAACATAGATGGGCGTTCGCTCGCTATCCTATCCTGCGTCTTCGAGCGTTTGACCACCCGCACTAGGTGGTGTCGCATATTAGCGATGATCTGAGCCCTAGCACGGTGGACCGCCGTTTGTCGCTACGGAGACAGCGCCATAGCATCGCAGTCTCGCAGTACCTGAGGTAAAAATCGAGTGTACGTCTACACCAAGGAGTGTGGTCGTGACCGCAGGTTATCAACGTTCGCCTCTGTGCCGGTTTGGCGCAGTACAACCATCAGCGGATCGTTGTGGGATATGCATGGAGGTGATATTCGCACGAATGCAAGGTATTCTCAACGGGTTGGTGGCAATCCGAGTACGACAGGTGATCGACGTTTAATTTCCATGGGCTGCCGCTTCTCCACAATTGTTGTCGCCGCGGGGTGATGGCACAGATGTAGTTTGAGTGGTATGAGAAAGCTGCAGGCCACGGTTCCACGTCCCGTGTCCCAGCGGCAGGAGTGCGTGAGACAAATACGGTCGTTCCGACTGGAAGAGTGACTTGAGAAGTGTGTGAATCCCGGTCAGTGGCCATGAAGATGTTCCCAAGTGTCCACCATCTGCAGGTCTCGGATTAGCGTCTCGAGCTCCGGGCAAGGATTATGTCGTGGGAGTTGGTCTCTGGATGCCAGTACGCCACCGCGTGGCGGCCTTGGAAGAGCGGGGCGACGTCTTCTGCAAAAAATCTTGAACGTTCGCGACGTTTATCCGTCCCGGAAGGTGCGTAGATATTGATAAGGCGAACACTCAGTACTGTGAGTGCCATTCCCCTTGCCCCAGGCAGAAAGAGGATATCCTCTCGAAGAAGTACAGCGACGCCGCTGCCTGTGGGGGAAGCTGGAGAGAAGCATGCATCATAACCGTACATGCCTGGGAAATAGTCGACGTACACCTCCTTCAGTATGGCTATATCGATGGGATACATACCCTGGAGCAAGGATAACTTAGCGCCCATATTGATGTTTATAGTCGCAACACGACACGTTTGACGTCTGTCCATAGCACCCGTGTTGGCCATCAACATCCTTGTAAGGGGGCATCGCTGCACTGATGATGGAGAAGGATCAGCACTGGTGGGTTGAATTCCCCCGCTTGTCGTCCGACACGATGAGCAAGGAGTTTTCCTCACCGTCGTCCGCCCAATCGCCATGAAATTCCATCGGCTGTTGTTGGTTGTTGGTGGCTGCTGCGGCACTCGGCACAGACTCCTTCGGCGCAACTGGCTGGTAATCGGCAGCGGCTGTCTGCATGTGATCCTGCTGCTCTCTGGGGTCGGAGGAACTAGAGCCCTCACCATGGCGATCTGTTGGATGAGATGTTCTTGCGGCCTCTGTACCGCCAGTACCGTCATCGGATCGTCCACAGTCCATGTCAGACGATCGCTGCAAGCACTCGTCCGTTGGAGCACGCTGCCGTCTCTTGTGTTTCCGCGGGAACGATGTTTACGGACGTGTGTTTCAGTATCCGATTGTGTGTGGATCTCTTCAGCTGCTCCGGTGTCTGGAAGAAAAGCCGCTGTCGGCACAACCCATGGGTTAATGTCCAGCCTGTCATCCGTGATTTCTTGCACGGTCGGTCGGTGATTGTCCTCAGGAAGGGGCGTCGTTGTAGTGGCTGGATCCGGTACTGCAGAATCCATCGTGGTCTCGCTATCGGGGGCGGCTATCGGACGAATGTGGTCGGCAGCGGAAAGGGTGGCCGCCCGTGCAACTCTGGCCTAATTGAGAGGAAGGGTCGTCTCCGCAGAAGAAGGCTTAGATTCACCTGTCGGGATTTGAGCAAGCCGTCGTCGGAGACAATCCGACCTGTCGTGTCCTTCTTGGCCACAACCGGAGCAAGAGCGTCATACATAATAATCGCCCTACATCCGCCGATGACAAGATAGAATGGTGCATGTTTTGTCAGTTCAATTTTTATCTATCGTACCCCGTTAAGAACAAGGTACGTTGTAAATGTGGCCCAGTTCTCGGCCACGTGGCTGACCACTCTGCCGTAAGGCTGGAAAGCCGCGATGACTACCTCCGGTGGTATTTCGAACAGGAATTCGAAGACTCTTATCGTGCGGAGTCCAAACCCCGCGGATCGATAGAGACTGCCCCAATATCGCCATCAGAATGTTTGAATTTAAGATCGTTCGCATGTGCGCGCACGATTCTGTTGCACGCCTCGGCACTTACTAACTTGACGTAGACAACACTGCTCCTAAGAGAAATGGATACCAATTACTTCCTAGGGATCAATTTTAACGTCGTCACGTATAAAACGTTCCACTTCGAAAGCTCGCGGCCGTGCTTGATTGGGTTGAAAACTGAGCTTGATAGTGGTTTGTCTGTATGAATGTGCCATATTACGTCGATAGTGATGGACTCTAAACTAGCGGCGACCAAGTAGTAAACAACTGCGGGCACTCGCGACCGCGCGGACGGGACGTAAAGAGGACGTTCTCGCCGCAGCGCTGAGGAAAGCTGACCGTCATTTGGCTATGCGTGCACTACTCACGGCCACACCCAAACTTCCATATGTCGTCAACCATACGCCTACGATGTGTACTCGCACATCCACTACGTGCATTCCCGTACAGATCAGAAGTCGCACGCCCGGTATCGGCTGATAAATACGATATTGCAGTGCTGGTGTTATTCCGACGATGATGCACTGCGGCGACCACATCCGTTACTAAACGCATCAAGTGACTTCGCAGTTTTCATTGTCGTCATTCCATTCTACAACTGATGGTGGTCATTATTCGCAATTGCGAATTCATCTGATGTACTACGATATGAGACAAAGATTTCAACAGACTCAGTTTATTACACATGCACGCAGTTAAGTTCACAATAAACAAATATAACGAACATTGAAATTGAATGATTAATGCTTTGGCAATTTATGTACGGGACCTAGAATGTAAGTCAAGTGAACATGTATGTGGACAAAGTATTTACATCCAAAGTTGTGCCGTGATTGCCGAAGGTTAGTACATACAGACAGAAAATACTAAATACGACGTAAAGAGTCCAGGGAGAAACCTTTGTCTGGAACTTAGCATAACAATAATTAATGTCTGTTGAGGGGTCGATGTATTGTTTCCGCTCAGCAAGTGCCTACAATACAAGACTGTAAGATAATGAGTCACGAGAGAATCCCGAGGCTGCTCTGCAAAATAACAAAAGGTTGAGGTGGGATTTGAGTTCAGTTAAATATGAACAGATATCTAGAATGTTGGAACAGGTACGGAGAGGCCCTACGGACAATTGAAGAATAACGCGGGCGAGCGACCCGGTTTTAGCGGCAGGGCGTTAACAGGCTGCCGCAGGTCAGCCGCGCTGGACTGCAGGGAGTTGGACCCTAAGTAGCGTATACGAATGGCTAAACACAGACGTAGCACACACTCTAATAACCTGAAATAATTCCAGAAAGATGACTACATTAAATGCAAAGGCATTAAGTTAATCAACAGAATGCAAATACATCGTATAAAAATTACCAACTACAATCATAAACCTATTTACAATCAAAGCATTCATTCCACCACAAATATTTACGCTTACTAAGTGATAAAACTGAGGAAATTGCAAAAAGGTGGGAATTTAAGGAGATGGGACCTGGATAAACTGACTAAACCAGAGGTTGTACAGAGTTTCAGGGACAGCAGAAGGGAACAATTGACAGGAATGGGGCAAAGAAACACAGTAGAAGACGAATGGGTAGCTCTGAGGGATGAAGTAGTGAAGGTAGCAGAGGATCAAGTAGGTAAAAAGACGAGGGTTAGTAGAAATCCTTGGGTAACAGAAGAAATACTGAATTTAATTGATGAAAGGAGAAAATATAAAAATGCAGTAAATGAAGCAGGCAAAAATGAATACAAATGTCTCAAAAATGAGATCGACAGGAAGTGCAAAATGGCTAAGCAGGCAAATGTAAGGATGTAGAGGCTTACCTCACTAGGGGTAAGATAGATACTGCCTACAGGAAAATTAAAGAGACCTTTGGAGAAAAGAGAACCACTTGTATGAATATGAACGGCTCAGATGGAAACCCAGTTCTAAGCAAAGAGGGGAAAGCAGAAATGTGGAAGGAGTATATAGAGGGTCTATACAAGGGCGATGTACTTGAGGACAATATTATGGAAATGGAAGAGGATGTAGATGAAGATGAAATGGGAAATACGATACTGCGTGAAGAGTTTGGCAGAGCACTGAAAGACCTGAGTCGAAACAAGGCCCCGGGAGTAGACAAGATTCCATTAGAACTACTGACAAAACTCTACCATCTGGTGAGCAAGATGTACGAGACAGGCGAAATACCCTCAGACTTCAAGAAGAATATAATAATTCCAATCCCAAAGAAAGCAGGTGTTTACAGATGTGAAAGTTACCGAACTATCAGTTTAATAATTCACAGCTGCAAAATACTAACGCGAATTATTTCCAGACGAATGGAAAAACTGGTAGAAGCCGACCTCGGGGAAGATCAGTTTGGATTCCGTAGAAATGTTGGAACACGTGAGGCAATACTGACCTTACGACTTATCTTACAAGAAAGATTAAGGAAAGGCAAACCTACGTTTCTAGCATTTGTAAACTTACAGAAAGCTTTTGACAATTTTGACTGGTATACTCTCTTTCAAATTCTAAAGGTGGCAGGGGTAAAATACAGGGAGCGAAAGGCTATTTACAATTTGTGCAGAAACCAGATGGCAGTTATAAGAGTCGAGGGGCATGAAAGGGAAGCAGTGGTTGGGAAGGGAGTGAGACAGGGTTGTAGCCTCTCCCCGATGTTATTCAATCTGTATATTGAGCAAGCAGTAAAGGAAACAAAAGAAAAGTTTGGAGTAGGTATTAAAATCCAGGGAGAAGAAATAAAAACTTTGAGGTTCGCCGATGACATTGTAATTCTGTCAGAGACAGCAAAGGACTTGGAAGAGCAGTTGAACGGAATGGACAGTGTCTTGAAAGGAGGATATAAGATGAACATCAACAAAAGCAAAAAGAGGATAATGGAATGTAGTCGAATTAAGTCAGGTGATGCTGAGGGAATTCGATTAGAAAATGAGACACTTAAAGTAGTAAAGGAGTTTTGCTATTTGGGGAGCATAATAACTGATGATGGTCGAAGTAGAGAGGATTTAAAATGTAGACTGGCAATGGCAAGGAAAGCGTTTCTGAGGAAGAGAAATTTGTTAACATCGAGTATAGATTTAACTGTCAGGAAGTCGTTTCTGAAAGTATTTGTATGGAGTGTCACCATGTATGGAAGTGAAACATGGACAATAGATATTTTGGACAAGAAGAGAATAGAAGCTTTCGAAATGTGGTGCTACAGGAGAATGTTGAAGATTAGGTGGGTAGATCACGTAACTAATGAGGAGGTATTGAATAGGATTGGGGAGAAGAGAAGTTGTGGCACAACTTGACTAGAAGAAGGGATCAGTTGGTAGGTCATGTCCTGAGGCATCAAGGGATCACAAATTTAGCATTGGAGGGCAGCGTGGAGGGTAAAAATCGTAGAGGGAGACCAAGAGATGATTACACTTAGCAGATTCAGTAGGATGTGGGTTGCAGTAGGTACTGGGAGATGAAGGAGCTTGCACAGGATAGATTAGCATGGAGAGCTGCATCAAACCAGTCTCAGGACTGAAGACCACAACAACAACAACAACAACAACAACAAGTGATAAATGATTCTAGGATACACAATAAACCATAAGACAGTAATGGCATTGCACAGTAGCCATCGGGCCGCGCGGTATTAGCCGAGCGGTCTTAGGCGCTGTAGTCATGGAATGTGCGGCTGGTCCCGGCGGAGGTTCGAGTCCTCCCTCGAGCATGGGTGTGTGTGTTCGTCCTTAGGATAATTTAGGTTAAGTAGTGTGTAAGCTTAGGGACTAATGGCCTTCGCAGTTAAGTCCCATAAGATTTCACACACATTTTTGTTTGTTTGAATAGCCATTGGCGTAGCTAACAACAAATGTCACAGTGTTGTTAAATATTCAATAATACTAAATTTACATGTCCTTACCCTCACGTACACTGATAAAGTGAAGCAGTAAGTCGTCATTACTGAACCGATTTATTAATCTGTGATTAATGCTGATTATTTCATGAATAAGGGTGCGCTATAAGCACAAATATGTCGATGTTAATGAGACACGTAATTAAAAATGATGGGAGTTGGTGCCACCGACGCGACATGACGTAATCTGTCAATTAGTATAAGTATTTTACTTGCTGAATGAGTAGTGTAGGAATGGTGGTCCTTTTACATGCACGGTCATAAGCCGTCTACCTAATAGCTGGTAAGTCCACTTTTTGCGCGGATAAAAGCGGTGACACGTCGTGGCATGGAAGCAATGAATCACTGGTAGGTCGCAGGAGGGAGTAGATACCACATCTGCACACACAAGTGTGCCGCTTAACGGCAGACTCCATAAGAATTGCCACTGTCGAGCATTCAAAATTCGCCAAAATATACGGGCTGTTAAGACAATGTCTTAGAAAGTAGAATGGGAACAGAAAGTTTAGAGATCCTTTGAAGATCGTGGTATCCCAACACCGCAAAACCAAATAGTATAACACCATGTAAAAGCCGCTACCATTTGTTCAGGTCCAAACCAGCTTGCTAAAAACAATCTCTGTAGCCCACGCACATCCTGGAGACGGTTTCTACATTCTGTAGCTTTGGACAGTTGTCAGTCGGCGTCAGAGCGCCTTCCTTTCAAAACACGGCCCAGGCCGATGCGATACCTGCCCGGTGTTTCCCTTCTCTAGCGGATGAGTGGCTGTTCTGCAAATAGCACTGGGGGTGAGGGACCAAGTGTCTGTAGTTTACGGCCCTACTGCGCGTCCCTCGTCCTCCGCAGAGCAAAACTTGCTTTCATAGTATCTTCACATTACATTTGCATGCAGTCAACGTGGGAAATGCAATGGAAGTAGTTAAGTGCTGGCAAATTTGACTCAACATTTTGCATGAGTTTTACGTAAGTTACAAGAGGGTTTGGGAGAAACGGTGTTGGAACAACGGAGGACAGGAACAATTTGGATTATAGATTTGCTTGACCTCCATAAAGGTACCGCTTTATAGTCTGTTATCGTAACTGAAATTTAAAGTTAGTATCTGAGGCAGTCATCAAAACACTGCTTTTGTTCTAGCAATAATATACACACATAATACGTCAAGAGATGAAAGGGTATTCCCACGTATATGTCACTAATAATGTCGTCTAAATGTATACTTAATGTTGAGAAACCACTGCACAGGATACGGAGTAAGGTATGTTGTTCTGACACTCCATTTTCTCTTCTATTCCATTCTTTTATTAACTGAGGGAAAAGTGACAGCCCATTCACTGAGACCACAAAATTCATGGGACAGCGATACGCATATATCACGTACACAAAGTCCAAGTGGCCGTGCATTACTGGAACTGTCATTTGTACATAGGTGATTCACGTGAACAGGTGTCCGACGTGATTATGGCGGCACGACGGGAAGAAACGGACTTTGAACGCGGAGTGGTAGTTGGAGCTGGACGCATGGGGCATTCCCGTTCTGGAATGGTTAGGGAATTCGACATTCTGAATCACAGTGCCAAGAGTGTGCCGAGAATACCAAATTTCACGCATTACCTCTCGCAACGGACAACGCAGTGGCCGGCGGCCTTCACTTTACGACCGAGAGCAGCGGCGTTTGCGTAGAGTTGTCATTGTTATCAGACAAGCGCCTCCGCGTGAAATAACCAAGAAACTCTGACTGGCACGTACGATGAACGTATCCGCTAGGACAATGTTGTGAAATTTCGTGTTAATGGGCTCTGGCAGCAGACGATAGACGAGGTTGGCTTTGGTAAAATCACGATGTCACCTGCTGCGTCTCTCCTGGCCTCGTAACCGTTTCGTTTGGTCCCTAGACTAATTCAAAACTGTGGCCTGATCAGATGAGTGCCAGTTTCAGCTGATAAGAGCTGTTGGCAGCGTTCGAGTGTGGCGCAGTCCCTACGGAGTTATGGACCCAAGTTTCCAACAAGGCACAGTGCAAGTTGGTGATACCTCCATAATGGTGTGAGCTGTGTTTACATGGAATGGACTGGGTCCTCTGGTCCAACTGAACTGGTCACTGACTGGAAACAGTCATGTTCAGATTCGTGGAGACCATTCGCAGCCATTCATAGACTTCACGTTCCCAAACGATGATGTAATTGTCACCAGTCCATAACTATTCGTGACTGGTTTGAAGAACGTTCTGCATAATTCGAGTGAATGATTTGGCCATCCAGATCATCCGCCGTGAATCCCGTTGGACATTTGTGGAACATAATCGAGAGGTCATTAGGTGCACAAAATCCTGCACCGGCAACACTTTCGCAATTATGGACGGCTATAAAGGCAGTAAGACTCAATATTTCTGCAAGGGACTTCCAACGATTTGTTGCACTACACCGGAGATCCGACACGTTACTTCACCGCAGTGTGCCGCACTGCACGTGCTGTAAACTCTGTTACTTTATTTTCATAATCCGTACGTGATGCGATGGTGACAGGATAATGGTCGGACCCTCATCTGGTTCCGTAAATCGACCCAACAGGGTTTCGTGTGAGCTACGTCGTCTTTCTTCCAACGCTTCTCATTCAAGTTGGTCAAACGTTTCATTTACACTTTCAGGTGGCCCATGTAAATATTTTACGAACCTAGCAGCGCTTCTCTGAAATCGTTCAATGTTGGTAGACATACCCACTTGATTAGTGCTCCAAACACTGGAACTATACTCCAGACCTGGACACAATAGCGTCTTGTCTGCGATTTCTTCTACAGATGCATTGCATTTTTCTGTTAACCTTCCAACTATGCAATCCCATTCCCTAACATTGATTTTACGTGATCTTCCCGTTTCATATCTTTTCTTAGCATCACCCCTGTATATTTACACGTTGTCACGTGCTAAAGATGCTCGCCACTTATGACGTAATTGGATGTTATCGCGTTCTTCCTCTTTGTTATAAGCATTGTGATACTTTGACCCACACTTGAAAGAGAGCCGCACTCAGTTTTGTCCAAGTATTCCTTTAATTCTTTGCGATCTACATCTACATCTGCATCTACGTGATTACTCTGCTATTCACAATAAAGTGCCTGGCAGAGGGTTCAATTAACCTCCTTCAAGCTGTCTCTCTACCGTTCCACTCTCGAACAGCACGCGGGAAAAACGAGCACATAAATTTTTCTGTCCAAGCCCTGATTTCTCTTATTTTATAGTGATGATCATTCCTCCCTATGTAAGTGGGTGCCAACAGAAAGGTCTTGCCTATATTAAGTGATTTAAGCTGCTTCGTTACTCCGAGGATATCAACTTCTATGTTTCTCAAATGTTCAAATGTGTGTGAAATCTTATGGGACTTAACTCCTAAGGTCATCAGTCCCTAAGCTTACACACCACTTAACCTAAATTAGCCTAATGACAAACACACACACCCATGCCCGAGGGAGGACTCAAACCTCCGACGGGACCAGCCTCACAGTCTATGACTGCAGCGCCCCTGACCACTCGGCTAATCCCGCGCGGCATATGTTTCTCTTCTTGGTAGTTGTTCTTAATTGGAATTTAGGAATATTTACTTCATATTCTTTAGTGAAGTAGTTTCGGAAAACAGTGTCTAATAACTCTCCTGTAGTGGCACTGTCATCAGTGACTTCACCGTTGTTATCGCGCAATGAAGGTATTGATTGCGTCTTGCCACTGGTGTGCTTTATGTATGCCAGATTTCGAGACAGAATTTCGTTGTGGAAATTATTAAAAGCGCCTCACATTGAAGTACGCGACATATTTCGAACTTCTGTGCAGAGGCTACATTTTCCTGTATACAAGTGCATCATCAGCGAACATTCTTCTAGGATCGCTTGTCTTATCTGATCAATTGTTGACATGATCAGACTTTCTCTCATAAGAGTCGTCAGACGCACTTTCTCTGCTCTTTGAGTAGATATTTCTAATTTAGTTTTTGCAATATGTAGCTGGATTCAGCCCAAATAACTACTGCTCATCACATCCTTTATGCTACGCCTAGTGCACTGGCTTGTTTCCCGTTGCAAACATAATTAGTTCTAAAGCCTAATATTTCGTGCCCATTCGATGGAACGGTCCCAGATTCGTCTAGTGCAATATTATTTCTATCGATATTAATCAACAGGGACAGTAAAACACGCAGAATAACCAGTACTCTAGCAGCAACTGAGCAACGCTCGTGCATGGCGACAACAGTCAGCGATGGTCAGGCTGCTGTTGTCGCTGTTGGAGTAGGTGTTATTCTTCTGTTTTATTTTCGCTATTAGTACATATCGAAAAAAATAATATCACACTATACTAATTTGGAAATGCTCTATCGAATGGGCACGAAAAATTCCGTTTTTAAGAAACATTTTATTAGTAACGGGAAACAAACCGGTGCTTTCCGTCGACACTGGGCGTCGCATGAAGAACGCGGTGAGCAGTATTTGTTTGGGCCGACTCCAGCTACACGCGAGAGAATCGAAATTGATAATATCTGCTCGAAGACCAAAGCCAATGCCCCTGACAGTTCTCGGGGTACAAATCTATATATATATAATGCTAGAAGAGCCTATGCGCTTGCTTGAGGCACATCTGATGTTACCTTTGTTTCTGTGGTACACTCGACGTCCAGTGTAACGAACTGGGTATTATGAAATATTCCTTGAGACATTTACATGCACTGACTGAAAAAAAAATCACAACTGTAAGAAAGAGTTGTGTGACGTAAACATATCGGTAGGCGTGTTTCTACATCTGAAAGATGATTTCAAATTCGCGCCAGTCGTATACGAGTGACGCTAACAGTATCAGTATGAGGATGCGAATCAGATTTGCTTTAAACACGCGTACTGTCACGACCGTTAAATACCTATGAGATTGGGCTTGGTGCATTTAAGGAGACAAATACGCCATTATCAGCAATTCAGTGACTTTGAACAAGGCCGGGTAATATGGCTACGAGGAGTTTGACATTCCTTCTGCTATATTGCAGAGTGGTTCTAGGCGCTACAGTCTGGAACCGCGCGACCGCTACGGTCGCAGGTTCGAATCCTGCCTCGGGCATGGACGTGTGTGATGTCCTTAGGTTAGTTAGGTTTAAGTAGTTCTATGTTCTAGGGGTCTGATGACCTCAGAAGTTAAGTGCCATAGTGCTCAGAGCCATTTGAACCATTTTTTTTTTTTGCTATATTGCGGAAAGACTTGGCAGGAATGTAGCCACTGTACGTGAATGCTAACAGCGGTGGTCACGTGAATGTGCAGTCGCCAGAAGACCGGCTCCGGACGACCACATGGCACTAGACAGAGGAGATACCATCGTCTGCGGTGTATGGCTCTGGCTCATGGTACTGCCTTTGAAGCTGCAATTCGAGCAGCAGTTGGCACCTCATGACACAACGGTTACAAATCTGTTATTTCAGGGACAGCTCCAAGCCAGAAGCCCTGTAACGTGCACTCTAGTGACCCCAAACCGCTGCCATTTGCGTCTTCACCGGTGTCAAGCGAGAACTCATCGGAGGGCAGGGCGGTGGTCTGCTGTGTTTTCTGGTTATGGCTCGGAGCACGTGATGGCCGTGTGTTGGTTAGGAGGGCAGCTGATGGCCTCCAGCCAACCAGTCTGCGTTCTGGACACACTGGACCTACACCTGGAGTCATGGACTAGCATGCGATTTCGGGACACTAGGAGTACTATCGTGGTTATTCCAGGACACTGATTGCAAATTTTAACGTAAAACTGATTATTTGAACTGTAGTGCTGCCATTCATGAACAGCATTCTAGGAAGTGTTTTCCAAAAGGGTAACTCTCGCCCACTTACCGCTTTTGTAACCCGAGATGTTCCTTCATCAAATATGTCTCCCATAGAGCACATTTGGGACATTATTGGACGACAACTCATGCGTCATCCACAAACAGCATTAACAATCCCTGTAGTGATCTTCCAAGAGCGACAGGCATGGAACTCCATTCCGTAAACAGACATCTAGTACCTATGAACCACAATGCATGCACCTTTACATGCTTACACTCAACGTTCTGGTGGTTACACCGATCATTAACGTACCAGCATTTCACATTTGCAATAGCTTATGTTGCACTTGCATTACATGTAGCCCAGACAAATGTATTCTCGAAATTTCATTATTCTACATTAATCAGCCGTGCTCTGGCTCGCGTTGGTGCTATTTGTAGATTTACGCCCTCTGTTGGAGGCCAGATGGTATCGTTTAGTTGCCATGGTTGCCGTCGTTTGTCTTCTTCTCGTGTTGACTGGCGCCACTCGTTTCGCAAGTGTTGCCTGTCCTCTAGTGGCAGCAGCGGCGGTTATCGATATGCAGTAACTGTTGCCCTATCTTTGCGGCGACGTCGTCGTTTGTCCAGGTCGTGTGAGTGGGCCACTTCGGTTGGGGACCCAGGAGGAGCCAGGTCCGCACAGTGCGAGAACACGCCAGGACCGCTGGTGGCACACGTGGAAACGGATGGGAGGGCTGTGGTCACGAGGGCGCACGACCTCGTCGTAAAATGGATCCAGCAAGCTTTAATATGAGTGCATTTCAGTCCAAGTAGAGCGAAGTCAGTTACCCGTGTGGGCTCCGTAATACGTATGTGATGTTGTGACAGATTATCATCGCGCCGTCATGTGCAGTTTGGTGGATCTGCGTACCACTTAGTACTTGAAACCCTACTGTGTTAAAACCACTTTGCTCAGTGATTAGACGGTGTGGTTACTCAACTACGAATTAACAAAGCAGTGAAGAGATTTGTTTCAAAGATGGTACATCAGTACTGGTATCCATAAGCGCTGCTGCTGCCACTGATGGAGGCAAGTCAGCAACTCGTTATGGTAGTAACTCAGGGAGAAATAAGACGCCACTCATTGCCGCAAAATGCCAAAGAACAAACGGCATGAACGCGAGCTTGCCATTGCTCAGTGTGGTTACTCAACTGTGAATTAATAAAGCAGTGAAGAGATTTGTTTCATTCTGCCAACCGTCGTCAGAGTTGTCACAGTGAGTTCAGTGTGCGTTTGTGTGCCTAATGAATTTGATGTCACTCATTTGGTGCCTGGTTTTGGCTCGCTTTGCTATTGTTTCCGCAATGACGTGTGGTTGCTGATTCTGGTGGGTTACATTTCGGTTTTGCCTCGCACGCTAATCGAGTGAGGTTTCAGTTACTGTTAGTTAGTCTGATGTTCTGTACTGTGACTTGTTGATTCAGATTTTCGGGTATGTCGAATAGGACGGAAATCTGTTAGTGGTTCTTTTCTCGTTCTGGGCGCTCTAAACACAGTATTCTGGGGCGTAGAGCAGTCCGCCGGTTCCGGCTTTGGTGTGGTGTTCCATTGTTGCATTTGGTTTGTTGGACGTCAGGTAGCTCCAGCAAGATTATCATTAGTCATTCGTTAGACTGCCACTAGTCGGAGTTATCATCTTGTGAAGTGAATGCACCTCTTGGCTGCCTATCTCATCGCTCGCAAAAGTGTTTGTTGCCGGACCTTCTCAGAGGTCGGTTCCTGGAGCACCGTCTGTGACTGGTCCTTGTGTTTCAATATTGTATTATTTATTACTATACCTTGTAATGCCTACATTAAAGGTTATGTATGTCTATTTAATAGTTCTGCTCGCCTTCTGGAATAAATCTAGCAGTGTAATGGCTGTGTTACAAGGTTACCATCATCTTATTTCACGTGTTTGGTGATCAGTTGCCTTTTTCTTTTAATTAACCTTTGCTTGTATTTGCTGTTTTACAGCAGGTTTATAAATTTTTTGTATAATTGCCGTTCCTGGCCTTCAGCTGTGATTGTGGTCATTTGCTTTGAAAAAATAATTCGATATTTGTATTTTAGCAGTAAAGCTTAAAACCTTATTTACTGCCATTCCTGGCGTCTGATACCTTTGTACTGTGTTTGTGGCCATTTACCTTTTAATATTTCAATACCTGTAAGTTGTAATTGCAGTGAGTTCTTAAATATTTTTAATTTACTGCCATTCT
This sequence comes from Schistocerca americana, assembly GCF_021461395.2. Classification (NCBI taxonomy): domain Eukaryota; kingdom Metazoa; phylum Arthropoda; class Insecta; order Orthoptera; family Acrididae; genus Schistocerca; species Schistocerca americana. The sequence goes on from NC_060122.1 coordinate 648,948,447, forward strand.
TGGCGTGTAAGGCCTTCAGGCGTGATCACAGTGGCTTGTTTTTTCTTTCTTTCTTTTTTAACATTATCTGTATTTGTATTTTATGGTGATTTGCTAAATTGTAACGCACTGAAAACACTATTATTTACACAGTTGTTTATTCCCTCATTAATAACATGTGTTATTTTTTATTTATTGTTGAGTCTGGAATTACTGTTTTAAAAATAAATGTGTGTAACTGTAAAAGGCAACCAATAGTAACTGATTACAGCCCGGTCCACAATCGTAACCGAATCCTGCCTCCTCTTAACTATCAGGTTTCAGTTAATAAGTTCTTGGTGTAGCGATTCATTTTCCGTCTGTGTATTACAGATGTATTGCGTATGATCTTACCTTGGTTAGCAGTCGACGGTGTGATAAAACGTCGAACTCCTGATGGAAAAGCAGGAAGGCGTATTAGCTCTGTTCCCTTGCTCTTATTGTTTGCAACATGCCGATTATGAATACAGCAACGAATAGTCTATCTGAATTCGTGTTGGTTCTTTGAGAAAGGCTTGTGTCCTTCCAGGAAAGTCATGATGCTTGAGCTTAGAGTACACTTTAGGGATCTGCAACACACATACTTTTTCGATATGGGTCTGCCAGTCACACGGAACTATTCGCTGTGAAATAATTACATATTATAGCAGAGAAACCACAAAAACTGTATTGTGAACCAATTTTATTAAGGAATTACCGGTTTCGTGGATTACTGCCTCATCAGTACATGCATATAAACATTGAAACAGGGTATACAACAGGGCGAAGACCATACAAGGCCCAACCTTCACAATTAACACTGTAATGCCCTTGGGGCGGACAATCAATAAATAAAAAGTTGGTCAAGTGGAAACATCTGCATATAAACATTAAAGCATGTTAAAATACATGACGGAGGCTATAGAAGGCAGTATCTTCCTAGTTAAAACGTAAAAGTCCATAGGGCATATGGTCACTGAGTAACTCTTTGGCGTATTCAGTACGATATCTAGCTATAACTCCATCAAAGCCTGGTGCCAATTTGGCTTGAGAGCGTTAATTGTTCCCTTTTTCAATTCTGGAGGTGCTACCATTTACATCTATCAATTCTAGGTCTGTGTGGCCTTCAAACCCTAATACTCATAGGTAAACACATCTCAAAACGAGATTTTAATATTTCTGGTTTCTGCCTTTTGCCGTCAGTTTCAACGCTAGACGGAGCCACGAGAGAATGAATCGTGTTTTCTTTCAGCAGAAGCAAGTTTTCATGGCTAAGTGCCACAAGTTATTAACTCTGTGGCGTAGTTTCATGTTGATAATGATAATATACTGGTGCGGGTGCACGACATCAAGTACACAAGTGCCCGTCCTAAAACGTTATGAGACGAGTCTGGATAAAAGTACACAACGATAAAATACATTGGGCAACACAATTGAAGGATCACTTCTTTGAAATCCTACTGCGACGCAGATATGCGAAATCTAAGACGTTTCGAAAAGGGCGCTAGAGCAGTAGCGGAGTGGCACTCAGGTGAATGGATGTTGATGTCTGTTTATAGGAATATTTTTAAAGTGTGCAACAAAGGTGCACAGGTGGTATCGAAGGTATTTTCGAACCGAGGGTCTTAAAAGGAACATTTGCCGTGTTATTGACGCATGTATCAACGTTGCACTCCCTTGTGATCTCACCACAGACAGGTACCAAAAATGAGGGCCGAAACGGCACAAACATTAGTTGTTTTGGATCACATTCGAGTTTCGTGAAATCATTTTGAGCGGTTTCTAGTATACCCCGTCTGCGAGAGAAAAATTTGCGGTCGCGCTCCATTCCTAAGAGGTGCATTCACGTTCAGTGGGCTTGCAGCCTCCCGATGTCTTTAAAGAAGGGTTGAATTGTCCAGGGAGTGTCAGCAGTGCCGAAAGTTGTCGAGAACGCCCTCCTCGTGCTCATCGCACTTCGAACTCTCGTTTTCCACCGCGAAACTTGTGAGAATCACCGATACAAGGGAAGGGGTGGTATCGTTGACGCCCTTCCTGTCACCGCTTGAGGCCGATTCTCCGATTCTGCCAATTCTCAGCGTCGGTGTCTCTGAAATGTTTCCTTCGTCCACTCATCAGAAAACCGATGGTTGAAACACTGTGCTTAGCGGCTCTGAATTCCACGCCGGAGACGTCAAAAGACGGGGTGAAATGTGGTTAAGCCGGGTGTTACGATCTTCCCACTGTGCAACACGTCCACTGGGGAATTGGGAGGGACTGGGGTAAAATTTGGCGCCAATATTACATTACTAAGACACCTTACACTTCATATGAATTTCTCATCTCTGGCATATTTTCACACTCGCGGACACCTTGTTGTTTAAAGCTTCACCCGAAACCGAACGTGACGTCGCAGAGCGCCACGCTTTTTCGCTATTACAGAGGAAGGTTTAAGTCATCTTTGAGCCAAATTTCAAACTTATTCGTCGCATTGGGAGACAGTTAAGAGGTTTCGAAAAAAATGATCCTTTAATTGTGATGATCAGTATAGTACAATTTGAACTAGAAATAAAAAATATACATAACCCTCTAAAATATGTACCATTCCCAAAACAAAGAAAATCACATATTTTATCATATATATCACTTGCAGCGAAAAGCTAAAATCAGTGGAAAGATTTAAAATAGTGTAGACGTTGTGGCTAACACTAAAATCTCCAGCTTAAAAGCTCATGCTGAACTCCAAACATTACACACAATTTTATTTACCGTCTTCTCATCAGATAAGATAGAGGTCAGATCACCACTTAAATTTTTTTGATCTCTCGTCACAATATAAAGTAAAACGTGGCGTGCAACACATGCATCACAGTCCGGTAAGGGAGTGGGGTGGAGACGGGACGCTGATGGTCCCTCAGTGCCGGCTACTCGTCCTCCCACAGTCTTAAGGGTCTCTCATTCTACAGCGAAATAACACTCTACAAGTGAATGTGTCATTGTGACGGATCACATTCCCTGAACATCAATTCAAATGAATTAACAATGCTATAAAATACACTGAGGGTGCAAAATGCACAGGATACAGCGTAATGTAATATCGTGTTGGACCTTCTTTTGCCTGGCGTAGTGCACCAGTTCGACGTGACATGGGCTCAACAAGTCGTTGGAAGTGCCCTGCACAAATATTGAGCCATTCTCCCTCTATAGCCGTCCGTAGCTGCGGAACTGTTGCTAGTGCAGGATTTTACGCACTTACTGACTCTCGATTATGTCCTATGACGTTCGATGGAATTCATGTTGGGCGGTCTTGATGGCCAAGAGATTCACTCGAAATGTCCAGAATGTTCTTCAAACCAACCGCAAAAATTGTGGCCCAGTGACATGGCGCATTGTCATTCAAAATGGTTCAAATGGCTCTGAGCACTATGGGACTTAACATCGTTTGTCATCAGTCCCCTAGAACTTAGTACTACTTAAACCTAACTAACCTAAGGACAGCACACAACACCCAGCCATCACGAGGCAGAGAAAATCCCTGACCCCGCCGGGAATCGAACCCGGGAACCCGGGCGTGGGAAGCGAGAACGCTACCACACGACCACGAGATGTGGGCATTGTCAGTCATAAAAGTTCCATCTTTGTCTGGGTACGTGAAATGTATGAATGGCTGCACGGTGTTCAAATAGCTCAGCTGGAACAGAGGACCCAGCCCACAGCATTATGGAGCAACACCAGCTTGGACAGTGCTTTGTTGAAAACCTGTGTCCATGGTTTCGTAGAGTCTACACCACACTCGGATCCTGCCATCGGCTCTTACCAACTGAAATCGGGACTCATCTGACCAGGCCACGGCTTTACATTCGTCTGGGGTCCAACTGATACGGTCACGAGCCGATGAGAGGCTCTGTGGGCGATGTCGTGCTATTAGCAAAGGCACTCGCTTTGGTCGTCTGCTGCCAATAGCCCATTAACGCTAAATTTCGCCTTCTGTCCTATCGGATACGTTCGATGTGCGTCCCACATTGATTTCTGTTGTTTTTTCAGGGGGAGGTACTTGTCTGATGGCACTGACTACATTACGCAAACGCCCCTGCTCTCGGGCGTTAAGTGAAGGCCGCCGACCAGCTGCGTTGTCCGTGGTGAGAGATACGAAGTCTGGTAGTCTCGGCAAAGTCTTGACACTGTATATCTCGGAATTTTAAATTCTCTAACGATTTCCGAAATGGAATGTCCAATGTATCTGGCTCCACCTACCATTCCGCGTTCAAAGTCAGATAATTCCCGTCGTGTGGTCCTAATCACGTCGAAAACCTTTCCACACGAGTCACGTGACTACAAATTACAGCTCCACTGTTGAACAACCCTTGTATACCTCGTGTATGCGATACTACCGACATCTGCATGTGTGCAGTTGACTGTTCCATGGCCGGCCGAAGTGGCCGCGCGGTTCTGGCGCTGCAGTCTGGAACCGCGAGACCGCTATGGTCGCAGGTTCGAATCCTGCCTCGGGCATGGATGTGTGTGATGTCCTTAGGTTAGTTAGGTTTAACTAGTTCTAAGTTCTAGGGGACTAATGACCTCCGCAGTTGAGTCTCATAGTGCTCAGAGCCATGTCAACCATTTTGAGCTGTTCCATGACCTTTGTCGCCTCCTTGTAAAGGCTGAAAGATGATGTACGTAGTGCTGCCCTTCTTAAAATTTGTCAGAACTAAGATAATGCAGGGAAATCTGCTCCAGCCGCGGTGTAAAACTTTACAATCAACGATACCCATCTTTTAAACGCAATCCTTCACATGAATTCCATAGGGACCTCGCTGTTTGCTATCGTACATGCACGAGTATACTGTTTTATAGGCCAGCTACTCAATGGAGAACTGCCGCCCGATGTTAAGCGGCGACTTACTAGCCCCAGTGCAGAGGCTCGCTAAGAGACTTCCTCCAAGTGCCGCAGAGGACAGCGTAATGCCTTGATGGTTCAACACGTCCTAAACAAAAGAACTTTGCAGACACATACACCGTGCGTCTCAATAAATCCGAGATAGCTCGAAGGCTCTGAAAAATTTGAGTTCACTTCTTAGGTCTGCTCCCCATGAATTATCCCTAACAAACTCTAAAATTGTGCTTTATCGTATAGATAAGAAGAAATTCCCTTTTTTGTACCTTAACAGTGTATTTGTGTCTACCAAACATATTTAGCCTTTTCATGCTAGCTCTTAACTCATGAGGTGTGGTCTCGAAAATTTTCGAACTCGCTCTCCAAAGCCTGTTGTAGTGGAATGCTTCTATATTCCCCCTACCCTCCTTCAATTGCCAAGCCTATGATGTTTTGCTGTCGGTTACGTTATAGCATTCTGTGTTTATTGTTGACATGTGTTATTGGTAGGCGTTGGAGTCTCCTAGACCGCACCTCGTCAACTACGTACGTGTTTTCTTCAGTACAGTACCGTATACCGCAAAATGTAATGGTACGAATGTGTCATTTTTAACTTTCTCGAGTTTGAGGAAATTGTTAGTCGGTCTATGGAGGAAGGAGTCAGTGATTTTTTTTTTTTTTTTGTCATCAGTCTACTGACTGGTTTGATGCGGCCAGCCACAAATTCCTTTCCTGTGCTAACCTCTTCATCTCAGAGTAGCACTTGCAACCTACGTCCTCAATTATTTGCTTGACGTATTCCAATCTCTGTCTTCCTCTACAGTTTTTTCCCTCTACAGCTCCCTCTAGTACCATGGAAGTCATTCCCTCATGTCTTAGCACATGTCCTATCATCCTGTCCCTTCTCCTTATCAGTGTTTTCCACATGTTCCTTTCCTCTCCGATTCTGCGTAGAACCTCCTCATTCTTTACCTTATCAGTCCATCTAATTTTCAGCATTCGTCTATAGCACCACATCTCAAATGCTTCGATTCTCTTCTGTTCCGGTTTTCCCACAGTCCATGTTCCACTATCATACAATGCTGTACTCCAGACGTACATCCTCAAAAATTTCTTCCTCAAATTACGGCCGGTATTTGATATTAGTAGACTTTTCTTGGCCAGAAATGCCTTTTTTGCCATAGCGAGTCTGCTTTTGATGTCCTCCTTGCTCCGTCCGTCATTGGTTATTTTACTGCCTAGGTAGCAGAATTCCTTAACTTTATTGACTTCGTGACCATCAATCCTGATGTTAAGTTTCTCGCTGTTCTCATTTCTACTACTTCTCATTACCTTCGTCTTTCTCCGATTTACTCTCAAACCATACTGTGTACTCATTAGACTGTTCATTTCGTTCAGCAGATCATTTAATTCTTCTTCACTTTCACTCAGGATAGCAATGTCATCAGCGAGTCGTATCATTGATATCCTTTTTTAATTCCACTCCTGAACCTTTCTTTTATTTCCGTCATTGCTTCCTCGATGTACAGATTGAAGAGTAGGGGCGAAAGGCTTAATACGAGCACTTCGTTCTTGATCGTTCACTCTTATTATTCCCTCTTGGTTGTTGTACATATTGTATATGACCCGTCTCTCCCTATAGCTTACCCCTATTTTTTCCAGAATCTCGAACAGCTTGCACCATTTTATATTGTCGAACGCTTTTTCCAGGTCGACAAATCCTATGAAAGTGTCTTGATTTTTCTTTAGCCTTGCTTCCATTATTAGCCGTAACGTCAGAATTGCCTCTCTCGTCCCTCTACTTTTCCTAAAGCCAGCACTGGACTCGCATTCGGGAGGACGACGGTTCAATCCCGTCTCCAGCCATCCTGATTTAGGTTTTCCGTGATTTCCCTAAATCGTTTCAGGCAAATGCCGGGATGGTTCCTTTAAAGGGCACGGCCGATTTCCTTCCCAATCCTACCTTAACCCGAGCTTGCGCTCCGTCTCTAATGACCTCGTTGTCGACGGGACGTTAAACACTAACCACAACTAACCTAAAGCCAAACTGATCGTCACCTAGCGCATTCTCAATTTTCTTTTCCAATCTTCTGTATATTATTCTTGTGTACCCGTGAACTAGGGGTAGCGTCTTTGATTCATAATAAAAACGTCTTCGGTCGCGGGTTCGATCCGCGCCACTGCCTAAATTTTAATAAATAATCAGCATTGGCGGCCGAAGACTTCCGGCATAAGAAGTCAGCCTCATTCTGCCAACGGCCTTGTCAAAGAGGGCGGATGTGCGGATTGAGGTTCAGAGCACTCTCTTGTCCTAGGGGTGGGAAATTGCCCCTAAAGGCGGAAGAATCAGCAATGATCAACGACATGAGGATGCAGAAGGCAATGGAAACCACTGCATTAAAGACACGTAACGTGTATCCACAGGACATGTGGCCTGTAGTTGAAGAAGTGTCATGATGATCTCTCCATTGGCAAAAGATTCCGGAATAGTCCCTCATTCGGATCTCCGGGAGGGGACTGCCACGGGGGAGGTTACCATGAGAAAAAGATTGAATAATCAACGAAAGGATAACGTTCTACGAGTCTGGGCGTGGAATGTCAGAAGCTTGAACGTGGTAGGGAAACTAGAAAATCTGAAAAGGGAAATGCAAAGGCTCAATCTAGATATAGTAGGGGGCAGTGAAGTGAAGTGGAAGGAAGACAAGGATTTCTGATCAGATGAGTATCGGGTAATATCAACAGCAGCAGAAAATGGTATAACAGGTGTAGGATTCGTTATGAATAGGAAGGTAGGGCAGAGGGTGTGTTAGTGTGAACAGTTCAGTGACTGGGTTGTTCTAATCAGAATCGACAGCAGACCAACACCGACAACGATAGTTATGGTATACATGCCGACGTCGCAAGCTGAAGATGAACAGATAGAGAAAGTGTATGAGGATATTGAAAGGGTAATGCAGTATGTAAAGGGGGACGAAAATCTAACAGTCATGGGCGACTGGAATGCAGTTGTAGGGGAAGGAGTAGAAGAAAAGGTTACAGGAGAATATGGGCTTGGGACAAGGAATGAAAGAGGAGAAAGACTAATTGAGTTCTGTAACAAGTTTCAGCTAGTAATAGCGAATACCCTGTTCAAGAATCACAAGAGGAGGAGGTATACTTGGAAAAGGCCGGGAGATACGGGAAGATTTCAATTAGATTACATCATGGTCAGACAGAGAAAAATTGAGTCAGTGATATAGATCAATAAATAAACGAAAAAGACTACGATTTTACATTAGCCAGTGATCATAATTCTGCTGTCGAACAAGAGTATCGTTCAGAGGCAGAACTCCAGGAAAGTTGTGATGAGGATGTGTCTGTTTCTTCAATGAAATACTGAAAGTGTCTGTTAAAATCGAATGTGTTCTGAGTGGTTCCCAGCAATGAATGTAAATTTGAAAGAATTTCTTTTTGTACCTCAGCTGGAACAGAGGACCCAGCCCACAGCATTATGGAGCAACACCAGCTTGGACAGTGCTTTGTTGAAAACCTGTGTCCATGGTTTCGTAGAGTCTACACCACACTCGGATCCTGCCATCGGCTCTTACCAACTGAAATCGGGACTCATCTGACCAGGCCACGGCTTTACATTCGTCTGGGGTCCAACTGATACGGTCACGAGCCGATGAGAGGCTCTGTGGGCGATGTCGTGCTATTAGCAAAGGCACTCGCTTTGGTCGTCTGCTGCCAATAGCCCATTAACGCTAAATTTCGCCTTCTGTCCTATCGGATACGTTCGATGTGCGTCCCACATTGATTTCTGTTGTTTTTTCAGGGGGAGGTACTTGTCTGATGGCACTGACTACATTACGCAAACGCCCCTGCTCTCGGGCGTTAAGTGAAGGCCGCCGACCAGCTGCGTTGTCCGTGGTGAGAGATACGAAGTCTGGTAGTCTCGGCAAAGTCTTGACACTGTATATCTCGGAATTTTAAATTCTCTAACGATTTCCGAAATGGAATGTCCAATGTATCTGGCTCCACCTACCATTCCGCGTTCAAAGTCAGATAATTCCCGTCGTGTGGTCCTAATCACGTCGAAAACCTTTCCACACGAGTCACGTGACTACAAATTACAGCTCCACTGTTGAACAACCCTTGTATACCTCGTGTATGCGATACTACCGACATCTGCATGTGTGCAGTTGACTGTTCCATGGCCGGCCGAAGTGGCCGCGCGGTTCTGGCGCTGCAGTCTGGAACCGCGAGACCGCTATGGTCGCAGGTTCGAATCCTGCCTCGGGCATGGATGTGTGTGATGTCCTTAGGTTAGTTAGGTTTAACTAGTTCTAAGTTCTAGGGGACTAATGACCTCCGCAGTTGAGTCTCATAGTGCTCAGAGCCATGTCAACCATTTTGAGCTGTTCCATGACCTTTGTCGCCTCCTTGTAAAGGCTGAAAGATGATGTACGTAGTGCTGCCCTTCTTAAAATTTGTCAGAACTAAGATAATGCAGGGAAATCTGCTCCAGCCGCGGTGTAAAACTTTACAATCAACGATACCCATCTTTTAAACGCAATCCTTCACATGAATTCCATAGGGACCTCGCTGTTTGCTATCGTACATGCACGAGTATACTGTTTTATAGGCCAGCTACTCAATGGAGAACTGCCGCCCGATGTTAAGCGGCGACTTACTAGCCCCAGTGCAGAGGCTCGCTAAGAGACTTCCTCCAAGTGCCGCAGAGGACAGCGTAATGCCTTGATGGTTCAACACGTCCTAAACAAAAGAACTTTGCAGACACATACACCGTGCGTCTCAATAAATCCGAGATAGCTCGAAGGCTCTGAAAAATTTGAGTTCACTTCTTAGGTCTGCTCCCCATGAATTATCCCTAACAAACTCTAAAATTGTGCTTTATCGTATAGATAAGAAGAAATTCCCTTTTTTGTACCTTAACAGTGTATTTGTGTCTACCAAACATATTTAGCCTTTTCATGCTAGCTCTTAACTCATGAGGTGTGGTCTCGAAAATTTTCGAACTCGCTCTCCAAAGCCTGTTGTAGTGGAATGCTTCTATATTCCCCCTACCCTCCTTCAATTGCCAAGCCTATGATGTTTTGCTGTCGGTTACGTTATAGCATTCTGTGTTTATTGTTGACATGTGTTATTGGTAGGCGTTGGAGTCTCCTAGACCGCACCTCGTCAACTACGTACGTGTTTTCTTCAGTACAGTACCGTATACCGCAAAATGTAATGGTACGAATGTGTCATTTTTAACTTTCTCGAGTTTGAGGAAATTGTTAGTCGGTCTATGGAGGAAGGAGTCAGTGATTTTTTTTTTTTTTTTGTCATCAGTCTACTGACTGGTTTGATGCGGCCAGCCACAAATTCCTTTCCTGTGCTAACCTCTTCATCTCAGAGTAGCACTTGCAACCTACGTCCTCAATTATTTGCTTGACGTATTCCAATCTCTGTCTTCCTCTACAGTTTTTTCCCTCTACAGCTCCCTCTAGTACCATGGAAGTCATTCCCTCATGTCTTAGCACATGTCCTATCATCCTGTCCCTTCTCCTTATCAGTGTTTTCCACATGTTCCTTTCCTCTCCGATTCTGCGTAGAACCTCCTCATTCTTTACCTTATCAGTCCATCTAATTTTCAGCATTCGTCTATAGCACCACATCTCAAATGCTTCGATTCTCTTCTGTTCCGGTTTTCCCACAGTCCATGTTCCACTATCATACAATGCTGTACTCCAGACGTACATCCTCAAAAATTTCTTCCTCAAATTACGGCCGGTATTTGATATTAGTAGACTTTTCTTGGCCAGAAATGCCTTTTTTGCCATAGCGAGTCTGCTTTTGATGTCCTCCTTGCTCCGTCCGTCATTGGTTATTTTACTGCCTAGGTAGCAGAATTCCTTAACTTTATTGACTTCGTGACCATCAATCCTGATGTTAAGTTTCTCGCTGTTCTCATTTCTACTACTTCTCATTACCTTCGTCTTTCTCCGATTTACTCTCAAACCATACTGTGTACTCATTAGACTGTTCATTTCGTTCAGCAGATCATTTAATTCTTCTTCACTTTCACTCAGGATAGCAATGTCATCAGCGAGTCGTATCATTGATATCCTTTTTTAATTCCACTCCTGAACCTTTCTTTTATTTCCATCATTGCTTCCTCGATGTACAGATTGAAGAGTAGGGGCGAAAGGCTTAATACGAGCACTTCGTTCTTGATCGTTCACTCTTATTATTCCCTCTTGGTTGTTGTACATATTGTATATGACCCGTCTCTCCCTATAGCTTACCCCTATTTTTTCCAGAATCTCGAACAGCTTGCACCATTTTATATTGTCGAACGCTTTTTCCAGGTCGACAAATCCTATGAAAGTGTCTTGATTTTTCTTTAGCCTTGCTTCCATTATTAGCCGTAACGTCAGAATTGCCTCTCTCGTCCCTCTACTTTTCCTAAAGCCAGCACTGGACTCGCATTCGGGAGGACGACGGTTCAATCCCGTCTCCAGCCATCCTGATTTAGGTTTTCCGTGATTTCCCTAAATCGTTTCAGGCAAATGCCGGGATGGTTCCTTTAAAGGGCACGGCCGATTTCCTTCCCAATCCTACCTTAACCCGAGCTTGCGCTCCGTCTCTAATGACCTCGTTGTCGACGGGACGTTAAACACTAACCACAACTAACCTAAAGCCAAACTGATCGTCACCTAGCGCATTCTCAATTTTCTTTTCCAATCTTCTGTATATTATTCTTGTGTACCCGTGAACTAGGGGTAGCGTCTTTGATTCATAATAAAAACGTCTTCGGTCGCGGGTTCGATCCGCGCCACTGCCTAAATTTTAATAAATAATCAGCATTGGCGGCCGAAGACTTCCGGCATAAGAAGTCAGCCTCATTCTGCCAACGGCCTTGTCAAAGAGGGCGGATGTGCGGATTGAGGTTCAGAGCACTCTCTTGTCCTAGGGGTGGGAAATTGCCCCTAAAGGCGGAAGAATCAGCAATGATCAACGACATGAGGATGCAGAAGGCAATGGAAACCACTGCATTAAAGACACGTAACGTGTATCCACAGGACATGTGGCCTGTAGTTGAAGAAGTGTCATGATGATCTCTCCATTGGCAAAAGATTCCGGAATAGTCCCTCATTCGGATCTCCGGGAGGGGACTGCCACGGGGGAGGTTACCATGAGAAAAAGATTGAATAATCAACGAAAGGATAACGTTCTACGAGTCTGGGCGTGGAATGTCAGAAGCTTGAACGTGGTAGGGAAACTAGAAAATCTGAAAAGGGAAATGCAAAGGCTCAATCTAGATATAGTAGGGGGCAGTGAAGTGAAGTGGAAGGAAGACAAGGATTTCTGATCAGATGAGTATCGGGTAATATCAACAGCAGCAGAAAATGGTATAACAGGTGTAGGATTCGTTATGAATAGGAAGGTAGGGCAGAGGGTGTGTTAGTGTGAACAGTTCAGTGACTGGGTTGTTCTAATCAGAATCGACAGCAGACCAACACCGACAACGATAGTTATGGTATACATGCCGACGTCGCAAGCTGAAGATGAACAGACAGAGAAAGTGTATGAGGATATTGAAAGGGTAATGCAGTATGTAAAGGGGGACGAAAATCTAACAGTCATGGGCGACTGGAATGCAGTTGTAGGGGAAGGAGTAGAAGAAAAGGTTACAGGAGAATATGGGCTTGGGACAAGGAATGAAAGAGGAGAAAGACTAATTGAGTTCTGTAACAAGTTTCAGCTAGTAATAGCGAATACCCTGTTCAAGAATCACAAGAGGAGGAGGTATACTTGGAAAAGGCCGGGAGATACGGGAAGATTTCAATTAGATTACATCATGGTCAGACAGAGAAAAATTGAGTCAGTGATATAGATCAATAAATAAACGAAAAAGACTACGATTTTACATTAGCCAGTGATCATAATTCTGCTGTCGAACAAGAGTATCGTTCAGAGGCAGAACTCCAGGAAAGTTGTGATGAGGATGTGTCTGTTTCTTCAATGAAATACTGAAAGTGTCTGTTAAAATCGAATGTGTTCTGAGTGGTTCCCAGCAATGAATGTAAATTTGAAAGAATTTCTTTTTGTACCTCAGCTGGAACAGAGGACCCAGCCCACAGCATTATGGAGCAACACCAGCTTGGACAGTGCTTTGTTGAAAACCTGTGTCCATGGTTTCGTAGAGTCTACACCACACTCGGATCCTGCCATCGGCTCTTACCAACTGAAATCGGGACTCATCTGACCAGGCCACGGCTTTACATTCGTCTGGGGTCCAACTGATACGGTCACGAGCCGATGAGAGGCTCTGTGGGCGATGTCGTGCTATTAGCAAAGGCACTCGCTTTGGTCGTCTGCTGCCAATAGCCCATTAACGCTAAATTTCGCCTTCTGTCCTATCGGATACGTTCGATGTGCGTCCCACATTGATTTCTGTTGTTTTTTCAGGGGGAGGTACTTGTCTGATGGCACTGACTACATTACGCAAACGCCCCTGCTCTCGGGCGTTAAGTGAAGGCCGCCGACCAGCTGCGTTGTCCGTGGTGAGAGATACGAAGTCTGGTAGTCTCGGCAAAGTCTTGACACTGTATATCTCGGAATTTTAAATTCTCTAACGATTTCCGAAATGGAATGTCCAATGTATCTGGCTCCACCTACCATTCCGCGTTCAAAGTCAGATAATTCCCGTCGTGTGGTCCTAATCACGTCGAAAACCTTTCCACACGAGTCACGTGACTACAAATTACAGCTCCACTGTTGAACAACCCTTGTATACCTCGTGTATGCGATACTACCGACATCTGCATGTGTGCAGTTGACTGTTCCATGGCCGGCCGAAGTGGCCGCGCGGTTCTGGCGCTGCAGTCTGGAACCGCGAGACCGCTATGGTCGCAGGTTCGAATCCTGCCTCGGGCATGGATGTGTGTGATGTCCTTAGGTTAGTTAGGTTTAACTAGTTCTAAGTTCTAGGGGACTAATGACCTCCGCAGTTGAGTCTCATAGTGCTCAGAGCCATGTCAACCATTTTGAGCTGTTCCATGACCTTTGTCGCCTCCTTGTAAAGGCTGAAAGATGATGTACGTAGTGCTGCCCTTCTTAAAATTTGTCAGAACTAAGATAATGCAGGGAAATCTGCTCCAGCCGCGGTGTAAAACTTTACAATCAACGATACCCATCTTTTAAACGCAATCCTTCACATGAATTCCATAGGGACCTCGCTGTTTGCTATCGTACATGCACGAGTATACTGTTTTATAGGCCAGCTACTCAATGGAGAACTGCCGCCCGATGTTAAGCGGCGACTTACTAGCCCCAGTGCAGAGGCTCGCTAAGAGACTTCCTCCAAGTGCCGCAGAGGACAGCGTAATGCCTTGATGGTTCAACACGTCCTAAACAAAAGAACTTTGCAGACACATACACCGTGCGTCTCAATAAATCCGAGATAGCTCGAAGGCTCTGAAAAATTTGAGTTCACTTCTTAGGTCTGCTCCCCATGAATTATCCCTAACAAACTCTAAAATTGTGCTTTATCGTATAGATAAGAAGAAATTCCCTTTTTTGTACCTTAACAGTGTATTTGTGTCTACCAAACATATTTAGCCTTTTCATGCTAGCTCTTAACTCATGAGGTGTGGTCTCGAAAATTTTCGAACTCGCTCTCCAAAGCCTGTTGTAGTGGAATGCTTCTATATTCCCCCTACCCTCCTTCAATTGCCAAGCCTATGATGTTTTGCTGTCGGTTACGTTATAGCATTCTGTGTTTATTGTTGACATGTGTTATTGGTAGGCGTTGGAGTCTCCTAGACCGCACCTCGTCAACTACGTACGTGTTTTCTTCAGTACAGTACCGTATACCGCAAAATGTAATGGTACGAATGTGTCATTTTTAACTTTCTCGAGTTTGAGGAAATTGTTAGTCGGTCTATGGAGGAAGGAGTCAGTGATTTTTTTTTTTTTTTTTGTCATCAGTCTACTGACTGGTTTGATGCGGCCAGCCACAAATTCCTTTCCTGTGCTAACCTCTTCATCTCAGAGTAGCACTTGCAACCTACGTCCTCAATTATTTGCTTGACGTATTCCAATCTCTGTCTTCCTCTACAGTTTTTTCCCTCTACAGCTCCCTCTAGTACCATGGAAGTCATTCCCTCATGTCTTAGCACATGTCCTATCATCCTGTCCCTTCTCCTTATCAGTGTTTTCCACATGTTCCTTTCCTCTCCGATTCTGCGTAGAACCTCCTCATTCTTTACCTTATCAGTCCATCTAATTTTCAGCATTCGTCTATAGCACCACATCTCAAATGCTTCGATTCTCTTCTGTTCCGGTTTTCCCACAGTCCATGTTCCACTATCATACAATGCTGTACTCCAGACGTACATCCTCAAAAATTTCTTCCTCAAATTACGGCCGGTATTTGATATTAGTAGACTTTTCTTGGCCAGAAATGCCTTTTTTGCCATAGCGAGTCTGCTTTTGATGTCCTCCTTGCTCCGTCCGTCATTGGTTATTTTACTGCCTAGGTAGCAGAATTCCTTAACTTTATTGACTTCGTGACCATCAATCCTGATGTTAAGTTTCTCGCTGTTCTCATTTCTACTACTTCTCATTACCTTCGTCTTTCTCCGATTTACTCTCAAACCATACTGTGTACTCATTAGACTGTTCATTTCGTTCAGCAGATCATTTAATTCTTCTTCACTTTCACTCAGGATAGCAATGTCATCAGCGAGTCGTATCATTGATATCCTTTTTTAATTCCACTCCTGAACCTTTCTTTTATTTCCATCATTGCTTCCTCGATGTACAGATTGAAGAGTAGGGGCGAAAGGCTTAATACGAGCACTTCGTTCTTGATCGTTCACTCTTATTATTCCCTCTTGGTTGTTGTACATATTGTATATGACCCGTCTCTCCCTATAGCTTACCCCTATTTTTTCCAGAATCTCGAACAGCTTGCACCATTTTATATTGTCGAACGCTTTTTCCAGGTCGACAAATCCTATGAAAGTGTCTTGATTTTTCTTTAGCCTTGCTTCCATTATTAGCCGTAACGTCAGAATTGCCTCTCTCGTCCCTCTACTTTTCCTAAAGCCAGCACTGGACTCGCATTCGGGAGGACGACGGTTCAATCCCGTCTCCAGCCATCCTGATTTAGGTTTTCCGTGATTTCCCTAAATCGTTTCAGGCAAATGCCGGGATGGTTCCTTTAAAGGGCACGGCCGATTTCCTTCCCAATCCTACCTTAACCCGAGCTTGCGCTCCGTCTCTAATGACCTCGTTGTCGACGGGACGTTAAACACTAACCACAACTAACCTAAAGCCAAACTGATCGTCACCTAGCGCATTCTCAATTTTCTTTTCCAATCTTCTGTATATTATTCTTGTGTACCCGTGAACTAGGGGTAGCGTCTTTGATTCATAATAAAAACGTCTTCGGTCGCGGGTTCGATCCGCGCCACTGCCTAAATTTTAATAAATAATCAGCATTGGCGGCCGAAGACTTCCGGCATAAGAAGTCAGCCTCATTCTGCCAACGGCCTTGTCAAAGAGGGCGGATGTGCGGATTGAGGTTCAGAGCACTCTCTTGTCCTAGGGGTGGGAAATTGCCCCTAAAGGCGGAAGAATCAGCAATGATCAACGACATGAGGATGCAGAAGGCAATGGAAACCACTGCATTAAAGACACGTAACGTGTATCCACAGGACATGTGGCCTGTAGTTGAAGAAGTGTCATGATGATCTCTCCATTGGCAAAAGATTCCGGAATAGTCCCTCATTCGGATCTCCGGGAGGGGACTGCCACGGGGGAGGTTACCATGAGAAAAAGATTGAATAATCAACGAAAGGATAACGTTCTACGAGTCTGGGCGTGGAATGTCAGAAGCTTGAACGTGGTAGGGAAACTAGAAAATCTGAAAAGGGAAATGCAAAGGCTCAATCTAGATATAGTAGGGGGCAGTGAAGTGAAGTGGAAGGAAGACAAGGATTTCTGATCAGATGAGTATCGGGTAATATCAACAGCAGCAGAAAATGGTATAACAGGTGTAGGATTCGTTATGAATAGGAAGGTAGGGCAGAGGGTGTGTTAGTGTGAACAGTTCAGTGACTGGGTTGTTCTAATCAGAATCGACAGCAGACCAACACCGACAACGATAGTTATGGTATACATGCCGACGTCGCAAGCTGAAGATGAACAGACAGAGAAAGTGTATGAGGATATTGAAAGGGTAATGCAGTATGTAAAGGGGGACGAAAATCTAACAGTCATGGGCGACTGGAATGCAGTTGTAGGGGAAGGAGTAGAAGAAAAGGTTACAGGAGAATATGGGCTTGGGACAAGGAATGAAAGAGGAGAAAGACTAATTGAGTTCTGTAACAAGTTTCAGCTAGTAATAGCGAATACCCTGTTCAAGAATCACAAGAGGAGGAGGTATACTTGGAAAAGGCCGGGAGATACGGGAAGATTTCAATTAGATTACATCATGGTCAGACAGAGAAAAATTGAGTCAGTGATATAGATCAATAAATAAACGAAAAAGACTACGATTTTACATTAGCCAGTGATCATAATTCTGCTGTCGAACAAGAGTATCGTTCAGAGGCAGAACTCCAGGAAAGTTGTGATGAGGATGTGTCTGTTTCTTCAATGAAATACTGAAAGTGTCTGTTAAAATCGAATGTGTTCTGAGTGGTTCCCAGCAATGAATGTAAATTTGAAAGAATTTCTTTTTGTACCTATTGGGTGGAATTTTTATGCGAAAATTTAAACCCTGGAATTTAGTTTTATTTGGATATTTATTTGCTACAGAGATTGTATAATTTTTCAGAACGTAAAATTCAATACTCTAACAGTCTATTTGTTTCTACTATTTAGAAGAAGCACCCAAGGAGAAAGCGCTGCAAATATTAACATTTTGTAAAAATTAGTACTTTTAGGGGCCGCGTTTTAAGGTCCCTTATTTTCTGAAACCAAGGGAGTTTTCAAACAGGAAGAGAATAAAAGCTTTTGAAGTGTATGGGTACAGAAGAAGTGGTGCGTATAGCTAGTAACTAATGAAAAGATTCTGAATCTAATTTGGGAAAAAGGTTATTTATGGCACAACCTGACCAAAAGAAGGAATCATTTGCTAGGACATATCCTGAGGCATCAAAAAATAGTCAATTTGGCTGCGGAGGGAAGTATGTGTGTGTTGGGGGGGAGGGGGTGGGGGAGAGGCGGAGGAACTGTAGAGGGAGACAAAAGTTTGAATACAGTAAAGAGGTATGAATATTATAGAATCATCGGTTTAGTAAGAAACAACTGCAAAGTGCTGACATGAATTATTTACTGATGTATGGAGTAACTGGTAGAAGCCGAAATGGGATAAATGCGGGACCAGACTCTACGACCTTATACGATAGATCGAAGAAAGGCAAATAAAGCATTTGCAGATTTAGAGAAAGCTTTTGACAATGTCGACTAAATAAATTCTTTGGAATTCTGGAAGTATTTGGGGTAAAATATAAGGAGTGCAAGGTAATCTACAACTCGTACAAACCCAAGTGCACTGTTATAGGAGCCGAAGGACACAACAGGTAAGCAGAACCGTAATTGACCGGGGTGTGAGACAAACTTTTGTTCTGTCCCAAATGTTATTTAATTTGTGCATTGAGCAAGCAAAAAACGATACCAAGGATAAACGGGGAAAGGTAACGTGGAGGTTTGTGCATGACATTATAATTCTGTAAGAGAAGGCATACATTAGTTGAACTCAGAGCAGTCTGTCTTGAAAAGAGGTTGTAAGGCGAATACGAAAAAAGGAGAATCAAGGGTAATAAAAACCAATTAACCAGGTAATACTGAGGGAATTAGATTAGAATTAGAGATATTTAAAATAACAGTCGAGTTTTTCTCTTTGGGTAGCAAAATAACTGATGTTAGGTAAAGTAAAAAGGCTATAAATTCAGACTGGTAAAAGCAAGAAAGACGTTTATGAAAAACAGAAATTTACGTGGAATATGGCATGGAAAATAACTTGAAATGTTAAGAAGTCATTCATGATGGTATTTTCTGGAGTTTAGCCTTATGGATAAGTGAATCGATAACGATAAACAGCTGAGGCAAAAAGAGAATAGAAGCTTCCGAATGTGCTGCTACGACACAGTTCTGAATATAGGGTAGATTCAATAACTAATGAGGAGCTCTGAATCGAACTGGAAAAAAATTGTGGTTGAAAGAATGGATCGATTAACAGACATGTCCCAAAAGAGCAACGAATCGTCACTCCGGTAGTGGAGTGAAGTGTGGTGAGTAAAAGTTGTAGACGGAGACCTCGGTTTGAATTCAGTAAACAGGTTCAGAAGAACGGAGGTTGCAGTAGTTGAACCGATGAAAATGTCTTCAGACTGGATAACACAGTAACAGCAACGAGAGCCATCATTTTCTTTCAATACTGTAAATATGGAAGTAACTATTTGTATCATATTGTGACGGAATACTTAAGTCATGTTATTCGGTTATTGGTCTTCCGAATATTTTGACTAGACCCACCAATATTTCTTTCCTTGTGCCTATATTTTCATCTCCGCTGTAGATAGTGGTCTCATGGTTGACGACATATGGATGTTTGGGTGGGTCAGTGCCGCATACCCGGATAGAGTAATGGTAAGGCGACCGCTCAAGATAAGCGCGAAATCGGGGATCGATTCTCAGTCCTACGAAAAGTTTCGTTGTCATCATTTCATTACACAGCTGATGGTTGCACATATTTGCAACTGCGAATAATTTTCATGTAATCCTCATTTATTTGTTGGATATATTCTATTCTCTGTCTTCTCCTACAATTTTTGCTCTATATGAATCCTTTTACTACAATGGATGGCATTCCCAGGTGTCCTAACATTTGACACGATCATTTTCTTTCTTGGAAGTAGTTTTCCATGTTTTCCTCGTCTACTATGCAAAGTAACACCACATTGAAACCTGGTCGATTGTTTCGTTTTCCTGTTTTGTAACTAACAATGGTTTACTTCCGCACGTTGCAGTGGTCTAGATGAACAGCTTCAGAAATTTATTCCTCAAAAGTCGATATTTGTCTCCTTATGTACTCCTTGTTTAGAACGCAAGGCATTATTTTGTTGTAAGCTTACAGAATTCTTTCTCGTTGTGTCCTATTGTAACGATTCACGTTGAATGTTACTTAACTTAAGTTTCTTCTGCCTGGTCCATTGATGAATGAAGAAAAATTTTCATGCTTCACAAACTTTATTCACATTAATTCACATCCTAACTGCACACTCGTCATGTAAACAAAGCACGGGCAGACTTCACTGATTGCTTTGACTTCCAAAAGTAACTTTAAAACTGACTGACAAAACAACAAATCAACAACTAACTCGCAGCATCGCTTTATATAGAATTTTAACAATAATTTCCAAAATAAAGCATTATTAATGTTGTACAATTCTGATGTTACAATTAAAATTTACAAAAAGTAAAGAAACTGATGGTACAACCGAAGAAGGTATAAAATACAATATTAAATGACAATCTTTTATAGTAAAATCTTTAGTTGTCCATAAGAAAACCATTCTGAACTTTAATTACAATAATGTCTCTCGTATTATTTTAGTTATGTAATTAATTACAGTTTGAATTTGGTTACTAATATGTAATGGTAGTAGAGAGCTTGTGCTTTATACGATTAAATACATAGAACGAACAAATAATTCCTCAAATTCTGGAAATTGCAAAACTGTGAGATGTAAACAATTGGAGAGTTAATTAGAAATGTAATTAAAAAGAATATTAATTGCAGAGGAAGACATTTCTGCTGCTCTTCAGCACGTCCGTCTTTATTTGACTATCAGTCCATATCCTGTTCACAGTAGGATCTTTATTTCATTCAACAGATCCTGTAATTTCTCTTTACTTTCACAGAGGACTGCAATGTAATCAGTACATCTTATCATAGATACTGCTTTAAGGCCCCATATTACACTTTATTTCATTTCCTATACACGTTTTGAACAGAGGGGCAAGATTGTAGTCATCTGTCACGGTCATTTAAGACGATCACTACTAGTCCGTTTTCGTTCCACACTCTTGGTTACAGAAAATCTTGCATGTACCATTCTTTTCGTACAGCATGTACGTATGTTTCCGAGTATTTCAATAATCTTACACCATTTTACAGAGGTAAATCATTTTTCTGGATCGACAAGTCTGAATTTCATTAGCGGCAAAAAATTATCGTAGTTCTCGTTATATAAATCTGAAGTTCTTTACAAATCATCAGTTTATTTAAGCGAAAAACAAACTATGAAAACAAAGAAATCAAGTCGCCTCAATGTAGATATCTAGATAATTCAACTAAGTGAAGTGGAAGTCTACGAGCAGATTTTGGCAGTACGGACAAGTAACTAAAAAAGTCCATTCAAAATACCTTTAAGGTTAAAAATAAAATGCATCTAGAAAGTAAATATTATATTGGAGCAATAAAAAGGCGTCATATATTCTCTAAAACCGCAGTCAGCTTACCTATGCCAATTGTTGAACGCAATATACTCTCGCTGTTGGTATTAATATATCTACATCATATTCCGAAAGCCATCTAACGGTGCGTGGCGGAGGGTACTGTCCTCTAATCCTGTTCCACTCACAAATAGCGCGTACCGCGTAAACTAGCGTAACGTACCGGTTGAGTTACAGCAGCGATATGCATAGTATATTACGACGTTCATTTGTTTGTTGCCAAAAGCAGAAACTGTACGGAGAAGAAAAGTTGAGATTGTCTACTTGGGAAATTAAATAATATGTTTATTATTGCTAAAATTTTCATCGTCATGTGCGCCCAAAAATTTGTAGCTATCCTGTTACGTTTCATAATCAACTGCTAACGTATGGACGCTAAAGGCCACAGACAGTGCTTGAAACTGATGGCTTGAGCCTATTTTGGAATTTCTCTGTGCCATCTTCTTTGAACGCTGGCGTTATAGGCGCGGAAATTATTCATAAAATTGCCAAATTACGAGCACTATTCTGTTGCAGTTAGTATTGCACAAATTTTTTGGTTACGAAGATGCTAAGGTAGGTTCTGAGTTAACCCGTTTTTCTAGCGCCTGTACTTCTCATGATTTCCCTGTGGAAGGTGTGTATAACAATAAACGGAGAATTCATCTTTTAATGGCGACAGAGGGAAGGTGATGGGGGCATTCGATGTTATTGCTGTCGTTCCTGGCCCATTTTAGTAAGTGTAGAAACATATAATGGGGAGAACAGCTAACAGCTCCTGAGCCACTTGAGTAATGAAGTGAGGTGGCGTGACTTCTAGGCCCCTGCATAGTGCCCTGAGGGAAGCATGTATTGTACGCCACGCCAAGCCTGCTGCCGACCTCCACGTAAGCGCACGTGTCCCGAGTTGATTAAACCCACACTAGAAATTAATAGCGTCACCTGTGCGCCGCTATTATTTATTTTTATCCGAGCATGAGCACGCCGGCAGTAAACAGTTTGGGCATTAATTAACGAATTAATAAAACAGCAGGCTCCCGGCGTAAATCACGCGCGCAGCCAGTTGTGTGGTTATTGTTTAGCGGCGCGGTGTTCGCTGCCGGAATATTCAGACGTTTCCTGTGCTACACTCGAAACACATCGGCTCATATTCAACATTAAAGAATTCATGCTTGGCGCGCTTGTAAATTGACAGCCTCCGGAGAAATAATTTCCCACTGTTAAAATTTGGTACTGAAAACAATTTTATTGATCCTATTAAATAGATCATGAAATATCGTTCCACTGACGTGAAGGATTGCAGATTTCCTGTTGTAGTGCAGGAGCTTCCCCACGAGATAGCTTTCCGAACACTTGAGTGAAAAAATTGATAATTTCCACGTATTGACCAACGAGAGTAACACAGTTATGTTCATTGGAGACAAGCGGGTTAGTTATACAGTTTATATCCCCACCTGGAAAAAGGTAACGTAATTCATTTTTTTAATTGTTCGCTTGTATATAGGACGTATTTTTCAATGGTGAGAGAACTGAATATTAAGAAAACGACATGCTGTATGAAAAAACTGTTATAGGTGAAAAGTTAATACTAGTAAAGGGGACACCTGTGTCTGCTACAACTATTGCCCTCTAACCACTCCCCGTATAACGGCGCCGCGAGTCAACTTTGTATTTTAGAATGGGGAGCCTCCACTTATATTTCGTGTTCGTATTGTACGCCAAAACACACACACGGTTTACACAAACTATTGTTTCCTACTAGTGGTAGACAGCGCTGAAATCAGCAAATATCAAGTATACCTGAAACTTCCTGGCAGATTAAAACTGTGTGCCGCACCGAGACTCGAACTAGCGACCATTGTCTTTCGAGGGAAAGTGCTCTACCAACTGAGCTACTCAAGCACGACTCACGCCCCGTCCTCACAGCCTTACTTCTGCCAGTACCTCGTCTCCTACCTTCCAAACTTTACAGAAGCTCTCCTGCGAACCTTGCAGAACTAGCACTCCTGAAAGAAAGGATACTGGGGAGACATGACTTAGCCACAGCCTGGGGGATGTTTCCAGAATGAGATTTTCAGCCGGCAGGGATGGCCGAGCGGTTCTAGGTGCTACAGTCTGGAACCGCACGACCGATACGGTCGCAGGTTCGAATCCTGCCATGGGCATGGATGTGTGTGATGTCCTTAGGTTAGTTAGGTTTAAGTAGTTCTAAGTTGTAGGGGACTAATGACCTCAGATGTTAAGTCCCATGTTAAGTCCCATAGTGTTCAGAGCCATTCAAACGCACATTCTCAGAAATTTCTTGCTAAAATTGAGGCCTACTTTCGATGCTAGAAGACTTGTCCTGGCCAGGAAT
The DNA here is from genome assembly GCF_021461395.2 of Schistocerca americana. Lineage (NCBI taxonomy): Eukaryota > Metazoa > Arthropoda > Insecta > Orthoptera > Acrididae > Schistocerca > Schistocerca americana. The sequence goes on from NC_060122.1 coordinate 648,972,152, forward strand.
GCGCAAATTTTTGAAAGAGCTAATCTGCTTTCGATGTCCTTCTTGCTCTGTCCATCATTGGTAATTTTGCTGCCTAGGTAGCAGAGTCTTTACCTTCATCTACCTCGTGATCATCAATATCGAAGTTAACTTTCTCGCTTTTCTCATTTCTGCTACTTCTCATTATTTTCGTCTTTCTTCAGTTACCTCTCAATTCATATACTGTACTCATTGGATAGCAACGTCATAGCGAATCTTATCGTTGATATCCATCCATGTTTCGTCTTATTTACACTCTTGAACCTTTCTTTTACTCGTATTTCCATCATTGCTTCTTCGATAGTATGGGCGAAAGGTTATGTCCCTGTCTTACCCTTTTTATCCAAGCACCTCGTTCTTGGTCATCCACTCTCATTGTTCCCCCTTGGCTCTTGTACCCATCTCTCTCTATAGCTATTTTCCTCAGGATTTCTAACATCTTGCACCATTTGGCATTGTCGAAGGCCTTTTACAGGTAGACAAATCATATAAAAGTGTCTTGATCTTTATTTAATCTTTCTTTTATTATCAACTGTAACGCCAGAACTGTCTCTCCGGTGCCTTTACCTTTCCTAAAGCCAAACTGATCGTCATCTAACACATCCACAGTTTTCTTCTCCATTCTTCTGTATATTATTATTGTCAGCAACTTGGATGAGTGCGTTTTTAAGCTGATTCTGCGATAATTCTCGCACTTGTCAGCTCTTTGCTTTTCGGAATTGTGTGGATGATATCTTTCCGAAAGCTAGACGGTATAACACCATACTCAACATTCTACACAATGTGAATAATTGTTATGTTGCCATTTCCTCCATTATTTTAGAAATTGTGATGGAATGTTGTCATCTCTTCAGTCTTATGTCATCTTTAGTCTTTCAAAGCTCTTTTAAATTCTGCTTCTAATACTGCATCCCCATCTCTTCTACATCGGCTCCTGTTTCAAAGAAATCTTCCCCCTTAAAGAGGGGATTCAGCTGTGGAATTCCCATTGCATTCTTAATGTTACCACACTTGCTTTTAATTTCACCGAAGGTTGCTTTGACTTTTGTATCTGCTGAGTCAGTCTCTCCGACAATCGTTTCTTTTTCGATTTCCTTCTTTGTACCAAGATTTTCCTTTCTAACTTCTGTGATTGCCCCTTTTAGAGATGTCCATTCCCCTTCAACTGAACTGCCTGCTGAGCTATACTTTATCACAGTACCTATAGCCTCAGAGAACTTTAAACGCATCTCTTTATTCCTTAGCACTCTCCTTTTCCCACTTCTGATTCTTCCTGACTAGGCTCTTAAACTTCAGCCTGCTTTTCATCACTCACCATGACGTAATCTAACTGGAATCATCCCGTACCTCGCGGCCTTTTTCAAGTGTACCTTCTCCTCCTGTGATTCTTTAACAGAGTATTCGCTGTTACTAGCTGAAATTTACTTCAGAACTCGATCAGACCTTCTCCTCTCTCATTCGTAGTACCAAGCCCATATTCCCCCACAATCATTTTTTCTAATCCTTCCTGTACAAATGCATTCCTGTCCCCCATGACTATTAGATTTTCACCTGCCTTTATCTACTGAATTACCCTTCCAGTGTCCTCTTATACTTTCTCAATCTCTTCACGTTCAGCTTGTGACGTCAGCTAGTATATCTGAACTATCGTTCTTGGTGTTGGTTTGCTGTCGATTCTGAAGAGAATAATCCTATCACTTAACTGTTCACAGTAATACACTCTCTGCCCTACTTTCCTATTCATAACGAATCCTACTCCCGTTATACTATTTTCTGCTACTGTTGATATTACCCTATACTCACCTGACCAGAAATTCTTGTCTTCTTTCCACTTTACATCATTGACCCCTACTATATCTACGGTAATGAAGTTTTCCGTTCCCCACGGGGTTGACTGTGGTGAGTCACAAGCCCATTTGAATGCTTGATGTACATCTTCATGTTTTCGCGGCGCAATGACTGCTCTGTTAAATTTCGGGCGTGCTGACGCATAAATTCCACTTCTTTCGATATTTCATCTGTATAACGTTCAGCCATCTTCAGGCTGAGCCAAAGACAGACACACCAGCACTCGTTCCATCCTTTTAAACTCGCGGACCACGCCACAGCGCATGCGGCCACAGATACACAAGGGACCAGAGACGTTGATCGATTTGCAAAGAGGTACAACAGATGCATGAATCAGATCCGTGGCTGCGCAGTCGATCTACCCTGGGATACCGATGTAATACTGCGAATTGTACTGAGGGGACGTCATTCTAGGTTTATTACAGAAAGTGCTGGATTCCATGATTTATCCAAGCTGAAGCAGCTATCTTTGTTACTCATCGCGAACCGCATTTCAATTGCTTCATTCACTGATTTACTAATGAATCAGAGAAAGAGGCTATCATTTCCATGTTTTCGTACACCATAGGCTGCCCAGTGTCAATACAGTGCTCTGCCACCGCCGATTTATTAGGTTGTAAGAGCCGAATGTACCTGTGGTACTTTATGCGTCTTTATGGTTGTACGTGTTGTGTATCCGATGTATGAAAGGACAAATTTAAAGGGGATCTTGTAAATTCCAGGCTTCCGAAGCACCAAATCATCTGTACTGGAACCCAGGAGCTCTGTTGTCTTTGGTGCACGGTGAAAACTCACTTTCTCTTTGTGTTTGCTGAGGATCCATTCTGTTTTTGACGACAGGCTTCCCCTCACATGGCAGAAAAGCCCACATAGGAGTAGGATATCTGTGGCCGGGAGGGCTGCAATTCGTAAGTTTCACCAGGATATTCAAACGGGGATTATTCCAGCTGATAAAGGTAAAGCAACTGCTTTAATATGTCATGACGACTATCATGATAAAATGCAAAAGATTTTGAAATGGTTACGCTTCAGAAACTGTATACGCAAGAGCTTCAATGCATTAGATATAACAGCTAATTAGTTGCAAATTATAAGTTTATTAAGTATTTTCCATGGCTTCGACGGTTTTAAAACCGTCTTCTTCGGAAGATGTACGACGTAAAATGACACTTATCTTTAATCAAAGTGGGAGTCTTTTACTTTGTCTAGTAAATGTGATTCACTTAATCACCATTTAATTTCATCATATAAAACTAGTAGCTGTCTGCTGTCGGAGTTTGTCTTAAAAGTTGTAAACTTTTTGAAAATATCATATTTGACACAGGATTCAATAGGCCTATACCGTTAGAACACAAGAAAATACAAAGTTGACCTCACCTTTGCGGGAGATGTTAGAAGGTGGTCAGTTGTAGCACATGCAGATGTCCTCTTCACCAATATTAACTTTTTACCTAGGCAAATAGTTTTTCTTGAGGGTAGTCGCAACTGAAGTAATCCATGTTTCAGAAATAGACCTCTTTCAGCTATATAACTACTGGCCATTAAAACTGCTACACCTAGAAGAAATGCAGATGACAAACGGGAATTCACTGGACAAATACACTCCTGGAAATGGAAAAAAGAACACATTGACACCGGTGTGTCAGACCCACCATACTTGCTCCGGACACTGCGAGAGGGCTGTACAAGCAATGATCACACGCACGGCACAGCGGACACACCAGGAACCGCGGTGTTGGCCGTCGAATGGCGCTAGCTGCGCAACATTTGTGCACCGCCGCCGTCAGTGTCAGCCAGTTTGCCGTGGCATACGGAGCTCCATCGCAGTCTTTAACACTGGTAGCATGCCGCGACAGCGTGGACATGAACCGTATGTGCAGTTGACGGACTTTGAGCGAGGGCGTATAGTGGGCATGCGGGAGGCCGGGTGGACGTACCGCCGAATTGCTCAACACGTGGGACGTGAGGTCTCCACAGTACATCGATGTTGTCACCAGTGGTCGGCGGAAGGTGCACGTGCGCGTCGACCTGGGACCGGACCGCAGCGACGCACGGATGCACGCCAAGACCGTAGGATCCTACGCAGTGCCGTAGGGGACCGCACCGCCATTTCCCAGCAAATTAGGGACACTGTTGCTCCTGGGGTATCGGCGAGGACCATTCGCAACCGTCTCCATGAAGCTGGGCTACGGTCCCGCACACCGTTAGGCCGTCTTCCGCTCACGCCCCAACATCGTGCAGCCCGCCTCCAGTGGTGTCGCGACAGGCGTGAATGGAGGGACGAATGGAGACGTGTCGTCTTCAGCGATGAGAGTCGCTTCTGCCTTGGTGCCAATTATGGTCGTATGCGTGTTTGGCGCCGTGCAGGTGAGCGCCACAATCAGGACTGCATACGACCGAGGCACAAAGGGCCAACACCCGGCATCATGGTGTGGGGAGCGATCTCGTACACTGGCCGTACACCACTGGTGATCGTCGAGGGGACACTGAATAGTGCACGGTACATCCAAACCGTCATCGAACCCATCGTTCTACCATTCCTAGACCGGCAAGGGAACTTGCTGTTCCAACAGGACAATGCACGTCCGCATGTATCCCGTGCCACCCAACGTGCTCTAGAAGGTGTAAGTCAACTACCCTGGCCAGCAAGATCTCCGGATCTGTCCCCCATTGAGCATGTTTGGGACTGGATGAAGCGTCGTCTCACGCGGTCTGCACGTCCAGCACGAACTTTGGTCCAACTGAGGCGCCAGGTGTAAATGGCATGGCAAGCCGTTCCACAGGACTACATCCAGCATCTCTACGATCGTCTCCATGGGAGAATAGCAGCCTGCATGGCTGCGAAAGGTTGATATACACTGTACTAGTGCCGACATTGTGCATGCTCTGTTGCCTGTGTCTATGTGCCTGTGGTTCTGTCAGTGTGATCATGTGATGTATCTGACCCCAGGAATGTGTCAATAAAGTTTCCCCTTCCTGGGACAATGAATTCACGGTGTTCTTATTTCAATTTCCAGGAGTGTATATTATACTAGAACTGACATGTGTTTACATTTTCACGCAATTTGGGTACATAGATCCTGAGAAATCAGTACCCAGAACAACCAACTCTGGCCGTAATAACGGCCTTAATACGCCTGGGCATTGAGTCAAACAGAGCTTGGATGGCGTGTACAGGTACAGCTGCCCATGCAGCTTCAACATGATACCACAGTTCATCACGAGTAGTGACTGGCGTATTGTAACGAGCCAGTTGCTTGGCCACCATTGATCAGACGTTTTCAGTTGGTGAGAGATCTGGAGAATGTGCTGGCCAAGGCAGCAGTCGAACATTTTCTGTATCCAGAAGGCTCCCGTACAGGACCTGCAACATGCGGTCGTGCATTATCCTGCTGAAATGTAGGGTTTCGCAGGGATCGAATAAAGGGTAGAGCCACGGGTCGTAACACATCTGAAATGTAACGTCCACTGTTCAGAGTGCCGTCAATGCGAACAAGAGGTGACCGAGACGTGTAACCAATGGCACCCCATACCATCACGCCGGGTGATACGCCGGTATGGCGAGGACGAATACATGCTTCCAATGTGCGTTCACCGCGATGTCGCCAAACACGGATGCGACCATCGTGATGCTGTAAACAGAACCTGGATTCATCCGCAAAAATGACGTTTTGCCATTCGTGCACCCAGGTTCGTCGTTGAGTACACCGTCACAGGCGCTCCTGTCTGTGATGCAGCGTCAAGGGTAACCGCAGCCATGGTCTCCGAGCTGATAGTCCACGCTGCTGCTAACGTCGTCGAACTGTTCGTGCAGATGGTTGTTGTCTTGCAAACGTCTCCATCTGTCGACTCAGGGATCGAGACTTGGCTTCACGATCCGTTACAGCCATGCGGATAAGATGCCTGCCATCTCGACTGATAGTGATAGGAGGCCGTTGGGATCCAGCACGGCGTTCCGTATTACCCTCCCGAACCCACCGATTCCATATTCTGCTAACAGTCATTGGATCTCGACCAACGCGAGCAGCGATGTCGCGATACGATAAACCGCAATCGCGATAGGCTACAATCCGACCTTTATCAAAGTCGGAAACGTGATGGTACGCATTTCTCCTCCTTACACGAGGCATCACAACAACGTTTCACCAGGCAACGCCGGTCAAATGCTGTTTGTGTATGAGAAATCGACTAGAAACTTTCCTCATGTCAGCACGTTGTAGGTGTTGCCACCGGCGCCTACCTTGTGTGAGTGCTCTGGAAAGCTAATCATTTGCATATCACAGGATCTTCTTCCTGTCTATCAAATTTCGCGTCTGTAGCACGTCATCTTCGTGGTGTAGCAGTTTATATAGCCAGAAGTGTATGAACTTTTATTTACAAGGGCGCGACCAGTTTCGTGATATTAGATCACATCTTCAGGCAACATCTACAAAATAGTGAACATACAGTCGAAAATTACGAAAAAAAACCGATACCTATGCTGTTTATCTGAGATCTATGATAACCAGTATGAAATACTCACATGAGAGTAAAACATTAAGCCCATTTTACTGGAAGGAGGGGGAATCACCCTTCTCAAAATAAAATACTGTTACTCGCAATAAGCATGTAGTCATGGATGTCAATGACCAGCTTAAAAATGATATGTTACTAGCACGTGAACGTGCAATCTAAAGAGAAAAATAACACAAAATAGAACTAATAACTTTGAAAGCCAGATGGTTAAGAAAACTCATTTCATACCAGTTTTTCAACTGGTCAATTTAATTTATGATTTGCAGCTTGTTGAGGCTAATGGTGTTTTATTTCGTAAAGGTTGAGTACCCCTCTTTCCTGCATTATGGTCGTAATGTTTTACTGAAGTGTGAGTATTTCTCATTGGTTGTCATACAGCTTAGATGATTTGCGGAGGTATTCAGGTTTTTATCACAATGTCGATTGTACATTGAAAGTCATGGGATAGCGATACGCACATACACAGGTGGCGGTAGTATCGCAGGCACAAGATATGAAAGGACGGTACATCGGCGGAGCTGTCGTTTATACTGATGTGATTGGTGTCAAAAGGTTTCAGACGTGATTACGGACGTCCAACGCGAATTAACAGACTCTGAACTCAGAATGGTAGTTGGAGCGAAATACATGGGACATTCCATTTTGGAAATCCTTAGGGAATTCACTATTCCGAGATCCACAGTGTCAAGAGCACGCCGAGGCATTAGCTCTCACCACTGACAAAGAAGTGGCCGACGGCCTTCACTTAACGACCCAGTGAAAAATCAATGTGGCTTGTATGACGAACGTATCAGCTGGGACAGTGCGTCGAAATTTGGTGCTAATGGGCTGTGGCAGCAGACGACTGACGAGAGCACGACATCGCCTGCATCGTCTTTCTTGCGCTCGTAAACATATCGATGAGACCCTAGACGACTGAAAAATCGTGACCTGGTCAGATGAGTCGCAACTTCAGTTGTTAACAGCTGCTGGTAGGGTTCGTACCCAAGTAGTCAACAAAGCAAAGTGTTTGTAGCTGCATGTCGGTGTGGGCTGTATTTACATGGAATGGACTAGGTCCTCTGTATGTTATTAACAACTGCTGGTAGGGTTCGTACCCAAGTAGTCAACAAAGCAAAGTGTTTGTAGCTGCATGTCGGTGTGGGCTGTATTTACATGGAATGGACTATGTCCTCTGTATGTTCAGTTACATGGAGACCATTTGCAGATATTCATGGACGTCATGTTCCAAATAACGATGGAATTTTTATGGATGAGAATGCGCCATGTCAACCGGCCACAGTTGCTCGGATTTGTTCGAAGAATATTTTGAACATTTCGAGCCAGTGATTTGGTCACCAAGGTCGCCCGACATGAAGCCCAACGAACATTTATGAAACAATCGAGAAGTCAGTTGGTGTACAAAATCCTGCACTGACTGCACTATCACAATTGTGAACGGCTGTAGAGGCAGCATGCCGGCCCCTGTGGCCGAGCGGTTCTAGGCGCTTCAGTCTGTAACCGCGTGACCGCTACGGTCGCAGGATCTAATCGTGCCTCGGACATGGATGTGTGTGTTAGTTAGGTTAGGTTTGAGTAGTTCTAAGTTCTAGGGGACTGATGACCTCAGATGTTAAGCCATTTGAACCATTTTTGTATAGGCAGCATAGCTCAGTATTTCTGCAGTGACCTTCCAACGACTTTCTGAGTCCGTGCCAAACGTCAAGTTACTGCACTATGGCGGTTAAAAGTAGGACCGACAAGATAATAGGAGGTATCCCCTGACTTTTGTCACCTCAGTGTATGTTTCCTATCTTGTAGATGTACACCTGAATAAGTGAACTGATATCAGGAAACTGTTCGTGCTCCTGCAAGTAAAAGCTCTTATACAGCTGAAACATAGTTGTCTTAAAACAAACGCTCTCTATGTGTAAAGTCGACGTCTACGTCGAAACTCACGCAGCACGGTACCGCAGTAGGTCGCTAGAACAGACGATACGAAATGGCACAGAGTAACTCACTTCATTAGTGGACGGAGCCGTTTTATTGGGCCTCGTCTAACGGCGGGCTGCGCTGCTGTCGTGCAGGGATTGCAGTGCGTAACATGGCTGCAGTCACGTACCTGCAAACAAACAAACAAATAGTTACCCACTTCGTATTCGCTAGATGATGATTACCCTTACGATTAGCTCTGTTAATACTCTATATGAGAATCATCATTTTATTATAAACTGACGGAAAAAACCGCAATACCAAAAAAATGATGCAGGTACAATAATAATCGGTGTAATCTCTAGAATATTGAATACGAGCGTGCAAATGTGTTTGCACTGTGTTGCACAAGTACCGGATGTCAGTTTGTGGGATGGAATTGCATGTCTATTGAATGTGGTCGGTCAATACAAGAATGGTTAATTCCAGTTATGGACGGCACGAGAGTTGTCGTTCGATCATGTCCTATAAGTATTGTATTGGAGACAAATCTGGTGATCGAGCTGGCCAAGGCAACATGTTGACAGTGTAGAGTATTTTGGGTTGCAACAGCTGTGTGGGCGAGCATTATCCTGTTGGAAAACACCCTGTGGACCTATGTTCATGATTGCTAGCACAACAGGTCTGACTGACGTAGAAGTAATGAAGCCATATCCAAACATTTACTGAACCCCAGCATTTTCTTCGCTACCACCACTGGAGCTGCTGCTTTATTCCTCTTCAGCGTCAGCAACGCAGCTGTCATCTTCTTCACTAACACCCTCCACAGACGTTTCATTCACGGGATGTACGACACACGCCAGGTATGTAGCGATGACGTTTCTTCTGGTCAGTTAACTTTCCCACAGTGACTTTTTCTCTTTGTAGATTCAACATCATAGACTCTTGATATTCGTGTGAGGAGCATATGACGCACGTCCTCCTTAGCAAAGTGCACTCTTTTCCATTCTTTAGTACCGTCCATGGAGTGTTCGCATTTCATTACCACTGGATGTGGTAAGCCTTTACCCGCCAGGATAGCCGAGAGATCTAACGCGCTGCATCCTGGACTCGGGTAGGCGCGCCGACGGATTAACGACGAGGGCTGGTGTGCCAGCCAGCCTGGATGTGGTTTTTAGGCGGTTTTCCACATCCCACTAGGCGAATACCGGGCTGGTCCCCACGTTCTGCCGCAGTTACAAGACTCGCCGACCTCTGAACACGTTCGCACTAGTCCATAAATTACACAAGATGCAGACAGCTGGGATACACTAATTCCGTCCCTGGGGGGGTGGGGGGGTGGAGGGGGGGAGGGGGGAGGGGGGTACAGAGTGGCGGCAGGAAGGGCATCCGGCCACCCCTTCATCCTTGCCAAATCCGTTCCCAACAATGCCGACCCTGCGTCAGTGTAGGACATGGCACCAGTGAAAGAAAGAAAGAAAGAAAGGATGTGGTAAGCCTTTGAAGCTGCAGCTGTTTTTCTTGCTCTCCATTATTAACCTTAAAACTTGCTGGCTAACTAAAAATGACTGAAAGACCGAACTCGAATCCAGAACGTTGCTTTCCATGAGCAATATGCAGCCACGACTCAGGCATCGCCAGCCCCTCCCCCCTTCCTCTTCTCCTTCCACTTCTGCCAAAATCTCTATCCTACTTTCCACACGTTACAACATTTCCTACAGGAATTCCAAATTACTGACCGCGAGTGTCAATAATTGATGGAGAGTGTAGCGTTATTTTTTTTATTCATTTTCTCTTTTATTTTTAATTGACATTTATTCGGGAGGCGACGGTTCAAACCCACGGCCGGCCATCCTGATTTAATTTTCCCATGATTTCCCTAAATCGCTTAAGGCATTTGTCGTGATGGTTCCTTCGAAAGGGCGCGCCCGCTTTCCTTCCTTGTCTTTCCGTAATGCGAGCTTGTGTTCCGTCTCTAATGATTTCGTTGTCGATGGGATGTCAAACACTAATCTCCCCCTCCTCTCCTCCTTAATTGATATTTCAAACCTGCCCTGTGGTTAAAGAAAAAGAAATGCATTTATAAGTGTATTCTGTAGAGTATTTCTTTTTGTGTGCCATGCTAGAAAGTGAGAGAACTCGGTTTTGTAATCACAGAAAGCATTTTACTCACGACGAAGCTTCAAAAATTCTCTTAAACGACTATATTATATCGCTGACAGCAAGTGAAGAGACTGATCTTCAGTTATCATGTTTTCACATTTATACCTTTCGTGCCGCGCCCGATTAGCCGAGCGGTCTAGGGCGCTGCAGTCACGGACTGTGCGGCTGGTACCGGCGGCGGTTCGAGGCCTCCCTCGGGCATGGGTGTGTGTGTCTGTCCTTAGGGTAATTTAGGTTAAGTCGTGTGTAAGATTAGGGACTGATGAGCTTAGCAGTTAAGTCCCGTGAGATTTCACACACATTTGAACATTCTTTGAACATACCTGTCGTCTGTGTGAGCTCTTATACATTGGATGTAAGTTTTGTTCTTCCTGGTTGCTGGCAAATAATCACATCATTTATTATAAGTAGAAGTGTTAATAACTTGAAACATTAAATCACCTTTCTGATTTCTTTGTCATAAAAGTAATTTTTGTTATAAATACCTGACATTATTGACTGGAGAACGATCAATTAATTCAATGTACAGAGTGCTTCTGACACGAAGGTTTTTATTGAATTATTCTCATGTATGCACACTGAATTACTAGTTTCGGCAGGACTAAGCTGCTATCTTCAGATCCACGTAACCTGTACTCTGTGGATCTGAAGATAGCAGCTTAGCCCTATCGAAGGGTCAAGGCAAGGCAATAAAAGGCAATCAAAGCAATAAAAAATTCATGTCAGAAGCACTTTCCTTTTAATTTTTATTGTGTTCTATAATTTTCACGGCTCAGATTCAGTGAGTTGGAAGCGGATTGTTCGATGATGAAACGAACCAACACTACTCGTGTTCTCTGGTTAACTCTTCGTTAAACGTAAGGGAACCCCCTTGAATTTAGTTTGGCGAACATTTCCATTACCTTACGTAATTTCCTCGTCAGAATTGTTCTCGATTGTTCGGCCAGGCATTGTGGAACAATGACGTCAGCCCAAACGCTCACTGGTTTGATACAGCCTCACATTAAATTTTATTGATTTGGTGATATAAGGCAATTAAATATCTAAACTTTAGATTGACCAACAGGTTTGCCTCCAAAAAGAGAAATTTACGCCATCGTCAGTGGGGCGTGCATTTTCGTTGTAATTATTGAATTACTCAAGTTATATATTCTTATTGAGAAACTTTTATTGTATTCATTATCACAATAAACGAGAAAGGCATGTTTAAACATGGCCGTTTAAATTACTGCGAAGAGGTACATTATTTCTTAGAAGTACACAAAACTGTCAACAGAAGGTGGGAAAAGGCAACAGCATATGATACGTTTTTTCCCTCACATATAGCTGTTTTGGAAACAAGACGCATAGCATAATCTCAAAATGAACATTTTCCACGTTTCTGCTGTAGCATCCGATTAATCTCCAATAAAACGATTAAAAACTTTGCGAGCTAATGGTAAAACGTTTTTAGGCTGTCATTGATAGACTGTTTTAGGTATTCAGCGTTGCCATGAAAGCGAGTAAGGGCTAGAATTTCTCTAATCCAATCCAACAATGAATGCAGCGTAGCAATCAAATTGCATTCAGAAACATTTACGTTCTGACCATAGGACTGGGAAACGTACTTTCAACAGACAACATGTCACCCTCATCTTGTTCCATGCAGCGTCCAAAGAAATCCCTTCAAAGGCAAACTCAGGTAGCATTTCGAATAACAGACGTCGAGAATCACCAGAAAATCAAAACACTTCTGGTTTCCACTTAAACAAATGTAGTCTATTAACTGGTATTAACTCGCGTTAACTCTGCCTGCTCCACCAACGTCCCCTCTATTCAGCTAATAGCGCCACTATGCAGTAGAAGACCTCTGCTTACCAATCATGTACACAATCTCTAACCCGCAAGGAAAAATGATCATATTTCTATGATCGTGTACGAGAACACTCTTAAGATGTCTGGACTTCCTTACACACTGTACTGGGTACGCAACACGATCACCTCTGCTTCAAAAAGCGGCAATTAAGTAGATCACAGTTGTCACATTTATGGCGTATGAAGGCCGGTGGCTGTGCCCCGTCTTCCAGATCTCTGTAACTTTGTCTTTCAACAAGATAACAGACGACCCATGTGGCTTCTGCTTGCTGTCCTGCCCGATAGATTTAAACACGGCTGACACGCCACTCATCGATACACGTCTGTAGTAGCCAGTGTGTCAAAACAGACTGCCCCTAAGCCGACATGGCCCCTGCCCTTATGTAGATTCGATCTGTTGCTACATATCCCTCAAAATTACACATACTGTACATAACACTAGAAAAACTGCACGTATCAACTCTTTAAATTAAGTGTGATTGTGTACTGATAAATAGCAGATGTTAAAAAATATTCGTTGATTGCACCGCATAGTTATAACGAATAAAACTTACCGCTACTATAATTATTATACATGATTTATGACTATAGTTTCACAAAATTTTCCGTTGTGGCAGTAATTATTGCCGGGGTTACTGGTTTACGGACAATATGCCCCATATTCAGTGAAATTCTAAGCAGCAGCATTCTATACTAAACCAAATCGGAACTAAAAGCCTACAGATAGCTATAGCAGTCCATTATCTAATACTGCCGTTGCATTACTTGGTATGCAATTTATTTTACACTAAAATCCTTTTTACAGCCCTCAGAATCAACATTTCTTCTCATAATTCAAGTTGTGCTGCTTTGATATAAATAAAATTCAAACATGTCTAAACACTCACACTGTAAATACAGTAGTACTCTGTAAACTGACGCTAGCTCTTGAACAGCAGTATTGGAAAGCAGCTTTAGTGGGAAATCTGAAATGCACAAGCAGATTGGTAAGGTTCACAACTAATAATGAAGCAGAGGTATTTCAGTTTTGTTTCAACAGCCCATGTCTGACCAGTGTAAAAGAACCCAAACCGTTGAAACTGTACAGGACACAGATAAAGCCTCTCCAGTCACAATGAGACAAAGATGGGGAGTAAAAAAAAGCTCAAATAACATACATTTTTCCACGATTACCGTCATGTGAAAACTTTCTTCTCAGCAACCTCTACTTTCCCACTGTAAATAAACAAGTTCTGAGAAATTATCTTTCTGTCCATTGCAAATGACAAAGCCGTTCCAGACCTCAAGTATGGTATAGAAGTGAAAACATTAATTATTATTGTAGTGAACTTAATATAACAACAAATCATTAATGACCCACAGGCCATTATTCATAATTGTATGGAACATGCACATAAACTCACAAATCGAGTATATCTGAAGCAACAGACTTAAGAAGCTACGATTATTTCTGACTCAAAATCATATGGTAATAAATCTCTGTAAATGTACAGTCGTGGACAAAACGAGCGAGGCCCCTCGCCTTTTTGTTATGCTGATCCGCACAGCTTTAAAGTCTGCTACACAGCATAACAGGCAAGGCGACGAAGTGCTACCGACGTACTATGCAAGTTCGCTCAGCTGATGTGCTGAGATAGCTAGCACTGGAGAAACTCGCGCTTTGATGACGCCACAGCATCGTCTGCCACCACTTCGTGGGAAACGAAATACCTCACGTATAAGCCAATGTGTTGTATTCACATATCTGTGACTATGACATGGAGCTAAAATGTGGTTATGGACAGTACGTATGCTCAGATTGTGAATCTAACATCATGAATAAAGACAAGGGGAAATGAATTAGGCGTCCTTCCTCTTCCGTAACATCAAATATATTTTAGTTATTCTTTCTTAAATGATCTGCGCAGAAAATCATTCACCAGAAGTGAATAACTTTTTAGTAACACCAGATGATATTAAGAGCTGGCAGGCGCGGGTTAGCCGTGCGCTCAACGGCTTCATATGGCGGATTGCGCGGCTGCTTGCGCCGTCAGTTCGAATCCTTCCCCGGGCATTGATGTGTGTTAGGTTGGATAGGTTTAAGTAGTTCTAGGTCTAGGGGACTGATGACCTAAGCAGTTTGGTCGCGTAGTTTTTAGATGAATTTTTTGACCTATCAAGTAAAGTTTCTTTACATAAACGGCCGTATCTTTAGATTGCGTTGACATAGCTCACTTTTTACACCACCAAGGAACCGTATACCGCAGAAAGTGCGATAGATTTCCGCTTATTATGCCCACCCGTACTCGAGGTAAACGAGTTTTAAGGGTTGAGTAGACAGATAGACGGTAGAGAAAGTGAGACTAGTAGGGTTCCATTTTTATCGATTTACGTGACTAAATCCTAACAACGAAAATAGCTACCACAGTTACTGAAGATGGAACCGCATAATAATTTCCCCTACTCTTTATTCGAAATGTCCCAGTTACAATCGATACATCAGGATATTAATCGTAGCTACGCTTTCGATCCAAATCACGTTTACAGAAATGCAAATAAAATCCATTTGCCTATACACGTGGTAATTCAGATCCCATTGTTAATGCCACCGCGTTTTAGCTGTGCGAGCATTCCCATTGCTAGCTACCTCGACGAACACTTCGGCTAATGAACGTTTTCTGGCTGTGGCACGTCTAATGGAGAATTCGAAACATTGTAGAATACGTTTGACAGCTACGTCGCCGTTTATTTCCTGGGGTGGTGCAGAATTATCCTACTAAATATACTCGCTAATAACAGTTTTTTGTTATTTCGATAAACATCCCGAATAATTGTCGCATAAGCGGTGACATAAAGGTAGACAATTCATATTCTTGAGTCCAGAAAGCTCTATGCAAAAGAAAATGCAGATCATTTTGCCATTTTCATTGCGAAATTGCCGGCTTATTCATGTCTTCGGTAATAACAGAGGGCTGTTTGCCTGGTTGTCTGCTTGCGTAGTGTAAGGTGTTTGCTACTGCAAGGGAGGTCTGGTTTATCTTCGGTTCTAATCTCGATAGAGGCAGATAGACCATCACTAAAGGAATTTTAAGAAATTCTCGCACCCCCAATACGTTTTATTGCTACCTTTATTTTGTAATGGCGCCCTGTGGATGTCGATATGAAACTCTTGTAGAATTTCATACTTGTTACTGCCTACTTTTTCCGCTTCTGTCAATAATTGAATTGACTTAAGTGTGGCACTGAATGATTTTTAACTGAATTTCGTTATGAATCTTTACGCATTGCTAAATTTGCACACTTTCATGGTAGGGCAGCAACGGTAATCCAGTATGACCGGTCTGAACGTTGACACAGACCATTTCGCGGCCGAATGCGCATAATATTTTGCTAATTCGTAACGATCTGGGGTACTTTGTCTTACTAAAACAGTTATGTTATCCCGATAAGCTGAAATTCATTTTTATTAGTACAGTTCATACTAATTAGCGTTTCTTCTTTCATTTATATCTTATATTTAGGTTTTGGCGTTAAGACACTAATCAGCATTTATATAGTCTTACGCATGATTGAAAACAGTCTGACAAATTTCGGATAGTTTTTCAGTTTCGCACCTGTGCATACTATGTTGGTAGCACTTCGTCGCCTTGCCTGTTATGCTGTGTAGCAGACTTTAAAGCTGTGCGGATCAGCATAACGAATAGGCGAGGGGTCTCGCTCGTTTTGTCCACGACTGTACATTCACAACAGCAATTATAAAATCAGCTTGAAATGCAGAGAGCTAGTAGATAGGAGCGGGAGACGCCTCACCGATACAAAACCACATTTTTTTCAAAAGGAGCCAAAACTTACTCAGGCCAGCAATTCGTTAATCAAATAAAAGCACGAATAGTTGCTGAAAGGCTTACGACAATAAACACGTCGTGCCAAAAAGTCACCAAAAGCACTTATAACAAGATGGATAATCCACACAACCAGCAGCTGGCACAAGTCACCAGCACTGGACGTGCACTCTGCCCGTTTCTCAGGCTAAATACCCGCAGTAACTAAGCGTAATATGACATTAATAATAAAATAAATAAACGTTAAAAACTCTGCGCAACAATCGTAGACGAAATAGACTGGGCTAACACGCGAAGATCCAAAAGCTTCTAAAATTAATAAAACACCAATAAATATTGACGACCTTGTTATAACTCATAAAATCACCTTTATTAATGCACGTTTGTTAAGGTGTAAAACATCCACCAAAATGAATGAAATATTAATTTCGAACTTTAGCAAAACCACAAGGTAAAGTTAGTTTGGCAAGCTCCAAAACACAGAACAGCCCTCAGTTAATCCAAGTTCACAGGGCTCTACAACAACTAGGAGCCAATTCGGACCCAGGCACAGAATATAGGATCAGAAACAGTCTTTACGGCCACACGGTGTGCAGAAAATAGAAACTTCTGGAGAAAATGTTCAGAAACGCATTCACCAATTTTCTTTCTCCTGGTGATGGAAGCAGCTGATGCATAGGTTGCAGCCTGCAGAGGAGATTGCCTCAGACCCTCCTTCCTCCGTCTGCCACCAGCCAGTGCACTTGTAGTACCATAAAATTCCGCATAATAGAATCCTGACAGCACGCTCGATTCTTCTTGAGTCTGCACATCCCTTGCGCATTGCCCTTAGCAGTAACTGCGTTGCCCATCCGCTCCTGCCCGAACGCCGAAACAGAATATAATTCCAGGCTGTGCTGCGTGCCTTTTACAAGCATCGCAGGCAGACATGTCACGCCCTCTCATGGGACGTGGACAAAGCTGTTGCTGACTAACTGCTACAGATAATAGCAAACGACCGCTATCGATAAGAACTCGCACGACACACAGCCGACATGTGATCTTACTTTATTTTCTTGCATAGACAACCCTACACGTGTTGAAAACAGAAGGTAATCGCAAAAAGATGCATATGAAAATACAAATATAGTTGAATAACATGAAGTTTTGATATTATATGTCGTGTTGTCTGTTGACATTAAATAAAGCACACCACGACAAAGCTGGCCGGTGTGGCCGAGAGGTTCTAGGCGTTTCAGTCTGGAACCACGCGACCGCTACGGTCTCAGGTTCGAATCCTGCCTCGGGAATGGATATGTGTGATGTCCTTAGGTTAGTTAGGTTTAAGTAGTTCTAAGTTCTAGGGGACTGATGACCTCAGATGTTAAGTCCCATAGTTCTCAGAGCCATTTGAACACACGACAAAATAAATACAAAATAAACACTGAAAACAAATTACTGCTATTGCAGTTTATAAATAAAACCAACATACTCTCTTCTCATTACCATTTGCACCAATAAATTCTCCTTAGCAATAACTTACACAAGAATTAACAAAAGATACTTAACACTACAAAATACGTAAACATCTTTCCCAATTCCCAAATATCACTTTAACGTAGCAGCTATCCACTACAAAAACAAATAATCCAATGGATACAGACACAAAAAAAACATTACTTTAACATCTAGAACATTTGGTATCTCTGCTCACATTTGCTATATTTCTGTCTCCAGATAATTCCCCTTTCTATACTTGCTAGTAGCTAATTCACTTGCATCACTGTCTGATAATAAACTTCCGAACTCATAAATCTAAACAGGTTTCATCCAGTGAGCGTCTTTTTAAATTCACTTCTTTGCTGCCATCACTGGCATTTAGTTTAAGCACGTTTTATCTCTAACACTAATGCTTGCTTTCTGTTTCCACAAAAAATATATACCTGGAACTATACAATCATTCACTGTATGAATTAGGAGAAAAGATAGATTATATTGGCCCAATTTTAGATCTACATCTATTACAACGTATATCTGCTGTGGTTCACTTTAATTTACAGTAGTATTTCTTTATTTTTCAGTAGTAAATTATCTTTTATTTTATATACTTATAAATGTTTTTATGGACTAAACGTAGTACTGCCATATCTACAAGAACACCTTTTCTCGTATTATCCACTGTAATATTAATTAGAGACTGAATCCATTGTGAAGCACCTTCTATCAGCATTACAGTAAGTAAAAAAAATCTCCTCTTGCTTATAGATGCAATCCGTAACCACTGAATACATCCGTTTCTCCTTTAACACTTCTGTATCTTTATTCCAAGAAAAATACTACACTAAAAGTATCTCGTAAGTCATAATTCCAATAGCTTCCTTATAAAAGAAACCTATTTTATCTCCTGGGATTTAGGAATTAAAAGTTAATAGTATTCAGTATAGGTATCGAAACGCTGGCCTCATTATTTCCAACTTTCCCCATCCAGTCACTATTCAAGACGTCATCCACATCCATTAGCTCTTTATCATCAACAAATAAATTTTCCTACATCTCATGTTCATCAACACCAAATGCAACATTATGAGCATTAATAGGCTTCAGTGTGACACTCTCTGTATTCACAACATCATCATCAACTGTATCCACACTCTGCACAGCCCAAAATTATTGACACATGCACTTCCCTGTACATGCCCATTGATTCAAATTTCCGTTACATCACTTCATTATTAGAACATGCACTTCCTTGTACATTTCTGTCCAGAAAAACATCTGAGAGGGGCTCCTCCACCTGTACTCAACTTGCATTAGCCACAACTGGTGGTGACTCCACTGCGCCCACAATATCATTAATGTTGCCAGTCACATTCCCCTCATTACTGCAGAGATTTGCACACTTGTTGCCACAGCTGGTTTAGACTCTGAATTTTCATGTGACATTAAAGCTGTCCAGCCCATAGTATTAACTTCAGTTTCCGCAACATTACTGCTCTCATTGTAAATCTTTCAATATTAAAACATTCTTCCTGACTTTTTAATTTTCTGTAAACTCTACTACTATTTTCTTTTATTTTGCCATTATGTTGGAACCAACTTTGCCATGAATCACTATCTCTCCTAAGTGCACTCATTTTACAGATCCTTCTCTATTTCCACTCTTTATTATTATAAAATTCCGTACTGCTGCGCCATTAAATTTCCTCCCCTTGGTCCTGTTAATAATTTCTTGTCTCATCTTGTACAGCAGTAGGAACAGTTTTCAGTTTACTGATTCTTGTCTGTGCTGCTCCCCACTACTGGGTTCATAGTTTTGGTGCCCATTATCTGAAATCTGCCTGCAATCAACCCTGATATTATTATCCAAATGGCCCCTTTGATTCCTATTTCTCCATAATTAAATCTTCCCTATGGCTTCTCTAGCTCCCATCATAATCATTGTTTCTGTTAGTATTACATTCCCACTAGCTATTCTGTCTGGTTTCTTTGGCTATTGTTTTAATTGTTTTTACAACTGGGTCTATCTTCTCAAAAATCCATCTTCTCAAAAAATTCTAAAAAACTTTCATCTGAGTTAGTAGGGCAGTCTATTAACTCCCACATTCCAGGCTCTTACAATCTTCTTTTTAATGCTGAGATCTCTGGCCGTGCACCAAGGAGACTACCGAGGTGTACTAAATTCCTTAATTCTCCCCAATAATTCTCTTGTGGCATATATTCGTGCCCTGTACACAGGTTAATTCAAAAATTTATTTCGAAGATTGATCGCTTTAAATGGCTCCTGTATCTACTTAAAAATAATTGTTTGCGTAATTAATAAGTATTAGGTAAATTAGAATTTTGTTTAGTCAGAGTTTACTCTGATCTCTGTAGTAATGTCTTAACAAATTTAGTTTTTTATGCAGCACTCACGCCATTGACGACTCAGTCCTTACAAGAATTCAAAAATCAACCGCATATTTACTATATGCGAAGCTTTTAGTTATAGAACTTACATAGCTGACCACCCTACATTTGCAGCGACATTATCCATTTCTAAATCATTTATTCTGTTATTGACTTATTCACCGTTTTTGACACTGACTTCGTCATCATCTTGCTCGGGTTACTAGCTCAGTTTACACTTCGCTTCTCAGAGCAGTTTGTAAATGTATTGGATCACAATTGTATTTGCTCATATCCATCTATCCCATTAAGGATGGCAATTTCTGCTCTGATACTCCAATTTTTACGTTCATATAATCAATTTCGTTTTCTGTTCTCCCAGTCTTGTTATCTAATTCGATTTTGAATCATTTTTCGAATTCGCCTCTGAACAGTAGATATCATTATTCGATTCGTTTTTAAGATGAACTGTTGTGGCGTTTAGTTGGCTCAGAGTCGAAATGAACATTGAACCCATCGAAATTTCGTCTACTTGATCAGGCCTTTGTGTACTCTCCAGCTCCTCTCCACTAGTAACAGATTCAATCACTAAGTGGGTGCTTTATTTCTTCCTCCATCGCCGTAGCTAAAAAGAGCACAGCAAAATAACGAATACCTGCCGCTGCTTTACGTAACTTATACTTAGCGACACGTAACTCTGTGCCGATACCTTAAACAGGTCCCTGGTGACGAGATGAAATGCAACGCTCACATGCATTACTCGCCGTTTACTGTGACCGCTGTCGATTGCTTGATAACCTTGAATCCGCTGGCAGCAGCCAGCACATGTTGAGTGCAACAGCAGTCTGATTTCCGCTGAGGGATATTTAGAATGCGCTCCAGGAAACGTTGCTCGTTGGCGGCTATACCAGTGCTGCTTCCTGTCGTTGCCTTCACGAAATCCTACACTACGTACCGAGTCAGTTCGTTACACGAGCTATCACGGAACACAAGCCCACATATGCGACATACTATAGTGCCATTGTTCTCTTAACATACAATACATTAACTCTCTGACCCTGCAAACCGCAATTGATTTTTGGCATCATCAATCAGCTTCCTCCACAGTGTTCTGTCCTTTGGCCATCTGGTCTCTCCATCTATTTTCGGTCTGCCTAAAGGTCTTTGCTCTTCGGGTTTCTTCTCCAACACTTCTTTCAGTCGTGTTCTCTGCTATCTTCTATAGAGGGTGACCAGTCCATTTCAGTCCCATTGTCTTGGCTTTCAGAACAATGTATGGTTGATTGTAAAACTGCCAGAGCTCTCCATTTTTTTTCTACACTATTCTTCTCCCTCATGGTCTTCCGCAGGATTTTATTTTCAAAAACGTTAATCTTTCTCTCTGTGTACTTATTTTCTACATATTTTTGTCTCATACAGTAATACTCAGCTGTTTATGGTTTTCTTGTAGCCTCATTTTGGTTTCTCTTGATAAAATTGAGGATAATAGTAGTCTGTTGAGTGAATATTATGCTCTGGATGCCACTTTTATTCTCGCTTCTGTTTCTTTTTTCTCATAATTTCTGTCACTTACTTCGACTCCCATATATGTAAACTCTTCTACTTCTTCAAACATGTGGTCATCAGTCTGTATGGTTTCCTTCCTTTTTGGCCTATAATCCCTTTCTATCCTCATGAATTTTGTTTTCTCATCGTTTTCCTGTGATTCGACTTCCTTAGCCTTTTGAAGTAGTTTTCTTGCCAGTATTTTCAGGTCGTCTAGATTTTAAATGCTACACGCAAAGATCAGTACATTCATTTTAATTCCTATGCTAATTCCCTCCTCTGCTTCACTTTTCGCGTTCAGTGCTTTCTGTATTATTACATTGGTGACTTACATCTCCTTGCCTAACCCATGTCTTTATTTCTAAAGCCATGTAATATTCTCTGCCCTGTGTGTACTTGTTTCACAATTGTGTCTCCTCCCTTCTCCAGTAGTTCAGCTGTTATTTCATCTCTCCCTGGAGCTCCGTTTTTTTTTAAATATTTTTATTGCTTCTGCACTCTTTTTCAATGTCGGCTATGTATCTAATGGCTTTACATTCTGATTTATGTTGTTCCTTCCTGTCTGTACCTCTTTATTCACTTTTAAACGATCCTCAGAACATTCCTCCCGAAATTACATATTTTTTGTTCTTTCCATAACTGTATTGCCATTTTTATATTTAATGCTATACATCCATGGTGTGTAACGTTTTCTCAAGAACTTAATTGACCTATAACATTTCTCTCATCCCCAGCAGTTTATCCTCTTCTGCTCTTCTCACTAGATATTCGGATTTTCGATGTGCTTTCTCTCTCTCTCTCTCTCTCTCTCTCTCTCTCTCTCTCTCTCTCTCTCTCTCTCTCTCCCTTTCGTTCTGAGAAAATTTTTGGTTTCCCTGTTAACATTTTCATATGCTTCCCTGCGTTCGTTGGAACCAGCCTATATGTGTTTTTCCTTTGATACTATTCTTTCTTTCACTTTATTCTCACATTCTTCCGATAACCATAGATTTTTCTTCCTATAACTTGATGAAAATCGCAAGCAGTAATATAGTTGTTAACATGAACAAATGTCCTAAAAGCACTGCTCTGAAATAACAATGTTTATTGAATCCTGTCTTGCTGTCGTGAGAGCAAATAACATATTGAATCATTAGCTCGATTGTCCACTAAGGCCAGGACATCACTTCGCTGTTCAAAGTTAATATTTAAAAACTTGGTTGTGGATAACTTTCCGAAGCCCACGCATCTATTCAGAAATTTCATAACTTTCTTAACACGATGCTGCAGTTCAAATTTTATGAAGATATACGGAAATTTCACATTTCGTTAACTGATCTGCTGTTCCGAATTAAAGTCCACGAGTGCAATTGATAAAAACTTATCTAAGTTCCAGAACTTCTAAAGAAATTTTACTAGTCGCTGGACTTCTTGCCCAAAAAATTCAAACAGTTTAATCGTAATTAACATGCAGTTCATCACCAAAAGTCCATACTCGCCGACCCCAAAAGTCGAACTGAACCCAGGCTAACATGACACCTGGCCATTAAAATGTTCATTAATTTTTTTGCCCTAAATTTTTATTCTCATAATTCATAATGTATTTACACAGAGAACTACGATTTTGATATATGTTCGAAGCTTGTATTTAACATACTGAAACCTGCAGATGTAATAAAAGTGGTGAATGCAAAGCCACTGAGAACAAATAAAAAAAAAACGATAATCTTCTATTTCTGCTTGTACTATTGACTTTCTGTCACTAGAGCTCGAACTAGCAGATGTAAGTGTATATCAACATTTGCGTGATAAAGATTATTTAAATCTATCTGTTGTGTTGGCTCTGTAATTAATTCAAGCCATTACCTCGTCTTTTACTTATTTATGCTCTTTCCTTCACATTGAACAAGCAAAATAGGTGATGTTCAGCCGGAATGTTCGGACACGAACGATCTGATATCATTAGTGTCCTTTCGTTAATTTATTTTCAGTTCCGTGCCCGAACCCTCCGTGAGATGTTTATTTGCATATTTCTCGACTGTGTGCAGTATTTTGCAGTTAAAACTACGCGAGTCTGGTTTGATTACGTTTTCGAAACAATGACATCTGTCGCCTACTCAGTGGCTTAATACCACGCAGATCTGCGGATAATAAAGAGGGTGGAGTTCAATAAGGTAAACTGTTATGTTAAAACAAGGAATTTTCCTGTGACACACTACAGCGTGCACTTCTCAGTAAACTCATTCACCCTCACTGAATTTTGCTTCCGCACTTCGGCAGTTAGATTGTTCTAAATTGCACCATTTCTAGGCTGTTAAATTCTTGCCACTCCTTTGAGTAGTGCTTCATCTGGCTCTTATTTAAAGGCGAGGGGTAAACATTTAAACATATATATATATATATATATATATATATATATATATATATATATTACATTAAACTTGTCGATACAGTAAGTATTATACACGACATAGGACGTAGTCGAATTTTCAAATTATTTACCGTTAAGAGTAGTTACTGTAATTTATTATAAATACTGCCGCTGCATTTATTTTTATGCAATTTATGTTGCACTAAAATAAGTGTTTAGTCATGGGATCAACGTTACAGCTAGAAACTGAATTTTTTTTCATACAAATTGTAAAGCTGTTTTCCGACAGCGCTGTTCAAGAGCTATACATTGGCACTTGTTTCGTTAAGGCCACATAAGGCGTCAAATAATTTGCAGCCTCTGAATTTGTGCCATGGCGGCACCCTCACAGCACTTTCAGACTAAGAACAGCCACTCGCCCAAGGAAAACAACTCGCAGTCATCTTTCAGACTACTTGTTGCTCTTATGATAGCCAGCTTACTTCGTAACCTTCATACTCTACCAGTAGTAGAAGTCTTAGTGTCGTCTGCTGATCAAACAGACAATTCTACACGCTACCTCCTCATAAGCTATGCTCGCCTGTGACGCGGCTTTCGCCGCACTGCGCCTCATCACCTGTCAAACCGGCGCGCGTCTAGCCGCACATGTATGTCATGTCACAACATCATAATTCTGGACATGCATCTTGAGGGACGATAGACTTACAGTATGTCACTGCTACTAAACAAACTTTGTTTGAATCCTAAAACTGTCTTCTTACTTACAATGTACCTTATCACATCTCTAGCATAAAATATTAAATTACTCTTCAATTATGTGCTTAAGAAGATAAAAAAAACTGTGCTGTATTCAGACTTTTCATTAAGATGTTATTTTTTGGAGCTATAAGCTCTTTCGTCTTCATACCAAACTATCTGCAAACATGTGTAGTTGTTAGTGCATGTATCTATGTCTATCTGCAACAAATAGCAATATTGTATATATCTGTCATTGTACTTATTTTCATTAGACATAATTGAAGCTGTCGCTGTCTGCTACTTTGCATGTCAAGTGTACCGCAGACGAAGTTGTTACTCTCTAGATCCATAGACTAACAACTGCATATGTTTGCTGATAGCTCAATAATAGCCACGATCCGAAACAAGCTTATATTGCCAGAAAATAAACACATTAAAGAAAGTATTTGAATATAGCAGAGTTTTGGCTTGCTATACATAAATGTCCTCTTAAGACATCTTTAAGACTGTCAGAAAAGAAGATTTCAATTATTTGACAGCAACACGCAGCCAGTGATTGTAAAATTAAACGTAGCCCAGCATTTGCTGAAAACTGTTATGAAAATGTAACATGTACTAAGGCCAAGGAACAGCTGCAATGATAAATTGAAATAACATCTGGAGTGGACCTTTATTCTGTAAAGAATATACAGTAATATCGTTTCATCTGAGTTCACATTTCGTGGCTGACATCAGCCGCTTCACATTATGCGAACTACATAAAGTAACTAATATTAGACCTCAAATAACTTCGGAAACCAATCACGAAGGATGCCCGCATCTCCAGCAGTGTAATCCTACTGTGATGGCACGTTCTCTTCTGCTCACTTGAGTCGAAATCCCTCGTTATGACTCTGCAAGTGGGGTCTTTAGTGGGCTGCTAGGCTCCTGATATTGCGTTTAGACTACCCTGCGGCTCTGTGGTGCGGGACAGTATCCAGTCTGTGCCTGATACAGTCTGGTTTACATCACGTGGAGGCGACCGTGCACCGCAGTCTTCTAACGAGGCTGCAGTAATCAAACAGACAAAATATGACGGGAACCAAAGTAAATTTTGGCAACATTATTTTTCTGGGTTTCGTTCCTTCTCCCATTATTCTAAATCTAACTCGAAACATACGTTCGGAAAACCAGTGTCAAGTGCATGGTTGAAAGTACTTCACACTGGACCGCATGTTAGGGTCCGTCCCCGATCCAATCGCAGAGGTCTGCAAATTGGGCATTTTGCTCGCTCATACTTGCTCGAACGCACTGCGCTCGGGCATGACGTACACGAGTGTGAACGCCTAGAGCGGTCAGGTTAGGTTCGAACGAGACGCCTTTGAGTGGGCAGAGGTCGCACGGCACGGCGCGTTCGCCGCGCTGCTTTTGTGACACCGTGTGTGCCTGCAGGCTGGTTTTAATTCTAACATACGCCCACCACCTGGTGGAACTACACTCACATCAATTTAGTTGGGTTTTAGGCGTATTTTCCTGGGTGTTACTGTCTAGTCCCAACATCTTTACAATCCGTAACAGAAAATAGCTTGTTATATACAGTATCGGAAGTTTTTGAACGTTGTTTCACAGGAAACGTAAATAACTGCCAACTTTTCTAATAATGGTTGCTCTGAGAATGAAAAATTTGTCAAGATTTCATCTACTCGCTCGGGGTCACATCTGCTTTCACTGTCAAAGATAATACATTTTAGCTTATCACATTTTAGACTGGGACACAAAACATTCTTCTCGCTAAATTATATAGCCTGGGAAAGAGAGTACCATTATACGTGCATTCCTCAAAATGATCGCCGTCGTCATCAATATCATTTCTGGTTAAATACGTCGACGTCATTGGTAGGTTGAGTATGATGTGCCCTACAGTCTAGTCACTTATAAAATAGAGGCAACATTGTTTTGGTTGTTGAGTAGTGCTGACATTCTATCGTTGGCCCTGAATACAGAGTTACAGGTATAAAAAATAGTAAGACATTCCTGTCACATTATACTTTTGCTCTAACTTTACATGGAACTGATATTTCATCAAAAATTTGACGTACAATATGTTACCTCTCATCCCTATCAGAAACGAACATAATTTTTAATAATCGGAAGCCGGCCACGGTGGTCTAGCGGTTCTGGCGCTGCAGTCCGGAACCGCGGGACTGCTACGGTCGCAGGTTCGAATCCTGCCTGGGGCATGGGTGTGTGTGATGTCCTTAGGTTAGTTAGGTTTAAGTAGTTCTAAGTTCTAGGGGACATGACCTAAGATGTTGAGTCCCATAGTGCTCAGAGCCATTTGAACCATTTTAATAATCGGAATGATGACTACAGAAATGCTACTATTCCGTCCAAAGCCCTAATTCAAAATTCATCCTCTATGAGATGGTGACAGCGCCCTTTCGGAGCTCGTAGTATCTATAGTCAATAGAAGATAACACGACATTTCTACTGTGCTGCTGAAAAAAAAGTTATACTGAAACTGGCATTTCGTAATTAAGCACAGCTTTCGTTTGCTGAAGACGCAGCGTGTATTAAACAAGAAAATTCGGTCTACAGTAACGTAAACGAACTTCTTTACTTTCAGACTGCGATACAACAGCTTTTCAGTTTATGCACTCACAACACAACACAGTGAACTGTAGCATATTTCTCTGTTCGATCACTTCTGTTGCATCTTTGAATGGTTCTAAAAATTTCACAAGTTCTTTTACAGTGTCATTGTCGTAATCAGTAGATTTTTCAGAGTAGCACTTCTCGGCAGGTACTTCCATGATTTCGTCGTACTGCCTAACCGCAGACTGTCGTATACCAAACTGTTTATTCCATCTAGTTTCCGTTTCTTGTTTCTTGTCTGATTAAAATTCACGTCATGTTTCTTCATGAAATAGGTAGTATATTTGGCAACCCAGGTCGTGGAATAAACTACAGAACTTCATTTTTCAAATACACATACTAGAAAATGTATTTCAGGACTATGCTCAAAACATTTGCAATGGAGGCATAATGCTGAAAGGATTGCAGTCCCTTGAATATATTAACGCCTTGGTCACTGAAAAATGAAATCTTAGAAAAAAGCTCGGCATTTTATCCTAAGTTAAATAACGTTCCCTCACTGCAGGTCTTAATAAATTCACCAGATTTTTTTTCTTCTTAGAAAGTAAGTTGCCTCAATACCATATTGCACAGTACCTAATCTTGATAAAGTATGCAGTAATAGAAGGTAACAGTTTCCCAATATGTATTGGGCCACATTTTAGGTATACATGTCCATGCATTCACGCCTGAAGAGTACTGAGCATCATCATCGCCTGTATTTCGTCTTCTTGTCTGGGAAGTTCCATTTCTCTTAGAATGAGTCAAAATGTTTGATAGCCCACATGTGCCATTTACAACTTCCTTACAAGCGCGAAATCCTCCATTTGATTTCAATGTAGATGAGAGAAGAGCTCTGCACACATTTCTACACACTCTTTGCGCTACTATAACTTTCACTGAAACTGGTTATCGTTCAGAACTTACACTTTGCCATATTCTGTAGATATGTGGTTTCAGATGTGTGGTAGAGGATCAGTGGGACAGGGGCGCAGAACACCTACCAACAGTACAGTCAGCTGACAGGATTTTCACCCTTATCATTCACTAATGAAAATCTCATGACAATCGTCTTTCATACTCAGGACATACTCATTCGAATCAACTTTCACTACCGTATTCTCCTTCACCTCCTGTTCAGTTTCTATATTCTTGTGGGGGGCGACTGAGTGGCATTTGGGAAACTAGAAGAGATGCTCAGGAAATTCGAATATGGTAAGCTAGAACGAGCGTGAGGAAAGTACGGATCAGAAACGGAGCGAGTTCGAGTCCAGTATTGAGGGTAGCATACAGTAGAAAGAGGAGCCGCTGTTACTGGCGCCTATACTGGCTGCTCTCCTCCTCACTGTAGTTTCGAGAAAATGACGAGTCGGAGAATAGTGAGTGGCACTGCGGCCACTTTCTACTTGTCTACTTGTTACCTCTTACTGAAGCGTGCAGCATTGTAAGACTAGCCATGACGTGGTACCTAACTTGAGTGCACGATCTTTCAGTGTTTTGTAGCGCTGACAGTGCGAGAATGACTGGCTCTCGGGATCAGATGGACTCTAGCAAAACTGTGAAGTGTGAGACAGTAGAGGATGTAAAATGAAAATTAAATGATGGAATGTACATAATTGCCATTGTGCTCCAGAAAAGAAAGAGTGACGTTTCCACCCTGAGAAAATATAGCGTGATCCATTAAACGAAAACAGGGGCCGGAGCGACGCCACTGATATGTCATTGCTACCAAAAAGCGCATAAATCGTGTTTCAGTGGCACTCGTCTTGTAAGCGTATAGTCATATCGCTAGCTTGGTTGCGAAGTATCTTCGCGAGGAGCTGCATTTTTTGCAGAGTCGAGCACGGAACACGAAGCTGCTATGTTGTTCAAGCGACTCTGAGCACTTAACATTTGAGGTCATGAGTCCCCTAGAACTTAGAACTACAAAAAACTAACTAACCTAAGGACATGACTCACATCCATGCCCGAGGCAGGATTCGAACACGCGACCGTAGCAGTCGCGCGGTTCCGGACTGAAGCGCCTAGAACCGCTCGGCCACACAGGGCGGCTGCTAAGTTGTGTTGTCGGTCTTCCTGCATGGGAAAGGCATTATTATGGAAGTTCAAATGTGGCTGCAAGTGCTATTACTATGAAATAATGAGATACGGAAAGGATTCAGTGAAAAGTACGTAAAGAAGTAATTAAACTTGAGCAGTGCCGGCGATGACGTATTTGAGTACCGGCACGTTTGCTTGTCGTACCGTACATCAATCATCCGCAACGTGTTCGGCATCCCAGACTGAACTAATGAGAATCACTAAAGTAGCTTACGACAAAGGAGAGCAATAAATGCTAGTGTCTTGTAGCGAGCGTGAGAACACGCTTTCGGTCATCGCGTTTCCGCATCATCAACAATCAGCCGCGTCGCGGCGGTTAAGCGCAAGCTCGTACAAGTGAGAACTGTGAACTGTAAATTAACTTTTATGAACAGTGCTATATTATTACAAGTGTCAAGAAGGACTGGTACCAGATATCTGTGTGTACGTGACGAGCGTAAGAACTTTCGTTCGATTATTCGGTTTCCGGATTATCAACAATCACCCACGTAGTGTCGATTACGCGTAAGCTCATCCAAGTGATAATTTTGGACAGATAATCGTCAGCATCGCCTGTGCATCTATCACCGAAGGTTCGGCCAGAGTAAGATGTGAATATTGTACAGTAATAAGGGAATGATAATTATGACCTCTATTCAAATAAGCAAGAATGTTAACTGGCATCAACGCTTAAGACTTAGTGAGTAAACAGTGCAACCTGCGACTTTCTTATCGTCCCAGAATATAATTGTTCATACCAGACGTAGGACAGGATTTAGTGTTGAGTGGCTCCCCTAAACCCGTTTTTATATTTATATACATAATTTCACGCAAGCCAGCAGCAGTGTGGAGCAGAATTGATATGGCCGCCGCAGGAGTATCAGTTACGTGGCGTTGACAGGGCGCACGATCAAAGTATTACGTTTAAGTGTCCCCCACCACTTGTACTCTCGGGCGTGTTACAGTCTGCTGCGGAGATCTTAAACCATTAGCATGGTTAATGGTTTCAGGTTCAGAAACGTAGCCGAAGCACTGTTTTCTGCAGGAACAGAAATCGGTTGTGAAGTTGATATGGAGGCCATACAACCTCGTCCGACAACGGTTAAGAATCGAGTAATTTCGATTGTAGAAGCCATCAAAAAAGAGCTGGTTCCACAAGTTGCTGTTGCTATTACGAATAAAAGAGCTTATTTCCAAACCAGTATGTAAAATAACCTACACTACAATGACTGTATCCACTATTAGTGAAACGTGGCATATGGAGCACAGAATACTGCTTACCACCTCGCTTCCGATAAGGAAAACAGCGGGTAACGTTTCGTCGCAGGTCGTTCCCCGTTTCGAGTCCTTGGAAATTTCTGAGTACTTAATGAATTCGAGACCTTTGAACGTTCTATCGCAGTGGCAGCTCCGAAAGACTTCACTAGACTTCCTTGCGCTTCTCAGAGTCCAAACATATCTTTTAGTGGGAGTTCTTAGCACTACAACCACAACTTACTCGTGAACTCATGTAGGAGAAACAATAAAATCGTGTAAAACAGTAGTGGCAAGTTTTAAGAGAACTCGTCTTTCAAAAAGACTCACAAAATCGCTTAAACAAGAGGTCGAAGTCCGTTGGAACACTTTGTTAGACATGCTGGTTTCAGTACGTGATACTTCGATAGAACTCAAAGAATTCATGCGACAAAAAGTGTTAAGTAGACTGCAGAATATAGATGACCAGAACCTAAATGAGCTTATCATGTTCCAGAAACCATGGAAGGAAGCCAGTTACAATCCAGAACCAGAAAATTATCAAACTCTTAATTTGGTACTTCTCTGGCAGTATGAACTTTTTGATGAGCACTAAGGAATTAGATGGTGATCTCAAGGCACTACTTAAAACAAGATGTAGAAGTTATGTGAACGGAAGGATTGATAAGACTAAACTGCACTTGCACCACAAGATCGCAACATTTTTGTGTCCTTCACATATTGTGTTCTTTTGATGCTGACCACTGAAAACAGAGGTATTGTTTTCAAAGTGGTTGGTGCTCTGCGTGTAAATATTTCAAGTGAGTGAACAAATATATCTGCCGACTTTGCTACGCTCTTGGAACATGATTTCGAGCGGATGCTGCGACCTCCGTTCTCTCTAGTTACCAGTGGTTCACATGAAACTAAATGAGGGCCACCGAAACTGCGTATCCGTTGAAGTTCCAGAGGTATGCGAGAAGTTTGGACCATGCGGACTAACATCGCGAACTAACGTTGTACCTCGGATATTCTTGGATGGTGGAAAAAACATGTCAAGACAGCACCTTGTGTGCAAGTGTAGCTAGGAACATACTATGCATTCCAGTCTCAAGTGGACCTAGTGGGAGTAACGACAGTGTGCACATTTGGTTGCTACCCTATGTCGCAGTCGCCTGGAT
This sequence comes from Schistocerca americana, assembly GCF_021461395.2. Taxonomy (NCBI): domain Eukaryota; kingdom Metazoa; phylum Arthropoda; class Insecta; order Orthoptera; family Acrididae; genus Schistocerca; species Schistocerca americana. Next base: position 649,003,885 of record NC_060122.1, read on the forward strand.
CCTGATGCTGTGGGTGACATTTTAATGGTTCACGGCAACAATGGTCTGTTAAATTCTCGTGACGTAAAGTAAATGATGGCGATACAACTCAAATATCAATGTGATCTTATGTGATAATGTTATTTACATTTAAAGATTTTTTCCTACTGTCTCATAAAAACGCCTAGTTGCCGGACCATCGTCTCCCAGCAATAAAGTATCGACGACCAACGACACAGTGTTGTCGCGTTGCTCGCGCGTCGTTAAATGATGCCATACTGGTCTTTAACCCAGGAAGCTAGGAACAGGCATTTTAAGGCTGTCTCTATGCTAGCGAAAGGTGAAATGCCTTGTACAACATTACTGGAAGTAAACTACTAATATACACTAATAAGTCAAGTGTGTCAGTTTGTGTATTCTTTTTCTTATGTAACTTGTTTTTGTGGGTTAATAGTGAGTTGTGCAGTGAATCACCCATTTCTGTAATTTTTTGAAACCTGCTGTAAACTTATTTTAATATTTCACAACGATTCAGAGAAACTACCCCAGTTTCGCATACTGTTTTCCTGTACTGTCCCCACAAACATGGTAACTTGTGGAAAATCTGTGTGTATCAGCGAAATTGTTACACTTCCTCTGAATAGAGAGCATATACTAAACTAAATGTACAGCAGTCTTCGGAAACGTAGTGAAACACACACATACACACATACACACACACACACACACACACACACACACACACACACACACACGCACGCACAAACACACAGGGTGATTCAAAATTCCTATTACAGACTGACAGGAGTTGTAGAAGAGTTCTTCTAGATGAAGTTTAGATAAGGAACACATGTCCAGAAATGTGCCGTATGGATGTAAAATAAGTCTGAAGATCGGATTGCTTCCAAATATCCCACTTCACGCTACGCACTCAAACTCAGAATAGGGCGCAGTCGTCAGTCCCTGTTGTAATTTTGACATCACTTAACACCTTCGTTCTACTATGTTCGAAAATAGGAGAGTTGGCTGTGTTGCTCCACAAAAGTGCTGCACTCTAGACTTTGAAGAGGTGCTATTACAGCACACAACTCAGAGCCTATTGTATACGCCGTGTGGGTACCGTTAAACTGGAGAGTTGAAAATGTTCCGACCTTCAAATTTATTTTGTCTCCAAACGGTTCATTCCCGGACATGGGTTATTCATCAAAACTTCATCTACGAAGTCCCCTCCACAAGCCCTAGAAAACTGTAATAGAAATCGTGAATCACCCCGTCTGTGTGTGTGTGTGTGTGTGTGTGTGTGTGTGTGTGTGTGTGTGTGTGCGCGTGCGTGCGTGTTTATGGACACTCTATGAAAAAAGGAAAGTAAAAAACACACTATGAAGGAATGATCCGTATGGAGTGGAAATCGGAAAGATGTAATGTGTGTGTACAGACAAACAAACGATTACAGTTTCAAAAACATTGGATAATTTATTCAAGAGAAAGAGCTTCACAAATCGATCAAGTCGATATGGCGGTGGTCTCCCTCTGGAGGACCTTAAGCAAGTTGTTATTAGGTTTGACATTAATTGATTGAGTTATTGGATCTCATGGAGGGATATCGTGCCAAATCCCATCCAACTGGCATGTTACATCGTCAAAATCCTGAGTTGATTTGACTCATCTGCCCATAACGCTCCTAACTATCTCAACTGGGGAGAGACGCGGCTACTTTACTGGCCAAAGCAGGATTTTTAAAGCACGAAGACAAGCAGTATAAACACTCGTCGTGTGCGGCGGGGGCATTATCTCGCTGAAAAATAAGCTCAGGATGACTTGCAGTGGAGGGCAACAGAATGGCGCGCAGAACATCGTCGACGTACCGCTGTGCTGTAAGGGTGCTGCAAATGACAACCAGAGGAGTCCTGCTATGAAATGAAACGACACCGCAGACCGCCACTCCTGGTTGTCGAGCTGTATGGCGGGCCCAAATCAGGCTGGTACCCCACCACCGGCCGGCCTGGAATCTCACTAAATGGAGCAGAATTGTCTTCAGTAATGAGTCCATCTTCGAATTGAGCCCCTATCACTAGCGAAGACGTGTCTCGAGACGCCCAGACAGCGGTGGGTTACCAAACCGGATCCATAAATATGTATATAATACGTACTTTCAGAGTCACACATATACAGGGTGTTACAAAAAGGTATGGCCAAACTTTCAGGAAACATTCCTCACACACAAAGAAAGAAAATATGTTATGTGGACATGTGTCCGGAAACGCTTACTTTCCATGTTAGAGCTCATTTTATTACTTCTCTTCAAATCACGTTAATCATGGAATGGAAACACACAGCAACAGAACGTACCAGCGTGACTTCAAACACTTTGTTACAGGAAATGTTCAAAATGTCCTCCGTTAGCGAGGATACATGCATCCACCCTCCGTCGCATGGAATCCCTGATGCGCTGATGCAGCCCTGGAGAATGGTGTATTGTTTCACAGCCGTCCACAATACGAGCACGAAGAGTCTCTACATTTGGTACCGGGGTTGCGTAGACATGAGCTTTCAAATGTCCCCATAAATGAAAGTCAAGAGGGTTGAGGTCAGGAGAGCGTGGAGGCCATGGAATTGGTCCGGCTCTACCAATCCATCGGTCACCGAATCTGTTGTTGAGAAGCGTACGAACACTTCGACTGAAATGTGCAGGAGCTTCATCGTGCATGAACCACATGTTGTGTCGTACTTGTAAAGGCACATGTTCTAGCAGCACAGGTAGAGTATCCCGTATGAAATCATGATAACGTGCTCCATTGAGCGTAGGTGGAAGAACATGGGGCCCAATCAAGACATCACCAACAATGCCTGCCCAAACGTTCACAGAAAATCTGTGTTGATGACGTGATTGCACAATTGCGTGCGGATTCTCGTCACCGCACACATGTTGATTGTGAAAATTTACAATTTGATCACGTTGGAATGAAGCCTCATCCGTAAAGAGAACATTTGCACTGAAATGAGGATTGACACATTGTTGGATGAACCATTCGCAGAAGTGTACCCGTGGAGGCCAATCAGCTGCTGATAGTGCCTGCACACGTTGTACATGGTACGGAAACAACTGGTTCTCCCGTAGCACTCTCCATATAGTGACGCGGTCAACGTTACCTTGTACAGCAGCAACTTCTCTGACGCTCACATTAGGGTTATCGTCAACTGCACGAAGAATTTCCTCGTCCATTGCAGGTGTCCTCGTCGTTCTAGGTCTTCCCCAGCCGCGAGTCATAGGCTGGAATGTTCCGTGCTCCGTAAGGCGCCGATCAATTGCTTCGAACGTCTTCCTGTCGGGACACCTTCGTTCTGGAAATCTGTCTCGATACAAACGTACCGCGCCACGGCTATTGCCCCGTGTTAATCCATACATCAAATGGGCATCTGACAACGCCGCATTTGTAAACATTGCACCGACTGCAAAACCACGTTCGTGATGAACACTAACCTGTTGATGCTACGTACTGATGTGCTTGATGCTAGTACTGTAGAGCAATGAGTCGCATGTCAACACAAGCACCGAAGTCAACATTACCTTCCTTCAAAATGGTTCAAATGGCTCTGAGCACTATGGGACTCAACTGCTGTGGTCATAAGTCCCCTAGAACTTAGAACTACTTAAACCTAACTAACCTAAGGACATCACACACATCCATGCCCGAGGCAGGATTCGAACCTACGACCGTAGCGGTCGTGCGGTTCCAGACTGTAGCGCCTTTAACCGCTCGGCCACTCCGGCCGGCTACCTTCCTTCAACTGGACCAACTGGCGGTGAATCGAGGAAGTACAGTACATACTGACGAAACTAGAATGAGCTCTAACACGGAAATTAAGCGTTTCCGGACACATGTCCACATAATATCTTTTCTTTATTTGTGTGTGAGGAATGTTTCCTGAAAGTTTGGCCGTACCTTTTTGTAACACCCTGTATACATACACGTACACAAACAATATTCGCTGATAACAGATCAGTATTAGTAAATAATTAGCGACTCGCTCTGGATTAGCACGGGTGGCATGAAGTGCCAACGACCATACGGCTAGTGTGGCGTTGCGCTAATGAATTACGTACATAAATCTTCCACATTAGTATGTCGGTGATAACCGTATCAAAATCTCTAGCAGTTCCTGAGATTAGCGTTCATATACAGAGAGGAACTGTGGAGGGGGCCTTTAACGTGTAATGTGTACAGTTAATCGTCTTGTCCAACCGTCAGAAATCCTGTGATTCTCGCTTACAATAGCGAAGACATGTACTTGCTCTCCATTCCTCGCTGGCGTGCACACTTGCATCCGCCAACAGCCTCAAGTGATATGTTGTCGGTTACGTGAGCGGTGATGGAGACCGGCGAGTCGAGTCCTCGACCATACGGAGACGGCGAGTTCGGGAATGACGTCATAGTATCCGATGCAGAGTTTAAAGAGAATTTACGGTGCTCATTTCTGACCTCGCAAAGAACATGTGACGTCACAGCAGTTGGCTTATACCCGCACTTCGCGGAAGTTCAGCTCAGTTCAGGGCCAAACGGGAAATCAATATGTAATTGAAAAGGTAACCACTAAAGATCTTAACTTTGTTGTGTGCTATCGAGAGCTTGCATTAATTCAAACTCGCAGTTAAGATTTACTAAACTCGTGTGAAATAGTTACTCGTTCACGTCAATTACCTCACACTCCCCTGCCCTGGCGTACGGGGCTACAAGTCCCACCGCCACACCATCACCTGCCCATGTTAGGCAAAATTCTTCTGCCTGTCTCATGTAGTACTACCACCGTCGGAGGGTGGTACGGGACTACAAGTCCCACCGCCACACCTCCAAAATGAATTGCAGTGACGGAGTCACTGCACTGTGGAAATTTACTGCCTCACCAACACAGTTAGACCGCAATAGACCGGTGATGCTGTATTGTAACATATCACCCCGGACTACAAGTCCCCCCGTCATTCACCCGCCGTTCTCGTGATCGCTAACATCTGATTTGTAAATGCCTATACCCAGTATGTTGGTGGTACGTCCGCGTTTTCGACCTGCCATTCTCGTGATGAAAAACATCTGATTTTTATGTAACTATTCCCGGTAACTCTCCGAAATGTAATCGTTACATTCTCTGGGCATTTGTCTAGAAGTGCCATCTAGCCGATTTCAAAAATTCTTATACTTCATCTTGGTTTTTGTGTATCAGGCTAGAGTGGATTTCAAGATGGCTATGCATAGTCGATAGCTGAAATTTGTACGATCAATTCCTAACATTCCGATCTCGAGCAACCTTGACAATTTTCTTGATATCGTTATTCGTTTCCGAGATACAGAAGAGCAAAATTTTTTTCACGTAAAATCTGGTTTGAGATGTAAGATTTTGGTTACTTCAGTTGCACGTAACAAGTTTATCAACGTTTTTCCGACCCTTTGTACCGTGGCAAGGAGGGGAACCAGCGGGAAAATGCTCGTATCAGGACACAAACAGAGCGAATACACTCCTTCTGAAAAGACCATGACTAAAAAGTAGGGTAGCTGTTGCTTCAATCTACCTTCTTCAGCACCTCTAAAACTTTTCCCAAAAATTTTGCAATGCGAATATATTCGTGCATTTTTATGGTAAGATAGGATATAACGGCAGTGGAAAAGAAACGTGAAAGTAAGAAATACTGGAAGTTAGTATGCAGTGGTTGTGGTATAGAAAGTGGGAGGGAGACAATGGCTATGTGAGAGAAAGAGAGGGACGCTGTGGAACATAGTTGACAGTTACAAAACAGCAGTGGGAAAAGGGTGAATGAGTTAGTACCAGTGAGAGAGGAATAAAGAGAAGTGGAATTGGGAGAGAAGCAGTGATGAAGGGAGAGAGAGTCTATACCAATGACAACGTGGAAAAGAGAGAGTGTGATAGTGAGAAGAGACAGTGAGAAGGAATGAATCAGATAGTGGCAGTAACAGAGAGCAACATGCAGTGAGAGGAGAGAGTAGTAGAAGAGCAGAAGGAGACTGTGGCTGCGTGACATGAGGCAGTGACAGTTGAAGAGACACAAAGAGATAGTGACAATGGTTTGGGCTGAATATGTAAGTGAGAAACGGCAAGAGGGACTGGGTGTGTAGGAGTGGCTTACTTGTGGGTTTGAGCTTAGGGGAGTGAGAAGTGACAAGCATGTTAAAAATACAACGAATATGTTTGCATGCCAAAATTTTTGGGAAATTTGTAAAGCTGCTGAGGAAGGTAGAATGAGGCAACTGGTACACCACTTCGCAGAGTTTTTTTAAACAGGAGGACATTCGCCCTTTTTTGTGCTCCGATAGGAGCGTTTTCCCGCTGGTCAGCATATGACTGAATATTTATGAAGATCTGTGAGATAGCAATTGATTATAGATAGCTGTATTATCTGCAGAAAGTCTAAGATTGGTAATAATGTTGTCCACCAGGTCAGTAACACACTACACGAACCATAAAGTCCTAACACACTTCTGTGAGGAACGTCTGAAGTTCTACATCTGGCGATGTCTCTTCATCCGAGGTACCATGCTGCATACTCCCTACGAAGAAATTCTCAATCTTGTCACAAATTTCTTTCGATACCCAACGTAGCCATACCTTACCTTTGTCTTGAAAAAAAAAAAAAATAATAAAAAATAAAAAAAAACTGTGTTGCCGATTTTCAGAAATCAAGCAATATTGTACACAACGGATTACCTTGATACACAGCTTAAATGGACTTACTTACATAAACTAAGACGTTTGCAGTCTGGTTAAAATTATTTGCTAGTTGAAACTTCACAGCCTGGAACTCAGTTCCCCTGAACCAGCGGTTCCCAACCTTTTTTGACTCGCAAACCCCTTCTACAATTATCTGAGCTGGATGAACCACTGACTTTTAAATATATATACAGGTACATGCATAAAATTTAATTCTAAGCAAAAGATTTAATAATCTTAAATTAACTTAGCCCTTAACGGTTACAACACAAATTTATAGTAGTTATGGCTTAGAAGTTACACAGTGTGCAGACCTAGTTGCAATAAAAAATACAAGTATGCGTTGTAATTATTCACCTCTTACTTGAAATTCACTGAGAAGGTTGCGCTGCTTTCCATGGCACTGAGCTTTGAAGTCAGGGACCACAGAAGTTAAATAACGTCTCAAATCACTTTCAGCACGAAGTCTGTTTATGTATTTACTTTATAAATAGGCATATGGAGAAACTGACGTTTCACAGAAATATGTGAATGAAAAGGATAATAAAGCCGTTATGGCTTTATTCACTGGCACTAGGAGCTCCTTCAGACTTATCCATAATCCAGTTAATGACAAAGATATATAGCTTTCCTGTTACTGAAGATCAATGGAAATTCCAAAAAGCCGCTCTTTCTCATTTATGCTTAATGTGACTTTTAAAATCGTTGACTCTTCGAAGGTACTGCGAAACAAGTTGTTATTATTGGATATAGCAGAGAAATATCCTCAGAAGTAATTTGCAAGTCCCTTCAAATATTCCTTAAACATGTTCTTGACCTTTTCGTCCAAGAAGTCGTGAAGGGTATCAGAGCACTCTGTTTGGTTCCTAATGAAACACGTTTCCCAAAACTTAAGTTATTTAATTAATAATTCGATACGGTCTTGGAGAATACGAACGGTCGTATCTGACTCGTGGAGAGATAAGTTTAAACCCCTAATTTCTGAGAAAATATCTGCCAGATAAGCTAAAGTCTGAAGCTAGATTTCATCTTCCATGGCCCCAGAGAAAAACGTAAACTTCGTCTTTAAGCTCATAGAGTCTGGAAACAATTCTGCCTCGAGGTAGCCACCTATCATCAGTGTGAAACAATAAACACTAGTACCTCACAAAGCACTGTAAACACGCAGGAATTCGTAGGGCGAGCCTTAATAAAATTAATTTTCACTGCAACGTCCAGCACAGATTTCAATCCACAGGGCATGCGTTTAGAAACACGAGCCTGTCTGTGAGTGCAACATAGTCTCCAAAAAATTTCGGTACTATCGATTTCACTTTGGCAATAAACCCAGCATAGCTTTAACACCGTCATAGCCTTAATATCGTCTGAATAAATGCCTATACAGCGAGTACAATCTATTCAATATTCGCGACAGTATTCGTCTGGTAACTTAAATATATCTCCTCCCGCAGTTCTCTCTTTTAAGGATATGCAGAATAGCAGTTCCTCTTCTACCAACTCCCCAATAATATAGCGGACGAAACTGGCAACATAGTCGATTCGTCAAGCTGAACTGCAAAACAACTGGCCGAACTCTTTACAGAGTTTCATTTTCGACGTAATATGCCATGTCTTTAGTGCGGCGGTTGATCGTATTGTGGTATAAAATTAGTCAAAGAACTTTTTGACTCAACTTTCAGTGCAAAAAAAAAAAAAAAAAAAAAAAAAAAAAAAAAAAAAAAATCTGCAGATTAATTTACATTGGTGAGGTGGTTAATTTCTAAATGGTGTTTAAGTAGAGAAGGTTTCAGACAACTGTAAGCAAGAATGTCGCCGCAAACAACACACTATGGTCTTGGACAGTCATTGTCACCCATATATGAAAACCGAAACCTAATGTAATTATCGTAATAGTTTAAGTTGCTTACACACGGGTTCACTATTGTCGGATTGACACACATCACTAGAAGATGAATGACCTGTTGGCACAACACTAATTTGCGATTTTGTTAAACCCTCTTTCCCCTTCAAACAACCCCTTTCCAACGAGTTATTCATTTTAATGTGAGTGGAAACGATTCTCATACACAACTGACAAATTACTGCATTTACCATAACGAAAGAAAACGTAGGCAGTTGTTAAAAATCAAAGGCGTCACCGCCATGCAACCGTTCCATAGTGGAGTCGCGGTGCTGTTGTCAGTATTGTTAGGACACAAAGACACTGGCAGACTAAATTTCCATTGTGGCGAAATCAAATGCGTTCCTAACGTTGTTTCGTAACTTTAAATCAGGCATTCGCCGTAAATATTAATGAGGCGTGTGCGGCTCGCGTTGATGTCGTTCATAGCTTGGCATCTTGTTATAGCGATAGTGGCGTCTCGTTTTCTTAGTGTGTTCACTGGCGCCACTACGTTTGCTCGCCTTGTCTGTGCGTGAGTGGCAGCAGCAGCACTTATCGATAGCGTGTACTGTGGTACCATCTTTGGAGCGGCCTCGGGTATTTCCGGGTCGTCGTGTGTCGAGCAAGTTGGGTTGGGACGGAGTAGCACTGAGGTCCGGACAGCCAGTACTCGCCCGACCGCTAGCGACACACATGCACTGTCCGAAGGAAGGATGTGGTCGCGAGAGTGCACGACCACGTCAAGGACCGGATTCAGCGAGTTGGAGTTGAATGGACCGTGATATGCGAGTAGTGCAACTTTCAGCTGTGTCTGTGTCCGCCCGTCGAAGTGCCCTCATGGCAACAAGTTGTCAGTCGGCGATTTATACTGGGATCTTTCCCGTGGCTGACTTTAGTGGGGACGGCCGTTGGTTGGTCGTTCGGTCGTTCGTCGCAGCGGACGACGTGTATTTGGCCTTCCGACTGCTTTTGACTTCTCTGTGTTTGTGCCAACTTATAATTCGTCCATGTTGTTTCACAGTGACTGGTTTTAGTATTTTGAGTTGTTGGTGGAATTGTTTTCCTGGATCCGTGTGTATCTTTTGGTTTTGAATGAGCAGTTATTTTAATGCTGTCTACGTACTGGATTTGGTGAGGAGGTTGCGAACGGAGATGGTTCGGTTGGGGCGCAGCAGCGAGCAAGTCGTTGCAGCGCCAAGGGCAAGCGCAAGGGGCCGCTGGCGGCGTGCTGCCGCTGCTGGATCGAGGAGGGGTAACAGAGAGCGACGATTTAGTTGCACATCGAACCCTGGACGTTTAAGCTAAGTGAAGAGTTAACTGCTAATGCAACCTGGACTATTTTCAGATCTCGCCTTTCGTCGACGGGTTGTTGCTCCCAGGACCGCTGAGCCTGGCGGCAACGAATGAAGTGTTTCGAAGCGGTGAAATATTGCAGCCGTCTTTCTCTATTTGTTATCCATCATTGAATTTAATACTATTCTTATTAGTGAAGAGCAAAAAAAAAAAAAAAATGGTTCAAGTGGCTCTGAGCACTATGAGACTTAACTTCTGAGGTCATCAGTCCACTAGAACTTAGAACTACTTAAACCTAACTAACCTACGGACATCACACACACCCATGTGCGAGGCAGGATTCGAACCTGCCACCGTAGCGGTCGCGCAGTTCCAGACTGTAGCGCCTAGAACCGCTCGACCAGTGAAGTGCAACTTGCTGTATTTTCTGCCTTGTGACCGCTAACGCCCAAGCTACCTGTCCTGGAGGTCAGTGTACTTTTGTGGCAGTGCACCTGTCCTTGTCGTGTTGATGCTGTCCTTCACGGCGTGTAGATCGTCAGCCTCTTGTAATGTATTGTGTATTTTTTTTTTTTTTTTTTAGATAGAGAGAGGGACATCTACCTTGGTGGTTCTAGTGGTTTCTTCGGCCTTTTCTGAAGACGTAGTGGTGTCTGTCTCTTCGCCCTTGCCTAAAAATACCATCGTTGTACCGCTGATCGGACGTTAGGGGCAGCGCGGGATTAGCCGAGCGGTCTGGGCGCTGCAGTCATGGACTGTGCGGCTGGTCCCGGCGGAGGTTCGAGTTCTCCCTCGGGCATGGGTTTGTCCTTAGGATAATTTAGATTAAGTAGTATGTAAGCTTAGGGACTGATGGCCTTAGCAGTTAAGTCCCATAAGATTTCACACACATTTGAACATTTTTGGACGTTAGGGGGATTGGTTTGTCGGTCGGTCAGCGCTTAAGCTGCCCCTAGTTGAGTGGCGTGAATACAACTCTTGGCTGCCTGTCTCACCTTACCTTATGTTTGAGCTATCTTCCCAGACCGACGCTTGGAACACTTGCTGAGAACCACTTGTTCTGATTCCTTCGATTGTGAGTTCGTTTTAAGGATATTTGTAATTTTCTAATTAATGTTGGTGTGGCCTTCAGCCGAGCAATAATTTCACTTCTATGGTGATAAGGTCTTCAGTCATGCTACAGTTTTTTTGTAGGCAAACTTGTTTTAAAAGCAAAGCATTTGTTGAATTGGGAATTGTTCTTCTGATTTCTAATTCAGGTCTTCAGCCGTTTGTGATTTGAAGTTGTGTGTGGCCTTCAGCCAAGCAATAATTTCACTTCTTTCGTAATAAGGCCTTCAGCTGTGTTACAATAAGTTTTTTGTAAAGCAAACTTGTTTTAAAAGCAAGGTATTTGTTGAGATGTGTGCTATTTGGAATTGTTTTCCTGACTTCTAATTCAGGCCTTCAGCCATTTGTTATTTGAAATTGTTTGTGGCCTCAGCTGAATGATAATTTCACTTCTTTTATAATAAGGCCTTCAGCCGTGTTACGGTTTGTTCTAAAGCAAAGTATTTATCTTAATATGTGCTATTTGGAATTGTTCCTGTGAGTTTTAAAAAAATGGCTCTAAACACTGTGGGACTTCACTGCTGAGGTCATCAGTCTCCTAGAACTTGGAACTACTTAAACCTAACTAACCTAAGGACATCACAAACCTCCATGCCCGAGGCAGGATTCGAACCTGCGACCGTAGCGGTCGCGCAGTTCCAGACTGAAGAGCCTAGACCGCTCAGTCACACCGGCGAGCTTCTGACTTTTACTTCAGGCCTTCAGCCGTTTGTTGTTTGAGGTTATTGTTGGTGGCCTTCGGCCCTAACATATTGGAATTTTTTTATGATGAGGCCTTCAGCCGTCACACAGTCTATTATTTTTTTAAGGGGTTGTTTTAAAATTTTAATTTCTGTAAATCACATTTACGTATTTGTTGTACAACAGAGAGTAACTGATTACGGCTCCATCCACAATCGTAACCTTATCCTGCCCCGTCGTGACAAACCAGCTCTCAATTAATTTATTGTAGAAATAATGTGATAAAATTCCGATGTTACACTTATAAAACAAGGGGAATTATGGGGTCCATTCAGTTTTAAAATAATAATAATTATTATTAGTATTAGTATTAAGACAAAGCCACAGAAACTAAGGAAACAGCAATAGGTGTAATCTCCAAACCCACTATTATGGAAAATTGTTTTGACAAACCCCTTGAAAATGATTGAGAAGCAAAGCTGTAAACAAAGCTCTCAACGTCACATTCACAGTGTGCTTTTGCCAATTCACCACAATGAAGTGACAGTTAACTTGTGGGTTTCTAGTAATGCTGTGTGTACGTGTTATTCGTTTTAGACAATTATCTGCTGCTGATTTAACTGTCGCCAGCTGCAGTGGACGAAACTGTGTTCTGTGTGTTTCAACAATACATCAGTACGTTAATAGGTGCGCAGCAGACAGAAAATGTGTCACCGACGTAGCGCCAAGTGACAAATATAAAATCAGGTCGATTAATCATAGTGTAATGTACGGTGTATTAGCAATTTCAGTTACTTTTTTGTGCTTTTATGGTCTTCTGTCCGAAGGTAAATCTGATTAAGCACTCCGCGCTAGTAATCGCTTGCAAGTATCTTCACCTTTGGGTAACTGCTGCAAGCTACATTCACATAAGTGTCTTCGATGTAATCAAGCCTTGGCCTCTCTCTACAGTACATACTGCTCTTCCTCTAACTTCTTCCCACCTCCACATTAACTATTCCTTGAGGCCTCAAGATGTGTCCTGTCAACGTACCTGTTCTTTTAGTCTCGTTGTCCCACAAATCTCCTTTAGTCTTACTTTAATTCAAAACGTCCTTTTTAGTTTCCATCTCAACTAATCCTCTGCATTCTTCTGCAACAACACATTTAAAAAGCCTCTATTTGTTCCGGCGTAACGACAAGCGCCGGCACGAAGATCGAACGTAACCGCAGAGAAGGCTGTGAGACGACGTCAGGCAATAGTACGCTGACTGGGACCGCACCGCGGCAGGAGCAGCCTCTATCCGAAGAGAATACAAACGCCGCTCCAGCCAGCCTCAGCCGCACAGTAGAAGACGAACACTAGTAGGCACGGACTGGAAGAGAGCACTAGAAGAGCCGTGACTTGTGGTACATATGAACTTATGCCTACATGTTATTCATTGCCTATATGAGAATTGTATACGTCGAAGGACATTGATTATTTGAATTTCGCCCATTGCTTGCGACAACTCGTTGTAAATACAGAGTATACACATCAAAAAAGTTTTGCATCACCCTGGTTCCCAGAACTCCTGAAGACAGAAGTTGACTGTGGATATTGTATCACAGACACAGTCCCTTTGACTGTTCAGAGATGTCACTAAACCCGCAAGAACATGCAAACAGTCATACATGAACACCGCCTATTAGACGGAGGGGCCGACCAGGGTGGCCGAGCGGTTCTAGGCGCTACAGTCTGGAATCGCGCGACCGCTACGGTCGCATGTTCGAATCCTGCCTCGGGCATGGAGGTTTGTGATGTCCTTAGGTTAGTTAGGTTTAAGTAGTTTTAAGTTCTAGGGGACTGATGACATCAGAAGTTAAGTCCCATAGTGCTCAGAGCCATTTGAACCATTAGACGGAGGGGGTCCCACAGCCGATCAGTTCCAGTCGTCCCACCAGGAAGGAGATACACGGCTCGTGTTTGTAATTCAACCATGACTAGACGTGGATACCGCGGTTCGATCACGTCCGCATTGTTACTTTGTGTCAGGAACGGCTCTCAACAAGGGAAGTGTCCAGGTGTCTCGGAGTGAACCAAAACGATGTTGCTCGGATATGGATGAGATACAGAGAGTCAGGAACTATCCATGACATGCCTCGCTCAGGCCACCCAAGGGCTACTACTGCAGTGGATGACCGCTACCTTCGGATTACGGCTCGGAGGAACCCTGACAGCAAGGCCACCATTTTGAATAATGCTTTTCGTGCAGCCACAGGACGTCGTGTTACGATGCAAACAGTGCACAATAGGACGATTGATGCGCAACTCCACTCCCGACGTCCATGACGACGTCCATCTTTGTCATCAGAACACCATGCAGCATGGTACAGATGGGCCCAACAACATGCAAATTGGACCGCTCAGGATTGGCATCACGTCCTCTTCACCGATGAGTCTCGCATGTGCCTTCAACGAGACAATCATCGGAGACGTATTTGGAGGCAAAGCGGTCAGGCTGAACGCCTTAGACGCACTCTCCAGCGAGTGCAGCAAGGTGGAGGTTCCCTGCTGTTTTGGGGTGGCATTGTGTGGCGCCGACGTACGCCACTGGTGGTCATGAAAGGCGCCGTAACCGCTGTACGATAGTGAATGCCATCATCCTACCGACAGTGCAACCATATCGGCAGCACATTGGCGAGGCATTCGTCTTCATCAACGACAATTCGCGCCCCCATCGTGCCCATCTTGTGAATGACTCCCTTCAGGATAACGACATCGCTCGACCAGCGTGGCCAGCATGTTCTCCAGACATGAACCCTACCGAACAAGCCAGGGATAAATTAAAATAGTTGTTTATGGACGACGTGACCCACCAACCACTCTGAGGGATCTACACCGAATTGCCTTTGAGGAGTTGGACAATCTAGACCAACAGTGCCTTGATGAATTTGTGAATAGTATGCCACTACGTGTACAGGCATGCACCAATGCAAGAGGACGTGCTAACGGGTATTAGAGCTACGGGTGTGTACAGCAATCTGGACCACCACCTCTGAAGGTCTCGCTGTATGGTGGTACAACATGCTATGTGTGGTTTTCATGAGCAATGAAGAGGTCGGAAATGATGTTTATGTTGATCTCTATTCCAATTTTCTGTAGAGATGCCGGAACTCTCGTAACCGAGGTAATGCAAAACGTTTTTTGATATGTGTATTATCAATTGAATTACCGTAATGAACTGCATTAATATGATTTGCTTGTATGTTGTCTAGTTATCCGAGAAAACAGCTTTCTAGGCACCCTGTAAGACACGAGTGGGCTCGACACCACACTATTGTCTTTCTACCTGTACGTTTACCACTAACACATACCCTCGACGTATCGTTTCAAAAAGGTTTCCTCAATCTTTTTCGATGTTAGCAAATTCATATTTATCAGAAAAGATGTCCTTACTCTTATGACTTTTTGTTTTACGTGTATCCTTGTCCGTCAATTTGCTGGCAAAAAAAAAGCGAAGTTCATCTACTGCGTTTAGAATAGCGATTCCTAATTCCCCAAACATCAAAATGGTTCAAATGGCTCTGAGCACTATGGGACTTAACATCTGAGGTCATCAGTCCCCTATAACTTAGAACTACTTGAACCTAACTAACCTAAGGACACCACACACATCCATGCACAAGGTAGGATTCGAACCTGCGACCGTAGCGGTCGCGAGGTTCCAGACTGAAGCGCCTAGAACCGCTCGGCCACACCGTCCCCAAGCATCATCTGACTTTATCTGAATACGTTTCATCACCCTTGTTTTATCTTTAGTGATGATCATCATAAAACTTCTTTCCATGTCATTATCCGTTTTGCAGAGCTTTGCGCCGTCTCTGAAAGAATTTCAGTGTCATTGAATAACCTTAATTCATTTTGCCTGTTCTTAAATACATTTTTAAAATATATTTATGGTGTTTTAGTGCTTTTTCTATGTGTAATACTATTTTTAGTGACTTAGTTAGTCAACTTTAAATTCTTCCTGCGTCGGCTGCTGCTTTATACAAAAGCACTGTCAATCCTTACCTCGTTCCCAATCCAAAACTAGAGCTTCTGTCTCTATAATGCACACTCCAATCTTTTCTGCCTACAGTCAGTTGCGTTTGTTATATTCCATTGTGTGTGTAAGTCATTTTCTAATTTTTTAATCTTCTGGTAACTTGATTAAACGACATCATCTACAAACAGTCTAAGAGGACTGGTCAGATTGTCTCCTATAATTAGATTAGGAACGGCAGACGGCTTATAACACTACCTTGCAGAAGGCTAGATATCACTTCTCTTTACTCGATGACTTTCCATTGATTACTACGGGTTGTTATATTTCTGACAGCAAATCACGAATCTAGGAGCACAATAGAGACGCTACTCAACAGGTACGCAATTTGATTAGAATCCACTTGTGAGTAACGGTGTGAAAAGTCCTCTGGAAATCTAGAGATTTCATAAAAAGCCAGTTGTGTTTCACAAGAACGACATTTTCTGAAGCCTTGCTGACTGTGTCAATAGGCCATTTTCTTCGTGTTAATTCATAATATTCGAACAAGGTATGTGTTCCAGAATTCTACTGCATATTATTGTCGGTGATATGGGTCTGTAATTTATCGGATTACTCCTGATTTTTTTGTTGAGTATTGGTGTGACCTGTGTAACTTTCCAAATTTTTAGGTACATATCATTCGTCGAGCGGACGCTTCAATATAACCGCTAAGTATGGTGCTCTTGCATTAGGATACCTGAAAGAAACATAGCTGTACCGGAAGACTAACTTTTGCTAAGTGATTTATCTGATTCGCTACACCAGGACTATATATTTCAGGTTACTCACGTTGGGTAGCAGTTTTTGATTCAAATTCTGGAATAGTTACTTCATCTTCTTCGGTAAAGAAGTTTCTGTAAACTGTTAGTAACTCTGCTTCAGTGCCACTGTCACTGAAAATATTAACATTGGTATCGTGCAGAGAAAGTATTGAGTGAGGTCTTGTTGCTGGCATACTTTACACATCATAAGAATCTCTTTGCATTTTCTGCCAGATTTCGACATAGTTTCGTTGTGGAAGCTACTAAAAATATTTCGCAGCGAAGTCTGCGCTAAGTTTCTAGTTTCTTTGAGATAATGCGTTCTTTAAAATTTCACAAGCTGTTTTCGATGCCTCTGTAACAGTGTTCTGACTTGTTTTGTGAATCATGACCGATCAGCATCATCTTTTTATTAATTTATTCGGTATAAATCTCTCAACTTCCGCCGATACTATTTCTTGAATCGAAGCTACACTCCTGGAAATGGAAAAAAGAACACATTGACACCGGTGTGTCAGACCCACCATACTTGCTCCGGACACTGCGAGAGGGCTGTACAACCAATGATCACACGCACGGCACAGCGGACACACCAGGAACCGCGGTGTTGGCCGTCGAATGGCGCTAGCTGCGCAGCATTTGTGCACCGCCGCCGTCAGTGTCAGCCAGTTTGCCGTGACATACGGAGCTCCATCGCAGTCTTTAACACTGGTAGCATGCCGCGACAGCGTGGACGTGAACCGTATGTGCAGTTGACGGACTTTGAGCGAGGGCATATAGTGGGCATGCGGGAGGCCGGGTGGACGTACCGCCGAATTGCTCAACACGTGGGGCGTGAGGTCTCCACAGTACATCGATGTTGTCGCCAGTGGTCGGCGGAAGGTGCACGTGCCCGTCGACCTGGGACCGGACCGCAGCGACGCACGGATGCACGCCAAGACCGTAGGATCCTACGCAGTGCCGTAGGGGACCGCACCGCCACTTCCCAGCAAATTAGGGACACTGTTGCTCCTGGGGTATCGGCGAGGACCATTCGCAACCGTCTCCATGAAGCTGGGCTACGGTCCCGCACACCGTTAGGCCGTCTTCCGCTCACGCCCCAATATCGTGCAGCCCGCCTCCAGTGGTGTCGCGACAGGCGTGAATGGAGGGACGAATGGAGACGTGTCGTCTTCAGCGATGAGAGTCGCTTCTGCCTTGGTGCCAATGATGGTCGTATGCGTGTTTGGCGCCGTGCAGGTGAGCGCCACAATCAGGACTGCATACGACCGAGGCACACAGGGCCAACACCCGGCATCATGGTGTGGGGAGCGATCTCCTACACTGGCCGTACACCACTGGTGATCGTCGAGGGGACACTGAATAGTGCACGGTACATCCAAACCGTCATCGAACCCATCGTTCTACCATTCCTAGACCGGCAAGGGAACTTGCTGTTCCAACAGGACAATGCACGCCCGCATGTATCCCGTGCCACCCAACGTGCTCTAGAAGGTGTAAGTCAACTACCCTGGCCAGCAAGATCTCCGGATCTGTCCCCCATTGAGCATGTTTGGGACTGGATGAAGCGTCGTCTCACGCGATCTGCACGTCCAGCACGAACGCTGGTCCAACTGAGGCGCCAGGTGGAAATGGCATGGCAAGCCGTTCCACAGGACTACATCCAGCGTCTCTACGATCGTCTCCATGGGAGAATAGCAGCCTGCATTGCTGCGAAAGGTGGATATACACTGTACTAGTGCCGACATTGTGCATGCTCTGTTGCCTGTGTCTATGTGCCTGTGGTTCTGTCAGTGTGATCATGTGATGTATCTGACCCCAGGAATGTGTCAATAAAGTTTCCCCTTCCTGGGACAATGAATTCACAGTGTTCTTATTTCAATTTCCAGGAGTGTAGTTTTACAACTGCAGTACTGATTGTTGTTATGTATACCCTCGTCTTGCATTTGTCCTGTGCTCTTTGAGACAGAAGCCCTTTTTGTAGTTTCCGAGACCAACTAAACTACAAATATCGTGCATTCAATTCCACACAGCACTTGCTACCCGTGTAGCAACCTCCTATGTGTAGCGAACCTAGCGTAAAAACCGAAACCTCACCACCCTACAGCGCCAGCTGAGAAATCTACAGCACCATCTGACCCTCTGATTCAGACCCTCCATGCGGGTCTGTGCCAAAGGGCTGCAGTAGGTCTTGTCGACGATGCTACAGATGATGAGTCAACCTTCATTTTGCAAGCAAGACTGGCAGTCTTCACTAATTAAAATAGCTGCCGAAAACCATAGAGAATCTCCTCTGATCCAAAACGGTTCACCTCATTAAATCTGGCATGACTCAGCACTTACAGTTGGCTGCACACTCAGCTGTTCAAGGCACCTGGAAGCAGCCATTCCACATCTGGGATGACTCTCCCGGTGCACAATAGATATCTTCCGCTCCTTGGAAGCAATGTCCTTAAGGGGGCTTCATTGTGCACTTAACATTGGCGCTCCCAACTATCTGTAATCCCACCCTCTGTGAATGCCCAGGTCTTGCAGGCCACGACGCTTGCTCTGAAAAATGGAAACAGACTGCATCTGTATCAGGATGTCACATCTTGAAATGACTCCCACTCGACCACATGTGAGAAATCATCCTCAATGCAGGCAGTCGCCAAGGTAGTCACAGTAGGGGACCAATAGTAGTATAGGTGATACATGATGGATATTCCCCAGATGCCCATGTCCAGCCCACAACAATGCTGCCCACTAGCAACAGCCTGAAGCTGCGTGACCGAAGCCAGCACAACCTGGAGCTAAGTGTAGGAACTCAGGTTGCATCTGAATGCAACAATCACTGTCCCTATCCAAACTAAAGACGGCAGAACTACACACTCGACAGTTATTACAGCGCAAAACTGTGGCTACTGGATACATAAACACACAAAATATTTAACAATTTAAACTAAAACGCACACAGTATACCAAAATAAGTTCCTTCTTCTTAGCAGCTTGTAAAAGCCACAAGCGAAATGCTGTGAAGAATATCATTGTATTCGCAGGATACCAAAGGATAAAAATCGGCCTATCGTGCTTATCAGTTTGACGCAAGCTGCAATGCGATCACTACACTTCAGTGTGTAAGAGTACTGATATCCATACGGTGGAGTAACTGGGACACGACGGACAGGCAGTGAGCCTTTGGCGCTATTTATTTGTAAGTGCAGTTTTTTGACAAACAGAAGAAAAAGGAGTTGTCAAAGAAATAATGAAGGAAGAGGTGGCGATAGGAAAAGAAGAAGGAGATGAAGAATGGAAACAACTGGAGAGCACTAATATACGAAGGAGGCGGAGATATATGAAAGAGAATTGTGAGGAGATTCGGACTGGACTGCGATAAGCAACAGTTTCATAAGAGCTAGGTATGGAAATACTTCTGCGTAACTTTTGGGTATTAGATGGAAGCACTCTCGTTGTGCCAGGTGAGTTAACCCAACGAAAGTGTAAAGAGTTTATTTTGCGTCTGCTGTTTTGTTTGCTGTCGCTCTGCGTTGATTGGCAATGAAACAATCAAAACGGAACACGTTATTGTTGGAAGCAAAACATTGTGAACTGTATGCTTTCCATGTTTAGAACTTTATCAGACAAAATACAACTATTCAAATATTTAATTTGAACTTCGTTATAAGGTTGCATTGATCCCAATGTACTAATAAGCAGCGTGTGGAGCGTTGAGGATCACACATCAAACAAAAAACGGGTCATTGAAAGATGTGGGGTTGGAGTGCCGGTTGCACAGTACGTGTTTGCCATGCACGCCGTTTGCACTAGTTCCAACACAGTGACGCTGCGTATATCGTTGGTTCTCCAGCGTTTCCCATGCTTTTGAGCATGAAAGCTCCTTTCTATGCTTCAGAGCATGAAGGCTGCTAACGACAACGTCTACGAGTAACCATCGTTTGACCTTCAGATCTGAGGCCATTGACTAAGGTTGTGTGTCGCTGTCACGTACTAACAACTGCGCTATCTTGTTAAATAATTATGAATATTCGGAGAAAGTGAATCTGGCAATCAGTAAGTAAAATTAAGTAGAATCCTGTCTCACCACTTGCAGTTTAGGATGATTAATTTTCAATGAGCTGAGTTAGTGAGAACACACGATTCAGCATCATTCTGGTGATTAGATAGGCTAAATTCAAAATCAGTGTGACCACAAACCTCATAATATGATCTATTTAATTGGTACTATTGGTACTATGAGGGCGTCATGAAAAGTAACGCCCCAGAACTTTTCATGTAAAAACTGTTAAACCTTTTTAAATGAAAGAATCGTTATTAACATCCCCAACTCTATTCTTCAAGTCTACACATTTATTTCTCAGCATAGTCACCCTGGCGATCAAGATATTTGTCCGCCATCCGCTGTGGCCGAGCGGTTCTAGGCGCTTCAGTCCGGAACCGCGCTGCTGCTATGGTCACAGGTTCGAATCCTGCCTCGGGCATGGATGTGTATGATGTCCTTAGGTTAGTTAGGTTAGTTCTAAGTCTAGGGGACTGATGACCTCAGATGTTAAGTCCCATAGTGCTTAGAGCCATTTGAACCATTTTTGATATTTCTGCGTACGGAAGAACAGTTTCTGGATATCGTCATTGTAGAATGTTTCACACTGTTGATTAGCCACAGCCTCACCTTTGCTAGCACCGCTTCATCACTATCAAAGTGAAGTCTTCGAAGGTGTTCTTTAAGAAACTTCCTGGCAGATTAAAACTGTGTGCCCGACCGAGACTCGAACTCGGGACCTTTGCCTTTCGCGGGCAAGTGCTCTACCAACTGAGCTACCGAAGCACGACTCACGCCCGGTAAAGTTTGGAAGGTAGGAGATGAGATACTGGCAGAAGTAAAGTTGTGAGTACCGGGCGTGAGTCGTGCTTCGGTAGCTCAGTTGGTAGAGCACTTGCCCGCGAAAGGCAAAGGTCCCGAGTTCGAGTCTCGGTCGGGCACACAGTTTTAATCTGCTAGGAAGTTTCATATCAGCGCACACTCCGCTGCAGAGTGAAAATCTCATTCTGGTGTTTTTTAAGGTTTGGAAGCAGATGAAAATTGTATGGTGAACCGAAGACATCGGTTTGTTGCAGGTATCGCAGCGCTAATGTGTAGTATGGCGTTGTCGTACTGAAGTAGAGAATGTTCCATGTGTGGATGAACTCTTCGAATTCAAAACTCGATTACAGCACGCTGTTTCTCACGTACCGACGTAGTTACGTTGCACACCGCCATGTCACACGCTACAATACGGAGGTCTTTAGCGGCAGAGGATTGCAAATAGGTAGACATTAAGAATAAAGATGTAGAGTGTTAATAACGTATGTTTTATTTAAGACTTTTTAAGGGTTTTCAACTGAAAAATTGGGAGGCAATACTTTTCAGTACACTCTTGTATAATTCGAGCAATGGTTAACTCCTGTGTGAAATGAAGAAACTGTTAAAACGAGATAAAGTGAATACAGAAACAGCTGAGCTATGCAGATGAAGTGTTGACTGTGCTTAGTGAACCAACGAAGGTTAACTTTCATGATGTGTTTTATTACACAATTCGTTACTTACGTACGGCAAGTCATTAAAACTATAAGATAAGTAAGTCGTTTGCACCAAGAAACACAGGCAGGGGAATTATGTAGTGTATGCTTGTAGTTTACCTTCTCTTCGAGATCCGTACCACCACCAATATATTACGAACTGAAATTTGAGACATATGTTAAGACAAAAGGAATGTTACAAGTGAGGGAAACAAGTGCTTGTTGAGCGTATCGTAGTGTCTGACGATGAGACGGAAGGAAGGCTGTTTGAGCCACTACAAAAATACGATTTCCTCTACCTCAAACAAGAGGGCGCCTAAGGTGGCCATAAATGAAAGAATCGGCAACAGCTGTACATACGTAGTTTCTGAGTGAGACAAAGAGAAAAGATTTCGTAATTCAACCCAAGGCATTGGTTTCCATCTGACAATGAGATATTGCACATTGAAACAATCCTTGCGATTTGTGCAGAAATTTTGCTGAGTAAAATGCCCTAGGCAACCAGGGTATGAACCAGATACTGCTGGAGTGGCGATTGTTAACGACTGCACCACCGAGTCGGTTTTTGTAGTGAATAGACATGTCGTAGGCTAAGTACGAAGAAGATTTGAATTGATAAGGTGAATCCCAGTTACAGAAAACGGTGACAGAGTTTTATAGTTGTAATGTAAGCATGAACAGGATGTATTTCCAAGCAGATTTGCGAGAATCTCGTAAGCGTCAATGAACTGCATGGTTACATAGAACCTGTCTATCCAAATGTCATGAGCTGATGTTCATATCTGCCAATGGACTAAATGTTCGACGTCGCTATTCGCAGAAGCAAAATCAAATTCTGTAGTTATTCCCGGCCAATAACGAAAGTGGTTTCAGAGTTGATTTTAAAATTGGCGGAAATTTAACTCCCCACCAGACGAAGACTAAGCTGTGATTAAGTACCGGGCTAGAAGGCTCTCTTTGTCTTGCAACCGGGTTTCTGAGTAGAAGCGAACCAGTACCTTCGCATTTTAATTCCATCTTTCTGGAAACATTTAAGCTCTTAAATGGGCTGCAAGTCCGCCCTGGCAGATTCGTGTGCTCTTATCGAAATGAAGAAACATCGCAGAGAAAATGGAAGGTAAGGCTCAGGGATTTAATCTTCATTAGCAGAGGGCACTGTACGCTCGACGAATGCTCTGATGGGACTTCTAATGCTGAGCGAAAAGAACCATGGGTGGTTTTTAAAAAGCTCGTAGAGGGAGTCCCTTGGGGTATTCTCCAGAAGTTGTTAAATCACCGAGAGTACTTTTATTGTTGGTTTGGGCGTTGAAAGAGAGTAGACATGTATGGATGGATGCGTCATTTCCGGTTTCCTTCGCACAATACTTACGTTTTGAAAGGGTTACAGATTATTTCGTTAGGGACAATCAAAAATCTGTGTGAGTGAAAGACTGACATTTGCACGTCGAGTCACTGGGCATTATCAGGGGCATCCAGTAATATAGCACGAATCACATTTTCAGCAGCTGATAGCATGCACATCTGGAAGTACTTTTCTGTAAAATTAATATGTCTAACCTCTTTATTAACACAATGTTTAGGTAACTGTCCATTATTAAAAACTATCTACTTGTGTTTAATAATTTCGTTACAAAAAATGGGCACAGTTAAGCTTCCAAATACAATGTCTTCATGGTACTGAAATGCTGAAGGTTGTGCTTTTACCCTCAGTATACAGTCTTTAATAAATATCATGAACTATTCTCCGGTTATTAATTACACGTGTATCTCATGTTCTGCAATTTTTGAAAAAGACGTCTGTTATGAAAAATTCTATACCGATAAAATGCAGATAACTGTACTACTGAATGTTTTATACCACTGAAAAACGTTGCGCTAATAGTGTTCGTGACCAAAGTAATTACGCAACTGTGTTAATTGATTTTGAATTGTTAATGAGAATGTTATTAATTTTTAACGGTGATTTAGCAAGACTGAAGTTCCTTTATCAAATAATGCAGTCACCAGCTCATGTTTGAGCAAGGTTTGTGAAGCTGATTATTTTGAGAGAAAATACGATTTTACATAGTAATTAATGAAATATCCGTAAATGGTTGCGGTCACTGCACGTAGGTGAGCTCGGTTAAAAAAAAAAAAAAAAAAAATGATATATGTTATAAGATGATTGAAAGTTAATTTGCATTACACGGAATACTTTGTAATAACTCAAAATCAAGAGACATTTATTAAATGTGACGTTATTTCACTATAATATGGGCTGTCTTTAGGTTTCACTGACCATTTCCTTTAAATAAGAAAAGCTCATTACCGGAAGCACAATAAAAGAATAATGAGTACGTCACTATCGGCAGCATTGGAAACAGAAAATGCCGAACGTTTGAAAACCAAGAATCACGAAAGATACACATAAATACGTAAGATAATATAACACTGTTGAAATAAAAGACGTACTACAATATTGCCAGAAACAGTGGTTTAATTAACCAATAAATCCATTTCTCAGAAGATTAATGGAAGTAGTTAAATCTACAGAAATTAATCAACACTGTCAGTTAAATTATATAGTTTCTCTTTTGTACAGACATAGTAAAATATAAGATTTAATTTCTGGTTCTTTCGTGAATTTAAAATGCTAGTCTTTTCCATTAATGTGACGGTTGCTGATTCAGGACCCTAGTCTTGGTTAGTGATAACCAAGACAATTAATAATTCTCACTGACAAAACGTAAAATTAAACTGCCCCAGCACGACGTGGTAAGGACTCGATTAATGTCTGAAGTACTGCTGGAGTTAACTGACACCTTAAAGTCCGTAAAAATACGAGGGGTGGAAATCTCTTCTGAACAGCTCGTTCCAAGGCATCCAAGATGTGCTCAAAAATGTACATGTGTGGGGAGTGTTTAAACCCAGAAGAATGTTCCTGGAGCCACTCTGTAACAATTCTGGACGTGTGGGGTGTCGCATTGTTATGCTGGAATTGCTCAAGTCCGTCGGAATGCACAATGGACATGAACGGATGCACGTGGCCAGACACGATGCTTGTGTATGTGTCACCTTGCAGATTCGTATCTAGACGTATCAGGGGTCCAATACAACTCCAGCTTCACACGCCCCATGCCATTACACAGCCTCCACCAGCTTGAACAGTCCCCTGGTGACATGCAAGGTCCATGGATACATGAGGTTGTCTCCATACCCGTACACGTCCATCCGCTCGATACAATTTGAAATGAGACTCGTTCGACCAGGCAACATGTTTCCAGTCATCAACAGTCCAATGTCTGTGTTGACGGGCCCAGGCAAAAGGTAAAGCTTTGTGTCGTGCAGTCATCAAGAGTACACGAGTGGGACTTCGGCTCCGAAAGCCCATATCGGTGATGTTTCGTTGAATGGTTCGCACGCTGACATTTGCTGATGACTCAGTATTGAAATCTGCAGCAGTTTGGGGAAGGGTTGCACTTATGTCATGTTGAACGATTCTCTTCAGTCGTCGTTGGTCCCGTTCTTGCAGGAACTTTTTCCGGCCGCAGCGATGTCGGAGAGTTCTTGTTTTATCCGACTCCTGATATTCACGATACACTCGTGAAACAGTCGTACGAAAAAATCCTCACTTCATCGCTACCTCGAAGAGACTGTGTCCCATCACTGGTGTGCCGACCACAACACCACGTTCAAACTCACTTAAATCTTACTAACTGCCATTGTGGCAGCAGAAACCGATCTAACAACTGCGCCAGACGCTTTTTGTCGTATATGGGCATTGCTGACAGCAGCGCTTTATCCCGCCTGCTTACATATAAACATGCCTATACCAGTTTCGTTGGCGCTTCAGTGTATGAATCAGGTTCTCTATCGATTTGTTATGTCTCCTGCATACTGTCACAAACAAACAGAACATGTTACGAAATATTCATGAGAGTAATGAAGGCGAATCAAACCTGGCGTTTCCAGCCGAGTCAGGTGGATATACGTTCACGAGCTTTCGGCCGTATACTCCTCGGCCATTGTCAAGCGGTCACTGAATGCCGTGTAGCTACTGCCCCGTTCTTATTTGGCTGTAATCCATCTCTGACGTCACTCTTGCTCATTCCATCACTTTATGTGGCAGTGTTTTCATCCCCCGCCTGCTGCGGCCTCTTTAACAACGCTGGCCTATGCTGCAGGCCGCCATCTTCATTGGCAGTGCTATCAGATAGAAAAGACAGTAGTCTGTGGTTGAATATAGAGTGGAATCCAGTCATATTCTGAAATAAAGACGTCACTACGTTACGGAGGCTACCCATTTACTATTAGTTTGTCTCGTACTTAACACTGTTTAATGGAGCATAGAAAGACAAACATCGTCTAGGTGAACTGGACGTTTGTTGTCTTTTTGTGCATTGGAAGTAGTGACAGCGTCTTACAGTCATTATGTCTTCAACTTTCATCAAGAATCGGTGACGCATTAATGCAGCACTTTGACGTTGCGAGCAAGCTGTTAATCGCTTTTGCTAGCAGTGGATATGAAAATGGATAACGAGCAGTTTCCCCAAAGACAAAACTTGTATGGAGACCAGACCCCCTGTGCGAGCCAATAGGTATACGTGCTCCGATAAGTGTATTTGATCATTCTTTGTGTCTGGTACACCCACAAACCTTATTTATACTTGAGAATGTATGAAGAGCACAAAATTCTGATATAGTTAGTGCGTGTGTTTATCACTGAAATCAAGCGTTTAGAATGTTATGCAACATTTATCCAACCTAAGAACCAAAGATAACAATCACCGAATGATGTATCAGTGAAGAGGCCGAGAACTGGAAACCTTACGCGCAGTACTTCGCATTAAAAGACTGCGTTGTGATTGGCAAGATTCGATCTGGTATCTTTTAATTTACAAATTTATTCTCATACATGAAACATCCCTTTATTTTTACATCCATACGCAGATCTAGACGTCTCACGCAAAGCAGCTTGTGTAGTGTCTAATACTATCCATCCACGAATTTTTTTTACATCTCTGGGATTCTATAGTCCATGATTTAATGTACTGTATATATTTTGTCGTTACGATCTCAGAAATCATTTGATGCTTTGGAGATTCTGTGAAATGTCGGGGTGCATCCACACTGAGTGACTACATCTGTTTATTAGAACTCGTACGAAGAGTCTTTCTGTGATAACTGGGTGTCAGAATTGATTTAGTATCCCACAGCGTGCAACACAACATTGATGTCTTTTGATTTTATCCTTAGTCGCGATTTTAGCAGTGAAATATCTACGTATATTAGTTTTGGAATATATTACTACGTGCATCTCTAAACACAATAAGAACTTCGTTATGAATTGGTTGGTTGGTTGGGGGATTAAAGGGACCAGACTACTATGGTCATCGGTCCCTCGTTATGAATTCATGTGTTATGAAAACTTTTTGTTGCTCTTCTAAAAAAATTGTGTGATGAATAATTTCCTTAAAGACGTTAATGTAAGAGATTTAATAAAGAGAATACCCCAGGGCTTAGGGTGTATGTGGAATATCTTTGGAAGGAAGCAGACTGCATTTGATGGTCGAAGAAAGAATATCTTGAACATTTCGCGGCCCTATTAATTTTAATAATTAACAGCCTCAGTTGCACCGTTTGCATAGAATTTACCTAGGTTTCAGTCGGGAAAACCCAACTTTCTTCAGAATAACCTTAACTACCGTCTTTCATCGTCAATTCTGGAGTTCCAGTACAGCACTCGTGGCTGTCGCATCGCGGTCGTGAAGTGGGGCCGAGGCAGTTCCAGGTAAGTTTTATAGTCTGACGATAATTTATGGATTTGTAGTTTTAGCTTGACGATGTACACTATGGAAAGACGGTAGTTACGGTTATTCTGAAAAGGTTGGGTTATCCCGACTGAAACCTAGGTAAATTCTAGGCAAACGGTGCAACTGAGGCTCTTAATTATTAAAATTAAAATTAATAAGTCGAAGAAAGACATCACTGTGGAGTCGTAGTGGGTGGATATATTGGGCGGACGATATGTCAAGTGAATCATGTGTATTATCAGCAGATATTCTTCAAGTTGTACTAGTTCACCAATGCCGATACTGTTGCTCGATATCCATACTGCAACTGGCTGTAGCACTTCATGCATCATGGAATTTTTGATGATAGAATTCGTAATAATGTCTCAGATACACCGCCTCTGTGTGTTCTTGCATTGTTCAGCACGAAATAAGCAAAAGTTTCTTCTTTAGGTTTTAGTTCTTTGAGAAAAGTTCACATGTGTAGCAATGGTTTGGTGGAAAAGATTAGCTCCATAATTCGTGTTGCGCTTACTGCACACTCACTCCTATTTCCGCAACATGCAGAGGCTGTAGATGTGTTGTAAGTGATGAGAACTTTTGAACCGCATCGGTCACTGTTCCGCGAGTTCACGTGTCCTGATAAATGCAGCCTCGTTCTGTCCGATGAAAAAGGAGTATGTCATGATCAGCCTCTCCATCATATGCGGTCTGAAGTCACAGCCCTTCAGTCCAGTGCCCGGAGCGGTTACAGGACTGGTAACTTTTGACTCGTGAACCCTGCAACGAGTCGATGAACGTGACGTCTGTGCCTCGTGGTCCGTTCCTAATACGGTATTGTCACTCACAGTCGAAGTCTATACGCCGTACGGAAGGCGCAGCCCCGAACAACACACAGTCAGGTAGTCGTCAAGGGACGCTGTCGCTGTGACTGTCAGCGCAAGGCTACGAACTTCGAATCGTCAGAGCGTCAAGCAGGAGATACACTGGGAATCGCGAGCTAGATGCATCTGAGTTGGGAAGCTGCCTCGCCGAGTACGTTATAGTCACTCTCGAAATTGATTAAATCTCTTTTGGTAGTGCCAAGAGTACTGTTCCTCTTTAAGCCGTTTTATTGAGAGTTTCATTGGGTGTGACTTACTTGAGATTGACTCCGAATTCTGTGTCCCTGCTCATTCGAATTAGCTAGTAAGGTTCCTTACAGTTGGAGAGCTGCAAGCTGTCTACACGAACAGCCTCTCTGTGAGTGGAGCAGTGAAAATCAGAAAACCTTGTCAATGAACAGTATCCTACTCACTCCCTCTCGGGATATGACAGATCTGTGCTTATTCACGAATCTTTCGATACATAGCGGAGTTAAAGAAAACTGAAATGGGTTAAAATACCTAAATTTTTGAATTATTTTAATTTTGCATGCATTCTTTGCTTAGTTGGTGTGCCATGAGCTGCCATTGCATCAGTGATGATCCCTGTACTTCAGCTGTATATAATTACACGTGTAATCTTTGTCATTGGGATTAATGTTACTATCAGGCAAAGGGTTTTTATAAAAAATGGTTCAAATGGCTCTGAGCACTATGGGACTTAACATCTGAGGTCATCAGTCCCCTAAAACTTAGAACTACTTAAACCTATCTAACCTAAGGACATCACACACATCCATGCCCGAGGCAGGATTCGAACCTGCGTCGTAGCGGTCGTGCGGTTCCAGACTGAAGCGCCTAGAACCGCTCGGCCACATCGGCCGGTTTTTTTTATTTTATGGTCAACGTCCAGAATCTGTGTCTATTTATTTCAGTAGTTACTAGTTCTTACCTATGTCAAGTGGGTCGTTTGCTGCGGTTCTTAGGTTAGTTAGGTTTAAGTAGTTCTAGGGGACTGATGACCTCAGATGTTGAGTCCCATAGTGCTCAGAGGCATTTGAACCATTTGGGTCGTTTGCTATTTTACATATATTAAGATTAAAAGCAAACTTTTTTAAGATTTTTTATTTTAGTTCCACTCATAGTTATTTTAAGATCACTTAATAATCATTACTTGAATACTTTGTTGGTTATCCAGATAGTGGCCGGTTTGGACTATCAACGGTAATTTTACGTACATAATTTGGCGCTAAATTTGGAAATAATATGAATACATTTTAGTTCAAATACCTCACATGACATTAGTTGTGAACGCTGGTAGCTTTACAAATGGTTCAAATGACTCTAAGCACTATGGGACTTACCTGCTGAGGTCATCTGTCCCCTAAACTTAGAACTACTTAAACCTAACGAACCTAAGGACATCACACACATCCATTCCCGAGGCAGGATTCTAACCTGCGACCGTAGAAGCAGGGCGGTTCTGGACTAAAAACACCTAGAACCGCTCGGTCACAGCGGCCGGCGTAGCTCTATATCTATCATGTTTGAGAAGAGAGGTCCTGTTAGCGCGATCGTTGCGTCCCACAGCTCCAGACATTTTCCTTTGGGGTTACGTCAAGGCCTTAGCGTATGAAACCGTCATAGAAATGGATGAAGACCTGCTGGGGTCTAAGCTGTCTGTCTCCTGGTACAATAGACACTAGGGATCTTCGAGAGATTCCGACAGAGCTTGAAACGCGTACGTATTCAGTACCAGCGATGGCGAGGCATGACAGAATCTCTGACCAGAGAGTTGTTTATCGTTGCTAGTCTGCGCTTGACCGCGCGAGAGTACAGTAGTTGTACGTAGCGAGTCGCGAGAGCATGTAGTTCAGTTGCGAGTTTGCAGTTGCGAGTCGGAGTTGTGTGTGAGGAGTCGGCCGGCGTCGACATGGGTCTCTGGTAAAGGTTCGTTACGAGGTATATTGTTAAATAAGGTAATGAAGCAGCACTGCGCACATCTGATAATGTAATGTATGTCAATTGTAATTAATTTGTTCAAGAAATGGCCCCAATAATAGTTTTGTTTTCAAAGCAATCTTTTTTAAGAAAAGAATCATTCCAATTGAAACAATATTTCCTATGCTTTTCATCCCAGAATCAATTTATCAGATTAGTTATTGCACAGGGCCTAAGGTCAGCGATGCTGCCCTTCAATTTATCAGATTAATTATTGCACAGGGCCTAAGGTCAGCGCAGCTGCCCTTATAAAATTTATCAGGTTCACCTTAACGTTAATTTTGTGGGGACTTAACATTTTTGCATATTTTATTATCATTGAGTTTTATTACTGTGGAAAGCTATCATTTGGCACTATTTGCAATTCTATTCAATTCATATCATTTAAAAATAACTACGGGGAGGTTACACTTAGCACGATGTCCATTTACATTTAATTAATTGTTTTCTTTCATTTTAGCGGGGAGGTTACACTTTGGTTCCATTCTCATTAACATTGAATTATTTTCTTTATTCTTTTTACGGGGAGGTTACACTTGGCGACATCCGGACCAGGATCGTATTTCGTTGAGAATCTTCTGAAAAGTAGTCAGATATCTGCTCTTATTTACTAAAACATAATTAGCATTTGGCGCAACGCTTTTACTAATTTTGTGACTTTCTTTCCACAGATCATCGGCAATTCGTTGCTCTGTTGTATTTGTGTTTGTTGCTTTTTGCATTGTGCTTATTTCATTTGTGAATAATTGTGATTAGTGTAAAAATGCCACGAAAGACTATTAATAGTGCATCGCGAGGTATAATGAATGAAATTACCGAATTAAACAACTTCACCGATAGTACTTGTGACACGCAGTGTAATGATGACAATCCTGCGTTCACTGACAATCAGTGCGTTCCAACCACTAATGATGGTTTTTGTCTTAATGATGAACAAACGAACTCGGTTATGTCCTCTGTTGATTTGACGACAATCGATGACGCGGGGCGTTCTGTTGTAATGAGCGCTGCCCAGATTAAGACACCCGTTTGCAGGATTTACGTGACGAACAGATAAATTTTTCTAATGAAAGTGAACAGGATACTCAAAACACGACAGATCTAATTAATTCCAAGGTAGTGACGCACAGTGCACATCCGATAAACAAACCTTTTTGTGAGTCACAGAATGACCAAATGGTCACACAAAATGTGACAATCGCAGGTACACCACTAAACAGCACGGAGAATAGAAATGCTAATATTGACTTTGAACAAATTATGGCAAGGTTGCTACAACAACAATTTAGTGAAAATAACAAACAATTTAAAGAAGATCTCAAACAACAATTTAGTGAAGATTTCAAACAACTTAATGAAAAACAAGACAAACAGAGTGAAAAATTAGACAACAATTCCAGACAGTTAAATGAAAAATTAGACAATAATTCCAGACAGCTTAGTGAACAGATCAAACAGCTTAATGAAAAACATGACAGCCTTAATGAAAAATTAGACCACAATTCCAGACAGCTTAGCGAGCAGATTACAGCCGTTGCCGCGCAGTGTGATGATACTAAGGAACAGTTACGCGAGAAAATTGAGGCTTGTTCAAGAAAAAGTAGCGAAGAAATTAGATCTGTTGCTCAAGAATTAATGGAAATGCAAACAGCTAGAACAGAAACACTAAGAGACGAAATTAGCGGAGTCGCTAAACAATGCTCTAAAAAGGCTACACAATTACGCGACGAGTTTAAACTAATGACGGCAGAACTTTCGCGCACAATGGATGCAAAGATAGACGCGAAATTCGACCAACATAACACTCAGATTGACGAACGTTTTAATCACCACATACAAAACAGTGATACGCGTTTCCGCAAATTTATACAGGATCAAAATAAAGAAAAACGACAAGTAATGGAAACAATCACAGCACAGAGACAAGAAGACAAACGTAAATTGTTTGCGAAGGCAAAAACATATGTAGACAACAATATTGCTACAGTGTCCGACAAAATTAATACCATCGAACAGTTGAACGCCGAATTACGTAATGAAATTTCTGATCTTAAATCAAAAACAGATACACACACAGCAGATATTCAGACAGTGACAGACAGATTCAAACAATTAGAACTAACACAGGATTCCGATGTCATCAAAGCTGATGTTAAAAAATTGGACGAAACCATACGTAAATTACAAAAACAGATTAATGCTTCTGACACTAAAACCGATGATCAGGTAAAAATACTGACTGAAAAATGTGATGAATTGGCCAGTCGTATTGATATTATTGAAAGTGATATTGACACCAAATCAGACGATACTGCACCGATTTCATTTAATCAAACACCTGAATTCCAAAATCTACAACAGACAATCAATGAGATCGATTCATCTAATAACACCTTACGTAGAAAATTGTCAAGTTTACAGCAAGAGATAACAGAGATAAAAAATATTTCAGTTAATAACACATCACAGCAGTCGCCGCTTTGCGAACATTTGTCAACTCACGCAGCGCGATAACTTAGGTAATCAACAGAGAGTACGGGACTTAGATTCAGAACAGACACAGACTCATAGATTCTCTCACAATACAGAGCCTGTTCCGTCATACAGAGACGATAATTTCGATTACAAACATTTTCTATCTGTGAGAAAATTTAAAGTGTTTAACAATGATAGAACACAGATTCACCCACTGGATTGGATACAACAGTTTAGTTTTGCTTTTCCACCGACTTGGCCTGTAACGCACAAACTTGAATTTATTTGCAGTTTTTTGGAAGGCGAACCGGCAACTCGTATGAGACCGATCGCGAGGCAATGCTATTCAGTAGAAGAGTTTCAGAATGCTTTTCTGTCAGCGTATTGGTCGAAGACGACACAGCGCGGAATTAAAGATCAATTAATTAGTTTACCAAGTTATGAGAACTTCAATTTTTCCACTGTCACGCAATTTTTTGAACACATGGTCCAACAAAACCAGTACCTAAGTGAACCTTACAGTGAATCTGCACTTATTCAATTATGTATTTCTAAATTGCCACGATCATTAAGAGTGTCACTTCTAACGGGTCAGCAAAAAGAAAACATTTCGGCATTCAGAGATCTGTTACAGCTTTTGGAAGTACAGCAATCGGATTATTCCTTTGTAAACAAAAATTTTTCATATAATACAGCAATTACGATCAGCCACGTAATTTCAATAGTAAAGGTATTAGACGCTCCAGGAATGGCAACCAACAGAACTTTAATAACAGACAAAATTCTAATTATCAATATCGTCAAGATTTTCAGCAACAGGAACCACAATTTAGTAACAATAGACGTTTTCCACCACAACAGCATGAAAGTCAGCCAGTTAGCATACCTAACCAACAATGTAGTGCACAAGGTCAACCAGGCTTTAATGTTTCGCCGCGTGCACGTATAGTCCCAGGTACAACAAATAGTAACGCACGGCAGCAAGGATATAACTATGTACAGAAAAGACAGTATTTCAATTCCTATCGCAATGCACCGTATAGGAATGACTATCACGACAGACGTAAAAATAATGAGCAAAATTTTCAGCGTACATTTGATAACAGTCGGTCTTATCAGCAGCAAGAACATCAGCAACAACAAATAATCATGAATATACCAAACAGTAGATATCATCCAGAACGTAATACGTCAGGAAGAATTAACAGAACAGTACAAATAGTGGAACTGCCACAGCATCCTCCCGAAAATAGTGACACGTCAATTGGAATTTGATTAAACACAGTACAGATTGCATATTCCAGTAACGTAAGCAATACTTCAGATACACAGTATCTTGTTCACGAGAATATTATTTGAAACATGCTTTGTTGAATGCACCACTTTTATCGCACCCAGATCTTAACAGAAATTTTTCCATTGCCACCAACAGTTCCAGCACCGCTTTAGGCGTACGTGTTTTTCAGGACATTGAAGAAGATGGCTCAACAGTAATTAAAAACATCGCATTTGCAAATCGCATTCTGTCACCTGCTGAACTAAATTATTCTGTTACAGAACTGGAAACATTATGTGTTGTTTGGGCTTTTACGAGATTCAGGCATTTTCTTTATGGAAGACATACCACCGTTTACACAGACCATAGAGCTATACAACTTTTACTTTCGGCTAAATTCACACACGACAGACTAAGCAGGTGGAAACTTTATTTACAAGAATTTAATTTTACAATTGTTCACATTCCTGGCACACAAAATGTTATAGCAGACGCACTATCTCCTTCTCTCAGCAACAATCAGCAAGACATCGCAACCAACTTCTGTAAAGCAAATTTCAGCGTTATGTACATTCAACAAGCTGCATTTGAAAATTTTATTTCGTCGTCATTACAGGACATAGCACAAGAGCAGAATAAAGACAACGTGTGGAAAGAAATTAAACACCTTTGGCAAGATAAGAATAATGTTACGATTAGAAACCATTACACTGTACGCAATGACATTCCGTTTCGCCGCTCTCATCCTGACAGCAATAATTGGTTATTATGCATTCCTGACGAACTGGTTAACAAATTAATATGGTATACTCATTTAAGTTATGCACATTACGGAGCCAGAAAATGTTTTCTTATACTGAGGCAGAACTGTTATTTTACCAACATGGAGAAACGTATACGACGAGTTTTAGCGTCACGTAAAATTTGCTAAACAGAAAGCTAAGTCAGACACAACTTCACGTATTCCTCCATTACATCCAATTGTACCTGTTAAATTAAGACATGTGGCCGCTGTAGACATTTTTGGTCCAATTCCGAGAACTAATAGAGGTTTTTGCCACATCTTTGTCGCTGTTGAACTCACTTCGAAATTTGTTACCTTCACTCCGTTACGCAAAGCTACTGCTAAAACCGCTTCGAAAGCATTTGTAAAACATTTTCTATTTCATGTAGGGCATGTGTTGAAAGTAATTTCTGACAATGGATCACAATTTCGTTCTGCTATAAGGACACGTATGTTACGAACTAGAAACATTTCTCCGATCTATATATCCAGGTACCATGCTTCTTCGAACCCTTGTGAACGATTAATGAAAGAAATTGGTGAACTGTGTAGAATATACTGCCACAAAAGACATATTCATTGGGACACACACATATTCTCATTCCAAGATGTAATTAACTCCATACCAAATGAATCCACTATGCTCTCTCCGTCTGTTATACTGAAAAACGTTGAACCACCTAACAAAATTACAGAATTAGTAAACTTTCCTACATCTCGTCGACTACGACACCATGAAATAATTAACATTGCGCTGAACAACATCAAACGTGCCGCAGAGCGCAGGAGAAGACAGCAAAAACAGGTTTGTACACGGCGTGACTTTCTCATTGGACAGAAGATATTAGTACGTACACACTATTTATCCAGCAGAATAAAAGGTAAGTGCAGTAAATTTGAACTTCTATACGCAGGTCCGTATCGAATTCGCAGCATTCCTCACCCCAATGTTGTACACGTCGAAACTCTGAGAACCAGAAAAAGTAAAGGCAACCACCATGTCTCCAATATTAAACCCTTTATTGAATGAAGACACTTTATGATTTAACATACTATGATGCCATTTACTAATTTTTATGATCACTTATGCAATTATATTCACATGACTAATTATTGATGATTATCGTATTTTTTCTTGGCAAGTGCCCGGCAAGTTAAGGTTAGCAGGTCGCTCTTCTTGTCGTTACACATCAGACCGTGCATATTTTTCCAGATGAATTTACGCATTTATGACTATTTCTGCAATTATACGAGGGGCGTTCAGAAAGTAAGCTCCGATCAGTCGCGAAATGGAAACGACTATGAAAATCCGATAAAGCTTTGCACAGATGTGTTGGGTAGTGTCTCTAGTATAACCCCAGTTAGCATCACGTCGCTCTTCTCATTTCTGAGCTCGCAGTGAGTGCGTAAAGATGTCTAGAAAATAGTGTCTGCCGCCAAGTACGAGGGCCTGGTGAGAAATTTCGCCTGAAGCTATGCAGCTAACATTACATAACTGTCGTGCTGGTTCTTGTTCAAGACAATTCTCAGCCGCATTCTACAGGGGCAATGACGATGCCCCTGCATCGTTTTCAAATGGAAATGTGAGATTACCCACAATACAGTCCGCAATTGTCTCCCCCTGAGTTTCATCTCTGGTCACATGAACCGCTGTCTTTGAAGACAACATTTTGACACAGACAACGAGGTGTAGGCCAGCGTGGAGAATTGGCGGAAAGCACTGGCGGCTGCCTTCTATGATGAGGCTATTGAAAAGTTGGTACAACGCTATGACAAAAGTCTAAGTCAGAACGGCGACTACGTAGAGAAGTAGCTGAAAGGTGTAGCTAATTGTTACAAGTAAAACATTTCTGATGTTCACTGTGGTTTCAATTTTGCAATCAATCGGAGCTTACTTTCTGAACAGGCCTCGTATTTATGTGACTACTTATTGATGATTATCGTATTTTTTCTTGGCAAGTGCCCGGCAAGGTAAGGTTAGCAAGTCGCTCTTCTTGTCGTTACATATCAGACTGTGCACATTTTTTTCGGAGAAACTTACGTATCTTGTGAATAATTATGCAATTTTATCTAGTGACATATTAATTTTATTAAATTCTCTCTCCATTAAAGTCTTTAATTCTTGCCTCTACTAACTACACAACATACAAGGTGAACTCAAAGAAGGTCACATTTCTTGTCATCATTTTTAAATGTATGTACGATTGTTTTCATATTTTGTTTATATGCACTGTGAAATAATTAAGATATAACACACACCAGCTGACTTTGACATTTTTGCCCTATGATACCTCAACATCGTGACTGTTTTACACTTTGTTGCTGCTGCATTGTGATATTCTGTGTAGATTTTTGCATTTGAACACTGTCTCCTTTTTTCCTTTTACGTTTTCTGTCATGGTATGCTGTATGCTTAATTATGTTATCATAAACCAGTCATTATTTAGTGAGTATATGATGTAAATGCAAGACATTAATCTTTGTTCATCAATTTCAGAAAGAAATGATGCGTAAAAGAAATAAATTAAACAGAAATGGAATTTCACCTTCGGAATGAACGAAAGAAGATGCAAACCTCGTGATGAAGAGTAAATGGATCAGGATTAACAAGCATTAAGAAGAATATACTATACACATCGTAGAATAGAAGTCTTAACTAATTTTTTTGTTTCAGAATACAAGGCGATTGATGCAGGCTGTCAGACAGAACTACACATCTTAGTTTTAGTGATGGAATATGCTAGAGATAAGGAATAGTTATGTAATGAGTAATGAAATGATTTTTTTGCAGATGATAATGAATGCTGATGAATAATGATGAAGGATATGCTACTATGGATAATGAAATTTTTCTTTACAGGTGATGATAATAATGGAGTTATGATAATGAAGTGATGGATAATGAAGTTTTTTCTTTACAGATGAGGATATTGTTGAAGTTATGTGTTTATACTATGTAGTTATTCAAGTATTTGTTGCAGTTTGCTTTGACAGCAGGTGTTATATTGCATAGTATAATGACGGAAGGTTTTGGAAAGGACAGCTATGGAACACATTTTTATACAAATTTCACTACCTGTTAATTCGAAGTTCACTACTTTTCAGCATAAAATGCATTTCTTCTTTCAGCTTAATAATCCATTTTTTTGTATATTTTTGCAGGAGAAATTATTTATGAAATTAATGTGCTATAAGCAGTTATTCATTAAATCTATGTCATTTATGAATGTGATTACATATACACTACTTGTTTCATAATCTTGCACACAGCTGACTCATGACGAATGACGCTACACATTTTCATTTACACCAACAACCCAGAAGCAAATTTTTCTCTTGCTTTCCCCTATAATTACCCAACGCAATGCATTGCTAGCAAAAAATGTATTACCAGTCCCAAATAATGATACCAGTTTAAGAGAGTTCTGAGTAATGCTGATCAGCTATGAATAATATGTCACTTGAATAATGAATGCTACTGATTATGCTTTGTAATTAGGAAATGAATGCTACTGATTACTGTATTGAAATGATTACTGTATTGAAATGACCAATGATTATTTAATAATGCTTTGTAAGTAGGAAATGAATGTACTGATTACTGTATTGAAATGATTACTGTATTGAAATGACCAATGATTATTTAATAATGCTTTGTAAGTAGGAAATGAATGCTACTGATTATGCTTTGTAACTGGGAAAAGAATGCTACTGATTACTGTATTGAGATGATTACTGTATTTGTAACTAGGAAATGAATGCTACTGATTATGCTTTGTAATTTGAATAATGAATGCTACTGATTACTGTATTAAAATGACCAATGATTATTTAATAATGCTTTTTAATTAGGAAATGAATGCTACTGATTATGCTTTGTAACTAGGAAATGAATGCTACTGATTATGCTTTGTAACTAGGAAATGAATGCTACTGATAATGCTTTGTAACTGGGAAACAATGATTAACTAATAATGCTTTGTAACTAGGAAATGAATGCTACTAATTATGCTTTGTAACTAGGAAATGAATGCTACTGATTATGCTTTGTAACTGGAAAATGAATGCTACTGATTACTGTATAGAAATGACCAATGATTAATAATGCTTTATAACTGGGAAATGAATGCTACTGATTGTGCTTTGTAACTGGGAAAAGAATGCTACTGATTACTGTATTGAGATGATTACTGTACTGAAATGACCAATGGTTATTTAATAATGCTTTGTAACTAGGAAATGAATGCTACTGATTACTGTATTGAAATGACCAATGCCAATGTCGTCTGTAAAACAATTAATGAACATTTTTCTGTAATACTACATACATGGTACAGAAATGTTCAACACCTGGGCTATGAATGCCGCAAACTACTAATGTAATTCCCAATGAAGACTAGTATGTGACTTAATGTCCTTCACATTCTGACCTAAGTACCCTGAATTACTGTAATATCCATTTGTCCAGTATATCCTCTTGACCATGGAGCACTATTTGGTTTTTGCACTAATTCTACGTTGGTGTGCCTTGTAAGAGCGTGGTGTTGACACGACATGCTGTCCACCACCGTGAGCGATGGAGACGTTACTATGGTCCCACTGTTTGGTGTACCTGATGTACTGTCAAAATGATAACACGGAATACTACTACGACATTTCAGTGTCTTGGGTACGCTGATTAATACTCTTGGGAAAAGAACTTCAGATTGTCTCACTTGGTGTTGTACTTCTGTGGAAAGATATGGACTTTCAGTGCAGCTGCGTGCAACCTAAGGTGCTACGACCATGATGCAATCCTTCCCTTTCCTATCCTAATTCTTGTAACATAATGAAAATCATTTTTTTTTTTTTTGCTAACATCATTTGTATTCATGGCCTATACATATTTTTTCGATATATTCTGAATTTCAGTGCGTGTGCACTTTTGTTATTTTCTAACATGATTACTACTCATTGTATGTACATTTCGATTTGCTGATATATTCTGAACTACAGTGCGTGTGCACTTTTGTCATTTTTCTAACATGATTTCTACTTATTGTATATACATTTTGTGATTTGCTGATATATTCTGAATTTCAGTGCGTGTGCACTTTTGTCATTTTATAACATGATTACTACTCATTGTATGTACATTTTGATTTGCTGAAATGTTCTGAACTGCAGTGCATGTGCACTTATGTCACTTGTCAACATGATTTTTTTTGCCATTATGTTTATTTGTTGTGAAAATGCTACAGAGTTTTTCAGTGCGTGTGCACTTATGTC
Source organism: Schistocerca americana (assembly GCF_021461395.2). Classification (NCBI taxonomy): domain Eukaryota; kingdom Metazoa; phylum Arthropoda; class Insecta; order Orthoptera; family Acrididae; genus Schistocerca; species Schistocerca americana. The sequence goes on from NC_060122.1 coordinate 649,044,345, forward strand.
TTTTGTTAATATGTTTTGTACTCACATTTTGTCATTGCCTGATATGTTTTGTACTTGGTGCATGTGCACCACATTTATTTCATGTTCTACATCTGAATATTCTGTTATTGTAAAGTTAATTAGTTAAGAAAAAATTTGTTGCTCATGGCAAGTCAAATGACTCACCATCGCTGCCAAATTTTTGCCCCCCCAGTGGAGGGTTATGAAACGCGTACGTATTCAGTACCAGCGATGGCGAGGCATGACAGAATCTCTGACCAGAGAGTTGTTTATCGTTGCTAGTCTGCGCTTGACCGCGCGAGAGTTCAGTAGTTGTACGTAGCGAGTCGCGAGAGCATGTAGTTCGGTTGCGAATTTGCAGTTGCGAGTCGGAGTTGTGTGTGAGGAGTCGGCCGGCGTCGACATGGGTCTCTGGTAAAGGTTCGTTACGAGGTTTATTGTTAAATAAGGTAATGAAGCAGCATTGCGCACATCTGATAATGTAATGTATGTCAATTGTAATTAATTTGTTCAAGAAATGGCCTCAATAATAATTTTGTTTTCAAAGCAATCTTTTTTAAGAAAAGAATCATTCTAATTGAAACAATATTTCCTATGCTTTTCATCCCAGAATCTATTTATCAGATTAGTTATTGCACAGGGCCTAAGGTCAGCGATGCTGCCCTATTATTGTGGGTTTAATGATTAATGTTCATTTCTCAATTTTTGTGTCGAGTTTACATTGGGCGATTATTTTTCAATATTTTTGTAGCGAAGTTACAGGCACTTTTATTTCAATTTAACGATGTTTTGTGGGATCTCAACAACATTTGCCTCTATTCCGATTGACATTCAAATATAGTCATTTAAATTATTTGCCAGGAAAATATTGACATTTACAATTTCTGTGGGGAGACTACACTTGGTTCTATTCAATTCTTTTCATTTTCATATTTTTACTGGGAGGTTACACTTAGCACTATTCCCAATTCTCATTTAAATATTTTCATAAATTTTTGTGGGAAGGTTACAAGCTTCATGCACTGTTGCCATGCATGCACTGATATTGGCGGTCGTCACTCTGAACAACCAGTACTAGCTACATTGTTGTTATGTGGTGCACCTTGTGTATGTCCATAACATAATAAATATGCTTTTCCGACCATTTGCTCCCTATCTCAATAGAATAGGTTGTGAACTCACTATCATTTGTTTCAGTTTCACCCAAAAGGTTTGAGAACCCTGTTTGTACTCTCGAGTGCGAGGGTTACAATGTTTTCAAGCTGCATGTTCATGGGGGTTACATCAAGACCTTGTTGTATGAGACCTTCGTAGAAACGGATGAAGCCCCGCTTGCTAGAGTCCAAGCTGTCTGTCTGATTATTGTATAATGTGCATGAAACAATATCCTAATAGCTGAACCTGACTGTTGCCACTCGGGTGCTTACCTGTGAGAGCAGCTGGATACTCACACAAGTGAGAGGGCTGGACAAACAGCTGACTTGCAGCCAGGCCACAGCGTGCCTGATAATACTGCATTGGCTGAGAGCACGCGAGCAGGGTGCTATATTTCGCACAGGGAGATACTTGATAAGAAACAATAACAAAAGAAGCGTTTATTATTACCACAATAGAAATATTTAATAACAAAGGAAAACTTTTCTTAATAATACAACTTCTGACACACTAACAGGCATACGCCTGGAAAATACAGTTAATAACCATAGTGGAACATGAAGACTATGCCATTGATAATCCGTAACGACGGAGGTTAAGGGTTCGGTGTACCTGACTGACAGGGGCATTTCGGAGTATCACTGGAAAGTTGTAAGGCCTGTTGCGGTGGCTACCGTCTGGGCTCTTATTGACAGGTTGCTAAGAGCCGGCGTACGAATTGGTCCAGGGCTCCGTGGAGCGAAATGCCAACATGTTGGCTTGCACCGTCCTATATAGCTGGGGCGCCGAGAAATTCGTGCTGATCTAGTTCCGTACTCGTGACACGGTGGAGAAAGTAGCCGCTGACATAGAGGACCCCTGGTGACGCTTGTCCTGCCGTCTGTCGTCCTTGTTGCAATCGGCGCAATCCGGGAAGGCAAAGCCTTGTGCATATGCGAACCCGTGATGCTTCAGTGTCTGAGGGGTTGCCTGTCAGTTTAGGGGAACGGCAGGTACATGGCACTGATGTAGCCAAGTAGTTCACACATGCACAGAATCTAGAAAAGGGCGCCCATGGTCGCCTTTATCCCACAGGGCAGCGTTGGAACAGCCTGAGCTGGATTAAATAAATTTCTTTCACCATCAGCTATTAGGCATTTACTTCTCGATGAATGCCCCCTCCATATCTTCCTTCTATTACAGTCTTCGGCTACATACACCCAAGTTAGTTCCCCACGTTATCTTACTCTTTTCCTAGATCTCATAATTCAGCAACGACCTTCCTCGGTACATCTGCTATACAATCGTCAGCCAACATGTCTAGCCCATCTTCAGTTTCTTTCCATCACAGTCATAATTGTATTTTGCACTTCAATATTTTCCCCGATCTCTTTTTGGTTGTCTTCCTATCTCTGCTAGTAATTCCCGGAGTGCGTCCTATCACTCTTCTCCACGCAGCAGTCTGAATTTGAATTGTATCTGGATGTACTAAGGTGTAATTATCGGTTTGGGGAACCGATATGTTACCCATTTCCACTCTAGGTGATGAAGTATGGTCGTGACTTTTCATTCGTTTTTCCCTTTAGGGAATTAGTCGGTTTTGATCCGCGTATTGTTTGTGGAAATTTACGTCTTTTGTGCATGTAGCGTGAAATGTAATGGACGTAACATATCTGCAAGCAGGAGGATCGACTGGCAGCATTTCTGCGCCTTGCGGCACTTGCTTTGGGCGAGTTACCCCGTATCGCCGGCCACCTCATCTAGGTCCATGCAGCATCGACGATCCTGACAGTAACATGACGCCAGGAAATTGGAGATGGATTTGTCTGAGAGGTGTCAAGCGATGAAATTGAGCTATAGTCATAACTGTTATAAGCCTTTGTTGTGAGCCGGCCGAAGTGTCCGTGCGGTTAAAGGCGCTGCAGTCTGGAATCGCAAGACCGCTACGGTCGCAGGTTCGAATCCTGCCTCGGGCATGGATGTTTGTGATGTCCCTAGGTTAGTTAGGTTTAACTAGTTCTAAGTTCTAGGGGACTAATGACCTCAGCAGTTGAGTCCCATAGTGCTCAGAGCCATTTTGAACCTTTGTTGTGAGCTTTCTATAAAAAAAATTGTCTATTTGTGAGAAAACTGAATACACTGATTTCGAAAATTTTCTCCTCATGTGAGATGTACTTTAGATCACGGATTCAACTGCTGAGAAAAACTGATTGTTGGTTGGCCCCGTGTTCTACATGTGGGCAGTGTCGCGGAATAAAACTTTAAACTTCATGAAATACAAAATTTGAAATAAGGAAACTGAATCAGATTAAATGCCAAAAGAAACTAATCGTATGCTTATTGGAATATTGGAAATTATGTAACTAAAATTCAGTAATGATGCACATTATGAATGACGTATGATATGAAGTGCAATGTTAAACTAAGAAAATTCACAGAAATAAATTGCTGCTTTACTCAGAAGGAAATAGCTGTTTCAAATTACTAACACTGTCACTGAAAATTAATATACTTGCTAGCAAGACACCTGACAAACCTGACTTTACGTTATTTGCACGAGAATGCAATGTGAGATCCGTTCTGGCGTAAAAGCGATTTACCTCTTGCTGAACATGCTGTTTTTGTGTCTGGAGAACTGGCGTTCTCGAAAGCAAATACAAATCACCAAACGCAGCTGCTAAATGCAGCCGGCCGGAGTACCACTACGACGTCCCGTTGGCCGGCTGCACTCACGTCAGTAGCTCGTCAGATCTGCAGCGTCGTCTGCATCATCACCACGCCCATCTCTCAAGGCCCGATTCACCCTATACGTCGAACCAGCCTCTGTTCCTCGAGAAACATTTTGTGAGTCGTACTTACACTAAATTATTTTTAACACGTTTTTACTAGGTCGCGTTCTTGCTATCTTCGTATGTTTGATACAGATTTTTCAGTCGATTCCAAATCAACTTCCCGATGAGCTAGAGACCTGAAACTGTCAACACAGCTCAGAAATGGATGACAATGTAAAACTGACTCGCTTTCCGGTCTGGTGTGTGGAGAGGGTACTTCGTTTTTCTGACTGTTTGTGTATTTGGTACAAATCTTACAAATGATTTCAAACTAACATCCCGATGAGCTAGAGACGTGAAATTATCAACATAGTTCAGAACTGGGTAACAAAGCGACATTAACTCGCTTTCTTGCCGGTGTGTGGCAGAGGGTACCTTGCGTACAACTGCCATTTACCCCGTTTACTGTTCCAGTTGCGAATGTTTCGCTCTAAGAAAAATTGCCGGTAATCCTCCAAATGAGCATGAATGTCTCTAATTTTTACCTTTGCGGCCTTAACGCGATATATATGTAAAAGGAAGCAATAAATTGGTTCTCTCATGTGAAAAGAAATTATAATAATCCTGAAATTGACCACGTGTCTCTATTGTAATCTCGTCAAAATGTTTCTTGAAAAATTTCGCACATACAAGACAAAAAATCAGAAAAATAGTTATTTAATTAAAATAGTTTTTGACATAACTCGTTTTTAAAACGGACTGAGAATATAAAATAATTTCTCGTAGCCCCATACAGATTTGTAACCTCAAACAGATAGCTTCGAAATTTTGTGCTTCTGAAATTTTAACACCTTTGATAATGCTGCTAAAATTGAAAAAAAAAGTACGACATTAGTTCCCCGAAGTCACCAAGAATTCTATTGCACTGCAAATGATGCTAACTATTGTGTGATCATTCTCAACGACAGCTACTATCTATACTTCTTACTATTATCTATTGCATGCGCCCTACGTTTTGAGTCGTCTCTGTGTAAGTCGCTTCATTGACTTTCAGGGTCGTTTCCCACTTTTACATTACTTAACAGCATAGCTTATGCATTCATGCTGCTACAATTTCATACTGAGAGAAAGATGATCAGCTGGGTGCTATATCTGGCAGCCATAGTGGTACTCGTATTTCACCACTATAGTACTACATTCGAATTTTACTTGTTTCCCATATTAACTATATACTTATTAAACGATTAACTGATAAAGAAGTCGTCATGTATCTACATCGTCGTCTTACGTTTTACCACTTCCTCTTGTTGTCTTCTTGGAAGTGTGCTTGTCGTCCGTTTATGTATCTATTTGTATCTTTGGCCTTGGGATAAGTTCCTCTGAATGTAGGGACAGCTTAGCCAATTTTAGTCTAAAGCTAAGGGAAACTGTTCTGAGTCCTAGAGACACGGCGACCAGTGGTTGAGATTGGCTCACACAGAACGCGCGTATTGCGAGCGAGCTAGCAGCTTCCCTGCCCAGAGAAATGTCGGAGACCACCTTTTAGTTCTTACTGCTCGTAATTTTGTAACTGTGGTTGTTCAGCTTGATTGAGTCTCTCATTCATCTCTTACTAGGTTTCAGAGATCAAAAACTAGCTCGGAGTACCTTGCGTATGTAGGAATTGATAGTAATTCACGAATTTGGGAATTTATTCAATTGTTTCTTTCTGGTCTATAACTTTGCGATAGAGGGGCATGAGGCTCGGTGAATTAGTGGATTAGTTTTCTGAATCAGTTATTCAACGTTTAGGAGCACTGCATGTGTACTTAAAACTGGGGCTGCCATATTAAAATCCCAGTGTGGTTTGTGGTGATTTGAGTGAGTTGCATTGCGCGTGGATTGCATAGCCGTTACCGCGTGTCTGTTCGTCAGACTTTGTTCATGGTATTCTGCATTTACTAATAAACCAGTTTGTCCTTATAAATAAATTCTCATGCCCTACAGTTTGGACTCGTGTTCTTTCTTGTCGCTATTTTGTAGTTAATCGTCATTCCTTTGCAGCGGATATGTACGTTACTACTACTGATTTGCGGTGGCTCCCATCACAGGAAGAATTGTTCACAGAACGTAGTTTCTGTTCATTGTTTCTTCATTGTCATTCCATGCATTTTTGATACAAATACCTGTTTAATGTTTGCTGTCCCAATACTCAACCATCTAGCCTAATTTCTCTCTTATCCACTTGAGATTTTTCGTTCTCTCTTGAGTTTGTGAATAACTTCTTTCTTTGCGATGAATGGTTAGTCGCACTGTGTGTGCATGTGTAGTACATGTATTCCACTGTACTTCCAATTCTCAAGTGATCGCCTTATACGTTCATTATCGTGCTTGTTATTTCAGTGATTTATGTGGTATTTAGTACCAACACTCCACAATACATTAAGATATTTAATATATGAAGTGTTCGATAAGTAATACTAATTTTTTTTCCTGAAAGCAGGTTGGTTTTATTCAATATTCCAATACACCATAAATTACACACTCTTTTGACTACTAAACCCATTTTTCAGCATAATCTTCGTTTAATGCGACGGTCTTAAGCTACTTTGCTGGGAGGGAGGCTACCACTCTACCGGTCGACGTTGGAGCCAACGTCTTACTGCATCAATGACCTCCCTGTCATCCACATATTGCTTCCCGTGGAGTGCAACCTTCATTGGCCCAGACACATGGAAATCGGAAGGCGAGAAACCCAGCGAGACATACCATGAAAGTACCCCAACTAGTGGACGAATGTATCAGCACTACCAACAGAGACGCCCAATTGAGCAGCGATGTGTTTGATTACACTGTACAACAAATTTGAATTGAAATTGTGTAAATTGCATGATTTTGAGTTAGTTATGTTTATTGCAGTATAAGATGATACAAAATCATCATCTTCATAAATATTTAGCTCTAGTTTTTTTTAAAAGTAATCTACACATTTGTATAAATCACTCGCTAACTAAATATGCATTCATGTTCCAAGATTCAGCATAACAAGTTTTAGGTGAATAATTGCTTGAATTATGTTATGTGTTATGCACTGATAAATTTCAATGCCATTCTGGAACTACAAAAGTAAAATATTAAGAAAAAATGAAAATAATATTACACGAATGAAAATACTTAGTAGGTCTACTTTGTGCTAGAACTATGTAAAGCACAAAAGAAAACATATAACTTAACTGGTCACAAATGTATATAAAAGATTACAACTGTTAAATGTCCGTATGTACAGTATATACAATTACATATTTTGTTCAGAGATAAATTCAGAAGATGACCATTTTCGCTTGGCTTGACATTTATAAACATACTCGGGAACATCCCTTATGACAGTCCAACAGTAATCTGCTAAAATAGTAGGTCTCCACTTTCCAGCATACCTCTTCTCAAATGTGGCAATATCTTGACGAAATCACTCCCTATGTTCATCACCTACTGCACCACAATCTTTGGGGAAGAAGTCAAGATGACTATGTAAGAAATGCATTTTCAGTGACATGTTGCAATCAAGTTTTTCATAAGATGACAACATGTTATCTACGGTCTCTTTGTAATTTATTGCTCGTTTGTTCCATAAGAACTGTAAACAGACTGTCTTAAAACATTCCCAAGCAGGTTTCTCATCACCTTATGTGTTTCCATCAAAGACATGGTCTCCGAAAAGCTCTCGAATCTGTGGGCCTACAAAGATGCCCTCGTTTACTTTGGCATCAAGTAAGAGAATTTTTGCCTTAAGTACTTAAACATGTCACCATGTTAGTTCATTCCCTTAAGAAAGTTATTCATGAGACCCAACTTCATGTGCAAGGGTGGGAGCAGAATCTTTTTAGGGTCTTCTAGAGGTTACTTCTTAATGTTTTTTATACCTGGTTGACGAGATTTTCTGGTGGGCCATTCATGCTTACTGTAATGAGATGCACGAGCTCAGCTACCCCATTCACAGAGAAAGCAGCAATATTTAGTATACCCTAAGTGCAAAGCTAATAGCAGTGCAACCACTTTCAAGTCACCAAAAATCTGCCATTCAGAGTCTTGATGGCTTCTAGTAAAATTTTCATGTTTTGGTAGGACTCTTTCATATGCAAACTATGCCCAACTGGAATAGAACGAAGCTCATTACCAATGTGTAAAACCAGTGCTTTTAAGCTCAACTTTGACGAATCAATAAAGAATCTCCACTCATCAGGGTTGTAATTGATTCTGAGATCCCAATCATGTCTAAACACACCACAAGACTACCTGGCATGTTAAAAAAGGGAGTGAACTGTTGCTCTCTTCTGCGGCAGAATGAAACATTTACATTGCTTTTCCAAAAATTGCGCTGCGGCAGTCTTGACGCTAAAATCTCAGCCTTAGCTTTAGAGAGCTCCAAATCTCTAATGCGATCGCTTAACTTATTTTGAGTCAATTTTTGTTGATCATGAGTTGATGATATATTTGGAAGAAACTCTGGATCTTGTGATGTACATGGTTCAGGGCACTCAGAATCCCTATCGGAAGTAATCTTGTACTCTGTCGGTGGTTTAGGTATTGGCAGTTCTACCCCATGTACAACAGGATGTATGGCAGATGGAATTTTAGGATAGATCACTGTCCGCTTCTTCTTGTTAGACATTCCCTTCTTGATGGGAGGAACCATACAAAAGTAGCAGTCACTGACATGGTTAGTTGGCTCCCGCCAGATCATGGACACTGCAAAGGGCATTGAACGTTCTTTCCCATGAATCCAATTCCTGAGATTGCTGGCAAAAGTGTTGCAAATCACACAAAATAACAACTGTAAGTTTTTTTTAATCAATGGAGTTATTTGCTGTTTTTGTGAAGCAAATGTCACTTCTCCAGACACACGGCAAAATGTGTCAGCACTGTTAACACAAACTCGTGGCATTTTTGTTCACTTCAGTAGCAGTGAACTTGAACAAGTGGTAGTTAATCTGGAAACAAATGTGCAAAAATTCTTACATGCGTTAATAAGGTCACTGAAGTTGAAGAGAAGGGAGACAAAAAGATCACTAAAATGTGTATCAAAATGTTTATATCCAAAATATTGCACACAAGTAAGACCGGGGACAATAATATAATCCACTGTTACTAGTTATTATGACTTTGACAAACCATTATATTTGATTTTAAACTTAACGTAAAAATCCGGATATAGTTATCTCACCGTAATAAAAGAGTGCAAAATGAAAACTACAGCTAATTTTCAATTGTCTTTGAGATATTCGCGATCAGCGCATTAGAACTGATAGGAATTGGGTATTTTCATTCGATTTACAGTTTCATTGTTGCACAGAGTTATGATCCGTCGATCACCTCGAATGCGTGTGTCCGCAGGTTTCAACATTGCAGGAGTGACTCCTGTGCACGGCCCGCCGGCAAGCGCAAGATCGGACAGGTGTGCTTGATCTCGTTGAAGCGATGACAAACGCCTTCCCCGCTTACTCACTGTGATTTTTGTTCAGTGCTAGATCACCGTAGACATTCTACAAGCGCCTATGAATATCTGCGAAGCTATGGTTTCCCGCCAGAAAGAAAAAAAACTCTGTGACATTTCTTTGCCTGGATGGAATTTTATTTTCCGCGGCACATATAGCGCCGTCACATATCGGAGCTTCATGAAACTATGGTGGCTGAAGAGGCATTATTCCACAACGCCCCACAAAAAATTTCGCAATTTTTCAACAGAAATCGGCCGAGAAAAAAAAAATGTGTTGCATTATTTAGTGAAAGCCCATCGTAGTACGCTCGTTTGGGTATTTTTTGGAAAATTTTAATCCGTGGATAAATGCATAGAACAAGGTGTTCTTGATGTTAATAACTAACCCACAATTTATTCAATTACTGTCGAGCCTCTTTAAGGCCAGCTTAGATCACATGTGTTACAAACTGATCCTCTTCCAGAATTAACTAAGAAATTCTAAGCGTCTATGAAAACACGATTATTTTCTTGATTTGAGACCTGTTATAAATCAACTCTCTTCGATTTCGTAGTGATAGGTGAGGTGGTGACCAGGTACAAACTGTTAGAAAACGTAGCGATTTCATATCAGAAGTTGTGTTTTTATGCAATTGTCAAACAGACAAGTCCATATGTGTCCCCCGACGTAATTGTTTAGTTAAATAATAAACAGCTAAGTTTCAGTTTTTCATTTTAAATTTTATTAGTATTGTCATAGCTATTAAAACTTCACACGTACGAATTCTCAGGATTATCAGCATGGGTTAAGAATCAGTGTGGGACTAGAAGAAATTACTTTATACTTTTCAGTCCGATTTCAAACGTATTATAGTAAACATTTTTTTATTCAAACATTTATATTACTGAGATGGTTTTGTGCTCTGCGAGGTGATTAGGAATCGGTTATCTCTTGGAAGTTTGCTGGTTTTGTGTGACGTAGTTTTAAATTTCTGTCACAATAGTTAGCTGATTAACACTAGTTGTAAGTCATTGACTTCGCTGTGTACGCCGATAGGGACGCGCAGCATGGAGGAAGGAATGAAAATTAGAGCTTAACGTCTCGTCGGCAGCGCTGTCAAAAGGTCGGAGCAAAAGTTCGGATTAGGGAACCATTCTGAAATTTACCTGGAGAGATTTAGGGAAATAATGGAAAACGTAATTGTAAATGGCCGGATGGTATTTTGAAACGTTGTCCTTCCGAATGTGCTTCAGTGTGCTCCCTGCCGCCGTTCGATAAGCAGCTGAGCAGCAAGTCGTATACTCCTAGCACACTCATTTGTTACATAGTTTAATTCTTAATTTCTTTGCGTGTTTTTGGTACTTGCATTGTTTAATTCATAAATTTCGGGCCTATTATAGTATTTGAGAGTTGTAGCATCGCATTTTAGTACCTGAATAGTGTAATTTCGCTTAGTCTCCTTCCGCCGCCGAGCAGTGTCAGCAGTGCGCAAGTAGCAGCATTACTGCATTTACTAGGCAATCTTGTATTTTAATAACCGTTTAAATTTTGTCGATTTGTTTGCGCTCTCTGTAGATTAGTTCAGACGTTCTTTGCAAAACAGTTTTTAGCATGGATAGGGACTGCAACTGCTGTGTTCGGATGCAGGCTGAGTTGGCATCCCTTCGCTCCCAGCTTCAGGCAGTGTTGGCTTCGGTCACACAGCTTGAGGCTGTTGCCAATGGGCATCACTGTGGGGGTCCGGATGGGGGTTTGTCGGGGACGGCCAGCTCGTCCCACGCATCCCCTGATCGGACTAAGACTGTGGTTGCCCGGGATACTGCCCGCATTGAGGCTGATCCCTCACCTGTGGTAGAGTGGGAGGTCGTTTCAAGGTGTGGCAGGGGGCGAAAGACATTCCGGAGGGCTCAACGGAAAGCCTCTGTCTCAGGCTGATACTGATCTTCGGCCTGACATGGCTGCTTGTCCTGTTCCAGAGGTTGCCCCTCAGTCTGCAAGATCCGGGTAGTTGCAGAGGGTGGGCTTACTGGTATTTGGGAGCTCCAACGTCAGGCGCGTAATGGGGCCCCTTAGGGAAATGGCAGCAAGAGAGGGGAAGAAAACCAATGTGCACTCCGTGTGCAAACCGGGGGGAGTCATTCCAGATGTGGAAAGGGTCCTTCCGGACGCCATGAAGGGTACAGGGTGCACCCATCTGCAGGTGGTCACTCATGTCGGCACCAATGATGTGTGTCGCTATGGATCAGAGGAAATCCTCTCTGGCTTCCGGCGGCTATCTGATTTGGTGAAGACTGCCAGTCTCGCTAGCGGGATGAAAGCAGAGGTCACCATCTGCAGCATCGTCGACAGGACTGACTGCGGACCTTTGGTACAGAGCCGAGTGGAGGGTCTGAATCAGAGGCTGAGACGGTTCTGCGACCGTGTGGGCTGCAGATTCCTCGACTTGCGCCATAGGGTGGTGGGGTTTCGGGTTCCGCTGGATAGGTCAGGAGTCCACTACACGCAACAAGCGGCTACACGGGTAGCAGGGGTTGTGTGGTGTGGGCTGGGCGGTTTTTTAGGTTAGATGGCCTTGGGCAAGTACAGAAAGGGCAACAGCCTCAACGGGTGCGGGGCAAAGTCAGGACATGCGGGGACCAAGCAGCAGTCGGTATTGTAATTGTCAACTGTCGAAGCTGCGTTGGTAAAGTACCGGAACTTCAAGCCCTGATAGAAAGCACCGAAGCTGAAATCGTTATAGGTACAGAAAGCTTGCTTAAGCCAGAGATAAATTCTGCCGAAATTTTTACAAAGGTACAGACGGTGTTTAGAAAGGATAGATTACATGCAACCGGTGGTGGAGTGTTCGTCGCTGTTAGTAGTAGTTTATCCTGTAGTGAAGTAGAAGTGGATAGTTCCTGTGAATTATTATGGGTGGAGGTTACACTAAACAACCGAACTAGGTTAATAATTGGCTCCTTTTACCGACCTCCCGACTCAGCAGCATTAGTGGCAGAACAACTGAGAGAAAATTTGGAATACATTTCACATAAATTTTCTCTTAGGTGGAGATTTCAATTTACCAGATACAGACTGGGACACTCAGATGTATAGGACGGGTGCTAGGGACAGAGCATCGAGTGACATTATACTGAGTGCACTATCCGAAAATTACCTCGAGCAATTAAACAGAGAACCGACTCGTGGAGATAACATCTTGGACCTACTGATAACAAACAGACCCGAACTTTTCGACTCTGTATGTACAGAACAGGGAATCAGTGATCATAAGGCCGTTGCAGCATCCCTGAATATGGAAGTTAATAGGAATATAAAAAAAAGGGAGGAAGGTTTATCTGTTAAGCAAGAGTAATAGAAGGCAGATTTCAGACTACCTAACAGATCAAAACGAAAATTTCTGTTCCGACACTGACAATGTTGAGTGTTTATGGAAAAAGTTCAAGGCAATCGTAAAATTCGTTTTAGACAGGTACGTGCCGAGTAAAACTGTGAGGGACGGGAAAAACCCACCGTGGTACAACAACAAAGTTAGGAAACTACTGCGAAAGCAAAGAGAGCTCCACTCCAAGTTTAAACGCAGCCAAAACCTCTCAGACAAACAGAAGCTAAACGATGTCAAAGTTAGCGTAAGGAGGGCTATGCGTGAAGCGTTCATTGAATTCGAAAGTAAAATTCTATGTACCGACTTGACAGAAAATCCTAGGAAGTTCTGGTCTTACGTTAAATCAGTAAGTGGCTCGAAACAGCATATCCAGACACTACGGGATGATGATGGCATTGAAACAGAGGATGACACGCGTAAAGCTGAAATACTAAACACCTTTTTCCAAAGCTGTTTCACAGAGGAAGACCGCACTGCAGTTCCTTCTCTAAATCCTCGCACAAACGAAAAAATGGCTGACATCGAAATAAGTGTCCAAGGAATAGAAAAGCAACTGGAATCACTCAATAGAGGAAAGTCCACTGGACCTGACGGGATACCAATTCGATTCTACACAGAGTACGCGAAAGAACTTGCCCCCCTTCTAACAGCCGTGTACCGCAAGTCTCTTGAGGAACGGAGGGTTCCAAATGATTGAAAAGAGCACAGGTAGTCCCAGTCTTCAAGAAGGGTCGTCGAGCAGATGCGCAAAACTATAGACCTATATCTCTGACGTCGATCTCTTGTAGAATTTTAGAACATGTTTTTTGCTCGCGTATCATGTCATTTCTGGAAACCCAGAATCTACTATGTAGGAATCAACATGGATTCCGGAAACAGCGATCGTGTGAGACCCAACTCGCTTTATTTGTTCATGAGACCCAGGAAATATTAGATACAGGCTCACAGGTAGATGCTATTTTTCTTGACTTCCGGAAGGCGTTCGATACAGTTCCGCACTGTCGCCTGATAAACAAAGTAAGAGCCTACGGAATATCAGACCAGCTGTGTGGCTGGATTGAAGAGTTTTTAGCAAACAGAACACAGCATGTTGTTATCAATGGAGAGACGTCTACAGACGTTAAAGTAACCTCTGGCGTGCCACAGGGGAGTGTTATGGGACCATTGCTTTTCTCAATATATATAAATGACCTAGTAGATAGTGTCGGAAGTCCCATGCGGCTTTTCGCGGATGATGCTGTAGTATACAGAGAAGTTGCAGCATTAGAAAATTGTAGCGAAATGCAGGAAGATCTGCAGCGGATAGGCACTTGGTGCAGGGAGTGGCAATTGACCCTTAACATAGACAAATGTAATGTATTGCGAATACATAGAATGAAGGATCCTTTATTGTATGATTATATGATAGCGGAACAAACATTGGTAGCAGTTACTTCTGTAAAATATATCTGGGAGTATGCGTGCGGAACGATTTGAAGTGGAATGATCATATAAAATTAATTGTTGGTAAGGCGGGTACCAGGTTGAGATTCATTGGGAGAGTGCTTAGAAAATGTAGTCAATCAACAAAGGAGGTGGCTTACAAAACACTCGTTCGACCTATACTTGAGTATTGCTCATCAGTGTGGGATCCGTACCAGATCGGTCTGACGGAGGAGATAGAGAAGATCCAAAGAAGAGCGGTGCGTTTCGTCACGGGGTTATTTGGTAACCGTGATAGCGTTACGGAGATGTTTAATAAACTCAAGTGGCAGACTCTGCAAGAGTGGCGCTCTGCATCGCGGTGTAGCTTGCTCGCCAGGTTTCGAGAGGGTGCGTTTCTGGATGAGGTATCGAATATATTGCTTCCCCCTACTTATACCTCCCGAGGAGATCACGAATGTAAAATTAGAGAGATTAGAGCGCGCACGGAGGCTTTCAGACAGTCGTTCTTCCCGCGAACCATACGCGACTGGAACAGGAATGGGAGGTAATGACAGTGGCACGTAAAGTGCCCTCCGCCACACACCGTTGGGTGGCTTGCGGAGTATCAATGTAGATGTAGATGTAGAATGCGAGTCCATTGAGTTAACCACTGCGCCGTAGAATGGAAGCCCCTCTGCCCGAACTGTTTAAGGAACTGGAGTAAGCATTTAAATGAGAAAATGACAGAATTATCTGCTCTTTTTAAGGCCTAAGATGAGAAAAAGGAGCAGGATATTTTAGAGACAACTATGAAATTCGATATAACCCACACACGTATTGAGTCTCGACAAGAAAAACAGGGGTTAATGATAAGATATCAAAACTGCAAACTGCGGTTGTCTCTTTAACCAAGGAGTTTCAGTCCGAGGTAAATAAACAATGGGAACTCATCAGAAATAGAGTTATCGAGCAATCCTCGAGGTAATTAATGGCCTAATACAGATGAGAGAATTTACGGAACAGAAATTTGAAAATGAATATGAACAAATCTCAAAAACACAAGCTATGTTGAATTTGTTAGAGCAAAGCAGGGAATCAGATTCTACAGCTATTACGGCATTGCTTTTATTTGTTTGGAGGGGTGAGTAAATGACCTAAGGGAACCAAAGGCACAATATCGTCTCGATCGTCAGTGCACCTAATTCTGCTGTTTCCTTTGTTATAAATGACGGGGAATTCCAGAAAATCTGGGAAAAAGCAGCCATAACAAAAGAGGAGACGAATAAAAGTAAATTTATCGAAATTAATGGGTTGTCACTAATACTACTCGAAGAGGGGCAGTTGGGAAATGGGACAAAGTTGACCAAGGAATTTCCGTAGTTCAAACCAGACGGAGGTGTTCGCCCTACATATTTCATATGGGTATTTTCTGATGCTACCTAAGCGCTGGGATCAATTTAAAAAAAAAGAGATAGCTCTCAGTTACCTAGAAAGGGACGCGACCGAGTGGGGAGCGGCCCACTAAGAAGAATTCACTAACCCTTCCGAGCGTATAATGAAAGATATTAGAAGATATGTCGTACGTACTGCGCTACTAAGCATACAACCTGGGTATAAATGATTCCAGAATTTTAGGTGATTCTGAATGAGTTACCCAATCTGTCGAAGGGATTTTCCACCACTGGAGGAAATGGGCAATAATTTCACAGATATAATAAAAAGGCGATCTTGTGCCAGTAAAAACCTGCCATCCAAGCTGTAATCGGAAAAAGGAAACTATTAAGTTCTTTCACCGCTATGACGGTTCCCCATCCAAAGGTTGTATTTATGGTGGACCCGTCCTCCGGCTATGAGAAGGGGATATACTATATGAAAGTGATAAGGAAATGGATAACATAGATTAAGACCTCTTTTCAGACTTGACGGAGTGGCGCCCGTCAGGGTCTAAGCTAACTGTCACTATTATTATATATTTCTAGTTTAGAGCATCAGTATTCTGTCCTGTATTTTACAGTATAATTTATGCTTCCTGCGACTATACTCTGTTAAATTTGTTTATGGGAATTTCAGGCTGTGTAAGATCTGTGGGTAGACAATACTACACTCGATTGAGGTACAACAGAAAGCCCAACTTTCTCATGGAGATGTAACAGTCACAATCGAACAAACATACGCATTAACAACAGGCTATAACAGAACTGTCAAAGATCCCCGATCTCAAAGATAAGATATCGTTGTTGTGTTTCGGTAAGACAGAGCGCGGGGAAGAGATAGGGGTGGGAAAAACAGACCAGTTAAAACCGATATCGATATTTTAGCTCTGAATAACCGGAATTTTTCGGTATTTGTTTGGTCTCAGTTATACTAGGTGTTTTTAATTTTTACTAATAACCAGATAAAAAAATCGAAATATCAAATAGCAATAGCAACTGCCGCAAATTTTTTCGTTTTTAAATAAACTTTAAGGAACGAGTAATTTTTATTCGTAAAATCTGCATTGCTTTGAAGTACTGCGTTATTACAGAAAATGGGAAAAGCGATGAAAACCATTTTAATTACAATGCCGACAGATACGAGCAACAAGCACGTGGCAAAAGAACTAGTACAGCACTGCTGACAACAATAAAGTCTCTGCTACCATGTGGCATGGCTTATTAGGTGATACAAGTGTACGAGGTATATTCAAAAAGTAAGGTGGCTTTATATTTTTATGAAAAAAATATTTGTTTATTCATCAATATTCATATTGTCCCCTTCAAAGTAAACCCACATTCAGATACAATACACTTGTGCCAACGCTTCTTCCAGTCCTCAAAGCGCTTCTCATAAGAACTTTTTGGTACTTCCTGCGATGTAGTTTTTATTTCCTCAATCATTGAAAATATTCGTTCTTTCATAGGTCTCTTCTGTTATGGGAACAGAAAAAAGTCGCAGGTGGCCAAATCCGATGTATATGGAGGCTGAGGCATGACTGTCGTGTTCTTTTTGGCCATAAAATCTCTCACAAGCAACGATGAATGAGCAGGTTCATTGTTATGATGCAAAATCCATTAATTGTTTTTCCACAATTCCGGAATTTTTTTCGTATTGCTTCTCGAAAACGACGCATAACGTCAAAGAAATACTCCTTATTGACCGTACGATCTTGAGGCAAAAACTAATGATGCACTACGCCACGGTAAATGAAAAAAGCAGTGAGCAACTCTTTGACATTTGATCGAACTTCGCATGCTGTTTTTCGGTCTTGGCTCTCCGGGATGTTTCCAATTGGACGACTGGGTTTTGGTTTCGACGTCATAAGCGTAAACCCATGTTTCGTCCCCAATTACGACCCTTTTGAGCAAGTCAGGATCGTCATTGACATCATTCAAGAGCTCCTGAGCGATGTCCATGCGACGGTTCTTCTGATCAAAATTGAGAAGTTTTGCAACAAACTTCGCTAACACACGTGAAATGCCAAAAGCATCCGAAAAAATTGCATGGGCCAGCCGACCGATGTCTCAACATCCTCAGCAACTTATCTTCCGGTACTCTGACGATTTTCCAAAACAATTTCCTTCACAGCTTCGACGTTATCATCTGTTGTTGATGTGTTGGGGAGTTCAGAGCGAGGTTCGCCATGGCAACTTCTCAGCCATCTTGGAAGAGCTTGTACCACTTATAAACTTTCTTTTGCTTAGAGCAGACTCACCGTTTGCCACTGTCAACATTTCAAGTGTTTCAGAGCACTTGATTCCACTTTTCACACAAAATTTGACGCAAAGTCTTTGTTCCGTTTTTTACAATAATCTAAAATGGACAAGCACACTAAAACAGTCTAACATTTCAATCTGTCAAAGACAAACGAAGTATGCTGTACGCTTGAAACTGTGAACATATATTCGGGACATGTGTACCAACATAACAAAAAAAAAAAAGATCGATAGTCGAATGTACGTTGCCCGCGGAATTTGAAAAGTTATCTTACTTACTGAACAGCCCTCGTACATGCAGTATGCAAAAGTTGTCCCGTCTCCTCTATATGGTAGTTTTTCACTGTCGTCATCGGACATCCATTGAATTACAGAATATCACCATCCCTAGTCTAGAAATATTTAACGAAGCGCGCTATTAGTGAAATACAATGCTCCACTTGCTTTAAAAGATTAAAAACCACAACCAGTCATCGGCTTAATATAAGTAAAAAACGTAAGACTTAACAATTCATTCATTGTTTACAAAAAAAAACCATGAACCATGGACCTTGCCGTTGGTGGGGAGGCTTGCGTGCCTCAGCCATACAGATGGCCGTACCGTAGGTGCAACCACAACGGAGGGGTATCTGTTGAGAGGCCAGACAAACGTGTGGTTCCTGACGAGGGGCAGCAGCCTTTCTAGTAGTTGCAGGGGCAACAGTCTGGATGATTGACTGATCTGGCCTTGTAACACTAACCCAAACGGCCTTGCTGTGCTGGTACTGCGAACGGCTGAAAGCAAGGGGAAACTACAGCCGTAATTTTTCCCGATGGCATGCAGCTCTACTGTATGTTTAAATGATGATGGCGTCCTCTTTGGTAAAATATTTCGGAGGTGAAATAGTCCCCCATTCGGATCTCCGGGCGGGGACTACTCAAGAGGACGTCGTTATCAGGAGAAAGAAAACTGGCGTTCTACGGATCGGAGCGTGGAATGTCAGACCCCTTAATCGAGCAGGTAGGTTAGAAAATTTAAAAAGGGAAATGGGTAGGTTGAAGTTAGATATAGTGGGAATTAGTGAAGTTCGGTGGCAGGAGGAACAAGACTTTTGGTCAGGTGAATACAGGGTTATAAATACAAAATCAAATAGGGGTAATGCAGGAGTAGGTTTAATAATGAATAAAAAAATAAGAGTGCGGGTAAGCTACTACAAACAGCATAGTTAACGCATTATTGTGGCCAAGATAGACACGAAGCCCACGCCTACACAAGTAGTAGAAGTTTATATGCCAACTAGCTCTGCATATGATGAAGAAATTGATGAAATGTATGATGAGATATAAGAAATTATTCAGGTAGGGAAGGGGGACGAAAATTTAATAGTCATGGGTGACTGGAATTCGAGAGTAGAAAAAGGGAGAGAAGGAAACATAGTAGGTGAATATGGACTGGGGGAGAGAAATGAAAGAGGAAGCCGTCTGGTAGAATTTTGCACAGAGCATAACTTAATCATAGCTAACACTTGGTTCAAGAATCATAAAAGAATGTGTTATACATGGAAAAATCCCGGAGATACTAAAAGGTATCAGATAAGTTATATAATGGTAAGACAGAGATTTAGGAACTAGGTTTTAAATTGTAAGACATTTCCAGAGGCAGATGTGGACTCTGACCACAATCTATTGGTTTTGAACTGTAGATTAAAACTGAAGAAATTGCAAAAAGATGAGAATTTAAGGAGATGGGACCTGGATAAACTGACTAAACCAGAGGTTGTACAGAGTTTCAGGGAGAGCATAAGGGAACCGTTGACAGCAATGGGGGAAAGAAGTACAGTAGAAGAGGAATGGGTAGCTCTGAGGGATGAAGTAGTGAAGGCAGCAGAGGATCAAGTAGGTAAAAAGACGAGGGCTAGTAGAAATCCTAGGGTAACAGAAGAAATATTGAATTTAATTGATGAAAGGAGAAAATTTAAAAATGCAGTAAATGAAGCAGGCAAAAAGGAATACAAAGCTCTCAAAAATGAGATAGACAGGAAGTGCAAAATGGCCCAGCAGGGATGGCTAGAAGACAAATGTAAGGATGTAGAAGCTTATCTCACTAGTGGTAAGATAGGCACTGCTTACAGTAAAATTAAAGAGACCTTTGGAGAAAAGAGAACCACTTGTATGAATATCAAGAGCTCAGATGGAAACCCAGTTCTAACCAAAGAAGGGAAAGGAGAAAGGTTGAAGGAGTATATAGAGGGTCTATACAAGGGCGATGTACTTGAGGACAATATTATGGAAATGGAAGAGAATGTAGATGAAGATAAAATGGGAGATACGATACTGCGTGAAGAGTTTGACAGAGCACTGAAAGACCTGAGGCGAAACAAGGCCCCGGGAGTAGACAACATTCCATTAGAACTACTGACGGCATTGGGGGAGCCAGTCCTGACAAAACTCTACCATCTGGTGAGCAAGATGTATGGGACAGGTGAAATGCTCTCAGACTTCAAGAAGAATATAATAATACCAATCCCAAAGAAAGCAGGTGTTGACAGATGTGAAAATTACCGAACTATCAGTTTAATAATTCACAGCTGCAAAATACTAACACGAATTCTTTACAGACGAATGGAAAAACTGGTAGAAACCGACCTCGGGGAGGATCAGTTTGGACTCCGTAGAAATGTTGGAACACGTGAGGCAATACTGACCTTACGACTTATCTTAGAAGAAAGATTAAGGAAAGGCAAACCTACGTTTCTATCATTTGTAGACTTAGAGAAAGCTTTTGACAATGTTGACTGGAATACTCTCTTTCAAATTTTATAGGTGGCAGGGGTAAAATACAGGGAGCGAAAGGCTATTTACAATTTGTACAGAAACCAGATGGCAGTGTAAGAGTCGAGGGGCATGAAAGGGAAGCAGTGGTTGGGAAGGGAGTGAGACAGGATTGTAGCCTCTCCCCAATGTTATTCAATCTGTATATTGAGCAAGCAGTAAAGGAAACAAAAGAAAAATTCGGAGTAGGTATTAAAATCCATGGAGAAGAAATAAAAACTTTGAGGTTCGCCGATGACATTGTAATTCTGTCAGAGACAGCATAGGACTTGGTAGAGCAGTTGAACGGAATGGACAGTGTCTTGAAAGGAGGATATAAGATGAACATCAACGAAAGAAAAACGAGGATAATGGAATGTAGTCGAATTAAGTCGGGTGATGCTGAGGGAGTTATATTAGGAAATGAGACACTTAAAGTAGTAAATGAGTTTTGCTATTTGGGGAGTAAAATAACTGATGATGGTTGAAGCAGAGAAGATATAAAATGCAGACTGGCAATGGCAAGGAAAGCGTTTCTGAAGAAGAGAAATTTGTTAACATCGAGTATAGATTTAAGTGTGAGGAAGTCGTTTCTGAAAGTATTTGTATGGAGTGTAGCCATGTATGGCAAACAATCTAAACAAGAACCCTAAAAAGTTTTGGTCATATGTAAAATCGGTAAGCGGATCTAAATCCCATATTCAGTCACTCGTTGACCACGATGGCACCGAAACAGAGGACGACCGAAGAAAGGCAGAAATACTGAATTCAGTGTTCCGAAACTGTTTCACTGCGGAAAATCGTAACACGGTCCCTGACTTCAGCCGTCGCACGGACGCCAAAATGGAAAATATTGAAATAAACGATATCGGAATTGAAAAACAACTGCTATCACTTAGTAGTGGAAAAGCATCCGGACCAGACGAGATACCCTTAAGATTCTACAGTGATTATGCTAAAGAACTTGCCCCCTTTCTATCAGCAATTTATCGTAGATCACTGGAAGAACGTAAAGTACCTAGCGACTGGAAGAAAGCGCAGGTCGTTCCCATTTTCAAGAAGGGTCATAAATCAGATGCGAATAATTATAGGCCTATTTCGCTTACGTCAATCTGTTGTAGAATAATGGAACATGTTTTGTGTTCTCGTATTATGACGTTCTTAGATAATACAAATCTCCTTCATCATAACCAACATGGATTCCGCAAACAGAGATCATGTGAAACTCAGCTCGCCCTATTTGCCCAAGAAATTCACAGTGCCGTAGACACTGGCGAGCAGATTGATGCCGTATTCCTGGAGTTCAGGAAGGCATTTGATACGGTTCCGCACTTACGTTTAGTGAAAAAAATACGAGCTTACGGAATATCGGACCAGGTTTGTGATTGGATTCAGGATTTCCTAGAAGAAAGAACACAACATGTCATTCTTAACGGTTCAAAATCTGCAGATGTAGAGGTAATTTCGGGAGTACCGCAGGGAAGCGTGATAGGACCTTTATTGTTTACAATATACATAAATGACTTAGTTGACAACATCGGTAGCTCCGTGAGGCTATTTGCAGATGACACGGTTGTCTACAAGAAAGTAGCAACATCAGAAGACTCGTACGTACTCCAGGAGGACCTGCAGAGGATTAATGCATGGTGCGACAGCTGGCAGCTTTCCCTAAACGTAGATAAATGTAATATAATGCGCATACATAGGGGCAGAAATCCATTCCAGTACGATTATGCCATAGGTGGTAAATCATTGGAAGCGGTAACGACCGTAAAATACTTAGGAGTTACTATCCGGAGCGATCTGAAGTGGAATGATCACATAAAACAAATAGTGGGAAAAGCAGGCGCCAGGTTGAGATTCATAGGAAGAATTCTAAGAAAATGTGACTCATCGACGAAAGAAGTAGCTTACAAAACGCTTGTTCGTCCGATTCTTGAGTATTGCTCATCAGTATGGGACCCTTACCAGGTTGGATTAATAGAAGAGATAGACATGATCCAGCGAGAAGCAGCGCGATTCGTCATGGGGACATTTAGTCAGCGCGAGAGCGTTACGGAGATGCTGAACAAGCTCCAGTGGCGGACACTTCAAGAAAGGCGTTACGCAATACGGAGAGGTTTATTATCGAAATTACGAGAGAGCACATTCCGGGAAGAGATGGGCAACATATTACTACCGCCCACATATATCTCGCGTAATGATCACAACGAAAAGATCCGAGAAATTAGAGCAAATACGGAGACTTACAAGCAGTCGTTCTTCC
The DNA here is from genome assembly GCF_021461395.2 of Schistocerca americana. Classification (NCBI taxonomy): domain Eukaryota; kingdom Metazoa; phylum Arthropoda; class Insecta; order Orthoptera; family Acrididae; genus Schistocerca; species Schistocerca americana. Next base: position 649,067,237 of record NC_060122.1, read on the forward strand.
CACGCACAATTCGTGAATGGAACAGGGAAGGGGGGATCAGATAGTGGTACAATAAGTACCCTCCGCCACACACCGTAAGGTGGCTCGCGGAGTATAGATGTAGATGTAGATGTATGGAAGTGAAACATGGACGATAAATAGTTTGGACAGGAAGAGAATAGAAGCTTTCGAAATATCGTGCTACAGAAGAATGCCGAAGATTAGATGGGTAGTTCACATAACTAATGAGGAGGTATTGGATAGAATTAGGGAGAAGAGGAGTTTGTGGCACAACTTGACGAGGAGAAGGGACCGGTTGGTAGGGCATGCTCTGAGGCATCAAGGGATCACAAATTTAGCATTGGAGGGCAGCGTGGAGGGTAACAGTCGTAGAGGGAGACCAAGAGATGAATACACTAAGCGATTCAGAAGGATGTAGGTTGCAGTAGGTACTGGGAGATGAAGAAACTTTCACAGGATCGGGTAGCAAGGAGAGCTGCATCAAACCAATCTCAGAACTGAATACCACAACAACAACAACAACAACAACAACATTACAATAAAACTAGGAAGAAATTGATCTGCTGCCCCTCTCTACATAATATGCCTTTATTTGCTTGTAGCTCTTGAAAACGGACAAATTAAGACGAAAAATAGAGTTCTACAACCTCAGTTCTCATCTTTTAGCACAGACTATTCGTAATGCCCAATTGGTGGTATCAACTTCGATTAGAAAATGATTTTTGAGCAGAGTTTCAAGTAACTGGAATCAGTAGCAGAATAATAGTGAATTTTGGTATTAGTTTATCACTTTTTGAGAAAAGCAGCGAACAGTGTATGGGCTAAGTAGTCTTTTATTTGCATATTTAACTTAATATTTTGAAACTGAGGTAGTCAAAATTTTACAATTTTTTTTCGATTTCTACATTCGTTAAAGGAATTAATACGAACAAAGAACTAAAAAAAATGGTTCAGATTGCTCTGAGCACTATGGGACTTAACTCCTGAGGTCATCAGTCATCTAGAACTTAGAACTACTTAAACCTACATAACCTAAGGACATCACACACATCCATACCCGAGGCAGGATTCGACCCTGCGACCGTAGCAGTCGCGCGGTTCCAGACTGAAGCGCCTAGAACCGCTCGGCCGCAAAGAACTGAATAACGGTCATTTCAGAAATCGTTTATTGTGAGTGGTTTTGATAGTCCGACGAACTTTTAACGAAAAAAGGCGACATCACCGCAAACCAGTTTATTTCAGTGATAAGAGTCATTGCTGAGCAGAGGAGACTGATGTTTGTATACGTAGAAGAAAATGATAGTGGGACGACGAAGGTAAGATGGTGCGGCAAATTTGCACGGCTAGCTGTGCTGTGGTCTGTCCCGAAGAAATGCACCGCTGAACCATTTCTCGCAGACCTACAGTGGTCTGGTGCGTGGATATCGGCGATCATGTAGTCCTGGAACCATAGAGGTGAATGTACAACATGGGTGGTCAATAGAAGAGTCATGGACGTGTGCATGCTCCGGCAGTGGCATGGTAATAGAAAGGCAGCCGTCATTAGCAATGCTAACCGCGATGCCCTCCTTATCGGCGTCGGCAGAAAGAAGGAATGATCGAAGTGGACTGACGTGGCAGGATGACGGATCCTCGTGTGACAGCGGAGGAGTAATCAATACGAAGAGCATACCGTTTAGTAGCTGAATGGAAATAATTGTCCTCAGGACAGAAGTTGGACACATCGACCGTGAAAACAGTAGCACTAGAGTGGAATAGGTCGAAAGACACTCTTGTAACATCACAATCTCGTTTTCAGGAAGACTGCCACAACGAGTTTGTCATTTGTTCCGCAGGAAGCACACGTGGGGTCGTAGGCAGTGTAGCGCTGCAACAGTGGTGTGACGTCAGGCTTTAGGGCTAGCAGGCCGAAGACTGGAGCTGCATACGAAACTCTACGGTAGACCAAACCTTGTGTGCGAGCCGATCCTGGCGTAAGTGTTCCTAGCCATGGCGGCGCCACGGAGGTTGGATAGGCCATTGAGGAACCAAAAGTAGCCGAAAACACGAAATTATTTGCGTCCGCGCCTATGTTGATACCGTTACTTCACAGTAGTACCCAGGCATGAAATGGGAAACACGGTCGTCGTATCATTCCACTGATGGCAATCCATTGTCTTCAATAACCGTCGCGGATGAACACACGAAACGAATAACGAGAAAACAAAATGACTCGGGGTCACCAGTGTGGGTTGACATTACTACACTCGATCGTGCTAGAAAATAAAATCCAACTTTCGTACGAAGATATTTCACTATCGAGATTTCACAGACTCAGTGGAAACAACATGCACATCAAAAACTGGCTAGTACAGAAATGTAAAAGATCTCCGCTCTCAGAAATATCTTTGTTGTGTTTGAATCGATAGTCAATTCACTGTCGATAGTCCCTACGTATTCATTTGTACCGATTTTCTTAAAAATATAGGAGAAAGAAAATAAAGCGTATCAACACCTCAACAACCTAGTATCTCACTTTCTCTTGTAGGCATGTTACGAGAACACGTCATACAAATATGCGAGAACAGAGGTAAATTTTGTGATTATTGACGTGATGGTACTAACTAGAATAAAGATATTATATTCATAAATGTAAAGAGACATAATAACATGATAAGTGGGTATTTGTACGACATACTTCTTTAGAAGTATGTCATTGCAGAAAGTCCTCGCTTGCAGTTAAAAAGTAAGCTGTTTTACCCAAAGAAGTAACAGAAGAAAGAAGCAGAGTTATTTAAGAAGAATCGTTGGTAGTACTGCTGTTGACAGTTAAGCTACTGGATTTACCGACGTTACGCTAGCTGGGGGTAGAGGGGCGTTTACACCCATATACTGCGCGCACTGAATATAATTCTTCGCGTGATGCCATCCGCCGTAGACTCTGGTAAGAATATATATATATATATATATATATATATATATATATATATATATATATATATACGGGTTTACCAATAAGAGGATGACCCACACCAGAAATGGGAGTGAGAGTATATTATATGGTGGGACACTATCGAGACGAAAGTTATCTTTCTGCAGTTAGAATTTACTGGACTATACAATCTCTTGGAGATACTGATGAAAGCGAACAAATGATGTGAAATTTATTGTGTGAGCTTTATTTTCTATTTACAGGCTGGTTATACAGTAGGTAGTAATTATAAATAAAAGTAAATAAAGGTCGCGATTTTATTTACGCTTGAGAGTCCTCTGATCTGATGGCAGGACCAAAATGAACCATATTCACTGTAGAGAAAGTAGTGAAGAAATAGTGAATAAGAGGGATATATATGGTTCGGAGAGTCTTCCGTGTGCCTAGTTCATGCAATTAAATGGCTCAAATGGGTCTGAGCACTACGCGACTTAACTTCTGAGGTCATCAGTCGCCTAGAACTTAGAACTAATGAAACCTAACTAACCTAAGGACATCACACACATCCATGCCCGAGGCAGGATTCGAACCTGCGACCGTAGCGGTCGCTCGGCTCCAGACTGTAGCGCCTAGAACCACACGGCCACCCCGGCCGGCTCATGCAATTAAGACAACAGACAAAGTATAGAATTAATCTGGGTCGAACGTTGTCTTGGATGAAGTTTTCTTCCCATATATGACGAAACGAAGTAATTACATAATAAATGCATTTCAGTAACATGCACTGAACAGCCAAAAAATTATGACCACTGCTCACTGGGACGTTGGATGCCACCTGGTGGCGTTGCTGGCATATGACGCGGTAAGGAAAGTATGTAAGCGGAGCAGAAACGGATGGGGGATCATCCTATCGAAGATAAGGGCTACAATTGGGGAAATCCGTTGCGATAAGCGGCTCTGACAGAGGGCAGATTATTATTACGCTGAGCCTGTGAACATCTCGAAAATGGCAAAGCTGCTCGAATGTTCATGTGCTTCTGTAGTGAGCATGTACGGAAAGTGGTAGAAGAACAGTGAAACTTGATGTCTAGTGGTTAGACGTCCAGGACTCTTTATGGAAAGTGGGGTTCGCAGGCTTGTCTGCTCTGTAAAGTAGGACAGATGATGATCTGAGAAATCTCTGCCGAAAGAGCACAATGCTGAGGCGCGCAGAAGTGTTTCGGAGCACACTGTTCATGGTAAACTGTTGAGCATGGAACTCAGCAGCAGACGACCCCAGCGTTTTCTCATGTTCACCCAACGACATCGACAGTCATTATCACAGTTGGCAAGGGACCATCGGAATTCAACCGTGGGTCATTGGAAACGTGTCGGCTGTTTGGCTGAATCATATTTCTTGCTACACCAGGTCGATGGTCGTCTCTGCAAAAGCCATCATCGAGGCGAATGGCGGCTCCAAACATGCACAGCGGGCTGGTGGGAGCAGTGTTATGCTATGGGAACATTTTCCCATGCTTGCACGGGGCCTGTGGTAGTAATCGCAGACATCATTTCAGCTGCCGACCACCCTATCCATTCATGCTTGATGTCTTCCCTGACGGCGATGTCATCTTTCAGCCGTATAATTGTCTGTGTCTCACATCCAGAACCATGCTACAGCATGGTAGTGAAATCATGTTGTTGTCTTGGCCACCAAATTCGCCTGACGCGAACTCAATGGAAACCTCCTGGGCCGCCATCGGGCAGTATCATCACGTACACAAATCAGCGGCCCGTTATTTGCGGGAATTACATGACTTGTGTGTAAACATATGATGTCACATACCTCTACAAACATACCAGTAAATTGTGGAATCGATTGTACACGGAATCGGTACTGCATTGCGCTCCAAGGATGGACCAACAAGCTGTTAACCAGATGGTCATAATGTTTTGGCTCGTCAGTGTGTGTTAGGGGGACGTGAGGTAATCCCACCAATACATAAGTAGCAACATGAAGGTCTAGGGAGAAATGACCTTTTTAACCGTTTCAAAATAGTTAAGCATACTTTAGTTTATCTATGTAATAGAGTTCTCAAAATATCATTTATTTTAGTGGGGGATATGAGGTGTAACATACCGGTTTCCAGAAACCTATGTGTAACTCCTCTTCTCTCTAGCGCATGAATGACGGTCGTGACTTCCTCGTGTGTTTTTCCCGTTAGTGAAGCAGTCAGTTTCGATCCTCCTATTGTGCGCGGAGATTTATGTCTCTTATGCATGTAGCGTGAAGTGAAATAGACGCAGCATATCTGCGAGCCGGTCCAAAGGCCGATTTCATTTCTGTGCCTTGCGAAACTTGCTGTGGGGCAGTTGCTCCGTGACACCGACGACAGCGGCTAGGAAATGCACTGCGGCTCATGTAACGTCGTAGATCCTGACTATAACACGACTCCAGGCGAAATGCAGTTGTGTGAAAAGTCTCGAGCGACAAATATTGTGTTACAGCCGTAACTATTGTGATCTTTCATTCTGTGAGTAGTTGGAATTTGGAGTGTGTGCATAGTAAGGGAGATATGATACACGTGTGTCAAAGAAGATCCAGTAATAGTTATTCACTAGGATTTGCTATTTTGAGTAATCATTCACCCTGTACAGACACCATAATGCCAGAGGAGTCTGAAGCTACAAGATCCTGACTATGGTTATTCTAACTGCTGGTTACAGAACAAGCAGTCAATATTGGTAAATAACTGCGACCGAAAAATGTTTACACAACCAACATGCCAGTGTGTACTGACAGCTCCTCAATGAGCAATAGTAAAGTGCAGTTTCAGAATAATTAGGAAAGATAGGAAAAATGGATAACGCAAGAGACTGCAGTAGAAGGTGTGATTATTTCTGTAGTGAAACGAAATTAACAATATAAATTAATATTAATTCAACCTATTTCATGAGTTTTTGCGTTCGGAGAACCATTTTGCGTAATTTTAAAAAATTTAAATTCTATTCTTTGAGTTCACAAGAGAAACGTTTAGAACATGTGAAGATTAAAATCTTGACCATGGCTCGAGGCAGCAACTGTAATGTACTCTTCTCATAGGAAAGATGAAAAAACTTCCAATTCAATGCCAATCGTATAGGAATTATTAAAACCACAGTGACTTAGGTACCGACGTTTTTAAAATGTCTTCTTCAGAAGAATAAATGGTTAATCCTGGTTACATGATGTTGTGGAGGTACGTTAAATATGTAGTCATAAGGCACAAATGAAAATCAGATTCAGCTTCATAAGGATAACTCCACGAAGTATCGTGCCGACTGTCATTAGAAAGTGCTTCATAAATGCAACTAGTTGCTTAGGGGTGAACATGATCTTTAATTGTGCCTTACGACTACATATTTAACGTATCTGCGTAACATTACGTAGTCAGTGTGAATCATTGGACCTTCTGACGAAGACTTTTTCAAACACGTCGAAAGCAAGGTCAAGAGTTTTTAATGAACCTTGTACACTGTGACTGATTATGCTGTTTCTTCACATGAAGAGCATTTAAAGGTACTACAGTGAGGTCCTGGGAAGCCCGCAAGCGTGTATGACAGCCATGCAACGCTTTAGTATAAGGACGTGCTCCTAAATAAGTGATAAGAAAAGCTCTCACACAACAACAAGGTTAATGGGTATAAATTTCAGTTACGAACTCTGGCGCAGAAACTCCCACTCAGAACACATTCAGAAGGCACCCGTCGCATGCGTATGAGAAAATTGAAGCTCTCGGGAAATAAGTGGAACGAATTTCATAGAATTCTCCAGAGATTTATTCCCAGAATTCTGTCTTTCTCGCTCTGCAGATATGATTCGCAAAATTCATCAGCTGAATTTATGAAATGAAACTTGTTACTGTTATTTGACTCTACGTCTATCACAGTGATTAGAAAGAAAAACTCTCTTGTCTGATAGCTCCACAAAAATTCCGAGAAGATAGAAAACAATAAAGGATATCTGAAAGTGTAGTTAATGAGCCGAAAGCCAACGTTTTTGAAAAATCCATAAGATTAACTCCAGAGTCTCAGCTCTCTATACGTACAGAATATATACTTTGGATTTATGACACACGTAAAGCACTCCTTCCTGTGCTATCGATAAACTGAAAAGGAAACTGACAACCGAAATTCTCAGGAACTGTAGATTAGTTTTGGACATGAAAAATTAGGCCACATGTGAGAAGGACTCAAGCTCTGAAGGTTGCATACAAAGTTAATTATGTACATAGAGAGTTCATCCACCCTGAATTCCAGACACTCAATGACTTTTACGTTATCAGTATGAATACTGGCAAGACACTAGTCCTGGAAATTCCAACACTGTATCAAATTCTTTACAGTAGTTCCTCAAACTAGCCCGGACATACAAAAAGAGGCGAGAAGCGGACTTCAGTTTATATATGTAGTGAGAGAAAATTTAATAAAACATATTTAATTTACTTACTAAGACATGACTACAACTTACATTTTATGTTTGCATGGAGTAATGTGCTCCTATTATTCTTTGAGGTATGATGAATGAAACGAATGTACTAACGGCGAAAGATATTTTTTGTGATCTTATTACAATTTAACAAGTTTCAGATTTTTTACTTTCTTCGATTGTGAAGCCTTGCTTCTTAAAGAAGTTCATGATTCTAGGTCAACGGTAAGTGCACTATTTGTAGTGATTAAGCTGTTTTGGTGTGTGTTTGCTACGGTCGCAGGGTCGAATCCTGCCTCGGGCATGGATGTGTGTGATGTCCTTAGGTTAGTTAGGTTTAAGTAGTTCTAAGTTCTAGGGGACTGATGACCTCAGATGTTAAGTCCTATAGTGCTAAGAGCCATTTGAACAATTTTTTTTTTGTAACTTCCACTATCACAATTTACAAATTTCGAAAAGAAGATGGTGGACAGTTGAACAGCTGAATATGTTCCAGGTTGAAATTTCAAATATCTGTGATTTGTATCTTCCATCGTGTGCGTGTGTGTGTGTTCTCATGTGTGGGGAGGGGAGGGTGTGTCTATGGTTTGGTGTTTCCAGATAGTTTTTTGACGACAGAAATCAGCTCCCTTGCAGAGAGCTGTATACTCATTTATTGTTTGTTTTCCTTCAGCTATGGTTTTTCGCATTTGGTAGTTCTCTTCAATTATTAGTATTTGTGGAGGGCTGTTGCTATATTTGAGAATTTTCAAGTCAATGTTGACGTCGGCTGGGATCTGTTTCATGTCCATAAGGTGTTCAGCATGTAGAATGACAGCTGCTATATTTTTAGTGCTCTTCTGTGTTCTGTGTACGTGGTATTAAAGTTCCTGCTTGTGATTCGCAGTCTTGGCATGTCGGTTGGTAATCACCAGATGTGTTCACACAAAATTGCGGGTACAAATCACAAAGAGACGGAACTCCCACCCAGAACACATTCAACTGTTCAGCTGTTCACCATCTTGTTTTCGAACTTCGTAAATACTGACAGTGAAAGTTACACAGTTCAGATCTTCACAGTGAGGATAATGAGGAAACCAGAAAAAGTGAAACATATTATAGTCACATACGCAAACACACAACCTCCCACATAAAATTAGTTTGGTCTGACAGTAAAACTCCTAGTCGTAAAATTTAAAAGCACTATTCGTTTGTAGACGAAAAACTGTGAAAGAAAACCAGACCAATAAAAAACATGGAAACCAGAAAAATCACAGCATGTGGAAACAAAGCCTACATACAAAACTTTGTGTGTTTTTAAAACTGTAAATACTACCTTAAAAACCGAAATTTATATATGTAGAAGTAATAAAGGGCATTTTTTCTGTTTGACAGAAATAAATAAAAAGCACAATTATGATGCTGAAAATTCAGAGAAACTTATATGGAAAATAGAAGAAAAGATAAAATTGTGTTTTTCTTCAGGGTGACTCCCTCTAAAAATAAATCTATTTCATTAGTGAGTTTGGGAATATCAAAATATGTGACATAAATGACTGAATCTTTTGATTGCGTTGACTTATAAGCATAAATTTTTTGCACCGCCCAGGGTCCACAGACTTTAGTGCCTGAGATAAATATGAACTTGATATGCGATCTGAAGTTTTCCCGGTGTATTTCCAATTTGAACAGTTCTCGGGAATCCGACCGGGTAGTGTCGTAATTTCTTCACAATATTTCGGCAGACGTACACGCTGCCATCTTCAGGTGGTTCCTGACGAATGCTGTGCTTTTCGTCTCGGCGCCCTATATATACTAGCCGTTACCCCCACCCCCGTTCCTCTCCTGGTGTCTTTGGTGCGACCGGCGCGGCGGCTACCGGAGGTGGTGGAGGAAGCGGCACCCGGGTCTGAACTGGGGTCTGCAGTCTCCCTGCTGCCGCCGTCGGGGGCGGTCCTCGATCTCTGGGACCGCATCTTTCTCTCCAGGCTGAGTGCAGGGTTCCAAGCCTGACAAAGTTGAAGGCCGCTGTCTTTATTAATTGGATCGTCCTGTAGTCGGATTTCGATGGCCTCTATAGTAATGCAGTCCCAGAAGTAGGAGGATTGACAGAGTATTTTTGTTTTTTCATAGTCCACAGCATGGCCAGTCCCTATGCAATGGTCAGCCACGGCTGATTTAGTGGTCTGGCGTAATCCGGTATGGCGCTTGTGTTGGCGGCACCTCTCTTCTACAGTGCGGACTGTCTCAACAATGTATGATTTTCCGCACTGACAGGGAATTTGATGAGCACCTAGTTTTCGAAGGCCTAGGTCATCTTTCACTGAACCCAGTAGAGTCAAGGTTTTTGCAGGGGGCCGGAATACACATTTCACATTGTGTTTCCCCAGGATTCTACCGATTTTTCTTGAGGTGTTTCCGACGAACGGAATGCACGCCAATGACTTGTGTTCTTCTGTTTCTTCTTCTTGTTCTCTTGGCGCAGTCTGTCTGAGTGCGTGTTCAGATGGTTCAAATGGCTCTGAGCACTTTGGGACTTAACTTCTGAGGTCATCAGTCCCCTAGAACTTAGAACTACTTAAACCTAACTAATCGAAGGACATGACACACATCCACGTCCGAGGCAGGATTCGAATCTGCGACCGTAGCGGTCGCGCGGTTCCAGACTGTAGCGCCTAGAACCGCTCGGCCACTCCGACCGGCTGAGTGCGTGTCTTATTTGCTTCTGGTTGTACCCATTTTTCCGAAATGTTGTCTCGAGGTGCTGCAGTTTTGCTGGAAGGCTCTCCTGATCGGAGATCGATCGTGCCCTGTGAACAAGTGTGCGCAAAACGCCTTCAAGCTGGGAGTTGTGGTGGCAACTGCAGGCATTTAGGTACAAATCGGTGTGTGTAGGTTTTCTGTATACACTGTGTCCCTCAGGCTGTGTCGGTGTGCGAACCATTCAACGAACATCATCGATATGGGCTTTCGGAGCCGAAGGCCCACTCTTGTACTCTTGATGACCGCACGACACAAAGCTTTACGCCTCGTCTGGGCCCGCCAACACTGATATCACACTGTTGATGGTTGGAAACATGTTGCCTGGTCGGACAAGCGTCGTTTCAAATCGTATCGAGCGGGTGGACGAGTACGATTATGGAGACACCTCATGAATCCATAGACCCTGCAAGTCAGCAGGGGACTATTCAAGCTGGTGGAGGTTCTGTAATGGTGTGGGGCTTGTGCAGGTGAAGTGATGTTGGACATCTAATACGTCTAGATACGACTCTGACAGGTGACGCGTACGTACGTATCCTGTCTGATCACTTCATCCATTCATGTCCGTTGTGCATTCCGACGGACTTGGGGAATTCCAGCAGGACAATGCGACGCCCCACACGTCGACAATTGCTACGTACTGGCTGCAGGAACACTCTTCCAAGTTTAAACACTTCCGATGGCCACCAAACTCCCCAGACATGAACATTACTGAGCATATATTGGATGCCTTGCAACGTGCTGTTCCGAATCTGCAACTCTTCGTACTCTTACAGATTCAGGGACGGCTCTGCAGGATTCATGGTGTCAATGCCTCCAGCACTACTTCAGACATTAGCCGAGTCCATTCCATGTTGTGTTGCGGCACTTCTGCGTTGTCGCGGGTGCCCTAAAACAATGTTAGGCAGGTGTACCAGTTTCTTTGGCTCTTCAGTTATAACAGTTATAACATCTCAACAGGAACACTTGAAAATGGCAGTTCCACCAAAACGAGCTCATTGAGGATGAACAGAATCTACACGCGTTGAATAAAACAATTTGCTGCTAACCTTGTAACAGCTGAAGGAAAATATTATATTTAAACCCTATGCACGCTGCGGCCCCAATAGAGAAGTTATTTGTTTTCATTATTTTATTAAATGTAGATTTGTAATACCACATCAGTCTAGTTTCATAACACAAATCCCCGCGTCATTTGCTGAATACAGTAGTAATTCTAAAAAAACAGTAAAAGTTCATTTACAGTGATGCGATGAAGAACACTAATATGCAGTTCATGTACACTTACAGAAGCAAAGTAAACTGACCAATTTAGCTGTCCTAAAGTACAAGTTCGGTAAGCATTCAGTATACATTTGCATATCAATACTGCAATATTCGTCACCGATTTCAGTGGAATTTTCCTCTCGGGAATCTTGTAACGGGGGTCGTTACCTCTCCTTCTTGTTGGTACTGGAGCACCTCATTAGTTGTTCCCATCTCATCGGAATACACCGAGTTCTGGAACTACTCAGAATTCGAAAGACCTCATTATTCAGATTCACTTCTATTCTCGGTATCCTGTTAGACCGCGTGGTGTTGTATATTAGAGCAAAGTTTATATATTTCTTTTTCTTCTAGAAATAGCTAGAACAGATCTGTTCTCAGACTTTCTTTTAACGTTCGATATCTAACCTCTCGTTTCTTTGTTGTTTACAATTCTTGGCTTCAGCTGTGAAATACTGAAGTTGTTTGGTCTACTCGGTTTTGGAACATTTATTTCAGCGTTCGTGTCCCTTTATATTTCCACACACCTTCAAAACTGTAAGAGAATATACAAAGAGTTCTTGAAAGAACGTAGCTAAAGGCTTACACCCGTCGTACAGATAATAGCCTAAATACGAGGAATGAATGGATATAAATCATGCACAATTTCCAGAGGAGTGTTATAGCATTTGGTTTTCTTAATTGCTATACGTAACATGCTTTATAATCTGCTTCGCGTATCCTAGTATTTATTTCCTCCTTCTGTATCTCCCTTTTGCTGATCTTTCAGTGCTTGGATGCTGTAGCAGATGTCAAGCGAACTTGCTGCTTCTTCTGGTAAGGATCTTGAACGATTTTTCCCATGCCTTCTCTTTTTACTACTTCTTCATCTCGTAGTTTATCTGTACACTTAATTTACTTCAGTAGCCCCACATTTCTATTACTTTCAGTCTCTTCTTCTGCGAAGCTGCAACGATACACACTTCACTTCCTTACAGTGCTGCGCTAAAGACACACATTTTCAGGTACTTCTTCCTCATTTCGAAAGCAGCACACACTTTTACTAAAGAAAGCTTTCTTCACCTGTGTATCTAATTCTGATATCTTATTTCTTCTGTTACGTTATCAATCTTGCGCCCTGGGTAGGAAAATTATCCCACTTCTTGTAATAAGCATATCGCTGAACTCCTTCATAGTTCCCATTATTGCCTTCGTCTTTACTTTTGTTTATCTTTAAGCCAATTCACGTAACGAGCACTAACAATTACATTAACAGAGAGGAAATGAGACATTAGAACGGCGTCAAAAACAAAAACATGACAGTGGGTGCAGATGTGTGACCCGTGCAAGAACACTTTCTAATCCTGAGTGCTAGGTGACGCCATCCTTTATTTCCCAAGAGGCGGCCGGGTCATTGGACCGTCGTCTAGCGACCTGAACACATACAGCGTTCTCGTTGCTGTCCCTTTTCGATGTAGCTTGACACCGCCGTACTCACGCACCAAAGCTGCAATGGAGGTTGTTCATAACCAGGCATATGTAAAGCCATAAATGATTTGTTGGAAACGGCAAAACAAGCATCGATGGTGTCATTAAGAGCTATGCTTAAGAGGGTGTCAGGAACCGGTAGCTACTCTTATAGGAAAACATAATGTGTTTCTTGAAGTTTTCCCGTCGGACGGAAGTTTCTATCATTTTCTAGGCGTGCGTTCAGGATAGTATTACTTGTTGTTCAGATATTTCAGTTGACTGCCTATATCTTGTCCTCAGAGTGATTCGCTTGCAAGATTTTTAATCACTTTAATTGGAGTAAAGGTTCATGCGTGAGAGAATATTGTTGGTAACAACAACAGCAGTCATAGGTACAAATTTACGCAACCGCAGTCAGAGAATCCACAGAGCTTACGAAGTTTTTGGTTGATTATTATGGACGGAAAATGTTGGAATGACTTGAGAAAAACATTTTCTTAGAGAGCGCAGTCGTGAAACAGCACTTTCCCTGATTCGCCTAGCTACAAACCCTGGTCTTGGTTCAGCGGGTTGTTTGCTAATCTTATTTCAACAGCTTCCTTCACCATTGAATCCCAGCAGGATGAGGCTGTGGTCAGTGCCTTAACTTTTCCGTATTGTGTAAAGTGATTTAAAATATTGCAAGCGATTAACTTTGAGAATGACTGAAAGGTTCCCAGTCGAAATATAGGATCAACAATTAATATTATCCCGTATGCACGCCCAAAAAGTGATGGAATAATAGCTACTTGTACTTCGCACTGTTTTATTACCTCGGAAAGACACAGAGGAAGGAGAAGAAAATTTTTTTCCCGAATAAGTTGCCACGTACATGAACCATAATTTAAATATGACGTGTGTTCTTCATTTTACACTCTCAGTATCGTAGTTAGAGGGAGACAAGCAGCAGCATTCTGGAAGAGCGTTAGAAACTAGATACTAAGCAAGGATGTCCTTCAAAAAACATATGGGTTATATACTGGTCGTACCGTACTGTGTTCCATTCTTAGAGTGTACCTCGGAGCTGGCCGGAGTGGCCGTGCGGTTCTAGGCGCTACAGTCTGGAACTGAGCGACCGCTACGGTCGCAGGTTCGAATCCTGCCTCGGGCATGGATGTGTGTGATGTCCTTAGGTTAGTTAGGTTTAATTAGTTCTAAGTTCTAGGCGACTGATGACCTCAGAAGTTAAGTCGCATAGTGCTCAGAACCATTTGAACCATTTTTTTTGTACCTCGGAGACCTGGGCATTAAAAGGAAGACAGACTCAAAATAAGAGCTAGTGCGATGAAATTCTTGAGAAACAGTATTAGAGTGACAGAGATGGAAGGAGTAAGGAATGAGAGGTTCAGGTAATTAGAGAAAGCGGACCCATTACGGCAGCGTCGGACACGGCGTGCCGAACTACACGTGTGCAGTGTGCAGTGGCCGCAGACTGGCCAAACGCTGGCCAGTCACTCGGCTTTACTTGGCCCTTCTCGGAAGTACACGGAACAGCGCAACGTTTACCCTTAGATATTGTCGGAGCGAGGTAGCGCAATGGTTAGCACATTGGACTCACATTCGAGAGGAGGACGGTTCAAACCCGCGTCCTGTCATTCTGATCTAGGTTTTCCGTGATTTTCCTCAATCGCTTCAGGCAAATGCCGGGATAGTTCCTTTGCAACGGCAAGGCCTACTTCCTTTCCTAATCCTTTGGGACGAATGACAACGCTGTTTGGTTCCTTCCCCCAAAATCAACCAACCAACCTTCGATAATGATTTTTGGTATGAAGTTCGTTCACAGTTCTAGTGACTGTACAGAAAGAGGCACTCTAGCGATACTTTGTCACAATTCTTTAAAATGAATGGGAATGCCAGAAGAGAATTCGCATAAGCGACGGGTACCACTTATTTGCTAGGAAACGGCATTATAGTACCATGCAGAAAGAATTAAAGTTTTAGATGACAGTGGAAAAGCAAAACATGACAGCGATCGATAGACAGGGTTCATTGTTCAGTACATCAAGAATCACTTTATGCTAAACTTTCAGACCTGGGGCACTTGAAGAAACTGGTGGTACGAACAGTAAAATTTCTGAAGTCGCAGCCATTATTCCATTTTCAACTGCCACAGTTTTCGTTGGAAATGAACGAAGAGTAAGAAGAGGGGGGGGGGGGGGGGTTGTTTGGGGAAGGAGACCAGACAGCGAGGTTATCGGTCTCATCGGATTATGGAAGGACGGGGAAGGAAGTCGGCCGTGCCCTTTGAAAGGAACCATCCCGGCATTTGCCTGGAGCGATTTAGGGAAATCGCGGAAACCCTAAATCAGGATGTCCGGACGCGGGATTGAACCGTCATCCTCCCGAATGCGAGTCCAGTGTCTAACCACTGCGTCACCTCACTCCGTGTAGAGCAAGAAGACTTCATATATTATTGCAAAGTGCGTGGGTTAAGCCAAGGGGCACTCATGGAAATATTTCGATTTAAATCTCGCTATTGTTGAAATTATGAAGGAAAAAAAGAGTGCAGTAACGAAAATTAGAATATCCTGAATAAATTGCACTCTTCATATGTTAAGTCGACTTGGCTGTACACTGCCCAATACCAACGCAACTTCTTTCTGATTTGATAGGGGTGCATTTAAAAAAAAAATTGATTTAAAAGGGACACATTCTGACAAAGAAAATCCAGTTCCCTAAGCTCATTGATGTTAAAGAAAGAGCGAGATTTCAAGAATGCATTGTGACCTTGCAAGAATTACAATTATAGTTTTATAAAGGTCTTCAGGGCACTGTGAACCTCATATCCATTTTCGAGCTGTTTTTGAGACGGTTTGCAAGTTAGTTGAAGGCGCTCTTGTGGATGTGCAGAGGTAACTGATTGACCTCCAACGTAATTTCGGTTTTCAAAAATTGGTTCAAATGGCTCTGAGCACTATGGGACTTAACGTCTGTGGTCATCAGTCCCCTAGAACTTAGAACTACTTAAACCTAACTAACCTAAGGACATCACACACATCCATGCCCGAGGCAGGATTCGAACCTGCGACCGTAGCAGTCGCGCGGCTTCGGACTGAGCGCCTAGAACCGCTAAACCACCGCGGCCGGCATTTCGGTTTTAATTAGAAATCTTTTCAGCTTAAAACTGGCCAGACCGTCTACATTGCTTTTCTCAGGTAAATTTTCCAAGTCTCCACAGTGAGGTTGCAAAAGTGCTACAGTATTTCGATCGACAAATTTGCGCGAAAGACCTTTTTTCGGTTATGAAACTAAACAAGACACGTTTAGGTGGCAATTTGAGTGCGAAAGTCTGGGAAATTGTCTGCGTCTGTCCGTTTGCCGACAGTTTGAACGAAATGAAATAATGAATTAGTACTGAAAATTTGTTTTGTTTGTGATCTGTGTTGTTCGGAAATGTGAAATATAAAACCAAGTCATGTGCAGTACGACTTTACTGCGATTTAAATTCGGTGCGTTCATTTTTTTTCCCCCTCTTCCCTTCCACGATCTCAGACAGCGCGGCATGGCGGTGGGGGAAATGTGAAGCGATGCTGGACGCTTTGGTGCTCGGGCCATTGTTCGGCCTGAGAGCCGCAATCTTGGCCACACTTGCATTACAGGAAAGAATAGAGGAATCGAAACTTACAAGGAACCCCTTGAGTGTGAGGTCACAAAAGGCCAATGTTATTTACAGAATTCGACGAGTCACATATTCTCTACCATGCAACCACAATACTGGCTGCTAATGACAACAAGGGTGGGACTGAAGGTATCTAATGATGAGCACAGCATGAGGCTATGCAGCATAGTTGAACTGCTTAGTCGATGAGTAACTTACAATAGTGCTGGAGTGCTAGTGATGTTAATACAAAGCAGAGCAATGGCAACGATAAGCAAAGTAAACATTGCATTATATCTACAAAAATAGATAAGGAAGTTGACATTACATCAGAAAGGAATCCAAGAAATTTCGCAGAGCGAGAAAGAGGTGACAGAGGAAATGTTAACATGTCTCCAAGATGAGTCAGTGGAATGTGTGACGTCGCAAACAACGTTCCAGTACAGCGATGAAGATGCGTGCTTAACAAGTGAAAGTGATTTTGGAACAGGCGTCGAGCCGTGTAGTTAATTAGTCTCGTCGGACAGGGAGCCACATATACTGTCTCCAGTGAAACGTAGTGAAGGGTAATTGTTATACCGGGAACGGGTACCAAACATAATTATTACATGGAGGGTTATCTGCAGTATAGTATATAAACAATTATGAACAGACTTCGAATAAGTCCGCAGCAATATGACCGTGTAGTGCACAGGATATTCAAGGGAGGACAAGATGCACTTGTTACAAAAACCGGTGTTTGCGCGTTTGAGGGATGGATAATAGAAATTATAACAAGAGCAAGATAGTGACCTGCTACGTCATGCACATCAAATTGTGCGCGACATAGATTACGGTGATTTTAAGGGAAGAAATGGGTGGTTGTACAACTTCTAACAGTGCTATGGAACTGGAAGACATAAGGTAACGAAATTTCAAACGAAGCATCAACTTGACTATGCACAGCAAACTGCGGAATTTGTAAATGAGATAATAAACATATCTCTTCGTTCTGTAAGGAATTTGCTTTCAACTCCGACCAACAGAGGTTTTAGAAGGAAAGGCATATGAAAGCAACCCTGAAAATTAGAGGACAGTGTATAAAGATCAGCTACCATCAATATCTCCACGCTTTAATACACAATTATGTCGTATACAGTTATGTCGAATGGTAATGCGGATGGTAAATTGGCTGGAAGTTATTTATTGTGCTGCGAGAAGTTGGAGGTGCTCTGCCCCCTACGATTCTTCATCTTGGGCGTGATCTTGCAAGGGCAGTAGGAAATATTTGCGTCACAGAAAGCTAAATTGGAAAAATGGGCGTAAGAGAACTGTAAATATAGTGTAAGCACTGCTTTTGGCCAGTAGCTGATTCCTGGTCTGCGTATAGAAATCATAGTTCTTTAGAGCAAACTACTCCTCCTGAAAAATGTGTGGCGTTGCAGTTCATACCGCTTGGAACCACTGGACAAATTCAGTCTCTGGACGTTTGTTTTTTCCGTTTGTATCAAACATACTATTGCACTATCTGCAGTTGTGCCTTAAAGGATAGCCAGTTTCACGATAAATTCCATGAAAGACTGTTTCGCATTGAGTTGCATGCCATCACTTTCCATCGGTTCTCGTCACTCCATTCGACCAGTATGATTTTATATGCATTCTTTAAGAGTGGATACTTAGCTGAACATCCTGTACAGTTTGTAACTCCCAAGGAGGTCCTCTTCGAACTTGTTGGTGCGAACCTTTGTGATTTATGTGGCACACTGTTTTTCATTCAGTGTTCATGTGCAAATTAATGATTTGTTTTGAACTTTTCTTGAATGTCGACGATGCCCATTTTGTGAAGTGTAAACACACATCCCATAGAAGGTTGATCTCTGCATATTTTCTGTCGCTCTTCTGATGCGCATGGTGAGTCATATACAGCTAATATTTCTCTTGTGGAATTGTTAACATAACACTTTCAAATGAGTCTTACTTAAGGTTGAATATTGGACCTTGCACTCAAGGGTTTCTCTGTTAGAATATCTCTCATGAGTGGAGGAGAAGAGGAGAAGAGGATACTCAGACAGATACACGAGATGTAAGGGAAAGAGATAAAGAGCCAGTTGGCTGAGAGATATGAAGGGTTGGTAGCGAAAGAAAGAAAAAGACTGGATCAGGGGAAGATGGGGAGATGGAGGGTACACAAAAGGCGATGGTGAGGCTTCTGTTGCAAATAGACCTGGCCAGTGGCTGAAAAATGTACAAAATGACGATGATGATGATGAAGAAGATGGTGACAGTGACGACAATGTGTACTACAGTGACGCATCATTCTCAATCTCTCTATGTAAGTTAATTACATAGTTTTGCTTGAGCGTAGTGTTTCCAAGTGTGGCGCTCAGCTCAATTTAATGGTAACTGACATAAAAAGTTCTTCAACAAAAAGCGCCTCTAGCACTGGAGAGAGTAACACATCATTTAGATGTTGAGAATATGGCCTTAATAGCGCACAGCTGTTGTCTGGTATGCTCACATAGTATACTCAGAAAAAAGGATAGATATGTTACTAACAAATATCTGAACTACTTTCTATCAGCCAACATCCGTCAGTGTTATTTAACGGGGCCTGTAACTCACGTGATCGAAGCGTGACAACCTCACAGATCAGAGAGGAATGGTCGGAGCATTCACAGTAATTTCTTGCACGTAATAAGCGCAGGACACATTAAAACGGTCAGCATCTTAAGTCAGAGACCGCAATTTGCTGTGAGCACTAGAAAATTAACGACTGGACGCAATGCGCTTTCCGCCATTACGTCTCTTCATAGTAATATGCTGTCTTCGCTATCTGAGCCAAAGCGATCTGAAACAATGTTAATTAGAACACAGACATGTAAATATCTACACTAGCAGAACTTACGATAAGAATAATGATAAAAGATTTTTTTACATCTGTTATCGTGTTTAGTTCTAAGTACAAAACCAGCAAACATCTATATTTTTACAATATGCGTCAGTTCGCTAAGATATACCTAGGGAGAAAACATGTGAAAAATGTGCAGAGCTACGTTCTTACCGAAAGACAAGAGAAAAATAAATTCATACATCTGTTTTATTTCAGCCACAGGGTGAAGTATGCAAATGCTTTTTTCAAAAAAAATATTCAGTAGGGCCTGTATCTCACGCATGTTTGCACTTTGTTTCCTTTGAATACATGAAAGTTCTCGTATCTCAGAAAACCAGCAATATAAAATTTTTCAGCGGTCAGGGATGTTGTCCGCGACGCTACCTTTTTTGCTCCTTGTTCGTTTTATGATATTTCCTTCCGGGAGAGTATGGTCACAGTGGTTTTGGTTGTCTGCATATGCAGCTGTTTCTCTGGTGAAAAACTACTAGTATTGAACGAATGTATTAGTAGTACTGAAATAACCCGTTAATACGGTCGTCTGCAGATTCAATAGCTGCAGCTTGCAAGTGATGCGAGATATGCCTTTGTGCATAGGGATCAGCCGCCGAAGCGCAATTTACCCACCGCGCAGTGATATTTCACTACGGCATCATAAGGCCGTCGGCACACAGACCGTGCATTCGGAAGTTAGCATTGACCATGCCGAGTTTCTGACGGCACAATGTGGAAAATGCACGTGGGGAAGACTTTTCGAACGTGCAGAGCAATATCAAGCATGTCCGATACCCAGAATGTCCGCTTGAACGTACACCAATGAGACGGAACAACGCCAGATACGTCATATGCACGCCATCCCTTTTCAGCACAGAGTCTAGGAGTTTTATGTCGTAACTTACGTCCCACGAATATATGCAGTTATAAAGCACCAGAAAATTGGTCTTCCGTAAACCTGCTGTTGATTCAGTTTGTAGTGAAAAAAGAGTGAGGAACGTCATACTGGTGTTAAATAATTTTATTTAGTCTCGTACTTCACATGAGCTAAACAGCGATGAAATATGAATGATCAAAGAGTTTTACTAAAAAGTGGAAATGATGAAATAATTTTTACCGTATGTGGAACACTATAGTAAATTTGTATCGCGCTGTTTGTAATGGAACTATTGTCAGATGATGTCCTTACAGAACTTCCTTCTTGTGTTCTAACATGTTCATGAATATTGAATTTTTTATTTATGTAACTAAACGTCTAGCGTATGGACAAGGGAGGAAATATGAGTTTTAATAGAGCTGATTAAGGAATTTTACGTCCGTCCATTTCTTTAACTAGCTGTGTGATTCGCGAGCCATATATACACTACTCCCCATTAAAATTGCTACACCACGAAGACGACGTGCTACAGGCGCGAAATTTAACCGACAGGAAGAAGATCTTGTGATATGCAAATGATTAGCTTTTCAGAGCATTCACAAAAGGTTGGCGCCGGTGGCGACACATACAACATGCTGACATGACGAAAGTTTCCAACCGATTTCTCATGCACAAACAGCGGTTGACCGGCGTTGCCTGGTGAAACGTTGTTGTGATGCCTCGTGTAAGGGGGAGAAATGCGTACCATCACGTTTCCGACCTTGATAAATGTCGGATTGTAGCCTATCGCGATTGCGGTTTATAGTATCGCGACATTGCTGCTCGCGTTGGTCGAGATCCAATGACTGTTAGCAGAATATGGAATCGTTGGGTTCAGGGGGGTAATACGGAACGCCGTGCTGGATCCCAACGGGCTCGAATCACTAGCAGACGAGATGACAGGCATCTAATCCGCATGGCTGTAACGGATCGTGCAGCCACGTCTCAATCCCTGAGTCAACAGACGGGAACGTTTGCAAGACGACAACCATCTGCACGAACAGTTGGACGGCCTTTGCAGCAGCATGGACTATCAGCTCGGGGATAATGGCTCCGGTTACCCTTGACGCTGCAACACAGGTAGGAGTGCCTGCGATGGTGTACTCAACGACAAACCTGGGTGCACGAATGACAAAACGTCATTTTTTCGGTTGAATCCACTTTCTGTTTACAGCACCATGATGGTCGCATCCGTGTTTGGCGACATCGCGGTGAACGCACATCGGAAGCGTGTATTCATCATCGCCATGCTGGCGTATGACCCCGCGAGATGGTATGGGGTGCCATTGGTTACGCGTCTCGATCACCTCTTGTTCGGATTGACGGCACTTTGAACAGTGGACGTTACATTTCAGATGTGTTACGACCCGTGGCTCTACCCTTCATTCGATCCCTGCGAAACCCTACATTTGAGCAGGATAATGCACGACCGCATGTTGCAGGTCCTGTACGGGCCTTTCTGGATACAGAAAATGTTCGACTGCTGCCCTGGCCAGCACACTCTCCAGTTGCCTCACCAATTGAAACCGTCTGGTCAACGGTGGGCGAGCACCTGGCTAGTCACAATACGCCAGTCACTACTCTCGATGAATTGTGGTATCGTGTTGAAGCTGCATGGGCAGCTGTACCTGTACACGCCATCCAAGCTCTGATTGACTCAATGCCTAGGCGTATCAAGGCCGTTATTGCGGCCAGAGGTGGTTGTTCTGGGTTCTGATTTCTCAGGATCTATGCACCCAAACTGCATGAAAATGTAATCACATGTCAGTTCTAGTATAATATATTTGTCCAATGAATACCCGTTTATCATCTGCATTTCTTCTTGGTGTAGCAATTTTAATGGCCAGTAGTGTAGCTGACAACAGGCGCTGGAGCGCTCTGCGATCATGTATGGCACGTGGCTACACGCGTGCCGTCTGCAAAAGCCGCATCGTTTCTGAGCATTCAGCCGCATAGTAGCTCGGCACCCTCCAGTCTGACGCTCGAGTGCACGGTCAGTGGCCGAGTTCCTTTCCACAGCACGCTGTCGGTGCAGCTGCGAGCCAGATTACGAGGGGCGTTCAATAACTAATGCAACATATTCTTTTCTGCCGATTTCGGTTGATGCTGGATTTGCTATGGGAATACTCTCTCTTCAGCTCCTGCAGTTTCATGAGGTTGCGATAGGTGACGCTGGTGATATACGTAACCTTCAAGATGGTGTCAGTAACGGAGGTGTGTTCCAAACAGAGCTCTTTGATTGTGTTTCTTACGGCGGAGATGTGGAACATTGCTGATATTCAAAGGCGTTATATATTACCGATATTCTGATCAGGGAACGATCTGCAGATTGTAACACGTAAAGAAATACTTCAGAGCAAAGATCTCATTTGAAAATTCAAAACTAATGTTCAGATCTTGTATCTGAATTACTTCTTAACGTATTATTACTTAGAGACGCTTGTAGAATGTCTACAGAGACATGGCAGTGAACAAAAGCACGGTGAGTCTTTGGGCGAGCAGTCTGTCATCATCGCAACAAGATCGCGCAAAAGAGGTCGATCTTGCGCGTGCCGTCCGGCCGCACACAGAGACGACTTCTGCAGTGTTGGAACGTGCAGGCATTCGCATTCGAGGTGATCGGCGGATCACAATCAAACGTCTCGCTACTCAACTTGACGTTTGTGTTCATAGTCAAGACACTCGTCGACCAGCTGGGGTACGCAAAGTAGTGTTCCCGCTGGGTTCCTCGTCACCTAACAGAAGACCGTAAAGAGCAAAGGAGGACAATCTGTGAACCGTTGCTTGCGCTCGATACTGATAATAACAAATTTTTGTCAAGCGTCGTCGCAATCGTCACAGCCATGGGTTCAACACTTCGAACCGGAAATAAAACGGCAATGCATGGAGTGGCGCAACACCACCTCTCCGAAGAAAAAGTTCAAAGCCACACACTCAGCCCGTAAAGTCTTGGCGACGGTCTTCGTCAACTCTGAAGCGGTTATTCAGCTGGATGTCCCCCGCCCCCCACTCACTGTGCAACGATCAACTTTGAAGTGTACTGTGCAACTATCTGGAAATCAGGGAAACCGCTTCAGCGTGTTCGTCGTCACAAAAATGCTCCTTGACAAGGCAAGGCATCACACAACTCTGCGCTCCCTACTGGAGGTCACAAAACTTCTTTCGACTGTTCTTACTCATCCACCCTGTAGCTAGGATCTAGCACCTTCCGACTTCCATCTGTCTGGCCCCATGAAGGGTGCACTCAACTGGAAGCAGTACGAGTGTGGGGAGGAGGTTCTTGACGTAGGAAGACGATGGCTCTGAATTCGACCTGTAGAGTGGTGCTTTGCGGACGTTCAGGCCCTCGCAGTAAGGTGACTTAAGACCGTCACACTGAACGGAGATTATGTTGAAAAATAGTGTTTTGTAGCCAAAAGAGTGGGGAATAATATGGTGTATTCGAATCCTGAATAAAACCATCTCGCGTTCAGGAAAAAAGTGGTGCCTTACTTTCTGAATGGCCCTCGGGACATAGTACAGGGTTATTACAAATGATTGAAGCGGTTTCACAGCTCTACAATAACTTTATTATCTGAGATATTTTCACAATGCTTTGCACACACATACAAAAACTCAAAAAGTGTTTTTAGGCATTCACAAATGTTCGATATGTGCCCCTTTAGTGATTCGGCAGACATCAAGGCGATAATCAAGTTCCTCGCACACTCGGCGCAGCATGTCCTCATCAATGAATTCGAAAGCATCGTTGATGCGAGCTCGCAGTTCTGGCACTTTTCTTGGTAGAGGAGATTTAAACACTGAATCTTTCACATAACCCCACAGAAAGAAATCGCATGGGGTTAAGTCGGGAGAGCGTGGAGACCATGACATGAATTGCTGATCATGATCTCCACCACGACCGATCCATCGGTTTTCAATCTCCTGTTTAAGAAATGCCGAACATCATGATGGAAGTGCGGTGGGGCACCATACTGTTGAAAGATGAAGTCGGCGCTGTCGGTCTCCAGTTGTGGCATGAGCCAATTTTCCGCGGGCTACGCGTCAAACTTGCCCGCACGCGTTCAACCGTTTCTTCGCTCACTGCAGGCCGACCCGTTGATTTCCCCTTAAAGGAGGCATCCAGAAGCTTTAAACTGCGCATACCATCGCCGGATGGAGTTAGCAGTTGGTGTATCTTTGTTGAACTTCGTCCTGAAGTGTCGTTGCACTGTTATGACTGACTGATGTGAGTGCATTTCAAGCACGATATACGCTTTCTCGGCTCCTGTCGCCATTTTGTCTCACTGCGCTCTCGAGCGCTCTGACGGCAGAAACCTGAAGTGCGGCTTCAGCCGAACAAAACTTTATGAGTTTTTCTACGTATCTGTAGTGTGTCGTGACCATATGTCAATGAATGGAGCTACAGTGAATTTATGAAATCGCTTCAATCATTTGTAATAGCCCTGTAGATAATGTGAAAGTTCCATGAGGCTTTTCGGGGATGATGCTATTATCGGTTCATGTAGTTGGCGGGAAACCGTCACAGAGATGAAGAATCCATTTCAGTGACAGACACTGCAAGAGAGGCGTTCTGGCCGCGGGGGATTAGCCGAGCGGTCTAGGGCGCTGCAGTCATAGACTGTGCGGCTGGTCCCGGCGGAGGTTCGACTCCTCCCTCGGGCATGGATGTGTGTATTTGTCCTTATGATAATTTGGGTTAAGTAGTGTGTAAGCTTAGGGACTGATGACCTTAGTAGTTAAGTCCCATAAGATTTCACAAAAAAAAGAGGCGTTCTGCGTCAGCGTGGCGTTTACTGTTAAAAGTTTCGAGAGCGTATGTCCCTAGAAGAGTCAATACATTTATTGCTTCCTACTACGTATATCTCGCGAAAAGACCGTGAAGACAAAATTAGAGAGATTTGAGGCCACACGGAGGACTATCGGGAATCGTTCCTGAGCGAACTACACTGACGGAAAAAAAAATCGCAAAACCAAAAAAGAGTAGTGCGACATGAATGAAAGTTGTTATACGTCTTGCTACATCTGAAACATGATATTAGTTCAAATTTCGTGCCATTCGCAAAAGAGTGGGGCTAGTAGCACCAATATGAGGTTGCAAATCAGGTTTGCTTTAAATACACGCTATAACGGTCATGAGCGTTACTTGCCTTGAGATTTGATGCAGTGAGTTGATGTCAAGAATGTCTCTAAGGTGACAAAGACGCAATTTTCAGCACCTCACTGAGTTTTAACGAGGTCGTGTAACGGGGCTACAAGACGCTGGATATTGCAGAAAGACTTGGCAGGAATGTAGCCACTGCACGTGATTGCTGGCAGCGGTGATCATGAGAATGTGCACTCACAAGAGGACCGGGCCTCGTGGTTACTACAGAGAGGCAATACGTCTCGTTCGACGTACGGCTATGGCTCATCGTACTGCATCTGCAGCAGCAATCTGAGCACCAGTGGCCACCACAGTGACGCAACGAACTGTTACAAACCGGTTACTTCAAGCACAGCAACGAGCTAAATGCCTGTAGTGAGCATTCCACTGACCCCAAATCACCGCCATTTGCGACTTCACTAGTGTCAAGCTAAAGCATTTTGGAGGGAAGGATGGAGGTCTGCTGAAAGCTGGTTCTGCCTCGGTGCCAGTTATGGCCCTTTGTTGGATAGAAAGAGACCAGTTGAGGGTCTGCTACCAAACTGTTTGCATGGTAGACACACTGTACCTGCATCTGGAATTATGGTGTAAGGTGCGATTTCGTATGACAGCAGGAGCACTCTCGTGATTTGCCAACGCACACTGCCTGACAATTTGTACATCAGTCTGATGATTCGAACTGTTGTTGCCATTCCAATTCATATATTCAAATGTGTGTGAAATCTTATGGGACTTCACTGCTAAGGTCAACAATCCCTAAGCTTACACACTACTTAACCTAAATTATCCTAAAGACAAACACACACACCCTTGCCCGAGGGAGGACTCGAACCTCCGCCGGGATCAGCCGCACAGTGCATGACTCCAGCGCCTCAGCCCGCTCGGCTAACCCCGCGCGGCTGTTGTTGCCATTCATGAACACCATTCCAGAGAGTGTTTTCCAACAGCATAAGGCTCCCTTGCATATCGCTGTTGTAACCCAACATTCTCTACAGAGTGTCGAAATGTCCCTTGGCCTGCTCGATCAGCTGACCTGTGTCCAATCGAGCACAAATGTGTCATCATCGGACTGCAGCTTCAGTGTCATCTACAAAGTGCACTAACTGTTCCTATACTGACTGAGCAAGTGCAACGAGCATGGAACTCCATCCCACAAACTGACAGCCAGCAGCCTTACATCACAGTACATGCACAATTCTGACAGTTACACCAGTTATTAATGCACCTGCACTTAACATTTGCAACAGCTTATCTCGCACTTACATTAACCTTTGAACTTGCAGGATTAATCATGGATATATGTTAGCCACACAGCCAGCCGCTGCGGCCGAGCGGTTCTAGGCGCTTCAGTTTGGAACCGCGTGACCGCTACGGTCGCAGTTTTGAATCCTGCCTCGGGCATGGATGTGTGTGCTGTCCTTAGGTTAGTTACGTTTAATTAGTTCTAAGTTCTAGGGGACTGATGACCTCCTCTGTTAAGTCCCATAGTGCTCAGAGCTACACAAATGCATTCCAGAAATGTCATTGCTCTACATTAATTCTTTTTTGTGTTGTGTTTTTTTTCCGCTAGTTTATTTGCGACTGAAACAGGAACGGGAGGAAGTGACAGTGCTACTGTATCTGATACAAAGTACCCTCCGCCACACACCACAGGGCTACTTCTGGAATATGGATGTAGATGTACATGCAGCTGACCGTGTGTATTTGCCATATTATAGGTGATACTGAAATAACCCTTTAATATGATCATTTCCTGACTAGCAATGACTCACAAGTTAGACGATATATGCTTTGTTCATATGGTTCAGCACTGGGCGCTACTTCCGATTTCGCGCGGTGGTCGTTCACAACGGGGTCCACAGTATTATCTTTGTCATTTTTTGCACCGCACCGTCTCCACAGGTACAAACCAAGTTACTTCGTGTGAACTCTACTTGAAAACGCACGCACACACTGAAATCTGGTTTGCAGGACAGAGCGTATCAGGCTGTAGAAAGGGGCCCAAATAAGTTGCTGTTAATTGCACAAACATACAAACTTTATTTTGCTAAAACACTTAATCACACATGCCCTTAAAAGATTCAGAAACAATACGGCTGAAGGCCAGAACACAAGTTATTAAAATTGCCTTGAGGAATACACACGGCTGAAGGCCTTAGTTACAGAATAAAAAAACTCAGGGCTTAAGGCCTGGATAATAATAATAATTTCCAGTGGACAAAATCCCCCTTGTTTAAAAAATAATTTAGTTTAAGCAAGAATCTTCAAGGTTTTAATTTAAGACGTCTGAAGGCCCTCTCTTAACATTAAAACAAACTAAATTAATAGACGGCTGAAGGCCTCGGACAGTACTCGAGACTAAAAAATCACAATCAAAAAACAACAGATCAATGGTGCTCACAAGTGTTCCAAGGGTCTGGCTGAGGAGGTAATTCTAACGTAAGCTTAGGTAAGATAGGCAGCCAAGAATAAGATTAAGTAATCAGATGGCAACCCGACCCAGGGACGGCTAAAGGACCGACTAACAACCTAATCAATCCCCTTCCGCCGACCAAAGGCACGACAATGGAAAATATCATCGGAGGACGAAGATACCAACAGCACTAGATCTTCAAAATTGGCATTTAAAAACAGCCAAGGCAGCATATACACTGAAAAATATGACCAACACCAGAGGCTGTCGAACTACACGCCGTGCCGGACAGCATCAACACGGAAAGGAGATACACACTCGCTGCTGTGTCTCAACCGACCGACTGCCTATTTCAGTACACAGACAACATTCATCCGCTCAGTGGGAATCGCAGAAGCTACACACAGTTCCACGTAGACACTTGCACCTAGAACTCCGGCAATCGTAAAACCAATCACTGTGAAACAACAAGGAGAAATCACAAGTCGACACACGCAGAGTTTCCATAAGTGGTCGGCGACCAAATACACGTCGTCCGATGACACGACCGACCGAACGACCGACCAACCCAGGTCGTCCCCACTCGAGTCATGTGTGTCAGCAACAGTCGGGCGAGTCTCGGCTGTACGGACCTCATTGCAGCTCCATCCCAACCACAACAAAGGTCAAAAATTAATTATGATTGTAGTGTTGCTCACGCTGCTAAATATTGCATTTTCGGTCAACAACAAAGTTATATTATGTGGCAGGTGTCATTAGAGCACAGTTAATAAAGTCATTTCTTGAAATAATGGATAAATTATGCACTCATCTTTTTGTGTTTCCCACGCTGGTCTCGTTGTGAACTCATGGTTCAATCGTCGAAAATCTAGGTAGTGATGATTCCAGGCTCGGATGCAAAGAGGCCTAGGTGTTATTCTGCGATATTCAAAAGTTTTATAGATGTGTTTCATAAACCATTCTTGAAGATTAAACTTTTGCAAGTTAGGACAATGGTGATGTAAAAAAGTAACCAGCACTCCGAATTTAAGTTACACTTCTTTTTTATTACTTTTGTTGCAACATCAAGTAACTCGTTCCAAGACATCACTTCACAATAAAACATACTTGAAATTATCTTCCTCACTGTTAAAGTTCACATTTCATAAACTGACTACAATTTGCGTCTTTTTAACATGACGACCAAAGCTTGACTCTCTAATAACCGCTTACGCGCCCAAAAATCAGTGTTACAAGTACGTCAAAGATCATAGTGACAAAATAAAGAATACACGTAAGAATAATATCATTGCAATATATACATATCGATGTATCGAAGTACATCTACATTAATGAAATCAAATCTGAATGTTGTCACAGAAATATGTTAATTATTTTACAGAAACACAGTAGAATATTGCTGGTATCGAGAGGTTGAGGTGAGGTGCCGTAATGGTTACGTAATTCAAGTACCATTACAAACTCGATGTCCGTTCGGAACTCGGAGACACGGCGACCCGGGCACACTGGCTCGGACCCAACCATGTGGAGGTATCACTTGCCCATTGGCCACCCGACGTCTCTGCAGAAGGAATGAACCGACCCACGTCGGAAAGATGACCAACAGACGAGGCCCAGAAACGGTCAAAAGACCAAATACACGTCGCATGATGAGACGACCGAACGAACGACCAACCAACGGTCGTTGCCGCTCCAGTCTCCTTCCGTCGGACAGTGCATGTGTGTCGCCAGCGGTCGGCGACTGCTGGCTGTCCGGACCCACTTTCGCTGCGTGCCGACTGAACTCCCGACACACCACGAGCCGGTAATACTAACGGTCACTTCAAAGACAATACGACAGTGCTCTTATCGATACGCGCTGTTGCTGCCACTCACGGTGTGAAGGTTAATTACGCATATAAAATTTGTTTTCGTGATTTTCTTTAGATTTCTATCCCTTTTCTTTTGCTCATATGGGCATTTCTCATTGTGATTATGTAACATTCTACTGTGGTTTTTAAATGTAAAGATGTAATTGTGATTATTTCGTTTGCCAATGGATAAATATGTTTCTTGCTTTATACCTGTGGTAAAGTTTATAAAGTTCTCTGTGGAATATTATTAATTGTGAAAAATGCAATCAATAACATTTATAAAGATTTATGTAATTTACGATAACGATATAACATCTATAGACAGGGGACAGCGATAGTGATATCGATAGTCGAAAGGTTGTTGTGTAGTAGAGGGGATGGTGGACGGTGTGTCTTTGAAGCGTGCGCGGAAAAATAGTACTGTGTTTTATGAAAAGCATACGTAATTGTATGGACAGTGATACCTAACTATCAGATTATTAAATCTCTTTACCACTGCGGTATATAATGCCATCGCTAGCGAACTTTAAGAGCAAATAAACCGGACTGTGAAAGTGCCGCTAACAATACTTTGTTGTGGCCGACACGAACAGTGCTTTTATACGATTGAACTTTGCTGGTATTGGTTTTGGGTGGTGGAACTGTTGTCTATCACATTCTATGAAGCCGTGAAAGTGAAGACTTTAATGAACTGTGCAATATAAATGACTTTCAGTGACGTTGTCGAAGTTTGAAATGCGAGAACAGAGTGGACATTGTTTACGGTGTGCTTCACACACAAGAACAATTCTATGAACTGTGTATTTGTGGCTAAGACTATATGAATGTGACGAACTGTGAAATTAGGACGATAGCATCCTGTACAGTGCATAAAATGTAAAAACGAGCGATGTCTACGTAATGTACTTTGAAAGAGAGGACATGTCAACAACGGTCGTATACTGGCGGCTTGTGGTTTGTTAATCACCACGGGGTTAATGATACAGCTGTGTCGGAACTTTATTTGCGTTTCGCCGGAGAAGATTAACCAGCGGAACTGTCTGTATCCTGCTCCCATCATCGTAAACCGCCGACATCGTGCTGCCCAACGCAACGCTTCGTATGCAACAAAAAGTTAAGAGATTTCGCTGAACGCTATCTCCTGACCTAGAAACTTTCTTTCTCTATTAAAAGTGTAAGAATTACAGACTCTATTCAAATAAATTCTTTGTTTGGTTTATGTTTGCTTTCTGCAAACGAAAATAAAATTACAATCAGTGAATTAAAAGTTGTCTGGTAGTCATTGTTGAAATGGCTGGCTCTGAGCACTATGGGACTCAACTGCTGAGGTCATTAGTCCCCTAGAACTTAGAACTAGTTAAACCTAACTAATCTAAGGACATCACAAACATCCATGCCCGAGGCGGGATTCGAACCTGCGACCGCAGCGGTCTTGCGGTTCCAGACTGCAGCGCCTTTAATCGCACGACCACTTCGACCGGCAGTCATTGTTGAAACACCAGTAAATATAAACTACTTCCTCTCATTAGAACTGATTCTCCTTGCATGTCAAAATTATTGTAGTTATTTTATGTAATTTTATGTATTGTTATGAGACTAGATATATGACAGTGACTAATAGGAGTATTTTGTCGCGAAATATGGCTTCGCGCGAAAATTAGGGCGGCCGCCATAATTATTTGCGTTCTGACCAATAACGTAAAAGTTGCTATTCCCGTATTGGTGCATTTCCTGACGTGAGCGTGAATTATAAATGTCAGCTATCAAATCACGTAGGGACTGTTTACCCAGTAATAATAGTTTTTGATATTGTATTGCTACGTGTCGTAGTATTAAGAGACACTGGTTATACTCAAAAGTGGGTAGATGTATGGTGAACCCCCCCCCCCCCCCCCCCACTCAGTTTTCATGCCATTATTAACAGTAATGTGTCGGATTCACGAAATTTTGTCACTTTTTCTAATTCCTTTCAGATATTGTCTTAGATGTCTTCGAAGTTGCAGAGAATATATACACAATTTTGTCGGTTCAGGCTAATTTCAGAGCAGTTTCTCGTGAATATTAGAGTTTTCAGTTCATAAACAAAGTGGGATCGTGGCCAATTGAGAAGTATAACAAAGAGTGCGGTTTTCCAACTAGAATTTTGGATTTCACAGTTCAGATTTTGATAATTATTTTTCCTGTGGGTTGAGGTCATCACAACGGGCAGGCAAGCCAACAACTTAGTGACGCCAGTAAATCCAATAAGAAACGAGGCGACAGTTCCGTAAAGAAGTCAAGCAAGAAACGGCAGGAACACGAGCCGCGCACGGCTCACCCTCAAATCGTAAAACTCAGTTTGTCAGCGCGAAAATGCCCAACTGGTGCCCGGCTCCCAAAGAACTTGACCCGCGGAGGTAGGTACGCCTACACGACGTCGTGATGCGGTAAACGTGGGGTAAACGACGACGCAGTGATGGTCAGAGCGCAGCAGTAGCGCTATGCAGCGCGAAATGCCTGCTTCTGGACGGCGCCGGTTGGTGGAGCCCGCTTGCCCGCTTGCCGTCCGTCACAGCTGCGTGGCCGAGCGCTGGTGGTCGGCTGATTTATGCATCGGAATCTGCCTAACCGGAGGCCGGCGCATTAGCTCGGCGCCGCGTAAAACGCTAATCGAACGACCGGCCGCGACATGGCGCCCTCATTATGATTAATAGGATTAATGGCGGCGCTCCTTTGTTTAATTAGCAGCGCTGGCTGGCTGCTGCCGCGGCTGGCGAACGCACAGGTTTTTTCCGTCGCCGTTATACACGGAGACGAGGTGCGCGCCACGTCGAGTAGCGACACGCGATAGGCTAGGCTTATGCACTGCGGCTGTGTGTAGCCAGCCGCCTGTCATTTGGGCGACCGCATAAATCACGGCAAGCGGCGCGGCTGCAGTCCGCTGCAATCCGCAGCTAAAACTCTGCCTGAGCCACTGGCTGCGAAGCTGACTTTCATGATTATTGGCTGTCGTTTTAAAGGTGAACGCTGCCGATAGAGTCCTAACAACACAATTACTCGCCAGAGAAATAAACTGTTCTCTGGCACCACATCTCGAAGGGAAGACATCATTTCGCACTATCTCTAATCGATACTCTCGATAACCTGTAGCGACCTGGTTTACTTTGTTGTATACGTCACGCGTTTCTACACACAGCTGTTGTGACGGTACGTCACATAAATATTGACATTTTTGTTGTTGTTGTGGTCTTCAGTCCTGAGACTGGTTTTATGCAGCTCTCCACGCTACTCTATCCTGTGCAAGCTTCTTCATCTCCCAGTACCTACTGCAGCCTACATCCTTCTGAATCTGCTTAGTGTACTCATCTCTTGGTCTCCCTCTACGATTTTTACCCTCTACGCTGCCCTCCAGTAATAAATTGGTGATCTCTTCATGCCTCAGAACATGTCCTACCAACCGATCCCTTCTTCTGGTGCCACAAACTCCTCTTCTCCCCAATTCTATTCAATACCTATTCATTAGTTATGTGATCTACCCATCTAATCTTCAGCATCCTTCTGTGGCACCACATTTCAAAAGCTTCTATTCTCTTCTTGTCTAAACTATTTATCGTCCACGTTTCAGTTTCATACATGCCTACACTCCATACAAATACTTTCAGTAACGACTTCCTAACACTTAAATCAATACTCGATGTTAACAAATTTCTCTTCTTCAGAAACGCTTTCCTTGCATTGCCAGTCTACATTTTATATCCTCTCTACTTCGAGCATCATCAGTTATTTTGCTCCCATCGGTTGTAAACAGTGAACAATATTGTTAAGGGTGAACCAAAAATTATTTGTATTTTATGTATCTGCCTTTTATGAACATAATTAGTATAAAAGATACACTTAATGTTCTTGAAACAACTGATATGCAGCGATAACTTAAAAATAGCATCTTTATTTAAAACATGTCTATTAAAATAAAAAAGGATTGAAAAGAGACGCGATTGTACGGCCGAGGAGGAAGGACGTACTTTACGGTACACACACTGTTTTATTTTGCGATACGGAAGGGCCGGCCGGTGTGGCCGTGCGGTTCTAAGCGCGTCAGTTTGGAACCGCGTGACCGCTACGGTAGCAGGTTCGAATCCTGCCTCGGGCATGGATGTGTGTGATGTCCTTAGGTTAGTTAGGTTTAAGTAGTTCTAAGTTCTAGGGGACTGATGACCACAGCTGTTAAGTCCCATAGTGCTCAGAGCCAATTGAACCATTTTTTGATACGGAAGGCAGCCATTGAGTGGCTACACATATTTTATGTAAGTTATTCGGTATTCTGCTAAAATAAACTAATTACTGTTATAAAAAAATGAATTTCCTTGTAATAGTTGTCGCCTCAAATGGTCGCAGCGGCTAATTCTTTTTAATAAGCATTTTTTCAGTAATTTGCGCTGCGAGAAGCTTATCTTCCGATGCAGCCTCTGATCGGCCATTAAGCGCCAAAGTATTTATTTTTCAACGTGTTAACAGTAACTGTAAATGCGAGAGATTTCGTTGTAAGAACCTTTCTAAATTGCGACAGACAATTAATTTACGTTAAAGTTCAATTATACAGATTCCATGAGTTCAGTAAATTTTATCTTGGCCGCTCCACGGCAACAATCTAAATTCTCTCAAGCCTTGCTTTGCAACCAATAAAAAAAATTACATTCAATTCAGTTAATGCCAACTTTTTTAGTCACCACGTTCAACATATAAAGTTGGTACATGAATAACAGCGGCCCTTCAAGAACCCGTCTCATATTTACTTATGCACATAAGTTAAAGTGATAAGAAAAGATAATATCCCTGAGAGAAAAAATCATGCACTAACAAAAGAAAAATTCATTCAGATAAATTAAAAATAAATAAATATATATACACTCCTGGAAATGGAAAAAAGAACACATTGACACCGGTGTGTCAGACCCACCATACTTGCTCCGGACACTGCGAGAGGGCTGTACAAGCAATGATCACACGCACGACACAGCGGACACACCAGGAACCGCGGTGTTGCCGTCGAATGGCGCTAACTGCGCAGCATTTGTGCACCGCCGCCGTCAGTGTCAGCCAGTTTGCCGTGGCATACGGAGCTCCATCGCAGTCTTTAACACTGGTAGCATGCCGCGACAGCGTGGACGTGAACCGTATGTGCAGTTGACGGACTTTGAGCGAGGGCGTATAGTGGGCATGCGGGAGGCCGGGTGGACGTACCGCCGAATTGCTCAACACGTGGGGCGTGAGGTCTCCACAGTACATCGATGTTGTCGCCAGTGGTCGGCGGAAGGTGCACGTGCCCGTCGACCTGGGACCGGACCGCAGCGACGCACGGATGCACGCCAAGACCGTAGGATCCTACGCAGTGCCGTAGGGGACCGCACCGCCACTTCCCAGCAAATTAGGGACACTGTTGCTCCTGCGGTATCGGCGAGGACCATTCGCAACCGTCTCCATGAAGCTGGGCTACGGTCCCGCACACCGTTAGGCCGTCTTCCGCTCACGCCCCAACATCGTGCAGCCCGCCTCCAGTGGTGTCGCGACAGGCGTGAATGGAGGGACGAATGGAGGCGTGTCGTCTTCAGCGATGAGAGTCGCTTCTGCCTTGGTGCCAATGATGGTCGTATGCGTGTTTGGCGCCGTGCAGGTGAGCGTCACAATCAGGACTGCATACGACCGAGGCACACAGGGCCAGCACCCGGCATCATGGTGTGGGGAGCGATCTCCTACACTGGCCGTACACCACTGGTGATCGTCGAGGGGACACTGAATAGTGCACGGTACATCCAAACCGTCATCGAACCCATCGTTCTACCATTCCTAGACCGGCAAGGGAACTTGCTGTTCCAACAGGACAATGCACGTCCGCATGTATCCCTTGCCACCCAACGTGCTCTAGAAGGTGTAAGTCAACTACCCTGGCCAGCAGGATCTCCGGATCTGTCCCCCATTGAGCATGTTTGGGACTGGATGAAGCGTCGTCTCACGCGGTCTGCACGTCCAGCACGAACGCTGGTCGAACTGAGGCGCCAGGTGGAAATGGCATGGCAAGCCGTTCCACAGGACTACATCCAGCATCTCTACGATCGTCTCCATGGGAGAATAGGAGCCTGCATTGCTGCGAAAGGTGGATATACACTGTACTAGTGCCGACATTGTGCATGCTCTGTTGCCTGTGTCTATGTGCCTGTGGTTCTGTCAGTGTGATCATGTGATGTATCTGACCCCAGGAATGTGTCAATAAAGTTTCCCCTTCCTGGGACAATGAATTCACGGTGTTCTTATTTCAATTTCCAAGAGTGTATATATAAAATAGATATATAATTTTTTGTATATAACATAACAAATGGCAACGTAACACTGTTCCGAATCATACTTAACAATATGCAAAAAGTTGTGTTGGGCAGTTCAGACAGTGTCGGAAAGCCAGAAAATTGTAGTGACTGGGGAAAAAATCACAAAGGAAATCCCAAAAGTATTTAATTTTAAGTACACTCCTGTTCTATATACATGTCAATGAGCTTCCACTTAACATTCAACGAGCAAAACTGGTACTGTTTACAGACGATACTAGTGTTATAATAAATGTCTTAGAGAGAAAGCAACAGAAGAGATTATAAATGATATTTTCCAAAGAAATATTAAGTGATTCTCTGAAAATGGACTGCCCTAAATTTTTTAGTGGATCCTGATGCAGTCTGGAATTCCGCTGTGATGATGTCTGCCTAGTACACATTACGACCCTCTTCAACCATCGGCGGTCTCTGTCAGTCAACAGACGAGGTCGGCCTGTACGCTTTTGTGCTGTACGTGTCCCTTCACTTCCCTTCACTGTCACATCGGAAACAGGGGACTTAGGGATGTTTAGGACTGTGGAAACCTCGCGTACAGACGTATGACACAAGTGACACCTAATCACCTGACCACGTTCGAAGTCGCCGTTCTGCTCTCTCACGATGTCTGATGACTAATGAGGTCGTTGATATGGAGTACCTGGCAGCAGGTGGCAGCACAATGCACCTAATCTTAAAAACGTATGTTTTTTGGGGTTTCCGGACACTTCTGATCACATAATGTATTACTGAACTTTTGAAACAATTAAGTTCGGCTACTTCTTATCTTTGTACAATTTGTAATGTTGGAAACAAACGTATCAACCTCCTGGCGTATTTTGCATATTCCCACTCAATAATGTCCACCGGAATAATTTTCTGTGGTAACTTATTGCTCAGAAAGGAAGTACTCGTGGTACAAAAGGACGTCATGTAGGTGACTTTTCAAAAGAGCTAGGCATTTTAACTACACCGTTATAATATACATATTCGTTAATGGCATTCGTCATAAGTAATCCATCACAATTTGATAAGAACAAGGTGTACGCACTGACAACAATAGAGGGAAAATTAATCTTTATTACCCTTTATTAAAGTTCCCAGTCGCTCACAGAAGAGTTCTATGTGCAACAACAACAATTTTTGATCAATTGCCCAGTAAAACAAAATGTCTAACAGATAGCGAAGGAAGTTTTGAATCTTATTTAAAATCGTTTCTCCTGGACAATTCCTTATATTCCATTGACCAATTTATACCCAAAACTGGTAGCCAGTTAAAAAACAAACAATGGAATTTACTTGCACGAGTCGGACTAAAAATAATTATGTGCTCATTAATGTTAACACTTGTCATGCATACATATCCAGTAAACTCACTTGTTCCACATCTTTTTGATGAAAGAAGCGTTCAAATAATCTGTGGAACATGTTAGACTGTTCTGCTTGAGATCCTCTGCTATACCCGCAGGAAAGGACACGTAGTTCAATTTGTGGAAAGAGGCCAAAATGAGTGGCTGTCAGTTGCACTCGAACATACTACTTTATTCATTTGACAAACATTACAAGAGTAAGAAAACATTAAAAACATGGGAAGCCAAACATTAATTTTAGAACTTAATTCCCGGCTAAATGTGCATTCAATCTCACGCCTCAAGGGCAAAACAACTTTAATTTAAAATCGGCTGAAGGCCAATAACTTAAGGCTCAAACCAGGAATGAATTTAAAGGCAGAACGCCTTATCCTACAACTTCTTTGAATCAGGCTGAAGGCCCAAACAATCTCACGCCTTAAGGGCAGCCGGCCGAAGTGGCCGTGCGGTTAAAGGCGCGGCAGTCTTGAACCGCAAGACCACTACGGTCGCAGGTTCGAATCCTGCCTCGGGCATGGATGTTTGTGATGTCCTTAGGTTAGTTAGGTTTAACTAGTTCTAAGTTCTAGGGGACTAATGAGCTCAGCAGTTGAGTCCCATAGTGCTCAGAGCCATTTGAACCTTAAGGGCAAAACAACTGTAATTGAAAATCGACCAGAAGCCATACATAAACAAACAAAAAGCGCAAATAAGAAATGGCAGCACATCAAACGGCGCCCAGAAGTTTCCAAGGGTCGGCCTGGAATTCAAACACGAGCGCTCGCTTAGGTGAAACAGACAGTCGCAAAATAATTTTCAATCCGACGGCAACCCAACCGACAGACAGTCAGCGTACCAAGCGACAGGATAACTTCCACTCCACCCGACCAGCACACAACAGGAAGTTCAATGGAACAATATAGAATTACACATTCGGCTGTCAAACTACACGCCGTGCTGGACAGCCACAACACGACGACGAAAATACGCTGCCTGAATTGACGTCAATGGCCAGGGCAGGTAACCGGAACTTTAACGGCCACAAGGCCGAAGATTCGGCTGGTGCACTTATTCCAAAATAATCAAGTTAAGTTAAAGTCCACAGGAGGGCGGCTAGAATTTCGCCAACTTGAGAACACACGTTGTTGATCGCGGGAATGTCCGAACAGCCCACAACGAAATTCAGACGACACAATGTGAACAGTTGGGGCTGGCTGGTAGGTTAAGTAAAGACTCAAGTTTCGTGTCTGGGATCGGTGAGCCACGGACCTCGTAGCAATGGCAACAGCCCCTCACACTCCGACCGCGCGTGGAACCCGCCAGCGGCGCCGGCCAGACACGCGCCACGGAGACTTCCTCGCAGCTCCAGGCCAACCGACCAACTGCCCGCACACGGCGCAGCCGGAAACTATAAGCGCGAGGCCAAAGATAGTACAAAGTGCGAATATCGACACACGCTGCTACTGCCATTCACGGAGAGAACATAATCGCGATAACCGCGGGAGACTAATCACAGAATAGCAACCAAGGTTTAATGCAAAGCATAACACTAGTCAGCCACGGCTCACTGCTTCCAGTTTAGTTTTGTCCTGTGTCAGTAAACAGTAAGAGGCAGTTTATCCACATGCCGTGCAAGCGACTGGTCCCGGCTTCACACGGGTGGTATTAGTCGACAACAACAATATTACACCTGGGGGTGAGGGCGTTTCGGTCGGCTTAACGTGAGTCAGCTTGTAATCGGGGTTGATAGTGTATGCACAACTGACCTGAAAGCAACTACAGCGCGATGTGTTTTCCTTAGTCACCACTGAGCATGTTTACTGTAACGTCACCGCTTGTTTACAGTGACAGCCAAATCCAAATGTCGTGACAGAATAGTAAGTATGTACGGCCAGATAATTTGTTTGTATACTTAATGATGTACACAAACCCTCCTCATTAGCGAAAACTATACCAAAATCCATACAACAGTTCCTGAGATTAGCCATAAAATACAGACAGACAAACACAGTGGGGTACTTCAATCTATGTTTTTTTTTTTTAATCATCAGTCTTCTGACTGGTTTGGTGCCACTCGCCGTGAATTCCTCTCCTGTGCAAACCTTTCCACCTCAGAGTAACAACTGCAACCTACGTGCTCAGTTATTTGCTGAATGTATCCCCTATGTCTATCTTCCTCAACAGTTTTTACCTTCTACAGCTCCCTCTCGTTCCGCGGAAGTTATTCACTGATGACTTAACAGATGTCCTATCATCCTGTCCCTTCTGGTCAATGTTTCCCATTTTTTCCTTTCCTTGCCGATTCCGCGGAGAACCTCCTATTTCCTAATCTTGCCACACCACCTAGCATGATATATTCTGCTGTAGTACCACATCTCTAATGCTTCGATTTTCTTCTGTTCAAATTTTCCCACAGTCAATGTCTTACTGCTATACAGTGCTGTGCTCCAGGCGTGTGCTCCCAGAAATTTCTTCCTCAAGTCAAGGCTTACGTTTGATACTAGTAAATTTCTTCTGGCCAGGAATGCCCTTTTTGCAAGTGCTACTTTTCTTTTTATGTACCCCTTGCGTTACTTTGCTACCTACATAGCAGAATATCTTAGCTTCATTTACTTCGTGATCACCAATTACGATGTTAAATTCCTCGCTTTTCTCATCTCTCCTACTTCTCCTTACTTTCTTCTTTCTTCGATTTACTCTCAGTCCATATTCTGCATTCATTAGATCGTTCGTTCCATTCAACAAATCCTTTAATTCTTGTTGACTTTCACTGAGGAGGGCAATGTCAGCAGCGAATCATATCATGGGTTTCCTTCACCTTGAGTTTTAAATCCGCAGTTGAAGCTTTCTTTTATTTCCACCATTGCTTCTTCGACGTATGGACTGAGCAGCAGCGGTGAAAGACTACATCGCTCTCTTACACCATTTTTAATTCGTTCAATTCCTTCTTGGTCTTCTGTTCTTACTATTAGCTTCTGGCTCTTGTACATATTGTATATTACCCGTCTCTCCCTATAGCTCACCCCATTTTTCTCAGGATTTCCAACATCTTGCATCAGCTTACACTGTCAAACGCTTTCTCCAGGACAACATAACGCATGAACGTCTTTTGTTTTTTTTCAGTCTTTCTTTCTTTATCAACGGTGACGCCAAAAATGCCTCCCGGACCTCTTTACTTTTCATAAAGCCAAGCTGATCGTCATCTCACAGGTCCTCGATTTCCTTTTCCGTTCTTCTGTATATTATTGTTGCCAGCAACTTGGACGCAGAGCTGATAACTGATTGTGCAATAATTCTCGCACTTGTTGACTTTGCCGGCCGGAGTGGCCGTGCGGTTCTAGGCGCTACAGTCTGGACCCGAGCGACCGCTTGGGTCGCAGGTTCGATTCCTGCCTCGGTCATGGATGTGTGTGTTGTCCTTAGGTTAGTTAGGTTTAATTAGTTCTAAGTTCTAGGTGACTGATGACCTCAGAAGTTAAGTCGCATAGTGCTCAGAGCCATTTTAACCCTTTTGAACTTGTTGACTTTTTCTATCTTCGGAAATGTGTGGATAATGTTTTCTTCCTGAAGTCTAGTGGTATATCCCCAGTCTCACACATTCTACACACCAACATTAATAATCGCTTTGTTGCCACTTTCCCCTGTGATTTTAGAAATTCCGACGTAATGTTATCTATTCCTTCTTACAAAGCTCTTTTAAGTTCTCATTCTAATACTGGATCCGCTATCTCTTCTATACTAACTGCTGTTTCTTCTTTTATCACGTCATCAGACAAGTCTCATCCCTCATAGAGGCCTTTAATGTTGTCTTCCCACCTATCAGTTCTCTCCTCTGCATTTAACAGTGGAATTCCTTTTGCACGATGGGAATTACCAGACTTTGAATACAGAATGGTATTTGGAGCTAGACGCATGGGACATTCCGTTGATTTTAATTTCACCGAGAGTTGCTTTAATTTTTCTATGTGCTGAGTCACTCCTTTCGACAGTCATTTCTTTTCCGATATCTTTACATTTTTCATGTAGCCATTTCCCTTAGCATTTTTGCACTTCCAATTTATTTCATTTCTAAGTGATTTGTATTTCTGAATTTCCCTGAATATTTTGTACTTCCTTCTTTCGTCGATCGGCTGAAATATTTCTTGTGTTACCCATGGAAATATTTCTTGTGCTAGCCACCGTTACTTCGCAGTTACCTTCTTTGTACCTACGTTTTGCTCTCCAACTTCCGTGATTACACTTTTGAGGTACGTCCATTCGTTTTCAACTGAACTGGCTACAAATCTGTTTATTAACACATTAATTATTGTCTCAGAGAACTTCAAGCTTCTCTCTTCATTCCTCAGTATTTCCGTATTCAACTTCTTTGGGCACTGATTCTTCATGACTAGTCTCTTAATTCATTCATTACCAAATTGTGATCTCTCAGTCGGTATCTGTACCAGTGTGCACCTTACAGTCCAATATCTGATTTCATAATCTCCGCCTGAGCGTGATGTAATCTCACTCAAATCTTCTTGTATCTCTCGGTTTTTTCCAAGTATACCTCCACCTTTTGAACAGAGTATTCGGTATTACCGTCTAAAATTTGTTGCAGAACTCAGTTACTCTTGCTTCTCTCTCTTTACTACTACCAAGCCCATATTCTCCCGTAACCCTTTTCCGACTCCTTCCCCTACCAGCGCATTTCACTCCACTATGTCTATTAGGTTTTTCATCTCCCGTTACGTGCTGAATTACACGTTCAGTATCCTCATATAGTTTCTCTCTCTTCATCTTCTGCTTGCAACGTCGGCATGTATACCTGAACAATTGTTGTCGATGCTGTTTTGTTGTCAATTCTGATGAGAACAACCGTACTACTGAACTGTTCACAGTAATTCACTCTATGCTCAACCTTCCTATTGGTAAATAACCCTACTCCTGTTACACCATTTTCTGCTGTCCTTCATATTACCCCATACTCGTCTGACTCAATCTTACATTTCAATTCACTGACGGCCATTATCTCTAGATTGGGCCTCAAAATTTCCCTTTTCAAATTGTCTAGCTTCCCTGCTACGTTCAGACAGCAGACATTCCACTCCCCGACTCGTAGAACGTTATACTTCTATTGGTTATTCAGCCCTTTTCTCATGGTCACCTCCCTCTTCGCAGTCCCCTCCCTGAGATATGAATGGAGGACTAGCCCGGAATTTTTTCCAATGAGGAAATCATCATGATACTTTTTCAGTTACAGGCCACATGTCTTGTGGATAGATGTTACGTGTCTTTAATGCAGTGGTTTCCATTGCCTTCTGCATACTCATGCAGTTGATCATTTCTGATTACTCCGCCTTTTAGGCGCGGTTTCCCACTCCAAGGGCAAAAAATTGCCCTGAACCTCTGCCCGCTCCTCTGCCTCCTTTGACAAGACTGTTGGCAGAACGAGGATGGCTTCTTACGCCGGAAGTCTCCTGCTACCATTGCTGAAGGTCTTTATCCAAAGTTTAAACAGAGGTGGGGTTCTAACCCGGGATCAAGGACGTTCTGATAACTAATCAAACACTGCAGATGATACAGGGAGATTATAATTAAACTTTCGCAACTTGGGAGGGCCCAACGAATAAGGGGTGAGCGTAGTACGATGAAACTTTGTGGAAACATTTGTAAAGACAAGCGGAGGTGAAATAACGAACAAATCATTGAAAGAAACGTATTTTAATTTCCACATGAGACGGCTTTTGTTAAGAGCTCTCCGTCTCCACGTTTCAGGTTACAAACGTTGGCCAATGAGACGAGCATATGTGCCCACGACTGCCTCGAACTGCACTAGAGATTGCTCTACTGCTGCCCAAAACATCTCAGGCGGTATGTTGCCTACCTAACTCGCTATGCTCATCTTCAACGTCTACGAGTGTTAGCATCCCGCTGATTAAACCACGTCCATCGGGTATCTCCACAACCAGAACTCATACTGGTTCAAATCTCGCTGGCCACGCAGTTTTCAACGATCTGCCAATGATATGGTTTTCTCCAAATGCGTTACCAGGAAACCGAATTACCTTAAGACCAATGTGGGGTGGAGCTTAGTCGTCGTCACTTTCACAGGGCAGCAGCACTATTGCTATTGATTTGATAAAACAGCTTTACGAGTCAGGCCCTGCTCACTTTGCCCGGACCCATCTACTGTATTGCACACTGATGTCTGGCTTCAACCTCTCGCGTCCGTCGGCCGTCGTAATTTAATATACTATTATTATTATTGATTGTTGTCGACTTACGTGGTGGGCCTTAATAAAAGTGATATTTCATTCAATTTTGATTTACGGTTAAATGCTTTTGTGAAGTTCTCCTTTTTAACAATATTAATCTTAAATTATTTGTTACGTTAATGAATGTGTTAGACTCGCTGAATCTTAAAACATGAGCATACAACTTGAACATTGGAATAAACTTTTCATATTAATTTCCTCGGCTAGTCAGTTCACTTTAAAGCAAAATATCTTTAGTTATTAATTACAATTGCGGCCCACACACGCGCGAGAGTATTTTTTCTTACCTCCGTTAACCATTGTATTGTAGTCGGAGTCCTGGCTCTGGCTCTCGGCTATGGTACAGGAAATAAGAATCTTAAACCTACATATTTTCTGCAACGTCGGGCGGCTGTGGAGAAAAATTAATATTATGTTAATAACGGGAGAGTTTTTCGCTTCCGCTAATTTTTCATAAGTTAATATCGCCACGTAATGGCGTCGTTGGCTGCATCGGCCGCTGCGATTGTTGAACTGTAAATTACTCGAATGCAGGTT
The DNA here is from genome assembly GCF_021461395.2 of Schistocerca americana. NCBI lineage: Eukaryota > Metazoa > Arthropoda > Insecta > Orthoptera > Acrididae > Schistocerca > Schistocerca americana. The sequence continues at coordinate 649,111,352 of NC_060122.1, forward strand.
AATTGAAGGAAGGCGGACATGAAATCGGGATCACCTCTTACAAATTAAAAGTGCACAATAATATTAAATCAATATATTAACTGCTTAACTTATACAAATATGCTTACATTTGCCAGCACTCGCAAGATGTCTGTCTACACACAACCAAGACACGAGAAGAAGTGAAGACGACTAAAAAATTAACAAAAGAGCTTATCTTGTCATCTCTTTAGATCATTTTGTTATATTTCTTTGCACTCGAAATCTACACAGAGAAATTATTATTTTACGGCTACATGATAAAAATATATTATTCAATTTTTAAATGTCTCTTCTTTATAAATACTGTTTTTTAAGTGTTTTCTTATTACCTCACTGGGGACGCTATAAACCCTGCGTCACCGTACAAATACCGACGCCTAACAGCAAGTCATGCCACTGACATTACTTACAAAGCAAATCCTGCAGGGCACAGTCTGGACATCATTCCTCTGAAGTTGGGTACCCGTAAGATAAATAGTTTTCCGTCTACACTGGTTCAAGGGCGAAGGTTTAATTGTGGCACGTATGTAAATAACAGGTCAAGTGCCAAAATAGGAAAATTTGAGTTTTTGTGAAATTCCACTGTAAATGCAATAACGTATATCCTGGCACAAGCGCAAGAACAGCGGCAGTGTTTATAGGTGTTTGAAGACGGCGCTCGTGTCTAAGGCCAACATCGATGTTGTAACAATGCGCCATGCGCGAACTACTCTCCGTTAGAGTCTTGGTGTGCACTTGTGTGAACTGCTCACAACTGAAGTGGTTCTGTGGTTTCTTTGTAATAACAAGGCACTTCTGAAGTAATTATTACGTGCAAATAATATACAATATTGCAAAATGGAAAGGAAACTGCACCAAAACCGGAGAAGGGATATGCTCAAAGTGAAAGGAAAAAACTAGGCAGCGGAGGAAAGGAACATACTCGAAATGCCAATATTACGGTTCCAGATAAAGAAGCTGTCCAGTACCAGGTGGCCCTTGTCTGTCATTTCAACAGTTATTTTAAGGCTTGGAATCAACGTAAGTAATGTTAAAGTACCGGGTGATCAAAAAGTCACTATAAATTTGAAAACTTAATAAACCACGGAATAATGTAGATAGTAAGGTAAAAATTGACACACATGCACAAAGTTCACAAAATGTCCGACAGATGCGCGTCGTTTGGTGATGATCGTGTGCTCAGCCGCCAGTTTCGTCATGCTTGGCCTCCCAGGTCCCCAGACCTCAGTCCGTGCGATTATTTGCTTTGGGGTTACCTGAAGTCGCAAGTGTATCGCGATCGACCGAGATCTCTAGGGATGCTGAAATATAACATCCGACGCCTATGCCTCACCATAACTCCGGACTTGCTTTGCAGTGCTGTTCACAACATTATTCCTCGACTGCAGCTATTGTTGAGGAATGATGGTGGACATATTGAGCATTTCCTGTAAAGAACATCATCTTTGCTTTGTCTTACTTTGTTATGCTAATTATTGCTATTCTGATCAGATGAAGCGCCATCTGTCGGTCATTTTTGAACTTTTGTATTTATTTGGTTCTAATAAAACCCCATGCCATTCCAAACATGTGTGTCAATTTGTACCTCTCGATCTACATTATTCCATGATTTATTCAGTTTTCAAATTTATACTGTCTTTTTGATCACCTGGTATTTTAATATGTTTAATGGATTACTGAAACCAATATCTTATCGACAAAAAATCATTACTCCAATTATGAGGTTATACTTGCATGGAATCGTTTACCTACCTAACAGGATAGGGTTATTTTATGAAAATGAAACATAAGTTTTTGCTGAAAGGACACTTTTTTAGGTCTTTCGAGTGCGATATTGCCCACATTGAGAAACAAAGGAGGCTAACGTGTGTGAAGGCCCGAAAGGTTTAGTTAGCCTCATCACTGAATCTACACGCACAGCATCATTGACAGTAACTTTTAGGCAAGAAACAGACCTTTACAACCTTAAGTCAGCTGCTAAAAAATATTAGTCTCACAAGTATGCGTATCTCAAAAGCACTGTTGATCGGATTGACTGCTGAACATCTAGGGGTACAGAGAGTTCGGTCAACTCTGAATATAAATGAAGAGTTCAAGTAACATCTTGAAGGGGAGCGTGAAGCCTTCGATATTCAACAGGTGAAGCTGGAAACAATACGCTGTGAACCTAGGTTGTCTGAAGACAAGAGAAGAGGTGTAGCTAAAATAATTCCATTTGTACTAAAGTAGACTAAGTGTTTTTTCGAGAACCTTTGGAAATGAGTTCAAATGTGTGTGATGGCACTTGTATCGTAATTTGTCTTAAAGCCATTGCACACAGAACGTTTCATTTTCTTCAAATTCTGTATCATTTTGTTCGTGAACCTATTTATGTAGAACAAAAACACTCATAGGTCGTGAAACCTGTTTACCGCTTTTGTTAACTGCTAAGCACATTCTGTTGATGATCTCTAAACCAGATTTTTGACACTTGACCCAGTGTTTACTTACATGCCACAATTATAGCCACCATATTTATATATAGACATAGTACAAGTTACAAATTGCACTACCTCCGTACCTCGTCCAAAATTAAATAAATTTACACGTTCAAAGAATATAAAAATTGTATTCTAACTCCATAGCTCTAATAGATAAGGTAAGGAGACTTTCCAGTTCTGCAGATGCCCTACAACCAAGAAAATCCTTTCTTAAACGACTCACAAGCTGGGGCATTGGAAATATTTTTATTCTCTTTCCAGACAAAAACTAATTCTCCGAAAGTCTGTATTTGTGTATAGCTGAGTCATAGCGTTATTGCTTTTCAGTGCTCAGTTATGTGTAGCCAAATTCCTGTAGTATGCATCTGGTGTAGAGCAGTTTCTAAATGTAAATATTTGGGAGGATATATCCAGTTCAAGCATTTACCACACAACCATGGGAACCGACCCAAAATCTTTGAATGGAACCAGGTGACCGAAGCTATTTTTTATTTATTTCTGCGGCACTAATTTACACTTCCTCGTATTCTCTAAGATACACACCTGCGGCAAAAATGCGAAGCTAGTACCAGAAAGACCCACTAATAGTACAGGAAGTCTTAAAAATAAAATATAAACTGACTTCAGTGTAATGTGTGAAGTAGAGGAGCCCTAAGCAACTGAAAAGGTAAGAAAACAGAAGAATTGCGACCTCGGGAGGTGGTGTAGCCTTGTGTGTTGGCGTCCAGGAGTGTGTCATTGGTCCCCTCCAACCGTCAGTGACACAGTGAGGTCTGCAAAAACATTTATTTCGCTTGGTGACTTTACGGAGCTACAAACTGTCTCAGGGTGCCGGTCGGCGGCAAGGCATGAGAAGTTCTCACACCTTCTCAGCGAGTCGTGACGTCGCCATCACATGTCAGCAGCGTGGGGACGAGAAGGTGTGCTCTCCCCCCCCCCCCCCCCCCCTCCACGCACCCCCAGACATTCGACGGAACGGAAGAAGTCTAACGTAACAGCCGCGACGCTCACTGCTGCAAAAGTTGGTACCATTTGACAGCTGGAGCGACACTAGTGCTCCAAGCGGTGAGGAAGGAGAACTTCAGATGCGTCGAAAGTACAATGTTTGTTTTGCAGCCCTTTCCTACGTGATTTACGAAATATTTGATTTATTTTTTGATCTCCGATAACTTGTGTAATATCAAAAGACATAGATGTTTCTAAAAATGATTCTAAAGTGAGCACAAGCAGGGATAAAAATCGTGAATCCAGTGGCAATTACAACACAATCGTGAAGAAACACGTGTGACGTTGGATAGAACTGGAGCTTACGGCGTTAATATCAACTGAATATAAGTACATAGATTCACACGTAAGAAGCACAGACATCTCTAGATGCAAAAGGAATCGACACCCCATTTATCATTCTGTAGGCCTACTGTATTTTAGTCATTGTCGCTTGTTGCCAAAAGCACGACCTTCATCTTTATAATTCTCTAAGTGGGACAAGCAACTGCCAAACAGTGGGGGAAATATGCTGTGAGTGCAAACCAAAAAGCCGGCCGTTGGGGCCGAGTGGTTCTAGGCTCTTCAGTTCGGAGCCGCGCTGCTGCTACCGTCGTAGGTTTGAAACCTGCCTCGGGCATGGATGTCTGTCCTGTCCTTAGGTTAGTTAGGTTTAAGTAGTTCTAAGTCTAGGGGACTTATGGCCTCAGATGTTAAGTCCCATAGTGCTTAGAGCCATTTGAACGATTTGAAATCGCAGGTCCTCAAAGCCAATGGCACTGTTAAAAGTGCTGGCATATGTTAAATTTGCCATGAGAGATGATATTTGCACTAGAGCTGATTTATCACTAAAGATGATATATGCACTAATTTATCAGTATCGGAGAACTGCTGTACCTTCTGCATTAAAAGGTGGAACATATTGTCACTTAACCCACATTTTATTTGTATGCCTTCCACATACCTCTGTAATGTTCACACTGATGGAAACATAAAATATTCTGACAAAACTTATTTGCCAGTAATATAACAAATTTACAGCAAACAGCTTATTTTCATCTTTCCACCTTGCAGATGGCATGCTGATCTGGCTTAACAACAAGTCAAGGGCATCCTTTTTTTAAATAGCGGGATCCTATAGTCTTCAAAATTTGATTGTCCTTCTACACCTGATCTGATATAGTTTCTATTGCTGTCTGTACTTGACCTTGTCCCATAACAATTTTGTACAAAGTCTAGCGACCTGCACATTGTGATACTCCGCACACTTTTTCTAGATACGAATAACTGCACTTAATTTTACTACTTCATCGTCAAAGCAGTTCTGTGTTGACGATTCATATGAATCTGGCACTGATACATGGAGAGTTGAACTGGCTGCTTCTGTGCCATAGGAATGTTTTACGACATTAGACGGATTGTCGAACCTTTGTGGCAGTTTCCTCTTCACAGTCAGTTGAGATGGCTTATTTGGAAAGCCAAACAATGTGGTTAACTGCATTCCACACGAGTTTATTAAAAATGGTTCAAATGGCTCTATGGGGCTTAACGTCTGAGGTCATCAGTGCCCTAGACTTAGAACTACTTAAACCTAACTAACTTAAGGACATCACACACATCCATGTCCAAGACAGGATTCGAACCTGTGACCGTAGCAGCAGCGTGGTTCCGGAATTAAGCGCCTAGAACCTCTTGGCCACAGCGGCCGCCCCCGAATTTATTACTGTCTGCGTTCGTGAACTGGTTTTGTTCGACGTGTAGCGGACAAAACATTATTATAAAGGTAAACAGGGTATTTTTGCGTTAGATCTTCTCGTCTGCTATTCACTAGCCATTTTATGTCCCTAAAACGAAACATTAATCATCAATATAAATGTAGTTTTCAAGTGAATCCTGATGATACAGTTTAGTAACGTGATGGTATATACCCCTCAGGATCCTTAGGAAACCCAAAAAAAAAAAAAAAAAGACAGGTGTGTTGTCTCCTTCTTCTTGTTGCTGCATTTATTGCGCTACACTACGCGCCCATCTGTAAAAACCACTGTAAAAACCAAAACTACTATTCGCTTTCGCTTTCACGATCGCGTCGAACTCAACAGTTTAACCTACTGGCCGCTTGGCGCGCTGCTGGCGCAGTAGGCAACAAAATCGAGGCTAAGTGTCGCGACTGTTATGTTAGACTGTGTACGGTTCTGTGGAGCTCCCTACTCAGAGCTCTTGCGTCTCGCGCTCAGATAAGGACAAGCAACTGTGGTCCATGATGTCGGCTGTCCTGAAGATTAGGCCCTCGTCATCCACTATGGGTCGACCAAGACCACAGCAGACGTTCTCGAGTCAGCCAGGAACTGCATGAATGTATCACGCCCGGTCGGTGTTAAGGTGACGGCTTCCGCGATTGACTCTTAGTTGAGAAGGGCTGTGCACACAGCAGTCTTCCCCTCATCTGCAGTATTAGGGTAGACAGCAACGCAAACCACTGCTGTTGTAGGCATCAGGCTGGCTGGATCTCAGTGATGAAATCAGCCAACAGATAACAGCATTCCTTGCCTCACTGTAATGTTCTCGGCCCTTAGCTCGCCAGGTAGGACTTTAAAAAAATTGAAGCAGGCACATTGAAATTCTGGGTTGCTGAGCTTGGGTATTTCCGAAACATCTGACTTTCGAAGTGGCGCTCTGGCGCTGAAGTCACGAATTGTTGCTTCAAAAAATGGTTCAGATGCTCTAAGCACTATGAGACTTAACATCTGAGGTCATCAGGCCCCTAAACTTAGAACTACGTAAACCTAACTAAGCTAAGGACATCACACACATCCAAGCCCGAGGCAGGATTCGAACCTGCGGCCGTAGCAGCCGCGTGGTTCCGGACTGAAGCGCCTAGAACCGCTCGACCACATCGGCCAGCTGTTGCTTCACACCACCGTGTTATGTAACACTGTGGCGTTTAGGTTTCTGTTTTCTTCGCTCGGAGATAGTGTGGCAAAGATCGCCTGGTGCTCTGATGTCCGTTACATCGGCGATACCTCGTGTTAACATTCCTATCGTCACTCAGACTCAGAGCTAGCCTTATCTAGTCCTAGGTCGCTGGGTAGAACTTTAAAAAAATTGAAACAGGTACAACGAACTTTTTCAACTATCGTAATTCCTATGCATATGAAAAGTTTCTGTTATGATGGGTTACATTTGCTATTTTATTTATTTAATGCTGGACAACATGGTTTAGTAGATACAAAGATAATGAACAGGATGGCAGCCAGTCAAGGAATATTTTAGGGAATTGGTTTAAGAAATTTATTTCAAAGGCCCAGTGGAATCTCTCTCCCAGAGTAAATCACGCCGTGTCTACGTGACACAAGTCGCTTGCCTTTCAAAACCGAGGTGGTTGTGTCCAGTTAAAGCTGCTGACAGGAGACGGACGCCCTGAGCCCTCTGCTGAAACTACTAGCGAGTTCACGCCATTGATTTTAGCCAATAGCGTGCGCGAGATACCAATCACGTGTGTGGACGCCGGAGCGCCCTGCGGTGCAGAACACAGTTGCTTCTCGCTCTTGTAATCCAAACCTCGAGCAGAAAAGACGTCTTTCTGGAAGGCAGAGCCTCCGGCTGTGCCTTTCGCTACTGGCCACCAATGTAAGTCAACATGAACCACTTCCCCTTCCGTTGCCCATTTTAATTAATTATGCGACCTCCTAGACTGGCCTAAACCTGCAAACTTCCGACCTAGGTGCGCCCTTTGTACTCCGTATATTGAAATATATCCTGCTCATTGTGGTTAATTTTCTGTTCTGTCATTTAACGGCAGCCCTGAGTGCCCACTATCAAATCCTGACTGCTCGGCCTCCTGCACACTGCCGCCATGAGGCATATTTAAGGGGGGTAGGACGTCAAACGGGCCGACTTGGAGAGGCGCCACAGGACATTTTAATGTGTACTGTCTATACTTTCACAAATAAATTCATAAAACTTTGTCAGCATGACCAGGAACGATTGAGGACTCACACTCATAGCAGTGGAAGTTCAAAAACGTAGCAAAATACCTTTTTTTTTTACATGTGAAATTTCATCATTTTTTCACTTACAACTGGCTGCATTTGTTTCTGTAGGTACACTTTTCTTCCTAAGTAAGAGAGATTCTTCGACGAATTTTGCACAGCATACAAGCAGTACTTACAGGTGTACGAAACTCTAGAATTTTCCAAATCTACTAAAAACTGTGGGGAAAATTGAGATAATTAACTATAAAATTTGAGATTTTTCTAAACAAGAAGTTTAAAATGTAACAGTTCATTCACCTTTTCATAAATTATATAAACTCTAGAGTTTCATACACATGTAACTACAGTTATATGCTGTGCAAAATTCATCGAAGAATCACTTTTACTTAACAACAAATGCAGCCAGTAGTAAGTGAAAAAATGATGAAATTTCACATCTAAAAAAATGTATTTTGTTACGTTTTTGAGCTTCCACTGCTATTAGTATGAATCTTGAATCCTTCCTGATCATGCTTTCAAAGTTTTATGAATTTATTTGTAAAGGTACAGATAGGGCAAATTAAAATGTCCTGTGGTGCCTCTTCTGCTCTAAGTCGGCCCGTTTGACGTCCTACCCCCATTATCAGCCTTCTTCCCCCTTCCCTGCCAAGCTATACATTAACATCGGTTGCAGAAGTCCCTCGTAAACTTCCCCTAACTTTACAATAGATATATTCGAATTTTTTACGCCCAACACGCGGAGGTAGAGTGGTGAGCTCCTCTCAGCCCATGAAGAAACGTCATTGTTGGGAACATTAGTAAGCAAATTTAAAATTTCAGCCTTTCAAATCTCAGTTAACATATATTGTTCAATAAAAATAGCAAAACAAAGCAAAACAAGGATAATGGAATGTAATCTAATTAAGTCGGGTGATGCTGAGGGAATTAGATTAGGAAATGAGACACTTAAAGTAGTAAAGGAGTTTTGCTATTTGGGGAGCAAAATAACTGATGATGGTCGAAGTAGAGAGGATATAAAATGTAGACTGGCAATGGCAAGGAAAGCGTTTCTGAAGATGAAAAATTTGTTAACATCGAGTGTAGATTTAAGTGTCAGGAAGTCATTTCTGAAAGTATTTGTATGGAGTGTAGCCATGTATGGAAGTGAAACATGGACGATAAATAGTTTGGACAAGAAGAGAATAGAAGCTTTCGAAATATCGTGCTACAGAAGAATGCTGAAGATTAGATGGGTAGATCACATAACTAATGAGGAAGTATTGAATAGGATTGGGGAGAAGAGAAGTTTGTGGCACAACTTGACCAGAAGAAGGGATCGGTTGGTAGGACATGTTCTGAGGCATCAAGGGATCACCAATTTAGTATTGGAGGGCAGCGTGGAGGGTAAAAATTGTAGAGGGAGACCAAGAGATGAATACACTAAGCAGATTCAGAAGGATGTAGGTTGCAGTAGGTACTGGGAGATGAAAAAGCTTGCACAGGATAGAGTAGCATGGAGAGCTGCATCAAACCAGTCTCAGGACTGAAGACCACAACAACAACAACAACAAAACCCTGTACGGCATATTTAAGACAATAATTAACGTCGACAATTTTTGTAAAATTGCAGGGTGGAATTGCAGTGGCAGAAGGGGTGTTTGCCTGTTTATCGCTGTGTTCTAGGCAGCTTAGATGCTTATGGTGCCTCCAGAGTCTCAGAAATACTAGGCTGTACTCTCAGAGACATCATTATCATCGTCACCAACGTGCAATTCCAAGGATTAGGTGTTACATGCTCCACTCAGTATCATCCATCCATCTCTGGCGAGGTGTATCTACTTCTCCCTTTAGAGTCGGCCAATAATTTATTTGGCAGTATGTTTTCTATCATTCTGTCAATGTGATCAAATTCATTCTATTCCATTCTATCTTATCATTAGCTGAAAAGATTTTTAAATATAACCTTATTGTTTAATTCCCTATCTTCCAATTTATCCGCTAATGGCTCGAAATTTATTAAACTTTTCTTGATGTCTTTGTCACAGTTAAAACTAATATCACATCCTGTATCACTGAAGTGGGATACTTGTTCCAAAAGTTTCTCACTTATTATTATTTTCAATCTGAGTGTTTTCTTCCCTTATTTTCTGACATAGTTAAATGTAGTGTAATACGTTTTAGACCAATCTGTATACTGCTCTCTGTAAATTCTGTTCCTTGTATAAATATCTGCTCACCGGCATACCCATACATATTAAAGAAATGGATGGAGGTACGGTGTTCCAAGTCTCCTTCTAAAGAACTAGATCGATCTGAACCAAACTTGATATACATATCACTTACTGTCTGGAAACAGTGACTGTGGGGGGAAAGAGCCACCTACCTATCAAAATGGTGGGGGCGGGATGAAAAACAAGTGTAGCCCATTATACGCAGACAGCCAGTATTTATTCATCCAGTGTTCGAGAATGAGAGCGCTTAGTCACTAGCAACAAACTTTACACATAATTTCAAACCATTAAGAAACTTTTTCTCGCTGACACCTGCCTCAAAAACACGAGAGAAAAAGTTACCGCTTACTATATTTTGGACGTTCATGCAATAAAGCTGCTGCATCAAGCATAAAGTTTTAATTTATTACTTCTTTACAACTAATTTTCTTCGCGACACGTTATGGAGACAGTATTCACATGCACTACTGAGTGCACTAGCATATTTATATCACTGTTCGACTCATAGTGCAGGAGATATGGTGTCATAAACAATGAGATGCGTCAAAACTGCCGCATCATGCGTGTCGTTGAAATTTTATGTCATTTGCTACTAACTTTATGCGCAACTCATTTCGCAGACAGTATGCCGCAAAAAGTACCTACGAAATTATATCATTGTACGACACAAATGAAATGAAATGATCGTATGGCATTGTTGGCCGGGAGGCCCCACGCGGGGGAGTTCGGCCGCCGTATTGCAAGTCCTTTTTAGTTGACGCCACTTCGGCGACTTGCGAGTCAATGATGATGAAATGATGATGAAAGACACACAACACACAGTCATCACGAGGCAGAGAAAATCCCTGACCCCACCGGGAATCGAACCCGGGACCCCGTACGCGGGAAGCGAGAACGCTACCGCAAGACCACGAGCTGCGAATTGTACGACACAAAATTAAGGCTATTTGACGTCATAAATACTGAGCTGCGTGAAACGAAACTGCAAGGCGAAATTCGCTAGAGCTACTAGAAATATGTCTACAAATATTGTGAAACATCTTACATAAGTGCGACGTGCATACGTGGCGAAAGCCAGAGGTAAAGAGCTCCTCCTAAACCCCTGATTCGATTTCAGCTAAACTTGACACACATGTTACTTACTATTTCCAAAGTGTGGGGTAAGAACCACCAATCTCCCGTTGGTGTGAGGTTGATGGACGGAGAAGGGTGGGGAAGAAGGAGATGGAGAGACAGAAGGGGGGAGAAGAAAATGGGCACAGATAAGGGGAGGGGGAGATAGGGAGAGTGGGAGAAGGATAAGGACAGTGAGAGGGGAGATGGATATGGAGAGAGATAAGAGAGAGGAGGAGATGAAGGGGGAGGAGCAGATGAATAGAGAGGAGCAGATGAATAGAGAGAGAGGGGAGGAGAGGGACAGAGGTAAGAGGAGGAGGAGGTCCAGAGTTGTGCAGGTGGAGACAGAGTGTGGGGCTGTAGAAGGTTGACAGTGGAGGGGGGGGGGGGGGAGATACGTAGAGAGAGAGGGGAGTAAGACATAGACAGAGGTAGGGGAGGAGGAAATGAACAAAAAAGGTGAAGAGGAGGAGGACAGAGAGAGGGAGGAAAATGGAGAGAGGGAAGAGGAGGAGATGAGCAGAGGGAGAGGGAAGGAGGAGCTGGACTAATAGACGATTGGAATAAATACATACCGAAAACGCCGGGAACTCAGTAGCAGTATATTTAATGATATCCTAGATTAAATTTTAATTAACAAGTGTATTTTATCTTTCAATTTCATAACCAGGTCTTCAATACAGGAATGAAATAACGTGGGTGATAGGCTATACTCTCGTCGAACACTTTCAAAGACTACAGCTTAAACAGCTCGTGTCACCTAGGAGAATGATGATCAAACGCGTGTTAATCTCGAGGATAATGACGGCTGCCGTTTGCACGACAGCATGGAAACACGTCACGGCCATCTTGAAAACTGCCTTAGATTATCGGAGGCTCCATTTTTGGGAATGCCGTTCTCAGTGCTCACAGCTATGATGGTACATAGTTACAATTACTCTTATCATCGCAATTTAGCAATACATACGACTTCGAACTGTGAAATGACGTAAGTGTGACTTTAAGTTAACTCTTTACGCCGTACTGCTGGAGCTGAGTTCAATGTTTCCATTTATTTTCGAATTTTCTTTCAAAATGTATTAGAAGATAACGAACAGTGAGCAAATAATCTGCTGGATTTTACTAGCTGAACAAAATATATCTGTAGAAACAAAGCCTTTCATGTCGGAGTCGCCGGCCGCGGTGGCCGTGCGGTTCTGGCGCTGCAGTCCGGAACCGCGGGACTGCTACGGTCGCAGGTTCGAATCCTGCCTCGGGCATGGGTGTGTGTGATGTCCTTAGGTTAGTTAGGTTTAAGTAGTTCTAAGTTCTAGGGGACTTATGACCTAAGATGTTGAGTCCCATAGTGCTCAGAGCCATTTGAACCATTTGAACCATGTCGGAGCCCTTGGATAAACAGTTCTCGGTAAAATGGCAGTGTCAAATCTACCTAAAATACGAGCTTTCGGTGAGTACCTCCATCATCGTCGTCAGGGGCTATGACTGTCGTGAAACTGACGAGGATCCCACTTTTATGGCCAAAGGATGTCATATGAGTGACTGATGTCATCACGGAGATGGCGCGTAATAAGTTGGCGCCTTCTACGTCCATACATTATGTTTGTACTCTCTATCCAGCTGTGTTTGCCGCGCCAACACTCGTGTCAGGCGGTAAACTACGGTATGTGTTCCTCTGTGCTCTTTCTTCGTCAAGTGCATAGACGGTGTCTCTGTTGAAGTTTTTACCACACATCATTGTTAAACAAAACAGCAACAGCTGTTGAATAATCCTTTATTAGTACAACCAAATGACTGAATGTGTACTTCTGATGCAACGTTTTATTGCGAAACTGTTCGAAGCAATAAAGGATTATTCAGTAGTTGTTGCGATTTTCTTTAGTAAGAATGCATTCTGACAGCTACGGTTCCCATAATGTAAGGTGTGTTTGTATCACATGACCTAATTTACACTGTTTCTACAATGACCGAGTCCCAGCAATCCAGAATCCAAACGTATCTTATTCTTGTTTAATAGTCTGCGCTCAGTCACCGTTGATTTTTCAAAATCCCAGGTAATGCTTCTGCTCCATGCAGCTGCCAACTGTCTGCAAAGAGTGAGCCATGTAAATCCCTGGCCGTCTAATAAAGAGAATATCTTTGAGAAGTCGCAACATTTTCTTAATTTTCCTGGATGGGCGAGACATTGGTCCGATTCCTTGGCTATTTAGTACTCTAGCTATCTTACTGGTTTATCAGTAATCACTTCCGGGCTAAGTTGCCGTGGTCGATCTGTAGAAATTCTTCTCCCTGACGTTTCGTTCTCAACTACGGAGAACATCTTCCGAGGTGAGTCGACGACTGGCTTCTAGGAGCTGGGGCTGCCGCATATATGGAGATCGTAGAGGGCGCCACCACACGTCACGTGGCGTCGATGTGTGGCTATCTCTGGCTATCGTCTGTTCTCTCGATTGCAGGCAATCGATTGTCACGTGATTGATGCAACGTCGACCGCCATATATTGTTCAATTTTAATCCTTCTTCTTTACGATTAAAATTGTATTGATGTTTGTGGATTTCAATTGCCTCTCTATACATACGTGTATAATAGTGCGACGTTCTCGCTAGCACGCTTGTCTCACCAAATTTTATTTCGTGATCTCCATCCTTAAAAACATGTTCCGCTACTGCCGATTTGTCGATATGTCCCAAGCGACAGTTTCTTTTGTGCTCCGTCAACCGTGTATTGATGCTTCTTTTTGTAGTTCCTATGTAAACCCTGCCACAACTACACAGAATTTTATATACCCCTGGGGTGGCTAGGGGGTGACGAGGATCTTTTGTTGATCTTAGGCATTCACTAATTTTCTTAGTAGGTCTGAAAATAGTCTCCACCTGAACTTGGCTAGTACTTTTCCGCCGGCCGCGGTGGTCTAGCGGTTCTAGGCGCGGAGTCCGGAACCGCGCGACTGCTACGGTCGCAGGTTCGAATCCTGCCTCGGGCATGGATGTGTGTGATGTCCTTAGGTTAAGTAGGTTTAAGTAGTTCTAAGTTCTAGGGGACTGATGACCACAGATGTTAAGTCCCATAGTGCTCAGAGCCAGCCAGTACTTTTCCAATGCGATCAGTGATGTTATGGATGAACGGAAGAAATACTTTTCCAGCTGATGGTTGTTGCTGTCTCCTATTTTTAGGCATTTTTTTACTTGGGTGAAGTGCTCGGTTAATCTCGTTTTTCGTATAACCATTTTTCGCAAAAGCCATTCGTAAATGATTTAGTTCTTCTTGTAAGTAGCCTGGTTCACAAATATTATTGGCCCTATCCACTAGTGTTTTTATGACCCCCCTCTTTTGCCCAGGGTGGTGGTTTGAGTTCTTATGGAGGTAGCGATCAGTATGTGTATCTTTCCTGTAGACCTTATGGCCTAAGGTCCCATCCGCCCGTTTGATTACTGATACATCCAAAAAGTTAAGTTGTCCGTTCTTCTCTTTCTCCATAGTAAATTTGATCTTTGGGCTGATGCTATTTAAGTGCACAAGGAAATCATTCAAGTCTTCTTCCTCATGATTTCATATTAGAAAGGTATCATCAACATACCGATACCACTTCGAGGGGCTTTTTTTGGCCGACTGCAGTGCTTGATGTTCAAAATATTCCATGAATAAATTCGCAATTGCGGGGCTTGGGACATATCGACAAATCGGCAGTAGCGGAACATGTTTTTAAGGATGGAGATCACGAAATAAAATTTGGTGAGACAAGAGTGCTAGCGAGGACGTCGCACTATTATACACGTATGTATAGAGAGGCAATTGAAATCCACAAACATCAATACAATTTTAATCGTAAAGAAGAAGGATTAAAATTGAACAATATATGGCGGTCGACGTTGCATCAATCACGTGACAATCGATTGCCTGCAATCGAGAGAACAGACGATAGCCAGGGATAGCCACACATTGACGCCACGTGACGTGTGGTGGCGCCCTCTACGATCTCCATATAAGCGGCAGCCCCAGCTCCTAGAAGCCAGTCGTCGACTCACCTCGGAAGATGTTCTCCGTAGTTGAGAACGAAACGTCAGGGAGAAGAATTTCTACAGATCGACCACGGCAACTTAGCCCGGAAGTGTTTGCTGATAAAGACGCCGGCCGTGAAAGCCTACATGGGATGATATCTTACTGGTTGTTGCAGCGCAGAATAAAGGCCGTGCTAGTGCTGGTCCTCGTGTTTTTCTTGATCGACATCGCTTGTAGCGTGTGTGTGTGGTTTGAGGTTTTCGGGCGCTAAACAGCGTGGTCATCAGCGCCCAAACGCGTAGAAACAGGAACACATGGAGTGAAGGGACGAAGACGGGCAGCGAACAAGGAGAACGGCTAAAAGACACAGACCTGACGCAGTTACAAATCCTCACATACAGAGGCAAAACAAGAGGAGAAGAAACGCACTAAAAAAGGAAAGGAAACACAAGGAAAAGAGAACAGAAATCGAAGTGAAACAAGTAGGTAATCGTGACTGGCGGACCTCTTACCTAAAGCCTGGGTGAGCCAGTCACCCAGCAGCACATTAAAATCCTCTCCCTAAAATCCGAGGCAACAAATTGGACAGGACACAAAACCGTAAGACCTTAACCATAGTAGTTGCGTCGTCTTCCAAAATAGAGGGCAAATCCGGTGGCAAGGGAACCACCGCCCTCTGGTCAGAGAATAAAGGACAGTCAAGTAAAATGTGGCGGACAGTAATCTGGACGCCACAAGCACTGCAGATTGGGGGGTCCTCCCGCCGGAGTAAAAAACCAGGCGTTAAGGGACTGTGCCGGATGCGGAGGCGAGTGAGGAGAACCTCATCCCGCCTGCATGACTGCTAGGACGTACGCCATGGCCGCGTGGTGGCCTTGACCAGACGCAGCTTATTTTCACCGACTGCCAGCCACTCCTCTTCCCATTGACGCATAACACGAAAACGCAAATGGGAGGTAACAGCATGGAGGGGGACGGCACATTCAACAACGTGAGGGAGGGAACATGCATCTTTGACAGCCACATCCGCCAGTTCGTTTCCCCTAATACCCACGTGCCCCGGCACCCAGCAGAAAGAAACCTCCTTCCCCTGCCGTTGCACGTGGAGTAGGGCATCATGGATATTCTGGACGACCGTATCCGCTGGGTACAAGTGTTTCATGGTCTGAAGGGCACTCAGGGAATCAGAACAGATGAGAAACTTAAGACTGGGAACACATCTCATCTGCTCCAATGCCCGCAAGATCGCAAACAATTCGGCATCAAAGATGGTAAACGCCGCAGGAAGCCGTAACTTGATGACTCGATCAGGGAAAACAACGGCACAACCGACAGAGTCCCCCTGTTTAGAGCCATCCGTAAATACTGGTACATGGTCGGGATGCTGGTTTAAAATATAGTAAAATAAGGAGGTAAAAACAAACGCAGGAGTGCAGCTCCTCCGGTACTCTGACAAGTTTAAAAGGACGCTGGGCCTCTGGAGCAACCAGGGAGGCAGGCGGGTAAAACCCTGGAGTTGGGGTGCCACACGCTCCACACCAAGGGACTCAAGCAAATGCTTGGCACGAATCCCAAATGGTCTCGTTGCCCTTGGACGACTGGAAAAGAGACGTTCCATAGACGGTCGGGCCACAGTAGGGTATACAGGGGAGGTAGGACAGGCAAGGAATTGACACACCCGTCGCACTATGAGGAGTTTCCGCCGGATGGCGAGCGGCGGTCCCCTGCCTCAGCACACAGGCTGGGGATGGGACTGGTACGGAAGGCACCAGTGGCCAGCCTGATACCCTCATGGTGTACTGCGTCAAGAATCTTCAGATACGAAGGCCTCGCTGACCCATACACGGTGCAACCATAGTCAAGACGCGACCGGACGAAAGCCCTATAAAACTGCAGCAGACGCGCCCGATCTGCTCCCCAGGACCGGTGGCTCAGACACTTCAAAATTTTCAGCGCCTTCAGGGCCCGCACCTTGAGGTCTTTAAGGTGCGGCAACCACGAAAACTTGGAATCAAAAGTGAGGCCCAGGAACCTCATAGTGTCTCTAAAAGGAAGAATGGTGTCCCTCAGACGCAATTCAGGGGAGGTATAAGCACGTCGAGAATGATTAAAATGAACACACACACATTTGTCTGCAGAAAAGGTAAAACCCGTCTTCGCAGTCCATACCTCTAATCGCTTTATCGTAAGCTGCAGCTGCCGACTAGGAGTGACAAGACTGGAGGAAGAACAGAAAACAGCAAAATCGTCCACAAACAAGGAGCACTGGGCAGGACTCCGGATAGTGGACGTGATACTGTTAATGGCGATGGCAAATAGGGTGCCATTTAAAACGCTTCCCTGAGGAACACCATTCTCCTGCACGTACAAATCAGACAACACATTACCAACCCGATATCGAAAGAGGCGGCGGGAAAGAAAGGACCGAATGAATATGGGGAGTTGATTGACGATAAGGCGGCGCCAAGTAGTGCCATACGCCTTATTAATGTCAAAGAATACTCCTAGACAATGCTGGTTACGTAGGAAGGCCTGCTGGATGGCCGCCTCAAGCAGGGTCAAGTTGTCTATAGTTGAACGACATCTCCGAAAGCCACACTGAGAGTGGCTAAGGAGCTGCCTGGTCTCGAGCAGCCAGACCAGGCGACGGTTGACCGTGCGTTCCAATGTCTTCCCGACACAGCTCGTCAAAGCAATACTCCGATAACTACTGGGATGCATTCGGTCCTTCCCCGGTTTGAGCAGGGGAATCAAAATCGCCTCCCTCCACGAGTCAGGGAACGTGCCGGATAACCATATCATATTAAAACAATTCAGGAGAACTTCCTTGGGTGGCAGCAACAAGTGCTGCAGCATGCTGTACAGGATTTGATCATCACCTGGCACGGTATCGCCGGATCCAGTTCCCACATTGTGAAGGGGCAGTTGTAGGGTTCAGAGTTTGGAGACCGAAAGTCCAAGTGATCCCTCTCGATGGCAGTGCGGTAGTGGCAGAAATGTGGATCACAGTTAATAGTTGCAGTATATTCGGCAAAATACATGGCCAGTGTCTGGGCAATGTCTCTCGGCGCCGTGAGTAGACAACCCTGATGCAGCAATGCCGTGATAGGTAGTTGGCTGCGTTTCCCGGAAATCCTCCTGATGGCTTCCCATACTTTTGTAGAACTAGTGGAGCGGGAGACGGAGTTCAGGAACGATTGCCATGACCGTCGTTTGCTCTCTTTAATCACTCGCCGCCCCTTGGCCCTTGCCACCCGAATGGCCGCAAGATTGTCAGCTGAGGGACGGCACTTGAAGCGGCGCAGAGCTGCACGGCGGGCTCGGATGGCTGAGCGGCACTCAGTGGTCCACCAAGGGACAGGACGCCTCTTGGGATGACTTGAGAACCGTGGGGTCGACAATTCAGCAGCATGGGAGATCACGGCAGTAACATGGTCGACCCATTCGTGGACGCTGGCACGGTGTTCCAAAACAGCTAAATGGCTGAAAAGTGTCCAGTCAGCTCTGCAGAAGTGCCACCTGGGCGGCACTGGTAATGCCACAGTCTCATCCAGGAGGCGAATCCAAAGGGGGAAGTGGTCACTAGAATGGAGGTCAGCGGCAACCTCCCACAGAGCAGAATCCGCGAGTGCTGGAGAGCAAAAGGAAAGGTCAATAGCTGACGACGACCCAGAAGCAGTACAGAAATGAGTGGGGGCACAGTTCTTCGGATGCCATGAGGCTTTCCAGAATGCGACCCCTGGGGCAAGTAGTCGTAGAGCCCCATAAGACATCATGAGCATTGAAATCCCCCAGAAGGAGAAATAGGCGGGGAAGTTGGCTAACAAGGTCTGCGAGAGCCTCAGAGTCTATTGCATCCTGAGGCGGTAAGTAAACAGAACAGATTGTGAGCCTCCGCCCCACAAGAAGGTCAACTGCAACTGCTTGCATGTCCATAACGAGAGGGAGCTCAGATGAGTGGTGCATGTCACGGACAAAAACCGCAACACCACCGTTTGCCCTTTCCCCCAACAGATCATCTTTTCGATACACGGTATAGCCCCGTAAAGAAGGAGCATCAGTGGCCCGAAAATGTGTCTCTTGGAGACATAAGCACAAGGGGAGCTCTCGTACAAAGAGTTGTAATTCGGTCACATGCTTCCTGAACCCATTCAGGTTCCACTGTAATATGGGAGCCAGTGATCAGGGTGACTGAATTTTCACCCTGCCTCTGTGCTTTGGAGGAGAGCCCGTACTGGCCGGAGATTTATTCCTGGGGCGAGAATGTCGCCCCCGGTCGACATCAATGTCCATCAGCTCCGATGGCGACCCAAGGGAGATGTCAGACAGTACGATGGCATCGTCATCGGACTGACCCTGACTAGTCTCCTCAGGTGGCAAAACCTTCACCTTCGGCGTCTTCGTCTTGGGGGGCTTAGAATGCAGAACCTTGTCAACCGTTGGAGCTTTACTCGCCTGGGCAGAAGGCGCCATATGGGGAGGGGCAGGAAGTATCCCAATGTCAGCAACCACGGCCTTGTCCGACGTTGTGGGGAGAGCTGCAGGTTGCAAAACAACCGCAGCAGCACAAGTGCACTGGCAAACGCAGGTATTAGTGCTGACACTAGCAACATCCGTTTGTGTAGCAACAGTGGCCCACTGTACCGGTTTCTGCAGAGCGGAAGCGAAAGATGTTGTAAACACAGGAGGCTGCATGGCCTTAAAGAGCTTCTTGGCTTCACCATAGGGGATGCGCTTAGATGTTTTGATCTCCTGTATCTTCCGTTCCTCGAGATAGATGGGGCAGACCCGGCTCCAGACAGGGTGACTCCCAGAGCAATTCACGCACTTCACAGGCGATGAACAATCGGCTCCTTCATGGGCGGGCTGACCACATTTACCACAAGTGGCTATCCCATTGCACCCCAACGTAGTATGCCCAAAGCGCTGACATTTAAAACAGCGCATTGGGTTGGGGAAAATGGCCGTACTGGAAAACGTAAGAAACCCGCTTTAACGTGCTCTGGGAGTCTAGGGCAATTTAACGTGAGAATAAACGAGTCGGATTTGACTAGGTCCCCATCGACTCGTTTCATAATATGCTGCACTTCGACAATACCTTCGCCAGCCCACTCAGATTTCAACTCGTCCTTGGGGATATCCACCAAGTCCTTACATGTCACAACACCCTTACTATAGTTCAAAGTGGAAATGTGAAATGCTGGCACATTAGAATCAGTATAACCGTCGGAATGTTGAATGCAAGCATGCAAACGTGCATGTATTGTGTTATACAAATGACGGATGTCAGTTTGTTGGAAGACGTTCCACGCCTGTTGCACTTGGTCGGTCAGCACAGGGACGGTTAACGCTGTTTGTGGATGACGCTGGAGTTGTCACCCTATGATGTCACACATGTGCTCCACTGGAGACATACAGGATGTTACAAAAAGGTACGGCCAAACTTTCAGGAAACATTCCTCACACACAAAGAAAGAAAATATGTTATGTGGACATGTGTCCGGAAACGCTTACTTTCCATGTTAGAGCTCATTTTATTACTTCTCTTCAAATCACATTAATCATGGAATGGAAACACACAGCAACAGAACGTACCAGCGTGACTTCAAACATTTTGTTACAGGTAATGTTCAAAATGTCCTCCGTTAGCGAGGATACGTGCATCCACCCTCCGTCGCATGGAATCCCTGTTGCGCTGATGCAGCCCTGGAGAATGGCGTATTGTATCACAGCCGTCCACAGTCAAGAAGGTTGAGGTCAGGAGAGCGTGAAGGCCATAGAATTGGTCCGCCTCTACCAATCCATCGGTCACCGAATCTGCTGTTGAGAAGCGTACGAACACTTCGACTGAAATGTGCAGGAGCTCCATCGTGCATGAACCACATGTTGTGTCGTACTTGTAAAGGCACATGTTCTAGCAGAACAGCTAGAGTATGCCGTATGAAATCATGATAACGTGCTCCGTTGAGCGTACATACTGACGAAACTAAAATGAGCTCTAACATGGAAATTAAGCGTTTCCGGACACATGTCCACATAATATCATTTCTTTATTTGTGTGTGAGGAATGTTTCCTGAAAGTTTGGCCGTACCTTTTTGTAACACCCTGTATATGGTGATCGAGAAGGCCAAGGCAACATGACACTCCGTAGAGCTTGCTGGGTTATAACAGCGGTATGCGGGCGAGCCTTATCCTGTGGAAAACTCCACTGGAATGCTGTTCAAAATGGCTCTGAGCACTATGGGACTTAACATCTGAGGTCATCGGTCCCCTAGAACTTAGTACTACTTAAACCTAACTAACCTAAGGACATCACACACATCCATGCCCGAGGCTGGATTCGAACCTGCGACCGTAGCAGCAGCGTGGTTCCAGACTGAAGCGCCTAGAACCGCTCGGCCACACAGGCCGGCGAATGCTGTTCATGAATGCACCACAATCGGTCGAACCACCAGACTGAAGTACAAATTTTCAGTCAGGGTGCGTTATATAATAACGACAGTGCTCCTGCTGTCATACGAAATCGCGCCTCCGACCATAACTAGAGGTGTAGGTCCAGAGTGTCTAGCACACAGACAGTTTAGTTGCAGCCCTCAACTAATCTCCTTTTAACCAACACACGGCACTGAGCCAGGACCAGCTTTCATCAGAAAACGCAATAGGCCTCCACTCTTCCCTCCAATAATCTCTCGCTTGACACTAATGAACTCGGAAATGGCGGCTGTTTCGTGTCAGAGGTATGCATACTGTAGGCCTTTGGCTCAAACCTGTCGTTGAAATAACCGGTTTGTAACAGTTCGTTTTGGTGCCAAGTGATGCTGAAATTGCTGCTGCAGATGCAGTACGCTAAACGAGATAGTCTTCCGTCTGGGTTGCGCCTCGAGGCCGTCAGAAGCCCGGTCTTCTTGCCAGCGTACAGTCCCGTGACCACCTCTGCCAGCAGTCATGTACGGTCCCTACATTCTTGCCAAGTCTTTCTGCAGTACTGTGAAAGGAACATCCAGCTTCTCGTAGCCCAAATAGACGATCTCCTTCAAACTCAGTAAGATGTTATTAATGGATTCTTTGTCGTCTTAAATGCATTCTTGTCTAACGCCAATGTCTAAGGCAACTCTCACGACCATTACAGCGTGTATTTGAAGCAAACCTGATTTTCATCCTCAGAGTGGCCCTACTAGCGCTATCCTTATGTGACTAGATCGAAACTTTAATACTCACCATCCTTCAGATGTATAAAAACGCCTACCAGCTCTCATTTGCGTCGCAAAACTCATTCTTGGTGTTGAGGTTTAAAATTCTACCTACACTATGTCATCAAAAGTACCCGGACACCCCCAAAAACATATGTTTTTCGTACTAGGTGCCTTGTGCTGCCACCTACTGCCAAGTACTCCATATCAGCAACCCAGGAGTAATTAGAGATCGTGAGAGAGCAGAATGGGGCGTTCCGTGGAACTCACGGACTTCGAACGTGGTCAGATGACTGGGTGTCACTTGTGTCATACGTCTGTATGCGAGATTTCCGCCCTCCTAAACATATCTAGGTCCACTGTTTCTGACGTGATAGTGAAATGGAATTGTGAAGGGACACGTACAGCACGAAAGCGTACAGGCCGACCTCGTCTGTTGACTGACAGAGTCCGCCGACAGTTGAAACCGGTCATAATGTGTAGTAGGCACGTCTATTCAGACCATCACACAGGAATTCCACATTGCATCAGGATCCACTGTAAGTGCTACGACAATTAGGCTGGAGATGAGAAAACTTGGATTTCATGGTTGAACGGCTGCTCATAAGCCACACATCACGCCGGTAAATGCTAAACAACGCCTCGCTTGGTGTAAGGAACGTAAACATTGGACAAATGAACAGTGGAAAAACGTTGTGTGGAGTGACTAATCACGATATACAATGTGACTATCCGATAACAGGGTGTGGGTATGGCGAATGCCCGGTGAACGTCATCTGCCAGCGCGTGTAGTGCCAGCAGTAAAAAATTCGGGGGCGGTGGTGTTATGGTGTGGTCGTGTTTTTCATGGAGGGGGCTTGCACCCCTTATTGTTTAGCGTGGCATTACAACAGCACAGGCCTTCTTGCTTCCCTCTGCTGAAGAGCAATTCGCGGATAGCGATCGCATCTTTCAACACCTGTTCATAATGCTCGGCCTGTGGCGGAGTGGTTACACGACAATAACTTCACTGTAATGGACTGGCCTGCACAGAGTCCTGACCTGAATCCTACAGAACACTTTTCAGATGTTTTGGAACTTGGTGCCAAGCCTCACCGAGCGACATCGATACCTCTCCTCAAGGCAGCACTCCGTGAAGAATGGGCTGCCATTCCCCAAGAAACCTTCCAGCAGCTGATTGAACGTATGCCTGCGTGAGTGGCAGCTATCGTCAAGGCTAACGGTGGGCCAACACCATACTGAATTCCATCATTACCGAGGGATGGCGCCACGAATTTGTCATTTTCAGCCACGTGGCCGGATACTTTTGATCACATAGTGTAATGAACGTTGGTTCTGAGTAACATATACATACTTTCGGTCACTACATAAAACTATGTGACATTATTCATCGCGTTCCATATCGATATTTTAACTTTTGCTTAACTTATCAGTTTTCTCTTGTGGTTCATGTTTTCGTATATGGTTTCTCTGTCAGAAATTACTAAAATGTTTTGGAAGCCAGAACCACATTTTATTCGCAGTAACATAAAAACTTTTCTGAAGGAGAACTTCTGTGAACTAATCCTGCAAAGTCGCTTATCCTAATTTTCATACATATTTACAAAAGGCTTCTGAAGCGCTGGAATTACTTCAACCAAAGTACACAGTCAAAAATATCTCTGTTCTGACTCTTAGGTTTAGTTAAAATACGATGTTTTAATAACTGTCAATAAAAAAATGGTTCAAATGGCTCTGAGCACTATGGGACTTAACATCTGAGGTCATCAGTCCCATAGAACTTAGAACTACTTAAACCTAACTAACCTAAGGACATCACACACATCCATGGCCGAGGCAGGATTCGAACCTGCGACCGCAGCGGTCTCGCGGTTCCAAACTGAAGCGCCTAGAACCGCACGGCCACACCGGTCGACCAACTGTCAATCAAAAAACGTCGATAAAGATACGTCGAGAATCTTTGTGATACTATACATACACAAAATTTAATATCAGTTTTATAATACTCCTAACAATTCGTTTGATATTTATCATAATAACATTCTGTTTGATTTTTAGTTAAATATCTCAGCAGGGTGGGAATGAATTTTTACAGCTAAAAGAAGAGACTGGGAAAGGACGGACGAGGCATCAAATTGGCCAGACTAAGATCTAGTTTTAAAAACAGCAATTATTTGCTTCAAAGTAACAACGGTGATTAAGGAAAAATTAATAAATGACTTGAGGGAAACTTTCGTCACAGTTTTCGTAGTCAAACAACGATTGGGAAATGTATAAATGGGTAACCAAACTGATCTCTGTGAAGTCAATTTTTGCAAAAGATATTTAATTGCTTGAAAGTAATCACGGTTGTTAACAAAAGTTAATTAGTGTTTCGAGGGGAAACTGAAATATTTCATGAGCAGCTGTCGCCACCTATGTGAATGAAGTGTAAAAACAAGTTCATTTGTTAAAGGCCTAGCTATTTTGAGCATAAGAAGTTGCACTGATGGAATACTTAACTGTCGAAAAAGTTTGCTTCGAATCAAGCAATACATTCAGAACATTTCGAGAACAGAAGCCGCTTGGAAGGCAAATGATGTGTCAAAAATATCATGCTTTCTGAACGAAACATGAAACGTTTCTTAAAAACGTAAATAATGGTCAATTGTTTTGTGAAATAATTTGTTTAAATTCATGAAATAAAATAGATTAGGCAAATATTCATGCCCCGTTCTGTGTGGTTGAAATCATGTACAGCAAATGAGTTGTTGACTCAACACATAAAATGAGAGAATATTAGAATTTCAAAGATTTTTAGAACTGGAGGATCTTTGTCTAGTGAGTTTTGTAGACCGTGCAGCTTGTCGTTGTGTGGCCTTGATATATTTCTAGCTTCTATATCAGACGGTGTAAAAAATGTTTCAACAACACTTAACTCTTTTCAGCAGTGAATTGTTCAAATATCAGGAAAGAGAATTCGCGTTTTCAATCGGCACTTCATTTGCTATTCATGATTTCAAGTATCATTCTAAGGCACATCAAATCAGTTTCATTTCTTACTTTCAGACAAATCATTTCAGAAAACATTTACTGTCTGTTTATTTTTCAAATTTTGATTTTGATTTTGCCGTTGTCTGATTTCGACTTTTTGACCCTGTTTGAAAGCAATTCAGTCAATATATTTTGATGTGAGCAGAACGAATAATTGGGAGTGACTCTCTACGTCATGTAAATAAATTGTATTATGCACGTAATCGAACTTCAGCGACACTTAAAATTATATGTACCTTGTATTGTATTGTATGTATGGAACTGGGGACCTAGAAACAACGGAGAGGCTTCGTCCCCGCCGTAGCACGCAGTGGTACACAACCCCACAATAGGATACAGCAGTCCACTCACCACACCGCCGTCCCACTACCCAGGGTTATTGTGGGTTCGGCTCCCCGATGGACCCATCCCGGGAACGTCTCACACCAGACGAGTGTAAACCCAATGTTTGCGTGGCAGAGTAATTATGTCTACGCGTACGTGGAGAAAGTGTTTGCGCAGCAATCGCCGACATAGTGTAACTGAGGCAGAGTTAGGTAAACCAGCCCGCATTAGCTGAGGCAGTTGGAAAACCGCATTAAAAACCTTACACAGACTGGCCGGCACACCCGACCTCCACACTAATCCGCCGGGCGGATTCGTGGCGGGGACCTGCACGCCTTCCCGTCCGGAAATATGCACCTTACTTTCATTCATTATACATGTTGTGATTCTGACGTGAGTGTTCTTTGATGCCACAGAAATTTCATCAAAAGTCACCACAATAAAAGAAGAAGCCTGTCTGAAGGTGGTACGCAGTTGTGGTTGTAACCCTACGCTACTGCGCACGATACTTATTAAAGCCTGTACTATAGTAAGTTGACGGGCTTCACCTTATAAGAAAGGATTTTGGTATATATGTTGACCGCGTGTACCTGAATGGAGGCAAAATCAGACTTTCACCCACTCAGTAACAACAATGATACGTCTAGCAAGTCTGAAGTGCAACTACACGTTATGACTGACAAGAAACAACACAGCAGATGCTACCAAATTGTTAATAATACGGTCGCCAGCCTAATTAGGCATTAACTGAGTTTCTTCCCAGTACAAGTTGATGTACGTTCATACCAAACAACACGTAACAACACTGCATACTATGGCAAATTTTAGAACCAGGAAATCTACTGAACCAATAATTTCACTTCCTGTACTAATATGGACAAGCCATAAATACACAACAATACACTATAATGTTTACTACAAACTTCGTACTGTCTATTGATCTGATTAAAATCGGGCATAGGTTACCCTAGAAATAGCACTTTCGAAACACACATACAATGTCAATTTTGAAAAAGGTAAAACACTAATAAATTTTGGTTTTATATTGATTTTAACTTTGCTGGTCAAATCAATTCAGTACACTTCTGAATTTAAATGAATAGAAAAGAAAAAAAGGGGGGGGGGGACCCTGAAACTGCTATGATCACTGTACTGAAATTATTGATTATCGAAATCGTTAAGCACTCTAGATTTCCAATATATGAGTTACTACTCTTTTTGTCTTATTTCTTGCTCATTTAACTACCATTATTTTTGTCTCAAATTAATTAAACTTCATTACTAAACCAACTTCAACATTATATTCCAACTTTGTCGGAACTATATTATTTACCTATATATTCATTAACAACAAAGTTTTTTAAACATCATTCTAACATAGATAGGTCTGCAGGTAATTATTATTAACATAAACTTTAAACCTTCATCTCGGGACACTCGGATTCCACAACATGTGGAGAGGACCCTGTCTAGGTTAGTGATTAGGATAATTAAATGATAGGACAGTTCTGGTAAAAGTTAAGTTGTTATTGAACAGTAAGGAACAAAAGTAACACTGGTCCACACGAATACAGTACTAAAAGTTTCAACCTGTTCGTATCGATGTGGCGGTTGGCGGGCGGCGAGATGACGAGGCGCAGAGCACACATACAAGCACAGCTATGGCTCTTGATGTATCGGCACTTTACTTCTTCATAGCGCCGCAATACTTTTCCATTTAGTGCCAATGGAATACTGCCATGCTGTATAGGCGTCGGAAACGGCACATCCGAGGCTCAACGAAATCACGTTTTCCAGGAGAGCCTCCTCGATCCAGAACGTGTTACTCAGACCGATGCCCAACTCCGACTACTACTGCTGAGCCCGTTATGCCGTACAGTGCCCGTGTGCATTTTCGCGCGCTCGCCTACCATCCACCTTTTACCGCTCCCCTACAGACAGGGTATTCACCCGAGGTTTTGCATTCTACATATCCTAATACATTGCCTACGTATGGACCAGGCGCACAATTACAACTTTAACATCTTACAACAGTTTCAACATTTCTTACATTTCAATTTTGTTACAATATTGCTTGCAATTTGACATAAACATTAATATTTACATCGAAAATTGTTTACAGTTTCTTTAACATAATGACACGAAAAGAAAATAAATGAATTCAGAACATCGATTACACTAATTTATCGAAAATCAGAAGAAAAAATTATTATATGTACAATAGTACAGCGTTGTTGTTGTTACATATGCCCCAGGTTCAAAATGGTTCAAATGGCTCTGAGCACTATGGGATTTAACAGCTGTGGTCATCAGTCCCCTAGAACTTAGAACTACTTAAACCTAACTAACCTAAGGACATCACACACATCCATGCCCGAGGCAGGATTCGAACCTGCGACCGTAGCAGTCGCGCGGTTCCCGACTGCGCCCCTAGAACCGCGAGACCACCGCGGCCGGCACACATGCCCCTGTTTCCAGTAAATTTCACTAAGTGCAAATTTGATGGGAACACTAAATTTTATATTTATACAATGGTTCTGAATCTTTGTGTGATGTCCCATCAAATTTTATACCACAAACTTCCTTTCACTCACATTATCTAGGTCTATACTTTTTAACATATCAAGAACATTTACCTATCGTTTGCTTAAGTGCCTTTGGCACAATCCAACCTCCTATCACAACATTATTTAAATAGCAAATTACTCATTTTTACTAAATTTCTCAAAGAAATAATTTCAAAATCTGGAACACAAACATTTAACTACGAAAGCAAATACAAATATCTATATACACTATAAGACAATTTGTTACTGCTTGCACTGAATGGCAGTCCATTCCCTTACTTACTAAAAAAAACACAAAATAATATTTAGAAAAATCACTACATATTTTTGCTGCCTATTATTCAGCCTTGGGCAGTCCACTTCGCATCATTTTACCACATCACCTGTACCTCACTTATAATTCTCCATTGACTATTTATCTGCCCTCATTGGTGTTTGGCAGTCCTTTATATTATGACTCATATACTGCCCACTTTTGATTTTTGACAGTCCCATCTTTTATTTGGCTTGCAGCATTTACCCTTTCTTTTTAGCCCTTTTCTCCATACATCTTTACATTTACAGTACATTTGGTAATCTGAAACTCACATAAGTACATTAGCACACTGATATTGGTACACATCTATTTACAAAGATTAGTTACATTTGTAATAAATTAGTTTCAGCACAAGATACAGCACATTTACTGCAAATTGCTTTCTGAGAGTACTTAGATCACTCACTCCTAGGAACATACAGTTTCAGGTCCACAACATTTCTTACACCTAAAGGTCTTTTGGATTTTGGGTAAATCAGGTAGTAAGCATTATCGCGTGGAATGTTCTGTATTATATACGGTCCATTATAAATATATTTAAATTTGGAAGTTTCATGGATCAGTTCACTAGACTTTTCGTTTGTTTTTAAAAGAACATAATCCCCAATTTTAAATTTTGAAACTTTCAGATCTTTATCGTGTCTTTTAGATCTAGATTCAGCTTTTTGCTTTGCCCTTTTTCTGACTAATTCTTTCTTTTGACTCAACCCCAAACTTGTACAAGATGGAAACTCTACTTTTTCCTCAATTAAACTTTTACTTCTGCTGTCTAATAAAATTTATTCCGGTGGGAACCCAGTAGTTTCATAATGTACTGTGTTCATGACGCTCTCAAAGTCTAATATGAATCTGCCCCAGACTCTAAATCATGCCCCTTCCTGTTTTTTCCGCAACGCACCTTGGTCGACTGTGACATCGTCCCAAGATACGTTCCTGACCTGTGAACCATTTATATCTGGCGGTTTTTTCGGTTTCTGGAGTTCAAAGTCTTTACTTACTTGAATTCGTTGCAAAATAAACACTGAGTCGTCTGGTGGCTCTTTCTTTCTTTGTTCAGTCTCAACATCTGGATTTTGTTTTGAAACTTCGTCATCATTAGGTATAATATTGCAATTAGCTGTATCCCCATTATTTTCACTAGTACCGAAATATTCGTCATCTGAACTATCGTCAGAATCCGACCATTCTGGATCGCTTTCAGGGTCTAACATAAAAGCTTTTCTGAGACAGGCACTAAGTTCTTCCTCTGCATTTTCGTCAGACTTTGATTTTAACTCAATATCCTCTTTTGGCGAAACGGCCTCATTATCAGCTTTACTCACATCCACCCTTACTTCATATTTAGTGTAATCCTCGTGGACTTCAGCTACTCTTAGGTAATTACCTGCTCCTTCCCCATGGTGCCTTTCGGTAGCAGCTTGTACTGTTGGCGAATCGTTAACAGAAGTTACTTCTTCGTCAATGCTTCGGATTTCATCCTCCAATTCCTTCCTATCTTTAACCTTCGTCCTATCGGCAACACGCGTACTTTGCGCGGCGCTATTTACTCTCTCCTCTTTAAACTCGGGCCACGTCACCTTATCGACGTCCCTACTATTTCCTTTTTCACTAATTAATCTCCTTGCCTCATACTCCATCTTAAAATCCTCCCACTCACATTGATTAAGGCCTTTGTACAGATCGTCGATCTGCACACGCCAATCAGTTACTTCTGCTAATTCATTCTCGCCATTTACTTCATTGCTAACACTGCTAACCGCACCTCTCTGTATATCCACAGTTTTGTCTATTATTTCCTTCGCCATGGAATTACCACTCATAATGTATTCATCAGTTCTTACGGCAATGTTCGTATCTAATGCTGCCGCATTGCTAGCGGCTTCTCTCTGAACAGCTGTTCTGCTAGGCTGGGCCGTTGCCCTCTGATGCTCCACTCGCCTGTTAACAAGTATTGCTCTGCGCGGCGAAGATGACTCATCCGCGCTTGCACCTGACGCTTGTTTCGCAACAACACGTTGCGTCGTTCCACGCCTGTCTCTGACCTGTCTCATAATTTTACTGTCAGTCCGGTAACATTTCTTAAATCGGGGCCGGTATATACTGTCCGCTTCCGTTTGGCCCGCAACGTTCGCGGAAATCAGTTTCCCGCGTCGTTATTATTTTGCGTGGTGTACCCTCTACCGCGACATGGATAACTTCCTCTTCCTCTACCTCTACCTCTCTGTATCATATTGACGCGAAACCCATCGCCGTCATTTCTCTCGTCATTATTACGATTATTTCGGTTACCAAAATTTTGATAATTGGCACGACTTTCGCGCCAGTGGTCTTCATCCTCGACCCTTTCGAGAAATGCTTGGAAGCTGCGATGATTGCTTCCCATGTATCTCTTCGAATCGTCTGGAAGCTTTTTATACAGCTCCCAGATGATTTCTGAATCGGATCTTCTTCCTCTTAAATGCGTCAACTTCCGGTACCAATATTCACAGAAATTTTTCAAAGAATTCCTGTCCCTGTTATCATGAAGTTTGGCCATGATAAGCTCGCGCCACAAATGATCCTGTTTCTGTTCGGACCAATATTCTTCCGTAAATTTTTGCTTAAATTCTTCGAACGCCATTCGTACGGTATTGAAATTAATTGGTTCAAATGGTTCAAATGGCTCTGAGCACTATGGGACTCAACTGCTGTGGTCATAAGTCCCCTAGAACTTAGAACTACTTAAACCTAACTAACCTAAGGACAGCACACAACACCCAGCCATCACGAGGCAGAGAAAATCCCTGACCCCGCCGGGAATCGAACCCGGGAACCCGGGCGTGGGAAGCGAGAACGCTACCGCACGACCACGAGATGCGGGCTCAAATTAATTCCCCAGCGCTTAGTGTCACCTGCTAATGCGCTAATTACTACGTTTATCTTTTCCTGACCAGACAAGTGTTCAGGAAACATTCTCTCGAAATTTTTGATGAAATCTAATGGATGCCATCCGTTATGTTTCTTGGCGGGATCGAAGCGTTCCTCACCTTCTAACAGCTTCGTAAGTGGTGTGCCATTACAGACAACACCAGGTCTATCTTTAATTTTACTCTCAAGATCGAAAATTTTGCCTTGAATTTTCGAAGTATTTTGTTCACATTTTTGTACACATCCGGCAACTTTCTCACCTAAATCTCTTTCAGTGTCTGAAACAGACTTTTTCAACTGTGAGATTCCGTGTTGACATTCTTTTACGATCTCAGTTTTAAGACCGAAACTTTTTCGTCTACTTTTGCTTCAACCAGAGGCTCTACTTTCTCTTGGATGTTGAGAATTTCAACATCAAACCTACTGTTAATGTTGTCAATTTCCCCCTGCATAGTGTCCATATTTTTATTAAATGTGTTAATTTCAAACTTCATAGTATTTACCACCGAACTTAAATTACCCACTTTTTGTTCTACCTTGTTCTTCCTTGTTCTTCGACCTGTGCTTTAACCTGGTCAACGTGGGTTTTAAGCTGACTAACCTGATTACTGACTTGTTTTTGAAGCTGATCATTCTGTGTTTTGATCTGCTCACTCTGTCCTGCAATTTGTTTGGTTAATTGTTCAAATAAATCGTTCATGCTTAAAATTTTCACACTGTTTTGTTCTACGGAATCGTGTGTTCCGATCCTACCTCAAAATTTTCTTTCGATTCTTTCTTTGTCTGTGGAGAATCAAATATGTCAGTGGATTCGTTCACGTACCCACTATCATCTACAAAGTCGTCCTCTACTTCCTGTTTTATTCCTTGCTGTGTTCTAGACAATCTCGGCATTTCAATGTGTTCGTTAACATGTTCGTGATATTGTATGTACGCCAATTGTCTACCGCTAACGCCATCTGTTATCTGGTCGCGTACATTCCTGTCATTCCCAGCCGCATTTTCCGTTACGCTCGGCACATCTACCGTGTCTACGTTCCTGTCCATACTGAATGCAAATTACACCTCTCTACCGTACCTGACGTTCACTGCTATTTATTTTACTGAATAATTTTGCAATTCGTGCCACTGAACATCCACTGTTCGGTATTCACATTAATTTGTAACCGATAACAACTGGATGTCCTGTCACCGGGAGCCACTTGTAACACTACGCTACTGCGCACGATACTTATTAAAGCCTGTACTATAGTAAGTTGACGGGCTTCACCTTATAAGAAAGGATTTTGGTATATATGTTGACCGCGTGTACCTGAATGGAGGCAAAATCAGACTTTCACCCACTCAGTAACAACAATGATACGTCTAGCAAGTCTGAAGTGCAACTACACGTTATGACTGACAAGAAACAACACAGCAGATGCTACCAAATTGTTAATAATACGGTCGCCAGCCTAATTAGGCATTAACTGAGTTTCTTCCCAGTACAAGTTGATGTACGTTCATACCAAACAACACGTAACAACACTGCATACTATGGCAAATTTTAGAACCAGGAAATCTACTGAACCAATAATTTCACTTCCTGTACTAATATGGACAAGCCATAAATACACAACAATACACTATAATGTTTACTACAAACTTCGTACTGTCTATTGATCTGATTAAAATCGGGCATAGGTTACCCTAGAAATAGCACTTTCGAAACACACATACAATGTCAATTTTGAAAAAGGTAAAACACTAATAAATTTTGGTTTTATATTGATTTTAACTTTGCTGGTCAAATCAATTCAGTACACTTCTGAATTTAAATGAATAGAAAAGAAAAAAAGGGGGGGGGGGACCCTGAAACTGCTATGATCACTGTACTGAAATTATTGATTATCGAAATCGTTAAGCACTCTAGATTTCCAATATATGAGTTACTACTCTTTTTGTCTTATTTCTTGCTCATTTAACTACCATTATTTTTGTCTCAAATTAATTAAACTTCATTACTAAACCAACTTCAACATTATATTCCAACTTTGTCGGAACTATATTATTTACCTATATATTCATTAACAACAAAGTTTTTTAAACATCATTCTAACATAGATAGGTCTGCAGGTAATTATTATTAACATAAACTTTAAACCTTCATCTCGGGACACTCGGATTCCACAACATGTGGAGAGGACCCTGTCTAGGTTAGTGATTAGGATAATTAAATGATAGGACAGTTCTGGTAAAAGTTAAGTTGTTATTGAACAGTAAGGAACAAAAGTAACACTGGTCCACACGAATACAGTACTAAAAGTTTCAACCTGTTCGTATCGATGTGGCGGTTGGCGGGCGGCGAGATGACGAGGCGCAGAGCACACATACAAGCACAGCTATGGCTCTTGATGTATCGGCACTTTACTTCTTCATAGCGCCGCAATACTTTTCCATTTAGTGCCAATGGAATACTGCCATGCTGTATAGGCGTCGGAAACGGCACATCCGAGGCTCAACGAAATCACGTTTTCCAGGAGAGCCTCCTCGATCCAGAACGTGTTACTCAGACCGATGCCCAACTCCGACTACTACTGCTGAGCCCGTTATGCCGTACAGTGCCCGTGTGCATTTTCGCGCGCTCGCCTACCATCCACCTTTTACCGCTCCCCTACAGACAGGGTATTCACCCGAGGTTTTGCATTCTACATATCCTAATACATTGCCTACGTATGGACCAGGCGCACAATTACAACTTTAACATCTTACAACAGTTTCAACATTTCTTACATTTCAATTTTGTTACAATATTGCTTGCAATTTGACCTAAACATTAATATTTACATCGAAAATTGTTTACAGTTTCTTTAACATAATGACACGAAAAGAAAAGAAATGAATTCAGAACATCGATTACACTAATTTATCGAAAATCAGAAGAAAAAATTATTATATGTACAATAGTACAGCGTTGTTGTTGTTACATGGTGATTAGTGTTCTGTTTGCATATTGTGAAGGTGGCAACACTGATGCAGCAAGATATTTCAGTGTTTTGTGCTCATATTATTGTTTTTATACCGAATAATAATATAAACGTTACTCAAAGCTTTCATTTGTTATTTACAAAGTTAAGATCGCGTCGAACAAAAAATAGATCCATGGATCTGCAGGATTGGGCGACCAACGGCCACAAGATGAGTATATTCACGTTGGTTGCCGTTTTGCGATCCTTTGTGGTTAGTGCAGGGCGTATTAACGCCATTTGAAATAATGATAGGTAAATCTCAGTTCTTAGTTTTCTTTCATGTGTCATTATGACCGCATGTTACGTCTGATTGACGCCTTCATTGCCGATCAAGTAGCTTCGCTTTGTTTCGACTCAGTCTCTGTCAGTCAGTGCTCCACGCATCTCCTAAGAGTGCGGAAATAATTTATTGATACGTGAGCACAACTTTATTGGATATTCCGCCGGAAGTTCGAGTCCTCCCTCGGGCATGGGTGTGTGTGTGTGTGTGTGTGTTGTTCTTAACATAAGTTAATTTAAGTTAGTTTAAGTAGTGTTAAGTCTAGGGACCGATGATGACCTCAGCAGTTTAGTCCCTTAGCAAATAACACAGCTTTGAACATTTTTTATTGGATATTATAAATAATTATGGTTATCAGAATAGTACTCGTGTGTACACGTTACAATTGGATTACAGTATGTGATTTGGAATAGAAAAATAGCGGATAGATAAGACACACTGGCAACAGTTCCCCTTGAAACAGAAAAAGTTACTAGATTTCACTGAGCTGTGCCAGGAGAATCAGCACGAAATAGCACAAGACGAGTAGAATTGTACCTACTTAATATTTCTGTGTATACCATATTGTGGAGTTTATAAAAGAATCATTTCAGGAAAATCATATACCATAGTGCATGGTATAAGGAGGAAGATTTCGGTTCAACGAAATGCTGAACTGCATCGTTATGAAGATATTACGTGAGTTGCTTATTGCGGCTCCAGCTTTACGAGTCCCGTAATAGATCCGTCACTATGTTTTGTCCTGTGTAAAGCAACGGATTTATCTCAAAGGTGCAACGGATTGACCTGAAAGCGGGTCGTTGAAAACAGAAACATAAACGCCCGCGAACTCTAAATGGTCGGCACGAGAATCAGTCTGACAGTAATTGTAACTTATATTAATAAAATGACGCAACTGGTGTAAGAGGTCAACGATAGGCGCATACTTTTAACTATGGATTTATACCGTCAGCCTGAGTTGGTAAATTTAGTCAATCTAGCGTATAACACCCACGATTAGATATCGAGCTTAATTAGCCCAAGTCTCCATTGAAATAATGAGAACATATTTGCTGGCGTAGCTAAAAGCTGTTATAGTGTGGAACGAGCCTGATCCGCGTGTCACACATTCAGCTGCGTAGCGCTAGCGGCTGTAAGCGAAACCAATAATCGTCTTAGTGCTGTGACAACACTGAGGCGTTGCCATAGAAACGTTTACAAAA
Source organism: Schistocerca americana (assembly GCF_021461395.2). Taxonomy (NCBI): domain Eukaryota; kingdom Metazoa; phylum Arthropoda; class Insecta; order Orthoptera; family Acrididae; genus Schistocerca; species Schistocerca americana. The sequence goes on from NC_060122.1 coordinate 649,146,980, forward strand.
TCGTCTTACGTCATCGGTTTGACGTAGGCGCGTGAAGTTAACGCACCGATCTCACTACAGCTGTGATGGATATACTTACGCCGACTCGACCACAGCTTTTTACACGAGGTGAGGTTGTTGTGGCCTATGTCTTGCTTAGTTTTGTGGTGGTTGTTCAAACTATTGGTAACACGGAATTAGCGCGCTTAGTTCGTGAGAGCAGACAAGAGCTGAAGTCCCGTTCCTTAGGGAACTTCCTTGTCTCGGCAGTAGTGTCGAAGGTTTTTCTTTGTGTGACAAAAGCGGCGTGGCCGTTTCTGGCCAACTTGCGGCAGGCTAAAGCTTTGCTCCTTTCCCCACGACAGTGCAGTCTTACATCTGTAACCTTCTTGCCTGTAATAGACCTTCGCCGCGTTCTCCCACTCATCCTTGCCACGCCACCTAGACGTCTGTTCACTCCACACATTTAATGTGCCATTTAAGTAGGGTAGAACTTAATCTGCTGAGTTGTCTTTGCCGGCCACTATGGTCGAGTGGTTCTAGGCGCTTCAGTCCGGAACCACGCGGCTGCTACGGTCGCAGGTTCGAATCCTGCCTGGGGCATAGATGTGTGTGATGTCCTTAGGTTAGTTAGGTTTAAGTAGTTCTAAGTTCTAGAGAACTGATGACCTCGGAGGTTCAGTCCCATAGTGCTAAGAGCTATTTGAACCATTTGACTTCTCTTTAAAGAACCAAACCCGTATTTAGTTTGGACTTCTCCGTCAAAATCACACCCAACTTCAATCAAATAGCTGAACAGGTATTTGAACCTCTGTTATTCAGAAACAGAATTTGATGCCGTAACTCCCTTATTCACAATGTCACTCTCGAACAACACTGGTTCCCAATTGCCGCTGTGCTAATGTAGTCTTAACTGCGAATGTTCCTCTCCGGCACCCATTAGCTACGAACAGGTGGTAGCGCCGGTCTTTGTAGTGCGGCATTTCATCACCAAATAGCACATGTAGGGCTGTTTGTGCGAAAAATGTAAGCTCCCGGGTGGCATTTGCTTTTTTATGCTATTTTGATAGAATGGGACAACTTTTATAAATATTATACTGGAACATTCACGCCAAAATAAAGTAATATGCTGTCACTAAAAATTTAACATCATAGCGGCGGTAAGCAACAAACGTCAAAAAAATGGTTCAAATGGCTCTGAGCACTATGGGACTCAACTGCTGTGGTCATAAGTCCCCTAGAACTTAGAACTACTTAAACCTAACTAACCTAAGGACAGCACGCAACACCCAGCCATCACGAGGCAGAGAAAATCCCTGACCCCGCCGGGAATCGAACCCGGGAACCCGGGCGTGGGAAGCGAGAACGCTACCGCACGACCACGAGATGCGGGCCAACAAACGTCAAATTAACGCAAAATGTGCAACATGCTTGGAGATACAAATTATTACCTTTTCAGAGTAATCACACAAATCAGATGAGAGAAAGGTGTCTATATGCTGTATACAAAAATTAATCTAAGCAACGTGTTTCTCATTCATAAATCTCATTAGGGTGTTGTCTGCTCATTCTTTCCTTGCGAAAGTGTATCGAATCTCACAACAGCTTGTGTCTGAAAAGACGACGTGGTGCCACTCCTCGGTGCTGTCGGCCTCGAAGAGTCGACATCCTGTCACTGTCGGATCGGACATGATCTGGTAGACTTTTGTACTTCTTACTCAGTGCGTAATACGCTATTGTAACAAGCAACGTAGGTTACATTCAAATGTGATATCTGAATGAGAGACCTGCGTCATATTTCCTATTGTATAGATGGTGTTACTGCTATTGATATACGGCGATTGTGCTAATATGGAGAGATTTTGCATACCCCAGCATGCCCATTTGACGACTGTTGCGTCCCGCGTTCATGGTGTTGCAGTGTTAATGGCCGGAAGTGTATTTTGAGCACTGTTACTACCAAAAATGCGTGTACGTTCTACCACACGCGTTTCGTTTTACTGGATTACACCATATACGGAAACGTGTTAATAATTTATAGCAAAAAATGGTTCAAATGGCTCTGAGCACTATGGGACTTAACTTCTGAGGTCATCAGTCCCCTGGAACTTAGAACTACATAAACCTAACTAACCTAAGGACATCACACACATCCATGCCCGAGTCAGGATTCGAACCTGCGACCCTAGCGGTCGGGCGGTTCCAGGCCGTAGGGCCTAGAAACGCTCGGCCACCCCGGCGGCAGCTGCGTACTCTGATCTAAAATACCATCATTAATTTTTCAACAGTTACCAACATCATGACCATGCAAACGAAGAATTTCATCGCTTATGAGCAACATCTTATTCCTTTTAAAACGAGTAATAGTACATGTAAATACGTCACTTACTGCATTCAAGTAGACCCACTTAATCTAAAAAAAAACTAAAGGAAAAAAATTCTCAATTCTTAAGGATCGGTAAATAAAAGGTTAACCACTGACACTCTACTTAAGTTCCCCAGTCTACTAGTTAAATTTGTTCAGGGAAAAAATTCCTCAACGTGACACCAAGATAGTGATAATTTCAACAATTTTTTGAGTGTATAATGTTGAAATACGTCCCGCAATAGCGTAACTCAAGTGTCAAATAGATCTGGGGATACCCTGACTGAAGTGGAAACTGTCACATACCAAGAGATCAGTCCGTTATTTATAAAATTGGTAAGTTTGGTAGCATTCAGTCAGAATGTTCATAGCGAAACACTTTTCGTTTCCGTCATTGTTGCTTTGTTTATTTAATCGTTTGAAATCGTAATATTTCGTTCAGTTAGATAAACTGGAATACCATGCTGTCATATAATATTTTGCGAAACTTGAGTTTCTCCCAGCGTATAAAATGATAAAATAACTTAAGGAAACTTCGACGAGTGCCGATGAAAATGACAGGGTTTTCACCTATCGAAATATCGGCGGTTATCGAAGACGCCACCCGACTGCGTTCCTGTAAGACATTTTCCAACACAAGGAAGGGATGGTACAGCAAACAGTAATATGCAATGAAGAAACAGTCAGTCAATTCGGTTATTAGCAACTACTCATCCGACATTTTTGGATGATGAAAGTTCTCTGTAGGCCCGACCACGTTTTGCATTCATTGGACTACGTCGCATGCCTCAACAAGGACGCCGCGCAATGTTTACAAATATTTTATGAGGACAATAACTTGCCGGGACGTTCTCTACGCTCAGTATCCCATGCACTAACACATCTAGTATTCAACTAAGTTGGTGATGCCTGAATCAGGCGAAACGCTTCATTGGTAAATAAATAACAAATATATCCCTACAACCGGGAGTGACTATTCGTTTCTTCACTGCATTCCAGTAACTTATTTGAACATACAATTTTGGTTTCGCACAAATTACTGTCGAACCAAATTCATCAAGGCGGGTGATGTTCGGTAAGGAATATAGTCCTTCATTTATAGCAACGACGGAGTGGGAGACTGAATTAGTAGCTGACCACACTTCTCTGAAGATAAAGCACTTGCAGGACTACTCAAAACAGCAACTACTACTGGTAGTATAGAAAATTTGCGGGATATTGTACTGGGTGAGCAGCATTTAAAGATGTGTTCAATATTGATGCCATACCATAGGTGTAGAGAAACAACATTATAAAAAGTGGATTTCATCCGCTGAAAACATTACGGCCAATGTTTCATACTATCCGACAGGGAATATTATTCTTCACTATCTTCGAAACGGTGAACAAAACACTGTCAAATACTACGTAAGTATTCTGGGGCAAATAGATGGAAGAATATCTGACAAGTCGCCAGGATTACCAAAGACGATAATTGTATTTTGTCAGTACAGCTCAGATGTCTAAAAATGTGCTTTAGCAGCGGAAATACTAAGGGATCTGAAGTGTGGATTGCTGGAACACTAAGTCCATTCGTCAGTTCTGTCCGTCTCCACTACACGTATCTTCGCAAATATGTGAGTGGCTCGATGGATAACTGACCCGTAGAACATGGTACGATACTGGATAGAGGATAACCCACAAAAACAAATGCAATATCAGATATGTTTCAAGGAAGCATAATGAGACCTCTAATGTTCTGAAATTAGATACACGTTTCACCAGATAGAATCAGTAGCTGTCAGTGCTGTTGTCTACAGAAAGCTATCATCGCTAGCGATTGTTACGGAATCCAGAAAGAGTCTGACAAACTTTCTACTTGGTATAATGAGTGGTGTCTCTCTATAATATACATAAATCATTGTAACAATGAAAAAGATCCCAACTGTATTTGATAACAAAAGTAGTGCTGACTATGTTGCGCATATCATATCGTGTAAGTATTTAGGAGTAATATTAAGAAGTGGTGTGGAAAGAGACAGTAACATAAAATAGTATAAGGAAAGCCGAAAGGAAGCGCATTTGTTGGAAGTGATGTGCAAAAATACCGTGCATCGGCGGTGATCACGCACACGGACGTCATGTAGTCACATAGTCATGTAGGTTGGTAGGCGCTTAGGAAGAAAACAAAAAAGTGGTTCCTCAGACAGAAGACTACTTGACCTCGCTGCGGTTACATGTATTGATAGCTGAGTGCAGACAAGAATGAACTTTAGCTTTAAACTGTGTTTCCAAGGGGTTCATAAATATTTTGTAGAATGGAAAGACTGCAAAAAACCTAACTAAATAACTGGTTCAAATGGCTCTGAGCACTATGGGACTTAACTTCTGAGGTCATCAGTCCCCTAGAACTTAGAACTACTTAAACCTAACTAACCTAAGGACATAACACACACCCATGCTCGAGGCAAGATTCGAACCTGTGACCGTAGCGGTCGCGCGGTTCCAGACTATAGCGCCTAGAACCGCTCAGCCACACCGGCCGGCCTTAACTAAATAAAGCAAATCTAATGCTAATATTTTTATATACTTACAACAAAACTTAAAGCTAAAGAAAATTCAGTAGGTTTCATACCAGCTCTCTAAACAGCACTGAGTCAATGCTAAACTCATTCTTTTGTTGTGAAGGTGCTTGAAATCTCACAACAGTTCGTATGTTTCTCGGCCCGGTTTTAGAAAAAAGGGAGAATTGTAGAACAATGCACGAAGTGGTCGACCCCGAAAAGGTCCAAAAAGAAGATGAGGTCATCCGAAGACAATCGATGGCTGTTCCATAAGTAATCAGCCCCAGCAATACGTGATGATTACAGGTAAAACACGTGCCGAAAATCTATGTTTCGACAGTTGAAACTCACTTATAGCTATAGATCTGAATGGTAGGTGACCTAGAAAACCTAATACAAAAGCGAAACATGGGAAGTCCAGGCTACAGTTTGCTACGAATTAGACATTGTGGACCACTGAAGACTTATCAGAAATTCTGTGGAATAATGAAACCGAGTTTAATCTCTTCTCCTCAGATGGGACACTCGACGGTCGAAGAACGACGAAAAAGGGGAATGACAGAAAGTACTAAGTACCAGCCATTAAGTGTGGAGGAGGAAATACAATGATGTGGGGCCGTTTTTCAGGAGATAGTGTAGTTCTTCTCGTCGAAATTTGCGGGGTAATGGACAGTATAAAGTATGGTGAAGTATTAACAGTCCACGTGATACCGCTTAGAAAACGAAATATGCCTGGTAATGGGCAGTTTCAGCATGACAACGATCCAAAGCACACTTCTGATCACGTGAAGACAGTTCCGAAGCAGCACAAAGTAAAGATATTCGAATGGCCAAGCCTAAGTCCAAGATTGAACTCTGTAGAACGTCTTTGGGGCGAGCTGGGTAGACGTGTTCGACAACAAAACATCAGCAATAAGGAGGTTGTCTTCAAAGAATTGTGCGAGCAATGGAAGAATACTGCTCAGGTGCGATTGGCCAAACTGTGGATTCTATGCCATCCAGGTGCGCTGCAGTAATACACACGAAGGGCTATGCAACCAAGTATTAAGCGAAGAACATCATGGATCAAGACTTCATTATTGTTTCTCTTTGAATCAGTGTTAACAAAATACTTCTGAGCCTATGGAGTTTGTTCATTGTTTTGTTATTGATTAGATTAGAATTGTATAATACGTGTAGCAAAATGAAGTGCACTTTATAGACTTATGGAACATTAATTCTTCATTCAAACTGTCTCCTGAAACGCCTCGCGGGATTACCCGAGCGGTCTGGGCGCTCCAGTCATGGACTGTGCGGCTGGTCCCGGCGGGGGTTCGAGTCCTCCCTCGGGCAAGGGTGTGTGTGTTTGTCCTTAGGATAATTTAGGTTAAGTAGTGTGTAAGCTTAGGGACTGATGACCTTAGCAGTTAAGTCTCATAAGATTTCACACACATTTGAACATTTTTTTCTCCTAAAAGATTTGTTTTCCGAATTTATTATCTGTAGAAAATACTTTTGAGCTACACTGTAGTCCTTCAAAGAACCTAAGCACCTTAACTGCACCATCACAATACATGTATTCACTAATGAAATTCGTTATACGTAAGCCAACACAATTTGAAAAGCACAGTGCTGTTCACACCTACAACACTAGATGGAAAACTGACATTTATTACCCAGTGGCTCAGAAAGGAGTTCAGCATGAAGCAACAAAAATCGTTGATCGTTTTATCATAAACACAAAATGTCTGACAGGAAGCAAAGCAGATTTTATATCTAACTAAAAATGATTTCTTTTGGATAACTCCTACTCTACTTAAAAACAGGTAGTCAATAAGAAAAGACTTTTTTTGACTGTAGTTGCGTGATTGGGACTAAAATAATAAATGTTTTCATTTATGTTAATACTAATCATGCACATATAATCTGTAAACTGAGCCGTTCCACATCATTTCCATAAAAGACTCGTTCATCTGATCTGTAACTGACTAACGAAGTCTGCAAAGCTAATTGTATACATTACCCTAGGGGACCAATTCTCTTGGTTTTCTGCGTTAGGCATGATAACAATGTTTCAGTCACTATCTCATAAATGTCTACGGCAGTCCAGGAAATGTAGAGACACTACTTCTGAAATAATTTTATTATGGCAACACTGCTTTCTGTCATTTTCAGGCAAGGCCTGTATCAGAAGGTTTTTCTCATAGGAGTTGTAAAGAAACAAATATTACGCGAAGTAGCTAAGTTATTCCTTGCTGACATAAGAACTAAAGATAGTCAAAACGTCAAGTTGTAAGACGTGTATATTTCTATTGTCTATTGTCAAACCACAATTTATGAAAGATGTTTATATTTTATTAATAGAATTAAGTAGGAATAATTAATATTTGTCATGTTGGAAATAATTGTGGTAGCAGGGAATGTCTGCACCAGAGTATTGTTGGCAAGAGAGACCGCACATTGATATAATTTTAAAAAGGGCGGGAGAGACAGTATATGGATACATTTTAAGAAAAGAGCGGGAAAGACCGGGCATTGATACATTTTTTAGTGGTAGCAGGGATTGTCTGCACCAGAAAGCATTGTTGGCAGGAGAGACCGCACTTTAGCGTTCGTAGGAAGTCAGTAGTAAGCGAGAAGTGAAGTGAGTTGGTAGCAGGTCTGAAGCGAGAGGCTGAGAGGAGCGGTGTGCCTGCCAGCCACCAGATATGATTTACAAGAGATTATAAACGGATGTACAGAGTCATCAGCTAATTATTATCATAAGAGGAACTAATATTATTGAATTATTTTTTTTAGAAACTCAAGACTACTGAAGGTATGTTTGCGCAATGCTAGTTGTAAGATTATTGTAAAAAGTAAGTCACATTTGAACGTTTGTAAAATCATTTCATTCAGAATATAATTAATTTTTGCCAGCAACATTGCATTACTGATTATAATCCATTCCAAAAACTATCAACGTAAAACTTTGCAAAATTTTATTGTTGTCAAGAAAAAGTGTAACTATGAATTACGTAACGTCAGTCAAATTAATTAAAGAAGAACGTCAGCTTTGCTATTAAAGAATAACGTCAGCTTTGGTAATAAATACAGCCACTTATTATGACAGCCCACCAGCAGCTAATAGAGTATAGTAAAACAGAGTAAGTATATTCATGTCGCAGTTCGATGAAGCAGTCAGATGGCGATCCAGTAACAATAAAAAAGGTAAGGAACAGTTTTGGGTTATTGCAGATAACGACTGAGGGCCACGACGACGACACATTCTATGTTTCGTCGAAATAATCAGAAAATCACTTTTAATAAGCAGCAATTAAATTTGTATGCGAAGATTGAGAAAGAGAATAAATTTCAAAGGGAAGAATTCATTTGTTATTATTAAGCAAGAGATAGAAATCCTAAGGAAAGGTTTCATAGGTTATTGTAGAAGGGGAGGTTGATTAACAAAAGAGATATAGAGGAGACAGGAAGGTTTCAAGGTAACGAATAGTATACGAGGAAAACGCCGGAGTAGAAATAAAATTCCTAAAAGTTCTGATGGACGGAACGTCTACAGAGAATAGGTACCCCGTGATAAAAAGAATGCACTGTCCGTGCAGAGGTAGAAGAACGGTGGGGGCGAAGATCTAAAGCGGAACACCGCTTTGTTCTTAGCCTGCCATCCGCCCCTCCCTGCAGTCTGAATGTGAACAAGAGAAGTCCATTTGACGTTGCGTCTTCCCGTGTTCTCGTTAGCAGCGAAGAGCCTCACTTCAGGAGGCAGCACCGGCTGTCTTCACACGTGGAATCACCAGGCCAAGCGTTGGAGCGTTCACGCTGCGTCGCAACATTTCTGTTTGTAAAAATGTTACAGGCAGATCGGTGAACCGTCATTCAGTATTTGCTTCGCGGCTAGGCAGAAGGTTCAGACAATATCGAAATAATATAGCGGTGAATCTCAACTCACAGTTAACTAATATTGCAACAGATGAAAGATTAAAATATAAAATACTAAGATCAACTGACTGATATGCGTTCGGTGTTTCCTAAACCTACCACGCTCTAAAATAGGAAGATTTTTCAGGTCACTTCATGTAAAAGAAATTCCGTTTTAAATGTTTTAAAGGTACGATGCACAGGAACAGTAACACACAATACCAAGGCTAGCAGTGGGTATCTGGGTGTTCGATTACCTAGCTGCAGAGTGACCATAAGCCATATGTGTTCCGTGCGCAGTTATTATGGAAAGCAGATAAATGGAAGTAGTGTATACTGTTGTGAAGCGTTGAAGGTTGGAAATTATAATTACCTCGTCGTCAGGCCTTTTGTTGTTGGAACGTCTGAGCCAGGAGATTGCTCTGAAGAGTTCACACTGAATATTTTTCTGAGGTATCAGTTGTCACTGGAATAACCTGCAATTGTAACATTTGTGACAATCTATGACAACCCTTGAGCATAACACATAATTGCCGTGTTGTGATTTATCTGTCATGTAACAAAAAGTTGGCGAATGTTCTGATAGTTAATATGTTGTTAGTGTGTTCTTCGCAATTGTACTAATTATGGTTAGTGAATTAAGTTAGTTTTATCATATTCTCATACAGGGTGAAAAGTATTTAAACCGACAAACTCTGGGAGGTTGTAGGGGACACCAAAACAAATATTTTTCCCTTATGTCATTTTTTTCTATGAGGAGTATTTCAACCGGTAGAGGAACATTTCTCTGGCGGCAAATTAATTAAACCAACGAACACATTTCCGTTGTTTCATGACCAAGAAGCAACACATTAACACAACCCAATTTCAATTACAGTAGATTTTCAAAAATGCCTCCACTGACATGTAAACAAAGGTTACACCGTCGGATCATCTTCTGTCTGACACGGGAAAAACACCCAAGAGTATCCTTAATTGTTCCTGCTGCTGTTACTCTCCGGGCAACCAAATCCTCTTCTGATGCAACAGGCGTTGCGTAAACAAGATTGCGCATCTCTCCCACACAAAAAAGTCCTGAGGGGACATACCTGGGGATCGAGCAGGCCATGGTACAGGACCACCTCTGCCAATCCAGGTTTCTGGGTACCGTCGATCCAGGAATTGACGCACGCGACGACTGAAATGTGCCGGCGCCCCGACATGGTGGAACCACATACGTTGTCTTGTAGGGAGCGGGACGTCTTCCAGCAATTCTATCAATCCTCTGGCGTGAAAATTGTAATAGTGCCTGCCATTTAATGGCCTAGGTAGCAGATACGGCCCAATTAAACAGTCCCCAACAACAAAAATGGCTCTGAGCACTATGGGACTCAACTTCTGAGGTAATTAGTCCCCTAGAACTTAGAACTACTTAAACCTAACTAACCTAAGGACATCACACACATCCATACCCGAGGCAGGATTCGAAACTGCGACCGTAGTGGTCTCGCGGTTCCAGACTGCAGCGCCTAGAACCGCACGACCACTTCGGCCGCCCACCAACAACACCGACCCACACATTAACGAAGAACCGCACTTGATGAACGCTAGTAACTGTGGCATGTGGGTTATCCTCACTCCAAACATGCGAATTGTGCATGTTGAAGACTCCATCATGCCCGAACGTTGCTTCATCGATAAACAACATAGAGGATGGAAATGTAGGATGCATTTCACACTGTTCCAGGTACCACTGCGGAAACTGTGCTCTGGGTGGATAATCAACTGGTTCCAGATTGTGACCACGCTGTAAGTGAAATGGACGTAACAATTGCTCTCGAAGAAGTGTACTTAACATTCGTCTGATTCATCCCCATGTTACGTGATGAAGGTTCTCACTCCACATGTTGCAAGACAGCTTCCTGAAATTGCAGCGTTCTTACCGTGCGACGGCGTCCCTGTCCAGGTAATTTGCTAAATGGCCCAGTCTCACGCAGACGTTGTTTCAAGCAGCAAAGGTCGTATGATCCTAATCGCCTTAGGATATTGTTGATAAACCCGCTGTGCAGCTCGTCCGTTGTGGTGCGCCACGTAGTATGCACCAACCATATCAGTGTACTCATATGGTTCAAATGGCTCTGAGCACTATGGGACTAAACATCTGTGGTCATCAGTCCCCTAGAACTTAGAACTAAGTAAACCTAACTAACCTAAGGACATCACACACATCCATGCCCGAGGCAGGATTCGAACCTGCGACCGTAGCAGTCGCGCGGTTCCGTACTGAACGCCTAGAACCGCTAGACCACCCCGGCCGGCCAGTGTACTCAAATCCATGTGTATCGCTCCATTAGTAAACAGAAAATGCACTACTACACTGGTGGACAGCAGTTGGCTACAACTGAAGATCGTAATACGACCTCTAACAACTGAAGAGCGTAATAGGGCCTCCACCGGTTTAAATAATCCTCATAGGAAAAAATGACTGTAGGGAAAAATATTTGTTTTGATGTCCCCTACAACCTCCCAGAGTTTGTCGGTTTAAATACTTTTCACCCTGTATACTGTGTAACGGTTTAAATGGATACGATTTAGCCACTCTAATTCCTATCAAAATGATACATCTTTCTCTGTTAATCGTCTCCATTTATTAAACATGATTTCCTCTGAACAATTCTGCATAGTGGAGTAACCTTCCCATAGCCTCCGACATACGCTGCAATCGACCGTGTTTATGGGTACCTAAGCTGTAGGAAAGACGTCAATACAGAAGAAAATAAACCAAAAGGATGCGGAGAAGTGTGCAAACAATCGTTAGTAGCGGGTCACTGCCAGTACAGACAGAAAATTTGCTGACATCAGCATCAGCACTTCCTTATCCGTGCTGACACAGCGGTGTCGTATTACAGCTGACACAGATGCACATGTCATAAACAAGGTCACTGACAACCCATGTCGAGGTTATGGAGGGGAGGCCAAGCGTTCATAGTGCAGAGGCAATTGTGCTTGTTATATTTCACTGATATCAGCAGTTCCTAGAATTCTTTTGACTCATGCCAACGCCATGGAAGAGGAGGTGGAGAACCATAAGGACCCTCTCGTGCCTGTCCCCTGTGCCTCACTTTAATAGATGGCCAGTGGCATGCCAGGTACCTCTTGAGTTCGAACTTTAGTGTGTATCTAGTACAGTGCTGGTGCATTTTCTGTGTTCACACTTTCATGGGAGTGAGAGTCGACTGTCGTTTGTGTGTTAACACTAGTCTGCATGTACTGCTGTGTTCTCACTTCCATGGGAGTGAGAATGGACTGTATGTGCAATCTGGCAAGATTGGCATGCACTCACATATACTTCTGAGTACTCTCAGTCCATCAACCCATTCACTGAAGACCTACATTCAGCAGCCAGTTGCATGCAATGCAGTTTTCCCATGATTATACTACAGAGAAGCTATGACCTGGTGACATCACAAAAATAATGTAATGTGTAAAATAGCTACTACCAATGTAAACATCATCATCTCATCAGTGTCTGTATGTACAGCTAGGTCTCATACGTATCTAGCCTTCCACCACAAAAGAAGTGCCAGAAGCTGCTGTAAGTATCCATCCATCTGCAATTATTATTATTATTATTATTATATTTATTATTATGTTTGTATGGCATTATACTTATGAGTTTTGCTGTTACTATTACAGCGCTAGCAGCACTACTCAACCAGGAAATGGAGGTGTCCACAGCAACAGCAACAGTCCACAATCAGGTGGAATTCCAAGTAACATAAATACTGGATCCAGTAGAGCTGACATTTCCTTGTTGAAGGAACTTTAATGTCATTTATCTCTTTTAATAAGCAAAATGTATGATTTTTTTGCCCAGATATTGTAAAAACAGTATTGTTTTTCGCTGTCAGGTGGTGTGGGGATCCACAATGTGGACGCCCTTGTGTAGCAGGAGCATCTCCTTGGGGTCTTACTAGTAGGAATAAAGATTTTATTTGATAAAATCCATAGTCAACATTCACACTAATCCTCTACGTTAAAAAAAATTTCAGGTGACTATCAACAGCATCGACACAGTGCATGATACACACTGTGCTGTCTTACAATATATTTATTCATTAGCGGTTTCCACGGATCATCTTCACATTCAAAAAATGTCTATTGTGTGTTATGGCGTTAAGTACAATTTTATGACATCTTCAAGTCAGCAATGACGCATACTTTTCCTGTTAAATAGCATGTATGATATGTGAAGTTGTCATAATAGATACTTTTCCATTCTGAATATGGTCCACGATTGAAACCAGTGGTCAATAAATATACTGTAAAACAGCAGAGTGTGTATCATGCATTTCTCGAAGCTCTGTGCTAAGCTGCCCACGTAGCACATCATGCAGAGTTCTAGTCTGCAAGACAAATAGATGAGCCAGACTCAGACTGATTCCACATAGCATGTTAACGATGGTGGTCTGGTGCACTGGCCAGTCTGGATGTAATGCACATTAGGAAAATCCTAGTCTGGTCTCCGTGTCCTGCATCAGAGAATACAATATGCACACTGTTAAAATACAGAAAAAACTTCATATGATTCATGGAGAGATGATGCACAAGACTTCCTTAGGTTACCTTGATGGCAAGAAGAGTGTCAGGGACCTGTCAACACAGATAATTCTGTGCCATATATATATTGTGTGTGTGTTTATTTTCCACATCTCCTACTATACTGAATCGATTTCATTTTGCTTATGATCTGGGAACGAATATTGTGTGGGTAATGACCACCAATCTCCTGTTGGGGTGAGTGTGGAGTGAGAAGGATTGGTACACCCTGATATCTAGGCTGCCCTTCACAACATATTTGTTGGGCAGATTGTATTGGAATGCATTCCAGAGGTTACACAAGTGAATACATGTGGCTGAGCAGAGAGAGGTTGGGAAAACATGATGGGTTGTGAGAGGGGGAGGATGAGATGGACAGAGAAAGAGGGAGAGGAGATGGACAGATGGAGAAAGGGAGGAGATGGTTGGCAGAGAGGCAGAAGTAGGGGTGAGAAAAGTGAGGAGAGGAGGAGATGAATAGAAAGAGGGAAAAGGGTGGATGGAGGGAGGGGGAGGAGATATATGGAAGCAGATTGGAGGATACATACAGAAGGAGTGGAGAGAGGCGACGAACAGAGAGACCGGGAGGACGAGATGGAAACAGAGAGAGAAGGAGGAGTCGACAGACAGGGAGAGAAGGGAGTAGGAGATAAAGAAAGGAGGACGAGTAGGCAATGGATAAAGATAGGGGTAAAGGAGGACAGAGATGGAGGAAGAAGGGGATGGAAAGAAAAAGGGAGTGAAGAAGATGGTAAGAGGGAGAGGAAGACGGAAATGTGGACAGAGAGGTGGGAAATGGGGTGGGCAAAATGAGATGAGGAGGAGACGAATAGAAAGAGGGAGAGGTATGGATGGAGGGAGGGGGAGGAGGTAGATGGAAACAGAGGGAGGGTATGTACAGAAGGAGTGGGGGGAAGAGTTGGACAGAATGGAAGGACGAGATTGAAAGTGAGAGAGATAGAGAGAGAGAGAGAGAGAGAGAGAGAGAGAGAGAGAGAGAGAGAGAGAGAGAGAGAGGAGGAGATAGATGTGGAGAGGAAAGAGTATCAGGTGAAGAAAGAGAGGTGTGAGCAATGGATAGAGAGAGGGGGAAGAGTAGGATATGGGTGAAGGAAGAAAGGGATGGAAAGAAAAGAAAGGGAGTGAAGGAGATGGTAAGAGAGACAGCAATATGTGAGCCTCATGCACATGTGGGCAAAGCCTTGGGTAAAAGCGTACATATATATGAGCCTTATGCATATATGGGTAAAGCCTTGGGTAAAAGTGTATAGACACAAGGGCCAAAGAAACTGGTATATAGGCATGTGTACTCAAATGAGTCGCTGCAGTCGGCAACACGTATATATGACAAGGGCCTGGTGCAATTGTTAGGTGGTTATTGCTGCTACAATGGCACGACTGAAGAGAATTGTCTAAAGTGACAGAACTTCAACCCTTCTGCAATACTGGCCTATCAACAAGTGTCAGCGTGCGAACCATCCAATAATATATCATCCATATGGGCTTTCAGAGCCAAAGGCCCACTCATGTTGCCTTGACGACTGCACGACTCAAAGTCGTACACCTTACCTGGGCTCGTCAACACTGATATTGGACTGTTGATGACTGGAAATTTGTAGCTTCGTCGGACGAATTTCGTTTCAAATTGTATTGAGTGCATGGACGAGTACGGGTATGGATACAGCCTCATGAATCCATGGACCTTGCATGTCAGCAAAGGACTGTTCAAGGTGATGTAGGCTCTGTAATGGTGTGGGGCATGTGCAGGTGGAGTAATATGGACCCCCCTGATACGTTCAGATATGACTCTGACAGATGGCACGTATGCAAGCATCCCATCTGATCATCTGCATCCATTCATGTCCATTGTGTATTCCGACGGACTATAGCAATTCCAGCAGGACAATGTGACACTCCACACGTCCAGAATTGCTACATAGTGGCTCCAGGGACTCTCTTCTGAGTTTAAATACTTGCGCTAGCCACCAAACTCCCCATACATGAACATTATTAGCGTATATGGGATGCCTTGCAGCGTGCTATTCAGAAGTGATCTCCATCCCGTCGTGCTCTTATGAATTTATGGACCACCCTGCAGGATTCATGGCATCAGTTCCCTCCAGTACTACTTCAGACATTAATGAAGTCCATGCCATGTGTTGGGCACTTCTCCTTGCTTGCGGGGGACCTATATGATATTAGGCAGATGTACCAGTTTGTTTAGCTCTTCAGTGTATACATGTATGTGTGTGTGTTAGTGTTTGTGTGGAGATGGACAGAGATATGGGGGAGGAGGTGATGTACAGCGAGAGGAGAGAATGGACAGGGAGATACGGAGGAGGAGACAGGAAGGGAGAGGAAAAGGTGAATGGAGAGAGGTGAGGATGAGACTGGTGGAGAGAGGGAGGACGACGATATGGACAGAGAGAGAGGGGGGAAGAAGAGATCGAAAAGAACAGGGGAAGGAGGAGATGGAGAGAGAGAGGTCCTTGGAGGGGAAGATGTAGGAGGCAGGTAGAAGATGGGGAGAGGTACAGGACAAGTAGAAAAGGAAGAGTTTATGAGGAGGCAGGTGGAAAAGGGTTATGGCGTAAGGTGGAAGAGGCAAATGATGTGAGGAAGAAGGAAGAAGGTACAATTGGGAGAGAGTATGAGACGTGGGCAAATGATGGATAGGTTGTGAGGGGGCAGATGGAGAATGTGTGAAGAGGCAAGTGGGCAAAGAGCAAGGTGTGATCAAGGAAATGGTAAAACAGAGAGTAAATAAAAGGGGAATGTATACAGTTAGGGGAGAGATTTAAATTTCTCCTGAATTTTGATGAAAACGTTTAACAATATTCGGTATGTACATGATACTTTTTTTGTTCAAAAATAGTGTGGAAGTATGATATCCCTCTTACCTCTAAGGATGTGGATGGGGAAGAGAAGGGGGTAATTAGTATAAATCTGAAACACAGGGTATTTATATCCTTTATTAACCTGACGTGGAATATTTTTAAAGCATGAAGTGCAGTTTTATTCTTATTTGTGCTCCCCATTTAGTCAAACAGGTCGCGCGAATGTGGACTACAATGAGCCAATATTTTTGTCAAAGTGTTTCAGGACCAAAGATCATGACAAATGGCTGCGTACCATAGATAAATTTAACATCCTCTCTAGAGGTGCAGTGTACAAAACAGTAGAAATTCAGACACGTACGTGTGCAAAATATATGACATATTCGTACGCGGGTGCAGTCACAAGTTAAAAGCTAGTCATGAAGTAAAATTTCCCAAATCGTTGTGAACAAATGTACGACACGTCCTGTCGATTCTTTCAATGAATCTCGGTCAGGCATTTGTCTCTTCTTCGATTATATTCACGAGGTCGATCCACTTTAACCACTCCCAGATATTTAATCGATGTGGCTGTTTCTAACGTATCTTCAACAACGACGTGCCATATAATAAACAGTCTCTTTGTGTGGTGTCACCGCCAGACGTCACACTCGCTAGGTGGTAGCCTTTAAATCGGCCGCGGCCCGTTAGTATACGTCGGACCCGCGTGTCGCCACTATCAGTGATTGCAGACCGAGCGCCGCCACACGGCAGGTCTAGTCTAGAGAGACTCCCTAGCACTCGTCCCAGTTGTACAGCCGACTTTACTAGCGATGGTTCACTGGCTACATACGCTCTCATTTGCAGAGACGACAGTTTAGCATAGCCTTCAGCTACATCATTTGCTACAACCTAGCAAGGCGCCATATTCAGTTACTATTGACATTGATATTGTGAATCATGTACCGTCAAGAGCGACGTTCATCATTAATGGATTAAAGTTAAGTATCCAACCAATTTCTGAATTCTAATTCCTTGTCATGTTCCAGACCTCACGACAGTATAGTTCTTCCCTCCTCACGCCAGCCTGCGTGAGCTAAAACGCGCGCATTTCGGCCTCCACTAGTAGTACGGTGTTGGCTCTTCTGCCAACACAAAACTTTGCCAATTTATGTCCAGTAGTTTGCGTTTGTTCATATTGAGGGTCAGCTACCAAACATTGCACCAAGTGTTGATTTTCAGCAGGTATTCCTGCTTTCACTACAATTTTCTAGCGTTGCAGATCTTCTATACACAACCGCATCATCAGCGGACAGCGTAATGGAGCTTCCGACCAGTTCATTCATATGCATTGTTGACAGAAATGATGCTACAGAGCAATCTTGGGGTACGCTCAGAGATACTTTTCTCGACAAAAATTTTCTGCTTTAAGAACGACAACCTGTGTTCCACTTGTTATAGACTAATGAAGAATTGAAATAAAGTTTAATAAAATGCAAAAGTAGTAATCACACACATACAGAATGAATGACTGTATCGAAAATGGACTAACTTTCTATCTTTTCAAAAAACAGCAAGTCTGTGGCAATACTGCTCCGTTCATTTCCGTTTCTGTGAGTGATAGGATTTGAGACGCACTGGGAACATTTTGACGCTCCCTTCTGTGCCGTTATTTTTGAATCTTCTTTAAACATCTGGTGGAAAGCTCTGGGATCGTCATAGGGCGAAAGACACTGCCGATTTCTTCCTCCACCGTTGTTTAATCAAATGGTTCAAATGGCTCTGAGCAATATGCGACTTAACTTCTGAGGTCATCAGTCGCCTAGAACTTAGAACTACTCAAACCTAACTAACCTAAGGACATCACACACATCCATGTCCGAGGTAGGATTCGAACCTGCGACCGTAGCGGTCGCTCGGCTCCAGACTGCAGCGCCTAGAACCGCACGGCCACTCCGGCCGGCGTTGTTTAATCCCAGCTTACGTCCCGTCTTTAGTGACGTCGGCTTCAACGGGGTAATGAGTGCTTGTCTACTTTTCTTTGTCCGAGTACCAGGCAACGAAAGTGGTCTGTTGTTTTTGATAGATACTATAATAGCAGCTGTCAACTTTTGTCAAGGAATTGCATTCCAGAAACGGGTAAACGAGAACCTCCCATAATGAGATTTTCACTCTGCAGCGGAGTGTGCGCTGATATGAAACTTCCTGGCAGATTAAAACTGTGTGCCGCGCCGAGACTCGAACTCGGGAGTCGAGTTCCCGAGGTCCCGAGTTCGAGCCTCGGCCCGGCACACAGTTTTAATCTGCCAGGAAGTTACATATCAGCGCACACTCCGCTGCACAGTGAAAATTTCATTCTGGAAACATCCCCCAGGCTGTGGCTAAGCCATGTCTCCGCAATATCCTTTCTTTCAGGAGTGCTAGTTCTGCAAGGTTCGCAGGAGAGCTTCTGTAAAGTTTGGAAGGTAGGAGACGAGGTACTGGCAGAAGTGAAGCTGTGAGGACGGGGCCTGAGTCGTGCTTGGGTAGCTCAGTTGGTAGAGCAATCGCCGCGAAAGGCAAAGGTGCCGAGTTCGAGTCTCGACCCGGCACACAGTTTCAATCTACCAGGAAGTTTCTAGAACCTCCCAATTGGTCAAAATAGTGAGCTCGACCACCGCTACTCTCATACTGCCTCACCCTGTATTTAGTGGCGCTGTTCTACCCGAGTTGTCATTCTTCCAAAAAGTTGTGAGCATTTTGGAAGTGCTTGGTGGTAGGGGGATGTGTATTCTGCTGGTGGCCAATCCTTACGCACGGCGCATGAGATGATGTTGCCAGTCTGTTCCAGTTAGGGAATGTCGATACCGTTGTGTATAGTTACATAAATCATAGAAGTGACGTATCCAGCCATTGCTATTTCTTTGGTGTTGAATGTCAATCTCAGTAAACGCACTTCCATCTCTCTACTACTGTAGGAACAATACACGATTGGCCTAGCAGTATGACTACATCTTTCACCAGTCTCCTACTGTAATGTTCGTCATCTGATCTGAACAGTAGTACAAGAACCGCTCGTCTTTTCAACATGCTTGCAGTATCTATCATTATTCATAATCTCCGCTGTAAATATAGTTCAGCAACTTACCTTATCCTTCCATTGGCAAACTAGATAATATTGGATTCTTAGCTCCGCGTCCACGTAACATCTCCTCGAAATTTACGGGAACTTTGTGTTCTGTGGGTGGAATTTGGTGCCACATATCTCCCGATATCTACCATGGTATTGTCGAAGCCATGTCACGTAGAATCGCCGTTGTACTGCGTTCAAAACGTAGACCATCAAACTATTAAGCAGCTGGTCATAATGTTTTGGTTACCAGTGTATGTCTCTTATTATACAGATTTCCAAAGTCAGCATTAGTATATTGCTCGCCTGAATCACGTTTATGGTATGTTATTACCGACGGGCTTCCAGTGTCGCAGCTCCAGCCTGTCAGCACCTTTCTTTCCTTTCCAAACTTCACAAAAGTTCTTGTGCTTCCGTGCTGGAATCGTACAATCGTTTTCGTAAACTGAATTATAGAATAATCGGCGGCACAACTCTGTCCAATTTAAATATTTCTCAGATTTCATATACAATCAACCTGCGTATCTCTAAGTTATAGCCTCTCCATTTACTCCTCACTGCGCCCATATACTTCACATTTTTGAAGACGTTTTAACTCCTGGCTTCCCTTTCCTTTTTATCGTTTTATCTACGTCATTTTTTCCTTTTCTTCGCATTACAATTTTGATTTTCACCATAGGTATTATAATACATTTAATTTGATTAACATATATTACTATATAAATATGAGTGGTTTGTTAACGTTGTTATCAACAATCTCGAAAATTACTTTATCGATTTAACCAAAGACATATTACTATACCAAGACAAATAGTTGGTTAACGTTCTTATCAACAATCTCTAGCATTATTTCATCGATTTAATCATAGATATTACAACACAATTAAGTTGACTAACATATATTACTAAAATTTTTGAAAATATTATTAGCGATGTTACATTAATATGACAATTAAAAAACAGTGATGTCCGTTCAGCCTGCTCCATGGAAGTCCACCTGCCGTTCTGGAGTCTGAAGATGATCCTTAATGATTGAAACCGGTCACTCCAATTAAAAGAAATTTTCGATCAAGACTGTTTTTTAATAATCATATATTGCTATACAAAGACAAGTTGTTGCTTGATGTTTTTATCAACTGTCTCGAATATGACTTCACAAACTTACTTCAGACTTTTACACGATGGACGGACATAGAATCACTCTATTGTAAACAGCGACGTACAGGTTTTCTGTTAAAACTGACGGCAGGAAATAAAATGCTGTGTTGTGAAAATGTGCGGTTTGGTTTTCTTTCTGGCAGTTTTAAGTATAATAGTTAAGTAAGGCTTTTAAACCATTAAACAAATTGTTTCTCCTGTAGGTAGTGTGTCTCCTTATTTATTTTGGAACAAAAATTGTATACACAACTGTGTGCTGTTTTGTTTTCTTCTTCGCAGTCGAATTTAAAAGAAAACAGGAAATAAGTATTTATGGCATATGGGCTTATGAGTTCAAATGGCTCAAATTGCTCTGAGTACTATGGGACTCAACATCTGAGGTCATCAGTCCCCTAGAACTTAGAACTACTTAAACCTAACTAACCTGACATCACACACATCCATGCCCGAGGCAGGATTCGAACCTGCGACCGTAGAAGTCACGCGGAGTCGGACTGAAGCGCCTAGAACCACTCAGTGGCACGTAAAGTGCCCTCCGCCACACACCGTTGGGTGGCTTGCGGAGTATCAATGTAGATGTAGATGTAGTCACCGCGTCCAGCTACGGGCTTATGCGTGGAATACTTCTACGATATCGGAATTGTCCGAAAATTTCTAATTCTATCCGTTTTAAGATTTAAAATATGAGAGATACGGGAATTGTAGCTATGAGGGCCGTTCAATAAGTACTGCAAACTTTTGTTTTCTCTGAAGTAGGTTTTTATTATTCACAATTCCAATACATCATATTATTACCCACTCTTTTGGCTAGAAAACCTTATTTTTCAACAGAATCTTCGTTCAACTCGACGGTCTTTCGCCACCTCAATGGGAGGCGCTGTAATCCCGCGTGGTACCACTCTATTGGTCGAGGTCCAAACCAAAGTCTTGCTGCATTAATAATCTCCTCATCATCCACGTACTGTTTCCCATGAGGTGCATTCTTCGTTGGGCCAAGGAAATGGAAGTCGGAAGGTGCGAGAACGGGGCTGTAGGGTAAGTGAGGGAAAACAGTCCCATGAAGTTTTATGAGCCCTTTTCGGGTGCGCAGACTTGTGTGAGGCCTTGCGTTATCATGGAGAAGTTCGTTTGCATTTTTGTGGCGACGATTATGCTGAAGACGTATCTTCAATTTCCTTAGAGTAGAGAAAGATTCTTAAGAGTTGAACGTTGCTCCATAAGGTAGGACATCAAGCACAATAACCCCTTCATCATCCCAGTAGACCGTCGCCATGACTTTACCGGCTGAGAGTGCTAACAGAGACGTCCAGTGAGCAGCGAGGTGTTCGATTGTGACCCATCGATCACCTAGAATGAGAGTGTCCGCACGCTCCAACATTGCAGGAGGCGTAGCTGTACGCTGCCGGCCAACACGCGGGATTCTAGACAGGTTTGAGCGACCTCGTTGCGATGATGACAGACGCCTCACCCGACCCACCGTGCTTTTGTTCCCTGTCAGGTTTCCATCGACATTCTGCAAGTGCCTATGAATATCTGCGATGCTCTGGTTTTCCGCCAAAAGAAACTCATTTACAGCTCTCTACTTGAAATGCGCCTCAGTTATAGATGCCAGTTTGAAGGCCATGTGTATGACCGCCACCTATTGGAACTTCATGAAACTATAGGGGCTGAGGTAAGAATATTTCACGAAGTCGAGAAACAAATTCCGGGAAACAAATATGCATTCTTTATTGAAAGCCCCTCGTACAGATCCAGCACCAAGAGGGGTCTCTCACACTCCATGTACCAATGATCACAATCTCTTTACCCATTTATTTTAAACGACTTGAATTCCCAATCAATATTTAGGTGGCTACAACAATAAACGAAGGCTTTAGATTAGCAAGAGGGGTGAGAGGAAATGGAGAGAGATGGGGGAGGTGGTAAATGAGCATAGAGAGAGAAGATGGACAGAGAGAGTGGGGAGCAGGTGGTGTAGAGAGACAGGGGGAGGAAGAGGTGTACAGAGAGGGGGACAGGATGTAACGGACAGAGAGGGGTGAGGAGGAGAAGGAGATAAACCAACAGAGTGGGGAGGATGAGGCGGAGAAACAGAGAGGCAGACTGAGATCAGGAAGTGTATCTAATTCCTATACATATTTAGCAATTGCGAAACATTGCCAGATTCACTTGTATACAACAAGTCGGTGATATTCTGATGGATTCGATTTAATTGTATATTCCACTGTAGTCTTCGTACGTTCTTGTAGAACGTCTGAAATTATAATCGACGTGAATGTTCATTAATCCAGCATCTATGTAAATTACAATTATGAAGTCGATAATATTATACCTTGAAGCTGTTAGTAAAGTATAACAGATGGAGAGCTTCTTTAAAAAAAATGGTATGACGTAGGAGATGACATTATTTCCTAATCCGACCATGGTAAACAACCGAATAAATTAAATAATTTTAGATTTTTTAGAATATCTTCTAACGTCAGTGTAATGGCTGCGTTTCTGGAGTGACACCTGCGTTTGGCAAGGTGTCCATACATGCCTTTCCATCTATCTTTCGATAAAGCCTTTACGAAATCATTGTCTGCCAACGATTCTTTCTCTATACTTGCCGATTTCCATGATATTCTGCACCCCAGAAAAGTCATAAAAAGTAGCTACACTTCTCATCCTCCTCAAAATTATTTTAGTGTGAGCAGATAAGCCTCCTCCACTCCCTCCGACAAGGCAGGCATAATGTCACTTATCAGTGTTTCTTCCCCAGTACGTGACCGTCTCTACGACTTTCTGGAACCAAAGAGAGAAGGCTGTTCTCATTATTGTCTTACAACTGCTTCCAACGAGGACAATGTTTCCTGTAGAGGCTAATGAATCATATCCAGATTATTTTGTCTTCTCCACAGGTTAGCAAACACGGTTGAATGGTATGGAAAGCTTCCTTTTCTGGACATTATGGTCTACTAAAAAAAAATATTGGGTATCTGGGACACAGTGTTTACAGAAAACAAAAGCATTCGAAGCAGTATCTAGAAGCGATAAGTTGTCATCCACTTCACGAACGCGCGGGCATCCCAATGACGGTGAGGAAATATTGCCAAAATAGCTAGAGCACCTTAGGCTTGTGTACAAGCAGAATGCCTACATTGGTAAATAGATACGTCGAGATTTGGAAACAGTATGTAGATGAACTATTTTCCTACTATATCCAATTAGAAATCAATACCTTAACATCGGTTTGCTGTATAATTCCTGAACAAATTCATTCTTCTGAGACGTAGCAAAATTTGCTGGTCTGAAGAGCGCGCCGCAGCGCGTAGTGTAAAGCAGTCGCTTTCCGTTTCTGGTGGTGGCGCCGCTGTGGTAATCGCAGATTTGGTGTCTCCCTGTGGTGGGAAGGCGGAAAAGTTGCCTGTTCACGTGCATTTAAGCGGCGCTATAGGCTCCGCAAGGGGTCAGTCTGAGTCTAGTCAGATGGTCAGCCGCCTCAGTGTCGGGCAGTCTCGCCGAGAATAGGCAGTTGGTCAGTCACTCGTCACCGGTTGTTGGTCTGTCTCTCGTTGGCATTTGTGCGGCAGTGTCTGTTGTCAGAAGTGCTAGTATGTGTTGGGCCGCCAGTCTGCTCGAGTTTGTTCGCGCAATGGGCATTGGCGGTTGGATCGATCGGTGATCGATCGCGCACTGGGACACAAGATGACTTGTCCGTCTTGAGCGTCGGCACATGTGTGGTCGCCACGTCAGTCCAGTGGGCCGCACCGTATAGCGAGGGGTAGTGGCTTCGCGGTCGACACGAGAGCAGCAGGAGCCAACCTACGACATCGGTCTGGCCGGGGCGAGCTGCGACGCCGTGAGACGGGAGATCGGCGCGCCTTCCTGAATCCGTTGAAGCGGCCGGCAGCGGACGGTTCGGGAGAACCTTGTGGGGGTGCTGCGCCAGGTCTTTGTCAGACATCGCAGTTTATTATAAGTGAAGTGATTTGCGATATGTTGTTTCATTTACTTGTTAACTTCTACGTGTTTCTTAGTCAGCCTCTCATTCCCAGCTTGCTCGTCTGTCTCTCGTCCGCATTTGTTAGGCAGTTAGTGTCTGTCTGTCGGTCCGCCGTACGTTAATAGCTGCCCTTGTCATGTTTGTCGGATTCGGTGTTGACGAATTTATTTCTTAAAGGCCGAATTCCTGAAATATGTTTCTATCTTGCTTATCATCTTGCGAGGTGGTATATGTGTAATGTAGAGCATGTTGTACATTTTATGTAAGTCTGCATTTTATGGGTTTCATTTAAATAGTCATTTTAGGTTATAAGCTTGCCACCCTTCCACCCTAAGAGACCTTTGAGAAAAAATTGCACTTTCGGTGGCAAATAATTTGAGGGTTGTACCATTTCCATTCCCCTTACGGGGTGCATAGTTTACATGTTTGTGTGAGTTGTTAAAAATTTTTGTTTAAAGTAATCCGGTGTGTTGCAGATTTGCACCAGTGTACTCTTTCTGACGTTGTTGCGAGCGGTCTTGACTACGGTCGTGTTGAAAGAGAGCAGGCAAGCTTCTCCGCCCGAAGGCTCCTACTGTTAATACTGTTCTTGCCTCTAAATAAAACTGTAATTTGATATTTCGAGGGTGCTTTTCTGCTTGTAATTTTAAGTCTGTTTTGAAAAGGCTTTTAGGATTAAAATTCAGATTTGTTAAATTGTGACTTGATATTTCTAGTGTGCTTTTCTGCTTATAATTTTAAAACTGTTTTGAAAAAGTTTTTAGGAATAATTTTACATTTGTTAAAAGTAATTTTCCATCAGTTACTTCCTGGCAACTACTTCCACGCTCACCTAGTGTGATTAAATTTGTCAATGTTCTTGATGAATCGCCAGTAAATAAAGTAAATTCTTTAAGAAAAAAAAATTGAAAGTAAATTCACGGTTCACTTCAAATTTATTTACTTAATCGTGTCTGAGCTACATCTATAATTAATTAATACGCTATATATACTAGATTACAAATACAAGTAAATGATAGTTATTCATTCATACATACATTCATGATCTTCACATATTGTAAGTCGTCATTATTGTCTAAAGCAAGGCTCATATCTCTCTCCAGTGTTCGGCACACTTCACTGCAGCGTCGTTGGCCAACCACAGGTCTTGGAAAGTGCATGGGGCCAGCAAAGATGGACAGGTCAGCAGGTGTGTCATGGTTTGTTTTCCTCCACTTTGGCAGGGCTCTTCTTCGGCGTATCCCCACTTGATCAGGTTATCCTGTGATCTTCCCATTTGACATCTAAGTCTATTTAGGCTCTTCCAGAATCTCCATTCGAATTGTGATCCAGCAGGAAGTTTTTCTTTAATGTTCCAACTTTTCAGACTGCCTTTATCCAATTTCTGTTTCCACATTGATTCTCTAGTTGTAGACTGATTTTCGGTTGGTGGACGTTCAACTTTTATGAAGTCTTTCCTAGATTTAAGTCTTGCCTCCGTTGGTTGATGTGCGTACAGGGGATGTCTTCTATCTTCGCATTGCCTGCTTCGTTCGGCCATCGCCAACGTTTTCCGTCTGATCTGTGGGGGGGCTATTCCAGAACACATATAAAGGAGATCACGGTTTGTAGGCTTCAGGCATCCCGTGATTAATCGACATGAGGCATTCAGTGCTGCGTCTAGCTTCTGAGCATGTGTCGATCTTCTCCAGACGGGGTATGCATATTCAGCTGGAGCAAAGCACAATGCCAGGGATGATGCACGTAGAATTTCGGGGTTTGCTCCCCAGTGTGAGTTGGTAAGTTTACGGATTATGCCGTTCCGTGTGTTGACTTTCGCTCTAGTTTTCTCTACGTGTTTCTTGTATGACAATGTTCGATCTAACGTGACTCCAAGATAAACTGGGTTTGGGCAGTGTTGAAGTTTAACTGAGTTCCATTCCAATTATAATTCCCTGTTTGCTTCCTTGTTGCTTAGATGAAATAAACAAGTCTGCGTCTTTGCTGGATTAGGTCGAAGCTGGTTCCCGTTGTAATATTCAGTTAGTTCTTCTAAGGCATCTGTTAGGTTTCTCTCAATCTGTTTGATTAATCTAGATTGGCATGCAATGGCTACATTATCAGCATAGATAAAACTTCTTGTCGTCGGTCCAACTGGTTGGTCATTTGTATACAGATTAAAAAGTAGGGGGGACAAAACACTACCTTGTGGGAGCCCGTTCTTCTGGTTCCTCCAGCGACTTCTTTGTTCTTGAAATTCCACATAGTATCTTCTGTTGGAGATCAGTGGTCTCACAACTTCAGTAAGGTGGTAGTTTCCCGTCACACTGAGCTACGTCTAAAACGACATGTATTCACTTCAAATGTAATAAATTTTCCTGAGGTACCAAAGTTTCCGGCCACATATCACCACGGATTTACAAAGGGTATCTCGTGCGTAACTCAGCTTGCCCTTCTCTTACAAGGTACTCTGCAAACTATGGATGCAGGGCAACAGACAGAGCCCATAGCGGAAAGCGTTTGACACTGTGCTCCACTGCAGATTGTTAATGAAGGTCCGACAGTACGGAATGGTTTCTTGATACGTTTGTGGCCCGAAGACTTCTTACGTAACTGGACCAATACATTGTGCTGGAGAGCAATTGTTCGTCAAAGACAACGAGTATCGTCAGTAGCCACGCAGGCAGCAGTGATAAGACTGCTCTTCTTCTATATGTACATAAATGATGTGATGGACAGAGTGAGCAACAATCTGCAACAGTTTGCTGACATCGTTGTAGTGTGCGGGAAAGTGTCGTCGTTGAGTGACTACAGGAGGATACAGGGTGAGTTTCACAGACTTTCTGTGGTCTTTCATTAATGTCAGCTTGCGCAAGGTATAGGAAAGCGTAAGTTAATATAGGCACGTAGGAAAAATAATCTCTTCAATCTTCCATTACTGCATTAGCGGTGTACTGCTTAACACAGTCAAAACACAGTCACGACGACCAGATATCTAGGCGAGATGAAAGGGAACGTACACGAAAAGAGGGCAGTAGGGAAGTCGAGCGGTAGATCTCCATTTATTGGGAGAATTTTGAGGAAGTGTAGCTCATCTCCAAAGGAGACGCGTGTAGAATACTAGTCCGATCCATTCTACAGTACTGTTCGCATGTTTTGGATCCCCACCAGGTCGGATTAAAGGAAGATATCGAAGGAATTCAGAGGCGTGATGCTTAATTTGTTACAGATAGGTTCGATGAACACACGAGTACTACGGAAACGCTTCGTGAACTCAAATGGGAATGCGGCGTAATGGTTTCTTCATATGAGGAAAGAAGAAGAAGTCAGTAAAACCCATGTCACGAAACTATTGGAGTGGGCATAATTTCGTAACCCAAGGAAGAAGCGTGCGTGACTTTACTGGTCAGAATTAGATGAGGCGTTGTGTGGAGTTGAAATATTCCCGTTGAAAAGTTCCCGACTCGCTTCGGCTTGACATCCTCTCGTAAGATCGTCAGGAGATTTTGATTGAAATCACCTGTGATGGTTGGCGCTTACGAGCATAACCCATTAGCACCACACCACGGTAGTCCGAAAAAGACATCCAGCATCACAGTTACGCCGCTGCCTCGGCTCGGTTGAAGTTTTGAGTGGATGTGAGCATTGTCGGAACCCAGAGGGCAGTGATCTTTGTCAAATACAACACGCTGAATCCATCACTAATTTCTGCTCTCTCCACTATCGCCTCGTTTATTATTCTCCTGTCTTCGAAAACCGGAGCTTCCAGTCCTCTTGTGATTTCCGGTACTTCACAGAGATGGGGTGGGGGGTGGGGGACTTTGGCTCAAATGGCTCTGAACACTATGCGACTTAACTTCGGAGGTCATCAGTCGCTTAGAACTTAGGACTAATTAAATCTAACTAACCTAAGGACATCACACACATCCATGCCCGAGGCAGGATTCGAAGCTGCGACCGTAGCGGTCGCTCGATTCCAGGCTGTAGCGCCTAGAACCGCACGGCCACTCCGGCCGGCTGGGGGACTTTCTTCTGCGTTATTCAGACTTGTTTGACATCACCGGCACCGTCTGCAACACCTAACCACCGATGCATGTGATGGAACACTTACTTCTGGACACATCTACGATGGAATTTCTATAATATGGACGTCGTAATAGGCCGATTAAATTCTGATTCAATAATGAGTTGTCCTCGGAAAGGACGTCTGTCGTTATTTTGGATGGAGTCATATGGAGAGCTACATACACTTTACCAAAATATAGTGTTGTACTTGTTGATTTTCTTGAAGTTCGCTTGGTTATCTAATTTTAAGGGTATGTTAATGCTAAGGGTCTCCTTTGTACACAGAACATCCATTGATGCTAGTATTTTGACGTCTGGTGAATCACTAACTGCGAAATAAAATAAAATTTGCACTTTGAATATCTGCATTTTAACTCTACAAAAATCGGTATGACAAATATAAAATTCATTCGCTTCCATGAGCCGTTAGTTACAACTACAATGTCTCCTTGCTAACGCATCACAAAACACGGCCCAACTCACTGAGAAAGGCAGAGTGCACTGAGGAAATTAAATCAATGCCTGTGACATCAGATTCTGCTTATTACGAAAATTGCCTTCCATTTTATATGCGTCTCGAGTTGACTGAATTGTTATTTCAAACGTCTTCATCATTAATCTTTAACTATTCGCTATCAGACTAATTTTCCCCCATGATCTGAGATAATCGTCGGCATGCCTAACCAGCGGACTATGGACTCGTCGGAGCGGACGAATTTTCTGGATCCTAATTTGATTTATTCTACAAAATCACAATATGGCAAATACTGGCACATGTAAGCTAGCCGTTAGTTTAAATTGAGGCCATTGCTACCTGCCGAGGAAGGACACGAGAGTGCCCACCGTTTTCGCGCAAATTGCCACCTTTTCAGCAGCCCCAAACCCCTGGAACATTGCTTCTGATCGCTGCACGGGGGAGCTAAAGGTGACCGCAGCGCTCGTTGGGTTAATGTACGGCCCTCTTCTTGTAGGCGGAAGCTTACTGTGTTGACGGATCGTCGGCCACAGAAGTGTGAGGGACGTTATGATCGTTCAGTTGTGTCTAACTGATCGAGCTGAGCGTCAGTGAGCAATTACGAAGATCGTGAGTTCGGGACCAGCCGCCATCTTAGCGTCGGCGAGGGTGCTTTGTGCACATTTTGCAGCCATGGACCGTTCCGCTCGCGATAGTGAAATTCATCTCAGAGTTCACATTCACAAGCGCTCGTAGTTGCTGATCGTTCAGCAGGCAATGTACCGGGTGCTGTTTAAGGTGATATTGGATTAGTTGTATGAAGTACCCTGCTTGGGCTGCCGTTCTTGTGTGTCAGGCTAACTCGCGAATGTATTATATTTTATTGGAGGAGCAATATAGTAGATTTTACCAGAGCAGACGCATTTTCTCCCGCGTGTGCCTTCCCTCTGATGTTCTACTGATTATGTCCATCAACTTTCAACAGAACTCCTGCTAGAAGAGAATTAGTTCAGTGCCAGCCACGGTCGGGACAGCAGCCGAAAGATGGGTGTATGGCAAGCCTCCACTCTTGCAGGGAAACTGAGAAATCGCCTGCACAAGTACATATTTTTCCATTTCTCTGCAAATTAACCTTCACTAGCGTTGATGCCATCGTCTACATTATCGGACAACCACTAAATTCGTGCCAAAATAAGAAGTACAGAAATAACATTTAAAGCAAAGAGGTGTTAACGTGTCAGGATTGGCCAGGAGGGGAAAGCAGTAAGCACCCGTTGAGGTGAAAAATCAAGCATGTTTTAACTGCATGAATGTTTAATGTCATAAAAAGGAAAGGCAGGCCCCGAGAAGCCACCAAGACTGAATGGGCTGCTGCTCGAGAGAGCCGGAGAGGAGAACGTCTGGTCGGGTTGGAAGCTGCGAGCAGAAGAGACCGGACGGCGTGTCCGCTAGTCCGCTCCCAGCGGCTGGCCGCGGTTCCACCTCCACTTGACCGCCTCCAAACCTCCCTATTGGTCGGCCAAATCGTAGACGCGCAGTTCGGTAGCGTTACCTCGTCAGCAACACGGGAGTGTAGCTGCTGATAGCTCAACACGTGAGTTTCAAAGTGGTTCTGTCTGGTTTCTTGCAACGTGACTGATCTGCTGTAACTAGCCGCCAGGCAGAAGGCACTGACGAACATCCAGTGAAAAATAAAAATCAAATTTATCAAATTTTTTGTTTAATAAATTCATTCAGTAACGACCCCCACTGTACAGAGGTTTACGTCGTATGAAAGGCATTAATTGACAACAATTTTGCAAAACTTGGTAAGTACGACGGTTCAATTCCGCGTCCGGCCATCCTGATTTAGGTTTTCCGTGATTTCCGGGATGGTTCCTCTGAAAGGGCACGGCCGACTTCCTTTCCCTTCCTTCCCTAAGCCGATGAGACCGATGACCTCTCAGTTTGGTCTCTTCCCCCAAACAACCCAACCCAAAACTTGGTAATCTAAATTTACAGATATTTTATTTTAAGGCTTCAAAATTGATTCTAAACGTATGTAATATAAATAGTCTTGTGTGAACTGATGAATTTTGGTCTATGTCGTTTTGTATGGCCATGTAAATATATAAAGAGTATCGAAGAATTCTGAATATATCTCGGGCTCGATTACATCACGACTTGTACTTTAACTGTGCGCTTGTAAACAAACAAAAGATGGATGAAATAGCTTTATTTTTTGACTGATAACCAAAACTTTATTACTACTCCTCGTAAATCTTAGGAAAGTGCGGTAAGGTAACCACTACATGTTTTGGAGCCAGCGTGGGGCAAGCAAATTGTAAACTATGAACGTTGTAATCAAAAAGTGACATAACCTTACGGTTCTCTCTTTTCTGTCATGCAGCAGTGTGTAAGCTGAAACTTTTGCATCCCTCCTCGAAGGCGGCACGTGGGTAGGAGCAGGAAAAGGTAATACACGGCGGTACTGCAAGTACAGTTAAAGCACCTTTGCTAGTGTATAAACATATGCAAACGTATTACATAACTTTAGGTGATGACACGTAGTTGCGACGTTGTGGCCCCATCGTAGCTGGTGCAAAGTCTGAATAGCAAACAAGGCTGAAGCGATGTTTCCTGGCTTTCTGCACCTGATGAAAAGGGGCAGAATCTGGAGCGATGCTACTAGAGCTCTCCAGCGCCGGCTAGAGGGCGCTGTCGTCGGCGTCTGTCGTAGTGCCAACTTAACTGGCAGCTGCGCCGTGGCATCCTAGCTATCGATACCACAGAAACATCTCACAGAGATGAGAAGCAGAGGAAAAAGCTAACAGACATTCTGCGAACCGTTAAGTATATCATCCTAAAAAAAAAAAAAAAAATTGTAGTTTCATAACGTCCTCTTGAAATACTTGCAGGTACTATCATTGCGACTGCCAGACCAGCAGACGCCTTTTAAAGGAAATGGAGCGGTCAGCACAAACTAGGGTATTGGGTACGTGCCTCTGTAGAGACGCCACACAATGGGGTAATTCCAACGTAAACAGTCGTTGCAACAAAAGGAGGCGGGGCGCCTGTTCCAGACCGTACCACCCGCCCCGCCAGACAATTGGCTGCTTCTCCAGCGGAGGCGGACAATGCTGGAGGCGGCGCCCGCGGTCAGAGGTCCATTAGGCGACCCGGACCGGAATTCCATCCAGCGCTGGCCGGAAAGCGCGCCGTGGCGCCGGCCCGGCAGCGAGCAGTGTGCGGTCGGGGCTCCCGCTCATCGGCATGCGACCGTCGCGGCACCTGCACACCAGTAATCTGCTTGTGAGCCCGCGCCGCCCCCGCCCCCGTCCCCACCCCCGCCTCGACCCTCTGCCGAACTAGCATCTGACCGGTGGCTGCCCTGGTCGTCCTTCAATATATGGGCTGTGCGTGCCGTGCAGCTATAACCCTAATGTACCTGCCACAGTTAGCGCCTGTGGAGAGATTCATCGCCTGTTCACAACAAACGACTTCTGAATTCTGCCA
The DNA here is from genome assembly GCF_021461395.2 of Schistocerca americana. Lineage (NCBI taxonomy): Eukaryota > Metazoa > Arthropoda > Insecta > Orthoptera > Acrididae > Schistocerca > Schistocerca americana. Next base: position 649,179,403 of record NC_060122.1, read on the forward strand.
TACATTATGAACAGCGGTGCAATGACCTCACTGCCCTCCCCATTCCAAACATTAACACACAGACGTGCGGATCTAACATCTAAAAGGGGGCAGGGGGAGGAGGCTGGAGAAGAGAAGTGTTCAAATGGTTCAAATGGCTCTGAGCACTATGGGACTCAACTTCTGAGGTCATTAGCCCCCTAGAACTTAGAACTAGTTAAACCTAACTAGCCTAAGGACATCACACACATCCATGCCCGAGACAGGATTGGAACCTGCAACCGTAGCGGTCTCGCGGTTCCAGACTGCAGCGCCTAGAACCGCACGGCCACTTGGGCCGGTCAAGAGGAGTGTCATGGGCCGTCATGTCGTCATGAACTCCCCCTTCCCACCCTCCCCCCTCCCGCCCGCCCAACAACTTATCACTAAATGCGCTTACACACTACTGGCCATTAAAATTGCTACACCACGAAAATGACGTGCTGCAGACGCGAAATATAACCGACAGGAAGAAGATGCTGTGATATGCAAATGATTAGCTTTTCAGAAAATTTACACAAGGTTGGCGCCGGTGGCGACACCTACAACGTGCTGACCTGAGGAAAGTTTCCAACCGATTTCTCATACACAAACAGCAGTTGACCGGCGTTGCTTGGTGATACATTGTTGTGATGCCTCGTGTAAGGAGGAGAAATGCCTACCATCACGTTTCCGACTTTCATAAAGGTCGGATTGTAGCCTATCGCGAATGCGGTTTATCGTATCGCGACATTGCTGCTCGCGTTGGTCGCGATCCAATGACTGTTAGCAGAATATGGAATCGGTGGGTTCAGGAGGGTAATACGGAACGCCGCGCTGGATCCCAACGGCCTCGTATCACTAGCAGTCGAGATGACAGGCATCTAATCCGCATGGCTGTAACGGATCGTGCAGCCACGTCTCGATCCCTGAGTCAATAGATGGGGACGTTTGCAAGACAACAACCATTTGCATGTACAGTTCGACGGCGTTTGCAGCAGCATGGACTATCAGCTCGGAGAGCATGGCTGCGGTTACCCTTGACGCTGTATCAGAGACAGGAGCGTCTGCGATGGTGTACTCAACGACGAACCTGGGTGCACGAATCGCAAAACCTCATTTTTTCGGATGAATCTAGGGTCTGTTTACAACATCATGATGGTCGCATCCGAGTTTGGTGACATTGCGGTGAACGCACATAGGAAGCGTGTATTCGCCATCGCTATACTGCCGTATCACCCGGCGTGATGGTATGGGGTGCCATTGGTTACACGTCTCGGTCACCTCTTGTTCGCACTGACGGCACTTTGAACAGTGGACGTTACATTTCAGATGTGTTTCGACCCGTGGCTCTACCCTTCATTCGATCCCTGCGAAACCCTACATTTCAACAGGATAATGCACGACCGCATGTTTCAGGTCCTTTACGGGCCCTTCTGGACACACAAAATGTTCGACTTCTGCCCTAGCCAGCACATTTTACAGATCTCTCACCAACTGGAAACGTCCGGTCAACGGTGGCCGAGCAACTGCCTCGTCACAATACGCCAGTCACTTCTCTTGAGGAACTATGGTATCCTGTTGAAGCTGCGTGGGCAGCTGTGCCTGTACACGCCATCCAAGCTCTGTTTGACTCAATGCCCAGGCGTATCAAGGCCGTTATTACGGCCAGAGGTGGTTGTTCTGGGTATCTATTGCTCAGGATCTATGCACCCAAATTGCGTGAACATGTAATTAAATGTCAGTTCTAGTATAATGTATTTGTCCAATGAATACCTGTTTTTTCATCTGCATTTCTTCTTGGTGTAGCAATTTTAATGGTTCAAATGGCTCTGAGCACTATGGGACCCAACTTCTGAGGTCATCAGTCTCCTAGAACTTAGAACTACTTAAACCTAACTAACCTAAGGACATCACACACATCCATGCCCGAGGCAGGATTCGAACCTGCGACCGTAGCGGTCACGCGATTCCAGACTGTAGCGCCTTTAACCGCACGGCCACACCGGCTGGCCGATTTTAATGACCAGTAATGTATTTTAAATACACTAACGGAAGAAAATCGCAGCAACAAAAAATTATTAACGCAGAGTAATGAAACTTAGAGAATACATTTGTCTAGATAACATATCTAAGTGACTGACATTGCAAGATCAAATGTTTATGCAAACACGGCATACGGCATTGCAAATATGAAATGCTGGTGCATTAATAACTGGAGTAAGCGACAAAAGTTGAATGCGAGTGTACAAACTTGGATGCATTATGTTTACAGCTGTCAGATATCAGTTTGTCGAATGGAGTTCCATGCCTGTTGGGCTTGGTCGGTCAATACAGGTACGGTTAATTGCTGTTTGTGGATGACGCTGGAGTTGCCGTCCGATTATGTCGCGTATGTTCTAGATTGGAGACAGATCTGGTGATCGATCAGGCCAAGGCAACATGTCGACACTCTGTAGAATACATTTGGTTGCGACAGCGGAATGTGGGAGAGCGTTATCCGGAAAATAACCCCTGGAATATTGTTAATGTATGGCAGCACAAGAGGGCGAATCACCAGACTGACTTGTGAATTTGCAGTCAGAGTGCGTGAAATAACCAGGTGAGTGCTCTTGCTGCCATACAGAATCGCAGCTCAGACCGTAACTCCAGGTGTAGGTCCAGCGTATGCAGACAGGTTAGCTGCAGGCCCTCAACTGTGCTTCTTCTAACCATCACACGGCCATCACTGGCATTGAAGCAAAGCCAGCTTTCACTGGAAAACACAACAGACCTCGACGCTGCCCTCCAATAAGCTCTCGCTTGACACCACTGACTTCGCAAATGGCGGTGCTTTGGCTCAGTGGAATGCACGCTACAGGACGTCTGGCTCGGCAGCTGGCCTTGAAGTTATCGATATGTAACAGTTCGTTGACTCACTTTGACTCCAACTGCTGCTGAAATTGGTGATGCAGATGTAGCAAGATGCACAAGAGTCATACACCGAACACGATGGTCTTCACTCTCGGTAGTGTCACATGGCCGCCTACATGAGACCGTACATTCTTGTGACCACCGAGGCAAGCAATCATGTACAGTGGCTCCACTGTTGTCAAGTCTTTCTCCAGTATCGCAAAAGGGACGTTCAGCTTCTCATAGCACTATTATACGACCTCGTTCAAAATCAGCGAGGTGCTGAAAATAGACTCTTTGTTACATCAAAGGCATTCTTGACTACAATCAACTCACCGCTCACCGGCGTTCTAGCACCGCTTTTATGTGACTGTCACAAAATTTGAATAAATATCATATTTCAGATGTAGAAACTTGCCTATCAACTATCGTTTGTGTCGCACATTTGTTTTTTGGCGTGGTGTTTTCTTCCCGTGAGTGTATATTAGTTTTCAAATTCTTCAGGGAGATCAATGTATCATGAAAGTTAAGAGTTTCGATACGGCACAAAATTCTCTTAAGTTATAAGCTACGTTTTCCACGAAGTGCTTATCCGTTTCTTGTCCATGTGGAGGGGTGTGTGCCCAATCCGCTTGTACAGGACATTCTGCAAGCTGCCAACTTCCTCTCAATGTGATATTATCCTATCCGGAATTGCAAAATTCAGGCTGTTAGGTCCGTCTGTCTCAAGGAAATTTTCAACCTAGTGCTGAGTGTGAGTTATAGACTGCTCCTCTCTGCTTGCGTAAATGAACTATGTCGTGTAGACAAGCAAGCTGCCACATACCGCGGCCTTACAGCACTTGTCATCACTCAGTGAAGGGTGGGACATTAAATTTCATATTACCCACATCTACCATGTATGAAACGACGGCTGATCATAACTATTCATGAAAAACCCTCGTATTAAATAACGCAACGGAACACTCTCAATGAAGCTGTCTTAAGGGTTGGCGTGGCTCCTGCAGACAAGTAAGTCTGACTTCATTTTTATATTTCGATTGGGGGGGGGGGGGGGGTCAGTATTCAGGTAGTGTAAAAATCTGAGATGAGGTGGAACGAACCCGTACTGATATTGACAATGATTTATGGTGGTTAACATCCCACATTAAATACTTGTGTTAAGACTGTAACCGAAATGAAATTACAGGCCATTATTTATGTAATGATCATTTTTGAAACACAAATTAAGAGGAAAAAGAAGCGTGATGAACTTAAAGATGGAAGAAAGAGAAATTGGAAACTATGCAAAGGGAGGATAATCGTGCATTAATTGCTTAAGAAATCCACACGTAATACAGCAAGAGAAAGTAGTTCATTCCACCATCATTGAAACTGTAGCGCGTAGAACCGCTCGGCCCTGCTACATGACTACTTCGTCTACATGTGGTAGGAAGACCGAACATGGAAAATAAATTCCAGGATAACACGATCTTAAACACGTAACTGCACTACAAATATACGACTATTAGCTAACTGCAGTAACTCTTATGAACACGTGCAAAGTAATTAGTACTTTCTGCACGTGTTTCCTCACTCAAAAAATTTCTGTCTGGTCAAAAAATACGAAATGGTTTCAGTCATATGACAACTTTTGTGAATTGTATGTACACACTCTTCTTAAGTAAAATGCGATGGGTAATTAATCAAAGGGAGTCCACTGGCTGATGGCACACGGTCGCTCACGACATGTACAAAGCCAGAGTACCTGTTTGAGCGTTATTCATGAAAATTAACTGAAAAACTCAACTACGCGAAATTAAAACCCTCCCAACCATTTCGTGAAGCAAACAAAATGTTTTTCTGTTAAAAAAAAAAAAAAAAAAAAAACGGGGAAAAAATCCTACCAAGATGTGTTCCCAAGAGCATTAGGTTTTACTGCCACTGCCACTTCAAACATGTCTGATACGTGTTAGCCGGCCGAAGTGGCCGTGCGGTTCTAGGCGCTGGAGTCTGGAACCGCGAGACCGCTACGGTCGCAGGTTCGAATCCTGCCTCGGGCATGGATGTGTGTGATGTCCTTAGGTTAGTTAGGTTTAACTAGTTCTAAGTTCTAGCCGACTAATGACCTCAGAAGTTGAGTTCCATAGTGCTCAGAGCCATTTGAACCATTTGATACGTGTTACTTACTGAAATTAAGGAAAACGTGGGAGGACCCACCAATATAATTTTCTTTTCACACAACCTGTTTATTTAACAATGTATAAACTGTCTTTTACAGATAATCGAAGTATTTAACCGTAAAATTTTCGTCAACAGAATGAACAAATTTGCAAAACTCTTTTGACCTTAAACCTTAAGCTGAATAAGCTTTTAATTTCTGCAAAAGAAATCTGAAGTGCTTTATTGCAAAACAGCAAACAATATGACAATGATAACAAGACAGTCGGACCTGCAACCCACCAGTTATAGGGTGAAACAGTGGTGTTTACTACTGCACTGGACACAGTCTGTCTTATTAAATGCCCTTCTGCAACACATGAAAACTGTATAAGCACCATTGATGAAAAGAGTGATTCAGTTACTCAAAACAGATGACTTAATCTAATTTTAATTTGTGGTAAGGTCTTATGGGGCCAAACTGCTGAGATCATCGGTCCCTAAGCTTACTCACTACTTAATCTAACTGAAACTAACCTACGCAAAGGACGGCACACACATCCATGCCCGAGGGAGGACTCGAACCTCCGACGGGGGGAGCCGCGCGGACCGTGACAAGGCGCCCTAGATCGCGCGGCTGAACCAGATGAATTAACATTTAATTTGAAAGCTGTATGACGAAAGGTTCGGAGTTAACATGCGCACCTGTGCTTAAAGGTTAATCAGATTAGCAAACAATATAACAATGATAAGGCATACTTCAAAGCAACCAGTCTCTTAATTTCAATCGGCAACCAAGGTGCGACTGAATCCCAACCCGTCCCTTCTGACAATTTTGTTTTGGCTAAAGCCCTGGTGACAGCTGGCTGTTAATATTTTCAAAGTTAAACTAATTGTCGGTTACTGAGACAGCTCTGAAGGAACGTCGTAAAACATTACTTGTGAACACTTATTACAAGTGAACTCACTCGGCAGAACCACAAGATCCAGCTAAAATATATTAATAGTGGCCCGGTCTTTCAACCACAGAAACGAACTGCTTAGCACAGCAGGTTGTTCAGATTCTAACTAATGACTGAGAAATGCAATTACAATCAAAGAATTGAACTGGTTAACAGCTAAATCTAACCACAAGGTCCCTCTTTTGTTTAACATCAACCTGTGCCTTAATACATTTGTTCCGGCTGTATTTACGACCAAGAGCTGATTAATTAGAACATTAACGATCGGGTACAAACCAGAAAGGAAAGGCAATATAATAGCGGGACAAATTTTCAAACGACAACTAGTGTTATAATACATTTTTTCCTGAGACATTTAAGTCTCTTCTTTATCTGTGACAACTGGCGTCTTAGTACAATACTACTGCCTATATTTACGACCAAAGAGCCGACCGAGAAAAACTCTGAGGGTCGGGTGCAAACCAGAAAATAATAAGGAGGGCAGGTAGACAATGAAACAAATCACCACGAGGATTACAGGATGTTACTCCGGTTTATCAGGAAGCAATTCCATGGATCCACGGTACGTCGCAGTGGTTACTGAGAAGTGCCGATGAAAGTCAGGCCACGAGCAGTCGTCCGACAAGAATGTTGCCAACCGACCGACGGGATGTCGGCCTGTTGCTCGTAGTCGACGCTGACCCCGGTGAAGTACTCCAGCTCGTGGCTTCGGCCGCTCAGACTTCGTGACCACCTCTTGTCGCGACGCTACCAGCCGTGCCTTCCTCTCGGGCCATTAAAAAAACAAAAGAAAAACGAAGGTTGTTGAAAATGGACGTCTCACCACGATCGGAGGAAACAAGTGGAAGAGGCTGTCATTCACAAGGAAACAGCTTTGATAGACTTCTCTGGGGAAAGATATCGATACTGGTACGACACAGCCTACAACACACAAGAAGGTCTTTGCATTCGTGACAGAAAAATTATCCACATGTACTCACAGATTCACACATTGCAGAGATTGTCTGGAGAAACTGAGAGGATATGAGGAGATTACTGGTTGATACTCATAAATATATGTATTCACACCTGCATATTCTCCTCTCAAGGGAGCAGAATAAGCAGGAAAAGTTATTTGTCCAACTTATGTAGAATCATTAAGCACTATAACACCCTCAGCAATAAAAGGTTTATACAGTCACGTTTCAATTTCAGCCATGTGACGGCATCCATTATGCCGGCAACAACAAATCCTACACGATTTGTTAGTCCACATGTAGGAACGGCAAACCAAAAGAAACTGACTTAGACATTACAGAAAGGGACTAAACGACAAAGATATAAGGTTATCGTATAGCTGTTGTCTGAAGACCTGTCTTCCCAATCTTTGAGCTACCAGTAAGTGAAATATTGATAACGCTGAGTGTATGCTTCGATTTTCTACCGTTTAAATCATGAAATTGTCGAAGTTCTGAAAGTTTGTTGCTGTTATAGTTCTTAAAATAACTGCACGACGTAAGTACTTTCGGATGATCTACACTCCTGGAAATTGAAATAAGAACACCGTGAATTCATTGTCCCAGGAAGGGGAAACTTTATTGACACATTCCTGGGGTCAGATACATCACATGATCACACTGACAGAACCACAGGCACATAGACACAGGCAACAGAGCATGCACAATGTCGGCACTAGTACAGTGTATATCCACCTTTCGCAGCAATGCAGGCTGCTATTCTCCCATGGAGACGATCGTAGAGATGCTGGATGTAGTCCTGTGGAACGGCTTGCCATGCCATTTCCACCTGGCGCCTCAGTAGGACCAGCGTTCGTGCTGGACGTGCAGACCGCGTGAGACGACGCTTCATCCAGTCCCAAACATGCTCAATGGGGGACAGATCCGGAGATCTTGCTGGCCAGGGTAGTTGACTTACACCTTCTAGAGCACGTTGGGTGGCACGGGATACATGCGGACGTGCATTGTCCTGTTGGAACAGCAAGTTCCCTTGCCGGTCTAGGAATGGTAGAACGATGGGTTCGATGACGGTTTGGATGTACCGTGCACTATTCAGTGTCCCCTCGACGATCACCAGTGGTGTGCGGCCAGTGTAGGAGATCGCTCCCCACACCATGATGCCGGATGTTGGCCCTGTGTGCCTCGGTCGTATGCAGTCCTGATTGTGGCGCTCACCTGCACGGCGCCAAACACGCATACGACCATCATTGGCACCAAGGCAGAAGCGACTCTCATCGCTGAAGACGACACGTCTCCATTCGTCCCTCCATTCACGCCCGTCGCGACACCACTGGAGGCGGGCTGCACGATGTTGGGGCGTGAGCGGAAGACGGCCTAACGGTGTGCGGGACCGTAGCCCCGCTTCATGGAGACGGTTTCGAATGGTCCTCGCCGATACCCCAGGAGCAACAGTGTCCCTAATTTGCTGGGAAGTGGCGGTGCGGTCCCCTACGGCACTGTGTAGGATCCTACGGTCTTGGCGTGCATCCGTGCGTCGCTGCGGTCCGGTCCCAGGTCGACGGGCACGTGCACCTTCCGCCGACCACTGGCGACAACATCGATGTACTGTGGAGACCTCACGCCCCACGTGTTGAGCAATTCGGCGGTACGTCCACCCGGCCTCCCGCATGCCCACTATATGCCCTCGCTCAAAGTCCGTCAGCTGCACATACGGTTCACGTCCACGCTGTCGCGGCATGCTACCAGTGTTAAAGACTGCGATGGAGCTCCGTATGCCACGGCAAACTGGCTGACACAGACGGCGGCGGTGCACAAATGCTGCGCAGCTAGCGCCATTCGACGGCCAACACCGCGGTTCCTGGTGTGTCCGCTGTGCCGTGCGTGTGATCATTGCTTGTACAGCCCTCTCGCAGTGTCCAGAGCAAGTATGGTGGGTCTGACACACCGGTGTCAACGTGTTCTTGTTTCCATTTCCAGGAGTGTATTAACTGAATTGCAATTTATTGGAAGATCTGCTGAAGGGATGTATAAGATTTGATGTGAACGACTTATACAAAATGTTTTAACATAATAATAATATAATTTCAATATTTTTGAAATCTTAGACATGCGTAGCTCATTAAAATGAACATGACAGCGAGTTATACCGTGCTCGGAATAAGTCAGTTAACCAGTGCACGTTTCCGTCCATGGTCAAATTTTAGCTGTGTAAATTAGTATTCCCCACATTCAAAAGTCCCCCCATGAACCATGGACCTTGCCGGTGGTGGGGAGGCTTGCGTGCCTCAGCGATACAGATAGCCGTACCGTAGGTGCAACCACAACGGAGGGGTATCTGTTGAGAGGCCAGACAAACGTGTGGTTCCTGAAGAGGGGCAGCAGCCTTTTCAGTAGTTGCAGGGGCAACAGTCTGGATGATTGACTGATCTGGCCTTGTAACAATAACCAAAACGGCCTTGCTGTGCTGGTACTGCGAACGGCTGAAAGCAAGGGGAAACTACAGGCGTAATTTTTCCCGAGGGCATGCAGCTTTACTGTATGATTAAATGATGATGGCGTCCTCTTGGGTAAAATATTCCGGAGGTAAAATAGTCCCCCATTCGGATCTCCGGGCGGGGACTACTCCTGGCGTTCTACGGATCGGAGCGTGGAATGTCAGATCCCTTAATCGGGCAGGTAGGTCAGAAAATTTAAAAAGGGAAATGGATAGGTTGAAGTTAGATATAGTGGGAATTAGTGAAGTTCGGTGGCAGGAGGAACAAGACTTCTGGTCAGGTGACTACAGGGTTATAAACACAAAATCAAATAGGGGTAATGCAGGAATAGGTTTTTATAATGAATAGGAAAATAGGAATGCGGGTAAGCTACTACAAACAGCATAGTGAACGCATTATTGTGGCCAAGATAGATACGAAGCCCACACCTACTACAGTAGTACAAGTTTATATGCCAACTAGCTCTGCAGATGACGAAGAAATTGAAGAAATGTATGATGAAATAAAAGAAATTATTCAGATTGTGAAGGGAAACGAAAATTTAATAGTCATGGGTGACAGGAATTCGAGTGTAGGAAAAGGGAGAGAAGGAAACATAGTAGGTGAATAGGGATTGGGGCTAAGAAATGAAAGAGGAAGCCGCCTGGTAGAATTTTGCACAGAGCACAACATAATCATAGCTAACACTTGGTTTAAGAATCATGAAAGAAGGTTGTATACATGGAAGAACCCTGGAGATACTAAAAGGTATCAGATAGATTATATAATGGTAAGACAGAGATTTAGGAACCAGGTGTTAAATTGTAAGACATTTCCAGGGGCAGATGTGGACTCTGACCACAATCTATTGGTTATGACCTGTAGATTAAAACTGAAGAAACTGCAAAAAGGTGGGAATTTAAGGAGATGGGACCTGGATAAACTGAAAGAACCAGAGGTTGTACAGAGTTTCAGGGAGAGCATAAGGGAACAATTGACAGGAATGGGGGAAAGAAATACAGCAGAAGAAGAATGGGTAGCTTTGAGGGATGAAGTAGCGAAGGCAGCAGAGGATCAAGTAGGTAAAAAGACGAGGGCTAGTAGAAATCCTTGGGTAACAGAAGAAACATTGAATTTAATTGATGAAAGGAGAAAATATAAAAATGCAGTAAATGAAGCAGGCAAAAAGGAATACAAACGTCTCAAAAATGAGATTGACAGGAGGTGCAAAATGGCTAAGCAGGGATGGCTAGAGGTAAAATGTAAGGATGTAGAGGCCTATCTCACTAGGGGTAAGATAGATACTGCCTACAGGAAAATTAAAGAGACCTTTGCAGATAAGAGAACGACTTGTATGAATATCAAGAGCTCAGATGGAAACCCAGTTCTAAGCAAAGAAGGGAAAGCAGAAAGGTGGAAGGAATATATAGAGTGTCTATACAAGGGCGATGTACTTGAGGACAATATTATGAAAATGGAAGAGGATGTAGATGAAGATGAAATGGGAGATATGATACTGCGCGAAGAGTCGAAACAAGGCCCCCGGAGTAGACAACATTCCATTGGAACTACTGACGGCCTTGGGAGAGCCAGTCCTGACAAGAATCTACCATCTGGTGAGCAAGATGTATGAAACAGGCGAAATACCCTCAGACTTCAAGAAGACTATAATAATTCCAATCCCAAAGAAAGCAGGTGTTGACAGATGTGAAAATTACCGAACTATCAGTTTCATAAGTCACAGATGCAAAATACTAGCACGAATTCTTTACAGACGAATGGAAAAACTAGTAGAAGCCAACCTCGGGGAAGATCAGTTTGGATTTCGTAGAAACACGGGAACACGTGAGGCAATACTGACCTTACGACTTATCTTAGAAGAAAGATTAAGGAAAGGCAAACCTACTTTTCTAGCATTTGTAGACTTAGAGAAAGCTTTTGACAATGTTGACTGAAATACTCTCTTTCAAATTCTAAAGGTGGCAGGGGTAAAATACAGGGAGCGAAAGGCTATTTACAATTTGTACAGAAACCAGATGGCAGTTATAAGAGTCGAGGGACATGAAAGGGAAGCTGTGGTTGGGAAGGGAGTAAGACAGGGTTGTAGCCTCTCCCCGATGTTGTTCAATCTGTATATTGAGCAAGCAGTAAAGGAAACAAAAGAAAAATTCGGAGTAGGTATTAAAATTCATGGAGAAGAAATAAAAACTTTGAGGTTCGCTGATGACATTGTAATTCTGTCAGAGGCAGCAAAGGACTTGGAAGAGCAGTTGAACGGAATGGACAGTGTCTTGAAAGGAGGGTATAAGATGAACATCAACAAAAGCAAAACAAGGATAATGGAATATAGTCTAATTAAGTCGGGTGATGCTGAGGGAATTAGATTAGGAAATGAGACGCTTAAAGTAGTAAAGGAGTTTTGCTATTTGGGGAGCAAAATAACTGGCGATGGTCGAAGTAGAGAGGATATAAAATGTAGACTGGCAATGGCAAGGAAAGCGTTTCTGAAGAAGAGGAATTTGTTAACAACGAGTATAGATTTAAGTGTCAGGAAGTCATTTCTGAAAGTATTTGTATGGAGTGTATCCACGTATGGAAGTGAAACGTGGACGATGAATAGTTTAGACAAGAAGAGAATAGAAGCTTTCGAAATGTGGTGCTACAGAAGAATGCTGAAGATTAGATGGGTAGATCACATAACTAATGAGGAAGTATTGAATAGAATTGGGGAGAAGAGAAGTTTGTGGCACAACTTGACCAGAAGAAGGGATCGGTTGGTAGGACATGTTCTGAGGTATCAAGGGATCATCAATTTAGTATTGGAGGGCAGCGTGGAGGGTAAAAATCGTAGAGGGAGACCAAGAGATGAATACACTACGCAGATTCAGAAGGATGTAGGTTGCAGTAGGTACTGGGAGATGAAAAAGCTTGGACAAGATAGAGTAGCATGGAGAGCTGCATCAAACCAGTATCAGGACTGAAGACCACAACAACAACAACAACAACAACATTCAAAAGTGACGAAACCTGTGTACAGTGAAATACGTTCAAAGAGTGATGGTAGAATTGGTTTGTTGTTAACAAGTGACAAACTCAACTATGGAGTCATTTCTGCATTCACTGTAAGCGTGAAAAGTATACATTATGAATAGAAAATTCTCTACAGAACAGCATGTGTTTGCTTTAGAGAGGTAGTGAAAATTTAATCAATATTATACAGATGTAAGTCGATCTTTCGTTCAAAAGTTGGAGCACATGCAGCCGCCATGCGGGCAAAGTATCCACAGATTAAATCGAAGCCTCGCGATGAAAGGTTTTGCAGCTGACTCACCAGGTAGAGACCTCCGAAAAGTAGTAACCGTTAAAGAAAACCTGCAGCTCGTTGCACAGGCATTCGGTCAATCACCGAGAAATTGGCAAGAAGAGCTTCTAAGGAACTGGAGTGTTTTGACAGAAGTGTAAGGAGAAAGTCAAAAACATTACATCTGAAGTTTTGTAAGCCTAAATTACTGTAGGCCCTAAACGAGTATGGTCGCGATCGAAGACCCGAATTATGTGAATGGTATGTGATCAGAAGTGGTCTGATGAAGCAAGTTTTATGTTAAATGAGAGACTTAACAAATATAATTGCGTGTATCGGTCACCTAAAAACCCGCGATTTGCTGTTGAGTAGGAGTTAAATGTTCCTGAATCTATGGTTTTGGTCTGGTATTTACAGTTAAGGAATGATGTGCCCTTATTTCTTTCGATGGGACCGTCACTGCGAAAAGTTATCGTGAAATATTAAGAGAAGTTATTATCGTATTAGAAATGCCCCTGTACTTGAAGCTCTATGAAACAACCTCATCTAACAGGAAGGCGTTGCTCCACCAAATTATGGATTACACGTCCGTCCGCTTTTGGATGGCCATTTCCGTGATTGGATAGGAAGGTGGTGTAAAACTGATTGGCTTCCAAGATCATCGGACCTCACATAGCGTGTTTTTTCAGTGCTGAGGATACTGAAAGACAATGTTTTTGCTACAAAACCGTTAAACCTACAACATTTAAAGGATTTCATTGAACAAGAATATGAAAAACGTAATCGGTCGTAATGGGAGTTACATGACAAGATATCGAACTCAGTGTTTAAACGATGTGCTAAATGTCTAGATAACCTTGAAGGACACTTTGAACAGTCTCTGTGCAACAAAGTACTTTATATAGACCATTAATACTGACTTTTATCGCACCATATATTTGGGGGTTGCGGCTGGGGCAGTAACTAACTCTCTGTACCTCCCCTAGAATGGACCCTGTATCCGAGCTTCAACGCAATCTGTAAACCGAACACAAAGAAGAGCCGTCAGTGTTCAGGCTAAAGGCCTCCTCCAGATGTTTCCATGGCTTATACACTATCGATCAAAAGTATATGGACAACTGCTATTGCACATATATATGGAAAGCGCCGACCATTCGCCTTTGTGAGGGCTTGAACTCTGCTAGGAACACTTTCAATAAAGTATCGGAACAGAGGTTTTCCCCAAGGACCGCAACCGGAGGAGGTAATGATGTTTGACGTTGGGGCCTGGAGTAAGGTCCACGTTCTAATCCATCCCAAAGATTTTCCAAATGGTTCGGGTCGGGACTCTGCGCAGGGTAGTCCATTTCAGAAATGTTACTCTCCAGAAACAATTGCCTCACAAATACCGTTTTACGATGTGATGCATTTTCATCCTGATGCAAACAGTCATCGTCTACCAAGTGTTCCTGTGCTGTATGCATTACGCAGTTCTGTAAAACGTCTTCACATCCTTCTGCGACTAGCTTTTTCGTACTGAATAAGGAGAGCAAACCCTAAACACGAAAAACACACCCATACCGTAACACCACATCTTCCGTACTTTGCTGTTGGCAAATCAATGTAGGTGCTGCAAAGAGGCACACTGGAAATTGCTTGGAGAGATATTAACACAAACTAGCATTCATCGAATTCGTTTAGCTGTGACTCTGCTTGTTCCTTCGCGTTTCTATTTCACGCTCACATCACCAGCAGTCGTGCTTGGGTAGCTCAGACTGAACAGCACTTCCTCGCGAAAGGCAAAGATCCCGAGCCCGACTCTCGGTCCGGCACACAGTTTTAATCTGCCAGGAAGTTTCATACAATATCTGATCGAAAGTATCCCATGCAGCGCGAAACTGACCACTAGGTGTCTCGAACGGCAGACCCGCCAGCATAAAAAGAGGCTGGAGTATTGTCAATAGAAAACCAGTAATAGTAGAATGGACGTCAGGAGACCTCTGTGGCTCTGGCCGTTGACCGGTCACTGGATAGCACCTGAGTAGCAAATCCATTAGAAAACTTTTAACCCTGCTGATGCTGTCAAGTCGACTGCTGGTGATGTGAGCGTGAAATAGAAACGCGAAGGAACAAGCAGAGTCACAGCTAAACGAATTCGATGTATGCTAGTTTGTGTTAATATCTCTCCAAGCAATTTCCAGTGTGCCTCTTTGCAGCACCTACATTGATTGTAAGGTGTCCAGTTAAGATCCTATGTTGCTTGCTATTATTATCACCTCTAAATAATGCATGTCTCGCCTGCTAACTAATTTAGACTAATCTGTCTGCAGTCCTTCCATCTGATCTTGGGTCACCTTGTGTTTCTTCCTCCTATTCGTTAGTACCTGTGTAATTTGTGTAATACTTTTGGTAGTCTGTCATTCTCCAGTCTACTGACGTATTGTTTCCATTTTCCTCTGTGTTATTGTAGTATGTTTATTATTTAGAGACATTAATCCTAATGCCGGCCAACGGCCTTGCCGTAGTGGTAACACCGGATTCCGTCAGATCACCGAAGTTAAATGCTGTCCGGCTGGGCTAGCACTTGGATGGGTGACCATCCGATCTGCCGAGCGCTGTTGGCAAGCGAGGTGCCCTTGTGAGGCACATTGAGGAGCTACTTGATTGAGAAGTAGCGGCTCCAGTCTCGGAAATTGACAAATGGCAGGGAGAGCGTTGTGCTGGCCATATGCCCCTCCATATCCACATCCAGTGACGCCTATGGGCTGAGGATGACACGGTGGCCAGTCGGTACCGTTCGGCCTTCATGGCCTGTTCGGGAGGAATATAGTTTTTTTAATCCTAATACCACTCATATTTCTCTATTTCGAATTTGATCTAACCTTGCGTATTCTACTACATGAATGCATAATTTTATTTCTGTACTCTTAGAATCTTTATATATCCGTTTTTGTGGTTATTCAGATTTCATTTTCGCAGATTACATCCGGGAGTCATATGTTTTGTAACAATTAATTCGTTCAGTAGCACCAATCATAAGTTAAATTGATTTGGCTTATTTTTAAAATCAGTTTCGCCTTCGTGTGATGTAATGTATCCTAAGTGTTTATTTTTTATTTGCGCTATTATTTTACCATTTATTACAGTTTTGACCTAATTTTGTTTTTACCATAAAATACTGTTATTAAGGTTTTGTAATAAAATATCCACAAGCTGTATGATCACAGATTCTTTGTAGTTCATACGCTGCTCTTTATACAGGTTGGTACATTGATAGTGACCGGGCCAAATATCTCACGAAATAAGCATCAAACGAAAAAACTACTAAGAACAAAACTCGTTTAGCTTGAAAGGGGAAACCAGATGGCACTATGGTTGGCCCGCTAGACGGCGCTGCCATAGGTCAAACGCTAATCAACTGCGTTTTTTTTAAAATAGGAACCCCCATTTTTATTACATATTCGTGTAGTACGTAAAGAAATATGAATGTTTTAGTTGGACCACATCTTTCGCTCTGTGATAGATGGCGCTGTAACAGTCACAAACGTATAAGTACCTGGTATCACGTAACATTCCGCCAGGGCGGACGGTATTTATTTCGTGATACATTACCCGTGTTAAAATGGACCGTTTACCAATTGCGGAAAAGGTCGATATCGTGTTGATGTATGGCTATTGTGATCAAAATGCCCAACGGGTGTGTGCTATGTATGCTGCTCGGTATACTGGACGACATCATCCAAGTGTCCGGACCGTTCGCCGGATAGTTACGTTATTTAAGGAAACAGGAAGTGTTCAGCCACATGTGAAGCGTCAACCACTACCTGCAACAAATGATGATGCCCAAGTAGGTGTTTTAGCTGTTGTCGCGGCTAATCCGCACATCAGTAACAGACGAATTGTGCGAGAATCGGGAATCCCAAAAACGTCGGTGATGAGAATGCTACATCAACATCGATTGCACCCATAACATATTTCTATGCACCAGGAATTGCATGGCGACGACTTTGAACGTCGTGTACAGTTCTACCACTCGGCACAAGAGAAATTACGGGACGATGACAGATTTTTTGCACGCGTTCTATTTAGCGACGAAGCGTCATTCACCAACAGCGGTAGCGTAAACCGGCATAATAAGCACTATTGGGCAACGGAAAATCCACGATGGCT
The DNA here is from genome assembly GCF_021461395.2 of Schistocerca americana. NCBI lineage: Eukaryota > Metazoa > Arthropoda > Insecta > Orthoptera > Acrididae > Schistocerca > Schistocerca americana. The sequence continues at coordinate 649,196,273 of NC_060122.1, forward strand.
GCGACAAGTGGAACATCAGCGACCTTGGCGGGTTAATGTATGGTGCGGCATTATGGGAGAAATGATAATTGGCCCCCATTTTATCGATGGCAATCTAAATGGTGCAATGTATGCTGATTTCCTACGTAATGTTCTACCGATGTTACTAAAAGATGTTTCACTGCATGACAGAATGGCGATGTACTTTCAACATGATGGATGTCTGGCACATAGCTCGCGTGCCGTTGCAGCGGTATTGAATAGCATATTTCATGACAGGTGGATTGGTCGTCGACGCACCATACCATGGCCCGCACGTTCACCGGATCAGACGTTCCCTGATTTCTTTCTGTGGGGAAGGTTGAAGGATATTTGCTATCGTGATCCACCGACAACGCCTGACAACATGCGTCAGCGCATTGTCAGTGCACGTGCGAACATTACGGAAGGCGAACTGCTCGCTGTTGAGAGGAATGTCGTTACACGTATTGCCAAATGCACTGAGGCTGACGGACATCATTTTGAGCATTTATTGCACTAATGAGGTATTTACAGGTAATCATGCTGTAACAGAATGCGTTCTCAGAAATGATAAGTTCACAAACGTACATGTATCACATTGGAACGCCGGCTGGTGTGGCCGTGCGGTTCTAAGCGCTTCAGTTTGGAACCACGTGACCGCTACGGTCGCAGGTTCGAATCCTACCTCGGGCGTGGATGTGTATGATGCCCTTAGGTTAGTTAGGTTTAAGTAGTTCTAAGTTCTAGGGGACTGATGACCTCAGCAGTTAAGTCCCATAGTGCTCAGAGCCATTTGAACCAGTTAAGTCCCATAGTGCTCAGAGCCATTTGAACCATTTTTTCACATTGGAACAACCGAAATAAAATGTTCAATCGTACCTACGTTCTGTATTTTAATTTAAAAAACCTACCTGTTACCATCTGTTCGTCTAAAATGTGAGCCATATGTTGTGACTATTTCAGCGCCATCTATCACAAAACGAAAAAAGTTGTCCAATTAAACGTTCATATTTCTTTACTTACTACGCGAATATGTAATAAAAAATAGGGATTCCTATTTTAAAAACGCAGTTGATATCCGTTTGACCTATGGCAGCGCCATCTAGCGGGCCAACCATAGCGCCATCTGGTTTCCCCCTTCAAACTAGACAAGTTTTGTTCTTTGTAGTTTTTTCGTTTGACGCTTATTTCGTGAGATATTTGGCCAGGTCACGATCGTTGGACCACCCTGTATATTATTCTGTTAGCAATAATTATCTAGTCATCTAGACATAGAATCATCGATATACAGGATGTATCAGAAGTGATGGTCAATGCACACATAGAAAGTAAGGGCCGTTAGTAGCTAAAAAGCTCCAATAAACTTGGGTCCACCAATCAACCATTGTCGAGATACAACACATTTTCTGTTGCAGCTAATTAGTGTCTGGAACTCCTGGTATCTCTAAATGTTAAAGTAGGTGTTCGAAATGTTGTTCATGCGTCTGAATGCGACACTGAACTCGCCTCTGAAATGAGTTGCAAATCCTCTGAAGCAGTCCTGGGGAATTCGGTAAATGCTTGAGGGCTGCTTCAATCCGCAAGCGTAATTCCTCAAGAGAGTTGACCTCGTTAGTGTAGACCAAGCTTTTGACATGACCCCACACACAGAAATCCGTGGGATTTAAATTCGAAGACCTTGGAGTCCACGGCACCGGCCCTGCTCTACCTATCCAATATTGACCATACGTCTGAGTTAGATTCCGGCGCACCCGTAAATGAAAATGTACTGGAGCACCGTCATGCATGAACCACACGTTCAGGCGTTGGTTCAGTGGGACATTATCATTTACATCTGGAAGTACAGTCCGCAGAAACCGAACGTATTGCTGTCCGGTTAGCCTCTGCGATAGGAGGTGTGGTCCATTTGTGTGGTCTCCGAGCTGTCATGCCGAGACGTTCAACGATTAACACTGCTGATGTTGTGATACGTGTGCTTCATTAGGATTGACATCGGTCCAAGTGTGACAGTTCTTGTAGTTAAAAATACCGTCATGGGTAAATCCACCCTCATCCGTGAACAGAATACTGCCTACAAGCAGGGAATTCAGGGTACACTGTTGTTGCACCCATTGGCAGAAATTCTCTCTGTGAGGGAAGTTCCATTTTTGAAGGCTTGCACAATGTGAACTCCACCACACAAGACACGGTCTTGGGTAGCAATCCTCCTTACTGAAGTACTCGGACGTTCGTGTACAATGCCTAATACCCACTCCTCAATATCGGGTGTTACGGATCTGATTCGACCTTCCTGTACGTACGAGTACATGGTGTGCGAAACTGCCGGTTTCTTTAAGACGCTCATGTAACCGGATAAATGTACGCCTGTTGAGCTGCCTGCGCAGAGGAAAAGCTTCTTCACACAACCTCAATGGCACTGCCATTGGCTTTGCCACACATGAAGTGCGTGTCAGCGTACTCTTCACTGAAGTAACCTCTGTCCATGGTGCCTTCACGTTCGTAGCTGATTGTGGGGGAAGGGAAGTAGTTTCGCCTGCTTAACCAAGGAGAGAGCTGATCCCAAACCTTGGGATACCAACGTAAATACCACGGTATCCAGGGGCGTTCACAGATAGTTCCGAACTCGAATTAATGCGATTCCTCGGGCCTGTTCTTTTCATGTGTGAATTATAAACCATCACTTCTGAAATACCATGTACACTCTTGATTTTAAAGATTAAAAGAATAAAATGGAAGTTATTTTTATTAATTATTCCAAAAACGATTTCGTTTATGTCAATATCGAAAAGCACCCTCGTCTTAAACCTAGGTCGAAGCTGTCTCTATTTTGATTTCTTTTGGCTGCAAAAAATGTATGTTTCTCATCATACATACAAATTGCAGAATGTACGAAGATATGCATAAGCCAAAGAGACGGAAATTTCATTGTACGGTTCAGCGAACACTTGGATGTTCTTGGATTAGAAAAACCTAATTACTCCTTACATGAACATCAAGTGACAGACGTAGCACACAACCTAAATATACGGTACCTGGTCAACAAAGATAAGAAAATGATTACTGATTTCAGCAGCAGATATTCAGCATATAAGGAGACTTCAACTTTAGTTTAACTTCCGATATAAACAGCTGTATTAGTTAGCCACATGACGAATGTGAACATAAAAATGATTTTGCAATGGATATAATGGCGGAAAAATGTGTCACAGATTACAGAACCAAAGTAAGTGCACCTTTTGTAACTAGTATTTAAACATGAACGGACGACTCAGGGTGGTTGCTGTATTCCATATGCACTCAGGACAAACGTTACACCGATGAGAATCGAAATATAAGTGTCTGCACTTGATTCGCGTGAACAGGACTGTTGTGATGGTTGACTTTTTGCAGCGTAATAGTCGTCGAACTCTCGTCTTTTCTCTCGGCAGAGGTGCACAATGTGCCAACAGTGAAAACATCCTGGCGTGTTGTTCTCTATTCTCCAGATGTCTCTTTTTCTGTGTGACGTACTTGGAGGAGTTGATTGAGGTTTCGACGTGACAATGTTTGGTGAACACGCCGGGCACTTCAAACTATCGATTTACGCAGATTACAATCGAATTTTCGAAAAGCCTACCTCAAAACTGGTGAGACAAAAGCGTTACCTTAAAATGAAAATGTTCACACGCCTTCTGGGGTCCGCAGGTAACAAACGCACTACCTTGGAACACAGAATGACTATGATATTGAAACCTACGTCACGTTCAGGGTGTCGATTTGAAGCCTCGGCCGGCCATTAAAATGCCATCGGCTGGTGCCGTAGCTCCACCCCCCCCCCCCCACCCGCCCCCCTCCTCTCTCATCTACGGCGTAGCCGCCTTGTCACGCATTGTCCAGCACCGTGCGCGTTGCCGAGTGTGGAATTTTTATGACTCAGCGGACATGCATATGGCGACCGCGGCGGCCTGTCAGTCACGCATTTGACAAGGACAGAGAAGAGTTCGTGAGATTTTAACGTGACGTAGACGCGCAACCTATCACACCTCCAACGGAGCCACAGGACTGAAATAGTTTCTGGCCCATAAACACTATCTCTAGGAAACTTCAGCAACTCGATATTATACAATCGGTATATAGGATGTGTTCGATGAAACTGTAAACAGGGTTACGCGACTCGCTTCTATGTCATTCATTTCACAGACGTTTGTAAGTCATTCTACCAACTTCACTTACCAAATCAGCCCTGATGTCATGTCCACTGAGATGTTTATCACATAACAGGTATTACATGATGAACTGTTGTTCCATTTGCATCATCCGTTTGAGGTGTGCTCCCTAACCCCCCCCCCCCCCCCCCCCCAGCAAAGATTGTAACAGTTTCCACCTGCTCTCGTGAAATGAAGAAACTGTAAGTAGAGAATTTTCCTGCCGATATTCAAAACTGCATCTTCCGAGCACGGCTTTTGCACCAGAGCCGTTGTCTCACTGTTTTCGTTCAACAACGCCAACTCGCTTCCACGACACACCAGAATTTGCGGAGGAGTCGTTGATCGGGGTTCGCGTGAAATGGTTGCATGCAGTTGTGTCGCATCAAAAACAATTTGAACAGTTGTCAGATTTGATGAAATATAAATCTGAAAGTTTTTCGTCGCCTGATATGGCAAAAGCGAGGAAGCATTGGAAGAATGAGCCATTGTACACATATCAAAAAAGTTTTGCATCACGCCGGTTCCCAGAACTCTTGAAGATAGACGTTGACTGTGGTAATTGTATCACAGACACAGTCCCTTTGACATAAGAGATGTCACTAAACCCACCCAAAGATGTAAAAAACCATGCATGAGCAGTGCCTATTAGACGGAGGGGGTCCGACAGCCGATCAGCCATCAGGAAGAAGGTACACGACTCGTGTTGTCTGTAGTTCAACCATGCCTTGACGGACAATACCGCGGTTCGATTGCTTCCGCATTGTTACTATGTGCCTGGAACTGCTCTCAACAAGGGAAGTGTCCAGGCGTCTCTGAGTGAACCAAAGCAATGTTGTTAGATCATGGAGGAGATACAGAGAGACAGGAACTGTTGATAACATGCCCCGCTCTGGCCGCCCAAGGGCTACTACTGCAGTGAATGACCTCTACCTACGGATTATGGCTCGGAGGAACCCTGACAGCAATTCCACCATGTTGAATAATGCTTTTCGTGCAGCCACAGGACGTCTTGTTACGACTCAAACTGTACGCAGCAGGCTGCATGATGCGCAACTTCACTCCCGAGGTCCATGCCGAGGTCCACCTTTGCAACCACGACACCATGCAGCGCGGTAGAGATGCGCCCAACAACATGCCGAATGACCCGCTCAGGACTGGCATCACGTTCTCGTCACCGATGAGTGTCGCATATGCCTTCAAGCAAACAATCGTCGGAGACCTGTCTGGAGCCAAGCCGGCGAGGCTGAAAGCCTTAGACACACTGTTCAGCGAGTGCAGCAGGGTGGAGGTTCCCTGCTGTTTTGGGGTGGCATTATATGTGACCAACCTTCGCCGCTGGTGGTCATGGAAGGCGCCGTAACGGCTATGCGATACGTGAATGCCTTCCTCCGACCGGTAGTCAGCATACTGGCGAGGCATTTGTCTTCGTGGACGACAATTCGCGCACCCGTCGTGCACATCTTATGAATGACTTATCTCAGGATAACGATATTGCTCGAGTAGAGTGGCCAGCATGTTCTCCAGACATGAACCCTATCGAACATGCGTGGGACAACCTGAACCAACAGTGCCTTTATGAACTTGTGGATACTACGCCACGACGAATGCAGGCATGCTTCAATGCAAGAGGATGTGCTACTGGGTATTAGAGGTACCGAGGTGGTACAACTTGCAATGTGTGGTTTTAATGAGCAATAAAAAGGACGGAAATGATGTTTATGTTGATCTCTATTCCAATTTTCTGTACAGGTTCCGGAACTCCCTGAACCGAGGTGATGCAAAACTTTTTTTGATGTGTGTACTATCGCTCGGGTGACATAGTCTGGTTTACGGACGAGTCGAAAATAGATGAAGGTGCTGGGGTCGTGGTGCACAGTGTAGAACATCGACTAGAGAGCGCAGTCACTTTAGGGAAGCTGGTTACGGTAATCCCGGCCGAGTTATTTGGTACCACGCTATGCGCAGATGAGAATGTACTTAGGTGCTGCAAGGATCTAGCATCTACTTTTATTCAGACAGCCAAGTAACTCTGAAGTCTCTATCAGCGACTGCAACGCAGCAGGAGATCGTCCCACCATCCAAGGGGAGCTTTGCGAAGTAGGCGGCAAGCACCAGGATAGACCTGCTGTGCGTCCCTGGTCACTCATGTGTTAATGGTAACCAATAAGGTGATAGGCTAGCCAGGACAGAGGCAACGACCACATTTGCTGGACCGGAAGCTAGGGTGACCTGGTAAACGGACTCCTACTACTCTTCAAAAGTGCTTTACCAGAATGGCAGGAAAAGATACTGCACAATAAACTTAGTTTCGGTATTGGTCTCGGGGGACCAAGTCCAATGTTGTTTTCTCCCACAGATTAAATCAAAACACCCTTTCAGAGCAATTCGTTTTTTGAAACGTGAGGAACTTAAATTTTCGTAGGGTACAGTGACACATCGGGAGACGTGCAATGAAATTTGCTCCTGGTGTTAACGATTGGTTACCCATGTCCGGTCGCCACAAATTACGGTGTAGAAACGAAGTATGAGCAAAAAATGTAGGGGAAGAGTGATTACAAATCTAATTGTATTATCTCGAGTGCTGAAAATATTGAAAACGACTGCCTATTCTTTTGAATATTTTAATATCAAATCAACGTCCTCCGAGTTTTAGCATTTTCTCACTTTCACTTACAGTAGTATAACTGATCCACGAATCACATGTTTACGCTAACAGTCATCGAGTTAGACTGAGTTACATGTTCAAACGGTAACGCACAAGGCTAGATCGAGTGTTGGCTACTACACAACTTTTCACGTGTGCCCTCATAGGGTGCATTTTCATGATACTTGGGTCATCACCGCCTACGTTCGTTATAGTAATCTACGAGGGTAAGTCAAATTAAATCCGTAAATTTGTAATAACAAATCTAAATTTCGAGCCGTTATCCTGTAAGTTGGTAAGTGTGCTACAAACAGCGTGCAGAATGGCCTGTAGGTGGCAGCATAGTGCAGATGCACACATATCGTTGCAGTATTAGTATAAAGATGGGCACCCCACTTGCGACTAGCACCAGGGAAGAACAGCGTTCTGCTATTCAGTTTTTGCGTAGTGAAGGAGTGAAACCTATTGAAATTCATCGACGAATGAAGGTTCAGTACGGTGATGCATGTTTGTCACAGCAGCAAGTCTACGAATGGAATAGGAAGTTGATGCTCCTCGTCCAGGTCATGCACAACGAGTTGTGACTCCACAGAACATTGAAGCAGTTGAAGCCATAGTGATGCAAAACCTCCGAGCGACACTGAATGACATTGCAGCATGTGTACAGATTAGTCATGGGTCAGCACACCACATTGTGCATGATGTGCTCCCGTTTCACAAAGTGTCTGCAAGATGGGTGCCACGGCAGCTGACTCCTGAAATGAGAGAACGACGTGTTGATGGTTGTGAAGAACTTCTTCGGCGCTTTGAACGAGAAGGTAATGGCTTCCTTGCAAGAATCTTTACTGGGGACGAAACCTGGGTTCACTTCCACCAACCAGAAACGAAGGAGCGAGCAAGGAATGGCGCCATTCCTCATCACCAAAACTAAAGAAGTTTCGAACAGAACCATCAGCAGGGAAGGTTATGCTGACTCTCTTTTGGGACGGAAAAGGCGTCATTTTGGAGCATTACATAAATAGAGGGACCACTGTCACCAGTGCTTCATACACAGATCTCTTAAAAAATCATCCGCGGCCTGCAATCAAATCAAAGCGACGTGGATTGCTGTCGGCAGGTGTCCTTTTGCAACATGACAATGCAAGGCCCCACACTGCCCGTACAACAGTTGCAACAAACACAGACCTGCATTTTGAGTGTCTTCCTCATCCACCATATTCACCAGACCTTGTCCCAAGTGATTTCCATATGTTTGGACCACTCAAAGACGCAATGGGAGGAAAGAAGTTCTATTCTGATGAAGACGTATGCCATACGGTGTATGAGTGGTTGCGCGGACTAGCAAAGGAATTTTTTTCGAAAGGAATTTACGTACTTTGTAGGGGCTGGAGGACTTGCATTAAGCGTGGGGGAGATTATGTTGATAAGTGATACAGCTTTGTACCACTTCTGCACAATATATAATATTTGAAAAATATTTAAGGTTTTAATTTGACATACCGTCGTATTTCATTTGTTGCCCTTTGCAACTTAATTTTTAGAGTCACCGACTTAGCCTGGGTTACATGTTCAAACCAAAATGCACAACGCTATATGGAGTGGAGCTACATGTTCAAACCATAATGGACATTTCTATATGGAGCGTTAGCTACTACAGAACTTTTCACTTGCGCCCCCACAGGTCGCATTTTCATGATACTTCGGCCATCTCCGCTCGTATTCGTTATAGTAATCTAATTCATTTGTTGTTTCTGCAACTTAATTTTTAATACATAAAATTACAATTATAAAGCTTCAGCATAAGTACAGATTCCAGCAAAGTTAGATAGGTTTCTTAACAAGTACTTTGGCGCCAGTTGTGGTACGGGAGTTAATCCGGTGAGCTGTCGCCTGCTGGCTGAAATTTCGGAACTTCACCATTTGTCATTAGCGGAGTGCATATCTTGCCTCACTCCTGTTGGCAAAGTTTTATATGGACATCAAATGATGACCCACAATGTGACACGTATGCGACGTGACGAAACTTATGGCGATTTAGGAAACGGCTTGAGGTAATTTAGATACCTGAGTAACTGGATGTAGCTTGTAAGCTCCCTTCTCCTTGGAGATTATATGGGTTAATTAATGATTATTATGTTACAATCCTCTTGTTGCAATTGACCGTGTATATCGAAACTTCGTTCATTGTTAAATACAATGATGTGTTAGATGTGTTACTAACTGATGGAGTAGCATTAAGAACTTGTAAAATTTAATATATCTCCTTTATCACACTGCACAGACATAACACACTATTATTCAAACTGTGTGCCACTACTATTAAACATAGAGATAACTCCTTCGCTACGCAACCACCTTTGGCTCATGCAGCCTACACCTTCCACAGCTTCTCAACAATTGCTTCTGCTTGCGACTCCCTGCGCGACTGGACAGCGTCGCCCTCCAAAGAACAACCACTTACAGATACTACACACCAGTACCCTCACAGGCATAGTAGTAGAAGTCTACGAAGACCGTGCAGCAGAAAACGAAAGGCTTGAACAAGGAGATCGGAAGCATAGTGGAATAAACAGGGAGTCGCCGCAGTGAGTTGTGATAATACCAGTTAATTGAACGCTCTCCTGGAAGAGGGAATGGAATGAAGGCAAAGGCAGTGATATTTGACATCTTCGAGAGAATACCAGTGTTTGTCCAAAATGGAGTTCAACAGCGATTGCACGTTACTGCTCCAGCGCCTTGTCGGCAACACATGGTGCACCAAAGACACAGTGATCTGGCGCATAATTACACGTATTGCTTGTGATTCAGAGTCCCGAATCGCTGGCTGAATGACGCTCACTTTAGCGCCGGACGCGCCGCGGGTGACTGCGCTCGCGCCTTTCAGCAGCGCCCCGGGCTCGAGCCACGGGCACCAGTCGTTTCGCCCACCTGGGCTCCTCACATCAGCCGGCGACAATGGCCGCCTATTTCCTCGGCGGGACGCGTCTCGGAGGCGCCTGGCAGCGCGCCATTCACCCTCCGTGTGGGTGGGGCGCTCGCTGTGGACGCCGGCTGCTCGCCTCGTGCGCCGTAATGCCGGAGGCGGACAGAAGACGGCGCCGAAAGGAACGGCTGCAGGGAGGAAGGCGGGGCTGATGAGCCCAGCAGGCGCCGCAGTTCCAACGAGAGCCGCCATATTCGCCTGTAGGACGGCGCCACTACATCTGTCAGATGAGAAGTGTGGGGGCGTTAGGAGCAAGTGTTTCGTGGCGGAGCAGGCCTCCTGCCAAATGGAAGGAGAACTGTGCTGCGCCTGACCCTGATGCTCGAATAAGAAGCGAATTCACTCAGGCATACAACAAGAAAGTACTCTAGTTTTTCTTTCTTTTTTTACGATGTATAATTTTCAACGGATATGACTTCATTACTTTTGAATACATTGTCAGAGTGAACAGTGAACAAAGTGTTAAAAATATTTACTATCAAAAACAGCCTTGATCGAAATTTATTTATTACGGTGCTAGTGAGTGGTTCTCCAGCAGAAGGAGGTCCTTACTCATTGGTCTGAAGATGACCACAGTAGTGGCCGAAACCGGTCACCGTAATAAATAAATTTTGATCAAGGCTGTTTTTGATAGTAAAGATATGACTTCAGCCTAATTTCCCCATTTTGTGCTAATCATGTCTGTACACATAATTATAATTTATTTCGTACGTTGTAATGTTGATATTGATATACTACACACAAGATGTAACTCGTATAACTGCAGATATTTCTATTTGTGATTGAGGACGATGTACTGAACTGCATCAGTATTTACGTCGTTTGTGGACGAATAATTGTAGCTATTACTACTCGTATATTTTATGTTTCGTTAGTACCTCCAAACACGTGTGGCAAGAGCGAGCCATTAATGCTTGTTTTCCGCTGAGAAGCAGGTCAGCCATTTAAGTGCGGACACATGGATGCGAAAGGGTTAGTTTACACCGACAGGCGTAGTCCACTTAGCGGCGCAGTTACGACCATGCAGAAGATATCAGGTCGTAAAATTTGTGAAGTGCTTGTCCAAAGACTGCTCGATGTAGAGAAATAACAACCAACATAAAATGTGTGTACATATTAAGCTAACACACATAAAAAAATCTGCGTCTGTACCCCTTGCACCCCATATATTTTGTTAGGGAATTATGTTTTACATCAAAACAAAAAACAGTGCCTCCCAATTTGGTATGGGATCCCGACGCGATTTGGTGTCTCCGTCAGAAAAGACACATTCTTTTCCGAGCTTTTCGATTGAAAGTTGTTGTACAGCTTCAAGTCGCTTTCTGCTGAAGCGAGAGAGTCATTATAAAGTCTAGCACTGTATGAACAGCGGTGGGGAAGCAGGAGTTACGGTGAGAGACGGCCTGCGCAGAAATATGCGTTGAAGGAAGGAAGCACTGATCAAAACACATGCAGCATCTGAAGAATGTTAAATAAACAAGGAGGCAATCGTGACAATCCGTTTCGGTCGATAGACCGTTAGCAGGTTCTTAAAAGCATTTACAACATCATATTAGGCGAAGTGACATCACTGACGTCAGGTAACAAAACCATGATTTTTCCACTGCTGCCACATCGTAATACGAACTGCATCGGCAGTATAGAAACTGCACTAGGCGCTGCACTGATGAAAGAATACACCGCCTTGTACAGTTTCTGTATTGACAATGTGCTCTGTATTGTGATGTGACAACAGTGATTAATCAATGGTTTTATTTACTGACGTCCAAATCTGATGATGGTCTGTCGACCGAAACTGGTTGTTAAATAAAGGATTTTAACAGCAGTTCGAGGCGGTGACCAAGACATTCTTCAGATACTAACGAGTTGTGGGACACCACCTCCTGAAAGTATTAAGTTCCCATAGCCAACGACATAAATATAATCGTCTTTAAAAATATGATGTTTCAAAAACTCAGGGAAAGTATCAATGATCTTAAAAAGACGACACATTGATATGTAAATCCATAATAAATACAATTATCAATAATGCATGAGGATACTATTGTGAAATCGATCATCCACGAGAGTTTACGGAGATGCACAAAACTCAGTTCAAAATTGTAACGATAACAACATTACATTCAGTGGAGCAGTGTGATGACAATTCCGTGTAGATTGTGAGTGTTCATCAATACTGAACTCTCTTCGGCAACAGGCACAAGGCTGAATGAATTTGTGACATAAAAAGCTGTGTTCTGGACAACGTGTCACAGAAGGTCTTTTTAAACAAGCAAAGTCATCGTTGTACAGGGTCTGAAAGTCGCAACAGGTCACAGAAGCACTAGGTGGGCACCAAACGGGCGTGAAAGGTAACAGTGTAACACCGCAGCTTCACTTTAAATGCGAACATTTCAGGTTAGACATGCGCGTGGTTTCTGTTCTTTCAGACATGTCTGAAAAACAGACACCACGCAAAATCCGCATCTCCGAAACATATTATGTAAATTGCAGGAGTGGGGAGAAAGGAAAGGAAAGGCATATTGATATTATCTGCATCAGGACTTTGTGTAGCATCATCGGTTATCAGAGAGAACGTTTGCCAGACCGGAACTCGAACCTGGGATCCCCTGCTTATTAGGCAGTTACGTTAACCACTGCGGCCGGCCGGAGTGGCCGAGCGGTTAAAGGCGCTACAGTCTGGAACCGCACGACCGCTACGGTCGCAGGTTCGAATCCTGCTTCGGGCATGGATGTGTGTGATATCCTTAGGTTAGTTAGGTTTAAGTAGTTCTAAGTTCTAGGGGACTTATGACCACAGCAGTTGAGTCCCATAGTGCTCAGAGCCATTTGAACCGTTAACCACTGCGCCACCCAGGCACATTGTTTATGGCTGCTGCGAGGACCATCTCGGCACACTTCTTGGCCGCCCCACATTCCTACCTAGCACCACCTACCTGCTATCCCTACGTGGCACTAGGTGTGAATGTGGGTCAGTCGAGGGGCCAAACTCTTTATTTGGCAGAAGTTCTTTAATCCTGACAGAATGAGCAATAGACTTGGCTTTTCCATTCAACAGGAAACCAACTGCGGGAACTCTTTGTCCTCTACATTAATTCATCCACTTGAGCAAGCACTCCCAAAGATGAGTAAAATCGCCCTAATGTTACCTTTCCTTCATTTGACTGAGACACTTCTGGTGTCTACCAAAATGGGACCACAATCCTTCATTTACAGAGAGAACCAATCTTTCCGGACCAACCTCTTCCAATTTCTGAAAGAAGGTTGTTAAGTTTCGTAGACAGTCGTGCCTATGAAATATATGCTCTTGATGCAGGCTAAAGAATCTGGCAACTTCCTGACATTATGGGGCTGCAGTCTTGCCTCCACTAAGCATGTATACCAGATTCTCTGTCCGTATCGTCCCAGCTTCTAACATGAGAATGCACGGAGTTTTATGACCTTCCCACCATTTGCACAAAAGGTCAGTTTGCAGCAGTCTCTCTTCAGAGGCTTCCTCCACCCACTTTCCGCCATCTAGCTGCTTTCGCAGTGGACTGCTACCTGGCCCGGTAAAATGTTTTGCAAACTGGAGCCCTTCTCTCTGATGTTGAGTAGAAGGAGGAGAGTGCTATGGCCACAAGTCCCTCTGCAGGCAAGATCCACTGAGTACCGCTTCCCAGAATCACTCACATGGCCAGATCGCTGCATTCTGCATTTATGGCCCCCAATTCATCTATCCTTTTCTGTGTCGTCTTCACTACAGCCCATCAGGTACAGGATCAGTATAAGAACATTCTGCCCACAATTTCCCCATGTAAAAAAGTCATAAACCACACATACCAAATGTAGTACTGGGGAACACCGAGATTGCGACCTAAAATATGGTTGTTAATCTGAATGACAAGTTGTTGAGAGAATGTTGTGTTACCGCTTACTCTTGCCACCAGAACTACAAATCACCGAGAGGGCCAAAACACATGATTTTTTTTCATTTCATTCAGTATTTTTCAAATTATTGGTGTCAAATTATTATCAGGTCGACAGTATAAGCTTCAAAGAAATATTGATTGCACTTGGATCCAATTGTCTGTAAAAGAAAATATAAATTCAGACAATGGAGGCAACAAGACTTTGCATAAACAACCAATCGGTTACAGTAATCCTGAGTACAAAAATAAATTACACAATCCAAGCACAAGTAATATTCAAAAACTAAAAACTGGGCACAAACCCAGTAGACAGTATTGTTGAGACACAAACAAACAGAAACCTTCAGCAATATAACTTAGCCAAATTGGAACCAATAAAGTCTTTGAAGAAAAAGGAGTTTAGCTCAGATCTAAAACGCATAATGCGAAGAACCCTATGGTGTGACATATAGCTTCAAATACAAGATCACACAGTCAACAGACCACGTGCACACAAAAAAGTCCAACCAGCATCGATGACCATGGGTCAGCACGCCCACTTTACCCATGAAATCTGCAGCAAGAAACAGCAGGTCAAGTTCCAGGGACATCTTCTAGCAAGGCCTATCAATGTACTTCTCGGACACAAAAGTTTGTATAACAGTCATACAGTTGCTCCAAAAGATACTCAGACAAATTCTCATAATATCCATATGCCACATAACTGCCAGCACTTGCCCTAGAATGGCCATTATGCATGTATCAGTGGTAAACTATTGAGAGAGTGCTCATGTTCATCACCATTAGGTCAGCGCTGTAGATAGCCACATGCCCCATGACAGAACACGAAGGAGCTGGTTGTTTAGCTGCTCAGCTAAAGAGATTAAATCGTGCTTGCGGTATTATATTGAAGCCGCACTTGTGTCATGGGGACAGTCTGGCGTTTTCTTGTTGTGTCCAAGTTTGTAAACAGGTTTCAGCAGGGTCACTCAACCTCAGGTTTTTCGATGTTCTGGAGCAGTCAATATGTAGTGTCAGCACAGACCATGTCCATCACAGAGGATCTTGTGGTATTCAGTATATTGGTGAGAGCCTCTGAAAATCTAGTATGACTTTTGCTATCCGCAACACGTAAATGATCTACGTGACTCACTTGATCGAAACACAACTGCTGACTGCCACCTGCGTTACATGATGAGATGCGATGACCTACAAGATAGGTAACACTTCACTGTTGCTACTCATTGCTGCTATTTCTCTCTCCTGCTAGTCTGAACCCTACAGTGGCATCCTCGATATCTGATAACTTTTATGGTTAATTGATGCATGATCGCAAATAAAACCTGATGTTGAATGCTATTGCAGAATCAACGAAAGAATATCCCTAACAGATGGAAAGTGTTGTTACCAGCTTTCAAATGAGAAAAACAAACGACTGCAGATGTAAACAGTAGTCGTCTATAGAGCTGCAGTTACAATGTGGCGCTGCCATGCAGACATATAAAAATTTCAAGTATATAATTTGTCGTTCGATGTCCAGTTAGCTGCTTGATACACAACTGTAATTTGATTGAGTCAGATGTTTCCAAGGCCACCGGTATGGCATCACCTTCTTTGCATTCCGTCTGTTGGAGGAAGTTCTGGGTATTGCCTCTCCTATGCTTCCTCCCAAATGGTCTTTATTACTCTTTACAGGAAAAGGAATATATGGCAGCGATGGCAGATGTCCCATTAATCTGCCTTTTCTTCTGGTTATGCTCTTCCATAAACTTCTTCCCTTACCATGTGTTTTGGTAGTTCTTCGCTTCTTTGTAAGGTTTTCCACTTAACTTCTAACATTCTTTGATATAATAACATTTCTACAACTCTGCGCACACTTTGTTTACAAGTCGTAAAGATTTATATTGTTTACATTTGTGACATCACATGAGTCAGGTCAGTGCCCCACACAAGACATCTAAATCCAAGATGATGGCACACCCCCCATCTCCTTATCAATACCGTCATCACATGAAATACCATGTCTCCATCATCTCCCTTCATTCTCCCCAACGCCTTCTCCCCAGCCAATCAAATTCCAAGATGGTGGAACTAAGCCAGTTGTACTATTGGAAAATTAAAAAATAACCAAACGTCGAAGATTGCGGTACTAGTCAAGTTGTGGCTTTGTAACCACACCCCATCCATCCAACTCTCCTTCCACCTGCCTCTCCCACACCTCCCCCCTCTACTCCCCATTAAAATGAAACAACCAAATACAATTTAGCCTCAGAGCAAGCGTCTGAGATGCATTCTGAAGTATCTGAACGATCTGAATTTCTTTTGCGCCATGTTCATAAGTATTTATCTAAAAACTATGTAAAAGATATGCTTTTCAGTATAAACCTATCTAAAAAGCATCACTACGGTCGCAGGTTCGAATCCTGCCTCGGGCATGGGTGTGTGTGCTGTCCTTAGGTTAGTTAGGTTTAAGTAGTTCTAAGTTCTAGGGGACTTATGACCTAAGATGTTGAGTCCCATAGTGCTCACAGCCATTTTTTTTAAAAAAAAGCATCAACGTAACACACACACACACACACACACACATATATATATATATATATATATATATATACATATATATATATATATATATATAGAGAGAGAGAGAGAGAGAGAGAGAGAGAGAGAGCCTTAAGAAAAGGACATAATTGCATAAAAAGGCGCCAAATTAAAAACATAATGCTAACAACGTTTTCATTCTTTACTACAAAAAATTGTTTATGGACTGTTTCGCCAATTGCATCTCTAAATTTCATTTGAATCTATATAGCATTTACTATAGAATATGAAAACGTGTATAAACATACTCTCCATAAATAATTAAAAGCTAACAATGGTTTATACTATATAATTAGTAAATTAGAAATACATACATAACGGGACGAGTTTTGCTTTAAATAGAATTCCGCAAACTTCAAAAACATGAAATAAAGCGAACTGCTGCGTTTTTCTCCCGTCGCTTGTCGTCACCAACAGCTGGCAGCATTTATAGTTTGATCTGCGTAGCATGTATCGTGTAAAGCACAATGCTTTTCCTGCGTCACAACTTTTTTTCCAAGTCAAAAAGTTTGCAAAAGTACGACGTACGTCATCAGCGCAAAAAGCGCAATGTTTACATCAAGTACCACATAGTTAATTTAATTAATTTACACACACACACACACACACACACACACACACACACACACACACACACACACATATATACATACTTACATGAAAATGGTGCCTAGAACATGATTGTGAGCTTTGTATGTGAGTTAACGAGCATTGCGCTCTCATTTAGATATTTGGCCGAAAGAGTCATCCTACAGGAATTGTGAAACGAACCCTGTCGTTCAGGACTGCTTGCCACAAAGGGAGCTGATTCACCACGAAATGGGGAAACTCACAGGCGTCTATTGTCTATTGAGGCCAAAGCGCTGTAGTGTGCGAGTGAGACAGACGAGAACCTACATCATAGGGAAACACAGTAGAAGCCTTTTGTGTCCAAGGAGACGTAGCAGTGTTAAATGTGGCTGACCTAAGATCGGACATAAAGGGAAACATTTATGAAAACTATTTAATTCTGTAGTAATGCAGGGAACCAAGCCACAGTAATTTTAATCTACCATCCTCCATAAATTTTCATGGTGATCCTACGCCTGAGAAGCAGGCAGGATTAAGCCCATTTCACTTTTTGCTAAAGTTTTATTCAAATATTGGCAGCCTTGGCAATACAGATGCGAGATTAGAAAGGGATCTGCAGTAGTCTGAGGCATGAGTTGGAATTCGTATCGGTGAGGGAGACATACTAGGGTAGTTCGTGCAGCTGTGGTATCTGCATTGTCGCTGTGGAGTAGCAGACAGCTCATCTGTCTAGTAAGCAGAAAACCTTTGCTTGAATCCTGGAATTGGCACAGATTTTCATCCACTGCATTGGCCTACATCATTATCATAGACGACGGTGAGTTTCAGTATGCCTCAGGAACACCAACTTCATAGGATAAGAGCTCTGTAAGTATTACGAAGTTTCTAGATATGTAAATTATTTTGATATTTCAGTTTGATGCCGTGTCGTAGATCGTACTGTGAGCACCTCACATTTATACAGTTTTTTCAGTCACATGTGACGCACATGTGAAGGTTGCTGTGTGTGGACGTGTTACACCTGTAACCGAAACGCCAGATCTGAAGATGGTTCTAGAGGAACTGAAATTGATCATGTGAATAAACATTTTTGCAATCAAGACGGATTATAAGTAACATTCCGTAACTACTTACTTTGAATACAGTGAGCATGAGACAGCGTAGCTAACGTTAAGGACATACAGTACGTAACTAGAATCACTGCCTGTATGCACACCGAAAGAAACAAAGAAATTCTGGCACTACAAATGGCCTTTTCATTAAGTAAACTTCATAAGCACGTCACAGGCTGAAGTGTAGGAGTCTTAAATTAAATTCGGAAAGAAAATTGATTACTGAGCCATACCTCGACTAATATCATACCAAAGTTTTACTTGAAAAGTTCCAAACTGAGAGTTACAATAGCTGATACATAAGGTCCCAGAGTTAAAAAAATTACACTACTGGCCATTAAAATTGCTACACCACGAAGATGACGTGCTACAGATGCGAAATTTAACCGACGGGAAGAAGATGCTGTGATTTGCAAATGATTAGCTTTTCAGGGCATTCACATAAGGTTGGCGCCGGTGAAGACACCTACAACGTGCTGACATAAGGAAAGTTTACAACCGATTTCTCATACACAAACAGCAGTTGACCGGCGTTGCCTGGTGAAACGTTGTAGTGATGACTCGTGTAAGGAGGAGAAATGCGTACCATCACGTTCCCGACTTTGATAAAGGTCGGATTGTAGCCTATCGCGATTGCGGTTTATCGTATCGTGACATTGCTGCTCGTGTTGGTAGAGATCCAATGACTGTTAGCAGAATATGGAATCGGTGAGTTCAGGAGGATAATACGGAACGCCGTGCTGGATCCCAACGCTCTCGTATCACTAGCAGTCGAGATGACAGGCGTCTTATCCGCATGGCTGTAACGGATCGTGCAACCACGTCTCAATACCTGAGTCAACAGATTGGGACGTTTGCAAGACAACAACCATCTGCACGAACAGTTCGACGACGTTTGCAGCAGCATGGACTATCAGCTCGGAGACCATGGCTGCGGCTACCCTTGACGCTGCGTCACAGACAGGAACGCCGGCGATGGTGTACTCAACGACGAACCTGGGTGCACGAATGGCAAAACGTCATTTTTTCGCATGAATCCAGGTTCTGTTTCCAGCATCATGATGGTCGCATCCGTGTTTGGCCACATCGCGGTGAACGCACATTGGAAGCGTGTATTCGTCATAGCCATACTGGCTTATCACCCGACGTGATGGTATGGGGTGCCATTGGTTACACGTCTCAGTCACCTGTTGTTAGCACTGACGGCACTTTGAGCAGTGGACGTTACATTTCAGATGTGTTACGACCCGTGGCGCTACCCTTCGTTCGATCCCTGCGAAACCCTACATTGCAGCAGGATAATGCACGATCGCATGTTGCAGGTCCTGTACTGGCCTTTCTGGATACAGAAAATGTTCGACTGCTGCCCTGGCCATCACATTCTCCACATCTCTCACCAATTGAAAACGTCTGGTCAATGGTGGCCGAGCAACTGGCTCGTCACAATACGCCAATCACTACTCTTGATGAACTGTGGTATCGTGTTGAAGCTGCATGGGCAGCTGTACCTGTACACGCTATCCAAGCTCTGTTTGACTCAATGCCCAGGTGTATCGAGGCCGTTATTACGGCCAGAGGTGGTTCTGGGTACTGATTTCTCAGGATCTATGCACCCAAATTTCTTGAAGATGTAATCACATGTCAGTTCTAGTATAAAATATCTGTCCAATGAATTCCCGTTTATCATCTGCATTTCTTCTTGGTATAGCAATTTTAATGACAAGTAGTGTAAAATATTAGCAGAAATTCGTATACAAGAGATCTGCCAAAACATTATTACCATCTGCTTAATAGCTTCTACATCTACATCTACGTCCATACTCCGCAAGCCACCTGACGGTGTGTGGCGGAGGGTACCTTCAGTACCTCTATCGGTTCTCCCTTCTATTCCAGTCTCGTATTGTTCGTGGAAAGAAGGACTGTCGGTATGCCTCTGTGTGGGCTCTAATCTCTCTGGTTTTATCCTCATGGTCTCTTCGCGAGATATACGTAGGAGGGAGCAATATACTGCTTGACTCTTCGGTGAAGGTATGTTCTCGAAACTTCAATAAAAGCCCGTACCGAGCTACTGAGCGTCTCTCCTGCAGAGTCTTCCACTGGAGTTTATCTATCATCTCCGTAACGCTTTCGCGATTACTAAATGATCCTGTAACGAAGCGCGCTGCTCTCCGTTGGATCTTCTCTATCTCTTCTATCAACCCTATCTGGTACGGATCCCACACTGCTGAGCAGTATTCAAGCAGTGGGCGAACAAGCGTACTGTAACCTACTTCCTTTGTTTTCGGATTGCATTTCCTTAGGATTCTTCCAATGAATCTCAGTCTGGCATCTGCTTTACCGACGATCAACATTATATGATCATTCCATTTTAAATCACTCCTAATGCGTACCCCCAGATAATTTATGGTATTAACTGCTTCCAGTTGCTGACCTGCTATTTTGTAGCTAAATGATAAAGGATCTATCTTTCTGTATATTCGCAGCACATTACACTTGTCTACATTGAGATTCAATTGCCATTCCCTGCACCATGCGTCAATTCGCTGCAGATCCTCCTGCATTTCAATACAATTTTCCATTGTTACAACCTCTCGGTACACCACAGCATCATCTGCAAAAAGCCTCAGTGAACTTCCGATGTCATCCACCAGGTCATTTATGTATATTGTGAATAGCAACGGTCCTATGACACTCCCCTGCGGCACACCTGAAATCACTCTTACTTCGGAAGACTTCTCTCCATTGAGAATAACATGCTGCGTCCTGTTATCTAGGAACTCCTCAATCCAATCACACAATTGGTCTGATAGTCCATATGCTCTTACTTTGTTCATTAAACGACTGTGGGGAACTGTATCGAACGCCTTGCGGAAGTCAAGAAACACGGCATCTACCTGTGAACCCGTGTCTATGGCCCTCTGAGTCTCGTGGACGAATAGCGCGAGCTGGGTTTCACATGACCGTCTTTTTCGAAACCCATGCTGATTCCTACAGAGTAGATTTCTAGTCTCCAGAAAAGTCATTATACTCGAACACAATACGTGTTCCAAAATTCTGCAACTGATCGACGTTAGAGATATAGGTCTATAGTTCTGCACATCTGTTCGACGTCCCTTCTTGAAAACGGGGATGACCTGTGCCCTTTTCCAATCCTTTGGAACGCTACGCTCTTCTAGAGACCTACGGTACACCGCTGCAAGAAGGGGGGCAAGTTCCATCGCGTACTCTATGTAAAATTGAACTGGTATCCCATCAGGTCCAGAGGCCTTTCCTCTTTTGAGCGATTTTAATTGTTTCTCTATCCCTCTGTCGTCTATTTCGATATCTACCATTTTGTCATCTGTGCGACAATCTACAGAAGGAACTACAGTGCAATCTTCCTCTGTGAAACAACTTTGGAAAAAGACATTTAGTATTTCGGCCTTTAGTCTGTCATCCTCTGTTTCAGTACCATTTTGGTCACAGAGTGTCTGGACATTTTGTTTTGATCCACCTACCGCTTTGACATAAGACCAAAATTTCTTAGGATTTTCTGCCAAGTCAGTACATAGAACTTTACTTTCGAATTCATTGAACGCCTCTCGCATAGCCCTCCTCACACTACATTTCGCTTCGCGTAATTTTTGTTTGTCTGCAAGGCTTTGGCTATGTTTATGTTTGCTGTGAAGTTCCCTTTGCTTCCGCAGCAGTTTTCTAACTCGGTTGTTGTACCACGGTGGCTCTTTCCCATCTCTCACGATCTTGCTTGGCACATACTCATCTAACGCATAATGTACGACGGTTTTGAACTTCGTCCACTGATCCTCAACACTATCTGTACTTGAGACAAAACTTTTGTGTTGAGCCAACAGGTACTCTGAAATCTGCTTTTTGTCACTTTTTCTAAACAGAAAAATCTTCCTACCCTTTTTAATATTCCTATTTACGGCTGAATTCATCGATGCCGTAACCGCTTTATGATCGCTGATTCCCTGTTCTGCGTTAACTTTTTCAAATAGTTCGGGTCTGTTTGTCACCAGAAGGTCTAATATGTTATCCCCACGAGTCGGTTCTCTGTTTAACTGCTCAAGGTAGTTTTCAGATAAAGCACTTAAAAAAATTTCACAGGATTCTTTGTCCCTGCCACCAGTTATGAACGTTTGAGTCTCTCAGTCTATATCTGGCAAATTAAAATCTCCACCTAGAACTATAACATGGTGGGGAAATCTACTCGAAATATTTTCCAAATTATCCTTCAGGTGCTCAGCCACAACAGCTGTTGAGCCAGGGGGCCTATAGAGACATCCAATTACCATGTCTGAGCCTGCTTTAACCGTGACCTTCACCCAAATCATTTCACATTTCGGATCTCCGTCAATTTCCTTCGATACTATTGCACTTCTTATCGCTATAAACACGCCTCCCCCTTCACTGTTCAGCCTGTCTCTACGGTATACATTCCACCTTCGGAACTACGTAGTATGGTTCATAAAGCAAAAATGTCAACTACGTTTATTTTATTCTAGAATGTTTCCTATTACCTTCGTATTAAATTCCATGTTGGTTACTGCGGCTCCTGCTGCTGCTGCTGCCGCCACAGGAAGAGCACACAGTAGAGGTTTGTCTTCGTTAGAAGAACTTCCTCACAGGTGCCACACAAGCCTGGTTGGTAATCAGATTTAAAGTTCGTGCAGAGTTTCCCAATCAGAAAGCGACGTTGCGCTGTGAAATTCTATTAGCAAAACCGTTGCGGTCAAAAGCACAAGATTAGCCCGCTCGTGGGAAATCAGCGCTGCGGTACATGTGTTCCTGATTTCTCAGCTTCCCAAAGGAAATTACTGGGACAACGAGTACGCTCGGTCAGCCCAAAGTTCCCAAACTCCGACGGGGTTAAAATCTGCAGAAATAATACAACGGAGTATGTCAGCTGGAAGCGCTATTGCGGAAAGATAAATCATAATTTTCGAGGAGTAGAGGGAACTTTCTTCTGCAAAAAACATTATCAAATCGAAGGCTCAAAACAAAATACGTATCTGACAAAATAAGGAAATTTGCGACTCTTCTGTCTTACTACAAATAAATCGTATACAACAAAGTTGAAATTATAATGTCTTGCGGTTTCTAGAAGGGCGATAACGATGTTCGTCAGAAATACGGAAAAACGTATGTTAAATAACTTTTCAGAATAATACTGAATGCTTCTTACTACAATGAGATTTATTTTAATAAAACAAAACATTCAAATACTTTTGTGACATTCAAGACGCAAACTCATCAAAAGCTACAAAGCTATAAAGTGGTTTAATTATAATTAATACCTCTACGAGGCTTCTGAGGCGGAAAGCATAGCAGAAGTACATAGTAATGTTTTCCGTGTGCTACTTCTTGTCAACTCTGAGACTGGTCCAGCTAATTAGATAATAACTGATATTTAAGTTCACGCACTTTTTTTTTGTTATCTGTTCGTCATCTAGAACACCTTTAAGATTCACAATAATACACAGTTCACAGTGTGCCCAGTACTACCATGACATTTCACCCTGATGTTATAGAACAAGTGATTGTTTCCGCGGTGGACATGTGACTTCCTTTTGCAATCTGGTTTCCTTACGCTGTTGTGAAATACTAAATGAATCGCCAGACGGACATTTTTTTTCCACAGCTACACTTCACTGCGGCTCAGAACAATGTACTACGAACGTGAGCAGTGCCAACACTGTAGCCCATTTGTGAGGTGAAATACTTTTCTCACCTTTCTACGGCTGCATATTGCTAAATCTGCTATCGCGTACCTAACCTCAACAGCCTCCCAGATTCCATGTTGAAGAAAAGGTAAATAAAAATACGAAAACACATAATATTAAATACAAATACCTCATGTAAGGGTACAGAGCCCTTACACGTCCCCAAAATCAGAGGAAAAGTTATCTGCTGGAAGTTTAGGATCGATCTAAAGTTTCATTGTGAAATGAAATAAATGCTCTCAGACAAGGAAATAACAAAGATATCCTAAACCTAAACAGCGCAAGTATAACAACAAGTAATCTAATGTACATACAGTGAGAACGCATGAAAACGTACTATGTGTATGTTTGTTGACAAAAGTGGTTTGCAATCAAAATATGTGATATAAATGTAATCTAATACTTCATAAATGCCGTTATAACAACAAAACAACATTTACGTAACATTTTCACTGTCAGTTGGAAAAATTAATAATGAAAAATAACTTGACATCTCGTTGAATTGGGTGTACTGCCGGTGGTCTGCGTTTCTCTAACACAATATTTCGACGTCGTACCTTGGCGTCTTCATCAGGTGCTACTTGTGACAGTCACAAAATCGCCGGGAAGGTCTAAGAAATTACAAAAAATCACTTGATGCTACCACATCATGAATAATGCTTTACAGGCAACGTATAAACTCGCAATGGCTATGTAACATCAAAGTTTAACGAAAATCATTTAACGATAACATAATCTGTTTGTTGTTAACGTGGTCTTCAGTCCTGATACTGGTTTGATGCAGCTCTCCATGCTACTCTATCCTGTGCAAGCTTCTTCATCTCCAAGTACCTACTGCAGCCTACAACCTCCTGAATCTGCTTAGTGTATTCATCTCTTGGTCTCCCTCTACGACTTACCCTCCACGCTGCCCTCCAATGCTAAATTTGTTATCCCTTGATGCCTCAGAACATGTCCTACCAACCGGTCCCTTCTTCTTCTCAAGTTGTGCCACAAACTCCTCTTCTCCCCAATTCTATTCAATACCTCCTCATTACTTATGTGATCTACCCATCTAATCTTCAGCATTCTTCTGTAGCACAACATTTCGAAAGCTTCTGTTCTCTTCTTGTCTAAACTATTTATCGTCCACGTGTCACTTCCGTACACGGCTACACTCCATACAAATACTTTCAGAAACGACTTCCTGACACTTACATCTACACTCGCTGTTAACAAATTTTTGATCTTTAGAAACGCTTTCCTTGACGTTGCCAGTCTACATTTTATATCCTCTCTACTTCGACCATCGTTAGTCATTTTGCTCCCCAAATAGCAAAACTCCTTTTCTACTTTAAGTGTCTCATTTCCTAATCTAATTCCCTCACCATCACCCGACTTAATTCGACTACATTCCGTTATCCTCGTTTTTCTTTTGTTGATGTTCATCTTATATCCTCCTTTCAAGACACTGTCCATTCCGTTCAACTGCTCTCCCAAGTCCTTTGCTGTCTCTGACAGAATAACAATGTCATCGGCGAACCTCAAAGTTTTTATTTCTTATCCATGGATTTTAATACCTACTACGCACTTTTATTTTGTTTCCTTTATTGCTTGCTCAATGTACAGATTGAATAACATCGGGGATAGGCTACAACCCTGTCTCACTCCCTTCCGAACCACAGCTTCCCTTTCATACCCCTCGACTCTTACAACTGCCATCTGGTTTCTGTACAAATTGTAAATAGCCTTTCGCTCCCTGTATTTTACCCCTGCCACCTTCAGAATTTGAAAAAGAGTATTCCAATCAACATTGTCAAAATCTTTCTCTAAGTCTACAAATGCTAGAAATGTAGGTTTGCCTTTCCTTAATCTTTCTTCTAAGATAAGTCCTAGGGTCAGTATTGCCTCACGTGTTCCAACATTTCTACGGAATCTAAACTGATCTTTCCCGAGTTCTATCAGTTTTTCCATTCGTCTGTAAAGAATTCGCGTTAGTATTTTGCAGCTGTGACTTATTAAACTGATAGTTCGGTAATTTTTACATCTGTCCACACCTGCTTTCTTTGGGATTGGAATTATCATATTCTTCTTGAAGTCTGAGGGTATATCGCTTGTCTCGTACATCTTGCTCACCAGATGGTAGAGTTTTGTCAGGACTGGCTCTCCCAAGGCTGTCAGTAGTTCTAATGGAAAATTGTCTACTCCGGGGGCCTTGTTTCGACTCAGGTCTTCCGG
The DNA here is from genome assembly GCF_021461395.2 of Schistocerca americana. Taxonomy (NCBI): domain Eukaryota; kingdom Metazoa; phylum Arthropoda; class Insecta; order Orthoptera; family Acrididae; genus Schistocerca; species Schistocerca americana. The sequence goes on from NC_060122.1 coordinate 649,222,200, forward strand.
TGCTCTGTCAAACTCTTCACGCAATATCATTTCTCCCATTTCATCTTCATCTACATGCTCTTCTATTTCCATAATATTGTCCTCAAGTACATCGCCCTTGTATAGACCCTCTATATACTCGTTCCACCTGTTTATGAGCAGCTATTTATAATAGCTTATTCATTGTACATTCTCCACATACGTGTCACAATGAAGTAAAAAAATTCCCTTCACTGTTTTAGCAACAATTAATAATAGGTAGGTTAGGCAGTAATCCTGCTCCATGAACCATAGGCCTAGCCGAGATGAAGTGACTTGAATGCCTTAACGATACAGGCAGCTATACCGTACGTAAAGTCATAATGGAGGGGTATCTACAGAGAGGTCTAACAAATGTATGGTTCCTGAAGAGGGGAGCATCCATTTTAGCATCTACAGGAACATCAGTATGGATGACTGACTCATATGGACTTGTAACGTTAGCCATCAAGTAGTGATGGCGCAGGGAACAGCTGAAAACAAGGGGAAACTACAGCCATCGTTTTTCCCAAGCGCATGCAGCTCATCAGTGTTATTAAACGATTATGGTATCCTTTTAGATGAAATATTCCAGAGCTAAAATAGTTCCCTATTCGGATCTCCGGGAAAGGACTACTCACAGGGATAGTGTCATCAGAAGAAACAAAACTCTGCTGCTCGGAGCGTGGAACGTTACATCCATTAATCTGGTAGGTAGGTGGGTTGTTGTTGTTGTTGTTAGAGAACTTAAAATAGGAAACCGATATGTTGGGTTAGATGTAGTGAGAAGTGATAGAGTGCAGTGGCAGGAAGAACAGGACTTCTGCTCAAGTGAGTACAGGGTTACAAATACTAAAAGAGGTCTAATGCAGAAGTAGGTTTAATAATGTTAACTAAGTAGGAATGTGAGTAAGCCGTTCTGAACAATATAGTGAACGCAGTGTCGTGGCCGAGATAGCCATGAATCGTATGGCCAAGACAGTAGTACAAGTCTGTATGCCAAATAGTTGTAATGAAGAGATTGAAGGAATATATGATGAACGAAAATAAATTACTGGTGGGGAGGAAAATTTTAATTGTGAGGGAGGACTGTGATTCGATAGTAAGAAAAGGAGGAGAAGGAATAATACTGGCAGAGTATGGGCTGGAGTAAAGAAATGAAAGAGAACCTGCCTGACAGTATTTTCACATAGAAAACACTAGTGGTTGCTGGACACAGAATTGTTATTGAGAACGTAAAATTTGAAAAAGGTGAAGAAATAGGATATGATCACCATATTGTGACGACAACTATATGTAAAAGGATAGAATGCTGCAACTGTAGAAGAGAAGAAGACCGAAAAATAAACCCAGATCTACTGAAGGAGGACCACATAGAGACAGGCTATTGAAATTCGAAATACTTCTGCTGCCCTAGAAAACGGGCTTTCCTTGATGCAAAATGAGGGACTTAATATAGACAAATTATAGTTCAAGCTTAAGACTGGACTCTACCACGCCGTAACTAACATGCCCAAACAACTGGGGAGACGGAGGAGAAGCATAGCGTGGTTTAACGATATACACTAAGATGCAGTCAACCAGTCAACAAGAGAAAAGCCAAAGTGTTATGGCTGACAAATGAAGAAGATGAAGGAATAAGGATGTTATATGTGGAATCAGCTAGAGAAGGAATTAAAGTCCTTTGAGCATAAAAAAGAGAGTATGTAGACAACAAGATAACACCGTCAGAAGAGAATCAACCAGTAGACACTACAAGAGCCTGCTCTAGGATAGTTGGCTTCTTCAACAAAGGATATAACGAATGGATTGACATGATAAAATGTCAATCAGGCCTGATAACAGGTTAAGAGAAAGCTACGGAAGAATGAAAAACCATTTAGAAAACCTCCTGAATGCAGACGGAATCTTCAACAATGTTAAGAGAGCTGGAAAAAATTGTACAGAGAAAGTAGGATGACAGTACCAACAGGGGAGAATGAGCTGCCAAGTATTGAGCAGGTATGAGAAGTCATAAAAATGCGGATGGAAGAAAAGGCACCAGGACTAAATGGAACATTTACAGAGGTCCTGAAAGAGGAAGAGTTATCTTACAAGAAAGAGTCTTCTTTCTGATCTGTTCAATCCGGTAAACAGGAAGGATCCTGAAAGAATCGAAGCAGTGTATCATCTGTCCGATATTTAAGAAAGGAGAGCCAATGAGACGTAGCTACTACAGAGGCGTTACCTTGAAAAGCGGCAAGATATTTCACATATCCTTCACATTTAACTGAGGATGACTCAGTAATTAGAGAGTAACAACGGTTCAGAATATGTTGACAATGTTTTCTTAAAATAAATTGGGTTATAGCGATTTTACATACCGAGTTCTTACTAGTTTCATTCCATTGCATTTAACATGGTGCATGTCCTCTTTCTTTTCTCTATGCTTTGTGTGAGTGTGTGGAAATACCTAGACTGGATCTGAGACAGATTGGGCAGTGAATGAAATGAAAAAAAGCGACACACTGACATCATGGTAGGCGGGCAGCCTCTTGTGTTGCCACATCAGGCCAGCCATAGGGGTGCCAGTCATTCTCCGTTTTAGCATTACTTAATGCTTTGCAGCCAAACTGAGTACATACGACAGACTCTGTCAGCAGGCGATTGGCGCTGTCTGGAAGAGTGCTTTCAGGAGATAACAGTCTTAAGCTTTTCCACAGAAGCACGACCTGCAGGAAAATAATGGCCTAGCCTCAGCTACAGCTTTTTTTTTTTTTCAGTGGACTTTTGGTGTGAGGCTAGCTGCTGCGCACAAAAACGCATGATTGGTAACAATATTTGTTTTGTCACAGAGACAGAGCAGAAGCGGCAGTTTTTGGGATGTGGAAAGATGAGTGGAAATGTCATTGGGGTTTTGTATTGATGCATCGTACTGATGAGATTTGTGTGCTTGAAGGAACTTCGCCATTGACTGGCTGAGTGTTCTCTTCTGTATTTGGTGGACATGTCCTGTTTGCTAAGATGAAATAGCAGGGAATAAGATACAGCAAGGAAAGTAGGAGTTCGTTCGGAGAGGCGGAGGTGAGCGCATCTTGTGCACATCAATAATATTCGTTTGGAGACAAAGAACCTCGCGAATTTCGGCGTGCATCTTAGATCAATTGGGTCCATAACTGGCGCCGATGAAAGTGAATCCCTCTTCCTCTAGGGCAGAGCCACATACATGATGGCAGCATTCTGCATGTCTGTCAGTGAATAATTACGGTGAACATCATCTGCGCCATAGGGGAAGTCTTGGTCTTCACTTGCTCAAGTCTTTGGATCATCTGTCTCAAGTCCAGCGTTGCTTTAGTGGATATATGATTTTCTCAATACAACTATCAGAACAACAGTCGCTGTATTCATTTTACATATGGAGACTATAAAATCAATTGATATCCTTTCATGGTCTGATTTGTTTTATATAACTGTAATTGAATAAATTACTATGTTAATCCAGAGCCTGTTTTGATTAATACTGTCTATTAATATCAGATTTATTTCTTTGTAATTGTGTACTTTAGGATCCGTAGTTATGGCTATAAATTATTCACGTTATCCTATCTATTTACACACGAATTATAGCTTTGGTCTTAAAGGCGTGACTGGCTCTTAATCAGTTTTCTTTGTCAGTGTAAACATTTTCACACGGACAATTTTTTGCAACCTTACTACGTACAGCTTATAATATCCTGAGCATACTGTTACTGAAGCAGCTAACACTGTACATGAAGGAGTACTTGGTTTTTAACAATAAGGCTTTACGAATGGAAAAATCAACTGTATACGAACCGCATATAATAAGGAAAATGTCATCAAACAGCTGGGAATTTCACAGAGATGATAACTTCTTTTTGTGGGGACATCCAAATAGTGTACGATAGTCTGAACAGTAATGCAATACTTCAAGAACTGGAATGGGCGCAGGTTCTCTGAAAATAATTAAAACTAACATAAAGATGTATACAAGTACGACATGCACCACGAAAATGAATGGCAAGATGTCGGAGAAGTTTGAGGTGAGGATTGGAGTGCGATAAGCAAACTACCTCCACCTCACTTCTTTCGCTAAGTTTGGTTGCCTTTTCTGCCACGGTTTCTCTCTCGTCTCGTACAGACATTTTCTGCCCGCTGAGATGGCCATAATTTTCGGTGAAACTCGTCGCAACTGCTTCAATCAGCGTAATTCTTAGTTCATGTGACTCGTTTCCTCTTACTTGTCTATCCGCCCTTTCCACTAAGTGATAAATCCGGTATCCCGAGTTTTCTACTTGCCTCATGTTCGTGTATCCTTTCATAAAGGTGCCTACTGTTTCATATATGCTTCTCTTCATTTTAACTACGTCTTCGTCTATGTTTTCGCTATTTTAGCTGCATATTAGTGTTTATAGGAGTGTGTATATCCGAACCCCTTTGGCCCCCAGCTCTTGTCTTTGTAGGTTCTTGTTCTATCTTACTTTCTCTAGTTTGCAGATCTTATTGCCGCGGATGCTAAACTATTTTCTACTGTATCTTCCATGAAACAAGATTCTGTTGTACTAGTTCCCGACATTTCTGCGATCCCTGAATCTGCATCTTCCTTTCTCTTAGACAGGATTTTTTTGTTCCCAGCTTGTATAGCTTAAAATTATCTTCACTTCCCATCTCCACGTTTCTCCATGATTTCTACTACTGTAGCCTCATTACAATGAGTATCACTTTCTGATATAGTATTATTTATTCACAACACATGCACAGAATTGCACTTCTACTCAACACTGCCTACAGCGGCAATACCATATGGAACCCACTATATCAGTAAAGCTTTCTACGATACTAACGATACTAGTACATTCTCTGCTTGAGAATATAGGTCGCTGCCCTGCCGTCGTTGCTCCATTGTGATGTGACCTATCGTACCACTGCAAACCGTCTCCTTTTCCCCTTGATGATCGTTTGTACTGTTTCACATGTGCGATGCTTCTTCGGCACGTGTCTGTAACCGTCACTGTTTGTACGCATGATATGTTTCCTATAGTTACTTTGCATAGTTCAGTACAGTTCCTTTCCACGATTGTTAAATCCGACAATTACTCCGTGGCGTGGTATGCCACTTGTAACCGCTTAATTTCAAATAATCAGACCGTGGTCCTAATGATTGGCTACCGGACTATAGGGTGAGGGACTTACTTCAGCCACGATCATATAGAAATTTAAACTGTAACCTAACTGTACTTGGCAAAACCGTAATTATTTGCTAAAAAGATAGCGATAAAAGATGGTAAAATTCTTATGAAATAAAAAATGATGTCCTTTAAATTAATTTATTCATCTTCAAAGAACGCAAAACACCTAAATGAATCACACTCATTCCTTTGGTGATACTGACAAGTCAATAACTTCCAAAAAGCCATGGGCGATTCAACATGCCTATCCCAACGAAATATTTCCCTCAATGCATTATTAACACTTTATAATTCAACTTCACATATTTATGGCTCACAACCCTGTTATTACATGTTCACCTAAGCTGATCCTGCATCATCACTCCTCGCGTGCTTGCTGTAACATTCATTTTCGTCACAACACGACAATGCTCTATCCACCGGGAAAGGTGGGACAGTGCAGAAAGTTCTAGAAGCTATGGCTCACCAGGTAGCGCCTGGAAGATAATTCCTTCTGCCTCCTCTGCGAGTGCTCCGCCAAATTAATATTAACCTAAATAACAAAGCACGGGAAGTCTTGTTACACACTGAGAAAAACTACTCATGTGAATATGACATCAATTTGGTTTTATAAATGTTACTTTTTCTCTCATTTCAGAATAACCGAGAATGTGGCCACAAGTAGCATAATAAATCTACTCTTCGATCAAAAACAAAAACAAAACAAAAAACCTTGTACCAGTAGGTATCTCCTGCCCAAAGCCAAGCTCCTTTCCTCAATCCTTATTTTCTTATATATATTCGCATTTCCTGTTTGCAGTCGAGCAACCTCTGTGCTAAAACTTGCAGTTTCCTCAGAGTAGTTCCCTGTGATACTAACAAGGTCTTGCAGCAACTGATGTGGAATTTGCTCGCAGCTTCTGAGCAGCCGGAGGAATGCTCGCCCTTTTTGCTATCCATGAAGTATGTATATCTGTGGTGGAGCATAGTCTACTGCGCATGTTCTCAACATAAAAACGGGCTAGGCGCGTGATTTTGGGACGACACTGCTTGTCTACAATTTGCGAAACTTGGATATTACGCATATTAGTCTTGTTTTATGTACATTCCTTCAAGTTTCAGTCTTAGTAACAGCAGTGGTGCAGTATTGTTATTGCTACGGATGTAAAGAGAAGCATGTGAAAGGAGGAATACTTACTTCTCACAGTTATGTACACAAATGTATGAAAGTAAACGTCACATTGATACGAGGCACTTTATATGCTGAGAAAAATGGTGAGATTGCAGGGCACTCTCACTTCTGATTCGGTGTTATACTTCATGTTCTTAGGGAATATCGCGAATCTCTTGCCCAACGTAAAGTCCCGAGCGACTGGAAAAAAGCGCAGGGTAGAAGGACGGATCCTCAAAATTACAGACCAATATGCTTAACATCGATTTGTTGCAGGATTCTCGAACATATTCTCAGTTCGAATATAGGGAATTTACTTGACACAGAGAAGTTACTGTCCATGCATCAGCACGGCTTTAGAAAGCATCGTTCCTGCGAAACGCAACTCGCCCTTTTTTCACATGATATCTTGCGAACCATGGATGAAGGGTATCAGACGGATGCCATATGCCTTGACTTCCGGAAAGCGTTCGACTCGGTGCCCCACTGCAGACTCCTAACTAAGGTACGAGCGTATGGGATTGGTTCCCAAGTATGTGAGTGGCTCGAAGACTTCTTAAGTAATAGAACCCAGTACGTTGTCCTCGATTGTCCTCGATGGTGAGTATTCATCGGAGGTGAGGGTATCATCTGGAGTGCCCCAGGGAAGTGTGGTAGGTTCGCTGTTGTTTTCTATCTACATAAATGATCTTTTGGATAGGGTGGATAGCAATGTGCGGCTGTTTGCTGATGGTGCTGTGGTGTACGGGAAGGCGTCGTCGTTGAGTGACTGTAGGAGGATACAAGATGACTTGGACAGGATTTGTGATTGGTGTAAAGAATGGCAGCTAACTCTAAATATAGATAAATGTAAATTAATGCAGATGAATAGGAAAAAGAATCCTGTAATGTTTGAATACTCCATTAGCAGTGTAGCGCTTGACACAGTCACATCGATTAAATATTTGGGCGTAACACTGCAGAGCGATATGAAGTGGGACAAGCATGTAATGGCAGTTGTGGGGAAGGCGGATAGTCGTCTTCGGTTCATTGGTGGAATTTTGGGAAGATGTGGTTCATCTGTAAAGGAGACCGCTTATAAAACACTAATACGACCTATTCTTGAGTACTGCTCGAGCGTTTGGGATCCCTATCAGGTTGGATTGAGGGAGGACATAGAAGCAATTCAGAGGCGGGCTGCTAGATTTGTTACTGGTAGGTTTGATCATCACGCGAGTGTTACGGAAATGCTTCAGGAACTCGGGTGGGAGTCTCCAGAGGAAAGGAGGCGTTCTTCTCGTGAATCGCTACTGAGGAAATTTAGAGAACCAGCATTTGAGGCTGACTGCAGTACAATTTTACTGCCGCCAACTTACATTTCGCGGAAAGACTACAAAGATAAGATAAGAGGGATTAGGGCTCGTACAGAGGCATATAGGCAGCCATTTTTCCCTCGTTCTGTTTGGGAGTGGAAAAGGGAGAGAAGTTGCTAGTTGTGGCACGAGGTACCCTCCGCCACGCACCGTATGGTGGATTGCGGAGTATGTATGTAGATGTAGATGAAGATCTTTATAGCGATTTGACTTCATACATCATGATGAAATGGTGTGCCGTAGTTAATGCTCTTGCTTTGGTGCTCTAGGGAAGGAATAACAGTAAGCTTTACCTGTGTTCAAAGAAATAGGGTGCCGACTGCAGTAAAGGCATGGCGATGGTGGGCTAAGGGAAGCGCGTTTTTTCTGTGGGACCTGGGTGGAAACATTTCCGGACGGCCGAGTTTCGCAGTCTCATTGCACATGCACAGACATGTTGGTTGGTGCCAGTCGGTAGAAAGCCGCATCCAGGTAGACTGACTAACGCTGGGAAGTATCCACTCCAATGGCCAGCGCATTGTAGACCGGCAATAAAGCATAGGATGGGCCCTTGTTAGACAGGAAGCCAACAAGACAACTGTGAGCGTTCTGCGAATTTCCGTGGGATGGGTCACTGAGGCCTAGACGTCCAGACTCTGTTACAAAACATATTTGTGAAAGCACGAGACTCTTAGCGAGTTTATGGCCGTTCTTTGGAAACTTCGAAATGGACGCAACAGGGGAGATAACAAGCTTTTTGTGGAGGGCTGTAGTTCCATCCTGGTTCTGTTGTTAGCAAAAAACTCGGCGTAAACAAGTGGGAAAGAGGGTGCATAGCTGAATCTTTTTTTTCTTTTTACCAATTAAGTTTAAAGCCTCTGATTGGTCAAATCGGTGTATGCAGAGCAAGGGGCGCTCTCCGACCAAATGCCGCGCTCCAGCTCGTGATTGGCTTGTGCTAAAGTGGGGGCAGTCTGAGATGTAAATGGGCTTTTGCTACCGAGCTGAGGAGGAAAGCGGACAGAAAGAGAAGATCACTCTTCACTAGTAAAGAACTGCAGGTCTCTACATAAACAGTGAAACTTGTGTCCTTTGATAGTGTGTGACTTAGAGCCTGTGCCAGTGACCTTCTGAACTGTCAGTGGTACTGCTTCTAGCATCACACAGACAACGATCGATGCATGGGTGTACTTATTTGTCTTGAGTAGGCCGTCTAAATATTTGACATATTCTGTCACGCATATTCATGGGACGGAGTCAGATTGGTTTGGCAGACCAGCAAATGGGTACACCTGCACTCTGGAATCCACCGAGGTTCCAGAGACTCATAGGGAAGTACTTGTGGACCGAATTAACAGAACATGAGACTGCATACTTGCATGTTTCGGGCACGTGCCATTAATAATAGATTGCGGCCATCCATGACTTCAGTCGCAGAACGCATTGTGGTGTGATGGCCCGACCAGCAGAAGGGTAAGTATTGGCTGCTACAGAGTAGGGCCCCAATATATGTTTCTCAGCACCCTGTTCTTTCAGACCATATTTTTCTTTGTTTTGAATAGTAGAGCATAGATGTTTGATGGTGGCGTAGTTTTTGTGCCATAACCCGGATTCATGTGTGTGAAGTCAGATAACACGATTAGTGTTCCGGTTAGTATCATGTGTCGATCCCCAGCTAATCATTCTGACCACCATAGGCCCCATATTAGTGAAAGCGTTTGTCAAATAAAAATTTTGTGTGACGTTTCTTTAGTAATTTTTGTTGTCTTGTGATGTTAAGGATGAATAAATCTATAGTCATTTAGATCACAACTTCCCCCTGTGTTCCGATTAACATTACCTCGCCATTTTTATTAAAGTCAAGGTTATAAAAGAAAATATTAAGCTTGCAACGTGGAGACACAGTATTACAATCTCTTGCACTGTAGAGAGCGCTATGTTCAGATGCAGGCAAAATTTTTACTTGACAGTATGATTAATTTCCTCCAGGTTAAGAAGGTTCTCAAACTCTTGTATGTATCTAAGTATTTCTGCATGAGACAGTTTTCTATACTGTGTCATTGTGATGTAATTAATTAGGCCAAATTATGTAATATAAATTAGTGCAATAAAAAACCTAAAATATTGTTGACTGCACTTGTTTTTAATACTCCAAAATTCGATCACTGCTCTTGTTTTTTTGTGCCTAGTGAGGATTTCCTTTTATGATGTGATCAAAAATATACGGACATCTGGCTGAAAAAGATTTACAAGTTATGCTGGAATTCAATGTGGTGTTGCCCCACCCTTGGCCTTGATGACAGCTTCCACTCTCGCAGGCATACGTTCAGTCAGGTGCTGGAAGGTTTCTTGGGGAATGGCAGCCCATTCTTCACGGAGTGCTGCACTGAGGTGAGGTATCGATGTCGACCGGTGAGGCCTGGAACGAAGTCGGCATTCTAAGACATCCCAGATGTTCTATAGGTCAAGATTCTGGGCGGGCCAGTTCATTACAGGGATGTTATTGTAGTGTAACCACTCCGCCACAGGCATTATGAACAGATGCTCGATAGTGTTGAAAGATGCAATCGCTGTCCCCGAATTCCTCTTCAACAGTGAGAAGCAAGAAGGTGCTTTAAATATCAATGTAGGACAGTGCTGTGATAGTGCCACGCAAAACAACAAGAGGTGCAAGCCCCCTCCATGAAAAACACGACCATACCATAACACCACCGCCTCCGAATTTTACTGTAGGCACTTCACACGCTGGCAGATGACGTTCACAGGGAATTCACCATACCCACCCCTGCCATCGGATCGTCACATTGTGTTCCGTGACTCCACGCAACGTTTTTCCGCTGTTCAATCGTCCAATGTTTGCGCTCCTTACACCAAGGGAGGCGTCTTTTGGCATTTACCGGCTGATATGTGGATTATGAGCAGCCGCTCGACCGTGAAATCCAAGCTTTCTCACCTCCCACTTAACTGTCATAGTACTTGCAGTGGATCCTGATCCAGTTTGGAATTCCTGTGTGATGATCTGTATAGATGTCTGCCTATTACACTTTACGACCCTCTCCAACTGTCGGCGGTCTCTTTCAGTCAACAGACGAGGTCGACCTATACGTTTTTGTGCTGTACGTGTCCCTTCACGTTTCCACTTCACTATCACATCGGAAACAGTGGACCTAGGGATGTTTAGGAGCGTTGAAATCTTCCGTAAAGACGTATGACGGAAGTGACACCCAATCACCTGACCACGGTCGAAGTCCGTGAGTTCCGCGGAGCGCCCCATTCTGCTCTCTCACGATGTCTAATGACTACTGAGGTCGCTGATGTGGAGTAGCTGGCAGTAGGTGGCAGCACAATGCACCTGATGTGAAAAACGTATTGTTTTGGGGTTGTCCGGGTACTTTTGATCACATAGTGTAGATATTTTAAGTATCTATAAAAAGCAGAAGGTTAAATAAAGAAAAATTGAAAATAATAAGGGACGAGCAGCTGGTACAAATCACTTACCGTATTTATTGAAATAATTTCACAGTTACAAATGCGTTGCTTTTTCGTGAAACTTCGGCACCGTCTATATTGTCATTGTCATGTTATTAATTAGAACAGAGATTTGACAGTAGAACTAAGTACATTAAGAAATTTAAAAAAATATTCTCGTTGTCACTTCTTATCCCGTTACCGAAAAAACGTAGATAGAGTGGAATCTGAGCTATGATACTGTGACGAAAGAGCACAATACCATTGCTCTTCACACTTTAAGCCAACTTAGTTCCTAGTAATAAGTTGTTCCTAGTATGAAATTGTTAAGATGACTGTAAAACGGGTACTCAAAGATTCACAGTGCTTCTGAAGGTGCTCCATCTGTAGCAGCGAAGTAATAACACCAGAAATATGCTAAGCGCTATACGGGCTAAATGCGCCGTCCCAAAATCACATGACTTTAGCTGCAGGAGATATTGCGTACAGAATTGTTCTGCGTACCAGAATGCTCACTCCTTAGATATTTATAATCTCCGCTGCTACCCCAGCAGCCTAGCAGGAGAAGGGCGCCGCCAAGGATGCATCCACCCCTCCGGCAACGCCAAAAGCCACTAGGACGGCCCTGACGAGCAGTACTGGGCGGGGAAATGGAGCTTGGCTGCGCCAAGGGGTGGGGGTGTGAGGGGGGGGGGGGGGGTTTAGCGTTGCCCGAGGCCAATACTGAAAACGGGGAGAAGACGTCGGACGACGAGCGGGCCAGTTGCTAAGCCCATTCATAACTGACACGGAGCAGCAGTAGGGGCCCGCAGCATCGCTCTGTGGTGCCGCACAGATTCGGACAGAACTCCGCATGGCGAACGGATGGTAATGACACGGTGTCGAGAAGGATGATATCCACTACTAACATAACCTACCCTGAGCCAATTTGTCGCAGATAACAAGAAATTCGCTACTGCTCTTACTACCCGTCCTGGCTATACTATCGCGGAGGTTCGTTTTCACTTGGTGCCTGCTTTGGAACTGCTTTACCTCTGCCACTAAAACCGCTCTTCTTTCAAACGATTTTCGATCACTTACTCTCACCCGATGAGCCCGTATTAATTGGGAAACCTACCCAGACGTACTGCCAACATTACAGGCCCCGCTGCTGTAAACTAATCGATGTAATTACTATCAAATACAGAGGTGACCGTAGATCTTTTGACATGGTCACCTTGCTAGTACAGGTATGGAGGGGCTCCACTCCTTAAAAAGAAAAGAAAACAAATTGACTACACCATTATTAACTCTTTATCAGTTACACAGGCAACAACAAACGACGCGAACATAGCGGAAAGATGACAAGGACACTTAAACGCAACACCGTAACTTAACTTCTCTGCCTGAGCAGCTTATCATGACTATAAATAAGCTTAAACATAATGAGTCATATTCCTTACTCAAAACAAAAAACATTGCCTGTTCCAAACGGTGCAAATGAGCGCACATATCCTACAATTCTCAAACTCCGACTTTTGAAAACCGTATTCAATAAATACAACAAAACAGCAACAGCAGGAAAAACAAAATCAGATCACGAGAAGGACATGTGTGATAACCGAAGAAAACTTCGCAAGCCAAATTACAAAATACTGTAAAATACTGTAAAATTGTAAAGCATAAGGTGCGATAGTAAGAGCATAGCTCTGTCGAAACCGGTCATGCAATTAAACGCTTCTTTATAGCGACCTTGGCTTGTGAAGTTTTCTTCGGTCGCCACACATTGCACATCGTCCCCATACGTACAATGTTAGGACTATATAACAAGAAGGACCCTTAACTGTGACACTATCATAGTACTTCTCGATAAAACTCAGTTTCAGCACTGTTAATTTCGAGTCGCCATTCTTGATGATTTTTAATTAGTCGTTCCAGTCTCGGTCCGGCACACAGTTTTAATCTGCCAGGAAGTTTCAATCGTTCTACTGTTTTCGCAATCCAGGATGGAAGTGCTATGGATCTGGAAGAGGCAACAAAAACTGGATTCTTTAATACCGCAACTTCATGTGTGTAACCTCAAAAAGAACTGATGAAGGGTATATACGCGAGCATGCCACGTGCTTTCTGACCCACTGCATGGACTGCAGTTGGTTTCACGAGTTTATTTACGGATTTCAGACTCATTTAGATTCAAAATTAGTCGCAATTTTTACATTCTGGGGCATTAGCCGCTATTTATTCACATAAAATGGCATCCGGGCTTGTTCCTGCTTCTATGCTTTGTCTGTACCTATAATGTTTATCTATTCTGCTTGCCATGTATTAGAATGTGCACACTCCTTTTAAATTCTCTACCCGCCTGTAACATTTAGGCTTCAAGTATGTCCACCTGTGATGCTTTCTTCTTATTCCTGTGCGTTATCTTAATCTATAGCTAGCACATGCTCCATTCCATTTAGCACAAAACCCAATCCTGTTCATTTTCAGCTATCACTGCTGCATCATCAATGAGTCGTATTGTGATAATTTTCTGTTCTTGAGAAACAAATGTAGTCCTTCACTTCACTCATTACCTATCCAGTGTCCAAAGAAAAGATCAACGGTGATAATGAACATGGTCTTACACCTTTCCTGGTTTTGAATTTTGCACAAATATATCAGAAAAGGCTATGGTATTTAGCTTCAAAGACAGACAGTCGGTTTTCATCTCTCTCTCTCTCTCTCTCTCTCTCTCTCTCTCTGTTAGCGATGTCGCCTGCCTAAAACAGAAAAAAAAATTTTGTTTTATTCCACATTATAAAGCAGCTTACCAAATTTATAGTGCCACAGCAATCTCTAAAATATGACCTCATCTGCATTTTCTAAGTGGTTACAAACTCCACGTACACAACACTCAGCGTGTTTGTACAGGCCAACCGCTTGGTAGCACTACAGCTGCGAAGTTGCAGAAACACTGATTGTTTGGCAAGTTTTTCGCAGTAGGAAAGTGCTTAGCTGATGCAGTGAAAAGTAACACGCCTCCGATCGCACATCAGTACGCCGTATCTTTGATTAGTCAGCTGAGTACTTTCCCGCCGCGAAAAACTCAGTGAACTGTTTCATTAAACTATTAAAGTTTACTGTCACCTAGCCAAATATCAGGTTTCTTAGTATCATTTTATTAAGCTCAGGTTGTTCATCCGCAATACACAGATGGCTAAGTGGTTGCATACTTTCTGTATTCAGACGCCAAAAGGAGTTGAAACAAACCGTCAAACCGTTCGCTCTTAGACTTCGACGCTCTCCATCTCCCAAGCCGTGTATTTCCGGATAGTGGTTCCGTCTTGAAAACCGATCAGTTTGCCTTCCTGCACAACATACTAAGTACTGGTGGTGTTTTTTTGGGACACCCTGTATATTCCCCTTGAGCTGTCGACTTACCGTTCTAGATCACATCAGTTCTTTCAAAGTATGATAACACAAATCACCATGTCCAATGTGGGCTTTATTTTAGTGGACATGGGCTTTACTTTATTAATAGTGGTCCCAAGGTATTAAAAATCCTCTACGCGTTCAAAATTAGAACCTAATACTGACCAGTTATCCAGGTAGTTAACACCAGTTCCAAGGAGTTTCATATATTTAGTTTTTGATTTGTAAATTTCTGTTACACTTTGCTGTGCGGCCTCTTTCAGTTCCTCCACTACTCTTTCCAGTGACGTGACTAATAACTGGCACATCATCGGCATATGCAGAAAACTTCTTGCTCCTTATACCTATGTGACCAGATATTTGCAGTTTTAGTATAATCGCTTATAATGAAAAGTTGAAGAGTGTTGTAAAAAGAACATAGACTCCTTTATTGATACTGAAGTAGTCGGTTAATTTCCCATTCACTCTAACCATTGGCTTGGTACCTGCCAGGGCTGTCTTAACAAACGAAATATATCTGGATAGTATGCCAAAAAGTTTTATATCTTCTAATATCTCTTTCCTGTTTAGGTTATCGAAGGCCTCCTTGAAGTCAAGGTATACACAGTTGAATTGTACATTATGTTCATATGCTTTTTCTTGTATTTCTCTCAGTATGAATATCTGGACTACGTTTGATTCATTAGGCCTGAAACCACACTGGTGGTCTCCCATTATATGTTCCAGGTACGGGACTAGTCTATTGCAGTCCGGGAAAAACCCTTTTTTCTTCTTTTCCTTACCTGGGCCATGAGTCTTCTGTCTTGTTTGATGCGCCCCGCCATGTAATCTTCTCCTGTGCCAATCTCTTCATCTAGAGTAGCGCTTGCAACTTACGTTCATCAATTACTTTCTGGATGTTTTCCAATCTCTGTTTTCCTTTACAGTTTTTACCCTCTACAGCTCCCTCTCGTACCATGGAAGTTATTACCTGATGTCTTAACAGATGCCCTACCGTTCTGTTCCTTCTTTAGAGTCAGTGTTTTCCATATATTCGTTTCATCACCGCTTCTCCGGAGGACCTCTTCATTCCTTACATCATCAGCTCACTCAATTTCAACGGTGTTCTACTACAGCATCACATCTCAAATGCTTCGATTTTCTTCTTTTCCGATTTTCCCACAGTCCATGTTTCACTACCATACAATGCTGTGCCCCAGCCGGACATTCTCAGAAATTTCTTCATCAAATTAAGGCCTATGTTTGACACTAATATACTTCTCTTGGCCAGGAATTCCCTTTTTGCCAGTGCGAGTCTGTTTTTATGTCCTTCTTGCTCCGTTTGTCGTAGGCAATTTCGTTGTCTTAGTAGCAGAATTCCTTAACTTCATCTATTTCGCGACTATCAATACTCATGTTAAGTTTCTATCTGTTCTCTGTTCTGCTACTTCTAATTACTTTCGTCTTTCTTCGATTTACTATCAATGCATATTCTATGCTCATTAGACTGTTCGTTCCACTCGACAGATCCTGTAATTTTTCTTCACTTTCACTGAGGATAACAATGTAACCAGCGAATCTTATCCTTGACATATTTTCATGTTGAATTTTAATTCTACTCTTTAACCTTATTACTTCTTCGATATACAGATTGAACAGTAGGGGCAAAATACTACATCCCTGTCTTAGACCCTTTTTAATCCGAGCATTTTGTTCTTGGCCTCCCACTCTCATTGTTTCATCTTGCCTCTTATACATATTGGACATTGCCCGTCTTCCGCTATAGCTCCCCTCTGTACTTCCCAGAATTTCGAACATCTGGCACCATTTGACAATTTCGAACGCTTTTTCCAGCTCGACAAATCCTGTGAACGTGTCTTGATTTTTCTTTAGTTTTGAAACGTCAGATCTTCCTCTCTGGTGCCTTTACCTTTCCTAAAGACAAACTGTTCGTCAACACATTCTCAATTTTCTTTTCCGTTTTTCTATATATTATCTTTATCAGCGACTTGGATGATTGAACTGTGAAGCTGATTATGCGATAATTCTCGCACTTTTCGACTCTTGCATTCTTAAAAACTGTGTGTATGGTGTTTTTCCGAAAGTCACATGGTACACTGCCAGACTAATGTATTCTACACACCAACCTGAGAAGTTTTGTTGCCACTTCCCCTAACGATTTCAGAAATTCTGATGGAATGTTATCTATCCCTTGTGCCATATTCGATCTCTTTTAAATTCTAATTCTCATATTGTATCCAATATCTCTTTAATATCGACTTCTGTTTCTTCTTCTGCCACGTCATCAAACAAGTCTTGCCCCTCATAGAGGCCTTCAATGTACACTTTCCACCTATTCGCTCTCTCCTTTGTACTTAGTACTGGAATTACCATTGCACTCTTAATGTTATCACCCTTGCCTTTAAATTCACTGAGGTTCTTTTGACTTTTCTAAATACTCAGTCTGTCCTTCCGAAAATCATTTCTTTTTCGATTTCTTCACATAGTTCATTTAACCATTTCGTCTTGGCTTTTCTGTGTTTCGTACTTACTTCATTGACTTGTATCTCTGTATTCTTGAATTTCCCTGAACGTTTTTATATTTTCTTTTTTAAATCGATCATCTGAAGTATTTCTTTTATTACCCATGGTTTCTTTGCATATGTTTTTCTTTCCATCTTTTGTGATTGCTCTTTGTAGAGACGTCCATTCCTCTTCACCTGAACTGCCTACTGAGCTACTTCTTATCGCTGTATCTATGTCCTCAGACAAATTGAAGCGTACCTCTTCATTCCTTAGTGCTTCCATATCCCAATTTTTTGCGAACGGATACTTCCTGACTAGTGTGTTAAACCTCCGTCTAATCTTCATCACTACTACATTGTGATCTGAATCTTTATCTGGTTCTGGGTACGCCAAATATTCCGATATCGGAATTTTTCCAAATATACCTCTTCCTATTGTGAGTCTTCAACAGAGTATTCGCTCATAGTAGCTGAAACTTAATGCAGAAGAGTCTTCCTCCTCTCTCATTCCTGCCGGCTGGTGTGGCCGAGCGGTTCTGGCCGCTTTAGTCTGGAACCGCGCGACCGCTACGGTCGCAGGTTCGAATCCTGCCTCCGGCATGGATGTGTGTGCTGTTGTTAGGTTAGTTAGGTTTAAGTAGTTCTGAGTTCTAGGGGACTGATGACCTGAGATGTTAAGTCCCATAGTGCTCAGAGCCATTTGAACCATTTTTTTTTCTCATTCCTAGCACGAAGCCTGTATTCTCACATAAAACTTTCTTCTACCCCCTTCCCTTACAAGTGCATGACTCTTACATTTTCAGCTGCCTTTGCGTACTGAATTATCCGTTCAGTATCCTCATATACCTTCTCTATCTCATCCTGAGCTTGCGACGTCGGCGTCTATACTTGCAGTCGATTCTTAGGAGAATAACCTTATGATTCAACTGTTCTCACTAACCCACTTTCTGCCCTACCTTCCTATTCGTATCGAATCCTATTCCTATTACATAATATTCTGCTGCTGCTGATATTACCCTATTCTCATGTGACCAGAAATTCTTAACTTTTTCCGTTTCGCTTCAGTGACGCACCCTATATCACGTTTGCCTTTTTAAGATTGTCTAGCTTCCCTAACACGTTGTAACTGCTGACATTCCATGCCCCGGCTCATAGAACACTATCCTTTCGTTGGTTATTGTGTCTTTTTTTCTTGGTCACTTCCCCCTTGGCACCCCCACCGATGGAGGAGCTGTGCGGAATCTTGTGCCAATGGCGAGATCATCATGACACATTTCCTGTTGCAGACTACATGTCCCGTGGATATACATTGTGTGTCTTTAATGCAGTGGCTTCCATTGCCTTCTGCATCCTCATGCTGTTCTCGTTGCTGATTCTTTCGCAGTTTCCCATCCCATGGGCAAGAGAGTGCCCTGAACCTCTGTCCACTCCTCTGCCCTCTTTGACAAGGCCGCTGGCTGAGGTGACTTCTTGCGCTGAAGTCTTCGGCTACCATTGCTGATGACTTTTTTTTTTCAAAATTTAAGTGGTGGCGGGTTCGAAACCGAGACCGAGGACGTTTCGGTTAATAATCAAAGACGCCACCCTAGACCATATGGCATAAAACCTTACACGATGAATTCAAGTCAGTGATCCCTCTGTACTTAGAACAACCTGCCTTATTATCTTTACTGTCTGTGGGTTATTGTCTATGGGCTGAATTACACCTGTAGTCCATTCTTCTGGAATTCTTTTTTGATTCCAGATTAATCAGATTAATTTGTGTATCCGTTTGGGTAAAGCAATGCCCCACCGCTCTTTAGCAGCCC
The DNA here is from genome assembly GCF_021461395.2 of Schistocerca americana. Classification (NCBI taxonomy): domain Eukaryota; kingdom Metazoa; phylum Arthropoda; class Insecta; order Orthoptera; family Acrididae; genus Schistocerca; species Schistocerca americana. The sequence continues at coordinate 649,241,037 of NC_060122.1, forward strand.
AGTAATCTGTCATGTCATTTGCTGGAGCATGGCTTTTTTTTTCACCACTTATGCATGAGTAAAATATGATGGCAATCACTTTTTCCTTTTATGTCAGCAGTTTTACTTTTTCAGCCTTGCAGCCAGTTATTTTAGCTGTACCCCTGTGGTCTTGAAACACGTATGTAACATAGCAGCGATGGCGAGGCATTGTAGCATCTGTGACCAGAGAGTTTGCGCTTGACCGCGCGAGTGTTGCGAGCGGTTCTCAGTCAGTCTGTCGTTGCGAGTCTGTAGCTCTGTCTAGTTGAGAGCAGTAGCTCTGTTCAGTGGCGTGCTGTACGCCAGTAGTCGTCATGCAGAGCGGTCGGTCAGTAGTAGCAGCCCAGTGCGGTTGTGTGATGTAGGCGGTCGGCAACACTGGTCAAGATGCTGAATGAGGTATACTGTTAGTTAATATAATCATTAGATAATGAAAAAATTTGTTTATTGTAATTAATTTCCAACAAATGCCCCAATAATAATTTTTATTTCAAAAGCATTTTCTCAAAAATTTAATTTTTTATTGAACTAAAGATTTCGTTGCACTTCCCATTTCATTCCACTTCTTTTGAAGAAAAATTTCACTAAAATCACAAAAAAAGGAGAATATTATTATTATTTGCAATGCAATTCCTCCAAGCGGTGCGCAACAACAAGAGCAGAAATGTGACTTCCATTTATTCTGAGGTAAGACTTTAATTCTGATTGTTTTGCACAGGGCCAAAGACCGATATTTCGGTTTAATTGAATTTCCTTATCACTGAATGGACTTAAATTTTTTGTGAGGAGTTTATATTTGAGTCAGATTGCGATTATCAGTTTTATTGTCATTAAATTTAATTGCAGGGAGGTTACGTTTGGCTCCCATTTCTATTAAGTATTGTCATTACATTCCTTTTAAATTTTTGTGGGGAGGTTACACTTGGCGACACCCAGTCCAGGATCGTATTTCGTTGAGAGTCTTTTGAGCGACAGTCAGATATCTGCTCTTATTTGCTTAGATATAATTAGGATTTGGCGCAACGCTTTTATTAACTTGTGACTTTCTTTCTACAGGTCAACGGCAATTCGTTGCTCTGTTGTATTTGTGTGTTGCTTTTGCATTGTGCTTATTTATTTTGTGAAAAATTGTGACTATTGTAAAAATGCCGCGAAAGACTGTGAATAGTGTATCGCGAGGTATTTTGAATGAAATTACCGACTTAAACAGCGTGACCGATAGTAATTGTGACACGCAGTGTAATGATGACAATCCTGCGTTCACTAACAGTCAGTGCATTCCAACCACTAGTGATGACTTTTACCCTGATAATGAACAAACGAACTCAATTGTCTCGTTTGTTAATTTGACGACAATTGATGACGCAGAACGCTCTATTGTAATGAGCGCTGCCCGGCTTAACACATCCGATTTGGAAAACTCAAGTAACGAACAGACAAATTTGTCTAATGAAAATGAACAGATCACACAAAGTAGGACGGATTTATTTAATTCCGAAACAATGACTGATAGTGTACATTCGACTGACAAACTTTTTTCTAAATCTCAGAATAACCAAATGGTTACAGTAAGCGAGAAAGTTCCAGATGCTCTATTGAACAGCACAGAGAATAGAAATGCTAATTTTGAATCGGATACAATTATGGCATTTTTGCGGCAAAATTTCAAACAGTTTAATGAAAGATTTGATAAAAATGACGAAAAACAAGACAAACTTAGTGAACAGGTCAAACAACAGAACAAAAAACTTGACAATAATGCCGAAGATCTCAAACAACTTAGGGAACAGAACAAACAGCTTAATGATAAATTAGACGACAATTCCAGACAGCTTAGTGAACAAATTAGAGCCGTTGCCGCGCAGTGTCATGACACTAAGGAACAGTTGCGCACGGAAATTGAGGCTTGTTCACAAAAAAATAGCGAAGAAATTAAGTCTGTTGCGCAAGAATTAAGGGAAATGCAAACAGCCGCAACAGAAACACTCAGAGACGAAATTAGCGGAGTCGCCAAACAGTGCTCTGAAAAAGCTACACAATTACGGGACGAGTTTAAAGCAATGACGGTAGAACTTTCGCGCACAATGGACGCAAAGATAGACGCGAAATTCGAACAGCAGAACACTCAGATTAACGAGCGCTTTAATCAGCACATACAGAACAGTGATACGCGTTTCCGCAAATTTATTCAGGATCAAAATAAAGTCAAACGTCAGGTTATGGAAACAATCACTGCACAAAGACAAGAGGACAAACGTAAAATGTTCGCGAAAGCGAAGACGTATGTAGACAATAATATTACTACAGTGTCCGACAAAATTAATACCATAGAACAGTTGAACGCGGAATTACGGGATGAAATTTCTGATCTTAAATCAAAAACAGATACACACACAGTAAATATTCAAACGGTGACAGACAGATTCGAACAATTAGATCTAACACAGGATTGCGATGTCATCAAAGCTGATGTTAAAAAACTGAGCGAAACTACGCGTAAGTTGCAAAAACAGATTAATGCGTCCGATTCTAAAACCGATGATCAGGTTAAATTACTGACTGAAAAATGTGATGAATTGGCCAGTCGTATTGATGTTATCGAAAATACTAATGACAATAAATCAGACGATACTGCACCGGTTTCATTTATCCAAACACCTGAATTTCAAAATTTACAGCAGACAATTAATGAAATCGATTCATCTAACAACACGTTACGTAGGAAGTTATCAAATTTACAACAAGAAGTAACAGAGATGAAAAACATTTCAGTTAATAACATACCACAACAGACGCCACTTTATGAACATGTGTCAGACTCACGCAGCGCGTATAATTTGGGTAATCTGCAGAGAGTACGGGACTTAGATTCCGAACAACCACAGTTCAATAGATACTCTTACGATCCTGAACCTGTTGCATCACATACAGATGATAATTTCGATTACAAACATTTTCTGTCAGTAAGAAAGTTCAAAATATTTAAAAACGATAGAACGCAGATTCACCCACTGGATTGGATTCAACAATTTAGCTTTGCTCTTCCACCGACTTGGCCTGTAACACACAAACTTGAATTTATTTGCAGCTTTTTGGAAGGCGAACCGGCAACTCGTATGAGACCGATCGCGAGGCAATGCTACTCAGTAGAGGAATTTCAGAATGCTTTTCTGTCAGCGTACTGGTCGAAGACGACACAGCGCGGAATTAAAGACCAACTAATTAGTTTGCCAAACTACGAGAACTCAAATTTTCCCAGTGTAACGCAATTTTTTGAGCACATGGTACAACAAAACCAGTACCTAAGTGAACCGTACAGTGAATCCGCACTTATACAACTATGCATCTCTAAATTACCACGGTCATTACGAGTGTCACTTCTAACGGGACAGCAAAAAGAAAACATTTCAGCATTCAGAGATCTTTTACAGCTCTTGGAAGTACAGCAATCCGATTATTCTTTTGTAAACAAAAACTTTTCGAGTAACAACCAAGGTCAACAACAGTACTGCAATTATGATCAGGGACGTAATTTCAATCGGAAAGATAACAGACGCTTTAGGAACGACAACTACCAAAACTTTAATAACAGGCAAAATTCTAATTATCAATACCATCAAAATTTTCAGAAACAGGAACAACACTTTAGTAACTATAGAGGTGTTTCACAACAACAACATCAAAACCGGCCGGTTAGCATACCTAACCAACAATGGAATGCACAAGGTCAACCAAGTTTTAATGTTCCGCCGCGTGCACGTATAGTCCCTGGTGCAACAAATAGTAACGCACGGCAGCAAGGAAACAACTACGTACAAAGAAGACAGTATTTCAGTTCCTATCGTAATGCACCGTATAGGAATGACTATTACGACAGACGTAAAAACGACGAGCACAATTATCAGCGTACAAATAATAACAGTCGGTCTCACCAACAGCAAAATTATTCACAAGAACATATTCTCATGAATGAAACCGACAGTAGATACCATCCAGAACGTAATACGTCTGGAAGAAGTAATAGAACGGTTCAAATAGTCGAAATGCCACAGAATCCTCCTAATAATAATAACACGTCAGATAGAATCTGACTAGATAATGTACAGGACGCATCTTCCAATAATACAAGCACTACCTTAGACACGCAAAATGTTGTTCACGAAAATGTAATTACTTTTGACGACATCAGAGACACTCTTTTACAGGAAAGACCAGTTATTCAGAAAACCATTTCACATCCTGTTATCGAAATTAAAATTGGTTCATCGAAATTCTCAGCAGTAATTGATTCCGGCTCACCTATATCAGTAATAAATGAGGAGACTTTTAATGAGTGCAACAAAGAGAATACCTATCCGACACTACCTTTAGGCAAAACAAAAGTGAAAGGAGCAGTATCGAGTAAAGGTGTAGACGTTAAATTACAGACGCATTTATCATTTTGTATTGGAGGTCATACTTTCCACTCTAATTTTTGGATTGTTCCTTTATTGACAACAGACATTATTTTAGGCACGAATTTTCTGGTACAACACGACGCAGTTATCGATTTTCAGAATTCTTATTTAATGTTAAAGGATGAAAATGTACAACTTGCTTTAGAATTTCAGCACTCACTATCTGCAGAAGAGCAAACAATTAACCGCACAGAGGTCATTTCCGCAACACGTGACATAGACTATAATCCCACATTGTTCACGGATACGTATGTACACAACTATAAAACTCCAGACGAAGCCGACTTCGACGTAATGCAATTGATTTCTGATAAGGTTAAAGAGAGCAGTGCAACTACAGACGACGAGCGAACGCAATTACACAAAATTCTTTTACAGCAATCTCCAGTTTTTGACAACGTTCCTGGTACTATGTCCGGATTTATGTATGAATTTCAAGTCAAACAGCACGATACATTTAAAGCAAAGCATTATCCCATTCCATATATTCACAGAGAACAAGTTAAAAAAGAATTGCAGGATATGCTCGACCAAGGAATTATTGAACCGGCAGTTAGTCCGTACATAAACCCGCTACATATTGTTAAGAAAAAAGATGGCTCATTTCGCCTTGTACTTGATTCACGTCACATTAATGACATTATTATTAATGAAACAGACCGACCACAGACATTAGAGGAACTTTTACAGAAATTTCACGGCACTGCTATTTATTCCACATTAGATTTGAAATCGGGATTTTGGCAAATTCAACTTCATCCGAATTGCAGAAAATATACAGCTTTTCTCTGTTTTGGCGACTGTTATCAATTTTGCAAATTACCATTCGGCTTAACTATTTCTTCCGCAGCTTTTATTCGCGGTTTGAACACAATACTTCCGACAGAACTTAAAGACAGAATTACGTCGTATGTAGACGACATTCTTATCGCAGAAGCTAACTGGTCTGAACACAATCTGATTCTTGAACAAGTGTTACAAACTTTTCATGCACAAGGACTTACAGTTAATCTTAGTAAATCGCACTTTGGCAAAACTTCCATAAAATTTCTTGGACACGTAATTTCAGCAGAAGGCATTGCGCCTGATCCAGAAAAACTTCAAGCTCTACGTGACATTACTGTTCCTACGACAAAGAAACAACTACGCAGTTTTTTGGGCTTAATTAACTTTTTTCGTAAATTTATTCATCACTCTGCTTTAGACACACCCAGGTTATGCCAATTAACAGGTAAAAACACTATTTGGTCGTGGGATAAGCAAGCACATTCTGAATTTGTGAACCTGAAACATGCTTTGTTGAATGCTCCACTTTTATCGCACCCCGATCTTACTAGAAATTTTTCCATTGCCACCGACAGTTCTAACACCGCTTTAGGCGTACATATTTTCCAGGAAATTGAAGAAGATGGTTCAACAGTTATTAAAAACATCGCATTTGCAAGCCGCATTCTGTCACCTGCTGAACGAAATTATTCCGTTACAGAATTGGAAACATTATGTGTTGTATGGGCTTTTACGAGATTTAGGCATTTTCTTTATGGCAGACATACCACCGTCTACACAGACCACAGAGCAATACAATTTTTGCTTTCAGCTAAATTTACTCACGACAGATTAAGCAGATGGAAACTTTATTTGCAAGAATTTAATTTTACGATTGTTCACATTCCCGGCACACAAAATGTTATAGCAGACGCACTATCGCGTTCTCTCGGCAATAATCAGCAAGACGTAGCAACCAACTTCTGCAAAACAAATTTCAGTGTCATGTACATTCAGCAAGTCGCATTTGAAAACTTTATTTCATCGTCACTACAGGACATAGCACAAGAGCAAAATAAGGACAATGTGTGGAAAGAAATTAAACACCTTTGGCAAGATAGGATAAATGTTACGATTAGGAACCACTACACTGTACGCAATGACATTCTGTTTCGCCGCTCTCATCCTGACAGCAACAATTGGTTATTATGCATTCCTGACGAACTGGTTAACAAATTAATCTGGTACACTCATTTAAGTTACGCACATTACGGAGCACGAAAATGTTTTCTTATACTGAGACAGAATTGTTATTTTACTAACATGGAAAAACGTATACGACGAGTTTTAGCGTCTTGTAAAATTTGCCAGAAAGCTAAATCAGACACCACTTCACATATTCCTCCTTTATATCCCATTATACCTGTGAAATTAAGACACATGGCCGCAGTAGATATTTTTGGTCCGATTCCGAGAACTAACAGAGGTTTTTGCTACATTTTTGTCGCTGTTGAGCTCACTTCAAAATTTGTTACTTTCACTCCGTTACGCAAAGCTACTGCTAAAACTGTTTCTAAAGCATTTGTAAAACATTTTCTATTTCATGTAGGGCATGTAATGAAAGTAATTTCTGATAATGGATCACAATTTCGTAGTCGCGTATGGACACGCATGTTACGAGCCAGAAACATTTCTCCGATTTATATATCCAAGTACCACGCTTCTTCGAACCCCTGTGAAAGATTAATGAAAGAAATTGGTAAACTGTGTAGAATATACTGCCACAAAAGACATATTGATTGGGATACACACATACTCTCATTCCAAGATGTAATTAATTCCATTCCAAATGAATCCACTATGCTATCTCCGACTGTTATACTGAAAAACGTTGAACCACCGAACAAAATTAAAGAATTAGTAAAATTCCCCAAAAGTCGTCGCCTACGACACCACGAAACAATTGACATTGCGCTGAACAACATCAAACGTGCCGCAGAGCGCCGGAGAAGACAGCAAAAACAGGTTTGTACACGCCGCGACTTTCACGTTGGACAGAAGATACTAGTACGTACACACTATTTATCCAGCAAATTAAAAGGTAAGTGCAGTAAATTTGAACTTCTATACGCAGGTCCATATCGGATTCGCAGCATCCCTCACCCCAATGTTGTACACGTCGAAACTTTGAGAACCAGAAAATCGAAAGGCAATCACCATATCTCAAACATTAAACCGTTTATTGAGTGAAACCACTGTATGATTCAACACACTATGATGTCATTTACTAATGCAATTAATTCACCTGACTAATTACTGATGATTATCGTATTTTTTCTTGGCAAGTGCCCGGCAAGGTAAGGTTAGCAGGTCGCTTTTCTTGTCGTTACACATCAGACCGTGCACATTTTCCACTTTTTTTTGTGTATATGATTGTACTCCAGTTTTGTTTGTATGTATTGTGAAATAGTTAAGATATAACACACAACAGTCGACTTTGACATTTTTTTTGCCCTATGACATCTCAACATCGTGACTGTTTTACATTTTTTTTTTTTTTTGCTACTGCATTGTATTATTCTGTGTACATTTTTGCATCTGAACACTGTCAATGTTTTTGACATATTACGTTTTCTGTCATGTTATGCTGTAGGGTTAATTATGTTACCATAAACCAGTCATTATCTAGTGGGTATATGATTTAAATGCAGGACATTAATCTTTGTTCATGAATTTCAGAAAGGAATGATGATTCTAAGAAATAAATTTAGCATAAATGGGAATTTCACCTAGGGAATAAACGAAAGGAGATGCAATAACTTTATGAGGAAGAGTAAATGGATCAGGATTGGCAGGCATTAACAAGAATATACAATACTCATCGTAGAATAGCAGTCTTAACTAATTTTTTCTTTCAGATTACAAGGTGATTGATGCAGGCTGTCAGACTGAACTACACACCTTAGTTTTAGTGATGAAATATGGTAGAGATAAGGAATAATTGTATAATGAGTAATGAAGTGATTTTTTGCAGATGATAATGAATACTGATGAATAATGATGAAGGATATGATGTTATGAATAATGAAGTTTTTCTTTACAGGTGATGATAATGGTGAAGTTATGATGATATGGATAATGAAGTTTTTTTCTTTACAGATGAGGATAGTGTTGAAGTTATGTATTTATGCTACGTAGTTATTTAAGTATTTGTTGCAGTTTGCTTTGACAGCAGGTGTTACATTGCATAGTAGGATGACGGAAAGTTTTGGAAAGGACAGCTATGGAGCACATTTTATACACATTTCACTACCTGTTAATTCGAAGTTCACTACTTTTCAGCATAGTGTGCGTTTCTTCTTTCAGGTCAATAATCCGTTTTTGTAATTTTTCCAGGAGAAGTTTTTTTCATGATACTTACTAAACCTGTTACTTATTATACCTGTTCTAGTACTTGCATTTTTATATTTTTACCCATTTGTGTCTATCGTTTATAAATGTGATCACATGTACTGCCTTGTTACATAATCTTGCTACAGCTGACTCATGACGAATGACGTTACCTATCCTCATTTGCTGCAATAGGTCAAAAGCAAATAGTGTTATGTATCAGCAATTAATTATCGATCCCAACGCAATGCATTGCTACCAAAAAAAATGTATTACCAGTCCCACATAATGTCACTAGTTTATGATAATTCTGAATAATACTGATCAACTATGAATAGCATGTCACTTGAGTAATGACCTCTTAATGAGACTATATTCAAAATAATGCTTTGTCACTAGCTAATAACTGCCACTGTTTATTGTAATGATACTACTTATAATGCCTGTGATTACTAATGATTTGACTGTAATTAACTGATTTTTAATAATGACTTCGTAATAATCTGAATAATACTGAATGATGATTTTATTCAATACTTGCTGGCCACTGAGTGCCAATAATTAATGTCACTTGAAGAATTGTTATTAATTATGCCATTAATTAGCCTTTTTTTTCCCATGTTGAGTTTTCATGTTTTGGTTAATGGCCAATGAGTGCCAATAATTTGTATCACTCAATGTATTATGTTAATGCTAGGCCAATAATTGACTCTCCTTTTCAACTAAGACTTCTGATGAACATTATTCTGTCATACTAAATATACTTTGTAACTGGCCAAGGACCGCCACTGTTTATTGTAATACGATTACCCATGATGCCAGCTAGTGATTCTTAATAGATTGGAATGACTCATAATTAATTAACTATGGTACTGTTTAATAATGCTTTGTAATTAGGAGAAGACTAATGATTCTTACTATATTGGAATGACAAATGATTAATTAACTGTAATTAGGATGTTTTGTAATTAGAAGGCTAATGAATCTTAATTACTGTTTAATAATGCTTTGTAATTAGGAGAAGGGTAATAATTCTTACTACATTGGAATGACACATAATTAATTAACTATGGTACTGTTTAATAATGCTTTGTAATTAGGAGAATACTAATGATTCTTACTATATTAGAATGACAAATGATTAATTACCGACAAATGATTAATTAACTGTAATTAGACAAATGATTAATTAACTGTAATTAGACAAATGATTAATTCACGACAAATGATTAATCAACTGTAATTAGGAAAAGGCTAATGATTATTATTGGAATGACAAATGATTAATTAACTGTAATTAGGAGAAGGTTAATGATTCTTAATTATACTCTGTAACTGAAAAGAATGCGATTATTTCATAATATTTTGTAACCAGGAAAAGAAGGCTACTGATTCTATGTAAAACAATTAATGAACATTTTTCTGTAATACTACATACTTGGTACAGAAATGTTCAATAACTGGGCTATGAATGCCACAAACTATCAATGAAGACTGTAATTGTCAATATTATGTGACATAATGTCCTTCACCTCATGAGTTAACTACCCTGAATTACTGCGATGTCCATTTGTCCTGTTTATCCCACTGATCATGGAGCACTATATTTGGTTTTGCACTAATTCTACGTTGGTGTGCCTTGTAAGAGCGTGGTGTTGACACGACATGCTGTCCACCACCGTGAGCAATGAAGACGTTATTATGGTCCCACTGTTTGGTGTACGTAATGTACTGCCAAAATGAAAACATGGAACATTACTACGACAGTTCAGTGTCTTGGCTACACTGATAAATTCTGATGGGAAAAGATCTTCAAGTTGTGTCACTTGGTGTTGTACTTCTGTGGAAAGATATGGACTTTCAGAACAGCTGTGTGCAATCTAAAGTGCTACAACCATGATGCAATCCTTCCCTTTCCTATCCTAATTCTTGTCACATAATGAAAATCATTTTTTTTGGTAACATCATTTTTGTTCGTAGGTTATACATTTTTTTTCGATTCGCTGAACTCCAGTGCGAGTACACTTATGTCACTGGTCGACATGATGTTTGCCATTATGTTTATTTGTTGTGAAAATGCTAAAGACATTTTTCAGTGCATGTGCACTTTGGACATGATTTTTTTTGCCATTATGTTTATTTATTGCGAAAATGCTAAAGACATTTTTCGATTTGTTCTGAAGTACAGTATATGTACACTCTTGTCTTTTATATTGTATATACATTTTTTTTATTTTCTGAACTACAGTGCATGTGCACTTATGTTAGGTGTTAATATGTTTTTTACTGAACTTCAGTGCCTGTGCACTTTTCTCATTTTTCAATATGATTTGTATAACCTTTATGATTTCCTGATATGTTCATTAAGTACACTCATGTCACTTGTCAACATAATATTTTTTGCCAGTCTGTTTATTTGTTCTGAATATGCTAAAGAATTTTTTCAGTGCCTGTGCACTTTGTTATCTGTCAAATTTGTATATACATTTTTCTGATTTGCTACTATGTTTTGTATTCACATTTTGTCTTTGTCTGATATATTTTGTACTTAGTGCGTGTGCACAACATTTAAACATTCTGTAAGTTGTAGGATTTTGTTAATTAAAGAAAAATTTTGCCGCGCTTGGCAAGTCCAAATGACTCACCATCGCTGCCAAATTTTTGCCCCCCCCAGTGGAGGGTTATGAAACACGTATGTAACAGAGCAGCGATGGCGAGGCATTGTAGCATCTGTGACCAGAGAGTTTGCGCTTGACCGCGCGAGTGTTGCGAGCGGTTCTCAGTCAGTCTGTCGTTGCGAGTCTGTAGCTCTGTCTAGTTGAGAGCAGTAGCTCTGTTCAGTGGCGTGCTGTACGCCAGTAGTCGTCATGCAGAGCGGTCGGTCAGTAGTAGCAGCCCAGTGCGGTTGTGTGATGTAGGCGGTCGGCAACACTGGTCAAGATGCTGAATGAGGTATACTGTTAGTTAATATAATCATTAGATAATGAAAAAATTTGTTTATTGTAATTAATTTCCAACAAATGCCCCAATAATAATTTTTATTTCAAAAGCATTTTCTCAAAAATTTAATTTTTTATTGAACTAAAGATTTCGTTGCACTTCCCATTTCATTCCACTTCTTTTGAAGAAAAATTTCACTAAAATCACAAAAAAAGGAGAATATTATTATTATTTGCAATGCAATTCCTCCAAGCGGTGCGCAACAACAAGAGCAGAAATGTGACTTCCATTTATTCTGAGGTAAGACTTTAATTCTGATTGTTTTGCACAGGGCCAAAGACCGATATTTCGGTTTAATTGAATTTCCTTATCACTGAATGGACTTAAATTTTTTGTGAGGAGTTTATATTTGAGTCAGATTGCGATTATCAGTTTTATTGTCATTAAATTTAATTGCAGGGAGGTTACGTTTGGCTCCCATTTCTATTAAGTATTGTCATTACATTCCTTTTAAATTTTTGTGGGGAGGTTACAGTCTTCTTTTAAAATGGTTCAAATGGTTCTGAGCACTATGGGTCTTAACAGCTGAGGTCACCAGTCCCCTAGAACTTAGAACTACTTAAACCTAACTAACCTAAGGACATCACACACATCCATGCCCGGGCAGGATTCGAACCTGCGACCGTAGCGGTCGCGCGTTTCCAGACTGAAGCGCCTAGAACCGCTCTGCCACAACGGTCGTCTGGTCTTCTTTTAAGTTCTCATAAAACTTATTACTCTCATTCCCAGTATAATGCTCATTCATATCTTCTGTCTCCCTTTTTAAGGCCTCTCTTTTCTATTTGAGCATGCCCTTGCCACTTATATCCTCTTTTCATTATACGTAGCCTGATTAAGCCTACTATTTCGTTGGAGACATTTTAATCTTGCTTCTTTCTTCTGCTGCACCACTTGTATACAGTCATCATTAATACTTCTCTTCATACCTAGGTCCTCTAGATTCCTCTATTAATCCTTTGCAACGGTTAGGATATTACTCTTAATACATTCCCGTTCCTTATCCATTTCAGTTTAATTTGTGTTTTACAGGTCGCTCTGTAAATACTTTTTCTTGGGGAATACTTGGTTACTGCTTTAAAATCATTGGAAACTGTTAACTGGGAAACTCTCAGTTCATTAGTGCTTGTTTCGTCAAGCAGACTTTCATTACCAAAACGGGCGTGCATTGCTTCTTTGCTTCGCGGTGTAATTTTCCGGGACTATTCTTCTAGAGTGGTGATGAGGCGCGATATGTGATTCTTAGGACACAGAATGGCAGAATACATCTAAAAAGTTCGGAGAATGGCGGCTCGTTTAGTGTTAGAGACTTCCAGATATGCAAACGAGTTGGAAAATCAATCATTAAAAGTTTTTCATTGCTGCGAAATCTATTTACTAAATTTTAACCAACAACTTTTCTCTCTGAATGTCAGAATACTTTCCCGCTTCCACAGGGAGGAGTGACAGTCGCGATAAAATAAGAGATATCTGAGAGCACAAGGAACTATTTTAATTATTATTTTTTCTACACTCTGTTCGATAGTGGACTGGTAAAGATCCAGATAAGAAGTGGAGACTTAACAGCTGATGTAGATGCTCCAATTTTATAAAACCTTTGTGGAGTCATGACACCATTATAAACGCCAGGTGTGTGGAACAGCGAGACAAACACAACAAAATTTGCTAAGTGTCATGTGTAATACTCATGTTGTCATCAGCACTCGCTGACGATCGACGAAAGATGCGTAAGAGCTATCACGATATGTAAAAACTGAGAGGCCAGTTATTACTGTAGACAGAGGAGGATATGAGTGTAAAAAGGATATGTGCTGCCTATTGCGTTATTTATTCATGAATGATACATGTCATGATTGTCAATGAGATCCAATGTACACGCTGATTTCTCTTGGGAGTCAGAGAGCTAGGGGAGTACAAATTAAGCACACGTCTAAACGAATATCGCAGATCCGTCAGCCAGAAGGCCATACAACATTGCTCGTTACACGAAATTACACAAACGTAGACCCGTTTAGCGTTAAATCTAACAGAAATCCTGAAGTTCATTATTTCTACACTACAGTACGGTAATTTAATGTTAGGAATATCGTAAAAAATTACAACTTTTCCAGACAATTCGAGAAAATAATGCACCAACGATATCATCCATTCTTTCTAGTTAACGTTCATGTGTTGGCAACTCATTGATTCTCATTATTAATGAGATGATTCATGATATCTAAAATCTTTGCGAATAGCTGCCGGAAGTATGAACCATGTATTTTGCACATAGAATGCGGCAACGACATTAGACATCTCACGTGCCTACGTGGATTAAATCTTCAGATTGTTTAAATACTTTAAACGATACTGTAAGACAAGAGAGCAAAGGAATTTCTCACGTAGACGCAGCAGGACTGTGCTGCGCACAGAACCTGTCGCGGAATGTCATAGCGGAATGTTTAGTGCTGCACTCTAGCGCCCTGCATACGAACCGACAGACAGTACGCTATCTCCTGCAAGTTCCCAAGAGATGGCGCGCCGCAACCGCCCGCCCCTGAATGTCGCACGCGTAACAATATATGTAGACAGGGAAGTAAGTTACATCGCAGAATTGCAGTGAGGCGCAGACTCTGAACACCTTTATTAGACCGTGTGCGTCATGCTGCAGCCGTCAAGGGTATACGAGTCGTACCTCGCAAACTTCACACAAGGAGAGACGGAACGCAGAGTAGAGAAGTTTCAAATGTGGCTGCAGCAAAGTTAGCCACCAGAGGTGTAAACTAGACAAGCTCTCAGGCTGAAACAAGATTCATCATAGTTATTACACTTTAGTCACTGTACAATGAGGGTATGAAGCTGAAAGTTTTAAATCGTTTCTTTATGTCCCTACATTTTTCGTTATTAGTAGAAATTTTATTGACTGGTACTTTAATTGCCTTTCAAATGACTATTTCTACTGTTTCTGCCAAAGTGGGGGAGAACGTTAAAATGCCTGCGAAGAAGCTTATTATTCATTACCAACTATTCATTAACTGAAAAGAAAGTTCTTCAAATTTCAAATTCATTTATTGCTTATTCCTACTTTCAGACAGAACCACACTTCAGCATTATTACAACTGCGATCAGGGGCGTCCGCAGACCGGAGGTGTGGCGGAGAGGCAGTAAGGACTGATGCTCTTGTAAGAATTCGTTCAGTGTGTGAGTATGAAAATGGGCCTGTAACCGCATGACCCAGATTTCAGCTGCCTAAAATATCTTGAAAATTATAGATGAATTACGTGAAAAAGCGTAAAATATGTGTAAAGTGAGTTATAAAATGAAGCAGAACAATAAAAGAATTTGTAGGATGTTGGAACTGAAATTAAGAAAAACGTAATTAAATTAAAGGCGCTATGTTTCTGTTAAGAAACCTCACTCTTTGAAGATGTCCGAAAATTCTTGAATAACCATCGCAGTGTATGACAGGCAGCATGTAGCCATTCTAGAAACTGAGGAAACGTCTTTTGTCAGAAAACACATGTTTGTACTTGGAAAATCTTTCATCATCTGCTGAAATAACTGCAGCGTGCACTTCGATATTATCCTTTGGTTTCAAAAGAGAATCGAAATTATCGGCACACGATATTTCACCAATGGACATTACTTTTGCTACAATGCCGATACAAAATATCGACGTTTATGTTTCAGTACCCATACGTGCAACAAGTTAACAACAGTACGTGACATGGCAGTGATAAAAAGCACACAAAACTTCAACTTCACTGCTGTGCTGAACTTCAGGACGAAAGTAAGTTTCGCGTGATATGCCACTGCTAAGAAATATAGACCCCTGAAACTTTTACATTCGTAGAAAGAACTACTACAGTATAGTACAAAAGGCAGTGAGATGAACAGAAATACGCTTTTCTCAAAATCAATTATTACACTGAAGTCACCGCGACTCATGACGGGTCCCTGACCATTACAAAAGGTGGGACATCTTTCTTAATGGATGAGAATGTATGGTCTGCAACGAGCTCCCATGCTACA
The DNA here is from genome assembly GCF_021461395.2 of Schistocerca americana. Lineage (NCBI taxonomy): Eukaryota > Metazoa > Arthropoda > Insecta > Orthoptera > Acrididae > Schistocerca > Schistocerca americana. The sequence continues at coordinate 649,256,678 of NC_060122.1, forward strand.
AGGCCGGGAGTTCTTCTAGCAGGACGTTCTACTCCTCCACTAGAATGACTGACTATTGCTGAATGGCCATTGGTTCATGCATCGGTGCTGCAGTACGTCTGTCTGACAATGTCCCCACGTGGTTGATGGGATTTAGGTCGTGGTTAGGGGTAGGCAGTCTATTCGCCTATCTATTCGCCAAGTATGCTCTCGTTCCAGGAGCTCCATCACCTGTCCGGTTCAATGCGGTCGCGTAATGTCAGCCACAAAAATTAAGTCAGAGACGAATGCACCACTGAAAAGGTGCTCATGGTGAAGGAGTACAGTGTCACAATAAAGCTGACCGTTGAGTGTATCGTTTTCAAAGATTTGGAGCTGAGTTCTAGGTTGCATTACGTGTTCCCGTCTCCTGACATATCGGGATGCATCCAACATTGTCGAACGTAATCATTTTGGTGGCTCAGGTGTCATGAGGCATAATGTTGCATGGGTGTACAGAGCTCGAAATCTTTTAACACGATACACTCACTGGTCAGTGTTACTGCGACACTGCGCTCCTTCACCATCTACATCTACATCTACATCCATACACCGCAAGCCACCTGATGGTGTGTGGCGGAGGGCACCCTGAGCACCTCTGTCGGTTCTCCCTTCTATTCCAGTCTCGTATGGTTCGTGGAAAGAAAGATTGACGGTATACCTCTGTGTGGGCTCTAATCTCTCTGATTTTATCCTCATGGTCTCTTCGCGAGATATACGTAGGAGGGAGCAATATACTGCTTGACTCCTCGGTGAAGGTATGTTCTCGAAACTTCAACAAAAGCCCGTACCGAGCTACTCAGCCAGCGTCTCTCTTGCAGAGTCTTACACGGGAGTTTATCTATCATCTCGGTAACGCTTTCGCGACTACTAAATGATCCTGTAACGAAGCACGCTGCACTCCGTTGGACCTTCTTTATCTCTTCTATCAACCCCATCTGGTACGGATCCCACACTGGTGAGCAGTATTTAAGCAGTGGGCGAACAATTGGTCTGATGGTCCATATGCTCTTACTTTGTTCATTAAATGACAAGTGTACTGTAACCTGCTTCCTTTGTTTTCGGATTGCATTTCCTTAGGATTCTTCCAATGAATCTCAGTCTGGCATCTGCTTTACCAACGATTAATTTTATATGGTCACTCCATTTTAAATCACTCCTAATGCCTACTTCCAGATAATTTCTGGAATTTACTGCTTCTAGTTGCTGACCTGCTATATTGTAACTAAATGATAAATGATCTTTCTTTCTGTGTATTCGCAGCACATTACACTTGTCTACATTGAGATTCAATTGCCATTCCCTGCAACATGCGTCAATACGTTGCAGATCCTCCTGCATTTCAGTACAATTTTCCATTGTTACAACCTCTTGATATACTACAGCATGATCCGCAAAAAGCCTCAGTGAACTTCCGATGTTATCCACAAGGTCATTTATATATATTGTGAATAGCAACGGTCCCACCACACTGCCCTGCGGCACACCTGAAATGACTCTTACTTCGGAAGACTTCTCTCCATTGAGAATGACATGCTGCGTTCTGTTATCTAGGAACTCTTCAATCCAATCACACAATTGGTCTGATAGTCCATATACTCTTACTTTGTTCATTAAACGACTGTGGGGAACTGTATCAAACGCCTTGTGGAAGTCAAGAAACACGGCATCTACCTGGGAACCCGTGTCTACGGCCCTCTGAGTCTCGTGGACGAATAGCCGAATAGTGCGAGCTGGGTTTCACACGATCGTCTTTTTCGGAACCCATGCTGATTCCTGCAGAGTAGATTTCTAGTCTCCAGAAAAGTCATTGTACTCGAACATAATACGTGTTCCAGAATTCTACAACTGATAGACGTTAGAGATATAGGTCTATAGTTCTGCACATCTATTCGGCGTCCCTTCTTGAAAACGGGGATGGCCTGTGCCCTTTCCCAATCTTTTGGAACGCTACGCTCTTCTAGAGACCTACGGCACACTGCTGAACAATGGGGGGCCTTTTCAGGAATACATTCGTCTCTGACTTCATTTTTGTGGATGACACTGCAGGAGAGCATCGAACAAGGTCAGGTGATGAAGCTCTGGTAACGAGAGGATACTCGGCGACTGAGCTGACTTCCCAGGTCCCTCAACTTAAATCCCATCAAGCGTGTGTGAGATACGTTGGGAAGACATACTGCGACACGTCCACAGGCACCAACGATCATCCAGCGTTCTCAACCGCGCTGGTAGAGAAATGGAAGCCCTTACCACGGTAACTCCATACGAACCTTGGGGCCAGCATGGGAGCACGTTGCAGAGCACGGACTGCCGTCGTGGTGATCACACAACCCATTAAGAACCATGTTTGCCTTTTATAATGTTCAGGGAACCATCATCAAGCGCAGTGACTTCAGTGTAATTCTTGTGTTTGAATGAAAGTGTCGCTTCTGTTCGTCTCGTTGTGTACTTCGTTTAGTTACCATCTGTGCTGTAGTGTGCAGTCTTTATCGGTTCGTGTCCTTGGCAGTAAGAAATCAAGCGAAAGTTACTTTCATGCCTAAGTTTCGCACAGCAGTATATTTTCAAAGTTTGTATACATCCTTGAGCTACATTGTTGCGTGTTTCGCAGGGACACGTGCTTTACGTGTTGTGCCAGCATTAGAAGAATAACTGTCTTGTCATAAATGGGCGTTAAACACAAACTCGAAAAAATTAAATAAAATGTTAAAAATGGCATGATCCTTGAAAAATTAAATACGGTACCGTACCTATATGGCGAGAATTGCATCAGCAGCAGGCCCAGACACAAGCGGCAACAGTGAAGTAACCGATGTTATGACATTTTAGAAGTTCCTAACCAGAGATAGTTATATAGTTTCATCTGTGTACTATGATAGTTTAATTTCTTGAGTTCCTGCGTGTTAATTTAATATTTAATGGACACAATCCTCGTATTTTCGTTTGTGTCAGAAAGTAAACCGATTTTGTGACAATTACAAGTTTCTATTCAGGAGTGAATTACTTAGTCTTACCTTAGTGCCTTGGTTGTTTAGTTTTTGAATCTCTGCGTGTTAATCCAATTCATTACACACAGTTCCTGCGTTTTCGTCAGTGGTTGCAGGAGAGTTCCACAGCGCGTGTCGATAGTTCTTGTTTGTCCGCGTAGTGTAGTTTCCTACGGTCTTTAGTACGGACAGGAGCTGTGATAGCTGTGTGCGGATGCGAGCCGAATTGGTGACAGTTCGCTCTCAGCACCAGGCTGTGATGGTTTAGGTCACACAGCTTGAGGCTGCAGTGGATGGGAATCACTGTTGTGGGCATGCCGCAGGGATCCAAAGGACGTCCACAACGACCCACCAGTCCGCCGATAGGTCGGGACCGGTGGCCAGCACAGTTACTGCTCCTGCTGAGATTGACCTCTCACCAGTGGTCGAGTGCGAGATCGTCTCGCTGTGTGGCAGGCGGCGAAAGACTTCTTAGGGCGCCCCCACGTGACGCCTCCCTGGTTAGTCTGACAAACAGGTTCCAGGTGCTGTCTGTGGCAGAAACTGTCCCCCAGCCAGAAGCAGTCGCTTTTCCTGTTTCAGAGGAAACCTCTCACCCTGCAAGACCCGAGCAGTCTCAGTAGGTGTGGTTATTGGTTGTTGGGACCCTTAGTGACGTGGCTGCCAAGGAGCGAAAGAAAGCCAACCTGCATTCCATGTACTAACCGGGTGGAGTCATTCCAGACATGGAGCAGGTCGTTCTGGATGCCGTGAAGAGCACAGGGTGCAGCCAAAGGGAGATGGTTGCTCACGTAGGTACCAATGATGTGGTACCAATGATGTGTGTCGCTCTGGATCAGAAGAAATTCTCTCTGGTTTCGACCGGCTATCGGAAGTGGTAAAGGCTGCTTATGAGATGAAAACAGAGTTCACCATTTGCAGCACAGTCGACTGGACTCATTGCGGACTTCGATACAGAGTCGAATGAAGGGTCCGAATCAGAGGCTCAGACGGTTCTGCGACCTTGTAGGCTGCAGGTTCTTCGACTTGCCCCTTAGGATGGTGGGATGTCAGGTACCGCTAAATAGGTCAGGAGTACATTACACGCAGGAGGCGGATAAGCGGGTAGCAGTGGCAATTTGGCGTGGACTGGGCGGTATTTTAGGTTAGAGGTTCTCGGAGAAACACAGAAAGGGCTTCAGTCGCAAAGGCTGTAGGTCGAATACAGGGAGTACGTAGATCTAGCAACCATCCGCATAAGAATTGTAAATTGTCGTAGCTGTGTTGCGAAAGTACCAGACTCCAAGCGCTAATAGAAAGCACTGACGCTCAAATCGTTATAGGCACTGGAAGGTGGCTAAAGCTGGAGATAAGTTCACCCGAAATCTTTGCGAAGGAGCTAACAGTCTTGAGAAATGATAGGCTAAACAGTTGGCGGTAGCGTGTTTGTTGCTGTTATAAGTAGTTTAACTTGTCGCGAAATTGAATTTGATAGTTCTAGTGAGTTAGTTTGGGTAGAAGTTCTTCTTGGCAACCGGAATAAAATAATATCTAGATCCTTTTACCAACGACCGACTCAGAAGATACAATTGCTGTAAGGTTCAAAGAAAACTTGAGTTTAATTTCAGACACGTACCCGACTCATAAAATTATAGTTGGTGCTGGCTTTCATTTACCCTTGATATGTTGGCAAAAATACATGTTTAAATCCGACAATACGCGTAAAACGTCATCCGAAATTGTGCGACAGGCATTCTGTGAAAATAATTTCGAACAGTTAATTCATGTGCCCACTCGAATAGTAAACGGTTGTGAAAGCAAACTTGACCTCTTAGCAACAAACAATCCTGACTACATTACGAACATCAAAACGGATACGGGGATTCGTGAACACAGGGTTGTCGTAGCGAGACTAAATACCAATTCCCAAACACTCCAAAAATAAACGAAATATATATATGTATATTCAAAAAATCAGATAAAAATCGCTTGACGCCGTCCTGAGAGACAATTTCCACTCCTTCCAAATTAACGATGTAAATGTAGACCATACGTGGCTTGCATTCAGAGAAATAATATTGACAGCAATTGAGAGTTTTATACAAAATAAATTAACAAACGACAGAGCTGATCCTCCTTTTTACACAAAACGTGTCAGAACACTGTTGCAGAAACAACGGAAAAGCATGTCAAATTTAAACGAACGCAAAATCCCCAAGATTGGTCATCTTTTACAGAAGCTCGACATTTAGCTCGCAATTCAATGCGAGTAGAATAGTTTCCACAACGAAACTTTGTCCTGAAACCTGGCGGAAAACCTAAGAGATTCTGGTCGTATGTAAAGTGTGCTAGAGGCGAGACACAGTCAATGCCTTCTCTGTTCGATAGCAGTGGAAATACCATCGATGACAGTGCTGCTAAGGCAGAGTTACTAAACACGACCTTCCGAAATTCCTTCAGGAAAGAAAACGGAGTAACTATTCCAGAATTCTAATCGAGAACAGCTTCCAACTTGAGTAATTTAGAAGTAGATGTCCTAGGAGTAGTGAAGCAACTTAAATCACCTAGTAAAAGCAAGTCTTCCTGTCTAGACTGCACATCAATCAGGTTCCTTTCATAGCATGCTGATACAATAACCACATACTTAACAATGATATACAGCCGCTCGCTCGACGAAAGATCCGTACTCAAAAATTGGAAAGCTGCACAGGTCACGCTAATATTCAAGACAGACAATAGGAGTAATCCATGAAGTTACAGGCTGTGGCGTGCCCCCGACTCCAACCGCGTGCTGATGTAGTCGATGCCGTAGAGCTGCTACTGCCGCAGCTCTCGCGGCAGATTAGAGACACGATGCGGTATAACGTCAGTCCCCGTAGATTAACGGGAGAAAAAACCTGAAAAATTTCCGAAAAGACGTTCCTCGCGTAGTCGTTGTATCTCAATTACAAGTCCGCAGTGTTTCCACTTATGCGAACTCGTATAATTGTTGCTTTTTATTATTAATATTGTATTGTTAGTTGCCCGGATTTGCAGTAGTTATTAATTCTTCTCTCGTTCGCATAGCACACACCACTGATTGTGAGGAAATATTTTAGTTAACAGTTTTTTCTTACGCTGTTGTCTCGTTGCTATGGAATTGTGCTGGTATGCAGCAAGATCCAGAGATACTCTTTGATTCAGTCTTTGTAAGATTGCGTCGTAATACGAAAATATTTTAAATTTCACTTCTCAACTAATGACGTGAATATTTGCACTTCCATGAAATAGTCTTTCATGAGTAGTCGTTGATTTAGTCATTTATCAAACTATTTAATGATGTAGTCCACACCGGGTATTTAACTGGTAACGAACAGTTTATTGTTATTTTGTCACTAAATACTTATAACTCCCGCACCACACGCACACGGAATAGTTTAGTTGAGTCAGTCCGATTGAGTTATAGTTTCTCGGCAATTACCACAACTCAACACTTTAGCGTAATTGTTTTATCTGCATGATGTCGTGTACTTGGGTCCTGCTCAAGACTAATTGCGTGTGTTCTTTCATAGAATGTTCACTTCTCCTTAAGGTCCCACTAATTTAAAGTCAAGTCCAATGTTCACTAATTCCGTTATTAGATTTCAATTAACTCGTAGTGCATGGTTAAATGAGTCTATCTATTCCGGTCTCAGTTCATAAAATCAGTTTCTTAAGCCGTGAATCCCGTCACGCAACAAACACTTCTAAATTCGAAAACAATCTCGTCACGACTCGCAAGCTCAGTAATTCAGATCAGAACTGCTCTCGTACGTTTGCACTGGATGAGTTCTAGCAAGCGACTTCTTCTGTGGAAGAGCATTGTAGGCGCATTGAATTTCTTCGTTGCGCTTACAACTCTCTTTCACATAAAAGTTATCTCTGATGACATTACTTTGAACTTAACTTTTGAGATATTAATTTCACATTTGTCACATGGATATTTATCCATTGCTGAAATACGATGCTTCTTTTTTCTCTTTCGCTAACAAATATGCTCAGTGGTGTACAATGTAGTCGTTGACAAAACTCTTTCGTGCTAGCTCATCGGCATATATGTCGTAACTACCAACTGCCAAGATAACTTTCCCTACTTCATGTTCATTCTTAATTCACTTTAAGGTGGTCGTTGGGGCTTTACAAGGCCCATATAATTAACGTTATGCAACATGATTTTGGAGCATATTTTTTGGTCGAGCATTATGAATTACCTCGAAGAGACCGGTCTATTGACACACAGTCAACACTGATTTTGAAAATATCGTTCTTGTGACCTAAATAATGAAAAGTGTGAGGTCATCCTCAACAGTTACACGATGAATCAATCAGACCTAAATGCCGTAAATTCAACTAAATACCTGGAATTACATTTGCGAACACCTTAAATTGGAAAGGATACATAGAAAATTTTGTGAAGATTCAACAGATCTACTAAAAAGACTGCCTATACTACGCTTGTCCGCCCTTTTTTGAAGTACTGCTACGCGTTGTGGGATCCTTGCCAGATAGGACTAACGGAGCACATCGAGAAAGTTCAAAGAAGAGCAGCACGTTATGTATTATCGAGAAATAGGGGGGAGAGTGTCACGGACATAATACAGGATTTAAGGTGTACATCATTAAAGCAAAGGCGTTTCTCGTTGCGGCGTGATCTTTCCACAAAATTTCAATCAGCAACTTTCTGCTCCCAATGCGGAAATATTTTGTCGACACCGACCTACAATGGGAGAAAAGAGATCATAATAGAATAAGGGAAATCAGAGCTCGCGTGGAAAGATATAGGCGTTTGTTTCTCCACGCGCTGTTCGAGAATGGAATAATACAGAATTATTGTGAAGGTGGTCCGATGAACCGTCTGCCAGGCATTGAAATGTGCTTTTCAGATTATCCATGTTAATGTGGATGTAGATGTAAACTACTATAGCCAGAACATACGCGTAGCTTATAAGGAAGGAAAAATTACACGTCAACAAACCTTAGGTACCACTCATAAACTACAACAAAATGAAATGAAAGATCCGATCGACTTAGTGATGAAACTACTACATGTAAACGTAGTTCTTTTAACAAGGATATCCATGGTGAGAGTTCCGTCGCGGAAATGATTCCTTCCAAGAGAACAGTAGTCACCCTTCCAGTTCGTATTTCACAAGATCCGCACATCTTCGGATACCTTAAACGGCTATTGCCAGTCGACATTTATTTCCATACTTCACGTCAAAACATGGCGTTAACTATCCAGGCGTTGGTCGATATGGTTTGATGTTAACTTTTTGGTGATTTATGACTGTCGAGATAATGATGGCTTGGACGTGATAGTTTGAAATGATAATGGCTTGGAATAGAGTGGTCTCAATCCCTTAGCAGCCACAAGAGCTGCCTGATCTTCCAGGCTTCGTTCCTGTCATACCTCTCGAGGTTCCGACATGTTCTACAGGAAAGATCCAAATGTGTCTCCCTCACTGGCAACTGAGTACCCCACTGAAGTACGGGGAGTGTAATAATCTCTGCAAGACTATGGTCTGAATCACTTGCAGCGTCTGTCTCTTGTCTGAAACAGCGTAGGGCCATTCAGGACACGTGTACTCCACAACGGAGTTACATCACTTGAAACTATGATTACAACGTAGTCATAGAATACCGTTATTAGATCTGTTTACGAAGATTTCGCTGCAATTTTAGTAAATTTGACCAGCTTTACAGGGTCGAATGTACACTACTGGCCATTAAAATTGCTACACCACGAAGATGACGTGCTACAGACGCGAAATTTAACCGATAGGAAGAAGATACTGTGATATGCAAATGATTAGCTTCTCAGAGCATTCACACAAGGCTGGCGCCGGTGGCGACACCTACAACGTGCTGACATGAGGAAAGTTTCCAACCGATTTCTCATACACAAACAGCAGTTGACCGGCGTTGCCTGGTGAAACGTTATAGTGATGTCTCCTGTAAGGAGGAGAAATGCGTACCATCACGTTCCCGACTTTGATAAAGGTGGGATTGTAGCCTATCGCGATTGCGGTTTATCGTATCGCGACATTGCTGCTCGCGTTGGTCGAGATCCAATGGCTGTTAGCAGAATATGGAATCGGTGGGTTCAGGAGGGTAATACGGAACGCCGTGCTGTATCCCAACGGCCTCGTATCACTAGGAGTCGAGATGACAGGCATCTTATCAGCATGGCTGTAACAGATCGTGCAGCCAGGTCTCGATGCCTGAGTCAACAGATGAGGACCTTTGCAAGACAACAACCATCTGCACGAACAGTTCGACGACGTTAGCAGCAACATGGACTATCAGCTCGGAGACCATGGCTGCGGTTACCCTTGACGCTGCATCACAGACAGGAGCGCTTGCGATGGTGTACTCAACAACGAACCTGGATGCACGGATGGCAAAACGTCATTTTTTCGGATGAATCCAGGTTCTGTTTCCAGCATCATGATGGTCGCATCCGTGTTTGGCGACATCGCGGTGAACGCACATTGGAAGCGTGTATTTGTCATCGCCATACTGGTGTATCATCCGCCGTGATGGTATGGGGTGCCAATGGTTGCACGTCGCGGTCACCTCTTATGCGCGTTGACGGTACTTTGAACGGTGGACGTTACATTGCAGATGTGTTACGACCCGAGGCTCTATCCTGCATTCGATCCCTGCGAAACCCTACATTTCAGCTGGATAATGCACGACCGCATGTTGCAGGTCCTGTACGGGCCTTTCTCGATACAGAAAATATTCGACTGCTGCCTTGGCCAGCACAGTCTCCAGGTCCCTCACCAAATGAAAACTTCTGGTCAAAGGTGGCCGAGCAACTGGCTCGTCACAATACGCGTCACTAGTCTTGATGAACTGTGGTATCGTGTTGAAGCTGCATGGGCAGCTGTACCTGTACATGCTATCCAAGCTCTGTTTGACTCAATGCCCAGGCGTATCAAGGCCGTTATTACGGTCAGAGGCGGTTGTTCTGGATACTGATTTCTCAGGATCTATGCACCAAAATTGCGTGAAAATGTAATAACATGTCAGTTCTAGTATAATATATTTGTTCAATGAATACCCGTTTATCATCTGCATTTCTTCTTCGTGTAGCAATTTTAATGGCCAGTAGTGTAATATCCCGTTTTCTTTCTCAAACTTTTAATTTAAATCTAAATGCGTTCACTGCATGTGCAGTGAATTCTATGCAAAATGAACTTTAAAATTTGTCTTTGTATGCTCAAGAAATTTCTAAAGGCAGAAAAATGTTTTGAAGGAATGGGTCTTGCGATGGGACCAAATCAATCGTTCTAAAAAATGTTCTCATTCCGTCCTGGCAAGCTGTTACAGCACCAATCGTTCTTCTAGCGAATGTTCCGCGTCTGGAACAAGAATGCGACAATGTAGCAGTGGTACAAAACATAACCTTCATCACACACCGTAAGGTGGCTTGAAGGATACAGATGTAGATAGTGTCATCAGAATGCGTTATAGGATAAATAGTAACAAAAGCCAAACAAGATAATCGAATCATCAACATTTTCACTTCAAACATTAGGCCTTCCTTTGGTTTGCTGTCACTACTCATCGCTTCCTCGGTCTTCCTCAGGGGGCACCGCCTCATGTTGTACTGTCCGTGCGGGCGAGGTTTGCGTGCCCTGGATCCGGAGCGCTATGCCGGCGGTAACTTAGCTACCTGAAGGGTCACCCAAGGGGGACAGGCCGAAGGGGAGGAGCCTGACGAAGTGTCCCTCACATTGGCCTTTTAGTCCCCCTTTCCTAAGACTGTCCTACCATGGCCTCCAACCATAACTAAAGGGTAGGGTCTACACTTAGAAACCAGCCTCACAAGCAATAAACCGTTAAAAGGAAATCAGGCAGATGGGAAGGCCACAAAGTGGCACGCTCACTTTCCAACTACGCCATCCAGCCCAAGGGGGCCAGGTGAGCTTCCCATTTACTACTAGTACCCAAAACAATCTTAGATAAAGGTAATAGAATGTAGTTAATTTAAATCTGGTGATGCTGAGGGAATTCGATTACTAGATCAGACATCAGTTCCTATGCAGTGTATAACGCTAGTACTTTATCCCCTTTCTGAACGTCTCACAAGTTAGAGGGTGATGCTGACTTAGTTTTTCAGGCTTTAGCAAGTTATGGAGTAAACAAAAAGGAAACCAAACTTCGTCCTTGAGCAATATCGAGTATGATTATCCTCTAAGGAACTCTCTGTGCTCCAGGCATCAAACTGTAACCTGTGTCCTTCTACAGCTAGACAGAGGTAACATAAGTTGAATCTGTATCTGCAAGGACAAGGTAAATCAAACTTGGCTTTTCTCCACCAAGGCGGTTCGAACGCCCTCGGACTGATGTGGGAAACGGTTGAGCTGAGCGACCTAGAGTTCCCGCGGCCGAACTTGTTTGCCGCTCTCCCCCAAAACAGAACCTCAAGTCGGAATGTCACATAGCTTTGGAAGTGCCTTGGCTAACACTTCTGCCTCTTGTCTTGGTATGTCTGGTAGGAAGGGGCAAACAACAGCACTGCTTCAAAGAGCCTGCTATCATTCACCATTCACCAAATAATTGATTTCATTAACTTTTGAGGCCTCTGTGACTGTACTGTATGCCATGGGAAATAACTGTTGCAGATATTTATTTCATTTTCAATTCAGTTTATGTGCTACAAGTTTCAAACCATACGTTTCTCCTTCACTGGTTTCATTTGTCATATTGTAAGGCGTCGTGGTCTCCTGACCTTCATTGCTTACATATTCCGCCCTCACAATCATATTCCGCACATGAAGACGCTTCATTCGAACCCAAACTCGATAAGATAAAGTCAGTATTCTATGAATTCATGTAAACGATATGCAATTAACAAGTAATCGCACCGTGGTTGAAATACTCGAGGCTGGCATACACTCATACATTCCAGACATGACAGTCACAGAAGCTTTTAGTTCGGGAGAGAAACCGCACAACGGGACGCTGGTTCCTTCAGAGGACGACCCAGCCTATGTCGGCCGGTGACCGCCCGTATAGCGGACGGCATGGGCCCGAGTGAAAGGGGGGAACAACCCCGTGTTCGGCTTAAAAGCAAATTCCGCTAAATTGTGTGTGAGAGGCCAGCCTATGCATTCTTTACATGTAGCACGCAGTTTCAGAGATTTTTCACAGGGAGACAACAAACGCCAAACGCCAATGCTACAGGTTTCCAGATTGGTCGCCTTAAACGAAACGTCATTCTCCCGTTTTAGAAGAGCAATGCTGATTGGCAGACGATACTTCTAATGCCTTGAGCTGAAGGAATAATGGAAGAGACCAAAAGATATACCCCTTCATGTCTGGCATGGAGAGGCGCCATTCCGTTGTCGCTCTTGGAGCGAGGAACAGGTCTCTCGTCAGTACTTCACTGGGAGAGCACCTCAGTCGAGAGCGAATCGAAGTGCTACTCTATATTGAGTCCTCGCGATTAAGAGTTGTTCACTGTGTCGGCCAACACACTTATTGTGCGGTGTGAACGGACAGAGTTATAGTTAAACGCCTGCGAGCGAATTTTGAGTGGCATCGCGGTGGACTGGTTACCTGACCGGTGTACCACGCCAATAGTTAGACTAGGGGCGAATAGGAATCCTTGAATTCATCAAGGCGAGAGTTTGATTGACGAAGGTCAATCCAGATAGAACGAGAGCTATCTTATTTGTCAGCAGCGAGCGGCGCAGACAGCAGTCATCGCAGCTTACGGTATTGTGCACTACAGCTATTGCGAGCCCCATATTTCCTCCACAACAGTACACTTCACTGCATTTCACATGCGACAGCCTCGATCGTACCTAGCAACATTCTAAAGGATAATTATTCAAGTTGAGTAGGCGCGCCTCTCAGCCATTCTGCCAAGTCAACAACCATCTTAAACTTTGTATAGAAATTTCATTAACGAATCCTATCCTTGAGAGGTAACTTCACATTCCGAAAAGAAGCAGGATATAACTTGTTCAATTCAAAACTGAAAGTGCCATTGTGATTTCTCAGAATTTTTGCAAAATAAATAATAATTTTCGTTAGTTTCATGTTTTTCTTACACTAACTAGCACTACTCCAGTACCCAAGTATCCCACTAGTTACGTAAGAAATGTTGTGAATTTTTGTGTCATTTCCTTACAGCGGACGACTTCAGAAGATATTTATTGCTGAAAGTTTTTCAGGCATTTCTCTTTAGAACGTTAAGAGCGTCTGTCTGACTTCTGTAGTAGTGTGGGGTTGGAAATTGCATCTTGCAGGAGCCACAGGGTAAAGGGTACATCTCAGATTAATCCGTGGCGCAGAATAATAGAATAACAGATCAACTCCACAGCTCTGAATATGTGTAGCAACGTATTGTTAGGCACACGTGAAACAACACTTTGTTAACACCACAAGACGCACCACATGTGATGCAGCTTTTTTAAAAAAAAGTTAACTACACATTGTGTAAAAACCATTCTGACACAATTGTTTTTGAGCTTGGTTGCTCATTGTCCATACAAACGCGAATCAAAAAATTTCACGTGATATTTTGTATTTCCCTTCCATCAACTAAATCGAAACACTAGCAATATTACTCAGAAATTTAAGAAAAAAGTACCGTGACATGTCAATGTTTTACTTTGGTAGTATGTTTAGGGACTCATACTGTGTCAATAACGTGTATTGACAGAATTGCAAAGTAAGTTCCAATACAAACACTTACAAGCTTTTCGCTAGAAATCTCTGCTGATTTAGGCACAAAAGGTAGACAATTTCAAAGTTTTCTGTATGGAAACGACAGAGCTGTTAGTGGAGCCATACAAGATTCTGTATTTCTAATTCGTAGGAAACTAGTAATCTCCCACCATTAATTCCTTAAAAAATTAAGCTCCTATGCATCAAACAGTTAAGAAAAGGTTTCAAAATATCTTTTAAGTGTGTTGGAAGCCTGTAAGTGTTCTCATTATCAGATATTGATCATTATAGTCTGGGTACTTTGCCCTTTATTTTAAAGCACTCCGTCTTCAGGCCACAAGCGGCCTATCGGGACCGTCCGACCGCCGTGTCATCCTCAGATGAGGATGCGGATCGGAGGGGCGTGTGGTAGCACACCGCTCTCCCTGTCGTTATGATGGTTTTCTGTGACCGGAGCCGCTACTATTCGGTCGAGTAGCTCCTCAATTGGCGTCACGAGGCTGAGTGCATCCACCTTTGTTTTAAGATAACCTATTTTTTCACGAGTCTCAATGTTTGTGACGCCGTTTCTGCTGAGCTATCTGTCGTACGATGATATAATTTTGCATATGAATTCAATCGCATGTGTCGATGTAAATGTACTGAGAACAGAGTTAGTAGTAAAGACGTAATAAATTAAAACGTCGTGCCTGATGCCGAAGATTTACTGCACGAAAAGAGATAATGTAGTCAGCGATAAATTTTTTCCCATACGTTGTTGGGGGAATCATCGAGAAAAAGTTTCGAAAAGGTTAGAAATTATGTTTAAAGTATGTTGGTAATCGCAAAGTGCTCTCACTCTCAAATACTGGAGGAATACAGTTTGGGTAATTTGCGTGCTATGAGTGACGCTGTGACGCTGAAGATATAAATACTGTTTCTAAGCCGGCCGGAGTGGCTGAGCGGTTCTAGGCGCTACAGTCTGGAACCGCGCGACCGCTACGGTCGTAGGTTCGAATCTTGCCTCGGGCATGGATGTGTGTGATGTCCTTAGGTTAGTTAGGTTTAAGTAGTTCTAAGTTCTAGGGGACTGATGCCCTCAGAAGTTAAGTCCCATAGTGCTCAGTGCCATTTGAACCATTTTTGAACTGTTTCTAACTGTACTTACTGCGTTAAACCCTTAACGTAAGATTATACTTCTTAATCAGTAGATTTCGACAACATTTAAAATTTTTTAATTCAGTTATTAATTATGTGGAATACTGGTAGTCAAATTTTTGTAGTCTCTGGAGCATTACTGGGTGAATGTGTACTCATTCAGTTCCAATGCGTGTCAATTTCTAAGGGACCAAACTGCTGAGGTCATCGGTCAGCTAGACTTACACACTACTTACACTAACTTAAACTAACCGAGGGAGGACTCGAACCTCCGGCGGAAGCAGCCGCGCAATTCGTGACATGGCGCCTTAAAAACGGTGCGGCCACTTCGCACGGCGACTCATTTAGTAATATAAAGAAGACACATCAACACATGGAACGTTATTGTAATTATTACAGCATTAATTAATCAAAGCTCAACTAATAACAACATTTTTTTGTTATCTTCTGCCAAGCCTCTCTGTTCAGAGCATCATCGTTGGGTACAGCGCGATGTTCTATTTTGCTGATATGCTCATTTCGACATGAAACATCCTTCCGTATATTTCCACAGAGTCCCCAGTCACACTTTGTGGACGTACTCTGTGCACTACAAATAACGCTAATTGTCCTCTTGTAACAAAGCAGTTCGCTTCACGTAGCGTAAAGAACAGATCGCACGTAATACCGCAGAATACGCGGTAATGGCGCTGGAACAACTGAAGCGAAGCGCCAAACTATTAATGAGCCCAAATATACCTGCTGAACGAAGAATTGATTGATCGGTTTATTAACTACAGCGGGGGATGAATGATGGTGTGCGAGTGGAAATGTTGCTTTATTGAGTAGAATGTCTATGGTACTATTTGTATTTTTATATTGTAATTCATGAAAGAAAAAACATTCCAGCATCTGGAATTACCAAAATGCGTACTTGTTAGGGAAGATTTTGCGTCTCGTCGTGCTCCAAAGTACAAGTCTACGTCCACTACATGCAGTCCACTAATGAATAGTAATTCAGTTACAGTATATTATGACCAATTCCTTAAATATTGAAAGAAGTAACCACGACAACGTTTGCCAGCACAAACTGTTCTTTTACAGTTCGTGTTACACACTCCTACAGGCTGTAGACGAGACTTATTACGTCAAGTTTTACATAGGAACCTTGTGGACAACATCGGAAGTTCACTGAGGCTTTTTGCGGATGATACTGTAGTATATCGACAGGTTGTAACAATGGAAAATTATACTGAAATGTAGGAGGATCTGCAACGAATTGACGCATGGTGCAGGGAATGACAATTGAATCTTAATGTAGACAAGTGTAATGTGCTGCGAATACATAGAAAGAAAGATTCTTTATCATTTGGCATTTAGCAAGTCAGCAACTGGAAGCAGTTAATTCCATAAATTAGCTGGGAGTAGGTATTAGGAATGATTTAAAATAAAATGATCATATAAAGTTGATCGTCGGTAAAGCAGATGCCAGACTGAGATTCATTGGAAGAATCCTAAGGAAATGCAATCCGAAAACAAAGGAAGTAGGTTACAGTACACTTGTTCGCCCACTGCTTGGATATTGCTCACCAGTGTGGGATCCGTACCAGATAGGGTTGGTAGAAGAGATAAAGATCCAACTGGGAGCAGCGCTCCTTGTTACAGGATCATTTAGTAATCGCGAAAGCGTTACAGAAATGATAGATAAACTCCAGTGGAAGACTCTGCAGGAAAGACGCTCAGTAGCTCGGTACGGACTTTTGTTGAAGTTTCGAGAACATACCTTCACCGAGCAGTCAAGCAGTATATTGCTCCCTCCTACGTACATCTCGCGAAGAGACCATGAGGATAAAATCAGAGAGATTAGAGCCCGCACAGAGGCATACCGACAATCTTTCTTTCCACGAACAATACGAGACTGGAATAGAAGGGAGAACCGACAGAGGTACTCAAAGTATCCTCCGCCACACACTGTCAGGTGGCGTGCGGGGTATGGATGTAGATGTAGATGTAGATGTCTGAAAAAGTCATCCAACGGCGCTACAGAGCGTCGAAGTTGTAGCACCGCCACCTGTAAAAGTACTGCATATATAGACTGCTTCGGTGATGTTACAAGCTTTCCAGGATGATGCACAAGGGTAAATGCATCAATTTGAGGTAACGGTCCCTGTACAGAAAACGAGCGAGCCGAAAGTTATAATCGAAAACCGTTCTGATATCTGTGACAGTGGAATTCGTGTACCGGTACGGTTGTTGCTAAGACTGTCGGTTAGGCAACATTCACAGATTGGTAGTATGGACCAAAGCGAGAAAAAATGTTCAGTAAACATCAGCTCTAAAATCCATACCTCAAGAACTATGAGCACTTGTTCAATAGAGGAAATGTGTTTCACAGTAGCGAAGATGAACAAGTGCTCGTAGCTCCTGACGTATGTATTTTAGAGTCTATATTTTGGAGTCTATGTTTAGTGGATTTCTTTCCTTGTTTTGAGCAATTCCACCACCTCTGAAAATTGCCTACACTACGATCTTAGTAACAAGTGTCAGTACATGTATCCCATTGTCAGAGGTGTCAGAACGGTTTTCGATTATAGCTTTCGACTCGTTCGGTAGGGGTACCCTTCACCTCAAGTTGATACATTTATCATTCTCCATCATTCTAGAATGTTTGTAATATCTTTACGAGATCACCCTGTATCTACATGCATTTACTGACGCCAGCATCTGTAATTTCAACGCTCTGTAACGTCGCTGGATGACGTTTCCAGACTTGGGTTCCCGTGTAAAACTTGATTTCTTAAGTCCCATGTACCTTGGCTACACCATATAACTTTTCACCCAGAAGAGAAAAAAATTAAGCGAATGATTTTTAGCTACCAGCGGGACTGCCTTTTATGTAACTTTGTTTGTTACGAAGATAGGAACGGCAGTACGTCATTTTTAAATAGTACTTTATGTTTCAGTTATCTTTAAATCACTGTCTCTCTTCAAGACCTGTCCAAAAGCGTATCACGGTGTACTGTCCACGCGAACATGACGTTATTAAAAACGAAACAGAAAATTGCTTTTGAGTGTCCTGTACCAGCCCACAGAAGAGTGAAGATGGTTGGCTGAATGACTGGTGTGAATTTTCCATGTGTTACCCCGGGCGCCTCCCCTGTGTCCTGATACGGTAGGCTCAAAGGCAGTTATGTGCTAAGTCTTCAGTAACGCCACAACTATCTGAATGGTACACAGTGATACGTTCTTTAACTGGAGAGAAAATATTATAGAAAAATAAAAAAATATGTAGTGCTGTTTGACAAAGACGTTGTTGTTGTTGTGGTCTTCAGTCCTGAGACTGGTTTGATGCAGCTCTCCATGCTACTCTATCCTGTGCAAGCTTCTTCATCTCCCAATACTTACTGCAACCTACATCCTTCAGAATCTGCTTAGTTTATCCATCTCTTGGTCTCCCTCTACGATTTTTACCCTCCACACTGCCCTCCAATGCTAAATTTGTGATCCCTTGATGCCTCAGAACATGTCCTAACAAACCGGTCCCATCTTCTTGTCAAGTTGAGCCACAAACTCCTCTTCTCCCCAATTCTATTCAATACCTCCTCATTAGTTATCTGATCTACCCATCTAATCTTCAGTATTCTTCTGTAGCACCACATTTCGAAAGCTTCTATTCTCTTCTTGTCCAAACTGTTTATCGTCCATGTTTCACTTCCATACATGGCTACACTCCACACAAATACTTTCAGAAACGACTTCCTGTTACTTAAATTTATATTCGATGTTAACAAGTTTCTCTTCTTCAGAAACCCTCTCCTTGCCATTGCCAGTCTACATTTTATATCCTCTCTACTTCGACCATCATCAGTTATTTTGCTCCCCAAATAGCAAAACTCCTTTACTACTTTCAGTGTCTCATTTCCTAATCTAATTCCCTCAGCATCACCCGACTTAATTCGACTACATTCCATTATCCTCGTTTTGCTTTTGTTGATGTTCATCTTATATCCTCCTTTCAAGACACTGTCCATTCCGTTCAACTGCTATCCCAAGTCCTTTGCTGTCTCTGACAGAATTACAATGTCATCGGCGAACCTCAAAGTTTTTATTTCTTATCCATGGATTTTAATACCTACTCCGAATTTTTCTTTTGTTTCCTTTACTGCTTGCTCAATATACATATCGAATAACATCGGAGAGAGGCTACAATCCCGTCTCACTCCCTTCCCAACCACTGCTTCCCTTTCATACACCTCGACTCTTATAACTGCCATCTGGTTTCTGTACAAATTGTAAATAGCCTTTCGCTCCTTGTATTTTACCCCTGCCACCTTTAGAATTTGAAAGAGAGTATTCCAGTCAACATTGTCAAAAGCTTTCTCTAAGTCTACAAATGCTAGAAACGTAGGTTTGCCTTTCCTTAATCTTTCTTCTAAGGTAAGTCGTAAGGTCAGTATCGCGTCACGTGCTCCAACATTTCTACGGAATCCATACTGATCTTGCCCGACGTTGGCTTCTACCAGTTTTTCCATTCGTCTGTAAAGAATTCGCGTTAGTATTTTGCAGCTGTGAATTATTAAACTGATAGTTCGATAATTTTTACGTCTGTCAACACCTGCTTTCTTTGGGATTGGTACAATTATATTCTTCTTGAAGTCTGAGGGTATTTCGCCTGTCTCACACATCTTGCTCACCAGATGGTAGAGTTTTGTCAGGACTGGCTCTCCCAAGGCCGTCAGTACTTCTAATGGAATGTCGTCTACTCCCGGGGCCTGTACTGCTGTCCATATCTTCGTAAGGAAGAAGGTTAAAGGAAACACAGTTATGCTGCTTAATGTCTCCCAGATAGCTAAATAATTATTTGATACTCTTTTTTTATTTTACAAACAAAGTTATTTGAGATGATTATCTGACGTTAGTCTCATATGCAGTCCATGCACTACAGAATAGATCATACTAAAATAGTTTCTTTGGACAAATTTAACTTTCTCACTTCCCTAGCACTACATTCTTTCGTTTCTCTACAAATTAGTGAACGAATGTAAATGTTTCATTGCATACCCCAACACCCGACACTAATTTCAGCATTAGCACAAAATGCTAACTTCAGATGTGACTCATTAATGGCTGTAGGTTTACACCCTTATATTACATCATGATTTTATTGCCTATTGATGAAGATTACTTCCAGACAAAACTTTCTTCGTTAATACCCAAATTATCTCTGAAAATACCCTCAGTCTTCAACAGCAGTAATGTCAAACGGATAGAAATATGTAGCAAGGTCGGGATTCTAACCCAGGTCTCCTGCTCACAAGGCAGAAGCGCTAACGACTACGCCACCCTGGCACAATGGCTTTGCCCAAATGCCCGGACTACCCTAACACGTCTCTCTTCTCAATCCAGATTCCCATTCACGCCTCGGTTCACTTAGTATTCCCCGAAACTCGAACAGCATTGAAGAGGCTCTTCAACGGTATTGGAACAGCACCTCAGCTTCGAAGAGGTAGGGGATCCTGTCTGAGACGGAGGCACACATGCTTTAATCAGATGAAACTATATGGCTCGAGACCATTCCAAGTGTCAAACATCCATCACATATATATGCAAACTGAGGTGACGAATGAAAATTTGTACCAAGGCCGAGATCCGAAACAGGGTGTCCTACTCGCTAGGCAGCTGCGCTAACGACAACACCACCCTGGCACAGTGGCTTTGCTATGGTGACTGTGTAGTTACGCAAAGCCTCTGCCCTAGGGTACTGTAGTGGTTAGCGCATCTTCCTACTGAGAAGAAGCTCTGAATTCGAATCCCGGCATTTGCACAAATTTTCATTTGTGGCCTCAGTGTGCACACATATATCATAGATGTTTGACACTTTGTACGGTCTCTGGAACCATATGGTTTCATGTGACTAAAGAACTTGCTCCAGGATTTCACGCAGGATCTCTCTCACCTCGTTCGATGCTGAGGTGCTACTCCAATTCAGCTGCAGAGCCGCTTCAATGATGTTCGAGTTCGGGTGGAATACCAAGTGGACTGTGGCATTAATAAGAATTTTGACTGAGGAGGGAAGCGTGCTAGGACAGTCCACACAGTTGTGCAAAGCCACTATGTCCGTGTAGTGTAGTGGTTAGCGCATCTGTCTAGTGAGTAGGAGACCCTGGTTCGAATCCTTGCCTTCATAAATTTTCATTTCGCCTCAACCTGGAAGATATATCATAGATGTTTGAGACATGGAAAGGTCTCTGGAACCATATAATTTAAATTGAACAACCAGAAAGTTGCAAATATACAAGATATATTAAAAATAAACGTCGTAATTCCACAAATAGTCTCCTCAATAGAGAAGAAAAAAATCTTTTGAAGACGTGACTATGGAAACAGTTACAGACATATCTCAGCTTGTGTAAAACGTGGTGTACGCCGACAGTTGTAGAAGTTTTTCACTCATATCAGAGGAAGTGTTCAAAGTGACCTGAATACGGCCCTACATTCGTCATCGCATTGGTTACCTCATATAATCAAAATGCGGGAACAGAGAACTGGTTCATTCGTTACAACATTCGAATACACGGCAGGTATACATGGCGTCCAGTGGCAATAGTCCAGGGGGTTTACGAGACAGACAAGCGATGTGGCAGGGTATGGGCCAGAATACTTTCAGTGAGGTGTCAGCGGTAAGAAGGGTATAAATGTGCGTGAGAAACTAAACTTCCGAAGCAGAGCTATCGTAGGGATGCTTCTGGCATTTTGTTGCCATTAAATGGCCGACGCCGGCCGCGGTGGCCGTGCGGCTCTAGGCACTTCAGTCCGGAACCGCGTGACTGCTACGGTCGCAGGTTCGAATCCTGCCTCGGGAATCGATGTGTATGATGCCCTTAGGTTAATTAGGTTTAAGTAGTTCTACGTTCCAGGGGACAGATGACCTCAGACGTTGAGTCCCATAGTGCTCAGAGGCATTTGAACCAAATGGCCGACGTAGTACATGTAGGTAATTCCAGTGGAGCCTACGCTAAAAAAAGCGGTATCCCTACGAACGATCTCGAACAATACCATCTTAATGTTCATGGAGAATATTTCTATTGATGCGATTACCGGATAGTGGTGCAGAGAACAGTGTCTACCTACATATAGCGGTTATGGAAAATTTTGATACACCCTCCTGGCAACGTAACCGGTTACGTGAACAATCTGTTTTAAGCGTTTTGCTACATTGCTGCAGTTGTCAGCGGCAACAACAGTTCGCAGGAGTCAAACCCCGTCTACACTGTAGGTGAAGTAGCCATTCTCGTAGCAGTCTGCGTAAAGTCATGAGTGGCGCATTCGTCTGAGAACTTCACCTTCTTGCTTAGTTGTGTTAGTCGTTCATCCTGTCGTGCCAAGGAAAAAATCCCTGTGTATTCGTAGGTGAAGATAGAGTTCAACTTACAGTTCGGAACTTCGTGCTTTAGATGGACATGTCTCGGAAGCTTTGTCACGTGACAGACCTCACACATCGGGCATGCTTGCGAGCTCTTCGCACGTACACAGTGCGTGTCATTTCACACAGACTGTACCACATATTTTTCTTAATACAGAAAGCAAAAGTCACTACGTTTACATTTGGGCTATTCATTTAGACACCACATAGATTAACTGTGTATTCACCTGTAAGCTACTGCTAATGGGTGTCTTAATTTTTGTTTTGGCAAACAAGAGTTGTTAGCATGCCGGATTAGATAATTCTGCAAATCTGCATGTCCCAAGGCACATACAATGTTTCTTTGATTGTATACAAACTTCTGCTCCTAGAAAACTACAGGGTGAAAAGTATTTAAACCGACAAACTCTGGGAGGTTGTAGAGGCCATCAAAAAAAGTACTTTTCCCTAATGTCATTTTTTCCCACGAGGAGTAATTAAACCAGTAGAGGAAGATTTCTCTGGCGGCAAATCAATTAAACCAACAAACACTTTTCCATTTTTTTATGACCAAGAGACAACAGATTAACACAACCCAGTTTCAATTACAGTAGAGTTTCAAAAATATTTCCATTGACACGTAAACAAAGGTTACACCGTCGGATCATGTTCTGTCTGACACGGGCAAAAACTCCAGGAGTATCCTGAACTGTTCCTGCTGCTACTACTATCCGGGCAACCAGATCTGTGGTGTCACCGCCAGACACCACACTTGCTAGGTGGTAGCTTAAATCGGCCGCGGTCCATTTAGTACATGTCGGACCCGCGTGTCGCCACTGTGTGATCGCAGACCGAGCGCCACCACAAGGCAGGTCTCGAGATACGGAATAGCACTCGCCCCAGTTGTACGACGACTTTGCTAGCGACTACACTGACGAAGCCTTTCTCTCATTTGCCGAGAGACAGTTAGAATAGCCTTCCACTAAGTCCATGGCTACGACCTAGCAAGGCAACATTAGCCTTACATAGTTTGATAGTTATCGTATGAAATGTCTCATCAAGAACGTTGTAAACCAATGACGGATTAAAAGTTAAGTATTCCCAAAGCAACGTACTTTTCTTTATAGCAATTCATTGAGCGTCCTGTTTCAGACTTCAAGATATTCTGCGTGAGCTTATAGCGTGCCTATCGGTCCCCTCAAAATAACACTGTGTCGGCATTTCTGTCGACACATCAAGATCCTCTTCTGATGCAACAAGAGTTGCAGAAACAAGGTTGTGCATCTCTCCCCACACAAAAAAGTCCAGAGGGGACGTATCTGGGGATCGAGCAGACCATGGTACACGACCACCTCTGCCAATCCACGTTTCCGGGAACCGTCGGTCCAGGAATCGACGCACACGACAGCAGAAATGTGCCGGCGCCCCGTCATGTTGGAACCACATGCGTCTTGTAGGGAGCGGGACGTCTTCCGGAAATTCTGGCAATGCTCTGGTGAGAAAATTGTAATAGTGCCTGCCATTTAATGGCCTAGGTAGCAGATACGGCCCAGTTAAACAGTCCTCAGCAACGCCGACCTACACATTAACGAAGAATCGCACTTGATGAGCGCTTTTAACTGTGGCATGTGGGTTATCCCCACTCCAAACATGTGAATTGTGAATGTTGAAGACTCCATCACTCTCGAACGTTGCTTCATCGGTAAACAACACAGAGGATGGAAATGTAGGATGCATTTCACACTGTTCCAGGTACCACTGCGAAAACTGTCCTCTGGGTGGATAATCAACTGGTTCCAGGTTGTGGGCACGCTGTAAGTGAAATGGACGTAACAACTGCTCTCGAAGGACTGTTCCCACATTCGTCTGATTCGTCCCCATGTTATTTGAAATTTTACGAATGCTGATTGAAGGCTCGCGCTCCACGTGTTGCAAAGCAGCTTTCTCAAATTGCAGCGTTCTTACTGTGCGACGGCGACTCTGTCCAGGTAATCTGCTAAATGACCCGGTCTCACGCAGACGTTGGTACACAGCAGCAAAGGTCGTATGATGCGGGATACGGCGATTAGGATATTGTTGTTGATAAACTCGCTGTGCAGCTCGTCCGTTGTGGTGCGCTACGTAGTACGCACCAACCATATCAGTCTACTCACTCCAGGTGTATCGCACCATTAGTAAACAGAGACAATGCACTACTACACTGGTGGACAGCAGTTGCCTACAACTGAAGAGCGTAATACGCCCTCTAACAACTGAAGATCGTAATACGACCTCTAACAATTGAAGAGCGTAATACGGCCTCCACCGGTTTAAATAATCCTCATAGGAAAAAATGAGATTAGGGAATAATATTTGTTTTGATGTCCCCTACAACTTCCCAGAGTTTGTCGGTTTAAATACTTTTCACCCTGTATAATGTTTTACCCACTTTTTCAGTGCCATTTTTCTTTTGTGCCACTTGTGTCCTGAAGAGATTAAAATTAATTATACAATCAGCTGTCCTAATTGTTTCAATTTTCACTGGTAGCAGGTAAAATAATTCCTACTTGCAAATCATCTGATCGCTGATTTTGGAAACATTTTTCGTACTTCAGTTAGAGAATAAATAATATTACCAAGGCGCAGAGTGAGTAAGTAGCCTGTTTATGTGTTTGTATGTTGGCAGCACTAAGCAGAGCTATAGACTATATTACACTACTGGCCATTAAAATTGCTACACCAAGAAGAAATGCTGATGGTAAACGAGTATTCATTGGACGAACATATTATACTGGAACTGACATGTGATTATATTTTCACTCAATTTGGGTGCATAGATCCTGAGAAATCAGTGCCCAGAACAACCACCTCTGGCCGTAATAACGGCCTTGATACGCCTGGGCATTGAGTCAAACAGCTTGGATCGTGTGAACAGGTACAGCTAGCACAGTTCATCAAGAGTAGTGACTGGCGTATTGTGACGAGACAGTTGCTCGGCCACGATTGACCAGACGTTTTTTCAATTGGTGAGAGATCTGGAGAATGTGCTGGCCAAGGCAGCATTCGAACATTTTCTGTATCCGGAAAGGCCCGTACAGGACCTGCAACATGCGGTCGCGCATTATCCTGCTGAAACATAGGGTTTCGCAGGGATCGAATGAGGGGAAGAGCCACGGGTCGTAACACATCTGAAATGTAATGTCCGTTGTTCAAAGTGCAGGCAATGCGAACAAGAGGTGACCGAGACGTGTAACCAATGGCAACCCATACCATCATGCCGGGTGATACGCCAGTACGGCGATGACGAATACACACTTCCAATGTGCGTTCACCGCGATGTCGCCAAACACGGATGCGACCATCATGATGCTGGAAACAGAACCTGGATTCATCCGAAAAAATGACGTTTTGCCTTTCGTGCACCCAGGTTCGTCGTTGAGTACACCATCGTAGGTGCTCCTATCTGTGATGCAGCGTCAAGGGTAGCAGCAGCCATGGCCTCCGAGCTGATAGTCCATGCTGCTGCAAACGTCGTCGAACTGTTCATGCAGATGGTTGTTGTCTTGCAAACGTCCCCATCTGTTGACTCATGGATCGAGACGTGGCTGCACGATCCGTTACAGCCATGCGGATAAGATGCCTGTCATCTCGACTGCTAGTGATACGAGGCCGTTGAGATCCAGCACGGCGTCCGTATTACCCTCCTGAACCCACCGTTTGCATATACTGCTAACAGTCACTGAATTTCGACCAACGCGACCAGCAATGTCGCGATACGATAAACCGCAATCGCGATAGGCTACAATCCGACCTTGAACAAAGTGGGAAACGTGGCGGTACGCATTTCTCTTACTTGCACGAGGCATCACTACGTTTCATCAGGCAACACCGGTGAACTGCTATTTGTGTATGAGAAATCGGTTGTAAACTTTCCTCATGTCAGCACGTTGTAGGTGTCGCCACCGGCGCCAACCTTGTGTGAATGCGCTGAAAAGCTAATCATTTGCATATCAGAGCATCTTCTTCCTGTCGGTTAAATGTCGTGTCTGTAGCACGTCATCTTCGTCGTGTAACAATTTTAATGGCCAGTAGTGTAATGTCACTGGCAGCGCTGTGCGCCCCCTGTAAGAGACTGTGTGGCTGGCCGGACTCGCTGTTGGTAGTTAATACCCAGCAGTGATTGCAGTTTCAAGCGTATAGCCAGCAGTGATGGAAGTTGGAAGTTAATAGTTAGCAGTGATGGAGGTTAGAGGTCTGAAGTGTTAAGGTCAAGCGGACGATCTGGACGAGTGTCCGTCATGGAAATGTAATATTGTTGACGATTATGTAATTTTTGGAACTGGATGTTACGGACGATTACATACACTCCTGGAAATGGAAAAAAGAACACATTGACACCGGTGTGTCAGACCCACCATACTTGCTCCGGACACTGCGAGAGGGCTGTACAAGCAATGATCACACGCACGGCTCAGCGGACACACCAGGAACCGCGGTGTTGGCCGTCGAATGGCGCTAGCTGCGCAGCATTTGTGCACCGCCGCCGTCGGTGTCAGCCAGTTTGCCGTGGCATACGGAGCTCCATCGCAGTCTTTAACACTGGTAGCATGCCGCGACAGCGTGGACGTGAACCGTGTGTGCAGTTGACGGACTTTGAGCGAGGGCGTATAGTGGGCATGCGGGAGGCCGGGTGGACGTACCGCCGAATTGCTCAACACGTGGGGCGTGAGGTCTCCACAGTACATCGATGTTGTCGCCAGTGGTCGGCGGAAGGTGCACGTGCCCGTCGACCTGGGACCGGACCGCAGCGACGCACGGATGCACGCCAAGACCGTAGGATCCTACGCAGTGCCGTAGGGGACCGCACCGCCACTTCCCAGCAAATTAGGGACACTGTTGCTCCTGGGGTATCGGCGAGGACCATTCACAACCGTCTCCATGAAGCTGGGCTACGGTCCCGCTCACCGTAAGGCCGTCTTCCGCTCACGCCCCAACATCGAGCAGCCCGCCTCCAGTGGTGTCGCGACAGGCGTGAATGGAGGGACGAATGGAGACGTGTCGTCTTCAGCGATGAGAGTCGCTTCTGCCTTGGCGCCAATGATGGTCGTATGCGTGTTTGGCGCCGTGCAGGTGAGCGCCACAATCAGGACTGCATACGACCGAGGCACACAGGGCCAACACCCGGCATCATGGTGTGGGGAGCGATCTCCTACACTGGCCGTACACCACTGGTGATCGTCGAGGGGACACTGAATAGTGCACGGTACATCCAAACCGTCATCGAACCCATCGTTCTACCATTCCTAGACCGGCAAGGGAACTTGCTGTTCCAACAGGACAATGCACGTCCGCATGTACCCCGTGCCACCCAACGTGCTCTAGAAGGTGTACGTCAGCTACCCTGGCTAGCAAGATCTCCGGATCTGTCCCCCATTGAGCATGTTTGGGACTGGATGAAGCGTCGTCTCACGCGGTCTGCACGTCCAGCACGAAGGCTGGTCCAACTGAGGCGCCAGGTGGAAATGGCATGGCAAGCCGTTCCACAGGACTACATCCAGCATCTCTACGATCTTCTCCATGGGAGAATAGCAGCCTGCATTGCTGCGAAAGGTTGATATACACTGTACTAGTGCCGACATTGTGCATGCTCTGTTGCCTGTGTCTATGTGCCTGTGGTTCTGTCAGTGTGATCATGTGATGTATCTGACCCCAGGAATGTGTCAATAAAGTTTTCCCTTCCTGGGACAATGAATTCACGGTGTTCTTATTTCAATTTCCAGGAGTGTATTTTTTGAACTGGCTGTCACATGATTAAGATAAAATCTGCTAAATACATTGTTTGCTCTGCAACATAATCTTTCCTTTGCTAACCACATGCATATTAGTAGTTACACCCTACAGTAGTTAGAATCTTTTATTTAGCTGGCTGCATTGGTGCTTGCTGTATCACTGTAGTTCGTGTAATGAAGATTTTCTGTGAGGTAAGTGACTTATGAAATGTGTGGGTTATTGTTAGGATTTCATCTAACTCGGGGCCATTTTTTTGTGTTATGTAATAGATTGCGTTGCGTTTGTATATTGTGGGTCATTAATGGATATAATAAGTTTGAGTTGTATTTGTCAGGGAAAATTCTGTAGGTCGGAAATGAAATGATAAAAAAATAGCAAAGAGACAGTACGTTCAGTTGCATTCAGCAGTTTAAGAAGGTTCAGTTGCATTAAGAAATTTAAGTAAAAACGTAGAAGTTTCACCTTCTCAGTTTTTTCTATTTAAGTAAAAAATTATTAAACAAGAAGTTTCAAGTGTAAGTCACAAACGAGTAATAGACAAGCAGTTAAGGGGGTCAATGTACACTCACGTGACAGAAGTCATGGGACTCCCCCTCATCCCCCTAAGTCGTTGGAAGTCCTCTGCAGAAATATTGAGCCATATTGCTTCTATAGCCGTCGTCCATAATTGCGGAAGTGTTGCCAGCGCAGGATTTTCTGCACGAACTGACGTCTTGATTGTTGTAGTTGTTGTGGTCTTCAGTCCTGAGACTGGTTTGATGCAGCTCTCCACGCTACTCCATCCTGTGCAAGATTATTCATCTCCCAGTACCTACTGCAACCTACATCCTTCTGAATCTGTTAAGTGTATTCATCTCTTGGTCTCCCTCTATGATTTTTACCCTCCGTGCTGCTCTCCAATACTAAACTGGTGATCCCTTGATGCCTCAGAATATGTCCTACCAATCGATCCCTTCTTCTAGTCAAGTTGTGCCACAAATTTCTCTTCTCCGCAGTTCTATTCAGTACCTCCTCATTAGCTATGTGATGTACCCATCTAATGTCCAGCATCCTTCTGTGACACCACATTTCGAAAGCTTCTATTCTCTTTTTGTCTAAACTATTTATCGTCCACGTTTCACTTCCATACATGGTTACACTCCATACAAATACTTTCAGAAAAGACTTGCTGACCCTTAAATCTATACTCGATGTTAACAAATTTCTCTTCTTCAGAAACGCTTTCCTTGCCATTGCCAGTCTACATTTTATATCCTCTCTATTTCGACCATCATCAGTTATTTTGCTTCCCAAATAGCAAAACTAATTTATTACTTTAAGCGTCTCATTTCCTAATCTAATACCCTCAGCATCATCCGATTTAATTCGACTACATTCCATTATTCTCGTTTTGCTTTTGTTGATGTTCATCTTATATCCTCCTTTCAAGACATTGTCCATTCCGTTCAGCTGCTCTTTCAGGTCCTTTGCTGTCTCTGACAGAATTACAATTTTATCAGCGAACCTCAAAGTTTTAATTTCTTCTCCATGGATTTTAATTCCTACTCCAAATTTTTCTTTTGATTCCTTTACTGCTTGCTCAATACACAGATTATGTCCCGTAAATGTTCGATGAGATTCGTATTGGACGATCTGGATGGCCCAACCATTCACCCAAATTGTCTACAATATTCTTCAAACCAATCGCTAACAATTGTGGCCCGGTGACGTGGCACATTGTCATCCATAAAAATTCCATCATTTTTTGGGAAGAAGACGTCCATGAATGGCTGCAAAGCCCTCGAAGTAGCCGAAGGTCGAGGACCCAGTACATTCTATTTAAACGCAGCCCTCACCTTTGATGAACCACCACCAGGTTGCACAGTGCTTTGTTGACAACTTGAGTTCATGGCTTCGTGGGGTGTGCACCACAGTTGAACACTACCATCAGCTCTTGCCAACTAGAATCGGGACATCTAACCACGCCACGGTTTTCCGGCGTCCAACCGATATGGTCAAGAGCCCACCCAGGAGAGGCGGTGCAGGCGATTTCGTGCTGTTAGCAAAGGCACTCTCATCGGTTGTGTGCTGCCATAGCCCATTAACACCAAATTTCGCCGCACTGTCCTAAAGGATACGTTCGTCGTATGTCCCACAATGACTGCTGCGGTTGTGTCTCACAGTGGCGCTTGTCTGTTAGCACTGATAACTCTACGCAAACGCCGCTGCTCTTGGTCGTTAAGTGATGGCCATCAGCCACTGCGTCGTCTGTGGTGAGAGGTAATGCCTGAAATTTGGTATTCTCGCCACACTCTTGACACTGTGGATCTCGGAATATTGAATTCCCTAATGATTTCCTGAAAAGAATGTCTTACGCGCCTAGCTCGAATTACCATTCCGTGTTCAAAATCTGTTAATTCCCCTCGTGCGGCCATAATCATGTCGGAAACCTTTTCACATGGGTCACCCGAATGCAGATGACAGCTTCGCCTATGCACTGCCCTTTATATCTTTTTTTTGCGCGGTACTATCGCCATCTGTACACGTGCAATCGCTATTCCATTACTTTTATCACCTCAGTCTATATCGACCAGACTGAATGCGAGGTGGCCTTTTTATATTACCGAAGGAATTGCTAGTCAGTATGCCGTTCTTGTTGTTGTTGTTGTCGTTGGTCTTCAGTCCAGAGACTGGTTTGATGCAGGGTTCCATGCTACTCTATCCAGTGCAAGCTTCTTCATCTCCCAGTACCTACTGCAACCTACATCCTTCTGAATCTGCTTAGTGTATTCAGCTCTTGGTCTCTCTCTACGGTTTTTGCCCTCTACCTGCCCTCCAGTACTAAATTGGTGATCCCTTGAAGCCTCAGAACATGTCCTACCAACCGATCCCTTCTTCTAGTCATGGTGTGCCATAATGTCTCTTCTCTCCAATTCTGTTCAACACCTCCTCATTAC
Organism: Schistocerca americana; assembly: GCF_021461395.2. NCBI lineage: Eukaryota > Metazoa > Arthropoda > Insecta > Orthoptera > Acrididae > Schistocerca > Schistocerca americana. The sequence goes on from NC_060122.1 coordinate 649,287,589, forward strand.
ATATGTGATCTACCCATCTAATCTTCAGCATTCTTCTGTAGCACCACATTTCGAAAGCTTCTATTCTCTTCCTGTCCAAACTATTTATCGTCCACGTTTCACTTCCATACATGGCTACACTCCATACAGATACTTTCAGAAACGACTTCCTGACACTTAAATCTATACTCTATGTTAACAAATTTCTCTTCTTCATAAATGCTTTTCTTGCCATTGCCAGTCTACATTTTATATCCTCTCTACTTCGACCATCATCAGTTATTGTGCTCCCCAAATAGCAAAACTCATCTACTACTTTAAGTGTCTCAATTTCTAATCTAATTCCCTCAGCCGTTCTTATGCAGCAAAAATTAATGAAATAATAAGTAATATAAAACAAGATCGTCGGATCCTTAGGGATTTACATTCAGCGAAACAAAATGAACTATTTGAATGGAAAAAAAACAATGTGGTTGGCCATTAGAAGTATCAGATACGACGCACAAGGGCAGTCCCATAATTCTTACCACATCGGCATAGGAAACGGGTGTGCAACCGGCGGCCTCAGGCCACATCTGGGCCGCGATTGGTTTCATTCCGGCCTGGAAAGAAATTTATTGGAGAGAGGCCGTGAACGTATTAAAGAACGACAAATGTTGAAATTGAAGATAATGTACACCACTGGCCATTAAAATTGCTATACCAAGAAGAAATGCAGATAATAAACGGGTATTCATTGCACAAATATATTATACTAGAACTGACATGTAATTACATTTTCACGCGATTTGGGTGCATAGATCCTGAGAAATCAGTTCCTAGAACAACCACCTCTGGCCGTAATAACGGCCTTGATACGCCTGGGCATTTAGTCAGAGCTTGGATGGCGTGTACAGGTACAGCTGCCCATGCTGCTTCGACACGATACCACAGTTGATCAGGAGTAGTGACTGGCGCATTGTGACGAGCAAGCTGCTCGGCCACCGTTTTCAGTTGGTGAGAGATCTGGAGAATGTCCTGGCCAGGACAGCAGTCGAACATTTTCTGCATCCAGAAAGGCCCGTACAGGACCTGCAACATGCGGTCGTGCATTATCCTGCTGAAATGTAGGGTTTCGCAGGGATCGAATGAAGGGTAGAGCCACGGGTCGTAACACATCTGAAATGTAACGTCCATTGTTCAAAGTGCCGTCAATACGAACAAGAGGTGACCGAGACGTGTAACCAATGGCACCCCGTACCACCATGCCGGGTGATATGCCAGTATGGCAAAGAAAATAAAACCTACTTTTACCAGATTTCCGAACTTTCAATGAAGATCAGGACTCCGTTTTCCACCAGAAAATTTGTAATAAATATTTACAGGAAGAATCATAATGAGATTTTCACGGCCTCAGTAATTGTAGATATTAGGTGCTGTTTTCATCACCGCTGCTTTTTTATCACCTTGTAGATATCTACATTGCAGATTGAAGGGACACTGAGCAGACGCCGATCTAAGGTAGGTGAATATCAATTTGAAGCTTGCTTCAGTGACAGTGGAACTCAGAGTCAGTTCCGTCGCAAACTCAAGTCGACAGTCCAGTTCTTTCCGGTGGCATCAGCGGTTCAGTTCGAGCGCCACCAGCTGGGAGTACCCGCGCTTTCGTTTCAGCGCTGCACGCCCACAGACCCGGCCCTCATCGTCGTCGTCTTCATTAACAGCACATCAGTTGTCACACGCCGGTAACAGCGGGCCAGAAATGTCCCAGGTCTTCACGCTGCCGCCTACCACGAATCTAGGCTTCGCCGTGTTGGCACATCACAGACAACGTCACAGGAGTGACATTTCTGCTGTATGTAGCTGTGTGTACGTTAATTCAAGGACATTATAACTGAGTTTCGTTTTGTTCGTAGGAGGTTATTCTTTTAAGGGGGGTAGGACGTCAAACGGGCCGACTTGGAGCAGCAGAGGCATCACAGGACATTTTAATTTTCACTGTCTATACTTTTACAAATAAATTCATATAACTTTATCAGCATGACCAGGAAGGATTCAGAATTTACACTCACAGCAGTGGAAGTTCGGAAACATAACAAAATAAACTTTTTTTTACATGTGAAATTTCATCATTTTTTTGACTTACTAATGGCGGCATTTGTTGCTATAGGTACACTTTTCTTCATAAGTAAGAGAGATTCTTCGATGAATTTTACACAGCATACAAACCCTACTCAAAGGTGTATGAAACTCTAGAATTTTACAAATCTATTAAAAACTGTGGTAAAAATTGAGGTAATTAACTAGAAAATTTGTGTTTTTTCTAAACATGAAGTTTAAAATATAACAGCTTATTCGTTTTTTTATAAATTAAATAAATTCTAGAGTTTCATACACCTGTAAGTATGGTTTGTATGCTGTGCAAAATTCATCGAAGAATCTCTCTAACTTATGAAGAAAAGTGCACCTATAGCAACAAATGCAGCCATTAGTAAGTGAAAGAATGATGAAATTTCACACGTAAAACAAAAATTATTTTGTCAAGTTTTCGATCTTCCACTGGAATGAGTGTGAATCCTGAATCCTTCCTGGTGATGCTGACAAAGTTTTATGAATTTATTTGTAAAAGTATAGACAGTGGAAATTAAAAAATGTCCTGTGATGCCTCTCCTGCTCCAAGACGGCCCGTTTGAGGTCCTACCCCCCTTAAAGTGTCTCCGATCACTCCTCTGGACGAGCACATGCCAAATATTATCCGTATATAGGAACGGTTGCTTGGTTGCATCAATAGAAATGCAACTCAATATACTATAACGGTAAGCACGAAAGATACTCTTGTGAAAAGAATCTAGGCTATATCCAACCATTCCCATTCAGTATTCCACGGTTCTTACAGATGAACAGATGGTTCTTCTGTGTCAAAAGGCGACTGGTCTTACCTTCCTTTTTTCATAAACGATTATTATTTTTATTTTTATTTCTATTCTTATGTTTTACAGTCTAAATTTCATTTTGGCATCCATAATTTCATGTATTACTACTCCATACCATCTTTAAGGAAATTGTATGTATTGAGAATGAATTTACAGTCTACGGTGGAGTGTGCGCTGATCTTAAACTTCCTGGCAGATTGAAACTGCGTATTGGGCTGAGACTCTAAACTGAGACCTTTGCCTTCTACAGGCCTTTCCGGAAACAAGATGCACGGCTGTAGTTTAGCCATTTCTTGAATATACCCTTTCCTCCAGGAGTCAGAGTCCAGGTGAACTTCTTTGAAGTTTGGGGAGTAGGATAACGCTGCTGGCGGGTGTAAAGATCTTCAGCGCGGGGCCTGAGTTCTGTTTGGATAGCTCAGTCCGTATGACACTTGTTCGTGAAAGTCAAACGTCCTAGATTGGAGTGCCGTCCGGCTCACAGTTTTAATCTGCCAAGAAGTTTCAAGTGCTCTGAGACTGTGTTTTTCTCACAATGTTACTTTGAATAAACACGCAATAGATGAATATAAGCACGCTAATAGTCATGATTGTCGCCGCTATTGAGAACCAAGTTATGTCGTCGTTATAATTAAGATAAAAATGAGTATTTGCAAAAACAGACATAATGTCTTATGGGATAACAGCAATCAGTGATTTTATAATGTTACTTAAAATCCGTCTAGATTGCAATTTTTTTTTTTATTCATATGACCGGTTTCGGTTCATTCAGAACCATCTTTAGATCTGATATTTCAGTTACAGGAGTAACCCGTCCAAATCCAGCAATTTTCACAAGCTACGTCACATCTAGGTGTAACGTTGCAAAGCGACGTGAAATGGACCGATAGCCTAAGGTCAATTTAAGGGAAGGCGAACAGTCGATTTCGGTTTATTGGCAGAATCCTAGTGAACTGTAGCTGGCCAGTGAAGGAGATAGCGTACACAGTATTGATGTATTACATTTCTGAGCGCGGCTTGAATGTTCGGGATTCTCACTAGGTGGAATTAAAGGAAGACATCGAAGTAATTCAGAGTGCTGCTACTAATTGTGCTATCGGTACGTTCGGCTACGGAGCTAATACTAAGGAAAGGCTCCGCGAAGGCAAATGGAAATCCCTTTGGGGAAAATAGGAGAAATCAGGGCTCGCACAGAGAAATGTAAGTGCTCGTTTTTCCCGCCTGCCGTTCGAGAATGGAACGGTAGAGAGACATCTTGAAAGTGGTTCATTGAACCCTCTGCCAGGCACTTCATTGTGGATAGAAGTGTAATCACGTAGATGTAGATGAAGACGTTTTTTTCACGAAGCACTATTGGGAAGTTTAGAGAATTGCCGTTTTCTATTAACTGCAAAACGATTCTACTGCCATCAACGTACATTTCGTGTAAGGGCTATGAATATAAGGTTAGGGTGATTACGGCTCATATGGAGGCAAATAGACAGTTGTTTTTCTCTCGCTCTATTGCGAGTGGAACAGGATAGGCAATGACTGACAATGGTACAAGGTAATTCCTATCAACAGGAGCTCAAGAACAAAGCGCAGGATTTAACCGATCGCACACGTAATAGAAACGCAGAAATTGTAAGCAAAGTGGCCGTTTAAAACTCTTGACAGAACACCCTCCCACCAAACAAATTCCCCCCCCCCCCTCCTCCAACAGTCTTCATACAAAAAGGAAATACTCGTATATATAGCCACAAGGCATCAGCTTCCAATGAGTATACTGACAAATGCGTGTTGAATGGAATCAGGCGGTCCAAATATCTGGCCAGGGATTGGTTCATACCACACCTGTGTTCTCCACTTCCACCCTACCTGCCAGCTATTCAGCCGCCCCTTATTGTATAGGAGATATGCTGTTAGCTGAGAGTTCGCCCCATTCTCTGGAACAGTCCAGCCGTATCACAAAAACTTTATAGAGCTCCCCCTTCAACAGCCACAGGCACTCCGTCGGCCACGGTCCAGCTCACACATATCTGCAGCTATTCACATTACACCTGGTCCGGCCAGGAACTAAATCGAAACACTCGCCGCCTGTTCTTTCAAATCGCGCAGGGCGCACCGCTAATCCTCTTACGTAGCGATGTGTGTCCTCGACTGGGAAGCCGCGTTGCTTGCCACCTTCTCTTCTAACCCTTTTTCCATTGACTGAACTTGTATGCTGCGGCGTTTAGCCTGTAACAGAAAATCAATTCGTGGCCTGTACGCTCGACATTTAGTGTGGGGCGGCTCACTGAAGGCAGAACAGCGGATCACGAACACCGGAACAGATTGGGGAGGGGATGGAAATGAATTTACGGTCACGTCATTATTATTAATAATTTTCACTCAGAAGAAATTTTTTCCCTGTAGTCACAGAGTCGAAGAATCCACGTCAGGTGTAGAAGTTTGAAGTACCTATTGAACACTAAATGCTAGTATTCGCAAAGTAGTACGTCCTAGAAAATATATGATATTGTGAACAAGGAGACTGGTTATTATCACTATGGAAAATTTTTGAAATACTTGTGGTAGCAAATGACAGTGGTCTGCAATCCTGGTTATGAAAATAGTACGAATCATATTCCCAGAGGATGTCCGTAAAATAAAAATTCTTGGAGTAAACTCTGTTGAACCGCAATGTTCAGAAAATGTTTGAAAGAATGTAAGTTGACATACAGATGATTTGCTGGATCTACAAAAGAGAAGAGAATGTTCTTCTTTGAATATGGTAAACGTATCATAAATATTGCCCTGCTGCTTAAGGAGGAATGTATGTAAAATTAGTAAAAATATTAAAACTGTTTTATAACCAGGTAGTTGTGTAGCATGTTAGAAATATTTTCTTCAATTTTCAGAGTTTATTTCGCGCTACCAATGAAGTTTCAACCAATTCGCCAACCTCCCTTTTGTACACTACTCTTTCTTTGCTTACGATATTTTGTTATTTACTGCTATCGGAGAAGATATTTGTAGAGCATAGAAGGCTGTGAGTCCAGTTATGCCGCGACTAATTACGATTTATTAAAGAAGTTTACACTTGGAATATCTACATTTAATATCTACATTTAGAAGACATGCCCGAAGACAACATTTCGCTCACCTAATATTGTTAAAATTCCCTCATGTGATACTTCTCAGAAATGTAATGATGGTAATACTGGAAGTTCAGAACCTTTACAATATTAATATTTGATGCAGGCTGTTTCACTGAAAAACTACTGAAGAAGTGTGGTGGATGTGTGTATTCCTAGTCTTGAGATGTTAGTGAAGGATGTTGCCAAATGGGCACGCTAGAAGGATCAGACTAGAAGAAAAGAGCTACATGAAGACCAAAAAGACGATATTTATGGTTACTGCCAACATGACGGCACTTGTTTCAGGCATAAGTGCTAGTAAAATCTTTTTCCTGCAACTTTCACTTTTCATTGTATAAGGACCATTTTCTGCTGAATTGCTGCAGACATAAAGGTGAAACCGGCTGCAGACTTTATAAGTCACACAAATTCCTGTGCTACAAAATTTTTTAAAGTACATTAATGTCGAATTTATTTATTTTTACTATAAAACAACTTCCTGTGGTGCAAAATTTTTTCAAAATGCATTACTCTCGAATTTATTTAATTTATGTGAAATAAAAATTGCTGTATATCATAAACATACATTTGAAAAATTGTTGCGAGTGTTCTAAGAATTACATTACAAATTACACTACAAAAGCTGGTACACAGATTTGTTTACCTAATTGCTAAGAATAACCTACCACGTTTTGAAACTAATTAGTACAGTAACATTTCAGAAAATGTTCCTCATGCGATCGTATGTGTTTTAAAAATATTCGGCAACGACTTGATCAAATTTTTTGACACAAAATCCAATTTATAGCCAGTATCATAATGAAGACATGCGCAAAAACTGGTTCGATTACCTCTCAAACAGTAAAAGTTACAGCAGCTTACATGTAGGCGTGCATTTTCTCGTACGTCTTCCGTTAACAGTCCACTGCCTACGATTCAATATCTCATATGCGAGTGTACCTACACTGGAATCGTAGAAAATTTTGAGTATAATGTGTGAATGTTTCATTCGCATGGCTTCAGACATACCATACACCTCAGAAAAATGTTGTCAATATTGTTGATGGTCTCGCAACTCAATGATATATTAGTAACTCACTCAATAATGCTGGCTGCAGTATGCTTCATCAGTGGCATAACCTTAGAGAAAGACTTAAATTTGTCTTGTATAGTTTAGCTGTTTGAGGGGGCTGTCGAGGAATGGCGTCTGTCACTGAGATTGTGGTAGTTGATGCCGGCGTTGGATAGTTATAAAGCTATAATCAATTCACCTCTTTTCAAGCTCATAATACACTTTTCAGAAGATAGAAAATGAAACACATGAAAAGGTGAATGCTTCCACACACACACACACACACACACACACATATATATATATATATATATATATATATATATATATATATATATTTGAGTTCTTGATAGGTATGCTACATTTCTAGAGTTTTCCCTAAGAAATTGGAATAGTTCTACAGAATTCTGCGAAGAAAACCATAACACCAGGAAAAATTTTAGACATTTAAAAAAAGAAAAAAAATTGTTGCCAGTATGTGAAAAAAAAGATCACAATTTTGAATAGCTTCAAAAGAGTTCTGCAAAAGACATTAATGACATTTTTGTATGCATCGAGATCTACATAGATACTCCGTGAGGCACCAGACGGTGCGTGGCGGATATTACCCTGTACCATTACTTGTAATTTCCTTTCTGTTCCACCCGCAAGTAGGGCCAGGGAAAAACGACTACCTATAAGGCTCTGTATGAACCCTAATTTCTCGTATCTTATCCTCGTCGTCCTTACGCGCAATGTATGTTGGCGGCAGTAGAATCGCTCGTCAGTCATCTTCAGATGCGGATTCTCTAAATTTTCTTAGTAGTGTTTCTCGAAAAGAACGTCGTATACCCTCAGAGGATTCCCATTTGAGTTCCCGAAGCGTCTCCGTAGCACTAACGTGTTATTCGAAGCTGCCGGTAACGAATCTAGCAGCCCGCCACTGACTTGCTTGGGTGTCTTCCTTCAATCCGACCTGGTACGGATACCAAATTCTCAAGCAGTTACGAAGAATAGGTTGCACCAGCGACCTATATCCGGTCTCCTTTACTGGTGAACCACTCTTTCCTAAAATTTACCACAGGTTTCACATGCTCGTTCCACTCATGTCGCTTTGCAACACTACGCCCAGGTATTTAAACGACTTGACTGTATCAAGCAGGACACTAATAATACTGTATCCAAACATTACAGGTTTTTTCTTCCTACCCATTCGCATTAACTTCCATTTTTCCACGTTTAGGGCTAGCTGCCATTCGTCACATCAACTGCAAATTTTGTGTAAGTCGTCTTGTATCTTCCTACACCACTTAACTACGACACCTTACCGTACACGATAGCATCATCAACAAACAACCGCTTATTGTTTCCACCCTGTCCGCCAAATCATTTATGTATGTAAAGAACACTTCCATGGGGCACTCCTGACGATGCTCTTGTCTCTGATGAACGCTCGCCATCGAGGACAACATGCTGGGTTCTATTATTTAAGAACTCTTCGAGCCACTCACATATCTGTGAACTTATTCCATATGCTCGTACTTTTGTTAAAAAACTGCAACGGAAATCCATAAATATGCAATTCGTCTGTTGGCCTTCATCCATAATTCTCAGTATACTACGTGAGAAAAGGGAAAACTGAGTTTCGCACGAGCGATGGTTTTTAAAACCATGTTGATTCGTGGATATAAGCTTCTCAGTTTCAAGAAAGTTTATTATATTCGAAGTGAGAATACGTTCAAGTATTGTGCAGCAAACAGTTCGGGATATTGGTGTGTAATTTTGTGGGTCCGTTCTTTTACCCTTCTTATATACTGGAGTCACTTGCACTTTTTTTCCAATCGCTGGAGACTTTGTGCTGGGCGAGAAATTCAGGATAAATGCGAACTAGGTATGCGGCCAATGCCGTAGAGCACTCTTTGTAAAATCGAACTGGGATTCCATCCAGACCTGGTGATTTATTTGCTTTCAAATCTTTCAGTTTTTTCTATAAGCCAGGTATGCGTATTACTATGTCGTCCTTACGGGAGTCTATCCGATGGTCAAATGAATTGTTCTTACGATTCGTCCGTGTCAACAATTTCTTTAATATGAAATTTAAAGCTTCAGCTTTCGTTTTACTGTCTTCACCTACCACACCAGACTGGCCAACAAGTGTCTGAATGGAAGACTTAGACCCATTTGGTCATTTTAGTTAAAACCAAGATTTTCTCGGGTTCTCTGGCAGATCTTTTGCTAAGCTGTAACGGTGGTAGTTGCTGTATGCTTCGCGCTTAGGCTTTTCCACAGAAGCACTAATCTCTACTAACCCTCGCTTAAGGTCGTTTGTGCATCCGCTTTTGAACCGAGATTGCAACAGCCTCTGCTTTCTCAGCATCCGCCCAATTTCGTTACTAAACAATGGTCTTTTTCATCCTTTACCCACTTACTAGGCCCGTAACTCCCCAGACCACGATTTGCAATATGCTAAAAAATTGCCCCTAATTCCTCTATAGTCATCGTACTGGAATTAAGTATTGCCAGTTCAGTGTCTGAGTGAGATACTAGTTACTGCTTATCTGCTCTGTCTAACAGAAACACTCTCCAAGACTTCTTGACTGGTTTATTAACTTTCGTACTCATAGTTCTACAATGACATCATGCTCGCTAATCCCCGTTTCTATACTGTCATTGTCTATAAGGTATAGTCTGTTTGTAGCTACAGTGTGTGGCCTGCCGAACTAACTGTTCAAGAGAATTTTCAGAAACCATGTTCAAAAGTGTTTCACGTGACTGTCTGTCTGTACCCCTCGAAATGAATCCATAGACATCCCAGTCTACACTCCGTTGGTTTAAGTCACCTCCAACCTGTATTGCATGATCTGGGTATTTGCATGCTACTGACCGTCAACTTTCTTTGAATGACTGCAGAACTGTCACAGCAGAATCGGGTGACCGGTGAAAACATGCAACAGTGAATTTGGTTTCGTCTAAACCTGTTATACGCGACCAGGTAACTCCACTGTCACACTCTCGCCTAAATAAAGACAATATTTTTGCCAACGGAAATGAACACTCCCCTTCCTATGGCCTCCAATCTGTCTTTCCAATAAACGTTCCACGATTCTCTAAATATCTCAGAGCTTTTGAACCGAGAGTGTTTCCACTTCGAGTTTCAGCCAGCTCTCGTTCCAAGAATAAATTGAGCGCGAAAACTGTACTGGAGTGCAGTCAACTCTGGAACTTGGTTATGAATGCTTCGATAGTTTACTTATAAAATTGTGGCAGTCGAAGTGTCTTTATTCTGAACACTTCCCTTGCTGCATATCGACTGACGAGTGTTCATCAGAACACCTCAAACTATTGCCTAGCCTAAAATATCCTCACATGCACTACACAAGTAGTCTGCTACCCGAGTAGCTGCTTCCATTGTGTAGTGGATCGCCGACCTATCAAGGGGACTCCTACAAATCCCCACATGATAAGGCCGTCACAGAGTCGACGAAGCCTTTGGTTAAGACCCTCCACTACGCTCCAAACCAAAGGACCCAGACAAACTGTGGGAACGATGCTTCAGATTGCGATCTCTGCTGCTGAGATAAATGCAACAATAATGGATTTATTTTTCGCTACTTGTGATGTTGGCACCCAAATTTCGAGAAAAGTACTTTTTTTATTCTTCACAGATACGCAGTATTTCTAGGGTGCTCTGCACAAAATTTGAATAATTGTGTAGAATTTCTCGAAAAAAATTATGATCACGGCTGTGAATAGCTGGACGGCTATGAAGTTAGCACCTGACTTTCAAGAAATACACATTTTTTTTTCAGAGTTGTTGATAGATATGCTATACTTCTAGAGTTGTCTGTAAAAAATTTGAATATTTCTGAAGAATTTCGTAAAAAATACAGGAAACGTTAATGAATTTTTTGTGCGGAGAGTAATTTACGAGATAACTGAAGTAATGACGAACATATTTTCTCTGAATACAAAAATTAACTCCTACAATAATTTTTATCACAGTTCTGGATGCCACTCCAAGATTTCTACAGAAAACGATCCGTCAAACTCTTACTCGAATTCAGAAAGCTTTGTCGTCAGCTTGCGGGACGGTCCATCCCTCAAGTGGTTAGCTATGTGTGCACGATTACGTAGTGTTTCATCTTCTAAGTTAGGCATTTAAAGTAAAATTGTGGCAGAGGCTGATTTGCATCGTTTTTAATGATCGTCGTGATGTGAATATTATTTACGATGCGAAGTGTTGTAGAATGTGTAGAACTATGGAGATACTGTGTTAAGAATTCACGATGCTATTTTAATTTATTTATTGGAGGTAGCGGAAGATTATTTTCAAGTTTGGAGGCGATAATGAGAACACACCATCTCCATAATATGTATTAAACAGGAGAATGTGATGGAATTCTTTTAAGAGTAAAGGCGAACATTTGGGTGACATGATTTTCAGGCTTATTCGTTAAAAAGTACGTTCCGATCAGACAACAAATACATGTTAACTAAGAAGGACGTAAGGTATACGTTGCAAAAATTAAAGATTTTATACAACTGCTGACGGTAGTTTTGTACTTTGCTTGATGCATGAACATTTGTTACTCAGTCTTGTACGATGATCACGTAATGCAAATTACTTTTTAATACCAAAATATTGTATATCATACCACCATGCGTAAGGGCTATCTGCTGGTCTTCTTTCCTTAAGGCTTTTCTGAGTGGATTCTAATCAGTTTACATATCATGATATTAAGGATGACGAGATGCTGTGTATCCATGTATGATACTCAGATACATTCTGCTGTTTGTTATCCACAAACATGGTGTTATATTTTTTGGGGAAGTGGCAAGTTTCATGCCCTTATCATGGTGTACTTAGTATTCTGAATGTTCTAACATATTTCCCGTTGATGCCCATTTTACCGTAGATCCTCTGAAATAACGAAACGCGCTAAGGTGTCATAAGGTCACTAAAATATCCTGGTGAAGACAAACGATGTTATTATAATGGTATAAGAAGTATAACGATACGCGACAATACTACTCACGTTCGTTGTAACAATACGACAGTGCTCGTTCATTCGGCGGCTCTTGTCCTGTCGTAGCTCCGGAGTAACTGATGTTTATGACACTAACATCCATAAAAAATTGCAAACTGTTCAACACTTAGCATGCGGCTGATTTAATATTACGGCACTTGCGGGCCATGGAAATAATCAGCGGGTTATAATGATTTTCCGCCGTGTCAGAACCACAATTGCAACTCCCGCAAATATCTTTCAGGTATGCAGGCTTCGTAGTTTTTATTAAAAGGTAGCAACGGTATCACTGTTTGGAAACATTTGTCATTGTCTTTTGTTTCGTAGGCGTTAGATGACGTTTCGATTCTTGTTGTGTGCTTTTGTGTTCAGAAAGTGCAGTGAAGAGGAGAAACCACTGAAGCAAATACATTACAAAGTCCTTGACGAGTATGCAGATGATGGGAAAGAAACATTTAATGGTGATTCAGATTACAGGTTCATCATACTATTTTCGCAGATTCTGTTGTTATGAAGGATTTTCCGGCGGGTGGATTAGGGAATCAGTGCGAGCATACTACTCCGGTGAGTGTAATGTTGGACTATATATCTCTCCATGTTTCAATTTGTATCATGCTGCACTCTACTATGAATGCTGCATTTTTCTTTGTTTCTTTACATTTTAAAGGGTTGTAAAAGAAATTAAAAGAGGAAGCTCACTTGTTCAACAAGGTATGTATGTATTTGGTACAATTTTGCAGTCTGAACACTAGCTGTGCCAAAACATATACAATTCATCAGGTTACCTTCCATTCAGAAGGGTGGTGCACGCAGCGACTGTTATACTGACTTGTAAATAATAGATCTCAGTTATCAGTCGTCATTTTTAAATTTTATTAGCAGATCTAGATTTCAGCTAGAAACTAGCCATTCTCAATGCACTATCATTTTTGATCAATGCATGTAATGCCTGTTGGTTGGGCTTCATCCACAGTTCATTGAATGTTCAACGGCTGTTGGTCGGGCTTCAGCCACAGCTCATTGAATGTTCAATGAACTGTGGATGAAGCCCGACCAACAGGCATTACATGCATTGATCAAAAATGATAGTGCATTGAGAATGGCTAGTTTCTAGCTGAAATCTAGATCTGCCAATAAAATTTTGTTAGGAATTTTCAATTACTTATCTGTAACCACGAATCATTAGATCTTGAAATCCAAATAACACGACAATTTATGGATACCTTAAGATCTGTGAGCGACTGCGAGAGCTTAAAATTATACGCATTCTAATGTATAAGAGGAACACCAATCCTGCAATTCAGAACTGTGATCATAATTATTCTAGTGAAATTCTGCAGACCTATTCAGATTTTGTATAGAGGACTATAGAACTATATCATGTCTATAGAGAACTCTGAAAAAAATGTATTTTTCTCGAAAGTCGGGTGCCAGTTTCACAAGTAATGAAAAAAGGGTCCATTATTTTTGCATTTATGAAGTGAAAATGGGTCTCTCATTATCGCAATTACGAGGAGCGTTCAATACGTAATGCAACACTTCTTTCCTGAAAGCAGGTTACTTTTATACAGGATTCCAACACATCTGTCATCTACGTACTGCTTCTCGCAGAGTGCGTTGGGCCAAACAGATTGAAGTCGAAAGGTGTGCAATCCGTGCTGTAGGCCGGATGAGGAAGAAAGGTCGAATGAAGCTTTGTGAGTGCCTCTCGGGTGCATAGACTTGGTTGAGGCCTTGCTTTGTCGTGGAAAGGAGAACTTTGTTTGTACGACTGTCGAGATGAACACGCCGAAATCGTTTCTTCAGTTTCCCGAGGGTAGCACAAAACACTTCGAAGCTGCAGCGTGAGGGAGCACATCAAACAGAATAGCCAATTCAGAGTCCCAGAAGACCGTTGCCATGAATTTACCTCCTGAGGTCGAGGTTCTGAACTTAATCTTCGGATTAGAGGTGATATGGCGCCACTCTGTGGATTGTGTCATGTTTCCGGTTCGAAGTGATAAACCCATGTTTCATCGCCCCTGAGGACGTTTTATAAAAAATTGTCACGATTATCCTAGAAACACGCAAATAATTCTGCACAGATGATCATTCGTTGCTCTTTGTGGTCTTCCGTTAGGCGGTAAGGAACCCAGCCGACACCCCCGGGATAACAAGGCCGTCCAGCAGTGTTAGTGACGTCACACTAAGCGGCCCATAGCCGACGCAGCAGTCCACGGACACCTCCGTACAGACGCGCCTGATGCTAACGATCTTCTGTTCGTCATACAGAAAGGAGCGAACTATAATTCGAACCAAAGACCAAATTATATATATTCTTGTAAACAGCATAACGACTCACCATACTTTTGTTCACTGCTGTATCTCTATAGACGTTCTGCAAACGCCTATGGATATATGGGATGCTTTGGTCTTCCGCCAAAAGATACTGAATGACTGCTGTCTTTATGGAATGCACTTCCGTTACAGACGCCATTTTAAAGGCTATGGTAAGTGCCACCACCTGCCGGAACTTAATGAAACTATAGGGGCTGACGTGGCAACATTCTGTGATGTCGCACAACAAATACCATATTTTTTCAACCGAAACTGGCCGAGAAAGAAAGTGTTACATCAGTTAAAGAAGGCACCTTGTATGTGACAAACTACTTATTGCAGGAAAAAAACTTGGTTTTCTGTGGAAACCTCGGGAAACTGCACTACTGGTCATTAAAATTGCTACACCAAGAAGAAATGCAGATGATAAACGGGTATTAATTGGACAAATATATTATACTAGAACTGACATGTAATTACATTTTCACGCAGTTTGCGTGCATAGATACTGAGAAACCAGTACCCAGAACAACCACATCTGGCCGTAATAACGGCCTTGATACGTCTGGGCATTCAATCAAACAGAGCTTGGATGGCGTCTACAGGTATAGCTGCCCATGCAGCTTCAACACGATACCACAGTTCATCAAGATTAGTGACTGGCGTATTGTGACGAGCCAGTTGCTCCGCCACCATTGACCAGACGTTTTCAGTTGGTGAGAGATCTGGAGAATGTGCTGGCCAGGGCAGCGGTCGAACATTTTCTGTATTCAGAAAGGCCCGTACAGGACCTGCAACATGCGGTCGTGCATTATCCTGCTGAAATGTAGGATTTCGCAGGGATCGAATGAAGGGATCTGAAATGTAACGTCTACTGTTCAAAGTGCCGTCAATGCGAACAAGAGGTGACCGAGACGTGTAACCAATGGCACTCCATACCATCAGGACGGGTGATACGCCAGTATGGCGATGACGAATACACGCTTCCAATGTGCGTTCACCCCGATGTCGCCAGACACAGATGCGACCATCATGATGCTGTAAACAGAACCTGGATTCATCCGAAAAAATGACGTTTTGCCATTCGTGCACCCAGGTTCGTCGTTGAGTACACCATCGCAGGCGCTCCTGTCTGTGATGCAGCGTGAAGCGTAACCGCCCGCAGCCATGGTGTCCGAGCTGATAGTCCACGCTGCTGCAAACGTCGTCGAACTGTTCGTGCAGGTAGTCGATGTCTTGCAAACGTCCCCGTCTGTTAACCCAGGGATCGAGACGTAGCTGCACGATCCGTTACAACCATGCGGATAAGATGCCTGTCATCTCGACTGCTAGTGATACGAGACCGTTGGGATCTTGCACGACGTTCCGTATTGCCCTCCTTAACCCACCGATTCCATATTCTGCTAACAGTCGTTGGATCTCGACCAACGCGAGCAACAATGTCGCGATACGATAAACCGCAATCGCAATAGGCTACAATCCGACCTTTATCAAAGTCGGAAACGTGATGGTATGCATTTCTCCTCCTTACACAAGGCATCACAACAACGTTCCACCAGGCAACGCCGGTCACCTGCTGTTTGTGTATGAGAAATCGGTTGGAAACTTTCCTCATGTCAGCACGTTGTGTGAATGCTCTGAAAAGCTAATCATTTGCATATCACTGCATCTTCTTCCTGTCGGTTAGATTTCGCGTCATCTTCGTGGTGTAGCAATTTTAATGGCAAGTAGTGTATTAAACTATTCACAATTGTGATAGTTATTTTTTCGAAACTTTGGCAATTAATTATTTTACAACATTAAAATTTTCTAGAATACTATGGTTTTTTATTATTTTTTCCATGTAATTCAGTATAACTATTCAATTTTTGTACAGGAACTCGAGAACTACCCCTTATCTATTTGGAACTTTTAAAAAATGTATATTCACGAAAGTGACTTCGCAGCTTGAGGCGTCAAGCGGGCCAGGCGGTGAATGCAGGCAAAGCTGGACGCTAGATGCGGGGATTTCCACGAGGCCCAGGCGTAGGCGCTAGGCTGCAGAGAGTTGACAGTTCAGTAGCAGCTACCGTGAACTAAATGGAAGACGAACATCACATTCTCAACGAAACTGTTATAGAGATGCAAAAAAGATGATACAGTAAAATCAGGAATGTCAGAAAAATTGCGACGATGCCATTTCAAGCATGATTCTACAAAAATATTACGAAAGTTACACTTGCTATCGCTAAGATAGATTATAAAATTAACGACAGCTGAACCACTGGACTGAGGTGATCATATTGAGTGTAAAATGAAACTTAACAAAGTTAGTACACGCCACAAAAAGACACTTATGAACTGAGGCATGTGTACAGAGCGATAGAGACGAGTGAAATAAATGTCTGCATGTAAATGTTCCAGTACTATGCATCCTCCAGTTATACATATTATCAAGGCAGCATGATTTTTCTAGATCCTTATCTAATATTCCTAGTGGACAAGTACCCAGAATTTACGAGTTAATGTTTTCACTGATCAGTTATGTAAGTGGCCATTAATAAAAATTGTATGAAACTGCCTTTGAGGCGCGAATTGTGATGAATAAAACATGAAAATAACAGACAGTCCAACTAAAACGCAGGAGGATAGTCGTTTTCAAACTGGTGATATCTACTTATAATTGTATGTAAGAGGGTTGAATGAAAAGTATTGCCTCCATTTTAGTTAATTGGGTTTGCATGCGAATATTTTAATAAATCAAACGCAGAAATAATCCTTAGAATGTAATCTTTAATTACCAATATTCATTTTTCCACATAATCACCAGCCAGTTGGATACATTTCTGCCAACCATGAACAAGTTCTCTGAAGCCGTCAAGGAAGGAGTCGACACTTCGTTTCCGCAACCACAGTCTCAGAGTTCTCTCAACGTCTTCATCAGAAGCATAATGATGTCCCCACATATCGTCTCTCCTTATCGGTAACAGATGGAAGTCAGATAGTGCTAAATCTGGACTGTATGAAAGATGGATTCAGTATCTGAAGTTCTGCTGTGTTGGCACGTGATGTGTGTGGTTTGGCATTGTCACGCTACAGGAAAACATTTCCCTTTTCCTTTCGGGTCCTTGTTAGCCGTCGTTTCAGAGTTCGCAGCGTTCTGATGTAACGCTCGGAATTTGTTGTTGTTCCACGATCAAGGAAATCAACACGGACAACACCATCTGCGTCCGAGAGCACTGTGGCCATGATTTTTCCGGCTGAGGGCTGTGTCTTGAATTTCTTTTTCTGGGGCGAGTGTTTGTGTCGATAATCCATAGACTGACGTGTCGTCTCCGTGTCGTAATGGTGTACCCACGTTTCGACTCTTGTCACCTTCATTCTCGTAACGCGAGAAGAGTTTCTGGCAAATTTCAAGTCTGCGTGCTTTTATTTGAGGAGTCAGCATCGAGGGTACCCATCATGCGCAGATCTTCCGACAGCAAAGCAAAGCAATACTGTGACCCACACGTTGTCGTCAAATGCCGACTGGACTTGAAATTTTTCTAGGGGTGATACGACGGTCGTCCTAAATCAATCCGTCAACATTTTGCTTGTGAAACTCGGTGGTTCCTGTGACAGTACGTCCAACTCTTTGTTTGTCAAGCACGTCAGATGTTCTCGCCTCAAAATCTTCAAACTTACTCGCCCAACGACGCACAGTACTCACATCAACACAAACACCATAAATTGCTTTTGTTCTCTGATGAATCTCCTTTCAGGTGACACCTTCTGCTGTCAAGAATCCAATGACTGCACGTTGCTTAAATCGCATTGACCGACCGTCTGCGCAGGGTTCCATATCCTACACTGTAACACAACAAACGTTCAATGCTTCAATGCTAAGGCTTCCCTCCAACTGGAGCTGTAGAGAAGAGGCTACGGAACAAGCCAGTACCTGCCACATACCAATGCTGCCAACTGTTGAAGAATTACAAAGGTGGAAGCATTGCTTTTCAATCAACCCTCGTAATTTTGTCACTTTATAGAAACGCACTTAGGTGGGACTGCGGACAGGTGGAGCTTTGTGGAATTGTGCGTTGGCCAGGCTGAGTGGTGAGGTAGTCCTCCATTTACGGTATCCACCATGTCTGGTTGGTGCAGTGGTTAACGCAAGTGCGTAGTCAGCTGAAGATCCTGGGTTCCTGCCCTGGTCTGGCGCACAGTTTTACTCGTCGCCACTGATTCCGCTAAAGTCCGCATGCTGCTGATATCGTTAGTTCCTTCCCTATCCTTTCCTTTTGTTTCTCTCCCGCCCCCCCCCCCTCCCTCAATTTACATAATATGATGCAATGTGGTATGCTCGCAACCCTTTCACGAAACCTGACTGACCGGAATTAAACACAGCAGATGTGGGGATAACAGCATCATCTATGAATTGGTGGCATCTCCTCTACACTTTTACTTGACGTAAATTTTGTTGTTTTGCGGCTTTCTATACTGTATGATTTCTTCAATCTGCTTAACCAGATCGAAGAAGACTTGAAATCAACTCCACTGCGATTCGAAGGTCCCAGTCTCGTAGATCTTCTTCGGTAACGGTGCACTGCTTCTCATGAGCAGCTCTACATGCTACACATTTCAAAAAAATTCCTCTAAAGAACTATCGGTCATATCATTTACTCAAGTTTAGGGCTTTATGTTGATTATTAATTAGAGGCTAAAGGCCTGTGTGGCCACACTGTACAGTAACTCTACTGAATAATTTTTCTTTTACAGTTTTCCGAGTTTTAGTTTGTCGAAATTGTCTTTCTCCCATTTCTACAGTTAATGGTCAGACTTTACGAAGAAAAACGAGATTTACACACAGCTCAACATTAAGCGTTAAACACAATGAATATTAATTCGGTGTTATCTCCATTGTTAACATTTAGCCTACCGCAGAATCAACTGCTATTTATTATAGATATTATGTGAGTTGCAAATTTCAGTGAACGCTAACTGTGGACAATTGCCGCAGAGAAACTGTCAATGAAAACTGAAATTCGCTTTAGAAACTAAGATCGCGCCAGAGTCATGTACAGGGCTATTACAAATGATTGAAACGACTTCATAAATTCACTGTAGCTTCATTCATTGACATATGGTCACGACCCACGTAGAAAAACTCATAAAGTTTTGTTCGGCTGAAGCCGCACTTCAGGTTTCTTCCGCCGAGCGCTCGAGAGCGCAGTGAGACAAAATGGCGACAGGAGCCGAGAAAGCGTATGTCGTGCTTGAAATGCACTCACATCAGTCAGTCATAACAGTGCAACGACACTTCAGGACGAAGTTCAACAAAGATCCACCAACTGCTAACTCCATTCGGCGGTGGTATGCGCAGTTTAAAGCTTCTGGATGCCTCTGTAAGGGGAAATCAACGGGTCGGCCTGCAGTGAGCGAAGAAACGGTTGAACGCGTGCGGGCAAGTTTGACGCGTAGCCCGCGGAAGTCGACGGATAAAGCAAGCAGGGAGCTAAACGTACCACAGCCGACGGTTTGGAAAATCTCACGGAAAAGGCTAAAGCAGAAGCCTTACCGTTTACAATTGCTACAAACCCTGACACCCGATGACAAAGTCAAACGCTTTGAATTTTCGGCGCTGTTGCAACAGCTCATGGAAGAGGATGCGTTCAGTGCGAAACTTGTTTTCAGTGATGAAGCAACATTTTTTCTCAATGGTGAAGTGAACAGACACAATGTGCGAATCTGGGCGGTAGAGAATCCTCATGCATTCGTGCAGCAAATTCGCAATTCACCAAAAATTAACGTGTTTTGTGCAATCTCACGGTTTAAAGTTTACGGCTCCTTTTTCTTCTGCGGAAAAAACGTTACAGGACACGTGTATCTGGACATGCTGGAAAATTGGCTCGTACCACAACTGGAGACCGACAGCGCCGACTTCATCTTTCAACAGGATGGTGCTCCACCGCACTTCCATCATGATGTTCGGCATTTCTTGAACAGGAGATTGGAAAACCGATGGATCGGTCGTGGTGGAGATCATGATCAGCAATTCATGTCATGGCCTCCACGCTCTCCCGACTTAACCCCATGTGATTTCTTTCTGTGGGGTTATGTGAAAGATTCAGTGTTTAAACCTCCTCTACCAAGAAACGTGCCAGAACTGCGAGCTCGCATCAACGATGCTTTCGAGCTCATTGATGGGGACATGCTGCGCCGAGTGTGGGAGGAACTTGATTATCGGCTTGATGTCTGCCGAATCACTAAAGGGGCACATATCGAACATTTGTGAATGCCTAAAAAAACTTTTTGAGTTTTTGTATGTGTGTGCAAAGCATTGTGAAAATATCTCAAATAATAAAGTAATTGTAGAGCTGTGAAATCGCTTCAATCATTTGTAATAACCCTGTATTTACCGATGCGCCGTCAACCAAGGATATGGGCTAGCCAGGTTGCGCATGTGCAATAAGCGACACTTCTGGTAGGGGTGAACAAGTCCTCATTCTCCTGGCGAGCTTGACATTTGTCAGTTTTCAACATTTAAAAAAAAATTCTTACAGTGTATCTTATCAGTTAAAATTATACAAGGTCTTTCTTTCAATGTTTTCCTCTTCTATAAAACATTTCAGGGTCTGTTTCGACAGTCGGACTGGACCATCCCCTTGTCAGTGGCAAGTTCGTCGCGGGCTGTTGGTTCAGGAGGTCGATGGCATGGCAGCCTTGCTTCAGCTTGCGGACTGTAGACGCCTCTCACAACTGTTTTAGCAAATAAATAAAACCATTCCTATCCTGCTGCAAACAGAGTGGTGGTAACACTGTAAACGTCTAAAGAAAAGCAACGTGATACCACATTAAACACAGGGCAACTGGGTTATTTTGAACTACCCAAAATTTAAACTTAATCCAACTGAGTGTTTTTTTTTTTAATTTCCTGCCATTTTAACCTTAGAACAAGTGGGCTAGGTTTACCATCTTAGATTCTGAAATTAGCACAAGTATCCTACTTCCACCATCTTGGCAGGCATATGTGGCACATGCAGGCTGCACTGGCAAGCAAAGGCAAACCCAGATTTTTGAATTTCCCGCCGTTTTGAACATAAGACAAGTGGATTAGGTGCACCGTGTTGCGTACCAAACTTAACGCAAGTGGTGTAGTTCCGTCTTTTTTGATATTTCTAATTTCTCGCCTTTAAAACATCCCTAGTTCCACCATCTTGGATTTTTCTAATGTCCTGGCATTTGAAACATAGAATATGTCGCTTTTGGAAATCTGGCAACAGTCCTTATTGGGCCCATTCTTCCGTTTCCCCCGCTAAAGTTGGATACTGCAGTACTGAGGAAGGATGAGAAGCGGTTGAGGGATTTTAAGGCTATAGATATTGCGATAATGAATACCACAATAGGTAGATCAGTTAAAGAGGAAGAAGCTTCTCTAAAAAAAATGCATGTCGTTTAAATTGGTGAGACAAACTTCGGTAAAAGGAAAGTATTGTTAAAGAAACCTCGGTTTACAGAAAAGTTCTTTCAATTGATAGACGAAAGAAGAAAGTACAACAGTATTCAGAGAACGATAGGAATCTACAATATAAATAAAAAAAAATGGTTCAAATGGTTCTGAGCATTATGGGACTCAACTGCTGAGGTCATTAGTCCCCTATAACTTAGAACTAGTTAAACCTAACTAACCTAAGGACATCACACACATCCATGCCCGAGGCAGGATTCGAACCTGCGACCGTAGCGGTCTCGCGGTTCCAGACTGCAGCGCCAGAACCGCGCGGCCACTTCGGCCGGCTACAATATAAATCACCTAGGAATGAAATCAATAGGAAGTTCAGGGAACAAAGACGATTTGACTGCCAGGAAAATGGGAAGAAATGGTCGTTTTAAGAACTGATTCAAAATACAGAAAAGTCCAAGCAAACACAGGTGAATTTAAGAGCAAATGCGTCAGCATTAAGAAATCAATAGTAATTCCACTGTTGAAAGCAGAGGAGAGAGCAGGCAGGTGTAAAGACTACATTGAAAGTCTCTACGAGGAAGAGGATTTATCAGATGGCGTGGTACAAGAAGAAACAGGAGTCGACATGGAAGACAAAGGGGATCCAATGTCAAGAGTCAATGTTCAACGGAGTTCTAGGGAACTTCTCATAAAATACCGCAGAAGGGATACGTAAAATTTCTTCGGAATTTCTAAAATAAATGGGGGAAGTGGCTACCAAAAAAGGTTCAAATGGCTCTGAGCACTATGGGACTCAACTGCTGAGGTCATTAGTCCCCTAGAACTAGTTAAACCTAACTAACCTAAGACATCACAAACATCCATGCCCGAGGCAGGATTCGAACCTGTGACCGTAGCGGTCTTGCGGTTCCAGACTGCAGCGCCTTTAACCGCACGGCCACTTCGGCCGGCAAGTGGCTACCAAATAAATGCTCAAGGTGATGCTTACAATCTATGAAACTGACGGCATCATCAAATTTACATAACTTGAGCCAACCCGAGGCGGCTGGTGGAGGTACCATACTGCGGGCCTACCTACAGGTCGTAGAACGACGGAAGTGTCGCGAGAGCAGAAAGAAAACATGTCTTTGGTCTGGGCCCAGGAAAAAGGAATGCGTTGTCCACTCCCGAAACCACCCACCCAATACACGTCAGAAGTGAACAATACTCTGCCCAAATAAGGCTAGAAATGAGAATGCCTAGTATGTAAGCAATATTAACTTATTCGAGAGTTGACTATACATACAAGCTTAGCACTCCTTAAAATTACTTGAAAATGAACAAGATGAAATACCAGCACCTGCAAATCTAAACACTAGAGCATATTCAGTTATAAGAAGCGCCTTGCCTTCGACACAAACTACGTTATAATTTCAGTTTCATCAGTTGAGTTTACAATAGAGAACTCTTTTACACTTGCATTGGATATAGCCTTGAACAACAAATTATTATCAGGCACACTAACCGATGATCACCCACACGTTACTCGGAGGTGCGTTAATATGACAGGTCTAATTCCACATTAACATAGATGTGACCTTAGAATAACAAGTACCAATAAAAAAAAGAAAAGCTTAACCCAGATGTGAAGGAGTCTTGACTTCCAAGATTCCAAGCAGGAGTGTTACTGCCTCCAATCCATAGAAGTAATTTTTCAGCAGCCATAAAATTTAAGCTTGCAGAGCTGATTGGCAACTTGCTGAACAGGTTGCACATGGTGTCCGAGCTCTTCCCGCAGTTCACCGCTATCACTCCATAGTTCAGCCGGTAAAGCTTGCCTCCGACCTATTTAACCATTCGCGGCTTCTCGAGGATTGTGCTGAACAGGAGGAGTCCCCCAGAGCCAATAACTCACCAGCGACATGCCTTCTAGCTAACTGTCAGCACCAACGCCCGCGACGGTCGGAGTGACCGAGCGGTTCTAGGCACTACATTCCGCAACCACGCGACCGCTACGGTCGCAGGTTCGAATCCTGCCTCGGGCATGGATGTGTGTGATGTCCTTGGGTTGGTTAGGTTTAAGTAGTTCTAAGTTCTAGGGGACTGATGACCACAGCAGTTAAGTCCCATAGTGCTCAGAGCTATTTGAACCATTTCTGAACCAAGGTCCACCAACAACACACGCCACGACCATAGACCTTAGCTCCCGACATGTGATCAGGATCTATATCTGCAGTCCAAGCAGTTAGTGCCATGCCCGCCAAAAGTAAAGCCGCCTCGGCTCAGACTCGGTTACAGCACACTATCCAGAAGCACAAACGTCCCTGGGGGTGGTACAGACACCTTCAGGGATGTTGGTTGCGGACCGTGGTCGGGGGACAGCGATGGTTGCCGTGACTTGGAGGCGGTGGTGGCAGTGCTTTGACTCCCTGTATGAGGAAGCTACTCTCGTATCCGGTTTTCATAATGGGAGAACCTGCAACACACAGTACGTCTAAGTAAAAAAAATCATTATTTTGCTTCCTCCAAAGAAGAATATTATGCATGTTTCTTCCAATTCTGTACACTATTTGTTTCTTGTCATTTACGACGACAATTTTCAGTACATCCTTGACTTTACATATCCAGTAATAACATTAGTCTACTGAAGTATTATTCAGCATAAACTATTCTTCTGAAAAAAAAAAAAAATTCAGTAAAAAGTGAACCAACCTTTACTAATCTACATCTACATCTACATGATTACTCTGCAATTCACATTTAAGTGCTTGGCAGAGGGTTCATCGAACCGCAATCATACTATCTCTCTACCATTCCACTCCCGAACAGCGCGCGGGAAAAACGAACACCTAAACCTTTCTGGTTCAAATGGCTCTGAGCACTATGGGACTCAACTGCTGAGGTCATTAGTCCCCTAGAACTTAGAACTAGTTAAACCTAACTAACCTAAGGACATCACAAACATCCATGCCCGAGGCAGGATTCGAACCTGCGACCGTAGCGGTCTTGCGGTTCCAGACTGCAGCGCCTTTAACCGCACGGCCACTTCGGCCGGCTAAACCTTTCTGTTCGAGCTCTCATTTCTCTTATTTTATTTTGATGATCATTCCTACCTATGTAGGTTGGGCTCAACAAAATATTTTCGCATTCGGAAGAGAAAGTTGGTGACTGAAATTTTGTAAATAGATCTCGCCGCGACGAAAAACGTCTTTGCTTTAATGACTTCCATCCCAACTCGCGTATCATATCTGCCACACTCTCTCCCCTATTACGTGATAATACAAAACGAGCTGCTCTTTTTTGCACTCTTTCGATGTCCTCCGTCAACCCCACCTGGTAAGGATCCCACAACGCGCAGCAATATTCTAACAGAGGACGAACGAGTGTAGTGTAAGCTGTCTCTTTAGTGGACTTGTTGCATCTTCTAAGTGTCCTGCCAATGAAACGCAACCTTTGGCTCGCCTTCCCCACCATATTATCTATGTGGTCTTTCCAACTGAAGTTGTTCGTAATTTTAACATCCAGGTACTTAGTTGAATTGACAGCCTTGAGAATTGTACTATTTATCGAGTAATCGAATTCCAACGGATTTCTTTTGGAACTATTGTGGATCACCTCACACTTTTCGTTATTTAGCGTCAACTGCCACCTGCCACACCATACAGCAATCTTTTCTAAATCGCTTTGCAAATGATACTGGTCTTAGGATGACCTTACTATAGGGTAAATTACAGCATCATCTGCGAACAACCTAAGAGAACTGCTCAAATTGTCACTCAGGTCATTTATATTGATCAGGAACATCAGAGGTTCCAGGAAAGTAAATGTTGCTCTAATTATTCCTATCTTGATCCAACTCCAATTTCAAAACAGCAATCATTAGCACTTCAGATTCAAATTCACTCAAGCAAGCTACTGCTCAAAGACATTTTTCTTTACTATGCCTGTTCCTTGCTTCTAATCATAAATCTTTCCAATATTACTCTCTAATGCGAGTAAACACATTTCTCAACTTCAGAAAATCTTTACATATTAAGGCTAACACCTACTGTTTCATAAGCTTTACATAATATACACAAATACACAATGAAAGAAAAATTACTGAAAACCTGTACAATCACAGCCACAGTTTGCAGTTTTCATAGAATACACCAGATCACCTTCCTATCTGTGCAAAGTCTCTTGGCCTCCTACATTGATAATCTTAACAGTACCGTCTCTGTTCTGAAACTTTTACATAAAGAGGTATAAGCATATTTCACCACACTTACATTTTTCATTATCTTATTATACGAAACTTTCACATATACTTCTCATTCAATCTTAATCTATTATTTAGTATGTTAATGTAGTTTTTAGTACTGAAATTTATTCTAATATAGTTTGCTAATAACTCTTTATCTTATACAAAACACTATGTACACTATATACACAAGGTAGTGAAGAAGTAACAGACGATAGCAAAAGTTCTGAACGAAGAAGAAGTAGGTTGACAATACGAAAACGAAAAGGAAATAACATTGCCAAGTACTCAGGATCCGTGGTGTTCGTCAAACACTTCACGTCGCAAAGAATGCACATTCCCTGATACCAGTTCGTTACTACTGTCCCTATCCTATTCCAATAATATTGCCTAGTCGTAGCGACTTGTGGGTATCACAATACTCAAGCATATAAGCATTCGCATGAGGCTTGCGTGTTCTGTATTTGTGCCTTGGCCAGCTCTTTGTAACCAGTATCCGCTAAGAGCACGTTGATCAAGCAGAGATAGTGTGTGATAAAGTTGTCTACACTGTGGAGACATCAAACATCAGTAGAGAATTGTACAATATAATCTAGATTTATAAAATGCCCCAGACAGCAGTCTTTGGTCGGGCAGTGGATGGAGTCCGCCACAGTCGGTGAACGGGGTACATAGTAAGTGATCTTCCTTCAGTATCATCTTTAAAATGGGACACTGCTTCATACGTCACAAACAGTTCCCTATCTTAAGCCGATCGCTTGTACCGAGAATCAGTCAGTTTCTTTGAGAAAAAACGTAGTGGTTGCTGTGTATCTGCTACCATCATTTGAAACATCATGTCGATAGCTGAGGGGATCCAGAGAAGGACGTTGGGAAGTGGGTGCGCCAACTTTGTAGCCTGAGAGAGACTGTCTTTAATCTTGTCATATGCTCATTGCATCTGCGGGTTCATACAAGATCTTGCTTGCCGGATTTGTGTTTGGTTGCCAGAGCGTTTATCATGGTGCCTGAATAGTGGCTGCATCAGTTAAGTGCCGAATATAAAAGTTTATAACGAAATTTTAAAAGTCCAAGTCTAGTGATAATCACAGTCTTTAGTATGTCTTCCTTCGATATAGAACTCAGCAGGTAGGACTTTCTGCAATCTAAAACACTGAACACAGAAGCGCCTGGTGAGGTATGGGTGAAGTTCTGAATGCTAGGGATTGGGTAGCGTGTTCGGAATTGTATGGGCGTTGAGAACTCGGTAAGCACCACACAGTCTATACATCCCATACTATTCTGGGATGAGATGAATGAGTGAAGCCCAGGGACTATCAGACTCTCTGATGATATTGGTTTTAATAATTCTTCTGCAGCTAACTTGGCTGCACAGATTCTATCAGGGACTAGTCTTCGTGCTTTGTGTTGAATCAGGGAGACAGTGACTGTACTAATCTTGTGAAAAGCTCTGTGTCAGATAGCAGTCTGTTGTAACATGACATGTGAGACGTAAAGATTGAGGAAGTCACACGAGCAGTCATGCAGGCATTGTGGGCAAAGTTCTGTACTGACCTGTGTCAGTGATGGTACTGTATGCTGTGTTGCAGGCTCTCCTCATGATGTGTATGTGTCTGCTTGCATTTGTAGTGTTGCAGGAATGAAAGCCCAGCTTTAAGCTCATCTGGAGTCAAACAAATTTTGGCACACCCGTCGTGATTTTCTTCGTGCAAGAGGAACCTCTCTTGTTTGACGTCGTCGTGATGCTTGGTGATTTGTTGTAATTCCAGTTCGATCTCCTGATATTCTTTTGGCACACCCGTCGTGATTTTCCTCGTGCAAGAGGAACCTCTCTTGTTTGACGTCGTCGTGATGCTTGGTGATTTGTTGTATTTCCAGTTCGATCTCCTGATATTCTTAGAGGATCTGTCACTACATCACGTGCATCAATGAAGTGAAATGGCTGCAGGTTGGTTTCCGTCAAAGGTGGCTGCATGTATGATGGTGGTAACAGATTCTACACTGGTGTGTCACTGGAGACATCCCCGTGTCAAGTCTGAAACAAGATGGAAGTGTCAGAGGAAATCTGCTCTCAGTACAAGCTCTCTGACGTCAGTGACTAAAAACTGGCATGGAAACATGTTCTTCAAACCAAGGTCCATAGTTCGAGAGCCGATTGGATTAACTGTGATACGGGATTCATTTTCTGCACAAGTGTCTATGGTCAGCATAGTTCGCTCCATCTATGGTTCGTCACGGGGAATGTCACTTCTGACCCCAAGTCCATATGAAAGTATTCGTTGTTTGAACGACCTAGTGCATAGAGTTTTGGCTTACCATGTGTAATCAGAGGGCAACTAGTCGGGCCTATGTGTCACAGTTTTGGATGACTCATCGGTTCAGAAATCTGGGACGCCTATTGCGGATCACCTTTCATGTTTGGTTGATCACAAGGTGCTGCGCAGTTGCAGACTTCGTCGCCTAGGCATGCATGGAAGCAACAGAGGCGTTGCCGGGTTTGTCTGCCCATGTACAGAATGTTGTTGGCAGCTGAAGACATGTTTGTGTTGACTGCCTGCCGGCCGAAGTGGCCGTGCGGTTCTAGGCGCCACAGTCTGGAACCGAGAGACCACTACCGTCGCAGGTTCGAATCCTGCCTCGGGCGTGGATGTGTGTGATATCCTTAGGTTGGTTCGGTTTAATTAGTTCTAAGTTCTAGGCGACTGATGACCTCAGAAGTTACAGCAGTTGGGAATGACGTTGTCCTTGGGAGCGTCCACGGTCACTGGGGTGGCTTGGCCACTTGGAGCTGCATGCCATGGTGTATGTCAGGGTGGATTGGAGGCAGTAACTGTTGTCCAGGAAATCCACATATTGACAGTGTTGTAACATGGCTAGAAACCCATCAGCCAAAAATAGTTTTCGTTCTATCTTTAGATTCCAATGTAAAATCATGGTCATTTGTACCTGTGGTGGTAACTTAACAGTGTCCATAGGGTACTGGTCTTGCTACAATGCTGCAAATTTTAAGGTCTGCATACACATCACGAGCAAGGCATCAGACGCCAAGCAACAACAGTCACTAGTGACGACATGAGCCACAATCTGATAATGGCTGCTCTCTGTACCCTTGATAACTGCAGGCATGACGTCTTACACATCTTGGATGAGGTCCTCTAGCAGGCATACAAAGTGGACATTGCACTTCTTTACAGCTCTGGACGTTATTTTACTGAGGGGCTCCATAATACGCCTACCATTAGAGCTAATAATAAATAAGAAACCCCACCTTCTATGTGGCTGCTGGGATCCTGCAAAAGCAGCGGCCAGTTGGTCACTCTTAAGCTGGATATGCTAGACCAGATTCACCCTCCGTCTAGGACTACGTGATCACATTACAGCCTGCTACACGTTCTGTGGTGAGCGAGGTTTGCGTCTTCATCTGTTCATGAACTGCAACCAGCTCCTCCTGCATCTGCACACAGCAGGCGCACTCTGTATCTGTCATAACATCAAAATTAGAAAGAAAACAAAACGAACACTCTAGTCATTTATACAGGAATTTGTACTACAAAACTTGTCAATATCACAATTGCAAGCCACTAGAAAACTCTGAGCTTCACACTGCTTTACTACAAACTGACACTGCTTTACTGCAAGTTGACAGACAAAGAAATGTGAGTACAAGTGCTTATTATACGCTACTGGTCATTAAAATTGCTACACCACGAAGATGACGTGCTACAAACGCGAAATTTAACCGACAGGAAGAAGATACTGTGATATGCAAATGATTAGCTTTTCAGAGCATTCACACAAGGTTGGCGCCTGTGGCGGCACATACAACGTGCTGACATGAGGGAAGTTTCCAACCGATTTCTCATACACAAACAGCAGGTGACCGGCGTTGTCTGGTGAAACGTTGTTGTGATGCCTCGTGTAAGGAGGAGAAAGACGTACCATCGCGTTTCCGACTTTGATGAAGGTCGGATTGTAGCCTACCGCCATTGCGGTTTACCGTATTGCGACATTGCTGCTCGCCTTGGTCGAGATCTAACGACTGTTAGCAGAATATGGAATCGGTGGGTTCAGGAGGGTAATACGGAACGCGGTGCTGGATCCCAACGGCCTCGTATCACTAGGAGTCGAGATGACAGGCATCTTATCCGCATGGCTGTAACGGATCGTGCAGCCACGTCTCGATCCCTGAGTCAACAGATGGGGACGTTTGCAAGACAAAAACCATCTGCACGAACAGTTCGACGACGTTTGCAGCAGCATGGACTTTCAGCTCGGAGACCATGGCTGCGGTTACCCTTGACGCTGCGTCACAGACAGGAGCGCCTGCGATGGTGTACTCAACGACGAACCTGGGTGCACGAATGGCAAAACGTCATTTTTTCGGTTGAATCCATGTTCTGTTTACAGCATCATGATGGTCGCATCCGTGTTTGGCGACATCGCGGTGAACGCACATTGGAAGCGTGTATTCGTCGTCGCCATACTGGCGTATCACCCGGCGTGAGGGGTGTCATTGGTTACACGTCTTGGTCACCTCTTGTTCGCATTGACGGCACTTTGAACAGTGGACGTTACATTTCAGATGTGTTGCGACCCGTGGCTCTACCCTCCATTCGATCCCTGCAAAACCCTACACTTCAGCAGGATAATGCACGACCGCATGTCGCAGGTCCTGTACGGGCCTTTCCGGATACAGAAAATGTTCGACTGCTGCCCTGGCCAGCTTATTCTCCAGATCTCTCACCAATTGATGACGTCTGGTCAATGGTGGCCGAGCAACTGGCTCGTTACCACATGCGAGTCACTACTCTTGATGAACTGTGGTATCGTGTTGAAGCTGCATGGACAGCTGTACATGTACACACCATCCAAGCTCTGTTTGACTCAATGCCCAAGCGTAACAAGGCCGTTATTACGGCCAGAGGTGGTTGTTCTGGTTACGGATTTCTCAGGATCTGTGCACCCAAATTGCGTGAAAATGTAATCACATGTCAGTTGTAGTATGATCTATTTGTCCAATGAATACCCGTTTATTATCTGCATTTCTTCTTGGTGTAGCAATTTTAATGGCCAGTAGTGTATTCAAAACAACATCTACGACTGTGACATTTCGCAGAGATTTGCTATTGTGAAAATTGCATCGGCGCTATGGCAATAGGAAGAGCGTAGGTCCGCTGAAGAGGGTCAACGTGTCTGTAAGAGTGGGATAAAAGAAAGTGTCTGATGGAAACTTCTAGCTTTCGAGTTGTCTTTCCGATCGCTTTCCGATCAGCGACCAACTGCCAGACGCTGTTTTATTTCTGCACTCTGTGCAGCCATTTGATCATTTAAGATTCCACGTGAGTAGAGTGCTGTTTTATTTCCTTTGGCTGGTCGGTAGTTTGATCACCCAAGTCTCGTCTTGAGCGGAGTATTTCCCGAGTCTGGTGGAAGTGCGACTGTTATGGTGCCGCTGCATGGGAGACGCAATAACGGAGCTGTATTTCTAGGCGTCCGCTAACGCCGTTACGTTACAGCCGCAAATAGTTCCCGCGGGCCATAAACCGCGAGCCAAGTTTTTAATGGCACTCGAGCCGAGTTGCCAAATGGCACGAGACGCTCGCTCCACGTCTGGGCCGCGAGAGCTCAATAAACAAGAGCCGTGTGGCTGCGGGGGCCGTGTACGAGAGGTTAGTGGCTGTTCGTGTCCCGCTACGAAAAAGGGGCTGCTAATGAGACCTCGCCAGAGTTAGCTCTAGCGAACATTTCACGTAACAGGAAAACTATCTTATATGTTGCTGGTCGTTAAAGTAGCGACACCATGATGGGCGGCGTTAAGCAAACATCCGATTAGCATAATGCATACTCGATGCTTTGAGATGCAAATGAAAAACATTTCAAGACAAATGCGCGAGGTAGGTATGAGTAACTCCACCCATATACTGTATGTAAGGAACGATTATGTGGGGGTTTTTCGTTCAGTAATTGCATTCTATTGTTGGACGTATGTGAGAAGACCACGTTATGTCTCATGTAATAAGAAGAAACATCTACCAGCATGTGCAGTATTTGCCAGTGGTAGGATAGGGACCATAGCTGATCGTTCAGTGATAGGGCTACCTGTAAGCGTATTGTCATATCGCTGGCTTAGTTGTGGAGTATCTTTGGGGGCGGCCACTTCTGTAGAATCGAGCGCGGGACACGGAGCTGTTATGTTGTGTAGTGTGTAGCTCTGCATGTGAGAGGCATTGTTAGTGTGGAAGTTGAAGTGTTGCTGCAAGTGCTATTACAGTAAAGTGATAAAATAAGCAAATGATTCAGAGGAAAGTGCGTCAAGAAGTAAAATAAAAATGTGCAGTGCTGCTGATAACGTATTTGTGTATCCTCTCGTTGCGTGTCGTACCGTACTGAATCAATCATCCGCTCCGTGTTCGGTCTCCCAGAAGGAACTAATGTAATCAAAAAGAAAAATTAGTTACCACAAAAGAGTGCATGGCAACGGTCTTGCCGCAGTGGTTACACCGATTCCCGTGAGATCACCGGAATTAAGCGCTGTCGCGCGTGATCGGCACTTGGATGGGTGACCATCCAGGCCACCAGGCGCTGTTGCCATTTTTCGAGGTGCACTCAGCCTCGTGATGCCAATTGCGGAGCTACTCGACCGAATACCATCATAACGACCGGGACAGCGGTGTGCTGACCCCATGCCCCTCCTATCCGCATCTTCCACTGAGGATGACACGGCGGTCGGATAGTTCCGGTAGGCCACTCGTGGCCTGAAGATGAAGTGCTTTTTTTTTTTTTTTTTTATACAAGAGAGTGCAATCAAGTGCCAGTGTCTTGTAGCGAGCTTGAGAACGTGCGTTCGGTCATCGCGTTCCGCATTATCAGCCCCGCCATGACGGTTACGCGCATGCTCGTACAAGTGAGAACTGAATAATTAACTCTGTAATCAGTGTTATGTCATTACTAGAGTCAAGGAGGACTGGAACCAAAAGAAATCTGTGTATGCATGACGAGTGTAAGAACTCTCGTGCGATCATTCGGCTTCCGCATCATCAACAATCACCCGCGTCGAGTCGGCTACGCGTATTCTCGTCTGAGTGATATTGTTGACTGGTGATCATCCATTAATCGGTATAAACACATACCAGACGTCGGACAGTGTTGTGTTTTAAGATTGAGTGGCTCCCCTAAACCCGATTACATATTTCGATAGATAATTTCAGGCAAACCAGCAGCAGTGTGCAAGAGAACAGTACGACCGCCGCGGGATTATCAGGTATGTGGTGTGGAAAGGCGCACGATCGAACCGACAACCAGTATAAGAGTTCCCCCACCCATCGGTACTCCCGGGCATGTTACATACCCTCGTTGATGGGGATCCCTTGACTGTCATGCAGATATGGAATTAATGAATTTATGAGGCCCATACCTATCGCCACAGAGGATATCAATAGCATCATGCAACAACCAATACCTTAAGTCAGGAAATGGGCTTCATTGTAGCAAGACAGTGTCTGGAAGACTACGGATGTCAGCACTGCAACCATTGTTGTAGCTACTCTAGCGGTGGCATGAGAGAGAGGCGCATCGACAGTGGAGCGTCCATCGCCTTCTCTGGACACACGAATGGCAACATGTCTTCTTTCCACACGAGCTCCGATTTTGTGTACTATATCACGATTGACGCATCTGTTTGTGGAGGTTCGATGGAGAAGGGAAGCTTTTGATTCATTGCCACATCTGAAACTTGTCAAGGCTGGAGCGGAAGCATCAGGCTGCTATTGAGAGTTATTCGGACCTGTATGACTTAAAGTTAAAGATGGGAAAGCCAGTAAGATTACACTGCTGTGGTAATTCCCAGAAGCGTGAACAGTGACAGACGGTTGTGCCGTTCCCAGTGAATATATTGAAAAGAAAAACGTGAACGCAAATATTAAAAAGCATTAATACGAACGAGATCTTTTATCTCGATGCGAAATATTATACTGAGTGCGATACTCGCCGCACAGGCGAAAAAAAAATTCTCATTTGTATTATTATTGTATAAAATGTTAATTTCAGTTTTCGAGTGCAAAGATTACTAATTATGTACAAGACAATGAATGTAAGTTTAATGTGAAGAAGGACGGAGTTCAATTGTTCTTCTGCTATGATTTTTCTCAAGGAGGTATATAAACTACATAGAGTGGCTATCTGTGAGGTAACAGCGCTCCCAGCGGCAGCAAAAAGCAACACCGGGCGCCATGTTTTGAAACGTCTACATGTCAGTATATTTACATTTGGTGTATAGTAATGGCGTTAGAAAATCACTGTTTTCCGGTTGTAATTTTGTTTTAAAAGTCTTATTGAGCGATCGCGAACCATGCCCAGTGTATGTGCAGCGTACAATTGCGCTAATAGAAGTGGTAAAACAACTGGAATATCATATTTCAGGTGAGTATCTAAATGCGTCTTCTACTTAGCGTCTTGTGCATCATTTTCGTGTTTAAGCTGTATACAAAACGTAAATAAGCTACTGTATACACGTCTCATTATTTTTAGATTTCCTCTGAAAAAGAAAGATCTGTTAAGTCGGTGGGTAGCCAATATGAGGCGAGATAAGTGGCAGCCAACTCAATATAGCTACATATGCTCGTTTCACTTTGAGGATAGATACATGTATAGTACAAACGAGAAAAGGTGACTTCTGGCAAACGCAGTACCGATAATATTTACGTTTCCTGACCATCTGCAGAAAACAACTATAGTATAGAGACAACCAAGGGAACAGCTTGTCAGTGAAGGATCAGCTTCCTTATCAAATGAACCAGGTAAAATAGTTTTCGTGTTATTTATTTGCTATATGGGTTATGTGTGAATTTTACTATTAATCAATGTATGTTTAAAGAAAAATAAAGCTTAATGATAATACTTCATTTTTGTAGGTGAAAGAGTGAATCAGAATGATCATACAGATCATTCTCATTGTTTGCCTATCCCCAATAAATTGAAACAGAATTGTGAGGCACTACAGAAAAGGACCGAGAAGCTGAGGAAGCAAGCGAAACATGCAAGGCAAAGTGCTTCTAGAAAGAAGAAACAAATTGTGACATATAAAACAGTGGTTGTAGGCCTAAATAAGAGACTTCAAGACTGTGCTTCTGAAGTGATAGGATGTGACAAAAATAGTGATATTCTGAAGCACTTTTTCCAATGCAAAACAAATGTTCAATTCCTGAATATCCTAAAGAAATAAGACAGTTTGCCCGTACACTCAATTTTTACTCATCCAAAGCTTATAATTATTTGAGGAAGTTTGTTAAATTACCCCATCCTCGAACACTCCGCAGGTGGGCAACTACAGTAATTGGCAGTCCTGGATTTACAGAAGAAAGCTTAAAAAAATTAGCAGATGAGGTTCAACGTAGTTCAGGACCTATTTTAGCTGCACTTATGTCCGATGAGGTGGCTCATAAAAAAGACTTAATTGGGATGGTAATAAGGTCTGGGGTTTGTTGACTTAGGCAAGGATGTGAGGAAAGTGATGTTAGACAAATAGCAAAAGAGGCACTAGTGTTTATGGTCACTGGGATTAATAGGAGTTGGCTATTGTTTTCTTAATGGTTTAACAGCAAGTGTGAAACTTAATTTACTGCAGCAGTACCTCCGTAAATTGGAGGAAACTGATGGAAAACAGGTTTCATTGCAATAAAATGCATCAAAAATGGTTTTTATACTGCTCCAGAGGGTGTATTCAAATTGTTAATAGAGGCAGAAAGGGTTCTCAGGGACTGTCAAACCTTAATATGGAAAAACAACTTCCTTCTGTAGTTGTGTGTGGAATTGTTCAGAATGTTGGGTGACAGGCCGAATTTATTTACTCGATTTTGACCATCTAATGGTGCCAGCTGAATTTGGAGAAGAGCTACATTACTCTTTTCTAGTCAGGATGCTGTTAGAATAGTGTTTTAATTGTAGGTTACACCATTTGTGCAAAAACCAGGGCAATGGAAGAAAGAGGGAAATATATTCGGCAAATATTTACAAACTTATATTGTTTAAGGGACAATGAAAGGTCCTGCGCTGTCAATTGATCGGTTTTGGACCTACTGCACTATTTAAAATTGTTTTTGACCTAATCAATATCGCATTGCAGCGAAATGAACTACAACATTTCGAAATAAACTTTTCAATTAATCGATGTCAGAAGTGTGTTTCATTTCTTTTAGCCTTCATCACTATATGTTTTACGGTAGAGAAATGAGATTGTCAGCGCAGATTAGCTTTTTTTTTTACGCCATGCGTGGCAAACAATAACGACATTCAGTATTAGCAGACGACGTGTAGGCTGCACCTTGACGTTACAAGACATGGCGGCTCAGTTTTCAAGTTGCTTCAAAGATGGCGGTGCCATAGCCAGTCAATGTTGTTTATATAGGTCGGTGTTTTTTCTCCTTCTCTCTTGTCTGATGAGGTAGAGGTCGGACATGTTTGTTAATCGCTGATGAATGTAAGCTCATCTGCGACATTAATTTAATAATATAATAGTTTAAAGTTATTGTTCACTTTTATTTGTAGAAGGTGAGCCCTGTGTCACGTGCGCTTCCATTTTAAAATCAGTATTCTAAGTAATTTTCAGCGCAACAGTTGCAGCCGCCGCTGCAACAACAGACGCCATTACGTGGCTATTTTAATTCAGGAATTTATCGGAAGCGAAGAGGTCGCCCGCTCATAATATAACAAATATTTCTCCCACAGCCACCAGACGCAGCGGAGGAAAACATAGATTTTAAGATTTTTATTTTCAGTTACTCGCCGAGATCAAATGCCACGACTCGGACTACAATTATTTGTTAACGACGGTAAGAACAATTCTCTCGCGTATGTGGGCAGTTGCAAATTATAACAAAGAACTCATGCTTGTAAAAAAAATATTAGCCGAGGCAAAATACAAAAATATTATTTCAGTTTCCAAATTAAATGCAATGTGTTTCTAGACTGGCTCATATTGCAGTAATTAACGTGAACAAAAAGTTTGCTCTTATTAAACTTTATTAATCAGACTTATTAAAAGCATCAATTTGAAGCGTCATACCACGGGCTGCCCGGCCACTTCCGCCGGAGGTTCGAGTCCTCCCTCAGGCATGGGTGTGTGTGTTGTTCTTAGTATAAGTTAGTTTGCTTTAGTGTAAATAGTGTGTAAGTCTAGGGACCGATGACCTATGCAGTTTGGTCCCTTAGGAATTCACAAACATTTAAACATTTTTTGAAAAAGTCTTTCGCGCCCACACTACATTTTTTTTGTTATTGTCCCGCGAGACTAGACGGTCTATAACGAGTTTTGTGGAAAGGCCGAAGTTGTAAGTAGGCTGTTTATGTTTTCTTATTGGCAACGTTACGTAGCGCTCTGTATGAAAATCACTGGCTGTGCTGTGTGCAGTCTGTGGCCAGTTTGCATTGTTGTCCGCCATTGTAGTGTTGGGCAGCTGGATGTGAACAGCGCGTAGCGTTGCGCAGTTGGAGGTGAGCCGCCAGGAGTGGTGGATGTGGGGAGAGAAATGGCGGAGTTTTGAAATTTGTAAGACTAGATGTCATGAACTGCTATGTATATTATGATTTTTCAACACTATTAAGGTAAATACATTGTTTGTTCACTATTAAAATCTTTCATTTGCTAACTATGCCTATCAGTAGTTAGTGCCTTCCGTAGTTGAATCTTTTATTTAGCTGGCAGTAGTGGCGCTCGCTGTATTGCAGTAGTTCGAGTAACCAAGATTTTTGTGAGGTAAGCGATTTGTGAAACGCATAGATTAATGTTAGTCAGGGCCATTTTTTTGTAGGGATTTCTGAAAGTCAGATTGCGTTGCGCTAAAAACATTGTGTGTCAGTTTAAGCCCAGTCACGTATATAATTTTTCAAAAGGGGACGTTTCATATGTCGACCCTTAGCCGAGGATACCTCACTGGAATCTTCAGATTTTTTTCTTGTAGTTTGTGTAATTAGTGTAGCTTTTGTTTATTGCTAGCGCGTAATTATAGAGAGAATTTCCTTTGTAGTTGTAGTTTTTCATTGTTGTACAGTAAAACAGTTGTGGCATGCATGTACATTTGCAGCAAGTATTTGGCAGCTGCGCTTGCAATTAACTAGATATTATTTTCAGTGCTATGTTAACGTGTTCTCTTATTTTTGCTCTTCAAATTGTGTTTTTCTGTGTTGTCGTGTGAAATATTGTGACAATAATGGCGTGTGAAAAACGTAATACTAGGCTCCAAAGTCAACTGAGAAATGACAATGAAGACGAAAGCAGTGTGTTAGCGCCACCGTGTAATGAATTAACTAATGTTCAACATAGTAATTTGGTAACTGTGCATAGGGAAATGAAGCGGGTGGCAAACAATGGCGTAGGCAGTGAAACAATTAGTGAACAGGGAAGCATTATCGATCGATCGGTCGGCAATAGTTCGCCTCAGGAATCCGAAATGACAGGACACAATTTTGCCAATACTGTAGATTCAGGTTTTGCGTCCTCACCGTTTTCTCAAATAAGTCAAGACACATTTTCTGCTTGTCAAAATGTGAATGTTGCCGGTGCAAATGCACTGCCGAAAAGCGTAGAGGAACAGATTCCAGACACTAGTGCATTGTTATTACAGCTAATGCAACAATTGGAACAAAATCAGAGACAAACACAGCAAATGCTTCAAAAGTTAGACACAATGGAACAATACCAGAGACAAACACAGCCAAAGCTTCAAAAGTTAGACACAATGGAACAACACCAGAGACAAACACAGCAACAGTTAGACGCAATGGAACAAAATCTTCACACCATGCTTGAACAAACACGTGAAGATTTAACTACTGAGTTACATAAAATCGAATCGAAATGTCAAAAAGTCTGTAACGACGTAAAAACACAAATTTGTGAGCATTTTCAACCTATTTTTTCGCGGCATGAAAATGCATTACAGAATCACGAAGCAGCCATAAAAGAACTGCAAATTACTGTTCATGAAAATCATGAGACCTTGCAAGCTAAAACTGACTCAGTTGCATCTACCGATTCGATTACGCAACTTGCAAAAGCTCAAGAAAACTTAAAGGACACAGTAGATTCGATTTCAACACAAATGGACACTCTGAAACTTGGTTCAGAAAAACACACTGAG
Organism: Schistocerca americana; assembly: GCF_021461395.2. Lineage (NCBI taxonomy): Eukaryota > Metazoa > Arthropoda > Insecta > Orthoptera > Acrididae > Schistocerca > Schistocerca americana. The sequence goes on from NC_060122.1 coordinate 649,326,750, forward strand.
GAAATGTGTTCACTATCGGAGAAAGTAGCCGAACTTTCGGATCAGTTCACTAACTTATCTACGAAGGTAGATGATAATCTGAATGACACAAAACCGGTAGTCTTTAATGACACATAAGAGTGCGCACAAATTAGGAAATTCAAACAAAATCAGAATCAAATTAATACGCAACACCAAAGAGAAATCCGGGAAGTACAAGATCAGCTGACACAGGTAATACAAGAATTACATATTTCAGAGGACACTCGCGCTCCAACACGGGAAGAGGGACTTAGAAATACGGAACAACCACAAAATAATAACACAGGACACTTCGGAAATTATGAAATAAATTGGCAAGGCACACCGAATTTTGAGATGGAACCGCCGAAACGACGTAAGAATGACCGACATGCGACTCGCCGACATGATGATTTTGACTATAAGCTGTTCATTACTACACGTAAATTCAAAACATTTAAGAATTCTGGCAACGACATTCATCCACAAGCATGGCTCCATCAATTCCCTCATTGTTTTCCTCCCAACTGGTCATTAGAGCACAGATTAGAATTTATGTGTGACTACTTAGAGATTGAACCAGCTGTAAGAATGCGATCGGTCATTCACGATTGTCACAGTGAAGGAGAATTTTATCATGCCTTCCTCTCAGCATATTGGTTTCAAGCTACGCAAGACTGAGTAAAACATAGCATCATGATGATGAAACTCTTTGAACAATCTGAATTTTCCAGTTTTTACAAATATTTTGAAGACATGTTGCACAAGAATCAATACCTGTCAAACCCATACAGCCCTTCAGAACTCATCCGCATTTGCTTAATGAAATCGCCTGAACATTAAAGAAATATTATTTTGGCAGGACGTTGCAAAGACGACATTGAAGCTTTTCAGAGACTCTTACAAGAATTAGAAATTGACTCAGACAGTCGCGGGATGCGAAAATCGGAAAACAATCACTACAAGTCACATCCGTCACATTTCCGTGACGACAGAAACAATAACTGGACACGACAAGTCTATTCTTACAACGCAAATCGTGACCAAAACAGACACCACCCATATGACAACCACTAGCAGAGTAATAATAGTTACAGAGAAAGATCGCACTTCCGTAATTATGAATATGACAGAGATAACCATAGAAACAGACAATATGGAAACCAAAACAATTATTATCAAGGGAGACAGAATAACTTCAGACGCAACAGTTCAGCGCGCAGTTACGATTCAGGAAGAAATTTTCCACCACATGACCGACAAGAAAGAAATTATGAAATCTACCGACATGACGACAGACGAGATAATCATAACGACAGACCTGAATTTCATCAGAACTGGCGGGATTCAAACAGAGCAGGGCACTTTCGACAACGTGAATTTGTAGAAGCTAGGTCTCCTAATCCCAATAAGACGTGCGCCAACAAATGAACAGACAATGACTCGCACCGCAGGCAGCCGCGTGCGCCGGCTGGCTCAGAGAAAAATATCATAGACGCTAACCTTGAGACAAATTTTAGGATTCTTTAACGACATATACAGCATGATAATTGCATTCAAGTTAATTTGCTGCATACTGAGAAAAGGGTAAAAGATTGCACCACATTTCCCATGTAAAATCGTTTATTGAGAGATAATCTGGTTTTTAACTTTGTCTTTTCCATAAAAATTTTCACTTCACATAACTAGTACGCTTTGTCCGACTTAGAATCTGTTAACATGCAACAATGTTTGAAGTTAACTATCCAGTCTAGAACCTAGGGAACATATTTAGACAGTATTTACAAATGCATTGTTATAGTGAACTGACGACACAGTGTTGTTATTTGTACATTCTTGCTTGTTAGTTGCACGATTACGTAACGACTATAAGGCTCACATACTTAGAACATTTATCAGTACTGCTAATGAGATTTTAATGCAACATTTTGGTTTACTTGAAAAGACATTCCTTATTTGAAGTAGTTTTTGTGAGATTAAAGATGACTTAGTATTTGGTTTCTTTGACAGCTACACGATTATATCACGAAGCTACTAATGTGTGACACAATTTACATTGTTGCTTTTGCGGTGTTTCTGTTTTATATCTGCACAGTTTTTCTGTATTATTCTGGAAAGTAAAACATGTTTTAGTAGTAACTTTTGTGGTATAGCTACAGTGAGACTGCCTTTTCCGTAGCACAACAATACGTTATGGCAATAAGCGTAATAACTAAGATATCTATACGCAAAGCATTTCACTTTTGTTTATCATGAGGTAAGTACATTGGCTTCTGCAGAACTTAGCTTTCGGAGGACAATAACTACGACACTTCCACAGAGATTATCTTACAGCAAGACGCACATTTAGCGCTACAGGACACGTATTTGAGTGAATAATTTTGCACTTAAATCATTTATTTTTAAAGGTTTTTGAATTAGAAAGAAAGTTTTCCGTGATACATTTCATTCCATTGCTGTAATCTGTAACACCTGAGGGTATAATTACATTAATCCTCAGGGAGGTACATGCTTACTTTGTGTACCATGTGTTTGGCAAGCGCAAGGAGCCCTAGCTAATATGGTATTTGCTTATACAACTTTACACATCGGTACCATATTTCTCTAACACACAAATTACACAGCTATCTGATCATTTAACTGAGAGATGAACATTTTTTTTTACTACATCAGTGGCACATGTTTATGCAATTACACAATTGGGTAACTTCACACTTATGAAATTGTATTTTGTCTGTACTTTGTGAACTTTTCATATTCTTTTGGAACCATTGTGATACTATGAGAGCTCTGAATAATGTATTTGGTATGGGATCACGATTTTTAAAGTAAATTTGAGGTAGATGGCACTATTGAAATGAGCAGAGAATTTTTTTTAGGTTTTGACATTATTGCAGAAAGCTACACCTCTTATGAGATTTGACTGAGGTGTTATGATGTTATTTTTACAACGACGATGTGTATTATGCTGCTGAGGTATGTTTATGGTCAATAAGCTGATGCTATATGAGGAATTTGATTATGCTACGTATCTGTTATGATGAAATATTGAAGAAGTGTCGACGAATATTTATATGTGTAATAAGGTAAGGAGTAATGAATAGTGATTAGGGAATCTGACTTGTGAAAAAGGATGTTGGAAACCAAGAATCGTACTTTAAGAGTTATGAAATGTGTGTAAATGCGTGAATGTATCACAATGCCGGCGAAAATTTTTTGGACACTGTTATATCAATAGGATTTTGTTTCTACAGATTTGTAACGCAAATTCTTGACCTGTGAAATATTTTTATATGAGACCGTCACTGTAGCGGAAACTGCTGTCGTAAATATTTCCGTAAGAAAGTTAAGTGACAACCTGCACGTAATGTGTCATGGACACCCAGCTGGGAGACAGTCGCCTGGAAAAAAGCCATTGGTGTGTGCCTTTCAGAGGCACAGGTGGAGAAAAAAAAAAGGGAGGCCATTTTCCTCGCTATTGACATTCCTTTGTAGAAAGCATCGCAAATACGACATGCTCAAACTTGAAAACATATGATTATACTGTGGAGCTCTTAATTTATGATATTTACTAAAATGCCTAATGAAACGATGAGAAACATTTCACGGCTATTGTCTTGCTAGTTGAGAGAAATGCCATATGGCTTGCTTTATGTATTTATTAACTCATTTTGTTTAATATCTAGTTTCTAGCTGCACTTCAGCGTTGGTTAAAATAAAATTTTACAGATGTACTAATATAAATATTTTCTGTCTACAGATCGAGTAAATAATAATTTTTTTCAAAAAAATGAGGGAGCACAAAAAGACATTTACCTTCACAGGAACTGCATTCATAATTTCCTTTTCAAGTACTTGGTAATTTTTTGTAGAATTAGTTTTTGTGGAGCACCACTTTAATTACATAGACATTAAGATGTGAATATACATTTCCCTTGTCTCCATTGTTGTCTTTAGTGTAATATTTTTTCTGCTTGAGCTATGTCATGTTTAGATATAAGTTATTTCATTTGCTGCTGCTGTTTGCCAGGCACAGTGTTACTGAATTTGACTTTGTGTTACTCTGCTAAGCCAGTTTACTACTGATTTATTTTTCTTGTTTGCTGCTCATTGCCTTACATTAGTTGTAATATTGTTGCTTACTTTGCCAATTTGAATTTTTTTGTCATTGCTGTTTGTGTTAATTGTTTTGTGCTGCTGCATTGCCTCGTTCCTTAGTTTAGCATCTGAGCTCAGTAGATTTAAGTTAGCTTAAGATGGGGTAGGCTATATGAGAGAACGAGTTGTGATGAATTGGAAGAAATGCATTGAGAAGCTATAAGAAAATGGTTTGGCCAAAAAAAAAGGTATTTTGAAAGAGGATATGAACAAAAAAGTAGGGTTTAGGGACAGCAGGTTTATGTAGGATTTTCTTGGAAATAAATGATGAGGTAAGATAATGGAAAATAAATAATGAGGTAAGAAATATGTGAACATATAAATACAGAAAGCTTGCTTGGATAGGATTTTTTTCGTGGAAACAAATGTTGAAATAAGACGAAAGATCTATGGAATGAAGTTTTGGGTTGGACTGCAGTACCAAATGTTACACTGAAAACAAACCCTGTCCTTTCCTCCTGTGTTATTCTGGTATGTGTTTGTGTACTCTTGTGTATTTGTGTTTCTCCTGTCTTTATGTGTTTATCTGATAAGAGATATGTTGTAGAATTTTTCTAATACTCTGTTATTTACTTTGTAAAGATGTCTAGACATTATTTATTCTGTTTTGTTGCTCATGTGTGAAGTTGATGTTTCAAAAGTTATTCTGATCTTTTATGTATGTACTTATCTCATAATTCTTGTAACACTGATGTACATGTTTGTTTCTATTCTTTTGTAAAGCCTGGTTTACTAAGAATGTTATCTGTATTGTTATGTTCTTTAATGATGTATTTTGTACCTTTGTAATTGTATTCTTATGTTATAAAATTGTCATTGACACCAGCTCATCAAATTAAGTAACTTGTAGGTTACATTTCACTGCACACGTTTCTGTTGGTCGTAGTATATGCACAAAATGTGAAAAAAAGGAGGACTGATAGTGTTTGCACGTGTGTTAATAATTCAGCAAGGGACTGGATAACATCATTGCTGGTTCTAAGGACATTTCAAAAGAAAAATTTTTTTGAGTGCACAAGTGGTGGTTCATGGACTTGCTATATTGTCCGCAAGACTCTTCGATGATGATTGTGCACCTGCACAGTCGCAACAGATGGCTGCTGGCCGTCTCTACAAGGACTACAGTGGGTCTGCATCTTTGATGGCCCACCAATACCATTATTTCTACAAGGACTACAGTGGGTCTGCATCTTTGATGGCCCACCAATAACGTAATCTCTACCAGAACTACAGTGGGTCTACTCTGTGGTGACCTACCTACCAATATACTTCAAAACTTCGATTGACTCTGCTGTGGGTTAGCTCTGTTGTGGCCCATTACCTGTCTGCATGTTGAGCGTCAGCACTGTCTTTCCGTTGGAAGGACAACACTACTTCTTCAAGACTGCATGGAAATCCACAACTTCCATGTGCATTTTCTTTTACTGCTCAGACTTTGAGAAAAAACACTGCAGTTTTACTGTGATGAATAATCAGGACTGTCTTTATTGACTGTGAGAAAATTTTAGCTTTTGACCAACATTGTATCAATACATGTGTGCATTTGATTTCTTTGTTATTGTAATTATAAAATTTTTTTTCAGATCTGTATTGGCCACTGCCCAAAACAATTTGTAAAATTTTTTGTGAGGAGCATGGGGGCTATGTAAGTAGGCTGTTTATGTTTTCTTATTGGCAACGTTACGTAGCGCTCTGTATGAAAATCACTAGCTGTGCCGTGTGCAGTCTGTGGCCAGTTTGCATTGTTGTCCGCCATTGTAGTGCTGGGCAGCTGGATGTGAACAGCGCGTAGCCTTGCGCAGTTGGAGGTGAGCCGCCAGGAGTGGTGGATGTGGGGAGAGAAATGGCGGAGTTTTGAAATTTGTAAGACTAGATGTCATGAACTGCTATGTATATTATGATTTTTCGACACTATTAAGGTAAATACATTGTTTGTTCACTATTAAAATCTTTCATTTGCTAACTATGCGTATCATTAGTTAGTGCGTTCCGTAGTTGAATCTTTTATTTAGCTGGCAGTAGTGGCGCTTGCAGTATTGCAGTAGTTCGAGTAACCAAGATTTTTGTGAGGTAAGCGATTTGTGAAACGCATAGGTTAATGTTAGTCAGGGCCATTTTTTTGTAGGGATTTTTGAAACTCAGATTACGTTGCGCTAAAAACATTGTGTGTCAGTTTAAGCCCAGTCACGTATATAATTTTTCAAAAGGGGACGTTTCAAAGTGTTGAAGGAGCATAACCATTATCTTACGCCAGGGATGGTTTCCTTCTGGGAAATGCACCCAAAATGGACTTACTATACAAACCATTAATTGTGCTGTGTGTATACAAAAGGAGACTGTGCGACAGTAATGGGTCCTGCTGAGGTAGGCATGGTGGGGGCCTACAGACAAAGGAAGAATAAGAACATTGAGCATCTGACCTTATGTGGTAATCACTTGCAGGTGAAATCCGAGATGGCTTATAACAACTAGAGATGTCCAAAGCAAAGTGTTGCTTAGAAATATCAAGACTCTGAACTGAACAAACACTTAATAATTTAAAGCAAGACAAGAGATATTGATGCAGTAAGCTTGAGGTTTATATGTGAGACCAAAAAGGCAATGCTGAGTACACAAGCACCAATTGTGATTAGAAGCATGACAAGACTCTACACCATAAACATTTATTTAAAAAAAAATGGCTCTGAGCACTATGGGGCTTCTTCTGAAGTCATCAGTCCCCTAGAACTTAGAACTACTTAAACCTAACTAACCTAAGGACACCACACACATCCATGCCCGAGGCCGGATTCGAAACTGCGACTGTAGCAGTCACGCAGATCCAAACTGTAACTCCTAGAACCGCTCGGCCACTCCGGCCGGCAATCATTTATTCACTACAATAACAAAAGAAGCTGTCATATAAGGCAGACATAATATCAGATAGTGGCATTGTACAGTAGCCATTATCAAGAGTAACAATGAAAAACACGTTATTATTAAATATGCTATAATGGTTAGTGTATTCATTAAGTGTGTCATACTAGAAAGTACTCCACACATACACTTGTAAGTGTAGTGGTGCTAGTTATTAATAAATCAAATTAATTTACATGTTAAAGTTGTCTATGGTATTTTATTGCAAGAGTGATAAAGTAGATTTATATCTATGTAAATCATACATCTGTGTTTAAAAGTATAGTAATTATTGTTAGTAATAGGATATCAAACAATGTTTCATGTAACTCAAGTAAATTAATTTTAGAATTATTAGTGTAGGGATGGTGGTTCAATTCCATTTCCATTTACGTTTTCCATTTCATTTTCATTCCATTTCATCTGCACAGTATATGCCAGAGTCTTGCAAGAAGTACGTTATCTCACAGGGAGCTGCTTGAGATTCCAGTGACTAAAGTTTGGTGATGTCGGTGGTGTGAGATGTACTCCTGGAAGCTGCAGTAAAATGCAAGAAAAGTTATTTTGTGGGCTTTGAACAGAGAAGTCTACTTTGGCTTCCTTGATGTGAGAGTGGATGTGTGGTTACGACTATTCAGACTTGTCTTTTCCGCTATCGGGAGTGCAGCCAAGTGACAGATTTTTCTATCGGAGCATGAGATTGTATTTCGTTACACATGGAATTTAGTTTATGCATTTGAGAGTGAGGTTAGAAGAACTTGTGTATAAACGCACTAAGTAATTAAGTGTATTAAGTGGAGACTACCATCACTCGTATGCTATTAGTTGAAAATGGAACATTCTAACTAGATGCTCGTTTTATTTGATTAAGGACCACCATTCGGTAGGAAGCTGCACCATGCTGAATAAACTAGTTGCATAAAATATAAATACGGAGTGTAGCGGGTGTTATTATTGAACTTTCCTGATTTCTTATATTTATTAACTTTCAACTCGCATTATGTGTCTGCCAACAACCGTTTGACAGCGGGATCACCAGTGTAACTGAATGACTTGTCATTACCGTATCAGACTTGTCTAGGAATCGAAGGCCGCGCGGTGTAGCCGAGCGGTCTGAGGAGTCTTGTCACTGTTCGCGCTGCTCCCCCCGTCGGATGTTCGAGTCCTCCTTCGGGCATGGGTGTGTGTGTTGTCTTAGCGTAAGTTAGTTTAAGTTACATTAATTAGTGTATAACCCTAGGCACCGATGACCTCAGCAGTTTGGTCCCACAGAACCTTACCACAAATTTCCAAAAATTTCGTAGGAATCGAACCGTGGTCCCTGTGATCGAGAGCTAGCAACGCTAACCACAAACCCACGAGCTGATGATGCAGTATAAGGAATTTATTCCAAGTGAAAAAGTGCAATAATATTCATACCTCGACCAAATACCAATCTGCTTCATACTGGCAACTAGTTGTTAATTTAGACGAATCCAAAGTAATGCACTTGATGGAACGTTCGAATACGGAATAAATAGTTACAACTGGACTCATATGTAGACTGACTAGGCACACTAGCTTAGGAAACACAGTGGCAGTCTTGTAAACTTTTTGTTGTATATTTCAGCGTCAGGGCTCTTAAATGGTATCATTACTGGTTTCGACCCGGTTGAAAGTCGTGCAAATGAGTTGGAACGATTTCATAGGCACGACTGCAGGTAAAACAAAGTAATGGGCTAGGATTCATTGGCAGCATATTGCGAAACTGCAGTTTGTGTACAAAAGAGGGTGCATACAAAACACCTGAACAGCTGATTCTTGAGCACTGAGCCATATCAGTCAGCCCAATTGGAGACACCGATTGTATACAAAGAAGGATTGTCTGATACTTTCCATATATTCATCTTTTAGTGGATAATGGGACAGTATCTGTTTTATTTTACGTGCAGCAATAGCAGCACCTTGAGCTGTGTGTATTTCATTGCTAGGCGTTTCGGTAATACAGTCCACCATCTTTAAGTCAGTAAATAAATACAACATACATATCAAGATCACACTGTTCGTTAACTGAACTACACTGACTGAATATACGTTATGTATGTATATGCGACTGTGCTAATAATGAGACTATAAAATGCAACACATAGTGCTCAACTGTACATATGCTGCTAAAAAGCCAACAGCTTACACAAATAGGTGTACTACTCAACAAGAGCAGGATGTATGCATGAAGTTGGTTGAAATGACTACAGCGTATACCGTGTCAGGAATATTATGTCTACCTTACAGGGTACCACATGAATCAATTATAAGTAACTAGACATATCTAATTATACGTTTATGTCGCACCAAATGCAAATGACCTGTTATACACCACAGAATTTTTTCTACTTAAATGTATGAAGCAATAGGAATGCAGTTCTGCTCATAGGGATATTTAGGCTAGTAGGTTTTTAGATCTATGAGGTAATCCTATATACACCTTCTCATTAATATGTGTGTACTGCTCTTACTGATTAATACACCTGTAGTGTAGACTATTTGGCATTTAGCAGCTATTACATTTATGTTACAGTGGAGCATTATTTGTGTCTGTTGTCACAGCTGTAATAGCAAGAGACCATGTACATATATAACATAGAATGGTTCAGTGTAATTCAGTTAAAGAATAGTGTGATAGTATTATGTTTGCTACATTTATCTCCACGATACATACGGCGGATTGTATTACCGAAGCTGGTTGAAATTAAATAAAACTGGTACATACATCTAATGGTGTTACTGTTACTATACTGTTTGACTGATAAGCGAGTATAAAAGAAGTTTGTAGGCTTTCACGATAGTTTACGCAGACGAAGAGGTAAATGACTGTGTTCTTTTCTTTCCCCTTCGATGATGTGATAGTGCCGGCAGGAGTGGCCGAGCGGTTCTAGGCGCTACAGTCTGGAACCGGGCGACCGCTACGGTCGCAGGTTCGAATCCTGCCTCGGGCATGGATTGTGTGATGTCCTTAGGTTAGTTAGGTTTAATTAGTTCTAAGTTCTAGGCGACTGATGACCTCAGAAGTTAAGTCGCATACTTCTCAGAGCGATTTGGACCATTTTTTTCGATGATGTGATAACGATACTACCTCTCCTTTTGTCAGAATCAGTCACCATGAGCAAACGATGCATGTTATTATGGTTAGCTTAAGGGCTATCCAGGCACCTCTTTGTGAAAGGATTAAACAAACACACAAGGAGCTAAATTACGTTACCTCTGTCCTAAGTAGGTTACTACGTTACACTGGAGACACCACACATTCCACTGACTCATCTTGCAGATACGGTAATTTTTCATATGCCACTTCTTTCTCACTCTTCAAAATTCCTTGGGTTCCTTTCTGACGAAATGTCAGCTTCGGCAACTGTTGTCGTAGATATAATACTACATTTACTTTGTTTGTCGTTGGCATAGCACTGCAGCACCATTGTAAGTTACTGCTCGACTAAGCAGTTCAACTACTCCTCGTAGCCACATGCTGTGTTCATCATTGGATACCTACGGTCCCGTACCCCGTTGCCAGTCGTAGTCAATGCTGTGGTTGCGTGGTAGACAATATGTTGGGCGTCGAAAGGCGTCCACATCTTTGGCCTTTTGCGACCTCGCGTTCAAGAGGCTCCATGTTAGACATACAACAGCTCACATAGAGGTGTGCAAGCAGTATTCTTCTAACACTTCGTCGGTGAATGAAGTGGAAAGTAACCCTAACATACAGGACAATCTGCCATATACATCAAAGTGATTTGCAGGTGGCAGATGCAGACTGAATGGCGGTGTGAACAGAGATATTGTGGAGACAGCCATCGTGGCCGCTCAGTTAGCAGGCAGGTGGTGCTCTCGCTTTAACTGCGTTGTCCTGGCAACCTGCTGCAGTGGTGGGCGGATGTCGCCTTTCTGATACCTGCTGGAGCCAGACGCGAGGGCTGGGCGCCCCGCCGGAGCGCCAGGAATGCAGACCCTATTGCAATTCTCACAACGACCGGCCTCGCCTGCTCTCGTCGTGGTATCTGCCGAGATTCCGCACGGGAATTGCTCTTCTTTCCGTTCTACTGCCAGCTTGCTTGTGCAGCATTGCGTGTTTTAGTCGGGTAGCTGTTACGGACGCCAATATCCTATGTCTTGCATACAGCTCACTTTCGACACGAAAACCCGTTTGCCTACATACATTAACTGATCGTAGGGTGTGTCCATCTTTCATTTCACCTCTGTGGCTGAATGGTCAGCTTGACTGACTACAGTGCGGGGACATAGGTCCGACACCTGGCTGGATGCCATAGATTTTTCCTTGGTGGGAGGACTGCAAAGAGATGCACTGACCATCGTGATCCCAATTGAGGAGCTACTTGACCGGCGGGGAGAACACTACAAGTGTCATAAGCCCGTTTTCTAGAAACTTTGCTCAGTGGAAGAGGTGTCTCGGCTAGTCTGTAAATATTCGACCGTTTCTGTAAAAGTGACGGTCAAGGTTTTCGAGGCAGTTCATGTGCCTTTTAGCGAGTTAATGGTCCAACCGAAGCCACGGCACCTTGGCTGCCGTCGCGGTTTCGGACTTCCGCGCCCAGTGTTTGGAAATTCGATTATTATTTTTACTTGCGTTTTCCATCTATTAACCCATGTCCGTAGAATATCATCATACGAATGTTTTCCAGAGTACATTGAAATAACGTCGTCATTATTAATCTACTGATTATATGTCTGGTGAAAGAATTAAAAAATAAATAAACAATGAGAAAATAATTTGAAATTGTTTTCTGTGCCATTCCTGTAGTTTATCTTGCGTCATAATCAGTTCCAAGCGCCAGTTTTCGGAAAAGTGATCCGTTAAACGTGGTTTGCGGCGAAGCTATTGACAATGCGTGAAATCTTCAGCAGTGTTACCGATGTTTCTTTCCCGAGTGAGATTCACAGGAAAAAATGTCGCTGTGGAAAACCATGGCGATGCTCGTGGTGTTCGGAATTTCGATGTTCGGAATCTTTCTACGATCGGTATCATTCATGGATATGCACCAAATCATCCTGAAGAATAAATATAAGAATAAAATGTAAGAAATAAGAATCTGTATAAGAATGAAACATAAGAATATGAGATATTAAAAAGATTTTAACCCCTGAAAATACACTACTGGTCATTTTCACGAAATTTGGGTGCATAGATCCTGAGAAATCACTACACAGAACAACCACTTCTGGCCGTAATAACGGCCTTGATACGCCTGGGCATTGAGTCAAACAGAGCTTGGATGGCGTGTACAGGTACAGCTACACATGCAGCTTCAACACGATACCACAGTTCATCAACAGTAGTGACTGGCGTATTGTGTCGAGCCAGTTGCTCGGCCACCATTGACCAGACGTTTTCAATGGGTGAGAGACCTGGAGAACGTGCTGGCCAGGGCAGCAGGCGAACATTTTCTGTATCCAGAAAGGCCAGTACACGACCTTCAACGTGCGGTCGTGCATTATCCTGCTGAAATGTAGGGTTTCGCAGGGATCGAATGAAGGGTAGAGCCACGGGTCGTAACACATCTGAAATGTAACGTCCACTGTTCAAAGTGCCGTCAATGCGAACAAGAGGTGAACGAGAGTGTAACCAATGGCACCCCATACCATCACGCCGGGTGATACGCCAGTATGGCGATGACGAATACACGCTTCCAATGTGCGTTCACCGCAAAGTCGCCAAACACGGATGCTACCATCATAATACTGTAAACAGAACCTGGTTTCATGCTAAAAAATGACGTTTTGCCGTTCGTTTACCCAGGTTCGTCGTTGAGTACACCATCGCAGGCGCTCCTGTCTGTGATGCAGCGTCAAGGGTAACCGCAGCCATGGTCTCCGAGCTGATAGTCCATGCTGTTGCAAACGTGACCAACGCGTGCAGCAATGTCGCGATACGATAAACCGCAATCGCGATAGGCTACAATCCGACCTTTATCAAAGTCGGAAACGTGATGGTACGCATTTCTCCTCTTTACACGAGGCATCACAACAACGTGTCACCAGGCAACGCCGGTCAACTGCTGTTTGTGTATGAGAAATCGGTTGGAAACTTTCCTCGTGTCAGCACGTTGTAGGTGTCGCCACCGGCGCCAACCTTGTGAGAATGCTCTGAAAACTTATCATTTGCATATCACAGCATTTTCTACCTGTCGGTTAAATTTCGTGTCTGTAGCACGTCATCTTAGTGGTATAGCGATTTTAATGGCCAGTAGTGTACCAATACATACGTACACTATACAATAAACGTATGGAAGTTATTGTGAAACCCTTTAGTGATTTCATAATAAATATATCACTTAACGTGACTAGAAACATTCTTGTAACAACCTTCAACGGACATTGCTAGATAAAAAAAAAAAAAATAGAAAGCGAGAGGCCGCGACAGTAACCACAACGCCACGCGTAGGCCTATCATGTGCTAAAGGGCATCCAAATTAAGTCAAAAGCTTAAACGGTCGTTTTCTGAGAAACGGTCGAATATATAAGGGTAAGCCGAGATATGTGTCCGCTTGTTTTGACCCCTCTACTGCTGAGCGAAGTTTCTGGGAAATGACTATGGCACTTGCCGTGTTCTTCTCGCAAATAGAAGCAGACCCGGTCTGCTAGCCCGACAACGGCCAGGAGGGCTGTGTCCTGACCCAGCGCCTCTCCTTCCCACATCTCTATGATGCCATTGGCTGATGATGACGCGACGGGCGGAAAGGCCCGATTGACCTGTTTACTGCAAGAACGAAGGTGTTTTTCTTTTTTTCCACCATTCACCTGCATGAGGGCTCGAGCTCTACTGAGAGCTTTCAACGAGACGTCTGAATGTCTGCTGAGGAATAGCAGCCCGTTATTCCCGAAGAGCCAAAACCAGAGAGTGACGTTTGGTTCTGGAGTCCACAGCGAAGTCGACGTTCTAACTCATCGCAAAGATGTTCCATTGGCTTTAAATCGAGATTCTGGGCACTTCAGTCCATTTCAGGAATATTATTGCCCACAAACCATTTTCTCATAGAGGCTGGTTTTAGACAGGGTACGCTTTCATACCGATACAAACAATCATTGTCTCCGAACTGTTCCTCTGCTGTACGCCGGACACAATGTTGTAAATGGTGGTCATATGAGTTTCGCATTTTCTGAAGCGTAATAAGGGCGAAAGGCGGCAGTCAATCCTACTTTCGTGTTGTTTTGCAGTTTTATCAAGTTCTGCAGAGTGTCGTTACACCGCCTGCTACTTCTTGCATTATTACCATGCCAGGGAGGAAGATCACGCTGGGAATCGAACTGAGCGCGTTTTATTTTCATTTTTATTACTTTTGATATTCAGACATCGTGTTCTTTTAACCACATTTTCTAAACGTGGGTGACTGCTAGAGTGTTTGAATGTGGCTGCAGCTGTAAACGTGTGCGCTTTGGTGAATTCAGGTCGACTTTCTTAGTTCAGCTTTATAGTTGTGGCCTGACAGCAACAGTCTGTCAGCAGCTTACCTCACACGGCTTTCTTGAAATGTGGTCTTGCGGTTAGTTTCTTCAGCTCCACGAACAACGCACGCCTTCGTTCAAATTATAGCTGTTGAATTAATGAAAAATTCTCAGAGAGCCAAGTAGGCGTTGTCTCTCCTGTCTTGGTCAGTTCGCCCTCTCCAAATAGTTTTTGCTCTCTGTGCTCGGAAGCGAGGCAGATTGGATTCTGTGCAGAGATAGTCTACCGCAGTTCTGGAGTTAGGAACTCCACATCTGTGCCCACTTCTACGGTGATTTTGGATGGGAGTTAGTTCATATTTTGTTGTTAGGAACCTCCTTTAATTTTAAAGCCATTGGTAGAAGCATTATGGGGTTCTGGTGAGTGATAATTTTACTGTCGTTTAGTTGGACTCAAATGGGGCCCGAACTTGTTCTTTATCCAGTCACGATTCACATCACCCATCGTCATCCGAATAAGTTCCGTTTTTCTTTCCACCGCGAGTCACAAGCTCGTTTCGACGATTCTACTTTTGCTACAAAATGACGAATTTCGCTTTCGATTGTTCTTGAATCTTTGAAACTTGTGTGTAAGTAGATGAGAGTCCATGTTGCGTTCCTCCGTGAACCTAATCCTCGCTGAATAATGGTCATTAATATGACGACAAAACAGTTTATCCAGACGGAACCATAGCGGTATGTTTTTGTAAATGAAGAAATCGCACAAATGTTGCTGATCCATCAATCTACTGCATACACTGCCGGCATCAACTGGTGTAAACTATAACAACGAAATATTGTGTTTCAAGACAGTCGGAGGGGTTCCTCAAGTTTAAATAAAAAAATCGTCAGATGAAGAACTATGTAGCTAAAATTTCTAAAATAAAGAGAGAACAGTATGTTACGTACAAATAAAATCACTTAACCATCTGAAGCCATCCTCACTCAAGTGTTGTCATGGAACAAAAGTTCTATTTCGAAATAATGAAAAGGGAACCTAGAAGAAGCCGACATCACGACCGGACACCAAAGTTCACCAAAATTGCAAAACATGTGAGGGCCAATAAAACCGGGAAGAGAAATCATATTGTGTGGAATTACTTATACAAATTTCATAAAAATCATTCCCCATGCCGCCCGACAGATAACGCTAACAGGAAAACTATATAATATTAAATACTTGCTAGCCGTTAGTATTGAGGCCGCAGATGTCACATAACGCAGACGCTTTATGAAACAGGTATGTGAGTGATAAACTTTTTAAACCGAGAAAGCAGGAAGTAACAACAGAAAGGAGATGGAACCATTAGGGGGGAAGAGAATCTGCACATCCAAAAACAGGGAAAAGTAGTAGGTGACAAGTACATCTTACTTGCCTGAATAAGGTCATAAGTGACTAAAATATTTTTATGATACAGGGTAGTGCATTCATTAACAGTATCGAGAGAATGGGAATGAAAACTGTTTTAGGATTCTAGTTTCTTGCAGGACGTTGAGTAGCCAACCTTTCTCTGCAGTGGTTAAGACACTTAGGTTATGGCTAACTTACTGCAGCTGATGTTGATTGTCAATCAAAGGCATTGTCAAAGCTGACCTGGATTTGGCCAGATAATTGCGTTCTTTATATCTAATATGAAAATTCCTACTTATATGTCCAATGTGTCTGCTGTCACACATCCTGCTTGTATCGCACTCAATACGATAGACGCCAGGATAGGAGAAAGGACCCAGTTCGAGAACTTCACGGTTTCTTAACCTAGTGCCGAAGTTTTTCGGCATGAAAAATGCTGGAGCTATGTTGGAAGATATCAGTTTCTTTCCAGTCTCTCCCTTCCAGCCTCCGTGATACGAAATCCTATAAAACTTGTTGTTTTTCTACGCTGGGTTGACAGTTGTTTACTTCCGCGTTCCCCCACGTTTCGCTAACGTTATTTTATTCAATTTCTCAGTCATCTACACCAGTTACCCATTACGCGCGGAAATATACTTGATTATACCGAACTCCCTTTCATATGCCTCTACGCTTCTGATGTGAGGGGAACATTATTTAATCCGAAGTCCGGTAGTCAGAATTACGTTAAGCCATTTATTTTTAGTAAGACCTTGGGATAAATTCAATTAATATTTCTGGAATTTCAGACGACCTTCCATTCAGAGGAGTTAAGAGAATGGTAAGCACTGTTTTCATCAACAGGAAGCTTACGGCTTCGATAAAGTCCCTGTTATATAGCAAAAGTGCGTCCCGCCGAAGAACCAATTACCAACATTCAGACGTTTTTGATAATAAATAAGCAGTGGGATCCTTTTAACGAGCCCTCGTACTGTAACACCACCTCCTTCCTACTTCACTGTACCTCTACGCATAATGACAGGCAATTTTCTCCAAACATTTGCCAAACTCAGGCCGGATCCGCACAAGCTACAGAATGATTCACCCGCCTGCAGTCATCTGCTGTGCAGAGGCGTCGCATATTACCCCGCCTCAGGCATTCACTATAGAAATGTGTGGCTTGTGAGGAGTTACCCGACCATTGTGGCCCATTCATTTTAACTTCTTACGCACAGTCATTGTGCTATGTGGTCTACTGGTAGTACTTCGGAACTCACAAGAAATTCCTTTCGCTAGTTTCATGCGATTTTTTACGACCATGATTGACGGTCCCCATTCGTCAGTACGTGAGATCTGTCCGGTCTACGTTCTGCTGTAGTTGCTTCTTCGCGTTTCCACTTCACAGTCACATCGCTAACAGTCGACCTGGGCAGCTTTAGAAAGGTTTTAATGTCTCTGACATATTTGTTACTTAGGGACATGCAACGACTAGTCAGCCTTCGAAGTCAGTAAGCTCCAATGCTCGTTCGTTCTGCCGTTACTGTTTCTCTACTGATAACACGATACTCGTCGCCTCCCTTTATACTGAAGTGGTCGCCTGTCATGACATATAGTGATCAATTTCACATTACAAGGGGCTGACCAGATACCTTTGATCAAATAATGTATGAAAAAGGGTAAGAGTCCAAAATTAAACCTGGTGTCATCGTTCTGGGCCAGGTGGTAGTGGAGTTTCTTCTAAAAAGGAGAAGCTATTTTCGAATATACCATCTACAGGGGTGAAGGTGGTGACGCAGCACCACCTTGCGTGGTCCAATCAGAGGTTGTAATACAGCACAAGGGATTATAATGAATAAGTAAATAATTCTGTAATTTTGATGAAATTTCTTGGATATGTGTATACTTTATTACTTTCGTCCATGTTCAATACTTAAAAAACAGCAATATTTAATCAAAACCAATCGAAAATAATATTTAAAACTTTGCGGTATAAATGCTGGCGAAGTCAGAAAAGTTCGTGTTGTACAAAATATAGACTGTGGCAATAATACCGTTGGATGCGAGTGAGCACAGAGAGAGAAAGGCAAATAGTTGCAAGTCATAGGTGGTGAACTATGGACGCATTGTGTCGGCGCTGACTATGTGGCTGGTCCCGACAGAGGTTCGAGTCCTCCCTTGGGCATGGGTGTGTGTGTTTGTACTTAGGACAATTTAGGTTAAATAGTGTGTAAGCTTAGGGACTGACGACCTTAGCAGTTAAGTCCCATAAGATTTCACACAAATTTGATTTTTTTTTTTTTTTTTGTGTGTCGGCGCTCAAGGTGGTAGTGGAGAATGTATTTTCGAAATGGTGTTTTAAGTATGGCAAGAAATGAATGAGGGAGCACTTATCTGGTCATATTACAAAGCATGCAAGTAGAATTGGTACTGGAAGAAAGTACTGTGTGGCCTATAGCCATTAACCCTTGCCATACAATGCATTACGTCGCACCACTGGCAACGACGCCTCAAAGTATGATCGGGCCGATTAGTTTACTAGTTCCCTATATGGCTGGGCAGCGTCGTAGTTACAATATTCTGAACATTATAACGTTTTTTATTAAACCATAATTGGCTTGATTGGTATTGATTAACCCACGCTACGAACCATCAGTTGGTTCATACCATTTCACCATTATTGTCGAGTGAATAATAAATGAAAGAGATAATATTATTTCGACTGAGGAAAATTTTATTGCATTTACCAGATAACGTAAAGATAATCAATTTATAATATTAACTGCTTACAAAGCGTGTGCTATCAATTACCAAAATCGGTTCACTACGTACCATGTACCAACAGAACAAATAGTCCTGTCACGGGAAAAGCCATGTATAACACTCTTACTGCCCTTTATTTACGTTCTGAAACTATTTTGTTAACCAATTATGGTATATACAAGTAGTACAATGTTAACCTCTGAAAGGATTTTTGTAGTTTTGACAGTGAAATGCCTAAAGGAGGTTGCCTATCGGACATGAAATTTAGAATTACTTAAATACACAACTAGAAACCGATACTGTTTCTGAACTGTTTCAACTATTCAGACTGCTCAAATGATAAAGAAAACGGTCGCCAGCCTAACTAGGCATGGAAATGTGTAACATCTCTTTTCAAAGAATAAGATATACGCAAGTTTATTGGAAAGACACAGCCTATACTTTTTCTAGTACGAAAGTGCAATGAACCAGTCACAAGCAAACGAAAATGGTAAAGTGAGTTCCAACAGTCTTAGTAAAAAACAAACCTATTCTCACCAACACAACAAACACTGATGCACTTTTCTATATTAAATACTTTGTCAAACTGAGTAACTTCATTAATACTATTACTGCAGGTCGTTACTGAATTAGAAATTGGACTTGGACTGTTTCAAACTGTCAGAAACATTTCTACAAAGCATGAATTTAAATATAATTCACTTGAAAACATATTCTCACTGTTCTTTAAAGAAAAGAGGTAACTGATTTCATAGATAATAATATTTCTGTTAACTTTACTTTCAGCAGGCACAAAAAAAAAAAGTAGGTGGGAGCTCATAAACTGGCATTACACAGGGTGATTCAAAAAGAATACCACAACTTTAAAAACGTGTATTTAATGAAAGAAACATAATATAACCTTCTGTTATACATCATTACAAAGAGCATTTAAAAAGTTTTTTTTTTCACTCAAAAACAAGTTCAGAGATGTTCAATATGGCCCCCTCCAGACACACGAGCAATATCAACCCGATACACCAACTCATTCCACACTCTCTGTAGCATATCAGGCGTAACAGTTTGGATAGCTGCTGTTATTTCTCGTTTCAAATCATCAATGGTGGCTGGGAGAGGTGGCCGAAACACCATATCCTTAACATACCCCCATAAGAAAAAATCGCAGGTGGTAAGATCAGGGCTTCTTGGAGGCCAGTGATGAAGTGTTCTGTCACGGGCTGCCTGGCGGCCGATCCATCGCCTCGAGTAGTTGATGTTCAGGTTTCATAACTAACCTTTTTCGTAGGACTCTCCATACAGTTGATTGTGGAATTTGCAGCTCTCTGCTAGCTCTGCGAGTCGATTTTCCTGGGCTGCGAACAAATGCTTGCTGGATGCGTGCTACATTTTCATCACTCGTTCTCGGCCGCCAAAACTTTTCCCTTTGCACAAACACCCATTCTCTGTAAACTGTTTATACCAACGTTTAATACACCACCTATCAGGAGTTTTAACACCATACTTCGTTCGAAATGCACGCTGAACAACTGTCGTCGATTCACTTCTGCCATACTCAATAACACAAAAAGCTTTCTGTTGAGCGGTCGCCATCATAGCATCAACTGACGCTGACGCCTAGCCAACAGCGCCTCAAGCGAACAAATGTACAACTAAATGAAACTTTATAGCTCCCTTAAGTCGCCGACAGATAGTGCTTAGCTCTGCCTTTTGTCATTGCAGAGTTTTAAATTCCTAAAGTTGTGGTATTCTTTTTGAATCACCCTGTATATCTTAACACACATAAGAAGCATAAATCTCAAGACCAGTTAGCATTTTCTTTTATATAGCAACTTTGAGTATATTGATTAACTTTCAACAGTGGGGGCCTTTAAACTTTACCACAGTAAAAAATCAAATTGACACATTTTAGGAAACATTGACTCACCTCTTGCACTATTTCAATAGACTGCACAATAATTGTTTACTAAGAACATTTCAAGTCAAACTTTAGTAATATTTACTTTTGGAACTAACCTCAAGATGGTTTCCTGCCTGTCTTTATTACCACAGTCTTTTACTTTAAAGTCAATGATCAAGCAAATGATTTTAAAAGTCCACAAAACTTTAAACTGAACTATTTCAACCACTGGGAGGCTTTGACAAAGCTACATTTACTACCTTCCACAATTTTACCAAATCCGCAGTAAATATGAATACTCCATTACTACCAAATATTAAACAACATTACTTAATTAACTGTTTGGTTTTCATTTTTCCACAACAAGGAAAAAAATCATAGTTCAAATGGAGAGGAGCGTGAGAGGTGTTGTCATAAGGAAAAAATCAAGGTAGGTATATAAATTCAGGTATAAGTTACCTTATATTTGAGCACACTAAAAGAGCTGATCCATCACTTTATAAATTATAATTCTTCCAGTTCGTTGCAGTGACTGCGCAATGTGATGGCTAGTACATCTTGGCAGGTGAATCTGCTGTTGGTAATGGTAAGCTCTGTCATACTCTTGGTGGCGACTTTCCTCATACTTTTGAATACAATTTCCAGAAACAGAGTAAGGTATTCAATCCATCTATGCACCCAAGGCTTTGGCACAGTGGAACCAGGCACAAAAAGCCGCTCTCGGCACCAGCACAATATACTGTTCTATCATAAGCTGTCAGCGGTTCGGTAGCTCGTTTCCGACTAACTCTTGGTTCCTCTTTCCTATCCCCGCCAACCACATTTTGCGCGCGCTGCTACTTTTAGTTCTGGAGGGGAACTACACCACCTTTTATACATATAAAGAACTAAGAACCCTCAGTGAGGATCAGCAAATACAAAGTAGCAAACAAACATTTTGAACAAACAGGTCAATTACACGTGTTGACATTTTGAAACGTCCCCTTAGAACAATTTATACATGACTGTGCTTAAAATGACACACAATATTTTTTAGCGCAACGCAATCTGACTTTCAAAAATCCCTAGAAAAGAATGGCCCTGACTAACACTAACCTATACCTTTCACAAATCACTTACCTCACCAAAAATCTTCGTTACTCGAACTACTGCAATACAGCGAGCGCCACTACTGGCAGCTAAATAAAAGATTCAAACTACTGAAGGCACTAACTACTAATAGGCATAGTTAGCAAATGAAAGATTTTGATACAGAACAAACAATGTATTTACCTCAATAGTGTTCAAGAGTCATAATGTATGTAGCAGTTCATGACATCCAGTATTACAAACTTCAAAACTCCGCCATCTCTTTCCCACATCCACCACTGGTGGTGACTCACCTCCAACTGCGCAACGCTACGCGCTGTTCACATCCAGCTGCCCAACACTACAATGCCAGACAACAATGCAAACTAGCCACAGACTGCCCACAGCACAGCCAATGATTTTCATACAGAGCGCTACGTAACGTTGCCAATAAGAAAACATAAACAGCCCACTTACATAGCCCCCATGCTCCCCACAAAAAGTTTTACAAATGTTTTTGGGCAGTGGCCAATAATGATTTGACAAAATTTTTCATAATTACAATAACAAAGACATCAAATGCACATACTTATTGATACAATGTTGGTCGACAGCTAAAATTATCTCACAGTCCATAAAGACAGTCCTGATCATTCATCACAGTAAAATTGCAGTGTTTTTCTCTAAGGCTGAGCAGTAAAAGAAAATGCACACAGAAGTAGTGGATTTCCATGCAGTCTTGAAGGTCTTGTCCTTCCAACGGAAAAACAGTGCTGACTCTCGACATGCAGACAGGTGATGGGCCACAACAGAGCAAACCCACAGCAGAGTCATTCGAATTTTTGAAGAATACTGGTAGGTAGGTCATCACAGAGCAGACCCACTGTAATCCTGGTAGAGATTACGGTATTGGTGGGCCACCATAGGTGCAGACCCACTGCAGTCCTTGTATAAATAATGGTATTGGTGGGTCATCAAAGATGCAGACCCACTGTAGTCCTTGTAGAGATGGCCAGCAGCCATCTGTTGTGACTGTGCAGGTGCACAATCACCATTGAAGAGTCTTGCGGATACTATAGCAAGTCCATGAACCACCACTTGTGCACTCACAAATTTTTTTTTGAAATGTCCTTAGAACCGGCAATGCTGTTATCCAGTCCCTTGCAGAATTATTAACACACGTGCAAACACTAACAGTCCCAACTTCTCACATATCATGCATTACTCTAACCAACAGAAACGTGTGCGGTGAAATGTAACTTAATTTGAAGAACTGGTGTCCATATTATTATAAATTTACAACATAAGAATACAATTACAAAGGTAAAAAATACATCATTAAAGAACATAACAATACAGATAACATTTGTAGTACAGGCTTTACAAAACAATCGAAATAACATATACATCAGTGTTACAGGACTTATGACATAAGTAAATACATAAAAGATTAGAATAACTTTTGAAACATCAACTTCACATGTGAGCATTAAAACAAAACAGAATAAATAATGTCTAAACATCTTTACAAAGTAAATAACATAGTATTTGAAAAATTCTACAACATAAATCTTATTAGCTAAACACTTAAAGACAGGAAAAAGACAAATACACAAGGGTACATAAACACATAGCGGAATAATACAAAAGGAAAGGACAGTGTTTGTTTTACTGCAGTATTTTACGAGGGCAGTTCAATAAGTAATGCAACACATTTTTTTTCTCGGCCAATTTTGGTTGAAAAAACCGGAAATTTCTTGTGGAATATTTTCAAACATTCCCGCTTCGTCTCGTATAGTTTCATTGACTTCCGACAGGTGGCAGCGCTGTACGGAGCTGTTAAAATGGCGTCTGTAACGGATGTGCGTTGCAAACAACGGGCAGTGATCGAGTTTCTTTTGGCGGAAAACCAGGGCATCTCAGATATTCATAGGCGCCTGCAGAATGTCTACGGTAATCTGGCAGTGGACAAAAGCACGATGAGTCGTTGGGCAAAGCGTGTGTCATCATCGCCGCAAGGTCAAGCAAGACTGTCTGATCTCCCGCGTGCGGGCCGGCCGTGCACAGCTGTGACTCCTGCAATGGCGGAGCATGCGAACACACTCGTTCGAGATGATCGACGGATCACCATCAAACAACTCAGTGCTCAACTTGACATCTCTGTTGGTAGTGCTGTCACAATTGTTCACCAGTTGGGATATTCAAAGGTTTGTTCCCGCTGGGTCCCTCGTTGTCTAACCGAACACCATAAAGAGCAAAGGAGAACCATCTGTGAAGAATTGCTTGCTCGTCATGTGGCTGAGGGTGACAATTTCTTGTCAAAGATTGTTACAGGCGATGATACATGGGTTCATCACTTCGAACCTGAAACAAAACGGCAATCAATGGCGCCACACCCACTCCCCTACCAAGAAAAAGTTTAAAGCCATACCCTCAGCCGGTAAAGTCGTGGTTACAGTCTTCTGGGACGCTGAAGGGGTTATTCTGTTCGATGTCCTTCCCCATGGTCAAACGATCAACTCTGAAGTGTATTGTGCCACTCTTCAGAAATTGAAGAAACGACTTCAGCGTGTTCATAGGCACAAAATTCTGAACGAACTTCTCCTTCTTCATGACAACGCAAGACCTCACACAAGTCTTCGCACCCGAGAGGAGCTCACAAAACTTCAGTGGACTGTTCTTCCTCATGCACCCTACAGCCCCGATCTCGCACCGTCGGATTTCCATATGTTTGGCCCAATGAAGGACGCAATCCGTGGGAGGCACTACGTGGATGATGAAGAAGTTATTGATGCAGTACGACGTTGGCTCCGACATCGACCAGTGGAATGGTACCGTGCAGGCATACAGGCCCTCATTTCAAGGTGGCGTAAGGCCATAGCATTGAATGGAGATTACGTTGAAAAATAGTGTTGTGTAGCTAAAAGATTGGGGAATAACCTGGTGTATTTCAATGCTGAATAAAACAACCCCTGTTTCAGAAAAAAATGTGTTGCGTTACTTATTGAACAGCCCTCGTACAAATAAAACTTTCTTTACTTCTTGGAGATCTCCCTTATTTCATCATTATTCCCAAAAAGTCCTATCTATACCTCATTTCTGTATTCTATTCATATTTCTTTCAAAATAATTATTTCTCAGTGTAGAATACTCATTTTGGCCCAAATCTTTTTCATATAACTTCTCAATGCATTTCTTTCCCTATTCTCCATAGTTAGGTTCTTATATAGTCTACCCCTCTTAGGCTAACTTAAATCTACTGAACTCAGATGCTAAACTAAGGCACGAGGCAATGCAGCAGCACATAACAAATTAACACAAACAGCAATGACAAAAAATTCAAATTGGCAAAGCAAACAGCACTAAAATAAATTAGCAGAGCAATTGCAATATTACAACTAATATAAGGCAATGTGCAGCAAACAATAAAAATAAATCAGTAGTAAAACTGGCTTAACAGAGTAATACAAATTCAAAGTTAGTAGCACTATGCCTGGCAAACAGCAGCAGCAAATGCAATAACTTATATCTAAACATGAGAAAGCTCAAGCAGAAAAAATATTACAGTAAAAATGGCCATGTTTAATACCTATGTCACATCTTAACACTAGAGTGATGCATCATTGTAACTTGCTCTAGCAGACAAGTTACCAAGTCACTAACAAAAATTATGTAAGCAATTGCTGTGAAGTGGAAATGTCTTTTTGTGCTCCCTCATTTTTTGGAGTACATCCTTCACAAAGTTATTTTTTACTGGATCTGTAGGCATAAAACATTTATATTAGTACATCTATAAAATTTTATTTTAACCAATGCTGCAGTGCAGCTAGGAACTAGATATTAAACAAAATAGGCAAAGCAATGCATGAAACGTCATTCACTAGCAATATGGCATTTAATAATGCAGTAAACAATCTTTCAACTAGCAAGACAATAGACATGATATGTTTCTCATCATTTCATCTCAGTAAATAACATAAATTAAGAACTCTACAGTGTAATCATGTTTTCAAGTTTGAGGGTGTCATATTTACGATGCTTTCTACAAAGGAATGTGAATAGCGAGGATAATGGCCTCTTTTTTTTCTCCACCTGTGCCTCTGAAAGGCACACACTAATGGCTTTTTTCCAGGCGTCTGTCGCGCAGCTGGGTGCCCAGGACGCATTACGTGAAGGTGGTCACTTAACTTTCTTACCGAAATATTTACGACAGCAGTTTCCGCTACAGTGACAGTCTCATATGAAAATATTTCACAGGTCAAGAATTTGCGTTACAAATCTGTAGAAACAAAATCCTATTGATATAACAGAGTCCAAAAAATTTTCGTCGGCATTGTAATACATTCACGCATTTACATACATTTCACAACTCATTATTCCTTACCTTATTCATTGACACTTCTTCAATATTTCATCATAACAGATATGTAGCATACTCAAATAACTCATATAGCATCAGCTTATTGATCATAAACATACCGCAACAGCATAATACACATAGTCATCGTAATAATAACATCATAACACCTCAGTCAACTCTCAAAATCGTCGTAGCTTCCTCCAATAATTTCAAAACCTAAAAAAAATTCTCTGCTCATTTCAATAGTGTCATCTACCTCAAACGTACTTTAAAATAATGCTCCCTTACCAAATAGATCATTCAAAGCTCTCATAATATCACAATGGGTCCGAAAAAATATGAACAGTTCACAAAGTACAGACAAAATACAATTTCGTAAGTGTGAAGTTATCCAACGGTGTAATTACGTAAACATCTGTAACTGCTGTAGTAAAAAAGATTGTTTCTTTCAGTTAAATGATCAGATAGCTGCGTGATTATGTGTTAGAGAAATATGGTAACGATGTGTAAAGTTGTGTAAGGCTCCTTGTGCTTGCCAAACACATGATACATAAAGTAAGCATGTACCCCCCTGAGGATTAATGTAATTATACTCTCAGGTGTTACAGATTACAGCAATGGAATGAAATGTATCACGGGAAACCTTTGTATCATTGTACTTCAAATATCTTTAAAAATAAATGTTTTAAGTACAAAATTAATCACTCAAATACGTCTACTGTAGCGCTAAACTGTGCGTCATGTTGTAAGATAATCTCTGTGGAAGTCTCGTAGTTATCGTCCTCCGAAAGCTAAGTTCTGCTGAAGTCAATGTACTTACCTCATGATAAACAAAAGTGAAATGCTTTGCGTATAGATATCTTAGTTATTACGCTTATTGTTGTGTTGAAGAAAGTACTGTGTTGTAATGTATTGTTGTGCTACGGTAAAGGCTGTCTCCTTGTAGCTATACCACAAAAGTTACTACTAAAACATGTTTTACTTTCCAGAATAATACAGAAAAACTATACAGATATAAAACAGAAACACTGCAAAAGCAACATTGTAAATTGTCACTCATTAGTAACGTCGTGACATAATTGTGTAGCTGTCACATAAACTAACCACTGTGTCATCTGGTATCTCACAGAAAGTACTTTAAATCCAGAATGAATCTTCAAGTAAACCAAAATGTTGCATTAAAATCTCATTAGCAGTACCAGTATATGTCCTAAGTATGTAAGCCTGATAGTCGTTACATAATCGTGCAACTAACAAGCAAGAATGTACGAATACAACACTGTATCGTCTGTTCACTATAACAATGCATTCGTAATTTCTATTTAAAAATGTTCCCTAGGTTCTAGACTGGATATTTACCTTTAAACATTGTTGCATGTCAACAGTTTCTTAAGTCTGAGAAAGCATACTAGAAATGTGAAGCGAAAAGTTTTATGGCAAAGACAAAGTTAAAAAGCAGATTATCTTTCAATAAACGGTTTTACATGTGAAATGTGGTGTAAACCTTTACTCTTCCTAGTACGCAGAGTTTCAACTTCAACGCAATTATCATGTGGTATACGTCGGATTCTGTAAGGTCCATTGTAAACTAGAAAGAATTTGTGAGTCAAGTGTTTCTTCTTATGTGACAATGAATGAGCTTCAATGAGAACTTTCTGAGCAATATATAATTTCTTTGCATTTGCTTTGTCGTGTAGTTTTCTCCTTTTGTCTGCTGCAGATTTTATATTTTTAATAGCTAAATCAACTATGTCTTTGTGTCGAAGTTTACGTGTATTCGGAAAAGGTACAAGCTCTCTGATTCTGTTCGGTGGTTCTTCATTCTTTACTACAAGAGTAGGTGGTAAAGCAGTGGAGTCGTGAGGCATTTCATTCAGCACGTTTTGAAGTAAGTGTAAATATCTGTCCCAATACTGATGCTTTCTGTGACAATAAAGTCTGCAAAGCGTATTGATTTCTTTCATAATCCGTTCAGACAGGTTACAATGTGGTGAGTACAATGAAATAAAAACAGGTTTGATTTTATGATTCCGAAGCATGCGTGACCAAACAGCAGATCTGAATTGTGGTCCGTTATCTGAAATGACTTTACTAACGTGTCCAACTTCACGTAAGAAATTTTTAACAAAGGTGTTGGATACAGACCGTCCAGTGGCTTTACGTAACGGAGTGAGAAAAACAAATTTTGAAGTAAGTTCAACACCGACTAGAACGTACGAAAATCCATTCGATGTTCTGACAAGGGGTCCCAAGAGATCAACAGTAGCAAATTCTTTTAATTTAGAAGGAATGATAGGAAACAACGGAGCACGATGTGAGATAGGTGATGGTTTCGCCTTTTGACAAAGTTTACAAATAGACAAGACTCTTCGAATTCTCTTTTCCATATCGTTAAAATAACAAGTCGTTCGAAGAATATGATAACATTTTCGTGGACCAAAATGCGCGTAGCTGAAATGAGTGTACCAAATGAGCTTATTAACAAAATCGTCTGGAATGCGAAGTACCCATAGCTTGTCATCAACAGTGCAGCGTTTGAAGAGTATGTTGTTTCTAACCAGATAATAATGCCGAATCTGAGTGTGCGGCTTTTCATGCCATTTACTTTTGATGTCTTTCCAAATCGGATCTTTATCTTGTTCATGAGCAATGTCCTTTAAAGATGTGGTGATGAAGTTTTCAAAGGCGACTTTCTGAATATAAAGAATACTGACATTTTTCTTGAGGTGGCCTTCTGTGTTACTTTTCTCAAGCCCAGCCGGTGCGCGTGACAGTGCGCCCGCAACAATGTTCTCCTTGCCGGGAATGTAGACTATTGTGAAGCGGAATTCTTGCAGAAACAATGCCCACCGTTTTAACCTGTCATGATTTAATTTTGAAGACATAAGAAATTGTAATGCACGATGATCACTGTATACTTTTACGTGCTTACCAGAAAGAAAGAAATGGAATTTGTTAAATGCCCAAACGATAGCTAAAGCTTCTAATTCAGTAACGGAATAATTTTTTTCAGATTTTGTTAGCACTTGGCTAGCTGGATGAGCTAGTACTGGCGCGTTAAGAAGCGATTCCTTCAAAGAATTGAATTCCAACTGTGCTTGTTCGTCCCAGTTCCAAATCGTATTTTTTCCAGTGAGAGAACAAAGTTTTGGTGTAACTAGAATTTGCATATTCAGAAAACGACGGTAAAAATTTACGAGACCTAGAAAACTGCGGACTTGTCTTTTTGTGGATGGAACTGGAA
This sequence comes from Schistocerca americana, assembly GCF_021461395.2. Classification (NCBI taxonomy): domain Eukaryota; kingdom Metazoa; phylum Arthropoda; class Insecta; order Orthoptera; family Acrididae; genus Schistocerca; species Schistocerca americana. Next base: position 649,355,935 of record NC_060122.1, read on the forward strand.
TGGCTCTGATTGCTTCTAACTTTTCAGGATCCGGCTGAATGCCTTCAGAAGAAATAATATGTCCCAAAAACCTCAACTTTGACCTACCGAATTCCAGATTCTGCAAAAATACGTAACAAACTGTTGAGGGTGCGATTATGTTGTTCCCATGAGGCTTCTGCTATTAGAATATCATCCACAAATAAAGGTGATGTTATGTTTTAAGAAATCAGGTAATATGGAATTTAGCCCGCGAATGAACGCTGCTGAAGAAATGTTCAAACCAAAAGGAAGTTTCCGAAATTGATAAGAAACGCCGAAACAAAGAAAAGATGTGTATTTTCTACATTCTGGCTGAAGTTCGATCTGATAAAAGCTGGATCTGAGATCAATAGAAGACAACACTTTCACACCATTAAAATTTTGAAGAAGTTCTTCCATCGTCTACGGCCTGTCTGTTTCAGGACTGATGATAGTATTGATTTGTCTCGAATCTAAGACAAGCCTGATCGATCCATTTTTCTTCTCAACAACATGTAATTAACTGTCGTATGAGCTTACTGCAGCACAATAATGCCCTCATTAAGCATAGATTGTATTTCTGTTCTAACACGGTCCCTATAATGCGCCGGAATTACGTATGGTCTAACACAAAATTTAGTATGCTCACGAACACGAAATTGGTATTGGAATCCCTTCATTGTTCCTGTTTTGTGAGTAAAAACTGTGGAATGTGCTTGTAAAATCTCAAAAAGGTCTTGCCTATCAGTGTCATTACAATTCTCAATTGTTTGAATTTTATTCTGAATTAACTCATTAGTATCAAATATGTCGTCGATATCATCCCTGTCAGTACTTGCAGAGTGATTGTTAGTGTCTAGTTCCGTAGAAAATTCCGAACTGTTGTCTAACAGGAGGTAAAGCCGATTAATTTCTTCGTCATGGTTTGAGAGCCAATCTTCAAATTTCAAAGCTACTGACTTACCTTCTTTTTCTAAAGTTATTTCAGCATCGTGAAAGTTTAAGATTGCTTTGTATTCATTCAAAAAGTCTACCCCCAATATAATTTCCGTCGACAATAATGGAACAATAAGAAAGTTCATAGAGAAGCTGTGGCTTTGACAAAAGAATTCTAAGTTGGTTTGTTGGCGTACATCTACACTTTTTCCAACGATTCCACCTTGTACTTTAATCTGACGTAACGGAAGTGTGGGGCAATCGTTCGATTTGTTGCATTTGCTAAAGGCTGTTTCACTAATTACTGAAATGGGACTGCCAGAGTCAAGTACTGCAGTAAATTTTACGTCATTTACTGTATCAGTCATTGCCTATTGTCTCTTTGTTGGCGCGACGCGTTATTGGGATTTGGAGACCTAACTTCTACAGATTCACCTTGTCGAGAGGGCCCTGCTCTGTTTGAATCCCGCCAGTTCTGATGCAGTTCAGGTCTGTCGTTGCGATCATATCGTCTGTCGTCATATCAGTAGATTCCATAGTTTCTTTCTTGTCGGTCACGTGGTGGATAATTTCTCCCTGAATCGTAACTACGCGCGGGACCGTTGCATCTAAAGTTATTCTGTCTCCCCTAATAATATTTATTTTGGTTCCCATATTGTCTGTTTCTCTGATTGTCTCTGTGATTGTCAGTACTGCGGGGAGGTGATCTTTCCCTGTAATTATTACTACTCTGCCAACGGTTGTCATACGGGTGGTGTTTGTTTTGGTCACGATTTGTGTTGTGAGAATAGCCTTGTCGTGTCCGGTTATTATTTCTTTCATCGCGGAATTGCGACGGATGTGACCTGTAATTGTTGTGTTCCTGTTTTTGCGTTCCGCGATTGTCAGTGTCAATTTCTAATTCTTGTAAGAGTCCCTGAAAAGCTTCAATGTCGTCTTTGCAACGTCCTGCCAAAATAATATGTCGTAAATGTTCAGGCAATTTGATTAAGCAAATGCGGATGAGTTCTGAGGGGCTGTATGGGTTTGACAGGTACTGATTCTTGTGCAACATGTCTTCAAAATATTTCACAAGACTGGAAAATTCAGATTGCTCGAAATGTTTCATCATTATGATGCCATGTTTTACTCGGTCTTGTGTGGCTTGAGACCAATATGCTGAGAGGAAGGCATGATAAAATTCTCCTTCACTGTGACAATCGTGAATGACCGATCGCATTCTTACAGCTGGTTCAATCTCTAAGTAGCCACACATAAATTCTAATCTGTGTTCTAATATCCAGTTGGGAGGAAAACAATGAGAGAATTGATGAAGCCACACTTTTGGATAAATGTCGTTGCCAGAATTCTTAAATGTTTTGAATTTATGTGTAGTAATGAACAGCTTATAGCCAAAATCATCATTCGGCGTGTCGCATGTCGGTCATTGTTACGTCGTTTCGGCGGTTCCATCTCAAAATTCGGTGTACCTTGCCAATTTCTTTCATAATTTCCGAAGTGCCCTGTGTTATTATTTTGTGGCTGTTCCGTAGTTCTATGTCCCTCTTCCCGTATTGGAGCGCGAATGTCCTCTGAAATACGTAATTCTTGTATTACCTGTGTCAGCTGATCTTGTACTTCCCGGATTTCTCTTTGGTGTTGCGTATCAGTTTGATTCTGATTTTGTCTGAATTTCCTAATTTGTTCGCACTCTTCTGTGTCATTAAAGACTACCGGTTTTGTATCATTCAGATTATCATCTACCTTCGTAGATAAATTATTTAGCTGATCCAAAAGTTCAACTACTTTCTCTGATACTGAACTAATTTCCTCCATGTGTCTTTCTGAACCAATTTTCAGAGTATCTACTGTGTCCTTTAAGTTTTCTTTAGTTTTTCCAAGTTGTGTAACCGAATCGGTAGATGTAACTGAGTCAATTTTAGCTTGCAAAGTCTCATGATATTCATGAACAATAGTTTGCAGCTCTTTTATGGCTGCTTCATGATTCTGTAATGCATTTTCATGCCGCGAAAAAATAGGTTGAAAATGCTCACAAATCTGTGTTTTCACGTCATTACAGACTGTTTGACATTTCGATTCAATGTTATGTAAATCACTAGTTAAATCTTCAGGTGTTTGTTCAAGTGTGGTGTCTAACTTTTGAAGCTTTTGCTGTATTTGTCTCTGATTTTGTTCTATTGTGCCTAACTGTTGCTGTGTTTGTCTCTGATTTTGTTCCATTGTGTCCAACTTTTGAAGATTTTGTTCCATTGTGTCCAACTTTTGAAGATTTTGTTCCATTATGTCTAACCTTTGAAGCTTTTGTCCCATTTGTTGCGTTAATTGTAATAACAATGCACTGGTGTCTGGAACATGTTCCTCAGTGCTATTCGGCAATGCATTTGAACCGGCAATATTCGCAGTTTGAAAAGCAGAAAATGTCTCTTGACTTATTTGAAAAAACGGTGAGGACGCAAAACCTGAATCTACAGTATTTGCAAGATTGTGTTCTGTCATTTCGGATTCCTGAGGCAAGCTGTTGCCGACTGATCGATCGATAATGCTTCCCTGTTCACTAATTGTTTCACTGTCTACACCATTGTTTGCAGTCCGCTCCATTTCCTTATGCACAGTTACCAAATTACTACTTTGAACATTAGTTAATTCATTACTCAGTGGCGCTAACACACTGCTTTCGTCTTCACTGTCATTTCTCAGTTTACTTTGGAGCCTAGTATTACGCTTTTCACACGCCATTATTGTCACAATATTTCACACGATAACACAGAAATGCACAATTTGAAGAGCAAAAATAAGAGAACACATTAACGTAGCACTGAAAATAATATCTCGTTAATTGCAAGCGCAGCTGCGAAATACTTGCTGCAAATCTACATGCATGCAACAATTGTTTTACTGTACAACAATGAAAAACTACAACTACAAAGGAAATTCTCTCTATAATTACGCGCTAGCAATAAACAAAAGCTACACTAATTACACAAACTACAAGAAAAAATCAGAAGATTCCAGTGAGGTATCCTCGGCTAAGAGTCGACATATGAAACGTCCCCTTAGAACAATTTATGCATGACTGTGCTTAAACTGACACACAATATTTTTTAGCGCAACGCAATCTGACTTTCAAAAATCCCTAGAAAAGAATGGCCCTGACTAACATTAACCTATGCCTTTCACAAATCACTTACCTCACCAAAAATCTTCGTTACTCGAACTACTGCAATACAGCGAGCACCACTACTGCCAGCTAAATAAAAGATTCAAACTACTGAAGGCACTAACTACTAATAGGCATAGTTAGCAAATGAAAGATTTTGATAGAGAACAAACAATGTATTTACCTCAATAGTGTTCAAAAGTCATAATGTATATAGCAGTTCATGACATCCAGTCTTACAAATTTCAAAACTCCGCCATCTCTCTCCCCACATCCACCACTGCTGGCGGCTCACCTCCAACTGTGCAACGCTACGCGCTGTTCACATCCAGCTGCCCAACACTACAATGCCAGACAACAATGCAAACTAGCCACAGACTGCCCACAGCACAGCCAATGATTTTCATACAGAGCGCTACGTAACGTTGCCAATAAGAAAACATAAACAGCCTACTTACAATTTCTACAAAAAATTATTCACACAAAAATTACAATTATATACAGTAAGATTTGTCTCCCTCCAAATGAGGTAAAGACTTTAACTGATAGAGACACTACCTTACAAAGCATCAAACCATGACATCAAAGTTTTTACAAAGGAAAACAGCTAACACTCTTGTGGTATCGATACAGTCAAATAATATTTACAACAGTTTAACTACAGAAATTTGAATAAAACAAAAAGGCAAAATAAATTAATAGAGCTTTAGAGCTCTGGTGTTACTAGTTCAGAAAAATAGTTGCAGTGGTAACTAATTAAAGCTAACTGTAAACTGTAGTGCTCATACTGCAACCTATCATCAACTAAGTAAAAACTGTGCAAAGTAAACGTAACTTCAAATTGACGGTAAACTGAATATTCAGTTTTAACTAGAGTGATTATTAAAAATTTGTTCATGTGCCTATAAATGTTTCATGTTCCTCACTTTCGTAAATTAGATTTTTTAAAGTGTTTGCTGTTAGATAACGAAGTCATTAAAAACTTTTCTGAAATAACATTTATTGGAAAATAGTGAACAGTCATGGGTATTTGCTTCACAAAGCCTGACGACAGGTAGCACTACAGTGAGTGACTTTGCTCAACCCACCTCCTGTCATGGGTCACTATTAGGTACTACCTAATTCATGTGCTCCATTAACTAACTTAAATGGATCTTTTCATTCGTGGCTATTCCATTCGAACTCTCGCAAGTGTATTTTGTTAAACTGCTGCCTACCTACGCACCTGTGATTAATATGTAATTCCAGTTTCAGTTTAACAATAAATAGTTATAAACTTTTGCTCACTTTTGTGCTGGTGACCGTAGTTTATTAAGCCGCCATCAAATTTGAAACAGTTTCAGCATTCTATTGTTTAGTTCCTTAAGCAATTTCTTTCCTATCACTGTTGTAAATGAGAACTGTCTGTGCAAAAGCGACCAACACATAATTTTCTTTGCAACCTTTGGGTTAGCATTATTATTCGGAATCGACGAGTTTTTTTGTGATATGCGCAACATTAGGTAACACAGATCTTTAAATCATTAACATACCGTAGATTGTAGGTAGGTTATATGATACGTGCGCCAAAGGCGAACTCTGCACCTCAGCATTCCTATGTTTCAGATTAATTGCAGTTTCCTAGTTGTGTGGGAAGGAAATAATTCCTTATCCTGCACTGCCAGGACTCCATAAAATCATCACTGACAGCAGTGAGCAAAGCATGTGCTGCCCATGTTGGAAGTACTAACAAGTACACTGAACGAAATGGAAAGTGTTACATCGTGCAGAATCAGTGCGTTATTTACAAAAATTTGTGGACGTGAGCGTTACATAACGAGTATTAAATGATTAAACTATCATTTCATTCGGAAATGATTCCGTAAATATTATCAGTATGAGGTGTGCCACCGGCAGGCATAAATACTCGTACACTCTTGTATTCTTTGTGGCACTGAAGGGAAAAGTCATGCTTGGAACGAGTGTTGTGACGGTTCAGACGGTTCATATCGGTTGCTGGCTATAAACGAAGGCGAAGTAAATTTTACATTATTAGAAATAAGAGAAACTGGTAACATGAATAACTTAGAAGTACATATCCTCGGTGTAGCGAAGCAGCTTGTATCACTCAATAAACGCAAGATCTTCAATCCAGGTTCAGGGCATGCTAACAGAATATCTCCATACTTAGCAATCACGTACAACCTCTCGCTCGTCGAAAGATCCGTATCTAAAGACTGGGAAGTCACGCAGCTTACACCAATACCCAAAAACGAAATAGAAGTAATCCGCTTAAGTACAGACCCACCTCGCTAACACCGATTTGCAGTAGAATTTTGGGGCATATACTGTGTTCACACGTTATAAATTACCTCACAGAAACAATTTATTGACAAATAATTGTGACATACAATTAGCTCTTTATTCTCACGAAGTAATGAGTGCTATCGACAGCGGATGTAAAATTGATTCCATATGTTTAGATTTCCAAAAGGCTTTTGACACCGCTCCTCACAAGCGATTTTTAATGAAATTGCGTTCCTATGTAGTATCGTCTCAGTTGTGTCACTGGATTCGTGATTTTGTGGCAGGAAGGACACAGTTCGTAGTAAGTGTCTGGAAGTCATCGAATAGAACAGAGGTAATATCTGGCGTTCCTCAAGGAGATGTTATAGACGATTTACGAAATGATACGCACCTCTGGCGTAAGGTTATCTGGGGACGGAAGAATCGGGCCAAATAAGGATTGAACATCACCCGTATCGAGATTTTTATTAACACCCTCAGGGAAAAAGGACTTTAAAACAATTTAAGAACAGTTACTGATAATCGATAAAAACGTTATCAAATATTTCAGTGGGATCAAATGAAAGACAAATAGCTTGAAAGTGGTTCGATGAAACCACTGCGAGGCACTTAATTGTGAATTGCAGAGTAACCATGTAGATGTAGAAGCTGTTGTAAAAGTATACATCCTCCTATAGCATCCGAGACATGCTCTATGGGCGACGAATTAGCGGAATGGTAAGACCAGTTTAGGATTCTTACATTCCTCAATGGTTTCGTGGTGTGAACTGCAACTTTAGGTCAACCATTATCCTGCTGGAATATGCCATTTGAATCCCGGTCTTAAAGGTACATGAACAGAGTTTATCATTCTCGTCGTATTTTGGCCATCATTCGACCTTCTTTCAATAATTACAAAATAAGTCCTTTTGTCAGATCCAATAGCACTCCAAACAATGATTCCAAGAGTCAGATAGGTGCTGGTCTCGATAATTACTGCTTCCTGTAACCAAACGCTGCGCCGTCTACGGTCATCTGGAGGTCGATCTGAATGTTACAAACAGTTGTAAAAGTCGCCGCTGAAGATCACAGAATGCCACACACTGAGCCAGTTGATACAGGATCTATATCATACAAATCTCTGTCGTTTGTGGTATGGTTTCAGCAGTAAACCGACGAATGACAACTCTAGTTCTCAACCCAGCTTTCGGTAACTTGTTCGGAGTGACACTGCCCGTAAACTCCGCCCAATTTGTAGCTGTTGTCATCTGTCTATTCGCCAGAGTCGATCCAACTATCCTCCAGTCTTAAAGTGTGTACCTGCGCCTATTTTTCTTCCCACAGCATTGTACTGCATCTTTCTCGTCACCATTTGTTCAACAGTGACTACACTACAGCAAAGTGTGTGTGCGATGTGTCCGCCAATGATTCGACTTTTGCCGAAGTCCAAAAAATTACTGTAAGCAATACGTTGTAAAGCACGCTACATAAGAGCAGAGAGAGAAATATGAAAAATCTTTCAAATTAAATAATGTCCAAAGCGGACTGAGTCATTGCCTAATCGTGGTTTCAGATCACAAGAAACGTCCGCCCCATCGTTGAGGGAGAAAACTATATTGAAGTTTTTCGTAACAGATGTTTTACGATAAAATACCTTTCTGTCACGCTGTAACTAAGTAATGAGAATACAAAGTGGAATTAATTTGATTGGTTAAAATATTATTTCATGGTGAAATTTGAAATCGTAAGTGCGCCAATTGCTTTTGGCACTGGCAAGTCAGACTTCGTCAAGATAAAACATGCAGGTTTTATGTAATAAATATAGACGGCAATTCTCTCAATGAGATGGCCACAATGGTAGATGAACAGGTCACGACGAAGCCGGCTCCTTTGATCACAAAAACTCATTTCTTGTTCCTTGAGATGAGCTATTGAAACTTAATGCTGACAGTAAAGTGAAGAAGCATAATATAATGAATTTCATTTACTTATTATTCAGGAAGACTCACATGGACAATATGTCCGTATAGATACAAGCCGGCCGAAGTGGCCGTGCGGTTAAAGGCGCTGCAGTCTGGAACCGCAAGACCGCTACGGTCGCAGGTTCGAATCCTGCCTCGGGCATGGATGTTTGTGATGTCCTTAGGTTAGTTAGGTTTAACTAATTCTAAGTTCTAGGGGACTAATGACCTCAGCAGTTGAGTCCCATAGTGCTCAGAGCCATTTGCACCATTTTATAGATACAAGCAGGAGTGAGATCATAAGACCAGGTAACAAGAGAAAAAGGAAACAAATGACAGATTCTCCCTTTTTCTCAAGGAGACAGAAATTAAAACAGCGTTATTATTATATTTCAAATTAAAAAGCAATCGAGTTCTTTTCTCGTTATAAAAACTATTGATTTTTGTAAGCTAAGTTAATCGGCTAAGAAAGAAATAATCACTGTGGCGCTTCAATGTGCACTTTCTCTGGGCATGCTGTGTTACGGATCTTCACAGTTACGTCCCAGTAACATTAGACACACTCATAAACCGTCACGCACTCGCTCCATTGTTGATCTGTAGAAACGATTCCGTTCTATGTTGAAAACAGGCTCGCGTAAGGATGATATATTAAACAACATGTCACACAACCATGGAAATACTTGAGCGTCAGTTTGGCAGGTTTCGGTCAAGATGCTGATCCGGTTTCATTCAGTCCGTAGAATGATCGGCGCAGCAGAGGGCTGTTGATGCGGCCATGGGTAGTAGCAATGACAATATACCACGAGACAATGCTTCCCATGGCGCTGTCCTCACTTGTCTGTGTGTAGCGTGCGCCTCGGGGTGGAGGTGGAACATTTGGAGTTGAATTTCGTGTTGATGTATGGTGAGGCTGTTCAGACATTGTAATGTTCACTTTGAATTATGTAAATTAAACACGACAAAAGTCTACGGGTGACAGCGACAGTTTTCCGAATATATAACATTTTTGAGACAGCCACATAGTGAATCAGTGTCCCCAAGTGGAACTTACCCCTAAATAATGGGAGGCGTGGGTGTGCGGTGGAAGAGGTTGGGGAGAGAAAAGCGCTCTGGTGTATGGTTTTTATAGTGTGGTGCGGGACAGAGACAGATACTACAATGGCGATGCGGTGACGTATTCTCCGCCTCTCTCTGCACAGAGCGCGTCACAAACTTGCACTGTAAGTTGAGCACCTTTCCAGTTAGGCTTCATTACCTGTCCCTCGGTATCTCTCAGCCAATCACGCCAAAGACGTAACTTTCTGCCACTACTGTAGCAAAACTGGGGTCAGAGCACCGCTCTTCCCGAATGCGACTGAAGCATCTTATATACTGGGTCACGTCGTACATTCCATAATAAGAAGGCAAGAATGAGAGAAAAGATGCGTGAATGCTGTTAGCGTAAAATAAAGACAGATCGAGAAGATCGTAGTGGACACCACAACCATAAACTTATAAGAAGAAGGCGGCGTTTTTCCACTTGGGGTGCATTTATTTAGGATTCTTCATCGTTGCATAAGTAGTTTTGGATTTTTAAGCCACTATTGAATCCTTAGCCGGAACAAGGTGCCGTACGAATAGAAGCACGTAATGTGAATTCGCTGGCTTTTTCGTACGCATGGCATCTTTTTCTAGTTAAACACTAGATAATGGCTTATAAGTTCGAAACTAGATGTAGGACGTTGAAGTAGTCTAAATATACACGACATCAATGGAAAACTGCAGCCTTCATTTAACACATGGAGAAGCTCTATCAGAGGCAGTCCGTTAATTTCCACTACTGTGTGTCAACGGTCTTGCCTCGCAGAACACACCAGCCCCCGTCAGAGCACTCAAATTAAGCAACGTCGGACGTGTCTTGTACTTGGGTGGGTAACCGCCCGGCAACGCTACGCGCTGTCGAGTGCTTCCCCTTTGCCTTTGCGACAAAAAAGAGGAGGGATGGTGGCGTAAGGTTCCTGATCACCAGACTTTGAGTGGCGTAAGGTTCCTGATCACCAGACTTTGAGCCAATGTCCTGGATTAGACTCCAAACCTATCCGCAGCTCTTGGAATAATGCACTTGACACTGTTGACGGTTGTCCATCCGTCAGATGGGGATGCTATTTGAGAGGCGTAGGCTGTCTGCCGGCACCCCGTTTCTTCTCTTTCTTGTCTCATCATCATACAACGCAAACGCGACACCACACTGGACACGGTTAACACACGACTCTCAGACCTCGAGAAATAAAGGTGCCAGTGTGCACGAAAGATAGTAAAAACCTTTCCAGTTAGGCTTCTTTACCTGTCCCTCGGTATCTCTCAGCCAATCACGCCAAAGACGTAACTTTCTGCCACTACTGTACTGTCTGGGGGGCACGGATGCATGTGGCCATAGGAGGCTGAGGAAAAGTTCAAATTTGACCAAGATGTGGAAGGCAGTCGGCCTTGTCCAAAATGAATTTCTACTCTGCAGCAGAGTGAGCGCTGATATAAAACTTCCTGGGAGATTAAAACTGCGTGCCTGACCAGGATTCGAACTCAGGACCTTTGCCTTTCGCGGGCAAGCGCTCAAGTAAGTGAGGTGCCCGACCACGTGTTTGAGTAGCTCAGCTGGTAGAGCACTTGCCCAGGAAAGGTAAAGGTTCCAAGCGAGAGTCCCAGTCCGGCATACAGTTTCAAACTGCCAAGATATTTCAAAGACTAAGGAAAATTAGGACTTAACTTCCCATTGACTGGGAGGTCATTGGAGGCAGAACAACGCCGATAATCATTCTGGTGTTAGCAAAAGTAATCACTGTAAAACAAAAAAAAGCTTTGTTTATCTGGGGCTAATATACAGATGGGATCCATATCGATCAAATTTTGTTTTGCTCTTTAGAAATATGTAGAGCTGCATAAAAGTGAAGATTTGAGGGTGCTCGTGACTCGGGTGTGGATAGGTCAATGGGTAAGAGCGTTGCCCGCGAAAGCACAGTTCTAGGTTCGTGTCCCAGCTCGGCGCACATTTTCAGTGGGCCAGGAAATTTCAATAGAGCGCACATTCCGCTGGAAGAGTGAAAGATTCATTTTGGAACATAAATCAACTTGACGTGAGCAACAGTTTTGTTTGGATGGCTTTGTAAAATAGTCATACTGTGTGTATTCTGTTCACAAGTCGTTATAGTATTTGTTGTTTTGGACTCTATCGCCAAAGGAAATAAATCTAACGATGAAGAGAATTTGTAAGGAGAACTTTACTGCATTTTCAGAAAACAATGGGTGACTGAAAGACATGGTCATGCGCCCATTGCAGATGATACACACGACGGATGTTTTAACACGGCAACCACAAATGAAAACATGGAGAAACTCCATTATTGGCATTGTACCGTCAGAGGTGAAAGATGCGTTAATTAACTAATGACACATTTGTGCAAGATGGGCGCCATTGCTGATCAAAAGCAAGTGCAAAGGCAAACTGCTCATCCACGTTTGATTCTTTTTAAAACGAAATTAATTATGTTCAAGGGAACAGCAACAGAAGTTGTGGGTGGAAAGTAATTGCTGTGATTTAAAAGAAGGGAAGTCAGTTTCATTTACCGACTAACGTGGCAGACGGCCGCGGTGGCCGAGCGGTTCTAGGCGCTTCAGTCCGGAACCGCGTGACTTCTACGGTCGCAGGTTCGAATCCTGCCTCAGGCTTGGATGTGTCTGATGTCCTTAGTTTCGTTAGGTTTAAGTAGTTCTAAGTTCCAGGGGACTGATGACCTCAGATAGTGCCATAGTGCTTAGAGCCATTTGAACCATTTCAACCAACATGGCGCAAGTGTAACACATGGGATTCTCGTTCGGGAGGAAGGCGTTTCAAAATCCCGTCTTACCACGCAGATTTAGGTTTTAAGAGGTTTCCGTAAATAGCTTATGAAAGAGACCGAAATAATCCCAAGGAAAGGACACGGACCATTTATTTTTCTATCCTAACCCAGTCTGAATTCTCCATCTAATGACTTCATCATCGACAACATTTCCATTCTTAAATTTCTTTCCTACTTTTAATTTCATCTGCATTTATGGTTACGGCAAGATCTTTGTGAATGGTAAAGTATATTTAATGATAATCTAACACAGCATAAAACAATAACTGGTGTACTACATATGTCCTATGTACCAAATGAACGAAAAAATATCCGAGAGAAACCTTGAATTTGAAAGACTGGAACAGTTTTCATTTCCATAATTATCTAACCATAGGGATGCACTAGCAACAGGTAAACTGAGAAATATGAAGTACTAATTGTCGAAACACCCACTATGTAATTATCTGTTAAATCCATTTAATCCTACCGCTTAAAACCGGAGGGTCTGGAACACGTTTTGGATCTCATGATGTGGTTAGGGCAGCCTTAGATGGGTATTTTAGCGGCCATTTGGGAACTGAATTTATGACATTTTTGGAGAAGGAAATTCATCTATAGGAACTGGATTCTGTAAATATAAATGCTGTGAAACTCCTTTGACTTCCGGAAGGCCTTCGAAACAGTTCGGCGCTGTCTCGTGGAAAATAAAACAGGAAACTACGGAATCTCGAACAAGCTTTGTGACTGGATTCAGGATTTCTTAGCAAATAGAATTGAACACGTCGCTCTTAACACAGTGCAACCGCTAGATGAGATGGTAACGTCGGTCTGGAATCTTACTGACTGGAGTAGAATTGCCTTCAGTGATTATCCCTCTTCGAACTGAGCCTCGATGACCATCGAAGACGTATCTGCAGACGCCCAGGACAGCGGTGGGATGACAACCTGACTGTCGCCGGCCGTACGGCCCGACAACCAGGAGTCATGGTATGGAGTGCCACGTCTTTTCGTAACAGGACTTCGTAGGTTGTCATCTGAGGCACCCTTACATCGCAGTAGTACGTCGACAGCATTTGATGCTCCGCTTTGTTGCCTTTCTTGGGAAACCATCTTGAGCTTACATTTCAGCAAGGTAATGTCCGTCGGCGCACTGCGAGAGTTTCTACTCTTTATCTTTGTGCTTGCGAAACTATACGTTAGCCAGCAAGTTCTCCAGATCTCTCCCCAACTGAGAATTCCCCACTGTCAATCAATTCCAAGCCGAATAACTGCTTGCAAAAGGGCCAGAGATGCACCATCACGTTACTGAGTTGCTCAATTTGTGAAGCTCTTTCTCTTGAGTAAACATTCAAGTTCCTGTGAAGTTGTAATCATTTGTTTTTCTCTACTTTTACATCACATCTACCAGTTTCCGCCCCATTCGGATAATTCTTTGGGTGGTGTGTCGCTTTATAAAAGTTGCAACGTAAGCAATGTGTAACGAAAAGATAGTAGACCTTCAGATGGTCCACAACAGGTGCGAAAATTGACAGTGACGAAGTGGATGTAACAAGTTATTCCAAACATGTCGGAGGATTCATTACATTTCGACTACTTTAGACGACAAATCACAGTGAACAGTAACAAATTTAAAACAACGGGGAGCAACCGTCCGAAGTGATCTAATATGGAACCACTAACTGGAGGAAAAGAAGATTCAAGGCTGAGATTATTTAGAAAAGTGCTATGGAAATCTAATTCATCTAAGAAAGGTGTGAGATACGAAACACTCCTTCGACTGAATCTTGAGTGTTGGTCGTCATTCTCAAAGCCTTATCAGATACGATTAAAATAGATAGACAAGATCCACCGAAAAGCGGAGTGTTTCGCCACGCATTAGTTTAGTGAACGCTACAGAGATGTTTACAAAACTCCAGCGACAAACGTTGCAAGAGGAGCTTCATTAATTACTGTTAAGATTCTGATAGTGTATGTTCTGTAAAGAATGAACCAACTTATTACTTATTTCTTTATACATTTCGCAAAATGAGCACCATGGGGAAATTCAAAAATTCAAGTTCTCGCTGAGGTTTGTATACAATCGCTCTTAACGCCAACCATTCGCAAGTGGAAAAGAAAAATAGGAGGGGGAGGGGCTGGAAATGATTGTGCGAAATACCTTCAGTCATGGAATTTAAGGTGGCTTACGTATTACAGAAGTGGATGTGAAGAAAGAGTCGTATGATGTTCCTTGATAGAAGACTCGCAGGGGTTGATTCTGTCGCGTAATCTAATAAGGTTACCCTCCTGCGCGCACCATGAGGAATATCGTCGCAGAATAAGAGAGCTACGCTTCAATTACATATGTTAGGCGTAGGTGACTGTAATGTGAGGGTGCTGTATGATGATGAGAGAAGGGAAAAAGTGAAACTCGTTGAGGGCACACAGCCTATTCCTCTGAACAGCAGTTCCGTGCTTAAGTTCTCCATCCAGCGGTCGAGCACCTTCAACTGTATCACGTCAGTCCATGCGACACTGCGGAGAGGGTCGAAAAACAATAGAGGACATTGGCGTCAAGAACGTTGTTGTTGTTGTGGTCTTCAGTCCATAGACTGGTTTGATACAGCTCACCATGCTACTCTATCCTGTGCAAGCTTCTTCATCTCCCAGTACCTACTGCAACCTACATACTTCTGAATCTGTTTAGTGTATTCATCTCTTGGTCTCCCTCTACGATTTTTACCCTCCACGCTGCCCTCCAATATTACACTGGTGATCCCTTGATGCCTCAGAATCTGCCCCACCAACCGATCCCTTCTCCTAGTCAAGTTGTGCCACACATTTCTCTTCTCTCCAATCTATTCAATACCTCCTCATTAGTTATGTGATCTACCCATCTAATCTTCAGCATTCTTCTGTAGCACCACATTTCGAAGGCTTCTATTCTCTTCTCGTCCAGACTATTTATCGTCCATGTTTCACTTCTATACATGGCTACACCCATAGAAATACTTTCAGAAACGACTTCCTGACACTTAAATCTATACTCGATGTTAACAAATTTCTCTTCTTCAGAAACGCTTTCCTTGCCGTTGCCAGTCTATATTTTACAGGGTGGCGCAGGGGAACGGGAAATTTTGAACGTTACAGTTGGCAGCACTGTAGCGCCGGCAGATGTTCAAAACTTTGCGCAATTGATGTGAATGCATTGCCATTTAGTAATCATGGAGAGCTGGACTGGTGCGGAACGTGCAGTAGCTGTGAGAGCGTTTTACAAAAATGGTGACAGTGCGACTGCCACGCAGAGAACATTTCGACAGCATTACCAGCTTGGACGTCATGGACGTGTCCCATCTGCGCATGCGATTACAACGTGGGTGCGTAATTTTGAAGAAACAGGATCTGCCTCGAAAAAGAAACCTCCAGGTGGCATTCCAACGGTACGTACCCCAGAGAAAGAATCGAGAGAAGTCCTCGCCGCTCCGTTCGACAGCATGCATCTTCGCTAGGGATTAAGCGACGAACCTTACAAAGAATACTGCACGAATTAGACTTCCATCCCTATAAGTTGTAGATTGTGCAACACTTACATGAACGAGACCCAGCGTCACGTATGGAGTTTAGTAGCCAGATATTGGCTAAAATCAACGAGGACGCAAATTTCCTTGATAACTTATGGATATCACACGAAGCCCATTTCCACCTGAACGGATTCGTGAACAAACAGAATTTTCGTTATTGGGCACAGGACAATCCTGGTGAGTTTCACCAGCGACCACTACATAGCGCCAAAGTCACAATATGGTGTGCTGTATCATGTCATGGTGTTATCGGCCCTTATTTTTTTGAACGTGCGGATGGTAGTGCAATGATAGTAACATCCGCTCGATGTGTTGAAATGCTTCAAACAATCTTTACACCGAGACTGTACGAGCTTAATCTCAACGTCGAAAACATGTGGTTTCAGCAGGACGGAGCCACGTCACACACTGCTCGACATTCGATGGCAGCAGTCCGTCAATTGTTTGGAAGACGCATTATTTCACGCAACGGTGACATTGCATGGCCTGCGAGATCCCCTGATCTTAGTGTGTGCGACTTCTTCCTGTGGGGATATCTTAAAGGCAAGGTGTACCGTACACGTGCTGCAACAATCCATGAACTGAAGGAGAACATTGAAAACGAAATCACTGCCATTCCCCAAGATTTGCTACACCGCACATTCCAGAGTTTTCATAACAGGCTGTTAGAGTGTGAACGCCGAATGGGAGCACATCTTTCCGATCTCATCTTTAAAAAGTAAAGAGACATTTTTGGACATTTTGATTGTAAACACATACTGAATAATGGCATACTGAATACATTCACTTTCGTTAATAAATTACTAGTTTTATGAATTTATTCATGGAAATGACGTTATTTCGAAATTTCCCGTTTCCCTGCGCCATCCTGTATATATTCTCTACTTCGACCATCATCAGTTACTTTACTCCCCAAATAGCAAAACTCCTTCACTACTTTAAGTGTCTTATTTCCTAATCTAATTCCCTCAGCATCGCCCGACTTAATTCGACTACATTCCATTATCCTCGTTTTGCTTCTGGTGATGTTCATCTTATATCCTCCTTTCAAGAGACTGTCCATTCCGTTCAGCTGCTCTTCCAGGTCCTTTGCTGTCTCTGACAGAATTACAATGTCATCGATAAACCTCAAAGTTTTTATTTCTTCAACATTGTCAAAAGCTTTCTCTAAGTCTAGAAATGCTAGAAATGTAGGTTTGCCTTATATATGTTAGGCGTAGGTGACTGTAATATGAGGGTGCTGTGTGATGATGAGAGAAGTGAAAAACAGAAACCCGTTGAGGGCACACAGCCTATTCCTCTAGAACAGCAGTTCCGTGCTTAAGTTCTCCATCCAGCGGTCGAGCACCTTCAACTGTATCACGTCAGTCCATGCGACAATAAGAATTCTGATCAAGAACTTTACGCCACCACCTCTTCTCGCTTTGTTGGCCACATACTGATGGCTGTCTCCGAGGCAACGCCACCACACCGGCATCTGTAAGCGAAATGGGCTACGGAGGCTGGAGATATAGAGGTAGATGGATATAATTTATATTGCACTGGCCTGGCAATTAGCTACAAAATAAGTGCATTTTTTATTTTAAACCAATGGTCTCACCCATTTTTTTAAATTTATACCCACGTCTGCGCACTCCACGGCCTCGAAATTTGTTCCGTGCCCTTCCTTGTATTTGGTGCTTATCGCTTCTCATGTACAAAGATCAGCTAAACATAGCTGCTTAATAGGGAATTGGTACATTTTTCCAAGTTTTGGAAAGAAGTATAGCAATGATCCTGTGGGGCATAGGTTTGACAAATTCTTGGCAGGTTTCTGGATGTGTGTGGCACCGTACGTCCACGCACATTTTACGCAATTCCTGGAGAGTATATGGTTTTTGGGCATGGAGCTGGCACCCTGTAATTTCCCCTTTCTATATTGATTGTTTGTTAATGAATGATGCTCAGGCTCCGGCTAGCTCGCGGTAGAATGTTTGCGAGGAAAGACACAAAAATGAATTGTCTAGCTGCACTTCATTTAGGCCGAGTGCATGTTAGTTGTACCGGCTTACTCAGATGAATACTTGCCCCCGACGTGTACGAGCCTAGCTACACGTAAATGCATACAAACTACGATTATTGCCCTAATCATGATTACAGCTATATACATCTAGAGTTTATCTATGAAAGTTTACAATTCGCTTGAGCTAAATAGTCTGAATCAGCACGATAACTTTCTATAGCACCAAAGAATATCTATGAATGCTGCGCTCTGTTGATAATCTATGTTGTCGCACAGATGCATCGTTCATGAGCACGTAATATTAAATGGGCTGAAAGAAATGTCAAACACTGTAAATTCACTTTATGTTGGTTTATTCTAGTCTAAGCACATCCTATCATTGCCTTAAAGAAGTAATCTTTCTTTCAGTTGGGTGGAATTAGTTACGCAAATTCAGCCAAAGAGTTTACAGCAAGATCCAGATTACGCTATTTACGTAAATACAGTTGAGGTATATTCCTCACCGTTTAAACTATTCATCACTTCCTATCTTTTGAACTCTTAATTGTTTATCGCATTGGGTATAAGTACAGTCTTTCATTGATAATAATCAAATTAAGACAATATAATCGTTTATTTTCCTAGCTTGAATTACTTCAAAGATGTTTTCGAAGTAAAGTTGCTGGTTTACCTCTTTCAATTTTTAATCATTTCTAGCAGATCGCAAATCTTCAAAATGTGACAATCCATCTCGTATCGCCTACCAATATTACGTACGAGCGCACAAGTTCAGTTACGACACGCCAAAGCAAGCGCCAGAAGCACATTTAGCTTCTGTATTTAGCAGTGTCCTCAAAGAGTACTCACAAGGAGTATTCTTTGAGGTCACTTGTTATACTCCGTGCTCTACAAGTTTACTACTTTGCGATCTACTATTATTTTATTTTGAAACCAATAGATTCTACTTCTTTTTTATTCTTTTTCAAAACATCAAGTTACTTTGTTACCAATGTAAGACGTGTAAGAGATATAGAGGTGACAGGAAGGTTTCACCAAGAATCTTTTTATATTTTTATATTACTTTGTTTTCAGTCTACTTGCTACTAGTCATGCAATGTTAGTACAGAGGGACTTTGTTTTTCTTTTTAAGAAATCTGGATCTTTGGCTTGGGGCTTGTATTGGGGTGTGAGGACTAGATTTATATTTTTCATTTTTACGTCCAAATGGTAGCGGCGTTACAACTCCATAGCGTGCCAGGTGTACTTCATAGCGATCAGATCAAGCAAATTTGGCGGCCAAGATGGCAAATTGCTCCTCAGACCACTGTGGCACGATACTGGCATTGTGAGATTTGAAGTTATCCTTGGAAGATGCCATCACCAGTAGGGGAGACATCAGGCACGAAGGGCTGCATGTGGTCCGAACTAACGTTCAAGTAGTTTACAGCTGTCATACTGCCGTTAATTACTATCATAGGCTCCATGAAAGCTCAGCTGAGTGTCCCCACAGCATAACATTGCCTCACTGGCCTAGGTCCCTGCACCAGTCCACGTTTCGAAAAGTTATCCGCGTGAGTCACAGCGAGATCCATCTGACCAGACGAAACGTTTCCACTGACCTACGGTTCAATCTCTGTTATACCGTGTGTACTGCAATCTTAACTGATGATGTCGTTGGGTCGCCATTGGTATACATAGGAGTCGTATTTTGCGGAGTCCCATCTTAACAATGTGCACTCAACGGTGTGCTCTGAAACAGATGTGCTTGCACAGCACTGTACTTTATCAAACCTGTCACAGACTCCCACCTACCCTACTATACAGTGTGGGCAAGTTTTCGACCTCCACGTTTTTTGATTAGACGTGGACATCCAACAGCTTGTCACCTTCTTGTAGTTTAATCGTGTTTCCCCCACTTCCCACAGATGCTCATGACAGTAGCACACGAACAACCTACCAGCTTCTCCGTTTCAGAGATGCTCATTGCCAGGTACCGGGCCACAACATTCTACCAATTGTGAAAGCCTCGTAAGTGAGTGGATTTTCCCTTTTGTGTGCCATAGCGTCGCGAGAATGGTTTCGCATTAACCCTCGCAATATCAAAGGCAGGCGGTGCGACTACTTTATGCCCACATTTTGAATATATTGTTGTGTAGTAATTACTGCATCTTTTGAAATTTCGAAAAATAATATTTACTGTTTTTAATGATTTTGTACCAGAAGCCGTAATTGATTTGAATTTTTCAGTAAAACGTAACCCAAAAACTGAATTCTTAGTAGTAAGTGTACCTTTTTGTCACCAATTTCATATTCATATTTTCAAGTTCAGAACCCTTCTTAAACATCTACATATATTTTAAAAAGTGTATTGTGAGTCAAACTCTAAGAAAATTAACGAAATCTGTACTTTTTTTAAAATTTTTTGTCATGGTCACAAAGTATCTCCCTCCCTCTGTGTACATGTTACAGAAAACGCGTCGGTACTGTTAAGATTGTGCTGAAAGATATTTTCAGGTTCTGTACCCTGCCTATACATCAGTGCCTATTTGAAAAGGATATTATAAGTTAAAGTTAACAACAATTAACGAATTTTTTAATTTTTTGTGATGGGCATAAAGTGACCCCCTCACTTGGTGGTGCGCAATATGGAAAATACGTTGGCATTGCCAGGGTTAACGTCTCTTCTACATATATACTTTCCTTACCCTTTCACGTGCCTTATCACCATCAGGTGGCGCTCAATCTCGTCGCGAGCTGAGGTCATAATGTTTTGGCTTGTCAGCGCAATTCTCAGTACCACGTAACTGAAAGCATGCTACATGATGTGGTCGAAGGAACGTCGTGTGCCGGAGGATGAGTGAATCGATCCTTGCAACAATCGCAGTTGCTGTCGATCTGAAGTGTAACGGAAATTCAAGGGGAGTGGGAAACGGCCGTTGTGGGCAGCTTTCACTGCCACACCATTTCGTGGCAAACCACGCGTGAGTTCGTGCCGTCTACGAAGGTCGCCGCTGGTGCGGGATCAGACGAGGAGAGGCCGGTTGCCACAGAGGCCGCTGTTTGCCCGGCGCCACGGTGCGGAATAACGGCGTTGCGGACGGGAGACGTCCGTGACGTCACGCCCGCATTCTTCACCCGGGCGACAGCAGTAGGCTCCCCACTCAATGGTAGCAGAGGGCCGCGGCGAGGACGTCCCAGCCACGCAGCAGTGCCCGTCGCCTGTCGAAATGCATCGGCGCAAGGGAAAATTCTTCCTTGGCTAAGCTCCGTGATACTTGGAGTCGTAAAGTAAACTACATACGATATCTCTTGTCGGGGTTCTGAGCGGATTAATGTTAGGTTTGTGCAAAAATTCGTAGCGTTTTCGTTTTGCGTGTTGGTATTCCGGTTACTATAGATTTATTTATCGATTGTCATTTTTATTTGTAGTTCAGCGTTGCTATTTGGGTTTACATACTGTCATTTTGTCATTTGGAGATAGTAAGTGGATAACACTAGAAAACGGAGTGCCAAATGGAGATATCGGTACATTTCCGACATTTCCTCTGTTTGAGTTCAATAGAGGGATAACAGCACCGGAGGCAGCCAGAAACATTTGCACTGTGTGCGGTGATAATGCCGTTGGAGAGAGCACGGCAAGAAAATGATTTTCCCGTGTTAAGGACGATCGTTTCGTCAGTAGTGACTCCCCACTCTCAGGAAGACCTTCGGGGTTGAGGGAGAGATCGTTTAAGGGGGGTAGGACGTCAAACGGGCCGACCTGGAGCAGGAGAGGCACCACACGACATTTTAATTTCCACTGTCTATACTTTTACAAATAAATTCATAAAACTTTGTCAACACGACCAGGAAGGATTCAGGATTCAAACTCATAGCAATGTAAGTTCAAAAGCATAAGAAAATAAATTTTTTTTACGTGTGAAATTTCATCATTTTTTCACTTACTATTGGCTGCATTCGTTGCACAAGTAAGAGAGATTCATCGATGAATTTTGCACAGCATACAAACCATACTAACAGGTGTATGAAACTCCAGAATTTATTTAATTAATGAAAAAATGAATGAGCTATTACATTTTAAACTTCATGTTTAGAAAAAACTCAAATTTTATGGTTAAATATCTCAATTTTTAGCACAGTTCTTAATAGATTTGGAAAATCCTACAGTTTGATACACCTGTAAGTATGGTTTGTATGCTGTGCAAAATTCATCGAAGAATCTCCCTTACTTATGAAGAAAAGTGTACCTATAGCAACGAATGCAGCCAATAGTAAGTGAAAAAATGATGACATTTCACATGTAAAAAGCTATATTTTGTTATATTTTTGAACTTCCACTTCTATGAGTGTGAATCCTGAACCCTTCCTGGTCATGCTGATAAAGTTTTTTGAATTTATTTGTAAAAGTATAGACAGTGGAAATTAAAATGTCCCGTGGTGCCTCTCCTGCTCCAGGTCGGCCAGTTTGACGTCCTACCCCCGTTAAACGCATTGAAACCCAATGATCCACGTCAGTATACTCGAGAATTGTAAAATGTGATGAACTGTGATCATTCCACTATCGTGCGACATTTTGATGCAGTGGAAGAGGTTAAAAAATCAGGTGAATGCGTACCCCATGCTCTAAGCCAAAATCGCAAAAATCAGCGGTTGACCATATGTGCATCTCTGCTTGCTCATCATCAATTGGCCCGTGAGCTACACCGCAAATTCCTATCCCGTATCGTTACTGGTGGCAAGACATGGTGTCTTTATGCTAAGACATGGAAATGAAAGGAATGGTTGAGCCCAAAACAAGAAGCAACTCGCCGTACAAAGACTGCGTGCATCCACAAAAGATAAAGTTATTCATCTGGTGGAACAGCGACGGTGTGTAGTACAACAAATAGTACAACAAATTGCTGCCCGAGATGCAACCATCACTGCTGACATTTGTTGTTAACAACTGAGACGTCTTGCAGATGCAATCCAAGATCAAAGACTGCTTGCAGTGATGTTACTCCACGACAATCCCCCCCCGTCAGTTTTTAGACTGACAGAAAACGCTATAAAGTAGTTTGGTTGGGGAGTCTTACCGCATGCACCTGAAACCTCCGCTTTGAAAAATTAAGAATGACTGTGCTGGTAAACTTCTGCGTTATTTGATTTTCAAACAGCTGAGCAAAACTCAACGTACTCAAACAGTTTTCTCTTTACTTATTCTAACCATCACTAAACTGACACACAATATTTTTAGCGCAACGCAATCTGGCTTTCAATAATCCCTAAGAAAGAATGGCCCTGACAACAATAACCTGTACCTTTTATGAATCACTTACCTCACAAAAATCTTCGTTACTCGAACTACTGCAATACAGCGAGCGCCAATATTTCCAGACTTCCAGCTAAATAAAAGATTCTGACTACTGAAGGCACTAACTACAGATAGGCATAGTTAGCAAATGAAAGATTTTGATAGAGAACAAACAAAGTTTTTACCTTAATAGTGTTCAAAAGTCGTAATATATGTATCATTTCATGACATCCGGTCTTGCAAATTTCCTTTTTCTGACGGACACCAATCCAGATCGTCCGCTCTCAAAACTCTGGCATATCTCTCCCCACGTCCACCACTCACCTCAAACTGCCCAATGCTTCGCGCTGTTCACACACTACACAACCGAATATTCCAACAATGAGTCCAATCAGCCACAAACTGCACACAGCGCAGTCAGTGATTTTCATACAGAGCACTACGTAGCATTATCAACACAAAACCCTAAACAGCCTACTTACACACTTTGTTCACCTAATCTTGTACCCACAGATTTTCGCCTTTTTCGCTCTTCATGGAACAACCTTCAAGGAAAGGAATTTACGGATGAAAATGCTCTCCGAACAAAACTCGATGAGTTCTTCACGTCTGAACCTCACGATTTCTACAGTCGCGGAATCGAAAAGGTACCTCACAACTAGCAGACTGTTGTAAATAGTGAAGGAGAATATAATATCGTTGATGACTTAAGTCTGTGTTATGTGTATCTTCTGTGTTTATTAACTTATGTAGAAACGCTATGAACTTATGCAGCAACCCAATATTACGCAGCTGACTTAGGCGAGTAATCCGTAAAATATCCTCAACGTAAATACATTTAAATTTAAAACAATAACAAACCTTTAAATGAACTACTGACCCATTATTTTAAATATAAATGTCATGGTCGTACAAACAGCTGTATCTCATTGCAAATACTATAACTCTGTGTTATTTTATTCCTGGACATTTATCTTAATGCCAATCTTGATCAAAATATTTGCTCATAAGTTGACTTTATTATTATTATTATTCACGTTTGGGCCCTACTGGACCACGCGAAGTACAATCACGGCGCATTCAGTTATTTTCTTTTAGACTTTCTCTCTGCCCAAATTGTTTTCATTCTCTCGGAATGAGCTCTTTTCCTTTCATCAGACCATGTGGTTCCAGTTTTCTTTGGTTTTTCAGCTTGACCAACTACCCAGTCATGAATTTTTTGCCTAAATAATTTTCTGTCTTGAATTTCATCTTCCTTTATATCTGCCTCTTTCATGTCCTCTTTTATAGCAGCAATCAATTTTATTGTCTCAAATTTAGCTTTACTTCGATTTTCGTAGAATTCCACTACTTGTTTAGTTAGTCTGGTAGCATCCATTCTTTTAATATGCCCATAAAATTTTAATCTGCGTTTTTTCATATCCGAATATATGCTGGTGTATTGTTGAATTTCACTATTTGCTCTTAGCCTGTATGTTCCTTCTTCAGTATATTTTGGACCTAGAATTTTTCTGATTACTTTTCTTTCTCTTTTTTGGATTTCTTGAATGTCCTTTTTTCTGTTTAAAATTAGCGTTTCAGCCCCATAAAGGCACTCTGGTTTTATGACCGTGTTGTAATGTCTCAATTTAGAGTACCTCGAGAGACATTTTTTGTTGTAGATGTCTTTTGTAAGTCTAAAAGCTGTCTCCATCTTTTGACAACGAATTTCATTTCCAATTTTTTCTAGACCAGTCTCTGAGATTGTTTCACCTAAATATTTGAATTGCGAAACTCTTTTGATTTTTCCATGCTTAGTTTCCAAAAGTTTGGGTGCCAGTTTGTTGCTAGTCATATACTGTGTTTTTTCAAATGAGATTTGGAGACCTACTCTTTCTGCTGTTTCTTTAAGAATTTCTATTTGTTTCTGAGCAATTTGGATGTCCTGCGTTAGAATAACCAAGTCGTCTGCAAAGGCCAAACAGTCTATTCGAATATTTGTTCGTCCTAATTTCACTGGTTGGTCAATTTTGAACTCCAATTTTCGTTCGCGCCACTCTTGTATTACTTTTTCTAGAACGCAGTTAAATAGCAACGGAGAGAGTCCATCACCTTGCCTCACGCCTGTTTTTATTTCAAAGGATTCTGAAATTTCTCCTCTGAACTTTACTTTTGATTTTGTACCAGTTAGCATGTCTCTGATAATTGCCGTGGTTTTAGGATCCAGGCCTTGTTCTTTCACAATTTGGAAAAGAGATTCACGATCCACTGAGTCATAAGCCTTTCTAAAATCTACAAAGGTACAAACTAGTTTTTTATTGTAAATTTTTTGATGTCTGAGAATTAGTTTGAGGACTAAAATCTGTTCTGGGCAAGATCTATTTGGCCTGAAACCTGCTTGATGTTCGCCAATTTTCCATTCAAGTTGTTGTTGTGCTCGGTTCAGAAGACATTGAGAGAGGATTTTGTATGTGACTGGAAGAAGAGAAATTCCTCTGTAATTATTAACATCAGTTTTGTCTCCCTTCTTATGAAGTGGGTGAATCGAGGCGGTTTTCCATTCATCAGGAATTTTTTCAGTTTGCCAAATGTTTTGCATGATTGAAGTAATTTCTTTAACGGTTTTTGGACCAGCTGCCTTTAAAAGTTCTGCAACAATTCCATCTTCACCAGATGCTTTGTTGTTTTTCAACCTATGAATTTCTTTAATGATTTCCTCTTCATTTGGTGCAAGTGAAACTGGATTGCATTGTTGGGGAATTTTTGGTGTAAATCTTTCTGTGGGCTCGGGGCGATTTAGAAGATTCTTAAAATATTTAGAAAGTTCTTTGCAATTTTCTTGGTTGTTAAGAGCCAACTGTCTATTTTCCTTCTTGAAGCAAAGATTCTGGGGTTGGTACCCCTTTATTTTGGTTTTAAAAGTTTTATAAAAATTTCTGGTATTGTATTTCTGAAAATCTTCTTCAATTTCTAAGAGTTGACTATTCTCATATTGTCTTTTTGTTTGTCTAATTAGTTTTGAAGTGTCTTTTCTAGTTGTCAGGAATGTATCATATGTGTCTTCTGTCTTGTTGCTATTCCATGCTTTAAATGTCTCTTGTCTGGCTTTGATTGCATGATCACAGTTTTCATTCCACCA
Source organism: Schistocerca americana (assembly GCF_021461395.2). Classification (NCBI taxonomy): domain Eukaryota; kingdom Metazoa; phylum Arthropoda; class Insecta; order Orthoptera; family Acrididae; genus Schistocerca; species Schistocerca americana. Next base: position 649,382,066 of record NC_060122.1, read on the forward strand.
AGCATGTTTCTTGTGTTTTCGTAAAGGAATTTGATCTTGAGCTGTTTTGATAATCTTGTGTTTGAGTTGACTTTATTATACGTTAATATACGAACAGAAATAAGACATCAGATCAATTGAAGTTTGTTCTTTTAGTAATTCATTAATTTAATTATTTTGTTTTGTGCTCTCAAGTTATCGTCAGTCTGATTAAAATATTTGCCCTTATATCGACTTTAATACATGTAAACACGAACAAATTACATCTCTGAGAAAAGTAGCCATACGCCATATCTTTTTTGTCAAGATCTTTGTTACAAACAACAGTTGTATAGCACATGCTGGATGCTGCCAAAGTTTCGTTGTCACAGTGTAACTGAGCACAAATTGTGTAAAAGTGTGTGAAGTGATGTACCAGCTGGTCATCAAAATGGAAGCAGACAGATGGACACTAACAGAAAAAGCCCCCCATACCGTCACATTAAGTAAGAAAGTAAATTTACATCCATATCGACAGATAAACAATAGTCATGGCGATACATTAAATCGTGTTCCATCTTCTTGTCATAGAGCCAGCACACAGCATTATGCTAGAAATAATAATGTAATCTCCAGAAACCTTCTGAAGATGAACCTGAAAAGGTTCGAAAACCGGTTCATGGAATAACAAATAACTGTTGAAAAAAGTGACTGGTTGCAGTTCTATATAATTACATTCAATTAACAGTCACGGGTTCTAAAATATCCGTAAGGGATAAGCTTAATATCCTCAACGATTTGAAAACCGATTTTTATTCAGATCGTTCTGACTTCAACGGACGTTCAATATATCGTATTCAAATTATAGTGTTAGATTACTGTACACGACAAACATAATATGAATCATCTGCTGCGTTATAGACACATATCTCTGCCGGCGATTTACAGTACGATTTTGGAACATTTTAATTACCTCGAACGAAACGATCAATTGACAAATATCCAGAACGTATTCCGAAAATACTGGTCTTGTGAAACACAACTAGCTCTTTATTCTCACGAACTAAAGAGTACTGTGGACAGGGGCTCACGAATTGATTCCACATTTCTAGATTTACAGAAGGCTTTCGACACCGTTCCTTACAAGCGACCGTCAAGCAAATTGAATGCCCGTGGAGTATAGTCTCAGCTGTGCGATTAGATTCGTGACTGCTTACCATAAAGGTCACATTTCGTAGTAATTAACGGTAAGTCATCGAGTAAAACAGAAGGAATAACCTATGTTCCCCAAGGAAATGTTACAGGCCCTCTGCAGTTCCTGATCTTTATACACAATTTAGTAGACAATCTGAGCAGCCCTCTTAGAGTGTTTACTTACGCTACTGTCATATGCCATCTTGTAAAGTCATCAGAAGATCAAAACCAATTACAAAATGATTTAGATATCTGTACGGTGCGCAAAGCGGCAATTGAATCTAAATGGTTGTGAGGTAATCGATATGATTAGTAAACGACCAAGTTATTTTCCGACACACGATAAATCACACAAATCTAAAGGCTGTCATTTCAACTAAATACTTAGGAATTACAGTTACGAATAACTTAAATTGGAATTACCAGGTGGATAATGTTGCGGGGAAAGCGAACCAAACACTGCAGTTTATTGGTAGCAGACTTAGACAATGCAGCAGGTCTTCTAAATGGGCTGCCTACACTACGCTTCTGGAATATTCTTGAGCAGTATGGGATCACTAACAGATAGAATTGACGAAGGGTGTCGAAACAGTTTAAAGAAAGGCAACTCGTTTTGTACTATCGTGAAATAGGAGAGAGAGGCCACGGATATGATGTGAGAATTGCGGTTGATTCATTAAAACAAAGGCGTCTTTCACTGCGGTGGGAACTTGTCCCGAAATTTCGACCATCAACTTTCTCCTCTGAATGAGAAAATATTTTGTTGGCGCACACATACATAGGGAGAAATGACCATCGTGATAAAATTAGAGAAGTCGGAGCTCGAACGGAAATATGTAATTGTTCGTTTCTGACCGCGCGCTGTTCGAGAATGGAATAGCCACAACGATGTACATATAGATGTGGAAGTTATATTGTGGCTTCTCCGCTTGCAAAGACTGTATGTATGCCAAAGAAATAATATTGGTTCCGATAGTTCGCAATCAATCGATTATTGTTTAACAACTGTTTTTCTTAAAAAGTTGGAAGTTATGATTTCATTTTATTAACTGTCCAGGTTCGAACTGGAGAGTTTGCATGAAGAACGGCATTCATCAATGTTTGAGCTGAATCAGTCTTTTTTTTTTTTTTTTTAGCATTTGCTTGTGAAACCATGCTTTTTGACCATCACTGTCGACGACTTTCAATCTCATAGTTAGAAAGTAAATTTAATCTGAAAAAAGTCTGCATCATTCTCAGCCAAAGACACGAACACTTTTTCTAGAGTAATTTAAAGGCTTGTTTCTGGAAGAATATGTAGAATTTACTGGGGATACTGCAATTTCATGTTTTTGCGGTATGCATATTTCTTTATACAACTGTTATATTACTTCAAAGATGTATCATGAATGCATGTAAACGAATTTTTTTTGCTATTACACTACATGTACGGTTCATTTTTTGTTTCCGCTTTCAACAGAAAATTGTTAAAATAAATTCCCGGGTAATGCCGGCTTTTTAAGCTAGAAGTAATTATTTTAGGTAGTCGGATAATTCGGATAAAACATGCCATGTAACATGTGTCCAATGTTACTGGTTAAGAGACGGACCCCGTTATAGAGATAAGTTAAAGTTTCGTGTATTGGTACTCCAGATGCTGCGATTTTATTTGTCGATTATCATTTTTGTTCGGTAGTTGAAGTCGTGACCTCGTTCTTGAGTTTATGTAAATGAATATTTCAACTGTGATTGTGATTTGCTGGCCAATTCTGCTGGATCGAATAAGCATGCCGCACGTATTTACAAATGCTTGGTGTACAGGTATGGCATTTATGTAATGTAAACGCTGCTACTGCATCTAGAAAATACGATAAACGATTTCATAATCACAGATTACAAGATTCAATGATGCTCACGTGTATTTTAACTATTGTACGAGATTTAAGTAATGCACAACAGTCATATTTCATCTGAACGTGCAAATGAACAGTGTTGAACAACTTATAGATAACTTTTAGCTGGTAGAACTTAGTCCTTTAGCAAGCTCATGCAGCATTTCTAAGTACAAAAATATCGTGCACATTAGGTATACACGACCCAACACTTTCGAGGAGTGGGTGAGGGAGACACTTGAAATTTTGTTGTTGATTAATTCCGTATCGTCGAGTAATCTCATTAACACTGTTTGTGGTATCGCCCAGGCATCGCGGTAACGCGAATCGATACTATAGACATTAGCGAGAGCTCGCTGCAATCTACAGGGTTTTACAAAAAGGTACGGCCAAACTTTCAGGAAACATTCCTCACACACAAAGAAAGAAAATATGTTATGTGGACATACATTCCATGTTGGAGCTCATTTTATTACCTTTCTTCAAATCACATTAATCGTGGAATGGAAACACACAGCAACAGAACGTACCAGCATGACTTCAAACACTTTGTTACAGGAAATGTTCAAAATGTCCTCCGTTAGCGAGAATACATGCATCCACCCTCCATCGCATGGAGTCCCTGATGCGCTGATGCAGCCCTGGAGAATGGCGTATTGTATCACAGCCGTCCACAACACGAGCTCGAAAAGTCTCTACATTTGGTACCGGGGTTGCGTAGACAAGAGCTTTCAAATCCCCCCATAAATGAAAGTCAAGAGGGTTGAGGTCAAGAGAACGTGGAGGCCATGGAATTGGTCCGCCTCTACCAACCCATCGGTCACCGAATGTTGTTGAGAAGCGTACGAACACTTCGAGTGAAATGTGCAGGAGCTCCATCGTGCATGAACCACATGTTGTGTCGTACTTGTAAATGCACATGTTCTAGCACCACAGGTAGAGTATCCCGTATGAAATCGTGATAACGTGATCCATTGAGCGTAGGTGGAAGAACATGGGGCCCAATCAAGACATCACCAACAATGCCTGCCCAAACGTTCACAGAAAATCTGTGTTGATGACGTGATTGCACAATTGCGTGCGGATTCTCGTCAGCCCACACATGTTGACTGTAAAAATTTACGATTTGATCACGTTGGAATGAAGCCTCATCCGTAAAGAGAACATTTGCACTGAAATGAGGATTGACACATTGTTGGATGAACCATTCGCAGAAGTGTACCCGTGGAGGCCAATCAGCTGCTGATAGTGCCTGTACACGCTGTACATGGTACGGAAATAACTGGTTCTCCTGTAGCACTCTCCATACAGTGACGTGGTCAACGTTACCTTGTACAGCAGCAACGTCTCTGACGCTGAAATTAGGGTTATCGTCAACTGCACAAAGAATTGCCTCGTCCACTGCAGGTGTCCTCGTCGTTCTAGGTCTTCCCCAGTCGCGAGTCATAGGCTGAAATGTTCCGTGCTCCCTAAGACGCCGATCAATTGCTTCGAACGTCTTCCTTTCGGGACACCTTCGTTCTGGAAATCTGTCTCGATACAAACGTACCGCGCCACGGCTATTGCCCCGTGCTAATCCATACATCAAATGGGCATCTGCCAACTCTGCATTTGTAAACATTGGACTGACTGCAAAACCACGTTCGTGATGAACACTAACCTGTTGATGCTACGTACTGATGTGCTTGATGCTAGTACTGTAGAGCAATGAGTCGTATATCAACATAGGCACCGAAGTCAACATTACCTTCCTTCAATTGGGCCAACTGGCGGTGAATCGAGGAAGTACAGTACATACTGACGAAACTAAAATGAGCTCTAACATGGAAATTAAGCGTTTCCGGACACATGTCCACATAACATCTTTTCTTTATTTGTGTGTGAGGAATGTTTCCTGAAAGTTTGGCCGCACCTTTTTGTAACACCCTGTATAACGGCGTATGGGAGGCGCGCTCTTGGAGTCGCGCTTCCCTTCTCATCATAGCGGTACCCTCACGTTAAGGTCAATGCAGCGTCGAGCATGAAAGAGCTGGCCCCAGTTTGTGACCCTGCTTCAGCAGTCAACATTGTCTAGAAGGACAGTTTTAGTCGAAGTTTTGTTAATGTTGAACATTGTACTTCAAGAGAACATTTTTTGATGTTATGAATCAAGTGATGCTCTCATAATCAGTGACCGTTTTAAACATTCTACGCTCTCCTATGGCAAAGAACTGCCTCAAGTTTAGTAAATATTTTATACATTCATGTAATAAAGTGAAGTAATGTTTCATCTGTTGTAGTTAGAAATGAAACATCTCACGGAGTCCTCAACGGACCCACAGTTGTGGCCGGTAAATTGTGGTTTCATCTGGTCACAACACTGCTTGCTAATAAACTTACTTTTAGTCGTGACAATACTAATAATACTCGTTTACTCACATCAGTGATACTACGATTGCCAATATCCCTTGGCCAGCCTCATGTAGTCCATCATTGTCTCTGATTATTCCTCTCCAATAATGTCCTGTTCCGTAGAATTTGTCAAACAGTGTATTTAGACCAGACCAATTTGGTTTTATTTTAACGTTTCGTCAGTGATCACTGTACCAACTGTGGTAATTCATTAGAAATCTTTTTTAAATAGTTCTCATATTCTAAATTACTATTGTCAAGTAGTTTTCATGTTGTATCTACATCTACATCTACATCCATACTCCGCAAGCCACCTGACGGTGTGTGGCGGAGGGTACCTTGAGTACCTCTATCGGTTCTCCCTTCTATTCCAGTCTTGTATTGTTCGTGGAAAGACAGATTGTCGGTATGCCTCAGTTTGGGCTCTAATCTCTCTGGTTTTATCATCATGGTCTCTTCACGAGATATACGTAGGAGGGAGCAATATACTGCTTGACTCCTCGGTGAAGGTATGTTCTCGAAACTTTAGCAAAAGCCCGTACCGAGCTAGGTAGGGAGCGTCTCTCTAGCAGAGTCTTCCACTGGAGTTTATCTATAATTTCCGTAACGCTTTCGCGATAACTAAATGATCCTGTAACCAAGCGTGCTGCTCTCCATTGGATCTTCTCTTTCTCTTCTATCAACCCCATCTGGTACGGATCCCACACCGGTGAGCAGTATCCAAGCAGTGGGCGAACAAGTGTACTGTAACCTACTTCCTTTGTTTTCGGACTGCATTTCCAATGAATCTCAGTCTGGCATCCGCCTTACCGACGATTAATTTTATATGGTCATTCCATTTTAAATCACTCCTAATACCGACTCCCAGATAATATATGGAATTAACTGCTTCCAGTTGCTGACCTGCTATAATGTAGCTAAATGATAAAGGATCTTTCTTTCTATGTATTCGCATCACACTATACTTGTCTACATTGAGATTCAATTGCCGTTCCCTGCACCATGCGTCAATTCGTTGCAGATACCCGTGCATTTCAGTAGAATTTTCCACTGTTAGAGCCTCTCGATATACTACAGCATCATTCGCAAAAAGCCTCAGTGAACTTCCGATGTTATCCACAAGGTAATTTATATATATTGTGAATAGCAACGGTCCTACGACACTCCCCTGCGGCACACTTCCAAACACTCTTACTTCGGAAGACTTCTCTCCATTGAGAATGACATGCGGCGTTATGTTATCTAGGAACTCTTCAATCCAATCACACAATTAGTCTGATAGTCCACATGCTCTTACTTTGTTCATTAAAGGCTGTGGGGAAATGTATCAAACGCCTTGCGGAAGTCAAGAAACACAGCATCTACCTGGGAACCCCTGTCTATGGCCCTCTGAATCTCGTCGACGAATAGCGCGAGCTGGGTTTCATACGGTCGTCTTTTTCGAAACCCATGCTGATTCCTAAAGAGTAGATTTCTAGTCTCCAGAAAAGTCATTATACTCGAACATAATACGTGTTCCAAAATTCTACAACTGATCGACGTTAAAGATATAGGTCTATAGTTCTGCACATCTGTTCGACGTCCGTTCTTGAAAACGGGGATGACATGCGCCCTTTTCGAATCTTTTGGAACGCTACGCTCTTCTAGAGACCTACGGTACACCGCTGCAAGAAGGGGGACAAGTTCCTCCGCGTACTGCGTGTAAAATCGAACTGGAATCCGATCTGGTTGAGCGCTCTTTCCTCTTTTGAGCGATTTTAATTGTTTTTCTATCCCTCTGTCATCTATTTCGATATCTACCATTTTGTCACCTGTGCGACAATCTAGAGAAGGAACTACAGTGCAGTCTTCCTCTGTGAAACAGCTTTGGAAAAAGACATTTAGTATTTAGGCCTTTAGTATGTCATCCTCTGTTTCAGTACCATTTTGGTCACAGAGTGTCTGGACATTTTGTTTTGATCCACCTACCGCTTTGTCATACGACCAAAATTTCTTAGGATTTTCTGCCAAGTCAGTACACAGAACTTTACTTTCGAACTCGTTAAATTGTTATACAGGTCTCATGTTTTAAATTATTATTATCTCTACTTTGTTTCGTCTCCTACTTCTTACCTATTGAATTTGTAAATACGCATGTTCGATGTATATTACACTCCAGTGAAGTAGAATATATTATTATTTTTATGTTTTGTAATTACCCATTCAAGATGTGTAAATGCGACGGCCTTTGTTGTGTTTTTGTGGATGTGGCAGCGGCTGCTACGCCTGTGTGTCATCGTATACACGTTGTTTCCGTAGCAGCGTGCAAAAGTTAAACAGGATATAGAGAATGCCCCACTGAACAATTTGAGGTATGGTACCTGGGGTCGCAGAAGCCAGCTTAAGGGCATGATAGGAATAAAAACACATTACTGTGAGCATATTTATTTACATTACTTCACTGTTTCACATTAGTTTACTGAAAATACCATCACTGACACAATGAACGTACCATATGTGGTGTGTATTATAAAATGTGCTGAAACTGACGGCAATCAACCTCAATGAAAGTATGACATCGGCGAAGAAGGTTCTGACGCACCCTGACAGCCGGTCGCTGTGGCCGAGCAGCTCTAGGCGCTTCAGTCCGGAAACGAGCTGTTGCTATGGTCACAGGTTCGAATCCTGTCTCGGTCGTGGATGTGAGTGATGACCTTAGGCTGGTTAGGTTTAAGTAGTTCTAATTGCTAGGGGGCTGATTACCTCAAATGTTAAGTCCCATAGTGCTTAGAGCCATTTGAACCATTTGAATTTGCACACTGACAAATATCCCTGTTGTGTTTCTAATCACATCAGAGCAGCTACAATTCTGGCAATTAATTCGATCTTCACATCCACTGTGGTCTCATACACAAGTGATTTTAGATATCTCCACAGTAAATAATCAAGGGGATTCGGGTCACGTGGTCTCACAGTCCATGCAATAGGTCGTCCCCTTCCCATCCAGCGACCAGGAAATACAGCATTGAGATGGTTGCGGACATCCACACAGAAGTGAGGCTGTGTACCGTCATGTTGTACCCACATTCCCTCACGAACATCCAAGGGTACTTTCTCCTTCAACGCAGGTAGAACTCTTTCCACGAACTTCAATTGCAGGTAGCCATTCAGACAGCCAACCAGACTGAACACATCACTTTTGGACGATCGGTGCGACAGGAGCCTTATTCGCGATGGCCCTCGAACCTGCATTGCACGGCCTTCGCCAACGACTGGAAGGCATCAGCATTCGAGACGTGATCTTCCGATGTGCTGCCTTCGCAGACGACATGGTGCTCTTGGTGCGGTCGAGCAACGAAATCCAAGCGACGCTTCAGTCAGTGATTGTGCCGCTACGGCGTGGTATCGGGCAGCGTCGTCAACATGCGCAAGACGACATACGTGGATATCGGGATAGGCCTTCTACACCGGACAGCGATCCCCTTCCAAAAGGTTCCCTCCCTGAAAGCACTGGTGGTGCAGTTCTCCAGTACAGTTCGCCGAACTGCGATAGCCGCGTATTGCTGGCTACTACAAAGGACATGGGCGCTGCTCTGTGATAGCAGGTGCCACAATATGGATATGATTCTCCGAACGCGTTACGTCAAAACTTACTTAGTGTCCAAACTTAATTATTTTGCGCGCATTTTACCGCTAACAGTCGCCATGGCCCGCAATTTCCAGGCGGCGTAGAGACAATTTGTGAGTGCAGGTCATATATTCAAAGTTCGCTACACTACTTTAACGAGGCTTCCACTGGCCGGGGACCTGGCGTTGACTCACGTCCACAACCACGCGCGGGCGTTGTACCTACGGACCATGGGGCTCGCATGGACCGCGACCAACAACAGTTTGACGGGGACGCTGGTACAGATCGGCGGGCCGCGAGATCTTCGTCCACCGGTCGCCGTTGGCCACATAGCTCCGTCTCTTGTGCACATCCGCGATTTTCTTGTCGAACTGAGTAACATGACCGAGGATCTACCGGCGACGAGGACGCCGAGCACGAGAGATTACTACCGCATCTATCAGGCACGACAACCATCCGCTGGACCAGGGTGTGGCGAGCTGTCCACACCCCATATCTGACCACTTACGCTCGTTCCTTGTGGTATATGGTGGTGAACGGCAAATTAGCCACACGTCAGCGCCTCCATTTTATCCATCTCACCGACGACCCTTTGTGTCCGCACTGTGCCGTCGTCGCTTCGGATGTGCACCGCCTGACATGTGCTGTGACAGGCAGATGCTGGGATCTTGCACGACGTATGCTGGCGCTCCTCTTGCGACGACAGCCAGAGCCTGTCACGCCAGGCGAACTCCTACATACAGATACCACCTACGTTCCCACTGCAAGAACGAACGCCGTCAACTGGCTGAAGGGCATGGTGCTATATTACATTGTGCAAGGCGCTCCCGAAAACGCTCTGGACTTGAGGGTCCACCTGACAACTACTCATGAGGCGTTCCGCCACCATGCATTGTACCGCACACGACTATCAAACTATTTAGGCGCATTATTCGAGGATCCTCCAGCCCATTGGGATGTTTCGAGTATTAGAAGGCACACACAAAAATGATTCACGACACAAGATTAATCCTCAGAAGCAGATGTTTTAGAGGGAGTCCCCCTTACATTCATTAAGCGAAGACGACTCGGAAGCTTCTAGTGGCGGCAGCAGGATCCCGTTATATACAGGGTGTTACAAAAAGGTGCGGCCAAACTTTCAGGAAACATTCCTCACACACAAAGAAAGAAAATGTGTTATGTGGACATGTGTCCGGAAACGTTTACTTTCACTGTTAGAGCTCATTATATTACTTCTCTTCAAATCACATTAATCATGGAATGCAAACACACAGCAACAGAACGTACCAGCGTGACTTCAAACACTTTGTTACAGGAAATGTTCAAAATGTCCTGCGTTAGCGAGGATACATGCATCCACCCGCCGTCGCATGGAATCCCTGACGCAGCCCTGGAGAATGGCGTATTGTATCACAGCCGTCCACAATACGAGCACGAAGAGTCTCTACATTTGGTGCCGGGGTTGCGTAGACAAGAGCTTTCAAATCCCCCCGTAAATGAAAGTCAAGGGGGTTGAGGTCAGGAGAGCGTGGAGGCCATGGAATTGGTCCACCTCTACCAATCCATCGGTCACCGAATCTGGTGTTGAGAAGCATAGGAACACTTCGACTGAATTGTGCATGAGCTCCATTGTGCATGAACCACATGTTGTGTCGTACTTGTAAAGGCACATGTTCTAGCAACACAGGTAGAGTATCCCTTATGAAATCGTGATAACGTGCTCCATTGAGCGTAGGTGGAAGAACATGGGGCCCAATCAAGACATCACCAACAATGCCTGCCCAAACGTTCACAGAAAATCTGTGTTGATGACATGATTCCACAATTGCGTGCGGATTCTCGTCAGCCCACACATGTTGATTGTGAAAATTTACGATTTGATCACGTTGGAATGAAGCCTCATCCGTAAAGAGAACATTTGCACTGAAATGAGGATTGACACATTGTTGGATGAACCATTCGCAGAAGTGTACCCGTGAAGGCCAATCAGCTGCTGATAGTGCCTGTACACGCTGTACATGGTATGGAAACAACTGGTTCTCCTGTAGCACTCTCCATACAGTGACGTGGTCAACGTTACCTTGTACAGCAGCAACGTCTCTGACGCTGACATTAGGGTTATCGTCAACTGCACGAAGAATTGCCTCGTCCATTGAAGGCGTCCTTGTCGATCTAGGTCTTCTCCAGTCGCGAGTCATAGGCTGGAATGTTCCGTGCTCCCTAAGACGCCGATCAATTGCTTCGAACGTCTTCCTGTCGGGACACCTTCGTTCTGGAAATCTGTCTCGATACAAACGTACCGCGCCACGGCTATTGCCCCGTGCTAATCCATACAACAAATGGGCATCTGCCAACTCCGCATTTGTAAACATTGGACTGACTGCAAAACCACGTTCGTGATGAACACTAACCTGTTGATGCTACGTACTGATGTGCTTGATGCTAGTACTGTAGAGCAATGAGTCGCGTGTCAACACAAGTACCGAAATCAACATTACCTTCCTTCAAAAAATTGTGCCAACTGGCGGCGAATCGAGGAAGTACAGTACATACTGATGAAACTAAAATGAGCTCTAACATGGAAATTAAGCGTTTCCGACACATGTCCACATAACATCTTTTCTTTATTTGTGTGTGAGGAATGTTTCCTGAAAGTTTGTCCGTACCTTTTTGTAACACTATATATATATATATATATATGTGTGTGTGTGTGTGTGTGTGTGTATGTGCTTATATATATGTATGTGTATGTGTGTATACTTATAAATAAATGAATTGGATCCAATAAAGTTCTCTAGATCCTATCGAACCCCTTTCCCTTCCTTGGCGTTGAGAGGGCGGGAACGGGACATTGAGGCCAGGCCTCGGAAGACGACCCCTGCCCTCTTTGCCCCAGACCCTTCTCTCAGGCACTTTTGAAAAAAAAAAAAAAATGTAGAAGAAATGGCCCAATGAGCTTGTCGCCTACTATGCCGGCCCAGATATTCACAGCAAAAACTACTTGCTGGTGTAACTCTACTATAACGTGAGGGTTTTCCTCATCCCACGTGTGGCTATTCCTGCTGTTTGAAACACCATCACGATCAAATGAGGCCTCACCAGTAAACCGCACTATTTGGAGGAAATCTGCTCTATCAATCCATTGCTGGAGCAACCACTGACACAATGCGTCCCTTGGTGCAAAGTCACAAGAATTGCAAGGACTCGCTGTGGATGATATGAGTGTAATTGTTGTTCGCTGAGTATTCGCCACACGCTAGCCAATTTCACGTGCAATACGACGAGTACTTGTAGTGGGGTCCGCTACAACACGTTCCAGCACTTCCTCTTTAAAATAGTGTGTGCGAGTGGTGCTCATGTTGCCAGGCCCCTCGTTTCTTCTTTTCCAAGGAATCAGTCTCCCGCATTCGTCGATCGAGAGAAAGAAACACTCGTCGTGACGAATGATGTCTGTTAGGAAATCGTTCCCTGTACACTCTTTCAGCAGCGTACTTCCTCAAACACAAGGTGCATGTCAGTGAGTTATGCGAAACTGTACCAGTACTGCTTCATCATATTGAACTGTACGTGACTGAATAGCACTGAGTAATGAATGGGTCTGTCGTTGATTCAAAAATGGTTCAAATGGTTCTGAGCACTATGGGACTTAACTTTTGAGGTCATCAGTGCCCTAGAACTTAGAACTAGTTAAACCTAACTAACCTAAGGACATCACACACATCCATGCCCGAGGCCGGATTCGAACCTGCGCCGTAGCGGTCGCGCGGTTCCAGACTGTAGCGCCCAGAACCGCTCGGCCACCCCGGCCGGCGTCGTTGATTCGTAGCACGTTCTGTCATGGAAAAATGTAAATACGACACAACAGAATCACCTTACAAACAAGTAAAGTAAACAAAACCTGCATCATGACTTGTTAGTAATCAGGCTCGTCCTCCTCGTATGGCCGCCAGCAAATAAAGTACATGAAAATAAACAACACAGTGCGTGTAAACTTGTACCCTTGTTAGTTATAAATAAGCTGGAAAACAGTAATGCTAGACAATGCCGTAGACAAGTTTACTTCCGTATCTACTTAAGATGGCTTCCGACCCCAGGTTCGCTAACTCAAATTGTTTAGTGAGGCATTCTCTACGTCCTGTAAGATTTCTCCACGTTCTTTCGGAAGCACCGTGTATTTCAACTGTTTGTGTGTGTGTATGTGTGTGTGTGTTAAGAGAGAGAGAGAGAGAGAGAGAGAGAGACAGAGAGGAGGAGAAAAACTCCTACAGTTATACGAGCCAATCCGTCTGCCTGTTACGTGCCGGCCGCTGTGGCCGAGCGGTTCTAGGCACTATCCGGAACCGCACAGCTGCTACGGTCGCAGGTTTGAGTCCTGCCTCGGGGATGAATGTGTGTGATGTCCTTAGGTTAGTTAGGTTTAAATAGTTCTAAGTCTAGGGGAGTGATGACCTCAGATGTTAAGTCCCATAGTGCTCAGAGCCATTGGAACCTGTTACGTGGAAGTAGACACTACAGGCAGTGTTGCAAGTGATGCATGTGCTTACCATACATCCTGAAACGTCATTCAGCCCTTCTTTACAGTGAATCACCCCGAACCTAGCAGCATTCAGACTGCGTCACAGACATGGGTCACATTCTCAGGTACCGTCTGCACTCTGTCGATGTGTTGGGCGTGGAGCCAGGTGGTGAGAGAGCGCGTGCTTCTCTTATTGTGTGATGCTTTAGATGGCGTCAGTGTTAAACATTTTTCGACCAGGAGCTTAAAGTCTAATTTTGTGTGAAACTTATTTGTCAACTTGAAACACAATGGCACATTACACTAGTCTGCATCGTATCAGATGACTGAAAACTAATACGCGACACTACATCAACTTTTTATGCTGATTCCAAATCTGTTTCCAGTTTTTTTTATCACTTACAGGTTTCCTGCAATTTAACTTCAAAGGTATATTGCTATGGCAGCAGTTTATCTGTATTATTGGAGGGAAATTTCTTAATACGGTCATGTGTATGTTTAGGTTGTTACACCTGTTGATGCTAGTTGTTATTGTTTGATCTTGAAAGTGTTATTTTCTCTCACAGGCTCTCATTACCGTTGCTACATCGTGACTGTTTTGTATATTTCAGACAGTATTAATAAAATACACATATGTTCAGGAAAACAGGACACCTTGAACGACTAGAGATAGGAGATCCATTTTCAGAGGATATGTACATTAGTTCGTTCTGCAGAAATGATTAGCATTTCAACCATGTCGGCCTGCGATTTCAAGGTCAATAGCGATACCGCGGCGCAAAACCACATACCGGTAAAATGTGCCAGCGGCTCTCGTTGTCACTATAAACCGAAGGTAATGGATCAGTGCGATTTAAGCAGACCTGCAGGATGCCTCGAAGATGTATGCCGAAGTGTACCGTGAAATCAGTGAGTTTGAAACAGGGCGAATTACCGGCATGAAAGAATGTGTTGCATATATCATGGAAATTGCTGCTCGTGTGGGACGAAGTGTTTCGGCACTGCAACGGGTTTGTGCAGAATGGTTCACGGAAGGCTGTACAACACGAAGAGAAGGGTCAGGCTGTATCACCCAGACCATCCCGCGAAAAGATTCACACCTCGCAGCAACGCGGGGTAGCCGCGCTGTCTAGGCCATCTTGTCAGGGTCCGCGCAGCTCTCTCCCTCGGAGGTTGGACCGATGACCTCAGCAATTTGGTCCCATAAGATCTTACCACAAATTCCCAAATTTTCACACCTCGTTGTAGTGAAACGTCCCCTTAGAAAAATTAATGAATTACTGTGCTGATAAACCTCTTACATTATTTGATTTTCAAACAGCTGAGCAGAGCTGAGCGTACTCAGACATTTCGCTCTTTACCTATTCTGATCAACACTAAACTGACAGCCAATATTTTTAGCGCAACGCAATCTGACTTTCAATAATCCCTACAAGAGAATGGCCCTGACTAACATTAACCTATACGTTTCACAAATCACTTACCTCACAAAAATCTTCGTTACTCGAACTACTGCAATACAGCGATCGCCACTACTGCCAGCTAAATAAAAGATTCAAACTACTGAAGGCACTAACTACTGATAGGCATAGTTAGCAAATGAAAGATTTTGATAGAGAACAAACAATGTATTTACCTTAATAGTGTTCAAAAGTCAAAATATATATAGCAGTTCATGACATCCAGTCTTACAAATTTACTTTCTCTGATGAACTGACGTTCAGATCATCCGCTCTTAAAATTCCGCCATCTCTCTCCCCACATCCACCACTGCTGGCGGCGCACCTCCAACTGCGCAACGCTACGCGCTGTTAAAAGCCAACTGCCGAACACTACAATAGCATATACTCCAACAATGCAAACCAACCACAGCCTTCACACAGCACAGTCAGTGATTTTCATATAGAGCGCTACGTGGCGTTACCACCATAAAAACCTAAACAACCTACTTACAGTAGTTACTACACTGCCAACACGTAATTCTGTTGCTGGCCGGTGTTGCCGAGAGATTCTAGGCGCTTCAGTCCGGAACCGCACTGCTGCTACGGTCGCAGGTTCGAATCCTGCCTCGGGCATGGATGTGTGTGATGTCCTTAGGTTAGTTAGGTTTAAGCAGTTATTAAGTTCTAGGGGACTGTTGACCTCAGATGTTAAGTCCCATAGTGCTCAGAGCCATTTTCATTTTGTGAACAGCACAAATGTTTTCCGTTAAATTTGTGGAAATCATAGTGTCTAAACAGATAATGATTATAAGAGACTTTGTGAAAAAAGCTTTTCATGCCTTTTTTAAAATGGAGCTTAGTGACCCGGACAAGGGATGGGAGCCACAGTTTTCCACAATTATGTTGAGAGATTAAGACTGTGGACAAAAGGAAATAAAACGTGCTTGCCATTTGCGATTCCAGTGGTGTGGAGGGAGCCTAAAAATCACCTTTAATTATTTTTACTTCTGTTTAGTCGATGTTCATGGCTGCAATTCGAAAAATAAGAAACAAATTGTGTATCCAAGCGCTGATTCACCCATTACGCCAATTGCACATGGAGAAGATCTGATTCATCCTCCTCCCCCAGCCGTTTTAGAGAAATTGGCAGATAAAGATCAAAGTGAAATTGATACAATTACCGAAGTCGATAAAGGTGTCTATCAACCTGAACTGTTCTCTCAGAGTGAACTGAATGATCTTGAATTTGGCTAAGGAATCTGCACAACTACTTGGCTCCCAGTTGAAAAGTAAGAATCTCACGGCAGAGGCATAGAGAGAAAGAACTAGTTCCTTTATTATCACAGAACGAGTCGCTGGTTTACTGCAATTACATAAACTAGTTAATGCTCTTTTATGGCACTAAACATTATCCTACTCAGTGGAGAATTTTTCTAGACTCATCAATGAGGAACCTGAAAGATTTGTTACTTTGCTGTGGGAACGGGTATGGTTCCAATCCTGTGACCCACACAGTTGAAATGAAAGAGATGTATGAGAACTTGAAGATACTCTTAACCAGTACTCAGGAACACAAATGGTTTATCTGCGATGACTTCAAAGTTATCTATTACGGTGCCATTAGAGAACAAGCTGAGTTCACAAAAACGCTTTTCTTTTTATGTGGATGGAACAGTCGGGCAAGGCAAAACCATTGGACTGCGGGAGTTCGGCGAGAGGAGACCTTTTGTGCCTGGAACTAAAATATCCTGCACGAACCGCTAGAACAAAAAAAAAAAAAAAAAAAAAATCTTACTTCCACCACTACATATAAAATTGAGTTTGATGAAGCAATTTGTAAAGGCTCTACCACAGAATGGACCCTGCTTCAAATGGTTCAAATGGCTCGGAGCACTATGGGACTTAACATCTGTGGTCATCAGTCCCCTAGAACTTAGAACTATTTAAACCTAACTAACCTAAGGACATCACACACATCCATGCCCGAGGCAGGATTCGAACCTGCGACCGTAGCGGTCACGCGGTTCCAGCCTGAAGCGCCTAGAAGCAACGGGCACACCGGCCGGCCACCCTGCTTCAAGTACCTTTCCAAAAAAAATTGCCTTCATCACACAAGACAAGTTGAAAGCTGTAATTTTTTGTTGGTCCTCAAATAAAGAAAATAATGAAGCACGAAGATATTGATAAAACAGCGGAGATGGGAGAAAATGACTCATGGACCACCTTCCGATCAGTTAGTGAGAAGTTTCTAGGGACTACCAAAGATCCTAATTACAAGGCCATTGTCGAAAATATGTTGCAAAATTTGAGTTGTAACGTGAGTGTGGATGTCCACTTTCTATCCTCACATGTCGACTACTTTCCGTAAAACTTGGGACATTATAATGAATAGCAGGGTGAATGTTTTCGGCAAGATATTAATGAGATGGGGAGCAGGTACCAAGGGAAATGGAATGCAAATCTGATGGCTGACTACTGTTGGATCTCAAAGAGGGACAGTCATTATATACAAGGATCTGCAAGGGATTCAAAGAAGAGAAATTTTAAAAATTAATGGAACGCTGTTGACTTCTTGTTTTTGTACAAAGTAGTCACGAAATAAATTTTGGGAGTTCTGTAGAGTTTTTTTAAATGTATTTTATTTTTTAAAGGTGTTTAGATTAAAGGATTTGTGTGAAGTGGAGTCTGAATCTATTACTTGAATCGGAGGTTAAAATCGTAAAAATGTTACTTCTTATTTTGTGTAAAAACCTGACGTGCTAGACAAAAATATAAGTTGTTTCTAAAATCAGCATAAAAAATGATTTAAGAATACCTACATTCAACAAATCTGTCAAAAAGTTTTAAAATTCAGACTGGTGTTATCATATACAGGGCTTCTTTGGAGATATGATGCAAAAAACATACAAAGAAGCCCCTGTATCCCTCTTTCCGGCCGGCCGGTGTGGCCGAGCGGTTCTAGGCGCTTCAGTCTGGAACCGCGCTACCGCTACGGTCGCAAGTTCGAATCCTGCCTCGGGCATGGATGTGTGTGATGTCCTTAGGTTAATTAGATTTAAGTAGTTCAAAGTTCTAGGGGACTGATGACCTCAGATGTTAAGTCCCATACTTCTCAGAGCCATTTCAACCATTTGAACCCTCTTGCCTTGCGCTGTTGCGAAAGTATAGTTGTTTTATTGGTATCTCTGCGTTGACGCTGACTGAAACCGTTGTTGACGGTATTGTAGTGTTTTGTTTCAGTATTTCATTGTTTCTGTTCTGAAGTCATGGCTGATGCAAGCGGAGACAGCTATACTTTTGAGGAGTGATTGATGGCACGCGTCTGGGTGTATGAATTTTCCCAAATAAAGCAAATAACGACACTGATAATGAGTACGTTCTGAGACCGCTTAGGCAAGACCCCAGATTGTGAAACAATCTTAGTGATGAGAAGAAACGTTCATTTATTTCAAGCAGTACCAGAAACAGGTCGTGTAGATGAGTAACAACCAGCGAGACTAAACGCATGGCCGGCCGCGGTGGTCTAGCGGTTCTAGGCGCGCAGTCCGGAACCGCGTGACTGCTACGGTCGCAGGTTCGAATCCTGCCTCGGGCATGAATGTGTTTGATGTCCTTAGGTTAGTTAGGTTTAAGTAGTTCCAAGTTCTAGGGGACTGATGACCACAGATGTTAAGTCCCATAGTGCTCAGAGCCATTTGAACCATTTGAACTAAACGCATGAAACATGAAATTAATTCTCAAATGATCAGATGAACTTCAAATACCGTGGTCAACAATACATGACCATATTCAAAAATATTTTAAAATGAAAAGCTATAGACCGATGTTTATGAATGAACCACCGAAGAACGACATGGAGCAGCGGTGTGCAAACTCTCACGCTTTGTAGGAATAATTCACAAATACTGTCTCACTCAAGAGTGTTATCATCTAATGAATACAGGAGGGAATGTAGTTTTTAGATCTAACGGAAAATTGCCATTATGAACGAGAGCTTGAAAGAAAGCCGCTTCAAAGTAGCAGTTAAACCTAACGGCCTCAATAACTTGTTGGGTATATTCCAATCTTTGTCTTCTCCTATAGTTTTTACCCTATACATCTCCATCTAGTATCACGGAAGTTATTCCCTGGTGTCGTAACACATAGCGTATCATCACGCCTCATTTTTTGTCATTGTTTCCCACATAATGCAATCCTCGCCGATTCTGCGAGAAACCTCCTTTTTTATCTCACCTCTCCTCTTAATTGTCAGCATCGTTCTATAGCACCAACTATCAAACACTTCCATTCTCTTATTCTCAGTTCCCAGCTCCCATCCCCCCTCCCCCCATTCACCCTTCCGCCATCCGTGTTATTCATTGCCATACAATGCCATGCTCTAGACATACATTCTCAGAATTCCTCAAATAAAGATTAGTATTTGATTCCAGTAGTCATCTTTCGGGTAGGAATACCCTTTTTGCCTATGCTGGGCTACTTTTTACGTCCACTTTGCTTCGTACGTAATACTTCATTTTGCTTCAAAGGTAACTAACTTCGTCTACCTCGTCGTTTCAAATTTTGACCTTAATTTTATTACTAAACTCATTGCGATCAGTCTTCATCACATTTATCTTTCTCCGGTTTGTTCTCACACCGTACTCCGTGCTCAGTAGACTTTTCGTTCAGTAGGTCCTGTAATTCTGCCTCTCTTCCGCGCTTCCACTAAACACAGCAATATCGTTACCGAATCTTATCGTTGATATTCTTTCACCCTGAATTTTAATCACACTCGTGAACGTATCTTTATTTTCCGTCATTCCTTCTTTGATATGTCGATTGAACACTACGGCCGCGCAGCGTTGCCGCGCAGTTTGAGGCGCCTTGTCACGGATTGTGCGGCCCCTTCCGCCGGAGGTTCGAGACTTCTCGAGCATGGGTGTGTGTGTTCTTCTTAGCATAAGTTAGTTAAAGTAGTGTGTAAGTCTAGGGACCGATGCCTCAGCAGTTTGGTCCCTTAGGGATTCACACACTTTTGAACATTTTTTGAACGTTAGAGGAGAAAGGCTACAACATTGTCTTACATCCCTCTTAATCCGAGGACTTCGTCTTCCAGTCTTGTTGTTCCTTCTTGGTTCTTATACATATTGTATATTATATATCTTCCCCTTCACCTTATATGTATTTTCTGGGAATTTATAACACCTTGCACTACCTTACGCGTTACCCAATGAAATTACTTCGATTTTCCTTGAGTTTTGCTTCCGTTATCAAACGCAATGAGATAGCTGTCTCTTTGGTGCCTTTATTTGACTAAAGTCAACTCGATCATTGAACAAATCCTCAATTTTTTTTCCTTTGTTCTGTATTTTATTTTTGTCACCAACTGCGAGGTACGAGTTTTTCAGCTGATAATACAATAGTTTTCGCACTTATCCACACTTCTGGTCTTAAAAAGTGTGTGGATGATGATTTTCCGACCGTCTGATGGTATGTCTCCAGGCTCATAGATTATACACCAACCTAAATAGTCGTTTGGTTGTCATTTCTCTAATGATTTCAGAAATTCCACTTTTTCTGCCTATTTTATCGCAAGTCCTTTAAAGTTCCTTTGAACTCCGACTATGTTACTGGATTACCTATGTTACCTATATCGATTCCCAGTTCTGTTTCTATCACACAATCAGATAATTCCTTCCCCTCGTGGAGGCTTCCCACCATTTCTTTCCATCTACGTATCTGCTTGCGCCTCTGCATTTAACGGCAGAATTCCTCTTGCACTCTTAATGTTATTTCATTTGATCTTAATTTCACCGACGATTTTTTTTTGACTTTTCTGTACGTTGAATCTGTCCTTCTGACGAACATTTATCTTTCCATTTCTTCACATTTGTCTTTTAGTCATTTTGCCTTAGCTTCTTTACACTTCCTACTTATTTCACTTCTAATTTACTAACTCTGTTCGTCCAAAAAGTTCTGAAACTCCTGACATATAAGTGCTAGCGCACCAATAACTACGGTTGCAGTTCGAACTAACTGAACCACTATAAACAACAAATGTACATTCGACCAGTCAGTTGTTAGCAGGCAGTCTTAAATAGCGACTTGCGACCATAGTGTGTTACGAATCGCAAAGGATCATCTAAATGAAACATTCAAGACATTCTCCATAATGTTATAAAGAAAAAACAAGTGTGTGCAAAGTTTGTCCCTCACACGGACGCCTGCCACGACTTAATTGAAAAGCAAAACGCAGACAATTCTTTTCCGGAAAAAATGGTCTTGGGTGACGAGACGCGGTGTTATCAATAGGAGCCTACCACGAAGCGACGAAGAGCAGGAACTCAAATGAACGATCAACATAACCCACGTACAAGTCAATGAAACAGGCGAGATCAACAACTTGCTAAAGAAGGAATTTTCTAACGGATGTATGAACTCTTCTTCGTTGTAATCAAATGGAGGCAGACCATGTAGAACATGTGAAGCAGTAAAACCACCCTCTTAACGTCTCTGTTTTTTATTAATCCAGTCTAGTAACTTTTTGCAGTGCCGGGGGTATATTGTTGTATTTTTGTTTTTTGCTGTACATTTTTTTACTTCCTTCTTTCGTCGATCTATTCAATTACTTCTTCTGTTACCCAAGATTTCTTCACGGTTACATTCTATACAACTATATTTGTGTCTCCATCTTTTGTGATTGCGCTTTTAAGAGATGTCCATTTCAACTGAACTTTATACTGTGGAATTCATTATTACAGCCTTTGAGAACTTCAAATGTACACCATCATTTCTCAGTACTAAATTATCTCACTTCTTTCCATGTTGATTCTTCCAAACGATTTTCTTAAACTTCGGCTTACTCTTCATCGTTACTAAATTGTTGTCTCACCTCTGTGAGACCATGATCAAATTCAGCTGGAATCCTCTTGTGTCTACGAGTCTTTTCCAAGTGTATCTCCTTCCCTCGTGATTACTGAATAGTTTGTTCGTTATTACCTGCAGAAGTATATTGCAGAACTATATCATTTCAGCTCTTTTATTCCTACTACCAAGCCATATTCCATCATAACCCTGCCTTTTATTCCTTCCGCCACTATTGCGCTCCAGTTCCCGATAACTTCTAGACCATCGTCTCCTTTTATATACTGAATTATCCGCTCAACATCCTCATGTACTTCCCCTAGCTCCTCATCTTCTGTTTGTAACGTCATCGGCATGTATACTTTACCTGTCGTGATTGGCATGAGTTTGCTGTCGACTCTGAACAGAATAATCCTGTCACTGTATTATTCACAGTTACTCATTCTCCGTGCTGACTTCCTATTCATTACGAGTCTTTCTCCAATTATACAATTCTGTGCTGCTGGATAATACAACAGAGTTCCTTGACGAACCATTTCGAGGCGACTGGGTTAGGGGTGATTCGGCAATATGTCCAGCACCATGCAGCCCGTACATATCACGCCGGAAAACTCATTATGAATTCTTTCATGCACAAATTCGAGGCCTCTGGATTGGGTAGGGTTCAACATCTTCAGCCCAATCGAAATGGCCACTCTGAAGCCAGGACCTTACCACACCAAACAACTTATCATCCACAGTAATAAAGTCTCATGAGGCCCAACGTCAGTATAAGACCAATAACCAATTGCAGAAGAGAGCTGAGAAAGCCCTGCGACGGATTTGTAGTTACAGCAGGACGGAGATCCTGAGATATCCCACAAGATGTAAAGGAAGGCATAAAGATGCATTCTCTGAATAAAGTACGATGATACATACAGATATCCGATGGAGACGTTTTTATATTAAACACTGCAATAGACATTACAGTAATACCACGGACTTAAGCGACGTGTGGGACTCAGCATTAGCGATGTAAGTCAAATCGGCGGAAGTCCAATTTTGTATTTGGATACATACAAATTACGTTCAGGGACCAGAGACTAGAGAAAACAATGTAACTGAAAAGATACTTGTTTTATAAAATGTTCAGCAATGCCACAAATTATCATTAACTGCAACAAAGTAAACCAGTGTTATTGTGACATAGAGTGCTTCATAAATTCTGACAGTGTTGTCCGAAGAATCAATGTTTTTTTTCTTCTCATGGAAGATTTCTTCGTAGCCTGCTAGTAAATTTTTTACTCCCCGTTTTGTAGCAGAAATGCACATTTCATTGCAGTCTATTTTTTTCTGAAATTTGTAAACCTTTATCAATTTAAAGGAGGCCTTCTTTTGAGTTTGGAACCGGCATTTTATTTGATTGAACTGCGTCTAAAGAAGCAAGTTGTGAAATGTTTTGCTTGTACTTACGCATTTCTATAAGCTCATCAATAATTGACAATTATTGTCAGCTCCTGATTGCATGAACCCAGCAGTTCTTGAAGGTCATCACCACACACCTCTAAATTTAATTGCCTGGCAAGATCAACCACTTCTTCAATCACAACATCAATTTGATTAGGATCTGGTAATAATTCCTCCTGGGTTTCAGTGGTGAAAAAAATGGGTAGTTTTTTTCCAGGCACCATTTAAAGCTTTTTGTGAAATTTCATTCCAAGATCGTCCAATAATTCTCATGACATTTAAAACATCGAATTGCTTCCAGAAGTCTTTAACAAAGAGGTTTATTTTGTCGTATAGCTTCATGTAGATGCGCAAACGATAGTCTTGTGTACTAAGCTTTCAATGCTTTAATGACTGCCTGGTCCATCGATTGAAGCAAGCTGGTTTTATTCGGCGGCAAAAATTCAACTTTCACGTGGGTCGAAATTAAGTATTAGAGTAACAGGAGGATAACATGGTGCGTTATCGATTAGTAGCTTTACTTTAGATGGGATTTGTTTTAATTGGCATAACGTTTGACTTCAGATATGTAGTGTAAGTAGGCTGTTTAGTTTCTTATAATGGTAGCGCCACCGCCACGTAGCGCTCTGTATGAAAATCACTGGCTGTGCTGCTTGCAGTCTGTGGCTGGTTTGCATTGCTGTTGGCTATTGTAGTGTTGGGCAGTTGGCTGTTTAACAGCGCGTAGCGTTGCGCAGTTGGAGGTGAGCCGCCAGCAGTGGTGAATGTGGGGAGAGAAATGGCGGAATTTTGAGAGCGGATGTTCTGGACGTGTGTCTATCAGAAACAGTACATTTGTAAGAATGGATGTCATGAACTGCTATATATATTATGACTTTTGAACACTATTAAGGTAAATACATTGTTTGTTCTCTATCAAAATCTTTCTTTTGCTAACTATGCCTATCAGTAGTTAGTGCCTTCATTAGTTTGAATCTTTTATTTAGCTGGCAGTAGTGGCGATCGCTGTATTGCAGTAGTTCGAGTAACGAAGATTTTTGTGAGGTAAGTGATTTGTGAAACGCATAGGTTAATTTAGTCAGGGCCATTCTCTTGTAGGGGTTATTGAAAGTCAGATTGCGTTGCGCTAAAAAATATTGTGTGTCAGTTTAGTGTTGATCAGAATAAGTAAAGAGAGTAATGTCTGAGTACGTTCAGTTTTGCTCACCTGTTTGAAAATTAAATAATAAACCAGGTTTATCAGCACAGTAATTCATTAATTTCTCTAAGGGGACGTTTCACAGTAGCGATAACCAAACGAGTCCTCAAAAAGGGAACCTGTCACTCAGGCCTTAGCATTTGACTTCTAAATCACAGGCAAACCAACTTTACACGTATTTTTTAAAGCTCTTAGATTAACTGAGCGATAAACTAAGAGGTGTTTTAATTCACAATCACTAGTTGCATTCGCGCGAGACATCACTGTCATTCGATCTTCGGTGTCCTTAAAACCAGGATGTTTTCTCTTCACGAGCGATTTAAGTTCTTTTAAGCATCTTCTTCGAGCACAGACCAGTTTCACACGGGTTGAATATAGTTTAGCTCTTACAGCCACCTTCTTCTACCATTGCCCTGTGTTGCTATGAACAGAGGGTGGCAGTATATCAGCGGTTATCGCCTCTCCACTTTCTGCAATGATATGACAATTACAACGACTTTTGAATCGGCCAGACCAACCGTTATTAACTTTAACCATTTCGTCTTTGGAAGCCTCCCCAGATTCTTTTAGTCTCTTAAAAACCAGCTTAGCTTTAGAGCATACCGTGTTCTGATCAACAAGATAATTTCTCACTCTTATGTGATTATCATACCATAATTTTAACGTTGTTTCCAGACCATGACGTTTACGAAAGACACTTGAAGTAAAAGGCTGAGCATTTTTCGCAGCTTCGAGGATTTTTGTTTCCCTCTTGCAATTGTTCTGACTGTTGATTTCTGTAGGTCAAACTTCTTTGCCAATTCAAAAATTATAATTTTTTTTTGGAAGTGTTTGACAAGTTTAAGTTTACTTTTCGAAGATACTGATTTTCTTTTCTTGTTTGGCGCAGATGAATCACTTCTGCTTCGTTTGGAGGACACAATTAGCATCTATCAATCAAGCCCGCTCCGTGTATAAAACGACTCCGCACGAAACACGTACGAATCTGTCGTAAGCTGAACACCGTGTGGGCGGAGTGGGGGAACAGACGCGCGGAGCGCGCAGACAAGCGAATCGCATGACTAGAACTGCGTAAAACGAGATAGCGTAAGTCGTAATATTACTGTATACTGTTTTGGTCTTGGCGCACGGGGACTGCCGAGTGTATGGTTTCAGGTACCAACTAAAGAGGGAACAACAAAGCAAATGGCGGATGCGTGCTGTGGGCACTGACAGAAACGAGCCAGCCACAATGCGTCACACCACCGCTGGAAGACTCTGGGAGGACTGGGGGGGGGGGGGGGGGGGGGCGGGGGAGCAACCTGTTATCACGGAGCTCCTGCTGAAGGCAGCATACTCTCGGTAGCAAGTAAGATAAGGATGATTAGTCTGATTTTTTTTTTTTGTGAGACAGGAGTGACTTTCCACTTTTTAGGATCGAATCTTTCGTTGAGCGAGCGGTTGTACATTACTGCTAAGTATGGAGCTATTGTATTAGCATGCTCTGAAAGGAGCCTTACTGGTATAGGATCTTGCCTTTATTAAATGATTTAAGCTGCTTCGCTACACCGAGGATATCTACGTCTAAATTACTCATGCTGGTAGTTGTTCTTGATTAGAATATTTACTTCATCTTCTTTGGTGAATGAATTTCGGAAAACCGCGTTTATTACTCTGCTTTACTGTGACTATGACCAATAACAATACCGTTGGTATCACACAGTGAAGAAATGGACTGCGTCTTACCGCTTGTGTACTTCACATACGACCAAAATCCATTTGGATATCCCGTCATATTTCAAGACGGAGTTTCTTTGTGGAAAATATTAAAAGCAAATCGTATTGAAATTCGCGCTAAGTTTAGAGCTTCAGTAAAAGATCACCAATATTCAGAACTTTGCTTTCTTTTAAATGTGTCATGCTTTTCTCGTTGCTTCCGCAACAGTGTTATGGCCTGTTTTGTGTACCATGGTGAATCAGTACCATATCTTATCGATTTATTTGGTGTATATCTGTTAATTGCCAAGGATACTAATATTATGACTTTAAACCACTACGGTCTACGAATACACAGTCACATTGAAAGGAATGGAGCACGTCTGTTGGGAAGGTGCCAAGCGAATTTTTATCCGCTCCTTTAGACATGTCTTGCACAGATTTTTGTTGGCCTTGGATGTTACGGTATTCAGTCTTGCTACAACGACCTTACTGCCGTTAATCCCTATATCTGTCATGATGCTCCCGATTTGTTCAGGATTATTTGTTGCTAATTTTTGAATTGCTGCTCAGTTAACGAATGATGTGTGGCGTGCATTACTGACTGGAACCCTCAGTACGGGCTCCACTTTCACCGACTTTCCAGTCATCGTCATTTCGGTCATATACGTGGCAATAAGTATATGTTTCCTGGAATGTACTCCCCGTGAATTTTAACGCTAGGCCTATACCTCATAGCTATCCGTGCTGCACATGGCTTGTCTCACAGCGTCTACAACCAGAATTTGATAAGCATCTAGCATCTTTGAAATGGTCTCGTGACAAAATATGTCGCTCTTGTATAGCTATCGTACTTCTATTACACCATAATTGGCTAAGCTGCAGAAACGCTGACGCTTTGCCATATGGTCCAAATGGCTCTGAGCACTATGGAACTTAACATCTATGGTCATCAGTCCCCTAGAACTTAGAACTACTTAAACCTAACTAACCTAAGGACATCACACAACAACCATTCATCACGAGGCAGAGAAAATCCCTGACCTCGCCGGGAATCGAACCCGGGAACCCGGGCGCGGGAAGTGAGAACGCTACTGCACGACCACGAGCTGCGGACCCTTTGCCATAGAAACGTAAACAATTGTGTTACTAGATTTCTCATGATACGTGCCGGAATCATTTGCGGCAAGTCCACTCTGTTGGGCGTGTTCAGATTATATAGGTGTTACACAGTGGAGACGACGTTCGCAGAACAGCCTCCGCTCTCGACCTTCGGAGAAGAACATCTTTTCTCTGGGGCGACACACGGTCCATGTGTCACGCACAGGGCGCAGCCCGCTCACAGTCTGCCGCACGCGTTACCTGCCCCCACATGTGGCGAAGGCGCCTTGTCCTAAGGGCAGAGAGAAACGGAAAGGGAAAGGGAATGGACCTACCGATGCGGGCTGTGCCGCTGACAACCAGTGCGGTTTGGGGGAGGGGGTACGAGTAGCTGCCAAAGCCAGTCACGGAGAAATCGGCCGACCGGAAAGTGCCTGTCTCCGGCGTTCTATTTACTGCCTGCGTGCAGCGGCCACCAAAGAAACTAACAGAGCTGACGAGAACGACATTATAGTTCCATTTTGTCATCTGTTTTACAGTGCAGCAACCACATATCGGCAGAGGGGTGTAACAGAAGGAATTCGCAGCTCCCTACGAGTAACGTAAAGAGTGACGGATGTGAATAGAAATGTTAAGTTGTTCAAAATTATCCAACAGATTTGAATCACATTCACTAAACCAAAATCCACAGATATCACGCTTGTTTCCATTACTGCTGGCCCAATCTAACTTAAGGCGTAGCGCAATGTGTATTGATGATAACAAACGGTAAAACATGTTTACAATTTGAAGCCTAGGTACTGCTGTGTATGAGGTCGAGGGAAAATTGAATATTTTTTTTAAAATCTCATATTAAAATGCTATGGAAATCCAATGATAGCGATCAAAAAGACGAAAGGTCTAAAAGTATGCACATGTAGATGAACTGTATTGTTATATCTGCCTGGATACTACATTGAGTGCATCATCCTTAGAAAAAAAGCAACGAAGATAACAGTTTAATTACCAATCGCGGTCGAAGTTATCAGAGAGGAAGCGAAAGGTCGGATTGGGCGAGGCTTGGGAATAAAAGCCGATGTGTACTGCAGCTGGCAAAATCCTCAGTAGCATCGCAGTAATTAAATTTCGATATCGGCTGCATAAGAGTTGTTATGAAAACTAATAATCAATTATAATAATAATAAATCCCCTATGAACCATCGACCACGTCGAGACTGGGTCGCTGGCGTGCCTCAACACACAACCGCCCTCCAGTGTCCAGCAATGTTCATTTGTCTAGCTAAAAGCTGTAGTAGAAAATACTAGACCACTACTGTCTATTGCAGGTCGCAACATACGTAGAATTGTCCGGTAAACGGGATGCGGCTAGCTACTGAAATAAAAGTTTTAACTGGGCAATGTAAATTTTCAGGTATATTTTTACGATAAAGATCACAGTTACTACTGCCAAGTCCGTACTAAGTGGCAACACAATGTAAAGTTCACACGCACACCACAATCACACACGTAGCCAGTTAATGGTATTTACACCCGTTACCGAAGTTAATAGAGTTCACCGTACCGTTTAGTAATGGAAATGCTCGCTCAAATCTTGTGCACTCTGCTCTACACGTAATACCTGTTCCAGTCTTAGATCACACAACACGCCACGCGGTTTTAGCTAACTGCCAAAAGCAATAATTTTGTTATTCCGTCCAAAATTCCATACGACTTCCACTATACCGTTCACTTAAATACACTTTGTACTACTTCGCGAACTTGTAATTAGCATTTTCCGCGATTTTACAGTAGTTTCGTCGGAGCTACTTTCAATGAGACGTTGCTAGTTCGAACCCTCAGCCCCGACCCCCTAGATCACACCAAAGGCTTTGTTCCCCAGCATAGATTGGCGCGAGCCTGTATTTTTTTGATTGGCTGATATCACAAACAGCAAATCAGGTTGCAGTATTATCACACGCTAACCCGCGCTTTACTTCAATGACCAATAAGTAAAAGATTTCTTTCTATGGCAACTGCTAAATAAATAAATTTAGAAAAGTATCAAATATAAAATTACTCCTTCTGAAATTACCGATTAATTTGTGTTCTACTCACGATTTATTAGTACCATACACTAACTGCACATTTAATTATAGTAAATCCCCTGTATAGCTTAACTGGTACTTCGTGAAAAAACAAAACAATTTTCATTTACTTCTGTTCTTCTTCACTCATACAACACTCACACTGCTAATTGCTACACATATAAAACAATTATAATTATGGAAATACATTAAATATTAATCAAACATAACTTTACAACATTGTTTTGACTACAACTGCTAGCACTAATCTGCCAGGAAGTTTCAACTGCTAGCACTGTTCGTCAATTGCTGACCTTTGCCACCTACTAGTACAACTACGTGCAGCTCTGTAACGCAGGTCCATGTCAGCTGGTGACATATGTCGATGACTCATGGTTATGACGATATTGTCCTAACAAGTGACAGGAGCGATACGAAAATGCTACGCCTCACACCCCCCTGTAATTATTAAAATTGTTGGAAACAACTTTTTATAATTTTACTACATCGTGACTGTCTCCTTACTCAGCCGGCCGGAGTGGCCGCGCGGTTCTAGGCGCTAGAGTCTGGAACCGAGCGACCGCTGGTGGTGTCTTTAGGTTAGTTAGTTCTAAGTTTTAGGCGACTGATGACCTCAGAAGTTAAGTCGCATAGTGCTCAGAGCCATTTGAACCATTCTCCTTACTCTCAAAACGAATGTGAAATTTGAAAATTTCTAATCTAAGTTACAGAATTCTTACTTCGGACTTGGCATACTAGCCTAAATAAGTCTAATATTTTACAAAACGTTTTGATTTTTTACAAAACTTTACAACTGAACTAATTAATTTTTTCCTTCAAAACCAAACTTTCCACAAATTTGACTTTACATAAAATAGTTCTTGTCCATTACAATTAAATTTTTCGCCTTTTACCTCCTCTTATTTACATGAATTCAATATTTCATTGAATCTCCACCTGCACTCTGATTGGTGTCCTGGTGTAATTTTGAAATCACTCCTACCTTACACGTTGCACTGCATAAGTGTCCTCTACCTCACGATTTTTCTCTTAGCATGTCACAACACCTTGGTTGGTTGGCGTTCATTGCACATTGGTCCACTCTCAGGCCAGTCCTTATTGTACAGTGGTTTTTACCTACAAAACATAGTTTCGTCTAAGACTACTAATATACATAACTGCCTAAACACATAGTATAAAATTGTTGCCGGCCGAAGTGGCCGTGCGGTTAAAGGCGCTGCAGTCTGGAACCGCAAGACCGCTACGGTCGCAGGTTCGAATCCTGCCTCGGGCATGGATGTTTGTGATGTCCTTAGGTTAGTTAGGTTTATCTAGTTCTAAGTTCTAGGGGACTAATAACCTCAGCAGTTGAGTCCCATAGTGCTCAGAGCCATTTGAACCATTTTATAAAATTGTTCTCCCTATGCTATACTCTTTAATTAATTATCTTTTAACTATTCAAAGCAAATTAACAGAACATTTAACTCTTAAACTGCAAGAAAATTTGCATTTTCTTTAAAAGTGTTTAACTACTTCGGCAAAATTGTGCGTTGCTATTGAAGGCATACACTGAAATCACTTAATTAGGTTAAATTCTGATTATTCCCTATCCACTAAATCTTTCCTCAAAACTTGACAACTACAGCAGAGTCTTTATGACAGCTTTTACCAGGATCCATAAATACGCTTAACTTTATCATTTCTTCTTCAAAAATTTTTAAGAAGTCTTTTACAATATCAAATAATACACAAAATTCAAAACTTGAGCATGACTTCAAAATCACATAAGATATTAAATTCAAATTCATATAACTATTTACAAAATCCATTATATACTCCCCTTCACTCTTACCTTTCACACCTGGTAGCATTAGTATTAGTAATATTTTGGTTGTCATCTCTATCGGTTTATTTTATTAGTCACCTCCGGTAAATTTCATGTCATTTTTGGGATATATTCATTTTCCATTGTGACCATGCATCTTCATGCAAATCATCTTACTCGCTTCCATTAGTAATCAAATGCTAACACCCTTTTTTTTTCAAACATCAACTTTTGTAACAACACTCCACAATTCCTTTACCATTTTCCAACAGGATAACACTCCCTTCTACAACAAGTTATGCCCTTCCTCCTTATTACTCTGAGCCCATTTATTATACTCTATAATTAGTCATCTCTGTTACTTCTCTCACTACTACTTCAAAACGGATACCTTCATATACAACACGACAACACTTCACTACTGCAAAATCACTGTAACGCATCATTTTATTTTTCAAATTATATCCGCCTGTCTCATTACTCTAACTTTCTCAACTCCTTTTTCCCCACATACTTTACTCAAACTGTTACCACTATTCATCACAACAACACCCCTTGCTGCTCCTTCTCATTTCCAATAGAGTGAAGAATATGAAAGATGACAGATAAGTTCATAAAGATAGAAGAGGAAGATTGACAACACGATAAGAAAGTGAAGTAGTATTGTCAATAACTCGAGCACCTGGTGATCGTCGGTCACCCAGCATTGCAAAGAGTACAACGCCCTCTGAGGTTTTAGTACCCTCAGATCCTATTCTACATGCACATATCTTTTCAGGTCAATAATATTCCGCAATCCCAACAAGTTTCCTGATTTCCAATACGCCAACCTATATGCATTTGGGTGCGGCTTTTCAATAACTCTGAACGGACCCATGTACCCATCGGTAAACTTTTTAGTTTCCGAAGTTATCTTTTTGGACTTTTCTCTGGTTTTAACAAGAACTAGGTCTCCTATCTTAAATCTTGTAGGCGGTACCCTTGCATCATGCCTCCTCTTTCGCTCAAATGCCTTCTTCTTTATGTTATCTCGAGCTACAGTTTCCTTCCGAGCCTGGGCTAAATCAACGATTGCTGGAAATTCCACAACATAGAATAATAAGTTATTAGGTCTTACACCACACATCAGTTCACAAGGAGCAAAACCTGTGGCCTCATGCTTTAGGTGATTTATCACTTCTTCAAAATATTCTAAATATTGTGCCCATGCAGTATGCTTTCTGTGGCAATATCTTCGACACAGCCTGTTGAGCTCCTTCATAATTCTCTCACACATATTCTCCTGAGGAAAGTATGCCGAAATTTTAATATGTTCAATATTTTTACTTTCCAAACATTCTTTACATCTTTTTGACACAAACTGCGGACCATTGTCCGATAATATTGCTTTTGGTACCCCTATTGTAACAAAACAGTCTTTCTGCAATTTACTCACTAATACCTTTGCATTTGCTTTCCTAATTGGATAGAACTTCACAAATTTCGTAAACCCATCTACCAAAACGAACACATACTCACACCCCCCTCTAGATACAGGCAATGGTCCAAAAAGGTCCACTGCGACTGGATCTAGTCTACTCTGAGGCTCTACCGAGTATATTTCGCCTTGCACAATTCTGTTATTGGCTCGAACTTTCTGACATCGGTCAGACATTTCTTCTGTACTCGACGCCATATGTTATTAAATATTACTGTCTCACCCAACTTTGCTGTGGACTTCTTTGCTCCATAATGTCCGAAATTTTTACGTACACAGTCAATAAGTAGGTTTACATGCTGCCCAGGAAAACAAATTTTCCACTGACTGTTGGTATTCTTCTTTCTCCTAAACAGAATGCCCTTTTGTATTTGGTAGTATTCCGCTACTTTATGGTGTGCAGGATCACCCAAATAACTCTTTACCAACTTGATACTGTCATCTTGGTTCTGCTCCCTTCGTAAATTTTTAGAAATCTTTTTCAACTGTCCTTCCTCATCTATTTTCATCATAACTGCAAAATTACATACCCCTTCCTTACTCAACATTGGACTTTCTTCCTCATTCTCCACACTTCTAGATAATGCATCTGCTACCACATTTTCAGATCCTTTTATATATCTAATTTCTATGTCAAATTGCTGTACATACATTGCCCACTGGGTTAGTCTCCGGTGCTTCAGTTTACAAGTCTGTAAGTAAGTCAAAGCCCTCTGATCGCTATATACAGTCACTTTATGTCCCAACAAATACTGTTGAAACTTATGCAAACCGAAAACAATAGCTAAGGCTTCTTGTTCTAAAATGCAATAATTTTTCTCAGACTGCTGTAAGGACCTACTTGCAAACGCTATAGTCTTGTGAATTTCTTCTTCTTCCTCTGTATCCACTTGAAATAACTCAACAGCAATTCCATACCCACATGCATACGCTACTAAACAAAACGGTTTTGTAAAGTCTGGGTGGTGTAGTACTTGACTATTACATAACGCTGCTTTCAGTTCTTCGAATGCTGACTGACGCTCAGCTGTCCATTTGTACGGTACATTTTTCTTTAAAAGGTTCCTTAAACATGGAGTATAAACAGTTGACCTGGCACAAAACGACGATAAAATCCAAATAATCCGTACATACCCTTCAAATTAGTAGGGGCCTTATATTCCCTAATTGCTTCCATTTTTCCAGGATCTGGAAGTATTCCTTCCCCATTAATAATATATCCTAAAAACTTCAACTCTTTCTTCACAAATTCTGTCTTGTCCAACTTCAATTTCATCCCCCCTTTTTCAATAGCTTCTAAAACCCTGTATACCAGCATGCAATGTTCATCCCAAGTAGATATGGAAATCAGCACATCATCAACATATACTGTAATTTTTCTAAGCAGCTCATCACGTAAAACCTGTGGCATTGCTCTAACAAAAGCACAAACACTTATATTTAATCCGAAAGGAACGACTTTGTACTGATAGCACCGGCCTTCAAACAAGGATGCCATGTACTTCCTTGATTCTTTAGCCAGAGGCAAGTTCTAGTAACCACAAGTTACGTCCATTGATGTAAAGAATTTAGCTCCCTTAAATTTTTTGCAGCAGTTTGTCAATGTTTTCGGGTCAGTCACTTTCCGGTAAAACCACCTTACTTAAAGCTCTCGCATCTAGGACCAACCTTACTGACTTATCCTTCTTGATCACCACAACTAATGGATTGTTAAATACACTTACTGCTTTCTCTATTATTCCCCATTTAAGCATGCTCTGTATTAAATCCCTCACAGTTTCTTTATGTTTTTCAGCAATTGGTATTGGTTTCTTAAAAAATTGTGCAGCTTATTTAACATTCAAATAACACGCATAGTCTCTTTCCAAGCCTGGCTGATCAGAGAAAACTTTTTTATGTTTGAGTAAGACATCTTTCAGCTCCCTTTTTGAGTTTCGTCTAAACCTTGAATATCTCTAACTTTTTCCTCTATTTTATTCTCTACTAAGAGCATTTCATCAGGATCTACCTCCACTTCTTCCCCATGCCCTTCCAGATCTGTTCTCTTCGTACAATATCTAATCGGAATCTGCTCACCTTCCCTCTTTGTATTCTTTCTTTTCTTGGAGAAAGTCACTACAATGTTTTTCCCACTCACTTCCAGGCTTATACTATCATTTTCAAAGTCCAGCCTCCCTTTTTACTTCGTTAAGTAATCAATTCCCACTAACATATCTATACTTGAGCCCTCAATAACTAGAAAGTTATGATACAACTGGTTACCATTTATACTGATAGGCAACATCACTTCATACTTTACATGCTTCTTCACTTCTCCTGTGGCTACAATTATCTGGATTCCTATGACAGGCATAATTACTACCTCTCTTTTATTAGGCAAAGCATCTAACCATTTGCTGACTAACAGCACACAAATCACTGCCACTATCAGCTAGGCACTGTACTTCTTCCCCTTGCACTAACAGACTGATTACTGGTCGAACTTTCTTTTCTTCCTTAGCAGTGACTTCATCCTCCTCAAGCAAGTCATGTACAATTTTACGCCTTTCGAAACCTTCCTTGTGCCCAAGAGATTATACAAATATCTACAGGATTGCTTTCACTACTCTCCCTTCCTACATTCTTTAGCCTATCCACTATGGATAGATTAAAACACTTCTGCAAATCTGCAGCTCCCTTTTCTACATTAATTAGTTTCTCCACTAATTCTTCTACCTCATCTTCTCCTTCTACATTACTTTTACTCGGCTGACCCCCATTCTGGTCATCACTGGCATGAAATGCTTCCATAGCTTCCTCTAAGCCCCGATTTACTGACATCAATAATTATTCTTCTACCCACTTCTCATCTAGCTCCTGCAATCCCTGTATATTCGTACCTCTTCCTTCTCCCTGGCAAGATTCCTCATTCGCTCTACTGTACACTTCTCCCTCACTGCTAGATTTTACATCACTTTCAACATCTTTTCCCACCAAACAACCTGCAGCACAGTGCTCCTTTGCCTGCTCCCATCTACATAGCCACCTTGTAGCATGCCTATTCTATCATCCTTCGCTTTACTACTTTCAGTTGCATTATTATTGTCAATAATTTGGACTTCAGTTAATTTATCCTTACTGTATACAAAAGGTATGGCCAGCGGATTCATATTACTGCAACCCATTCTGCAAATGCCAGTCCCTTCACAGACGGGATCTGGTTTCCCGTGCCCTGTGATTCTGCTTCATTTCTGCCTCGCACCCCCACCTGATCTCTCTCCTGAAAATCATTGTCATCATGAATTGGCGATCGTGATCTGTAAGCGTGCCCCTGATCATTATCAATTGTCCTTGGAACTGGAGCATAGCGCCAACCCCTTCCTCTCCTTCCTTGGCTATTATGTGACACACCCATTCTGTTTACATTAACATTCTGACCTCTCTCAACTGTATTCTGAGGCTTAAAACTATGATTTGTCTGCTCCTCTTGCTGCATAAGCTTCTCCACCCTTTCCAATCTGATCTATATTCTGTTTGCTTCCAATAGCAACCTTGCTAACCAGCTCTGTTAATTCAGTTTTTACATTCTCTGAAGACTTTTTACACCTACTTTCTGCATCAGAAATTCTCTTATTTACACGAGTATCAAACACCTGCAAATCCGTCCTCCACATCTTCTTAAGCTCAACAGCCTGTTGTTCTATTTTCTCATTAATTTCAGTCTTAAACTGTTTCAGATCATTAGCTAGCTTGATAATACTACCAGACTGTTGTTCAACTTTCTGATCTGACTTCCCAAAATTTTGTTTTACCTCAATGAAATTCTGATTAATATTACTGAAATTTTGATTCATATTCGTCATTAAAGCTGCAAACATATCTTGTAAATTCACTGGTTTGTTTTCCTGTTGTACAATTTTTTGTTCAGCTAATTGTACAGGCACAATACCAAATTTGGTGTCTGTTCTGTCAGCCTCCGCACTCACATTAACACTACTGACATCAAACAAACTATTTATACTGAAATCATTCAACTGACTATCGACAAGATTTAAACTGTCACCCATACCAGAAACGGTCGGAACATTATGTTCCACTTCCATCTTTACAACTGGAGATATCTGAGGCACATCGTTACTTAATACCTCCATATTAACGCTGTGGTAACAATCCATTTTTTGGGACGTACACTAGTTTGTAACGTCGCCCCTACTTGCTTTTGTTCAGAAGTAGTTGCCTGACTAGCACTCACGCCAAACTGACTTACATCGCCCTCTCTCACAACCACAGAATTATCATTCCCATCCATACTAACAAGTCTGTTTACACATGTAAATAATACACTACATAAACTTAGCTTATATTTCTTCATCCGACGTCGTCGCAGCGTGTTGAAAACAGCAATCTGCCTTTCTCCCCGTGGTGTACCAGATTCAGGGCCCCCACGCGCTGCCACTGCGGTGGAAGCTGCTACGCCTTGCTGTCCGCTTACTGTGCCATCTGTTGCTCAGCGGGCCAATTCCACGCTGCGCCTTCAGTCCCGTAACATCCAGTTCGTTATAAAATCTTCGTTCCCCAGGATCACTCCTTGGTGCATCTCAAAACGTATGTTCGTCTTCACAACTATATCTCACTCGCACCTACAGTCACTGTAGCAAAGTTGCTTATTGACCGTTCCTCTCGATCACGAATTCGGTTCCTACAGCTTTATAGTTTCCCGGCCGAATCACCACGTGCGACGCGGCACGCTACTTTTTACCGCCTTCCAGTGTCCAGTAATGTTCATTTGTCTAGCTAAAAGCTGTGGTAGAAAATACTAGACCACTACTGACTATTGCAGGTCGCAACATCCGTATAGAGGTGGGTCCAACTCGTTCATTCCCGTGAAGTACTTCATTCATTTCACTCTTTGCCGTGAAGCGTTCAAATGAAGTAGTTCATTCCTGAAGTACGGAATCCTGGCGAAGTTGTCCAGTTCGCCGCTCAGCCGCGGCTACGCTCGCTTCGCCTCGCTCGTACAATAAAGCTTCGTAATACTTCATAATTTTACCAACAGATGGCCGAACTATGAAGTAACGTCCACGTAACGTTTTGCGTCTTGCAGCGTCTGAGGTAACTTAAATACAGCATGGTCGAAGGGGACAAAGGAAAGATAAATAGAGAAGCCTGTCACATATAAAGAAGGTATTACGTTTAACCTTGCTCGACATTTTTTCATGAAGCGCCAAAAAGAGTCTTCATCTGCCAAGTGAAACCTTATTTGTTGTGTTTATGGACTGAAAACTAGGGCTATTAACGAAATTAAGTCCAATTTTATGTTCCTTTTAAAATTTAATCCAAAATAGAATGAGTATGTCTACCACTGTCACAAAGTTTATATACCTACGTTAAGTAATTATTCAGAAGTTTTCCTGTAGATTTTATTTTTGTTGAGAATAATAACCCTCTAAATTCAAAACGTAAACTGTCACCTGTAGTCATTGGTACGATTTCAGGCAAAATCCCTCTTTATTTTAGTCGGAAAGCAATTTTTGTGTCTGTTCACGCTTATACAATGGCTAGCAACTCGCGATCGCGTAGAAGTAGTGAAATTTGGGGTATCTTCGCCGATTTAGGTGATGGGAAAGCAAAGTGCAACTGTTGTTGTAAGTGTATTTCACCGCGCGATTCGTCGACAGGCAGTAGAGGGAGGACTGAAGTGAAGGGAGAATGAGTGACGTAGCGCCAATGTAGTGTGAGAGGGAGAGGGAGAGGGGAAGAGAGTGAGTGAACGAACTAGAAAAAAAGTGTGGAGTGTGCTATCTGTGGAGAGTCTGAAGTACCAGTTCATTGAAATTGAGTGGTTAGTTCACACTTCACTGGAGTGAAGCGTTCATTTGAACGACTCATTCACGAGCTCCCCACCACTACATACGTAGCATTATCCGGTAAACGGGATGTGGCAAGTTCACACGCACACCACAATCACACACGTAGCCAGTTAATGGTATTTACACCCGTTACCGAAGTTAATAGAGGTCACCAGATCGTTTAGTAATGGAAATGCTCGCTCAAATGTTATGCACTCTGCTCTACACGCAATACCTGTACCAGTCTTAGATCGCACAACACGCCACGCGGTTTTAACTAACAGTCAAAAACAATAATTTTGTTATTCCGTCCGAAATTCCATACGACTTCCACTATACCGTTCACTTAAATACACTTTGTACTACTTCGCGAACTTGTAATTAGCATTTTCCGCGATTTTACAGTAGTTTCGTCGGAGCTGCTTTCAATGAGACGTTACTAGTTCGAACCCTCAGCCCCGACCCCCTAGATCACACCAAAGGCTTTGTTCCCCAGCATAGATTGGCGCGAGCCTGTATTTTTCTGATTGGCTGATATCACAAACAGCAAATCAGGTTGCAGTATTATCACGCGCTAACCCGCGATTTACTTCAATGACCAATCATTGTAAAAGATTTCTTTCTATGGCAACTGCTAAATAAATAAATTTAGAAAAGTATCAAATATAAAATTACTCCTTCTGAAATTACCGATTAATTTGTCTTCTACTCACGATTTATTAGTACCATAAACTGACTGCACATTTAATTATTTTAAATCCCCTGAATAGTTCAACTGGTACTTCATGAACAAAGAAAACAATTTTCATTTACTACTGTTCTTCATTCATACAACACTCACACTGCTAATTACTACATATATAAAACAATTATAATTATGGAAATACATTAAATATTAATCAAACATAACTTTACAACATTGTTTTGACTACGACTGCTAGCACTGTCTGTCAACTGCTGACCTCTGCCGCCTACTAGTACAACTACGTGCAGCTCTGTAACGCAGGTCCATGTCAGCTGGTGACATCTGTCGATGACTCATGCTTATAACGATATCGCCCTAACAAGTGACAGGAGCGATGCGAAGGCGCTACGCCTCAATCAGTTCCCTAGACTTACAACTACTTAAACCTAACTAATGTAAGAACATCACACACATCCATGCCCGAGGCAGGATTCGTTACTGCGACTATAACAGCAGCGCGGTTCCGGACTGAAGCGCCTAGAACCGATTGGCCACAACGGCCGGCTTGCATTAACTAAAAGAGGTGAGGTAATCAAACTTTTTATATGAAGGCACACTTGACAACAGATGCGAAATAGGATGAATTTACAAGTTCAATCTAGTATTTGTTATTAAGACTTAATTTAACAAAGAGGAAAGTAGAAACTGAGTCTTATCACTAAATACTAGGCGGGTTATTTTGTGTTATGCCTTGTCGATTTCCTGTAGGGTCATCTTTATGCCTCTGCTTTTTTATCATTTTTATTTTATTTTTTTAAGGGAATGTAAAACTTCACATGCCACGTCATACGAAAGGTTTCCTTCTAAAAGATGATCAGCAAATGTTGGATCATTCTTCCTTACTGTTCATCTTCTCTCATGTTCATGTAATTACCGTTCTTCCTGACTGACCAATATGCACTTTTTAACACTGCTTGCGAGTGATTCATATACACCACTCTGTGCCAACGGCTGCAATTTGCCTTTACTATTGAATAAAAATTTGATATGCTATTTGTATTATAAAACGCAGATTTGTAGATACGTGAGTATAACTTTTCTGCGAGGTTCTCTCAAATGTTGTCAGTATATGGGATTTCGCATCAGGTTTCGCAACTACTGAGTGGTTACTGTTCGTCAGCGTACGGAAGTTCAGTAATTTTATCGACTTTCTTTTTTCGTCCTACGTTATATCAATCAGGACAGAGCTATAGCCATTCCTGTCAGTTCTGTTTGAAAAGCTGTTTCAGATAATGAAACAGATACAGGCGATGCACAATCGAATGGAAAGCTGCATATTTGTGGCTGTATGGGTGCTGGGAGATTGCAGAGATTACCATACTGGCAGCTATATTTTTCTGTAAATGCTAAATATGTGTCTTCTTATACTAATATCTATATTAATATCCAACAGATAATGGAAGAGCCCCTAGCTCCCTTGTAAACTTACAAGGGGAAGCCGCCAATTGTGAAATTCAGATTCGATTCATAATGCGCATAATAAAAGCTCATGGCCAGAGGTGTAATGTGGCAAAGCACCAAGATGCACTTCCACATTACACCTCTGGCCATGAGCTTCTATTATGCGCAGTATGAATCGAATCTGAATTTCACAATTGGCGGCCTCCCCTTGTTAGTTCTCTTATGCTGTGACTTTAATTGCTGTAGTAATGTATCCAACAATCTAGTAATATCGGTCCACAAACGCAGCGCATCATACTAGAATCAATACTTAATTTTGCAATTCAGTGGCTCTTTCTATATGAAAATTTGTTCGAAATTGTCCATGAATATTTCATATAGTATAAAACTAAAAGGTGAACCCATAGCTAAGCCATCAAATTGACTATAATATCTGTTTTGGATCTAGAAGTAATTCTGTTTTATACACCTTTGATAACACTGGTTATGTCATATAACTCTACAGAATTTACTTCGGATTATACAAAAGATCAATTAACATGTTCATAGATTCATCAGTAGGAACTTTTGTAAATAAGCTTTTGACACCGAAAGGTACTAGTTTAGAATTAGGTGGGATTCGCGTATCTTTAATTTTATCAATAAGAGCCGTAGCACTTTTTATACCAAACTTAGTTTTAAAACTGGTTTTCCTCTTTAATTGTATAGTCTAGGTCTTTCATGTTTAAACTACTGGCCATTAAAATTGCTACACCACGAAGATGACGTGCTACAGACGCGAAATTTAACCGACAGGAAGAAGATGCTGTGATATGGAAATGATTAGCTTTTCAGAGCATTCACGCAATGTTGGCGCCGGTGGAGACACTTACAACGTGCCAACATGAGGAGAGTTTCCAACCGATTTCTCATACACAAACAGCAGTTGATCGGCGTTGCCTGGAGAAACGTTGTTGTGATGCCACGTGTAAGGTGGAGAAATGCGTACCATGACGTTTCCGACGTTGCTAAAGGTCGGATTGTAGCCTATCGCGATTCCCGTTTAACGTATCGCGACATTGCTGCTCGTGTTGGTCGAGATCCAATGACTGTTAGCAGAATATGGAATCGATGGATTCAGGAGGGTAATACGGAACGCCTTGCTGGATCCCAACGGCCTCGTATTACTAGCAGTCGAGATGACAGGCATCTTATCCGTATGGCTGTAACGTCTCGATCCCTGAGTCAACAGATGGGGACGTTCGCAAGACAACAACCATCTGCACGAACAGTACGACGACGTTTGCAGCAGCATGGACTATCAGCCCGGAGACCATGGCTGCGGTTACCATTGACGCTGCATCACAAACAGGAGCGCTTACGATGGTGTACTCAACGACGAACCTGGGTGCACGAATGGCAAAACGTCATTTTTTCGGATGAATTCAGGTTCTGTTTGCTACATCATGGTGATCGCATCCGTGTTTGGCGACATCGCGGTGAACGCACGTTGGAAGCGTGTATTCGTCATCGCCATACTGGCGTATCACCCGACGTGATGGTATGGGGTGCCATTGGTTACACATCTCAGTCACCTCTTGTTCGCATTGACGTCACTTTGAACAGTGGACGTTACATTTCAGATGTGTGGCTCTACCCTTTATTCGATCCCTGCGAAACCCTACCTTTCAGCAAGATAATGCACCACCGCATGTTGCAGGTCCTGTACGGGCCTTTCTGGATACAGAAAATATTCGACTGCTGCCCTGGCCAGCACATTCTCCAGATCTCTCACCAACTGAAAACGTCTGGTCAGTGGTGGCAGAGCAACTGGCTCGTCACAGCACGGCAGTCACTATTCTTGATGAACTGTGGTATCGTGTTGATGCTGCATGGGCAGCATAGCTGTATACACCATCCAAACTCTGTTTGACTCAATGCCCAGGGGTATCAAGGCCGTTATTACGGCCAGAGGGGGTTGTTCTGGGTACTGATTTCTCAGGACCTATGCACCCAAATTGCTTGAAAATGTAATCACATGTCAATTCTAGTATAATATATTTGTCCAATGAATACCCGTTTATCATCTGCATTTCTTCTTGGTGTAGTAATTTTAATGGCCGGTAGTGTATTAAGGAACTTGTCACTTCGGTAACGCAATCATCTCGGTTCAAAAGAAAACTATTTGATTCATCGGCTTTGGTAGCGATGATATTGCTGGAGACTTACTACTTAAACTTGTTCAACTTACGTATTTAATTGCGTGAGACTTCGTCACTAACAGCAGCAGCAGTAGTTTTTAAATCGTGGGATACTAAATGTTTTGTATATACATCGTCACCCAACGCGACCTCAAGAGCTGCTTT
This sequence comes from Schistocerca americana, assembly GCF_021461395.2. Classification (NCBI taxonomy): domain Eukaryota; kingdom Metazoa; phylum Arthropoda; class Insecta; order Orthoptera; family Acrididae; genus Schistocerca; species Schistocerca americana. The sequence goes on from NC_060122.1 coordinate 649,425,012, forward strand.
TAGCACATCTATTAGTTTATCAGAGATTGTTTGTTGTGGAGTATATTTAATACCTTTATTTAAGACACTGAGCTCGTCCACTGTAACTGTTATGTGTGGTAAGTTCGTTATTCCATCAATAAACGGTTGATTCTGAACAGGTGTCAACAGTTCCTACACACATGGAAAAAAATTAGTACACTGTCTAGATGTTTTCAGTTCACTCAAGATTTGTTGTTGCAACAGTGCATATGGAATAAGTGAAATGAGTTCATTTACATAAGCAGTTATATTATACCTTCCTTTCTGTGGTTATTAATAGTTATTATTATTAAGTGAAACACAAGAAAGGGATAATATAAGAAATATACATACGTTGATTTGTAGGTGGCCAAAGATAAATATTAAATTATGTTTCAAATGAGCGCCAGGCTCCCGGCAAATTATTTCAAATGCTTTCGGCGAAATGTAAAGCAGGCTAAGTTCACTGACCTAGAATAAATCGTATCTTTGAAAGTATGCATTTTTGGACGAAATAAAATTAGTGAAGCTTTGCACTTTAGTTAATTGAATAACTTGAAATGATTCTTTCTGCTCCGGCTATGGTGATACGTTACACAAAAAAATAAATTTAAATACGCTGGCACTTGCTGGCACCAGTTGACATCACAGCAGCTGAGAAGAGTGCTCCACCTACCATCTTCGAAGGATGCCATGGGTATAACACGTCTTATTGTATTTTATCCTTATAACCATTTTGTCATATTTTATTGTCAATCTAGTAGAGTTCCTATTGCTTTCTAAATTAAATTACAGGTCTGATGATGGTCATGTGATATGACCGAAACCGGTCACCTATGTTCTTGTAACAACGTGGTGTGATCAAGGCTGAATTTTAAAAAGAAAAAGTTTAGAATATTCTTTTATCGCTGAAGACCATATCGCGCCATTCCATTTTCAAAGTTATCCTCTGGCGGTAATAGTTGAGCTGTGCACATCGATGCCATGGCGTGAATGGAAGACAGGCTAGAGGTGTGCGTGCCGCCCATAGTCCCACTGTTAATAACAGGTTCGCAACAGTTTGTGTCAACACGTCTGGGCTCTTTGCTGTGGTAGCTGTACGCTCTGCCACTGCTGCCCTTACAATACGACGATTCTGGCGGATGACTGCGCTGTGTGGACTTCCAGAACATCGTATGCAGGTGTGAGAATGTTCACGAGACCTCTGAAACCAGCATCGTTGCAGAACTGATTCAGCACTCCCAACTTGTGTAGCAGTCCTCCAAAAGGACTACGCCGCCTTTCAGAGGGCCACAACTTGCCCTTTTCAAACTCGCTCAGTTGGCTGTACGAAGCAAGGTTGTCTGCTTGCTTCACACGTTTGCACCACACTGAGCTTTAAAGGATAGACACTTATGGCGCTCTGGTAGCTATACCTCTACACTATCTGTTGGCGGACGACGTTGAAGACATTATCAGTACATCTACTATCCCCCCAGTGCCATATGCCGTCATCGGATCAAAATCGACATAGTCTTTCCAGGTGTACTATTTTTTCTCCGGCAGTGTGTTTTGTTAACTGCAACAATTTTTTCTATTTGGTGCAGATTTATTTGATGGATAACTGCATTTATGTCTTCGCGCCAATTGCCATCAAACCTGTCGAACTCTCACGGATGTGTGACTGGGTAAATGAGCATGTGACAAACTTTTAAATGTGATCTTATGTTATCACGGATTATGTACCACTTTCGCATTTTTTTTCTCACCTACGTACTCTCGCTGATCTTGATAGCTTTCATTGCAGCTCAGGAAGTACACTTCGATTTAATGTTGGTGTACTTTGGAGCAAGGTTCCGATATAAACATTCCCTGTTGAACGAAATGTGTTGCATGACCGTTAGCTTAGGTATCAGTAATCTTCTGTACACGGTGGTTAATAGCACTTTGTTAGCACTTTTTATTACATTATTTAAATGATGCTTGTCAGAACCTGATAATATTATTAAAAAGAAACATTTTCTAATGTTTGGCAAAATTATATTTCTCTGATGACATACTGGCTTTCAGCTTCTCAGGCCATGTTCAGGTCACAACTGTTACCTGCTAAGGAAAGATCTAGATACATCATCAGGAAGAAAATCAGTCTTAAACCTAAGTTTGGTATCAAAAATTCTGTGGCTCTTGTTGATAAAATTAAAGATATCCAAATCCTACCCAGTTCTAAACTAGTATCATTATATGTCACTAGCATATTTATAAATGCTCCTACTGATGATTCTATATCAACTGATATTTTACACAAATCCAAAGTAAATCATGTAGAATTATGTGACATAAACGACCAACGCTGCTCAAATGTGTGTGAAACAGAATTACTTTCATTTCAAGACAAGTATATAATAAGTCATGAAATGTCCCCTTAGAAAAATTAATGCATTACTGTGCTGATAAACCTCTTACATTATTTGATTTTCAAACAGTTGTGCAGAACTGAACGTACTCAGACATTTTTCTCTATACTTATTCTGATCAACAACAAACTGACACACAATATTTTTAGCGCAACGCAATCTGGCTTTCAACAATCCCTACAAAAGAATGGCCCTGACTAACAATAACCTATAACTTTCATGAATCACTTACCTCACAAAAATCTCCGTTACTCGAACTACTGCAATACAGCGAGCGCCAATTTTGCCATCTAAATAAAAGATTCTAACTACTGAAGGCACTAACTACTGATAGGCATAGTTAGCAAATGAAAGATTTTGATAGAGAACAAACAATGTATTTACCTCAATAATGTTCAAAAGTCACCATACATATATCAGTTCATGATATCCAACATTACAAATTTACTCTCTCTGGCGGACACACGTCCAGATGGTCCACTATTAAAATTCTGCCATCTCTCTCCCCACATCCACCACTGCTGACGGCTCACCTCCAACTGCGCAACGCTATGCGCTGTTCACATCTAACTGCCCAACACTACAATAGCGAATATTCCAACAATGCCAACCAGCCACAAAATGCACGCAGCACAGTCAGTGATTTTCATATAGAGCGCTACGTGGCGTTACCAACATAAAAACCTAAACAGCCTGCTTACAGTCTGATGGCGTTTTATGGGTTCATCTCTTAGTCATATAATATGTGAGAGTTTCATGGACAGTTTCGAACAAAATTTCTTAAAGAAAGAGCCATTGAACTGCAAAATTAAATATCGCTTCAGATGTGTCGATGATGTGTTGTGCTTGTGGATCGGCACCATTAGAAAATTAGATATTAGTACAGCATTTAAACTCGCAGTATAAGAGAATTCAGTTTACAATAGAGCTGAAATCTCTTCTATACATTTCTTGGACCTTGATACATGTATTAGCACAATAAAGACACTAATGTAGCATTTACAGAAAAAACGTTGGCACCGGTGTAGTAATCCCTGCAAATTCCCAGCATCAACACTACCACAAACTTGCAACTTTATTGGAAGTTACATCATCTCATACGTATTGTAAGGTGTCAAACAACTAACACACCTTGCACTGAATTCCTGAATCAGTTCTTGAAACATTGATATGTCACACAACATAGTTATATGAAAAAGAACGAATTTCAGTGATACGCAGATCTAATAAATAAGCCAGCATTTCATGAATGAACACCCACTAGTAATTGCACACAAGTGATTTCCCTGGCCCAAGCTACGAGACTCACTTCTGAGGGAAGGAGAGTTTTACGACGGCATGACCATCCGCATTCGGCTGAAACCCCACAGCAGGACATCTAGTGGATACAGTGAGACGCCGAAGCCGCTGTGTAGGCCGTTGGCAAAAGCTGCCGCTTAACCCTGCTTTTAACAACGACCCATTGGAAATCCTTTGCACAGGAACATGGTCGGTGATGGAAGACAAGCGTCTGGAGAAACTCAACTCAAAACATTGGTGACTCTCTGTAGCCACCTGTGCTAAAAGTTGCATGGAAGAAGGAGCTGTTTATCTCAGCATTACATAGCAGAAGTTAAACTTTGCCCTACGAAAGAAATGATGCCTGTGATAGTCTACAAAACTCTGGTGGGTGGAATTATAAGAAGTACAAATGCTCTGATTGGCCAGAAAGAAAACGCGTGGCCACCAGCGGGTATTTTCATTGTGCATTTTAGCGTAATTGATATCTCGGGCCCCAACTGTATTTAATTTGTTTGTATTTTTATCGATTCCAGACATCATCATCAATCGCCTTACCACTAAACAACCTTATAATAGTTAGGAATTTCGCTTCACAGTTGTGAACACTCAGTACCCATATTTTACCATCCTGTACGTAATTTTGCTAACATTGCTATATAATGAAGTCATACTTAGAGTAAAAATAAACCTTAATAACGAAAATCTAAGATTTTCATTTGTGCTAAGATATGGTTACGCCTAAATCCGTACACTAATATCTGTTAGCGATAACGTTTCCTTCACAGGGAGTGTAGTGGAACCGACATCGAGATAATTGTCATCACTGTCCATACTGCTGCACTCTTCTTAACTCTGCATGCTTGGGATGGTACCATCCTACCTTGCAGACCATAGGTTGAACACCAGATTCCTAAAACACTCACAGAGCGTCCTTGCGCAACTGTGGTAGGCAGTTAGATCAGAACCAGTCCCACACATGTTAGGGCATTCCATTATCTGAATCAGCCATTCAAACAGAGCTACACCCAATCGGACATATCGCATTCATCAATGGCTACAGCTATGTCCTTTGATAATTCATCACGAGAAAAGAAAATGCATAAAATTACAGCACTTGTGCCCGCTGGCCAACAACTATGACTCAGTAATTACAAAATTCCATATACTGGCAACATTTCAAACTACGTTGCGAGAGTGTTAGTCTCACAACTATAGACTTACATTTTATAACAGCAATAGCATCAAAATTTCTATTCGATGGTAAAGACAAATTGCAGCCCTTGGAACAGAGTGGTGTATGTACATCACTAGCAAGAAGTGTGAAAAAGTGCATGTTATTCAGTGAGGAGGAACTGTGGCAATTAATCTACGTTAGCACGAGAGATGCTAGAGAGTAATGAAAAAAGATGCAGCCTTTGCTGATCATCTTTTAGCAGAAAATCATTCGCTTAACGTGGAATATGAAATTTTACGTTCTGTTTAAAAAAACAAAAGCAGATGAATGACCATGCTAGAAATCAACAACCCATGACACATAATGTCCGCCTTGTATTTAATGATGAGACTCAGTTTCTACTTTCCTCTTTGTGAAATTAAGTTTCCATAGCAAATACTAGATTCAGACTGTAAATTTATCTTATTTCTCCCCTTATTCCTCATCTGTTGTTAAGTGTACCTCCAGTAAAACACCTTTTTTACCCCACTCTTTTTAGTTAATACAATTATTTAATCGTGACAAGAAATATAATGCTTTCCTATGTAAATACTATGTCACATTTGTATCTTTTGTATAGATAATATCTGTGTAAGCCGTACTTCATTTCTGTCTGGGTTTGCGACATTCAGTTGTCAGCTGAAGAGGGCCTGAAAAGAAGAAAGGCGGTTCGTGACCAAACAAATTCAATTTTGCAGAACATTGGGAAGTGTTTTCTTTTTAATACAGTAGTACACGCTTACAAGCTAACTACTTCTGGAGATAATGAAAAGGTTGAAAGAATAGAAGGGATGTATGATGAGATTAAGGACATTATTCAGGTAGTTAAGGGAGACGAAAATTTTATAGTGGTGGGTGACTGGAAGTCGATAGTAGGAGAAGAAACAGTGAAAAAAATAATAGCAGACAGGGATGGGGAGGGCGGGGGGGGTGAATGATAGAAGATCCCATCTGGTACTATTTTATTGTAAACATAAACTACATAATGATAAGATGGAGATATCAGACGCCCTATTACGATGTCCACAAGGTGCATCTACGAGCATAGGTCTGCAAGCGGAGGAAGATCAGTTCACAATGTATTACATGAAAAACGTGCCCTTCGAAAACTACATTACTACTGCATTGTGAAATATAGGTAAACAACAGGACAAAGATGGAGATATACTCAGGATCAAACAAAAATGGAAAAACGGAGATTTTCCGGAGATCAGACAACATTATCTCCTGAAAAATGATGTCATACTTTTCAGATGAAATGTTGTCACCAGCGAATGGTTAGTTTGTATATCGGTTGAAATAGTTAAAAAAATTGGTACACACCCTTGAGTAATGGGCAATCTGGACCATAAAAATGCTTTCTAAAACTAAAACAAACAAGCCATTTCCCTGATATGGAAAGGCGACTGACTACATAATGATAAGACAGATTTCTAAACCTGATTTTTGGCTGTAAGACATTTCTAGTAGCAGAAATGGACACCGACTATAGTTTTTTGGTTATTTATTGTAGATTAAATCGAAAGAAAGTTGTAACACCACACCCGTCACTTATCTGGTATGGCATGTGTTCACCCCAGCTAATTGACTAACAGATCAACAGAGAGTGCAAAACTGCCGCAATATCGGATAACGCAAAGAAAGAAATAAGGCCTTGTGACTCCTGATTGAACTGCGGTGGCAGTGTTGACATTAATTGATGTAGAACTGATCACTTTTAATTAAAAAGGGGTGCACATTGATGTTATATTCAGCTATTGAACACTAGATGCAAATGTTGAACATAAAATTAATTAAGAAAGTGATTTGGGATTTCAACTGCTTGATTGAAAACAGATTTAGTCGATTAGCACAAATTTATTTTAACTCCAGACCTTCAGTCATCACATTACATGACTAACCTATCAGGCAGTGGTAATAAATTGCGTTTACATAGAGTAAAGCGCGATAACTCAAAATTAATTCATATCGACTGACCCAGGCGTAATGCAAAGTGCGAGAAGAATTCCCCAATATGCAGTCAATGAAACCCTCATGGAAACTTTGCTGACGTGATCCAAGAAATTAATCAGTGGCCTAATTCAAGCCAGAGCGGGTGCAATATCACCGAATTCAGCTTGGCAGGTCGTCGTCGTTGTGAGGACGTCGGCCAGCCTCATGGTGTTGCAAGGCTGCACTCGTCTATTCACTCCTAGCCATCTTGCTCGGTACATAGCTGAACCAAAACTTTCTATCTCCAAGCTCAATCATTCCATTTGCTAAGTCCTGAACTGCAGAGATGCTCACGCTTTCTCAGGCAAGCTGAGTAAAGAACGCCATGTCCGCACTCTAGCCAAGCTGGGAACGGAAGACCTCTACGGAGACTTCTCCCAGTCCACTCTTCGCCTCGGTTTCCCCTCCAGCAAAATCACTTACGCCAATTGCAGCACAAGTTTCGTTAATCATGCATTGCTTCCCAGCGCCGACCAGTGCCTGCTCTGGGAAGTGAACAAATTCCCACAAAATTTCCCTTCCTCTTAACATCTGCCATTTAGCTCCTCCCAGGCCACCCATCAAGGTTAGCGTCTGCACAAAACACCAATTTTTCCGGAATTCTGACTCCCAGGAGAGTACTTCAAATTTCTTGGTCCTACATTCCCATCAGAGGCCGGCGCATTTCATTCTGTCGATCTTCACCTGATTTACTTCAGACTGTGCGAACCGTGAATTCAGCGTGAAGTTGCTATAGTCACGAACACGCATATTTTGGCCTCTGTTGACCACTCCACCGTAGCTTTGCGCGGCTTTCTCGCATGTATAACTGAAAATGGGACGATGGACATTTATCACCAGGCGTACAAGTTCTCTGTCTGCTTCCCGGTACACCAGCATGGGGTCAACCATCCACTCACTGTCTCTCATCTTAAGGCAGCTGGAGGCCATGCCCCATTACTGCTTTCTCAGAGCTTGAGCCGCCCTAAGCTGCCTATTGTCGCTTCCCTTCACCGCTCCCCAGCCGGACACGGTCAACTATGAATACTTCCCTGGGATAAACTAGCCTCCAGCAAATCGACGCATTTCCACAAAGTTTTCATGTCGTGTGAATTACTTTAAAACAATCACCCGACATTAATTATTCCAATGCGTCCATACTATACACTCTACAAGATGCATTGTGGCTTGTCAGTCGTTTTTGTTCAGCCCTACTGTTCGCTCAACGTGAGTTAGATGATCTTTAATGACTTCGTGTAAGGGGCATAGTTCTTGCCATCTTACAAAGTGTAAAAGGATAGCAATTTAAGGAAATGAGACCTGGGGAAATTAAAGGTTCCAGAGGTTTCTGAGAGTTTCAGAAGCACCCATAGGCAACATTTGATTGAAAGAGAGAAAAGGAATCGGTAGTCATGCGACACCATGAGCTGTCTGATATGTTCCAAAACGCCATGTATAAAACCCGGATTTTTCTGTGGCTCATACCTCTGCTTCTGTTATGATAGAAAAGTAGGGTCAGGTGCTTTGGATGGCCCTTGGGCTAGAAACTGTTTGTATACCCTAAAAAAGGACCGTCTTACTGTAACCATCCTACAGTGCAGGCTCGGTTTTTGAACATTATACACTTCCTCCAGTTTAGCCAAATGGAGCAAATCTGTTGGTTATTTTTGCATTAGATGTGGATTATGGTACGCCTTAAGGAGCTTATAGAGCCACCAATTCATGGGCGATTCCTGTTGCATCAACCAATGGTAAATATTAGTGGTTACTGACATGTCAATAGGGATACAGAAACGTGCAATGCACTGAGAGACGTCAGAGTATCCCATAGTATAGTTGTAACGCCATAGTTAGCTTTTAGTTTTTCTTGCAAACGCACAGGTTGCTGGCACAGCGTTGTTAAGTTTGTTCTGTCACAACTGGTAAGTGACGGTCGTACAGTCTTGTTATTGTGTCAAGGGAGTTAGGAACAGGAGAGAAAGGGTGAAGGAATAATTTTATGAAGCGAGTAAGATCGCATGATCGCATGATTACGCGAAATAGGGCGCGTCAGTTGAGATTGCAAAGAGGGGAATCAGAGGGATTAGCAATGTCAGATCGAGACTTTGACAGAATTGAGACTAACATCCAGCAAGATAACGTAATGAATCCTCAGGACAGGACACAATGCCGCGAGAAATAGGTCTAGGGGTGCAGCAGGACGTAAATACCGAGCAACAAGGCGCCGTAAGCGGAGACCAATATATTGCGGAGGTGCAAGAAGATGAGGAACGTCTTGAATATATAGAACCAATAGTACATGTAATAAGACCTCCTTCACAACCAAGTACAGGCAATACAATTCGAAATGTGTCACCGCATGATTCACTGCAGTCAGTTGCGGATAGACACGAGAATGTAAACGCAGAATGAAGCGCGCTGGAAGAAGAGGTAGTAGGACCCGTTAATTTGTCTGAAATTCTCCAGCGATTAACGTGCACCATAGCGATACAAAACAGAAAGATAAAACAACAGATACGTGAGCAGAGTGAGCAGAGAGCGGGAACAGCGAAACAACTGCAACAAATACGTGCGCAGAATACAGAAACAGCGAAGCAACTAAAACAGCAGATAAATGAGCAGAGTGCGGGAACAGCAAAACAACTGCATGACATCAAACAACACATTAAGGAAGAGGAAAAAAATCGCTATATGTGATCGAAAATTTAATAATAGGTCACACGCAGTTGATGAGGTCCAAGTGGACGTGCAGACATTGCGGGATGACACCGAAACCGTAACAAAAAAGTTGCGTGTTGGCATTCAGAGTGAAATTAAAACACTGTATGACGACATCAAAACATTGCATGATGACAAAGCATTACATGACGATGCCCACGCTGAAATTGCAAAGGTAACCAAACCTGGTAATGCAATTACACGCCAAGCAGCGGGCACAGCACGACAAATAGTTGAAGATAGTGTGTTGCAAAAATGTATCACGAAAACGTTTCTCAAGAGGTACGATACTCGCATCGTGAGAATAGAAGCGAAAACGAAGAATCGATTAGAAAAACTCAGAGAAGAACAGTTGCGAACTATACAAGAGCAAAGTGATCAAGATCATAGAAGCTCTGAATCCGTAACAACTTTCGAGTCAATAACGCTACCAGAAAGGCAAGAAGTTTCACAATGAATGAAAAAAGATGTCACGCAAATACAACTCCAATCACAGGCGGAGAAGAAATTGCACGATAGCCGACCACCTGCGATGCTACAGGCACGTTAAGAATTTCGTAGCTAGCTGTGAGAATTTAGTTGTTGGTCTATGGACGCAGATTAATACAGTTTTTATAAAATGAAGCGATGAATGATACTGCAACTCAAAGGTAAAGCAAGTGGAACAAATTTGTAAGGTAATGAAATTTTTTTATATTTATGTTTAAGTATGCAGCAATACGATATTTGGATTCCGCTCAGTTTTACAATATTGATTCTTGAATGTAAGAACCAGGTGTTTTCTATGAGATTTAATATATAGGTTGATTAGGTGTACCCGATTTGTAATATTTTGTGTGTTTTGTAATCCTGATACAGAGAAGTTAAATTTTGGAATCTATTTTGTCAAACGACGTCAGACTTCATGTCATGTAACAATCCAAGTGTCTTTAATTACGACAATAAGTGAGAATTGTAGAACAGTTGAGAAGTTCACTGATTTAGTAGATAATGTAAAATGTTTCATATCAGATTTTGTGATTTTGAATACAATTTTCAGACTGAAGCATTTGGTCTTAGGATATCCCCTTATCGGTACCTCATCCTCTTCTACGTCGTGTTTATTTGAATCTAATGAATACTTTTTAAAGAAACCACTTTTCAATCAGAGTCAGAAAAATGTTAATGTGCCAGAATCAGAGAAGTGTTAATGTTTGTAACAGTTTCAATGCGGGTAGCACTGGATAGTGCTGAGCCAATATCCAGTATTTTCACTAAAAATTTGCAAGGTTATTCATTTATCAACCAATCTACTGATATTATTTGTATGGAGCTATTTTTCGGCCGGCATTGCACTCCGCCGTGCTGAGATTGAATACTTTCTATGCCTACTGTGGAGATAACATAATATAAAGATTGCATCTGTTGCGACTCTAGAGCTAAGGAAATTTTATTTCATTGTTTATTTGCATAGGTAATTTTATCAGTTTCTTGTACGTACAGGGCCACAGAACTCAGTGCTCACGAGAGCGGGTAAATTTTTTTGGATTACATTAAAAGTAATTAAGCGCACAATCTGCTCAACAACACATCACACAGTAAATTTGTATGACAAACTGTTATATCCTAGCCAGTAATGCCACCCGAGCCCGCTGCCAAAAGGTTGGCAGCATCAAAGTCCGGACGCCGTCCGCATAAGCAGCGCCAGCGAGACAGGAAATCGCCGCAAGTCTGCACGCGCCACCGCTGGCTTCTGGCTTCTTAAGCGCTGGAGTCGCGAGCGCTAGGACAGTTCTGTATTCGCCGCTCAGTTGTATACTCGCCACCGAATTGTGTACATGCTAGTCAGTTGTGTGTTCATCGCAGCAGAGTTGTTGTTTGTCGTCAGCCGACGCTGACCTAGCCGCTCCGACTCGAACTAGACAGATCTCTGTAGACACGGAGTCCACTACTGTGTTCTGTATCTTCGTTAATAAAGATAAGTACCGACTTTTATTTAATCAGAGTGTTTGGGGTTTTCATCTTTCTGTTCACTGTTCCAGCGGACCGGTCGGCCCGCTATTAAAAGTGTGGCGGTGACTTCGTAAGCCGTTTCTACAGCGAATTGCTTGTCGCTACGAACACCGCCACAAAACTGGCGACGAGGACTTCCGAACTCGTGTGCAGGGCTGGTTCAACTTCTTTCTTGTTATACTTATTATAGATAAAATTTTGGGGGCTGGTTTAATTTGTGTTCACTATGTCTGCCGACTTACAACAGTTGATCTTGTTACAGAGTCAGCAAATACAATGTCTGGTGGAAGCAATCGCCAAACAAGCAGCTAATCCTCCAACACAAAAGGAACAAGCACAGGCAGCACCACCTTTCCGTGCTTTTGATGCATCACGAGAAGAATGGCGAGAATATTTCGCGCAGTTGCAGGCGCACATGACAGTCTACAAAATCACAGGTACTGAGCGGCAGCTTTATTTAATTTCCACTGCAGGCGTGGAAGTCTATCGACTACTTTGTAAGTTGTTCCCGGAATCCCAGCCAGAAGCTTTAGACTATGACGTTGTTAACAAGCTTGCTGAGTATTTCGAGTCGCGAGTTCATGTGGCAGCAGCCAGATTCAAGTTCTTCAGATTAAAGAAACTGCCACATCAATCTAATAAACAGTGGTTAACAGATTTACGGGGCCTCACCCGTCAGTGCCGATTTAATTGTGTGTGTGGAGCTTCCTACAGTGATGTCATGTTACGAGACGCTATTACTCAAAACATTGCAGATTCTCGTATTCGTGCTGCTATCTTAAAGTTGCCTGACCCGTCATTAGAGACAGTGATGAACATCATTGAAGCCCAAGATACTCTTGACTATGCTGAGTGTGAGTTAGATCAGCCATGTATTTCTCAAATTGCCTGTGCTAAGCAAGTTATGTCACGCCCGCGGCCCCACCGGCAGAGTCAGACTGTAAACACTAGCCGGCCGCGTCATGTTAAACACATTCGTCAGCCGCGTGTGCAAAATGATAGAGTTAAGTCTTGCCCTAAGTGTGTTCTTGCTCATCCTCGTGAACGTTGCCCGTTAAGAAACGCGGTTTGTCACTTTTGTCAAAGGAAAGGACACATCCAGACTGTTTGTTTGCGTAAACGCAAGAACAATTCTAGTGCTGCCCAGCCCATGGATATTCATGTTCTTCAAAGCCAGCCTGCCCAGAAGGTCGCGTTTAAAGACTCTTCCACGGTTCGTGTGTGTAATAAACTTGTTCGCAATACGCCACCCACCCAGCCCTCTGCTATGCGACCCAAGCGTAATTCACACGCTGTAAAACGTAATGTACAGACCGCAAGTGAAGCGGGAGTTGTTGTTCCACCCGCCCAACCCACGAGTTGTCGTAAGCAGCGAACACGCGCTAAACGCGCTGATTTTGTGTCTTCCGCCTCCACTGCACCGATCCAGAGACAGTGTAATAAACTATTTGTGAAGCTACGCATCCAGGATAAGACCTTCAATTTTCAGTTAGACACTGGTGCGTCTGTGACTCTCATAAATAGCGCTACGTATGCGGCTATCGGCCGCCCTCAACTTTCAGCGGCAAAACATTCTTTGGCTACTTATAGTGGAGAACAAATTCCTGTGTTAGGTGTATGTAGCGTGCCAGCCACATTCCGTGGCAATACAAAAACAGTTTCATTCACAGTGCTCCGCGCTACAGACAGTGTAAACATTTTCGTATTAGACTGTTTTGACTTGTTTGGCCTGTCTATCCAAGACAATGTGTTGCAAATTAATTCTGCTGTTGTTCCTCAAGACAGCATAACCGATTTGTGTAAACAATACAGTGACATATTTAAAGACGAGCTTGGTTGTGCTGCGAATTTTGCCGCTCATATTACGTTAAAAGATAATGCTCAGTCTCGATTTTGTCGTGCTCGTCCAGTGCCTCAGGCCCTCCGGGCACCTGTAGAAGATGAACTTCGTCGTTGGCAAAACAACGGTGTTATTCAACCCGTTTCAGCGAGCCAGTGGGCTTCTCCCTTAGTTATTATAAAGAAACCGTCTGGCAAGTTACGTTTGTGTGCTGATTTTAAGTCGACAGTTAATCCTCAGACTGTCATTGATTCTTTTCCTTTGCCTAGACCGGACGAGCTGATGGATAAGTTAGGGGAAGCTCGTTTCTTTCCAAAATTGATCTCCGTGAAGCATATTTGCAATTGCCCCTCGACGAGCAATCACAACAGTATTTTGTCATAAACACGTCGTTGGGGTTGTTCCGTTTTCTGCGTTTGCCTTTTGGTTGTGCGTCAGCTCCAGCTGTTTTTCAGCGTTTTTTGTCACAACTTCTGGCTAATGTGCCATCGTGTTGCAACTATTTAGACGATATTGTTGTGTCCGGTCGGACGCCTGCTGAACATTTCCGTAATTTGGAGTGTTTGTTTAAAGTGTTGTCTCAGGCAGGCCTACGTTGCAACATCGATAAATGTTCATTTTTCCTTACGGAGATGGAGTATCTGGGACATGTTATTAATGCTCAAGGCATTCATCCCTCCCAGTCACATTTAGCAGCTATTCGTGATTTGCCCGCCCCTCGCAATCTGCAGGAATTGCAAGCAGTTCTTGGCAAATTGACATATTATATTAGGTTTATACCTAATGCATCACAGATTGCTGCACCGTTGCATCGTCTCCGCCGTAAGAATGTTCCGTTTGTGTGGTCAGCTGATTGCCAATCAGCCTTTCAGCAGCTTAAAGAGGCTTTATTGAATGATCGTTGTCTGGTCCATTACGACCCTAACAAGCCTCTGGTGTTAGCTTGTGATGCCTCTTCTTTCGGCCTCGGTGCTGTGTTGTCTCACCGAGTCGGTAACACCGAACGTCCTATTGCGTTCGCATCTAAATTGCTAAACAAAGCTCAGTGTAATTATAGCCAATTGGACAAGGAAGCGTTGGCTATTGTGTTCGGTGTCACAAAATTCCATCACTACCTCTATGGTAGACCATTCTATTTAGTAACAGATCACAAGCCCCTGACGTCACTGTTTCATCCGTCTAAACCAGTTCCTCAGCGGACAGCTCAGACTACAACGTTGGGCTCTTTTGTTATCACAATACCAGTATGAGATACTGTATCGCCCTACAGCTCAGCATGCAAACGCTGACGCGCTTTCTAGATTGCCGATTGCTGCGGATGATGTCTTCGATTCTTCTGACGACTCTTGCCATCAGATTGACGCCGATGAGCATCAATCCCTCCGGGATTTTCCGATTGATTATCGTCAGGTGGCACGTGAGACAGCTACGGATCCTCATCTGAGTTTACTATTACGTTTTGTTCAACGTGGTTGGCCGTCCAAGGCAAAGGACATATCGGATCCTGTGGTTCGTCGCTATTATCCGCAACGTCAGCTGTTGTCTGTTTCGCACGGAGTTTTGCTGTTACGCACCGAGAATGACCAGCTTCGTGTAGTGGTTCCCCAAGTGCTCCAATCCAAGGTCCTCGACTTGTTGCATCAAGGTCATTGGGGAGTGGTCCGCACCAAGCAGCTTGCCCGCCGTCATTGTACAAGGATCGGCATTGATAAGCAGATTACGCAGATGTCTACAGATTGTTCGACGTGTGCCGAACACCAAGCTGCTCCGCCACAACGCTATTTTGCGTGGGCACGCCCTGCCGGTCCCTGGCAGCGAGTACATATTGATTTCGCTGGTCCATATTGGAATTCTCGTTGGCTCATCGTGATAGATGCATTTAGTAATTTTCCGTTTGTTGTGCCCATGCAGTCTACAACGTCTGCACAAACTATACAGGCGTTGACTTCAATTTTTTGTATTGAGGGTCTTCCGGAAGTTTTAGTGTCTGACAATGGTCCACAATTTACCTCTGCTGAATTTGAAAGTTTTTGTTCTGCCAATGGCATTCGCCATGTTCTTACTCCGCCGTTCCACCCTCAATCGAATGGTGCAGCGGAACGTTTTGTACGCACATTCAAGGATCATATGGACCGCCTTCGTGCTACGCACTCTCGTCAGCAGGCCCTCATCACGTTCCTGTCGTCGTACCGGACCACGCCACGCGACGGCCCTTCGCCTGCGGAGCTTCTCCACGGCCGTCGTCATCGCACCCTACTACGGTTGTTGCACCCCCCGGATCGACCCGCCGCTTCTGAGCATCGCACGCGTTTTCAGCGCAACGACGCCGTTTTTTTCAGAGTTTATCACGGTCGCCGTCGTCGGGAACGTGGTACCGTGATAAGTGTCCAGGGTCGCGGTTTTTATACTGTTCAAGGTGCTACTGGGGTGCACAGGAGGCATCAGAACCAGTTGCGCCGCGCTGGCCGCCCGGATTCTGCCGCTCGTTCTTTGTCCACAGATTTGGTCCGCGGCGGGTTCCAGCCGCGCCTTCCGACTTCGCTGCCGCCCCCAGAGCAGCAGCAGCAGCCGTCGCCGCTACCACGCCGACAGCCCGTCCCGTTGATGCCTCCCGCGCAGCTTCATCCGGGAGCGCCCCAGGTGGTCGCTCCGGCGCCTGCGGTCCCTCTTCAGTCGCCACCGCCTTCGGAGCTGATGGGCGTCGACCCCTCAGCCGGGCCGCCTTCCCAAACGGTGGCTGTGCAGCCTTTCCTGCAGCCGCTTTCCTTGGGCTCCCCCAAGGAGTCTGACACCGCAGCGCCTTGTCCGGCGCCCACTCAGCAGCCGTCGACGCAGCGTCAGGAGACGTTGCCTCTCTTCGTGGGTCCCGACGCCCCGTCGCGTCCAGTACCAGACGCTGCGCCCGTGGTCACAGGCGTGCACGCTGACCTCGGTTTTCAGTCGGTGTTTCCCGAGGCCCCGCGCAGCCAATGCTGGGGTGCGGACCGGGGACTGCCACCGACAACAAAAAAATGGTTCAAATGGCTCTGAGCACTATGGGACTCAACTGCTGTGGTCATTAGTCCCCTAGAACTTAGAACTACTTAAACCTAACTAACCTAAGGACATCACAAACATCCATGGCCGAGGCAGGATTCGAACCTGCGACCGTAGCAGTCGCACTGTTCCGGACTGCGCGCCTAGAACCGCGAGACCACCGCGGCCGGCCCACCGACAACAGTCTCCGCCCCGGTCTCTTCTGCTACGCCTGTGACCAGACCCCTCCCCCGCCGTCGACGCTCGCCACGTCATTATTCAACGACGGTGCGGCGATTTGGGGGGGAGGAGTGTTATATCCTAGCCAGTAATGCCACCCGAGCCCGCTGCCAAAAGGTTGGCAGCATCAAAGTCCGGACGCCGTCCGCATAAGCAGCGCCAGCGAGACAGGAAATCGCCGCAAGTCTGCACGCGCCACCGCTGGCTTCTGGCTTCTTAAACGCTGGAGTCGCGAGCGCTAGGACAGTTCTGTATTCGCCGCTCAGTTGTATACTCGCCACCGAATTGTGTACTTGCTAGTCAGTTGTGTGTTCATCGCAGCAGAGTTGTTGTTTGTCGTCAGCCGACGCTGACCTAGCCGCTCCGACTCGAACTAGACAGATCTCTGTAGACACGGAGTCCACTACTGTGTTCTGTATCTTCGTTAATAAAGATAAGTACCGACTTTTATTTAATCAGAGTGTTTGGGGTTTTCATCTTTCTGTTCACTGTTCCAGCGGACCGGTCGGCCCGCTCTTAAAAGTGTGGCGGTGACTTCGTAAGCCGTTTCTACAGCGAATTGCTTGTCGCTACGAACACCGCCACAAAACAAACATTACGCATTTCTTATTCATTAGCAAACGAAACTTACTTTTTTAAAGAACGTTACAAGTGTATGGAAGTTTCAGCATTTCCATGAAGGAAACTCACTGCATCCACGGACCTTTATTGATCAATTCAGTGTAGGACTACCAGGACATTGAACATTAGCACAGAAACTAGACTTTATATGTGCCCATTTGTCTGGAACTATAGCAGAAACGATGCAAAATGTAGCAGCTACATGTTGATCATATGAAGATTTAAGAGATAAGTTTCTTTCACGCTATTGGTCGATTGAAGCGCAAAATAGGGTGAAGTATGAACAACTACAAAATCCATACTTCGAGAATTCTGGAGAGAAGAGCTCTGTAAAATTTGTCGAAGAAATCGCAAAGAAAAATGGAAGTGCGGATGCGCCATACAGCGCTGGAGAATTGATTAAATTGTATACCATGAAGCTGCCACTAAAATACCAACAGTCATTAGTAGGTCGTGGAGGCAATGACGCGGAAGCCTTCAAGGGAATTTTGAGAGAACTAGAATTCATATTCTCGGAAGATGAGGCAATAAAAAAGCAAAACCCGCGTGAAAACGTGAATGAAAGACCGCGAAATGCGCCGGAGACCGTACGAAGGATTGTCAACTATTTGGAACCGCGTGATAACTTCGCGCAGAGAAATGACAATCGATTCCAACAGAGAAACGCGTACGGATACGGAACAAGAAATGGCAACGGTTATCCACCCAAGAATGACAATAATTGCTACAGGGGGAATAAAGGTAATCGCAATGGCTATTGGAGGACGAACAGGCCGACAAATTACCAGCAACGAATCCCGTGTCACCAAGTCGAACAAAGATAAGAAGGACCGAAAGAAGACGTGGAGATAAGGCCACCAAACCCCAAAAAACGTTAGAATTGACGAGAGAGCGCGCCCAAGTCAAGGAAAACAGCACACCTACCCAGGCAAGCAGCAGCAACGTAACAAGAGAAATGTACCCCTTATCACGAAAGGTGAAAGGTGAAGGAACAGAACCGCAGGGACCGAAACATTAGGTTGGACAGGAATTAGCTGGGAGGATTTAACAAAAAACGGACTACCACAACAAAATGAAGTAGGCGTAACGAAAGTCGAGTTAAAAGGCAAAGTAATTAGCACTGCTGAGTTATTTGATACTGTAATAGGGGAAGCCGATTCCAAGAGGACAACGTACCGTCGAGAGACATAAACATTTTTTCACAAAATTTATGAAATAGGATCACAAGGATCAAACTAGGGCAGTAAAACAACAGCATCTGGTTGGGACGGAATTAATTAAGATGGTACTGACAAAGAAAAAGAACTACCGAAGGCAGCACCCTAGGAGAAGAGACTAAAGACGAAGTAATCAGAATTGCAGAGTTATATGTGACTGAGACCCGGAAAAACGAACTCAAGGAGGATAATGCGCAGTCGACGAAATTTTGAAAATAAATTACAATTGGACACAGGTCGCAATGTGTACAATGATGTAAGTTACAGAGATATAACAAGGACGTTTAGATGAGATTATTCGGGAGTTTCCACGAAGAAAGAAGAGGCAGATGTAGTTGAGCTGAGGGAAGTCGGCATTTAATGTGGAGAACAAATTGTAGAAGAGAGAGAGAGCGAGAGAGAGAGATAGAGAGAGAGAGAGAGAGAGATAGTGCCAAGGCATATCTGAAATTGGTTCAAATGGCTCTGAGCACTATGGGATTTAACTGCTGTGGTCATCAGTCCCCTAGAACATAGAACTACTTAAACCTAACTAACCTAAGGACATCACACACATCCATGCCCGAGGCAGGATTCGAACCTGCGACCGTAGCTGTCTCGCGGTTCCAGACTGTAGCACCTAGAACCGCTCGGGGCATATCCGACAGAAGGTTCGAATTCACAGGTAAAAATCCTGAAACGACTCACGTATGATTCAACGGGGGATGCTTTAACACAGGGAGATGAGGAACAACAGAGCAAACCGGTCGAATTCAACCAGCTGTGAAGGCCATGTAGCAAAAAAAAAATCCAAATTAATGTAGTTATAGGCAGCGGAAGCGAGCTAACCACGATTTTGGAGAACTTATTTAACCAATGGTATGCTAATGAAGAATTAATGATCTTAAAAACGAAGAATGTTAAAGTGAAGGGTCCCATCAAAAATCATACTGCTGATATCAATAAACAAACAAGGTTATCCTTTTCGTGCCAAGGTCAAAAGATCGAAGCCATTTCGTTATCATACCGAAATAATGGTGGGCATGATAATAGGTGGGATTTTCTGAATGAAAGACGAACTATGATAGACATGGGAAAGGGTAGTGTGACATTTGGGAGCATTACACTTCTCTTTGAGCAAAGGCTGAAATTAGAAGAAATACCAGTATTGAATAACCAGTTAAGAATGACGTTGGACAAGGATGATGACGAACCAGAACGATACATACAAAGGTGGGAATCACCTCATCTCACTACAGAACTCCTGTTAAAAACATGTAAAGCAATCGATGAGAGATTACTAGAGGTAAAAGATGTTACAGATGAAGGTAAAAGGGAATTACAAAATAATTTTCAGGCTAAAATGTAAGTGTTTTTACCTAACCCAGGCAGTATTAAACACTTCCAATACAAATTTGAAGTCAAGGAACACAAACCATTTAGAGTACTACCCTAAGTTACAGGGATCAAGCACTTAGGGAGAAATCCAAAATGACATCATTGAACCGGACTCCCCAACATATAATAGCCCTCTCCATATTGTGAGTAAAAAAGATAGCAGTATCAGGTTAGTGCTTGATTCCTGACAAATAAACACCATCATTATCACAGAGACATATTGTCCTGAAGCATGGGTGTGTGTGTTGTTCTTAGCATAAGTTAGTTAAAGTAGTGTGTAAGTCTAGGGACCGATGACCTAAGCAGTTTGGTCCCTTAGGAATTCACACACAAAAATTATTGTCCTGAATAGTTAGAAGAGTTTATTCAAAAATTTCATAGCACAAAGTTTTCTCATCCATTGACTTACATTATAGCTTCTGGCAGATTGAACTGGTGCCTGAATGTAGAAAATATAAAGCATTCGTCGTTTTTGGCAGATGTTACCAATTTAAACGATTTGGAGACTTTGGAGGCAGGTGTATTTTTAGAATTAATAATGGGTATCAATGGAACATGGGGTTTGTGGGTCTTAGAGGTGTAGGGTTCACTAAAATGCATGTTTTTCTGTGAAGAGTAAATTGCATTTACTAACGAGTTTTCTGATTTTGTTTTGGAATTTTATTGTTGGATCTTGTTTGAGCTCTGTTATGTTGTCTTCAGGAAAGAAAGTCAGTGTTTTAGTGATGTATTCGTATTTGTTCATAATTACTACAGAATTGTTTTTGTCAGCTTTCAGAATCATGGCATTTTTATTATTGAGTTACATCTTTATGCTCTATACTAACTTTCTCTCTTGGTAAACTGCCATGGAGGTTTCATTATGGTTACTTATACTTTTCTGAATAATTTTATTTACGTTGTGTGCTAAGACAGCCTGTTCAGTGTTATTTTGGTCAGCTAAATCAGCTGTTTTTTAATATATGATGAGGTTTTTGATGTTATTGCTTTTTAATATGAGTTTTACATTGTGTTTTAGCCCTTTCCTGAGTAGATGTTGTTCTTTTCCACTGAAGGTGATGTCAGTTTGGTTAATGACTCTTTCATAAAACTGTGTTTTACTGGATGGTTGGTTGTCCTTTTGCTGATGCAGTTTCAGTTGCAGGGATTCTGATTTCTTTTGGTGCCTGCTTGTGGTTTCAGTTTGCATTTTGTTTACAATACTTTCAACATACTCTTCAGCAGCTTTTAGTTCTAATGTGTGTAGTGTATTAGCTAGTTGTAAATTTGTGTTGTAACAGAACTTGATAATATCATCTTTCTTCTTATACTGAGATTTTACTTCTGACTTCATCCACATTATCTCACATTTCCTTTTTGCAATCTGGGCTGCAGCAAACTTGTTATTGAACTTCACTTTGACATAATTAGGACGAAAATCAGACGCTAGTGATTTTTTGGTGAACTTAATACTAGCACTGGCTTTTATGAGTTTTAATTTGTAATTCCTGTATGAGTATACTGTATTCAGTGCCTGGCTGGGCAAATTAAATTTAATTTTATCCATATTTTGCAGCTTAAAACGTGACTGTATTCAGTATACTGGAGGTATGAATTAAAAAGCGCCTTCAGTCATATCTTTAGCACTACGAATAAATTCATCTTTGACAACATCATGTACAAAAACATCTGTGAAGTGTATACAAATATGTGTGTGCAAATGTGCCTCTTGAATGAAGTGACATGTACGAAACCTATGGAGAATAGAATGTTTGCTGGTTCCAAAATGTTAAAAACGCTTTTCCCGGATTATGTGGTAAGTCTGCACGATTCATCTTTTCCACTATTTCTTGCATATTTTCCACGTTTGACGTAGGAAATTCATAACCTAACAATTAAACCTTTTCGTGACAGGAATATGTATTTCATCTCATTCAAGAGAAGAACTAAAGCATGTACGAGTATTAAGACAAATTACACCTGATGATAAAACACGAAAAGTTGTGACTGAAGGCATTTTTTAATTCAAATCTCCAGTGATATAATTCCTACATAAAAATGTTATTACGTAAACACGTAAAAAATAAGAGCTTTAATAACACTCATCATTAAACAGCAAAATAGAAAATTCCAAAGTTGACTTCTCTTCCTCTTATTTGGCAGTCGTAACGTTACCAGGCCGAACACCCCGCAACGCTGAAGTCACCTCCGCCGTGTCCAGTTCGCCGCCGCCGGTGTGTGGAGCGCCACCGCAGCTGATGTTTGGCAGGTCGTCCGCCGTCATTCGAAAGCAATGCTATAACAAGTCTTTGAAAATTTCATAATACGGGTAGTTACTATGTATGGTCGCTTTGCTCATTAAGTAGTTTCTCTCGGTCTTTCATCCGGTGGTATAGTACTCTCAGTTCCACTATCGACAGCTTATTCTCTAACTGTGACAAATGGTATATTACATAATAATATCTTATGGATCTTCCAGCTTTTTAAACTTAAGTTGTAAACCACTTACAATTTGCACCACCTGTAATTATAAAATAATTTTTGTAGTAGTTGTGAAGTTGGGCAGCTGTCCAGAAATCGGTCATAAGGAAATAAAGGAAAGCGCTCTGGAGATTGAATTTGGAGACTATTTCACAAGTAACGAGCGTGGTAACTCAAGACGAATACGTCTAGTTTTCATATGGATAATTGTCACTCCGAACCCTCATTTCAACAGATATGTAGCATGTGGTCTCACGACATAAAATACTGCCACACATATCTTCAGTGAATATTCCTAAAAGACTACCGTTTGTTAATGTTCTTTCACACAGAGAAAACGATTCATGATGGTGTAATATACTGTAGTTTGATGAACAAAGAAAAAGTAAGTTTTGCTTCCATGATTCTGTTCCTATGCACGGTATTCCTGGGCATCTCCAAAGTGTTTGTCTCCGTATATGCATTTCTCCTTAAATCCTCTCTGGCTGGTGAGACTTTCAACGTGAGGATCTAAGAGGGAATTTCAACGTAAAGGACATCCTGGCTAGGATGCCTAAAGGATCAGCTCTCGGCTCAGTATTTTGCACGCTTTTTATAACAGACGTCCCAATAAACCATGTCCATTCAGCACTCTGCGCTGATAACAATTCCTTTATTCACTAGGAGCATTAATGCCCGCCCCTGCTGCCAAGCACTGATTCGAAAAGCCCTGAACAACTTGGACAACTGGTAAACAAAATGGAGGCAGCAATTCAACGGCAACAACAGCCAAGATACTGTATTTACAAAAAGGAAAAGCCAGCCAAACTGACGTACCTACAGATCAACGATGATGTCATCACGCCGTGAGGACAGTAACTTACGTGCCGTCACATTAGACAGCTAATCAAAGAAATGTGTGGGAAAGGCTGTGATCGACTGCGTGTTCTGTACCCGCTACTGAACCCGGGATCCACGTTGCCATCGGAAATGTTCTGTCTACGACTT
The DNA here is from genome assembly GCF_021461395.2 of Schistocerca americana. NCBI lineage: Eukaryota > Metazoa > Arthropoda > Insecta > Orthoptera > Acrididae > Schistocerca > Schistocerca americana. The sequence continues at coordinate 649,448,337 of NC_060122.1, forward strand.
CAGTGCGTCTACTGTTGGAAGATGCTTCTGTAGTATGAGTAACTGCTTCGGACTATCAAATAATCAAGTTTCAGCGAGTGCAAAACTGGTACTACAGGTTCGCTCTTCATATACTACGAGGTTTCCTCGCTGAAATAACCGAAGTTCCACCACTCTCCAAACGATACCAACAGACTGAACTCAAATTTTGTAGGAGGACTCAAATTTTGTAGAACAAGGTGGCGTGATCTACTACGCAAAAGCTCGCTGCAAAGAAAGTGAATAAATATAAACAGCCCTGAATACACTACTGGCCATTAAAATTGCTACACCACGAAGATGACGTGCTACAGACGTGAAATTTAACAGCAGGAAGAAGGTGCTGTGATATGCAAATGATTAGCTTTTCAGAGCATTCACACAAGGTTGGTACCGGTGGCGACACCTACAACGTACTGACATGAGGAAACTTTCCAACCGATTTCTCGTACACAAACAGGAGTTGACCGGCGTTGTCTGGTGAAACGTTGTTGTGATGCCTCGTGTAAGGAGGAGAAATGCGTACCATCACGTTTCCGACTTTGATAAAGGTCGGATTGTAGCCTATCGCGATTGCGGTTTATCATATCACCGCATTGCTGCTCCTATGAAGCAGAATATGAAATTGGTGAGTTCAGGAGGGTAATACGGAACGCCGTGCTGGATCCCAACGGCCTCGTATCACTAGCAATCGAGATGACAGGCATCTTATCTGCATGGCTGTAAGGGATCGTGCAGCCACGTCTCGATTCCTGAGCGAACAGAAGAGGACGTTTGCAAGACAACAACCATCTGCACGAACAGTTCGACGACGTTTGCAGCAGGATGAACTATCAGCTCGGAGACCATGGCTGCGGTTACCCATGACGTTGCAGCACAGACAGCAGCGCCTGCGATTGTGCACTCAACGACCAACCTGGGTGCATGAATGGCAAAACGTCATTTTTTCGGATGAATCCAGGTTCTGTTTACAGGATCATGATGGTCGCATACGTGTTTGGTGTCATCGCGGTAAACGCACATTGGAAGCGTGTATTCGTCATGGCCATACTGGCGTGTCACGCGGCCTGATGGTATGGGGTGCCATTGGTTACACGTCTCGGTCACCTCTTGTTTGTATTGACGGCACTTTGAACAGTGGACGTTACATTTCAGATGTGTTACGACCCGTGGCTCTATCCTTCATTCGATCCCTGCGAAACCCTTCATTTCAGTAGGATAATGCACGACCACATGTTGCAGGTCCTGTACGGGTCTTTCTGGATAGAGAAAATGTTCGACTGCCGCCCTGGCCAGCACATTCTCCAGATCTCTCACCAATTGAAAACGTTTGGTCAATGGTTCGTCAGAATACGCCAATCACTACTGTTGATGAACTGTGGTATCGTGTTTAAGCTGCATGGACAGCTGTACCTGTACACGCCATCCAAGCTCTGTTTGACTCAATGCCCAGGCGTATCAAGGCAGTTATACGGCCAGAGGTGGTTGTTCTGGGTACTGATTCCTCAGGATCTGTGGACCCAAATCGCATGAAAATGTAATCACATGTCAGTTCTAGCATAATATATTTGTCCAATGAATACACGTTTATCATCTGCATTTCTTCTTGGTGTAGCAATTTTAATGACCAGTAGTGTACATAAGACACATCAGAAGTCAATATAATGCAAACAACACTTATAAATTGGAAGTAGGCTGTTTATGTTTTCTCTATGTAAGTAGGCTGTTTATGTTTTCTTATTGGCAACGTTACGTAGCGCTCAATATGAAAATCACTGGCTGTGCTGTGTGCAGTCTGTGGCTGCTTTGCATTATTGTAATACTCGCCATTGTAGTGTTAGGCAGCTGGCTGTGAACAGCGCGTAGCGTTGCGGAGTTGGAGGTGATTCGCCAGCAGTGGTGGATGTGGGGAGAGAGATGGCGGAGTTTTGTAATTTGTCATGAACTGCAATATTTATATATGATGATATCAAGGTAAATACATTGTTTGTTCTCCATTAATATCTTTCATTTGCTAATTATCCCTATCAGTAGTTAGTGCCTTCCATAGTTTGAATCTTTTATTTAGCTGGCAGTAGTGGCGCTCGCTGTATTGCAGTAGCGTGAGCAGCGAAGATTTTTGTGAGGTAAGTGATTTGTGAAAGGTATAGTTTAATGTTAGTCAGGGCCATTCTTTTGTAGGGAATTTTGAAAGTCAGATTGCGTTGCGCTAACAAAATATTGTGTGTCAGTTTAAGCACAGTCATGTCGAATTGTTCAAAGGGGACGTTTCATATGTCGACCCTTAGCCGAGGATACCTCACTGGAATCTTCTGATTTTTTCTTGTAGTTTGTGTAATTAGTGTAGCTATTGTTTATTGCTAGCGCGTAATTGTAGAGAAAATCTCCTTTGTAGTTGCAGTCTTTCATTGTTGTACAGTAAAACAGTTGTGGCATGCATGTAGATTTGCACCAAGTATTTCGCAGCTGCAATAATTAACTAGATATTATTTTCAGTGCTATTTTAATGTGTTCTCTTATTTTTGATCTTCAAATTGTGTTTTTCTGTGTTGTCGTGTGAAATACTGTGACAATAATGGCGTGTGAAAAACGTAATACTAGGCTCCAAAGTAAACTGAGAAATGACAGTGAAAATGAAAGCAGTGTGTTAGCGCCACCGAGTAATGAATTAACTGATGTTCAAAGTAGTAATTTGGTAATTGTGCATAGGGAAATGGAGCGGGCTGCAAACAATGGTGTAGACAGTGAAACAGGTAGTGAACAGGGAAGCATTATCGATCGATCGGTCGGCAACAGCTCGCCTCAGGAATCCGAAATGACAGGACACAATTTCGCAAATACTGTAGATTCAGGTTTTGGGTCATCACCGTTTTCTCAAATAAGTCAAGACACATTTTCTGCTTGTCAAAATGTGAATGTTGCCGCTGCAAATGCACTGCCGAAAAGCGTAGAGAAACAGATTCCAGACACTAATACATTATTATTGCAATTAATGCAACAAATGGAACAAAATCAGAGACAAATGGGACAAAATCTTAAAAAGTTAGACACAGTGGAACAAAATCTTAAAAAGTTAGACACAATGGAACAAAATCAGAGACAAACACAGCAAAAGCTTCAAAAGTTAGACACAATGGAACAAAATCAGAGACAAACACAGCAAAAGCTTCAAAAGTTAGACACAGTGGAACAAAATCTTAAAAAGTTAGACTCATTGGAACAAACACTTGAACAAACACGTGAAGATTTAACTACTGAGTTACATAACATTGAATCGAAATGTCAAAAAGTCTGTAATGACGTAAAAACACAAATTTGTGAGCATTTTCAACCTATTTTTTCGCGGCATGAAAATGCATTACAGAATCACGAAGCAGCCATAAAAGAACTGCAAACCATTGTTCATGAAAATCATGAGACCTTGTGGGCTAAAACTGACTCAGTTGCATCTACCGATTCGGTTACGCAACTTGCAAAAACTCAGGAAAACTTAAAGGACACAGTAGATTCGATTTCAACACAAATGGACACTCTGAAACTTGGTTCAGAAAAACACACTGAGGAAATGTGTTCACTATCGGAGAAAGTAGCCGAACTTTCGGATCAGGTCACGAACTTACCTACAAAGGTAGATGATGATCTGAATGACACAAGACCTGTAGCCTTCACTGACACAGAAGAGTATGAACAAATTAGAAAATTCAAAAGTTCTGCAGAAGCCAATGCACTTACCTCATGATAAACAAAAGTGAAATGCTTTGCGTAGAGATATCTTAGTTATTACGCTCATTGTTGTGATGATGAAAGTACTGTGCTGTAACGTATTGTTGTGCTATGGAAAAGGCTGTCTCCTTGTAGCTATACCACAAAAGTTACTAATAAAACATGTTTTGATTTCCAGAAGAATTCAGAAAAACTGTGCAGATATAAAACAGATACACCGCAAAAGCAACATTGTAAATTGTCACTCATTAGTAGCGTCGTGATAAAACCGTGTAGTTGTCACTTAAACTAACCACTGTGTCGTCTGGTATCTCACAGAAAGTACATTAAACCCAGAATGTATTTTCAAGTACATGGTAATATTTCTTTTACAATAAGTTGTTGTGGTGCACCACTTTAATTACTTAGACATTAAGATGTGATTATACATTTCCCTTATCTGCATTGTTATCTTTAGTGTACTATTTTTTCTGCTTGAGCTATGTCATGTTTAGATATAAGCTGCTGTTTGCCAGGCATAGTGCTACTGAACTTTAATTTGTGTTACTCTGCTAAGCCAGATTTATTTTTTTGTTTGCTGCGCATTGCCTCATATTAGTTGTAATGTTGAATTGCTTGGTAATTTAGATTTACTGTAGCTTGCTTTGCGATTTTCCATTTTTTTTATTGCTGTTTATATTAATTGTTTTATGTGCTGCTGCATTGCCTTGTCCCTTAGTTTAGCATCTGAGCTCAGTAGATTTAAGTTAGCTTAAGAGGGGGTAGACTATATAAGAAACTGACTATGGAGAATAGGTAAAGAATGCATTGCGAAGTTATATGAAAAAGATTTGGGCCCAAATGAGTATTGTACAATCAGAAATAATTATTTTGAAAGAAATATGAACAGAATACAGAAAGCAGGCTTAGATAGGACTTTTTGGGAATAATGATGAACAAAGGGAGATCTCCATGCAAAATACTGCAGTAAAACAAACCCTGTCCTTTCCCTTTTGTGTTATCCCACTATATGTTTGTGTACCCCTGTGTATTTGTTTTCTTCCTGTCTCTGTGTACTGTTTCATAGAACTTTTTTCTCTTCTAATACTAAGTTACATTCACTATGATGAGGAATACTGTTATCCTCAAATACAATTGGCATTAATAATGTGTTATTTACTTTGTAAAGATGTTTAGACATTATTTACTCTGTTTTGTGTTAATGCTCATGTGTGAAGTTGATGTTTCGAAAGTTATTCTGATCTTTTATCTATGTACTCATGTCATAATTCCTGTAACACTGATGTATATGTTTATTTCTATTCTTTTGTTAAGCCCCTATTACTACAAATGTTATCTGTATTATTATGTTTTTAGTGATGTATTTTGTACCTTTGTAATTGTATTCTCATGTTATAAAATTGTAATTGACACCAGTTCATCAAATTAAGTAACTTGTAAGCATTCATTTCACTGCACATATTTCTGTTGGTCATAGTATATGGACAACATGTGAGAAGTAGGGACTGATAGTGTTTGCACGTGTGTTAATAATTCAGCAAGGGACTGGATAACAGCATTGCTGGTTCTAAGGACAATTCCAAAAACTTTGTGAGTGCACAAGTGGTGGTTATGGACTTGCTATATTCTCCGCAAGACTCTTCGATGATGAATGTGCACCTGCACAATCGCAACAGATGGCTGCTGGCCATCTCTACAAGGACTACAGTGGGTCTGCACCTCTGGTGGCCCACCAATACCATTATCTCTACAAGGACTACAGTGGGTCTGCACCTCTGGTGGCCCACCAACGCCATTATTTCTACAAGGACTACAGTGGGCCTGCATCTTTGATGACCCACCAATACCATTATTTCTACAAGGACTGCAGTGGGTCTGCACCTCTGGTGGCCCACCAATACCACAATCTCTACCAGGACTACAGTGGGTCTGCTCTGTGATGACCTACCTACCAATATTCTTCAAAACTTCGAATGACTCTGCTGTGGGTTTGCTCTGTTGTGACCCATTACTTGTCTGCATGTCGAGAGTCAGCACTGTCTTTCCGTTGGAAGGACAACACTACTTCTTCAAGACTGCATGGAAATCCACTACTTCTGTGTGCAATTTCTTTTACTAATGAGACTTTGTGAAAAAAAACTGTAGTTACTATTATGATGAATGATCAGGACCATCTTTATGGTCTGTGAGAAAATTTGAGCTTTTGACCAACATAGTATCAATAAGTGTGTGCATTTCATTTCTTTGTTATTGTAATTATGAAAAATTTTTTCAAATCTGTATTGGGCACTGCCCAAACCAATTTGTAAAATTTTTTGTGGGGAGCATGGGGGCTATGTAAGTAGGCTGTTTATGTTTTCTCTATGTAAGTAGGCTGTTTATGTTTTCTTATTGGCAACGTTACGTAGCGCTCAATATGAAAATCACTGGCTGTGCTGTGTGCAGTCTGTGGCTGCTTTGCATTGTTGTAATACTCGCCATTGTAGTGTTAGGCAGCCGGCTGTGAACAGCGCGTAGCGTTGCGGAGTTGGAGGTGAGCCGCCAGCAGTGGTGGATGTGGGGAGAGAGATGGCGGAGTTTTGTAATTTGTCATGAACTGCAATATTTATATATGATGATATCAAGGTAAATACATTGTTTGTTCTCTATTAATATCTTTCATTTGCTAACTATCCCTATCAGTAGTTAGTGCCTTCCATAGTTTGAATCTTTTATTTAGCTGGCAGTAGTGGCGCTCGCTGTATTGCAGTAGCGTGAGCAGCGAAGATTTTTGTGAGGTAAGTGATTTGTGAAAGGTATAGTTTAATGTTAGTCAGGGCCATTCTTTTGTAGGGAATTTTGAAAGTCAGATTGCGTTGCGCTAACAAAATATTGTGTGTCAGTTTAAGCACAGTCATGTAGAATTGTTCAAAGGGGACGTTTCATAAAATATCTAAATACAAAACACACAGGGTTGGTGAAGCGCGACTTCCCATTGGACAAAAGGTGTTGCAGTGCGTTATCGATACTGCTTGACGACGTCTGAACCAAGAGAACAACAAACTCACTTCGAAATCTATAAAAAAACGTTGCTCTTATGTCATTTTTAGGAATGTTTCTGTATTACAGTGTTGGGAAAATATTCCTATAAATGTGGATAATGAATGCAGGAATGAGCAAAGAACGGTGCTCTGTTAGTATATTCATCATTGAGATGCCATTTTTTGGAGGGGGGGGGATTTTATTCATGATTAGGTCTCCAAGAATACAATTTAAATTTGCAAAGAACTTCATGTATGAAGTTCATGTAAATTGTAATTAAGATTTACAGGCTTTTATGGGCAAAATAACTGATCGTTATAAAGACTTACATTTTGAGAAACCCTAGAAGCCAAAAAAAGTATTATTCAACTCTTGAAAATAACTGCAGATGTTTATTGAATCAAACGGGTTGAATAAACCGAGCTATAGCAAATAATAAAACAATTCATAGGCAGTACTTCTGCAAGCCGTAGCACACAGCCAATTTCTTTAAGTACATCTATTATTTTGATTCAATGGCAAGTACTTGAACAAGAGTTTATGTTTATCCAACATACCCATCTGCAAAGAATTATGAAAACTTGGTAAGTATCTGTTAAAAATGTCGTGTAATATTCCTGTTTTCTGTTTCAATGTTCAACGAACATTCCGTGTAATCAAGTCATTGTATTTATTTCGCATTTTATTTTGATACTGTTTCTGGTTCGTCGTTATAACTGTTTCTTTGTTTTTCTTTTTTAGTTTTTTTATTCTTTCTGACTAATATCTAACGCTCCGGATGTAGGTATATGAAACTATGGACCACATAGTACGTGGAAGGTGCAATATAGGTGCAGACTAAACGCAACTTCTGTCTATAGCTTTCCGAGGCTGAACGTAAAAACCTTGATCTAACGAAATGACCTTAGCAAAAGAGCGAATTTGATTTGAAAAACAATAATGAAGCAAAACCCAACTCACGTTGTTTCCACGTGGTATGCTAAAAGCCATGTGCTTACGTAAGTAGAAAGGCCCGCCTTCACTACAGTTCGTAAAACTTTATGTCAGTTGAACCCTAACTCCATTGGTCAAGTTTTTACAGACTGGGTACTTCATGTTATCTTGGCAGGATCTCTTCGAGAAACACTGTAGGCATTTCGGTTGTACATCTTGCATGACCTCTTTCAGTGATTAGTACACTTAATTATACAGCGACTACAAACGCTGTGGATAGGTAAGAGAAGAATTTAGGTGATTCAGCGACTGTAGTCAAAAGGGAAAAGCCTTACAACGGATGATACACACTGAGTTGAGAGAAGTCATGGGAAAGCGATTTGCACATATAAAGATGGCGGTAGTATTGTGTACAGAAGTTATAAAAGGACAGTACATTGGTGGAGCTGCCATTTGTACTCAGGTGATTCGTGTGAAACAGTGTCCGACGTGATTATGGCCGCACTAAGGGAATTAACAGACTTTCAACGCGCGATGGTAGTTGGAGCTGGACACATGGGACATTCCAATTCGGAAATCGTTAAGGAGTTCAATGTTCTGAGATCCACAGTGTCAAGAGTGTTCCAACAATATCAAATTTCGGCCATCACCTCTCACCATGGAAAATGCAGTGGCCGACGGCCTCCACTTAACGGCCGAGAGCAGCGGCGTTTGTGTAGACTTCTCAGTGCCAACAGAAAAGCAACACTGTCTGAAATAATCGCAGAAATCTATGAGGGACTTATGACGAGCGGATCCGTTACGAGGTTGCGCCGAAATTTGGCATTAATGGGCTATGGCAGCAAACGACGGAGAGTGTGTCTTCGTCAACAGCACAACATCGCCTGCATCTTGGGCTCGTGACCGGATCGGCTGGACCCTAGACGCCTGTAAAACCATGGCTTGATCAGGTAAATCCCAATTTTAATTGGTAAGTGCTGACGGTAGCGACCATTTGCAGCCATTTATGGACTTCATGTTCCAGAACAATGATGGAATTTTTATTGATGACAATGCGCCGTGTCACCGAGCGACAGTAGTTCGCGATTGTTTTAAAAAAACGTCCTACAAAATACGAGCGAATGACTTGGTCACACGTCTAACAATTATAAGAAATAACTGAGAGCTGTTCGTGCACAAAATCCTACACCGGTAACACTTTCGCAGTTATTGACTTCTATAGGGACAGCATGGCTGAGTACTTCTGTAGGAGGCTTCCAACGACTTGGTGAGTTCATGCCACGTCGAGTTGCCACCCTACTCCTGGCAATAGGAGGTCCGGTACGATATTAGGAGATATCCCATGACTTCTTTTACCTAATGTGGAGATTAGTTGTCAATGGGAAAGAATGTGGAATTTAAGGTTAACTGTGCTGTAACAGATTTTGCATATGTGAACGCTTGGTCCGATGTAAGAGAGGGCTTGATGGCCCCAATCAGATTAGCTTAAACGAATACATTAACAAAATAATAATAAATTCGGCCCAACATATAAAATTCCATGTTATAAAACTGTCACGAAGTGAATTGTTCGAGAATACGAGTGGGTAAGAAACTCTTGAGAGTAGACAGCTTAAATATTTGGGAAATTCAATAACAAGAGGCGCTTAGTGAACAAATAAAATTCAATGTCGAACTGCTACGGTCAAAGAGGCAGTCACATAAAGACCTCAGGCGGCTAGTAAGATGAATATTAGACTGAAGGAAAATATGGTTACTGGGGATTAGTTTTATGTATACCGCAGAAATCTGCACCCTAACAAAACTTGACAAAAATGATTGTAGAATATCGAAAAATGCTATTGGAGGACACGAAGACAAAATGGACAGGAAGAGTAACAAACCAAGAGTTGTTGACATTAACTGTTGTGAGGAGGGCTATGTTCATAGAATTTTTCATAGTAAAGCTAATACGGGGGTCCATATTTTGAGACGTAAGTATCATCTACATAACGCCTCAGAAGGAAACATTGAGGAAATAGTGGAGTGGAAAGAAAAAGAACTAATCGATTTAGCAATTAAAGACAAGAAATGTGGAGGAGAAAGAAATACGAAAAGAAGAACAAAATCTGAACCTAGGGAGCTCCTGAACATCTATGTATCTGCCAGATGGTCAAACACTGCAATTATGTTGATACAACTTATCTTAACGTGGGCGCAATCTTAAAAATATGGAAACAGTATTAAAGTAATTGCGACCAACTGATTAGCAGCAGGAAACTTGTTATGAATCTGAAATTTTGATGTGCTCTCAGATACAAACGCAGTAATATGATTGCTAATGAGATACAGTTATTGTTTTTAAAATAATTGAAAAGCCACGATCGCTTCCATCGTTTATTAGATGACCGGTTTCAGCACTCTGAAGATGCCATCATCAGATCTGTGAAGGTATAGCATAAACGGTTTGAGGGAGTGCTTACAAGAGTTAACCATATACATTACAATTATTACAGAACCACATACCTGAAACGTGGATTAACATTTATAAAACCACATGGACATCATGACATATGAGGCAGACCATCTCATAAAATCATTGTCACAACCAATAAAAAATAATAAAAAACTGCTCTCATGGTCGTTCTTACATAAAATATAAAACTGAAGTCACCAGATGAAACTACCACTGCTCGCCTGACACCGGTCGGTATCATCACTGCCCTATTCCACGCAGGCTTACCTGCTGTGGTTCTAGCGGTTCACAACCGACCACCAGATAGCGCTGTCCAGGCAGCGCATACACTGTACCACGGTATAACCACTCATTACTACTAAAACACAACTTTACTATAACTGCTTGTCACATACCCATCCAAAGCCCAAATTTGCGCATACATTTCCTGTACGCACTACAAACACTATAAAGTACGTCAATTACAAAGTAAAAGCATCTGAGGCACAGACATTATCCATTAGCGCCTTACAAAACTATATATTATAATTTACCTTTATTCATATAAGGACGTCAGGAATATACACACAGAAAGCTATTCATAACACTACTTAGGTACAATCTGACGAGCGATTAAAACCTGTATGCTGGGCTTTACCTGTATAGGCACTAAGGTCTTAGGTATTGTAAGCGCTAAAAAAAGAACATATTCACTTGCTATAAAGTCTCTCATCATCTAACATTCATTATGAGCAAGGTACGAATCAGCTACGAAAACCTGCATAGGCACATAGAAATAAGGAATGCCAGGTCAGAAGCAAACCGAAGGGCACAAGAACGGGGGGGCAATTGACAAGCGGACCAAGATGCACAGTGACTCCACGTACGCTCCCATTGGCATGGCACTCATTTCGTCCAAAGGCCTCACCGAATGGGGAATAATGACAAACTATATTACTATGATACCAAAACCACAAGCGTCCTAGCTTCATACATAAATTTATCTGCAAAATATAAAAATAAATAAAATAAGAACGTAACGAAGACACGTTTGGCGGGCAATGGTAATCATCGAGTAAAGCTTTACTGGCGGAGCTGGATAACTACACTTCAAGCCTTATAACAAGAATTAATTTACCAAGGTAGGCCCTCCTAAAAAACATATAAATAACATTAGCAGTATTCTAAAGATGGCTTTCCGAGCATAATAGATACACAGCACCCATCACAATGTGTGAATAGGTCGCGCAGGGTCTCTGGAGCAACTGCATGATAAATCTAGGCGTGATTTAATAATTATGGCGGTCGAAATTACCTAAGCTGTGGGCACAGGTTAAGACCCACAAAGTAGAAAAAAGCATTAGGTCGATTGTGGATGGAAGGCAAGCTCCGAATGCTGAGTTGAATAAATATCTTAATAGGAAGTTGAAAGAACTATATGTGTTTGAAACCTCTTACAGTGTAAAGAATAGTTACGAGTTGGCAAGTTTTCTTAAGAATGTAGCAGTACAGGAGGTAGCACGTCTGGTATCTTTTGATATAAATAATTTATATACTAATATTCCAATTAAAGAATGTCTAGAAGCGGTCAAGAATAATCTGATAAAGCATTGTAAGCTGAGCCAGGCCGAACTTGTGGAATGTGTCAATATATTAGAAATTATATTGAATAGAATTGGGGAGAAGAGGAGTTTGTGGCACAACTTGACTAGAAGAAGGGATCGGTTGGTAGGACATGTTCTGAGGCATCAAGGGATCGCAAATTTAGTACTGGAGGGCAGGGTGGAGGGTAAAAATCGTAGAGGGAGACCAAGAGATGAATACATTAAGCAGATTCGGAAGGATGTAGGTTGCAGTAGGTACTGGGAAATGAAAAGGCTTGCACAGGATAGTGTAGCATGGAGAGCTGCATCAAACCAGTCTCAGGACTGAAGACCACAACAACAACAACAACATTAGAAACGTCGCTAACATTTAACTGTTTTCAGTTTAATAACAAGTATTGCAGTCAGAATGACGGCTTAGCAATGGGCAATTGCCTAGCTAGTACGCTGGCCGATATATTTATAAACAATCTGGAAAGTATGTTATACAGGGATAATATAGCGCTAAGAGAGAAAACGATTTATTATAAGAGGTATGTAGAAAACGTTATAGCCCTTGTGATAGGGAAGATATCAATGAGTATTTAAATGCGCTGAATGCTGTGCATAAGCTGATTATATTTATAGTAGAAGTTGAAGGTAATAACAGTACCAACTACTTAGACCTCACTATTACTAGAGCGGCCGGCCGTCATACATTTAGTATTTACAGAAAACCAATAGCTACAGGCCTGGTTATTCATGCCCAATCCAATCATTCATCTAAGTATAAAACCTCCTATTTTTGCTCAATGATACATAGGCTCTGAAAGATGCCACTGCAACGGAGTAGCATTAGGCAAGAGGTAGATGTCCTCAAACGTGTTCAAATGTGTGTGAAATCTTATGGGACTTAACTGCTAACGTCATCAGTCCCTAAGCTTACACACTGCTTGACCTAAATTATCCTAAGGACAAACACACACACCCATGCCCGAGGGAGGACTCGAACCTCCGCCGGGACCAGCCGCACAGTCCATGACTGCAGCGCCTAGACCGCTCGGCTAATCCAGCGCGGCCCCTCAAACATATAGCCTGTAGCAATGGGTATGATGCGGCTATGGTAGACAGGTTGTACAATTAAAAACAGCAAGGATAAGAAGAAAAGGCCAGCTAACAATATTAGGGATAAAAAGTATGCTCCAATGACATATCAAGGGCCGCTGTCTGACAAAACAGACCGACAGTTTCGTAAGTCCGGCGTGGTCCTGGCATTTAGCACGAAAAATAGTTTGCGCTCGAAACCTAGGCATACGATTGAAGAAAGCATTGATAAATTTAGAAACACAGGGGTATACAGATTACAATGTGGCGGGTGGGAAGGTTTTTATGTGGGGCAGACGAGTGCCCACAATAAATCCGCTTTGGGTGACCATCTGCGGGATTCGAACCATAAAATTACTGATATGCAGCAAGGTACGACAATCTTGCATAAAGCACCGAAAGGAAGCAAACTCAACGTTTTGGAAAACATCGAAATTTACAGAAACAGAAAGGGGTTTCAGAGAAAATTGTTGAACGACCAGTTAGAATCGGCGGATCATAATTTCTTTGACACATTTGATGCGGTGCTCTAGAGACCTTGTGCAACCTATTCACACATTGTGATGGGCGCTGTGTATCTGTTATGCTCGGAAAACCACCTTTAGAATACTGCTAATGTTATTTATGTTTTTAGGAGGGCCTACTCTGGTAAAGTAAATACTCGTTATAAGGCTTGAAGTGTAGTTGGCCAGCTTCGCCAATAGTACTTTACTCGATGATTACCATTGCCCGCCAAACGTGTCTTCGTTACGTTCTTATTTTATTTATTTTTATATTTTGCAGATAAATTTGTTTGTGAAGCTAGGACGCTTGTGGTTTTGGTGTCATAGTAATATAGTTTGTCATTATTCCCCATTCGGTGAGGCCCTTGGACGAAATGAGCGCCATGTCGATGGGAGCGTACGTGGAGTCACTGTGCACCTTGGTACGCGTGTCATTTTCCCCACTGTTCCTGTGCCCTTCGGTTGCCTCTGACCTGACATTCCTTATTTCTATGTGCCTATGCAGGTTTTCGTAGCTGATTTGTACCTTGCTCATAATGAGTGTTAGATGATGAGAGACTTTATAGCAAGTGAACATGTTCTTTTTTTAGCGCTTACAATACCTAAGACCTTAGTGCCTAGACAGGTAAAGCCCAGCATACAGGTTTTAATCGCTCGTCACATTGTACCTAAGTAGTGTTATGAATAGCTTTCTGTGTGTATATTCCTGACGTCCTTATATGAATAAAGGTAAATTATAATATGTAGTTTTGTAAGGCGCTAATGGATAATGTCTGTGCCTCAGATGCTTTTACTTTGTAATTGACGTACTTTATAGTGTTTGTAGTACGTACAGGAAATGTATGCGCAAATGTGGGCTTTGATTGGGTATGTGACAAGCAGTTATAGTAAAGTTGTGTTTTAGTAGTAATGAGTGGTTATACCGTGGTACAGTGCATGCGCTGCTTGGACAGCGCTATCTGGTGGCCGGTTGTGAACCGTTAGAACCACATCAGGTAAGCCTGCGTGGAATAGGGCAGTGATGATGCCGACCGGTGTCAGGCGAGCAGTGGTAGTTTCATCTGGTGACTTCAGTTTTATATTTTATGTAAGAATGACCATGAGAGCAGTTTTTTATTATTTTTTATTGGTTGTGACAATCATTTTATCACATGGTCTGCCTCGTATGCCATGATGTCCATATGGTTTTATAAATGTTAATCCACGTTTCAGGTATGTGGTTCTGTAATAATTGTGATGTATATGGTTAACTCTTGTAAGCCCTCCCCCAAACCTTTTATGTTATATCTTCACAGATCTGATGATGGCACCTTCAGAGCGCTGAAACCGGTCATGTAATAAACGAGAGAAGCTATCGTGACTTTTCAATTATTTTAAAAACAGAGTGATCGCCCCACGACGCACCATGTGTTCACTGCAAAACAGTTGTTGTTAATGTGTAAAATCCTGATTGAAAGACTTGGGGTGGGCCCCTAGAAGTTAATTACTTTTTACTTTTCTCCTTAATATTTTACATTCCGTATCCAGTTCTTCCAGAACAGTACAAGTGCCTGCTACTTGGGCACTGAACTGGTGGGCCAGAGACTTAGGGCAGTCAACACCAAACCACAGCAGAGGCCGTCGTTATTTCAATAGCCAAACAAGAAGTGTGAGGAGAGAAGCCAGGAGACTTCTCCCACGGCTGTTAATGGAGAGGCACTCTTGTCTCTCGTATTCTTCCCCCTTTTTCCTGCTACGGAGCAGTATCTCCGTCTCTACTCTCTCTTATTTTCTTTCAGCCCAAAATGCCAGTGTTTCCTTCAAATATCTAAAATATGCGTCACCCACGTATTGCACATGAGACTGGTATTTGGGACCAATACACCTTTCCTCTGTAATAACACACCTGTATGTTGACAATGAGAAGTGAAAATGTCATGAAATATTACTGTGTCAGTTTTATTTAATATTTCTTGTAAGAACTGTAGACAAACGAATTAAGCGCTAAGCGCATGGAGACACAGCACAATATTGGCGTATCTGTCAGAGAAACAAGGACTGTAGCTTTTGTCTTCAATGATGGCGAGAATAGACATGGTGACGTATGCAGAAATTTTCCTTTTGTTGAAGAGCCGGCATTGTGATATTTTTTAAATACAGAAATTTATTTAAGCTCTAAGGCGTATAGAAGTCAGCTTAAATTTAATTAAATATTAGTAAAGGCTACCAGAATATCAAATAAATTAAAGTTTGTGAAAAAGTGAACTATTTTTCATGCGCAGCGAACTTTTCTGTAATGTGTAGGTGTTCATATGTACACCCCTAGATAGTCTTCTCCCTTGATGAATGAGTGCCTCTTCGAGACTAAAGAGGGGTCCTTTTATTAGAACTAATTTCATCTGCAACCTTCCCACAACCCGACGCCAGTATTTAAGAATCATCAGACTGTACTACTGCACCTACCCCACACTCACGTCCGTCTATTTTTAAGCTGTATAAATACAGAACGTTCAGAGAACGACGGAGTCTAGCATCATCAGCGGCGCGGGGCAGTAGTGAGTTGCAACGTTCCAGCACAATTCTCTTTCAGATTACGGCGACTGTAAAAATTCAAGTGATGCAGGAATACTTTCAAAACTCGCTCGGTAAACTCTGTCCTGACGAAGTATACTTAGGCATTCAAGAGGCTACAAAGATTTGTAGTATTCCACATTCCATATAGCATAAATATTTAAAAAGTTATTAATTTATGAATACCAACTAAATATACATCCATTAAGCCTGAATGGTTCTAGTGTGATCACTAGAGCCCAATAAACAAAGAATTTTTTATTCTACTTATGTCTCCGCCCTCTACTGACGTATCTACTTACTCGTCATAAACGCGTTACACTCAGTGTCCTGCACAAACGTTCGCAGCAAAACGATTCACGAAAGCAGAAGGATTGCTACACGTGCCGAATGGGAACATCCTTTTCCCTAGAAACAGCAGCTATACTACTTTTATTATACAGCCGTATGTTCATATTTCTTTCTTTGCGTATAGCTTCGGGATCGAAGCACCCATTTCCAATCAGTACAGTATAAAAATAATGCGTAAAGAGTGTGTCTCAACATAACGGAGAGGATCTTGAGATGGAACTGTCAGCAAATCGTAAGTTCGGAAAGCTGCCGACATGTAGTACATCTCTTGCTGAGTCTACAATTGTCCAGTGAACCGACAATCTTGGTCTTGACTTTCCTCGAATTTCCTGTCTGTTCTGCAGCTGTGTTCACGGTTTATGGACAGGTTCACCAGAGGGTAGAGTAGTTGTCTGTCCCTCAAATATTGGACATGTGTATGTCAGTGGGTAACTGGTTCAGCTTCTTACAGAGTATTGTAGCAAAGATTAAATGTACCAAGTGTTGTGCCAATTTTTAATTGTCTGAATAGTAGTTCATAAGATTTTTGTATGTGAACATAACATTTCTAAAGGCCCTTTTTTTTCGATGATCTGTTTTCGCAGTATGCAACGATCTGCTCCAATACCACATCACAGAGCATCTGTAAATTAATATGTGTACAATGTAGTCCTACTTTGCTCATTTATATCATTCCAATGCTGTCTGTCAAATGTTGCTAGAGCATGTTTCAGCCTGAGTCGATCTAACACCTCATAGTTCCGTTTTTAAGGTATGACGTGGCATGCCACTGCTAAATGGATGGAAAGCAGACATTTCCCTTGGACAGTTCGATCGATGAAACTACCAATAACCAACAAGCAGCCAGCCGACATACTTCATCGGAGAAAGGGCGCTTCAGACCACGTCGCCTTTGTCCGCTATTATGCTGTGTCGCGTTATTGAAGCTGCCTTGTTATAGGTCACACGTTGCTTCGAAAATTGACGACACCTTTCACTTTCACATGAATCACTCGCTGAATGCCAAGGCCAACAGAACAGAGGGCAGCATCAGTCTCCTGTGACTGTGACGATGAGTCTATTTGGGACGTTCTAATGGGTTTGTTTATAAAATCTCTTATCCTGCTACCAGCCACGACTTACTTTCTATTTATCTTTTGCATGACGCGTATCGCGAAATGATTCCCATTCTCATGTTAGTTTTTCAACTATTGCTACATTTATGTGAAACACTGCATCGTCCTGTCACCTTATTTGTAAAACATAAACACGCACAACTTTGTAATTAATGATCGATCTTTAAACAAAGCCATTGGCAAAATCTGGGAAAAAATTTTACTTATAGTTTTCTTGTAGGCTACTTATGCAGAAGGTCGCACATTTTAAAAGTCTGGCATGCTATTTACGGTGTGCAATACACGTTGAAAACAGCAAACAAACAATAACAGCGACAAAGATATCTCACATACATTCAACAGAGATAACGCTATACATCGTCCACAGAATACGATGCACTACCCCTTCGTGCAGAGGATATTTTTGTTATGTAATCTGAATTATCATTCGCTTATAAGTTATTTAGAAAGGTACGTTATTTATTACTATGTATTACTATTTTATTTCATTATTAAAGGATACTACCGAAACATTTCAGGAAATTCACTGAATCGTTTTCCTGTTTTGTATTTAACAATTGGTGATGTTACTATGTCTCCAATTCTTCCACTAGATCAAATTTATCATCTTTATTTAGTCTTTGCCGGTGAAGCGCTTTGACATTTGCCCCTGCATTTCCTAATGGGTGTCCTGCATCGTGAATATGTGTGGCTACTGCTGATACTGTGTGTCTGTCGTGTGGGTAGGTTCCAGTATGCACCTTATACCTGGTGTGGGAATGTTGACCTGTTTTGTCCTAGGTAGAACATGAAGAATTCCTCGAATGTTTCTTTGTACATACGAGAATGTTAATATGGGTCACAGCTACATTTTATATCAAGTATCACATCCGTTGTAGTTTATTAGATGTAGAGAAGCAATTTTTACTTTGTGGTTGTTGCGGATTGATATTTGTAATTACAAACACTCTGGAGATATTGATTATCCTTGAATTAATGTTTTATATTCCATGATATACGTTCCTTGGAGAGAAATAAATTAGTGTTGTATTGGAATCACTGTGTTGTGTGTCCGTAATATTTTGGTGCCGAAACCCGGGAAGAAATTGCGATTTCCTGCGTGATTTCAACAATTAAAGGCTTACTTCACGCTGTAGGAAACAAGAGACGACGTCGGACCGCATCACAAGCTAAGTCCATTCCAATATAATATGATCGCATGAACTGGTTGCTACAAAACAATTTTTGCGGCTTTGTATTGCAAGCGTGAAACTTGCACTCAGAGTAGCTAGTTCTGTTAAAAGGTTTTCGTTCACTTACGTTTGCGCATACGCTGCTTGTTAAACGTTTAAGCTATTCACAAGCGCACTCGTAAACAATCTTACAACAGCCGTCTTTAGTAAGACATAATGCAGGACGAATCAGAGATACAGTTAGCAAACTTCGAAAGAAAGCGAACTAGGGAGAGGACTAATGCTACGCGGTTTTGTGCGGCTGTTGATGCTCTTACCACAGAAAGCCCGTGTGATGATTTTGAACATTACAGGGAACGTCTTCAAGAAACTCTAGAGAAGCTCGTTTCATTAGATGACGCTATTCATAATTTTCTCTCTGACGATGAATACAATGCAGACGTGCTGAGCTGTGAGGAATATATAGACAAAGTCAAACGCGCTATACAGATGGCTACAAAAGCAGTTGATTACAAGCTTTCAGCCACAACGTTGCAGATGAATATTACGTCACCACCAGTGCTCACACAACCAACTGTATTCCACTCTGTCAAGCTACCAGCAATTAAGCTTGAGTCATTATGTGGAGATGTCGAAATGTGGGCCCGCTTCTGTGAACAATTTGAATCGACCATTGATAAAGACCCATCCCTTTCTACAGTAAACAAACATGTTTTCCTACGCCAGCCGTGGTGGCCGTGCGGTTCTAGGCGCTTCAGTCCGGAACCGCGAGACTGTTACGGTCGCAGGTTCGAATCCTGCCTCGGGCATGGATGTGTGTGATGTCCTTAGGTTAGTTAGGTTGAAGTAGTTCTAAGTTCTTGGGGACTGATGACCTCAGATGTTAAGTCCCATAGTGCTCAGAGCCATTTTGTTTTCCTACGAGGGTATCTGTCAGGCCAACCGAAGTTGCTAGTAGATGGAATACCTATAACGGCTAACACGTATGAAGAAACAAAGAAAATTTTATTGAATAGATACAGAGATAGCAATCGCATTATACAGGCGCACCTCGATTATTTGGACGCGCTAAAGGCTGTACAGTCAGCGACACCTGAAACGCTGAACAGTACATTCCTGGAATGTAACCGTCGTATTCAAGCACTGCGTGCCTTAGGAGAAGACGTCGTGGCATACGGTAAAATTCTCACTCCGAAAATTCTGCGTGCATTTCCCGCTGAAATGTGCCAGAAATGGGTCATTCATGCTAGAAGAACCGAAGTAGCGGAAGGAGATGTATTGAAACTACTAAACGTTTTGGAAGAAGAAGTTCGTGGTGCTCTCACTGCACAAAAGATTCGTACAGAATATCAGTCATCTCCTAGCTTCACGCCCACTGCAGCAGCGCTTCACATAAATTCAAAGCAAGCGAAAAATCCGCGTAAGCCTAAACGAGAAGTACCGGTACAACCATATTGCGTATTTTGTGAAGCTCGCTCTCATTGGGCCCAAGACTGCAACATAGTAACTGACAGCCAACAACGTATCGATAGACTAAAGCAAGATAATCGTTGTTTTATGTGTCTAAACGGAGATCATAATGCTAGGAACTGCAGTAAGAAGGGCAAGGTCTCATGTTCTAAGGGCAAGAAAAGTCATCACAAAGCTATCTGTACTGACATTGCTGCCTCTTCATCTTCTCAGCAAATTAGCTCCACATCTGTCGGGGGAATCGACGTAAGTTCAGCAGGTTTTACTTACCTTCAGACAGCTCGAGTTTGGGGCAGTGGACCCGCAGGATTAAGCAAACTTACTCGCTGCGTTCTGGATAGCGGTAGTTAGTCAAGCTTCATTTCCAAGTTCCTGATTGATGAGCTAGGTTTAAGAACTACAGAACATCGTGATCTATCTGTCAACGCCTTTGAAAGGCCATCCGCAACTTCAACGCATCGTAGAATTCACATTACAGGGTACATGGACTAATTCCAAGACGTCTATGACTGCGTTTGAAAGCACATACTCATTTTCCGCGCACCGAACTGTGCCTTCCGATTTGAGAAAACCTGTACACACACGGGGACTTCAGTTTGCGGACCTAAGAGATGGTACAGAAGATCTTCTCATCGAGATTCTTATCGGAGCAGATTACTATTGGAAAATAGTTAAAGAATCCCCTCCGATTCGACTAACGTCACCAGTTGTTCTGGTACCTTCCATTCTAGGTTGGATTCTTAGTGGAAGCAAATCAAGCATCACGGCTAACCTTGTGACGGCAAACTACATCAGTTTAGAGACAGCGACAACAACAGACGATATTTTACGGCGTTTCTGGAATTTAGAAACAATGGTAGTCACATAAGGTGAAACAACAACTCTGAATCAGAAGGAATTGGCGTTATTGCAAGATTTATCAAAATCCTACTGCATCGAAGACAAAAGAAGAGTGGTGTCTTTCCCCAGAAAACCCAACGTTATGTTATCTAATAATCTTCAGCAAGCAGAGAAGAGATTTGCTTCACTGGAGAAAAAATTTACGAAGGACAAGAAACAAAAACAAATTTACGAGGCGCAAATGATAGAACACATCAAGAAGAAACATGTGGAAGTCACCCCTTCTGGGCAGAAACTGCGTGACACATTTTATCTGCCACATCATGCAGTAAAGAAAGAAAAGTTAGGTGACATCAAATGGAGGATTGTATTTGATCGTTCGTCGCACGACGAGAATGCAAGTTCATTGAATGACTCTTTAGAGATAGGTCCTAATTTACTTCCTGACATTCTTTAAATATTATTGAGATATCGTCTACATCAAGCAGCCTTAATTGTCGATATCAAACAAGCATTTCTACAGTTAGTTCTTCACAGGAAAGATAGAGATCTGAGGAGGTTTTTTGGGTACAAAGTAATCATAGATCAACAAGGAAACTATGTATATATATATATATATATATATATATATATATATATATATATATATTTATTTTTTTTTCTTTTTTTTTTTGTCATCAGTCTACTGACTGGTTTGATGCGTCCCGCCACGAATTTCTTTCCTGTGCTAACCTTTTCAACTCAGAGTAGCACTTGCAACCTACGTCCTCAATTATTTGCTTGACGTATTCCAATCTCTGTCTTCCTCTACAGTTTTTGCCCTCTACAGCTCCCTCTAGTACCATGGAAGTCACTCCCTCATGTCTTAGCAGATGTCCTATCATCCCGTCCCTTCTCCTTATCAGTGTTTTCCACATATTCCTTTCCTCTTCGATTCTGCGTAGAACCTCCTCATTCCATACCTTATCAGTCCACCTAATTTTCAACATTCGTCTATAGCACCACATCTCAAATGCTTCGATTCTCTTCTGTTCCGGTTTTCCCACAGTCCATGTTTCACTACCATACAATGCTGTACTCCAGACGTACATCCTCAGAAATTTCTTCCTCAAATTAAGGCCGGTATTTGATATTAGTAGACTTCTCTTGGCCAGAAATGCCTTTTTTGCCATAGCGAGTCTGCTTTTGATGTCCTCCTTGCCCCGTCCGTCATTGGTTATTTTACTGCCTAGGTAGCAGAATTCCTTAACTTCATTGACTTCGTGACCATCAATCCCGATGTTAAGTTTCTCGCTGTTCTCATTTCTACTACTTCTCATTTCCTTCGTCTTTCTCCGATTTACTCTCAAACCATACTGTGTACTGATTAGATCGTTCATTCCGTGCAGCAGATCATTTAATTCTTCTTCACTTTCACTCAGGATAGCAATGTCATCAGCGAATCGTACCACTGATATCCTTTCACCTTGTATTTTAATTCCACTCCTGAACCTTTCTTTTATTTCCATCATTGCTTCCTCGATGTACAGATTGAAGAGTAGGGGCGAAAGGGTACAGCCTTGTCTTACACCCTTCTTAATACGAGCACTTCGTTCTTGATCGTCCACTCTTATTATTCCATCTTGGTTGTTGCACATATTGTATATGACCCGTCTCTCCCTATAGCTTACCCCTACTTTTTTCAGAATCTCGAACAGCTTGCACCATTTTATATTGTCGAACGCTTTTTTTAAGTCGACAAATCCTATGAAAGTGTCTTGATTTTTCTTTAGCCTCGCTTCCATTATTAGCCGTAACGTCAGAATTGCCTCTCTCGTCCCTTTACTTCTCCTAAAGCCAAACTGATCGTCACCTAGCACATTCTCAATTTTCTTTTCCGTTCTTCTGTATATTACTCTTGTAAGCAGCTTCGATGCATGAGCTGTTAAGCTGATTGTGCGATAATTCTCGCACTTGTCAGCTCTTGCCGTCTTCGGAATTGTGTGGATGATGCGTTTCCGAAAGTCAGATGGTATATCGCCAGACTCATATATTCTACACACCAACGTGAATAGTCGTTTTGTTGCCACTTCCCCCTATGATTTTAGAAATTCTGATGGAATGTTATCTGTCCCGTCAGCCTTATTTGACCGTAAGTCCTCCAAAGCACTTTTAAATTCCGATTCTAATACTGGATCCCCTATCTCTTCTAAATCGACTCCTGTTTCTTCTTCTATCACATCAGACAAATCTTCACCCTCATAGAGGCTTTCAGTGTATTCTTTCCACCTATCTGCTCTCTCCTCTGCATTCAATAGTGGAATTCCCGTTGCACTCTTAATGTTGCCACCGTTGCTTTTAATGTCACCAAAGGTTGTTTTGACTTTCCTGTATGCTGAGTCTGTCCCAACAATCATATCTTTTTCGATGTCTTCACATTTTTCCTGCAGCCATTTCGTCTTAGCTTCCCTGTACTTCCTATTTATTTCATTCCTCAGCGACTTGTATTTCTGTATTCCTGATTTTCCCGGAACATGTTTGTACTTCCTCCTTTCATCAATCAACTGAAGTATTTCTTCTGTACCCATGGTTTCTTCGCAGCTACCTTCTTTGTACCTATGTTTTCCTTCCCAGCATCTGTGATGGCCCTTTTTAGAGATGTCCATTCCTCTTCAACTGTACTGCCTACTGCGCTGTTCCTTATTGCTGTATCTATAGCGTTAGAGAACTTCAAACGTATCTCGTCATTCCTTAGTACTTCCGTATCCCACTTCTTTGCGTGTTGATTCTTCCTGACTAATGTCTTAAACTTTAGCCTACTCTTCATCACTACTATATTGTGATCTGAGTCTATATCTGCTCCTGGGTACGCCTTACAATCCAGTATCTGATTTCGGAATCTCTGTCTGACCATGATGTAATCTAATTGAAATCTTCCCGTATCTCCCGGCCTTTTCCAAGTATACCTCCTACTCTTATGATTCTTGAACAGAGTATTCGTTATTACTAGCTAAAACTTGTTACAGAACTCAATAAGTCTTTCTCCTCTTTCATTCCTTGTCCCAAGCCCATATCCTCCTGTAACCTTTTCTTCTACTCCTTCCCCGACAACTGCATTCCAGTCGCCCATGACTATTAGATTTTCGTCTCCCTTTACATACTGCATTACCCTTTCAATGTCCTCATACACTTTCTCTATCTGTTCATCTTCAGCTTGCGACGTCGGCATGTATACCTGAGCTATAGTTGTCGGTGTTGGTCTGCTGTCGATTCTGATTAGAACAACCCGGTCACTGATCTGTTCACAGTAACACACCCTCTGCCCTACTTTCCTATTCATAACGAATCCTACACCTGTTATACCATTTTCTGCTGCTGTTGATATTACCCGATACTCATCTGACCAGAAATCCTTGTCTTCCTTCCACTTCACTTCACTGACCCCTACTATATCTAGATTGAGCCTTTGCATTTCAATTTTCAGATTTTCTAGTTTCCCTACCACGTTCAAGCTTCTGACATTCCACGCCCCGACTCGTAGAACGTTATCCTTTCGTTGATTATTCAATGTTTTTCTCATGGTAACCTCCCCCTTGGCAGTCCCCTCCCGGAGATCCGAATGGGGGACTATTCCGGAATATTTTGCCAATGGAGAGATCATCATGACACTTCTTCAATTACAGGCCACATGTCCTGTGGATACACGTTACGTGTCTTTAATGCAGTGGTTTCCATTGCCTTCCGCATCCTCATGTCGTTGATCATTGCTGATTCTTCCGCCTTTAGGGGCAATTTCCCACCCCTAGGACAAGAGAGTGCCCTGAACCTCTATCTGCTCCTCCGCCCTCTTTGACAAGGCCGTTGGCAGAATGAGGCTGACTTCTTATGCCGGAAGTCTTCGGCCGCCAATGCCGATTATTTATTAAAATTTGGGCAGTGGCGGGGATCGAACCCGGGACCGAAGACGTTTTGATTATGAATCAAAGACGCTACCCCTAGACCACGGGTACAATCATATATTACAACTGACGAAAGGATTACATACCGCTTCACCCGGCTACCTTTCGGACTTACCTGCAGTCCGTTTCTTCTTGCAGCCACGCTGAAAGAGCTTGCTGTAATGCACAAAACGAATTTTCCGCAAGATGCTTTACTTGTTGAAGATAATATGTACATGGATGATTTTGTGGCAGGTGCTAAAGACGACAATGCCGTAATTAACTTACATTATGAGCTTACATCACTCATGGGACAGGCAAAGTGGGCCACAAATTCAAGCCAACTGATTGGAATATGGCAATCAGAAGGTGTCATAAACACTACAGATACGGAGGTACTGGGAGTCCACTGGAACACTCAGACTGAGACGCTCAGTGTTGTTCACAACAATGTTACCAACAATGTTATAAATCATCCTGCCACTAAGCGAGAATTACTACGAAACACTGATAGATTCTATGACCCACTGGGTTTGTTGTTGCCTCTGTCCCTCATTGCAAAAATAATTTTTCGAGAAATTTGGTCAAGAGGAATTGAATGGGATTATCTTTTACCCCTTGATCTTAGCAAACGCTGGCGAATGTGGGTATCAACATTGTCATCATGTTCACACATAAAATGCCCCGATGGGTTGGTGTATCTGAAAACACTGAGCCAGAAATCCATGTCTTTTGCGACGCATCAGAAAAGGCCTACGGAGCAGTCCTGTATGTACGGTGCCCCACAACAAATATGGTATCAGCCCATTTTTGGTTTTTGAACATGTATGCAATCTTTCGTGATACATTGTCAATTGACAAGATGCTAGATGTACATTTTTTTTTTATCTTTTACTCCTGTAGTGTACGAGGGTAAGTGAATTATTATCAGCAAAGTAGTTATAAAATTTTATTGCAATCAAATAGGAAACTTACAAGAACATCATTTTTCGACATAGTCTCCTTGCGTTTCAACGCACTTAGTCTATCGTTGTATAAGCTCCTGATGCCCTCATAAAAGAAGGTTCTCCGTTGAGCTGCGAGCCAGGAATACACCGCTTCTTTCACTTTCCGAGTCAAATCGACGGCCTCTTAATGCCTGTTTGAGTGGACCAAACAAGTGATAGTCTGAAGGGGCAAGATCGGGACCATATGGAGGATGATCCAGTACGTCAAATGTGAGTTTCTGGAGCGTTTCAGCGGTGCGGCCAGCAGTATACGGACGGGCATTGTCGTGCAACTACACAACACCTTTTGACAGCAATCCTCGGCGTTTACTTCGAGTTGTAGGCTTTAGCCTGGTAGTAAGCCTCTCACTGTAACGTACACTGTTTATTCTTTGCTCCTTTATGCATAATGTTCCAGTACTGGACCTTGTGCGTCCAAGAAAACCGTAAGCATCAGTTTTCCTGAGGACGGTTGGGTCTTAAACTTTTTCTTACACGGCGAATTTGGATGTTTCCATTCTATACTACACTGTTTACTCCGCGGCTCGTAATGAGGGATCCATGTTTCGTCACTAGTAATGATCCTGTATAAGAAGCTGTCCCCTTCGTTACCATAGCGATCCAAATGTTTTTTACGAAGCGCGTTTGTTTATGCAACTCTGTGAGTTGTTTTGGGACCCATCTTGCACAAACTTTATGAAACCCAAGTCTACTACGGATGATCTCGTAGGCAGAACTGTGAATAATTTTCAGACGATGTACCACTTCGTCAATTGTTAACCGTCTGTCTAAGTAAATCAATTCACGTGAACACTCAATGGTTTCTTCATTTGTGGCGGTAAACGGTCATCCGGCTTCTTCAACGTGAGTAACACTTGTGCGACCATTTCGGAATTTTTCAATCCATTCGTAGTCACTTCGTTGTGGCAAAACACTTTTTTCGTACTGTACCGAAAGTCTTCGATGAATTTCACCCCTGATACGCCTTCCGACCACAAAAAAAACGGATCACTGAACGTTGCTCTTCTTTGGAGCAAATAGACAGCGGAGCAGCCTCGGTTAACAGCACGGCAGCGATAACGAAACTAACCTAGCAGCTTGAAAATTGCAAAGGTATAACAACAAATAAACAAAGCATGCGTCATCAACGTAAAACGACAGTACTACCAAAATAAACAAAAATATAACTAAATTGCGGATGATAATTGACTCACCCTCGTAGTTTACACCTGGATAATTCTTTTCTTTGCGTAGTACTGAGTCAGCTAGGAATGCTGTGTCGTCATGGACAATGATAATTTGTTCATTTCCTGTTGCGTGTTTCGTAGATTCAACGGTATTTTATTTGCCCTGTGCAACACTGATCTATATACTGCTGGTTCATGAATGTTTGGGTGACATTAAGTTGCTGGAATTGTGGTGTAGGTCATTATTTTGGATTGCGGTCTTGTTGTGTTGTGAGATACGGCTCCAGATGATTTATACGTTTTTCTTGTTCATGTTCAAATGCAACAGTAATTTTTTGACGTAGACTACTGAAGCAATTCAGGACATCCATTAGTTTTCGTATCTCTTTCACTAGCGGCAGTGCGCCTTTTACACGTCTCCAACAAAACACAAATTTCGTTCTTTAACGATTTTTGTTTGAAACGGTTTATGTATCTGTCAGCTACGGTACTGGCTGTGCATGAGCCCATTGCTAGACCATCTGGCTGCTTATAAATGTAAAGTACTTGTAACATAGGATTAGACAGAGGACTTCCGTGAATTCAACAGTCTCTGCGTGCATAGGTTTCTTATGTTTCGTAAGATTCTTTTGAATTACTGCTACAGCTCCTTGCGTAGGTATGTTGAGTAGAGGCTGGCAACGTCCACTGACAAAAACTGAGCATTTTGGAGTTTTGTGACTTTTAGCTCTTCAACATATGCCACGCTGCTTCTTACAGAATGTTATACGTACGTATAATTTCTCGCCAGTATTTTATTTAGTTTCTGTGGCGGATTGTATACTGTTGAATGTATAGAGACGGTTACTTGTCTCATCGTATTTTCTCTTTGTGTATTTTTGGGTACACCGTTAAATGTGGCGCATTTAGTTTCATGCACATGACTTATTTATTTGATCAAGAGGAACTGTGTACTGTAATTCCTAATTTCAGTTTGAAATTTTTAATTGCGCTTATTGTTAAAAGCATCAAAGAATTCTGGTGTTTTGTCTCTGTACTCTCTTTCTTTCGTTACAAATAGTGTACTGCTTTTGTCTGCCTTCGTAATTGTGAACTGATTGTTTATCAGTTTATCGTTTATGGATTTTAAGGCATTTGGATTACTTATTTATATTTATATCTAAACATTTCTTTCGTAATTTGTTTTTCAAGAAGCTTAATCACTTTGCATTGAGTTTTGCAGCATCAGCTGCATTTTTTGTTGCAATTATGATCTGCTTTAATGTGTGGTTGGCTGGATTGGGCTTTATGCTGTTTTTAGTCCTCAATGGAGTATCTCATTTTCGCTTTGATCGAATTCTATGTTTGTGTTTGTCAGTTTGTAAGGTTGACAGCAAAATGTACTGACGTAATTAACTATAGGTAATTATATAGCAGGATGTGACCTCGCCATTATCCTACATTATTCTATATATTATGAGTTCTGCCTGCTCCTTATGTGAGTGGAATAACATGGTATAACTATTTTTCGGTTCTGTGGTTACTTTTATTACTCTTCTGTTATTTAAAGCATATTTAGAGGAATTATGAATCGGATATTTTACATTATTTCTGGATATTCGCTGAAACTGTTTCAACTGAAGCAATGCCTTCGCTATTATTAACTCGACGACAGAGCGTTGCCTTAGTCACAATGATGAGGTTCCCTCAAATCGACCCGTTTTGGCCACAACAACTAAACAGCCCATCACAGCAATAGGTTGCGACTAACTGACACGCAGTGTATCGAAACCTGTTTGGCGCGAGAACTACCATCTATGTCCAGTATATCGCGTGGAGGTGCTACTTACCATTCAACATTCGTAAACTCAACAGTACGCTTCTCAATTCTTTCCGTCTCCCATTTTTAATCTGAAGACATTATGGTCACGTACCATACTGAGTTATTCCTTGTTTTGAGGTGTGACCACTAATTATACCGTTTATGAAATGGATTCTAAAAAGCTGGTGTCATCATCATATCGCCTCTTAAGCTTGAACGTTTTAGGAAATCCATTTGGCACTAACAAGGGAAGTACTACTGCTCGAACATCTAAAATCGAACAAAAGCTACTTTAAAATACTGTAATGTGTTTGTTTTACCACCAACGAAGGAATTTTATCAAAAATCCTGCATTTATGTACAATCGATATTTGAACGTTTACGAATGTGATGGCGACAAAAGCAAAAGTTGCCGGTAAAAATAATTCCCTGTAACAGACTCAAGGCAAACGACCCTAACGAGCCTCGCCATGCATTTTGACACGTACGTATTCGTTCCCAACAGGCCGCTAGTAAAGAAAGAGACAGCAGTATTCCATACACACCGTTGCAGATTCCTGACATAGTCTTAATAACTGCACTACTGGCCATTAAAATTGCTACAAAACGAAGATAACCAAACGAAGATGACGTGCTACAGACGCGAAATTTAACCGATAGGAAGAAGATGCTGTGATATGCAAATGATTAGCTTTTCAGAGCATTCACACAAGGTTGGCGCCGGTGGCGACACCTACAATACGCTGACACGAGGAAAGTTTCCAACCAATTTCTCATACACAAACAGCAGTTGACCGGCGTTGCCTGGTGAAACGTTGTTGTTCAAAATGGTTCAAATGGCTCTGGGCACTATGGGACTTCTATGGTCATCAGTCCCCTAGAACTTAGAACTACTTAAACCTAACTAACCTAAGGACATCACACACATCCATGCCCGAGGCAGGATTCGAACCTGCGAACGTTGTTGTGATGCCTCGTGTAAGGAGGAGAAATGCGTACCCTCACGTTTCCGACTTTGATAAAGGTCGGATTGTAGCCTCTCGCGATTGCGATTTATCGTATCGCGACATTGCTGCTGGCGTTGGTCGAGATCCAATGACTGCAGAATATGGAATCGGTGGGTTCAAGAGGGTAATACGGAACGCCGTGCTGGATCCCAACAGCCTCGTATCACTAGCAGTCGAGATGACAGGCATCTTATCCGCATGGCTGTAACGGATCGTGCAACCACGTCTCGATCCCTGAGTCAACAGATGGGGAAGTTTGCAAGACAACAACCATCTGCACGAACAGTTCGACGACGTTTGCAGCAGCATAGACTATCAGCTCGGAGACCGTGGCTGCGGTTACCCTTGGCGCTGCATCACAGACAGGAGCGCCTGCAATGGTGTACTCAACGACGAACCTGGGTGCACGAATGGCAAAACATCATTTCTTCGGATGAATCCAGGTTCTGTTTACAACATCATGATCGTCGCAGCCGTGTTTGGCGACATCGCGGTGAACGCACATTGGAAACATGTATTCGTCATCGCCATACTGGCGTATCACCCGGCGTGATGGTAAGGGCTGCCATTCGTTACACGTCTCAGCCACCTCTTGTTCGCATTGACGGCACTTTGAACTGTGGACGTTACATTTCAGATGTGTTACGACCCGTGGCTCTACCCTTCATTCGATCCCTGCGAAACCCTAAATTTCAGCATGATAACGCACGACCGCATGTTGCAGGTCCTGTACGGGCCTTTCTGGATTCAGAAAATGTTCGGATGCTGCCCTGGCCAGCACATTCTCCAGATCTCTCACTTATTGGAAACTTCTGATCGATGGTGGCCGAGCAACTGTCTCGTCACAATACGCCAGTCACTACTCTTGATGAAGTGTGGTATCGTGTTGAAGCTGCATGGGCAGCTGTACCTGTACACGCCATCCAAGCTCTGTTTGACTCAATGCCCAGGTGTATAAAGGCCGTTATTACGGCCAGAGGTGGTTGTTCTGGGTACTGATTTCTCAGGATCTATGCACTCAAACTACGTGAAAATGTAATCACATGTCAGTTCTAGTATAATATATTCGTCCACTGAATACCCGTTTATTATCTGCATTTCTTCTAGGTGTAGCAATTTTAGTGGTCAGTAGTGTAACTCGCTGATGTACTAATGATCAAGTTATATGTTTTATTTCGAGGTCCCCTAAACCTTATATGCAAATCAATTCCTCATCAAAAATTTAGAAAGGACGCCATAATAGACGGATTCTTGATCTAAACACGAATAGCATTCTGGAATCTGATTTCGCATGCGGTCATTCTGAGTGTATTGAACTACTTTCGCGAACCAGCAGCAACCATTAAATTCAGGTAAAATATCTAGAGTCGGTTTTCTTCTTCCTCGAGGGTGGCTGTGATATAAACACAACCGTGTTTCGATGCCTGGAGCCAAATTAGTATGTGAAACCTTGTCTTTTCTCCAAATTCCAACAGGTAGTCCGTGGCCACTGCTCCTTCCAGCAGTAGGTACTTCGTCTGTTCGGGAGGTCGGAATCTCACTACAGAGTGAACACTGCGTCATAGAAACCCGGAGCAGAGCCGCCCTAGGCTCACATTTTCCAGGTTCTTTTCGGACTGAAGTCTGCAGTCAGACTAATCGAGTGCGAACGCACTCTTCTCTTCTGAGTTGTTGCTTTGAGTCAGATTACAACTTGCCTGTTCATTGCCCTCAACAGAAGATAGTGATGTCAGTCGTGTTTAAGCATCACTATTTCCACAACTCCAGTTGTTGCAGTCAGACGTCTTCTTCAGCCATGTGGTAAGAAGTCACTTCTACCACCCCTTTTGTCAATTCGATCGTCACTTAATGAGATCATATGAGTTTAGAATTTCGACATGCATCAACACTTCCCAGCACATTAGCAGTGCAGGTGACGTTTAAGGCATTTTTTAATTTCATGTATTGATTTCTGTAATTTTTGGCTGATTTGTCTGTCAGTCTGCCTTATATTTAACCAGCAGATGCGGATGTTTGCTGATGATGCAGTAGTGTGTGGTAAGGTGTCGAAATTGAGTGACTAGGAAGATACGACTTAGACAAAATTTTCAGTTGGTAGCTACATCTTGAAACACGTATGTAACGTAGCAGCGATGGTGAGGCACGTTAAAATCTTTGACCAGAGAGCCTATTATCGTGGTTAGTATGCGCTTGACCGCGCGAGTGTTACGAGCAGTCTGTTAGTAGTAGTCGTGCAGTGCTGTACGCTAATAGTCGTCATGCAGAGCAGTCGGTCAGTAGTAGCAGCCCAGTGCGGTTGTGTGATGTAGTCTGTCGGCAACACTGGTCAAGATGCTGAATGAGGTATACTGTTAATTAAGATAATCATCGGATAATGTAAAGTTTATTTATTGTAATTAATTTCCAACAAGTGCCCCCAATAATAATCTTGATTTCAAAGCAGTTTTTTACAAAAAAATTTTTTTATTTAATTGAAGTAACGATTTGGTTCCACTTCCCTTAAACAAAAGTTTCAGTTTTCAGTTAAATTACAAAAAAAAAAAAGGAATATTATTATTTGCAATGCAGTTCCTCCGAGCCGTGCGCAAGAATAAGAGCAGAAATTTGACTAGCTGTTACAATGAGGTAAGAATTTAATTTTGATTTTTGAACAGGGCCAAAGACCGATATTTCGGTAAAATCGAATTATCATTATTACTGAGATTTCATTAGCACTGAATTGACTTTCATTATTTTCGTGAGGAACTTATACTTGGGTCAGATTGCGATTCTCATTTTTTATTGTCATTAAATTTAATTGCTAGGGAGGTGATACTTAGCGCAATGTCCATTAGCATTCAATAATAATAACTTTTAAGATTTTTGTGGGGAGGTTACACTTGGCGACACCCAGTCCAGGATCGAATTTCGTTGAGAATCTTTTGAACAACAGTCAGATATCTGCTCTTATTTGCTTAGATATAATTAGGATTTGGTGCAACGCTTTTATTAACTTGTGACTTTCTTTCTACAGGTCAACGGCAATTCGTTGCACTGTTGTATTTGTGTGTTGTTTTTGCATTTGTGCTTATTGTTTTGTGAATAATTGTGACTGTTGTAAAAATGCCGCGAAAGACTGTGAATAGTGTATCGCGAGGTATTATGAACGAAATAAGCGAATTAAATAACTTCACCAATAGTACTAGTGACACGCAGTGTAATCATGACAATCCTGCGTCCACTAACAATCAGTGCATTCCAACCACTAGTGATGATAATGAACAAACGAACTCAATTGTTTCGTCTGTTAATTTGACGACAATTGATGACGCAGAACGCTCTATTGTAATGAGCGCTGCCCAGCTTAACACACCCGATTTGGAAAACTCAAGTAACGCACAGACAAATTTGTCTAATGAAAATGAACAGGATACTCAAAGTACGACGCATCTATTTAATTCTGAAATAATGTCTGACAGTGTACATCCGACTGACAAACCTTTTTGTAAATCTCAGAATAACCAAATGGTTACAGTAAGCGAGAGAGTTCCAGATCCGCCACTAAACAGCACAGAGAGTATAAACGCTAACTTTGGCTTTGAACAAATTATGGTAAGATTGCTACAACAACAGAGTGAAGATTTCAAACAACAATTTAGTGAACAGAACGAAAATTTTAGACAACTTAATGAACAGGTCAAACAACAGAGTGTAGATAACAAACAAGATAATGAAAAACTCAAACAACACTTAAATGAAAAACTTGACAATAATGCCGAAGATCTCAAACAACTTAGGGAACAGAACAAACAGCTTAATGAGAAATTAGACGACAATTCCAGACAGCTTAGTGAACAAATTAGAGCCGTTGCCGCGCAGTGCCATGACACTAAGGAACAGTTGCGCGTGGAAATTGAGGCTTGTTCACAAAAAAATAGCGAAGAAATTAAGTCTGTTGCGCAAGAATTAAGGGAAATGCAGACAGCCGCAACAGAAACACTCAGAGACGAAATTAGCGGAGTCGCTAAACAATGCTCTGAAAAAGCTGCACAATTACGGGACGAGTTTAAAGCAATGACGGTAGAACTTTCGCGCACAGTGGACGCAAAGATAGACGCGAAATTCGAACAACAGAATACTCAGATTGACGAACGTTTTAATCTTCACATACAAAACAGTGATACGCGTTTCCGTAAATTTATTCAGGATCAAAACAAAGTAAAACGACAAGTAATGGAAACAATTACAGCACAGAGACAAGAAGACAAACGTCAAATGTTCGCGAAAGCGAAGACGTATGTAGACAATAATATTACTACAGTGTCCGACAAAATTAATACCATAGAACAGTTGAACGCGGAATTACGGGATGAAATTTCTGATCTTAAATTAAAAACAGATACACACACAGTAAATATTCAAACAGTGACAGACAGATTCGAACAATTAGATCTAACACAGGATTGCGATGTCATCAAAGCTGATGTTAAAAAACTGAGCGAAACTACGCGTAAGTTGCAAAAACAGATTAATGCGTCTGATTCTAAAACCGATGATCAGTTTAAAATACTGACTGAAAAATGTGATGAATTGGCCAGTCGTATTGATGCTATTGAAAGTAATAATGATAATAAATCAGACGATACTGCACCGATTTCATTTAACCAAACACCTGAATTTCAAAATTTACAGCAGACAATTAATGAGATCGATTCGTCTAATAACACGTTGCATAGAAAATTGTCGAGTTTACAACAAGAAGTAACAGAGATGAAAAGTATTTCAGTTAATAACACATCACAGCAGACGCCACTTTGCGAACATTTGTCAGACTTACGCAGCGTGTATAATGTGAGCAATTTACAGCAACTACGCCACTTAAAATCCGAAAAGCCACGCGACTTAAAATCTGAAAAGCTACGCAACTTGAAATCCGAAATGACACAGACGAACAGATTCACACACAAACCTGAACGTGTTATCAAACTGAGTGACGAGAACGTAGATTTCGAGCAATTTGCATTTGTAAGAAAATCTAAGGAATTTAATAATAACAGAACACAGGTACACGCTTTGAGCTGTATACGACAATTTGTTTTGATGCTTTCACCGCTATTGCCTGTAATGCAGAAGCTAGCTTTGAACCAGATGCGACAATTTATTTTTGTATTTACAACAGCATTGCCTATAATGAAGAAACTAGAATTAACTTGGATACAACTATTTGCTTTTGAATTTATACCGCAATTGCCTGTAACGCAAAAGCCAAAATTTATTTGCAGTGCGTAAATGACCTCAGGGGATTCATTACGCTTTAATGAATATGTGCCGTAGCGAGCATAGGGCCCCGAGCTGGAGTAGTGCTGTTTCATCTTTAGTTTTCTGCACTGCTGCCTTCTCTTCTACTATCCTTTATATCTATCCAAACAGCTCTTTAACTATTGCTCTATGTAGAATTAAGAAACATTGTAATGAAAACCCGATATGACAAATCATTTACCGAATGTGACAATTTTCAGTAGGCACTCCCGTAATTACGACTACCGCCGTAACTTTAATAACAGATAAAATCGTAATCATCAGTATGTGTAAAATTAACAGCAAACGCATTTTTTGGTAACAATAGACGTTTTCCACCACAATAGCATGAAAGTCAGCCGCTTAGCATACGTAACCAACAATGCGGTCTGCAAGGTCAACCAAACTTTAATGTTCCGCCGCGTGCACGTATAGTCCCAGCTCCAACAAATAGTAATGCACGGCAGCAAGGAAACAACTACGTATAGAAAACACAGTATTTGAATTCTTATCGCAATGCACCGTATAGAAGTGACTATCATGACCAACGTAAAAATAATGAGCACAATTTTCAGCGTACATTTAATAACAGTCGATCTTTTCAGCAGCAAGAACATCAGCAACAACACATTATCATGAATGATCCAGACAATAGGTGTCATCGATAGCGTAATACGTCAGTAAGAAATAACAGAACATTTCATATAGTGGATATGCCACAGCATCCTCCCGTAAATAACAGGACGTACGATAGAATTTAACCAGATACAGCACAGATTGCATATTACAGTAACGCAAACATTACTTTTGACACGCAGAATTTTGTTCACGAGAATGTTATTTGAAACTTGCTTTGTTGAATGCTCCACTTTTATCGCACCCAGATCTTACCAGAAATTTTTCCATTGCCACCGACAGTTCTAACACCGCTTTAGGCGAACACATTTTCCAGGAAATTGAAGAAGATGGTTCAATAGTAATCAAAAACATCGCATTTGCAAGCCGCATTTTGTCACCTGCTGAACGAAATTACTCCGTTACAGAATTGGAAACATTATGTGTTGTATGGGCTTTTACGAGATTTCGGCACTTTCTTTATGGCAGACATACCACCGTCTACACAGACCACAGAGCGATACAATTTTTACTTTCGGCTAAATTCACTCACGACAGATTAAGCAGATGGAAACTTTATTTACAGGAATTCAATTTTGCAATAGTTCACATTCCCGGCACACAAAATGTTATAGCAGACGCACTATCGCGTTCTCTCGGCAACAATCAGCAAGACGTAGCAACCAACTTCTGCAAAACAAATTTCAGTGTCATGTACATTCAGCAAGTTGCATTTGAAAACTTTATTTCATCGTCATTACAGGACATAGCACAAGAGCAAAATAAAGACAACGTGTGGAAAGAAATTAAACACCTTTGGCAAGATAAGAATAATGTCACGATTAGAAACCATTACACTGTACGCAATGACATTCTGTTTCGCCGCTCTCATCCTGATAGCAACAACTGGTTATTATGCATTCCTGACGAACTGGTTAACAAATTAATCTGGTACACTCATTTAAGTTACGCACATTACGGAGCACGAAAATGTTTTCTTATACTGAGACAGAACTGTTATTTTACCAACATGGAGAAACGTATACGACGAGTTTTAGCGTCTTGTAAAATTTGCCAGAAAGCTAAATCAGACACCACTTCACATATTCCTCCTTTATATCCCATTATACCTGTTAAATTAAGACATATGGCCGCTGTAGACATTTTTGGTCCGATTCCGAGAACTAACAGAGGTTTTTGCTACATCTTTGTCGCTGTTGAGCTCACTTCAAAATTTGTTACTTTCACTCCATTACGCAACGCTACTGCTAAAACTGTTTCGAAAGCATTTGTAAAACATTTTCTATTTCATGTAGGGCATGTGATGAAAGTAATTTCTGACAATGGATCACAATTTCGATGTGGCGTATCGACACGCATGTTACGAGCTAGAAACATTTCTCCGATTTATATATCCAAGTACCATGCTTCTTCGAACCCTTGTGAACGGTTAATGAAAGAAATTGGTAAGCTGTGCCGAATATACTGCCACAAAAGACATATTGATTGGGATACACACATACTCTCATTCCAAGATGTAATTAATTCCATTCCAAATGAATCCACTATGCTATCTCCGTCTGTTATACTGAAAAACGTTGAACCACCAAACAAAATTAAAGAATTAGTAAACTTCCCTACCTGTCGTCGACTAAGACACCACGAAATAATTGACATTGCGCTGAACAACATCAAACGTGCCGCAGAGTGCCGGAGAAGCAGCAAAAACAGGTTTGTACACGCCGCGACTTTCACGTTGGACAGAAGATATTAGTACGTACACACTATTTATCCAGCAAATTAAAAGGTAAGTGCAGTAAATTTGAACTTCTATACGCAGGTCCATATCGGATTCGCAGCATCCCTCACCCCAATGTTGTACACGTCGAAACTTTGAGAACCAGAAAATCGAAAGGCAACCACCATATCTCAAACATTAAACCGTTTATTGAATGAAGACACTTTATGATTCAACACACTATGATGCCATTTACTAATGCAATTATATTCCCATGACTAATTACTGATGATTATCGTATTTTTTCTTGGCAAGTGCCCGGCAAGGTAAGGTTAGCAGGTCGCTTTTCTTGGTGTTACACATCAGACCGTGCACATTTTCCACTTTTTTTTATGTACGATTGTATTCCAGTTTTGTTTATATGCACTGTGAAATAGTTAAGATATAACACACACCAGTCGACTTTGACATTTTTTTTTTTTTTTTTTTGCCTTATGACATCTCAACATCGTGACTGTTTTACATTTTCTGCTGCTGCATTGTATTATTCTGTGTACATTTTTGCATCTGAATACTGTCAATGTCTTTGACATATTACGTTTTCTGTCATGTTATGCTGTATGGTTAATTGTGTCACCATAAACCAGTCATTATTTAGTGGGTATATGATTTAAATGCAAGACATTAATCTTTGTTCATCAATTTCAGAAAGAAATGATGCGTGTAAGATATAAATTCAACAGAAATGGGAATTTCACCTACGGAATAAACGATAGAAGATGCAATAACTTTATGAGAAAGAGTAAATGGATCAGGATTAACAAGCATTAACAAGAATATACTATACTCATCGTAGAATAGCAGTCTTAACTAATTTTTTCTTTCAGAATACAAGGTGATTGATGCAGGCTGTCAGACAGAACTACACATCTTAGTTTTAGTGATGAAATATGCTAGAGATAAGGAATAGTTGTGTAATGAGTAATGAAGTGATTTTTTTGCAGATGATAATGAATGCTGATGAATAATGATGAAGAATATGCTATTATGAATAATGAAGTTTTTCTCTAATGATAATAATGAAGTTATGATGATATGGATAATGAAGTTTTCTTTACAGATGAGGATAATGTTGAAGTTATGTATTTATGCTATGTAGTTATTTAAGTATTTGTTGCAGTTTGTTTTGACAGCAGGTGTTATATTGCATAGTAGGATGACGGAAAGTTTTGGAAAGGACAGCTATGGAACACATTTTTATACACATTTCACTACCTGTTAATTCGAAGTTCACTACTTTTCAGCATAGTGTGCGTTTCTTCTTTCAGGTCAATAATCCTTTTTGTATTTTTTCCAGGAGAAGCTTTTCATGATACTTACTAAACCTGTTACTTATTATACCTGTTCTAGTACTTGCATTTTTATTTTTTACCCATTTGTGTTTATCATTTATAAATGTGATCACATGTACTGCTTTGTTACATAACCTTGCTACAGCTGACTCATGACGAATGACGTTACCTATCCTCATTTGCAGCAATAGGTCAAAAGCAAATAGTGTTATGCCTCAGCAATTAATTATCGATCCCAACGCAATGCATTGCTAAAAGAGGTATTACCAGTCCCACATAATGTCACTAGTTTATGATAATTCTGAATAATACTGATCAACTCTGAATAGTATGTCACTTCAGTAATGACTTCTTAATGATACATAAAAATATATATATATAAAATAATGCTTTGTAACTGGCTAATAACTGCCACTGTTTATTGTAATGAGACTACTTAAAATGCCCATGATTATTAATGCTATGACTATAATTAACTGATTTTTAATAATGACTTCTTAATGATCGGAATAATTGTAATGAGACTACTTAAAATGCCCATGATTATTAATGCTATGACTATAATTAACTGATTTTTAATAATGACTTCTTAATGATCTGAATAATACTGAATGATGAACAATGTTTTATTCTATTCAATACTTGCTGGTCACTGAGTGCCAATAGTTAATGTCACTCAATGAATTGTTATTAATTATGCCATTAATTAGCTCTTGTTTTCAATGTTGATACTTCGTAACTGGAAAAGAATGTGATTGTTTCATAATGCTTTGTAATTAGGAGAAGGCTAATGATTCTTACTATATTGGAATGACTAATGATTAATTAACTGTAATTAGAAGAAGGCTAATGATTCTTAATTATGCTTTGTAACTGGAAATGAGTGTGATTGTTTCATAATGCTTTGTAATTAGAAGGCAAATGATTCTTACTATATTGGAATGACTAATGATTAATTAACTGTAATTAGAAGAAGGCTAATGATTCTTAATTATGCTTTGTAACTGGAAATGAGTGCGATTGTTTCATAATGCTTTGTAATTAGAAGGCTAATGATTCTTACTATATTGAAATGACAAATGATCAATTAACTATGCTTTATAATTGGAAAAGAATGCGATTATTTAATAATGCTTTATAATTAGGAGAAGGCTAATGATTCTTACTATATTAGAATGACAAATGATTAATTAACTATGCTATACTTTGTAACTGGAAAAGAACGCGATTATTTCATAATGCTTTGTAACTAGGAAAAGAAGGCTACTGATTCTATGTAAAACAATTAATGAACATTTTTCTGTAATACTACATACTTGGTACAGAAATGTTCAATAACTGGGCTATGAATGCCGCAAACTACTAATGAAGACTGTAATTGTCAATATTATGTGACTTAATGTCCTTCACCTCATGAGCTAACTACCCTGAATTACTGCAATGTCCATTTGTCCTGTTTATCCTAGTGATCATAGAGCACTATATTTGGTTTTGCACTAATTCTACGTTGGTGTGCCTTGTAAGAGCGTGGTGTTGACACGACATGCTGTCCACCACCGTGAGCGATGAAGACGTTATTATGGTCCCACTGTTTGGTGTACCTAATGTACTGCCAAAATGAAAACATGGAATATTACTACGACAGATCAGTGTCTTGGCTACGCTGATAAATTCTGATGGGAAAAGAACTTCAAATTGTCTCACTTGGTGTTGTACTTCTGTGGAAAGATATGGACTTTCAGAACAGTTGTGTGCAATCTAAAGTGCTACAACCATGATGCAATCCTTCCCTTTCCTATCCTAATTCTTGTCATATAATGAAAATCATTTTTTGCTAACATCATTTATGTTCATGGGTTATACATTTTTTTTCGATTCGCTGAACTCCAGTGCGAGTACACTTATGTCACTTGTCGATATGATTTTTTGCCATTATGTTTATTTGTTGTGAAAATGCTAAAGACATTTTTTTGATTTGTTCTGACGGACAGTATATGTGCACTCTTGTCTTTTATATTGTATATACATTTTTTATTTTAATGATATGTTCTGAACTACAGTGCATGTGCACTTATGTTAGGTGTTAATATGTTTTCTACTGAACTTCAGTGCCATTGCATTTTTCTCATTTTTCAATATGATTTGTACTCATTCTGTATATTCAATACTTCAGTATGTATGCACTTATGTCACTTCTTACTCATTGTATGTTCTGAACTCCAGTGCATGTGCACTCATGTCACTTGTCATCATGATTTTTTTTTTTTGCCAGTCTGTTTATTTGTTCTGAACATGCTAAAGAATTTTTTCAGTGCCTGTGCACTTTGTTATCTGTAAAATAATTTGTATATACAGTTTTCTGATTTGCTACTATGTTTTGTAATCACTTTGTTTTTGTCTGATATATTTTGTACTCGGTGCATGTGCACAACATTTAATTTATGTACTAAATTTGAATATTCTGTAAATTGTAAAAATTTCTTGCGATAGCAAGTCCAACTGACTCACCATCGCTGCCAAATTTTTGCCCCCCCCAGTGGAGGGTTATGAAACACGTACGTAACGTAGCAGCGATGGTGAGGCACGTTAAAATCTTTGACCAGAGAGCCTATTATCGTGGTTAGTATGCGCTTGACCGCGCGAGTGTTACGAGCAGTCTGTTAGTAGTAGTCGTGCAGTGCTGTACGCTATTAGTCGTCATGCAGAGCAGTCGGTCAGTAGTAGCAGCCCAGTGCGGTTGTGTGATGTAGTCTGTCGGCAACACTGGTCAAGATGCTGAATGAGGTATACTGTTAATTAAGATAATCATCGGATAATGTAAAGTTTATTTATTGTGATTAATTTCCAACAAGTGCCCCCAATAATAATCTTGATTTCAAAGCAGTTTTTTACAAAAAAAAAATTTTTATTTAATTGAAGTAACGATTTGGTTCCACTT
Source organism: Schistocerca americana (assembly GCF_021461395.2). NCBI lineage: Eukaryota > Metazoa > Arthropoda > Insecta > Orthoptera > Acrididae > Schistocerca > Schistocerca americana. The sequence goes on from NC_060122.1 coordinate 649,489,972, forward strand.
CCCTTAAACAAAAGTTTCAGTTTTCAGTTAAATTACAAAAAAAAAAAGGAATATTATTATTTGCAATGCAGTTCCTCCGAGCCGTGCGCAAGAATAAGAGCAGAAATTTGACTAGCTGTTACAATGAGGTAAGAATTTAATTTTGATTTTTGAACAGGGCCAAAGACCGATATTTCGGTAAAATCGAATTATCATTATTACTGAGATTTCATTAGCACTGAATTGACTTTCATTATTTTCGTGAGGAACTTATACTTGGGTCAGATTGCGATTCTCATTTTTTATTGTCATTAAATTTAATTGCTAGGGAGGTGATACTTAGCGCAATGTCCATTAGCATTCAATAATAATAACTTTTAAGATTTTTGTGGGGAGGTTACAATCTAAATGTGGGAAAATGTAAGTTAATGCGGGTGAGTAGGAAGATCGAACCTCTAATGTTCGGATCCAGCCTGACACAGTCTAGTCGTTTAAATATCTGGGTGTAACGTTGCAAAGCGATACGAGGTGGGATGAGCGTGTGTGAACTGGAGAACTATGGTAGGGAAAGCAAATGGTCGACTTCGGTTTATTGGGAGAATTGTAGGAAAGAGTGGTTCACCTCTGAAGGAGACTGCATTTAGAACACTGGTGTGACCTATTCTTGAATACTGCTAGAGTGTTTGGGATCCGTATCAGGTCTGACTGAAGGAAGACATCGAAGCAATTCAGAGGAGGGCTGCTAGATTTTCGAACTACACGTAAGTGTTACGGAGATGCTTTGGGAACTCAAATGGGAATTCCTGGAAGGAAGGCGAAGTTCTTTTCGAGAAACACTATTAAGAAAATTTAGAGAATCCGCATTTGAAGCTGACTGCCGAACGATTCTAATGCCACCAACATACATTGCGCGTAGGAACCACAAAGATAAGATACGAGAAATTGGGGCTCATACGGAAACATACAGACAGTCGTTTTTCCCTCGCTCTATTTCCGAGTGGAACAGGAAAGGAAATGACAAGTAGTGGTACAAGGTAAGTCCCGCCACGCACTCAGTGGCTTGCGGAGTATATATGTAGGTGTAGTTATAGATGTAGGCATAACAGAATGTCAGTGGGGGCTATTCTCAACTCAGTGATCGTGAATTGTAGTAGAACACATCTCACTGTTTTTGTTAATGTTGAATTCCCTGTACACTTTCTTCACTCTCTGAACTGATTAGCGCCCCCTTAAGTGGGGAGGAAGTTGAGTGAGACCCTCGGTCGAGATTGAGTAAGATATCAAGTAAATGAATCAGTTCCTAATCGTAGATTTCCTGTCCCAGAACGAGAATCACTGTGTCAGGGAAGTCTGGAGCGTGCTGTATACACTCTGCTGCCCGGCGTTTGGGCATACAGGGTGGGGAGTTACAAGACAGTTAGGATCACCTGATTCACAGCATTCACAATGAAGTATTCTTTGAGAAAAATCTGAACGCTTGCTCGAGACTAGATCACAGCTCGTTTTCGGAAAATACGATATGGAATCTGTTGTGTCGTACGTTGTTTCCTAGTTCACCAGAGATGTGCAAATGTTTAGTCTAAATGAGGTGATCAATACACAACGGAACAGAACAGTGGGCACACTTGACAACATGATGACGTGCTACATAATTTTTGGCATATCCACACTGTACTAATCGAACCCGTAAAGCCACAGCGATCATATTGTCCACATATATATTTTTTCATTTTTCCGTGCTTTTTATCGCTTTATTAAAATCCCCAGCAAGCACCACGATGAAGCGTAAAGGAAGAATGTACGTTGTAACTTCTGTTCTGAGAAATGCGACTCTATAAATACTACAAGTACATAACAGACATTGTTTCAAGCAAGTGTTTAGACAAAAAAACCACTTTTATGACTTTTGACTGTTACACGGCGTTGTCTCTAATGATTCTGTAGTCTTTGCATTCGTTAAGTTTTACGGATCGATTGTACAAAAATATAGAGTTTTACAGCTAAATGACTTTCGTGGAAAGTAGAATAGACATATTTCCGTATTTTAAAATAACTTCTATTCAGTTTTACACAACTGAGCCGAGGCACTTCCCCTGTTAAGTCCACTTCAGTAGCTGCGTGGTCATCTTGGTGGATTGTTAACTCAATGGGCCCGGGTTCAATTCCCGTGCGGGGTGGGGAGTTTCTTTGTCGTTACACAACTGAGATGGCTGAAGGGGCGCGGCCTAAAAGTCAATAAAAGAAAAGAAAAATTTTTAAACACCATAAGAACAGCATGCAGGACACGCTAGACTGGTATAAGGCTTACAACAGTCTTTACGTAGAAAATGGTTAACATTCCAGCTTGACAGCACAAAGGGTGTAGGTGGAACGTCATCTGCATTCTGTTTTCAGAGTGCATTATGGCGAATATTCACACGGGTCAAAGTATTCCATAATAAAAGCAAAAACATTCGAGCTTGCCTGTGTCCGCAAAAGCACCAGCTGTGAGATAATTGCAAATGTATCGTCACGAGCAGACGCTAAAGTCAGAATGAAATGTTGTCCTATTTAGTACAAGTGTATTTCAAATGTTTGCATTTCGGTTAATTCCCTGTTCAGAGGGACTGATGACCTCAGAAGTTAAGTCCCATAGTGCTCAGAGCCTTTTGAACCTTTTGAACCATTTGAACCTTGTTCAAATGTGTTTTAATTTCTAAGTTCTAAGGGACCAAACTGCTGAGGTCATCGGTCCCTAGTCTTACACACTACTTAAACTAAATTAAACTAACTTATGCTAAGAACAATACACACACCCAAGCCCGAGAGAGGACTCAAACCTCCGGGGGGAGGGGCTCCGCAGTTCGTGATATGGCGCCTTAGACCGCTCGGCCAATCCGGGCGGCTGTTAATTCCCTAACTAATTTGGATCAAATGTTACATAATCAATAAATGCAACACTACTTCAACAGGTTCCATGTTACAATTTGCTGTGCACCATATCCATTAATGTTTACATGTGAAATACATTTCTGCTAACTAAGACAATATTTTATACTGAAGACAGTGGCGGCTCGTAACCACTCATTTGCAGTTATCTCGCAAACGGCTCGTTTGCACACTTTTTATTACTAGAATGTATTTGCCTAGAAGAGGTCCTGTTACATTAATGTGACCACCCTCTATGTTCGACGTGAAAGTGCAACAATCACTCACAGACAGCAGGTGTCAGCACTAGCAGTGTAGTTATGTGAAGCGTGTTACGGGACACGTAAAATGGGCAAAAGGAAGCCATTTATCTCACCTGCAAAATGCATGATCATTGGCTTTCGGCCCAAGGGTGAAAGCAGTTTCAAAACGGCTAAGTTTGTAAGCTCTTCTCGCCGTGCTTAAAGAATACCGTACAAAGGGAAATGTCGCTGAGGTAGCTATGGTACACCATGGGCCATAGATGACAGAGGAGAACGACTACGTGGATGTGTACGGACGAGTAGACGTGCGACTACTGTGCGACTAATCACCCTTACAAACCAAGGGGCTACCAACAGTGTCTCCTCAACGACCGTTCAGCAAACGTTGCTGCGTATAGGCTTCCGCAGCAGGCGACTGGTTTATGCACTCACCTTGAGTGCTGTTCATGGGCGACGAAGGCTGGAATCTGCACTGCAATACGCAACTGGACGTCTGCTGAGACGTGATAGGCAGCATTTTCAGATGAACCACCTTTTATGTTTCATCGGACAGTTGACGGTGTGGTACGTCAGAAAGCAAACACGCTGCAACGATCATTGGTAGCGTCCAAGTCGGAGGACGGAACGTTACGGCCTAGGGAATTTTTTCATGGCATTCCACGGGTCATCTCGTCATTCTGGAAGGTACAATAACTCAACACAAGTATGCACCTATCCTTGGGGGGACAATGTCCACCTCTACATGCAGTTTCTTCTTTTTTTTCCTCGAAACAACGGCTATCTACAAGCAGGACACTGCAATGTGTTACATAACACGATTCGGAGAGCACCAGTTTTAGTTTACCGTACTCCCCTGGCTACAAAATTCCCTGGATATAAACTCAATCGAGAATCTGTGGGAGCAACTCGATCGGGCTGTTCACGCCATGAATCCTCAACCGAAAAACCTAGCGCAGCTGCCGGCCGGAGTGACCGAGCGGTTCTAGGCGCTACAGTCTGGAACCGTGCGACCACTACGGTCGCAGGTTCGAATCCTGCCTCGGGCATGGACGTGTGTGATGTCCTTAGGTTAGTTAGGTTTAAGTAGTTCTAGGGGACTGATTACCTCTGAAGTTAAGTCCCATAGTGCTCAGAGCCATTTGAACCATCTGAACCTAGCGCAGTTGGCCACGGCGCTGGAGTCGGCATTGTTCCGTATCCCTGTCAGAACATTCCAGAACATCACTAACTTTCTTCCTGCACGTGTTCGCAGAGTTCCGCTCTGCAAAAGGTGGTTATTTAGGCTTTTGAAAGATGGTCACACTAACGTGACTGGACAGTGTGTTGTCGAATATCTTCACTCACGTCAGTTTTTGCTATTAATTATGATACACTCCATACAAGATAATTGTTGTTTGCTCGTGAAAAGACTGTATTATGACTTGTGAAAGAATTAGGAACGTCTACCAGCACTTGCCAAAATCAAACAAGTTTCTGGCCTATCCAGACAGCTGTTTATTATTCTGCGATATTACTGTTCGCATTAGTCGGGAATCTACGACTCTCATACGAAAATGGAATCGATGGGTTCAGGGAGGCTACACTCAAGTTCACGAAGGGTTTGGACAGAGCCGCATGATCAGCGCCGAAGAGGACGTACACATCGTTTGCTTGACTGTGCAGCATCGTACAATCACTTCACACGTCTTGAGTCAACAAAAGGGATTGTTTGCAGCAAGTGAAAATTTTACGACTTCCCTTGATGCGGCAGCAGGGAGGTGGGACGATAGCGGTCCGCCCAACAACGTCGGACACGGAAGTGCCACCAAGTCGTCTTTTCAGATGAGTCCCGTTTCCGCGTGCAGTGTCACGATGGACGTAGCCGTGTGTAGTGGATCCGATGAGCGAAAGTTGCCAGATAGCATCCATCATCCTCATACAGACCCCACACATTCGTGTTGGGATGGGTTTGCGCTGGGTGCACAGCACCATCACCTGTGCCTCATATAGCAGATAATGTGAACAGCAGCCACTACACTTCTGGTGCTTCTGCCTGACCTTCATTGTCTCCATTGTGTTTTCTGTAGACAACCAAGATCGCATGTTGCCTGTGTTGTCTTGACCTGCTTCGATACAGAAGTTGTTGGACTGTTACCATGGGCAGCACATTCCCCAGATCTCTCCCCCACTGAAACCACTTGGTCATGGGTTACAAAGAGACTAGCCTGTCATCAGTCAACAGGAGGTTGCCCCTCAGTCTACAAGATCCGGGCGGTCGCAGAGGGTGGGCTTACTGGTAGTTGGGAGCTCCAACGTCAGGCGCGTAATGGGGCCCCTTAGGGATATGGCAGCAAGAGAGAGGAAGAAAACCAATGTGCACTCCGTGTGCATACCGGGGGGAGTCATTTCAGATGTGGAAAGGGTCCTTCCGGATGCCATGAAGGGTACAGGGTGCACCCATCTGCAGGTCGTCGCTCATGTTGGCACCAATGATGTGTGTCGCTATGGATCGGAGGAAGTCCTCTCTGGCTTCCGGCGGCTATCTGATTTGGTGAAGACTGCCAGTCTCGCTAGCGGGATGAAAGTAGAGCTCACCATCTGCAGCATCGTCGACAGGACTGACTGCGGACCTTTGGTAGAGAGCCGAGTGGAGGGTCTGAATCAGAGGTTGAGACGGTTCTGCGACCGTGTGGGCTGCAGATTCCTAGACTTGCGCCATAGGGTGGTGGGGTTTCGGGTTCCGCTGGATAGGTCAGGAGTCCACTACACGCAGCAAGCGGCTACACGGGTAGCAGGGGTTGGGTGGCGTGGACTGGGCGGTTTTTTAGGTTAGATGGCAAGTACAGAAAGGGCCGCAGCCTCAAAGGGTGCGGGGCAAAGTCAGGACATGCGGGGACCAAGCAGCAATCGGTATTGTAATTGTAAACTGTCGAAGCTGCATTGGTAAAGTACCGGAACTTCAAGCGCTGATAGAAAGCACCGAAACTGAAATCGTTATCGGTACAGAAAGCTGGCTGAAGCCAAAGATAAATTCTGCCGAAATTTTTACAAAGGCACAGACGGTGTTTAGAAAGGATAGATTGCATGCAACCGGTGGTGGCGTGTTTGTCGCTGTTAGTAATAGTTTATCCTGTAGTGAAGTAGAAGTGGATAGTTCCTGTGAGTTATTATGGGTGGAGGTTACACTCAACAACCGAACTAGGTTAATAGTTGGCTCCTTTGACCGACCTCCCGACTCAGCAGCTTTAGTGGCAGAACAACTGAGAGAAAATTTGGAATACATTTCACATAAATTTTCTCAGGATGTTATAGTCTTAGGTGGAGATTTCAATTTACCAGATATAGACTGGGACACTCAAATGTTTAGGACGGGTGGTAGGGACAGTGCATCGAGTGACATTATACTGAGGGCACTATCCGAAAATTGCCTTGAGCAATTAAACAGAGAACCGACTCGTGGAGATAACATCTTGGAACTACTGATAACAAACACACCCGAACTTTTCGACTCTGTATGTGCAGAACAGGAAATCAGTGATCATAAGGCCGTTGCAGCATCCCTGAATATGGAAGTTAATAGGAATATAAAAAAAGGGAGGAAGGTTTATCTGTTTAGCAAGAGTAATAGAAAGCAGATTTCAGACTACCTAACAGATCAAAACGAAAATTTCTGTTCCGACACTGACAATGTTGAGTTTTTATTGAAAAAGTTCAAGGCAATCGTAAAATGCGTTTTAGACAGGTACGTGCCGAGTAAAACTGTGAGGGACGGGAAAAATCCACCGTGGTTCAACAACAAAGTTAGGAAACTACTGCGAAAGCAAAGAGAGTTTCACTCCAAGTGTAAACGCAGCCAAAACCTTTCAGACAAACAGAAGCTAAACGATGTCAAAGTTAGTGTAAGGAGGGCTATGCGTGAAGCGTTCAGTGAATTCGAAAGTAAAATTCTATGTACCGACTTGACAGAAAATTCTAGGAAGTTCTGGTCTTACGTTAAATTCGTAAGTGGCTCGAAACAGCATATCCAGACACTCCGGGATGATGATGGCATTGAAACAGAGGATGACACGCGTAAAGCTGAAATACTAAACACCTTTTTCCAAAGCTGTTTCACAGAAGAAGACCGCACTGCAGTTCCTTATCTAAATCCTCGCACAAACGAAAAAAATGGCTGACATCGAAATAAGTGTCTAAGGAATAGAAAAGCAACTGGAATCACTCAACAGAGGAAAGTCCACTGGACCTGAAGGGATACCAATTCGATTCTACACAGAGTACGCGAAAGAACTTGCCCCCCTTCTAACAGCTGTGTACTGCAAGTCTCTAGAGGAACGGAAGGTTCCAAATGATTGGAAAAGAGCACAGGTAGTCCCAGTCTTCAAGAAGGGTCGTCGAGCAGATGCGCAAAACTATAGACCTATATCTCTGACGTCGATCTGTTGTAGAATTTTAGAACATATTTTTTGCTCGCGTATCATGTCGTTTTTGGAAACCCAGAATCTACTCTGTAGGAATCAACACGTATTCCGGAAACAGCGATCGTGTGAGACCCAACTCGCGTTATTTGTTCATGAGACCCAGAAAATATTAGATACAGGCTCGCAGGTAGATGCTATTAACCTTGACTTCCGGAAGGCGTTCGATATAGTTCCGCACTGTCGCCTGATAAACAAAGTAAGAGCCTACGGAATATCAGACCAGCTGTGTGGCTGGATTGAAGAGTTTTTAGCAAACAGAACACAGCATGTTGTTATCAATGGGGAGACGTCTACAGACGTTAAAGTAACCTCTGGCGTGCCACAGGGGAGTGTTATGGGACCATTGCTTTTCACAATATATATAAATGGCCTAGCAGATAGTGTCGGAAGTTCCATGCGGCTTTTCGCGGATGATGCTGTAGTATACATGGAAGTTGCAGCATTAGAAAATTGTAGCGAAATGCAGGAAGATCTACAGCGGATAGGCACTTGGTGTAGGGAGTAGCAACTAACCCTTAACATAGACAAATGTAATGTATTGCGAATACATAGAAAGAAGGATCCTTTATTGTATGATTATATGATAGCGGAACAAACACTGGTAGGAGTTACTTCTGTAAAATATCTGGGAGTATGCGTGCGGAACGATTTGAAGTTGAATGATCATATAAAATTAGTTGTTGGTAAGGCGGGTGCCAGGTTGAGATTCATTAGGAGAGTGCTTAGAAAATGTAGTCCATCAACAAAGGAGGTGGCTTACAAAACACTCGTTCGACCTATACTTGAGTATTGCTCATCAGTGTGGGATCCGTACCAGAACGGGTTGACGGAGAAGATCCAAAGAAGAGCGGCGCGTTTCGTCACAGGGTTATTTGGTAACCGTGATAGCGTTACGGAGATGTTTAGCAAAGTCAAGTGGCAGACTCTGCAAGAGAGGCGCTCTGCATCGCGGTGTAGCTTGCTCACCAGGTTTCGAGAAGGTGCGTTTCTGGATGAGGTATCGAATATACTGCTTCCCCCTACTTATACCTCCCGAGGAGATCACGAATGTAAAATTAGAGAGATTAGAGTGCGTACGGAGGCTTTCATACAGTCGTTCTTCCCGCGAACCATACGCGACTGAAACAGAAAAGGGAGGTAATGACCGTGGCACGTAAAGTGCCCTCCGCCACACACCGCCAGGTGGCTTGCGGAGTATTGATGTAGATGTAGATGAGCTACGACTGATGAACCTTGGTACAGATCTGAAAGACCATCCGAATCTGTAATCAAAGAGCTCAGTTCGGCTCGATGACCGGCCAGGTTAGAGCCCCTGTTTCTGTCAAGGATGGCGGCTCTCAGTACTACAAATTTAGTAATGCATTCTTACTACTATCGATATAAATGCGTCAGCATGCGTACCAATTATGCTCCAAAACGTCGCGCATAAAAACGATATTACACGGGGCTAATAGCTGGGGTTCTATTGGTGGTAAAAAGGTAGATTCAGGTGTTTTAAAGGTAACCCTTGGGCTAGGGACCATTTGTATACATAACAAAAGAACAGTCGTGGTGTCACTATCCTACAGTACAGGGTCAAAGTTTGAGTATTACACACACTATACGGCAAGTTCAAAAAGAGAGTGATAGGGTGATACATAAGTGCATATGATAAACCCCTTGCCCCGGAAATTTATTTCCTTCATACATCCTACGTCTTATCACAGATGACGTGTCACTGGTCTCGTTCCCACTGAGATTGCACTATAAGCGAGAAGCCAATTTGCTTCCACAGCCCTGAGTGGAATGCGTGCGTTCTAATAAATGTACACCAATCTCCAGTCTTCTACTGTTGCCCCCTGCGCAGAAAACAGCACGTACGCGATGAATCCTTTATTTGAGACTATGAAATTCTTAGCTACGAATTGATATTATGTGAATAATTAAATTTCAAATTTGTTTGTGTATATGCGATGCCATTCGCTTTTCATTGGCAGAACACGAGAAGCTGTACAATTTCATTCCACTTTAGAGTCACAAATAATTTCCATACTTCAACAAAGTAATGAACTGCGTATTTCCGTACTTAGTATCACACTGTTCTCAATGAAGTCTTAAATTGATGCCAACCGCGGCAGAAAACATGTCTGTCCTCCGAGACTGCCGAACCATCTATGATCCTACAGCCGAACCATTTCGCCCGCCATTCAAGTTGTGTGCAATCCGAAGATCAACGAAGTGCTTCGTCTGCCTTTTCGTTTAGAAGTTGTTTATTATTCTGCCGGTTATAATACTTGTGAAATAATGGAATGATAGCACGCTAATGAGAGATGCTTCAATTAGAAATGTATGTAAATATGCTGTTTAGTTTGTATGATATTAATAACAGAAGATTATCGTTTTGGTGCATAACTCCCGAATGCAGCAGCCAATCGCGGAGAAGGAACACAATTTAGGCGGCCCTTTTCACGATACCCTTACCGAACAAACCATCTGTCACCGGTTCCTGACAGCACGTTACGTCATCTTGCCATTACTGCCTTCTCAACAGCTCTAAAAGGATCTTCTTGTAGCCTGAATACGTTTGATTGCTGTAAGGCCAGAAACATTAGAACTGCCTCCTGCTAAGGCCAATGGAGAAAATAGGTTGGCTGATTTTGAATTTGATGCGACCTACGGTGACTCTGATGGGTTGCATGGAGGCGCCGTTAGTTCATGAGCCGTTCCCCGGAAAACTCCACAAAAAGAATTTGCTTACTACATTTTCGCCGTCACCAGTGGACCAAGAAGCAGCCAGGGATTTCAAGACGGCTGTGCGCAGGAAACGGCTGAAATTTTTAATGTATATTCCTAAGATCAACATCTCGAACAACTTTGAAAATTGTCCTTATATCTTTATCGTAACCGAAATAGAGAGGCTGAAAGTTATCCTATTTGTAGACATAAAATACGCTTGTTGAATCCGCTACGAGGCGAAAACGTAGTTTAAAGACGCCGTTGCACGAAGAAATATGCTGTAAAGTGTCTCCGTTGTCATCAGAAGCGTTCTGGTTTCTGAGAACCCCATGTTGTACCACTGAAGCACATGCAGCATTTTTGGTAACGTAAAATTCGGTCTGGGGTGTAACATTAGTTTTGCATTATCTCAGTTTCACCTAAGTAAACTATCATAATTTTACTGGCGCATAAATTTCTTTTCATGTGAGTGACATGAGAAGGGAACCATTGGGAAATTATTCCTATCGGTGCCCAAAAAAGGCGAATAAGCTCCTTTTTAAAAGTCTCTCATTAAAAGTGAGATACAAGCACCCTCATTAGGACTTCTCAGCATGTTTGAAAAGTTTCTCCAAAATGTTAGTGCGCGAACACATTCGCTCTATTTTATTGCGAAAGAGAAGGAGACAATGACACTGGGAAAGAGACGGAAAAGTGCGAGGCTGAGTCAAATGAAAACATTAAATAATTTTAAATATTATTTATTGTGCAGAAGTGGTACAAAGCTGTATCACTTTTCAACATAATCTGCCCCACGCTCAATGCAAGTCCTCCATCGCCTATAAAGTGCATAAATTCCTTTAGAAAAAAATTCTTTTGATAGTCTGCGCAACCAATTATGCACTGCGTCGCGTACCTCTTCATCAGGACGGAACTTCTTTCCTGCCATTGCGTCTTTGAGTGGTCAAAACATATGGTAATCACTTGGGGGAAGGTCTGGTGAGTATGGTGGATGAGGAAGACACTCAGAATGCAGGTCTGTGATTGTTGCAACTGTTGTACGGGCAGTGTGGGGCCTTGCATTGTCATGTTGCAAAAGGACACCTGCTAACAGCAATCCACGTCGCTTTGATTTGATTGCAGGCCGCAGATAATTTTTTAGGCGATCTGTGTATGATGCACTGGTGATAGTGGTCCCTCTAGGAATGTAATGCTCCAAAATGACGCCTTTTTGGTCCCAAAAGAGAGTCAGCATAACCTTTCCTGCTGATGGTTCTGTTTGAAACTTCTTTGGTTTTGGTGATGAGGAATGGCGCCATTCCTTGCTCGCTCTCTTCGTCTCCGGTTGGTGGAAGAGAACCCAGGTTTCGTCCCCAGTAACGATTCTTGCAAGGAAGCCATCACCTTCTCGTTCAAAGCGCCGAAGAAGTTCTTCACAAGCATCAACACGTCGTTCTCTCATTTCAGGAGTCAGCTGCCATGGCACCCATCTTGCAGACACTTTGTGAAACTGGAACACATCATGCGCAGTGTTGTGTGCTGACCCATGACTAATCTGTAAACATGCTTCAATGCCATTCAGTGTCAGTCGGCGGTTTTCCTTCACTATGGCTTCAACTGCTGCAATGTTCTGTAGAGTCACAACTCCTTGTGCCTGACCTGGACGAGCAGCATCTTCCACTGCAGTCACACCATTTGCGAACTTCCTGCTCCACTCGTAGACTTGCTGCTGTGACCAACATGCATCACCGTACTGAACTTTCCTTCGTCGATGAATTTCAATAGGTTTCACATCTTCACTATGCAGAAACCGAATTACAGAACGCTGTTGTTCCCTTGTGCAAGTCGCAAGTGGGGCGGCCATCTTTATACTGATACTGCGACGGTATGTGTGCATCTGCACTATGCTGCCACCTACAGGCCATTCTGCACGCTGCTTGTAGCACGCTTACCAAGTTACAGGCTAACGGCGCGAAATTTCGATTTGTTATTACAAATTTAAGGTTTTCATTTGATTCAACCTCGTAATAAGTACTGGAAGAGAGTAGACAGTGGTTACGCTACAGAAAGAGCAAAGGAGACAATGGCAGTGTCAGAGAAAGAGGGCACAGAAGGAGACAGTGCAAGTGGGAGAGGAATAAAGAGAAGGAGGAAGTGGAAGAGGGTAAGCGCCAGTTTTAATGAGATTCAGAGACTATGATAATGACAACGAGGAAGAGAGAGTTAGTCATAGTGAGAAGAGACACCAGCAGTAGGAAGAAGGAACGAGACAGCAGCACTAAGAGAGAGCAAGAGACTGACAGTGACAGTGAAAGGATTCAGAAGTAGTTGGACAGAGGAATGGGACTGTGGCTGTGACACAGGAGTCAATCACAGAGAGCCACAAAGAGATGACGACAATAATTTGGGCTGAATGACTGAATGAGAAAGGGCAACTGGGAGTGGTTGGGTATGAGAGAATCACAATGATGGGCTAGTGGGTGTGAGTGACAGTTAGGGGAGCTTTGTGCTCCGATACGAACGTTTTTCTTCTGGTAGTGTTAACGCATACAAAGATGCTATTTTAACGGTAAGCAGTTGAACAGAAACACTCAGTCCCTGTGGATCGCCGCCCACGCGGAAAGAGAGGGAGGGCTGCTAAATCTCTGCGGGGTTGACGTGACACCACCATTCCCAGTTCCGCCGTCGGAGTGGAGCGGTGCGGGAATTATTGAAGCGGCGGCGCCGGCCTGTGCTCGGTGGTCGCATGCAGCCTGGCGGCGCGGCAGCTCGCATGAGGCCGGCACCGCTGGAGAAGGCTGCAACCGCGCATGAATTAAGCACCACCGCCGACTCTGCGTGGGTCACCGACGTCACAGAGCTGCACCGCAAGGACGTAGGCGCACAGCACGAAAAGACTCTACGTGGGTCGCCTGCCTTCCATTCAATACTCCGTACTTCACTTACGTCACTTGCCACTGTCTCCAATGAAACCAGGTTAACCGCACCGGTGCTCTTAGTGCTGTGCTGTATAATGCGGCGCATGTGCCTGCAGTGACTTATTGAATCCCACGGAAAGAAATTATTACTTGCAGGAGACATCAAGCTAATACCGTGTCACAATGAGGTTGACTGGGGACTTTACCGCGTTCACAGATTTCGATGTTAATAAGCTCATCCAGCATTACACTGAGGTGACAGAAGTCACTGGATAGCGATATGCACATATAAGGTGTTTGAAAATTGCCGTCCCAAGCTTCTAGGTCTGGTAGAGCGGAGTGTATACATAATACGAGGGCCATTCCAAAAGAAATGCACACTATTTTTTTTTAATCCAGCTTTTATTCTACATGTTTGAAAGTTTTGCAGTGTGTGGATACATCCCTTAAGAACAATATTTTCATTTCTACACGTAATTGCCATCCCTCTCAACTGCCTTACGCCATCTTGGAACCAGCGTCTGTATACCCGCACGGTAAAATTCTGGACCAACCTGTTGGAGCCACTGTTTGGCAGCGTGGACAAGGGAGTCATCATCTTCAAACCTTGTTCCACGAAGAGAGTCTTTCAGTTTCTCAAAGAGATGATAGTCACATGGAGCCAGGTCAGGACTGTAAGGCGGGTGTTTCAGTGTTGTCCATCCGAGTTTTGTGATCGCTTCCATGGTTTTTTGACTGACATGTGGCCGTGCATTGTCGGGCAACAGCAGAACATCCTGCTGTTGCCGATGTTGTCGAACACGACTCAGTCGAGCTTGAAGTTTCTTCCGTGTCGTCACATATGCATCAGAATTTATGGTGGTTCCACTTGGCATGATGTCCACAAGCAGGAGTCCTTCGGAATCGAAAAAAAACTGTAGCCATAACTTTTCCAGCAGAAGGTGTGGTTTTGAATTTTTTTTTTCGTGGGTGAATTTGCATGATGCCACTCCATTGATTGCCTCTTCGTCTCTGGTGAAAAATGATGGAGCCATGTTTCATCACCTGTCACATTTCTTACAAGAAATTCATTTCCACCATTCTTGTACTGTTCCAAAAGTTCGCTGCATACCGTTTTTCTTGTTTCTTTGTGACCCACTGTCAACATCCTGGGAACTCACCTAGCATAAACATTTTTTATCGCCAACACTTTCAGTATTCTGCAAACACTTCCTTCCCCTATCCCAACGTAGCGTGACAATTCGTTCACTGCGATGCGTCTGTCAGCAGTCACCAATTCGTTAACTGGCTGCACATTGTCTGGAGTGTGTGCAGTATGAGGCCTGCCGCTGCGAGGACAATCCTCAATATTGCCGTGCCCGCTTTCATCACGTAACCTGCTTGCTCACCGACTAACTGTACTGCGATCGGCAGCAGCATCTCCGTACACCTTTTTCAACCTCTTGTGGATGTTTCCCACTGTCTCGTATTCACAGCACAGGAATTCTATGACAGCACGTTGCTTCTGAAGAACGTGAAGTGTAGCGGCCATCTTGAAGACAAGCTGTGACGGTGCCACTCACGGGAACAGGTTGAACTAAGTTCGAAAACAAGCGGGGAGGATGTATCTACACACTGTAATACTTTCACACGCGCAGAATGAAAACTGTAGCTTTCCAAAAATAGTGTGCATTTCTTTTGGGGTGACCCTCGTATATGTAGAAGCTGGTGTGAAAGTATACATCTTCCCATAGCATCCAAGACATGCTCTATGGGCGACGAATCGGCGAAATGATAAGACCAGTTAATGATCCGTGCACTCCTCAAGGGGTTCGTGGTGTGAACTGCAATTCTAGGTCATGCATTATCCTGCTGGAATATGCCATTTGAATCCTAGTCATTAAAGGTATATGAACAGAGTTTACCATTCTCGTCATATTCTGGCCATCATTCCACCTTCTTTCTTTTGACAGATCAAATAGCACTCCAAACAATGATTCCAAGAGTCGGACAGGTACTGGTCTCGAGAATTACTGCTTCCTGTAACCAGACAAGGAACAATGCGTGAAATAACCGCAGAAATCTATTTGGGGCGTACGACGAACGTATCCATTAGAATTATATTAATACCTTCAGCTGCTTACGGGCGCTGATATATATCAACGGGGCAGGTGAAAATGTGTGCCCCTACCGGGACTCGAACCAGCGATCTCCTGCTTACATGGCAGACGCTCTATCCATCTGAGCCACCGAGGACACAGAGGATAGTGCGACTGCAGGGACTATCTCGCGCACGCCCCCCTTGTATGTCCGCACACTACATTCGTAGTGTCCCACCCTAACACACTCATTACTCGTGGAAGACATCTTACCAAGTCACGTAAGAGTTCGGGGAATATGTATGCATCCACACAGAAGGTCATGGCCGGTATTGCCAGAACGATATACTTATATGGATATGGTGTCAGTTCTTTGGGACATGTCCGAAAGAACAGACAAAAATGGTTCAAATGGCTCTGAGCACTATGGGACTCAACTGCTGAGGTCATTAGTCCCCTAGAACTTAGAACTAGTTAAACCTAAGGACATCACAAACATCCATGCCCGAGGCAGGATTCGAACCTGCGACCGTAGCGGTCTTGCGGTTCCAGACTGCAGCGCCTTTAACCGCACGGCCACTTCGGCCGGCAAAGAACAGACACCATATCCATATAAGTATAACTTATCCATTAGGTCTGTGCAGGTTAAATTTGACGTTAGTGGGCTGTGACAGCACATGAGCGACTCGAGTGTCTTTCCTAACAGTAGGACATCGCCTGCAGCGGCTCTCCCGGGCTCGCGATCGTATCGGTTGGACCCTAGACGACTGGAAGACCATGTCTTGGTCAGATGAGTCCCGATTTCAGTTGGTAAGAGCTGATGATACGGTTCGAGCGTGGCGCAGACCGCACGGAGCCATAGAGCCAAAGTTGTCAACAAGGCACTGGGCACCTTGGTGGTGATTCCATAACGCTGTGGGCTGTTTTTACATGGTGTGAACTGGGTTATCTGTCCAACTGAACCGATCCCTGGCTGTAAATGGTAATGTTAGACTACTTGGAGACCATTTTCACCTATTCATGCACTTCATGTTCCCAAACGACGATGGAATTTTTATGGATTTCTATAATAACGAGTCAGATCTTAGGCATAGTCGACATGTAAGACGACGAACCCTTATCTCTGTTGTAAACTTCACATATCTGAAATGTCCGATAAGCGATGACATCACGTGCGTTGAAATTATCTAGCCCTTTTACTTTATCGACTTTTGGTCCACGTACAAGGGCAACGGTGAGCCAGCCGTTACCGTGTTCATTCGTATCCTTGTTAGCGAGAGTGAGGTTCAAAACTGCACCGCAAAACACCGATGGCCCATGCAAGATGACTTGGGCGCCTACGTAATTATTGGTAGTAATAGAAATGTTGTCTACTGCTTTAAAAACTGTAAGACGCGAACGCCTAAAATAGTGCGGCATAACTAATCTGTCTCGATGCTGCTGCACGTGCGGCTGCTTGACGACTGACGCTGTCTTTCCAGATTCATTACTTATATAGCTGCCAGTTATCAAACCACAACTTCTGGGCTGCGGCGCAGTGGCAGCGGAAGCGGAAGGGCGTTGACCGGAAGACTTGAATTTAGTGCTCCGGCCGCCTTGTTACAACGAGTGAGATCAAGTGGTTGTGAAGTTTGCAAGACAGTTAAGGGTTCATCGTATTACATGTTGACTATGCCTTTGGTTCTCAGGACCAGGAATCATCGTAAAATAAATAAATCGGAATCTGTCTCAGTGAGGGTGAAAGGTGTTGACAACTGTAAAAAGATCGCACTCGTTGGTGATCTGACTCATTATTACAGAAATTAAATAAAGTACCATTCCTTATCCTTAATCCTTGTCAGTCAAAGAAACTACACATTGATCTTGCCAAAAGACGAGAAACGATTCTTCTTGGTGTTGTAGCTCTCTGGGGTACGCCACCGCGCAACAATTGTTTGCAATTGGTTTGAAGATCATTCTGAACAATCCGGGCGAAGATTTGGTCACACAGCGAATATTTATGGGACATAACTGACAATGAGAGGTCTCTTTGTGCACAAAATTCTGCACCGATAAGAGTTTTGCAATTATTGACTGCTGTACAGGTAGTAGGGCTCACTATTTCTGCAGTGGGTTTCCAACGACTTGTTGAGCCAATGCCACTTCGAGTTGCTGAACTACGCTGGGCAACAGGATGTCCGACACGATATTGGGAGGTATCCCACGACTTTTTTCATCTCAGTGTACAAGGCTATGCTTGTGATTCGACTTATTTATTGAAGCACACATATAACATTTTTTTATCTCCAGCAAAGATAAAGCTGTGGGTAAGATGTTACGACCAGATGAAACTACAATCGTTCCGCCATAACTGTGGATTCTGTAAGGCATAATTTTGCATTAGCGTACTGACCTCCAAATCTTTGAACAGACTACTCTTCACCAGTTAACGTTATCGTGACACTGTACTCCTTCCCCATATATGTGTTGTTATGGATTGCAACGGGCGATCACATCCAACAGCGCAGGTGGAGGAGCTGTTGGAACTAGAGGGCATTCGGTACCCGTTTCCCCTACTTAAATCTCATCCAGCACATATCCATATCCACCAATGACCGTCCAGAAACTGTCAACCGCGCTGCTGCAGGGATCCACTACTCAGGAACACTCATCTTCAATAATTCGCCAGCAAACATAAAAAATTTAGTTACAAATAAAAATCAGTTTAAAAGGAGCCTGAAAGACTTACTAGTGGCCAACTCCTTCTACTCCATTGACAAATTTTTTAATAGAAATAAATGATGTATTGTGTATATTCATACTATTAGTATTGTTATTCCAGCTTAAAAAAAAATTGACATGTTCCACATCCACGAGGATCTCCTCAGCACGGATCTATGGGACGAAAAACTAATCTAATCTGGAATGCCCTAGCACGAAAACTTCTTACCATACTTGTGGCCACCATGGGAGCACGTTGCAGAGCATGGATTTCCGTTCGTGCTGATTAAACACCCTACTAAGAAACATGTCCCGCCGTTTGTGGTGTCCAGGTACCGTCATGACTTCAGTGTAATTATCGTCTGTCAATAAAAGTGTCGTTTTTGTGCGTCTCATCGCATATCTCCTTCAGCTACATTTTACAGTAGTTCTTTCTATATATGGTCCAAGTTTCATGAAGCTCTGTCACTTGACAGTGACACATCAAGTGAAAGTTACCTTCGTCCTTAAGTTTTGCACGCAAGAGTACACAGAAGGTATTCAGGCATCTTCGTTAAAAGTGATGCTTTACAAGCGACAAACTGATAGGAGCTATGATACTGTTTCAAAAATTTTGTTTCTATCAAATTTGTTTCGAATCAACGAAGATTCGGAAAATCTTCCGATCAATGATGTCAACCAATGATACATCGATTACGGGAACATTGGAAGCATTCGACCTCATGCTAAGATTTACTTACTTACTTGCTCTTCGGCTGTACAGCCCTTGAAGGGCCTTGGCCTGCATCACAATATCCGGCCATTCTATTCGATCCATGGCTTTCCGTCTCCATCCTATGACACCCAACTTTTTCATGTCTTCTTCAACTCCATCCACCTATCTCTTTCTGTGGCGTCCCCTCCGCCGTCTGCCTCCAGCCTTGCCATCAAAAATGCTCTTACATGCTCTGTCTTCTTCCATTCTGACCACGTGCCCTGCCCATCGCAGTCTTCTTAGTTTAATGGTAGTTACAATGTCAGGTTCTTCAAAAAGGTGTTGTAGTTCTGCATTCGTACGAATGCGCCAACCTTCTTGATCATATATTGGGCCATATATTTTACGTAGCACCTTTCTCTCCCATATGTGAAGGATCCTTTCCTCATTTACAGTTTCGGCACCATACATAACAACTGGTCTTATAATTGTTTTGTAAATGAGGATTTTGGATTTTCGTGATAGAAGCGAACTCCTAAGCATGGGTAATGTGGCAAAGTAGCATCTGTTACCTGCTGTTATTCTGGCTTTCACCGCACTGCCAATGTCATTTGTCTCAGTGATAGTCGACTCAAAGTACTTGAAGTCTCTCACCCTTTAAAGCTCCCTGGGGGCTATCCTGAGATTTGGTAGGTTTTGTTGGTTGGTCATTGCCATATACTCGGTCTTTTCGACATTGACTGTCAGGCGAAGTTCCCTTGCATCTTTCTCCAGTTGTTGATAGGTTTCGCCTAGTACAGCAGTGTTTCGCGCGAGTAACGCCACAGCGTAGGTTAGGTACTGTAGTGAACGGTTTAAGAAGGTTCCTCCCTTATTTTACTCTATCTGACTTATGACTTTTTCTAGGCAGAGATTGAATAGCAGTGAGGAGATATTGTCACCTTGCCTAAGTCCCTTCTTCACTTCCACTTCTCTGGGGATTTCGTCCTGTATTTTTACTTTACAGTTGGTTTCGCTGAGGGTCATCATAGAAAGTTTAGTGAGCTGCTTAGGTATTCCAGCCTCTTCCATCACATTCCGCAATGCCACTCTTGAGATGCTATCATAGGCTTGTTTAAACTCAATATAAAGCTGGTGTTTGTTAATGTGATGTTCGTAACATTTTTCAAGTAGTATGCACAATGTGAATATCTGGTCGGTTGTTGACCTATTTCTTCTAAAGCCACTCTGATAGTCTCCAACTCTCTCTTCCACATATGGGATAAGCCTGTTGGTTAGAATCTTGAAGAAAACTTTATATGTAGTATTTAGTAGGGGGATTCCTCGGTTGTTCTGGTAGTTTCATTTACCTCCTTTTTTATGTATGGGGCACATTATAGCTGTTTTCCACTCCTTTGGCATGCTCTCCTCTTGCCAGATATTCAGTATTATTTTATGAATTGTTTTCCACAGCGTTTCCCCACCATATTCGAGAAGTTCATCCTGGATCTGATCTTCTCCGGGCGCCTTATTGTTTTTTAAGGTCTTAATGGCTTGCATCACTTCCCCCAGTGTAGGTTCTGGTGTTAAAACCTCTGGTCCATAGCAAGTTAGTTCCACCAGTTCCTCTTGTTCTAATGCTTCTACTTCTGGGTTCAGTAACTCTTGGAAGTATTCTGCCTACCTGTCAAGTATTTTATGCTAAGATTTACCAGTAGTCTTTATTTCCATGCACCATTAGAGAATCTTACAGGAAATGGGAAAAGTGACAGCGCAGCTCGAAGTACCCTCTACTAAATACCTGAGGGATGTTCTCCATATTTCAGTAATGACATACCGTGAGCATAGTTATACGAGTTGGATCGTGACTTTTGCATCCCTTGAGAAATTGATCTGGATAGTACGGCTACAGTGAGGCTACTTACAGGCTGTTCCCGACCAGCGTTGAATTAATGAGTGATTGGCCGCACTGTGTACCGTCTATCCGCTGTTGTCATCAGCGAAAAAAAATGGTTCAAATGGCTCTGAGCACTATGGGACTCAACTGCTGAGGTCATTAGTCCCCTAGAACTTAGAACTAGTTAAACCTAACTAACCTAAGAACATCACAAACATCCATGCCCGAGGCAGGATTCGAACCTGCGACCGTAGCGGTCTTGCGGTTCCAGACTGCAGCGCCTTTAACCGCACGGCCACTTCGGCCGGCTCATCAGCGATAGTCGACAGCTATTGTCTCCATCGGATGTGGCTTTCCCTAAATCGAGCACTAGGGATTTGTCAGAACCAACACCTGTTCCACTTCGAAGGTGGAGTCTAGTATTGCATGTATTACCCATGCGCTGGTCGCTGTCAGATGTGATAAACCGCCAATGTTTTTCCCTTCTGCCCTCGACTGGCACACCTACACCGTAGCTACGTGTAATTCATTTGCTGTGAGTCTAAATGCAAACTTCGAAACTGCCGCATGGTGTCCAGTGGAGGGTACGCAAATTTTCAATATCATTTTCTATCTTCCTATTCCATTAACGATTGGTCTGCGAGATGGCGACTGTCAGTTCCCTTCTGGAGGTGCGCGAATTTCTGTAGTGTTAGTGTAATGATCTTCAGTTAAGAACTCGAGAGGAAGGGATATGACGCGTCCTGGAATGTATCAAGTAGTTATCCAAGTACGATTTGCTTCTTGACTCTTACATTGCGTATTGCTGACCAATTCTATGACGCACCAGTGGCACATAAATAAACCAGCGACGACGAGTGAAAGGTATCTCCGCGACCAGACACAAAATACTACACACTGATCACCAACCATCCCGTCACTTCTGTCGTATGACGTCATTCAGATGCGTTACAGTAGAGTATAGGGTCAGCACACCACTCTTCCAGCCGTTTTATGCTCTTCAGACCTCGTAGACCGCTACTTCTGATTCAAGTATCTCCTCAGTTTGTAAAACTACAAACCAGTGCCTCATGTATTTTGAGCCTCTCACTTTCTTGAGTTTATAACTTTTCCTTGCAAGCGCATGTATTAATGAATTTTTCAGTAATTAGTGTATATGAAAATGTAATTTATGTTGATAGGATAAAAACAACATATATGTCAAATTACTGTAGTAAATATGCTGGCCATGTCAGGGACGTTTTTATTGTATAAAGCAAAGAGAATATCTTTCGTATAACAATAACGTCGTTGGCTCGAATGCGCGCAGTCGTAGAGGGAAAGGCAGAGAAGTAGTTGCGAAACATCTGTGATGTGTAACAGACGTTTGTGGTGGTTCACAAATTTCAGAGTGTCTTGCGTTGAAAACGTTGTTGTAATGTGTGGCCAGATAAATTATAAGTGGGCGAGCTGTTTGGTCACAAGAAGATTGAAGAGGAAATGAAGAATACTGTGTGGCCCTAATTTATTCCAGCTGCTCCCTAATCAAGAAGAGCCTGCTTCCAATAATGGATATCATAATGAGCACTACTTCGAACCACAAACAATGCATCGCAAAGTAAGATCCAATCACTATATTGTAGCTGTGCAATAGAACGTCTTAGTAGCTTCTTACAACATTATTGTGCGTTTATTCAAAGAATAGACTGCCCGCATCTCGTGGTCGTGCGGTAGCGTTCTCGCTTCCCACGCCCGGGTTCCCGGGTTCGATTCCCGGCGGGGTCAGGGATTTTCTCTGCCTCGTGATGGCTGGGTGTTGTGTGCTGTCCTTAGGTTAGTTAGGTTTAAGTACTTCTAAGTTCTAGGGGACTGATGACCATAGATGTTAAGTCCCATAGTGCTCAGAGCCATTTGAACCATTTTTTAGAATAGACTTGTCGAAAGAGTCTTCAGTGACCTGAGTCATTAACCGTCAGCAGAGTCCTACCCTTTCACTATAAATTCAGAAAAAGTCACAAGTGAAAGCAATAGTCAAAAGAATATAAATCTAATTAAATTTACAGTTCATTTTCAATCGAGTGATTATTGTAATTACTGCAGACAATCAGCTCAGATTAAAACTGATTTAAAGTTAAATTCATATTCTATGACGAGAGCTTCCTGGTTTTTCATGTAGTCAAAGTAGTTTTAGAATTTTATGTTCAGTTTTGTAAATGATATTATGTTCATATGTCTATGTAACATTAGTACTGAAAATTGGTTCTTGCTATGAACGGAAGTTATTACGACATTAATCTGTGACTAAATCATTTGCAAAGTAACAACTAAAGAATGATAAACAGTTTTTGTCACGATTAAGCTTACTTTCAAACTGACAGAATGCTCGTGAGTTACTCATCACAGTATAGTTTCCATAAACTTTTCCTAGCCGCTGACTATTATTGGTGAACATTATGGCAACTAACATAATTGCATTACAGACAAACGGTTTTGGTGATCATGATACAGTGCCTCTTACATGTAACCTACCACGTGTACATTTTTTCAAGTTGCTGCTTTGACTTTGCCACACGACATTCGCGTTTTCTCAAAGTCATAATAGTAATACACTATATTTAAATTTTTCCTCGATTTGGACCTATTCATTTAAACTAAATTATGGCATTCAGAATTACGACCAACTACACTGGCACTTTAATTTATTACCTTTTTTCATATTTCGATCTTTGTTGTACGTATTAAAAACGTCGTGCGATAGCGATCAGAATGTAACTCTATATTCTAGCGGTAAGCATTGATCTTCGGATTGGATGCCTTGTTTCCATTGACAGCGGAAACCTAGGTACACGCGACACAATAAAATCTTACATTAACCATAGAGTCTACTGTGCTGACAGAAGTCTTGGGATATGCACATGTACAGATGGCGACATTATACCGTACGTAAGGTACTCTATGTGATAAAAAGCCTCCGGACATCCCCAAAAACATATATTTGTCATATTAGATCCATTGTGCTGCCACCTGCTGTCAGGCACTCCATATCAGCGACCCTAGTAGTCATTAGACATCATGAGAGAGCAGAATGGGGTGCTCCGCGGAACTCACGGACTCCGAACGTCGTCAGGTGTTTGGGTGTCACTTGTGTCATACGTCTGTTTACGCGAGATTATCACACTCCTAAACACCCCTAGGTCCGCTGTTTCCGATGTGATAGTGAAATGGAAACTTGAAGGGACACGTACAGCACAAAAGCGTACAAGCCGACCTCATCTGTTGACTGACAGAGACCGCCGACAGTTGAAGAGGGTCGTAAAGTGTAATAGGCAGACATCTATGTAGACCAGGGGTCTCCAAACTACGGCCCGCAGGCCGAAACCGGCCCGTGAGGTCCGGCAAGCCGGCCCGCGTTAGCTGGCCGGACATCCCCGGTATCCGGCCCGCCAAATACTTGAGGTGGTAGCTATACTGCCAACAATTGAGTTTCGAGGCCTATCGCGACCAGTATACCGCGACATTGGCTCTGCTACTCGCTACAAGACTACATAACTAAAGTTATTGTTGCGCTGCTTGAAATAACAATGCGTTGACATACTCTACCTCTGTCACGTCTTGCAGTAATAGTGTTGCTAACAATCATTTTGAGATTTCGTTAACTTTGCAGGACGCTTTCGTGAAGAATGTCCAGTGACACATTTTTTTTGTCGGTGAAATTCACCAGAATAAAATACGCCAGAATTTCAGTCAGGTACGTCCACCAATCGAAATTATGTAATTAAATAAAAATTGTAGTTCATTTCAGTGCTAATTATCCACAGTCTTAGATTTTTGCGATTTCATCTTTCCTTTAGCCTTACATTACGGTGATCGTGGAGTGCTAGGGTGCTTTAATCCCACTAGGTAGATCTTGGCCCTTATGACTTCGTGGAGGAGTCAATGTGGCCCGCGGACTAATAAGTTTGGAGACCCCTGATCTAGACCATCACACAGGAATTCCAAACTGCATCAGGATCCACTGCAAGTACTACGACAGTTAGGTGGGAGGTGAAAAAACTTGGATTTCATGGTCGAGCGGCTGCTCAGAAGCCACACATCACGTTGATAAATGCCAAACGACGCCTCGCTTGGTGTAAGAAGCGTAAACATTCGACGATTAAACAGTGGAAAAACGTTGTGTTGTTTGACGAATCACGGTACACAATTTGGTGATCCGATGGCAGGGTGTGGGAATGGCGAATGGCTAACGAACTTCATCTGACAGCGTGTATAGTGCCAACAGTAAAATTCGGAAGCGGTGGTGTTATGGTGTGGTCGTGTTTTTCATGTTGTTTTGCGCGGCACTGAGACAGCACAGGCCTAAATTGATGTTTTAAGCACCTTCTAGCTTCCCACTGTTGAAGAGCAATTCGGGGATGGCAATTGCATCTTTCAACACGATCGAGCACCTGTTCATAATGCACGGCCTGTGGCGGAGTAGTTACACGACAATAACATCCCTGTAATGGACTGACCTGTACAGAGTCCTGACCCGAATCCTACAGAACCCCTTTGGGATGTTTTGGAACGCCGACATCGTGCCAGGCCTCACCGACCGATATCGATACCTCTCCTCAGTGGAGTACTCTGTGGCGAATGGGGTTCCATACCCCAAGAAACCTTCCAGCACCTAATTGAACGTATGCCTGCGAGAGTGGAAGGTGTCATCAATGCTAAGGGTGGGCCAACACCATGTTGGTTTCCAGGGTTAGCGTTTGAGGACGCCAGGAACTTTTAAGGCATTTTCAGTCAGGTGTCCGGATACTCTGCAGGATGAATTAGCGGGGCCGTCATTGAACGCAGGTGATTCATTTGAAAAAGGTTTCCAGAGTGATTATGGCCACACGACGTGAATTAACAGATTTTGAACGCGGAATGGTAGTTGGAGCTAGACGTATGGGACATTCCGTTAGGGATATCGTTAGGGAATTCAATATTCCAAAATCTACAGAGTCAAGAGTGTGCCGATAATACTAAATTCCAGGCATTACCGCCCACCATGGACAACGTAGTGGTCGACGGCCTTCACTTAACTACCAAGATCAGCGGCGTTTGCGTGGAGTTGCAAGGACAGGCAGACAAGCAACACTACTTGAAATAGGCGCAGAAATCAATGTATGACGTACGACGAACGTATCCATCAGGACAGTATGGCGAAATCTGGGGTTAATGGGCAATGGCAGCAGACGACCGACGCGAATGCCTTTGCTAACAGCACGACATCGCCTTCAGCGCCTCTCCTGGGCTCGTGACCATATCGGCTGGACCCTAGAAGGCAGATGAGTCCCGATTTCAGACGTTAAGAGCTGATAGTATGATTCGAATGTGGCACAGACCTCACGAAGCCATGGGCTCATTTTGTCGACAAGGCAGAGACGTAAGTAAAACTTCTGACAGCAAAGATCCCTATTGGGCAGCATTTATTGTGATGACCGGTTCCAGCAAACGACGTTGCCATCATCCGGTATATTTCTCTGTACTTCACTGCAGAAGATCTGATTATGGCAACGCATAGATTTCTGGACCGGTAATCACAATAAATACTGTACAGTAGAGATCTTGGCTGTTTGAAGTTGTAGTTCTGTTTCTGCACTAATCTAGGTAGTCCCCTAACTTGACAATGCCATACATATATTGTCAACAAGGAACTGTGCAAGCTGGTGGTGGCTCCATAATGGTGTGAGCTGTGCATATCTAGAATGGGCTAGGTTCTCTGCTCAACTGAACCAATCATTTATTGGAAATGGTTATGTTCAATTACCTGGAGACCATTTGCAACCATTCATGGAATTCATATTCCCAAATAACGACGGAATTTTTTATGGATGACAATGCACCATGTCATCGGGCCGGGCGATTGGTTTGAAGAATATTCTGGACAATTCGAGCTAATGATTTGGCCAACAGATCGCCCGACATGAATCCATCGAACAGTTTTGTGACTTGATCAAGAGGTCAGTTCGCGCACAAAATCCTACCCCGGCAACACTTCTCAATTACGAACAGCTATAGAGGGAGCATGGCTTAATATTTCTGCAGGGGACTTCCAACGGCTTCTTGCGTCCATGCCACATCGAGCACCTGCACTACGCCCGGCAATACGAGGTCCGACACGATGTTATGAGGTCTCCCATGACTTTTGCTACCTCTTTGTACATGTACGTTATAAGTTGCCCTCGCGAGGCTGAGTGCACGCAATCCTGGTACGATCACAAACAAATATCTGAGGTGTTACAGGGAAATGAATCTGGATATACACTCCTGGAAATGGAAAAAAGAACACATTGACACCGGTGTGTCAGACCCACCATACTTGCTCCCGACACTGCGAGAGGGCTGTACAAGCAATGATCACACGCACGGCACAGCACCGCCGCCGTCAGTGTCAGCCAGTTTGCCGTGGCATACGGAGCTCCATCGCAGTCTTTAACACTGGTAGCATGCCGCGACAGCGTGGACGTGAACCGTATGTGCAGTTGACGGACTTTGAGCGAGGGCGTATAGTGGGCATGCGGGAGGCCGGGTGGACGTACCGCCGAATTGCTCAACACGTGGGGCGTGAGGTCTCCACAGTACATCGATGTTGTCGCCAGTGGTCGGCGGAAGGTGCACGTGCCCGTCGACCTGGGACCGGACCGCAGCGACGCACGGATGCACGCCAAGACCGTAGGATCCTACGCAGTGCCGTAGGGGACCGCACCGCCACTTCCCAGCAAATTAGGGACACTGTTGCTCCTGGGGTATCGGCGAGGACCATTCGCAACCGTCTCCATGAAGCTGGGCTACGGTCCCGCACACCGTTAGGCCGTCTTCCGCTCACGCCCCAACATCGTGTAGCCCGCCTCCAGTGGTGTCGCGACAAGCGTGAATGGAGGGACGAATGGAGACGTGTCGTCTTCAGCGATGAGAGTCGCTTCTACCTTGGTGCCAATGATGGTCGTATGCGTGTTTGGCGCCGTGCAGGTGAGCGCCACAATCAGGACTGCATACGACCGAGGCACACAGGGCCAACACCCGGCATCATGGTGTGGGGAGCGATCTCCTACACTGGCCGTACACCTCTGGTGATCGTCGAGGGGACACTGAATAGTGCACGGTACATCCAAACCGTCATCGAACCCATCGTTCTACCATTCCTAGACCGGCAAGGGAACTTGCTGTTCCAACAGGACAATGCACGTCCGCATGTATCCTGTGCCACCAAACGTGCTCTAGAAGGTGTAAGTCAACTACCCTGGCCAGCAAGATCTCCGGATCTGTCCCCCATTGAGCATGTTTGGGACTGGATGAAGCGTCGTCTCACGCGGTCTGCACGTCCAGCACGAACGCTGGTCCAACTGAGGCGCCAGGTGGAAATGGCATGGCAAGCCGTTCCACAGGACTACATCCAGCATCTCTACGATCGTCTCCATGGGAGAATAGCAGCCTGCATTGCTGCGAAAGGTGGATATACACTGTACTAGTGCCGACATTGTGCATGCTCTGTTGCCTGTGTCTATGTGCCTGTGGTTCTGTCAGTGTGATCATGTGATGTATCTGACCCCAGGAATGTGTCAATAAAGTTTCCCCTTCCTGGGACAATGAATTCACGGTGTTCTTATTTCAATTTCCAGGAGTGTAGAAGGCAATGAGAAAAGCGACAGTGAGATTTTTAGGGGAAGAATTAAGTGTGTACTGAAAGGATAGGCTAGTGGGAAATACAGGTGGTGTATTTGTCGCGGTAGACAAGAAACTCAGTCCACTGAGCCAGAAATTAAAGCATTATGCGAGATTGTTTAGGCGGGCCCATTTTCAAAGGTTGGTGTAATCTTCACAGGATTCTTTTATCGGACTCCAGACTAACCGCCAATATTACTGAAAACTTTAGAGAAAACCTCATTATGCTAGTGCGTTAGTTACCAGTCATACTGTTATGAAATTGTAATCGTCCAATAATTAATTGCGAAATTAATTGGCCATTACAAGATGTTCTGCGAAAAATTAGCGAATGCCTTCTTTGCATACTGCTTAGAGCAGATATTTTGGAAGACCACTCATGGTGGAAACCGAGCGAGGTGGCGCAGTGGATAGCACACTGGACTCGCATTCGGGAGGACGACGGTTCAATCCCGCGTCCGGCCATCCTGATTTAGGTTTTCCGTGATTTCCCTAAATCGCTCCAGGCAAATGCCGGGATGGTTCCTTTGAAAGGGCACGGCCGACTTCCTTCCCTAATCCTATGAGACCAATGACCTCGTAGTTTGGTCTCTTCGCTCAAAATCCTCATGATGGAAAAATACTGGATCTACTGACATCGCATAGACCTAATCTGTTTGAGGATGTCCACACTGAAACTTTTATCAGTGGCTATGAGGTAGTTGTAGGAACAATGATTACCAATGTATAAAGGGCAGTTGAAACAAGTGCAAGGATTTATATGTACAGTAATCTAGATAAAGAAGCAGTAGTGTCTTATCTCCATCAGGACCTGAAACACTTAGCTCAGGACAGGAGCATGAAGAGGTGACTATGGCTCAAGTTTAAAGATAGTTGACCATGCACTGGATAGATATGTGCTCAGTTGAACAATTCATGATGGGAGGGATTCTCCATGGAATACAGTCACTGTAAAGAAGCTTCTAAACAAGGTCTGAAACAAAGCATAGGGCAATAAATAGAGAATCAGTGAATGATACACGCTTAGTTGACAAGGGAGGAATGCATGAAGCCTTCAGCGTCTACCGTAACAGAATACTGTAGAAACATCTTTCACAAAACTCAGTGACAAGCTGTTGAGACAGGAACTGACATTGAGTGTAGCAAAGCGAAATCGGAAATGCTTAAGACCGTTTTCAAATGTTCTTTACAAACGGAAGCGTGAAAGTATTGCCCCAATTTTATTCTATCCTCTCTAATGTAGATATTAGAGTCAGTGGTGTTCGAGAAAAAATTGGAAAAATTTGAGCAGAGCTCCAGTACCCGATGAAATCCCTATCTCATTCTACACCGAATTTGCGGCTCTCTTTTAACAATAATTTACTGTAGATTCTACCGTGCCTAATAGTTGGAAGGAACATCAGATCCCACCCACCTGCCAGAAAGCTAGCTAAAGTTACCGAAACTGCTGTCCACTATCCTTGGCTTCCATTTGGTGTAGAATCTTTGAACCTACTGTGACCTCTAAAAGAATGATCTTCTCCACGCCAACCAGCACGGATCTCGAAAATATCCATCATGTGAAACCCAACTGGCACTTTCCTCACATGAGAATTTGAAAGTTATGGATCAACGCAGTCAGGTAGATGTAGTATTTGTCGATTTCCGAAAAGCTTTTGACTCAGTACCACATCTACGCTTATTGTCGAAACTACGATCCTATGAAGTGTCAAGCGGAGTGTGCGACTGGATGAGGATTTCTGAGTAGGGAGGACTCAGCATGTCGTCTTATATGTAGAATCATCGACAGACGTAGAAATAATTCCAGGTGTATGCCACAGAAGTGTGTTGGGACCCTTGCTATTAATGTTGTACATTAACGACCCTACAGACAATATTAATAGTATTTTCAGTCCATTCAGTTATCTAAAACGAAGTACTGTCGGAAAAATTTTCC
The DNA here is from genome assembly GCF_021461395.2 of Schistocerca americana. NCBI lineage: Eukaryota > Metazoa > Arthropoda > Insecta > Orthoptera > Acrididae > Schistocerca > Schistocerca americana. The sequence goes on from NC_060122.1 coordinate 649,520,145, forward strand.
ACAAACATGCAATCAGACCTTGATAGGATTTCAAACTGGCTCAAATATTGGAAACTTGTTTAAAATGCTTAGGAATGTGAAATTGTTCACTTAACAAAATAAAAAAAGTAATAGTTACTCGAGATTACAATATCAACGACACATTATTGAAATTATTGAACTCATACAAATATCAGGTTCTAACAAGTTGCAGGGATATGAAATGGAACGACCTCATAGTGTCAGTCGTAGGTAAAACAGGTGGCAGATTTCTTTCGTTGATAGAATACTCCGAAAATACAAACAGCGTACACAGAATGTTGCTTACAAAACTCTCGTTCGACCCATCCTAAAATATTGCTCAAGTGTGTGGGACCTGTACCAGGTAGGGCTAACACGGGAAACTGAACATGTGCAAAGAAGAGCAGCACCAAATATCCCGGCTTTATTTGGATACGTGGGAGAACGTCACGAAGATGCTGAAGAAACTGTAGTGGTAGACATCTGAAGGTAAAATCAAACTATCATGAGAAAGCCCACTGCTCAACAACCAGCTGTAAGTGATGAATATAAGAATATACTACAACCCCCTAGGGATTCCCGTAGGGATCGTAAAGACGTCATTAGACTAAATACAACGCGCACAGAGGCATTTAAACAATCTTTCTTCCCACGCTCCATACACGAATAGAACGGGTAGTAGCCCTAATAACTGATACAGAGGGACGTATGGTCTGCCATACATTTCACTGTTTGCAGGGTGTGAACATAGATTGTAGATATGTGTTGTTTGTAACCCGTGATCGCAGGACTGGTAATCTTCATCAATCAGATTAATTTTTGTGACTCTCTGAACAGAGTTCAACTCATTTTGCACTTGGCTCAAAGTTGATTTCATTTGTCGAGATTGGATTGTAATTTACGTTTCTCAGACCTGCTTCACTTCACACGTGTGTGCTTTCTTTGACTTGATGTTTCAGACGCGCTATTTCTAGCGATGTATTCCTTCAAAGCAGTGAAGTTTCATTTAAAATCATCGCATATACTCATGTGCGAGTTTAGGAACTCCTGCAATGAACTGCATTTCTTGTGATCATGTGAATACGAACAGCGCAATCATGATGAAATATGAGTGGTATTTGGTCTATATTGATCTTGTGAGAGAGCCCATTTGATGCATTGTTCTTTTTCTTACTATGATAACCATTTCATTTGTATTTTTAGATGCGCAACAATTGTTTTACTTCTTTTGGGATTAACTGTATGAACCTTGTGTTCACGTAGTCGAAATAGGTACGTGAACGCATGTATGATCTATTAATGTAAGCCATCAACCACTGACAACACTTGCTTAAATTTTGCTACATTTTTTCTAGTTGGGTTTTCCAGTGTAAGTACGCTTTTCTTTGAATACACATCTCTGAAAAGAAACCGTTTATGTTTGAGATAACTTTGTGCAGAAACTGTTTTTCCAGATTTCCATCACTCCTGTTTCGTTATGGCCTTTTCTTACCTTTATGTATAACTGTATTTGTGATGCATGCACATATGTATAGCAGGCAATAGGTACGCACTTTAAGGCATTGTGAGCCGGCTGTCGCAGGTAGATCCGCCGTGCAACTGTTTGCTTTAAAATCTGTTTACATGAATTTTTCCATCAGGCCATTAGATAGAGCCGTAACTCCTGTTTCTCAGAAATGCATTGAATCCGATTTCAGGCTTATATAATGCAGTTTGTGTTAGTGGGGACGTTCCAGATCTAGCCGCTATGTTTGATTCTAATAGATATATGTCTCAATTATTGTAACTTCGAATAGGTATCACACTTATGTCATGGGAGGGTTCTTGGTTTAACTGAAGTGAGATGCTCATAATGGATATGTCTTCGTGAGCAACTGCTCATGATTAAGCTCAGATGATATTTTTATATATAATAATACTCTTAACTTCTCTTACAAGACAGGTTAAGTAGTGTTGGATTCGAGAAGGTTTGTTGCGTAAAATACAAATGTGAGTATTTTAAATTAGTTAAGAAAAGTAAATAAGTTAACTTGAGCCAGCGATAAAATGACATTCATAATACAACAGTGTGCTTTTGGGAGTGTGTGGGATTGCAATGCGTGCTTAACTGGCCATGCACATTAATCAGCGTGTGGCTAACTTAATAAAAAGAATGAAAGGCCTGTTTTAACAAGCACATGGAAACATGTACACACATAAATCAGCAAATGGAGGGGATATTTCTAATACTATGACAGAAATTCAACTCAATACGAACTGAACATTTTATTTCTGAGGTAAATTCAATACGCACAAGAACATTAACATAAAATTACACTCAGCTGCTGCCGGCCGGTGTGGCCAAGCGGTTAAAGGCGCTACAGTCTGGAACCGCGTGACCGCTACGGTCGCAGGTTCGAATCCTGCCTCGGGCATGGATGTGTGTGATGTCCTTAGGTTAGTTAGGTTTAAGTAGTTCTAAGTTCTAGGGGACTGATGACCTTAGAAGTTAAGTCCCATAGTGCTCAGAGCCATTTTGAACACTCAGCTGCTAGTGTCTGCTTCATTACACATGAGTAACAGAAATAACACGAAATATCTAACCTTACAGCTTGTGGACAGTGAATGGTTCGAGAAATAAGGACAGCAGAATGAATAGGAACACACACGCAGTTTGTCATTCTCACTAGGACAATACAGATAGGGAAAAAAAAACGAGAAGAATAGAAACCTACATTATAAGCACACACAGTAAGCAAGGACATGCTCCCAAGGCCAGACGCATCAGTAGTGGAATGTATAAAATTCAGACACTATAATTGAATAAGAAGGCACCGCGTCTGATAGAATACGATATAGAATGCTGATCCAAACTGACAGCAGTGCAAGGTTCAACCGAAATAACCGCAAAGGAACCACGTGACCGTACATCTTGGCATGCGGAAAGACACGGGAAGTCCACAATTACAATAATGTTAGTAGAACCGTCAAGAAATGAAAAACGCGAGGAAACCACGAGCATAGAAATATATCACGGGCTCGGTCAGGCGTGCACTAGCCACATCGGTTGTAGAGATACACAAGACATTTACACAATGAGAGAACAGGGAAATTACGAGTGATTAAAAGGGATGAAATCAAAGTTAATATATCCCATGGATGCAATTAAAATGAAAGTCTAAAGGGAGAGAAAGCAAATGAGAAACGAGACGCTGAAAGCTCATCCGTTTACCAAGCCCGTGGTACACGTTACACACTGCAAAAGCATCAAACTTATAATACCGTTTCTAGATTCTTTCACACGAAAGGGTAAGAGCGGAAGGTAAGTAGAAGAAAACAGAACAAGATAGTTGAAGACTAAGGGAACATGTAGAACTCGTAGACAAAGATACCCACATGAAATAAGCATAAAATCATAGAATAAAAATGAAAATCACAAAAAGGAAGAAATTATAACATAAGAAACACGCGCACAAGTACATTCAAACTAGAAAATATGAGCACTAGACCAGAGCAAGCATCGCTTTGTCCGAAAAAAAAAAAAACAAAAAAAAAACATAAAGCTACACAAGAACCAGGTTATACCTTCAGTGAGACTGGAATTTGCAGAATGTGAATAGCGTTCCTAAGCTATTACAGACACGTTCTTACCACCTTCACATTTCGAGTCTTAGCCGAACAGTAAACCTCTCAGCTCCCATTACAATCGGGATCCATACAGGTAGTGGAAACAGGGAGACCGCTTCATGCACGTTATAAACTTACCACGATAGCGTCCTGACCAGAGGAACGCAAACTTCTTTGTCTGACCCTAAGACTACCGCAAAATTGACAAGACTGCCCTAGCCGTAGACGGAAATAAGACCAGAAGCCAATGCTTTAGAAGCACAGTACACCGACACATTCACCTACCCTTTCTTTCAAAGGGGGAAGCAATAGGAATGGAACATCGTAATGCAACATCAAACGTTATCGAACATTAGTTGGAACCACACGCATACGTACGCACTTTGTTTACTGCCATTTTGGCTGACATTTTATTTGGCAAACAATGTTTGGTTTGAGAACGGGTGTAGTCTGAAAACCGTCACCGACTAAATGAGCAGCCATTTTAGATGTAACTCTGGTAGTCTCTTTTTGCATCATATTATAAATAAAGTTGTGGCGGGTAAAGGAAATCACAAATCCTTAATAAGCTGCGTGGAAATGTGTGTAAAAAAACTAATTGATAAGCCGATATGAATGTATAAATGAATGAATTGTTGCTGACGAAGGTACACACAGCTGCTTACAGTTTCTCCCTACATGAGTTATTAAATCACGTGAGATGCTGAAGAACTGAGAACTGAGTAGACTATATAGAAAACTTTCTAGGTTTATTAAAATATAGATCTACAATTCGCAAAAGAACGCAGTATTGCTGTTATATAATGCAAGTTGTTGTGCAAAACAGTACATGTCGTTAAAATAGCCAATAAGTTAGTTAGGTTCAATTAAAGGTCGAAGTATGCGCAACGGAACACTTTATCGTGTTCCTCATTCCCAACAACAGAACAAGTACTGAAAAGACGTGTCTGCAAGCAATTGAAAGTTAACGGCCGCGCTAAAGGTTTCATATGCCTATAGAGAGAACATTTCGCCCTTCGAACAAGTCCTTTCGACCCGTCTTTCGGTTAAAACACTAATCTTAGAACTGAACACATCGGAAAAATTGTCAGTACTACTCTGCCTAAGCAGCCTCAGGAAAAGGAAATGTTGTTAGTATTGAGACACTACGTTTCGACTCGTTTTCATCAAAACACACAACAGAAATTTCTTAGTTTTTTTCTTTTTTCTTTTATTACAAATGCAAAAAAGGAAGATTCTTGTGTAAGTTTACTAACATTGGTACCATTGTGCGTAGAGTCACGTTCCAGATTTCAAAAGGAAAGTACTCATGAGTTCGTCTCATTCATTGGCTATCGATAGTCTTTTGGTGCTCCAGTAGGCATGACGTCTTGCGTTATGGGAAACATGTTTTGGTGAATTGTGATTTGCATAGTAATTTTAATTTTTTTAATTTTTGATGTGACAACGCATCGTTTATTTCATGTTTATGTACCTGCAAATTCAATGCAAAAATTTTGTGTGTAGCTGGCACAAAGTGTTTCTAATAATCTTTATGAAGATCTGAAGGTGGTAACTTAGTTTTACCGAAACCAGCTATCTACAATAAATTTTTTATAATGATCTCGGCTAAGAAATTTTTAAAGCAGAGTAAGCACTCCTAAGTTAGCCCATATAGTCTAACGAGATAATGTGTAAGAAACCTTTTGCTGTCAGGTTCCTAATTTAATTTCTCTAGACAATTCAATGCAGTTTCCTCTCACTTTGCAGTATAGTTTAGATTTCCTGTATGATAATAAATTTTTAAGAGTGTAAAAACATGCGTGCTAATTTCGTAAGTGTTGCAAATTATTTTTTTATTTTTCTTTACAGCTCAGAACATTACTTTTGGTTCTTATCACGTTTATAATGTAAGATTTTTAATTATTTACAAGAAGAGGTAGTCATAAATTTCTCACTATCACGTAATCACGTAATTAATTTTTTGTCTGTCTGCAGTTCTGATGCACATTGAAATCACCAAACCATAGTACCTAATACGGTGCTAGAGAAGCGTAAACAAAATGGCCATTTTTAAAGCAGAGTACGCACTCGAAAACGTAATTCAGTAAAGTGTCCACAATTTATTACATTGCATTGATTACTAGGTGCGATTTGTACATCAGAACGCCTTCAGATCAAATTACTGGGAATGCATTGATTGCTAATTGCGATCTGCATATCAGAACTTCTTCATACCAAGCTGTTGAGAATGCATTGCATCAAAAACTGTTACCAACATTGAAAGTAATTCCCACGCTTTTTCTTAAAAAAAAAATTCGCATTACTTTGAATACTCACAGTATGTGAGAAAATGCACTCACAAAAGCTGGGTCCAAACAGCCTAGAAATCAAGGGATCTGTTGTGCTGAACTAGACGGATGTGTATTTAAATAAAGTCTGTTTTTCGTCTACTTACTCTACTAATTCTTTATTTCATAGTTTACATTTTATGTAATGCTAGATTTAGTGCTCTTCAAGGTCCTGTTTCTCGGGTTTTCGAGCAGCCCACGTTCACTTGCGTAAGTTTCTGGGCCCCAAACGTAAACTTTCTGGAGTTAACTCTCTAATTCACTAGTAATTTCTATGCTGAATTCAGGCTAGTCGTGGTATTTTATTTGCTTCGACCATCTTATGTAATCTTCCTGCCATTTTTAAAGCAGAGTACGCACTCGAAAACGTAATTCAGTAAAGTGTCCACAATTTATTACATTGCATTGATTACTAGGTGCGATTTGTACATCAGAACGTCTTCAGATCAAATTACTGGGAATGCATTGATTGCTAATTGCGATCTGCATATCAGAACTTCTTCATACCAAGCTGTTGAGAATGCATTGCATCAAAAACTGTTACCAACATTGAAAGTAATTCCCACGCTTTTTCTTAAAAAAAAATTCGCATTACTTTGAATACTCACAGTATGTGAGAAAATGCACTCGCAAAAGCTGGGTCCAAACAGCCTAGAAATCAAGGGATCTATTGTGCTGAACTAGAGTGTTTGAAAAAGGTGGTACACAGCAGAGAACAAAACTTCCTTTGCAAATTCAATCAGTAGAAAGCCTTCTCTATCTTGCTAGGAGCCACTCTCCTCGATCTATGTGAAGAAGGCTCAAATGCTACTGAAGTAACAGGCAATGAAGCGTCACACTAAGAAATCCACGGAGTGTAGAAAACGACACATCATCATGAGAGTGGGATACAATCGCTACCGGCATCGACATCCCCGCTTTTGTTCTTTTTTTCTTGGTGTGTGTGTATAAATGGTGTGTCATCATCTATCAAAAGCTGAGATACAACACTTTATCGCTTGTGTAAGTATTATAATCAAGTCTAATGCAGAAACTGAATACTTTGCATGGGGGCTTAATTATATTAATAATGCAAATATTTTTAATTTTAATAGCTGTATGTACGATTACGAAGTATCGTAAACGGTTGGCCCTGACTAGTTTTTGTACGCAATCTGACTGCATAGAATAACAACAAAGAATGAAAGAAAATTTCCGTTAACACAATTAATTAATTAAGTCCCCAGCAACTATAAAACGTACGAAACCAAAGCACAAGTGTAACTGTTCTGTGTGTGGAAGTGTGATTCAACGTACACATCTGGCACGGTTCTTCTTCAATAAGGCAAGAAATTTTAAATACCATTTATACTGAAGTAATTAAAAGAAAATAGAAATACTATAATTGCGTAAGGAAACCAGAATTACACTCTAATACAAGAACATGAGCCAGATGCTTTGTTGACTGAACCTGTGACGAAGCATTGTTTAAGACACTGAAATAATAAAAAAAAGGAATTTTTTTACCTTCATTTATATTGGCGAAAAGCACTCTGATCATTACAATATCTCCATTGGAACAACATCTGCTGTCTAGCCCATCAAACAACTGCATAAAACATGGAACAAGCACTCCCTACTACAACATCTCAACACCGACTGACTCCTACCACATCTCAACAAGCACTCTCCACCACGACTTCTCGACAAGAACTGCCAGTGGAGGCGGCGGAATAAAATTCTTTGGCGCAATCTCTGGCGCTGTGGCTCAGTGTAGCCACCTTTCAACTTAGAAATATAAAAATGTTTTTTTTTAAGTTGTTAACTGGTTCTCTGCAACTGGAAGGTCAAAGTACATAGATACAAATCAGATCGTGCAATTACGTACCGCACAAGGGCTTACAACACGTTTAGAAATAATCCTCGAGGATAATTCAATAAATCAGAGTGTTCTGAATTATCGGGTGATTGTACTGAAAAGATCCTAAGCAGGTCACAAATTATACATCATCTTAAATGTCTAAGTTCTGCAACTTTTGCGTTGTGGTTGGCCAGACTCCTACGAATCTCTTCGCATCGCTATACGAGTTGTGGGAAAGAAGTGAGCCAGCTGCGGCGGCAAGGCGTTCAGAATTCATTAGCGCGTTCCCGCCGCGTGGCTGGGATTGGCAGACTGCGGGGCGCCTTATTTGCCCCGGGTTAATTAGCAAGTTTCGCCGAGAAGTTGATCCCGCGGCATCAGAATGCAATTACCCGCCGCGACCCACCTGCGGGTTCGCGGCTGGTCCGCCTCCCCTAGGCTCAGCCGGCGCCAACTGTTCTGAGCACCCCGCCGGCAGCTACCGCATCCCCAAACGCTGGTGCATTGGTGGCAATTAGTACCACAGTACCAAGCAGGACGGCAAAATATGGCATTTTCCCTATTCTGCACATATACTGTAGCAAGAAGAACATAAGATCAAATTTATAGGTCATTTGACGATATGCGAAAGGGGGGCGAGGGGAGGGCGAAGTTAGTACACATAGCTGACACTTCTGTTAACAATAGCCGGGTTCAGTATAGAGACGAACAGAGATCCTCAATTATTTGCTCGACGTTGAAAGACGTGTACTTCGTTCACCATTCAGTGTTTGTATTTCATATTTCTAATCCCAGCATTCTGGTATTCGGTAATATAATAATTCAGGCAATATTAATAATTTCTATGGGTTGCCTGGTTTATTTGATGATTTTTACAGCTTGTCTCACACTGATCTGTGAGAGGAGCTTGACGCTAGAAATTTTCTTTATTGATGGGCGAGGGCAGCAGTCTTCCTAGCACCCATGATGGCTTCCCGTTTCCCATCCCGTTTCCGATCGCCAAGGTAGCACGTGGTGTCGTTTGAACATTCAGTGGTGGCCAAAGTTTCTCCTGTTCTCAGTTCCCCAACCTGCCTTACCAACCTTGTAAACGCTACTTATGCTCGATTTTAGCGTCGCGAGGTCGCCTCCCTGTGAAATTCCGGCCCTATGATTGGCCAGTTCAGGTGCGTGCCCGTTTTTCGCGGGCGGGCGCCAACCGCCCTCCGAGGATTGGTAGTGGACAAACGGTCAGAAGGTCAGTTCTAGTGTGACCGTGCCGGAGACCGGAGGTGCCGCTTCCAGGAGATGAAGTTCGGTAAGCATGAGCGCCGACGTGCACTGTAGACTCGCGCCTTGCGGCCCAGAAGGAACCTTACAGGTCATTGTGAATAGTTTCGCGTCTTGTGGGTTTTATTCCTTCAGTACAGGAGGCTACCTAGCGATTCACGCACAGTAGCATCTTTCTTGGTCTTTGGCTGATTCCTGGTGGTCGTCGTTGCATGCCTGTAACCCCTGCCTTTAGTAAATTGGACCTTGTTTGATAATACGGCGATCGTTCCAAAAAATTCCTTTTCTCCTGCTATCGTGGCTTGTTATGAACGTACTTTGGGGCAGGCTGCTGAACTCGAATCTTTCTTCCCCCACCCCCATCTGGTTGTGTTATTGTGCAATTCTCAACTGTTTAATAAATGAGTCCGTTAATCTTACATTCTCTCTCTTTCATTACGTGAACTCACCCCTAGTGTAACAGAATAATGCAGAACTATAACGGTTGCTATAAGGTCGTGCAGGTCTCGTGCCATTAACGATAGTATAAAGATTCAATATCGCGCGACCATTGCACGCATGGCACCGATAACAGTAGTAATCATGTTCAATTATTCCCCATTGATAAACTGGGAAGTGTTCACGGCTCAGTGTGAGTACGTGAGCACTAAATCGACTTGATGTAGTGGAAGTAGTGGCCTCTGTCTTACCTTGCTGGTTTAGACAATCACAGCCCCTACAGCAAGGAATAGTAAGCTCTAAAATAAAAACGAGCCACCGTTTTAACGTAATCCATTCTCTGTTTTCCTCTACAGTTTTTACCCTCTCAGCTCACTCGAGTACCATGAAAGTTATTCCCTGAGGTCTTAAGAGATGTCCATCATCATGTCCCTCTCCTTGTCAGTGTTTTCGTCGGCCGAAGTGGCCGAGCGGTTCTAGGCGCTACAGTCTGGAACCGCGCGACCGCTACGGACGCAGGTTCGAATCCTGCCTCGGGCATGGATGTGTGTGATGTCCTTAGGTTAGTTAGGTTTAAGTAGTTCTAAGATCTAGGGGACTAATGATCTCAGCAGTTATGTCCCATAGTGCTCAGAGCCATTTGAACCATTTTGTCAGTGTTTTTCCACAGGTTCCTTCCCTCTCCTATTCTGCGCAGAACCTCCTCATTCCTTACCTTATCACTCCAACTAATTTCCAACATTCTTCGGCAGCACCACATCTTAAATTCTCCGATTCTCTTCTGTTCAGGTTTCCCCAAAGTCCATGTCTCCCTATTATACAATGCTGTCTTCCAAATGTACAGTCTCAGAAATATCTTCTTCAAATTAAGATATATGACTGATTCTAAAAGACTTATTTTGGCCAGGAATGCCCTTTTTTCCAGTGCTAGTCTGCTTTTTATGTCCTTGCTCAGTCCATCGTGGGTTATTTTTGCTGCTTACTTCGTAATCACCAGTTTAATGTTAAGTGTTTCGGTGTTCTTCATTTCTGATACTTCTCATTATTTTCTTCTTCCTTCGATTTACTCTCAGTTTATATTCCAAGCTGGCCGTTCTGGCCGAGCGGTTCTAGGCGCTTCAGTCCAGAACCGCGCTGCTGCTACGGTCTAAGGTTCGAATCCTGCCTCGGGCATGGATGTGTGTGATGTCCTTAGGTTAGTTAGGTTTAAGTAGTTCTAAGTCTAGGGGACTGATGGCTTCAGATCTTCAGATGTTAAGTCCCATAGTGCTCAGAGCCATTTGCACAATTTTCATATCCCAAACTCTTTAGACTATTCATTCTATTCAACACATCCTGTAATTTTTCTTCACTTTCACTGAGGATGGTAATGTCGTCAGCGAATCTCATTTCACATCGCGTTTTAATTACGTTCTTGAAAAAAAAATGGTTCAAATGGCTCTGAGCACTATGGGACTCAACTGCTTAGGTCATTAGTCCCCTAGAACTTAGAACTTGTTAAACCTAACTAACCTAAGGACATTACAAACATCCATGCCCGAGGCAGGATTCGAACCTGCGACCGTAGCGGTCTTGCGGTTCCAGACTGCAGCGCCTTGAACCGCACGGCCACTTCGGCCGGCACGTTCTTGAACCTTTCTTTTCTTTCTGTCATAGATTGAACAGTAGAGGCGAAAGACTACATGCCTGTCTTACACCTCTTTTAATCCAGCTCTTGGTTCTTTATCTTCCACTCTTACTGTTCTCTCTTGTTTCTTGTACATATTATATACTACCCATCTTTCCCCTATTTTTCTAAGAATATCGAGCATATTGCACCATTTTACATTGTCGAACGCATCTTTCAGGTCCACAGATCCAATGAACGTCTCTTGTTTTTCTTCAGTCTTGCTTCCATTATCAACTGCAGCGTCAAAATTGCCTCTCTGGTACCTCCACCTTTCCTAAAGCCAAAATGATCTTCATCTAACACGTCCTCAGTTTTCTTTCATATTCTTCTGTATATCATTTCATGCATGAGCTGCTAAGGTGACTTTGGGATAATTGTTGCACTTATCACTTCCTGGTATCTTCGGAATTGCGTAGATCATGTTTTTCCTAAAGTCCGGTGGTTTCTCCTCAGTCTCATGCATTCTACACACCAACTTGAATAGTTGTTTTGTTCTGATGGAATATTATCTATCCCTTCTGCCTTATTCGATCTTAAGTCTTCCAAAGCTCTTTTAAATTATGACTCTAATACTGCATCCCCTATCTCTTCCCTATTGACTCCTGTTTCTTCTTTCACCTCATCATCCGACAAGTCCTGTCCGTCATAGAGTCATAGTGTACTCTTTCCACCTATCGGCTCTCTCCTCTGCATTTAATAGTGGAAATCCCGTTGCACTCACCGCCCTTGCTTTAAATTTCACCGACAGTTCTTTTGCCTTTTCTACTTACTGCGTCAGTCTTCCCGACAATCATTTCTTTTTCGATTTCTTCACATTTTTCATGCAGCCATTTCTTCTTACCTTTCCTGTACTTCCTATTTATTTCATTCCTGAGTGACTTATATCTCTTCTGAATTTCCCTGAACATTTTTGTAAATCTCCCTTCGTCGATTAACTGAAGTGTTTTCTCTGTTACCCACACTTTCTTCGCAGTTTCCTTCCGCGTACCTATACTGTTCTTTTCGACATCCGTGACTGCTCTTTTCAGATGTGTCCATTCCTCTTCAAGTTAGCTGCCTACTGAACTATTCATTATCACAGTATCTATGTCCCCAGAAAATTTCAAGAGTACTCTTCATTCCTTAGTATTTGCGTAATTCACGTCTTTGCATACTGATTCTTCCTCGCTTGTCTCTTAAACTTCAGCCTACTGTTCATCACTATTATATTGTGCTCAGAGCCCTTATCCGTACCTGGGTTCGTCTTACAATCCAATATTTGCTTTCGGAAACTCTGCTGACCGTGACGTAATACAACTGGAATCTTCCCGTATCACCCGGCCTTTTACAAGTATACCTCTACCCCTTTTGAATCTTCAACAGAGTATTCGCTATTACCAGCTTAAATTCATCGCAGAACTCAGTTAGTCTTTTTCCTCTCTTATTCCTAGTATAAAGTCCGTATTCTCCCTCATTCTTCTAGTCCTTCCCCCACAACCTCATTCTATCCCCCATGACTAGTAGACTTTCATGTCCCTTTGCGTGTTGGATTACCGTCTCAGTATCCTAATTTTCTATCTCCTCATTCTCTGCTTGTCACATCGGCATGTATACCTGAACTACTGTTGTCGGTGTCGGTTTTCTGTCGTTTCTGATGAGAACAATCCTATAATTGAACTGTTCACAGTAATTCACACTATCCTACGCTCCTATCCACCTTAGGTTCGCACGGGTAGCACCAAGTCTTTTGTACCTACGGATGGATGGTTTGTATGTCGTAGTGGTAATTTTGTTTATGGACCAGGACATTGAGTTACGCAGATAACATTCGTGCTTCGTTACAACTTGCCGAATCCAGGCCCGTTCTGGCATGAGCATCACAGTTCCTATAGAAGTTCCTGAGATTAGTTAATGATCACATACAACAGCAAAATATGGCGGTGGATTTAATTTATAAAACCTATCTACAGAGAAAGAAGATGTATATAGGTTCTGGTGATAATAATTTCGTGTGGTTCAAGTGCCTGGTACAAGTTTTTCAATTGAGCGTCACTTCGGCAACCTGCGTTTGCATGACCAGTTGTACAACCAGGGAAAGGGGACCTATAGTTTAACTTGGAATCCAAACAATGAGTCGTTTCTGGTAAACATCATTGATAGGTGAACGCTTCGACAAAAGTTGGACAGGAGTTTCCATAGTCTGACCGGGATTCCACCCCGGGACCTTTCAGTTACCATGCTCGCACTTTACCGCTGTTCTCCATCGATGCAGCGGCTATACTGTTAGGTAGCAATGTCATCATTTTCATACTGGTGGGGGCTTTAATTCATTGCTGTTCGGCCAATTTAAATACATAGACCCCCCCTCGGTAATCATTCCAGATATTAGTCAAAACCATATCAGAATCGCTAAAATTAGCCCAAACATACAGACAGGAAGTGTGGCACGAAGATTCAATTTATGTATGTATGAAAGATGGGTGGATAAATAGAAGCACCGAATCTCGCTTAATGTATCACTAAAACAATGCTTAAGCAATTCATCAATAAAAACCTTCACAAACTAACAACTAAGTCATACATCCAGCTGAATTGTGTTTATCATAGGACACTAGCTGACAACTGGACAAACAGACAAAGAAATGAAGAGAAGAAGATGAACGGCCTGTTGTGCTCTCTATAGACTACTGAGTTTTCAAATCCAAGCTTTTGGCGTGTGTGGAAACGCTAGATTACAATCAGTGTGTATCATCACCTTTGATTTATGGCTGCCAGACAAGGACCCTTAACGGCAAAACATTGAGCAACTGAAGCCTAGTTACTGAGCAATGAAAAGATGGTTATGGGAATATGAAGTGAAATTATCACATACACTCGTATGTATGTAAAGCAGGTGACAGACTTCAGTTCATTGGGTACTGGAGAAACGCGGTCTGTCCAGAAAGGAGATTGCTTAAAAAACACTTGTTGGATACATCCTAGACTACTGCTGACGTGCACAGGATCCATACCAAAATGGCTGAAAAGTGTATTTTGAATGTACACAAAAAAGGACAGCATTAGTGGTGACATGTAGAGTATCACAAAAATACCGAGAAACCTGTAGTACTGAATGTAAATACCAGCGGCAGCCACTGATCATGTACTAACGTCCTGCAGCACACTGTAAATATGGCACTAAAATTATGCCACTTCTCCTCGAATGCGTGATGGGATTCGCACTTAAGTTACATTCCTCTTCTAATGCGTGGTGGTATGCAAACGAAACAGACGAAAACATGTTTTGTAGAACCCTTTCGACGATAGAAACCAGTATCGAGCACTGAAATGGTCAGCTGTGTTACTATTAACTCAGGGAAGGGACGCAGCTGTCTGTTTTCCACTGTGCTGGCTCTGATATGACGTCTTCCTTGCCAGCATTAAGGGTGCTCCTTTTCTCATATCACCTGGTGAGTTTTTTTTCTTTTTAGATTGAGTCAGTTATTGTGCAAGCAACGTCGCGAATTCTGTAGATGATCTGCTAAAGAGACCGTTTTCCAGTACATCTTCAAAGAGGAGAAAGTGGGAGTTAGTTACGTAGACCTACTTGTAATTTACACTGAGGTGACAAAATTCATATGATGCCTCCTAGCCGGCTTCGGTGGGCAAGCGGTTCTAGGCGCTTCAGTCCGGAACCGCGCGACTGCTACGGTCACAGGTTCGAATCCTCCCTCGGGCATGGATGTGTGTGATGTCCTTAGTTTAGTTAGGTTTAAGTAATTCTAAGTTCTAGGGGACTGATGACCTCAGATGTTAAGTCCCATAGTGCTCAGAGCCATTTGAACCATTTGATACCTCCTAATATCGTCTCGGGCCGCCTTTTGCCTGGCATAGTGCTACAACCCGACTTGGCATGGATTCAATAAGTCGTTGGAAATCCTCTGCAGAAACACTGAGCCACGCTACATATTTTTTTTTTTTTTTTTTTTTTTTTTGTCATGTCTACTGACTGGTTTTATGCGGCCCGCCACGAATTCCTTTCCTGTGCTAACCTCTTGATCTCAGAGTAGCACTTGCAACCTACGTCCTCAATTATTTTCTTGACGTATTCCAATCTCTGTCTTCCTCTACAGTTTTTGCCCTCTACAGTTCCCTCTAGTACCATGGAAGTCATTCCCTCATGTCTTAGCAGATGTCCTATCATCCTGTCCCTTCTCCTTATCAGTGTTTTCCACATATTCCTTTCCTCTCCGATTCTGCGTAGAACCTCCTCATTCCTTACCTTATCAGTCCACCTAATTTTCAACATTCGTCTATAGCACCACATCTCAAATGCTTCGATTCTCTTCTGTTCCGGTTTTCCCACAGTCCATGTTTCACTACCATACAATGCTGTACTCCAGACGTACATCCTCAGAAATTTCTTCCTCAAATTAAGCCTGTATAGCCGTCCATAATTGCGAAAGTGTTGCTGGTGCAGGATTTTGTGCACGAATTGACCTCTCGATTATCTGCCATATATGTTCGATGGGATTCATGTCGGGCGGCATACGTTGCCAAACCATTCGCTCAAATTGGCCAGGATGTTCTTCAAACCAATCGCACAATTGTGGCCCGGTTACACGGTGCATTGTCATCCATAAAAAGTCCGTCATTGTTTGAGGACATGAAGTCCGCGAGTGGCTGAAAATAGTCTCCAGGTAGTCGAACATAACCATTTCCAATCATTGATTGGGTCAGTTGAACTGGAGGACCTAGTACATTACATGTAAACACATCTCATACCATTACGGAGACTCCACTAGCTTGCACAGTATCTTGTTGACAATTTGGATTCATGGCTTCATGGAGTCTGCGCACCACTCGAACCCTATCAACAGCTCCTAACAACTGAAATCGCGGTTCAACTGACCAGACTACGGTTATCCAGGCATCTAGGGTCCAACCAACATGGTCATGAGCGCAGGAGAGGCGCTGCCGGTGATGTGCTTTTAGCAAAGAGTCACTTGTGTCGATCTCCTGCTGCCATAGCCTGGTAACGCCAGATTTTGCCGCACTATCCGGATGGATACTTTCGTCGTAGGTTCCACGTGGATTTCTGTTTTACTTCACGCAGTGTTACTTGTCTGTTGGCACTGAAAACTCCATGCAGACGATGCTGCTCTCGGTCGTTAAGTGAATGACATCGGCCACTGCGTTGTCCATGGTGAGAGGTAGTGCCTAGAACTTGGTATTCTCGAAACACTTTTGACACGGTGTATCTCAGAATATTGCATTCCCTAACGACTTTCGAAACGGAATGTTGCATGCGTCTAGCTCTGCGTTCAAAGTCTGTTAAATACCGTCGTGCGGCCATATCTTCATCTGAAATCTTTTCACATGAGTCACCTGAGTAGAAATGACTATGTGTTGTGTACGCGATACTAGTGCTACCTGTATATGTGCATATCGCTATCCCATGACTTTTGTTAGTGTAAATATACAAGAGGAGGGCATGGGACGGTGCTCGTCGACGTGGCTCAATCTATGTGAATAGAAGCCGGTAGCTAAGACTTTCAAGTTCCTAGAATATTTCGCCTGTGTGGGCTGTATCAAAAATTAAAACTCTGTCTAAAGATTTGTGAGCTGTATATGAGGGATCTTTTAGCAATACCTGATGCGATGGTGCCATAGTGCAGTGGTCAACCGAATAGACTGGCAAATCGTCGGTTCAGGTTCGAGTGTTGCTGCTACATTTTTCTTTTTTCTCGTGTCGTTTTATTCCTCGTAATGTGAAACTATTAACTACAAAATTTCTGTGTAATAAAATAGGTCAATTTATATAGCTGAAATCAATATATTCAATTTAGTTACAATTACTGCGCTTATAAGTCGCAAGGCTACAACTGATGGTAAAGGAAGCGAGTGTACGAGGAAATGTGGTATAATATTGTATGACAAGAGTTGGACCTGTGTGTGTAATATTCACAATGCACATTTCTGCTTTCCATGTTTATTATTTGGGAACAGCGGTGTGTGCATCACAGGGCTAGTGAAAGACGTAGGACATATTAATGGATTAATAACAAAACACAGCGGAAATCATGAACATATGAACAACATACTTGATCTAAGTGTATTAGGCAAACCTAATATCGCAACAATATTAAGTCGCGCCTATCGCGACGACATAGTGAAACACAATCTGGCTATTTTTGTAATATTGTAGTACATTGGTGAAATTTTGCATGAGTCATCAAGGGTAAATATATCAGCCTTGTCTACCAACATAATTTTTATTAACACCTCATCATTGCATGTTTCAAGATGTCCCGATCGCCAGATCAGTAGTATTAAAAAACAATGTATGGTTTGTTTGTACCACGGATTTGAATGGAAGATATCCTGAAACATGTAATTATGAGATTTTAATAAAAGCTATATTGGTAACCAAGGCTAGTGTAGTTTCTATTCAGTGCTAAAGATCATCGCATATCTCGTAAGAGACTTCTTGTCAAAAGTGATAAACACCTGAAGCAGAAGCCTGAATATATGTCAACTATCCCACAAAAGTCTACTTACAAAGTTTCAGGAACCTGTTTTAAGTTAAGAACCTAAGAATACACTAGAGCCCCATGCATATAACTTTTCATCACTGGGCGACACAGCTCGGTTCCAGTTAACTACACTGCACTTAGTACAGCATTATTAGATTGTACTTATTACAGCACGCACTGAGCTATTTAACTAGTACTCTTCCAGCGCGTCATTTGCAAATGCAACAGGAAGAGACCCTAATACATGAAACTACGGGAAATATACTCTGAAATTCGCTTAAAAGTGGTTTGCGAAACGTTTATATACATGTAGAACAACAAAGTGAGTTAGAAAAGCAAAGAAATAGATCCGGAAATTAACTGAAACGGAAGATGTGATTTGACAGCAATTAAAATGGAGTGCAGCTGGCCAGCGCTTGCAGCCTGACGGATTGATCACAGGGAAGACCTTGAAGTCTATGGCAGGCCTTTGTCCTGCAGTGGACCGATGACTATGGCTACGACGACGCCAATGATGACGACAATGTAGTGACATGGTGATAATGCAACGATATGACGATGACAGTTATTGAAAAGAATTGTCTTTTCTTACGAAACAGGACGTTTCCCTTATACAATTAATATATGCCCAAACTGGATATAAATTAATAATTATTTTGCTTGTTACGCTATGAAACACTGATTTCCTTACCCTGATGGTTTTCACCCTTAACTGACGTAAATATGTTCCAGTCAGACGTTCATCAGCTAGAAACTACAGAAGATTTCGGTGTCGCTAAATATTTAGTACGACCTGCAGTGCCCGCAGTTACCCGGGATGTTTAATATCTTCCATACGAAGTGACTGGTCGTGTGGTTTGTTGATACTCAAACCGAATGGAAGCCGCATGGGAAACTGCAATCGCTTTAAACTGAATGGCATATTTAAATCACTGAGTAAAAACGGAATGCGAGGGATGAATACTTCTTCATTTGCAGCATACCCCATGATGACGGTGGACTCTACTACGTTCGGCAACAGATTCTACACGGCCAGCTCTATTCCGTTGCATCTGTGACAACGGAAACTAATCCATAGCTAAGAATCTTCACTCATGCTTCCTCAAATTCTCGAGATCTCCCTCGTCCGCAATCTAGTGACGTCTCATGTTACCATGTCCAACACAGGTATTGCGGCTGTAATTTCTTCTCGTGATAGGAATTACAGTCAATTTACCATGTCATATTTCGTTTGTTAGTCACTTAATGTTCATTTATTTTCTTCGTTGTCTCATCTGAATGTAGAACGATGCAGGAAATCGGCCAAGAACATTTAT
This sequence comes from Schistocerca americana, assembly GCF_021461395.2. Lineage (NCBI taxonomy): Eukaryota > Metazoa > Arthropoda > Insecta > Orthoptera > Acrididae > Schistocerca > Schistocerca americana. The sequence goes on from NC_060122.1 coordinate 649,539,107, forward strand.
AGATTTTTGTAACAACCTTTCCCCTAAATGTATTACATACATATACGTGTCAAGTCAGATTATGAAATTTTATGTGGAAAACGATGTTCCTCTTATCTCGAAAGTAAAGTCTGCAAAATTTCTACAAGATCGGAATAAAACAGTAGATTTGTATAAATTACAAATGGACACTCTTCTTTATATATACATACGCAAGATGGAAAACGAAGTGCCACTGTTCATCTTGAAGTTGAAGCTGTTGTGTCCACGTTTGCTAACAAATAACTCTAATTTTGGATTGAGACATGTTTCAAAAATGGTTCAAATGGCTCTGAGCACTATGGGACTTAACATCTGAGTTCATTACCCCCTAGAACTACTTAAACCTAACTAACCTAAGGACATCACACACATCAATGACCTAGGCAGGATTCGAACCTGTGACCGTAGCAGTTGCGCGGTTCCGGGCTGAAGCGCCTAGAACCGCTCGGCCACCGGGACATGTTTCGGTGAATTGGTCTGGCGTAACCACAAGCGACGGAGCAAAGATGCGAAATGCAAGAGCAGAGAAGGAGGTAAGGAAACGGCTGCCAATTGTGCGCGGAATTGGACCGCGCTGCGCCAAGAACGACACCTGGAAGAAGGGAATATAAGCGACGCTCCTGCGAGGCTCGGCCAGGCGATCATTGTTGGCAAAACCACCCCCCTTCCTTCCGTCTCCTAGATTTTCTTCTCACTCCGCCCTATCTTCACCCCCACCCTCAAGTACCTTGGCGTCACCCTTGACCGTCGCCTCTCCTGGACCCCCTCCCCCTCATCTCAGGACGATCCAAGCCAAGGCATACTCCCGACTCCGCCTCCTCAAGCTCCTTTCTGGCCGCACATGGGGTCTGGACCCCTCCACAATCCTCCACACCTATTAATCCCTCATCCGCCCCAACCTCTGTTAGGCCCATCCCGCCTGGATCTCCGCCTCTCCTACTTTCTACAAGTCCCTTCAAATCCAGGAACGCCATACGCTCCGCCTCGCCTATCGCATCCGCCTGCAATCCCCCATGTGGCTCGTCTAGGACTTAATTCCTTTCCCACACCCCCTCCTCCTTCTTGAATGGATATGGATCCTTTACACCTGTAGCGAACATGATCCCCCTCACCCACTTGTCTCTCCCATCCTTTCCCACCCCCGTCCGCTGCCGCACCTGTACACCTGCATCCCACCCGCTCTCCATCTTACCACACTCCATACCCTTGCCCCAGGTGGCTTCCGCCAACTTCCCCTCCCAGATGATGCCCTCATAGCCTGAATCTACCCCTCCTACCAGCTTTGATCCTCCCCTTCCTCCCCCAGGGCTCCCTCTTTTCCCCTCTCTCCCTCCTCACTTCCTCCCCTCTCCTCTCTTCCTCTCCTCCCCCCCCCCTTCCCACGATTTCTACACCCCTCCATACCCTCTCCCCCCTCCCTTCTTCTCTCCCACTGGCATCCTCCCCCTCTCCCTTCTCCTCTCCCCTCTTTCCTATGGCAGGCCCCCGACTTTTTCGTGCAAACAGTATGTTTTGGTGCGCCGAAGTTCGTCGCCACTGTGCTAGTGTTTCTCTTCCCATCAGTTCATCAGTGTCTCTCCTTGAGTGCGCTCTTACGTTCTCGTGTGTAGATCTGTGTCTCCGTTTGTGTATAGTGCTGGCCATTTTATACAACCAGTGCGTCCGTGAACGCCTTCCTTTATTTTAATATGTATGTCTCCTGCTGTTATCCTCCATGTATGTTTTTGATTTTATATCTCCCTGTTTAATGTATGTTTTTCTACGGCCGAAGAGCGGCGTAGATAGGTCGCTGTCGGCCTTCCTATAAGTAAAGGTTTTAAAATAACAATAAAGGGAAAAAAAGGCTCGGCCGCTCAGATCGCAACCGGATCCCGGACGTTAGAGATCAGTGACGGGTGTCAACTTGCCTGAACAGTTCACATATCAAGGACTCTAAATTATATTGCAAGTCGCCCTTCGTTTGCGGCTACTATTTGTTTATCTCCAAAGTTAAGTTCTGCAATTGCTTTCTAGAAATAAAACTACTGATGTTATCTGTTTGAATTGTTGTATAGCGTTCTGAGAACGCTGCATCCCATAGGCACCCTATTAGCGACGAATGGGCAAGACCCCACAGTGAAGTTACAGCATCATCAATGTTTTCTTTCATTTTGTTTCTATCAAACAACGAGAAAAATGCCCTTTACTATCTGTACATATACAAACTTTTGTTTTAAGGAAGTATTCACAAATCTGAAAGCAAGGAGCAGCAGAAATGAAATTAGCGGTAAACTTAACATCAAAGTTAGTGACTACGAAGTAGATGGGATTACAGTTTCCTGTGTCTGGAAGAAAACTAGTACATTTTGGACGAAGCAAGGACGTAAAAAGCAGACAATCTCAGGCAAAAAAAGGCATTCCCGGCGAAAAGAAAGCATAGGTTTTAATTTGAGGAGGAAATAACTGAAAATGTGTGGATGTGAATCATGGACTAGGGAAAATCAGAAAAAAATTGAAGCGTTTGAGATGTAGAATTATAGATGAATGTTGAAAATTAAATGAACTGACGAGCAATGAGTCCGCCTCCGTAGCTGCGTGGTCAGCGCGACTGACTAACATGCGAACGACCCAGGTTCGATTCCTGGTCCACCAGTGATTTTTTGTTCCTTGGTTGGAGGACTGGAGCGGGGTGGAGTCGGCCTTGTGATGCCTAGTGAGGAACCACTTGACCGAACAATAGCAGCTCAAGGTCAGGAAAGTCTGACAACATCCGGGAGAGCCGTGTGCTCCCCTCAGGTCTATATCCACAACGCATCCAGTGATGCTATTGGCAGAGGATGATACGGCGGTCGGGCTTCTGCTAGGAAATCAAATGATAAGGACTTCGGACGCCAAGACACTATGTCAGAACGTGTATTTTCAGAAAAAGAAGAACAGGCCGCCTAGCAGAAGACCATAAAAAACAGTGAAGGAAAATCTGTGCGGATGTGCTTGCACGTTACGAGGTTGGCCGCGACAATTTTTTGTCACAGGCGATGAAACATGGGCTCATCACTTCCAACTGGAAACAAAATGGCAATCCATGGAGTGGAGCCACACCACCTCCCCTTCGAAGAGAAATTAAAAGCCGCATCTTCAGCCGGTAAAGTTATGGCGATGGTCTTCTGGGACTCCGAAGGGCTTAGTCTGTTAAATGTCCTCCCTCAGGCAACGATCAACTTTGTACGTGTGTTCTGCTGTCCTCAGGAAATTGAAGAAAGGACATCAGCGTGTTCATTGCCATAGAAATGCAAAAGAACTTCTCCTTCTCAATGACAACGCAAGACCTCACACAAGTCTGCGCACCCCACAGGAGCTCACAAAAGTTCATTGGGCTTTTGTTCCTCATCCATCCTACAGCCCGGATCTCGCACCTTCCGACTACTATCTCTTTTGCCAAAGAAAGGATGCATTCAGAGGGAAGTAGTACGTGGATGATGGAGAGGTTATTGATGCTGCAAAACGTTCGCTCCGACGTCGACCTGTGAGTGGTACCACGCGGGCATAGAGGCCCTCCTAGTAAGGAAGCCGTCGCACTGAACGGAAAGTACGTTAGAGCCAAAAGACAGGGGAATAATATCGTGTATTGGAATCCCGTCTGGTGTTCCAAATGATAAGGACTGCGGATGTCAAGACACTACATCACAACTTCTATTTTCAGAAAACAAAGATCAGGCCTGTACCTCTTTCCTTTGATTTACGCTCAATCAATCTTTCGTACTCAGTTCCCTGGGCATTCTTGTCAACAGATCCTGTAATTCCAATTCCCTGTCATATAGGATAGCAATATCGACTGCGAAGCTTATCACCAACATCCTTTCACAATGAGTTTTAACGTTACTTTTATTTCCTTCATTGCTTCTTCCACATACAGAGGGGCCAGTGGAGGAGGAAGACTGTATCATTGCCACTATCCCCTGTGGCTTTGTGGTCTCAAATTCCCTTTTTTTCGTCCCTAAAGGGCGCTTGATGTAAACGCTCCCAGGGACCAGAAGAAACGGAGTGAAGAGCAGCCGGTGGCCAGTGATGCAGTACAGGCCTGTTCAGAAGGCAGCTAGGAGAGCAAGCCCTCACCTGGGTGGCGAGCGCCCGCGGTAAAATGAAACGGTCAGCGTCGTTACATAGCGCACAGAAACTGCAAACTACTCGCTGCCGTCTAAAGAATGACGTAAGACGCAAGCGTTCATAGTTCATAGCGCACTACTATACTTTTAAGTACAGCAGCCGTTTAAGTACAGCAGACGAGAGCAGCCGTTTTTAAACAGACGAAAAGAAGCGTTATGGCCGGGTTAGGAACTATAGAACGAAAGTCAGACACGTCAACATCAATTTACAAGACGGCAATGCAGGATGTCAAGCTACATTTGCAACCTGTAGATCCACAGTGTGACAAGCAATTGCATGACAAATTTAATAATAAAACAAGTCTTGTCACTCGCACAAAAATGTTTCTCAATTAAGTTTCCACTACTTCACAAGTTTGCAGCTACGATTAAATCGATATTTAGACCTACATGTAAAGACGGGAAAAAATCTCAACATCTAGAATAATTTCGCGACACAAACCAAAGTTGGTAGACGTGTTCATGCATCTGAAAGATAAAATTTCGCGCCGTCTCATAAGAGTGGCGTTAGTAGCGGTTGTGAGCGTTAACTGTCTTTGAGACTGCACGTCGTGAGATAATGTGAGTCAAGAATGGCTTTAACGCGACAAAGAAGCCATTATCAACACCTCACTGAGTTTGAACGAGGCCGTGTAACAGAGCTACGAAAAGTTGGATGTTGCTTCTGCGATACTGCAGAAAGACTTGACATAAATGTAACCACTGAACACGACTGCTGGCAGCGGTGGTTACGAGAGTGTACGGTCGCAAGAAGACCGGGCTCCGGACGGACACTTGGCGCTACTGACAAGGGAAACCCCCCAACGCACCTCCAACAGATTTAGTGGGAAGATGGCCCGTCAAAACTGAACACAGATCAGGCACTAAAACCGAAAGGAAGTGTACTGAGCTTTGAAAAAAATGATAAATAGAAACAGTGAACGGTCCAAGATCAAGGTGTGCAACATCGAGCGAACAGCAAGAACCGCGCCATCGTGGTTATGTGCTCACTGTGTTGGAGTGCGGAGTGGGCAATTCGTGATCAAATCCCCTTCGTGCACCTCTATTTCATAAAATTATGAATTTTCGGTCCGTTCGTTGACGTTTCTGTTCCACTTCTGTAGTCTTGACGATTGTAGTACTACACAGTGATTACAGAACATACGAGGGTGAGTCAAATGAAAACTTTAAATATTTTTTAAATATTATTTATTGTGCGGGAACTGGTACAAAGCTGTATCACTTTTCAACATAATCTCCCCCACGCTCAATTCAAGTCCTCCAGACCTTACAAAGTGCATAACTTCCTTAAGAAAAAAAATCTTTTGGTAGTCCGCGCAACCAATCATGCACCGCGTGGCGTACCTCTTGATCAGAACGCAACTTCTTTCCTCCCATTGCGTCTTTGACTGGTCCAAACATATGGAAATCACCTGGGGCAAGGTCTGGTGGGTATGGTGGTTGAGGAAGACACTCAAAATGCAGGTCTGTGACTGTTGCAACTGTTGTACGGCCAGTGTGGGACCTTGCATTGTCATGTTGCAAAAGGACACCTGCTGACAGCAGTCCACGGCGCTTTGATTTGATTGCAGGCCGCAGATGATTTTTTAGGAGATCTGTGCATGATGCATTGAGACAGTGGCCCCTCTAGGCATGTAATGTTCCAAAATGAGGCCTTTTTCGTCCCAAAAAAGAGTCAGAATAACCTTTCCTGCTGATGGTTCTGTTCGAAACTTCTTTGGTTTTGTTGATGAGGAATGGCGCCATTCCTTACTAGCTCTCTTGGTTTCTGGTTGGTAGAAGTGAACCCAGGTTTCGTCCCCAGTAATGATTCTTGCAAGGAAGCCATCAGCTTCTCGTTCAAACCGCCGAAGAAGTTCTTCACAAGCATCAACACGTCGTTCTCTCTTTTCAGGAGTCAGCTGCCGTGGCACCCATCTTGCAGACACTTTGTGAAACTGGAGCACATTATGCACAATGTGGTGTGCTGACCCATGACTAATCTGTAAACATGCTGCAATGTCATTCAGTGTCACTCGGGTGTTTTCCTTCACTATGGCTTCAGCTACTGCAATGTTCTGTGGAGTCATAACTCGTTGTCCCTGACCTGGACGAGGAGCACCTTCCACTGAAGTCACACGATTTGCGAACTTCGTACTCCATTCGTAGACTTGCTGCTGTGACGAACATGCATCACCGTACTGAATCTTCATTCGTCGATGAATTTCAATAGGTTTTACACCTTCACTATGCACAAAACCGAATAACAGAACGCTGTTCTTCCCTGGCGCAAGTCGCAAGTAGGGCGGCTATCTTTATACTGATACTGCGAAGGTATGTGTGCATCTGCACCATGCTGCCACCTACAGGCCATTCTGCACGCTGTTTTTAGCATGCTTACCAACTTACAGGATAAGGGCGCGAAATTTCGATTTGTTATTACAAATTTAAGGTTTTTATTTGACTCACTCTCTAAGTCACATGGTAAGAATACATTACCGTCGCCAGTAAATGCGATGAATAGTGGGAGCAGACGAGATGACTGTATAAATCCCTCACAGAAATGAAAACAACAAATAAGCGGGTGTGAACAACGTTACAACAAAAGAATTCAAGAACTGGTAGTTCCAGAACGGAACGCAGGAATCATAACATCGGGTACATATATAGAACAGAAGGTATGTATGTCTTTGGGTTCCTTCCTTACACCTCGCTGTTGCAAAACGGACGTTACGCCACGGCACAGACACAAGTCTGAGAACAATGACCGTACAGAAAGTTCATAATTTTATGGAAAAAGAAATGGGTCAAGGAGAGGTTTGGGCAATACAACACTATGACCACATAACCAATACGCTGTCGCTGCACAAACTCACTCGATGTTACATACCTTGTGCTTGGAACGTTCACTATTTCTATTTAGCTTTTTTTTCAGTTCAGCACACCTTCTCTCTGTTTTCTTGCGTGATCTGTGTTCACTTTTTGATGGACTATCCACTGGGCCATCTCATCACTAAATCTGAGGGGAGTGTCATGGGGTGTTTTTCTTGTTAGAAGGAAGATCATGGTGTTCAGTGTATACTCTGGCGCATCGTACTGCGTCTGCAGGAGCAATTAGAGCCCCAGCTGGCACCACAGTGACAGAACTAACTGTTACAAATCGGTTGCTTCAAGGGCAGCTACTACGATCCACACGCCTTATAGCGTGCAGCCCACTGACACCAAACCACCGCCATTTGCAGCTTAATTGGTATCAAGCGAGAGCTCATTGGAGCGCACTTTGCAGATCTGTTGTGTTTTCTGATGAACGGTGGTTCTGCGTCGGTGCCAATGATGGCCGTGTGTTCGTTAAAAGGAGACCAGTTTTCAACGTACAAGCATTTCACATTAGCAATGGCGTACCTCGCGCTTATAGTAACCTGTGGTCTTGCAATCTTAATCACTTAAATATGTTGACATCGTAATAAGTCTTGAAAATCTATTCGGGTTTGTTGCCAAATCCTAAAATCAACTTGATTCGATATTTCGGCGATCCTACTGGTCGCCATCTTCAGGAGAAACCTGCTTCTGCTCAAGATCACGACCAGTTGGATCACCGAAATATCGAATCGAGTTGATTTTAGGATCCGGCAGCAAACCCGAAGAGACTTTCAAGACTTAGATACGTTACCTAGAGAAATTTATTCCAGAAATTTCATTACTGCACATCAATTATTTTTTGTGCTGTTCCTTTTTTCCCGTCATTGTATAAGGAGAAATCAAATGGAGATGAGACAATTGGAAAAAAGTATATAAACTGAGAAGATGGTCAAGTGGTCGATGAGCCTTAACTATATATATGTGGGTCTCACGGGAGGCGCGCCAGAGATAAGTCCCTGCAGTTGCACTATCGTGTGTCCTCGATGGCTCAGAAGGATTCCGGCAAGGTAGCTCAGCGTGTTTCGTCCGAGAGCTGGTTGGCCTCTGTAACAAAAAACTGAGTATAAGGATTAACAAACGATCTTTAACGGATGACATGTGACGTCCGCAACGACCAAACCTGACGATTAAAAAAAAAAAAAAAGATAGAGCGTTTGCCATGTAAGCGGGAGAGTCCCGGTCGGGGCACACATTTTCAACTGACCCCGTTGACTTACATCAACGCCTGTATGCAGCAAGGAATATTCATTTCACTGTAATGTCATTCTAACGAGCTGCATGGTCACCGTTTGTATCTGCTCTTTCGGACATGTCCGAAAGGACAGATACCACCTTCATAAGTAAAAAATTTTTAAATTTTTTCGATCTGTTTCGCTTTTGCTTCCAGTCCCATATATTTGTGTGAGTAATTTTTTTCGGCAGTTAAGAGAAAGAAATCTACCCACAGAAGTTCACTCAGAGCCTGCAGCGTAAAGACTTATCTTCGAATTGGCAGTACTCAGAAAGCGGTACCGCACATTGATGCTTTAAAGAAAAACAAAATAAGTAGAATTATTCATTGACATCCACTCCTTTTATATTTAAATACAGGATAAAGTAGTCATGAAATACAAGTTGATGTCAATTTGAACATCGTCCGAAAACAGCATTCATCATGAAGCTGCATCAGTCGTAACAAATATAATGTTTCGTGCATAGCCGCAGCAGTTTATTCGCCTCATCAAATGTGACAATTGTAAATTTCATTTCACTGTCATTTATCATCAGTATAACACTTGTAACAAATAAATTTGCCATGAAAGGCATTAACTACTGCGAAGCGCTAAATCTCTGTAGAATTAACGACCGGTGAATACAAATCCGCAAACAGTTGTTCTTGTTGGCAAGAGAGACCGCACATTGATATAATTTTAAAAAGGGCGGGAGAGACAGCGTATGGATACATTTTAAGAAAAGAGCGGGAAAGGCCGCGCATTGATAGATTTTGTAATGGTAGCAGGGATTGTCTGCACTAGAAAGCATTGTTGGCAGGAGAAATAGCACTTAAGCGTTCTTGGAAGTCAGTAGTAAGCGAGATGTGAAGCGAGTTGGTAGCAGGTCTGAAGCGAGAGGTTGAGAGGAGCGGCGTGCCTGCCAGCCACTAGCTATGATTTACAAGAGATTATAAACGGATGTACAGAAACATCAACTAATTATTATCATAAGAGGAACTAATATTATTGAATTAATCTTTTGAGAAACTCAAGACTACTGAAGGTATGTTTGCGCATTGCTAGTTGTAAGATTATTGTAAAAGGTAAGTCCCATTTGAACGTTTGTAAAATCATTTCATTCAGAATATGATCAATTTTTGCCAGCAATATTGCACTACTGATTATAATCCATCCCAAAAACCATCAACGTAAAACTTCGCAAAATTTTATTGGTGTCAAGAAAAAGTTTAACTATGAATTACGTAACTTCAGTCAAATTAGTTAAAGAATAACGTCAGCTTTGCTATTAAAGAATAACTACAGCTTTGCTATTAAAGAATAACGTCTGCTTTGGTAATAAATACAGCCACTTATTATGACAGCCCACCAGCAGCTAATAGAGTATAGTAGAACAGAGTAAGTATATTCATGTCGCAGTTCGATGTAGCAGTCAGATGGCGATCCAATAACAGTAAAAAAGGTAAGGAACAGTTTTGGGTTATTGCAGGTAACGACACATTCTATGTTTCGTCGAAATACTCAGAAAATAACTTTTAATAAGCAGCATTTAAATTTGTATGCGAAGATTGAGAAAGAGAATTGATTTCAAAGGGAAGATTTCATTTGTTATTATGCAAAATCCTAATTGAACGTTTCATAGGTTATTGTGAAAGGGAAGGTTGCGTAACAAAAGCGATATAGAGGAGACGGGAAGGTTTCAATGAGAATTGTAAGTTTCGTTTCACTGTCATTTATCTCCAGCATAACACTTGTAGGTAATAAATTTGCCATGAAAGGCATTGATTAGCCACCGCGAAGCGATAAACCTCTGTAGAATTAACGGCCTGTGAATACAAATCCGACAACAGTTGTTCGTGCCAGCTGCACTGTTCCGATTGCTCGTCGCTCTCCCCTCCATCCCTCACTACTCGCCGTGAGATGGCCGGTTGCTCACTGGCAACGAGCGTGAGCCAGCTCGCAAGAGCGGGCCTGATCTAGTGGAATGTTCCGCTTGAGCGCCTCACGTGAGCAGCACAGTAGCAGCCTCGCTAGCGACAACGGGCGGGAACAGGAGGCCCACAATTTGTGGCAGATCCACGTGACACGCGGTTGGCTGGCGGCAGGCAGCGTGTTGGTCCGGAGGCCGCCCAGCTGTTGTCGGAAGGGGGGGGGGGGGAGCTGACACAGAGCTGGAACTCAGCCAGCGTCCTCTGCCACCTGTCTCTTACTGCTGCCCGCTGCCTGCTCCGACACCTGTAGCGGTCGCTGCTCGCCGCTCATGATCAGTCTTGCGGACCACAGTTGGCTACGGTTCACTGGCGTGCTACGCAGTAATGTTAACTAACCACCAGCATTAATCATGTACACTGCATGGTCGGCAGTTTCATTGCTCATAAAACTGCTACATATGATGGTAACTTGTTCAAAGGGGTCCCTTATTTTCACACCGCCTCTCGATATTTATCTTTCTCTTACTTATTTCTACCATTCATTATTTCTGACAGATACATTTCTTGACTGTCACATGTTGATGTTTGGATATTTGATTCAATTTGTTCTACCCTGTTACGAGAACCAGTAGTCCCACTTCTTCATATACCAAGTCCCAGTAAGTTACGTGCATGAGATAAGAACAAGGCAACGTAGCTTCAAGTTAGAGGAAGTTGCCAGGGAAAGTTCGTTGGTTTTCTTCATGCGTGCCGGCTGCTGTGGCCGAGCGGTTCTAGGCGCTTCAGTCCGGAACCGCGCGACTGCTACGGTCGCAGGTTCGAATCCTGCCTCGAGCATGTATGTGTGTGATGTTATTAGGTTGGTTATGTCTAAGTAGTTCTAAGTTCTAGGAGACTGATGACCTCAGATGTTAAGTCCCATAGTGCTGAGAGCCATTTGAGCTATCTTCATGTATACCTGGCTGGAACAAGTCCCAACAACAGTAGCCAAACATCCCTCCGTTTTTAAAATTGTAATTCTGTCAGAGGCAGCAAAGGACTTGGGAGAGTAGTTGAACGGAATGGACAGTGTTTTGAAAGGAGGGTATAAGATGAACATCAACAAAAGCAAAACGAGGATAATGGAATGTAGTGGAATTAAGTTAGGTGGTGCTGAGGGAATTAGATTAGGAAATGAGACACTTAAAGTAGTAAAGGAGTTTTGCTATTTGGGTAGCAAAATAACTGATGATGGTCGAAGTAGAGAGGATATAAAATGTAGACTGGCAATGGCAAGGAAAGCGTTTCGAAGAAGAAAAATTTGTTAACATCGAGTATAGATTTAAGTGTTAGGAAGTCGTTTCTGAAAGTATTTGTATGGAGTGTAGCCATGTATGGAAGTGAAACGTGGACGATAAATAGTTTAGACAAGAAGAGAATAGAAGTTTTTGAAATGTGGTGCTACAGAAGAATGCTGAAGATTAGATGGGTAGATAACATCACTAATGAGGAGGTATTGAATAGAATTGGCGAGAAGAGGAGCTTGTGGCACAACTTGACTAGAAGAAGGGACCGGTTGGTAGGACATGTTCTGAGACATCGAGGGATCACCGATTTAGTATTGGAGGGCAGCGTGGAGGGTAAAAATCGTAGAGGGAGACCAAGAGATGAATACACTAAGCAGATTCAGAAGGATGTAGGCTGCAATAGGTAGTGGGAGATGAAGAAGCTTGCACAGGATAGAGTAACATGGAGAGCTGCATCAAACCAGTCTCAGGACTGAAGACCACAACAACAACAACACTTTGGTTGATCCTGTAGAATTCCACTCGGATCCTTCTAGAACTTACTGCAACTTTTCTTTGTTCAGAAAGTGCCTGTGGACAACGACAACGTGCGCTTAGCACTCCAAGCTTTTTAACCCATTCGCATACAGTTTTTGAGAAGAGATTTGTCACAGCAATGCAATTGTTTTTACGGTGTTCAAAAAATTGCTCTGAGCACTATGAGACTTAACTCTTGAGGTCATCAGTCCCCTAGAACTTAGAACTACTTAAACCTAACTAATCTAAGGACATCACACACATCCACGCCCGAGGGAGGATTCAAACCTGCGACCGTAGCGGTCGCGCGGTTCCAGACTGAAGCTCCTTGAACCGCTCAGTCACAACGGCCGGCTTTTACGGTGTACTTTTGTTTTTCACATATATACGATTATTTACGGAAAGTGCAGAAATATACTTGTTCTAAAGACTTAAATACTATAATCATTTAAACATACTTCCATTGTTTATGATATAATATTAATCGTTTCTCATTCGTCATAAAGCTCACACATACCTTACTTGTGTGTTCTGTGAAACATTTTTCCACATGAAGGGTAACTTAACATATGTTACATTCAAAACAGGATTCCCCACGATTCTCTCGATCACAATAATCTTTACACCTTCTAGAGAGAGCAGTTTTCTTCAGAGTCGGCGTTATTTTCGATGGAAAATGGCACTAACTTCTGTCTCGAACCATTTGTGGATTTTCTGTATTGCTTGGTCATCCCTTACAGTTACTTTCTTCAAGAGCTGCTCTACCGCGTTGAATCGGAACATTGTTGACAAAGGTTCAGTATAGTGGCGTAGAGCGTAGCGAGGGGTATGGAGGGGGGATGCGGAGGGGGAGGGCAAGGTTGTCTATAATGCTCCATTTTCAGAGGAGCGCCAAATTGTATCCAAGGTAAACAAGATTTTTCGGGAGATGTATAATTATTAGAATAAATTCTATTTATTATATTACTGTAAGTGTCTCTTGTGTGTCTGGAGAAGGGGGCGGGGGAGCACCAATGAAATGTAGAGTCCCAGGTACCGAGGAATGGGGGTGGGGACAATAAAGTTTCTTGCCCCGGGTGCCAGTTATGTTCCATACGCCATTGGTTCAGTATGTGGTAAATTACACTTGCATTTCCCATTACCATGTCCGAGAGATAGAAGTATAATTATCTTCTCATGCTCCTTGACTAACTTCTCAGAAATCCACATCACTTGTTCTCGTTTATTGCCTCCTCGCGCGTTCTTCCATACTTTCAGTTTCCCTTTCGCCCAAAATGCTACTGTTTTCATCGCTTGATTGTGCCTTGCTTGCACTGTCGGCGCAGCATTAATCAAATGACTATAGCCACACAGTTCCAGAAAAAAGTTGGATTCTCTCACCTTCAGCTTCTTAGCGGCGAGCCAAGTTATCACTCACTGAGCTTACGAAATACAGACAAAATGCATGTAAATTCGAATTAATCCCTCAGTTGCCCAAACGTATAACTAATGGTGTAGCTGCAGAACTATTACAGAAAGCAGCGAGCTACAGGAAAGTCGCACGTTGCGTCTATAATGCTGCGACGGATGTACCCGGCAATGTACGGCAACCCTCGGTCATCTTATGCGAATGGATAACAGGCATCTGGGATTGGTCAGTCGCCGTTCCTTCGTAATGAAGTAACTCTGCCAACCGTTATAAAAAAATTTTCGAGACATGGGCTGCAGGTGAGTACACACGTTTCTGGTGGAATCTAGTGTTAAATATTAAGTCGGGTTGAGCTTTTGTAATTTACCTGGTCGTTTTAGGAGCGATTCATTGCACTAGTTGTCACTTACGAAGTTTAATTCTTTTCTGTGGAACTTAGAATCACGAATTCGAGTTGTTGCTTGGCATTGTAATAAGTGACTTGGACTCAGTTCTGAGCGAATCTGATAATTTTTCTCCCGTCATGGTGTCAGACACCACGTGGTTACTGACCATTCCAACTTTGATTTAATCTCCCTAGCTGGAAGAATCTCAGGCCCACTAGTCTGCCGGCCGGAGTGGCCGTGCGGTTAAAGGCGCTGCAGTCTGGAACCGCAAGACCGCTACGGTCGCAGGTTCGAATCCTGCCTCGGGCATGGATGTTTGTGATGTCCTTAGGTTAGTTAGGTTTAACTGGTTCTAAGTTCTAGGGGACTAATAACCTCAGCAGTTGAGTCCCATAGTGCTCAGAGCCGTTTGAACCCACTAGTCTATCGAACCCCAGTAGTGAAGGTATAAATTAATACTGTGTGTATTCCTGGAATTTACCGTGGTTTAGGATGAGGGGCTGTCCTTTCTTGTTAATTTACATCTCTATGGAATCCTCATGTGAGTGCATCCCAAACGTATGAAGAGGCTGTTCGCAATGAATTCTCAAGCTAAATTAACGTGATTGTTTCCCCCTTTGTGTGTACTGTTACGCATCGAGAAAGTGGTGGAAGAGGAGAGAGAAATTTTTTCTAACTCCAGCTCATCATTGCTCAAGTACAGGGTAGTGTCAACACTATCCACCCGCTAGGAGTAAGCATTTCGACACAAATAGTCGTTCACCAAGAATGGGACATTAGCACTTCTGTGTGCCAGTCAATGCGAGCTTAGCGGAAAGGTGTAAGAAAGGTGCAGACCAACCTGCCTCTGTTACCCGCATAACACTATATAAGAAGCTCTAGTTAGGACACAACAACACCTACCAGAGATTTGATGAAGCATTTACGATTTTTTTTTTCATCAGTCTACTGACTGGTATTATGCGGCTCGCCACGAATTCCTTTCCTGTGCTAACCTCTTCATCTCAGAGTAGCACTTGAAACCTACGTCCTCAATTATTTGCTTGACGTATTCCAATCTCTGTCTTCCTCTACAGCTCTTGCCCTCTACAGCTCCTTCTACTACCATGGAAGTCATTCCCCCATGTCTTAGCAGATGACCTATCATCCTGTCCCTTCTCCATATCAGTGTTTTCCACATATTCCTTTCCTCTCCGATTCTGCGTAGAACCTCCTCATTCCTTACCTTATCAGCCCACCTAATTTTCAACATTCGTCTATAGCACCACATCTCAAATGCTTCGATTCTCTTCTGTTCCGGTTTTCCCACAGTCCATGTTTCACTACCATACAATGCTGTACTCCAGACGTACATCCTCAGAAATTTCTTCCTCAAATTAAGGCCGGTATTTGATATTAGTAGACTTCTCTTGGCCAGAAATGCCTTTTTTGCCATAGCGAGTCTGCTTTTGATGTCCTTCTTGCTCCGTCCGTCATTGGTTATTTTACTGCCTTGGTAGGAGAATTCCTTAACTTCATTGACTTCGTGACCGTCAATCCTGATGTTAAGTTTCTCGCTGTTCTCATTTCTACTACTTCTCATTACCTTCGTCTTTCTCCGATTTACTCTCAAACCATACTGTGTACTCATTAGACTGTTCATTCCGTTCAGCAGATATTTAATTCTTCTTCACTTTCACTCAGGATAGCAATGTCATCAGCGAATCGTATCATTGATATCCTTTCACCTTGTATTTTAATTCCACTACTGAACCTTTCTTTTATTTCCACCATTGCTTCCTAGATGTACAGATTGAAGAGTAGGGGCGAAAGGCTACAGCCTTGTCTTACACCCTTCTTAATACGAGCATTCGTTCTTGATCGTCCACTCTTATTATTCCCTCTTAGTTGTTGTACATATTGTATACGACCCGTCTCTCCCTATAGCTTACCACTACTTTTTTCAGAATCTCGAACAGCTTGCACCATTTTGTATTGTCGAACGCTTTTTCCAAGTCGACAAATCCTATGAAAGTGTCTTGATTTTTCTTTAGCCTAGCTTCCATTATTAGCCGTAACGTCAGAATTGCCTCTCTCGTCCCTTTACTTTTCCTAAAGCCAAACTGATCGTCACCTAGCGCATTCTCAATTTTCTTTTCCATTCTTCTGTATATTATTCTTGTAAGCAGCTTCGATGCCTGAGCTGTTAAGCTGATTGTGCGATAATTCTCGCACTTGTCAGCTCTTGCCGTCTTCGGAATTGTGTGGATGATGCTTTTCCGAAAGTCAGATGGTATATCGCCAGACTCATATATTCTACACACCAACGTGAATAGTCGTTTTGTTGTCACTTCCCCCAATGATTTTAGAAATTCTGATGGAATGTTATCTATCCGTTCTGCCTTATTTGACCGTAAGTCCTCCAAAGCTCTTTTAAATTCTGATTCTAATACTGGATCCCCTATCTCTTCTAAATCGACTCCTGTTTCTTCTTCTATCACATCAGACAAATCTTCACCCTCATAGAGGCTTTCAATGTATTCTTTCCACCTATCTGCTCTCTCCTCTGCATTTAACAGTGGAATTCCCGTTGCACTCTTAATGTTACCACCGTTGCTTTTAATGTCACCAAAGGTTGTTATGACTTTCCTGTATGCTGAGTCTGTCCTTCCGACAATCATATCTTTTTCGATGTCTTCACATTTTTCCTGCAGCCATTTCGTCTTAGCTTCCCTGCACTTCCTATTTACTTCATTCCTCAGCGACTTGTATTTCTGTATTCCTGATTTTCCCAGAACATTTTTGTACTTCCTCCTTTCATCAATCAACTGAAGTATTTCTTCTGTTACCCATGGTTTCTTCGCAGCTACCTTCTTTGTACCTATGTTTTCCTTCCCAACTTCTGTGATGGCCCTTTTTAGAGATGTCCACTCCGCTTCAACTGTACTGCCTACTGCGCTGTATCTATAGCGTTAGAGAACTTCAAACGTATCTCGTCATTCCTTAGTACTTCCGTATCCCACTTCTTTGCGTGTTGATTCTTCCTGACTAATGTCTTGAACTTTAGCCTACTCTTCATCACTACTATATTGTGATCTGAGTCTATATCTGCTCCTGGGTACGCCTTACAATCCAGTATCTGATTTCGGAATCTCTGTCTGACCATGATGTAATCTAATTGAAATCTTCCCGTATCTCCCGGCCTTTTCCAAGTATACCTTCACCTCTTGTGATTATTGAACAGAGTATTCGCTATTACTAGCTGAAACTTGTTACAGAACTCAATAAGTCTTTCTCCTCTTTCATTCCTTGTCCCAAGCCCATATCCTCCTGTAACCTTTTCTTCTACTCCTTCCCCGACAACTGCATTCCAGTCGCCCATGACTATTAGATTTTCGTCTCCCTTTACATACTGTATTACCCTTTCGATATCCTCATACACTTTCTCTATCTGTTCATCTTCAGCTTGCGACGTCGGCATGTATACCTGAACTATCGTTGTCGATGTTGGTCTGTTGTCGATTCTGATTAGAACAACCCGGTCACTGAACTGTTCACAGTAACACACCCTCTGCCCTACTTTCCTATTCATAAGGAATCCTACACCTGTTATACCATTTTCTGCTGCTGTTGATATTACCCGATACTCATCTGACCAAAAATCCTTGTCTTCCTTCCACTTCACTTCACTGACCCCTACTATATCTACGAGTAGATTGGGCCTTTGCATTTCTCTATTCAGATTTTCTGGTTTCCCTACCACGTTCAAGCTTCTGACATTCCACGCCCCGACTCGTAGAACGTTATCCTTCCGTTAATTATTCAATCTTTTCCTCATTTTAACCTCCCCCTTGGCAGTCTCCTCCCGGAGATCCGAATGGGGGACTATTCCGGAATATTTTGCCAATGGAGAGCTCATCACGACACTTCTTCAAACACAGGCCACATGTCCTGTGGATACATGTTACGTGTCTTCAATGCAGTGGTTTCCATTGCCTTCTGCATCCTCATGTCGTTGATCATTGCTGATTCTTTCGCCTTTATGGGCAATTTCCCACCCCTAGGACAAGAGAGTGCCCTGAACCTCTATCCGCTCCTCCGCCCTCTTTGACAAGGCCGTTGGCAGAATGAGGCTGACTTCTTATGCCGGAAGTCTTCGGCCGCCAATGCTGATTATTTATCAAAATTTAGGCAGTGGCGGGGATCGAACCCGGGACCGAAGACGTTTTGATTATGAATCATAGACGCTACCCCCAGACCACGGGTAAAAACGATACTGAAGCAAACTGATTAGGCCAATACATCAAAACTGATAACCACTGACTACTCGTAATGAGCGAGACCGATTCAGTCATTATAAATGACTTTGTACAACAAAGTTGCTGCTCGATGCCCTTAAGTACTCCATCCAACTAACCTAGAGGCAGTCGAACTGTTGGATCGTTGGTATTCATGATGTTCGCACTTGAGTCTGTGATTATTATATTGTAACATTCTGTGTGAGATTATTCCAGTACTGGTCATCCTCTTGCTGCTTGATGTACTGACCATTGATCCATAACCTGTGAACCAGCATCCACCACTTAAGCCACCACTGATTGTTATTCCATGACTCTACCAACACCATTCTAGTTCAGGGCATCACCTGCTCTGGGACTTCAGCTTAGTTCGGGCCAGACAGCCAATGAAACTGACATACCAGGATGAACATTCAACAGGACATCATGACATCTGACTTTGGAAGACGTCTGATGGGACAGCATGGGTTGACCCAAGAGAGGCAGAGTACTCTCAGGATGGTGTGTGGGCCAAACACACGTGCGCTGCTGCCACTGCCTCATCAGTAGCAAATCAGCAGACGGGAAGCACCTTCCAAACCCAAACCAATGGGTGAGCAACCCGCCACACTCTGAGTCACCGGCTTGCACTCGGGTCTGGTGCACAGATATTCGGCAGCCCTGAGTCTAACTCTAGTTTCAGCAGACTCCCCTCCGGCTTACGAAACTACCAGCTGCCATGGAAGACATGGCGACGAGATGTATTCTGAGAAATAAAATAAGTAGTATTTAATCCTTTTTATTACATATGACCATCTTCACAGGTCCCTCGGCCTCCAACGTGCGAAACATTAAGGATTTCCAGTCTGGTAGTGGACAACCCCTACAGCACGTAAGTGATTAAAGTAGAATAAGGTCGCCTATGTCTTTGCCTGTGTCAAATCCGTTAGCTTTGTAGTAAATGAACGCAGCCTCCTCACCGCATCTTTTAATATTGTTTCGCTTCCTTTCTCTCAGGTAGTTTGGTCATTATCCCAGGAGCTACCGAACACAAAAGATAATCCACTGTGAACAGAAGTACATAGTTCCGTGATCCACAGTTGTACCACATGTTAGAGTGTGTTGTTATTGCTCCTTTGCGTTAGATCAGTTGGTAAATTTAGAACTTAGATGTTTAGCTTTGATAAATCGGGATCCTGTAAGGCCCTTGCAAATGCAATCAACTACTTATGTAACCTTGAGGCGAGATATGGCCAATGAAACCTCACCCAGTGTATTAAATAAGTTTTCTCCCCTTCCCAGAACAGAATATATTCGGGGCTGAAAATGGAAATACAGAGCATCACACGACAGCAAATTAATATACCTCCCTTTCAATGTAGCAAATGTCAAACTGGGATGAAATGTACAACTCGTACATCTACCATAAAATCCATGTGGGTGCATAGTGATATGGTTACGCAGACGCTATATGTGTAGGCATACTTCTTTTCTTGTCATATGTATATATATATATATATATATATATATATATATATATTGTACTATGTAGCACACACCATTCTCACTTTGCAGTTTATAGGTCAATTACACCATACACTCCTCTGCTTATAAAAAGACACCAAATCCTTAAAAAAAAAAAGAAGAAAGAAAGAAAGGTGGTGATGCACTTCAAAATACATCCCACTAACCTAACACCCTAACACCAGTAATTAAGCAACTCAACACATCACGAATATCAACCTAAATCTGTTTTCTATTCGTACTGTTAGTCAATACCACTAAATATCTATTTATGGATGGAAGTTAGGGGTAACGTACTTGAGCACTTTATTTAAGTGCTTTAGTACCCGGCGTTGCCCTGATATTATTTACAATATTTCAGTTCTATTACTCCATCTCCTTGTTCCCATTCTCTCTGTCCACCTCCTCCACCCCCTACTCTCTGTCTTTGACCTCTTCCTCTCTCTGCTCTCCTTCTGCTGCCCTCACTCTGTCCATATCCTCCTCTTTCCTTTCTATGTCTACCTCCTCTCCCAACCTGTCCCTGTCCATCTCCTCCTTCCCTCGTATCTCCCGCAGTATCAGTCGTACAATGACATAACGTTGTAGGTACATTCAGCAACATTCGTGGATACTGTCTGCCACACGTGTTGCGAGTAGGGATAGTAGCAAAGAAGCAGTAAATGTAAAAATCATTATGCCGTTCCTGATGCGACCATTTTACTGCATATCGAATATGTAGTAAGCGACAAACTTTTCTCATTTCATCATTCTGTTGCGGTTGTAAGCGAGAAAAAGTTTCGTCAAGGTTTGAAATTATGTCTAAAGTTTGTTACAAATCACTAAGGTCGCTCGTTCTCAAATACTGGGTAGTGTGCATAGTAGCTGTAATTTATGCGTATACATAAAGCAAAAAATAGTATGCAATTATGGAATGAACACAGAGAACACTATACAAGTAATGTAATCATTACTTTGAATCGTGTAACATAACACAGATCAAATAAAAAAGCATTTTCACAAACATATTAAACCACAAAAAGTCGAAGAGTAAATAGTTTTCTTAAAGAGTAAACATTTTCCTCTAATGCGCGTAATACGACAATCTAACATAACAGTCGCGACACTGTCTCATTTTGTTGCTAGCAGCGATAGCAACGCCCCAAGCGGTTAGCAAGCGACATTTCTGAATACAATATCGGATAAGAGCGAGTACTAATGATTATATTGATTTGTAACGTAGTTTTTGTAATAGTGTGTGTGTGTGTGTGTGTGTGTGTGTGTGTGTGTGTGTGTGTGTTTGTGTATGTGTATGTGGTTCCATAAAAATCGACAAGTAGAAAATGACACCACACTTGTCATTATTTAGTTTCCTAAGGACTCTGGGAGGTACGAAACGGTACAGTACAGGACGATAGATTTGTGATTCTCTTGTAATGTACAAACATTTGCTTAATAATGTCGTTTTCCTTTAATAACAAAAAATTGCTAGTCAGTACCAGAAAACCCGACTTTTTGCAGAAAGACATTGTATATCTACCCAACAAAGAAGAGTTTGTTCGATATTCGGTCAGCTATATCAGTGAATGTCCAACGTAGGAAACCTACAAGGAGTGGAAGACCTACATAATTTAACGTACCAAATAAGTCACCACAACTGCAGCGTAAGGAAAAAGCACAAGCATAAATCATCAAGAGCAATAAAACTCTTTCTCAGCAGTGAAGAAACCAATTCCATAACTGTTGCTCCATCTGAGTTAAAAATTGCAAGAATCTTCAAGGTATTCGCTTTCGAAACAAAAATAATTGCATTTATAAAAATATTCGTGTGTTAGAAATTCGAGTGAAGTGTTAGAATGGGCGAATCATTTTAAGTACTGTATCAAGGAAAGACCCTATGATAATAAGAACAGACAGCAACAGAAATATACGTTTCTCATGCATGAAATGTGTGTTCATATTCTCTTTCGTTATGCGGAATAAGCTGCAAATACATATTCGACAGTATTTTTTCATGAATAGGCCGTAGTATGTTACTGAATCAGAGTGATTCGGCTGTTTCAAATACGTTTCACGATAATTTATGTCTCTTAGTAATTCATTAACGCACTGAACGCAAAACTATAACATCTATTTCGTTAATTAGCTAGAAACTAGTTAAAACAAACATTATGCTTATGATGCATATGACTGCTTTCTCATGGCTTGGAGGCTAGTGTCGCTCCACCTGTCATACGGTAACAACTGTCGTGAACCAACAATAAAAGTCGGAAGTCATCATAGCATAGAGTCACTATAACGTATGGTGAGGTACTGCAGTTTTTCTATTATGAGATGAAGTGTGGAACAATCGTGTTTGATGCTTTCATGTAACCGAGAATACTACTTTTGACCCACGACAATTCTAATTCGTTGCCTCTGGAAGACTAACACAGCAACTGCGGAAATTGATAACACATACTCCAATATAAATGTTATGCAGAAATGCAATGCTCTTTCATCCGTTTGACTCTGTGGAAACAGGTTCAACAGTAGGGAGGAGATAACTGTGTCATCGTCTTACTCCTTATAAATCCGGTCACTTCCTTCAGAAAAACCTTCGTCAACACAATGTTAGCTGTCAAAGTGAACCGTTATATGCAGTTAAACGCTTGGTGTTCTGTTTTAGACTTAGAATTCAAGGATTGTGGTAGAACGACTGATGCTCGTTTCCTCGCCCTTATCTCCTTACCACTCACTTTCCCATATAAATAACAGTCGTTGCATCCCGATTAATTTACAATTATGTATCTACACTCTCAAGTGTCGCATTACTGGTTGGAAATGTGTCCTGGTACTGGTTTGAGCTAAGTGCGTTATAGAAACAATATCCAATACAGTCAAGGCAGGTTACATTTTTGCATGTCCGTGCTACCAGATCGTTAAATTCTGACATCCATAACACTATCATTTTCCATTGTACATCCAGAAGCCGGAAAGTAGATTGCAAAGTTGTAAAATCGAAGAAATTACTATATTTAACAACAATTCATTCAAAAAACGTGGTTAACCGGCGTGTGAACTACTTGAATTCTTACAAAATTTCACATCCTGACCACAAAAACCATTGCTCTGAAAGGTACCCTGCCTCACAAAGGTGATATCCATTTCATTTGTCCTATGTTGCATAAGGCATCGTGTGTGATAATGTGCGTGTCTCTTCGTGTGTGGCTACTTTATGATGTGTTTTGTTTTTTGTCTGTATGTAAATAACTTAGAATCCTCGTGAATGGGGTAGAATGCCATCTTTTCCCACGCTGATCACTTTATCGCACACGTCTACCTATAAATGACAGCTGCCACATTACTCCATGCACCAAAACGTCTACTTCAGGAGGGAACTCCCGTGTATGATCACTCTCCGTCGCTATTTACAGAAACTGCGGATGTCTTCTATTCCCCCTACTGTATCCAGGCTTTTCCATGCATGGTGCTTAAAGCAATTTGTAAACCATTCTGCAACTGGTGTTCATTTACATTAACCCACCTCATCGTTGCTTACACTAATGTTACTATCTCCCCCATAAAGACATCGCGCCTCATTTTGTAAATTTGGTAATATCCCTACATTTGACAGTGTAACATATCCATATCGCTAGGATCTGATACATTTAGACATGACTCCATGGGGTCAAATATATATTCTGATCCTCAGCATGGTAATACCATGATATTCAGTCAAGGAACTTATAACAGTCTTTGCACTATTTACAGTAACATTACTGTCTCCATTGCTAGTCTTCCTCTTGCTTGATGTTAGATAGTCACATATGCTTCAGCTGATTCTGTAGTCCAGGGACTTGATAGATCATAACATATAACTTAACTTCGACCAATCCTTCTTTATATGACATAGCCAAAGGCTTTTTATATTTACTCCCAATGATTCCAGGCGCTCCTCTGATAATTTTGCCCCCCAGTATGTGTGTTTCTGATGCAGTACTGGATGCATGAAGGGGAAAACGACAATTTCATCTTGACATCTGTGTCTAAAATGTCCAATTCTTTCACTACTAAAGCACACATACGTTGTGTCATACTTCTCATACATTAAAGTCCAATGATGATGATGATGATCATGATGATGATGATGAAGTCCCATACTCCGAGGAGCGTAGGGAAAGATGCAGGAGACCCGCACCGCCGAATAGGTAAGGTCCTAGCGGAGGTGGTTTGCCATTTCCTTCCCCCGAGCGTAATGAGCTAGTGAAAAAAATTCAGTTAGTCCCTTTGTATAATGCATTTTTTCGAGGCGTATCTGTAAATCAGTGTAGGCAAGGAATTATAATTGGTTTTCTATCGACGGTTTGTGTGGTAATAGAGTTATATTTGTTTCCCATGCAGTACATCATGATGCAACATAAAGTCAGTGCTAGTGTAGTGGAGTGTGCAGTACAAGATGCCTCTGATGTGCCATGCTCACATCGTGAAGCACTTGTTAACAGATGATACGGAGCTAAATGTGTTAGCAACAGAAATAAAAAAGCGTCTTTTTAACCCTACAGAAGACAGCCGACGTCGACAAATGATGGTATTGTTTGTCGTTTCTACATTTTAGCGTTAAAAGTTTCACAGGAAAAAATAAGTCTATTCACCAGGTGAGCGCTTTCTTTTACAGTATATAAGTTTATGCTGATGCAGGGAATATCTCTTACCTGTTTAACATTCGTCAAATAACAGCTATATCGTATGTCATGGTTCACACACACACACACACACACACACACACACACACACACACACACACGCACACGCATATGCCCCTACTCACATACTGTGCAGTATAAAGATACATGCCATATACGGCAATGTGTATATTTTGACCTCTTAATGCTATTCGTTTTACCTTTGATCCACTGTTGATTATTTTCTGTATGGACATAGTTTATCTATAAGCCCTAACGAGATTGTTTTGTGTGCACGTGATTTCTGATGTCTGTACTCCATGTTGTGGTGTGCTACAGTCGTTAACGCTTCGTTTTACAATAAAGACATGGGTATAACATAACACATTCTTCAGCTATATGAACTAAGATATTAGTGCTAAGATTTTAGTACTTATATTTTATTCTACCTGAGAGCGCCAGCTGGCTGAATGGTTGCGAAGTGATATTGACATGGTTAGCATTTGCTAGTTTACACATGATACTAGATGGAAAGTCCACCTATAATTTCATATTGACAAGTACCAACAAGCTGGGGCTTGGAAAACTTAGTAACAAGCCAGTAGTTTTGCAACCGCTGATTTGGAAGAAACGCACGTGCGCCTTCTGAGGACAGACTGAGGCTTGCAAATAAGCGATTTCAGTCGAATATTTAGAGTAAATGTATATAGAGGACGCTACAAGACGTCTCATACTTACAGTGTGTAGGGAAGCAGCCTACTCACGCTGTAGTAAATTCACATCAGTTTCCATTGTGTGCCAGCCAGTCTGCTGTAACTAGCTCTGACGTCATAAATGTTGCGCAATAACTTAAAAATCAAGCAAATGACCTAAAACTTTTCTAGCATGTCAGGAATAATACTAAATTAATGTGTGTTAAATATCAGTTCGATAACTTCAGCCATTTTCGAAATTTGGACATTTTTCTGAAAAAATCATTGGCGCAACAGAAAAGAGCTAGAGACTTCAAAATTTATATTTAGATTCATCTTTCATAATGATTTAATAAAAACAGTACTTTGGATTTCACAAATTAAGATTTTAGTGGAAATTCATGATTTTCTGGTTTTCATCTCAAAACTGAAGGAAGCAAGATAGATTAAGTAGGCTAATAAATAAGGCTAGGATGTTTAGATTTAAATAGGTTGGAGGTCCGCTATGACTATGAAGATGTGAAAAGTTTCTTTTGAATACCTATAAAATTATAGCGATAGCGGATCTCAAAAGGGCCAGTTCAGAGCTCATCTACTGCGTGCAGTGTAATTTAATTAATTCTCTCGCCCGAAATATTTAACTTAGCCACGTCAAAATTTTATTATCAATACTTACCTGCGTGCTGAATGCACGTTTAAATTAAGAGCTTCATCGGCCATCAGCAAAAGAAGCTATAATTTATTATGTAACTTGAAGTGGTGCGTTACTAGCCCAGCGGCTAGTCGGGAGAGCCGATTTGATCAGGCGTTCCCTTAGCCGTCCGCACCGCGGCTATATATATAAGAACGCTGCGCGAGGAAGGAAGGCCCCAGTTCTCTCCAGACGCTGAATGACACGCCATCTGTGTCGGGAGTCGCGTCGCATCGGTATCACTGCTACAAACAGCCTCGGGTGCCGTATTAAGTTGCTAGAGATACGCGGAACCATGAAAACATTCCAAGTGAAGTGTTAATTCTGGGATGATTTTCATTATCTAGCTTCAGTTTGCGTATTGTCGTATTTTCACGTGCCGTCGCAGGACAGACATTCTACCAATTATTTAGCGTGGCGTTTGATGAAATATCTCATCAAATTATGGCGAGCATTCTTTTTAACATTTAATTCGGACATTTATAGTTGCATCAGCGCATTAGACTCTGAACTGCTCTGTTAGTTAGGTTGTAGGGATACTTGTGTTTTTTATCAGTGAATTTCAGAATATACTCAACTATTTTGGAAAACCGTTTTTGATTAGAAATCCCGGACAATCTCCTAATTCCTCAGAGCTATAAGCTGCAGCTATAATGGTATTCTCAGATGAAGTGGGCACTAGGATCTCTAGTTACTGGCTCCACGTTTTGTTAAATCACTTTCTGGGTGCTAAAAAGTGAATAGAGAGCCAGTGTTGAGAACGGCGAAAGACAGCATTAACAACATTCTAAAAGCCAGAAACTGATTCAACATGCAAGCATTTATACAGCAATTAGATTATATTTTTAGCAAATTGTTCGCCGCCCCACATATGGTGCATCGGCCGGAAATTGTTTCTACATTCAAACAAACATTTATACAACAGTATACCAAATTATTCGCCGCCCCACAAGTGGTTATTTGCGTAAAGAAACAGCTACAGTTATAGCAAATTGCAGAAAATAACCAATACTTTGTCCCCAGTAGTGTTAAATAAGATAAGAAGTCAGTCATTAATTATGGTATTATTTGCTAGCATTTTTCGGTGGGATAGCACCCTGTCATGTACACTCAATTCATCTAGAGAACTAAAACTTTTGCAGAATTTACTATGACATCATTAATTTATATTGTCAAAGTATCTTATCTCATAATATATTTGTGGGAAGGGGAACTCTGCTGCTGATGGTCTTCCACTAGCGTGCTCAGAACACCAATGGCAAAACTCGCGTAATTGGAATAATAATAATGAAATTAATTCATTATTTCTAACAATTACCCACACCCTGACCCTTTCACTACAGAGCAGAGACCTAGAATGGAAAGCATTTTGCCCGAAAGCAGTGGGGCCCCCTGCCAGTTGGCTGGGAGCTTGATGACGTCGCCGTTTCGCAGCTGGCCGAGAGCACAACGGGGGAAGGGTGGTCAGTGACCTTCAGTATAAAAAAGGCAATTGCCTCAGTACCGGAAACTCTGACAGCAGAATGTGCTGACATCAGTGCCATTCGTCATACACTGACACCGAAATTACTGACATAAGCGATTTTATCCAGAACTGACCCTGCCCTTCAACTCTGCACCACTTTGAAATCGTTCCAGTATTGTTATCAGCATGAAAGAGGTCCTATTGCCTTGCTAGGCCGGTTCCTGAAGCGCCATTGTTCGTGAATACCTCAGTGAGAGTACGTGTACTAATGAAATCATTATGTAGTTTGTACATTATTTTATCCTCCACGTTCTGTATCTTCGACATAAAGTATTCACAGCTGCAGTTTTTGATTTGAACATACAGCAGCAGTAGTTACCTAAAAACGAATTAATTCTCACACTGAGTGGGGTCAGAAACAAAGGCATCTACTCCCTTAGACCCATCATTTATTCAAATAAATTATTTTAATTGCTCTATAGTAATTAGCAAGATCGCCATTTTGAATGACTGAATCTCAGAACGTAAGCCTATTCTCTGCTTGGTCTTCTCGTACTTCTATCGAATAATTGTCGTATTGAACTTTCACCATGTTTCCATAAACCTGCTACCCTGAAAGCCAGCACCAATAGTCGATGAAAGCATCCGAGCACATTGTGAGTCCACTTTTCAAAGTTATTTTCATTCTGATAAGTGCACAATCAAATTCAATTTCGACCCCGCTGCGCCGATTATCTTTGTTTGGTATAGACCGCAGTAATGATCGCTCACTCTGGAGAGTGTTTCATTCAGCGTATATATATATATAAAGGGCGTTCGGGGCACAAGTGCAGATACTTCTATTGATGACTCAGAACAATGTAGCGAACAACGTTACGTAAGTACTTACTTTATTTGCACATTAGTAATTATAGCTGTTACGAGCAGTTTGATTTCACATCGGTTACTGCCTCCAAGTACGTGTGGCACAAGCGAACCATTGATGTTTATTTTCCCCTGGTCAGCATGTCAGGTACTGAAGGGTGGAGACATGGATGTGAAACAGAAAGTCTATACTGACAGGCATAGCCCACTTTGTAATGCAGTTACAGCTGTGATTAAGGTACCAATGATCACAACATCTGTACGTATTCTCCTAACACAGACATATGCCTGGAAATGTGTTCCAAAGCAGATACACCCACTTGTAGCTGCAGATAAAATATCTTCGACAGGTTAGGTTTCAATTATTGAAAGCACATATGAGAAGACACCTGGGGGAACTTTGTCTATACTGGTGTTTTCACTCCACCTTCAAGAGAACCTTAACTTTGTCCACGTCGGCAGCCCTCTTACGCATCACTGGCCTCTTGAGTGTGGTGTTAAAACGCTTCTCCGCCCATATTTTCATATGTCCGTTTTTTGCTCATTACCCTCACAGGGATAATTTCCTGCAGTTTGTCCCCATCACCCTTTCATCGCAGAAAAGGCGCTGAAGGAGACGAAGAATAGGAAGGCATGTGTAATTGATGATTTTCCAGCAGAACTGTAGAAGAGTCTGGGAAACAAGGCAAGAAAATAAATAGTCTACCTCTGTAATGAGATATATGACAATGGGAAATGGCCTGAGGACTTCCTTGCAACAGTTATAATACCAATATAGAAAAACAGAAACACTAAAAAATGTGAAGAGCGTAGGACTATCAGTCTAATTTCTCATGCAGCTAAAATGTTGCTGAGAGTGTTGAATAGAAGGCTATATGGCAAGCTGGATAGAGGGATTGCAGAGGAGCAGTTCGGATTTAGAAGAGGAAAAGGAACAAGAGAAGCTATTGACCTTTTCAAAACTATAAGGGAAAGATATACGGAAAAAGGTAGACAATCTTTGCTGTTTTTGTAGATTTAGAAAAGGCTTTTGACAAAGTTCAGTGGAACTACCTGATGGATATTTTGAAGAGGAAAGGAGTAGATTGGAGAGAGAGGTGACTGACACAGGATCTATATTTACACCAGGAAGTAAGGATAAGGATATGAAATGAAACATCAGAAGGAAGCAGCATTGAACGAGGTGTTAGACAAGGATTTTGCCCTTCTCCACTGTTGTTTAATGCATACCTTGAAGAGATTATTGCGAAAGGCGTAGATGGGAAAAGAGGTATGTGTATTGGTTAAAAGAGAATAGAATGTATAAGATTTGCTGATGACATGGTATTAGTGGCAGAAAGTGAGCGGACAGTGAATAACATGCTGAAAGATCTGAATGAAACTTATATGGAATATGGGATGCAAATAAACACAGCAAAAACGTAAAGAATGGTCATCAGTACAAGACGCAGACTGTCCAGTATTAAAATAGAACAATCTACTATTAACCAAGTACGTGCATTTAAATATCTTGGAATCACAATAACTGAAGACTTCAGGTGTCACCAGAAGGTGAAAACTCGAACTACCATAGAGAAGGAGGTATTCAACAGAAAGAGGAGACTGTTATGTGGCAAATTAGATAAAGCTCTATGGAAAAGGCTTGGCAAATGTTTTGTATGGAGTGTGACACTATATGGGTCAGAAACATGGATGCTGAGACGGGAGAATGAAAAAAGGTTAGAAGCATTTGAGATGTTGCAACCTCCCCATGAAAATATGAAAGTGAAAAGAATTGAATATAATTGCAAATAGTGCTAAATGTTAGCTTCCCACAGTAATAAAACTCAATGATGATAAAAATGTGTAAAAATGTTAAGTCCCCACAAAATTAACGTTACGGTGAACCTGATAAATTTTATAAGGACAGCTGCGCTGACCTTAGGCCCTGTGCAATAATTAATCTGATAAATTGATTCTGGGAGGAAAAGCATAGGAAATATTGTTTCAATTGGAATGATTCTTTTCTCAAAAAAGATTGCTTTGAAAACAAAATTATTATTGGGGCACTTCTTGAACAAATTAATTACAATTAACATACATTACATTATCAGATGTGCACAATGCTGCTTCATTACCTTATTTAACAATATACCTCGTCCTGAATCGTGACTAGAGACCCATGTCGACGCCGGCGGACTCCTCACACACAACTTCCGACTGAGTCCAACTCGCAACTGAGCTCTCGCGCGGTCAAGCGCAGACTAACAACGATAAACAACTCTCTGGTCAGAGATTCTGTCATGCCTCGCCATCGCTGGTACTGAATACATAATACGCGTTTCATAGCCCTGCACTGGGGGGGCAAAAATTTGGCAGCGATGGTGAGTCATTTGGACTTGCCATGAGCAACAAAATTCTTTTTTGACTAATTAACTTTACAATCACAGAATATACAGATGTAGAACATGAAGTAAATGTTGTGCACATGCACCGAGTACAAAACATATTAGACAACAACAAAATGTGAGTACAAAACATATTAACAAATGACATAAGTGCACACGCACTGAAAAACTCTTTAGCATTTTCACATCAAGTAAATATAATGGCAAAAAAAATCATGTTGACAAGTGACATAAGTGCACATGCACTGTAGTTCACTGTAGTGCGAACGAAACAGCTTGCTTGTCAGCACTGTACTTGGTTCGGAATCGATGCTGCGATTACGAATATGTGCTCTTCTTGCATGGCGTATGCCGAACAACAATCCTCACCCCTGCGGCAATTCTTTGCATGGCCGAAAGCCACTTCCCCTTGGCAACGATTACACATAGATTTTGCTGGTCCATTCTGGAATGCTCCATGGTTGGTTGTCGTCGATTCTTTCAGTAAATTTCCTTTTGTTGTCCGGATGTCTTCCACGACGTCATCTGCCACCATCCAAGCGTTATCCGCTATCTTTTGCATTGAAGGTCTTCCACAGACTATTGTTTCCGACAATGGCCCACAATTCATGTCCGCAGAATTTCAGTCATTCTGTAAGGCAAATGGTATTCAACATCTGACATTCGCGCCGTTTTCGCCTCAGTCAAACGGTGCCGCTGAACGATTGGTCCGGACTTTCAAATCTCAGATGTTGAAGTTGAAAGAGTCGCATTCTCGGGAGGACGCGTTTTTGCACTTCTTGTCCTCGTATCGCTCTCAGCCCCGAGATGGTCGCTCGCCGGCTGAGATGCTCCACGGTCGTCCTCATCGAACCTTGATGTCTTTGCTACATCCGCCGCATCAGGTTCCTGTGCAGCGGCAGCCACCTGCTTTTGCTCCAGGCGACGTTGCATACTATCGCAACTACCGAGGTTCACGGCGTTGGCTCGCAGGGCGCATTCTTCGCTGCCTCGGCCGCGCTATGTATCTGGTTTTGGGGGCCTCTGGTGAGGTGCGTCGGCATCTCAATCAGCTGCGCCTCTGTCATCGCACGGGTTCTGCCGCTCCCCGTCTGCTTTCAGCGACGGTGCCGTCCGGTCAGCGCCATGGGGACCCATCTACTGGCTCGCCTCATCCCCAGGTGTTACCGACTGTGCCTTCCATTTTACCCCATGGCGACGCGCCGCCGCTGCCGCCTGTTCTCCCGCCAGCGCCGCCCGCAGTGGATGCTTCGCTGCAGCCGCCAAGCACCTTCCTGGGTCGCGCGCCGCCGATCGCTTCCCGTGACCAGCTGTCCTCCGATATGGACCTCTTGCCCGCTCCGGACCAGATGTCGTCTTCGACCGTCGGGTACCCCGACGCGACGGAGGTCGAACCTTCGGCCCCTCCTGTCTCTCTACGGGCGCATACACCGCATGTTGGCGTGCACCCTGGACTAGGTTTTCAGGCGTTTCCTAGCTCCCCTCGGACCGAATGGCAGGGTGCGGGTGGCACAGCCTCGCCTGTTGTTAGGCTCCCCACCTCGTCGCATACGTCAACATGGGGTCCTCCCCACGGCGGGCGGAAGCCTTATAACACCACCGTTCGCCGATTTGCGGGGGAGGAATGTGGTGTCACCGCCAGACACCACACTTGCTAGGTGGTAGCCTTTAAATCGGCCGCGGTCCGTTAGTATACGGCGGACCCGCGTGTCGCCACTGTCAGTGATAGCAGACCGAGCGCCACCACATGGCAGGTCTAGAGAGACGTACTGGTACTCGCCCCAGTTGTACAGCCGACGTTCATAGCCATGGTTCGCTGACAATTACGCTCTCATTTGCCGAGACGATAGTTAGCATAGCCTTCAGCCACATTTGCTACGACCTAGCAAGGCGCCGTATTCAATTGATATTGAGATTCTATTAATGTATCATCAAGAGCGATGTTCTACAAATGTGGATTAAAGTTAAGTTTTCCAGAAGCTACGTACTTTTCTTTATAGCATTCATTACGTATCCTGTTTCAGACCTCACGCCAGCCTGCGTGAGTTTAAGCGCGTGCCTTTCGGCTTCCTCTCATTGTGTCTAGGCTGTCTTGTCTAGACACAACAAATTGCATAAGTGATCATAAAATTAGCAAATGGCATTATAGCATGTTAAATCGTAAAGTATCTTCATTCAATAAAAGGTTTGACGTTTGACCAGTGGTGGTTTCCTTTAGATTTTCTGACTCTCAAAGTTTCGACGTGTACAACATTAGGGTGAGGAATGCTGCGAATGCGATATGGACCTGCGTATAGAAGCTCAAATTTACTGCACCTACCTTTTCCTTTGTTGGATAAATAGTGTGTACGTACTAATATTTTCTGTCCAATGTGAAAGTCACGGCGTGTACAAACCTGTTTTTGCTGTCTTCTCCGGCGTTCTGCGGCATATTTGATGTTGTTCAGCGCAATGTCGATTATTTCGTGGTGTCGTAATCGACGAGATGTAGGAAAATTTACTAATTCTGTAATTTTGTTTGGTGGTTCAACATTTTTCAGTATAACAGACGGAGATAGCATAGTGGATTCATTTGGTATGGAATTAATTACATCTTGGAATGAGAATATGTGTGTGTTCCAATCAATATGTCTTTTGTGGCAGTATATTCTACACAGTTTACCAATTTCTTTCATTAATCGTTCACAAGGGTTCGAAGAAGTATGGTACTTGGATATATAGATCGGAGAAATGTTTCTAGCTCGTAACATACGTGTCCATATAGCAGAACGAAATTGTGATCCATTGTCAGAAATTACTTTCAACACATGCCCTACATGAAATAGAAAATGCTTTACAAATGCTTTCGAAACGGTTTTAGCAGTAGCTTTGCGTAACGGAGTGAAAGTAACAAATTTTGAAATGACAAAGATGTAGCAAAAACGTCTATTAGTTCTCGGAATCGGACCAGAAATGTCTACAGCGGCCATATGTCTTAATTTAACAGGTACAATGGGATATAATGGAGGAATATGTGAAGTTGTGTCTGACTTAGCTTTCTGGCAGATTTTGCATGACGCTAAAACTCGTCGTATACGTTTTTCCATGTTGGTAAAATAACAGTCCTGTCTCAGTATAAGAAAACATTTTCTGGCTCCGTAATGTGCATAACTTAAATGAGTATACCATATTAATTTGTTAACCAGTTCGTCAGGAATGCATAATAACCAATTGTTGCTGTCAGGATGAGAGCGGCGAAACAGAGTGTCATTGCGTACAGTGTAATGGTTTCTAATCGTAACATTATTCTTATCTTGCCAAAGGTGTTTAATTTCTTTCCTCACGTTGTCTTTATTTTGCTCTTTTGCTATGTCCTGTAATGACGACGAAATAAAATTTTCAAATGCAACTTGTTGAATGTACATGACGTTGAAATTTGCTTTGCAGAAGTTGGTTGCGATATCTTGCTGATTGTTGCTGAGAGAACGAGATAGTGCGTCTGCTGTAATATTTTGTGTGCCGGGAATGTGAACAACTGTGAAATTAAATTCCTGTAAATAAAGTTTCCACCTGCTTAACCTGTCGTGTGTAAATTTAGTCGAAAGTAAAAATTGTATCGCTCTGTGATCTGTGTAAACTGTGGTGTGTCTTCCATAAAGAAAATGCCTGAATCTTGTAAAATCCCATACAACACATAACGTTTCCAGTTCTGTAACAGAATAATTTCGTTCAGCAGGTGACAGAATGCGACTTGCAAATGCGATGTTTTTAATTATTGTAGAGCCATCTTCTTCAATTTCCTGAAAAATATGTACTCCTAAAGCGGTGTTAGATCTGTCGGTGGCAATGGAAAAATTTCTGTTAAGATCTGGGTGCGATAAAAGTGGTGCATTCAACAAAGCATGTTTCAGATTCATAAATTCAGAATGTGCTTGCTTATCCCAGGACCAAATAGTGTTTTTACCTGTCAATTGGCATAATCTAGGTGTGTCTAAAGCAGAGTGATGAATAAATTTACGAAAAAAGTTAATTAAACCCAACAAACTGCGTAGTTGCTTCTTCGTTGTAGGAACAGTAATATCGCGTAGAGCTTGAAGTTTTTCCGGATCAGGCGCAATGCCTTCTGCTGAAATTACATGTCCAAGAAATTTTATAGAAGTTTTGCCAAAATGCGATTTACTGAGGTTAACTGTGAGTCTTTGTGCACGAAAAGTTTGTAACAGTTGTTCTAGAATCAGATTGTGTTCAGTCCAGTTAGCTTCTGCAATAAGAATGTCATCTACGTACGTCGTGATTCTGTCTTTAAGTTCTGTCGGAAGTATTGTGTTCAAACCGCGAATAAAAACTGCTGAAGAAATAGTTAAACCGAACGGTAATTTACAAAATTGGTAACAGTCACCAAAACAGAGAAATGCTGTGTACTTTCTGCAGTTCGGATGGAGCTGAATTTGCCAAAATCCTGATTTAAAATCTAATGTAGAATAAATAGCAGTACCGTGAAATTTCTGTAGTAGTTCCTCTAGTGTCTGTGGTCGATCTGTTTCATTAATAATTATGTCATTGATATGACGCGAATCTAGTACGAGGCGAAGTGAGCCATCCTTTTTCTTAACAATATGGAGCGGGTTTATGTAAGGACTAACTGCTGGTTCAATAATTCCTTGGTCAAGCATATCCTGCAATTCTTTCTTAACCAGTTCTCTATGAATATACGGAATGGGATAATGCTTGGCTTTAAATGTGTCGTGCTGTTTAACTTGAAATTCATACATAAAACCGGACATAGTACCAGGAATGTTGTCGAAAACTGGAGCTTGCTGTAAAAGAATTTTGTGTAATTGAGTGCGTTCGTCGTCTGTATTTGCACTGCTTTGTTTAGCTTTATCAGAAATCATCTGTATTACGTCATATTCAGTTTCGTCTGGAGTATTATAGTTATGTACGTACACTCTTTGACATAAAACTCGACCGGCGGCCGGCCGCTTCAGAGGCTAAGTCCGCGCCGATCGTGACATGGGACAATAAAACTGGCCAACTCGCCAATTCTCTAAGTCCGGTTATCTGCACAATCTGGCAACACTGCAGACTGCGGCATTTCCTGGAGGAAAACTTGTCCCATGATAGAGAAACACTAGGCTGATTACGCCTGTGGTCTAGCGGTAGCGTGCGTTGTCTCTGTTCGTAATGGCAGTGGAGCGAGAGCAGCTGGCATAAAATATTTTTATAGCCTCTTCTGTCTGAATGCTGAAGAAGTGAATGTAATGGTAGCGCAGATTCAATCTATTTCACTTTCTGACACACCGATATCAAAATTTTATCCAGTAACGATTTTGCGGCAGATTTCCTGCAGACTGTCCTCCTCTGGACGCCGTATGCGGCAAAGCTCCGGGATCCATTTGCTGGCTACCGGCAGCGGCCGTGGCGACAGCAGCGGCACTGCACTCCCCCGTTCTTTATCGAAAGCGCCTGCTCCCGCTCATCGCTTTTGATGATTTAAAACGCTTTATTATTAAATGTTGCTCCACAGAAAATTTCTACGATTTCCATTCACGCTCAAAAGCAACGGAGACAGACGCCCTGATTAGTAGGCGGGTATTATATTACATTAATCAGCAAGAGCTGAGTATGGCCCGAAATTAATTTTATAGACTGGGACGAAATTAAACCACCTCGCTACATTCGATGAATTTATAAATGCTTCATACCTCGTTTCTTTTCCTTTCAAACTCAATTATTTGTGCAACTTTTGGTCAATGTTCGGATGTTTTCGTCAAGCTGGGGTGAGCGTCTGTGGTGTAAAGTGTATTACAGTTCTTGTTTCATTCCTTATGGTAACTCTATGCGATAAACTGTGTGAATACCTTGCAATGCATGCTCTGTAGCAGCGCTGGAACACTGCACATTTGGAGTTCCATGTATGGGTTCATGAAGTATTTAATGTTGATCGGAAGTGATAGTTAAGGTCATCAGATTTAGAACAGAAAAATTTGTCGTTTTGGAGATTTCAGAGAACGGAAAGGAATTGCTAACGCCGGTGTTAGAAAACGTCTACAGTTAAATGCTATTGCAAAAATTTGGAAGAGGGGAACTGTATTAATCAACATGTGCACTTCATAAACAACCTTCTGACATGTTAGACCTATATGACGAACAAAACTCAAATTTATATCGTTGACAGTCGCTTTGAATCTTTTCAGGATCTATTTTACAGTGAAGCACCTTGGCATTTGCAAAGCAGACATCCATGATATTAACTTAATTTACTAAGTCGAATCGGACGAAGATTGATGTTTAAAGGCATTCTTCAGATTTCGTATAAAGAATTTTTACTAGCCGTTTGCAACTCCATTAATTAAAATGGAAAATAAAAGGTTGTAGTCAGCGGCTTCCACCGAGACTGGAACTGCTATGTCATACAGTACGACCACCGCAACGCACAAGGGAATCTCTTTTTTTTTAATTTTGCATTTTTCTTTTACTTTTTTTGACGATTACCCCTTTTTTTCTCTCTTATTTTAAAGCCCCTTAGGAAAATGGCAATAAAAAAAGAAACTAAGTGCCACCGCCACTTTTCAACCTATAACAAAAAAAAAATCTGGTCCACTTCAGGCGTTGGCTCCTGACTAAACCTACCCCAAGAGCTGCCTATATACCAGGGGAAATATGGGAATTCAAGGTTAGGGCTATCATTACAAACAAAACAAAATCTTCCTTTTTCTGAATTTTATTTTGATTTTGATTTTTGTTTTGTTTATTTTTGTTGTGTAATTGATCAGACGCCTTCTGCGCCCCGCTGGTAATATGTTGAGTCACGTCTTCTCGAAATTGGTGTGTTCCGTTCAGTAGTTCAGAAATGTTCATTGGTTCAAACTGGAAACCTCCTTCACTCTTGGCTTAACACATTCCAGCTGCGAGGCGGGTCGTGGAAAGCAGTCCCAAGGAAGGTCGAGAAAAATTGTCTGTATTTTGGGTGGCGGACAACGACATAATGACGATCGTTGAGGTATGTCCAAAAATCGAGTACAGAGTCTACAGTTTGTCCAACTAGGTAGTGAATGGCATGTCCGCGAATCCAATTCACAGCATTGGTCTTAGTCCGAGGAAAATAGTCACGTCCCGGAACTAATAATGAAAGGGGAGTATTCCGATTCAGAATGTCCCGCGTTAGAAAAGCCAAAATGTGACAAATAACCTCTGAGCTAACGACACACTGGCGATGTTGCCTGAGCCTCAAAACGCAACCTTAAAACACACAAACAGGTGTTACTTATGTGAAGAACACCGTTCTTGGAGTCCAGAAATTAATTATACTTTCTAAGTATCTCATCTTACAGTGGATTCTATCGTACGGGTCTTCGATGTGGAAAACGAATGTCAAGTGAATTTAGCGAGGTAACGCCGGCCTACACCCGGAAGTAAATGCACTATCAGAGTGTTGACAAATACTTGCTACGACGCTGCCATTTCTCGGTTCTCTTACGAGGCAGCTCTTCAGCGAAATGCTTGCAGTGATTCTCCGATACGGTCCTTCAGAGTGGAGACGCGCGCGCACGTTTCGTTTTTATGCGGCGTTCTCCCCTGATGGTTTCTGACGTCGCCTTGTGGGCTATGTCTACATTTGAGACATTCAATTATCATTAATCCAGAATGATACAAGTTTCAGCTTCCGGCGTGGGAGAAGGCTGTTGACGCCGACATTATATCATTTCAACGTAGGGAAAGCAAAACCGGTCATTCAATGTTTCTCATTCAACATAAAGCATGTGAGATAATTTTCCGTAACGTTCAGGTAAGTAAAATACATCTGAAGCTTATTCGAATTGAATATAATGTAAGATACCAAACGCATTGCACCTCGATGTCGAATTTGTCCACGTGCAATCTTTTACAGCATACAAAAAGAATGTCATGATTACCACGAGAATGAAGAAATATGTTGGTACGGATGGAAGCAAGGAGAGACGCAGTCAACAAATATTCGATTCCTAATGACATTCATTTCATTTGAGACGTAAGAAGAGTTAAAGCGGGATATTACTTTCGTTAACACGAAAGATATGCCGCACATATTGATAACGAGGAAGTCAGCGTCTTTATACGTTTCCTCCTTGAAATCTGTATGCTCTCTTATATGCTAAGTAGCCTGATCGTTGTTTCAGTAATGTCACCCTCTTGTTTGACCCCGTAACGATGAACAGATTCCAAATGCATGAAAGTACCTGTTCGAACCCTTCCTGGGTTGCTTTTTGTGTTTTATTGCTTGGAATTCCTGAAGCAGACCACTGTGCCTTCTCCCCTTGTGGGTTAGGTCTCAAAACTAAACCTCTTTTTTTCCAATGGCATAATTTATTCAGACAGCATCAGCACAAGACTGTCAAACAAAGCCTTTCATTTACAGTTGCAACACTCTAACCAGCACTGCCCGAAGTGTAATCCACGGTCATTGTCCGAAATTAGCAGCTTTCTGCTACTGTGGCAAAGTCCGTAATACACTTTCGATTCCGCAGCACCATTTTATCTGGTAACACTGTGTAGTTGCAGAGTTGTGCCAGCATGTCTATCCTCACACTGTCAACTTTATGTATCTCACTTCTCCTGCAGCGTTGATCACGAGGAGCAGAAATAAATGAGTGTATTCTGCATGACGTAACATTCAGTATTCCCTTCTTTCATATCCACTCTTCATGTGCATCGATACCAAATAGGAATGTGAAAACTCTTGCGAGTGAGAGAATGACAATAACAATCGTAACAAGAACAATCAAATAATGAATGATGTTTATTCCAACGCAGAACGAGAATGGCTTTAAATATAAAAATCTATATATATATATATATATCCATATCTATTGATCTTTGAGTTGGCACAATGCAAATATATTCTTAGCATTTAGTTACTGAATTTAGTTCGGGATGTTTGCAGAGAAAAGGAAAAGTCGGTACTTCTCGCTAGTGTAATATAATGTGAACCAGCAACTACCCTTTCCTTAGAACACGACTCAAGCAGGTCCCCAAGTAGGTATCAAGGCACAGCTGCATTCTGTTCCCTGACATTGCTCTGATGACGGTTAATGCAGATAGTTCCGATTATGAAATACAAAACGTATTGCAGGTTAGTTCCTAGGATAGTAACATTAAATTTGCGTTGTAGACGGCACATGAACGTGACAACTATCCATATTACTCATCAATATAAAAAGACAATATTATGGGAATTTAGCAGGACTACTCAACATGAATTCTGAAATTGGGTTACTGACCGCACAGGTGCTAACCGTCGTCAAGAGTATACGATGTCCTAATCGCATTAGGAATATGAAGATCGTCTTCGACAGCTCGCAACTCTCACATTGCTATCTCCACCCTACTCCAGACAGCCCTCGGTGGAGTTGCACTAAGTTGCCTTCAAACCGACAACAGACCACATATTGAAAAATACAAGCAAATTCTCTTGCAGTGTAAGCTTATTGTAACTAATCTAAAAATTATTAGACAGGTACATTGTCCTATCCAAAAAAAGCTGTCCAGCAGGTCCTCTAATCGCTCCTTGGTACAGTCGTTTGACTATTGAAAATGGTTCCAACAAGTCACCACTAGAATACACTGCTCTGTACCGCAATAGCTCTAGATGTAAAGTAATACCACGGTACTACAAATATCAGGGAACACCTTATCAAGACTGCCTTAAGGCTTGTAAGCTCACATTTATTACAATAAATGACATACTTGAAATGTTACCACTCTCATTATTACGTCAGATTGGTAATGCACGTAGTAAGTTCGTCGTATTCATGTTTTCCTCTTCAAAGTAACATACCGTACTTATTATTTAACACAAAATGATATTAAAAATTTAAGTTATTCACGAGCAGCTAGTTGAGAATATGTATGAACTTCAAATGACACGACGAACCGTCTTGTTCCGCATATGGATTCAAACCCAGCTCATGCAGACTAAGCAAAGATTTCGTTACTGACGGAAACTAACAGTCATTCCTGATTAACCATACAGAGAGTGATATACCGCGATTTTAGACAGTATCAGTTAGCAAATATCAACTTTAAATTGCATAACGCAAACACGTTTAACAGACGCGAATTCCTACCCATCATCTATTGTCCCTGTTAACGAACTACGAGAGATGTTAAATATTGTTTCTTCACAAGTAACTTACTTGAAATGCCGTGAGGTAAAGCTTTGTGTTGGACACGGATTCGAATCCAGAACCTAATCGGATTTCTATCGAAGCACAGTCAAATGTGACATATCAGATTTTCGCGGCAGTAGCTAGATGTTTTAACTGAAATGACGAGACGAAACATTAATTTTTTCCTTCCCAGGACTCCTACCCGGCACCTATCGCTGTTATATTCTAGAGAAAACGAACGTTAAATATGGGTTTGTTGCGCCAGCAGTGATATGTGAGCATGTTTGAACTAGAAATAATATGACGAAGAGTTCAGCGCTCAATGGGAATAGAGCCCCACACATATCGTTGTTGACTACACACAAAGAGACGTCAGCTACCGAATTTTTCTCCACCAGCTGCTCAGAATAACATCTTGAACTTACAGTCATCTCGCAAATAGTTCTGTGTCTCACTGGGAGTTAAAAACGTCAGATATCGTTAGTGTTGACAACGAATGAAAATACATTAAAAATCAAAATTCTTATCCACCAGCAGATAGGTGTTCTCATGCTAGAGCTTGATAATACATAATTAAATCTTTACTGCCGGGACAGGATTCGATCCCATTCACGCGTAATATGTGGAGATGTTGAGGAATCTGCAGTTTTGAACAAACAACAAATTGTAGCCGAGCTGTATTGTCACGAAGGGATCAAATTCCGCGTTAAGGGCGGTCTGAGTTGCATTCCCAGTACAGAACCAATCTTATCGACATACAGAAGCTCAGATAAAAGATGGAATAAGTGTCCTGTGACCATACATAGCGTTTGTTTCGTCACTTGAAATAAATAACTAGTATAAGGAAGGTTACTGGTGAAAGAGTTTCTACATGTCGCCACTCCAGGCTTTATTGTGGTTCAACCTACCGTCTACTTGGTAGAGAAGGAAAATCATCTTTAATGTGAATTTTAAGACCACGCTGCCATTACATCTTCTTCACTTGGTGTAGCCAGGAGAGAATGGACTCTGTCTCTCCCTATCTAAAATCATTGACAGAAGTGGGAATCCAACCCAGACCATAGGTATAACAACTACCATCCGTCCAACAGACCACGAAATCCTCTTCTCTCATTTTTCTATCGTAACGCCGTTGCGCCACACTGGATGAGAATTCTGACACACAGGCGTCCTGTAGTAATTTGCACCATGTTCAGTAAATTCATTTACTTGGTTGACCGAATCACCATGAACTAGCTGCCTCGTCTACCCAGTGCATACATTCCACTCTATATTTTGTAATCACCGAAATAAAATCACGTAACCGTCACGTACACAGAACTGCCAACAGTGTAGCATGCAGAAGTTTAAATAGGAAGTGTTCCTTTCCACTTGAGCTATTCTATTGCGCTATCTGTATATAGAAAACGTCGTTCAGTAAAAAAAAAAGAAAAGCTGTAACTGTTTGTCTCTCAGAAGTCAAGACCTGGCCATATGCATAATCTCACAGTGCTGTGGAATCAAAAAGTTCTGGAGGAATAGTTGTCGAGCCCTGGAGCTGTTGTAGCTACGTGTCAGCTAGTAGCGTAGATAAGATGTCGCGAGATCGAATACATTCAGTGCTACATTTTTTAAAACGCAATTCTGCTGTCTGCTGAAGTTGTCAATCTAATGGAACTTTGAACATACTTCCCTTCACTTCGCAACCCAAAGTAGTCGCATGTGGAAAAAGGGCTAACTACTGTGACATTTTGTTCTGTTCAGGTTTAATAGGCAGCAGGCAGCAGATGCATCTCGAAGATGTGTAGGGAGAGCGCATCGTGCCATAATATGTCAGAAAAGTATTTTCTACATTAGCTGTCGTGTGGTAGTGAGATTTTATTCTTCTTCAAACTTTGTTTGACAGCTTTAACTCAGAACAAGTTTTCTACATGCATGTAATCAATGAACTGCACGTGCATTGTCATACTGTCATAGATAACATCAGAGAATTCGCATATATCGTTGATGATTAATTTCTCTCTCGTGTTTACTATTGTTTTAACAACACTGAAGGAAACCTTACGAAAATTGTGCACTGTATTATAAGAAATGAAATAAAACTAACCACGATAACCTTACGACGAAAGTATGTTTTAATAAAACCGAGTATCTGTACACAAATGTGCCTCTATCGACGCGAATTAGTAAAATACTACTCACTTAGATTTTGATTGGGTCTGTGTTTCATTGGTATGCTGTGTCGTACTCAAGAGGTATGCAAATGTGGCATATCATAAATATAGTTACGTATTCCTAGAAACCCAAAATTCGCTTGTCAGCAGCGGAAAGAGGCGTTACCTGTTGTGCAGCACTGTAAGTTTTTCAACATTGCACTATGAGCCGAAAGTATTTTCTTGCGATTTCCTTATTGATGTTTGATCCGACTCCTTGTAGCTCTTTCACAGAAGGGATAAAAACGTTGCACTCAGTGAGACTGGAACTCCAAACCATAACAGACGCTTTTCCACAGGTCAGCGCGTTACCACAGAGCTGGCGAAGGGTATGGGTCTGAGCTTCCTCTTACGAGGGCAATAGTGACTAGAACTCGTAAACCGCTATTTAAGGGTCGAGATTAGTTGCGATTTCCACCTGCAATGACTTTCCTGGGCTGAAAACCGTAAATATAGAATCTTTTGTTACCCTTCAAGCGATAATAACTCAGATTATTCAATGGAAATGACAGGTAATATCAAGTGAACTTTGAGGTTTAATTCCGTGCACACCAGGAAGTAACTCGTCGATCACAGAGTTGCCAAACATACGTTGCCTTGTTGCCAAATCTCAGTTACAGTACCAGCAGGAAGAAGACGAACCGATGTGATCCTACAGCGGGCTGGGAAGTGACCATAGCTGGTGTCTCCAAGTCGCGGCTGCTACGGCCTGGAATACGTGATGCGTCTGACTCGCTTACTGTAAGTAGGTTTA
This sequence comes from Schistocerca americana, assembly GCF_021461395.2. Lineage (NCBI taxonomy): Eukaryota > Metazoa > Arthropoda > Insecta > Orthoptera > Acrididae > Schistocerca > Schistocerca americana. The sequence goes on from NC_060122.1 coordinate 649,582,501, forward strand.
GGGACTGGAGCGTAGTTACTAATAATACTCAGAACTGACTGCAAACTAAGCATCATAAATCAGTAACTCTCATTGTTGTTTTTATATTTCTTTAGTAAGTGTACTCAAAACTACGAAACTCATTCACAGGCGTTTTCGTGCCTCGCCGATAGTCGAGCACAACAAACAAATAAAAATAAAAAAGAATGTTTATATATATATATATATGTGTGTGTGTGTGTGTGTGTGTGTGTGTGTGTGTGTGTGTGTGTGTGAGAGAGAGAGAGAGAGAGAGAGAGAGAGAGAGAGAGAGAGAGAGAGAGAGATAAAAAAGAATGAGAGTGTAAAAAATTGTTGTAAAGAAATTGAATCATGGTATTTAAAGAAATCTTTCAATGTAATGCATTGTAATGACACGTTCCACATCATTACGAAATGTCGTATTCATGATCTATGCAACAAGAAGTAATCTAATGTAATGTAATGTAATCTAAATACATCATATTGATGACTAGCCATAAAGAGTCATGAATTTCCGAAATTTTTGCCAATACCAGTAACCAGATCTAAACTTGAAAATAAAAGACGACAAGTTTTGTAATAAACCGTGACTCCTATCAAGACCCTTTCGTTCCTGTTATCTAACCAAGAAAGATGTCTGATATACCTCCATTCTGAAGTAACAAAGTGTGCATGCATTTAAAGATGAAGTGCATGATGTGAAGTTCTGTGACGGAGATACAAACCCAACACGTAATCGGATTGTTAACTAAGAAAAATCAAATGTTACGTATCGGTTTTTCTTACGAGCCGCTAGGTGTCTGAATCTAAAATAAGGATACAAACTCTTGTGCCTAAGAGACAATCGAACTGCACACCTACCGTGCATCCACGAATGTAGCTTAAGTATTAGTTTCTTACTCACGAGCAGTAAGATGTGTGCGTGTTTGACCAGAAATAACGACACCTGTTGCGATTGTTGGCAACACATGAACAGACATTAAAAATGCGCGTTAATTTTCACTAGCAGGTGGGTGTGCACTTGATAGAGCTGGAAATGAAATTATGAATATTTTTGTACTGGATCAGGATTCGGACCCACATATTTACCTTTGGAGGAGACCTAGAGAAGACTGCAGTCTTGGGAAAAGGAACGAAATGATTGAACTATACTGTTCCGAGAGATTCAGATCCTCGAAAGAGGAGATACGAATGCGAATCACAGTCCAGCACCAAATTTTTCAAGGTCTCTAGTTCAATCAAGTACAAGTAAACTAAGAGCCCTGTCCCTTTAAATGGCTATCGGTTCATCAAACAAAATAAAATTTGCTAATGTAAGTAAGCTTACTGGCGACTGTATTTCTGTTTACAATGACTTCCGCTATGTCATTTCCCAACGTAAATTGGCTCTGACCAGTTGGTAATGAAGGAACGTGATGCTTAATGCTGATTCTGGATTATAACGTCTTTCTCTTGAGGTTACCAGAGGTAAAATAAATCTGTTTGTGCCTCTTAAAAGCAAATGCCTGAACCCACGAATTGCACCTGTGATTGTTCGTTCCACCAGACCATTGTGGCCACGTTTCCCAGCCTCTGGAGTGTGCTGTAACAGATGATGTGCTTAGCTTACAAAATTAATCACGGTGGAAAAAATGCGAGTCTATTAAATGGTTAAGTAGAAGCATGCTTCTGATGCAGAGATTATGCTATTCTCATGTCAGCAGGATGTAAAGACTCTTCTAGGCATCATAGGCTGGATGTGAAGCCCTTTTTGATTTTTCACAAGTTCAGCAAATTTCTTAGTTCGAGAAAATCCACTGTGAAGTGTGAAGTTGCCGGATAATTCGATTATTACAGTTATTATTACTATCATTTAATTCATACCGCTGCTGGAACACAAGTACTTGAAGATCATTTCATGCCTTTTGGTTACTATAGAAGTAGTTTCCCAAGAACAGGTTCTTTCCCTGTCTACGGAATCCTTTTCGTGTTAATATCAAACATCAGCAATTACTCTTAGATTACATTAAAAGTAAAGTAATTGACGAAGACGTTACTTGATGACAAAAACGCGCTGCCTTTCGTCATTTACTTGCACCTAGAAATGGCTATCGAGTACTGACAAACCAAGAGGCAAGAGATCTTACTGCCTTCTGATATACGTCGCTGTCAGTTCTTCCACATGATTTGGTCGACATGACCTGTTTCAAGTTGTGTATGACAGACAATGTTTTAGAAAATCTAGTGTTTCCCTTTGAAATAAACATAAGTATTTTCATTCTAAGCTGTCCAAGTACAAAATTTTCGCAATATTAGTTCAAATTTAATATTCGCTTCTATAATGTAGGAAAGTATTTCACAGTTGCAAAACTCGCATCCAAAACATTGACCTGACCATAAATTCTAGCTCAGAGTGACACCAGTTTAAATAACCTCATGTAGCGAAGACTGTTTGCCAGTGCTCTTTCTCACCGGAAAATACGCAATCCACTCATTTGGCTCCATAAGTACACTGTAACAGTAATTTCTGTCTGAAATTTGTCAGTAAGCTTTTGCCTTCCAACCGGCGAAATACGGCAGAGTGCGGCCGGTAAACAATTCAAAAATCACGAGTTAGTGCCGATAAGACGATTTCTTTAAACATTATCGAAGCTGAGGGAATTTAGTTTCTGCTTAAGTCGTCTTAAGCAGCAACGTTCACAGATATCTCAAATAGGAAAAAGCTCACTATCCAGGTACGAAGGTTGTGAAACAAACTTCCCACAGTTTGTGTCAGGTTGATCTTTTCGTCTGATAACACGGCTTAAGTATTTTGTCTAAGAGGTATCACAAGTAGTGTCCCTGTAGCTGTGGGAATCACTGGTTGAAAACGAGTTTAACACCAATGGGTACAGCGCTGCTAAATATTCCAAATGATTATCAACCTAAGTCTGAGTTCATCCACAAACTGAGGTCAATTTATAACATTGAAGCTAGACTGTGTATCCTTGTCTTCCTTGAGTGGGCATTGGAAGGCGTTTCCACACACGTATACAATACTATGAATACTTCGAACGCTATGGTTAACGTTGCTCTCATAAACTACTTTTGTTTTTTTAATTCTTCTGGGTCTTCAGCGTGCAATATGTGTTGTAGATACAGTCTTAGACCAAAAAATTGACCGCCGAGTCGTTCACGTAAGGTGGACAATACAGTCGTGCTCCTCTCAGAATTCTATGTCTGGCAACATGCTCGATCTGGCAACATGTAGACTGCGGCACTTCCCAGAGGAAGTCTTGACTCCAGTCTTAGTACATTACTCTTCACTACGACCGTAGTCTTGAGGTAAAACGCGAGACCAGATAATATTATATAGTAGATTCGCTTGAATTACACTCATAGCTTCAGCACCGAGAGGAAAGGGGCGATAAAATTTTTGTCGATATGTGCTTTCGGTCGCCAGACGTCGTATTAGCTGGTCTTGCGTTTTACCTCAAGACTACGGTCGTGTTCCAGCAGCGGTATGAATTAAATGATAGTAATAATAACTGTAATAATCGAATTATCCGGCAACTTCACACTTCACAGTGGATTTTCTCGAACTAAGAAATTTGCTGAACTTGTGAAAAATCAAAAAGGGCATCACATCCAGCCTATGATGCCTAGAAGAGTCTTTACATCCTGCTGACATGAGAATAGCATAATCTCTGCGTCAGAAGCTTGCTTCTACTTAACCATTTAATAGACTCGCATTTTTTCCACCGTGATTAATTTTGTAAGCTAATCACATCAGCCGTTACAGCACACTCCAGGGGCTGGGAAATGTGGCCACAATGGTCTGGTGGAACGAACTATCACAGGTCCAATGCGTGGGTTCAGGCATTTGCTTTTAAGAGGCACAAACAGATTTATTTTACCTCTGGTAACCTCAAGAGAAAGACGTTATAATCCAGAATCAGCATTAAGCATCACGTTCCTTCATTACCAACTGGTCAGAGCCAATTTACGTTGGGAAATGACATAGCGGAAGTCATTGTAAACAGAAATACAGTCGCCAGTAAGCTTACTTACATTAGCAAATTTTATTTTGTTTGATGAACCGATAGCCATTTAAAGGGACAGGGCTCTTAGTTTACTTGTACTTGATTGAACTAGAGACCTTGAAAAATTTGATGCTGGACTGTGATTCGCATTCGTATCTCCTCTTTCGAGGATCTGAATCTCTCGGAACAGTATAGTTCAATCATTTCGTTCCTTTTCCCAAGACTGCAGTCTTCTCTAGGTCTCCTCCAAAGGTAAATATGTGGGTCCGAATCCTGATCCAGTACAAAAATATTCATAATTTCATTTCCAGCTCTATCAAGTGCACACCCACCTGCTAGTGAAAATTAACGCGCATTTTTAATGTCTGTTCATGTGTTGCCAACAATCGCAACAGGTGTCGTTATTTCTGGTTAAACACGCAAACATCTTACTGTTCGTGAGTAAGAAACTGATACTTAAGCTACATTCGTGGATGCACGGTAGGTGTGCAGTTCGATTGTCTCTTAGGCACAAAAGTTTGTATCCTTATTTTAGATTCAGACACCTAGCGGCTCGTAAGAAAAACCGATACGTAACATTTGATTTTTCTTAGTTAACAATCCGATTACGTGTTGGGTTTGTATCTCCGTCACAGAATTTCACATCATGCACTTCATCTTTAAATGCATGCACACTTTGTTACTTCAGAATGGAGGTATATCAGACATCTTTCGTGGTTAGATAACAGGGACGAAAGGGTCTTGATAGGAGTCACGGTTTATTACAAACCTTGTCGTCTTTTATTTTCAAGTTTAGATCTGGTTACTGGCATTGGCAAAAATTTCGGAAATTCATGACTCTTTATGGCTAGTCATCAATATGATGTATTTAGATTACATTACATTACATTAGATTACTTCTTGTTCCATAGATCATGAATACGACATTTCGTAATGATGTGGAACGTGTCATTACAATGCATTACATTGAAAGATTTCTTTAAATACCATGATTCAATTTCTTTACAACAATTTTTTACACTCTCATTCTTTTTTATCTCTCTCTCTCTCCCCCTCTCTCTCTCTCTCTCTCTCTCTCTCTCACACACACACACACACACACACACACACACACACACACACACACATATATATATATATATATATATATATATATATATATATATATATATACATTCTTTTCTATTTTTATTTGTTTGTTGTGCTCTACTGTCGGCGAGGCACGAAAACGCCTGTGAATGAGTTTCTTAGTTTTGAAAACACTTACTAAAGAAATATAAAAACAACAATGATAGTTACTGATTTATGATGCTTAGTTTGCAGTCAGTTCTGATTATTATCAGTAACTACGCTCCAGTCCCTAAACCTAGTTACAGTAAGATGATTTTCCTTCTCTACCAAGTAGACGGTAGGTTGAACCACAATAAAGCCTGGAGTGGCGACATGTAGAAACTCTTTCACCAGTAACCTTCCTTATACTAGTTATTTATTTCAAGTGACGAAACAAACGCTATGTATGGTCACAGGACATTTATTCCATCTTTTATCTGAGCTTCTGTATGTCGATAAGATTGGTTCTGAACTGGGAATGCAAATCAGACCACCCTTAACCCGGAATTTGATCCCTTCGTGACAATACAGCTCGGCTACAATTTGTTGCTTGTTCAAAACCGCAGATTCCTCAACATCTCCACATATTACGCGTGAATGGGATCGAATCCTGTCCCGGCAGTAAAGATTTAATTATGTAATATCAAGCTCTAGCATGAGAACACCTATCTGCTGGTGGATAAGAATTTTGATTTTTAATGTATTTTCATTCGTTGTCAACACTAACGATATCTGACGCTTTTAACTCCCAGTGAGACACAGAACTATTTGCGAGATGACTGTAAGTTCAAGATGTTATTCTGAGCAGCTGGTGGAGAAACATTCGGTAGCTGACGTCTCTTTGTGTGTAGTCAACAACGATATGTATGGGGCTCTATTCCCATTGAGCGCTGAACTCTTCGTCATATTATTTCTAGTTCAAACATGCTCACATATCACTGCTGGCGCAACAAACCCATATTTAACGTTCGTTTTCTCTAAAATATAACAGCGATAGGTGCCGGGTAGGAGTTCTGGGAAGGAAAAAATTAATGTTTCGTCTCGCCATTTCAGTTAAAACATCTAGCTACTGCCGCGAAAATCTGATATGTCACATTTGACTGTGCTTCGATAGAAATCCGATTAGGTTCTGGGTTCGAATCCGTGTCCAACACAAAGCTTTACCTGACGGCATTTCAAGTACGTTACTTGTGAAGAAACAATATTTAACATCTCTCGTAGTTCGTTAACAGGGACAATAGATGATGGGTAGGAATTCGCGTCTGTTAAACATGTTTGCGTTATGCAATTTAAAGTTGATATTTCCTAACTGATACTGTCTAAAATCGCGGTATATCACTCTCTGTATGGTTAATCAGGAATGACTGTTAGTTTCCGTCAGTAACGAAATCTTTGCTTAGTCTGCATGAGCTGGGTTTGAATCCATATGCGGAACAAGACGGCTCGTCGTGTCATTTGAAGTTCATACATATTCTCAACTAGCTGCTCGTGAATAACTTAAATTTTTAATATCATTTTGTGTTAAATAATAAGTACGGTATGTTACTTTGAAGAGGAAATCATCAATACGACGAACTTACTACGTGCATTACCAATCTGACGTAATAATGAGAGTGGTAACATTTCAAGTATGTCATTTATTGTAATAAATGTGAGCTTACAAGACTTAAGGACAGTCTTATCTGTGATAAGGTGTTCCCTGATATTTGTAGTACCGTGGTATTACTGTACATCTAGAGCTATTGCGGTACAGTGCAGTGTTTTCTAGTGGTGACTTGTTGGAACCATTTTCAATAGTCAAACGACTGTACCATGGAGCGATTAGAGGACTTGCTGGACAGCTTTTTTTGGATAGGACAATGTTCCTGTCTAATAATTTTTAGATTAGTTACAATAAGCTTACGCTGCAAGAGAACTTGCTTGTATTTTTGAATATGTGGTCTGTTGTCGGTTTGAAGGCAACTTAGTGCAACTCCACCGAGGGCTGTCTGGAGTAGGGTGGAGATAGCAATGTGAAAGTTGCGAGCTGTCGAAGACGATCTTCATATTCCTAATGCGATTAGGACATCGTATACTCTTGACGACGGTTAGCACCTGTGCGGTCAGTCACCCAATTTCAGAATTCATGTTGAGTAGTCCTGCTAAATTCCCATAATATTGTCTTTTTATATTGATGAGTAATATGGATAGTCGTCACGTTCATGTGCCGTCTACAACGCAAATTTAATGTTACTATCCGAGGAACTAACCTGCAATACGTTTTGTATTTCATAATCGGAACTATCTGCATTAACCATCATCAGAGCGATGTCAGGGAACAGAATGCAGCAGTGCCTTGGTACCTACTTGGGGACCTGCTTGAGTCGTGTTCTAAGGAAAGGGTAGTTGCTGGTTCACATTATATTACACTAGCGAGAAGTACCGACTTTTCCTTTTCTCTGCAAACATCCCGAACTAAATTCAGTAAGTAAATGCTAAGAATATATTTGCATTGTGCCAACTCAAAGATCAATAGATATGGATATATATATAGATTTTTATATTTAAAGCCATTCTCGTTCTGCGTTGGAATAAACATCATTCATTATTTGATTGTTCTTGTTACGATTGTTATTGTCATTCTCTCACTCGCAAGAGTTTTCACATTCCTATTTGGTATCGATGCACATGAAGAGTGGATATGAAAGAAGGGAATACTGAATGTTACGTCATGCAGAATACACTCATTTACTTCTGCTCCTCGTGATCAACGCTGCAGGAGAAGTGAGATACATAAAGTTGACAGTGTGAGGACAGACATGCTGGCACAACTCTGCAACTACACAGTGTTACCAGATAAAACGGTGCTGCGGAATCGAAAGTGTAGTACGGACTTTGCCACAGTAGCAGACAGCTGCTAATTTCGGACCATGGCCGTGGATTACACTTCGGGCAGTGCTGGTTAGAGTGTGGCAACTGTAAATGAAAGGCTTTGTTTGACAGTCTTGTTCTGATCTGTCTGAATAAATTATGCCATTGGATAAAAAATCGGTTTAGTTTTGAGACCTAACCCACAAGGGGAGAAGGCACAGTGGTCTGCTTCAGGAATTCCAAGCAATAAAACACAAAAAGCAACCCAGGAAGGGTTCGAACAGGTACTTTCATGCATTTGGAATCTGTTCGTCGTTACGGGGTCAAACAAGAGGGTGACATTACTGAAACAACGATCAGGCTACTTAGCATATAAGAGAGCATACAGATTTCAAGGAGGAAACGTATAAAGACGCTGACTTCCTCGTTATCAATATGTGCGGCATATCTTTCGTGTTAACGAAAGTAATATCCCGCTTTAACTCTTCTTACGTCTCAAATGAAATGAATGCCATGAGGAATCGAATATTTGTTGACTGCGTCTCTCCTTGCTTCCATCCATACCAACATATTTATTCATTCTCGTGGTAATCATGACATTCTTTTTGTATGCTGTAAAAGATTGCGCGTGGACAAATTCGACATCGAGGTGCAATGCGTTTGGTATCTTACATTATATTCAATTCGAATAAGCTTCAGATGTATTTTACTTACCTGAACGTTACGGAAAATTATCTCACATGCTTTATGTTGAATGAGAAACATTGAATGACCGGTTTTGCTTTCCCTACGTTGAAATGATATAATGTCGGCGTCAACAGCTTTCTTCCACGCCGGAAGCTGAAACTTGTATCATTCTGGATTAATGATAATTGAATGTCTCAAATGTAGACATAGTCCACAAGGCGACGTCAGAAACCATCAGGGGAGAACGCCGCATAAAAACCAAACGTGCGCGCGCGTCTCCACTCTGAAGGACCGTATCGGAGAATCACTGCAAGCATTTCGCTGAAGAGCTGCCTCGTAAGAGAACCGAGAAATGGCAGCGTCGTAGCAAGTATTTGTCAACACTCTGATAGTGCATTTACTTCCGGGTGTAGGCCGGCGTTACCTCGCTAAATTCACTTGACATTCGTTTTCCACATCGAAGACTCGTACGATAGTATCCACTGTAAGATGAGATACTTAGAAAGTATAATTAATTTCTGGACTCCAAGAACGGTGTTCTTCACATAAGTAACACCTGCTTGTGTGTTTTAAGGTTGCGTTTTGAGGCTCAGGCAACATCGCAGTGACTATAGTCCGTCTGTGGTCGCCAGTGTGTCGTTAGCTCAAAGGTTATTCGTCATATTGCGGCTTTTCTAACGCGGGACATTCTGAATCGGAATACTCCCCTTTCATTATTAGTTCCGGGACGTGACTATTTTCCTCGGACTAAGACCAATGCTGCGAATTGGATTCGCGGACATGCCATTCACTACCTAGTTGGACAAACTGTAGACTCTGTACTCGATTTTTGGACATACCTCAACGACCGTCATTATGTCGTTGTCCGCCACCCAAAATACAGACAATTTTTCTCGAAATTCCTTGGGACTGCTTTCCACGACCCGCCTCGCAGCTGGAATGTGTTAAGCCAAGAGTGAAGGAGGTTTCCAGTTTGAACCAATGAACATTTCTGAACTACTGAACGGAACACACCAATTTCGAGAAGACGTGACTCAACATATTACCAGCGGGGCGCAGAAGGCGTCTGATCAATTACACAACAAAAATAAACAAAACAAAAATCAAAATCAAAATAAAATTCAGAAAAAGGAAGATTTTGTTTTGTTTGTAATGATAGCCCTAACCTTGAATTCCCATATTTCCCCTGGTATATAGGCAGCTCTTGGGGTAGGTTTAGTCAGGAGCCAACGCCTGAAGTGGACCAGATTTTTTTTTTGTTATAGGTTGAAAAGTGGCGGTGGCACTTAGTTTCTATTTTTATTGCCATTTTCCTAAGGGGCTTTAAAATAAGAGAGAAAAAAAGGGGTAATCGTCAAAAAAAGTAAAAGAAAAATGCAAAATTAAAAAAAAAGAGGTTCCCTTGTGCGTTGCGGTGGTCGTACTGTATGACATAGCAGTTCCAGTCTCGGTGGAAGCCGCTGACTACAACCTTTTATTTTCCATTTTAATTAATGGAGTTGCAAACGGCTAGTAAAAATTCTTTATACGAAATCTGAAGAATGCCTTTAAACATCAATCTTCGTCCGATTCGACTTAGTAAATTAAGTTAATATCATGGATGTCTGCTTTGCAAATGCCAAGGTGCTTCACTGTAAAATAGATCCTGAAAAGATTCAAAGCGACTGTCAACGATATAAATTTGAGTTTTGTTCGTCATATAGGTCTAACATGTCAGAAGGTTGTTTATGAAGTGCACATGTAGATTAATACAGTTGCCCTCTTCTAAATTTTTGCAAGAGCATTTAACTGTAGACGTTTTCTAACACCGGCGTTAGCAATTCCTTTCCGTTCTCTGAAATCTCCAAAACGACAAATTTTTCTGGTCTAAATCTGATGACCTTAACTATCACTTCCGATCAACATTAAATACTTCATGAACCCATACATGGAACTCCAAATGTGCAGTGTTCCAGCGCTGCTACAGAGCATGCATTGCAAGGCATTCACACAGTTTATCGCATAGAGTTACCATAAGGAATGAAACAAGAACTGTAATACACTTTACACCACAGACGCTCACCCCAGCTTGACGAAAACATCCGAACATTGACCAAAAGTTGCACAAATAATTGAGTTTGAAAGGAAAAGAAACGAGGTATGAAGCATTTATAAATTCATCGAATGTAGCGAGGTGGTTTAATTTCGTCCCAGTCTATAAAATTAATTTCGGGCCATACTCAGCTCTTGCCGATTAATGTAATATAATACCCGCCTACTAATCAGGGCGTCTGTCTCCGTTGCTTTTGAGCGTGAATGGAAATCGTAGAAATTTTCTGTGGAGCAACATTTAATAATAAAGCGTTTTAAATCATCAAAAGCGATGAGCGGGAGCAGGCGCTTTCGATAAAGAACGGGGGAGTGCAGCGCCGCTGCTGTCGCTACGGCCGCTGCCGGTAGCCAGCAAATGGATCCCGGAGCTTTGCCGCATACGGCGTCCAGAGGAGGACAGTCTGCAGGAAATCTGCCGCAAAATCGTTACTGGATAAAATTTTGATATCGGTGTGTCAGAAAGCGAAATAGATTGAATCTGCGCTACCATTACATTCACTTCTTCAGCATTCAGACAGAAGAGGCTATAAAAATATTTTATGCCAGCTGCTCTCGCTCCACTGCCATTACGAACAGAGACAACGCACGCTACCGCTAGACCACAGGCGTAATCAGCCTAGTGTTTCTCTATCATGGGAGAAGTTTTCCTCCAGGAAGTGCCGCAGTCTGCAGTGTTGCCAGATTGTGCAGATAACCGGACTTAGAGAATTAGCGAGTTGGCCAGTTTTATTGTCCCATGTCACGATCGGCGCGGACTTAGCCTCTGAAGCGGCCGGCCGCCGGTCGAGTTTTATGTCAAAGAGTGTACGTATCTGTAAACAATGTGGAATTACAGTCTATGTTACGTGTTGCGGAAATGGCCTCTGTGCGATTAATTGTTTGTTCTTCCGCAGATAGTGAGTGCTGAAATTCTATAGCAAATTGTATATTTTCATCCTTCAACATTAAATAGGAATTCTGAAAATCGATAACTGCGTCGTGTTGTACCAGAAAATTCGTACCTAAAATAACGTCTGTTGTCAATAAAGGAACAATCCAAAAATTTGAGTGAAAGGTGTGACCTGCAATACAAAATGATAAATGTGTCTGTAATTTAACATCTACTCCTTTACTCGATACTGCTCCTTTCACTTTCGTTTTGCCTAATAGTAATGTAGGATAGGTATTCTCTTTGTTACACTTGTTGAAAGTTTCTTCATTTATTACTGACATAGGTGATCCAGAATCGATTACTGCTGAAAATTTCGATGAACCAATTTTAATTTCGATGACAGGATGAGAAATGGATTTTTGCACAACTGGTCTTTCCTGCAAAAGAGTGTCTCTGATATCGTCAAAAGTAATTACATTTTCGTGAACAACATTCTGCGTGTCTAAAGTAGTGCTTGTGTTACTGGAAGATGCGATCTGTACAGTATCTAGTCAAATTCTATCTGATGTGTCATTATTTACGGGAGGATTCTGTGGCATTTCGACTATTTGAACTGTTCTGTTATTTCTTCCAGACGTATTACGCTCTGGCTGATACCTACTGTCTGGTTCATTCATCAGAATATGTTGTTGCTGATCATCTTGCTGCTGGTAGGACCGACTGTTATTAAACGTATGTTGGTAATTATGCTCATTGTTTTTACGTCTGTCGTGATAGTCATTCCTATACGGTGCATTGCGATAGGAATTGAAATACTGTCTTTTCTGTACGTAGTTATTTCCTTGCTGCCGTGCGTTACTATTTGTTGTACCTGGGACTATACGTGCACGCGGCGAAACATTAAAGCCTAGTTGACCTTGTGCGTTACATTGTTGGTTAGGTATGCTAACCGGCTGGTTTTGTTGCTGTTGTTGTGAAAAACCTCTATTGTTACTAAAATATGGTTCCTGCTGCTGATAATTTTGACGATACTGATAATTAAAATTTTGTCTGCTATTAAAGTTCTGGTGGTTGTCGTTCCTAAAGCGTCTGTTACTCTTACTATTGAAATTACGTGGTTGATCGTAATTACTGTAAGTTTGCTGGCCTTGGTTATTATATGAAATATTGTTGTTTATGAAGGAATAATCCGATTGCTGTACTTCCAGTAGCTGTAACAGATCTCTGAATGCCGAAATGTTTTCCTTTTGCTGACCCATTACAAGTGACACTCTTAATGATCGTGGCAATTTAGAAATACATAATTGAATGAGTGCAGATTCACTATATGGTTCACTTAAGTACTGGTTTTGTTGGACCATGTGCTCAAAAAATTGCGTGACACTGGGAAAATTCGAGATCTCATAATTCGGTAAACTAATTAATTGGTCTTTAATTCCACGCTGTGTCGTCTTCGACCAATACGCTGACAGAAAAGCATTCTGAAAGTCTTCTACCGAATAGCATTGTCTCGCGATCGGTCTCATATGGGTTGCCGGTTTGCCTTCCAAAAAACTGCAAATAAATTCAAGTTTGTGTGTTACAGGCCAAGTTGGTGGAAAAGCAAAGCTAAATTGTTGTATCCAATCCAGTGGGTGAATCTGTGTTCTGCCATTTTTAAATACTTTAAATTTTCTCACTGATAGAAAATGTTTGAAATCGAAATTATCGTCTCTGTATGACGGAACAGGTTCAGTATTGTAAGAGAATCTATTCATTTGTGCCCGTTTGGAATCTTAAGTCCCGTACTCTCTGTAGGTTACCCAAATTATGCGCGCTGCGTGAGTCTGACAAATGTTCGCAAAGTGGCGTCTGCTGTGATGTGTTAAACCCTGAAACATTTTTTATCTCTGTTACCTCTTGCTGTAAACATGACAATTTTCTACGCAATGTGTTATTAGATGAATCTATGTCATTAATTGTCTGTTGTAGATTTTGGAATTCAGGTGTTTGTTAAACAAAATCGGTGCAGTATCGTCTGATTTGCTCTCATTATTACTTTCAATACCATCAATACGACTGGCCAATTCATCACATTTTTCAGTCAGTATTTTTACCTGATCATCGTTCTTAGTGTCAGAAGCATTAATCTGTTTTTGTAATTTACGTGTGGTTTCGTTCAATTTTTTAACGTCAGCTTTGACGACATCGGAATCCTGTGTTGGTTCTAATTGTTCAAGTCAGTCAGTCACTGTTTGAAAATCTACTGTGTGTGTATCTGTTTTTGATTTAAGGTCAGAAATCTCATCACGTAATTCTGTGTTCAACTGTTTGATGGTATTAATTTCATCGGACACTGAAGCAATATTGTTGTCTATGTACGTTTTTGCTTTCGCAAACAATTTACGTTTGTCTTCCTGTCTCTGTGCAGTGATTGTTTCCATGACTTGACGTTTTACTTTGTTTTGATCCTGTATAAATTTGCGGAAACGCGTATCACTGTTTTGTAGGTGAAGATTTAAACGTTCGTCAATTTGAGTGTTCTGTTGGTCGAATTTCGCGTCAATCTTTGCATCCATTGTGCGCGAAAGTTCTGCTGTAATTACTTTAAACTCGTCGCGTAATTGTGTCGCTTTTTCAGAGCATTGTTTACCGACTGCACTAATTTCCTCTCTAAGTGTTTCTGTTGTAGCTGTTTGCATATCCCTTAATTCTTGAGCAACAGATCTAATTTCTTCGCTACTTTTCCTAGCGCACGTCTCAATTTCCTCGCGTAACTGTTCCTTAGTATCATGACACTGCGCGGCAACATCTCTAATTTGTTCACTAAGCTGTCTGGAATTGTTGTCTAATTTTTCATTTAACTGTCTGGAATTGTTGTCTAATTTTTCATTAAAGTATTGTTTGAGTTTTTCGTTATCTTGTTTGTTATCTTCACTCTGTTGTCTGACCTGTTCACTAAGTTGTTTGTGATTTTTGTCTTGTCTTTCATTCTGTTGTTTGAAATTTTCATTAAGTTGTTGTAGCAATATTGCCATAATTTGATTCAAGCCATTATTACCCACTCTATTCACTGTGCTGTTTGATGACGTACCTGCAATTGTCACGTTTTGTGTGACCATTTGGTCATTCTGTGATTCACCAAAAAGTTTGCCCATCGGATGCGCACTTTTAGTCACTACCTCCGAATTAAATGAATCCGTCGTACTTTCAGTACACTGTTCATTTTCATTGGAAAAATTTGTCTGTACGTTATTTGAATTTTCCAAACCGGGTGTGTTAAGCTGGGCAGCGCTCATTACAATAGAGCGCCCCGCGTCATCAATTGTCGTCAAATTAACAGAGGAGACAATTGAGTTCGTTTGTTCATCATTAAGATAAAAATCATCATTAGTGGTTGGAACGCACTGATTGTCAGTGAACGCAGGATTGTCAACATTACACTGCGTGTCACAAGTACTATCGGTGAAGTTGTTTAAGTCGGTAATTTCATTCATTACACCTCGCGATGCACTATTAATAGTTTTTCGCGGCATGTTTTACTCAAATCACACTTATTCACAAATGAAACAAAGACAATGCAAAATTCTACAAATACAAGTACAACAAAGAGCAACGAATTGCCGATGACCTGTGAAAGAAATTGACAAAATTAGTAAAAGTGTTGCGCCAAATCCTAATTATTTAAGTAAATAAGAGCAGATATCTGGCTACTTTTCAGAAGATTCTCAAAGAAATACGATCCTGGTCTGGATGTCGCCAAGTGTAACCTCACCGTGAAAATATGAAAGTGAAAAGAATTGAATATGATTGCAAATAGTGCCAAATGTTAGCTTCCCACAGTAATAAAACTCAATGATAATAAAAATGTGCAAAAATGTTAAGTCCCTACAAAACTAACATTAAGGTGAACCTGATAAATTTTATAAGGGCAGCTGCGCTGACCTTAGGCCCTGTGCAATAATTAATCTGATAAATTGATTCTGGGAGGAAAAGCATAGGAAATATTGTTTCAATTGGAATGATTCTTTTATTAAAAAAGATTGCTTTGAAAACAAAATTATTATTGGGGCACTTCTTGAACAAATTAATTACAATTAACATACATTACATTATCAGATGTGCGCAATGCTGCTTCATTACCTTATTTAACAATATACCTCGTCCTGAATCGTGACCAGAGACCCATGTCGACGCCGGCGGACTCCTCACACACAACTTCCGACTGAGTCCAACTCGCAACTGAACTCTCGCGCGGTCAAGCGCAGACTAGCAACGATAAAAAACTCTCTGGTCAGAGATTCTGTCATGCCTCGCCGTCGCTGGTACTGAATATATACGCGTTTCAATGTGAATGTGGAGGAGAATGGAGACAATGAGCTGGATGGAAAAAGTGAGTAATGGAAGAGTATTGGAATGGGTCGGTGAGAGAAGATGTCTGCTGAAGGTTATAAGAGAAAGGAAAAAGAAATGGTTGGGACATTCATTGAGAAGGGAGTGCTTGCTAGCAGATGCTTTGGAAGACTAGTTTGTGGGAGAAAACTAAGTGGAAGAAGGAGATACAAGATGATGGACAACATAAAGGGAAGAGGGCATTCTGCAGACCTGAAGAGGCTGGGAGAAGACTGGACAGTCTGGAGAACTACCATGTGAAAACCTGCCTTTTGGCAGAACACTAATGGTGATGATGATGATGATTATGACCCTGCATGTAGGAAACGACGTTGACAGCCTTGAAGATGGGTGACAAATACCAAGAAAGTTCTGGGCTTCAGGAATCTCCAATAGATAGAGGCTGAGGAGCGAGAAACGTGATTATCTGTGAAAGCTTGGCACAAATTTTCATTCGTTGCTTCATTCTGTACATGTACATCATACGTAACTGAGAGTTGGAAAGATCCCTGGACTCACATAGTTTCATTTGATTAAAGCATCTATGCAGTCTGCATACACACACTGGGGTGACAAAAGTTGTGGGATAGCGACGTGGAAATAAGCAGATGGCAGTAGTATCGTGTACTCAAGTTATAAAAGGACGGTGAATTAACGGAGCTGTCATTCAAGAGGAAAGTTCACAAAGAGAGGCAAGACATCACCACGTTGAAAGTTTACAAGGGTGCATCAAAGATGCCGTGAAACTAGGAGCTTACCATATTCTGCGGAAACGGATAGCCCTTCACGAATTACATCTGTGCGTGAAGATGTGGTGCTGGAACCAGTCGAACTCTCTCTAGAAAAGTCGACGAGGAGGCTTCCCACTCACACTTCTGGAATGAGCCACAGTAGTGTTTGGAGAATAATGTATCACATTTCAATGTGCCCGTAGCACCTCCAATAAGCTCAGTGTCCTAGTGATGCTCAGTCTGTAGACTAGAGTTATGTCAGTGGATGAAGCAATAAGCTCTAGGCAACCCTACGTTAGACAATAACATTGTATTTACAGATGAAGCAGGGTTTACTCGTGATGTGTGTAATTATAACAATTCACGGGTTTGCAGTCATCTACGCTCGAACCCACATGTGCATAATTTTACATGTCAGTGGAGTTTCTCATTGAATGTGTGGTCTATGGATGCTAGGCGATCGTCCTTTTGGGCCGAACATATTACAAACAAATCCACCGGATGGGACTACCTTCAGTCCCTGCGGCATTATCTTGCAGAATTGCTTCAGGATCATCCCTTAGAATAACGGCACAGGGTGTGATATATGCATGATAGAGCTTTGTCACATATTGCTGCAACAGTAGACGACATCTAAAGAACCGATACAGCCAAAGATGGATCAGGACTGAAGGACCTTTTCCGTGGCGTCGAAGATCACCTGATCTGAACTGCATAGAATTCTATGTTTGGCGTCACCTTGTAACACCGAAAATCCAGGTAATATACCTTCTGCATCATCAAAATTTTTCGCCTTTTCATATCCGTTGATAACTTCTACAGTACTACTAATTCTGAATATGTAAGTTTTATTACAGAAACTACAATTAATATGTAATGGATGTAATTGTTTATTTATTTCTGACTGTATGTAACTGATTATAATTATAAAGTAAATATTGTAAATTGCTGGGCAACTTACTGTATAGATAGCAACAACGAAATGGGAGTAGCTGTGCCGTTGTTTATCACTACGTATGGGGAGTCTGTCACGCTGCGAAACAAAGAGGAAGCAGAGCAATGTGAGTCTTCAAACAGTACGGAAGTGTTTGTTGGGCGCTCCCATAGACTCGATGTGCAACTACACTGAAGAGCCAAAGAAACGGGTACACCTACCTAATATCGTGGACTCGACTAACATCTGAAGTAGTGCTGGAGGGAAATGACACCATGAATCCTAAAGTGCTGTCCATAAATCCGAAAGAGTACGAAGGTGTGGAGATATCTTCTGAACTGTACGTTCCAAGGAATCCCACTTATGCTCAATAATGTTCATTTCTGGTGAGTTCGGTGGCCAGCGGAAGTGTGTAAATCCGGAAGAGTATTCCTGGATCCGCTCTGTAGCAATTCTGGAAGCGTGAAGTATCGCATTGTCCTGGTGGAATTGCCAACTCCGTCGGAATGCACAGTGAACATGGATGAATGCAGGTGATCAGAAAGGATATTTACGTTCGTGTCACCCGTCATAGTCGTATCTAGACGTATCATGGGTCCCATATCATTCCAGTCGCACACGCCTCACACTATTACAGAGCTTTCACCAGCTTGAACAGTCCCCTGCTGACATGCAGGGTCCATGGATTCATGAGGTTGTCTCCATACCCGTACACGCTCGATAGAATTTGAAACTAGACTCTTTCGACCGTGCAACATGTTCCCAGTCATGAACAGTCCAATGTCGGTGTTGACGGGCCCAGGCGAGACGTAAAGCTTTGTGTCGCGCAGTCATCAAGGGTACATCAATGGCCTTCCGCACCGAAAGCCCGTATCCATGATGTTTCGTTGAACGGTTCGCACGCTGACACTTGTTGATGGCCCAGCATTGAAATCTGCATCAATTTGCGGAAGGATTACACTTCTGTCATGTTTTACGATTCTCCTGAGTCGTTGTTGATCTTTTCCCGGCCGCAGTGATGTCTGCGATTTGAAGTTTTACTGGTTTCCTTATATTCACGGTACGCTCGTGGAATCGTTGTACGGAAAAATCCCAACTTCATCGCTACCTCGGAGATGCTGTGTCCCATCGTTCGTGCATCGACTTTAACACCACGTTCAAACTCATTAAAATCTTGTAACCTGTCATAGTAGCAGGAGTAATCGATCTCTAACAACTGCGTCAGACACTTGTTGTCTTACACAGGCGTTGTCGACTGCTGCGTCGTATTCTGCCTGTTTACGTATTGAGAACACGGTAGGAACAGACAGGCGGAGGAATCTGCAATTCTAACTGTTGGCTATCCCATAGTTATCTGTGTCTCCGGAGAAGACTCGTGGTTCTCAAGCAGCAGCAGCAGCAACAGCGGCAACTCAGATTTGTCGTCGGTTACATTTTTCGTCGTCCGCACAGCTACAACATCGTAAGATCATCAAGTGACAAAATATAAGTAACCTTGTGGAGGCATTACCCAGTAACATTTCTTTCACAAAGTATGACTAACTTGAATAATAACCTGCAATAGTTAAAACTTGTGGGACACCTGTGTTATCATTGTCCTCAGACATTATTACCATGCAGAGTCCTTTTCCTTTCCATGTAATCACCAGGTGACGTAAAAATAGCAAGATCGTTTAACTATTTACTGCCAGTTTTGTTTGCTTGCCAATGACCTGTTTCACGCTAAATATTCTGCCTCAGTAGTTATCCATTCTTGTATTGCATAACAGAGGCTTATCTAATTTGTAATTTTTAAAGTATCTTCTTTCACTTAAAGTAACGTAAATTCTCATCGGCAAAACTAGTGACTAAATATACAGTACAAATTAAGAGTGCGCAATTTCATTTATTCTGTATTTAGCCTAGCGAGGGACTTCTGCTGGCTTTGTAAGTACACTACTGGCCATTAAAATTGCTACACCACGAAGATGACGTGCTACAGACGCGAAATTTAACCAACAGGAAGAAGATGCTATGATATGCAAATGATTAGCTTTTCAGAGAATTCACACAAGGTTGGCGTCGGTGGTGACACCTACAACGTGCTGACATGAGGAAAGTTTCCAACCGATTTCTCATACACAAACAGCAGTTGACCGGCGTTGCCTGGTGAAACGTTGTTGTGGTGCCTCGTGTAAGGAGGAGAAATGCGTACCATCACGTTTCCGACTTTGATAAAGGTCGGATTGTAGCCTTTAGCGATTGCGGTTTATCGTATCGCGACATTGCTGCTCGCCTTGGTCGAGATCCAATGACTGTTAGCAGAATATGGAATCGGTGGGTTCAGGAGGGTAATACGGAACGCCGTGCTGGATCCCAACGGCCTCGTATCACTAGCAGTCGAGATGACAGGCATCTTATCCGCATGGCTGTAACGGATCGTGCAGCCACGGCTGGATCCCTGAGTCAACAGATAGGGACGTTTGCAAGACAACAACCATCTGCACGAACAGTTCGACGACGTTTGCAGCAGCATGGACTATCAGCTCGGAGACCATGGCTGCGGTTACCCTTGACGCTACATCACAGACAGGAGCGCCTGCGATGGTGTAATCAACGACGAACCTGGGTACAGAAATGGCAAAACGTCATTGTTTCGGATGAATCTAGGTTCTGTTTACAGCCTTATGATGGTCGCATCCGTATTTGGTGACATCGCGGTGAACGCACATTGGAAGCGTGTATTCGTCATCGCCATACTGACGTATCACCCGGCGTGATGGTATGGGGTGCCATTTGTTACACGTCTCGGTCACCTCTTTTTCGCATTGACGGCAGTCTGAACAGTGGACGTTACATTTCAGATGTGTTACGACCCGTGGCCCTACCCTTCATTCGATCCCTGCGAAACCCTACGTTTCAGAAGGCTAATGCACGACTCATGTTGCAGGTCCTGTACGGGCCTTTCCGGATACAGAAAATGTTCGCCTGCTGCCCTGGCCAGCACATTCTCCAAATCTCTCACCAATTGAAAACGTCTGGTCAATGGTGGCCGAGCAACTGGCTCGTCACAATACGCCAGTCACTACTCTTGATGAACTGTGGTATCGTGTTGATGCTGCATGGGCAGCTGTACCTGTACACGCCATCCAAGCTCTGTTTGACTCAATGCCCAGGCGTATCAAGGCCGTTATTACGGCCAGAGGTGATTGTTCTGGGTAGTGGTTTGCTCAGGATCTATGCATCCAAACTGCATGAAAATGTAATCACATGTCGGTTCTAGTATAATATATTTGTCCAATGAATACCCGTTTATCATCTGCATTTCTTCTTGGTATAACAATTTTAATGGCCAGTAGCGTATTTATTGTACTTATATTAAAAGTAAAATCAGTTGCTCATTTGCTTAAAGTAAAATCAATCCAATCTTTCAATAATCAAAAGTAAATTACTTCCCTGTTTCTAAATTTTATGAAGTCATTTTTGACATAACGAAGCTTTAGTAAGCGGCAGTCATGTATTCAGGCAGTAACTTCATTTAACTTTCCTTTCAAAATTTAGTGTTTAGAATAAGTAACTGCAAACACTGTGCTTTCTTATTCATTTATTTTCTCTTGAACTGTTGTGTTGTAGAAAAGTGTGACAATCTTCTATTGCTACCCCAGTGCTTATTTGTTTAAATTTTTTCTCCGTTACCTTTCTTGATATTCTGGAGATTCATTGACCCATTGGGTTGGCGATCTTTTAATTATCCTTTTTTTTAGCTTATCAGTATTTTTTTATTATCAGTATATTTTGTATTAAATATTACGTGGTACCCTTCCTGCCCCCCAAACCCACCCCCCTTCCCCCTCCGCCTGTGTGGTGCTTGAGCGACTGCACTATAGTCTACCCATATCAATATTATCGTCAATATTTAGATTAGGTTTGGAATAGATTCTTCCTTCAGATGGATATGTTGTACTCGGATATGTTGTACTCTTTCCTCCAACTAACCGGTGTTATTTTCCTTCGGTAACGTTTTCCTTACTCATTGTAAAATTTCACTAGGCATATGCGATCACCGTTTATTGTATCGCATTCCGCCGATTAAGAAGGGGGAGGTTACAACGTTAAAGGTGTAGCGTAAGCCACTGGGGTTAACACAGTTAAGTAATTGGAGCAGCGACTTGTGAAAAATTTCGAACTGTTCCAGGAATGTTTGAAAGAAATCGAAACACATTATTGCGACAGGTACAGGTACAGGCCTGCATACCTCTTTCAACTACGAGGACAGTCTTGTAAGTGTTGCATGTTACCAAAATATCTAATTATTTTTCTCAGTGTTATATAGTATTGTTATCTATTACCAACTGGTATGACGTTTACACAGAATAAACCAGTAGTGGCTGTTAACCAAAACGTGTATGTTTGCGAACCTATGTTTACTGACTCTTTTGTGCTTCTACTATCGTTTACATTCATTTGCATGTGTTTACGCCATTAATTGTGATACACCCTGTATAAACAGTAATTTACTAGATATTACTGTTGTTGCCACAGTAAATAAGTAAATAAACCTCCTGTGTCGATGTGTGGTCTTCTGGATGTACATCGTGATCCGAGTGATCGTTTCTGCTTTGCGGTGCGTATTTGAGCTTTCATTTCTCTCTCTATCTTTTTTTATACCAGTCTTCTAAACGGTTAGTACAGCCCATCACTATTTCCTCTCCGGTGCAATCTTTTCATATCAGAATAGCATGAAACGTGCTGTATTATTTCTTGCATTCTTTCTCTACAATTACAGTTTTGCCCTTCAACAGCTGCCTGTAGATCTATGATATCTTAAAACATGCTGTGTCATCATGTTCACCTTCTACTTAGTGTTTGCCACCAATTTCTTACGTAATTGATACCATGGAGAATCATTAATGACATCCATGTGTAACAACACATCTCAAACGCTTGGATTACCTTCGTTACAATTTTTCTCTCAAATCTTATTTCGCTTACACTGCATATAATGCTGTGCTCCGGACGTACTTTCTCATAAATTTCTTTCTTAAATTATAGTCTATGTTTTAGTGATTTTCTTAGGAAGGGAATACTTTCTCTGCCTGAACTAATATGCTTTTTACGTCCTACTTGGCTGCGTCATTCATGTGCTATTTTGCTCTTCATCTGCTACTTGGTCTATTGGTGATCTCATTTTGATATCCCTCATGTAGTGTTGGCAGAAGAGCCAACACCGTGTTGCTAGAGGAGGCCGAAGTGCACGCTTTTAAGCTCACGCAGATTGGCGTGAGGTCTGGAACAGTTAAAGGATTTGAGTCTAGCAAATAAAGTACGTAACTGTTGGAATACTTAACTTAAATCCACAATTGGTGTACATCTCTCGTTACTGTACAAGCTTCACAATATTAATTATCAAATGCTATGGCGCCTTGCTAGGTCGTAGCAAATGACGTAGCTGAAGGCTATGCTAACTATCGTCTCGGCAAATGAGAGCGTAGTTGTCAGTGATCCATCTCTGGCTAAGTCGGCTGTACAACTGGGGCGAGTGCTAGTAAGTCTCTCTAGACCTGCCGTGTGGTGGCGCTCGGTCTGCAATCACTGACAGTGGCGACACGCGGGTCCGATGTATACTAATGGACCGCGGCCGATTTAAAGGCTACCACCTAGCAAGTGTGGTGTCTGGCGGTGACACCACACCTCAAAACATTTGAATTCTGTTGTCTCGCTCTCGATTCGTATCCTATGCTCACTAAATAGTTCATTCCATTCTACAGACCCTGTAATTCTGCTTCATAGTAATAGAGGGTGGCAATGCCTTCAGCAAGTCTTATCGCTGATAATCTTTTACCCTGAATTTCAGTCCTGTTTTTCACTGTATTTTCGGTATGCAGCTGAAGCAGACAGCCAGGATCATTGCCTTACCCTGTTTTCAACCCGAGCATTACCCATTTAGTCTTCCATTCTTATCGTCTCTCTTGTTTCTTGTACATACTTTATGTTACTCATCTTTGCCTTTAAATTATATCCATTTTTTGAGGATTTCAAACACTCCATATCACTTTTCATCTTTAAGTTCGTTTCCTAGGTCGGTACATCCTTCTAAAGGCCTTTGATTGTCTTCACGTCTTGCTTTCATAATCAATTGCAACATCAGAACTGCCTCTCTGTTGCCTTTAGCATTCAAAAAACCAAATTAAAGCAGAGCCTCAATTTTCTTTTCCATTCTCATGTGTATTATTCTTGCGAACAACTTCAGTGCATCAGCTGTTGAGCTGATTGTATGACAGTTTTCTCATTTATTTTGTCTTCAGCGTTATGGGAATACTACTCTATAGTCTCATAACGTCTATTATCTACGTTGGATAATCTTCTGTTCGCCATTCCCCACAAAGATTTTACATATTCTGGAAGAATGTTATCTGTCCTTCCTGTCTTCTTTAATAGCAAGTATTCCAAAGCTATGATTTTATTACAGGATGCTCTATAGCTTTTAAACGATAGCTATTCCTTCTTTTATCTCATCGCCAAACAGTTCATCCCCCTCGTAGCGATCTTCAGTATACTCTTTCCTTCTCTCTGCTCTTTCCTTTGCATTTAATATTGCAGTTTATTTTGCACTCTTAATATTGACGCATTTGTGGCAGATGTTTCGCTGGGAAGCCTTTACACATCCTCCATACCGTCCCGATCTCCCTTCACGGGATTTCGATATTTTTGGAACTCTGAAGAAAGACATTCGTGGCTGTCGGTTAGTTGCGGTAGAAGAGGTGCACGTTTGGATACAATCGTGATTCCGTATGCAACGGTAAACATTTTTCCATGAAGGTATTGACCGTCTTGTCTCAAAGTGGAATAAATGCATTAACGGTTATGGCGGTTACTTTTGAAGTAATTAACAGTTTACTTACTTTTTTCCACTTATCCGTTTTCATTTGACTGCTCCTTATATTTTGCTTCACTGACGCCTAACACATTTAGATTCAGTCTTTCAGCTTCCCTTTGCAGATTTGCTAGCTTCCCTATTACATTTCAGACTTCCAGGATTGTACACCTTGACACGCAGGATGTTACCTTGTCCATGGTTTTTCAGTCTTTGTTTCACAGTCAGCTCCCTTTGGCACTCACCTCCAGAAGATCCAGATGGGAAGATCATAACACGTTTTCCAATTACGAATCACAGTTATCGCGGGTATACATTATATATCTTCAATGAGGGGTGTGCAAACGCGACCCGCGGGCCGCATGCGGTCCAAAGCAAGTATCAGTGTGGCCCAAAAACTGAACATCTATCAGATAATTGGCAAAAGAAAAAAAAAGAAAAATCCTTAATATTCCGTTTATATAAACATGATAAATTCAATGTTTTCAATTTGAAACTCCCGCCACACGATACTTTTCTCTCATTGGTCCATCCTGTGCGCTTTTTATCAGCGGTTATTGCTTTAGTGCTAAGTGTATTAAGTGCGGTCCAGAAATACTCGTCTTCTTCAGGTATGGCCCATACAAGCTAAAAGACTGGACATCTCTGCTTTAATGCAATGGTTTACAATGCCCGAATTCTTATACGGTTGGTTTCTCACTATGGAAGCAGGCTTTGGTTGTTGAGGTTTTCTCTCCATTACATACTGATATTACCGCAGATAATAATTGCCTGCATCTTCAGTCGCAGGTAATTTGCGGTCGATTCCCGTGTTTGTCTTTATACCCCTTTGGCTCGATAAATTTTATACTCTACGGTTCTGATGAACATAGTCCAGCCCTGTGGTATTGTAAGTCACCAACATTTGTTGTCACAAACAAGATGATTTTACTCCAGAAAGTTTCGTAATTCTTTTGTTTCTGTAGCTCCTGGTACTCTATCTAGCGGGGGACGTTCATGAAATTGACGGAAAACATGAAATTTCAGTTTGTTTTTTATTTCTTAGTTGAACTCATGGACAATAAGTCCCCAACGTTTCAATAATGTAATCTTATCCGAAATGTGAGACGCGACCTTCCCGTCGCGCCCAATTTTTGAACCAACACTTCAATACTAGCTAGACGAACAACGATAATGTGGATTAATCTGAAACAAACTTGCAAGGGATACTTGTAGAAGGCTGCATTGGACACATCAGAAAGAGAATGGCTCTGGATTGAGGAAACTTGTAGTCATATGAAGGACAAAAAGTTGTCAAATGGAAAGTGCATTGGTGATCAGAACATACTCACAAAGAAGATGATAGGCAATCTTCAAGTGTGTTAGGGGCAGGTTATCAGACAGACCATATCCAATGTAAGTGACATAAAAAGTGCAGTAAGGGCTACTTATTTCCAAATCGTATCAACAGATGAACATCTCATTCATCATATATGCCACATTAACTGATGTAAATACTTACGGGCTCACAGGGATAACAACCTCTACATTCAGAAGGACAGGCTTCCAAATTGTATCCTGTATGTTTTCAGGGACATTTATAGGTTTCTGGCCGTTCATGAACTAAATAAAAAGCGTGTTCATGGCAAAATCTGGAATTCAAATGAGATTCTAAATACACTCATGTGGAAATGATGCCCTAAAATCACATTTTCATCTCCTACAGTAGTCAGAATTGTAACTTATGATGCAGTTTTTGTATTTAATTTTGGAAACGTAGGTAGGATAAACATATTACTGAGCATGATCTACAAGATATGAAATTTCACTCAAGATATCTTGAGTGGTGCTACAGAAGAATGCTGAAGATTAGATGGGTAGATCACATAACTAATGAGGAAGTATTGAATAGGATTGGGGAGAAGAGAAGTTTGTGGCACAACTTGACCAGAAGAAGGGATCGGTTGGTAGGACATGTTCTGAGGCATCAAGGGATCACCAATTTAGTATTGGAGGGCAGCGTGGAGGGTAAAAATCGTAGAGGGAGACCAAGAGATGAATACACTAAGCAGATTCAGAAGGATGTAGGTTGCAGTAGGTACTGGGAGATGAAAAAGCTTGCACAGGATAGAGTAGCATGGAGAGCTGCATCAAACCAGTCTCAGGACTGAAGACCACAACAACAACAATCTTGAGCAAAAAGATTTACAGCGCCTCTCTGCAACTGAAACGTCATTTGAAGACCCAGTAAAAGAAGGAGGGCAAGAAACGGAGAAGCAGAAGACAAACTTTGAAGGGAAAGAGGACCCCGGTTACAACACCTTCTTAAGAGGCGAAGTAAGAACAAACGTTAGGTCGAACTTTAAATTGCATTTCCTGAATATTGCGTTTTTTATAGTTTGTGTACCTTTTTCTCAGAATCTTCAAAAGCTAGAATTATTAAATTTTGTACACTTATTTCTACAAACCCAGCAAATGTTGCCTCAAGAGTAAATTTTTAAATTCTGAGTGTAAGCTGAGATATGGGGTAAAGTGCCCCGAATTTTGCTTGAATTTAATATTACACATACAGAATAACAATTACAAATTATTAAAATTCTCCTGTTTGATACATCCAAAAAACCTCTTGAGACAAACTTACCAGATGAAAAAATATTAAACAGAGAAAATTATGGAAATCTCTTCAATAGTTTCCGAGAAAAAAGGTGCGAAGTTAAATACAGGGTGTATCAAAAAGAATCATCCGATTTGGCACGTCTATATTTCTGAAACTAATAAATATATACGATGAACTTCGTTTATTAATGAACGGGAAACTTATAAAGTTTTTTCTTTGCATACCTTTCCATAGGTGTTCAATATGCCCTTCTGAGATGCATGGCATACGTCAATGAGGTATTCAAATTGTTGCCACACTGCAGCGAGTATGTCTTGAGTTACAGCTTCCACAACTGCTGTTACGCGATGTCTCAGTTTTTTCATTGTTATTAGTAACGGAGGCAAATAAACAGAGTTTTTTATAAACCCCCACAAGAAATAATCACTTGTAGTCAGGTCCGGTGATCTTGGAGGCCAGAAACGTAAGGCTGAATTATTTGATCCAGTGCGACCGATCCATCATTCAGTAAACCTTTGATTTAAAAATTCCCGCAGTTCCGGATGCCAGTGTGGCGGTACCCCATCCTGTTGGTAAGTGAAGTCGTTCAAATCAGTCTCCAACTCTGGGGGAAAGAAAGCGCTCAAGCATATCGAGACATGTGCTTCCTGTAACAGTGGTTTTGGTAAAGAAAAATGGACCACACACCTCTTCCCGTGAAACTGCACAAAACACATTAAATTTTGGAGAGTCCCTCTGATGTTGTACAACTTCATGTGGTTGTTTCGTACGCCATATTCATACGTCATGACGGTTCACCTTCCCATTTAAATGAATGTTGCCTCGTCACTAAACACTAAGCGTGGAAGAAAACTTCATTCTCCATTTTGCCAAGAACTAAATTACAAAACTCCAGACTTTATTGGTTGTCACCTTCACTAAGAGCTTGCAGTAGCTGAATTTTGCGTGGTTTCATGTGTAGACGTCGACGCAACACACGCCAGACGGAGATCGGGAGCAAGTTGAGCTGTCTAGCTGCACGGCTAACGGATTTCGGCGGACTCCTTGTGAAACTATGGCGGATGCGTTCGACGTTTCTGTCAGACGTTGGGGACGGCCCGGCGATTTGCTTTTACACAAACAACCTGTTTCTCGGAATTGTTCATGCCGTCGTGTAATGCTGTACCAGGTCCACACCATAACTTGTCCCGAAACAATTTTTACTAGAACTGAAGTGGGCAGACACTGCTGCTAAATAGCGGAAACCATGTAAAACTCGCGAGTTTACCCTTTCGAACAGTATATTGTTCAGGCACGTATCTCAAATAACATAGTTATGAATGTTTTTTAAATCGGACGATTATTTTTGATACACCCTGAATATATATCACAGGGCTGCAAAATTAATTTTTTTCAAGGCTTTTAATCCTGAAAGGTGATTTTTATTATTTGCTGTCCTCTGTTAAAGAATGTGCAATCGGATTTTGGCTATTACGTATGAGAAAACTGTAATAATGCTGCAAAAAATTATCATATTTGTACAATATTAAGACATTTTAATATATTAATAAAGACACAGCTATACTAGTAAACTGTTTACAGATGTCTGCAGTAAACAAAATCAAACAGCACTCATTTGTTCATTCACATATCACACCTTAAGTTAAACATATTCGAAATCTTATGGACACCCAGAATTTTTTCCGTGCATCTTCCCCTTCATACTGAACTTTTGTCTTCTAGATCTTCATCTGTGCTGTAGCTCCACGTTATTTCTTTTTAGGGACCAACAGTAGTCAACCATCATCCCGTCATCCCACCTCCCTTGATAACGTGATTCTATTTTTCCTTGTCTTGATGAGCTCCTTCTCCATATTCTTCTCTAACATCTCCGAGATTTTCAGGGAAGAAGTCATGATGGCTACAAATAAAATGGATTTGATGGCTTATATTAAGTCCTAAATTTTTCAAAGGTATTAACACATTTTCGACCATGGCTTTGAAATCTCGATATTTCCTGTTCTCTAAAAAACTGTCAACCACATTCTTAAATCCTGTCCAAGCCAGTCGTTCTTCTTGCGTCTGTACATTTTAAGATACTCCATCTTTCATCAAATTTCTTGTGTTCGATCCCAGAAATATTCCTTCTTTAACTTTAGCCACAGACATAAAAGAAAATTTGTAACTTATACACTTAAACACTTCTCATCTGTAGCAAAAGCTTAGACGAACTATTTTAGTTTAATATGAAGAGGCAACAGGATGATTTTCTCTCGTTTTACCAGAGATTCTCTTATCACATTTTTCTCCCCAGGATTCACTGTCGTTCTGGTAGACCATTCTATTCTACTCCAATGTTATTCACGGGCACCACTTTCCGAGAGGCACACGAAACAAGGAAACATCGTAAAGCAAGACTGTTTTCCCAGCAGCATTTCTATTACTGTCAAGTCTCCACACACAACTCATCGATGTCTCGAATAGTTTAATTCCTTCAGGAGGGTCTCCATATTTTCGTAGGTTTCTTTTAAATTCACAGAATATGCTAATGGAAGTGAGCCATACTTAATTCTAATGTGCAGAAGTAAGGGCGATCCTCTTGCTCGAAACCAATAAACCGCTTTGCCTGGGATAATCAAACGTTTTTCCTTTAATCGAGACACCAAATTTATGCTGCTTCTTTTGAGGGACCCAGATCTCTTACCAAATTATTCACTTCTTGCGAAAACTGCTCTTGCTGACCTTTTGTGGATGTGGAGCCATAATCATATCTGAACTTTCATCTGATGATGATGATGATAGTATTGACGTTTCTGAAGTAGTTGGCGGTTCAGGCACAGGAATGTTAGGACCATGTGCTACGGGTCTTAAGGCTGGTTTTAAATGTGGATAAACAGTTCCTTTCATACTGTTCTTGTTATGCTGGCCGACGTTCACCATACAAAAATAGCAATCATCTACACGGTTTTCTTTTTCTCTCCATACCACTGGAAACCCGAATGGCAAAAAGATTTCTGCTTGGCTTATGTCCATTTCCTGAAACCTACAACGCATGTATGACAAATAGTATGAGGCGCAAAAATTTTGTCCTCGTCTCCTAAGTATATACTGTTATTTATTTATTTATTTACATAGTTTACGCTCACATTGGAGCACTAAAATCAAACATAATACAACAGAGTCTACAATGATTAACTTTAGGTCTTAGCAATTTCTTCGTTTCCCAAAACTTCTTCATTCGCTGTGATCTGGCTGCTCGTTCTTCTGCAGATATGACATACTTCTTCCGTTCTGCTGGTTTGAATATCAGCCATATGTATTTGTTCTTCAGAAGCATTTTCTCTTCTCTGTGTTGAATTTGGTGTGTGGTGATGTTCAGTTCATCCAGATCACTTTGAACTTCTTTAAACCAGATGTTTTTGGTTTTACAGTTCCAGAAGTAGTCAAAAAGGTTGCTTCAGGATTCTAGTATTTGGTAGGTGAGATATGTGGCCGAAAATTGCAGACCTTCTTTTCCGCATTGTATCAATTATTTTATATGTTTATACTGTAATAAGATTGGTATCCTTTTTTGACAAATGAGACTACGTTCTCTCTCCTCCTTTTGAGAGTCAAAGAATGGCAGCTGTAACAAAACACATCAGGGTCATTCACAAATGACGTTCTTGATGAAGTCAATATTATTAAGCTGATTTGAAATAGCATGGTAACGTCGACACACAAAATTTCACTGCAAATTTGTAGTCAAATGATTATGTTGCGCTTGTGTACTTCTAAACAACTCGAGAAGTACCAATTGTTTCACATTCGACTATGTTCAACCATTTTACCATCTGCCGCACGGGAAACTTGCAAATAGCAAACTTTAGGAATTACATAAAAATTGTGGATGTTAGAATAAAACAGAATATATTTTCGTAATGAGCGTTAAAAATCCACTTTTTAACTGACCCACTTTCATGTAAAGCTTCGAAACACCGCAGGTCTGTGTAATCCAAGGAGCTTAGCAGTAAATGTGTTAATTTTATGTAAAGCATGGTACAAAATTTCATTTCCGTGTCTTCAAAAAAATGTTCAAATATGTCCCTAAGCTTACACACTAATTAACCTAAATTATCCTAAGGACGAACACACACACACCCATGCCCGCGGGAGGATTCGAACCTCCGCCGGGATCAGCCTCACAGTCCAGGTCTGCAGCTCCCTAGACCGCTCGGCTAATCCCACGCGGCCGTGTCTTCAAAACTGTGGATTTGGTGCATCATTTAAATATCGTGTGTCCTTAATGAACGTCCCCCCTTAAGCGTTTTGAAGTCGTTCCTCAAATTAACCAGTTGTTTCCTGTTAGTGGTTCATAGGTGACGCAGATCCATATTCTGAATGAGCGCCGTTGTAATCTCGCCCAGACATGCAGATTTAGGTTCTCCGTGCTTTCCCTAAGTCGGTTCAGGTAAATGTAGGGTTGTTCCCCTTCGAAAAGACACATGTGATCGCCCTCCCTGTGCACGCCCTACAGTACCTCGTGGTCTGTTTCTCGTCGTCGGTGGGAAGCTAAACAATAATCTGCCTCCCCATTTTATTAGTCTAACAGCTTAGAAAATTAGGGTTATTATTTACACACTGATGAGCCGAAATATTATGACCGCTGCACACTTAGAGATTGAATGCTGCCTAGTGGCGCCGAGGACACGTGACGTGGTAGCAAAACTATGTAAGCGAAACAGGGACGAAGTGAGGAGTCATTCCAGCAAGAATACGAGTCACAAAGAAGGGAATCCATTGGCATAAGCGACTTTGACAAAGGGCAGATTCTTATTGTCCGGTGATTGGAAACGAGCAGCTCGGATATGGCGAAGCTGATAAGCTGTTCGTGTGGAACTGTCGTTTGCACCTACAGAAAATGGTTGAAGAAAAGTGAAGCCACGAGTAGGCGACAAGGTTTTGGACTCCAATGCCTGAACATCATAAACCTATCTTCTCTGTTAACCCTTTATTTACTGGTTGGATCTTGAAGGTTACTTAAATAAAGGTAAGGTTCATATGGAACTGAGATGAGTGATAATTTCTTTGTAGTTACCTTTGTGTACACTTATGTTAATTTTGATAAAATGTTGATGCAGTATCGTTGTAACACTCAGATGTAAGGTAAAATATGATTGGGGCTTAGCAGCCCCGTCAGGTCCAGGGAAGCGACTCCACAAGTCGAGGCTACATTGAGTTTTGGTTGCTTTTTTTTTTAGGTTTACAGCTTTTTCTGCTTTCAGGACCTTCTGCAAATAAAAACATGTCCTTACTAGGGCAATACGGCGTTTCATTTTATATAAAAAAAACAATACAAATAATGCTTGATTTGTAAAATATTAGTGAAGTTAGTAAGATTTTGTTTTGTTTCAGACTATGGTTACCTATTACAGAAGAGGTCTGACAGAGGAAGAAATTCGTACTCAACTAGAAAATTTTCCAGATCGCACTGAAACGCCATCTGATGTAGTGATGATAGTCAAGATGAAATGATGCGTAGTATTTTGCAGAATAATAACGCAAAAACTCTTCAGGCGTGTGCTAGTACTTCTCAAGGTATTGCAGAACC
Source organism: Schistocerca americana (assembly GCF_021461395.2). NCBI lineage: Eukaryota > Metazoa > Arthropoda > Insecta > Orthoptera > Acrididae > Schistocerca > Schistocerca americana. Next base: position 649,615,165 of record NC_060122.1, read on the forward strand.
TGAACTAAATGCTAATCTCTTCAGGTATGTTCTAATACTTCACAGAATACGGATGGTCAATTCGGCAGTTCCCTTTCTCTCAATTTGTCATTGATATGAAGTGTGCAGTGTAGCCAGAACTGAGAAAGATGGAAAAAGATTGAAGTGAGTGCCCTGACAGCTGTACAAGGTTATAATGAACACATGGATGGCATAGATAAAGCTGATGCGGTGAGGTCTCTTTATGAAATAGACAGAAAGTCGAAAAAGTATTGTTACAGACTGTTCTATGCATTGGTGGAAATGACCTTCATGAATTCCTATGGTGTGGTGTGAGACGTTATTTGGGGGGGGGGGGGGGGGGGAGGTCGCACAATAACCCTGGGTTTCGTAGTGGGGCGGCGGTGGGGTGAGCGGACTGCTGTAGCCTGTTGTGGGGCTGTGTACCACTGCGTGCTACGGCGGGGATGAAGCCTCTCCGTTGTTTCTAGGTCCCCAGTTCCATACAATACAATACAAAAAGGAAGTAATATCTGATGTTCCCCAAGGAATTGTTACAGATCCTCTACTATTCTTGATCTGCGTAAAAGATTTAGGAGACAATCTAAGCAGCCTTCTTATTTGTTTACAAATGATTTTGTCATTCACCGTCCTATAAATTCATCAGACGAATAAAACAGTTTGATAAATGATTTAGACAAAATACCTGGATGGCGCCAAAAGTCGCAGTTTACTCTAAATAATGAAATGTGTGAAGTCATCCACATGCGTACTATAAGGGATCACACTACGTCACAAAAATCTAAAGATTCTAAATTCACCTAAATATCTGACGATTACAATTACAAATAACTTAAACTGAAAAGACCACATAACGTTGGGAGGATAGCGAACCAAAAATCGTGATTTATTGTCAGTACAGTTAGAAAATGAAACAACTCTACTAAAGAGTCTGTTTACACTAAGCTTGTCCACATCTTCTGGAGTATAGCTGTACGGTGTGAGATCCGCAGCACACAGAATTGACGGAGGACATTGAAAACGTCGAAAGAGGGCAGCTCATTTTGTATTATTGCGAAATACGGGAGAGAGGGCCACTGATACGATACGCCAATGGGGATGGCAAACATTAAAACAAACGTTGTGGCAGGATCTTCTCAAGCAATTTCAACTTTTTCCTTGGATAGTAAAAATATTTTATTGGCACCCATCTACATAAGGAGAAATGATCATCATAATAAAATAAGAGACATCAGATCTTAACCGGAAAGATGTAAGAGTTCGTTCATCCCGCGCAATTTTCGGGAATGGGCCGGTAGAGAAATAACTTGAAGGTGGATCGATGAACCCACTGCCAGGCACTTAACTTTGAATAGCAGAGTAATCATGCAGATATAGATGTAGAGGTAGGTCAGGATCGTGCCGATGGCAATGGGTCCAATAACACTGGACACAGGATTTGTGTTACATCGTCTTTTCAGATGAGTCCAGGATTTGTGTACAGCATCGCGATGGATGTATTCGTCTGCGGGCACTTTGAGGAGAACTGTGATACCAACTAGCTTTCATCTTTGTCATGTGGACAAAACACCCATTGCGACGATATGGTGTGCCGAGTGGTACACAACACCATCACCTCTGGTTCGCATAGCCGTACGTTTTGAGACTGGTAACTGTGCCCTATCGCTAAGATCTCTGTGATGTTCATCAAGATAGGTCTAATATATTGAAAGGTAACCCTGGTGGGACTATTTAAAGGCAAAAGTTAATGTATTAACAACAACTATTCTTCCAAAACAAGTCATAAATTATACTAAACAAGTTATCGATTGAATACCCTAAACAGCTAACAGGTTATTTACTACTCCAGTGAGTGAACAGTGAGTCAAGTACTCTGGCCCTAAAAATGTGGATAACGCAAGCCGAACTGATCTGACGCTGAGCAGACTTTGATTGATCAAATTTACTGAAGTTTCTCTACATAGGTGCAGCTAAGAGCAAGTGGCGATTAAGATCTGTACGCCCTGACAATGCCGGAGTGGCAGTACGTTACCCTGTTTATTTGTGCGGCACTGTAACTTGCAGCTGACGAGGTGTGTGCGGCGGAGGTGAGACGTAAATCGATCTCGGCCATGAAAGAAATGCAAAAATCTCACGGTGTAGCACTCAGGCAGACGGATCGCAATTTACTCACTACCAGAGCCCTGAAATCACGGTAGATTTCAGTGTGTGACACACCCGTTCGCTAGTCGTACAAAGTACTAATATGGCTCACTTATACGACAGAGCGCATAAGGATGCCAAACGTCAAGACTGGTAAACCAAAAACGAATAAGTGTGCCCTCGGCAAACGATTAGTCCGAGACGTACTGTTGGTACAGTAAGAACTTCGCCATAGGCTCTCCAGTCTAAACTACTCGGAAGTGAAGTCAGTCTCAGGACAGATCCTAAGTATCAACCACACATGCCAGAGCTTCGACCAGAAGTTTTACCAGACCGAAGTCCTGCACCTGAGTGCTTCGCACCTCTCAAGAAAAAAAATTCCGTTTTCCCGCAAAGTGCACGGACGACTCCGCCTTCACCCCTCATCTTGAGCCAATCACAGGGCTCTAGAGGCGCTAATCTTTCCTCTCATACGACAGCACAAACCCATGTCGAACCAGAGCAAGAGTTAAGAAACCTGAATCTCTGGAAAAAAAGAAACCGCCAATTACTGTTTTTTTTAAGTTTTTGCAGAGGGGGAAGGTAATTTTTTTTACGACTCCACTGTGTAGATGTGTTCCTTCTGACCATCGCCCCAGCCGAGGCTTCCACTGGCGCACAGCAGGTAGTGCAGTATTGTTCTGCTGGAGTCTGTCTCATTGAGGTGCTGCCCTGTCTGCCCTGTATGGCTGTGGGCCTGTCTGGCAAGATTTACTAATGGATGGACTCTCTGCCAATTGCTTTCAACTCCCAACAAGCGGTTTCTACAAGCTGAGAACCATAAAAATACCTCATGCTTTTAGCGCCCTACCAGGCTCCATCAACTTCTGCTCAGGCTATTAACTTTCTAGAGTCTCGCTCAAGGTGTGTCAGATCGCAATTAAATCTTGAATGATTTTCTGTATGCAAAAAATATGTCCACTGCTTGTAGGTCACCAAACTAACTCCTCAAGACAGTTTTCAGAAAATGTGTTGGTTGAGACCCTTCACTCGGCTGCAAACAACTCTAGGATCGATACTGCAATTGCGAGCTCTGGTTGCGCTCCACACGTGAGACCAGCAGCCTCCTCCACTTCTGCTAGCCGTCTGTATGAACTGAGTATGACCTCAGAACCTAGGCGAGAAGACAACTTTCAGACAGCTGCACACTATACGCTCGATAGCGCCTGGTAAGGCCGCCTCCACATCTCATATGAGGCCCCCCAACAGATGTATCGAGCTGGCTTCCTTTCCAGCTCTGGAGGCTATCTACCTAGGGGGCTAATAATGCGCCTGTGACACCCAGGGTGTCCCACACGACGTGCCAGATTCTCCGCCACCGCCACACCCAAGGCAATAGCCTGAAGATGGCTGCCAAAAGTGCATTCAGCAGTTCATGAACTGTGGCCAACTCCTCCTGCAGCCATATATACTTGCAATGAAATCCTACTAGAATCAATAATTGAAAAAAATCTTGCTACTCTTCACCTACAGAGAAATTCACTATCGCTAATCTACTTAATTAAGTAAATGGTTATAATTACTATTGTGTTCAGCCAATGACACCACTATAGCATCTGTTGCGTTCGGAATGGATAAATACATCTAAATATTACAAATAATATACGATTTATTGTATTCATTGACTAAGATAACACAGACATCCTTAAAACCTCAAGGGATCTACACTTCGGAACGAGACAACCGGCGAAATATATAAAAGATAAGTATGACATCCACGAAGTTGGTGGAACTGTTGGTCTACATACAAAAGCGACTCTGCCTAATGGCTTTACACACGGGTTGGGAAGTTAGAAACTGATGGTAACGATATTCCTCATTATTTCGCTTCTCCTTTGCGTCACTCTTTCGGTGTTTTCGTGTAACAAAATTAACTTTTTGCTATGGAAGAGACTGTGATTAAGCCTTTACTTAACGAGATGATACGGTTTCCACTACACTTTTTGTAAAACTTCTCGCTAAAACAAATACTTTAGACGACAAGTCATCTGCACATCCAATTAAACCGAAAACATTTTGACAGGCAAAACACTACTTTTGGTATGTGTTAAGATGGCGGCCACTGAGTGACGCGCGTTTCTTTGGCTCGCGAGTTTTTCCGCTCATTGAAGGTGTTACAGAGAAGTGCGGCAGTCCACAACGTGTACATCCGACTAAACAAGTGTTACTTGCCGTGGTGTGTTGCTCTCCGTTGATTACCACAAGTGATAAGTGATAAGTGAGTGAAAAATGGGAAGAGCACGAGCAAGCGGCAGCAGGCGAGGCTACAGGGGCGCAGGCAGCGCGGGCGCCCGGTCTCCGGCGGCAGGTGAGGCCTCGCTTCCCGACATCGGGGAGCTCGTCCGGTCCCAGGTGAGTGCGGCGCTGCACAGTAAAGACACGCTAGACGTAATAGTGCAATCCATCACGGACTCTGTGACGACCGCGGTCATGGACAAACTGCAAGAGTCTGTCGGGCGCAACAGCACCGAAATCCAGTCTCTTAAAAAGTCCCTGGCCGCACAAGAGAAAAAAGCCGCCGACCTAGAAGCTAAACTGTCTGCGGCCACCGATGAAATTGAGCAGTATCAGCGAAGGAACAGCTTGCGCTTGTTCGGGGTAGCTGAAAACGATCGAGAAAACACCGACGACCTGGCCATTAGCCTCGTGCGTGAGAAACTTGGCGTGCAGATCGACGTGGCCGATATTGACAGAAGCCACCGTGTTGGGCGCAGGATACCAGGTGCGATGAAACCCAGGCCCATAATTATTAAATTTGTGTCATACCGGAAAAGAGCTGAAGTGTTTGCTCAGAAAAGAAAACTCGCCAAGAGTGGGGTTACCCTGAGGGAAGTTCTGACTCGCGAAAGACTAAAAGTTTTGAACACTGCGATCACACAGTTCGGCCCTCAAAATGTATGGACCCAGGATGGCAGGATCGTAGTCAAGACGGAAGGAGGGAGGAAAACGGTGACGAACATGTCCGAACTGAAAGACTGAGCGAAATCTCGCGAGACACAAAGTCTCATATTTTACTCTGTCTAATATAAGTTAATTTTTATTCTTTCTTTTCATTTTTTTTTTACGTAAATATTGCTTCGTTATTTCTATATGTACCATAAGTACTCTATTTAAAATCAGTCAATTGTTTCACATAAATATTGCTTCTTTAGTTGCCTATCATAAGTGCTCATTTATATTCATATTGTCAGTCAAACGGGAATTAACATTCTCCATTAACAGGAATCTCCTTAAAACCGCCTTTCTATATCTGTTATTTTCATCCTCGTCACTACCACTACTACTACTATTATCTTTATCGTAACCACTACTGCCACTTTCCATCTTTCTTTTCGCTCCCTTCTCCGATACCACCAGCCTGTCTTTCACCTTTAGCCCACAGACGCTTGAGTCAGTCACGACCTTGGACACACCTGTAAATATGTCTTCCCCCGCGAAATCCAGCTTTTGTCCCTCTTCCGGCCAACAGGTAGACGGAGCGCGCTCGGTCCTACAGGCGGCCACAATGGGACCGACCGGTTCCGGCGGCGGGCTCTTTGTGGCCCACGCGAACGCTCAGTCGCTAACGGCTCACTTCGACGAGTTCTGTGACCTGTTCTGCCAATCGCTGTCCCATATTATCCTCGTCTCTGAAACTTGGTTGAAACCAAACATTTCTTCCGACGCTATCCGAATCACTGGTTACTCTCTCCTAAGGGCAGATCGTGAAACACGACGCGGGGGTGGTGTGGGTGCCTATATTCGCTCTGATCTGAGACCTACTATACTATTCACATCGGATGCAAAGGGCGAAGGAGAAGCAGAGTTCTTGTTTTTCGAAATAAATGCATCAAATCAGAAACTGCTAATTGGAGTAATCTATAAACCTCCAAACGTCGGTGCTATGTCCTCCTTTCAGTCTGCCCTGTCCTCGCTCGTGACACTGTATGAACACATAATCATTATGGGCGACACAAACATCGACTTACTGTTAAAATCTCCCTCTGCAGAAAAACTTAGGAGACTGTTCCACTCCAATGATATGAGTTTAGCACCGCTGGACCCAACTCATCACACGCCACACAGCCATACACTCATAGATATAATAGCAACAAAGCGACCAGATAAAATAATTCGCGCCAATCAGACATCCGCTCCAGGACTCTCTGCTCATGACGTGATTTTCTTAAATTACTCAGTACATACTACCAAAGAAAAATCTCACCTGGTAACCTACAGAAACCTAAAAAATGTTAACCATGACGCTCTTCAAAAGGATTGCTCAGACATCCCTTGGCATGATATAAGAAATGAACCGACTTTAGACGGAAAAATTCGGGAATTATGTCGCAAAATTATTGCACTGTATGATAAACATGCTCCTCAACGCACTGTCAAGGTAAAGAGAGCTCCCGCTCCGTGGCTCACCACTGCATTACGCCAGTTAATGAATGAACGTGATGCTGCACATAGGGCCTTCAAGCGTAACCCAACTCCCGAGGCGTACGAAGCTTATAGGAAACTCCGAAATAGAACCAAGCAAAGCGTGAGGAATGCCAAAATCAAACATGCCCGCTCTGTCGTATGCGGCATATCAAAACCTGCCGCACTGTGGAAAAAGCTGCGCAGTTTCGGTATAGGGAAGCGAAGATCTGACGCTGTTTATCAAGCGTCTGCAGAAGAATTAAACGATTTCTTCTCAACAGCCGTAAACTGCCACGCAGCGACAAATTACCAGCCCCAAGATATCAATCTCTCGAGAGACAAGTTTTTCCTAAACCATGTCACTACCGGCACAGTACACAAGGCAATTATGAGAATCTCTTCCGAGGCAGTAGGAAATGATGGAGTGAGCATTGGCATGATTAAGAACGTCGTAAACACTATTACTCCAGTTATCACAGACATCTTCAACCTGTCTCTTGTCAGTAGTACATATCCTACTGAGTGGAAGCAAAGCTTAATTCAACCTATACCCAAGACTGACAACCCTAAGTCGCCAGGTGACTACAGGCCGATCAGCATACTTCCTGCAATATCTAAAGCCCTAGAACACATCGTCCATGAACAGCTGACAGATTACCTCAAAACTCATAACATCCACGACAAATATCAGTCAGGTTTTCGAAAGCACCATGGTACAGCAACTGCATTAATCAAAGTAACTGATGACATTAAACATGCTATGGACAGACGTGAAGCTACCATCCTAACACTGCTTGACTTTAGCAAGGCTTTTGATACAGTTGACTTTGATATATTACTAATTAAAATGAAGCAGTTGAATTTCTCAAACAGCGCAATACACTGGTTCGACAGCTACCTCAAAAACAGAAGTCAACAAGTCATTTGTGGGTCGGAAAAGTCATCATGGGAAAACGTGCGCTCTGGAGTTCCCCAAGGCTCCGTCCTTGGTCCATTACTCTTCTCACTGTACATTAATGATATTTCTTCAGTGATTCACTCCTGCAACTACCATCTATATGCCGACGACATCCAACTGTACATAAGTGCAAGCCCCAAGAACATTGCTGACGCAGTAGCGAGTATGAACGCAGATCTTTGCTCTGTTTCTCGATGGGCACAGAACCTAGGTCTGAAACTAAACCCCAAGAAATCCCAGGTCATACTTATATCTCATCCAAAGTTAATCAGTCGGTACTTTCGCGAAACAGTCCCTCAAATACTCCTCAATGGTACCCAACTACCATACCAAAAAACAGTAAAAGACCTTGGAATAATCTTGGATGAACACCTAAACTGGGAAGAACAAACAGTCACAGCTTGCCGGAAATCGCTCTCCTCCCTACATGCAATTCAAAAGTTTAGAAAAATATTTCCATCCCATGTTAAACAAAAATTAGTCCAAACACTACTCTTGCCTAATCTTTACTACTGTGATGTAGTTCAACATGGCACAAATAATGAAAATTCGAGATGCCTCGAGCTAGTGATGAATGCTTGTGTTAGATACGTATGCAACATACGGTTGTATGATCATATCAGTCCTTCATACTCCCAGCTAGGTTGGATACGCCCACATAAGGCACGCGATCTCCACACGATGTGCTTACTTCATCGATTTCTTAGCCACTGGTGCCCCCAATACTTATCTTCTCACATTAAACACCTATCATCATTCCACAACCGCAATACCAGATCGGATACGTCTAGCATCTTGGCTGTACCTTTACATAACACAAAATCTTTCTCCGTGTCATTCTCCATCTCAGCCATACGACTATGGAACGCGATCCCCTGTGATCTGCGTCTTATCCAAAACCACTCAACATTCAAGAGGGAACTTAAGACTTACATATTAGCGACGGTATAGCCACCATTGTTGTGCCCCCCCCCCCCTCATCTTTTTCTTTCTCCTCTCCATCATAGCTTCGAATTTTACCATTCTATTTCTCTTCCTCTAACCTATCTACCTCTTCTATATCTCTTTCACTCCATTCCATCGTCTTATGTCTCTGCTTGATGAGAATAACTTACAAGCTGCAAGAATATAACGAGAAAATTCCCAACTAGCAATAGGACTGACACTCATATAAGAAAAATATGTTTACTTTCATATACATAGTCATTATTATTATTATTATTATCATTATTATTATTATTTTTATTATTCTTGATTGTTATAATTATTTTTTGATTGTTATAATTATCATTGTACTACTTTTATAATCTCTATTTTTTTTCTTTAACATTAATACTGTATAACATGTTATATGTCCTAATTTTCTGTAGACACTGAAATTTGTTGAATCTGAGTATGCCTGGTTAGGTGTAAGAGAGGGCCTGAAGGCCCTAATCTTGCCAGGTAAAATAAATGCATAAATAAATAAATAAATACTTTTATCCTATCAGAGAGACTATGATTAAGCTTGTACTTCGCGAAATGATGTGGTTTCCGCCACACTTTTTATAAAACTTCCATTTCAGTGCCACAATAACAGTAGCTGCAACAAATACTTCAGACGACAAATTATCTATACTTCTAACTAAACTGAAAACATATTGACAAGCAAAAGGCAATAGTTCTCTTTGATGGAAAAACAACAGCAGTTTGTCGCCGGGAAGTGTGATATCATTAGCTTCAATGTTAGATACACTGTCTGACAAATATCGTGAAGCATTCGAAATGGGAGGAAGAAACGAAATAAAACTTCACTGGATGAGATGGATGTGATCTTATCTCAGTGATTACAATATCGAGCCTCATTTACAAAAAACTTGGCAGTAAGAGGATGAGCCCACAGATAAGTATACACTGTAGCCCCTCTGGCCTGGATACATGCTGTTCGGTTGGGAAAGGTGTGACGCTGCTGTATCCTCTTCTAAGGTAAGCTGGCCCACGACAGTTGTAGATGTATAGAGTACTTCTGCCGCTGCTAAGCAAGTCCCTTTAAATGAATTAGTCACTTATTATTGCAACAATTTTATATTGACGCGTTTCAGTCGCAGCCCATCTTCAGAATGTCAAAGAAACGTTTTCCTTCATACGAAGTATGGCGTCACATTGTGCTTCCTCACCATCAGTCTTGAATTTTAATACACTAATAGTGAAGAAGTACGCATGTGACGCCATACTTTGTATGAAGGAAAATTTATCTTCGACATAAATATAAATTCAAAAATGGTTCAAATGGCTCTGAGCACTATGGGGCTCAACTGCTGAGGTCATTAGTCCCCTAGAACTTAGAACTAGTTAAACCTAACTAACCTAAGAACATCACAAACATCCATGCCCGAGGCAGGATTTGAACCTGCGACCGTAGCGGTCTCGCGGTTCCAGACTGCAGTGCCTTTAACCGCACGGCCACTTCGGCCGGCCAAATATAAATTTGTTAGAACAGTAAGTGACCAATCTGTTTCAAGGATCTGTTTAGTAGTGACCGAAGTGCTCTCAATTTTACACCACGATAGTAGGCCACCTACGCGACCTTGTGTCGCAACTTACGTGTTGTAAATGGTCCTTGATATCTGGGATACTGGCAATGGAATAGAGTGGTCGTCCGAGCTGGTCTCATACTTGTTCTACGAAGGGTAGATCTGGGGACCGTCCTGGCTGCAGGAGTACCTCAACATCATGGTGACAGTTCAAAGCTACACGTCGTGTGTGGACGAGTACTGTCCTGTTGAAACGTGACACCAATATACTATTGCATGAGAGGTAACACCTGAGGATGCAGGACGGCCATGACCATTATACTCTCAGAGCTCTCTCAGACACTACCACCTGTGCTCTGAAGTTATACCCGATAGCTCTCCATACCACTCAATCAGGAATAACACCACTGCGCCTCTCCAAAACATTGGAAGAATGGAACCTCACCCCACTTCGGTGCTGTATTCCCCAAAAATGACCATCCGGGGTAGTGCAGGACTGTGATTGGTCGCTGAACACAGTGTGACGCCATTCACCAGCAATTCATGCTTCTGGTCACGGTAACACTCCAAATGCAGCCGTTTTGCGTTGAGCTGTTGACGGCAGCCTACAAGTGGTACGGTAATTCCTTAATCTGGCTGCTGCTGGCCTCCGACCAATGGTCCAGGATGATGCAGAATGTTGCAGGGAGTCCATAATTCGATGTAGTGGTCAGACCTTGATGGCGAATATGCCTGCCCTCGTGTTTCCATGCGGTCAAACATCGAGCCACTGTCTCACTTGAATGCCTCACAAATCTGGCTACTCCACGGTTAGACCAAACAGCCAAATGCAGGCCCACAATAAGGCCTCTTTGAAGTCTTGTCAGGTGCTGGTAACGCTGTCTCACACGAATTTGCAGCACCTCCGTTTTCTTCAAAGTTATCACTCAACATCTGACGCTATTCACATCCCTTATATACGTTACCAGGTGTGGTAACAGCACCAAAAGTGTACCTTTATACCTGTCATAGAGAACTGAAACTCTAATCATTTACATACATTGAGATCTAACCATGTCTTCTGGGTGATTCACATTTTTTCTAATGCAGTACGTTAGTTACTTGCTGGTATTTCCACCTGAAGTAAGGAGATCTGTGGTATTGTGCTCAATGAGGCGCCCTTTCTGAAGTATAACAAGCAAACAGTTAAATTTTTAGTTATGCATGACACAAAGCAGATTGAACGGACCCCATATGAGTATATCATTGCTACCTAGAGGACACGTTGCACATTAATCATGTTTTTAATTACAGTAATGCTTCTCATAAAATGTACGCTCTGCATTCCCCGTTATTGATCTGATGAGTTCTAGTTCAGTCTTGTAGCCACACTTTACTTAGTGACTGTATTGGACAATGAAATCAGCTCATTTCGTTTCTAAGCATTCAAATTCGGAATTTTTCGTAAGTACTTACAGAAATCACGAAAAACTTAAATCTGAATGGCTGAATAAGTATTCGATCGGCTGACCTTCTATAGCCAATCCAGTGTCTCAACCGATGGGCCACGTTATTCGCGTAACTGATGAGCCGCAGACAATTCTGTTGTGTCTGTTTCCGAATTATGCATGCTGTCTACGTCATTTTTCACTGTGGTCCTGACGCGTTTTAGCCGAAAGTAAGTAGTGGAACAAGCACGACTTAACTGGTTTTCTTCCCATCTAATGGATCCAGTGGCGGATTTACATATAGGACCACAAGGCACGAGCCTCGGGGCGGCACCTTAAGGGGACCTGGACGTGAAAATTACTGAAAAATAGAAAAAAATTATCTCCAGCTGAAAGACAAATTTATCCCGTTTCCAAAAATGTGCACATTATCAACTTTCAAATTGTTTATTTGTTCTTAAACGCTCTTTGAACAAAAATTGTACAGCAGCCCGTCCGTCTCCTTTCAGTTCACTGTCGCACTGCCACAGTCATGCAAACAATAAAGTCAATATACAGGGACTTTGCAGATACAAAATTATTTAACAGATGTCTACATGGCCACACACAGAACCTTAGTAAGAGTTTCAACAGCCGGCCGCGGTGGTCTAGCGGTTCTAGGCACTCAGTCCGGAACCGCGCGACTGCTACGGTCGCAGGTTCGAATCCTGCCTCGGGCAGGGATGTGTGTGATGTCCTTAGGTTAGTTAGGTTTAAGTAGTTCTAAGTTCTAGGGGACTGATGACCACAGATGTTAAGTCCCATAGTGCTCAGAGCCATTTAGCCAGAGTTTCAACAGCTGTTTGTGGCAACAAGTACCAGAAACAATGTTTCTTGGAAGGACGGTACTCAAAATAGGTGTGATGGATGCTGTCATCTGTTTCAATGATGGTGTAATTAGCAGGACAAAAATAATGGACAAATTGGTCACCTAACCAGGAAATAATATAATAGTTCCTTCGACTGCCATAGATCGTCAGCGAGTGGTTGAGGAAGGCTGCGGAGGCCACCACTGAAGAGTTCAGAGTAAGGAAAGGACTACTGAAACAGTGTAGAGGATGAAGAAACAGCTGACCAGCACGAATATGCTGCTGGAACGTTCTGAAAGATGCATTCGGTGAGTCAAAAGCACTTTTCTCATTTTCTCGAAACTATATTTTCGAACTATAGGTACATATACCTTCACTATGATTTGCGCTATGTTCACCAAATTTTTCCCAAGTGAAGAATGGTATAGTCTCTTTGTATTATGCCTAATGCATTTGTCATCCTGGATATCATTTTACCGGTTATTTCTGAGCAAAATAATTATGTGGTGTAATAAAGATTTTTCTGTTTCCTGAGGTGCACTACAAACTACAAAACGAGAGGCACAATGTGTTCCTATGAATGTTGACAGCAGCCTGCCACAGTATGAATGCTGTTAGACTGATGATGCACCAGAAAATAGTACGAGAAATGAAACGAGTGTTATAAAACCAATTATTAGACAAAATGTTGTAATTCTTAAACTGTAACTCACAGTTTAATAGATTTCGTTGTACAGCTTCAGTTAATACAATTTAGTGTTGATACGGAACCGTAACTTCCTCCGCATCGCAGGGCACGGGTAACGAGCACCGAAAGGGAAGCATAAAAACACAGGCCGTTCAGGTCCACGTCCCCTTAAGGGGGGCGGCATTTTTTGCCCTGAACTCATTTTAACCATTCACGTTTTAAAACAACTGCGCTCACAAACGACAAAAAAATTTAGTATTGTTAAACAATTCACATGTTTAAAGAAGCCTAAAGAACGAAATTTGACAATACAAGCTTGGAAATATAGACAGTTTACCTGCTGACTGAATGGAAATTTAACATTGGGTTTCTGTCTGGTATCTTTTCATGACTGTTCAAAATAATCTGACGTAAGCTGACAGGACAGTAATCTACAATACACTGTTTGAAACATTATTATTTCGAGAACGTTGTCGGCTTCTACTTAACCCTACCATATTTTCCCCGTGAAAATACTGGGAGCCCTGAAAAGCTGTGATGAACTAATCAGCAGTTTCAAAAATACTGTAACATGTGTGGGCCTCAGTATGTAAAACCCGACTCTACTTAAATTTATTGTAGAAATTACGGGGAAGTATCTAGTCAAGCCTCTATAACTATAATTAATGTGAAAGCTCTGTGGTCTTCAATATCTGAGCTTTGATTTAATGACACACGTTTAACAAAACATGTTGGTACTGGGAATGTTTTACATTTTTAAACACATATTTATACGAAAATAACATAAGCAGAATGTTTAATAATGTGTGAAATGCACTTCACAACAGTTTAAAAATTTTACTTATTTCTTTACTTTGTTTTTGTTTGGCGAAAAAAGAAGAAGAAACCAACTTCCGTTTGTCATTTTATTGTGCTGCATCCTGCACGATATCAAAGTTCCCACTCTGTGCATTCAAATAGTACGTGGCATTGCAAATTTTATATTAAACTCTTTTCTTCAAGGAAAGGTGCATTTGCGTGTAGGCACAACAGCAATGGACACACAAATGATAACATACCACATCAACTGCCAACAAGACTACTTAAAATTTGTAGTCTGTCTTCTCTGCCCACAGAAACCGCAAAAATGTTATAAGAATAAGTGGGATAAGAGTCGATCCAGCACACCTCACTGCAAGAAATTGCAAAAATTATTTGCTTTTTAAATTAGAAAGACAGTGTGAATAATATTCAGGACACATTTGCGGCCCAGCTAAAATTCCGGCAACGCGTGAAACAGAAGCCAAAAAAGGGACTGTCCCGTTTTCCTTACGAGACGAATTCTAGCCGGCAGGTGTGCTTCTACTGTTCACTGACAACAGAGAAACAGGCGACAATATATTATTCTGCATTTAGTTCTTTCATAGCACAGTTACGTCGAGTAATCCGACGCTCGAGTGCCTGTTTAAAATAAGAAGCTTTGTGCTCATGTGAGGTGTAGTACGACTGGCACTGAATAAAGTCTGTCTTTCTTTCCTTTTACAATTTTTTCTTTTGTTTTGACTGTTGGTTAACAATATTGTAAGTGCCTTAACATGTATAACAGTGTAAAAAGTAAACGTGCAAAATTTAGTGGGGCGACATTTCGGAAATTATCGAAGGAAAGGCGAGAACGAGAAGCCAATGTTCTAAAAACGCTTGGAAGAGTAGATGCATCTTTCGCAAAAAATGTTGCTGGTTCAACTTCGAGTTCAAGTAGTACGGATGATATTTCTGACACTGCAGATGTTGTAAAAGAAGTAAATACAGACATAACAAAAGTTAAAAATGAAGAAAAGCAAATTGATACTGATTTCGAGCTTCACGAAAAACTAAGTGACTAGTCAGACATTACAAAAAGAAATAACCTCTTTAGTGCTCATCCTGCAGAATGGCGTGTCAATGAATCAACAATCGACATTCTCTTACAACGTTGCAGTAATCAAAACTGTAACCGTGATTTTTCTAATTCAAGATCAATACACGATAAACCATATATTTGAATAAAAATGTGTTTTACCGTAAACTTTTAAATGGTGCATCATTTCTAGTATACTCCTGTAGCACCGGTGCTGTTTTTCGTGCGCCGTGTGAATTGTTCGGAGGTAAGGCCGCGATTGCTACTAATGGTATTGCAGATTGGAAAAATATTTCTAATATTTTAACTCATCATGAGAATTAACTAGAACACAAAAATTTTGAGTTATCACTCTTAGCAAGAGAAAAGTCACTTGGAACAATGGATAACCATTTCGAGTGATATGTTGAGACAGAAAAAATGTACTGGCGCAGTGTGGTGAAAAGGGTGTTTGCAGTAGTGAAGAAGCTAACAAGTCGTGGACTTCCCGTACGTGGACACGCTGAAAGATTCCATTCATTACATAATAGTCAATTTATGATGTCTCTTGAACTTACAGCCGAGTTTGATCCTTTTCTCGCAGAGCACATTGAATGATATGGGAATCCAGGGCAGGGACATACAAGTTATCTTTCTTCAACAATCTGTGATGAAATAATAGAGATTCTTTCTGAACGAATAAAAAGAGTTATCATAAGTGAAATAAAACAGGCCAAATATTTCTCCATAATAGTAGATTCTGCTGCGGACATTTCACATGTTGATCAATTATTTATCTTTTATATTAAGACGTGTGAACGAGAATGGTGAACCTGTTGAACGTTTCCTTCTGTTTTTACCAGACTCGGGACACAAGTCCGAAAACTTAGCTGAGGCCGTACTAAAAGTCCTGTCTACAAATTTCATTGATATTACTGACTGTAGAGGCCAGTCATATGAGAACGCAAGCAATATGTCAGGAACCTACGCACTAAAGAACGAAATCCGAAAGCGCATTATGTGCCTTGTGCAGCACATTCTTTGAATTCAGTCCGGCACTAGTGTTGCAAGCTGTTTTCAGGAAGCATGTTTATTTTTTCAATGTACTGCAAAACCTTTATAATTTTTCTCTCCTTCTACACAGCGCTAGGATAAACTTCTTTCTTTCGTGAAACCAGGAAGCAAAATGGTGAAAAGTTTATCAAAAACACGTTGGTCAGTAAGAGAGGAAGCGAGTATATAAGTCTATATGAAAACTGGGAGGGTGTTATCAATGCCCTCACACATATTGCCAGTAATACGTTTGAAAAACCACTTGTGCGAAATGAGGCTTCAGCTTTAATGAATCAACTCAACAGCCTAGAAACAGTATTCATGATGACAGTTCGGAAGGACATACTCCAGAGATTTAATAGTGTAAATCTGAAATTGCAAAGTGTAAATATTGATACTAAAACAGTGTATGAATTATATGTATCACTTGTAGGATTTATTGCATCTATTCGTGGCATGTTCGACTATTATGAAAATAAGTCCAAGGAGGTTGTGACTGATATAGACTATGAATGCACCTATAAAAGATCACCAAAACGCAAACTTCATCATGACGAAGAAGCGGACGCTGAAGAAGTTTTTCCGACTGCAAGCGAAAACTTTAGAGTTGAAACTTTTGTCCCAGTACTCGACAACTTGTACGCCGAATTAGGGAGGAAGAAGGAAAGCTATAGAACACTGTTGGACTCCTTCACAGGTTTCAGTAACCTTGAGAATAGTTCACCTGACGATATTGCTGAACGTGCAACAAAACTCCAAGCGTCATATGACACAGATTTAGAGCCTTCCTTCCCTAGTGAACGAGTACATTTCGCGGAACTTTTGAAATCATCCGAGGTTAGTGATATACCAGTCGAAATGAGTAAAATTTTTTCGAAACCAGAGGTTACAGGCCGTGTTTCCGAATGTTGGCGTTGCTCTTAGAATATTTCTATGCATGGCATTTACAAATTGTCCAGCAGAACGCTCGTTTTCGGCTCTTAAAAGACTGAAATCGTACCTACGTTCTACGTTGTCTGCGGAGAGATTGTCCATTCTTCACATCGAAGCCGACCTCCTAACTGATAACCGTCTGAGCTATGAGGATATGATCAATGAATTTTCTGCCATTCTGCCATCACAACTAGATGCAAACTTTACTGACAGATGAGTTTGTTTATTTATTCATATTAGTTTTAAAAAACGAACGCGGAACTAAACCTCGTTTACGTGCAGACGTGACCGAAGGCGACCGACAATACTAAACATTACCCTAATGACCCGGCCACTCGGCGCTGTACAGTCAAGTCATACTGGTACTGTAAAATATTACAACTGATGCATATTCTTGGCGTCTGCTGAAATGTATGGTTATTGCGGAAATATACGTTATCGGAGAGTACGCTCAGGTGAAAAACTGTTAGTAAATAAATTAGTTCAGTTCTGTCGATAAATACGTAAAAGCCTTGCTAATACCTTTATAAAGAGCTACGGTGAGAGCAGTAGCTGCAGTACAAAACACTTATTATGCAGCATCTAGCTACACAGACCCTAATTCTTTACACGTTAAGTATTAGATTATAAAACAAATTTGATTTTTCCATACTAGTCTGTGAAATTATGTAATAGCAAATCCAGTCCTGTGTTTGTTCGTCTGTATTTAGTTATTAGTTCGTGCACCGAAATCTCTATTTCATTTTCATTTCTTACGCTTTCCTATAGATTCATGTATTAGTACCAAATGTGTTTTTTTTATCTGCTACACATTCAAGTTATTAGATCGTACAACGACAGTTTAATTTTAATTTTGAACGTATCTGTGTAAAAGTACGTATTAATTTCTAATGTATGACACGTTCGCTCCAATTTTTAGATGGTAACACAACTTTTTGATTTTAATTTTCAACGATTTCGTGTAAAAGAACATATTAAAGGTTAATGTAGAACAAAAAGCCGTTGTTTCATTCACGCTCTGCTGAATTTTTAGGCCATAAAAGAAAAGTTATTTTCCTTGTGTTCGTTTCTGTTGTCTTTCGACAGAAGAATGTGTGAACACAATGCAGTTTTAAGTTTAAGCTCTTCAGAACAACGAATAGCAGAGTACGGAAAAAGGTCACAGCGCTCCCACCCAAAACGGCAATTGTGAAGTGATCGGGTAATAGTTATTATTTAAAACATGTTTTTTTGGAGGGGGGGGGGCGTATAATATGGTGTGCCTAGGGTCGCAAAATTTTTAAATCCGCCACTGAATGGAGCTCCATTCGTCATAAAAGCCGACAATATCTTTCCATTCCAGCTGTCACTACACTCTTACAACCCATTTGGCAGCTTTTTGAGCGGTCTATTCTTTACCACGCTGAAAATTTGTGGGGAGAACAGAAGAACACATTGCTTTTGCGTAATAATAATGGTCTGCAGTTCATTATAATTTCTGCCCACTGGAAATAAATACCGTTTATAAATGGACGTTATCTGAAGCAACTAAAGGTTCTAAGGGTTTTATTGTTGTTATTTAGACGATGAAATATTCATTTCAGAATCGGATATTTCTTGAATGTTCCTTTAATTCAGTACAGAAATCCGTGTACAAATAACACATCAATACTGCAAAGTCTTCGCACTAGAATCTCTTCAAAAATGTGAGAACATTTTTTTCCATAAGGAAAAGTGCTAGCACGTGTTTTATATATCCTAGTACTTTTTGTAGGCCTAAATAAGAAACAGAGTATTTTCTACGATTTAATTCTATTTAACACTATATCTAATTATTTATTGTTAAGTTACCTTTCCTCAGTACAGAGCTTTTTTTCTCCAGTGTAGTAATAGCTTGGAAATATTATATTTAGTATACAAGTATCACCATTCTCTCTTCAACATGTTACTTCATGTATTCCGATCTTGTACATCCTCTTATTCTGAACCCAATCTTTTCATTACGACATTTGTATATTGGAGATGGGTAGCTAAGGATCGTCTTGTTCTCATTCTTCCATCAGTTTCTCTCTCCAGCATAAATTCTGGGTATTCTTGTTTCCTCCATTCTTCTTATATGTCCACACTGCTGCAATTTCCTTCTGTCGATCAAATCAGACGATCCTTCTTTCACATTCATTCTCTTTAACACTTTATTGTACCTTACTTATTCTTTTCTTAAAATATTTGTTGATCTCCAAGAGTTCATTCCTAAAATTGTCAGTTTATTAATATGTTTCTGATCATTTATCTGGGTTTCTGCTCCTTTCAAGAATCATGAAATTTGGCAAGAAGCAAAGTTCAACAGTACAAGTAGCGGAAAAAAATCCGAGAAGTGTTAATTTGTAATTATATCACACTTTTGTCGTTCTTTATCCGACTTCAAACTTCCGGAAAGTTTTCGAATTCCCGAAACCGATATCTTACCAATACCGTTGTCGATAACAGGCAAAAATCATCGAGGTTCTCGATTCCTGGAATGAGTGATCTGTCTGTGTGCATAATTAAAGCTGTACGGAACCCTCAGTGTGTGAGTACTAATCGCATCTCACCAGTTTTTTTTTCCCTTATAAAGTGCTCTTGTTTCTCTTGCTTTATCATTCAGACATTTGAAGACAGCATTCCTTTCTATTTTTTGCTATCTCCTTCAACTTTGGCTCTACTGTCTTCTTGTGGGTGTTTTCTTTTACGCCAAGCATCTCAAATACTATGTCTACTATGACTATAACATTAACTTTTAGGTTCTCATTGCTTTACTCTTATCAATATCTTCTCTGTTCCAGTAGTTCGTCTTGTAATCTGTCACTATTACGATGATTATTTTGATTTTTCTCAGTGTAGTACGTTTTTACAGTTTTAACATCATTATTTGCTACAGTTTTCCAAGGCCAAAAACATTTCATTTTTCCTATATAGTGGTCTGATCCACATTGGACTCCTATATAACATCATACATAATTTATCTTAAAAGTGATTGTTTGACTAATGGTAATCTACTGTATTATGGATAATTATTCTCCCGTATTCTGCTTTCAAATACATCCATGAATGTGTCTGAATTCGTTAAAGTGTTGGCAGTTTTTAAATCTTTTCCACAAATTTCATTTAATCCTTCTCTGTTGTCATTATATTCTGCCTCTCCATATCTTCCCGATATCCAGCACGATTCTTTGATTTCTACTCCTGCGTTCGTGTACCTATGGTGATCTGTTCTTTTCTTCCTGTGCCCTCCTTTGACTTTTTTCTGTAGTCTCTCTCACAGTCGTCTGGAAAGTATTTTTCACACATTACTTTATATTATTCGTCAGTGCATATATTCCAATAATCACAGCGTTCCTGTGATTCAATCGCGGACATTGTTTTAAGGTTTTGTTCAGCGTAATGGTACGCATGCCTGCTGCTGAAATATTCCATGAATCGTGAAAATGAGCCTTTCACAGAGATTGTTTGGATATGTTTGTTCACTTGACTGATTTGGAGGTTTTAAATCTCGTTGCCAAAAACGCACTGATTATCTCGTAATGCGGATAAAAGATGGACATCAAGGTATTATGAGGGCAAGTTTCGGGCTTACAGTCTCAGACCGGCAAACGCTTTTAATCCGCTAGAATTTTTAATAAGGGTGCACACTCGCATAAAGAACGAAAGATGTATTCTGATTACGTGTTCTTTTCACAAAAATAAGAGTGTGTGTTTTTTTCATCGAATCCTTTACCCGAACATCTGTGACGTAGAAAGTGTGCTCTTACTTACATTACATGGTTGTAGCTTTAAAATCTATTAAAATAAGAACAAAAATATCACACAATAGACCCAAAAGGTTTCATTGTCACTATTGCGGAACTTGATTTTTTACATTAATTATTACTTTATTTGGCTTTAACACTGTTTAATGTTCGTGGGTTCCCCGTCAGTTACAACTACTGATCAGTGAGAAACATCGCCGAAAAAAATTGACTCGAAATACACAAGCAAGATGAACATTTTTCCGTTAGTACTTATCCCTTGGGCCACTGTTGTTTATTATAGACACGTGTTCCTCATGTAGAAACAACTCGATAAAATTAACGCACATGTCCTTTGTTAATAACACAGAAACTTTCAACTAATGTTCTACATATGTGACTCCACACGATTTTACATTGTTTTCCTCCTCTTGCCGGAGTTTCTTGTGGTGCCATAGGTCTCTCTGCTGCCTGTCTCTTTTTGTGTGTGTGTGTGAGAGAGAGAGAGAGAGAGAGGGGGGGGGGGAGGGAGGGAGAAGAAGATAATAATTTATGGAAGTGATACCATCAAATTAATATGCCTCTCGATAAATACTCACGCCTTTGCCATTATAGAATACTACTTTTTTTCTTTTCTGCTAGTCGCATCACCTTCTCCTCAATTTAGTTCAAATTAAGGTCGCACAAGACGTTTGTGACAAAGACGTCAGCAGCTAATACACTGGAAGCTCAGTGACGATGTATATAGACTGAGCACGAGGACGGAGTGCATCACGCAAAGAGGATAGCGAGGTAAGGAGAGAACAGAGCGATCGCTCACACGATGAAACCCCAGAATCGACGCCTGTCATGCTCCCTCTCGTTCCGCACTAGCAGGTCTGCCGGTCGCCGAAGTGCAAAGCTGTGTTCTGCCGCGTGCTGTCAGCACGAGTAAGAAGCAGCGGACACGCGAATGAGCCTTGTGGAACACCACGTATCAGCAATCCGCAGACGTGGCTAGGCCAGCCTGCCAGACACCTGTCACATCAACGCGCACTGCACTCGCAGCACTTCCACCGACAAGTGCGGTGTAGCTCTTCCACCTCAATCACTCTGTCGGCAGTTACAGAACACTCTCGAGCAAGTCGCGGACTTCATTCTGTCACTCACATTCACAGATACACCCACACACGCTTTAAGCACTTGTATTTTTGTCTGAGATGTATCGTCCCTGCATCAGAAAAACAGCAGTTTAAGTGTCCCGATTCCGACCAAAAGCTACAGGATATTTCCCTTGGTTGCAAGGGGAAAACTACAAACACGAAGGGGGGCACCAGATACTTTATTAGTATCTTCAAATTTAACCTCTTTGCACTAGTACATAATAATAACCGCTATCAATACGGAAATGTGCGTGATCAGTAATACTGGTCGACAAACTACTTCGATATACCCGTCATGTTTAACACGATATTCTGGTCTCGTTTATTATAA
Organism: Schistocerca americana; assembly: GCF_021461395.2. Lineage (NCBI taxonomy): Eukaryota > Metazoa > Arthropoda > Insecta > Orthoptera > Acrididae > Schistocerca > Schistocerca americana. The sequence continues at coordinate 649,637,241 of NC_060122.1, forward strand.
GGTGTGAGCTGGAGGTAATTTCTGTCCTACCATAAACGGGCGATTCAGCTACACCTACCACTGTCGTTTTGTGCAGCCCGCATTGTTATATCTGACCTTCAAAAACCAAGCACGAGTTTTCATGTACTGTCCTCCAGAAAAAATGAACAAGACCTTTTTTGTAGGTAATTAATTGCAATTATATTTTTTGCTGGGACACGGTTTCGCTAGAGGCGAAGTGACCTTCAAATACACCTCCACTCCCACACTCATCCCTCACATGTCGGGATTTCTAGTATGTTGTCCGTGGCACTCCCTCCCGCTACAACACAAACAATTGCGACTATACAAACTATTTTCAATATTCGACCTGTTTTGGTCTTCATTGACTGGCATGGATGTGTGTGATGTCCTTAGGTTAGTTAGGTTTACGTAGTTCTAAGTTCTAGGGGACTGATGACCACAGATGTTAAGTCCCATAGTGCTCAGAGCCATTTGAACCATTTTTTGTGAGGGACGGGAAAAACCTACCGTGATTCAACAACAAAGTTAGAAACCTACTGCGAATGCAAAGAGAGCTTCACTCCAAGTTTAAACGCAGCCAAAACCTCTCAGACAAACAGAAGCTAAACAATGTCAAAGTTAGCGTAAGGAGGGTTATGCGTGAAGCGTTCAGTGAATTCGAAAGTAAAATTCTATGTACCGACTTGACAGAAAATCCTAGGGAGTACTGGTCTTACGTTAAATCAGTAAGTGGATCGAAACAGCATATCCAGACACTCTGGGATGATGATGGCATTGAAACAGAGTATGACACGCGTAAAGCTGAAATACTAACACCTTTTTCCAAAGCTGTTTCACAGAGGAAAACCGCAATGCGGTTGCTTCTCTAAATCCTCGCACGGACGAAAAAATAGCTGACATCGAAATAAATGCCCAAGGATTAGAAAAGCAACTGAAATCACTCAACAGAGGAAAGTCCACTGGACCTGACGGGATACCAATTCGATTCTACACAGAGTACGTGAAAGAACTTCCCCCCCCCCCCCCCCCCCCCCTTCTAACAGCCGTGTACCGCAAGTGTCTAGAGGAACGGAAGGTTCCAAATGATTGGAAAAGAGCACAGGTAGCCCAGTATTCAGGAAGGGTCGTCGAGCAGATACGCAAAACTATAGACCTATATCTCTGATCTGCTGTAGAATGTTCGTACATATTTTTGCTCGCGTATCATGTCATTTCTGGAAACCCAGAATCTACGCTGTAGGAATCAACATGGATTCCGGAAACAGCGTGTGATACCCAACTCGCTTTATTTGTTCATGAGACCCAGAAAATATTAGATACAGGCTCCCAGGTAGATGCCATCTTCCTTGACTTCTGGAAGGCGTTCGATACAGTTCCGCACTGTCGCTTGATAAACAAAGTAAGAACCTAAGGAGTATCAGACCAGCTGTGTAGCTGGGTTGAAGAGTTTTTAGCAAACAGAACACAGCATGTTGTTCTCAATGGAGAGACGTCTACAGACGTTAAAGTAACCTCTGGCGTGCCACAGGGGAGTGTTATGGGACCATTGCTTTTCACAATATATATAAATGACCTAGTAGTGTCAGAAGTTCCATACGGCTTATCGCGGATGATGCTGTAGTATACAGAGAAGTTGCAGAATTAGAAAATTGTAGCGAAATGCAGGAAGATCTGCAGTGGATAGGCACTTGGTGCAGTGAGCGGCAACTGACCCTAAACATAGACAAATGTCATGTATTGCGAATACATAGAAAGAAGGATCCTTTATTGTATGATTATATGATAGCGGAACAAACACTGGTAGCAGTTACTTCTGTAAAGTATCTGGGAGTATGCGTGCGGAACGATTTGAAGTGGAATGATCATATAAATTTAATTGTTGGTAAGGCGGGTCCCAGGTTGAGATTCATTGCGAGAGTCCTTAGAAACTGTAGTCCATCAAGAAAGGAGGTGGCTTACAAAATACTAGTTCGACCTATACTTGAGTATTGCTCATCAGTGTGGGATCCGTACCAAGTCGGGTTGACAGAGGAGATGGAGAAGATCCAAAGAAGAGCGCCGCGTTTCGTCACAGGGTTACTTGGTAAGCGTGATAGCGTTACGGAGATGTTTAGCAAACTCAAGAAGCAGACTCTGCAAGAGAGGCGCTCTGCATCGTGGTGTAGCTTGCTGTCCAGGTTTCGAGAGGGTGCGTTACTGGATGAGGTATCGAATATATTGCTTCCCCCCACTTATACCTCCCGAGGAGATAACGAATGTAAAACTAGAGAGATTCGAGCGCGCACGGAGGCTTTCCGGCAGTTGTTCTTCCAGCAAATTATACGCGACTGGAACAGGAAAGGGAGATAATGACAGTGGCACGTAAAGGGCCCTCCGCCACACAGCGTTGGGTGGCTTGCGGAGTATTAATGTACATGTAGATGTAGAAACTTCCTATAGAAAACATCCCGTTCATTTTTTCTCTGGGATTAATACTCGCCGGCCGTGGTGGCCGAGTAGTTCTAGGCGCTCAGTTCGGAACCGCGCGACTGCTAGGTCTGCTAGGTCGCAGGTTCGAATCCTGCCTCGGGTATGGATGTGTGTGATGTCCTTAGGTTAGTTAGGTTTAAGTAGTTCTAAGTTCTAGAGGACTGATGACCACAGCTGTTAAGTCCCATAGTGTTCAGAGCCATTTTTTTTTTCATTAATACTCTGCGCGTAGCGAGCGAGAGAATATGTAAATGAGGAACGTGGTTTTAGAAGTCTAGATATAACATTGCCGTTTGCGCAAAACTACTGCAGTAGAAGTGCCTTAAATACCTTGTATTTAGATATCTTCCAATTCTATTTGCTTATATGGAGGGCAAAGAGTGAGATGTTTGTATATTTATTGCAATTTTTATTTTGACAGTCTTTATTGAAAGAATATGTAACGCACTGAAAAACATTTGAAGATTCCAAACGAGTGTATTCATTTTTCTAAGGAAGTTTTCGCGGGACATTTTAAGTCTTCCTTCGATTACTAACTGAGATTTCGCACCATATACAATGTACTCTTGAAGGTTTAAATATTGTATGGGCATTTCTGCTCCCTTGCGTATCTTCTAAGTTCGCGATTAACTAAATTTAATGCGGGCCTTACACGTTTCAGCATTAATAAAACATAGCTACTGCAAGCGTTTCTTAAGCAATAATTTCTAGAAGAACTGCAGCGCCTCAGTACTCTATCAGTGAATAGTAGTCTGATATTCTTTTTAACTAAAACTGGAGCTATGAATGCGTTCAGCTTCATATCACCAGTCATTATTACGCACGTAACATTGCGGATGTGATTCATTAGTGCTACTGTCAAATGCTGCTATGTTTTATGTGTCATGAACTTATGGGCTTTGGACGTCACTGCAGTAACAGACGGTTTTCAGCCTGACACTATATCAAGTTCTAACTGAATATTTCTGTAATACTGTGCACGTAACATTTCCCTGCAGATAGCCATTTCATCGGCAAAATTTTTGATATGACCTTTTACACTGTCTGGCAAGTTTAGTTCAAGTAATTTTAATGCTTGCGAACCTGCTTTCGTTCTTGAACAACGATGAAGGACTTAAACTTGCGAAGGAAGACTCAGTAGTGAGTAGTGATATATTTTATTTTTAATTATTTTAAGGAAGCAGTGATTTACAGTTTACTAATAACATCGTGAAATGATGATTTGCATAATAAAGGTATGCCACTTTAGTGTGAGTTACCACCATTAATTTATTAGTTTATGTGTTGGTTGTACACATTCGTGCATTCTATGGTTTTGATACAGGTGGCTTTCAGCATCGATGCAGATAGCAGTTGTGATCTGACACACGTACTTGAAATTGATATCGGTGTAAAGCTAAGAATGTTCTGTTGTCTGACCGAAACGAGATGTTTGCAATAAAATGACTCGTAGCTATTATGCAAATCATTGTGTTTCTTTTTAACATGATTTTTCTTTTTGGTATTGTCAGCTTACTGTATATTTACGTTTTTAACCATCGTCATATTAATATATTATTTTTCCAAATGAATTGCTGTTCACTAAAATTGTTGTGATATCCACCCTGTGAAAATTATAATGATTGTTTCAGACAAGATGATATCGCGAATATGCTGAAATTTTTCAAACTTCTTGGCCGAAAATTACTTAATCTGATACTAATTGTTAATGTGTCACGATGCTGAAATGAGTACTGTAATAAAAGGTACTTTTTATGAACATTATACATCGATAACACAGTTTACGTCAAGAAAAAATAAGAATATTTATACACAGATGTATATGTCATCAAATCATCAAATGATTATACAACACACTGTTGTATAAAACAAAAATAATTATCCTGGGTGCCAATTTCCGCAACTACTTGCAATTGACCCCACAGAAGATGCTACGGAACAGTACATGTGAGTCATACTCCTGATGTGAGACACTTGAGTGTTAGTCTTGAAGCGAAGCGCTTTGCTTCTTGCTATTACTGCAAATGCCTTGTAACATAACAAGATAATGTTTCGCATATTACATCATAATTTTGTCATTGTATGAGCAAAGTGTTACGTCCAATGTAAATATCTTCTGTACCTTTCCTACAGGGAAACTGATCGTCATCTAACATATGCTCAATTTTATTTTGCATTCTTTTGTATATTATTCTTGTGAGAAACTTGGAGGTGTTAACCTGACTGCGCGATAATTCTCGCACTTTTCGGCTCTTGCAATGTTCGGAATTGCGTGAATGATATTTTCCGAAAGTTTGATGGTATATCGCCAGACTCAAACGTTTTACACACTAACGTAAAAATTTGTTTTGTTGCCATTTCTCCCAATGATTATAGAAATTCTGATGGTGTGTTATGTACCCCTTCTGCCGTATTCTATCTTAAGTCTTCCAAGTTCTTTTAAATTATGATTCTGATACTGGAACCCTATCTGTTCTACATCAACTCATGTTTTTCTTCTCTCACATAACTCTTCCCAGCTCATAGAGGATTTCACTGTGCTGTTTCCACCAATCTGCTCTCTCCTCTCCATTTAACAGTGGAATTCACATTGCACTTTTAATGTTTCTATCATTGCTGTTAATTTCACTGAAGGATGTTTTGACTTTCTATATGCTGAGTCCTTCCTTCTGACAATCATTTCTTTTTCGATTTCTTCACATTTTTCTTGTAACCCTTTCGTCTTATATTACCTGCACTTACTGTTTAATTCATTCCTGAGTGACTAGTATTTCTGTAGTCCTGAATTTCTCAGAACGTTTTTGTACTTCTTTGTTTCATCCATCACCTGATATATTTCTTCTGTTACCCATGTCTTCTTCGGAGTTTCCTTCTTTGTGAATAGGTTTTTCTTTCCAAATTCTGTGATTGCCCTATTTAGAGATGGCCATTCCTCTTCAACTGAGCAGCCTACTGAGCTGTTCCTTATCGCAGTATGTATAGCTTCCAACGTATCTCTTCATTTCCTTGCTACCGCATCCCACTTCTTTGCGTTTGATTCTTCGTGGCCTTCTCTCTTAAATTTCTCTAGTAGATTGTGATTTGAGTGTATGTGTGCTCCAGGGTAGTGGATTGTAAATCCAGTATCTGATTTCGGAATCGTTGCCTGATCATGATATAATCTAACTGAAATCTTCCTGTATTCCCCGGTCTTTTCCAAGTATTGGGCATTACTGATCTATTATTCCAGTAAAATAACTGCAAAGGCTGCAACTGGCAGGACAGTTATTAGATTTACTCCTTTATAAAAAATGGTCCCAACGGAATGCTTTCATGGTTAATTGTCTTATAACAGTAACTTAAAACAAATGTAGATCTACGTTTGCTTGCATTGAGTAATTGGGACTGGGATTAGTGCTGAAATTATACTTGCTTAATCATTTTTCACTAAAGTAATGTAAAGTCTCACGCCAGATTCAGCCAATAACTTTTCGGAGCAGATCAAAAATATTTATCACTTGGCCCTTCAGGACGTGTATATTTCTTCACTATTCAATACTTTTACAAAAAGTACGGTATACGCTCCTGCACCACAACATGACTTCAAGTGTTCACACACCCGCATCCCGCGTGTGGCTTAGCCTCAGGCATCGTCCAGTTCATGAACAGGCATCTGTAAGCCGGCTACGTCCACAACAGTTTCTGGATAGCAAGCCACCACAACAACAATAATATAAATGTTGCTTGTTATCCCCGGGAACGATGGAGCGCACTCCTGCAGGCACTACTCTCGCCGACTGGCGGCGTTCCGATCGACGTCAGAAGGCGTAACCAGTGCGGGACAGTTTCCCTAAAATAGGCCGCGTTTTATACACCCGCCACAGTTGCACGTAATTCGGCGCACAGTCTCCGATCCACCGAGACATCGCCGATCTTGGACGGACATTGACACCGACTTGCAGACATAGCCTTGTGCTACACTTCACTACGCTAGTGATTCGTCACGACCCTTGCCACGGAGTTGCTTGATAAAGTTATCCCTTCCCGTGACTCACATCAGACCTCTAAGGTAATCTGTAGTGTTATTCCTCCCTGAAATTGTTTCTGAATAAACAAGTATGAATTACAGTCCACTTCACAGCCGTTTTATCTGCACATACTGTACTCTGTAGCTTTACTGTATGGTTAAGTGATGATGGCGTCCTCGTGGGTAAAATATTCCGGAGGTGAAATAGTTCCCCACTCGGTTCTCCGGGCGAGGACTACACAGGAGGACGTCGTTATCAGGAGAAAGAAATCTGGCGTTCTACGTATCAGAGCGTGGAATGACAGAACCCTTAATTGGGCAAGTAGGTTAGAAAATTTTAAAAGGGAAAGGGATAAGTTAAAGTTAGATACAGTAGGAATTAGTGAAGTTTGGTGGCAGGAGGAACAAGACTTCTGGTCAGGTGAATACAGAGTTATAAATACAAAATCAAATAGGGGTAACGCAGCAGTAGGTTTAATAATGAATAAAAAATAGGAGTGCGGGTAAGCTACTACAAATAGCATGTTGTTGTTGTTGTGGTCTTCAGTCCTGAGACAGCATGGTGAACACATTATTGTGGCCAAGATAGACACCAAGCCAACACCTACCACAGTAGTACAAGTTTATATGCCAACTAGCTCCACAGATGACGAAGAGATTGATGAAATGTATGATAAGATAAAAGAAATTACCAGATAGTGAAGGAAGACAAAAATTTAATAGTCATGGGTGACTGGAATTCTATAGTAGGAAAAGGAACAGAAGGAAATTTAGTAGGTGAATATGGAATAGGGGGTAAGGAATGAAAGAGCAAGCCACCTGGTAGAATTTTGCACAGAGAATAACTTAATCATAGCTAACACGTGGTTCAAGAATTATGAAAGAAGGTTGTAAACATGGAAGAGGCCTGGAGATACTGCAAGGCTTTAGATATATTATATAATGGTGAGACAGAGATTTAGGGACCAGGTTTTAAATTGTAAGATATTTCCAGCGGCAGATGTGGACTCTGATCACTGTCTATTGGGTATGAACTGTAGATTAAAACTGAAGAAACTGCAAAAAGGTGGGAATTTAAGGAGATAAGACCTGGATAAACTGACAGAACCAGAGGTTGTAGATAGATTAAGGGAGAACATCAGGGAACGACTGACAAGAATGGGGGAAAGAGATACAGGAGAAGAAGAATGGGTACCTTTGAGAGATGAAATAGTGAAGGCAGTAGAGGATCAAGTAGGTAAAAAGACGAGCTCTCGTAGAAATCCTTGGGTAACAGAAGATATATTGAATTTAACTAATGAAAGGTGAAAGTATAAAAATTCAGTAAATTAACCAGGCAAAAAGGAATAAAAAAGTCTCAAAAATGAGATCAACAGGAAGTGCAAAATGGCTAAGCAGGGATGGCTAGAGGACAAATGTAAGGATGCAGAGGCATATCACACTAGGGGTAAGATAGATACTGCCTACATGAAAATTAAACAGAGCTTCGGAGAAAAGAGAACCACTTGTATGAATATCAAGAGTTAAGATGGAAACCCGCTTCGAAGCAAAGAAGGGAAAGCAGAAAGGTGGAAGGAGTATACAGAGGTTCTGTACAAGTGCAATATTCCAGAGGAAGCAGGTGTCGACATGTTGTTGTTGTTGTGGTCTTCAGACCTGAGACTGGTTTGATGCAGCTCCCCATGCTACTCTATCCTGTGCAACCTTTTCGTCTCCCAGTACCTACTGCAACCTACATCCTTCTGAATCTGCTTAGTGTATTCATCTCTTGGTCTCCCTCTACGATTTTTACCCTCCACGCTGCCCTCCAATGCTAAATTTGTGATCCCTTGATGCCTCAGAACATGTCCTACCAACCGATCCCTTCTCCTAGTCAAGTTGTGCCACAAACTTCTCTTTTCCCCGATCCTATTCAATACCTCCTCATTAGTTACGTGATCTACCCACCTAATATTCAACATTCTTCTGTAGCACCACATTTCGAAAGCTTCTATTCTCTTCTTGTCCAAACTATTTATCGTCCATGTTTCACTTCCATACATGGCTACACTCCATACAAATACTTTCAGAAAGGACATCCTGACACTTAAATCTATATTCGATGTTAACAAATTTCTCTTCTTCAGAAACGCTTTCCTTGCCATTGCCAGTCTACATTTTATATCCTCTCCACTTTGACCATCATCAGTTATTTTGCTCCCCAAATAGCAAACCTCCTTTACTACATTAAGTGTCTCATTTCCTAATCTAATTCCCTCAGCATCACCCGACTTAATTCAACTACATTCCATTATCCTCGTTTTGCTTTTGTTGATGTTCATCTTATATCCTCCTTTCAAGACACTATCCATTCCGTTCAACTGTTCTTCCAAGTCCTTTGCTGTCTCTGACAGAATTACAATGTCATCGGCGAACCTCAAAATTTTTATTTCTTCTCCCTGGATTTTAATACCTACCCCAAATTTTTCTTTTGTTTCCTTTACTACTTGCTCAATATACAGATTGAATAACATCGGGGAGAGGCTACAACCCTGTCTCACTCCCTTCCCAACCACTGCTTCCCTTTCATGCCCCTCGACTCTTATAACTGCCATCTGGTTTCTGTACAAATTGTAAATAGCCTTTCGCTCCCTGTATTTTACCTCTGCCACCCTTATAATTTGAAAGAGAGTATTCCAGTCAACATTGTCAAAAGCTTTCTCTAAGTCTACAAATGCTAGAAACGTAGGTTTGCCTTTCATTAATCTTTCTTCTAAGATAAGTCGTAGGGTCAGTATTGACTCACGTGTTCCAACATTTCTACGTAATCCAAACTGATCTTCCCCGAGGTCGGCTTCTACAAGTTTTTCCATTCGTCTGTAAAGAATTCGTGTTAGTATTCTGCAGCTGTGACTTATTAAACTGATAGTTCAGTAATTTTCACATCTGTCAACACCTGGTTTCTTTGGGACTGGAATTATTATATTCTTCTTGAAGTTTGAGGGTATTTTGCCTGTCTCACACATCTTGCTCACCAGATGGTAGATTTATGTCAGGACTGGCTCTCCCAAGGCCGTCAGTAGTTCTAATGGAATGTTGTCTACTCCTGGGGCCTTGTTTCGCCTCAGGTCTTTCAGTGCTCTGTCAAACTCTTCACGCAGTATCGTATCTCCCATTTCATCTTCATCTACATCCTCTTCCATTTCCATAATATTGTCCTCAAGTACATCGCCCATGTATAGATACTCTATATACTCCTTCCACCTTTCTCCTTTCCCTTCTTTGGTTAGAACTGGGTTTCCATCTGTGCTCTTGATATTCATACAAGTGGTTCTCTTTTCTCCAAAGGTCTTTTTAATTTTCCTGTAGGCAGTATCTATCTTCCCCCTAGTGAGATAAGCCTCTACATCCTTACATTTGTCCTCTAGCCATCCCTGCTTAGCCATTTTGCACTTCCTGTCATTCTCATTTTTGAGACGTCTGTATTCCTTTTTGCCTGCTTCATTTACTGCATTTTTATATTTTCTCCTTTCATCAATTAAATTCAATATTTCTTCTGTTACCCAAGGAGTTCTACTACCTCTCGTCTTTTTACCTATTTGATCCTCTGCTGCCTTCACTACTTCATCCCTCAGAGCTACCCATTCTTCTTCTACTGTATTTCTTTCCCTCATTCCTGTCAATTGTTCCATTATGCTGTCCCTGAAACTCTGTACAACCTCTGGTTTAGTCAGTTTATCCAGGTCCCATCTCCTTAAATTCCCACCTGTTTGCAATTTCTTCAGTTTTAAACTGCAGTTCATAACCAATAGATTGTGATCAGAGTCCACATCTGCCCCTGAAAATGTCTTACAATTTAAAACCTGGTTCCTAAATTTCTGTCTTACCATTATATAATCTATCTGATACCTTTTAGTATCTCCAGGATTCTTCCATGTATACAACCTTCTTTTATGATTCTTGAACCAAGTGTTAGCTATGATTAAGTTATGCTCTGCGCAAAATTCTACCAGACAGCTTCCTCTTTCATTTCTTAGCCCCAATCCATATTCACCTACTATGCTTCCTTTTCTGCCTTTTCCTACGCTCGGATTCCAGTCACCCATGACTATTAAATTTTCGTCTCGCTTCACTACCTGAATAATTTTTTTATCTCATCATACATTTCTTCAATTTCTTCGTCATCTGCAGAGCTAGTTGCCATATAAACTTGTACTACTGTAGCAGGCATGGGCTTCGTGTCTATCTTTGCCACAATAATGCGTTCACTATGCTGTTTGTAGTAGCTTACCCGCATTCCTATTTTTTTATTCATTGTTAAACCTATCCTGCATTACCACTATTAGATTTTGTATTTGTAACCCTGTATTCACCTGATCAGAAGTCTTGTTCCTCTTGCCACCGAACTTCACTAATTCCCCTTATATCTAACTTTAACCTATCCATTTCCCTTTTTAAATTTTCTAACCTACCTGCCTGATTAAGGGATCTGACATTCCACGCTCCGATCCGTAGAACGCCAGTTTTCTTTCTCCTGATAACGACGTCCGCTTGAGTAGTCCCCGCCCGGAAATCCGAATGGGGGACTACTTTACCTCCGGAATATTTTCCCCAAGAGGACGCCATCATCATTTAACCATACAGTAAAGCTGCATGCCCTCGGGAAAAATTACGGCTGTAGTTTCCCCTTGCTTTCAGCCGTTCGCAGTACCAGCACAGCAAGGCCGTTTTGGTTAGTGTTACATGGCCAGATCAGTCAATCATCCAGACTGTTGCCCCTGCAACTACTGGAAAGGCTGCTGCCCCTCTTCAGGAACCATACGTTTGTCTGGCATCTCAACAGATACCCCTCCGTTGTGGTCGCACCTACGGTACGGCTATCTGTATCTTTGAGGCACACAAACTTCCCCACCAACGGCAAGGTCCATGGTTCATGTGATAATTACCGAACTATCAGTTTAACAAGTCACGGGTGTAAAATACTAACACGAATTCTTTACAGACGAATGGAAAAACTGGTACAAGCCGACTTCGGGGAAGATTCCGTAGAAATGTTTGAACACGTGAGGCAATACTGACCCTACGACTTGTCTTAGAAGATAGATTAAGGAAAGGCAAACCTACGTTTCTGGCATTTGTAGACTTGGGAGAGAAAGCTTTTGACAATGTTGACTGGAATACTCTCTTTCAAATTCTAAAGGTGGCAGGGGTAAAACACAGGGAGCGAAAGGCTATTTACAATTTGTACAGAAACAAGATGGCAATTATAAGAGTCGAAGGGCACAAAAGGGGTGCAGTGGTTGGGAAGGGAGTGAGACTGGGTTGTGGCCTATCCCTGACGTTATTCAATCTGTATATTGAGCAAGCAGTAAAGGAAACAAAAGAAAAATTCGGAGTATGAATTAAAATCCACGGAGAAGAAATAAAAACTTTGAGGTTCGCCGATGAAATTGTAATTCTGTCAGAGACAGCAAAGGACCTGGAAGAGCAGTTGAACGGAATGGGCAGTTTCTTGAAAGGAGGATATAAGATGTACATCAACAAAACCAAAACGAGGATAATGGAATGAAGTCGAATTAACTCAGGTGGTGATGAGGATATTAGATTAGGAAATGAGAGACTTACAGTAGTAGATGAGTTTTGCTATTTGAAGAGCAAAATAATTGATGATTGTCGAAGTAGAGAGGATATAAAATATAGACTGACAATGGCAGCAAAGTCTCTGAAGAAGAGAAATTTGTCAACATCGAGTATAGATTTAAGTGTGAGTAAGTCGTTTCTGAAAGTATTTGTATGTTTGGAAGTGATACATGGACGATAAATAGTTTAGACAAGAAGAGGATAGAAGCTTTCGAAAGGTGATGTTACAGAAGAATGCTGAAGATTAGATGGGTGGATCACATAACTAATGTGGAGGTACTGAATAGAATTGGGGAGAAGAGAAATTTGTGGCACAACTTGACTAGAAGAAGGGACCGGTTGGTAGGACATGTTCTGAGGCATCAAGGGATCACTAGTTTAGTATTGGAGGGCAGCGTGGAGGTTAAAAATCGTAGAGAAAGACCAAGAGATGAATACACTAAGCAGATTCAGAAGGATGTAGGTTGCAGTACTGGGAGATGAAAAAGGTTGCACAGGATAGAGTAGCATGGAGAGCTGCATCAAGCCAGTCTCTGGACTGAAGACCACAACAACAACTGTGCTCTGGTCCATAACAGAAGGATTTACATAAGGTACTGGTTCCAGCCCCAGTAGTAAATTCTATCATTGTTGTTGAATACATAACAAAAAGTTGTCTAAACGATAAGTTTTAGAAAACGGTCTCAATAATTTACACTAGACGCTTCAGAAAATCACCACAACCTTTGGAAAAGTTTAGACTCGCGTCAGAACTGGTTAATGGCTTTTTTAAATTGAAAATCATTAAATAAATTCTTCAGTCTGTAACAGCTTCATTAGCAGTAATTATCAATAGTATTAAAGTGTCATTTCGATAGATTTTTCATTCCGTAGAAACCTAAGGTTTAGGCAATGTCACTAAAGTTAGCATTCGGGAGTCAGGAAGTGAAAACAAATAGGAACAATAAGAAAACGGGATTGTTACAAAGAGGTAACCGTTCCAGTCGTGGGCCACCGCCGCAGACACGAAGCAGCTCCCGCACACAGACACTTGCCGCTGTCGCCGCGTACAGACCAGTCCTAGCCTGGTTGTGCAATACATTAACGCCCCCTACAATCTTACCAGTGTTCGTCTCCCAAGCAGAAATGCCTAAAACGTTGGTGAGATGTGCCGAGACGGTAGTATTAAGACAATAGGCTCGTAATTAGTTTCTTTTTAACTTTAATGTATGTTAAAATCGAATTGACTGTGTCGGAATAAGTATACGGAAAGGTAGTCGAAGCTGATTTATCGTCAAAATTAGATATATAAAGCTTTTCATTGTAACGTTTGCATCACCACACTTTCTTTTTACACAGTGATCGGTTTCAACCACACTTGGCGGTCATCTTCAGGCCTAATAACGAGGCTCAAAAGAAGTAATTGGGAAAGGTCGGTGGGCTAAAATACTACATACAGGAAAATATACACATTTTACCATATAGTCGTTAGCTGAAGAACTCATCAGTTCATTAAATCAAAACCTTCCATGCTGAATGCTGTACAAACCCCCGCACTAATATAGGTCCATGCATCCGCACGGTGGAGCGCCGGTTTGAGGAGCACACAAACGCTGTTACACATACACACGTCAAATTTCAACCTAAAAAACCAAACGCTGTGCAATTATTCTGTACGTACAAGATTAGTAGCGGCCTGCTGGCTTTAAAACGCCTAATGTACTGCTTCTCCAGTTAGGCGGAGCTTGCCAGCTGGGAAGAGGACGATGCATGTTGTGGTGTCGCCGCCAGACACCACACTTGCTAGGTGGTAGCCTTTAAATCGGCCGCGGTCCGTTAGTATACGTCGGACCCGCGTGTCGCCACTATCAGTGATTGAAGACCGAGCGCCGCCACACGGCAGATCTAGAGAGACTTCCTAGCACTCGCCCAGTTGTACAGCCGAATTTGCTAGCGATGATTCACTGACAAAATACGCTCTCATTTGCCGAGACGATAGTTAGCATAGCCTTCAGCTAAGTCATTTGCTACGACCTAGCAAGGCGCCATTATCAGTTACTATTGATATTGTAAATAATGTACAGACAAGAGCTACGTTCAACATTAAAGGATTAAAGTTAAGTATTACACCATCTGCGTCCGTTTTTCTAAGTTCTAATTTCCTTGTCCTGTTCCAGACCTCACGCCAGCCTGCGTGAGCTTAAAACGCGTGCCTTTCGGCTTCCTCTAAATTTAGTGGGTTGGTCTCCTGCCAATCCACAACACATGTCCCTTGATGAGTGGACAGCGGTGTGCTGAATGAAGGGCAGTCTGTTTCTGGCGTGGGAGCAACACCAACTTGTCGATTGTCGTCTCTCCGAACAAGCAACAACGACACGGCGCACGACACGGTCTGCACACGGACGGGCATGCAGAGTGCATGCGAGCAGTTGTTAGCCCGGATAGTGTACTCGGCCTATCGTTTATGAATTGCTAAGGTAGTTTTGTGGTGTGGCAAGTACTAGCCGTCGTTCGTACAGTGCTGCTATAATTGATTTTGATCCTTCTATTTAGTGAATTGGTTCGTAGGGATCTTATAAAGATCGCTCTAGCCCCAATTATATTTCACATTATCGCAAACGTTGCTAATTTTAATATTTAGAGTTATTGCACCCCTTCTACTCCAAGGCAGTTTGATGTATTAGTTTAATGAAGTCAGTTTTAAATAGTTTGCATTTATAAATCGTTAAAGTTTTATTATACACTGACTGCAAGCCATGAACTTATGTCATGAACTACACTATTTGAAACAGAGCCGATGTTGTACACAACATCCTTTACTGCCAAGCTAGTGTCATCAGCGAACAGAAATATTTTAGTATTACCTGTACATATGATTTTTATAAATAAGGAACAGGAGTGGCCCCAACACTGATCCCTGGGGCACCTTCCATTTGACGGTACCCCACTTAGACCCCACATCACAGCCATTTTCAACAGTGTGAAGAATGACCTTTTCCTGTCTGTTGTTAAAGTAACAGGTGAACCAATTGTCAGCTACTCCCTGTATTCGATAATGGTCCAACTTCTGGAGCAATATATTGTGATCAACACAATCAAACGCCTTAGTTAAATCAAGGAAGATGCCTTGCGCACGGAACCTTTTGATTAATCCATCCGGTACCTCACAGAGAAAAGAGAATACAGCATTTTTAGTTGTTAAACGACTTCTAAGGCTGAACTGTACATTTGATGGCATATATATATATATATATATATATATATATATATATATATATATATATATATATATATATATAAATTGATCGATTATCCTTACATACACAGACTTTTCAATAACCTTAGCAATCACTGATGGCATAGAAATGGGCCTAAAATTGTCTACACGTTTCTAGTATGTGATACGTCGGCGAAGCCATTGGACTTAATTGTGGTGAAATATGGTGTCAATGTGATGCCATTAATCCACCTCACAACTCATATGAACCTCGGAGTTGTGGCCTTTTTCTCACAGGTGTCAACATCTTGGTGTCTGAAGTGTCGCCGGGTGCAAAGGTTGTAGCGTTACAGAAGCAGGCTGTAGGCACCTTTGAGCCAAATTTCAAACTTATGCGTCGTAACGATAGACAATGGCGTTTTGAAATAGTGATACCTTTCTTTTCTGAGCAGTGGATTAACGTTTTCGCATTTATTGATTACGAATGCCGCACTAAGATGAATATTTTTATGATTAATAAAAGTTAATTATAATTACTTTGCAAGACGGAGGCTTAACAAAAGTTTGCTGCAACATAAAATAACATCTAAAACGTTGATTAACAACAACAACAACACCGCTACACATTCATGTAAAATGATGTATTAACAGAAACACACACATTTGAATCTTTCAGCCACATAAATAATGAGTGGTCTCACTAAAGACTAAATCTAACGTTACGAGCACTTGACCTATCTGTAAATTACAACGATGTGCAAAAATAACTGTTGAAGGACTGTAGCTACACGAATAAAATCGACTGATATGTATGGACTGGATTGAAATCTAGGTAGCAAAGAGAAGTGCGTTTCATACCAAAAAGTGTTTTCAATGAAAAGGACGTCGTTATAGCACAGAATAGACTGAACGCTGAAAGCGGCTTGTTTTTGCAGTCGGGGCAAGGGCCTTTGGTGCTCTGTCTGGAGTAGAGGATGCTCGGCGTTGAGTGATGGCGGCGCGCTCTGTCGGCAGACGGCGTAATTAACGACTGCCCGCCTTAATGACAACCGCTAATGAACGGCGCGTCGCTTCGCGCCTTAGCCGGCTCTCAGCAGCGTTCGTTAGGGACGACCGGCGACGAAGTTCGCCTGCCAGTTTGCCGCGATGCCCATCCTTCTCCTCTGTACGGACTCTATGCGACGTAATTGTGTTTGCATGTATCGTCACGAGAACTTCAGTGTTAAAAGGAAACTCACACGAACCCGACAACATAGAACCTTTCGAAATCCACAAACATCACACCCAAACTTCTAATCCAGGAAGTCGAAAAAACTATCTTAGCTGACGAATATTATTACAAGGGAGACAGGGCAACCAAGAGTACAGGATGACGGCAATACCGTCAAAGCGAATGGAAACTTGATGAACAACAAGCTGGAAGTCGAAAACATTTTGAATAATCATTTTTTTAAATGTTGTAGAGAAAATAGGATCTAAATGTTCATTAGAAGAAGCAAGGCAGTTAATGGAAGAGGCCTTACCCACACCATTTGATACAATTGAAATTCCATTCACCTCTCCTTCTGAAATTAGGAAGATAATAAACTCTCTCAAGAATAAAAGCTCACATGGAATTGATGGCATTTCCAGCAGATAATAAAAGATTGTTCCCAAGAGATAAGTGAGATTCTTAGCCACATATCTAATAGCTCTCTGAAGCAGGGTATTTTCCCAGATAGACTGAATTATGCCATTGTTAAACCACTGCATAAAAAAGGGGATACGTCTGATGTCAACAACTACCGCTCAGCCTCTCTTCTGACTGCCTTATCCAAAATTCTTGAAAGAGTAATGTATTGTAGAGTAGCTTCACACCTTTGTAAAAATAAAGTTTTAACAAAATGTCAGTTTGGTTCAGATGGGTTTTTCAATGGAAAATTCTATATATACTTTCACAAATGAAATATTAAATGCTCTGAGTGACCAGAAGTCACCCGTTGGGATTTTTTGTGATCTATCAAAGTCCTTTGGTTGTGTAAATCATGGAATACTTCTAGATAAGCTCAAGTACTGTGGTATGAATGGGACAGTGCTCAAATGGTTTAAATCATACCTAACTGGAAGAGTGCAGAAAGTTGAAATAAGCAGTTCACATAATATGCAAAAAACTGGTGACTTCTCAAACTGGGGAACAATCAAGAATGGGGTGCCGCAAGGTTCGGTCTTGGGTCCTCTGCTGTTCTTAACATATATTAATGACTTGCCATTCTATATTCACGAAGATACAAAGCTGGTACTTTTTGCTGATGATACAAGTATAGCTATCACACCCAACAGACAAGAGTTAACTGGTGAAATTGTAAACAATGTTTTTCAGAAAATCATTAGGTGGTTCTCTGCAAATGGGCTCTCATTAAACTTTGACAAAACACAGTATATACAGTTCCACACAGTAAATGGAATGACACCATTAATAAATATAAACTTCGATCAGAAATCGGTAGCTAAGGTAGAATATTCGAAATTTATAGGTGTATGCGTTGATCAGGGGTTGAACTGGGAAAAACACACTTAGGATCTGCTGAAACGTTTGAGTTCAGCTACTTATGCTATTAGGGTCATTGCAAATTTTGGCGATATACATCTCAGTAAATTGCCTTACCACGCCTATTTTCATTCTCTGCTTTCGTATGGCATCATATTCTGGGGTAAATCATCATTGAGTAAAAGAGTGTTCATTGCACAAAAGCGTGTAATCAGAATAATTACTGGAGCTCATCCAAGATCATCCTTCAGACATTTAAAGAGCTTGAGATCTTCACTATAGCCTCACAATATATATATATATATATATATATATATATATATATATATATATATATATATATATTTACTTATGAAATTTGTTATTAACAATCCGAACGAATTCAAAAGCAATAGCAGTGTACATGGCTACAACACTAGGAGAAAGGATGATCTTCACTACTCAAGGTTAAATCTCAATTTGGCTCAGAAGGGGGTAAATTATGCTGCCACAAAAGTCTTTGGTCACTTACCTAACAGCATCAAAAGTCTGACAGATAGCCATATAGCATTTAAAAGGAAATTAAAAGAATTTCTTAATGGCAACTCCTTCTACTCATTAGATGAATTTTTGGATATAGTAAGTGGGTAATTTCCCCAACCGCCACAAAAAAAAAAAAAAAAAAAAAAACATTAAGTGTGATGTAATATTTCGTGTAATGTAATATCTTGTATAGACACCTTTTGTTAACCTGACACGTTCCACATCATTACGAAGTGTCGCATTCATGATCTATGGAACAAGTACTAATCTAATCTAATCTAAACGACGCAAGTATTCTAATGACGCCTATAAAAGAGAATTTTTCTGCTCACACTAGCATCCATGCGAGAGGATGCAACGACTATTCCGTTTAGCCTGACAAAGAAAGGAATACGAAATATACGGGTAATTTAAAACCAGACATTGATATGGACTATAAAAGAGACGACGTATCAGATGACGGTAATCACGAGAGGAGGGAGACATAGCTTGCATAATTAATTAGCTGACAAGTTTGATAGACAGTTTTCACTCTGATAAATAATTTTCTTGGCAATTCTGAAGTGGCCAATGTTCCCTAAGGCGAACAGCAACTGGGGAGGAAAGTCCGCATAACTTTCAGTAGTTAGCAAGATAATCCTAAGATGACGGGTCTGCTGAAAAGTCAAATTTTAGCCGTTGTTCCAGCTCGATTCACTGTAACGGAGAGATACGCTTTCTCGCTACTTCAGAATAACCAACTTAGATTTCCATGGGGTCGCCTGCGCTATTCGTCTGACCCGCTGCAGGAGGGGTAGCGCTGGCTCCTTGGTCATGTTGGCATTACATGACTAAACAAGAACCTCTTTTAGCCGACACACATATATCCGGTTTTCCAGTTTATCCAGATTCATTTTTTGTTTCTTTTTGCCTTTTTAACGCGAAAATGTCCGGCGTATACTTGGTACGGTGCTGTATACGTAAAATTGTTACTTTAGTATCGCAGGTAGTAAAGAGTCTGTCGTTCCAACATTTTCAGTTGGACAGTAGTGACGTAGATGATTGGTTATTTCCGACTGTTGTACTACAGACAACGACTGTAGAGTGGCAGACTATAAAGTGGCGTTTCAGAAGATGAAACGATGCCTAATGATGAGGTGGCGACCAAAATTGGAAAAACTAATGGAGTACCTAGAACGTCTGCTGGAAACAATCCAGCCAACCTGATGCTACTGAAACCTCTTCCCAATCGTGCCGCTCTCAGACGCAACGGAAGTTTCAAACCGAAGAGATTTGCACGCTATTTTAGTAAATAAACGTGAGCAGATGACAGTAAATAGACCTGCACAGTTTAATTAGCAAAAAAGTGTTTCCTGCTAGTGCCAGAATAAAAGATTTGTATACTGTAGTACATGTTCTTGCATTTAGCAGAATATTTTGCGAACCATCAGGATTTTCGATAATCCGGATTACATCCGGTCCCACCTAGTCCGGATAAACGACGTTCTTGTGTACTTTTCTCCAGCGCAGCAAAACCAATTTGTTCAAACAAATTTCGGGATTGCAGCTGGTTGTCGTTTAATACATCCCACAGTATTTCAACTGGGCACCTGCCAATTATCCAATTATCTTCAGTGAGCCATCGAAGAATGGCGCAAACTTGCTTTCTTCGCACGTTGCGAGTTACCGCGCATGCATCAAAATCAAATTAACGGACGGACCACACTTCCCGGCGGCAGGGCCCTCTCAGGTGGAAAAGCGGAACTCATCTGTGCTCTGCATTACCGCTTGCTGCGGCCGTTCGCGCTCTCAGTCGTCTTAGAGGTGGCATCGTGGAGATGCACTGTCCAACTGGTAGCCGCTGTCACGGCTTTTCCACCAGGCTATTCTGTTTATCGTAAGCCCACTAATACTGATTTGCATATGCCACCGGCAAGCGTCAACTTGTCATCGCCTGTCGCAAACCACGACCGAACTTAGAACACTCGTACACAGGATTCACACTGTATCGGATTACATAGTTTTCCTGAAGAGCTCGCCCACCTAATGACAGAGTTCAGAAAAAATCGATATTCCTCCCGGCAGGTTACCAGGACACTGTCAGTTAGAACAGAGATTCAGGAAGTGAATGAAGAGGAGAACACGCCGGCAAAATATTTAACTTTTCTTTTTTTTCTTAGTAACAATTTGCTTAAAATAACAAGGTTCGTCCGTATTTTCAGGTGAAAGTGATTTTTCCTCCACCATATAAGATTGCAGATCGTTTGGGATCAATGAAAGACGACTTGTTGTCGGGGAGTGCCGGAATTTGCAAAATACCTTGTCAGTGTGTCATGGTTTACACAGGACAGACCACACGCACTGTGAAAGATCGCTGCACTGAACATCATCGTTGCACTCGAATTTTGCAACGGAGCATGTCCGCTATTTCCAGACACTGAATTCCCACTGGACTTTCAATGGAGTACTATAAAACTGTGACAACAACCGCATAAGCCACCATCTTTGTCTCCGTTGACGTAGAGAAAGCGTGCAACCCTCTGTGGCACTCCAGTTTCCTTTTTAAACTCTAGACTTGCGCACTTACAATCAGCAATGACCGTCTTCTTGGATCCTTCCTCTCCAGCCGCCCATCGTGAGTTATTGTTAACAACACTAATTCCCGAGTCTTCCATCCCAAAGCAGGAGTGCCCCAAGGTTACGTTCCCTCCCCTCTCTTCTACCCCTCATACACTACCAGTATGCCCAAACCACCTCCTGCCGTTTATCTCCTTCAGTATGCTGATGACCCCGCTTTCGTCACCCTCTATCCTACGTTCCAGAAATACCAACGAACCCTCCAAATCCATCTCAATCAGTTTACCTCCTAGTGTAACCAATGGTTCCTTAAAATTAACCCCTTCAAAACCCAGGCAATAAATATAGGAGGCTGCACCCACGCCTTCCGTCTCCACGACTTCTACCGTACGTTATGGCCGTCCTAACCTGCTAATTAACATACTAAAATACCTTGGACTAATCTTCGACAGTTTCAACAAAAAACAAACAGCTGGCCGGCCGTTGCGGCCGAGCGGTTCTAGGCGCTACAGTCTGGAACCGCGCGACCGCCACGGTCGCAGGTTCGAATCCCGCCTCGGGCATGGATGTGTGTGATGTCCTTAGGTTTGTTAGGTTTAAGTAGTTCTAAGTTCTAGGGGACTGATGACCACAGCAGTTAAGTCCCATAGTGCTCAGAGCCATTTGAACCATTTTGAAGCAAACAGCTTAATCAGTTGGTATCTTAATGCATGGCTCAGGGAAATGGGGTGGTCTTTCTCTCAGCTCTGAGCAAGCTAACTAGCTGTCAATAATTGTTATCAAAAAAATTGCTGCAGTGCTGCCATATGTTCCCATCATCTCTCATAACCTGGACAACTTATAGTTTCTGGCCACAAAATCTAAGAAACGTGATGTCGGTGGTGTGAGGACACCGATACAAACGCGGTATAGTGAAGCACCCATTCACTAATTTCCTGAGCAAGACCGCTGCAAAAAGGCCGAAACGTCAGTTCTTTTGATATTTTTAGCATTTGAAAGGAGGATTTAATGAAACACCTTAACAGCGGAAGCATACGTATTTATAACTAAATGACTGCTTTAAAGAGGTATGCAAACCGAAGTATTCCACAGCCTAAACTGACATTTACTTACTCTATTGTAGAAAACTTACCATCTCATTCTTTTTTGCTATTTAAAAAAAGGCATTCATTTCTGGACCAAACATTTTGTTCCTTGCTCTTATGTACGATATTCGGGATATAATAAAGGAAATAAGTTATTCTGAATGGGCGTACTGCACGTAAAACCGCTCTTGTAAAACACACCCTCTTTTCAAATGTTCAAATGTGTATGAAATCTTATGGGACTGCTAAGGTCATCAGTCCCTAAGATTACACACTACTTAACTAAATTATCCTAAGGACAAATACACACACCCATACCCGAGGGAGGACTCGAACCTCCGCCGGGACGAACCGCACAGTCCATGACTGCAGCGCCCTAGACCGCTCGGCTAATCCCGCACGGCACACCTTCTTTTATTTATTATTATTATTATTATTATTATTTATGTGACACCAGGTAATCAGTAGATGCTGTCCAAAAGGTAGATACCATCCTTCTAGATTTCTGAAAGCATTCGACTCACTACTTTTCCTTTTTGGGGGGTGGACGAGGGAAAGGGTCATTGTTCTGAAGGGTTTGATGCAGCCCGCCACGAACGTCTTTCTTGTGCCAATCTTATTATCTCAGAGTATTGCCAGCCGGGGTGACCGAGCGGTTCTAGGCGCTACGGTCTGGAACCGCGCGACCGCTACGGTCGCAGGTTCGAATCCTGCCTCGGGCATGGATGTGTGCGATGTCCTTAGATTAGTTAGGTTTAAGTAGTTCTAAGTTCTAGGGGACTGATGACCTCAGATGTTAAGTCCCATAGTGCTCAGAGCCATTTGAACCAATCTCAGAGTAGCACTCGCTACCTGCGCCCTGAGTTATTTGCTAGATATATTCCAATTCTGCTTTCCACAACAGTGTTTACTTCCTATAACTCACTAATACCATGGAAGTTATTCCCTGTTGTCTTAACAGATGTCCTAAATCCTGCCCCTTCTCGTTGTCAGGGTTTTCTATATATTCCGTTCATCGAAGATTCTACGGAGAACCTTCTCATTCCTTACCTTAATAGCCAACCTGATTTTCAACATTCTTCAAGGCAGCCTATCTCTCATATGCTTCGATTCTCTTCTGTTCCGGTTTTCCCACGGCCCATATTTCACTACTATACAATGCTGAGCTCCAAATATACATTGTCAGAAATTTCTTCCTCATATTAAGGCCTATGTTTGACAAAAATAGACTCCTCTTGGCCATGAATGCCCTTTTGCCAGTGCTAGTCTTTTATGTCCTCTTTGCTCTCTCCCTCACTAGTTATTTTGCTGCATATCAGAATTCCTTAACTTCGTCTACTTCTTCTAATTCTGATGTCAAGTTTCTCGCCGTTCTCACCAAATCAGAGTACTGCTCCAGCGTTTGGAGTCTTTATCCAGTAGACATGGCAGCAGACAACGGACGACGTCGGAGACGCTTTGCTAGGATCGTAACAGGTCATTATAGCCGTACGAAGACGTAATAGACTTGCTATGGGAAAAAGACGACCTAATTCTAGCACCATGTGCAAAGCTGACGCTGTTGTAGTCAAGAAATACGAATAGAAATGCATGTGTCGTAGATTAGGAACGGGACGTGGTCAGAAAAGATCAAATAAGCTAGAAAGGCATAATCTTGATTTTATTATTAACAGCCACTTCCACAGTTTGTTCAACATGAAAGTGGGAGACGCCGACGAGGTGATCAACAGTTCCTCGCAGCAGTTCCGGTGGAATCTGAGCAACGTGTTCTGTCTACTGCCCTTCAGATCGGGTAGAGACAGACATACTCCCGGCAAAAAACATTCTTTTAGATATTCCAAGAGCTAAAAGTCACTTGATTCAGATCAGGTGATATCGCAGGCTATGCATCTGGAAAACCACAGGAGATAAGACGTTCTTGAAAGCTTTGCATTAAGCAGGTATTTTACTGGGCGAGCGACATGAGGTGTTGCCCTTTCTTGGATGAAAAGCGTTCTGCACACAGTTGCGCTACTCCAAAGTAGGAATCATGAACTGTCCAAAGAGCTCTCGATAAAGTGCAGGCGTCACGGTACACCTGACAGGCCCACTGGGTAGATTCTCTTCAAA
This sequence comes from Schistocerca americana, assembly GCF_021461395.2. NCBI lineage: Eukaryota > Metazoa > Arthropoda > Insecta > Orthoptera > Acrididae > Schistocerca > Schistocerca americana. Next base: position 649,661,333 of record NC_060122.1, read on the forward strand.
GAAGGACGGATCGAGAGTAAAGGTGCTTGTGAATGTGCATGACACAGTCACGTACGGTGCATGCAGTGGCACAACACACTGTTTAACAGTACCGAAAATTCGGCAGTTGTTTGTATTCACTGCACCTTGTATTGTAAAATGTGCCTCATCCGGCCACTTGTCATCAACTTCGACCAGTGCCAACAACACCCGAAGAGTAAACAGAAAATTACTGCGGATAGCGAGGTGTCAGTTGCTACACCGTTCAATACAGAATAATAGTACGCAAAACTTTCCTTACTGTTGACCATGGGATGGACAATTCTCGTAACGCTGCATGAGTACTAGCACTACTCGGGGCACATGCTGAGGGTCAGTTACACCAACAGCAACCTCGTCAGTACCTTCCATCGGGATAGGATACCTTCCTCTTCCAGGTGCCACACCATGTTCACCCGTGTTTACGAATTTCGTTAACATCTTCTTTAAAGCATTTAATCACATCGGGACTCTCCTCACACCTTTCAGTCAGCGATACTCTCTCAGCATAGCGCTGCAATTGCTGTCGTTCACATAAAACAGTTTCACTAATAACGAACTGTCTCTCTTCTCGACAGCCATACTGTTCAATCACGTTATAGCTTGTCAGAGTACAATGTGTATATCATACAGACAGTATAAAACCAGATTTACATCTAGTGACCAAAATTGGAACTAATTTTCTCCAGCGTAAATCCGAGCCTCATTAACGCATCAGCATATTGACCAAGTTTAGCTGCCATTCAATAATTACAATACACACAGGACGTCCGAGAATAGCTGCACTTTAGTTATAATCACCTGGTAGATAGAGATGTAAGGCGAAGAATAGTTCAGTATGGAGTGTAATTTCAGTTTCTCTTTCCGTATTCAAGAGAGTGCGACACTTGTGTACTTTTGGATTTGGCCCTCTAACGTTCTCGTTTGTGCAAGCAATTTTCCTTCCAGACACTTTCTTTATTACCCTGATCATTTAGCAGTATTAACGATCTTTGAGCCATATAACTATATTCCCACGCACCTGCTGTTTATTACTGGCTCACTATAGCCCACCATAACAAACATCATCAACCACATCCTAACCACACGTGTTTTCCTTGAGGTCTGGAAATAGGGATTTAGCAAGCCAATACCTAAAAAGGACGTGGCCACAGCATCCTCTGGTTACCGATCCATTTGCATTCTTCTTGCACTAAGTCTTAGAACATATACTGCACAACCAGCTAACCAACTGCTTCATTACAAACAACCTTCTAGATGAGTATAACCAGTATACCTGAATCTTGCTATGGATGGACAAGGGGGAGCTAACATGTGCTTCTCAGACTTTCTAGAAGCCTTGGACACTACAAAGCTCAACAATTTTACTTGCTAAACTTAATAGCCTAAAGATCTCTCCAAGAGCAATGCAATGGCATCGCTCTTACCTTGACGTCGCTCCAGCAATGCGTCTTATCTGGCACCATAAAGTCACAGTGGAGACAGGTAGTATAAGGGGTCTCTCAGGGCTCGGTATTATGTCATATACTCTTTTCATAGTATGTCAATGATGCTTCATCACTTTCGTCCTACTGTAAATACAACATGCTGATGACCTCCAGTTGTGTCTAGTGGAAAACCAATAAACATAGAGAGAGCCATCGAGAATTTCTGTGCTGACCTAAGCGCACAATCAAAATGATCAAACGGTTAAATCTCAATCCAATCAAAACTCAACTGGTGCTGGTAGGTCAGACTAGAAACATTAGCTGAAATATTGCAAATTCCTACCCTCTTTAATCTTAAAGGGTACCAATATGAATTTCTCTCCCTCAGAAAAGTGTCTAGGAGTACTAATAGATGGAGAGCTAAATTGGGCTGAGCACACAGCTGAAAATTGCAAGAAGGCATCAGAATCTGTCCACGTCCTACGGAAACATGAAAAGACCTTCCCTTTCGACCTCAAAAATAAACTTCTAATGGTTGATAACATTGATATTTTCCTGTAAGGTCTTTCTCAGGAATGCTCACAGCGACTGGAACTGGTGATGAATGCATGTGTTCGGTGTATCCATGACGTTTGGCTCTTTGATGATATTTCGTCATCACATGCACGGGTATCCCAGCTACGTGCGGACAAGAGAGGAGACTCATACACTCTGTCTCCGTCCCTCATATCTCTCCTCGACCTTAACGCTCTCTTCTGATCAACTTACCAGAAATACTTGTGCCCATCAGGGGAAAATCGTTTCTGTTCCAATCTATCACTCAGCCTCTTTGTCGAGGTCCTTTGCAATAGTAGGAACCAGACTCTGAAATGACCTCCAGTATTCTATTAGAGAACCTAAGGAGAAACGACAGTTAACGACATATCTACTAAAGCAACAATACAATCTACCTTTGAAACTTCCTGGCACATTATAACTGTGTGTTTGAACCTGACTCGAAACTGGTGGCTTTGCCCTTCGCAGACAAGATACCGCGTTCGAGTCCCGGTCCGAGATGCAGTTTTAATCTTGCAGGAAGTTTCAGATCAGGGCACAATCAACTGCAGAGTGAAAAATCATTCTCAAAATGTCTGCCTTTGCTCCAGTAATCACTCGTTAATCCATTACATTCTTCTTCTCAACCAGATCTTCTTATTGCTATTGTTATTGCGGCAACAGTAGAAGCTGTAATAGTAGTAGAAGTACTCCTAACATTAACTTCATTAGTTCTTCGTCAGTACTATTTATTTACGTTCTGTCTATATACATTCTAAACATTTTTAACACATCAATACTATTTTATTATTATCTGTCTTTACACAATTACTGTTTTTTCTCAGGTAGCTAAAACTAAAAACAGATGCTGTATGTTTGATACATTGGTCCGATGTAAGAGAGGACCTGAAGATCCTAATCCCAAGACGTTAAATAAATAAGTAAATAAATAAAATAAATAAACATGTCTTAATCAGAATCATCGGTGTAAGGCTGTACCTGAGGAGCATGAAAGTGACAGTCTTCCTCAAAGCGTTTCACAGTTCGCCGTTTCAGTGATGTTGGTCTGTCTGTACACTGCTGCTTAATTAACACACTTTCTTACGTGTTCTGTCCGTCCTGTCATGCAGCTGAGCGTTATGCGGGGTCAGTGGAGTGGAAAAATTCTTCCCCTTATTCGTCTGTGTTTACCTCTTATAAGACCCACGACACATGGTCGTTTATGTAATTTTTGATATTAAGCTTTCTCTTCTTTCAATTCAGGGCCGAACGATGGAAAAATGATTGCTCGTGTTCCTCTCTAGGAAGCGTTATTAATCAAATTTGTCCATACCGTCTCTAAGGAGGCGGTATATAGAGGACTAGAGTTTCACAGCAGTCCTCACAGCATTCCTCATTCTTAATATCTTAAAAATAGGTTTATGCGTCATATGAGACGTCTATCTGTTATTTCTGTAACGTTTTAAAACGAGTCAAGCGACCTATGCCTAGTAGTGTATTTCTGTAAACATTTAACGTGCTGTACTTGTCCCACCCTACACACTTCCCGTATATTAGAGCTCTATTCCACTCAAGGTCATATGAGAGATATACAAAAATTATTCTTCCGTAGACAAATTCCAGTCTCTCAGTGGCTTACTGTTTGACCCACTGTCACTGAAAATTTAGCTTACGTGAGCGTCTCATTTAGCTTCCTCACACATCGGTACACTAAGCCATTTGCACATCACCAGTCACAGAGTGCAAACTGCATCATTACGTTTACCGAGATACCATTTTCGGAAACAGTTTCGATGTGCTGAGCGAGATGACACAATGGTTAAAACGTTTGATTCACAATCGGGGGGAAGAACTAAGCAAAGAAGTTTTCAGCTCAGTCTCCCGTTGACGATGAGACCTGATGGAGTATGGGTGAGGAATTAGTTCGTGTTCGCTTCAGAGGGACCAACCTAGAACTTTATGATCACAGGGCCTTGGACTGCCGTCCTTTTCACAGAGGCACACTACCTGCTTGATGCCGTGGAAAGAACTTAAAGGTAAAGTTCGAAATATTCGAGCTCTCGCAATGGCTTGCTACCAGTCATTCTTTCTGCGCGCTATTAATTGCCACTGACTTTTCGTGCTGGAACAGGAATTGGAGGATATTTCAGTGGTACACAAAGTATTCTCAGCCACACTCCGAATTGTAGCTTGCGGAGCATAATTACAGAAAAGTCAGATCCTCATACGGTAAGCTCGATAGAACTCAGGGCCGCCTCCAGGAATTTTTGCCGCTCCGTGAGAAAATTTCAAGAGCCCCCCCCCCTCCATTTTTCGACATAATCAACTTTTCTCACAATATAATTCATGTATGACGCCTTATTTTCACATATCACACTCATTCATCTCTTTGTTGTGAATATGTCTTTAAGATCAATGCAGCAATAAGTGATATGTTTGCAGTGCAATATACACTCCTGGAAATGGAAAAAAGAACACATTGACACCGGTGTGTCAGACCCACCATACTTGCTCCGGACACTGCGAGAGGGCTGTACAAGCAATGATCACACGCACGGCACAGCGGACACACCAGGAACCGCGGTGTTGGCCGTCGAATGGCGCTAGCTGCGCAGCATTTGTGCACCGCCGCCGTCAGTGTCAGCCAGTTTGCCGTGGCATACGGAGCTCCATCGCAGTCTTTAACACTGGTAGCATGCCGCGACAGCGTGGACGTGAACCGTATGTGCAGTTGACGGACTTTGAGCGAGGGCGTATAGTGGGCATGCGGGAGGCCGGGTGGACGTACCGCCGAATTGCTCAACACGTGGGGCGTGAGGTCTCCACAGTACATCGATGTTGTCGCCAGTGGTCGGCGGAAGGTGCACGTGCCCGTCGACCTGGGACCGGACCGCAGCGACGCACGGATGCACGCCAAGACCGTAGGATCCTACGCAGTGCCGTAGGGGACCGCACCGCCACTTCCCAGCAAATTAGAGACACTGTTGTTCCTGGGGTATCGGCGAGGACCATTCGCAACCGTCTCCATGAAGCTGGGCTACGGTCCCGCACACCGTTAGGCCGTCTTCCGCTCACGCCCCAACATCGTGCAGCCCGCCTCCAGTGGTGTCGCGACAGGCGTGAATGGAGGGACGAATGGAGACGTGTCGTCTTCAGCGATGAGAGTCGCTTCTGCCTTGGTGCCAATGATGGTCTTATGCGTGTTTGGCGCCGTGCAGGTGAGCGCCACGATCAGGACTGCATACGACCGAGGCACACAGGGCCAACACCCGGCATCATGGTGTGGGGAGCGATCTCCTACACTGGCCGTACACCACTGGTGATCGTCGAGGAGACACTGAATAGTGCACGGTACATCCAAACCGTCATCGAACCCATCGTTCTACCATTCCTAGACCGGCAAGGGAACTTGCTGTTCCAACAGGACAATGCACGTCCGCATGTATCCCGTGGCACCCAACGTGCTCTAGAAGGTGTAAGTCAACTACCCTGGCCAGCAAGATCTCCGGATCTGTCCCCCATTGAGCATGTTTGGGACTGGATGAAGCGTCGTCTCACGCGGTCTGCACGTCCAGCACGAACGCTGGTCCAACTGAGGCGCCAGGTGGAAATGGCATGGCAAGCCGTTCCACAGGACTACATCCAGCATCTCTACGATCGTCTCCATGGGAGAATAGCAGCCTACATTGCTGCGAAAGGTGGATATACACTGTACTAGTGCCGGCATTGTGCATGCTCTGTTGCCTGTGTCTATGTGCCTGTGGTTCTGTCAGTGTGATCATGTGATGTATCTGACCCCAGGAATGTGTCAAAAAAGTTTCCCCTTCCTGGGACAATGAATTCACGGTGTTCTTATTTCAATTTCCAGGAGTGTATTTTAAGCCATAACTCTAGAATTAATATGTCCACCAAGATTAATTTGTCACCGGCAGAGCATAAAACTAAAATCTGTTCACTTTTTGTAGTTCCTTGAGCAGAGGATGAGTATTCTTGTGTAGATCACAGTATTCTTGTGTAGATCACAGGTTCCTGAAAGCACTTTGTACAGACACGTTCATCTTCACATGCAGCACATTTTCGTCACAGGTATGGTTTCATGAGTTTAACCTTCGAAGAGCTTCGTTCTCCACTTGCCACTGTCATCGGTTGCGTCAGCAAAATTCGTAACGCTACGCTTAGGTTGGGCGCAAAGCCATATTCTTGTATGAGTTTCAACGTTTCAGTTGGCGTTCTACCAACCTTGACCAACGTTGACACTACTTTAAGTTCATCTTTAAAATCGATAAGGCTGATGTCCTTAGCCTGCCAGTGGCCAAAACTGTCGCACAGCTTGGAATACTTTTCGCTTAGAATGTCAAGTGACATGTCCTTAATTTTTCTAATTTCATACAAAAAATCAAAAAGCCCACTGTGACTTTTGAGCAGTTGAAATCTCTCACTGAGAGCCCATATTATAACATCCGGTACTTTAGAATAAAAATCTGAAATTCTAGATCTTCAATTTTCTCACCTTCTCCCTCATATAGGAACTGTTTCATCTTCTTTCGCTTTCGTATCTGCGTTGTACTGAAAATCTCGGAATTTGGAGTCCTCCCTACAGTTTGTGCAATGCTCTGTTATCTTTTCAAGTAAATCAACAGTTTTCGATATATTTGTGGTAATATTTTGTAGGTGTTTGATAACAACATTGATATGGAGTAATATATCATACCATGTTACCACTGAACAAAAGAACGTAGAATCACGAATTAGGTTTGCCAAACTGCAAGCCTCATGTGCAACCATTGTGTCTGTATTTTCGTCTTCTCTTATTTCAATTAGGGCATCATAGACCTCCCCTATGTTATAGTTGAGAGGAGCGATTGTATCTATCCTTCTTTCCCATTTTGTCGTACTTAGTGGCTACAAAGTTAGTATAGATATATGATAACTCAAGACTGCCCAACGTCGCGTAGACACAGAAAAGAAATCATAAGTTTTTCTCACCAAACAAAACAATGAAAGTGCGTAATCTGATGCCTTTGCAACGCACGGACCATAATATGGCTTAGGATTTATATCTAAAATCCTCTTTTGCATTCCTACGTTCTTGCCTTTCATGATAGAACTGTTATCATAGCCCTGACCCCTCATGCCTTCCAAAGATGTTTATTTCGTCTAACTGTTTTAAGAATATCCCTGAAAGCCCCAAACCAAATGTATCTCTTACAGGTACAAGTCAAAGAAAATGTTCACTAATATTTACATCGCATATCACAAAATGCACTATCATCGTCATTTGCTCAACACCAGAAATATCTTCTGTACAGTCCAAAATTAAACTTTAATATTTAGCAGATCTCAAATAGAGGCAATACTTTGTTTTTAATTTTTGTTGGAGAGTGTGAATCATTTCATTTCGTATGTTTTTACCAGATAATGGCGAGACTTATTTCCACCATACGTTGTTCCCCTTATATCTTCGCCGAGAACTGAATCAAATTTACCAGACAGTTCGACCCGTTTTAAGAAATTAGCATTGTTGTGAAGAAACAGTTTATCTGATGGTCGTCTTAAGGGAAGACACTATCTAGCCAGAAACTAGATAATTGCTATAAGACATTCGAGTACACCCTTCCAATTCCGGGTCTCTGCATTTATTATATGCACGGTTCCTGCATCGACAATATTGCCAGATTTTTATCTTCTGGCGAACTCCAACCACTTTTGGTGCGGTTCCAAGTGCACGTGGGACCTACCGTAACTAACCAATATCCAAGCAATATGCAACCAGTTATTATAACCGCCTGAAGTCAATAATATTTTAATGTTCGGAAAGAGTTTCCAGCTGAAAAAACAGCATTTGCACTTTTTGAATAAACTAATAATTTCCTCTGAACAATTTCACCATTGCACAAACTGTAACTGTAATCTTTAGAGGCAAGTTGACAATTAGAATCATCCTTATGAGAGCTTTCAAATTCCGTTATCTGTTCTGGAAGCCCTCTTTTGACTAACGTTGTCCTAACAAAATCATCTATTTTGTCGGGCCATTTTGCGGGATCTCAATCAACTACATCACTGACAGTTTGAGTGTCAGATGAGCTCTTGCTAGAATCAGCTGGAACAGTTTCACGTTCATCAAGACCTTGCATACAATGTCATATTTACCCTGCAACTTTGAAGGTATATCTTCATCTGCCGAAGGCATACCCTGATTTACTTCTACATCTGCTTTTGTTCTTGGAACATTTTGATCAAAATCCTGTTTAGGTTGGAAAAATTTATCTAACGAAAATTTCAATTTTTTGTCTACATTTGCTCTTGCCGCTCGTCTTTTCCTATACTGACTGACTGGAAGGCGCTGCCTGCAGCCAGACATTGCAACAGGTTATAAATTCCGCAATAACTTATAACCTAATTAAAAACACGTCGCATCACAGTGAGAAAGCGTTTTCACACAAAACTAATAATACTTTTGCACTGCCAGCTGAACGTACAATTATCAACTTGTAACACAATCGTTATTCCCTTTACTGAAAAGCCTCCAAAAGGAATGATGCTACCGGTGATAGAATTGTCTTTACCTACGTCATTATTGTTAGATGTTGATAGACGAAAGTAAATTGTATCTGGCAAATGAAATATGTTTCTAATAAGTGCACCACATGCAGACTTATATTAGCTCCATAATCCACAGTTAGACCACTATATCAAACACTTAACTCGCTACTTAGCTACGAGTATTAACAAACAAGGCAAGTTACCATTGTTGCTACTCGTATATAATGAAACTGGACAAGTGAGGGCGACGTATCCTCTGTGCACTGCTGCCAACTCCCAAAAATATTTGCCCCGTAAATTCAAGGAAAAACATACCTGAGACTCAGTATTTATTATCAAAAAAAAAAACCCTAAAAGAAACCTCTATAAGAAAATATCCATATCTTGCTGCTGATTTTACTTATTTATTAGCAAATTATTCAACATTTCAAACATAGTTTCAGCTTCTTATGAGGCATTCGAAGTTTTAACGCTAATGCCAAACAAACTTATCATATTGAATCGATTATGTGTAATACAAGGTCTGAAATTTGTTGTAGAGAAATATGAACCACCAAAACCGTCTTAGGCATTTCAATGCACAGTCTATTCCATGACCTTTTTTAACTTTTTTTACAATAATGTAAATAGAAAACGTACGTCAAATACCAACATTTGAAATTGCTATGCATAAACCTAGTACAAAATTAAAGAGAAAGAGAGAGGCCATATTCTGAAATACCTTCGTTATCGTACTATTGAAAACGAAGAACTCCGCGTTGAATCTATTATTGTGTTTATAATTGCTCCATGTCATAAACAGACTTGTGGAAGTCTGTGAAAGATTCGTACAAATACTGTTAAGTAACTAAATAGTAGCCAAATACTTAAAACTTCTAGTCCGTTCTTCAATTCGCGAACATTGGCACATTCCGACTGTCATCTACCGTTGAACGAGGCAACAACCTGTGGTGTTCTACGTGTGACGAATGACACGTCTTTTTCAGCAAGAGTAATAGAACATAATATGATGGTACACGCATTTTTTGTATTATATACGCATAAAACTATTTCTATATCAATGTGTCCAGCAACAAATATTTCCAATTTTCTGTGGGAGTCAACGTTTCTTTCGTAAATCGGAGCACACTGTTTCTGTACCGTAGACAATTTTCTAGAAGACCCTTGATTTTGTGAATAATTTGTATTTCCAAATTATTCTCACATTTCTTTATTTGTGCAATTTGCAGCCCCCAAAAATCTGCCGCCCTGGGCGATTTCCCCCCCCCCCCCCCCCCTTAGAGCCAGTCTTTTGCCATGGTTTCCCAGTATTACCTAAGCTAATTACGGGTATGGTTCCCTTGAAAAGAACGCGATTGGTATCATTCCTGATTCTTGCCCAATCTTTTTTACAGCTTTTTGTCTAACGACGTTTTTGGTGGCAGGACGTAAAACCCTAATCTTCCTTTTTTTTTTTAATAAGTTCGTGAGTCATCTCAGTAAAACATTACTGACTCTGTCAGCATATTTGGTGCGCAGTCGGATATATACAAGATCACTTTTCATTTCTCGTCAAGAAAGACTCAGTCACAATTCTGGTTAGATTCTGTAGCTGCTGTTTGCTCCACATGCAGCTCACGGTGTGTGGCGGAGGGTACTCTGTGTATCACTGAAAGTTCCTCTTTCCCCGTTCCCGGTGCGAAAGATCTTCGAGAACAAAGATTGTTTGTAAACCTCCGCCTGAGTTCTAATCTCTAAAATTAAAGCCTTAAGGTCTTTTCGCGAGACATTTATCATGGTGGGGGGGGGGGGGGGTAAGTGGCGACAAAACGACTATTCACTGTGGTGGTCCACGCAATTCCGAAGATTGCAAGAGCCGACAAGTGCTAGAACTATCGCAGAGGCAGCCTAAGAGCCTAAGAGCGGTTCATAATAGAAGCAAGACTGAAGAAAAATCAAGACATGTTCATAGGATTTGTCGACCTAGAAAAAGCTTTCTACAGTGTAAAATTGTACAAGGTGGTCGAAATTCTGAGAAAAGATGGAGTAAGCTATAAGGAACGACGGGTAAGATGTAATAGGTGCAAGAACGAAGATGGAACAATAAGAGTGGGAGACAAAGAACGAAGTGCTCGGATTAAAAAGGGTGTAAGACTGGGATGTATTCTTTCAAACATACTGTTCAATCTATGTATCGAAGAAGCCATGACGGAAATAAAAAAGAGAATCAAGTGCGGGGTTGAAATTCAGGGTGAAGATTCTTTGATGACATTAGTATCTTCAGTGAAAGTGAAGAAGAATTACAGAACCTGTTGAATGGGTACAGAATGTGGAATGAGAGTAAATCGAAGAAAGAATAAAATTATGCCAAGCAGCAGATTTGAGAACAGTGAAAAACTTAACATTAGGATTGATGGTCACGAAGTAGAAGAAGTTAAGGAATTCTGCTATCTAGGCAGCAAAATAACCAATGACGGACGGAGTAAAAAGGACACCAAAAGCGGAGCAGCACTGGCAAAAAGGGTATTCCTGGACAAGAGAAATCTGTTAGTGCCAAAGATAGACCTTACTTTGAGGAAGAAATTTCTGAGAATGTACGTTTCGAGTACACAATTGTATGGTAGTGAATCATCCACTGTGAAGAAACTGGAACAGAAGAGAACTGAAGCATTTGAGGTGTGGCTGTTACATAAGAATGGTGAAAACTTGGTGAACTGATAAGGTAAGGAATGAGAAGGTTCTCCGTAGAATCGGCGAGGAAAGGGATATATGGAAAACACAGACAAAAGAAGGGGCAGGACGGTAGGACACCTGTTAAGGCATCCGGCAATAACTTCGACGGTACTACAGGGGGCTGCAGAGGAAGCTGTAGGGGAGGACAAAGATCGCAATACATAGAGCAAATAATTGAGGACGTAGGTTGATAGTGCTACTCTGAGATGAAAAGGTTGGTACAGGAGAAGATTTCGTGGCAGGTCCAAACGAGTCAGAAGACCGATGACTTAAAAAAAATTGTGAGGGAACAACGTCCTCTGAATTTTAAGAGAAAACCACACCGTGATGTAGAATCCTTCGCTTGTGGTGTCTGCCACTTGAGTTGGCTGAAGATCTGCGTGACATTGTCACGCTGTCTAAATGAACTTCGATCGAAAAGCCTGCACTTGTTCGGATTTTCTCCATTTCCTCTATCAATCCTATCTTATATCAGTCCCAGACTGATGAAAAATATTCAGGTATTGGTGGAACGTGAATTTTGTAGGCTGTCTCCTTCGTGGGTGGACTATACTTACTGAGTATTCTTTCAATTAGTCTCAGTCTGGAATCTGCATCGCCTATGATGTGATCGAGTCCCTTTAAATCGCTCTGTACGAATTCTCCTACATATTATGTGGATGTGACTGCGTCCAGTGATTGTCCTGCAATTGCGTTATCGTACAGTAATGAATCTTTCAGCCAATATGTGTGCAGTACAGTTGTTTATGTCGAGGTTCAACTGCACAACCCTGCACCAAGCGTCGATTTTCTGCAAGTCTTTCTGCAGTTGCCAACGGCCTTTACGCAGTGGTAACACCGGTTCCCGTCAGATCACCGAAGTTAAGTGCTGTCGGGCTGGGCTCTCACTTGGATGGGTGACCATCCGGTCTGCCGAGCGCTGTTGGCAAGCGGGGTGCACTCAGCCCTTGTCTGGCACACTGAGGAGCTACTTGATTGAGAAGTAGCGGCTCCGGTCTCGGAAACTGACATACGGCCGGGAAAGCGATGTGCTGACCACATGCCCCTCCATATCCGCATCCAGTGACGCCTATGTGCTGAGGATGACATGGCTGCCGGTCGGTGCCGTTGGGGTTTCATGGGCTGTTCGGGGGGAGTTAAGTTTAGTCTTTCTACATTTTGCTAGAATTTTAGCGTTGCGATATCTGTGTATATAATACGAGTAGCGTCACCCACGAAAAGCTTCAGGGAAATTTTAACGTTACCCACAAGGTCATTTATATACAGAATGTAAACGATAACGGTTTACAATGTACCACAGATGTGTATGGGCAGTCAAGGCTAACAGTTTCATATATGACACTGTCAGCCCATCAAGCCGGGAAATAGCCTCAAATTTGCCTACAAAAGCCACCTAAACCACAATGCCTGAGCGCCGCGTGAGATTTTGGATGTAACCTCGCTCTCTCACGCCGCCGATTTGATCGGAAGTTTTTTTTAACATTATCAATTTAATCTTTCCTAGTGATGATAATGACATAAAAAAGATTTTTGTAAAATTTATGCAAATTACTTTTGCAATTTAAGCTCAACTTAACTCTAACAAGCACAGAAATTTCGCAGTAATAAAGCCACACAATTCAAAGTTTCATCTGTTAATACTATGCTTTTAAAATTCACAATATTGTGACACAAAGCAAAAACGTTAAATTTAGCTTTTGTTACTGCATGAAAAAGGGATTATTATTATTATTATTATTATTATTATTATTATTATATATTTGTTCTTAAGACAGTGACTGAACTTGAATGTTACATGATTATTCAATTTTCCCCTTTTTCATGTTTTCTTCTTCTTTTGCTCTCCCCAAAAACTATTAATTCTTTGAAAGTGTTCGTGTTTCTTTTGTTCTGTCCATAATTTCCCTAGTCTCATCCTTCCCTTTACTTCAAATTTCGTGTTCATAATTCTGTTTCTGAATTTGTCTCTTTTATCTATCACTTCTTTATTGATTACTGCTTGTTTTAGGTCTTATTCCATTTCATGAAACCAGTTGGTTTTTCTGATTGAGCTGTTAACTAGATAAAAAATTCTCTTTGTGAGTCTGGTGTTGTTCATTCTTTGCGTGTGCCCAAAGAATGTTAGTCGACGTTTTCTGATTATGTCTGTGAGCCTGTATGTTCGTATAGTTCTATGGTTGGTCTCTTCATCCATATACCATCTCTATGTACTGCTCCAAAAAATTTTCGAAGGATTTTACGTTCTATCTTTTCTGTCTCTGTGATGCCTAATGCCCCGATTGTGGTCGTTTTTGATGCGTAGAAGGCATCTGGTAGTACAACGGTATTGTAGAGCCTGCGTTTCGCCTCTATTCAGGTGTCTCTTTTATAGCAGTGCGTCCATGTGAGTTTGTACGCTTTCTGAAGTTTTTCTAATCGTTCTGTATTGGATGCCTTGTTTGATCCTCCTATTTGTATGTATTCTACAAGATACTTGAATTTTTTCACTCTGTTTACCAATTCGTATTTTGTAAAAATGTCGGGCGCCGCGCATGCGCTATAGCTTTTCTATGCCAACTTTAGTCTGTTTCCCGGCTTGATGGACCGCAAGTGTTCTGTATCAAACTGTTCATCTCGACTTCACCTACACCACTGTGACACGTTGTAAGCAATTATCTTTAGCACCGGCCTATAACAGTCCATTGGATTATGCCCGCATCTACTTCTACGTCTGAAGATTTCTCTCCGTTAAGAATTAAATGCAATGTTCTCTTTGCTGGAGACTCTTTAACCCAACACGCAGCCGGCCTGATATTAAGTACGGTCGTATTTTGTCAATTTGTGCGGAATTGTATCGAACGCCTTTCAGAAGTCAAAGAACATGGTTCAACCTGGCAGCCGGTATCTGCTGCTTTCGAGCAGCACACACTCGTAGTTTTCGCAACAATTGTTAATACAGAAGAGATTTTCTGTCTCTAGAAATGTCATAATACACGAGCATAAAATACGTTTCAAAATTCCACAGCATACCGACGTCAGAGATATAGTCTTATAGTTTTCTGTGTCTGCTCGACGACCCTTCTTAAAAACGAAAATGGCCTGTGCTTTTTTCGCAGCCACTAGCAAGCTTCGCTCTTCCAGTGACCTACGGTATAGTGCTGATAGCAGAAGGGCAATTTCTTTCCCGTACTCTATGTAGAATCGTACTGGTATGCATCAGACCCTCTGATTTTTCCTCTGAGTCGATTTAATGGAGGAACCACAGTACGAAATGTCTCGGTTATACAGTTTTGGAAAAACATGTTTAGTATTTCGCCTTTCTCTTTGTCATCGTCTGCTTCGATGCCATCATGGTTTCAGTGCGTCTGGGCAGATGGATTCGACACGTAAGAACAAAATTCTTAGGATTTTTTTTTTTAATCGGTAGATAAAGTTTTAGTTTCGCATTCGTTGAACGCTGCACGCGTGACAGTCTTTACGCTTATTTTCAGTTCGTTCAGTTTTAGTCAGTCTACGAGTATTTGTTACGTTTAAATTTTCAGTGAAAGGTTTATTCCTTTCGTACCAGCTTTCTAACATGGTTGTCAAATCACAGCGCGTCTTTTCCATCCCTCACAACTTTGCTGAGCACGCAGCTGCCCAATGCGTACTGAGAATTACTCCTGAATTTTGACTATTGATGCTTAACGTTTTAGGTTCTGGAGATGAATTTTTCACGTTGACTGTTCAAGTAATCTGAAATCTGTTCTTTGTCACTCTCCGTAAGCCCAAATACACTCATGCTAATAAGTTAAGGATAATGCTGATACATGATGAAACAACGCTCTGATGGGCGGTTTGTGGGTTTAAATCTCCTCGGGGTATGACCATGCGGTGCATTTGACCAGCGGTCGACGCACGGTGGCGTTGGCAGCAGACCACATACGCAGAGGTGTGATGGTGCATATCAGAGTATGGTGCAGCGAGTAAGTGTGCAGACGGCTTCAGACCTGGTAATGGTGACTGTGTGTTGAAAATGGCTCAAAGAATACATATTAATGACGTTATGAGGGGTAGAATACTAGGGCGACTGGAGGCTGGTCAAACACAACAGGTCGTAGCACGGGCCCTCCGTGTACCACAAAGTGTGATCTCAAGATTGTGGCAACTATTCCACCAGACAGGAAACGTGTCCAGGCGCTGCAGTGTACAACACCACAAAAAGACCGATATCTCACTATCAGTGCCCGCAGACGGCCACGGAGTACTGCAGGTAGCCTTGCTCGGGACCTTACCACAGACACTGGAACAGTTGTCTCCACACACACAGTCTAAAGACGACTGATAAGACATGGTTTATTCGCCCAGAGACCTGCAAGGTGCATTTCACTGACCCTTGGTCACAGGAAAGCCCGTAAAGCCCGGTGTCAAGGACACGGTACATGGTCATTGGAACAGTGGTCCCAGGTTATGTTCAAGGACGGGTCCAGGTATAGTCTGAAGTGACTATCGCCGGGTTCTCATCTGGCTTGAACTAGGAACCAGATACCAACCCCGTAATATACTTGAAAGGGACCTGTATGGAGGTCGTGGTTTAATGGTGTGGGGCGGGATTATGATTGGTGCACGTACACCCCTGCATGTCTTTGACCGGAGCTGTAACAGGTCAGGTGTATCGGGACTTCGTTTTACACCAGTGTGTCCACCTTTTCAGGGATGCAGTGGGTCCCATCTTTCTCCTGATGGATAATAATAATGTAGTGTGACTAAGGCCTCCCGTCGGATAGACCGCTCGCCGGGTGCAGGTTTTTCGATTCGCGCGTCGATGGTATGAAATGATGATGATTAGGTCAACACAACACCCAGTCCCTGAGCGGAGAAAGTCTCCGACCCAGCCGGGAATCGAGCCCAGGCCCTTAGGATGGACGGTCTGTCGCGCTGACCACTCAGCTACCGGGGGCCTCCTGATGGATGATAATGCACGGCCCCACCGAGCTACCATCGTGGAGAAGTACCTTGGAACAGAAGATATTAGGCGAATGGAGTAGCCTGCCTGTTCTGCAGACCTAAACTCCATCGAGCCCATCTGGGATGCTACCGCTCGACGTATCGTTGCACGTCTTCAAACCCTTACGACGTTTCAGGAGCTCCGACAGGCACTGGTGCAAGAATGGGAGGCTATACCCCAGCAGCTGCCCTACCATCTGATCCAGAGTATGCCAACCCGTTGTGTGGCCTGTGTACGTGTGCATGGTGATCATATTCCATATTGATGTCGGGGTACATACGCAGAAAACAGTGGCGTTTTGTATCACATGCGTTTCAGGACGCTTTTGTCAACTCATCCCCAGTACAGTGGACTTACAGATCTGTGTGTGTGTTCTCTACATGCCTATGCTTTTAGCGCCAGTTTTGTGTAGTGCCACGTTGTGTGGTACCACATTCTGCAATTATCCTTAGTTTATGAGAGTGTACCTTCCAACCTATTTTTAAATGCCTATTTACAGCCGTATTCAGAGGTGCTGTAACTGCTTTTTGATCACTCATTGTTGGCACGGTACCAACGGTACCAGAAGCTCCAATACGTTGCCTTCATGAATCGGTTCTGCTAAGGCCAGTTTTCGGGTGAGTTATTTTGAACAATTTCAAAGGGTTTCCTGTCCGCACTACCCACATAAATGATATGAATTTCTCCGTCTATAACTCGTAAGTTTAAATCTCCACCTGATACGTTTTACGTGACAAGGACATGTTGTCGAACTCTTGCTTCACTATAATGCTCGTGAAACCACAGTCTCACTATTCAGGCCTTATGACAGGGTCAGTTACTCTTTTCGATGGTGCCACCACCGCCGGAGAAGACTGAAGCTTGAAGGGATGCATGTGGCCGGCAGTAACGCTCGTTGGGTCAATATGGAAACAAGTACGGATTGCGTATTGCGCAGCGTCATATTCAACAATGTGCACTGAACCGTATCCTCTGAAACGCTTGTGCCTGCTCTAGCATTTCACTCTGTCCTAGAATCTGCCACAGATATACGCTGCCGCTTAGGTGTCACGAATGAGTATCGTGAGGTTTTATGAATATATAGTTAGAGGTATAATGTTGCACAAGGTGTGCCAGTAAAGGAGTAACCTAACCTCAGCAGGGCCGCTAGGAAGCAGGAGGCTACGTAGTATTTCTGTGGTAAGGCTAGTGTGGGCTGGCTACGTGACCAGCAGCATGGCAGCTTCTGGAAGGAGCCGAGATCAGGACAGCGTGTGATGACGTGGCAGGTGCGTCATGCGAGCCTACATAAGCGGTGCCGCTGGTGATTCAGCTTACGATCCAGATCTCAATCTCACTCAGACACTGTACCTGCGTTACTGTGCCACCGGAAGGGGACGTAATTTCTCGTGGCACTTATCTTCACGTGATACATGCACGATTGCATAACATAGTCATTATGTTAGTGCCTCGGAGGATTCAAGAGTAGTTTCCAATCCTACTTAGTTGTTCAGCCTCTGTTATTATTGAGATTTCTTCGTCCTTTTCCCACCAAGTTTTCTTTTCTGAAAACATGCCAGCTTGTATTCTCAGGCACCAAGTCCACGTGTTGGACGCGCGCTTTCCAACTGGGAATAGCGTCAGCTCCATCCTGATCCGCTCGCATGACACTACATCGCCTATCCTTGTTTACGGTGAGAGCAAGTCTGGGACGTCCACGTTCTGGCGTGGACGACAAACTACTTGTCGCCTACTCGTGGTTTCACAATGCTTCAGCCACTTTCCACAGATACTCACGACAGTAGCATGTGAAAGCCGAACAGCTGCTGCGTTTCCGAGATTCACGTTCCTTCCCGGACTGAAACTCAAACTCGGGACTTTTGCCTATCGGGGGCAAGTGCGCTATCGACTTGAACACTTGCCCGCGAAAGGCAAAGGTCCCGATTTCGAGTCTCGGTCAGGCATATAGTTTTAATCTGCCAGGAAGTTTCATATCATCGCACAGTTTGATGCAGAGTGAAAATATCAATCTAATACATCAACTGTCAGGGTCAATCATGTGAGGGGTTTTCCCCAGTTGCATCTCGTATCGTCGCTATAGTGATTATTCATTCTGTGTTTATTCACTGTTGTCAGTGTATAAGACCTCCCGCCAGACAAAGGTTTGACATATTTCATAGAGGTTTTAAAAAATATATATAAAGCAGTTCTTTAAAATGCATTTTGGCAGATAATTTTTAAGCTTTTTGAAAGTTTTTAAGTGGGTGGTTATAATTAAAGTGCAGCTACTTACAGAGTACGAGTGTGCCCTGTAATTGTCGTATGGCTATGAGACGTAGTAGATATTTTAAAACTGTAACGCGGAACATATTTACGCTAGAAAATAATTAGCTTCAATTTTGGCCACCAGGTGCAAATCTGGCGCTGTCAATCCAATAAAGAGGTACAGAAATTTTTCCTTGTGTAATAGATTAGGAATAAGACGAGGCATAAGAGGTCAACAAGTAAAACGCGAAATGTTGATTTCATTATTAGCCACCTTTTTCACATTTTTTTCAATATGAGCAATGGAGAAGTCGACGAGATGCTGTACAGCACCACATTCGCACCTGGTGGCCAAAATTGGAACTAATTTTTTCCAGTATGAATCGGTTCCGCACTAACACATTACCATATCTACCAAATTTCGCTGCCGTACGATAATTACAGACCACATTGGTATCCGTGAGTAGCTGCACATTAATTATAACCATCCGGCATTATATTTAAAATATGATATCTGGTGGTAATAATGCTGCTATGGTATAATAGCGACGCCGATGGTGCATAAAAAATCAAATTTACGATGGAAGTTGAATGAAGATTTTGGCTATGGTTACTTGTGGAACCGCGGATAGCAACTAAGAATCATTAAGAGTAGGGATTTACCGTTCCTCTCTGATCCACTTACCGCATCACCTGCCCGCAACGCTATCAGCTAGCATTCAATCTCGCGGTGGGCAGTGGTCACAAAGTTTTGGTTCGTCAGTGTTTTTTTCTCCTAAAGAAAGTGGTCGTTGCACAGCGAAAAAGAGAAAACAAATGTGTTTTTACAACGTTACCAGCTACTAAATGCATCGTAAAAGATCATGATGTTGTAAAATGATATAGTAAAGGTACCGTTATATAATCGCTGGCACTAGTATGTTAAAAACACTTTCAGAAAACAATAGTCTGGAGTGCAGGTTTATATGACAGTAAAAAATGGACAGTGAACAACACACACAAAATATGAAGTGAAGAGTAATATGAAGGTACTGCCGTAATCCGATCTACAGGGTATTGGGACTCTAAGTGCAGATAGTGTGATCATTGGTAACACGTCACTTATTTACTTATTTCACTACCTGATGTTTTTTAAGTTGTAACTACACCATTAAGTGGACTACGCTTGTCAATATGGATTCACCGTTTCTCGTCCCCGCGTCCAGACTTCTACACCTGATCTGCTCCCCAGGAGAAAACAGGTATTAATGGCTTGCTTCTGCCACATGTACTTGGATGTATTAACCGACTTAAAAACACATTACTCGTAATGGCTATAATTAGCCTCCAAATGAAGTAAATACTGATGTAATGTTGGTGAGTATACTGTACTCAGTTGTCAGTAAAGTATCTGCACTTACCTAACAACGTGTATTTTCCTTTTTGTTCCCCTCATTTTTCTTTTTCATCGAAGATGGAATTTCAGTAGCATACGTCAGGTTTTGTTTTTTTCCCAAACACACGTTCTGTATGCGCTTTCAACGGAATTGTTATTTTCAGTTTTGTGATGTTGTGTGCTTACACATTTAAAATGTTACGCTTGAGCAAAATACTTCTGTGTGCACAACATTGTATATTCGCGTGAAAAGTTAAAAGGATCTAAACTTGTGCAATATTCTGCTACAAAGCCAAGCTTTTTAATATATCGATGTGCTACTATGTGAAGCTATGGCAACGCGGTCTAGAAAGAGATGTGGAAACTTATGGCATGAGTGAGAGATGCATGGTGCGTGGAAGTTAACCGCATTAAAGAAAGAGAATATTTTTGGGTATGAAGTGCAGAATGACAAGTGGATAATTACGTGTGTTAGTGGGTTCACCGTCATAAGGAAATCTCTTTTGAATTTTTACGTGACGTGTTAAGAATAGAGTGTGAGATCAAAAGTGGATCAATAAACGGATAGTTCTAACATTTGTACGTGACATGTACTCTCTTTACAGTTTTACTAATTTCTGCTGAATTGACGTACCGAGTACCACGTACGGTATGAAAGACGTTTTAAATGGTGTCCATGACGGCATTCATACATGTTTCGTAAACTGGTTGCTGATACTTCAGTTTCGTACACTGGTCACTATTACTTCTTGCAGTTGAATTAATATGCAGAATGCCACTCACTGACTTGTTATTTGCTAGTTGGTTGCTGTTATATATATGGGATTCTCTCTGCCCCCTCGTCACCTCAAGTTGTTGTGACATTCGGCCGAAAAGAACGGCGACTCCTTGATGGGACGGATCTCAAACAGCCCACTCTACTCCTTGGAGTCGAGAGTTAAAATAATACATTTTCAAGAGAACTGTTTCTCGTGGTGTAACGAACTATGGATTAGGCATTTACATGCGTTTTGAATGCTGTTTGCTACTCGCCACTTGCAGCAAAGTTGGTCTACAGTAAATCAGTTTTATGTGAACTGTTTTCTTTTTTAATATGATCAATAGACCATGAAAATGGGTGTAGATTAATTATTTACTTATTTGCTGTTTTCTTTTAGCCTGTTATCTGTATAAATGAACAGACCGAGTGTTGCATGAATAAAGGACATATTATGATAACATTATTTCAGATGTGTTAGTAATAGCTAAAAATCTACATAGAACAACTACGTTAAAACAAAATAATAATAACAACAATAACTAAAAAATGTCTGCATATTACCATCTGGCCACCTGGCGCACAGATATCCAGAAGGCATACATCGTTGGTCTGTTTCACTATGCGGCAGCGGTAGATCAAAATTTCGTAATTGATAATACTGGACTACACTGCTACAACAGTACACTACACAGCACTACACTTACTACACTACACTACTGTACGTGGTGTTAGACCCAAGATGGATCTCTCATTTACCTGGATGGTTAACTTCCGAAGCGCTGACGTGCAATTCAGGATTCACAGGGGCTGTGCTGCTGTGCCAGCCAATGTGTAGAGTTTGGGAGATGGCTGTCAGGGTCTCAGGAAGTCCTTCCTGGTCCTTCCCGAGGCTCATCTCCTCACTGCTTCCAGGAGGTTGATGTAGGTAGGTGTTCTGCCGCGGCACGTCTCATTATCATGATGTAAATCCTTTTCTTGGTTGTCTCTCAGCTGTTTAGGCTTGCGGTTCATAACCTGATATAAGCGAGTTCGGCTTATGCCACAGTTCCTCATCGCATTTTATATTGTAGACGGTTGCATTTTCAAATGAATTCCTTTCCTGGTCTGTAACGTCTAACGGTGTGATCTGGGATAGCGATTGCTCCACGTTCAAGAGTATCTGTGGTGCGCTGTCCTATTTTTAGTGGGCGATTGAAAAGTCCGTGCAAAAATTAAAACTATTTATGTGTTTGGGGTAAACCTTTTTTATTTTTTGTCATAGTCTCCATTTAGACTTACACACTTCGTCCAACGTTGTTGTAATTTGTTGATACCTTCCGAATAATAGGAATTGTCCATGGCTGCAAAATAGCTATTAGTTGCTGCAACCATCTCCTCGTTTGAAAAAAATCTTTCTCCCACCAGCCACTTCTTCAAATTGGGGAACAAATAGTAGTCCGAGGGAGCCAAGTCTGGAGAATAGGGAGGATGTGAAACGAGTTGGAATTCTGTTTGCAATAATTTTGTGACCACAACTGCTGAGGTGTGCGCTGGTGCATTGTCGTGATGGAAAAGGACTTTTTTGCGGTACAATCGCCGGCGCGTTTCTTGCAACTCGGTTTTCAAATGGTCCAATAACGATGAATAGTATGCACCTGTAATAGTTTTACGCTTTTCCAGATAGTCGATGAGGATTATCCCTTGGGAATCCTAAAAGACAGTCGCCATAACCTTTCCGGCCGAAGGGATGGTCTTCACCTCTTTTGGTTCAGATTCTCCCTTGGTAAGGCATTGTTTACATCGTTGTTTGGTCTCAGGAGTATAGTAATGTATCCATGTTTCATCAACAGTGACGAAACGATGCTGAAAGTCCTGTGGATTCTTCCTGAACAGCTGCAAACCATCCTTGCAACAAATACCCACAGCACTAGCAATCTCAGGCACCTTAACTCTTCTGTCATCCACCACCATATCATGGATTTTATCAATGATTTCTAGAGTCGTAATCTCCACAGGGCGTCCAGAACGTTCAGCATCACTTGTGCCCGTATGGCCACTCCTAAAATTTTGAAACCACTTATAAACTGCTCTAATCGAAGGTGCAGAGTCACCGTAATGTTATCAAGCTTCTATTTAGTCTCCTGAGGCGTTTTGTCCTTCATAAAGTAATATTTAATCACCACATGAAAATTCTTTTTCGTTCATTTTTTTACACTCACTTGACTTCCTTGATTCACACGAATGCCAAACACAAAGAAATAGACCAATATGACGGAAACATGGTGTGCGCTCTTTCCAAAGATGCTACTAACTAAACATGACCTCGATATGCGCCCGTGGTGCCATCTCTCGGACTTTGCACGGACTTTACAAACGCCTCTCATATCTGGGTATGGACCATGTAGAGACAGGTAGCGTATAGTTGCTTGGTCCGAAGGAAGTATGTCATTCTTGTTCTTTCTTTTATGTTAGAAAGGAACTGATAGGTTCTTCTCATTGTTTGCGCACTGCCCCAGATTTCTTGCCAATCTTTGCCAATGCGTGCTTTTATTTCCTTATTCGATACGGCTCTTGTGCCCAGTAACCCCTTTGCCTTACAAAATTCTCGCTTTTTGTGTCAATATTGACCACCACTCTTTACTGTTAGGTCTAATGGTAGAAACACTGATATTACCATACTGTTCCATATGCGCCTGTCCGATGCAGGAGTACACTCCTCCGTGCTCGCCGTAGAGACTGTGTTTTCTGACACTATGAGCCCAAATCCTCCCCCCATGAACCATGGACCTTGCCGTTGGTGTGGAGGCTTGCGTGCCTCAACTATACAGATAGCCGTACTGTAGGTGCAAGCACAACGGAGGGGTATCTGTTGAGAGGCCAGCAGCCTTTTCAAAGTTGCAGGGGCAACAGTCTGGATGATTGATTAATCTGGCTTTGTAACATTAACCAAAACGGCCTTGCTGTTGTGGTACTGCGAACGGGAAGCAAGGGGAAGCTACAGCCGTAATTTTTCCCTAGGGCATGCAGCTTTACTGTATGGTTAAATGATGATGGCGTCCTCTTGGGTAAAATATTCCGGAGGTAAAATAGTCCCCCATTCGGATCTCCGGGCGAGGACTACTCAAGAGGACGTCGCTATCAGGAGAAAGAAACCTGGCATTCTACGGATCGGAGCGTGGAATGTCAGATCCCTTAATCGGGCAGGTAGGTTAGAAAATTTAAAAAGGGAAATGGATAGGTTAAAGTTAGATATAGTGGGAATTTGTGAAGTTCGGTGGCAGGAGGAACAAGACTTCTGGTCAGGTGAATACAGGGTTATAAATACAAAATCAAATAGGGGTAATGCAGGAGTAGGTTTAATAATGAATAAAAAATAGGAGTGCGGGTAAGCTACTACAAACAGCATAGTGAACGTATTATAGTGGCCAAGATAGACACGAAGCCCATGCCTACTACAGTAGTACAAGTTTATACGCCAACTAGCTCTGCAGACGACGAAGAAATTGAAGAAATGTATGATGAGATAAAAGAAATTATTCAGGTAGTGGAGGGAGACGAAAATTTAATAGTCATAGGTGACTGGAATTGGACAGTAGGAAAATGGAGAGAAGGAAACATAGTAGGTGAATATGGATTGGGTTTAAGAAATGAAAGAGGAAGCCGTCTGTTAGAATTTTGCACAGAGCATAACTTAATCATAGCTAACACTTGGTTCAAGAATCATAAAAGAAGGTTGTATACATGGAAGAATCCTGGAGATACTAAAGGGTATCAGATAGATTACATAATAGTAAGACAGAGATTTAGGAACCAGGTTTTAAATTGTAGAACATTTCCAGGGGCAGATGTGAACTCTGACCACAATCTATTGGTTATGAACTGTAGATTGAAACCGAAGAAACTGCAAAAAGGTGGGAATTTAAGGAGATGGGACCTGGATAAATTGACTAAACCAGAGGTTGTACGGAGTTTCAGGGACAGCATAAGGGAACAATTGACAGGAATGGGGAAAAGAAATACAGTAGAAGACGAATGGGTAGCTCCGAGGGATGAAGAAGTGAAGGCAACAGAGGATCAAGTAGGTAAAAAGACGAGGGCTAGTAGAAATCCTTGGGTAACAGAAGAAATATTGAATTTAATTGATGAAAGGAGAAAATATAAAAATGCAGTAAATGAAGCAGGCAAAAAGGAATACAAACGTCTCAAAAATGAGATCGACATGAAGTGCCAAATGGCTAAGCAGGCATGGCTAGAGAACAAATGTAAGGATGTAGAGGCCTATCTCACTAGGGGCAAGATAGATACAGCCTACAGGAAAATTAAAGAGACCTTTGGAGAAAAGAGAACCACTTGTATGAATATCAAGAGCTCAGATGGAAACCCAGTTCTAAGCAAAGAAGGGAAAGCAGAAAGGTGGAAGGAGTATATAGAGGGTCTATACAAGGGCGATGTACTTGAGGACAATATTATAGAAATGGAAGAGGATTTAGATGAAGATGAAATGGGAGATACGATACTGCGTGAAGAGTTTGACAGAGCACTGAAAGACCTGAGTCGAAACAAGGCCCCGGGAGTAGACAACATTCCATTAGAACTACTGACGGCCTTGGGAGAGCCAGTCCTGATAAAACTCTACCATCAGGTGAGCAAGATGTACGAGATAGGCGAAATACTCTCAGACTTCAAGAAGAATATAATAATTCCAATCCCAAAGAAAGCAGGTGTCGACAGATGTGAAAATTACCGAACTATCAGTGTAATAAGTCACGGCTGCAAAATACTAACGCGAATTATTTACAGAGGAATGGAAAAACTAGTAGAAGCCGACCTCGGGGAAGATAGTTTGGATTCCGTAGAAATGTTGGAACACGTGAGTCAATACTGACCCTACGACTTATCTTAGAAGAAAGATTAAGGAAAGGCAAACCTACGTTTCTAGCATTTGTAGACTTGGAGAAAGCTTTTGACAATATTGACTGGAATACTCTCTTTCAAATTCTAAAGGTGGCAGAGGTAAAATACAGGGAGCGAAAGGCTATTTACAATTTGTACAGAAACCAGTTGGCACTTATAAGAGTCGAGGGGCATGAAATGAAGCAGTGGTTGGGAAGGGGGTGAGACAGGGTTGTAGCCTCTCCCCGATGTTATTCAATCTGTATATTGAGCAAGCAGTAAAGGAAACAAAAGGAAAATTCGGAGTAGTTCTTAAAATCCATGGAGAAGAAATAAGAACATTGAGCTTCGCCGATGACATTGTAATTCTGTCAGAGACAGCAAAGGACCTGGAAGAGCAGTGAACGGCATGGACAGTGTCTTGAAAGGAGGATGTAAGATGAACATCAACAAAAGCAAAACGAGGATAATGGAATGTAGTCGAATTAAGTCGGGTGATGCTGAGGGAATTAGATTACTACTTAAAGTAGTAAAGGAGTTTTGCTATTTGGGGAGCAAAATAACTGATGATGGTCGAAGTAGAGAGGATATAAAATGTAGACTGGCAATGACAAGGAAAGCGTTTCTGAAGAAGAGAAATTTGTTAACATCGAGTATAGATTTAAGTGTCGGGAAGTCGTTTCTGAAAGTATTCGTATGGAGTGTAGCCACGTATGGAAGCGAAACATGGACAATAAATAGTTTGGACAAGAAGAGAATAGAAGCTTTCGAATTGTGGTGCTACAGAAGAATGTTGAAGATTGGGTGGGTAGATCACGTAACTAATGAGGAGGTATTGAATAGGATTGGGGAGAAGAGGAGTTTGTGGCACAACTTGACTAGAAGAAGGGATCGGTTGGTAGGACATGTCCTGAGGCATCACGGGATCACAAATTTAGCATTGGAGGGCAGCGTGGAGGGTAAAAATCGTAGAGGGAGACCAAGAGATGAATACACTAAGCAGATTCAGAAGGATGTAGGTTGCAGTAGGTACTGGGAGATGAAGGAGCTTGCACAGGATAGATTAGCATGGAGAGCTGCATCAAACCAGTCTGAGGACTGAAGACCACAACAACAACAACATGAGCCCAAATGCTCGACACGTAGCACACAACAGCGAGAAAGATGGCGTTGTGGTACGTCCTTCTTGAACTTGGTGGCAGCTGGAATCTTCTTTGCCCAGTTGTTGCTATTTAGTTTACTATTTTAATTCCTCTCAGGCAGACGATTTTTACATGTGCATGATAGTTTTGCTTCTCGTCATTGTTAATTGCAAGGTAACCATACACTTCTTTTCTTTTCACAGGTTGGTAATTTATTCTGATTTTCGGATTTATCGTTTTCGATAAAGTTCCTTTTAGTAACACGCAGACTGTTTTGTGCTTTGCTATCGTTTTTTTGTTTTCTACGCACCAGCTGCTTGGTCTTTCAGGAACTGCTCTACTGTTTTCCTCTAATTTAGCCCTTGCGTTGACAGGTATTGTAATAAGCAGATCGTTTGCGCAGATGATGCAACCTCTAGTGTTTGTTATACTCGGAAACTGGTTTAGTAATGTCTCTGTGCCAACATCCAAGAACTCTGGTCCACAAGCAGTTCCCTGTGGGCAGCCTTTGGTGATGTATTTCACAGTTTTCCTTCCAGGACATTCTAATTGCGCCTGCTTATCTGTGCAATAATCTCGTAGACTGCTATAGAGACAGTTCCTCTGTTTCAATCTTTTGAACAGGGCAGGCCGCCACAAATCATCAAACGCCCCAGAAGTATCAATCGTTGTGTCTATATCATAATTGTCCTCTGAGATGTTCACAGTATTCAGTGGGTGATTTGTCGCATCCTCTGTGGATTCCGCTTTCCTGAAACCGTACTGCAAGGGACTCATGCCTACTAACTGTCTGTGGTTCCTCAGCCGGCTGCACAGAAGCATTTCCTGTCTTTTGGCTAGAGCATTTCCCAAGCAAATCGGCCCGTAACATTTTGGTTCTCTTGTGGCTTTGTCTTCCCCTTTTTTTAGTACAATGATATTCGAGATTTTCGATCCTATGCACCAGACCCTGCAAAAGACATTCCTTTAGTAACACTGTTATATATGGCACAATTTGGTCCACTAGCTGATGCAACACCCGTCAGTATTCTACCAGATCCTGGTGCTTTCTTTTTCTGTAACTTCATTGTTGCCAGTCTCACTTCCTCCTGGGCAAATGGAATCACAACACTGTTATTCCCATGCTGCTCCAGTAATTCAGAGCGAAGATGCTGCTGGAACTATGCCTCTTCCATCATTTTATCGTCCGGCAACGAAGTTCTAAGTAGGTACTGTACTGATGTTTCCCAGTCGTATCATAACATCACATCAACATCAAGTGGCCGCCATTGTCGTCCCAGATAAATACATATCAGTGACAAAGGTACATCAACTCTGTGACGAACACACTGTGTCAAAAGAAATAACGATTGCTTTAGGATAACTTCACATAATTAATCAATACTTTCAGTACATTCAGGATATACAACCACACATAGAAAACTTAAAAACAGCAGCGGTACTGGGTTGACACGACAGACACATTTTCTTAGTGGACCCAAACGCGACATCAACACTGTGGCATAGCTGAATAACGGACGAAAAAGGACTCTGCTTTTACTTGATCTTAAAGTCATGGATAGGCTACTCAACTCACTTACTTTCCAAAACCGTTGAGACGTGGAAATAAATGCAGACATCACCTTCGCAAACTCGAAAGTCAGTGACTACACTATCATTTGGAAGGTCTGTGATGAACTTACAACAAGTGACCTAATCTCATCTACTTCGCAATTACAAAAGCAGATAATGACTTATATACTAACATCCATTCTGAGCGACTATACAATCTACGCAGAGCGAATGCGGAACTTTTAATAGCAGGATTCAAGATACAGTCACTACAAGGATGCGGATTTGATGTTGACCCGAAAGTGAGCACTGCAGATGGCGCAAGGCAAGACGATCCCAACACGTGTTAGGAAGTCAAAAGGGGTTTAAAATCCTCAGGTGTTCCGCCTTACAGTCCTTAAGACGTAGAGCAAGGCAGGCGAGGAGATACTATCAAAGATCTTCAGGGGAAACAGAACGACAATGACGACTGATTTTCTATCGAACAGTCAAACAACAAGATAAAGAACTACTACACCTAAAGAGAATACAAAACGGGAGGCGTACATTAAGGACCAAATGGTAACAGATGTTTGGGGTTTTCCATACAAACTTGCAACAAATAAAGTTCTATCACCCACCAAATTATCAACCCTGACAAATGAACCTTTGGTGATATGGTCGAACAGCTTGTTATTCACGAGGATGACACTAGTCCCTCACTGTAAAAAGCGACGACTGTAACCTACTAGAAAGTTACAAACATATTTTATCGCTTCCTGACATGTCAATTTTGTAAAGTACTCTTACGTTAAGAGTACGGACATTGCAATCAGATGTGCTGTTCTCCGACATGGGACAATGCAATCCGATTACATAAGTTAAGTGATTTGCATTGAACATACAAGCTGCTAAAAAGAGACTCTAGCCGAAACCATTAAGACTTGTTTAATTCTCTGTCCCTCCCTCTCTCTCTGCCCTCCCCTCTCTCTGTCCCTCTTTGTCTCTCTCTCTCTCTCTCTCTCTCTCTCTCTCTCTCTCTCTCTCCCTCCCTCCCTCTCTCTACGTAATTCGTTTGGATACAAATTTAATTAAATAATTATGATTCTTTTGCCGCAATTATATGACTCATCATTGTTATACCCTAACTGAGGCAGTTTCTTCCACAATTCTTTAAACCAATTTCATTAACTTCAAAATATTTCTCAGCTGTGGGAATAAGTTCTAAAATTAAATTTTGTCTGGTGATGGGCAAATGTGAGAACTGACTCATTTATTTTCTTGTTTACTTATTTCTTTATTGCTTATTTAGGCACCAGAACAGGGACTTAAGGTTCTGTCTTACGCCTGACCAGCAACGACACATACCAAATACATTGAAAAACATTCACAATAACAATAATAACTGTCACTAACAATAATGAATGTCACTAACGATATTGATTAGTTAAGCACATTGGAAGCTGTGTTTAGGATTACAGAAGTGGAACAGATAATGAAACCGGAGAAGACTGACGTGATAGTGGGAATGGCTGTTAAGAAAGAACAGAATGAAATAGAATAGAATTTAATATTGGCGAGGGAAAGCTGTAGGGGACGGAGGGGAGTGGGGGTCGCAGTCGAGAATGAGTTGCAGGCAAGTATATGGAAGAGAGACCTATTGCCGTAGAAGGTGGAACATTACCTGTTTTTTGAAGTTTTATAGGAATTTAAACCCTTCGATATTTTGCGGAAGGTTGTTAAAAACACGGATTCGGAATACAGAAAATGGTTCAGAAAACATGGCAGTGTTCTGTAGTGGGACAGAGATGATATTACATTGTTGAGAACGAGTTTTTCTGCTCTTTTGTTCAGATAGTAGCTAAGGGTTAAAGCTAAGTGAGAGGGAGTGACGTACGTTCTTTCACACGTCATTTACTTTCAAGAAATTTCTTGCAGTATTCGTATAATATCCTCCTTCTTGTCATCTTTGTTTTTTCCCTATATTTAAATAGACATTTTCCAGTGTTTGTAAGTGTTACTATTCTATTTGCACGTACCAGGTATGTTAAAATATGCCAAGCGTTTGTGACGCGAAGTATTGGTAGAATACGCATGGTATACTGAATCCCTCCCAGTGGGCATCGTAATTTCAGGCAATCACGAGTTTGCTGTGTTTACTCTAGTACTAGAGAAAATTGATTCTACGTCATTACGACAGTTTTTCGTGTTACTTTGTCCAATTTTGTCTTATCTCAAAGATCATTCCCACAAAATTTTTACGTAGTCACCGTCATTCTACTACATAATTTTTATTAGTCAGTTACCCATTCCGTCAAACGTCACTGGAGAATGCTAAAAATTAAATTTATATTAAAAAGATGGCAGTTACAGTGATGTGTAACGTAAACATTGAACTGAAAGTGAACTGTAAGAAGTCCACCAGATGTGAAAAAGCAGTTTGCTTATATGCAATGAAATAGATGTTACCTGTAAGTACCTTTCCATTTCATAAAAAAAAGTTAAGTAACTGTTTTTAAATCTATAACCTAGATGTGAAACCATAACCTATATGTAAAAATGGACAAATCATGTAACATTTCAGGACACCCACTGAAGATCCTTGTAAAAAACGCAAAACGCGTCTGGGTGCATAAATAAAAATAAAAATTTCGATGTGCAGCGTGCAAAAAAGGCATTTTCTTTTAAACGACTGCAATTTATATACAGCTGCTGGGAAAATGGCCACTACAAGAAACGTGCTAAAAATTAGATTCGTAGATAGGATGATTAATGATCAGGTATTGAACCAGATCGAGAAAAAAGAAATTTGTGGCACTAATTAACTAAGAGGAGGGAGAGGTTTGATAGGAAATGTCTCATATTAGATAGGAACACCTTTTGTTCAATTTATCTACAGCGAGGAGATCCTCAAGGATGTTAGTAGGACATGTCATAAAACGGGAACACGTAGTATATATTTACACTGTTGAGGCTAGCGTGGAGAGCTGCATGAGAATAGTCCTCGGATTACAGAATACAAGACATTATGACATTAAGCGCCACGCTTTCATGAAGAAAATTTGCGCTTCTGAATATTAAACGTTATTTGTTTCGGCATCAGTACTAGGTGTGCATCGTGGCAGATAATTAATGGATTTCCGGAACAGCGCTGCATTTGCTAGTAATTTTCTGCGGGATTAAAGACACACAGTTACACTTTTAATTTAATACATCAGTTCTACTTTTCTGTCACCACTTGCTGCAGTAAAAGCACAAGAGAGTTAGTAAAACTCTTAGCTCTTGTGAAGAAGGGAAAAATTCTGATTATATGGGAGTCATCTCATGAAGAATTGCAGTCCTCTGCTTGCGATCGAGTTCGGTGATGTAAGGTTTACAGCCAGGATTAAGATATTTATCCTTCATCACGCACATGACAATCAAAACTTTTGGTATAGTTGCAATATGGCAGACATTACAGACGACAAGAATATGCAGTCACACTGAAGGTGTATGCTCCATGATCAGATTTACCCATCAGGTAGTAAAGAGAACACTGGCACAGATTACGTATGTAACATCTTCCCCTAAGTGGGTTGCAAGCTTGCTGTTTTATTTTGTGACGATAGCGGTATCCGACGGTGGCTCTAAAGGCAAAAATGATGGTCTTGATAAATAGATACTGTGAAGCATTCACAGTTCGTAAACTTTTTTCAGCAATGTTCATTTTTATTGTATTTTACACATCTAGTTGCGTAGGACCAAACTAAAGAGCGAGTCTCCAAGGTCATGGAATGTGTCAGTAAATGAAATTACAACATAATAATAGTAACAGATAAAATAAAATTTTAATGAATCCAAAAAAAGACACGCCCTAAGTTAATGAGAACGCCCTTCCCATTGGTGACGGAAGTATCCACTCACATGTAGGTGTTCACTGAATTCAAGAGTGTGTTCTATAAAGAGGAAGGAAAAATGTGCCTTACAGGTGTGACTGGCTGTTATAGAAGAAGAAGTGGAAACGAGAACAGCGATTTGCTTAATTCAAAACATGAGAACTCCACAGTAGTGAATGAAGTGAAGGAATTTTCCCGCATAGAAAGAAAATTTTCGAAGAACAACAGAAACAAGGAATACATCAATGACTGACAAAAGTGAAAACACTGTTCCCCGATAAAAGAGTTCCACTGATGCCAGATTTGACATGGAAGTAGAGCGTGGGTCATCGAGAAAGCATGCCCCCCCTTCTAACAGCCGTGTACCGCAAGTCTCTAGAGGAACGGAGGGTTCCAAATGATTGGAAAAGAGCACAGATAGTCCCAGTCTTCAAGAAGGGTCGTCGAGCAGATGCGCAAAACTATAGACCTATATCTCTGACGTCGATCTCTTGTAGAATTTTAGAACATGTTTTTTGCTTGCGTATCATGTCATTTCTGGAAACCCAGAATCTACTATGTAGGAATCAACATGGATTCCGGAAACAGCGATCGTGTGAGACCCAACTCGCCTTATTTGTTCATGAGACCCAGAAAATATTAGATACAGGCTCCCAGGTAGATGCTATTTTTCTTGACTTCCGGAAGGCGTTCGATACAGTTCCGCAGTGTCGCCTGATAAACAAAGTAAGAGCCTACGGAATATCAGACCAGCTGTGTGGCTGGATTGAAGAGTTTTTAGCAAACAGAACACAGCATGTTGTTATCAATGGAGAGACGTCTACAGACGTTAAAGTAACCTCTGGCGTGCCACAGGGAAGTGTTATGGGACCATTGCTTTTCACAATATATATAAATGACCTAGTAGATAGTGTCGGAAGTTCCATGCGGCTTTTCGCGGATGATGCTGTAGTATACAGAGAAGTTGCAGCATTAGAAAATTGTAGCGAAATGCAGGAAGATCTGCAGCGGGTAGGCACTTGGTGCAGGGAGTGGCAACTGACCCTTAACATAAACAAATGTAATGTATTGCGAATACATAGAAAGAAGGATCCTTTATTGTATGATATGATAGCGGAACAAACACTAGTAGCAGTTACTTCTGTAAAATATCTGGGAGTATGCGTGCGGAACGATTTGAAGTTGAATGATCATATAAAATTAATTGTTGGTAAGGCGGGTACCAGGTTGAGATTCATTGGGAGAGTCCTTAGAAAATGTAGTCCATCAACAAAGGAGGTGGTTTACAAAACAC
Source organism: Schistocerca americana (assembly GCF_021461395.2). Lineage (NCBI taxonomy): Eukaryota > Metazoa > Arthropoda > Insecta > Orthoptera > Acrididae > Schistocerca > Schistocerca americana. The sequence continues at coordinate 649,694,625 of NC_060122.1, forward strand.
TCGTTCGACGTATACTTGAGTATTGCTCATCAGTGTGGGATCCGTACCAGATCGGTTTGACGGAGGAGATAGAGAAGATACAAAGAAGAGCGGCGCGTTTCGTCACAGGGTTATTTGGTAACCGTGATAGCGTTACGGAGATGTTTAATAAACTCAAGTGGCAGACTCTGCAAGAGAGGCGCTCTGCATCGCGGTGTAGCTTGCTCGCCAGGTTTCGAGAGGGTGCGTTTCTGGATGAGGTATCGAATATATTGCTTCCCCCTACTTATACCTCCCGAGGAGATCACGAATGTAAAATTAGAGAGATTAGAGCGCGCACGGAGGCTTTCAGACAGTCGTTCTTCCCGCGAACTATACGCGACTGGAACAGGAAAGGGAGGTAATGACAGTGGCACGTAAAGTGCCCTCCGCCATACACCGTTGGGTGGCTTGCGGAGTATCAATGTAGATGTAGATGTAGAAGAAACAGGACGTATTTGAAATTCGGTGCTGTGTAACAGTATTAATGGTGTAACAATATTGACGATTAAATTGACAGAGCCGGCCGGGGTGGCCGTGCGGTTCTAGGCGCTACAGTCTGGAGCTGAGCGACCGCTACGGTCGCAGGTTCGAGTCCTGCCTCGGGCATGGATGAGTCTGATGTCCTTCGGTTAGTTAGGTTTAATTAGTTCTAAGTTCTAGGCGACTGATGACCTCAGGAGTTAAGTCTCATAGTACTCAGAGCCATTAGAACCATAAATTGACAGATAATGTTCGAAATGAAGCTGAGCAAACAATAACAGGCCAGGAAAGAAGTGCATTGGGTTACTATGACGCCTGCTACAGCGCTTGGGAATAGCTACCTTGGAACTGAATGCAGCAGTACAGGGGTAAAATAATAGTGGAAATCAAGGATGGAATATGGAAAATAGATTACGGAGCGTGTCTAGCGTAAAAGACATAAACGAAAAAAACGTTAACATGAGGTAGAAAACATGGAAGAGAGCATCTAATAAAACTACCGTAATAATACATTTCTCGTCTTTTCCTTCTCCTTCACAATTCCTGTAGTACTCCCTGCTCTCTTTTTCTCTGTGGATCAGCGTTACTGAGAAGGCATTCATATTGCATGAGATGAATTTAATGTACCAGCGTTGTGCAGGAAACTTATTCGCTACATTTGTAATACAGAAAAGGAGGCTTTAACACAGGAGATTGTTCGAGCTAGGGAATTATCCAGACCACTCAGAAATCATTATCGGAACGGACCTGGCGTGTTCGTTACATCCTGCAAGCTGCCGAATAGGAGACGGAAAAGGAAGGTGGAATGAGAACGAAGAGGGCGGCATAATTCCCTTCACTGTCGGCTGAGAGGGGTAATTCCCTGTGTTTCTCGGAATGAAAGTCCGCTATCGATTTCTTGCATGCCGCCGGAACGCTGGGTTCTCGACACGATATATTAGGGTCGTTCCGTGAGCCAGAATGTAGGTCACACCACACAACGGTGAGGACGCCGCGTCACAACACCTCGCTGTCGTGTCCTTACAGCACGCGTGATGAAACCACGGGAAAGCGGTTTCATACACTCCTCCCAAGCACAGACAACAGTCCAGGCACTTCATCAACACCTGACAATGTTTTCTTGCTTGCAAACAAAAATACCTATCTCTCGATGTTCCGTCTGCAATACGTCATAGACTAGTCTCCTCTTTCGCAGTTTTAATCGTAAGATATCACCGCACAATGTAATTCGAAAAAAGGTTCATAAACCGCTCTGCTGGCAGTGGATGTACACAGCAGCCTAAACCGCAAAGAACATGCTGACCAACTTGCCATAAAAGTTCATAAAATCGGAACCACACCAATAATGCAAAGTTAGATTGTTCAACGCACATACTTCGTTCGTCAGCCATAGTTCCTTAATTACGCCCTCCAGCGAAAGAATATTGCCGCCATTAGTAGGTCAAGAATCGGGAAGAAAAGAAATTTATGGGATAACTTGACTAAAAGCAGGGGACGCTTGAAAAGATACATCCTGAGACTTCGAGAAATTAATCATTTAGATGATAGAGGGAAGTATGAGGGATAAAAAATGTAGAGAGAGACGAAGGCTTGGGTACAATAAGCAGGTTCAAGAGGACATAGTCTGCAGTAGTTATACAGGGCTGATGTGATATGCACAAGACAGGCTAATATGGAAGTTATTAGAAGCCAGTCTTCTGACTGAAGACGACAACAACAACATCACAATATGTTAACCGCCATGTCACTTGACCAGTAACAAAACGAAATCCGTGGTAAAATTAATAACCTCACTTAACTGCGATTACTGTTCAGTTAAAGCGGATTGGAGTGGGTAGAATATAACAAACGGAAATGTAAGACGAATTTCTCAAGATTGTTGGTATTTCCTACAACGGTTAATACAAGTTCTCTAAACAACCAAGCGTGTTTTGTAATTATAAGCTTCGTAAAAGAAATCATTAATTATACTACTTCGTACCTTCGTGGTTCTTCAGTTTCTTAGTCTATGATAAACGCGTAAGTTTCAATAACACGAATTGCAATTTCTTTATATTTTCGATAGTAAATTGTATAGATGTTAAGTTTAAAACCTTTTGGTATGTAGAAGTCCTCTAGAGTCTACATGAACTAACTTCAATGGCATGTTGTCTCGTATTTTCAGAATTTTATACTTGGGGTCATTGTCTGGCGCCGCTTAATACAAAATAACAGAAATAAAAAAAAAGAACTTCTCCACTATTTATTACCCTGGTGAGTGCGGACTACTGAAACGGAGTGGAGGAGGAAAGTGCGAGAAGCGAAGAGATGATTTATTAAGTTCTCTGCAGCTAGTGCCCCATAGCATCGTTGTACTTAAAGAACGGCATCATGAAACCACCAAAACCTGCCGTTATGCGTCTTTATTTGTAGAGAGGCGCTTTCGATAAAGTGACCATTTTCAAGTCACGGATACCATTACATCAGGTTAAAAGAAGGCTCCTTGCTGTAAAGTACATAATTAGTACCAATTGTGGATTCTGTGGTATATACGTGCGTCCTCCGACTTATACACTTTTTTCTATTAGTCAGTAAGTGCACAAACTGACAGCCCATTTTCCACAAATTGTCTCACCAAAGTAGTACCGTAATCTCACAAAGTTAACAGTGGAACTCCCACTACACTCTTAATTTTGCCGCCCTTTCCTTTATATTTTATTTGACTATTCTAAATGCTGCAGCAGTATTTCCGTCTACTCTTTCGTTTCGTCTTCTTCACATTTTTATACAGTCGTTTCGCCCTGGTTTCCCTTCACTTTCCATGTATTTGATTTCTAACTGACTTATGTTCCTGTATTCCTGTCTTTCCCTGAACATTTTTGTACTTCCTTCTTTCGTCAATCAGTTGAAGTATTTCTTCTGTAACCCAAGGTTTGCCCGCCGCTGCCTTCCTTATTCCTGTTTGTATGTCTGCCCAAATTTTGTAATTGCCCGTTACAGAGCAGTCCGTTCTTCTACAATTGAACTGTCCACTGTGGTATTCATTATCGCAATATCTGTAGTCTTAGAGAACTCCAAACGCGTCTCATCATTCCTCAGCACTTCAGTGGCACACTTCTTTCCATATGATTCTTCCGGACGACTCTCTTAAACTTCAGCCTACTCATCATCATTAGTAAATTGTAATCTGACAAGTCTGTATCTGCTCCTTAGTACGCCTTACAAACTAGTATTTCTGTTTCTGAATCCATGGACGATCACGATGTAATCCAGCTGTAATTTTCCTATGGCTCCGCTTCTTTTCCAAGTATATCTATTTCTCTTGAAATTGTGAACAGTATATTTGCTGTTATCAGCTGAAATCATCTCCAGGTTTCAATTATTCTTTATCGTCTATGGATCCTGCTACCAAGCCTATGTTTCCCTGCCGTTCTTTCGTCCCTTCCTTTCCTTATTAGTGCGTTGAACGGTCGATGTTTATTAGAACACCATCTGACCTTACATATTGATTAGCCGTTCAGTATCTCCATACACTTTCTGTTTCTCTTCATCTTTTCCGTGTGACATCGGCATGTGTACCTGAACCATAGTTGTCGGCCTTAGTTTGCTGTCGATTCTAACGAGAACAACATTGTCATTGAAGACTTCACAGTACCTCATTTTATGCCTTGCCTTGCTGTTCATAACGAATCCTATCCTGTTATGCCATTTTCTGCTCCTGTTGATGTTTCACTGTATTTATGAGACCAGAAATCCTTATATTTCCACTTCACTTCACTGACCTCCACTAAATATTGACTGTTCCTTTGAATTTCCCTTCCCATATTTCTTAGCTTCCCTATCACGATCCACTTATAACATTCCACGCTCCGACTCGTAGAATGTTACCATTTATTCGGTTAACACATCTTTTTCTCAGGGTCACCTCTACTTTACCACCTAGAAACAATAATAATCGCTTTTAAGTTGAGATCTCATTGACAAGTTCCATTCGACGCAATTTTCAAGATAAGTTGTAATAGTGTCTCGTTGAAATATTTGTTGTATGACTATCATTATTTCCGTTTTCTTGTTTTTATTGCCGCTTTGGTAAATAGGGCTCACTGAAATATGTGGTGTCTTGACATGAAGTGATTTTTGTGCTTGCCATGACGAAACGTACCAGCCATGTTTACGAGCTGTAATTGAATTATATTTTCAGAAGTTGGTGTCCCACAGCTCGAAAATATTTGAAGAAGGTCATAATTACTGGCAAGAGCTCCTCATAAAATTTCATTATTTAACAACCGATTTCGGTCGACGTACCACCATCAGGTTCATAAAAACAGTAACATCATACAGTTAATCACTACAAAATCATTGAAATCATTGACGTCAGATAAAAAAAATAATATCCATGAATTCCGCACTGTTGTTACACAGTAATATAAATCACAGCTGGTATAGTTTATGACTGACGATCTGATTTATATTATTATGGGACAAGTCACAAATTCTTGCATTTTATTTTATTGTCTGACGCTAGTGATTTTACAGCACCTAATATGATGTTGTAAATGCTTTTATGAAGTTTATGATGGTCTATGGAACGAAACTCGTTGTCAATAAAGAAATTTTATCCGCTGCTCCTGGTGGTAATCATGACTTTCTTGTAATTGAATTTCTGCCTGGGGTTGCAATTGTTACATTGTTTACTGAGAGATGTGGCGCTGACAAAGTATTTGTTTCGCATTCGAAAGCACTGAGGTTCAAACCACATCCAACTGTTTAAGGCTAATGCTTGGGTAGTTTGGTTCCACTATAATGGACACCGCTGGTTTCCTTCCATCGTAGGACTATCCGAGTATCTAGAATATCCGAGTATCTGCTCTGTTTCTAATGATGGTCTGTTACACCCTAATAGTCTTTTTGTTACAGTATCTGAATTGGAGGATAAAACAGAAGCCAAGGTGAATAAATTAGTATGGGAACGACGTTTGTCACGCAGTTACTAATATTAGTATTTCAGTTTCTAGTATTTAATTTTATCTCTGAAAATAACTTCTTTGCTATAAAATGAGCTTATCGGTACCATATACAGCATTAGCATCTTTTAATAATTTTTTTCCGTCTATATTTTACAGAGACGGCCCACACAAATACTGTATTAGGGATGTAAGTAAAGACAAGATTAATATTTCGAAGCATACATCAGTTGGACAGACTTCCTACAGCCGAAACTAAAATACGAATTTTCAGGAATCAAATCGTTGTCGATATTTAGACTTCATTACACAGTCATTATCCATTTTTATAGAGGAAAACAACAATATCCAGCACTCCATTCTGTCACTACTTTCATACACTATGTGATCGAAAGTATCCGGACACCTGGCCGAAAATGATTTACAACTTCGTGGCTCCCACCATCGGCAATGCGCAATTCAGTATGGTGTTGGCCCACCCTTAGCCTTGATGACAACTTCCACTCTCGCAGGCGTACGTTCAATCAGATGCTGGAAGGTTTCTTAGAAAACAGCAGTTCATTGTTCACGGAGTGCTGCACTGAGGAGAGGTATCGCTGTCTGTCGGTGAGGCCTGGCACGAAGTCGGCATTCCAAAACATACCAAAGATGTTCTGTAGGGTTCAGGTCAGGACTCTGTGGAGACCAGTCCATTAGAGGGATGTTATTGTCTTGTAACCACTCCGTCACAGGCCGTGCATTATGAACAGGTGCTCGATCGTGTTGAAAGAAGCAATCGCCATCCACGAATTGATCTTCAACAGTTGGAAGCAAGAAGGTGCTTAAAACATCAATGTAGACCTGTGCTGTGATAGTGCGACGCAAAACAACAAGGTGTGCAAGTCCCCTCCATGAAAAACACGACCACAGCTTAACACCACCGCCTCCGAATTTTACTGTTGGCACTACACACGCTGGAAGATGACGTTTACTGGGTATTCGCCATACCCACACCCTGCCATCGGATCGCCACATAGTGTACCTTGACTCGTCACAGTTTTTCCACTGTTCTGTCGTCCCATGTTTACTCTACTTGCACCAACTGAGGCGTCGTTTGGCATTTACCGGCGTGATGTGTGGCTTATGAGCAGCCGCTCGACCATGAAATCCAAGTTTTCTCACCTCACACCTAACTGTCATAATACTTACAGTGGATCCTGATGCAGTTTGAAATTCCTGTGTGATGGTCTGGATAGGTGTCTGCCGATTACACATTACGACCCCCTTCAACTGTCGGCGGTCTCTGTCAGTCAACAGACTAGGTCGGCCTGTACGCTTTTGTGCCGTACGTGTCCCTTCACGTTTCCACTTCACTATCACATCGGAAACAGTGGACCTAGGAATGTTTAGGAATGTGGAAATCTCGCGTACACATGTATGACAGAAGTGACACCCAATCACCTGACCACGTTCAAAGTCCGTGAGTTCCGCCGAGATCCCCATTCTGATCTCACACGATGTCTAATGACTACTGAGGTCGCTGATATTGAGTACCTGGTAGTAGGTGGCAGCACAATGCACCTAATATGAAAAACGTATGTTTTTGGAGCGTCCGAATACTTCTGATCACATAGTGTATGTAACAAGGTCCTTTGCTGTGCTACTTCACACGAAAAATAAATACAGCAATAGAGTCAAATTTATTGTGCCTGATATCAGATACACCCGTCAGAAATTCAGTCCGATTTTAACAAGCATATAAATCACATGTTGCAACTACGTTCTTGGTAACTTCCTTGAAATTGGCTTTACAATTACCTGCTTCTGCCCTATTTGATGTTCGTTTGAAAGGTCATTTATAACTAAAATAAACACACAGTATATTCTCTGTAAGCGACAATGTATTACAACGAGAATGATACTCCGTAGCAACAATAGCTGTACTACCTGCTATAGCAGTCACGAATAGCGCGACGGAAAAGCTGACCGTCTGCGGGCATCTGTGCGCGCTTTAGTCCCTCTCTTCTTATTCTCTTGGCATCTCCGCACCACGTAGAAAGAATGCAGCCTAACTCTCACTCAGTTGTCCAGTAACTTAATCTTTAAATTTACCCAACAGCATTTTGAGAGAATACCATCCTTCTTCGCAATTCTCCCAATTAATTCCTTGAGCGTCTTTGTTACACTTTCCTGTGTCGCTGTGTTCGTTAGATATCTGCTGACATGTCTACATGGTAAAGACTCCATCTGGTTGCATTGGCTTCCTGTACGAAATTTGCTTCGCAGACGCACCGCACTTACGTAGAACCCTTCCAACCAGTCTTTTACTAGTCTTGCTTATTACTGTCTTTCATTTCGTAGTATTACCCCTAAACATTTAAACGATGTGACGGACTCCAGAGATTTATCATTAGGCATTGCATCGGATTCCACTAATTTACTTCTTCGCATTATGTGCATCATACAGCGTCCTTCTGTATTTCCTTGTGATTGTCCAGTGACAATACTTAAACTCTGAAGTCTGCAATACCTATCTGTAATCCATAGCATTATCATGAATACTTAACAACTCTGCATCTGCATCTACACTCTGCAAACCACTTTCAGGCACATGCCAGAGAGAACATCTCTTTGTACTGGTTATTAGTGTTTCTTCCCGTTTCATTCACGCGTAGACTGCGGGAAGTATGACTGTTTAAATGCCACAGTGCGAGCTGTAATTAATCTAATCTTATCCTCACGATCCCTACGGGAAAGATACAAAAGGGGCTGTCGTATATTACTAGAGTCACCGTTGAAAGTCAGTTCTTCAATCTTTGCAAGCTGGTTTTCTCGGACTAGTTTACGTCTGTCTTCAAGAGTCTGCCAGTTCAGTTTATTCAGCATCTCTATAGCACTTTTCCACGGGTCAGATAAATCTGAGACCATTCCTGCTGCCTTTTCTGTAAACATTCACTGCCCCCTGTCTGTCCTATCTCGTACAGGTCCCACACACTTGAGCAATATTCTACGATGTACTGCACGAGCGACTTTAAGCAGTCTCCTTTGTAGACTGACTGCACTTCCCCAGCATTCTACCAATTACCGAAATCTGCCAGATGTCTTACCTACGACTGAGGCTGTGTGATCACTCCATTTCATATCCGTACAAAGTATTACACCCAGGTATTTGTATGACTGTACCGATTCCAACTGTGACTCGCTGATACTATACTACACTATTTTCGTTTTGTGAAGAGCATAATTTCACATTTCTGAACATCTAAGCAAGCTGCCAATTTGCGCCAATTTGAAATCTTTCCAAGATTTGACTGAATAATTATGCAGTTTGCTTCAGACAGTATTTTTATTGTATAGCGCATAGTAGTAAGACACAGATGACAATACAGTTAGTTAAATTATGGTTATAAACAGACATCTAACTTATTTAAATAGGCTATTGCTTTTGGAGGCGTCATCAGGAAATTTTCAAATGGCTCTGAGCACTATGGGACTTAACATCTATGGTCATCAGTCAGGAAATTTTCAGTTTCCTTTCATAAACTGTCCGAGGGCATTCGTCTATGATGTGTTTTATGATTTGGATTTCACCACATTCGCAGAAGGGCGTTGTTTTATTGCCTATTTATGCAGGAAACAGGCACATCTTCCATGCTGGGTCCGTATTGTGTTCAGAATTAACCAGGTTCTACGTAATAACTCAAAACCCGCAGGCTTTTGGGTAATACATGGAATTTCGTTTTCCTGCTTTGTGGGCCATTATTGATGCCAGACTTTAGCCAAGCTGAGTTTTTGCTCTGTGGCTCTAATTACCGTTTTGATAGGGGGCTTTCTGGATCGAAGGCGAATACGGGTGGCGTATTCAATGAGCTCATATACTGGTAGGTTATTGTTGCTCAAGATCTTCTTGTAGAATCTCGTGAATGCTTTGGCGGTAGTGTATAGCTCATTACTGAGAGCCGTTCCATAGGGGTAGATTTGATGACTCCTACGATTATTCTCATTGTGTTATTGAGTTGAGCGTCAGTTTAATGAGCAGACAAGGCTCAGAGCAGATGAGCTGAGGACAGAGGCTGATGCTCCCCATATTGTTCCACAAAGTTTTTGTGTAATATTTTTTCTAGATTTTAATTTCTCTGCTATTTTTGTTACACGCTCTTTAAATGTTAGAGGTGTATCGAGTATCACACCCAAATATTTTGGTGTTTTATTGTGAGTAAGCCTTGTGTTCTCAAACTGTATTCTAACCACCCTTTTGGTAAGTCTGTTGTTCAGGTGAAATCATGTAACCTCTGTTTTGATGGGGTTTGGTTGGATACACTATTTTCAGAAGTACCTTCCCAACTTTTCCAGGTAGGCTGTAAGAACCTCCTCAGATTCTTCAAATGAGCTACATCTTGTTGCAAATACCCAGTCATCAGCGTAGCCATGCTTTTTAGATATCGTCTCTGGCATGTCTGCGATATATAGGCTGAATAGGAGTGGTGCAAACACCGATCCTTGTGGCAGGCTCTTCTTGAGTTTTCCTTGTGAGCTTACATTGGTCCCCATGATAACCTGAAATGTTCTGTCATTCAGCATGTCACTTAGCAAACGAGTTGTTGGTTTGCATTGGATGACACAAAGAAATTTATAGATCATGTGTCTTCGCCAGACAGTGTCGTCGGCGGCTGATAAATCAATGAATGCAGCAGAGGTTTTAATCTTTCTTTGAGATCCCGCTTCAGTGTAAGTTGCACGCGAAGGAACTTGGTCAACACAGCCTCGTTTTGGTCAGGAACCTGCCTGTTCGAGTGGTATTACGTCAAATATTTTCTGATAAATTGTATTTTAGATGAGCCTTTCAGGTAACTTGTATGGTGCTAATAATAATGCAATAGGTCTTTAGCTCTCAGGTAAGTTTCCAGTTTTCCCTGGTTTTAGTATGGCTATTATCTTTGTTCGTTGGACTCTGGGTAGATTACCAGTGTGGATGACATCGGTGAAGAATATGGTCAGCCAGAACTTTGCGTGATTTCCACAGTTTATTAGGAATTCGGGGTTGATGTCGTCGAATCTTGGTGCTTTCCCCTGCGTGATATTCTCGAGCACTGACTCGATTTCTTCAAGTGTCAAAGGGTGAGCATCTTCAATCTCTGTCGCCTGATTTCACATATTTCTGAGTTCACGTTTTATTTCTATTGTGTGTGCTTTGTCTCTCGGTGTCCTGGACGTTCTCTCGGTGTCCTGGACGTTGCTCCTATGTGTGGAGGCTGTGGTATTTGGAGAGATGTTTGGTTTTTTCCATCGAGTAGTTGTTCCACGTTCTAATTTTCTTAGCAAAGTCCATGCCTAACGGTCTGATGTCTGAAAGCTCAGACTTTTCACCATTTCCAGTCATTTCTGTTGCATTGCAGCATCAAGGCTATGGAGAAGCTGGTCTGCCACTTCTTGATCACCCGACTCAAGGAAGCTTTGCAAGAGGCTTTCACTGTTTTCGGGTCACCTTGGGGTATATTCCCTTCGGTGTCCTCTTGGAATGCACTTCTTAGCGGTGCTTGTGACTGCTCCGAAAAATCTGCCATAGTATTGCTGATTGGTGGTATCTAGCATAGGCATTTTTTTCAAGATCTCTAGAAACATCTCCCAATTTGCCTTTTTGAAATTCCACCTATGGTGAAATATAGACAACACAAGTGGAATTCGGCTACCTGTCTCTATAACAACAGGACGGTACTGGCTATGGGGAAAGTCGCAGAGGACTTTTCGGGTGGCTGGCGACGATCGGCTTTTGCTATCACTTGAAGCAAAACATAGATCGGGATTATATTCTCACCTCCATGCTGCAAATTTGAAAGTACAGCGATCTTTAGCATCGAAGATAAGATTAAGATCTTCATCTTTAGCCCATTTTACCAAAGATCCCCCATTAGCATCACAGTCTTGGTACTTCCACTGTTCGTGGTGGCTGTTACAAACATCCAAGTATACTGCATGATGCGGCTGTATTTGGACCATTGAGGTTGGCCATGAGATAGCTGGTGGTTTATAGATGTTGGACAGGTTATGTCTGCGATCTCGACCACAACTTTGTGCCTACTGTAGTCATAGGAAGCAGAGATGGAGGTGACATTTTCTATATCCTGTTGATGTAAGTTGCAGCGCCGCATATATGGTGGTGCGTTGCACCAAGTAGTTCATATCCAGGTATTCTGCCACTTTTCGCAGTTGTTCCTCTTTAGGGAATTCGAACCGAAGGTCCAAGATTTCTTGGGGTGCAGAGCTGGTTCGCCTCCAAGTGGTGCACCCTAAATGAACTAGCAAATACTGGCAATCAGACAAACCAGGAAAGTTGAAGATGTCAGGAAAGGCTCTTCTGACAAGACACAAAACTGTAAACCATCAGACAGTAATTCATTATAGATAACTGCATCAGTTGCAAAAAGTCTGAGGTTACTATTAATATTGTCTTCAATGTCATTGACCACAACAGAAACAACAATGGCTCGAAAGCCGGCCGAAGTGGCCGTGCGGTTAAAGGCGCTGCAGTCTGGAACCGCAAGACCGCTACGGTCGCAGGTTCGAATCCTGCCTCGGGCATGGATGTTTGTGATGTCCTTAGGTTAGTTAGGTTTAATTAGTTCTAAGTTCTAGGGGACTAATGACCTCAGCAGGTGAGTCCCATAGTGCTCAGAGCTATTTTTGAATGGTTCGAAAACACAGCCATGGGGCACACACGAAGCTACTGTCTGTCAGTGACTCCCCGTGCAGGATAATTTGCTGCGTGCTCCCTACCAAAAAATCACCATTGCATTTACAAAATTCGTTTGATACCTCATATCATCGCACTTTTGATAATAAGCGTAGTTGTAATACTGAGTTACTGACTGCCTTGATCCAAGCCTTTCAGTTTTTTTGTGTTAGAAAATTTCGAATTGGGTTCCACATAATGAATGTTATCGGAATTCATGGTGTCAGCACGGAGGAAGACATTCTGTTGCTCAGAATACGTTTTAAATTCTACAGCAAATCGATGTCAATGGTACTGGACGGTGGGTTTGTAGATGACACCTACTACTAACCGTCTTCTAGACGGGTGTGACCTGTGCCCCCTTCCAGCTGATGTGCACGATTTTTTGTCCGAGGAATCGATGAGAGATTATAGTTGGAAAAGGTGCTAACTCAGCCACAAATTCGGTATAGAATCTGAAAGGGCTTCCATCGGGCCCTAAAGCTTTAACAGGTTAATACATTTGTACAACATTTGCGGTACTGAAAGCTTATTAATTGTTTCAAGAATGAAAATGGTTAACGAACGCTACTATAGACTGTATCGTAATCAGATGCCGGTAACAATCATATGGTATAGCCAAGGTGCCGTAGCAGATATCTTCTTATCGTGGTACGACAGCTTTCTTCACATACTGTTTTTAGTACTTCTTCATTTCCTACTTCGTTTTTAACGTCTTTCGACAGTATCACATGTCATTTACTTTCCGTTACTTCTCAGAACTTCCACGTTTCACTTCCACACAACGCTATGCTCAAGACAAATAGTTAAAGAAATTTCTTCCTCATTTCCATATCAACCTTTTCAACTACTCTAGAAACGAAGCACTCGTTCTTCGCTTGTACCAGTCTTCTAGTGTTCTCTACATTGCTTCCCTTATCCTTCACCTGTAGCAGAGGTCATATATTTTTTTCTTATTCGATTTTTAAATGATATCATTCACTTTTTATGAGCTGGAGTCTTTTTCAGAAATTACAAAGATTACTTCTGAAAATTAAGGTTTTTCCCAAAGGGAAAACATGTCTGTCTCCCTGCCTCTCTCTCTCTCTCTCTCTCTCTCTCTCTCTCTCTCACCCCCTGTCTCTCACTCTTTCTTTCTCCGCCTCCACCCACTCCCGCTACACGCACACAAAAAAATGTAGTTGCACAGGTTGAAATTGCTCACAGTCTATACGAAAACAAATGAACAGACACACTGTAACATTGTGCTGAATGAGAACCCGCGTAACTTCAGTTCGACTTCAAAAAGTGAGGTGAAGTATAAATAACGCAAATGTAGCATAAAAAAGGTTCCAGAAAGGCAAAAATTGACAAGTGAATATGTGTAACGAAGTTTCTTTCGATATCAACCTTTGCTAACAAAGAGGGAAGAAGCAGTCGTTTGGAGATTATGTAAACAAGAGGCAGAAACACCGTAAGTAAATTGCAACCAAGCTTTATAAATAAAATGCTGTTTTTAATCTGAAACATCCAAAAAAATGTACAGACATATGTATCGAATGTGCAGAATGAACACAGAAGATGCTTTTTCAATAAAGGGGAAATGCGTCTGGTGTAAAATTCTCTTCAATTAATTGTAGTATGCTTAAGAAGGGGAAGCCAATAGTAACTGATACATGGTCATTTACGTAGGAATAAATATTCCATAGAAATTTGAAACCGTTACGATCGAGCTAATCTTCTCAATATTTTGTTTAATAGTCTTATTTATTACTTACTACACACCAATAATCAGTAAGTGAAATCAAATTAAGCAGGATTCTTATAAAAATCCAGTTACAAGTTAAAAAATAGAAACTACCGGAAACAAGCAAATTTTTTTCAAGACAGATAAAACTGTTAAGATAGTACAGAAACTTAGTTCATTTGCAAGTATCAGACGTTCCACGGTAAAAGACCTTCTTCAGTTTCAGCGACCGACGAAGTATGACTTAAATTCCCGTATGTTATATAAATAGTTCTAAAACTACTGTATATAGCATCTTACCCATCATAAAATTTTGTAGCTGTAGAGTTAACAACATGTTCCAAATAACTGCAATATATTATACCCACCATAAAATTTTGTAGCTAAAGAACTAACAATATATTCCAGATAGCACCTAAATGTGTAGAACGCGATGTATTTACAACTGCTGCACAAAATACAGTCAACAACGAAAACTGCATTAATCTGCGAAAACTGTTTATGACGCTCTCTAGAGCGCATTCCTTCATGCGACTCTTTAATAAGTCACTAGATTGAAGTACCGACCAAAAAACATCACGTGTTGCTGGGTAAACCATCCTGTAGTTTAGGAGTGTCCATCATTTCAGCTTGCTTAGTTGGGCCGGCCGGGTTGGCCGAGCGGTTCTAGGCGCTACAGTCTGGAACCGCGCGACCGCTACGTCGCAGGTTCGAATCCTGCCTCGGGCATGGATGTGTGTGATGTCCTTAGGTTAGTTAGGTTTAAGTACTTCTAAGTTCTAGGGGACTGATGACATTAGAAGTTAAGTCCCATAGTGCTCAGAGCCATTTGAACCATTTTTTGCTTAGTTGGAAGAAGACTAATATTTTGGGACCCCATAGGATTTATTTAAAATACCAAAAAAATTATTTAAAATTATCGCAGAATTCTTTCGCTGGATGTAGCGTCGTTGGTATTAGAACACCAGAAGGCTCTTATAATACAATCAAAAATAAGCTTGGAACCAGAAACCTAGGATACATCAAATGCATTCGCAGTTGCGAATATGGACAACATCAGCTGTAGAAGGGCACTTATGCCGTACTGGGCCTCGAACCCAGATTTTCCGATTATCCCGAGCGGTCGCCTTACTTTTTTTTATCTCATTTTGTTCTATATTGTTCGTCGAATTTGTACGGGGCGGATGTCCGCTGACACTCGTTTAAGTTCTTCGTTGATCCATTTATTCAGTTTTTTTTTTTTTTGTTACAGAGGGTAGCTAACCCTCTGACCGAACACGCTGAACTACTGTGCCGGCACCTTTTGGCTATCCATGCACGACTCACGGCCAGACCTAAATCTCCATACATAGTCAACCATGCGTCTACGGCCTGTACTCGTACATCCATTATGGATATTTCCGTACAAGTGAGACATCTTACGTGAAAGTTCGTAAGATAAATACGATATGGCAGTCCCTGTGTTATTCTGCATTACGATGAATGTTCAAAGGAACTTTGCATCGAAATTCAGAATAACACAGGCACTGCAATATCGTAGAGCCGTAGTACGTGTGCAATAAAAGATTGTCAAACATACGAAAATAGGTGTATTGGCTGGTGTAATAATTCAAGTTTTTTTTAACAGAACTGTCCGTTATAGTGATTTTTCTATTAGGGTCAGTCTTCAGACGTACCAGTATTAATATCACGCGGGCGTCAAAAATGTAAAACAACACACCTTTCTGGTGAAAGGGCCGAGCGCAATCAATACCATCGCATTGTTTAATGTCCATCTGGCTAATGGATATTGTTTTCATAGGTTTCTGTTCAGAAGCCGACGTAAGAAGGTGTGATACTGCGCATGTCTGCCGCTTCTGACGTGTTATAGTTGGAATAATGCAGATGTGTGTTAGCACTGTGCTGCCAAGTACGCTGCCGCTAGTGGCGGAATAACAAACTTCTGTGCTGTAAAGCAAGTCATTACGTGGAGTGCACTCGCCCACAAGCAGCAGCGGACTGGAGGTCGCGTCGGAAAACAATTGAAGTGGAGGAAAACACAAACGCGCCGCAGGTAGTAGATGTGAAAACAACAGAATACCCTCCAGTAACAAGTAGTAGTTCCGGAGGTAAAATAAAACACATTGTTATATTACGGGAATTAATGCTCGCAACGGTGATGTGGTGCACTGTGAATGTTTACGAATAAAAAATGAGGAAATAGGGTTCCCCTTTTAGGATAATTAACACGAGACGTTTGTACGTATTTGCCTATTGTATTTTATCACAACAGGTAGAAATAGGGCTGTTGTAAGATGTTCGTGTTCTCCATACTTCCATGAATATAACGGAAATTTCTACTTCTCAGAACATGGTAACTTCTCCGAAATTGTAGTACATTCACACGTTCGCAGTTTTGGCTGCATGTTACTGCAGCGTACAAGTTTAGATCCCACAACGCCAGGTGCTGTATTTCGAATCCGTCTTTACAACTGGCGGTGCACTGGTAAGGCTGAAACTGCTGCGCAGGCTGCTGCCGCGCAGTTACTTGCAGGAAATACGAGGCGTGTTTTTTAAGTAAGTACCGTTGTGAAATTTAAAGATAAGACGTGATAAGATATCTCAATAATTTTATTTTTACATGAACACCTGTACCTTAATCTACGCACTGACGCCATTACAGCCTGATTCTTCCTTGTTTACGTTGTGTACTGAGTGTTTAAGATGCCTCCGATAATCGTGAGTCCCGCCGACTGTGAAGTACGGGCTGTTATAAGATTTCTTAGTGCTAAAGGCCGAAAAGCGATCGATATTCATCGTGAGCTCTGTGCAGTTTACGGAGAAAACATTATGAGTGATGGAATGGTCAGAAAGTGGGTGAGAGCATTTAAAGATGGCCGCACAAATGTGCATGATGAACAACGAGTGGGCGTCCTTCGGTCGTTAATGAAAGTTTGGTGCAGGAAGTGGACAATAAGGTGAGAGAAAACAGACGCTTTACGATTTCCTCCTTGCGGGATGGCTTTCATAATGTTTCTCGTAGTGTTTTGTATGGCATTGTGACCGAGCACTTAAATTACCGAAAATTGTGCGCACGTTGGGTACCGAAATTGTTGACGGATGTACACAAAATCAAACGTTTAGACAGTGCATTGACTTTCCTTGAGTGGTACCACAACGACCTTGATGATTTCTTAAGCCAAACTGTTACGGGTGATGAAACATGGGTGGCCTACGTCACACCAGAATGAAAGCAACAGTCCATGAAAGTTGAGCAAGTGCATCGTTTTGCTGCAAGACAATGCCCGTCTGCATGTGGTGAATCAGACCAAAGATCTCAACACATCTTTTTGATGGGAAACTCTAGATCATACTCCGTACAGCACCGATCTTGCGCCCAGTGACTACATCTGTTCCTGCACTTGAAGAAACACCTGGGCGGTCTGCGTCTTCAAGACGATGACGAAGTCAAAACAGTGGTGATGCAGTGGTTAACAAGTCAGGCGGCAGACTGCTATCAGGAGGGTATTCAAAAACTGGTACAACGTATGAGAAGTGCCTCAATATTGACGGAAATTATGTAGAAAGTAGATTAAGGTACAGGCTTTCATGTAAAAATAAAATTATTGAGATATCTTAGCACGCCTTCTTTTAATTTCAAAACGGTACGCACTTAAAAAACACGCCTCGTACATCGTGTACCTAGTATTTGATATTTGGGAAGCAATGAGAGCAATCTGATGACGTCATACATGACAGTATGTGATTGGCCAGGAGTAATAGGGGATGTAATCAATTCTCAGCTATCGCCATCTGCTACGAAGAACTGTAGGAGCCACAACTGATGATACAACACGAGCGGCATCTAAAACAACATGTTTCTTCAATGGCAGTCCTGCACAGAGTAATCAAACTATATATCAGGAATAGTGCGGCAATCTACAATTGGTCTGTAAGCAAAAGTAGACTAAATTGTATACCAGTCTAATAAACATACCATTTTTAACTACATTCAGTAAAGCGCTGTAACGTACTTCGCAGAGGGGCCTATGTACCATCAAGTACAGTAATGTGGACAGAATTCAGCACACTATCTCTTATTACCCCAATGTATGTCCACATTGTCCACGAAGGAAATATTTATGGAGCAAAATTATTCGTAATTCCATCTTTTAAGCAGATTATCGATGTCTTGTAAGTAAATTTTCGTTATATGGTGCCCATATCCTCGTCAGGTCAGGTACTGGAAGACCTTTGTGACGTGATCACGCGAATCGAACGTGACTGTTCACACTGCCCATCTTTTTATACGATCGCTCTCCGATACTTATCCCGCTCTAATAGTTCGACTTAATTGAGCGTAGAAGCGTTTCATAGACATGTTCTCTCATACTTAATGTGATATTTTCCAGTATATAGTAAAGCCTACCATTTTACATTAATTGCAACTGAATATACTCGCGTTACATTGTCACGCTCTGTTACATCCAAGTACTTTTCTAGCATGTGCCACTTCAATTGACGCTGATTATAATGGGAATGGTTACTTAGCTTTTGGTATAGTTTGAAGAAATTAATATTCCAAGAACAACATGTATTTGCCAGGTAAAGTATTACTGTGTTGAGCCTCTTCGAATATTCTTTATTCCCCACCTTGAGACAATAAGTAATTATATAGTTTGTGAGCCGACCGGAGTGACCGAGCGGTTCTAGGTGCTACAGTCCTTAGGTTATGGTTCAAATGGCTCTGAGCACTATGGGACTTAACATCTATGGTCATCAGTCCCCTAGAACTTAGAACTACTTAAACCTAACTAACCTAAGGACATCACACAACACCCAGCCATCACGAGGCAGAGAAAATCCCTGACCCCGCCGGGAATCGAACCCGGGAACCCGGGCGTGGGAAGCGAGAACGCTACCGCACGACCACGAGATGCGGGCGGTCCTTAGGTTAGTTAGGTTTAAGTAGTTCTGAGTTCTAGGGGACTGATGAGCTCAGTAGTTAAGTCCCATAGTGCGCAGAGCCATTTGAACCATATATAGTTTGTGACATGCGATACAGATAAGGACAAAAAGTTGTTTATTCTTCATAAGTATGCAGGAAAACTAGATAAAATTGATAATTGAGATATTGCGGAAATACCTTTTGGACACACGCTTAAGTGCCAATACATTTATTCCGTAACAGTATTTGAGGTTAATAATAAGAATTAATTTAGGACCAGTTGCGAAATTTGCAACAACAATACATGATGTGAGCATAATTTCCGTATAGACTATGCATTTCTGTCTAGGGTTCGGAATGAAGAATTACAGCAGCTGATCAAAAGTATGCGGCCGCCTATTAGTAGACACTGATATGGGGGGAGGGGGGTGTCCACCCTTTGTCATTATGACAGCTTGAACTCTACTGAGTACAGTTTCAGTGAGCTGTACGAACGTCTGTGGAGCCCATTCTCCCTCAAGAGCTGAAATGAGAGAAGATAGTGATGTTGGACGCTGGGATCTGGATTGAAGTCTACGGTTTGTTTCATCCGAGATGTGTTTCTTTGGGTTCAGGTCGGGACTCGGGGCAGACCAGTTCGTTTCAGGAATATCATTGTCCAAAACCAATGCCTCACAGATACTGCTGTATGACAGGCTGCACTGTAGTGTTGACACACTCATCGTCTCAGAACTGTTCCTATACAGTACTCAGCATACAGTGCTGAAAAATGTGTACATATCCTTCCAAATTTAGCGTTTAATTAACGGGATATGAGGGGGTCACACCATGACGACGAGAAACACGACCACATCGTCGCATCTGTCTGTGCTTCGGAGTTGGCACTGCACATGATGGCGGGTAACGATCTCCAGGCATTCACCCAACCCAAACCCTTCCATCAGATTTCCACAGGGTATAGCGTGATTCGTCTCTCCAAATCTCTCGTTTCCAGTCACCCACTGTCCAGAGGCGTCGCTCTTCAGACCACCTCAAGCGTTGCTTATCGTTGACTATAGAAATGTTTGGCTTACGACGAGTTGCTCAACCACTGTACTCCATTCTCCTTAACTCCCTAGGTACGGTAATGTGCTTGCTGGACTGCTAGGATTCTGGAACTCCCGAGTGAAATGTTGAAATGTGTGTGAAATCTTATGTGACTTAACTGCTAAGTTCATCAGTCCCTAAGCTTACACACTACTTAACCTAAATTATCCTAAGGACAAACACACACACCCATGCCCGAGGGAGGACTCGAACCTCCGCCAGGACCAGCCGCACAGTCTATGACTGCAGCACCTAAGACCGCTCGGCTAATCCCGCGCAGCAACTCCCGAGTCATTCGTTTCACTGGTTTCATACAATGTTCTGCAACCACCAACCGCAATTCTCGACGGTCCCTGCCCGTCATTACATGAGGTCAGCCTGGTCTTAGTTTAGCTATGGTTGTTCCTTCTCCTTTCCACTCCACAATCACATCATCAACGGTGGACATGGACTGCTTTAGAAGGTCTGAAATGCTCTGAGGGATTTGTTACTCAGCTGGCATCCAATGAAGAGTCCACGTTCGAATTTACTGAGCTCTCCTGACCGACCCACTCTCGCCGTTGCTGCTCCCTTACTAATAATACTCCTCGCCGCCTTTCATGCTGACGGATGTCCGGAAGATTTTGATCAGATAATGCATATTCCGCTGCCAACGTATTCAACAGATTTTCATCCAATATCAAGCAGAAAATTCTACATCCTAAAATATTCAAAACGTAAATATACTCTTGTCACTTACAGGAAAAGATGGATTTTTTGAGAGTGTACGGTCATCTTATGATATCCTGTGTGTACATAAATAGACTGAAGTATTAAATGAAAATGGAAGCTGACTAGTGCAGGAGAGCGGTCAGTGCCTTTTTCAAAGCCGTTGTTTTTCTCACAATATACTTAAGTAAAATAATCGAGCAGTAATAGTTATCCATGTGAGAAGATTAGCACTTGTCATAGCTGGTGTTAGAGTGCTAAAGTAGTCTGTAGAGACTGCCTCTGTTGCTTAATGTATAATACGACTCGACCCAAATACTTCAAGGGTCTTCTCATCAATATATTTATGGAATACGAGGTATGAATGAACAAAAGGATGAACATGGACAGTGAAGCCACTATCTATTACCCTAAGTAACTTTTACCAAATTTTTGTTCTTACCTGTTTTACAAACCCATATTCATATGTGTACATGTTTCCGGTTGATGCTAAATTTTTTCTGGCAACCCTTATCCATAGGATTATTTTAGCCTCTTTCTTGTCTAACTTTCAGAAAATGTTTGACATCTTTTTCTATGACTCATAATTCCTCTGGACGTTCGCTGCTGGGTACTGTCATTATCTGTACAGTGATAGGACCCTCTGAGTTGCTTCAAAACAAAACACAACGTTATAATGCCTCCTCTAGGGAACATTTCCTTGATATGGACGAAAACTACTTTTCTTTACAAACATTTATTCCATTTTTTCCGTAGCAGTTATTCCATTCTTTCCATCGTGTATCCTCATATGCAGTAGCGTATTCTCGCATACTGAACTCGGAATAACTACAAGCGCGTTTAAGATACGTCTTGGTAGTTGTGTAGCTTGTTCTCGCTTTCCTGGGAAGCTCCCGTTGCTTTCTTTGATATGGAGAAAACTACTTTTCTTTACAAACATTTATTCCATTCTTTCCGTCGCAGTTATTCCATTCTTTCCTTCGTGTATCCTCATATGCAGTAGCGTATTCTTGCATATTGAGCTCGGAATAACTACAAGCGAGCTTAATATACGTCTTGGTAGTGGTGTAGCTTGTTCTCGCTTTCCTGGGAAGCTCCCGTTGCTTTGACACTTCCCTGCAATGAAAGCGTAGCTGCAGATGCGCAGTGCGCCCTAGCTGTACACGTGACAGGTGAGCGTCTTCTGGAATACAAAGCTCTAAAAAAAGTATTTGAGATCGATGAAACCGACATAGATCGATTCAAACTGAACGCCCAGGAACTTGACGGCAGAAGGCTGCGCAGAGTATTTAAACGGGGGCTATTCACAGCAACTTTCGACAGTATGACACGCCACGGAATTCCAGAGACACATTACGTCACGTGAAGTATTCGCTGGGAGAAAGTTTTGACGTTGAAAGCAGATCCGCACCAGATGATCCCTCGTAAAACGGTCAAAGCTGCGTCCTAAACCTCTCACAGTAAAACTAGTTTCCTACATTTTTTTTTTACTTAGATGTACCAAATTTTATAATTTTGTAAGTAGTTTAAAAAAAACTTAAGTATTATTGAAAAATATTACTCAAAAAAGAAAATTGATGAAAAATATTTTACACGACAAATTAAATGTATCGAACTATTTTAGTAAATAAATTACAAATTGTATCAATTTTCCTAACAAACTGAACGATAACTGTTTAAAATATACCACAATGACGTCGGTGAAGTCGAGAAGAACAAACTTGTGCTGGACACTTACGGTCCACTCAGCCAGGAAACAGCCTCGAATTGGCCTAAGATAAACATCTAGGCCACAGCGCAGCATTATGTGCTGTGTACTGTTGATCAGTGTTTTTCAACCTTTTTGAATACGTGACCCATTTCCCAGTAAAAATATTCTGGCGACCCCCCGAACCATAATAAAAGTATGTCAGCGATTTCAAAAGCAACGTATTTAATTTTCTTTCTATTGATACTATACTGATCGATAAATCAAGCGCAATGTGAAAAGAGGCCGCAGTGCTCTGCGGGCAGAGATATAATTATATTCTTTGCCGCGGTAGAGGCGTGGGGGTGAGAAGACATCGTGTTGCTTCTCACTGCTACAAGTGTTTGCGTATTTGAACTCTTCAACAGGTTTAAATTAAACTCGTATTCATTATTATAAATAAGTACCAGATCTGAACTTGAGCAAATTTGCAAGGTGCTTTCACAAAACTTTGTGACTTTCGTGTGACATTTATACCATAGCAGATGATCGTCACGAAACATACGTTACCAGCCATGCTCTAACTGCTCTCTCCTGCGACCGCCCCTCCCCCCCCTTCCCCCTTCGGGGATCGCGACCCACATGTTGAAAAACACTGCTGTAGCATCAGACGATGACTGTTTGTATCAGAATTACATTGCACTCTTTCATAAAGCAGCATCTGCGAGGCATTGGTCTCTGGACAATGATGTTAATAAAATGAACTGTCATGCCCAGAGTCCCAACCTTAACCCAAAACAACACGATTGGGTCAAGAAAGAACGTCGACTTAGCTCCAAACCCCACCGTCCAATATCACTACCTTCTCTGGTTTCAGCTCCTCCACAGACATTCGGACACCTCTTCGAAAATGACCCCAGTAGAGTTCAAGCCGTCATAAAGAAGAAGGTACGCACACACCATATCAGCATCCGCTAAGAGGTGTCCGGACACTTTTCATTACATACTGTATACTCCGCAAGACACTGTGAAACTGAGGGAACTTTCTACCGACATTAACGTTTTCAACGTTCTTTCTTTACATTCTATTAGCACACTGGACAAGGGAAAAATGTAGAGTCCTAGTCTCGCCTATGGTGTTCTGATGAGCCCTACACGACGTATACGACGTCGATAACAGAGTTGACACATTGTCTTTTTCGAATACAGCTTCTCCAAATTTACCCAACGAAGTTTGTCGAGATTAGTCTCTTTCTTCCAAGGATTCCAATTTTAAGTCTCCTAAACGTTTCTTTGAGGAGGCCTGTACGAGCCTGTGGTGATCCTAGCAGCGCTTCCCTACATTCATTCTATGGATGGACAAAAAATGTTGATATAAAAAATATCGGTATTCATTCAAGTACTTTCGATGTGCGTTGTAGATGTTTAGGTTACCGTTAATCCGATTAACCGATATTGTATACTGAATATCGCTTTCGATATTTTTTATTTTCTGTGTTTTCTTGACTCGTAGGCTATCTAGTTTTCATCGGCAGATTACTTGATCATTACAGCTACTACCAATCTTTGAAATCTGACAGTGAACGTCTTGTAATGGGCTTAATTTAATTTCGTGTTCAGTACTTCAAGTGAGCATCAGATTTGAACTTGACTATATCTGTAATGATTATTCATGAAAGCTTGTTACTTCTGTGTGTGATTTCTACTACTTCAATCGATAGGTACGACGTGAAAAGGCACACAACTGTTGACAACACTGTATCAGAATGTGAGAAGTTACCTGCTTTCAACTGTGACACAGAATATACGCTCCTCTTACCTACTGAGCGGCTGGAACAAAGAAAGGAAAGTTTTTTTCGGTCTCCTGTTTTCATTTTCATGCGTCCAGTAACGAACTCCTCTCCTGTAGAAACTTTTTATTCTCAGAATAACAGTTGGAACCTACGCCCTTAATACTATTCTGAATGAATTCCAATCTCTTTCTTCCTCTACCATTTTACTATCTACATCTCGCTTTAGTACACTGGAATTTATTCCCTTATGTCCTGTCTCTCCTTATTGTCAGTGTTTTCCATATATTTCTTTCCTCGCCGATTCTGCAGACAGTCTCCTCATTCCGTACCTTATCAGTCCACACAATTTTCAACATTCTTCTGGTGCACCACATCACAAATTCTTATATTCGCCATATTTTTGCGGTTGTCCCATAGTCCATGTTTCACTACCACACGATACTGTGCTCCAAACGCATATTCTCCGAGATGTCTTCCACAAATTAAGGCCTATGTTTGATACTAGTAGACTTCTCTCGGCCAGCTTCTCTCGGCCAGAGAGAGCACTCTGTCAGTGCTAGACTGCTTTTTATGTCCTTCTTGCTCCGTCCGTCATGGGTTGTTTTGCTGCTAGCTAGCAGAATTCCTTAACTTCATCTACATCGTGAGCACAAACCATGATGTTAAGTTGCTCGCTGTTCTCATTTCTGCTACTTCTCACTACTTTCGTCTTTCTGCGATTTACTCTCAATCCTTATTCAGTGCTCATTAGACTGTTCATTCCATTCAATAGATCGCGTAATCGATCTTCACTTTCACAGAGGATAGCAGTGTTATGAGCAAATCTTAACACTGAAATCCTTTCACCCTGAATTAATACCATTCTTGAAGCTTATTTTTACTTCTGGAATTGCTTCATCGATGTATGATTTGAACAGTAGGGGTGAAAGGTATTGCAGTCTTATGGTTCCCTTTGGTTTTGTACATACTGTATATTACCCGTCTTTCCCTATACCTTACTCCTATTTTGCTCAGAAATTCGAACATCTTGCGCCATTTTACATTGTCGAGCGCTTTTTCTTGGTCAAATCCTACGAGCGCGTCTTGGTTTTTCTTCCGGTTTCCTTCCATTATCAAGGACAACAACAGAACGGCCTCTATGGTGCCTTCACCTTTCCTAAAACCAAACTGATGGTCATCTATAGGGTATATTATCCTTGTGTCAGCATCTTGGATGCATGAGTTTTCTCATAGATACTACACTCCAACTTGAATAGTCATTTGGTTGCCACTTCCTCCATTGATTTCAGAAATTCTGACGGAACGTTGTCTATCCTTTTTGCCATCTTTGATCTCAAGTCTTCCTGAGCACCATTAAATTCGGACTCTAATACGGGATCCCCTATATCATACTTGTCGACTCCTGTTTCTTCTTCTATCACGTCATGAGGCAAGTCTTCACCATCTGTAGAGGCTTTCAACGTACTCTTTCCTCCTATCCGCTGTGTACTCTGCATTTAACAGTGGCATTTCCACTGCACTCTTAATGTTATCCGACGTTTCCTTAAATTTCACCGAACACCGATTTAATTTTCTGTATGCTGAATCAGTCCTTTTGACAATTACTGGTTTTTCGATTTCTTCCCATTTTCATGTAAGCATTCGTCTTAGCATCCCTGCACTTCCCATTTATTTCATTCCTAAGTGACTCCTATTTCTGCAATTCGGAATACCCCTGAGCATTTTTGTACTTCTTCTTCCGGCGATCAACTGAAGTATTTTTTCTGTTACGTATGGTTTCCTCGCAGTTACCTTCCTTGTATCTATGTTTTTCTTTCCTACTTCTGTGACTGCTATTTTTAGATATGTCCATTCCTTTTCAACTGAACTTCCTACTGAGCTCTTCTATTATCTAGATTGAGCCCTAGCATTTCCCTTTTCAGATTTTCTAGCTTCCCTACCTCGTTCAAACAACTGACACTCCTCGCCTCAACTCGTAGAACGTTATCCTTTCTTTGGTTGTTGAATCTTTTCCTGATGGTCACCTCCTCCTCTTCAGTCCCGCCCTGGTCTAGTCCAGAATCTTTCCCAGTGGAGAAGTCATCATGGCACTCTATCATCTGCAGGCTACATGTCCTGTGGATACCCATTGTGTGTCTTGATACAGTGGTTTACATTCCCTTCTGCATCCCCATAGCGTTGATCATTAAAGATTCTTCAGCCTTTTAAAGGCGCTCCCCCACCCTAAGAGCAAAAGAGTGCCATGAACCTCAGTCTGCTCCTCCGCCATCTTTGACAAGGCCGTTGGCAGAACGAGGATGACTTCTTATACCAGAAGTCTTCGGTTGCCATGATTTTTATCGGAAACTTAATCCCTGGCGAGGTTCGAACCCGGGACCAAGGCCTTTTGATTGCCAGTCAGCGACGCTGCCCTTCTTTTTTTCCAACATTTCTCTCGGCATTTGGTCTGGCGGACGTCATATAACACGCAAGTCATCGCTGCATACTTCACTCCGTTTCTTCATTACAGAGGCCAGCACTCCCTCTGACGGAACAAGCTGAGCTAACGTGTCGGTACACCCAGACTATGGGTGAATCCTGGTTCATAAGTGTTGGATGTAATAAAGTATTTTCTTCACTTAGAAGTTCCGGGTTGATAGGCCGTGATCGATGTATAAAACTCTCCCCTGACGTTTCATCTCTGAGTGCGGGAGACATCTATCCTCGGAGGGATGTATCATGCAGTTCGCTCTTTATCTCAGAGGATGTCTCCCGAAATCGGAGACGAAACGACAGGGGAGAGTTTTATATATCGATCACGGCCTATCAGACCCGAAGTTTTAAATGAAGACAATATCGGCCGTGAAAGCCCACATTGGATGGTCAATAATGTATTTGTCAATTTTTAAATGATTGTTAATCGTTTCTGTTGCTTTTATCATGTTTTTATATTCCTGTTAATACTAGAAATAACGACCTATATATCGATATATCTATAATTTTGTCTTGAAAATTTTAAAATATATGCCCATATAATTCCTTAGATATCTGCTGCCGTGAGTACTTGACAAGGGAACCAAACACTGGAGGAATACACTGCATTTGGCCCCGCTATCGTCTTAAATGCAAATTTCTTACCAGATGCAATGCACTTTCCCAGAACTATTCTAGCAAATATAAGCCTTCCATTCCCATCCCTAATACTAATATAATCATTCTTTCTTATATAACTACAATGAATATGATGATTCCTGCAATAGAAATTGTTGACCAAATTCTTGATACTACGTTTCATTATGTATTGAAACGTCCCCTTAAAAATTTATGAATTACTGTGCTGATAAACCTCTTACGTTATTTGATTTTCCAACAGCTGAGCAGAACTGAACGTACTCAGACATTTCTCTCTTTACTTATTCTGATCAACACTAAACTGACACACAATATTTTTAGCGCAATGCAATCTGACTTTCAGTAATCCCTACAAAAGAATGGCCCTGACTAACAATAACCTATACCTTTCATGAATCACTTACCTCACAAAAATCTTCGTTACTCGAACTACTGCAATACAGCGAGCGCCACTACTGCCAGCTAAGTAAATGATTCTAATTACTGAAGGCACTAACTACTGATAGGCGTAGTTACCAAATGAAAGATTTTGATAGAGAACAAACAATGTATTTACCTTAATTAAATAAAAGATTCTAACATCGAGTATAGATTTGAATGTCAGGAAGTCGTTTCTGAAAGTATTTGTATGGAGTGTAGCCATGTATGGAAATGAAACGTGGACGATAAATAGTTTAGCCAAGAAGAGAATAGAAGCTTTCGAAATGCGGTGCTATAGAAGAATGCTGAAGATTACATGGGTAGATCACGTAACTAATGAGGAGGTATTGAATAGAATTGGGGAGAAGAGGAGCTTGTGGCACAACTTGACAACTTGGTAGGACATGTTCTGAGACATCGAGAGATCACCAATTTAGTATTGGAGGGCAGCGTGGAGGGTTAAAAATCGAAGAGGGAGACCAAGACATGAATATCCTAAGCAGATTCAGAAGGATGTAGGCTGCAGTAGGTACTGGGAGATGAAGAAGCTTGCACGGGATAGAGTAGCATGGAGAGCTGCATCAAACCAGTCTCAGAACTGAAGACCACAACAAACAACAATGGATATTACGACATTTGACAGCTCCCATGTGCCCTAAAACAAAATTGGAGAAGACAAGAATATTTATATTTAGTGCAATATACAAGGTGTTGCACATAAGGTATACTTCTCTGTAATTTACAAAGCAGTAAGTGTAAAATATTTATTTAGACAGGTAAAACTAAGACACGTTACTCTTTCTGAGGCGTTGCGAAATTAATTTACTTGGTTACTTTTCAGAGACACATAGTAACGAGCTATAATTTCTTAAATAGAACAGTGTTCTTTCCTGTCATATAGCTGTCGTATTTATACCAATTGTGTACATATCAGTTTAAATTAAATTTCTGACATTTTTAGTCACGATACTAGAAACATTCAACGCTTTTCGTGTCCCCAACTCAAAGTGATAGGAAGCTGATGTAAGCAGATTTGTACCCAGTTGGTTTAAATACGTCAGCTACATACTGGCATTCTAATGGTCGTGGCGTGGAATGTTAGATTCTATAATCGGGCAGATAGTTAGTAACACTTAAAAGCGGAAATAGACAGGTTGAAATTAGATACAGTGAGAATTAGTAAAGTTCGGTGGCCGGAGGAACAGTAATTTTGGTCAGATCAATACCAGTTTATAAATACAAAATCAAACAATGCAGAAGGACCCGCAGCATTAATAATGAATAGGAAAATAGGAACACGGGCAAGTTACTATGGACGGCACAGTGAACACATTATTGCAGCCAAGATCGAGACTAAACCCACACTCAACACAGTAGTAAAATTTTATATGCCAACTAGCTCCGCAGATGATGAACAGATTAAAGAAATGTATGTATTAAATAAAAGAAATTATTCAGATAGTTAAGGGACGAAAAATTAACTATGTTGAGAGATTGGAATTAGGTAGGGAAAGGACGAGAAGAAAAAATAGTCGGTGAATATGAACAGGAAAAAAGAAATGGAAGGTAAAGGTGCCTGGTAATCGCAACACTTGCTTTAAGAATCATGAAAGAAAGTGGTATACGTGGAAGCGACCTGGAGACAACGGTATGGTTTGAAATTTATATAATGGTAAGATAGTGATTTCGGAACCATATTTTAAATTGTAGGACATTTCCAGGGGCAAATGTGGACTCTGATAAAAATTTGTTAAGTTATGAACTTCTCGATTAAAACTGGAGCAATTTCAAAAGGAAATGGGATCTGGATAAGATGACAGAAACAGAGATTGTTGGGAGGTTCAGAGGGAGCATTAGGCAACAAGTGACTATGGCGGGGGAAAGGAATACAGTTTAAGGTGAATTGGTAGTCTTCACGGATGAAATAGTGAAGGCAGCAATGATATAGGTAAAAAGATAAGACCTAGTAGAAATCCTTGGATATCACAGGAGATACTGAATTTAATGAAATGAGGAAATATAAAAATGCAGCAAATGTAGCAGGCCAAAAGGAATACGAACGTCTAAAAATGAGACTGGCGGGAAGCGCGAAATGTGTAAGCAGGGATAGCTAGAGGACAAATGTAAGGATTTAGAAGCATATTTCGCTAGGGGAAAGAAGGATACAGCCTACACGAAAATTAAAGAGGCCTTTGGAGAAAAGAGAAGCACCTGCATTAATACCAAGAGCTCAGATGTAAAACCGCTCCTAAACAAAGAATGGAAAGGTGAAAGGTAGAAGTTGTATATTTTTAACCTATACAAGGTAGACAAACTTGAAGGTAAAACAATGGAAGATAACGCAGCTGAAGGATGAGGTGGGATATATGATAATGCGAGAAAAATTTGACGGAACACTGAAAGACCGAAGTCCAAACAGGGCCGCCGGAGAAGATGACATTTCGTCAGAACTACTGTTAGCCTTGCGAGAGTCAACCATAACAAAACTCTTCCGTGTGGAGTGCAAAATGTGCGAAACAGGCAAATAGCCACAGAATTAAAGAAAAATGCAACGATACCAATTACAAAGAAAGCAAGTACAGACAGGTGTGAACATTACCGAGCTATCGTTTAGTAAGTTATGGTTGCAAAATAATAACACGAATTCTTAAGAGTGGAATGGAAAAACTGCTAGAAGGCGGTCTCGCGGAAGATGAGTTTGGATTTCGAAAAAATATAGGATTACCGAGGAAATATTAACTCTACGACTTCTGTTAGAAGATAGGTAAAGGAAAAGCAAAACTATTTTATAGCAGTTGTGGACTTAGAGAAAGCATTTGACAGTACTGACTGGAATATTCTCTTAGAAATTTCGAGGGTAGCAGGGGTAATATGCAGGGGACGAAAGGCTATTTAAAACTTATACAGTAATGAGACAGCAATTATAAGAGTTGGGGAGCTAAAAGGGAAGCACTGGTTGAGAAGAGAGTGAGACAGGATTGCGGCCTATCCTCGATATTATTCAGTCTGTATGTTGAGCAAGCAATAAAGGAAACAAAAGAAAAAGCTGCAGAAGGAATTAAAGTTGAGGGAGAAGAAATAGAAACTTTGAGGTTTGCCGATAACACTGAAACTCTGTCAGAGACAGCAAAGTGGTTGGAAGCGCAATTGAACGGAATGGACAGTCTTGAAAGGATGATATCTACATCTACATCTACGTGATTACTCTGCTATTCACAATAAAGTGTCTGGGAGAGGGTTCAATGAACCACCTTCATGCTGTCTCTCTACCGTTCCACTCTCGAACGGCACGCTGGAAAAACGAGCAATTAAATTTTTCCGTGCGAGCCCTGATTTATTTTATCGTGATGATCATTTCTCCCTGTGTAGGTGGGTGCCAACAGAATGTTCTCTCAATCGGAGGAGAAAACTGGTGATTGAAATTTCATGAGAAGATCCCGTCGCAACGAAAAACGCCTTTGTTTTAATGATTGCCACTCCAATTCATGTATCATGTCTGTGACACTATCTCCCCTATTTCGCGTTATAAGGAAGATCAACAAAAGCAAAACAAGAATAATCGAATGTAGTTGAATTAAATCAGGTGATTGCTGAGAGAATAAAAGGCTTTTATGAAGATATTTGTCTTGAGTGTAGTCATGCATGGAAGTGAAACATGGACGATAAACAGTTCAGACAAGAAGAGAACTGCGGTGTTACAGAAGAACGTTCAAGATTAGACTGGTAGATCACGTAACTAATGAGAAAGTAATGATTAGTGCTATGGAGACATGAAATGTGGATGGTACAACTTGACTGAAAGATGGGATCGATTGATAGGAAACATTTTGAGACATCAAGAGCTCACCAGTTTAGTGTTGGAGGAAAATATGGGAGGTAAATACCGTAGAGGAAGAACAAGAGATGAATACAGCAAGCAGATTCAGAGGGCTGTAGTTTGTAATAATTATTTGGAGATGAAGAGGCTTGCACAGGATAGAGCAGCTTGGAGAGCTACATCAAACCAGTCTTCGGACTGAAGATCACAGCAGTAACAACTTGATTCAAAGAAATAATGTTCTCTTGAAAAAGTTATAGCCTGTTGCTGTAACTCTTTGGAAAATAACTAAATAAACGATTTTGACATCTCCACAACAAAATTAACGTTCCTTATGTTTATCTACCTGAATAAATATTCCTTCACTAATTGTATGTAAGTTACATAGGAAACAGCTTTTCTGGTACACACTGTAGAAGTGTTGTAAGGAAATAAATGCATCAAAGTGTTCGCAATTGATCTTCATCTTTGTCTACGTATTCGTCCGAACCAGAAATCCACCGTTTAATTTGTTGACCTCACTGTACTTCTCTTCTGAATATTATTTGCTGAATATTTTTTAAAGACAATTCAATACAATTATTTGAAATTATAACCTTTGTAATTAAGTACACGATTCGTACGTAAAATGCACATAATTAAGAGATATATTTACTTTAATTTTTGAAAAGTAACTTTTTATTCTTTCGTGTACATTAATTTTGTTGGTTACCTTCGCCCTACCGTTTAGTGCCATGGCTGGTGAAGCATCACCTCCACTGCAAAGCGTGTACACGGTGCTCAGCTAATGGTTAGCGTCAAGTTTCTTTATTTAATTAAATTTAATAATAGAAAATTTGATAACTTCCAAAATTGCAGGCTCTATTATATTTGACCATGAGCCGATAACGATACCACGCGGCTCTCGGAAAAAAGTGTATGAAATATAAGTAAGATTCACTCAGGTAATTCTATTGTCTACAGATCAGTATGTAAGTTAATCGTAATTCTCACCAGTACGTTTTATTTGCTTATACACTCCTGGAAATGGAAAAAAGAACACATTGACACCGGTGTGTCAGACCCACCATACTTGCTCCGGACACTGCGAGAGGGCTGTACAAGCAATGATCACACGCACGGCACAGTGGACACTCCAGGAACCGCGGTGTAGGCGTGTAGCTGCGCAGCATTTGTGCACCGCCACCGTCAGTGTCAGCCAGTTTGCCGTGGCATACGGAGCTCCATCGGAGTCTTTAACACTGGTAGCATGCCGCGACAGCGTGGACGTGAACCGTATGTGCAGTTGACGGACTTTGAGCGAGGGCATATAGTGGGCATGCGGGAGGCCGGGTGGACGTACCGCCGAATTGCTCAACACGTGGGGCGTGAGGTCTCCACAGTACTTCGATGTTGTCGCCAGTGATCGGCGGAAGGTGCACGTGCCCGTCGACCTGGGACCGGACCGCAGCGGCGCACGGATGCATGCCAAGACCGTAGGATCCTACGCAGTGCCGTAGGGGACCGCACCGCCACTTCCCAGCAAATTAGGGACACTGTTGCTCCCGGGGTATCGGCGAGGACCATTCGCAACCGTCTCCATGAAGCTGGGCTACGGTCCCGCACACCGTTAGGCCGTCTTTCGCTCACACCCCAACATCGTGCAGCCCGCCTCCAGTGGTGTCGCGACAGGCGTGAATGGAGGGACGAATGGAGACGTGTCGTCTTCAGCAATGAGAGTCGCTTCTGCCTTGGTGCCAATGATGGTCGTATGCGTGTTTGGCGCCGTGCAAGTGAGCGCCACAATCAGGACTGCATACGACCGAGGCACACAGGGCCAACACCCGGCATCATGGTGTGGGGAGCGATCTCCTACACTGGCCGTACACCACTGGTGATCGTCGAGGGGACACTGAATAGTGCACGGTACATCCAAACCGTCATCGAACCCATCGTTCTACCATTCCTAGACCGGCAAGGGAACTTGCTGTTCCAACAGGACAATGCACGTCCGCATGTATCCCGTGCCACCCAACGTGCTCTAGAAGGTGTAAGTCAACTACCCTGGCCAGCAAGATCTCCGGATCTGTCCCCCATTGAGCATGTTTGGGACTGGATGAAGCGTCGTCTCACGCGGTCTGCACGTCCAGCACGAACGCTGGTCCAACTGAGGCGCCAGGTGGAAATGGCATGGCAAGCCGTTCCACAGGACTACATCCAGCATCTCTACGATCGTCTCCATGGGAGAATAGCAGCCTGCATTGCTGCGAAAGGTGGATATACACTGTACTAGTGCCGACATTGTGCATGCTCTGTTGCCTGTGTCTATGCGCCTGTGGTTCTGTCAGTGTGATCATGTGATGTATCTGACCCCAGGAATGTGTCAATAAAGTTTCCCCTTCCTGGGACAATGAATGCACGGTGTTCTTATTTCAATTTCCAGGAGTGTAATATCTCGCCGCTGATTTAGCAAAATAATGTCAGTTATTGCATAAAATGTATGTTTGATCATCAGCTGCTTTTCTGTCACAGACCTAATTCACGGATTAGGGTTAAAACAGTTTAAGCTACATCACATTTAGCATTACATACATAATGGTCACGTCACATATGTAGAGCATGCCAGGACAACACACAGGACTTTGGAAGGCAACAGTGCTAACGACATGCATAAACAGAGCACTACTGAATCATGCAGTATTTCTTTGTTTGCATATATCATTAGTATGGTTGCCTTCCAAAGTTCTGTGTGCTGTAGTGGCATGCTCTACATATGAGACATGGCCATTATTTATATAATAACAAAATGATATAGTGGCTTAAACTATTAACCCTAATCTGTGAAGAAGGTCTGTGAATGAAACCGATCGATGTTTGGGTTGTAGATAGAAAAGCATCTGATGGTCAAACATGCATTTTATACATTACTTGATGGCTGTTAATAATCACCTTCAAATTCAGTTATGTATGACGGTACAATTACGTGAGTACACAAGTCGGTATTATTAAGGAATTGCGTCCTTCCCCCCCCCCCCCCCCCCCCCCCATTGAACCATGGACCTTGTCGAGGTGGGAAGGCTTGCGTGCCTCAGCGATACAGATGGCCGTAGCGAGGGGGAATCACAACGGAGGGGTATCTGTTGAGAGGCCAGACAAACGTGTAGGTCCTGAAGAGGGGCAGCAGCCTTTTCAGTACCAGCAGGGGCAACAGTCTCGATGATTGACTGATCTGGCCTTGTAACATTAACCAAAACGGCCTTGTTGTGCTGGTACTGCGAACGGCTGAAAGCAAGGGGAAACTACAGCCGTAATTTTTCCCCAGGACATGCAGCTTTACCGTATGGTTAAATGATGATGGCGTCCTCTTGGGTAAAATATTCCGGAGGTAAAACAGTCCCCCATTCGGATCTCCGGGCGGGGACTACTCAAGAGGACGTCGTTATCAGGAGAAAGAAAACTGGCGTTCTACGGATCGGAGCGTGGAATGTCAGATCCATTAATCGGGCAGGTAGGTTAGAAAATTTATAAAGGGAAATGGATCGGTTTAAGCTAGATATAGTGGGAATTAGTGAAGTTCGGTGGCAGGAGGAACAAGACTTCTCGTCAGGTGACTACAGGGTTACAAACACAAAATCAAATAGGGGTAATGCAGGAGTAGGTTTAATAATGAATAGGAAAATAGGAATGCGGGTAAGCTACAACAAACAACATAGTGAACGCATTATCGTGGCAAAGATAGATACGAAGCCCACGCCTACTACAGTAGTACAAGTTTATATGCCAACTAGCTCTGCAGATGACGAAGAAATTGAAGAAATGTATGATGAAATAAAAGAAATTATTCAGACAGTGAAGGGTGACGAAAATTTAATAGTCATGGGTGACTGGAATTCGAGAGTAGGAAAAGGGAGAGAGGGAAACATAGTGGGTGAATATGGATTGGGGGAGAGAAATGAAAGAGGAAGCCGTCTGGTAGAATTTTGCACAGAGCATAACTTAATCATAACTAACACTTGGTTCAAGAATCATAAAAGAAGGTTGTATACATGGAAGAATCCTGGAGATACTAGAAGGTATCAGATAGATTATATAATGGTAAGACAGAGATTTAGGAACCAGGTTTTAAGTTGTAAGACATTTCCAGGGGCAGATGTGGACTCCGACCACAATCTATTGGTTATGAACTGTAGATTAAAACTGAGGAAACTGCAAACAGGTGGGAATTTAAGGAGATGGGACCTGGATAAACTGACTAAACCAGAGGTTGTACAGAGTTACAGGGAGAGCATAAGGGAACCATTGACAGGAATTGGGGAAAGAAATACAGTAGAAGAAGAATGGATAGCTCTGAGGGATGAAGTATTGAAGGCAGCAGAGTATCAAGTAGGTAAGAAGACGAGGGCTAGTAGAAATCCTTGGGTAACAGAAGAAATATTGAATTTAATTTATGATAGGGGAAAATATAAAAACGCAGTAAATGAAGCGGGCAAAAAGGAATACAAACGTCTCAAAAATGAGATCGACAGGAAGTGCAAAATGGCTAAGCAGGGATGGCTAGAGGACAAATGTAAGGATGTAGAGGCTTATCTCACTAGGGGCAAGATAGACACTGCCTACAGGAAAATTAAGGAGACCTTTGGAGAAAAGAGAACCACTTGTATGAATATCAAGAGCTCAGATGGAAACCCAGTTCTAAGCAAAGAAGTGAAAGCAGAAAGGTGGAAGGAGTATATAGAGGGTTTGTACAAGGGCGATGTACTTGAGGACAATATTATGGAAATGGAAGAGGATGTAGATGAAGATGAAACGGGAGATATGATACTGCGTGAAGAGTTTGAGAGAGCACTGAAAGATCTGAGTCGAAAAAGGCCTCGGGAGTAGATAACATTCCATTAGAACTACTGACGGCCTTGGGAGAGCCAGTCCTGACAAAACTCTACCATCTGGTGAGCAAGATGTATGAGACAGGCGAAATACCCTGAGACTTCAAGAAGAATATAATAATTCTAATCCCAAAGAAGTCAGGTGTCGACAGATGTGAAAATTACCGAACTACCAGTTTAATAAGTCACGGCTGCAAAATACTAACACAAATTCTTTACAGACGAATGGAAAAACTGGTAGACGCCGACCTCGGGGAAGATCAGTTTGGATTCCGTAGAAATGTTGGAACACGTAAGGCGATACTGACCTTACGACTTATCTTAGAAAATAGATTAAGGAAAGGCAAACCTACGTTTCTAGCATTTGTAGACAGAGAAAGGTTTTGACTATGTTGACTGGAATACTCTCTTTCAAATTCTGAAGGTGGCAGGGGTAAAATACAGGGAGCGAAAGGCTATTTACAATTTGTACAGAAACCAGTTGGCAGTTATAAGAGTCGAGGGACATGAAAGGGAAGCAGTGGTTGGGAAGGGAGTGAGACAGGGTTGTAGCCTCTCCCCGATGTTGTTCAGTCTGTATATTGAGCAAGCAGTAAAGGAAACAAAAGAAAAATTCGGAGTAGGTATTAAAATCCATGGAGACGAAATAAAAACTTTGAGGTTCGCCGATGACATTGTAATTCTGTCAGAGACAGCAAAGGACTTGGAAGAGCAGTTGAACGGAATGGACAGTGTCTTGAAAGGCGGATATAAGATGAACATCAACAAAAGCAAAACGAGGATAATGGAATGTAGTCAAATTAAGTCGGGTGATGCTGAGGGAATTAGATTAGGAAATGAGACATTTAAAGTAGTAAAGGAGTTTTGCTATTTGGGGAGCAAAATAACTGATGATGGTCGAAGTAGAGAGGATATAAAATATAGACTGGCAATGGCAAGGAAAGCGTTTCTGAAGAAGAGAAATTTGTTAACATCGAGTATAGATTTAAGTGTCAGGAAGTCGTTTCTGAAAGTATTTGTATGGAGTGTAGCCATGCATGGAAGTGAAACATGGACGATAAATAGTTTGGACAAAAAGAGGATAGAAGCTTTCGAAATGTTGTGCTACAGAAGAATGCTGAAGATTAGATGGGTAGATCACATAACTAATGAGGAAGTATTGAATAGAATTGGGGAGAGCAGGAGTTTGTGGCACAACTTGACTAGAAGAAGGGACCGGTTGGTAGGACATGTTCTGAGGTATCAAGGGATCACAAATTTAGTATTTGAGGACAGCGTGGAGGGTAAAAATCATAGAGGGAGACCAAGAGATGAATACACTAAGCAGATTCAGAAGGATGTAGGTTGCAGTAAGTACTGGGAGATGAAGAAATTTGCACAGGATAGAGTAGCATCGAGAGCTGCAACAAACCAGTCTCAGGACTGAATACCATAACAACAACAGCTTAACTCATGAAGTTTATGTTAATATGCTTTTACAAGTGCTCCGACACATCTGATTTTCTTTTTTCTCTCTCTCTCTCTTGTTGCAGGTAGCGTAGTTACGTAGTGAAGCTGTCACACTGGCGTCTATGTTGGAGAAACCGCAGTGTGTTTTGTGGTTTCATGAAACACGATCTGCTATTACAGTCCAGCGACAGTTCCGAAGTGCCTATGGACGAGGTTTGCCGAATGCGTGAAGCATCAAACGATGTTATGAAAAATTTAGGGTTGGTAATGTTGGTGACAAGACAAAAGAGAGACAGACCTGGAGTGAGTGACGACACAGTTGATGTCATGAGTACAGCATTTGATCACATTCCGCGGAAATCAACGCGTCGTGTTTTCACAGAAACAGACATACCTCATATCACCGTGGCGAAGATTTTACACAACTGGCTACATTTCCATGAATACGTATTGCACTCCTGCAAGTTTTGCAGCCAGGTGGTAGATCCTAACCTGCTGAGTATGCTAGGTACCTGGTAGAAACCAAATGATGCAGGCAGTGAGACCCATACGAGACATGGAGAGAAACTGAATATTGTCTGGTGCACTTTGTGATCCAAGTGAAGTGATTATGGAAATTTTCGAAATGTGAACAGGCATAATGTCCGGATCTGGAGGTCTGAAAACCCACATATTGTGATACAGCACGTGACGAACAGTCCGAAAATGAATGTGTGGTGTGACTTAATGTACAATTATTGGGCCATTCTTTTTCACTGGCCGTACCATTGACGATGAGGTTCCATACTCCGAGGAGCATAGGGGACGATGCGGGAGACCCGCACCGCCCACTAGGCCAGATCCAAGCGGAGGTAGTTTGCCATTGCCTTCCTCCGACCGTAGTGGGGATGAATGATGATGATGAAGGCAACACAAATACCCCCGAGTCATCTCGAGGCAGGGAAAATCCCTGACCTCTCCGGGAATCGAACCCGGGACCCGTGCGCGGGAAGCGAGAACGCTATCGCAAGACCACGAGCTGCAGACGCTTTACCATTACAGCAATATATGAAATTTTACGATGCACGTCAATGGTACTATTTTCAACTACTGGTTGCGTTTCAACGAAACGATGCACCACTGCACTGGGTGTTATTTGTTCGCCTTGTCTTGGATGACAGAGAAATGGATTGACAGAGACGGTCCAACATCCCGGCTATCACTTTCACTTGACCTAACGCTTCCTGTGGGGCCTATGTTAAGAATAAAGTTTTCAGTTCACCAGTTCCTGAAGTACAAACTCAGGGAACAAATATGACATGCTGGAGACGCCGTAACGGAAGAGATGTTGGCGCAGACATGGAGAGAAATTGAATATTGTCTGGAGCACTTTATGAGCCAAACTACTAATTGCAAAAAAACTGCACAGCTATATCCAGCATATTTCTCTACAAATAAATTTTTGAGTTCAGGAAAAGATTTAATTCTTACCCTGTACTATGGTGCCACTATAACGGTCCTCGAATTCATGTTCTACAAATTGATCCAACAGAATTTCGCAAGAAATACGTTGTCATTCTTCCAAGGATTCCTATTTCAGTTCGCCGAACAATAATGTTACACTTTCGTATACTGACCTGTTACGATCTTAACGGCGTGTCACTGATTTCCTTCGATATCTGTTGTCATGCCTAATTGATAAGAACTTCATTCACTGGAACAATAGAATTGGTAACGCTAGCGTTTTGTATGAGATTTCTTTTACAGATTGACTGCGTTTTCCCAGTACCCTTACAACAAATCAAAATTAGACATTCGCCTTCCCTAACACTGATTTTCCGTTGCGATGTATCATGGTCATGATTTTCACCACCAATTTTGTTGTCTGGTGCTATCGACCCTTTCGTATTTTTTATCCATATTTAAGGAGAGAGCTGCCATTCATTACACCTAGTCTAATTTTTTTCCAAGTTTTTTTGCAGTTCCTCACTATCTTTCAGCTGCGATACTTACCCGTACATAACAGAATCGTCAGGGAATAATATTATAGTACTGCTGATTCTGTCTAATAAATCGGTTAAATGTACTGATAACATTAGAAGTTCCGTTACGCTTGAGCGAGAAACACTCCATGTTACTTGCGATTCTGTTGCAGATTCGCCACACAGTATAGTGTACTTCATTCTATTGTTCAAACATACCTCCAGCAAAGCAATTATCTGCGGAGAAACTACATATTATCGCATCGTGGTTAGCAGGTAGTGTCAATCGCCTTTCGGTCATCTAGGAAGTCAAAATGTGTCTGCTCATCAGTATCTGTTGTTTGCAGGATGTGGTGTATGAATATCGCAAGGTGTTTTTCACTCTAGTGATTTTTCCATAAACCGAACTGACTGTTTATGAGCAGCTTGTTTTCCTGGAGGAATACCGTATTTAAGAGGAAAATTCAGTAATTAAAGAAACAAATTGATACAGAAGTGAAACTGTTTGTAGGAGGAGATTGTTAATTTTATTAATTTAGGCTGTCCCCACTGGGATGAGCTGAGGACAACTGAGGGTTGAAAGATGTTTTATTTGTAACCTCAATACTGCATTCAACAATGGTCTGTCGCTTGAAGTTTCCAAATTAGTTGAAAAACATTCAGTAATCCGTTTTTTTCCCCAAAGGTGAGAAACAGGGTGAAATATTTTCTAGAATGATTTTGCAGTTTTGTGAGTGTTGTATGAGATGCGAAAATTTTTGTAAGTGGATAGAACAGCTCAAAAACGATCAGAGCTCAGTGACTGATGAGCAACGTCCTGGTCGGTCAGTTCCAGTGTTACCTCCTTCGCTTAAAACCCCTTTGACGACATTATTCGTGGCGCCGACGTGTTACAGCGGTACATACAAATACTGCAAGAACAGTTGCAGTAAGTGATGACACAGATCATGAAGTTGTCGGTAACAAGCTCAAGTACACCAAAACGAGTGCAACGTGGGTGCCGAAAGAGTTAACGCACCACAAGGAATCAACACTCGAGACGTACTTGAAAGAATGCTATGGAAGGGAAGGTGACACTTCTCCAAACAAGATTTTAGCGTGTGATGGAATGGAATTTGTGGATAAGTGGCTTAAACAACACGGCAAAAATTTCTTTGCATCAGATATAAAAATCTAATTCATCGTTGGGACTACAGTATTAATGCAGTTTTGTCATATGATGACATGGTTGGAGACCGTGGCTGTTATTCGAAGACAAATTTTGATGTTGTTGGGACAGCAACCAGCCACAAATTTACTTCCAGTTCCTTTATTCAAAGGGAACCCTCAACATTTACTGTATTAATATTGGTGGGTACATAAAAATCTAATTCATCGTTGGGACTACAGTATTAATGCAGTTTTGTCATATGATGACATGGTTGGAGACCGTGGCTGTTATTCGAAGACAAATTTTGATGGTGTTGGGACAGCAACCAGCCACAAATTTACTTCCAGTTCCTTTATTCAAAGGGTAACCTTTGAATAAAGGAACTGAAAGTAATTTTGTGGTTGGTTGCTGTCCCAACACCATCAACATTTACTGTATTAATATTGGTGGGTAGAGTATTGAGAACTAATAAAAGTCTCATTTTGTAATAATACACATCCAGCATCAGGTGAACGTCAGCGATATTGGTCTGTAATTCTGTGCATTGTATTTT
The DNA here is from genome assembly GCF_021461395.2 of Schistocerca americana. NCBI lineage: Eukaryota > Metazoa > Arthropoda > Insecta > Orthoptera > Acrididae > Schistocerca > Schistocerca americana. The sequence goes on from NC_060122.1 coordinate 649,736,028, forward strand.
TTTAACCACTACACCAACAGCGGTGGCCTGCGTTCTTTTCAAGTAATACTGGACCATCTACTACTCACGAAAATGTTGATAAATATGAACAAGAATGAACAGAGTCTGGAAGAAAATGAAAATAAGCCATTTGTTTGACATGAATCCATTGCTCGGTAATGTGAAGCAGCTAACTGGCTGTGTTTTCACCTAGCTCGGTCTTCCCTCGGCTCTATTACCGTTACACTAGGGGTGTGGAGTCCCGTGGTTGCGCTAGCGAGAATGTCGACAGTGGCTGCCGCACTTTCGCTTTCACCCGTGTTTTCACTTAACCATCTGGGGTTGTCACGAGCCTTTGAGGCAGAACAACTGCTTCAGCTGGATAAACGCTACCTCTGGCACTGCCTGTTCAAGTCGATTTTCTCGAAGTAGAATTAAATGTTTTAATTAGGCCCAATCGGTTGCCCCGGAACGAAAATCTGTCCCCGAAAACCTAAAACAGTTCCAAAAATATTGAAGCTAACACGAATGTACAGGGTCATTCCGTGATGATACTACAAACTTTCACGGAAAAGGGTACATCTGTCAATGTCAGGTAAGACCCCATGGTCAGGAAACGACTGTCGAAAGTTATAAGCGAAAATCGTTCTCATACCTCTGACAGTGGAATGCGTGTACAGCTCGTGTTGTTGCTACTATCATAGGACAAAGAACATTCAGATGGACTGAAACAAGAACAAAATGCCCAGTAAACGTGGGCTCCAAAACAGCACTTGCTCATCTGCGCTACTGTTAAACACATCTATTCTACTGTCTACCCATGCCTCTTAAGGTGTGCATTTTAGAGCCCATATTTGCTGGACTTTTTTTCTTGTTTTACTCCATAGTACCACCTCTGAAAGGGTCTATTACTTGACATTGATACATTTGCCCTTCTTCACTATCATCCCTGAAAATTTGCAACATCATCACAGAATCACCCTGTATGGCAAACTCCGTGTACTTTATGCATATAGTGCTCCTTCGTTGCAGGTAAATTTATAAATAAATTCATTCTTTTCAGTATTAATAAAGAAAATTAATTCCTTAAACGAATCTGCGATTGTTACAAATTTTTACCAACGAAGCCGTCTAGATCACTTAATATATTTTAATTTATTTCGACGTTTCAGCTCTTGCCGTCGCCGTATCTGTAATTGGAAATTTAGAATAAAAGTGAAGAATGTGAGATGTTATGAGTACACTACCAAACAAAAGTAAAAAATTCGCCCACCAAAACCGTGCGAACTCATGTAAAAAACTTCAACGTCAGTTTCAACGAAATCTCTATATAAATGAAGCGTCAAATGCCAGATCCTCTCAACTTATTTAAATGCAGAGACAGAGTCAGAGCACAATGATCTGAAGATTTAAGGCAGCGTATTTCCCACTGCCGCCACCTCTTCGCTGGCACTTGTATTTCTATATATTTAGAGCCGAGGTAGTAGTTGAGTCCCATTAAGGCACAGGTTTCATTGTAACTGACACTGAAATTCGTTACGTTAGTTCTAAGTTTCGGTGGGTTAATTCTTTTAATATTTCACTTTTGTGTGTGTGTGTGTGGGGGGGGGGGGGGCGAGAGAGGAGGAAGAGGAGGAGGAGGGGAACCTCAGTCTAAATATTGACAAGAAAATGCTTCAGAAGCGCACCTGCATCAAGAACCTAAGTATAATATTAGATTAAGTTTCGCCAACCGTGTAGAATTTATTAAGGAAAAAGTACAAAAACGAACACCAATCTTGAAGAAACTAATTGGAGCAAAATGGGATCCACTCATAACACCTTAAACAAGACAATCAAGATGCGAATGAGACCTGTTATTAAATATGGGAGTGAAATTTTGATTTCCACACCACAAAAACAAACACTTTATAGAGAATACAGAAACAAGTACTTCGACTTACAACCGCAGTGATCAAAATCATACTCAATGTTGCTATGTAGTTGTACACAAAGAAATCTTTCCTTCGCAAGAGAGATCATGAAGCATTTGTCAAAATGAAAACATCAGAAAAAGCATATGTGATCGAAATTGTCTCTCCGAGCTCCTTAAAATCACGAACACCAATAGAAGCAAGTAAAAAGACAGTTAACAGTCTGGATATAAAAATAAGTATAGAGAATCCCCAAAAAATGTCAATTCTTTTCATTGCAAATGGTTCAAATGGCTCTGAGCACTATGGGACTTAACATGTGAGGTCATCAGTCCCCTAGAACTTAGAACTACTTAAACCTAACTAACCTAAGGACATCACACACATCCATGCCCGAGGCAGGATTCGAACCTGCGACTGTAGCGGTCGCGCGGTTCCAGACTGATGTGCTTAGAACCGCTCGGCCACACCGGCCGGCTTTTTCATTGCATGGACGTAACAAACCAACTGACAATGGAGACCAGTGCTAAGAAGGAAAAGCCAGATATTGTTTTAAAGGAACTACTGCAATAACGGTGTTACATGAAAAAGTCTCAGAACCAGAATCGCGTAGAACATATACGGACAGACCATAGATTAATGATACAGGGTACAATTCAAATTGTTTTCTCATTACTCCCTGTCATGCAACATATGACGAACTTTGATCCTAAAATACAAACTGTCGAACTGGCAGTTAACATTATATACAGAATCAATTTAGTTGCAAAAGTTTCAATATTGGTTGTTTCTATAGCAGTCTTTCATGTTATCTCAACAAACCACTCCACAGAAACAACAATCATAACTGAAATAAGAAACATCTTAAATTATATCATGGATAGGAATAAATAAATAGTGTTTCAGTAGACACCTTCACTTGTAATCAACGAAAATTAGACTGCTGACCTATTGTCCAAAAAAAGAAACACATACACAAGCTAACGAAGATCTATTGCACCTGATACACAAAGATAGTTATGGAATTCCGTGTAAGAGACCTAACAACCAATTCAGAACGGAAAATTTGGGAAATTGCCTAGCCCAGCATCTAAATAGGGTAGGTTTACTTCCCACAAATGATTGTCCCGTTTGCAAAACCTATGTTATGTATTTCTATACTCTATAAGATATTCTCAGGTTTGGATGCAAAAAAGCGGAAAGAAGCTAACATCTGGAAATCTATGTCAGAAATTACATGTCCCAACATTTGCAACCTTTGCATAATTATTGCATTTACTTCTGTAAGCTACTATGTACATCTGCAAATTTTACTCAGGCGCCAGAAACTGTGTGTTACAACTTTTCTGTAACTTAGGTGTTATTATTATTATGGTTATTTTCAAGATAATCATATATAAAGGAGCTGAACTGAATTAGAGAAAAAATTAATTAAATGACACTTTAATAATCGTTTTGTTGCCATTTTAACCAAATATTTTAGAAATTCCGAAAACGTCTTATGATTGCCTTCTGTATGGAAATGGAAATGAAGTCCCAAGCTTCTTGACAGAGCGTAGGGGAACGATGCGGGAGACCCGCACCGGCGTACCAGGCAAGGTCCTAGTGGAGGTGGTTTGCCGTTGCCTTCCTCCGACCGTAATGGGGATGAATGACTATGAAGAAAGACGACACAACAGCACCCAGTCATCTCGGGGCAGGTGAAAATCCCTGACCCCGCCGGAAATCGAACCTGGGACCCCGTGCTCGGGAAGCGAGAACACTACCGCGAGACCACGAAAGGCGGACGTCTTCTGTATACAAAACTGTATTCTCCCTGCATAATTAGAATAGTTTTAGAAAATATTTGAATAATTACTATTATCGTCCAGTCGTTAAGTCCTTGTTAAATTCTACGGTTCTAAATAAATTTCTCACGCCGCACAAATAATTGTTCTTTACTATACCTCCCAATTTAAACAGCCTTTTAGGCATATACAGGGTGTTACCAAAAGGTACGGCCAGACTTTCAGGAAACATTCCTCACACACAAATAAATAAAAGATGTTATGTGAACATGTGTCCGGAAACGCTTAATTTCCATGTTAGAGCTCATTTTAGTTTCGTCCACCTACGCTCAATGGAGCACGTTATTATGATTTCATACGGGGTACTCTACCCGTGCTGCTAGAACATGTGCCTATACAAGTACGACACAACATGTGGTTCATGCACAATGGAGCTCCTGCACATTTCAGTCGGAGTGTTCGTACGCTTCTCAACAACAGATTCGGTGACCGACGTATTGGTAGAGGCGGACCAATTCCGTGGCCTCCACGCTCTCCTGACCCCAACCCTCTTGACTTTCATTTATGGGGGCATTTGAAAGCTCTTGTCTACGCAACCCCGGTACCAAATGTAGAGACTCTTCGTGCTCGTATTGTGGACGGTTGTGATACAATACGCCATTCTCCAGGGCTGCATCAGCGCTTCAGGGATTCCATGCGACGTAGGGTGGATGCATGTATCCTCGCTAACGGAGGACTTTTTAAACATTTCCTGTAACAAAGTGTTTGAAGTCACGCTGGTACGTTCTGTTGCTGTGTGTTTCCATTCCATGATTAATGTGATTTGAAGAGAAGTAATAAAATGATCTCTAACATGGAAAGCAAGCGTTTCCGGACACATGTCCACATAACATATTTTCTTTCTTTGTGTGTGAGGAATGTTTCCTGAAAGTTTGGCCATACCTTTTTGTAACACCCTATATATATATATATATATATTCTTAATAGTTTTTTAATCGAACTTTTATTTCATTGGACGTATTACATATTATACTGGTTGAACAAGAACTTCACAGAAAAAATCTTCAGGGACCTGTCGCCTCCAGTGGCTCGCTACAGAGTAACTTCATTTAGTTTGATTTCTTACCCCCTATTTATCTTAACATCTGTACTGCACAGAAAATATCTTCACAGCACGAGAGGTGTCTACAGTATCGCGCTGTATATCATGTTTGAAAACAAACTTATTCCTTTCACTCACGCTACTTGCGGTTAACAACTGCCACATAATTTTACTCTTTTCTCACAAGATCTTATTCAGTTCAGCTCGGTCCTGTAACGGGTTTGTCTTTGAAGCAGTGTTAGTTGCATGTTTACGGTGATAGACAGGAGTATGGATAGGTTCAGTGATGACAAGTTGACCGATGTGCATCTTGTGTATGGGTTCAGTAAATGCAATGGAAGAGCACAACTGCTGACTGCTGTCTTATATAGAGGCAACATGCTTATTCGAGTAGTTTGTGTGTGGTACACACAGATTTACATAATGCAACTAGGACTTTTTGATTTATTGCTGTCTGACTGTATACTACTGACGAATTTTGGCTCGGTGTGACTGAAAATTGCGTTTACTCAGGTCTTCAAGATGGTCATAGTAGACCTAAGTCATCTGCCTGGTTAAAAATATTGTGGTCCGTAAGTGGGATAATTATAACAATAACTTTCCTGGATTATTGTCAGTTTTTAGACAGTACTAGATTTTTAAGGAAGCAGACGCAGCAGGACCTATAAGAGAGTTATGGAAACTACATTCTTCCATAATGTTTGTCTTAAGGTCTTAATCACTGAAGTAATTCGTTAGTTACAAGGGTTGGACAAAAATATGGAAACACCATAAACACAGCACATTACCGTTGGCATTCAAAACGAGTCCAGTAGTCGCGAAATGGATAAACACAGATCCTGCGCGGTTTTCAAAGGACTCTTATACCATTCTTCATGCCAGATAGTGCCACGTTCAAGTAACGAAAGAGGAGGTAGATAGCGATTACGCACGCTTCTCTCCAAAAAGACCACAAAGGATCGATAATATTGAAATATAGTGCTTGTGTTGGCCAGAAAAGATGTGACAATGTATCATCGCGCTAACAAAATCAGTCCTGTATGAACCGAGCTGGGCGAACAGTGGTCCTGCAGTCTTGGAACACGCCATCACCAGCGGCGAACAAACATTATACCATGAGATAGGACTGAAGGGCTAAATGGTCACATAATCCTTGCTAGTAATGTGACCTCACAGAATAACCGTGGGACCCACTGAATGCGACGATATGACTGCTCAAATCGTCACAGAATCCTTGCCATGTTCCATTCGTGGGACGTAAACTCTGCCAGAAGTTGGAAACACTTTTATGGCTTCGGCACTACGTTTTCCTGTTACGTACATTTCCATCACTGATGACTAGTTTGAAATTACAGCTCGTCCTGTAATTCCCTCTTCATGGAATTCCCTTCATATTGTTTTGGTGCTGACGGCATTCGTAAGTCCTACGTTCATTTCTGCAGTGACTTTTGCACACTTCGTCTTATTATTCGTCACAGTCCTCTTCAGTGACCATTTGTCACTATCACTCAACAGACATTTTCGGCCTCTTTATAACTTACTGGATCATGTTTTACCGCTTTCCTAGCATGCAGCAAAAATCTTCGATATGTTGCCTCTCAGAACACCCAAAACTTCAGCTCCCTCGGCTGTGGAAGCTCCCACCATACGAGCACCAACAACTTGTCCACGTTCTAATTCATACTGTTATTTTTATTTATTTATTTACTTTATTATTATTTTCTGAGTCATCAGTCTTCTGACTGCTTTGATGCAGCCCGCCACGAATTCTTCTCCTGTGTCAGACCCTTCATCTCAGAGTAGCACTTGCAACTTATGACGTCACTTATTTGCTGGATGTATTCTAATTTCTGTCTTACTCTACAGTTTTTACCCTCTACAGTTCCCTCCAGTGCCACGGAAGTTATTCCCTGATATCTTAACAAACACTCTATCATCCTGTCCCCTCTTCTTGTCAGCGTTTTGCATATATTCCTTTCCTCTCCAATTCTGCCCAGAGCCTCCTCATTCCTTACCTTATCAGTCCACCTAATTTTCAACAATGTTTGTTGCACCGCATCTCAATTGCTTCGATTTCTTCTCTTTCGGTTTTCCCTAGTCCACGTTTCACTACCACACAATATTGTGCTCCAAATGTGCGTTCTCAGAAATTTCTTCCTCAAATTAAGGCCTATGTTTCATACTAGTAGATTTCGCTTGACCAGGAATGCCCTTTTTACCAGTGCTAGTCTGTTTTTGACATCCTCCTTGTTCGATTCGAATCCTGCCTCGGGCATGGATGTGTGTGATGTCTTTGGTTAGGTTTAAGTAGTTCTAAGTTCTAGGGGACTGATGACCTTAGAAGTTAAGTCCCATAGTGCTCAGAGCCATTTGAACCATTTGAACCCTTGTTCGGTCCGTCATTGGTTATTTTGTTGTATTGATAGAAGAATTCCTTAACGTCGTCTCCTTTGTAACCACCAGTCCTGATGTTAAGTTTCGTGCTGTTCTCATTTGTGCTACTTCTCATTATTTTCGTCTTTCTTCGATTTATTCCCAGTCCATATTCTGTACTCATTAGATTGTTCACTCTATTCAGCAGATCATGTAATTCTCCTTTTAAAAGGATAAAAATGTTATCAGCAAATCGTGTCGTTGATGTCCTTTAATCTCGTATTTTAATTTCACTTTTGAACTTTTATTTCCATCATTGCTTCTTCGATGTGCAATTTGAGCAGGAGGGGTGAAAGCCTACATCTCTGCCTTACACCTTTTTTAATCCGAGTACTTTTTTCATGGCTTTCCACCCTTATTTTTCGCTCTTGGTTCTTGTAAAAGTTTTATATGCCCTTCTCTCCATATAGCTTACCATTATTTTCCTTTCCTAAAGCCAAAGTGATCGTCATCTAATATATCCTCAACTTTCTTTTCCATTCTTCTGCATATTATTCTTGTCGGCAGCTGATTATGCAATAATTTTCGCACTTGTCAGCTCTTGCTGTTTTCGGAATTGTGTAGATGATATTATTCCAAAAGTCGGATGGTTTATTGCCAGACTCACACATTTTGCACGCCAACATGAATAGTCGTTTTGTTGCCACTTCCCCCTTTGATTTTATTAGAAATTCTGATTCGATGTTATCTATTGCTTCTGCCTTATTCTACCTCAAGTCTTCTAAAGCTGTTTTAAATTCTGATTTTAATACAGGACCACCATCCATCCCTTCTATATCGACTGCTGTTTCCTCTTCTGTCACGCCATGAGACAAGTCTTCCTCGTTATGAGACCTTCAATGCACTCTTCCCACCCATCCAGTCTCTCCCCTGCATTTAAAAGCGGAATTCGCATTGCACTGTTAATGTTACAACCTTTGCTTTTAATTTCATCATAGGTTGTATTGACTTTTCTATATTCTGAGTCAGTCTTTCCGAGAATCATTTCTTTGTCGATTTCTTCACATTTTTTAGGGAGCCATTTCGCATTAACTCCCCTGCATATTATATATGTTTCGTTCCTAAGTGACTTGTGTTTCTGTATTCCTGAATTTCTCTGAACAATTATCTCTTCTGCTACCCATAGTTTCTTCGTAGTTAGGCCCTTATCTCCTTTGCACCCACGTTGTTCTTTTCAGCTTCTGTGATTACACCTTTTAGAGATGTCCATTTCTCTTCAGAAGAACTGCATAGTGACCTACTCCTTATTGCAGTATCTATGGCTTTAGAGAACCTCATGCGTATCTTTTCATTCCTTAGCACTTCAGCCTACTCTTCATCACTACTATATTGTGATCTGAGTCGATATCTGCTCCTGGATACGCCTTACAATCCAATATCTGGTTTCGTAATCTCTCCCTGACCACGATGTAATGTAACTGAAATCTTCGCGTATCTCCCGACCTTTTCCAAGAATACCTCCTCCTCTTGTGATTCTTGAGCAGAATATTAGCTATTAGTAGATGAAATTTCTTGCGAAACTCTGAGTTTCTCCTCTCTCCTTCTTATTACCAAGCCCATATTCTCCGGTAACTTTTTTTCTGCTCTTTCCCCTACAACCACATTCCAGTCCCCCATGACTACTAGGTTTTCATCTGCCTTTTACTGAATTACCCGTGGAACGTGCTCATATAGGTTCTCTGTCTCTTCATCTTCAGCTTGTCAGCATGTATACTTGAACTATCATTATCGGTGTGGGTTTGCTGTCAGTTTTCATGAGAACAACCGCGTCACCGAACTGTTCACAATAACACATTCTCTGCCCTACCTTCCTATTCGTAACGAATCCCACTCCCACTGTATCATCTGCTGCTGCTGTTGACATTACCCCTATACTCATCTGAACAGAAATACTTGTCTTCTTTTCATTTCACTTTACTGACCCCCCACTATGTCTACACTGAGCGTTTGCATTTCCCTTTTAAGATTTTCTAGCTTTCCTGCCAGGTTCAAACTTCAAACATTCCATGCCCCGACTCGTAGAACATTATCCTTTTGTTGGTTATTCAATGTTGACTCATGGTCACTTCCCTCTTGGCAGTCCGCACCCGGAGATCCGAATGGGGGATATTCCGAAATCTTATGGCAATGAAGAGATCACACCACACTTTTTCAATTACATGCCACATGTCATCTGGATACAGATTATGTGCATTTAATGCGGTGGTCTCCATTGCCTTCTGCAATCTCATGCCCTTCATCATTGCTGACTCTTCCGCCTTTAGAGGTAGTTTCTCAACACAAGGGCAAGAGAGTTCCCTGAACCTCTGTCTGCTCCTCAGCCCTCATTGACAAGGCCGTTGGCAACATGAGAGTGAACTCTTATGACGGAAATGTTCGGCTACAAATGCTGATGACGTTTATTCCAAATTGAAAGAGCGGCAAGATTCGAACCCGGCACCAATAATGCTTTGATTAACATCAGAATTCACTTAGCTCCGACATAATGCACTCACAATTACTCAGAATACTGTTCTAACTACGGCTGATACTTGCAACATATTGAACACATTGTACAGGTGTCTTTCTCGTTCAAATACAGCAGCGCAACCCACAGACTGAGCTAGCATCTGCATTTATGTTTCCAGCACGCATTTCTCGCGGTGTTTCCATACTTTCGTCCATTCCCTGCATGTCATATAGAATCCTATTGCACCTCCAGCAGCGATCACAATTGCAGCATACAACACAACGAAACAAAAGGAAAATTTGTGTGTAATTGAAGCTGTGTAATTGTAGCTGCAGACTCTGATAAATCTAGAATATCAGGAAACGTATCAGACGAATTGGAAATAATCGACGTAATAAAGTGAAGTCGTTACTCCCACGGAAAGATTTTTGTATTCGTTTTTTTCACAAGCTATTCGTGAATGAAGTGGTCGATAAACAGTCTGAAGTTGTTTCTACGAACTCTCTGCCAAGTACAGGGTCATCAAAAAGTCAGTATAAATTTGAAAACGTAATAAACCACGGAATAATGTAGATAGAGAGGTAAAAATTGACACACATGCTTGCAATGACATGGGGTTTTATTAGAACCACCCCATACTGCTAGACGCGTGAAAGATCTCTTGCGCATGTCGTTTGGTGATGATCGTGTGCTCAGCCGCCACTTTCGACCTGCTTGGCCTCCCAGTTCCCCAGACCTCAGTCCGTGCGATTATTGGCTTTGGGGCTACCTGAAGTCGCAACGTGATCGAGCGATATCTCTATGGACGCTGAAAGGCAACATCCGACGCCAATGCCTCACCATAACTCCGGACATGCTTTACAGTGCTGTTCACAACATTATTCCTCGACTACAGCTATTGTTAAGGAATGACGGTGGACATATTGAGGATTTCCTGTAAAGAACATCATCTTTGCTTTGTCTTACTTTGTTACGCTAATTATTGCTATTCTGATCAGATGACGCACCATCTACCGGACATTTTTTGAACTTTTGTATTTTTTTTTTAGTTCTAATAAAACCCCATGTCATTCCAAGCATGTGTGTCAATTTGTACCTCTATATCTACATTAGTCCGTGATTTATTCAGTTTTCAAATTTATACTGACTTTTTGATCACCCGGTACTTAAGTGTAAATTGTGGAGCACTCATACAGATGTAGATTTAGATGTAGAATAAAGACATAAACTAGAAAATTTATGCTAATTAAAGCAAACAACAGCAAATATTCTGCAATACAAGCTCCACAGTATACGACGGCGCGACGTCGTGATCTCAGACGGTGCTTTCTTGACGTCAGTATCTGACCGTTGCGCGGTTACGTATGAACAGTTCGGCTTGTTGAGCTTGTTTGACTATGAAGCTAGGCTAATGAAATCTTTACAGCCTCTGAGAATGTTTACAGCGTTAGGAAACTAAACTTTAGGTACAGAAGCATGCCTTGGGGCACGACATAGTGTCCACACAACTAAAATCACCAAAGAGAGATTTCTGTGTTAATGTCTCTCCGCTCAATATTCCGAAAAATATAGTTTCGCAATTTATTGGTTACAGTGCAGGAGACAGACATTGCTTCTTAGACTGAAATTATAAGCTCCTTACGTGTCAGATGTTATGAAGAAATAAAATTAATGTATGATTACAAAAATGGATATGCGTATATATGATGTATGTTTTACATCTCTTCGTAAACCAGCAACTCGATTTAAACCGAACCTTGTACACATATCACGGAAAGAACCGTTGTGGGAGTAAAAAAGACGTGCCTACAAAAGGGCCGAGAGTCAGAGAGCAGCACGGCCCATGACGCGCGAATATCTTTACTTTAGTCAGCCAGTTTTTGAGAAAGAGAGAAACTTATAACTTGCAGCAAACGTAGCACATAATTTCAAAACCATAAGAAAATTTTTCTCGATGACAAACCCCCACAAAATTATGAAAGAAGACAAGTATATCGCTTACTACATTTTCGCTGTCCATGCAGTAAAACAGCAGGAAGCATCATGACGTTTTAATTTATTACTTCTTTACTACTAACTATATTCGTGACACATTTTGTAAACTGTATTCACATGTACCACTGAATGTGCCACCACATTATATCGTTGTACAGTGCATGGTTCAGGAGATACAACGTCATGAATATTGATCACCTTTGCATGCTCAAAATACCACGGCTCTTTAAAAAATTTCCTTAGTGAGCAGGCCAGACCTCAAAATATTAGCAGGAGGACAGGTTTCTGATAAACAGACGGAAATCAGTTTTCCCTGTGAAAATGAAACTCCTTGGCGAAATTCGCTAGAAATACAGGTTAAATATGTGTACAACTACATGTGAAATATATTGGACATATGAGTAAGAGGAGCATTCCACGGGTAAAATGCTCATCATAAATTCTTGGAATGATTTCAACTAAACTTGGTAGGCAGATTAGCTACGATCTGAAAAGAAATGGTGTGGGGGTAAGAACCACCAGCCTCCTGTTGGGTTAAGGATGATAACATGGAGATGGAAGGGAGGAGAAGGAAGTGGATAGGCAGAGAGAGAGAAGGAGGACACAGGTAGAGGGAAGGAGATGACAGAAAAAAGTAAAGGAGGAGATGGACAGTGAGAGGGGGAGGAGGAATGGACTAACTGAAGCCTGGAGTAATCAAATACCTGGGCGATAGTAGGTACTTAGCTAGTATAAAGGTCAGTCGCTTACACTTAGAAATAAAAAAAATGTCTCTGGTTTGTATTAACATTTCATGTTGCTAATTCTCCTTTAGAGTAAAGTGTTCCACTCTTCTTTCTCCCTATTTTTTCTTCCAAAGAATATAATTAATAGTGCATATGTCCTCAACACTAAAGTTGCTATGAACAGTGTTTTACAATGCAATGTGCTACTGGAGATGGTGTGCAGTGCCTTTTCCCGACCTTTGAACTGACTTACGCTGACGGTTACAAGAGGACCTACAATCCGCTGAACCAAGATGAACTTCGTACTTTCCTCATCAACAAATCGTTGGCACAGGTGAATGTAGCGGAAAGAGATTATGACTGCAGGTGATTATTTCCACTTGATGGTATATGGGCTTACCTCGTTATTTAAGTAGTGCTGGTAAGATATGTAATAGAGTTTTTGCGAATAAAGCCGTATGGGTAGCTTAACATACCTCCATATCATACGTTTAGACAACTGCCATTATGATATGAAAATGAGAAATCGTAAAACAAAGTTCAGCATCAGCTGTAATAACACGTTTGCTTAAGCAAGATGACAATATTTGTTTTCAGAAATCCACAATGATAGCAGACTCATTTAGGGAATTTATTTTCCGCATTAATTTACTGGAGTATCCAAAGGGAATGAGTGGCTATAAAGCGAGACGTGGAATTTTCTTTTCCATTCAATATCTTCCTGCAGCGATCGCCAGTCTACGCGTTTTAGATGAAAAAAAAGTGCCGCACAAAATGCTACAGAATAATTTATAGGTGTCTGGGCGGTGCCGTCTGAATGCCAGCAGCGCCATGTCTAAGTTTTCTTCCGAATGAAACATTGGCCTTATCGACATCTACTTTGTGATTGTGTTGGAAGTCTCCTGCCTCTTTTGCTGCGGACGTAGAAGGGTTATTCGAAAATTAGCCCAATTTTTATTTCGTGCAGTTTCCTTCCTCACCTTCATTCTGCTCTCCATTTTTACCTTCTGACATTTCAGAGCGTCGAAGCGTATTTCATATATGTATCCTCATGTTGACAGCTTCCCTACGGTTTTCTTCCGGTTGAGCGTAAACTGTTAAAATTTCTTTTGATATTAAAGTTACTAATAATCACACTTTTGTCCATAACATTTTATTTTCGATGGTGTTTTTAATATGTATTTCCCATATGACCCTACAAATCTGAACAATACTGACTAACTGAAACTGCAGTGAAGCTTGAAAAGTTGCTACATCGTAAAGAATAATATTATGTAATAATAGCAGCCATTTTTTACCTTTATTTGTGCCAAGATGTATTTCAGATTTTCACCTACCTTCAATTGGCGTGTGTATTGTGTATTTAAATTGGGGAGCTAGAAACGACGGAGAGGCTTCGTACTGTAGTAGCCTTCAGTGGTACACAACCCCACAACAGGCCACAGCAGTCCACCCGCCCCACCGCCTTCCCATATCGAACCCAGGGTTATTGGGTTATTGTGCGGTTCGGCCCCCAGTGGACACCCCCTCTCCCCCGTGGCTACGCTGACGGGGGGGGGGGGGGGGGGCGAAGATTGCATAAGATTGCAGCACTGCGTTGATACCAAAGGTCATCACTTCGAAGACCTTCTATAAATGGACGTTCGTACCACCTTTTTGACCTTTATTGACCTTCAAAGACCTTACTGTTACACATCATTGGATTCGTCTCGATAGCCGCTATCAGAAAATAAGTACCAAACTATAGCCTCCTACTTAAAAAAACAAAGTGGACCTTCATATCTCTGACGCGACCCACCTAGCAACAAACGACCAACGTCATATTATGGCCCCGTTGTACCATGCAACATTTGTCCCACAAACTTTTCAGCTACCATCATACTTTCGGAATTACTCTAGGTGGCAATAGTTAGTGATTCACCCTGTATTTATGCACTCTAAGGACCAAAGTATTGTTATAAAAACCATGTTTGTTTTGGTAGAGCTGTTACACTCCGAAACAAGCATTTCGGTTCCACATTACCCGAAGAGATTGCAGGGTGTACGTGTCTTTGTACTGAGCAAAGTGGCCTAGTAGCAACACACTGGAATTGCGCGTGGGAGGACGTCGACCCTAACCAAGTCCGACATTTCAGATTTTCCGTGATATCCTTAGATCTTTTAAGGGGGATGCCAGGATGGTTCCACCGAAGTCGTACAACTGATTTCCTTGCCTGTCTTTCCTGATTTCCCTCCCGGTCTTTCCACAATCCGAGCTTGTGCTCCACCACTAAAGGCCTTGTCGTGCACGGTAGGTTAAATGGTCTTCTTTTCCTGCATATCGTACTGTGGGATGCAGACTATTTTGAAAAATTAACAAACCGCTGGATGGTTGCTTAATCCGTAATATTTTATTACGTACAAGACTAGTTTTGGTACAGTTCCATCATTTGATCTAAAAAAAAAAAAAATCTCTTAATCATCTGAGGTGGTCCTCAGCGCAGTGTTGTCATGGAACCAAAGGTTCATAGGTACGTTGTTTTCCTGTTTGTTTCCCTGGTCATGCAGCACGGGGGAACGGCTCGTCCCTTTTACTCTTTTAACGCCAAAGGTTCCATGACAACACAACAGTGAGGACGATCTCAGACGATTAAGTGATTTTATTTTGTACACCAGATGATGGAACTGAAACTGTACCTAAGAGAAGATCATGGATTAAGCAACTGTCCTGCAGATCCTTCATTTTCCAAAGTGTGCTCCTATGGTTGCGGCTGCCCCAAAAGAGGAACTCTTTGGGCTTCTACCTAGTTCCATAGCTGGTATAGCTAGTTTACACCAACCAGCAGCTGGACACTTACAGGCTTTACATTCCATACCTGGCCAGTCTACAACAAGCAGCAGCAACTTCCAGAGACGGCATCACAGAGAAAAAATCCTGGTATTCTGTGATTCGGTACTGTCTCGTTGCAGTATAACGCAGACAACATTCCAGAAACATCGCGCATCAAGTTTTTTGTAGTGTGGTTAGAGATCATTTTTCCTGGGGTCATCGGCCTCCCTACCGGCTTGATGCAAGCCGTCACGATTTACTCCTCTACATCTCAGACTAGTTCCCACAGCCAACATTCTGAATTATTTGTTGTATACATTTCAAACTTTAGTTTTTCCCTAAAATCTTTGCCCTTTGCGGTTCCTTCTAATACCATGCAAGTGTTCTTAGACGTCTTATCACATGTGCTGTCATCCTGTCCTTTCTTCTCATTTTTTTTTCACATGTTCCTCTCCTTGCCTATTCGAAGAGAGATTCTTCATTCTTATATTAATTTTCAGTATCCTTCTTTACTAGTAGGTATCTTTTGGTGAGAAATGCCCACCTTATCTGTGCTAGTTAACTTCTTCTCTCTTGCTAGCTTCGTCTGTCATACGTTGTCTTACTTCCAAAGCAATAGACAATCTTCACTCCATCTGGTACACCGTACCCACTTTCGATATTAAGACTATCGCTAACCTCAGTGCTGCTACCCTTCAACACTTTTCTCTTGTTTTCGTTTACTCTAGACACATATTGAGGGCCCAACAGACTGTCCCCTTCCCTTCAACAACTGCTCTAGTTTTTCGTCATTTTCATGAACTATGGGAATATCATCAGTGAATCCTGTCATTGATATTCCTTCACAATGAATTTTAATCCCATTACTAGATCTTAATTTTATCTGTTTCAATGTTTCTTCGATACACAGATAGAAAATCAGAGGAGAGAAACTGCATACCTGTCTTACTCCCTGTGTAATCTTCTCATTTGTACTTTGGTCTTCTACTCTTTTCGGTTCCTTTCAGATTTGATCAGGTCGTATGTTACCTGTCTTTCCCTCTCTATTGTTCTTAAGGATTTCGAACATGTAGCACCATTTCGCACGGTCGAGCAGTCCACCATATCACAATAACTAAAAAAGAGATAAACATGTACTGAACAGGAGATTGCCTACATTTTGTTTCATTTTAAGAATTGCTGTGGGACTGCTGCAACCCTGAACCAGTAATATGCAGATGTGCAGTACCTATTACACCTACGGTAACATTTTCCATGCAGCAGAAATACAAATTTTATGAACTATGTTTTAAACGTCAGAAATGAGTAAAAAGATTAGAGAGGTCCTACCAACAGTAAATCAAATACATTTTTTAAGCTTTTTAAAACAGAACTCATACGGCATTCCGTATCGACATTTTTTTCTATTGTTTCTTTAGTTGCTTCTATATTATTGCTGTCAACTTCTTGGAGATATAGCCCGTCTGTGCAAATAAATGAAAGGCTGTTGATTTTATGCTATACGCGTTTCGCTTCTTTTTATTTATTTTGTATGTTAGATTGGATGTCTTACTGAAGATGGCGTTAAACAGCCATTTCCTTGTTATGAAAATGGAAACAAAAATCATTTTCACAGACAAGTATATAAGAAGGCCCTATAACCGAAAGATAATTTTGTAGAGGTTTAGAGACAGCACTAGGGAACGTTTGACAAGAAGGGGGAAAGAAATACAGTAGAAGAAGAATGGGTAGCTTTGAGAGATGAAACAGTAAAGGCAGCAGAGGATAAGGTCGGTAAAAAGAAGAGCGTTAGTAGAAATCCTTGGGTAACAGAAGAGATACTGAATTTAACTGATGAAAGAAGAAAACAAAAAAATGCAGTAAATGAAGCAGGCGAGAAGCAATACAAACGTCTCAAAAATGAGATAGACAGGAAGTGCAAAATGGCTAAGCAGGGATGGCTAGAGTACAAATGTAAGGATGTGTATCACTAGGAGTAAGATAGATACTGCCTACAGGAAAGTTAAAGAGATTTTTGAAGACAAGAGAACCACCTGAATGAATATCAAGAGCTCAGATGGAAAGCCAGTCCTAAGCAAAGAAGGGAAAGTGGAGATGTGAAAGGAGTACATACAAGGGCGATGCACTTGAGGGCAACATTTTGAAAATAGAAGAGGATGTAGATGAAGGTGAAATGGCAGATATGATAATGTGTGAAAAATTTGATAGAACACTGAAAGAACTAAGTCGAAACAAGTCCGCAGGAGTAGACAACATTCCACTAGAACTATTGATAGCCTTTGGAGGACAGGTTTCTGATAAACAGACGGAAATCAGTTTTCCCAGTGAAAATGAAACTCCTTGACGAAATTCGCTAGAAATACAACTCTTCGAGCTGGTAAGCAAGATGTATGAGACAGGCGGAATACCCTCAGACTTCAAGAAGAATGTAATAATTCCAATCCCAAAGAAAGCGGGCGTTGACAGGTGTGAAAATTACCGAAGTATCAGTTTAATAAGTCACGGCTGCAAAATACTGACACAAATTCCTTACTGAAGAATGCAAAAACTGGTAGAGGCCGACCTGGGGGAAGATCTTTTTGGATTCCGTAGAAATGTTGGAACATGCGAGGCTATACTGACCCGATGACATATCGTAGAAGATAGATTAAGGAAAGGCAAACCTACATTTCCAGCATTTGTAGACTTAGAAAATGCTTTTGACAGTACTGACTGGAATACTCTCTTTCAAATTCTGAAGGTGGCAGGGGTAAAATACAGGGAGCGAAAGGCTATTTACAATTTGTACAGAAACCAGATGGCAGTTATAAGAGTGGAGAGGCACGAAAGGGAAGCAGTGGTTTGGAGGGGAGTGAGACAGGGTTGTAGCCTATACCCGATGTTGTTCAATCTGTATATTGAGCAAGCAGTAAAGAAATCAAAAGGATAATTTGGAGTAGTAATTAAAATCCACGGATAAAAAATAATCCATGGAGAAGAAATAAAAACTTTGAGGTTTGCCAATGACATTGTAATTCTGGCAGATACAACAAACGACCTGGAAAAACAGTTGAATGGAATGGACAGTGTCTTGAAAGGAGGATATGAGATGAACATCAACAAAACCAGAACGAGGATAATGGAATGTAGTCGAAGTAAATCAGGTGCTGCTGAGGGAATTGGAGCTGCCAGGGTAGCCTAGAGCGCTAACGCGCTGCTTCCTGGACTCGAGCAGGCACGCTGACCCCAGATCGAATCCGCCTGGAAGAGTAACGACCAGAGCCGATGTGCCGGCCAGCCTGGATGTGGTTTTTAGGCGGTTTTCCACATCCTGCTAGTTGATTACCGGGCTGGTCCCCATGTTCCCCCTCAGTTACACGGCTCGCAGACATCTGAACACTATCTCACTATTCCATGGATTGCAATCGACGCAGACAGTTGGGGTGCACAATTTCCGCCCTGGGGGGTACAGGGTGGCGGCAGGAAGGGCATCCGGCCACCCCTTAAACATTTACATTCCAAATTCGGTTAACGATGGCTGACCCTGCGTAACTGTGGGACAAGGCACACGCGATAGAATGCTGAGGGAATTAGATTAGGAAATGAGACACTTAAAGTAGTAGATGAGTTTTGCTATTTGGGGAGCAAAATAACTGATGATGGTCGAAGTATGGAGGATACAAAATGTCGATAGACAATGGCAAGGAAAGCGTTTCTGAAGAAGAGAAAAATGTTAAGATCGAGTATAGATTTAAATGTCAGGAAGTCTGTTATGAAAGTATTTGTATGGAGTGTAACCATGTATGGAAGTGAAACATGGACGATAAATAGTTTGGACAAGAAGAGAATAGGAGCTTTCGAAATGTAATGCTACAGAAGAATGCTGAAGATTAGATGGGTAGATCACGTAACTAATGAGGAGGTAGTAGAATTGAGGAGCAAATGAATTTGTGGCACAACTTCACTAGAAGAAGGGATCGGTTGGTAGGACACGTTCTGAGGCACCAAGGGATCACCAGTTTAATATTGGATAGAAGCGTGGAGGGTAAGAATCGTAGAGGCGAGACCAACGGATAAATACACTAACCAGATACAAAAGGATATAGATTGTAGTAGTTACTCGGAGATGGAGAAGCTTGCACAGGATAGAGTAGCACGGAGAGCTGCGTCAAACCAGTCTATGGACTGAAGACCAGATTCTGAAACAATCTACATTGCACTGGCTGCAGAAAAAAATAAAAAGAATATGTGCGTCTAAGGAAGCGTTGGAAAAATGCGTTGTAAAATATGCTAATGTCTAAATACCGCATAGTTTCTAAAGAAATTGACTAATAATTCACGTTGACAGCTACGCTACAAAGAACTACTGCAGTTTAAATTAGCTCAAGGAAACAGTTTAAGGCCAACAGACAAAGCAAAGCACATGTTTAATACCTATCCTCATCTGATTGTGACGGACGCGAGACTTCTCTAATATTTTCTAGATAAAGGTTCACTACTGAATCAACTAAGCAAACAGTATGGAAATTTTAATTCTTTTACGATAATATGGTTCAGCATATATGTAACGCAGCAGTAAAGCAGTCGGCATATGGTACGGTACTGCAAGGTGCGATGTGTTGAGCCATGTAATCTAATGCAACGTGTTTCGATTTTTGATAAAGTAGGGAGAGCATGAATGAACTTTCGTTCTAGCGAGTGACGAAAAATTAAAACGGAAATCAAATTTTAAAAACTCTGGCATTCTCAAATGGCAACGGCCTTGTCGCAGTGGATACACCGGTTCTCGTGAGATCACCGAAGTTAAGCGCAGTCGGGCGTGGTCGGCACTTGGATGGGTGACCATACAGGCAGCCATGCGCTGTTGCCACTTTTTGGGGTGCACTCACCCTCATTATGCCAATTGAGGAGCTACTCGGCTTCGGTCAAGAATACCATCTTACGACCGGGAGAGCGGTGTGCTCACCCCACGCCCCTCCTATCCGCATCCTATCCGAGGATGACGAGGCGGTCGGATGGTCCCGGTAGGCCACTCGTGGCCTGAAGACGGAGTGAGTGCTGGCATTCTCAAATATCGGTCTTATACAGTAAATTCTAGACATTCCCGTCTCCAATAGCGGTACAACGTTGACAACCTCAAAGAACACTCCCGTGAATGACTGCGAAGGCTTCAAAAATTCTTGCGACAAACTCTTCACGTGTACCGAATTTTGCGCGCTCTTTACTGACTGGCTGGCGTTCCGATTTTTGGTTATCTGATAATACAGATCAACGAAAATATGTTTCTAATTACTTTTTGTTAGATAACAGCTTAATTTATGGGCACTGAACATATATCCAACATCAGCTTGTTTCTATCATGCACAATTTTGCCACTACGTATCTTCTTTATAAACTAGAAAAGTATAAAAACACGAAATTTCAGTCAAAAGCCTTATAACAAAGGTTTTATAGAAGCATAAAAATGAAAAAATCTCTTTATTACCCAGGAACTATTTGTCCATTGGGGTATATTTCTCTTTGCTCCTAAAAGCATCTAAAACAGTTTTCTCTCAGAAGAGTTTTCTGTTACTAAATTAACCTGGAGTTAAGTTCGTGTACCTTTCCAATATGTCGGTTACCAGAGAAATATAACATGGGTCATTTCTGTTGCCTAGGAATGCAGTAACAAGCGCCTTCACTGTTGGACGGTTGCTGACAGCTGTCCAAGGCGCGCACATGCTTGTGTGAAAAAAATCTTCACGATATCAGTTGACAGTGCGGTGTTGGTTTCTAACGCAAGGATTACTCAACATATGCTTGGCCTGAAGTTGGCATAATGTAATGCCGTAACTGGTTGCCTAACAAATAAAACCAAAATAACGGCTGTTGGTATTTTATTATTGGAAACCGACCAGCCGATGTCCCGCACTCCAGACATAGGATGGAGTTACATCTATAAAACTCTTTTTGGCCATTTTATAAAATCTTCAGCGGATATTTAACATACCTCAACTGACGGTCACGACATGTTGCTGTCACCAAATTTATTTCCCCAGTATGATAAGCATTCTTTTGTTTACGAAATACGTAATGTGCCTCTGATGTTTCCTAATCTCAAACGTACCACAAATGTAAAAAAAAAAAAAACATATCGTCGCTAAAATCGTTAAATACATTGATATTTGAGTATTTAATGTCAGTTGTGTGGCGTGGTGTGCCTTACGGCTTTTTTGTTATCACATTAGGATTCAGCACACTACCATAATAAAATTTTCAATACAACGAATATTTTTCATCGTTGACTCTTCATAATTTTCGCTCGATTCGACATTACTATTACCATTATTTTCTGCAGAGGGGAAGAGATTCATTGTTGCTGCCGCGGCCTTCAGTCTGAAGACTGGTTTCATACAGCTCTCCATGCTACCCTATCCTGTGCGAGCCTCTTCATCTCTGAATAACTACTGCAACCTACATCCTTTTGAGTCTGCTTAATATTTTCTTCTCTTGGCCTCCCTCTACGATTCTTAACCCTCTCCCCCCCCCCCCCTCCGACCACCATCCGCCCAACAACACACAAACACACACACACACACACACACACACACACACACACACACACACACTTCCCCCCAGTACTAAATTGGTGACCGCTTGATGTTTCAGAATACATTCCATCAACAATTCCCTTCTTATGGTCACATTCTGCCACAAAATTCTTTTCACCCTAATTGTGTTCAGTACCTCCTCATTAATTGCGTGATCTAACCATCCAATCTTCAGCATTCTTCTGTAGCACTACATTTGAAAAACTTCTATTCTCTTCTTATCTAGACTGTGTCACTTCCATATGTGGCTACAGTCCACACAAATACTTCCAGAAAAGACTTCCAAACACTTAAATCTGTATTCGATATTAGCAAATTTCTCTTCTTTTCTTGCTATTGCCAATCTACATTTTGTATCTTGTCTACTTCGGCACTCATCAGTTATTTTGCTGCCCAAATAGCAAGACTCATCTATTAGTTTTATTGTCTTGTTTCCCAATATAATTCCCTCCGCATCACATTATTTAATTCACCTACATTCCATTACCCTTGTTTTGGTTTTGTTGATGTTCATCTTATATCCTCCTTTCAAGACACTGTCCATTCCACTCAACTGCTCTTCCAGGTCCTCTGCTGTCTCTGACAGAACTACTGTGTCATCGGCAAACATCAAAGTTTTTATTTCTCCTCCATGAACTTTAATTTCTATTCCAAATTGGTTCCTTTTACTGCATGCTCGATGTACAGAACGAATAACATCGGGTACAAGTTGCAAGTTTATCTCTCTCTCTTCTCAATCACTGCTTCCCTTTTGTGCCCCGCGCCCTTATAACGACCATGTGGTTTCTTTACAAGCTGTAAATAGGCTTTCGCTCCCTGTATTTTACCTCTACCACCTTCAGAATTGCAGAGTATTCCAGCATTCTCAAAAGATTTCGCTATGTTTGCAAGTCCTAGAAACGTATGTTTGCCTTTCCTTAAACAATTTTCTAACAGAAGTCGTCGGTTCAGTATTGCCTCGCGAGTTCGTATATTTCTGCAGTTTCTCCTTTCGGTACAGATTTCGTGTTGGTATTTTGCAACAATAACTTAAAAACTGATGTTTCGGCGATTTTCACGCCTCTGACAACCTGCTTTCCTTAGGATTGGAATTATTATTCTTCAAGTCTGAGGATATTTCACCTGTCTCATACATCTTGCTCATAATATGGAAGATTTTTATAATGGCTGGCTCTCTCAAGGCTATCAGTAGTGCTGACGGAATGTTGTCTACTCCTGGGGCCTTGTTTCGACTTAGATCCCTCAGTGCTCCTTCAAATTCTTCTAGCAGAATCAAATCTCCCATCTCGTCTTCATCTAGTCCTCTCCCGTTTCTACAACATCGCCTGCAGATAATCTCCCGTGTATAGTTTTTCTATACACTCTTTCCGCCTTTCAGCTTTTCCTTCTTTGTTTAGGACTGGCTTTCCATCTGAGTTCTTTATATTCGCTCCGCTGCTTCTACCGAGAAAGGTTTCGCAGTACTTAGCACACTGGACTAGCATTCGCGAGGGTGTGGGCTTCATGTCTACCTTCCCTACAATAACGCTTTCACTATGTTGTTCGTAGTAACTTACCTCCACTCTTATTTTCTTATTCATTATTAAACCTACATCTACGTTACCCATGATTGAGTTTGTTTTTACACTGAAGAGCCAAAGACACTGGTACAGGCATGCTATTCAATTACAGATATATATAAACAGGTATAATACGGCGCTGCTGTCTGCAAAGCCTGTATAAGACGACATGTGTCCGCCGCAGTTGTTAGATTGCTTACTGCTGCTACAATGGCAGTTTACCAGATTTAAGTAAGTTTGAACGTGGTGTTACAGTCGGCGCACGAGCGGTGGGACACAGCATCTCCGAGCTACTGATGAAGTGGGGATTTCTTCTCACGACCACTTCATCAGTGTACCGTGAATATCAGGAATCCGGTAAAACATCAATTCTCCAACAGCGCTGAGGCCGGAAAAAAACCCTGCAAGAAACGGGACCAACGGCGACTGAAGAGAATCCTTCAACGTGACAGAAGTGCAACCTTTCCGCAAACTGCCGCATATTTCAGTGCTGGGCCATCAACAAGTGTCAGCGTGCGAACCATTCAACGAAACATCATCGATATGGGCTTTCGGAGCCGAAGGTCCACTCGTGTCCCCTTGCTGACTGCACGACACAAAGCTTTACACCTCGCCTGAGGCTGCCAACACCGACATTGGACTGTTGATGGCTGGAAACATATTGCCTGGTGCGACGAGTCTCCTTTCAAATTGTATTTGGCGGATGGACGTGTACGGGTGTGGAGACAAACTCACGAATCCTTGGACCCTGCTTGTCAGCAGGGGATTGTTGAAACTGGTGAAAGCTCTGTAGCGGTGTGGGGTGTGTGCAGTTGGAGTAATATGGGACCACTGATACGTCTAGATACGACTCTGACAGGTGACACGTACGTAAGTAACCTGTCTGGTCACCTGCATCCATTCATGTCCATGGTGCATTCCGACGGTCTTGTTAAATTCTAGCAGGGCAATACGACACCCCACACGTCCAGAATTGCTGCATAATGACTCCAGGAACACACATATGAGTTGAAAGACTTTCGCTGGCCACCAAACTGCCCAGACATGAACGTTATTGAGAATTTCTAGAATGCCTTGCAACGTGCTGTTCAGAAGAGATCTCCACCCCCTCGTACTCTTACGGATTTATCGACAGCCTCGCAGATTCATGGTGTCAAGTCCCCGCAGCACTACTTCAGACATTAGTTGAGCCAACCACGTCGTGTTGCGGCACTTCTACGTGTTCACGGAGGCCCTACACGGCATTAGGCACGTGAACCAGTTTCTTTGGCTCTTCAGTGTGTAACCCCGCCACCGAAATCACTAATTCCCACAATATCTGACTTTAACCTATCCCTTTTTAGATTTTCTATCCTACGTGCTCGGTTAAGAGATCCAACATTCCACCCTCCGATCCATAGAATGTAAGTTTTGTTTCTTCTAATAATGACATCCTCCTAAGTAGCCACCACCCGAAAATCCGAAGGGCGAAAGAATTAACCTCTGAAATATTTTATCCAAGAGGATGCCATCATAATTTAACCATACAATAGAGCTGTATGCCCTCGGGAAATATTGTGGCTGTAGTTCCCCTTGCTCTCAGCCGTTTGCAGTACTAGCACAGCAAGGCTGTTTTGGTTGATGTTACAAGGCCAGATCAGTCAATCATCCTGCCCTACAACTACGGAAAAGGTTGTTGCCCTTCTTCTGGAACCACACGTTTGTCTGGCCTCCTAACAGAAAACCCTCCGCTGTAGTTACACCTATGGTACAGCTAGCTGTAGCGGTGAGGTACACAAGCCTCTCTGCCAACGGCAGGGTCGATAGTTCACAAGGGTATGGGGAGAGGGCAGGGAGGGGGGGAAGGAGGCGGAGAGGTATAAATGATGAAATAATGGAAGAATTGTAATGCAAGAATTTCGTTTAATTTACACATATTTGAGACACATATAATTATATATATAATAGAGGGAAACATTTCACGTGGAAAAATATACATAAAAAACAAAGATGCTGTAACTTACCAAACGAGAAAGCGCTGGTATGTTGACAGACACAATAAAAAACACACAAACACACACACAAATTTCAAGCTTTCACAAACACTCCTGATGAAGCAACCTTGGGTTGCGAAAGCTTGAAATTTGTGTGTGTGTTTGTGTGTTTTTTATTGTGTCTATCAACATACCAGCGCTTTCTCGTTTGGTAATATATATATATATATATATATATATATATATATATATATATATATATATATATATATATATATACTTACTTTACTTATCGCGAATGGACCCAGAAGGATCACGCAAAGCTTTCTGACGTCGTTTCTTCCATACTTCTTTCATTCGTTCTCCATGTTTTCTTTTTCTTTCTTCTGTCCATTTTGTTCCTGGTCTCTTTAGTGCTTCCTTCTCCGACAATACAATCCACTTTTCCACCTTATTTCTAAAAGTTTTTCTATCTTTGACATCTTTAAGTTCAATATTTGCTTTTTGTAAATCTAATTTTACTTGGCTAATCCATGGTGTTGTTGATTTGACTTTTTCTATGTAAGTGAGAATTCTGTTGGTGAGTCGTGTGGGGGGAAGTCTAGTGACATGGCCATAAAATTTTAATCTTCGCCTTCTTATGTCTGCTGCCAGGTTTGATATAGTTTCTGTGGTTCTTCTTGATTGTATCCGGTATCCTTCTTCTGTTAATTTTGGACCTAAAATCTTTCTCATAATTTTGCGTTCTTCTTTTAGTATTTTTTCTAAATCACATTTTGTGTGGAGTGTGAGCGTTTCACTAGCATATAGTGCTGCTGGCTTAATTACTGCGCAGTAGTGTCTGATTTTTGTGTTCGAGGAGATGCATTTTTTATTGTATATTTCATGTGTCATACCATATGCTCTCTTCATTTTCTGTTGTCTGATCTTCTGTGCAACTTTCTCTCCTCCGGTTGGCTCCAAAATTTCACCTAGGTATTTAAAATGTTTTACTCTATTTATTTTTCCATATTTTGTGTTCAAACTGTGTATATGGAATTTCGTACAGAAAAATTCTGTCTTTTGAAACGAAATTTGTAAACCTACTTTATCCGCGCATTCCTTAAGGATCTCTATTTGTTTGGTGGCGATTTCTTCATCATCTGCAAGTATGGCCAAGTCGTCCGCGAATGCTAAACAAGATATCTCCACGTTGTCTTTGGTTCTACCAAGATGGATTGGTTTCCAGTAGGATTGATTTTTTAATTCTTTTTCCCATTCCTTAATGACTTTATCCAGGACTATATTAAACAGAAGTGGAGATAGCCCGTCACCTTGACATACTCCAGTTTTTATGAGAAAAGGTTCAGAGATTTCTCCCCTGAATTTAACTTTAGATACAGTGTCTGTCAGTGATTCTTTGATAAGCCTTAGTGTTTTGGAGTCAAGTCCAAGTTCCTCTAAAATGTTAAACAAAGATTGCCGGTCAATTGAGTCATAGGCTTTCTTAAAATCTACAAATGTACAAATTATGGGGGCATTTCTAATTGCTTTGTGTTTTAATATTGTCTTTAAATTAAATATTTGTTCTATGCATGAGCGACCGGGGCGAAAGCCTGCTTGATAATCACCAATTTGGCGTTCCAGCTGCTCTTGTGTTCTTTTCAGCAGGCATGTTGAGAGAATTTTGTAGGTGACTTGTAAAAGTGAGATTCCCCTGTAGTTATTGACATTTGTTCTGTCTCCTTTTTTATGTAACGGGTGAATAAGGGCACATTTCCAATCCTCTGGTAATTTTTCTGTTTCCCATATTTTTGTTATTATTTTTGTGAGCTCTTGCAACGTCTTTGGTCCTAGGTTTTTTAATAGCTCTGCAACAATGCCATCTTCGCCAGATGTTCTATTATTTTTTAAGTTTTTAATGTGACATTTGATTTCTTCCTGTGTTGGTGGTAATGAATCCGGTTGAGCGTTGGCACTGATTTCTTTGGGAAACCTTAAACTAGGTTCTGGGCAATTTAGTAGGTTAGAAAAATATTGAGCCAATACTTGACAGTTTTCCTGGTTTGTTAGGGCTAATTTACCATCAGGTTTTCTGAAACATAAATTTTGAGGGATATATCCTCGTATTTTATCTGCGAAAGTTCTGTAGAAGTCTCTTGTATTATAGTTTTGGAAATTTTCTTCTATGGCATCCAGTTGTGCCTTTGTGTACTTCCTTTTTGCTTGCCTAATGGATTTTGAAACCTGTTTTCTAACCTCGTTAAATAAATGTAGACTTTCTTGTGATTTTTTACTGTTATATTCTTGAAATGCCTTTTTTCTCCTTTCCAATGCATTTTCACAGTCTGAATCCCACCAAGGGTGTTTGAATATCTTTTTCAAGGGAATAGTTTCCTTAGCTATTCGCGTGATTTTAGAATGAAATTCTTCCCATGTGTTTGCCTTTTCCTTCTCCCATTCTTCTTTTACTTTAGATTCTTTAATCTTCTTGGTGTCATATTTCTGTATTTCTGTTTTCTTCTGATGACTTCTTCGTGCTGTAAACTTGATTTTAATTCTAGTTAGGTAATGGTCTGAATCAATGTTTGCTCCTCTGCGTACTTGGACGTCGTAAATTTCTTTTTGTACTGGGTATGAAATCGCCACATGATCTATTTGAAACTCGCCAATTTGTTGTATAGGAGATCTCCATGTCTTTTGTTTTCTTGGACATTTTCTTAGAGATGTTGACATTATCTTCAGGTTATTCTGCTTACATAGTTCGACGAGCCTTGTACCATTTTTATTGGTAAATTTATATGCAGATATATATATATATATATATATATATATATATATATATATATATATATATATATATATATCTGTTCTGTGTGCCAAATTCTGTACCTTATTAGAAAGTGATTTGTCCTTGTGAAAGTACAAAATAATCGACGGATGAACAAATGTTATTATTTTTATTATTATTATTATTAAGGAAAGATTTGACATTTGTGCTCCCAGTCTGACAGTCTGACAGACCACTCGTCATTAGCCATGACAACCCACTTCAGTCCTTGCCTGTTGTCTGGTCGGTATAGTATCGCAAAATATGTGCTCAAACACGATTCCGTACCGCCAGCAATTCACTCTGCAAAGAGCGCATTCGTAAAGCTTACGGCAGTGACGACAACTCGCGTTACGCGGAAGGCGTTTTTGCTTTCTGTAATGACTACATAGA
The DNA here is from genome assembly GCF_021461395.2 of Schistocerca americana. NCBI lineage: Eukaryota > Metazoa > Arthropoda > Insecta > Orthoptera > Acrididae > Schistocerca > Schistocerca americana. The sequence continues at coordinate 649,764,523 of NC_060122.1, forward strand.
CATTAGATGACCGCCATGTTCTTTTGCACGTTTCGGAGCGTCAAACTAGGTACATGGAAGATTTTATAGCGAGGTTAATCTCTTGTGACCTCGTCGATACGGTTTATGACAAATAATGGATGTTACCAGGAAGAAGGTTTTAACCTCTATCAAGGTCATGTTCTGACATGTCTCCTCTGTATCGGAGACACTGTAAAATAATAAACATGTTACTGTGTCTATGCCTTTTATAGAAACTTAAAGAAGTGACGTTTATGATGCTTTTGTGAGCGAAAGTAGTCGTATCAGTGAACATTATTAATGCATTTAATTAATGGCCACGTTCCATCTGGTCACCAACATCTCAAGCCAACTTCATGATTGCAGGTCGTCTACTCCATGGTTATGCGCACCTGCTCACCGTAGAGCCCAAGTGGTGTACTTACATTATTATCACTTTCCACTACTTTTTTTTGTCAAATAATGTAAACAGAATAAATTTTCTAACTCAAAATTAATAATTTCAATAAATTTTAACCAATTATAAACCTGACATAAGCGCCCAAATGAACTTACATCACTTTTGTTATGACCAAGTAAATCATTTTATTTACGACGGAAATACAAACAGCAGTCAACAACACAGCCCCGCGGGGTAACTCCGCGGTCAGGGGCGTCTTTCCACGGTTCACGCGGCTCCTCCCGTCGGAGGTTCGAGTCCTCCCTCGGGTATGGTTGTGTGTGTTGTCCTTAGCGTAAGTGAGTTTAAGTTAGACTGAGTAGTGTGTAAGCCTAGGGACCAATGACCTAAGCACTTTGGTCCCATAGGAACCTACCACAAATTTCCCAATTTCCAACAACACTATATATAGATAACATTTGTTACTCGTAGTCAGTACTATCACTTGCATTCGGTGGCATTATCAGAAGAAAGAAGACTGAAAGTAGTGGTGATGAGCAACTGGAATGAGGCGAAGTTCCTTCCATGTCCTTTTCTTCTCTTTTGTGATAGCCGGTGGTCCTGTGTACAGTATTCCCTGAGGTACGTTAATCAGAGAAACTGTGCGTCTTTTTTTTAGATCCCGGCTTCCATGCCTCTATGTGTCCTGTAATTATCTAATTTTGTTCTCACGATTCCAATAGGAGCGATATGTAGGGCATGGTCGTATGTTCCTAGAGTCGTATTTCAAGCCGGTTCTTGAAACTTGGTTTTTCGGCATAGTTTCCGTCTACGAGACTGCTAGTTCAGCTATTTCAACATATGTGTGACAGTCTCCCATGGGTCAAACAAATCTATGACTATTCCTACTACGAGTCCCTGTATGTTCGATACCCTGTTTCGTATGCGTCCCACACACATGAGCAAAATACTAGGATGGATCGCAGAAGTGATATATAAGCTGCCTCCTTTGTAGATCGGTTGCATTTCCCTTGTATACTACCAATAAATCGAATCTGCTACCTGCCTTATCTAGGACTAAGCCTAGGTGATTTTTCCATTTCTTGTCCTTACTAAGTGTTACACGTAGACGTTTGCTTGAGTTAATCTATTCCAGCTGTGACTCACTGTCATTATATTGATTGAATACTATGTTTTCTTTTGTTTTGTCAAGTGCACAATCTTAAATTTCTGAACGTTTCAAGATACTTTCTAATCTTTCAAACACTTTGAAAAGTTATCAAGGTCACACTGAATATTTGTGGAACTTCGTTCAGACTGTATTCATGGAGATAACTGCATCATCTGCGAAAATTGTAAGGTAGCTATTAATATTCTCCATGAGGTCAATAATGTAAAACACGAACAGCAAGGTACTCAACAAACTTCCCTGTGGTATACCCGAAGATCCTTCTACATCTGTCGATGACTCCCCATCCACAATAACATGCTTCGCCCTCGCTGCCAATAAATCCTCGATGCAGTGACGTGTTTCATGTATACCACGTGTGATGGTACTTATGATAAAAAGAGTAGTTATGCTACTGAATCAAACGCTTTTGGGAAATCGAGAAATACTGCATCTACCTGACTTCCTTGATCCACGGCTTTCAGAATTGCATGAGAGAATAGTACGAGATGGGTTTCACATGTGTTTTCGAAATCAGTACTCGTTTGCATGGAGGAGTTCGTTGTCGAGATACTTCATTATGTTTGAGCTCAGTAAACGTTCTAAGATTCTACAACCATTGGACGTCAAGGTTTCTGGACGGTACCCTCCTGTAGACCGTTGTGAGCTGTGTTTTTTCCTGGCACAATTTTTTGGTCGAAGGATCTGTGTTAAGCCTGCCTCTTTTTGGACTTCTTTTAATGCACCGATCTGTTTTATTATTTCAGTTTTAACTTCGCTGTGAATTTTACAGAATTCCACAACCTGTGTAATTAGTCTAGTTGGTTCCATCATTTAATACGCACACAGAATTTTAGCCTCTTTCTTTACACATCCTAATACATGTGTGATATACCATTCAGTTTCGTTATTTGATCTTAGTCTGAATGTGCCTTCTTCAGTATAATTTCGATCTAAAATTTTGGTGATTACTTTTCGTTCTCTATTTTGAATTTTCTCGATATCTCTCTTTCTGTTTAAAATGATTGCCCCAGTCCAATAACAAAACAGTGGTTTGACTGCTGTTTTACAATGTCTCAGTTTGGTGTATTTTTAGAAGCACGTTTTATTGTAAATGTAAGGCTGAAAGCTTTTTCCATTTCGTGACAACGAATTTCATAACCAAACTTTTCAAGGTAACCTTCCTTGGTGGTTTCGCCAAAATACTTGAAATGAGAAACTCTCTCGTTTTTCACTTACTTGGCTTTTAGAATTTGGGGTGCCAGGTTCTTGCTGACCATGTATTTTGTTTTTCCAACCGCTATTTAGAGCCCTACTTTTCCTGCTGTTCATTTAAGAATTCCTGTTTTTGTTTTGTGGTGTTTGAATGTCCTGACATGGAATCGCCAGCTCGTCTGTAAAATTTACGCAGTTTATACTTATATTAGTTTTTCCTAATTTGGTTGATTACTCAATTTTAAGGTCTGTTTTTATTTTCCGCAACTGTTACATTATTCTTCGTAAGACACAGTATGTGTTGATCACATTATAACTACAGTGGATTTGTTAAGCGAGAAGCCCCTTCTTCTAGCTCCGCCATACGAGATCCATCCTCTCTACCTCCAATACCATTAAGGTTGTTTCCATTATCAACCGCAACGTCAGATCTGACTCCCTGTGGCCTTTACCTTTCCTAAAGGCAAACTTACGTCATATAAGAGATTATTAATTTTCTTTTCCTTTCTTCTGTACATTATTCTTGTCAGTAACTTGGATGCATGAGCTGTTAACCTGATTGAGAGACAATTCTCGTACTTGTCGGCTCTTGCAATCTTCGGAATTGGCTACATGATGTGTTTCCGAAGGTCTGGCGGTATATCGCCAGATTCATACGTTCTACAGATCAACAAGAATACTCGTTTTGTTGCTACTTCTACAAGGATTTTAGAAATTCTGATGGGACGTTATCTATCCCTTCTACCTTATTCGATTGAAAGGCTTCCAAAACTCTTTTAGATTTTAATTCTAATATCCCTATCTCTTCTATATCGACTCCTATTTCTTCTTCTATCACGTCATCAGATAAGTCCTCCCCTTCGCCGAGACCCTCAGTGTACTCTTTCAAATTATCCGCTCTCTCCTCTGCATACAACACTGGAATTTCCATTGCATTCTTCGCTCTCTCCTCTGCATACAACACTGGAATTTCCATTGCATTCTTAATGTTACAGCCCTTGCTTTTAATTTCACCGAAGGTTCTTTTGATCTTTCTGTATGCTGAGTCATTCCTTCCTAAAATCATGTCCTTTTTCGATTTCTTCATAATTTTCTTGCAGCCATTTCGCCTCAGCTTTCCTGAACTCCTCTTTTATTTCATGTTTAAGTGTCTTGTATTTCTGTACTCTTCAATGTCCCAGAACATTATTGTACTTCCTTCTTTCGTCAACCAAGTGAAACATTTCTTATATTACTCTTGGCTTCTTCGCAGTTACCTTCCTTGTACCTAAGTTTTTCTTTCCAACTCCTGTGATTGACCTTTTTGGCGATCTCCATCGCTCTTCAACTGAAATGATTACTGATCTATTCATTATCGCAGTACCTATAGTCTCAGAGAACTTCATTCCTTAGAACTTCCGTATCCCACTTCTTCGCCCACTGATTCTTCTTGACAGGTCTTTTAAACTTCAGACTACAATTCCTCACTAGTAAATTGTGATCTGATCTGTATCTGCTCCTGGGTACGATTAACAATTCGATATCTGATTCCGATATCCCAAAGAAAGCAGGTGTTGACAGATGTGAAAATTACCGAACTATCAGTTTAATAAGTCACAGCTGCAAAATACTAACACGAATTCTTTACAGACGAATGGAAAAACTAGTCGAAGCCAAACTCGGGGAAGATCAGTTTGGATTCCGTAGAAACACTGGAACACGTGAGGCAATACTGACCTTACGACTTATCTTAGAAGAAAGATTAAGGAAAGGCAAACCTACGCTTCTAGCATTTGTAGACTTAGAGAAAGCTTTTGACAATGTTAACTGGAATACTCTCTTTCAAATTCTAAAGGTGGCGGGGTAAAATACAGGGAGCGAAAGGCTATTTACAATTTGTGCAGAAACCAGATGGCAGTTGTAAGAGTCGAGGGACATGAAAGGGAAGCAGTGGTTGGGAAGGGAGTAAGACAGGGTTGTAGCCTCTCCCCGATGTTGTTCAATCTGTATATTGAGCAAGCAATAAAGGAAACAAAAGAAAAATTCGGAGTAGGTATTAAAATTCATGGAGAAGAAATAAAAACTTTGAGGTTCGCCGATGACATTGTAATTCTGTCAGAGACAGCAAAGGACTTGGAAGAGCAGTTGATTGGAATGGACAGTGTCTTGAAAGGAGGATATAAGATGAACATCAACAAAAGCAAAACAAGGATAATGGAATGTAGACTAATTAAGTCGGGTGATGCTGAGGGAATTAGATTAGGAAATGAGACACTTAAAGTAGTAAAGGAGTTTTGCTATTTGGGGAGCAAAATAACTGATGATGGTCGAAGTAGAGAGGATATAAAATGTAGACTGGCAATGGCAAGGAAAGCGTTTCTGAAGAAGAGAAATTTGTTAACATCGAGTATAGATTTAAGTGTCAGGAAGTCATTTCTGAAAGTATTTGTATGGAGTGTAGCCATGTATGGAAGTGAAACATGGACGATAAATAGTTTGGACAAGAAGAGAATAGAAGCTTTCGAAATGTGGTGCTACAGAAGATTAGATGGGTAGATCACATAACTAATGAGGAATTATTGAATAGGATTGGGGAGAAGTTTGTGGCACAGCTTGACCAGAAGAAGGGATCGGTGGGTAGGACATGTTCTGAGGCATCAAGGGATCACCAGTTTAGTATTGGAGGGCAGCGTGGAGGGTAAAAATCGTAGCGGGAGACCAAGAGATGAATACACTAAGCAGATTCAGAAGGATGTAGGTTGCAGTAGGTACTGGGAGATGAAAAAGCTTGCACAGGATAGAGTATCATGGACAGCTGCATCAAACCAGTCTCAGGACTGAAGACCACAACAACAACAACAATCTGATTCCGGAATCTCTGCCTGACCATGAAGTAATCTAACTGAAACCTTCCTGTACCTCCCGGCCTTTTCCAAGTATCTCTTGTGATCCTTGAACAGAGTTTTCGTTGTTACCATCTGAATTTTATTGCAGAACTTGATTAGTCTTTCTCTTCTCTCATTCCAACTATCAAGCCCATATTTTCCCGTAACTGTTTCTTCTGCTAATTCCCCTACAACAGCATTCCAGTCTCCCATGACTATCAGATTTTCATCTCCCTTTAGGTACTGAATTATCCGTTCCATATCCTTATAAACTTTCTCTGTCTCTTCATCTTCTACTTGCGACGTCGGCATGTGTACCTGAACTATTGTTGTCGGTGTTGGCTTGCTGCCGATTCCGATGAGAACAACCCTATCACTGAATTGTTCTCAGTAACTCACTCTCTTTCCTACCTTCCTATTCACAACGAATTCTACTCCTGTTATACCATTTTCCGCTGCTTTTGATATTGTCCTGTACTCATCTGACCACAGATCTATGTCTTCTTTCCGGCGTGATTTGTGGCTTATGAGCAGCTGTCCGACCATGAAATCCAAGTTTTCTCACCTCCCGCCTAACTGTCAAAGTACTTGCAGTGGACACTGATGCAGTTTGGAATTCCAGTGTGATGGTCTGGATAGATGTCTGCTTATTACACATTACGACCCTCTTCAACTGTCGACAGTCTCTGTCAGTCAACAGACGAGGTCGGCCTGTACGTTTTTGTGTTGTATGTGTCCCTTCACGTTTCCACTTCTCTATCACATCGGAAACAGTGGACCTAGGGATGTTTAGGAGTGTGGAAATCTCGCGTACAGACGTATGACACAAGTGACACAATCACCTGACCACGTTTGAAGTCCGTGAGTTCCGCGTAGCGCCCCATTCTGCTCTCTCACGATGTCTAATGACTACCGAGGTCGCTGATATGAATTACCTGGCAGTATGTGTCAGCACAATGCAACTAATATGAAAAACGTATGATTTTGGCGGTGTCCGAATACTTTCGATCGCATAGTGTATGTAACAAGGTGCTTTTCTGTGTTACTTCACGCCGGCCGAAGTGGCCGTGCGGTTAAAGGCGCTACAGTCTGGAACCGCAAGACCGCTACGGTCGCAGGTTCGAATCCTGTCTCGGGCATGGATGTTTGTGATGTCCTTAGGTTAGTTAGGTTTAACTAGTCCTAAGTTCTAGGGGACTAATGACCTCAGCAGTTGAGTCCCATAGTGCTCAGAGCCATTTGAATTTTGAATTTGTGTTACTTCACACGAAAAACAAATGTAGCAATAGAGTCGAATTTATTGTGCCTGGTATCAGAATATACCCGTCACGAATTCAGTCAGATTTTAACAAGCATATTAACCACATATTGCAACAAGGTTCTTGGTAACTTCCTTGAAATTGGTTTTACAATTACCTGCTTCTGCCTTAATTTTTGTTCGTTTGGAAGGTCATTTATAACTTAAATAAACACGCAGTATATGCTCTGTAATGCACAATGTACTGCAACGAGGAGGATACTCCGTAGCAATAATAGCAGTATTATCTGCTATAGCAGTCACGAAGAGCGCGAAGCAATAGCTGACCGTCTGTGTGCATCTGTGTGCGCTTTAGTCCCTCTCTTCTTATTCTCATGACATTTCCGCACCACATAGAAAGAATGCAGCCTAACTCTCGCCCAGTTGTCCCGTAACTTAATCTTTAAATTTACCGAACAGCGTTTTGCAAGTATACCATCCTTCTTCGCAATGTTTCCAATCAAATTCCTTGAGCGTCTTTTTTAAACTTTCCTGTGTCGCTTTGTTCGTTTGGTATCTGCTGACATGTCTACATGGTAAAGACTCCATCTGGTCGCATTGGTTTCCTGTATGAGATTTGGTTCGCAGACGCACCACACTTACATAGAACCCTTCCAACAGTCTTTTACTCGTCTTGCCTATTACTGTCTTTCATTTCGTAGTATTACCCCTAAACACGATGTGACAGAGTTCAGAGATTTATCACTAGCCATTGCATCGGATTCTACTGATTTACTTCTTCGCATTATGTGCATCATACAGCGTCCTTCTGTATTTCGTTGTGATCGTCCAATGATAAAACTTCAACTGTGAAGTCTGAAATACCTATCTGTAATCCATAGCATTATCATGAATACTGAACAACTCTGTATCTACATCTACACTCTGCAAACCACATTCAAGTGCATGTCAGAGACTACATCTCTGTGTACGGGTTATTAGTGTTTCTTCTCGTTTGATTCACGTACCGACTGCGGGAAGTATGATTGTTTAAATCATCCTCACGATTCCTACGGGGAAGATACAAAAAAGGTTGTCGTATATTACTAGAGTCAACGTTGAAAGCCAGTTCTTCAGTCTTTGCAAGCTGGTTTTCTCGGACTAGTTTAACTCTATCTTCAAGAGTCTGCCAGTTCAGTTTATTCAGCATCTCTATAGCACTCCACGGGTCAAACAACTGTGAGACCATTCCTGCTGCCGTTTCTGTAAAGGTTCACTGGCCCCTGTTAGTCCTATCTCGTCCGGGTCCCACACACTTCAGCGGTATTCTATAATGTGTTGCACGATCGACTTTAAGCAGTATCCTTTGCAGACTCGCTGCACTTCCCCAGTTTTCCACCAATATACTGAAGTCTGCCAGTTGTCTTACCCACGACTAAGCCTGTCTGATCATTCTATTTCCTATCCATACAAAGTATTACACCCAGGTATTTTTATGAGTGTACCGATACCAACTGTCACTCGCTGATACTATACTATAATATTTTCGTTTTGAAGTGCACAATTTCAAATTTCTGAGCATCTAATCAAGCAGCCAATTTGCACCAATTTGAAGTCTTTCCAAGATTTGACTGAATAAAGACGCAGCTTGTTTCAGACAGTATTTTTATTATTTAGCGTATAGTAGTGAGACACAAATGACAATGCAGTTAGTTAAAATTGAAATAATTATAGTTATAAACAGACGTCTAACTTATTTAAATAGCCTATTGCTTCTGGAGCCGCTACCAGGAAATCTTCAGGTTTCCTTTCATAAGCTGTCCAAAGGGATTCTTCTATGATGTGTTTTACAGTTTGGATTTCACCACATTCGCAGAAGGGCGTCGATTTATTGCCCCATTTATACAGGAAACAGGAACATCTACCATGCTGGGTCGGTATTGTGTTCAGAATTAACCAGGTTCTACGTGGTAACACAAACCCAGAGGCTTTTGGGTAATAAATGGAATTTCGTTACTCTTCTTTGTGGGCCATTGTTGATGCCAGACTTTAGTCAATCTAAATTTTTCCTCTGTGGCTGTAACTGCAGTTTTGAGAGGGGGCTTTCAGGATAGAAGGCGGCTTTTCAATGTCCTCATGTATTGGTAGATTACTGTTGCTCAAGATCTTCTTGTAGCCTCTCGTGAGTGCGTTTAAATGACGCAAATTTGGCGGTAGTGTATGGTTCATTACTGAGAGCCATTCCGCAGTGGTAGATTTGGTGACTCCTACGGTTATTCTGATTGCGTTATTGAGATGAGCGTCAATTTAATGAGCAGACAAGGCTCAGAGCAGATGAGCGCAGGAAACGTGTGAAAGGGCGAGCATCTTCAGTCTCTGTCGCCTGATTCCACATATTTCTGAGTTCACGTTTTATTTCTACTGTGTTTGCTTTGTCTCTCGGTGTCCTGGACGTTGCTTCTGTGTGGGAGTCTATGGTATTTGGAGAGATGTTTGGTTTTTTCCATGGAATAGGTGTTCCGATTTCTAATTTTCTTAGCAAAGTCCATGCCTGATGGCCTGATGTCTGAAAGTTCAGACTTTTCACAATTTCCAGTCATTTCTGTTGCCTCGCAGCATCAAGGCTAAGGAGAAGCTCATGCGCCACTTCTTGATCACCCGCCTCAAGGAAGCTTTCCAAGAGGCTTTCAATGTTTTCGGTTCACCTTGAGGTATATTCCCTTCGGTGTCCTTTGGGAATGCACTTCTTAGCGATGCTTGTGACTGCTACGAGAAATCTCCCATAGTATTTGCTGATTGGTGGCATCTAGCATTGATCTCTAGAAATATCTCCCAATTTACATTTTTTAAATTCCATCTAGGGCGAGGTATAGACAACACAAGTGGAATTTGGCTACCTGCCTCTATAACAACAGGACGGTGACAGGCAACTGTCGGGTTTTGCTATCACTTGAGTTAAACATAGATCGGGATTATATTCTACATCTGCATCTACATGATTACCTTGGAATTCACATTTAAGTGCTTGGCAGAGGGTTCATCGAAACACAATCATACTATCTCTCTACCATTCCACTCCCGATCAGCGCGCGGGAAAAACGAACACCTAAACCTTTCTGTTCAAGCTCTGATTTCTTTTATTTTATTTTGATGATCATTCATATCTATGTAGGTTGGGCTCAACAAAATATTTTCGCATTCGGAAGAGAAAGTTGGTGATTGAAATTTCGTAAATAGATCTCGCCGCGACGTAAAACGTCGCGTATCATATCTGCCACACTCTCTCCCCTATTACGTGATAATACAAAACGAGCTGGCCTTTTTTGCAGCCTTTCGATGTCCTCCGTCAATCCCACCTGGTAAGGATCCCACACCGCGCAGCAATATTCTAACAGAGGACGAACGAGTGTAGTGTAAGCTGTCTCTTTAGTGGACTTGTTGCATTTTCTAAGTGTCCTGCCAATGAAACGCAACCTTTGGCTCGCCTTCCCCACAATATTATCTATGTGGTCTTTCCAACTAAAGTTGTTCGCAATTTTAACACCCAGGTACTTAGTTGAATTGACAGCCTTGGGAATTGTACTATTTATCGAGTAATCGAATTCCAACGGATTTCTTTTGGAACTCATGTGGATCACCTCACACTTTTCGTTATTTAGCGTCAACTGCCACCTGCCACACCATACAGCAACCTTTTCTAAATCGCTTTGCAACTGATACTGGTCTTCGGATGACGTTACTAGACGGTAAATTACAGCATCATCTGCGAACAACCTAAGAGAACTGCTCAGATTGTCACCCAGGTCATTTATATAGATCAGGAACAGCAGAGGTCCCAGGACGCTTCCCTGGGGAACACCTGATATCACTTCAGTTTTTCTCGATGATTTGCCGTCTATTACTACGAACTGCGACCTTCCTGACAGGAAATCACGAATCCAGTCGCTCAACTGGGACGATACCCCATAAGCCCGCAGCTTGATTAGAAGTCGCTTGTGAGGAACGGTATCAAAAGCTTTCCGGAAATCTAAAAATACAGAATCAACTTGAGATCCCGTGTCGATAGCGGCCATTACTTCGTGCGAATAAAGAGCTACCTGCGTTGCACAAGAACGATGTTTTCTGAAACCATACTGATTACGTATCAATAGATCGTTCCCTTAGAGGTGATTCATAATGTTTGAGTACAATATATGCTCCAAAATCCTACTGCAAACCGACGTCAATGATATAGTTCTGTAGTTCGATGGATTACTCCTACTACCCTTCTTAAACACTGGTGCGACCTGCGCAATTTTCCAATATGTAGGTACAGATCTATCGGTGAGTGAGCGGTTGTATATGATTGCTAAGTAGGGAGCTATTGTATCAGCGTAATCTGAAAGGAACCTAATCGGTATACAATCTGGACCTGAAGACTTGCCCGTATCAAGCGATTTGAGTGGATTACGCCAACGCAGGGTGTGAGCTGCAGACTGAATATACACTGGGGTTACAAGTCATTACGTAGCGATATGCACAAATACATATGGCGTTGGCATCGCTACACAAGATGTAAAAGAGCAGTGCCTTGGCAGAGTAGTTATTTGTACTCATGGTTCACGTGAGCAAGTGTCCGACGTGATTATGGCCTCACGACGGTAATTAACAGACTTTGAACACAGAGTGGTAGTTGTAGCTAGACGTATGGGACATTCCATTTCGGAAATCATCCAAGACCAGCAGTGTCAGGAGTGAGCCGAGAATACCCAAATTCAGGCATTACCTGTCACCATGGACAACGCAATGGTCGACCGCGAACAGCGGCGTTTGAGTAGAATTGTCAGTGCTAAGTGAAATAACTGTAGGAATAAATGTGAGACGTACGATGAACGAACTCGATAGGGCAGTGAGGCGAAATTTGACGTGAGATAGGCAAAGACTGCCACTTATCTTAGGGGTATAGGGTAGTTAGCGTAGACACTACGGGGTTACAGGATGTGAGAGGAGAATGAGTTACATGTTCCAATACTGACATCTCACGGTCGTGTGCGACTCATCACGGCCGAATTCACCAATGTCAATTACAACCAAGCACATTTTAAAACATTCCTTTCTCTCTGAGCATTTTTGTTTGTTACTAAGCGGAAATATTACGGTCATAAGGAGCGCTTAACGTTAGTTGACGTTTTTGGATTCGGCTTCACGCATATATTTGTAAAATACGGGTGACAACCGGAGGGGCGCTCGAATACTCGACTTGGGAGGCACGCGGCTTGCGGGCCGTAGTTTGATGACCGCTGGTTTAGAGTATGTCTCTTAATCTGCACATAATATTAATCAGTCGCCAGTGGTGGGGGCAGCGCGGTGCAGATGGCACGCAGGCAGTTGAGCATATTTATTGGCGGTGTTCATAATTAACTTGAGGGGTTGTAATTAGTATGGCCGGCGACAAGCAGCAGCGGCTAACTCCGTCTGAGGTGGCGGCGACCTCGTCGGCCGCTTTCTCTGAGCGGCGGGTAAACAGTTGCTTCAGAGAGTGCCGCCACCCCTGCGGTCCCCTATAAAAGCGCCGCCACAGTTCATCAGCAGTCAGTCAGCCCGTCCGTGCCCTCGTCTGCGGGACAACATGAGACTGGTAAGTCGAGATGCTCGCGCAGTCATCGCTTTGCTGCTGACAGCCCCGTTCTCTGTGGTACTAGGAACTATTTAAGGCAGGGCCGACCACGGCGTGCCAGACTTCACGCGTGCAGCTCGTGGTGGCCAAGCCCCAGCCTGTTACTCGGCTGTGTTCGGTACTGTTCGGAAGTACTCGGAACAGCGTCACATTTCATTTAGCATTGCGGTGCGGCATTTGTCGGTCGGCACAACTCTCCGAGTTCGGCAGAAGCGTGCTGTCGGCGCTGTTTAACCTTCGCGGTTTGTTCACGGTATGAGGGACGTTCACAGGTCCAGTAGCTGTTTCCATAAAAAGAGGCAATGTAGTGAACTATCGTCGCAAAACTTTAAGATGAATGGGAATGACAGAGGAGAGGGATGACAATTCATCATTCGATAAGCGACTGGTACTGCATATTTGCTACGAAATGACAGTACAGTACCACTCAGAAGGAATTTAAAGATTTAGTTGGCAATGAAATTACAACGATCGGCAAACGGCATTCATTGCTCTGTACACCAAAAAGCACTTTGTGCTAAGGTTGCAGGCCTGGAGCAACTGAAGGAATCGGTGGCACGAATAATAAAATTTTTGAAGTTGCACGCATGTATCCATTGTCAGTCGCGACAGTTTTCAGTGGAAGAACGAAGAGTCTGGAGACTTCATATATTGTTCCAAATTACATTCGTTAAGTCAAGGGGCATGCATGCCAGGAACGATTTTTCGATTTAAAACTCGCTATCGTTGAGTTTATGAAGGAAAAAGGAGTGCAGGACCGAGAATTGGGAAACCCGAAATGTATTGCAGACGTCACATTTTAAGTGGACTTGATTGTCCACAGAAACACAGTAAAAGATGAGAAACAACTTCTTTCTGGTTTGATGGGGATGGATTTAAAAAAAACACACACACTCTGTCAAAGATAATCCAGTTCCAAAAAAAGGGTTCAAATGGCTCTGAGCACTATGAGACTTAACATCGGAGGTCATCAGTCCCATAGAACTTAGAACTACTTAAACCTAACGAACCTAGCGACATCACACACATCCATGCCCGAGCAGGATTCGAACCTGCGACCGTAGCAGTCGCGCGGTTCCAGACTGAAGCGCCTAGAACCTCTCGGCCACCGCGGCCGGCTGTCCAGTTCCCTGAGCTCACTAGCTTAAAGAGAACGCGAGGTTTTAAGAATTCGTCGTGGCCTTGAAAGAATTACAATGATAGTTTTATTAAAATTTTGAGGACACTGTCAGTCTTAAATCTGTTTTTGACATGTATTCGAGACCCTTTGCCGGTTCGGTTGAAACCGCTTGTGTGCAAGTGTAGAAGTAAATGATTGACCTACAAGAAATTTCAGTCTTAATGACAAATCTCTTTACGTTAAACTATCCAGGACGTTTACACTGCTTTCCTCAGATACAGTTTCAAACTCTGCGTAATAAGGTTGCGAGAGTGCTACAGTATTTCGATCGACATACTTGTATGAAAGACCATTTTTCGCTTATGAAACTAAATAAATCATGATTACGTGTCAACTTGAGTGTGAAGCTCCATGAAACTGCTTGTGTCTGTCCGTACGCTGATATTCTGTACCAGGTAAAAATTATCTACTGTCTTCAGTACGACAAAAATCATTAGATAATAATGAAAATGTGTTTTGTTTGTGACTTACGTTATTGAGAAATGTGAAATATATAACGAAGCAGGAAGCAGAGCGACTACACTGCCATTTAAATGCGGTGCTTTCACAGTTTTCTGCTGGCACAGAGGCGGGGTAGATGTGTAGCAAAGCTGAGCGCTTAGGCACTCGCAGACGGCCGGGGTGGCCGAGCGGTTCTAGGCGCTACAGTCTGGAACCGCGCGACCGCTACGGTCGCAGGTTCGAATCCTGCCTCGGGCATGGATGTGTGTGATGGCCTTAGGTTAGTCAGGTTTAAGTAGTTTAAAAGTTCTAGGGAACTGATGACCGCAGCAGTTAAGTCCCATAGTGCTCAGAGCCATTTGAACCATTTTTTAGGCACCCGCGGCGGGCACGGCTCCACAGCCGAAATCTCGGCCGCCCCTGATGTAAAACGTACCTCCCAACCAACTGTTTCCAGACACAGGCACCGCACTTTATAGATGTCGAAAAATAGTTCAAATGGTTCAAATGGCTCTGACCACTATGGGACTTAACTGCTGAGGTCATTAGTCCCCTAGACCTTAGAACTACTTAAACCTAACTAACCTAAGGACATCACACACATCCATGCCCGAGGCAGGATTCGAACCTGCGACGGTAGCGGTCGCGCAGTTCCAGACTGTAGCGCCCAGAACCGCTCGGCCACTCCGGCCGGCGAGAAATGGTAGCCAAATATTAATTTCTGAGATGTACATACAGCGTTCATATTAAAGTAGACACACAAGCGTTTCCTGTCGCGCTATGTGTAACCTCTGTGCCAAGTTTCATTTACAAACATAGAACTTGAAGGTTCGTGCTATACATCTAATTTCAGTTATGGGTATCATATTAGTCTACCTTCGCTTATCCTTCTTCTTCTGCTTCTTCTTCTTCATCTTTTTCTTCTTCCTCTTCTTCTTCTTCTTCAACAATGTAACAACACCCTCGTTCATTCCTACCGGTCCCGTGCCATACCTGTTAATACAGTTTCATCTACAATCTAAGCCACGTACGAGAATGTGTTGTATGTTACCACAGTCTATATCATCTACCATTTTGGGTTCTCAGATTACTTGCAAGGCATTAGGCATAGGAAATGAATAACCCTCTGACCGTCTGCTTTCGTGGTTTATATGTTTCGCGATTTAACTGTGCACGTAATTTTTCCATTTGCGATATTAGACCATGGCATGTTCACCAAGAGCTAGAAAGAAAGCAAAATAATGTTGCGTACGATAAATATGCACTCTAAGACGAAAAAGGCGACGCACCACAAAGGGACTATTGGAATGGGCGGAAATCGGTACTGGTACATGTGATGTACGTGTACAAACAAATTATTACAATTTCAGAAAAATTGGATGATTTATTAAAGAGAAAGAGCTTCAAAAATTGAGCAATTCAATAACGTTGGGCAACTTCTAGCCCTTATGAAAGCAGTTACTTGGCTTGGCATTAATGGTAGAGTTGTTGAGTATCTTCCTGAGCGATATCGAGTCCAATTCTGTCCAGTACATGCATTAGATTGTCAAAATCCCCATATGGTCGGAGAGCCCTGCCCATAATTCAGCAAACGTTCTCAGCTGGGGAGAGATCCGGTGACCTTACTGGCCAAGGCAGGTCGAAGACTAGCATTAGAAACAATAGACTAGCATTAGAAACTCTCGCCGTATGTGAGCGGGCATTATCTTGCAGAAACGTAAGTCTACGATGGCTAGCCATGAAGGATAACAAAACAGGGAGTAGAATACCGTCAGCGTACCGCTGTGCTGACTATGACTCGCTCTTCGAATTAAGTCCCGATGGCCAATGAAGACGCGTCTGCGGCGCCTCAAATAGCGGTGGGATACCAACCTGACTATCGCGCGCCCTACGGCCCGACAACCAAGAGTTATGGTCTTAGATGCCATTTCTCTGCTGCGCGGAGTGACCACAGCAGTTTGGTCCCATAGGAATTCACACACATTTGAACGTCTTTTGCCATTTCTTTTCATAGCAGGACCTCTTTGGATGTCATACGCGGCGACCTTACAGCACAGCGGTGCGTCGACAGAATCCTAGGCCTTGTTTTGTTGCTCTTCGTGGCAAGCCATCCTAGGCTTCCATTTCAACAAGTAATGTCCGCCTACACAAGACGAGAGTTTCTACTGCTTGTCTCCGTGCCTGCCAAACCCTGCCTTGGCCAGCGGGGTCAGCGGCTCTCTTCCCTGTTGAGAACGCTTGGAACATTATGAGCGGGGCCGTCCAGTCATTTCGGGATTTTGACTATCTAACTCTCCAACCTGACAGAATTTCGCTCGATATCTCTCAGGACGACATCCAACAAATTTTTATTTACTGCAAAGTCCATTAACTGCTGGCAAAGTGACACAGGTGCACAAATGCGTTACTGACTTGCTCAATTTGAGAAAAGTCTTTTTCTTGAAGAAATCTAATTTTTCTGCAACTGTAATTATTTGTTCGTCTGTGCATATACATCACATTTATTGATTTCCGTCCCATTCGGATAATTCCTTCATGGTGTGCCTTTTCTTTTTTTCTTAGAGTATACACCCTGTTTAACCATGTTTTTTTATTTTACTCAAATGTGGGCCTCCGTAACATTCGCAATGATGAAAGCGCTAGCCACTTCGTTGCTAAAAGAACTGTCCCGTCTGTTTTTATGGCAATTTAAAGAATCCATAGACCACGCAAAATCTGGTCACTTTAGTAGACAAAGGGTGTTTCACCTGAACCTCGAATCTTCGTTTCAACACCGACTCTGTTTCGTACAGTGTCGGTTTGTCACAGACCGCATTTTACAGGTTCCGGTGCCACTATGCCTGAGTAATAAGCCGAAAATTAGATTAGTGTGAGGTACACGCTTCTCCGAAATTTCTTTTCAGCAGATTAATGACCCGACGCTCGTATTAAACAAGCATATCGTATTGAATTTGACTCGATGAAGCAGCTTCCCATGTTTCAACTTATTTGGGCGAGCTGTAATCATTTGTTCGTCTATACATCTACCTATTTCCGTTCCATTCGGATAATTCCTTCTGAGTGACTGCTGGTTTCATACGAATTAACATTTGTAGGACCTCATTTTCCAGGGTTCACTACACGAGACAAGCAAAAGTCTGATTTAACGGCTAGACTTCAGTTAGATTTAACATTTAGCTAACTGGTGCACGTATTATCCTTTCCATCACCGGAATTCTGTCATGAGACGTACAGCCTTTTCGTTAATTTTCAAAAGTATTTAATTTCAGATTACTTATCTAGAATAATTTCACAAATTCGTAAACGCTCCGGTAGATTTTTATTGTTTTTCACTGATAGGTCACCCACAATGTTAGTTCAGTTTAAACCCAAAAAACTGTGGCAATAGATACCCTTTCTAGCTAATGTAGACGTTCAACCATTAAATACATGTACTATACTAAGTGTATTGGAGATTTAAGGGTACCTCGCCAACTCTAAACTCAGCTTTACCTGATGTCACTGAGAAATCATTGCATTTTGGAGTGGAAACGGGCCGAGTAATAGCCTTTCTGCGATTCACACACAGCTCATACTTCATGCGTCACCTTTGCTGTTCTCGTGGCAACATGCGCTTTGCCCTGTACCATGCGCATCTCTGACTTTGCCACGTGTAATGTATATGTCGCTAATAAACAATACATGCAAGTGCGTATTTCACGAGAATCTCCACACTTACAGTTGAATATTCAGCGGAGCACACTCGGCTCTTTCCATAGACACTTGTTTTTCACAATTTTCACTACTAAGTTAATTAATCTACAGTTTTCAGGTTAGATGTCATTCTGTCTCAGCTCTTGCTATAAATTTGACCCAGTATGCCAGTTGCTAATTCATCTTTAGCCACTGCCGATATGAGTAAATACCTTATTCTTATGTTTTTTGGGTGGGAGATCCAAATACGATACTTAAAAAACTGTATCACTCACCATTTCTTCACATTTTACAGTTAAATTTATTAAATTAAGCGCTTTTTTAAAGAATTTAACAGCTTTTATTTAGTTAAAATAATTTAAAAAGGAGGTGTACTGAATGTAGACGACGTTGGTAGCACTGCTGCAAAACATTTGCTGGCAAAAAAGGTCGATTCTACTTTTGTGTTAACAGATGGTGTTTTGCTTACTGTCAACCTAATCTCACTTTCCCGTTTCCTGTTCACGTCCTCAGTACAATGTCTAATCGTGGTTGTAAAAACTCGGATGACAGTTTTTGTTGTATTTGTGGTGAATTTGTGATTTAAAAACAACAAAGAAACGTTACAGACTTCGTGAAAAAGGTTTACATACTTTGGATCTAAAATTGGTGATCAAGATAAATCTTGGGCGCCGCATAAGGTATGTTATTTGTGTGCTAATGATCTAAGAAAATGATCCAAAAAGGAGAAAAAAGCCTTCAGATTTGCTGTTCCTATTATATGGAGGGAGCCAAGAAATCATTCCGATGATTGCTACTTTTGCAGTGTTGATATTACTGGTCATAATTCTAAAAACAAGAAGCTAATAAGCTACCCTAACATTCTGTCCGCGATCCGACCAGTAGCGTACGGTGTAGATTTGCCGTGTCCTGAACCACCAGATGATTTAAATTCTATTCCAGCAGGAGTATTTCTGATGTAAAATGTGATTTAGATGAACCAGATGATGATGAATTCCATTGTAATATAGACAGTCTAGAGCTCAAATTGTTAGCTCAGACCGAGCTAAACGATTTGGTTAGGGATCTGGACAACGAAAGAAAAATCTGAATTGCTTGGCTCTAGATTAAAAGAAAAGAACTTATTCACAGTTGGAGTCAGCATATACATGTACAGAAAGCGAGAGCAGCAATTTTCCAAGTTTTTTAAACAAGAAGGTGATTTAGTGTACTGCTCAGACATTCCTGGTCTGATGAATGAGTGGTATTGAATGCAAATAGGAAGACTGGGGGCTGTTTATTGATTCATCCAAAACTGGGTTAAGGGCTGTTTTATTACACAATGGTAACATGTATGCATCTATACCCGTTGGACATTCTGCACATATGAAAGAAAGCTATGAAAACCTAGCAATAGTGCTAAAGAAAATAGGCTATTCTGCTCATGGTTGGATGATATGTGGCGATCTAAAAGTAACATGCATGCTCCTTGGTCAGCAAGGTGGCTTTACCAAATTTCCATGTTTCTTGTGTGAAAGGGACAGTGTGACTAGGGATCAACACTGGAGCAGAAAGAACTGGCCTGTGAGGAAGTTTTTAAAACCTGGTGAGAAGAACATCCTACGCAAAGACCTTGTAGATCCAAAACAAGTACTCCTATCACCTCTACATGTAATGTTAGGCCTAATGAAACAATTTGCAAAGGCTTTGCCTAAAGATGGGCCATGTTTTATGTATCTCTGCCAAAAGTTGCCACACCTTTCAGAAGCTAAACTACAAGAAGGTGTCTTTGTCGGACCTGACATTAGAAAATTGATGTTTGATGTTAACTTTGAATCCCCAATGACCTTAAATGAGAAAGAAGCATGGGTATCATCCAAGCAAGTCGTTACAAAGTTCTTAGGACATAAAAAATACCCAGAATATGTTACTATTATAGCTACAATGTTAAAGAAGTTTAAAACTCTAGGATGTTTAATGAGCCTGAAAGTTCACTTTTTGAACAGTCACCTTGATTACTTTCCGGACAATATGGGAGATGTTAGTGAGGAGCAAGGAGAGCGTCTTCACCAGGACATTAAAGTGATGCAAAAACGCTACCAAGGCCGCTGGAACACCAACATGATGGCGGACTACTGTTGCTCACTTCACCGAGAAGTTCAGCAAGCGACTCACCGTAGAAAAAGCTACACAAAAGGCTTCAAAGTAAAAAGAGAAAGGAAATACAAACCAATTCCAGCTGACAAGTGAGACCTCTATTAACACGTATCGTTTGTTTAAGTAGCTTACTGTAAATACAAACCATGCTTATGTTGTAACAAAGCATTTCATTAATTTCCCCATTTACCGCACAGCATAGGATTTTTATACTATATAGTAAAATGTATATTGCTCGAAAACTATGGGTGATACAAAAAAAACTAAGGCTACATTTGGATTCAGCTCATAAAAACCTATAAAGATCAGCTATCAAAGTAAAACAAGCTAAAAAAAATGTTTCGTTGGCCTGTGTAATGGTTACCGGCAACGAATCGTGCTCTCTGCGCTACTCTGTGCACTGTCGTGATATTAATAAATCATGAATCAGCAACCATGTGTACCACATATGGACTGAAGAGCAGTGGTTCAAAAATGGTTCAAATGGCTCTGAGCACTATGGGACTCAACTGCTGTGGTCATAAGTCCCCTAGAACTTAGAACTACTAAAACCTAACTAACCTAAGGACATCACACACATCCATGCCCGAGGTAGGATTCGAACCTGCGACCGTAGCGGTCGTGCGGTTCCAGACTGTAGCGCCTTTAACCGCTCGGCCACTCCGGCCAGCTGAAGAGCAGTGGTATTTTGTCGATACCACTCTTTACTAAATCAGTTGCATGCTTATTATCCTAAAGATATGTTATCAGTGTTTACTTTCCACAACAACAAAAAAATGGCTCTGAGCACTATGGGACTCAACTGCTGAGGTCATTAGTCCCCTAGAACTTAGAACTAGTTAAACCTAACTAACCTAAGGACATCACAAACATCCACGCCCGAGGCAGGATTCGAACCTGCGACCGTAGCGGTCTTGCGGTTCCAGACTGCAGCGCCTTTAACCGCACGGCCACTTCGGCCGGCTTTCCACAACAAGTGATTAATCAGATGTGAAGATCATCAATAACTAACCGAAAGCAGTTATGTGTGACAAACTGTAGCTAAGATTGTTACAATAAATATCTACAAAATTATACAGTTCATCTACATCTATATTTATACTCCGCAAGCCACCCAATGGTGTGGCGGAGGGCACTTTACGTGCCACAGTTGTGTATGGCTCTCGGGAAGAACGGCTGCCGGAAAGCCTCCGTGCGCGTTCGAATCTCTCTAATTTTACATTCGTGATCTCATCGGGAGGTATAAGTAGGGGGAAGCAATATATTCGATACCTCATCCAGAAACGCACCCTCTCGAAACCTGGACAGCAAGCTACACCGCGATGCAATGCGCCAGTCTTGCAGAGTCTGCCACCTGAGTTTGCTAAACATCTCCGTAACGCTATCACGGTTACCAAATAACCCTGTGACGAAACGCGCCGCTCTTCTTTGGATCTTCTCTATCTCCTCTGTCAACCCGACCTGGTATGGATCCCACACTGATGAGCAATACTCAAGTATAGGTCGAACGAGTGTTTTGTAACTACATTTTCTAAGGACTACATTTTCTAAGGACTCTCCCAATGAATCTCAACCTGGCACCCGCCTTACCAACAATTAATTTTATATGATCATTCCACTTCAAATCGTACCGCACGTTTACTGCCAGATATTTTACAGAAGTAACTGCTACCAGTGTTTGTTTCGCTATCATATAATCATACAATAAAGGATCCTTCTTTCTATGTATTCGCAATGCATTACATTTGTCTATGTTAAGGGTCAGTTGCCACTCCCTGCACCAAGTGCCTATCCGCTGCAGATCTTCCTGCATTTCGCTGCAATTTTCTAATGCTGCAACTTCTCTGTATACTACTGCATCATCCGCGATAAGCCATATGGAACTTCCGACACTACTAGGTCATTTATATATATTGTGAAAAGCAATGGTCCCATAACACTCCCCTGTGGCACGCCAGAGGTTACTTTAACGTCTGTAGACGCCTCTCCATTGAGAACAACATGCTGTGTTCTGTTTGCTAAAGACTCTTCAATCCAGCCACACAGCTGGTCTTATATTCCGTAGGCTCTTACTTTGTTTATCAGGCGACATCGCGGAACTGTATCGAACGCCTTCCGGAAGTCAAGAAAAATAGCATCTACCTGGGAGCCTGTATCTAATATTTTCTGGGTCTCATGAACAAATAAAGCGAGTTGGGTCTCACACGATCGCTGTTTCCGGAATCCATGTTGATTCCTACATAGTAGAATCTGGGTTTCCAAAAACGACATGATACTCGAGCAAAAAACATGTTCTAAAATTCTACAACAGATCGACGTCAGAGTTACAGGTCTATAGTTTTGCGCATCTGCTCGACGACCCTTCTTGAAGCCTGGGACTACCTGTGCTCTTTTCCAATCATTTGGAACCTTCCGTTCCTCTAAAGACTTGCGGTAACGGCTGTTATAAGGGGGGCAAGTTCTTTCGCGTACTCTGTGTAGAATCGAATTGGTATCCCGTCAGGTCCATTGGACGTTCCTCTGTCATGTCAATATGTCACTCATTGCCAACGTCTTATTATAATACACGTTAAACATTGACTCTGTAGATATTTTCTTGACATTGGGTAAAAGTACAAAATAATACTAGTAGATATGGTGCAGCATCATATAAGGCACAAATGATATGGACTGGAAATCACAGGACCTAAATTTTTACCCCAGGCTAGATAACAGTAGTGTGAGCCTCAGAGTCATAGTTAGTGCAATATATATTATAACGTTATTTATCTCACATCTACCAATCTCCCAAGTCTAATAAATCCATCTAGACCCTCTTTTACCTTGTATTTCTACAGCTAAGAAATGTAATTCACTGGAAGATGGCATTTACAGAATTGTGAGCTCTGGTTTATCTCCACAGATTGGGCGCATATAATTACTCTGTATTGGTTCTTTGTGTATCTACTTTTATTTCGAGAGTTTTACAGAAAATTTTTGTGGAAATCATGCCTGGTAGCAAACTAATTCTTCTTTAATGTCGACTTTTATTTCTTACATTCAAGCTGGATCAGTATGTTATTGGTCACAGACTGGACACCACATACTTTTACAACATGGAGGTAAATTCTTCTGATTACGGACAGTCATAATTCCTTTCTGGCTTTGAAAAGGTAATCCCAACAGCACAAAATTGTGGAAGGAAAGAAGAGAGCAGTAGCATTTAAAATCTGTGATGTTTAACAATGATCTCAAGTTCACAGATCGTACACGTTAAAAGAGGGATGTTTCTGGAAAGGGCCTGTGAATTATTCTCCACAATTGTGTGGTACTGAATTAACATATCAGGATTAAAGTACAGTCACAGTCTCCTCAGAGCAGATGTTCTGGTGCAACTTGTGTGGTTTCTGGACGATGAGCTAATTGCACTGCACCGTAATTTACAGCAGCCTGCTTTGTAGTTAGAAAAAATGCTTTCTTGAACAGGCTCTGACACTGACTTTCTTTCCACAGGCACTGCTCCTGATGGCAGCCTTCGGGCTGACCACGGCTGACTTCCCTCTCCTCTACCAAGTGCCAAAGGTAATCTATGCACCACCAGTGCCTGTTTACGGACCTCCACACCCAGTGTATGGACCACCACCACCACCACCGCCACCACCACCGCCACCACCACCACCACCACCACCTCCACCACCACCCCCAGTAGAGGTGTATGGTCCCCCTACACATGTATATGGCCCACCACCACCCCCTCCACCACCACCACCACCACCACCCCCACCCCCACCTCCACCTCCACCACCACCACCACCACCTCCACCACCAGTGTATGGGCCACCTCCACCAATCTATGGTCCACCTGCACCAGTCTATGGCCCACCTGCACCAGTCTATGGCCCACCCCCACCACCTCCACCACCACCTCCACCACCACCTCCACCTCCACCACCTCCACCACCTCCACCACCTCCACCACCTCCACCACCACCCAAAGTGTATGGGCCACCTGAACCTACTTATTATCCACCACCACCACCACCGCCCCCACCACCACCTCCACCACCACCACCACCACCTCCACCACCACCCAAAGAGTATGGGACACCTCATCCAGTATATGGACCACCACATCCAGCACCAGCTTCGCCACCAGATTTTGCTGGACCACCTGTACCAGTGTTTGGTCCACCTCCGCCACCAACGACGCCACCAGCTGACTATGCTACTCCAGAACCTTCTTACGGAGTACCAGAACATTGAAGACAGTCCGTTTTGTAAGTACAAACTTTGTGGTGTATCACCTTTACTAATATTACTATGAAATACCTGGAAATGATAAAGAGATAAGAGAAAATGAGTGCATTAATGCTTTAATGACTCACATTACTCCACTGCTACCATATGCTTACTTGATTAAGTTCTGAACATTATTAGCAGATTTATACAATTACAGCTAGGAATTTTAGAAAGATATGAGCATGAAGAATGACACATGATGTGGAGAATATAGGAGGAAGTCATACATTAACGATAAAAGCCTATAGTATTTTTCAATTATCTGCGATGCAAGGCAGCAATGTACAGTCTAATTTAAAAGAGCAGATACACCAGAATAGGTTCTAGAAATGAATAGGGTAGATTACCTGTTTCATATCTTCCAAGACTTGATAACGCTATTCATCCCCCATGGATTGTCACTCACAGATAACGCTAGTACTCACAACATCGTCTGTAATTCACTTACCTTTTTACTTATTGGTTTGGCCACACAAACTGCTTTCTGTCTTTTACCCTCGCAATGAGCCTCCTCCATTTTCTTTAGTTTCTCTATTCTTCTCCTGCTAGTTCCAGCGTACTCACATCTCCTCTGACCCCATTAGTCCATCTTAGCTGCATTCTTGGCCTTGGTCTGTTACCTCTGGTGTCTCCTTCCATCACCTGCCTGATGATCTGGTCTTCTCGACGTGCCCATACTACAGGCTCGTCTCTTAATCATAGCCACAATGTCCAGAGATTTGTATGGATCTTGAAACTCTCGGTTTTTCCTTTTCTTCAGACGTCTTCGCTGGTCCAAAAATCTGTCTCAGTATAGCATTCTCAAATGTCAGGAGTTTCTTTCAATCTTTTGAGTCAGAGCCCAAGTCTCTGTTCGATACAGGACCACAGGTTGCATTACCATCCTGTGGATTCTAATGTTCGTGGACCTAGATAGAAGCCGGGAGTTGACCGGTCTTCCGAGTGCAGACGGTCACCTGTGAGCTGCGTGAATACTTGCCGTTATCTCCTGGTCTATCTCCTTGTTTTCTGCCTCAAAATAATTGAACTATTTTACTCTTTCAAGGATTTTACCCTTCACATATAAAAGTCTGTCACCGTCCTCCGTGCTCATTGCGAGGTATCCGTATTTATCTTCAAGCCAGCTCTCGTTGCCTCTTCCGTTAACACTCTCGCCATCAGAACAAGATCTTGCTCATTCTATGCTATTAAAATTACATCACCCTTATTGGCCTAGGTGTTGATGCTTATTCCTAGCTGAAGTCCTGTCTCTAGGCTTGTTACTTTTCTCAGTGCTTTTTTCTAGAACCAGATTAAACCGAAAGGGACAGAGGCAGTCTCCCTGTAGAGCTGCAGTCCTCTCAGTCCGCACCTTTAACTTGTCCGACATCTTTCGTTTCAATTTCATCGTACATGTTGAGTTTTGTATCCATGTTTCTATTCTATTATCTCGCTGGGAACCGGTACCCTTTCCAGTTCTTGCCCGTTCTTAACTGTTCATTCTATGATACACTTTTTGAACGTCCACAAAAAGAAATCTGCGAAATTCCCAGCATTTTTGTAGCACCTGTATTATTATGGGTAGTTGATCTGTGGTTGATTTTCCTTTGCTGAACCCTGCTTGTTGGAATCTAAATACCTCTTCGATGTATGTTGTTAGCCGCTTCAATAGCATATTTTTCATAGCATCTGTATTATTATGGGTGGTTGGTCTATGGTTGATTTTTCCGTTCCCAAACCCTGCTTTTTGGGATCCAAAACCTCCTCGACGTATGTTGTTAGCCGCTTCAACAGTAGCATGTGTGTGATATTATAAGCTGTTTGTAGGAAGGTAATTCCTCTATAGTTGGTGCATCTGATTGGGTTTCCTTTCTTAAGTACTGGGCAGATGACAGACTGCTTCCATTCTGCCAGAAACTTCTCTCTTCTCGAAATTTAAACAGATTAAGTGGTACACTCTCCTCTTGTACGACATCCCTTCCCTCTTTCATGTTCTCTGCAAGTATGGCTTCTATTCGTGGTCCCTTTCCTCTCTTCCGTATTTTTATGACTTCTCCTACCTCTTTCATGCTCGGCAGTTCATTCTCCGTACTGATCTTCTTCTTCTTCTTCTGCTGCTGCTGCTGTTGCAACGCTGTTGATGGTTTTATCCACATTCAGGAGAGTTTCAAAATAATTTCTCCATAATACCATGGATTTCGTTTCGTATGTTATCATTTGTCTTGCATGACCTCTGATCGTGTAAACCCTTGCGTTCTATGGTTTCTTGAAGTACCAGACAGTCCTCTACAAGTCTCTTGTATTGTGTTATCTTGCTATTTGTATACTCTAGTTTTTCTCTCCATGGGGCTTCCTTTGCTTCTCTAGCAGCTTCCACGTATCCCAACCGTATTCTCGCATATTCGTAGTCAGCGACAATACTTCACGCTCTTTTCTCTTGTTGGCTGCACTTGTCATTAAACCGCCTCCTCTTCCTCCTCCTCTCCAACGAGTTCAGCACCTCATCTGCGGCTGTTTGATTCCGGTCTTGAGTTTAGACCATAACTTATCTGCATCATCTGCCTCTCCATCCAGTTTTCGAATTCGATTCCATATTTGTCCTTACTGTGGCCTTCTTTTAGCCGGCCGAAGTGGCCGTGCGGTTAAAGGCGCTGCAGTCTGGAACCGCAAGACCGCTACGGTCGCAGGTTCGAATCCTGCCTCGGGCATGGATGTTTGTGATGTCCTTAGGTTAGTTAGGTTTAACTAGTTCTAAGTTCTAGGGGACTAATGACCTCAGCAGTTGAGTCCCATAGTGCTCAGAGCCATTTGAACCATTTGAGCCTTCTTTTAATATATCTCCGTTTATTTTTCGGTCTGGTTCTCTTCACCTGCAGTTACTGCATTATATCCTTTCACAGACACTCGTCAACTCAAGGTAGTGGTCTGATAATATTTCTGTATCTCTTTCAGATGTTACATTTTTAATACCACCTCTATGTCTATCAACCAATAGCTTGTGGTCTATTTGTTTCTAAGTCTTTTGGTCGGGCGACTTCCAGATTATCTTACAAATGTTTTTACGAGGAAAGTAGGTACTCATAATCCTCGTTATAGTTGTAAAATAATTACAGAGCAGTCACATGTTGCAGAACGAATCATATACTGATTACAATATATAAACCTTAATATTGCTAAATCTCCCTACATGAAGCAGTTGTCTAAATACTTAAGAAATTGGGATCACGAAATTTTATCTTTGACAATATAAAAGGCAAAATAAATCGTAATTTGTAAAATGAAAGTTGTTGGAAAATATTTTTGTAACGATTATGATTAATTCAGAAAGATAGAACACTAGAATAAGGGTCTTTCTTTGTACATCTGCTCCGTCTCTTCACTAAAACCGATAAAAAATGCTAAACTGTAATATAAATCTCTATTAGCAGTAATGTTGCGGTTAGTAAAATTATATCATTTTTTTGTTATGTTGACCAGAATAAAATATTTTTACTGTCTATAATCTCCACACACAAAATGGCAACTTAATTGTCTATAACAAACCTCGACGCCCTACCAGTATAACGTTTCAAGAGACAATTACGTTAATTTTCGTTTTTCTGTGACAGATCGAATTCTCCGAGCAAAAGCACAGGGTGAAAATTATTGAACTATATAAGTAAAATCGTCATAACTTCTGAACGGATTTCGCTATAATGTTCAAACTACACGGTTGCCCGCAGGGCATGATGAGAATTGTATGGTTTGGATTAACGACGAAGCCAGCCCACTTTCATTTGGATGGGTTCGTCAATAAGCAAATCTGGTGTGTTTGGGGACCGAGAATCCGTACTTCGCAATCGAGAAGTCCCTTCACCCTCAACGGGTGACCGTATGGTGTGCAATGTCCAGTCACGGAATAGTCGGTGCGATATTCCTGGATCGTACGGTGGCTGCCGAAAGGCACGTGAAGATTTTGGAAGATAATTTCATCCCCATTATCCAAAGCGATCCTGATTTCGACAAGATGTGGTTCATGCACGACAGAGCTCGATCCCATCGAAGCAGGAGAGTGTTCGATATCCCGGAGGATCGCTTTGGGGACTGCATTCTGGCTCTGTGGTGCCCAGAGGTCACTGCCATGGGCCTCGATTGGCAGCCGTATTCTCCGGATGTGAACGCAAGCGACTCCTTTTTCTGTGGCTATATTAAAGACAAGGTTTGCAGCAGTAACCTCAAGGCCATTGCTGAGCTGCAAACAGCCATTCAGGAGATCATCGACGTAGTCGATGTTTCGACACTTCAGCGGGTCATGCAGAATTTCGCTATTTGTCTGCGCCACAGCATCGTTAGTGATGGCAGGAATATCGAACATGTCATAAGCTAAATCTGAATATCTGTAGTGACGTTTACATGTTGATTAAAGTGTGATCGAGCCGTAGCTTGTAACTAATGTACTTTTTTTTTCATTTAGTTCAATAATCGTCCCCTTGTATATGCCGTGGTGGATCCTTGAGTTAAACGCACTGGGTCTCTGGTGTAGCAAGTACACACTGATAGACCATAAAGCTTCGTATTTTGAATATTGTTCGATTGAGACCCACAAGCACAACCAACGACGGCCGTAATCACCGGAAATTAATATTATGAAACGTTCCTGTTGCGATTTTGACTGGATAAACGTTAATCACTTAATCTTTGGGTAACTTGAAGAACTGACGTAACTAGGCGCAGCTTGATTTATTTGAACAGCTGTAATCTGGTTTCGCCCTTAGAAAGCTTGCACACAAACATCCTGAGCGTCACTATTGTTTTCATAATATAATAATTACTGTAAATTCAAGACAAGTAATATATTTAAACGAATAAAAATGTGTCCGAAACTGTGAATTGTTGAGTTTCTTGAGATAAAGTTAACGAGTGCCTCACGAAGGTGCAAGTGACTTCTTTTCCTTGCCGCCATAGCCTCAATAACTACTGAATAATAACTGAAATGTCATTCGTACATGGTCACTATTGGAAAAATACTATATCAGTTGATCATTTCTCACTTACATTTAATTGATTCCTGTGTTACTAAAGCAACAGAAACCTCAACTTCGCATTTATTCTCTCGCTTGGTTATAAGAATTTCGGATGCTATATAATTCTGCAAATCGAAGTGCAATACGAAGATGTAGCAGCATTGTGAGATGTGCTTTAACCTAGCAGAGTTTGAATACTTACTCAAGGGACCATTGTTCATATCCCCTCCCAGAAAGATGTTCAGTCAAAGAATAATCAGATTTCCATTATGTGTACCACCGACAAAAGTGTAATGATTAAGTTTTTTTTAATTGCATGTATAGACATACAAAAAATTTTAGAAGTTTTGAACCATAAGTTTTGAATTTTTCTTACTTTCCGTCAACAGGCTGTGTCAAATTGGAACACGCGATGACCAGGACGCCGAAACGAAACGAGTGAAGAGGCATCCAGATTCGACTAAGTTGTAAATACGTATAACATCTTGTAAAAAACTGTAAAACAGAAATAAATTCTAAGTCTTTTTTAACAATTTTATCTATTTTATTGCAATTTTCTGCTGTGTAACTGAAGCCAGAGGAGAAAAGTACTGAGACAGCGCACAGGGTGGTCAGAAACAGTTTGAAAAGTTTGTGATGGTGCTGCAGGGTAGGCTATTGTTAAGAATAAAAACCGATACACTGCACCGTCTCCGATGTAAATAGCACTTAAGTTAGCCAATCATGTACTCGCGCTCATAGATAGAAGCAGCCTGCCAGAGACAGAGTCGCCAAACGTATTCTTCGTTAGGTTTCCGCAAATTGAACAAACTATGCTGTTCTCACCTCGCTTGAATTTATCACATCCGAAAAAGGTACATTGCAACTGGTAATGAGCATCTGAACAAGAGCTAACTCATAGACCCAGGATGCCTGTCGCATTTTAGAGCGAGCAAGTGCTTGAATTCGTTCGTGCAACAAACAACCTGATTGGCTAACGTCAATGCAAATGAAATCGGAACAGCGCGACGTATGTCTTTTTCTTAACTATTATTTCTCAGCACAAACTACCCTGCAACACCCTTACAAGCTTGTCAGACTGTATCCCACCACCTTGTATGCCCTCATTCATAATCATCCTGTGTCCATTGCAAATTTTCACAGTTACCTATTGCACCTGCGTGCAGAACCTCACTGATTAATTTTTACACTACTTCATGTAAACAGTGCGGAAGACAGTTGGGTCAAATTCATTATACACTACTCGTCATTAAGACTACTATACCAAGAAGAAATGCAGATCATAAACGGTTATTCATTGGACAAATATATTATACTAGAACTGACATGTGATTACATTTTCACGCATTTGGGTGCATAGGTCCTGAGAAATCAGCACCCAGAACAACCATCTCTGGCCGTAGTAACGGCCTTGATACGCCTGGGCATTGAATCAAACAGAGCTTGGATGGCGTGTACAGGTACAGCCCATGTAGCTTCAACACGATACCACAGTTCATCAAGAGTAGTGACTGGCGTATTGTCACGAGCCAGTTGCTCGGCCACCATTGATCAAACGTTTCAATTGGTGAGAGATTAGGAAAATGTGCTGGCCAGGACAGCAGTCGAACATTTTCTGTATCCAGAAAGCCCCGTACAGGACCTGCAACATGCGGTCGTGCATTATCCTGCTGAAATGTAGGGTTTCACATCTGAAATGTAACGTCCACTGTTCAAAGCGCCGTCAATGTGAACACGAGCTGAACGAGACGTGTAACCAATGGCATCCCATACCGTGACGCCGGGTGAGACGCCAGTATGGCGATGACGAATACACGCTTCCAAAGTGCGTTCACCGCGATGTCGGTTCAAATGGTTCAAATGGCTCTGAGCACTATGGGACTCAACATCGGAGGTCATGAGTCCCCTAGAACTTAGAACTACTTAAACCTAACTAACATAAGGACATCACACACATCCATGCCCGAGGCAGGATTCGAACCTGCGACCGTAGTGGCCGCGCGGTTCCAGACTGTAGCGCCTAGAACCGCTCGGCCACACTGGCCGGCCCTTGGTCTACCCCGACTCCTCTTACCCTCTACAGCTGAACCCATAAGTCTCTTGGGTAACCTTGCTTCTCCCATGCGTGTAGCATGACCCCACCATCTAAGCCTGTTTCGCCCTGACTGCTGCATCTACAGAGTTCATTCCCAGTTTTTCTTTGATTTCCTCATTGTGGACACCCTCCTGCCATTGTTCCCGTCTACTAGTACCTGCTATCTTCCTAGCTATTTTTAATATCTGTAACCTCAACCTTATTGATAAGGTAACCTGAATCCACACAGCTTTCGCTCCCATACAACAAAGCTGATCGAAAGATTGAAAGGTGCACAGATAACTAAGTCTTGGTACTGACTTCCTTCTTGCAGAAGAGAGTAGATCGTAGCTGACCGCTCACTGCATTAGCTTTGCTACACCTCGCTTCCAGTCCTTTCACTATGTTGCCATCCTGTGAGAATATGCATCCTAAGTACTTGAAACCGTCCACCTGCTCTAACTTTGTTCTTCCTATTTGGCACTCACTCCGTTTGTATCTCTTTCCCACTGACATTACTTTCGTTTTCGAGATGCTGATCTTCATACCATAGTCCTTACATTTCTGATCTAGCTCTGAAGTATTACTTTGCAAACATTCAATCGAATCTACCATCACAACTAAGTCATCCGCATATGCAAAACTGCTTATTTTGTGTTCACATATCTTAATTTCATCCAGCCAGTCTATTGCTTTCAATATACGATCTATAAATAATATGAACAACAGTGGAGACAGGTTGCAGCCTTGTCTTACCCTGAAACTACTCCGAACCATGAGCTCAATTTACCGTCAACTCTAACTGCTGCCTGACTGTCTATGTAAAGACCTTTAGTTGCTCGCAAAAGATTGCCTCCTATTCCATAATCTCGTAGAACAGACAATAACTTCCTCCTAGGAACCCGGTCATATGCCTTTTCTAGATCTATAAAGCATAGATACAATTCCCTGTTCCACTCGTAACACTTCTCCATTACATCTACATCTACATGATTACTCTGCAATTTACATTTAAGTGCTTGGCAGAGGGTTCATCGAACACAATCATACTATCTCTCTACCATTCCACTCCTGAACAACGCGCGGGAAAAACGAACACCTAAACCTTTCTGTTCGAGCTCTGATTTCTCTTATTTTATTTTGATGATCATTCCTACCTATGTAGGTTGGGCTCAACAAAATATTTTCGCATTCGGAAGAGAAAGTTGGTGGCTGAACTTTCGTAAATAGATCTCGCCGTGACGAAATAGGTCTTTGCTTTAATGACTTCCATCCCAACTCGCGTATCATATCTGCCACACTCTCTCCCCTATTACGTGATAATACAAAACGAGCTGCCCTTTTTTGCACCCTTTCGATGTCCTCCGTCAATCCCACCTGGTAAGGATCTCACACCGCGCAGCAATATTCTAACAGAGGACGAACGAGTGTAGAGTAAGCTGTCTCTTTAGTGGACTTGTTGTATCTTCTAAGTGTCCCGCCAATGAAACGCAACCTTTGGCTCGCCTTCCCCACAATAATATCTATGTGGTCTTTCCAACTGAACTTGTTCGTAATTTTAACACCTAGGTACTTAGTTGAATTGACAGCCTTGATAATTGTACTATTTATCGAGTAATCGAATACCAACGGATTTCTTTTGGAACTCATGTGGATCACCTCACACTTTTCGTTATTTAGCGTCAACTGCCACCTGCCACACCATACAGCAATCTTTTCTAAATCGCTTTGCAACTGATACTGGTCTTCGGATGACGTTACTAGACGGTAAATTACAGCATCATCTGCGAACAACCTAAGAGAACTGCTCAGATTGTCACCCAGGTCATTTATATAGATTAGGAACAGTAGAGGTCCCAGGACGCTTCCCTGAGGAACACGTGATATCACTTCAGTTTTACTCGATGATTTGCCGTCTATTACTACGAACAGGAAATCACGAATCCAGTCGCACAACTGGGACGATACCCCATCGGACCGCAGCTTGATTAGAAGTCGCTTGTGAGGAACAGTGTCAAAAGCTTTCCGGAAATCTAGAAATACGGAATCAACTTGAGATCCCCTGTCGATAGCGGCCATTACTTCGTGCGAATAAAGAGCTAGCTGCGTTGCACAAGAACGATGTTTTCTGAATCCATGCTGATTACGTATCAATAGATCGTTCCCTTAGAGGTGATTCATAATGTTTGAATACAGTGTATGCTCCAAAACCCTACTGCAAACCGACGTCAATGATATAGGTCTGTAGTTGGATTACTCCTACTACCCTTCTTAAACACTGGTGCGACCTGCGCAATTTTCCAATCTGTAGGTACAGATCTATCGGTGAGCGAGCGGTTGTATATGATTGCTAAGTAGGGAGTTATTGTATCAGCGTAATCTGAAAGGAACCTAATCGGTATACAATCTGGACCTGAAGACTTGCCGTATCAAGCGATTTGAGTTGCTTCGCAGCCCCTAAGGTATCTACTTCTAAGAAACTCATGCTAGCAGCTGTTCGTGTTTCAAATTATGGAATATTCCATTCGTCTTCCCTGGTGAAGGAATTTCGGAGAACTGCGTTCAATAACTCCGCTTTAGCGGCACAGTCGTCGGTAACAGTGCCATCGCCACTGCACAGCGAAGGTATTGACTGCGTCTTGCCGCTTGTGTACTTTACATACGACCAGAATTTCTTCGGATTTTCTACCAAATTCTATTAAAAGCATCTCGCATTGAAGTCCGTGCCAAATTTCGCGCGTCTGTAAATTTTAGCCAATCTTCGGGATTTCGCGTTCTTCTGAACTTCGTATGCTTTTTCCGTTGCCTCTGCAACAGCGTTCGGACCTGTTTTGTGTACCATGGGGGATCAGTTCCATCTCTTACCAATTTATGAGGTATGAATCTCTCAATTGCTGTTGCTAATATATCTTTGAATTTGAGCCACATCTCGTCTACATTTGCATAGACAGTTCGGAAGGAATGGAGATTGTCTCTTAGGAAAGCTTCTAGTGACACTTTATCCGCTTTTTTAAATAAAATTATTTTGCGTTTGTTTCTGGTGGATTTGGAAGAAACGGTATTGAGCCTAGCTACAACGACCTTGTGATCACTAATCCCTGTATCAGTCATGATGCTCTCTATTAGCTCTGGATTGTTTGTGGCTAAGAGGCCAAGTGTGTTTTCGCAACCATTTACAATTCGCGTGGGTTCGTGGACTAACTGCTCGAAATAATTTTCGTTGAAAGCATTTAGGACAATCTCGGAAGATGTTTTCTGCCTACCACCGGTTTTGAACAAGTATTTTTGCCAACATATCGAGGGAAGGTTGAAGTCCCCACCAACTATAACCGTATGAGTGTGTATTTATTTGTTGCGAGACTCAAATTTTCTCTGAACTGTTCGGCAACTATATCATCGGAGTCTGGGGGTCGATAGAAGGGGCCAATTATTATTAATTTACTTCGGGTGTTAAGTATAACCTCCACCCATACCAATTCGCACGGAGTATCTACTTCGACTTCACTACAAGATAAACCACTACTGACAGACACAAACACTCCACCACCAATTCTGCCTAATCTATCTTTCCTGAACACCGTCTGAGACTTCGTAAAAATTTCTGCAGAACTTATTTCAGGCTTTAGCCAGCTTTCTGTACCTATAACGATTTCAGCTTCTGTGCTTTCTATTAGCGCTTGAAGCTCAGGGACTTTCCCAGCGCAACTACAACAATTTACAACTACAATTCCGACTGTTCCTTGATCCAAGCACGTCCTGTATTTGCCATGCACCCTTTGAGATTGCAGCCCACCCCATACTTTCCCGTGGCCTTCTAACGTAAAAAACCGCCCAGTCCACGCCACATAGCCTCCGCTACCTTTGTAGCCGCCAGCTGACTATAGTGAGCTCCTGACCTATTCAGCTGAACCCGAAACCCCACCACCCTATGGCGCAAGTCAAGGAATCTGCAGCCAACACGGTCGCAAAACCGTCTGAGCCTCTGATTCAGACTCTCCACCCGGCTCTGCACCAAAGGTCCGCAGTCGGTTCTGTCAACGATGCTGCAGATGGTGAGCTCTGCCTTTATCTCGTAAGCAAGACCGGCAGCTTTCAGCAAATCAGATAGTCGCTGGAATCCAGAGAGAATTTCCTCAGATCCAAAGCGACACACGTCATTAGTGCCGACATGTGCCACCACCTGCAGCTGGCTGCACTCTGTGCTCTTCATGGCATCCGGAAGGACCCTTTGCACATCAGGAATGGCTCCACCTGGAATGCACACGGAGTGCACACTGGATTTCTTCCCCTCCTTAGCCGCCATATCCCTAAGGGGCCCCATTACGCACCTAACATCGAAGCTCCAAACTACCAATAAGCCCACCCTCTGCGATTGCCTGGACCTTGAAGGCTGAGAATCATCCTCTGAAACAGGGCAGGCAGCTGCATCTGGCTCAGCCAGAGACAGTACCTGAAACCTGTTTGTCAGACGCACCGGGGAGGCTTTCTGATCAGCCTCCGGGAACGTCTTTCGCTGCCTGCCACGCCTTGGAACGACCTCCCAATCAACCACAGGCGAGGGCTCAGCCCCACTGCGGGCAGCAACCGGGGCAACCACAGCGGCAGACCGACCTGGGGACAGATGGGACGAGATGGACATCCCCGTGATACAGTGGTGCTCATTGGCAACAGCCTGAAGTTAAGCGACCGAAGTCAGCGCCGCCTTCAGCTGTGAGCGAAGGGATGCCAACTCAGCCCTCATCCGAACACAGGAATCACAGTCCCTGTCCATTCTAATCGAAGTTGAACAACAGTTACTGAAACACGAGTCCGTGCCTAGATAACGCAAGGGAAACACTCAAAGGATGTATGAACTAACATGAACAAATGCCTAACGACTGCGCTACAATCTGCCTGAATTTACGATTACAGTAACTAAAACTCGAAATTATACCTCCTATACGAAACTCACACGGAATATAAGTAAGAATCTACGAAGTAAACACAGAAAAGAAGCTATATACGTATCTTTCTGCGCTGTCGATGTGCACCAACTGGGAGCTCAGGCCACACTGGTCTCTGAGAGCCTACTAGACAGACAAGTGCCACTGACGTATCAAATCAAAACAAATGCCTAACGACTGCGCAACAATCTGCCTGAATTTACGATTATAGCAACTAAAACTCGAAATTTCACCTCATATACGAAACTCACACGCAATTTAAGTAAGAATCTACGAAGTAAACACAGAGAAGAAGCTATATACGTATCTTTCTGCGCTGTCGATGTGCACCAACTGGGAGCTCAGGCCATTATTTGCCGTAAGCTAAAGATCTAGTCCTGACAACCTCTAAGAGGCCTAAAACCATACTGATTTTCATCCAATTTGTCCTCAACTAATACTCGTACCTTCCTTTCAACAATACCTGAGAAGATTTTACCCACAACGCTGATTTAAGAGATACCTCTGTAGTTGTTACAATATTTTCTGTTTCCATGTTTAAAGATTGGTGTGATTACTGCTTTCATCCAGTCTGATGGAACCTGTCCCGACTCCCACGCCATTTCAATTATCCTGTGTAGCCATTTAAGACCTGACATTCCACTGTATTTGATGAGTTCCGACTTAATTTCATCCACCCCAGCCGCTTTATTGCACTGTAATCTATTGACCATTTTCTCCACTTCCTCAAATGTGATCCTATTTCCATCATCATTCCTATCCCATTGTACATCGAAATCTGAAACATTACTGATCGTATTTTCACCTACATTGAGCAACTCTTCAAAATATTCCCTCCATCTGCCCAAGGCATCAACAGGATTCACCAGCAGTTTTCCTGACCTGTCCTAAATACATGTCATTTCCTTCTTAACTCCCTTTCGAAGACTGCTAATTGCACTCCAGAATGGTTTTCCAGCAGCTTGACCCAAAGTCACAAGTCACAATATATATAAATGACCTGGTAGATAGTGTCGGAAGTTCCATGCGGCTTTTCGCGGATGATGCTGTAGTATACAGAGAAGTTGCAGCATTAGAAAATTGTAGCGAAATGCAGGAAGATCTGCAGCGGATAGGCACTTGGTGCAGGGAGTGGCAACTGATCCTTAACATAAACAAATGTAATGTATTGCGAATACATAGAAAGAAGGGTCTTTTATCGTATGATTATATGATAGCGGAACAAACACAGGTAGCAGTTACTTCTGTAAAATATCTGGGAGTATGCGTGCGGAACGATTTGAAGTGGAATGATCATATAAAATTAATTGTTGGTAAGGCGGGTACCAGGTTGAGATTCATTGGGAGAGTGCTTAGAAAATGTAGTCCATCAACAAAGGAGGTGGCTTACAAAACACTCGTTCGACCTATACTTGAGTATTGCTCATCAGTGTGGGATCCGTACCAGATCGGTTTGACGGAGGAGATAGAGAAGATCCAAAGAAGAGCGGCGCGTTTCGTCACAGGGTTATTTGGTAACCGTGATAGCGTTACGGAGATGTTTAATAAACTCAAGTGGCAGACTCTGCAAGACTGGCGCATTGCATCGCGGTGTAGCTTGCTGTCCAGGTTTCGAGAGGGTGCGTTTCTGGATGAGGTATCGAATATATTGCTTCCCCCTACTTATACCTCCCGAGGAGATCACGAATGTAAAATTAGAGAGATTAGAGCGCGCACGGAGGCTTTCAGACAGTCGTTCTTCCCGCGAACCATACGCGACTGGAACAGGGAAGGGAGGTAATGACAGTGGCACGTAAAGTGCCCTCCGCCACACACCGTTGGGTGGCTTGCGGAGTATAAATGTAGATGTAGATGTAGATGTAGAGTCTCCAACCTGTTTCCAAAATCTTCCCAAGATTTCTTCTTGGATTCTGCAATTATCTGTTTGGCTTTGTTTCTTTCTTCAACATAACTTTCTCTATCAAAATGGTTCAAATGGCTCTGAGCACTATGGGACTCAACTGCTGAGGTCATTAGTCCCCTAGAACTTAGAACTAGGTAAACCTAACTAACCTAAGGACATCACAAACATCCATGCCCGAGGCATGATTCGAACCTGCGACCGTAGCGGTCTTGCGGTTCCAGACTGCAGCGCATTTAACCGCACGGCCACTTCGGCCGGCCCTTTCCCTGTCTACCTGAGTTCTAGTATGTACCCATTTTTGATACGCCTTCCTTTTCCTTTTACAAGCTGCCTTGACTGTGTCATCCCACCAAGCTGTTTGCTTCATCCTACCTTTACACACTACTGTTCCAAGACATTCTTTAGCCACTTGTAGTACTGTGTCCCTGTACCTTGCCCATTCCTCTTCCAATGACTGTAATTGACTACATTCAACTAACTGGTACCTTTCTGATATTACTGTTATGTACTTGTGCCTGATTTCCTTATTCTGAAGTTTCTCCACTCTTCTCCTCCTACATATGGACATGACCTCCTGCACTTTCGGCCTAACAATACCAATTTCACTGCAGATTAAATAGTGATCAGTGTCATCAAAGAATCCCCTGAATACACGTGTGTCCCTCGCAGCCATCCTGAATTCCTGATCTGTTATTATGTAGTCAATGACACATCTGGTTCCCTTGCCTTCCCAGGTATACCGGTGAATGTTCTTATGTTTAAAAAAGGAGTTTGAGATTACTAAGCCCGTACTGGCACAAAAATCCAAGAGTTGTTATCTGTTCCTGTTGGCCTCCATATCCTCTCCAAATTTACCCATAACCTTTTCATACCCTTCTGTTCGATTTCCTATTCTGGCATTAAAATCACCCATGAGCAGAACACTGTCCTTGTCCTTTACTCTAAAAACTACTTCACTGAGTGTGTCATAAAAACTATCCATCTTATCTTGATCTGTCCCTTCACAATGTGAATATACTGACACAATCCTAATTTTCTTGCTAGACACTGTCAAATCTATACACATCAGTCGTTCGTTTACATACCTTATTGCAACTACGCTGGGTTCCATTTCTTTCCTGATGTAAAGCCCTACACCTCATTGTGCTATTCCTGCTTTGACTCCTGACCGGTAGACCTTGTATTCTCCCATTTCCTCTCCTTTCTCACCCTTTACACGAATGTCACTAACAGCTAAAAGTCCAACCCCATCTTACTTGCAGCCTCTGCCAGCTCTACCTTCTTCCCAGAGTAGCCCCCATTGTTATTAATAGCTCCCCATCTCGTTACCATTCGTTTGCCGAGTCGTATCTTAGGAGTCCCTGGTTTGTCAATTAGAGGTGGGACTCCGTCACCTCTAAACGTCCGAGGCATTTTGCTCTGATTGTTGCGAGCATCATATTTAAATTACCAGGGAAGCAGGGTGCTAGCCTTACTTGCCCCGGGTCCTATTGAGTTTTACTCCTAACGGTTGAGGGACTAACCGGTGCGTTTGGTAGTCTTTGCCGTCTGAGCACAAAGGTGACCACGACTCAGAATATGTCCGAGATGCCCAGCCTTATTCGAAAGTAACTGGTATCCCGACTGTCAGGACCACTTACTTGGCCACCCATACGATGCCCGTGGTTCATGAACTAGGACATGACAACAGGAACCCACACCCTGAACCACAGATGGCAACCTGATATGTCACCAAACTATAGTTTTCCACGATTGGTTGGAAGAACTCTCTGGACAGTTTGAACGAATAATTTGGTCACCCAGCTCGCTTGACACAATCAAGTGCTCAGTTCGTGGACAGCAACCTGCATCGGCAACAGTTTTGCAATTATGGGCGGCTATAAGAAGAGCATATCTCTACATTTCTGCAGGAGACATCCAGCGACTTTTTGAATTCATGCCAAGTGCAGTTGCTGCACTACTCCAGGAGGAAGGTGGTTCAACACAATATTAGGAGGTATCCCATAGCTTTTGTCAACTCAGTGTAATTTTCAGTTTAATGTTTCCAGAACGGATCTAACACTCTCTTGAGTGTACGCTGTTAACGAAGGTGTGTAGAAGAACGCCTAGAGGAGGGAAATCAGAAGAGACGTACTACAGCGGTGTGGTAGTAAGGAAACGGTTGCGTTATGCGTTTGCGCAGAGAAGCACGGAGAATACATTTTGGCGTAGCCACTGTGCTGTCTACCTGTGCCACACTGCACGCTCCAGCCGATGTCTATCGTGGTAACGGGCAACACTGGGGCGAGCGTCATATCGAGCCACTGCTTCTGCTGCTGACTGTCCATATCTAAAATCATATATGTACATGCTGGAAAAACCATCACTGTCGTTTTCAACGCAATACTTAGCTTGTTTGGTGTATGTCACCCATAATGATCTAATAATCATTTCTTAAATATCGTAGAAAGCATGGGGACAAACAGTTCAAGAGAAAAATTTCAGTGGTATGTTGAAAATGTAACTCTAAAACATCAATTCTTGATTTGTGTGACCATAGTGTCCGTAGTTACTTTTATAATCCAAGAGGGTATTTTTGATCCGTCGATTCAAATAAAAAATGCTTGATTTTTTCAGCAGACGCGTCTCGCTTTATTTAGGTAAAGCATCATCAGTGGTCTGTAATATCCTTATTTACAATTTTATTTGCTTTTTAGATCGAAAAACAGTCCGTTCAGAATGGGTTGATTTGTACTTATGGTGATTTTTCGCCTGATTTCTCGCTTATATCAAGAAATACCGTCTGCTAGCACACCCTTGTTTCTCTGTGTTAGACATTGATAATTTTGGTCTAATTTTTAGATGTTCTGCAACACTATGCATTTCTCACAACGCACTTTTATGTATACCACTGTATTCTGTTTGTTTTTGTGCTTCAAGTAAGTGTTGCTGTTTGTGATTTGTAGTGTTGCCAACATAACCTTTCACTAGTTTGTCTTTGACTTACAACATTTTTTAATTAGATTATTGTATGTCTGTAATTCTGTTTATTTATGTTTCTGTGTATTTATGTACTGTGTAAGAGTAGAGAAGGAATATAGTCTGATTTCCAATATTTATCTGGTCATTGAGCAACTGTTTTTTTTGTTTTTTTTTTGTTTTGTTTTAATGCTTTTTGTATGTGGACGTTTTCTTGGAAATGGAGGAGGTCTCTGTCTTTACTAATTTTTATGATATTCACATCGTTTTCAATATTGCTTGGTCTATGGTGTTCATCTTTCAGATGATTTGCAAATGTTGAATGATTTGTACCGTATTTGAATGCTCTGATGTGTTCTTTATATCTTGTATCAAATATCCTGCCAGTCATTCCAATGTATATCTTCTCACAATCTGTGCAACTGAGCTGATAGATACCACATTGTTGGTATCTGTCTGGTTGTGATTTTAGTTTTGGGATATGCTTTTGTATGGAATTGTTTGTTTTGTAAGCATTGTTTATGCCTTATTTTTTGAATATGTTTCCTAATTTATGAGTGAATTTAAAAGTGTTTAGGGGGATCCTGTTCAGCCTAAACACTTCTAATTACCAGAGACAGTTACCCATTATAAAACAAATAGCATTAAAATAGACACAAAGAAACAATGGTAGACAAACTAAACAAAAAGTAGAGACAAATAATGAAAAATCTAACTGAACCACACTAATTCATACTACTTGCACTAGAACAAAAAAATGGCATACAATGACCTACCACATAAATTCATTCATAAAATAGGAAACATATTCAAAAAACAAGGCATAAACATTGCTTACAAAACAAACAATTCCATACAAAAGCACATCCCTGAACTAAAATGAAAACTGGACAGATACCAACAGTGTGGTATCTGTTAGCTCAGTTGCAGAGATTGTCAGAAGATATACATTGGTATGACTGGCAGGACAATTGACACAAGATATAAAGAACACGTCAGAACATTCAAATACAGTACAAATCATTCAACATTTGCGGACCACC
Source organism: Schistocerca americana (assembly GCF_021461395.2). Classification (NCBI taxonomy): domain Eukaryota; kingdom Metazoa; phylum Arthropoda; class Insecta; order Orthoptera; family Acrididae; genus Schistocerca; species Schistocerca americana. Next base: position 649,806,673 of record NC_060122.1, read on the forward strand.
ACCACCACCACCACCTCCACCTCCACACCATAGACTAATCAATATTAAAAACGATATGAATATCATAAAAATCAGTTAAGACAGATACTTCCTCCCTTTCCAAGAAAACGTCGACATACAAAAAGCATTAACACAAATTAAGCAGTTCCTCGATGACCAGATAAATTTTGGAAACCAGACTCTGTATAGAATAACTGATGAAATTACATGAAAAAGGATTTCCATTCTTCACCCCCTCCCACTCTCCCACAAGCCGCCCTCCCCCCCCCCCCCCCCCCCCACACACACACACAGTTTCATATCACTTCTCGCTCCTCATCTTCTCCTGTAACTCACACTCCACCACACTGCTATATACTTATGTCCACTCATCATGGTTTCGCCCTCCCATAAAAAAATCTCTCTCCATGGCTATTGCTTCTCTACTCTTACACAGTACATAAATACACAGAAACATAATTAAATAGAATTACACACATTCAGTAATGTAATTTAAAAAACAAGATGGTGTAGGTGGAAACGTTATGTTGGCAACACCACAAATCACAAACAGCGACACTTACTTGTAGTACAAACACAGAACACAGTGGTGTGCATAAAAGAGTGTCGTGAGAAATGCGTAGTGTTGCAGAACGTCTAAAAATTAGACCAAAATCATCAGTGTCTAACACGGAAAAACAACGATGTGCTAGCAGACGGCATTTCCTGATGTAAGCGAGAAATCAGCCTAAAAATCACCGTAAGTTCAGATCAGCCTATTCTTAACGGGCTGTTTTTCGATCTTAAAAGCAAATCCAAATGTTAATAACTTAATTACAGACCACTGGTTATGCTTTACTTCAATAAAGCGAAACGCGTCTGGTGGAAAAAATCACGCATTTTTGTATTTGCAACGACGGATCAAAAACACACTCATGAATCTAAAACATAACTCTCACTAAATTCAATCATGCGAATGTATCATCAACTGTTCCTTCTTAAATTAATAAAATTATATATTCCCTCAAGAATAAAAATATCTTGTTTTGATGTGTTTCCGTAAGAGTACCAAGGGTCTGTTCTCATATAATAAACACAGTCTTATCTGAAATACGTAATTCATCACTAACTCAATGCATTTTTCCAGACAGACTCAAATACGCTGTTTTTAAACCTCTCTTTAAGGAATGTGATAAGAGAGATATTAACAACTACCGATCAGTTTCATTTCAGACATCATTTTCCAAAATATTTGAGAATGCGATGTATTCTAGTATAGTATCTCATCTTGGCAGCAATAATATCCTAAGAAAATCACAGTTTGGGTTTCAGAATAGTTGCTCCATGAAAATGCCACTTACATCTTCACTTACCACGTTTTACAAGCATTGAATAGTATAACAGCACGAGTAGGTATTTTCTGCGACCTATCTAAGGCTTTTGACTGTGTGAATCACAAAATTCTGCTAGATAAATTGAAGTTTTATGGGATTGTGGTGTTGCTGACCAATGGATAATGTCATATCTAACCAAAAAAGTGCCGGAAATTATACTCAGTAATTGTATCAATACAGTTTGGCATGATTCTGAATGGGGAGAAATAGCGTATTGAATTTCGCAAGGCTCAGTCGTAGGCCCACTATTGTCCCTCATATACATAAACGATCTTCTGCTTACTATAGATATGACACTAGTATTGTAATCAATCCAAGTATACGTGGAAAGCAGAACAACTGTAGCCAATGTTCTCAAATGTATCAGTGACTAGTTTTCTGTGAGTGGTCTCATCCCCTCCCTAATTTTAAAAAGACACAACCAGAGCCGGACTTAGGCGTGTACAAACGTTGCGGCCGCACAGGGCCCTAAACTTCTTCAGGTCCCGCGCAAAGCATTAGAAAGTAATTTGAAAACTGTCACTCATAATTTTATTATTACAGATAAATTGAAGAAATAAAGTAAGGCGTTCCTGAAACTACTTTTATTTGTAATGTAATTCAAGTAAAAACCCATTGTGATACGACTACAGCCTATGGACTATATCTCAGAAAATTATGCCTGCATCAGAGTCGTGGGAACCAGGGGCTATGATATTGATGTGATATAGAAGATATATCTATAGTCAACACATGACTATTGCTCACGCGATTCATTGTTTCTCAGTGCCTCTCCGAACCATTTCCACTCATTCTGCCTAACAATCGAGCATTACATTTTTACTTCAGCAGGTATTTCCCACAGAATGATTTGTTCATTGTCGTCAGTTTAAAGCTCTAATACTTTTCCAGTTCATACCGTTTCACTTTTTGTGTGTGTACTCTGTACGAAGATGCAATGTTTTTGGCTGTCATGTAAAGTCCAAAATAGAGAAATGTCTCGCGAAAGAGATAGATTTGGAAAATACTATACAGGTGCTCAAAAGATCAAGAAGAACATGAACAGTTTCTGAACTGGCAAAAAAGTGCTTTCGAAAAATTTCTTTGACCAGCGATTTCAGACACTAAAGTGTGGTTAAAGGGCAATGCCCTAGATACAAGTGAACATGAGGCATTGGAACGCGGACCTCCTGCTGTCTCACACTGAGGGAGGCCTAGCAGTAGCAGTTGTGACGTAATCACAAATTCGGGCCCAGGCACGTGGCCTAATACTTTAACATCCTCCATGACAAATGTAAGTGTTCGGAAGGGCCCTGCTAAAATTGTAAATTTTAAGTATCTCTTAAATGGGAACAGAAGAAAGTTTCAAACTCATTTTTACATAAGGACATAATCAAACATAGGAAAAAAAGGGGTCCTAATGGCTTGTGTATTCGAAATTTACCGACAATTTTTGTTTTGTTTTTGTTGTAAACTTTTTTTGATCTCGAAACTTCCTGGTAGATTAAAACTGTGTGCCGGACCGAGACTCGAACTCGGGACCTTTGCCTTTCGCGGGCAAGTGCTCTACCATCTGAGCTACCCAAGCACGACTCACGCCCCGTCCTCACAGCTTTACTTCCGCCAGTACCTCGTCTCCTACTTTCCAAACTTCACAGAAGTTCTCCTGCGAACCTTGCAGAACTAGCACTCCTTCGAACATGCTGTACGTGATGGACTTTGTAACTGGGTTCATTTAGGAATTCGGCTTTAAGAGCATGAACAATCATTTAACTACATACACTGAACAAAAAATGGATTGAATGTAAGGTACGTTTGTAACAAAAAAGCGGTATTAGTGAAATTGACCTTTAAGTACTGGAAAAAGGGGACCAACATTTGTGTCTGGTTCTAAAAAGAATTGTACTCACCGTCAGGTACCTAGTTCAATGTAATACATCGGTAAGGGGAACCAGCGACAAGTTCTATCGAGAAAATAATGGTATTTTTCTTTATTTGATCGACATGATAGCAGGATTTGACCCTGTTTTCCAGGAACATTTAAGGCGGATAAAAACTCGAGAAATTCATGAGCATTTTCTGGGGAAAACATTCCAAATGAGGTCATAAATTTTCTTGCCAACAAAGTAAAATATAGCGTTGTTAATTTTGTAAAAAAAGTAAATATTTTTCTGTCGTACTTGGCTGTACTCCTGATACCAGCCACAATAAACAAATGACATTGTTATGTTTGTAAATTTATCAGAAGAAGCAGTGACTTTAGAAGAACACTTCTTCGATTTCCTGAACGTCACTTCAGCAACAGGAGAAAGTTTGTCTGAAACCGTTTTTATCGAAACTATATCAACTAGGGCGCAATATTCATGATTTCAGAGTCCAAAGTTACGGTACAGCGCAAATACGGAAGATTATTGAAATGGTGTTCAAGCCATAACCCTAAAGTGCAATCCCTGAGCATTTTGTATGCCTTGTGCCAGCCACAATCTTAATCTTGTGTTATCAGTTGCGGCAAAATATGTAGCAAAATCACTCACATTTTTTTTGCTTAATTCAAAGAATATACACTGTTTTCGGTGCATCCACTTAGAGATGGGAAACCGTATTGAACAGGCTACCAACTTTAAGTGTGAAGCAGCTTTCAGATATTCTATGGGAAAGTAGGTTGGGGAATGCCAAAACAATAAGGTATCGGACAAGAGAAATCAGAGATGCCCTTCTTGAGATGAACAACAGCACGGTTGAATCGAAAACAATGAGCGAAGCACACTCGCTTGCTGTGAACGAAATAGAAAGCTTTGAATTTATTGTAGGCGTTCTCATTTGGTGTGTCCTTCTCTTTGCCGTTAACGCAGCAAGTAACGCACTTTCTCTTAAAGTGTAAGCGGGTGGTGGATAGGAATTAATAACTCACTACTATACATCGAAAAAAACTTGTAAATGTTCAGCATGTAACAATATTTACAAATTAATTTATGATGTGATTTTAAAATAAATCGTACCACATGATTACGATTTATCGTGCAAATAGGTCTGTGGAACATGAAACTAACTAACTAAGAAACACTTCAGTGGCTAAGTACTCTCACGATAGCTAAAGTAACATCAAAATCAACGCTAAGTGTTCTTCGTGCACCACAGTGTGTATGCTGCATAAATACGTGACAGAGTGACACTTTTCGTTGGAGAGTGACGTGATATACTGCTCCTTGCACTGCACGTCGTTATCCTCCATTTTATATGGACACCGCTATAGCAGCTGTAGCAGTTGGGAACGGACCCGTCAGGTGCCCTAACCGAAAGTCGCCACTCTACCCCACAGTTTGCTTGGATCAAGGGCATGGAATATTTTATCGATGGACCCACGACGCTGCTTAAGGACAGTTCTTCGCGGGTATTAGGCTGCGGTTACAGCGCGATTTTGCCAGCAGGATTCGAGCAAGAAAAAATACGGCAGGAATTTTAGTAAGTATCATGTCCATAGAGAGGAGGAAAAAATTCAGGGTACTAGCAGTCAGATAGCCTGGTACAAGCACTGGAGAAGCAACTTCTTGAGAACAGCAATAGACAGTACTCTGATAGACAGTAATTAAGTATTCGTACTTCCATTTATTACTCGCGTCGTCGAAGTCAAAGACGGAAGAGTAAATGGTGAATCCACCGTAAACATTAAGAGTTGAAGGAATATTCCGACATATTTTCTTTTCAGTGATTTTGAATATGAGTTAATTCATTCGAAAAACTGTTATTTATATTCAAAACTGACGTTTCTGAAACAAATATAGTGATCAGGGATTGTTCGTTTCGATTGTTCTAGCAGCTGTGACAGATACATTGATGTGGGATGCTATGTCCACTAAGAATATCAATTTTTTTTTCAAAACATCTGACCTAGAGATAAAAACTTTACACATAGACATTGAATTTGCCTCAGTCAAAACCTTTTGCCAAATGCATGTTCTACGAGCATTTCAGTAAAGCGTACTATACGACAAGATTTTAATAAATTCTGTTTTCCTTTTGTTTTATTTTACCCAGATTTATTACGGCCTTTTGTAAGATCAATATTTGCAATGAAAAAGAAATAAGAAGACATGAGTTTTTCACAAAAATGACAACTTTATATCTATTAATTAACATATATTTGATGAAAATTATGCTTAAAAGACTTAAGTATTCAAAGTGAACAGGAAAAACGAGGAAAATGACCGAAACGATACTCCACAAGAGAAACAAAAATTACGAGTCTAGAGCGTACCGTTTTCTTCTTCACAGAAATACTCGTAGATCGTGTTTCTTCGTTTAAAAATTTGGGTCGGCCATGAACCGAACCTGGGTCGCACCGAACCTGGGTCGCCCAAGTACCCAAGCAAGCATTCTATCAGAGCCACGCGGAGCACTGGAAACTTGTTCTAGCATTAGCGAATTAATCATGCTTGGAAAACTTCAGTTCAATTTGCTCAAGAATTTTCGAGAGTTTTGTCGAATTGCTTTCGCAGACTGATATTTCAGTTCTGAACATTACGAAACAATACGTATACAAAATTACAAAAATTCAACTGCTGTGTGGTCTTCTTGTTAAACGGTGCAGTTCTGTTTCTATCGCGTTTCTTCCATCTCGAATACTGCAGGAAAAATCGCAAGTGCAGCCTTAACTTAAAGCTCGGAGTAAATGGTATTCCAGCGCCACATAAAGCTTGCAATATACTCGTACTTGTTACCAGTGGCGGAAGACTCTGGAATTGTAAAGTATGGTACCTCTAGTCGTAGTTGTTCGACAGATTACCAAACACGCTTGTCACTGGCAACTATCCTAGACACTGGGGCAGGATATCTCGGCGCATCGCGTCGTTGATCAACTGTTTCTAAATACATGAAATATATTCGCATTTGTGAATATGGAAAACCATCAGCTGTACAACGGAATGACGACAAGGAACACTGCTCGGTATTTCGGAATAACACCGGTACTGCAATATCGTATCGTTTCTAAAGGCGGTCATACAGTTTAACGAACTGAAAACAGAGATACTCAGAAATGTTGTTCAAGCTCAGATTGCAAAACAAGAACGACAAAAGCGATGGAAAAAAAGGCCCTCACCGTTTCAAAAGATATATCGTGGAAGTCACCCGCAATCATTTAAGGTAGCCGGCCGAAGTGGCCGTGCGGTTAAAGGCGCTGCAGTCTGGCACCGCAAGACCGCTACGGTCGCAGGTTCGAATCCTGCCTCGGGCATGGATGTTTGTGATGTCCTTAGGTTAGTTAGGTTTAACTAGTTCTAAGTTCTAGGGGATTAATGACCTCAGCAGTTGAGTCCCATAGTGCTCAGAGCCATTTGAACCATTCATTTAAGGTATCTATGGGTAAAACGAAATCTAGACATTCGAACAGTTTTTAAACCATTTCTTCCAAAAGTGGCCACAGTGCTTTAAGCATTCCGGCTCTCGCTCGTTACCTCTTACTGGATTTTGTAGTATGACGTGTCTTAATAACTCAAGAGTATTTCTTAAAAAAGACTGGGATTAAGGCCTCTGTGTGTGACTGCTTACAAATTAGAAGCTTATCATCCTAAATTCAAAGCACGCAATCAATCGTGTGCCCATATGACATACTGTTCACTTCAGTCATAATGTAAAATGGCCTTTATTTCTGTCATAGTCTGAAAGTGCTGTATACGTTGCTATGCCCTGGACACTGGATTTCACTGCAGTATCTTAAAGATCTTTCTCACAGTAATTCGTATATACCACTTGTGCCTGTTTGTCACAGGATTGCGGATGGTGTATTATTGTAGGTTATGCCAATGTCAAACTTTTGTAAATAAGTGAAGTTCATGGTTCGTGTTGTTCCTGTCCAAATAAGATGAAAACATGTAGTCAGAAGACTGTGCAGACTGTGTATTTTTATAAATAATAAATGGTCTGTTAACCATGTCGCCAACTACCGGCAGTGGTCTGACGTCTGCGCATAAACCTGCACGTCATCCAAAGACATACGGTGTATTAGTCATACCATGAAAACTTAAGAACCGCGTACACTACTGACATGAATCAGAGAAGCAGAAATTGTAAAAGCTGTAGTGGTGTATTCCTTCCGTTTTCGCTCAGATGTAACAATAACAAGAGTGGATCTGATTTACGAATACTGTCCAAACATCGTAGATTAGAAGGACTAAAACGTACTTGCAGGTAGAAACTATATGAATACTGAGCCTGTGCTAATTAAAATCAGTGAAAGTTTTCAGTGTGTTATTAGCATCACTCTGATTGGGTCATTGTCAGACTACAAATCCAATGATCTTCGGGTTTAATCCTCAGTCAGCTCTAGGATATTTTTCTGGACTTATCGGTTGATCACCTTTAGTTATGTTTTGTGAGTCTGAAAAATAGCGAAGTGCACCGTCGTTAGTAGACCATGGTAAACTGACTGCCGGACGTAGTGGCCGTGCGGTTCTAGGCGCTGCAGTCTGGAACCGAGTGACCGCTACGGTCGCAGGTTCGAATCCTGCCTCGGGCATGGATGTGTGTGATGTCCTTAGGTTAGTTAGGTTTAATTAGTTCTAAGTTCTAGGCGACTGATGACCTCAGAAGTTAAGTCGCATAGTGCTCAGAGCCATAAGCTCGCTGGATATGTCAGTTCAAATGGTGGAGGAAGGGAAAGTCATACAGACTCTAATAGAACTGTACTCAGTGAAGCACACCCCGTTCAAATACTCCTTCGGATTGATAACAATAACTTACATCTACATACACATTTACATGCTACAAGTCACTCATTGGCAAATAGTGTATTATTATTTTTGTACCCTCAGCGACATACATAAATACATGAAAAAGCTATTGTCTTTCACTTACAGTATGAACAAGTGGTGATGCATCTTTGGAATCACTTTAGAAATCAGTTTCTCAGAATCTCAACAGTAATTTCTCTTCATGAGGCGCAGTGTGTTCATGATAAGGTTTCGAAATGCAGATTGTCTTCGTACCTAATAAGGCTGGTGATGAGTTGCGCTAATTTTCTGAGACTTTGTGTATCGGTTCTATTCGACAAGTAACCAAGTGAGGACAACAGTAATCAGTCGATCAAGACTGTAGTCTTTTAAGCTGCTTATTCTTCAGAGTTATGTCAGCAATTCTGCTCGACACGAGCTCTCCCCTCCTCTAACGCGTTCATCCATTTTAAAACTATTCTGACGGGCAACCCAAATATGCACACCACACAAAAAGTTAGTCACTCCCAGCAGACATCACCGTGTGACATCGTTCCCACCTTTGACAACGGCCTTAGTTTGACAAGAAACTGGGTCCACGTGTTTCTTTATGCATGCTATATTCAGCTCAAGCCATTCGTTGATGTTTAGAGCAACCATATTGAGGGGATATTGATAGCTAAGTAATGAGGAGTAGTGGAAATGAGAGCAGCGAGAAACTTAACATCAGAATTGGGAATCTTGAAGTACATAAAGTTAAGGAAATACAGTACGTAGGTACCAAAACAGCACATCACGGACGGAGCCGGGAGTGCATCAAAAGCAGACTATCAGTGGGAAGAATGGCATTCCTGGCCAATAGAGGTCTACTAGTATCAATTAAATTGAGGCAGAAATTTCTGAGAATGTACGTTTGGAGCACTGTATTGTATGGCAGTGAGACATGGACTGTGAGAAGACTTGAACAGAAGAGAATGGAAGGATTTGAGATGCGTTGCTACAGAAGAATGTGTGGTAAAGTTCAGAGATCGTGACGCTGCGCCCAAGGCGCCAACGCACCGCAGGTGTTACCGAGGTCTCGCTGTAATACGCAACAACGAAGGCTAAAGAAGACTCGCCCTCCGAAGTCCACGAGAAAGATAAGGCCCTCGAGAAAGAAGGCCGCGGTGAGTACGTCACAGCAACGTGACACCTGAGGTATTACGAGTGCGAGCAGCTATCTCTTGCGGAGAACGAGTAACTATTTCATACGAGTTTAATTGTACGTTTAAATGCACGCAAGCTCTCGGTAACACACGATAAAATTTAGACTTTTAGGGGACTCCTCATCATTAACGTATTGATTTCCTGTGGGCCTTGCACAGAAGTTCCCAAGTATGGTGGACAAGACGACAGTACGACGTCACGAGTACATTGCGGGGCCCCGGGCGCCCTCGCACGAAGGTCAGTATAGAGCCGAGCATGGATGCGCTCTACCACAATTCGTGACCTCCGCTGAAACAGTCACCATCATCGAGTAGGATGGCAATACACTTTTATAACTGTTCAAAGTTGTGCTTCAAGAGAAGAGTTTGTGATTGTGTGCATCAAGGATGCTTTAATAGTCAATGGCAGTAAATTTGGAAATTTGTGGCAAGGTCTTATGGGACCAAACTGCCGAGGTCATCGGTCCCTAAACTTACACACTACTTAATCTAACTTAAACTAACTTACGCTAAGGACGACACACACACACCCATACCCAAGGGAGGACCTCGAATGTGGGCAGCCGCGCGGACCGTGACAAGGTTCTCCAGACCGCGTAATGACAGCAGTAAATATTCTACACAGCAGTGTGGCAAAGGACTATACCAAGTTAAGTAAATGTTTTTGAGAGTCATATAATAAAATTAACTAATATTTCATATGTAGTAGTTCAGATAAGCCTTATCCCAGAGCAATGAATGAACCCACAGTTTCTCGGCGTCGTAACAGAATGTTGAAAATTAGGGGGACTGTCAAGGTAAGAAATAAGGGGGTTCTCCACAGAATCGGTTAGAAAAGGAATATATAGGAAACACTCACAAAAAGAAGGGACAGGATGATATTACATCTTTTCAGGCACCAGGAAATAACTTTCATGGTTCTAGAAGGAGCTGTAGAGGGTAAAAATTGTAGAGGAAGACAAAGACTGGAATGCATACAGCAAATAATTGAGGACCTAGGTTGCAAGTGCTACCATAAAGGTTGGAACAGAAGAGATATTCCTAGTGGGCTACATCAAACCAGTCAGAAGACTATGACCCAAAAAAAATAGGAAGGGGAGCCTTACCCTCTCTTCCAGATAGCCCCAGATATTTTCTATGCGATTAAAAGCGAGTGGTTTAGCAGATCAATTTAGGTACAATAGGATGCTTGAGTGTTCGTCAAAGCAGGAACGAATGCGTGCTGTCTTGTCAAAATGGCTGTTGTCCTCTTGAAAGATAAAGTGTTCGCGAAGAATCATGAAGATGCAGAGGAGGTTGCAACACCTGAACTTCGAAATAAACGTCCGTGTTAGTGTTCACAGCAACCTGAATGACTGGGCCCAAGTAACCCGAAACATCACAGAATCACATCCGACCTCAACTAGGCCCTTTGCACAAAGTCGGTTTAACGCCTTGTTCGGGCCTCGGTGCTCACGACCGACAACCAGCTTCATTTAAAAAGAGGCCAGATCGGATCAGTCGGACCACAGTACACGGCTCCAGCCAGCTACTGCCCACATTCTGTGCTGTTTGGCCCAATGAAAACGTGCTGCTTCATTGTCACCCTGACAAATGCTCTTTGCGAGGTACACAGCTCCAAACGAGCCTTGCATGCAGTTTCTTTCGCAATATACGCTCAGAGACTGGTTGAGGTGGACCGGCATCAAAAATTCTCGTAAATACATTCACGGTCTGGTCGTGTGCTAGCCCAAACGTGACAGCTCCTTTCTAACACCCGTCGCGTCGACACAACTCATCTTACTTCACTGGAACGATACAAGCGACTAAAACACACACACACACACACACACACACACACAGTACATCAAGCCGGTGGATGTTCAGATGATCGCCTGGTACCATTTCCATTTCACGTACAACGCTCCAAAGCGACTAGTATTCTTAATTACTTGCGGTAATACTGGCTACGTTTCGGAACCGTGACTGTGTCCAATAATTACTTACTTCTATTTTCTGCTACCAGTCACTTTCATTTGTTTTGTCTTTAATTTACCATACTGTGAGATGTTTCTTGCATGTCCTGCTCATCCTCAGTTGTTTATACATACAGAAAATGGTTGGTTAAAATGTCTTAAACTAAATTAAAATAGGACGTTTTGTTTATAGTTCTCTGTTGGTGTAGCTGTTGAGGTATTTGGAAGGAGGGGACAGTGGTTGGCCAGAATTTGATGTTCACTGGTCCCCACTGGACATCAATTTCTGGGCAATCACTGCCCCTCTCCCTCCAAAAATGCCAACAGCTTCACCAACCGCGAACAATAAAAAAAGTCCTTCGTTAATTTAGTTTAAGATATTTTATTTTTAAGTAACAATTTTCTGTATGTATAAACACCTAAAAATGAGAAAATGCTAACTCGTTGCAATATAGTAAATTAACTTAAAAGAAATAACAGTGATTGGTAGCAGAAAATAAAAACCAGTGTATGAAGATAGTAACTATTCTGAAAGAAGAGATACCAATGATGACTATGTAGCTTCTCTAGAAAGAAATGATAATTAATCGAAACCCTCAGCTGTCAACCGGTGTTGTTGATATAGCTCAATGGGGACAGCTGAAAATGTGTGCCCCGCCGGGACTCGAACCCGGGATCTCCTGCTTACGCGGTAGACGCTCTATCCATATTTTTTTCTTTTTTTCGTTGATCTCACTTTATTCTATATTGTTCGTCGAATTTGTCCGTGGCGGACGTCCGATGACACCCGTTCAGGTTGATCGTTGATTAGTTCACTCAGTTTTTTTTATTACAGAGGGTAGCTGAACCCTCTGACCGAACACGCTGAGATACCGTGCCGGCATTTATCTCTTGCACACTTCCCGTGAGACCCACATTCCCTACTGTCCACTTTAGGAAAATTACGAATGTAGGTTGTGGACAGTTGGGAATGTGGGTCTCACGGGAAGCGTGCAAGGATAAGTCCTTGCAGTCGAGCTAGCCTCTGTGTCCTCGGTGGCTCAGATGGATAGAGTGCCATGTAAGCAGGAGGTTCCGGGTTCGAGACATTGTGGGGGCACACATTTTCAGCTATCCCCATTGAGGTATATCAACAACACCGGTTGGCAGCTGAGGGTTTCGGTTAATTATCATTACAAACCAGTGTTCTCTTTTAAGGGGATGACTGATATATTGCGCTTTGACCTTACTTGTGCGTCGTGACTGACACAAGAAACGCAGATATGTAGGTTATAAAGAGACGTAGTCAAATTATAGCTACTATTTTAAACTTTCATTCTGTCAACTGCGCTGCGGCGTTTGGTTTATGTAGGAGAGCTATATTAAGTGCCGGCTACCGGTTTCAGCGTTTTAGTACGTTTCCGTCTGTGGAGCCACGTAGCTTCCAACATATGAGTAAACAATGGCATCCTCCACGGATGACCTCATGCTGGCACATTGTATTCGTTTTTACATGTATCGTTAGTGCCAAAGGTCGTATTAGACGTACTTGGTTTCTTGTCAATTTCTGATGGTTGCATGTTATGAAGACCACGTGCCGATTTCTCTCAACTGAGAATCTTCATCCAAATATCATATTTCCTAGATATTTCATAAACACATACGTGTACCTGGAATAAACATTTCACCTCGAACATGATTACATCCGTACCGTGTTGTTTTACACCAAAGAAACTGCTACAGGCATGCGTATTCAAATACGGAGATATCTAAACAGGCAAAATACGGCGCTGCGGTCGGTAACGCCTATATAAGACAACAAGCGTCTGGCGCAATTGTTAGATCGATTACTGCTGCTACAATGACAGGTTATCAATATTTAAGTGAGTTTCGACGTGGTATTATAGTCGGCGCAAAAGCGATGGGACAAAGCATCTCCGAGATAGCGATGAAGTGGGGATTTTTCCCGTGCGACCAATCACGAGTGTACCTTGAATATCAGGAATCCGGTAAAACATCAAATCTCCGACATCGCTGCAGCCGGAAAAAGATCCTGCAAGAATGGGACCAATGACGACTGAAGAGAATGCTGGCCTATTAACAAGTGTCAGTGTGTCAGTGTGCAAACCATTCAACAAAACATCATCGATATGGGCTTTCGGAGCCAAAGACCCACTCTTGTAGTCTTGATGACTGCATGACACAAAGCTTTATGCCTCGCCTGGGCCCGTCAACTTCGACATTGGACTGTTGATGAATTGAAACATGTTGCTTGGTCGTATGAGTCTCATTTCGAATTGTATCGAACAGATGGAAGTATTGCCGTGTAGCTACCTCTACTCGGGATGTTTGGTCCCACCCTCTGAATCAGGAAGTGACACGCCCGGCGTGCTGTCTGTGCCGAAAAACACCACATTCCACCTCCCCCCCCCCCCCCCCCCCCAAACTTCCTCGCCGTCGTTCTGTACTGGATTCGCTGGTAACGACGACACAGGGGAGGCCTGGATGCAAGTGTCACTGAGATGGCAGGACTCCTGGCGGCTCTCTCACATTCACCTTCTGAATGACTGGGAATATAAGCCGGAGAAAAGTCGAACAGTCATTGGGTGCACATCGCACCCATGGCGGAATACTTTCTGGTGCCGGCGATGACGCAATGGCGACTCGTGGGTCGTCGAAGGCAAGCAGAAAAGCTACAGGTTGAAGAGGCCTGGACCTCTGCGGCAGGGACTGGTGACCTTGACGGCACCTCGTCGACGTACTCCGTACTCCGCGTCTGGCAACGGCTGCGCAGGACCTGAGGGAGGCGAACTCGTGTCACAGAAATCTGCAGCAGGATCACACATCTAACAGGTGTGGAGCTGATTCTGATTGCCACTTGCTCAGTTGGGAAGAACCATACACACGAAAAAGAGAGTGGCCCAAGACTTAAGTGATGACATCCCGTTCCCAGCGTCTGTTTCTGCCGAACACTCTGAAAAAGACCTGATCATTAACATCAGATTTAGTGCACTTTGGAGGAAGGGCCGACAGCTGTGGTGATTGCAGCTGTAGCAGCACCACCGTTTAAGATGGGAAAAGGTTAGCTTCAGTGCAATATTTTGGAGTGCACAAGTTACAGCCAGGCGTGGGTCTGTTGACAGTAAGTTGCACTACCAGCAATTGCGAAGTAGGCCGGCCGCGGTGGTCTCGTGGTTCTAGGCGCTCAGTCCGGAACCACGCGACTGCTACGGTCGCAGGTTCGAATCCTGCCTCGGGCATGGATGTGAGTGATGTCCTTAGGTTAGTTAGGTTTAAGTAGTTCTAAGTTCTAGGGACTGATGACCACAGATGTTAAGTCCCATAGTGCTCAGAGCCAAATTGCGAAGTAGAATAGAGCCCACAGGGCTGTAGACCCGCTGAAAAGAGTAAACACAGCAGTGCGCATGGCACAAGTTACAGGCAGAAGGGGCCCATTGGCGCAACCTAGGTGTTATGAGAACATGACTCAGAGTGGCGTGTTAGCAAAACAGAGGTGCACAGCTGCGTATAAAGAGGCACCAGTTCACTAACAAGGCATTCAAGTGTGACAGCTCTCCTGGACAGTGGGGTGTGTCACACCACCGGCTACACGCAGCAGCAGATGAGGGGCCAGTGTTCCAGACCCCACAGGGGGTCCCTGGTTCGAACCTATGAGGCCAAAGTGGGGTCCGCAGCCAGCCAGCGGTGGGTGAGGCCACAGCTCGCTACTCCGGGCAGTCTTGTTGGCTCCTAACACACACCAGAGGCATCCCAAGGCGATTCAGACGCCGGATCGTGGGTGCTTGTTGTCGCCTCCTTCTTAGCACCTCAGGTCGCCTTGCCGCAGGTGGTGCTGAGGCATCAGAGGCGAAGGCCATTGAGTCAGCTGCCAGCGCATCCTGACGTCGATGTAACTCCGCAGCTGTACAAGGTCCACACGCAGTGGGGCATTGCACGGGTCGCTGAGGCTGCCATTCCATGACAAGCCATTTCGCAGACAGTGAAGTGGTGTCCTCAGCATTGTGGGACCCCGTGATGCATCCCGAGACGAAAGGGGGCACTGTAGCTGGAAATAATAAATCACTTGGGAAACTCAGACGAGTCTTAATATGGTGCCTTCAACCTCTTCCCACTACATTTGGCGTTGCTGTTACATTTGGTGTCAGAAGTTGCCATTACACAGCACATGCAGCAGTGTTCTGTGTCGGCTTTCATGCAGCATGTCCTCAGGTGATTTGCCATTGCATGGCTGGGAACAGTAAGAGGACAAGACAATAATCACAGCTTGCTCCTGTTTGAGCGAGACACGTAACTTGTCGATTTGCTACTTCACTGTTAGATTATGGGTGAAGACGTGCATTTCTCACATATTACAAAACTGTTAGAGATCTGCTAAGGTAACCTGTGGCCTGTTATCTGAAACTTTCACTATGCATAAAAGTGATGTGAGAGTTTTGATGATATTTGCTACTGCATCGGCGCCACAGAAAGAAACTTACTGTAAGCGTTCCCAACAATTAGCCAGCGGTGTTCCAAAATGCACATACAAAATCAGTGTGTACTTTCTGCCAAGTGGCGCTGGGCTTGTGCCAATCGAAGAACCTTTGAGGTGGAGCAGCCTTGTGCTCTCCACATGCCTGACAATGAGTAGTCAACCGTTTAACCTGTGTGTACAGCGGCGTCGGCGACCTCCTTCTAACAACGAAAATGTAGAGATATTACCTTCTGCACCATCCAAAATTTTTCGCCATTTATTATCTGTTGGTAACTTGTAATATACTTCTTTTCCGAAATCTGTAAACTTTTTTACAGACGCTATGTTTAATACGTAATGGATGTAAAAGTGTATTTATTTGTGAGCGTACATAATTCATTATAAATGTAATACAAGTATTATAAATCGCTGGGTAATTGCCAAGGGAATTTTGATTAAACGTATCGATAGCAACAGCAAAATGCCAGTAGCTGTACTGTTGTTTACCTTTGCATGTGGAGAATCTCTTTCGCTCTTCGAGTAGAGAGGAGAGAGAGCAGCATGAGTCTTGAAAGAATGCGGAAGTGTTTTTGGGCGCTCCTGCAGACGCAGTGTGTAATTATGGTCGCGCCAATATAGGTGCACCTACTTTATTAACCAGTGGTTAAAGAGAGCGCGGTCGAAGTGGATAGGCGGAGGTAGCTGTAATATTAACTACTGCCAGTCCCATAATTGTCCGTGGCTCTGTAGACGATTCGTAGATCTCAACTAGCAACAGCAGCGGCTCAACATTGTTGTCAGCTACATTTTTCGTCGTCCACACAGCTGTAACATCGTAAGAGTGTTAACTGACAGAGTATAACGGATATTATGCAGGCATTACCCAGTGACATTTCTTTAACAAATTTTAATGTTTAACTTTGTTGAATAATAACCTGTAGTAGTAGGGCACCTGTGTTGTCATTGTGGCTCTGACTGGCTCTGAGCACTATGCGACTTAACTTCTGAGGTCATAAGTCGCCTAGAACTTAGAACTAATTAAACCTATCTAACCTAAGGACATCACACACATCCATGCCCGAGGCAGGATTCGAATCTGCGACCGGAGCGGTCACTCGGCTCCAGACTGCAGCGCCTAGAACCGCACGGCCACTCCGGCCGGCTGTTGTCATTGTCCTCAGACATTATTACCGAAGAGGGTTCCTTTCCTTTCTCTGCAATCACCGAGTGTCGTAAAAATATGAAAACTGATTAATTATTTACTGTTAGTTTCAGTATAAATTTTGCTGCCTCAGTAACTGTTCATTCTTGTGTTGCATAATAGAGGTCTAACTAGTTTGAAATTTTGAGTATTAACTTCAATCACATAAAATAACGTAAATTTTCACTAACAAAACTAATAACTAAAGATACAGAACAAATTAAGATAATGTCCTCAGACATTATTACCGAAGAGGGTTCCTTTCCTTTCTCTGCAATCACCGAGTGTCGTAAAAATATGAAAACTGATTAATTATTTACTGTTAGTTTCAGTATAAATTTTGCTGCCTCAGTAACTGTTCATTCTTGTGTTGCATAATAGAGGCCTAACTAGTTTGAAATTTTGAGTATTAACTTCAATCACATAAAATAACGTAAATTTTCACTAACAAAACTAATAACTAAAGATACAGAACAAATTAAGAGTTCACAATTTCATTTATTCTGTATTTAGCTTAGCGAATGACTTCTGCGGGCTTGGTAAGTATTTTATTGTTCTTATGTTATAAGTAAATCAGTTTCTCATTTGCTTGAAGTACAACTCAGTCTTTCAATAATTCAAAGTAAACTGCTTGCCTTTTTTCCAAATTTTTCATCACGATATTCTGAGGTTATTGAAAGTCATTTCATACATAACAAAGTTTCAGTTACAGTCAGTCATTTATTTAACTAGCAATTTCATTTAACTTTGCTTTCTAAATTTAGTACTTCAGAATAAGTAACTGCAGACTCAGTGCTTTCTGATTCATTTATTTTCTCGTGAACTGTCGTGCTGTGGAAAAGCGTGACAACCTTCTGTAGCCTCGCCATTGATGACTTGCTTGATTTTCTTTGCCATTACGTTTCTTAGGATTTTGGATATTCCTTGCCCTAGTGCGTTGGCTACCGTTTAATTATCCTTTTCTTGCTAGTCAGTATTTTTTGTATTAAATATTACGTGGTACTCTTCCACCCCCCTCCCCCCCTCCCCCCCCTCCCCCCCCCCCCCCCCCCCCCCCCGCCTGTGTGGTTCGTGAGCGACTGTACTAAATTACGATCGTTCCAAAATTATTATCAGTATTTAGGTTAGGTTTAGAATAGATTCTTCTTTCAGAAGGCTCTGTTGCAAACTTTACTCCAACTAACCGGTATTATTTTCCTTCGGTAACGATAGCCTTACTCATTGTAATACTTCATTAGGCACATGCTATTATGGTTATTTATATCGCAATCCAATAGGCCGATTAGCAAGAGGGAGGTTGCGTACTTTGTATGCATTACGCCCCACTGGCCTTGACGCAGAAGACTAGCAACTTCCTTCTGTAGAGACTGTGATACTATCGCACGCAACTGATCGTGAGCGGTATGACGCCTTGTTGCACAGACAAACCATGCCGAAGCGCAAAGCATCAGCAAACCACTGGATTGCTAACAGCTTTGACAGTTTGACAGTATGTGGTAAACCGGTGCGAACGTACTGCAGGAAAACGTGTAGATAGGTACCAACAGCTGTCGCCTGAGCAATCCGACGATGATCGATTGGAATCCATCGAGAGTTTTATAGTCCTGCATATCAATGTAGAAAAAACAGTCTTTAGACGTATGGAATGCTGTGTCGTTGCCAACTGTTAAATGAGAGAGGATATCTGCATTGGAATGCTTGGCTGTCGGTTTGGCCATGATTTCATACTGGTAATTGGACAACATCAAAGAGCATCATTGCAGTTTCTTTGCTGTGAGAGATGCGACTGGCCTACTGGCTTAGAAGAGCTGAACAACGATATCGATGGCTTGTGATCTGAGACCAAGTAAAGCTTCCTCCACAAACGTACTGATGGAATTTTGTCACACCATAGATAATAGCAAGAAGTTCCTTCTTCAGTTGGGAATAACTGCACTGAGCCTTGGTCAAGAGCTTGGACGCGAAAGCAATCGATGTGTCTATAGGTCCAATTCTTTGCGAAAGCATTGCGCCATCCAGTATGACGAAGCATGACTGGCTAGCACCTCTCACTCAACAAAGCGCCTTACATCGCTGAAAAGCAGTTTGCCACTCCAGAGATCATACAAAAGAAGCATTTTCCTGTGTAATCTGTGGAATGGAGCCGCAATTCGCGCTGCATTCGGAATTAAATGAATGCAGTAAGCGACTTCCTGGTACTGCTTGAAAGTTACTTGCGAGGTGTTAGGACGTCACGAACAGCGATTAAATAACACTACGAAGCGTGGATGCCCTGAGCGTTGATGGCACGGTCTACATTTTTCAGTCTGAAAAAGAAAAAATAACGCTTGTTTTGTTGCACTTGGGTCCAGCAGCAGAGAAAACTTGAAATAAAATCCTTGGGAGTACGGCTCGAAAACCACAATACCATACAAATAATTCGTGCACGAACCCAATGGTAGCAATCAGCTGTTCAAGACAGCGCTGAAAAATAACAGGGACTGAAGCACCGCTGAATGGTAAACAACTTGAATAACGCAATGCGGTTTTGGTGACAAAAGATTCCTAAGACTGCACGCCCAATGGCAAATGCTAACAAGTTATCCATCAGTTCGTCATGCCACGGTAATGAAAGTGAGTCAATCACTATTTGGGAATTTACCATTGGCCTGAAATCAGCACAAAACCTTAATTTGCCCGACAGTTTTGTGATGTATGCTAGAGGAGATGCCCACTGACTAGCTACTGCGTGAGTGATTAAGCCTTTGTCCTGCCAGGTTAACAACTGTTCCGCCACTTGTTCTCTAGCTGAGGAACAGGCCGTGCTCGGCCAACTCCAGATTGCCCATTTTCCTCCATTGCAGTATGGGCCAAAAAATTGGATACTTTGTCTAGTTCGTCCTGAAAAAGTTCACTAAATTCTGCACAGAGTTTTGAAACAGTGTCCTGAGGCACGGAAAGTACGCTTCCCTGAGCCGTGCACAGCTTTTGTTCATGCCATTTGTTGTTTGTCATCCTCTATTACGGTACTGCCGCCTCGTTTTCTTATTCCATTTACTGGCACCACTAACTTCCTGCCTTACTGGCCCGTGAGCGGCAGCAGCAGCGCGTATCGATGATTGCGCTGTCGTACCATCTCTGGAGCGAATGATAGTATTTTCGGGTCGTCGTGTGTCTGCCAGTCAGTTCGGACGGACCAGCAGTGCAGTCGGGACGCAGCAGCAGTGAAGTCGGGGGTCGGAGCGCCGGTGAGGCGCCGACAGCCAGTGCTCGCCGACCGCTGGCGACACGCATGAACTGTCCAACGGACGGAGGTTGAAACGGGACGACCTTTGGTTGGTCGTTCGGTTGGTCGTCTCATCGGCCGACGTATACTTGGTCCTTTCACCATTTACAGGCCTGGGCAGTTGGTCGTTTGGCGTGGAGCAGCGAGGAAATCTTCGCGGAGCGTGCTTTGGCTGGGCCCGCTGGCGGCCTCTATGTGGTGCCACAGCGTGTGGTGCTGTTCCCTCTGCTACGAGGTTCGTGGCTCACCAATCCATGATATGAAAGCTGAGTTTTGACTTAATCTACCAGCAAGTCACGACCGTTCACATTGTGTCGTTTGGAGTTCGTTGTCGGCTGTTGGGATATTCCCACGAGCAACAACGTGCGTTTTCAAGTTGGCAAATTTTAACCACCCTCCGGTGGAGTTTGACTGTACTCAGTTATTTGAATTGAAGTGCACCAGCGAAATCTTCTGCCTTGTGGCCGTTAACGTTTCGGTTACCTGCCCTGGCCATTGACGTAAATTCAAGCAGTGAATTTTCCTCATCATGTTGTCGCTGTCCATCACGGTGTGTAGTTTGACAGCTCAGTGTATAACTGGTTGTGGGCGCCAATACCTTCTACGTTGTTCCACTGAACTCCCTGTTGTGTGCTTGTAGGGTGAAGCGGAGGTTAGCTTGTCGGTGGGTCCGTTGACTGCCTGGCGGTTGGATTGTCATCGGATCGACAATGGTTGGGCCGACTGCCTGTCTCACCTAAGCGAGCGTTAGTGTTTGAATTCCAGGCCGACCCTCAGAACTTCTGAGTGCCCTTGGGTGTACTGCCTTTTCTTTTTTGTTCTTATTGTTTGTACTTGTATG
The DNA here is from genome assembly GCF_021461395.2 of Schistocerca americana. Classification (NCBI taxonomy): domain Eukaryota; kingdom Metazoa; phylum Arthropoda; class Insecta; order Orthoptera; family Acrididae; genus Schistocerca; species Schistocerca americana. The sequence continues at coordinate 649,827,652 of NC_060122.1, forward strand.
GTTTCTAGCTGATTTTTAAATAAGGTCGTTTTTCCCTTAAGGCGTCAGATGGTTTGAGCCTTCAGCCTAATTTTAGAACTATTTTACGTAAAGCCTTTGGCAGTTTTTTTTAAATTAATGTGATTGAGTCTTAAGTGTTGGGCCTTCAGCCGATTTTGAATTTAAGTTTTTTGCTCTTAAATTGCCATATTCTTTGGGCTTTCAGCCTAATTAAAGAACTGTTTTATGATAAAGTTTTGCCTTTTAAATTTCTGATTTTGGTTGAGGTTTAAGTTATTGACTTTCAGCCGTTTTTAAATTAAAGTGGTCTTGCCCTTCAGGGATGAGTTTGCACGGTGCATTCCGCCGCTAATTAAGTTCCAAAACTAAAGTTGTGTTTTTTTTAAATTTCTTGGCTCTTGTAATGTTTGATAAAATAAAAGGTTGTATTTTCGAGTGTAACTGACAGCCGCTTATTTTGGCCTCTTTCCACAACTTAAACTACCTGTCCTCTCCTGCCGGTTTTTTGCAGGGCGTCTCATCCCTAAATTTACAACCATAAAAGATAGAAGAATCCACAACAAAAATGTCTTAACTGTCATTTTAATACAATACTGTGAAAGACACTTTCTAACATTGTGAAAAGTGGCAGGCAGATTACAAGCACCAATAACTGTAATACCATGATCATTATAAGTTGAGAGAGTTATGTGTGAAGTTTAGGCTTTCTTAATAGTTCGTACGTGCGTCTGTTCAAAATTGTCTCTGAAGTTCCAGAATCTAACTGCTTGCGCACGTTGCGATTAACAATCTGTGAAGTGCCAAGAGGATTGTTTGCTTGCCACTGAATAAGGAAAGGGTTCTGAGACTTTTTCGACACTGATTCTGGAACTGACTTGGCACCGTGACTGTCACTAGAAGGCTTTAAAAACACAACATTGACATTCACACACTGACCACTTGGAATAAGATTGCTTGTGTGACTTTCGCTTCTGCAAACATGCTGATCGTACACGTCTGTATTTGCCGCAATGAAAATATTTTGGATCACAGCAGGGGCACGCCTGCCGCTTGTGTGTCGTGAAGCACTGAGAGCAAGATTTAACACCGTGCCTGGCACGCTGATCGTGTTGTTTACGGCGCTGCCCTCGCTGTGACTTAAAAGAGAACACGGCAAGTGCTATAACCTGATTTCCGTGAAACTTCGCTCAGTGGAAGGGAAGCCAGAACAAGCCTACACCTGTCTCAACTTATCTGTAGATAATCGACCGATTCTGAGAGAACTACCTTCTAAGTTTTCGACATAATTTAGATGCCTTTTAGCGCCACACAATCTCAGCCCCACTGGTGGCGTAGCGTCTAGCGTCGCGGCCGCATTCTTTTTGCGTCCTGTGTTTGACACCCGATTATCATTTTTATTCATTTTATTATTTCATTTGTCCACTATAAGGCCTCTTCTTCTTGATGATTTGGTTTGATTTGCACTAGGCCTCGGCTAAAACTCGGCAACAGTCGGTAGAGTGTTACGAAGACGACGTTACACAAATTAACAGTGCTGAACCGAAATGTCGACGTGCGTGAGATTTTTTACTTCACCAAGACTCGTAATTAATTGTTCGTAATCGATGTTTAACTGATTAATGATGAAATATTAATGATAAAACTAATAAAGTCACATCCACAACAAATTCTCCACAAGCTGGTCGTGATTTCAAGTATCTAAGAAATCGTAACAGTGGGCTTGTTATTTGAGTCAAAGATTCTACACAAGCGCCGAGCGCTACAGTCAAATATTATCACTGCGCGTAATTATTACTCGGGAGTTTCATGTCAATAATTTGATAGAATTTTAAATCACAAGTGCACGACTTGGCACGAGAGGGTGTTTTATTGCATAATATCAGTCACTTCCTAACCGAGCCTTGAGAAGAAAACTTTCCCAGGTGGTGGGGGGATTTAAATTATATGCTTCGGACCTATCACTGAAGTTCCATAAACCACTGGCTATTATGAATGAAAATTGTCTATCACTGTTCATTGCCTAAATCACTTTCTAAGTAATGTTTAGTTCAATTATCTAGTTAAAAGATCACTTTATTCTAGTAGGTAGAAGTCCTCCGTTCGAATTCTAATGCCGTGATATTTGAAGTCAGAAGATCGTATTAGTGCGTCATAATATATCGCAATTATTCACTCTCAAAAACAATCTAAGCGCGTCTACATGTACGAGCAATGAAATATATAACCTGCTTCGGCTAACTCTTGTAACGTAGTGACAATGCATTGAATTATACTTAGTCATTACTCACGATTACCAAAGAGTTCTCACACGGAGTATTCTTTGGGATCGTTGGTTCTACTTTGCGAATGTTAATTTATGCTAATTTTGCGATTTATTATGATTTTGAGTTTAATTTTACTGAAATTTTATCTTTCTTTCGTAGATTGCTAAATTGTCAAGTCTTAGATTCCTGATTTAATTACTTCTTATTGTCCTAATAATAGTGATAAGTGGAACTTCGTTCGCTTATTCTCTTTTCTGGGAATTTGGGACTTGGGGGGAAATCTTTGGGGTATTGGGAGCTAATTTTTGATTTTTATTTCTCGTCCGAGAAAGTGACATTACACCACCTATGTCCATAGAAGGTTACTACATGAATGTTTCTTACAGTGTTAGGGGATACTGGGTTTCCAGTAAGTGCCATACATTTGTTATAAATCTTTTTATATTTGTATGATATGTTCAGGGGGTACACTCTTTATAAATTGTCATAATCTTGTATTTCATTCTTATATTAATTCTTAATTCTTGCATTTTACTCTCATGTTCATACTTCACGAGATTTGGTGCATCCTCTTGGATGATACCGATACCGAACAATCGAAACATAGAAATTCCGACACCACGAGCATCGGGCGAATGCAGGCTTGCCACAGCTATATTTCTTCTTATGAATCCCAGTCGCGAGAAAATGGTCATTAACATTGCCGAAGGCTTCACGTGTTGGCAATAATTTCCCCGTAAATCGCTGATATTGGATGACTTTTCCGAAAAATGACACTTGCAATTGATTATGAATCAAGTTACTCTTCAGGAATTTCACTGAAAACAATTTCAAATAATTTTTTATTCATTATTTGTTTCTTTTTTTAGTCATTCTCTTTACCAGACATACAATTAGTAGCCTACAAGAACAGCGCTATTTGAATATACATTGGAAAACATTTTTTTATTAATCGTCTACGGCATGACTAGATAAATGAAAACAAAAATATAAATAATAATCGAGTTTCGAACATGTGGTGCAAATGGGACGCTAGCCACTGCGCCACCGCTTCGGTTGAACTATTTACTCGGTGAAAGACACATAAAGTATCTCGAAAACCTTGATTGTCGTTTCCTCAGAAATGATCGAATATCTGTGGATAAGCCGAGGCATTATTCGTTTATTTTGACCCCTGTTCCAATGAGCGAAATTTCTGGGAAATCGGGTTATGGTATTTGCCATGCTCTCCTCGTTAGAATGGCAGGTCAGATAATCATAGAGATCTCGGAAGAGTTATCGCAGCTTGAAAATGTCACTAGTTTTGGTGCGTTTACTCATCATGTTTTTAAAGATGTTTTTTCGCTAAAAGTGATGTCTTACGATTAACAGGAGATGTCACTCTTTTAATAACCGTTTACATTTTGTGCCCTAGATGACAGTGTGCTGCGAGAAAAGAAAAAGAAAGATGACAATCGAAATGCGTTCCAGAAGAACGCTGAAAATCAAGTGGATTAATAAAATATGAAATCTCTCTGCAGAATCAGTAAACAAAGGAGTATATAGAGAGCTTTAATCATGAAAAAATACAGAACGATACGACTTGCATTAAGACGTCAGCAAATAATATCAGTGATGCCAAAGGGAGCCGTAACTGGCACCAGAGGGAGCCATAGTTGGCAAAAATTGTAGGAGATGACCGAGGTTGAAACATATCCGTCAATCACTTTAGGCTATTGGGTGTAAGTGCTTAATTTCCATACCGAGCTGAAGAGATCAATCTTAAGAAACGAAATCGTGGTGGGTGGTGTCAAGGTAGTCATAAACCTAAGAAAAGGACAGTGTTATTTTATACGTTGTACAAACAAACCATGCCGAACCGCATGGGCGTTGTTCCATTAGAGATTATTGAACGAGACCGCAAATGGCACCATACTTCAGTTATCAAGCATTACTTTCCTGACAATCCGTACACATGAGTTTTTAATTCTAAGACATAGTAGTAGGTCCCACTAACATTTTTGTCGATGAAGCTAAATATGTTAAAGCTAGAAACGCGTGTGCGCACAAATTACCAAATAGGTTTGATTCCCAAATAGGGAACATCTCATAAGCTGGTAAAGGGATCGAGCATCTGGATGTACCAGTGAAACGAGATGCTTGGAGTTGAGAGTATTCCGGAACAGACTCACTGCCCAGTGCCCAGCCCCCCCTCCTCTCCCTCAGAGCTCACCCATCGCTGGACAGCACACAAGCAGGAAAGCAAGCAGCCCTGCCTTGATATATCCGAGTGCACCGCTGACTTTGGCGTTCTTTGTCCACTGTCAGCCATGTCAGGTTAGTGGAGGAGGGGGTGGTGTTGAGGAAGGAGAGGGAGGGGTAGCAGTCACGACTGTCGTCCGGACCGGCGACTCGGAAAATTGGAAATTTTGCATATCGCCGGCCACAGATCTCGTTATCGTAACAAGAGGCCGGCAGGGCAATACACCCTTGGCTTCTTTATGACTCCGCCAAACCATCTGTGCAGTCTCGACCTGCCGACTGTCGCCGCAGAAGGCACCCGCGTCTCGAGAGCGAGGGCCGCGTTCCTCAAAGGTTAAGCTTCCCGGCGAACTCAGCCGAGAGGTGCCTTTGTAGTTGTCAAAAGTGCGCCACTCTATTTCTCTGGTCGTAAACAGAGAAGCGCTCGAATGAGGAAACAGATGCGCACCAGGGCGAGGATCAAAGTAACGACCGAGACGTACGAAACTACACTCTTGTTCATAAAAAAATGGTTCAAATGGCTCTGGGTACTATGGGACTTAATTTCTCAGGTCATCTGTCCCTAGAACTTAGAACGACTTAAACCTATCTAACCTAAGGACATCACACACATCCATGCCCGAGGCAGGATTCGAACCTGCGACCGTACCGGTCGCGCGGTTCCAGACTGTAGCGCCTAGAACCGCTCGGGCACTGGGAAGTACTGTACTATCCACCACACTCCCCGGGCTTACGTCATTGTGACTTTGATTTGATTCCGAAGATGAAGGAACCACTTCGTGGCATTTACTTCAGAGATGTTCCAGAGATTCGACAGGCAGTAGACCGTCCATCTACAGAACAGGCTCTGCTAACGGTATACTGTGCCTTCCACATCGCTAGCAACGGGTTGTACACAACGCTAGTGACTACTTTGAAGGACAGTAACAGGTGAAAACAAGTAACTCTTTTGTATCGGTTGTGAATAAATAGTTGCCACTATTTAAGTTCCATCCCTCGTATAAACGAGGACAGATTTATTTACGATATGTTCGATTTACTGTCATAAATTCTGAACAGCTTATTGAATTTTGCTTTAATGCAAATATCCTTAATTGCCAGAAATTCCGAGTCCGTGAATAAGGTGAAGTTGGAATTTAAGCAGGGAAAGCAAGCTGGCTTACACACTGAGAACCTAAACTTCTGGTCTTCTATGATTGGAAGCCCACTGCATCCCATTGCGTCTCGTTCTGGTGTTACTGACATGAGTAAGCATCGATAGATTTGTTTCAAGGCCTAAGATATCGGTATCGATACTTAGTATACAACAGTTTCATTTTATTATAAGTAATATCAAGGCATTTGTAACGGAATCATCGAATGAAGCGAGAAAAATATTGATATTTCACTATTTGTTTGAAAATTAAAGTTTATACAGTATCTATGTAGCACACAATTCACCATTAAAAGTTACATATCATGCACAGTATGTTGAAGTTGCTGTCCTCAGTCAGAAGACTGGTTTGATATAGCCCTACGTGCTCGTCTGTTCTGCGCAAGTCCTTCCATCTCTGCATAGCTATTACAGCCTACATCCATTTGAACCTGCTTTACTGGAGCCAAAAATTGGCTTCCCTCTGCATTTTTCACTCCTGTCCTCCATAATCTCTTACCACAGTCATAAAATTAACAGTTCACTGTTGTCTCACGATGTGTCCTATCAACTAATCCTTTCTTTCAGACAAATTGTGCCATAGCGATAAATTCTCACCAAATGTATTCTCTACCTTCGCATTTATTATTCTATTTCTTCATCTAATACTGATCATAACAATTCAAAAATAGAAGCTTCCTAGAAGATAAAAATTGTGTATTAGACAGGAACGTGTGAACTTTTGAATTCAAAGATTTCTATTCTTTTCTTTTCTGCACTATTTATGGTTTATATTTCACTTCCGTGTATGATTTCACTGACAAGAATACTTTGGGAAAATATTTCCGACATCGAAATGTAAACTGGTCAGAAGAATTAGGAGACCATGACTATGGGCGTCTACCATTCTCCACTGAGCAATATGACTGAGTATTTTACTAAATTATACTTGTATCTTTCGCAAATTAAGAACACAACACAACATCATTACATCCTCGATCGTTTACATAAAAAGAACTGAAATGTCGGATAGGAGTCGAAAACAAATTGGAAAAATTCAGCCGGGCATCTTGGGTGTTTTTCATTGGACTTCGAGAGTTTTAATAACGTGTTTGCCATCCGTGAGCGTTTACCACCGTCTGAAACCGACCAGACATGCTCCTTATAAGGCTACGGAGATCACCCTGTGGTATCGGCTCGTATTCTTCAATGAGAGCCGACGACAGCTCTTGGAGAGTCTGTGGTGAAACACGACGACCACCAACACGTCTCTCAATTATGTCCCACATACGCACGATGGGGACTCACAGCCGGCCATTACATGACTTGAACGTCCAGGCGCCGGCCGAAGTGGCCGTGCGGTTAAAGGCGCTGCAGTCTGGAACCGCAAGACCGCTACGGTTGCAGGTTCGAATCCTGCCTCGGGCATGGATGTTTGTGATGTCCTTAGGTTAGTTAGGTTTAACTAGTTCTAAGTTCTAGGGGACTAATGACCTCAGCAGTTGAGTCCCATAGTGCTCAGAGCCATTTGAACCATTTTGAACGTCCAGGCTTTGCAAGACATCCTTGCAGACGCCTGTCACATAGGGCCTGGCATTAGGAAAAATTGAGGGCCATCGCCGTAAGCAGCAGCCTCCACATGGACCAACAGGATGTGTTCGATATACTGCCTGGCGGTAGGGAGAATATGGACAACGACAAGGTTCGCATCGCTTTCAGGACTGAAGCCATCCCACAACATCACAGGACATGGAAAATCTGTGATTTTACTGACAAAATTTGGCTTGTATCGCTCGGCACGAGTCTCCGCACATGAACGCGGGCACCACCTTGCCTCAGAGGATATAACATGTTTCGCCAGTGACGAAGCTGCCAATCGACGTGGGAACGGCAGAACTGAAGGCGAGCTGCAACGTGTTGTGTCAAGCGAGGTACTCAAAGAGGATGCCTGTGATGTAAGATCCTTTCTCGTAATATGTTCATTACAGTCTGATCGGACACAGTGGCTCCAGTAGTCCTTCTGAGATGGTCTTGCAGTGTTTTGTCGGTACCCGTATGACGCCGCGACGCAGACATGACCAGATATCGCTCTTCACGTTGGGCTATAATGTGTCAGCGACCTTTTCCTACTCACTTTGCGGACTGACATGTCTCCCAGTAGCGTGTCCACAACCAGTGTATGACACTTGGAGAGGCATTGGCATCCACAGCAGCACTACGGAAAGTCCACCCTTTTTGGATCAAACAGACCGCCTTCGCAACTGACACTACATAAGATGTCGCATTGCATGTGCTTTGTTGAATACAAGGTCCAAAAATGACAACTTCCATCTGTGTACCTCACGAAAAACACTTGAGCACAGGTCCTCACATCCTTCTGAGTGGTGACCTTACACTGTGACAGCCAATAGGAGGCGAATGATTTCAGCTGTTGCCTACATTGAAAGCGAGGATCTCAAGCCATGCAACAAATAAAATGACAGGCACCGCCTGTATCAAAATAGATTTATCATACCGCACTTCAATAGCACACGTGTTTCCCAAATTCTTTTGAACAGTGTACATCACTTCTCAGATTTCTTTTTTTCTAGTCTGTATTACATATCTTCTCCATTTTGGCAGTATTCACTTATTTTGATGCCCAAACACCAAAACTCTTCTACTACATTTAATGCCTCTTTTCCTAATCTAACTCTCTTTTCATCGCCATCCTCCCCTGTCCTTCATCTATTGTAACTGAGGTTTGGTTTCTGTACAAGTCGTAGATAGTGTTTCGCCCCCTTCGACCTAACTAGCCAGTCTCGTAAAATTACACTCATGCTCATAAATTAAGGACAATTGCAGAATGTGGGGCCTCCCAACGTGGCACTACACAAAACTGGCGCTAATAGCATAGGCACATAGTGGACACACACGGCACAGATCTGTAAGTCCACGGTATTTGTGATAAGTTGAGAAAACCGTCCCGAAACACGTGTGCTACAAAACGCCACTGTTTCCTGCGTATGTACCCCTACATCAGTATGGGATACGATCACCATGCACTAGTACACAGACCACACAACGGGTTGGCATACCCTGGATCAGGTGGTCGAGCAGCTGTTGGGGTATAGCCTCCCATTCTTGCACCAGTGCGTGTCGGAGCTTCTGAAGTGTCGTAGGGGTTTGAAGACGTGCAGCGATACGTCGACCGAGAGCATCGCAGACGTGCTCGATAGGGTTTAGGTCTGGAGAACAGGCAGGCCACTCCATTTGCCTGATATCTTCTGCTTCAAGGTACTCCTCCACGATGGCAGCTCGGTGGGGCCGAGTGTTATCATCCATCAGGAGGAAGGTGTGACCCACTGCACCTCTGAAAAGGCGGACATACTGGTGCAAAATGACGTCCCGATACACCTGACCTGTTACAGTTCCTCTGTCAAAGACATGCAGGGGTGTACGTGCACCAATCATAATCCCAACCCACACCATCAAACCACGACGTCCATACAACTTCCTTTCAAGGACATTAAGGGGTTGGTATCTGGTTCCTGGTTCACGCCAAATGAAAAACTGGCGAGAATCACTGATCAGACTACACCTGGATTCGTCCGTGAATATAACTTGGGACCACAGTTGCAACGACCGTGTACTATGTTCTTGACACCAGGCTTTACGGGCTCTCCTGTGACGACGGGTCAGTGGAATACACCTTGCAGGTCTCCGGGCGAATAAACCATGTCTGTTCAGTCGTCTGTAGACTGTGTCCGGAGACAACTGTTCCAGTGGCTGCGGTAAGGTCCAGAGCAAGTCTACCTGCAGTACTCCCTGTCCGTATGCGGGCACTGATGGTGAGATATCGGTCTTCTTGTGGTGTTGTTCACTGTGGACATCCAGTACTGTAGCGCCTGGACACGTTTCCTGTCTGTTGCAATCGTTGCCATACTCTTCACACTTTGTGGCACACGGAGGGCCCGTGCTACGACCTGCTGTGTTTGACCAGCCTCTAGTTGCCCTAGTATTCTACTCCTCATAACGTGATCAATATGTGTTCTTTGAGCCATTTTCAACACACTGTCACCATTAGCACGTCTGAAAACGTCTGCACACGTACTCCCTAGACTGTACTCTGACATGCACCAACACACCTCTGCGTATGTGGACTGCTGCCAGCGCCACCGTGCGACGACCGCAGGACAAATGCACCGCATGGTCATACCCCGAGGTGATTTTAAACCCGCAAACCGCCCATCAGAGCGTTGCTTCACCATGTATCAGCATTATCCTTAATTTATGAACATGAGCATTCGCTTCAGAACTGTTTCAGAGATTCGACAGGCAGTAGACCTCTCCATTCGCACCATCAACAGAACCGGCTCTGCTAACAGTGTACTATGCCTTCCACGTAGCTGGCAACGGGTTCTGCACAACACTGGTGACTACTCTGAAGGTCAGTAACAGGTGCAAACATGTCACTCTTTTGTATCGGTTGTGAATAAATAGTTGCCACCATTTAAGTTCCAATCCTCGTACATTAACAAACTGCACGTTGCTCTACGCCATAAAATCACAAGCGTCCTCCTTCTACTTTGTATGAAGAAATGGTCTCGTTTCTCAATCCTGAAGTTAATTTTCATTCCCGTAATTGTAAGAATAATTTCGATTGGGTACACAACTTAATTTCCGCCCACGACTAGCTCTAGAGAGGATCTCTCGTTCACGACGGCTTTCCAACAGTACGCGCACAAAGCCGATTGTGAGTCCACAGACACAATTCTACTTGTCTCGCAGCTCTTTGAAAATGTCTAAAGATGCTCATACAGATATATCGACAGGTTAGCGAGTTGTGGCAACGGTAACCCTACGCATTCAAACATGGCTGCTGTTTCAGCATGCTTATAACTCCATGCATATTACTCACACTCGCCAAACTCCATTGACCTGCCAGTGAGGGCAAACAGGCCTTTCACTCGCCGGCTACGGTGCGATATCTCTGAGCAACCAAGGAGCAGAAAGACGGTTTTGTTTTCACAGTTTGGTAATATCTTTGCAGTCCGACCAGCCCCGTGATTGTTATGAATACTCAACGACAGAGTTATAAAACTACCGTAGGCTGCAGTAAGTAGGAAGAGAGTACGGTAGTTTTCCTTGTAGCTTATATCAACTGAGGCCGTACCCGCGTTGCCTGCAAATTAGATGTGTTGCATATCTATTGGGCATTACCTCATGACGATCGCTTTCTTTGCGTAAGCGATGAGTGTCTTACTAAATTCCCATAAATACTGGAAGTTTCTAATATTGATAAACAACGTTCGCATTTATCAACAATAATAGGAAACACTTGCCTTTGATCGTGATGAAGAATGTTCTGTTGAGTACAAATTAACAAAAATAATTATAGCGTTTTCTGTGTGTGTGTAAACTGGAAACAGGAAGCTGGCCTCCCACAAAACGTCGACGTACAACGCCAGCGACTGGCAATGGGAACGAAATTGCTTTGATTACATAAACGTGCAAAAGTTACGTGATCAACTAACTTTTATTATTTATAAAATGCAATTTATGATCTGTAATTGTACAAAATACAAAACTGACTAACACTGCATGATGTGCGGTTCAAATTATGTACAAAACAACAAAAAAACAAAGAGAAGTCGTTGGATCCCAGTTTCTTTCTTACACACTCATTTGTGTTTCTTTCTCAATCATTGTTACCATACCGCTGGTAACCCTACCATTTACTGCGTCATTTACGTGGTATACTAAAACAATCGAACCGTAGTTTTGGTAGAGCGCAACTCTACTCAATGTGGCGTGATTCTGATTTTTGGTGAGATCCCCCTGTGTAGAATGCTATTGCTGTTGAGGTTTCTAGTTTTTCGCATCAAAACTGGAGGTCGGTAGTTTTCGTGCATATAATTACACTAAGCTGTGTCTCACACTTGTTGCGGTTTATGTGATTATTTATTTTTAAGTTTGAGTATGAGTGATTTCTTCCGATCAATCCATTCCAGATTATGGTTGTAGCCTTCTTGAATAGTCTTTTTCAAATATGTCTGAGATGGTAGGAATATTGGCGAGGTATATTTTTCAGGTCACAGTCTAAGTTTTCATGTGGTAATTTTGGCCGGTTTTTCAGTGCCTTTGTCTATACTTTGGCCATGTACATCCTATTCAGAATCCCAATAGAATGATTTCCTACATCCTTATATTTTTTTGAAGTTCATTTGGTCTCCAAATATTGAGTCGTTTGTGTGTAATAGTTCCAAATATTGATTTTTATGTTACTCTTTCTTGAAAGTGCCCACACAGTTGGGATGTTAAAGTGATCAAGTTAAGTGCCGCATTTGTAATAAGAGCAGATAGAAAAAGGGTTTAAATGTTATCCACGCCTTACGAATGACCACAAAGAATGAGGTCCATTTTCTCTCTTCTGTTAATTACGACTGAGCAGAGCGCAAATTGGTAGTTAATCGAAATTTACACCTTACTTTAATAATGTTTGTTTCTCTTATGAACAACACCATGCAGCAGCATTCTTTAACATATAAATATACAGGGTGTCACACCTAACTCTGCCACCTCAAATATCTCTGGACAACAATAGATATTCAAAAATGGTTTTCACCAGCGTGAACGTACGGCAGGGGCTTAGGAAACAAAATATTACGCGAAATTTTAAAACGTAAGCAAATACTATTTTCAAACTTGTGTATTTTCAATGGACACCACTATTATTTCGTATGCAATCAATAGCATGAAAAATCACAAAAGTAATGGCGTTGATTGCCTCGCAATAAGTCAATTACATCCCGAGAAATTGCGAAGCGAAGTTGACGCTTGAAATAAATGAAACGCACAGCTAGCGCACGTCCTGAGACTCAAGCGTACACCTCACGCTGCCGGTAATTGTGATGTGATTGACGTACTACGTCAGTGGAGTGTTAATGTGTGGTGTGGTATTGTATGGCAACACATCATTGTCACCTCTTATAATGTGTCAAATAATGTGGTATCAGAATGATGGATGTCCTGCGCATAATGTTTATTGTTGCGAAACGACAACTAGAGGTATAATTAGTGGTAACACACTTGGTTTCACGTTTCTAAGCCTCATAAGTTCTTAAATATGGGGTTTGTAAAGGATAGCAACGGCGTCGCAGATTCTGACCTAATGCATCGCATGTAGTACCGTGCTCAGAGCAGGGGTTGCCTGCACTGGCGCCTGTATCCTGCCGTAAACATACCAATATCACCACGGCACGCTCTACCTTCGGTGTACAAGTGTCTCTTCATGAGGTCTGCTGAACTGCTCTCATACTGAAACGTAATTCACATACGTTGCCACATTAAAATCTGTTTTCTTGTGGCGTGTTTCATTTGCCGTCATCTAGTCGATATGCTGGCCTTCGGTAATGAAGGAAAACTAGATATTATTTTAATTTATGGCCAATGTCAGTGAAATACAACCGCAGCTGTGACACTGTATGCTGAGCCCTACCCAGATCGGCGGTGTCCGTCACGTCGAACCATCGGTAACATCTGCAAAACACTCACGGAAACAGGAAGCTGGCCTCCCACAAAACGTCGACGTACAACGCCACCGACTGGCAATGGGAACGAAATTGCTGTTCTGGCTGCTGCCTGCACAATCCTCAGGTGGGTGTACGAAAAATTGCACAGTAGCGTGTGTAGAATCTTGCATCGGCATCGGTTTCATCCGTTCCATATCTGAGAGCATCAAGAAATGTACGACAATGATTTGTTTATGGACGAGGCTTCATTTACAAATCATGGTAATGTGAATCTGCGGAATATGCACTACTGGTCCGTGCAGAATCCCCACTGGATTCGCCAAGTTGCTCATCGACCACAGTGGAGTGTCAGTGTTTGGTGCGGTATCATTGCTAACTGTATTGTAGGTCCCTATTTTTACCGTGGAAAATTGAATGAACAGCGATATGCATCATTTCTTCAACACACACTAGCGCACGTCATGGAGGATATGGGATTGAAAATTCGTCTATCAATGTGGTTCCAACATGATGGACGTCCCGCACACAATGCAAAAGTTGCCAGAGACATTCTAGATGCGACATTTCCAAGTGGGTGGATGGGGTGGGGAGGTACTGTGCGATGACCAGCACGTTCCCTCTACTTGACGCCATTAGACTTATTTCTCTGGGGCGCAGTGAGAGACAGAGTGTATCAAGAACCCCCAACGACAGTAGACGATACACAACGTCGTATTACTGCGGCGTGTGCGTCAATATCTGTAGAAACTCCACAATCTGTGCAAAAATGGTTCAAATGGCTCTGAGCACTATGGGACTTAACATCTGTGGTCATCAGTCCCCTGGAACTTAGAACTACTTAAACCTAACTAACCTAAGGACAACACACACATCCATACCCGAGGCAGGATTCGAACCTACGACCGTAGCAGTCGCGCGGTTCCGGACTGAGCGCCTAGAACCGCTAGACCACCGCGGCCGGCACAATCTGTGCAACACTCTCTCGTTACCCGTCTGAAAATTTGTATTGATGCAAACGGAGGGCACTTCGAACATATGTTGACGTGACACAGTTTTATCGGTCAAGATGTGGGTGGTTGTAGTGCACAACAATACAGTTCCTGTATCCGACAGGGCACTAGTAAATGTGTTTAACAAAGTGAATTCAAGTGTGTTACCTCTAATTGTAGCTCTAGTTGTAATTTCGCCAGAATAAACATACATTTACAATTTGAAAAACGTAACTTCGCGTTGGACTTCTAACTTGTTTATTTTTGTGGAGTGTGCATACCCTCCCATTGTGTGAGCCCCTGACACAGGCAGCGTGATGTGCTCACTGAGTCTCAGGACGTGCGCTAGCTGTGCACTTCATTTATTTCAAGCGTCAACTTCGCTTCCCAGTTTCTCGGGATGTAATTGACGTATTGCGGTGCAGCCAACGCCATTATTTTTGTGATTTCTCACGCTATTGATTGCATACGAAATAATAGGGGATGTACATTTAAGAATAACACAAGTTTGTGTTGAAAATAGTATTTGTTTACGTTTTAAAATTTCGCATAGTATTTGGTTTCCTAAGCCCCTGTGGTACTTTCACGCTGGTGAAAACCGTTTTTGAATATCTGTTGTTGTTCCAGGGATATTTGAGGTGGCAGAGATAGGTGAGACACCCTGTGTATATATACAGGGTGTCCCATTTATCTTGACCACCATAAATAACTTTTTGTCCAGATGCAAATTACAAAATGTTTCAAGCATGTTCTTTAGCCGTCCGGTAGACATCAATCAGCATTATTGCCTTCGTTGTAGCTTTGTTTTTTACAAAGATATGAACAGTGGTGTGACTTTTTTAAATGACACTCTGTATTTTTTATTCGATAATTCATTTCCTCTCCTAAAGACCTATTCAAAAACGTATCACAATGTACCATTTACTGAAACACAACGTTATTAATTACATAACACAACATTGGCTTTGAGCCCGGAATCACAAACTCGTCCACTTGCTGGAGCTGTCAGAAAACCAATGAAAACCAAGTAAAAACATAACACAAAATGACTTTGACTCTCCTGTACCACTGCCCAGAAGTAGAACATTCAAAGTTGCTCAAAGTAGTGACCCTGGACATCGATACACTGGTGCACTCGTTGAATGCAAGAATTATTTACTGCTTCCAGTGTTACCTGCTGAAGAGAATTACAAGCAAGCACGATACGTCCCTGCATGTCCTCTAGAGTTGTTGGAATATCGCGATGGACAACATCTGTAATGCATAACCAAAGAAAAAGTTCAGAGGATTTAAATCAGGAGACCTAGCAGGCCAAGTAACTGTTTCTCCTCGACCAATCCATCTGGCAGGATACCTTCGGTTCAGAACACGACGTGCACGAAAGGCGTTTTGTGCTGGACATCCATCGTGTTGATACCACATAAGCATTCTGGTTCTTAGCGGCACTTCATCCAGAAGAGGAGGAAGAATTCGTCTGAGGAAGTTGGCATACGCTGTGCCGTTTAGACTACCATTGATAAAGAAGGGCCAATAATTGTAGTACCAAGCATCCCATACCAGACGTTAATTCTCCATTGACGCTGATGTTCCACCTGTCTAAGCCATCATGGGTTGTCGCTTGACCAATAATGCATGTTCCTTGTATTTACCCGTCCTTGTTTGGAAAGGAACATTCAACGGTAAATAGAACATTGGAGAAGAAGTTCGGGTTGGCGAGGATTTGATGATGTGCCCACTGACAGTACTGTGCAGGATTCTGGAAGTCATTCCCATGCTATTCTTGATGTTGGTGTACGTGGTAAGGATGGAACCGGTGATGTGTAAGAATACGATGTACCCTGGTTTTAGGAATGCCAGTCTCGTGTTCAAGCTGTCATGTGTTCACATGTGGTTTCATAGCAACGGAAGCGAGAACAGTAACTTCGGTAGCTTCGTCTGTGCGAGTGCTACGACGATTGCGTTGTCGTAGGTTGAAACTTCCCTTTTCCTGAAGCGTCGCAACAAGACGAGAAAACATCCGTCGGGAAGGTGGGTTCTTGTCAGGATATCGCTCTCTGTACAGTTGCGCTGCCTGCATAACATTTCGCCTACCTTCAACAACAACAATAAAAGAAAGCTTGTAGGAAGGACAGCCTTTACTGTATGCCTACTCTACACTACAGTATTTAAAAGGACTAAACTACTGTACTAAATGTAGCCGTCCATAAAAAAACAGTATTGCAGTTACTGTTCTCTTAAATTATATTCCCTACAGATGAGTAGCATTTCTACTCACACAACTCTTCAACTGACGATGTTTGACCGAATGACGGGTGTGCATTCTACTTATTTTTACATCTGTCCTCTGTCAACGTCAGCACGTGGATGTGTTCCATTACCCCGAGTACCTGCACTCAGCGCTGGGAGCGTCAACGTCAGTGTTGTGTTATGTAATTAATAACGTTGTGTGTCAGTGAGTGGTGCATTCTGATACATTTTTGAATAGGTCTTTAGGACAGGAAATGAATTACCGAATAAAAAATACAGGGTACCATTTAGAAAAGGCATACCGCTGTTCATATCTTTGTAAAAAAAAAAAAAAAAAAAAAAAAAAAGCTACAACGAAGGCAATCATGCTGATTCATGTCCCCCTGCTGCTAAAGAACATTTACTTAAAACATTTTGTAATTTGCATCTGGACAAGATAAATGTCTCTTTCAGCTACGAATGATGTTTGTGTTCGTGCAGCTTAGCTAGTCTTCATCTACGCTATACTTGCATAAACCACATTAGGTTGCTCTAGTCTTAATGTATTTGGGCGATGATGTGCACTACATACAGTCACGGTATACACTGTCAATATAAATTTTATCTTACATGGTTGTAGTTATTTTGTGTGGACAACTTAGATCCACACAGGTGAGCATGGGGTCAAATTCAGTTGTTGGTTGTTAAGTGTTCTTAGATATTCCAACTTGTGGGTTAACTTGAATTTATGTAGTCAGATAGCGTTACAATTTCTTGCTTGTTGAAATATAACTGTATTCACACAAGAGACTGAAGCACGTGCACTGCACAAGTTAATCCTATGAGATTTATTACTCCGTATTTCCACGCCAATCAGCCACTCTTTTATTGTACTAAAAGAAAAGCGTTTCACTTACGGATCCTCCCAGGATATATAAAAAATAAATACGTTTCAACGTCGTTTCTCTAAATGAACATGTAGTGCCCGATTACAAAAACTTTTGAAACAAATAGTGTCATAATAAAGATATTAGCAGTGGTAAATATAAAAGTTTTATTCTCTAAATAGGTAATCCTTGCGTATTTCGAACTTTTTTCTAATGATATCATTCTTGAGAGACCTTAAAAGGTTGTCACCCTTCCTTTTCCTCGTATTTTCCATGTTTTATTCTTCTTACTTTCCTTGTTTCCACAGGTGTTAGGTTTCTGCCTGTTATAACCTTTTGCTAGACATATGTCTCCATTGCACAAGGTTTATTCATTTGTAGTCTCTGCACAACTTTCATGGTCTACCTAATGATCTTTCCCCTGCTGGTCGATACTTTGTTATTATTTTGGGAATGTTGTTTTCTTTCGTTCTTACGAATTTCTAATTTTTCTCTGAAAATTGGGTTCCTGATTCTATAAGCCTGTAGCCAACTGCTCTTCTCATAAACATCATGTACGCAGCTTGTATTCTTCCTTCATTTCCAGCTGTTATTGTACACTTCTCTTTGCCTCATACTATAGTACTACTGTTATTTATAGAATTTTATTAGAGATTCTTTCCAGAGTATTTTACTGAGTGTTCCGAGTGATGTATTTGAATGTTTCTATCTTATTACGTTTTTTATGGACTGGATATCACTTAACCCTTCTATTACACACCAATCCCTATGTTAAGGAACAAATAAATAATTAAACAAAACATATTTCATTTTTGATACAGGATCCTCACAAACAGTACGTGAGCAGTTGTAACTTTGCGTTTCTTCAAGGTGATCAACGTACACTCATTGACATAAAACTCGACCGGCGGCCGGCCGCTTCAGAGGCTAAGTCCGCGCCGATCGCGACATGGGACAATAAAACTGGCCAACTCGCTAATTCTCTAAGTCCGGTTATCTGCACAATCTGGCAACACTGCAGACTGCGGCACTTCCTGGAGGAAAACTTGTCCCACGATAGAGAAACACTAGGCTGATTACGCCTGTGAACGCCGGCACGGTAGCTCAGCGTGTTCGGTCAGAGGGCTAGCAGCCCTCTGTAATAAAAAAACTGAGTTAACCGATCAAAGACGAACTTCAGCGGATGTCTTACGACGTCCGCCCCGAGCACATACAACGAACGAAAACGAACAAAACGAGAATTAAAAAAAAAAAAAAAAAAAAAAAAAAAAAAGGCGGTAGTGGATCAAGAGCAGCTGGCATAAAATACTTTTATAGTCTCTTCTGTCTGAATGCTGAAGACGTGAATGTAATGGTAGCAGATTCAATCTATTTCGCTTTCTGACTCACCGATATCAAAATTTTATCCAGTAACGATTTTGCGGCAGATTTCCTGCAGACTGTCCTCCTCTGGACGCCGTATGCGGCAAAGCTCCGGGATCCATTTGCTGGCTAGCGGCAGCGGCCGTGGCGACAGCAGCGGCGCTGCACTCCCCCGTTCTTTATCGAAAGCGCCTGCTCCCGCTCATCGCTTTTGATGATTTAAAACGCTTTATTATTAAATGTTGCTCCACAGAAAATTTCTACGATTTCCATTCACGCTCAAAAGCAACGGAGACAGACGCCCTGATTAGTAGGCGGGCATTATATTACATTAATCGGCAATAGCTGAGTATGGCCCGAAATTAATTTTATAGACTGGGACGAAATTAAACCACCTCGCTACATTCGATGAATTTATAAATGCTTCATACCTCCTTTCTTTTCCTTTCAAACTCAATTATTTCTGCAACTTTTGGTCAATGTTTGGATGTTTTCGCCAAGCCGGGGTGAGCGTCTGTGGTGTAAAGTGTATTACAGTTCTTGCTTCATTCCTTATGGTAACTCTATGCGATAAACTGTGTGAATACCTTGCAATGCATGCTCTGTAGCAGTGCAAGAACACTGCACATTTGGAGTTCCATGTATGAGTTCATGAAGTGTTTAATGTTGATCGGAGGTGATAGTTAAGGTCATCAGATTTAGACCAGAAAAATTTGTCGTTTTGGAGGTTTCAGAGAACGAAAAGGAATTGCTAACGCCGGTGTTAGAAAACGTCTAGAGTTAAATGCTATTGCAAAAATTTAGAAGAGGGGAACTATATTAATCAACATGTGCACTTCATAAACAACCTTCTGACATGTTAGACCTATATGACGAACAAAACTCAAATTTATATCGTTGACAGTCGCTTTGAATCTTTTCAGGATCTATTTTACAGTGAAGCACCTTGGCATTTCCAAAGCAGACATCCATGATATTAACTTAATTTACTAAGTCGAATCGGACGAAGACTGATGTTTAAAGGCATTCTTCAGATTTCGTATAAAGAATTTTTACTAGCCGTTTGCAACTCCATTAATTAAAATGGAAAATAAAAGGTTATAGTCAGCAGCTTCCACCGAGATTGGAGCTGCTATGTCATACAGTACGACCACCGCAACGCACAAGGGAACCTCTTTTTTTTTATTTTGCTTTTTTTCTTTTACTTTTTTTTGACGATTACCCCTTTTTTTCTCTCTTATTTTAAAGCCCCCTAGGAAAATGGAAATAAAAATAGAAACTAAGTGCCACCGCCACTTTTCATCCTATAACAAAAAAAAAAAATCTTGTCCACTTCAGGCGTTGGCTCCTGACTAAACCTACCCCAAGAGCTGCCTATATACCAGGGGAAATATGAGAATTCAAGGTTAGGGCTATCATTACAAACAAAACAAAATCTTCCTTTTTCTGAATTTTATTTTGATTTTGATTTTTGTTTTGTTTATTTTTGTTGTGTAATTGATCAGACGCCTTCTGCGCCCCGCTGGTAATATGTTGAGTCACGTCTTCTCGAAATTGGTGTGTTCCGTTCAGTAGTTCAGATATGTTCATTGGTTCAAACTGGAAACCTTCTTCACTCTTGGCTTAACACATTCCAGCTGCGAGGCGGGTCGTGGAAAGCACTCCCAAGGAAGTTCGAGAAAAGAGGAAAATAGTCACGTCCCGGAACTAACAATGAAAGGGGAGTATTCCGATTCAGAATGTCCCGCGTTAGAAAAGCCACAATATGACGAATAACCTCTGAGCTAACGACACACTGGCGACCACAGACGGACTATAGTCACTGCGATGTTGCCTGAGCCTCAAAACGCAACCTTAAAACACACAAACACATGTTACTTATGTGAAGAACGCCGTTCTTGGAGTCCAGAAATTAATTATACTTTCTAAGTGTCTCATCTTACAGTGGATTCTATCGTACGAGTCTTCGATGTGGAAAACGAATGTCAAGTGAATTTAGCGAGGTAACGCCGGCCTACACCCGGAAGTAAATGCACTATCAGAGTGTTGACAAGTACTTGCTACGACGCTGCCATTTCTCGGTTCTCTTACGAGGTAGCTCTTCAGCGAAATGCTTGCCGTGATTCTCCGATACGGTCCTTCAGAGTGGAGACGTGCGCGCACGTTTGGTTTTTATGCGGCGTTCTCCCCTGATGGTTTCTGACGTCGCCTTGTGGGCTATGTCTACATTTGAGACATTCAATTATCATTAATCCAGAATGATACAAGTTTCAGCTTCCGGCGTGGAAGAAGGCTGTTGACGCCGACATTATATCATTTCAACGTAGGGAAAGCAAAACGGGTCATTCAATGTTTCTCATTCAACATAAAGCATGTGAGATAATTTTCCGTAACGTTCATAATCATATAAAAATACAAACGAAGTAAAAATACATTTGAAGCTTATTCGAATTCAATATAATGTAAGATACCAAACGCTTTGCACCTCGATGTCGAATTTGTCCACGCGCAATCTTTGCAGCATACAAAAAGAATGTCATGATTACCACGAGAATGAAGAAATATGTTGGTACGGATGGAAGCAAGGAGAGACGCAGTCAACAAATATTCGATTCCTCATGGCATTCATTTCATTTGAGACGAAAGAAGAGTTAAAGCGGGATATTACTTTCGTTAACACGAAAGATATGCCGCACATATTGATAACGAGGAAGTCTGCGTCTTCATACGTTTCCTCCTTGAAATCTGTATGCTCTCTTATATACTAAGTAGCCTGATCATTGTTTCAGTAATGTTACCCTCTTGTTTGACCCCGTAACGATGAACAGATTCCAAATGCATGTCTCTGCATGAAAGTAGCTGTTCGAACCCTTCCTGGGTTGCTTTTTGTGTTTTATTGCTTGGAATTCCTGAAGCAGACCACTGTGCCTTCTCCCCTTGTGGGTTAGGTCTCAAAACTAAACCGCTTTTTATCCAATGGCATAATTTATTCAGACAGCATCAGCACAAGACTGTCAAACAAAGCCTTCCATTTACAGTTGCAACACTCTAACCAGCACTGACCGAAGTGTAATCCACGGTCATGGTCCGAAATTAGCAGCTGTCTGCTACTGTGGGAATGTCCGTACTACACTTTCGATTCCGCAGCACCATTTTATCTGGTAACACTGTGTAGTTGCAGAGTTGTGCCAGCATGTCTGTCCTCACACTGTCAACTTTATGTATCTCACTTCTCCTGTAGCGTTGATCACAAGGAGCAGAAGTAAATGAGTGTATTCTGCATGACGTAACATTCAGTATTCCCTTATTTCATAGCCACTCTTCATGTGCATCGATACCAAATAGGAATGTGAAAACTCTTGCGAGTGAGAGAATGACAATAACAATCGTAACAAGAACAATCAAATAATGAATAATGTTTATTCCAACGCAGAACGAGAATGGCTTTAAATATAAAAATCTATATCTATATCCATATCTATTGATTTTTGAGTTGGCACAATGCAAATATATTCTTAGCATTTAGTTACTGAATTTAGTTCGGGATGTTTGCAGAGAAAAGGAAAAGTCGGTACTTCTCGCTAGTGTAATATAATGTGAACCAGCAACTACCCTTTCCTTAGAACACGACTCAAGCAGGTCCCCAAGTAGGTACCAAGGCACTGCTGCATTCTGTTCCTGGCGTTGCTCTGATGACGGTTAATGCAGATAGTTCCGATTATGAAATACAAAACGTATTGCAGGTTAGTTCCTAGGATAGTAACATTAAATATGCGTTGTAGACGGCATATGAACGTGACGACTATCCATATTACTCATCAATATAAAAAGACCATATTATGGGAATTTAGCAGGATTACTCAACATGAATTCTGAAATTGGTTGACTGACCGCACAGGTGCTAAACGTCGGCAAGAGTATACGATGGCCTAATCGCATTAGGAATATGAAGATCGCCTTCGACAGCTCGCAACTTTCACATTGCTATCTCCACCCTACTCCAGACAGCCCTCGGTGGAGTTGCACTGTTGCCGATGCAATGTAATGCCTTCAAACCGACAACAGACCACATATTGAAAAATACAAGCGAGTTCACTTGCAGCGTAAGCTTATTGTAACTAATCTAAAAATTATTGGACAGGAACATTGTCCTATTCAAAAAAAGCTGTCCACCAGGTCCTCTAATCGCTCCTTGGTACAGTCGTTTGACTATTGAAAGTGGTTCCAACAAGTCACCACTAGAAAACACTGCTCTGTACCGCAATAACTCAAGATGTAAAGTAATACCACGATACTACAAATATCAGGAAACACCTTATCACAGATAACACTGTCCTTAAGGCTTGTAAGCTGACATTTATTACAATAAATGACATACCTGAAATGTTACCACTCTCATTATTACGTCAGATTGGTAATGCACGTAGTAAGTTCGTCGTATTCATGATTTCCTCTTCAAAGTAAAATACCGTACTTATTATTTAACACAAAATGACATTAAAAATTTAAGTTATTCACGAGCAGCTAGTTGAGAATGTGTATGAAATTCAAATGACACGACGAACCGTCTTGTTCCGCATATGGATTCAAACCCAGCTCATGCAGACTAAGCAAAGATTTCGTTACTGACGGAAACTAACAGTCATTCCTGATTAAGCATACAGAGAGTGATATACCTCGATTTTAGACAGTATCAGTTAGCAAATATCAACTTTAAATTGCATAACGCAAACATGTTTAACAGACGCGAATTCCTACCCATCATCTATTGTCCCTGTTAACGAACTACGAGAGATGTTAAATATTGCTTCTTCACAAGTAACTTGCTTGAAATGCCGTGAGGTTAAGCTTTGTGTTGGACACGGATTCGAACCCTGAACCTAATCGGATTGCTATCGAAGCACAGTCAAATGTGACATATCGGAGTTTCGCGGCAGTAGCTAGATGTTTTAACTGAAATGACGAGACGAAACATTAATTTTTTCCTTCCCAGGACTCCTACCCGGCACCTATCGCTGTTATATTCTAGAGAAAACGATCGTTAAATATGGGTTCGTTGCGCCAGCACTGATATGTGAGCATGTTTGAACTAGAAATAATATGACGAAGAGTTCAGCGCTCACTGGGAATAGAGACCCACATATATCGTTGTTGACTACACACAAAGAGACGTCAGCTACCGAATTTTTCTCCACCAGCTGCTCAGAATAACATCTTGAACTTACAGTCATCTCGCAAATAGTTCTGTGTCTCACTGGGAGTTAAAAACGTCAGATATCGTTAGACAACGAATGAAAATACACTAAAAATCGAAATTCTTATCCACCAGCAGATAGGTGTTCTCATGCTAGAGCTTGATAATACATAATTAAATCTTTAGTGCCGGGCCAGGATTCGATCCCATTCACGCGTAATATGTGGAGATGTTGAGGAATCTGCAGTTTTGAGCAAACAACAAATTGTAGCCGAGCTGTATTGTCACGAAAGCGTCTGTTATGGTTGCAGTTCCAGTCTCGCTGACTGCAAGGTTTTTATCCCTTCTGTGAAAGAGCTACAAGGAGTCTGATCAAACATCAATAAGGAAATCGCAAGAAAATACTTTCGGCTCATAGTGCAATGTTGAAAAACTTACAATGCTGCACAACAGGCAACGCCTCTTTCCGCTGCTGAGAAGCGAATTTTGGGTTTCTAGGAATACGTAACTATATTTATGATATGCCACATTTGCATACCTCTTGAGTACGACACAGCATACCAATGAAACACAGACCCAATCAAAATCTAAGTGAGTAGTATTTTACTAATTCGTGTCGATAGAGGCACATTTGTGTACAGATACTCGGTTTAATTAAAACATACTTTCGTCGTAAGGTTATCGTGGTTAGTTTTATTTCATTTCTTATAATACAGTGCACAATTTTCGTAAGTTTTCCTTTAGTATTGTTAAAACAATAGTAAACATGAGAGAGAAATTAATCATCAACGATATATGCGAATTCTCTGATGTTATCTATGACAGTATGACAATGCACGTGCAGTTTATTGATTACATGCATGTAGAAAACTTGTTCTGAGTTAAAGCTGTCAAACAAAGTTTGAAGAAGAATAAAATCTCACTACCACACGACAGCTAATGTAGAAAATACTTTTCTGACATATTATGGCATGATGCGCTCTCCCTACACATCTTCGAGATGCATCTGCTGCCTGCTGTCTATTAAACCTGAACAGAACAAAATGTCACAGTAGTTAGCCCTTTTTCCACATGCGACTACTTTGGGTTGAGAAGTGAAGGGAAGTATGTTCAAAGTTTCATTAGATTGACAACTTCAGCAGACAGCAGAATTGCGTTTTAAAAAAAGTAGCACTGAATGTAATCGAACTCGCGACATCTTATCTACGCTACTAGCTGACACGTAGCTACAATAGCTCCAGAGCTCGACAACTATTCCTCCAGAACTTTTTGATTCCACAGCACTGTGAGATTATGCATATGGCCAGGTCTTGACTTCTGAGAGACAAACAGTTACAGCTTTTCTTTTTTTTTTTACTGAACGACGTTTTCTACAAACAGATAGCGCAATAGAATAGCTCAAGTGGAAAGGAACACTTCCTAAATAAACTTCTGCGTCCTACACTGTTGGCAGTTCTGTGTAGGTGGCAGTTACGTGATTTTATTTCGGTGATTACAAAATATAGAGTGGAATGTATGCACTGGGTAGCCGAGGCAGCTAGTTCATGGTGATTCGGTCAACCAAGTAAATGAATTTACTGAACATGGTGCAAATTACTACAGGACGCCTGTGTGTCAGAATTCTCATCCAGTGTGGCGCAACGGCGTTACGATAGAAAAATGAGAGAAGAGGATTTCGTGGTCTGTTGGACGGATGGTAGGTTGTTATACCTATGGTCTGGGTTGGATTCCCACTTCCGTCAATGATTTTAGATAGGGAGGGACAGAGTCCATTCTCTCCTGGCTACACCAAGTGTAGAAGGTGTAATGGCAGTGTGGTCTGAAAATTCACATGAAAGATGATTTTCCTTCTCTACCAAGTAGACGGTAGGTTGAACCACAATAAAGTCTGGAGTGGCGACATGTAGAAACTCTATCACCAGTAACCTTTCTTATACTAGTTAGTTATTTCAAGTGACGAAACAAACGCTATGTATGGTCACAGGACACTTATTCCATCTTTTATCTGAGCTTCTGTATGTCGATAAGATTGGTTCTGAACTGGGAATGCAACTCAGACCGCCCTTAACGCGGAATTTGATCCCTTCGTGACAATACAGCTCGGCTACAATTTGTTGTTTGTTCAAAACTGCAGATTCCTCAACATCTCCACATATTACGCGTGAATGGGATCGAATTCTGGCCCGGCACTAAAGATTTAATTATGTATTATCAAGCTCTAGCATGAGAACACCTATCTGCTGGTGGATAAGAATTTTGATTTTTAATGTATTTTCATTCGTTGTCAACACTAACGATATCTGACGTTTTTAACTCCCAGTGAGACACAGAACTATTTGCGAGATGACTGTAAGTTCAAGATGTTATTCTGAGCAGCTGGTGGAGAAAAATTCGGTAGCTGACGTCTCTTTGTGTGTAGTCAACAACGATATATGTGGGTCTCTATTCCCAGTGAACGCTGAACTCCTCGTCATATTATTTCTAGTTCAAACATGCTCACATATCACTGCTGGCGCAACAAACCCATATTTAACGTTCGTTTTATCTAGAATATAACAGCGACAGGTGCCGGGTAGGAGTCCTGGGAAGGAAAAAATTAATGTTTCGTCTCGTCATTTCAGTTAAAACATCTAGCTACTGCCGCGAAACTCCGATATGTCACATTTGACTGTGCTTCGATAGCAATCCGATTAGGTTCAGGGTTCGAATCCGTGTCCAACACAAAGCTTTACCTCACGGCATTTCAAGTAAGCTACTTGTGAAGAAGCAATATTTAACATCTCTCGTAGTTCGTTAACAGGGACAATAGATGATGGGTAGGAATTCGCGTCTGTTAAACATGTTTGCGTTATGCAATTTAAAGTTGATATTTGCTAACTGATACTGTCTAAAATCGAGGTATATCACTCTCTGTATGCTTAATCAGGAATGACTGTTAGTTTCCGTCAGTAACGAAATCTTTGCTTAGTCTGCATGAGCTGGGTTTGAATCCATATGCGGAACAAGACGGTTCGTCGTGTCATTTGAATTTCATACACATTCTCAACTAGCTGCTCGTGAATAACTTAAATTTTTAATGTCATTTTGTGTTAAATAATAAGTACGGTATTTTACTTTGAAGAGGAAATCATGAATACGACGAACTTACTACGTGCATTACCAATCTGACGTAATAATGAGAGTGGTAACATTTCAGGTATGTCATTTATTGTAATAAATGTCAGCTTACAAGCCTTAAGGACAGTGTTATCTGTGATAAGGTGTTTCCTGATATTTGTAGTATCGTGGTATTACTTTACATCTTGAGTTATTGCGGTACAGAGCAGTGTTTTCTAGTGGTGACTTGTTGGAACCACTTTCAATAGTCAAACGACTGTACCAAGGAGCGATTAGAGGACCTGGTGGACAGCTTTTTTTGAATAGGACAATGTTCCTGTCCAAAAATTTTTAGATTAGTTACAATAAGCTTACGCTGCAAGTGAACTCGCTTGTATTTTTCAATATGTGGTCTGTTGTTGGTTTGAAGGCATTACATTGCATCGGCAACAGTGCAACTCCACCGAGGGCTGTCTGGAGTAGGGTGGAGATAGCAATGTGAAAGTTGCGAGCTGTCGAAGGCGATCTTCATATTCCTAATGCGATTAGGCCATCGTATACTCTTGCCGACGTTTAGCACCTGTGCGGTCAGTCAACCAATTTCAGAATTCATGTTGAGTAATCCTGCTAAATTCCCATAATATGGTCTTTTTATATTGATGAGTAATATGGATAGTCGTCACGTTCATGTGCCGTCTACAACGCATATTTAATGTTACTATCCTAGGAACTAACCTGCAATACGTTTTGTATTTCATAATCGGAACTATCTGCATTAACCGTCATCAGAGCAACGCCAGGAACAGAATGCAGCAGTGCCTTGGTACCTACTTGGGGACCTGCTTGAGTCGTGTTCTAAGGAAAGAGTAGTTGCTGGTTCACATTATATTACACTAGCGAGAAGTACCGACTTTTCCTTTTCTCTGCAAACATCCCGAACTAAATTCAGTAACTAAATGCTAAGAATATATTTGCATTGTGCCAACTCAAAAATCAATAGATATGGATATAGATATAGATTTTTATATTTAAAGCCATTCTCGTTCTGCGTTGGAATAAACATTATTCATTATTTGATTGTTCTTGTTACGATTGTTATTGTCATTCTCTCACTCGCAAGAGTTTTCACATTCCTATTTGGTATCGATGCACATGAAGAGTGGCTATGAAATAAGGGAATACTGAATGTTACGTCATGCAGAATACACTCATTTACTTCTGCTCCTTGTGATCAACGCTACAGGAGAAGTGAGATACATAAAGTTGACAGTGTGAGGACAGACATGCTGGCACAACTCTGCAACTACACAGTGTTACCAGATAAAATGGTGCTGCGGAATCGAAAGTGTAGTACGGACATTCCCACAGTAGCAGACAGCTGCTAATTTCGGACCATGACCGTGGATTACACTTCGGTCAGTGCTGGTTAGAGTGTTGCAACTGTAAATGGAAGGCTTTGTTTGACAGTCTTGTGCTGATGCTGTCTGAATAAATTATGCCATTGGATAAAAAGCGGTTTAGTTTTGAGACCTAACCCACAAGGGGAGAAGGCACAGTGGTCTGCTTCAGGAATTCCAAGCAATAAAACACAAAAAGCAACCCAGGAAGGGTTCGAACAGCTACTTTCATGCAGAGACATGCATTTGGAATCTGTTCATCGTTACGGGGTCAAACAAGAGGGTAACATTACTGAAACAATGATCAGGCTACTTAGTATATAAGAGAGCATACAGATTTCAAGGAGGAAACGTATGAAGACGCAGACTTCCTCGTTATCAATATGTGCGGCATATCTTTCGTGTTAACGAAAGTAATATCCCGCTTTAACTCTTCTTTCGTCTCAAATGAAATGAATGCCATGAGGAATCGAATATTTGTTGACTGCGTCTCTCCTTGCTTCCATCCGTACCAACATATTTCTTCATTCTCGTGGTAATCATGACATTCTTTTTGTATGCTGCAAAAGATTGCGCGTGGACAAATTCGACATCGAGGTGCAAAGCGTTTGGTATCTTACATTATATTGAATTCGAATAAGCTTCAAATGTATTTTTACTTCGTTTGTATTTTTATATGATTATGAACGTTACGGAAAATTATCTCACATGCTTTATGTTGAATGAGAAAAATTGAATGACCCGTTTTGCTTTCCCTACGTTGAAATGATATAATGTCGGCGTCAACAGCCTTCTTCCACGCCGGAAGCTGAAACTTGTATCATTCTGGATTAATGATAATTGAATGTCTCAAATGTAGACATAGCCCACAAGGTGACGTCAGAAACCATCAGGGGAGAACGCCGCATAAAAACCAAACGTGCGCGCGCGTCTCCACTCTGAAGGACCGTATCGGAGAATCACGGCAAGCATTTCGCTGAAGAGCTACCTCGTAAGAGAACCGAGAAATGGCAGCGTCGTAGCAAGTACTTGTCAACACTCTGATAGTGCATTTACTTCCGGGTGTAGGCCGGCGTTACCTCGCTAAATTCACTTGACATTCGTTTTCCACATCGAAGACTCATACGATAGAATCCACTGTAAGATGAAACACTTAGAAAGTATAATTAATTTCTGGACTCCAAGAACGGCGCTCTTCACATAAGTAACATCTGTTTGTGTGTTTTAAGGTTGCGTTTTGAGGCTCAGGCAACATCGCAGTGACTATAGTCCGTCTGTGGTCGCCAGTGTGTCGTTAGCTCAGAGGTTATTCGTCATATTGTGGCTTTTCTAACGCGGGACATTCTGAATCGGAATACTCCCCTTTCATTATTAGTTCCGGGATGTGACTATTTTCCTCGGACAAAGACCAATGCTGTGAATTGGATTTGCGAATATGCCATTCACTACCTAGTTGGACAAACTGTAGACTCTGTACTCGATTTTTGGACATACCTCAACGACCGTCATTATGTCGTTGTCCGCCACCCAAAATACACACAATTTTTCTAGAACTTCCTTGGGAGTGCTTTCCACGACCCGCCTCGCAGCTGGAATGTGTTAAGCCAAGAGTGAAGAAGGTTTCCAGTTTGAACCAATGAACATATCTGAACTACTGAACGGAACACACCAATTTCGAGAAGACGTGACTCAACATATTACCAGCGGGGCGCAGAAGGCGTCTGATCAATTACACAACAAAAATAAACAAAACAAAAATCAAAATCAAAATAAAATTCAGAAAAAGGAAGATTTTGTTTTGTTTGTAATGATAGCCCTAACCTTGAATTCTCATATTTCCCCTGGTATATAGGCAGCTCTTGGGGTAGGTTTAGTCAGGAGCCAACGCCTGAAGTGGACAAGATTTTTTTTTTTTTGTTATAGGATGAAAAGTGGCGGTGGCACTTAGTTTCTATTTTTATTTCCATTTTCCTAGGGGGCTTTAAAATAAGAGAGAGAAAAAAGGGGTAATCGCCAAAAAAAAGTAAAAGAAAAAAAGCAAAAAAAAAAAAAAAGAGGTTCCCTTGTGCGTTGCGGTGGTCGTACTGTATGACATAGCAGTTCCAATCTCGGTGGAAGCTGCTGACTACAATCTTTTATTTTCCATTTTAATTAATGGAGTTGCAAACGGCTAGTAAAAATTCTTTATACGAAATCTGAAGAATGCCTTTAAACATCAGTCTTCGTCCGATTCGACTTAGTAAATTAAGTTAATATCATGGATGTCTGCTTTGCAAATGCCAAGGTGCTTCACTGTAAAATAGATCCTGAAAAGATTCAAAGCGACTGTCAACGATATAAACGTGAGTTTTGTTCGTCATATAGGTCTAACATGTCAGAAGGTTGTTTATGAAGTGCACATGTTGATTAATATAGTTCCCCTCTTCTAAATTTTTGCAATAGCATTTAACTCTAGACGTTTTCTAACACCGGCGTTAGCAATTCCTTTTCGTTCTCTGAAACCTCCAAAACGACAAATTTTTCTGGTCTAAATCTGATGACCTTAACTATCACCTCCGATCAACATTAAACACTTCATGAACTCATACATGGAACTCCAAATGTGCAGTGTTCCTGCACTGCTACAGAGCATGCATTGCAAGGTATTCACACAGTTTATTTATTTATTTTTATTTATTTATGCATTTATTTTACCTGGCAAGATTAGGGCCTTCAGGCCCTCTCTTACACCTAACCAGGCATACTCAGATTCAACAAATTTCAGTGTCTACAGAAAATTAGGACATATAACATGTTATACAGTATTAATGTTAAAGAAAAAATAGAGATTATAAAAGTAGTACAATGATAATTATAACAATCAAAAAATAATTATAACAATCAAGAATAATAAAAATAATAATAATAATGATAATAATAATAATAATAATGACTATGTATATGAAAGTAAACATATTTTTCTTATATGAGTGTCAGTCCTATTGCTAGTTGGGAATTTTCTCGATATATTCTTGCAGCTTGTAAGTTATTCTCATCAAGCAGAGACATAAGACGATGGAATGGGGTGAAAGAGATATAGAAGAGGTAGATAGGTTAGAGGAAGAGAAATAGAATGGTAAAATTCGAAGCTATGATGGAGAGGAGAAAGAAAAAGATGAGGGGGGCGGGGGCACAACAATGGTGGCTATACCGTCCCTAATATGTAAGTCTTAAGTTCCCTCTTGAATGTTGAGTGGTTTTGGATAAGACGCAGATCACAGGGGAGCGCGTTCCATAGTCGTATGGCTGAGATGGAGAATGACACGGAGAAAGATTTTGTGTTATGTAAAGGTACAGCCAAGATGCTGGACGTATCCGATCTGGTATTGCGGTTGTGGAATGATGATAGGTGTTTAATGTGAGAAGATAAGTATTGGGGGCACCAGTGGCTAAGAAATCGATGAAGTAAGCACATCGTGTGGAGATCGCGTGCCTTATGTGGGCGTATCCAACCTAGCTGGGAGTATGAAGGACTGATATGATCATACAACCGTATGTTGCATACGTATCTAACACAAGCATTCATCACTAGCTCGAGGCATCTCGAATTTTCATTATTTGTGCCATGTTGAACTACATCACAGTAGTAAAGATTAGGCAAGACTAATGTTTGGACTAATTTTTGTTTAACATGGGATGGAAATATCTTTCTAAACTTTTGAATTGCATGTAGGGAGGAGAGCGATTTCCGGCAAGCTGTGACTGTTTGTTCTTCCCAGTTTAGGTGTTCATCCAAGATTATTCCAAGGTCTTTTACTGTTTTTTGGTATGGTAGTTGGGTACCATTGAGGAGTATTTGAGGGACTGTTTCGCGAAAGTACCGACTGATTAACTTTTATCGCATAGAGTTACCATAAGGAATGAAGCAAGAACTGTAATACACTTTACACCACAGACGCTCACCCCGGCTTGACGAAAACATCCGAACATTGACCAAAAGTTGCAGAAATAATTGAGTTTGAAAGGAAAAGAAAGGAGGTATGAAGCATTTATAAATTCATCGAATGTAGCGAGGTGGTTTAATTTCGTCCCAGTCTATAAAATTAATTTCGGGCCATACTCAGCTATTGCCGATTAATGTAATATAATGCCCGCCTACTAATCAGGGCGTCTGTCTCCGTTGCTTTTGAGCGTGAATGGAAATCGTAGAAATTTTCTGTGGAGCAACATTTAATAATAAAGCGTTTTAAATCATCAAAAGCGATGAGCGGGAGCAGGCGCTTTCGATAAAGAACGGGGGAGTGCAGCGCCGCTGCTGTCGCCACGGCCGCTGCCGGTAGCCAGCAAATGGATCCGGGAGCTTTGCCGCATACGGCGTCCAGAGGAGGACAGTCTGCAGGAAATCTGCCGCAAAATCGTTACTGGATAAAATTTTGATATCGGTGAGTCAGAAAGCGAAATAGATTGAATCTGCGCTACCATTACATTCACGTCTTCAGCATTCAGACAGAAGAGACTATAAAAGTATTTTATGCCAGCTGCTCTTGATCCACTGACATTACGAACAGAAACAACGCACGCTACCGCTAGACCACAGGCGTAATCAGCCTAGTGTTTCTCTATCATGGGACAAGTTTTCCTCCAGGAAGTGCCGCAGTCTGCAGTGTTGCCAGATTGTGCAGATAACCGGACTTAGAGAATTAGCGAGTTGGCCAGTTTTATTGTCCCATGTCGCGATCGGCGCGGACTTAGCCTCTGAAGCGGCCGGCTGCCGGTCGAGTTTTATGTCAAAGAGTGTACAAATTTTTGCAATGCCATTTAGTTAAAATGTAAAATCATGGACAACTGTTTCTGCGCCCGCTTTAGTCGTCATCGCCCGCTTTAGTCGTCATAAGTTTCGGCGACTGGAATTCCCGCGCCCGCCTCTTCGCACTCGCTGCGGTGCGGCAACGTCAACCTGGTTGTAGCGGCGGCTTACCGGACACTTTGCAGGAGCGGCTGTCTGGATGGAGTGTGCAACCTGGAAGGATCAACTCCGCCTCGCCCTTCCTGCAGCACGCCGATCGCTACGCCGACGCTGCTTGTCGTCTTGGTTGGTATCGATGATATTGGCGTAGTAGTTGGTGTCCACCGTCAAGAAAGCTTGTTGCTGTGGTTTAAATTTGTTGGCCACTGCTAAACGATGTGACCGATGTGTCTGTGCGTCCGCCGTGCTCGTTATTGTGCGTAAAGAGGGGTCGATGTTATAACGAATCGAGTAATGTTGCTTGGTCGTAGATGCTAGAAGCTATTGTAGAAGAACACATTTTGATAATGATGAATGGTGTTGAGTTGTAATTTTTTCTCATTTGGTAATGATCGCCATGCTGACAGTCCATATGATCAAGACGTCGTCACACTGTCCGTTTGGGTATTTGTCTTGATGCAAAGTAACCAGTTTCCCAGTTGAATAATCGTGGAGTATCTGTACGATCCTACACGGACAACCGAACATCTGTCTTCTGGGCGGCTAGTTGCTTGGAGCCACTGAGATCCTGCGTGTATCTGAGTATGGCCCTCTTGAACCACTCGATTGCACATTCGCATGACAGTCGAGATATCCGATCTACGTGAGGAGAAACATCATATAACGATGATCTGCAATCTAGACAGGTCACGTTCCTGCTGCAGTAAATTCCGACACTTCGTGGTGAACGATTGTACACGGTCCAGTCACATAAATGTGGTCACAGCCTATGTTCGACATCAGCGTTCAATAAGTACTTTTGGATGGCAGGTGGCGGCACCACCAGTAAGGTCATCGGCACTGTGCTCAACCGAACGTACGAACATCCACTGCTGCGGTCGTGTATCCTCGATCAAGCGTCGCCTCAGCTGTTTACACCGATCCATCTCCAACTGCCCTCACTCGGCCAGTGCACCCAAACTTACAATCTCCTTCCTCTTCCAACTGTCTTGACCTCTCTCGGCCGGTCATCCGCCAAAGATATTCAAAAGAAAAGAAAAAAATGGCTCTGAGCACTGTGGGCCTTAAAATCTGAGGTCATCAGTCCCCTAGAACTTAGAACTATTTAAACTATTTAAACCTAACTAACCTAAGGACATCACACACTTCCATGCCCGAAGCAGGATTCGAACCTGCGGCCGTAGCGGTCGCGCGGTTCCCGACTGAAGCGCCTAGAACCGCTCGGCCACTCCGGCCGGCACAGATATTCCAGCCTGCCTCTATATCAATACTTACCTCTGCAGACGTCGATATAGATGGCGCACGGCACAGCTTTCTATACTCCAGCTAATGAGTGCGTGTCTGATGTGGTATCGTGTCTGTGTTGCTGATGATTATAATGATGAAAAAAAGTGTAAAACTTGGTGGCTTCATTTAACCTGCTTCTGTCGAATGTTACAAAATAGTCCGACGAGCTTAACCTCAGTTTACGAGCAGTGGACGAACATGTCACCATCTAAAGCGTCACTTGCACTCATTCGAAGATAGACTGCAGGGAAATTTGAAATATAACTAATTGCGTTGGTAGAGAGTGCTGCCCACGAACGTTGCGCCACAAATCCGCCACACGCCCTTGATGGTGAAATATTGGTTGTGAACATTTTTTCCATCGGGGTTTGAACCGGCTATCTCCCCGTCGAGTGCTATCACGTACGCGGTTTCGGGTACAAAGGTGAGTACTTTGTACTCTAACGTATTCTGAAGACTGTATCTGATTATATATTATTTAATGCACATTATGTTTCAAATGTTGAGTAATTTATGTAGTGCATCGAAGTTTTTATGGGTTCATTAAACAATGTTTCATAATTTATTGCTGAAGATGAACCTGTATAGATTGTTTTGCACATCGGGACATCTTCGTGAGCGATAAACTTCGGGGTGACAGGAAAATAGGTGTAAGCGAAATGTAAATTAATATGTGATCTAATCTACAACCATAAATCGCATTTACCATTTAGATATTACTGTGCAATTCCTCATGCGATTATTTTAGTGAATTACAGCAACACTAGGATGATATAGCTAAACATAATAAACAAGTAATCATACGCAGGTAATTTTTGTTTTGATATAATTGTTACAAATGCGTGCAAATTGCTGAAGATGGTCACACAGACAAAGCAGCAGATACTGCTACTTTCGAAACTTCTCGTTAAATTAAAACTATGTGCC
Source organism: Schistocerca americana (assembly GCF_021461395.2). Taxonomy (NCBI): domain Eukaryota; kingdom Metazoa; phylum Arthropoda; class Insecta; order Orthoptera; family Acrididae; genus Schistocerca; species Schistocerca americana. Next base: position 649,863,113 of record NC_060122.1, read on the forward strand.
GGAACAGAACTCGAACTGGGGAACTTTCTTTTCGTAGCCAATGATCTTACCGACTGACCCAGACAAGATTCACCACACGCCCTCACATGTTTACTTCCGCCTTTAACACTCACCTTTCTTCCAAACATCATGGAAGTCTTCCCACGTCCCTGTCGGAAAAATACTCAGGGATGAAAATATGTAGCGAAAAAATTACTTTGCCATAGCCCAGTAGAGTGTTCCCATTTCACTCTGCAGTGCAGTACATTTGAAACTTCCTGGTTGATTCAAACTGTGTGCAGGATGGGAACACGGTTGCAGATCAGCGCAACTCCACTATAGAATGGAAGATGAATTCCGGAAGCTACTAGTTTAAATTTCATAGTGTAAAACTTGTATTAATTCTTTTGCATCACCCGATAATAAGGGGAAGATATTTTGCTGAAATACACTTAGCAAATTGAATGGTTCACTTGGTCTGGAAAGTGAATGAAATGGAACATATCTGGCAGATAACTGAGAATCATGCCTGGATCTGACTTTCATGTCTTTGGATTGGCGTACACATTTCAAACTTAACAATGGAGGATCTTCTTATCCCCTGTTCCGCTTCAAATACTTGGAACGTAGAATTTTTGAAAAAGAGTATATGAACTGGCATAAATTTGGTTTAGGTTATTTTCGTACTTCCTTTATGTTTATTAGAAACTGTTAACGGTGGTATTCATTCCCATGTTAATGTTAAAGTAGCTAAAGCACGATAATTTGCCGAACGGAAAGTCATTCATTGTAAGCTGTCAAAACGTCACAAATCTTGCGGTAACACGTAGAAAATAAAAATTCGCTAAGAGACGGGACAGACAGCGGTAGCGTTCAGGAAATACTTCTCCTGGCTTATATGGAGGTTAATGCGCAATTCCAGGCGGAGTGAGGAGATTAATGGAAGCGCGCTGTGGATTCCTCGGCTAAATGTCAAGGCCGCGTATGCGCCTGCGATTCACGCCAGGCTTTACACTCGCTCCTACGGACTGTACTCTAGCTACGTTTACGAAATTTGAAATTCGTAGTCTGAATAACTCTCACGCACTACATACGTAGTGGTCAACCTGACAAAGGTCCCATGTGGGCGACTTTGGGGGAAGACTGATTAGCGTTCCCTCTACCATCCATTTCTTTCAGTTAGATCCGCAATGCTATGTATTGTCTTTCATGATGCAGAACTTTATTTTTGCTACTACGAACAGCCCTTTAAAATATTATGGGAACTGAAGACCTTTGTACGGCACCAACTTATGAAACTTTTATTGTCACAACGATATTTCTGCTCTTTAATGTACAGTACTTATTAACTGCAAACCGTGAAGGCGGCATGCAACAAAAGTCAAATTGGTATGAAGTATGCTACTTGCTTCCATATTCAAATAACATTATATAGGAATTCATAGTTTTATGTTCTTAGTATGATTTAAGTTAAATGCTGATGTACGATGGTTGAAAAAATTTCGTGTATAAAATTTTACTGTCGTTAAAAGATGTAAAGAGAAACATGTGGCAAAAATCTCATAGGATTCCCATTTCTTCACAAGGCTTCCAAGAAGATTGTACGCCTGTGCTGTTCAGAGAACATCTACATCTACATCCACATGGATACTCTGCAAATCACATTTAAGTGCCTGGCAGAGGGCTCATCGAACCAACTTCACAGTTCTCTATTATTCCAATCTCGTATAGCGCGCAGGAAAAATGAACGCCTATATCTTTCCGTACAAGCTTTGATTTCCCTTATTTTATCGTGGTAGGTGTCCACAATATATATTGGCATTCGGAGGAGAAAGTTGGTGATTGGAATTTCGTGAGAAGATTCCGTTGCAACGAGAAACACATTACTTTTTATGATTTCCAGCCCAAATCCTGTATCATTTCTGTGACCCTCTCCGATATTTGGCGATAATACAAAACTTGCTGCTTTTCTTTGAACTTTTTCGATGTACTCCGTCAGTCCTATCTGGTAAGGATCCCATACCGCGCAGCAGTATTCTAAAAGTCGACGGACAAGCGCAGAGAAGGCAGTCTCCTTACTAGGTCTGTTACGTTTTCTAAGTGTCCTGCCAATAAAACGCAGTCTTTGGTAAGCCATCCCCACAACATTTTCTATGTGTTCCTTCCAATTTAAGCTGTTCGTAATTGTAATACCTAGGTATTTAGTTGAATTTACGCCTTCTAGATTAGACTGATTTATCGTGTAACCGAAGTTTAACGAGCTCCTTTTAGCACTCATGTGGACGTCCTCACACTTTTCGTTGTTTAGGGTCAACTGACACTTTGCGCACCATTCCGATATTTCTTCAAAATCATTTTTCAGTTCGTTTTGATCTTCTGATGACTTTATTAGTCGATAAACGACAGCGTCATCTGCAAACAACCGAAGACGGCTGCTCAGATTGTCTCCCAAATCGTTTATATAGATAAGGAACAGCAAAGGGCCTATAACACTACCTTGGGGAATGCCAGAAAACACTTCTGTTTTACTCGATGACTTTCCGTCAGTTACTACGAACTGTGACCTCTCTAACAGGAAGTCACAAATCCAGTCACATAACTGAGGCGATATTCCATAAGCACGCTTGTGTGGTACAGTGTCAAAAGCCTCCCGGAAATCCGTAAATACGGAATCGATCTGAAATCCATTGTCAATAGCTCTCAACACTTCATGTGAATAAAGAGCTAGTTGTGTTTCACAGGAATGATGTCAATAGACCGGTTTCTTCGAGGTAACTCATAATGTTCGAACACAATATATGTTCTAAAATCCTGCTGCATATCGACGTTATTTAGTGGATTACTCCTACTACCTTTCTTAAATATTGGTGTGACCCGTGCAACTTTCCAGTCTTTGGGTACGGATCTTTCGTCGAGCGAACGGTTGTATATGATTGTTAGGTATGGAGCTAATGCATCAGCATACTCCTAAAGAAATCTAATTGGTACACAGTCTGGACAAGAAGACTTGCTTCTATTAAGTGATTTTGGTTGCTTCACTACACCAACGTTACTCATGTTGGCAGCTGTTCTCGATTCGAATTTTGGAATATTTACTTCGTCTACTTTTTTGAAGGCGTTTCGGAAGGCTGTGTTTAGTAACTCTACTTTGGCAGCACTGTCTTCGATAGTATCTCCATTGCTATCGCAGAGAAAAGGCATTGATTGTTTCTTGCCGCTAACATACTTCACATACGACCAGAATCTCTTTGGATTTTCTGCCAGATTTCGAAACAAAGTTTCGTTGTGGAAACTATTATATTTCGCATTGAAGTCCGCGCTAAATTTCGAGCTTCTGTAAAAGAACACCAATCTTAGAGATTTTGCGTCTGTTTAAATTTGGCATGTTTTTTTCGTTGTTTCTGCAACAGTGTTCTGACCCGTTTTGTGTACCAAGGAGGATTAGCTCCGTCGTTTGTTAATTTATTTGGTATAAATCTCTCAATTGCTGCCGATATTATTTCTTTGAAATCAAGCCTCATCTGGTCTACACTTATATTATTAATTTGGAATGAGTGGAGACTGTCTCTCAGGAAGGTGTCAAGTGTATTTTTATCTGCTTTTTTTGAATAGGTATATTTTTCGCTTATTTTTTGAGGATTTGGGGATTACAATATTCAATTTCGCTACGACAACCCTGTGTTCACTAATCCCTGAATCTGTTTTGATGCTCGTTATTAACTCAGGATTATTTGTTGCTAAGAGGTCAAGTGTGTTTTCACAACCGTTTACTATTCGCGTGTGCTCATGAACTAACTGCTTGAAATAATTCGCAGAGAATGCGTTTAGCACAATTTCGGATGATATTTTATGCGTACCTCCGGAATTAAACATGTGTTTTCGCCGACATATCGAGGGTAAATTAAAGTCACCACCAACTATTTATCGTATGAGTCAGATACGTGTTTGAAATCAAACTCATGTTTTCTTTGAACCTGTCAGCAACAGTATCATATGAATTACGAGGTCGGTAAAAGGATACAATTATTATTTTATTCTGATTGCCAGCAATGACCTCTGCCCATACTAACTCACAGGAAGTAACTACTTCAATTTCCCGACAACTTAAACTACTTCTGACAGCAACAAACACGCCACCGCCAACCGTGTTTAGCCAATCCTTTCGGAACACCGTTAGGTTCGTCGCAAAAATTTCAGCTGAGCTTATATCCGGCTTTAGCCAGCTTTCAGTGCCTATAACGATTTGAGGATCAGTGCTTTCTATTACCGCTTGGAGCTCTGGTACTTTACCATTATAGCTACGACAATTTACAACTGTTATACCAATGGTTCCTGTATCTACGTTCTTCCTGTGTTCAGCCTGCACCCTTTGTGACTGAAGCCCTTCTTGTGTTTTCCCGATACCCTCTAACTTAAAAAACCGCTCAGTCCACGCCACACAGCCCCTGCAACCCGTGTAGCCGCCTCCTGTGTATGGTTGACACCTGACCTATTCAGCGGAACCTGAAACCCAACCACCCTTTGGCGCAAGTCGAGGAATCTGCAGCCTAAACGGTCGCAGAACCGTCTGAGTCTCTGATTCAGACCCTCCACTCGGCTCTATAGCATAGGTCCGCAATCGGTCCTGTCGACTATTCTGCAAGTGGTCAACTCTGCTTTCATCTTAAAAGCAAGACTGGCAGCCTTTACCATTTCTATTAGCCGCTCGAAACCAGAGAGAATCTCTTCTGATCCAAAGTGACACACATCATTACTACCGACGTGAGCAACCACCTGCAGTTGGCTGCACACAGTGCTCTTCATGGCATCCGGGAGAACCCGTTCCACATCTGGACTGGAATGACTCCACCCGGTATGCACACGGAGTGCACATTGGTTTTCTTACCCTTCTTGTCAGCCAAGTCCCTAAGGGGCACCATAACGCGCCTAACGTTGGAGCTCCCAACTACCAATAATCCCACCTTCTTCGATTGCCTGGATCTTGCAGGCTGAGTGGTTTCTTCTGAAAACGGGACAGATGTTCAAACTGTTGTACGATGAATATTATTTTAGAGATGTTGCTAGAAATGCCATCCGTTAACAGTAATGCACAACTGGCATCTGTGTACTAATGGTTGTCTAAGATGTTCAGAACAACCCGGGGTTTCACGAATAACGACTGTAGCTTGACCCAAACTGACAGCCGGCTTTTATGGAGTGTCTATCAATGTCTCGTGCACCAAGCTCTTCACTGCCTCACAAAAAGAAATCAGTAGGTGTGAGGTCGGGAGAATGTGGTGTCCGCGGTACTGTACCGCCTCTCCCAACCCAGCAACTGGGGAAACCTTACGCTCACGGTTCTCTGACATTATCGGCAAACGATGGAACCATAATCGTTGCCTCACCACTAGTGGAGCAGTCTCCAAAATTGCCGGTGGGAAAAAGATACGATAGTTTCTTCCACCGAGCTTGCTGGACAGAATACATACTCCTATCAGACCCCTTACCGAACCAAAGACTCTTTGTGAAGGAAATGGAGAGATCGGTCGTGTGAGGGGAGATGGAAGATTGTATTGTTGTGAGACGCCATTATGGTATATAGTAAATGTTCAGATAGTGTTTTGGACAAAATAAAATCCAATAATTAACATCAAGTATTCAAGGTGTGTATATCTTCATACCGAAATTAGTTAATTATCACGGTACAGTTATTACGAGACGTACTGCAGATCGTTCGGAGGTGAAGCTTGGAACGTAGTGCGAATTTGCGTTTTCCACGGTCATAATTCCTTGACAGACTATCTCCGAATTAATAAACCTTAACTTGCGAAATTGCTGGACCTATCGTCCAGTCTCGCCAAACAACATAGCACACTGTTGTGCCGAAAGATACGCGTAGAGTAAAGATGTTATGGATTTACGGTGGAGCAGGAATTTCCGCGAGATCGCCGCTGCTCCCCTGTGGTACGTAAAACGAAATATTTATATTTTCCAGGTTTTCAGGAGAATAAATCTAAAAAGACATAAGGAACTAACCTAGGTCAACTAAAACCAATAACCAAACCAATAATTATATACTAAGATGGTATCTGTTCTCTCGGACATGTCCGAACGAACAGATACTATCTTAGTATATATATACACTCCTGGAAATTGAAATAAGAACACCGTGAATTCATTGTCCCAGGAAGGGGAAACTTTATTGACACATTCCTGGGGTCAGATACATCACATGATCACACTGACAGAACCACAGGCACATAGACACAGGCAACAGAGCATGCACAATGTCGGCACTAGTACAGTGTATATCCACCTTTCGCAGCAATGTAGGCTGCTATTCTCCCATGGAGACGATCGTAGAGATGCTGGATGTAGTCCTGTGGAACGGCTTGCCATGACATTTCCACCTGGCGCCTCAGTTGGACCAGCGTTCGTGCTGGACGTGCAGACCGCGTGAGACGACGCTTCATCCAGTCCCAAACATGCTCAATGGGGGACAGATCCGGAGATGTTGCTGGCCAGGGTAGTTGACTTACACCTTCTAGAGCACGTTGGGTGGCACGGGATACATGCGGACGTGCATTGTCCTGTTGGAACAGCAAGTTCCCTTGCCGGTCTAGGAATGGTAGAACGATGGGTTCGATGACGGTTTGGATGTACCGTGCACTATTCAGTGTCCCCTCGACGATCACCAGTGGTGTACGGCCAGTGTAGGAGATCGCTCCCCACACCATGATGCCGGGTGTTGGCCCTGTGTGCCTCGGTCGTGTGCAGTCCTGATTGTGGCGCTCACCTGCACGGCGCCAAACACGCATACGACCATCATTGGCACCAAGGCAGAAGCGACTCTCATCGCTGAAGACGACACGTCTCCATTCGTCCCTCCATTCACGCCTGTCGCGACACCACTGGAGGCGGGCTGCACGATGTTGGGGCGTGAGCGGAAGACGGCCTAACGGTGTGCGGGACCGTAGCCCAGCTTCATGGAGACGGTTGCGAATGGTCCTCGCCGATACCCCAGGAGCAACAGTGTCCCTAATTTGCTGGGAAGTGGCGGTGCGGTCCCATACGGCACTGCGTAGGATCCTACGGTCTTGGCGTGCATCCGTGCGTCGCTGCGGTCCGGTCCCAGGTCGACGGGCACGTGCACCTACCGCCGACCACTGGCGACAACATCGATGTACTGTGGAGACCTCACGCCCCACGTGTTGAGCAATTCGGCGGTACGTCCACCCGGCCTCCCGCATGCCCACTATACGCCCTCGCTCAAAGTCCGTCAACTGCACATACGGTTCACGTCCACGCTGTCGCGGCATGCTACCAGTGTTAAAGACTGCGATGGAGCTCCGTATGCCACGGCAAACTGGCTGACACTGACGGCGGCGGTGCACAAATGCTGCGCAGCTAGCGCCATTCGACGGCCAACACCGCGGTTCCTGGTGTGTCCGCTGTGCCGTACGTGTGATCTTTGCTTGTACAGCCCTCTCGCAGTGTCCGGAGCAAGTATGGTGGGTCTGACACACCGGTGTCAATGTGTTCTTTTTTCCATTTCCAGGAGTGTAGTTAAGGCTCTCCGGCCACTTGACCATCTTCTTCTTCTGTGCGAACGCACAAACAGTGCCCGAACACTTACGGGAATCGGCAACACGCCGCGAGTAATGAGTATAATGGGCGGGGCCACTACGAATGTAGTGCGGGACAATACGTTGAGAATGTGGGTTTCGCGTGAGGCGTGCCAGAGATAAATCCCTGCAGTCCCGCTATACTCTGTGTCCTCGGTGGCTCAGATGGGCAGCCGGCACGGTAGCTCAGCGTATTCGGCCAGAGAGCTGGTTGGCCTCTGTAATAAAAACTGAGTGGAAGGATCACCAAACGAACTTCACCGGATGTCATGTGACGTCTGCAACGAACAAACACAACGATCAACAACGAACAAAATGCAAAAAAAAAAAAAAAGATGGATAGAGCGTCTGCCATGTAAGCAGGAGATCCCGGGTTCGAGTCACGGTCGGGGCACACATTTTATCTGTCCCCGTTGACGTATGTCAACGCCTGTAAGCAGCTAAGGGTGTTCATTTCATTGTAAACCAATAATTAAAATAAAAGCGCACATAATGAATATTTATTTATAATAATAAATAAATAAAGAATATTTTTAGTTAACTAACCTATAATAATAATATATTAAACTATTGAATATTCCTTCCCTTGCGAAAGCAACTACCTCAGTAAACAAAATACGCGTTTTTATTAAAAATGAAACTCCTCCAGCTGTACTTAAGATTTTATGTTTATTTGGCAACTAGTTTCGACGTCGCGTCAACGCCATCTTCAGGCCCGTACACTTTGATGAAATCAATTGTGTGTGGCTCAGTACTAGAAGTCCGCGGTGAGATCAACAGGTGATCCGCATGGAGCACGTTTGGAGGTTATAGATTTTTATGACTTGGTGTAGGCACCATTGGCATAATTACAACCGCTGGGTAAAGTCATCAGCTGATAGGCCTTGTATCTTCTGATAGTTAAATGGACACATGCCTGTCTCGTTCAGTACGTCCCGCACAATGGCGCTAGAGGTAGCCCTATTTAAATCCTTGGCCATGGGTGCTGGGGTTGCCCTCAGTTCAAGACAGCTTCCTCAAACTGAACAGTTTGCACATTGCGAGAGCCTGCCAGTTTTCCACCGGTATGGTCTAACGGACCCTGTTTCGCGAAGGTGGCCACAAGGTCTTTGAAATGTGACATGATTTGCTAACCTCATCCCTGGATATCGTTCGGAATACAGGCATCTTGCTGTTCGATAGGTGAATCGTGTATCGCCATAAATGAGATGCATGTCAGGTAACTCGGTTTGTAACTGGCCACCAAGAATCTCTACACATCAGTAGGGACGTTCATGCAAACACAACGTAAACGATGATAATGTTGTCGTTTATCCATGGGTGTGGATACTGATAGCAGTACTGATATCTAACGAATTCTACCAATAGGATGTAATTGTGTTACAGATCAGCTTCCAGTATTAACGTGTTGATACAAAGCTTTCAAAACAACAGCGAACGTTAGTCTAAGAGAAGTCCGGCGTCAATCCCTTCAAGGTCCCTAGCGGAGAAAGGTGTACCACTGCCATTCGTCACACGTAACAAAAGCGCCCCTTTTTATCTCCTCTAATAATGCTATCAATTTTCACTTAGTTCTTTACACAGTCTATGTACAAGTTGTGCCCTTACCTACTACAGTCCAACGAAAAAGAAACTTAAGAAATCATGTAACTTGTCAGTATATTGTTATCTATATTTTCCCCTTATAAAATAAACGAAACTGCAAAACTCACTCGTTCCTTATCGTAGCGAAAGGTTGCAGTTACGATCCACGGAACATACAAAAAACAGTTTCGGCCTCCATTACATGTTGCTTCCCACCTCCGTCCTTTCTCCCACTCACACACACACACACAGATGTGTGGTTCATAATATGTAGTAATCGTAATAAGTTTTGTCGTTAGTTTAACTGATCCATGAACTTTTATATATTTTTTAAATTTTTATTTCTTGTTTTTTCTTGAAACTGTTATAACTTTTATCACTGTTTTTATCATCAGGTAGCCGTATAATAACCAAGGGGTCAAAATTTGCCAATAGCTAATTAATGACATGAAGGTTTATGTAAGAAAAGAGCACTCTACCCAGGAAAATTACTTCCTTTAAGAAATTTACAGTGACTGTGGACCTGTACATACAAAAGACTTTTGATTATTATTTTATTGTATGTATTCTCGCATAAGCAACGCAGTATCTTTGCGTTGTAACTCTGCTTCCACTAGTTGAGAAATTCAGCTGCAGACCGCATCGTATTCTACATTATTGCCCAGGAAATTTCTGAGTACTACCTCCGTCGTACATTCGATTTTTACGTTATTTGTAATTTAGGTGTGTTACGTCGGTTTCTCGTATCGATTAGGATGCACATATAGAATATGGGGTTGAAACTCGGTAACTCGATTGTCTACACAGTCCCCGATAAACTAATACACCCCTGCGAGCTGTTGCAGGGCAGGGAGTAACTGACTGCCCAGTGCTGCATTAACATAAAGCTTTTCCTTGATCAAATTAAATCGTTGATTTCTACTGAAAAACAGCTTTCTGATTCGTTGTTCCTCTTTCAGTTATACGCGAAACATTTTTTTTTTCCACATTGTCATACGCTGGTGAATTCGTTTGGTGCACAATCACAATTTCATCCTGAAATTCCTTCTCTGATTTCCATTGCAAATGCGAAACGCGAAACACAGCATGAGCGCCTACGTTGGTTATCAGCAGACTATTTGTGTTTGTTTAAGCTACAACTCTGTCATGCTGCGATTACAGCGGAATCGATTTGCATGCATAACTCTGCATCTAATTGCTCTTCAGCATTTAATATTCACATATTTACAAAATGTTGTTGAGGAAGGAACCATTTTTCTTAGTTTGCATGCGAAATGATCATAATCTACTAACTTGCAAAAAGTTACTAAAATTGTTATCAGTGGAAACCACGATGATCGTTACACGAACGTAAGTGAACCGAAACAGTATTACCATTATAAAGGGTCGTTTCTCAGACACTTAATGTTAACACCATCCAAAGTTAAGGTTAAGATGTACAAGGCAGTTGTTTATCCCATTGCACTGTTTACACTAATTGCTGTGAATAATCTTGGTTACAGAAATACATCTCTATGCTATGGAAATGCACATCCTACTGTCATTCAACTGATCTGAAAGAGGTGGAATCAAAGTGGCTCTTTCGTGAATCCTTGCTTTAAGTTTTTCCGTCGCACTGTTTGCCTTGTCATCCAGGTAGAAGTATTCTTACTAGAAATAATAGCTTATGTAGTACCTTTCTCCTCTGTCAGAAGGCTTGGCATCCTTTTTCACCGTTGTGTCTGGAGTACAAAGTTTCCCCATAAACTATCTCCATTAACATTGCGAACTGTAATTCTAATTACCCCGTGAAGATTTTAATCATCAAACAACCACAAATCAATTGAGAACTGACAATTGGCAGTAAAGTTTCACATGACGTCATGAGACGTAGCAGTGGTAAGTCCTTCAACTGTGTAAACTCGTAACAGTCCTAGTTAATAAATTAATGAATTAAAATAAACAAGGAGAGAAAGAATCAGATGGAACTATATGTAGATGTATATAGAATTTTGTTAGAGTATGTGCGGTGAAAACAGTATCTTGATCCGAGTAGTAGATAACGAGATTTTTTTGATACTAACTAAGCCCTATAATTAGAATTCCTGCGAAAGCAGAACGCTACCATTGTCACGTTGATGGAGCGACAACGCCCCCAAAGACGTTCATCACGATGGGCTGGAAAGAGAGATTACAATTTCAGAGAGCCGCGTTAGGAAACGAAAAGGAGCACCCTAGAAGAAACACGCAATTTCTGAGGACATACGCGCTTTGGAAATGGCCGACTGAGAAAGAAAAGTATACCATCAAGTAAACGTATTTTATAAGTACAAGAACGAAGCGAGAGTTATTTCATGGGGTGTTCCTTGAAAAGTTTCCACTGGAGTAACCGATCTAGGACACTACAATTGTAAGTAGGCTGTTTAGGTTTTTATATTGGTAACGCCACGTAGCGCTCTATATGAAAATCACTGACTGTGCTGTGTGCAGTCTGAGGCTGGTCGGCATTGTTGCAATAGTCACTATTGTAGTGTTGGGCAGTTGGCTGTTAACAGTGCGTAGCGTTGCGCAGTTGGAGGTGAGCCGCCAGCAGTGGTGGATGTGGGGAAGTGAGATGGCAGATTTTTGAGAGCGGATGATCTGGACGTGTGTCAATCAGAGACAGTACATTTGTAAGATTGGATGACATGAACTGATATATATAATATGACTTTTGAACAATATTAAGGTAAATACGTTATTTGGTCTCTATGAAAATCTTTCATTTGCTAACTATGCCTATCAGTAGTTAGTGCGTTCAGTAGTTTGAATCTTTTATTTAGCTGGCAGTAGTGGCGCTCGCCGTATTGCAGTAGTTCGAGTAACGAAGATTTTTGTGAGGTAAGTGATTTGTGAAAGGTATAGGTTAATGTTAGTCAGGGCCATTCTTTTGTAGGGATTATTTAAAGTCAGATTGCGTTGCGCTAAAAAATGTTGTGTGTCAGTTTAAGCACAGTCATGTATAATTGTTCAAAGGGGACGTTTCACAACTTAGATAGAAAAATAATTGATAAAGTGGCTTGTCTGACGTCGCAGTAGGCTCAAAAGTTATAAGTAGGACTGACAGACCGTTGGGCAGAGGAGAATGCATCGGGGCTTGACTAAAGTCAAATCCACCTTAGTTACATCGTAAGCTTTGTATCTGTGTATTTCATGTTAAATAAGTCCGGTTATGTACAGTCATGTAGACACTGCTTTTAACTGGTGTTCTAAAGTATATTTTTGCTCGGGACAATATTTACTGACTTAGACGGAGATACACAGACAGGAAAAAAAATCGAACACCAAGAAAGAGTTGTACGACATAAGCGAAAGTTACTAGGCGTGTTTCGACTTATGAACGATGACATCTATTCAAACTTCGCACCAGTCGCATGATAGTGACACTAGTAGCGCCACTATGAGGATGCAAATCAGGTTTGCTTTAAATACACGCTGTAACGGTCGCGAGCTTTGGATACTTTTAAGATTGGAAGTGCTGTGTTGTGTCAATGAAGAATGCCTTTAAAGGCAACAAACACCTCACTGAGTTTGAATGAGGTCGTGTAATAGCGCTACGAGAAGCTGGTTTTGCGATAGTACAGAAAAGCGTATAAGCAATGTGGCCACTGTACATGATCGTTAGCAGCAGTGGCCCCGAGAATGTACGGTCGACGGAAGACCGGGCTGCGGCGGCCGTGTACCACTACACAGGGGAGAGACCGTCGTGTTTGGTGTACGGCTTTAGCGCATCGTACTGCGCTGCAGCAGCAATCTGAGCAGCAGCTGGCACCTCAGTGGCACAACGAACTATTACAGACCGATTACTTCAAGTACAGCTCCGCGCCTGACGCACTGTAGCGGGCATTCCACTGGTACCAAAGCAACACCACTTGCGACTTCGATAACGTCCAGGGAAAACCCACTGGAGGGCAGGGGTGACGTCTGCTTCGTTTTCGGATGATTTCTGGTTCGGCATCGGTGGCAGTGACAGGCGTATGTTGATTAGGAGGAGGCCAGTTGAGGGCCTGCAACCAACCTGTCTGCGTGCTAGAAACACTGGATCTACATCTGCGGTGCGATTTCGTATGACATTTCGACTGCAAATTTCTTCGTCAGTCTGGTGATTCAACCTTTTGTGCTTCCATAATGAAAACAATTTCAGTGGATGTTTTCCAACAGGATAACGGTCGCCCACATTACGTTGTTGTAACCCAATATGCTCTACAGAGAGTCGACATGTTGTCTTGGCCATCTCGATCACCACATCTATCTCCACCATCAGATGACAACTCTAGCGTCATCCACAAACAGAAATAACTGTCCCCGTATTGACAGACCAAGTGGAACAGGCACGGAACTGCATCCCACTAACTGACATCCGGCACCTGTGCAACACAAGGCGTGCACGTTTGCATGATTGCAGTCAACATTTGGCCGGTTACGCAGATTATTAATGTACCAGAATTTCACATTTGCAATGGCTTACCTCGCGGTCTCGGAAACTGACATACGGCAGGGAGGGCGGTGTGCTGATCACAAGCCCCTCCATATCCGCATCCAGTGACGCCTGTGGTCTGAGGATGACACAGCGGCTGGTGGGTGCCATGAGGGCCTTCATGGCCTGTTCAGGACGAGTTTAGTTTAGTTTTTTAATGCCTTACCTAATGCTTACATTAACTTGTGAATATGCAATGTTAATTACTTAAATATGTCGCCTAGACAAATGTATTCCCAAAATTTCGTTACTCTACTTTAATTATTCTGTGGTGTTGCGTTTTTTTTTCGTTGAAAGGTGGCTACACTGAGTCACAGCGCCAGAAATTGCGCCAAAGATTATTATTCCGCCGCCTCCACTGGTGCAGTTGTAGTTCAGAGGATGTTGAGGGCAGTTGTTCTGTTGGGCGAGACAGTAGTAGTTCAGAGGATGTCGAGTGCAGTTGTTGTTCTGTTGGGCGAGAGAGTAGATGCTGTTCGGTTGGTGTAATGTATAGATGGGAGATGTTGCAATTATCACAGTGTATTTTTCGTCCATATATATTGAGGTAAAAAAAAGTATTACAGATTTCTTTAATTACAATGCCTCTTGGTCACAGGGTCAGTCAACAAAGCATCTGGCTCATGTTCATGTATTAGACTTGTAATTTTGGTTTCTGTGTGCAATTATAGTATTTCTGGTTTTTCAATTAGTTCATTGTAAATGGTGTTTAAAATATTTTGTCGTTTTGAGAAAGAACCGAGCCAGATACATGTACGTTGAGTCACACTACCACACACAGAACAGTTACACTTGTGCTTTGTTGTTTCGTAGCTTTTATACTTGCAGGGGACTTAATTAATCAATTGTGTTAATGGAAATTCCTTGTCATTCTTTATTTTTATTTTATGCAGTCAGATTGCGTGCTAATACTAGTCAGGCCCAACCGGTTACGAGACTTCGTAACCGGTCACACAGCTACTAAAATTATTGCATCATATTCTTTTATTCTTTTTAATTAAGCCCCCATGCACCGTCAATGTAGTCTAACTGAATAAAGCTTATGGCAGATCATATGCCATCACTCAACCAACTGTCGGTAAGTGGGACGAGGCCTATTATTCAGTCGTGTACAGGACAAGTGTTGCTCGAGACTGAAATAAAATGATCGTAGGGCGTTGTTGGCCGGGATGTCCCATTCGAGTTCGGCCGCCAAGTGCAAGTCTTATTGCAGTCGGCGCCACATTGGGCGACTTGCGGCCGATGATGAGGATGAAATGATGATGAGGACAACACAATACCCAGTCCCCGAGAGGAGAAAATCTCCTATCCGGTCTGGAATCAAACCTGGGCCCAGTACATGAGAGGCAAGCACGTTGCCACGCAGCTTAACAGGCGGACGCCCTAGACTGTCAATGATGCCGTTGTGGTCGAGCCTGGAGGTGTTAGAGTATTTTTGTGTCCTGGAGAAATCGTGTGCCTTATTGCCGGCAGAGTACAAAACTATCCCGGCATTTCGTGTTTAAAGACCACGTGACACAGCAGCAAAGTGATGGGGATGTAATACGCATGCAGTTAAATTCGATAGGGCGGAATTGTTACGTTAATTGTAGATAGTTTCAGCCTCGCAAGCTCCCTAAATTCTGAGAGGTGCTATTGACGACTTTGCATAAATGCTGTACATGTACATCTACACCTACTTGGTTACCCTGCAATTCACACTTAAGTGCCTGGCAGAGGGTTCAGCGAACCATTTTCATACTGCTTCTCTACCATTCTACTCTCGAATGGCGTGTGGGAGAAAGGAACACCTAAATCTTTCCGTTCGAGCTCTGATTTCACTTATTTTATTATGATGATTTGAAACGTCTATGAAACGTCCACTTTGAACAATTATACATGACTGTGCTTACACTGACATACAATATTTTTAGCGCAACGCAATCCGACTTTCAATAATTCCTACAAAAGAATGGCCCTGACTAACATTAACCTATACGTTTCACAAATCACTTACCTCACAAAAATCTTCGCTACTCAAGCTACTGCAATACAGCGAGCGCCACTACTGCCAGCTAAATAAAAGATTCAAACTACTGAAGGCACTAACTACTAATAGGCATAGTTAGCAAATGAAAGATTTTAATAGAGAACAAACAATGCATTTACCTTAATAGTCATAATATATATAGCAGTTCATGACAAATTACAAAACTCCGCCATCTCTCTCCCCACATCCACCACTGCTGACGGCTCACCTCCAACTGCGCAACGCTACGTGCTGTTCACATCCAGCTGCCCAACACTACAATGGCGAGTATTACAACAATGCAAAGCAGCCACAGACTGCACACAGCACAGCCAGTGATTTTTATACAGAGGTGGCGTTACCAATAAAAAAACCTAAACAGCCTACTTACAGATTATTTCTCCCTAAGTAGGTGAGTGCCAACAAAATATTTTTGCATTCGGAAGAGAAAGTTGGTGACTGAAATTTCGTAAATAGATCTCGCCGCAAAGAAAACCGCCTTTGTTTCAGTGACTACCACCCAAACTCGCGTATCATATCAGTGACACTCTCACCCCTACTGCGCGATAACACGAAACGAGCTGCCCTTCTTTGCACTTTTTCCGATGTCCTCCGTCAATCCTACCTTGTAACGATCCCGTGCCGCGCAGTAATATTCCAGCAGAGGACGGACAAATGTAATGTAAGCTGTCTCTTTAGTGGGTTTGTTGCAACTTCTAAGTGTTCTGCCAACAAAGCGCAGTCGTTGTTTCGCCTTCCCCACAATATTATCTATGTGGTCTTGTAACCTCCCCACAATAATTTAAAAGATAATATTTTAAATGTGAAGAGTCATTGAGCTAAGTGTAAGCTCCCCAGAGAAATTTTGAAACACAATAATTGAATGTTAGCCAGAATAGAACCTAATGTAACCTCCCAGGAAATAAATTTAATGACAATGACAATTAAATAAAATTAGCAATCTGACCCAAGTATAAGTTCCTCACAAAAAAAATGAAAGTCAATTCAGTGATAATAAAATCTTAGTGACAATGAAAACACAAATAGACCGAAATGTCGATCTTAGGCCCTGTTCACTAATTAAACAGAAATTCTTACCTTAGTAAACCTGCATCTGCTCTTATTTTTCGCCATAGCTTGGAGAAAATTCATTTCAAAAATTTTGAATTTAAGCGAAACTTTTCTTTAAGGAATAGCAAGGGAATATTTCTTTCATTAAAGGATTCTTTGTTAAAAAAATTGCTTCGAAAACAAAATTATTATTGGGGCGATTCTTGGACAAATTAGTTACAGTTAATTTACATCATTAGCTGAGCGCAATGCTGCTTCATTACCTTATTTAAAAATAATATACCTCGTCCTGAATCTTGACCAGAATGCCATGTCGACGCCCGCCGACTGCTCACACACAACTAAACTCTCTCGCAACTAGACCGCAACTGAACTGTCTCGTAACTCGACTGCCACAGAACTGAACTCTCGCGCGGTCAAGCGCAGACTAGGAACGACAAATAGCTCTCTGGCCAGTGACTCTGCAATGCCTCGCCATCGCCGCCACACAACATACGTGTTTCATAACCCTCCACTGGAGGGGCAAAAATTTGGCAGCGATGGTGAGTCATTTGGACTTGCCATCGCAAGAAATTTTTTTTTAACTAATTAACTTTACAGTTACAGCATATATACAGATATAGTACATGAATTAAATGTGGTGCACATGCACCGAGTACAAAACATTAGACAATGACAAAAAATGTATACAATGAGTACAGAGCGTATCAGCAAATCAGAAAAATGTATATACAATACAAAAGACAAGAGTGCACATATACTGTACTTCAGGACAAATCGAAAAATGTCTTTAGCATTTTCACAACAAATAAACAAAATGGCAAAAAAATCATGTCGACAAGTGACATAAGTGTACTCGCATTGGAGTTCAGCAAATCGAAAAAAATGTATAGGCCATGAACATAAATGATATTAGCAAAAAATGATTTTCACTATGTGACAAGAATTAGGATAGGAAAGGGAAGGATTGCATCATGGTTGCAGCACTTTAGATTGCACATAGCTGCTCTGAAAGTCCATATCTTTCCACAGAAGTACAACACCAAGTGACACAATTTGAAGTTCTTTTTCCATTAGTATTTATCAGCGTAGCCAAGACACTGAAATGTCGTAGCAATCTTCCATGTTATCATTTTGGCAGTACATCACGTACACCAAACAGTGGGACCATAATAACGTCTTCATCGCTCACGGTGGTGGACACCATGTCGTGTCAACATCACACTCTTACAAGGCACACCAACGTAGAATTAGTGCAAAAACCAAATATAGTGCTCCATGATCATGAGGATGGACAGGACAAATGGATATTACAGTAATTCCAGGTAGTTAGGTCAGAAGGTTAAGGACATTAAGTTACAGACTAGTCTTGATTACATTAGTAGTTTGTGGCATTCATAGCCCAGTTATTGAACATTTCTGTACCATGTATTTAGTATTACACAATAATGTTCATAAAATTAAATTATTGGCATCATAGGTAATCGTATTACAATAAACAGTGGCAGTCCTTGGCCAGTTACAAAACATATTTAGTATGACAGAATAATGCTCATCAGAAGTCTTCATTGAAAAAAAAAGAGTCAATTATTGGCCTAGCATTAACATAATACATTGAGTTATACAAATTATTGGCACTCATTGGCCAGTTACCAAAACATGAAAAGTCATCATTGAAAACAAGAGCTAATTCATTTAGTTACATTAATTATCAGCACTCAGTGGCCAGTTACCAAAATATGAAAAGTCATAATTCATTTAGTTATATTAATTATTGGCTCTCAGTGGCCAGTTACCAAAACATGAAAAGTCATAATTCATTTAGTTATATTAATTATTGGCACTCAGTGGCCAGTTACCAAAACATGAAAAGTCATAATTCATTTAGTTATATTAATTATTGGCACTCAGTGGCCAGTTATAGAACATCAAAGGTCATCATTGAAAACAGGAGCGAATTCATGGCATAATTATTAACATAATTCATTTAGTGACATTAATTATTGGCACTCAGTGGCCAGTTATAGAACATGAAAGGTCATAATTCATTTAGTTATATTAATTATTGGCACTCAGTGGCCAGTTACCAAAATATGAAAAGTCATTATACAAATTATTGGCACTCATTGGCCAGCAAGTATTGAATAGTATAAAACATTGTTCATCATTCAGTATTATTCAGATCATTAAGAAGTCATTATTAAAAATCAGTTAATTACAATCATAACATTAATAATCATGGGCATTATAAGTAGTCTCATTACAATAAACAGTGGCAGCTATTAGCCAGTTACAAACAATTATTTTATATATTTTTTTTGTATCATTAAGAAGTCATTACTGAAGTGACATACTATTCAGAGCAGATCAGTATTATTCAGAATTCTCTTAAACTAGTAACATTATTTGGGACTGGTAATACTTTTTTTTGTTTTTTTTTTTTTTTTGTTTTTGTGTTAGCAATGCATTGCGTTGGGATCAATAATTAATTGCTGAGGCATAACAATATTTGCTTTTGACCTATTGCTGCAAATGAGGATAGGTAACATCATTCGTCATGAGTCAGCTGTAGCAACGTTATGTAACAAGGCAGTATATGTGATCACATTTATAAATGATAGACACAAATGGGTAAAAAATAAAAAATGCAAGCACGAGAACAGGTATAATAAGTAACAGGTTTAGTAAGTATCATGAAAAGCTTCTCCTGGAAAAAAATACAAAATGGATTATTGAGCTGAAAGAAGAAACACAGACTATGCTGAAAAGTAGTGAACTTCGAATTAACAGGTAGTGAAATGTGTATAAAAATGTGTTCCATAGCTGTCCTTTCCAAAACCTTCAGTCATCATACCATACGATATAAAACATACTGCCAAAACAAACTGCAACAAATACTTAAATAACTACATAGCATAAATACATAAACTTCAACATCATCCTCATCTGTAAAGAAAAACTTCATTATCCATATTATCATAACTTCATTATTATCATCACCTGTAAAGAAAAACTTCATTATTCATAGTACCATATTCTTCATCATTACTCTTCATCAGTATTCCTTATCATCTGCAAAAAAACACTTCATTATTCATTACACAACTATTCCTTATCTCTAGCATATTTCATCACTTAAAACTAAGATGTGTAGTTCTGTCTGACAGCCTGCATCAATCGCCTTGTATTCTGAAAGAAAAAATTAGTTAAGACTGCTATTCCACGATGTTTATAGTATATTCTTGTCAATGCTTGTTAATTCTGATTCATTTACTCTTCCTCATAAGGTTTTTGTATCTTCTTTCGTCTATTCCGTAGTTGAAATTCCCATTTCTGTTTAATTTATTTCCTTTACACGTTATTTCTTTCTGAAAATGATGAACAGAGATTAATGCCTTGCATTTAAATCATATACCCGCTAAATAATGACTGGTTAATGGTGACACAATTAAGCATACAGCATAACATGACAGAAAGCGTAATATGTCAAAAGCATAGACAGTGTTCAAAGGCAAAAAATGTACAATCACAATGCAGCAGCAAAAAAAGAAAAATGTAAAATAATCACGATGTTGAGATATCACAGGGCAAAAATGTGTCAAAGTCAACTGGTGTGTTATACCTTAACTATTTCACAGTGCATACAAACAAAACTGGAAAACAATCATACACACAAAAAAAATGGAAAATGTGCACGGTCTGATGTGTAACGACAAGAAGAGCGACCTGCTAACCTTACCTTGCCGGGCACTTGCCAAGAAAAAATATGATAATCATCAATAATTAGTCATGTGAATATAATTGCATAAATGATCATAAAAATTAGTAAATAGCATTACAGTGTGATAAATCGTAAAGTATGTTCACTCAATAAAGGGTTTTATGTTGGATAAGTGGTGGTTTCCTTTCGATTTTCTGGTTCTCAGAGTTTCGACGTGTACTACATTGGGGTGAGGAATACTGTGAATCCGATATGGACCTGCGTATAGAAGTTCAAATTTACTGCACTTACCTTTTAATTTGCTGGATAAATAGTGTGTTCGCACTAATATCTTCTGTCCAATGAGAAAGTCTCGGCGTGTACAAACCTGTTTTTGCTGTCTTCTCCGGCGCTCTGCGGCACGTTTGATGTTGTTCAGCGCAATGTCAATTATTTCGTGGTGTCTTAGTCGACGACAGGTGGGGAAGTTTACTAATTCTTTAATTTTGTTTGGCGGTTCAAAGTTTTTCAGTATAACAGACGGAGATAGCATAGTGGATTCATTTGGAATGGAATTAACTAATCTTGGAAGAAGAGTATGTGTGTATCCCAGTCAATATGTCTTTTGTGGCAGTATATTCTATACAGTTTACCAATTTCTTTCATTAATCGTTCACAGGGGTTCGAAGAAGCATGGTACTTGGATATATAGATCGGAGAAATGTTTCTAGCTCGTAACATGCGTGTCCATATAGCAGAACGAAATTGTGATTCATTATCAGAAATTACTTTCAACACATGCCCTACATGAAATAGAAAATGTTTTACAAATGCTTTCGAAACAGTTTTAGCAGTAGCTTTGCGTAACGGAGTGAAAGCAACAAATTTTGAAGTGAGTTCAACAGCGACAAAGATGTAGTAAAAACCTCTATTAGTTCTCGGAATTGGACCAAAAATGTCTACTGCGGCCATATGTCTTAATTTAACAGGTATAATGGGATATAATGGAGGAATATGTGAAGTGGTGTCTGACTTAGCTTTCTGGCAAATTTTACATGACGCTAAAACTCGTCGTATACGTTTTTCCATATTGGCAAAATAACAGTTCTGTCTCAGTATAAGAAAACATTTTCTGGCTCCGTAATGTGCGTAACTTAAATGAGTGTACCAGATTAATTTATTAACCAGTTCGTCAGGAATGCATAATAACCAATTGTTGCTGTCAGGATGAGAGCGGCGGAACAGAATGTCATTGCTTACTGTGTAATGGTTCCTAATCGTAACATTATTCTTATCTTGCCAGAGGTGTTTAATTTCTTTCCACACGTTGTCTTTATTTTGCTCTTTTGCTATGTCCTGTAATGACGACGACATAAAATTTTCAAATGCTACTTGCTGAATGTACATGACACTGAAATTTGCTTTGCAGAAGTTGGTTGCTACGTCTTGCTGATTGTTGCTGAGGGAACGCGATAGTGCGTCTGCTATAACATTTTGTGTGCCGGGAATGTGAACTATCGTAAAATTAAATTCCTGTAAATAAAGTTTCCATCTACTTAATCTGTCGTGTGTAAATTTAGCTGAAAGTAAAAATTGTATCGCTCTGTGGTCTGTGTAAACGGTGGTGTGTCTGCCATAAAGAAAGTGCCGAAATCTTGTGAAAGCCCATACAACACATAACGTTTTCAGTTCTGTAACGGAATAATTTCGTTCAGCAGGCGACAAAATGCGACTTGCAAAGGCGATGTTTTTGATTACTGTTGAACCATCTTCTTCAATTTTCTGAAAAATATGTACGCCTAAAGCGGTGTTAGAACTGTCGGTGGCAATGGAAAAATTTTTGGTAAGATCTGGATGCGATAAAAGTGGAGCATTCAAGAAAGCGTGTTTCAGGTTCACGAATTCAGAATGTGCTTGCTTATCCCATGACCAAATAGTGTTTTTACCTGTTAATTGGCATAATCTCGGTGTGTCTAAAGCAGAGTGATGAATAAATTTGCGAAAAAAGTTAATTAAGCCCAAAAAACTGCGTAGTTGCTTTTTTGTCGTAGGAACAGTAATATCACGTAGAGCTTGAAGTTTTTCCGGATCAGGCGCAATGCCTTCTGCTGAAATTACGTGTCCAAGAAATTTTATAGAAGTTTTACCAAAATGCGATTTACTGAGGTTAACTGTGAGTCCTTGTGCATGAAAAGTTTGTAACAGTCGTTCTAGAAACATATTGTGTTCAGACCTGTTAGCTTCTGCAATAAGAATGTCATCTACGTACGTCGTAATTCTGTCCTTAAGTTCTGTCGGAAGTATAGTGTTCGAACCGCGAATAAAAGCTGCAGTAGAAACAGTTAAGCCGAACGGTAATTTACAAAATTGATAACAGTCACCAAAACAGAGAAAAGCTGTATACTTTCTGCAATTCGGATGAAGTTGAATTTGCCAAAATCCTGATTTCAAATCTAATGTGAAATAAATAGCAGTACCGTGAAATTTCTGTAAAAGTTCCTCTAATGTCTGTGGTCGATCTGTTTCATTAATAATAATGTCATTAATGTGACGTGAATCAAGTACAAGGCGAAGTGAGCCATCTTTTTCCTTAACAATATGTAGCGGGTTTATGTACGGACTAACTGCCGGTTCAATAATTCCTTGGTGAAGCATATCCTGCAATTCTTTCTTAACCTTTTCTCTGTGAATATATGGAATGGGATAATGCTTTGCTTTAAATGTGTTGTGCTGTTTGACTTGAAATTCATACATAAAGCCGGACATAGTACCAGGAATGTTGTCGAAAACTGGAGCTTGCTGTAAAAGAATTTAGCGTAGTTGCATGCGCTCGTCGTCTGTATTTGCACTGCTTTGTTTAACCTAATCGGAAATCATCTGCATTACGCCGTAGTCAGTTTCGTCTGGAGTATTATAGTTGTGTACGTACGTATCAGTGAACAATGTGGGATTACAGTTTATGTTACGTGATACGGAAATGACCTCTGTGCGATTAATTGTTTGTTCTTCCGCAGATAGTGAGTGTTGAAATTCTATAGCAAATTGTATATTTTCATCCTTCAACATTAAATAGGAATTCTGAAAATCGATAACTGCGTCGTGTTGTACCAGAAAATTCGTACCTAAAATAACGTATGTTGTCAATAAAGGAACAATCCAAAAATTTGAGTGAAAAGTATGACCTGCAATACAAAATGATAAATGCGTCTGTAATTTAACGTCTACTCCTTTACTTGATACTGCTCCTTTTACTTTCGTTTTGCCTAGTGGTAATGTGGGATAGGTATTCTCTTTGTTGCACTCGTTAAAAGTCTCCTCATTTATAACTGACATAGGTGATCCGGAATCGATTACTGCTGAAAATTCCGATGAACCAATTTTAATTTCAATGACAGGGTGTGAAATAGTTTTCTGAACAACTGGTCTTTCCTGTAAAAGAGTGTCTCGGATGTCGTCGAAAGTAATAACATTTTCGTGAAGAACATTTTGCGTGTCAAAAGTTGTGCTTGCTTTACTGGAAGATGCGATCTTTACTGTATCTAGTCAAATTCTATCTGACGTGTTACTATTTTCAGGAGGATGCTGTGGCATTTCTACTATTTGAACAGTTCTATTACTTCTTCCTGACGTATTACGCTCTGGATGATACCTACTGTCGGGTTCATTCATGAGAATATGCTGTTGCTGATCATTTTGTTGCTGGTAGGACCGACTGTTATTAAACGTACGCTGATAATTGTGCTCATCTTTTTACGTCTGTCGTGATAGTCATTCCTATACGGTGCATTGCGATAGGAATTGAAATACTGTCTTCTCTGTACGTAGTTATTTCCTTGCTGCCGTGTGTTACTATTTGTTGGATCTGGGACTATACGTCCACGTGGCGAAACATTAAAGTTAGGTTGACCTTGTGCATTACATTGTTGGTTACGTATGCTAACCGGTTGACTTTCATCCTGTTGTGGTGGAAAACGTCTAATGTTACTAAAAGGTGGTTCCTGTTGCTGAAAATTTTGATGATATTGATAATGAAAATTTTGCCTGTTATTAAAGTTCTGGTGGTTGTCATTCCTAAAGCGTCTGTTACTTTTACTATTAAAATTACGTGACTGATCGTAATTGCTATAAGTTTGCTGGCCTTGGTTGTTATATGAAAAATTTTTGTTTACAAAAGAATAATCTGATTGCTGCACATCTAAAAGCTGTAGCAAATCTCTGAATGCCGAAATGTTTTCTTTTTGCTGACCCGTTAGAAGTGAAACTCTTAATGATCGTGGTAATTTAGAGGTACATAATTGAATAAGTGCAGATTCACTATAGGGTTCACTTAAATACTGGTTTTGTTGCACCATGTGCTCAAAAAATTGCGTGACACTAGGAAAATTCGAGTTCTCATAATTCGGTAAACTAATTAGCTGATCTTTAATTCCGCGCTGTGTCGTCTTCGACCAATACGCTGATAGAACGGCATTCTGAAATTCTTCTACTGAACAACATTGTCTCGCGATCGGCCTCATACGAGTCGCCGGTTCGCCTTCCAAAAAACTGCAAATAAATTCATGTTTGTGCGCAACGGGCCAAGTCGGTGGAAAAGCAAAGCTAAATTGTTGTATCCAATCTAGTGGGTGAATCTGTGTTCTATAATTTTTAAACACTTTAAACTTTCTCACTGACAGAAAATGTTTATAATCAAAATTATCGTCTCTGTGTGATGGAACAGGTTCATGGTTGCAAGAGAATCTGTTGAACTGTGGTTGTTCGGAATCAAAGTCGTGTACTCTCTGTTGATTTCCTAAATTATACGCACTGCGTGAGTCTGACAAATGTTCACAAAGTGGCGTCTGCTGTGATGTGTTATTAACTGAAATATTTTTTATCTCTCCTACCTCTTGCTGTAAACTTGACAATTTTCTGCGTAAGGTGTTATTAGACGAATCAATCTCGTTAATTGTCTGCTGCAAGTTTTGAAATTCAGGTGTTTGATTAAATGAAACCGGTGAAGTATCGTCTGATTTGCTGCCATTATTAGTTTCAATAACGTCAATACGACTGGCCAGTTCATCACATTTTTCAGTCAGTATTTTTACCTGATCATCGGTTTTAGAATCAGACGCATTAATCTGTTTTTGCAATTTACGTGTAGTTTCGTTCAATTTTTTAACGTCAGCTTTGACGACATCGGAATCCTGTGTTAGTTCTAATTGTTCGAATCTGTCTGTCACTGTTTGAATATCTACTGTGTGTGTATCTGTTTTTGATTTAAGATCAGAAATTTCATCACGTAATTCCGCGTTCAACTGTTCGATGGTATTAATTTTGACGGACACTGTAGCAATATTGTTGTCTACGTATGTTTTTGCTTTCGCAAACATTTTACGTTTGTCTTCTTGTCTCTGTGCAGTGATTGTTTCCATTACTTGACGTTTTACTTTATTTTGATCCTGAATAAATTTGCGGAAACGCGTATCACTGTTTTGTATGTGAAGACTAAGACGTTCGTTAATTTGAGAGTTCTGTTGGTCGAATTTCGCGTCAATCTTTTCATCCATTGTGCGCGAAAGTTCTGCTGTCATTGCTTTAAACTCGTCGCGTAATTGAGTAGCTTTTTCAGAGCATTGTTTAGCGACTGTACAAATTTCCTCTCTAAGTGTTTCTGTTGTAGCTGTTTCCATATCCCTTAATTCTTGAGCAACCGATCTAATTTCTTCGCCACTTTTTCTTGAACAAGCCTCAATTTCCTCGCGCAACTGTTCCTTAGTGTCATGACACTGCGCAGCAACGGCTCTAATTTGTTCACCAAGCTGTCTCGAATTGTTGTCTAATTTTTCATTAAGGTTGTCTAATTTTTCACTCTGTTGTTTGGAATTTTTGTCTTGTCTTTCATTCTGTTGTTTGAATTCTTCCCTAAATTGTAGCAGTATTGCCATAATTGGATCCGAGCCAAAATTAGCATTTCTATTATCTGTGCTGTTTAATGGCGGATCTGGAATTGTCTCGCTTTCTGTAACCATTTGGTTATTCTGAGATTTACAAAAAAGTTTATCACTCGGATGTACACTGTCAGACACTATTTCGGAATTAAATAAATCCGTCGTACTTTCAGTACATTGTCCATTTTCATTAGAAAAATTTGTCTGTACATTATTTGAATTTTCCAAACCGGGTGTATTAAGCTGGGCAGCGCTCATTACAATAGGGCGCCCCGCGTCATCGATTGTCGTCAAATCAACAGAAGACACAATCGAGTTCGTTTGTTCATCAGTAAGATAATAATCATCACTAGTGGTTGGAACGCACTGATTGTCAGTGAACGCAGGATTGTCATCATTACACTGCGTGTCACAATTACTATCGGTCACGTTGTTAAAGTCGGTAATTTCGTTCATAATACCTCGCGATACACTATTCAGAGTCTTTCGCGGCATTTTTACAATAGTCAAAATTATTCACAAAATAAATAAGCACCATGCAAAAACAACACACAAATACAACAGAGCAACGAATTGCCGATGATCTGAGGAAAGAAAGTCACAAAATTAGTAAAAGCGTTGCGCCAAATGCTAATTATATTTAAGCAAATAAGAGCAGATATCTGGCTACGTTTCAGAAGATTCTCAACGAAATACGATCCTGGACTGGATGTCGCCAAGTGTAACCTCCCCACAATATTTTAAAAGATAATATTTTGAATGTGAATAGTCATTGAGCTAAGTGTAAGCTCCCCAGAGAAATTTTGAAACACAATAATTGAATGTTAACCAGAATAGAACCTAATGTAACCTCCCAGGAAATAAATTTAATGACAATGACAATTAAATAAAATTAGCAATCTGACCCAAGTATAAGTTCCTCACAAAAAATATGAAAATCAATTCAGTGATAATAAAATCTCAGTGACAATGAAAACACAAATAGACCGAAATGTCGATCTTAGGCCCTGTTCACTAATTAAACTGAAATTCTTACCTTAGTAAACCTGCATCTGCTCTTATTTTTCGCCATAGCTTGGAGGAAATTCATTGCAAAAATTTTGAATCTAAGCGAAACTTTTCTTTAAGGAATAGCAAGGGAATATTTCTTTCATTAAAGGATTCTTTGTTAAAAAAATTGCTTCGAAAACAAAATTATTATTGGGGCGATTCTTGGACAAATTAGTTACAGTTAATTTACATCATTATCTGAGCGCAATGCTGCTTCATTACCTTATTTAAAAATAATATACCTCGTCCTGAATCTTGACCAGAATGCCATGTCGACGCCCGCCGACTGCTCACACACAACTAAACTCTCTCGCAACTAGACCGCAACTGAACTGTCTCGTAACTCGACTGCCACAGAACTGAACTCTCGCGCGGTCAAGCGCAGAGTAGGAACGACAAATAGCTCTCTGGTCAGAGACTCTGCAATGCCTCGCCATCGCCGCCACACAACATACGTGTTTCAGTCTTTCCAATTTCAGTTGCTCGTAATTGTAATTCCTAGGTATTTAGTCGAATTGACAGCCCTTAGATTTGTGCGATTTATCGTATACCCAAAATTTGTCGTATTTCTTTTGGTACCAATATGGATGACCTCACACTTTTCTTTGTTTAGTGCTAATTGCCATTTCCGTACCATACAGAAATTCTCTCTAGATCATTTTGTAATTGGAACTGATCGTCTGATGATTTAACTAGACGGTCGGTAAATTACAGCGTCATCTGCAAACAATCTAAGGGAGCTGCTCAGATTATCACCTAGATCATTTATATAAAACAGGAACAGCAGAGGGCCTATGACACTACCTTGCGGAACGCCAGATATCACTTCTGTTCTGCTCGATTATTTACCGTCTGTCACTGCGAACTGTGACCTCTCTGAGAGGAAATCACGAATCCAGTCACACAACTGAGCCGTTACTCCACATGCACGCAATTTGATTAATAGTCGCTTGAGAGGAACGGTATGAAAAGCCTTCTGTACACCAACTTAACTGCCGGCTGGGGTGGCCGAGCGTTTCTAGGCGCTACAGTCTGGAACCGCGCGACCACTACGGTCGCAGGTTCGACTCCTGCCTCGGGTATGGATGTGTGTGATGTCCTTAGGTTAGTTAGGTTTAAGTAGTCCTATGTTCTAGGGGACTGATGACCTCAGAAGTTAAGTCCCATAGTGCTCAGAGCCATTTTGCACCAACTTAACTGGAAGACAAAGGGCCTTGGTAACATAGCTGCTCTTGACAGATTAGTTTGTTCTTTCTCTAATGGTATAGCGACCCCTTTCCGAGTGTTGTTGTAGTCATTCACGATTCATTTTGGTGCACATAAAGTGTGGGAGCGCACCGTGACCACAGTTACAACATGAGTAAGGACCGGTAGGTGTTAACAGGTCGACATTGTACATTGTACAGCTAGACTTCAGTGCGGCAGTATCTGTGTAAAGATGAAGTCCCGCAAACCTGTCACATCGTCAGTTACCGTCCCATGCAGGTTGTTTGATATTGTGTTGCAGAACTGGGTATTAGGCTGGTTTTCCCTCTTGTTATACACCGATGTGCAAATTATCTGGAAAGTTCTGCAAGGCAGGCTTTATTTTTATTAACATCAAACTGATAAACCAAGTTCATTAAATAATCGATGTTAGGTCAACCATGTTTCAGTCAGATCGGTGCAACTCCAGGTAGATCATGGACATACTGACGCTATACAGGGTGTAATTTTTAAGTTGACAAACCACAATATCGAAAAATAAGCTTCACACGAAAAAATGTGTAGAATCCAAAGTTGAATATTTTCGAGAGGGACTTCTACTGGTGCTAAAATTAACCCGCCACCCCAGCCCCCTGGGGGTGGGACGGGAGGCAACTTTGAATTTCAAATGGGAACCCCAATTTTTTATTGCAGAAACAGATTATACATAAAAAACTACGTACATTTCGTCTTAAGCATTTGTTTTGATTCTTGGTTGTTGGCACTGTAATTCAAGAAAATCCATGTTCTCATTTTTGCCTGGAAAATGGTTACGGATAAAGAAAAAATACTTATTTACTTCGTAAAGTTTGATTAGCTAAAACTAAAAAAAAATGGCTCCGAGCACTATGGGACTCAACTTCTGAGGTCATTAGTCCCCTACAACACAGAACTAGTGAAACCTAACTAACCTAAGGACATCACACACATCCATGCCCGAGGCACGATTCGAACCTGCGACCGTAGCGGTCTCGCGGTTCCAGACTGCAGCGCCTAGAGCCGCACGGCCACTTCGGCCGGCGCTAAAACTAAAACTCTCCCTCTCTCCCCATAGGGTGGGGTTGGAGAGAGTGGAATTAGAGTTTTACAAATGTTGGCCCAAATATTAATTTTTCCCCAGATTGGGATAAGTTGGGTTGGAAAGTGGGCGGAGGAAGCCATTTCAGAGAGTAAACTGCGCCTTTGTTCAAACGGCGGGAAGGTCATGAAACTCCGTGCATTGTCATGTTAGAAGCTGGGACGATACGGACAGGGTGACTGGTGCATACGTTTACTGGATGCTCGCTTCTTTTAGCGAGCAGTAAAAAACATATTTCATGGACACAAATGTCTGGGAAGCTTAACTGACTTCTTTCAGAAATTGGTAATAGTTGGCCTGAAAAGATTAAATCTCTCTCTAATTGAGCGACTGTGGTCCCATATAGGTAGACGTTTCCTGCCAAAACATGACCATGCTTACCAAGAGAACGGCGCCTCCCTAGTCTAAAATCTTCTTTTTTCGAGAGATGTTGAGTAGCTTGCTGGCTCCTCTGAGGATATGGAAAGCAGAGGCTTGCTCCCACAGGGTGGGATCCCTGGTGCTGTGTCTGGATTGGCTACCAGGCCAACAGAACATCAAGAGGGTAGATTAAATGAGTATGGGTTAGTTCGATTGGTTGGTAAAATGCGGAGGCGGTTTCATTTTTGCTGTTTGGCTCCAGTACCAAGGACTGATGGAAAGTGGTTGCCTTTTTCGTCTTCTGGTCCTCCCCTGGTGGAGAACTTCAGCTCTTTCCCCAGTGGGTGAGATTTGTCCCCAACTTGTGGTGGGCTAAGAGCCAGTGGCAGTTTCCAGCTGCACTGACAGTGGAACTGCAGATCATCTTACGACTTATCTTGTGTCATGAGGGTGAACTTATTCATCCTGAGTCGGCTGTCTGACGTTTGACAATTCCAGCACATACTGTCCTGCCTGTGAGCCAAATTGATTTGGCCAGACCAGGGAATGGGTGCATCTCAGACTGAAATCTGCCGGGATTTCAGGGCTCTGATAGGTAAGTTCCATAGTTCTAACAGTCAGAAAACCAATCCGCATAATTTGCAAATTTTCGTGGAATATTACAGTGGCCGCAGCGCACCGCTCCTCGCCCGCAGCTCGCCGATTTCTGCTGCCACCTGAATCAAGGTGAAAGGCTATTGCTGCATCAGAGTAGGGTTGTTTGGTATTCACACCTCCCTGTTCCCTGTGAACCGTAGTTTGTGGTGTACTTGGTCATTGTCGATTCCATTTCAGTAGAATCGGACCTACCAGTGCGTTCATGTAACTGCACTACTGGCCATTAAAATTGCTACACCAAGAAGAAATGCAGATGATAAACGGGTGTTCATTGGACAAATATATTATACTAGAACTGACGTGTGATTACATTTTCACGCAATTTGGGCGCATAGATCCTGCGAAATCAGTACCCAGAACAACCACCTCTGGCCGAATAACAGCTTTGATACGCCTGGACATTGAGTCAAACAGAGCTTGGATGGCATGTACAGGTAGAGCTGCCCATGCAGCTTCAACACGATATCACAGTTCATCAAGAGTAGTGACTGGCGTATTGCGACGAGCCAGTTGCTCAGCCACCATTGACCAGACGTTTTCAGTTGGTGAGAGATCTGGAGAATGTGCTGGCCAGGGCAGCAGTCGAACATTTTCTGTATCCAGAAAGGCCCATACAGGACCTGCAATATGCGGTCGTGCATTATCCTGCTGAAATGTAGGGTTTCGCAGGGATCGAATGAAGGGTAGAGCCACGGGTCGTAACACATCTGAAATGTAACGTCCACTGTTCAAAGTGCCGTCAATTTGAACAAGGGATGACCGAGACGTGTAACCATCATACAAGGTCAAGTATGGCGATGACGAATACACGCTTCCAATGCGCGTTCACCGCGATGTCGCCAAACACGGATGCGACCATCATGATGCTGTAAACAGAACCTGGATTCATCCGAAAAAATGACATTTTGACATTCGTGCACCCCGGTTCGTCGTTGAGTACACCATCGCAGGCGCTCCTGTCTGTGATGCAGCGTCAAGGGTAACCGCAGCCATAGTCTCCAAGCTGATAGTCCATGCTGCTGCAAACGTCGTCGAACTGTTCGTGCAGATGGTTGTTGCCTTGCAAACGTCTCCATCTGTTGACTCAGGGATCGAGACGTAGCTGCACGATTCGTTACAGCCATGCGGATAAGATGCCTGTCATCTCGACTGCTAGTGATACAAGGCCGTTGAGATCCAGCACGGCGTTCCGTATTACCCTCCTGAACCCACCGATTCCTTAATCTGCTAACAGTCATTGTATCTCGTCCAAGGCGAGCAGCGATGTCGCGAAACGATAAACCGCAATCGCGATAGGCTACAATCCGACCTTCATCAAAGTCGGAAACGTGATGGTACGCATTTCTCCTCCATACATGAGGCATCACAACAACGTTTCACCAGGCAACGCCGGTCAACTGCTGTTTGTCTATGAAAAATCGGTTGGAACCTTTCCTCACGTCAGCACGTTGGTGGTGTCGCCTCCGGTGCCAACCTTGTGTGAATGCTCAAAAGCTAATCATTTGCATATCACAACATCTGCTTCCTGTCGGTTAAATTTCGCGTCTGTAGCACGTCACCTTCGTGGTGTAGCAATTTTAATGGACTGTAGTGTAAATCAGATTGCGTTGTAACAGGGATTAATTCAGGGCAGAATTTGTATAGCTTCCACCCCAATGAATGCTTTGCCAAACAAGCACCATCCTTTCTCTGATATTCTAACATTCTGCGTGGTGTCTGTTTGTTCTATATCGTGTCTCCCTACCACTGTCGCGCAACGACGCTATGAGCGTGTTTTTTAGGGAATTGACTAGTTTGAACCTGGGACCTGTTGCTGGTAAGGAGACGCCAGACCACACATGACATGTAGAATTCAGAAGAGTTCAGTGAGACCAGCGATGATAAAACCAAATACTTAATGATTTCAGCGTCAGCTCCACTGCATTCCCTGTAAAAGAATCTTAATACTAACTAAATTTAGTGGAAGGGGTTCAAGGCTTTCCTATTTTTAGTTAGCTGGTAAAATAACGTCGAAAAAGCAGTTAAGTTTACCATTGGAAATTTTATTCTACTCACAAAACATTGTTTATAAATTGCACTATTGATAAAAGGAAATGTTTTAATACAGGATGGTAAAAACCAACCGCGTTCAACAAAGATGTGAACGAATATCCCCTAAATGGGTTTCCAAGTTCTACAATGGATCGATGGATGACCTATGCCATATCACATCTATAATCTAGGTTTAAATTAAGTTTCACAAAAGAGAAAACTATCAAAATGGTCTACAGTGACCCTCAATTATCTTTAATTACTTATCTAACTTGTCGTAAATTACATTTGGCTGATGTGGCTTCTCAATAACTATATAACAGAAAAATCATCACATTTCAGATTTTTGCATGCCTCAGTGATACAGATGGCCATACCATAGGTGCAACCACAACGGAGGGGTATCTGTTGAGAGGTCAGACAAACATGTGGTTCCTGAAGAGGGGCAGCAGCCTTTTCAGCAGTTGCAGGGGCAACAGTCTGGATGATTGACTGATCTGGCCTTGTAACATTAACCTAAACGGCCTTGCTGTGCTGGTACTGCGAACGGCTGAAAGCAAGGGGAAACTACAGCCGTAATTTTTCCCGAGGACATGCAGCTTTACTGTATGATTAAATGATGATGGCATCCTCTTGGGTAAAATATTCCAGAGGTAAAATAGTCCCCTATTCGGATCTCCGGGCGGGGACTACTCAAGAGGACGTCGTTATCAGGAGAAGCTTCCACAGGATAGAGTAGCATGGAGAGCTGCATCAAACCAGTCTCAGGACTGAAGACCACAACAACTTCAAGTGGCAAATGTGAACACCATGAGCTTTAATTGACGATCGACACTAGTATTACGCAAAAAGGGGGTGTAACAGATGAGACTTCTGCAGTTCTGAGTGAAGCTTTATGCGCTGTTATGCGGCATTGCATGCGTTCATTACCTTGTCGGTGTTCGTCAGGGGGCGGCGGACAACACAGCTCCCATCACCTCGCCATCTCGGAAGCAACTCTCTCC
This sequence comes from Schistocerca americana, assembly GCF_021461395.2. Lineage (NCBI taxonomy): Eukaryota > Metazoa > Arthropoda > Insecta > Orthoptera > Acrididae > Schistocerca > Schistocerca americana. The sequence goes on from NC_060122.1 coordinate 649,896,909, forward strand.
CAACTTCTCCTTACTACAATTTACCAAAGTTGGTTTAAAAAAACTATCTGTCTGTGTTTTCATCTAACCAATCAGGGTCTCAATGTTAACCTTAAGCTCCGCCTACAAAAATTCTGTCTATCCAATGAGAAACGTTATACTTTTCGTGGTGCCCAAGCGGTCTTCTCACCGGGATGTTTTTTGCTTGCTCCGCTGAGTCCGGGCTTTCGGAGACCCTTCTGACGTTCGGTGTCCTGTCGTGTCTCTGCAGGGTTCCATCACTGTGTGGTTCCGTGTTCTGCCCCAGCAGGGTTCTGCCACAAATTTCAGCACCCTTTCCATGTTACAATTCTAAGATATTTTGAGTCTTAACGTCTACAAGAATCCTCAAATTCGTTTTTCATTTTTGTGTAGTGTTGTGGTGTATAGCATTTTAGTATTTCATGCTGTTAGACTATCTACGCTTTATCCCTTCACCTTAATCTATGGTACTATTGGTGTTATTTTTGTTTTTATTGAAACTACTTTCTTTCTCCCACCTTCCTCTCTCTTCCTTCTTCTTTCTCCTGACGATCTTATCTGCAGCATAATCTTGAAATATTGTGCTGATTATTTACCAGTAATAAAATTAATCTTCAAACTTTTTGATATGGCTTACATGGTAAAGTCCTAAGGTTTTGCCTATTTTTGGGTTCATTAGTTCCACAGCATTATCATGAGCAATTCGGCTAATTATGACAAGTCCCTTGTATGCAGCGTAAAACTTATGTATTTTGTGTTTCTGTTTGCTGGAGAGGTGGTGTGTTTGTACAAATACTTCCTGGCCTACTGAGAATGTTCTTTTAATTGCTGTTCTATCTCCTCTTTCTTTTCTTTCAATGGCTGCCTTTCTGATGTTGGAGAGTGCTGTTGATATGACTTGTTTGTGCTGTCTACATGGTACAATAGGAAATCCAACATTTTCTCTGGTTATGTTTGGGGGTTCAATATTTTAAGTACAGTAACTGGAGGTAGTATGTAGTGCTATGTGGCATTTCATTTATTACTTCTTGAAAATCTTTAAGGTATACATCCCAAGTGTTGTGTCTTTTGCCTGCTTATAATCGGCATATAGTGCATATGTCCTTCATAGATCGTTGTGCTGGATTTACGCTAGGTTTGTACTTAGATATGTAGATGGGTTTTATTTTGTGTTGTTTTAACGTGTTCTGCCATTGCACTGATTTGTATTGTGGGCCATTATCCGAAATTATTCGTTCCACTCGACCTACTTGTCTGAAAAAATCTTGTCTAAATGCTTTACTTATAGTAATACCTGTTACCCGTTTTAATGATGTCAAGGTATCATATTTAGAAGTAAGTTCCAAAACGACAAATATGAAAACATATCCATTTTTTGTGCGTGGGAGGGGCCCCATGAAATCTGTTACAGGTATTTGTTTTAATCTTTTAGGGATTATTGGAAACATAGGTGGTTTGGTTTGGAAAGTGACGTGTTTAGCCCTCATACATTTTTTGCATTTGACTAATACTGTTCTAATTCGTCTTTCCATATTAGGAAAATGGCTTGTTTCTTTTATTTTTAAAAAGCATTTCTTTGGTCCAAAGTGGTCATTACTTAAATGTGTATACCATATGTACTTATTAATTAGTTCATCTGGGATATAAATTAACCATTCACTCGTTGCAACATTTCGTCTAAAAAATAAAACATTGTTTTTTACGAGATACTGCTGTCGAATGTCTGGAAAATTCTTACTTCTCCACTTGTATTTGATTCCTAGTATTTCGGGATCCTTGTCCTGTTCTTTGCCTATGTTTTTCAATGCTGTCGTAATGTAGTTTTCGAAAGGTACTTATTTCATATAGTACCTTGTAAACTGGTCTTCTGCTGCTTCCAAACCTATGTTATTGGATGTACCCTGTGGACATCGTGATAAATCATCTGCTAATACATTGGCTGGTCCTGGTATGTGTGTAATAGTGAAGTCAAATTCTTGTAGTATTAACATCCATCTGGCTAACCTCACATGAGTTAGTTTGGCGGGTAACAGAAATTCTAATGCTTTGTGGTCAGTGTATACTTTTGTTTTTCTTCCGAATAGGAAATATCGAAAACGTTGGAAGCCCCATGCAATGGCCAATGCTTCCTGCTCCGTGACTGAATAGTTTTTCTCGCTTTTTGTGAGTACCCGACTGGCAAATGCAATTGTTCTATATGATCTTAGCCCTGCCTGTTCGTATTCTTGGAATAAAACGACTCCTGAACCTGTTTTCGCGCTATCAGTGGCCATACAAAAATTTTGTGTTACATCAGGATGTGCTAAAATCGGTGCTGTTCTAAGTGCGTTTTTCACTTTTAAAAATTCTTCATCTCTTGTTGATCCCATACCCATGGCGTGTTTTTTTCCAGTCAATGCACATAGTCATGATGTTGCGAGAGAGTCGATACAAATAAATTTTTTATAGAATCCGGTGAGACCTAGAAATCCTCTGAGAGTTTTCTTATTATATGGAGTACAGAGTTCTTTGAATGCCGTTAGTTTTTCTGGGTCGGGCATTACCCTTTTCTCTGAAATTATGTGTCCTAGAAATTTGACCTCTCGCCTTCCAAATTTGGATTTTGTTATATTTACTGTGACCCCATGCTCTTTCATGATCTGTAAAAACTTATTTAATGTGTCGTTGTGATGTTCCCAAGAGGGTTCTGCTGTAATCACATCATCAACACAACAAGTAATTTTTTGTAAAATTTCAGGACTGAGTATAGTATTAAATCCCCTAATAAACGCTGCTGCTGATATGTTTAAACCAAGTGGCAATCGTTTAAACTGGTAACATCTACCGAATACGATAAATGCTGTAAATTTTCTACATTCTGGGGCCAATTCTATTTGCCAGAAACTACTCTGTAAATCAACTGATGAAAATATCGTAGCACCGTGGAAGTTTTGTATCAATTCCTCTAATTTTTCTGGGCGATCTGTCTCAGTGATTATGATTGTGTTGATCTGTCTGGAATCAAGCACTAACCTTATGCTCCCATCTCGTTTTTGTACAATATGGAACGGACTGTAATATGTGGAGGTAGCTGGTTCAATAATATCGTCATCTAACGTTTTAGATATCTCTTGGAATGCTTTATTCCTGTAGCTTAATGGGATTGTATAGGGTGGCACTCTAAATGGTTTGTGCTGTTTTACTTCAAACTTGTACTGAAAGTGTTTAATACTGCCAGTCTTAAGTAAAAATACCTCTGCTTTATCTCGTAAAATACCCTCTAATTAACTTTTACTGTGTTCCGAAATACCTTGAACTTCTTGAAATTTTTCGTCGATTTCATTATGGACTTCTAACATGAGTTGAGGCGACTCCCCCATTTTGTGCATACCATTCTAATTCTTCATCCTCTTTATCTCGCGTCATTCTTAATTGTTTGTTTATAACTGGTATTTCTTCTAATTTTAGCTTTTGCTCAAAGAGAAGTGTGACGTTCCCGAATGTTACGCTACCTTTCCCCATATCTATTATCGCTCGTCTCTAATTTAAAAAAATCTGCACCCATAATCAAATCTACAGTTAGTTTAGGTATAATCACGAAGTTGGCTTCGATCTTTTGACCTTGACACGAAAGAGTTAACCTAGTTTGTCTCGTAACTTCCGCAGCATTGTTTCTAATAGGACCTCTTACTTTAATCTTACGTGTTTTCAGAACTGGCAATTCCACATTGGCATTACACTGAATGAATAAGTTTTCTGAGATCGCAGTCACTTCACTTCCGCTATCAATTACAATATTGACTGGGATATGCTTTACCATGGCCTTCACAATTGGTTGAATTTGAAAGGGTTGGTTCTGTTCTTCTTCTTCTTGCATCAACGAATCCTCCACTGAATCATACATGAGTCTTCTTAGGAATTTCCCTTGTGAATTCGAACTTTCTCTAGGATAAGCTTCGACTGCTACGTCTCTCTCTTTTATTTCCTCTTCTCTATTTCTTCCTTCATTTACGCTTTCTTCAACATCCTCTACTTTTTCCTCATCCTCGTCTATCTTCTCCTTCTTCGTCGTTACTTCCACATAATCGCATCTAAATGCTCTAATTATCGCTTCATAACTTCCTTCATTATATACGTTGGGTTGTGTGCCCACTCGTAACTTATTTTCAACATCTGTCGACTGCGCATTATCCTCATTTCCCTGGTTTCCATCTCAAATAGCTCTGCAATACTCATTACTTCGTCCTTTCCTCCTACATTCGTTGTGCATGCCTCTGGTAATTCATCTTCCTCGTCGGTATTCTCCCAATTAATTTCGTCCCAACACGATATTGTTATTTTCTTGTCTTCGTTTTCATCTGGTCCCCGCGTTTTAGTTTCTTCCTTCTTCTCTTCTCGTGATAAGATTTTTACTTCTCTGTACAAGGTGCTGCAATTGTCCTGGGTCGGTGCGTCATTCTCTTTGGCATGGGCGCTTAGCTGTCAATTCGAACGTTTATCGGGGTTTGGTGGTCTTACCTCCACCTCTTCCATCTGTATTCTCGTTTCTTGTTCAGCTTGTTGATAGTGGTTTCTTTGTTGATAATTTGTCGATCTATTGGTTCTCCAGTACCCGTTCCGGTTGTCGTTATTCCCTCTGTAATAGTTGTTGCCGTTCCTGGGTGAATTATAGTTATTGCCATATTCTCTTCTAAATCCATAACCGGTTCTTTGTTGAAATCTATTGTCGTTTCTTGGTGCGAAGTTATCACATGGTTCGTAATTATTGTTTCTTCGTACAGTGTCTTGTGGATCCCACTGCGTTTTGCTTTCGTTTTCACGTGCGCTTCGTCTTTTTCTTGCGTCATCTTCCGAAAATATGAACTCTAGTTCCCTTAGAATGCCTTTAAATGCTTCGACGTCATTGCCTCCGCGACCTACTAATGATTGCTGGTATTTCAATGGTAGCTTCATCGCGCATAATTTAATCAACTCTCCGTCACTGTATGGTACATCTAAGCATTGATTTTTCTTTACCATTAATTCGAAAAATTTCATGGGACTCTTCTCTCCTGAATTTTCAAAATATGGGTTCTGTAATAATTCGTACTTCACTCTGTTCTGTGCTTCGCTGGACCAGTATCGTGAGAGAAACTTCTCTCTGAAATCTTCGTACGATCGGCATGTCGCTGCAACATTCTGCATGGTTTCTGCTACTGTTCCTGACATGTGTGCACATATAAAGTCTAATTTGTGTGCTAGCGTCCAGTGTTATGGTAATCCTACTCGGAATTGATCAATAAAAGTTCGTGGATGTAATGAGTTTCCTTCTCGAAAGTGTTGAAATTTTCTGACTGTGAGGAAATGATCGTTGTCGTACTTCGTCATAGTTCCATATGAAATTCGCGATTCATCGCCACTTTTGTTTCTGATCAATTCTCCCGTCGTTCTTTCCGGTTGTGGTAGATCCATTGGATATTGTCCACTGTAACTTTCGCCTACCCTTGCGTAGTATCGTTGGAGTGGTACGCAATAATTTCCTTCCATCGGTTGTGAACGTGTAGCTGAATGCATTGCTCTGTACTCTTCGCGGCCTGGCTTTCCATTGTCAGGTATTGGTTCGGTATCTTGTCTGGCTGCTTCATTGCACGATCCAAACTGTCTTGAAACATACATTTGTGGTTCCGCATGTGTTTGTGATGACGTTTGTTCATCAAGAATTTCGAAGCGTGTTTGTCGCTGTGCAGGCTGTCTGATTTCACGTATGTTATTTTCCGCCTGTGATTGGAATCGCAAATGCGTAATATCTTCGTTAATTGCTTGTTTTTTTCGGTGCTGTTACAGATACGGATGTGGTTGCAGACTCTGTGCTTGTTCGATCCTGTTCACTACGCTCTTCAATGTTTTGCAACAACTCTGTTCGCAATTTCTGAAATTGTCGCTTCGTTTGCGCTTCTATTTTGACTATGCGGTTATCATATCTTTTCAGCGCTGCTTTTGTGATACGTTTGTGTAACACACTGTTTTCAACAACTTCACCCGCTGTGCCTGCTGCTTGTCTAGTAATTTCGTTTATCTGTTTCTCTAGTTTCTTGACTTCTCCCTGGGTGTTGCAACGTAATGTTTTGATCTCGTCCTGAATATCATTACGCAATGTTTGTACGTCCGCTTGTACCTTGTCAGTGTCTGTTCTCAATTGATTGTGACCCGTTATTAACTTTCCTATCACTTCTCGAGATTCTTTTGCCTCGTCTTCAATATGACTTAGGTGTTATTGAATTTTTTTGTTTTGTTCTTTAATCGCACGCATTTGTCTCGTGGTTTCTGCATTCTGAATTTGAATTTGGTTCGCTATGTCTTTATTTTGCCTTGTCATGGTTTCCGTAATTTGTTGTAATAATTCTGCCAGATTGGTGGGTCCTATTGCGTTTTCTTCCGACGTCCTACGCTCTGTGTTTTCGCCCAAGTGTTGGTTCGCAACCGATTGCATTGAACTGTGCTGTGACACGTTTCTACTCGCATTCCTTGTACTCTGTGGTGAGGGAGCTCTGATTACTTGTACTACGGGTTCTACGTGTTCAAGACGCAAGTTAGAATCCTCATCGACTGTCTCTCTACTTTCCTGCTCCTCTGTCGTATGCTGACCTACGTTTTCTATGCCTTGACGTACATTATCCTCGTTATGGTGCGTTATATGTCCTATTTCTCGCGATACTGCATCGTCTGTTGTACTGTCCTCTATTCTCTGTCCATTTTCATGCTGGGTCTCTACGTCATTTCGATCAAGGTCTCGATTTGCCATTGCTAATCTTTCCGAATCCCTTATTTTCTGTTTTAAAAGCAATTCACGCGCCCTACTTCGAGTCAACATGCGCTCATACGATCTCACGCGTTTCATAAACTTTTTGTTCACACGACTTGACACTTATTATACCCAAGACTGGCAATCCATTCACTTACTTGTTGGGTCAGAACCAACTTGTCAACGATGTATCCGCCACCTGTGCGCTTGCATTGAGGAGAAAACTTAATTCCAACAATTTTTAAAATTCATAACTTAATTATGCTATTGTCTCTGCTAGAATGTCTCACTATCTATCGCTGCAGCTACTGTTTTCAACTATTAATGCCTTTCAAAAAAAAATTTTTAATACGAAAATTTTCTAACAGGATATTTTTCTGACCTAGTTAGGCATGTGGTCGACCATCAATCATGGTATTTTACCATCCTGGCAGGGTCGCCATTTTCTAACATTCTGCGTGGTGTATGTTTGTTCTATATTGTGTCTCCCTACCACTTTTGCACAACGACACTCTGAGCATGTTTTTTAGGGAATTGACTAGTTTGAACCTGGGACCTGTTGCTGGTAAGGAGACGCCAGACCACACATGACGTGTAGAGTTCAGAAGAGTTCAGTGAGACTAGCGATGATATAACCACATACTTAATGATTTCAGCGTCAGCTCCACTGCACTCTCTGTAAAAGAATCTTAATACTAACTAAATTTAGTGGAAGGGGTTCAAGGCTTTCCTATTTTTAGTTAGCTGGTAAAATAACGTCGAAAAAGCAGTTAAGTTTACCATTGGAAATTTTATTCTACTCACAAAACATTGTTTATAAATTGCGCTATTGATAAAAGGAAATGTTTTAATACAGGATGGTAAAAACCAACCGCGTTCAACAAAAATGTGAACGAATATCCCCTGAATGGGTTTCCAAGTTCTACAATGGATCGAAGGATGACCTATGCCATATCACATCTATAATCTACGTTCAAATTAAGTTTCACAAAAGAGAAAACTATCAAAATTGTCTATAGTGACCCTAAATTATCTTTAATTCCTTATCTAACTTGTCGTAAATTGCAGTGGCTGATGTGGCTTCTCAATAACTATATAACAGAAAAATCATCGCGTTTCAGATTTTTACTTCAAGTGGCAAATGTGAACACCATGAGCTTTAATTGACGATCGACACTAGTATTACGCAAAAAGGGGGTGCAACAGATAAGACTTCTGCAGTTCTGAGTGAAGCTTTATGCGCTGTTATGTGGCATCGCGTGCGTTCATTACCTTGTCGGTGTTCGTCAGGGGAAGGCGGACAGCGCAGTTCCGCTCACCTCACTGAACTCTCTCCTAACTTCTCCTTACTACAATTTACCGAAGTTGGTTTAAAAAAACTATCTGGCTGTGTTTCCATCTGACCAAACAGGGTCTCAATGTTAACCTTAAGCTCCGCCTACAAAAATTCTGTCTATCCAATGAGAAACGTTATACTTTTCGTGGTGGGGCAATGTTTTTAAAGTTTGCAACGTAACAGAGATGCGAAAAAGTCTCACGCTAAAGCTTGCGGGTGGTGTGGCCCTTTTAGTGTTATCGTAAGATCTATACTGTTCTTCTGGGGGCTCTAGCTTTTAACATGGGCTGGGGGGTGGTCCTAGCGGTTAGCTGGCGACGTGGGTGTCCGTCCCGTATCGTAAGGCCTTCTAACTTAACATGGTTCTGCTCTCGGCTTCTGTTCTCGTTTCTCCCCTCGGAACTGTGTCTATCTCACGGTGGGAAGGTATGACATGCATTTACGCATTCTTCTGTTAGTCTGTGGTATTCCATTTGCTCGCTCGTTACTCGTATTACTTGGGTTAATTTAATGTCACTATTTATTCGGAGCTATGTGGCACACTACTGGATTTGCTTATCATGTTGGGGTTTTCATGGAAGGTGTTGGATTTGCCTGACACCTTACAATATGTGTTGTAATTTTTTTGTAAGATTTATCAGCTCGTTGTAGTTATATAAGGATTGTTTTTGTAAGCTTAAATTCGCCACTGTTCTCATTTATACTCCCTCTACTATTCACTGTTTTTATTTTGTTGTGGTGATACACAGGTTACCAGCAATTCAAGGTTCAATCTTATTAAACTAGGTAATTTGATTATTAAACTGAGTTCTAAAACCGACCTCAGCCATAGGCGACAAAAGCACCGTGAGTATATTCAATAACTTCATGTACAAAAATTAAGGGTGTAGCTCACGATGTGAAGGTCATATGCTACATAATTTATGATTAAACCAAGTGTCAGCTTGCAAGGTGATGCTGAAACTATTCTGGGAATGCCATGACGTGATCCTAACCCATTGCCTTTGTGAAGGGACCAACCGCCACAGGTTTGTTGTTGTAGCTGTTGTCTTCAGTCCTGAGACAGGTTTGATGCCGCTCTCCTTGCTACTCCATCCTGTGCAAGCTTCTTCATCTCACAGTACGTACTGAATCTGCTTAGTGTATTCAACTCTTGGTCTCCCTCTACGATTTTTACCCTCCACTCTGCCCTCCAATACTAAATTGGTGATCCCTTGATGCCTCAGAATATGTCCTACGAACCGATCCCTTCTTCTAGTCAAGTTAATCCACAAACTCCTCTTCTCCCCAGTTCTATTCAATACCTCCTCATTAGTTATGCGATCTATCCATCTAATCTTCAGCACTCTTCTGTAGCACCACATTTCGAAAGCTTCTATTCTCTTCTTGTCCAAACTATTTATCGTCCATGTTTCACTTCCTTACATGGCTACACTCAATACAAATACTTTCACAAACGACTTCCTGACACTTAAATCTATACTCGATGTTAACAAATTTCTCTTCCTCAGAAACGCTTTCCTTGCCATTGCCAGTCTACATTTTATATCCTCTCTACTTCGACTATCATCAGTTATTTTGCTCCCCAAATAACAAAACTCCTTTACTACTTTAAGTGTCTCATTTCCTAATCTAATTCCCTCAGTATCACCCGACTTAATTTGACTACATTCCATTATCCTCGTTTTGCTTTTGTTGATGTTCATCTTATATCCCACTCTAAAGACACTGTCCATTCCGTTCAACTGCTCTTCCAAGTCCTTTGCTGTCTCTGACAGAATTACAATGTCATCGGCAAACCTCAAAGTTTTTATTTCTTCTCCATGGATTTTAATACCTACTCTGAATTTTTCATTTGTTTCTTTTACTGCTTGCTCAATATACAGATTGAACAACATCGGGGAGAGGCTACAACCCTGTCTCACTCCCTTCCCAACCACTGCTTCCCTTTCATGTCCCTCGACTCTTATAACTGCCATCTGGTTTCTGTACAAATTGCAAATAGCCTTTCGCTTCCTGTATTTTACACCTGCCACCTTCAGAATTTGAAAGAGAGTATTCCAGTCAACATTGTCAAAAGCTTTCTATAAGTCTACAAATGCTAGAAATGTAGGTTTGCCTTTTCTTAATCTAGCTTCTAAAATAAGTCGTAGGGTCAGTATTGCCTCACGTGTTCCCATATTTCTACGGAATCCAAACTGATCTTGCCCGAGGTCGGCTTCTGCCAGATTTTCCATTCGTCTGTAAATAATTCACGTTAGTATTTTGCAGCCATGACTTATTAAACTGATAGTTCGGTAATTTTCACATCTGTCAACACCTGCTTTCTTTGGGATGGAATTATTATATTCTTCTTGAAGTCTGAGGGAATTTCGCCTGTCTCATACATCTTGCTCACCAGATGGTAGAGTTTTGTCAGGACTGGCTCTCCTAAGGCTGTCAGTAGTTCTAATGGAATGTTGTCTACTCCCGGGGTCTTGTTTCCACTTAGGTCTTTCAGTGCTCTATCAAGCTCTTCACGCAGTATGAGATCTCCCATTTCAACTTCATCTACATCCTCTTCCATTTCTATAACATTGCCCTCAAGTACATCGCCCTTGTATAGACCCTCTATATACTCCTTCAACCTTTCTGCTTTCCCTTCATTGCTTAGAACTGGCTTTCCATCTGAGCTCTTGATATTCATACAAGTAGTTCTCCTTTCTCCAAAGGTCTCTTTAATTTTCCTGTAGGCAGTATCTATCTTACCCCTCGTGAGATAAGCCTCTGCATCGTTACATTTGTCCTCTAGCCATGCCTGTTTAGCCATTTTGCACTTCCTGTCGATCTCATTTTTGAGAAGTTTATATTCCTTTTTGCCTGCTTCATTTACTGCATTTTTATGTTTTCTCCTTTCGTCAATTAAATTCAATATTTCTTCTGCCACCCAAGGATTTCTACTAGCCCTCATCTTTTTACCTACTTGATCCTCTGCTGCCTTCACTACTTCATCCCTCAAAGCTACCCATTCTTCTTCTACTGTATTTCTTTCCCCCATTCTTGTCAATTGTTCACTTATGCTCTCCCTGAAACTCTGTACAACCTCTGGTTCTTTCAGTTTATCCAGGTCCCATCTCCTTAAATTCCCACCTTTTTGCAGTTTCTTCAGTTTCAATCTGCAGTTCATAACCAATAGATTGTGGTCAGAGTCCACATCTGCCCCCGGAAATATCTTACAATTTAAAACCTGGTTCCTAAATCTCTGTCTTACCATTATATAATCTATCTGAAACCTTTTATTATCTCCAGGGTTCTTCCATGTATACAACCTTCTTTCATGATTCTTGAACCAAGTGTTGGCTATGATTAAGTTGTGCTCTGTGCAAAATTCTATCAGACGGCTTCCTCTTTCATTTCTTAGCCCCAATCCATATTCACCTACTACATTTCCTTCTCTTCCTTTTCCTACTGTCGAATTCCAGTCACCTATGACTATTAAATTTTCGTCTCCTTTCACTATCTGAATAATTTCTTTTACGTCATCATACATTTCTTCAATTTCTTCGTCATCTGCAGAGCTAGTAGACATATAGACTTGTACTACTGTCATAGGCGTGGGCTTCGTGTCTGTCTTGGCCACAACAATGCGTTTACTGTGCTGTTTGTAGTAGCTTACCCGCATTCCTATTTTCCTATTCATTATTAAACCTACTCCTGCATTACCCCTATTTGATTTCGTATTTATAACCCTGTATTCACCTGACCAAAAGTCTTGTTCCTCCTGCCACCGAACTTCACAAATTCCCACTATATCCAACTTTAACCTATCCATTTCCCTTTTTAAATTTTCTAACCTACCTGCCCGATTAAGGGATCTGACATTCCACGCTCCGATCCGTAGAACGCCAGTTTTCTTTCTCCTGATAACGACGTCCTCTTGAGTAGTTCTCGCCCGGAGATCCGAATGGGGGACTATTTTACCTCCGGAATATTTTACCCAAGAGGACGCCATCATAATTTATCCATACAGTAAAGCTGCATGCCCTCGGGAAAAAATTACGGCCGTAGTTTCCCCTTGCTTTCAGCCGTTCGAAGTACCAGCACATCAAGGCCGTTTTGGTTGGTGTTACAAGGCCAGATCAGTCAATCATCCAGACTGTTGCCCCTGCAACTACTGAAAAGGCTGCTGCCCTCTTCAGAAACCATACGTTTGTCTGGCCTCTCAACAGATACCCCTCCATTGTGGTTGCACCTACGGTACGCCTATCTGTGTCGCTGAGGCACGCAAGCCTCCCCACCAACGGCAAGGTCTATGGTTCATGGGGGGGGGGGGGGGGGGGGGGGGCACAGGGTAATACTACTGAAATCTCCTGTCGAAGTTAAGGAGCGATATCAAGGCGAACAGATGAGAAAGCTGGATAGTGGAATGTTCCTACTCTATAACCATGTCTCAGCTCATTGTGCACAAGGGCATTTTTGAGCTACCAGATTACACTTTACCCTCCTCATTCTCCTGACTTGGAAGCCAAGGACTTCTTCCTCCTTTGACTGAACCGTTGTGTGGCAGGCTTTTCAAGCATCATGAAGAGGTCATTTTCAGTACGGAAGGGTTCGTTAGCAATCAGATGCAGAGTTCTATAAGCAACCTCTACATCAAGTCATCCGCGACTTGCGAGGTTGTTGGTTGTTGCATTCAAGGCTTAATACACTAACTGATAAAAAGTATCCCGATTCCTCTATGTAATGAGTAATGGACCACTAAACTTCACGAGAGGGGGACCTACCAGTATGAAGGAGCTCCGGAGAAATGCGTTATCTAATGTTACTCCAACTGCAGTTCTGGCTAAAATACTTCTCATAGCGAGAAATTCATCGTAGTTTGAGAGTGATATAGTTTTTGAAGTGGAATACTAATGTTTGAACCGTCGAATCTCCTCCACCAATAAGGTCCGTTAATGGATGTCTGTGGCAGATTTGCCTGGATTTCGAATGTGATGAAAACTTGGATGTTAAAATAATATTTTCCAGCACACTGGTGAATCCTTTTAACAGCAGATCCCGTAAAAATTTACAAAGATGTACACACATAAACTGTTTTCTACCAATACAATTCACAAAGCAGCATCTATTACAGACTTTGAGTAATTACATTTGTCGAACTGCGAGTGACTTCAAGTGCTTTGCACACCTCAGTATATACCCTATGGGATTTTCACTCTGCAGTGGAGCGTGCACTGATATGAAACTTCCTGAGAGATTAAAACTGTGTGCCGGACCGAGACTCGAACTCGGGAATTTGACTTTCGTGTGCAAGTGCTCTACCAACTGAGCTATCCAAGCACGACTCATGACCCGTCCTCACAGTTTCAATTCTGCCAATACCTCGTCTCCTACCTTCCAAACTTCACAGAAGCTCTTCTGCGAACCTTGCAGAAGTAACACTCCTGGAAGGAAGAAAGGATACTGCAGAGACATGGCTTAGCCACAACCTGGGGGATTTTTCCAGAATGAGATTTTCACTCCGCAGCGGAGTGAGCGCTGATATGAAACTTTATATATCCCCTATCCTAATGTATGTTCTTTGGTCTGTTGTCAAATAAAGTTACATTTACAGATTTATAATGAGCAGTTAATGATTTACAGCAAATTCCTAGTACAGTTTTAAAGATAATATATGATTATTCATTCTGAATATATTTCTAAATAATGTTCCTTTGACTTTTGTGTGGAAATTTGGTGATGAAATTACAATAACAATACCTAGAGTAAAATCATTAATTACATCTTGATTTCTCATTGGATTTTATTAACTACTTTAATTGAGATTCAGAGCAAAATGCCAAAAGGAATTTCAGGTTAAAGTTCTGTATGATAATTTCATGGTATCAAGATGACTGAAAACCAATAGTGGTTACTTCAGAATGTTCGAGAATCGCTAGTGAAAAAGTAAATTACAACTGATCTAATTGGTTTTTCGTTATTGACGTGATACATAATGTGCCCGAGTCACATTAAATACGTCAGTTGGCTGATAAAAGTTCTAAAAGTTGTTTTTAGTTAAGTTGAAATTTAAGAATTTTGCTATCTAATTATTGGATTAGTTACAATATAGTTCCTTCTCCTAACATTTCTATGGGAATGTAATAATGCAATCACGAGAATGAACTTATAAATTTTGCTGAAATTACGGCAGTATGTTAATTCACAACATCAGGTCTTCTAATTATAAGTTTCTGCTAAGTACAGTTCATGATCTGAAATAGTGTTAATAGCGTTGATCAAGTAAATAAGTGAACCGTACAGTTTAATTTACAGTTTGATTTACTGACGGAAATTAAGATAAAGCATACTTTCTAATTTCTGTCTATAGCATATTGTGTATGGGGTAATACATAATCTGCTAAACTCTTAGTGGTATCGGTGCCTTCATTGACTACCCTGTAACTTAAATTTCCTTTAATTTACGTCTATGGTCACAAACTTTTTGTTCAAAGATTACCGGTTTCGGTCTATACTGACCATCTTCAGATCTGTGTTTTATAAAAACTGTGTTGTTATAGACCGAAACCAGTTATCTGTGAACAAAAATGTTGTGACCATAGATGGGTGGATAATGCTTGCGTCGCTATGACCTTGGCACAAGCTGCAACATTGTCACGAATAAAACAGTGATCCTTATATAGATGGGTCGATCAGCACAGCTTAGTGACTTCGAGTACTGACTAGTCACTGGATGTCAGTAAGCAGTTTCATCAGGGCATTTCAACCTTTCTTTAGCAGCGTACTTCGATTGTTGATGATGTGATTGTGAAGTGGAAATACTAACGAATAACCACAGCCGAAGCAAAACATGCAGACGTCCTGTAGCTGCGGACAGGAAACATCTAGCATTGCGCAGGGTGGTTGTACAAAATCTCACGACATGAGCGGAAAGAATGACTCGCGAGTTTGCAAAGTACTACCTGCTGGCACTGTGCGCACGGAGTTGAAAAGAACGTGCTACAGCGGTCGAGGAGCCCCCCATCAGGCACACGTTTCTGTGGTCAATGCTAAGGACGATTGAAGAGGTACAAAGAGCGACGCCACTGGGCAATGTGTCCTGGAAACGAGTCATCTGGAGTACTTAATCTCACTATACCTTGTAACAATCTGAAGAATGTCACCCGCTATCATGTGTTGCGAATACTGAAGTACAGAGGCGGTGGTGTTGCGATATGCGGATGTTTCTTGTGGTTATGGTCTTGTTCCCTTATCGTGCTTAAGAAATAGGTAAATACGGAACACTGTGTACAGTAGGGGAACAGTTTCGAAGTGATCATTGTCTGAGAATTATAATGCGCTCTATGATAAGCAGTATTTGTGAATCATTGATTTGTGGTGATAACTTTCCTGCCCAAAGCCTGCCTAGAGACCCGACCATAACCCAGTGGAACAACTTTGGAATGAGTTATAAAGTCGACTCGAGAACCTAGCGCTCAACATCACTAGCTTCTCTGGTTTCGGCTCTTAAGGAAACATGCGCTGCAATTCCCCCAGAGACATTCAGACACTTAACTGGAAACGACCCCAGCAGAGGTCAAGCAGTCACAAAAGGTGAAGGATGGACACTAAGCTGCGCCCGGGTGCTTCCGATCAGATGTACGTAGACAAGGAGTACCTCCATCATCAAGTTTCTACATCTACATCTACATCCATACTCCGCAAGCCACCTGACGGTGTGTGACGGAGGGTACTTTGAGTACCTCTATCGGTTCTCCCTTCTATTCCAGTCTCGTACTGTTCGTGGAAAGAAAGATTGTCGGTATGCCTCTGTGTGGGCTCTAATCTCTCTGATTTTATCCTCACGGTCTCTTTGCGAGATATACGTAGGAGGGAGCAATATACTGCTTGACTCCTCGGTGAGCCGGCCGGGGTGGCCAAGCGTTTCTAGGCGCTACAGTCTCGAACCGCGTGACCGCTACGATCGCAGGTTCGAATCCTGCCTCGGGCATGGATGTGTGTGATGTCCTTAGGTTAGTTAGGTTTAAGTAGTTCTAAGTTCTAGGGGACTGATGACTTTAGAAGTTATGTCCCATAGTGCTCAGAGCCATTTGAACCATTTGACTCCTCGGTGAAGGTATGTTCTCGAAACTTCAACAAAAGCCCGTACCGAGCTACTGAGCGTCTCTCCTGCAAAGTCTTCCACTGGAGTTTATCTATCATCTCCGTAACGCTTTCGCGATTACTAAATGATCCTGTAACGAAGCGCACTGCTCTCCGTTGGATCTTCTCTATCTCATCTATCAACTCTTTCTGGTACGGATCCCACACTGGTTAGCAATATTCAAGCAGTAGGCGAACAAGTGTACAGTAACCTACTTCCTTTGTTTTCGGATTGCATTTCCTTAGGATTCTTCCAATAAATCTCAGTCTGGCATCTGCTTTACCGACGATCAACTTTATATGATCATTCCATTTTAAATCACTCCTAATGCCTACTCGCAGATAATTTATGGAATTAGCTGCTTCCTGTTGCTGACCTGCTATGTTGTAGCTAAATGATAAAGGATCTTTCTTTCTATTTATTCGCAGCACATTACACTTGTCTACATTGAGATTCAATTGCCATTCACTACACCATGCGTCAGTTCGTTGGAGATCCTCCTGCATTTCAGTACAATTTTCCATTGTTACAACCTCTCGATAAACGACGGCATCATCCGTAAAAAGCCTCAGGGAACTTCCGATGTTATCCACAAGGTCATTTATGAATATTGTGAATAGCAACGGTACTACGACACTCCCCTGCGGCACACCTGAAATCACTCTTACTTCGGAAGACTTCTCTCCATTGAGAATGACATGCTGCGTTCTGTTATCTAGGAACTCTTCAATCCAATTACACAATTGGTCTGATAGTCCATATGCTCTTACTTTGTTCATTAAACGACTGTGGGGAATTGTATCGAACGCCTTGCCGAAGTCAAGAACCACGGCATCTGCCTGGGAACCCGTGTCTATGGCGCTCTGAGTCTCGTGAACGAATAGCACGAGCTGGATTTCACACGATCGTCTGTTACGAAACCCATGCTGATTCCTACAGAATAGATAACTAGTCTCCAGAAAAGTCATTATACTCGAACATAATACGTGTTCCAAAATTCTACAACTGATCGACGTTAGAGATATAGGCCTATAGTTCTGCACATCTGTTCGATGTCCCTTCTTGAAAACAGGGATGACCTGTGCCCTTTTCCAATCCTTTGGAACGCTACGCTCTTCTAGAGACCTACGATACACCGCTCCAAGAAGGGGGGCAAGTTCCTTCGCGTACTCTGTGTAAAATCGAACTGGTATCCCATCAGGTCCAGCGGCCTTTCCTCTATTGAGCGATTTTAATTGTTTCTCTATCCCTCTGTCGTCTATTTCGATATCTACCATTTCGTCATCTGTGCGACAATCTGGAGAAGGAACTACAGCCCAGTCTTCCTCTGTGAAACAGCTTTGGAAAATGACATTTAGTATTTCGGCTTTTAGTCTGTCAT
This sequence comes from Schistocerca americana, assembly GCF_021461395.2. Classification (NCBI taxonomy): domain Eukaryota; kingdom Metazoa; phylum Arthropoda; class Insecta; order Orthoptera; family Acrididae; genus Schistocerca; species Schistocerca americana. The sequence goes on from NC_060122.1 coordinate 649,914,508, forward strand.
CCTCTGTTTCAGAACCATTTTGGTCACAGAGTGTCTGGACATTTTGTTTTGACCCACCTACCGCTTTGACATAAGACCAAAATTTCTTAGGATTTTCTGCCAAGTCAGTACATAGAACAGTACATTGAACTCCTCTCGCATAGTCCTCCTCACAATACATTTCGATTCGCGTAATTTTTGTTTGTCCGCGAGGCCTTGGCTATGTTTATGTTTGCTGTGAAGTTCCCTTTGCTTCCGCAGCAGTTTTCTAACTCGGTTGTTGTACCACGGTGGCTCTTTTCCATCCCTTACGATCTTGCTTGGCACATACTCATCTAACACATATTGCACGATGGTTTTGAACTTTGTCCACTGATCCTCAACACTATCTGTACTTGAGACAAAACTTTTGTGTTGAGCCACCAGGTACTCTGAAATCTGCTTTGTGTCACTTTTGCAAAACAGAAAAATCTTCCTACCTTTTTTAATATTTCTATTTATGGCTGAAATCATAGATGCAGTAACCGCTTTATGATCGCTGATTCCCTTTTCTGCGTTAACTGTTTCAAATAGTTCGGCTCTGTTTGTCACCAGAAGGTCTAATATGTTACCGCCACGAGTCGGTTCTCTGTTTAACTGGTCAAGATAGTTTTCAGATAAAGCACTTAAAAAAATTTCACTGGATTCTTTGTCCCTCCGACCCGTTATGAACGTTTCAGTCTCCCAGTCTATATCCGGCAAAGTCGACTCGAGACCCTAGCGTTCAACATCACTAGCTTCTCTGCTTTCTGCTCTTAAGGAAGAATGCGCTGCAATTCCCCCAGAGACGTTCAGACACTTAATTGGAAACTATCCCAGCAGAGGTCAAGCCGTCACAGAAGGTGAAGGATGGACATGTAGCGTCTTAGTGTCCACTAATTTGCGTCCGGGTGCTTCTGATCAATGTATGTAGCAAGGAGTAACTCCATCATCAGGTTTCATGGTTGTAGGCTGATTTTTTTCTATCTGTTGGAGTAGCAGAGAAGGGATTTTACTCTGATGGGAATTAGTGTCTGTGCTGTGTTGTTCAAAGGAGAGCATTAAGTTCGGGGAGAGCTGTGAGTGACTATATACGTTGATGAGACTATTTTAGTTTGAAAGGGAGTACCTAAGCGGCAAAAACGCCGCGGCGAAGTGAAAAATTAATCCCGGGTGCGTCAGCGTTTATTCCTGAACCAAATAGACTGATTATCCGTCGCGTGCTCGAGGTCGATGTCGTGCGGCCACATCGATCGCGCGGAGGAGCGGCGTGTTGCCTGGCTGCAGGGGCGGCCAGCGCGCCGCGACCGCCGGCCTGCAGTCAGGCGACGGCCGCGTCGCGCGTCGCGGCGGACATGGCGGCGCTGGCGGGGGCGTCGTTGGCGCCGTCGTACCGCGTCAGCCTGGCGGCCAACAGCACGGTGTACGTGGTGCAGGAGCTGGGCGGCCCGCGCGCCGCGCCCGTCTCGCTCTACCTGCTGCTGTCGGCCGGGCTGGCGGCGGGCGTCGCGCTCAACGCGGCCGTGTGTGCCGGGCTGTGGTGGCGCGGGCTGCCCGCGGCCGCGGCGCACCTGCGGCTGCTGGCCCAGCTGTGCGCCGCCTGCGCCGCCGACTGCCTGCTCAACCTGCCGCTGGGGGCGCTGCTGCGCGCCGCCCCGCGCCTGCAGGCGGGCCCGCTGTGCGCGGTCAGCGCCGCCGCCGCCCAGGCGCCGCCCCTGCTGCAGGCGCTGCTCGTCGCCACCCTCGCCGCCCACCGGGCCTGCCGCGAGCGCCGCCGCGCCGCCCCGGAGGTGTCCAAGCAGCAGCAGCAGCAGCAGGTAACTGCGCCACTCACCTGTTGATTGTTGCCTCGCGAAATAAGGTGGCACCAGGTAGACGTGTAATCAAACACGGTGGCCAACACCCATCGGAAGATAGTGGACGTGACGTTCGGTCACCCGTTGCTGAAGCCCATGTGGTGCACTCGTCTCTGTGCAGTCCTGACAGAAATGGGTTGTCGACTCCACCTGTTAATTACAGATAGACTCGATTATCAAGTGTATCCCCGATGCGAGAGGGATTAGTAGTCATCATACTATTACACCAAAAATGGGCGTGAGTGACAAAAAAGTGATCAAGAAAGCCAGGGTAGTGATTGTGTTTGATCGAAATAATAACTATCATAATCATCACCTTCCAAGCATTAAGTTTTATTGTCAGCTTGAAACGTCCCCTTAGAAAAAATATGAATGACTCTGCTTAAACTGACACACAATATTTTTAGCGCAACGCAATCTGACTTTGAAAAATCCCTACAAAAGAATGGCCCTGACTAACAATAACCTATACCTTTCATGAATCAGTTACCTCACAAAAATCTTCGTTACTCGAACTACTGCAATACAGCGAGTGCCACTACTGCCAGCTAAATAAAAGATTCTAACTACTGAAGGCACTAACTACTGATAGGCATAGTTAGCAAATGAGAGATTTTGATAGGGAACAAACAATGTATTTACCTTAATAGTGTTCAAAAGTCATTATATATATATATATATATATATATATATATATATATATATATATATATATATCCGTTCATGACATCCAGTCTTACAAATTTACTCTTTCTGGCGGATACACGTCCAGATCATCCACTCTCAAAACTTCGCCATTTCTCTCCCCACATCCACCACTGCTGGTGGCTCACCTCCGACTGCGCAACGCTACGCGCTGTTAACAGCCAACTGCCCAACACTACAATAGCAAATTCCAACAATGCAAACCAGCCACAGACTGCACACAGCACAGCCAGTGATTTTCACACAGCGCTAGGTGACGTTACCAACATAAAAACCTAAACAGCTTACTTACAACCTGTTCCGGTACCTATCATCCCTCCGCCTCTTAAGAGGTCTCCATAGTTCTCTCTATTCGTTCAGCCGATAACACAGTTTTTTAGCAACCTATTTTCTACTATTCTATCAAAACCATCCTACCATTTCATTCTGTTCTCTTTAATATTGTCATTACGCCTTGTTTTATTCATTTTGTTATAACCCTTTGCATATAAACTCCATCCATTCTGCCTGTATATGTAATTTTTCGCTATTTTGTTATTGTCAATGATTCGGAACTACGTATAAGGGGCAAACAAATGAAAAGGAAACAGATGGAAGAAACATAGTAAAGTGTTTATGACCTCGGAAGTAATTGCACAACTATTAATACATTTACCCCAATGTGAAACAAGACGGTCAAGGCCTTAATGTGAAAATGGTTATTAAAAATTTCGTCCATGCGGAAATCTGCATATACGAGTATATATCGTAGAAAATTCGTGACACGAATTCTGACTTTGATGCAAATCGTTTACCGACCAGTTTCAGTCCAGTACCATTTTCACAGTACCGTAGAAAAGCAAAACATAAACTGCAATAAAATGCAGTGATCACCACGACTTAGTTGGAAAATTATAATAAAAACATTCATAAGAAGACACTTACTTCAAATATCGTATGTTTACGGGTTCCTACTGATACATGATTGTGTCCAGGAGCGCACATCTTCGTGTTAAGCAAATCGACGGTCACAAATGTCTGTCGTCAGGGTACTAAAAATATGGAAATTGCATAGGGAGAGTTGGGGACTGTAAGGAGGATGTGTAAGGGCTTTCCTACGAAACTTTCGCATCTTAGTCGAAAAAACCTTGGCAACTTGTGGGTGGGTTGCCTTGTGTCACAGTGGGATAAATGTGTTAACAGTTAAGCTCTATTACATTTGAAATAACAAAGAGATTTCTTACTTTTTTCCATCTGCTTCATTTTATTTGACTGCCCGCAACTCTTCCAGTTGTTCCGTGAGCTTGAAATTTATTAACATTCTTCTCAACGCCTTTGTCATGGTTAAAATTAATATCACGTCCTGGGTAACTAAAGAGCGATACTTCTTCTAAAACTTTCTCATTTATTATTATTTTCGATCTGACTGTATTCTTCCCTTGAAAGATATTATCTTTGTGTTATTTGTGGAAACAGTTAAATTGTAGCATACTGCGTTTTGGCTCAATCTATATGCTGCTCTTTGTAAGTCATCTTCTGTTTCCTCTATAATTATCTGGTCATCAGAGTATAATAATGTATTTGATGGTATGCTAGATCCTGTTTTAATACGTTGTTCCTTCTACTTCATAATCTGGTTATTGATGAGTAAATTAAATAAAGTGGGTGATAAACAGCTCCCTTGTCGCACACATTGGTTTATTAAAATTTCATCCAACATTTTCGCACATGAAATTATAATTATTTTCGACTTACATACAGTCTCGTTGTGGTACAGATAAGGTGTTTAGAAAAACTTTTATTTCTGATATTTCCCATAATAGGTTTTTTTTTACCTTATCAAAAGCTTTCTCGTAATTAGTAAATGCTAAATGCCGAATTCCCGACGTTTTCTATAATTTGTTTTGCTACAAATGTATTATCAGTGTACGAAAGTCCCTTGCTGAAGCTTGATTGTTTTTCTGAAATTATTGCATCAGCGATAGTTTACACTCTTTGATTGAGAATTTTTCCGTAAATGCTATACCTTGCATTTCGTAAACTTGTTCTTCTACACTGAAGACCCAAAGAAACTGGTACATTTGCTTAATATCGTGCAGGCCTCCGCGAGCATGCAGAAGTGCCGCAACACGACGTAGCATGGACTCGACTAATGTCTGAAGTAGTGCTGGACTAAGTTGACACCATGAATCCTCCAGGGCTGTCAATAAATCCGTAAGAGTACGAAGGGGTGGAGATCTCTTCTGAATACCACGTTGCAAGGCATCCCAGATATGCTCAATAATGTTCATGTCTGAGAAGTTTGGCGGCCAGCGGAAGTGTTTAAATTCAGAAGCATGTTCCTGAGCCATTCTGTAGCAATTCTGGACGCTTGGGGTGCCGCGTTGCCACGCTTGAATTTCCCAAGTCCGTCGGAGTGCACAATGGACATGAATGGATGAAGAAGATCGGACAGGATGCTTACGCATGTGTCACATGCCAGAGTCGCATCTAGACGTGTCAGGGGTCTCCTATCACTCCAACTGTACACGCCCCACACCATTACAGAGCCTCCACTAGCTTGAACAGCCACTGCTGACATGCAGGGTCCTTGGATTCGTGAAGATGTCTCCATACCCCTACACGTCCATCCGGTCGATACAATTTGAAACAAGACTCGCCCTACCGAACGACATGTTTCCAGTCATCAATGGTCCAATGTCGGTGTTGGCGGGTTCCGGATGATGCGTGAAGTTTTGTCTCCTGCAGTCATCGAGGGTACTGAGTTGGCCTTCGGCTGCGACTGCCCATATCGATGATGCCTCATTGAATGATTCTCACTCTGACACTCCTTGATGAGCCGGCATTGACAACTGCACCTATTTGCAGTAGGGTTGCACTTCTGTCACGCTGAACGATTCTCTTCAGTCGTCATTGGTCCCGTTCTTGCAGGATCTTTTTTCGGCAGCAGCGATGTCGGGATTTTGTTATTTTGCTGGATTCTTGATATTCACGGTACACTCGTGAAATGGTCGTACAGGAAAATCTCCACTTAATCGCTACCTCGGAGAAGCTGTGTTCTGTCGCTCGTCCGCCGACTATAACACCACGTTCAAAGTCACTTAAGTCTTGATAATCAGCCATTGTAGGAGCAGTAACTGGTCCAACAACTGGACCAGATACTTGTTGTCTTATACAGGCGTTGCTAACCGCTGCGCCATATTCTGCCTGTTTACATCTCTCTGTATTTGAACACGCATGCCTATCCTAGCTTTTTTGGCGCATCAGTGTATAATTTCCTGTGTCTTCCCTATTGCATTTTTAAAATATAGAAGTACTTAACCTGTTTTGCATTCCTGAGGTTCCAATTCATATTTAAAAATGTAGAAAGCAAACTTTTAAAATTATTCCTCTGTATCTGATGAATTCAGTGTTAATTTCAGCTAGACCACTGCGTTTTCTATTTTTGGTTACATTTACGGCTGCTTCTAATTCTTTTGTATATATTTGATCTACAGAACTATTATCAGTTTTTTCTAATAAATGTCTTCACTATTTTCGTCGTACCATGAATTTCTGTTGAATATTTTCCCTTGATTTTATGTTATTATATAAATGTTTGCAGTATCTTTCTACGTTTTAATCATATGTTTTACAAGTTTAACTGCTATATCCCTTCTTTCGTGTCATGTTCAACAAGTCATTAGCTATCAGTCTTTCCCAGAATTCACTATGGTATCCTTTTTTTTCTGTTTAAATATTTCCCAGGATTTGTGTTACTATCATATATTACTCTAAGGACGAACTCATTGCATTTAATTCTTATGTTGAAAATACATAGCAATTGTGTTTACAGCTGAAACACATCTGGATAAGTACGTTCCAAATAATTTGCTACGAGACAGCAAAGACCTACCATGAGTTAATGGCACTTTCTTATTCTTTTCTTTTTTTTTTTCATTATTGGTCTCTGGGCTGGTTTGATGCGACGCATCACAACTTCCCCTCCTGTGCTAGCCTATACACTTGAAACCAGCACCTGCAGCACCTGGGCCGGCCGGGGAAGCCGAGCGGTTCTGGGCGCTACAGTCAGGAACCGCGCGACCTCTACGGTCGCAGGTTCGAATCCTGCCTCGGGCATGGATGTGTGTGATGTCCTCAGGTTAGTTAGGTTTAAGTAGTTCTAAGTTCTAGGGGACTGATGACCTCAGAAGTTAAGTCCCATAGTGCTCAGAGCCGTTTGAACCATTTGCAGAACCTGTACCCAAAATCTTCAGTTATTCGTAGGACGTATAATCCAGTTTCTGCCTTCTGCTACAGTTTTCATCGTCTATAGCTAGTGCCATGGAAGCTATTCCCTGAAGTATTCACAAATGTACCGTTATCCTGACTCTTCATCTTGGAAATCTTCTCTATGTATTACTTCCTTCGCCGATTCTGTGGGTAACCTCGTTTCCTGTCTTATCAGTCCAGCTAATTTTCAACGTTCTTCGTAGTGCTACATCTCAAACACTTCGATTCTCTTCTTTTAATGCTTTCTTACAGTCTATGATACACATCCTTAGAGCCGATGTTTGATACTGGTAGAGACTTCTTTGGGCTAGGGGTACACTCTTAACCCGTATTGGTCTGCTTTTTATGTCCTCCTTGCTTCGTCCCTCACGTGTTATTTTGGTTCCAAGGTAGCAGAATTTCTTCATATGATCTACATTGTGATCAACAACATGGATGTTAAGTTTGTCGCTAAGCACATATCTGTTACTCCTCACTCTTTTCATCTTTCTTCAGTTTAGTCTCAGTCCATAGTTTATGCTAGTTTGTCTGTTCATTTCATTCAACAGATCCTGCAGTTCTTCGTCACTTTCACTTGCGATAGCAACGTCACCAGGGCATCTTGTCATTGATGTACTTTCACACTGAGTTATAATCCCACTGTTGAACTTTTCTTGATACCATTCGTAAAATATTGCGAAAAAAGAGAGTTAACTTTTCCTACAAAAGAGATTGCAGGGGTGCCGATAAAGAAACGATAACAGCAACTCGTGCATCGTAGGAAGGAACATGCGTGGGGCCTGTAATAATTTTCACTGTCAGATTATGGCGGAAGATTTTCGTCAAATATCCCAGGGACTTCTGGTCAAACTTAAGGTAAGTGAATGGCTTCAGACCTCCTATTCAATCTCTAGTTAACTACGTCTGTCTGGCGTCGAAAACGAAGACTGCAGACAACAGAAATTTTCAGTTCCACGCAAGAAGAGGTATTGACATTGCAATTTTTCAGCACCGCGCATACTCACTAAGAGAGATATTGATATTCAGTATTGGAAAACAATTAAGATTACATAAAACGAACAAGGCACCCAGTTCTGGCGGATTTCCAGTTAGTTTTTTCATTGAGTGTACCACGGAATTAAATCCTTTCCCAGCTCATATTTATCGAGGATATCTTAGGCAGCTAACAGTCTCGTCTCACTTGAAACGAAAGCAGCTTACGTCTGTTTACGAAAAGGGTAACATACAGAATGCACAGAATTATGGATCAATATTGCCGACGCCAGTCTATTGCAAAATCGTGGACATATTGAAAGCCAAACATTAAGACGTTTCTGGAAGAAAACGTGCTTTATTCGTGCACGACAACACACAAACAACACATCCACGTGAACAGTTGGATCCCACTTTCCTAGATTTCCGAGGTGCAATAGACACTATACCATATCGTTGATTACTAACCAAAATACCCAGTACGGGGTGTAATAAAGAAATAAATAAAAAAATAAAAAAGAACGACGCACAACGAAGGAGTTATGCAAATTGGTCGCAAATTGATATTCATACAGGTATCGACGGAAGATGCCAATGGATGAACGTGTGGCGCTGCATTGTAATTTCACCGCGTAGCTGGTAAGGAGAGCAAACGGGGGACATGTCGACACCAGGGTATAAAGTCTTAGTTGGGCGTAACTATGCCTCGCAGACAGGTGCGTGAGCAATATACGCTGATGTTAGCAGTTATGAGAGGACGTGTAGTTGGGTTCAAAGAAGCCGGTTACAGTAATCGGCGAACCGCTCGACATTTGAATAGGAGCGATGCCACTATTCGAAGGTGTTGACAAGAATGGGTGTAATCGTGGCCGAACACAGCGTCAGGAAGAAAGCGGTCGACCTTAGAGAGGCGACAGAAAGATAGAACATTGCAATCGTAAGAGAGCACCGGATTAATCATTAACGTTGATGTGACGTGCAACTGGTGCTTCAGTTGCCACAAGGACCGTTAATAGGCGACTCAGAGAAAGGGGGCTTAGCTCGCGGCACCCCTAGCACCGACTACCACTGACTTCTACACGCTTCCTTGTAGTGGTGTCGGACAGATTAGGCCTGGAATCTGATTCGCTGGAGTAGAATTGTCTTCAGTCATAATACCCGCTTCGAACGGAGTCCCAGTGAACAGTGAAGACGTATCTGGAGACGTTCAAGACAGCAGTGGAATAACAACATGACATACGGCACGACAGGCAGGAGTGATGGTCTGGGGTGTCATTTCATTTCATAGCAGGACCCCTTTGCTTGTCATCCGTGACACTCTCACAGCACAACGGCACGTCGACGATATTCTATGCTTCGTTTTGTTGCCGTTCATGAAAAGCCATCCTGAGCTTACACTTTAGCAAGATAATGTCCGCTCACGCACGGCGAGAGTTTTTACTGCTTTCTTCGTGCTTTCAAACCCTACGTTATGTGATAAACCTTTTGCATTTCTTTTATGTTTTCGTCTTCTTTAAAGACAAAGAGAAAAGATGAAGCGGTAGCCCACCGTAGAGCCTATGCCTACCGTCAGGTATTTTTGATTTTCATTTCTTAAAAACGGAGAGCAGTTTTTCTTGTACCAGCAGGAGGAAGGAAGGATTCGCGCTCAGCTAGTGAACGAGTGAGAAGCACGCCATTTTAAGCGAGTAATTGTAGACTGCCATTATGGGGTCGCTATGAATAAGTGAGGAGTATGTATTTCATATGTGCACCGTTTAGAAAAATACAGTATTGTTTTATTAACAGAAAGGTGGTGCGAGTTGTTATGTCAAATAGTATGATTATTACAAGAACTGAAGTCCACCTGTGTACTTTGGAAAATTACGAAGATCCGATAAGCTCAATGGGAACACGGTCAAGACTTCAAAGGTGAACACGGCGACCAAACGTAGCATTATAAAGAAGGGTAAGCACAAATCTACAGCGGAGAAAGAAACTACTTCCCCTGCAAAATAATATGAACTAATAGGAACTTATTTCCAGGCATAGCTCGGCTTATTGTGCTTGTCATTCATGCCGAAAAATTAATCTCATTAATTCAATACATTTTAAAAAGCCACGCATTTCAATATTTTACTATCATCTATTCGGCCGCCACTTCATAATATAATAAAATAATGGAATAGATCCGGGTTAGAGTCTCTGCCCGGCACTAATTTTCATATTATTTAATATAAGAGTACAATTGCACCTAATACAGCTGATGTCAAAAAAATTCGCAGTCAGGAAAGAAATTTCTAACCTCTTCTTACATTCGGACATAATGGAAGAATTCTGGAAGAAAGTAATGAAGACGTGAAAGAAGTCGCAAACAAGACGTCAGTGCCACCAATTCTGTAATATTGCTCCAGTTTTTGGAGTCCTTATCAAACAGGCATGACAATTGGCTTCAGTCGCACCGCAGAGATGCCCTTCTAGGTTCAAGGTAACAGAAAATTTTGCTGAACTTAGGCGGAAATCGTTGAAAGAAAGACGAGGTAGTTTGAGTGAAGAATTTGGGAACATCTCCAAATGAGACCACCCTGCCCACAACATTTGGACACTCACTTTAACAGTCACAATCGCATGCCACACTCTTGTCCATGAGTTAAAACGTCTTCGAGATCAGTGTTATAAAATCATGCGTGACGATAGTATGTACGCTGAAAGACGATCTGGCGAGAAAGCTACATGTGATCCGGCGGTACACATATAGGTTATACGGGAAAATCGGCAAAGGTTGATGTATCGCATTTAAAGTGCGTGCCGTCTCTAAGGCAGTAGCATACCGGACCTTACGCGCAATGTATGTTGGCAGAAGTAGAATCGTTCTGCAGTCACTTCAGATACCATTTTCTAAATTTTCACAACAGTGTTTCGCGAGAGGAATGCCGCCTTTCCTCCAGGAATTCCAATTTGAGTTCACGTAGCATTTCCGTAATACTCGCGTGTTGATCGAGCCTATCGGTAACACGTCTCGCAGTCCGCCTCTGAACTGCTTCCATATCCTCCTTTAATCCCACCTGGTGGGGATCCCACCAGAGTGGGTCGCACTACTGCTCTATACGCGGTCTCCTATACAGATGAATCACACACTTAAAAATTCTTCCAATAAACCGAAGTCGATCATTCGCCTTCCCTACTTATGTGCTCGTTCTAATCCAAGTCGTTTGCAACGTTATGCCTAGATATTTCATTGATGTAACTGTGTCACGCAGCACAGTACTAACGTTGTATCCGAACATTACGGGGCTGTTTCTTCTCCTCATCTTCATTACCATACCCTATTTTTTACGTTTAGAGCAAACTGACATTCGTCTCACCAACTAGAAATTTTGTCTAAGTCACCTTGTATCCTCCTACAGTTACTCAACCACGACACTTTTCGGTACAGCGTCATCGGCAAACAGCCGTAAATTGCTGTTCACCCTGAGTGGCAGATCATTTATGTATATAGCGAATAAGAGCGGTTCTGTCCCACTTCCCAGGGGCACTCCTGACCACATTTTTGTTTCTGAATACCCACCTTAGAGGACATCGATCTGGGTTCTGTTATTTAAGAACTCTTCAATCCGCTCACGTATCTTCTAACCCAACCTATATGATCGGACCTTTGTTAATAGTCTACAGTGGGGCACCGTGTCGAACGTCTCCCGAAAACTTAGGAATATGGAATGTGCCCGTTGCCCTTCATCCATGGTTCGCAGACTATCACGTGAGAAATGGCAAGCTGAGTTTTGTACGAGCGATGCTTTCTAAATCCGGGCTGACTGAGGACAAGATCTCTTCTGCCTCAAGGAAATTTGCTGTATTCGAACTGCGAAAATGTCCAAGAGTTCTTCAGCACACCGATGTTCAAGACATTGGTCCGTAATTTTGTGGGTCCGTTTGTTTACCCTTCTTATACATAGGAGTCACTTGTGCTTTTTTCCAGTCGGTTGTGACTTCGTGCTGGGTGACAGACTCTCGATAAATGTAAGCTAAGTAAGGGGCCAGTGCCGTAGAGTACTCTCTTTGAAACCGAGCAGGGATTACGTCTGAACCGGAAGAGTTCTTTGTTTGCAATTCCTTCATATGAGACTGTGCCAACATGGTTGATTACGCTTACTGCTCCCAAATGATGTATTTTTTATTTGTTGGAAGAGCTATTTCATACATTACTGCTCATCTTAAGGCGGCTGGAAGCACACCACGAATAAGAGCATTAATAGAGTTACCAAACAAGCGTTACTTCTGTAAAAGTACTAAAACTGTGTTTGAGCTGACTTACCAAGTTTCAAACACAAATGTCGAGCAGGTACAAATGCAACCGCTAGTCCACAGACCAGCGAGTACGAAAGATGTTCAAATCATAAGATACACGAAAAATTACAAAACCAGATAGTAACGACGACAGTCATTTGTTTCTTAGGTCCCGCTTCACAGTCGGTTAAAGAATGTGACACGTGGACCCTAAGAACTGAAATACAGAATATAAAATATAAAACACGTAATGAACCAACAATGAGGTTGTAACGCAAGTTTCTTCAACCGCCCTCATAAGGCAAAGTGTACGTGACATTAAAACAACAACCCGATCCCACCTCACGCAAAGATAATGCGATCTTGATAGCAACAGTAAATGGTGCTGAGAGGCAAACATTTATAAAAAGATAAAATAAAGTAAAAGAAGCAGCTAAAACTGCAAAAACAAACTAGGTACAAATAGTTAAGGTCACCTCACGTAAAAGTCGTTTGTGGCATAACATTATACGAAAAGGCAATTATTGCGCAAATACAAAATAGCAAGATTAAAAATTAAACAGGAAGACTGCTTAAAAAAAGTAACTACCAACTGTAATTCGGTCAAGGTACAATGCCCGTATGTATTCGTCTCGAAAGTGGCTAAGTTGTCTACGTACCACAAGGGTTGTAAGATATTCATGAAACCGTCAAGGTATCTCCTATGTTTTAGAAAAAGCTGTTCGTTCAAAATATATCAATCTGATCTACGAAACTGAAAATTTCAGTTTCTTCAAGCGTAACTGAAAGCCTTCCTTTTGCACTGCTATGAAAAATTTCCATGTAACTCTCAATTACTTTCGCGCTTTGGCTTTGGCTTTAAAACGTAAATTTAAAGTTCCTGACGTATCGATGCTTTTTGTGAGTCTATAAATGGTTGAAACACTCAGTTGAAAGTCATAACTTCTGATAATATGTCTACAGACCGCGAGTGAAAATTTGTACCAAGGTAGAGAAAGGCGAACCCAGAACTCCTGCTTCCTACGCGGGTGCGTTAGGCACAAAGCCACTTTGGTACAGCGGTTCGTGCAGCTGGACGGATCACCTTGACGCGCATCCCTCTTCGATCCAAATTCTCGCTGCTGCCCTAGTCTACTTTAAACTCCCCCTCACACGAGAACAGAACTTCCGAGGCTCTCCATGTTCTGGAATAGCACCTCAGCATCGAACGTAAATGGGGGATCCAGCCTGAAATCCAGGAGCAGGTATTATACCAATGAAACCAAACAGTTTCAGATACTTTACTGGTGTCATACAGATATTATTTTATGTTGAGGAGAGAGGCGTGCCAAGGAAATCCATGCAGTGGTCTGAACAGCCGTGCCAAGGTGCCTTAATGGCTAATGCGCTTGCCTAGTAAGCATGACACTCAGGATCGATTCCTGTTCTTGGTACAAATTTTCACTCGCTGCTTCATTCTACAGACATAAAGTCATTTCTTTAAGAGACCAGTAAAGTCTCTGAAACTGTGTATTTCACTTCTGATAATTGTTAAATTTCATTTCTAGTTAATGATAAATTCTTGAAGATTGCTGCATACTTTGAAACGTCCCCTTTAGAAAAATTTATACAAGACTGTGCTTAACCTGACACACAATATTTTGTTAGCGCAACGCAATCTGACTTTCAAAATTCCCTACAAAAGAATGGCCCTGACTAACATTAAACTATACCTTTCACAAATCACTTACCTCACAAAAATCTTCGCTGCTCAAGCTACTGCAATACAGCGAGCGCCACTACTGCCAGCTAAATAAAAGATTCAAACTATGGAAGGCACTAACTACTGATAGGGATAGTTAGCAAATGAAAGATATTAATATAGAACGAACAATGTATTTACCTTGATATCATCATATATAAATATAGCAGTTCATGACAAATTACAAACCTCCGCCATCTCTCTCCCCACATCCACCACTGCTGGCGGCTCACCTCCAACTGCGCAACGCTACACGCTGTTCATAGCCAGCTGCCTAACACTACAATGGCGAGTATTACAACAATGCAAAGCAGCCACAGACTGCACACAGCACAGCCAGTGATTTTCATACAGAGGTGGCGTTACCATAAAAAAAACCTAAACAGCCTACCTACTCAGAAGATTCCAGGTTCGAATCCTGGCAGGGTCGCCATATGAAACGTCCCCTTTAGAAAAATTTATACAAGACTGTGCTTAACCTGACACACAATATTTTGTTAGCGCAACGCAATCTGACTTTCAAAATTCCCTACAAAAGAATGGCCCTGACTAACATTAAACTATACCTTTCACAAATCACTTACCTCACAAAAATCTTCGCTGCTCAAGCTACTGCAATACAGCGAGCGCCACTACTGCCAGCTAAATAAAAGATTCAAACTATGGAAGGCACTAACTACTGATAGGGATAGATAGCAAATGAAAGATATTAATATAGAACAAACAATGTATTTACCTTGATATCATCATATATAAATATAGCAGTTCATGACAAATTACAAACCTCCGCCATCTCTCTCCCCACATCCACCACTGCTGGTGGCTCACCTCCAACTGCGCAACACTACAATGGCGAGTATTACAACAATGCAAAGCAGCCACAGACTGCACACAGCACAGCCAGTGATTTTCATACAGAGGTGGCGTTACCATAAAAAAAACCTAAACAGCCTACTCACAACTTTTCTCTTTCGTTTAGTTGCGTTTGTTGTATCAATAAAATAGGATAAGAATACCATAAAAGACATGCAAATGTAATCGGAATAGGCAGTCGACTTTTTTTTAATCTTTGATGTTTACAGCAGATACTAGGCACAGTACGCGCCTCAAATAATAGTTGTCATAAATTTTTGAAGAAAGTTAAGAATTAAAATACAGTGGTGTGTACATGATTTCTATATCGGTTACACTGTAATAGGGGATTTGCTTGAGTGGGCTGTTGGGTATAAAGCAAGGATATTGTAAATGCTTCAAGCTTGGGTCATATATCTGTATTAGTGGACGCTGATTATTGCATTCTTTATCCGTAAGGCACCTTTTTTTCCTCAATACTTCATTAAAAATCCCTCGACAAAAATATAACAGTATTACTACACATGTAGTACATAATACACTCTGACTCGTCTCTGTTTTAAATGAAAATTTATTTAAAAAATTCAGGGAGAAAACTCGCAGAAAAAAGTTTTCAATCCGATCTGCAAATAAACTTGCATGGTTTTTGTGCTAGTAAATTTGTTTAAAAAAATTTTGCAAACGAAAATTGTTCCAGACTCCTTATATATGTCCTGCAGCTTTGCTTTTTCCTTGTAAAAGCGATGTTTCCCAACTTAATGTTCGTTACCTTCCTCTGCTTCTTTTGCTGAGGATTCGAGATAGTTACTTTACAACAGGACTAGAGGAAAATCTCCCAGCCGTATCAGAAACTGCGAAATGTATCGCTGTCAGTGTTATGAAACGACAGCAGATAGAAAACTAAGATTTATCCTCGTCACAAAAGACTTTTGTCAATGTGTTTTGCTTATATTTTTTGTTGCTAAGGAAGTTCGCTTTGATGCTAGTGTCCTACTTCAGCAATACGTGAAGTAGTTAAGCTCGCTTCTTAAATACCAGAAAACCCGCGATTTTTTTAAAGAATCGAACACACATTTATAAAATAGCTTCAGAAATCTGATTAAAAATGAGTTTGTACGTTAAATATTGGACGTTAAGCACGTAAGTGAGAAAAAGTTAAGAAAATATCTGAAATTATATTTAAGGTTTGTTGGAAGTCGATACGCTCTCTTTCTCAAATACTGGATGAATATAATCCGGGTATTTGTGCATCGTGATTTACGTTCTCTCAAGATATGCATTGTGATTTTTTCCGCCGTGTACAAACTCTAGGGACTGATCGATGAGAGGAAGCGGAACAAAAAAGTTCTAATGAACTTTTATCCGGAAATGAATGGTTTCAACAAAAAAAATGGTTCAAATGTCTCTCAGCACTATGGGACTTAACTTCTGAGGTTATCAGTCGCATAGAACTTAGAACTACTCAAACCTTACTAACCTAAGGACATCACACACTTCCCTTTCCGAGGCAGGATTCGAACCTGCGACCGTAGCGGTCGCGCAGTTCCAGACTGTAGCGCCTAGAACCATTCGGCCACTCCGGCCGGCAATGGTTTCAACGCTAGAGACAATTTATTCAATCATACATTGTTAGAGAGACTACGGTCTATTACGCGCTGTAAGACGCAGCCACAATTACAGCACGTGGTGACAATGATTTTCAGGTGTCTCAACGCATGCGTGTACGTGCCACAGCATGTTCTGTCTTACGCGTTCATTCTGCATCCGAACAGTGTAAAAGGCACCAGGATTACGCCGCTCCAGTGCCTCCGCATCTGGAATGGTCTCTGCATATACGGTACGATACTTTTGTGATGGCCCCATAACCAGAAATCCCACGGGTTGAGAGCCAGTGGACGAGCAGGGCATGGAACTGGACCTACTCGTCCGATCCATCGACCAGGGTAAACACGACTGAGATGCGTCCGGACGTTAACGGTGGGCTGGAGCATTATCATGTAGTACATGCGTGTAGCCACATAAAACTTCAAATCATCAGTTTCACTTCTTCCAGCAGGGAAGGCAAAGTCACCCGCAAAAACGGGCGATAGTACCGGCCTGTTAGGCGACGTGGAAAGAAGACTGGTCCCAAAGTATGGTCGCCAATTATCCCGGCCCACACATTCCGGCTCCAACAGTGCTGTTGATCCGCTGTCAGCACACCACGGGGGTTCTGCATACTATCCCACAGACGACTGTTATGAAAGTTGATGACAGAACTCCGCGTAAAGGTGGCCACAGCTGTGAATAGGATGGATGACTCAAATCCCCCCCGCCGGCCGAAGTGGCCGCGCGGTTCTGGCGCTGCAGTCTGGAACCGCGAGACCGCTACGGTCGCAGGTTCGAATCCTGCCTCGGGCATGGATGTGTGTGTTGTTCTTAGGTTAGTTAGGTTTAACTAGTTCTAAGTTCTAGGGGACTAATGACCTCAGCAGTTGAGTCCCATAGTGCTCAGAGCCATTTGAACCATTTTTTTTCAAATCCCCCAATCGTCGTCGCCTGGTGAAGAAACCAGAGACAGAACTGCTCCCGATGTGAAAGTCTGTCGCTAGAATGACCTTCACACGCCGCAAGTGATAAGGGTAGTACAAATTGTCATGGAGAATGTTCCACACGAAATGGGGCAGTGATTAGCACACTGGACTCGCATTCGGGAGGACGACGGTTCAAACACGCGTCCGGCCATCCTGATTTAGGTTTTCTGTGATTTCCCTAAATCGCTTCAGGCAAATGCTGGCGTGGTTCCTTCCCTAATCCGATGGGACTGATGACATCGCTGTTTGGTCCTCTGCCCCAAATCAACCAACCAACCAACCAACCAATGTTCTACACGGTCGTCTGGCTTACCCTGTTCTGGAGAACCAATTGCCTGGTACTGACGTGGCGGTCGCCTTCCACAGTATTTATCGCATTTTCCTCCAAGTCTGGTCTCCGAACATTTCTGGTACGTCCTTCATGATTTCCTGCTTCTTGAAACGACCCTGTCTCAGACAAACGGCGAAACACTATTGCAAATGTCGAATGACGCGGTTGGTGTCGGCGGGGATAGATCTCCTGATACAACCTTGCTGCCCGCCACCTGTTGCCATTTGCCTTTCCGTAAGTAGATACCATGTCGGAAAGCTCACGATTCGAGTACGGAACCATTGTGCACAAAACTGTACCATACCCTCTACAAGGTGAGCTAGCAGGAGAGGGCGCTAGGGTATGACGTATGAGGAACAGTACGACCCTCTTGAAGGGAACCATCCATACTGTAACTGTGGCTGCTTCGTACAGCGCATGTTAGACAGCAGTCTCTATCACAAAGTATGAATGAATGAATGAATGGTCTGTGTTGTGGGTTGGCAGGAGACCCAACCCTTATAGAGGAAGCCGAAAGGCACGCGTTTAAGCTCACGCAGGCTGGCGTGAGGTCTGGAACAGGACAAGCAAATTAGACTTCAGAAAAAAGGAGGTAACTGGTGGAATACTTAACTTTAATCCATTAATGTTGAACGTAGCTCTTGTCTGTACATTATTTACAATATCAATAGTAACTGTACATGGCGCCTTGCTAGGTCGCAGTAAATGACGTAGCTGAAGGCTATGCTAACTATCGTCTCGGCAAATGAGAGCGTATTTTGTCAGTGAACCATCGCTAGCAAAGTCGGTTGTACAACTGGGCGAGTGCTAGGAAGTCTCTCTCTAGACCTGCTGTGTGGCGGCGTTCGGTCTGCAATCACTGATAGTGGCGACACGCGGGTCGGACGTATACTAACGGACCGCGGCCGATTTAAAGGCTACCACCTAGCAAGTGTGGTGTCTGGCGGTGACCCCACAGTCTGTACCATCGAAACCATGAATTTCCGGTCATAAGTTCATTAGACCTTTTTTTCCGTATCCTCTCACCCATCAATTCCTAGAGTTTGCACATGGTGTAAAAAATCACCCTGCTTAACAGTTACTAACTGCAAAAATTTTCTTACTGTGTTAAACCTTTAGCATGAGATTATACATCTTAATGAGTAGATTATGACAGCATTTTAAATTTTCAAATAGAACCATTTTTAGGAAATTTAATGTAGTTAAATTTTGTAACAGTATATGTTTTTGATGGAGGCTACGGTTTTCGGTTTATTCAAGAAAAACATATTTGAAGGTCACTTTTTTATGTTTTTCTGAATAATTCGAAAAATATGGCCTCTAACGAAAACGTATTCTACTACAAAATGTAACTGAATTAAGTTTCCTTCAAAACGGACCTGTTCTTTTTTTCTGTTTGACTAACAGTAGCGAGCGAAAGAATATGGAAACCTTGCGATATGTGAAGGTGTGGCAGGTTGCGTGAAACCCAAAGGTAGGGCCAGCTGAAGTACCCTGTTGGTAAACGGCTACACAGGGTGATCCCGTGATGATGTTGCAAACTTTCAGGGATGATGAAGAGAGGTAAATGTATCATTTTGAGATAAGCGACTCTAGTTCAGAAATTGCAGAGTCGAAAGCTTTAAGTGAAAATCGTTCTCACACCTCTACCAACGGAATCCATGTACCAGTACTGTTGTTGCTAAGATTATAGGGTAGACAACTTTTACTGATGGTAGTGCGGACCAAAACAAAAACAAGTTTAGTGAACATGAATACTACCTTAAGAACTATGAGCACTTGTTCAGTGGAAGATATGTGTTTCACAGTAGCGAAGACGAATAAGTGCTCATAGCTCTTTACGTATGGATTTTAGAGCCTGTATTTATTGGACTTTTTTCTTGTTTCCGTCGTTACTATCACGATTGAAGGTTGCCTTCCCTACAATCTTAGTAACAACAGTACCGGTACATGTGCTCCACAATCAGAGTCAGAAAGATTTTCACTTATAGCTTTCGAATCAGTCGTTTCCGGACCAGGGTCCCTTACCTCAAGTGTACGGGATTTTCAAATAGTAAATGATGGAGTGTGGTGTGGCCCTCAACTACGTACCCTCTGACTCAAAGCTGAAATATTAAAAATTTTGGCTCGTTTCGTTGTCCAGGGGCTGGGATACGTAGTTGCCCCATTACAAGCCAAATACTGCCGAGTCTACAGTATACAATATGAATATACACATGCATCGAATGTTCGAAGATTCCTATCACTCGGCAATTGCGAATGTAATATAAAAATCTATAAATGAAAGATTGCAATTAAATAAATTCTGCAGGTACTGTTTTAACGACTTTAAATGATAAGTACGATAGCAGAAGTCTAAGAATTTTTAACTGTTGCAGCCCTGTCAGTAACTGTGATAAATTAATATGTCAAAAATCCGCCTGAGTTGCGAAATGTTACTGGTCTTTACCCAGGTTTCAGCTAGAGTAATCTGGCCTTCTTCAGAAGCATAAAATGAACTAATACATGCCAGAACAAGACACGGTCAAACATAAAAAGCTAAAGTACCGTGGTACCATGTCAAGCTACGTTAGTTAGCTGAGGAACAGCCCTAGCCCCACTTCTTGGAAAGTTGTCGGTTAGCCGCGGAAGCTACATTTCACCATGTCTTATTCTGGCATGTATTAGTTTATTTTATGCTTCTGAAGAAGGCTAGATTACTCTACCTGAAACCTGGGTAAAGACCAGTAACATTTCGCAAATGGGGCGGATTTTTGACATATTGATAGCAGAAGTATCTTTAAGAATGCGCTTTATTACTGTAAAACACTTATTGGTGTCGATGGTCCAGCAATTAAATAAAATATGAGTTGAATAACAGGGAAACAATAGATTCCTACTTCACGTAATTAGTTACGAACAACAACGTAGCTTCCGAGATATTCACTTCTAAATGCACACTACGTCTTCACTGCAGAAGTCAAAAGTGCACTAGTCGGCACTATGAAATATTTCTATCACCCGCGACAACGTGCTAACTACTCCACTCTCCAAGTGTTTTCCGCGACCGTGCGTCCGTCTTGCCGTACTGTCCAGTACTCTCTCGTGTCCTCTCCCATACCATCCCTCACGCCGCCCTGTCCAAAACTCCCCATCCTCTCTCGAAACGATGCTCCTACCCCACCTCCATACAGTCTCTCCACATGTCCTTTTTGGAACGATCGCTGTGATTGGCTAGAGCGCTCCTGCCATGTCTTCAAGCCAACGCACACTCACAAACATTTTGAAACACATTCGAAATATTGGATTTACGTTTAAATAACTTGAATTTAAATAAATATTCTCACGGCTGGACCATAAACACGCTCTAACACACACTATTAAGTACATAAACAAATTAAATGAACATATATCAAAGGAATAGAATAGCAGTAAGCCAGTAGTCTAATGTCACTGTGCTTTCTAAAACACAGTAAATAATTGATCAATTTCTTCATGAAGAATATATATCGGATATAAACAAAGACATAGATGAATAAATACATTTAAAAGCATGCTGCTACCGTTTTTTTGTGTAAGTGTGGAGTACTTATGGCCTGACGCGATCGGTAGTAATCAGCCACATTGAGCTCCCATAACACATGTACTATTCAAGTTACATGCCTGTAATTTATACCAATGTTGGTTTACACTAATAGCTTTCTAAGGACACGTCGATCGACAAAATCGGATGAACCGTTTAGTTTTTGGAAATTCTTTGCTGGGAGTTACCTGTATAATTTATCGTCAGATACTAAACTTTAAACTAATAGAGATATTGAAATCTGAATCGTCGTGCAAATAATAGTAATGTACATGTTTCTTTTTGAGGTATCATTATTCATCTGGCTACTATTAATTTCTATACGAACTGTGAAATGTCTGCCATTAAGGTTTCACAAAGTCCGCCATCTTTGGCACTCCCACCATGTCTCCTTCATCGACATAGCGTCACCATGGAATTCCCAGCCACGCGTCGGCTGGACCACGTGCTAGGGCTACCCCTCTTGCCCAACTAACGTGTGGTACCACGTGTTTGCTGACGAGCCCCGGCTTGCCGAGCGGCCCGTGCGGCCACGCCAACTCCGAACTTAGAATATTTTCAGGGCGCCACAACTCGCCCATTGCCTCACAAGTTCATACATTTGTCCTTCTCCATCACCTCTGAAAGTTTGTACCATCATCACAGAATCACACTGCTCATACCATAGCAGTCAACGTATGAGAAAGAGATGATAGACCCAAAATGTAGACCACGAGCAACATGGCCCTATTTCTCCTACGCAGAGCTGTATCAATGCCACCTGGTATCGCTTGAAGACTCAACATGTCACTTCAAGAGTACTTATCTAGAACGCACCTACATTTTCAACTATTTATTTTCATTTGACATAATCACGAAATGATCCAAAACACTAACTGGTATCACCCTGCACAGGTCGTCGGTGTGAATCACATTTTCCGATGTCCAAATGTTAGTCTTTCAATCTACCTGCAATAATGAAAGGGTTATTATAATGGCGTCACAGGTAATAATGCCACGACAGTTTTGTTCCCACAGAAATCTCAGTGCTGCTGTCAGTATTCTCACAAATCGCTTTCGCTTCTGCAATGCTACATTTAAAATACATTTCATTCAATTCCAATCGAATTCTGCCCGATTCTTCACGGTTCTCGGCACCTCATCTTAGACAGCTAAAATTTAATCTGCCACCATACACCCTGCCAAAACTCGCTTTCGCTTGTTCTATTTAGCTGTCGCTCGCCTGTTCACGAAAGACGCTCACACGGCCAATTCAAGGTCTGACGACAACATGGTCAGGTGCTGCGCTAAATTATTTCATTTATTGGAACTACGTGATAGCTAAGTCAAATACTCAGATGTGTACTATCGCAAAATCTCTAGTAAATAAGCACATCGCAGGAAAGAAATATAGCCCACTCAGAGAAAGAACTTGAATTTAATATCATGTCGATAACATCGTCCGCGCCGGCTCCCGACCACAGCACGTGGCTTAATAACTTAAGATCACGTTGATAACACTTCTGTGCGTCCGCATCACTTCACGACTGCAGCGCTCGACTTTTAAAATCCGCATGACGAAGCAACTATTAATCGATTGGCAATTGTACTCGCCTTTCAGAGTACTGTTTCAGAATTAACATTGAGGTATTATATTTTCCGACAGCATGATGGAATGTGGCTGCATAAATTTTGTTCTGTGGGTTGCCTCAATTGGTATGCGTAACTAATAACACAATTTTCTGGGGAAACCCTCCGATTCAACGTATAACAAATGTTTTCAGTAGATGACATCAGATTCAAGTGATCTGCGAGACAATTAGACTCAGCTCTGTGACACTTTGCGATGAAAATGTCTAGTAGTCAAAACTGTATGCAAACACTGCAAATTCTCTGGATGCCTAGTAAGTTAACAATTGATGCTGGAGACATAAACAGGATGACCGAAAGTAAAACGACGAGAAGGAAAGATACATCTCGGAAACTATCAGGTTTATTGCATCTGAATCTGAGCAGTTGGCAAGAAGAATTCATAGAGTTTTAGTAGACCTCGACGTAAGCGCCATTGAGACCATGGACCACTTCTGGATGATACTCGATCTTCTGCCCCACCCATTCGCCTCCATTGCCGTTGTGATCAGTCCCATTGCCGCCGAAATCCAATCATGCAGATCATGGCATGAGCCACATGAGAGCCACGCATTTGTTATTCCACTAACACGTTCAAGAATAGTAGTGGAATCAGGTCGGGCGATTGTGAACCACCTCTCCAAATCCAGAAACGAAGAAACTTTTCGTCACAATAAAAACGCACAATGGGGAAGATAGTGAGGCTTTCTCCTGTCCATCGCCAGTTTTTAGACTGAAAGCCGACTTCTCTATCAGTCACCCACGCCATGAGTGTATGGGTGACGTCACAGCGTGTTGTACACTCATTTTCGGGCCGCTGAAGAAGCTTGTGCTGTAAATATAATCTTCAAAATCAGATAAATATTTTTGAAGATATTCTGTTATTTTCGATGTTTTTATGGCCGTTTGGGAATGGCGTTTTAGAGCCAAATTTCAACAGTAATGTGTAATTCATGTGCAGCAAGCATCCCACGTACCTATACAGGGTGGTTCATTGTCAGTGACCGGGCCAAATATCTCACGAAATATGCGTCAAACTAAAATTGTACAAAGAACACAACGTGTCTAGCTTGAAGGGGGAAACCAGATGGCGCTATGGTTGGCCCGCTAGATGGCGCTGCCATAGGTCAAACGGAGGTCAACTGCGGTTTTTTAAGTAGGAACCCCCATTTTTTATCACATTTTCGTGTAGTACGTAAAGAAATATGAATGTTTTAGTTGGACCATTTTTTTTCGCTTTGCCATAGATGGTGCTTTAATAGTCACAAACGTGTAAGTACGTGGTATCACGTAACATTCCGCCAATGCGGACGGTATTTTCTTCGTTATACATTACCCGTGATGAAATGGACCGTTTACCAATTGCTGTAAAGGTCGATAATGTGTTGATGAATAGCTATTGTGATCGAAATGCCCAACGGGCGTGTGGTATTTATGTTGCTCGGCATCCTGGACGACAGCATCCAATTGTCCGGACCGTTCACCGGATAGTTACGTTATTTAAGGAAACAGGAAGTGTTCAGCAACATGTGAAACATCTACCATGACCTGCAACAAATGATGATGCCCAAGTAGGTGTTTCAGCTGCTGTCGCGGCTAATTCGCACATCAGTAGCAGACAAATAGGGAACCTCAAAATCGTCGGTGTTGAGAATGCTACACCAACATCGATTGCACCCGTACCATATTTCTACGCAGCAGGAATTGCATGGCGACGACTTTGATCGTCTTGTACAGTTCTGCCACAGGGCACAAGAGAAATTACGAGACGATGACAGATTTTTTGTACGCTTTCTATTTAGCGACGAAGCGTTCTTCACCAACAGCGGTAACGAAACCGGCATAATATGCACTATCGGGTAACGGAAAATTCACAATGGCTGCGACAAATGGAACATCAGCGACCTTGGCGGGCCGGCCGGAGTGGCCGTGCGGTTCTAGGCGCTACAGCCTGGAACCACGAGACCGCTACGGTCGCAGGTTCGAATCCTGCCTCGGGCATGGATGTGTGTGACGTCCTTAGGTTAGTTAGGTTTAAGTAGTTCTAAGTTCTAGGGGACTGATGACCTCAGATGTTAAGTCCCACAGTGGTCAGAGCCATTTGAACCATTTGACCTCGGCGGGTTAATGTATGGTGCGGCATTATGTGAGGAAGGATGTATGCTGATTTCCTACGTAATGTTCTACCGATGTTACTACAAGACGTTTCACTGCATGACAGAATGGCGATGTACTTCCAACATGATGGATGTCCGGCACATAGCTCGCGTGCGGTTGAAGCGGTATTGAATAGCATATTTCATGACAGGTGGATTGGTCGTCAAAGCACCATACCGTGGCCCGCACGTTCACCGGATCTGACGTCCCCGAATTTCTTTCTGTGGGGAAAGTTGGATATTTGCTATCGTGATCCACCGACAACGCCTGACAACATTCGTCAGCGCATTGTCAATGCATGTGCGAACATTACGGAAGGCGAACTACTCGCTGTTGAGAGGAATATCGTTACGCGTATTGCCAAATCCATTAAGGCTGACGGACATCATTTTGAGCATTTATTGCATTAATGTGGTATTTACAGGTAATCACGCTGTAACAGCATGCGTTCTCAGAAATGATAAGTTCGCAAAGGTACATGTATCACATTGGAACAACCGAAATAAAATGTTCAAACGTACCTACGTTCTGTATTTTAATTTAAAAAACCTATCTGTTACCAACTGTTCGTCTAAAATTGTGATCCATATGTTTGTGACTATTACAGCGCCATCTACGTCAAAGGGAAAAAAGTGGTCCAACTGAAACATTCATATTTCTTTATGTACTACACGAATATGTAATAAAAATGGGGGTTCCTATTTTTTTAAAAAAGCCAGTTGATATCCGTTTGACCTATGGCAGCGCCATCTAGCGGGCGAACCATATCGCCACCTGGTTTCCCCCTTCATGCTAGACACGTTTCGCTCTTTGTAGTTTTTTCGTTTGACGCTTATTTCGTGAGATATTTGGCCCGGTCACGATCAGTGGGCCACCCTGTATATAGGAACACGGGATGCTTATAATTATACTTTCGCTTTTTGAGAGGGTCCCCATGAAAAACGAGTGATCGTGACGCAATGAAACTTTGTGGAATCGTTTGTAAGGAAAGGTGGAAGAGAAACAACGAGTGACCTATTGAAAGAAAAATATTTCAATTCCCACATGAGAGGGTAGTATTTCTTAATTACGGACCATGTTCTCGTTCCAGGCTAGAAACTTTGCTCAGTGTGACGACCATTTGCATGTGAAGTTTTTATGGTACCATTTCAGAACTGTTCTCTGCACTGTTCGAACGGTCGATCATTGAATGTTCAGCTGTCGTTACACAGATGCAATTTATTGCACAATTGGCCGTCAGCCTCTCCCTGCAGCGATTCCCAAATCGTCAGTTAATTGTTATACAACCCAGTTACGGAAAGATGACCTCTCCGTATTCCTTTCATGCGTAGATACTCGTGAAGAGCAGGGGGACTGTTGCTGTTGTTTTGACAAAACGGCTTTGCAAACAGACCCATGCTAACTGTCTGCAATTGTAATGCGACCTGTCACTTGTACAGGGTGAACACAAAGTCTTGCCCTGACTATAAAAATTTGTCACAGAATAACCGTTTGACATAATAAGTTACATTTGATGCCTTTACGTAGGTTGGTGCTCAGCGTGTGCTCCCTTGGAAGCTCGGAGAATGTAGAGACGGTATTCCAGTTTCCGCTAAGTGTTTCGTAACATGTGTTCTGTCATAGTACCCACAGCAGCTTGTATCCTAGCCTTCAGTTCGTCGACGTCAGCAACTGGTGTGACGAAGACTCTGTCCTGCCAAGGGGCGTGATTTCCTGGATGAAACATTTCCGGATCGGTGTATCTGAGGAACGATCCAACACCCTGGCCACCCCACGCTCCAGGGATTACGCTCCTTGAGGCAAGACTTTGTGCTCGCCCTGTATTTGAACCCTACGTCACCTACCGGTAACGGCGCCTAACGGCAAATCATGACACATAAACTACTAACAACGCAAATGGTGCAGCACACAATCTGAACATGAAGTTGGGTACCCATAAGGTAAATAGCTTTCCGCCTATACTGGCAATAACCACCTTGTATATTTCAGTTTGAACAAGTTATTCCGAAAGTAATTATTTCACTAAACATTGTAAAAACTTTGTAGTTTAACTACTCTTCGCTTTAAGCACCAGTGCAGGTAGTTTCATACATTGTACCACTTAGAAATTCGTGGACGTATTTGATTTTGGAGAAATGTAAAGCTATTTCTCCAGTCGTAATGAAGATTTGATGAGTTCTTTCAGATCCAACAGCTGACTACGCCGCGTCTATAATAAATTCTTGCATCTTTATTTTGCAGAATAAGATGATACTTTCCGATCCAGTCAGCAAGATGTCTTTGAATGTTAAAAAGGTTTCCAAGCCGCAGCAGAGACCCAAACCGCAACGGTATGAGTGATTTAGTCGGTCCGATGGAACACATTTTGCTCGGGGGACGTCCAACACCAATCAGTTGTGGGTGGATGTCCCGCTCGCCTCCGCTCCACCAGATGAAAGCCGCGCCCCGTGGTGGTACAAGGATGCCGTCACTGCGCTGGTCTACGCTGTTCCTCGGATACCGTGTTGTGTGTGACCACAGAAAATTTCTCGTCATCGTAAATGGAGGACTGAGAAAGAATTCACTCATCTTTTACAGGCTCTGAATTTTATCGAGGACACTACTGGCCATTAAAATTGCTACACCACGAACATGACGTGCTACAGACGCGAGATTTAACCGACAAGAAGAAGATGCTGTGATATGCAAATGATTAGCTTTTCAGAGTATTCACACAAGTTTGGCACCGGTGGCGACACCTATAACGTGCTGACATGAGGAAAGTTTCCAACCGATTTCTCATACACAAACAGCAGTTGACCGGCTTTCCCTGGTGAAACGTTGTTGTGATGCCTCGTGTAAGGAGGAGAAATGCGTACTATCACGTTTCCGACTTCGATTATGGTCGGACTGTAGCCTATCGCGATTGCGGTTTATCGTATCGCGACATTTCTGCTCGCGTTGGTCGAGATCCAATTACTGTTAGCAGAATATGGAATCGGTGGGTTCAGGAGGGTAATACGGAACGCCGTGCTCGATACCAACGACCTCGTATCACTAGCAGTCGAGATGACAGGCATCTCATCCGCATGGCTGTAACGGATCGTGCAGCCACGTCTCGATCCCTGAGTCAACAGATGTGGACGTTTGAAAGACAACAACCATCTGCACGAACAGTTCGACGACGTTTGCAGCAGCGTGGACTATCAGCACGGAGACCATGGCTGCGGTTACCCTTGACGCTGCATCACAGACAGGGGCACCTGCGATGGTGTACTCAACGACGAACCTGTGTGCACGAATGGCAAAACGTCATTTTTTCGGATGAATCCATGTTCGGTTTACAGCATCATGATGGTCGCATCCGTGTTTGGCGACATCGCGATGAACGCACATTGGAAGCGTGTATTCGTCATCGCCATACTGGCGTATCACCCGTCGTGATGATATGGGGTGCCATTGGTTACACGTCTGTCACCTCTTCTTCTCACTGACGGTGCTTTGAACAGTGAACGTTGCATTTCAGATGTGTTTCGACCCGTGGCTCTATCCTTCATTCGATCCCTGCGAAACCCTACGTTTCAGCAGGATAATGCACGACCGCATGTTGCAGGTCCTATACGGGCCTTTCTGGATACAGAAAATGTTCGACTGCTGCCCTGGCCAACACATTCTCAAGATCTCTCACCAATTCAAAACGTCTGGTCAATGGTGGCCGAGCAACTGGCTCGTCACAATACGCCAGTCACTACTCTTGATGAACTGTGGTGTCGTGTTGAAGCTGTATGGGCAGCTGTACCTGAACACGCCATTTAAGCTCTGTTAGATTCAATGCCTAGGCGTATCAAGGCCTTTATTACGGTCAGAGGTGGTTGTTCTGGGTACTGATTTCTCAGGATCTATGCACCCAAATTGCGTGAAAATGTAATCACATGTCAGTTCTAGTATAATATATATGTCCAATGAATACCCGTTTATCATCTGCATTTCTTCTTGGTGTAGCAGTTTTAATGGCCAGTAGTGTGGCTGGAGGATTGTAAACCTCAGAAACTGTTTCTTGTGTAGCGCTCAACGTATCTTACCTAATGGCGATTGGACTCTTTTCATAACAAGGAGCTTAAATTGAACTTCATGTTTTCATGGATGCACTTAGGGTGAGCTAACAAATGAAGTTTGCCGACATAAATTGCAACTCTTCCGTCAGTTTATCAAGGTATGGCGATTGTGTGCTCTGACTGTCAACAGTTACTTGTGAGGTGAGAGCTCTGTTATATTATTGTATAAACAATTGCTGTAAAGGACCTGGTAGCGTTACATGTTCTTGAAGAGTTTGTTTCAGAATAAAACTAGTCTACAAAGTGTGTTCCTCTTCTAGGTAGTCAGCTGCAGCCATAGTAAACCTATTTCACAACTGTAACGGAGCGCCCTTTTTCGGGGTATACACACGGAGGAGCCTGCAGGTAGGGAAACTATCGGAGTCTTTGCTGCTTCCAGTAATTTTCAGGTGACAGTACCATTCGTCTGAGATGCATCTGTAGAGTGCGATAGTTTAAGTTGCCGTAACTAACGAAATAGGAAGAAAGAGCCGTGTAAATTCTCACAACACCATGTTTGGGTTGTGCGAAATGCGCTGTCCTCTCCAGAATTGATGCCCGTTGGCGACTTTGAAACGGCGTAATTCTCAAATACACTCCTGGAAATTGAAATAAGAACACCGTGAATTCATTGTCCCAGGAAGGGGAAACTTTATTGACACATTCCTGGGGTCAGATACATCACATGATCACACTGACAGAACCACAGGCACATAGACACAGGCAACAGAGCATGCACAATGTCGGCACTAGTACAGTGTATATCCACCTTTCGCAGCAATGCAGGCTGCTATTCTCCCATGGAGACGATCGTAGAGATGCTGGATGTAGTCCTGTGGAACGGCTTGCCATGCCATTTCCACCTGGCGCCTCAGCTGGACCAGCGTTCGTGTTGGACGTGCAGACCGCGTGAGACGACGCTTCATCCAGTCCCAAACATGCTCAATGGGGGACAGATCCTGAGATCTTGCTGGCAAGGGTAGTTGACTTACACCTTCTAGAGCACGTTGGGTGGTACGGGATACATGCGGACGTGCATTGTCCTGTTGGAACAGCAAGTTCCCTTGCCGGTCTAGGAATGGTAGAACGATGGGTTCGATGACGGTTTGGATGTACCGTGCACTATTCAGTGTCCCCTCGACGATCACCAGTGGTGTACGGCCAGTGTAGGAGATCGCTCCCCACACCATGATGCCGGGTGTTGGCCCTGTGTGCCTCGGTCGTATGCAGTCCTGATTGTGGCGCTCACCTGCACGGCGCCAAACACGCATACGACCATCATTGGCACCAAGGCAGAAACGACCTTCATCGCTGGAGACGACACGTCTCCATTCGTCCCTCCATTCACGCCTGTCGCGACACCACTGGAGGCGGGCTGCACGATGTTGGGGCGTGAGCAGAAGACGGCCTAACGGTGTGCGGGACCGTAGCCCAGCTTCATGGAGACGGTTGGGAATGGTCCTCGCCGATACCCCAGGAGCAACAGTGTCCCTAATTTGCTGGGAAGTGGCGGTGCGGTCCCCTACGGCACTGCGTAGGATCCTACGGTCCTGGAGTGCATCCGTGCGTCGCTGCGGTCCGGTCCCAGGTCGACGGGCACGTGCACCTTCCGCCGACCACTGGCGACAACATCGATGTACTGTGGAGACCTCACGCCCCACGTGTTGAGCAATTCGGCGGTACGTCCACCCGGCCTCCCGCATGCCCACTATACGCCCTCGCTCAAAGTCCGTCAACTGCACATACGGTTCACGTCCACGCTGTCGTGGCATGCTACCAGTGTTAAAGACTGCGATGGAGCTCCGTATGCCACGGCAAACTGGCTGACACTGACGGCGGCGGTGCACAAATGCTGCGCAGCTAGCGCCATTCGACGGCCAACACCGCGGTTCCTGGTATGTCCGCTGTGCCGTGCGTGTGATCATTGCTTGTACAGCCCTCTCGCAGTGTCCGGAGCAAGTATGGTGGGTCTGACACACCGGTGTCAATGTGTTCTTTTTTCCATTTCCAGGAGTGTAGCTCCAAGTATGTATAGAGGTCTTCGAGGTTACGTGGTAGGACACAGTCCAATGAGGCCGTTCTTCAGCAGGCAGCACCAGATGCCGCGCGGGATTAGCTGAGCGGTCTCAGGCGCTGCAGTCATAGACTGTGCGGCTGGTCCCGGCGGAGGTTCGAGTCCTCCCTCGGCCATGTGTGTGTGTGTTTGTCCTTAGGATGATTTAAGTAGTGGGTAAGCTTAGGGACTGATGACCTTAGCAGTTAAGTCCCACAAGATTTCACACACATTTGAACTTTTTTTTTTTCAGCACCAGACATCCTACATCTTCATCTATACTCCCCACGCTCCAAGCCACTTTATGGTGCGTGGCTGAGAATACATAATGTACCACTGTCTCTTCTACTCTTTCCTGTTCCAGTCACGAATGGTCCACGGGAAGAGCGATTGTTGCAATCCTCCGTGTGATCTTGAATCTAGTTTCACTGTTATGGTCTTTTTGCGAGCGATACGTAAGAGAAATCAATACACTGGTTGACTCTTCTAGGGAAGTTCACTCTCGGAACTTTAACTGTTAACCTCATCGTGATGCACATCGCCCCTCTGTAGCGTATGCCACTCGAGTTGGATAACCATCTCCGTTTCGCGCATGGGAATAGAACCTGTGGCGGAACTATCAGCTCGTACACAACTATAGAATGCGGCTTTCTGGTAAATCATATAATTGACTAAGTTACTTTCACCCCCCAGCTAGCCGTGCTGCCTAACACAGTGCTTTCCGAGAGTAAGTTGTGCCGGTCCCCGGCACGAACCCGCCCTCAAGATTGGTGTCGAGAGCCGGTGTGCCGGACAGCCTGTGGATGATTTATAAGGCGGTTTTCCATCTGCCTCGGCGAATGCGGGCTGGTTCCCCTTATTCCGCCTCAGTTACACTATGTCGGCGACTGCTGCCCGAACACTGTCTCCACATACGCATACAACATAGTTACTCTACTATGCAAACATTATAATTACACTCGTCTGGAAGAGACGTTTCCGGGAAGGGGGGGGGGGGGTTCACTGGGGGCCGAACCGCGCTATAGCCGTTGTTTCGGTGTGGGGTGGTGGTGGGGGGAGTGGACTGCTGTAGCTTATTGTAAGCTTGTGTACCACTGAGGGCTACGGCGGGGACGAAGCCTCTCCGTCGTTTCTAGGTCCCCAGTTCAATACATACATACAGTTACTTTCCCACAGACATAAAACGTGGCCTCATCTAAAAGGCTCTCATCAGCAGACATGCGTATCTTCGGCATGTTTCAGAGCTGGCTACGCAGATTGTTTAGATGAGGGCAATAAGTGGCCGAAGAGCATGCAGCAGTCCTAGTCTGTAACACCGTAGACGCAAGACAACATCGTCCAGCGAGGATTTCCGGATCCCACTGGACATCTTTATGTGAGGGCCTGTGAAAGGGCGAGCTATGTCACTCGTGTGACTATTGGTGTAGATGTGTATGGCTGGATTACGATGGTGGGCCTGCAAGACGTCGACTCGAGCTAACCCGTCTTTCAGTCGGTTTAGTAATCTGTCCCAGCCTACCATGTACTCAGATACGTAAATGGATCTGTCGTGCAACGGACTGAATAATGATAAAGTTTTGGGGCTCTTAAATGAGTCATGGAGATCGGTTCTTACAGAGTCATTAAGAATTATTAATTCGAGAGAATCGACTATCTACTGAATTGCAAGTCTTAGTCGGAAACAAGACCAATTTGATTTTACACATTAATAAGAATAGCAAGGATACAAAACAAACGTAAAGGATGCCAAACACTGAACATAAGTATGATTTAACTGATTATTATTAGATCTGCTTGGCAAGGCCCGCGACAGATAGGTATGGTGCTAGTGACCATCATCCGAACAGTTCTTTCTCTTAAATTCATTCACAGATGAGCGCACAATGACTGCAGTGATTGATCCTGCAAAAATATATAGATTCCGTATGCAAGTGCCTAAACGCGCTTGGTCGTATGTGAGCCCTCGGCTACGAGACTAGATTGAACCATGCTGCCTGACCACATTTAGTGCAAAAAGGCTCGAAAGCACCTCATCATGATCCTCCCGTGATAGCCCACTCTCGAAGCTGCTGTCACCAGAATCGACCACTCAAGGCACCTGCTGCAACCTCCCAGCGGCAACAACTACTAAGTGATGTTACTATGAGCTGATTCTCATCATAGCAGGCTGTGGCTCTTGACGTGGTTCCCACCCAAGTCCGTCTACCCTAAATTTCGGTGCCTTGAACCAGAGTGACTTCTTCCATGTCCTTATCCAGTCCTTTCCCGCAGTTCTAACTGGAGTGTCCTAAAGATTCTACACCTCCTCTCTGCTCTGCATAAAATCTACGCAAATGAACTGCCATAAATGGAAATGGCTTGGACAGTTATTAACCAATAAGGTTTTTCTAAACTGCACTCCAATATCCCAGTTAGAAGATATATTTTTATTTGCCCAGTGAGCTGCCATCCCGCTCACGAAATATTGAGAACGAGAGTTCCAAGCTCTCACTTAGCTGATATTTTGTTTTTACGTTAATCAGTGAGTTGCCTTGCAATGTTGCAAGAGAGAGAAATTTGCAATCCATGTTCAGTGGCGTCTAGATGTCGCCAAACCTCCCCCCAAAAGTAAGAGAAGAAACAATTTTTAACAATGGCTGCTACATCGCTGTCGGCGAAAAAGATGGCACCAGGATTTCTCATGACTAGAGATTCCGACTCATAATATGAATTATCTTGCATTGGCTTATTGTCAGTCAGATCGAGGTTTTTAGAAGAAGTGCCAGACTGCACACAGTGAGGGCTGCAGTCCTGAAGAACTTTGAGGCCTTTCCTTTAGGAGTCGCCTTTTCCATCCAGGATCTGGACGCCCTACCCACAGCCACATTTCTGTCCTGCCTCATGTGGCACACCGACGACTCCATCGAGTCATGCAACTCATTAAGTGGAGGACATGCAGCTAAGTACACAGGAAGGAAAAATGAACTGAGATGTGTGTTAGGAGTTCCATCTTTACAGTCATGGACATACTCCACGACATCAATGCAGATAGCTGCCATTCAGTACAGTCGTTATAAGGAGTAAAATAAACTGACGTAATAGCAGTTATATATAAAACATATCAGCCGACATATCAGATACATATCAGGCGTAATACGTCAAGTTGCTACGGAGATTCCGGTGGACGCGTCGCAGGAGCTCAAGTATCGCCTAGAGATAGTCCGTATTACTACGTCCGCGGCTCGTGTTCTTACGGTAGCGTTCTCGCTTCCCGCGCACGGGGTCCCGGGTTCGATTCTCGGCGGACTCAGGGATTTTCTCTGCCTCGAGATTACTGGCTGTTGTGTGTCTTTCATCATCATTTCATCCTCGTTCACTCGCAAGTCGCCATAGTGGCGTTAAAGAACTTGTGGAGCGGCGGCCGAACCACCCCGCGAGGGGTCTCCCGGCCACCAATGCCATACGCTCATTATTAGTCCGTACTACTAGTGTTGCTCACGTCGAGCTCTACTAAAACGCTGTGAGTAATCTTTCCAGTTGTGTAAATCCCAACCCAGTAAACTCAATATTATCCAAGACATACTTCTCTCAAAAATGTGTGTGAAATCTTATGGGTCTTAACTGCTAATGTCATCAGTCCCTAAGCTTACACACTACTTAACCTAAATTATCCTAAGGACAAATACACACACCCATGCCCGAGGGAGGACTCGAACCTCCGCTGGGGCCAACCGCACAGTCCATGACTGCAGCGCCTGAGACCGCTCGACTAATTCCGCGCAGCCATACTTCTCTCTTTTTCTTTTTGTTCATTCCTTGACACTATGTTCTTGTTCCTGATATAAAGGCTATTAAGAGAACATACTTTAGACAGATTCAATCCAACGTACTCAGAGCGAACGGAAGGCATATGTACGATTGTAATAGTTTCGGAAACAACTCACGAAAGTGCAGAAGGCGTCATTTTCTCATCTTACCTCTACCGCCTGTTTCTTTGGAAACATCTGGCTGACATTTTCCACTTGGTCTCAGTATAATGATTTTACATTATCTACAGGATATTTTGGTGTAATTTATATGAAGGCGGCCTCATCTCAGTAGAAACCACAAGATGCTCTTTTGTTTTGGAAGTGTATGAATATTTTGAGGATACAAATGGTGTCACGAGGTATTCATCACAAGGCTACGCTGGCATAGATGAAAAACGAAAACAAAATAATAATCGAAGAATGAAGCCATGGATACAATTGGTGTATCTATTAGAAACTCTAGAAGAAGAAATAAGAGTATCAGGTATGGAACGTCAGCTATCCAGTTTGATGTTGTAAATCAAATTCACAGTATCTCCTCTGAACACAATACTACGTTCATAAACTGTGGCAGTAATATTTTGTATATCTATACAAAGTGCTGATTTTTTAGGACTCAGACTAAAAGACAGAATATCCTGCTCCCTGCTTGTGTGTGTGAAAGAGAAGATCTTTTTGAGAGAATAAAGTGAAGATTAGCATTTAACTTCCCAATCTCACTTGCATCGATCTGGTGTCATAGCAAACAGCGGCAGACAGAAATTTCAAATTCCACATTTACTTATGTTTCCATGCACTAAGTCAATGCCACACCACTCCTTGCACTCACAAACGGATATTGATAGAATTACTACATAAACTCAAAAGCAGTACTACGACTACTCAAAAAAGTATCAGAACCTGACAGCGTTCTTCTTAGACTACGTCGAATGCATCGTGAAATTATCCCATTTCCTAGCTCGTATTTGTGAAGCAAATAATACCGAATGATTGGAAAAAGCACGATTCAGTCCTGTTTACAAAAACGATAAAAGCACGGATGCACTGAATTTTAATTAAATATCACTGACGTCTGTCTGTTGAAGGTGCATATAAAGCTCAAACATTATGGCGTTCCTAGTAGAAAAGGAACTTCTCGCAACCAATCAATACGGATCTAGAAACTACTACTCATGTCAAATACAGCTTGTTTTAGTCATCCATAATTCTTGCAAAATTCAGATGAACAAATAGATTCAGGTTTCCGAAGTTTTCCAAAGACATTCGACACTGCATTACGTCATCAATTAAAAATATGGTATCAGTGGGCATACGAGCCCAGAGAACGATCGTATATCAAGTTCAGCGCCCATCCTCTGGGACAACTGCTTGTGGTACAGTCAAGGTCAGGATGCAACATGATACATGTCACATTTCTGCTTACACCTCTCGAGCGATTGTGACATAAAAATGGCAGGAAAACAAAGGTCGCCCATCCATTATGAGAGTTCTGGTTCAAATGGTTCAAATGGCTCTGAGCACTATGGGACTTAACATCTGTGGTCATCAGTCCCCTAGAACTTAGAACTACTTAAACCTAACTAACCTAAGGACATCACACACATCCATGCCCGAGGCAGGATTCGAACCTGCGACCGTAGCAGTCTGAGAGTTCTGGCTCAGACAATGATCTAAGTGAAAGTTACTATCCCTCTCCACCTCTCCCTCCCTCTATGCTAGTTGTAACACGTATATAAAGTCCCCTCATCGTCCTCCACCCCTTTCTCTCTATACGTAAATTGCGTGAGCCTTGTCATTCCTGATCTGTTCGCTACAGTGAAGGGACCATCTGCCAACGTGTTTTGCTTCCGATCACGGTATCGGTTTTCCGTAAATAATAATTGGTATAAGCCCAGATGACAGTTATAAGAGTCGAGGGGCATGAAAGGGAAGCAGTGATTGCGAAGAGAGTGAGACAGGGTTGTAGCCTCTCCCCGGTGTTATTCAATCTGTATATCGAGCAAGCAGTGAAGCAAACAAAAGAAAAATTCGGAGTAGGTATTAAAATCCATGGAGAAGAAATAAAAACAACTTTGAGGTTCGACGATGACATTGTAATTCTGTCAGAGACAGCAAAGGCCCCGGAAGAGCAGTTGAACGGAATGGACAGTGTCTTGAAAGGAGGATATAAGATGAACATCAACAAAAGCAAAACGAGGATAATGGAATGTAGTCGAATTAAGTCGGGTGGTGCTGAGGAAATTAGATTAGGAAATGAGACACTTAAAGTAGTAAAGGAGTTTTGCTATTTGGGGAGCAAAATAACTGATGATGGTCGAAGTATAGAGGATATAAAATGTAGACTGGCAATGGCAGGGAAAGCGTTTCTGAAGAAGAGAAATTTGTTAACATCGAGTATAGATTGAAGTGTCAGGAAGTAGTTTCTGAAAGTATTTGTATGGAGTGTAGCCATGTATGGAAGTGAAACATGGACGATAAATAGTTTGGACAAGAAGAGAATAGAAGCTTTCGAAATGTGATGCTACACAAGAATGCTGAAGATTAGATGGGTAGATCACATAACTAATGAGAAGGTATTGAATAGAATTGGGGAGAAGAGGAGTTTGTGGCACAACTTGACTAGAAGAAGGCACCGGTTGGTAGGACATGTTCTGAGGCATCAAGTGATCACAAATTTAGCATTGGAGGGCAGCGTGGAGGGTAAAAATCGTAGAGGGAGACCCAGAGATGAATACACTAAGCAGATTCAGAAGGATGTAGGTTGCAGTAGGTACTGGGAGATGAAGAAGCTTGCACAGGATAAAGTAGCAAGGAAAGCTGCATCAAACCAGTCTCAGGACTGAAGACCACAAGAACAATAACATAAGCCCATATGCAATAAACAATTAATTTCTGGCATATTAACAATATTTTTTCTTTCCTCACAAAGTTTTAGGTAATACGTTTTTGTTAAAATGGTTTTTTGGTTCTAGTTTATTAAAAATATTTTTTTTTGCTAGCAAAATGTTGTTCATTAATAATATTGATTTTTGTTTCCTAACAAAGGTTCCAACAATATTTTTGTTAATTTTTGTAACTGTAATGATGAAAAGAAAACTTTTGTCTATATATATAATTTGTGTCGAGACCTTGTAGGATCATGCAAAGCATTCTTCCTCATTTGAGTGTTCTTTCCGATCTTACACGATTCTCTCATTTTTTTCTCCATGGAGTCTCTTTCTCAGTCCACTTTGTCCCTGGTTTCTTTGGGACTTTATTCTCTGACCACACATTCCACTTGTGTATCTTGTCCCTGTACACATTTCTGCCTTCAATTTCTATTGGATCGATTTTTGCTGCTTCTAGGTGATACATGATGTTAATTTGACCGCTTGTATGTATGTATGTTAGAATTCTTTTGGTGAGACGGTTTGGTGACAGCTTGATGATGTGCCCATAGAACTTCAACCTTCTTATTCTGTCATCTTCTGCTGTGTTTGAGATCTCTGTAGTTTTCCTAGAGTGTAATCTGTTTCCCTCTTCTGTCAACTTTGGGCCGAGAAGTTTCCTCATCATTTTCCTGTATTCCTTCAGTACAGTTTCCATGTCACTTTTCGTATGGAGTGTTAGCGTCTCACTTGCGTACAGTATTTCAGGCTTGATTACAGTGTTGTAGTATCTGACTTTTGTGTTAATGGACATGCATTTTTTTATTATATACGTGCTGTGTCTTCATTTTTTGTAGTCGAGACTTATGTGCGATCTTTTCTTCTCATGTAGGTTCAAGGATTTCACTTAGAGACTTGAAGTATACACTATTTTCCACACAAATTCTACTAAATTAGAATCTATGTAGTGCCTATGCTGTGACGCTTTGAGGAAAATTGATGATTCAAATTCAGTAC
Source organism: Schistocerca americana (assembly GCF_021461395.2). Lineage (NCBI taxonomy): Eukaryota > Metazoa > Arthropoda > Insecta > Orthoptera > Acrididae > Schistocerca > Schistocerca americana. Next base: position 649,953,174 of record NC_060122.1, read on the forward strand.
AGATCTCTGATGGCCAGAGTTTTATTATTTCGTTCTGTTTTGAGAAAATTATCATTACAGTTTGCCCTTTACTTCTTAAACTGCTGTGGACTGAGAAAGCATTAAAATTCTTCTCCCACATAGTAAAAAGAGCAAATATTTGTGTATACGTCGTAGAGTAGGCCCAGAATGTTATTAATGCAGTTAAGCCGTGAATTATCATATAGGTAAAATTTAAGACTCAAGTAATATATTTTAAACTATAAGACGCTACAGACTATAAGACGCACCTTAATTTTTTGTTATTTTTTTAAATAACATTTTTACCATTTTTATTATTAGGTTGCAAAGCCAGGCTAAAAAATTCTTAGTTTATAAAACCGATCTGACCTTTAAAATTCCTGAAAATCGTCATCTGAACTTCCTTCTTCTTCTTCTCCTTCTTCTTCATCTTCTCCTCTTCGTCGTTATCGTTGTCCTCTGCGTATACGATTATCTTCATTGCCATCTAAAGGGTTACTTACGCTGCACTTCTTCAAATACGCACATAAAAATAGTTTTGCATCACCCTGGTTCCCAGAATTTCTGAAGATAGACGTTGACCGTGGACCGTTCAGAAATGTCACTAAACCCGCCCAAAGATGTAAACAACCATGCATGAGCAGCGCCTATCGGACGGAGGGGGTCCGACAGCCAATCACTTCCAGTCATTCCACCAGGAAGGAGGTACAAAGCTCGTGTTGTCTGTAGTTCAACCATGCCTAGACGGTCAATACCGTGGTTCGATGGCGTCCACATTGTTAGTTTGTGCCAGGAAGCGCTCTCAACAAAGGAAGTGTCCAGGCCTGTCGGAGTGAACCAAAGCGATGTTGTTCGGACATGGAGGAGATACAGAGAGACAGGAACTGTCGATGATATGCCTCGCTCAGGCCGCCCAATGGTTACTACTACAGTAGATGACCTCTACCTACGGATTATGGCTCGGAGGAAACTTGACAGCAACGCCACCATGTTGTATAATGCTTTTCGTGCAGCCACAGGACGTCGTGTTACGACTTAAACTGTGCGCAATAGGCTGCATGATGCGCAACTTCACTCCGGACGTCCATGGTGAGGCCCAACCTTGCAACCACGACACCATACAGCGCGGTACAGGTGGGCCCAACAACAAGCCGAATGGACCGCTCAGGTTTGGCATCACGTTCTCTTCACCGATGAGTGTCACATATGCCTTCAAACAGACAGCTGTCGAAGACGTGTTTGGAGGCAACCCGGTCAGGCTGAATGCCTTAGTCATACTGTACAGCGAGTGCAGGAAGGTGGAGGTCCCCTGCTGTTTTCGGGTGGCATTATGTGGGGCCGGCGTACGCCGCTGTTAGTCACGGAAGGCGCCGTAACGGCTGTACGATTGTGAATGCCACCCTCCGACCAATAGTGAAACCATATCGGCAGCACATTGGCGAGACATTCGTCTTCATGGACGACATTTCGCACCCCCTTCGTACACATCTTGTGAATGAATTCCTTCAGGATAACGACATGGCTGAACTAGAGTGGCCCACAAGTTCTCCACACAAGAACCGTATCGAACATGCCTGGGATAGATTGAAAAGGTTTGTTTATGGACAATGTGACTCACCAACCACTCTGAGGTATTTACGCCTAGTCGCCGTTGAGGAGTGGGACAATATGGACCACGGTGCCTTGATGAACTTGTGCATAGTATGCCGCGACGAAAAGAGGCGTACATCAGTGCAAGAGGACGTGCTACTGGGTATTGCAGGTACCAGTGTGCGCAGCAATCTTGACCACCACCTCTGAAGGTCTCGCTGTATGTGGTACAAAATGCAATGTGTGGTTTTCATGAGCAATAAAAAGGGCGGAAATGATGTTTAAGTTGATCTCTATTCCAATTTTTTGTACAGGTTCCGGAACTCTCGGAAGGGAGATGATGCAAAACTTTTTTTGATGTGTGTATTCCTTCCCTCACTCTAGACCACGAGTGTTTTATCCACTTCAGCATAAATATTGGGTTTCATCCATCATCTATTTGTTCCATTCCTTTTTCATTTAGACTTTAAATGTTTTATTTATCGTCGGGAGATTGCAGTTGTGAAGTATCTCCTCCCGGAATAACAGCAAACTCTACATTTCCCTGTCTCAATTTCCCTCTCATAGAATTTTTCAGGTAACTACCAAAAGGGAACTCTTCTTCAATAAAGCACCTTTCCTTCTCTACAATACTCTGCTAATCCATAATAATACATTATTTTCTCTTCTTACTCTAGTGGCATTTTCTGATATATTTTGGCTTTGGTTCGCATGCTAAGTCCATGAGACCTCATAAACCTGTAGCACCAACCAACCCCACCCCTACAGTCTGCTAAGTTACGCTGTAGAGCTAGTTTACCAGCATGTATTTAATTCATTTTTGTATTAATTCCAGTGTCATTTTGATGGTGTACATCCTCTTCTAGTTTTTGTCATTTTCATTCAGTTCGTCCATCTAGCCCTTGCCATGTCACGAACAAGACCTGGCGGTATTTCGGATGCTTTTGGCACTGTTTCGCTCTTGAAAATGATCGTTGGATTAAGTTTAGTACCGTCACCACAAATAAAAACAGTGTAGTGCATTTTTTACGTCCACTTGTTTTTGTAGTTACAGTTTTAGCATCTTTTATGGCAACAATTCTGTTACTCGGAACATCAAATGTCAGAGGACTTTCGTCCATATTCCCCACTTAGCTAATAGTTCAGCACAGATTTTCTTTCGATGTTGAATAATAAAGCGGTGGATCGGTATTATTTTCTCTTCTTACTCTAGTGGCATTTTCTGATATATTTTGAGTTGGTTGACATGCAAAGCTCGTGACATTTCATAAACCTGTAGCACCAACCAACTCCACCTTTACAGTCTGCTAAGTTCCGTTGTAGCTCTAGCTTACCAGCGTGTATATGAATCATTTTTCTATTAATTCCAGTGCCGTTTTTATGGTGTCCTTGAGTCCCTTTCAGTACATCCTCTTCTAGTTTTTGTCATTTTCATTCAGTTCTCTATGTGCACATTTAGTCCTCCTCATTTTTTCAGTTCTTCTTTAAAGCCCGCCAATAGCAAACTGTTTTTTTTCTGTTGGTGGTGGGCCAAAATGCTACTCAACTGCTCTGTTCTTCTGCATACGCTATTACTTTCCATTTACATTGTACTGCTACCGATATTGTACTGCTACCGAAAACGCAAATAATTTTCAGTTCAAATTCACTGGCACCATAGACTGCAATGACGCATCACAAGCTAGACATCGTTCTGGATTTGTGATGGTGGGGCAGGAGGGAGACAGCGTTAGCAATCTTGTGAATTCCCAAGGCTCATGTTCGTCACGTCGATGCACTGCTGCTGTCAGTTGAATCCAATGTTGCCAGACACAGATAGGTTTCACACGGCATCGAATATATGGCCGTTTTTAAGACGGTCGAGATTTTAAATCAAACACTGGACTCTTTTATATTAATTTCGAGTATAAAACCGACTTGATTTGTGGAGGCAATTTTTCGAAGAAGAGACTGCATCTTATAATTCATAATATACGATACACTTTAGCATTGGTTAGTTTACAGCTGTCAAATACGCTGGACTTCTTTTTCAAATTTTCCGTTCTGTCTGTTTGCTGAGGTATTATAATGAATCGAGGCATTCTTAATTGAACTTCTGTTTTAATGGCCCTCATCTGTCATATTTCGTTGGGAGAACTGGATATTCAGACAGTTCCTATGCAACTAAACTTAATGGCAGTTAAAATATATGAGTTAAATATCTACAAAAATTTCAAATGCTCATCATCTGTTACAAAAAAGAAGGGCATTTTCAGAATCAATTTTTCCGACATCATTTTATTCTCTTCTTGCTCTCCTTGGATGTATGAGTTGTTATCCATCACAGTTCATGTTAGATTCAGTTCTCGTATAGTATTCATGAAGGTATCTTTCATATCGTCGAAGTGCTACACAAACGTTTTCAGCGGGATACTTACACGATAGCGTTCACTTATTGACCTTTCTATGAAACATTCTGCATTTTGTAAAATATTCAAATCTGAAGTTGATGCGAAAATGTATATATTGAGGGTAAATGTGATTCCAGCGTTTCTTGTGTGGTTAGTCTCCACGTCGTTCAGTCCGTATCTAATTTCTTGAAACAGAAATGTGAATGCATTTTGTTAGTATGGGGAACTGTTGCATGGAATTGTTAAATCAGCTTGATGTTGAATGAGAATCCTTATCACTTCATTACTATTAAACACCGCTGAAGCTAAAGTTTGTGGGAGACATAGTCCTGGTTAATGATTTGTTCATCATATTGAACTGAACTGTCATATCAAGAGATATCATTGCACCGTTTCAATCCCATCGATTTAAAGAACTTGTATTTCTCCCATGTTGTGCTTCCACTGCGAAGTGATGTAATAACAGCTGTGTGCATCGGTTTTATATTTCATACGAATGCTGCTTCATGTGTAGATGTACCATGATTTCCTGTCGTTGAAAATCGGCTATATTCCAATCCTGATCAAAAATACTCAACTTGAGATGGTCTAATGTCCGAAAAGTCACTGGTAGGTATATGGGGTTTCTTGATGCTTCAACGAATTTATATCCCAGTCACACTTTAGGGAAGAATCTGTCGATTGTACGAATTAATCTTCCTTTGAGAAAAGATTTTGATCTGATATTATATTCGACACAAATCATGATAACTATCAGTATATACGCTGGCTTTTCGAACTCATGAATTTCATCAGGATTCTTCTCAGAAACTAGACTACATGAGAAACCCAGTAGAGATCCTATTAATCCTTTATGGTTGTAGTGTATTTTTTGTTATGTCATTTTTACTTTTATTTTAAATGTATTAACTTTTGCATGTAATTCAAACCATTTTATAAATACACTTACATCGTCAGTATATCAGAGTCGGGGGGGGGGGGGGGGGGGGGAGGGGGTGTATTTCCAAAACTTTGCCACTTCCTTGATGTAATTTATTGTTCACCTTGTTGATATTATACATGCTGTTGTATGTTTCCAGACTGATCAGTGAAATACTACATTCTCACTTGCTTAGATCTATTACTGGAAAGTAATTTAGGAAATTATTGAAGATCATTCTTTTAAAGTTAGAGTGTATGACATCCCATCTAAACCTTAACTGACACAGTGATGTTCCCGCTGCTGGTCTTTATGCAGCCGTCAGGAGGAATGATAGGCAAAAATATTAACAAAGATATGACTCGATATCTTGGTAGTGTGGAAAATTGTTGGTGAATGGCGCAGTTATTCCAGTGGGCATAAATTGTTGTAGAAGTCAAAATAGTAAACATCATCCCATATTTTTTTAAACATTTGCGAAACCAGTGGATCACAGATGCTCCTGCAACACCTAAATTTGCAAGTCCACATTCTTTAGATTTCCACATCGTCTTTGTCATTGTATTCGACATTGTTGTTGTTGTTGTGGTCTTCAGTCCTGAGGCTGGTTTGATGCAGCTCTCCATGCTACTCTATCCTGTGCAAGCTTCTTCATCTCCCAGTACCTACTGCAACCTACATCCTTCTGAATCTGCTTAGTGTATTCATCTCTTGGTCTCCCTCTACGATTTTTACCCTCCACGCTGCCCTCCAATGCTAAATTTGTGATCCCTTGATGCCTCAAAACATGTCCTACCAACCGATCCCTTCTTCTAGTCAAGTTGGGCTACAAACTTCTCTTCTCCCCAATCCTATTCAATACCTCCTCCATAAGGTCTCCAAAACAGCTTAAAAAAGTATAATTTTGTAACGAATTTAAGCAGATCTATATTAATAAGTGGTGCCGTCCACTGTGGCCGAGCGGTTCTAGGCGCTTCAGTCCGGAACCGTGCGACTGCTACGGTCGAAGGTTCGAATCCTGCCTCGGGCATGGATGTGTGTGATGTCCTTAGGTTAGTTAGGTTTAAGTAGTTCTAAGTTCTAGGGGACTGATGACCACAGTAGTTAAGTCCCATAGTGCTCAGAGCCATTTGAACCATTTGTTTGTGCGTTCTTCACTGTTCAGGGTTTTAACCCACTAACACTGCTGATTGGATCAATTTTTCAAACATCCCACAGGTTTTTTCTTCAAATTCTTAAGTATACGATGAGCTGCATTCATAACTTGGCACGGTTATCCCAGCACCCAATTATTATTGCTGTACCTTCTTTTATCAATTGTTAATGCTGCAATGCATTGCCTTGTGCCTTTGTCCCTCCTTCCATTTATTTGCTTGGCTGTATCAGCGAAAATTCCATCTGCAGCGTGATGTTCTGCCAGTCCCTTATTGGCAGCATGGGTTAAATGATGATCCTTGCAGTCCTCATTCAGCTTATTAATCCCCTCACTGCCAACAGTTTAATGGTTTTCCAGCTTTGTTACAGGTCCACTATAGTTTAAACCAGGCATGAGCAATTCAACTAGAAGCTTGTCGAGAATACTGCCACCACCTCTGACGCACTTCCTAGCACTCATGGTACGGTATTGCACTGTTTGAATTTTGTGCACCCTGTTTCATAAACGTTTACCCAAATGATATGTTGATGGGAAGCCAAACCATTTAACCAAAGTCTTGTTCCCTCGACGTCTTATGACATGCTCTATAAGAAACACATCCAGTCCATACCCCCTCTGTAATTATTCCAGATAAAAACTCACAGAAATTTCTTCACCTTTCCTGTCCGTTAAGACGTAAGTTCTAGGGTGTGTTTGTTGCACTTTGGAAACTGTAAACATCTCCATTGAGTAGTTCAGTAGGTAATGTTTCTTAAACGAGGTCTTGTATTTTGACATATGCACCAAGTCACCTCTACGTGTGCTAATCCACCATTTTAATACAACTGCACACTACGTGTTCATTATCACAAACATCAATTAGTCTCATTTTTATGAAATGAAGTTTAGTTTGATTACACTGCTCGATTATTTATGGAAGAATATCTGTCGCATGTATGATCCTTGAATGTTAAAATGTGCCCACATGTGGTTTTCTGTCATTCTATTCAAACATTCGACAACACTCACTTTCAAGTGGGAGAATATAGAATGGTGGTGTTTTCCACACTGCTCCATTACTGTCCTGAAACACCTATTGTAAAATTTGCCTTCACGGTTGATTTGAAGGAGTTCTGGAGAACGACCCATCACCAGCAGCAATAATTGTTCAAACACCCATGAAATCTCCTTCCCAGTCTTTGCTTTCACAACTATGGCCCTGGCGAACCACTAAAATAAATTTGAAACCTTTATTCAGCCGTGAATTGCGGTTGCGTGTTTGATTCATAATCAAAACGTCTTCGGTCCCGGGTTCGATCCACGCCACTGCCTAAATTTTGATAAATAATCAGCGTTGGCGGCCGAAGACCTCCGGCATAAGAAGTCAGCCTCATTCTGCCAACGGCCTTGTCAAAGAGGGCGGAGGAGCGGATAGAGGTTCAGGGCACTCTCTTGTCCTAGGGGTGGGAAATTGCCCCTAAAGGCGGAAGAATCAGCAATGATCAACGACATGAGGATGCAGAAGACAATGAAAACCACTGCATTAAAGACACGTAACGTGTATCCACAGGACATGTGGCCTGTAATTGAAGAAGTGTCATGATGATCTCTCCATTGGCAAAAGATTCCGGAATAATCCCCCATTCGGATCTCCGGGAGGGGACTGCCAAGGGGGAGGTTACCATGAGAAAAAGATTGAATAATCTACGAAAGGATAACGTTCTACGAGTCGGGGCGTGGAATGTCAGAAGCTTGAACGTGGTAGGGAAACTAGAAAATCTGAAAAGGGAAATGCAAAGGCTCAATCTAGATATAGTAGGGGTCAGTGAAGTGAAGTGGAAGGAAGACAAGGATTTCGGGTCAGATGAGTATCGGGTAATATCAACAGCAGCAGAAAATGGTATAACAGGTGTAGGATTCGTTATGAATAGGAAGGTAGGGCAGAGGGTGTGTTACTGTGAACAGTTCAGGGACGGGGTTGTTCTAATCAGAATCGACAGCAGACCAACACCGACAACGATAGTTCAGGTATACATGCCGACGTCGCAAGCTGAAGATGAACAGATAGAGAAAGTGTATGAGGATATTGAAAGGGTAATTCATTATGTAAAGGGGAACGAAAATCTAATAGTCATGGGCGACTGGAATGCAGTTGAAGGGGAAGGAGTAGAAGAAAAGGTTACAGGAGAGTATGAGTTCTGTAACAAGTTTCAGCTAGTATTAGCGAATACCCTGTTCAAGAATCACAAGAGGAGGAGGTATACTTGGAAAAGGCCGGGAGATACGGGAAGATTTCAATTAGATTTCATCATGGTCAGACAGAGATTCCGAAATCAGATACTGGATTGTAAGGCGTACCCAGGAGCAGATATAGACTCAGATCACAATATAGTAGTGATGAAGAGTAGGCTGAAGTTCAAGACATTAGTCAGGAAGAATCAATACGCAAAGAAGTAGGATACGGAAGTACTAAGGAATGACGAGATACGTTTGAAGTTCTCTAACGCTATAGATACAGCAATAAGGAATAGCGCAGTAGGCAGTACAGTTAGAGAGGAATGGACATCTCTAAAAAGGGCCATCACAGAAGTTGGGAAGGAAAACATAGGTACAAAGAAGGTAGCTGCGAAGAAACCATGGGTAACAGAAGAAATACTTCAGCTGATGGACGAAAGGAGGAAGTACAAACATGTTCCGGGAAAATCAGGAATACAAAAATACAAGTCGCTGAGGAATGAAATAAATAGGAAGTGCAGGGAAGCTAAGACGAAATGGCTGCAGGAAAAATGTGAAGACATCGAAAAAGATATGATTGTCGGAAGGACAGACTCAGCATACAGGAAAGTCAAAAGAACCTTTGGTGACATTAAAAGCAACGGTGGTAACATTAAGAGTGCAACGGGAATTCCACTGTTAAATGCAGAGGAGAGAGCAGATAGGTGGAAAGAATACATTTGAAAGCCTCTATGAGGGTGAAGATTTGTCTGATGTGATAGAAGAAGAAACAGGAGTCGATTTAGAAGAGATAGGTGATCCAGTATTAGAATCGGAATTTAAAAGAGCTTTGGAGGACTTACGGTCAAATAAGGCAGAAGGGATAGATAACATTCCATCAGAATTTCTAAAATCATTGGGGGAAGTGGCAACAAAACGACTATTCACGTTGGTGTGTAGAATATATGAGTCTGGCGACATACCATCGGAAAAGCATCATCCACACAATTCCGAAGATGGCAAGAGCTGACAAGTGCGAGAATTATCGCACAATCAGCTTAACAGCTCATACATCGAAGCTGCTTTCAAGAATAATATACAGAAGAATGGAAAAGAAAATTGAGAATGCGCTAGGTGACGATCAGTTTGGCTTTAGGAAAAGTAAAGGGACGAGAGAGGCAATTCTGACGTTACGGCTAATAATGGAAGCAAGGCTAAAGAAAAATCAAGACACTTTCATAGGATTTGTCGACCTGGAAAACGCGTTCGACAATATAAAATGGTGTAAGCTGTTCGAGATTCTGAAAAAAGTAGGGGTAAGCTATAGGGAGAGACGGGTCATATACAATGTGTACAACAACCAAGAGGGAATAATAAGAGTGGACGATCAAGAACGAAGTGCTCGTATTAAGAAGGGTGTAAGACAAGGCTGTAGCCTTTCGCCCCTACTCTTCAATCTGTACATCGAGCAAGCAATGATGGAAATAAAAGAAAGGTTCAGGAGTGGAATTAAAATACAAGGTGAAAGGATATCAATGATACGATTCGCTGATGACATTGCAATCCTGAGTGAAGGTGAAGAAGAATTAAATGATCTGCTGAACGGAATGAACAGTCTAATGAGTACACAGTATGGTTTGAGAGTAAATCGGAGAAAGACGAAGGTAATGAGAAGTAGTAGGAAGGAGAACAGCGAGAAACTTAACATCAGGATTGATGGTCACGAAGTCAATGAAGTTAAGGAATTCTGCTTCCTAGGCAGTAAAATAACCAATGACGGACGGAGCAAGGAGGACATCAAAAGCAGACTCGCTATGGCAAAACAGGCATTTCTGGCCAAGAGAAGTCTACTAATATCAAATACCGGCCTTAATTTGAGGAAGAAATTTCTGAGGATGTACGTCTGGAGTACAGCATTGTATGGTAGTGAAACATGGACTGTGGGAAAACCGGAACAGAAGAGAATCGAAGCATTTGAGATGTGGTGCTATAGACGAATGTTGAAAATTAGGTGGACTGATAAGGTAAGGAATGAGGAGGTTCTACGCAGAATCGGAGAGGAAAGGAATATGTGGGAAACACTGATAAGGAGAAGGGACAGGATGATAGGACATCTGCTAAGACATGAGGGAATGACTTCCATGGTACTAGAGGGAGCTGTAGAGGGCAAAAACTGTAGAGGAAGACAGAGATTGGAATACGTCAAGCAAATAATTGAGGACGTAGGTTGCAAGTGCTACTCTGAGATGAAGAGGTTAGCACAGGAAAGGAATTTGTGGCGGGCCGCATCAAACCAATCAGTAGACTGATGACCAAAAAAAAATTAACTCACATCAGCCTGCCATAAATCATCCAAACCTTGTATTAAAATATGCTTCAACGGGAATGTTTTGTTCATTGGTTTATGTAGTTCTTGTACTACCATGTACATTATCATTCAATAATGCATCTTCATTGAACCTCAAAAATTACTGATGTGATTTCATTTGTGTGAGCAGTATTCCCTGCAGCAGCTGACACCATGAGCAGTCATAGCTGTTCTAGTATTTCGTTGGGTTCATAATAATTTATGTACCACAGAGGCCAATTGTTCAATCTTCTATGCTGAATGTCAATACCTTCACCAACATTAACTCCTGTATTTTCTAATTTTCGGACTTTTTACTCATCCATTTATGTTATTGTTTTGCGTATGTGTGTTAGTTATATACAATATTTCACGTATGTTTGCATCTCTTTTGGCAAATATTTTTTAGGGTTAGATATTTTTAAGAATATTAGATCTACTAAACCAGCTGCTCATCCAAAGTCTTCATCCACAACTTCTATTGTATGCATAGTTAAACGTATACAATGCTTTCCCAGCACATACACTTCACTCCAGCTGATCCTGTGTGTTACACCTATTTCGCTATCATTATGATTGTTATTGTAATTGGTAATTGTATATCCTTTTCTCCTTTTTCCTCGTCTTTTGCCTCTGTTCATCGTGTGCCATTTGACACTTCCTGTTGCTGTTGAAACATAACTGAGAGAGAATGGTCTCACTTCAGTTGTCCTAATTTTAGCAATCATAGTTTCTAATAAATAGCCATCTGCACCTCCTTAACACTGCATTTTTGTCAACATTCTGTTGTGTGCTACACTAACTTCAAGATAACATACATCTTATGTAGTCCCACGAAACCTATACAGAGATTTCTCTTTGTACATCTAAAACTTTCTCAGTCTAATCATCCCTTCCATTTACTATATTGATTAAACTCAGAAGGATTCTACTGCTTTCTCCACAGACATTTTTTCTGTAATATTTACGGGAGGAAGTTTTTCCTTGTGTATGCTACAGTTTTTCCAGATTTATGTATCTTTACAGTTACCATTTTCATGGCATTTCCCAATGTTTCCGTTTGTGAAGTATGATATTTAAGAGTTCTGCTGATATTTTTAATTTCCGTTGTAAAGCTGTTAGGACTTCTGATTATTACTTCGAGTTTTCTATCAACGTATAAACGGATATTTGGCTTGTTCATCGTCCCCTTGAAATGAGTGCATGACATACGAATGCCTTTATCTGTGGTACACAACATACTGACGCAGTTACGTGTTCAGAAACTATCTTTTAAACAAAGTCCTGGAAGTTACACCTACAGCACCTATCATTCAGTTTTCTTGTTTTATCGGTAACTAAAAACTCATATTGTGTGAGATTCCAACAACCCCTGCATGTTGTTGTTGTTGTTGTTGTTGTTGTTGTGGTCTTCAGTCCAGAGACTAGTTTGATGCAGCTTTCCATGCTACTCTATCCTGTGCAAGCTTCTTCATCTCCCAGTACCAACTGCAACCTACATCCTTCTGAATCTGCTTAGTGTATTCATCTCTGTGTCTCCCTCTACGATTTTTACCCTCCACTCTGCCCTCCAGTACTGAATTGGTGATCCACTGATGCCTCAGAACATATCCTACCAACCGATCCCTTCTTCTAGTCAAGTTGTGCCACAATTCCTCTTCTCTTCAATTCTATTCAATACCTCCTCATTAGTTATGTGATCTATCCATGTAATCTTCAGCATTCTTGTGTAGCACTACATTTCGAAAGTTTCTATTCTCTTCTTGTCTAAACTATTTATCGTCCACGTTTCACTTCCATAAATGGCTACACTCCATATAAATACTTTCAGAAACGACTTCCTGACACTTAAATCTACACTCGATGTTAACAAAATTCTCTTCTTCAGAAACGCTTTCCTTGCCATTGCCAGTCTACATTTTATATCCTCTCTACTTATGCCATCATCAGTTATTTTGCTCCCCAAATAGCAAAACTCATTTACCACTTTAAGTTTCTCACTTCATAATCTACTTCCCTCAGCATCACTCGATTTAATTCGACTACATACCATTATCCTCGTTTGCTTTTGTTGATGTTCATCTTATATCCTCCTTTAAAGACACTGTTCATTCCGTACAGCTGCTCTTCCAGGTCTGTCTCTGACAGAATTACAAGGTCATCGACGAACCTCAAAGTTTTTATTTCTTCTCCGTGGATTTTAACTCCTACTCCGAATTTTTATTTCGTTTCCTTTACTGCTTGCTCAGTATACAGAGTGAATGACATCGGGGATAGACTACAACCCTGTCTCACTCCCTTCGCAACCACTGCTTCCCTTTCATGCTCCTCGACTCTTATAACTGCCATTTGGTTTCTGCACAAATTGTAAATAGCCTTTCGCTCCCTGTATTTTATCCCTTCCATCTTCAGAATTTGAAAGAGAGTATTCCGCAACAGAGGATGATTCATGAACTGTTGAAAGACGCCCTGGAAATTCATGCAGGCACATGTCCCGGCTTTCATTTGAGGACGGTGAAAATCGTTTGCTTGTCCTCGTTCTCGTTGCATCACCTTCTGAACTACCTATATCTTGTTTCTTCTCTCTGGATACCTAGTATGACGCCATTCTGTGAAATACTGTACTTCATACAGCCTATAAATCTTTTCAAATCTCAGGCATTTTGAAGGTAGGCCGGCAACAGTAAATGTTAAAAATAGACCTGGCCTTATATTTTTTCATTCGAGGCTCGTTATATTTGTGTCCAATGAAATGGCGATTGGAGATGAATCACTTTTATCTCGATTAAATATTGTTCAGTCCAATTGCCATATTGGGCATTGTTTGTCTGTGAAGGGACACTTCGTCGTCCCCGTGTAGTCCGGAGACGCCGGTATGGGATATATCGTCCGATTAAGCGTCGTGTTATTCACAGGCAGAGACGATGGAATCGTAGGCGCCTGCCTATGACATCATCTATTACTTTGGGGAAGATGTGCCTTTGGCGAACGCAGTTTGTGGAAACTGTTAATGTTGAATTTAATTATGGTAGTAAAACAGATATTGTTGATGGGAAATTTGATACATATTCCGTTCAATTGTCTGCTTTTAGACATTCAAATATTAAGGATTAAATTTTTTTTTTTTTTTGCTAAGAAATATCAGAATGTAAATATTAACAAATTATTACAAATGCTAGTAACGTAGGTTTGCCTTTCCTTAATCTATCTTCTAAGATAAGTCCTAGAGTCAGTATTGCCTCAAGTGTTCCAACTTTTCTACGGAATCCAAACTGATCTTCCCCGAGGTCGTCTTCTACCAGTTTTTTTTTCCATTCGTCTTTAAAGAATTCGTGTTAGCATTTTGCAGCCGTGACTTATTAAACTGATAGTTCGGTAATTTTCACATCTGTCAACAACTGCTTTCTTTGGGATTAGAATTATTACGTTATTCTTGAAGTCTGAGGGTATTTCGCCTGTCTCATACATCTTGCTCACCAGATGGTAGTTTTGTCAGGGCTGGCTCTCCCAAGGCTATCAGTAGTTCTAATGGAATGTTGTCTACTCCCGGGGCCTTGTTTCGACTTAGGTCTTTCAGTGCTCTGTCAAACTCTTCACGCAGTATCATATCTCCCATTTCATCTTTATCTACATCCGTTTCCATTTCCATAATATTCTCAAGTACGTCGCCCTTGTACAGACCCTATAAGACTCCTTCCACCTTACTGTTTTCCCTTCTTTGCTTAGAGCTGGGTTTCCATCGGAGTTCTTGATATTCATACAAGCGGTTCTCCTTTCTCCAAAGGTCTCTTTAACTTTCCCGTATGTAGTATCTATCTTACCCCTAGTTATATATGCCTCTACATCCTTGCATTTGTCCTCTAGTCATCCCTGCCTAGCCATTTTGCACTTCCTGTCGATCTCATTTTTGAGACGTTTGTATTCCTTTTTGCCTGCTTCATTTACTACATTTTTATATTTTCTCCTTTCATCAATTATATTCCATATATCTTCTGTCACCGAAGGATTTCTACTATCCCTCGTCTTTTTAGCTACTTGATCCATTGCTGCATTCACTATTTCATGTCTCAAAGCTACCCATTCTTCTTCTACTGTATTTCTTTCCGTCATTCCTGTAAATCCCTGCATATGGGAATTAATTCATTGAATGTCATGTCACTTCATAGTTCAAATGGCTCTGAACTATATGGCACTTAACATCTCTGGTCATCAGTCCCCTAGAACTTAGAACTACTTAAACCTAACTAACCTAAGGACATCACACACATCCATGCCCGAGGCAGGATTCGAACCTGCGACCGTAGCAGTCGCGCGGTTCCGGACTGAGCGCCTAGAACCGCGAGACCACCGCGGCTGGCCTTATATCACTTCCTACATGCGCTTTATACATGTGTTGTCAATTCATATTGTGTTGTTTGAAGGTGATAATGTTTATTATTGCATACCACGTGGATTCTTTGTGCTTGATGTCTTCCCTGACAGTGATGGCATCTTCAAGCACTATAACCGTCCATGTCCGTATCGTGCAGTAGTAGTTTGAGAACCGTTGTAGTGAGTTCACGTTGATGTTTCGACTACTATTTTGCCTGACCTGAGCGTGATGGAGCACAAATAGCATTCCATGGGGCACGAAATTTACGGGATATGCATGACTTGTGCATGTACATCTGATGCCACATATCTCTGGAAACCTACTAATGACTTGACCCCAAGCCAATAGAATCGTCTGAGGTCTCACAACACACTATTAATGGTGGTCGTAACCTTTCATCTCATCAGTGTATGGCACATATATTCCATAAGCCACAGTACACTGGGGTAGCATGGTATGAAATATAAGCCTAACTCTGGAATGCTTGCAGCAATGTCAACTAAGCGTATTGCATTTGTTGTTGTTGTTGTTATTGTTGTTGTTGTTGTTCTTCTTCTTCTTCTTCTTCTTCTCCTGCTTCTCAATCTTTGCCTTTTCCCAAAGTCATAATGTTACTTCGTGGCTAGATGTCCTTCTGGAGGCCACCACTCCTCCCACAAAGGAATCTCCACACCCCATCTGCCTGCGTCTAGAGTAAATCTCATGTACAAGTGTGAGAATGCTTTCAAAAATGTTTGCTTAGGGTGTTTCTGAGGCAGGACGTGGATACCAGCTCTGAATTCACCTTGTTTGATGTGGAAAACTACCTAAAAGCCACATCCTTTCCTGCCCTCCAACATTCGTCGTTAACACGCGAGACAGAATCGATCTGGCGCTGGCTCGCCTCCCAGAACCATAAAAGCAGTGCTCTACTGCGCTCGGCTAACCGAGCGGGTACATGCGTTGGATAAAATTGTACTAAATTAGGAGACGTATAACAGTCCTACCTTTAGGGATTTGGGTAATGGAGGCAAATATTCTGGAACGCATAGAGAAATTTTACTGAGACTCACAACATATAACTATGTGTACTAGGTCTACAACCTTGAGACCGAGCGAGGTGCCGCAGTGGTTAGACACTGGACTCGCATTCGGGAGGACGACGGTTCAATCCCGCGTCCGGCCATCCTGATTTAGGTTTTCCGTGATTTCCCTAAATCGCTCCAGGCAAATGCCGGGATGGTTCCTTTCAGAGGGCACGGCCGACTTCCTTCCCCGTCCTTCCCTAACCCGATGAGACCGATGACCTCGCTGTCTGGTCTCCTTCCCCAAAACCAACCAACCAATCTACAACCTTGCTTCCGAAGTTTCGCATTAGATAGTAGTAGTGACAATTGGTGGTGCTGTGGTAGGTCGTAAGTGCCATACAATAAGCTTAGACATTTGTAAAGATAACGCCATCAATTTATTAGTGGATATATGATTGCATATAAAGCTATTCTCAATTGAATATGTCAGCTTACGAGCCCCAGTTCTCGTAATTTGCTTTAACATTAAGAAATCTTCCACTGAGGCTAATAAAATGCTGGGTAACACTTATGGTTAAGAAGGTGCAGAGATTGGTTTTAACGCTTCAATAACGGTGAGTTTGACGTCGAAGAGTAGCGTGGCGGTGGAAGAGAGAAGGCTTACGAAGCTACTGAAGCCGACGAAAATGGTCACAGGAGATCGTTATCAAAAGCAATTGAAACGTTTGAGTCCAGCACTGAAAGCCAGATCGTACGATACAGCGCTAGACATGAGAAAGTGATTTTCCAGCATGACAGTGGGCGACTCTATGTCGCAAAACTTTTCGAAACATGCTTGGGAACGTTTCAATTGGAGGTCCTGCTCCACCTCCCGTACTTTCCAGAAGTTGCTCTCTCAGATTACCAGCTTTTTCGATCAGTGGCACACGGCCTGGCTGACGAGCACTTCCGGTCATATGAACAAATGTAAAATTGAATCGATTCGTGGTACTACTTCTTCGATGATCGTCCCCGTAAGCGAGTGATTCCTGTTGCGCTACAGTTTTAGCATAGTATTAAGATATATGGCACGCGGCTTCTCATGCACGTTCACTATACCAAAGCCCCCTTCTCGCCCTGGGAGCGTAAGCGTATTGTACTTATCTGAAAGAGCTGTCCCAGGCTTACATAGTACACAAAAGCCGCCTGAAACCTCATAGCCATCGTGCGGGTCAAGGATTCTCAGGTGGCACATCTTGGGAGCGAGATAAAGGTTGACGAATGACACTCGCTGCAGCATATCCATCGACCGTGGGGCGTTTAGTCGTACTGAAGTGCGGACTCTTCCGCCGTGGGATTTGTATAGTGCCCGAAAGATGGGAGAACTAATAAAGTAGTAGCCAGCGATGGCAAATGCTTTGAATCATACATTTTTGTAAATTTTTCACAATAAAGTCTCGAACTTCGAAAAAAAACGGCGAAATCAAAGTTGTGGAACTAATGTAAGAACATATCAAAATAGTAGCCAGCGATGGCCGTTACTTTGAATCGTAAATTTTTGCAAATGTTTCACAATAAAGCCTCGAATTTCGAGGAAAACAGCGGAAGCAAAGTTTTAGAGCTAGTGGAAGAACATACTAAAGTAGTGGCCAGCGATGGCGAATACTTTGTTTCAATTGTAAATTTTTTGTAGATTCTTTCACAATAAAGCCCCGAACTTCGAAAAAAAATGGCAGAAGCAAAGTTGTAGAGCTAACAGGAAAAAATGGGGTGGTAAGCGGTGGCGAGCAATGGGAAGGATGTGACATTAAAAAACAATAGAAAATAACTGATGTTAGTGGCAAAGCGACAGTTTTTTGTATTGTTACCCTCAAGGAAGACAATCCTGATGATACGTCAACACAAGTAGTGTGATGGGAAACATATCACTAAGAATAATTATAACGTCTACATAAAACTTAAACAGGCTGAGTTTCATTCCGTATCCTGACCAATACAGAATATACACTCCTGGAAATGGAAAAAAGAACACATTGACACCGGTGTGTCAGACCCACCATACTTGCTCCGCACACTGCGAGAGGGCTGTACAAGCAATGATCACACGCACGGCACAGCGGACACACCAGGAACCGCGGTGTTGGCCGTCGAATGGCGCTAGCTGCGCAGCATTTGTGCACCGCCGCCGTCAGTGTCAGCCAGTTTGCCGTGGCATACGGAGCTCCATCGCAGTCTTTAACACTAGTAGCATGCCGCGACAGCGTGGACGTGAACCGTATGTGCAGTTGACGGACTTTGAGAGAGGGCGTATAGTGGGCATGCGGGAGGCCGGGTGGACGTACCGCCGAATTGCTCAACATGTGAGGCGTGAGGTCTCCACAATACATCGATGTTGTCGCCAGTGGTCGGCGGAAGGTGCACGTGCCCGTCGACCTGGGACCGGACCGCAGCGACGCACGGATGCACGCCAAGAGCGTAGGATCCTACGCAGTGCCGTAGGGGACCGCACCGCCACTTCCCAGCAAATTAGGGACACTGTTGCTCCTGGGGTATCGGCGAGGACCATTCCCAACCGTCTCCATGAAGCTGGGCTACGGTCCCGCACACCGTTAGGCCGTCTTCCGCTCACGCCCCAACATCGTGCAGCCCGCCTCCAGTGGTGTCGCGACAGGCGTGAATGGAGGGACGAATGGAGACGTGTCGTCTTCAGCGATGAGAGTCGCTTCTGCCTAGGTGCCAAAGATGGTCGTATGCGTGTTTGGCGCCGTGCAGGTGAGCGCCACAATCAGGACTGCATACGACCGAGGCACACAGGGCCAACACCCGGCATCATGGTGTGGGGAGCGGTCTCCTACACTGGCCGTACACCACTGGTGATCGTCGAGGGGACACTGAATAGTGCACGGTACATCCAAACCGTCATCGAACCCATCGTTCTACCATTCCTAGACCGGCAAGGGAACTTGCTGTTCCAACAGGACAATGCACGTCCGCATGTATCCCGTGCCACCCAACGTGCTCTAGAAGGTGTAAGTCAACTACCCTGGCCAGCATGATCTCCGGATCTGTCCCCCATTGAGCATGTTTGGGACTGGATGAAGCGTCGTCTCACGCGGTCTGCACGTTCAGCACGAACGCTGGTCCAACTGAGGCGCCAGGTGGAAATGGCATGGCAAGCCGTTCCACAGGACTACATCCAGCATCTCTACGATCGTCTCCATGGGAGAATAGCAGCCTGCATTGCTGCGAAAGGTGGATATACACTGTACTAGTGCCGACATTGTGCATGCTCTGTTGCCTGTGTCTATGTGCCTGTGGTTCTGTCAGTGTGATCATGTGATGTATCTGACCCCAGGAATGTGTCAATAAAGTTTCCCCTTCCTGGGACAATGAATTCACGGTGTTCTTATTTCAATTTCCAGGAGTGTAGATTAAATAAGAATTAGATGTACAACAACGCTGCACCTTATAGGTTTATACACATGAAACAACTACGTAATCTGCCTAGTTGGATGGTATAGCATCTCTGTAGCTCGTTGTAATCAACCGACAATAACGCAGCGGTGAGCATTTGCGGTATTTTAATCTTCCCTGTAGATTCATATAAGATAAACGATTGACAATGTGGAGTGTAACGACATTTCAGTGTTGCAGCTTTCCAGCGTCGACAGCAGTGCGTTGAAACAAAACGGCTGCGTCGTACATTGATTAAATGGAAAAATCGATGTCCTTCAATTTTCAAATGGAGTTGCTTTGTTTGTGTTTCGCACGGTCGTTACGACCAGCACGAAACAGTGCGAACAGCGGCTGAGACGTGTGGAATGGTGACGTGTGACGCATTTATGTCGACACCAGCGTATCTGTATATAGCGCAATTCGAGTGCCATCGACTAAGTGACGTAGTATGTGTACACTGCCTGTGTCTGCTTGCGTCACTGCTGATAGCACGGCAGTGACATTGAATTCTGCACGGACTTTTCCGCTTCCACTGAAGTGATCAGAGATAAATCTCTTTCACTTTTTCTGGCACCAACAGCAATTTCCTCGCTATATGTAAGAACATACGCTGATTCCTTTCTTCTTTTTTCCTTTCTTTCCTATGGCAAGCGCCTTGTCAACCGTATTCCTGCTCCATAAACCTCAACCATTTCTTTCTGTTTAATGCGTTGGTTGTCCATACAGTGTTCGTATCTACGCTTGCCACATCATGCCAGGTGTTGTTCCGTCATACGTTTCTGAGACTTCTTCCTCCTTGTGTTCAATCTATTTTTCTATAAAAATTCGAAAAACTTTTTATAACCAAGATCGCATTAATTTGTTATTGACAATCGATTTCTGAAACTATCATCTTATGATCTTCAAAAAAAATTTTGATATATAATGTTCCATGTTTACCACACCGCTAAGGCATAGCATTTTACACGTAGGTTTGTCAAAATTAAAACCATTTGCAGATAGCAACAATCTTGTGCAACTTGGAATGTTCACTCACGTAGCACTCGAATCAGCCGTGTTACCTTTTAAAATGCGTGATATGTAGTACTGTTGCACATTTGTGCAAATGTTTACATTTACATGACATGCTACATACATCATGGATACACCTCAGTTGTAGTACGCAGTGCAGTTGCACATGACGAGCTGAGCTTCGCAATATGTTTCCGGAACTGATATTGATTTTTATGGGGGAGACTTTCGTTCTCCAAAAATTTCATAGTTCGTGAGAACAGCAAATGTTCCATAACGCTACAACAGACTGACGTCAGCGAGATAGGCCTAGCATAAAATTCTATAGAAAATTGGAGTTTCTCATATTGAGAACTTGGAAGCAATGATCTATATTTAACTTAAAAAACGTTTTATATCCAAGATACACAGTGGTGTAGAATTCAGTTTTAGGTTAATGCTGTATTCCTAGATTTCAGGACGGCACTTGACATCGTCCTGCAGTGCCGTTTAGTGAAAAGAAAAAGAAAAAGAAAAACGAGCTTACCGGGTATAGTACCAGCTTTGCGACTGGATTCGAGACTTCCTTGCATAGAGAACTCAACACGTCACTCTTTTTTTTCCTTTGCGTTATGAGTCTTCTGACTGGTTCGATGCGGTCCGCCACGAATTCCTCTCCTGTGCCAATCTCTTCCTCTCAGAGTAGCACTTGCAACCTACGTCCTCCACTATTTGCTGGGTGTATTCCAATATCTGTCTTCCTCTACAGTTTTTGCTCTCTATAGCCCCTCTAGTACCATGGAAATCATTTCCTGATGTCGTAACAGGTGTCCTATCATCATGTCCCCGCCCCTTGTCAGTTTTTTCCACATATTCCTTTCCTCTCCGATTCTGTGCAGAAACTCCTCATTCCTTACCTTATCAGTGCACCTAATTTTCAACATTCGTCTGTAGCACCACATCTCAAATGCTTCGATTCTCCTCTGTTCCGATTTTCCCACACGAAATATTTCACTACCATACAATGGTGAGCTCCAAACGTACATGCTCAGACATTTTTTCCTCAAATTAAGGCCTAATTTTTACAATAGCCTTTTTCGCCACTGCTATTCTGCTTTTGATGTCCTCCTTGCTCTGTCCGACATTCATTATTTTGCTGCCTTGGTATCAGAATTCCTTAACTTCATCTACTTCGTGACTATCAATCCTGATGTTAAGTTTCTCGCTGTTCTCATTTCCGCTGCTTCTCGTTACTTTTGTCTTTCTTCGATTTACTCACTGGACTGTTCATTCCATTCAGCAGATCATGTAATTCTTCTTCACTTCCACTCAGGTTAACTATGTCATCAGCGAATAGTATCACTGATATCCTTTTACCTTGAATTTTATTTTCGCTCCTGAACCTTTCTTTTACTTCCGTCATTGCTTCCTCGATATACAGACTGAACAGTAGGGGCCAAAAACTACATTCTTGTCTTACACCCTTTTTAACCCGAGAATGACGTTCTTGCTCGTCCACTCTTATTATTCCCTCTTGGCTATTGAAAATATTGTAAATTACCCGTCTCACCCTATAGCTTACCCCTATTTTTCTCAGAATTTCGAACATCTTGCACCATTTTACATTGTCGAACGTTTTTTCCGGGTCGACAAATCCTATGAGCGTGTCTTGATTTTTCTTTAGTCTTGCTTCCATTATTGACCGCAACGTCAGAATTGCCTCTCTCGTGCCTCTGCTTTTCCTAAAGCCAAACTGATCGTCATCTAGTGCATCCTCAATTTTCTTTTCCATTCTTGTGTATATTATTCTTGTACACAACTTGGATGCATGAGCTGTTAAGCTGATTGTGCAGTAATACTCGCACTTGTCAGCTCTTGCAGTTTTCGGAATTGTGTGGTTGACATTTTTCCGAAAGTCAGATGTTATGTCGCCAGCGTGTCGTCGTCCTAAGTTCCTATGGGACGAAACTGCTGAGGTCATCGGTCACACCAACGAGAATACTCGTTTTGTTGCCACTTCCCTCAGTGACTTTAGAAATTCTGTGGGAATGTTATCTGTCCCTTACGTCTTATTTGTTCTTAAGTCCTCCAAAGCTCTCGTAAATTCTGGTTCTAATACTGGATCCTTCTACCACATCAGAGAAATCTTCCCCCTCATAGAAGCCTTCGATATACTCTGTCCACCTATCCGTTTTCTCGTCTGCATTTAACAAAGGAATACCCGTTGCACTCTTAATGTTTCCTACATGCTGATCAGTCCTTCCGACAGTTATTTCTTTTCCGAGGTCTTCACATTTTTCCTGCAGCCATTTCATCTTAGCTCCCCGGCACTTCCTATTTATTTCATTCCTCAGCGACTTTCATTTATGTATTCCTGAATTTCCCTGAACATTTTGTATTTTGTTCTTTCATCGATCAGTTATTTCTTCTACTGCCCACGGTATCTTCGAAGCTACCTTCTTTGATTCTATGCTTTTCTTTCCAGCTTCTGTGATACTCCTTTCTAGAGATGTCCATTCCTCTTCAGCTGTACTTCCTATTGAACTATTCCTTACTGCTGTATCTACAGCTTCAGAGAACTTAAGTTCTATCTCGTCTTTCCTTAGTACTTCCGCATCCGATATCTTTGCATATTGATTCTTCATGACTAATCTCTTAGACTTCAGCTTACTCTTCATCAGTACTACATTGTGATCTAAGTCTGTAACTGCTCCTGTGTACACCTTACAATCCAGTATCTGATTTCGGAATCTCTGTCTGATCATGATGTAGTCTAACTGAAATATCCCGTTTCACATGACGTTTTCCGAGTATACCTCCTCCTCTTGTGATTCTAGAACAGAGTGTTCGCTATTAATAATTGAAATTTATTACAGAACACAATTAGTCTTTGTCATTCCTTGTCCCAAACCCATATTCACTTGTAAGCTTTTCTTCTACCCCTTCCGCTACAACTACATTCCAATACCCATGATTATTAGATTTTTATCTCGCTTCATTGTTGTCGATGTTGGTCTGCTGTCGATTCTGACAAGAACAACCCTATCACTGAACTGTTCACAGTAACACACTCTGTCCTGTCTTCCTATTGATAACGAGTCCTACTCTCATTATTCCATTTGCTGCTACTGTTGATATTACCCTATGCTCACCTGAGCAGAAATCCTTGTTTTCTTTCCATTTCACCTCACTGACCCCCGCTATATCTAGACTGTGCCTTTGAATTTCCATTTTCAGATTTTCTAGCTACCCTACGACGTTCAAGCTTCTGACATTCCACCCCCCGACTCGGAGAACGTCATTCTTCCGTTAGTTATTCAATCTTTTTCTCATGGTCACCTCCCCTTTGGCAGTCTCCTGCCGGGGATCCGAGTGGGGACTATTGCGGAATGTTTTGCCAATGGCGAGATCATCATGACACTTTTTCAATCCTAGGCCACTTGTCCTGTGGACACACGTTGTATGTCTTTAATGCAGTGGTTTCCACTGCCTTCTGCATCCTCGTGCCGTTGATCATTGCTGATTATTCCGCCTTTAGGGGCAGTTTCCCACCCCTGGGACAAGAGAGTGCTATGCACTTCTGTCTTTTAGACGAGACCGCTGATAGAATGATAGTGACTTCTTATTCCAGAAGTCTTCGGCCGCAAGGGCTGATTATTAACCAAAATTTAACCCGAAACCGAGGACGTTCTGATTAGTACTCAAAGACGCTACCCCAAGACCACGGGTGGATATTCTCTTAACCGACCAAAATCGACAGATGGACAGTAATTAAACAGTACCGAAGGAAGTGTGATATTGTTTGCAGTACATATACATTACCTTTTAGAAAATGTCGGAAGCTCCATAATGCTATTCGCAGATGATGATGTTTTCTACAAGGAGGTAGCAACACCAGAGGGCCATAGCGATTCGCAAAAGGACCCGCAGGGGATTGGTGAATGTTGCAGGGACTGGCAGTTGACCCTGAACGTAAATAAAAGTAACATACTGCGGATTTCCATGTCCATTATAATTATCCGGGCTGTTATGCCGTAATCGGTTGAAGAATTCTGTGTCAATTCCCAAAGTTTCGTCCCCGTCTGCGGAGGGCATCATCAAGGGGGTCTGTAGCTCGATGGAAGGTCCAACACACCCACTGACTCGCTACTGACTGAGCGCAGTTTTGCGCCCTAAAAACTCTGCGACCTACACAGTGAAGACACCGCACCCAACAAGATAATATGAAATGTTACGATAAAGCTAAGCTACAGAAACTAATGAACATCTGAATTTAAACAGTAGTGCCACAATAAAGCAAAATACATCGGTGATATAACTCACACAGACACAATGAGAAAGGCTTCCATCAAACTATAGAATGAAACTCAAAAAATGGCTCTGAGCACTATGGGACTTAACTTCTAAGGTCATCGGTCCCCTAGAACTTAGAACTACTTAAGCCTAACTAACCTAAGGACATCACACACATCCATGCCCGAGGCAGGATTCGAACTTGCGACCGCAGCGGTCGCGCGGTTCCAGACTGTAGCGCCTAGAACCGCTCGGTCACCTCGGTCAGCGGAATGAAACTAAGGGTCGCAATAAAATACTGTTTGTTATTAAGTTGCATTGAATAGGCAATACAAATAATTGTAAAGTGGACAAAGATTCAACTGAACTGCTAAGAACAGCTGGGTGGAATATGAATGAAGTAATACAATTAGCTATGTCTCCATAAACCACGAATGATTTCTGAATTCATTAACAAATTAAAGAAAAGACCGAGATAAGTACATATGAGCACTGGTTCTCTCTCCTAAGAGCATGCTGAGTTCAAATACCTGATCGCATGAAGTAACTGTTGAAATCAAAATCATATCACTTAACAAAGAACTTAGCGTTCCCTCGTCATGGTGCACAGAAATACGGCTCATGCTTACCATTGTTCTAAATCTTAGGTGTAGAAAGTGGCAGCAGTGGTAGCTGAGAATTATAAATTTTTTGAGGTCCGGCATCTATGATCAGCCTTAGGATGAAGTCCTCCCTTTTTGCAATTCTAGGGCGAACACATCTTTCCCTCTGACGATTTTTCTCAAAATCTTCCTGGTTCTGTCAGCGCCGGATTATCGTTAACCAATCGTTATAGACCTCCCGAGCTTCGACCACCGAAAAATTTATAACAATAGCAACAGTCTCGCTTCTCCTTAAGAGTATGCTGTGTAATACATATTTTTCTTTTAGAGTAGGGCAGAAAGCCAAATTCCCTCCCAGTATGAAGGTGGTTTCACATTTCAGCCTACGATAGCGGCTGCACGTACTCACTTGCGAGCCTCCATCCCCGCAGCAAAAATAATTTTGGGGAACCAATCTAGCGCTCCGTTACAAAATCTATACATCAGTTACTGCTGCCCTCCTTTGTGTCCAAAAGATCCTTCTCGCTGCAGTGCCTCTTGTTATTCCGTCTCCTTGCAGATAGAAAGCATTCTTTACGCTGTTGCTCACATTGGAAGTTTACAGACCCCTGCTGAGTACCTTTAAGGTTGTATCATCAAACTTTGCTACGACCCCTAGAAACGTACCCATTTCAGGTTTCGTCAGTGCAGTAGAGCAAGTTGCAGCCTCACTTCCACCTAATGTGGCAGAGGAAGTCCGCCGAGAGACCTGCAGGGCCCTCACCAAGGCCAGGCCGCCGAAATCGAACATCACAACCGAGGAGAGGCTTGCACTCAAGAAACTACGGGAAGACAACAGCATTGTGGTACTGCCAGCAGACAAAGGGAACTCCACTGTCATCTTGCAGCGAGTGGATTATGATGAGAAAGTACGCCAACTTCTGGAGGACCCTGCATACAGAATTCTGGAGTGTGACCCCACGGACAAGGTGGCCAAGAAGACTAGTGCTCTCTTGAAGGAAACAGGGATGCCCGATAAGATCATCAGACAACTACGGGAAAAAGCGCCAGTGCCACCCAGACTGTATGGTCTGCCTAAAATACACAAGGAGGGTGTGCCCCTACGTCCTATTGTCAGTAATATTGGGGCACCTACGTACACAACAGCCAAGTACCTGAAAGGTCTCCTGGCTCCATATGTGGGGAAATGTATTCACCACATCCGCAACTCAGAAGATTTCCTGCAACGCCTCAAGCAACTGCACATCACAGATTCGGACATCATGGTTAGTTTTGATGTGGTATCGCTGTTCACCAGGGTCCCACTGAAGGACTCACTAGAACTGATTGCAGAGAAATTTGATGGTGCTCTGTTGGACCTGTTCAGTCATACACTGACATCAACGTATTTCCTGTACAGAAACCAATATTACGAGCAAACTGAAGGTGTAGCTATGGGCAGCCCACTGTCCCCTGTGGTTGCCAACATGTTTATGGAGAGTTTTGAGGAGAGGGCATTGGAGACAGCCACATTTAAACCCACATGCTTCTTTAGGTATGTGGATGACACCTTCGTGATCTGGCCACATGGGATGGACAGGCTCAATGAGTTTCTTGAACATCTTAACTCATGCCACCCTAATATCAAGTTCACCATGGAACTGGAGAAGAATGGCCAGCTGTCATTTCTGGATGTACTAGTCCAGAGGAAAGCAGATGGATCAATTGGCCACAGTGTGTACCGAAAACCTACACACACTGATTTATATCTGCAGGCCAGCAGTTGTCACCACCCTGCACAGAAGAATGGGGTTCTGAAGACTTTGGTCCACAGAGCACGTGCCCTATCAGACCAAGAGAATCTACCCATAGAGATAGAACATCTCAAAACAGTTTTCTCCAAGAATGGATACATGGACAGACAGATTGAGAGGGCACTCCGACCAGCCACTATACCACAGGTTCCTCAAGAAGACCAAGATGAAGCAAGGAAGGTGGCATATCTGCCCTATGCTGGCTCTATTTCTGCCAGAATCAGTAGGATCCTGCGTAAACACAATATAAAGTGTGTTTTCTGTCCATCCAACAAGATCGGGGGACTGCTGGGGAGTGTCAAAGACGACCTGGGGTTACGAAAACCAGGGATTTACAATATACCTTGTCAATGTGGCATGTCCTACATTGGCCAGACGACAAGAACTGTGGAGATCAGGTGCAAAGAACATCAGAGGCACACTAGATTAAGACAGGTGACTAAGTCAGCCATTGCTGAACACTGTCTAGAGCTAGATCATGCCATGAAGTATGAGGACACCAAGATTCTAGCACAAACACCCAGATTTTGGGACAGTGTCATAAGAGAATCGATTGAGATTAAAATGGCTGACGATCTTATGAATCGTGACACAGGGTACCAGCTAAGCAGAGCCTGGGATCCGGCTCTGGAATTGTTAAAGGAGCAACGGGGCCAGCTGCAACACTACACAAACAGAAGAACCAGAGACATGGAGATGGTAAACGAGCCCCTGACGGACTGCCAGGAGCACCAGACCGAAGATGGAACACCCAGAAGTGGGACTGGTGGGCGCGGACCGCAGAGGGAACATCCAGAGCCGCAGCAGATGAAAAACGGAGCGGCAACGCTCCAACAGGTCGTGGTGAGCGGGCGCGGACCGCAGGGGGAACGCCTGGTACCCCAGACCGTAGATGAAACCCCCAGGAGCGGGTTTGGTGGGCGCGGACCGCAGAGGGAACACCTAGAACCGCAGCGGACGGAAAACGGAGCAGCAACGCTCCAGCAGGTCACAGGGAATGGGCGCGGACCACAGAGGAAGCGCCTGCAGCCGTTGGTGGAGGGGGAAGTCCATAGGCATAAATACTGGACCAGGTCCACTCGAGGAGCAGTCTCAGGTCGCACCTGATGAAGGTCTCGAGCTACGTGACCGAAATATCGTGCAAGTACGACGCTGATATCCGGCAGAACACCCGACAACCCAAGATGTCATGAAATATGTTCATCATTTAAAAGACTTATTTAAGCACTCACACAAAAATTGCTAAGCTTATCACGCACAAACTATGTAGCAAATAAATATGTAAGTCCAGAGCTGCACCTATTCACACGTGAGTGGGCATATACACTGGTCAGCCAGATCATTATGACCACCTACCTAATAGCTGGTATGTTCATCTTTGGCACGGATAGAAGCAGTGAGGCCTTGGTAGGTCGCTGGAGGGAGCTGGCACTTCATCTGCACACACAAGTCACCTGATTCCCATAAATTCCGGGAAGGGGAGCGATGAGTCACGTTCAATCACACCCCAGATGTGTTCGATCGGGTTCAGATCTGGAGAGATTGGTGGCCAGCACATCAATTGGAACTCGCCTTTGTGTTTCTCGAACCATTCCATCTCAGTTCCTTGCCTTGTAACATGGTATCTTATGTTGGGGTGAAAAATGCCACTGCCGTCGGGAAACATGATCGTCATGAAGGTTCAAATGGTTCAAATGGCTCTGAGCACTATGGGACTTAACATCTATGGTCATCAGTCCCATAGAACTTAGAACTACTTAAACCTAACTAACCTAAGGACAGCACACAACACCCAGTCATCACTAGGCAGAGAAAATCCCTGACCCCGCCGGGAATCGAACCCGGGAACCCGGGCGTCATGAAGGGGTGTACGTGGTCTGCAACCAGGGTAAGTACTCCTTGGCCGTAATGGTGCCTTGCACGAGCTCCAATCGACCCATGGATGTTCACGTGAATGTTCCCCAGAGCATAATGGAGCCGATGCCAGCTTATCTCCGTGACGCAGTACTCATGTCAAGGAGTTGTTCCCCTGTCAGATGACGGATTCGCGTCCTTTCATCGGCATGATGAAGAAGATATCGGGATTCATCAGACCATGCAACGCTCTGCCACTGCGCCAACGTCCAATGCCGACGGTTATGAGGCCATTTCAGTTTTAGTTACCGATCTCGTGGTGTTAACAGTGACATATGCATGGGTAGTCGGCTGCGGAGGCAGTGTTCGGTGCATTGTGAGTTCAGGCGCACTCGTGATGCCCAGCATTAAAGTCTGATGTTAGTTTCTCTACAGTTTGCCGCCTGCCCTGTTTTACGAGCCTGCTCAGCCTACGACGTCCGACATCTTTAATGAGAGATAGCCGCCCAAGCCCACGACGCCTGTACGTGGTTTCATCTTGGTTTCTCCACGTGTTGACACTCACCACAGCACTCCTCGAACAGCCGATAAGTCGTGCAGTTTCCACACTGGACTCGCATTCGGGAGGACGACGGTTCAATCCCGTCTCCGGTCACCCTGATTTAGGTTTTCCGTGATTTCCCTAAATCGTTTCAGGCGAGTGCCGAGATGGTTCCTTTGAAAGGGCACGGCCGATTTCCTTCCCAATCCTTCCCTAACCAGAGCTTGCGCTCCGTCTCTAATGACCTCGTTGTCGACGGGACGTTAAACACTAACCACCACCACCTCGTGCAGTTTCCGGAATGTTCGTGCCGAGCCTCAGGGCCATCACAGTCTGCCCTCAGTCAAACTCAGATACATAGTCCGTCTTCCCCATTCTACACGCGGACAGCTCGCTCACGACTCTGTGGGCACCGTGCATGTGTCTGACTAGCAGTGTTTCCACGCCAGGTGACGCTGCCATCGCCTGGACGGGTTTATGTCGATAGTAGGTGGGTGGGCATAATGTTCTGGCTGGTCGGTGTAATGTTGAAGTATAAGCCAGCGCTCAGTCAAAATAATGCAAAGTCCCGTCGTGGTACGCGAAATGTTAAACTATGAATTCACACTCACACGGTAATATAGCCAATCTGACATCATATTTTAAGGAGAGGAAAGCACGTTTGTAAGATACCAGCCTCACAAATCGATCCCGCGCAAAAATTTGACCTTCTCAAAGTGTAGCTTTCGAACATTCACGTGCGCCGATTGTTTGTCACTCGCTCCGCCCCACTGCAGCCGCCTAGTGATGATGAGGTCCAATACTCCGAGGAGCGTAGGGGACGATGCGGAAGACCCGCATGGCCGTACTAGGCGAGGTCCTACTGGAGATGTTTTGCCATCGCCTTCCTCCGACCGTAAAGGGGATTCGATTATGATGCAGACGACACAACAACACCCAGTCATCTTGAGGCAGGAAAAAGTCCCTGACCCCGCCGTAAATCGATACCAGGACCCAGTGCGCGGGAAGGGAAAACGCTACCGCAATACCACAAGCTGAGCCGCCTAACACCGAAGCGCAAAGTGCCATACAGCGGAGTTCCTGTACATAATGTCGGTGAACCAACAAGTGATAGTGCTTTGTTCACTGTGTCAAAGTGCGTGTGTCCTAAACTATAGCTGGTGCCACAGATATCTTTGCTTTGAACACTTTTATGTAGCGATTCACAAGGCAGCGTAAGATAATGAAGTGGTTGTTGAGACATTAAAGAAGTAGCACAGAGCTATTTAATTATTGTCATCGCTGATGCGCATTTTTTTTTTTTTTTTACTGAAAAGCGGAGTTGCACAATTCTTCAACGTGACTGACTTTGCAAATCGTTAACCCCATTTCATAATAATTCTTCAGTTGCTAACGTTTATACATTTTGGCTTTGAAGTTCACATAATACGCAAACTCACGCACAAACTTCACGCACTTACTAGCTCAACATTATTTTAACGATGCTGCATATGTAGTATTGAAGATGTATATGTGTGATGTTGACGTTTTAAGGACTCTTTTCGCGTAAAGCAATACGTGTTCTCGAACAAGATTTCAAAACACGTTTGGCACACGTGACCGCTTCCTCCCTAATCTGCCCTCTTCCCCAACTTCCCGCAAATAGGAGGACGCTGGTTGTCACCTTGCCATGAAGATCTTCGCGAGGCTGCACTGCGGAGGAGCGATGGACAAACAACCGGTGTTCGCGAAAGTTCAAAAGCTGCACATTCACCAGGTCGTAACTGCGCACCATCAAAATTATGGCGAGAAACTTACGCAAGGGGTCGATTGATGGGGCTGTATCTTGCTAGTGTGCGTTTTTTCTCCTCAAAATTCTAGGTCAAGTTAATAGTGTTTCCTTGTCAGTCTACTCCGTGCCTTCGAGAAATACGCTTCCTTGCGTCTCCACACGGAAAACTAAAATTTGCTGACGCTGGTTCTACATTGCAGGTCGTGCGGTTAGTACGTATTATCATGATTTTATATCTTGTGCGGTGCAATATTGAACGAAAATTTTATTTGTTCTGTCTCTCATAGTTTAAAGGGAGAAATGAAACTGATGGTGACCTGACTAATCGAATTCGGTCATTAAATAAAGAAAAAGTTTGTGATCAAAGAGGGTTTCGGATTCCACAACTTTTCAACCACTGGGTCACAGTATTTTTCACATCTGCTCCACTATCTCTCACCCTACTGTAACTGTGTCTCAAGGCTCTCTCCTGTCCTCACTTGTTTACGTCCTTTACACTACCGGAATTCCCAAATTACCAACCTATTCCCTATCTCCTGCAATATGCTGACGACACCGCCTACCTAACTACTACCCACACACTCCAATTTTTCCACGTCTTCCTCCAGTGTAACTTGACTCTCTAGGTCGAGTGGTGTAATACTTGGGAAGTCCAATTAAATCTACAAAACAGCCAATCCACGATCACTGGTCGCATCACTCGGCGTTTCCATCGTCCATAGTTCCACCACTCCATCTACAAACAGTCCACCTCTTTGACTAATGCGACAATTTATTTAGGACTAACCGTTGACAGGTAGCTATCGTAGAATGGACATTTCCTTAACTTAAAAAACAAAACCAGAAGCCGACTAAAACAATCGAAACTGCTAACAGACCGCAAATTGCATCTTCATCCTTGTACGTTATCCTCGCTACAACCCTTTCATCCTCCCAATCTCATGCCGACACTGCCTGAATCTCCGCCTCCCCTTAGTTCTACAAACACTTGAAATCCTGGAAAGACATACACTCCACCTCGCCCTCTGCATCCACCTACCTTTCTCAACGCGCATCCTAAATCACTCACTTCCTCCACCTTCTCTTCTGAATCATTTGCGCACCCAACACATTAATCGCAAAACTCAGGCCAAGTATCTAATATCCTACCCACTAAACCACTGTTGTGCCACTGCATCCATACCCCACCTTCCATGCACTTTCATGTATTATCCATCCTCTCCCATCGGAACCTGAACCAACTTCCACTTCGCAATGATGGAGTCCTTCCTGAAGTAAACCATTCTATCATAATCACAACTCCTCACCTCACGCCATCGTTCCATTTTCCACCGTCCCTCTTCCTTCCCTAAATGACTTTTAGTCGCTGTCTGGTTCCACAGATCTCCATGGTCATATTCGTCGATCCACCTCCATCATTATAATTTTCATGCAGCACCAGCGTCACTATTATTTTTTAACTGCAATATAAAATTTTCTAAAAAATTTAAAAATCGTAAAAATTGTCCGCGATTGTGTATTTTTTAAACATTATGTATTTTCATCTGTTTTTATGCGTTTTACATCTTCTTTTAAATATATACAAACATCGGCTGAAGAGCGGTTTTTATCTGTTGCCTGCCTGCCCCCTCGTGGTGAAATAATAACAGTAAAGAGGAAGAAGTATTTGTCTATCTTCGAAGGCTCACTTGAGGATGAATGGTAGGTGCTCACTCGAGAGTCGAAATATAATGCAGCGAAGTGAATGACAACCAGCTGCAATCCAGAAATTTCTTTGACTATCCTAAACGTTACTTACATCGGCACAGACCTTGCCACTCCAAGCGTCTCCCGTGAATAGACCCTGAGCACACACATCCATGCCTCTTTGCTTTCGCTATGACCTCAAGTGCTACCCAATCCGACGGTTTTAATAAAACGACCATTCAAATTTAAAACTAACTGCATATATGTAAGCAATGGTCCGAAAGAATCAGCGTTCGTTGTCGGTGATTTTCTGAACTCGCATGATAAAATGTACACAAAAGGACATGAATTATTAATTAAAATGTAAATCACGCACACATGTGCTTTTCATGTAAAACAATAGTAATACATTAAATAAATTGGTATGAATATAAGTATCCAGTTTAAATGAAGCGTCATTCCGCGCTCTATTCGTTGGTGCTTGCTTAACATAAATTCCTTGTACCGTTTTTTAATATTTCGTGATTCACGGCCATTTCACTAATCGGTAAGTTACATACGAAATTAACTTCATCTACACTCCTGGAAATTGAAATAAGAACACCGTGAATTCATTGTCATAGGAAGGGGAAACTTTATTGACACATTCCTGGGGTCAGATACATCACATGATCACACTGACAGAACCACAGGCACATAGACACAGGCAACAGAGCATGCACAATGTCGGCACTAGTACAGTGTATATCCACCTTTCGCAGCAATGCAGGCTGCTATTCTCCCATGGAGACGATCGTAGAGATGCTGGATGTAGTCCTGTGGAACGGCTGGCCATGCCATTTCCACCTGGCGCCTCAGTTGGACCAGCGTTCGTGCTGGACGTGCAGACCGCGTGAGACGACGCTTCATCCAGTCCCAAACATGCTCAATGGGGGACAGATCCGGAGATCTTGCTGGCCAGGGTAGTTGACTTACACCTTCTAGAGCACGTTGGGTGGCACGGGATACATGCGGATGTGCATTGTCCTGTTGGAACAGCAAGTTCCCTTGCCGGTCTAGGAATGGTAGAACGATGGGTTCGATGACGGTTTGGATGTACCGTGCACTATTCAGTGTCCCCTCGACGATCACCAGTGGTGTACGGCCAGTGTAGGAGATCGCTCCCCACACCATAATGCCGGGTGTTGCCCCTGTGTGCCTCGGTCGTATGCGGTCCTGATTGTGGCGCTCACCTGCACGGCGCCAAACACGCATACGACCATCATTGGCACCAAGGCAGAAGCGACTCTCATCGCTGAAGACGACACGTCTCCATTCGTCCCTCTATTCACACCTGTCGCGACACCACTGGAGGCGGGCTGCACGATGTTGGGGCGTGAGCGGAAGACGGCCTAACGGTCCAGGAGCAACAGTGTCCTTAATTTGCTGGAAAGTGGCGGTGCGGTCCCCTACGGCACTGCGTAGGATCCTACGGTCTTGGCGGGCATCCGTGCGTCGCTGCGGTCCGGTCCCAGGTCGACGGGCACGTGCACCTTCCGCCGACCACTGGCGACAACATCGATGTACTGTGGAGACCTCACGCCTCACGTGTTGAGCAATTCGCCGGTACGTGCACCCGGCCTCCCGCATGCCCACTATACGCCCTCGCTCAAAGTCCGGCATGCTACCAGTGTTAAAGACTGCGATGGAGCTCCGTATGCCACGGCAAACTGGCTGACACTGACGGCGGCGGTGCACAAATGCTGCGCAGCTAGCGCCATTCGACGGCCAACACCGCGGTTCCTGGTGTGTCCGCTGTGCCGTGCGTGTGATCATTGCTTGTACAGCCCTCTCGCAGTGTCCGGAGCAATATGGTGGGTCTGACACACCGGTGTCAATGTGTTCTTCTTTCCATTTCCAGGAGTGTATGAATTTATACAGGGACGGGCAAATAAAAGTGGTCCAGAGAACAGAGTCCGAGGGTACAAAGGAACACAGCAGAGGAAAGGAAATACAGTACTAACCTGACTATAGCAGATGTTGAAAGTGACCACCATTCATTTCTTGGCACTTTTGGGTCCTAGTCAGCAAGCTGCTGAAGGCGTATTGAAGCTGGACCGCTGTAATTTCTGCAGTCTCATCCGAAATGTTCTTCTGTAGTTCGTGAAGACTATGAGGGTTGTTGCGATACACCTTAGACTTGAGGGTTCCCCACACAAAGAAATCGCACACTGACAGATCAGGTGACCTGGGCGGCCAGCTAGGGCCGCGACCAGGGTGATCTCTGCTGACAACTCTGCCAGGTGTGAAGACTGTACATGTGCTCCAAGGCTCGGCCGACAGTATGGGCAGTTGCTCCATGTTGTTGGAAGTAACTGCAGGTCTTTTCGTCCTCCGTTAATGCTGCCACAAATGGTTTTAAAATGTTGGCAATGTAACGCGCCGAAGTCAGCGTCTGATGAAAGAAGATGGGACCAATAGTGCGGCGTGTGCAGTGTCTGCACACTAAACCCGAACCTTCTGATCATGCAAAGGAGTTTCGTGGAAGTTTTGCGGAATCTCCGCTACCCATAACCTGTGATTCTCTGAGTTGACATAACGACTCAGGTGAAACCAGGCTTCATCAGACATAAAGAAAACGAAAGCAGAAAGGTGGAAGGAGTATATAGAGGGTCTTTACAAGGGCGATGTACTTGAGGACAATATTATGGAAAATGAAGAGGATGTAGATGAAGATGAA
Organism: Schistocerca americana; assembly: GCF_021461395.2. NCBI lineage: Eukaryota > Metazoa > Arthropoda > Insecta > Orthoptera > Acrididae > Schistocerca > Schistocerca americana. The sequence continues at coordinate 649,988,832 of NC_060122.1, forward strand.
ATGGGAGATATGATACTGCGTGAAGAGTTTGACAGAGCACTGAGAGACCTGAGTCGAAACAAGTCCCCGGGAGTAGACAACATTCCATTAGAACTACTGACAGCCTTGGGGGAGCCAGTCCTGACAAAACTCTACCATCTGGTGAGCAAGATATATGAGACAGGCGAAATACCCTCAGACTTCAAGAAGAATATAATAATTCCAATCCCAAAGAAAGCAGGTGTTGACAGATGTGAAAATTACCGAACTATCAGTTTAATAAGTCACGGCTGCAAAATACTAACACGAATTCTTTACAGACGAATGGAAAAACTAGTAGAAGCCGAGCTCGGGGAAGATCAGTTTGGCTTCCGTAGAAATATAGGAACACGTGAGGCAATATTGACCCTACGACTTATCTTAGAAGCTAGATTAAGGAAAGGCAAACCTACGTTTCTAGCATTTGTAGACTTAGAGAAAGCTTTTGACAATGTTGACTGGAACACTCTCTTTCAAATTCTAAAGGTGGCAGGGGTAAAATACAGGAATCGAAAGGCTATTTACAACTTGTACAGAAATCAGATGGCAGTTATAAGAGTCGAAGGACATGAAAGGGAAGCAGTGGTTGGGAAGGGAGTGAGACAGGGTTGTAGCCTGTCCCCGATGTTATTCAATCTGTATATTGAGTAAGCAGTGAAGGAAACAAAAGAAAAATTTGGAGTAGGTATTAGAATCCATGGAGAAGAAATAAAAACATTGAGGTTCGCCGATGACATTGTAATTCTATCAGAGACAGCAAAGGACTCAGAAGAGCAGTTGAACGGAATGGACAGTGTCTTGAGAGGAGGATATAAGATGAACATCAACAAAAGTAAAACGAGGATAATGGAATGTAGTCGAATAAAGTCGGGTGATGCTGAGGGAATTAGATTAGGAAATGAGACACTTAAAGTAGTAAAGGAGTTTTGCTATTTGGGGAGCAAAATAACTGATGATGGTCGAAGTAGAGAGGATATAAAATGTAGACTGGCAATGGCAAGGAAGGCGTTTCTGAAGAAGAGAAATTTGTTAACGTCGAGTATAGATTTAAATGTCAGGAAGCCGTTTCTGAAAGTATTTGTATGGAGTGTAGCCATGTATGGAAGTGAAACATGGACGATAAATAGTTTGGACAAGAAGAGAATAGAAGCTTTTGAAATGTGGTGCTACAGAAGAATGCTGAAGATTAGATGGGTAGATCACATAACTAATGAGGAGGTATTGAACAGGATTGGGGAAGAGAGAAATTTGCGGCACAACTTGACTAGTAGAAGGGATCGGTTGGTAGGACATGTTCTGAGGCATCAAGGGATCACCAATTTAGTATTGGAGGGCAGCCTGGAGGGTAAAAATCGTAGAGGGAGACCAAGAGATGAATACACTAAGCAGATTCAGAAGGATTTAGGTTGCAGTAGTTACTGGGAGATGAAGCAGCTTGCACAGGATAGAGTAGCATGGAGAGCTGCATCAAACCAATCTCAGGACTGAAGACCACAACAACAACAACAACAACAATGAAAAGATCCATGTCCAAGCCATTCATTGTTATCTCAGTGAACAGCCACTCATAATGCGGGAAGCACTGGGGAGCATCTGCTGGTTTTAATACATGAACAACAGACAGTCGGTAGGGATGCATGTGCGGGTCCAAGTCGAGTATGCCTCCGCATAATCGACATGATACGCCGGTCTCTTGCGACAGGCGTCGGGTTAATTTGGCAGGACACTGACAGCCACATTTTTCTGGTATGTGAGCGGGTTTCGGAATGTTTTTCGATTTGTTGACCCAGATCAGGTCTGACGGCATTTTCGGGCTAAGTGTTGCATGTCACTCTTTGCAGGCACTTTGACACCATTAAAATCCTCAGCAAGTAACTTTCCACAACGAACATCCGCTGCTCCACTGTGAGTATCACCGTCCCCTTTGCACTGCTCCACTCACACTGACACAGCCTGCACTACGCTCTGAACCGGTGTGTTCACGTGGCAGTTGTACATTCACGTCCAATAGCATCCACTCGTGCGGGCCAATTTTATTTTCCCCACCTTGAATTGTGAGATATAAATGGAAATTTTGAGTTAATGCTACGTGTATGGTGGACTGTGTGTAGTTGCACATTTGTGTAATCGTAAATTACTCAAATTTCCCCCAATTCTCGTTACGAATGACTGTTTAACGCGAGAATCTCCGCTGCACTAGCTGACTTCTCCAATCACAAATCAGCGAATAAGCAAAGAAATTGTCATTGGAGGGGCACTGAAATGCCATGCAGAGGTTAAGGGGACAAACTGCACTGAGAGGATCACAACAAATCGATGTTGTGACAGCTGTTACTCACGATTCACGCGTCAGACCAACAGAAATTGCAAGAGCCTCTGGAATACACCAGTCCAGCACTGTACTCATTTTGGGCATAAACAAATTCCATCCGTCTCAAGCTGATGCAGCTGAGGTTGGTTGGACATTAAAAGCAATGGAACGCAACGTTTGGCGTGCAATTATTCAGTACTACGAAACTGGTCCGAACTGTAAGAGCTGCTCAGAATTTCGTAGTGAAGTGCTACGGCTCTCCTAGAAAAAGTATAACTTGATGCACGTATTTGTAAGAAGTACGAGCACAATGTATGCTCGGCTCAATACTGACAAGGGTAGAATTCACCTAGCTCTTTCATTCAAGCTGGATCGGACGTGAAAGCGTTATAACGTGGCCTGCAAGGTCACCTGATTCATTGTCACTCGCGTTTTCTCTGGCATACGCTCACAGATGAATATTAATTACCGGTTATGACAAACCAAGAATTCCATATTTCGACATAATTGTCGTAAAGGAGTGTGACTATAAGTTAAATTTGTATACTTGAAAGGAGAGACAGCATTGGTCGTATATTTTTGTTTATTATCGCAAAATCGATTTTCGGTCAAGTGCTAGAAGTTAAAAATTTTTTCACATTACGATCAGAGAGTATAAAACAGAAAATCACAATTACATCTGCATATGAACATAACACTTGTTAGGAACATACATGTAATATATAACTTAAATTAGTAAGCACTGGTGTCAATAAGCTTACGGCGATCACATAGACTGAGGTCACTGTTTACATGCACTTGTTCAGCAGACCTCGGTGTGACGGGGCTTGACACGCCCTCTATGTGACATGTGTCACGTGAAGACATAGTATTACTGGTTTTGCGAGATATTAACACTAAATAACTGTTGTGCATTTGTGAATCGTGCAGTAATTCAAATTTAAAATGTCCGTACAACACATAGCAGACGAAGGGGGAAGGAAATATCTAAAATACATTGGCGTATTGTTTTTTTAAAAAAACAAACTTATAAAACATAAAACAGATCGATAATAAGTTGTCAGAGTGTAGGACATATAAAAGAGCAAAAGATAATGAAAAAGAATAATAAATGAATAACATGAAATGAGGTGTAACATAGGTTTTTAAAAAAAAACATAATACCCACCATCTGGCGTGGGAAGTTAGAAGTACAACGTTCGTAATTTACGTAAAATGTTACGTTAAGACTAAGGAGTCAAATATATAAAAAAATAATAACAGTACGAAACTGCCATTACTTAATAATTAAAATGCCGTGAAACACAATGTTCATTACAAAAATGTTTGTAGGTGTGGATAAACAATTTTGTTATCATACTCGTATTTAACCGACATGCTGATGTACGTCTCGTTTGTCCCTTTGGGCAAGCTAGCATTGTTATAACAGTGATTATAGGCTTCCGCATAAGCACTGGGTCAGAACCCATACATACATGACATCAAATATACACGGTTGCTTACTGTAAAACATAGCCCCATCATTTGGCGTGGGAGGTTAGAAGTACATCGTTCTTGATTTGCGTAAATATTACGTTGAAACTGAGAAGTCAAATATATAAAATAGTAATAGTACGAAAAAGCCACTAAGTAACAATTCATATGCCATTAAATAATATTAAACGTTTTGAGGGTGTAGAGTAACAATTTTGTTATCATATTTAATGGCGTGATAATGTACATATCATTCGTCCCATCACTGGTTGTACGCTTCCGCATAAGCACTGGGTCAGAACCCATAAGTACATTCACAGGTTAATAAAACAGTAATGAAGTTGCCAAGCAACCGGTTTTGAATATTAATAAACTAATTTGATTTTACATAACTTATAGTAGTAGTGGGACCCATATGAAATACAAGCAGATTTAAGAAGTACCTATAATTCTAATTGTGTATTTGAAATAAATTTGAAAATATAAGGTGCGAACAGGTAGTATACATCAAACATCGAGAAACCATCATGAGGAAGGACAGGTAATAGTGCCACTTATACCAAAAATATACATCGTACTTTAGAGAAATTAAACATAGGCTATGCACGATATACAGCTCTTATTCAAACAGCAAAGGAATTGTTAACATACATTAAAAATAATTACGTAATTTGCAGAACTCATGGACGCCTACTGAACATAATTTTACTACAGTCGACATCTCGTAGGCGTTGACATAAAGTAATACGAACCGGTTATCACTTTACGTAATTATTGTGAGTGAGACAGGGTTGTAGCCTATCCCTGATGTTATTCAATCTGTATATTGAGCAAGCAGTAAAGGAAACAAAAGAAAAATTCGGAGTAGTTATTAAAATCCATGGTGAAGAAATAAGAACTTTGAGATTTGCCGATGACATTGTAATTCTGTTAGAGACAGCAAAGGACCTGGAAGAGCAGTGAACGGCATGAACAGTGTCTTGAAAGGAGGATGTAAGATGAACATCAACAAAAGCAAAACGAGGATAATGGAATGTAGTCGAATTAAAAGTAGACAGGATATAAAATGTAGACTGTCAATGGCAAGGAAAGCGTTTCTGAAGAAGAGAAATTTGTTAACATCGAGTGTAGATTTAAGTGCTAGGAAGTCGTTTCTGAAAGTATTTGTGTGGAAGTGAAACATGGACAAGAAGAGAATAGAAGCTTTCGAAATGTGGTGTTACAGAAGAATGCTGAAGATTAGATGGGTAGATCACATAACTAATGAGGAGGTATTGACTAGGATTGGCGAGAAGAGAAATTTGTGGCACAACTTGACTAGAAGAAGGGATCGGTTGGTAGGACAGGTTCTGAGGCATCAAGGGATCACCAGTCTAGTGTTGGAGGGCAGCTTTGAGAGTAAAAATCGTAGAGGGAGACCAAGAGATGAATACACTAAGCAGATTCAGAAGGATGTAGGTTACAGTAAGTACTGGGAGATGAAGAAGCTTTCACAGGATAGAGTAGCATGGAGAACTGCATCAAACCAGTCTCTGGACTGAAGATAACAACAACAAACGTTAGGAGGTCGATTAGTTTGTTCCCAAGATTTACATGTGTAAACTAAGAGTAACCGAGTCTCGGCGTAACTGGCAGATCTAATGTCCTAGTTGACAATGCATGCTCTCTGCTGTATGTTTCTACCTATTGGTTTCACAACTAAAGAATCACGTCTGGAAAAATAAAATTTCTCAATGACTTTTCAGCCTCAGTTCTCATACATGTTATCATAACCGGTTTTGACCTGTAGTAAGTCATTGGCAGATAATCTGTTTCAGGAGAAATAAAAAGGGAGATAGTAAAATATTAGCCAACAGAATGATCACGTCAGATTATCGGCTACCACAACTACACTCAGTACAAAACATTACGTAGCAACTCGTTACAGTACAACTGAACATAGTAAAGATACTAGAGCTTTGCTTTCTGGAACTGAATACTACAATTAACTACGTAATATTATGAAAACAGTAACTTATAAACAGAGAATATAAGATAAATTACTCACGATATACAACTGATTACGAGATTCACCCTTCTCAAATTGAGAATTAGTAAAAAAAATTACTTTTCGACTGGTGCAGGTAAGCTAGACGCACACAGGAAGCACGTTAAATGATGCCCTGTTGCAGACGTGATCCACGAGGAGCAAACGTTACTGGGAATCGCAATCAAACATCAAACAGCCAGTATGAAAGAACCGTTAAACCAAGCTAAATTTTAACTGACCAGAAAACAGATAAAAAATGTTTTATTCCCCACAAGAGTCCGCGACATATTGGTTCATAAGATTGTATCTGAGTTCTGTGATTTTGGCAGCAAAAAAGTGACGATGGCCGAATTGTAAAGGATATAAAATGCAGACAGGCAACTGCATGAAAAGCGTTCGTGTGAAAGAAAAATATTTAGACATCTGCGATGGCCGATTTGTATAGGATACGAAAAGCAGCCTAGCAACAGCAAGAACGGTGTTTCTGAAAAAGAGAAACCTGTTAACATCGAACATACCTGTATAAGCGTTTTTCAATGGTAGGTAGTCTTTTCTGAAAACGGGGACTGCTACCTTCTGCGGTAGGAAAACTGGACGATAAACAGCAAGGACAAGAAGAGAACAAAACCTTTTGAAAAGTGCTGTTGTAGAAGAATGCTGAAGATTAGATCGGTAGATCTAGTATGTAATGAGGAGGTACTGAATGGAATGAGGAAAAACATTATTCTATAATTTGATTGAAACAAGTTGTCGGTTTACAACTGTATCTCTATTCTTTTCTTTTTTACTTTATTTTGCTTCCTTATTGACAATTTTCTGTTACTTAACGTCAAGTAGATGGAAAAAGTACATTGACAACCGACGTAATAAAATTCATGTAATTACACAACAAGGGACACTTCAAAACTTTATAAGTTTGCGAACTAAAATTGTGAAATTCCTTGCCTTTAGTTGGTTTATTAATGGCCGAAACATATTTTATCTTTTAATGCATGATCGGCTAGAAGATAATGTTCATGTTGTGATTATTTACTTATTTATAGCACGATTCAGTATCTTCTCCAAGGAGAAGGTTCGCCTAGTTAAAGAATCTACGTTTGTTTTGCCAAATATCACTGTAGGTGCGAGAGCACCAGAGACAACTCTGTTTAAGCATATTTGGGAAGGGACTTCCGGTTTCTTCGATTACATGACAGCATAGGGAGTCGTTCCTGACACGTTAGTCGGAACTGCAGGATTGAGATCAATTATTTTATTTCTGGGCAACGTTGTCAATTGTCCCCACTGTGTGTTTGTGTGTGTGTGTGTGTGTGTGTGTGTGTGTGTGTGTGTGTGTGTGTGTGTGCGCGCGCGCGTAAGGATGAAAGACAGTGATAATTTTTTTAATTTTTAAGCGGTCTGGTTAATTTCGTCTGCAGGTTTGCGTTTCGTTTCTTTTCCCTACATAACGGTCCTCAAGTTGTATGTTGGTTCTTGCTGCGTACACACGACATTATTTATCTTGCTTAATTATGCTGTCAATTGTTTCTCGATGTCCAACGATATATGTGAGGAAGTCTCTCCTGTCTCGTGACTTTTGAAGACGGCGAGTGCTGCGGCAATCGCTGTCTTTGCCGATTTTCTTAAGATGGCGTGGCCACTTCCTTCTTGTTACGCGAATGTGCACTAGAACGATTATTGGCGCTCTGAGGCGACGAACCTATTTTAAAGTTTTTCTGAAAAGCATGAATAAATTCGGAGCCGTATAATATAAGGAGTACCCATGCGGTATTAGTATTTGAAATATAGTCACAATCGCTGATTTTCCGTATTTGATAGCAACACCTAATACACAATTTTAGGAGCGCGATCTCTTATCAAACAGAAAAATCACATACAGTAATTGGATGTGCTATACCTATGCTATTCCTATAAAGGACCTTCCACACTCTGACATTCTTACTCCAAATAAGTGTAGCACACCATAAAAACTCTCTGTAGCAGCTACTTTTGAGCAGTCTGCTCTCGGTTTACACCAATTTCCACATCAATAACAGATTATACGGGTCATTTAATGAAATATTTTGCGTTTCTCATGCATCGTGTCGCCAACTAGTCCAACAAACACCATGGCTAATATCTCTTCATTCAACTGTGGCTCACTCCATATTCCCCTTAATTTTACATTCATTTTATTTCTCTGGCCAAATTTCTTACGTAATAATAAATATACACGTCTTGAATTTTATGTTAAGGGGCGATCAAAAAGTATCCGTTCGAAGGTCACACGGACCAGAATAGGTATGCCAATCAGGCAAAATCGCCGTGAGCATTGAGGCAATCATCCCACTGATGCAACATGTTGAAGATACCCGTTTGGTAAAACACCGTGGCCAGCTGTAGAAAGAAGTCTGTAACTGTCTGCCGCACATCTTCTTCCGACAGGAATCATCGATCCTTCAATACCTTTTTCAGGGGATCGAAGGCGTGATCATGGCTTGCGCAGAGATCGGGACTGTAGGGCGGGTGCTCGAGTTTCTCCCAGTTAAGTTGGCCTAACTTTGAGATCCAACATTTGCGACATGTGGACATGCATTATCATAAGGCAGAAGCGCCCCTTGTCGCACTAGGTATCGTCAGCTGAAACAGTGCGCTCAAGGAGCATGTTGTCTTCGACACTGACACGAATATCAGACTAATCCCTTGCTGTGTCGTTGCTAACGTACCCGCATCGTAGTCGCCGCTACGTTCCATGTACGCTGCAGCAACGCCCTAAACTGAAAATTTTTGATCGTTCCTTACATAAATGTTTACGTATGTTATATAACGTAGAATGGCATAAATATCTACATCTATATCTACATGGATACTTCGCAAATCACATTTAAGTGTCAGGCAGAAGGTTCATGGAACCACCTTCATAATTCTCTTTTATTCCGATCTCGTATACCGCGCGGAAAGAATGAACACCTATATCTTTCAGTACGAGCTCTGATTTCCCTTATTTTATGGTGATGATCGTTCCTCCCTAGGCAGGTCGGTGTCAACAAAACATTTTCTCATTCGGAGGAGAAAGTTGGTGATTGGAATTTCGTGAGAAGATTCCGTCCCAAAGAAAAACGCCTTTCTTTTAATGATGTCCAGCCCAAATCCTGTATCATTTCTGTGACACTCTCCCCCATATTTCGCGATAATACAAAACGTACTGCCTTACTTTGAACTTTTTCGATGTAGTCCGTCAGTCCTATCTGGTAAGGATCCCACACCGTGGAGCATTATTCTAAAACAGGACGGGCAAGCGTAGTGTAGGCAGACTCCTTAGTAGATCTGTTACATTTTCTACGTGTCCTGCCAATAAAACGCAGTCTTTGGTTAGCCTTACCCACAACATTTTCTATGTGTTCCTTCCAATTTAAGTTGTTCGTAATTGTAATACCTAGGTATTTAGTTGAATTTACGGCTTTTATATTAGACTGATTTATCGTGTAACCGAAGTTTAACGAGTCCCTTTTAGCACTCATGTGGATGAACCCACACTTTCGTTATTTAGGGTCAACTGCAGCTTTTCGCACTTTTCAGATATCTTTTCTAAATCGTTTTGCAGTTTGCTTTGATCTTCTGATGGCTTTATTAGTCGATAAACGAAAGTGTCACCTACAAACAACCGAAGACGGCTGCTCAGATTGTCTCCCAAATCGTTTATATACATAAGGAACAGCAAAGCACCTATAACACTACCTTTGGGAACGCCAGAAATCACTTCTGTTTTACTCGATGACCTTCCGTCAATTACTACGAACTGTGACCTCTCTGACAGGAAATCGCAAATCCAGTCACATAACTGAGACGATATTCCATAAGCACGCAATTTGACTACGAGCCGCTTGTGTGGTACAGTGTCAAAAGCCTTCAGGAAATCCAGAAATACGGAATTGATGTGAAATCCCTTGTCAAAAGCACTCAACACTTTATGTGAATAAAGAGCTACTTGTGTTTCACGGGAACAATGTTTTCTAAACCCATGTTGACTGTGTGTCCATAGACCGTTTTCTTCGCGGCAATTCATAATGTTCCAACACAATATATGTTCCAAAATCCTGCTGCATATAGACGTTAACGATATGGGCCTGTGATTTAGTGGATTATTAAATAAGGGAAAAAGAAAAATTACCAAAAGAAAATTACGTCACAGGACGATATGACATATCCGGAGACATGAATGAATCCTCACTTTGGTTGTAGGGAGGGACGAAGACTGTACCACAATAAGCAGGTTGAAATTATTGAAGTATGTAGTAAGAAGAAGTGTGCACAGGAGAGACTTGCGTGGGAAGCTGCGTCGAAACATTTTTCGCACTGTTCAAATGTGTGTGAATTCCTAAGGTACCAAACTGCTGAGGTCATCGGTGCCTACAGTTTCACACTACTCAAACTAATTTATGCTAACAAGGGAACCTCCCCATCGCACCCCCCTCAGATTTAGTTATAAGTTGGCACAGTGTATAGACCTTGAAAATGTGAACACAGATCAACCGAGAAAACAGGAAGAAGTTGTGTGGAACTATGAAAAAAATAAGCAAAATATACAAACTGAGTAGTCCATGGGAAAGATAGGCAACATCAAGGATATTATGAGCTCAGGAGCGCCGTGGTCCCATGGTCAGCGTGAGTAGCTGCGGAACGAGAGGTCCTTGGTTCAAGTCTTCCCGCGAGTGAAAAGTTAACTTCCTTTATTTTCGCGAAGTTATGATCTGTCCGTTCGTTCATTGACGTCTCTCTTCACTGCAATAAGTTTAGTGTCTGTGTTTTGGGCCCGCACCGCAAAACCGTGCGATTAGTAGACGAAAGGACGTGCCTCTCCAATGGGAACCGAAAACATTTTATCGCAAGGTCATAGGTCAACCTATTCCTCCACAGGAAAACACGTCTGATATATTCTATACGACACTGGTGATGGCATGTGCGTCACATGACAGGAATATGTTGTAGACCCACCTAACTTGTACACTTGGCGAATGGGTAAAAAGATTGTTCTACCTTGGCCGATTTAGGTTTTCTTGTGGATGTGACAATCACTCCCAAATAAAGTGATGAAAACATAAGAGTTTGTCACATAAACTTTAACAAATGAATGCAACAGTTTCACAGTCGCACAGTTTTCCCTGTTCTCTGTCAAAACATATGTTTTTAACGTTTTCAAATTTTTACGTGTGTAAACCGTCAAATCCTGCATATGTCCAAGCAAATCTGAACATGTCCTGTAATTTTGGAGAGTGAAGTTGATTATGTGTGAGTGCCTGAACTTTGATAATTGTCTGAAAATAAAAAATTGAACTTTTCACCCGAGGGAAGACTTGAACCAAGGGCCTCTTATTCCACAGCTGCTCACGCTAACCACGGGACCACGGCGCTCCTGAACTCACCTTATCCTTGATGTCGCCTATCTTGCGATTGATCTGTATTCAGTTTTTCAAGGCCTATCCACTGTGCCAACTTATAACTAAATCTGAGGGGGATGCGATGGGGAGGTTCCCTTGTAAGAACAACACACTCATCCAAGCCCGATGGAGGACTCGAACCTCCGGCGGGAGGGGCCGCCCAATCCGTGACATTGTGCCTCTAACTGCGCGGCCACTCCGCGCGGCTCTTCGGATTGATGATGACAACCGACACAAGTTCGTGTCACTTATTGAACAACCTGCAGCTATAAAGAGTGCTGTGCCTGAGTTAGCAGAATGGCTGATGAGTGAAAGACAAAGGCAGCGTGGGGCGCGTGACTCCGGCAGCGGGCGTCGATAAAAGAGCTAGAGCCAGGCTAGCGCCGGCGGCCGGCGCAGCTGCGATCAATTGTCGCCCGCCGTGCGACGTGCGTGAGCCGACCGGCTCGTGGCAGAACAAAGCGGCGCGGGCACCGGCTGCCCTGCCGACGCGTCGAGTAAACAAAGATCCATTATTAATAGGCGAGCGGGAATAGCGCCGCCGGGTGTCAACCACAGCGGCAAACATTTTATCCGTCCTGTTACAAAGCCATGCTAACTGTGCAAAACCTTGGTCAGTCTGTTCAACATGTCAATAATGAAAATTTAGGAAAATTTTAACGCAAGATTTCCTTCCATCTCAGATGAGTAATGAGCACTAATGGTCGTTAAAATGCACTTCCGGCTACATTAAACAGCGGTGACAGCTTCGGCACTGAATGGACAGCTTTATCAAAACATTCCATGGTTGTTAGTTCAGAGACCGGTGTTGTCTTCTTTGTGTATATTCATTTATTCATTCGTCCCTTGATCATCGTGGAGAAAGATGACAGATACGTCAAAGTGTATTTACACACCAGAGTTTGCAGGAAAAATTACAATTTGAGCACTCGGAACGCTTTCACATTTTTTTAAAATTGCCTGATAGTCTGTTGTACAGCAGGCACCCAGCTTTAGCAGCTTCTTTATCAGCCAGTTTTAAACGGGTACCGTTCATGTGTGTTTCAGTCTTGAGCTCTAATTATGCCATTCTCTGTTTATCAAAGGTCACTTTGAGATGTTTGATTGTTTTGTATACATACTAAAGTGAAAGTTGTAACCTCTTCGAATTTGATTTTATAGGACTTGTATATATGTACATTTGCTGCCCTACGTAATGCATATTGTCGTTGTTGTTGTTGTCGTCTTCAGTCCGAAGACTAGTTTGATGCAGCTCTCCGTGCTATTCTATCCAGTGCGAGCCTCTTCGTCCTCGAATATCTATTGCAACCTACATCCTTCCGTACTTATTTCTTGGTGGTGGTGGTGGTTAGTGTTTAACGTCCCGTCGACAAAGAGGTCATTACAGACGGAGCACAAGCTCCAGTTAGCGAAGGATTGGGAAGGAAATCGGCCGTGCCCTTTCAAAGGAACCATCCCGGCATTTGCCTGAAACGATTTAGGGAAATCACGGAAAACCTAAATCAGGATGGCTGGAGACGGGATTGAACCGTCGTCCTCCCGAATGCGAGTCCAGTGTACTTCTTTCTTGGTCTCTCTCTACTACTTTACCCCCCCCCCCCCCCCTCCCTCACGCTTCCCTCCAGTACTAAATTCCTGATCCCTTTACGTCTCAGAATGTGTCCTACCAACCGAGCCCTTTATTTGGTCAAGTACTGCCACAATCTTTCTGTCTCCCAATTCTATCTCCTCATTAGTTACACGATCGACCCATCTAATCTACAAAATTCTTTTGTACCATCACATTTCGAACGCTTCTACTCTCTTTTGGTCTAAACTTTTTATCGTTTCCGTACATGGCTAAGCTCAAGTCAAATGCTTTCAAAAAAGACTTCCTAACACTTAAATATATGTTTGATGTCAAGAAATTGCTTCAGAAATGCTTTTCCTGCCCCCGTCTGTCTACGTTTTATATCCTCACTACTTTGGAGTGTCTCGTTTTCTAATGTAATTCGCTTAGTATCACCTGATTTAATTCGATTTCAAGCCGTTCTCCTTGTTTTGCTTTTGTTGCTGTTCATCTTATATCCTCTTTTCAAGACAATGTCCAATCGTTCAATTGCTCTTCCAAGTCCTTTTCTATCTCTCACAGAATTACAATGTCATCGGCAAACCTTGAAGTTTTTATTTCTTTTAATACCTACTCCAAATTTTTCCTTGGTTTCTTTTACTACATGCTCAATGTAGAGATTGAATATCATTGGAGATGGATTATAACCTTATCCCACTCTCTTCTCAGTCAATGCTTCTCTTTCATGCTACTTACAACGACCATCTTATTTCCTTGCAAGCTGCAAATAGCTTTTCGCTCCCTGTGTTTTACGCCTACTACTTTCATAATTGCAGAATATTCTAATCAACGTTGTCAAAAGCTTTCTCTGAGTCTACAAAAGCTATAAACGTAGGATTGCCTTTCTTTCACCCACCTTGTAAGAGAAGGCGTAGGATCAGTATTGCCTCGTGCGTTCCTGCATTTTTCCGGAATGCAAAGTGATCTTCCCCAAGGTTAGCTTCTACTAGTTTTTCCGTCCTTCTGCAAAGAATTCATGTTAGTATTTTGAGACCATGACTTACTAAACTGAAGTTCCGTAATTTTCACACCTATCAGCAAATGTTTTCTTTGCAATTGGAATTACTGCATTCCTTTTTGAAGTCTGAGGGTATTTCGCCTGTCTCATCTATCTTGCACGCCAGATGGAACAATTTTGTCGTGGCTGGCTCTCCCAATGCAACCAGTAGTTCTGACGGAATATTGTCTACTCCCGGGGCCTTGTTTCGGCTTAGGTCTTTCACTGCTCCGTCAAATTCTTCTCGGAGATCTACATCCTTTCCCCTTTCTATAATATTGCTTTCATCTCCCCTGTATAAATCCTCTATACACTCCTTCCACCTTTCGGACTGGTTTTCCACCTGAGTTCTTGATATTCGTACAGCTGCTTCTTTTTTCCCCAAATGCATCTAAATTTTTCTGTTGATGGTGTCTGTCTTTCCCCTACTGAAATATGCTTCTAAATCCTTACACGTGTTGAGCTGTGCGTGGCTCGCACTCGTGCCATCTCTGCCATTCCTTTTTTTTTCTTTTTTTTCCTTTGGAATGTGCCAGGAGTGCAGTTCGGACCTGCCAGTTGGGGAGCTGGAATGCGGCACTAGTTCAGTAGGGTTGGAGCAGCAGTGAGGCCCGCATGTCCATGGCTCGCCCAACTGTTGCCGCCACGCATCACTTGAGACGGGGACAGCCATGGTGAATCGTCGGTCGGTCGTCCTACCGGAGTGATTTCAGGTGTGCCGCAGGGGAGTGTCATGGGACCGTTGCTGTTCACAATATACATAAATGACCTTGTGGATGACATCGGAAGTTCACTGAGGCTTTTTGCAGATTATGCTGCGGTGTATCGAGAGGTTGTAACAAATGAAAATTGTTCTGAAATGCAGGAGGATCTGTAGCGAATTGACGCATGGTGCAGGGAATGGCAATTCAATCTCAATGTAGACAAGTGTAATGTGCTGCGAATACATAGAAAGATAGATCCCTTATCATTTAGCTACAAAATAGCAGGTCAGCAACTGGAAGCAGTTAATTGGTTCAAATGGCTCTGATCACTATGCGACTTAACTTCTGAGGTCATCAGTCGCCTAGAACTTAGAACTAATTAAACCTAACTAACCTAAGGACATCACACACATCCATGCCCGAGGCAGGATTCGAACCTGCGACCGTAGCGGTCGCTCGGTTCCAGACTGTAGCGCCTAGAACCGCACGGCCACTCCGGCCGGCAGCAGTTAATTCCATAAATTATGTGGGAGTAGGCATTAGGAGTGATTTAAAATGGAATGATCATATAAAGTTGATCGTCGGTAAACGAGATGCCAGACTGAGATTCACTGAAATAATCCTATGGAAATGCAATCCGAAAACAATGGAAGTAGGTTACAGTACGCTTGTTCGCCCACTGCTTGAATACTGCTCAGCAGTGTGGGATCCGTACTACATAGGGTTGATAGAAGAGATAGAGAAGATCCAACGGAGAGCAGCGCGCTTCGTTACAGGGTCATTTAGTAATCGCGAAAGCGTTACAGAGATGATGGATAAACTCCAGTGGAAGATTCTGCAGGAGAGACGCTCAGTAGCTCGGTACAGGCTTTTGTTAAAGTTTCGAGAACATACCTTCACCGAAGAGTCAAGCAGTATATTGCTCCCTCCTACGTATATCTCGCAAAGAGACCATGAGGATAAAATCAGAGAGATTAGAGCCCACACAGAAGCATACCGACAATCCTTCTTTCCACGAACAATACGAGACTGGAATAGAAGGGAGAACCGATAGAGGTACTCAGGGTACCCTCCGCCACACACCGTCAGGTGGCTTGCGGAGTATGGATGTAGATGTAGATGTAGACGACGTGAATTGGCTCACCGGTCGCTTATGGGTTGGCTGTGTGTGTGAATCGACTCCCACATTTGTCTTCGTGATTGCACAGCCACTGCTTAGTGTCGTTCAAGGATTCGTGCAAGCGTTTGTCAAACTGTGTGTGTAGTTGGTGTCATTTCCGTTGACAGCTTGTTTTAAATGTTGACGGTGTACTGGCAGTCAGTCGGTCGGTTGGAGTGGATCAGCGAGCAAGTCCCCGCGCGGCGTTGTCGGCCGGGCCCGCAGTGTCAGAGCATGTGAGGGCTGTTCCGAGTGTTACGAGGTTCGTGGCTCACCGACCCACGACATGAAAGTTGAGTGCTGATGTTATTACCGAAGCCACGTCTGTTCACGTTGTCCCCTTGGTTGGTGGTTCGCTGTTGGCGGTATTCCTGGGAGCAACAGCGAGTGTTCGAGTTGGTGAAGATTTAGCTGCCATGTGGTGGAATGAACTATATTTGTCGGTTTGAAATTCAAGTGCACCAGCGGAATTTTCTGCCTTGCGGCCGTTAGTGTTCCACTTACCTGCCCTGCTCACTGACGTAAATTCAGGCAGTGTCCTTGAAACGTCCCCTTAGAAAAATTTATGAATGACTGTGCTGATAAACCTCTTACATTATTTGATTTTCAAACAGCTGAGCAGAACTGAACGTACTCAGACATTTCGCTCTTTACCTATTCTGATCACTAAACTGACACATAATATTTTTAGCGCAACGCAATCTGACTTTCAGAAATCCCTACAAAAGAATGGCCCTGACCTACAATAACCTATACCTTTAATGAATCACTTACCTCACAAAAATCTTCTTTACTCAAACTACTGCCATACAGCGTGCGCCAATACTGCCAGCTGAATAAAAGATTCTAACTACCGAAGGCACTAACTACTGATAGGCATAGTTAGCAAATGAAAGATTTTGATAGAGAACAAACAATGTATTTACCTTAATAGTGTTCAAAAGTCATAATATATATATCAGATCATGACATCCAGTCTTACAAATTTACTGTCTCTGATGGACACACGTCCAGATCATCCGCTCTCAAAACTCTGCCATCTCTCTCCTCACATCCACCATTGCTGGCGGCTCACCTCCAACTGCGCAACGCTATGCGCTGTTCACATCCAACTGCCCAACACTGCAATAGCAAATTCCAACAATGCAAACCAGCCACAGACTGCACACAGGACAGTCAGTGATTTTCATATAGAGCGCTACATGGCGTTACCAACATAAAAACCTAAACAGCCTACTTACATCCTTTCCTCACCTGTTGTCGCTGTCCAACATGGTTTGTAGTTTTTGACAGCTTAATGTATATTTGGTTGTGGGCAGCTGTGTCTGTAACGCTTTGGCTTTCGAATCCTCGTATACTCGTCGGTGGTGAGCAAGTCGTCTTGTCGATGAGTCCCTGACGGTCTCTTGGTTGTGTTGCCGGCGGATCGAGTATAGTTGGGCCGACTTCTTGTCTGACCTAAGTGAACTTTAAGATTTCAAGGGCAGACCGAACCCCCTGAAACCTTCCGAGCGCCGTTGCCTATACTGCCTTCTTATCAGCGTTTAGTTGTGTATTTTTAATGGCGTATAGCCGATGGTTGGAATTTATATGCTTGTAATTGTGCTTTTAAAAACAAAGGCCTTCAGCCGCTTTAAAAGTAAGTTTTCTAAATTGGGCAAGTATTACGTTGTCTGAAGATAAAGCTGTGGGCTTTCGGCCTGTTGAAAATTTATTGTTTTGTTTTTAAAAGCATCGGCCTTCAGCCACTTTAACTTTTAAGGATCTTACTTATCAAGTATTACCTTTTGGAAGGAAAGCTGTGGGCTTTCTGCCTGCTGAAAATTTATTGTATTGTTTTTAAAAGCATAGGCCTTCAGCCACTTTAAGTTTTAAGGATCCTACTTATCAAGTATTACACATTTGAGCATAAATCTGTGGGCTTTCTGCTGTTGAAAATTTATTGTCGTTGTATTGTTTTTTTTAAAAAAAATGGATCTGAGCACTATGGGACTTAAAATCTGAGGTCATCAGTCCCCTAGAACTTAGAACTACTTAAACCTAACTAACCTAAGGACATCACTCACATCCATGCCCGAGGCAGGATTCGAACCTGTGACCGTAGCGGTCGCGCGGTTCCAGAATGAAGCGCCTAGAACCGCTCGGCCACTATTGTTTTTAAAAGGCATGGGCCATCAGACGCTTTAAGTTTTAAGGTTCTTATTTATCAAGTATTACATTCTTTCAAGATAAAAAACTATGGGCCTTCTGCCTCTTGAAAATTTATTGTAGTTGTGTTGTTCTTAAAATGATGAGCCTTCAGCCGCTTTAAAATGTTGGATTCTTACTTATCACATCTTACATCATTTGGGATTAAATACTACTTAAGGTTAAAAGCTTTGGGCCTTCTGCCATGGAAAATTGGTTTCAGTTTTTTTTATTTTTTTTTTTTTTTTTTTAACAAAGGCCTTCAGCCGGTTGAAGTAAGGTTTCTTATTGGTCATAAAGCTTGGGCCTTCTGCCTGTTGAAAAGTTATTGTAGTTATGTTGTTTTAAGCTTATGGCCCTTCAGCTGCTTTTAAAAACTTAATCTATCTGACTACCCAAGTCTTACACAGCTTGGGCTTAAATATTATTTTAGGTTAGAGCCTAAATAAAGCCTTCTGCCTCTAAAAAAATAGCAGTTTTATTTAATTCATGGGCCTCCTGCCGTTTTAGATTTAAAGACGTTTTCAGTCGATAGTCAAGCTTAGAAGTTAGGCTGTAATGTTTAGACAACTAAATAAAGTGTTATGGTTGGAGTGTAACTGACAGCCGCTCATTCTGGCCCACTTCCACAATTCCTACTACTTGTCCCGTCCTACTACTTGTCTTCTAGCCATTCCTACTCAGCCATTTTGCACTTACTGCCAATCAAATTTTTTAAACGTTTGTATTCCCTTTAGCCTTCCTCATTTACTGTATTTTTAAATTCTTCTCTTTTATTAGTTAAGTTCAGTCTTTCTTGTGCTATCCAAGAATTTCGGCTAGGCCATGTCTTTTTGCCTGTTTGACCCTCTGCTGCCTTCACTATTTCATCTCTTAAAGCTATGCATTCGTCTTCTAGTGTATTCCTTTGCCCTATTCTATTCAACCCTTGCCTAGTGCTACTCTTGAAAAACTCAACGAACTCACGTTCTTTCAAGTTATTCAAGCCCCCATCTCCTTAATTGGCTACATTTTTCCAATTTCTACAGTTTTAATCTACAGTTCATAATCAATAAATCCACATCTGCCCCTGGAAATATCTTACAATTTAAAATCTGGTTTCTGTATCTCTGTCTAACCATTATACACACATCAAAAAAGTTTTGCATCATCTCGGTTCCGAGAGTTTCGGAACCTGTACAGAAAATTGGAACAGAGATCAACATAAACATCATTTCCGCCATTTTTATTGCTCATGAAAACCACGCATTGCATATTGCACCACCATACAGCGAGACCTTCAGTGGTGGTGGTGGACATTGCTGTACACACCGGTACCTCTAATACTCAGTAGCACGTCCTCTTGCATTGATACATGCCTGTATCCGTCGTGGCATACTATCCACAAGTTCATCGAGGCACTGTTGATCCAGATTGTCCCGCTCCAACAACGGCGATTCGGCATAGATCCCTCAGATTGGTTGGTGGGTCACGTCGTCCAAAAAAGCCCTTTTCAACCTATCCCTGGCATGTTCGATAGCGTTCATGTCTGGAGGACATGCTGGATACTCTACACGAGCGATGTCGTTATCCTGAAGGAATTCATTCACGAGATGTGCACGATGGGGGCGTGAATTGTCGTCAATGAAGACGAATGCCAATATGCTGCCGATATGGTTGCATATGTCTGGAGAACATGCTGGATACTCTAGACGAGCGATGTCGTTATCCTGAAGGAGTTCATTCACAAGATGTGCTGACCAAGGTTTTCCAGTCGTCTAGGGTCTAACAGGTACGGTCACGGGCCCAGGAGAGGCGCTGCAAGCGATATTGTGCTGTAAGCAAGGCACTCGCATCAGTCGTCTGCCGCCATATGCAATTAATGCCAAATTTCTCAGCACTGTCCTAACAGATACAATGGGCGTGCGTCCCACATTGATTTCTGTGATTATTTCAAGCAGTGTAGCTTGTCTGTTAGCACTGACAGCTCTACGCAAACGCCGCTGCTCTCGCTCGTTCAATGAAGGCCGTCGGTCACTGAGTTGTCCGTGGTGTTACGTAATGCCTGTAATTTGGTATTGTCGGCACACTCTTGGCCCTGTAGAGTTCCAAATATCTAATTCCTTAGAGATACCCGAAACGAAATGTGCAACTCCCGTCGCGCGGCCACGATTATGTCGGAAAGCTCTTCGCATGAATCATTCGAGCAGAAATGGCAGCTCTGCCAATGCACAGTCTTTTCATACCTTGTGTACACAATACTACTGTCATCTGTATATGTATAAACAGATAACCAATGACTTTCGAAACCTCACTATATAGCTATTCGTATCTGAAAAAGCTAGGTGAGAAATACTGGTGCAGGGGTAACACATTAACTCTCTATACCACCTAGTATTAACGACATTGCTCAACAAAGAGGGACTCACCTCTCATTGTTTGCTGTCGAATTTAAAATACATCATTTTTAAATTACAAATACGTCTCCAAGACACCCAGAAGTGCGACCTACTTAAGATAACTAACCGTCAATAAAGCCACTTTATTCGCCAATAAAGAGTTAATAGATTTTATAGAAATAATTACAAATGGAACAGACCTAACGAGCGTAAAGTAGTGTGGCCTGAGTACACACATAAAACTACAAATACGCAAAATTATTAAATTCATACATCAGCATGTACGCAATGCCTACACCAGATCTAAATCTTCGCCTAAATCTTCTCTCATCCTAGCCAAATGTAACGTTTATCTCGACCCTAGATTCAAATTTCCCTAACCAGTTATGAATCCCTAGGCCACAAATCAAAACAACAAGAAAATCCTCAAGGTGCAGTCAAACCATCAGCATGCAACTCCACAGCTCAGACATATGGGACGATACGTATACTACCACGGACCTTGTAACTCAACGGGTCTTGAACCATCAGTCTGATTGGTCGATGGGAGGGTACTGAACAGGCCATACAATTTTTCCCACGTTAAACGGCTTCCACTAATGTACCACAAACGGTTGACTATATGGACTCGAAGTTTCTGACATTTGTATTACATACAAGGACAAGTGTTTTACTCAATGCTTAATTCTCGCAGGTTTTCATCTACTAATATGCTAAAACAACAGTACGAAATAATATTTAATGGTATTATACCTACATTAGAAAGAGAATGACAAAGATAACAAACGCTTAAATGTTGGTAGTGGAGCTTTTATAAAAATTCGCAAAATTTACTAATATTGTGCCTAAGTCTCTTCTCGTGAGTCGAAGGGAAATGAATACATTCAACGATTGTGAATTTTTTATTAAAATGCGTTATTTTTCCTTCCCTATTTGTTTTCATAATTCACATGTAAAGTTTCTTTGTTACCTTCAGAATATAAAATTATTATTATTATTCCCCATATTAATAGTTCGTCCTATTTCGTACCACTAGATTTTTTGCGTACGTCACTGTAAGCAATAAATGATAAACTGCCTACTCATTGAAATAATTGCAGAATCCGATCCAAATCGATTTCTTACATCTAAGCACTTTAGAACTCACTACAAAGGATACAGGATACGAAAAACACCATTCTTCTTAAAATATCCTTTATCCCTTATTCTAAAACCTTTGTTTTGTAAATTCATGTTGATGCCTGCATCGGGAATTTTTGCACTCTAAAAATATGGTAACAAGCGAAAATGACGTCCGTGATGTAGACCTATGATTATGTGCATCTGTCGGTCGACCGGTATTGAAATCGGAAATGATCTCTGCCTTACTACAATCGTTTGGAACATTCCGTTGCTGCTCGAAGAAGAGCAAATTCTACCATAGAGTCTGTAAAGAACAATACAGACGTATCATCAAGTCAAATTGTCTTTCCTCTACTGGGTGATTTCAGTTTATTTTCAAATACGTGACCACTAATTATAATATCTGCCATTGCGGTCATGGAAGATGAATTAGGAACCGATTACGATATTCCGTGGCGAAGAAAAAAGACCAAATTTAGTATTTCGATCTTCTCTCTCTCATTTTCTGTTTTGGCGTCGTTACGATCATTGAGCGACTGAATAAATGATTTTCATTGTTTTCCGCCTCTACACAAGGCCAGAAGGATTCTTAAATCGACTGATATAATTTTACTTTCGAATTTTTTTAACGACTTTCACAATGCTAGTTTTATGCTAATTTTGTTTTCAATTAGCTTATCTTTGTTTTTAAGATATTAGCTTCAATGAAATCTGACGAACTTCCCTTTGCTTTTGTAGTTACTTTCTCACCTGACTATTAAACCACGGTGATCCTTTCCATTTAACACTACTTTACTCCCTAATATATGCCAAAAGATTGTTGTACATTGTTTTTCAGATTCATCAATCAATATTCCACGTTTACTTGTGCATAGGTGAATGTTTCACGTTAACTGCTTGGATAATCTGCAATCTGTTACTTATCACATTTTCCTAGCATACATATTTTTCTGCTTTTTTTTGACATTCCTTTGGAATTTGTTGTCGCTGATGCTACTACAGCCTTCTGGTCTCTGATTACCTCCTCTGCGTTAAATAATTTCAGAAGTACTAGTCTCTTAGAGAGCTTATCCGTGAAGGTAAGGTCTTAGGTCTTCTAGCAAGTAATAACCCGAAGTAATTTTCACACAGACGTTCAGAATATTCTCACACCAATCGCCGTCCCTTTGAAACGGTGAAACTACAGCCATTGTGTTTCCCGATGGCTTGCAGCTCTACACCACTGTTTAACGGAGAGCCATCTCCATTAAACAAGTCAGTGGCTCATCCACACTGTTCAGTACACAGATTGATTTTTGTTACAGGGAGTAATCAATCGGTGATTCATACACATTAGTAAGCATAAAGCTCGTTGGCTCTTTAAATAACTAATCAGCATGTTGCTCACTACACAGCTCGTTAGCTCTTTGTATGACTAACCACTCAGTGACTCATCCACTTAGGTTACCTCGCTAGCTTGCTCAGTGTTCGAGGAATTAAACAAACAGTGACGCATCTACATTGGTCAATACACTGTACGTTCACTTGTCGAGTAACCAACCAATTACTGATTTATCCAAAATGCTCACGACGCAGACCCTTCACTCCTCGAATGATTAACTAATAAGCTTTTCATCGATGTTGCTCCGGAACCAGCGCATTCACATATTGTGCTGTATCGTGTTATGATATATTTCTTGTACATGGACACAGGCTGATTCGAAATGTCGATGCTCGTGGTCTAGTGACTAGCGTAGCTGCCTCTGGATCACGGGGGTCCCAGGTTCGATTCCCGAACGTCTCGGGAATTCTCTCCGCCTGGGGACTGGGTGTTTGAGTTGTGATCAGGATTTTATCATCATTCGGGAAAGTGGCGAGATTGGACAGTGTAAAAACTGGGAACTTGTACGGGAGCTGATAACGCGCAGTTGAGTGCCGCATAAACAAAGTATCATCATCATCATCATCTTCTTCATGATCTAAGTTATACTTGTTGTATGTTATCAGAGGTCTCTGTCGTGTCACCAGTCATCGTTTAATGGTACCTACACCAGTTACCTCTTCTGTGACACTCTCTTTATTTCGGAGCGTCACTTCACACTTTATCCCTAATTATTTGTTGGAATTAATAGTTCAAATGGCTCTGAACACTATGGGACTTAACATCTGAGGTCATCAGTCCCCTAGAACTTAGAGCTACTTAAACCTAACTAACCTAAGGACATCACACACATCCATGCCCGAGGCAGGATTCGAACCTGCGACCGTAGTGGTCGCGCGGTTCCAGACTGAAGCGCCTACAATCGCTCGGTCACAGCGGCCGGCTGTTGGAGATAATCTAATCTCTTTCTTCCCCTGCAGTTTTTGCCTTCTACTGCTGCTCAACAACACTGAAACTCATTCCCTTCTTCTATTTATTGTTTTCCATATAGTCCATCTCTTGCTGATTCTGTGGAGCACTTTCTCATTTCGCATCTTCCCAGACCATCTAATTTCCAGCATTCTTCAGCAACACGGTATCTCAAACACACCGACTCTCTCATTTTCCGGGTACCCCACAATCACGGTTCACTTCCATGCAAGGCTGTGCTCCAGACGTACATTCTCAGATACTTCTTTTTTTCTTTTTCAAATTAACGTCAGTGTTTGATGGTTGAAGGCAGTATTAGTTTCACAGCTAATTCCAGCTTAAAAAGCCGTTTTCCAATATTTAGCCAGAACGAAGTGTGATACAAATGAAAATGGCATCCAGATCACACGATGTGCTCCAATTTATTTTGTTCTATAACTCATTACAGGAATATACTGTATATCACTGTGTGATAAACAGTCAGTGCACTTAAAGGCGGAAACGGTTACACAAAGAGATAATGCTACTGGTATGTTTGGTACTTGTAGACTCCTTTGGCGAAGAATTCTCGCCTTCAATATTCTATTTATGTCTAAGTGCGTAGCTTACCCCATTTTTGCTACACTTCAGTATTTTCGACTTTCTTCGGCTTACTTGATCGCCATATTCTGTGTTTACAGAGCTGTTTATTCCCTTCAACAATTCTTTTAATTCTTACCACTTTCACACAGTCATCTGCGGATTTTATCACTGATATCCTATCACCACGATTTTCTACTTCTACTTCTACTTCTACTTTATTTATTTCCTCCTCGATATGAAGCTGTCAAAAGAAAGGAGAAGTCTTACGCCCATTGTACTCCGGGTACTTCTTTCTCGTTCTTCTACTCTTATTGATGTCTCTTGGTTCTTGTACCGAGGCCTACTGCATATTACCCGTTTTTCGCTACAGCGCATAACCAATTTTTAAGCTTTCAAACATACTGCATTTCCTCCGCGCATTGTTCAGTAGTTCTTCTACGCCATCACATTCTGTCTGTATGGAATACACAAAATGACCAGTGATCTGCAAAAACATGTAGCATGCTACGGAATTTTTTATTAAATTCACCTTTATTCACTACTGTAAATGATACGGAGCATGAACGGTAATAAGCAATTTACTGAAAAAATTTATATTTTTTAATCAGTAAATTTAATATGAGGAAATATAGTTTCTTAATGTCATGACTTATACAATGGTCCATTTAGTATCTTCTGTACTTTCGGAGAAGCAATGACGTTTCCATTTATTACCGTTCTTTCGTACGAATGCTGAGACCTTAACTGCATCATGTTATGGCGCATTAATTGTACGTTCGCTTTGAATGTTCCACATTGTACTTGTCTGATATTATCTGCGTTTTCTTATTAACACGGCAACTTTTTGCGGATTTAACAAAACGTTAATATAATTTAATTCGTTTCTTAGATACAATATGTTGTAACCGCTACCGGAACGCCGGCCGCGGTGGTCTAGCGGTTCTAGGCGCGCAGTCCGGAACCGCGTGACTGCTACGGTCGCAGGTTCGAATCCTGCGTCGGGCATGGATGTGTGTGATGTCCTTAGGTTAGTTAGGTTTAAGTAGTTCTAAGTTATAGGGGACTGATGACCACCGATGTTAAGTCCCATAGTGCTCAGAACCATTTTTTTGCTACCGGAACGATCGCGGGGTGGGAGCAAGCGCCGCAGGACCAAACGGACAGCGGCCAGCGAACAAACAAACAAACGGAAAGGACGGACACGAAACAACGACGGACGATCGAGAGAGACCTTACGATGACAACACGCAAGAAGCAACGGGCTGACACAGACAACCAAACGAATCCAAGACGTCCACTAGCAATGAAAACAAAAAACTGCAAACACGCTGTCTGTTGTCGAGGCGATATTTCAAGACACACGCAACGATTAGATTCACTGGCTGAGCTTTTTTTTCCTTTATTGAGTTTCGATTCCCCCTGAAGGGGGCGGGCTGGCAGCAGCTTATTACGCCGTTCTTCAGCCTACAGAATTTGTTTTAAAAAGATGAAGATAATAAAAAATAACAGTTGGCGATAAAATCGGTGACTTAAAGGTAAAATGGCAGAAAATTCTGGAACTTAAAACATAAAAAACTGGGTTGATGATGCTAATAAAATATACAGGAAGCAGAAAAATAATAGACAGACAATTAAAAAACACGGCGACAGTCTGGTTTCTGTTCGCAAGAGATATAAAATGCACACCCAGCGACAGCATGATTTCTGTTCGCAACACTGTGGAAAGACGCACAACACTGAACACTCACTTAAACACTGCACTAAAAAGTTGGCACAAATATGACATACCACAGCTGAGAGCAGGTGGGGGGAAACTGGACAGATGATGGGAAAAAAAGGGGGGAAGGAGAGGAAAAGTGAAGGGGGGAGGGGGAAAGGAGCCAATGGAAGATGAGGATCCATAAGAGGGGTTGGGGGGGGGGGGGGGGTGCTGAGCAGACGTGTCAGGGAGTGGGGAAGGCAGAGGAGGGGAATACAAAAGGACTCGGGGACGGGGGAGGGGGGGGGGGGGAGAAAGCAGATAGGGAGAGGTTAGGCGGACAGAAAACACAGGATGGAAGGGGGGAGGAAGAGGGAGCCCAGGGAAAGGACGGAGGAAAGGAGGGGGGTGAGGATCAGAGTTGATAGGAGGGATAAATGGAGGTAGAGAGGGCATCATCCGGGAGGGGCTGGCTGAGCGAGAGGCAGGCGCTTAAATACACGATCTGGGGCGCCGCTATTCTCCGCTGGGACCACGTGTTCCTCTGTGGCGCCCTCACAGTAAACGTGGGGCAGGAGGCGCGCGCCGCCACGGCTTACGGCCGATGGTGCAGAGGCCTCTATGGGTCTTCGACGTCCATGCCGTTTGGCACGTATTCCAAATCCGCGGTGCGCGGTACCAGTCAAGATAGGCTATCCCCTTATCTCTTGGCATGTTAATTTTATTTGGCTTCTTGTCTAAATTAGTAAGTGTAGGACAATAGACCGAAAATTCTGGTTTTCAATCCCGTGTACCAATCCAAGGCTTTTCCTGAAATTTTTGATATTCTTTGTAGCAAAGCTGCGAACTGCATTGGATGAGCGCATGCCGCTCAAAGTCGCACTAT
Source organism: Schistocerca americana (assembly GCF_021461395.2). NCBI lineage: Eukaryota > Metazoa > Arthropoda > Insecta > Orthoptera > Acrididae > Schistocerca > Schistocerca americana. The sequence goes on from NC_060122.1 coordinate 650,015,732, forward strand.
CTTAGAACATATGAATCGTTTTAAATTAATTTAAAACAGTTTAGGTCGGTAGATTGGTTGGTTGGTTGTTTTGGGGAAGGAGACCAGACAGCGAGGTCATCGGTCTCATCGGATTAGGGAAGGACGGGGAAGGAAGTCGGCCGTGCCCTTTGAAAGAAACCATCCCGGCATTTGCCTGGAGCGGTTTAGGGAAATCACGGAAAACCTAAATCAGGATGGCCGGACTCGGGATTGAACCGTCGTCCTCCCGAGTGCGAGTCCAGTGTCTAACCACTCCGCCACCTCGCTCGGTTAGGTCGGTAGAGATGTTTATTAAAAAGTGATTGGTTTCGATCATCACTTGATCATCTTGAGACCTTCATCTGTAATACTGAGTGACCCATACAAAACCGGTACGTCTCACGTACCCGTTATTCATCTGTAGGCAAATTGCTTGCTCAGTGGCAACACTGTGTCGAAAGTTGGCTACACTAAATTTTATCGGAAAGTTGAGTGCAGCTGTGTGTTCGTGCGTCAGTTGTTATGAAAAGCTCGTATTATTAAATTGTTACAGGAATGGGGCAGTTTGCGTTAGAAAAGCGAATTGATATCCTGGAAAAAATGAAAATGAGCTTGTGGCATTGCTGATCGGGAGACCCCAACCGGAGAAGTTCGACCGCCGAGTGCAATTCTTATTTCAGTCGACGCCACATCGACTAGTGTGCCGATGATGAGGATGAAATGATGTTGAGGACAACACAATATCCAGTCCATAAGCGGAGAAAATATCCAATCCCACCGGGAATCGAACCTGGTCCCGCTGCATGGGAGGCAAACACGGTACCACGCAGCTAAGCAGGCAGGCGATATTGTGGAGTCTTAAATAAAGACAAGTTACTTGAAGGAATGCAAAGAAATGTTTCAAGCGAAGTACTCTGGTAGGAAACTCCCCACTAGCGGGACTATTCAAGATCTCTACAACAAACTCAGAACTGTAGGATCCTTTCAGAATGTGCAGAGGAATAGACGATCGACAATGACACTGAGCACCCCTGAAACTATAGACAGAATTCGCATGGACATTACGAGAAGTATCGAATTTATCCTCTCCCAACACATCCACAACACTTATGGAAACATCTGCCCATTCCTTCTCCTCCGAAAACCAGCTCCTGTACTTCAACCATATCCTGTCCCATCAACTCAATAAAAATACTTCTGCTATTTTTTTGCCTTTTCGCTTTAGAAAAGCACACAACCGCTTTCGGTATTATATTGTGCAGGCATAACACGAGCCAATATTAAATAACCAATGTCCGTAGACCTCTGGGTTACGCGACACGATCCCTTCTTTCATCAACCGACGAATCACTCGACCCGTCGGTTGATGAATAAAGGGATAGTGTGGCGTAAACCAGAGATCTACGGACACTGGTTATTTCATAATGGCTCCTGAAGAACAGGACAAAAACTGAAGTGGGACTCAGTGTTTTGCCGAGAACTGTATTCTTAAAGAAAGTTATTTTAAAAAAGGCTGATTTCGTAGACAAGTTAGGAAGTATGTTCTTTCCTCCAACAAACATCTCATTCCTTCCTACAACACATATCACGTTCAACAATCATGACATCAGTGTTAGAGAATTTGGGAAGGACACTGGCAACATTTCTTCCTTCATGTATTTCGTTGTGCTGACAACTATGAATATTCCCAAAGCATTAATGTAGAAGGTCATGATTGCAGAAAACTAAAACGAGTCTTTACTGAAGAATGGAAAGAATGGTGAAAGCCGAACTCGTGGAAGATCAGTTTAGTTTCCAGAAAATGTGAGACCACGCGAGGCCAAACTGAACCTACTACTTATGTTAGAAGCTTTTAAAGATAGATTTTGATAATGTTGAATGGAATACACGCTTTGCAATAGCAGGAATAAAATACAGAGTGCCAAACTTCATCTACAACTTGTACAGAAATCAGACTGCAGTTAACAAAGTGACGAAATGATTGAGTAGCAGTTTTGAGAAGGTAGTGATCACCCAAGTTATTCAATCCGTATGTATACCAAGCAGTAAGGGAAAACAGGAAGAAATCTCGGAAGGAAATTAAAGTTTGGGATGACGAAATTAAAACTTTTAAGTTTTCCGATGGTATTATATTTCTATCAGAAATAGCAAAGGATTTAAAAGATATGTTGAACGGAATAGATAGAGTCATCAAAAGTAAAAAAGATTAACTGAGTGTAATAAAAATAAATTATTTGTTGCTGGAGGAATAAGATTAGGAAATGATACACTAAAAGTTATGGAAGAATTTTGATAATTCATCAGCAAGGTAATACGATGGCTGGAATGGAGAGAATATTAAACGCCGATTGGTAGTAGGAAAAAAGAAAACGTTTCTCCAAAAGATAAAGTTGTTGGCAAATAAAACTAAATTACTCCTTGGAAGCGTTTTATGAAGGTGTTTGGAATATAGCTTTATATGGGCGTACAACGTGGATCGTAAGCGATACAGGCAAGAAGAGAAATGACTCTTTTTAAATATTGTGTTACTGAAGAATGCTGAAGATTATATGGGTACATCGATAACTAATGGAGATGTACTGAATCGAATGGGCGAGAAAAGAACGTAGTAGTTCAACTAAAATGTAAATGTCGTGTGACTCGGGCCTCCCGTCGGGTAGATCGTTCGCCGCGTGTAAGTCTTTCGATTTGACGCCACAGGGGCGTCGATGGGGATGAAATGATGATGATTAGGACAACACAACGTCAAACCCCTGAGGGGAGAAAATTTCCGACGCTGCCGGGAATCGAACCCGGGCCCTTAGGATCTACATTATATCGTACTGACCACTCAGCTACCGGGGGCGGACAATAGTGCAACTGAAATGAGGTATCGAGTGATAGAGTTCATCCTGAGGCATCCCGTAGTGGTCATTTCATTTATGGAGGGTTGCACAGCGGTCTTGACTACAGAACGCAGCTTCAGGTGGAAGTAGGTTGGAATCGTTACTAAGAGACGAAGAGACTCGTATAGGATAGTCTGGCGTGAGGAGCGTCTTCAGACAGGAGACCACAAAAACATTATTGGCGAATGGAATGAGAGGCGACGAAACTAAAAAGAGGAATGACTGTTCACTGCAGATTAAAGATGTAGATGTAGCATCTTACAGCCTAAATAAATCTTTATTTACAACCCGGAAACTGTCAGACATAGCTTCAAAAAAATGGTTCAAATGGCTCTGAGCACTATGGGACTTAACTTCTGAGGTCATCAGTCCCCTAGAACTTAGAACTATTTAAACCTAACTAACCTAAGGACATCACACACATCCATGCCCGAGGCAGGATTCGAACCTGCGACCGTAGCGGTCACACGGTTCCAGACTGAAGCGCCTAGAACCGCTCGGCCATGTCAGACATAGGTGACAAAAATAAAACACAGCTAGCATACTTCACTTACTTTAATCCCATAATGTCATACAGGATTAGTTTTTGGGTAATTCATCAAACCAAGTTCTGCTACACCAAAAGAGTGTAGGCCCTAATACGATTTATTTGTGATGCGAACTCAAGAGCTTTCTGCTGAAGCCTGTTCGAGGAACTGGGGATACTAAGTACAGCTTTTCAATACATTTATTCCTTAATGAAATTTTTCGTAATGAATATGTATGTTTTTTAAACAAACAGCTTGTTTCCAGGTATCAATACGAGAAATAACAATCTTCACAAAGATTACAAGTCACTTACTTTGTTTCAGAAAGATGTCCATTATTCAGGAATGCACATTTCCGGTAACTTGCGACCTAACATGAAAATCTTAATAGAAAGCAAGATCAGTTTAAGAATAATTTAAAGGATTTATTGGTGTCCAACTGCTCCTACTCCTCTGACATATTTCTCATTATAACCGACTGATGGTGTACATATTATTAATGAGATCAAATAATATCAGTATTATGTAAAATCTGACTTCTGTTTATCTTTAAAGCAGCAATGAAATCAATGTGAACACATGTTGATTTACCCTTCAAGAATGCGTGACTGCAATAACCTAAGAACTTCAGAGCATTGTACATGTTTTGTGACAAGTTGGCTTTTGCTATTTAAATAAAAACATGTTTAAGATTTTTTTCACTTATTCCACATTCATCAGAACAGTTTCAACGGAAGGTACATTAGCTTATCACACTTTCATTAGCATATCTCTCTTTTTTGTAAGAACACTCTGAGACAAAAAGAACGACGCACCATGAAGGAATTATCCTAATTAGCCTGAAATCAGTAGATGTGACGCACATGTACAAAGAAATGATTGCAATTTGAATGATTTCAGAAACTGAGCACGTCAATATGCACTAGTCCACCTCTAGTCTTTTGGCCGTTCGGTTCTAGGCGCTGCAGTCCGCAACTGCGGGACTGCTACGGTCGCAGGTTCGAATCCTGCCTCGGGCATGGATGTGTCTCATGACCTTAGGTTAGTTAGGTTTAAGTAGTTATAAGTTCTAGGGGACTGATGATCTAAGATGTTAAGTCCCATAGTGCTCAGAGCCATTTGAATTGAACCTCTGGTCTTTATAAAAGCAGTTATTTGGCTCGATATTGGTTGATTGACTTGTTGGATGTCCTCAAGAAATGTCGTGCCAAATTATGTCCAGCTGTCGCGTCAGATCGTCAAAATCCCTAGTTGGTGGAAGACTCTCCCCATAATGCTCCGTTCTGCATTGGAGAGCGATCTGGCGACCCTATTGGCCAAGGTAGGGTTTGACAAGCACGAAGGTAAGCAGTAGAAACTCACGTCGTGTTCGGGCGGGCACTATCAAGCTGAAATGTAAGCCCAGGATGGCTTGCCATGAAGGCCAACAAATCAGATCGTAGAATACAGCCGACATACCGCTGTGCTGTCCTCCTACGAAATGAAATGGAATCCAAGACCATTACTCCTGGTTGTCGGGCGGTATGGTGGATGACATTTAGGTTGGTATCCCACCACTGCCAGGAGCGCCATCAGACATGTCTTCGTTGGTCATCGAGGCCTGGTGTGCCGTTTCATTTCATAGCAAGACACCTTTAGTGGCACCCTTACAGCTCAGCTGTAAGTCGACAACACTCTATGCCCCGTTTTGTTGCCATTCATAGCAAGCCACCCTGGGCTTATATTTCAGCAAGATAATGCCAGCCCGAAAGCCGCGAATTGTCTTCGTACTTGCCAAACCTAACCTTGTCCAATAAGGTCGCCAGATCTCTCCCGAATTAACAAATTATGTAACATTATGGGCAAGGCCCTCCAACCAGATCAGGAGTGTGACGACCTAACGCACCAAGTGCACAGTATTTGGAACGATATCCCTCAGGTGGACATCCAACAAACCAGTCAATGCAAAGCCGAATAATGCATAAGGACCAGAAGTGGATCAACGCGTTATTGTCTTGCTCAATTGGTGAAGCTCTTTCTCTTGAATAAATCATCTAGTTTTTTATGAAATTTTACTAATTTGTTGGTTGTACATGTACCTCACATCTCCTGATTTCTATCTCATTCAGATAATTTCTTCATGGTGCATCTTTTTTTTTCTTAGAGTATACGTATTGTGTATTCTTGTACTATGACATTTCCTAAACCATGCTTGAAAGCTCTTCTCCAAGAGAAATTAGAGCATCTGATTTAATTTTATCAGGGATCCGAGACCTGGGGTAAGCTCTGTACGTGTGTGTCCGTTTGCAGGCGCCTCCGGCAGCTGGCAGGCAGAGCCGCCGCTGTCAGCTGCTGCTGGCCTTCGCCTGGCTGTATGCCGTAGCGATGGCCATCCCTGCCGCCTTGGACGAGCCGCGCTTCTTCCTGGACAGGTAAGCTGCCCTCCAGTCTCCCACCAGCGCTCCCACGCTCACTCAATTGCAAGCACACCGCTAGTTTGTAAACTGTCTCTCTTTACGTTCTCCATTATCGCTTAGACAGCCTCATGGCACAAAGTCTTGAGCCTAGCGGCGAAACGTAGAAGATTTATTAGTGATGGTCGAAGCACAGTAATCGTAAGGCTGCTGCTTATACTTTTCAAATGCTGTTATAGGACTGGTCAAGAGTAGACTCGTAGAACTCTCATAGGCTAAGTAAGCGCAGACTACGACAGTTTTCCTAGTACCCTTGTCAGTGAATATCGTAATCGTATTACCTGTACATGTTGCATACCTGTTTGGCGTTACCTCATTCTGATCTTTTTGTTTGCGTAAGCGATCAGTGTCTTACTAGATTTCCCCTAAAAAACCGGAAGCGATGAACCGTCTAGAAACTGATTCAGGATATATAAAGGGCCGCGTAACCCACAAAACATTTTTTTTTCCATGTCGTTTACTTCCTGCCTGTTGTTTGAAAATAAACAGCATAGCAAAATTGTAACTATCAGTGTATAATTCGTTTTATTCAAAAAACGTTGATTTTTTACGTGAAACAGAGGGATGTTGTAGTAAAAATAAAATACTGATTTATCATACAGCGCTAAAAACGCAATTATCTAAAAAGAATGTAGACTTAGAAAAAAAACATTCAATTAAAAACGTATAAAATATCGCTTCAATACTACGTCGAGCTCATATAAAACATATTTCTGTTATTGACAAACAACTTTCGCACTCGTCAATAATAACAGGAAAATCTTGCCTTTGATCGTCATGGAGACTGTTCTTGACTACAAAATAACAACAATAATTATAGAGATTTTTTTATTCTTGTGCATGTATAATGTACTTCCATCGAAAGCAGTTGCTGTCGTTACATAAAAGCGCAAAACTTCAGCGATCAATTAATTTATATTACATATAATACACAATTTATATTTCGTAAGGATATAAAATTCGCAATGCACTAATAATGAATGATGTGCAGTTGTAATTATGTTCAAAACAGGCAAAAAACAAAGAGAAGTCGTCGGCTGCCAATTTTTCACACATATTCATTAGTGTTTCGTTCCCTACCAATGTTACCAACATTTTATGTAACCTACCGAAACTATTCCATCATCGTATGGTAGAGCGCAACTGGAGTCAAGATGGATAATGAAGTGACGAAACTAAGAATCATTGTCCTTTTGTTCTAATATCTTCTAACATCCTCTGAGTGACAAAAAGTCATCGGAAGGCACTGTGACACTAGTCGTTCGTTCTCTGCTGAGGACTACGCAATGCAGTAGTCATCGTACGAACCTGATAGAAATGTGTTCCTGACGCTCCAAATTCAGTTCAACGACGATGTGAATCAGAATGCCGTCGATCGCTGTGAGCGGCTTCTGTCTTCATCTGAATCTAAAATCCATGCTCTGCAGGCCACTATTAAGTACGTAGCAGAGGAGACTTCTCACTGTACCAGCTATTTCTGTCTTTTTCCTATTTCTTTCACGTATGGAGTAAGGGAACAATGCTTGGATTAATGCCTCTGTGAGCCCTGTAATTAGCCTATTCACGTCTTCGTCGTCTCTACTGAAACAATACGTAAGTAGGTTGTAGTAAAAGTAAAGTAAATTCGTATGGCTTGATTGCCTGGAGGTCCCTCAAGGGGAATGTCCAGTTGCTCGTTTAAAAGTTTTTTTTTTTTTTTTTTTTTTTTTACATCTTCCTGTAGGCGTGATTGACTCCGACGGTGGTTTGAGGGACCGGAGAGACGTGTAGAGGATTGGCAGACAGACCAGCAGCGAACATAGACACAGTTCTTTATTCAATCATTTAACTTGATTTCACCATGAATAGCAACAAGCCTTTAATTATTCCATCCACTCAGTCAAGTGCATTTCCTTCCTCTCGTAATATTCCGCGACGACCAAGGCGTACGGTGATGGACGTTAACGCGCTGCCCAGGAGACAGAGTGCTGCACTGCCGTCTCCGCTATGCGAGGCGAGATGGGATGGCAGGTTGCAGTCATACTGCGGTCACTGGGGGACAACACACGTTCTCTACTGTGGAAGGTCGCAGAGTCCCAGCGCCACGGTGATGATGTTGCCTGGAGTCGACACCTGGACAGAATCTGAAGACCAACAGCGGGCAGTTGGCACAGCGTTGGCTGCCCGGACTGGGAAGAAAGGCAGAGGTCCCTCCTTCGCGGCCTGCTGGCGGCAGCGGATGGGGACGGCGCCGATTGACACAGATTGGGCGTCACTTTGCCAAGCTGGTCGAACTATGACGAGCTGGCTCGGCCGTGGTTAAATACTGCTCTTCCCCCCACTTATTTCACGACGACAGCAAAGGTGTTTCTGGGTCGCATCGAAACCTCTGGAATGCATCAATGTCTGTAAACTGTGGAGTAACCAGCAGTAGAGCAGCCAACCTGCATTGGTTATGTGACACCGGGCTGTAGCCTGATTCTGGCACTCGTGGTCTCGCAACACAGGAGCTGATCACTCAATTCAGTGACTGGCACCTCCTCTCTGGATGTAGCCTCGTTGCAGTTCTGAACTCCAACTTCTGCTCCAAGTCCTCCTACAGTATTGTCCCACTACACCAGTAACCCTAAAGGTGTAGTGGCAACTTCTGTCACCAAATGTAACAGCAACACCAAATGTAGCAGGAAGTGCTTGAAGGCACCATGTTAAGATTCGTCCGAGCTTTCCAAGTGATTTATTGTTTCCAACTACAGTGCCCCCATTCTTATCGATGTGTGTCACTGGGTCCCGCAGTTCTGAGGACACCACTTTACTGTCTACAAAATGGCTTGACGTGGAGTGGCTGCCTCAGCGACCCGTGCATGCACCACTGTGCTGTGTGTCGGCCTTGTACGGCAATGGAGTTGCGGCGGTATGAAGATGCCAGCAGTTGACTCAGTGGTCTGCAACCCTGCCAACTCAGCGCCGCTCAGCCACAGGCAGCCAGCTGCGTGCTTCTCGCCAGTGGGCTAAGATCACGGCGACAATAAGCGTCCACGATCCGGAGTCTGTGGCCCTCGCCTCGGGATGACTCCGGCGTCTGTTGGAAGCCAGGACGCCTGCCCGCAGCAGCGAGCTGTGGAGTGGCTCACCGCTGGGTGGCTACAGACCCGCGTCGACCTCAGAGATTCGAACTAGCGACCCACCGTGGACTGGAACGCTGGTGCCCCATCTGCTGCTGCGTGTAGCTGGTGGTGTGACACGCTCCGCTCTCCAGGAGAGCTGCCACACTTGAATTAATTTCGTTAGAAAACCGCACCTATTTATTCGCAGCTGTGCATCTCTGTTCTACCATATGCGGCACTTCAGGTCATTTATTCATAACACGCTAGGTTGGCCGGTGGGCCCCTTCTGCCTGTGATTTGTGACATGCAAAACCACTACATATACTCTTTCAGCAATTTGACGGCCCTGTGGCCTCTATTCTACTTCGCAACTGTTGGTATGCGCAACTCACTGCAATCTGGCCCACACCTGGCTGTAACTTGTGTTCAGAATATTGCAAAAAACTAACTTTCCCTACCCTAAACGGTGGTGCCGCTACACAGGGAAGAAGATGTGCTATTTAATGTGGAATTCTAGCGACTTGTCGATCCTGGAATTGGTCACATCACTGAGATGTGAAAGCTAGTGTAAAGATTAAACGAAACATTCCATTGTCTGATCAGGATTCGATCTCACGACCGTATTATGGTCTCCATGCTCGCACTTTCCCACTAAACCACCAAGCGCGACAGAGGGTAGCAGTACATTTCCACATTCGAGACTTAGAGCTGGTTCTTGCGACTTTCTAAGTAGGCCTTCATTCGATATTTTGCGTCTGTCTTCAAGTTTCTGTCAGTTCCGTTTTTTTAGCATCTCCGAGACGCTGTCTCTTGGGTCAAATAAACTAGTGGCCATTTGTGCTTCGTGGGGTCGGAAGGAAGTTCATTTTTCAAACACCTGTAGTCGTCTTGTGTGTCATTTAACACGCATGGAAACATTGCCCCTGTGCGGCTGGGGATCTACACTGTTGACCTCGAAAATCTGAATTCTTATGGAATCTCCTTTATCCAAATTACTCACACGATCAGTACTGATTATTATCCCGCATTCGAAGTAGGTCAGCCCGCTGTTACAAACCTGCCTGTAACTGACTACTCGAATATCTCGTATCCACTGACACCATACACAACATCCAACCGCATCATATTCGGGCGTTATACATGGCAAATGAGAAAATTCTTACCGAGGTTCGATTTCCGGCGGGGTGAGGGATTTTCTCTGCCTCGTAATGACTGGGTGTTGTGTGATGTCCTTAGGTTAGTTAGGTTTAAGTAGTTCTACGTTCTAGGGGACTGATGACCATAGATGTTAAGTCCCATAGTGCTCGGGGTCATTTGAACCATTTTTTTTATTTGATCTTTATTGAACGTCTTTTAAAATTTTCAGTTTCCACTATCCTACAACCACCCATATTATTTCAGCTCCATCCGAGGCTTTCTAACCTAGCTCCACTCAAAATAGCTATTTTTTAAGAATAACTGCAATTTCTGTTTAATTTTTAGGACCAAACAACATAGACCCTTTAAGACGAGCAGTGTATCTCAAGAAGAGCATAAATGGTAGACAAACGAGGCTGTCATCGCCTTCGGTTGCTGTTATGTCCCGAGACTCTGCACTGTACATTACCTGGCTGATCCATTACGTGAGTGGAGAGACCAGTAACATGGTATGGACTGATGACAACGTGCAACATGACCTATTTCACGCCTGGCCAAAGGGGGCTCCGAATTCGCTGCTACCATGTGCTCTGAAAACAGAGGGAGCAGGCCCGGTTTCTTGCAGCTAGAAGGCAGTAGAGAGCAGTGACGTCTCCGTGTCAGCCTGGCATTCAGTCTTCGCAGCGTTATCATATGTCCACCCGCTTGGTCCCAATACTGCTTGTCTTACATGAGATTTACGTTATGCATTAGGTATGCGGTGTCGTCTATGCACTTGTAAAAGTATAAAAAAGGTACATCGCCAATTGTAGACTGTGAGTCCCTTTACTTACACACATCGAAATATTTTCATAAGTTTGCAGATATTTGTCGAAAATTATGTTGTACCAGCGTCAGCTGCTATTAAAATTATAATTATTATTAAACGCTTCGGAATTTACTAATCATCGGTCACTGTGATACTGACACTACCTGATCAAAATATCCGGACACAGCTATGTAATGCAGAACTGACCACTAGATGTCACGAGAGTCCATTGTAAAAGTAGGCGGGGAGTATTGTGTTGACAGTAGAGAAGCAGGAACTGCAGTATGTGTCGGTCAGAAGAGATCAGTGCCTTTGAAACCTGGTACTTACGGAAAGGCAAGATTCGGTGTGGACGGGGCCATAATCAGTTACCGTTGGTTGCTCAGAGTTTTTTTTTTTTTTTTTTTAGTCACGTACACCTTATTTGGAAACAATTGCAAATAAGGTTGACAGTAAGGAACAATTATCAAATCTGACTGTTAAGACACAATGTCTACGTAAAAAAAATTCTTAAGCAAGTTGCACTCACAGCTGAAGGCCTTATTGACCAGAAATTAAAATTATTTGTCTGCTGAAGGCCCCAATAGTAATATCTCAAAAAACAATTTGGCGTCTGAAGGCCTAGATAGCAAATTCTTAAGAACAAGTTAAACCTCTCCAAGAGACACTAAAATATTTTTAAAAAATGATAATCGTCAAAATTTCATTATTATCAGACAGTTTCTAATTAAAAATTCTTAAGAGCAATTGCATTCACGACCTAAGGCCTTATTGACAAGAAATTCAGATTATTTGTAAGCTGAAGGCCCCAATAGTATTAACTCAAAAAAAAAATTACAGCCCCTCGATCTGGCAGTGCCTGAGTACCGCCAGTGGTCCAGGCATGTGCTGGCACTGCTGGACACCCCTGCAGCACCGTCCCAACTGAACTCCCCGACACACTCCAATCAGGAAAACAATTGACGTCCCTCCAAAGATAGTACCACCGTACTAGATATCGATAACCGCTGCTTCTACGACTCGTGGACAGACAATACTAGCAAACGTAGTGGCCCCAGTAAACACAAGAAGAAAACGAGACGCCACTATCCATACTATACAATGCCAACCTACCAACGGCACCAACAAGAGCTGCAGCTTGGCTCAGCCTTCGTACATTGACTGGTCATTGGACGCTGAGAAACAAATCAATCAGGGATATTTCAACCCTTCTAAAGCCGCTTATGTCGACTGTTGGTAATATGGTTATGAAGCGGAAATACGACAGGGACTGGTTGAGCATTAAGAACGGTGGTTGTAAAATATGAAATGAAATGAGCCGAAGGAATCAATCGTGAGTTCCAAAGTACTACAAGCAGTTCAGCTAGTACAATGACAGGGTGTAGGAAGTTCAATACATTTGGGTACATATATCGAGGAGCTCTTCGTAAACAACACATTTCCGCAGTCAGTGCTAAACGACGCTGAAGGTGCTGTACAGAGCTACGCCACTGGACAGTGGATGGCTGGAAACGAGCGATTTAGAATGATGAACCACGCTGTACCCTGTGGCATTCCGATGGAAGGGTTTGGGTTTGTCGAATAACTGGAGAACTTTACCTGCCGCCATGCGTAGTGTCAGCTATGAACCACGGAGGAGGTCGTGTTACGATTTGGGGGTGTTTCGTGGTTAGGATTTGGTCCCCTTATTGCGCTTAAAGACACGCTAGAGGCGGAAAGATATGAACGCTCTCTACAGTAGTTCAGTCCTGAATATTGCGGAGAAACAGTTCGGAGGCGATGATTGTTTATATCAGCATAACATTGCTACCTATAGCAAAACAGCGTCTGTGATACTGTGATGAATGACATGCCTAAAATTGGCTGGTGTGACCAGACTCCCAACCCGAATCTAATCTAACTCCTTTTTGATGAGTTAGATCGTCGATTTCACTCCAGACCCCAGTTCCCAACATCACTACCTTCTCTGGTCTCTGTTCTTGAGGAAGGCCTCACTGAAACTGTCCCAGGCATAGCTCTAGCCTCTTCCTCGCACCATGCCAGAAGGGCAAAATAATGTCCATGATTAATATTAATTAATTACTATTCTGACGGATTAATGTACTGAATTTAGTATTCACTTATCTAGATTATTCTATAGAGAGAACTGATACTTTCTGATTTATTTACACACAACAAAAAAAGTTTTGCATCACTCCAGTTCCCAGAACTCCTGAAGATAGGCGTTGACTGTGGATATTGTATCACAGACACAGTCCCTATGCCTATTTAGGGTTGTCACTAATCCCACCCAAAGATGTAAACAACCATGCATGAGCAGCGCCTATTAGACGGAAGGGAGGAGGGACACGGCTCGTAATGTCTGTATTTCAACCATGCCTAGACGCACCATACCGCGGTTCGATCGCTTCCGCATTGTTACTTTGTACAAGGAAGAGCTCTCAACAACGGAAGTGTCCAGGCGTCTCGGAGTGAACTAAAGCGATGTTGTTCGGACATGGAGGAGATACAGAAAGACAGAAACTGTCGATGACATGCCTCGCTCAGCCCGCTCAAGGGCTATTACTGCAGTGGATGATCTCTACCTACGGACTATGGCTCAGAGGAACCTGACAGCAACGCCACCATGTTGAATGATGCTTTTCGTGTGGCCACAGGACGTCGTGTTACGACTCAAACTGTCCGCAATAAGCTGCATGACGGGCAACGTCACTCCCGACGTCCATGGCGAGGTCCATCTTTGTAGCCACGACGCCATGCAGCGCGCTACAGATGAGCCCAACAACAAGCCGAATGGACCGCTCAGGATTGGCATCACGTTCTCTTCACCGATGAGTGTCGCATGAGCCTTCAACTAGACAATCGTCGGAGATGTGTTTAGAGGCAACCCGGTCAGACTGCACGCATTACACACACTGTCCAGCGAGTGCAGCAAGGTGGACGTTCCCTGATGTTTTGGGGTGGCATGATGTCGGGCCGACGTACGCCGTTCGTGGTCTTGGAAGGCGCTGTAATGCCTGTAGGATACGTGAATGCCATCCTCCGACAGATATGATAAGCCTATTGGCAGCATATTGACCAGGCATTCATCTTCATGAATGAGAATTCGCGCCCCCATCGTGCACATCTTGTGAATGACTTCCTTCAGAATAATGACATCGCTCGACTAGAGTGACCAGCATGTTCTCGAGACATGAACCCTATCGAACATGCCAGGAATAGATTGAAAAGGGCTGTTTATGGACGAAGTGACCTACCAACCAATCTGAGGGATCTACGCCGAATCGCCGTTGAGGAGTGGGACAATCTGGACCAATAGGGCCTTGATGAACTTGTGGATAGTATGCCACGACGAATACAGGCATGCATCAATACAAGAGGTCGTGCTGCTGGGTATTTGAGGTACCGGTGTGTACAGCAATCTGGACCACCACCTATGAAGGTCTCGCTGTGTGGTGGTACCACATGCAATGTGTGGTTTTCATGATGAATAACAATGGCGGAAATGATGTTTACGTTGATCTCTATTCCAATTTTCTGTACTGGTTCCGAAACTCTCGGAACCGAGGTGATGCAAAATTTTTTTTGAGGTGTGTATATTTATTTTCAATTTTCTTCTTTTGGTTATTTATGTTTTTGTTAGTACAGGTTTTTCAAGTTTAATCGAACGGAAAAATTTTCAAAGGCGTTTGTGTTGCCCTTGCATTTCTTTTACTCTTCCGAAATTTTCTTTCACTTCCTTCAGCTTGTTTGCTATACAACTTGATATACAGTTATCAGACAATTTTTTTCTCAATATCACTTCTACGATCCTCTAACTTTAGTATAATTTCTTCAGCTCATTGTGCAGTAATAAATCGAAGAAAAAGTTAATAATCCTTTTCTGCCCCCATACTTTTCTTCTCATCAGTCATGACCTAGCAGAGGTCAGTTTTGTAGCGTTCAGTTATCGACGTAAACTTTTTTTTCACGCAGAGGCCAAATGATAAAACACTGCTCCTGCAGCTAACATGATTTTCAATGTGGCCGCAAATTGCTTCACCGGACGTGCTGCCGCGCTTGCTCGCTGCATTTTTAACGGCGGCATTCGGGTTCTCGGCAGGTTATCAATCACTGTCAAAAGCGCCCAGAATAAAAATAAAGCGAGGCCACACGATGCACGATCGAAAGAACTTGTTAGCGTGGCAGCTGAATAAAGCCTCCGGGTCTTCCACCGACGTCCTCGACAAGCACGTGGGTGAAGCCGCCAGCTGTGCAAACTGCAACCATTCGAGCTTACGGGTTATCTAAATTACACATAATCAGCAGGAATATTTCCAATTCTTCACTTAGTTTATAAATTACTAACGTGTTCACTAAGTAAATATAGATGGCGGCCATTAAAATTGAAGCAACATGAAAGCGGCATACAATAGACGTCAACCGCCATTGAACTGTACTGCATGCTTCAATATGTAAACGATTAGCATTCCAGAGGAACCGCAAAAATTAGGTGTGAGTAATGCCGTCTACATACCGTGTATAAGGAAAGTTGACGTAGGGGTTCTCATTCAGAAATCGCATTTACATATCGGTTGTTTGTGGAAAGATCTTGTTATGCCTCGTGTAAAAAGGACAATCGTCTACCTGCAAAAGTCGAAGTTCGACTCTGGCAGGAACGCAGTCTTTCTAGTCTATCGTTCGGCCATATTCCTGCTCGTGTTCGTCTCGATCGCACGACGATCATGTTAGTACACAGGATGAGTCAGGAGGAAAGGTACATGCTGTGAGGGGTGATAGCATTATTGATTCTGAACAAAAGGAGACCGTCACATGAACAAGTGTCCTGTTATCAACAGTTTCCGGGGGAACTAATGAAAACGGTGAGGAACGGGGCGAATGCCCAGGTAATAGTAAATGAATTGTGTACATTTCCTCACTAAAGATATTCAAAATGTTCCCAGTCAGTTGCAAAGCATTTTGCAGCTCTTGTAGACAGCTGCTGTGTTGCCGATCGGAGCTCATTCGTACGGTCCCTCATATGAGCACAGCATGTAACATACGAGCTGAATTTCCTCGCCGGCCTGTGTGGCTGAGCGGTTCTAGGCGCTTCAGTCTGGAACCGTGCAACTGCTACGGTCGCAGGTTCGAATCCTGCCTCGGGCATGGATGTGTGTGATGTCCTTAGGTTAGTTAGGTTTAAGTAGTTCTAAGTTCTAGGGGACTGATGACCTCAGATGTTATGTCCCATAGTGCTCAGAGCCATTTGAACCATTTTTTTGAATTTCCTCCTTCGTGTGGACTCTGCACTTGTACACTTCGCTCGTAAGCCGACGCCACAAACAGTAGTCCAATGGAATAAGATCGGGTGACCTCGGCGGCCAAACATTACTCCACGGCGGCCCGTTCAATGCCCAGGACACGTTTCAGTGAGGTAGTGTATCATTGGCTGAACAGAATGTACAGGAGCTCCATAGTGCTGAAAGCGCACAAAGCAATATCCCCCAAGTATGCTAATAGCACATTTTGAAGGAAATCAAGGTACTGTATTCCTTTATGACGTTTATCTAAAATAACTGGACCGATGAGTTTGTCACCGGTAACACGGCACGTATGTTCACTGGGAAATGTCGCGTTGAAGTGGTAAGTAAATACAAGGGTTGGAACTTAAATAGTGGCGACAACCGATGTAAAAGAGTTAAGTGCTTTCACCTGTTACTGTCCTTCAAAGTAGTCACTAGCGTTGTGTAGAACCATTTGCCAGGTATGTGGAAGGCGTAGTATACCGTTAGCGGTATCGTCGTGAAAAATGATGGGTGGGTTGCGCAGAAAGTGTCGCCGCTTCTTTCGCAAAGCTGGTCGCAGGACATGGTGACTTTGATTTGATTCCGAAGATGAAGGAATCACTTCGTGGCATTCGCTTCAGAACTGTTCCAAAGAATCGGCAGGCAGTAAGTAGACAACTCCATTCGCACCATCAACAGAACAGGCTCTGCTAACGGTATATTACGCCTTCCATGTCGCTGGCAACGAGTTCTACACAACGCTGGTGACTACTTTGAAGGATATTAACAGGTGCCAACATGTAACTCTTTTGTATCGGTTGTGAATAAATAGTTGCCACTATTTAAGTTCCAACCCTCGTACCACACCACGTAGCCTAATGTAGCTTCTGTTGTATTCGCACCTGAATGCTGATGAGGAAGGACGAGCGATTGACGCCCTTATTTTTCAAACAGCTCTATGTCGGACACGGCTAAGAAAACGGTATATGTTAATTAAAAAACTTCTGTTCAGAATCATCAATAGTATGACCCGTCAAAACATGTACCTTTCCTCCTGCCTCGTCCTATATAATGCGCTGTCAAATGAAAATGAAATAGGTGTAAAAAATAAGTAAACTGTTTATTATTTCAAAAGAAGTTGTAGTGACTGTTAATACATTGATCCCATTATGAGACAAGTAGGGCAATGCCTTAATGGAAAAATGTTTTTTCTTACCTCCGGAGCCGGTCGGGGTGGCCCAGCGGTTCTAGGCGCTACAGTCTGGAACCGCGCGACCGCTACGGTCGCAGGTTCGAATCCTGCCTCAGGCATGGATGTGTGAGATGTCCTTAGGTTAATTAGGTTTAAGTAGTTCTAAGTTCTAGTGGACTGATGACCTCATAAGTTAAGTCCCATAGTGCTCAGAGCCATTTGAACCATTTTTTTTTTTGTACCTCTGGAACCATGATTGCACGCAGGCGTGCGCCTCCGTGGCCGAAGAAAATTGACGGTCACGTATGTCTTTCTTCAGGGTTCCAAAAATATGGAAATCCCACGGGCACAGACTGGGACTTAATGGAGGATGTGTAAGGACTTCCCGGCGAAATTTCTGCAGGGTAGTCGAAGCAACGGGTGCTCTAGCTCCGAATAAGTCATCATGACCTTATTCTTTGACTACAAAGTCCCGCTGCTCATGGACTTTCTGGAAGATAGCGCCACAGTGATCGCACAGCCTAGGAATGTTGACAGGATGGTATCATCCCACTGCCGGATAACGTCCCCGCACTTGTTGCCAAGGTTATTTCGAGGTGTACCTCTTCGTCCGAAACAAATGACGGCCACGAATATCTTTCTTCAGAACTACAGAAATATGGAAATCGTATAGGGAGAAATGGAGACTGTATGGGGGATGTTGCTAAGAGCTTCCCAGAGAAACTTCTGCAGCGTAGTCTAACAAGACGTACACGCCTAGATACTATCATGGTTCCATAGGCAACCGCAAAATTTTTCCATGGAGGCACTGACCGTCATGTCTCCCAGTGGGATAAATATATTGACGTTTATGGCGATTACTTTTGAAATAATAAACGGTGTACTTACTTTTTTCCGTCTGTCTTTTTTCCATTTGACAGCCCCTTATGGGAGCGGGTCCAGCGGGTGGAGGGGGGGCGTGTCATGGGAAATGTGCTTCCGTCTCCAATCATCATCATCATCATCATAATTTAAGACTGATTATGCCTTTCAGCGTTCATGGTTCATGGTGTGGGTTCCTGTAGTCATGTCCTAGTTCATGAACCACGGGCAACGTATGAGTGGCCAAGTAAGTGGTCCCGACAGTCGTGATACCAGTTACTTTGGAATAAGGCTGGGCACCTCGGACATATTCTGAGTCGTGGTCACCTTTGTACTCATACGGCATAGACTACCAAATCCACCGGTTAGTCCCTCAGCCGTTAGGGGTAAAACCCAATGGGACTCGGGGCAAGTAAGGCTAGCAACCTGCTTCCCTGGTACTTTAAATATGATGCTGGCAACAATCAGAGCAAAATGCCTCGGACCTTTGGAGGTGACGGAGTCCCACCTCTAATTGACAAACCAGGGGCTCCTAAGATACGACTTGGCAAACAATCAGAGATTCCGTCTCCAAAAAGAATTTATTTTGTAGATGCGATTATAGTTAGTCATACGTACAAGCTTCATTCAAATAATAATAGGAATTTTTGTTTTTGAAATGATTTTTAATTTTTTCTTCTACGTCGATGTTGTCTACATCCACATCTCCATCTACATCGATACGTCGTAATTCACCTGGTGGAGGGTACCCCGTACCAATACTAATCATTTCCTTTCCTGTGCCACTCCCAAACAGAACGAGGGAAAAACCACTGTCTATATGGCTCTGTGTGAGCCCTAGTTTCTCGTATCTTATCTTCGTGGTCCATACGCGCAATATATGTTGGAGGCAACAGAAAAGTCCTGCGGCCAGCTTCAAATGCCGGTTCTGTAAATTTCCTTAACACTGTTCCTCGAGAAGAATGTCGCCTTCCCTCCAGGGATTCCCATTTGAGTTCCCGAATCATCTCTGTAAGACCTGCGTGTCGTTCGAACGTACCTAGCAGCCTGCCTCTGAATTGTTTCGATGTCTTCCTTTAATTCGATCTGGTACGGATCCCAAAGACTAGAGCGGTACTCAATAACAGGTCGCACTAGCGTCCTATACGCAGACTCCCTTACAGATGAACGACACTTTCCTAGAATTCTCCCAATAAAGCAAAGTCGACCGCTCGCCTTTCCTACCACGGTCCTCTCATGCTCGTTCCATTTCGTATCGCTTTGCAATGTTACTGACGAACAGGACACCGCTAACGCTGTATGCAAACATTATGGGGTTGTTTTTCCTACTCATCCACCCTAACTTCCATTTTTCTACATTTAGAGCTGGCTCCCATTCATCACACCAACTTGAAATTTTCTAAACCATATTGTATCCTCCTACAGTCATCCAACGTCGACACCTTATCGTACACCACAGCATCATCAGCAAACAACCGTAGACTACTGCCTACCCTGTCTGCCAAAGCATTTATGTATATAGAGGATAATAGCAGTCCCATCACACTTCCCAAGGGCACTCCTGGCGGCACCCTTGTCTCTGACGAACACTCGCCGTCGAGGACAACATACTGGCTTCTATCATTTAAGAACTGTTCGAGCCACTGACATATCTGTGAACTTATTCCATATGCTCGTGCTTTCGTTAACAGCCGGCAAAGATGCACCGTGTCTGATGCCTCCCGGAAATCTACAAATGTAGAATTTGTTTGTTTACTTTCATCCATAGACCCTCCTCTCCCCCCCCCCCCCCCCCCCCCCCCGTCCTCTCAAAGTAGTCATTATTAAATATTATTACTTTTTTTTTCAATCTCCAAAACATTTCTGGGCGCTGGGGCTTCATTACAGCATTGTTTTTGCCCAAAAATGCATGAACAAGAAACGAAATGTGAGCACTTGCATTATCGTGGAGCAAAAGCCATCAACTGTTTCCCCAAAAATCCGGACGAATTTTTCTTTCGGGTTGCTTCACACAAACGGCGTTGAACCATTCAGTTGTACACCTTATTGGTCGTTCGACTTCGTGGCAAGAACTACGATGTTCAAATCTAAGAACGCAATGAGCATGGCTTTCACATTTCACTGCACTTGTCGAGGTTCTTTCAGTCTTGGCGATCCAGAACGGTTTCACTGGGAGGAGTGAACCTTAGTTTCGACGTCATATCAGTAAATTCGTGCTTCATCACCAGTTATGACAGGTTTCAGTTGTTTTCTATACATGAAATATACGAAACAGTATCATGGAAAGAGCGATTTGATATGTTAGTATCATTAACGACCTCTCTGCATGTGATTCGGTTATCATTCATATCCATTTCTTTGACTTTCATCGGTTAATGATGCGTGAGGGTGTCCAAGGCGCTTAAATATTTTTACGACTTTCTTCGAAACTCTTACAGCTTGTTTTACGCATAGGAGACTCAGACTCACCGTAAACAATATTTAACAAGCGCTGGTAACACTGTAGCCTACTAAGATAAAGGGGTTTTCAGACTCGACTTCGCATTCCCAGGCAACCCAGAAACAAGCAGTGCTCAACACTGTCTTCGCTTTGCTTTCGTATCAGCGATGACAACGACTTGGAATCGAAGTTGGGTTTTTTAAAGAAGACAGTGAAGGCCTGCGCCTATGAGAGTTTGTCCACAGACAGGGCTTTTAAGCGAAACATTGATTATGCTAATAGGAACGGCGAGGAACCGCCTTCTCACTCTGTTAAGTTTCCCTTTGTTTCCGGGGTCACTGACTGCACAAGCAGAAATTTGACGAAAAATGGTATTCAGACAAAATTTTCTTCAGTCAAAACAAAATAAAAGATTTGTTCCGACGAAAAACGGATGCTCCTGATTGTCTCCACACCGCGGCCGCCTACGAAATGTATATAGTCGAAACGGGAAGGACTGTTCAAGAACGTATTAAGGAACACCAGCACAAACGCGTCTGAAACAAAGTATGAAATCAACTATATATCACGAGAACTATGGTCTTGACATCGACTTCAATAACGTTTGTGTGCTGAGTAAGGAAACCAACATTTATAAAAAAAAGTCCGAGAGGCGGTTGAAATTTCTTACAGTGCGTGTAACTTCAATAAGAGAGGACGGCTGAAGGTCGCGGCGTGCGAGCATTACAAACAGCGTCATGGAAGCCACCTCTGCGGACATAATGGTTCAAATGGCTCTGAGAACTATGCGACTTAACTTCTGAGGTCATCAATCGCCTAGAAGTCAGAACAAATTAAACCTAACGAACCTAAGGACATCACACACGTCCATGCCCGAGGCAGGATTCGAACCTGCGACCGTAGCGGTCGCGCGGCTCCAGACTGTAGCGCCTAGAATCTGCGGACATTATCTTGCATAAATATCCCCCTCTCTTGTTCTGCCCGTTTCGCTTCTATTCGATGATGTTGACCTTCTAATAGCAGTAGGAGGAATTTTAACCAATAACTCTTCTTCAGCATAAGTGCGGTAAAAATCCCTTTCAACCAGTCATATTGGCCCATCAGTGGTAGCCATAAGAGTTTCAGCCAATAAACCCCTTCTTCCGCAATAGCATGGCAATACCTCTCTTACTATCCAGCGACGATGGCCCACCAATGGTTGTCACAAGTTTTTTATTAAATTAATCCCACTTCTCCAGCATAACCGCAGAGAAACTCGGGTTCATAAGAGAAGGCGACACTGGTCCCTGACAGTGCTCAGTCTACAGTGAACACTACACGATACTGAAGAAGATTTCAGCAGAGGTTTCGAAACGTCGATCGTTTGAAGAAATCTGACACATCCTAACAAGCCAGAAAATTTTAACTTCAATATTTAACATTTTTAAAAGTTTGTTCCACTTTATTCCGTTCTTGTAGCAAAATTTCCCCTCTCCCCCACGAACTATTGACCTTGTAGAAGTGAAGTGGTTTGCGTGCATTTATGATGCAAATAACCGTACCTTAGTTGCAACCCACATTGGAGGGATACCTGCGGATAGACCAGACAAACACGTAGTTTCTCAAGAGGGGCGGCAGTCTTCTCAGTAGCATAGGGGCACCAGTGTGGATACTTGACTGAAATGGCTTTGTAAAATTAATCAACATGGCTTTGCTATGATGGTACGGTGAATGACTGAAAGCATGTGGAAATTTCACTCGTTACATTTCTTTTGGAATTGCATTTCTACTATATGGTTTAATGATGATGACAAAATTTTCCGGAGTTAAAATAGTCCCTCATTCGTATCTTCTCATGAGAACTTCCCAGGAGAATGTTGTTATCAGGAGAAGCAATGGACTTCTACGGGTCGGAGCGTGAAATGTTAGGTCCCTTAATCGGACAAATAGGTTAGAAAGTTTAAAAAGGGATAGGGAGGAACTATCTCGCAGCAGTGGCAGTGGTAGCTGCAGATCTGTGTACATTGACGAAAGTGTGAGTGCTCCACGTTGGCCGAACATAGCTGGAAGGCAGAAGCCTCACCTGGGGAGTGTTATCGGCACTGCCATGCTGCTTGGGAATTTGACTAGCATCTTCCCTACCGTTTAAGGAAACGAGCCTGCTTGGGGATATGTTGCCCGCACATATTGTGGATTATCGTGGGATCTTTTGGTAACAGGCATTAATATTGTGCTCTGTTGCGGCACCCTGATTCCCTCTCCGCCTACTTGGTATTTGTGTCATTGGTCCGGTCTGGTGTTGTAAGCTAAGGGCGCTCGTTGGTGTTATTCATGTTTTCGCGAATTGCCGCGAAAGTGCATCAAGTATGTTGTGTACTCGTCACCTCACGGAATGACGTGAGCGGCTTGTAGTGTCTTTAAAGCTCTGTTCCTACTTACACCCAGTAAATTTCTTGTCGTGATTTGTTTATGTCATGCCTGCCCGTTTTCTTTACGATGCCTTGTATTTTATTGCCTATTATTTAGTGTCTTCCATTTTAATGAAAATAGTGTTAAATTGCCGGCCGCTGTGGTAGAGCGGTTCTAGTCGCTTCAGTCCGGAACCACCCTGCTGCTGAGGTCGCAGATTCGAATCCTGCCTTGGGCATGGATGTGTGTGATGTTCTTAGGTTAGTTAGGTTTAAGTAGTTCTAAGTCTAGGGGCCTGGTGACCTCAGATGTTAAGTCCCATAGTGCTTAGAGCCATTTGAAGTGTTAAATTAGTATCTGCTCAACTGGAATTTGACCGTCAATGCTGGTCCAGTTGATTTTATATTTGGCCTACTGAAGGTTGTGTGTTAGCTTATATGATTAATCCGGTTTACATGTTGCAGAATTAGCCATTCTTTAATGAATCGTTTGTCAGCGGCTGCACTGTGGCATTACCCAACAGTTTTGCAAAACGACTGATAAAAGGGACCTACTTTGGTAAGGCGACTGGTCAGCTGATTACCTCAGGTTCGCATTGTTTGTTATTTGCTGCTTTGCAAACCTCGCCGCCTGAGTGATATCATTTGTCGTGCTTGTATCTACCTCGCTGCCCTCTGGATCCAGCCGATTCTGTTTTCGTATTTGTTCAGCTGTTGCCCTTGTTTGCTTAATTTCATTTGGATAAATTCTACGGGATTATGTGAAAATGTTGTAATGGGGCGATTTATCTGGCGTTCTAATGGGCCAATCATTGGCTTTCGGGCCAAGGCTGGAACCATTTTCGAAACTGCTAAGTTTGTAAACTGTTCACGTGCCGCCGTGGTTAAACTGTACCGCGCATGGTAAAGTATCATTGCCCTAAACTGGGGCCGAGGCAACTGGCAGGTGTTAACGGCGGCTGCGGAGGTGTGTACGGGCCGTGTTCTGTGCAGCTGCTGAGCAACTTAGATGAAACAAAACCTACCAGCAGTATCTCCTCAGCAATCGTTCAACGAACGTTGCGCCGTGTGAGCCTCCGAAGCAGGTGCCAGGTTCATGTTGACTGGTGTTTATCAGCGACGAAGGCTGCAATTTGCACTCCAGTACCGCAATTGCACATCCATTGAGTGGCGACAGGTGACCTTTTGAGATGAACTGCGATTTATATTCCATCGGACAGGTGACAGTTGGCGTATGAACCACTGTAACAATCTTCGGAAGGCTCCAGGCCGGAAGAGGCAGCATTACTGTCTGGATAATGTTTCCGTGGCATTCCCTGCGCTATCGCATCATTCTGAAAGGCACAATCGATCAACATGACGTTGGGGACCATGTCCACCCTTAGATGCAATTTGTTTTTTCCTCAGCACAAAGGCATCTACCACCAGGACAATGCAACGTGGCACGCAGTTCGCAGTGCACGTCCGTGGTTCGAAGAGAACCGAGACGACTTTAGAGTACTCCCCTGGCATCCAAAGCGCCCGGATTTAAACGTAAAAGAGAATGTGAGGAAGTACCTGGATTGGGCTGTTCGCGCCATGGATTCTCATACGAGATACCTACCGCAGCTGGCCACCGCAGCGCAGCTGATATAACTCCACGTACCTGTTGGTATCTTCCAGAGCTTCACTGACTCTCTTCCTGCACGTCCATACTGCGGAAATTGGTTATTCAGCTGTTGTAACCGCGACCGTCCCGGTCCAAACGGGACGCGGCGGGACCAAACGGAGAGCGACCCGCGAACAAACAAACGAACGGAAAGGACGGACACGAAACAACGGATGATCGAGAGAGACCTTACGACGACAACACGCAAGAAGCGACGGGATGTCAGAGACAATCAAACGAATCCAAGACATCCACTAGTAATGAAAACAAGCAGCGATAAACACGCTGTCTGTTGTCGAGGCGATATGTCAATACGCACGCAACGATAACACTCTCTATCTGACCTTTTTTTTTTTCTTTATTGATTTTCAATTCCCCCCGAAGGGGGCGGGGCCGGCAGCAGCTTACTACGCTGCTCTACAGCCTACAGACTTTTTTTTAAATAAAGGAAGAAGAAAGAAACAAGGAAAAACAGGCGATAAAATGGCGATTTAAAGTGAAAAATGGCGTAAATCTAGCTGACCGAGAGGCAGGCGCTTAAATACACGATCGGGGGCGCCGCTATTGGCCGCCAGGACCACGTGTTCCACTGTGGCGCCGTCACACTAAATGTGGGCCAGGAGGCGCGCGCCGCCACGGCTTACGGCGCGATGGTGCAGAGGCCTCTAGGGGTCTTCGACGTCCATGACGTCTGGCGGTGATTCAGATTTCGCGGCGCGCGGTACCAGATCAGTCTTATGACAGGTTCCCATATTCTTGTGACTGGATCGTGTTTTAAAACATTTTATCTATTTTATTGGAGTAAAATAATTTATTATTATTATTAAAAACATTTTCTACATTTCAGTGTTATTATTTGTAAAATCATACACATCCCTGTTACATAAAAAAATGGGGGATGGCGGGGGTTGCCAGCACGATATATTTGTTTTGGGGGAGGGGCGTGGCTGACAGACATTAGCAAATGGTTCAAATGGCTCTGATTACTACGGGACTTAACATCTGAGGTCATCAGTCGCCTAGAACTTAGAACTACTTAAACCTAGCTAACCTAAGGACATTACACACATCCATGCCCGAAAGGGATTCGAACCTGCGACCGGAGCAGTCGCGGGGTTCTGGACTGAAGCGCCTAGAACCGCACGGCCACCGCGGTCGGCAGACATTAGAAAACCCTCCCCCACTACCCCCACTCCCCACACCCACTCCTCTTCAGAACCGAACACTGGATCTGCCACTGCGCGAATGTGAAATCTATAGGTTTAGAAAGGCAATGATTAGCATCATGCAAGTTCGCAACAACAACACCGACTAGCACCCGAGAGGTCACATATTTGAGTCAGGAAATGGACGCGTTTAGTAAAACAAGTATCAGCACGAGCAATGCGACAGCCTCTGGAGCCAACGGCCTGTCAGCAGGGTAACCATTGCTGCAGCTTCCCAACGACATCACTGGATACAGGAGGGGCGCACCGTCGTGTTCCCAGGCGAGTCCCGCTTCTCCACGCAGCATCACGATTGGAGATGACTGACTGCATTCCTCATTGTCATTTAGATCCAGCACCGAGCCCGATGGGATGGGGTGTCATTCGATATAGAACACAATCACCTCTAGTTCGCATGGCCAGTAATTTCGAAGGCAGCGAGAATTATATTTCTTATTAGTTATGTAAATATTAGATCACACTCGTAAATTCATCTTAATTTTTCGTCTGTTGTTAAATATAACTTTACACAAAAAATCCAGACAAAGAGTAGTACGCGGGCTCTGAGGGTTCCGTACAAACTCGATTATGTACGTAGATAATAATTTCTTAAGGCTCAGTGTGATGGTATACAAGTATTAATAGACGTACTTCGGCGACTTGTATGTGTCTAACCGGGGATAGTGACCCCACAGTTTGACGTGGAATCCGAAGCACATGTTGTTTCTGGAGATGCTCACATCGTTGAGAGAAAAAGGCCAGGTTAAAACGAAGATTGAGAAATCCGTCGTCCGACAGAGTTTCGATCCCAAGGTCCCTCAGTTTCAACGCTGGCACTTTACCCATAAACCACCAGGCTCGACAAATATATGGGCTGTTCATCTATTGGTTTTGATGAGTGAGCTTGGTAGTATCAAAATAAGCGATATATGGCCGTATCTTTCCGCCGCATTGACGCCACCAAAACGCGATAGTCCTTAGTATGTAAAATAAGTTCAGAATTTATACTGATGCTCGTTCCTGAGAAAAAAGGGTCTTAACAGACGGGCAGCCACACAGACGCGCAATAACAGCAACAAATTTATGTGATATAATTACAAATTAATAATTTTCGGATTTTATTTCCTTTACTTGTACTGTGAATTGCCAGCGTTGATCGGCTGTCGGACACCCTTCGTCTAATAGGTGCTGCTCATGCATGGTTGTTTACATCTTTGGACGGGTTGAGTGACATCTCTGAACAGTCAGAAGGGCTGTGTTATACAATATCCACAGTCAAAGTCTATCTTCAGGAGTTCTGGGAACCGGGATAATGCAAAACTTTTTTTGATGTGTTTGATCTCTTTAAACACTCTATGTTTTGTCATTTTTTCTTTGTATCTTCTACATAAATAAAATATGTTTAAGTCGGAGGTCATTTTATTTGTTCTTGCGACATTCAGTAGTCACTTGACAATGCCCTGTGAAACCGAAGCCTGTTCGTGGCCAAACAAATATAAGTATTAGCAAAGTGTTTTCTATTTAATACTGTCCATATTTATCTTATGAACTCTTTTCAAGACGCTATCCATTCCGTACAAGTGATGTTACAAGACGTTTGCCGTCTCTGTGCGACGCTACCAGTGTTTGGAGTCAAGAAAAATAAAGTCTGAGTTCACATCCAATCGGATCACGAATCGAAATGGATTATTTCATAAATTTAGTGTGATGAATTTTGTAGTTCCAGTCGATTCCAGATCTTTAGTTCCGAGGGTCACCTCAGTTACCTCGTTTTTGTAACTATGTGCCATGTAAATATTGGTAAATCACAATACTGATTTCGTAAATAACGCACAAAAGACGCTCACAGTCACAAATGACATCGGACATGTTTCTGCACTATTTTCAACCTTCGTTTGGATGGCATTTACAAAAATTAAAAGTGTTGCAGTCCACGAAACCATCAATTCATTCTGAAGTTTTACTTGGCGTCTGTTTCAAACCTTCTTCAAAACATCTCTCTCACTACTAGTTTAATGGATGTGAGGTCACAATATCGAAAGACAAACATGTATTTAATAACAGAATTAAGCTGCCTAAACGCTAGCGTTATTTTCATTTACATCAGCATTAACTTTAAAACAATTTTTCTCATGGGTGGTTTTCCTGTCCGGCATTAAATTTCTTTGAATTTATATTTTAAAACAGTTTTTCTTATCGGTGGTTTTCCTGTCCGGCAATAAATTTCTTTGAATTTATATTAATCTGATAACAATCATAATTTATTCCACTGTTATTTTATTAGCAAAATAAAATAAGCTAAAATTTTTACGAAATTTAAAACTAACGATAATTAATGTTTGAAGGGTCTCATCTTAAAGTAGTTTTCATGGATTCCACAATTGGTCTTAGATTTTACGAAGTTGTGAATAATTTTAAATTATGATTTATATTTTAGTAAGGTTAATGCAGTTGATGGATTTGAATTACAGGTGAACGCTTAAAATGTGATGATCTATTGTCTTTCAGCATCTGTTGAACAAATAGTATTTTTGAAAACAGTCGTTTACCTGAATAGTAATATTGCACAACAGCTTCCTTTGTTAATACATGATACAATTTTAGAATTAACAAAATGAGTTGATCCCTTATGAAACCTGTTGTTATAGGTTGTCAATAGCAAAACATGGGTTGATTAATTACATGGGTTTCAACATTCTAAATATCGATTTCTTACAGGAAAACTAAAATACAATTTCGGAAGGACTTTATTGTACCTGTTAGCTATGTTTTTCTGCTGTCATAAATTAGTCTTACCTACAAAAAAACTAGAATTCACGTGATATGAATTTTGACTAGGGTCAAAGAGTTTGCTGCTTGATCGATCGAGTTTGCTTCGACAATTGATAATCCATTATGGAGTTATATCGCGTCTGACGGAAATACGTTATCAGGGAACCCTGATGCTTGCATTGCAATAACACTGTTCAAAAACGAAAGCCATTCGTTCAGAAAGCGTCACAGGAATTAACGTGTTTGCTCTGATGTGGTATCCGCGAGATAAATGACAGGTATTTCCGGCTGACGTGTGTAGTTTCCATTAGGTAGCATTTCACTACCGCCAGTGCCCAGCACACTCGAAAGCCACTGAGCAAACGCTGCCGTTTGCTCGCAAACGCGGCCGTTTGCTTCCGTTAGCTAACAGGCTGTCCCTGCGATTGGAGACTGTATTCCGACCTTGATGGATCGTTACCGCTGTACGCTTTACGTTTAGGTTTTACAACGCCACTCAGGCTTGAGGTGACGGTGGCATAAAATTTATTTCCCAGCTTTCTCATCTCCTATTTGCATCGTTAACATTGCCGTCAATTTCAGTGTCCTTTTTGATTAATCGATTGTTGTAAATCATTCACTTAACCCAAGACTCCGAAAAACTTCTCTTCGCGCGTTATAGAGAGTGTTTCAAAACTACTACAAATCGCTGAGCACCGAAATGAGCGTTATCATGGAATCTCACTCAACTGTGGAGAATCGGTGTCAACTGATTCGCCTTGCGAGCAGTACTTAACATATTCACTACTGCATGTTGCAGCAATTACTCAAGATCTGTAGATATATACGAGGGCAGTTCAATAAGTAATGCAACACATTTTTTTTCTCGGCCAATTTTGGTTGAAAAAACCGGAAATTTCTTGTGGAATATTTTCAAACATTCCTGCTTCGTCTCGTATAGTTTCATTGACTTCCGACAGGTGGCAGCGCTGTACGGAGCTATTAAAATGGCGTCTGTAACGGATGTGCGTTGCAAACAACGGGCAGTGATCGAGTTTCTTTTGGCGGAAACCAGGGCATCTTAGATATTCATAGGCGCTTGCAGAATGTCTACGGTGATCTGGCAGTGGACAAAAGCACGGTGAGTCGTTGGGCAAAGCGTGTGTCATCATCGCCGCAAGGTCAAGCAAGACTGTCTGATCTCCCGCGTGCGGGCCGGCCGTGCACAGCTGTGACTCCTGCAATGGCGGAGCGTGCGAACACACTCGTTCGAGATGATCGACGGATCACCATCAAACAACTCAGTGCTCAACTTGACATCTCTGTTGGTAGTGCTGTCACAATTGTTCACCAGTTGGGATATTCAAAGGTTTGTTCCCGCTGGGTCCCTCGTTGTCTAACCGAACACCATAAAGAGCAAAGGAGAACCATCTGTGCGGAACTGCTTGCTCGTCATGTGGCTGAGGGTGACAATTTCTTGTCAAAGATTGTTACAGGCGATGAAACATGGGTTCATCACTTCGAACCTGAAACAAAACGGCAATCAGTGGAGTGGCGCCACACCCACTCCCCTACCAAGAAAAAGTTTAAAGCCATACCCTCAGCCGGTAAAGTCATGGTTACAGTCTTCTGGGACGCTGAAGGGGTTATTCTGTTCGATGTCCTTCCCCATGGTCAAACGATCAATTCTGAAGTGTATTGTGCTACTCTTCAGAAATTGAAGAAACGACTTCAGCGTGTTCGTAGGCACAAAAATCTGAACGAATTTCTCCTTCTTCATGACAACGCAAAACCTCACACAAGTCTTCGCACCCGAGAGGAGCTCACAAAACTTCAGTGGACTGTTCTTCCTCATGCACCCTACAGCCCCGATCTCGCACCGTCGGATTTCCATATGTTTGGCCCAATGAAGGACGCAATCCGTGGGAGGCACTACGCGGATGATGAAGAAGTTATTGATGCAGTACGACGTTGGCGCCGACATCGACCAGTGGAATGGTACCGTGCAGGCATACAGGCCCTCATTTCAAGGTGGCGTAAGGCCGTAGCATTGAATGGAGATTACGTTGAAAAATAGTGTTGTGTAGCTAAAAGATTGGGGAATAACCTGGTGTATTTCAATGCTGAATAAAACAACCCCTGTTTCAGAAAAAAAATGTGTTGCTTTACTTATTGAACTGCCCTCGTAGATCTGAAGAATCCAACAATCTTCTTTAATGTAAAGGATATTTAACAACTAAACACAGTATACAATGGAATAATTATCGCTTGCTGCCAACTACATGAAACAGTTCTTAAGAAGTGTGCTTGTTATTCAAGATCATGCAAGAAAACAAACAAAATTACAGTCACTGTATGGAATGTCTTCCCGTAGCATTGTAGCATATGAGACGCCAGCTTACCATCGACTGGATCAAAGATGTCTGTAATAGCTCCAATATTCCTTACACTATCCAGTTAAATCGCCATCTGTCTCCAGTTATATTTTGTAAAGCCCACTCGTGAGTAGCCCTATTCGAAGATGTTCACTGTTTTTAAGTATCCTCTGGGTAAATGTTCTTTCGCATATTTTGGAGGCTTTTTTAGTGGCGTTTCATGAATTTTTCGATTCCTATCTTCTACTTTTACCTTCATGTAATCTCCACCATTGGCAAGACAAAAGTCACTGTCCTCCGTCGTGACCTATGCAGCGGAAACTTGGACGATGAAGACGGCGGACCGTCGCCGGGTGATGCTCTGATAATTTGTAGTTCTACGTGTGGTTTAAGAGAAGCAGCATGGTAGCTCAGCGTGTTTGGTTAGAATGCTGGCTGCCCCCTGTATAAAAAAAACTGAGTGAAGTATTCACCGACAAACTTCGGAGGGTGTCATGGGATGTCTACCCACACCAAATTATTAGAACAATGACGATCAAAATGAAAAAGAAAAAAAAGCGTAGCGTCGTTGACTAGTCATGATAACATTCTGGGTTCCGGCTTCGAACCTTGCCACTGCTTAAATTTTGAATAAAAATCATCAGTAATGGCGGAAGATGTCTTACAGCATGAGAAGTCATCCTCGTTCCGTCAACCGCCTTGTTAAAGAGAGAGTAGAAGCAAACAGAGATTCAGGGCACTCTCTAGCCCTTGAAGATGGGAACTGTTCCTAAAAAGCAGAAAAATCACCGATTGTCAACAAACATAATGTTTATCCACAGGACATATGCCCCGTAATTGAAAAAGCGTCGTAATGACTTCTCCGTTTGCGAAAGATTCCGGACTAGTCCCTCATTCGGATCTCTGGGAGGGGACTGCCAAGGAGATGTGACCATGAGAAAAAGATTAAATAACCAACGAAGGGATGACGTTTTAGAGTTGGGGAATCGAATGTCGGAAGTGTGAATGTGATGGTAAGGAAGCTAGAAAATCTGGAAGGGGAAATTATAACGCTCAGTCTACATACAATGACGGTCGGTGCAGTAAAATGGATTCCTGATAAGACGAGTATAGGGTAATACCAATAGCGGCAGAGAAAGTTTTAACAGGAGTAGGATTAGTTATGAACAGGAAGTTAGGTCAGAAAGTGAATTACTGTGAACAGTTCATTGATAGGATTGTTCTCATCAGAATCGACAGAAAACCAACGTCGACAACAACAGTTCAGGTATACATTCTAGCGTCGCAATCACAAGATGAAGAGATAGAGAAAGTATATGAGGATATTGAACGGGCAATGCAGTATGTAAAGAGAGATGAAAATCTAATAGTCATTTAGCGATGGGAGATTGGAATGCGGCTGTAGGAGAAGGAGCACAACAGAGGGTTACGGGAGAATATGAACTGGGTATTGGAATGAAACAGAATGAAAAAATAATTTGATTGTACAGCAAATTCCAGCTAGCAATAGCGGATATTCTGTTCAAGAATCACGTGAGGAGTAGGTGTACTTGGGAAAGGAAGAGAGATGTGGGAAGTGTCCAGATAAATTGCAGCATGGTAAGGCATAGATTATGAAATCAGATATTGGATTGTAGGGCGTACCCAGGAGCAGATAGTAAATTAGTAATGATAAAGAGAAGGCTGAAGTTTGAGATATCAGTCAGAAACCATCACTGCGCAAAGAAGTGGGATACGGAAGTACTAGGGAATGAAGAGGTACGCTCAGAGTTCTCTAAGGCTATAAATACTACGAAATTGAGTAGCTCAGTTGAAAGCTCAGTTGAAATGGGATGGACATCTCTAAAAAAGCCATTCATATAAGTTGGAAAGAAAAACATATGCACGAAGAAGATAACTGGGAAGAAATCATGGATAACGAAATACTTCAGCTGATCGATGAAAGAATGAAGTACAAAAATGTTCAGGGAAATTCCGGAATAGAGAAATAGAAGTCACTTAGGAATGGAATAAATAAGAAGTTCAGGGCAACTATGGCGAAATGGCTACACGAAAAATGTGAAGAAATCAAAGAAGAGATGAGTGTCGAGAGAACTGACTCAGCATGCACCGAAGTTGATACAACCTTTGGAGAAATTAAAAGCAAGGGCTGTAACATTTGGAATGCAGTGGAATCCCACTGTTAAGTGCAGAGGAGAGAGCGGACAGAGTACATTAAAGGCCTCTATGAGGGGGGGGGGGACTTGCCTGGTGACGTGATGGAACAAGAAAAACGGTTCGATAGCGAAGTTATAGGAGATCCAGTATTAGAATCAGAATTTGAAAGAGCTTTGGAGACATAAGATCAAACAAAGCAGTATGCCAACAAAACGACTGCTCAGGTTAGTGTGCAGAAAGCATGAGACTTTCGGAGAAACATCTCCAACACAATTCCGAATATAGCAAGAGCTGACACGTGGGAGAATTATTGCACAATCAGCTTAACGTCTTATGCATCCAAGTTGCTGATGTATCCAAGTTGCTGCAAGAATAATATACAGAGGAATGGAGAACAAAATTGAGGACGTGTTAGACGACGATCAGTTTGGCTTAAGGGAAATTAAAGGCACCAAAGAGCCTGTTCTGGCGTTGTGGTTGATATTGGAAGCGAAACTGAAGAAAAATCAAGAAATGACTAGGAAACGACTAAAGAAAAGACTAAATGTATTCAATATGAAATGGACCGATGAAAGATTTCTGAAATCCTGTGATGTACAAACAAGGAAATTGAGATGTCAAAAGAAAAGCAGGTGCTCAAACCGCAATAGCCGGCAGCACGAACGCTGTGAGAACCGCAATCGATGCGGTAGCCGACTCATGGTGTTTCTTCCACAGGGTGGTCAGAAATAATTTGAAAAACCTTGTAATGTTGTTGTGCGGAAACCTGTGCTGAGATATAATTGTTAGGAAAAAAATTCGATACCTTGCTCCGTTTCCGAGTTAATTAGCACTGAATTTAGCCAATCAGGCCATTGCGCGCGCAGATTGAAGGGGCGCTGTCACCAAATCTGTACTTCGTTTACCGAGCGGAGAGCGGTACAGAAATTGGTTGTGGGACAGTAGAAACGCTCGAACGCGAGCCAAAGGCTGATGAATCTCGTGCACTGTCACCTACGCTATGAGAGCAATTCACACTAAATATAACTGGTGGATCGCTTGAATTTGCGCGTCCAGTGGCCTGATTGCCTAACTGCAGTGCTAATTTACTCGGAAATGGCGTAATGTTTATTTCTTAGAAAATTTCTTAGCAATCATTTCTCAGCACAACCTACTCTTCCCACCCTTTCAAGTTTTTGACCACTTGAAATCCGGCGTAAATCGCTTGCTAAAATTTAAGCGCGTACTCTTTCGTCCATTTTCTTAATTTTTAAGCTAGACCTCCTTGTTTGATATACTATAATGAATATTAGAGTAAATAATAACTATAAATTCCATTTGCACAAAAGGACTTCAAACAGTAAGTTACAAATTATCATGGCAGGCCAAATAATTTATACTGAATGAACCACCATGCTTCCAAGTGACACAGATACAGGACGCTATTTTTCATCATAGTCACCAAACCTCTGTCAACAGCGATCGGTACGCTCTACCAGTTGTTAAATTTCTCCATAGTGGAAGTCTTCTCCTTGGTCACGGAGCCAATCGACAACCGCTGTGCGAACGTCCTCATCGTCGGAAAATCTGCGATTGCTGCAAAACAGTTCCTCGTCTGTTGCGACGGTGTCATCTGTGCTCGATGGCGATTGCCTTTCTCGCGGATCAGCACCATCTACGTTTGCGCGGCCGTAGTCTATTTCTTGGCATCATTTCACTACGTCTGGACTCGACGTTGCATTTGGCCCATACACAGCCAGAATTTCACAGTTGTGTGTAAATCAGACGTTTTGCCTAGGAGAATCGAACTAGCGTACTTCAACTTTGAAGCATATTTCCAGTGGCCGCGCCATTTCGTTCCCGTACTGTGATGCACCTGTTATCCGTACAGCAGCAGCAGCAGCAGAACTGTGTCTACGGAAAATTCAGAACGCATGTTTTCTTCCGACGATGCGCCACTATTGTTGCTCGGTGATCTTAATGTGACACGACATGTGTAAGTAACTTTTTGAAGTCCATCGTAACTGAGTGTTAATTATGAATGTGTAACATGTTAGCGGAAATATTCATACTGAATAACGATATTCAGAAAAATGAACATTTTAGAACACATTACATGCGGTGGACCAAAAAATTCAAGAATGTAAACCCTGTTGGCAATATCTTTTTGAAACCAACAATTTAGACTTTTATAGACCATGTAGAATCTTTCTTTATCAATATTTTTCAGTATTCTGCTGGCGCCATTCCTCTGACCGTCCGATATCAACCTCTTAGGTTTGAGTCTGAGATTATTAAGACCATAATTTTATTTTGGTCCATTTGTCATTAGAAGTCCTCCCGGTTTCATAACAAAATTTTCACTCGTTTTGCATCGTGCCTTTCGAAATTCTATTTTGTTCACTTTTTTATTTAAAAATAACGTCCAATGTTTTACTCGTCAATCAACTGTTGTTCACGTTTGAGTGCAGGATTCCGGGGCCTTCCGGCCGCTATTGTAATAGTTCCCCATAAGAGTGGCGTATTTACTGTGAGCAGAACTCAGCGCAGTGGTGTATTTGTTGTAAATACAACTTTGGTTAGGCCTACTTTTAACAGTGACCCATAACATGATGACCTAGTCGCATACCCGGAAAAGTTGAAGACGATCATAAAGTACATATTTTTTTAAAAATAATGTACGTATTTTTTTCTTGATGTTCAATAGTTTGCCCTTTAGCTATCCCTAAATTTCTTACTGTATTTGGCTTTCATTTTTTCGCAGTATTATAAAATTATGACTGGACCTACTACTGTATATGGTTCCGAATCATGGACAGCAACAAAAAAGAAAAGTCACGTAAACAAGCTGCAGACATGAAGTTCATGAGATACGTAAGAGACTACAATAAAATGGATGACATCAGGAATGAAACAATAAGATCAGATTTAAAAATCTTTTCGGTTAATGACAGAAGATTATGTTGGTAGAATGACTGATAATAGATTGCCAAAAAAGATAATGAATTATCGACCAACTGGCAAGAGAGAACCAGGGCGTCATACCAGGGTCACTTGAACATTTTGATTTAATGATGGTAATATACTCAGCGCGCTGTGTTCACTCCATAGATATTGCTACATTATGGACAGGAATGTCGTTTCCCAACAGGGCATCGTCTTCTAATTACAACATTCCTATTCAGACCCTCATGCCGATTCAGGCGTGGTCTGACGAAACTGAACAACTTCCCTGGCCCACCCAGAAATGGTCACTTTGGAGCGACAGTGGAAGTAGTGTACGTTTCATCTGTAATTATTATTTAAATAAACACGCCAGTTCTTGGTAAATGACACAAAACTTATAGAAGCAATTATAAAGTGTATACTTCAGCATTTGTGATTAAACTCAGCTCTACTACTGGTTAATGGCGGTTCGACACCATTTTAGTATTCTTTCGGTTACAGTTATTAGTATGTGTCTCCTTCTAGTCCTACTGAAGTACTTCCGTCTGCGTTATTAATCACATGGAACTGCACAGTTAATCATGCATGATTATACACCTGCCTAGAAAGAGGACGTTACAGCCATCTTGTTGAGCAAGTCATTCAGTACACAAGTGAGATCGTGGCGACATTACTTTTTTATACGCACATAATTATAGTCCCATATCGTTGACGTCAGTCTGTTATAGAATTGTGGAACATATATAATGATCAATAATTATAATCTTTTAGGACAACGAAAATCCCCTCTATAAAAATCAACATGGATTCCGCCTATACAGATCTTGCGTTACTCAGCTCGCTGTGTCCCTCCACGAGATCCACGGTGCTGTAGACAACGGCGCTCTGGTTGATTCCGTGTTCCTCGAGGTTAGGAAGGCATTTGACACCCATACGCATTGCCACTTAGTGAAAAAATACGAGCTTACCAAGTATCAGACCCGATTTCCGAGTGGATTCTCGACATCATTGTAGATAGAACTCAACACATCTCTCTTAAAGAAACGAAACGACGGATGTAAAGGTAATTTCCAGAGTGCTAAGTGTGATAGAGCTGTTGTTGTTTACAATGTATGTAAATTATACAGCATAAAGCGTCAGAAGGTCCTTAAGACTGTACACAGATGATGCGATTGTCTGTAGGAAAACAGCAGTGCCAGAAGACAGTATCGATTTGTAGAATGGCCTCAGGGGATTGATGAATGGTGCAGGCTCTGCCAGTTGACCCTGAACGTAAAAAAGCGTAACATATTGCGCATACATAGGAAAGGAAATCCACTACTCTACAGCTACACTATTGATGACAAGTTTCCAGGAATAGTACATATCGCAAAATATCTGGAAATAAAATATCTAGGAATAACTATTCAGAGCGACCTTAAGAAGGAATAACCATAGAACAGAAATAGTAGGAAAAGCAGATGTCAGACTGAGAATCATAGGAATAATCTAAAGAAATGTAACTCATCCACGAAAGTAGGGGGACAAGGCCGGCATTACACCACCTATTGTTCTCATTTGATTGACAGGTTAAGGTCCTATCAATCAAATGAGAACAATAAGTTTGCCCATGAATGTGTACTTGCCCCCGATTTAGGCAACCCACAGTGTGGCACTGTGGCTTGAAGCCAGCCTTGTCCCCCTACTCACAAAAGAA
Source organism: Schistocerca americana (assembly GCF_021461395.2). Lineage (NCBI taxonomy): Eukaryota > Metazoa > Arthropoda > Insecta > Orthoptera > Acrididae > Schistocerca > Schistocerca americana. Next base: position 650,053,526 of record NC_060122.1, read on the forward strand.
GCGGGTTAAAGGCACTTGTTCGAACGACTTTTGAGAATTGTTCATCGGTCTGGGACACTTACCAGGAAGGATTGAGAGAAGAAATAGAAGAGCGAGGCGTTTCGTCACGAAACTTTTTGGTCGATGCGAGATTATCATGGAGATTCTCAACAACCTCCAGTGGCAGACGCTACAAGAGAGGCGTTGTGCATCATGGAGAGGTTTTGTACTGGAATTTCGAGAGAATCCTTTCCGGAAAGAGCCGGGTAACATATCACTTCTTTCCACATTCATCTCGTGAAATGACCACGGCGAGAAAATTCTAAAAATTAGACCGAGCGAGGTTTTGCAGTGGTTAGTACCCTGGACTCACATTCGGGAGGACGACGGTTCAAACCTGCTGTGGACATCCTGATTTAGGTTTTCCGTGATTTACCTAAATAGCTCCAGACAGCCGGCCGCGGTGGTCTCGCGGTTCTAGGCGCGCAGTCCGGAACCGCGCGACTGCTACGGTCGCAGGTTCGAATCCTGCCTCGGGCATGGATGTGTGTGATGTCCTTAGGTTAGTTAGGTTTAAGTAGTTCTAAGTTCTAGGGGACTGATGACCACAGCTGTTACGTCCCATAGTGCTCAGAGCCATTTGAACCATTTTGAGCTCCAGACAATTGACGGGTTGGTTCATTTGAAAGGGCACGGACGACTTCCTTCCCCATCCTTGGATCTATTTGAATTTCTGCTCTGTCTGTAATGAATTCGATGTCGATGGGGCGTTAAACCCTAGTCTTCTTCCCTTACTTTATTTCGAGAAATTAGAGCTAACACGGAGGTTTACCGATAATAATTCTTTCCACGCGTTGTCCGCGAGTGGTACTGGGAAAAGGGGATCACATCATGGTACCACATCCGCTACACACCATCAGGTGCCTTGCGGAATATTGATATACCGGTTTCTTCCGCTACACGCCGTCAGGTGCTTTGCGGAATATTCATATACCGGTATCGACTTGCCAACAAGTCATCAGAAAGTGATGTGAATACGTCACTTAGTAATTCGTCAACTGAACAGGCCAGGAGTGGCGTTCATAATGTGAACTTACACGTAATGTTTAGATCTGTGTGGGATGTTGACGTCATCCACGCAAAATCCCAGTTCCAAACGCTGGGTGTTCGTCCCGTCTAATCGGGTTAAATAATTTGCTTCATATCCCCGGACCTGACTAAACATCCGTCTCGAAGTGACAGTAGACCACACGTTTCAGGCCGATTACGGTGGATGCCAGTTTTCGAGTACCTGCTATTATAGCAGTCATTGATGCACATTAAAATTTTTTTGTTATCTTCAAACGAAAGGTATTAACTGAATCCGTTTATCGCGATAGGTGTAATTCGGCAACGTCCAGTCTGTAAATCGATCGACATGTCGCAGCCTTTGTAACGGCCAGATGGTGACCTCACACAGCGAAAATTCGGGTAATGCTTTCAATCCTGTAACGTACACATTAAATGGGTTTCGAAAATCATTAATTAAAAATATCTCACACAATAATATCATAGTAAAAAATGGAAGTTCCGTTTTACGATGCGCGAGAACTGTTTGCTGCTATAAACTGTAACGTAATTGCGTGATCATAGCCAGGGGTCCTCTGTGTTGTCAGCCAACCTTTGCTTCACATTATGTGTCAAGCGTCTATGGACGGTAGTACTGGAGGGGCATCTGTTTAAAACACTTCTCTCCTGGTCGACAACTTTGGCTGCCGTATTCGGCAGCAAGACCCTTACCTCGAAAAGCAAATCTAGTTTAAGCTGAGGATGGAATCTACTTTGGTAAGACGTACATCAAGTTCTGCTACAGGGCTATACCGTTCAGTATTTATCAAGCAACTAGCTACTCTCCAACAGATAGTTACAGTCCGAAACGGATGTAAAGGATAAATATTTGTCAAAATAGACGTTGATTCAGAAATAATATTCCTAACAGAAATGGTTATGGCACGGAGAAGCAGTCTGTATTCATTCTTATATAAACTATAATAATATAATGGACCCCGTTGGAAACTTCGTGAGACTATTCGAGGTTGATACTGTTGTCTATGGTCTTAAAGTCTAGAAGAATAAGAAATAGACGAATACACCAGAAATCTATTTTGACATATGTTCATAAAATAATCCCTCAAGGGTATCTGAAACACTCGAAAAATTACTACTAAAGGAAGAAGTAAAAACAGAGTGCTACGAAAAAAAGGCATTGAATACAAATTCAATGTTGAATAACCGCGAAAGGTAGTAAAATATTATGAATTTAGATACTATTGGTCATATATTAAATTTAACTAACCCTCGCGGATAGCATCGCGTTCTAGAGCACGGCTTCCGGGATTCGGGGAGATGCACCGGTCCCGTATCGAATCCGCCTGGCGGGTTAACGACGAGGATCATTGTGTTGCCCAACCTGGGTGTAGTTTTTAGGCGGTTTCCCATACCCTACTATGTGAAAAATGGGATGGTATCCATGATCCGCTTGTGTTACACGAAACACATTACGAAAACATTATAACACTTTCACATAGAATAACACCAATTGCAGCAGATGTGGTACACAAATTCCGGGGGAGGGAGGGGGGGTGAGGGGTGGCGATAGGGCAGGAAAGGTAACTCTGTACCGCTGACATTGGCATGTACAGATTAATATGCCGACCCCGACATGCGGTACAAGGCCAGGAAAAAAGAGAAGGTGGAGTAAATTTAAGCAAGTAAATGTCACAATCCACAAGCGACGATTAAGAAATTTCGAATAATAAAATACCACCAGCCGTTATTTTGTTTTTATTTGTTAGGCAACCAGTTTCGGCAGTTAGCAACACACATGCCACATGCCCGAGTGAAAAAAATCTTCACGATATCAGTTGATAGCGCTGCATTGGCTTCTACCACGAGGGTTACTCGATATATGCAGGCCTGATGATCGTATAATGTAATGCCGAAACTGTAAGTCAAAAAAATAAAAAAATATAAAAAAAACCGGCTGTCGGTATTTTACTATTCGAAATCGACCAGCCGAAGTCCAGCACTCCGGACATAGGATGGAGTTACATTTATTAAGTAATTTAGATGTGGCGTAAAAACTAGCACACAACGGTTACAACAAACAATCTATATCATTCAAGACAGAGCAAACGAGACATAATATAAGTACGCCAGAAGCACAATACAGGTCAGAATGACTCACATCGAGCAGAACACGCGAATAATCATCATAATCATCTTCATCATCACCATCTCCTTCCAAGGATTATATGTTTTAATCACCTATTCAAGTCTCCCTCATAAAAAAAAAAAAAATGCAAATGGCTCTGAGCACGATGGGACTTAACATCTGAGGTCATCAGTCCCCTAGAACTTAGAACTACTGAAACCTAACTAACCTAAGGACATCACACACATCCGTGCCCGAGACAGGATTCGAACCTGCAACCGTAGCAGCAGCGCGTTTCCGGACTGAAGCGCCTAGAACCGCTCGCCCACAGTAGCCGGCGCTGGACCACTAATATTACCCACGAGAGCTAATAAATGAGCGAGGAACGCTCCCCATAATATTACAGGTACAGAAGTCCTCACTAAGCTGTTGTGCTCGTAATACACTGTCCAGTCAGATTAATGTGAACACCTGTCAAAAACCTGAACAACCATTTCTTGCAGCGCGGACTACCGCGACACGTACAGCAAGAGTCAGTGAGGTTCTGGAAGATACCGACAAGGATGTGGAGCCATGCTAACTCGTCTACCGTGGCGAGCTACGCTAGGTTTCTCAGCTGAGGCTCCATAGCGCGAACAGCCCAATCGAGGTGGTCCAACAGATTCTCGATTGGGTTTAAATACAGAGAGTCTGGTGACTGGAGGAATAAGGTAAACTCATCTTGGTGTTCCTCGAACAAAGCACGTACGCTGATAGTTGTGCGACACTTTGCGTTGTCCTCCTGGTAAATGGTATCTTACTGAGGAAAAACAAACTGTAGGTAGACTGGACATGGTCCCCAAGGATGGATGCATACTTATGTTGATCCATTGTGCTTTCCAGAATGACGAGATCACTCACGCAATTCCACGAAAACATTCCCCAGCCCGTAACGCTCACTTCTGGTTACAGGGTGTTTGCTTTCAGGAGTTTCACTCCGTACGCGCCAATGGTCATATATCTGATGAAGCATATAACGTGATTCATCTGAACTGTCGCCACTCAGTGCACGTCCAATTGTGGTACCGGCGTGCAAATTGCAGCTTTCGTCGCTGATGAAAGGCAGTCAGCATGGGTATATGAACTAGGCATCTGCTGCCGAGGCCCATACGCAGCGAGGTTCGCTGAACGGTCTCTGAGGAGACAATGTTGGTGGCCCGTGGTTCATCTGGGTGGTCAGTTGCTCAACAGTTGCACATCTGCTCCCCCGTATACATGTCTCCAATAGTTGTTAACCCCTCTCATCTGCCGAGCGAGGTGACGCAGTGGTTAGCATTCGGGAAGACGACGGTTCAATCCCGCGTCCGACCATCCTGATTCAGGTTTTCCATGATTTTCCTAAATCGCTCCGCGCAAATACCGGGCTGGTTGCTTTGAAAGTGCACGGCCGACTTCCTTCCCCGATATTCCCTAATCCGATGAGGAGAGCGATGACCTCGCTGTTTTGTCTCTTCCCCCGAACAACTCCCCCCCCCCCCCCCCCCCCCCCGCCTTCTACGGCCCGCAATGCACCATAGTTCCCTCGTCGCCATTTTTGGATAGTGCCATTTTGCCACGCACGGTATACTTTAACCATGACGCCATGCGAACAGTTTACGAACTTAGTCCTGTGTAAAAGGTAATGATCATGCTCTTTTAGATGTCAGATAAACCGCTCTGTTTCCGCATTACGACAAAGACAGCAAGTACGCGACTGGGCCGCGCATGACGAGCATGGCACTCAAAGTGTTAAGTCAAGTCCATACAAGGAACAGAGTGCAAATTTTTAAGATGCATATGAGACGCCCGTACAAAATCTACGGTGCTTTTGAAAGGGATACGTCCGTACTACTTATGAAATGACATTCGAATATTACAGAGTTTACGGACAGACCTTCGGCTGCGCTATAGTTACGTGATCTTTGGAGTCAATGGAAGTTGGTGACAAAAATTTTGTCTTGTGTAGCTGAGTGGCCACTTCACAGATATTCCTAATCTATTTCTCTGCCATACGTATAGTCTACGTTTCAGTTATTCTTAGTACATGTTTCATCAGTACAGTTTCTTAGTACATGCTTCATCTGTACAGTGCAATGACGGGACACAACAAATGTCATTGAACTACGTTCCACACAAACAACAACACTCTCCATGTTTAAGAGTGAGAAGTAGGCGCGTAAATTCCATGTGAGGGGGCCGCTGTATACAAAGCCTGTTACAAGACCTACTATGCTCTCTGCCAGTAATTGTTAGTCTTCGCATCAGAGGTTGCAGATGCAGATTAATCTCAGTCGGTAATTCCCGTTCAACGTTCAGCTATCCAGTATCTGAGGATTGGTTGCACCTTATTAACAATCTTCGTTCTTAATGTATTCCTCTACATAGCCAATTACATCATGACACTGAACACTATCCGAGAGACTGAATAATTTATGTCAGAGTTCATGCTGCTGGTAAATTATCTGGGTTATATGGTTGTGGTTCGTGAATCTTCCCGTTGCTGACTTTCATCCAGAGCTGCACTGGACATCTTCAGAGGTGTTCATGGCTCCGCCGTCACCCAAACCTCCAGATGTCAGACAGTCAGATCGGAACCTACGTTTCATATCGACACAGTATCAACCAAAACTCCGATGTAGTTTGTGCTATGTGCTGTCGTCCAGGAGAAAGTGTGTAAATAATAGGTACTGTAGTAAGTAACACTTGACCTACGGAGCACAGGAAAAGCGTAACTGTGAGGGTCTGTCATGTAGAGCTCCCGTGGGGATGTCGGTAGAGCGTCAGTTTCTCGTACCAAGGGTCGTCGGTTCACACACTGGTTCTTCCAGTTTTTGTACTGCAGTAGATGTGAAGCTGTTGCATGGGACAACACATTCCTAACATACTGAAGGGTTGTCTGGAGTTTATAGCATTGTTTTATTGGCAGTCATCTTTCACTTCCTTTATTTGAAAGTAGCATACCTATAGACCGCGTTTGTAGTTTCACACAGTAAACAAAAGAGAACTGCTTCACATGTGCAGTGGCATTAATAGTAACAATAATTACTATTCTATCATTATTATTTTTGCTGTTATTGTTTTTATGATTACCATTATTACTATAATTATTATTATTGTAATTATCTTATTTCCTTTCTCAGACCTTAGGTTTGGTTAGTATTATTATTATTATTATTAATACCTCCGCACATTTGATCCAATTCTTTCTCTTTTCTTCTCTTCCGATCGTTTATGTATATTCCGTAAAATAACAAATGCACACTATAGGTTTGCTATCTTCAAATAAACGAAGCGAAAGCGGTCTGCCACTAGTACATTGCTATAAACTCGGAACAATCCTTTTACATGTCAGCAACATATTGCCCCATATAATAGTTTCGCACGTACAAGAGTACTAAAACTGGCACAACCAGGACTCGAACTCAAGACCCTGGGTATGACACAGGACTTCCCCACGGGAGCTCTACACAACAGATGCTCACGGTATGCTTTTCTGTGTTCCGTAGGTCAGGTGTTACTAATTACTTACGAACGTTCTCCTGAACGACAGCACAAACTGTGTCGGAAGTTTGGTTGGTTCTCTGTCGATACACAACACCTGGTACCGACCTGAGTATCTCACATCAGGAGGTTTGGGTGCAAGTCTTGCCGACAGATGGGTCAGATGTCGGAGAGAGAGATAAATACTGCAGGAAACGGGCATGGTCGGTGTTATACTGGAACCAAGGTAGCCCCTGAGGGCCGGCAACCCATATTACACCACAAAGGACAAGGTTGTCTATGCCCAAGGCGTACCAAAATCACCATGATAAACACCGGCTATTTACATACAAGTTAATGGAAACAGATATTCCGAGCACTACTTCCTGCAGGGGGAGCTCGACCCACGGCCTGCAGGAAGTATCACTACGCCGCTGGAGACAGCTATTTAGGGGCTAGAACCAGCCCCGAACTTCCGTTCACGCTGTAAGTAGGCTGTTTAGGTTTTTTTATTTGTAGCGCCACGTAGTGTATGAAAATCACTGGCTGTGCTGTGTGCAGTCTGTGGCTGGTTTGCATTGTTGATGGCTATTGTAGTGTTGGGCAGTTGGCTGTTAACAGTGCGCAGCGTTGCGCAGGTGGAGGTGAGCCGCCAGGAGTGGTGGATGTGGGGAGAGAGATGGCGGAGTTTTGAGAGCAGATGATCTGGACGTGTATCCATCAGAGACAGTAAATTTGTAAGACTGGATGTCATGAACTCCTATATATATTATGGCTTTTGAACACTGTTAAGGTAAATATATTGTTTGTCCTCTATCAAAATCTTTCATTTGCTAACTATGCCCATCAGTAGTTAGTGCCTTCAGTAGTTTGAATCTTTTATTTAGCTGGCAGTAGTGGCGCTCGCTGTATTGCAGTAGCTCGAGTGACGAAGATTTTTGTGAGGTAAGTGATTTCTGAAAGGTATAGTTTAATGTTAGTCAGGGCCATTCTTTTGTAGGGATTATTGAAAGTCAGATTGCGTTGCGCTGAAAATATTGTGTGTCAGTTTAGTGTTGATTAGAATAGGTAAAGAGCGAAATGTCTGAGTACGTTCAGTTCTGCTCAGCTGTTTGAAAATCAAATAATGTAAGAGGTTTATCAGCACAGTAATTCAATAATTTTACTAAGGGGACGTTTCAACGCCATATGGCGACCTCTTGTACTACGACCGTTGAAGATTATGTATTCGTCTCTGAATTAGACTGTTACTAGTGTGTGAGTGTGTTACCACGAACCTTTGTGGAAAATCGGAAGTGAACTTTTGTTTGCCTCAATTAGGAGACTCTTGTCGGCATCGTTATTGTTATCTTTTGTTTGTGTGTTCTGTCATCAACCTTGTGAACTTACATCAATAAAAGTTGTGTTTGTGAAAAGTTGCGTATTGTCAGTCACAACAGTCGAATTTTACACGTAATCAGCAGTGATAATCCTTGTCAGAGGTTAAGCGTAACTACCGATTGTCGTCTATCAAAAGTAAAACTTATTTCTCGATACTGTAGAGCTAATGTGCATATATCACTGAGTTTCATGGCTCCTTCTTTTGTGTTAGTATTATCCCCATAATCAAGTTAAATCAGTCATACATAACTTTTTAACATCTTGAACGATATTTTCAGCATGACGTAGATCGCTGATCACTGTTCAGAAAGCCCTCTGAACGGAGGTAGTAGCGAAAATGTTGCAACTGCGTCAGGCTAACCAGGTCAGATGACTTCTGTAGCTACCAAATCACCACGGACGAGAGCTGGGTATATCAATATCACCTCGCGAGAAAGGAACAAAGCAAGGTGCGGTAACTCGTGGATACATCGCCACCGTAAAAGGCAAAGATGCAACGATCACTGGGCAAGGTGATGCTGATTGATTTTTGGGAGCGCCATCATGTGGTGCTACCAAGTTATGCTCGTGAGAAGTAATTCATCACAGGAAAATACTACCGAATCTCCTGACGAAGTCGCGCGAGATTGCGGTGAGGGAGCGTTACGGGAACGTGTCCGAGGGGTTGCTCTCGCTCCACAGAACCGTCCCTGCTCATACTGTAAAGAAGACACAGATGGTGCTTCTTTGGACATTAAAATTTTGCCTCGCCTCTGGCGTGCCCTTGACATGACACCAGTGCTTTCTTGCTCTTTCCTCGGATGAAGAAACCATAATGTGGCATGCAATTTCGAAATGACAAGATTATTTTCTAGATAGAAAGTTTCCTGATCAGCCAAAATTCAGACTTTTACAGCCAATGTCTTCGCCACGTCACCCATCGTTGGGAAAAATACGTCGCATTGGAGGATGAATATGTGGAGATGACGAGCACCGAGTTTCACGATGACAGCTTGATTTCTTCGATGTGATAATTAAAACTTTATTTCATTTCTTCGTAAATTGCACAGTAAGCCGCAATTTATGGATATTTTCCATGTGTACCTTCCACCAGAACACAGGGTGAGTAAAAAAGGACTTTACAGAGTTATAATGATGTAGCAATTTATTGAGATAACTATCAGAATCGGCAGATGTGTCATTTTGTAGGAAATAACCTCAAGTTTGATTCAAGTAGTGCATCAGTACCCCATTCTGCCACCAGGTATGCCGGCGTAGTGCAGAGTTAAAATGGCTACTTTCACTGGTGCGGAGGGTACTCGCTGTGTATTTCGGTTTCATGAAACACTTCATATCAGTGGCATAATGAACACCCACAACTGCAAAATATGAGGCAGCGAAAATTCATATGTAACTCTGGGACAAGTTCACTACAGCCCCAAAGTTAGTATGTTTTGTGCCCTCAGCAAATTGAAAGTGTATGGCTCTTTCTTCTTCATGGAGAAAACTATCACTGATATTGTGTATCTGGATATGCTTGAAAACTTCAATTTCACATATCGATGCACATGGCCAGGATTCGATGATTTAATACCAGCAAGAAAGTGCACTATCTCATTCCCTCACGGCAGTTGGAGGTTTCCTCGATAATCGTTTCCCAGTTCGTTGGACTGGCCGTGAAAGGCCAATCTCATGGCCACTTCGCTTCCCAGACTTGATACCATCGGATTTCTTTCTCTGGTGTTTCATTACAGACCATATGTATGTTCCTCGAGTACCAAACAATTTATCAAACGCGAAAAATCGAATCTACGCTGTCTTTGCAAAAAGTTACGCCCGATTTGATGCAACGAGTGAGGGAAGAAATTGATTACTAGTAGGATGTTTGCCACATCACAAATGGAAGTCATTGTTGTTGTTGTTGTGGTCTTCAGTCCAGTACGTACTGCAACCTACATCCTTCTAAATCTGTTTAGTGTATTCATCTCTTGGTCTCCCTCTACGATTTTTTCCCTCCACGCTGCCCTCCAATACTAAACTGGTGATCCCTTGATGCCTCAGAACATGTCCTACCAACCAATCCCTTCTTCTAGTCAAGTTGTGCCACAAACTCCTCTTCTCCCCAATTCTGTTCAATACCTTCTCATTAGTTATGTGATCTACCCATCTAATCTTCAGCATTCTTGTGTAGCATCACATTTCGAAAGCTTCTATTCTCTTCTTGTCCAAACTATTTATCGTCCATGTTTCACTTCCATACATGGCTACACTCCATACAAATACTTTCAGAAACTACTTCCTGACACTTCAATCTATACTCGATGTTAACAAATTTCTCTTCTTCAGAAACGCTTTCCTTGCCATTGCCAGTCTACATTTTATATCCTCTATACTTCGACCATCATCAGTTATTTTGCTCCCCAAATATCAAAACTCCTTTACTACTTTAAGTTTCTCATTTCCTAGTCCAATTCCCTCAGCATCACCCGAGTTAACTCGACTACATTCCATTATCCTCGCTTTTCTTTTGTTGATGTTCATCTTATATCCTCCTTTCAAGACACTGTCCATTCCGTTCAACTGCTCTTCCAAGTCCTTTGCTGTCTCTGGAAGTCATATCGAACCAAAATGACACTTGGCACTTTTAAATGAAACCTGATGTTGCTTGGTACAAACTGACATACCTTCCGATTCTGTATGTTATCTCAATAAATTTCTATACCATTCCAAAGTTGTAAATTCCTTTTTAACTCACGCTGTATACGTCAGGATGCACTCGAATCTTTCAATTATTTGGCGATCTTTCAAAGCGCCAGCTATCTCACAGAAATATTTCTGAATCGGCATCGCAGTGGGTTTCGTGCAACCCTGCCTGCTCCCAATTACTGGTTAATGACGTCCTCGCGCCGTTTATTTATACGCCGCATCCGCGTGCACTCATCAGGGCAGATAGCAAAGGGCTGAGGTCGCCGCAGCGGTGGCCGTGACCCGGATCCGCAGCGCTGCGTGTCACTCCTTCGATCCTCGCGCCAATCCAGCCCCCACTGCGGCGACCTTACGCTCATTTACAGCGGGTGTCCGCCAAATGGACTGCTTCGTTTCTGTCGCTTACCTATCACAAAAGCAAAGTCCTGTTCTCAAAATCTGGGCAAGTTTAATCTTCGGTAATGCAGTAAAAGATGGGGCTGTGGCGCTGTTTCATGTTCATGACTACCACAGTACTGGAACAGCGTTTCGACTATTTAATACATTTGCTCTTAATTACAATCAACAGAAACATTCCTTACTTACAGGTCGATACCTCCTGTTACACCTACACAACCAAAAAATAAACAAAAAAATATTGTTGCTATCTGAGTCTCGCGTTATTCCATAAGGATTTCCTCATTAGTCTTCAAAGAACAATATCAAACAGTCCTTAGATTTTCGGGCTGCTGATATGCGTTCCTATGATGTTCAATAAACAATATTTTCTTCCCACTTCTTGAACATATCTGACTTGTGTTTCCAGTTTACATTTGACGTTCAGGGGATGGTAGTTGCGAGGTGTGGGACATTCATACTACTTGCCAGACCAGGAGAAGCATGCCATCACCTGTTCATTAGAACTGAATACACAATTCTGAAAAGCAAATAAGTGAATATGATCAATAGCGGCCCTTGAGCCTAATGTGATTCCAAAAGAATGCTCAGGGTGCCACTACCTGTCTGTAATGCAAGTAGTATTTTCACATTTTTTTGCTTCTGCAGTTGAGACGGACTCTGGACCTTTGCCTGTGAAGTTTGGAAAGTGGGAGACGAGTTACTGACAGAATTGAAGCGAGGAGGACAGGTTGTGAGTCGCGCTTGAGTAGCTCAGATGGTAGAGCACTTGCCCGCGAAAGGCAAAGATGCCGAGTTCGAGTCTCGGTCCGGCACACAGTTTTAATCTGCCAGAAAGTTTCATATCAGGGCACACTCCGCTGCACAGTGAAAATCTCATTCTGAAGTAGACTAGTCTTCAGTGAAGAGTCCCGCTTCGAACTGAGCCCCGATGACCAGCGTAGACGTTTCTGGAGACTCCCTGGACAGCGATGGGATACCAACCTGACTGCCTCCGCCATATGGCCCGACAGCAAGGGGTTATGGTCTGGGGTGCTACGTCATTTCACAGCAGGACCCTTTGGTTGTTATCTGTGGCACCCTTACAGTACAGCGGTACGTCGACGATATTCCATGCTCTTCGAGGCGAACCACCCTGCGCCTGCATTTCAGAAAGATAATGCCCGCTTGCACACGGCGAGAGTTTCTACTTGCTTGTATACGCACTTGCCAAATCTTACCTTGGCCAGCAAGGTCGCGGGATCTCTTTCCATTCAAGAACGTTTGCAGCATTATGGGCTGGGCCCTCCAACCAGTTCGGGAGTCTGACGCCCCAACCCGTCAGTTGGACATAATTCGGCACGATATCCCTCAGGAGGACATCCAACATCTCTTTCAATCAATGGCAAGCCGAACAACTGCTTGCGTAAGGGCCAGTGTTGACTTGCTCAATTTGTGAAACTACTTCTCTTGAATAATTTATCCAATTTTTCTTTAATTTTAATCATTAGTTTGTCTGTACATGTACATAACGCCTACAGATTTCCGCCCCATCCCGATAATTCCTTCATGCTGCTTTCATTCTTTCTTTTTTTAAGTGTATTTCAGTTTTAAGGTACATAGAATCAAAATCAGTATTAAAATAGGCTGAAAATAACACTTTATTCGTCTATCCTTCGCTTCTTTTCTCGAAAAGTGATAAGTGGCTGAATACTACAAAAAAATCGCCAGGATTTTCCATTTAGAAAACTGTTAAGTTATTAATTTATTACTGCTACCATAATTTCCTACCACGTTTATTAATTCATGGAAGTGACAGACAAATCTTTTATCTCCTAAAGCAAATGAAGCATTATACTTCATTGCTACATGACTTCGTAAGCATAGTCAGAGACTAGGGTTGGTGGCATTCTGCAACACAACGGATGTCCAGAGACGGCAGCAAGAGACTGCCGTAAAGACCACGTGGGGGCAACTGCTTCTTACAATGATGCGTAAACGTTGTTTTCGTCGTCGCCAGCGAATGCTGGTTTACAAATCACTTGTCAATGTGGACGGCACTCTTGGTGCTTCGACATCTTCTGCGAAGGGTAAAAAGAACGAAATAAGAGGAGTAGGTAAAACTACTCAATTTGTTCTTATTCATGGACCTACTTTATTTTGTGGTGCGAGGTTAAATTTTTCTTTAATGAAAGTTTCTTCTTCTTCCAGTTTGGGTAACGGATGGCTAACTGTAGCTTTCGTTGCTTGTAATAATGCAGGAAGAGCAGGTTTGGAATCCTTTGAAACTCGGGAAATCCTAGCTTACCGTACTATTCCTGTTTCTGAGATTATTATTGCTAGTGAGGGTTCCTACCTTTTTCCGCACGAGAGTTTGTCTTTGTCTTGTCGTAGACGATGTAAGATAAATTCTGATTGCAGTATTCACTTATGGGTGAAGGCTAGTGGTCCTTCTTCTTTGGAAGATTGTCGCATTGTGGGTGATTGTACTTTATATAATCATTGAAGGCAGTTCTGAATAAACGGCCCTTTTAAGGGCCACAAATACTACACATTGATCTTGCCAAAAGCCGAGAAGCGATTCTTCTTGGTGTTTTAGCTCTCTGGGGCACTGTGGGATGCTCTCTGGGGCACTCTGGGATGCTCTCTGGGCTGCTCAATAGATGTCGAGCACAGTCTCTGATTGGTTGTCTTGTTTTTGGCGCGCGATTCAAATTACGTTGGAGCAACACGCTACGACACAGTATAACAGGGACATTATTATCTCAGCAATGCTGAATCAATTCTTACGCCACGTTCGTTCCTTGTTTTTGTCGGCATTGTTATTAAAATAGCACTGATCGCTTTTCCCATTTTCTACAACAACGCGACATTTCAAACCAATGCAAATTTTACGAATAACAGTTACTCCTTTCTTAAATAAGGTTTATTTAAAAACGGAAAATTTTTGAAAAGCTGCTATTGCTAATTGACATTTCGGTTTCGTACTCGGTTATCAGTAAAAAATAAAAACTTGTGTTGTAAGGGAGACAAAACAAACACCGAAAAATACTAGTTATTCAAAGTAAAAGCATCGGTATCGGATATACCCGTTCAGTTTTTTCCATCCCTACTATTAACCCTCGTGGGGTTGAGATGGTAAGTCGTGGGGCCTCTAGGGCGGAGTTTGTGTTTTTACGTGGTTATCATTTTGAAGTTCTGAAGTGAGTATCCTCCGTGATTAACGAAGTTTCGTTACCGATACGGGTAGAATACGAAGTATTCCTGAGTGCCTCCCCACGCGCGGGCTTCGATGACCGCTTAGGTATATTCCTGTTGTGACCTGGAAGTCTTTCAGAATGAACACTGTGCAGTTTTTCGGTGAGTCGAAAGCTCAGAGGAAACGTGGAGGCAGTAGATACCTCGATGCATTACTTGTTGCCACCTCTCACCATACGAGTGTTCATCCAGCATCGTCGAACATGATCCAGGTGTTACGGTGTGGCGAAAGACAATGTTGCATGGGCGTACTGACCTCCAAGTCCTTGAAAACGACCACACGTAGGCCAAAGTTGTTGTGACCCTCTACTCCTTCCCTAGGTGCATCATCTACAAACGGCTTCATTTGGTGTAGTACCGTGACAAGGAAGATTGGACAGCTAGTGAACTGCACCGCTTTGGTGCAGTCGGCGCTGACTCCATTATTAATATGGATGACAGTGAGCGATCTTACCGAATACCACAAGTGGAGGAGCACTTGGAACGGGAGGATATTTTGCGAATGGACTAACCTGCCCATTTCCCCGAGCACGTGTGCGATGCGTTGGAGGGACGTATTTCAGCACATCCACATGCACCAACGACCATTCAGCAATTGTCAACCGCAATGGTGGAGTAATTGAATGCCCTACCACAAGAAATCCTTACCAGTTCTACGGACAGCATAGTGCAGAGTATCCATTGCAGTCTGTGGCCATCACACATCATTTTAAGAACCATGTCTCGCCTTTTCGAACGTCCAGGGACCATCAAAAATTGCAGTGGCTTCAGTGTCATTATCGTCTTTGTAAAGGTGCCCATTTTATTCGCCCCACTGCGCATTTTTTTCAGTTACCTTCTGTGCTGTACTACAGCAGCTCTTTCTATGTATGGTCAACGTTTCATCGAGCTGCGTTACTTGCCAATGAAACATCATAAGAAAGTTACCTTCGCCCTTAAGTTTTGCGTACCAGTGTACAGTGAACATGAACACTGTTTTATGTTGAATGATTAGTGGATCACTTGAAGGGAACGGAGATACTGCGCACTAATGTGAGACGGCTTATCAATACTTGAACAGTTTGGTGACTTTATATGGGTCTCCAGTTGATGGGCTGGTCGAATCATGAAATATGCAGATCCGCATGGCATTCAGATATGACAGTGACTGCATGGGAACGTGACGGCAGGCGTACTCGTCATCAAGGTTCTGGTTGATCACGTCTGACCCCCACAAGGCAGTATCGCCGTACTGCACATCAGTCACATTCGGGGCCCTTCATATCTGCGAACGCCATCTAAGAACAAGCAATGGATTCTCTGCAACATTCTGCGTTATGTAGCAACAGCGATGTGAGACCAGAAACAGCCGGATTAGGGAACTACCATGTCATGCATAGTCTGCCTTTAACACCACTACACAAACGGCTGCATTTGGTATAGCACCGTGTCAAGTAAGCTTGGACAGCTAGTGAATTGCACCGCTTTGAGTTCAGCGATGAATCGCAGTTCGGCGCTATCTCGGATAACCGTCATCAGCGAGTATAGCCGTGATCTAGGGAAAGATCCCAGGCTTCCGGTGTTTCAGAGAGGCATGCAGTCGTGGTATGGGGAGCCATCGGGTACGACTTCGAGTCGGTAACGGCACAACTATATGTCAAGAGCATCCTGTGTCCTCAAGTATTACCTCTAATGCGACAGCATCGTCGTGCCATTTCTCAACAGGACAATGCTCGTCCATATAGGGCACGTGTATGGACTGTCTGTTTGATATCAAGATGCTCCTGTAGCCGGCGAGAGCTTCAAACGTGTCTCCAATAGAGTTCGGACATTAGCACCATCCCAGTGCCTGTATGTACCATATCAAGAACCAGTTACAAGAGCTTTTGGCTATCTCAGGAGATGGTACAAGAGCTTTTGATACCCGTCCCAACGGAATTACAGCATGCTGCCCGGTTAGAGAGGGTGACTCGATATTGTAATTGTTATAACCAGGAATAACACAATAACCTCGTCAGTCTGGTTTATCAAATCACAAATCACTTTTTATCAATTATGTTAGCCAAGCGTCTACCCAGGCTCACACTCAGAAGTAATGCAAAATTAAAATTGGGTTATACCAATGTCCAAATGTGCATGGTGGGGTGCACATTCCGTAATTATTCCCAAGTCCAGTGAAGTTCAGTCTCTCAGAGTGAAGTCGCAAGATTTCCGCCGAGCAGCCAGGTAACCTCGAGTGGGCGGCGAGTCATCCACAAGCAGCTGGAACACGGCGTACTGCACTTCCCAATGAGAACTGTCGTTTGCGGCGGCGGCCGGATTTATATAAGGCTTGCTAGTTAATGGATCCGTCGGCTGGGGTCGCTGTTTTCCGGGGAAAACCAATCGCAATGTTTCCTGGCGTAGCCAATTGCTGTGTGCTGACAAACGCGCGCGCGCGAAGGCGGCCAGCGATGGTAGCCGCGAGCCGCCCGGAGAAGTGCGGCCAGCGATATATTTGGCGGCCGCGTACTGGAGCGCGTTGTTCGGTGTTTGTTAGAAGTGGTGTATACCACACCCCTTCCCCCGTGGGGAAGCGTGGAAACATTGGCTGCGAATGAACGCCACGTCCATGGCGTCCTCCTCCTCCGAAACCTCAGCGTCGGCGGTGAGACTGGGCACAGGAGCATACGGGCGAAAACGCCCCGGCCGGGGGTGAAGGTTATAGCGTGCGGACCGCGGCAGCAGAGGAGGCAGTGCAGGAGGAACCAGTGGCATGTCTTCATCGGCATCCGGAGTGACCTTGGGGTTGCGATCGGGGGAGACCTCGGAGTCCCCGGCTGGCTGTGGCTGGGTCTGGTCCACGTCCGGGGAAAGAAGCTCTGGCTGGGAGACGTCGCCCGTGAGCCGACCGGGGGCCAACTGCGAGGACCACCCTGGCGTGTCCTCCTCTGGTTGGCGTGGGGAATCAGGGGAAGCAGGGGACGGGAGGAGAATATGCCGAGGGGGGGGGGGGAGGAGAAAAACGATGGGGAAGGCAGGCGAGGGCGAAGCTGATTGGCATGTCGAAGAACCTCCCGGTCGGGAAGTTGAACCCAGGAGACTTTCCTGCCCCTGCCCTGGATGATGGTGGCCGGAATCCAGGCTGGTTGTCGGCCGAATCCCTTCGCCCACACCAGAGTACCCGGGCGGGAACGAGAAGCAGTCAGCGACGGAGCCAACCGAGGTGTCGGCAGAAGCAGATTCAAGAGGGTCCGGGGCTGCCGTTCGTGAAGAAGTTCCGCCGGGCTTTTATCTCCGATGGGCGTGGACCTGTAACTGCTCAAGAAAAAAGTAAGAGATGCGTCGGGGGAGTGATCCTGGAGGTATTTCTTCATCTGCGTTTTGAAGGTGCGGACCATCCTCTCTACCTCGCCATTACATTGAGGATGGAAGGGGGGCGTCGGAATGTGGTGAATGCCATCCCGGGCACAGAAAACCCGAAAATCCTCACTGTGGAACTGCGGACCGTTATCCGAGACGAGAACCTCCGGCAGACCTTCAATGGCAAATATTTTTTCTAAGGCGGCAATAGTGGTGGAGGTGGAAACGGAGTTGCAGCGGACAATATATGGAAACCTGGAATATGCGTCGACGACAATAAAAAACATGGCATTAAACACCGGCCCAGCAAAATCAACATGCACCCGTTCCCAAGGTCGAGCACATGGTGGCCAAGAGGCAAAGGAATGTCGTGGAGCTGCCTGCTGGCGTTGGCGGGAGGGACACGTCTGCGTGAGGCGTTCAATCTCCTGAGTCATAGCAGGCCAGTATGTGAACCGGCGAGCCAAAAGCTTCGTCCGGGATATCCCCCAATGACCTTGGTGTAACAGGTGCAAAACGTGCTGACGTAAAGACTGCGGAATGACGACCCGGGGATGTCTGTCGTCCGAAAGAAGTAGAAGGACCCCGTGAACCAACTGAAGCTGATGGCGGACAGTAAAGAACTGACGAAACGCCGCAGAAGCCGTGGGAGGCGGTCGTTCGGGCCATCCACTACGCACGTGACGACAGACTTGTCGGAGCTCCTCGTCGTTACTGGTTGCGTCCGCTACCCGAGAGCTGGTATTGGGAAATGCCTCTACTGCGGCCTGTGCTTCTTCGTCTACGTGAAAACACGGAATTTCCTCTTTGTCGAAATCCAAATCCGGTCCCCATGTAAGGCGGGAGAGGGCTCAGCGTTGGCATGCTCGGTTGTGTTGCAAAAGTGGATTTCATACTGGTATCGTGCCAAAAAGAAAGCCCAGCGCTGAAGACGGTGAGCAGTCCGGTCAGGGATCTTTGCTGCAGGACTGAATAATGATATGAGGGATTTATGATCCGTAATGAGGTGAAACTTTGTACCATACACAAAAACATGGAAGATGATGGCCAGTGCCTCTTTTTCAATTTGGGAATACCGGCGTTGCGTATCGGTTAATGTTTTCGATGCATAGGCCACAGGGTGCTCCGACCCATCTGCCTCCCTGTGAGCCAGGACTGCTCCGATGCCTGTATCCGAGCCATCCGTTGCAATGACGATTTGCTTAGTAGGGTCAAAACATGCGAGGCACGGGGCCTGCAGTAATTGGGATTTCAACCTGTGGAAGGCGCGGTCGCATGCCGGCGTCCACTCGAAAGGAACCCCTTTTTTGCATAACTGAGACAAGGGGGCAGTTGCCGTCGCAGCCGCGGGTAAGAATTTTCGGTAATATGAAATCTTCCTCAGAAAGGAACGAACTTGTGTCAGCGTTGTAGGTCGTGGCAGCTTGATGATGGCTTCTATATGTTTCTCTAACGGACGAACACCCGAACAGGAAATGACGTGGCCCAGGTACTCAATTTCAGGTTGGAAAAAACAACATTTTTCTTTCCTACATTTTAGGCCAGCCTCCCGTAAGACATGGAATAAAGATTTCAGGTTGTGAAGGTGTTCCTCCGTCGTACGACCCGTCACCACGATGTCGTCCAAATAGTTAATGCATCCATCCACTTTAAGAACTAATTGTTCCAAAAACCGCTGGAAAATAGCAGGGGCACTGGCTATCCCAAACATAAGGCGTTTCAGACGATATAACCCGTGCGGTGTGTTGAGGGTCAGGAAATGCTGAGATGCGGCATCAAGTGGGGTTGTAGGTATGCTTCAGCGAGATCCATTTTCGAGAAGAATTTTCCACCCTTCAATTTGGACAGCAACTCCTCCGGCTTTGGAATAGAATATGTCTCGATCTCTGATTGGGAGTTAACTGTTACTTTAAAGTCGCCGCAAAGACGGAGCTGCCCTGACGGCTTTCGAACAACGACGAGGGGAGTAGCCCACTGACTAGAAGGAATAGGCTCAAGAACGCCACTTCCGGTGAGGCGGTCCAACTACTTCTTCACTTGATCTCTGAGAGCTAAAGGAACGGCACGGGCACGAAAATACCGAGGCCGCGCATTCCGTTTCAGTGTGATGTGTGCCTCAAAATTCCTTGCGGAACCGAGGCCGGGGGCGAACAGGTCTGCATAATCCTGGCAAAGCCTGTCCAGATCCGAGTACGGAACCTCGTCCGACACCAAATTCACAGAATCGTCGATTGAAAAACCAAATTTCCGAAATGCGTCCAGCCCAAATAAATTCTCAGAGGAATCCCTGTTAACGACTAAGAAGGTGACCTGGCGGGTGACATTCCGGTATGTCGTCGGCAAGTCGACTTGACCGCGGACTGGAATGGAATGTTTACCATACGCGATGAGGCGTCGCTGCGTGTCGTGCAAGGGAGGAGCGCCAAGTGGCGTAATTTATAATGCTCACAGCTGCGCCAGTGTCGACCTGTAATTGAATCGGTTTTTCCGCAATCAGGACTTCAATAAAAAGCCTATTGGTGGTCTCCTGATGATCAATAGCGGCGATCAGATTAACATCCATCGGAAGATGCGAAGGTTGCTGCGGCCGGCGGGACCTTCAACACACAGAAGCTAAATGGCCCTCGGAAGAACATTTGTAGCAAAAGGCCCATCGATCAGGACAGTCATCTCGTTGATGTTTTTTAAAACAATCAGGACATGATGGCGAACGTTTTGGCACCCACGACCGGTTTGAGCGGTTGGAGCGAGGTGGCGGACGGTTCTGCTGAGTGGACCGGCGGCCTGCCCGCACTATCGCTATTTGGGAATCATCACTCGGGTGGGCCTTAGCCGCCGGCTCTGAAGTGTTTACATTGACTGCTGCAATGTCGAGCCATGATTCTAGTTTCTTGCCTGCTGCACAGGTCACCTCGAAGCTTTGTGCCAAGTCCAAGACTTTATCCAATGAGGGGTCGACGAGCTGAAGGGCCTCATGTTGGAACTCCCTGTCTGGCGTACCCCTGATTATCATGTCCCGGATCATGTCTTCGGCGTAAGAGTCCTTATTTTTAGAGGTAACAAAGTGACATCGTCGCCCCAAGCCTTGCAATTCCGCTGCCCACTCTCTATGCGTCTGATTCGGCTGTTTCTTGCATTGGTAAAAGGCGACTCGAGATGAAATAACATGGGTATGGCGCTGGTAATATTTAGTGAGCAACGAGCGAATCTCGGCAACAGTCAGCTCCGAAGGTTTTGATAAGGGGGCCAGTTTGCACAAGAGCCGATAAATCTCAGGTTTACACCAAGACAAAAACAAAGATTTCATGAGGCCAACGTCAGTTACCTTGAAAGCATGGAAATGTTCCAGCAATCGGGATTCGTAGGCTTCCCAGTCCTCTAACGTTTCTTCAAAAGACGGAAACGGCGGTACTTGCTGCGTGGCCTGCGTCTGCATGAACCCTTGTATAAGGGGCTGGAGGACGTTGAGTAGCAGCCTGTGGTTCTCGTCCTGCTGCTGGAGAAGTTTCTTGAGGAGATCTTCCAACGTCTGCTGGTGCGTGCTCGTCGCCATTTTATTGTGTCATAACCAGGAATAACACAATAACCTCTTCAGTCTGGTTTATTAAATCACAAATCACTTTTTAACAATTATGTTAGCCAAGCGTCTACCCAGGCTCACACGCAGAAGTAATGCATAATTAAAATTTGGTTATACCAATGTCCAAATGTGCATGGTGGGTTCCCAAGTCCAGTGAAGTTCAGTCTCTCCGAGTGAAGTCGCAAGATTTCCACCGAGCAGCCAGGTAACCTCGAGTGGGCGGCGAGTCATCCACAAGCAGCTGGAACACGGCGTACTGCACTTCCCGATGAGAACTGTCGTTCGCGGCGGCGGCCGGGTTTATATAAGGCTTGCTAGTTAATGGATCCGTCGGCTGGGGTCGCTATTTTCCGGGGAAAACCAATCACAATGTTTCCTGGCGTAGCCAATTGCTGTGTGCTCACAAACGCACGCGCGCGAAGGCGGCCAGCGATAGTAGCAGCGAGCCGCCAGGAGAAGTGCGGCTAGCGATGTATTTCTCGGCCACGTAAGGGAGCGTGCGTGTGAAGACGGCCAGCGATGGAAGCAGCGGGCCGCCCAGAGAAGTGCGGCCAGCGATGTATTTGGCGGCCGCGTACTGGAGCGCGAAATTGTTTGGTGTTTGTTAGAAGTGGTGTATACCAGTAATCACTGAAATAACACCACAAGCTCTCTTAACCTGGCTTTGCTCTTTTTGTCAGGAACTGTATAAAGGGAAAAACTACACCGTTAGCACGTAGACCACTGTCTTAACTATAGCCTTACTAAAAACGCATGAAAGAATGTGAAACCCTGAAGTGAACTCATACTCACGTGCTGTGTATCACCAGACAGCCCAGCTTCAGTTAGAAACTATTATTTTATAGTTTTCTGTTGTTCGTTCCATTCGTCTGATCTGGACAACTCATGCGTGGAGAAATAGGCTGCAGTAGGCGTGTTAAGTACCAGAACCGGTGAAAGCGTACTCTATACCGACAGACATGGCGACAGCACAGAGTACTGGACACAGTGCTACCTCCACGCAGCTATGTGGAACTACCTCTGTTCTGAGAGCGATGTGGGTGATTTTTAGTTTTAATGCTATGATCTGACAACAGTTTTAAGTAATTTTATAACTAATCCTTGCCTAACCATTTTAAAGAGAATAACTTTATACGTAAATTTTGATGGATGCACTACTCACCTCGTCAAAGGACCTCTGTTTATCTAAAAAGCGCTGACAATAACACGGAGCAAAATAGCTAGCATAGCCCCACTTAACCATGAGTAACGAGCAATGTCGCAATGGCATTGCGCAAGTTTTTTTCATCACTGTCTAATCACGTCGAAGCCTTGAAGAATCGTCGCCATAAAAATCCATAATGCGTTTACAATTCAGAAGTCACTTGCAACGCGATTTTACATATTTCCCTTTGCAATATGAATTAAACTACTATTTCAGCTGATTACACCACTGTGGTGCAATCGCCACCACCAGCGAATTGGTCTGCGCCTGGTCAGCCCTCGTCACGGTGCTCGTGGAACAGAGATCTCTAACTAAACTGTTCCCTGTGACGTCAGGGACTTCAGTTTTCTTAGGTAACGTTGTTGGTATTCGCTGTGACGAACATTTGTTCTCACTCGCATCAACTATCATGAGGTAGTATTTACTGTACTATTACTGACGGACTGTTGTGCGTACGTCCCACGACAGGTACGTGGAGGTGTCCATTCCTCCAGACCCTAGAGATATCCTTTCACTCAAATTGCGTCTTCCTTTTAATTTCACCGTCAGTCTATTTATGCACAACCTTCTAGAACGTTCGAGAGGCCAGAATAGAAATTCAACAAGAGAAACCTTCCGCTCACGCCATTGCCACCGCTACTCACCAACCCATTCCCTCACGCTTTCCGCAACAATAACAAACATACCTACCTTGTTACTTGTTCGCTTTCTTCAAACATAGATTCATTTGTAAGCTGATTTCGTCATTGAACTGGAGGTGTTCCGCTGCATGTTTTCAAGCTTGATAAACAATAACTTATTATTATACTGAATTTACACTATTATACTTTGGTGGCAAGACTTAAAAATAAAAGTAACTTCCGCATGATGCGTCACTGTCAAGTAACATTCCTTGATAAAACTTACACAGTACATAAGACGATCTGTTGCAGCAAGGTGCGGGAGATAACTGAAATAAATACGCGATGAGGCGAACAGAAATGACACATTTATTCAGAGGTAATAATTACACTGAAATCATTACGATTTATGGTGGTCCCCTGTACATTACAAAATATGGGACATGGTTGTTTAGAGAGTGTGTCATCACCACGGCTGGCAGTGATGCTTCGCAACGTGCTTCCATGCTGGCTCCGAGCTTGGTAACGAGATATTGTGGTGGGCGATCCATTCCTCCACCAATTGGTCTGCTAATGCTGAATGCTCGTTGGTGCATGTGGACGTTCTGCAATACATCTCTGCGATGCATTTCACACTTTCTCAGTGTGATTTAAGTGGGGGAACGGACAAGCCAGTTCATTCGCCGAGTACCCTAGCATTCAAAGAACTCCTCCGCCTGCGCAGTTCGAAGCGGTTGCATGTTGTCATCGACAGAAATGAAGTCAGTGGCGACTGAACTCCTCAAAAAACGCACGTTGGGAAGCAGTACAGTGTCAGAATGACGTTGAATTGTGAGTTTACCACGTCAAAAGCTCTGGAGGTCATTAGTCCCCGCCCCTGGACAACCAAACAATCATGTTCGACGATGTCTCTGGTAGCGCCAAAGAAACTGGTATAGACAAGCCTATTCAAACACTGAGATATGTAAGCAGGCAGAACACGGCCCTGCGGTCGGCAACGCCTATGTAAGACAATAAGAGTCCGGCACAATTGTTAAATCGATTACTGCTGCTACAAGGCAGGTTATCCAGATTTAAGTGAGTTGGGAATATTCCCGTACAACCATTTCACGAGAGCACCGTTACTATCAGGAATCTGGTAAAACAACAAATCTTCGACATCGCTACGGCCAGGAAAAGATCCTGCAAGAAAGGGACCAACGACGAATGGAGAGAATCGTTCATCGTGACAGAAGCGCAACCGTTCCGCACATTTCTGCAGATTTCATTTCTGCCCATCAACAAATGCCAGCGTGCGAAACATTCAACGAAACATCATTGATAAGGGCTTTCGTGGTAGATAGGCCCGCTCGTCTACCCTTGATGACTGCACGACATAAAGCTTCACTCCTTGCGTGGGCCCATCAAAACCAACATTGGACTGTTGATGATTGGAAACATGTTGCCTGGTCGGACGAGTCTCTTTTCAAATTGTATCTACCGGATGGACGTGTATGGACATGGAGACAACCTCATGCACCCATGGACCCTGCATGTCTGCAGGGGTCTGTTCAAACTGACAGAGGCTCTGTAATGGTGTGGGCGTGTGCAGTTGGAGTGATATGGGACGCCTGGTACGTCTGAATACGACTCTGACAGGTTCAAAATTGTTCAAATGGCTCTGAGCACTATGGGACTTAACAGCTATGGTCATCAGTCCCCTAGAACTTAGAACTACTTAAACCTAACTAACCTAAGGACATCACACACAACCATGCCCGAGGCAGGATTCGAACCTGCGACCGTAGCAGCAGCCCGGCTCCGGACTGGAGCGCCTAGAACCGCACGACCACGGCGGCCGGCACTCTGACAGGTGATACGTACGCAAGCATCCTGTCTGACCACCTGCATCCATTTATGTCTATTGTGCATTCCGACGGACTTGGGCATTTCGAGCAGGACAATGCGACACCCCACACGTCCTGAATTGCTACAGAGTGGCTCCAAGAACAAGCGCTCTTCTGAGTTTAAACACTTCCGCTGGCCACCAAACTCCCCAGACAGAAACATTATTGAGCATACCTGGGATGCCTTGCTACGTGCTGTTCAGAAGAGATCTCCAACCCTCCTACTCTTACCGATTTATGGAATGCCCTGCAGGATTCATGGTATCAGTTCCCTTCAACACTAGTTCCGACATTAGTCGAGTCCCTGCTACGTCGTGTTGAGGCACTGCTCTCGGGAGTCCTACACAATATTAGGCAGGTGTACCAGTTTCTTTGGCTCTTCAGTGTAACTTCTTACGGCGAGAGGTGGGAACATGTTAAAGTGGATTACAGCAGATATTAAGCAGTTCTCCCAGACTCTCAAATATACGTCCCCTCAGAAACGATCCACAGCAGGGCACAATCCATAGAATTTCAAAGCTATTACAGAATGATTTACAGGAGGTTACTGTTTGCTACAAAACTGTTTCAAATAATGAAATAATACATAATGATGAACAAAAAGCGTAGCAATGTCGAAGACTGTAAAACAAGGAAATAAGGGAAAACAAACTAAAAATAAAAATTTGTAGCTAAGGACAGGGACAGGTCGGTAAATAGTTCACAGGAATTAACATGTCTTTCCAGTATTGCAGAAAAACTAATACGAAATTCCTAGCAGCATGTATAATGATGTTGTTATCCACTGCAGAGCCAGTCATAAAAACAGTAAAACAATTAAAAAGCGTAAAGTCAGCAGGCCTAGATGAAGTGTAAGACTGCATACTTAAAAAACATCTAGATAGCATACGAACCCCATTAATAAACACAACAAATGAGTTATTCAGCTCGGGTTCACCTTCTAGAGTATCTATAACAACCAATATTTCTTTCTGCTGCTGTCATTCTCAAAAATTATAGTCCTGGCTCTCTCTTGTTATCTTTCTCAAAAGTTATAGAAAATGTTGTGAAAACTGTACTAAATCGAACTGTTCAGCACACCGCAGTTTGTTTTCCACAGTAGTACGAGGGCAGCTCGATACAGGAGTTTGCAAAACGGGAACTTCACGCACTAGGCATTGATAATTGCGTAACAGGTGTATTTTTAGACCTTCCAAAGACATTTGACACTGATGAACATAAAATTCTGCTGGCGAAGCTAGAACCATTAGCAAAAAGACGAGTAGTTAATATAGGTTTCTGATAAATATCTGAGAAACAGGTTACAAATGACAGAAATAGGAGAAGTCTCAGATGAAGCTTAGCTTTTACAAAAACCTCTATCCGCAAAGTTTCATACTAGTATCAGTATTGTTGTTGCTGATCTACATCAATGGCTTTTGAGGGAATGTCAGGCATGGGGAAATGATCCTTTCTGCGGAAGACAGCAACGCTGTAATTTCCGTTGAGATACCAGAGCACCTATTATAGAAAGCAAATGAAACCGTCGGGGCTGTTTACAGCTGGTTGTTAGGCTACCGCTGAACAAACGACACGTGCGATCGATTAGGTCCAAGATTTCCCGCTACGCCGCAGGGGTCGATGTGCTAGCAATCACACGTTATATGACGTGCGCGGCCGCGAGTGCAAGCGATACGATTAGAAACTAGTATTTTCCACAGCAATAAGCTATCGATCTGTTTGAAAATTCGATAATTTCCCGGATCACAGGAGAATGAGCATCAATCATACCACCCTCGAACACAGAGCAGACTCGTATTCTATTAGAAGTAACTCATATTACGCAACAATATGTAAACTTATTTCTATTGTTATTAGCTGTCTCAAATGAAATTAAAGAGTCGGATATTGTTTACTTGGAGCATGAAGAACTCAGATAGAAGTTAACAAGGGTCGGTTAAAACTCTAACCCTTTTCCTAACACCATATGACTCTGTTTTGATGTTGTAATATACACTCCTGGAAATGGAAAAAAGAACACATTGACACCGGTGTGTCAGACCCACCATACTTGCTCCGGACACTGCGAGAGGGCTGTACAAGCAATGATCACACGCACGGCACAGCGGACACACCAGGAACCGCGGTGTTGGCCGTCGAATGGCGCTAGCTGCGCAGCATTTGTGCACCGCCGCCATCAGTGTGAGCCAGTTTGCCGTGGCATACGGAGCTCCATCGCAGTCTTTAACACTGGTAGCATGCCGCGACAGCGTGGACGTGAACCGTATGTGCAGTTGACGGACTTTGAGCGAGGGCGTATAGTGGGCATGCGGGAGGCCGGGTGGACGTACCGCCGAATTGCTCAACACGTGGGGCGTGAGGTCTCCACAGTACATCGATGTTGTCGCCAGTGGTCGGCGGAAGGTGCACGTGCCCGTCGACCTGGGACCGGACCGCAGCGACGCACGGATGCACGCCAAGACCGTAGGATCCTACGCAGTGCCGTAGGGGACCGCACCGCCACTTCCCAGCAAATTAGGGACACTGTTGCTCCTGGGGTATCGGCGAGGACCATTCGTACCGTCTCCATGAAGCTGGGCTACGGTCCCGCACACCGTTAGGCCGTCTTCCGCTCACGCCCCAACATCGAGCAGCCCGCCTCCAGTGGTGTCGCGACAGGCGTGAATGGAGGGACGAATGGAGACGTGTAGTCTTCAGCGATGAGAGTCGCTTCTGCCTTGGTGCCAATGATGGTCGTATGCGTGTTTGGCGCCGTGCAGGTGAGCGCCACAATCAGGACTGCATACGACCGAGGCACACAGGGTCAACACCCGGCATCATGGTGTGGGGAGCGATCTCCTACACTGGCCGTACACCACTGGTGATCGTCGAGGGGACACTGAATAGTGCAGGGTACATCCAAACCGTCATCGAACCCATCGTTCTACCATTCCTAGACCGGCAAGGGAACTTGCTGTTCCAACAGGACAATGCACGTCCTCATGTATCCCGTGCCACCCAACGTGCTCTAGAAGGTGTAAGTCAACTACCCTGGCCAGCAAGATCTCCGGATCTGTCCCCCATTGAGCATGTTTGGGACTGGATGAAGCGTCGTCTCACGCGGTCTGCACGTCCAGCACGAACGCTGGTCCAACTGAGGCGCCAGGTGGAAATGGCATGGCAAGCCGTTCCACAGGACTACATCCAGCATCTCTACGATCGTCTCCATGGGAGAATAGCAGCCTGCATTGCTGCGAAAGGTGGATATACACTGTGCTAGTGCCGACATTGTGCATGCTCTGTTGCCTGTGTCTATGTGCCTGTGGTTCTGTCAGTGTGATCATGTGATGTATCTGACCCCAGGAATGTGTCAATAAAGTTTCCCCTTCCTGGGACAATGAATTCACGGTGTTCTTATTTCAATTTCCAGGAGTGCAGTTTGTTTAATTGTTCATTTCAATAGATGATAGTCTGTTCTGATTTACATTTAATAATTAACAAGGAACACTTGTAACCTTATTCACTCTATAACAAACATAAATTTCAACCTTAATACAACTGATGTACTCGTTATGAGATATTTCAGCAATTGTGTTGATATTTAAAAATTGTATATCGTTTATTTTTCATTCTCAGTGCACATTTTTTTAACAATATGACTAATGTCGATCACATGTGAACATCTTCAGATTTATGTAGTTCACGTATGTAACTTGCAATTTCATTCAGAAACTACACATCAAAATATAGTGCTGTGTCTGCATGACACAACGGGTTGCTCAACCAACTATGTAGATGTAAAAATGTTCACTTTTGATCGACACTACTCGTATTGGAAAAATAAATGTGCAACTGAGACGGATAAATAAAAGATATATAAATTTCTAATAAGTTTCGTTTAGCACTAACTCTCGCCTCTGCTTTACAGTACTATCTTTCACTCTGATTAGTGTCGCTCTGGAAAACTCCTCATGAAATATATCAAAGTTTAAATCAATCTATCAAGTAGTAAGTATACTCTGCTTGTCATTCACGCGCGACTGCTAATCTTGAACTCTTGAGCCACTTAAATTCGAACATATTTCCGCTTTTTACTTCACTTAAATCTTCACTAATATTCAGTATCACTGCCTACCTCCACTCGAATATCGATCCACTGACTCATTCTACTCACAATCCACTATTAACGCACACGCGCTCAAATCGCAAAACACGTGTTCTTAGCGTGACAATACTTATCGAATGTCCACCTTCCAAACAAATGGAGCTCGGTAGATATGGTACGCTTACAAACAAACACTGGCATTTTTGAAAAGGCAGTTAAGCACAGTTCTTAAAAAATACCTACTCTTTTATAGCCAGGGTGGTTCCGTAAGAGCGTTAAAAAATGTAACAGGGCATAGAGAATGCCCCATTGAAGATTTTGAGATAGGAAACCGGGGGACGGAGAAAATATGGAGATATGGAAGTAAACTTGTCCACAGCTTTGTCTAGCATAACTGTTTTCCAGCTAATTTACAACTAACATGCGTACAAGTTTACACATACTGTGCTGTTTATTTTCATGTACATTCTTCGTTTCCTGCAAGGAAACAAGCATGACGAGCTTGGTTACTAGGAAGTCATGACGCAGGTTTTGTTTACTTGAGTTCCACCTGAGTTGTTAGAGAACATACCTCTGGCTGTCTGTGGGAGGATGTGGATACAACATAACGGTGCACCGCCTCACTTCAGTGTGGATGTCCGAACCATCTCAATGTTGGATTTCCTGATCATTCGATTGGAAGGGGAGGTCCTATTCCAGGGCCTGTGAGGTCACCTGACCAGACTCCCCTTGATTGTTTCCTATGGGAATACCTAAAGTCACTTGTGTATGAGACTCCAGTGGATACGGAGATGGAATTACTTGCCAGAACTGTAGCTGCCTGTCACGTGATTCGAGACACACCAGGGATGTTTGTCAGGATGCGTTGTCCGCAGCTCGTGGTCTAGTGGCTAGCGTTGCTGCCTCTGGATCCCGGGGTCCCGGGTTCGATTCCCGGGCGGGTTGGGGGTTTTCTCTGCCCGGGCACTGGGTGTTTGTGTTGTCCTCATCATTTCATCAGCATCATTCGTGACAGTGGCTCGATTGGTCTGTGTAAGAAATTGGACTGTGTAAAACTTGGGAATTCGTACGGGCGCTGATGAGCGCGCAATTGAGCGCCCTAAAAACCAAACACCATCATCATCAGGATGCGTCAGAATCTTATTCCCCCATGTCATGTTTTCATTGAGGTTGATGGCCGTCAGTTTCAACACATTTTGTAAGAAACAGTACAAATGATACGTTCATTGTGTTAATGATGGTATTTGCAGTTAACTGTAACTAATGTAAATAATAAAGTACACAGTAATGTGGTTGTATTCCTATTATCTCCTTAAGCTGTCTTCTCCGATCACAGGTTCCCTGCATAAAATTGTTCGTTGGAGTAACCTCTATGTCCTGTTAAATTTTTGCACCCTCTTACGGAAACACTCTGTATAATACACTGACGGAAAAAATGGGAACACTAAAAAATAATTATTGTAGATGGTGGAATTTCAGGAATGCATTGGTCTAGGTAATATACACTCCTGGAAATGGAAAAAAGAACACATTGACACCGGTGTGTCAGACCCACCATACTTGCTCCGGACACTGCGAGAGGGCTGTACAAGCAATGATCACACGCACGGCACAGCGGACACACCAGGAACCGCGGTGTTGGCCGTCGAATGGCGCTAGCTGCGCAGCATTTGTGCACAGCCGCCGTCAGTGTCAGCCAGTTTGCCGTGCCATACGGAGCTCCATCGCAGTCTTTAACACTGGTAGCATGCCGCGACAGCGTGGACGTGAACCGTATGTGCAGTTGACGGACTTTGAGCGAGGGCGTATAGTGGGCATGCGGGAGGCCGGGTGGACGTACCGCCGAATTGCTCAACACGTGGGGCGTGAGGTCTCCACAGTACATCGATGTTGTCGCCAGTGGTCGGTGGAAGGTGCACGTGTCTGTCGACCTGGGACCGGACCGCAGCGACGCACGGATGCACGCCAAGACCGTAGGATCCTACGCAGTGCCGTAGGGGACCGCACCGCCACTTCCCAGCAAATTAGGGACACTGTTTCTCCTGGGGTATCGGCGAGGACCATTCGCAACCGTCTCCATGAAGCTGGGCTACGGTCCCGCACACCGTTAGGCCGTCTTCCGCTCACGCCCCAACATCGTGCAGCCCGCCTCCAGTGGTGTCGCGACAGGCGTGAATGGAGGGACGAATGGAGACGTGTAGTCTTCAGCGATGAGAGTCGCTTCTGCCTTGGTGCCAATGATGGTCGTATGCGTGTTTGGCGCCGTGCAGGTGAGCGCCACAATCAGGACTGCATACGACCGAGGCACACAGGGTCAACACCCGGCATCATGGTGTGGGGAGCGATCTCCTACACTGGCCGTACACCACTGGTGATCGTCGAGGGGACACTGAATAGTGCACGGTACATCCAAACCGTCATCGAACCCATCGTTCTACCATTCCTAGACCGGCAAGGGAACTTGCTGTTCCAACATGACAATGCACGTCCGCATGTATCCCGTGCCACCCAACGTGCTCTAGAAGGTGTAAGTCAACTACCCTGGCCAGCAAGATCTCCGGGTCTGTCCCCCATTGAGCATGTTTGGGACTGGATGAAGCGTCGTCTCACGCGGTCTGCACGTCCAGCACGAACGCTGGTCCAACTGAGGCGCCAGGTGGAAATGGCATGGCAAGCTGTTCCACAGGACTACATCCAGCATCTCTACGATCGTCTCCATGGGAGAATAGCAGCCTGCATTGCTGCGAAAGGTGGATATACACTGTACTAGTGCCGACATTGTGCATGCTCTGTTGCCTGTGTCTATGTGCCTGTGGTTCTGTCAGTGTGATCATGTGATGTATCTGACCCCAGAAATGTGTCAATAAAGTTTCCCCTTCCTGGGACAATGAATTCACGGTGTTCTTATTTCAATTTCCAGGAGTGTATTTAATTAAAATTGTGAGACGTAATCGCGAGATAAGCCACTGCAAATGTGCAATGCTGGTATATTAGCAACCGGTGTAAGCGTCAGAATGTAGAATGCAAGCACGCAAACTTGCATGCACTGTGTTGTACAGGTGCCGGACGTCAGTTCGTTGCAAGGAGTTCCACGCCTGTTGGGCTTTGTCTGTCAATAAAAGGACAGTTAATGCTGTTTGTAGATGACACTGAAGGTTTCGTCCAATGTTGTCACTTATGGGCTCGACTGGAGACAAATCTGGTGATCAAGCAGACCAAGGCAACAACAGCGGTATATGGGCGATCGTTATCCTGTTGGAAAACACATCTAACGCTGTTCATGAATGGCGTCATAACAGATGGACGTGAAAATTTGCAGGCAGGGTGTGTGGAATAGTCAAGAGAGTGCTCCTGCTGTCATACGAAATCATATCCCAAATCATAACTCGAGGTGTAAGTCAAGTTTGTCTAGCACGTATACAGGTTGGTTGCAGGCGGTCAACACACAGCCATCACTGGTACCGAGGCAGAACCATTTTTCGTCAGAAAACATAACAGATCTCCACCCTGCCCTCCAGTGAGCTCTCGCTTATGGCCATCGTTTGGGGTCGGTGTAATGCACGCTGCAGGGCGACTGGCTCAGAGCTATCCTAGAAATATCCGATTTGTAACAGTTTGTTGTGTCTCTGTGGTGCCGGCTGCTGCTCATATTGCTGCTGCATATGCAGTACGATGCGCCAGAGCTAACACTATGGTCTGTGGCCGTCCAGAGCCCGGTCTTCTTGCGATCATACATTCTCGTGATCACCGCTGCCAGTAGGCGTGTACATCGGCTACATTCCTGTCACGTGTTATATCACAGAAGGAACATCCAGCTTATCGTAGCCCTGTTACACGAAATCTTTCAAGGTCATTGAGGTGCTGATAATGGCTTCTTCGTCACCACGTCCAATCTCAAATGTAACTAACACTCACAACATTTACAGCGTGTATTTAAAACAAATCTGGTATGCATTCTCATAGCGGCTCGACTAGCGCCACTCTTATGCGACCGGTGTGAATTTCAATTTCAGATGTAGAAACACGCCTACCAACTTTCGTTTGCGTCGCACAACTCCTTCTTAGTAAAGCGATTTTTTTTCTGTCAGCATATATAGCTCTCCGGCTCTAGCCATACACGGGTCAATCGGTACCGACCAACCGCCGTGTCATCCTCAGCAATGGTGTCATCTGGACGCGGTATGGACGGGCGTGTGAACAGCACACCACTCTCTCTGCCGTTGTCGACCTTGCAGACCTGGAAGCCGCTATTGCCCAATAAAGCAGTTCCTTAATCGGTATCACGAACTAAATGGACTCCGTCTCAGTCCTTCAACATTCGCTGGAAGTACCGGGAATTGAACCCGCGCCAGACACGGCGAGCAGCCGCGCTTAGCTGAGCACTTAGCTACGGAGATGGACCAATATGTAATATATAGTACAGTTTTACTAAAACAGTACAAAGTAGGGGTTGGTAAAAATTAAAGTACAAGGTATGGCTCCAATTAGACAATATGATTTCAGAGTATCTTGCACTTCACTGGAAAACTGTGAGTCCAAAGTCTGCCACGGCAAATTTTAATTTCCCTTCATCTTCTTGAGCTCAACATTTCTTTCATTAAGAAGGGATGCCGACTCAGTTTTTCAGACAATTGGAATGCACAAAGATTGTAATGGAAAGTCAGGGGTACCACATAGTCCTGACATCAGCAGAAAGGTTGCGTGTTATCGTTTTTAGTGAGTAGCATATATTTAGTGACTCGAAATGAGATGTGACTAAGCAGTTTATAATTAGTTTATAAATAAATTACACCTGTCGTAATTGTAAGCCTTTATGTTGCTGAACTTAAATTATGCTGATATTTCCAGTATCATTGTGAAATGGTCTGCGTTCAACAAACAAGTAACTATAGGACAAATGCGTCATCTGTGCGAGCGTAGCTTTACATGGTCGTCATCATCTTCGATAAAACTTCATAGGATATATGACCGCGCTGTGATGCTGTTTTATAAGCCAATGTTTCACAAATGCTGTTGCAAGCAGCGTTCATCGATAGCCATTTTTAGGCCATCTACATCTACATCATACACTGAAAACCATCGGGAAGTGCATGACAAAGGGTACGTTTAATTGTACCAGTTATTAGGGTTTCTTCCCGTTCCATTCACGTATGGAGCGTGGGAAGAATGATTGTTTCAGTGTCTCTGTGCGTGCTGTAGTTATTCTAATCTTCTCCTCATGATCCCTGTGTGAATGTTACATAGGGGGTTGCGGTATATTTCTAGAGTCATCATACAAAACCGGTTCTTGAAACTTTGTTAGTAGACTTTCTCGAGGTGGTTTACGTCTGTCTTAAAGAGTCTGCCGGTTCAGTTTCTTTCAGTATCACTGTATCTCTCTCCCCCGTGTCACACAAACCTGAGACCATTCGTACTGCCCTTGTCTGCATAAGTATACCTTTTAGTCCTATTCGGCACGGCTTCCACACATTTTAGCATTATTCTACGATGTGTCGGGCGAGAGATTTGTAAGAATCTCCTTTGTACACTGATTGCACTTACCCAGTATTCTACCAGAAAACCGAAGTCTACCGTCTGCTTTACTCACAACTGAACCTATATTATCATTCCATTTCATATCACTTCAAAGTTTTCTGTGTGTGTGTGTGTGTGTGTGTGTGTGTGTGTGTGTGTGTGTGTGTCAGTTCCTAAGGGACCAAACTGTTGAGGTCATAGCTCCCTAGATTTACACACTACTTAAATTAACTTATGCTAAGAACAACACACACACCCATGCCCGAGGGAGAACTCGAACCTCCGGCTGGAGAGGCCGCGCAGTCCGTAACATGGCGCCTCAAACCACGCAGCCAGTCAGAGGTATTTGTATGAGTTGGCCGATTCCAAGTGCGAATCATTGATATTATAGTCACAGGATACTATGTTTTGTCGTTTTATGAAGCGATATTTACATTTCTGAACATTTAAAGCAATTTGCCAATCTTTACACTATTTTGAAATCTTATGAAGGTCTGACTGGATATTTATGCAGTCTCTCTCAGATAGTACTTCATTATAGATATCTTCATCATCTACAAACAGTCTGAGGTTACTATTAAGTCCTAATACACAACCTGAACAGCAAGGGTCCCAACACTTCTCTGGGGTACACCCGAATTTACTTCTACATCAGACGATGACTCTTCACCCAAGATAACTTGCTGCGTCATCCCTTTCGAAAAGTCCTTGAGCCAATCACCAATTTCACATGATAAACCATATGATCTGACTTTTACCGATAAGAGTAGGTGTGATACTGAGTCAAATGCTTTTCGAAATCAAGAAATACTGCATCTACCTTACTGCCTTGACGAAAAGCTTTCAGTATGTCAGTGGGAAAAGTGTGAGTTTGTTTCACATTATCGAAGTTTTCGGAATCTCTGGTGATTGGCATGGAGAAGTTCGTTCTGTTCAAGATACCACATTATGATTGAGCTTAAAATGTGTTCTAAGATTCTATAACAAATCGATTCTATAACAAATCGATTGGACGGTAGTTTGTGGTTCGCTTCTACTACCCTTCTCGTAGACGGGTGTTACCCATGCTTTCTTCTAACTACTGGGCACTGTTTTTTGTTCAAGGGATCTACGATAGTTTACGGTTATTAGAGGGACTAACTCAGCCGCAAATTCAATATATAATGTGATAGGGATTCCATCGGACCCGGATTTTTGTTCAGTTTTAACGATTTCAGCTGTTTCTCAAAGCCACTGACACTAATACTGATTGTAATCATCTTTTCAGTTGTACAAGGATTAAATTTGGGCAATTCTCTTGGGTTTTCCTTCGTAAAAGAACATTTTAAAACGGAGTTAAGTATTTCATCTTTTGCTTTGCTACCCTCAGTTTCAGTTCCTGTCTCATTCGTTAGAGACTGGACACTAACTTTAGAGGCACTAGCATCATTTACATACGACCAGAATTTCTTTGGGTTTTTGAAATATTATTTGAGAATATACTGCTAAGACAATCACTGAAGGCCTCACGCATTGCTCTCTTGACAGCCAAACGTTTTTCATTCAGCATCTATCTACCAATAGTCCTACTCTATGTTCTACACCTGTTATGCAGTAGTCTCTGTTTCTATAGAAGCTTCTTCGCAGTGATTGTATGCCATGGAGGTTCACTCTCATTATGACCTGTTCTACTGGGTACATGTGTATCCAGTCCGTGGTCAACTATTCCTTTAAACTTGAGCCATAGTTCTTCTACATGCTCAGGCTCCTCATTGAGATATGACACTACTGATTTTTATCTAGTTTACTGAACATATATACCTTTCTGCTTGTTTTAGTTGCCCTTTGGTAATCATTTTTGCCATAACCGCTTCCTGATCAGTGATATCCGTTGCGAGGTGGGTATCTTTAAAGACGTTGGGTCTGTTTGTTGCCTTTAGATCCAATATACTTCCATTACGTTCAAGATAGTTTTCAGAGAAGACATTTGGTAATGTTTCTTAAGATGTCTTATCACTCCCACCACTAAAAAAACTATTATTTTCGCAGTTGATAATTGGATGATTAAAGTCTCCATCGATGACTACAATATGATTGGGGAACTTGCGTACAAGGAAACTGAGGTTTTCTCTAAAGTTTTCGGTTACATCAGGAGATGAGTATGGTGGGCGACAGAAAGAATCAGTTACCATTTTATGCCCAGCCCTGATACTGCCCAAACAATCCCAACTGTAGCTCCAATTTCTATTACGAGGCATTTGAGTTTCTTGTCTACTGCGACAAATACATCACCTCCGTGTCCCATTAGCCTGTTCTTTCGATATACACTAATCACTGCTATCAATTTCAGATTTCAACCAGCTTTCAGCACCTAGTATTATGTGTGTTTCGCTGCTTTTCAGGAGCGCTTCGAACTCTGTCACTTTGTTGCAAATGTTTCTGCAGTTAACCATTAGAATTTTAATACTCTCATCTGTGGGAGACAGTTTTTTCGATCTTACACTGATACTTCAGGGTTTTGTACAGCTGTCTTTATCTGGACTGGATGGAGAGTCGGCTAACATAAAAAACCCTTGTGTATACCCCAAATACAGTCAGCTACCTGTATAGCAGCCTCTGAACTTATCATTGAACTTCCGAAGTCACTGGTTGAGTCCTTCCACTCGACTCAGAACCAAGAGGCCACGATCAGTCCCTTGAAACTTCGTGCGCAAGGATGGTCCTTTCAGCCTTCTCTGCCAGCCGCTGGAATCATCCAAGTATGACTTCGGAGCCCAGACGACAGGTATCATTTGCTCAGCGTGCACCACACTCTGCAGTTGCTTGGACTCTGTCCCCTCAATGGCTGCCAGAATAGCCCCGTCACCACGTTGAATGAGGCCCACAGGTATGCATACTGAGTGCCCCTGGTGTCCTTTCCCGTTCCTTGCCGCCATTTTCCTAAGAGCTTCCTTCATTAACCGATCGTTTGAACTGCCGATGATTAATAGACCTCTACCATTTTTCGTTTGCCTCCTCTTGACACCAGACAAAAAAGGTTTCCACAAAACAGGTGAAGTGCATCCCATTGGCTCAGTTTCAGTTTCAGTGAAAGACACCACCTCAAACTTGTTTCTTAGGGGGTTCGTTATAACACCCTCAGTCCTCCCTAGTCCCTGTACACACTGTACAGGATGTCTAGATCTACAGTTCACAGCTACTCGCAGTCAAGTGGACGAGAGAAGACAGGATTCAAAGGAGTACTTGAAAGGAGTACTGTACCACAGGACTCTCAGGAGCTCTTCCAACACAACAATCTGCAGCAGCTTCCAGTCGGTTGACAGCAGTCCGGGCGATTTCCAAGTGCTTACGAACGTCAACCAACTCATCCCGTGTCGAGAACAGAATTCACAGTGGGGCTGAAATTTGGCTGGTGTAATGTATTACAAGACAGTGAACAAATAAATTTAAACTGAGCCTGCCGATCATCTTTTATATCGGTTGAGCTAAAAGAATTACTAATTCCCTATAAGAATCGAAACAAATACACAAAACGAGATTTCTATTAAGCCAACAAAAAAACCTGAGGTAAAACTAGATGCAACAGAATGTATTAGTAAGAGTATCTGCTACACTAACTAAATCATAAACGCCAATTTACTACAAATTAGATTACGTACAGGACAACGGTAATTTCCGAAAATTCTCAAAAATACATGTTTATTTGCGTTGATGTATAATGAAATTCTGAGTGATTATTCTTTGGCAGTAACTGTGAATCACAAACGCTAATGAGCTAGGAAATAAATTACCCAAAAACACTCGTACCGAGTTTTGTAAACGTCCGAAAATTCTCAAAAATGGCCTATTTTCACGTAATTGTATAGGGAAATTAGAGAAAGATTGCTTTGAACTAGAAGAGTCATACTGTTCGCAAAAATTTTAAAAGGCCACAAATAATTTGAAGCCTACAATTGACGATAATAGTAGGAGTTTATCGCAGCACTCACGAATGTTCGAAACTTCACAATATATCTCAACACAAATGGGTATTGATACAATCAGTGAAAGATTATGCAGAAGCGAACAGTAAAATAAGCGGATCTGGAACTTCAAATCGGCACACGAATCTTGCACACACGGTCTCGCACAGAGGAAAATTCCAAAGTCGGCTTTCACAGGTAAATAAACATGCAAATTGCACTAATTTTTACCTAGCCGTTTCTGAGCCAACTACACTGGCGTGCCGAAGAAGGACACTACAGCACGATCTTCTTGTTGATGTGGTGTTCAGTTCGAAGACTGGTTTGACGCAGCTTCCCAAGCTACTCTACTCTGTGTACATCTCTTCATCTTAGCATAACTACAACATCTACATACGTTTTAAACTGAGAACTCTACTCAAGGTTTAGTCTCCCTCTAAAATATTTACACCACGTTTCTATCCATTATGAAACTGACTAATCATTGACACTTCAGGGTCTTTCACATCAAATTATCTCTTCTTTTAGTCAAGTTGTGCCGCAGAGTTCTTTTTTTCCCCAATTAGATTTTAATAGCCCCTAATTAGTTATTCGGTCTATTCATGTAACTTTCGGTATTCGTCTGTATCACATCTCAAATTCATGTATTCTCTGCTTGTCTGAACTGCTTATCGTTCATACTTCACTCCCGTACAAGGCTAAATCACAGACAAACAGCTTTAGAAAAGACTTCTTAACATTTAAATTTATATTCAGTGGTAACAAATTTCAGTTTTTCAGAAACGCTTTTGTTTCTATTACTAGTCTGGGTTTTATATCCAATCTCTTCGGCCGTCATGAGTTATTTTGTTGTCCAAATAGAAAAACTCATTGACTAATTTTAAAGTCCCATTTCTTAAAATAATTCTATCAACATCACCTGATTTAATTCAACTACAGTCAATTATTCTTGTCAATTCCGTTCAGCTGCTCTTGCAAGTCATTTGACTGGATCACTATGTCAGCGGCAAATCTCAAAATTTTTATGTCTTCTCCCTGAACTTTAAATCCTTTGCCAAATTTCTCTTTGGTTTTCTTTAGATATTATACAGCGCAAATTCATCCTGTTACTGGAGTCAGTTTTTCAGGACCATCTTTGAACTCAAAGTCTTGGGAAAATTCTTCGAGCAAGCAGTAATTAAATCAGAGATGCGCTAGGCCTCACAAAGGATTCTGTCCTCAAGCTGCGCACGTCTGGAGTCCATGAGGTCACCTGCGAGTGCTGAGTAACAGGCGCTGGTGATACGGGGCATCCTAAAGCGCCCCTAATGACACACGCCAGGCGGAACTGAAAGACATCTACAGCTCAGTTAAAACAGCAAGGCAGAGGATCTTGCCGAAAGGGAGAGACCTGGACAGCTCCGTGGAGCTCATCCACTAATGAGGCGGCGATTTACCTGCAAGAGAAAGATGCGAGAGGAACCCCAGCGCCTTGCTTCCAGGAGTGCTAATCCCTCAAGATATGCAGCAGAACTTCTCTGAAGTTTGGAAGAGGGCGTAGATATTCTGGCGGAAGCAAATATGTGGTGGGAGGGGGGGGGGGAGGAGGGGGAGGAGGGAGAGGGACATGACTCAGTGGATTGAGCGTTTCTCCGCGAAAGGCAAAGGCTCAAATTTCGATGAATTTTCATAACAGTTACATGGGAATACGACCAGAGTAGCGTCACCACACAAGTGCACATTTCTCATTCCTTCAATTTTGGCGAAGGTAATTACTTCCAGCCAAGTCCTTTTCTGTCAGTATCATTTCAGAACTGTCATATTAGGATTACACGGTAAATTTCATAGCCATTAGAAACACAATGAATCTAATACGGGAGTGAATGTGAAATAAAAAATCTGCACACGGAAATACACGAAAATTGTTTTGAATACCTGATTATTGTTATGAAATCGCACAAAATATGAGACACTTCCGCTTTCAAAAATAAAAACAACATAGCTAAGGACTCTGAGTACGCCACTGATGACATCACTGATTACCTCGTAGCACAGAAAAAAATAATTGAAATTTTAAGAGCTGTCATCTATGTAGTTTTCAGCATTTTAAGTAGCCGTTTGTAATATGTCCTACCATTCCTGATCAGTTCTTCTTACAATTTCGTTGCAATTAAAGTGAGCCACATTGCTCCATCCTTTCTGGAGAATGAGCTCGCTGTACTACTGCTCACTGCAGTCTCTCATCACCGTGGATGGTTCAGAATACAACTCTTTGCTCTTGTGTGCTTTCCCAAACCATTGATTCTCTGTAGGGTGCTGAACTGTTCTTACAATATATATATATATATATATATATATATATATATATATATATATATATATATATATATGTGTGTGTGTGTGTAAGCTAAAATTTTTCCATAGCGCGAAGTTTTCATTATTACAAAAATAGGTATTCAGAAACTACTTCTCTCGTACTTTTAAACATACGACTGATTATATAACAATTAGAATTGAGTAAAATACAATAATTCGAAATATTATACTTGCGCAGAGAATATTGACAGGTTCCCTTGTAGTTAGTTACAATGTGGAACTCGTACGTAGGTGGTGAGGGCACATGAATTAGGAACTTCGCGCTGAAAGCACTTCAGTTCGAATATCTCGAAAATTTTTATAGTCAACATATTAGTGTTAACTAGTTTTATTACATACCATGAATGAAATTATGAATCGTCAAAGAGGAATATCAGAAAAAAAATGTATTGGAGGCAGTTAAATATTCATTTATTCTTTTCTAAACTTTGGCGAGAATTTACTCGACTGGTCAAGCTCTTATTGTCCTGCGCAAGACGTTAGATGTGTTAGAAGCTAAGCTGACGTGTAACCATGTGTATTACAGCTATAGCCGCCCCATTTTACGAGCAATATCATGCTCCTCCATGCTTACACCAGCGTTATTCGTCATCTTCTGAACGGAATTTATTTTCTGTCCCTAAAAACCATTCAGCACACTATAGCTCGTCCTTTAAGCTTCAAAGAGAGACGAGAGCTGTATTGTGTGTTAACTCTTGCACCAGTATGGGAAGGAGTGAACAGTAGCAGATCGATTTCGAGCCACATGTGTTTTGTGACGTGCGACTACCAACTTCGGCGACCAAAAAAGTATTTTGCCTGTGCGCACGGTAGCCATTACTCAGTGACGGTAATGCCGTGCTATGCTGAAACAGCGAGCACACGTGCAGTGCCAGCAATGTGTGAGCAAAGTACAGCTTGTCCTAATTCTCACATGCGCACAAGCACTTTCCCCTACAGCTGTCAATTTGTTGTGCATTGGTGTGATGGGTTGTTTCCTTCGCTGCCGCACACTGACAAAAATTCATTCAGGATGTTTTAAGCAAATAGCACTCGATTGGACGACTCAGATATTGGTGCACTTTTGCAATGAGTGTTTACTTGTTTAATGTGTGAATAAAATAGTCACGAAATACAAGATGAGGCCAAATTGAATTTCGTCCGAAAACGACATTCACGATAAGGTTGCATAAGATGTAAGAAATAACATGTTTTGTACTTACTTGTCCCGTGTTCTTGGCATCATCAATTAAGAGAAACGTAAGTTTCATTCCATTGTCATTTCTCATCAGTGCAGCAGTCGCAGGAAATAAATTTGCCACGAAAGACATTAACTAGCCATCGCAAAGCGATGTGTCCCAGTAGAAATAACATTGTCGCCTGTAGACTAGACTCGTTGACAATACTTCCTGGTGCCGAGCTGTTTTTTCCGATTCCTGCTCTCTTCCCCTCCCGTTCCCGTTACTCGCTGTGAGCCGGACAGTTGCTTACCACTGAAGAGTGAGCGCGAGCCGGGTCACACAAGTAGGTGGGTAGGTGGGTGAATAGGCCTTGTCTAGGGTACATAAGCAAGAGAAGATCCCTCACACCCAAAGACAGCTTTTTGCGGCTGCTTCACATGCCTGTCATGGTCAATCATATAACGTGACTTTGTTTATGTTTTTATGGCAACATGTCACTATAGTCGCAGTGTTAGCTAGCTACGGATCTCAGTCAATGCTGTGGTGCCACTTTTACACTTCGTGTCTGAAAGGTGGTTAGAG
The DNA here is from genome assembly GCF_021461395.2 of Schistocerca americana. NCBI lineage: Eukaryota > Metazoa > Arthropoda > Insecta > Orthoptera > Acrididae > Schistocerca > Schistocerca americana. The sequence goes on from NC_060122.1 coordinate 650,096,141, forward strand.
TGCTGCTATCTGTCAGGCACGTTCTGTCACTGTACGGACTATAGACTGTAAAGAAAGGGCAGTTTCGAGAAGGAGTACAAAGATTGAAGATTTACATATCTTGAGAGTTGTTCAGTAGTTTTCTCTAGTGTTCAGTTGTCAGGATGGTTTCTATCAGCACGCCAATCCGATCTCCTGTGTATCTTCCTCTTCATTTCCGCTTATGTAACACACGCCACATCATTCACAATCGGCTGCATGTATGACATCCTCTGTCATACGCAGGGAAACCTTCCCTCAGAAGCTCCTTCCGCTATTGTGAAACCAAATATCATCATCATTCTGCTATTGTACCAATTATGTTATAGTTTCTTAAAATGTGCCTACGAGTGTGTATCTTCTTATTTAGACTCACCTTCATAGCGATCTGATTCCATGTTCTCTTCTCAGCACGTCTTCATTGATAACTCTGTCTCTCTAGCTAATTTTCATCATACACACATCAAAAAAAGTTTTGCATCATCTCGGTTCCGAGACTTCCGGAACCTGAACAGAAAATTGGATTAGAGATCAACATAAACATCATTTCCGCCCTTTTTATTGCTCATGAATATCACACATTGTATGTTGTATCACCATACAGCGAGACATTCGGAGGTGGTGGTCCAGATTGCTGTACACACTGGAACCTCTAATACCCGGTAGCACGTCCTCTTGCATTGATGCATGCTTGTATTCGTCGCGGCATACCATCCACAAGTTCACCAAGGCACTGTTGGTCCAGATTGTCCCACTCCTCAATGGCGATTCGACGTAGAACCCTCAGAGTGGTTGGTGGGTCACATCGTCCATAAACAGCCCTTTTCAATCCATCCCGGGCATTTTCGATGGGGTTCATGTCTGGAGAACATGCTGGCCACTCTACTCGAGCGATGTCGCTATCCTGAAGGAAGTCATTCACAAAGTGTGCACGATGGGGGCGCGAATTTTCGTCCATGAAGACGAATTGCTCGCCAATATGCTGCCGATATTGTTGCACTATCGGTCGGAGGATGGCATTCACGTATAGTACAGCCGTTACGGCGTATTCCATGACTGACGGCGGCGTACGTGTGCCCGACATAATGCCACCCCAAAACAGCAGGGAACCTCCACCTTGCTGCACTCGCTGGACAGTATGTCTAAGGCGTTCAGCCTGACTGGGATGCCACCAAACACGTCTCCGACGATTGTCTGGTTGAAGGAAAATGCGACACTCATCGGTGAAGAGAAAGTGATGCCAATCCTGAGCGATCCTTTCGGCATGTTGTTGGGCCCATCTGTACCGCACTGCGTGGTGTCGTAGTCGCAAAGACGGACCTCGTCATGGACGTCGGGAGTGAAGTCGCGCATCATGCAGCCTATTGTGCACAGTTTAAGTCGTAACATGACGTCCTGTGGCTGCACCAAAAGCATTATTCAACATGGTGGCGTTGCTGTCAGGGTTCCTTCGAGCCATAATCCGTTCGTAGCGGTCATCCGCTGCAGTAGCAGCCCTTGGGCGGCCTGAGCGAGGCATGTCATCCACAGTACTTGTGCCGGCCTACGTGGCCGAACGGTTCTAGGCACTTCAGTCTGGAACCGCGCGACCGCTACGGTCGCAGGTTCGAATCCTGCCTCGGGCATGTATGTGTTTGATGTCCTTAGGTTAGTTAGGCTTAAGTAAGTTCTAGGGGACTGATGACCTCGGATGTTAAGTCTCATAGCGCTCAGAGCCATATGAACCATATATATGACAGTACTTGTCTCTTGTATGTCCTCCATGTCCGAACGACATCACTTTGGTTCACTCTGAGACGCCTGAATACTTCCCTTGTCGAGGGCCCTTCCTCACCCAAAGTAACAATGCAGGCGTGATCGAACCGCGGTATTGACCGTCTAGGCATGGTTAACTACAGACAACACGGGCCGTGTACCTCCTTCCTGGTGGAATGACCAGAACTGAGCGGCTGGCGGACCCCCTCAGTTTATGCATGGTTGTTTACATCTTTGGGCGGGTTTAGTGACATCTCTGAACAGTCAAAGGAACTGTGTCTGTGATACAACATCCACAGTCAATGTCTATCTTCAGGAGTTGTGGGAAATGGGGTGATGCAAAACTTTTTTTGATGTGTGTATTTCTGTAGCAGCAAATGTCCAGGCTTCTAACCGTTTTCACTCTTCTTTTCCTGTTGTCCAAGTTTCACACCAGCATAGGGTTACGCTCCAAAGATATGCTTTCATAATCCGTTTCCTTATTTCCACACTGATGTTCTTGCTGTTAAGCTCTTTCTGAAATTAAATACAATTTTGGACTACTCACTTTCCGGCTTCTAACCCTCCTTGTAATCTCGTTTCCCCTAATAGGTAAATTATTTTACCACTTGTAGCGCCTCTTTTCCAAGTCTTATTCTTTAACATTCATGTTCTCCTACAGCACTGCATACCACAACTTTAGTCTGTCGCCTGTTTATTCCCATACCATACTTTATACAGAAAATCGTTTCCATTGCGCTGAGGACCTTCTGCAGATTTTCTTCCGTCAGTAATATCATCTGCGTAACGCAGTATGTCTACGTTCTGGCCACTAATTTTGATCCCCAACTCAGCAGTTGCATTAATCTGGACTTCATGGATGTAAACACTGAATAAAAGAGGAGAGAGAGCTCAGTCTTCTCTCACAAATTTTCTCATTTTTTGCTACTTGTTCCCGCAAAGGCAATACACACTGAGGTGACAAAAGTCATAGGATGTTTCTTAATATCGTGTGGGACATCCTTTTGCTCGGCGTTATGCAGCAAACCAACGTGGCATAGACTGAAAAAGTCATGAAGGTTGCTGCAGAAATGTTGAGCCATACTGCCTCTACACTTGCTCACAATTGCAAAAGTGTTGCAGATGCCGTATTTTGTGCACGAAATGGTCTCTCGATGATACTCCGTAAATGTTCGATGGAACTGATGTTCAGGGCATTTCGGTGGCAAAACGATTCGCTCGAATTGTATAAAATGTTCTTAAACCAATTGCGGCCAGTTCACATGACATCATTGTTTGAGAACATGAAGTCCATGAATGTCTGATATTGGTCTCCAAGTAGCCGAACGTAATCATTTCCGCTCACTGATTGGTTCAGCTGGAGCAGAGGACCCAGCCACTTCTTGTAAACACAGCCACACCATTTTGGAGCCACCATCATCTCGTGCACTGCCTTGCTGACAGCTTCAATCCATGGCTTCGTGAGGTCTGAGCCACACTCGAAGCCTACCATCGGCTCTTGCCAACTGAACTCGGGACTCATACGACCGGGCCATCGTTCTCCAGTCGTCTAGGGTGCAACCAATGTGGTCACGAGCCCAGGAGCCTCGCTGCAGGCGATGTCGTGCTTTTACCAACGGCACTCACGTCGGTAGTCTGCTGTCATAGCCCACTAAAGCCAAATTTCGCCACAGTGTCCTAAAGGATCGTCGGACGTTTCTGCGGTTATTTCAGGCATTGTTGCTTGTCTGTTGGCACTGACAACTCTACACAAACGCCGCTGCTCTCAGTCGCTAAGTGAAGGCCATCGGCCACTGCGCTGAGAATGGTGAGAGGCAATGCCTGAAATTTGGTATTCTCGCACACTCTTGCTTCGTGGGTCTCAGAATACTGAAATCCCCAAAGGTTTCCGAAATGGAATGTACCATGTTGAAACGTCCCCTTAGAAAAATTAATGAATTACTGTGCTGATAAACATCTTACGTTATTTGCTTTTCAAACAGCTGAGCAGAACTGAACGTACTCAGACATTTCGCTCTGTACCTATTCTGATCAACACTAAACTGACACACAATATTTTTAGCGCAACGCAATCTGACTTTCAAAAATCCCTACAAAAGAATGGCCCTGACTAACATTAACCTATACCTTTCACAAATCACTTACTTCACAAAAATCTTCGTTACTCGAACTACTGCAATACAGCGAGCGCCACTACTGCCAGCTAAATAAAAGATTCAAACTACTGAAGTCACTAACTACTGATAGGCATAATTAGCAAATGAAAGATTTTGATAGAGAACAAACAATGTATTTACCTTAATAGTGTTCAAAAGTCATAATATTTATATATCAGTTCATGACATCCAGTCTTACAAATTTACTGTCTCTGATGGACACACGTCCAGATCATCCGCTGTCAAAACTCCGCCATCTCTCTCCCCACATCCACCACAGCTGGCGGCTCACCTCCAACTGCGCAACGCTACGCGCTGTTCACATCCAACTGCCCAACACTACAATAGCAAACAACAATGCAAACCAGCCACAGACTGCACACAGCACAGTCAGTGATTTTCATACAGAGCGCTACGTGGCGTTACCAACATAAAAACCCAAACAGCCTACTTACAATGTGTCTAGCTTCAGTTACCATTCCGCGTTTAAAGTCTGCTAATCCACGTCGTGCGGCCATAATCACTTCGGAAACTTTTACACATGAATCACCTGAGTACAAGTGACAGCTGCACGAATATACTGTCCTTTTATACCTTCTGTACGCGATACTACTGCCCCCTGTGTAAGTGCATTCGCTATTCCGAAACCTTTTTTACCTCAGTGTAAGCTGGTTTGCTTCTCGATAAGTAGCTTCACTGCCAGAATCGCTTCTCTTGTTCCCGATCCCCACCTAATACGAACTGGTCATTACTGAGCCTATCTTACACCTTTTCTTCAATTCTCCTCAAATCTGTCCTCATGAGAACTTCTTGTGCATGTGATGTTAGGCTTAAGGTTCGGTACTATTTACATTTTGTAGCTGCTGCCTTGCTCATAATATGAACCATGATGTATTCCTGGATGTCGCATGGTACCTCTCCTGTGTTGTAGAGGGACCTAATCATTTTCAGTAGCATCGTTTTTATGTAGTCACCAACATTCTCGATTAGTTCTGCAGAGATGCCATCTACAGGATGAAAAGTATTTAAACCTATAAACTCTGGGAGGTTGTAGGGGACATCAAAACAAACATTTTTCCCTAATGTCATTTTTTCCTATGAGGATTATTTAAACCGGTGGAGGCCGTATTATGCTCTTCAGTTGTTAGAGGCCGTATTTCTACCTTCAGTTGTTAGGGGGCGTATTACGCTCTTAAGTAGTAGGCAACTGCTGTCCACCAGTGTAGTAGTGCATTGTCTCTGTTTACTAATGGAGCGATACACCTGGAGTGAGTACACTGATATGGTTGGTGCGTACTACATAGCGCGCACAGCGGGTTTATCAACAACAATATCCTAATCGCCGTATCCCGCATCACACGACCTTTGCTGCTGTGTACCAACGTGTGCGTGAGGCCGGGTCATTTAGCAGATTACCTGGGCAGGGGCGCCGTCGCACGGTAAGAACGCTGTAATTTGAGGAAGCTGTCTTGCAGCATGTGGAGCGGGACCCTTCAATCAGCACTCGTGCAATTGCGCGTAACATGGGGACGAATCAGACGAATGTAAGAACAGGTCCTTCGAGGACAATTGCTACGTTCATTTCACTTACAGCGTGTCCACAACCTGGAACCAGTTGATTATCCACCCAGAGCACAGTTTTCGCAGTGGTACCTGGAACAGTGTGAAATGCATCCTACATTTCCATCCTCTGTGTTGTTTACCGATGAAGCAACGTTCGGGCGTGATGGAGTCTTCAGCATGCACAATTCGCATGTTTGGAGTGGGGATAACCCACATGCACAGTTACTAGCGCTCATCAAGTGCGGTTCTTCGTTAATGTGTGGGCCGGCGTTGTTGGGGACTGATTAATTGGGCCGTATCTACTACCTAGGCCATTAAATGGCAAAAAAATGGTTCAAATGGCTCTGAGCACTATGGGACTCAACTGCTGTGGTCATCAGTCCCCTAGAACTTAGAACTACTTAAACCTAATTAACCTAAGGACATCACACACATCCATGCCCGAGGCAGGATTCGAACCTGCGACCGCAGCAGTCGCACGGTTCCAGACTGCGCGCCTAGAACCGCGAGACCACCGCGGCCGCATTAAATGGCAGGCACTATTACAATTTTCTCGTCAGAGCATTGCCAGAATTTCTGGAAGACGTCCCGCTCCCTATAAGACAACGCATGTGGTTCCAACTTGACGGGTCGCCGGCACATTTCAGTCATCGTGTGCGTCGATTCCTGGACCGACGGTTCCCAGAAACGTGGATTGGCAGAGGTGGTCCTGTGCCATGGCCTGTTCGATTCCCAGATATGTCCCCTCTGGACTTTTTTTGTGTGGGGAGAGATGCGGAACCTCGTTTACGCAACTCCTGTTGCATCAGAAGAGGATCTGGTTGCCCGGATAGTAGAAGCAGCAGGAAAAATTCACGATACTCCTGGGGTTTTTGCCCGTGTCAGACAGAACATGATCCGACGGTGTAACCTTTGTTTACGTGTCAATGAAGGCATTTTTTTAAAAATCTACTGTAATTGAAATTGCTTTGTGTTAATGTGTTGTCTGTTGGTCATAAAAAAATGGAAACGTGTTTGTTGGTTTAATTAATTTGTCACCAGAGCAATCTTCCTCTACCGGTATAAATACTCCTCATAGGAAAAAATGACATTAGGGATAAATATTTGTTCGGATGTTGCCTACAGGCTCCCAGAGTTTGTCGGTTTAAATACTTTTCACCCTGTATATCCGTTGCTTTGTTCTCCTGTAGATCTTTAAGAGCTCTCTGAAATACTTCTTGCGCACTGTCGTATGCGTTGTCATGTTCGCCTGCTGCCTCTTCTTTTCCCGTTACATCCTCCAGCTGTCAGTAACACACGTGCGCTCCCGCAGGCTGTCGTGCGGGCCGTGGCGGCGGGCGGGCGCCTACTCGGTGCTGGTGGTGGCGGTGGGCGACGCGCTGCCCTGCCTGGTGGCGGCGGCGGCGGCTGCGGAGGTGGGGCGGCGCGCGGCGGCAGAGAGGCGGCGGAGGCGGCAGCTGCGGCAGACGGCGGCGCTGCACCGCGGCTCCACCGCGGCGGCGGCCGACAGCTGGCTGGCCGGGCAGGCGGCGGCCGGCGGCGGCGGCTGCGGCAGCGGCGTGCTGCTCGCCCTGGTGGCGCTCTACCTGCTGCTCGGCGCGCCCGCCGCCCTCAGCGCGCACCTCGCTCCTTTCACGCTGCAGGTGAGTCTCCCCACCTGCTGCAGGCTGGGCTCTGCCTGCAGGGTCTGTCACACAGCAACCTCTACTAATGAGGTCTGCTAAAGGAGTCTACGCACACTGGACAAATGATTAGTTACTTCCAGTCCAACATGCGTGGAACTGGTTCTGCTCTCTCTTCCCGCCACAGTTGCGCAAGGACGCTGTGTGAGTGTTTTAGGAGTTTGATGTTCAACCTACGTCCTGCATGGTAAGAAGACACAAGCTCACCATATAGAGTTCAGAAGGGTGCAGCAGTACAGACAGTGATGCGATCAGACAATGATCTCTATGTCAGTTCCACTACACTCCCTGTATAGCAAACGATATGAAATGGTCCAAATGGCTCTGAGCATTATGGGACTTAACTTCTGACGTCATCAGTCCCCTAGAACTTAGAACTACTTAAACCTAACTAACCTAAGGACATCACACTCATTCATGCTCGAGGAAGGATTCGAACCTGCGACCGTAGTGGTCACGCGGTTCCAGACTGAAGCGCCTAGAACCGCACGGCCACACCGGCCGGCGTCTGGGGATCGATAAACTAAAAAAAAACTAATTAAATACAATTGGGGCTAGAGATATCAATTAAGCTAAAATGCTCAGTTAAAATAACCAGATAATGGACGGGGTCGATAAAGAGCAATCATAAGGAAGTACACAATTAAAACAAAAAAAATGGCTCTGAACACTGTGGGACTTAACTTCTAAGGTCATCAGTCCCCTAGAACTTAGAACTGCTTAAACCTAACTAACCTAATGACATCACACACATCCATGCCCGAGGAAGGATTCGAACCTGTGACCGTAGCGGTCGCGCGGTTCCAGACTGTAGCGCCTACAACCGCTCGGCCACCCTGGCCGGCCAATTAAAACAATTCAATAACTTCAGAGTATAAAGCACTCTACTGTGGCTGATCGATTCTTTTCGTTAAATCGGATGTCTCACGTTTCTGCTTCAATTAAGCCCAACAGTCGTGAACATCTTTAGTTACAGGTCGTGACTGAATGTATGAAAAAAATATGAGAGACGGAGACCACCGCAGTTCTGAGTAGAAACTGAATATCACTTGCTGGCATAGCGCGAGCACGCGTGTTTACCTTTCGGCAGTGGCTGCTGTCGGCGCGAGCTGTGAACCTGAGAATCTATTTTAAATCTCTCTCGACTGTTAAACGCTAGTCTGAAACATTTCCTTATTCTTCAGTGAAGCCGAGACCCCTAGTTATTCCCTAGCTAAGTTAATCGGGTTTGTACGTGCTATTTGGCTAGAATAGCCCATACATCGTTGCCCTCAAATCACTCGCAAGCATTGACTGTCAGTGCTCGGTACAATTCTCCATACCACGAGACATAGCAGTTTCTCTCCTTAAGAGTTAAGACGAGACTATGAAAAAGTGTTCATATAATTACTCTCGCAATAGTCTCGGTGCATGGCGTATCGCCTTGCTCAAACACTCGACGATTTGCTGCAAGAGAAAGGTGAATTTCTCTGTCTGCAATTTGTCTATATCAAAGCTGGTGGCCACTCTTTTTCTTTGTGGCCAGTCAGAGGATTGGTATTTGTTATAATTCCACCAATTAGAGTTTCTGTAGCCTATCAAAGATATCATGTCTTTCGTAGGCCAGAGTTTAACTTCCGCTACGAAATACTGAGATAAACAGCTTCTTTCCTCGTGGGTTTTTACGCAGGTGGCCACAGTTAGTGACCAGTGTTTTGAATTGGTTTTCTCCAGACGTTTATATGCCATCTCTAGCCGTGTTACTGTAGAAAGGCTTTCCGAAAGGTCGTCATTAAAAGCAGGACAAGGGCAGCTTTTGCTGCCGGCCTGCGCAGTGGCTCCAGCGTCTCATTGTGTCCACTCGATGTCCCACTGAGAAGGTTTCAACCTACATGGGACCGGCGTTACTGTCATAAAATTCTCCTTTCCTCAGAACTGCGTCTCATAGCTCGGGCCTCGAAATTACTTGCATGCAATTACTAGTGTGAGTGTTAGTGGTATATACTCACGAAATGACGGCTTGCTTATTCGATTTGCCTATCAAATTCGTATATTTTCATGTAACTATGTCATGTGACATATCAAGTGGCTCTGAGCACTATGGGACTTAACATCTGAGGCCCATCAGTCCCCTAGAACTTACAACTACTTAAAGCTAACTAACCTAAGGACATCACACACACCCATGCCCGAGGCAGTATTCGAACCTTCGGCCGTAGCAGTCGCGCGGTTCCGGACTGAAGCGCCTAGAACCGCTCGGCCGCCGCGGCCGGGTGTGACATATCGATTTAACTGCAATTGTTACAGGAATTTAATATAAGGTGTGTTATTTGTTTGACACCTTACACCAGGAGTTTTAAATTCTATAACGAGGAATTTGAATCTCCTGGTGTAAGGTGTCAAACAAATAACACACCTTACATTGAATTTTGGAAACACTTGCAGTTAAATCGATGTGCCACACGACATAGTTACATGGAAATCATGGAAATCTTAAATCAGGATTTGTGAGAAAATAAGACGCCTACAGCTGTCCTTATGATTTTATTTATTTTGTTTCAACCAGTTTCGACACTTGATTGCGCCATCTTCAGGCTGTGGTTGATGCAGAAGGGGTTGATACGATCCCTACATATACCGCATCAGTGGCCAGCACAACTGGATACACAGATAATGTGAAAACTTAGGCGTCAGCGCTCCAACCATGGTTAGAGCGCTGACACCTAAGTTTTCAAATTATATGTGTATCCATCTATGCTGGCAACTGATGCGGCATATACGGATCGTATAAATCCCTTCTGTATCAACTACTGATTGCAACAAAATAAATAAAATCATAAGGACGGCTGTAGGCGTTTTTATTTTCTCACAACAGTAAATGGCCGTCATCCCAAAGACTTCCTGCCAAAAGGATGGACATGCAAAAACTAAACCAGGATGGTCGGATGCTGATCTGAAACGTTACACTCCCGAATGTGAGTCCAATGTACTGACCACTGCGCCACCTCACTCAGTGTGTGTGTGTGTGTGTGTGTGTGTGTGTGTGTGTCTGTGTGTATACAGGGTGTTTACAGTTCATGTTACAGACATGTGGAGGTTGTAGAGGCATCATGGTAGATCCAGTATTACAAAGGAACCAATGTCCGGAAACGTCATCCAACGATGCTACAGAGCGTCTAAGTTATAGGAGCCAGCACCCGTAAGGGTCATTCCGTGATGATGTTACAAACTTTCTAGGATGATGGAGAAGGATAAATGTATCAATTTGAGGTAAGGGTCCCTGTATCGGAAACGAACGAGTCGAAAGTTACTTGTGTAAGCGAAAATGTGCTGGCACTGTTGTTGCTAAGATTGTGGGACAACTTTCTGTGTTCGTAGTACGTACCAAAACAAGAAAAAAATGTCTCGTAAACATTGGCTCTAAAATATATACCTCAAAAGCTACAAGCACTTGTTCAATACAGGACATGTGTGCCACAATAGCGAAGACGAACAAGTGTTCACAGGTCCGCAGGCAAGCTTTTTAGAGTCCAGGATTACTGGACATTTTTTCTTTGTTTTGGTCAGTACTACCTCCTTTGAAAGTTGCCCACCCTAAAGTTTTAGCAACAACATTTCCATTACATGTATCCCACTGTCAGAGGTATCAGAATGCTTTTCGCTTATACGAGTAACTTTTGTCTCGTTCGTTTCCGGTACAGGACCCTTACCTCAAATTGATACAGTTATCATACTCCATCATCCTAGAAAGTCTGTAACATCGTCGCGGGATCTGACCGGGATAGCACAGTGGTTAGCACACTGGGCTCGCATTCCTGAAGGCGACAGTTCAAACTTGCGTGCGGCCATACTGATTTCGGTTCCTTGATTTCTCTAAATCGCTTAAAGCAAATGCTGGGCCGGTTCCTTCGAAAGGGCACGGCTGATTTCCTCCTCCGTCCCTCCCAAATGCGATCTTGTGCTCTACCCCTAACGACTCGTTGTCGACGGGGCGTTAAGCGATAATGTCCTCTCTTCCCCCTGCAAAACCCTATTTTTCAACATAATCTCCGTTCAGTGCGATGGCCTTACGCCACCTTATTGGGGGGGGGGGGGGGGGGGGGGAAGGAGGGACGGGCTGTAGCCCGCATGGTACCACTCTACTTGCCGATGTCGGAGCCAACGTCTTGCTGCGCCAATAACCTCCCCGTCACCCTCGTATTGCTTCCCTCGGAGTGCCTTCTTCATTGGGCCAAAATGATGGAAGCTGAAAGGTGCGTGATCCGGACTGTAGCGTGGATGAGGAAGACCAGTCCAATGAACTTTTCTGCACGCACTTCCGTGAGGCTAGTTGTGCAGTGAGGTGTTGTTCTGTAACCCGTCGATCGCCTCGAACGAGACTGCCTGCACGTTCCAACATTGGGCGCGTCACATCTGTGCACGGCCGGATGACAGCGGGAGATCGAAAAGGTTTTACGCGACCTTGTTGTGGTGTGATAGATGTTCAATGCCCCTAGCAGATTTTGTTAAGTCATAAGCGAGAAGTATTAGAAAACTCTGACTCTTCCTTACATGATGTACTAGACTCTCTAGAATCTGATGACCTAGCTGCATCACCGTTTCCAAAATGACATGATTTCACGTCCCTAACAACTTCACCTCACAACGACAACACACCTACTCCTCATCACTGATTTGGTCCAAATTTATGGTATATGCAGGTATTGGCCAGAAATGAAAGTAACAAACACTGGGGTTCCAGATGGCCAAACACTTAGAAAAAATAACGTTTTTGGTATGGGTCGCGCCGAACATAAACAATTTATCTTAGTGTAGTGACCAGGCAGTAGCTGGCATAGCGAGAATATAACAGAACGATAATCCGTAGATCGTGGAGTCGATTCCATATGAAGATACTTTCTTTGATTTTCAATTTTTACGTTACTTGCTCTGTAAATAAACAGAAATAACGCTCACTAAATTGTATTTATTAATATTTTCATAAAAGGCATGAAAAGGAAACGCAAAAGAAACTTCGTTATTGCAAGTAATTTCCAAGAAAGGTTTGTACTTGCAGCGTCCACGAGAACTCTGCAAATAATAAATAGGGATTATAATTAAAATGCATGGAACTTCCGTTAGTTTCACTTTGATCTTCGATAAGCAGCTGCCTACATACAATGCGTTCCCCTGCTTTTCCAATGAGTATAACCGCAGCAAGAGTAAATGATGAACTGTAAAATAATAAAGGAATCTAATTTTATGCACGAAGTTCTCGTGTACGCCTTTCAAACCCCTTCCTGGAACTTTATTTGAAATCAAGTTTTCCTTCGCCTTTCCTTTTCTTGCCTATTATAAAAATATTAATAAATTCCATGTAATGAGCGCTGTTTCAGTTTATTTGTAACATAAGCACTCCGTCTTCAGGCCACAAGTGGCCCATCGGGACCATCCGACCTCCGTGTCATCCTCAGATGAGGATGCGGATAGGAGGGGCGTGGGGTCAGCACACTGCTCTCCCTGTCGTTATGATGGTTTTCTGTGACCGGAGCCGCTACTATTCGGTCGAGTAGCTCCTCAGTTGGCATCGCGAGGCTGAGTGCACCCCGAAAAATGGCAACAGCGCATGGGGGCCCGGATGGTCACCCAGCCAAATGCCGGCCACGCCCGACAGCGCTTAACTTCGGTGATCTGACGGGAACCGGCGTATCCACTGCGGCAAGGCCGTTGCCTCCATTTGTAACATAGGCAATGTAAAAATTTAAAATAAAAAATTAATTTTCCACGACCCTCGGATTATTGTTGTGTACTCTTTCCGCTTCTCCGACCGTTGCTTGGCAATTATGCTGACATGACTCTCCCGACCCACGCGAAAACTATTTTTTCTAAACGCTTTTATTTCTGATCAAGCTTTGCATATACTATAAGTTTAGACGACATATACTATAAATTTAGATGAAATCATTGCTGACGAATAAGCGCCGTCGCCGTGTCGGGGTTGCGCTCACACCCATCATCCTCAACTACTTCTTAAATTTATTGCAGTCTCTGTCTTCCACTACAGATTTTACCCTCTATCGCTCTCTCTAGTGCCATGGAGATCTTAACGCATGTCCTGCCATCCTATCCCTCCTTCTAGTAATTGTTTTCCCCATATTTCTTTCTTCGCCGATCCTGCAGAGAACCCCTTCATTTACTACCCTAACCGTCAATTTTGCTTCTGAGGTACCAGAACTCCTTCACTTTCTTTATTTTATGGTCCCCGACTTTGATTTAAATTTACCTGATGTTTTCTATTACGTTCGTCTTTCTTTGGTTTACCTTCAATTCACATTCTGTGCCCACTATATTGTTCAATCCAGTCAACAGGTCCTGCAATTGTTCTTCACGTTTACCGTAGACAGCAGTGTCATCATCAATGTTTGGATTCTATCATCCTGAGTTTTATTCCCAATTCTCAAACTTTATTTTATTTTATTATTGTTTCTTTGGTGCACATATTAAATAACACGGGAGAAAGACTGTATCCCTGTCTTTCGCCGTTTTTAACGCAAGCACTTCGTTGTTACTTTTCCATTCTTATTTTTCCCTGTTACTTCTTCTACATATTGTATACTACCCGTTGCTTCCTATAGCTTATACCTATTTTCCTCAAAATATGAAAACCCTTACACCATTTTACATTGACGAACACTTTTCCTAGGTCGATAAATCCTATGAAAGTTTCTTCATAACTCTTAATTCTTGGTACCATTATGAATCATACGTCAAAATTCCCCCTCTGGTGCCTTTATTCCTTAAAGCCATTCCTCTTTGTGCTTTCCACTGTTCTACATACAAGGTGGCCGGAAACAGTCTGAAGTTTGTAATGCTGTTGACGGTAGGGTGTCAAGAGAAATCATTGTTATTAAAAAAAATTCGATGTGCTGTACCGTTTCCGAGTTAACTGGCATTTAAGTTAGCCAATCAGGCTGTTGCCCGGGCAAATTCAAGCGGCCCGCCAGAGATGGTGTCGCCAAACGTGTTCTTCGTTTGGTTTTCTGAAAGAGAACAAGATAACGATAAAAAATTGGACTTGGGACGGTAGAAAGAATCGAACCCGAGCAGAAAGCTCGGCAGTTTCGTGCACTATCATGTGTGCTTTGATAACAACTCATACTAATTGTACCTGGTAGACCGCTTGAATTTGCGCGGGCCACGGCTTGATTGGCTAACTTCAATGCTAATTGACTCAGAAACGACGCAACATATCGAATTTTTTTGTTCACGATTATTTCTCAGAACAGCTCTTACAAGCTTTTCAGAATGTGTTTGACAACCATATACAAGGAGCAGTCAGATGAAAACGGGACATGAAAAACGGTAATTAAACTATTCATTATTTCAAAATAATCTCAGTAACTGTTAAAACCCAATGTGAGGTAAGAGGGTCAATACCTCCACGTAAAATTGTCTGAGGTTGCCTGTGGAACAGTGATTGAACTAATGCGTGCACCACTTTGTCCGAAGCAAACCGAAGGCCACGTATGTCTTCCTTCGGATCTCCAAAAATATGGAAATCGTATGGGGAGAGATCGGGACTGTATGAAGGATGTGTAAGGGCTTCCCAGCGAAACTTCTGCAGCGTAGTTGAAAAAACCTCGGCAGTATGTGGGCTTGGTTTCATGGGGAACAAACATCGAGCAGCTCCACATAAGCAAAACATTTCTACAGTCAGTGCTAAACGACGCTTGAGGTAGCGCACTAAAGTACGACGCCATTGGACAGAAGAGACTGGAAACGAGTGATTTGGAATGATGAATCACGTTATAACTTGCGGCTATCCGATGGAAGGGTTCCTGGAGAACGTTACAGGCCATCATATGAAGTGCTAACAGTGAGGTTCGGAGGAGGTGCTGCCAGGATATGAGGTTGTTTTGGTGGTTAGGCTATGGTCCCCTTACTGCGCTTAAGAAAACGCTAAGTGTGTATCAATACATTTTATAGGGTTTTATAAAGGGTAAAGTAGAGGAACAGTCAGAGACGATGACTTTGTATCAGCGTGAAAGTCTACCCTGTCATAAAGCAGCATCTGTGAGGCAACAATTTGTGGACAATAACATTTCTGAAATGGACTGGCCTGCCAATGGAATGTCTTTGGGATGTGTTAGCGTCCAACGTGACAAACTTTTCTTATTTAGGCTCTTGAGGAAGAATGTATTGCCACTGATACACAAACATTCATGCACTAAGACACCTTTTTGCAAGTGTCCTCAGCAGAGCTCAAGCCGTTATGAAGGTGAAGGGATACACACCATATATTTATGTCCGTTTTTTAGCATACAGTGATTTTTATAAATATGTAGATAAAAGAGAAATGGTTTGTGATCTGAGGCTTTCCTGGCGTGTAATGCTGTTTGAAGGGTTCCTGGGTGTCCAGCCTGATACAATCGTCGAGCCCACGATATTTCGGCCAACAACCGTTCCGCCATCATCAGGTGGTGCTTATGTAATGGTCTGTCCACTGTTAGTGGCAGAGAGCGGACAGACCATTGCATCAGTACCTCCTGATGATGGCGGAAAGGTTATTCGCCGAAATATCGTGGGCATCCAACGATTGTATCCGGCTGGACACCCCAGAACTCGTCAAACAAAACTGCTTTGCTTTACGATGGTGTACTATCTTTTCATCCATCCTCACATTTTATATCTATCACCCTGCACAGATTTGGGAGTGTTTAGACTTAAACTTACGCACATATTTGACGTCATGCTGCTATGAGGAGTCAGCTGAGCATTTAGCATATCCCTCTTATGCTACGAGTTCGGATCCTGGTGACCTATAGAGAGAACCGACCGCTCTCCATGAGAAAATGACAAATGAAAGAGCAGAGTTCCACAATGGGTAAATAATTGAATATCTAAATTAAACGGGTTGTACCGCTACCGTCCCTGTCCAGACACCGTCTCAAGTATACTTACGGTGTACATAACGAATGTGACAAAAAGAGTGTAAGAAGATCTTACCGCCTAACTTTGCTGATATTTACGCACGGAAAGAGCGTGAACATAGCATTTATTTGGCGGAGAGGAGGCATGACAGAATCATGATAATATGGGGTACCGGAATCTGTACTTTCGTAAAATAATTCACTGAGCTCTGATTATTTAACAGCGCGCGACTCACCGCCTTGTTAATATAGGATTGCGAGACGCGCTTTTAGAACTTGTTAAAACTGATGTCTACGTCGAGCGTTCATACTGACATAAAACGTAAACATAATCTCAGGGATTGTATTTCGTGTTATCACTTTAAAATATTTCTGCAGGGTATCTTTACTGTAGCGAAATTTAATTAAAAGAAACCTTTGCATTAAAGGAAGTATTTCCCTTTTTTAAACGTAATAATATTTGTTTTCTCGAGAAGCGGCCAATGTCTGAACTGAACTGAATGTTTTTAGTTTTTACCTTAATATGACATAAATTAATATATTCACTTTCTTTTCCTTAGTAATTATGGTGCGAGTCTTTTAAAGCGTCCGTTGATGACGGAACGCAGTGAAATTATAATGAAATTATTCCTACGCAAGATGTGTGCCGAGAATGGTCGATTGTTGGACCGTTCTTGTTGTTTATCCCGCGTGCAGAAAACCTTACAAACAACATTTTTACTTCTGTATGAAGGTCACTACACACATGAAAGAAAAATGCACACTCAGCATAAATTACCATATATTATTTAAAATTTACAACTTACAATGCGAAATGGCCGCCGTAGCATGCGTTAGCTTCGAGACTAGAATATAGGGTGAGTAAAAACGTTGGTCCTTATAGTTTCTTGCGCCAGCGAGTAAAAGAACAATTAATTACCACAAAGATTCTATGCAGTTACCTTATAGAGTCTGTTTGTACCATTATTATTTCGTTTCATTATAAATTATCATTATGACAGATAATTGCACGCGCATTTTCAGAGTTTCATAATTTTCATTTTACTTTGTTTTGTGACCGACTTGTCGTCACACGATTTAATATTTTGTACCGCATATCGGTACAAGGGGTGACTTAATTACACATAAAATGTTGGTTGCACAATTCACATAGAAATACTGAAAAGGGCTTCCTTCAAGCTACTAAATGAAACTAAAAATCAATATAACAATCCGATTTGTTGATAGATGCATTTATATGAATCTAATTGGTGAAAGAACAATAGAAATAATTGCAAAAGGGTACAAGGATGTAAAGACTTACATGAAAGACCTTGGCACAGGTGGGTGGGTTTTAGACAGAATTATACAAAAACGCAGTCCACAAATATCCTCAGTATTTGATGAATAACCTGATAACCTAAAGAAAAGACTCTCAAAAGTACGAACAAGTGAAGACATCTCCTCTCACTGGTGCCCTGCGACAGCGAAATGTACTCTTTCTTACCCTAGGACCAAACGTCTTTTCTCTTCTCCTCCACATAACCTAACTGGAATCATAGTATACATTCCAAGTTCCAACCAATGAAAAATTTATAATAACTGCAAGGATTTCCTATCTCATAACGTAACTGTTGTTGTTAACGAATCCAAATTGATTCTTTCTTAGACAGGGGCAGAAGTCAGAAATTCTCTCCTACTGTGTGTGTCTTTTCATGTTTCCTCCAATCAAAGTGGCTGCAGGTACAAACTTGTGAGTTCTCATCCCTCACAGCACAAAAATTGTGGGCTTCGTTACTAAATTTAAACATCTACATCTGTGACCGCCTTTGGCCACCGAATAGCTGTCTCCCATTCTGAGTGCATCGTGTTTTTCTCCTGCCATTGAAGATATTATCTTTTCTAAAGGGCATTCTCTAAGCTCCTCGCCTTCTGAAAGTTTACAACATTCTGTGCACTCTCTCTTGTTCAGCCGTCCCCTCGCGAGCAACTGGATTTTCGGGTTTGTTCTATAACAGCACTCCGTCCCCCGCCAATACCTGGCTGAGCTCTGGCTTTCAGCAGAAACATTTTTAGTCTGTGCCTGTTGCGCTTCTCTTGGGCTCTCTTTTCCATTCTCATAAATGTCTGACTATCTGTCAGTTTAGAGAAAAACGCTAGAAGGATCTGTCATTGTATAGAGTTAAAGAAACGATTACTACTTACATCTGCGATCACTGATATTAGATTTAATTGCATGCATACTTTCACGAAGCATTGATAATTTTAATGGACAGCGTCTCCTCGTCGTAGTAATGGTTTCTTAATATAAGGGCTGATGAACAAAGACTGAGACTGATTTTTTCTTGTAGCTTCCATGATAGATTTCTATCTGTACCATGAATATCTGAAAATACCTAGTTTTTATGGATAATGTCCATAGGCGGCAGTGCTCTCACATAGACAGGTTGGTAGTAATGCTATATTTTGTAGATGATCTTTGCAATTCGCATACCAAAGGCGAGAGGAGCAGCATGGCACAACACAGTTCTGTGTTGTTTAAACCTTACAGACACTGAAACTTACGAAACCTGTAGCAAACATTCTCTGATGAGTCAAAACATTATGACCACCTGCTTCACAGCTTGTTTTCCGTCTTTGGAACGAAGTATATCATTGATTCTGCATATCAGGAATTTGACAGTTTGTTGGTAGGTATGTGCCATTAGATATCTATGCACAGGTCACGTAATTCGCGTAAATAACATGCCACTGATTTGCGTACATAGTGATGGAACCCAATAGCGAGCCAGACGGGATCCATAAGATTTATATCAGGAGAATTGGGTCGCCGAGACATTAACGTGAGTTCACTATAATGCTCCTCAAACCACTGTAGCATGTTTCTGACTGCGAGACACGGACAGTTATACCGATAAAATATGACCGCCGTCGGGGAAGACATCAATCATGAATGGATACAGGTGGTTCGCAGCTGTCAGCATATCTTCCATTACTACCACAGGTCCCATGCAAGCGCAGGAGAATGTCCCCAACAGCGTAATACTGCTCCCACCAGCCTGCGGCCAAGGCGTGCTGCACGTTTCGAAAGCCGTTCACCTCGACGACGACGTTTGTAGAGTCGACCATCGACTTAGTGTAGCGAAAATGTGATTCATCTGAAGCGCCGACACTTTTCCATTGATCGACGGTCGTATCCTGAGGGTCCCGTACCCACTGCAGTCGTAATTGACGATTTTGCTGGATCAACATTTGAGAACATAGGGGTGGTGTGCTACGGAGCTCCTTGTTCAACAAAGTACGATGAACGGTGTGCTCTGCAACACTTGTGCGTGCATCAGCAATGTGCTCTTTTGGCAGAGATGCGACAGATTGCCATCTACCCTACTTTACAGACCACACAAGCTGCCGAATGACACGTTCTGTGACGCCGTTAATGTCCAACCATTTAGCGCACGTGGTAGGTTGAAATGGCTCTGAGCACTATGGGACTTAACTTCTGTGGTCATCAGTCCCCTAGAACTTAGAACTACTTAAACCTAACTAACCTAAGGACATCACACACATCCATGCCCGAGGCAGGATTCGAAACTGCGACCGTAGCAGTCGCGCGGTTCCGGACTGAGCGCCTTAACCGCGAGACCACCGCGGCCGGCGCACCGTGGTAGTTTCTCTGTCCTTCTACCTCTTTCCGCAGATACTCACGAGAGCAGCAAGTGAACATTCGACCAGCTTTTCGAGATAATCGTTCACAAGTTCTGGGTATTAATAATATCACCTCTGTCAAAGTCGCTTATGTCAGTCGATTTCCACATTTACCAGTGTCGTCACTAGAACGATTCCCCATCCACTTACATACTTTCTCAGCCGTGTCACGTTCTCGCAACGCCATCACCTGGCACCCAACGTCGCTGAGGGCAGTGCTCATTATGCATGATGAAGATGCACTACCTCGTGTAGCAATGTTTAGGTGTTTTAAGGACTTCAAAGAATACCGACTCGTCTGTGTTAAACAAGGTGGACCTGGTGTTTTAGATTCTGCTAAGACTGAAGTCAACATCAACAATCTGCACTGATCGTCCGTGAGGATCGACGGATAACAGTACGTCACTTCAGTGAAGTTTTGAGAAATTCACATGGCAGTTTCTTTACGATTATGCATGATTATCTCCGTATGACCCGTGTTTGAGCCCGGCAGATGCCACATTTGTTGATTCCCTAACAAAAGGGAGTTCGAATGGAGACCATCCGTGAGGTGCTGTGCCTCTTTACCGATTGAGTGGATGCGTTTCTGGAATCGATTATCACCGAAGGTGAGTCATCGCTGCATGATTATGATCCCGAAGGAAAATGAGCCGGTACAGTGTGGAAATCGGCAGGTCCTCCAGCACCAAAAACGGTGAAAGTTGTTCCATTTGCAGGGAAAGTGATGGTGATCAAATTTTTTGACTTTCATGGAACGCCGGCCACGGTGACCGTGCGGTTCTAGGCGCTGCAGTCCGGAACCGCGGGACTGCTACGGTCGCAAGTTCGAATCCTGCCTTGGACATGGATGTGTGTGATGTCCCTAGGTTGGTTAGGTTTAAGTAGTTCTAAGTTCTAGGGGACTGATGACCTAAGATGTTAAGTCCCATAGTGCTCAGAGCCATTTGAACCATTTTCATGGAATGATTTACCAGCATGCATTTCCCCCTAACACTACGACTACAGCCACTGTTACACGTCAGTATTGGCTAAATTGAGGAAGCACATTGCAGTGAAACGGGCAGAACTTTCTCAGACTGAGTGGCGACTTCACCATGACAATGCGAGGCCTCACGTCGCAAATGCAGTCATGCAGTTTCTAGCTCAACTTAGTATTGCCTGTGTACCGTATCACCTTACAGCACCAATCTTGCACCCCTCAAGTCCCTGACAAAGAATGGCTTGCACCACATCTTTGGGACTGGCAGAGACGCTATAAAAATGTGCGTTCCAGTAGAAGTACTTTGAAAAATATCTTGTAAACACTGAAATGGAGTAATAAACATCTGTGAAAAAAATGTGTCAGTCTTTGTTAATTATATCTCGTAAGGTTTTGGAAAAACTGTCCCGTAACACTGGTTCCTTTCAGCTGCCGGAGAACGAGGTGTCAGAAGGCGCAGAGGTGTCGCGCGCTGTGCGCACTGGCGCGTACGACGCGGTGCTGGTGTGGTGCCGCTACAAGCTGGCGCTGCTGCTGCCGCTGCTGGTGCTGGCCACGCAGCCCGAGGCGCGCGCCGGCTGCGCCGCCCTCTTCTGCAGCTGCAGGGCGGCGCCGGCCGGGGGCGGCGGGGCCGCGCTGCCCACCGTGTCCGCCGCCGTCGCCGCCTCTTCGCTGCTGCACAGGGTCGGCCTCAGGCGGCGCAAGGCTGCAACGTAAGTGACACTAGCCGCACACGACATCAAAGACAGTTACGAATCTTTGCTGGTCGTGCAGTAAATAATGCCTCATTTTTTTTTTCTCAGAACGTACAGGATTTTCCATCAGAACGCTGTAGAAAGAAAGCTCCTTCTCAGGATAATGTCGGATTTGAACAGTATGTTATTGACACAGGAGGACACTTCACAAAGCCAAAAAAAGAAATTAGCGAACATTTTACCGATGGATGGCGCTGTAGCGACTTTAATGTAAATTGGGTCGGCTACAAATAACAGACGAATCGCAGTACGACGGCTATGACTACACCATCCGCACTACTCAAAGTGCATGACTGCACAAATTCTGCAGTCAACAGTTGTGGCACTTTTAGTTAGGTAAGCCCATCCACCACGGCCGGGTTCTACCACACCAGATGGAGAAAATTGATTTTTAATCGTCCTGAGGCCAAAACCCTCATAAAAAGACAAATTACGTCGATTTTTAATTGTCATAGAGCCAAAAACCGCAAAACAACAAACTGACATCGGTTTCTAATTGTCCTAAAGCCAAAAACCGCATAAGAAGCAAAATGACATAGGTTTGTAATTGTAGTGAGACTGGCGCAAGCCATATTCAATATGCTGTTCACCGTTTTCTGCCACACGTAGAAATATAGAAACAGCATGTTCCACAACAGACTTGAGGGCCACGTTCAGAGCGTGTTGCTCAGTGCGTGCCTTCAGTTCAGCCACGTTCGTAACTGGAGCACTGAACACAACGTCTTTCAGGTAACCCCACAGTCAGAAGTCACATAGATTAACATCAGGTGATCTGGAAGGACAGGCTATATGAAATGAGGGCTAAATTCTAGCATTTCGAAATCCCACTGCAGCTGATGCTTCATTGGCTGTGCAATGTGCGGAGGAGCGCCATCTTGCATAAAAATCATCCTACCCACTCATCCAGCTGTTGAAGAGCTGCAATGATGTTGGTGCACAAAAGACTCTCAAAGCTTTTACCAGTGACGGCACAGGTAATAGGACTCATATCATCGAAAAAATACGGCCCTACGATAAACGATGCCGTGAACCAGCACCACACTGTAGCCTTTGCAGAATGAACTGGTACTGGTTGATGCGCGTATGAATTTTACGTTGCCCACATTCTGCAATTCAACGTATTGACAGGTCCTTGGAGCAGGATTTTATACACCGTGCTCGCAGGCAATCCAGCTTTCGAACAATTCCCCGTGCAGCTCATGTTTGTACAACACCGCTCAATGCCTCCTGCAATGGTTGACAAACGTCGGATCAACTGGTTTCCTCCGTCTACCACATTGCACTTCAAAGGAACCCTTCTTTTCGAATTTTGTGGTTAGTTTCTCCAGAGCCTTAGCATACCAATGCTTTTTTCATACAGTTGAGTGTCCGGAAGTTCTGCAGGGCTACTGGTGCACAGTCACTGTTCTTGTAAAACAGTTTTACCAGCGCCGCGCGATCCTTCTTGATAGCCGTGTGCCGCACATCCCTTGGTGTGCATATTCTGACGCTTACAATGCCATCCTTTGGTCAAATATTCTTTCCTTTTGGTTCCGCGACGTTTCCCCTGCGACAGTAATATGCTGCTCAAATTTGACGTCATTCTGAGCAGTGGTTCTCTTTCTATAGCGTTTTGTATTCAAATGGTTCAAATGGCTCTGAGCAGTATGGGACTTAACATCTATGGTCATCTCTCTCCCAGAACTTAGAACTACTTAAACCTAATTAACCTAAGGACATCACACAACACCCAGTCATAAAGAGGCAGAGAAAATCCCTGACCCCGCCGGGAATCGAACCCGGGAACCCGGGCGCGGGAAGCGCGTTTTGTATTTGGACCTTTAATTATACACATCATGTACTTATTCTTAAGAGCTAGAGTTTGGTGACACTATCAGTCAACATTTCTGTTACGTGTACTATTTTTCTACCTAGCATCCTTCACATTCTACGGCCTTACACCAGCATTCATAACCGAATGTATTCCCTGCTGGTAAAATCTCTTGCGTTGTGCTTGTAGTCATGTTTTTACTACATGAATTGCATTCTCATCATCTTTAACTGGCCCAAATACATGGAAGCCTGAGGTGTCCAGTTCTCGGCCATGGGATAGATGAGGCAGAGATGTCCATCAGACTTTAGTGATGTGTTTTCAGATTCTTTAATTTGTGTATGGGTCTACATTGTCATGTTGGAGTAACATCAATTTTGGATTCGTACTGAACACATACAAACACTTCTTGAGTTTGCTCACAGTGTTCATAAATGCCTCCGAATTGTTGGTTGACCCTGAGAGTGACACTATCACGAAACCTGTAATCGTGACTTTGCTCACAGAACGTCGATCAGTTGCAGAATTTTGGAACACGTATTATGTTCGAGTATAATGACTTTTCTGGAGACTAGAAATCTACTCTGTAGGAATCAGCGTGGGTTTCGAAAAAGACGGTCGTGCGAAACCCAGCTCGCGCTATTTGTCCACGAGACTCAGAGGGCCATAGGCACGGGTTCCCAGGTAAATGCCGTGTTTCTTGACTTCCGCAAGGCTTTCGATACAGTTCCCCACAGTCGTCCAATGAACAAAGTAAGAGCATATGGACTATCAGACCAATTGTGTGATTGGATTGAAGAGTTCCTAGATAACAGAACGCAGCACGTCATTCTCAATGAAGAGAAGTCTTCCGAAGTAAGAGTGATTTCATGTGTGTCACAGGGGAGTGTCGTAGGACCGTTTGCTATTCACAATATACATGTCCTTGTGAATGACATCGGAAGTTCACTGAGGCTTTTTGCGGATGATGCTGTAGTATATCGAGAGGTTGTAACAATAGAAAATTGTACTGAAATGCAGGAGGATCTGCAACGAATTGACCCATGGTGCAGGGAATGGCAATTGAATCTCAATGTAGACAAGTGTAATGTGCTGCGAATACATAGAAAGAAAGATCCTTTATCATTTAGCTACAATATAGCAGGTCAGCAACTGGAAGCAGTTAATTTCATAAATTATCCGGGAGTAGACATTAGGAGTGATTTGAAATAGAATGATCATACAAAGTTGATCGTCGGTAAAGCAGATGCCAGACTGAGATTCATTGGAAGAATCCTAAGGAAATGCAATCCGAAAACAAAGGAAGTAGGTTACAGTACGCTTGTTCGCCCTCTGCTTGAATATTGCTCACCTGTGTGGGATCCGCACCAGACAGGGTTGATAGAAGAGATAGAGAAGAACCAACGGAGAGCAGCGCGCTTCGTTACAGGATCATTTAGTAATCGCGAAAGCGTTACGGAGATGATAGAAAAACTCCAGTGGAAGACTCTACAGGAGAGACGCTCAGTAGCTCGGAACGGGCTTTTGTTGAAGTTTCGAGAACATAGCTTCACCGAGGAGTCAAGCAGTATATTGCTCCCTCCTGCGTATATCTCGCGAAGAGACCATGAGGATAAAATCAGAGAGATTAGAGCCCACACAGAGGCATACCGACAATCTTTCTTTCCACGAACAATACGAGACAGGAATAGAAGGGAGAACCGATAGAGGTACTCAAAGTCCCCCCGCCACACACCGTCAGGTGGCTTGCAGAGTATGGATGTAGATGTAGATGTAGATGTAGAAGGAGTTGTCGGGATGCCTTCGACTCACAGATGGCCAGCGCAGCGAAGAGTCGGGTGGCGGCTGCAACACCACAGGGCGGCCTGGACCTGCGAAATCGGCTGCCTCCAGCTCTGCGGATCGATCTCCAAAGCGCTCACACGTTAACGGCGAAGATCTGTACTTTCGAGTCTCCTCCCAGGTGCACCTGAAGTACTCGCTGGCTGTCAGGGGTCGGCTCTGAAGCCCCGTTTAGGAAACAGAAGCCAGCAGCATCGGTGTCGGCCTCAGGAACATGATTAGCAGCAGCAGTGCTCCCCTCTCGAAGGCGGATGACGGACAGCGTCTAGGTCACGCGGTTCAAGCCTCCAGCAGGCATGCCGAGTGACAGCGGCCTCTGCGCCCCATCAGTGCTGCCTCGGAAGTTGGCAGTGCAACTGGTACAGTGCGCGCAAAATGGCGTGGCCGCTTGATGCGCAGTCGTCTGGGGAAGCGTGGGCGGCGCGGCGTCGGTGGGGGGTGGCTCAGAGCGCGGTAGCGGTTGTTCCAAGAGCTGGAGGGGAAAGTTCCGTTCTAAATTGTAGCTTACGCTCACATTTTTTGTAAATATTAAGTGGGATCTCTCCGCGCCCACATTGGTATGTTGACCATTCAAAAAGATCTACAGTCACCTATGCGTTCATTAGTATCTAAAAAGAATTCCGCCGAAAATACAGCGATTTATTTTCGCCTGGCTTGTTAACTATTTGTAACTTTCAGAGAAGCATCATGAGAGGCGAATTTTGAGTAAAACCTACACATTTCTATGGGTTTCCGTGTCAAAATTTCCTTCTTTTGCGAATACACAGCGGGGTTTACACTGTCTCACCTCACTAACATGTTGTGCAGACACAATTGCGAGAGAATTCTGAAACAGTGTTTTATGGAGTTTATTAAGTGGGGAACTGAGGAAAAGTAGCCAGTAGTTATGAAAAAGCACATCCTTGGTACAAAAAAACATGCAATGTCTTCACATATGTTACTCCAAAACCTACAGCATTTCTCGTTTCACCATCTAATGATGGCCCTTAAAAACTGCATTCTCTCACCGAAAAAGTCTGTTGTTATTTTAATAACACTTTAGGTAATGAAGTTTTATATAATAACGATTTTGTGAAATACTTCATTCTTTGTGCGCTATCATTTGTCAAAATCTTATTTCGATATCTGAAACCGATTATGAAATATGAGGAATGTTGTGGCTATTTCACCCTGGCTTTATCGCTGACATGCCGCGATCGCAAATGAGTGTGTTACATCAGATCAATTCTCCCGAGATTGATGACATACAGATACCTTTGCCTAAGTCCAAAGAAAAATTCAATATAACTTAACTCCGTCCGAACGGGCCGTGGAAGGCCTAACGGTACCGACCGGTCGCCGTGTTATCCTCAGCCCACAGACGTCATTAGATGCGGATACGGAGGGGCATGTAGTCTGCACGCCGCTCTCCCGGCCATATGTCAGTTTCCGAGACCGGAGCCTCTACCTCTCAATCAAGGAGCTCCTCAGTTTGCTTCACAAGGGCTGAGGGCACCCCACTTTCCAACAGCGTCCGGCAGACCGGATGGCCACCCATCCAAGTGCTAGCCGAGCCCGACAGCGCTTAACTTCGGTGATCTGACGGGAACCGGTGTTACCACTGCGGCAAGACCGTTGGCGAAAAATTATATATGTTAGCCAAATTTCATACGGAACAACATACTGTGTAATATGCACCAAAACCAAAAGCATAGTTACCTCTTTTTTCATTGCACACTTTTCCGAATTTTGCGTAATGTCTTACTTCCACGTAAATATCACAATAACTATGATCATTAACGAAATGACGGGCACATCATCAGGAACCTAACATATAAAGCTATAAGTAAAGCAAAATGATTTTTTTTTTTTTTACCGAATAGTTTCTTTACAATCGTTTGAGAAAGATTGGAGGGTGTGCGCCTCGATTCAGCTCGCCGGCTATAAGGTGGAAAACACTTATCGACCTCCCCTTCCGAACAAACTAATAAACTTTCCCAGCGCTTTGGACGAAACCTGGTTACTGTGCATCAGCCACCGTATCCTGCGCGAGCTACAGCAGCGTTCTTCCAGTCGAACTCGTGGCTCCACAGACGATCGAAGACAGCTAGGCGTGCCGAGGGCCGACCTCCATAGCCTCCCCTCTCACTGGATAGCTGCATCTGACCCAAGGGCTGAGGCCACGCACTGGGCAATTAGCACTCACCCATGAGACATTTGTTAAGATGGGTATTTATGATGGCGCTTCCCGTGCGCTCTGTGACGGTGGAGATGGCTATGATATCATGTGACCTGATTTTTCCCTACCCTTAGTGACTTCAGACTTTCGCAGCTTCACCTTGCAGAGGCTATTTTTTTTTTACATACATACTCCGCAATCCACCATACGGTGCGTGGCGGAGGGTACCTCGTACCACACCTAGCATCTTCTCTCCCTGTCCCACTTCCAAACAGAACGAGGGAAAAATGACTGCCTATATGCCTTTGTACGAGCCCTAATCTCTCTTATCTTTGTGATCTCCGAAATATAAGTTGGCGGCAGTAAAATTGTACTGCAGTCAGCCTCAAATGCTGGTTCTCTAAATTTCCTCAGTAGCGATTCACGAAAAGAACGCCTCCTTTCCTCCAGAGACTCCCACCCGAGTTCCTGAAGCATTTCCGTAACACTCGCGTCATAATCAAACCTACCAGTAACAAATCTAGCAGCCCGCCTCTGAATTGCTTCTATGTCCTCCCTCAATCCGAACTGATAGGGATCCCAAATGCTCGAGCAGTACTCAAGAATAGGCCGAATTAGTGTTTTATAAGCGGTCTCGTTTACAGATGAACCACATCTTCCCAAAACTCTACCAATGAACCTAAGACGACTATCCGCCTTCTCCGCAACTGCCATTACATGCTTGTGCCACTTCATATCGCTCTGAAATGTTACGCCCAAATATTTAATCGACGTGACTGTGTCAAGCGCTACACTACTAATGGAGTATTCAAACATTACGGGATTCTTTTTCCTATTCATGCGCATTAATTTACATTTATCTATATTTAGAGTTAGCTGCCATTCTTTACACCAATCACAAATTCTGTCCAAGTCATCTTGTATCCTCCTACAGTCACTCAACGACGACACCTTCCCGTACACCACAGCATCATCAGCAAACAGCCGCACATTACTATCCACCCTATCCAAAACATCATTTATGTAGATAGAAAACAACAGCGGACCTACCACACTTCCCTGGGGCACTCCAGATGATACCCTCACCTCCTATGAACATTCACCATCGAGGACAACGTACTGGGTTCTATTACTTAGGAAGTCTTCGAGCCACTCACATACTTGGGAACCAATCCCATATGCTCGTACCTTAGTTAGGCGTCTGCAGTGGGGCACCGAGTCAAACGCTTTTCTGCTGGTTGGACACCTGAATAGTCATTGTTGCGTTGTAGCTAGCCTTCCTTACGAAACTCTGCTGTGCCACTAGCATGACGCTATCTCTCGGCTTCCGTGATGTCATTATGCTTCGCTTGCAGACTTGGGTGCTCGGTCGTTCTCCCACGCTGCGATAGCTTTCATGTTTGTCACAACTCGCTCACCTTTTCCTCCCAGCTGGCAGTCTACTGGTCACAGACAGTTCGCCTTCCCGAAGCTGTGAATCTTTAGCGTCCGCCGAGGATACTGTCCTGGGGCATAACAGCTCGTCAGTGTACGTCCACATCTGCTATCGCTCCGTCTGTAATGAGGGGGATGTTGACAAACTGCCAAAGCGCAACCTGTCTTCATTCCTGTCTCCGCTCCAGCCGCAGAGCCGTACTGAACTCGCCTCTCGATTGTTACAGGGCGCACCGCGTGGCCAGCTACCGCACGCCCGTGCTGTTCGTGACGAGTGACGGCCTGCACGTGCGCCTAGCGGAGCGGCCGGAGTCCGCAGGCGGAGTGCCCGCCTTCCGCGTCGCCTTCTGCGACCTGGCCATCGTCACGTCGGCGGCGGCACCGCGCCAGCAGAGGCTTCCGGTCCGGCAGCCGGCGCCTGCCTTCTTCTTCTCGCAGCCGGAGGCGGAGCGCGACCTGCACGTCAGCGACCAGTCGCAAGTGGAGGCGGAGGAACGGCGGCCGCCGCGCGCCGGCAAGGCGGTGCGCTTCCGCCAGCAGGTGGACGAGATCCCGCTGGCGGAGAGCGGCGTCTGGAGCGACCTGGAGCTGGAGGCGCACGGCTCCTGACGGGGAGGCCGCTGCCCGCTGCCTGCCTCGCTGGATCTGGACGCCGTGCCGTTGCTCAGGGGCGAGCAGGGGCGCGCCGCCCACGCGCTCTCCTACCTCTGACAAAGCAGTCGGGCCAGCCTTCCTGTCTCTCACGACTCTTCAGAAGAAGTGTTCCCACTTCCGTCTTCTCCTCCATCTCTCCTCATTCCAATTAGGATGTGGTTTCGTTCTACCAGTTCAATTCTCTCTACTCTACAGACACGCGGAGTGCGGTGACGGAGGACCCGAGCTCAAATTCCCATCCATCAGAATGGTTTTGCAGATACTGTTCTTGTGCGACTTCCACAATGAATAAAAATAATGTTTAGACGCTACCTTTGAAGAGAACAAAGCTGATTTCTCTCCTCGTCTTTTTGTCCGAATCTTCTGCCCTGACGGGACGTTGAATCATAACACACCCTTTCTTTTCTTCAGCCACGTCACAATATTTGCCATTATCTCTTACATTCCATCTTGTTCTTCCTTTCAATCTATAAGGAAGAAGTATAATGTCAAAATTCATCTCAATCAATAATAAACCACAATGTACGCTAACAGAAACGCAAAATGTCACCCCACCAACCACCCAACCTCTCTTCATCAAACTTTGTGGATATGTTCGTGACATGATGGGTATTAAATGATTAAACTTTAATGCCATTTAAAAAGATCGAGATGAACTGTGACGCCATGGGCGCGAATATACTCTTATATTCGTTGACGTACGGAATAAAATAGTCTCTGAATGTTATCTTGAGGAATTTCCTGCCATGCTTGAAACAGATGTATCATTTCGTGACTATTGCTGGCTGTACCTGGTATAAAGTATAGATCTTCACATCACATCACAGACATGCTCTATGAGTGACAAC
This sequence comes from Schistocerca americana, assembly GCF_021461395.2. NCBI lineage: Eukaryota > Metazoa > Arthropoda > Insecta > Orthoptera > Acrididae > Schistocerca > Schistocerca americana. Next base: position 650,126,367 of record NC_060122.1, read on the forward strand.
ACAAGATCGACCAGACCAATCAGGGACCAGTACATTCTTCAAGGTGTTTGTAATCTGCAATGAGGGCCCTTGCAGTATCCTGCTGTAATATGGGTTTGACAGCTGGCTTTACCATTCTTCCTAACTACTGGCGACCATTCAGTATCTGTTAAACAGTTACCAAATCGGTCCTTTCGTCTCATACTGTAGCTCACCAAACCATAACTTCAGGAGTTCGACCAAAAAGGATCTCTAGAATCGCTTTTCCCTGTGGTACTCCAGCAGGTCGCTTACGGACAATTTGGTATCGATCTGAACGTCACAAACAGAAGGGAGACTCATCGTTGAATACTACAGAACGCCATTCAATGTCGTAGTTGACCTTGGCTGTACACCATGAAAGTTTGTATTATCTGTGGAATGGTGTCAGAGGTAAACGAAGCGTGGGAACAAGAGATCTCGACATGGCTTCCAGAAATCTGTTCTTGAAGATTCGTGGTGACACTCCTCCTGTAAACTCTGCCCGGATATCAGCTGTTAACATTACTCTCTTTGTAAGAATCAGTCAAATTATCGTACGATCTTCTTGTGGTCTAATGCTTTCGAGAAACCCCATGTCATTCTTTGTGGGGGAAGAAAACTTTTTCGGATTAGGTTGCTGAACGAACAATAATGCCATACTACTCTCTCTTTTCTTTCTCTCCTTCGGAAATTCCACCACTGACTTCCGTTTATTTCTTGTTCACTCTGACCTAGCACTCTGTCTCTAATGAGCTCCCAGTCGACAGGATCTTAAACTCTCGTTCCCTCCTTCCTCACACGTACTTAGTGGTACTGAGTGAGCTGCCAAAGGACACATAGCCCGTCTAGTCACCCACATTTAGGTCTCTCGTGTTCTCTGAGCAACTACAGCCCTATACCGCACCTGTTTCGTTTCAAAGACCTTACTGTCCCTTTATGAAGACGGAAAGGAAACAACAGGCAGCCAGGATTATGTCGAACGATTTATTTATTTTGTAGTCACCAGTAATCTTCAGACAGTGGCGAACAAATTTTGATTCTGATACCTAGAAAGTGTTGCTACTCTTTTCTAAAATAATGCTGACTCCATGATAAATAAAATGTAATTTGATCAAATTTATGCCACCATCTGAAGAAGAGATTAGTTCGAAAACGTGTCACGGCTGGATTAACCTTACAGTGGATGAAACTCTCACCTGTTGTGCGAAGTCTTTTTCTCGAAATCGTATTGTTGCGATCAACTGTCCCGTCGGTTCCTACCGTGTATAGCAGTCTGTCTCTCATGTGCTACTTTTCTTCTATGTGTGTTTCTGTCTTCGTTATCTGTGCATCATTTTCGAGGTGGGTCTTGACCTTTAACCTCTTCCACAGTATGTTTACGTTTTTCCTTTCTGTTTTCTGCTTGGAATAAAGAAGTGTCATATCTTGCTTCAAATGTGGAACATTGTCATGTTTTCTGTCGTCTCTTTACGCCTGTGAGCTATTCACTTAGGTCTAAACAAGTTTCTGATTTTGCACGTTGCAAACGTTCGCCACTAGCTGTTTCATTATATTAATAAAAACAAAGAAACTGTCAGAACAGAGAAAGGATACAGTCTTAAGCAGCGATGAAGAGCCTCAAAAAAGTGTCTGATTGGTTTCGTCAGATATAAAAATGCATAAAGATATAATATTGTCAAGTAATATTTTCAAGTTATTTCAGGCAATCATGTGCTCCATGTAAAATAGTCGATTTGGTGCAACACTGGTTATAGCAGTCAAATTACGATGTTGTGATGACTTTCTTGGAAACAAAAACTTACATCAGAATCCAACTATATTTTTTCAGACAACTATTGTCAAGTACTAGAACAATAATGCGAACTTTAAAACAACAGGTGTAAACTTTTTCTTCACATTTCATTCTATTTTTTTACCCTTACTCAGTATTGCATTCGTCTTGTAAATATGTAAGATATACGATGAAATACTCGACAGATGTTTCGTCTTCCTTTTGCTCAAAGTGAATGTGAATTGTTATAATCAGAAGACGTATGATTACTTTAAATTTTATGATAAAGTTATGGACATTATGAAAAATCTTTTCATATTTGTGTGCTCTTTGTATTAATAAATACGTGTTATGTGTGTTCTTTTTGCCTAAGATGTGATTTTTGAATTGACACACACTATTACCTTTGCTACTGATATCTGACACACCTCAGATTTTGTCCATTACAATGCAACAATGGTAAGACATTTATGTCCGTACCTTTTCGTCCGTTAATGAAATAAGTGTTTCATCTTTTATCGCCCTGCTGCGACTTGCCTGCCGGTGAACAGGAAGTACAGATGATTGCGATCACTGTAAATGTTTACAGTGCACGTACTTTTTGTTGTAAACTATCTTATTCACTATGTGGTACATCCATATACTAGAAGGGCGTGCTGAACAGTAATGCCTTCTATTTTTTCTGAAAACTCTTAAAGCTTTTTAAATGAAACATCTTAATTATCCATGTCCGCGTATTCTATTCCTCAGCATAGTCACCCTGGTGACGAACACGTTTCTCTCAACGAAAGACACCGTCACTGTAGAAAGTTTAGGTTTGTTGACGGAGCCACAGATCCACCTCTGCTTGCATCGCTTTATCACTACCAAAGTGTAATCGTCGAAGATGTTTTCTAAGTTTCGGAAGCAGATGAAAATCGGATTGGATGAAATCGGAACAGTACGGACGATGATCGATGACAGTGAATCCAAGGTGTCGGATTGTTGCAAATGTCGCAGCTCTCGTGTGTGTTCTGGTATCGTCATACTGAAATAAAGGGTGCTTCATGTGTGGGTGAACCTTCGAATCCGTACTTTCAGTTTTTTGAAGCTCTCGTAGTACCTAGTTGAGTTTACCGTGATACCTTTAGGCATAAATTGCAAATTCACCACATCTTGAACGTTCCAGAACACTGTGAGCGTGAGCTTGTTTGCTGGTGGCATGGTCTTCAACTTTTTTTTTTGCGTCGGTAACATTTTGTGGCGGTACTCCATTGATACACTCTTCCTTTCGGGGACAAAATGGTGAATCCAGGTTTATTCGCCTGTCACAGTGTTGTTAAAGAACCCATCACCCTCAAGCTCACAACTCAAAAAAAATTGCTGACAGGTGTTCAATCTACTCTGTTTCTTGTCACGAATGAACATTCGAGGCAACCACAGTACACACAGTTTTCTGTAGCGCCGTTCTGTAGTGACGGCCTGTAAACGCTCTCGTAAGATGCCATACTTACCTGAGAACTGTGTCTGTGCTTTCTGACGATTTTCTCCGATTAATCCATCAACCATATTCCGACTAATGGCGTCGGTTGCCGTAAACGGTTACTCACAACGAGCTCTGTCACACACATTGAGTTTAGCACCACCTTATTCCTCTTCGCGAGCACGACCATTACTGATGTCGATACAATCATCACCGTAGACAGCTTTCATTCTTCTATGGATTTCGGTTGGAGGCACATTTTCTGCTGTTATAAAATCGATTACAACCCCTTGTTTCTCATCTATCGACGTAGTTACGATACACATCTCCATGCCATACGCTACGATTCGGAGCCCTGTAGCGGCAGAAGGTTGAAACTTGTGTCAGCGAAGCGGGAAAATCGACCGAGTAACATGCATGACATGCAATATCTCAACCGATATTGAGAACAGAATAAAAAATTCGGAGGCATTACTTTTCATCACGCCCTCGTAATACCGTGTTTACTCCTTAACAGTGTACTGACAAAAATAAGTATGCGGAAACTGTGAAAGAAACCGGAAAGGTTCGGCGGGCCTTAGAGATTAGTCCTAATATTCCTAAGTGGTATAGTGCAGTAATGCTGTTCATGACACTTTGGCTACCCCATGTCTGTAACGGAAGTCCGAACAGATCCTCTTGTTTTTATCACTGTGTGATTTGATAACTGCAAGGACTACACTGCACAAATGTTTGAAAGTGGTTTTGCAACCGCAACTGGGCAGCAATGATAACAAATAAAGGGCTAATACTGAGCTTCCGAGTGTTCAGCGGAGTTGTTTTTTGCAGTCTAGTTGGAGTAGGCGGTGAGTATACTTGACATCAAAACTAGCAGCACTTGAGGGCCGGCCGCTGTGGCCGAGCGGTTCTAGGCGCTTCAATCCTACGGTCGCAGGTTCGAATCCTGCCTCGGGCATGGTTGTGTGTGATGTCCTTAGGTTAGTTAGGTTTAAGTAGTTCTAAGTCTAGGGGACTGATGAACTCAGATGTTAAGTCCAATAGTACTTAGAGCCATTTGAACCATTTGAAGCCCTTGAGGAAAACAGCTGAGGCGGTCGGCAAAATGCTATGCGTAAAACGGAAACTTGCGTGGCAGAACAGCCGGCAGCGATTAAAAAAAATTACGCAATTTTTAGGTGGTTGTGGACGTTTCTGCAACTAAGATTGTGCACTTTCTCTTGTGGCGTATACAGGGTGGTCAGAAAATGTGTGAAATGCTTGTAGGGATGTTACAGGGCAGGTTGTACTGAGACATAAATGTTAAGAAAGAAATTCGATACGTTGCTCCGTTTCCGAGTTATTTAGCATAGAATTTAGCCTTTCGGGGCGTCGCGCGCTCGCATTCAAGCGGATTGCCAGGGACGGTGTTGCCCAACGAGTGCTCTGTATCTTTAGCTGAAACTTGACTTTACGCGCGCGACGATCTGATCCGCTAACTTCAATGCTAAATAACTCTGAAACGGTGCAACGTATCGAATTTTTTTTGTAACATTCATATCTCAGTACAACCTGCCATGCAACATCCCTACAAGCGTTTCAGACATTTTCTGACCACCCTGTATAGCGTCTGGTCATTTTTATAACAACGTGCTTTGTGTCTACTCTGGAAATACTGAGAATGAGAAAAGGTATCATTTTAAATATTTGAACTGTGTAGTAGACTGTACATTCAGGCTACCAACAAGGAACGTTACAAAAGCATTAAAACTGAATACAGGGTAAGATTTTATGGAAAGAGTTTGTCCTATACTTGAACTGATTACAGCCATAATACACTGACGGAAAAAGTCACTTCACCAAGAAGGAGTTTTGCGACATAAACGAAAGTTGGTAGACGCGTATTTGTATCTATGGTCATCAGTCCCCTAGAACTTAGAACTACTTAAACCTAACTAACCTAAGGACTTCACACATATGAATGCCCGAGGCAGGATTCGAACCGGCGACCGTAGCGGTCACACGGTTCCAGACTGAAGCGCCTAAAACCGCACGGGCACACCGGCCGGCAAAATGCAAATCAATTTTGCTTTAAATACAAGTTGTAACGGTCGTGAGAGTTAGGTTTAAATTAGACGTTATGAGTTGATGTTAGTCAAGAACGCCTTTAAAGCGACAAAGTCGCCATTATCAACAAATCGCTGTGCCTGAATGAGGTCGCATAATAGAACTACGACCAACTAGATGTTGGTTGTGGGATACTGCAGAAATACTTGGCAGGAATGTAAATGCTGTGCATCGTTGCTGGCAGCGATGGCCACGAGAATGTGCGGCCGCAAGGAGGCCAGGCTCCGGACGGCAGCGTGTCATTACCGAGAGGGAAGACCATCGTGTTCGGAGTATGTCTCTGGCGCTGCAGTCTGAACAGCAGTTGGCACCACAGTGACACAACGAACAATTACAAATCGGATACTTCAATAACAGCTCCGAGCCTGACATCCTGAAACACTCCATTGACCCCCAACCAACGCTATGTGCTACTTCAATGAAGTTACGTGAGATCTCATTCGAGGGCAGGGTGGACGTCTGTTGTGTTTACTGTGCCAGTGATGGCTATGTGTTGGTTAAGAAGGAGGGCAGTTGAGAGCGTGCAACCAACAGATCTGCGCGCTAGACATACTGAGCCTACACTTGGAGTTATTGTGTGGGATGCGATTTCGTATGACAAGAGGAGCACTCTCGTAGTTATCCTACGCATCATGAATGCAAATTTGTACGTCGATCTGGTAATCCGACCTATTCTACAGCCATATATGAACAGAATTTCATGGCGTGTTTTCCAACAGGATAACACTCGACCACATACTGCTGTTGTAACCCAATACAGTTTACAGAGTGACGATATGTTGCGTTGGTCTGCTAGATCACCAGATATGTCTCCAATCGAGCACCTATGGGACTTCATCGAACGACAATCCCAGCGTCATCCACAATCGTATTAGCCGTGCATGTATTGACTGACAAAATGCAACAGGCATGGTACTCCATCCCACATCAATTATTTTTTGGTGTTGCAGTATTTTTTCCGTCAGTGCATTTTATATGTGGAAAATTTTATTTTTGCTCTCCAGTGCAAACTTTCCTCTTAACGTTGCTAGAGAAAAAAGCTATCCTGTCTCAAGCAAGCAGAGGCGTATTTCTTTTTTCAGGAAAGGTGAAACACTCTGCTAAACCCGGAGGACAGGACAGGTAGTTTAAATTGTGGAAAGGGGCCAAAATAAGCGGCTGTCAGTTACACTCGAACATACAACTTTATTTATTTGACCAAACATTACAAAAGCCAAGAATAATTTAAAAAAAAAAAACGTAGCATTAATTTACCGACTGAATGCACCATACAATCTCACGCCTTAAGGGCAAGATCACTTTAATTTAAAATCGGCTGAAAGCCAATAACTTAAGACTCAAACGAAAACCAAAAATTTAAAAGGCAGTGGGCCTTATCTTAAATCAGGTCTTTCAATTAGGCTGAAGGCCCAAACAATCTGACACCTTAATAGCAAAACAACCTTAATTTAAAAATCGGCTGAAGGCCCATCACTTAAAACTCAAACCAAAACAAATTTTTAGAAGGCCAAAGGCCTTACCTTAAAACAGTTCTTTAAATTAGGCTGAAGGCCAAAACAATCTTACGCCATAAGGGCAAAACAATCTTAATTTAAAAATCGGCTAGAAGCCACACAAATACAAACAACAATAACAAATAAGAAACGCAGCACATCCAGCGGCGCTCAGAAGTTTCCGAAGGTCGGCCTGAAATTCAAACACTAACGCTCGCTTAGGTGAGACAGGCAGTGGGCCCAACCACTCTCGATCCGACGACAACCCAACCGACAGGCAGTCAACGGCCCCACCAACAAGATAGCTTCCGCTCCACCCGACCAGCACACGACAGGGAGTTCAGTGGAAAAGTAGAGGGTATTGGCGCCCACAACCAATTGTACATTGAGCTGTCAAACTACACACCGTGCTGGACAGCGACAACACGATTAGGAAAATACACTGCATGAATTTACGTCAACGGCCAGGGCAGGTAATCGAAACTTTAACGGCCACAAGGCAGAAGATTCCGCTGGTGCACTCCAATTCAAAACAATCAAGTTCAGTTAAACTCCACCGGAGGGTGGCTAAAATTTGCCAACTTGAAAACACACGTTGTTGCTCGCGCCAATGTCCCAACAGCCGACGACGAACTCCAAATGACACAATGTGAACAGTCGTGACTTGCTGGTAGATTAAGTCAAAACTGATACTCCGTGTCAAGGACCTCGTAGCAATGGGAACAGCACCACACACGCCTACCGCGCGTGGATGCCGTCAGCCGCCTCGGGACAAACTACGCGCCGCGGAAATATCCTCGCTGCTCCACGCCAACCGACCAACTCCCCAGGCCCGGAAACGGCGAAAGGACCAAATATACGTCGGACGATGAGACGACCAACCGAACGACCGGCCAACAGTCGTCGCGCTCCAACCTCCCTCCGTCGGACAGTTCATGCGTGTCGCCAGCGATCGGCGAGCACTGGCTGTCGGCGCCTCACCAGCGCTCCGTCCCCCGACTTCACTGCTGCTGTGACCCGACTGCACTGCTGCTCCGTCCCGAACTAACTGGCAGACACACGACGACCCGGAAATACTATCGGTCGCTCCAGAGATGGTACGACAGTGCATTTATCGATACGCGCTGCTGCTACCGCTCACGTGCAAGTAAGTCAGGAAGTAAGTGGCGCCAGTAAATGGAATAAGAAAACGAGGCGGCAGTACCGTAATAGAAGATGACAAACAATAAATGGGATAAACGCGAGCCGTGCACGGCTCAAAAGAGTTACACAAAATTACTCACGTGTATTTGGAAAATTGCCCCTGCTTCATGTAGAACTTGAGTCAAGGAATATTCGTCCAGTACCTACGTAATCCTTTTTTGCTTGTGAAGTTACTACGCCAGTCTCACAAATATCATAAAACTTGTTCGCAACTAGTATCTAGAAATACGTATTTGTAGACCTCACGTAGGTGCATGATAAATGTTTCCATCGACTCATTGTTAGCTATTACTCCTCTGTTTCACTAACGGAATCATTTCGTTGGTGAACTACGGCATCCCTTGAATCCATTACAAGACTTCTTTTCGATGTTGCAGTGCTGTGAAATTTCAGCACGATAAGATTCGATCGTCATTCTCATCTTCTGTTTCTCCACGATAGCGAGTGTTCGTTGTTCGTACTCGTGATGTGTATGCATCTATTTTTATATAAATTTCACGAAATTGGGCAACATTGCTTCAGTCTCTAAAAAGATTGCAAATATAAAAAGTCGTCAGTGTAATGAACGGTGGCAAAGTAAACACTCCTCCCACACTTAATTAACACCGTTCGGGCGGCAGTTAAGTAATAAACGTTGCTTATTCGACGTCGTCGTCTTTTAGGTAAACGGCTATTTATTTTATCCACAGAGGCTGTTGTTGGAGATATGCAGATATTTATATACGCAAAATACGAAAGAAAAACATCGCTCTTAGTGCAAATTTCAAAAACCATTTATTTACACACAAAGAAGTGAATAAAATACGACCCAGAAGCGGGGTGCTCTCAGTTACCATTTACAAGTGTATTCATCGTTCGAAAGATTGTAAATATAAAAAACACATGTAAAATGTCAACATATCTGCCCCAATTTAATCTCCAATAACAATGGCTCAAGAATAACAAATTAATCCCTTAAACTAATTTATATTGAAGCAAATAAAATCCTCACTCGCACCTTGAACAATTAGCTCAAGAATAGCAGATTAAGGACTGTAATGAATTTATTTAAAATATTATCAATTTCTTAACGGCCTTGAAACGGTTGCTAAAATTACCCAAAACAGACATGAGCGATTGCCAGATACAACATACAGTACAAAGTCACAAATCCGTTTCCTACCGTAATACTTATTAACCACCAAAGGGAAAAGCTCCAAAATATAAACTAACAAGAATTTACGTTACGCATGTTATGCAACAGCGTAATAAACAACTTACAGAAGTCTATCTGCTGGCCAACGGCGAATAAAACACTCTTTCTGCAAACTTGTGCTCACCAGTAGACAGTGATTCTTACGTAGTTTCATACACCAAGGTCACAAAAGTTACGATATAACTCCATATATCGTGTCGGACTTTCTTTTGTCCGACGTAGTGCAGCAGCTCGACGTGGCACGGACGACGTAACAAGTCGCTGGATGTCCCCTGTAGAAATACTGAGCCATGGTTCTTCTATAGGCGTCCATAACAGAAAATGTGTTGCCAGCGCAGGATTTTGTGCACGAACTGACCTCACGATCATGTCCATAAATGTTTTGTGGGGTTCGTGTAGGGTGATCTGGGTGGTCAAATCATCGCTCGAACTGTCTGGAATGTTCTTCAAACCAATAGCGAGAAATAGTGATCAGGTGACAAGATACATCGTTTTTTGGGAACATGAAGTCAATGAATGGCTGCAAACGGTTTCCAAGAAGCCGAACATAACCTTTTCCAGTCAATTATCACTTCAGTTGAACGAGAGGATCCTGTCCACTCCAAGCAAACACAGCCCACACCATTATAGAGTCACCACCAGCTTGCACATTGCCATATTGGCAACCTGGGTCCATGGCTTTGTGGGGTCTGCGACACACTCCAAGACTATCATCAGCTATTACTGACTGAAATCGGGGCTCATGTGACCAGGACACGGTTTTCCAGTAGTCTAGCGTCCAGCCGATATGGTCACGAGCCCAGGAGAGGTGCTGCAGGCGACCTCATGCTGTTAGCAAAAGCATAGCCCATTAACGCCATATCCCCTTAACGCCAAATTTCACACGCTGCCTTAACGGATACGTGGCGTATTCACTTCTGCGGTTATTTCACGTAATGTTGCTTTTCTATTAGCACTGACAACTCTAAGCAAACGTCGCTGCTCTCGGTCGTTAAGTGAATGCCGTCGGCCACTGAGTTGTCCATAGTAAGATGTAATGCCTGAAACCGGGTATTCTCGGCATACCCTTGAAACTGTGGATATCGGAATACTGAATTCACTAATGATTTCCGAAACTAAATGTCCGACGCATCTAGCTCCAAAAACCATTCCACGTCCATAGTCTGTAAATTCCTGTTGTGCGGCCATAATCATGTCGGAAACCTTTTCCCATGTATCACTTGAGTACTAATGACAGCTCCGCCAGCGCACTGTCGTTTTTTACCTCGTGTGCTCAATACTACCCCATCTGTATATATGCATATCGCCTCATTGTATATCATTATTATTTGTATACCATTTATGTTTTTACAACCTAAACATTACTAACTGCCCGCATCTCGTGGCCGTGCGGTAGCGTTCTCGCTTCCCACGCCCGGGTTCCCAGGTTCGATTCCCGGCGGGGTCAGGGATTTTCTCTGCCTCGTGATGGCTGGGTGTCGTGTGCTGTCCTTAGGTTAGTTAGGTTTAAGTAGTTCTAAGTTCTAGGGGACTTATGACCACAGCAGTTGAGTCCCATAGTGCTCAGAGCCATTTGAGCCATTACTAACTTTAAAGTCTCCACTGCTCATGTCAGAGCAGGATGTACACTCCTGGAAATGGAAAAAAGAACACATTGACACCGGTGTGTCAGACCCACCATACTGGCTCCGGACACTGCGAGAGGGCTGTACAAGCAATGATCACACGCACGGCACAGCGGACACACCAGGAACCGCGTTGTTGGCCGTCGAATGGCGCTAGCTGCGCAGCATTTGTGCACCGCCGCCGTCAGTGTCAGCCAGTTTGCCGTGGCATACGGAGCTCCATCGCAGTCTTTAACACTGGTAGCATGCCGCGACAGCGTGGACGTGAACCGTATGTGTAGTTGACGGACTTTGAGCGAGGGCGTATAGTGGGCATGCGGGAGGCCGGGTGGACGTACCGCCGAATTGCTCAACACGTGGGGCGTGAGGTCGCCACAGTACATCGATGTTGTCGCCAGTGGTCGGCGGAAGGTGCACGTGCCCGTCGACCTGGGACCGGACCGCAGCGACGCACGGATGCACACCAAGACCGTAGGATCCTACGCAGTGCCGTAGGGGACCGCACCGCCACTTCCCAGCAAATTAGGGACACTGTTGCTCCTGGGGTATCGGCGAGGACCATTCGCAACCGTCTCCATGAAGCTGGGCTACGGTCCCGCACACCGTTAGGCCGTCTTCCGCTCACGCCCCAACATCGTGCAGCCCGCCTCCAGTGGTGTCGCGACAGGCGTGAATGGAGGGACGAATGGAGACGTGTCGTCTTCAGCGATGAGAGTCGCTTCTGCCTTGGTGCCAATGATGGTCGTACGCGTGTTTGGCGCCGTGCAGGTGAGCGCCACAATCAGGACTGCATACGACCGAGGCACACAGGGCCAACACCCGGCATCATGGTGTGGGGATCGATCTCCAACACTGGCCGTACACCACTGGTGATCGTCGAGGGGACACTGAATAGTGCACGGTACATCCAAACCGTCATCGAACCCATCGTTCTACCATTCCTAGACCGGCAAGGGAACTTGCTGTTCCAACAGGACAATGCACGTCCGCATGTATCCCGTGCCACCCAACGTGCTCTAGAAGGTGTAAGTCAACTACCCTGGCCAGCAAGATCTCCGGATCTGTCCCCCATTGAGCATGTTTGGGACTGGATGAAGCGTCGTCTCACGCGGTCTGCACGTCCAGCACGAACGCTGGTCCAACTGAGGCGCCATGTGGAAATGGCATGGCAAGCCGTTCCACAGGACTACATCCAGCATCTCTACGATCGTCTCCATGGGAGAATAGCAGCCTGCATTGCTGCGAAAGGTGGATATACACTGTACTAGTGCCGATATTGTGCATGCTCTGTTGCCTGTGTCTATGTGCCTGTGGTTCTGTCAGTGTGATCATGTGATGTATCTGACCCCAGGAATGTGTCAATAAAGTTTCCCCTTCCTGGGACAATGAATTCACGGTGTTCTTATTTCAATTTCCAGGAGTGTAATTTTTTATCCAAACGTTTCTCCTAGTCATAGTTCTTTCATCATAAAGTATACTGCATTTGCGTAATATCACCAATGGGAATTGCCATTTAGAAAATGACTAACTGATTCTTTCATTAAAATTGTTTCCGGTCATGTGACCACGTCCTCATGTTGTCCATACGTCACGATTTGGCCACTGTTGTAAGTGGCCTTCAAATCACTCTGATGAATGCCAAGTACAAAAGTGAGCAAAACGTTGGTTTTGTAAAAGACGTGATGACGCTGTCACATAACTGGAAATGTTTTGTTCAAGATGATCTTTTAAAAAGATGCCAATATTGTGGCTGAAGATGCGTGTCATTCCTTCATATTTTAGAGCTGTCTTTTTTCCAACATTTTTCCAGAGTAGATTCCACTCCCGAGCTGCCAGTTCTAGAACAACATCCATCTAAGATGTGTGAATAGGTAGAACACACAGGACATAAGTTCTACTGAATAGAGTGGATGACCTAATAATTCATATTTCAGCAGTCCCAATCTTCCCATTGCTAAAGAACCTTTCGGCGCATCGAATAGTTGAAGACGATTTTTCTTTTGTATGCAAATACAGATCTCTTCCTATGTATTTCTTATTCATATAGTATAGACTAGTTGCAATATGTATTGTTTTACCCATAGCAAGGAGTTCAATGAAAAATCCTATATTGCCGCCCAGGAAACACCGGTCATGAACTTTCCTCCAAATGGTATCGATTTCGTCTTTTTTGGTACTGCGCCAGCGACCTCTGTCGACTGTTTTGACTGCCATTCCGTCTCTGACGTGAAGTTTTGGATCCAAAGCAAAAAATTGGTCCTCATAATATGTTAGATTCTTTTCAAACCGGGGCAAGTTTTACTAAAAAACTTGTATTCACATTTGCCTCAGACCAGCATTCAACAAACGTACCTGTTACTTCATGTATTTAATACACCTTTTAATCCACGATCTTTCAACACCAAACTCTTCTATCTCGACATTTTCATGTGTGGCTGTAGTTTCGGTACGTCATTTTCAAGAGAAGTACGGTACGCGTCAGCATTCGACTACCAAATTGTAAGTGCTTTATATGCATCAGCGGACTCCTTATAAACTTTCAACAACTTTGTATTATCTCGGCATATCCATCCTTGTTAAGTAGGAGGAGAGGACCACATCCTCTAGGAATATTACAAGTTTCAATATTACCGTCAGTTGTAATTTCTTTACGAATTCATTGGCCAGTGAACTGATAACACAAGTCGCGGCGTGGAATGTCAGAAGTCTGAACGTAATAAGGAAGCTATAAAATCTGAAAACGTAAATGCAAAGGTTCAGCCTAAACATAGAGGGGGTCAGTGGAGTGAAATGGAAAGAAGACAAGGATTTCTGATTAGATGAGTATGGGGTATATCAACAGTGGCAGAAAGTAACATAACGGGAGTAGAATACGTTATGAATAGAAAGATAGAGCATAGTGTGATTTACTGTGAAAAGTTCAGTGATAGGGTTGTTCTCATCAGAATAGACACCAAACCAACGCCGACAACGGAAGTTCAGGTATACATGCCGACATCGCAAGCCGAAGATGAAGAGGCAGAGAAAGTATATGAGGATTTGAAAGGGTAATACAGTACGTAAAGGGAGACAAAAATCTAACAGTCATTGGGGACTGGAATGCAGTTGTAGGGGAAGGAGTAGAAGAAGAGGTTACAGAAGAATATGGGCTTGGGACGAGGAATGAGAGAGGAGAAAGACTAACTGAGTTCTGCAATGAATTTCAGACAGTAATAGCGAATATTCTGTTCAAGAATCAAAACAAGAGGAGGTATACTTGGAAAAGGCCAGGTTATACAGGAAGATTTCAATTACATTACATCATGGTCAGGCAGAGGATCAGAAATCAGATATTGGATCGTAGGGCGTACACATGAGCAGATATGGACTCAGATCACAATTTAGTGGTGATGAAGAGGGTGGTCAGGAAGTGCGCAAAGTGGCATACGGAGGAAGGATAAGGAATGAAAAGTTCTGAGGTTATAGATATTGCGATACGGAATATCTCGGTAGGCAGTTCAGTTTTAAGAAGGCAATCACAGAAGCTGGAGAGAAAAACATGGGGACGAAGAAGGTAACTGCGAAGAAACTATAGATAACAGAAGAAATACTTCAGGTGATCGATCAAAGATAGAAGCACAAAAAAGTTCAGGGGGGGGGGGGGGTTCATGAACACAAAAATACACGTCACTTTGGAATGAAATAAATAGGAAGTGTAGAAAAGCTAAGGCGAAATGGCTACATGAAAAATGTGAAGAAATCGATAAAGAAATGATTGTCGGAAGGACTGAGTAAGCATACAGAAAAATAAAAACAAACTTCGGTGAAACTGAAGTCGTGGCTGGTAACATAAAGAGTGCAATGGAAATTCCGCTGTTAAATGCAGAGGAGAGAGCAGATAGGTGGAAAAAGTACAATGAAGGCCTCTGTGAGGGGGAAGACTTGTCTAATGATGTGATAGAAGGGGAGACAGGAGTCGATATAGAAAAGATATGGGCTCCAGTATTAGAATCTGAATTCAAAAGAGCTCTGGAAGACTTAAAACCGAATAAGGCAGAAGGGATAGGTAACATTCCATCAGAATTTCTAAAATCGTTGGGGGAAGTGGCAACGAAACGATTGTTCATGTTGGTGCATAGAACGTATGAGACTGGCGAAATAACATCTGACCTTCGGAAAAACATCATCCACACAATTCCGAAGCTTGCAAGAGCTGACAAGCGCGAGAATTATCGCACAGTCTGCTTAACAGCTCATGTATCCAAGTTGCTGACGAGAATAAGAGAAGAATAGAAGAGAGAGTTGAGGATCTGTCATATGACGATCAGTTTGGCTTTAGCAAAGGCGAAGGCACCACAGAGGCAGTTCTTACATTACCACTGATAATGGAAACACGACCAAAAAAGTTTGTCGACCTGAAAAAAGCATTCGATAATGTAAAACGGTGCAAGTTGCTCGAAATTCTGAGAAAAATCGAGGCAAGCTATAGGGAAATACGGGTAATGCATAATATGTACAGGAACCAAATGGGAACAATAAGAGTGGAAGACCATGAACGAAGTGCTCGCATTAAAAAGGGTGTCAGACAGGGATGTTGTGTTTCGCCACTACTGTACATACATCGAAGACGTAATGACGGAAATAAAAGAAAGATGAAGAGTGGGATTCAAACTTAAATTGAAAGGATTTCAATGAAAAGATTCGCCGATGACATTGCTATCCTCAGTGAAAGTGAAGAAGAATTGCAGGATTTGGTGAATGGGCTTAACATCTGATGAATGCAGAATATGGATTGAGAGTAAATCGAAGAAAGACGAAAATAACGAAAAATAGCAGAAATGAGAGGAATGAGAAACTGAACATCAGAACTGATGTTCACGAAGTAGATGATGTTAAGGAATTTTGCTAATTAGATAGCAAAGTAACCCATGACAAAAGGAACAAGGAGGACATCAAAAGCAGACAAGCGCTGGTAAAAAGAGCATACCTGGAAAAGAGAAGTCTCCTGTTTTCACACATAACTCTTAATTTGAGGAATAAATTTCTGGGAATATACGCCTGGAGCTCGGCATTGTATGGTAGTGATACGTGGACTGTGGGAAAACCGGAAAAGAAGATAATCGAAGCATCTGAAATGTGGTGCTACAGAAAAATGTTGAATATTAGATGAACTAATAATATAAGGAATGAGGAGGTACTATGCAGAATCGGTGCGGGAAGCAATATTTGGAAACCACTGACAAGAAGGAGGGACGGGATGGTAGGACAACTGTTAAGGCATCACGGACTAACTTCCGTCGGCCGCTGTGGCCGAGCGGTTCTAGGCGCTTCAGTCCGGAACTACGCTGCTGCTACGGTCGCAGCTTCGAATCCTGCCTCGGGCATGGATGTGTGTGATGTCCTTAGGTTAGTTAGGTTTAAGTAGTTCTAAGTCTAGGGGACTGATGACCTCAGATGTTAAGCCCCATAGTGCTTAGAGCCATTTGAGCCATTTTTTGAATAACTTCCATGGCACTAGAGGAAGCTGTTGATTGTAAAAACTGTACAGGAAAACAGAGCAGGAGTACATTCAGCAAATAATTGAGGACGTGGGTTGCAAGATGAAGTGTTTGGTAGAGGAGAGGAATTCGTGAAATTACAGCTGACGGTAGTGTTGAAAAATATGAGAACTTTCTATGAGTTTCCGTTGCTGACAAGCTGTCCAAAACAATGAAATTTATGAAGATGCTTTATTTGACTTTGCTTGCATACAGCTAAATAAAAAATAATTCCATATCTGTACCAGTCTTCTAAATTTTCTTCTGTCCTTCTTAGCAAAGAATCACCGCTGCGAAGTGACACTACAATGTCCATGACATTGTAAAGTGACAAAATTCTTTCAGTTATATCGAGAATTAAATGAATTTTATCCATAGTGGATGCTGTCGAACTCCGTGACAGTTCGTTTATGGGGCTGTAGAAAAATATCCGCTACCAGTCACAATAAAAGGTTGTTTATTCGTCACACGACCGGTTTCGGGCTTGCGCCCATCTTCAGGTGTTTATACATTCGTTTACATGTTTGTACTGTTGGAGATCACTGTATAAATACAAAAAAATTATTTGCTGGTGACTACACAAATACAAGTGGGACAATTGTAAGTGGTAAGGCAGCATTTGACGAAAATATATCTGTACTTACAAAAAGATGAAGCACCATTATTACAGTTATGCTGTGATGATAGTTTTGCCACTTAGTTATACACTTATGGTCATTTTCACGTCCATATATCAGGTATAGCTCCATATTACACTATTATGATGTGCACTACACTATGTTTACATACAAAAATGTGGGCTGTGGTCAAAGAACTTCGATGTAGCAGATGTAAAGATGTTGCTCACACAGGAACTCATAGGTTCTGGTCAATGAGTCTCTGTGTGAGCAACATCTTTAATCTGCTACATCGAAGTTCTTTGACCACAGCCCACATTTTTGTATGTAAACATAGTGTAGTGCACATCATAATAGTGTAATATGGAGCTATACCTGATATATGGACGTGAAAATGACCATAAGTGTATAACTAAGTGGCAAAACTATCATCACAGCATAACTGTAATAATGGTGCTTCATCTTTTTGTAAGTACAGATATATTTTCGTCAAATGCTGCCTTACCACTTACAATTGTCCCACTTGTATTTGTGTAGTCACCAGCAAATAATTTTTTTGTATTTATACAGTGATCTCCAACAGTACAAACATGTAAACGAATGTATAAACACCTGAAGATGGGCGCAAGCCCGAAACCGGTCGTGTGACGAATAAACAACCTTTTATTGTGACTGGTAGCGGATATTTTTCTACAACCCCATATCGAGAATTTGTTGTCATGTGCTAAAAATTGAATTTCGATCCTACTGGAATCACTCGTCACATTAATAGATCTTCTTATAATTAACAATAAAAATCAAGATAATTAATTAATCAGTCGTATCGATAGTGGTAGACTTAGTCATTGATAAGTTGTTTGAATTAGGAATGGGTCAAATACTTTTACTGTAGGACATTGCCTTTCAGTGCCTCGAATTAGCTACTAAACGAATAAAACTGGATATAAACTAAATGTGTAGATCACTGGAATGGAAATCTATTTACAAAGAGCTGTTCCACGTAGCATTTTATTACCCGATGTAGATTTGTATACCTGTTTGTTTACCTAGCAGCTTCAATCAGTTTTCGTTTTCACAACGGAAAATCCATTTGCAGTGATCAAAATGAAATGGAATATTCTTATGGGACTTTTTCTCAAGTGATTTGTTGGTCTCCATATTTTCCTGCCGTGTGTTGTTTTCATACATAGTCCATGTAATGTAGATATAAATCGGTTTTAAAAATCGCTGTTTGTTGTCTAAGTTGCACTCTTGAATTCATTCAAACAAATGAATCACATGCTAAATGAGAGGCAATCAATCACATCTGACATGAAACGCATAACGGGAGCTGTAACACGTAAACGGTGAAACAAATAAGATATTCATAGAGAGTCCATCGCCAAGAGAAGTAAGGCGCTCATGCAAGCAGTGGCCAAATCAGTTGAGCCTCAGTAGAGTCACACAACGGTCGAGCCCAAGTCGACGTAAATGCTTTGTGGAGAGATATAGAGAAGAACTAGGCCTGAGGAGATAGTTCACTGCAGAAAATGGTGACACTTTGATCCTGAATGTTCCTCATTTACTGCTCTTTCTTACCCCAGGTTAATTAATTCTGGACGCCTTGGCAGATAACTCAACAACTTTTCACTTATTATTGACTGCATCTACATCTACTTGACTACTCTACACTTCACGGTAGAGGGTTCATTGAATTACTTTCGCACTATTTCTCTACCATTCCATCCACTAACAGCGCGCGGGAAGTATGAACACTTAACTTATTCCGTACGAGCTCCGATTTCCCTTATTTTACTACAATTATCTTCTCTCCCACGTAGGTTGGCGCCAACAACATATCTGCGCATTCGGAAGAGAAAGTTGATGATTAAAATTTCATAGGAATATCCTGAGGCAAAGAAAAATGCCTCCGTTTTAATGATTGATATCCCAACTCACATATCATATCTGCGACTTTCTCACCCCCTATTTCTCGATAATACAAAACAAGCTACCCTTCTTTGAACTTTTTCGATGTGCTACGTCAATCATATCGGATACGGATGCCACAATGCGCACCAACATTCCGGAAGAGGACGGGCAAGCATAGTGTAGCAATCCTGCTGCATCTTCTAAGTGTTCTGTCGCGAAATCGCAGTCTTTGGTTCACCTTATCCACAGCACTATCTATGTGATTGTTCTAATTTAAGTTATTCGTAATTGTAGCCCGTAAGTATTTGGTTGAATTGACTTTCTTTTTTATTGGTGTGATTTATAGTGTAAACGAAATTTAGTAGATTCCTTTTAGTACTCACGTGGATAACTTCACACTTTTTATTATTTAGAGTCAATTGACATTTTTTTAACATACAGATATCTTGTATAAATCATTTTGCATTTAGTTTTGATCAGCTGATGACTTCGCGAGATGACAATCTCAAATTGTCTCCTAAATCGGTTGTGTAGATTAGGTACAGCAGAGGGCTTATAACACTTCCTTGGGTAACGGCAGATAATATTTCTGTTTTACTCGATG
Source organism: Schistocerca americana (assembly GCF_021461395.2). Classification (NCBI taxonomy): domain Eukaryota; kingdom Metazoa; phylum Arthropoda; class Insecta; order Orthoptera; family Acrididae; genus Schistocerca; species Schistocerca americana. Next base: position 650,145,867 of record NC_060122.1, read on the forward strand.
ACGTCCCGTCGTTTACTACGGACTGTGACCTCCGTAACAGGAAATCACGAATCCAGTCACATAACCGAGACGATACTATGTAGGCACGCAGTTTTATTATAAGTTGTTTGGGAGGAACGTTGTCAAAAACCTTCTGGAAATATAGAAATATGGAATCAATTTGAGATCCCCTGTGGATAGCACTCATTGCTTCGTTTGAATAAAGAGCTAGTTGTGTTATCCGTAGCCCTAATGTGTATTCATTTTACACTGGATTTGGCTGCTTTACTTTCAACCTTCGTCTGTGAGACTGCACTTCAAATGCTTCTTCTTTCTTTCTTTCTGGTTTTCCTGTTCTTCATGTTTTATTTGTATACAATACTGTTCTCCAAGACTTGCACTTCTAGGAACCTCTTTACCAATAAAGTCTCATTCTTCGAAGTCAGTGAATTCTGTTGAAGAATGCTCTGTCCAACTGCAGCAGTTTATCCCATGTGTCTTTCTAGTTCCTACTGTAATTCATAACATTGTTTTTTTCGTTTCTGTCACTCTTCGACACTTTTACTTGTGCTTTCCTCTCCCTTATGCCGAATTCTGAACAAAGTAGGTAGACCTTCAGTAAGTCCTCCTAGTTTCTTCTTACGACTAATATAATGAAAAATTTTCATTTTACTACATCTGTTTTTGTTTTTGCTGTCAAGAGTGCAGGCTGGGTACTGTTCGAGCGTTATCAGAAAGATGGCTCTGCGGCAATTGTACAGTTCACACTGGTGACAGAGCGAACTCTTTCTACAATAGATCGAAAAAGCGCTTATAAAAGTAAAGTTTAGAATTAGAATATAGCTCACGTTAATCCTCCAGCCCTTTCCAATAATTTACGTCCGAGAGCTTGAAATTGGAAAAAGAACCGACAGTACGTGGGTACTGTTTGTGCTGTCAGTCACTAAACCGGATTATCTACCGCCAGAGCGACTATTGATTCCACTACATTATTGTATGCGCAGCGTTAATCACAAAATAAAAACCGCTGGATGACAAAACAAACCTCTCCACGCCATATTTGATTACAGTGGTTCACCCTGTTTCCGGACGTACTTCACCTGCTGTAGAGCAGAAGCGAAAAACGAAAACAAAATATACTGTAGTGACTAGACAGCGTCAATCCGACTGAAGTTCTGAAAATCCTCATTTGAAGAGCTATCAGCCGTACAGCACACAGGGAAATTTCAAACTAGATTTCAGTCACGCAAACTATGCTACATGACATTTAACAATAAAAAAGATGGCTGCAGCGTCGAGCTAGACACGTGGCGTATTTTTTCTTAATAAAACCGCTCGTGAACTCGTAGCCTCTATGAACAGTTCAATATTAACTACAGCATAAAACAAATATTTCGCTCCAGTTAAACAAAACATGTAGTTAGCTATCTTATTCATGAAGGATGGTGAGCTCCATACTTTTAGATAAATGGCGAGAAATACACCAGCTACAACTATTATACAGTTGTCGTTCATCTTATATTTTGTAGACACTTGAACCAAAATAGCTCCATTATTCAGTGGTTAATAACACAACGTGGATAGCGGCTAGCGCCACATCAGTACATCTAGTTTCACATCTATAGGGCCCAAGCCACTTCGCAGTATGTGACTGCGGGCACTTTGTGTACCGTACTCACTTGCCTCTTATCGTTTTTCGGTCGCGTATGTTACGTGGGAAGAAAGTAGGCATCTGTGTGGACTCTGCGACGTGACGGATAGAATAATACTGAATGTTCGTTTTCTGTCTCTCGGACGAGACTAACATATGCAACTAAATGGACAGAAACGTACTTGCTAATTCTTGTTGAGCCACCAAATAATTGCTCATTCAATGACTCGTGACTCGGCATGTACATCAGCATGAATAATAAATACTGAACTAAAAAAAAGAAACATGTTTGTAGGGGCTCCCTAGTGCTCGGTTGAATTTCTTAAGTGTTGGCTATGTTATCACCGAGATTCCAACTAACGCATTTGTCACATTGAACCTAAAGGAATTCGGTCACAAGTTCGATACATGCAGGCAGGAATTTGCGGTCAAATAATGTACATTAATCACAGCGTTTTGACAGGTATTTATTATAGAAATTTTACAATACACACTGATGGAAAAAATCGCAGCACAAAAAAATAATTCATATAGAGTAATGAAAGTTCATAAATACGGTAGTCGCGGTAACATATTTAAGTGATTAACATTGCAAGATCACAAGTTAATGTAGGAGCGAGGTAAGCCAAATGTGCATCGCTGGAACATTAATTACCGGCGTAACCGCCAGAATATTAAATGCAAGCATGTATTGTGATGTACAGGTGTCGAAAGTCAGTTTGTGGCATAGAGTTCCAAGCCTGTTGCACTCGGTCGCCTATACAAGGACGGTTAACGCTGATTGTGGATGAAACAGAAGTTGTCGTCCGATGATGTCGGACTGGACACGTGTCTGGTGATCGAGCAGACCAAGGCAACATAGCAACAATCTGCAGACCACGTTGGGTTACAACAACGGTATATGCGCGAGAGTAGTACTGTCGGAAAACACCTCCTGAAATACTGTTCATAAATGACAGCACAACAGATCGAATTACCAGATTGACGCACAAATTTGCAGTCAGGATGCGTAGGATAGCTACGAGAGTGCGCCTGCTGTCACAGAAAATCGCACCTCCGAACATGACTCCAGACGCAAGTCGAGTGTGTCTAGCGCGCAAACAGGTTGGCTGCAGGCCCTCAACTGCCCTTCTTGTAGCCAACAGACGGCCACCAATGGCGCCGAGTCGAGCTTTCCTTAGAAATTAGAATAGACTTCCACCCTGCCCTCCAATGAGCTCTCGCTTGACATCACTGAAGTCGCTAATGTTGGTGGTTTGGGATCAGTGGAATGCACGCTACAGGCCGTCTGGCTCGGAGTTGTCCTCCAAGTAACCGATTTGTAAGAGGTCGTTCTGTCACTGTGGTGCCAACTGCTGCTCAGATTCCTGCTGCAGATGCAGTCCGATGCGCCAGAGCCATACGCCGAACAAGATGGTCTTTCATCTCGGTAGTGCCACGTGGCCGTGCGCAACTCTTGACTTCTTGCGACCGTACACACCACCGCTGCCTGCAGTCATGAACAGTGACTACATTCCGGCCAAGTCTTTCTGCAATATCGCCAAAGGAACATCCATCTCTTCGTAGCCCTTTTACACGACGTCGTTCAAACACAGTGAGGTGTTGATAATGACGTCTTTGTTGCTTTAATGTCGTCCTTGACTAACATCAACTCACCACGTGCAATCTCAAAGCCAACTAACGCTCACGACCGTTACAGAGTGTATTTAAAGCAAACCTGATTTGCATCTCATAGTGGCATTACTAGCGCCACTCTTATGCAACTGTCGCGAACTTCGAATAGACACCATCTTTCAGATGTAGGAACACACCTGACAACTTTCGTTTACGTCGCACAACTCGTTCTTGGTGTTGCAATTGTTTTCCGTCAGTGTATTTCTTTATGATGTCTTTTTGCTTTTGCGACAATCACTAAAGCGCCCTTCTGCTTCCTTAAGTATTTTTATTTTGCGCCGAGTATTCTGCCCATTTTGAAGGAAGGCTCCTTAGCTTCTGGATTTTAATCTCACTGCCATCTTTCTGCGTTGCCATACAATGCAATATTCTACATGTACATCTACATTTGTACTCCGCAAGCCACCCAACGGTGTGTGGCGGAGGGCACTTTACATGCCACTGTCATTACCTCCCTTTCCTGTTCCAGTCGCGTATGGTTCGCGGGAAGAACGACTGTCGGAAAGCCTCTGTGCGCGCTCGAATCTCTCTAATTTTACATTCGTGAGGTATAAGCAGGGGGAAGCAATATATTCGATACCTCATCCAGAAACGCACCCTCTCGAAACCTGGACAGCAAGCTACATCGCGATGCAGAGCGCCTCTCTTGCAGAGTCTGCCACTTGAGTTTGCTAGACATCTCCGTAACGCTATCACGTTTACCAAATAACCCTGTGACGAAACGCGCCGCTCTTATTTGGATCTTCTCTATCTCCTCTGTCAACCCGACGTGGCACTGATCGCACACTAATGAGCAATACTCAAGTATATGTCGAACGAGTGCTTTGTAAGCCACCTCCTTCGTTGATGGACTACATTTTCTGAGGACTCTCCCAATGAATCTCAACCTGGCACCCGCCTTACCAACAATTAATTTGATATGATCATTCCACTTCAAATCGTCCCGTACGCATACTCCCAGATATTTTACAGAAGTAACTGCTACCAGTGTTTGTTCCGCTATCATATAATCACACAGTGAAGGATCCTTCTTTCTATGTATTCGTAATACATTACATTTGTCTATGTTAAGGGTCAATTGCCACTCCCTCCACTGCGGAATTTTTCCTTATGTGAGTGAGCAACGCAGAGAATGAGCTTTGAGCTTTTGCGTCATCGGACTCTTCCCTACATTCGGCTCGGAGCAACTCCGGGAACATTGCAACTAATCGCCCTCCGCAGCCATCTTAGCACAAATTTTATTGCTCACGGTACCGGAACAAAATTACCAGAGATTTTGGGTGTTTTTCGTAAAAGACAATGCCATTCAAAACAACTAATGAGAACCAATGCGGTCAGCGTGGAAGAGCAGTCTCTGTCGTCGCAGTCGTTGTCGTATACCATATGGAGGGCAGCGTCGTAAGAAAGCCACGTCGCTTCGGGAGACAGCGATTATTGAGCGCGCCAGGCAAGGCGAGGCCGTCGTCGACTCATTAGGGCCGGCAGCAGCTGCGCGCGGTGCCCTGCAGTGGCACGACCACCGCTGCTGCCCGCACGCGACGCCTGCCGCTGCGGCAGCCCGCCACGCACCTCTACTTTGCGCCTGCATCGATTATCTACGCAACTGTGTTACAGGAGTTGGATAAAAAGAACGAAACACCAAGAGAAATACACTACTGGCCATTAAAATTGCTACACCAAGAAGAAATGCAGATGATAAACAGGTATTCATTGGACAAATGTATTATACTAGAACTGACATGTGATTACCTTTTCACGCAATTTGGGTGCATAGATCCTGAGAAATAAGTACCCAGAACAACCACCTCTGGCCGTAATAACGGCCTTGATACGCCTGGGCATTGAGTCAAACAGAGCTTGGATGGCATGTACAGTTACAGAAGCCCATGCAGCTTCAACACGATACCACAGTTCATCATGAGTAGTGACTGGCGTATTGTGACGAGCCAGTTGCTCGGCCAGCATTGACCAGACGTTTTCAGTTGGTGAGAGATATGGAGAATGTGCTGGCCAGGGCAGCAGTCGAACATTATCTGTATCCAGAAAGGCCCGTACAGGACCTGCAACATGTGTTCGTGCATTATCCTGCTGAATTGTAGGGTTTCGCAGGGATCGAAAAAAAATGGTTCAAATGGCTCTGAGCACTATGGGACTCAACTGCTCTGGTCATAAGTCCCTTAGAACTTCGAACTACTTAAACCTGACTAACCTAAGGACATCACACACATCCATGCCCGAGGCAGGATTCGAACCTGCGACCGTAGCGGTCACGCGGTGCTAGACTGTAGCGCCTAGAACCGCACGGCCACTCCGGCTGGCGCAGGGATGGAATGAAGGGTAGAGCCACGGGTCGTAAAACACTGTTCAAAGTGCTGTCAATGCGAACAAGAGGTGACCGAGACGTGTAACCAATGGCATCTCATACCATCACGCCGGGTGATACGCCAGTATGGCGATGACGAGTACACGCTTCCAATGCGCGTTCACCGGGATGTCGCCAAACACGGATGCGACCATTATGATGCTGTAAACAGAACCTGGATTCATCCGAAAAAAATTAATTTTGACCATTCTTGCACCCAGGTTCGTCGTTGAGTACACCATCGCAGGCGCTCCTGTCTGTGATGCAACGTCAAGGGTAACCGCAGCCATGGTCTCTGAGCTGATAGACTATGCTGCTGCAGATATGTACGAGGCAGGTGAAATACCCTCAGGCTTTAACAAGAATGTAATAATACCAATTCCATAGAAAGCAGCTGATGACTAGTGTTAATATTACACTACTTTCAGTTTCATAAGTCATGGTTGCAGAATACTAACACAAAGTCTCTACAGAAGAGTGGAGAATCTGGCAGAAGCACACCTCTGGGAAGATCAGTTCGATTCCACTGAAATGTAGGAACGCGCGAGGCAATACTAACCCTACGACTTTTCTTAGAGACAAGTTATGGTAAGGAAAACCTACGTTTATAGCATTAGTAGATTCAGAGCAAGCTTTTACCCGTGTGACTATCCTGGCTGATAAAATCCATCCCATGGTCCAATGTTTGTTCTCCAATGGCGATGCTGAGTATCAAGACGACAGAGCCCCTCTTCACACTGCTCGCATCGTCCAGGACAGATTTTGTGAGCACGAAGGTGAATTGTCGCATCTCCGCTGGCCATGACAGTCATCCAGATATCAATGTTATTGAGCCTTTATGGTCTTCTTTGTATATAAGGGTGCGTGAACGCTGTCCATATCCATAATCGTTACATGAATTTGCCATTATTTTGCAGGAAATGTGTCGTAAGATTCCTTTGGAAATCACACAGGACCAGTATTTAATCCATTACGAAACGTTTGGAAGCTATTTTGAATGCTAACAGATTTCATGCGTCATACACTGAAGAGCCAAAGAAACTGGTAAACCTGCCTAATATCTTGGAGGGCCCCCGCGAGCACGCAGAAGTGCCACAGTGTGACGCGGCATGGACTCGACCAATGACTGAAGTAGTGCTGTAGGGAACTGACACCATGAATCCTGCAGGGCTGTCCATAAATCCGTAAGGGTATGAGGGGTGGAGAGCTCTTCTGAACAGCAGATAGAAGGGACATTGGGATTGGTGGAGAAAGTTTCTACAAAATAAGAGGAATGCTCCAGTTTGCAAGGCATCCCAGATACGCTCAATAATGTTCATGTCTGGGGAGTTTGGTGACCAGCGGAAGTGCTTAAACTCAGACAAGTATTCCTGAAGCCACTCTGTAGCAATTCTGGATTTATGGGGTGTCACATTGTACTGCTTGAATTGCCGAAGTCCGACGGAATGCACAATGGACATGAATGGATGCAGGTGATCACACAGGATGTTTATATACGTGTCACTTGTCCGAGTCGTATCTAAAAATGTCAGGGATCCCACATCGCCCCCCCCCCCCCCAACTGCACACGCACCACACCATTACAGAGCCTCCACCAGCTTGAACTCATGAGGTTGGTTCCACACCCGTACACGTCTATTCGCTCGATACAATTTGAAACGAGAATCTTTCGACCATGCAACATGTTTCCAGTCATCAATAGTCCAATATCGGTGTTGACGGGCACTGGCGAGGCGTAAAGCTTTGTGTCGTGCTGTCATCAAGGGTCCACAAGTGGGTCTTTGCCTCCTAAAGCCCATATTGATGATGTTTCGTTGAATGGTTCGCACACTGACACTTGTTGATGGCCCAGCATTGAAATCTGCATCAATTTGCGACAGGGTTGCACTTCTGTGACATTTAGCGATCCTCTTCTGTCGTCGTTGGTACCATTCTTGCAGGATCTTTTCCCGGGTGCAGCGATGTCGGAAATCTGATGTTTTACTGGATTGGTGATATTCACGGTACACTCGTGAAGTGGTCGTATAGGAAAATCCTCGCTTCATCGCTACCTCGGAGATGCTATGCCGCATCGCTCGTGCGCTGACTTTAATATCACATTCAGACTCGCTTAATTCTTGATAATCTTCCATTGTACCAGCAGTAACCGATCTAACAATTGCACCATGCACTTGTCTTGTAGAGGCGTTGCCGACCGCAGCGCCGTATTCTGTCCATTTTCACATCTCTGTATTTGAACACCCATGTCTATACCAGTTTCTTTGGCGCTTCACTGTATTGGGTACGGTAATGTTTCGTGTTTTTGGGGTATCGATATTTTTGTCCAATTCCTGTATTTCAGTTAACTACTTACAGTCAGTTAAGAATATTAGCAATTAAACTTACGAAATTAAACAGGATTCGTCATGTGCACACTATAAAAAATTTATAACGCAGTGAATTCGTGATTAACGCTATCACATTTTATAACATGTTTCGAACTATGTGATCATCATTAGAATTTCTGTCTTGTAGTGTATAAAACAAAACTTATTCCCAAGATAAAAACACAATTAAATTGCGTGATACACAAGCACTGAGGATCTTTAGTGTAGCTTTATCAATAGAATATAGGCCTACAGGTAGATCTTATTTATTTTATTTATTTAGCGTATGGCTAATACAGACATATCATAATATTAAATTATATATGCATATGCACATATTGACACCCAAGAAACTTAAATTTGTCTTTACAACTGAATATCCAGTCCTTCAATTCAGCGCGCCGCATCTAGAGTTGCTAGCAGGAAGTCCACTTGAGCACTGTGATACGCTCGAATCCTGCATTCACTGACAATCTGGTGAACAGTCTGGTATGGAGCCCCGCAGTCACAGGCTGGATTAGGCAGCTTCTTCCACTTAAAGAGAGCATCCCTGCGTCGGCCATCGCCGGTACGGATTCTGTTGAGAGTAGTCAAGGTCTGCGTGGTAGGTCGAATCCATTTGGAATTTTAGCACCTGAGAAGATGTTACGCAGGCGCACATCTGTCACTGCTTCCCACCGACCTTTCAATTCTTCGAGGGGTTTGAAATCCTTAGTAACCATGTCAGCAGCATCACACAGAGTTGGATGGCGTGATTTCAGTCTCTTACGATTTAAAAATGGCAGGTCGATATGCACGGGCAGGTTAGAATTCCTAGAGATCTTGTGGAATTCTCTCATAAGGGCAGTAAATCTGCGTAGATCAGGAGGCATTATACCGGTCAACAGTGGAAGCCAATAAACTGGAGTAGATCTGATTGGGCCAGATATTATGTGCATTTTCGTGTTCAGCTGGGTGTCAACAAGCCTTGTATGATGACTGTTCATCCAAACAGGTGCACAATCGGAATGAGATGTTCACTCTGCAGCGGAGTGTGCGCTGATATGAAACTTCCTGGCAGATTAAAACTGTGTGCCCGACCGAGACTCGAACTCGGGACCTTTGCCTTTCGCGGGCAAGTGCTCTACCATCTGAGCTACCGAAGCACGACTCACGCCCGGTACTCACAGCTTTACTTCTGCCAGTACCTCGTCTCCTACCTTCCAAACTTTACAGAAGCTCTCCTGCGAACCTTGCAGAACTGGCACTCCTGAAAGAAAGGATATTGCGGAGACATGGCTTAGCCACAGCCTGGGGGATGTTTCCAGAATGAGATTTTCACTCTGCAGCGGAGTGTGCGCTGGTATGAAAGGTTCGCAGGAGAGCTTCTGTAAAGTTTGGAAGGTAGGAGACGAGGTACTGGCAGAAGTAAAGCTGTGAGTACCGGGCGTGAGTCGTGCTTCGGTAGCTCAGATGGTAGAGCACTTGCCCGCGAAAGGCAAAGGTCCCGAGTTCGAGTCTCGGTCGGACACACAGTTTTAATCTGCCAGGAAGTTTCAGGTGCACAATACTCAGCATTTGACTACATCGAGCCCAGAGCTGAAGATCGCAGGGTGGTTGCCGCTACTCTTCCCGAGTACCGACGTATATCGACGTATTAAAGGAGCTCGAAGAGATCATCTCTCCGCACTGGGGTTGAAGAAAATGATTCGGAATTTCGAATGAACTGGCGATTCGGGAAATGCTCCTTAGAGAGGCCGATGGCCAATTGCACCACAGATTGTTGAAGAAGTTACTGTTGCCATGGCGGAGAATACTGGTCGCAATCTGAATTCTTCAAGCAGTCGACGAACTGTGTTACGGAAGTTGAATATTCCAGCGCCGTGAATACAGAATATCGTCATATCGAGCAACGTTTGTAACCTTGAATGTAAACATGGTACACAATTAACAAATGTTACTCTGTCGTGTGGCATGTGTTTCTTTCGAATGTATATTTGTTGTTTCCCTTCCACATGTCCTTACAAATGTTTCCGTGAAGTTTTGCTGTTTACGATCACTCGCTTTTCATGGGGCCCTCTCAAGTAGCGAAAGTTTAATTATAACCAACCTGTACAACTAGCAACCATGTAACGCGGCGTAAGACCAGGTGTCGTTAAAAGACCCTAAACGACAGGCGCCGGAACGAGCGTCACGCATTGTCAGTGACAATGGGTTTCAAAGCCGTCACAGACAGTTGCTGTCAATGAAGCAGAGCCGTCTTGCCTAGTTCCCAAGCGAATATAGTGAAGGGAAATGCGTGCAATTGACATTTGTAGTGGGGTACCTCGCAAAAGACTGTTACTCACAGCTGCTCCTCTTCATTAGTCCAATCTGCACTCAGAGTGGACAGTAGCTGACTTGATGCCCATAATGTGGTCCAATGAGTCGCCATTTTGTTTCTTTTCAAATGAGACAAGGTATCGACTAAACACAGGGCCCAAAGAGGTGTGAATCAAAAATGCGGAGAGTTAGTTCAGGGTGAAGATGATCGTTGACGTTTAGGGGATGTTTTCCTTACCACGACTTGGGACCAGTCATTCGTGAACATGAACCAGGATACGTTTCTTTGCATGGCCATCTTTCTGAGGAGGTGTTATATTCAATTATTATTTTTTCTTCTTAAGTTTACTGCAAAGCCAATAATAAATTAGGTGAACCAGGATATTTCGACATTCTCGGTAATCATCTTCATGATGACTATGCTGTGGACCCTCCTGCTTCCAGGATGACAACAGTCGTGTTAACAGGGCTGCATGCACACGTTCCCGGTTTGAAAAACGCTTGGATGCGCGCTACTGTGCTTCCACTGGTCCGCTGATTCATTCAATCGTAATCACATACACAATGTCTGGGGCTGTAACAGTGGCTGAATTATCCTACAGATAATACCACCCTCGTAGAAATAACGAAACGATTAGTCGCTACAGACGCACAGTATCACGTAAGGAAAGAGCAAAGTCATACAGCAGAAATCAACACTTTAGTTTTGCTCAGTTGTATTTAAGAAGCTCAACACAAGAATCTACTGTGTTATCTTCATCGTGGAAGTACGTCATTCGACTTCACATGTAAGACTGCGCCTAATATAAGCAGCGGGCGTTAACTTCTGTATTGGAAATATCGTCTGTCCAGATCACAACGTAGACACTTTTATTTAGACGTTGAAATTCTATCGATACAGCACGCACCACGTATCACTACGAAAATGTTGTGCACTACAGATTTGCCACAGATACTGTTTGTGGTTTGACGGGCTTGTGGCAACAACCGGAATATGATCATGATTTTAATAACACATCTGATTACCGAAAGGTCTACAATGTTCGTGCGAATAACTACCACCAATACCAGTCTCAGCTTCAGTGGGGAATGCTACGCACTATAGTATACGTTGGGTAGAAAATCAGATACTCGACCTCACCACTCACAGCAACAAAATAAAATATTCCAGTGTGTAACTCTACTACACGACAACCCACCTCGATAAGCGAGAGCGTAACAGAAATGATCTGCTCTTTTATATACAAAAAAAAAACGAGATGTCGTGCTCGATAATATCGTATGCCTAAATATATTTCCAATTCAAAACCACAACCAAATTACGTAGAACCAGCTAATTGCAGAGTGCTTATCTGCATTTTTAAATAATATTTATTTCACGCTGCAATTTCGTAGATATAAATTACTCTCTTGTTTAATAATCGTTATTAATCAGAGATGTGTAGCAACCACGCTACAACAGTATCGTTGCGTAACTTGAATACCAACGTATTACTCCGTTTCAAAATTCTCACACACTCAAAATAAGTAAATTATGTTTCTTTCAAGAATTAATTATCTTTTCCTTGAAATAAAGTTCTGGAGATAACGTCTGTCTTTTTTAACTTAGGAAATATGAAATAATTTCTCTCTTTGGAAATTAATAAATCTGAACTAATATTTCTATTTCTTTGGGAATTAATATCTTTGCTTTTTATAAAGTTGCAGGCTTTTCTTTATCCAATCTTTGACTTCCTTTTACGACTTTACGATATTTGCAAACTATTCGTTTTGCTGTAAGACTGAACTTTACTTTTAATATCTCTTTGAATATTAAACATTGAGCAAAGGTGTCTCGCGACATTATTTTTATTTTTAAAACAGCTGTTAGAAGTAGTTTATCTTGTAGCGAAACTGAAATAGATAGTTCCTGTGCGTTAGTATGGGTAGAGGTCATTCTTGGCAACCGGGATAAAATAACTGAATCGTTTTACCGACCTCCCAACTCAGATGATAGAATTTCTGAAAGTTTGAGTCTAATTTCAAACATGTACCGACTCATACAATTATAGTTGGTGATGACTTCAATTTGCCCACGATATGTTGGCGGAAATACATACTGAAATTCCGAGGTATGCATAAAACATCGTTCGAAATTGTGCTAATCGTATTCTCTGCAAATTATTTCGAACGTTTAGTTCTGAGCCCACTCGAACAGTAAACGGTGTAAAAACACACTTGGCCTCTTAGAACAAATAATCCTGAGCTAATGACGAGCATCAAAACGGATACAGGAATTAATAAACAAGGGCTGCCGTAGCAAGACTGAATATTGTAACTCCCAAATCCTCCAAAAACAAACGAAAAACATACGTATTCAAAAAAAAGATAAAAATTCACTTGACGCCTTTCTGAGAGACAAACTCCTCTCCTTTCAAATTTACAATGTACCTTTAAGTGTAGACCAGATGTAGGTTGCATTCAAACAAATAGTATCGACAGCAAATGAGAAAATGGTTCAAATGGCTCTGAGCACTATGGGGCTTAACATCTACGGTCATCAGTCCCCTAGAACTTAGAACTACTTAAACCTAACTAACCTAAGGACATCACACACATCCATGCCCCAGGCAGGATTCGAACCTGCGACCGTAGCAGTCGCGCGGCTCCGGACTGAGCGCCTAGAACCGCTAGACCACCGCGGCCGGCAGCAAATGAGAGATTTATACCAAATAAATTAACAGATGACGGGAGCTGATCTCCCTTGGTACACAAAACGGAGCAGAACACTGTTGCAGAAACAACGAAAAAAGCATGCCAAATTTAAACGAACGTAAAATCTCGTAGATTGTCAGTCTTTTACAGAAGCCTGAAATTTAGCGCGGGCTTCAATGAGAGATGCTTATGACAGTTTCCACGAAGGAACTTTGACTCGAAACCTGGCAGAAAACCCAAAGAGATTCTGGTCATATGGAAAGTATGCTAGCGGGAAGAGATAATCAATGCCATCTCTGCGCGATAGTAATGGAGATACTATCGAAGACAGTGCTGCTAAAGCAGAGTTACTAAACACAGTCTTCCGCAATTCCTTCACCAAAGAAAACGAAGTAAATATACCAGAATTAGAATCAAGAACAGCTGCCGCTATGATTAACTTAGAAGTAGGTATCCTCGGAGTAGTGAAGCAGCTTAAATCACTTAACAAAAGCGATTCTTCCGGCCCAGACTGTATACCAATTAGGTTTCTTTCATAGTATGCTGATGCAGTAGCTCCGTACTTATCAATCATATACAACTGCTCGCTCGACAAATGATCTGTACCCGAAGACTGGAAAGTTGCATAGGTCACACCTATATTCAAGAACGGCAGGAGGAGTAATCCACTGAATTACAAGTCCATATCATTAATGTCGAAATGCAGCAGTGTTTTGGAACATACGTTGTGTTCGAACGTTATGAATTACCTGGAAGAGAACAGTCTATTGACACACAGTCAACACGGATTTAGAAAACATCGTTCTTGTGAAACACAACTAACTCTTTACTCACACGAAGTGTTGAGTGCTATCGATAAGGGATTTCAAATTCATTCCGTATTTTTATATTTGCAGAAGGCTTTTGACATTGTACCTCACAAGCCGCTTGCAGTTAAACTGCTATGGAATATCGTCTCAATTATGTGACTGGATTCGTCATTTCCAGTCAGAGAGATCACAATTCGTAGTAACTGACGGATAGTCATCGAGTGAAACGGAAGTGATTTCTGGGGTTCCCCAAGGTAGTGTTATAAGCCCTCTGCTTTTTCTTTTATATTTAAACGATTCAGGAGACAATCTGAGCAGCCGTCTTAGGTCGTTTGCAAATGATGTTGTCGTTTATCGTTTAGTAAAATCATCGGAAGATCAAAAGAAATCGCAAAACGATTTAGAAAAGATATGTGCAATTTGCGAAAATTGCCGATTGACGCTAAATAACGAAAAGCGTGAGGTCATCTACATAAGTGCTAAAAGGAATCCGTTTAACTTGGTTACACGAAAAATCATTCATATCCAGAAGCCGTAAATTCAACTAAATACCCAGGAATTTCAATTACGAACAACTTGAATTGGAAAGAACACACAGAAAATGTAGTGGGGAAGGCGAACCAAAGACTGCGTTTTATTGGCAGAACACTTAGAAGAGACTGCCTACACTACGCTTGCCCGTCCTCTTTTTGAAGTATTGCTGCGCAGTATGGGATCCTTACCAGATAGGGTTAACGGAGTACATTGAGAAAGTTCAAAGAAGAGCAGCAAGTTTTGTATTATCGAGGAATAGAGGAGAGAGTGTCACTGATATGATACAGGTTTTTTGGTGGACGTCATTAAAATATCCATGTAGATGTAGATCCAGGTATAGAACTTGTTCTGTCTTTATTGCCTGTGTTCTTCCATGCACAGATACAAGTCAGCTTTGATTTTACGAGTGCTGATCAATCAAATAAACCACACTAAGTTGTAAAAAAGAAACCTGTGTGTCACCGCCACTTTTAAGCTGCTTGGACTTTAAAACAGACACGAAATTAATCCCACTCCAGGCATTGAATTTCCGCGGATTCACTACAATTGAAATTACTTAAAACACAGCAATCGCGACATAGGAGAGACAATGAGCGTGTCCTCAGTAACAATGGTTCTTACTTTGTCGTTTAGGTTTTTATAGGAAAAGCTACTAAATTCGAGACCACGTGTGCAAATCTCCAACTAACATAGACTGTTTCTCACTGTGTCACATACAACCGTAGGACGTCCGTTCGTCTAATTACAAAGATAACAATCCATGTATCTATAAACAGATTTCCAAACATTAATAAAAATACATCGCCGACCACTCTGAAACCGCTAAATAAGCGCTAACGCAATATCGCAAAGTCACTGTTTCGTAAGTGCTTGCTTTCACCTTTAAAACCACTAATACAACAAATCAGAGGCACTATTTGCTTAATGTGTGCCTTCTCCACCTTCAGATTAAAATAAAATCTTCCCATGATAACGTCGCTTATCTCCCACTATAAAATGGAAAATCTCCAATCTAACCGAGACACGGACCGCCTACAAAATAGTGGCTTTCAAGCTACACTTTGTTGAGTAATAGTTTTGGCATAAAATCACCAACCACGAGAAACCAGTTCTAAACTACAATATACCGTAGCCACTACTGCTAAGTCACATAAAATTCTAAGTTTCCAAACAAATCAATGACTTGACGCTCCTCGCCCCACAAAGTGAAATCAAAATTATTCGAAATCGGCGTAAATATCTTAGAAATCGGACTGATCTTAGTCTGGCTACCAACCAACAACGACTAACTGAATTTCTCATGGGGTAAATCGAGAACCATTTCCTGTGAACAAACATAGTACGCAAATTCTCCTTTTAGACAATAGTTTGTTTTCCTTTGGTGTTGTTGTAGTCTTTCGATGGCGAGCTGCGCCGTACGTGTTATCTTTGCCGCAAGTCGCAAGGGTAACGTTCGTTTCACAACACTTCCCGCAAACATGACGTCATTTTGACGACACACGCAATATCGACGACCACATGCTCTGCTGTCGCCTTTGTGACGAGGAAGAATATGAATGTTATTGCTTCTCGATTCACTCGCAGCAATTTAAGCTGTCCTCTTAGGTTCCTGCCTAACCACACACTCTGAAGTCACCACGTATTCGGAAAAAAAGATCCAAATATCTGTGTGAAGAACGTAAACTAACTTTATTGTAGCTCGTTTTAGTCGCAGCCTTTAAAGCTATACTCTTAGGTTTCCACCTCACCACACACTCTGAAATTGCTAAATATATATTTCATTCTTCGTTCTCAAATCAGACGCAATGTGTAGTGTCTGCTGTCCAGCACGATGTGTAGTTTGACAGCTCAATGTATAATTGGTTGTGGGCGCCAATACCTTCTACCGTTGTTCCGTTGAATTCCCTGTTGTGTGCTGGTCAGGTGAAGCGGGTTGTTGTCGGATCGACAATGGTTGGGCCGACTGCCTGTCTCACCTAAGCGAGCGTCAGTGTTTGAATTCCATGCCGACATTCGGAACTTCTGAGCGCCCTTGGGTGTACTGCCGTTTCTTGTTTGTTCTTGTTGTTTGTACTTGCATGGTTTCTAGCCGATTTTTAGATAAAGTTTGTTTTGCCCTTAATGTGTCAGATTGTTTGGGCCTTCAGCCTAATTTAAGAGCTGTTTTACGCAAAGCCTTTGGCATTTTTAAAACTAAAGTTATTGAGTCTTAAATGTTGGACCTTCAGCCGATTTTGAATTTAAGTTGTTTTGCTCTTAAAGTGTCAGATTCTTTGGGCCTTGAGCCTAATTAAGGACCTGTTTTAAGATAAGGCTTTGCCTTTTAAATTTCTGATTTTTGATGAGCTTTAAGTTATTGGCTTTCAGCAGTTTTTTTTTTTTAATTAAAGTGGTCTTGCCCTTAAGGCATGAGATTGTACGGCGCATTCAGCTGCTAATTAAGTTCTAAAACCAAAGCTATGTTTTTTAAAAACATGTCTTGGCTTTTGTAATGCTTGATCAGATAAAAGGTTGTATGTTCGAGTGTAATTGACAGCCGCTTATTTTGGCCCCTTCCCACAACTTAAACTACCTGTTCTGTCCTGCAGGTTTAGCAGGGCGTTTCAGCTCCCTTGCAATGGCGTACTGCAAATTATAAAACAAGCATTTTTCACGCTTAATTTCTAAATTATTGACAATAATAACCCACTCCTGAGAGAGCACCCTTATACGAAGCCATTAACCACCAATAAATCATTGTGTGATATTTTATTATAGCAATAATTATAATAAATCACTCCAAGAATGACGTGTTTTTGTAATTCTCCAGTACGCGCTCGTGAAGTCTTGTGAAAGGCCCGTATCGAACGCTAACTAAAGTCGATAGCCGACCAAGCGGTCGTCGATATTGCGTGCGACTTCAAAATGACGTCACCTTTGAGAGAAGTAGTGTGAAACGAGCGATACTGCAATTCGCAACTCTGCAGTCATCCGTGCGTAGTAAACACGCTGACTTTGAGAGGATTCTGTTGCTCAGATATTTTCAGGAGCAACTCTACAACATTTTACAAAAATACGTATAATAAAACTTTCCAAACAACTAATTAAACCGTAGTTTCTTTTCATAACAGCAAATTTTGATAATAAGATGACGCAAGACCTACTAGTAATGCCGATTTAGCAAAACACAAATTTTGGCCGCATTACACCATCTTCCCGAGAAGGTATTATATTCAATTATTGTTGTTTTTTTTTCGACTTAAGCTTACTACAAAGCTATTAATAAATGCGTTGAACCAGAATATTTCGACATTCACTGTGATCATCTTCTACATCTACATCTACGTTGACACTCCCTAAACCACTGTACTTTCCTTCACCACTCGCAAACACAGCGAGGGAAAAACGACTAATTTATATGCCTCCTTGTGAGCCCTAATTTCCGGTATCTTAGCTTTGTGGTCCTTATGCGCAGTGTATGTTGGCGGCTGTAGAATCGTTCGGCAGTCAGCTTCAAATGCCGATTCTCTAAATTTTCTCAATAGTGTTACTAAAAAAGAACGTTGCATTCCCTCCATAGATTCCCATTGAGTTCCCGAAGTATCTCCATAACACTTTCGTGTTGTTCAAACACACCGTTAACAAACTTAGCAGCCGCATCTGAATTACGTCGACGTCTTTCTTCAATCCTACCTAGTAGGATCCCAAACACTCGAGCAGTACTCAAGAATAGGTCGCACCAGCGTCCTATGCACGGCCTCCTATGCAGGCGAACGACTCTTTCCTAAAATTCTCCAAATAAACGGAAGTCAACCATTCACCTTCCCCTATCACAGGTCTCCAGTTCTCATATACTCATTCCACCTCACATCGCTTTGCAACATTACGTCCAGATATTTAAAGGACTTTACTGTGTTAAGCAAGACAGTACTAATGATGTATCCGAACATTACAGGTTTGATCTTCCTACTGATCCACATTAACTTACATTTTTGCACATTTAGGGCTAGATGCCATTCACTACAACAACTGAAAATTTTGTCTAAGTCGTCTTGTATCTTCCTACAGTCACTCAATTTCGACAATTCGTACACTACGGCATGATCAGCAAACAACCGCAGACTGCTGCCCGCCCTATCTGCCAAAACATTTACGTGTGTAGAAAACAACAGCGGTCCTGTCAAACTTAAGTCGGGCACTCCTGGTGACACCCCTGTCTCTAACACTCGCCGTCGAGGACAGCATACTGGGTTCTATTATTTAAGAAGTCTTCGAGCCACTCACATCTCTGTGAAGTAATGCCATATGCTCGTACCTTTGTTAACAGCCTGCAATGGGGCACCGTGTCAAATACTCTCCGGAAATCAAGGAATATGGAGACTGCCTGTTGCCCTTCATCCATAGTTCTTATTATATTATGTGAGAAAAGGACAAACTCAGTTCCGCATGAGTGATGCTTTCTAAAACCATGCTGATTCGTAGACGCAAGCTTCCCAGTCTCAAGGAAGTTTATTATATTCGAACTGAGAATATTTTCAAGGATTCTCCAGCAGTCGGTACACTATAGCCAACAGTATACTATAGTCAACTGCGCTTTCTTCCAGTCGCTTGGTACTTTGTGTTGGCCGAGAGATCCACGGTAAATGCATGCCAGGTAAGGAGCCAATGCCGTTGAGTTCTCTTAGTAACATCGATTGGAATTCCATCCGAACTGGATGATTCATTTGCTTTCAAATCTTTCAGTTGTTTCTCTATGTCAGGTACTCTTATTACTATGTCGTCCATACGGGAGTCTGTCCGATAGTCAAATGACGGTATGTTTGTACAATTCTCCCTTGTGAAATATTTCTCGAATGTGGAATTTAAAACTTCGTCTTTCGTTTTGCTATCTTCAACTGCCACACTAGACTGGTCAACAAGGGACTGAGTGGAAGCCTTCGACCCACTTAGTGATTTTACATACGACCCAAATTTTCTTGGGATCTGTGCCAGATATTTTGCTAAGGTGTGACGATGGTAGTTGTTGTATGCTTCGCGCATAGCTGTTTTCATAGACACAGGAATCCCCACTAACCTTTGCTTGTCGTCATTTATGCGGTCCGTTTTAAACCGAGAGCGCAACAGCCTCCGCTTCCTCAGTATCCGCCGAATTTCGTTATTAAACCATGATGGGTTTTTAACATCCTTTATTCACTTAGTAGGCACATAGATAAAAATCTCCAGACCACGATTTCCAATCTGCTTAAACTACGAGTATGCCCATAATTCCTCTACATCCATCTCACTGGAACTAAGTGACGCCAATTCATTGTACAAGTGAGATGTTAATAAGTGCTTCTCTGGTCTAGCAGAAACTCTCTCCTAGCCTTCTGACTGATTCATTAACTTTCGTAATCATAGTTGCTATAATGACATCACGATCGCTAATCCACGTTTCTATACTAACATTGTCCATAAAGTCTGGTCTATTTGTAGCTACAAGGTGTAACATATTTCCATTGCGTGTTGGCTGCCGTGCTGACTGCTCAGTACAGTTTTGAGAAAACGTGTTCAAAAGTACTTCGCAGAACTGTCTGTACCCCTCGCTATGAATCCGTAGACATCCCAGCCTATAATCGGTAGGTTAAAGTCGCCTCCAACCAGTATTGCGTGACCTGGGTATTTGTGCGCTATTGCCCGTAGACTTTCTTTGGATGACTCTAGAACTGTCACAGCTGAATCGGGTGGCCGGTAAAAACATCCAACAAATTAACTTGATTTCACCTACACTGTTATACTCAACCAGATGACTTCACTGTCAGGTTTAACTTCGACCTCGATACTGACATCAAATGTGCGGCTGGTCCCGGCGGAGGTT
The DNA here is from genome assembly GCF_021461395.2 of Schistocerca americana. Lineage (NCBI taxonomy): Eukaryota > Metazoa > Arthropoda > Insecta > Orthoptera > Acrididae > Schistocerca > Schistocerca americana. The sequence continues at coordinate 650,166,073 of NC_060122.1, forward strand.
CGAGTCTTCCCTCGGGCATGGGTGTGTGTGTTTGTCCTTAGGATAATTTAGGTTAAGTAGTATGTAACCTTAGGGACTGATGACCTTAGCAGTTAAGTCCCATAAGATTTCACACACATTTGAACATTTTGAACCGATATCAATAGAGACAATATTTTCGTCAGCTGCAATGAACACTCCCCCTCCTATGGCCTCTAATTTGTCTTTCTCATATACGTTCCACGACTCGCTAAGTATCTCAGAGCTTCCACTTAGGATTTGTGCCAGCTCTCAGTCCCAGGAATAATTTAAGCGCGAGAACTTTCCTGGAGGGCAGTAAATTCGAGAACTTTATTACGAATACTTCGACAGTTTACTAATAAAGTTGTGACAGTCAAAATGTCTTTATTCTTAATGCCATTTGACTTCCCTTGCTGCATATCGACAGGCGAGTGTTCTTTAGAGCACCTCAAACTGCTGCCTAGCCCAATAAACTCCCCGAGTAGCTGCTTCCTTTGTGAACTGCACTCCTAACTTATCAAGAGGAGTCCTACAAATCACCACACGATAACGCAGGCCTAGAAATCTGCAGCCAAGACCATCACAGAGTCGAAGAAGCCTTTTGTCGAGGCCCTCCACTCTGCTCGAAACCAAAGGAACCCTACTTGCATCCCACGTGCTAGGCCAACCGTCTGTAGGAACTGAGGATCGCCTCAGAACCTATGCGCCATGCATCATTGGTGCCGACGTGGGCCACAACATGCAGACGACTCTACCCTGCACGCTCGATAGCCACAGACAAGGCTGTCTCCACATCTCGGATGAGGCCCCCTGACAGGCGTATCGAGTGCCAATTGGCTTTCTTTCCAGCCCTGAATGCTATCTGCCTTTGGGGCTCCACAACGGACCTGACGGTGGAGCTCCCAATAACTAGTAAACCCCTCCTCCGGTGTGGCTGCTTGGACCCTGCTGAAGAAGCAGCCACCTGTCCAATCACAGGGTGAATGGGTGAGGCTAGGCGACCAGTCTCCACATTGGCCTCCACCTCGAGCGAAAGTAAAGCGTTAGCACCCGCCACTCACCCTGCTCTGAGGGCGGATCCGCCGCGTTGGATGCACTAGGAGGTGGCTCAGAAGCAGAACCCGTGGGCAGAACAAGCGACACCTGAGGTGTCCCATGCAATGCACCAGATTCTCCGCCACCACTACACCCCAAGGCAGCAGCATGGAGGTGACTGACCATAGCCAAAAGCACATTCAGTTGTCTGCGAACTGTGGCCAGCTCCTCCTGCATCCGCACACAACATCCACACATCCTAGCTATTCTAGCAAGACTAACTGAAAAAGTGAACTATGAAAGCAGACAGTCCTAGATAAGTAACTCGCTACCCTCCTGATGTATCACCAATGGATGCTGATGCTTAAAGGGCTATGTAGCTGGCTTTTCTGTGAGCAACTATTGCACTACAAACTGCATGAATTTACATTTATAGAAACGCGAGATTTAACCTCTTAAACAGAGAAAGACGCAGGAAATTTAATAAATATACTACGTCGGCACACAGAAAAAGATAGTCACTTAACTTGCCGCTCTCTAGACGTATATCGGCCAATAGCTGGAGCCTTCTTGGCTTACTGAACGAACTGACGATTGCTTTCAAAACAAAACAAATGAGCAACTACTGCACTACAGACTGAATGAATTTACACTTACATCTTCATGATAACTATACAGTGGACCCTCGCGTCTTCCAAGATGACAACAGTCGTGTTAACAGGGCTGCATACATGCGTTCCCGGTTTTAATCACGCTTGGGCACCCTATCGCGATTCCAATGGTCCGCTGATTGATTAGATCGTAATTTCATCCAAGATATCTGAGACTGTTTGTAACAATGGCTGAAACGTGGTAGGAAGCATCCCCACAGTGTGGTAGCCCTAAGTGATCTAATCGCAAATGAAAGGATTCACCCACGTATAACATACCTGAAGAGACTTGTGAACTGTCTTCCTCACTGGATATACGCTGTTATCACCGCTGGAGTTGATAACACACGACATTAGCGTGATAGCTCCTGAGAATGACTAACTTTTTTTGTTTGCCCTGCTTATAGATGTTAAGGCTTCCATGACCAGATAAAAATTTATGGATGTTGGATCGCACTTGTTTTAGTGTTTCATAATGTAGCCTAATACCTAACAACATTTTTTTTTTCAAAGTGAATACACTGAATTAAACAGTCACTGGTTTAAATACAATTTTCTTATCAATATAAATTTGTACGCAAGATTAAACATTATGAAGTGAATACGTTAATCATCTTACAAACTAGTCAGTACTGTGAACAGCAAGAATAAGTAAGACAATGACTATACTTATTGCGTCCCATTGGGAGGGCTTTGGGCTCTACGGGAGGGGTCAGGGATTTTCTCTGCCTCGTGGTGACTGGGTGTTGTGTGATGTCCTTAGGTTAGTTAGGTTTAAGTAGTTCTAAGTTCTAGGGGAGTAATGACCATAGATGTTAAGTCCCATAGTACTCAGAGCCATTTGAACATTTGAACCATTTTTGGGTTCTACGGCAGATATTATTCATTGAAAAATACTGGCAATGGAAAAAGCTTTAATATGATATTTGTTCTGATTTCTGTATATCTGTGTCTGTGCGTGTGTTGTGGATGGCTTCCAGACTACACCTTAGTGTTCGAATATGGAGCGATGTTCAGATGCAGATCCACAATACACAACGGCCAAGATAGGGTTTGAAGGGGGATCCACTATGTGTTACGTCCGGTGACGTGTTCTGTATCCGAAGGTAGATCAGCCAGCGGGAGGACTGAGTCATCACATCCATCCGCGACCCATACAGAAAACAGAGGAAATGTATTGCAATTGTTGAGCATATGGTTTGGAAGTGATCGGGTGTATTAGAGTACAGTGCTCTAGTATACTGTCCGAGCAGAAACATAGTGCATTTGCGCTAGGTGTTGACAGCTGTGTTATATTTACAAGCAATTTCAGAAAACTTGGTGAGAAATGATGTCATAATCGTATGGGCAGAAGAGACATAAAATCGATAAAATAACGAAAATTGGCGGAAAATACGTATAAATCTAGGAAAAATACGCTAAAATGAGAGGAAATTGAAGGTAACGAGATAGTACTTGCATGTCTTCTGCTTGGTGCAGGAAAATTCTTGTCCTTGGGAACGAGTATGTAACAGCAAGAGGAATACGAGAAAAAGTTGACGTGGAGGTAGCGGAAATCAGTTAACAGTCATTTTTCGTCCACAGTGCTAAGACGGCTGGAATGGAATGTCCAACGTGGATGATCACCAAATGTAGAGTAATAAATTTATAAAGGGTGGTCCATTGATAGTGACCGGGCCAAATACCTCACGAAATAAGCGTCAAACGAAAAAAACTACAAAGAACGAAACTTGTCTAGCTTGAAGGGGGAAACCAGATGGCGCTATGGTTGGCCCGCTAGATGACGCTGCCATAGGTCAAACGGATATCAACTGCGTTTTTTTTAAATAGGATCCCCCATTTTTTATTACATATTCGTGTAGTACGTAAAGAAATATGAATGTTTTAGTTGGACCACTTTTTTCGCTTTGTGACCTCAGATGATACGTTGGATAGTGCTCAGAGCCATTTCAAAGTGTGTAAGGTATAGTGACTGGCGACACATTCTCTCTTGGTTCTTGTTAAATTTCCACTGTGCTCACGAAAAGTGACTGAATTTTCTTGAGCAGTCGTTTGACGAAACTACCTCGCTGTAGCAATGCGTGGGGGGATCTTGGACGGCTACTAACCAGATTGGCGTCTGGGTCAGTGAGCGGAGGTCTGCACTAAACGCTTGCCCCTGAATACTGCATGAGGACAGACATCGACCGGACACGGACAGCGCCGCGGAGGCCCCACGTAACGCGATTTAGCAGGGACGGCGGTCGGCGGGCCACCGCCTGTCGTGGGCGCTGTCTCGCCGACGCGACCCTATTCCCGTGGAAGTGGCCTGTGACCAGCGGGGGCCAGACAGACCGCCAGGGCAGAGCAGCTCGGTACACACGGAGCGCAATTACCGGAGCTCTCCGTATATAATCTGTTGTGTTGCCTGTCATCTCCTTCTCCTGCCACACAAGTGAGTAGTACAGGCAGAAATACTGAATTCAGTGTTCCGAAACTGTTTCACTGCGGAAAATCGTAACACGGTCCCTGACTTCAGCCGTCGCACGGACGCCAAAATGGAAAATATTGAAATAAACGATATCGGAATTGAAAAACAACTGCTATCACTTAGTAGCGGAAAAGCATCCGGACCGGACGAGATACCCTTAAGATTCTACAGTGATTATGCTAAAGAACTTGCCCCCTTTCTATCAGCAATTTATCGTAGATCGCTGGAAGAACGTAAAGTACCTAGCGACTGGAAGAAAGCGCAGGTCGTTCCCATTTTCAAGAAGGGTCATAAATCAGATGCGAATAATTATAGGCCTATTTCGCTTACGTCAATCTGTTGTAGAATAATGGAACATGTTTTGTGTTCTCGTATTATGACGTTCTTAGATAATACAAATCTCCTTCATCATTACCAACATGGATTCCGCAAACAGAGATCGTGTGAAACTCAGCTCGCCCTATTTGCCCAAGAAATTCACAGTGCCGTAGACACTGGCGAGCAGATTGATGCCGTATTCCTGGACTTCAGGAAGGCATTTGATACGGTTCCGCACTTACGTTTAGTGAAAAAAATACGAGCTTACGGAATATCGGACCAGGTTTGTGATTGGATTCAGGATTTCCTAGAAGAAAGAACACAACATGTCATTCTTAACGGTTCAAAATCTGCAGATGTAGAGGTAATTTCGGGAGTACCGCAGGGAAGCGTGATAGGACCTTTATTGTTTACAATATACATAAATGACTTAGTTGACAACATCGGTAGCTCCGTGAGGCTATTTGCAGATGACACGGTTGTCTACGAGAAAGTAGCAACATCAGAAGACTCGTACGTACTCCAGGAGGACCTGCAGAGGATTAATGCATGGTGCGACAGCTGGCAGCTTTCCCTAAACGTAGATAAATGTAATATAATGCGCATACATAGGGGCAGAAATCCATTCCAGTACGATTATGCCATAGGTGGTAAATCATTGGAAGCGGTAACGACCGTAAAATACTTAGGAGTTACTATCCGGAGCGATCTGAAGTGGAATGATCACATAAAACAAATAGTGGGAAAAGCAGGCGCCAGGTTGAGATTCATAGGAAGAATTCTAAGAAAATGTGACTCATCGACGAAAGAAGTAGCTTACAAAACGCTTGTTCGTCCGATTCTTGAGTATTGCTCATCAGTATGGGACCCTTACCAGGTTGGATTAATAGAAGAGATAGACATGATCCAGCGAAAAGCAGCGCGATTCGTCATGGGGACATTTAGTCAGCGCGAGAGCGTTACGGAGATGCTGAACAAGCTCCAGTGGCGGACACTTCAAGAAAGGCGTTACGCAATACGGAGAGGTTTATTATCGAAATTACGAGAGAGCACATTCCGGGAAGAGATGGGCAACATATTACTACCGCCCACATATATCTCGCGTAATGATCACAACGAAAAGATCCGAGAAATTAGAGCAAATACGGAGACTTACAAGCAGTCGTTCTTCCCACGCACAATTCGTGAATGGAACAGGGAAGGGGGGATCAGATAGTGGTACAATAAGTACCCTCCGCCACACACCGTAAGGTGGCTCGCGGAGTATAGATGTAGATGTAGATGTAGATGTACAGGGCTGCTACGTTCGCGATATACACTATCTGATCAAAAATATATAGACAACCCTATGTAGTGCGGAACTGACCACGTCACGTGAGACTGATCTGCAAACGTAAAAGAAGGCGGGGAGTATTGTTTAGTAAGAAGAGAAAGAATAACAGCAGAATGGGTCGGTCAGGAGATTTACTTCGCTCGTGAACTAGTCGTTGGGTGTCGCTGAGTAACAAATCTACGAGCCATTTTAACCCTTGTAGTGCTGCCCAAGTCGACTGTCAGTGATGTGTTTGTGAATGGAAACGCTAAGTAACAATCACAGCTAAACCAAGATCAAGCAGATCCGTGTACTAGAGGGGCGGGAACATCGAATATTGCGACAGTTGGTTGTAAAAAGATCGTATGAAATCGCTAGTGAGTTCCAAACTGTTACCAGCAGTGTCGCTAACGCAATTACTGTGCATAAGGAGCAAAACAGAGTGGGGGTTCAAAGGTCGAGCAGCTTCTCATAAGCCACATATTTATGTAGTCAATGCTAAAAGGACACTTGAGGTGGTGAAGAGAACGACTTCATTGGATAGAGCATGACTGGAATCGAGTCAGCTTCCCGCTGTGGCCGAGCGGTTCTAGGCGCTTCAGTCTGGAACCGCGCTGCTGCTACGGTCGCAAGCTCGAATCCTGCCTCGGGCATGGATGTGTGTGATGTCCTTAGGTTAGTTCGGCTTACGTAGTTCTAAGTCTAGGGGACTGATGACCTCAGATGTTAAGTCCCATAGTGCTTAGAGCCATTTGAACCATTTTGAAACGAGTCATTTGGAGTGAATCGCGCTGTAACCTGTGGCAATCCGATGGAAGGTTTTGGGTTTGACGAATGCCTGGAAGCTGTTCAAAAGATGGTTCAAATGGCTCTGAGCACTATGGGACTTAACATCTGAGGTCATCAGTCCCCTAGAACTTACAACTACTTACACCTAACTAACGTAAGGACATCACACACATCCATGGCCGAGGCAGCATTCGAACCTGCGACCGTAGCGGTCGCGCGGTTCCAGGCTTAAGCTCCTAGAACCGGTCGGCCACTGGGGCCGGCCCTGGAAGATGTTGACTGGCATCGTGTGCAGTTCCAACTGCGAATTACAAAGGATGTGGTGTTACAGTTTATGAGTGTTTTTCGCGGTTAGGGTGTGATCCCCTTATTGCGCTTGAGAAAACATGGAATTCGGAAGGATATGAAAACATTTTACAACACTGCATACAGCGTATGGGTCAGGAACAATTCGTAGATGATGACTGTATTAGCATCACAGCATGTGGAGAATATTATTCCGGAAATGGACCGGCTTGCCCAAATTCCCGACCTGAGGGAACCAATTACGTGGGCGTGCTGAAAAATTATGCCTTCGAATTTTTTATGTGAAACTCTGAAACTTTTTTAAATAAAACAAATGTTATCAAAAATTCTATATCTCCAGTCTTCACGTTTACACATATATTTCGAAACATAGTCACACCGGCGACGCACACATAACTCCTAACGAGAGACCAGTTTGTAGATACCGTCACTGTAGACTGTTTGACTTCGTTGACGGAGGCACAACCTCTACTTGCACAGCTTCATCACTATCAAAGTGAAATCCTCGAAGTGCTCCTTAAGTTTTAGAAACAGATGGAAATCTAATGGGGCCAAGTCTGTAAGTAGGCTGTTTAGGTTCTTATGTTGGTAACGCCACGTAGCGCTCTGTATGAAAATCACTGAGTGTGCTGTGTGCAGTCTGTGGTTGGTTGGCATTGTTGGAATATTCGCTTGTGTAATGTTGGGCAGTTGGATATGAACAGCGCTTAGCCTTGGGCAGTTGGAGGTGAGCCGTCAGCAGTGGTGGAAGTGGGGAGAGAGATGCCAGAGTTTTGAGAGGTTACTGTGAGCGGACGATCTGGACATGTGTGCGCCAGAAAAAGGAAATTTGTAAAGATGGGTGTATGAATCGATATATATATATATATATATATATATATATATATATATATATATATATATATATATATATACTCCTGGAAATGGAAAAAAGAACACATTGACACCGGTGTGTCAGACCCACCATACTTGCTCCGGACACTGCGAGAGGGCTGTACAAGCAATGATCACACGCACGGCACAGCGGACACACCAGGAACCGCGGTGTTGGCCGTCGAATGGCGCTAGCTGCGCAGCATTTGTGCACCGCCGCCGTCAGTGTCAGCCAGTTTGCCGTGGCATACGGAGCTTCATCGCAGTCTTTAACACTGGTAGCATGCCGCGACAGCGTGGACGTGAACCGTATGTGCAGTTGACGGACTTTGAGCGAGGGCGTATAGTGGGCATGCGGGAGGCCGGGTGGACGTACCGCCGAATTGCTCAACACGTGGGGCGTGAGGTCTCCACAGTACATCGATGTTGTCGCCAGTGGTCGGCGGAAGGTGCACGTGCCCGTCGACCTGGGACCGGACCACAGCGACGCACGGATGCACGCCAAGACCGTAGGATCCTACGCAGTGCCGTAGGGGACCGCACCGCCACTTCCCAGCAAATTAGGGACACTGTTGCTCCTGGGGTATCGGCGAGGACCATTCGCAACCGTCTCCATGAAGCTGGGCTACGGTCCCGCACACCGTTAGGCCGTCTTCCGCTCACGCCCCAACATCGTGCAGCTCGCCTCCAGTGGTGTCGCGACAGGCGTGAATGGAGGGACGAATGGAGACGCGTCGTCTTCAGCGATGAGAGTCGCTTCTGCCTTGGTGCCAATGATGGTCGTATGCGTGTTTGGCGCCGTGCAGGTGAGCGCCACAATCAGGACTGCATACGACCGAGGCACACAGGGCCAACACCCGGCATCATGGTGTGGGGAGCGATCTCCTACACTGGCCGCACACCACTGGTGATCGTCGAGGGGACACTGAATAGTGCACGGTACATCCAAACCATCATCGAACCCATCGTTCTACCATTCCTAGACCGGCAAGGGAACTTGCTGTTCCAACAGGACGATGCACGTCCGTATGTATCCCGTGCCACCCAACGTGCTCTAGAACGTGTAAGTCAACTGCCCTGGCCAGCAAGATCTCCGGATCTGTCCCCCATTGAGCATGTTTGGGACTGGATGAAGCGTCGTCTCACGCGGTCTGCACGTCCAGCACGAACGCTGGTCCAACTGAGGCGCCAGGTGGAAATGGCATGGCAAGCCGTTCCACAGGACTACATCCAGCATCTCTACGATCGTCTCCATGGGAGAATAGCAGCCTGCATTGCTGCGAAAGGTGGATATACACTGTACTAGTGCCGACATTGTGCATGCTCTGTTGCCTGTGTCTATGTGCCTGTGGTTCTGTCAGTGTGATCATGTGATGTATCTGACCCCAGGAATGTGTCAATAAAGTTTCCCCTTCCTGGGACAATGAATTCACGGTGTTCTTATTTCAATTTCCAGGAGTGTATATATATATATATATATATATATATATATATATATATATATATATGATGACTTTTGAACATTATTAAGGTAAATACATTGTTTATTGTCTATCAAAATCTTTCATTCGCTAACTATGCCTATCAGTAGTTAGTGCCTGCAGTAGTTAGAATTCTTCATTTAGCTGGCAGTATTGGCGCTGGCTGTACTGCAGTAGTTCGAGTAACGAAGATTTTTGTGAGGTAAGTGTTTCATGAAAGGTATAGGTTATTGTTAGTCAGGGCCATTCTTTTGTGGGGATTACTGAAAGTCAGATTGCGTTGCGCTAAAATATTGTGCGTCAGTTTAGAAATTATCAGAATAAGTAAAGAGAGAAATGTCTGAGTACGTTGAGTTTTGCACAGCTGCTTGAAAATCAAATAACGCAAGAGTTTTTTCCAGCACAGTCATTCATAATGTTTCAAAGGGGACTTTTCAAGTCTTGACCGTAGGTAGGATGGTCGATGACAGTGAACCCAAGACTTCACGTTACAGATGTCGCAGCGCTCGTGTATGGTCATGCTGAAGGAGAGTGTGCTCCATGTGTGGAGGAATTCTTCGAATTCGAAACTCGTTTGCAGCACGCTATTTCTCACAGATCGGCATAGTTGTTACACACCGACATGTTACACGCTTCAATTCGAAGCCCCCTAGTGGCAGAGGGCTGCAACTATGTAGACATGGAGACTAAAGATGTAGAGTGTTAACAACATTTGTTTTATTTGAAAAGCCTTAGGAGTTTCCACATACAAAAAATTCGAAGGCATTACTAGTACGACGACATCGCGCCAGACACCACCTTCCAAGATCACTATCTTCTCTTGTTTCAACCCTTAGGCAAGAATGGGCTACCATTGTGCAACAGATAATCAGACAGCTCATTGAATACGTCCCAGGCAGAATTCAAGTCGACATAAAGGTGAAGGATGGACACGCCGCATATTAATATCCACTAAAAGTGTCCGGATACTTTTGCCAGATAGTGTACACGTGCAAAGTGAACCCGTGCAAGGTGAACCCGAACTACAATGACAAGATTTCGAACATTGTTCTGCGATTTTTTCTGAGTATTTTTAACCTGTGAACAGCCGTAACATTACACATACATATATACTCCGGTAATTACTGCCAAGTGCTTGCCAAACAGTATTTATCAAGCTATCACAAATTAAAGTTTCTTCCTGTTCCAGTCGCGAATGGAGAGTGGCAAGAATTACTGTTGGTGGTGTAATTCGTCTGCTTTCGGTTTCGCGTCCCTACAGGAACCATAGTTTGAAGAATACTCGTTGTAAGAAAAACAAAAAGGAGTTACGCAAATTGGTCACAAATCGATATTCATTCAGGTATCGGCGAAAAGTGTAAAATGGTAAAATTTGGTCGTCAATGGATGAAGGCGTGACGCTGCATCACACACACTCACTACGCAGCTGGCAAGGATAATAAACAGGGACATCTCGACACCAAGGCATAAAGTCTTCGCGAATTTCGTTCCGTGTACTCTGTTGGACAATAAGTAGGCCTTGCAGACAAGCGCATGAACAATATACGCGGATGTCAACATTTGGGAGAGGACATGTAGTTAGGCTCAAAGAAGCCGGTTGAAGTAATCGGTGAACCGCTTGACATTTGAATAGGGGCGATGCCACCATTCGATGTTGTTGGCAGGAATGGGTAAACCATGGTCGAACAGCGTCAAGAAGGAAGCGTTCGATGTAGGGAAACGACAAATCTTCAATTAATACGGTTTCTTGAAACTTCCTAAATAGACTGAATTAAACTGGAAGCTGTCTGCCGTCATAAACAAATGTAAAGTATTGTGCACAAGCGAATGATCAGTTACTGGGAAAAGTAAAAACCTGTAAATAAGCAGACGTATGCTGAGGGGCAGGCCTAAGCCGAAACGATCAGACAAAACTATAAAGAAAGCAGTTGTCAGGATAACATTAACTGGAAGGTTCCTAATGATGTGTAATTTTACCACCAAAGGAGTAGCGTACAATACCATCATTCGGTCAACTTCCTCCTGTTGCTTCTCAGTCTGCGTCCCCTACGAGATAAGATCGATAGAGGAGACGCAAAAGACCCGAACCAATTCGGCTTCTTTCGTCACAGGTTGAGTAATAAATGCGAGAGGATCACGGACATGTTCATCACACTCCAGCAGCAGACGCTAAAAGAAAAACGTTGTATACTACGGCTAGGATTACTCTTAAAATTACAAGAACGAATGGGGAAAACAGAGAAATTAGAGCTGATACGGAGACTTAATGGTAGCCCTGTGCACAATCGTCAGCTGGAATTGTGTACGGGGCAGGGGGAGGTGGGGGGGGGGGGGGGCTGGAAAGAGGAGAAATAATAAAGATACCTGAAGTTGTTTAAATAATAATATTTCCGCCATTTTACTGGGGATTTCTTTATTTTACATTATTATCATGATATCGAGTGCAACACTGTAAAAAGTATCTACAAAAATCCACGGAAAACAAGAAGGACCGAAATTGATCATCATTATGGAGTTCGAATGTAAGATTAAAAATGATGGAAATCATATTACTTACATGTTGGGTATAAGATGCGTTCGTAGCATGGAATGTCCTATTCGCAACCGGTATATTCCATTCACCACAATATCAGTCACAGTTCTGCATACATTTTTACACCATAGTACACAACATAATATACTGGTTTAAATGAGAAACACCCATACATCATCGCAATATAGAACAATTACAAGCGTGAGATAACACAACCATTTGTCGAATCTTATTTCAAAATGGATCGAAGCGTCGTACGTAAACATGGTAACAGAATTAGGAAAGTCTGCCATTACTGTATTATGATCAATGTAAGGTAGTAAATGCACAGTTTATACGAATTCGGGAATAAGGCGTGTGGCAGTGGTGCTAGGGAGATGGTAGGAAAGTTATCAGTGAGCTAAAGGTAGAACTATTAAATGGTTAAAAGGGAAAATGGGAAGTGAGGAAGGGATGACAAGGAATGTGGGAGGTATCCTCTAAGTGGTGGCCAGTGAAATGGAAGCTAACGATAGGGGAAGGTAGATGGAGGGGAGGGGGATGAAGGAGGGGCAAAAGCGTCAGCTACAGGATAATAAAGTGAAGCAGTAATTACAGGAGGTGGAACTAATAGATAAGCACAGCACTGTTTTCAGGATGTAAAATTAGCAACGGCTGATGGAAATAAGGGGGGGGGGGGGGGAGAGGGTGGCGCAGAAAGATAAAGGAGGGAACTTAAGACTATATCAAGTGTGCTTGTGTATAAAAAATATACACCAAATGCCATGTGACACAGGGAATGGTCTTTTTGGTTACGTTGTACAATCACTGAAGGCATAAAATATGAAAAGGAATTAAAATTACTTTAATTAAACTAAATACACAAGTTACATTGCTCATGAAGAGATTAAACTTGCTTTATTCAGACCAAGAAAAAGTACAAAATACATATCCCGAATAACACACTAAGCCATAGCTTATGTGTAGGCATAGGGAGGGGTGGGGAGGAGTGGGGGGGGGAAGGTGGAGGGCGAGTAATGGGTAGCATTATGGGGGAACGTTATAGAATATGGGATGTATCGCCAGGCATAAATTAAACAGAATAATGATTGGGGTTCAGCTAGGGAGTAACGTGATGAAAAAATAATGTATTACAAGAAAGTATAAAATTACGTAGTTCATGTAATAACATAACTCATAAATTCCAAAGCGTGGAAGCTCATCGCAAATATGAAAACATTAAAATATGATACGTCGGGCCATAATCTATGAGATAAGTTCTGCTCTGAGCAACAAACATTGATTATATATTTATTTATTGTCTGGTTTATAGTTACTATTCCTTGTTGCTACTGTCACTGCCTCCACGTGCATCGTTGTTGTTTTGTTCCGATGACGAAGAAGAGCTATTTGCTTGCAGATTATGTCGCTACTAATAACCTAAACTACGTTTTATGCATTTGCAGGTATTAAAAAACTTGTATTCAGTATCGCATAAATTAATGGCAAAGTAATACTGTTATAACGTACCAAATACGATATTGTACCTCTATTATGAGACTTACTCACTAGGATACGAATCGAGATGGTTAAATGGCTTAAATTCGAGGCGTTCTCCAGTTCTTGGCACGCCGAGCATTACTAGCCTAGAAGTTGATTAATAACAGTGTTGCGTAGCAAATGTCATCGGAATTTCTCACACCTTAATTCTACAGGTGTGCACTTGATTTCGAATAACAGCAGGTATTCCAAGAATATCAAGGGAAATTTGTCCACAAACTATTCATGCCAGAAGCGATCGTAGTAATAGGCAACAATGTGTAGTCCTTTCCACTTTCTATCAACATTTCCTCCCATACTTCTGTCGATCTCCCTTCCCCTCCTGCCCCACCCTCTGTTCTCAAGCCTTGTTAATTGTTATTATATGGTAACATTCTGTACCAGTATTCTAATCATAAGCCGATAAGCCTTAAATAAGACTTCCCTGTTTGTTAACCACGTTCGCTATTATATATTTTATACAAATATTTATGTGTTATATATATTAAAAATACATAGCCTATGTCAGTCGGTGTGTTCATTAGAGTATTACGTAAAAATTTACAGTAAGACAGTCAAGTACTTTTCGAGATTTTTATTAATAATGTTTTCCGTTTTATATATTACATATTTATTTATATATTAGGTACATAGAAAACGCACGTATTCAAATGAAACCTTGTGGCATAATTCAAAAGCAATCGATTAAGAACTTTAGGAGAATTAAGATTCTGAACAAACGAACATTTTCATTTTTATATAGATTCCCTCTACAATTTTTACATCTCCATTTGTGTATTAGAATTGGAAATTTGTGGTAAGGTCTTATGGGACCAAACTGCTGAGGTCATCGGTCCCTAAGCCTACACGCTACTTAATCTAACTTACGCTATTGACAACACACACACCCATGCCCGAAGGAGGACTCGAACCTCCGACGGGTGGAGCCGCACGGACTATGACAAGGCGCCCCTAGACCACGCGACTACCCTGCGCGGCTGTGCATTAGATGTTGTAGATAAAAACGCGCGTATTCGAATGCTACGTTGTGTCGAAATATCAAAGCAATCGGTGAAGAACTTTCAGAGATTTACAATTTTGTAGAAACGAACATTTACATTTTGCTGTGGTTATAGGGCGAAATTGTATAAATTAATACGCTGTTTGGACTAAAGTCATAATCTAACCTTTTTGACATTGTTCTGACAACAGAGCTGTAGCAAACAAACTTATGATTTACAGATATCAGTGATTGTACGCAGAAGGGTAAAAATAGAAATAATAAACCGCTGAGCACTACAACGCTATTTATTTCTTTATATCCAGCAAGTTACACAAATTCTTCACAGTCGCACAGCCACACAAGAGAACATTACACAAATGCAAAACATAGAAATGAAAGTGTACTGATTGAGAAATTTTTTCACAAATGTCTACAGTTTTCGTGAACTGTTCGTAGAGTTACTAACTTTGATAGAAGTATGAATTTGATTTTAAACAGATTTTGTTTAAACATTATCCCGTTGCCGGAACTTTTAATTATAGGAGGTCATTTCTAATGTACCTACTACTTTGTGATGTTTTGTGCTTAACAGGATTTTCAGTACGTTTCATCACATTGAATTTGTTATGGTTTAGTAATTACTGTCAGTTAGTATGTTACAGCGTAGTATCCTTCGTCTGTAAAACTTTCGTAGTTGACATACACAGTGAAAAAGCTATACTAGTAAAATGTTCCTAATAATGTTAGGAGTACAAACTCCATAACTGGAAATCGTATAGCAGTTCTTCTATTGTATGAAGGATTGAGTTTATTAGAAAATACATCAACCTTCAGTTCCAAGACTTGTAATAAATATAAAAAGGTACCTCGAGTGAACCATCACTGTTAGGGGCGAATATAAAAATGCCTTGGAAATATTACTCAACCAACCTAAAAAATCGTGACTGGTATACCAAATTAGGCATCTGATTGGTAACAATCAAGTTCCAAGGCCCCAGGAGACACTCATCAGTGAGTGCTCACTCCCAAAACTAAGAGCAAACAGTGGTTCCAACTTCATGGTAATTCCACGACGATATTACGAACAGGATGGAGAAAGACAAATGTATCAATCTGAGGTAAAGTACTACGTGCTCATCTTTTCTCTGAAACTGACAGAATATTTCACGGTCATTCCCATGAATAAGTAGTCGTTCTCTGACATTGCATAATAACTGCAAAAAAAATGGTTCAAATGGCTCTGAGCATTATGGGACTTAACATCTGTGGTAATCAGTCCCCTAGAACTAAGAACTACTTAAACCTAACTAACCTAAGGACATCACACACATCCATGCCCGAGGCAGGATTCGAACCTGCGACTGTTGAAGTCGCGCGGTTCCGGACTGAGTGCCTAGAACCGCTAGACCACCACGGCCCGCCATAATAACTGCAGTCAATATTTAGTACCGCTAGTGACTGTCCCTTATATTTCTTTCTTTTCACTTCTCTATTCAGTATTGTGAAGGAACTGCACGGTTGAGAGCCTGAAAGCTGGCTAGCAAAATATGAGTCCCTAAAAGAAGGTGCCTACCATAAAAATGTTCAAGCTCGAAGGCTGAGTCTCAGCTCAGGTAGCTCCCGCCACACACCCCCCCCCCCCCACCCTCACCCCCTACCCCTCCCCATCCATAGTCCAGTTAGCGGACAGGACAGCTGTCTCACAGAGAATTATTTATTTAGCGTATGGCTAATACAGGCATATCATAAAATTAAATTACATATACATGTGTACATATTAACACACAAGAAACTTAAGTTTGGTTTTACAACTGAATATCCAGTCCTTCAATCCAGCGCACTGCATCTAGAGTTGCTAGCAGGAAGTCCTCTTCCGCACCGCGATAGGCTCGAACCCTGCATTCACTGACAATGTGGTGGACAGTCTGGTATGGAGTCCCGCAGTCACAGGCTGGATTAGGCAGCTTCTTCCACTTAAAGACAGCATCCCTTCATCGGCCATGGGCGGTACGGATTCTGTTGAGAGTAGTTTCTCACAGAAAACTTCAAAGCAGCCTTTTAGAGAGATAAAGAATCTAGCTAGGTGTCACTCGTCCTAGGCTAGCGAGTGAATCTCCATTTACTCAGGAGCGACGTCACAAAACAATGTTTGGTTTAAATCTCACAAACCAGGCTTCTGGTTGGTTCTCACTGTTATTTTCGGTAGAACATGCACTTTCTCATCTGTGTCTATGTGCCAAGCGTCTCATAGGTCTGTTCCAAAATTGTTCAGTAGAGTGGAAGACATCTTCTGCCTGCCTCCTCAACCCATGGCTCTGTTGGTTAAATATAGCATAAATCTGCAAGTAGGAGAGTTTTCTTTAACATCTTTGCTTGAGCTTTACTCGTTAGTTAGGTTTAAGTAGTTCTAAGTCCAGGGGACTAATGACCTCAGATGTTCAGTCCCATAGTGTTTAGAGCCATTTGAACCATTTTTTGAGCTTTATTCGACGAAACTCCCAATGTTCGCCGTGATTGGCCGACGTGTTTCCGTCTCTCACAGAGACAGCAAAGTTTCAGAGCGACCAGAAGGAACATAATTGCTGCTAGGAGATGGAGGAGGAAAGATTTTTTGGTGGACGACTGACGAGATGAGCCTTGCAGACGCACAGAAGGAAGTTTCCGCCTGAGTACTGAGTGCAAAAAGAGAGGTCAGCTCAGAATAGGCAGCCGCCACCGTCACCCTCTTCCATCTTTGCGCCACAATTTTGGTAAGATGGCCCAGCAATGCAATCGCCCATCCTGTAAGGAAACGATATTAGTTGACTCCCTAAAGGAGGCAGTTTCTCAGTTTTAACGCTTCGCACCAGCTATCTGCTTTCAGTATGCATTTTTAGCGATCTTACTGGTATTCGAACCTATTTTTCCGTGTTATTTCCGTAATTTACGAACCGTGCTTCCTGTCACTGGTCATATTCATGTATTATTCGCATAAATTTACTTTTATCATGACCACCCATCTGTGCCGAGTTGTCTGTCCCTGGTAGCTGAGTGCTCAGCGCGACGGAATGTCGTACCTAACGGCTCGGGTTCGATTCCCGGCTCGGTCGGAGATTTTCTGCGCTCAGGGACTGGGTGTTGTGTTGTCTTTATCGTCATCATTTCATCCCCATCGACACGCAAATCGCCGAAGTGGCGTCAACTCGAAAGACTTGCACGAGGCGAAAGGTCTACCCGACGGTGCGGCCCTAGCCATACGGAATTTCCATTTTGTGCCAAGTTTAGAGTTCATCTTTAGAATCCCTTACCCAAGTATCACATGTTCAATTATCTGAATTGGTATCTCCTATTCTTCGCTTTTCAGTAAAAAAAAAAAGAAAAAAGAAAACACGTTCATAATGCGCAGAGAGGGGGATTACGTAAGAGGTTATTTATAGAACAACAGCGAGAGCTGCACTGGACGTCCTTATCAGCGCGATTGCGCAACCGTAAGCTAATTTTCGCGCAACAAACAGACAAGTAAAATAATAGACGGCGAAAATTTTTCTAAGTCCCACACAGTAGTAAAGTACGTAATGCAGTACCCGCCCACCAGCCCCAATACAGGACAGCCACCACCACATAGTAAACTACCTATATGCCTATTTTAAGCTCACTGTGAAGCCCAGAGAGCATCCCAGAGTGCCCCAGGGAGCTACAACACTAAGAAGAATCGCTTCTCGGCTTTTGGCAAGATCAATGCGTAGTCTTCTTTCATAATAAAATAACTTAATATATTGAGGTACTAAGTCCTTACCCTAATAACCCTAAAAGGGATTATTCTGCAACACAGCCTAGTAATACTAGGTCTGTGTTGTGCAGAGAGGGGGATTACGTAAGAGGTTATTTATAGAACAACAGCGAGAGCTGCACTGGACGTCCTTATCAGCACGATTGCGCAACCGGAAGTTAATTCTCGCGCGACAACCAGACAAGTAAAATAATAGACGGCGAAAATTTTTCTAAGAGTCCACATCCGCTGCTTGCGCCAGGACTGATGCTATAAATAGCACACTGTTCTGTCTAGCGCATTCACTCGGTTTGAGTGAATAGCCACTGAGGCACTGCTATTTACAATGATGCGTTTTAGATTAGATGATCCCTCCCCTCACTAATGTGTCTATACGCATGGAGTAGTATCAATATTGTCATACCTGATCCTTCACCCTCATTAATTATCATTTAGTAAGGCCTTTTCATTGCGTGACTTGATTACGGCCGGCCGATGTGGCCGAGCGGTTCTAGGCGCTTCAGTCTGGAGCCATGCGACCGCTACGGTCGCAGGTCTGAATCCTGCCTCGTGCATGGATGTGTGAGATGTCCTTAGATCCGTTAGGTTTAAGTAGTTCTAAGTTCTAGGGGACTGATAACCTCCGATGTTAAATCTCATAGTGCTCAGACCCATTTGAACCATTTGAATTTGAAGATAATTACGCTGAAGAGTCAAAGAAATTGGTATACCTGCCTAATATCGTGTAGGGCTCCCGCGAGAATGCAGAAGTGCCGTAACAAGACGTGGAATGGACTCGACTAATGTCTGAAGCAGTGCTGAAGAGAATTGACACCACGAATCCTGCAGGGCTGTCCATAAATCCATAAGAGTACGTGCGGGTTACGATCTCTTCTGAACAGCACGTTACAAGGCATCCCACATAATGCTCAATAATGTTCATGTCTGGGGAGTTAGACGGCTAGCGAAAGTGTTTAAACTCAGACGAGTATTTCTGGAGCCAGTCTGTAGCAATCCTGGACACGTGGGGTGTCGCATTGTCCTGCTGGAATTGCCCAACTCCGTCGGTATGCATAATGGACATGAACGGATGCAGGTGATCAGACAGGATGCTTACGTACGTGTGACCTGTCAGAGTCGTATCTAGACGTATCATGGGTCCCATATCATTCCAACTGAACTCGCCCCACACCATTACAGAGCCTCCACCACCTTGAACAGTCACCTGCTGACATGTAGGGTCGACAATGTCGAGATGCGCGTGGTTGGAGT
This sequence comes from Schistocerca americana, assembly GCF_021461395.2. NCBI lineage: Eukaryota > Metazoa > Arthropoda > Insecta > Orthoptera > Acrididae > Schistocerca > Schistocerca americana. Next base: position 650,185,381 of record NC_060122.1, read on the forward strand.
CACAGGCAGCGCAGAACTATTCGTTGCTTTACCTCTAGCCGAACATGTATACGTCTCGCTCCTGGTTAAGAAACAATAAATATTTCATGTCTATCCATAGCTAAAAGACAATAGCTAAAGCTGCCGAGTTCGAATTCATGCCAGGCAAAAATCATTTGTATCGTCGTTTCAGGTCCCAGTATCACACTACTGGTGAACATCTTTAATATCTGACTTCTGACTGTGCTTAATTAACAATCCGTACAGGTGCTGGGTTTGACTCCTCGTCCATCACAACTTTACTTCAAGCCGTTTCACACTTGTGCGCTTCAGTCTGGAACCGCGCGACCGCTACGGTCGCAGGTTCGAATCCTGCCTTGGACATGGATATGCATGTTGTCCTTAGGTTAGTTCTAGGGGACTGATGACTTCAGATTTTAAGTCCCATAGTCCTCAGAGCCATTTGAACCATTGTTCTCACGCTTGTGCGTTGCACTTTATTACATACCTTTCGTGGTTACTTCTCAGGTGCTATTTAAGCTTCATGGGGTTCCCAGTGCAGTGATAAACATATCGTCGTTTATTTTCTGGTTCGGACCAAAAGAAATGGTTCAAATGGCTCTGAGCACTATGAGACGTAACTTCTGAGGCCAACAGTCCCTTAGAACTTAGAACTACTTAAACCTTAGTAACCTGAGGACATTACACACTTCCATGCCCGAGGTAGGATTCGAACCTGCGACCGTAGCAGTCGCGCGGTTCCGGACTGAAGCGCCTAGAATTGCTCGGCCACCGCGGCCGGACCTGGTTCGGACACTTGAACTTATAAACTGACACTCGTGAAAACGTCGATGTTTTACTTCTCTTTTTGCGGAGTCGATTCTCGATCAGACACGCAAGCTTTGTTTGGTTAACAGTGGGTTCAAATTCAGATCACGAACAAAAACTTATCTTGTCGTTTAATGGGTGCAATATGCGATCTAAAGTGTCACTTATTGTAACGAAGTTTAATACCCAATTGTTAAGGACTGTTTCATCTCTACTAACGTGTTTTCTAATATTTCTTGTGTCGCGGTTTTAGTTTACATCTGGAGTGACTGCTATAATGAGCAGTGTCCTTTAGTTGTCTCTTGTTGTAATCATTGTATGCAGTCAAACGACTGTACTCTACTGGGTTTCGTCGTTTAGAGGACGTTGTGTCAGCAGTGGCCCACGTTTTTTGGTGTCAAATGAACCTCAAGTGAAGCTGTCTCTCTTAGGGACGTGTGGATGGCTGTAAATGTGCGTGGTTCTGGCACTCGAATATTCGGAAACCGCCGAACCTAGAAACTTTGGTAGCGTGAGCGTTCCCTCTTCCACCCCGTAAGCACAGTGCATGTCTGCCCTTTCTTCCCAAGAATAGTGCTCCATTTCCCGTCCGCTCCACACAGTGATAAACTCAAGAGTATCCCCGTTTGATGGCAAACTGCCGAAGGGCGAGTGAGACTCCACATTGTGCACAGGTGCTGTCCTCTATGCAACACCTTTCAAACCGGCATTTTCACAGCCGAAAGCAACGCATTCACGTCCCATTAATAGGCGGAAAACTCGTAGTGTTGTCCCACCTGGAATTTCTCCAACTATGTCGACTACATCGTTTGCAAATAAAGATCATAAAACTTCAGCTCGACGTCTTTTACCTTGATGTCACAAATACACTGAAATCGTTGCCCTGCAGACCTGTTACCATAACGGATCGGATGGCACGTTGTGTGCCTTGTCTCTTGGCAGCGCGCGATCCTGTTCAACGGCGCCTAGCGCCGTACGCTACAGACAAGCGTTGCTAAGTGGAATACTCTTGTTACGTCCCACTCTACCAGCCCTCTCATTTTCTACATTCACCGCTATCTCTCTCTCTCTCTCTCTCTCTCTCTCTCTCTCTCTCTCTCTCTCTCTCTCTCTCTGCTATTTAGACTGCAAAGTATCTCACAGGTTTATTCACTATCATAGATTTTACATAGCGACATAGAGGATAACATTTTTGTATTTAGAAGAGTTTGTGTTTCCAACGAAAAGATAAGCAGAAAACGCGAAAGATACTACTCTAAAATTAAAAAGGAATAAGCAAACTTCGATGTTGTGTAGGAAGAAGTTAAAAGTAATTGCTAAATACATGCGCGATTGTTGCAAAGTTAACTTACGTATCACAGAATATTACAGTATTTAGTACTGTGCTAATTCAATTTTTATGAGATAGGTCATTATTTGTGGATAACGAATGCTCTGAAAAAAAAACTTTCAAACTTTCTTTACGGAGATACGTGTATTACTTATTGCAGCGGTGTACAGCAAGATGACAACAGTTTCGGTTGTCCTTCCCGCTGCGTGATATGGAAAACAAATAGCAGACGTAGCGGGAAAGTGCTTTTGTTTGAAGACTTTAAGCGGCTTACAGTTTCTGTCGTTTAAAGTATCTAAAACAGACGTAATTATTTCCTTCGTTGATCTCTTCCAGGTACAAGAAACGTTTCCGGTTTTATTCAACCAATTACGAAGTCAGATTTCTTTTGAGCTCTGAGAGCATCACTGAGATGTTTTAGACCATAAAAGGGGACGCATTCACAATTTAATTAATTATTTAAATTAGTGTTATTTCTTGCAGCCTACTGTGCACCACTGAACGAAAATGCGCAGCAGGTAACTGCCACGTAAGGTGACTCATGCAGTTATTATTGCTCATCGCCAAGCCGAAACAATCAAAATAGACTAACAGCAGCAGAAAAATCTTGATGTGAACTACGCAGTAAAAGACATCACATATAGTCTTGAGCAAAGCGGCAGACCTGTGTCAGTATGAATAGTACATACGTTCTTCAATGCTATGTAAACTATTAGATATTGCCATCTTTTTCAACTTTCTTTGAAGGACGTCTAATGATTTTATATGATTTATTTCTTCAGGCAGTACAGTGAGGATTACTTTATATTTATATAGCACAAATGTTTGTAAAATATGGCGTTGCTGTGTCCTCTATGAAAATCATTCCTATTTCTAATCTGATAATTGTGAATCCTGCTGCTCAAATGTGAACCCTGCTGCCTGAGACAAAATTTTAAATTGTTTAAAAATGTTCCTGCAATATTCCATATTGGTAACACTTTTCAGTATTCTCACTGAAGAACTGCCAGCCGCGGCAGTTGTAACAGTGCAGAACGTGTTAGAGTTGTTCCAGATGCGTTGCCGGCCATTGTAAACGAGCGGTTCTAGGTGCTTCAGTCCTAAACCGCGCTGCTGCTACGGTCGCAGGTTCGAATCCTGCCTCGGGCATGGATGTATGCGATGTTCTTAAGTTAGTTAGGTTTAAATAGTTCTAAGTCTAGGGGACTGATGACTTCAGATGTTAAGTCCCATAGTGCTCAGAGCCATTTGAACCATTTGAACCAGATGCGTTAATGTTTACATTTGATGACAGAAGTACATGTTTGTGATATCATATGTTAGACAAAAGCAGAGCATTTTAAGAATGATTAGTTACTTCAGTTGTGGACTATACAGGTAAATATGTTGTTTATAGCCCAAAATGGTCAGAGCGTGAGGGAAATCAAACTTGATGCAATTCCTAAAAATGTTAAGGCTTGTTTATCATATTAAAAGATGGAATCGGTTCATAGAATACATGAGGCATGAAGGAGTACTTAGTTTACTTCTGGAAGGAAATGTGCGTGGTACAAATGGTAGGACACCAAAACTTGATTCAATAAACAAGTTCAAGGGTTTACAGCCATCTACAGAATGAGATCGACAAGAAAGTAGGACTCTGCGCTGAAGCAGAGATCAAGAATTTCTGAAGTGACAGGTTATTTTACTACCTCACACGTGATTCTCCACGACACGCCAGTTCGAGTGATACGGCGCTTGACATTCTTGGGATTTAATTAGCTTAATTTGCATTATGAGGAGTGCCATGAGCGGCACATATATGGCTTACGTGTACACGGTAATAATAGTTCCTCCATAATTTGCATGTAGAAAAATGCGAACGTTTTTATAGCAACGGGGAACTGGAATGAAAATGGCTAGTCGCTAAGGTTAGGGTGCAGAAGCGCGACATGGATATTCACTTTAGGAAAAGTTAGCGAGGCATAACAAACCGACCCTCACCAGCAAGGAGCCAATGTAAGACGACAATAGTCTGGGCCCCTGCCTCTGCGCATCTCTAAGACAAGTATTAAAAAAAACTCTGCATTGCACATTTAGTAGGCACTCGAATCACGACATCCTGTTGTGAATAACATGTGGGTTTCGCATGTAAAGACACCTACCCTGGCGAAACTTAAACGCAATAACAAAAAATCAGACGCTCTCTCTCTCTCTCTCTCCCCCTTCTCTCTCTCTCTCTCTCTCTCTCTCTCTCTCTCTCTGCTCCTTTTGGACTTTCCTCTCTGTGAGGAAGTTCAAGAGGGAGTTTGTGGCCTGTTGGCCTTTACTCCCCTAAGAATCTTGATGAATCTTCTTTCTTGGACTTTTTAATGATATCTGGAATTGGCAAGGAGTGCGGGTAATCTATTTCTTGTTCTTGTCGATGTGACGCTTTTTCTTCTTCTTCTTACTGGTGACTGAGGACTGTTCCTCGGTGTTGGTTTGATACGTAGCGTATTCTGTCTTCAGTTGTTCTCCGTAGACCAGACAACAGATTAGACCCTGCATCTACAGGGTAGTGAAGACAGTGTAGAAATTAATGAGCTCATAATCCTCCCTGGAGAGTCCAATAAGACCTTCTGAATAGGTAAGTCCATGATGTGGGAGTGGCGGTTTTGGATGGTTTGGTGGGACAAAAGGATAGGGATTTTCGTGGTGAGGGTGTGTACCGTCGCGAAGCGAACTAGCAATCTTCTTCAGTACAGCACTTGCGCTGTACATGTCCGGAAGCGGGAGTAGTGGTACTTCTTCCCACTCTTCTTCATCTTGTGCAGCTGCTTCGGTGTCCTTTTGCTGTGTCGCCCCCCCTTCGGCAGGCTCGCCGGTTTGCGTGGGCACCGTTGCGAACTCTTTCTCTCGCGCAGGAGTCGTCTGGGTGGCGGTGTCTTCTCTTGTGGCGGAGTCTTCTTTGGCTGAGCGAAGTTCCTGCATCAGCACAACAACCTGACACCGAGCCTCGCCCATTTCCGCCAACATGGGCGCCCTCTCTTCCGCCATGGCGGATTTGAAGGCGGACATGGCTTCTTGTACAGCGTATTTTAGACGCCTGGAGACGTCTTCTTCTGTACAAGAGACCACCTCCTCATGTGTGGTGGCCACTTGCTTCTGCGTCGTCTTCTTGTCCGGTCCACGCCAATTCCTCTTGTAGGCGCAGGAACGGGTGTCATGTGTCATGTTCTTGCGCACACTTCAGACACGCGACTGCGCCGCTGCAGTGCTTGGCGACGTGGCCATGTTTTTGGCAGCGAAAGCACTGCGCTACAGTCTTCTTATTCCTGTTGCCGGACGTTCCTGCTAGGGTGAGCAGAAACTACGCCAGGGCTGCAGCTTTGCGTCCCTTTCCGCGTCCCGAAATCTCGAGCAGCAACAACGACAGCAGCGATCCGTACCTGTCAGCGTCTCGGCTCTGACTGAGCGCGCTCCGAAAAATCAGACGCTGATTGAACGAAAGAAATACAAGGAGGGAGAATGCAACGTTATTGTGGAAGTTTTAATTGGCTCGAACAAGGAAATGCGTCATGTACCGAGAGCTCCCATTGGCCAATACCAGTGTTGGTGTGGGGCAACGCCATGATACAATTGGAGGCGTTCTCGACAATGTAGTCAATTGTGAATGGATAAAGTAAAGAGGAGAGTCGAGTGCTGCACGGGGCGCTTAACGCCCTGTGGTAATGCAGAGAGAGGTTTTTCTGTGAACATTTTTGGTTCACTAGGCTCTGTCTCAGACATATTCGCGCTTAATCCCTCGTAGATCTCAAAAGCGGAGAAAATGTGATGATGCGTTCTAGTTAACGTTCTTGGAAGATCTTTGAGGGCAATACTGAACAATTCGCCCAGCCTTGGCTAGTGTACAGAGACATTTTGTCTTAGTCTAAGGATGTATACAGACTTCTGCTTCGTAGGAACTTAGGGAAGTTTCCGACTGGTTAAATTCAGTCAAAGGCCAGCATTAGCTTGACAGGTGTAACACATGTCGCACCCAGCAGCCAGCAACAGCCACCACTGTCGCCTTCTAAAGGTAAATGACGAATTGCTGAGGCACTAAATGTTGAAGTCACTAGCGTGCTTTCACTTGATCGCGGCGTAAGCTTGGAATAACAGCTAGAACTCCCTGTTCTCGACAGCCACGTCGTCCTGACCATTAAATTCGGGTAAGTCATACAGGTGATAGGAAACATTACCTAGTTACAGTAGCTTAGTCTATGTTGTCAGAGTGAATACTTCTGACGGAAATTTCAGTTGAGATTTCTACTTTTACTTCTGTCATATTTTTTCATATTAAGTTTTGTTAAATTTGATGAAGATATCTTTCTTGTCTTATATTTTTGACATGGGATGTTCCTAAACTGTATAGGATCTTCCTAATATTACCAATTTCCCCATCCTGAACTCTAATGTACATGGTAATTTATCTAATAAAAAAATTTCTATGTACAGGGAATAGTCTGTTTGTTCGCCCTAAAATAGAAGTCCCTCTTCCCCACTGTCATTTTTTAAGTAGACTGACAACAGCTGTTCTTCTGATGTCTAACAGTGCGTGTGTCAAGTGTCTCCCTACCAGACAGGACTTAGGTTCACAGGCTTAATATTTTCGTTTTCAGCACACTCATTGCGCACGAAGTGGTGGTTTAGATTACACATAGACCAGAGTGCTCTTCAGGTTCTATAATGGCGGCCCTTCCAGGATGCTTAAATAGTTGTTATTCTGATCATAAATAGTACTGAAGCAATATCCTGCTGGAAATAATGGTTGAAAATTTGCCAACACATTTAATTATTAGTTTCTAGGTACACTAGTATCGTCTACAACGAGGGTTGTCGTTTGATTGATGTTCTGTGAGTTAGTAGCAGTTATAAGGAGCATTATCCTGTTGAGAAAAAAAATTGTCACTCCAAACTGAAGTAAAATTTAAAAATAAATGTGTGACACAACTGCTCAAACAATTTAAGTGTTTGATTGAATACAGGGTGAGTCATAAATGCAATTTGTCGTGCAAATTGTCACACACTGAGCTACAAACATCAATTCGTTTTCGCATGTTCCTATGTCAATAAATGACAATGCAATTGAATGGTAAAAATCTGGCAATATGAAGTGGACTTTTGGGTGTTACTGTGCGCCGACATTGGCCAAGGGGACAGATCGGCAACACGGCACAACATGCGAGTGTTGTAGGTAGTCTAGCTGCTCACGAGAAGGCGAGGCATGCGGCGTCAAGCGACGGTCTGCGTGACACGGCAAGCAATGACAGCTCCCACATCTGTCTCGTACCGGTTACGCTGGCCGATATTATGCACCGTGGCTAGTTGGCATAGGGAAAGGAACGTGAGGAGGGGCTGCAATACTCTACATGCATGTTTTATAATTTGGTTTTTGTGTCCCAGACTTAGTTTTAAGAAACGAGGACATAGAAGGCTGGTCAAGGCGGCGGTTCGAGTCCTCCCTCGGGCACGAGTGTTTGTGTGTCTGTCCTTAGGATAATTTAGATTAAGTAGTGTGTAATCTTAGGGACTGATGACCTTAGCAGTTAAGTCCCATAAGATTTCACACACATTAGAACATTTGAGTACTTAGAAGAGAATACAAAATACAACTACACAGGTATGTGGTAGTTAATACAAACGAATACAATACAGCCGTACAAATCGAAACTAACAGAGAAACACATGACCAGAAGGTGCAGTTGTGGTTTATAAGTACTGTTCGAAATGACGGCCTCGATGTGTGTGGCAAAGTTGAAAACTTCGCAGGAAGGATTGCTGAACACGATCCAACATGTCTGTATCTCTTTTCCTAATATCACAGGCATGTTGTATTCTGCGTTGAAGGGTGTTGACATCGGCAAGCTCTCCCTCATAAATCACAGATTTCATATGAACCCACAAAAATAAATCCAGTGGATTCAAGCCTGGCGATCTTGCTGGCCATGCTACAGGGCTTTCACGACCGATCCATTTCGAAGGGAAGGCACTGTCCAGGTGGCGTCGCACTGTGCCGTTGAAGTGAGCGGGGGCACCATCATGCATGTACCACAGATTCATACGAGAGGCCAAACTAACGTCTTCCAACAATTCCAGTAATGTAGCATCCAGAAAACGCAGATACCGCTCTCCTGTAAGTCATTGCGGTAGCACATGTGGCCCTATGATATGATGATCAACAATACCACAACAGAGATTGACACCGCATCGTTGTTGGTACCCTGGTATCACTGTGCTATGGGGGTTTTCTTCCGCCCACCTGTGCCAATTATGCAAATTCACTATACCCCCCTTTGTGAAATAGGCTTCGTCGGTGAACAGTATTGTTCGTGAAAAATGCTGGTCGTGAGTCTGACATCGTAGGATCAAGTTGCAGAAGTCCAGCGTCCTCTGGTAGTCTTCCGGCAATAATGCCTGTACCTTCTTGATGCGAAAGGGATGGTAATAGTTTCTATGGAGTACTCGCATAACAGTAGATTGTGACATTCCGACCGCAGTGGCGAGAGACCTGGCGATTATTGTTCGGTCCTCCGCAACAGTTTGTAACACTTTTTCTTCGTGGTCCGCACTGCACGTCGACGGTCGACCACGACCACTAAATCCTGGAGGTGCTACACGTGCACCATACTCCCTCAAACGTGTGTCCACAGAGTAAAACGTTTTTGTGGATGGAAGGCGCCGGCTAGGAAACCTCTCGTGATACAGTTGCCTTGCAACGTCAGCTCTCCCTTCTGCAAGCCCGTAGATGAGGTGGATGTCGGCGTATTCCTCGTTTGTCAAACTTGCTATGGTACTGTAGTAACACTGCGACGCGGCCGTTAACAGCTGTTTACAAGGCGAGTATCGGACAGAGTGAGCGGCGCAGACGTATTGCAAACACGTGATGCACGCAGCGGTTTTACTTCCGCTGTTGACCACTCTTTCCGCTTACAGGACACACATTCCCTAACATTGGACTGTACACTCCGTTACCGCCGGTAACGTGTGATTCACAAGTTCTGATACAATTTCACATACGTTACGGTGGGATTTGTTCTTTCTCGTATCTTTCAAACGCTGGCAGATACACATCAGCTCATTAATGTGTCATGCGTAGTAGCTATGGATGAATGACATGCCGTGATCGTGAGGCCCGTCGGTATCTCGTTCAATGGTTAACAGGTGTTTTGTTTTTACATACACAGTACACCGAGGAGAACGAAATTAACAACGGTGCGTCAATTGTTACGCATAGCAGCATGCGGTTCTCGACATCTTTTTCCTCGTATATATATATATATATATATATATATATATATATATATATTACAGAATTTACCCAATTATAGATCACTTAGAACCTAAGACAAAGGAGCAATATATTTCCTTTTATCTTCCCAGTACTTCTTCATACGTTATCTGAAGGCTTGCCTCTATTCATTTGACATCACCCTCCTAGATTGTGAATTTCGTTGTTGGACCGGAAATTTTGCAGTATTGGTCAGTAGTCTGAAACGTTCTGCAAGTCCTTTCTTGTCTCTTCCAGCCATCTCGTGGTGTTTTTTAACTTGGAAATGGAGTTAAAAATTTTCTTCGTTAGCCTATTGTCACTCATTCTGTATCTATGACCATAAAATTTTAATCTTCTCTTTCTTATTGGGCTTGTCATTGTTTCTATGTTTCTATATAGACCTTCACTTCTCCTCTGCGTTCAGTTGTTGTCTGTTCTTTTGTGGTCCTACAATTTTTCTGAGGATTTTCCTTTCTTTCTTTCTCAGTTCTTCTTGTTCACCTCTTTTATTCAGTGTTAGGAATTCGAATGCGTAAAGTGCTTCGAATTTAATTACAGTTGCATAGTGTTTAATTTTTGCCTGGAATGACACTAATCTTTAATTATATCGGTTTTGGGTGAATTTGTATGCTAATTTCATTTTCTTCGACCTTTCTTTAGTTGTGATGTTATCTGACCCATTTGATTCTATTCATTCTCCCAAATACTTAAATTCATAAATTCGTTTGATGTTTCCGTGTCTGTTGTTTTTATGTTCAATGTATTCCATTTTTTCAGGTGCTATTAACAATCAGTTTTTAGCTGCAGTTTTGTGAAGTTTCTCTCATTATCTTTGCATCTGTTTTGACCTTAGAAATTACTGCAATATCATCAGCAAAAGCGAAACATTTCACCTCAAATCTTTCTCTTCCTTGTACTAGATAGATTCCTTAGATCTTTTTCTCTTGTAGTTCTTTACCCCACTCACTCATGATCTTGTCTAAGACCAGATTGAAGAGAATCGGTGAGAGCCCATCGCCCTGCCGAACACCTGTGTTAATTCTGAGGGATTCAGAAGCTTCTAGAAGTATAATTTTTGAAGTTGTTTCTGTGAGTGACTGCTCGACCAATTGTCTGGTGATTTTCTCGGTACCTGTTTCTTCCAGTGTTAGCAATACTGTCTGTCTACAGAATCGTATGCTTGTTTGAAATCAATGAATGTAAAGACTGTGTCAAGGTTCCGCATTGTTCTGATCCTGAGGACAGTTTTTTCTCTTAACATTCTTTGTTTTTTCTGAACCCTGCTTTGTTCTCGACAATTTGTTTTTCTTGATCTTCTATCTCATTCAGTAGAGCTTTGTACATAATTTTCTAGGTGACTGGAAGTAGAGATATTCCTCAAAAAAATGTTCAAATGTGTGTCAAATCTTAAGGGACTGCACCGCCTCAGACCGCTCGGCTAATCCCGCGTGGCAGATATTCCTCAGTAATTGTTGCTGTTTCTCCTGTCATCCTTCTTACCTAGCGGATGGATTATGGCTTGTTTCCAGTCGTCTGGTATTCTTTTTTCTCCCATAAATGTTTAATAACCTCATAAATTATTTCAGCTGTCCGCTTCTCTCCCAGTTTCCACATCTCAGCTAATATTCCGTCTTGACCGGGCGCTCTGCTGTTTTTCAGCTGGCCAATGTATTGTTCAGTTTGATGCAGTGTGGTTCTGAAGGCGGATTTTCCTTTTAGCGCTGCCTGAAAATTAGTCGTTGGTTGGTTACTCTCAGTTTAGAAGATTTTTGTAGTATTTTGCTAGCAACTCACATTTGTCATTGTCGTTGGTAATCAGTTTGTCTATTGTGTCTTTGGCGTGTAGTCTCATCGGCTTGTAACCTGTTTATTTTTTGAAAACTTTGTAGAAGTCCCTAGTGTTGTTCTGTCTGAAATTTGTATTTATTTCCTCTAATCGTTTTTTGTCATATTTCCGTTTCTCTGTTCCAACAATTTTATGTCTGTTTTCTGATCTCAATGAATGTGTTCCAGTTTATTTCCTTTTTGCAGGGTTCCATTTTTTCCAAGCAGTTAGTCTATGATCTGTTGCTTCGTCGCATATCTTATTCCGCCACCTGTGTTTCCTTCTTCCTCGTGGTTGTTCTAGTTCTTTCAGCGTTTCTATCATTGATTTCCTGATTTCATCCCGGTTTCTCATCTTTGCTTGAAGCTTTTTAATGAATTCGTTCCTGTTCTCTGATAGATATTTTGTATCAGTTCTATGGACTTTTTACATTTTGGGGTTTCGTCTTTTAGGTTGAAATTTGGCTTTGATTTCTGTTAAAAAGTAGTCCGAATCAATGCCTAGCCCACTTCTGACCCGTACGTTCATGATTTCTCTATGGTTTTGTTTTGTTTGGATTTTGCCACATGACCCAATTGATATGAGCCTAATGTCTATTCGGAGAAGACCGGGTCTTCTTTATCCCTGGTAATTTCCTGAAAAAAGTTGAGATTATTTTTAAGTCAAATTTTCTGCAGAAATTGATGGGCCTTTCTCCACTGTTATTGGTGCGTTTGTGTGCAGGAAAATTTCCTACTATTGCCTTGTATTTCTCTTCTCTGCCGGTCTGTGCGTTGAAGTCTCCTGCGAGTATTTACACGTGGCGTTTTTGGTATTTTTGATGTCTCATTTTCTAGTGTCTCCCAAAATTTTTCGACTTTTTCTGGATTCTTTCTGCTGTCGTTGTTGGTAGGTGCATTTACATTTATAATGGTGTAACCCTTGTTTGCTGATCTAAACGAGAGAACTGATATTCGCTCCGAGGGGAACGCAAAATTCGTTTTGGATTCTGTTAGATTCCGTTTGACCATGAAAGCTATTCCAAGCATAATGACTTTCTATCTATTCTTTATGCCCGGTTATCCTTTATAGATCCTGAAGGTCTTTGATTCAAATGCATTTCATCACCGTATCTGGTTTCCTGAAGTGTTAGTATGAGTATGTTGCGTTTGTTTAACACATTTGTCAATTGTTTAAATTTCCCAGTCTTTGATAGGGTGTTGATTTTCAACGTGCTTAGCAGATGTTTCATCTTATGCCGTATGCGAGTTCTCGGAAGCTCCGACTCTTCCTTACATGATGTTCAAGTCTCTCCAGAATCCAATGGCCTAGCTGCATCACTCTTTCCTGTGATGAAGGATTGTTTACCTCCTGGAATACTTTTCCACTCAGTGTTTACCATCATGCCTTGGTTGAAAGTAAATTAGGAAGGTGTGTTATCCCCTTCGTGGGATGTTACACCTTGGTCTTAAGAGGCCGCCGAATATGGGAACAGACACCTTTAGTAGCCGGTCACTTTGGTAACAGACGAAGCTGATTTTTGCAGCAGCCGTCAACGTGTAGAGAGACGCTGAACACGTAGCCGCTTGCTGCAATGCGACGCGACGCGACGTGGATTTTTGTTCTGCTTGGTGTGTTACCTCTTCCTTTAGATCTGCTATACTGAGGTCCTTCCTCTCTGCCTTTATTACTATTGAGGTATCGCTATAGGGAGAAAATGACTCACTCGTCCGCCTTCTTTGCCGTTGAGATTAATATCTTCATTCGCCTCTGAAGCCGTTGATCTTCTCCATCTGAACTCCCACGTCGCTGATTAATTGGCTTCCTCGCACCTCTTACCAAGGGACCAGCTATCAGAAATAGACTGCCCCGTAGTGCTCGTCTGGAACGTTGAGTACTGAGCCCCAGCCACGTCTAGGCTTAGGCCTGGGGATGTATATACATATACTTTATTTAGAGTCAGTAGCTAGAGAAATTTTTGTATCTTACTGCTGGCGCGCAGGTGGCTGTCTCGTCGTTGTTGGGTTGCGTTGAATTCTATTCCAACAATACTAAGTTTGAAAGTATAGCTCTGCACTGAAATTTGGTTTAAACACGAAGTACATTTACGTGGGGAATGTGCATGATCTTTTGGAAGAGAGTTAAGTCGTATGATCGAATGTTAACACGAAGTCAAGCTTGCTATCATCATGAAGCTCATAGATCGTTAGAAAGATCCGAAATCACGGAAAGACTTAGATCAAGGCGACGACCTGGATAGGATTGAGCTCGACACGCAGGAAGATTATTTGCGTGAACAGCACAGTTTCGAGCAGGAAAAGTCATGTGATCAGACAGACATTGGTACACAACAATTGCACCTCGCTGCGGATGACGAACACGGGGAAGAGGTTTTGAATGAGGTAGACTTTGTTGCAGATTATGTTCAGTCACAGTAAGTAGAACCGAACATAATCATATTGAACCAACCGACATAATACAGGACCGAAAGAACGAGTCTTAGTGCACCAACACGCTGTTCCGAACTCGATAAATCGGCATTCCGACGGATTTGGCAATTCCAGCAGGACAATGCGACACGTCCATAATTGCTATGGAGTGGCTCCATGAACACTCTCCTGAGTTTAAACACTTCCGCTGGCCACCAGACTCCCCAGACATGAACATTATTGAAAAAATCTGGAGGTCTTGCAACGTGCTGTCCAGAAGAGATCTCAACCCGCTCGTACTCTTACGGATTTATGGGCAGCCCTGCAGGATTCATGGAGTCAATTCCCTCCAGCACTACTGCAGACATTAGTCTATTCCATGACACTTTTGCGTGCTCGTGGGAGCCCTACACGATATTAGCCGGCTGAACCAGTTTCTTTGGCTCTTAAGTGTATGAGAAAGAGAGGTTGACTAATGAGGAGTGAGCCAGTGTTGTTTTAAGTTTCACGTGACATTAACAAGTCCTTGTTCTGCACGTGAGAAAAATAATGGTCTCTATAGTGTTACACATAATTCAGAAGAACTGGAGTAACTAGCTGTACATTCGGACATACATAGTCTGCAAAAATTGCTATTGAAGAGAAAGAGGCAAGGGAGAGTTAACAAAGATATGGTAAATCAACCACAGGTATTTAAATGATAATTTAAATAATAACTTTGAGATACTTGTTGAGTGAAAGAATAAAACGCCTATGCTCCGAAGACCTACTTTTCAGGGACCAACGTAAAGATAGAGTACTGACGAGAAACTGCAATGCTCTTATAGAGCCAAAGCCCATCTCGTAAAAAAGTTATATTACTAAGCGCGATCGTACTAATTTTTCGTAGATTTAGATTATAAGGTAAAGAAACAAATATATAGGGGAACTACCCACATGGTATGACTAACCTCCCACATCGTGCATTACCATTATTTCGCACTTGTGTTTTCTCTATGATCCTGAGGAAACTTATAAGATTTGGGTATAGAAAGTGATGTTGCCAACTGGATACAATATCCGAAACAATTTTATGAATTAATATTAATTCCTTTTCTTTTAATTTAAATTTGTGTTGAGTTTATACGCCTATTGCAAAGGCCGTTGCAAGGTGATACGTGAAGGCAGGATTAAGTTATTGTAAAAATGGTTCAAATGGCTCTGAGCACTATAGGACTTAACTTTTGAGGTCATCAGTCCCCTAGAACTTAGAACTACTTAACCCTAACTAACCTAACGACATCACAAACATCCGTGACTGAGGCAGGATTCGAACCTGCGACCATAGCAGTCGCATAAGTTATTGTAGGGTAAAGTTTAAAGAAAGACAAACACTGCAAGCACGAGAGGTTGACACTCACTACAACACAACTTTACGATTGGACGACGATGAAGGGGCAGCATGATTTCCAGCATGGGAAGATACGGCAGCGTAAAGGCAACAGAAAGCCGGGAATAGTGAGTGGAGACGTGACTGTAATTACCACTCATACTGTTGCAGCAGCAGATAATTTTTTATTAAAAGCAGATAGAGGTAGTGGAATGAAAAGCGGAACCAGGCATCAGGCATACCCAGGGGCAGCAAGAACTTGGAGCAGCTGTTCGGCAGGTAGCTTACACCTGACCGGTGAAGGAGCCTGGGGCCATAACGCCACTAACAAGGTCACTAGCCATAACAAGCAGCAAGATTCATGAAGTGAAGTACGACGAGAGGGCGCTTTCTTTAAACAAGTCTTTCAAGAAGGATGGAATTTGACGACTGTATCACATACTGGAAACATGAAATGGACTACTGAAAGAATGTGTTTGGGCAAATGTGACATAACAAATCCTATAACAACAAACCACATATCACATCCTGATATAGCAAATATCCTAATAAACCAAATCCACAAATTCCGTATTGTAATACATTTCTCCATATCCCATCCCGAAGAAGAAAGGAAGTACAAGACAGAAGGGGAAGATGCGGCAAGAGCAGAACAGAAGATCACCGAGAAAGGGAGAAGAAGGAAGATAGGCTGGAAGCATAGACAATTTACCTTCCCAAATCCCATCCTGGAATTTTAATTATCAGTATGAGACCAGGATCACTAAACTACAATGGAACACTTTACCTGCATGTCGTATCCATACCGACATCATATTTTTTCTTGGAACTCTACACAACAATGTCGAATGCAATCTACTTCAGTACTGAATTGCTACAATTACTATGGGGTGACACCAGCTGATAAATATGAGCAATATAAGAGCGAACCAATGCTCTCATGAACCAGTCTGCTAATGTAGACCATCTCTCATGGCACTGTAGGTGGAGGCCAAACATAACGTTCTCTTTGTACACACCCTAAGCTGTCACCATCGATGAATTCTTTGAACAGACGTCACCCCTCGCCGCGTTCTAAAGACTGCAGCGCCGACAGTGACGAAGAAGTGTATTGGTTTCATCTGACTGTGAGTTACAGCCGATTAACAAAAAGCAAAAATGTTCAGACTGTTCTGTCATGAACAGAGAAATACCATACGAGTGTCACCAAAAAGCTTAATTCTTGCGTTGAACACTTAAAAAGAGTTATCTCTCTGAATTGTGTAGAATAAATCTTGTGCTTATGTAACGATGAATTTATATGTCTATTTCTATTTGCCTTTGTTGTCACTGAAAATATTCCTAAGCTAAGTGTATTTTGAATTCATGTGATCCAATATTTCGCGCATTTGTATTTCATGTATATTCGGTGTAAACAAAGTGTTTCTATATTATGTATATTGTTTATACTATTATGACATAATTACTTTTATTATATGTTTAACATACGTCAACAACAACAATAAGATCGGTTGAGGATACATCTAAGATAATGTTCATTAACCGAAGGTTTCCTCATCTTCATTCAATACGATTGTCACACTTAATTTAAGTAAGTGGTAAGGGTGCTTTATTATCACAATGATCTTTAATTTAAATTCCGAATTCACTGATGGAGTTAGTCTCCACTTTTGAAGAAGTTTCTACAATTTTTCAAACTTTTGATTTAGTAGTGGAGAAAGTCCTTAATTTTTCAGAATTGTAACATATGAAGGAAGTCCATGATTTTATTTTATTTATTGTAATGAAACTCTACACACAAGTATCGATATTGAGATTATTTCAAGGTATTAACAAAAGAGGGTAATTTGATGAGACTTAATCTTTCACTATGATATTACTATAAGTTTAATTTTAAAGAAGCTGGACAATGTGGGATATGGCTCAATGTCCAAATTGAGACTTAAATTAATGTTTCTCTGAGTTAATCAGTGCCTCAACCATTGATTAAACCCAACCCAAAATTAACTTGGAAGCTGAAGGATATGTAAGGTGGCAGGAAAGTTTACCACCTCATATTTGATTCTCCAAGATATGCTGATTTAATTGAAATGTCAAATGCGTTGCTTTGCGTACGATTAGCTTAATTTGCATAACGAGGAGAGCAATGAGCAATGGGCACATACAAGGCTTTCGTGTACACGGTGTTAATAGCCCCTCCCTAACTTGCAAGCAGAAAAATGCGAACATTTTTGAAGCAGCAGGGAACTGAAGTGAAATGGGCCAGTCCCTCAGGTTAGGATGCAGAAGCGTGACATGGAAATCTACTTTAGGAAATATCAGCGAGGCACAACAAACCGACCCTCACCAGCTGGGAGCCAATTTAAAAGGACGGTAGCTTGGTACCACGCCTCTGTGCATTTCTAAGGCAGGTGTAAAAAACCCTCTGCATCTCACTTTATGTGAACACACGGATCACGTGATCCTGTTGTGAATAACGTGTGGGCTTCGCATGTAAAGTCGCTGCTATAACAAAAAGTCGGACGATGATTGAACGCCGGCCGGTGTGGCCGTGCGGTTAAAGGCGCTTCAGTCTGGCACCGCGTGACCGCTACGGTCGCAGGTTCGAATCCTGCCTCGGGCATGGATGTGTGTGATGTCCTTAGGTTAGTTAGGTTTAATTAGTTCTAAGTTCTAGGCGACTGATGACCTCAGAAGTTAAGTCGCATAGTGCTCAGAACCATTTGAACCATTTGATGATTGAACGAAAGTAAGACAAGAAGGGAGAAGGCGACGTTATTGTTACACAGAAGTTTGCTAAGAAAATTCTGATTGACTCGATGAAGCAAGTATGGCATGTACCGAGCGTTCTCATTGGCCAATACCAGTGTTGGTGAGAGTCAAGGCCACTATACAGTGGGGGACGTCCTTGACAATATAGTCACGTACGGATGAATAAAGGAGGCTCTCTTCTCTCGGGGGGCCTGACGCCCTGTGCTGATGTACAGAGAGGGTTTTCTATGAACATTTTTGGTTCACTAGGCTTTGTCTCGGCCAGATTTGTGCTGAATCCCTCGTAGATCTACGAAACGGGGAAAACGAGACGCGTCGTTCTAGTTAACGTTCTTGCGAGACGTTTGAGGACAATATTGTTCACTTAACCTAGGGTTACATACAATATACCGCTTCATGGAAACTTAGGCAATTTTTCGACTCGTTGAATTCCGTCAGAGGCCAGCGTAGTGTTATTAGGTTCACAGGCGTAACGCATGTCGCACGCAGCAGTCGGCCACGGCCGCCACTGTCGATGCACACTTCGAAAGGTAAATGATGCCATGCTGCGACACTAAATGTTGACATGTTGAAGTCACTAGCGTGCTTTCGCTTGGCAACTGCGTAATCTTGGAATAATAACTAGAATTCCCTGTTCGTGGCAGCCATGTCGTCCTGATGTTTTAATTCTGATAAGTCGTACAGGTGATAGGGAACGTTACCTAGTTACAGTAGCTTAGTCTATGCTGTCAGAGTGAATACTTCTGAAGGAAATTTCAATTGAGATTTATACTTGCACTTTTGCCATATTTTTTCGTATTAAGTTTTGTTCACTTTGATGAATATACTTATATTATTGACACTTGATCTTCCTAAACTGCATAGGATCTTCCTATTATTAGCATTTTCGTATCCTAAACTCGAATGTGCATAGTAATTTATATAATAAAAATTTTCTATGTACAGGGAATAGACTGTTTGCTTCTACAAAAATAGAGGTCCCCCTTCCTCAATGACACATTTTAGCATTTTCCACTGACAATAGCTGTTATTCTGATATCTGACACAGGGCATGTCTGGGATCTTCCTACCTAGCAGGGTCAGGGTTCACAGGCTTAATATTTTTCTTTTCACAGCACTCTTTACACGCTAAGTGATGAGTTATTTACACAAGAACCAGAAAATCTGCACTTTTCTTTCTTTGAGTCATCAGTCTTCTGACTGGTTTGATGCGGCCCGCCACGAATTCCTCTCCTGTGTCGCGACCTCTTCAACTCAGAGTAGTACTTGCAACCTACGTTCTCAATTATTTGCTGGATGTATTCCAATCTGTGTCTTCCCTTACAGTGTTTGCCCTCTATAGTTCCCTCTAGTACAATGGAAGACATTCCCCGACGTCTTAACAGATGTCCTATCATCATGTCCCTTCTCCTTGTTTTCCACACATTCCTTTCCTCTTCGATCCTGCGCAGAACTTCCTCATTCCTTCCCTTATCAGTCCACCTAATTTTCAACATTCGCCTGGAGCACCACATCTCAAATGCGCCGCCTTTCTTCTTTTCCGGTTTTCCAATAGTTCACGCTTCTGTACCATTCTATGCTGTACTCCAGACGTACGTACTCAGAAACATCTTTCTAAGGCCTATGTTTGATACCTGTAGACTACTCTTGGCCAGGAATTCCCTTTTCGCCAGTGCTAGTCCGCTTTTGATGTCCTCCTTGCTCCACCCGTCATTGGTTATTTTACTGCCTAGGTAGAAGAATTCCTTAACTTCATCTACTTCGTGACCATCAACCTGATGTTAAATTTCCCGCTGTTTCATTTCTACCATTTCTCATTACTTTCGTCTTTCTTCTATTTACTCTCAATCCATATTCTGCACTCATTAGACTGTTTATTCCATTCAGCAGATCAAGTAATTCTTCTGCATTTTCACTCAGGATAGCAGTGTCATCAAGGAATCGTATCATTAATATCCTTTCACCTTGAATTTTAATTCCACTCCTGAACCTATATTTTACTTCCATCATTGTTTCTTCATTGTACAGATTGAACAGTATAGGCGCAAGACCACATACCTATCTTCCACCCGTCTTAATCCGAGCACTTCGTTCTTGGTCGTCCACTCTTTTTACTCCCTCTAGGCTCTTGTACATATTGTATATTAGCTGTCACTCCCTACAGCTTACCCCTATTTTTCTCAGAATTTCGAACATCTTGCACCATTTTACATTGTCGAACGCTTTTTCCAGGTCGACAAGTTCTACGAAAGTGTCTTGATTTTTCTTTACTCTTTCTTCCATTATTAACCGCAACGTCAGAATTGCCTCTCTGGTGCCTTTACCTTTCCTACAGCCAAACTGACCGTCATCTAACACATCCAAAATTTTCACGCTAGAACTTACAGAAGATGGACTAGCATAGAGACCTGCATCAAACCATTC
Organism: Schistocerca americana; assembly: GCF_021461395.2. Taxonomy (NCBI): domain Eukaryota; kingdom Metazoa; phylum Arthropoda; class Insecta; order Orthoptera; family Acrididae; genus Schistocerca; species Schistocerca americana. The sequence goes on from NC_060122.1 coordinate 650,205,589, forward strand.
TTCCGACAAGACTATGAGCTCATATACGAATACATTATTTTTTTATCTTCGCAGTGGACTGCCGCTTCTGCCGTTGCACTGATATCGGAAGTGAGAGACTCAAAGTTTTGAGAAGAAATGCAGAAGGATCGACCACGTTCTCATTTAATGGAAGAGACACGTTAACGGAATATCTCAAGAAGAAAAAAAAACTTGTAGGCGTAGATACAATTTTAACACATTGAAAGTAAACTACTGAACATGTCAGGTCAAAGTTGTCTGAAAATATTAGCCGATGAGAAGAATAGATGGAGGGCATCAGCAGAAGAACCGAAATACTGGTGAGTATAGAAATAACGTTATCGCCTTGAATTGAACATTTTCTTTGTTTTAAGACCACTGCAACAATACTACGTAGTTGTCACCTTACCTGTAATCTTTCTCAATACTTTTCAACACCAAATCTACCCTAGTGTAGCAAATGTATAAAATATTCAGCCTTCAGACAATAATAGTTCAGTCGTCCTGAAAATTTAGGTGTGTTGAAAATCGATGTAGACAGAAAGGGAAAGCTTAGAACGCGGAGAATTTCTCGTAAATAAGAGAATGTATATAATAAGGTGGTTGAAAAACATTGTGAGTGGCGAACTGGAACTACCATAATTGCCACGATACGTGTATGCATCTGAAAACTATGTTGGACGTAATTATCGACAACATAATACGCAAATTTATAAAACTATAGTAACGCTATAATGATGTGATTCCCACATTCACCGGTAAATAACCACTAAAAGTTACAATTATTTGCTGTGGAGATATAATATTTTGTAATATTGACAGCCACGTAGCTAGGAACGTACGGCGTGAATGGAGCGAATAAGCAGCGCCTTTGTTTTATTATTATTATTATTTGCGGATATGCCCTTGGATGAGAGGAGCTTATTAACGTTATTTTTTCCTAAATGTATCTCTCCAAAACTGTCCTCATACTGAGATAATGGCTGGAGAAATAGAGACTGATGTTGACCACATGAACGTCTAGCTACTGTTACACGAGGACCAGCTGTATCCATACCATTTACAGAGTGTGCAGGCACTATCAGCAGCTGATCTTCCTGCACGCGTACTCTTCTGCTATTGGATTATTCAACAAAGTGTCAACCCTAACTTTAGTGCAACTGTGCTGTTCACAAATGAGGCATCGTTTCAGAGAGATCAGATTGTAAATTTTCGCAATTGGCACGTATCAGCAGACATCAATCCTCACAAAGTTGTTGAAACAGGGTATCAATTGCTTCAAATGGCTCTGAGCGCTATGGGACTTAACATCTCAGCTAATCAGTTCCCTAGAACTTAGAACTACTTAAACCTAACTAACCTAAGGACATCACACACATCCATGCCCGAGGCAGGATTCGAACCTGCGACTGTAGCGGTCGCGCGGTTCCAGACAGAAGCGCCTAGAACCGCTCGGCCACGAGCAAACAAGTTATCAATAAATATTTTCTGTCAATGTTTGGGCTGGCATTGTTGGCGACTTTTTGGTAGGACCTCACTTTCTGCCACCCAGGCTCAATGGACGTAATTTCGTAAAGCATATACTACTTAATCTGTTAGTAAAAAATTTGCGGTAAGATCTTATGGGACCAAACTGCTCAGGTCACCAATCCCTAAGCTTACACACTACTTAACCTAACTTAAACTAACTTACGCTAAGGACTACACACACATCCATGCCCTAGGGAGGACTCGAACTTCCGACGGGGGAAGCCGCGCAGACCGTGACAAGACGGCCAAGACGTGCGGCTACCCCGCACGGCTAATCTGTTACCAGATGCTCATTTAGCTGTGCGACAAAACATCTACTTTATGCACGATGGAGCACCTCCTCGTTTTAGTGTTAAAGTTCGTCGGCTTCTAAATAGCAGGTTCGGCGACAGATGGATATGTAGAGATGGACCAATTGCCTGGCCTCCATGCTCTCCGGACCTAACCCATTGGACTATTATTTGAGGAGGCATTTGTATGCTCTTGTGTATGGAACCCCAGTACAAGATGTTCAGTGTCTCCGTGCCCGTATTATGGATGCCTAAGAAACCATACGGAATACTCCATGGATACATCAGTGCATCCGAAGTTCACTGCGATAGTGGATGGACGCATGTATCACTGCCCACGGAGGGCTTATTGAACATCTCCTGTGAGAAAGACTTGCACGTCGTAAGCTCGTGCGTTCTGTTGTGTGTGTTTCTCATGGTCAGTGACTCAGAGAAAATGAGTTGCAACATGCTAACAAAGCGTGTTCAGTTCCATGTCCATATAACATAATTTCTTCGTCTGCGAGTGAGGAATGTGTTCTCCAGTTTATGCTGTACGTTTCTGTTACATCCTGTATAGAGAAAGAAAGCGCTCGTACCAAACACCCCTGGTGCACGCCTGACGATGCACTTGTCTCTGATGAACACCAGTCGCCGAGTACTATGTAACCCTCTCGACACGCTGTAAACACGTCGACGTAAACTAAGATTTAACACCTCGTCGATGACGAGATACTCAGAGGAGTATCACAAACAGGGATTTGACAAGAATGTGACAGGGAATCCACCACGCCCTTTCCAAACGAAAAAATTTCCGTCAGTCGTCTAAAATGATTTTGAGAATACACTGAAAAACGAAGCATGACTGTTTGAATGAAAATTTGACCTGCCCTCCTTCCAGATGTGTGTCCACTGGTGCACACCAGTTGGTGTACACACGGAAAATCTGTACTAGAAGAAGAGAAAAACTGATGGGTTTCGTGTTATGGCATTCTGTAGAATACATTTTTCCATTTTCCTGCTCCTGGCTGTTCCGATTACGTGTCTAAGATCGATACTCAGACCATTGTGTGCTGTCATTGTAATCTTTTGCAGCAAAATTAAAATACACTCAGTGGATGAAAGTCATGGGAGCCGATCCTATCGCCGGCTGCTGAAGCCTAAGCGGTGGATTTGTCGCCGTAAAGTCCTGCTAGAAATGGGTTTCTGACGATGTTACAATCGGGGATGATCGTACTGTATTAATCCAGGCAACGATGGAAAATTAGGAGGAAAAATCGTGTAGTCGGAAATTTTTGTACCTTGGCAGTGAGGAGTATGACGAATAACACACTAAATAACTTAATCGGCGGGATATTAGCGAGGTGGTGGGTGGTGGAGGATGGGTGGATGTTTAAATTTCTACTTTTTATGTTTTCCTGCATGACTTGAAAACCGCGATTTTCAGGAGATGGAGAAGACGATCGTGTTGGCGTTGTCGCTTTCATACTATCCAAGCGGTGCTTCCCGTGCACTCAGCACCTCTTTGTGGCGGTCCTTATATACCCGCGGGATTCCACCGGCCGCCCTGCGACCCAGCAGAACCCCCTAGGGGTCTCTCCCTACTCGCTGAGATTGGCTGGGAAAGTAATTGCCACCGGGCACTGGTGCGGCTTCACTGCAGCCAGCGTAAACAAGTTAGCCTCGAAGCGCGGAGCGGAGAAACGGAGGTGTTTCAGCAACACTGTAGATGAGAGCTAACGCACATTTTGGAGTAATATTATATGTAATATTATATACAAACTTTTGTGAAAATTATTCCCATGTTCCCATACGTTTGCTCTCAGAACCCAAACGAAAACAACTGTAAGTAAACATTTTATCCTTTAGTTGCATGGCTCTAAATGACTCTTTTTTTCGTCTGAGAAGATCTCTTACAGCCAGCACTGTTATACTGGTGACTAATAATGCAGTACGAGCTAATAAGCAGTTTAAAATATGAGTTTCAGGCAATGTTGTATAAGATCCACTACCAGCTTCAAATTAAATTTGGGCGTAACGTTGTAGAGCCATATGAAGTGGGACAAGCATGTAATGGCAGTTGTGGGGAAGGCGCATAGTCGTCTTCGGTTCATTGGTAGAATTTTGGGAAGATGTGGTTCATCTGTAAACGAGACCGCTTATAAAACACTAATACGATCTATTCTTGAGTACTGAGGTTGGATTGAGGGAGGACGTAGAAGCAATTCAGAGGCGGGCTGCTAGATTTGTTACTGGTAGGTTTGATCATCACGCGAGTGTTACGGAAATGCTTCAAGAACCCGGGTGGGAGTCTCTACAGGAAAGGAGGCGTTCTATTCGTGAATCGCTACTGAGGAAATTTAGAGAACCAGCATTTGAGGCTGACTGCAGTACACTTTTACTGCCGCCAACTTATATTTCGCGGAAAGACCACAAAGATAAGGTAAGAGCGATTAGGGCTCGTACAGAGGCATATAGGTAGTCATTTTTCACTCGTTCTGTTTTGGAGTGGAACAGGGAGAGAAGATGCTAGTTGTGGTACGAGGTACCCTCCGCCACGCACCGTATGGTGGACTGCGGTGTATGTATGTAGATGTAGATGTAGAAATCCGTACTTCCAAATCGACTAAATAGATTTGTAAGTGTCTGCACACTTAGTAGTTCTCAACTGAAGTCAAAGAAGTTACTGAAGTAGCCGAGATTGAGTTCGGTTTTAGAAAATCTCGTAGTGCTTGCTCATTCCTTCATTGTTGCTTTGGCACACAGTTAATTGAGAGCAGAAAGTTTGTCTATGAAATTGTGAGTCCTAACAAGGACTGTTTGATGGAGAGTACTGTCGTGCTGTGGAGGGCCAGGAGAACCAGTACGACTGCATCTGCTAACTATTTTTCTAATAGCACCAACTAGAGGAATATGAACGACTTCAAAGTTGAAGATATAAGTTTCAGAAAGCCATCCAAGCAACAAATAAGAAAACTGGTGTCCGCAGAGAATATTCAGTCTGTACATTACACTGAAACGCCAAATAAACTGGTATAGATATGTGTATTCATATACAGAGATATATAAACAGGCGGAATACGGTGCTGCGGTCGGCAACGCCTATATAAGACAACAAGAGTCTGGTGTAGTAATTAGATTGATTACTGCTGTTGCACTCTCAGGTTATCAAGATTTCAGTGAGTTTGAACGTGGTGTTATAATCGGCGCACAAGCGACGGGACAGAGCATCTCCGAGGTAGCGATGAAGGGATTTTCTCGTACGACCATTCCACGAGTGCGCCGTGAATACCAGGAATCCGGTAAAACATCAAATCTCCGACATCGCTGCGGCCGGAAAAAGATCCTGCAAGACGGGACCAATGACGACTGAAGAGAATCGTTCAACGTGATAGCAGTGCAAGCCTTCCTCAAATTGCTGCAGATTTCAATTCCGGGCAATCAACAAGTGTCAGGGTGCGAACCATTCAACGGAACATCATCGATATGTGCTTTTGGAGCCGAAGGAATACTCGTGTACCCTTGATAACTGCATGACACAAAGCTTTACGCCTCTCCAGGGCCAGTCAACACCTACATTTGTCTCTTGATGACTGGAAACATATTGCCTGGTCGGATGAGACTCGTTTCAAATTGTATCGAGCAGATGGACTTGTAGGGTATGGAGACAACTTCATGAATCCATGAACCCTGCATGCCAGCAGTGACTGTTCAAGCTGGTGGAGGATCTTTAATGGTGTGGGACGAATGCAGCTGGAGTGATATGGGGGCTTTGATACGTCTAGATACGATTCTGAGAGGTGAAAAGTATGTAAGCATCCTGTCTGATCACCTGCATCCATTCATGTCCATTGTGCACTCCGACGGACTTCTGCAAATCCAGCAGGATAATGCGACACCCCACATGTCCAGAATTGCTACAGAGTAGCTCCAGGAACACTCTTTCGAATTTAAAGACCTCCGCTGACCACCAAACTCCCCAGGCATGAACATTATAAGCACATCTGGGATGCCTCGGCCGGCCGCTGTGACCGAGCGGTTCTAGACGCTTCAGTCCGGAACCTCGCTGCTGCTAAGGTCGCATGTTCGTATCCTGCCTCTTTAGGTTGGGTAGGTTTAAGTAGTTCTAAGTCTAGGGGATTGATGACCTCAGATGATAAGTCCCATAGTGCATAGAGCCATTTGAACCATTTTGGGATGCCTTGCCATGTGCTGTTCAGAAGTGATCTCCACTCCCACGCACGTTTACGGATTTATGGACAACCCGGCAGGATTCATGGTGTCAGTTGCCTCCACACATTAGTCGAGTCCATGCCACGTCGTGTTGTGGCACTCCTGCGTGCACGCGGCCGCCCTGCACGATATTAGGCAGGTGTACCAGTTTCTTTAACTCTTCAGTGTATAAGACAATCTCAATACAAAATACGTTTATTCGGTTATTTACACTTGGTCTAGGGGTAGCGTCTTTGATTCATAATCAAAACGTCTTCGCTCCTGGGTTCGACGCCGCTGCTTAAATTTTCATTAGTAATTAGCATTGGCGCCTGAAGACTTCCAGTATAAGAAGTCACCCTTCATCCTGTCAACGGCTTTGTCAAAGAGGGCGGAGGAGCGGACAGAGGTTCAGGGCACTCTCTTGTCCTAGGGGTGGGAAACTGTCCCTAAAGGTGGAAGAATCAGCAATGATCAACGGCATGAGAAAGTAGAAGACAATGGAAACCACTGCATTAAAGACACGTAACGTGTATCCACAGGACATGTGGCCTGTAATTGAAAAAGTGTCATGATGATCTCCCCATTGGCAAAAGATACCGGAATAGTCCCCCATTCGGGGGGGGGGGGGGGGGGGGACACCAAGGGTGAGGTTACCATGGGAAAAAGATTGAATAACTAACGGAAAAATGACGTTCTACGAATCTGGCGTGGAATGTCAGAAGCTTGAACGTGGTAGGGAAACTAGAAAATCTGAAAATGGAAATACAAAGGCTCAGTCTAGATATAGTAGGGGTCAGTGAAGTGAAGTGGAAAGAAGACAAGGATTTCTGGTCCGATGAGTATAGGGTAATGTCAACAGCAGCAGAAAATTGAATAACGGGAGTAGGATTCGTTATAAATAAAAAGGTAGGGCAGAAAGTGTGTTACTGTGAGCAGTTTAGTGATGGGGTTGTTCTTATAAGAATCGACAGCAAACTAACACCGACAACGATAGTTCAGGTATACATGCCGACGTCGCAAACTGAACATGAAGAGATAGACAAAGCGTATGAGGATATTAAAAGAGTAATTCAGTATGTAAAGGGATATGAAAATCTATAGTCATGGGAGACTGGAATGCAGTTGTAGGGGAAGGAGTAGAAGAAAAGGTTACAGGAGAGTGTAGGTTTGGGACAAGGAATGATAGAGGAGAAAGACTAATCGAATTCCGTAACAAGTTTCAGCTAGTAATAGCGAATACTCGGTTCAAGAATTACAAGAGGAGGAGGCATACTTGGAAAAGACCTGGTGTTAAGGGAAGGTTTCAGTTAGATTACATCATGGTCAGACAGAGATTCCGAAATCAGATACTGGATTGTGAAGCGTACCTAGGAGCAGACATAGACTCAGATCACAATATAGTAGGGATGAAGAGTAGGCTGAAGTTTAAGACATTAGTCAGGAAGAATCAATACGCGAAGAACTGGGATACGGAAGTACTAAAGAATGATGATATACGGTTGAAGTTCTCTAAGGCTATAGATACAGCAATAAGGAATAACTCAGTAGGTAGTACAGTTGAAGAGGAATAGACATATCTAAAAAGGGACATCACAGAAGTTACGAAGGGATACATATGCACAAAGAAAGTAACTGCTAAGAAACCATGGGTAACCGAAGAAATACTTCAACTGATCGATGAAAGGAGAAAGTACAAAAATGTTCTTGGAAACTGAGGAATAGAGAAATACAGGTATCTGAGGAATGAAATAAATAGGAAGTGCTGGGAAGCTAACACGAAATGGCTGCAGGAAAAATGTGAAGACATCGAAAAAGAAATGATCGTCGGAAGGACAGACTCAGCATACTGGAAAGTCAAAACAACTTTCTGTGACATTAAAAGCAAGGGCGATAACATTAAGAGTGCAACGGGAATCCCTCTGTTAAATGCAGAGGAGAGCGTATAGGTGGAAAGAATACATTGAAAGCCTCTGTGAGGGGAAGATTTGTCTGATGTGATAAAAGAGGAAACAGGAGTCGATTTAGAAAAGATAGGGGATCCAATATTAGGATCAGAAGGACTTAAGATCAAACACGGCAGAAGGGACGGATAAATCCCATCAGAATTTCTAAAATCACTGAGGGAAGTGGCAACAAAACGACTATTCACGTTGGTGTGTAGAATGTATGTGTCTGGCAACGTACAATCTGACTTTCGGAAATGCATCATCCACACAATTCCAAGACGACAAGAGCTGACAAGTGCGAGAATTACCGCACAATTAGTTTAACAGATCATGCATCCAAGTTGCTTAAAAGAATAATACACAGAAGAAAAGAAAAGAAAATTGAGGATGCGCTAGATGACGATCAGTTTGGCTTTAGGAAAGGTGAAGGCACGAGAGAAACAGTTCTGACATTGCGGTTAATAATGGAAGTAAGACTAAAGAAAAATCAAGACAAGTTCATAGGATTTGTCAACCTGGAAAAAGCGTTCGACAGTGTAAAATGGTGCAAGATGTTCGAAATTCTGAGAGAAATAGGGGTAAGCTATAGGGAGAGACGGGTGATATACAATATGTACAACAGCCAAGAAGAAATAATAAGAGTGGACGACCAAGAACGATGTGCTCGTATCAAAAAGGGTTCAATCTGAACATCGAGGAAACGATGATGGAAATAAAAGAAAGGTTCAGGAGTGGAATTAAAATTCAAGGTGAAAGGATATCAACGATGCGATTCGCTGATGCCATTGCTATCCTGAGTGAAAGTGAAGAAGAATTACATGATCTGCTGAACGAAATGAACAGTCTAGTGAGTACAGAGTGTGGATTGAGGGTAAATCGAAGAAAGAAGATGGTAATGAGAAGTAGTAGAAATGAGAACAGCGAGAAACTTAACATCAGGATTGATGGTCACGAAGTAGATGAAGTTAAGGAATTCTGCTACCTAGGCAGTAAAATAACCAATGACGGACGGAGCAAGGAGGACATCAAAAGCAGACTAGCACTGGCAAAAAGGGCATTACTAGCCAAGAGGAGTCTACTAATATCAAATATCGGCCTTAATTTGAGGAAGGAATTTCTGAGAATCTACGTCTGGAATACAGCATGGTATGGTAGTGAATCATGGACTGTGGGAAAACCGCAACAGAAGAGGATCGAAGCATTTGGGATGTGGTGTTACAGACGAATGTTGAAAATCAGGTGGACTAATAAGGTAAGGAATGAGGAGGTTCTGCGCAGAATCAGAGAGGAAAGGAATATGTGGAAAACACTGATAAGGAGAAGGGACAGGATGCTAACACATCTGTTAAGGCATGAGGGAATGACTTCCATGGTATTAGAGAGAGCTGTAGAGGAAGAAAAACTGTATAGGAAGAAAGAGATTGGAATGCATCCAGCAAATAATTGAGGACGTAGGTTGCAAGTGCTACTTTGAGTTGAAGAGGTTAGCACAGGAGTGGAATTCGTAGCGGACCGTACCAAACCAAACTGAAAACAGATGATCAAAAAAAAATTATAAATAAATAAAATAAAATAAAAATCTATCTATTTCTAGAGCTCTTGCTCTTGTTATGTAAGTGTCGATTCAACATTTACAAGGTCTAAATATTCATAACTTCAGTATCGTTATCTTTCAATGCTTTTATTTGTGATGATTGGATCTAATCCGAGCATCAATTTCTATAGGTCACATACCTCTCACTATTGTTTTCGGAAAACAGCTGCAAAAGTGAAGACCCGAAATTCATTATTACAAGAGCTAACTGTAGCTCCATGGGGATCAACAGCACTGACTAACGGTTCAGCTGTATGGCACAACGGGTTCCACATGTTCAGCCTCGACAATCCACGCACATTGTATTTGTTACGCTCTCACCTACGACTGTTCGGTAGCTTCCGGGACTAAGCATCATCACCACGCATCACATAAGACTACAGCAAGAGGCACAAACGTCGTACTGTCTGGCTGAAACCACATAAACGGGACTGGCGAGCCGCCAAGATCTGTTAGCAAGCGCTTTCAGTCCTGTGGGCCGCGCGGTGTGGCCGCGCGGTCGTAGGGTCCATGTCACGGATTACGCAGACCCTCCCGCCGAAGGTTCGAGTCCTCCCTCGGGCATGGGTGTGACGGTGTTGTTCTTAGCATAACTTAGTTTAAGTAAGTTTATGTAGTGTGTAAGTCTAGGGACTGATGACCTCAGCAGTTTGGTTCCTTAGGAATTCACATACAGTTGAACAGTTGAACAATCCTGTTCCTATCTGGAATTCGGAGTGGTCATCTTCAACCCAGATACGTTTCTTACGATTTGAAAATCTCACTGCTACATCTTCGGGTTTCAATCTTTCTCCCGCCACATGGCGAAAACTCAGCTGCATCAGATGATGGTCAGGGAGAACAGTTGCTATTCTCTATAGTAGGCTATACTGAAACACTCCCAGCTGTGATTTCAGTGGGATGAAGCTAACAGAACCATAAAACCTCACGAACATTGGCGCACCAAGAGGGGGGCATCGAATCGAAACGAAACTGATTAAACATAATGATGCAGATGAGAGATTCACTTCAACCCAAAATCAAGACACGTAAACAAACGCAATGAGTGCAAGTAGACAGATACAGTGCCACATCAATAACGCGTTGGACCACCTTTGCTGCAATACATGCAGCAACACGGTCCAGCAATGAATCGATTAGACGTCTGATGCTGTCCTGGAGCAGAATGGCCCTCAAACTTTGAACAGCCACCTCCAAACACAGTACAGAGTGACACGGCGGCATCGGGCTCTCCAACTTGTCCAACACATGCTCTGTAGGGAACAAGTCCGAAGAGTAGACGCCATAGAAAAGCCAGAACATAAGGTAGAAAGTCTAGAACAACTCGAGCTGTATGCGGACGAGCACTATCTTGGTGGTCAAGAGTCGCTGGTGGACCATGTAGGAAAGGCCCCACATGGGGCTCAGCAGTGTCCGTCAGCATAGAGCTGTCCGTTGATGTTCCACGTACCAGAATTGTAGATCACCGGCTATCGTAGACTATGGCCCCCCAGACCATCTGTCGGTTGTAAGGGTGCTGTGGTGCGCGACAGAGGCTGAATCCACACCTGTATGCAGTTGTCATCCTCCCCAAAACGAAATGGGATTCATCACTAAACATTACGTTTTGCCAATCTGTATCAGTCCACGTCGTTCTGGTTTGGTACGATTGTAGACGGAGTCGCCGATGTCTCGGTGTTAATGGCGTCACACGACAAGGGCGCCTGGATTGCAAATTCGCAACCGCAAGGTTTGTGGAACAACTGGCACCCACACATATGCTTGTATCGTGGAGCGATTCACTGTAGCATTCGTGATCGCTTGTCGCACTAACATTCGATCCTCTCGCCTCGTCGTCTTCCCGGTCGCTCTAGACCCGGTACGTCGTACGTGGGTGCCGTGCTGTTGTCCACACCTACCAGTGATTCTTTCGCTGAACTCCTGGAGTAGCTACATCAAGCTGACTGTAAAACAAGTAAGTGGCTGGCAAACTTGAGTGACTGGCAAACTTGGACACTGATCTTCGAATTTTCCTTTTGTCTATTTAACTGAGTATTTATAATTTCGTTGTTTACAATTGTTGATGTACTTGTGATTGTTCAAGAGTATCAAACGCTAAATAAATAAATCTGCTAACTAAGTATACAGGGTGGTCCATTGATTGTGAGCGGGCCAAATGTCTCACGAAATAAGCGTCAAACGAAAAAACTACAAAGAACGAAACTCGTGTAGCTTGAAGGAGGAAACCAGATGGCGCTATGGTTGGCTCGCTAGATAGCGCTGCCATAGGTCAAACGGATATCGGGTGCGTTTTTTAAATTAGGAACCCCCATTTTTATTACATATTCGTGTAGTACGTAAAGAAATATGAATGTTTTAGTTGGACCACTTTTTTCGCTATGTGATAGATGGCGCTGTAATAGTCACAAACATATCGCTCACAATTTTAGACGAACAGTTGATAACAAGTAGGATTTTTAAATTGGTAAGTTTGAACAATTTTTTCGGTTGCTCCAATGTGATACATGTACAGTCATGCTCACAAGTATCCGAACGACCTGAATTGCATTTCGCCTGATTCGCATGCGACCGCCATAACACGCCTGTCTAGCAGGTCCTCTAATCGTTCCTTGGTACAGTCGTTTGACTATAGAAAATCATTCCAAAAAGTCACCACTAGAAAACACTGCTCTGTATCGCAGTAACTCAAGATGTAAAGTAATAACACGATGCCACAAACATCAGGGAACACCTGTCCTTAATGCTTGTAAACTCACATTTATTACAATAAATGACATACCTGAAATGTTACCACTCTCATTATTACGTCAGATAGGTAACGCACGTAGTAAGTTCGTCGCATTCATGATTTCCTCTTCAAAGTAACATACAGTACTTATTATTTAACACAAAATGATATTAAAAATTTAATAAAAATTCAAGTTATCCACGAGCAGCTAGTTGAGAATATGTATGAACTTCAAATGACACGACGAACCGTCTCGTTCTGCATATGGATTCAAACCCAGGTCAGGCAGACTAAGCAAAGATATCGTGACTGACGCAAACTAACAGTCATTCCTGATTAGGCATACAGAGAGTGATATACCTCGATTTTAGACAATATCACTTAGCAAATATCAACTTTAAACTACATAACGCAAACATTTTTAACGGACGCGAATTCCTACCCAGCATCTCTTGTCCCTGTTAACGAACTACGAGAGATGTTAAATATTGCTTCTTCACAAGTAACTTACTTGAAATTCTGTGAGGTAAAGCCTCATGTTGGACAGGGATTCGAACCCAGAACCTAATCGGACTGATATCGAAGAACAACCAACTGTGACATATCGCATTTTCTCGGCAAGAGCTAGATGTTTTAACTGAAATAACGAGACGAAATATTAATTTTTTCCTTCCCAGGACTCCAACACGGCACCTGTCGGTGTTATATTCTAGAGAAAACGAACGTTAAATATGGGTTTGATGCACCAGCAACGACATGTGAGCATGTTCGAACTAGAAATAATATGACGAAGAGTTTAGTGCTCACAGGGATTAGAGCCCCACACATATCGTTGTTCACTAAACACACAAAGAGACGTCAGCTACCGAATTTTTGTCCACCTGCAGCTCGGAATAACATCTTGAACTTGCAGTGATCTCGCAAATAGTTCTGTGTCCCACCGGGAGTCAAAAACGTCAGATATCGTTAGTGTTGACAACGAACGAAAATACACTCCTGGAAATGGAAAAAAGAACACATTGACACCGGTGTGTCAGACCCACCATACTTGCTCCGGACACTGCGAGAGGGCTGTACAAGCAATGATCACGCGCACGGCACAGCGGACACACCAGGAACCGCGGTGTTGGCCGTCGAATGGCGCTAGCTGCGCAGCATTTGTGCACCGCCGCCGTCAGTGTCAGCCAGTTTGCCGTGGCATACGGAGCTCCATCGCAGTCTTTAACACTGGTAGCATGCCGCGACAGCGTGGACGTGAACCGTATGTGCAGTTGACGGACTTTGAGCGAGGGCATATAGTGGGCATGCGGGAGGCCGGGTGGACGTACCGCCGAATTGCTCAACACGTGGGGCGTGAGGTCTCCACAGTACATCGACGTTGTCGCCAGTGGTCGGCGGAAGGTGCACGTGCCCGTCGACCTGGGACCGGACCGCAGCGACGCACGGATGCACGCCAAGACCGTAGGATCCTACGCAGTGCCGTAGGGGACCGCACCGCCACTTCCCAGCAAATTAGGGACACTGTTGCTCCTGGGGTATCGGCGAGGACCATTCGCAACCGTCTCCATGAAGCTGGGCTACGGTCCCGCACACCGTTAGGCCGTCTTCCGCTCACGCCCTAACATCGTGCAGCCCGCCTCCAGTGGTGTCGCGACAGGCGTGAATGGAGGGACGAATGGAGACGTGTCGTCTTCAGCGATGAGAGTCGCTTCTGCCTTGGTGCCAATGATGGTCGTATGCGTGTTTGGCGCCGTGCAGGTGAGCGCCACAATCAGGACTGCATACGACCGAGGCACACAGGGCCAACACCCGGCATCATGGTGTGGGGAGCGATCTCCTACACTGGCCGTACACCACTGGTGATCGTCGAGGGGACACTGAATAGTGCACGGTACATCCAAACCGTCATCGAACCCATCGTTCTACCATTCCTAGACCGGCAAGGGAACTTGCTGTTCCAACAGGACAATGCACGTCCGCATGTATCCCGTGCCACCCAACGTGCTCTAGAAGGTGTAAGTCAACTACCCTGGCCAGCAAGATCTCCGGATCTGTCCCCCATTGAGCATGTTTGGGACTGGATGAAGCGTCGTCTCACGCGGTCTGCACGTCCAGCACGAACGCTGGTCCAACTGAGGCGCCAGGTGGAAATGGCATGGCAAGCCGTTCCACAGGACTACATCCAGCATCTCTACGATCGTCTCCATGGGAGAATAGCAGCCTGCATTGCTGCGACAGGTGGATATACACTGTACTACTGCCGACATTGTGCATGCTCTGTTGCCTGTGTCTATGTACCTGTGGTTCTGTCAGTGTGATCATGTGATGCATCTGACCCCAGGAACGTGTCAATAAAGTTTCCGCTTCCTGGGACAATGAATTCACGGTGTTCTTATTTCAAATTCCAGGAGTGTACATTAAAAATCAAAATTATTATCCACCAGCAGATAGGTGTTCTGATGCTAGAGCTTGATAATACATAATGAAATCTTTAGTGCCGGGCCACGATTTGAACCCATTCACGCGTAATATGTGGAGATGTTGAGGAATCTGCGCCCTCCCCATACATAATACAAAAGCTTCGAGATGCATCTGCTGCCTGGCTGTCTATTAAACCTGAAAAGAACAAAATGTCACAGAAGTTAGCTCATTTTCCACATGCGACTATTTTGGGTTGAGAAGTGAAGGGAATTATGTTCAAAGTTCCATTAGACTGGTAACTTCAGCAGACAGCAGAATTGCGTTTTAAAAGAAATTAGCAGTAAACGTATTCAAACTCGCGACATCTTATCTACAGTGCAGGGCACTTACCATCACGCCACTACCTGATGTATAGCTACAAGAGCTCCAGAGCTGAACAACAATTCCTCCAGAACTTCTGCGTACCACAGCGCTGCGCAATAATGCAAATGGCCGGGTCTAGACTTCTGAGAGAAACAGTTACAGCTTTTCTTTTGCGCTGCACGACGGTTTCTACAAACAGATAGCGCAATAGAATAGCTGAAGTGGAAAGGAACACTTCCTATTTCAATTTCTGCATTCTACACTGTTGGCAGTTCTGTATAGGTGGTAGTTACGTGATTTTATTTCGGTGATTACAAAATAGAGTCGAATGTATGCACTGGGTAGCCGAGGCAGCTAGTTCATGGTGATTCGGTCAACCAAGTAAATTAATTTACTGAACATGCTGCAATTTACTACAGGGAGCCTGTGTGTCAGAATTTTCATCCAGTGTGGCGCAAAGATGTTATGATAGAAAAATGAGTCAGAGAAATGGGGATTTGGTGGTCCGTTGGACTGATGGTGTGGGTTCGTTCCCCACTTCTGTCAATGGTTTAGATAGGGAGAGAAAGAGTCCATTCTCTTCTGCCTACACCGAATGAAGAATATGTAATGGCAGTGTGGTCTGAAATCCACATTAAAGATGATACTCCTTCCCTGCCAAGTAAACGTTAGGTTGAACCACAATAAAGTCTGGAGTGGCGACATGTAGAAACTCTATCACCAGTAACCTTCCTTATACTAGTTATTTATTTCTAGTGACGAAACAAACGCTATGTAGGGTCACAGGATACTTATTCCATCTTTTATCTGAGCTTCTGTATGTCGATAAAATTGGTTCTGAACTGATAATGCAACTCAGACCGCCCTTAACGTGGAATTTGATCCCTTCGTGACAATACAGCTCGGCTACAATTTGTTGTTTGGTAAAAACTGCAGATTCCTCAACATCTCCACATATTACGCGTGAATGGGTTCAAATCCTGGCCCGGCACTAAAGATTTCATTATGTATTATCAAGCTCTAGCATCAGAACACCTATCTGCTGGTGGATAATAATTTTGATTTTTAATGTATTTTCATTCGTTGTCAACACTAACGATATCTGACGTTTTTGACTCTCAGTGGGACACAGAAATATTTGCGAGATCACTGTAAGTTCAAGGTGTTATTCCGAGCTGCAGGTGGACAAAAATTCGGTAGCTGACGTCTCTTTGTGTGTTCAGTCAACGATATGTGTGGGGCTCTATTTCCTGAGAGCACTGAACTCTTCGTCATATTATTTCTAGTTCAAACATGCTCACATGTCGCTGCTGGTGCATCAAACCCATATTTAACGTTCGTTTTCTCTAGAATATAACACCGATAGGTGCCGTGTTGGAGTCCTGGGAAGGAAAAAATTAATGTTTCGTCTCGTTATTTCAGTTAAAACATCTAGCTCTTGCCGAGAAAATGCGATATGTCACAGTTGGTTGTTCTTCGATATCAGTCCGATTAGGTTCTGGGTTCGAATCCCTGTCCAACATTAGGCTTTACCTCACAGAATTTCAAGTAAGTTACTTGTGAAGAAGCAATATTTAACATCTCTCGTAGTTCGTTAACAGGGACAAGAGATGCTGGGTAGGAATTCGCGTCCGTTAAAAATGTTTGCGTTATGTAGTTTAAAGTTGATATTTGCTAAGTGATATTGTCTAAAATCGAGGTATATCACTCTCTGTGTGCCTAATCAGGAATGACTGTTAGTTTGCGTCAGTCACGATATCTTTGCTTAGTCTGCCTGACCTGGGTTTGAATCCATATGCAGAACGAGACGGTTCGTCGTGTCATTTGAAGTTCATACATATTCTCAACTAGCTGCTCGTGGATAACTTAAATTTTTATTAAATTTTTAATATCATTTTGTGTTAAATAATAAGTACTGTATGTTACTTTGAAGAGGAAATCATGAATACGACGAACTTACTACGTGCGTTACCTATCTGACGTAATAATGAGAGTGGTAACATTTCAGGTATGTCATTTATTGTAATAAATGTGAGTTTACAAGCATTAAGGACAGGTGTTCGCTGATATTTGTGGCATCGTGTTATTACTTTACATCTTGAGTTACTGCGATACAGAGCAGTGTTTTCTAGTGGTGACTTTTTGGAATGATTTTCTATAGTCAAACGACTGTACCAAGGAACGATTAGAGGACCTGCTAGATAGCCGCGTTATGGCGGTTGCATGCGAATCATGCGAAATGCAATTCAGGTCGTTCGGATGCTTTTGAGCACGACTGTACCTTTGTGAACTTATCATTTCTGAGAACGCATGCTGTTACAGCGTGATTACCTATAAGTACCACATTAATGCAATAAATGCTCAAAATGATGTCCGTCAACCTCAATGCATTTGGCAATGCGTGTAAAGACATTCATCTCAACAGCGAGTAATTCGCCTTCCGTAATGTTCGCACATACATTGACAATGCGCTGACGCATGTTGTCAGGCGTTGTCGGTGGATAATGATAGCAAATTTCCTCCAATTTTCCCCACAGAAAGAAATCCAGGGACGTCAGATCCGGTGAACGCGCGGGCCATGGTATGGTGCTTCGACGACCAATCCACCTGTCACGAAATATGCTATTCAATACTGCTTCAACCGCACGCGATCTATGTGCCGGACATCCATCATGCTGGAAGTACATCGCCATTCTGTCATGCAGTTAAACATCTTGTAGTAACATCGGTAAAACGTTAAGTAGGAAATCAGCATACAGTTAGATTGCCATCGATAAAATGGGGGCCAATTATCCTTCCTCCCATAATGCCGCACCATACATTAACCCGCCAAGGTCGCTGATGTGACACTTCTCGCAGCCATTGTGCATTTTCCGTTGTCCAGTACTGCATATTATGCCAGTTTAGGTTAACGCTGTTGGTGAATGACGCTTCGTCGCTAAATAGAACGCCTGCAAAAAATTTGTCATCATCCCGTAATTTCTCTTGTGCCCAGTGGCAGAACTGTACACGACGTTGAAAGTCGTCGCCATGCAATTCCTGTTGCATGGAAATATGGTACGGGTGCAATCGATGTTGATGTAGCATCACGTAACTATCCGGCGAACGGTCCGGGCACTTGGATGATGTCGTCCAGGATACCGATCAGCATACATAGCACACGCCCGTTGAGCATTTTGATCACAATAGCCTTACATCAATACGATATCGACCTCTTCCGCGATTGGTAAAAGGTCAATTTTAACACGGGTAATGTATCTTGAAGCAAATACTGTCCGCACTGACGGGGTGTTACGTGACACCACGTACTTACACTTTTGTGACTATTACAGCGCCATCTATCACAAAGCGAAAAAAGTGGTCCAACTAAAACATTCATATTTATTTACCTACTACACAAATATGTAATAAGAAATGGGGCGTTGCTATTTTTAAAAAAAACGCAGTTGATATCCGTTTGACCTATGACAGAGCCATCTATCGGGTCAACCATAGCGCCATCTGGTTTCCCCCTACATGCTAGACGAGTTTCGTTCTTTGTAGTTTTTTCGTTAGATGCTTACTTTGTGAGATATTTGGCCCGGTCACTATCAATGGACCACCCTGTGTATAATTTCTTTGCTTGTAATTGTTGGTGTACTCGTGATTGTCCAAGAGCATCAAACGCTAAATAAAGAAATTTATTCACATCTGTTTCCCTCTCAGGGGACACCGCCTTATAGTAGGCACCTTCAGTGCCGGGCGGGAGGGTTTGCGTGCTTCGGTGAAGTCGAGAGCTATGCCGGCGGTAGCATAGCTACTGGCAGGGTCTCCCAAGCCGGACTGGTCCCGACAGAGGAGCCAGACAAAGTGTGTCCCACAACATAGGGCAGGGAGGGCTCTAGAGGCGTAGTGAAGCCAGCTTCCCTAGAGGAGTAAACCTCATACAAATCCTGGTCCTCCAGGTTGGGGGTTTGGCATGGGGCTAATAACCCCATACTGTAAAAAAAATAATATTACGGAAATTCAACAGAAGCCTCGGAAACTGGATGGAAAGCATGTATCACGACCCCGGCAAAGGAAACGGATAAAAGATCTAACAGTAGCATCATGGAATGTGAGGACAATGCTTCAGCCTGGAAAGATGAAAGAAAGAGCCAATGAAATTTTAAAATTCAAATATGATATTGTAGGGCTACAGGAAATAAGATGGCAGGGGAATGGGCAGATAGATAAACTTGAGTACTCATTGGTATATAGTGGACCAGAAGAAAGAACAGGCCAACTTGGAACAGGGTTTATAATAACTAGGGAAGTTAGGAAAAGCCTTCTAGAATTTGAACCCATAAATGAAAGGATGTGCAGACTCAGACTAAAAGGTAAATCTAGGAATATATCAATAGTTAATGCACATGCACCAACAGAGGAAAAAGAGGATATAATTAATGAACAGTTCTACGAAGACTTGGAAAAAGTATATGGTGCAGTACCTAAATATGACCTGATGCTAGTAATAGGAGATTTTAATGCAAAAATAGGGAGGAATGAACATCTGTATGGAGTTTCTGGAAAATATTCACTACATGAAGAAAACAATGAGAATGGAGACTTACTATCCCAATTTGCAGCAAGGAATAATATGATTATTAAAAGTACCTGCTTTCCACATAAAAGGATCCATCTGGGTACTTGGAAGTCTGCAGCCAATGGAGTAGTCAATCAGATTGATCATATTTTAGTGATTGCACGCCACTCCACGTCAGTTACGGATGTACGGAGCTGCAGAGGACCAAACTGTGATTCAGACCACTTTCTGATAAAATCAGTCTTGAGAGAGAAACTGTCACTAATAAATGGCAACAGAATGGGAAAGATGATGAAATGGAATACAGACAAACTGAACATCCCTGATGAAGTAAAAAAATACCAAGTAACACTAAGCAGAAAGTTGAGCAATGAAGAGACCACAGTAGGAGTAGATGAAAGGTGGAACAGGTTTGAAAAAGCCATTAAGGATGCTGCAGAGGAAATAATAGGCATAGCAAGGAACAGAAGAGCCCAGGAGTGGTTTGATGAAGATTGCAGGTCAGCAATAGAGGAAAAGAACAGGGCAAGAACAAAAATGCTACAGAGATAAACCAGAAATAATGTGGAACAATATAGAGAATTAAGAAGAAGAGCTAACAGACTGTGCAAGAGAAAGAAAAGAGAGTGGAATAAGAAGAAATTTCAAGAACTAGAAGAACTAAAGGAACAGAGTGAAATAAGAAAGTTCTATCATGCCATAGGCAAAATGAGGAATAGATTCCAACCAAAAACAATGGCCTGTTCCAGTAAAGATGGAAAATGATAAGGGAGGAAGAACAGATAGTGGGAAGATGGGCAGAATATTTCAAAGATACACTAAGCACCAGCCTAGAAGATGAAGAGACAGCTCCACAGGAGGGAAGAGTGGAGCTGGAAGTAGACAATGAAACCAATGAGGCAAGAAAACCAACACTACAAGAGGTCTCCCAGGCTGTGCACAAGTCAAAAAATAATCGAGCCCCTGGGGAAGACAGCATAATTGCTGAATTAATAAAAACTGGTGGCGAGGCTGTAATAAAGGAACTGCACACATTAATATCAGATATATGGGAAACAGAAACTATGCCAGATAATTGGAAAATTGGAATAATAGTCCCCATTTATAAGAAAGGAGACAGAACAGCATGTGAAAACTATAGAGGTGTAACACTCCTAAGTACAGCTTATAAGATCTTCACAAGTATATTAAACGAAAGGAAACGGAAGTGTGCAGAAAGCATACTAGGGGAATATCAGTGTGGCTTTCGACCGGGCAGAGGAACAACTGATCAAATATTTGTGATAAGGCAAATGATGCAAAAGTTCTATGAATATGATATAGATATGCATTTCTTATTCATCGATTTCAAACAAGCCTTTGACAGCATAAATCGGCAAGAACTATACAGAGTACTGAAAGAAGTTGGTATATGTGCTAAATTAATAAGACTAATCAGAATGACAATGACAGAGACAAGAGCAAAAGTAAAGGTCCTTAGCAGAACAAGTGAAAGCTTTGACTTTAATAAAGGTGTGAAGCAAGGGGATAGTCTCTCCACTGTCCTATTCAACATTGCCCTGCATAGTGCAGTAAATAAAATCAACAAAAGAGGCACCATATTTATGAAAACTAGCCAGATATGTGCATACGC
Source organism: Schistocerca americana (assembly GCF_021461395.2). Taxonomy (NCBI): domain Eukaryota; kingdom Metazoa; phylum Arthropoda; class Insecta; order Orthoptera; family Acrididae; genus Schistocerca; species Schistocerca americana. The sequence continues at coordinate 650,226,852 of NC_060122.1, forward strand.
TGATGACATTGCTATAGTAGGAAGAAATACCAATACACTCCTAGAAACATACCGGGCAATGGAAACAGAAGCCTTAAAAATTGGCCTCATAGTAAATGTAAACAAAACAAAATATATGGTAATGTCACAATCTGAGGCCAGAAGAACCCCTAAAAACCTAAACATCAATGGGAAATACTTCAATGGAGTGTCCTCTTTTAACTACTTGGGAGCCCTAATAACAATGATAACAGTATTGGAAAGGCTATAAGGGAAAGAATACAAGCAGGAAACAGAGCTTACTTTGCAAATATGCAGCTTTTCAAAAGTAGCCTTGTTACAAGAAAAACTAAATTGCTAATATATAAGTCCCTAGTCCGCCCAGTTATCACATACGGCTCAGAGGTATGGACGTTGACAGAACACGATAAAAATGCTCTAAGAAGCATTGAGCGGAAAATACTACGCAAAATCTATGGGCCAATAAGGGAGGAAGAAGGCTGGAGAATACGCTACAATGCTGAATTACAGGAGTTAATACAAGGCAGGGACATAGTAAAATTTGTTAAATCACAGCGAATACGATGGCTAGGACACTTGGAGAGAATGGCAGAGGATAGAATTCCAAAGAAAATGATGAAAGGTATGATCCATTCAGTTAGGCGAAAAGGGAGACCTAGAAGAAGATGGATCGATGAGGTAATAATGGATATCTGCAATATGGGAGTCCGGGGGTGGAAAAGAGCAGCAAATAACCGAGAAGTGTGGAGGAAGATTGTTGAAGAAGCCAAGGCTCACCAAGGGCTGTAGAGCTACTGAAGAAGAAGAAGAAGATTCACATCTGTTTATCGAAGAGGGAATGGCTGGTTGACGTTCAATTTTTTCAGGGCTCCGTACATCAATCGGTGAAAGCGGTACCCTTGTAGGATCACTTTGTTGTCCATCTGTCTCTCAGTCTGTCTGTCTCTGTCTGACGGTTAAGAGCTCTTTTCTGCAGGAACGGGTAGACATATCCAGTTGAACTTTATGTCAGAGACTAAGCTCTATGGTTCCTTGGCGGTGTAAAAAGATTTAATTTTCTAAGTCAATACAGTCAAAAGACACAGCTCTTTGTGTCAAGTCTTTCATCAAAACCTATAGCGTACTTTCCGTTGACCTAGAATCATGAAATTTGGCACGAAGCAAAGTGTGGGGTCTTGCCCACTCGTCTCATATAGGATGCCCAAAGGATGCTGCGTTCTCGGAATGCTGTACAAGAATTCAAGCAAATAACATTAGTAGTGGTATTTCAATAAGGTAGATTAACAGTTCTTAACTTTGAAATAACAATGGTGCTGCAAGCGATGGGCGACATGCAACATAAATCCGAGTCCTTTACTACATATAGCCTGATGTTCATGTAAGTTTGACACACAGTTTGTGGATCACTAATAACAGTTCTCGTAGCACTCTCTGTTAGGCCGTGCTAATACTCTACGAATACTGTTCACTAATGTCCGGCCGAGGCTAGCTGGAGTGGCACTTATATTCACTTCGGCAAGATGCCGCTCCTATCGTGGTGACGTCCTGGGCGGCCGCTGTGGTCGAGCGGTCCTAGCCGCTTCAGTCCGGAAACGCGCTGCTGCTACGGTCACAGGTTCGAATCCTGCCTCGGGCATGGATGTGTGTGATGTCCTTAGGTTAGTAAGGTTTAAGTAGTTCTAAGTCTAGGAGACTGATGACCTCAGACGTTAAGTCCCATAGCACTTAGAGCCTTTTGAACAATTTGACGTCCTGGTCAGCCCGCTATTGACCGACAGTTTCACCGCTTTCTCTTCTCTTGCGTTCCTCTCCTTCGTTCCGGCGTTTGTGATTACGTCGGGATACAAGGTTCCATAGTAAACGTAAAAGAAATAATCTGAAAATTGTTAATTTGTAATTATGGTACACAAAGAAATATTTTTTGTCATTCGTTATACAACTACCTGCCTGTTCGTCTGTTAATACCTCCTCTTTCTCACTAACGAATAGACGTATAAAATCGAAATTTATGTCACATCCTAAGGTCTACGGTCCCTATGCTGTGTCTAAAAATGGTTCAAATGGCTCTGAGCACTATGTGACTTAACTTCTGAGGTCATCAGTCGCCTAGAACTTAGAACTAATTAAACCTAACTAACCTAAGGACATAACACACATCCATGCCCGAGGCAGGATTCGAACCTGCGACCGTAGCGGTCACGCGGTTCCAGACTGAAGCGCCTTTAACCGCACGGCCACACCGGCCGGCGCTGTGTCTAAACTTCAAGCTTTCAAGTCAATGCAATCTAGAGATACGGCCATCTATGACATATATTTGGATATCTAGCCAGTATCGATATCGATACTAGGCAAAAATCATCGAAATTCTCGATTCCCGGGGTAAAGGTACTGTCTGCAAACGAAATTAAGTGTCTGCGGAGCCCTCAACCCGATAGTTCTAGTGGCATTATCAGCATTTCTTCACTGATTCACTCACAAAACCAACCTGAAACTGACAATAATTTTCGCTTTAAACACATGCTGTAACACAGCATATTACTAATCCTGTTATTGTACTTTGTATTTATTTCCAATTAGATCACAACACTCTAACTGATTAGCTGCGACTGACAGATTTGATGACGCTCGTGTAGCCGTAATTATTCATTATTATTATTCGATAAGCTTGCGCTATCGAAAGCACATTTCAGATGCAAATTGCACAGTTGGTGCCCAAGGACTCTGAAGTCAAAGTTGTACACACAGAATGTTTCAGCCAAGGATCACACAAATGGTATCATAACCAATTTCGACTTCTTGGTAACCCATTATTAGATAATCAGTTTAAAAGTAAAAAAGAGGGTAGTAAAACACCAGGAAACTACGTCACAGAATGTAATTTCTATACACAGCTCACACACTTGAATACGCTACGTAGTAAATCGTCGAACTGAGCACGAGATTTGATACATAGGACATCTGCAACTGAGAAGAATGATAACTAATTTAGACAGATCCGCTTCAGTTGTAATAATTATTACTTCAATAATAAATAACTAGTACAACGGACGCGGAATTCTCTTAAGTTAATTACAACTGAGCAGTTGATTTAACAGTTCACTCATAGCGGCTGTTAAGTGTATAGTTGCAAAGAATGAAATAAAAAGTTACTGTGCGCTCCCTCTATACCACGAGGTCGCGGGTTCGATTTCCAACCAGGTCGCTTTTTTTCTTCATTCGGGGATTGGATGTCTGTTCTCCTAACGAATTCTTCTCACATTCATCAACACGCAAATCGCCAAAATGGCATCAAATAGAAAGACTTGCGACAGGCGGCCGAAAAACACCAGTCGGGGTCCCCCAGCCAGTAACACAGTGCGATAATCATCATCATGATGAGAATTTAGATATATTTACATTGTGAGTGCATCTCTTGTTCTGTTCGGTTGTACTTTGATGAGTTACCATGAAACGTAACAAAATGCGTGTAAATAGTATATACTGGGGCGTCAAGCAATCTTCAGTTTGGTAAAGGAGAGAAGTGAGGTAGGGGACCGGGAGGGGGGGGCGGGGGCGAGGGGATAAAACTGCAGGGGGAGACCTAGCCATGATTACGGTAAGCAGGTTCAGGTGGACACGTACGTTGCAATAATTCAGAAATGAAACGGCTTGTAAGGGAAATATAAAAGTGTTCGTGGGTGAAGTTGACAGTACATCCAAAACCGCCAACAGCCCATCACTTGATGTTATGTCTGCTGATACTTTTGGCTCCCCAGTTGTTCACTGTAGTGGCTGTAAAAAAAAGTACGACGCGCCAAGAAGGAATTACCCGAAAGAAACAGAAATCAGTAGTTCTCATGTACGTGTACAGAGAAACAAATGATTGCAATTTCATAAAAATTCGATGATTTCCACCTCTGACCCTTATACAAGCAGTTAATCGTCTTGACATTGATTGATAGAGATTGTAAATGTGCTCCTGAGGGATATCATGCCAAATCAACTTCGACTGGTGCCTTATACCGTCCAAAACCCGAGCTTTTTGGAATGTCCTGCCCATCGTGCTCCTAACGTTCTCAATTGGGGAGAGATCCGGCGACCTTGGTGGCCCATGCAGGGTTTGGCAAATACGAATACAAGCAGTAGAAACTCTCGCCGTATGCGGCCGGGCATTATCTTTCTGAAATGTAAGCCCAGGACGGCTTGCCATGAAGGGCAACAAGACTGGGCATAGAATATCGTCGAGTACCGCTGTGATGTAAGGGTGCTGCGAGTGATAACCAAACGGGCCCTTCTATGAAATGAAATTGCACGCCAGAACATCCCTCATAGCCGTTGAGTCGTACAGAGGGCAACAATGAGGTTGGTATTAGACCTGTTTGTGGTGTCTCCAGACACATCTTAGCTGGTCATGGGGGCTCAGTTCAGAGCGGACACAATTCTACTCCAGTCAGTGTGATTCCATACATGTTCATCGATACGTGGGAATATGTATGGACCAACCATGCCTTATGTTGGCCGTGCGGTCTAACGCACGACTTTGCGGGCGGGAAGGAGCGCCTGGCCCCGGCACGAATCCGCCCAGCGGATTTGTGTCGAGGTCCGCTGAACCGGCCAGTCTGTAGATGGTTTTTAGGCGGTTTTCCATCTGCCTCGGCGAATGCTGGTGGGTTCTCCTTATTCCGCCTCAGCTACACTATGTCGGCGATTGCTCCGCAAACAATTTCTCCACGTACGAGTACACCACCATTACTCTACCACGCAAACATAGGGGTTACACTCGTCTGGTGTGAGACGTTCCCTGGGGGGTCCACCAGGGACCGAACTGCACAATAACCCTGGGTTCGGTGTGGGACGGCGGAGGGGTGAAGTGGACTGCGGTAGTCGTCTTGGGGTTGTGGACCACTGCAGCTGCGGCGGGGACGGAGCCTCTCCATCATTTCTAGGTTCCCGGTTAACATACAATACAATACAATGCCTTATGTAGGCACCGAAGCATGAGTATATTTAATAATGGATGTTTACACTGTCATGTGTAAAAAATTATAAATGAACTAAAGTGTAGGAGCAATATGGAGAGGGTGGTGGTAGGAAGGAGTGGGAGAGGGGTGTAGATACTAAGTCAAATGAGCTATTTCCACCTGCTTGAATTTTTAAATTTCCCACCATCTTACATTTTTAATGTACCGCCATCTTGCTTCTTTGAATTTTCCTCCGGTCTCATCTTGATGTCGTCGCGAGTTCAACGTTATTGCCCTTGCCCCTATGCGCAAACAACCCTCAATAACAAAAAAATGGTTCAAATGGCTCTCAGCACTATGGGACTCAACTTCTGAGGTCATTAGTCCCCTAGAACTTAGAACTAGTTAAACCTAACTAACCTAAGGACATCACAAACAACCATGCCCGAGGCAGGATTCGAACCTGCGACCGTAGCGGTCTTGCGGTTCCAGACTGCAGCGCCTTTAACCTCAATAACACTTACACTTTTTAACGTCATTTAAGTGCAAAGTGTGCTGAAATGCCTATAGGCATACTACTCATCTAGCTATAATTAATATCTAAACGCAACAAAATTATTATATTATTATCAAATAAAAATGCACCCATGAACAACATTTCAGATTGCACTGATGGCAACGGTACCAGGTGCTCTATTGTTCTGTGCGCAACTGTACTTTAAGCATTGTAACACCCCGGTGGAATTAGTGGACAAGTTTCCACCTACGTAAGATAATTGGTCATGCTGTACTTTATACTGGAGCTTAAAACCGAAAAAGACTGATGTTCAAAAATGGCTCTGAGCACTATGGGACTTAACTTCTGAGGTAATCAGTCCCCTAGAACTTAGAACTACTTAAACCTAACTAACCTAAGGACATCGCATACCTCCATGTCCGAGGCAGGATTCGAACCTGCGACCGTAGCGGTCGCGCGGTGCCAGACTGTAGCGCCTAGAACCGCTCGGCCACCTCGGTCGGCCAAGACTGATGTGCTACACTCTGCAACCAATAAAAGTACAATAGACCAACTTGGTCTTGTTCACGTGGTTACGAAGATCTTGTGCCATTCAATCTAGATATTTGCTCACTAATTGTCCAGTTGAAACCGTAAATTAATTTTCAGACAGAATGTGCGTTAAAAAAAAAGGACCTAAAATGCAAGCATAGACGGAACGTGATTAATAAGTCCAAACCAAATCTACAATACCGGTTAATAAAACACAAGAGGATACAAAGACGAGAGTATTATTTGCTTGACGCAAATTACGTATTCATTACATCTTGCACACTGTTCGCCCCAGGACAAAATATTCAGGATCAAGGGAAATTTCTAATAATAATCACGAAGTATAATTTCTACTTAGACTGTGTATTCAAAAAAATCGATATAACAAGAGAAATTACATGATAAGCAACGTGCAGATGGTAGTGTAAATCGACCCTTCAGACTCTATAGCATTGTAGGCATACTCGTCACATAAGCCTCGTTTCCCGACAAATACCGAAATAAAATCGGACAGAAGCTGACTCAAATGATCACAAATTCAGACGCCATGTGAGAGAGTATTCCTAGTTCGTAAAAGCCGCACAGATTCTGGACTAATTAATCGCCGTCCAATAGAACAAAGGACTTGGATCTCATTTGTCATCACGAGGTACAAAAAATCTCGAATTTACCAAGAATTTTCTGTCGAGGAAGTTATGGGTACACCACATATTTCATTGAAACAAATCCGAAATAACTGCACATTACCATTAAAGGCTCACTTTTTTGAAATCCCGTTTATTTTCCCACACTAGGACACTTAAGTTAGAAATTTTACTCAACGGCGCCTGTCAACGTACGCTGTGCGACGTCAACCTGGAGTTCGGGAAATCTTCAAACATAGAAAGAAAAGGCCAGAGGTCAGAAGCTCAGCTGGGGTGTAAGTTGGGCTAAGGATGGCATACTGGCACCAAGCTTCACCACAACTCTACCCAATCACACCGCGGACGTGTAACACGATAGCAAGGTCGTCACACCCCCTCTTTCCCAGATCTCACTTCCTCTTTTGGTGCCTCCGCGATGGACGTCAGTCCCGCGACGCCCAGCGTTGAAAGCACGCAATTTTGCAGTGAGTGGCCAAGGAAAACATTTCATTCACACTGTCGCTCAGAATCTACACGAAAAGGCCTTAAAAGAGTGGCATGAAGGTGACAGTGAAACCATCTCTTTCCTTGGGGCGTTGATTCCCGCACATTTCAAATTTCAAAAGGACAGTTCGGAGTGTGATGAGCAACAGGACGACATTCTTGACAATCTTTGTCACTTCTGACACCCCCGGGCGATTCAAACCTACACTAAGAACACTGTGGGTCAGCATGCAAATTGAACGTGGTCGCACCCTCGGTCGCTGAGGCTTCAAAAGAAGGGGTGAAACGTGGATAGGAGAGACTGTGACGGTTATCCAATGGTGTACAAGTGAACGGTGCAGTTGGGCAGAGTTGTGGTGAAATTTGGTGCCAATGAGCCGGCATTAACCCATCTCACAGTTCACGTGGACCTCTGAGCTGTGGCCTTTTTCCGCTCGTGTCGGCACCTTGCTGTTTGGTAGTATCGCACGAACCCGGTGGTGGGGCCGCAGGACGCCATGCTTTTGCACCATTCCAGAGGAAGTTTGTGCGCATCTTTGTAATAAATTTCAAACTTATGTTTTGCAGTGGGTAACAATTATGACGTTTCGAGAAACTACCCTTTAATGCGCTGCGCAGTGTAGATACGGAATACGAGACCGAGAAGCGACCACAATAACAGCATGTGAAGTTACATAAATAAACGTAATAATAAACTCCAACTACAGTTTTGGCACGCGTATTTACAATGACATTGTACTTCTGTCAGTGACAGCAAAGAACCTAGAAGAGCAGCTGAACGGAATGGATATATATATATATATATATATATATATATATATATATATATATATATATATATATATATATAAGATGAACATCAACAAAAGCAATACGAGGATAATGGAATGTAGTCGAATTAAATCAGGTGATGCTGAGGGAATTAGAGTAGGAAATGATATACTTAAAGTAGTAGAAAAGTTTTGCTGGAGAGCGAAATAACTGATGATGGTCGAAGTAGAGAGGATATGAAATGTAGACTGGCAATGGCAAGGAAAGCGATTCTGAAGAAGAGAAAGTTTTTAACATCGAGTAGTGTCAGCAAGTCATTTCTGGAAGTATTTGTATGGAGTGTAGCCATGTATGGAAGTGAAACATGGACGATAAATAGTTTGGACAAGAAGAGAATAGAAGCTTTCGAAATGTGGTGCTACAGAAGAATGCTGAATATTAGATGGGTAGATCACATAACTAAGGAGAAGAGGAATTAGTGGCACAACTTCACTAGAAGAAGGGATCGGTAGGTAGGACACGTTCTGAGGCATCATGGGATCACCAATTTAGCATTGGAGGGCAGCGTGGAGGGTAAAAATCGTAGAGGGAGACCAACAGATCGATACACTATGCAGATCCAGAAGGATGTAGGTTGCAGTAGGCACTTGGAGAAGAAAAAGCTTGCGCAGGATAGAGTAGCATGGAGAGCTGCATCAAACCAGTTTCCGCCAGTGGCCCTTCGTTATCCGTTTCCGGCGCAATTCCTTTATCCGAGAGCCGCAATAACCCACGTGACCGGTGGCCATAGGTTGTGCTTAGCTCGCCAGTCATTTGTCTAAGTTGCCCACAACCATGGAGGTTAACACGTCATCTTTGATCGACACAAAAGCCAGAGTACACACGAAAAACTAAAAACTGTTTACAATTCATGAAAAGTCTCTCTCTCTCTCTTTCTCGTCCGCAGCTCGTGATCTAGTCGCTAGCGTTGCTACCTCTGGATCACGAGGTCCCGGTTCGATTCCCGGCCGGGTTAGTGATTTTCTCTGCCTAGGGACTGGGTGTTTGAGTTATCCTCATCTTTCATGAAAGTGGCGAGACTGGACTGTGTTCGGATTGGGAATGTGTACGGGCACTGATAACCGCGCAGTTGAGCGCCCGACAAACTAAACATTATCACATTATCATTATCTCTCTCTCTCTCTCTCTCTCTCTCTCTGTCTCTTTCCCTTCTCTCTCTCTCTCTCTCTCTCTCTCTCTCTCTGCTCGCGTACGCCAACCATAGACGCGACTTGTATTAAAATACGAATACTAAAGTATTATATAAAAATTTAACTATACATTGTTACACAGTCAGCCTCACACAGCAGGGAACTTTCAATATGCTCCCTATTAGCCATTGTACCCCATCACCTCTCTATCTCTTACCTGCTAAATACTGCCACTGGAAATTTCCTCCATCATCAAGATTCGAACTGATTCCCACCATCCAAGATTCGGTTAGCGATGCTTCTAAGTGTCTGCACGTATCTAAGATTTTATCATTGCAAAGCTAACAGCGTTGTAGTTTTCTTCGTTATTGCCTACAACATCGCATACTGTACGGAACATGAACATTCGGGTACGTTATAACTAAACAATAGTCTCTTCTGCGCTATCGCCATATAGCGGACTGCTATCACACTGATACTTGGTAGACCAAAGAAGTCTGCAATGGAGAATTTAAAAACGAATGCAAAATACCTCACATGTAAAAAAGATTATAGAATTTAACAAATTCTTTTGTAGTTAACCTACATAATTATTACAGTAATAGGTTGATGATATTTTTGAAACTCTGATATCCTACTAAAATTTCAGCTGTTAAAGATGACTACAACTGACAACTGTGAACTTTGGTGCAGTTGTTAAATAAAGAAACAATGCATGGTTCTCAGTTTGTTGCAAGTCCGATTTCATGCCACTTTAGTAGTTTACCTGTCAGTTTCACTTCATCAGTATTTCCACGACGAATAGTGTAACTTGCTCGAGTTCTGTCCTCTACATAACAATCAGTGATGTTCACCTGGAATTAAACTCGAGATCATCGCATCATTACCCAGCGACGCTTCCCTCTACCATTTTTTGTTACAAACGCCAGTTCTTTTGTAAAAATCAGCTTGTGCAGGACATTTAGCGACAATGTAGCCGCATAATTCACCTACAGAATGCAGTCAAAAGACAAAACGATGACCATGGATCATATATTCTGACGTAACTCTGTTTGGATGAATGGGATTTCCGACATCAGATGCACTAACATTTCATGAGTAACGGCTGTCAATCAGTGTTCATGCTTTTCGTGGTAGGTCTTTTGAACTGTCAGCGAAACCTCGTCGTGTTCTTTAAAATATTTGTTGTAACATAGCCGTTACAACTAGTCACATTTGATAACTAAATTCGATCACATTTAATGACCATTCTCATTTCTTCTGTCAAGATTCAAATTTTCAAAATGCCGTCGATGAACCGCTGTACTCCACCACTTCTTTTTCTCTTGTCTCCTTAAAACTGCAGTTAAAATTTCTTCCTCCATCATGATTCGAAACAGTTACCTAAGAGTCGATTGCCACCAGCCGAGCTTCGGTTAGTATTTCTGTCTTGAGAAATACCTTTTTATGGTAGTGCCTAAATTTTCGTTTTAATCTTTTTACTGTACTTCGTTTCAGTCTAGTATTTACACCGCTACAGGTACACAATATCTTTTATGAAATAAGTAATTTAAAAATTACTCTGCACCCACATATTCATTATTCTTTTACTTCGGTATGTAAATCACATCTATTAGCCAGTTCTGCCTTCCGCAGTTTTTTCTGAGTGGACGGTCAAAGGAGTCGGTAAACATTATGCTTATCATTTAATGTTTCGGTTCTTCTTTCAAGTAAAACTTGAAAGTAACGGTATTTAAGAAACTTTGTTCGTCCAATAGCAGTATGCGCTAATGATTTTTGTGTTCCTCATTATCTTCAAAATGCTTTATGCTTGCAATATATTGATTTGTAAGCCAAATACATTATTTGACAAATTTTTTTCCAGTTTCCAATAGACCTTGTAGATCCAAGCTTTTACAAGAAAATTTGATAAAGAAAATATTGGGGCAAAACAAATGAAAAGACTATCGGGAGTACACTTGTTATTCGACTTTGTCACTGAAATATTTTTAACTGAATCAAGGCAAATTCTTGCACTAAAATCACAGATGGCTAAGAGTTACTGGTACGTGTATAATCTTTGTGCATTTCAACAAGTATTCGCTACGGAACTGACGCAGAGGGTTAGTACTTCTGTTTTGCTGCGCACTTCTTCCCTAATTGCAGAAGCCCTACGAAAACTGGAGACCTAATGAAGCACACACAAGGAGCCTTTCCAATTAAGGCACCAGAGTGCATCCCTTCGAAAGCTGGAGGGCTATAAAAGGGCGGTGCAGCTCTCACTGAGTCGAGAGTCGCTTCCGACCGAGCTTCAAGTGTGCTCCTCAGCTTCTACAGCCCAGCGAAACAGGTAAGGCGCGCGCAGCACTTGTTAGAAACGACTGTGGAGTCTCGCAGCGTGCTTGGAATCAGTTGCACATTGTTTCTTTTGGTCAGGACGAAACTGGGAACACGTTTTCTTCACGGGACATTGCCGACGATAAAATCCGCTCCAGTCGTAGCAAACATTTCTTTCTGAAAAGGAAAACACTACCCCGTTTCAAATATGAGTCCACACAGGACGCATAACTAAGGTATAACATTCAGGTGCATATTAAAATGTGAGTCTACAAAGGATGCTTAACTAGGGCGTAGCTTTAGCCATGCATCCTTTGTGAACCCACATTTTAATATGCACATGAAGATGGGACATATGTCCTGAAACCAGGTAGTGCGTTCCATTTTAGAAATAAATAAATTCCACAGCTGTAACGGATTTTATCACCGACGAAATTTAAAAACTGAAAGCGTTGCATCATTGCCAAAAGTGGTTTGGTCCTAGAAAATACAGCGGATGTCTGCAGACAGAACGCATAGCTTACAGCTCGAAAGATTTGTTTTTTATCACTGTTTAGAAAAATGACCACATACAGCTACAAGAGAATAGTTTACCTATTTATTGACTCTATGGAATATACTCTTCCGATTATTGAAAATAGCTCCCTAGCTGTTGAATTCCACTATTGTCAACAGATTTAAAAGGCATGCTTAATTTGACCACGGAAACAATGTGGCCGTGAATCTAATAAAAATTAAGTATTTATTTATCTGAAACAGACTGAAAAGATGCTATGAAGCTGTTTAGCAGTGACAGTTATCGTTAAATAGTAGTAGAAGCAAAATAATAAATACATTTTTAAATAAAATGACCAAGTAAAGTAAACAATACTTTATTTTAATACAATGGACTTTTTTACTACTTTTAACAACCAAGTTTCTTTATTTTTTCAAAAAACTGGTAGTAACCCTAGTGACGAGTCGTTACCTTCATTTGGCGAAGGATCTACCAATTAGGAAAGTAGAAGAAGCTGTCTTACTTTGTAACAACTGGTCAGTCAAAGTGGATCGAATGGCTCTGAGCACTATGGGACTTAACATCTGAGGTCATCAGTCGCCTAGAACTGAGAACTACTTAAACCTAACTAACCTAAGGACATCACACACATCCTTGCCCGAGGCAGGATTCGAACCTGGGACGGTAGCAGTCGCACGGTTCCAGACTGAAGCGCCTAGAACCGCTCGGCCACACCGGCCAGCCAACTGATCAGTCGGCACAGTATGTTCTAACTAGCAGATGAATAGAGCCGATCACGATGGGTTTCGGACAGGCTATGTTCTCGGAAAACTATACTTCATCATGATCTGTATTGGCGTTCGGACACTACGTGGATACTATGTTCCTGTTTTCTGTTTTTAGCATCATACTACAGGTATGGATGACAGTAGCATAAGGGATCTTTTATTTTCTGTTCACTTGCGTCCACAGTCCTTAGTATTTTAAAAATGACAGTATGTTCCCCCTCGACTGTTATGAAATGTTGTTGTTGGGGTATTCAGTCCAAAGACTGGTTTGTTGCAGCTCTCCAAGCTGCTCTGTCCTGTGAAGGGCTCTTCATCTCCGAGTAACTACTGCAACCTACATCCTTCTGAATCTGCTTAGTGTATTCATCTCTCGGTCTCTCTCTACAATTTTTATCCCCTCCCCTCCCCCTCCACTTCCATCCAATACCAAATTTGTGATCCTCTGTTGTCTCAGAACGTGTCCCATCAACCGATCCCTTCTCTTATTCAAGTTATGCCACAAATTTCTAGTCTTCCCAATTCTATTCAGAACCTCCTGATTAGGTAGTAGCTTAAGACAATTATTCAAATGGTCAGCATCTTGTCATATTTTTCACTGAAAAAGTCTGCTATAACCGTGAAACTGATTGGTTTAACATCATAGCGAGTGGTCACCATTATTATCCTTGCAGTATGCAAACAACTACACTAAACTAAATTAAGATTCTCACACATACAAAACTATACCATCTATTGAGCAAGATGTATGAGACAGACGAAATACCCTCAGACTTCAAGAAGAATATAATAATTCCAATCCCAAAGAAAGCAGGTGTTGACAGATGTGAAAGTTACCAAACTATCAGTTTAATAATCCACGGCTGCAAAATACTAACACGAATTTTTACAGGCGAATGGAAAAACTGGTAGAAGCCGACCTCGGGGAAGATCAGTTTGGATTCCGTAGAAATATTGGAACACGTGAGGCAATACTGGCCCTACGGCTTATCTTAGAAAATAGATTAAGGAAAGGCATACCTACGTTTCTAGCATTTGTAGACTTAGAGAAAGCTTTTGACAATGTTGACTGGAACACTCGCTTTCAAGTTCTGAAGGTGGCAGGGGTAAAATGTAGGGAGCGAAAGGCCATTTACAATTTGTATAGAAACAAAATGGCAGTTATAAGAGTTGAGGGGCTTGAAAGGGAAGCAGTGGTTGGGAAGGGAGTGAGACAGGGTTGTAGCCTATCGCCGATGTTATTCAATCTGTATATTGAGCAAGCAGTGAAGGAAACAAAAGAAAAATTCGGAGTAGGTGTTAAAATCCATGGAGAAGAAATAAAAAGTTTGAGGTTCGCCGATGACATTGTAATTCTATCAGAGACAGCAAAGGACTAGGAAGAGCAGTTGAACGGAATGGACAGTGTCTTGAAAGGAGGATATAAGATGAACATCAACAAAAGCAAAACGAGGATAATGGAATGTAGTCGAATTAAGTCGGGTGATGCTGAGGGAATTAGATTAGGGAATGAGACACTTAAAGTAGTAAAGGAGTTTTGCTATTTGGGGAGCAAAATAACTGATGATTGTCGAAGTAGAGAGGATATAAAATGTAGACTGGCAATGGCAAGGAAAGCGTTTCTGAAGAAGAGAAATTTGTTAACATCGAGTATAGATTTAAGTGTCAGGAAGTCGTTTCTGAAAGTATTTGTGTGGAGTGTAGCCATGTATGGAAGTGAAACATGGACGATAACTAGTTTGGACGCGAAGAGAATAGAAGCTTTCGAAATGTGGTGCTACAGAAGAATGCTGAAGATTAGATGGGTAGATCACATAACTAATGAGGAGGTATTGAATAGAATTGGGGAAAAGAGGAACTTGTGGCACAACTTGACTAGAAGAAGGGATCGGTTGGTAGGACATGTTCTGAGACATCAAGGGATCACCAATTTAGTATTGGAGAGCATCGTGGAGGGTAAAAATCGTAGAGGGAGACCAAGAGATGAATACACTAACCAGATTCAGAGGGATGTAGGTTGCAGTAGATACTGGGAGATAAAGAAGCTTGCACAGGATAGAGTAGCATGGAGAGCTGCATGAAACCAGTCTCTGGACTGAAGACCACAAATGCTCTCAAGCTGCGGAGCTCTGCCTGTGTATAATGCCGTGTTGTCTTCCGCACTAGGATGGTGCAGCGGTGCCTGGTGGTAGCCTTGCTGGTGGTGATGGTGGCGGCTGCCCTGTGCTCGGCGCAGCTCAACTTCACCCCCAACTGGGGCACCGGCAAACGGGACGCGGCAGACTTCGGAGACCCCTACAGCTTCCTCTACCGGCTCATACAGGTGAGGCGTAAGTGCCACAGTTCTTCGTGGGACTGTGTATAATTCTCCGGTTGTTTTTGGAGCTCGCAGCAAGTCTACGTTTTTCCTCCTGTTCCTTTTCGAACCTCATTGTGCGGCAGCTATGATTATTTATCCAGTTTGTCCCGAGTCAGATGTTGTGGTCGTCTTGTAATGAAGTTACGGTGGATTTTTCGGCGCAGAATATTCATACATTCGTGTGAATCTCTCACAAAAGTCTTTCTTTGGGATGTTCAACCCGCGTGTCACGTTCGCAGCTTCTACGGTCTTGGTCAACTATGATAGACGTATTCTGCAATTTGTCATCTTGCAGTACGTTCGCGTTGATAACACCATGTCTCATCTTTCGTGAAGATTTTTTCTAGGAAAGAACCGTCTGCGTTTCTCGTTTCAGTCGAGTCGCGGCACAAGACCAACCATCGTTGTTTTTGTTCTGGAGTCGAAGTGTGTGAGACAGATTTCGCACAGACGTTTCTTTTCTTCAGACAATTCTGGAGAATCTCTTGAACACTTGATTTACAGACGTTCTGTTCGTTGCTCCACTGCAATTTGTGACATAACAACACAGAGATAGGACGGCCGCACGTCCAAAACTTAACAGTGCCTGCTCAAAAATGAATGGTCGAATGGGCATCTGTTGTTTACAGTCGTTAGCTCAAGCTGCCGCCGTAGTTACAACGTTGAGCCGCCGTAGTTACGGCGATCACTTATACGCCAGGAATAAAATCAGTCTCCGAACTTTTTGGATGGACGGAGTACGGTCCAAAATGTAGTCGTTGCTTTTCCAGCGCTAATCGTGAAGACTTTATTGAAACTGATTCATTGATCATTTGTGTAGCAGCACACACTGCAGACAGCGTTCCTTCTCTTTGCTTTCAAAGGTCGCAGATTGCCAGATTTACGAGTAGTAGGATTGCTACTCTAATTAAGTTTTCAAAATAATATGCTGCACTTCGAAAAAAATTCCGTTCCACCCATGTTTTACATTCAAGGATTCTACCACGTTTGTATTAATAACATCATTATGACTAATTAAACTTACCTCTCAGTGGTCAATTCTGACTTTCGTGCAATGACGGGCTACTAATTTCTGCAACGATTTTCCAATCATGGCATCCAACAACATTGGCGCGCACGCAGGGGTGTGTTATCCGCATGTGGTCGACATATTCTCCCTACTCCGCCCACCCTGCCGTCTTTCCCCCCCTCCCCCCCCCCCCACCAGTACAAACACACACTAAAAGAGAAAACAAAAAAATATAAAGGACACAAGCACCAGTTCCTACATTTCTATTACAATGTCAGTGCCTGCTACAAGCGACCTCCATCACTGTCTAATGATGCCTCTAGGTTGCAACTTTATTCCGCGTCCCGCAGTTTCCATTTCTCCCCTGTCCCCTCCCTGTCCATTGTAGCAGAACCTCACTGAC
This sequence comes from Schistocerca americana, assembly GCF_021461395.2. Lineage (NCBI taxonomy): Eukaryota > Metazoa > Arthropoda > Insecta > Orthoptera > Acrididae > Schistocerca > Schistocerca americana. The sequence continues at coordinate 650,243,296 of NC_060122.1, forward strand.
TTGCAGCTACAGTTTGCCTATCTCATACCACCCATACCTGTAAAGCATTTCGCGATCCGCCATGTCTGGATGCGCACAGCGAGTGTTACATGTTGTTTTGAGCTTAGTTCCTTGTCGTTGTCTCTGAAGTACAAAATTATTCCAGACTTAATAGATGGGCTGTACATAGCATAAGTCTGATAATTGTCTGGCGCTAATTAATACTTCACATTTCTTTTTGCAGGCTGAAGCCAGGAAGATGTCTGGGTGCTCTAATTAGCTGCGTTGTTGACGTCATACTGAAAAACCAATGGTGCCTCCAAGACTTGCTTGTTTCCAATGCCTTTGTAATGTCTAAGCAAATATATAAGCGCTTCAAACTTAAAAGTAATAAATATTGCAGATGACTCTATTAGATTGTCATGTTTTATCATCCACTATTCCTCACACTGTCAGATTTTGTCCTTACATCAGTTAACGGTTGCGGCATCAGATTATCGGTAGTTGTACTTACCGTACATTCCATATCTCAGTCATTCTCAGATAACGAAAGAAAGCTGCTATTAATTCAAAAAATGAAGATAGTGCTACTAGAATCCATACATGAATAAAAGCAGGTAAGGGAATCACACCCGGATAAAGATTTAGTTACCTCTCTTTGTTTCAGATTCATTACATTACTTTTCTACTGTTCTTTCTTTGTTACACCTGTACCGTTGCTCACTTCTCTATTAGTAACATTAGGCTTACGTTCAACATCAAAACTACAAAGTTGACATATCAGGAAGTATATATGTTGCGTTCACATTCTACTGGACTCGTGCAAAATATCTGAATCTCTGCGACTGAATCAGCCCAATAACGTCATTAATACTGATAATGTGTGCTACGGATAACTTTGATATTGGCACACAAGCTCACTGGTAAGTGGTAGCGCTTGGTATGACCTAATATGCATTACGATAAATAAATATCATTCCCTTTCTAAAACATTCAACATGTCGTTGGACCAGGTTAAACATATGGAAAATGCTCAAGTTTGGATACATACGTGGTATCGATAAAAGATGGCGGTAGACAAATACAACAAATTATAGTTTATTTACTCTTAAAACATAAGCCCGACTTGACTATTCACAAAGGAAAGACAGAAACGCCTTCAACTTAATTGGCCCTTAATGCAGTTAATAAAACAAGATTATGGACATGGATAGGGGGGGGGGGGGGGGGGGGGGGGGGTAATTACAGAAATCGCCAGCATCATGTAAACGGTAGACGTAGAGGGCTGTGCGGAGTAACATCAGGGACAATTCACACAAATTCTCATAAATAGACATGCTAGGGTACTACGGATGTAAACTGTTGAAAGCAAACCCACTGGGGTGAGGACAGGGCATGTTACAGGCCAGATACAATAGCGTCAAAAAAATACATCAAAGTCTATAAATGTAAAATGAGAAACAATTGTTTACGCATGTTGGTGCTCCTCCTGCCCATAATTACACATATTACATTACGAAACTTTTGGTACTCACTCCATACAAGATGACGGACGAGTGGCGTGGTGTGCTCACCATATTTTCAACATTGAACGGAAAAACCTTAACTCGCATAAAATACTGAGAAGAAAAGGGGCGGGAAATAAGTAATTTAGGTTGCTGAAGATGCTGGTCTTTTTATTTAATGAACTCAGAACGAACTTAAGACTGACAGTGCCATGTGGCATGATCACAGACAAAGGACCAAGATCAAAAATACTGTTTAATATATTAAAAATCACGGAAACTCCAAAAGAAATATCTCCGAAAGCTTCGATGAACAAATACGCACACAAATTAGCGATGAACCAATTCATGAGGAACTAAATTCACTCCTCTGGTTATATATTATTATAGACAAAGGCTTCCACACAAAACCGCACTCTACACATGTAACTTTAAAAAAAGTAGTCAAGAAACATAGTTGTAAGGTAATCTATTGAAATACACTTCCGACGGAAACAGATTGAAACCGGCTACCATGCTGAAACAAATCAAACAGTTATCTAATTCCAAATTATGGCAGTGAACTCGGGAAAATTACCGTCTTACACTCAAACGCGCCAGAAGCAAAGTGTCTAACCGTTCGCAAATTTCTGTCGTTCGCGTCCCCTCACGAAGTGGAGGTGCACAGAGAACCGTTAGCCAGTACCAGCCGCCGCTCATAGGCGCTTAAAGGAAAATGGTACATCTCCGGCTTTCCCTGCGTGCACTGCTAGCCCCATTTACGAGAATACTATAGGTTTGGTAAAACTCAGGCATACATTGGTTAATTCTCTGGTACCTATTGGAACTTTCAAAATAGATTCATTCATTTGTCCAGTCAGTCCGAAGGGTACGCCAGAAGGAATTTGGATCAAGTAGGTACAATTATCTAACAAATAAAAACATTTTCCCACTCATACTGTATCCAGAGGCCCTTCACAGCAGCAAGAAAGTACCATTCAGCACGGTTCAAGTGTTAATAAGATGCTCGAAAATTCTAAATGATAGATCTTGCGACAAACACTATCGTTCAGTATCTCTTAAACAAGTAACAGTCCATATGTGAAATCATTTCTCAGTTTATTAATTGATTTGAATAGTGATGTGTGTCGGAGTGAAGTATATGTATTCATTGTCTACTAAGGAATAACTGAATCAAAATGATTCCTACTATAAAAGGAATGACTGAGACGTACTGACTCTGTATAAGTCGTGAGTAGCTTAAAAAGTAACACACTACGCGTGATGTAGCTGTCCACATTTGCCGTTGCTAAAAACTTTGAGGTACATAAAAATTAATATTCGACCTAGCAGACATTTACAGCCTTGTACAAATAGTAATTACATGCGTTGACCATACTGTTATTATTCAGATGCAGCGGACGAGTTGTAAATGTAGAACGAGTTCGAAACAAGACATGTATCAAACACAGTAACACACCCATGTACTGTAGATGCCAAAAGATGCAGCCCTCTACAGAATCATAGAAAAATTTCTTAAAGGAACATTAACCTGTTACTCATGTATACGGATACGTGTGGCTATGATTCTCTGCCGTGCCGCTATAATAATATCATGTACGTGCCACCATTCGTCTACAGTGGACAAACATAATATTCTCTGAAATTTTGTGGACGTGATGAACCGAGATTACAAAAGGATGTGATTCTCACCTTATCACGCGTTGTCTGCTGTTAAATACATACCTCACATAACAAACAAAACGAACAGAGGAATCCCTTGCTATTCAGCACTCTGAGGCAGAAGCCACCAAGCCCATACTTCTTGGCTAGAGGAAGATTCAGAATTGCGTTTGTGAGCTTTAACGAGCATAATCTGGGGTTTTCGCAATAAAATATGCATTGATTTCTTATATTCTACGGGAATTCATAGTCATCAACAATTGTCCAGGGCATAGGACACGTACCAAAGTCATACAAATGTACATTGGCGTATGATACTGAGAAAACATTACATATACAATAAAACAGAACCGTAATGTATTAAACTGAAATACTATTCCTGTAATAGACACTCACTTAACACAGAAATGATGAAAAGTTTTGGATAAAAGAAAAAAGAATAAACAAAGTTGCTTTACAAATGCCGAAATTTTCAGACCAAACGTCAGTTGCCTGTAGTAGATTTATGGTAATTCAGGCAAAATCTGTTTGGGGAACGTTCTTTAAGATTTATTGGAAGCCGTCTATACCTTCCAGTGTGTGCATAACACGTGTATTACATGTACCATTGAGCTAATGCTGTGTAGAGTGGCACACTTCACACCGTTCACAGTATACGCACACGATATTCTTGAGCACATTAACGGTGTGTAAAGCGGCGCACCAGGCCGTCAACAGTATACGTACACGATATTCTTGAGCACACTGTGCATGAGCAAGTGATATTCGACAGAGGCTATTCAGAGGTTCCCCATACCAAAAGTACATGAAAAGAATTCACTTTTACTTCGTTAGTAAGTGCAGAGCGCTTAATATATTTATTTATTTCCGACATCGTACTGCCACAATGAGATCTGTGCTTAAGATTAAATGAGTGTGTTATACATCATCAGGCTACGAAAGATGGAAAACTTAAGTCTGAAATCTTGAGGATAAAGCAAACAAGCTGGTCTCTGTATTAAAAAAAAAAAAAAAAGAAATACTGAACTACACAGATTGCATGTAGAACTAGGAAATCATAAAAAGTGTCCATTATATTTATGAACTGATGCACAGGGTTAAGAGGTACACAGATACCATAATAGAAATAAAAAACATAATTTAACAAAAGAAACACTCCAAAGCACATCTTTCACAGAATAGTGATTAATCTAACAGACATAGATTTATCTAAAGAAGAAGAAAGCTGCCTGCTTGAAAACGTTCTAAACATTAGCACAGTGTAGTCCACAGAACAACAGAGAACATCATAACAGAAACCGAACATAAGAATTTTTAGCATACTGCAGCCCCGTCATCAACTGTGATAGACTACTATTTTGAGGAATCAGCCTCAATTGCACAAATTTTCTGGTCTTTACCGCGTTTCGGCTAAATTAATCTAGCCTTCTTCAGAAGCATAAAATTACTATAACATGCCAGAGTAAGGCACAGTCAACATTAAAATTAAAACCTATAATACCGTGATACCATGTCAAATAAGACTACTTAGCTGAAGTCCAGCCCCGGCAACACTTCACCACGCAGTCGGTTGGCAGCGGTAACTAACTCTAACTGGAGTTAGAGACCAGAAAATTTGTGCAACTGAGGCTGATTCTTCAAAATATTAGAAACCGAACACATTGTAAAGCAACAAGAAAGACTGAACACACCTGTATTCAATTCCAATTCAACAAGAGAATAGTCGCCAACGAAATAAAACACATAATCAAAGCGAGTAAACCCACAACATAAGAAACTATGAAACAACTGAAGAAAAAAACCTATTGAAAGCTAGAGAGAAAATCAATACATGAAAATGCAGTTATCACAAAATACGACAAGCGCATTTCAATTGTACTCATAGAAGAGAAGGAATACATTGACCGAAAAGAACAGAATTCATCCAAAGTAACATCACAGAACTAACAAATGATCCAAGAACTGAAACCATAGAAACTTACAGGGAACTTTGAAAAACGTAGAAACAATATTCACAGTCAGACAGAGTAAAAGAATGATGCAGAAAAATACCAAGCCCCCTCCCAAATTCTGAAATCATTGCCTAAAATCCACAGACCAAAATATCTTCATGTAACGACTGATTGATTTTACTAATGTGCCAACCTACAGCTTACCCAAACAGAGACACATATTATTGTGGACAATACGCAAACACGCAGAAAACAGAAGACTAAAAAACTCAAGTAATTTAATAGAAAAATAAGAAATGAATACATACCAAACACAGTAATATTAATTTCATTTGACATAATTTCCATGTACACACACATTCCAACAATAGAAATCATGAGCATCATAGAAAGCAATCTGCAACTGCAGGGAAACACACCTACAACTAACATACAAGAAATATCAGCCATACTCAACCTCATCACAAAACAAAAGTAGTTCACATTCGTTAACAAGTTTTGCTCTCAACAACGTATGGGCTCCCCAGTCATCGATACCATAGCTGGTATGTTCATGAATCACAAAGAAAACCAAATCTTTGATAAAATGATTAAACTGTAGTGATACAAAATAAAATATTGGTACAGATATTGGGATAGTATAATTTCCTGAATAGCTGAACAAGACCCTCACATAAAAGAACTTTGCGCTAACACAAAGATTATTCAACCACAAATACAGTTCACCATTGAACCACAAACATAAAAAAACTCAATTTCTTATACCGCAGCATACATAAGAGACAAAAAATGGTTCAAATGGCTCTGAGCACTATGGGACTTAACATCTATGGTTATCAGTCCCCTAGAACTTAAAACTACTTAAACCTAACTAACCTAAGGACATCACACAACACCCAGTCATCACGAGGCAGAGAAAATCCCTGACCCCGCCGGGAATCGAACCTGGGAACCCGGGCGTGGGAAGCAAGAACGCTACCGCACGACCACGAGCTGCGGACTCATAAGAGACACAGCAAACGTGAGTCTGCAAGTTATAGGAACCCTACAGCCACCAGCATAATCCATCATAAGCAATCCAATCACACTGTAGCACATAAAGAAGCCACTTTCAGACACGTACAGTTCAGACTGAACCAAACACCTACAAGCAAATATGATTACACAGAAGAAATGAACATAATGAAACAAATTGCACAAGAGAATGGATATGATGCACGACACTAGATAAAATAAACAACAAAGTACAAAATAGGCAACACATAATCAAGAAACATAGACACATACAGATATGACACAACTCACAATAAATCAACAGACGGTAAGCAACAAATCGCATATATTGACTTACAACAACAAAGTTACACACGTAGTGTGGGCCATATATTTAAGAGACAAGGTCTCAACATAGCATATAAAACCTGCAACACAATACAGAACAGCCTTGGAAAACATAACACCAACACTGACAAATACAGCCAGTGTGGTATATATCAATTAACTTGCAATTCCAGTCAATCTGTATATTTGAGTCAAACATACAGGAATTTTGGAACTAGGTATGCAGAATATCTCAGAGCATTCAAAAGTAACAGCTCCCACTCAACGTCTGCTGAGCACCTAATAGTACAGAATCACAACCCAATTAACACAGAAACTAATTTAAAAATTCTTAAAACTAGTAACAGCCTATACCAAAAATTAACAATAGAAGAAAATTATCGCAACCAAATATCAGTAATCTAAGGAACGAAAGTAACAAAGGAATACACAGCACTGTCCAGTGGAACACTCTTTCCCACAATAGAATAAATACATAAATAATCACCGCCCCAAACACGCATATGGTCATCTCTAAAATTCTGTTACCCATATCCCACCTGCCCATAACGCCAACTCTCTCTCTCTCTCCCTCTCGCTCTCTCTCTCTCTACCTCTCTCTCTCTCTCTCTCTCTCTCTCTCTCTCTCTCTCTCTTACTTTCCATCTCGCACGCACGCATACACATACACACACACACACACACACACACACACACACACACACAAAAGCCAAATATCATAAACGTCAAAAACACTTGAAATTCGCAGGCCACATCCCAAACAAAAACCCCAAGAAACAAACCACACATTCATAACCACACGTGAAATGGTGGTAGAAACTCTGTGCTTGCCTAACAAATCATATAAAATGAGTCTACAATCATAACAACAAAAGAAATACAGATGTTAACACGATACAAGCAAGGAAAAAAAACACCACAGCATACAGAATCCTAAGTAATATACTATGTAACTCGATATATAGCGATTCACAGTCGGCAATGAACAGAAAAATAAAAAAAGGGTTTTGTTGTTTGCAGGTGAAAGGCTGTAGATTTCATAGATGTAAAATAAACAGCTTCATGTGAGATCTGTAAATAATTGCGTGTGTGCGCATGATATACAAATTTTCCATAAAGTCAAAATATTTAGACATATTGTAAATGAACAACATATATCGCCTCATCTCAGTGACAGATATTTCAACTTTCTGATGTATGCAAACTAATGTAAAATATTTGACACATGAGACTTAAATATGAAACAAAAACTTTTCAGAAAGAAAATGAACAAATAAACCCTCTGAAAACGGTACAGTAAGTACTGGCACATGTCTGAGTGAAACTGAAACAATTAAACAGCAGGATTCCTCTTCAGTTTTTCTTATCAAGCACAGAAATGAGAAGAACTGCAGCATGCACAAGATCGTTATCGTACATCTTCTTAAAATTACACATGTCTGATTTATAAAAAGTGTGCGATAAGAGCTATAACATGGCCAAAGATGGTATTAAATGTATAGACTTTACAAAATAGACTAAGAAGAAGAAACAGTTTGTTAACTTAATGTTTTTTGGAAGGTTGCTCCATCTTGCGGTTCCTAGAGGCAGGTCGATTACCATGTGACCTGTGGAAACTCCATGGCCCTGTAGATGTGAGGTGAGAGTTCCAAGCCGAGTTGACAGTTGACGCTCTGCTTAGGCAAAGGTTTTATTGATACTGACACCAGATATGGTTACACAAGTTCTAAGTTTTGGTGAGTGAACTTTTTAAAAAAATTCAGCTTTAATTTTTCATCTTTTGTAGTCTCATGTTCCTTTTATCTTAATTAAACCAGATTTTTTCTTTTAAATCGTTATACAAAAATAGTAACAAATGTAAAGATGGTTCAGAACTTTTTTTAGATACTGAAGCAGGAAGCATTATAAATCACAGAACGACATGCTTGGAAGGTGTGGTCTTAAATAAATAAAAGTGAAAGTATAGTATTTAAGGAAAAAGAGTATTAGAATGGGAGATTCAATAGTTATGTGTTCATAATTGTTAATACTGTAAAGATTTAATTTTTCAGAAGATTGAAAAAAACTAAGAGAGCCACTGTTTGTTCAACAGTTCAATTCTGATTTAAACAAGGGACATACAGAATGTGATTCCACTTAAATTGTCTACTAATTTGTTAGGCTCATAGTATAAATCAGCTGTATGCCAGTAATTTATAGACTATTTTTCACAGCTGATATTGTGAACAAATAAATAATTAAGAGTTTTTGCAAACAGTTAAGAAGAAAATGGAATACAGATAGCTGTATTGTGTACTTAAGGGAAAGACGAAGTATTTTTCATTTGTAGATGCATTTTCTTGTGGAAAAGACAGGAAAATCTGCAAGTGCTGTAGATTTGTGGTTCACCTGGGCAATGAATTATATTCACTACAGTTTAGTTATTTTAGGGAAGTTATGATGTACAATATGCTGTCCCATGCAATGTCTCACTGCCAAATACCTGCTTCCATGCACTGCTAAGTGTTTATCCATACCAGTTGTAAGATACCTTTTGTAGATTAATTAATGCTATGTGAGTATACCTATTTAGGTCCAGCTTCCACTCTAGCAACAAATGACAGTAAAAATGTTATGTCGAAGGTGACAGCACGCCAACATATTATTTCCTAAGTGCAGCAACCATGATAAGCACAGAAAATAATTATATATATAATCACTGCAATGATTATGCGCTAATTAAACAGATCTCAATTTGAGCTTTGTCGGCCATTCCAGCAACTGGTGTTCATGATTGCGCTCTATAGGTGACTATTTTATTAGACCACAATCTCCTGTCTCAAAGTGTGACATAAAATCATGCAGAAGACCTGAGCCCAAGACATAAACTTGAGGAGACATGCCATTGCTCAACAGGTCGCTAGAATAACTGGTCACTTCCTACTCCAATTCTTACGGTATTCTCATTGTCAGAACATCTTCCAATAAAAAGTAAAGAGCCATGAACATCAGTGTGCGTTATTGGTGAAAGTCACTAAGAGAAAATTTATAAAATGTATTACAAAGAATTCTCAAGCAGTAGATGTACGAAAAAGAAAAATCTTCATACAAAACTTGGAGTCACATGTGTCAGCCGTCAGCATCAGTACACAGCTGATATAAAAGTGACATTACAAACTTAGCTAACAGAAAGTGCCGCCAGGTAGTGGGACTGTATAGCAACAGTGGCGCTTGTTATGCCCATAGAAATATCTGAACAGCTCGATATTAAAATCAAAAAGTACAGTACAGGATATCAGACGTAAATATGAACTTTAAAAAAACCTTATAAAAACAAGAGTATGCACATCAGTGCATAGAGCATACGAGTTGCAGTTAGCAACATTATAGAGCTTAACTTACAGGTATTGCCACCAGGCAGCGAGACTGAATTGGTAAAGTGACACCGTTTGCGACCACATAAATAAATGAATAACTTGATAACAACATTGAAATAATACAGTAATATGAACAGAGACCTTACTCTGAACCTAACTACGCATAATACAACAAGAGTGTAACAACAGTGCATATACCATACAAGATACAGTTAGAGCCAGTAAGGAAAGGAAAGAGGAGATAACAGTGGAGAGAAAGAGAAAGCAGGAACAAAGAGTGGTGAAATTACCAATCATTCATAATAGATATTCATACAAAGAATCAAAATTTAAATCAAGATGATTATTCTGAGTGACAATTCACAACCACAAAAATAGGGCAGCTGATAGTAAAGAAACTGGGACGAGGAGAGGCGTTTTTCTTGCATGCCACACTGACTGAATATAAAGTGCATAAATGACTAAAAAAAGTGCGCATATCACCAAAAATTATACAGTAATTGCATCAGTATGCCTTATTGAAGCATTAATTACTTGTATAGATAACACTATAAGCTGTACAAGAAGAATTTACCTTCATACTATCGCAAGATAGTAAGTCATCTGACTAAAGTAACATTAATTACTGCAGCAACTGCATTATTAGAGCTCACAATTTTTCTATCATATACTGAGTTGATGCATCATACGTAATTACTGCAGATGGTCTACCATAGCTTAGTCAGAAGACATAAAAGTACGTAGGCATATCTAAAAAATGAAATAAGTCACACAAAAAATGTTAAAAAAAATTTATCACAGCCTACATATCACTTTATATGTAGTTGTGTTAACCAAAAGCGTCAAAAGTACAACACATATACGTGCAGCTTACTGTAGTGTGATTGGATATAACTAACAATTCATAGCCCCTATGCTGCAATAATTCACTAAGATGCACATTTCACTATACAACATAATGAAACTCAACAAATGAAAGTGTATGTGAAACAACTCATGATACATGAAGACCTACATATAATCAGCCGATTGAAATGAGTAAAATGTTTACATTCGAATACTGGCATGTTTATACCGAACGAGTATCATAAGTGTAACAATAGCAAAAACCTAAGGTTGCATAGTAATTAGGCAGATTGTTTTGAACTGCATAAGTAATATCCATTGATCTGTTAGATCTGCAATACATGCATGGAAGTAAATTAGGTCTATATACGTATCATAGTTAATTATAGAAGTGTACAATCTACAAAGAAACCCTCCACTGACTAATATGTATAGTTCTGCAAAGAACAGGTTAGTGTCATATATAATTGAGTAATAATTGAAAAACTGTTTTGTAGAAGGAAACTAATTACCTTGGCACATAGTTTACAGTTACTTATACAAGCAGATTTATAAATCTGTACATCCCTTGAAGTCAATATTTTAACACATCATGAAACACTATAGTTCAATTCTTTTATGTTGGCAGTTCGCGTATGCCCACCCAGACGCGGGAGATTGCTGCGTTGCCAGTTGTACGCGCCAAGCAAACTTACGTTTAGGCGGGAGCGCGCAGTTTATGAAGGAAAGCCACCATGGTCGCATTAACCCTTTCGCTGCTACAGAGACGTGCTCCCCGCATTCCGCTCTGTGCGCGATTTTGTCATCACTGCACTGCTCGCCTGTAAAAACACATGGTGTTCCGACTGCTTTGACACACTTATCATTCGATTTCAAAAAAACTATTTGGTCCAAAAAATTGATTTTTACACATCTTCTTGACTGATACCTTCCCCCCATAAATGACTTAATTTTGTTTCGATGTTCAACGCAGTTATTGTGCAGCATTAAATGTAGTAAACCATTGCGCGAAATTTTGAAGAGTTTTCAGAGGTAAAAGTCCAAAGCGTATACTTTCTGTATGGTCGATTTTAGTTGCCACTAGAAATTTCAAAAAATTACATTCAAACGAATAAAATTCGTGAAGTATGACACTTCGATATTGTTTTTAAATAAAGAAAATATTAAGCATCGAACAATGTTTGAATAGAGAACCTTTCGCTTATCAGCCAGACACTTTAACCATTACGCTAATGCAGCTTGGCACTGAACAGATCTCCTGGAGGAGTTTAAAATATGACGCAAAATTCCGACAAACACTGTTGGTATGACTATGAATTACTCACGCTTTGTCAAAGTACAATAGGAAATAAATAATTACCGCTGTTCTTTATTGCGAAAAAGCGGTTAGAGAGAATGATATAAACACCTTCCCTTGCTATCGCAAGAATTAGGAGGCTTATTGCTTGTTTGGTTTAACTAAATAATAGAATATGAAGCAATTGGTATAAAGAATGCTTTTTCCAAACTTCTGCTATCAAGACATTGCTTTTGTTCAATTGCTTTATTTATGACTGAACGTTTCTAAGACTGAAGACACTCGTCCATGCTCTGCACTGCACTCGAGCTCTGGCAACGTCGTTCTCTGTTCATTGGCTGACTGTGTTTTGTGATGTCAGATGTGCAGAACGGACCTAAACTCGGCCGCCGTCGTAAATGACGTGCACTTTAGTAATCATTGCACAGCACTGAATAATTAGAAACACACCATTAGGTACTTTGCTTTTAATGATGTACTAACAAATTGAGATGCACTTCACATAAAACTTATCAAGGCACAGGGCTGTGACAATGTCGCCGATGAAAACTAAGTACATGTAAAATTGTCGTAAGCACATTATAGTTACTCTTCTTTGAATACATTTCCTATATGTTGAACTGTAATCCACAGCTCATTACGTTGTTTCTTGCAGTAAAAGCCCTATGACATCAATGCCATTGAGGACTGGAAACGTGTTGCTGTGGATGTGACAGTTGGATACAAAAAAAATTACGCAATTGTTGGTAACAAAACACAGTCCAGCAGCATGCGAACGACTTCGAGTTCCTACAGCCCGCGTCATGTAGGACAGCGCTTCCACGCATAGACGCGGAGTGTTGAGAAAGCGTGAAGGAATGACAACTGCGCATGCGCGGCAGCGGAGAGCGGGCAAACAAAGTACAAGTTGCCGAACTGCTTTGCTGCGGACACGTCAGGCTCATTTGCCTACGGTACATCGTATTATACATTCAAATCTATGAGGTTCCTAGTAAATATTAAAACCAATTTCGATCAATTGTCTTGGGAGAAGTATTAATTCACGTCTTCACGACTTCGTGTCCACTGCTCCACAGATGTGTGGATCGTGATGTCGGCAGTCAAGAACAGCTGACACAGCTTTGTGAAGACGTGAAGTACAATTTTTCTCAAAATGAAAATTTTCTAACGATAAGATCATTGAAAATACTTGCAATAATTATCATTCATTGCAATTTGAACTGTATTACAAGTAAAAATTTAATACACCACAAAATTAAAGCACAAACCGAAATCATTATATTTGCTTCACAACTACTTCTACTCAATAGAATTTTTAAAAACGTGTAAGGTGTGTGTGTGTGGATGTGTTTGACAATAGTCAATTGTAATCACTGTGGGTAAAAAAGAATTAGTGGTAGAAAAGACTAGTGTAAAAGACTATCTTAAAAATGGTCAGTAAGTTTTCATATTTTTCTCTATTAACGGGCATTATAAGTGTAAAATAACTCGTTCGACATTACATAAAAGACCGCATTTATAATCAATTGAACAAGTAAACAATTAACTGTCTTTTGTGAATAACTCCAGAGAATGCTGACCGATAACATCTAAAACCATCGGTATCTCGACAAGTAACAGTTACTATCATTTTAAGGCCTTATCCAGTTTGTGTCTCGAAAATGACAGGGATTAACATGTGGAAATATGGGATTTCTGTCGAATTTATCCAGCTGCATTCCCGCGCGTTGTTAGAGCATACAACGTGGAGAGAGAAACTTACTGACAGATTAAAACTGTGTGCCTGACTGAGACTCGAACTCGGGACCTTTGCCTTTTGCGTGCACTGGTAGAGCACTTGCCCACGAAGGGCAAAGTTCCCGAGCTCGAGTCTCGGTCCGGCACCCAGTTTTAATCTGCAAGGAAGTTTCATATCACCGCACACTCCGCTGCAGAAGGAAAATCTTATTATGGAGCGAGAAGCTTAACTTCACCTTGGGCAATATATTGAACATTATAGTCTGTGTAATTCAAAGACTACAATCAAAAAGGCTAGGAAATTCTCATTATTATGTCTGCAACTGATATGTTGACAGACATATTTTTTAAGCCATGAGTCTTTAAAACTAAGAAATATTGTTACTTTGTTCCACAGACTACATCGTAATACCATCGTCACTTCTATTTAAGTCTGTTTCCGAACAATCTGATTGTAAATTTACGATAATAGGTTCAAGGCTTATATGCATAATCACTTCCATGACAAATTCTTCTTTCTGAAGCTTTTCAGCATGCCGCGCAGACTGTGACCCCGCTACAGGCGAGAAGTTGTCTATTGCCTCATGCACAAGCGATTCAGTGTATGTTATCTTGAATGTTTTGTTTTTGTCCCCCACGTAGCCTTAACACTTTGCCCAAATGAATTCCGTGGGGTTACACTGACGGTGACACGTGGCTAAACGCAAAACTGTGTGACCTCATTCACGTGCGAGGAAGTCAAGCTTGTATATTCTGTCACGTGACTTGTGTAAATTAACGAGCTTCAAGAGATCGGCACGAGTATGCTTTATAGTGTTCTTAATATTTTGTTTTTAACCCAGGAAAAATATCCGCTTTTCTGGTGTCTGTACTTGGTATTTTCTCTGTAACAGTTGAATTATAACTGGTAATTATAACTGACTTCGAAGTAAGGTATGAACAGAATTGTGAATCGCGTCACGAAACTGGCAGCGTTCATATCCGAATGGTAGTCACTGCTGTTTTTCTTACACGTATTTACAAATTCATTCTCAGAAACAAAACCAGAAGAAGAATCAGCTTGCAGAATAATTATCTGAGAACCTATCCCTATGAGAACTTTAAAACCGCGAGTACCATGACTCATTTTCCACTAGAGCTTCCTGGAATTGTTCTAATTGTCCCACGTTTCATCGAGGTAATACACTGTTGAACTACCTCCTTCTCTTGTATCATGTCTTCATATGTGATGTAGTTCGTGCTGCACCTATGTCGCTTCTTCTTTGAACTAAGAACTCTTCTCTTAACTTATCTGAAACCAGATTCTTCTAAAATTCTTTACGTTGACGAAGAGCTTACCATTGTAGCCAGTTTTCCCCTCTATAACTGTAACACGTTTTTGTGCTGTCGGGCTATCATCAATCACATGGAGCACTTTAAAACATCGTCGTTAAAACCATCCATTTGTGTCACGGGCTCCAAGATTACGATGCTTTCCAAGCGACACGAAACCAACTTTTTCTATGGTACCTACAGCTCTGACACTTTCGTTTACAATTCTCTCTACCGTTCTCTTGCCGACATCACATGGTTGTGGAGTCCATTCTTGTGTCTTCAAATGTCAACAGGGTGACCTGCTTTCAAATTCACGTTTCAAAAAATTATAAATGCGGTAAGTACTTCCCCTCATCTCCTTGTGAAGCACTTCACATTTATTGCTCTCACTTGACTTTTTTATCGCACTTAAATAGTTACAGATACTCATTCACAGCTATACTGCTACAAGAGAAAAACTGACTGTTGAATGAATAATTCGGTTATCGCGAAGTACAGCAACGGTGCAGCATGTAGGAGCGAGATTCTCGCTGTCTAGCTGTAACGCGGTGCTACCCGCTCGGTAAGATAATGAACATTATTGGCTGCCAGTGGCTAGTGGTGGAGGATGCAGAGAACGGCTAAAAATTGGACCGCCTTCCTACATGATGCGGACTTCAGTTGCCTTTATGTAAACAAGACACTTGCAATGTGCACCACTCTTATTGTTCTGCTGTAACTTCTTCCAAAGTACACTGCTTAAAAGCATCATACCACTTCGATATGTAATTAGTACTATCTCACTGTAGCTAACGACTATTGTTTGTTTATTTCTATCAACATTTCGTTAGAGACAAACTGTTCACTAATTCATAGAATGTTGCAACATTTCTTGGTGATGATACAGTTTTATACATTCAGCATGTTGAAGACTGTGATATTAATCACATACCAGTACCTCCACTTAAACAGAATTGGGGTGAACGACTTCCCGAATTTTAAACGGTCCTTGATAATAATGATAGAACTTTTTTATTTCTTCATTTACTGTAGGTGACTTAGTATGCATTCGAATTAGTATCAAGTCACCTACTTTATAACTAACTGTCTATACTATTTCATCATATGTATGCTTCCCTTTTTCTGCCGTTCTTACCGTCGTATCTAACACTACTTTAAGTCGTTCTTCCCGTGGTAGCCCATCCTTTTGTGGAAAACTAAAGTATTCTCGAAAATACTGTGCGGATTTTTACCAAAAAGCACACTATATGGCGGTAATCCTGTTGAGTCATGACGTCACTATTGATGGTTGCTTCAAAGTAGCCCAACCCTTCGATCCACTTTTCGTGCTTTTTTCTGCAATACACACAGAATAGGTGTCTCAACTCGCGCATTATTCGTTCTGATGGAACAGATGCTCGGGTATAAGAAGATATTAACTTGTAGCGAAGTCCCTCAGCCGCCATAAAACTTTTCCGCAGAACTGAACTTTGATTATATATTTACAAAGAAATCATCTTTCAATTTTTTATTTTAATTTTGCTATTGGCTTTTTTAATGCCTAGAGCCACATAAATTTCCAAAGGAAAAAAGCAGATTTAGTGTAAAGTTTATCTTAGTGCAAAGCAATGGGCCATACAGCCCAAGAGCTAATATTCCTCCAGGTTTCTGTGGTACAGTGCTGTGAACGAACGTTTATGCTGAACAGCAAATGCTTCCGTTTCCTAACATAGGTCACAAGACTTAAATACTGATCTGACTTTCTGGACCATGTTGTCGAGAGGAGATACTATTGCAACTTCAGTATGCACTTGCGTGGCCTGAAATGAACATAGCTGATTTGCACATGCTTTACAAATTCGTCTGTAATGTGTCTGAATATACATAGCCTCCAGTTATCTGACTTCACATTAGTTCTTCTATATAAAACGTTGTCATGTTTTAAGTAATATTAACGTATCTCGATGCCTTTTTCTTTTGATTCATCAGTCTTCTGCCCACTATGATGTGGGACACCATGGATCCCTCTCGTGGGCAATCTTCTCGTCTGAGAGTAGCACTTGAATCCTAGATACTCAATAATTTCTGGATGTATTCCAATCTCTGTCTTACTCTAGAGTTTTTACCCTCTAGACCCACGGAATGTATTCCCTGATGTCTTAGTAGATCTCCTACCACCTGTGCATGCTTTCTAACAGTGTTTCCCACGCTTTCTTCTTCTCGCCTGTTTTACAGAGAACCTCCTCATTCCTTACCTTATCAGTCCATCTGATTTTCAACATTCTCCTACAGCGCCATATCTGAAATGCTTCGACTCTCTTCTGTTCCGGTTTCCCCATAGTCCATGTTTCATCACCTTCCAATGCCATGATCAAACAATTTCTTCCACAAATTAAGACCTATGTTTGATTATATTAGAACAAATAAGCCCTCGGTCCCAAATATTAAATCAAAATTGACCAGGTTTCGACGCTACTATGAGCGTCGTCTTCAGAATTAAACTAACTGTTCTAAAAGATAATAGGTATATAAGACATTAATAAACTAAAGTGTGTACTGACTGGAAAGAGATGCAGTACTTACAAGTCACAATCTAAAAAGAAAAAAATCTAAGCCGGAAAGGCGACGTCATGAAAAGTTGTAAATAAGTTAAGATGGCGAGCCGTAAGGGCTGCTCGTACCTGAGTGAACACGGGTTGCAACAAAACTGAAGTGCCCCCCCCCCCCCTCCCCCGTTAGAAAGTGCCGGCAAGTAAACATGGTGTTGCTCCGAGCGCCATCTAGTAGCCGCAGAAACAACTAGGCTACTGTACATTCAAAATTAAGACACATGAAATTGTAATGAAGTTCATTCAGGCATGACGTAAGCACTAACAATAATAATATGAAGTTACATATTTATCTGCTTTAAAGAGAGATACATTTTGTAACGTAAAAACACGTCAGTTATGACATACAAGAAAACAGCAAAGACGTAACAGGAAAATAACATTTCGGCAACCTCCATGAGCAAATCTGAATCAAAAATCAAGCAACGGCTTTATACAGTCGAAAAAGTTTTTATTTCTCAGCTGCAGCTGTTCGTTGAGAATGAGGCCATCATGACGAGATAGATGTTTGAAAATCTCCAATTCCTCTTAATCATCTAACCTACGCCCCTTCTTTTCGGTCTGCAGAATTTTGCTATCACCAATGGCTTTAGGCACGTGTCCAGTAATTAAGAGATGATCAGCAAAGGATGAATTTAGGGGACTGGTGGCGTTATTTTTTTTTTTTCAAAAGATGTTCTTTATATCTGATGGTGAAAGCACGCCCAGTTTGCCCTATATAATAGGAGGAGCAGGTATCACAGATGATCTTATAGACGCCAGAACTTTCTGTAGGGGAGCGAATGGATTTCAAATTATGAATGAAATTTCTCTTCAGATTGTTATTAGTAGAGAAGGCAACATTGCAGTTGTATTTATTGCGAAGCATGCGCTGAATCTGATAGGAAATGGGTCCTACGGAAGGAATAGAAAAACGTTTTTTTGGGTTAACTTCAGCGCGTGAGGTGTTGAGCGTAGTAGCTCTTGCAGTTTTCATTTTGAGGATATCGTCCACTATGTTAGGCGTATATTCATTATTGACTGCCATGGTTTTAAGTGAATTAATCTCCTCGTTAAACTTTTCTGTTGAAAGTGGTATAGAGGTGGCTCGGTGAACGACAGAGTGAAAAAAGGCCATTTGTTTAGACTGTGGATGAAAAGAGGAAGCAGGCACGATTTGGTCAGTATACGTTTCTTTTCGAAAGATATTGAAAGTGATGTTATTGTCTTCTATTGTAAGCGTCAAGTCTAAATAATGTAACTGGCGGTTTTCGTTTTCGAGTTCAATAGTGAAAGAAATTTTTCATGGAGGTCGTTAAAAAGTTTAAATATATGATCAATGATACCGGCGGGTCCGTTATAGATGCCTAGAATATCATCAACGTATCTTGTGTAAGAAAGGATAATATAACACCCCAAAGACCCCCTTAAAGTCAATTAAGACAGAATATCATAATATGAAGTAGGGAAGAGTTATATTGGCAAATACGACATCTTTGCCGATAAGCTAACACCAAGAAGTTTTGATAACAACAACATTATACATCACTGAGAGTTTTTGTTATGAAAAGAGGAGGAAGAAACCTCATATTTAAGTAATGGACAAATATCCAAGTGATAATTGTAATTTATATCTTTAAAGCTAAGTCCAAGGTGATGTTAGTCAGAGGTAACTATTATGTGGAAGAGAGTTGTAAGCGCGACGAAGAAATTCAATGCGCCTACAATACTCTTTCACAGAAGAAGTCGCTTGCTGGCTCTCGTCCTGTAAAGACGTGTGAGAACAATTCTTATCTTAGTTATTGAGAGTACGGAACGCGACGAGATTGTTTTGCGTTCAGAATTGTTTCTTGCGTGACGTGATTCACGAACTTCGGAAACTCATTTTCTAAGCAGGCAGAAACCGATAGACGCGTTTAACCGTGCATAACGGATTAACTGAACTTTGTTGACGAAACTACTGAATATTGGACTTGTCTTTCAAATAGTTGGAACTAAAAGAAGAGTGAAAAGTATATCAAACGACTACACTCAATGAGTCTCGAGTAGGACACAATTACACGACTTCACGAAGATAATACAATTACGCTGAAGAGTCAAGGTGTCGTAATTGCCAAGAAACTTAATTTTAATAGAACTGACTTTACCAGCCAACTGCGTGTGCGTGTGGTGCGAAAGTTATAAAGTATTTAGTGGTCAAGAAACAATAAACTGTTCGTACCAAGTGAAATATCAAGCGTGCACTACATATTAAGTGATTTAATCAATGATAGTTAATCAACGACTGTTCAGCAGGGACAGTTTAATCTGAATATCAAAATACCTACTTCATTAATTGAAAAGAGAACTTTTGAACATTTTTTTAACATTACGGCGTAGGTTCACTCAGACGTGATCAAAGAGTATCTGTGGGTCTCGCTTCATACAGGTTCAACAACTCCATAGCAACGAGCCAAAAACGTACGAGAAGACTGATAATTACAATGTTTTCTCGCAATTGGTGGTGTGTACGATGCGGATGAGATACGATTTAACAACTACTGCACATCCGGGCAATGAATCATTCAATCTTAAATCAGAAGAAGCATCTATCGTACGAGTTAGCATTTCTGTCTCCCGTTCACCAACTGGGACCTACGTCATCGGGCATCGTGTCTCAACTCCACTGCGAGAGCTGTGGCAGTAGCAGCTCGACGGCGTCGACAGTATCAGCACGCGGTTGGAGTGCGGGGACGCCACACACCATTTTGGCGCCTGCAACGTGAGGCTCGACGACGCCAGCTGCCGCCTCATCTGGGAGACAACGCAGCGCCTAACGACGCCAGTCGACGCCTCACCGAGGAGACGACGCTAGTCGGATCGTCGAAAAGACGACGTGGTACTTGTGGGCAACAGCTACACATTGTTTGTTCACAGAACTGAACTCAACGACGCCGGACGTCACACTGTCCGACGTTTCTTCTCAACGACGAGTGCAGAGACGACGTGGGGGGGCTAACTCCTCCACAACGCAGCCAACGCTCCACGACTTCGAGTGAGCTGAATGCAGAACGACGCAGCGCGTCGGAGAACGCGACAGTGATCACGCCCACGCCACGACAGTTTATAACTACAGAGAAATGTAAGCTATCCACAAAATAGGTGATCCTTTGAGTATCACAGAGTAGACTTCTAAGATTCTGCGTGGTGTCTGTTTGTTCTAAGTCGTGTCTCCCTACCACTTTCGCGCAACGACGCTCTGAGCGTGTTTTTCAGGGAATTGACCAGTTTGAATCTGGGACCTGTTGCTGGTAAGGAGACGCCAGACCACACATGACATGTAGAGTTCAGAAGAGTTCAGTGAGACTAGCGATGATATAACCAAATACTTAATGATTTCAGCGTCAGCTCCACTGCACTCTCTGTAAAAGAATCTAAATACTAACTAAATTTAGTGGAAGTGGTTCAAGGCTTTCCTATTTTTAGTTAGCTGGTAAAATAACGTCGAAAAAGCAGTTAAGTTTACCATTGGAAATTTTATTCTACTCACAAAACATTGTTTACAAATTGCACTATTGATAAAAGGAAATGTTTTAGTACAGGATGGTAAAAACCAACTGCGTTCAACAAAAATGTGAACGAATATTCCCTGAATGGGTTTCCGAGTTCTACAATGGATCGAAGGATGACCTATGCCATATCACATCTATAATCTAGGTTTAAATTAAGTTTCACAAAAGAGAAAACTATCAAAATGGTCTACAGTGACCCTCAATTATCTTTAATTACTTATCTAACTTGTCGTAAATTACAGTGGCTGATGTGGCTTCTCAATAACTATATAACAGAAAAATCATCGCATTTCAGATTTTTACTTCAAGCGGCAGATGTGAACACCATGAGCTTTAATTGACGATCGACACTAGTATTACGCAAAAAGGGGGTGTAACAGATGAGACTTCTGCAGTTCTGAGTGAAGCTTTAAGCGCTGTTATGCGGCATCGCGTGCGTTCATTACCTTGTCGGTGTTCGTCATGGGGCGGCAGACAGCACAGCTCCGCTCACCTCACCGAACTCTCTCCTAACTTCTCCTTACTACAATTTACCGAAGTTGGTTTAAAAAAACTATCTGACTGTGTTTTCATCTGACCAATCAGGGTCTCAATGTTAACCTTAAGCTCCGCCTATAAAAATTCTGTCTATCCAATGAGAAACGTTATACTTTTCGTGGTGGGGCAATGTTTTTAAAGTTTGCAACGTAACAGAGACGCGAAAAAGTCTCACGCTAAAACTTGCAGCTGGTGTGGTTCTTTTAATGTTATCGTAAGATCTATACTGTTCTTTTAGACGGCTCTAGCTTTTAACATTGGCTGGGAGGTGGTCCTGACGTAACAGAGACGCAAAAAAGTCTCACACTAAAACTTGCGGATGGTGTGGTCCTAGTGGTTAGCTGGCGACGTGGGTGTCCGTCCGTCCCTTATCGTAGGGCCTTGTGGCTTAACACGGTTCTGCTCTCGGCTTCTGTTCTCGTTTCTCCCCTCGGAACTGCGTCTGTCTCACGGTGGGAAGGTATGACATGCATTTAGGCATTCTTGCGTTAGTCTGTGGTATTCCATTTGCTCACTCGTTACTCGTATTACTTTGGTTAATTTAATGTCACGATTTATCAGAGCTATGTGACATACTACTGGATTTGCTTATCATGTCAGGGTTTTCATGGAAGGTGTTGGATTTGCCTGACACATTGCAGTCTTTGTACCATAGTTATAATTGAGATTTCACTGTGCTTGTGTTCTGTAGTTATCATGATGCCTAAAAAATACTTGAGAATGCGTTGTGATATAGATAAGAGAATACCCGAGTCAGCGGTGGAGATTAGTGATTTGTCAGAACAGGAAGAAGGTAATAGGAATAGCCCTATTGTCGATGTAGGAGGTGAAACGTTTACTGAACCAGATAACGAAGCGATACTGTGTGTATCGGGCTTTAGAACAGAAAATAAAGTCGTAGAATTACCAGATAATAATTATGATGTTAGAGAGGGAATAAATCGCGAATGTAGAATGAATGTCGCACCGAACAGCTCTGGAAGTGTAGACATACTCAGTGTAATGTTATCAAAATTGAATATGTTCAGGGAAAAATTGGCTGAAGTACAAGTAAAATTAGACATTAAATTTGCAGAACAGCAAGCGTCTTTCAATAGTAAATGTTCTGAATTAGCTGAACAGCAGGTTAAAGTAGATAACCGGATAGAGAACGTGAAAGCTAGATCTGTCGAACAATAGGTCGATGTGGATAATAAATTAGAAGATGTCGAGCCCAAATTAACTATACAAGAAAAAAAGGAAATTAAAATTACTGATTGTATAGATAAATTGCAAGAACATTTTGGTAATTTATCGGAACAGAGTGATATGGTATCGATAAGGGTTAATTCCTTGACAGATAATTATAGTAATATGACGTTGTTGTTGTTGTTGTTGTTGTTGTGGTGTTCATTCCTGAGACTGGTTTCATGCAGCTCTCCATGCTACTCTATCTTGTGCAAGCTTCTTCAGCTCCCAGTACCTACTGCAGCCTACATCCTTCTGAATCTGCTTAGTCTATTCATCTCTTGGTCTCCCTCTTCGATTTTTACCCTCCACGCTGCCCTCCAATACTAAATTGGTGATTCCTCAATGTCTCAGAACATGTCCTACTAACCGATCCCTTTTCTAGTCAAGTTGTGCCACAAATTTCTCTTCTCTCCAATTCTATTCAATACCTCCTCATTAGTTATGTGATCCACCCATCTAATCTTCAGCATTCTTCTGCAGCACCACATTCAGAAAGCTTCTATTCTCTTCTTGTCTAAACTATTTATCGCCCACGTTTCACTTCCATACATGGCTACACTCCATACAAATACTTTCAGAAACGACTTCCAGGCATTTAAATCTATAGTCGATGTTAACAAATTTCTCTTCTTCAGAAACGCTTTCCTTGCCATTGCCAGTCTACATTTTATCCTCTCTACTTCGACCATCATCAGTTATTTTGCTCCCCAAATAGCAAAACTCCTTTGCTACTTCAAGTGTCTCATTTCCTAATCTAATTCCCTCAGCATCACCCGATTTAATTCGACTACACTGCATTATCCTCGTTTTGCTTTTGTTGATGTTCATCTTATACCCTCCTTTCAAGACACTGTCCATTCCGTTCAACTGCTCTTCCAAGTCCTTTGCTGTCTCTGACAGAATTACAATGTCATCGGCGAACCTCAAACTTTTTATTTCTTCTCCATGGATTTTAATTTCTACTCCGAACTTTTCTTTTGTTTCCTTTACTGCTTGCTCAATATACAGATTGAATAACATTGGGGATAGGCTACAACGCTGTCTCACTCCCTTCCCAACCACTGCTTCCCTTTCATACCCCTCGACTCTTATAACTGCCATCTGGTTACTGTACAAATTGTAAATAGCCTTTCGCTAACTGTATTTTACCCCTGCCACCTTCAGAATTTGAAAAAGAGTATTCCAATGAACACTGTCAAAAGTTTTCTCTAAGTCTACAAATGCTGGGAACGTAGGTTTGCCTTTCCTTAATCTTTCTTCTAAGATAAGTCGTAGGGTCAGTATTGCCTCACGTGTTCTAACATTTGTACAGAATCCCAACTGATCTTCCCCGAGGTCGGCTTCTATCAGTTTTTCCATTCGTCTGTAAAGAATTCGCGTTAGTATTTTGCAGCAGTGACTTATTATACTGATAGTTCGGTAATTTTCACGTCTGTCAACACCTGCTTTCTTTGGGATTGGAATTATTATATTCTTCTTGAAGTCTGAGGGTATTTCGTCTGTCTCATACATCTTGCTCACCAGATGGTAGAGTTTTGTCAGGACTGGCTCTCCCAAGGCTGTCAGTAGTTCTAATGGAGTGTTGTCTACTCCCGGGGCTTTGTTTCGACTCCGGTCTTTCAGTGCTCGGTCAAAATCTTCACGCAGTATCATATCTCCCATTTCATCTTCATCTACATCCACTTCCATTTCCATAATATTGTCTTTAAGTACATCGCCCTTGTATAGACCCTCTATATACTCCTTCCACCTTTCTGCTTTCCCTTCTTTGCTTAGAGCTGGGTTGCCATCAAAGCTCTTGATATTCATGCAAGTGGTTCTCCTTTCTCCATAGGTCTCCTTAATTTTCCTGTAGGCTGTATCTATCTTACCCCTAGTGAGATAAGCCTCTACATCCTTACATTTGTCCTCTAGCCATCCCTGCTTAGCCATTTTGCACCTCCTGTCGATCTCATTTTTGAGTCGTTTGTATTCCTTTTTGCATGCTTCATTTACTGCACTTTTATATTTTCTCCTTTCATCAATTAAATTCAATATATCTTCTGTTACCCAAGGGTTTCTACTAGCCCTCGTCTTTTTACCTATTTGATCCTCTGCTGGCTTCACTATTTCATCCCTCAAAGCTATCTATTCTTCTTCTACTGTATTTATTTCCCCCATTCCTGTCAATTGTTCCCTTATGCTCTCCCTGAAACTCTGTACAACCTCTGGTTTAGTCAGTTTATCCAGGTCCCATCTCCTTAAATTCCCACCTTTTTTGCAGTTTCTTCAGTTTTAATCCACAGTTCATAACCAATAGATTGTGGTCAGAGTCCACGTCTGCCCCTGGAAATGTCTTACAATTTAAAATCTGGTTCCTAAATCTCTGTCTTACCATTACATAATCTGTCTGATATCTTCTAGTATCTCCAAGGTTCTTCCATGTATACAACCTTCTTTCATGATTCTTGAACCAAGTGTTAGTTATGATTAAGTTATGCTCAGCGCAAAATTCTACCAGGCAGCTTCCTCTTTCATTTCTTAGCCCCAATCCATATTCAGCTACTATGTTTCCTTCTCTCCCTTTTCCTACTCTCGAATTCCAGTCACCCATGACTATTAAATTTTCATCTCCCTTCAATACCCGAATAATTTCTTTTATCTCATCATACATTTCATCGATTTCTTCATCTGCAGAGCTAGTTGGGATATAAACTTGTACTACTGTAGTATGTGTGGACTTCGTGTCTATCTTGGCCACAATAATGCGTTCACTATGCTGTTTGTAGTAGCTTACCCGCACTCCTATTTTTTTTTATTCATCATTAAACCTACTCCTGCATTACCCCTATTTGATTTTGTATTTATAACCCTGTATTCACCTGACCAAAAGTCTTGTTCCTCCTGCCACCGAACTTCACTAACTCCCACTATATCTAACTTTAACCCATCAATTTCCCTTTTCAAATTTTCTAACCTACCTGCCCGATTAAGGGATAACATTCCACGCTCCAATGCGCAGAATGCCAGTTTTCTTTCTCCTGATAACGACGTCCTCTTGAGTAGTCCCCGCCCGGAGACTATTTTACCTCCGGAATATTTTACCCAGTAATATGACAGAACATCTGAACAAGATTGAAAAGAAAACGGTTAAGAAGATCGACAACTATATAATTAGTCAGAGTAAAGAGTTAAGAAGATTTGTCATCAAATTAAAAAAATGATTTGTGGTGTACGGTTTTCCACGCTCCGATGCGTAGAACGCCAGTTTTCTTTCTCCTGATAACGACGTCCTCTTGAGTAGTCCTCGCCCGGTGACTATTTTACCTCCGGAATATTTTACCCAGTAATATGACAGAACAGCTGAACAAAATTGAAAAGAAAACGGTTAAGAAGATCGACAACTATATAATTAGTCAGGGTAAAAAGTTAAGAACATTTGTCATCAAGTTATAATTATGATTTGTTGTGTACGCTTTGCTTAAACGTCCCAACAACGACTTGATAGAGACGTTCTTTTATTTCTTTTGTTTTTAATGGACTTGTAGTCCGAGGTGATAAATTACAATACAGCATCATCGTAAAACCAGAAAATGAATATGTAGATAGTCTAATAAAATCCAACTGCGAGACGAAGTGTCCGTGTATTCAGTCCAACACCTTTGCTAGTGATCCATGGGAAATAAATTCACATTGGGAAGTAGAAGGTGAAGCGTGTGTCGAACGAAGCTGTGTTTCTTCTCTAAAGGTGGAACACAGCATCTTTAAGAGTAAGCAATTTCCCACATTCTCTAGTGAGAGAAACAATATCAATCCGAAAGTGTTCATAAACTCGTTTAAGAGAATATTTCTGCGCAGTTGGACTGAATTTGATAAGATACAATTTATCGTGTCTAAGAACACAGGTGAAGCTGCATTATGGCCCGCGGAAATTAGTGAAACATGTAATACGTGTTAAGAATTTGAAAGGCTTTTCTTGGCGAAGTATTGGTCCTTGAGTCGTCAAGAACGTTTGCAGAAGGAAGTTTACCAACCCGAATTTTACAACCCTAAGAAAGAAACGTTAAGACAATACTTTGAACGTTATATAAATAAAACCAGATACTGCACGGAATCCATTTCAAGTCGTGAAGTAATTCGTATATTGAAGGGCAGGCTGCCGTTCAGTATAAGGGAAAAGCTTATTCATGCACCGGACTTTGACGTAGAACAGTTTTTATCAGTAATTGACTCGATCGATATGTTAATGGAGAACGCCAGACAATGGCACAACAACAACAGTAATTATAATAGTAATAACGGTAATAACAATCAATGGAATCAAACTAGGTCGAATAATAATAAGAATTTTAACAACTATAACCAGAACTTTAAGAATGGTAGCGCACAAAGTGATCGCAGGCCAAAGGATAATCCAAACTGGAATTCAAATTATAATCGCCCTAAAGATGCTTTTGCACCGAACAATAACCAAGTGTAAGGACAAAATAAATTCCAAGTAGTAAATGTAGTAGCAATGAATAGGAAAAGATAGTATGGGGGGCAGCAATCGCCAAACCACCTATGTTGTGGCGATGGCCGACAGAATAACTGTGTTCCTATGCAGCCTCCGAGCAAATCTAGATGGGGAACGTGCGAAATAGTAGAAACGTAAGAGGAGACAACGTGTACCACAAAAGGTGAATGAAGCATATTTAGTTGAAATAAACGAACCACCGAGGAACATAAGTGACGGGCGGTCGAACGAGAGCCAGTCATTTTAGGCCTTCCTCGGATGGCTGGTTATGAGGAGGGAGGCAAACTTCACGAGTTAATCAATGTCCTCAATTATAATAACGGCTCTGACATCAGAGACGAATTAATCAAAGAACCAAGGGCTGAAGTCAATAAGGAAGAATTTACTTTACAGGCTATAGTAGATGCTAAGATTAATAATATTCCTGTAAGTATTCTGATTGACACATGTGCAACGGTCAGTGTAATGACGAGTAATTGTTTAAATATGGTTAGTAGGCAACAGAAGCTACTCACTTCACCAGTGTCAGGATGTACCGTTTCGGGTGCTTTTAGCCCTAAAGCGCAAAAGATAATTAAACAAGTGCGGGTAGCAGTAGAACTACAAGAAGCTAAATTGGAATGTACTTTCTTGATAGTATCTAAAATGACTACACCGTGCATATGGGGAATGGATTTTTTATATGAATATGGTGCAACCCTGGACATTAAGGAAGGTGTTTGTACGTTAACTGTTAACGATAAGCCATTTAAGATAATGATAAGAAAGAAGAGAATTATTTTAGAAAAAAATTGTCAACATTTGATTGTCAATTATGTTCAGATGAATATTGTGCATTACATAGCTGATGACTGTGATAAATTAACCAAGGTTGAAACCGAGATGTTGAGCATCGATGAAAAGGTTAGGGAATCAAAATACTTATCAATTCACCAGCAGATAGAGTCAAGAGAAGTGTTAAGATCATATCTACCTGTATTTAATAAAAAGCCAGGAATAATTATAAACTTCGAATACCACATTGAAACCTACCCTCATAATACATTCTGTAAGACGACATACTCAGTCCCTTCGTCAAAGAGAGAAGCAGTGACGAAGGAAATAAAGAAGATGTTACACTGGGGTGTTATAGAAACTTCAACGTCAGAGTACTCCAGCCCTCTTTTAGCTGTAACTAAGCCAAATGGAGAGATACGTTTAGTCTTATATGCGAGGGATATCAATAAAATTATCAAACCAGTGAGGACTCGTCCAGAAAATCTTGAAGAACTCCTGCAAAAATTCCATGGAGTGAAGTTTCTGACCTTCCTCGATCTCAAAAGTTCATGTTGGCAAACAAAGATCTCTAAAGAATCACGAAAATACACCGCTTTTATTTATTTGGGAAGAAGCTATCAATTTAAGGTAATGCCGTTTGGGTTAAACATTAGTGGTGGTGTATTCATGGCAGCACTAGACGCAGTGCTGGCCCAGATCTATATGAACGAGTTACGGTTTATGTAGACGATTTACTAATTGCCACGGAAACGTGGGCAGAACATCTTGAATTATTAAATCGGGTATTTGAAAAAAAATTCTTGGAATATGGAGTGACAATTAATTTGGCTAAATCAAAATTCGGTAGAGATCAAATTAAATTTCTTGGTCATATAGTTACACCAGAGGGAATAGTGCCAAACCCTAAGAAGTTAGACGCAATTAGAAACTGCCCATATCCTATCAATAGGAAGCAGTTGAAATCATTCTTGGGATTAGGGTCCTTTTTGAGAAAATTCATCTCACACCAGTTATTGAATAAAGAATGCCTGTTACAACTGTTACGAAAAAATTTACCATGGCATTGGACTGATGCTTGTAGTCAAGCTTTTGATGAAATACGTAGTGCTCTACTTAAAGCTCCGCTGCTGCACCATCCGCGAATGGAAGAGGATTTTTTCATCGCGACTGATGCATCAGAGACAGGAATGGGGGCTACGTTATTTCAGATGGATGGCGAAACTAATGTAGATACCATAAAATAATTGCTTTAGATAGTAGAACACACTCTAATTGTGAAGATTCATACTGTACAACTGAATTAGAGGTATTAGCGATAACATGGGCGTTGAAGAAATTCAGATACTTCGTATATGGTGAGAAAATGGTCATATATTGTGACTTCTGAAATTTTCCCGGCGTATTTCTTCTTCTAATAATTTCCGGGTATGCAGCCGGATCCCGTCGACATTCTGCCACGATATTTCGGCCCAGAGACGTCCGGCCATCATCAGGTGAGTACACAACTACTGAAGAGCCCAGGTGCAGTCGCGGTATTTATGCCGAATCTCGCGCATGTGAAATGTACTGGCATCCTACAGCGCATGCGTCAGGTGTTGACATGCGCAGCATAGCCGAGTTGTACGTGCTGCCCTCGGTGGTGGAAATAAAGGTTCATCTAGTCATTGAGTATCGAATGACACTGTCGATTCCGCTGTGATTGTATAATTTTAATAACAGGATTCCAATTTTTATCCAGCTGAAAGCCGTTGTCTCGATTTATATATTGTAATCACAAAGCTGTCACTTTTCTTATGTCAAGTCGAATATTACATGGACGACTTACACGATGGGCATTAGTGTTACAAGAGTACAACACAACAATTAAGCACATCAATTTGTTGAGACTGCCAACACCTAAGTCGGGCGAAATCGAAGAACGGATCGGAGATTTTGAGATAATGGTACTTGAAACTGTTCCAAATACTAAGGAAGTAAGTGGGATGTGTTCCCATTTGGGACAAATGCAAAGGATAGATGGTCGATGGAAGGAAATTATAAGTAATTTAAGTACTGGCAAGAATAATAAGATTAAAAATCGCTATAGAATAAAAGAAGGTGTGTTGTTTTATCGAAAAAGTAAGACAGATCGGTGGAAGATCTGTATTCCTGATAAGTATGTTGATCCTATTTTATGGTTTACCCATGTCCGTTGGGGTGATTTTGGAGCTCAGAAATGAGTTATGAAACTACAGGAATTACGTTTTTATACAAATTTATTAAAGAGAGCTCAAAAGATACAAAAAAGATGCAAAATACGTCAAAGAGGAAAACCAGTTAATTATGGTATTAAAGGCGTTTTGTATCCCATAGTACCTAAGCAACCACTGAGTATTGTATCATGCGATACATGTGGATCTTTTCCAACAGAAACTACTCATTGATATGAACCCTCAGCCCCCTAAACTTCGGTGCCAGTTCAAAATTCATAAACCTAATCATCTAATACGTCCAATTTCCAATAACATGAATAGCGCGCATCACGATTTGGCCCGATTTCCATACGAAACTTTGAAAAATCTTTCGTTTTCGAAAATAATTATTCCGTTCCCAACAACGTTTTGGTCCAAAATATTAAAAACTTAGTATTTAGTATGCTTACTTAGTATTTAGTATGCTTACATCTCTCTGTAGTTATAAACTGTCGTGGCGTGGGTGTGATCACTGTCGCGTTCTCCGACGCGCTGCGTCGTTCTGCATTCAGCTCACTCGAAGTCGTGGAGCGTTGGCTGCATTGTGGAGGAGTTAGCCCCCCCTCCCTTCACCACGTCGTCTTTGCGCTCGTCGTTGAGAAGAACGTCGGACAGTGTGACGTCCGGCGTCGTTGAGTTCAGCTCTTTGAACAAACAATGTGTAGCTGTTGCCCACAAATACCACGTCGTCTTTTCAACGATCCGACTAGATTCGTCTCCTCGGTGAGGCGTCGACTGGCGTCGTTAGGCGCTGCGTTGTCTCCCAGATGAGGCGGCAGCTGGCGTCGTCGAGCCTCACGTTGCAGGCGCCAGAATGGTGTGTGGCGTCCCCGCACTCCAGCCGCGTGCTGATACTGTCGACGCCGTCGAGCTGCTACTGCCACAGCTCTCGCAGTGGAGTTGAGACACGATGCCCGATGACGTAGGTCCCAGTTGGTGAACGGGAGACAGAAATGCTAACTCGTACGATAGATGCTTCTTCTGATTTAAGATTGAATGATTCATTGCCCGGATGTGCAGTAGTTGTTAAATCGTATCTCATCCGCATCGTACACACCACCAATTGCGAGAAAACATTGTAATTATCAGTCTTCTCGTACGTTTTTGGCTCGTTGCTATGGAATTGTTGAACCTGTATGAAGCGAGATCCACAGATACTCTTTGATCACGTCTGAGTGAACCTAAGCCGTAATGTTAAAAAAATGTTCAAAAGCTCTCTTTTCAATTAATGAAGTAGGTATTTTGATATTCAGATTAAACTGTCCCTGCTGAACAGTCGTTGATTAACTATCATTGATTAAATCACTTAATATGTAGTGCACGCTTGATATTTCACTTGGTACGAACAGTTTATTGTTTCTGGACCACTAAATACTTTATAACTTTCGCACCACACGCACACGCAGTTGGCTGGTAAAGTCAGTTCTATTAAAATTAAGTTTCTTGGCAATTACGACACCTTGACTCTTCAGCGTAATTGTATTATCTTCGTGAAGTCGTGTAATTGTGTCCTACTCGAGACTCATTGAGTGTAGTCGTTTGATATACTTTTCCGTCTTCTTTTAGTTCCAACTATTTGAAAGTCAAGTCCAATATTCAGTAGTTTCGTCAATAAAGTTCAATTAATCCGTTATGCACGGTTAAACGCGTCTATCGGTTTCTGCCTGCTTAGAAAATCAGTTTCCGAAGTTCGTGAATCACGTCGCGCAAGAAACACTTCTGAACGCAAAACAATCTCGTCGCGTTCCGTACTCTCAATAACTAAGACAAGAATTGTTCTCACACGTCTTTACAGCACCAGAGCCAGCAAGCGACTTCTGTGAGAGTATTGTAGGCGCATTGAATTTCTTCGTTGCGCTCACAACTCTCTTCCACATAAGAGTTACCTCTGACTAACATCACCTTGGACTTAGCTTTAAAGATATAAATTACAATTATCACTTGGATATTTGTCCATTAATTAAATACGAGGTTTCTTCCTCCTCTTTTCATAACAAAAACTCTCAGTGATGTATAATGTTGTTGTTATCAAAACTTCTTGGTGTTAGCTTATCGGCAAAGATGTCGTATTTGCCAAAATAACTCTTCCCTACTTCATATTATGATATTCTGTCTTAATTGACTTTAAGGGGGTCGTTGGGGTGTTATAGTATCCTTTCTTACACAAGATACGTTGATGATATTCTAGGCATCTATAACGGACCCGGACGGATAGCATTGATCATATATTTAAACTTTTTAACGGTCTCCATGAAAAATTTCTTTCACTATTGAACTATAAAACGAAAACCGCCAATTACATTATTTAGACTTGACGCTGACAATAGAAGACAATAACATCACTTTCAATATCTTTCGAAAAGAAACGTATACTGACCAAATCGTGCCTGCTTCCTCTTTTCATCCACAGTCCAAAAAAATGGCCTTTTTTCACTCTGCCGTCCACCGAGCCACCTCTATACCACTTTCAACAGAAAAGTTTAACGAGGAGATTAACTCACTTGAAACCATGGCAGTCAATAATGAATATACGCCTAACATGGTGGACGACATCCTCAAAAAGAAAACTGCAAGAACTACTACGCTCAACACCTCACGCGCTGAAGTTAACCCAAAAAAACGTTTCTCTATTCCTTTCGTAGGACCCATTTCCTATCAGATTCAGCGCATGCTTCGCATCAAATACAACTGCAATGTTGCCTTCTCTACTAATAACAATCGCTCCCCTACAGAAAGTTCCGGCGTTTATAAGATCATCTGTGATACCTGCTCCTTCTATTATATAGGGCAAACTGGACGTGCTTTCACCATCAGATATAAAGAACATCTTTTGAAAAAAAACGCCACCAGTCCCCTAAATTCATCCTTTGCCGATCATCTCTTAATTACTGGACACGTGCCTAAAGCCATTGGTGATAGCAATATTCTGCATACCGAAAAGAAGGGGCGTAGGTTAGATGATTAAGAGGAATTGGAGATTTTCAAACATCTATCTCGTCATGATGGCCTCATTCTCAACGAACAGCTGCAGCTGCGAAATAAAAACTTTTTTGACTGTATACAGCCGTTGCTTGATTTTTGATTCAGATTTGCTCATGGAGTTTGCCGAAATGTTATTTTCCTGTTACGTCTTTGCTGTTTTCTTGTATGTCATAACTGACTTGTTTTTAAGTTACAAAATGTATCTCTCTTTAAAGCAGATAAATATGTAACTTCATCTTGTTATTGTTAGTGCTTACGTCATGCCTGAATCAGCTTCATTACAATTTCATGTGTCTTAATTTTGAATGTACATTAGCCTAGTTGTTTCTGCGGCTACTAGATGGCGCTCGCAGCAACACCATGTTTACTTGCCGGCACTTTCTAAGGGCGGGGGGGGGGGGGGGGGGCACTTCAGTTTTGTTGCAACCCGTGTTCACTCAGGTACGAGCAGCCCTTACGGCTCGCCATCTTATCTTATTTACAACTTTTCATGATGTCGCCTTTCCGGCTTACATTTTTTTCTTTTTAGAATGTGACTTGCAAGTACTGCATCTCTTTCCAGTCAGTACACACTTTAGTTTATTAATGTCTTATATACCTATTATGTTTTAGAACAGTTAGTTTAATTCTGAAGACGACGCTCATAGTAGCGTCGAAACCTGGTCAATTTTGACTTAATATTTGTGACTGGGGCTTATTTGTTCTAATAAAATTCTGAGACGGTCACTGAACCTTAGCAGCTATGTTCAAAGTTTTACGCTTGTATTTGATATTAGTAGACATATTTTGCCAGGGATCCCCTTTTTTGGCAGTGCTATCCTGCTTTTTATGTCCTTTTTCTCTGTCCGTAATGGGTAATTTTGCTGCCCAGGCAGCAGAACTCCCTAACTTTGTCCACTTCGTGGTCTCCAATCCTGAGATTAGACTAGATTAGATGCAGCTTCCTTTCCATAGACCCAAAAATTAGGTGATTCTCTTGGGTATTATTCTCTTGGTATTATATTAAAATGTTTTAAGTTTCTTATGTTTTTTTATTTGAATATAATACTCACTACCCCACTCACTTGTCAGGAGATTGTCAAAATAGGTGAATACATTGCAGTAAACTGATGAAATTTACAGAATTAATACTCTGTCATAATGTAACATAGTTCTGCATGTTTAATAAATTTATTATACACAAAATACCTAATCTTGAAAGTTGTAACGCCGGCCGGAGTGGCCGTGCGGTTCTAGGTGCTACAGTCTGGAACTGCGTGACCGCTATGGTCGCAGGTTCGAATCCTGCCTCAGGCATGGATGTGATGTCCTTAGGTTAGTTAGGTTTAAGTAGTTCTAAGTTCTAGGGGACTGATGACCTCAGAAGTTAAGTCCCATAGTGCTCAGAGCCATTTGAACCATTTTTGAAAGTTGTAACCAAGTGCTGTCAAAACTGAAATCTAACAGACATTTTTACTTAAGCTGGTCTAACACCCCCTGTTAAGACATTCACCTCTGGAATAGAAGTGTGTCTATCAAAAAGTCTTTCAACTCTGTTTAAACTGTGCTTTATCTGAAACGTAGTTTTTAATGGCTGCTGGCAAATTATTGAAAATGTTTGTTCCTGAACATTGGACAACTTTTTGAATCAAGGTAAGTGATTTTAAGTCTTTATGTAGATTTTTCTTATTCCTTGTATTGATACTGTGTATTGAGCTATTTGTTGGAAATTAAGATATATATTTTTTTAATGTGTGTGAAAGCGTATGGGACTTAACTGCTAAGGTCATCAGTCCCTAAGCTTACACACTACTTAACCTAAATTACCCTAAGGACAAACACATACACCCATGCCCGAGGGAGGACTGAACCTCCGCTGGGAACAGCTGCACAGTCAATGATTGCAGCGCCTTAGACCGCTCGGCTAATCCCGCGCGGCAAAGATATATAACTTACAACAAATTTCATTAAGGAATAAATATACTGAGAAGCAGTGGTTAGAACAAAAAAGTTTCTTGAACAGGTTTCTACATGATGGTCTTGAATTTATACTTTTGCAAGCTGAAAACTTTTGCTTGGTTTGATGAGTTACCCCAGAATATGATCCTGTATGATGTAGTAGAATGAAAGTAAGCAAAGTATGAAAGTTTTTTTTATATTTCTATCTCCTACATCTGACATCATTCTCACTGCAAATACAGACATGTTTAGACCCTTCAGTAATTCTGTGATATGTCCTGCCCAACCGAATTTATTATCGAGTTGTAATCCCAGAAATTTAACACTGTCAATCCGCTTGATCTGCATGTCTTCATATGCTATACACATGGTAGAAGAAAATCTCCTACAGGTTCTGAACTGCATATAGTGGGTCTCTTCTAAGTTGAATGACAGTAAATTAGTTTTAAACCATTTATTAATGCCAGTGAAAATTCGATTAGCAGCCATTTCTAAATCTGTATTTGACTTGCTACTTTTTGCAATGTTTGTATCATCTGCAAACAAAAGAAATGTAGCATCTGACAGTGTAATAGACGAGAGGTCATTAATGTAACACAAGAAAAAGCAACGGATCCAAAATGGAACCTTGACGAACACCACTTGCAATTAATTCTCAATCAGACGAAGACTGACTGCTTAGTGCACAAGTATTTTGCAATGATACCCTTTGCTTCCTGTTAGTTAGGCAAGACTTGAACCACTTTCCACCACTACTGGTGACACCATAATATTCTAACTTACTTAAGAAAATGCTGTGATTCACAAAGTCGAAGGCTTTTGTCAGGTCACATAAAAGGGAAGTAGCCTCTCATCTGTTATCTAATGAATTAAGTATATTCTCACTGTATATGTAAAAAGTTTTCTCCATATCAGAAACCTTCAGGGACCCAAACTGTGACTTGGACAATATATTATTTGGAGTCAGATGCTTAACGAGACACCTGAACACATCCTTTTGAAATATTTTTGAAAAATCTGCCAAAAGTTAAACTGATTGATAGTTTGATGGTATCTCTTTATCCCGCTTCTTGTAAAGAGGCTTAACTTCAGCATATTTTAGTCAGTCTGGAAGTGTTCCACTGATGAGAGACTGAGTACACAAATAACTTAAGATAGAAGTCAACTCACATAAGTACTCTTTGATTAACTTTGTTGATGTGTTACACAGCCAATAGAATGCTTAGATTTTAAGGATTTTATGATGGATGCTGTTTCTCTGGGAGATGTGAGTGCCATATGCATTTTACAGAAGTTATTTGGAAAGACTGGTCTCAGATATTCCATTGCACTGTTTACCACATCTGATAACAATAAGCTGTCAGTAACAGAAATGAAGTACTTTTTTAAAAGGTTTGCAACACTACATATACTTATTACCAAAGTCTCATTTATTTTTAAAGTTGTCTGTCCCTCTTCCTTTTTGGCCTCACCTGTCTTTGTCTTCACTACACCCCACACAGTTTTTATTTTGTTGCTTGATGTAAATATCTTTTTCTCATAATAAACCTCCTTAGATTTCTAGATTATTTGCTTCAGCATTCTGCAGTACTCTTTGTAATACATTACAATGCTAAAGTCAGAGCAGTTCCTAAATAACAGATAAAGACTCCTTTTTGTCCCATATGATATCTTCATTCCTTGTGTAATCCATGGTTTCTTTCTAGACTGCTGTTTGACTTGGCTCCCCTTAGGAGCAAATAATTTTCAGAAGAGGAAGTAACTTTATTAATGAATGCTTTGTGTTTTACATTTATCTCAGAAGTATTGTAAACATCTATCCAGTTCATGTCTTTGACCAATCACCTGAAATTTTCAATTTTTGACTAATTTATTACCATCATGTACTGAGATTTAAAAGATTTTTATCCTGGCAAGTTTCAACATTTAACACAAGATGCTGCATGCCATGATCAGATAGCCCATTTGCTATTGATTTTGTGAAATTTTGAAACACTACTAAGTTGCACAAGCTCCTAGGTACTGCTCTGAGTATAATTTATTAACATCAAAATTCCTAAAATCAAAACAGTTTTTGATAAATGTGGCAACTCCTCTTTTCTCCATATTTTCTCTACTGAAGGAAGATGCTAACTTGAATCCTGTAACATTTAACGTATCTTATGTTTGGTTTCTCATTGTTCTCATTGCTGCTGCTTCTCTTTAGTTTCGTCTTCCTTCGAATTACTCTCAATGCATATTCTGGACTCATTAGACTGTTCATTCCATGCAACACATCCTGTAACTTTTCTTCACATTCACTGAGGATACCAATGCCATTACCGAATTTTATCACTGATATCCCTTCACATTGAATTTTAGTTCTGACTTGAGCCTTTCTTTTATTTTCGTCATTGCTCCTTCGATATATAGCTCGAACAGTAGAGACAAAAGACTGCATTCATGTCTCACAACCTTTTTAATCCGGGTACTTTGTTTTTAGTCTCCATCATAGTGTTCCCTCTTGTTTCTCGTATGTATTGTGTATTACCTGCCATTCCCTATAGCTGCCCCCATTTTTCTGAGAATTTCGAACTTCTTGCACATATTTTACATTATAGAGTGCTTTTTCCATGTCTTGTTTTGTTTTTTCAGCAGTCTTGCTTCCATCATCAAGCACAACGTTAGATTTGCTTCTCCGGTGACTTCACTTTTTGTAAAGCCAAACGGATCGTCATCTAACAGATCCCTAATTTTCTTTCCCATTGTTCTGTAAATTGTTCTTCTCAGAAACTTGGATGCATGAGCTGTTAAGTTGACTGTGTGATAATTCTCGCACTTGTTGCCATTTGTTGTCTTCAAAATGACGTGGATTATGTAGATGTAGACGGTATATCGCCATACTCTCACATTCTACACACCAATGTGAACAGTCGTTTTGTTGCCATTTCCCCCAACGATTTTAGAAATTCTGATGGAATGTTGTCTATCTCTTCTGCCTTATTCGACAGTAATTCTTACAAAGGCCCTTTAAATTCTGATTCTAATAGTGGATCCCTGTCTCTTCCCTGTCGACACGTGTCACATCATCAAACAAATCCTCTTCCTCGTAGAGGCCTTCAATGTACTTTTTTCCACATTTCCGCTCTCTCCCTTGCATTTAACGATGGAATTCACTTTGCACTCTAACGATGTTTCCACCTTTGCTTTTAATTCCACCGAAAGTTGTTTTGACTTTCTATATGCTGAGTCAGTCTTTCCAACAATCATTTCTTTCCCGATTTCTTCACTTTCTTCCTGCAACCATTTAGACTTTGCTTCCCTGCGCTTTCTATTTATTTCATTCTTACGAGATTTGTATGCCCGTATTCCTGAATTTCCCTGAACGTTTTTGAGTTTCCTTCTTTCGTCGATCAACAGTTGTATTTCTTCTGTTATCAATGGTTTCCTCGCAGTTACCCTTCTTGCACCTATACTTTTCTTTCTTACTTCTGTGACTACCCTTTACAGGACATTCCTCTTCAACTGAACTGTCTACCGAGCTATTCCTTATCGTAGTATCTGTAGCCTCAGAGAACTTCAGGCTATCTCTTCATTCCTTAGTACTTCTGATTCCCATTTCTATGCGCATTGATTCTTCCTAATTATTCTCTCAAACTTCATTCTGCTCTTCGTCATTACAAAATTGTGTTTTGAGTATATATCTACTCCTGGCTACGTCTTACAATCCAACATCTGATTTCGGAATCTCTATCTGACTATAATGTAATCTAAATGGAATCTTCCCACATCTCCCGGCTTTTCCAAGTGTACCTCCTCCTCGTATGGTTTTCGGACAGAGTTTCGCTATTACTAGCTGAAATTTATAACCGAATTGGTCTTTCTCCTCTCTCATTTCTGCTACGAAGTGGATATTGTCTCGTAACCGTTTCTTCTGTTTTTCCCCTTGTAATCGCAATCCAATCTCCCTTGACAAGTAGATTTTCATCTGCCATTACGTATTGAGTTATCTATTCAGAATCCTGGTTTTCTTTCTCTATCTCTTTATCTTCTGCTTGCAATGCCGGTGCTGATTTACTGCCAATTGTGATGGAAACAACCCTGTCACTTTCGTAGTAACTCACTCTCTGCCATACCATCCTACTCATAACAAATCCTACTACGGTTATACCATTTTCTGCTGCTGTTGATGTCACCCTATGCTCGTCTGACCAGAAATCCTTATTCTCTTCCCATTGCTCTTCACTGAGCCCCAGCATTTCGCTTTTCAGATTTTCGAGCTTCTCTACCCCATTCATAGTTCTGACATTCCATACCCCGACTCGAAGAATATTACTCTTTTCTTGGTTATTTTTTCGTATGGTCGCTTCCCCCTTGGCATTGCCCTCCCGGAGCTCCGAATGGAGGACTAGTACGGAATCTTTTACCAATGGAGAGATCATCATGACACTTTTTCAATTATAGGCCATATGACCTGTGGATACACGTTATGTGTGTTTAATGCCGTGGTTGCCATTGTCATCTGCATCCTCATGCCATTAATTCTTCCGCCTTTTAGTGGCAGTTTCCCACTCCAAGGGCAACAGACATCACTGAACTTCTGTCCGCTCATTCAACCTCTTTGATAAGGCCGTTCACAGAACGAGCGTGACTTTCTATGTCGGAAGTCTTCGGCCGGCATAGCTGATGATTTTTGTTCAAAATTTAAGCAGTAGCGAAGGTCGAACCCTGGACTGAGGACGTTTTGATTACTAGTCAAAGGCAATACTCCTTTTTTTAATTCTACACCTCCCCCCCCCCCCCCAGTTTTTTTTTTTTTTGCCTAACTATCTACTTACCTAACTAAGTTTGATCTTCAAAAAAGATAAAACAAAAATCAAAGCTACCCATCTTGGCACCATCACATTTACTCTATCACAAAAAAATCCTCTTCCTCTTCAGGCATTTCCCCTAATTATTTTCAAAAATTCTTCCAACACGACAGGACCCACAGTGCTATAATTTTTTTACATAATTAGAAAATGTGTACAAATGAAAATCCTGTAAAAGATAACGTTACTAAAAATGTTATTCAAAGAATAAACAAAAATAACATTTATATATTACTTGTGCAACTTCAGCAAAAAGAACCTTTCTTCACGAAATGGTGCAACTGGATGTTTCTTGTCCAGTGCTAGTGGCGTTTCCTAACTCCAACCATGTCGTGTAAACATATTTACAACAGACGCATTCTGCTTTGATAATGCTTCAGTGTATGCAGTTGTCCATGAGTCAGCCAATCTCTTTCTTTCCTCGCCGCTTACAATTCAGGACTTTCTGTCTTCAATGTGATGCCGCGCGAGCCACCAACATGGGGGGGGGGGGGGGGGGGGGGGGAGGCGGGGTGGTAGGCGGGGCTTAAAGAAAATTGGTTCAAATGGCTCTGAGCACTATGGGACTTAACATCTGTGGTCATCAGTCCTCTAGAACTTAGAACTACTTACACCTAACTAACCTAAGGACATCACACACATCCATGCCCAAGGAAGGATTCTAACCTGCGACCGTAGCGGTCACGCGGTTCCAGACTGTAGCACCTAGAACCGCACGGCCACACCGGCCGGCGGGGCTCAAAGAAAACAGTGTGTAAAGAAATGGCAAAGTCTTTTCCAGGTGCTACCAATAATCAAGCTCCACTTTCTCCCCTTCGCCAAAGACACTGTAGTCATTTCCTTGAATCATATATGCACATTATATTTTATGGAGGGAGAGCAATGTCATCCGGACAGAGGACAGTCCGATTTTCAGTCACGTCAGCTGCGACGCGGAGGTAACAAGCTAAGATCTTCTGTGTCAGTCGCCAAACGCCAGACGACTACATGTACATGAAATGGCGTTCATCGGTGACCAACTGGCGACACTCACCCTTAGACATAGGATTTTTCGTGTAAGACATTCGCCTTCTATACTTCTTATAAAATAAAGTCTAACGTCCTTCTGCTTGGGATGTACAACATTAAGGATCCATTTCCATCCAGTATCTAGAAAGCGTATCCGGTACAATATTTTGCTGTCCAGGTACATATTTAATCTCAAAATCACATTCTTGAAGTGCTCACGCCCAGCGAGAAAATCTGTTGAGCATTATTTTGCAATTAGTAAGAATCAAAGTCCCTCGCGTTCTGTAAGTATGTCTTTCTTGTAAATAAAAGCGAAAATTTTCAAAACTCCGTACTATGACTAGTTTTTCCCTGTACATGACTATATTTTCTCTGCCGGTTATTGAATGTACCAATCGGCAATAGGACGGCACAATATTCAATGACTCTGTTAACTTCAGTCATTTGATACAGTTCTGTACCAAGGGAATAATCACTGGACTAAGTGCCTAAATAGAAATTTTCGCTCAAATCACGATGGTGAAGTATTGCTGCATCAAAAAATTGTTTTCTGATTAATTTAAACGCTTATTTATGCTACTTATTTCACTTTCATAAGGTATCTTTCTTTGAAAGTTCCACAAGTACAGGCGAAGATAAACAACATCCAGGAAGGAAACGACGATAAAACTGTGCACCTCGATGAAAGACTATAGTTGTTTACGGCGCTCAGGGACTGGAAAATTTCTTACTGCTTCCATTTTATTCGGATCGGTTTCAATTCGTCACAGAGAAATTGTATGTCCAAAAAATTTAATTTGCGTGTTGGCGAATTCTTATTTATCCAAGTTGATTGTTATGCCAGCACTCTTGTAAATGCGTCTAGTACTTGGCATACAATTACTGAGTTTTCTTCCCACGAGGCGGTTCTGATTGGATGCTGTCGAAGTAGAATATTATGTATTTCAATAATTCTTTTCCTAGTCCACAGATAATTACAGACTGAAGGGCATTCTCTTACATTATTAACGTACCTGCTATCTTCACCTAACAATAGTTGCCAGTAACTACTCTTTAGGTCCTGGCAACTTAAGTATTTCGTTCCTTTAAACTTTTGTAAAAGATATTTCAAGGTTTCCAGTTGGTCACGTTATGGTAAAATATTATGGTTCACTGCACGAGCGTTGATAGCTGACCTTTTTTTTTCTATGGCGTTGATTCCATTAGGATATTCGCTGCCTGAGGGTTCATTTGTCTGACTGTCCAGCACCCTTTTTTTAATTTCTTTATTAACTGTTTTTCTCTTTGCCAATGGTATTGTGTACGCTTTACTACAGAATGGTTCATGATCCTTAGCTTTCATTTTACAGGTGCATAATTTGTTTAAACCTTATATTTGAAAATAGATCGACGTAACATATTAATACTTCCACTAGTTTTTCCCGTTTAGCTTGAGGCAGGTATACTAATGTTTGAATCTTGTTTTGAACACTAGTCAGAGCACCTTCGCCGTGATTATTCTCTCGTAGCTCAGTGTCTTCCTCAGGATTATTTAAAATTGCAATTCCCTCTTCTGCATTAGCCTTACGTTGACACGCGCAGCGCCCCCATCATCTTCGTCCACAACTCTTTTAAACTAAATCGCTTTCTCCGTGATTCAACTTTATACACTAACAAACCTCTTCATAATCAATCTTACATTTCATTTCTTTCAGTCAATCAATTCTGAGAACTAAACCAATGTTAAGAGATCGAACAATCAAAATGTTCTACTAGTATTCATCTTCCTAAATTCGGAACTTTAATAATGCTTGACCTTTAATGGGTTTCTTTAGATTTCCTATCGCGTTGACAATACGTACGCCGTTAGCATAAAATGTGGAAATGCAGCCAGATTATTCAGTTGAGAAAATAAATTTCCGAAATAACACTCGTTTCGCTAGGTGAATCCGCTAAGCCGTCCATAATTATTTCGTATGTTTACACTTTTACAAACTGGCTTTAAATTTCTCTGTCATTATCTTCTTCCTCTCTGTATAGATCTTCTTTTGTGTCTGTAACACGTTCGCGCTTAATAGCTTTATTGTGACTTCTGACCTATTTTTCACAATTTCAGTTTCGGAACGGGACGTTTCCGAAACTTCATTTAGTTTGCCGATTCACTGTTTCGCAGATTTCGATCGAGGTTTCTGGCGCTTTCCGCCGATCTATATTGGACTGGGTGGTCGAAGTGATTGATGATCTGAATGAAGCCTATTCTGTGAGTCATATTGTTTCCTTCTTCGCATGCCGTCGTCTCATCGATCGAACCTGCTTGGTCGTCCATAACTGAAATTCCCGTCGCTACAGGCCAGTATTGCGATTTTGAAGACCGTCATTATTTTTCCCATTGTTCTCGTCGTGCAGCGAGGACTTCAGTTCGCTTAGTCATTAAAAATACCTGTTCCATAGTCAAATGCGGAGTGTGTGCGAATGGTACCTCTGCTGTAACAGGATCCACAAGATAAACACTGACATTCCAGTAATTCCTCGTACATTGACGTAGTACCAGGATGTCTTGGGTAGTTCAGCGGCGTAACACTTTTTTATTTTATATCCCATTGTTTTTCTCGAGCTCAAAATTTATTTAAGAATAAGGATTCAAATTCTTTACAGGTGAAACAATTTTCGGACTTGCTGATACCCCAGATACGTGCTTCCCCTTTCATGTGGCTGATGCGTGTATCTATTGTAGCCCATTCGGTATAATTTTTGGAAAGGTATGTTTAAACTGTTTGACGAAAGCCACGATACAGATACCTTGTTGGGGTTCATAATCTTGAAAATTTCCGGCAATCATCTACAATTACCTGAGCACGTTTACAATGTTACTGTGTACATCGTTTAACGCTGCATTAATCTCTTCCCGGA
The DNA here is from genome assembly GCF_021461395.2 of Schistocerca americana. Classification (NCBI taxonomy): domain Eukaryota; kingdom Metazoa; phylum Arthropoda; class Insecta; order Orthoptera; family Acrididae; genus Schistocerca; species Schistocerca americana. The sequence continues at coordinate 650,287,340 of NC_060122.1, forward strand.
GAAGCTCTTTGCACACTCCGTTCGACCCTTTGTTGCAGTCAGTGACTTTCCGGCGTATTTCGTCTGTTTTAGCACCCAACTCATTGCATTGCGTATGCACGCCGTCAGTTGGTTAAAAGAAATAACCTTAGTTACTGCGGCAAGTACTCTCGACTTCCACAATTTCATCATTTTGGGGTCGAGTTTTATCACAAGCCTTGCTAACGAATATTTTTTTCTTGTTGGTTAACCTCTGTCTTGAAGTCTCGAATTTCAATTTCGGATTCTTGCTTGGCATGATATTCATTTTGGAGCTTATCATGCTTAAATTTAATGTACTAGTAAGCTCTGTTTTCAAAACTGCATCCGATAACTTATTCTAATCGCCCTTTATTTCTTTTTATTCATATTTTCCTGCGAGATGTTTTTAGTTTCGTAGAAAGCATTTTCAATTTTCTGATCATTTTTTTGACTCACTTCTTTCAACATCTACACTATTAAATCATTGATAACAATAGTCGTTCCCGTTTGATGATTAGCTGCCAGTGCTGAACTGTGCACTGCCGAATGTAAACCACAAACGCCACTATTTTCTGTTGTATTAATCGTTGTACTCTCTAGTTCAAAATTCTTTTCTAGATTAACTGAACCGTCAAATTATCCTCCTTCATTAATAACGTCACAAACGTTTTGCTCAGTGTCAGCCGATGTTCACAACAGTCACTGTTCGTTATAACTGAAATCTCTGCGTAATTTACAAGTTCCTTCATGAAATTAGAAATTATGAACACGGTTCACAGTTCCTTTCCTACCCATTCCTCAACAACGTCTAATACAATCTTCGCGAAGTGCCATTGTTGCATATATCTGATGCACTCGCCGTTTTGTTACGTTGTCTTCTCGGACACATCCGAGAACTATATTGGTTTAGGGTCTAGAAGCCGCCCGTCACCGTGTACAACGAATACAACTTGGTAGTGGCGATTAATCCTTTCGCGTACGACAGGATGACGTGAAATTATTCCTGTTGATTGTAATGCAGAGCTTTGTTGACTAATAAGCTGTAGCTACGATGAACCAGGTTCCTCCATCTACGAAATCATTTCAGTCCATTTACTTGAACACGGTTTATTAATATCAAATAATTTTCCACCACATAAATATTTTAGGTTAGACATTATTTTGTGACACTGTGTGGGGTTACTACATGGCCGCCCGTGGCTCAGCGCAGTCCAGCAACACCTACCTTACTATTACTCTCTCGATCATAACAAAAACAACATTACGAAATACATATTCGTTACAAGAACCGTATCTGTGAGAGGCCGCCTGTGGCTCGCCATAGCCAGGCACCAACTAACTCGTAGTATGCTCAGTGGTGGCGCCGGTAACATTATAATCAAACGTGTAAGAGTATTATACAAATGAGTGGTTTCGCGGCGGTATGTACTAAAAAAATTCTCTAGAGCTTCCAGTGGCGTCAACTGGGTTTTAAATCCTCGAGCTTTCAACCGAGTACTCCACGTCCTTGCACAGCCGCGCTGCCTTGTGTGACGTCACTGGTGATCGCTCCATATATATATATATATATATATATATATATATATATATATATATATATATATATATATATATATATATATTCCTTAAGAACAGTAACAAAAATGGCTAGCTTACCATGAAATGACATAAATAAGGTGACAGATAATTGCAGTCATAAATTACAGCATCCAAAGAATGAGGAATGATGTGCAGTCTTTAGCACTAGCACATATTTAGCACCTCCACTGTCACCTTCAACTGGTTCATCGTGCACATTTTCTTCTTCTGCAGCCTGAGGTTCCTCATCATCATTTCCCAGACCCAAATTAATCAGTCAGTAAATCCTTGATGTGTGTTCCTTCCAGGATAAAGTAAGAGGACAGAAGAGCAGTCCCGAACAGCGACATCGCGAAGTCCTTCACTGCCTTGTTATTTTTGTCAGTTCCAGCCTTCTAAACGCATCCTTATGGAGTTCAGTATGTTCCTTTATAACAGACACCAGATGTTTGCCGTCGTATTCTTGTATTCTGCTGTACTACCGATTTATTGTTCATGTCTGACTTGCAGGTGAGGTTAGGGTCGGGAACGTGACACAACCCATCCCCTCTCCACGAGGAATCCAGTTCCTAACCCATACCCATTCTGTTGAAGACAATTCAGAGCATGTTGCCATCTTTCTTATTGTGATTCACATACTTAAGTGTTTTATCGAATTCATTTTCCATATACATCTTGTATTCAATATGTTCATCGCTCCCAATATTGTTAAAAATGTAACTTGTATATTTGCCCATTAACCAAATCACTGCGTTATTTTTTGCCTGAGGGTAGTAACTTTCTTCTGGTCTGAAGAAAATGTTAGTCGGTACATTATTTGCTGAAGTTCTTGTTATTTGATCAATTTTCTCCCTGGTCCACCTCCAGTTGATAATCCGATCTCCACATCTGAAACGATGAGGCACACTATCAACGAGGTTACATTTACTGCAGAGGTTAGTGTCTCTTAAACCGATGGCAAAGAGACGCTCATTAGTGCTGATGATGTTATTGACTACCTTGTACCACGCTGTTCTCACGTCAGACGAAAGAACATCACTACTGATGTTTCTCCAGACCACATTACATGCTATTCCAGCATATTTAGTTACTATGTTTTTTTTCTTTCATGTTTCCTTCTTTCAGCTAAAATCGCCTACGCTGTAACGTTTTTGGAGTTTAAAAGCTTTTTGCTGAAATAACTACGTTCAAGATAAGACTCCCTAATATGTTTTAGTTTAAAACTTATTTTTTGTGTATTTATCGGCGGCTCTACACTTCTGGCCTGACAATGTCGTATAGTTTTGCTGGAATGCACCCTGGATCGTTACACATTATGCTCCATGTTCGTTTGACATACAATACCATCGCTTTAGACTTGATATCGGTTAGTCCCATTCCTCCATTGCTTGGATCCAAACTGCTGTCTTCACCGGCACTCGAAACAATTCCCCTTTCCACTAAAACTTTGCTAAAGTGGACATGATCATCTTCGCCACCATTGATGGAATGGGGAGAACCTGTGCTATGTAGTAGGCCTTGGATAAAATATACTTGTTGATAAACAGTATTCTCTGGAACTGGTCTATGCTATATTTACAGTTTCCAATCAAAACTCCCTTGATTTTTCTTGCCACCTCCCGCCAATTTATTGCTATCATTTTTAAAAGGGAAGTTGTCAATGCTATTCCAAGAGCTGTGTGTTCATTGGCATGGTCCGCCCACTCAATGCGCAAGTTAGCAAGCCGCTTTATATTTAGAAATTTACTTTTGTTTTCATTTACCCACGTACCTGATGCGGAACAGTATTTTGCAAGTACCATCTCTAGTTGTGTCACATCTGCTTGGTCTCTGATGATTACGCCTACATCGTCCGCGTAAGCACCTACCACGGTCTTTGTTCCTTGAATGGTAATGCCTGTCAGCCTGTGCTGTAGCTGTCTCAGGAAAGGTTCCAGCGATATAACGCACAGGAGCATGGATAAGGGTCTTCCTTGGGTAACATCCCTTTTTATTTCAATTTGTTTTGTCAGTTGACAGTTAACGGAGATTTGTATAGTAACACCCATTGCCATGTTCTTCATGAAGTCGATGGTTTTTGGTAGGAATTCCATTCGGCGCATTGTCTATACCAGGTATTTGTGATTAATTTGATCAAATGCCTTATGGAAGTCTATGAAAAGCAGTCCACAGTTTATGTTACTTGCCTGCATTAGCGCAATGACATCGCGATACAAATCCGCAGTTTGTTAAATCGTCCTTCTAAAAGCACAAGTCTGCTGTTGTCCTATGATGTCAGCGGTGCATGGTGTAAAGCGCTTGTTAATTACTGGAGCTATGATTTTATAATCCGAATTTAAAAGCGAAATCGGCCGTAGGTTGTTTAATTCTTTTCTAGCCTCTGTTCTAAATCTACATCTACATTTATACTCCGCAAGCCACCCAACGGTGTGTGGCGGAGGGCACATTACGTGCCACTGTCATTACCTCCCTTTCCTGTTCCAGTCGCGTATGTTTCGCGGGAAGAACGACTGCCAGAAAGCCTCCGTGCGCGCTCGAATCTATCTAATTTTACATTCGTGATCTCCTCGCGAGGTATAAGTAGGGGGAAGCAACATATACGATACCTCATCCAGAAACGCACCCTCTCGAAACCTGGACAGCAAGCTACACCGCGATACAGAGCGCCTCTCTTGCAGAGTCTGCCACTTCAGTTTGCTAAACATCTCCATAACGCTATCATGCCTACCAAATAACCCTGTGACGAAACGCGCCGCTCTTCTTGGGATCTTCTCTATCTCCTCCGTCAACACGACCTGGTACGGATCCCACACTGATGAGCAATACTCAAGTATAGGTCGAACGAGTGATTGTAAGCGACCTCCTTTGTTGATGGACTACATTTTCAAAGGTCTCTCCCAATGAATCTCAACCTGGTACCCGACTTACCAACAATTAAATTTATATGATCATTCCACTTCAAATCGTTCCGCACGCATACTCCCAGATATTTTACAGAAGTAACTGCTACCAGTGTTTGTTCCGCTATCATATAATCATACAGTAAAGGATCCTTCTTTCTATGTATTCGCAATACATTACATTTGTCTATGTTAAGAGTGAGTTGCCACTCCTTACACCAAGTGCCTATCCGCTGCAGATCTTCCTGCATTTCGCTACAATTTTCTAATGCTGCAACTTCTCTGTATACTACAGCATCATCCGCGAAAAGCCGCATGGAACTTCCGACACTATCTACTAGGTCATTTATATATATTGTGAAAAGCAATGGTCCCATAACACTCCCCTGTGGCACGCCAGAGGTTACTTTAACGTCTGTAGACGTCTCTCCATTGAGAACAACATGCTGTGTTCTGTTTGCTAAAAACTCTTCAATCCAGCCACACAGCTGGTCTGATATTCCGTAGGCTCTTACTTTGTTTATCAGGCGACAGTGCAGAACTGTATCGAACGCCTTCCGGAAGCCAGCGGTGCATGGTGTAAAGCGCTTGTTAATTACTGGAGCTATGATTTTATAACCTGGGAGCCTGTATCTAATATTTTCTGGGTCTCATGAACAAATAAAGCGAATTTGGTCTCAGACGATCGCTGTTTGCGGAATCCATGTTGATTCCTACAGAGTAGATTCTGGGTTTCCAGAAATGACATGATACTCGAGCAAAAAACATGTTCTAAAATTCTCTAACAGATCGATGTCAGTTTTGCGCATCTGCTCGACGACCCTTCTTGAAAACTGGAATTACCTGTGCTCTTTTTAAATCATTTGGAACCTTCCGTTCAGTGCGGTCTTCCTCTGTGAAACAGCTTTGGAAAAAGGTGTTTAGTATTTCAGTTTTACGCGTGTCATCCTCTGTTTCAATGCCATCATCATCCCGGAGTGTCTGGATATGCTGTTTCGAGCCACTTACTGATTTAACGTAAGACCTGAACTTCCTAGGATTTTCTGTCAAGTCGGTACACAGAATTTTACTTTCGAATTCACTGAACGCTTCACGCATAGCCCTCCTTACGCTAACTTTGACATCGTTTAGCTTCTCTTTGTCTGAGAGGTTTTGGCTGCGTTTAAACTTGCACTGAAGCTCTCTTTGCTTTCGCAGTAGTTTCCTAACTTTGTTGTTGAACCACGGTGGGTTTTTCCCGTCCCTCACAGTTTTACTCGGCACGTACCTGTCTAAAACGCATTTTACGATTTCCTTGAATTTTTTCCATAAACACTGAACATTGTCAGTGTCGGAACAGAAATTTTCGGTTTGATCTGTTAGGTAGTCTGAAATCTGCCTTCTAGTACTCTTGCTAAACAGATAAACCTTCCTCCCTTTTTTTATATTCCTATTTACTTCCATATTCAGGGATGCAGCAACGGCCTTATGATCACTGATTCCCTGTTCTGCGCTTACAGAGTCGAAAAGTTCGGGTCTGTTTGTTATCAGTAGGTCCAAGATGTTATCTCCACGAGTCGGTTCTCTGTTTAATTGCTCGAGGACACTTTCGGATAGTGCACTCAGTATAATGTCACTCGATGCTCTGTCCCTACCACCCGTCCTAAACATTTGAGTGTCCCAGTCTATATGTGGTAAATTGAAGTCTCCACCTAAAACTATAACATGCTGAGAAAATTTATGTGAAATCTATTCCAGATTTTCTCTCAGTTGTTCTGCCACTAATGCTGCTGAGTCGGGAGGTCGGTAAAAGGAGCCAATTATTAACCTAGCTCGGTTGTTGAGTATAACCTCCACCCATCATAATTCACAGGAACTATCGACTTCTATTTCATTACAGGATAAACTACTACTAACAGCGACAAACACGCCACCACCGGTTGCATGCAATCTATCCTTTCTAAACACCGTCTGTGCCTTTGTAAAAATTTCGGCAGAATTTATCTTTGGCTTCAGCCAGCTTTCCGTTCTTCGGGATCAACACGATTTTCCATTGTTTGAACTCTGCAGGCACTGGCTTTCCCTGTGAGACTTCACTGACAATTTCGGTGAACTTTTCTCCTATTAGGATCAAAAATCGTTTATAGAATTTAATGGGCAGTCCGTCAGGTCCTGGAGATTTCCTAGCGGGGGAGCTGCACACGATTTCTAATACATCTTCCTTGGTGATGTCCGAAGATATGTTCTCATCATCATCTCGCGACATTCGTGGAAGATATGTACCAAAGAGCTCATAGTATTCTTCTTCATTTGTTTCCCCTGACGCATACATACGTTCATAGTACGCTGAGATCTCTTTAATTATTTCCTTCTGGTTGGTGATTATGGTACCATCATCGATTTGAAGTTCATCCATGAAACTTCTTCTTCTATTCTTGGCGTGTCTGACAAGGTGTTACAATGCAGCAGTCTCATCTTCAGTGACTGACTTTGCTTTTGATTTTAAGTCCCTGCAGTTCCTTACGTTTCAGACTTATCAATTTTGCTTTTATTTGCTTGATGTCTTTTAATCTTGTAGGATTTGCATCTGTCTGATCGTAGAGGCCCCTTAGCACGCTGCAGTAGAATTCTACAGTCTGTTTCCTTTCTCTGGCCATATCTATACTGGAAATGGAAATGAGCGTTTGGCGTCATTGGCCGGGAGGCCCCTCGCGGGGCAGGTCCGGCCGCCATATCGCAGGTCTTATTACATTCGGCGCCACATTGGGCGACCTGCACGCCGGATGGGGATGAAATGATGATGAACACAACACAACACCCAGTCCCTGAGCGGAGAAAATCTCCGACCCAGCCGGGAATCGAACCCGGGCCCAGAGGACGGCAATCCGTCACGCTGACCACTCAGCTACTGGGGCGGACATATCTATACTAAAAGATATTAAAACTTTCCTTAGCTTCGGTTTCGCTCGTTGGGTTCACCATTCTATCACACTTGGAAAGTTTTTCAGTGAACGGAGACACATTTCCCAAACTCTGGTTAGGGCATCGTCTAAGTCTTCTTCTGATAATAACGATATAGTTAGATTCCTCTGGCTTCTTACTCTTCGGGTGGGTTGTGGTGTTAAATTTACGCAGGTCAACAACGCACTGGGATCGGAAAAACTAGCGGGAAAAGTTTCTGTTTTCAGTACTTTATCTCCTAACTTTTCTGACACGTAAATTCTGTCAATTCTACTACAGGAATTCACAACAATATGAGTGAAGTTCACCATTGTTGGGTATTTTATTTCCCACGCATCTTTTAATTTTAAATCAACAACAAGACGTCTCAAGTCAGTTGAGTAATTGAAGTTGGGGATTTGATCCTTTCGACTCAATGCACAATTAAAATACCCCCCGATTATAAGTTGGAGGGGGCTTTTCCTCAGTAAATATATTACGCTTTCATTAAAGAATGTGGCTCTTGCAGCTCTATTACTGCTGTCAGTAGGCGCATATAAATTAACAATAGTAACTCCTGCCACATTTATTCCAGTGCCTCGCCCCGATTCTGATTTATCAAAGTTATGTACGGGGATGCCTTCTCTAACTAAAATAGCCGTGCCAAGACTCGTTTCAGCGGAAATATTGTAAAAATCAACGTAATTGGAAAAATTTAATTGTGGGAATACCACTTCCTGTAGGAGAGCAATGTCCGTCGCTGACTCATACAGTAACTGTTTCAGAGCAGCTATTTTAACATCCGACTGTATCCTATTGATATTTAACATGGTAATTGTATATGACTGTAACATAGGGGAGTGACCTTTTTTTCCCGCTACTCTGTCATTTCATGCCATTCCATGCCGGATACTTCCTGAGAATCTGACGGGAGACCACCGTGCCGGTTTGCATTTGAACCTTTCTTTTTGCTTTTCGTGCGGTTTGCATTGACACTGGGCTTCACCGAATGTCTGCTCCGCCCACCTTCTGAGTAGTTTTCCATTGAGGGCGGCGTCGGTGGATCTGAGGGGCAGCCGTGTGCCACCATCTCGTCTGCCAGAGGCGGCGCAGACGCAGTTGGCAAACATTCCTCCAATGCCCGGTCACATCTATGATCACTTTCGTTTTCTGTTTGTGTGTTACTGCTGTAAAACTCCGCTTCTTCGTCTTGGGATTTGGGCTGTGACGTTGCCTGTTGTTGACAATCACTCGCTACCTCGTCATGTTTGCTTTCAGTTGCATCCGCGAGTGAATCTGTCTGCATTGACTGACGTACCGGTACTGCTGCGCGGGGTTGTGGCGTCACCAAGACCAGCGCATTGCCATCTACTGGCGCGTCCAGCGCTACAGAATGCGACTGTGATGTCACTTCGACCTGTTCGGTTGATGGTGGCGTACTCAATTTGTCTACTGATATCCTTGACTCAGAGTTTGAGTCTATGCTGAAAATATCGTCTGAAACAGTAGTTTCCACTACTGTTTTCTGAATGTCACCTACAGCTTTCAGCGACAGATTGATATCTTCTTCATCTGTGCTACCGCCGTCACAAGTTCGACGTCTCTTGTTAGTGGCTATACTACTTTTTTCAGCCGGCTTGTCTGTAGTGTCTTTCCTAAACAAAGGTGGAAATGATTCAAGAGTATTTTGTGGCCTGTCGTCCACATGTTCCGTAATGCTGGAAACTTCACCACCCGTCATCTGATTTTCGGTCACAAGGTCAACCAGTGTTAACCTTGTACGCTGTTGTAAATTATTATGCCATACAAACACCTTTTTTGGACAGTTTTGCCGGAGATGCCCACTTTCGTTACATATGTGACAAGTCACAGTCTGTCCATTGTAAATAACGTGCGCTTTGTAGTCACGAATCAAAATATGAGGTGTAATGTTCTGTTTGACATGCATATCTACAGAACGAACATCACTAAACCATTGCAATCTATGTTGGCTTGACCATCGTTCATTACGAATTTGCTTGATGTCTCCATATTTAGATAATACGTCGTTTAAGTAGCAGTTTTCTACCTCATGGGGCAAATTAAATACTCTGACTTGGTTATAATCAACATCAGCGTTTAAAATGGTAACTGTACTCATCGAATTATCGCGATGGCGGAATTCAGCTTTTCCTTCAAATTTCTGCAACATCCGTTCCAACACCAACGGGGAAACCAGCTTCACAAAAAAGCAGTATTGCTCCAAGTCACAATAAGCAGTGTGCGTCTGATCGGAAGTAATGCCAATAACGTCACGATCCAGTCATGAATTTCTAGTGAACTTGGCTGAACATTACGGGTTGCTTTGTCAAATTCAAATCTTAGGGTAAGCTTTCTGGGAAACATGGTTGCCATATCAGCAGTTAACAGCTCGCGAAAACGAGGAAACTAAAATGTTGCATCACCACAATCACAATTTTACACAACACTGTAACGCAGAGACTGAATATAAAGTCGTAAAATCCAAACAGAAGCGCCACAGCGCGTCCGCTCAGGACGGGCGCAAAAGCCGCTGTTCTGGTCCCAGACAAACGAAACTTTTGTGTAATTGCTTGTCGGAGGGCTATGAACGATAATGGACACCGCTCAAAGTACGACTGTCTGCAGTACAACTATATTTTTAAATTATTTCGCAATGCGAACCAAACTGCGGTCTCTGTTTACGTTGCTAAGCAGAGATACTGGATTTAATGTACAAGTAAGCTTTGTCCTCAAAACTGCATCCGATAACTTATTCTAATCGCCCTTTATTTCTTTTTATTCACATTTTCCTGCGAGATGTTTTTAGTTTCGTGGGAAACATTTTCAATTTTCTGATCATTTTTTTGACTCACTTCTTTCAACATCTACACTATTAAATCACTGATAATAATAGTCGTTCCCGTTTGATGATTAGCTGCCGGTGCTGAACTGTGCACTGTCGAATGTAAATCACAAACGCCACTATTTTCTGTTGTATTAATCGTTGTACTCTCTAGTTCAAAATTCTTTTCTAGATTAACTGAATCGTCAAATTATCCTTCTTCATTAATAACGTCACAAACGTTTTGCTCAGTGTCAGCCGATGTTCACAACAGTCACTGTTCGTTATAACTGAAATCTCTGCGTAATTTACAAGTTCCTTCATGAAATTAAAAATTATGAACACGGTTCACAGTTCCTTTCCTACCCATTCCTCAACAACGTCTAATACAATCTTCGCGAAGTGCCATTGTTGCATATATCTGATGCACTCGCCGTTTTGTCACGTTGTCTTCTCGGACACATCCGAGAACTATATTGGTTTCAGGATCTAGAAGCCGCCCGTCACCGTATACAACGAATACAACTTGGTAGTGGCGATTAATCCTTTCGCGTACGACAGGATGATGTGAAATTATTCCTGTTGATTGTAATGCAGAGCTTTGTTGACTAATAAGCTGTAGCTACGATGAATCAGGTTCCTCCATCTACGAAATCATTTCAGTCCATTTACTTGAACACGGTTTATTAATATCAAATAATTTTCCACCACACAAATATTTTAGGTTATACATTATTTTGCGACACTGTGTGCGGTTACTACGTGGCCTCCTGTGGCTCAGCGCAGTCCAGCAACACCTACATTACTATTACTCTCTGGATCATAACAACATTACGAAATACATATTCGTTATAAGAACTGTGAGAGGCCGCCTGTGGCTCGCCATAGCCAGGCACCAACTAACTCGTAGTATGCTCAGTGTTGGTGCCAGTAACATTACATTCAAACATGTAAGAGTATTATACGAATGTGTGGTTTCGCGGTGATGTGTACTAATAAAATTCTCTAGGGCTTCCAGTCGCGTCAAGCGGGTTTTAAATCCACGAGCTTTCGGCCGAGTACTCCTCGGCCATTGTGAAGTGGTGACTGTCTTTTTAAGGTCCTTACACAGCCGCGCTGCCTTCTGTGACGTCACTGGTGATCGCTCCAGCCTCAGGTAAGGTAATGTTTCCGTTGGGTGCCCGCGGTGCCCGCTTCAACCTTCCCATGGCCGGTCCCCAAGCGGCGCTTGGCTGCAGGCCGTCGCTTTTATTGAGGGTGTTGTCACAAATTCTTATCTCGATCGCTTCTTTTAAGACACTGTCCCAGAAAGTACTAGTCCGTGTAATAATAGATGTCTCATAGAATGCAACACAATGCCCATTTTCCTAGCATGGTCTGTTACCGCTGAATTCTCAGGGTGCCGAAGGCGAAAACCAGCCGAAGAAACGGGACCTCTTACGGAAAGCATTCAAGGAAAACGACTACAACAACCATTAGATTTCGCAAGCTATCTTTCCGAAAACACGTAAACAGGACGACACTGCGGAGGAGACGACGAATTCTGCGTTCTTGCACGTTCCGTGGCTCAGTGACAGAAATCCGGCTCCTAAAGAGGCATAAGACCTATTCTGACTTCAGGGCTCCAGCAAATATTCGTGAACTCATGAGGTCTGTGAAATATGCTGTAAGCCTCAGAACGCCAGGACTGAACACAGCAGTGTGCATAGTTTTAAGTCGGACAGACTGTGCGTGCAACTGAACAGCACTATTAGAACACGAGAAATGTTTTCACCTTCGGTACCCCGAAAAATCTGCGGTGGGAGAGCATGCTCTAGAAAACAGACATTGTATTCCATTCGACGAGTCATTCGTTACCACGAGGACTAATAGTTTCTTGGATAGCGTCAAAAAGGGGCGAACGAAATAAAAATTTGTGACAACACCGTCAATAAAGACGGCGGCCTGCAGTTCAGAACGGTTTGGGACCTGGCCAGCACTGAAGCGGGCACAGCGGGAACTCACGGGAACATTGCCTTATACACCGCTGGAGGGATCACCAGTGCTCGCAGACGGCAGCGCGGCTATATAAGGACGATAGCAGCATCATAAGACAGCCGCCACTTGACAGTGACCTAAAAGTACTAGGCCGAAAGCTCGTGGATTTATAAACCACTTGAAGCCGGCCGCTGTGACCGAGCGGTTCTAGGCACTTCAGTCAGGAACCACGCTGCTGCAACGGTCGCAGGTTCGAATCCTGCCTCGGACATGGATGTGTGTGATGTCCTTAGGTTAGTTAGGTTTAAGTACTTCTAAGTCATTAGAAAATGCAAGGCAGTACATGGAAGAGGCAGTACCTACGCAATTTGATAAAATTGAAATTCAACCCACCTCTCCTACTTAAATTAGGGAAATAATAAATTCACTCAAAAGTAAAAGCTAACATGGAATTGACGGCATTTCCAACAGAGTACTAAAAGCTTGCTCCCAGCAAATAAGTAGGATTCTCAGCCACATATGTAGTAGCTCACTGAAACAGGGAATGTTTCCAGATAGACTGAAATCTGCTATTGTTAAACCATTGCATAAAATAGGGGATATATCTGATGCTAACAACTACCGCCCAATCTCACTTCTGACGGCTTTTTCCAAAATTCTTGAAAAAGTAATGTATTCAAGAGTAGCATCACATATTTGTAAAAATGAAGTACTAACAAAATGTCAGTTTGGTTTTCAGAAAGTCTTTTCAACAGAAAATGCTGTATATGCTTTCACTGATGAAATATTAAATGCAATGAATAGCCGAACATCACCCATTGGGATATTCTGTGATCTCTCAAAGGCTTTTGATTGTGTGAATCATGAAATTCTTCTAGATGAGTTTAAGTATTGTTGTATGAGTGGGACAATGCACAAATGGTTTAATTCATACTTAACTGGAAGAATGCAGAAGGTTGAAATTAACAGTACAGATAGTCTACAAAAACCACCAAAGATCTCTAACTCAGGAGGTGTCAAGAATGGTGTCCCACAGGATTCAGGCTTGGGTCCCTTACTGTTATTAATATATATTAACGACTTGCCACTCTATATTCATGAATATGCAAAGTTAGTTCTTTTTGCTGATGATACAAGTATAGTAATCACACCCAAGAAGCAAGAATCAGCTGAGGAAATTGCAAATAATGTCTTTCAGAAAATTATTAAGTGGTTCTCTGCAAATGGACTCTCACTAAATTTTGAGAAAACACATTTTATACAATTCTGCACAGTAAAAGGCATAACACCATTGATAAATATAGACTGTGAACGGAAGTCTGTTGCTAAAGTAGAATATTCAAAATTTCTGGGTGTGTGCATTGAAGAGAAATTAAATTGGAGGAAACACACCGGTGATCTGCTGATACCGTTAGGTTCAGCTACTTATGCTATTAGGGTTATTGCGAATTTTGATGATAAACATATCAGTAAATTAGCCTACTGCGCCTATCTTCATTCACTGCTTTCATATGTCGTCATATTTTGGGTCAATTCGTCACTAAGAGAGAAAGTATTCATTCCACAAAAGTGTGTAATCAGAATAATAGCTGGAGCCCACCCAAGATCACCTTGCAGACATTTATTTAAGGAACTCAGGATATTCACAGTACCTTCGCAGTACATATATTCACTTATGATATTTGTCATTAATAACCCATCCCAATTCAAAAATAACAGCGAAGTGCATAGCTACAACACTAGAAGAAAGGATGATATTCACTATTCTGGGTTAAATCTCACTTTGGCACAGAAAGGGGTGAATTATGCAGCTACAAAAATTTTTGGTCATTTGCCAAATAGTATCAAAAGTCTGACAGATAGTCAACCAACATTTAAAAGCAAATTAAAAGAAATTCTGAATGACAACTCCTTCTACTCAACAGATGAATTCTTAGATATGAAGTAGTAACTGTAAAAAAATTAATTAATTAATTATTTTGTGTAAAGAAAACTTATATTAAAGTGACAATTTCCACATCATTACGAAATGTCGTATTCATGATCTATGGAACAAAGATTAATGTATGTATGTATGTATGTATGGGGACTGATGACCTCAGATGTTAAGTCCCATAGTGGTTAGAGCCATTTGAACTATTTTGAAAAACCACTTAGGCGGCTGGAAGCCCGAGAGAATTTTATCATCTTGCGGTAATGCTCCTACTTTCCGTAAAATTGTACCACAAAGCTCTTTTTCTATTCGATTCGATACAGCACCTCTACATTAGTTACCTGGTATACGCATCAAATCTTCAAGATTCTTCTGTAGCTCTACATTTCTAAAGCTATTCTCCTCATGTCTGAACTGTTTATCGTCCATTTTCACTTCCATATAAAGCTACACTTCAGATAAATATTTTTAAAAAAAAAGACTTCCTAAAACTAAAATGCATACTTCATGTTAACATAAGTGTTTATTTACACATTTCATAAAAGCAATTCTTGTTGTCACCTGTCTGTGTTTTATATCCACTTTACTTCTGCCGTAATCGATTATTTGAGTGAACAAATAGCAAGACATGTCTGCTACTTTTAAAGACTCATTTTGAAAACTCTTTCAAATAGCTCTGAGTACTACGGGACTTAACTTCTGAGGTCATCAGTCCCCTAGAACTTAGAACTACTTAAACTTAACTAACTTAAGGACGTCACACACATCCATGCCCAAGGCAGGATTCGAACCGCGCGACCGTAGCGGTCGCGCGTTTCCAGACTGTAGCGCCTAGAACCGCTCGACCACCCAGGCTGGAAAAAGCTCTTTCCCACGGTATCTTTACGAATTACTTCGCTTACACTCAAACACCCCTGTTTTATTGATATTCGTCTTGCAGCATGTTTTCAAGACAATATTAATTCCGTTTAACTGATATTCCACGCCCTTCCGTCATGGCAGAATTACAGTGCCATCGGCTTTTCCAGATAGCATAGTGGACGGGCTACAACTCGAGTGTATGGATGAACACGTAAATCTGCATATGCTATTTGCTAAATTCAGTCGTTTTGTCTTGAACGCTGATTCAGACGCACATCCTGACGAAATAGAGCAGCTAATTAAAGCAGCCAGATAAAGACGTCGGAGCTGTAGTGAAGCCATCTGGCTGCACTGTCTCAATTACCTCCGGGAATCAGCATGGGCTCCGTGTGACGTCTTCTCCGTGGCGGTGGACAGAGTATAAAGGGCGAGTTGGCTGTCTTCAGGCCGCAGCTTCCAGTGGAGACGTCAGCCGACTTGGACTCAGGGAAGAATTAACACACAGCGGAACAGAAGCAGGTCAGTCGCGGAGCCCTTCTTTTCAGATACGGACGAACATGAGGCCTCCTCAGCGTAACATCCTCTTACTCTGCGTTGCATTCAAAGCTTGCAGTTTATCAAAACATGTCTCTCACACGTTAGTCATTCGATAACTTTTACCGACTGCACATAATTTCCGATCACTGGCTCCTTCCTGCAGAATATTGTTTAGGATAGTCTACCATCCTTATAACTTTGCTGTGCACATTCAGTAAAAAAGTAAAGTAAGAAGTCTCACAGTGCCGAATGCTTGAACCTTTTGGTAAAAATTGGTTTCACCTATGTAGGAGTAAACTGTGGAAATTACTCAGCACAGGTGTTGCAGTAAGAAGTAGGGAAAATGCCGTATTTAAAATGCAGATGTGTAAATGAATAGCCGGCCGGAGTGGCCGAGCGGTTCTAGGTTCTACAGTCTCGAACCGCGCGACCGCTACGGTCACAGGTTAGAATCCTGTCTCGGGCATGGATGTGTGTGATGTCCTTAGGTTAGTTAGGTTTAAGTAGTTCTAAGTTCTAGGGGACTGATGACCTCAGCAGTTAAGTCCCACAGTGCTCAGAGCCATTTGAACCATTTTTTGTAAATGAATAGGTAATAGTTTTCAATGACTATTAATATTTTAGAATGAAGTCATAGAACCTAATAATGGTGCGTAGCATTGATTAAAAATCCTTGAAGAACTGTTACACGGTCCAATCATATTGATGTGACCACCACCCTTGTTCGACGTCAAAATGCAATAACCATTCACAGACGGCAGGTGGCAACACTAGGGGTGAAGGCTAAATAAGGATGTCGGGGTGACGTGGAAAACAATGCAGTCGTTCTCGAAGTGCGTAAACGGAGTGATTTATCTGATCAAAAGGGCATGATCATTGGTTTTCGGGTCAGGGGTGGAAGCATTTCCGAAAAGGCTGTTTGTAAACTTCTCGCATGCCCCCGTGGTTAAAGTTCACCGTGCATGGCAAAATGGCGCTGTCCAAAACCGATGCCGAGGTAACTATGGTGCACCACGGGCCATAGATGACAGGACTGAACAACAGCTACGGAGATGTGTATGGGCGAATACACGTGGAAGTAAAATAAAAATATAGCATTTCAGTCTTTGATCACTATTTTTTTTTATTTTCAAAAAAAATAGCGATCAAAGACTGAAATGCCATATTTTTATTTAATGAACGATCGCGGAAATCCCATGAAGACAATCATGTCTAGTTTTGATACACGTGGAAGTGTTAAGCAACTGACCGCCCAGGGGACTACCAACAATGTCTCCTCAACGATCAACGACCGTTCAGTGAACGTAGCTGCGTATTGGGCTACGCAGTCGGCACCTGCTTCATGCAGCCATGCTGACTCCTGTTCATCAGCGACGAAGGCTAGAAACTGCACGCCAATACTGCTACTGGGCGTCCACAGACTGGCGACAGGTGGCCTTTTCAGATGAATCACGTTTTATGCTTCTTCAAGCAGATGTCCGTTGGCGTTTACGACCCTGCGACAGCCGTCAGAAGGGGAGGAGCCCGTAGGAAGGAGAGTTATGGTCTGGGGAATGTTTTCGTGGCATTTACTCAGTGATCTCACCATTCTGAAAGACACAATGGATCAATACAGGTATGCAGCTATCCTTTGTGACCTTGCCCACACCTGTATGAAGTTTGTTTTCCCTCGGCACGATGGCATCTACCAGCAGGACAATGCATCGTGTCACGCAGTTTGCAGTGCACATGCGTCGTTCCAAGAGACGCAGGATGAGTTTACGGTCCACCCCTGGTTGCCAATCTCTCTGAATTTGAACCTAGTCGAGAACCTGTGGGACCACCTGGATCGTGTTGTTCGCGCCATGGATCCCGAACAGAGAAACATGGCGCAGCTCGCCGCGGCATCGGAGTGGGTTGGCTCCACATCTATGTCGGTACTCTCCAGAACCTCATTGACTTTCTACCTGCACCTCCACGCTGCAAAAGGTGGTTATTCGAGCTTTTGACAGGTGGTCACATTAATATGACTGAACTGTATAATAAACCTATGTGTTTGGCGAACGACGGTCACCATTAGATGTATTCAATATATCGTTTGTACATCTTAGTGGAACTACCCTAATTCTGCATACTCATTCCACAATGATACAGTGCTTTTTTTCCTACTTACGTATAATTATTTTATGAACAAAGCCGATTAGTCAAGTTTTTATTTAAGTTTCCGCTTAATTAAGCCATTTGAGGTATAAAAAGGAGAACTGTGGCTACCATTGACGTCAACTGGTGTGTTTCATTAACACAACACATGATACAGACTACTCTGTTCAGAAAATAATAACATAGGATAACAGCCATCTCGGGCAAAACAGTGCCACCACCTTCAGTTAAAGTTAATAATTTACAGAAATATATTTGCGAACCATTGTTTTATCCGATATATTTTTTGTGATACCTACAATAGCTGCAACGTTGACAGGATGGTTCTAAAACTGTAACGCTTAGTCGGCTGCCTTAACCGGCTGTAACGGCGTACTCCCTCGTTTTCAGGATGAGGCAAGGCTGTGCGCTAACTCTGATGCTGGTGGTGGCGGTGTGCGCAGCGCTGTCTGCGGCGCAGCTCAACTTCTCCACCGGTTGGGGTCGGCGCTATACAGATCCCAACGCTGACCCCATGGCGTTCCTCTACAAGCTCATACAGGTCAGCCACACACCATCGTCCAGTCATACTTTAGGACACACCTCTATAAGATCATAAAGGTCAGCCACACCCCAACATCCCATCACACTTTAGGGTATACCTCTACAAGCTCATAAAGGTCAGCCATGCCCCAACATCCAATCACACTTTAGGGTATACCTCTACAAGCTCATGAAGGTCAACCACATCCCAACATCTCCTCACATTTTATGACATACCTCTACACGTTCATATTGGTTCAGCACACCCCAACATCCTATCGCTCTCAGAGCCTACCTGTAAAGTCTCGTACAGGTCAGGAACGTCACCTCACCCAAAGCACCCATGGCTCATCCTAAGAACCCATCACACCCTCCAATGTACCTCTACAAGTTCATACACGTCAGACAGACCCCAACAACTCATCACATTTTATGACATACATTCACAGGACCGTAAAGGTAACGAACATCCCAAAATACCACCCCACCCAAAGCCTACATTTAAAGACTCATACAGGCCAGGTGCATGTTAAGAACCATCGCACACTGAGTCCTACCTCTATAGATATATTCGGGTCATATGAGTCCTAGCATTCTACTTGACAACGGGACCTACCTATTACACGTCATACATGTCCTGCAACAGGCCTTCGGTAATCGTAATTAGAATATATAAACATCAACCCTACGAATTCAGAAAGTCTGTCGCTGGTGTGTTCAGTGAGTAGCAAATTGGACAATACGCTATTAAAAATATCCACCAAATACCCGAAGCGCAACTATTCTTAAGATTCTATGTCTTTTACGGGGAATCGAGCTTCGTTGAAGATGGGCGCTAGAAATCTAATTGAATACACCTTACAGCTCAGTGCGAAATAGGTAGTTAATATTCATTCAGCGCCTTTTCAGCTCGAAGTCGCCCTCTTCCTCTGCTTTCGTATTAGACCAGTGAGTAAATTGGTTAACGCGCTTGTTAGAAGACGGGTGACCGATCAACTTACTGCAACACTTACAAGACTATCGTGGAAGCTACTGAAAAATAATCGGTACGAAATATTTCAGGGACCTTTTAGTTTAATTTAAAGACATATGCCACGAGAAAATGCGATTGGTTTTCAGTCGTTTTCCGTACAACAATTTGTCACCAACTTCTCCGGTTTTAAGACTGAAATAAAGTTCTACAAAAACACAATTTATACTATGTGCAAAAAAGGTCTTTGTTAGGTGAGAGAATTGAAATAAGACACGGCAGTATAGGTGACGATAACATTAATTTTTCGGCTAATTAAGATACAGAGCTTAACTTTCATGAACCTTACAGGACTTTAGCAACAAGAAAGATGAAACCTAGACAGTAGAAAAACGAATCTTTTTCCGCGATAAACATTTACAAAGTTAACACACAGATTATACACCAACATGAGTCGATAAAAATTACAAACTTCTTTCCATCAAGGGAAAGAAATCTTTACAAAAATCTGTCATTGAAATTGTAAATCGATACAAATCTCAATTTAATTCAATGGTAATGTTTTATACCACCTATGTAATCTATTTCAAACACGAAATTAACGGTTGTCGGATAGGATAAGTCAGGCCCTAAATACAAATAGGCATGTACCGTTCTCTTCTCTTCAATTCATTCATGTTAACTGAGGGGGAGAGGAAGCCAGGCTGTGTAGTAAAACCACAATCACTCACAACCACACTTTTCCTCTGGTACAAGTATCCTCAACGCAGTAAAAAAACGAACAGTGCTAGTAGTTTGACACAACTGGCAGAGATTTCTTCATGCTTTGCAGCACGTGCCTCATCCAGCTTCAAGCTGCTACTGGCTCATAGTATGCTGCTGCATTTGGTTGCAAAAATGAATTAGACAAACGGCCTCTCGTCTCAGACGTTCACAGAAAATTTCCCTGTTGCCATTTCCATATGAGAGCTTTCCAAACACCTCATTTCACCTTGGCGGTCGAAACTTTATTCTGTAAGATAGTATTCCCACGTAAAGCCTCTATTTTATCTAGACTGCCTGCCCGAATTACACCCCATTGACTGTAGCTTGTTCTTGCATGGTGGATTATCAACATTGCTGGGTATAGCTGCCGGTGAGTCTTCCGGGTTGTTGGTCGTCGTCCATGACACTTCTTCGTTCCTGACGTTTCGTCTAGAGCTACGTCGGATATCTCCAGAGGTGCTTCTGGTTCCGCTGAGTCTTACCGACAAGACTCAGGACCAACTCTGAAGACGTCAAACGTGTCTCTGGACGAAACGTCAGGAACGAAGAAGCGTAATGGATGACGACCATACAATCCGAACGATTCGTCAGCACTTACGACAAATGATCCTGAAAGGCTCGCATAATTCGTGAGCGTAGCTCTCCCAAGTTTACAATTCTCATTAATACTGCACATTCTGCTTGTTTCGCACACTAACATTGAACAAAAGACCAATATTTACACTGTAAAATAATGACAGGAATATAAATATGATTATTACTTGAGGTAGTCTTTCGACGACTTCTTGCTACAAAATTATTTGCCGGGGCAGCCTGTAGATGGCACCAGTGAAGATTCTCTGCAACGCCGAAGAGTGCGGATACTGCCTGACGAGTTGCCTATGTTGTGTGTCTACTTATACATCTGTAGACTCATATAAATCAGACGCATTCCAGAATCCTACAAGACACAGTGACCTCCCGCGACAGGCTCATACAAATCAAACACGTCCTCATAATTATCTGATGTGGACAGAGCATTACACAAGACTAAGTAAATCCTCTCATCGTTGTCCTGGACGTAATGCCTGTAGTGATGACTCGACATTACCACTTTATCTACACAGCCTTTATAAAAAAAAATGGCATCTTAAGGAAAATGATTGCCTTGTCAATAGATCGAACATGTACATTTTCGGGGATATCGTTGTATAAAGAGTTTTCATTTTAGCTGTATTACTTTACTGTCCAGCTCATGAAATTGTCCATCTCAGGGTCCTAAGTAACTCATTATAAATAACCACATTCAATATGTATCTACTACCAGCAGGACTACTATAAACTATTAGTAGTATGTGGGATGTGGGACAACCTCTTCATGCGAAACACGAGACAACGATCAAAGCAGTGAATGGGAGCTTCCCAAACGTGAAACAATAACTAGCGAATATTGGGCAAAAATTCCTGATCCTCAGGACTAAAAAGTACATGAGAAGGAAACAAGACTACACAAGGAAAAAAATCACCTTCAGTTAGATAGTTTTCCTTGTTGATAAAGGTCCTTTGGCACTTGCTCTCCATAAGCTTTTTTCTGGTGCCACAGTCATAGATTTACTGAAATACAATTCCGTTCTCCACCCTGCTTGTTATACAGTTACTGTACTTATGTCACGATCAGCTGATTTCGATTGTTTTCTGGTTTCAAGTACAAGTATAGGGGAACAGCCTGTAAATGGCAAACAGCCGAAATCAGCTGACCTGACATAAATGACAGTGATTGTATAACAACCAGGGTGGTCAATGGAGTTGTCTTTCAACTCATTCATGAGATTTCATATCCCTGTTTCCATCTATTTCCCTTATTTAAAGGAATTTGCTGCCGGAAAGCTTCCTGAGTCTAGTGAAGAGATTATGGTAGCCCCAGACGCATGTTTGGCAAATCTTGTTCCGCTTCTTGAATGTTTTTCATTCATTGCGAATAAAAGATAGAACTTTTGTCCTTGACATGACAGCCACTCAGACAGCCAAGATATTCTGTCCTTGCGCTCACATTGACTGGTCAGCACCATTGCAAGTCCAGAAGGCAGCTGGAGGGGCAGCGTCTCGCCGTCTGGAAAGAGTTTTTTTCTAAAGCCGTCAGTCTTTTCATTGACTTGATGCTGTCCTCCATTTATTCCCATCCTGTGGTAGTATTCTCAGCTATACTTAGCAAAAATGAGCTATTTCTACTGTGATGTCACAGAAAAACCCAATTCAACAAGTGAAATCTGACAACCATGCAGCCTGCACCACATATGGATTTATAAGCTCCGACTACTGTAGATCTCACAACCTTTGCATCCCATGACTCCTGGGGAAAAGCCAGAAGGATATGACCTAGAGCCAAGACGTCTTTGCTAACAGCACCAAACACTTGTGAAAGCTACGGCGCTCCAACTGTCAATACCCCATATCAACCTGATAGGTACGTGTGTGAAGCAGAACTTGTACTGACCTATCGTGTTGCGCCTGTGGTCAGACCTACAGCACTTTTGAAACTCTACAGCTCACACGCCTTCAGCGAATTTTGCTATAAGACAGTAGTGCAATGAGTAATTTGTTACAATTTTTGCTACAACATGACGACATATAGGGTGCTTGGTTACAATTTTGCTGTAACAGGGACAATTTGTTACATATTGCTGTAACAGGGGTGTAGCTATCACACCAATCACCCTTTACAATCTGTTTTGTGTATTCTAGCCTTGGTCTTCCCGTGTCATTTTCCGCCTTTGCTGCCTATGCCTGGATTGCGAAGCAGATCTCTGACTAATCTGTCCCTTTATCTGGTAAGGGTCTCTCCACAATCTAAATGCTTAAAGTTTCGTCTGCTCCAAATCTCCGCTAGTCGTTTACTTTAATACAGTGCTGTGCTCCAGACACAGTTTTCCTGGAACTTCTTCATTTCTGTATAATATTTGACACCTGTAAAGCTTTTTTATTCAAAAACTCTTTCTTCCTCTATCTTAATTTACATCTGCTATCTTCTTTGCTTCGAACATCCTAGGCAATCTTTTTCCTAGTTAGAGAAATTACTTCACTTATCTCACTATTGTGTCGTCCGCCCCCGGTAGCTGAGTGGCAGCCGGCACGGTAGCTCAGCGCGTTCGGTCAGAGGGCTGGTTGGCCGGTTAGCCTCTGTAATAAAAAACTGAATGAAAAGATCAACAACGAACTTGAACGGATGTTACGTGACATCTGCAACGACCAAACTCAAAAAAAGAAAAAAAAGTGGGCAGCCTGACAGAGCGTCAATCCTAAGTGCCCGGGTTCGATTCCCGACTGGGTCGGAAATTTTCACCGCTCAGAGACTGGGTGTTGTGTTGTCCTCATCATCATCATCATTTCATATCCATCGACGAGCAAGTCGCCGAATCGAAAGACTTGCACCCGGCGAACGGTCTGCCCGACGGGAGGCCCAAGTCACACGACATTTACATTTTACTGTTGTATCGTTTCCAATTTTGATGTTAAACTAAATTGTCATACCCCTTTATACTACACTTCATCGCCGGCCAGGGTGGCCGAGCATTTCTAGGCACTACAGTCTGGAACCGCGCGACCGCTATGCTCGCAGGTTCGAATCCTGCCTCGGGCATGCATGTTTGTGATGTCCTTAGGTTAGTTAGGTTTCAGTAGTTCTAAGTTCTAGGGGACTGATGACCTCAGATGTTAAGTCCCATAGTGCTCAGAGCCATTTGAACCATTTTACACTTCATCAACTTTGTCTTGGTTTTATTTATCCTATGTGATATTTGTGATAAACACACCGATGAGGCTAAACATTGTGATGACATGTGCAATAGCAGGTTGGTTCACCTTTGGAATACAATACAGCAGTGATTCTGTGTGGCGTAAATTAGATAAGTCCTTAGTAGGTTGCCAAAGGTGTGTGGCACCAAGAGCATACATACAGGTCACACACTTAGCGTACCAGGTGTGTTCCGTCGGGTTCAGATCAGGCGAAAGTAGTGGTCAAGATATCATCGTGATTTCACACCGTCATTCTCCTCAAACCACGGTAATATCCTGTTGGAGAATGCCTTCACTGTTGAGGAAAACATCTAGCACAAAGGGGAGCACGTAGTATGAAATAACGTTCGCACGGTACACAGCTGTCTTGGTGCCATCTATTACTACCAAAGGTCGCATGGAAGCATAAATGAATGTCCCCCAAAATACTGTCCCCGCCAACCTGCGTCCAAGGAGCAGTGCATGTTTCGAGCAGCCGTCTTCGCCAACATGACAATGTACCCGAACAAAACAATCAGCATGGCCCAACAATAAACGTAATTCTTCGACTGGTCGACACATCAAGATCGTTCACAGTGTAGCGTACCTAAATTGGGATACCTGAAAAATTGTAATTTTTTAATTGTTTTACCCTCTCTCTCTTACTCACGATTTATAGGAGGATAAACCTTACAAAACTATACAACAACGTGTGGTGTAGAATTAATGTTATCTCAGTAATTTCAATTTTTTTCACTTTCTGTCCTTAACATCGGTTTGTTGCAGAATTCTAGAACATATTCTGACTTCCAATATAATAAATTTCCTAGAGACCGAAAAGCTTGTATCCAAGAATCAGCACTGTTTTAGAAAGTGTCACTCGTGTGAAACTCAGCTTCCTATTTCCTCACGTGATGTACTGCGAACTAAGGATGAAGAGTAACAGGTAGGTCCATTTTCCTAGATTTCCGAAAAGCATTTGACGTAGTACCACACTGCAGAATGTTAATGAATTTACGAGCATACGGAACGGGTTCCCAGATATGTGACTGACTCGAAGACTTCTTAAGTAATAAAATCCATTATGTTGTCCTCGTCGGCGAGTGTCCGTCACCAGAGACAAGCGTATCGTCATGAGAGCCCCAGGGGAAAGTGATCTGGTGCATAGGGTGCGCAGAAATCTGCGGTTGTTTGGCTGTGGTGTACGGTAAGGTGTCGAAGTTGATTGACTGTAGGAGGATACAAGACGAATTAGACAAAATTTCCGGTTGGTGTGATGAATGACAGCTAGCTCTAAATGTAGAAAAATGTAAGTTAATGCGGATCAGTAGAAAAACAAGCCCGCTATGTTCGGGTACAGCATTAGTAGTATCCTGCTTTACACAGTCACGTCTTTTAAATATCCGGGCGTAAAGTTGAAAAGCGATTTGAAATGGAACGAGCGTGTGAGGATAGTGGTAGGGAAGGCGAAGGATCGACTTCGGTTTATTGAGAGAATTTTAGGAAAGTGTGTTTCATCTGTAAAGGTGACCGCGTATAGGAGATAGTGCTGCCTTTTATTAAGCACGGCTTGAGTGTTTGGGATCCGCACCAGATGGGATTAGAGGAACACATTGACGCAATTCAGGGGCGGGATGTTAGACTGGTTACCGGTAAGTTCGAACAACATGCAAGTATCAGCGAGATGCTTGAGGAACTCAAATTGGAGTGACTGGAGGGAAGACGACGTTCTTTCCGAGGAGCGCTATTGAAAACAGGAAAGGAAATGGCTAACAGTGGCACAGGATACCACCCGCCACTCACCGTACGCGGGCTTGCGTAGTATGTACGTCGATGTAGATGTAGCTATAGATATTGCATACGACAGCAGGACTAAATTGGTAACTGTTGAAGGGATACTGAATGTTCACCAGTGTTTGGAGAACGGGAAAGCACGTTCTCATGCTCTTCATGACCATGGTACAAATGGCGTATTTCAGAAAGATGATGTAAGAGCCGAACTTCACATCACAAACACCTTGAGGAATGTGTGGATTTGTGACTGGCTTACCCGGTCCTGTAACACTAGGATGCGATGAAAGAAGATATACTTCCATACCAGGCTCCAGCCAGCAAGGTGAATGAACCGAAATAGCGTATGTTTCAGACATGGCGAGAAATCTCCCAAGGTGACTGCCGGAGGCTGTTTGCTTCCATGGCACAAGAAATACAACAGTATGTTCTTGGCAATGGTGGTCATACCTCATACTGCTCTTGATGGATGTCAGTTCCAATTGGAATGAAAGTTAATCATTTAATGTCCGTTATATGGTGAACATTTTCACAAAGTTTGATACATACTTGACTCTTACTTCATTTGATTATACTTCCCAATAACACTGCTGGATGGTGGCAGCATCTGTCCTGCTATCTGTAAATGGATTGCCAACAGCTTTCCGGAAAGCGAAATGTCTGTCTGAATAGTGATCTCCCTTTAGAGCTTATATGGAGGAAGTGTCACAAATCTGGTTCTGAGGTGTCGCTGCATCGATTGTGCTTAGGTAATGCATCTTACTGTAAAATAACAGTACAGACTTAACTTTCGCTCATAGTGAGGTAGTGAGGTGATTTTCTTCAAAAAGGAAATTAGTTGTGTCCGTGTTTGCTTGAACAATAAATTAATTTGAGCGTTCTGCATTGAGAAAAAAGGTTTCTTGATTTCTTCTCTTCACCCATATATGTTTCGTTGAAGTTGTGCATTCATTAGAGGGCTCCACTTTATTCTAGTGTAAAAGGTAAATACACGATGGTTGAAAATTTATTCATTTCTTTTTTAAAAAAAGTCTTAAATGCAATAACAACTCTCGATGCATAATAATAATAGAGCTGCCATGTAAAAAAAAGCCGTAGTAGAAGCACAGGAAACAGTAAATGAGTGCTTACTTCTCTGTTATTGAAATGTCTTTCTGTTCTGAGAACGACGTTCAAAATCAAACAATATAAAGCACTTGCCACTCTATCTTTGATTCTCTCCCACAGATAGGTATATAATTTATGTAGTTGCAGTTACGAGAAACCAACAACACAAAAAATAAGTTAACGTAGCGATTAAAAATACTTTTCTGTTCTCACAAATTTACATCTTGCGACGAAAGTAACACCTTTCTCAAGAGAGAAGCCGATGCATTTTCGCGAACAACCTAAAAAATTTTGGATTGACTAGAGACTTAGCCGCGCGGGATTAGCCGAGCGGTCTTAGGCGCTGCAGTCATAGACTGTGCGGCTGGTCCCGGCGGAGGTTCGAGTCCTCCCTCGGGCATGGATGTGGGTGTTTGTCCTTAGGATAATTTAGGTTAAGTAGTGTGTAAGCTTAAGGACTGATGACCTTAGCAGTTAAGTCCCATAGGATTTCACACACATTTGACTAGAGACTTAACGTAGGAAAGAGACAACAATAATAATAAGTAAATAACAGCGGTCAGATAAATAATCATATCAAAGCGAAAAAAGTAGCGCATGTACCAGTAGTTCCATTTTACATCTAAATTTTCGACCCTTAATGTAGCAACGTAAAATATAGTTATTAGCTCCAGATAAAAACCTGTGTACAAACACCAGTGTATTGCACAAGACGGGCAACAAAACGAACAACTAAATGATCTGTAAAGAAACATGTCTTGCTAAAAACAGTTTTGTGAATCTAATGATCCTAACATCAACTTGATGTATTTTCATCCAGTATTTACTTGTACAGTAGAATAAAGAGAAACCCACTGATGGTTAACATCATCGAAACAAAACCCAGAAAATAAAATTATATTTTGCATTTTCTTCCTGTCACATTTTTCTGAATCATGCCATTGATTTTGTTACAGATTGAGGCGAGGAAGTTAGCCGGCTGCTCAAATTAAACTCTGCAGATACCGTCGAGGAAGCCCGCACACTTGAACTACAAGTATAATTATTATGATTTGTTTTCCTTAATTGCGAACTATGTGTGCTTCTCAAATCAACCAATAAAAATAATTGATGCAGTCAAATTGTGTACTTGTTTATTCTTTCGGACAAACAGTTCGAAACTGTCTCTAACATTTATTTGAGTTACTTCTCCGATGTGGAGGACGAGCGAATACAGCACCATGTAAGATACTCCAACAAGGGAAGCATACACCCAACAGGTCACCGAATTTCCCCATCTTTGTCAATGTACCCACGCTATCTGTAATAAATGTCGGTCTAGTACGATGCGTTTCTCAAGCGTTTTCGATAAACCGAGTTTCAAAGTTTTATGAGTCAGTATGAGGGTTATAAATACAAAATCAAATAGGGGTAATCCAGGAGTAGGTTTAATAATGAATAAAAAAATTGGAGTGCGGGTTAGCTACTACAAATAGCATAGTGAACGCATTATTGTGGCCAAGACAGACACAAAGCCCATGCCTACTACAGTAGTACAAGTTTATATGCCAACTAGCTCTGCAGATGATGAAGAAATAGATGAAATGTATGACGAGATAAAAGAAATTATTCAGGTAGTGAAGGGAGACGAAAATTTAATAGTCATTGGTGACTGGAATTCGTCAGTAGAAAAAGGGAGAGAAGGAAACATAGTAGCTGAATATGGATTGGGGGGAAGAAATGAAAGAGGAAGCCGCCTTGTAGAATTTTGCACAGAGCATGATTTAATCATAGCTAACACTTGGTTCAAGAATCTTAAAAGAAGGTTGTATACCTGGAAGAATCCTGGGGATACTAGAAGGTATCAGATAGATTATATAATGGTAAGACAGAGATTTAGGAACCAGGTTTTAAATTGTAAGACATTTCCAGAGGCAGATGTGGACTCTGACCACAATCTATTGGTTATGAACTGTAGATTAAAACTGAAGAAACTGGAAAAAGGTGGGAATTTAAGGAGATGAGACCTGGATAAACTGACTAAACCAGAGGTTGTACAGAGTTTCAGGGAGAGCATAAGGGAACAATTGACAGGAATGGGGCAAAGAAATACAGTAGAAGAAGAATGGGTAGCTTTGAGGAATGAAGTAGTGAAGGCAGCAGAGGATCAAGTAGGTAAAAAGACGAGGGCTAATAGAAATCCTTGGGTAACAGAAGAAATATTGAATTTAATTGATGAAAGGCTGAAAATATAAAAATGCAGTAAATGAAGCAGGCAAAAAGGAATACAAACGTCTCAAAAATGAGATCGACAGGAAGTGCAAAATGGCTAAGCAGGGATGGCTAGAGGACAAATGTGAGGATGTAGAGGCTTGTCTCACTAGGGGTAAGATAGATACTGCCTACAGGAAAATTAAAGAGACCTTTGGAGAGAAGAGAACCACTTGTATGAATATCAAGAGCTCAGATGGCAACCCAGTTCTAAGCAAAGAAGGGAAGGCAGAAAGGTGGAAGGAGTATATAGAGGGTTTATACCAGGGCGATGTACTTGAGGACAATATTATGGAAATGGAAGAGGATGTAGATGAAGATGAAATGGGAGATAAGATACTGCGTGAAGAGTAGACAACATTCCATTAGAACTACTGATGGCCTTGGGAGAGCCAGTCATGACAAAACTCCACCATCTGGTGAGCGAGATGTATGAGACAGGCGAAATACCCTCAGACTTCAAGAAGAATATAATAATTCCAATCCCAAAGAAAGCAGGTGTTGACAGATGTGAAAATTACCGAACAATCAGTTTAATAAACCACGGCTGCAAAATACTAACGCGAATTCTTTACAGACGAATGGAAAAACTAGTAGAAGTCGACCTTGGGGAAGATCAGTTTGGATTCCGTAGAAATATTGGAACACGTGAGGCAATACTGACCTTACGACTTATCTTACAAGAAAGATTAAGGTAAGGCAAAGCCACGTTTCTAGCATTTGTAGACTTAGAGAAAGCTTTTGACAATGTTGACTGGAATACTCTCTTTCAAATTCTAAAGGTGGCAGGGGTAAAATACAGGGAGCGAAAGGCTATTTACAATTTGTGCAGAAACCAGATAGCAGTTATAAGAGTCGAGGGACATGAAAGGGAAGCAGTGGTTGGGAAGGGAGTGAGACAGGGTTGTAGCCTCTCCCCGATGTTATTCAGTCTGTATATTGAGCAAGCAGTAAAGGAAACAAAAGAAAAATTCGGAGTTGGTATTAAAATCCATGGAGAAGAAATAAAAAGTTTGAGGTTCGCCGATGACATTGTAATTCTGTCAGAGACAGCAAAGGACTTGGAAGAGAAGTTGAACGGAATGGACAGTGTCTTGAAAGGAGGATATAAGATGAACATCAACAAAAGCAAAACGAGGATAATGGAATGTAGTCAAATTAAATCGGGTGATGCTGAGGGAATTAGATTAGGAAATGAGACACTTAAAGTAGTAAAGGAGTTTTGCTATTTGTGGAGCAAAATAACTGATGATGGTCGAAGTAGAGAGGATATAAAATGTAGAGTGGCAATGGCAAGGAAAGCGTTTCTGAAGAAGAGAAATTTGTTAACATCTAGTACAGATTTAAGTGTCAAGAAGTCGTTTCTGAAAGTATTTGTTTGGAGTGTAGCCATGTATGGAAGTGAAACGTGGACGATGAATAGTCTGGACAAGAAGAGAATAGAAGCTTTCGAAATGTGATGCTACAGAAGAATGCTGAAGATTATTTGGGTAGATCACGTAACTAATGAGGAAGTATTGAATAGGATTGGGGAGAAGAGCAGTTTGTGGCACAACTTGACTAGAAGGGATTGGTTGGTAGGACATGTTCTGAGACATCAAGGGATCACCAATTTAGTATTGGAGGGCAGCGTGGAGGGTAAAAATCGTAGAGGAAGGCCAAGAGATGAATACACTAAGCAGATACAGAAGGATGTAGGTTGTGGTAGGTACTGGGAGAGGAAGAAGCTTGCTCAGGATAGAGTAGCATGGAGAGCTACATCAAACCAGTCTCAGGACTGAAGACCACAACAACACAACAACAACATGAGTCAGTTGAATACCTTCAGTTGAATAGCATACGAGAGTGCCTACACTCGGGCAGCGGAAACAGCGCAACTGCCTAATACGGCAGACTAGAGGTCATCCCTTGCTGCATTGGTGTCATAATTTTTTTCCAGTCTTCCACCAACACACATGTCGCTACAGCGAATCATGTTTCTTCGGAAAGGAACAATAATAAAAACACCTGTGATAGTGATACACTCGTAGCGATGTATGTCGAGGAATCATAATAAAATATTTATTTATCGTACACTAGCGCTCTTATTGAAATGTTGCCGTTGTAAAGTCATTATAAACTAAACGTATTGTTACAGTGTACAGAAATGAACGAGTATCTTAATCACTTACGAAATGGTTACTTAAATTTGATCACTTCCGGTACTGAAATACAGTGATCTTCAACACAACCAATATAAAAGTAGGTATCATTGATTTGTTTCAGAGACTGAGGATGCAGCTGCTTTTTATTGATGCTCCAAAACAAAACAAAAATTGTTCAAATGGCTCTAAGCACTATGGGACTTATCATCTGAGGTCGTCAGTGCCCTAGACTTAGAACTAAATAAACCTAACTAACCTAAGGACATCACACACATGCATGTCCGAGGCAGGATTCGAACCTGTGACCGTAGCAGCCTCGTGGTTCCGGACTGAAGCGCCTAGAAGCGCTCGGCCACAGCGGCCGGTGCTGCAAAACAATTCAGATATTGTGTGCGCTAATCGAAGAAGATACGGTTCAGTATGACTTAACTGCAGCTGTCACATAAAGGTACTGGTAATTAAATGTTCATTTCATCACGATCCCTTATTATACCACCAATACTCTGTTTGATCAAAAGTATCCGGACACTCCTATGCAACGCGCCATTGTAAAAGAAGGCGTGGTGTATTGTGTTGTCAGATGAGAAGCTGTAATAGCAGCATTCGTCGGCCAGGAGAGCTCAAGCTACTTCGAACGTGGCCTAGTCACTGGATGTCACCTGTGAAACAAATGTATCAGGGACATTTCGACTCCTGTAAAGCTCCCAGGATGACTGCCGGTGACGTGATTGTGAAGTGGAAACGCGGAGGGATAACCATGCCTAAACCAAGGCCAGGCAGATCTCACGAACTAATGGCCAGGAACCGTCGAGCATTGAGGACGGTTTTTGTAAAAAATGGCACGAAATCAGAGGAAAGTGTCACTCTGGAATTCCAAAGTGCTACCAGTAGACGAGCTAACACAATGACTGTGCGTATGGAGTTAAAAATAATGAGTTGCAATGGTCGAGCATCCCTCAACTCTAAGCGACGCTTGAGGTGGTGTAAAGAACAGTGCCATTCAACAGTGGATGACTCGAAACGAGTGCCTTTGTTGTGATGAATCAGGCTACACACAGTGGCAATCCGATGGAAGGGTTTGTGTTTGCCGATTGCTTGGAGAACGTAACCTGCCATCGTATGTAGTGCCAACAGTGAAGTTCAGAGGAGGTGATGTTACGATGTTGGTGTGTTTTTTGTTGTTGGACTGTGGTCCTTTTGTTGTACTTAAGAAAACGCCAAATGTTTTATCATTTGTACACATTTTACAGCAGCATGTTGTACGCACAGTGGAGGAACAGTTCTGAGACGAAGATGTTTCTGTCAGCACGACAGTGAACCATGCTATACAACTGCAACAGTGATAGAGTGGTTTGTGACAATAACATTCCTGAAATGCATCAGCCTGCCCAGATTCCGACCTGAACCCAATGGAACACCTTTGGGATGCATTGGAGAGTTGACTTCGCTCTAGACCCAATGACCAACATCATTACATTCTGTGGTTTCGGCTCTTGGGGAATAATGGGCTCCACAAACACTGAAAGTGCTTCAGCAGAGTTCAAGCCGTCATAAAGGCGAGGGGTGGACATACTCCATATTCATGTCCAGTAATAGAAGTCCGGATACTTTTGTTGAGACAGTGTATATAGCGCCGCGAATTTACCATTATGGATATTATTATTACTGTTATTATTATTATTGTTATTATTTTTGTTCCTTTCCGAAGAAACATGATTCGTCGTAGCAACGCAAGTGTTTGCTAGAAGAACAAGGAAAAGAAAATGACACTTGAACGCAGTATGGACAGATTTCTAGTCTGCTGCCTTAATCGGTTGCGCTGACGCCGCTACTCGGCGGGTAGTACTGTTGTTTTCAACAGGCTTTGAAAATGGTTCAGATGGCTCTGAGCACTATGGGACTTAACATCTGAGGTCTTCAGTCCCCTAACTAAGGACATCACACACATCAATGCCCGAGGCAGGATTCGAACCTGCGACCGTAGCAGCAGATCGGTTCCGAACTGAAGCGCCAAGAACCCCTCGGCCACAGCGGCCGGCCAGGCCTTGAACCTCAATGACTCGAAAACGCTTAAGAATTGTGTCTTACTAGAGCATCGTTTGTTAAATGTACGTGTGCATTACAATCGTCCAAAGGAGTGACTCGCTGGATGTATGCTTCCATTGCAAGTTTGTCTCCACCCTTCGTCTCTGCTTCTACAAGACATCTTTTTTGCTGTAAAGAGACCATTCGCCTGCAAATGATTTCCCTTTCATAAACTTATTGTTTAGATATAACATTACAAAAGTCGAACCTACTTCTTCGAAAACACTTCCGTTAAACACACTTTCTCTAGCAATGCAAGAAAGGTTCTTGGCCTCCCTGTTGAAAATGAAAAAGAAGGAAGGAATTGCAGCTACAGCTTGTCGCGCTTGTGTTTTTTAAGCGCGCCATCGTCAAATAACCTCTCTGAAGGTCGCATTCCACGACTATAGCATCAGTGAGTCACAGCTTGAATCGGACAAGTCATACAAATAACTGGGTGTAACACTTGGCAGGAATACGAAATGAAATGATCACATAGGCTCAGTCGTTGCTAAAGCAGGTTGTAGACTTTGGTTTACGATAGAATACTCGGGAAGTGCGATCATTCTACAAAGGAGATTCCTTACAAATCACCCCTGTGGTTCATTCGGAACACCACTCAAGTGTGTGGGACCCATATCAAATAGGACTAACAGGAGATGTTCAAGGTATGCATCGAAGAGCAATACGCATGGTCAAAAGTTTGTTTGACACGTGATAGAGTGTCACAGAGATGCTGAAGAAACTGAACTGGCAGACTTGGAGACAGACATAAACTACCCCGAGAAAGTCTCATAAGAAAGTTTAAAGAACCGGCTTTAAATGGTGACTCTGGCAATACACTACAGCCCCCTGGTGCTTCCTGTCAGAAGATTCAAGTGGCATCCTACCCCCTAGGTATAGCTAAAACAGCGATCGTGAGGAAAAGATCAGAATAATTACGGCACGCGCAGAGGCATTCAGACAACCATCCTTCCGGCGCTCCATACGTGAATGGACCGGGTAGAAAGCCTAATAACGGTTACAAAATGGGACATACCCTCTCCCATGCAGAATATTGATGGAGATGGAGATGCAGATAACATCATTTAGAGAACTGTATTACTGCAGATTACACTGATGACACGTTGATAATATATACTGAAGTTCCAAAGAAACTGGTATAGGCATTCGTATGCAAATACAGTGATATGTAAGCAGACAGAATGCAGCGCTGCGGTCGGCAACACCTATACATGACAATAAGTATCTGGCACATTTGTTAGATCAGTTACTGCTGCTATAATGGCAGATTATTACGATTTAAGTGAGTTTGAACGTGGTGTTATAGTAGGCGCACGAGCGATGGGACACAGCATCTCCGAGGTAGCGATGAAGTGCAGATTTTCCCGTACGACCATTCCAGGAGTGTACCGTGAATATCAGCAATCCGGTAAAACATCAAATCTCCGACATCGCTGCGCCCGGAGAAAGATCCTGCAACATCGGGACCAACGACGAGTGAAGAGAATCGTTCAACGCGACAGAAGGGCAACCCTTCCGCAAATTGTTGCAGATTTCAGTGCTGGGCCATCAGCAAGTGTCAGCGTACGAACCATTCAACGAAACATCATCGATATGGGCTTTCGGAGCCGAAGACCCACTAGTGTACCCTTGATGACTGCACGATACAAAGCTTTACACCTCGGCTGGGCGCATCAACACTGACATTGAACTGTTGATGACTGGAAACATGTTACCTGGTCGGACGAGTCTCGTTTCAAATTGTACCGAGTGGATGGACGTGTACGGGTACGGAGACAACCTCATGAACCTATGGACCCTGTATGTCGGCAGGGGACTGTTCAAGCTGGTGGTGGCTCTGTAATGGTGTGGGCCGTGTGCAGTTGGATGATATGGGACCCCTGATACGTCTAGATACGACCCTGACAGGTGACACGTTCGTAAGCATCCTGTCTGATAACCTGCAGCCGTTCATGTCCATTGTGTATTCCGACGGACTTGGGCAATTCCAGCAGGACAATGCGACACCTCAGACGTCCATAATTGCTACAGGGTGGTTCCAGGAACACTCTTCTGAGGTTAAACACTTCCGCTGGCTACCAGACTTCCCAGACATGAACATTATTGACCATATGTGGGATGCCTTACAAGGTGCTATTCAGGAGAGATCTTCACCCACTCGTATCTTACGGATTTATGGACAACCTGCAAGATTCATGGTGTCAGTTCCGTCCGACACTACTTCAGACATTAATCGAGTCCATGACACGTCGTGTTGCGGCACTTCTGCATGCTCGCGGGGGACCTACAGGTGTAACAGTTTCTTTGGCTCTTCATTGTATAATGGGACTGAAGAAACAGAAACTTAAATTTTTCGTTTGTGTGGCCATATTGTCCGTAGTTGCTTTACAGTTGCTGAGGGTATATTTGTACCGTCGTTACAACAACACGAAAACGCGTGTTTATTCTCGCCAGATGCATTTCGGTTTATTGAGGTAAAGAATCATCAGTGGTCTGTAATGAATGACATTTACAATTTTATTTGTTTTCTAGATAAAAAACCAGTTCACCTTTTCTTTCTTCGTTAGGAACTGATAACTGTGGTTTCACTTTACGCTGCTTTTCAGAACTATGGCTTTTAAAGTTTAACACATCACAATTTTGTACATTAGTGTTCATTGTTTATTTGCAAACTTCTAAGTGCGTATTTTGTTTTTTAGTGTTGCCAACGTTGCCACTAGTTTTTCTTTGACCCGTACTATTTTTCTTTCTGTGTAGTTCATTACATGCGTATTATTCTATTTAATTATGTTACTATGTATTTATGTATTGTGTAAGAATAATGAAGGGATTGGAGACAGGGGTTAAAGTATGCTAAAGGCCCTTTCCTTTTTTTATGTGATTTCTTCAACCATTTTATATAGTATCAGGTTCCAATATTTATTTGTTCATTGAGCGACTGATTATTTTGTGTTAATGCTTTGGGTATGTGGAAATTTTCTAGGAATGGGGGGAGATGACTGTCTTTACTGATTCTAATGATGTTCATATGTTTTTCAATAGTGCTTGCTCTGTAGTACTCCTGTTCCTCTCTAGACATAACCATAAGAAAAGACAATCACATACACACAAAAGTGACACTATATGAAATATAACCTCAAACCACTTGCAGAATCAGAAACAAACCGCAATCAGGTACATGGTAAACAGACTGAACAGGATCCCCGTTACACTTCTGATTACCAAAACGTGCTAGCCATTATAAAACAAATAGCATGAAAAATGGACCCAAAGAACCACTGGTAGACAAACTAAATAGAAAAATAAAGGCACAAACAATGGGAAAAGCTAACCAAACCACATCAACACATACAACCCGCACAATCACAAAAAATGGCGTACAATGACCTACCATAACAAATACACACGTAAGATGGGTAACACATTCAAAAAACAAGGCATAACTATTGCTTACAAAACAAATATTTCAATACAAAAACATATCCCAAAACCGAAATCAAAACCAGACAGATACCAATAATCTGGTATCTATCAACTCAGTTGGAGAGACTGTAAAAAAATATACGTGCCGAATGTCTGGTAAAACATTTGGAACAAGATATAAAGAATACATCAATGCACTGAAATAGGGCACAAACCATTTGTAGGCCATCGTATACAGGGATACCACACATCAAGCACTATTGAAAAAGACATGAACATCATAAGAATCAGTACAGACAGAAACTCCTCCCTTTCCAAGAAAATTTCCACATGCCCAAAGCATTAACACAAAATAAACAGTTGGCCAATGAAAGAAACCAAAGACGTGTTCGCAATGGCATTTCCTGATGCGCTCGAAAAACCCATCGGAAATTACCGTATGTAAATACCAACTATTTGTTAACAAACTCTTTCTCTACCTATAAAACAAATCAGACTGTAAATATATTTAATTACAGACCGCTGATGATTCTTTACTTCTATAAAGATAAATGCTTTTAGTGAGAAAAACACGCTTTTTCTTGTAACTAGGTGAATAAAATACCCTCAGATATACTCGTGCAAACTTCATTGCTTAAATTCAATAGTTCACAGAAAATATCTAGTTCTTCATAGAATACCAGATAGACAACAAAACATTTTTTAGGCATGGCCACAATTAATACAAAAAAACCCGCAACATGAATGTATACAGGAAACCAACAAACTCAGACACTTTCACTCACGACTCACATAAAAAAGACGCACTGAGTGTTTTGTAATGCAGAGCGGAGGAATTTCCAGTTAGTGCTGCAGACTAGGAGATACACTCCTGGAAATTGAAATAAGAACACCGTGAATTCATTGTCCCAGGAAGGGGAAACTTTATTGACACATTCCTGGGGTCAGATACATCACATGATCACACTGACAGAACCACAGGCACATAGACACAGGCAACAGAGCATGCACAATGTCGGCACTAGTACAGTGTATATCCACCTTTCGCAGCAATGCAGGCTGCTATTCTCCCATGGAGACGATCGTAGAGATGCTGGATGTAGTCCTGTGGAACGGCTTGCCATGCCATTTCCACCTGGCGCCTCAGTTGGACCAGCGTTCATGCCGGACGTGCAGACCGCGTGAGACGACGCTTCATCCAGTCCCAAACATGCTCAATGGGGGACAGATCCGGAGATCTTGCTGGCCAGGGTAGTTGACTTACACCTTCTAGAGCACGTTGGGTGGCACGGGATACATGCGGACGTGCATTGTCCTGTTGGAACAGCAAGTTCCCTTGCCGGTCTAGGAATGGTAGAACGATGGGTTCGATGACGGTTTGGATGTACCGTGCACTATTCAGTGTCCCCTCGACGATCACCAGTGGTGTACGGCCAGTGTAGGAGATCGCTCCCCACACCATGATGCCGGGTGTTGGCCCTGTGTGCCTCGGTCGTATGCAGTCCTGATTGTGGCGCTCACCTGCACGGCGCCAAACACGCATACGACCATCATTGGCACCAAGGCAGAAGCGACTCTCATCGCTGAAGACGACACGTCTCCATTCGTCCCTCCATTCACGCCTGTCGCGACACCACTGGAGGCGGGCTGCACGATGTTGGGGCGTGAGCGGAAGACGGCCTAACGGTGTACGGGACCGTAGCCCAGCTTCATGGAGACGGTTGCGAATGGTCCTCGCCGATACCCCAGGAGCAACAGTGTCCCTAATTTGCTGGGAAGTGGCGGTGAGGTCCCCTACGGCACTGCGTAGGATCCTACGGTCTTGGCGTGCATCCGTGCGTCGCTGCGGTCCGGTCCCAGGTCGACGGGCACGTGCACCTTCCGCCGACCACTGGCGACAACATCGATGTACTGTGGAGACCTCACGCCCCACGTGTTGAGCAATTCGGCGGTACATCCACCCGGCCTCCCGCATGCCCACTATACGCCCTCGCTCGAAGTCCGTCAACTGCACATACGGTTCACGTCCACGCTGTCGCGGCATGCTACCAGTGTTAAAGACTGCGATGGAGCTCCGTATGCCACGGCAAACTGGCTGACACTGACGGCGGCGGTGCACAAATGCTGCGCAGCTAGCGCCATTCGACGGCCAACACCGCGGTTCCTGGTGTGTCCGCTGTGCCGTGCGTGTGATCATTGCTTGTACAGCCCTCTCGCAGTGTCCGGAGCAAGTATGGTGGGTCTGACACACCGGTGTCAATGTGTTCTTTTTTCCATTTCCAGGAGTGTAGAAATAAAAATCAACGAATCATTAGGATGTAGCAGTGGATAACATGAAAGTGAAACGATGACTTTTATCACACTTTCGGGGTAACAACCACAGATCGTACTTTGCAACGTGTCGGGAATCGTGCAGACAAAGCCGCCTAGAAAATGCTGCTGTTGCGCGCTAGAATACTGCTGGCACTCCATGCTGCAATACCGCAGTCCGCCGTAGTGGTGTGCCGGGTTTCCACTTGTCACGACACAACGCTACGTTTCCATAGCCGTTTAGGTGACCGGAAACAGGCTCATGTCACAACATAGCTGGCTAGAGCGACTATAAATGCTCGTCGGGCATCCACTGGCAGTCAGTACTTGTATTTGTTCTTCGACCGGTTCCTGGACTTCTGTCAACGGCCGATGCTGTGACTTGTCTCCACGCCGGCCGTCGGTCCAATCTGGGAACGAGCAGTTTCAACTTCTCCTCGCAGTGTTAGCTAGCCGCTGATTTGGAAGCCACCACCAGACCTGCTGGTCCTGGGTCTCAAGCAGCCGTCTCCAAGAGAAGACCACCTCTAGGGTGTCTTCTAGAGACAGAAACGGAGAGAGTACGAGTCTAACGTTCGGGTTGCATACGTCACAAATCAGGGCGCTGCTGTTAGGTCAGTGCTAAAGGGCTTCCTCCATTTCCGCTGTTCTTCAGCGAGTATAGCTAATTTGACAAGGAGACAGTACAGACTTCCCACTACCGATTTGATTCATATTAACAGGATGTGTAGGGCACGATTAGGACTTCAACATGTATAAGTAGGAAAACGCAGCCGGCCGTGGTGGCCGTGCGGTTCTAGGCGCTTCAGTCCGGAACCGCGTGACTGCTACGGTCGCAGGTTCGAATCCTCCCTCGGGCATGGGTGTGTGTGATGTCCTTAGGGTAGTTAGGTTTAAGTAGTTCTAAGTTCTAGGGGACTGGTGACCTCAGATGTTAAGTCCCATAGTGCTCAGGGCCATTTGAACCATTTTTTAGGGAAACGAAACTGTCAACCGTTTTAGAGAAAATCGAGTTCGCAAATTTTGGGCGTGCTTATATACCTTGTATGGTCGCTTATATGCAAGGAGAGCGAAGATCTCTGGATCGAATCTCGCTGCCGGTAGTTCACTTTTCAATCCCAAATATTTCTAACGACAGCTTTAACATGAGAAAGGGAAAAAAGGCTTTTTTCTTACGGAGATTAGAAATCAAAAAAAGGATACGAGAGAACTTTCAGTCAAATAAGTGTAGTCATTTTATTTACATTACTTTATCTACATTTGTGACAAATACAGTGTGAACATTAATAAATCCGACAAACTGCAGGGGCGAATTCCTCACTGAAACTGGAGGAAGAAAGCTCCTATGAACAATCGTCCAGAAATGCGTCTTTGCCACGGTAGATGACGCTGAGGAATGACAGTTCCTCTGACCACTTCCCCTGTGTTCGGTTGGTTGGTTGGGTGATTTGTGGAAGAGCCCAAACAGTGAGGTCTCATCGGATTAGGGAAGGATGGGAAGGAAGTCGACCGTGCCTTTCAAAGGAATCATCCCAGCATTTGCCTGAACCGCTTTAGGGAAATCACGGAAAACCTCAATCAGAATGGCCGGACGCGGAATTGAACCGTCCTCGTCGCGAGTGCGAGGTCAGTATGCTAACCACTGCGCCACCTCGCTCGGCGCCGTCTGTTGTGAGTTGCAGGTAATAGGGATAGTAGTGGTTGCCATGCAGGACACACATAATCGTAATTTGGCTTAGCCTTACTGGCGGACCACTTGCCTGGAGCTTGTACTAGGCTTCTCCTCAGTATCGTTCCACCAAATCTGGTGCGCACAGTCCACCACCTCCCTGCACGTTCGTCGTTCTAAAAGGACCCACGACCACACAAATACTCAATAAGTGCTTGAAACGTTGTCCGGTTGGTGTGTGTGAGAGTACTTGTTTTGGTATAGCCGTGCTGCCTCACGACCGTTTCTATCTGCTTGGCCGTACACAAACACCATCTCGGCTTGTTCCCGATATGAATACGGACTATTCTACTGATCACAGTACGCTGCGTCAATCACACATCCTGCAACACACAAGGAATACGCGGCACGTCGTCAGAGGAACTGTCATTCGTCAGCACCATCTACCGTGTCAACGATGCATTTTCGAACTCATGTTCATAGCACCTCTTTTCCTCCATTTCCATTCAGAAATCCATCCCTGCAGGTTGTCGCTTTTATTAATGTTCACCGTGTGTAACGTGTAACCCATACAGCACTGCACGGATCAGGATGATAATGACCGTAGAAACATGGAAAACGAAAATTATGCCGACGTACGGCAGATGTAAGGCACACCGAATTTCTGGATGTCCATTGCCTTTTTTCAGTGCGTGTATTACAAAACGAACTTCCTTTACTTTCATAAACGTTCTCGGTCGTCGCACAATTTCGCGAAGTACCACGCGTATCGAAGCATAGCACTGAATGTTGGTGCAGATAATCCACAACGGTAAGCAGTATCGGCAGCGAAATTCGATCCCAGACCTCGCGCATATGAAACTAAGCGGTTACTCGCTCGTCTGCGTATTCATTACACATTAGTGGCCAGACAAAGTATACAGGATGGTCCATTGATAGTGAACGGGCCAAATATCTCACGAAATAAGCGTCAAACGAAAAAACTACAAAGAACGAAACTAGTCTAGCTTGAAGGGGGAAACCACATGGCGCTATGGTTGGCCCGCTAGATGGCGCTGCCATAGGTGAAACGGATATCAACTGCGTTTTTTTAGATATGAACCCCCATTCTTTATTACATATTCGTGTAGTACGTAAAGAAATATGAATGTTTTAGTTGGACCACTTTTGTCACTTTGTGATAGATGGCGCTGTAATAGTCGTAAACGTATAAGTACGTGGTATCACGCAAC
Organism: Schistocerca americana; assembly: GCF_021461395.2. Lineage (NCBI taxonomy): Eukaryota > Metazoa > Arthropoda > Insecta > Orthoptera > Acrididae > Schistocerca > Schistocerca americana. The sequence continues at coordinate 650,329,047 of NC_060122.1, forward strand.
ATTCCGCCAGTGCGGACGGTATTTGCTTCGTGATACATTACCCGTGTTAACATGGACCGTTTACCAATTGCGGAAAACGTCGATATCGTGTTGATGTACGGCTATTGTGATCAAAATGCCCAACGGACGAGTGCTATGTATGCTGCTCGGTATCCTGGACGACATCAACCACGTGTCCGGACCGTTCGCCAGAGAGTTACGTTATTTAAGGAAACAGGAAGTGTTCAGCCACGTGTGAAAAGTCAATCACGACCTGCAACAAATGATGATGCCCAAGTAGGTGTTTTAGCTGCTGTCGCGGCTAATCCCCGCGAGAATCGGGAATCTCAAAAACGTCGGTGTTGAGAATGCTACACCAACATCGATTGCGCCCGTATCATATTTCTATGCACCAGGAACTGCATGGCGTCGACTTTGAACGTCGTGTACAGTTCTGCCACTGAGCACAAGACAAATTACGGGGCGATGATAGATTTTTTGCAGGCGTTCTATTTAGCGACGAAGCGTCATTCACCAACAGCGGTAACCCAAACCGGCATAATATGCACTATTGGGCAACGGAAAATCCACGATGGCTGCGACAAGTGGAACATCAGCGACCTTGGCGGGTTAATGTATGGTGCGGCATTATGGGAGGAAGGATAATTGGCCCCCATTTTACCGATGGTAATCTATATGGTGCAATGTATGCTGATTTCCTACGTAATGTTCTACCGATGTTTCTACAAGATGTTTCACTGCATGACAGAATGGCGATGTACTTCCAACATGATGGATGTCTTGCACATAGCTCGCGTGCGGGTGAAATGGTATTGAATAGCATATTTCATGACAGGTGGATTGGTCGTCGAAGCACCATACCATGGCCCGCACGTTCACCTGATCTGCCGTCACCGGATTTCTTTCTGTGGGGAAAGTTGGGGGATATTTGCTATCGTGATCCACCGACAACGCCAGACAACATGCGTCAGCGCATTGTCAATGCATGTGCGAACATTACGGAAGACGAACTACTCGTTGTAGAGAGGAATGTCGTTACACATATTGCCAAATGCATCGAGGTTGACAGAAATCATTTTGAGCATTTATTGAATTAACGTGGTATTTACAGGTAATCACGCTGTAACAGCATGCGTTCTCAGAAACGATAAGTTCACAAAGGTACATGTATCACATTGGAACAACCGAAATAAAATGTTCAAACTTACCTACGTTCTGCATTTTAATTTAAGAAATTTACCTGTTACCAACTGTTCGTCTAAAAATGTGAGCCACATGTTTGTGACTATTACAGCGCCATTTATCAAAAAGCGAAAAAAGTGGTCCAACTAAAACATTCATATTTCTTTACGTACTACACGAATATGTAATAAAAATGGGGTTCCTATTTTAAAATAATCAGTTGATATCCTTTCACCTACGGCAGCGCGATCTAGCGGACCAACCATAGCGCCATCTGGTTTCCCCCTTCAAGCTAGACAAGTTTCATTCTTTGTAGTTTTTTCGTTTGACGCTTATTTCGTGAGATATTTCGCCCGGTCACGATCAATGGACCACCCTGTATAAGCTGCCCTAACATTTTCAGACTCGATTTTCTCCAAAACAATTCAGAGTTCCTACTTTCGCCTGTTGGAGACCTAGTCGTGCCCCCACACATCGTGTCAGTAAGAAACATATAGGTGAGAGGAAGTTCGTACTGTCCCCTTGTGAGAATTGTGGCGCTGCAATCGCTTCATTCACGTAGACTCGTTCTCTCTTACTGAAGCATGCAGAGTGCACAACCAGTCGCGAATTATTGTTGGAAAGGAAAATGAGTACACGATCTTGCTGCTTTAAAGTAGCACTGACTGTCGAGTTCGGAGGTGACGTTACAGGACTTAGTGACGAGATTAAACCGAGTATATGGATCTCCTTTGTGGTCTCTAGCGTCTTCGTCTAGCAATATGGGCGACTCCAAGGCTTCTTGGGTTCAGCACTGGGCGTATGCTGTTCACGGCAGCACCCGCAAAGCTCATCGGCTGCCGGGAACCCCATCCTTGCGTTAGCACAGCCGCCTCGCCAGCCACTGCTCTTCCTCCGAGGCAGCATCTCACTGTCCAGAATACACACGTACTGCCGGCCGAAGTGGCCGTGCGGTTAAAGGCGCTGTAGTCTGGAACCGCAAGACCGCTACGGTCGCAGGTTCGAATCCTGCCACGGGCATGGATGTTTGTGATGTCCTTAGGTTCGTTAGGTTTAACTAGTTCTAAGTTCTAGGGGACTAATGACCTCAGCAGTTGAGTCCCATAGTGCTCAGAGCCATTTGCACCATTTTTTTACACACGTACTATCACGGGACCTAGCATGCCATCACGAATTATCCTTAAGTAACAATCGCTGCCTGGATGGCTACACTCGTCACCAAGACGTCGCTACCAACCTCGTTTACGGAAATCATGTTACATACAGAACGTTTATAACGAATAAGCTTTCCTGACTCTACGCTGGCCATGGTGCTGGTAGAACACAGCCTATAGTTCTAGCACGAACCATTATGTGGCAGAAGCGACCTTGATGGTTAGTAATGGTGTCTGCTTTGCCATGCCATTAGAGCACGTGAAAAGAAACGACATTGAGCAAACTGAGACGCCACCACCAACAACATCATTCACAAACCTTGTAAAGTGGTGGAGGCCTCTAGCTTACTTTTGGTAGTTGATGAGAGTGATTTGAGTTCTCGTTTTAAATCGTTGAGTCATACTTCACACTTGTACACTGGGTATTTTTCAGGCAGATGTCTTTAATAATCGATATGTTACGCCACAGAGGTTCTGAGAACAAGCAATTGTCAGTAGTTTGTCGTTGCCAGTGTAGCGTTCGAGTGTATTAAGTGAGAGAGTCTTATGTAGGTCACGCTGCTGAGCGGTTTGGGAGAATAACTATTAGAACACAGAGGTGCAGACACAGCGGATGTTGGTTTTTGGAAATACAGTTCGTAAAGACTAATTTTAGAGGTATGAATATACTCTGCTAATGTTGCCGCTGCATTGCTTGGTCATCATATACGAGTTGGATAAAAACGAATTTTCGGTATGATTTTTCTTTATTGATTCGGGTCGGTTACTTCCCTTACTAAAGTTTTATTTTATAATCGAGTGTCTCTCCAATGCACTTAGCGGAACATGCTTACTTAACGCTTAAAATGTGATGTGCTTAGCACAGTTGCTTTTCCTTGCGTTGCACTTGGGCTAGGTTTTCCTTAGCTGGTTTGCTGCCGTGCTGCATTCTAAAACACACCACTTCGAGCAGTATCGAGTTTCCGCTGCCACAAGCTAAGTCACGAAAGTTTAACATCACTGTTAGGACGCAATAAGATTATTTACAGTGTAACACTGTACTAAAAATTATCATCGGGGTCAGTTCAGTAAAAGTTTACTTCAGATCTCATTTCTTTTGATAGACACTCTTATTTTTTACGGTGCTGTGTTGCATGTTCGCACTGTGTAATTCGGTGTCCGAAATTTTACTTAGTTTTGGCACGTAAATTTGTAGGGCATTTAAACAGAAGCATTTTGGGCCTTTATTCTTTGCAAGTTCAGTCTGTAATGTCATGCAAAATTTTTACTCTGTTAAATTTTTGTGTTATAATTGCAAGATGCATACTGTGACGTCACGCATTGTAGCACTGTTCATTGCTATGCTTAATATAAAGATTCGCATGATAACTTCTTCAGCAAACGGTGTAAGATCTTTTTATTGTTTTAGTTAAAATTAATTAGAATATAGTTACTCAAATAGAGATGGGTTTGGCAGCTCCTTTCATCAGTTAGCGTTTGCGTAAGCATACCATTTGCATTGTTCAGTTGGAAGAACGTTCACATTGCAATACATACACAAAATTAAGAAAAGGGGACCGTTGTACAAAACAAAACAAATAAAACAGTTACAACCTACATACAGAAGAATACCCTATTTAGGTGCAATCTTAGACAAATTGGCTAAGCTGTTTAAAAATAAGAGAATCAGAATTACTTTTGTCACCAACAACGAACAGAGAAACTACGAGCAAGCAAGCCAGGAACGTATAAAGTGAGATGCACTTACTGCAACAAGTTCTTATAGGCCAAATGGGCAGAACTTTTAAAATACGTTTCCAGGAACATGTTGACAGATTCAGACTGAACAAATACAACAAATCAGCTCTGACTGAAAATTAGGTGAAACAGCAAACAGTGTTACAATAGTTCGTATGAACTTTATGGAAGAGCCGTAAATGGGCATCTTTAAGGAAATAGGTGTATTCACCCATGACCAGTAGCAAAAAAGACATATTGAATGAAATAACAGATTTCATAAATTCAGACTTCTTCACCGACTTCAATTCAATGCTGTTAAATTAGAAAATACTTACTGGTCAACAGTACGCGTGAGCCTGTATGTCCAGAAGCTACATTTTCTTAATTTGTGAGTATTTTTATGTTGTCTTTAGTAATAGCAACTATCTTACATCGTGTGTTACCGTAACACATTTCTCTGCTAACATAAAAGATGTAATGAAGACAATACAAAGCGACAATAAAGGCCAGGATCTACACATCATTAGTGAAATCGAACAAAACTTTGTTTTGGTGTCATTTCGTTCCTATGACACAGTAATAGAGATTATAGTAAACAAAGTGTTGTAAGTGTTCTTTTACAAAATTGTAAACAGTGCACAACAACATCCAGGTAACAATAGCAAAGGATGAAAATGAGTACACTCTAAGAAGACAAATATTTCAGATGAACAGAGTGAGCGTTTATTTAGGTTTATTGTGTTAGTAACAGACCATCAAACGAAGTAAATTCTCTCTCATGTGGATTAAACTTCCCTTTCCCCACAGTCAGGCGACAATAAGTACCAAGACAGAAAACTGCTTCATTAACATACGAGTACTTCGTGTTAAATGTTGTAGTATTGATTTTTTTACAAGTAATATGGGAAATATTCCGTCTTTGCGATTGTAATAAAATACTTAATTAGACCAGACACGTTTCGTTTCATTTTAAAGCATCTTCAGTGGTCACTGTAACAATTGTTTTTTCGTACAGATCTGTTTGTGAAATAGTAAACATTTCTTATAACATTTTTGGGAGATGTCTGCCAACAGCCATGAAGCAATGTATAAAATAAAACACTAATGTATAAAATAAAACAGCTGATTGTTCAAATATGCGTTTTAAACATTTTTTTATGTTTTAAATTAGTATTATTAAAAATTTCTTCTGTTTTAAATTATTATTATTACTCGCCTTATTGGCTCTTATTTCATTTCCTACGTTCTTCTACACACAGGTGGTCGATTTATATCACACTGCACTTCACTTACGCAGAATATATTATAATTTTCATGTTTTGCCACATGCAACTCTCGTACTTCGTTTTGGTCGTGCAGAATGCCATCGCCTTTATGTTTGTTAGTGTGGCTGTTGCGGTGTCTGCTGTGCCTGTGTATGTTTACATGTTTCAAATGGTTCAAATGGCTCTGAGCACTATGGGACTCAACTGCTGAGGTCATTAGTCCCCTAGAACTTAGAACTAGTTAAACCTAACTAACCTAAGGACATCACAAACATCCATGCCCGAGGCAGGATTCGAACCTGCGACCGTAGCGGTCTTGCGGTTCCAGACTGCAGCGCCTTTAACCGCACGGCCACTTCGGCCGGCTTACATGTTTCCACTGGTTTGTTTCTAGGGGGAGGAGGGGAATGGTACCACGAAAACACAATCTACTATACTGATGGAAATACGTGGATGCTTGGTGCGAACGAAAAACCTAGGCTTTCTGCACATAAACACACAACACGAATCATAAAGTTTAGTATAGAGAAACAACAAGAAGAACAAATAAACTCCCTAGACATACCTATCACAAAGAAAAACAACCAACAATCATTCAGTATTTACAGTAAAACCACCACAACAGATACAGTACTACATCAATCATCAAAGCACTCACAGTCTCAAAAATAAGCAGCTCTCGGATACATGCTCAACAGGTTACACAGTACCACTAGAGGAATAAAGCTACAATAAGGAGCCAGACATAATAACTCCAATATCAAAAAACAACACAAGCCGAGAATCGTTAGTCATAAAATTGAATTAGTATACGCAGTAAGACGTAAAGATAAAACAAACTAGACAAGTAAAAGATGAAGGGATCCACAACACTCCTCACCAACACACAGGTCAACAACAACACTACTACACAACAAGAACATAACATTAAAGGTCAACAGACAAGCTGGTATATACGTATGGAAATAAATTTGTTAACAACCTAAGGAAACAAGAAATAAATAAACCTGTCAAACGAATAACTCTATACAAAAATGTTGAAAGTAGTGTAGCCGCGGTCTTGCAGCAACACTAGTTGTTCCTGTTTATATACAGAATTCAGTTTAGGTTTTGTTCTCAGGTGTTTCGGCGAAGAAGTAACTTGCGTATTTACATTGTTCTGTATTAACGAGTGTATGCCAACTTATTCTAAGTTTCAATCGAAATTTTAGTGCATTTACATTTTGTGAAAATGGTGTCGTAAAAATCAGAAGCAGGGTAGCTACAGAACGTAGATTGCGCCCACAGACTCCTTGGTTAATGTTATGTTACTTGTGATACAGACATAAATTTGTTAACGATGAATGCTGCTTGCTACCTGCGTTCAGAGGTCATCCTCGGTTCCTACAGGTGGCTGGCTACTATGCTAAAGACAGCCAGTCTCTCTCGTTGGATGCAAGCAGAGACAGCTTTTTGCAGCATCGTTTCCAAAACCAACTGCGGTCCTCTGGTTTGGAGGCAAGTGGGCGGTTTAAACCAGAGGTTCGGACAATTGTATAGCGATCTCAGATGCTGCTTTCTTGACCTCCACTATTTGTTGGAGAATTGTACAATCCCCCCCCCCCCCCCCCCCCCCCGCCTTTGGGACAGAGAAATCCCCCCACAGGCCTGATAAGACATATTCTGACTTCACACAGGGAAGAATACTATCCTCATTAATTTAAGAGAGTAGCGTTCATCATGGCAGATGGGAAAAGAAAGCAAGATTGTGTTTAATGCCTCGTTGACATCGAGGTCATTAGAGACGGGGCAGACTGGAGAAATGAAATGTTAGTACTTAACCACAGGAGAATCTACAGAAAGGACCCAGAACCAGTCTCGCTTTTAAAAGCAAACATTGCCCATACAGTACTAGGCCAGAAAGGGGCTGAAACCAGATGTTAATAACAATGAAAGTGTAAATTACGACTACAATGTATATCGTAAAAATAGGTTAAACGCCAATGGTTGTATTTATAGCTGTAAGCAATATGATAATATTTAGTGAAGTCAGTACAAGCTTCTTATGCTTTGAGTGAACGAAAGTGTTAAAGATGGTTGAAACTTGGTAAACGGATTCTTTTATGGATGCAACCTCCCCCCCCCCCCCCCCTCCCCACAACTCAGTACCGGTAGTGGTGGAATATTCATGGGGAAACTTTGAGAATATTTCGCGTATATTTCCTGATCATATTATGGTATTAGGTGAAGATTTCAAAGTATCAGCTATAAACTGGGAGACTCAAGTGAGTAAGGAGGGCAGTAAGGACAGGGAATCATTTGAAGTTGTTCTAAATACCTTATCTGAAAATTAAAATTTAGCAGTTAATCAAACCACCGACTCTTGACATCTTAGATGTCCTGTCCGACTCAATAGACCACCGTTGAAGTTGCGACGAATTTTGCTCCGCAAGAATGTTTCTACGAAAATGGGTCGCTTGATGAAAAAATCAGGGAATTAACATCCTACTGTGTCTGCAGAAGATATTGGCTAAATAGGCAATTTCCACCTGTCGCGGCTGAATATAAGGAGACGCAGGCGTAAGGCACAAGGTGTGGGAAAGTTTTCTTCTGCCACACTACTCTCGTTCGACCAGTACTTGAATAATGCTCGTACCAGATACGATTTATAGAGGAAATATAAAAGGTCCGAAGAAGAGCAGTGTGTTTCCTTACAGGTTCGTTTAATAGGAGGGAAGACATCATAGAGATGCTGAGCCAACGCGACAGACGGTGCAGGAGAGGCGTCTTGCATCCTGGTGTGATTGACTGCTAAAATTACGAGGGGTACGTTCCTAGAAGACCAAACCAACATGTTGCTTATCCTTAATATATTTCATGAAAAAAACGTGAAGGCAAAGTCAGAGAGACTGGAGCTCAGGCAGAGGCTAACCAGCAAGCATTCTTCCCGCAAACATTTCACGACTGGAGCAAAAGACTGGCGAAGTGACAACTGCGATGATCTGCAAACAGGACTGACCAGTATAACATCTGAAATAGGATACAAAAGGCATAAGAAAGCATATAAACATGACACGAACAGTTCAGCATTCTCAGAACATTTTCCACATACACACACACACACACACACACACACACACGAACACTAACTCCAAAAGATGATCACATTCAGAGCGATCAAAACAGATTACACGAGCTCTATGTCGCGAAACAAGAAAACTATAACGTATTTTGTATCAGGGAAGTGCAGCATGATATAAATCGAACACCTACATGTAGAAGAACGTTAAGAAATACAATAAGAGCCAAAAAACTTGAGTAACAATAGTAATTTAAAACATAAGAAATGTTTGCTAATAGTAACTGAAAACATAATAACTGTTTACGACCTCTGTTTGTAAGAAAAAACAATAACAGTTACAGTTACCACTAAAGATGCTTTAAAATAAAGCGAAACTGTTAGATCTAAGTAAGACTTTTATTACAGTCACAAAGACGTAATACATCCCATATTACTTGTGAAACTGCGACTGCGGTAGAGTGGCCTAAAAGACAACATGATATATTTTGCCTAATAATGAGGTTATAACGCGAAATATGTTGCAATATTAAATGATCTGAGCAAGATAAAAGGAGACTGCGTCTGGTAGCGATCTCTGAACCGGTTTTTTATAAATTTTAACCAACAGTCACAGTCGACTAACACCGAATATGTTTTTTACGTTAATTACATCACTCCATCTTTAAATACGACATCACAGATGTGGTATGATTTCGGATAAAATGCTTGTTCTCGATTTTTGTTGCCTCATTGTTGATAATATTTTGTATCTATTACCCGCTCCAAATAACTTTAGTAGTAGTGAAAATTTGTATTTACTCTTTAAAACGTTGTAAATTTCAGGCTTACATTAAACTAAGTTACGTCACAGAGACTGTATTATATACACTGCTGGCCACCGTAAATGCAACACCAAGAAAGACAAGAGGTAGCACAACGAAATTTATTTTGTAGATAACATGCTGACCAAGTATCAAATGATTACATTTACAGACGTCTGTGACATGTGGTTCCTGCCAGAATCAGTAGCCAGAGTAGCCGCCATTGTTGGAGATCACCGCTGCCACACGTCTCGGCATTGAGTCAGAGAGACGTTGCACGTGTTCCTGGGGTACAGCAGCCCAAGCAGCTTCCACACGTTGCCAAAGATCATCTGGTGTGGCAGCTGGCGATGTAATCTGGGTCACTCGTTGAGCAACCATGGACCACATGTTTTCTATCGGTGAAAGATCCGGAGAGCGAGCCAGCTAGGGAAGCAATTCAATCTGGTTATTGACGAAGAACCTTCGGACAATGCGTGCCACATGTGGTCGCGCATTATCCTGTTGAAATATGGCTGTGGCCGAGCCCTGAAGGTAAGGAAGGACAACTGGCTCCAGCACCTCGGATATGTAGCGCCGGCTATTTAAAGTACCGGCAATGCCCACTAGAGGCGTGCGAGAGTAATATCCAATACCGCCCCATACCATAATACCCGGTGCAAGACCAGTGTGGCGGTGCATAATGCAGCCGTCCAGCATCCTCTCTCCACGGTGTCTCCACACTCGAATCCGACCATCGTGGTGCTGCAGACAGAAGCGTGCCTCGTCAGTAAAGACAACGTCATTCCATTCTGCCGTCCACATCCGTCTGTCATCACACCATTGGCGACGGAGACGTCTGTGGTTCTGCGACAATGGTAGACGAAGCAATGGACGTCTTGCGGACAGACCACTCTGCTGTAAAAGGCGTCGAATGGTAGGCACAGACACTGGATAATGCGTTACAGACGCAGTGTGCTGTGCTATGGTTCGGGATGTCACTGAGCGATCCGTCACTGCCATGCGCACAATTTGCCTATCAGCACATGCAGTGGTGCTCCGAGGTGAATGCGATCGACCACGTCGGTCCGTCGTACCCTCCTGCATCCAACGGTCACATATCCGCATTACAGTTGTTTGGTTTCGTCCAACACGACTAGCGATTTCTCTGTATGATAATCCACAATCTCGGTAAGCCACTATCCTTCCTCTGTCGAACTCGGATACTTGATCAAAAGATGTTCGCTGTTGTCTACAAGGCATAACTGATCGTCTTGTGAAACAACCACAAGGTAAACACACGTGCCGAACGTACACTCGTCGATATCGCCAAGCCTTAAATGGCGCTATGAGGTGGCGCCACAGGCGCGCGTGATGTGCGTCTGCGCTGAAATTCTAATCAGTTGCATATCTCATCGCTGCAAACTCATGGTGTAAATTTCACTTGATTCGGATGCTTCCTTCAGGGTGTTGCATTTACGGTGGCCAGCAATGTACAATGCAGACACTATCGGATTGTAGGTTAGGTAAGAAATATCTTTGGAGAGAGTCTGTCTGCAATCAGAATTGGGAAAAAAACAAGTCGAAGTTGAATCGATGAAGTAGATAGACATATCGTCTTTCCTGCGCTGTTAGCGAGTCAAGTGCGTCGTCGGCTAATGTAATTACAAAGAGAAAGAGAGAGAGAGAGAGAAATGGCTTGAAGTGCGACTGGAAACGGGTAAGTGATGAAAAATCTTCTCAACAAATATTTCGTCCGTATATCCTCTGCAAGAAGCAAGACGGTCCTCTCATAACGTCAAGGAGGTGTACTGTTGTTATGGTGATCCAATGCATTGCGTCTATTGCATCAACAATGGGATGGCTGGATTTCATTGGCATTTAGAATGCACCAGACTAACTCATAGTTTTAGTTCTACGTTTTCTAATAATAACAATTCTATTCAAATTTAATTAATTCCCAATTTTATCATTGACCTACGTCGCTGTTACTTTATCAACTCAGCTAAATTTGTTTCCCTACTGAAATCTAAGTGACGTTGATTTATCTTATTATTTTAAAAGTCATTTTTAAAATATTTTAAAGCAACGCAGCAAATAATTTTACGGTAAAGTGCAGTTACACCAGAGAGTAGCTCCATAAGACAACATGGAATGAAAATATGAAAAGTAAGCTCATATACTTGATATCAGATTAATACAACGAGAGATTCTCATACGGGAATAAAGGGAAAACGCACTGAACTGAATTTCTCGATTAGCTTATCCATGTCTACTTCTACATGGATACTCTGCAAATCACATTTAAGTGCCTGGCAGAGGGTTCATCGAACCACCAGGTTATCCAAATGGACCAAAATCAATGTTACACAGAGCAATTTCATTTAATTATGATAAGTGAAAATCATTTCTGGTGCAGACAGGACAGTTTCACTTATCTGAAATTGCATAATATGACTCTCTGTGAGATTGAGATTCAAGCTGTTAACTTTGGATCACTTGCAGGTCTGTTCAGTTATCACGTGAGTTATGTCTCCTAATGCGCTATAGGACTTCATATTACGCGATTTTGGAGTGAATAGTTGTTTGAGGGAATCTGCCTGCACTTGAATCACACATACACGAACTTTACTGCACATGTAATGTTATCATTGTTTGTACCTTTGAATAGCGTGCTAGTATCATCAGGGCACATAATAGTTTCTGAAGCACTCTTTGGAAGATCGTTAATGTGGATTACGAACAAGAGCGGGCCCAGTATCGATTTCTACGAGATCCCATACTCTATGTTCCTTCATTCCAAGCTTCACGGCTGTGAACATAACCTGTCAATGAGATCTACTTTCTGTTACGAAAAGACACCACCCACGCAAGAGGAATGTAAAGACCATAAGGGTTTCTGTATTAGATTATCCGTGTTTTCCTGAAATATTAATATTCATAATTACAAACACATCATCTGTGCATTAATGACCTGATCTAATTTCATTTTGTTCCTCAGAAATAATAGCTTCTGTGGTATTCTTCATGTGGTTGTTGATTATTTTTGATCTGGTTTGTAGCTAGTGTTTAGAGGACTGACGCCACGATAGTTTTTACAGTCATTGCATTTCCTTTATTTGAAAAAGAGAGATTACTTCTGCTGTTTATAAAGGGTTTAAAACCTTGCAATTTCTCCAACATTCATTTATCTATTGTAAAAGCCTTTTATCTAGTGAAAAGCCTCAATATTTAATTAGTTCTGTACGTATTGCGGTAGCTTTACTCTTCTTCATGCCTTTCAAAGCTGCTTGTGGCTCCTCCATAGTAATTAGATTTACTGTTTCATTGTATATGCTCTTTCCAGTATCATCTTCGGCCTTCTGTGCACACCATACACCTGTATAATGATTTATCCGTTCTTCATGGGGTATAATGTTCAGTGAGGCAGTGTCTTTTTCTTCCATGTTCAGTGCGTTCATAATTTTGTGTGCACTTTGCTACGTACCGAGTATATCGTGTTCTAAGACGCTTATGTGCTAGTCCCACGACTCTTGGTATGCTTTGCGCACAATTTGTTTCACAACATTCCTTTTTATTTTGTATGTTTCGCAGCTCAATAATGTTTCTGTCTGTGGAAACTTAAAACAAGCTACCTTTTTTTCTTTAACGCTTTCTGTAATTTTTATGTTCCAAATTCTGAGTCATTTTTTCCATCTCTTTTTTTCCCTTTCCTGATAATAATGGATAGGAAGTACGCCAAATTGCCTCTTTTAATAATTTTAACATTACTAATACATTTTACGGAAGAAAGATGTTCACAAATCTACATGGATTGCACGAGGATCAAAGTCTGTGGTTGATTATATACTAATTAATGTTAAAACTGAGAACCTTGGGCAAGACATGCTTGAGGGAGCGGTGCAGGTAAGCGACCACTTTTCAGACAGAAAGATAAGATTGCCATCAAAATGGAAGAAAACAAAGACACTCCAAAAAAAGCCACAACAAGTGTTGTTCAAGGTAGGCCTACATCTCCTGTCGGAATTCAGTATTACAAAACCTTATCAGCACATACTAAAAGAAAAGCTTGCTTCATTTCCAGTCAATTGAGACATCGGTATAGAATGGAATAACACTAAGACCTTTTCCTTCTGTCAAAATTATTATGTTTGGAGGCCTCTACGGCCTGACTATACATGTGCACATGATAATGCATTGTTGGCTCGGCTAAATCGCTCTCGTCTTGCTGAATTCCATTTCGTGATTTCGATCTTGGAAAAGATGTGCTACAGCCGATCTGTTAGGATTTCTCAGGCAGCAGTTTATTTTGTGTGATCCTGCAGTCAACATTCTAAGTGTGTCAAATTTGTGAATTAAACATAGGTTGATAAATGATTAATAATTCTGACAAAGCTTTAGGATCAATAATGGTAGGCTACGCCATTGATCATAAGTTTTGAAGAATTGTTTATTTATGAAGATGATGAAAAAATCCAGTTGCAACTGGTTGGCTGGTTTTTTCAACCTCTTCAGATTTACACAGTTGGTGTTTCGCAGCCATGTTTAAGATTTTGTTTTTTTATGCTTCAGTTAAATCCACAATCAACAGAATGACGACCTTACAGAAAGAATTTAGATACAGAGCCAAAAAAAAGATTATAACATTACATGTGCAGTTAAGTTCGTGTATGTGCGATTCGAGTGCAGGCAGATTCCCTCAAACAACTATTCACTCCAAAATCGCGTAATATGAAGCCCTATCGCGCATTAACTATTCATAAACCAGCAGCTAGCCCACACAGTTAAAATTTAATACTTTGTTAGGCAAATTATGAATTTTCTTAAGCATTAACAATTAAGTAACAATTATCAAAAGCAGCTGAAATAATTTCAATCCCATGCTGCTCAGAGTTTAACACCCGCAAAAGTTGCAAGTGGGGGTCAGACTCAGTTCAAACCGTTAGCATAGGATTAAGTAGGAACAATTAATATTTGTCATGTTGGAAATAATTGTGGTAGCAGGGAATGTCTGCACCAAAGAATTGTTGGCAAGAGAGACCGCAAATTGATATAATTTTAAAAAGGGCGGGAGAGACCGAGCATTGATACATTTTGTAATGGTAGCAGGGATTGTCTGCACCAGAAAGCATTATTGGCATGAGAGACCGCATTTTAGCGTTCGTAGGAAGTCAGTAGTAAGCGAGAAGTGAAGCGAGTCGGTAACAGGTCTGAAGCGATAGGTTGAGAGGAGCACTGAGCCTGCCAGCCACCAGCTATGATTTACAAGGAATTATAAATGGATGTACAGAGACATCAGCTAACTATTATCATAAGAGGAACTAATATTATTGAACTACTTTCTTTGCGAAACTCAAGACTACTGAAGGTATGTTTGCGCAATGCTAGTTGTAAGATTACTGTAAAAAGTAAGTCCCATTTGAATGTTTGTAAAATCATTACATTCAAAATATAATTAACTTTTGCCAGCAATATTGCATTTCTAATTATAATCCATCCCAAAAACCATCAACGTAAAACTTTGAAAAATTTTATTGTTGGCAAGAAAAAGTGTAACTATGAATTACGTAACTTCAGTCAAATTAATTAAAGAATACGTCAGCTTTGCTATTAAAGAATAACGTCGGCTTTGGTAATAAATATAGCCACTTATTATGAAAGCCCACCAGCTGCTAATAGAGTATAGTAAAACAGAGTAAGTATATTCATATCGCAGTTCGATGTAGCAGTCAGATGGCGATCCAGTAACAGTAAAAAAGGTAAGGAACAGTTTTGGGTTATTGCAGATAACGACTGGGGGCCACGACGATGACACATTATATGTTTCGTCGAAATAATCAGAAAATCACTTTTAATAAGCAGCAATTAAATTTGTATGCGAAGATCGAGAAAGAGAATTAATTTCAAAGGGAAGATTTCATTTGTTATTATTAAGCAAGAGATAGAAGTCCTAAGGAAAGGCTTCATAGGTTATTGTAGAAGGGAACAAAAGAGATATAGAGGAGACGGGAAGGTTTCACGAGTTGATTTGTGAAGTGACAGAGATTTGGCGACAGGTGGCCACTCGGCACTTCAACTTTTTTGGGAATTTACTGCAAGTGCTAACGGTTTGAACTGAGTCTGACCCCCACTTGCAACTTTTGCGGGTGTTAAACTCTGAGCAGCATGGGATTGAAATTATTTCAGCTGCTTTTGATAATTGTTACTTAATTGTTAATGCTTAAGAAAATTCATAATTTGCCTAACAAAGTATTAAATTTTAACTGTGTGGGCTAGCTGCTGGTTTATGAATAGTTAATGCGCGATAGGGCTTCATATTACGCGATTTTGGAGTGAATAGTTGTTTGAGGGAATCTGCCTGCACTCGAATCGCACATACACGAACTTTACTGCACATGTAATGTTATAATCTTTTTTTGGCTCTGTATCTAAATTCTTTCTGTAAGGTCGTCATTCTGTTGATTGTGGATTTAACTGAAGCATAAAAAAACAAAATCTTAAACATGGCTGCGAAACACCAACTGTGTAAATCTGAAGAGGTTGAAAAAACCAGCCAACCAGTTGCAACTGGATTTTTTCATCATCTTCATAAATAAACAATTCTTCAAAACTTATGATCAATGGCGTAGCCTACCATTATTGATCCTAAAGCTTTGTCAGAATTATTAATCATTTATCAACCTATGTTTAATTCACAAATTTGACACACTTAGAATGTTGACTGCAGGATCACACAAAATAAACTGCTGCCTGAGAAATCCTAACAGATCGGCTGTAGCACATCTTTTCCAAGATCGAAATCACGAAATGGAATTCAGCAAGACGAGAGCGATTTAGCCGAGCCAACAATGCATTATCATGTGCACATGTATAGTCAGGCCGTAGAGGCCTCCAAACATAATAATTTTGACAGAAGGAAAAGGTCTTAGTGTTATTCCATTCTATACCGATGTCTTAATTGACTGGAAATGAAGCAAGCTTTTCTTTTAGTATGTGCTGATAAGGTTTTGTAATACTGAATTCCGACAGGAGATGTAGGCCTACCTTGAACAACACTTGTTGTGGCTTTTTTTGGAGTGTCTTTGTTTTCTTCCATTTTGATGGCAATCTTATCTTTCTGTCTGAAAAGTGGTCGCTTACCTGCACCGCTCCCTCAAGCATGTCTTGCCCAAGGTTCTCAGTTTTAACATTAATTAGTATATAATCAACCACAGACTTTGATCCTCGTGCAATCCATGTAGATTTGTGAACATCTTTCTTCCGTAAAATGTATTAGTAATGTTAAAATTATTAAAAGAGGCAATTTGGCGTACTTCCTATCCATTATTATCAGGAAAGGGAAAAAAAGAGATGGAAAAAATGACTCAGAATTTGGAACATAAAAATTACAGAAAGCGTTAAAGAAAAAAAGGTAGCTTGTTTTAAGTTTCCACAGACAGAAACATTATTGAGCTGCGAAACATACAAAATAAAAAGGAATGTTGTGAAACAAATTGTGCGCAAAGCATACCAAGAGTCGTGGGACTAGCACATAAGCGTCTTAGAACACGATATACTCGGTACGTAGCAAAGTGCACACAAAATTATGAACGCACTGAACATGGAAGAAAAAGACACTGCCTCACTGAACATTATACCCCATGAAGAACGGATAAATCATTATACAGGTGTATGGTGTGCACAGAAGGCCGAAGATGATACTGGAAAGAGCATATACAATGAAACAGTAAATCTAATTACTATGGAGGAGCCACAAGCAGCTTTGAAAGGCATGAAGAAGAGTAAAGCTACCGCAATACGTACAGAACTAATTAAATATTGAGGCTTTTCACTAGATAAAAGGCTTTTACAATAGATAAATGAATGTTGGAGAAACTGCAAGGTTTTAAACCCTTTATAAACAGCAGAAGTAATCTCTCTTTTTCAAATAAAGGAAATGCAATGACTGTAAAAACTATCGTGGCGTCAGTCCTCTAAACACTAGCTACAAACCAGAACAAAAATAATCAACAACCACATGAAGAATACCACAGAAGCTATTATTTCTGAGGAACAAAATGAAATTAGATCAGGTCATTAATGCACAGATGATGTGTTTGTAATTATGAATATTAATATTTCAGGAAAACACGGATAATCTAATACAGAAACCCTTATGGTCTTTACATTCCTCTTGCGTGGGTGGTGTCTTTTCGTAACAGAAAGTAGATCTCATTGACAGGTTATGTTCACAGCCGTGAAGCTTGGAATGAAGGAACATAGAGTATGGGATCTCGTAGAAATCGATACTGGGCCCGCTCTTGTTCGTAATCCACATTAACGATCTTCCAAAGAGTGCTTCAGAAACTATTATGTGCCCTGATGATACTAGCACGCTATTCAAAGGTACAAACAATGATAACATTACATGTGCAGTAAAGTTCGTGTATGTGTGATTCAAGTGCAGGCAGATTCCCTCAAACAACTATTCACTCCAAAATCGCGTAATATGAAGTCCTATAGCGCATTAGGAGACATAACTCACGTGATAACTGAACAGACCTCAACCAAAACGGTCTTGCTGTGCTGGTGATGCGAACGGCTGAAAGCAAGAGAAAACTACAGCCGTAATTTCTTGCGAGGGCATGCACCTCTAGTGTATGGTTAAATGATGATGGCACCCTTTGGGTAAAACATTCCGGAGGTAAAATAGTCCCCAATTAGGCTCTCTGGGCGGGGACTACTAACGAGAAACAAAATAGGCGTTCTGCGGATCAGTGTGTGGAATGTTAGAGCCCTTAGTCGCGCAGGCAGGTCAGAAAATTTGAAAAGAGAAGTAGATAAGTTAAAATTAGATATAGTATGAATTAATGAAGTTTGGTGGCAGGAGGAACAAGACTTCTGGTCAGGTGAATACAGCATTATAAATACAAAATCAAATAGGGATAATGCAGGAGTGGGTTTAATAATGCATAAGAAAACAAGAATTCGGTAATCTATTACAACCTCCCCCACGAGAGGTTCCTGAAGAGATACAAGAAGAAACGCAGAAGGTTGCACATTTGCCACGTGTTGGGCCAATATCTGCTAAACTCAGCATAATTCTCCGCAAACATAACATTAAAAGCGTGTTCCATCCACCCACCAAGATTCAGGCTCTGCTAGGGAGTGTGAAGGATGACCTGCGTCCACAGAAACCGGCGTTTACCACGTACCATGTGAATGTGGGATGGAATACATCGGCCAGACGACCAGGACCGTTGACATCAGGCATGCCAGACTAAGACAGGCAACCAAGTCAGCGATTGCCAAACATTGTTTGAAACTCAATCGTTCTATGAAGTATAATGATGCCAAGATTTTAACACAAATTTCGAGACTCTGGGACAGCATCATCAAAGAATCTATTGAAATTAAGGTTGTAGAGAATCTCATTAACCGGAACACAGGTTTCCAGCTGAGCTCTGCTTGGAACCCAGCACTCGATCTTCTGAAGACGCAACGTACCAGACTCCAAGGGACACAAGTATAGAGATGGAATTAGAGAGAACAGCCCAGTACATGTAACAAAGGACGTACGTGAAATGGCACCTCAGACAACAGACACAGTAACTGAGGACGTTCTCCCGAGTCTCGAACGACAATTTGAACACAGTCGGCATGAAAATAACATTACAGCCGCTCCTGGGAGGGCAAGAACTTCGGACGGAACGCTTAACACGACACAATACGGTAACAGAAAGTCCTAATTCACAGAAGGACTCAAATGACAACAATCTAGGACAGCTTGGACGCAATTCAGAGCTTAATTCAGCTACACTGTCAACGGATAATAACCACAAAGTACGCGCACAGCGTGCGGAACAGCCGCGGCTAGAAGGAAACGCTACAGCCGTTGCTATTGGTCGCCGCACACCACGGACAGAGCGCCAGACGCGGCGCGGACCGCAGAGGGAACGCCTAGCACAACGTAGGCATTAATACCGGACTCGTTCCACCCTGGAATCAGTATCAGACAGCACCTGAAGAATATTTCAAGTCACGCAGTTGAAATACCGTGCAGGAAAGCCGCGAATAACCGGCAGGAACCCGATTTATCAACATGACAACGCCTCAGCGGGAAAGCTTGAAGAATTACTATAAAGAGCATAGTGAACGCATTATTGAAGCCAAGATAGACACAAAGACCACACCCTCCACAGGAGTACAAGTTTATATGCCAACTAGCTCCGCAGATGAAAAATTTGAGGAAATGTATGATGAGATAAAAAAATCATTCATATAGTTAAGGGACACGAAAATTTAATAGTGACAGAGAACTGTAGTTCGATAGTAGCAAAATGAAGAGAAGGAAAAATAGCAAGTAAATATGGCCTGGGGAAAGGAATGAAAGCCGGAGCCGTCTGGTGGAATTTTGCACAGAGCATAATTTAATCATCGCTAACATTTTGTTTAAGAATAATGAAAGAAGGTTCTATGTATGGAAGAGACCTGGAGACATCAGAAAGTTTCAGACTGATTATATAATTGTAAGCAGAGATTTCGGGACTAGATTTTAAATTGTAAGTCATTTCCAGGGTCAGACGTGGACTCTGACCACAATTTATTGGTTATGAACTGAAGATTAAAACTGAAGAAATTGTAAGTAGGTAGGAAATTAAGAAGATGGGCCCCTGATAAGTTGAAAGACCCAGAGGTTGTCGAGAGTTTCGGAGGAACCATTGGGCAACAACTGACAAGAGCAGGGGAAACGAATGCAGTGGAAGACGGACGGGTAGCTTTTAGATATGAAATAGTGAAGACAGCAGTTGATCAGATAGACAAATAAATAAGGTCTACTAGAAATCTTTAGAGATCGTAGGAAATATTGAATTAAACTGATGAAAGGACAAAATATAAAAATGCAGTAAATGAAGCAGGCGAAAGGGAACACGGACGTCTAAAAAGTGAGATTAACAGGAACTGCAAAATGGCTAAGCAGGAATGGGTAGAGGGCAAATGTAAGAATTGAGGAGCATGTATCACTAGGGGGAAGATACGTACCGCTTACAGGAAGAGGCCTTTAGAGAAAAGAGAAGCAACCGTATGAATATCAAGAGCTCAGACGGAAAACCAGCACTAAGCAAAGAAGAGAAAGTTGAAAGGTGGAAGGAGTAAATCGGGGGTCTATGCAAGGCAGATATACTTGAGGGCAATATTATAGAAATGGAAGAGGACGTAGATGAAGATGACAATGGAGATATGATAGTGCGAGACGTATTTGACAGAGCACTGAAAGACTTAAGACGAAACAAGACCCCGGGAGTAGACGACATCCCGTAAGAATTACTGATAGCCAAGCCAGGTTTGACAAAACTCTTCCACCTCGTATGGAAGATGTTTGAGACAGGCCAAATACCCACAGACTTCAAAAAGAATATAATTACTTCCGATTCCAAAGAAAGCAGGTGCTGACAGGTGTGAATGTTTACCTATCGGTTTATTAAAAGGTTGCAGAATGCTAACACCATTTCCTTACGGAAGAATGGAAAAAGTGCTAGAAGCCGATCTCGGTTAGATGAGTTTGCATTCCGGGGAAATAAAGGAACACGTGAGGCAATATTGACGCTATGACTTCTCTTAGAAGATAGGTTAAGGGAAGGCAAACCTACGTTTATAGCGTTTGTAGACTTACAGATAGCATTTCATTTGTTAACTAGAATACCCCGTTCAAAATTCTGAAGGTAGTGGGAATTAAATACAGGGAGCGAAAGGCTATTTACAACTTGTACAGAAACCAGATAGCAGTTATAAAAGTCAAGGGGGCCGAAAGGGAGGCAGTGCTTGAGATGGGAGAGAAAGAAGGTTGTCGCCTATCCCCGATGTTATTCAGCCTGTACATTAAGCAAGCTGAGAAGGAAACCATGTTGAGAAGAAATTAAAGTCCAGGGTGAAGAAATAAAAACTGTGAGGTTTGCCGATGACAATGTAATTCTGTCAGAGACAGCAAAGGACTTGGAAGAGTAGTTGAACGAAATGGACGGTTGCATGAAAGGGAGATATAAGATGAACATCAACAAAAGTAAAACAAGGATAATGCAAAATAGTTTAATTAAATCAGGTGATGCAGAGGGAGTTAGATTAGGAAACGAGAGGCTTCAAGTAGAAGATGAGCTTTGCTATTTGGGCAGCAAAATTACTGATGATGGTAGAAGTAGAGAAGACATAAAATAGTAGAGAGGATATATAATATAGACTGACAATAGCAAGAATAGCGGTTCTGAAGAAGAGATGTTTGTTGGGATAGAAAATAGGCTAAAATGTTAGGAAGTCTTTCCTGAAAGTGTGGAAGTAAAACACGTCCGATAAACGGTGTAGACGAGAAAAGAATAGAACCTTTTGAAATGTGGGCTACAGAAGAATGCTGAAGATTAGATGGGTAGATGACGTAACTAACGACAAGGTACTGAACAGAATTGGAGAGAAAAAATTGTGGCACAGACTGGCTAGAAGAAGGGGTAGGTTGATAGGAAACTTTTTGAGACATCAAGGGACCACCAGTTTAGTAGTGGAGGGAAGTGTGGGGCTAAAAATCATAGAGGGAGAACAAGAGAAGAACACAGTAATCTGATTTAGAAGGATGTAGGTTGCAGTAGTTATTGGGAGATGAAGAGGCTTGCACGTGAAGAGCTGCATCAATCAATCTTCTGACTGAAGACCACAACCATCACACGATAACCTAATACTAAGGATTCAGTTATTCATAAACAATGTACGTACGCTTTACACGCTCTCGTACTACAAACAGAACGTAGGTCCATTGGAATAAAAGAAAATAAAGTAGCATGTCTTATTCACAAGGAGCGTCTTTTCGTGCGTTATTTTTAATAATTGTTACATAAACTGCATAAGCTGCACCAATATCAAATGACTTGCGTTTTTAGTAATGGTCCAGTGAATATTAAATTAATTAGCTAATAAATCAAGTAAAGAACTATACATATGACGCATTGGAAAATAGGGCAAGGTTACATATACAACTTGCTGCATTCAACATGAAAGCAAGTGTGGAGGAATCGGCATACTGACACAGTTTTGTAATTGCCTACAATTAAAATATGCTACAATTTAGTTAGCGATATGAGACAACCAGATTCCATAACTGACTCCCTCAACTACCATCTGACATTCTGAGTACATGCCGCTTTCGACAAAAGCTCAAACCATCATTGCCAAAAGTAGCTACAAATGTATGTCAGAGTGCGGAATTTTAAAGGTGGACGTAATCACATTAAATAATTTTTATATATGGTACTTAGTTGGTTTTTATGGCGACTCTGTTGTCTTCTTCTCCGTATTGTAACTGTACGAAGAAATTTAGAATTTTCCGTTCTGTATGATTTTTTGGGTCACTTTAGCTACGAAGTAATAATATATCGTTCCTTTATGCTTCTGTATTTTAGAATTCTTAGACGACTGCTTCAAAAATAATATAGAACTGCTACGTTAATAAGACATTCACCTGCTCAAATGAGCTACAAATTTCTAACTGTTCGTTACGCCTACACAAAACATCAACAATCTTCTCAAGACTCTCTTAGAATAACAGCTCTTCCTGTTTAGCGAGAAAGTTCAATGAGTACATTTTTAGGCAAAGATTCTAATTATACACATCATTGGTATAGACTCTGTTTACATTGACTGATAAACATCGTCTAGATAAATTTAGAGAAAATTTAGTAGAAAATACATTTACATACACTCCTGGAAATTGAAATAAGAACACCGTGAATTCATTGTCCCAGGAAGGGGAAACTTTATTGACACATTCCTGGGGTCAGATACATCACATGATCACACTGACAGAACCACAGGCACGTAGACACAGGCAACAGAGCATGCACAATGTCGGCACTAGTACAGTGTATATCCACCTTTCGCAGCAATGCAGGCTGCTATTCTCCCATGGAGACGATCGTAGAGATGCTGGATGTAGTCCTGTGGAACGGCTTGCCATGCCATTTCCACCTGGCGCCTCAGTTGGACCAGCGTTCGTGTTGGACGTGCAGACCGCGTGAGACGACGCTTCATCCAGTCCCAAACATGCTCAATGGGGGACAGATCCGGAGATCTTGCTGGCCAGGGTAGTTGACTTACACCTTCTAGAGCACGTTGGGTGGCACGGGATACATGCGGACGTGCATTGTCCTGTTGGAACAGCAAGTTCCCTTGCCGGTCTAGGAATGGTAGAACGATGGGTTCGATGACGGTTTGGATGTACCGTGCACTATTCAGTGTCCCCTCGACGATCACCAGTGCTGTACGGCCAGTGTAGGAGATCGCTTCCCACACCATGATGCCGGGTGTTGGCCCTGTGTGCCTCGGTCGTATGCAGTCCTGATTGTGGCGCTCACCTGCACGGCGCCAAACACGCATACGACCATCATTGGCACCAAGGCAGAAGCGACTCTCATCGCTGAAGACGACACGTCTCCATTCGTCCCTCCATTCACGCCTGTCGCGACACCACTGGAGGCGGGCTGCACGATGTTGGGGCGTGAGCGGAAGACGGCCTAACGGTGTACGGGACCGTAGCCCAGCTTCATGGAGACGGTTGCGAATGGTCCTCGCCGATACCCCAGGAGCAACAGTGTCCCTAATTTGCTGGGAAGTGGCGGTGAGGTCCCCTACGGCACTGCGTAGGATCCTACGGTCTTGGCGTGCATCCGTGCGTCGCTGCGGTCCGGTCCCAGGTCGACGGGCACGTGCACCTTCCGCCGACCACTGGCGACAACATCGATGTACTGTGGAGACCTCACGCCCCACGTGTTGAGCAATTCGGCGGTACGTCCACCCGGCCTCCCACATGCCCACTGTACGCCCTCGCTCAAAGTCCGTCAACTGCACATACGGTTCACGTCCACGCTGTCGCGGCATGCTACCAGTGTTAAAGACTGCGATGGAGCTCCATATGCAAACTGGCTGACACTGACGGCGGCGGTGCACAAATGCTGCGCAGCTAGCGCCATTCGACGGCCAACACCGCGGTTCCTGGTGTGTCCGCTGTGCCATGCGTGTGATCATTGCTTGTACAGCCCTCTCGCAGTGTCCGGAGCCAGTATGGTGGGTCTGACACACCGGTGTCAATGTGTTCTTTTTTCCATTTCGAGGAGTGTAGTTTCGTATCACATACATTTAAAATAATTCTGACCACATAGAAGGTAAACTCAAATACGACATTTTCGTACAAATAATTTTGTGAGAGGTTATTGTCTTACGAATTAAATTACTGATACCAATTGGTGTCAGAGAGTTCATAATGTGCTTTAGGCTTAATAACATTACAGCAGTAGTTACTACTCCTTTCGTTTACTGTTTCTTAATTTTTAAAGAGTTGTCTAATAGTGTTCATGCATTTCTGTCAGTGTAAGTTCTGTTGTTATTGTAGCACAATTATCATTCAAATGACAATGCTCCCTCTTCACTGTCGTGATCACCCTGATTAATTTGTGTTTCTGATAGGGCGTTCATATGATTTATTACTTGGTTTCACGCTTATCGGTCGTAACCGTCTACCCTACACGTTCCGGAGTCCGCCATCTTCGCTACGTTCAACACTGCTGATATTCCAACCGTCATGTTCCCTTTCCCACTACTCTGGAGAAGCCCAGACGACGGCCGAAGCAAACCTACCTGCATGCTCGTCGGCCGGTGACAGCTCCATCCCCTGACAGGCCCCTCTCATGTTTACAGAACACTCGTTGTTACAGTTCGACAACTAGTGTCTTCTTACTCCACCATTGTCCTCAAAATGGGATAGATGTTGATAACAAATATCATCACAGAATAATTGTGTAATAAGACATCATTCAAGATTTATGTGTTTGAACACCAAGCATGTCTCTAATTACTTAATTTTTAATAATGAACACTTCCTCCCTCAGCATGATATGTTATTCACAAGCAGGTGGATGGATGGATAAACGAAAAACAGGCTAACTAACTATATCCTATATCCCTAAATCTGATAGTTACTTCAGAAGCAAAACAGGTTATCAACAAGCTCCTTTTTTTAGCTCAAGCACTCATCACTTACTTCGAAACTTAAAAAGCTGCCCAAATATCTCATTCTTGTTGGTGTAGTACACTTAGGGATGATCTCATCTATTCAGAATATTAAGCTTAACATGCTTGGTGTTAGTCTTTTGTTGGAAACCAGTTAACAAATATAATAAGAACGTTATTTACAAATTTCTGTATTTGCCTTTGCTCTATTTGATTTCAGCATATATTTTGGTATGGAAATGGATCTGGTATCTTTCTGGAAATAAAAAAAGCACTTTTGTATTATAGAGCTTTATTGCTTAATTGCTTTCACAACACAGAACATAGTACACACACCTAATATGTGGCACCTGTACAGAATAAAGTAGCTTTACCATCAAGACCAGTTCTCGTGCCACGTCGTCCAATTGAATGTTGTGTTACTAATTGGGGAACTTGCTACATCCAGCCATTTTTTGTGCTTCCGCCTGAAACAGCATTAATAGAGAGATTTTTCAGACTGTGAATGTGTAAAATAAGTATTTAGATCTACAAAATTTCCATATAAAATTTTCAATCTGTTTGTCCTGCCGTAGACCAAGCTCTTGTGTGCCAGCAGGTAAGATACATCTTTATACTTTATAGTTAAGGAATAGATTCTAGGATGTGAACTCATAAGCCTGCTGAAAATATACCAAATTATTTTTTTAGCTAAAACAAAAAAAATTATAGCTCTACATGATCTCAGTTGAGCACAGCATAATTGGTCTAATGAGATTACAGTTTATTCATTACCTTAGAAATACTCGTATATTTGTTTACAAGTCAACATTTTGGTAGTGTTTAGTGCAGATAATCTTTAATTAGAAGAAAATTTTTACAAACATATTAGCATTGGGCCAGCATGGACTGTGAAACGGCTACTCCTGTTTACACGATCTGCTGTGTGTGTTACAACGACTGAGGGACAGAGATAGAAAATTCATAGCAAGATGAAATATCAACTTCATTCCAAGTGGGTTGGAAGAACGTATGGCGACAGGGTCAGAGAGGCAGCACGAAGAGAATGATCTCCCCCATACCAAAAAGCACAGATTCCGGAAACATCGGTCGTGCTAAACCCAAATCGTGCTTTTCGCAAGCCGGCCAGTGTGGCCGTGCGGTTCTAGGCGCTTCAGTCTGGAACCGCGTGACCGCTACGGTCGCAGGTTCGAATCCTGCCTCGGGCATGGATGTGTGTGATGTCCTTAGGTTAGTTAGGTTTAAGTAGTTCTAAGTTCTAGGGGACTGATGACCACAGATGTTAAATCCCATAGTGCTCAGAGCCATTTGAACCTTTTTTTTTGCAAATGGCATCCTGAATGTCATGGAGCTTGCCAGTCAGATAGATGCACTGCTTCTTGACTTCCGGAGGCATTCGACTCAGTACCACACTGCTGTTTATAATTGAAAGTATTATCATATGGGCAGTATTAATAGAAATCAAGACTTCAGCGGCTTACAGGAATTGAAATATACTGAGGTGACTAAAGTCATGGGATACCTCCTAATATCGCGTTGGACCCCCTTTTTCCCTGCGTAGCGCTACAGCACGACGTGGAATGGACTCAAGAAGACGTTGGAAGTCCCCTACAGAAATACTGAATCGCGCTGCCTCTATAGCCGTCCATAATTGAGGAAGTATTGTCGGTGAAGGATTTTGTGCACGAACTGACCTATCGATTATATCCCACAAATGGGATTCACGTCGGGCAATCTACGTGGCAAGATCATTCGCTCGCGTTGTCCAGAATGCTCTTCAAATCAATCACGAACAATTGTGGCCTGGTGACATGGCCCATTGTCATCCATAATTGAAGTCCATGAATGTCTCAGAGTAGCTGAACATAACCATGTCCAGTTAATGATCAGTTCAGTTGGACCAGAGGACCAGTCCATTCCATGTAAACATTGCCCACACCAATACGGAGCCACCACCAGTTTGCATACTGTATTGTTGACAACCTAGGTTCATGGGGACTGCGCCATACTCAAACCCTACCATCAGCTCTTACCAACTGAAATCGGGACTCATCTGGCTAGGCCACTGCCTTCCATTCGTCTAGAGTCTAACCAATACAGTCACAAGGTACGGTTCATGCGTCTCTGAGTGAACCAAAGTGACGTTGTTCGGACATGGAGGAGATACAGGGAGACAGGAACTGTCGATGACATACCTCGCTCAGGCTGCCCAAGGGCTACTACTGCAGTGGATCACTACCTACGGACCTTGCCTGGAAGGAACCCTGACAACAACGCCACCATGTTGAAAAAATGTTTTTCGTGCAGCCACAGGACGTCGTGTTACGACTCAAACTGTGCACAATAGGCTCCATGATGCGCAACTTCACTACCGACGTCCATAGCGTGGTCCATCTTTGCATCCACTGCAACATGCAGCGCGGTACGGATGGGACCGACAACTTGCCAAATGGACCACTTAGGATTGGCATCACGTTCTCTTTACCGATGAGTGTCGCATATGCCTTCAACCACACAATCGTCGGAGACGTGTTTCGAGGCAACCCGGTCAGGCTGAACGCCTTAGACACACTGCCCGGCGAGTGCAGAAAGGTGGAGGTTCCCCGCTGTTTTGGGGTGGCATTATATGGGGCTGACGTACGCCGCAGATGGACGTGGAAGGCGCCGTAACGACTGTACGATACTTGAATGCCATCCTCCGACCGATAGTGCAACCATATCGGCAGCATACTGGCGAGGCATTCGTCTTCATGGACGACAATTCGCGCCCTCATCGTGCACATCTTGCGAATGACTTCCTTCAGTATAACGACATCGCTCGACTAGAGTAGCCAGCATGTTCTCCAGACATGAACCCTATCGGACATGCCTGGGATAGATTGAAAAGGGCTGTTTATGGACGACGTGACTCACCAACCATTCTGAGGGATCTACGCCGAATCGCGTTGAGTGGGACAATCTGGAGCAACAGTGCCTTTATGAACTTGTGGATAGTATGCCACGACGAATCCAGGCATACATCAATCCAAGAGGACGTGCTACTGGGTACCGGTGTGTACAGAAATCTGGACCACCACCTCTGAAGGCCTCGCTGTATGGTGGTAAAACATGCAATGTGTGGTTTTCATGAGCAATAAAAAGAGCGGAAATGATGTTTATGCTGATCTCTATTCCAATTCTCTGTACACGTTCGGGAACCCTCGGAACCAAGGTGACGCAAATCTTTTTTTGATGTGTGTATTACAAGCATCTCGTACTGAAGTCCATGCTAAATTTCGAGCTTCTGTAAAAGATCGTCAATCTTGAGGACGTTGTATATTAATGACCGTGCATGCAATATTAACTGTAACGCCACTCGTTTTGTATATTTTCATTTATCTACAGAATGTATCGTAATTAGTAGCAAACCTGACGTGGTTTAAAATATACAATAGCAATACCAAGCATTACATTAAACACGCGATCGTGAACAAGTAATTTGTGAGGTAGTTGAGATTGTGTGCTTGCGAGCCGCTACTGACTACAGAATGGAGTATTGTTCCAGTTAGAATAAACGTATTTTATGAGTAAACTTTTCGATTATGTTCCCATCTAACTAAGCTCACTTTTCACCCATGGCCTACATTAATAAGTATTACTTTGTTACTTCAGCATGTTGTGCGTTAAAACTTTCTGTACACTTGTACCTCTTAAGTAGATATTCTACGTGTTGACTTCGTATTTGGTTGCAATACTGCACTCGTCTTTATAGTGATTTACGAATTATTCAACACCCCCGGAACGTCTTGTAAATCTGGACGATACTCTACAATTCGCTGTTCCAGTTCTGAAATCACCCCAGACAGGAAAGAACTTTCGTGAGGTGAACTTGGAAGCAAAGGCACAGGTCGTGATCGACCTACCCATCTTGAACCATAGTGGCAACTTAGATGTCGTCTCACACCAACCGTAAAACAGTGCCGGTGCCCAATCATGCATCTATCACATTCCCCAACCATAAGCGACGGCTGAAATTTGAGCCCAATAAGATAAGGGTTTAATCGAAAAGTTAATATTTCAAATACATCTGTCAGTGGCTGGCCTTTCCATACTTTCGCAGTTATCTAGCAAACGGCTTATTTGCAGACCCGAATTTACTGGAAACTTTTGGCTTATATTATCGAATACGTTAAATAGTGTCAGTTTTCGCTATTAATTATGATACACCCTGTATAATTAAATACTATCTGAAAGAAACTGCACAAATATTTAATCTGATCTTGTGGGAATTAGTAACTTGCTTTAAATGTCCAAAAATGCCAGATTTTGCATTTCACAAAATGTGAAAACGTATTATTCTACTTATGTAGGACAGACATGCTGAACAGGGGGCGATCTGCAGATTGTATATTTTGAAGAAATACTTCAGAGCCAAGATCTCATCTAAATATTTATTTTGACTTGATGACCGCTTTCAATAGTACTTTGCTGTCATCTTTGGGTCTCATCTTTTTCAAAAATATGTCACATATTTTGACAATATTGAAAATGTAAATAGTTCGGAAATTCGAGCTCTACATTTTAATTGGTTGTGATCTACCTACTAGCAGAGCTTGCATTTCTAAACTATTTAAATTTTTAACACTGTCAAAATACATGGCATAATTTTGAAAAAGATGAGATCCGGAGATGATAGCAAAATACGTTGGAAACCGGTCATCAATTCAAAATAAATATTTAAATGCGATCTTGGCTCTGAAGTATTTTTTCAAATATTAGTATTATGCTACGGCCGAAATGCCAGTGACTCAGTAATGAATTCGGTCAACTCATACCAATACCTGCGTCTAACAGTTTGTAAGGTTGTTAAATGAAATGGTCACATAGATTCAGTCAAAGGTAAAGCATGTGATAGGCTTCGTTTCGTTGGTAGGATAATGGGAAAATTCAGGTGACAGCTTGCACAACACTAGCATGTTGCTCAAGTGTGTGTGATACATCGCAAATTCGAGTAACCAGAGAAATGCAACAATACAGTGAAGGACCGCACAAACGGTCACAGATTCTTTTTTTACCCACGGAAGAGCGTCATTGAGATGCTGTAAACCCTCAAATGGCAGACACATGAAGATAGATACTAACTACCCCGCGATAGCCCACTTGCCAAAAGTCAAGAACCATTGTCGGTTGAGGAATCTAGGAATACGCCACAATCCTATACCACTCACTCGCACAGTGATCGCGAAGAGGAGAGTAAACTAAATACAGCGCACACAGAGGTATTTTAGCAAGCATTCATCACCCACCCGACATGCTAATTCAACAGGAAGAACTTTAATATGCGGTACAGTAGGAACTGTTCTCCTTCATGAATTACACAGTCGTTTGCAGTGTGTAGATATAGATGGTCTGGCGTATGTTCCCTTGGCACCCCCTCAATTCCTTCTCTCGTCATTAAAAAAATGGTTACTTACAATACATTTGGTATCACCTCACTGAGACATTGCACATCTCCACACGTACATTTTCTTCGTTAATCGTGATGGTACCCTCCAAAATGGGAGAGAGACTCGTCACCAGCTCTAATCGTGAAACAATATTTGGCAGAACAGTGCTAAAAGTTTAGTTACTTCCATGGTACCTCACACTTTCCAGTTCACAGCAAAACCCATTTCCACTAACCACGTGCGGCACTAGGATAAATTATTTTATACTTTTTAGTCCGATTTAAAAACGTGTTATATTAAAAGTTTACTTTCATTTAAACAATTATTTTCTGTTTCCTATCGACAGAAAATGCCTCAGAGGGAAAGAGTCTTTGCTGAGTGATGGGCTTAGCTCTGTTTTAACTGGCCATTATACAGACTCGAAAACAACTTTAGCTTCTGATAAAATAATATTCGAGGCAATGGTAAGATACAACTGTTTTTCGCATTTTATGCAGAAGCCATTTGGTTATTTTCTTGTGTTTCACTTTGTGAACAGGAATTAGCTTCACTTTCATTTCCATTCTTTGTCACTTTAAATTGCTGTTTACTATACTGCACCATTAAAAGAAGAAAAGCAAATGCCTTTGATCAATATTATCCAAGATCCTCTGTGTAATGCAGAACTGACTAAAAGGTTTCACAAGATGGTTCAAATGGCTCTAAGCGCTATGGGACTTAAAGATATCACAAGAGACGGTCCCGCTAATATAAAAGGAAGCAGGAGTATCGTCAAGTAGACAAACAGAATGGGTAGATCAGGAGAGCTCAATGACTTGAAAAGTGGACTAGTCACAGGATGTCACCTGAGTAACAAATCCATCAGGGTCATTTTAATCTCTCTAAGTTCCCCGAGTCTATGTATTTGTGAAGCAGAAATAAGAAGGAACAACCACAGCTTAACCAAAACAAGACAGACTTCCTGTACAGGAGGACAGGCATCGTCGAGCAATGCGGAGGTCAGTTGTGAAGAATCTCATGAAATCAGCGGAAGGAATCACTCGCGATTTTCAAAATGCCACTGCAGTCCAGCTAGCACAGTAACTGTCTGCAGAGAGTTCGGAATAATACGAATACATTTTACACCATTGTGTAGTACTGCATAGAGTAGAGGACCAGTTCGGAGACTATGATTGCTTGTATCAGCATGACAACGCACCCCGTCATGAAGCAGCATGTGTGAGACAGTGGTTTCTTGACAATAACATTTCTGAAATAGGACTGGTCTGCAAAAATTGCCGACCTTAACCCAATGGAACACCGCTGGGATGAGTTAGAACGTCGACATCATTCCAGACCTCCTCTGGCTTCGGCTCTTGAGCAAGAATGGGTTGCCATAACTCTGCAGACATTCAGACACCTCACTGAAACCCTATCAGAGTTCAAATCGTCATAAAGGTGAAGGATGGACGCTGTATCAGTGACCACTAACAGATGTGCAGAAACTTCTGATCGTATAGAATATGATAGATCATCATTGATACCTCTTATAAATGTTATATGTGAGTGCAGACTTTCTCGGCGAATTTCATATATGAAGTCTTCACGGGTTGTCAGCCGAGTAGCGTCGTCGTCTCGTAGCTACGTTTCTATGGAATGCGTCTCCATCATCTTCAGGCGAGGTTGATGGAGACGCATTCCATTGAAACGTTGCTACGAGACGACGACGCTACTCGGCTGACAAACCGTGAAGACTTCATATATGCTCTTATAAATGTGTCACAGACTTTTGAACGTCCAAGGAGCAGTGAAGAAAGTGAAATAAAATTGCTGAAGAGTAATAAAAGTGCAAGGGGAACACATACGACTGTTGCAATTCGCAGGCGACATGAGCCTCGTGAGTGGGTGTAGGCAAGGTTTAGGAGAACTGTTGAAAGTTAGGGACAGCGTGTTATGATAATCCAACATCTTATGTAACTTTTTAGATTTTTTTAGATTTCGGTCATGGAGGTGCTTATTTTGTGATGTATAGTATACGAGTCAAGTTTCTGAATATTTACACAATGTTTTATAATCTTCTGTACATATAGTTAGCTGATTTTGTATATCGGTATTTAAATAGGTCTTAATGTTCCTATAAATGCCATAACAAAATCTAAACTACGACTTTGTTTTCAACTTTATTTTTTAAAGTCGAAATATTGTCGTTTATGAAAAACGTAACTTAAGTTTTGATTAATTTAACAACATACATTGAGCTGATTTTATGACAACTTAGCATCTTCATTTCTGAAAAAAAACTTATTTACTTATCAGTCTAGGAAATATCTTTTATCCTCATAATTATCTGAAAATATTTTCGTGTGTGAAAGACAGTAACTAATATCGATTTATACTTACCTTTAAAAGCGAAAATGTGTAACTTTTATTTTGAATCATTCATTTTAGTTCTGGAAGCTTTGAGAACACTATTTGTTTGCTATATACAGTAACTTGCAGTCTAAGCCACTACCAATTGCTTATCTAGTCCGTTCACATATGCTGTACACTGCAGACTCTTTAATTTGGTTGTGATATAACAAAGACTTATAACGCACTAAGTTTTTATTACGAAATATGTGACTTCATTTCATACGAAAAATGTTAATGATGTGTTTACTGGATGTAAAGATAAGAAAATAAAAGGTGAATATGTCAAAATTAAAGCGTTACAGTTCAGTGCGTCGGAAAAAACAACCCTGGATCGTTATAAATTTTTATGAAGGTTATCCTCGAAGCAAGAACCGTGGACACTGACGCCAACTCCAAGCTAAGTAAAAGATATATTTTCGTTATAAAGTTTTCCTTTTAACTGCTACTTACAAACATTGCTGTAGCAGTGGTACACACTGATGTGCAACAATCTTGGACTAATATACTTTCACACAGTGTTAAGGTGTACTTTATAGTGTGTAACACAAAACGTGACTTAAGAAAAAAGAAAGCAAAGAGGAGTGTTGAAGTTTAGTAAAAAGGTGAAAAATGACCCGCTTAACAGGAAAGTAGTAACAGCATAGTAATGGAAGACGTGAGAGGATTCTCCTGTCTAGAAAGGAAGATTATGCAGGCTGACAGAAGTAATAAAGACATCAGAGATAGGCAAAGGAAAAGAAAACTTTGTTCACTAAATGAGTTCTACTGTAATCAGGTATTGGTCTGATCCTGTCCTGCTAACAAACACACTAAAATACTTCATAATAATGCTCGACTGACAACTGAGACAAATCCCAACTGCTAACCACCCAACAGCCACCATAGACTGTAACTTCTAACTGAACGAAAATGAAAATTGCATCCCTCCACTATCTTCCACATTATTCTTCATTATTATTAGTTTCCTTTTAGTTTTTGATTTTAATTAACAATGAAGAGAGGCAAAAGTTTAATTTTATTTGATACCACTAATGAAAATTTTTTATTAATTTTAAAAAGAAGTAAACGTTTCATCTGCTAATATATTCTTTCGGCTTTATGGTGTTTTAATCATTTTGGCTGAAGAACAGGATGTTTCTACTGCTGACAACCCACCACCCCGTCCAAATGGAGTGAAGGGGTTGAAACAACTACAAAGAAGAAAAAAATCAGAAAATTGGTAGGTGCCTCGCATGTACAATAACGCTCAACGCATTTTCATGCAGCCCTAAGTTAGGAAAATCCCACAATATTATTTTTAAATGATAGATGGGTTGTCTATGTATTTGTATTGTTTATTCATTCAGTATATTGAGCGAACAGTAAAGGAAACGAAAGAAAAATTCGGAGTAGGTATTAAAATCCATGGAGAAGAAATAAAAACATTGAGGTTCGCCGATGACATTGTAATTCTGTCAGAGACAGCAAAGGATGTGGAAGAGCAGTTGAACGCAATGGACAGTGTCTTAAAAGGAGGATATAAGATGAACATCAACAAAAGCAATATGAGGATAATGCGATGTAGTCGAATTAAGTCGGATGATGCTGAGGGAATTAGATTAGAAAATAAGACACTTAAAGTAGTAAAGGAGTTTTTCTATTTGAGGAGCAAAATAACTGATGATGGTCGAAGTAGAGAGGATATAAAATATACACTGGCTATGGCAAGGAAAGCGTTTCTGAAGAGAAATTTGTTAACATCGAGTATAGATTTAAGTGAAGTCGTTTCTGAAAGTATTTGTATGGAGTGTAGCCATGTATGGAAGTGAAACATAGACGATAAATAGTTTGGACAAGATGAGAATAGAAGCTTTCGAAATGTGGTGCTACAGAAGAATGCTGAAGATTAGATGGGTAGATCACATAACTAATGAGGAGGTATTGAATAGAATTGGGGAGAAGAGAAATTTGTGGTACAACTTGACTAGAAGAAGGGATCGGTTGGTAGGACATATTCTCAGGCATCAAGGGATCACCAATTTAGTATTGGAGGGCAGTGTGGAGGGTAAAAATCGCAGAGGGAGACCAAGAGATGAATACACTAAACAGATTCAGAAGGATGTAGGTTGCAGTAAGTACTGGAAGATGAAGAAGCTTGCACAGGATAGAGTAGCATGGAGAGTTGCATGAAACAGTCTCTGGACTGAAGACCACAACAACAACAACACATAATTCCATGATTATGGAGTTCCCTCAGTGTTTCTTGGGCGTGACAGATGGTTGTTTGTTGATTGAGGGAGGGGACCAAACAGCAACGTCATCGGTCCCATGATCTAAAATGGCAGAAACCAAGGGAGAATACACGCAAACAGCACAGTCCAGTCAAGGGAATGGAAGGCGGGCAAACAAAAAAGAGCTAAAAGAAAAGTTAGGATAACAGGAAGATGAAAGAATGGGAGGGAGGTAGGAGGAAATGGTAAAAGCGTGGGTGCCCCAGAAACGCTACACACATTGAGGCACCAGCATTGCCACCGACCTGTTCCGATCCCCGCACCATACCATGATCGTGACAGAACGGGAACAACACGAAGGGAAGAAGACACTGGAGAAGGGAAAACAAAACGGCAACAAAGACAGACGAAGCATAGGGAAAACGGGAGGGGAAACGTGGCTGGTGAGGAGGCAAGGCAAAGGCCACCATAACCAACGCCAACGCTAATTGAGGGACCACAATTCCACAGGGGAATTCATGGACCTAAACCTGCGAGGACAAACCACTTAAACGAAGAAACCCGATGATTATCCGCTAACACCCGGAACAAGGAAGGTGAGAGGGCGTATTTAGTACAAAGGGCCAAAAGGCGAAGGTAGTCCAGCAAATTATTGAACATGGTGAGTTTGGGGGGGGGGGGGGACGCACTACGAAAGGGGGGGGGGGGGAGTGGCCCATTGCGGGGTAGAAAATCATGGTCCAACCTAGTATGGCCGATACGAAGTTGGGCTGACAGTGTTCATGAGTACGATATTCAGTTCTACAGTGAGTTTTGCAGCTGTCGTCCCCTTATTTAACGACACAGTCCTCTCTAATGACCATCCATCACGAATACTCAGTACACACTTTCGTTCACATTGTGATTTAGAGGATGTTTTTACACTTTCTCTGTATACGGATTAAATCTTCGATACAGTGCCTTTTGAAACACCAAACGCTTCGGGTACCTTTTTTACGGAAGTATCCGCCATACGAGCGCCAAACAATTTGCCGACGATCGAATGCACTGAGCTCTGACATAATACACTCCCAACTATAGATAACACTGTTCTGACCATGTCTGACATTTATATTCAGGACATTGCAAAGTGTCTTTCGTGGTCAAATACAACAGTGCAACCTGCAAGCTTGGCTAGCCTTTGTATTTATGTTCAGACACACATTTCTCGAGGTGTTTCCGTATTTTTTGTCCACGCTCTGTAGTTTCCATCAGAGCACTGAGCGGCTGACCTGTATGAGCTTGTAGAGGTAGAGGAAGGGCTCGGCGGAGGGGTAGGCGGGCGCGGCCTCTGGAGGGGCGCGCTTCCCCCAGCTGGGCGTGAACGTCAGCTGCGCAGAGCACAGCGCGCAGCACCCCGCCGCCACCAGCGCCGCCAACAGCACCGCCAGCACGCCCGCGCCTCGCATCCTGCGGCACGCAACCAGCGTCACACGTCAACACAGTGCGTCAGGCTGCGGGCTCACACTGCAACACAAGCCGTTTTTACGAAAACATAAAGTTACCTAAGTAATTTTTCGTTTGCTTGCGGGTACATGTCTGCAGTCCTGCTACACAATGGAATCCCTGCATCAAACTATGGTACCACGGTGCCAGAAGATCCAAAAAAAGTAGAGCAGCCCGTTGATAAAGCGGAGAATGGTGAAGCAATATATTTTCTGTTTTTCAATGGAAACGATTAGCGATGGGAAAAACCGACCAGTTAAAACCGATACCGGTATTTTAGTTCTGAATAACCGGTTGTTGTTGTGGTCTTCAGTCCAGAGACTGGTTTGATCCATCTCTCTATGCTACTCTATCTTGTGGAAGCTTCTTCATCTGTCAGTGCCTACTGCAACCTACATCCTTCTGAATCTGTTTACTGTATTCATCTCTTGGTCTCCCTCTACGATTTTTACCCTCCATGCTGCCCTCCAATATTAAATTGGTGATCCCTTGATGTCTCAGAATGTCCTACCAACCGATCCTTCCTTCTAGTCAAGTTGTGCCGCAAGTTTCTCTTCTCCCCAATTCTATTCAATACCTCCTCATTAGTTATGTGATCTACCCATCTAATCTTCAGCATTCTTCTGTAGCACCACATTTTGAAAGCTTCTATTCTCTTTCTGTCTAAACTATTTATCGTCCATGTTTCACTCCCGTACATGGCTACACTCCATACAAATACTTTCAGAAAAGACTTCTTGACACTTAAATCTATACTCGATGTTAACAAATTTCTCTTCTTCATAAACGCTCTCGTTGCCATTGCCAGTCTGCATCTTATATCCTCGCTACTTCGACCATCATCAGTTATTTTGTTCCCCCTAATCTAATACCCTCATCATCACCCGATTTAATTCGACTACATTCCATTATCCTCGTTTGGCTTTTGTTGATGTTCATAATAACCGGTATTTTTGTGGTCTCGGTTATAACAGGTGTAGCAGGTTGTGTTTTGTTTCTATTAACAACGTGGTAAAAAACCAAAATATCATTTAGTCATAGCAGCAGTACTAAAATTTTTGGTTTTTAAATAAAACTTTTTTTAAAGAACGAGTAATTTCATTCGTAAAACTTACAGTGTTTTAATATATCACATTATTATAGAAAATAGGAAAAGTGGTCAGTGCTATTTTAATAACAATGCCGGCAGCAACGAGCGAAAAACACATGGCATAAAAATCGATGCATCATTGATGAAACCATGTTGTGTGGCCTATTAGATGGTACATATGCTATACAGTGTGCACGAGTTGCCCCATTTCGTCTATACGGTAGTTTCTCGCTGTCGTCATTGGACATCAGATATATTAAAGAACAGTACCATTCGTAGACTGAAAACATTTTACCAAGTGCGGTATCAGTGAAGCACAACGCTTCATTTGCTTTAAAATATAAATATGGGAGGAGTCACAACAAACTTGCGACCTCATACAAGGAGAAAACTTTATACATTTACAATTTAAAATGAAAATGAAAAGTAGATGATGTGCTGCCTGTGACTACACAGTATGCCTTTATCTGCTTGTAATCCTTCAAAACGGACAAATTAACACAAAAAAGAGCCCACCCTTCAGCACTGACTATTCATAACGCCCAAACAGTGGTATTATCCTTTGTTACATCATGATTTTTTAGCAGGGTTTCAAAAAATTATAACCAGCAGGAGAATACTGGTGATGTTTCTTAGTATTCAATCACTCATCACTTTCGAGATTAGAAGCGAACAGTGGAGGCACTAAGTTTTTTATCTTTGCCCTTTTGATTTAACATTTTGATTCTTTGTATCTTGAAACTGAGAGAGTTGAATTTTTCTATCTTTGTTCAGTTTATTACAGAAAATAACAGGAATAAAAAACACCGACAATCGTTTATTTCTGAACCGGTTATTTTGAGCGGTTTTAACAGTCGGGTAAAACTGACGTTGAAAAAAAAAAACCAACACAACCGAAAACCGGTTGTTTCAGCAATAACCAGCGTCCCTAGAAACAATGCTGCGACAATCCTTAGTGATATTCCTGGCTGTGGCAGCAGTATTTTATTTTGCTAGAAACACGCCTTGATGCAACTTGATACACGTGACGTAGCATATGGTACAAAAGTGGAGTGAGGTACAAGGGACAGATGGTACAGTATGGACCAGTCCTGTGGGAGTGTACGCTAATTGTACTGAGGTTGCTTCTGATTGGTCAGCACGTTCGGGTGCTAGGCGCCAAAACGCCGAATTTCTCTTATTAATTATTTATATATCTTTCATTGTAATTAACCCAGTTTTTAGTATGTCCATCTCTCATTGTTACCCTACGTGTCTACTGTTTTTGTTTATTAAATTTCATTTGTTTTGAGAAACATAAGAGTAACGATATTGCAACCGAAGTGCTTCGGACACCTTCGGGTGGCTTTGATGCGCCTGGGAGACGAAGTAGTTTGGCTGCGCTAGTCACTCTGTTTCGGCGCTCTGAAATGTCGGACACGTATCTCAGTATCTTGCGTTACTTAGATGTGAATATGTAATAGCCACTTTGTTCGGGTGTTCAGAAATGGTCCAAATGGCTCTCAGCACTATGGGACTTAACATCTGAGGTCATCAGTCCCCTAGAACTTAGAACTACTTAAACCTATCTAACCTAAGGACGTCACACACATCGATGCCCGAGGCAGGATTCGAACTTGCGACCGTAGCGATGGCGCGGTTCCAGACTGAAGCGCCTAGAACCGTTCGGCTACACCGGCCGGCGTTTCGGGTGTTCTTCAGAGGCGGACATGTACTCTACATCCGTCGTAACTTAGTTGTGAATTTGTAATACTCAGTATTCTAGTGCATGTTGGAGGGCCGCATATATTTATCATATTTCGGAAGTAGGATAGATAAGTTACCATACAATTGAGAAAGCTATGTCGAGTGTTGTAAAAGACAGTGTAAATGTGTGAGTATTTAAATAATAACCAAACAGGATACATTCATGAGAAGTGTCGCGTACCGTCATTGTCAGTACTGCAGATCTTGCCCTCTGTAGATAGAGAAGCTAACCTGGGCAAGTGGCATCCCGCAAAATTCACAATCACAGCTTCAAACTGACAGTGTAGCTGCCTCCGCCGAAGAAGCCCGCACGACCGACGAGCTGTCTTCTGCGCTGGGGACACAACTAGAAGATGACAGGTTGGTGGAAAGAACGGTCAGAGACTATTACTCCATCTCTCCAGACCTCTCCAGCTTCCGGATCTGACTTCCAAGTGACACATAATTTATATCTTGTTGAGCTGATGGAAGTGTATGGCAACAATACACCATCCTATGACACAGTGGTAGGTAGCGCAGACGCTTCCACTTTGTTCACATAATTCTGAATGATGAAGAACGAAGTAGCAGACCACTTCTGTGCGAAGAAGCGGGAGCCGAAGTGGAAGAAGTGGCCATCGTGCTCGAAAATAGGCGTGTCACAATCGAAGCGACAGTGGAAAAAGTGACAGCCAGTCGTGGGTCAGTTGTCAACGTATTACACGACATGTTGAACGTGGCGAAGGTCACTACCCATTGACTTCTGTAACTGGTCACACCTGTTCATAATTTCCAGCGAACGGTGGCAGCCGGCCGGAGTGGCCGAGCGGTTCTAGGCGCTACAGTCTGAATCCGCGCGGCCGCTACGGTCGCAGGTTCGAATCCTGCCTCGGGCATGGATCTGTGTGCTGTCCTTAGGTTAGTTAGGTTTAAGTAGTTTTAAGTTCTAGGGGATTGATGACTTCAGCAGTTAAGTCCCATAGTGCTCAGAGCCATTTGAACCATTTGAACGGTGGCAGCAGCGGAAATGCAGCTGCGTCACGCCCATCCAGATGATTAAAGAACCGGCGTTTGAACCCACAAAGAACCACGGAGATAAGAGAAACTATTGTTCGTCCGGAGGCACGTAGATACTCATTTTTCACTCGCTCTGTGTGTATGTAGAACAGGAATGCAAATGACTACTAGTGGTACAGGGTAATCTCCGCTGTGCACCATGAGGTGCGTTGCAGAGTATGTGTGTAGATGTGGCTGTCTAATCACCATGGACGAGAGCTGGGTGTATCACAACGACCCGAGGCAAAGGAGCAAAATAAGCTATGGAAACATGAGCATTCATCAACGCCGAAAATAACGAAGACACAACCTTCATCAGGCAACATGATACTGACTCTTACACAGAGGTGTTAACAGGTTATGCTCATAAGGTGCACCCGATCGTAGGAGGGTACAACCGAAATCTCCCGACAAGGTCTCGGGAAGCTGTGTTGCAGAAAGGTATAGAAGGGGGTGTTTCTGCTCCACGACAACGCACCAGCTTATCTGCACAGGAGGCAATCAAACATGCTGCTTATTTGAGTTATTAAACTTAATTCCCCGACAGATTAGGCACACGGCACCCAGTGACTTCTTTCTCTTTCCTCCGATGATAAAACCTTTGTGTGGCAGTTATTTCTAGAATGACGACCAGTCGATTTTCGATGCTGAACAGCCAAGCTGCAGACTTCTGCAAGCAAGGTCTCCATCAAATCATGTACCATTCGGAAAATGTGTCGAGCTGAAAGATAAATATGTAGAAAAGGAATAAAGCAATGGTCGTCAATCGTTTTTGCTCAAGAGCCAATCCTGACATTGTCGAGCGGAACCTCTGGCCGCGTATATACTGATCTTATTATTAAATGGTTAACTAGATAAATTAGAATGATACGACTAGCTACGGTAAATGCGCGGTACATTAGCCGCCCGTTCCCGAATACTCATCGTTAAATGTCGCCGCCATTAGGAACACTTTGCATCGATTGTTCTCTGTTTCATGCTGTTGCCACCCTCAGCGACGATGAATGTGTCACGCTGTAAAACCTGAGGATGGATTGTGTGGGAAGATGATTAATTGATCAATAACAGTAATTGTGTTTATGGCTGAATGCCTTATGCAACAGGAGACACGATCACGCATGTGTGTAGAATGTTCTGAGTGTCATTTTTCTGCTAGTCACTGCGTTGTATTACAACAATCTTAACTTAGTTTCGTATTCCTTGCTATTAATATGTGGCGCATTTGAAGAGGCCGTCTATACAGGTTGAAGATAAATTCGAGTATTAGGACTTCTTATCCTCACATATTAGCAGTACAAAAATGACTGTCACAAAATCTCGTCCTGCGCATGTTTTCGGCGGTAAATGGACGTTAAAGATTGGCAGTCTGGTAACACTGTAATCACATGTACGGTAACTACATCCCTCTCTTCCCAAGCAATAATCCTGACGGTGCAGGGTCTGCTGTTATGGTTAAACAGACGTGGCATGTTAATTTTAAGGGGTGGCCAGATGCCCTTCCTGTCGCCACCCCGTACCCCCTGGAACAGAATAAGTGTACTCCAGCTGTCTACGTCTAGTGTAAGCCATGGAATAGTGTGAATATATTCGAATTTCTGCCAGTCGTGTAACGGAGGCGGAACGTGGGGACCAGCCCAGTATTCACCTAGCGGGATGTGGAAAACCGCCTAAAAACCAAATCCAGGCTGTCCGGACACCGGCCCTCCTCGTTACTCCTCTGGGCGGATTCGATCCGGAGCCAGCGCGCCTACCCGCGCCCAGGAAGCAGCGCGTTAGCGCTCTCGGCTACCCTGGCGGGTATGTTGGGTAACAACACCTGCCAGCGTAAACTATTAGTGGTGTGCAGTTGGTGCAGCGGATATCATTTTGGTTAAGCATGCAGAAGGTCGAGAGTTCGATTCTGGATGGAGGCAAATTTGTTTTTATTTGCTAAATGTGGTCTGCATGGTGCGGTATCTGCTGCCTTAATAATCATACAGCGATTACATTTGGTCTTCCACAAAACTTTTGTACTAACGTACTACGAAAACAGATATAGAACTACAATCGTTTTCATTGGTGAGCTTTTAAAGAAGCCTTTTGTATGTCGTGGACGCGATTTGTTTCACAAACTACAACTACTAGATTCCAAATCTGTTTTCTGTGTACCCTCCCCCAACGGAAACGTATGGAGATACTTACTAAACAACATGCACTTATCAGACTCAATGTCGAAATATGTAATTAGTGGTTCCATGATGATAATATATAGAAATGATAAGCAAGTTGGAAATTACACTGGTGTTCAAAATTAAGGCAACAAACGGAAATTTTGCAAGGTTGCGTTTATTTTGCCACAAGACAGTATAAAAATACGACATTAACGTAGAAACTACACTACTGGCCTTTAAAATTGCTACACCAAGAAGAAATGCAGATGATAAACGGGTATTCATTGGACAAATATATTATACTAGAATTGACATGTGATTACATTTTCACGCAATTTGGGTGCATATATCCCGAGAAATCAGTACCCAGAACAACCACCTCTGGTCGTAATAACGGCGTTGATACGGCTGGGCATTGAATCAAACAGAGTTTGGATGGCGTGTACAGGTACAGCTGCCCATGCAGCTTCAACACGATACCACAGTTCATCAAGAGTAGTGACGAGCCAGTTGCTCGGCCACCACAGTTCATCAAGAGTAGTGACTGGCGTATTGTGACGAGGCAGTTGCTCGGCCATCATTGACCAGACGTTTCCAATTGGTGAGAGATCTGGAGAATGTGCTGGCCAGGGCAGCAATCGAACATTTTCTGTATCCAGAAAGGCCCGTACAGGACCTCCAACATGCGGTCGTGCATTATCCCGCTGAAATGTAGGGTTTAGCAGGGATCGAATGAAGGGTAGAGCCACGGGTCGTAACACATCTGAAATGTAACGTCCACTGTTCAAAGTGCCGTCAATGCGAACAAGAGGTGACCGAGACGTGTAACCAATGGCACCCCATACCATCACGCCGGGTGATACGCAAGTATGGCGATGACGAATACACGCTTCCAATTTGCGGTCACCGCGATGTCGCCAAACACGGATGCGACCGTCATGATGCTGTAAAAAGAACCTGGATTCATCCGAAAAAATGACGTTTTGCCATTCGTGCACCCAGGTTCGTCGTTGAGTACACCATCGCAGGCGCTCCTGTCTGTGATGCAGCGTCAAGGGTAACCACAGGCATGGTCTCAAGGCTGATAGTCCATGCCGCTGCAAACGTCGTCGAACTGTTCGTGCAGATGGTTGTTGTCTTGCAAACTTCCCCATCTGTTGACTCAGGGATCGAGACGTGGCTGCACGATGCGTTACAGCCATGTGGATAAGTGGCCTGTCATCTCGACTGCTAGTGATACGAGGACGTTGGGATCCGGTACGGCGTTCCGTATTACCCTCCTGAACCCACCGATACCATATTCTGCTAAAAGTCAGTGGATCTCGACCAACGCGAGCAGCAATGTCACGATGCGATAAACCGCAA
Source organism: Schistocerca americana (assembly GCF_021461395.2). Taxonomy (NCBI): domain Eukaryota; kingdom Metazoa; phylum Arthropoda; class Insecta; order Orthoptera; family Acrididae; genus Schistocerca; species Schistocerca americana. Next base: position 650,373,128 of record NC_060122.1, read on the forward strand.
TCGCGATTGGCTACAATCCGACCTTTATCAAAGTCGGAAATGTGACGGTACGCATTTCTCCTCCTTACACGAGGCATCACAACAACGTTTCGCCAGGCAACGCCGGTCAACTGCTGTTTGTGTATGAGAAATCGGTTGGAAACTTTCCTCATGTCAGCACGTTGTAGGTGTCGCCACCGGCGTCAGCCTTGTGTGAATGCTCTGAAAAGCTAATCATTGCATATCACAGCATCTTCTTCCTGTCTGTTAAATTTCGCGTCTGTAGCACGTCATCTTCGTGGTGTAGCAATTTTAATGGCCAGTAGTGTATGTAAAGAACACATCAATCTCACGTTGAAGCAATAATGCCCATTCTTCCTGCAGAGCTGCTCACAAATCTTGGAGAGTGGTTGGTGCATGCTGACGTGATGCAACCCGTCCCCTTAGTGCATTCCAAACATGCTCTGTTTCCAAAGAACATCAACCACCCGTGGTACTCTATGAGGTCGAGCATTATCGTCATTAGTACGAAGTCTGACCCCACACCACCTCGCAATAAACGCGCATGAGATCCCAAGATCTCCTCACGGTATCTGACAGCAGTTTAATCATACTGATGCACCTGTACAATTTCATGAAGAGGTGTTCCAGTGGTCAAGATAATCCCTGCCCACTCGATTAGGAAACCTCCTCGATATCGGTCTCTTTCCACAGTGTTTGGGTCGCGAAATCGTGTTCCACGTGTGAGCCGTGCACGGCTCGTGTTCATGCCATTTGCTGTTTGTCATCTTCTATTACGGTACTGCCGCCTCGTTTTCTTATTCCATTTACTGGCATCAATAACTTCCTGCCTCTCTTTCCGGTGAGCGGCAGCAGCAGCGCGTATCGATAAGTGCATTGTCGTACCACCACTGGAGCGATCGATAGTATCTCAGGGTTGTCGTGTGTCTGGCAGTCAGTAGGAGATGGACCAGCAGTGCAGTCGGGACACAGCAGCAGTGAAGTCGGGGCGGAGCGCTGGTGAGGCCCCGACACCCAGTGCTCGCCGACCGCTGGCGACACACATGAGCTGTCCGATGGATGCAGATTGGAACGGGACGACCGTTGGTTGGTAGTTCCGTTGGTCGTCTCATCGGCCGACGTACATTTGGTTCTTTCACCGTTTCCGGGCCTGGTCAGTTGGTTGCTTGGCGTGGAACAGCGAGGAAGTCTCTGTGGTGCATGTCTGGCCGGGCCCATTGGCGGCGTCCATGCGCAGTCGGAGTGTGAGGGGCTGTTCCCATTGCTACGAGGTCCGTGGCTGACTGGTCCCGGACACGAAAGTTGAGTGTTTACTTAATCTACCAGCCAGCGCCAACTGTTCACATTATGTCGTTTGAATTTCATTGTGGACTGTTAGGACATTCCCACGAGCAACAACGTGTGTTTTGAAGTTGGCGAAATTCTAGCAGCCCTCCTGTGGAGTTTAACTTAACTTGATTATTTTGAGTTTAAGTGCACCAGCGGAATCTTCTGTCTTGTGGCCGTTAACGTTCTGCTTACCTGCCCTGGATGTTGACGTAAATTCAGGCAATGTATTTTCCTCGTTGTGTTGTGGCTGTCCAGCACAGCGTGTAGTTTGACAGCTGAATGTGTAATTCGTTGTGGGCGCCGATACCTTCAGCGTTGTTCCATTGAACTCCCTGTTGTGTGCCGGTCGGGTGAAGCGGGAGTTATCCTGTCGCTTGGTCCGTTGACTGTCTGTCGGTTGGGTTGCCGTCGGATTGAGAATTTGTTGGGCTGACTGCCTGTCTCACCTAAGCGAACGTTAGTGTCTGAATTCCAGGCCGACCCCTGGAAACTTCTGAGCGCCATTTGATGTGCTGCCTTTTCTTATTTGTCCTTGTTGTTTGTTTATATATGGCTTCTAGCCGATTATAAATTAAAGTTGTTTTGCTCTTAAGGCGTGAGACTGTTTGGGCCTTAAGCCTGATTTAAAGAAATTTTAGGATAAGGCCGCCTGCTTTTTAAAATTCAAATTCCTGTTTTGAACCTTAAGTTACTGGCCTTCAGCCGATTTTAAGTTAAAGTTGTTTTGCCCTTAAGGCGTGAGATTGTTTGGGCCTTCAGCCTAATTTAGAGAAATGTTTTAAGATAAGCCGGCCGCAGTGGCCGTGCGGTTAAAGGCGCTGCAGTCTGGAACCGCAAGACCGCTACGGTGACAGGTTCGAATCCTGCCTCGGGCATGGATGTTTGTGATGTCCTTAGGTTAGTTAGGTTTAACTAGTTCTAAGTTCTAGGGGACTAATGACCTCAGCAGTTGAGTCCCATAGTGCTCAGAGCCATTTGAACCATTTTTTGTTTTAAGATAAGGCCTTCTGCCTTTTAAATTCAAATTCCTGTTTTTGAGTCTTAAGTTATTGGCCTTCAGCCGATTTTAAATTAAAGCTGTTTTGCCCTTGAGGCGTGAGGTTGAATGGCGAATTTAAGCGGGAATTAAGCTCTAAAATTAATGTTTGGCTTACTATGTTTTTTTAATGTTTTCTTTACTATTGTAATGTTTGTCAAATGAATAAAGTAGTATGTTCGAGTGCAACTGACAACCACTCATTTTGGACCCTTCCACAAATTAAACTATCTGTCCTGTCCTGTTGGTATAGCAAGGGATCTCAACGTGCCCTCCAGATGCGAATCGGTCGAAAATCACTCTCCAGACCAAATCGGGACTCATCTGTGAAAAGAACATTGGCCGGCCGTTCTATCGTCTAGGTGGCATGTTGACGGCTCCACTCTAGACCTTCCCTTCTGTGAAGACACAGCAGGCAGCAGGTCTCCAACAAGAAAGGCCACTCTGCTGAAGCCTTCTGTACACCGTTTGCCTCGATACAACATATACAGTGGCTGCTGCGATACTGGATGCCAGTTGCCGTACAGTACTGAGGCTGTACCGTCGTGCCCTTACAGCCAAATAACAGTCCACTCTTTCTGATATCATGCGTGATCGGCCCTGCCAACGATTCACGTTAAGCCAACGGGCCACATCAGTTTGCGACTCTCCTGCTTCTGGCCCTTCACAGCAGAGAGCCTGTAGGCGTCTTCTCTGTGCCGTGCTGCACCGTCTGCGACTGCGCACACGGCGACTGTGGATGTGGAACTACCCTGCAAACACTACCCCGCTTGATAGGTGCCGTAACATCATTGCCGGATTGGTTGTCCATTGATCGGAATGCCATCTTCGGTGCAAAACACGATCGTAACGACATCTGTTGACAGTTTGTACGATTATATCGTGAATTAGACACGGGACGTGGAACATCAGTTTGTTGCTTTAATTTTGGACACCAGTGAATTTGCAAAGCACATCGCTAACCCTGCTGGTGACATAAGACTCTAACGAAATGAAATGGACCTGAAAGTGGTATGAATAATATTTTGGTACTAATCGATGGGCTCATTGGGGGAGGGTACACAGAAAACGAGTTTGGAATCTAGTAGATTCAGTGATGCGAAACAATTCGCGTCCACAAGCTGCAAAAGGTTTCTTTAAAAGCTGACCAATGAAAACGTTTGTAGTTTCGTATCTGTGTTTGTAGTACAGGTACGTAAGTGCAAACGTTTTGTAGAAGACCCACCGTAATCTCTCTATGATACCGTACTATGCAGATTACATTCAGCAAATGAAAACAAATATGCCTCCACCGAGGACCGAACCCTCGACCTTCTGCATACTTACCCAAAACACTATCTGCTGCACCAGCTGCATAGCACTACTACTTCGTGCTGGCAGACGTAGTTACCACACATGTGATTACAGTGTTACCAGATTCCCCATCTTTAACGGCTACTGCCGTAAATATGCGCACGATGAAATTTTGTGAGAGACATTCTTGTACTGCTAGTATACAAGTTATCGTGCTGCGAAGTCCGAGTACGCGAATTTTCCTTCACTCAGTATACCGTGCGTTCACGAATCCATGTTACTTCTGTGTCATAATTTTTACCATAGCAAATGACCAGTAGGACTTACTCTCGGCCGACAGTTGTCAGTAACGGAACACAAACAATGAAACTTTCCCGTCATCTAACGCCGAACTGGTTGAGCAGTCGACCCCTCTCCTCCTGAGGTAAGCGGCCAACTTTCTTAGTTCACGGTCGAATTCACCAAAGTCAATTAAAATTGCTCACATGTTAAAACATCACTGATTCTAATATTTCTTTTTCTTACTGAGCAGTAGACCTACACACTTAAGAAACTCTTAATGTTAGTTGTGTCTTTTGGATATGGCTGTTAATTGCTAGATACATATGTATTACAAAAAACTGCTGAGATCCGCGAACCGCACGGATATTTGGTTGGGACCACATTTGGCCAGCGGGTTGCAGTTTGACGTCCACTGTATTAAAGCTATTACCTAGTTTCATGGTCGACGTTATCGAAGAAAAGGCGCCACCCAAAACTGACTTTCCATTCAGTGCAATGTTTACAGGGCGGTTTCGTGTTCCATCGGGTGACGTCGTCCCGCCAGCTAATTAGAGCCAACTCTGTCTCCTATACGTCAAAAATCATTTCAATCTGGACGTCACTGTGGTCTTCGACGTCTAGAGCTCTCCAAGTGCCGAAAGAACACACCAAAAGCAAAGTGAGCAGAACGTCGGCAGAGGCTGTAATTGACGATGCTACGCCATCAACATCACCTCAAGAAGCCTTTTTGGCTAAAGTTAAAAACAGTGCACTTCATCGCTCTATTATCGAGACATCTAGCACAAACTGTGATCGAGATGATTCGAGCTCCCGGGGATTCGGATATTGAGGTGGTGAAGACTGCTATGCATAATGCCAGTATTGGTGAGAACACAGTGGTGGTAGGCAAAGACACAGACCGCCTCGTCCTAATGCTGGGTTTTCAACAGTGAAGAGCACATTGCGACCCTTGGAGATCTTCGTAACTACCTTCTTTTTTTCCACGCAGCAATTGGATGCGTCACAGCTTCTGATCCGTCCGGAAAAGACAAAAAGAGATCGTTCAAGAAGATGAAATACGATGTCTGTTTAAGGAAAATAGTATACGTCTTCAACAAACCGAATGCTACACACTCGGATATCACAGCAGCTGGAGAACGTTTCCTTTTAGCTTTGCACGGCTGTGGTGTTGAAAACAACCTAAACAGCGTCAGACATCGACTACAGGACGGTTGCAAGGCAGTCCTCGGGAGCAACATTTGCTGTGGCTGCACCTCCACCAACATCCGCAGCGGCTAAACAATATTCGTATTGAGTTTATCACCAGGTGTGGTAGGCAATATCATCATTAATTTCGTCTAATATAAACATAAACCCTTGCATCTTTAACTGATTTGCATCATTATCTTTAGGTTCAAGTATGGATGACAAATCACTTTCCGGAAAAAGAATGGGAATGGGAAGTGCATGCTGATTAATTTAAACCAAATCTGACTGAAGACGAACCAGCACTGGAGCAAGTATTTCACAGTTGTGGAAAAAAGTTCATATGCAGGACATGCAGCTTAAGTTGTATAAGTATATGCGGCTGTTGCGCTGGCCACAGGTGCACAAATCGGATGGACTTGCAGGCTCAAACATCGAAGAATGTCATGTTTACATAAAAACGATAAATAACCCAAATTGTAGAAAGTCATGTCCATTTTTTTTATTTTTACAAAAGAAAATATAACGTTAGTTTCTTTTCAGATAAAAACTTCTTGTCATAAATTTTTTGACCAGTGAATGAGCACCGGTTCAGTGAACCATTCGAACTTACAACAGCCCTGCTCACTTTCATGAAAAACAATGTATTATTGTTGCTGTTTTTCCCGTCTCGGGTTAATTATTTAAATTGCATTTTGTTTTCAATATACCTTACAACATTACTCCCAATTAAGAAAATATCAACAACATATGATCAGAAGTTGAAGATTTTTGGGCAGTTTCTTTTCAACACTAGTTGAGTTAAAGTAAATATTATTGTTTCTTGAAATGCAAAACAGGACTGTAGTACAATAATGTTATTTTTTTAGACGATAGTAGTGCGTAAACTCATTAATTTGGAGCAAAAAATGATTTCAATTGGACGGGTTTTTGAGTTACTGTAGTGAAAACATCGAAAATTCCAAGATGGCGATGGCCTTTTCAAGATGGTGGACTTTCCCCAAAATGGATTTTTCTGACATTTGGGATTTTGATCCGGATTTTTTCCTGAACGTTTCCGCCAAGTTTCACCTTTTTTTCTTTTTTTAAATGTCCGGCTTAATGTCTAATTTGATTGTGATTAAATTTTCTCATTTTAAGAAGACCGCAGGAGCGATGTCTTTAATTTGCTAAAAACATTCAACAGCCTAGATTGCAGAAATATTTCTTTATTTGAGACAGCCGGTTTCAGCAGGCTTTGCTGTCATCTTCAAGTCTTAAAAAATCTTTTTGTTAGGATACCTATCCAATATACGGCTCTCGCGTTGGCTGCCTGATGATGTTGCGTAAACTCAATAATATTTTCCCGAGGCAACTGCTCGACATAATCAGATGGTTGCTGTTACTTACTGCCCTTGTCCGCACTGTGGCGGTGTCCTATTGGACACCCCTAACGAAAGTCGCATGCGCACCGCTGAGTACCTCTCAGCTGATGAGGGCAGGGAGGCCAGATCCCCAACCAGCGGGGTGTATACTCTGCAATCCACATCGCAATACAAGGAGAAGAGCACACAGTTCAGTCTCAGTAATGTGACCATCGCCTATGTTCGATGTCAGCGTGCAATATCCACTCACAGATGGCAGCATTAGCAGTAGAGGATAAATAAAAATCTGTCTGGACGCGGGAAACACCACAGTCGTTGTCGTAATGGGTAAAGGAGCGATTTATCCGAAATCCAAAATGGCGTGATCAACGGCTTTCGGGCCAATGGTGGAAGCATTTCCGAAATGGCTAAGTTCGTAAACTGTTCGCGTGCCGCCTGATTCGACGCATGGCAGAATGGTGCTATCCAAAACCGGAGCCGATGCATCTGTGGTGTACCACAGGCAATAGATGACACCGGTCAGCGACGACTGCAGAGATGGGTTCCGGCGTTTAGACGACCAACTGTTGAGAAACTGACCGTCTAGAACTGGATGAACCAAGGGGGCTACCAACAGTGCCTCATCAACGGCCGTTCAGCGAACGTTGCTGCGCATGGGCCTCTGAAGCAGGCGCCTGGTTCATGCACCCATACTGACTGCCGTCCATCTGCGACGAAGGCTGGAAGTTGCACGCCAACACCGCTACCGGACGTCCATAGAGTGGCGATAGGTGAACTTTTCAGATGAATCACTTTTCATGCTCCATCGGACAGATGGCCATTGACGTGTGCGGCGTGAAACGTCTGAAAATAAACACCGTGTAACAACAGTTGGAAGAGTCCAGCGTGGAGGAGGGAGCATTATGGTCGGGGTGATCTCGTCGTTACGGAAGGCACAGGAGATCAATATAAAATATGCATCCATCCCTGGGGACCATGCCCACCATTACATACAGTTTGTTTTTCCTCGGTACGATGGCTTCTACCATCAGGACATGCAATGCGTCACAGATCTCACATTGCATGTGCGTGACTCGAAGAGCAGAATAAAGGTAGCAAAGTCCTCAACTGGCTTCGTGATAACTACTCGTCTTTCTACCAAATAGTCCCATTTATGTTGCCTGGGCTTTTCTGTTACACTTTCTTATGGTATATACCGAACTGTTTCAATCCTAGAAGCGCTTCTCTACATTTCTTCGATTTCTGTTGTCAAGCCTAATTGATAAGGACTCTGAGTACTGATGCAATACTTCGGAACTGGTCGCAGTAGCATCTCGTACGCGATTTTCCTTTAGAGATACACCACACCTTCCCATAATCCTTCCAACATCTCTAAGTCTTCTGCTCACCTTCTCTATACTAATTTAACGTGGTCGTCCCGTTTCATACCGTTCCTTTACATTGCCCCTAAACAGGGGTGATCTAGATGTCCATCACTAACCTTGTTTCCGGATTTCTTTTTATTCCCACTCCTTGTTACACCCATTATCTTAAATTTATCTACAGTTGAAAAAAGCTGTCATTCTCAAATGGAGATTTCGACTAAAATCTTTCTGCATTTCATTTCGATTGCCTAACGGCGATACTTCCTATTAGACAACAGCATCGTCATCAATGAAACTAATAGTCCTGGTAATCCCAACTGATAAGTCTGTGCGAGCCTATTCTCTGTTTCTTGCATGTCAAATGTTTTAAGTGTAACTGCCTCCTCTAGGTGACAGCAGTACAAAATGGGACGGAGACCAGCATCTGTGATGTACATTTGTAGACAAATAAATGATTACAAATTCAGAAAACTTTGATGATTTATTCAAGAGAAAGAGCTCTACAAATTCAGAGAGTCAATAACGCGTTGGTCCATTTGTAGCTCTTATGCAAGCAGTTATTCGGCTCGGCGTTGATTGATATAGTTGTTGGATATCCTCCTGAGGGATTTCGTGCCCAATTCAGTTCAGTTGGCTCGTTAGATCGTCAAAATCCCGAGCTTGTGAAGGGTCCTGCCCATAATACTGCAATCGTTCTCAATTTGAGAGAAATCCGGCGATCTTGCTGGCCAAGGTATTGTTTGCAAGCACGAACTCAAGCAGTAAAAACTCTCGCCGTGTTTGGGCTGGCATTATCTTGCTGAAATTTAATCCCAGGTTGGCTTGCCATGAAGGGCAACAAAACATGACGTACAAATCGTCGACGTACCGCTGTGTTGTAAGTGTGCCACGCATGACAACGAAAGTCGTCCTGCTATGAAAAGAAGTGGCACCCCAGACCATCATGGCAGTACGGCGGGCGACGGTCACGTTGGTATCCCACCGTGTCTGGGACGTCTCCATACGATTCGCTTGTCATCGGGGCTTAGTTAAAAGTGGGACTCATAACTGATGCCAATTCTTCTCCAGTCAATGAGATTAAAGGCCAAAGACGTGTCTGGGGACGCCCCAGAAAGCTCAGGAGAACGTCCAATAACTCTACCAATCAATGGCAAGCCGAATAACTGCTTGCATAAGGGCCAGAGGTGAACCAATGAGTTATTGACTTGCTCAACTTGTGAAGCTCTGTCTCCTGAATAAGTCATCCAATTTTTCTTAAATTGTAATCGTTTGTCTCTACACGCACATGACATCTAACGATTTCATCTCTTTCAGATAATTCCTTCGCGGTGCGTCGTCTTCTTTTTGTCTTAGGCTGTACTTGTGCATACCAAGTAGTTGGTGTACACGCGACATTTTGTTTCTGTCCAAGAATATCCGTCCAGTGTAAAGCACCGAATTTGCCTGTGGTCGTTGCTGTAAAATGTGTCACGAATCGTACACTGCTGAAGTAACCTTCGGAACGCAATACAGCACTGATTTTGCATGGTATGGCTTCGAATTGTCCTTGGTAGATTTCTACAGGTAAGTAGCACAACAAATGTGTAAGCGCAGGTCGCATGGAGCTGATATCCATTAGTGTCCCACACGTGTTGAATCGCGTATAGATCAGGCGAACTTGGTGACCACGAGATCAACGTGAGATCATTATAATGCTCGTCGAACCACTGTATCATAATTCTGAATAGGTGTCACGGACTTTTGTCCTGATAAATGATGCCAACGTTGTTGGAAAGGTCACTATGCATGAAGAGTGTAAGTGGGCTGCAATAAAGTTCACATAGTCCACAGCTGTTATGGCGCCTTGGATTACTGCCATTGGTCCAATGATTGCCCAGATGGATGTGCTACTTAATGGATGTTCCCCACAACAAAATACTTCCCCACCAAATTGTGTACATGGAGCGTCCACTCGCCTGGTGTAACAAGAAACATGATTCATTCGACCAGCCGACACGATTCCATGGAACACTCCAATTTCGATGTTCCCATGTCCACTGCAATCGTAACTGACGGCGTCATTGGGGCAAGTTGGGAACTACTCTGGAGCCCCATTTTTAACAATGTGCACTGAACGATGAGCTCTGAAACACTTGCGCCGTCACCAGAATTGTACTCTGTCGTCAGATCTGCCACGGAACACCACATACCCTGCTTTAAAGAGGGGTAAGGCCTCCAACCTACACATTCTGTGGTTTAGACGTCCAGCACCTTGTCACCTACTCGCAGTCTTCAACCACTCTCCATAAATGCTCACTACAGTATCATGCTGAACAGCCGACCAGATTTGACGTTTCTGATATGCTCGTTCCCAGGCACTTTGACATAACAATATGTCCTTCGTCTTTTATCAGAGACAAGAGTAACAGCGGATTTCCCAGTTTCCGACCTTGTCATAGCTATAATGAGTCCACTTTTTTTTCCTTTATTGCCATTCGAATTTCCCAAAGAGGGACCGTGTGGCACCGGATAAAAGCACTCTTCAGCCATAGTTTGTACACATCTAATAGAAGTTTTAAAATGAAGGATGGTTGGTTTTCGGGTTCCGCTGAATAGGTCAGGAGTCCACTACACACAAGAGGCAGCTACATGGGCAGCAGGGGCAGTGTAGCGTGGACTGGGCGGGTTTTTAGGTTAGAGGGTCTCGGGAAAACACAAAAAGGGCTTCAGTCACAAAGGGTCCAGGCCGAACACAGAAAGAACGTAGATACAGGAACCATAGATATAACAATTGTAAATTGTCGTCACTGTGTTGGGAAAGTGCCAGGGCTACAAGTGCTAATAGAAAGCACTGATGCTCAAATCTTTGTAGGCACTGAAAACTGGCTAAAGCCGGAGATAAGTTCAGCCGAAATTTTTGCGAAGAACCTAACCGTGTTCCGAAAGGAAAGGCTAAACACGGTTGGCGGTGGCGTGTTTGTTGTTGTTAGGTACTTCCTGTGGATTATTATAGGTAGTGGTCATTCTTGGAAACCGAAATAAAATAATAATTGGGTCCTTTTACCGACCTCCCAATTCAGATGATTCACTTGCTGAAAGGTTCAAAGAAAACTTGATCCTGATTTCAAACGCATGCCCGATTCTTACAGATGTAGTTGGTGGTGACTTTAATTTGATCTCTATATGTTCGCGAAAGTACATGTTTCATTCCGGAGGTACGCAGAAAACATCATCCTAAATTGTGCTAAACGCATTCTCTGAAAATTATTTCAAGCAGTTAGTTCATGAGCCCACGCGAATAGTAAACGGTTGTGAAAACACACTTGACCTCTTAGCAACAAATAATCCTGAGTTAATAACCAGCATCAAAACGGACACAGGGATTGTCGTAGCGAGATTAAATGTTGTAACCCCCAAATCCTCCAAAAATAAACGAAAAATATGCCTATTCAAAATAACAGATAAAAATTCACTGGACGCCTTCCTGAGAGACAATCTCCACTCCTTCCAAATTAACAATGTAAGTGTAGACCAGATGTGGCTTGAATTCAATCGGCAGCAATTGAGAGATTTATATCAAATAAATTAACAAACGACGGAGCTGATCCTCCTTGGTACACAAAACGGGTCAGAACACTGTTGCAGAAACAACGAAAAAAACATACCGTATTTAAACAGACGCAAAATCTCTAAGATTGGCGGTCTTTCACAGAACCTCGAAATCTAATGGCGACTTCAATGCGAGATGCTTTAATAGTTTCCACAACGAAACTTTGTCTCGAAATCTGGCAGAAAATCCAAAGAGATTCTGGTCGTATGTGAAGTATGCTAGCGGCAAGACACGATCATTGCCTTCTCTCCGCGATAGCTATGGAGGTACTATCGAAGACAGTGCTGCCAAAGTAGTTACTGAACACAGCCTTCCGAAACACCTTCACAAAAGAAGACAAAGTAAATATTCCAGAATTCGAATCAAGAACAGCTTCCAGAATTCGAATCAAGAACATGAGTAACTTAGAAGTAGATGTCCTCGGAGTAGTGAAGCAGCTTTAATCACTTAATAAAAGCATTCCACTGTTGAGAACACGATAACACTGCTGGGAGGTCATCAGGGCCAGTGGCTTTCCCTCTTTTCATCTCCTCTCTTCATCTCCTTCAGAGCAACCGCAACTTCAACAATATTAATTTCCTTGTCATTCAGCAGCTTACATGGATGGAGAAATTCTTCGGTAGAAATTCTCTCAAAGTAGTTTCACCGGCATTCCTTTGCTTTCTTCCCGTCGAGTATCAGTTCACTAGTTTCGCTGCTGATGCTGTAAAAGTGTTGCATGGCCTGTTGCAACACTCGACAATGAAATTCAAGTGGCGTTCGTGGGAGGCAAACGGGAGTTGAAAGATGTGGTGGGTAGCTAGATAGGTGGTGTCGGCAAACTGCAGGAAGTAGATGGGTGATGGTGATTTAGGAATGTCCGCAGTGTGTAGGGTGTAAAGGAGCAGGGGTCGGACAGAGCCTAGATGCACACCTTGAGATGGATGAAAGCTGTTGGAGTAGGTGTGGTTGATTGCAGCGTATGTAGTGCGGTGGTGAAGAAAGGACGCTATAAAGTGAACGTAGTTAACAAGGGGTGCATAGGTTTGTAGCTTCAAGAGCGGTCCTAAATGCTATGCCTGATCAAAGGCTTTTTGGGTGCCAAGGGACAAGGATGTGGTGAATCCTCGTTTATTTAATTGACGGGAGATAAGATGAATAAGGTGAAGAAGTCGGTCGTCGATGAAATACACTCCTGGAAACGGAAAAAAGAACACATTGACACCGGTGTGTCAGACCCACCATACTTGCTCCGGACACTGCGAGAGGGCTGTACAAGCAATGATCACACGCACGGCACAGCGGACACACCAGGAACCGCGGTGTTGGCCGTCGAATGGCGCTAACTGCGCAGCATTTGTGCACCGCCGCCGTCAGTGTCAGCCAGTTTGCCGTGGCATACGGAGCTCCATCGCAGTCTTTAACACTGGTAGCATGCCGCGACAGCGTGGACGTGAACCGTATGTGCAGTTGACGGACTTTGAGCGAGGGCTTATAGTGGGCATGCGGGAGGCCGGGTGGACGTACCGCCGAATTGCTCAACACGTGGGGCGTGAGGTCTCCACAGTACATCGATGTTGTCGCCAGTGGTCGGCGGAAGGTGCACGTGCCCGTCGACCTGGGACCGGACCGCAGCGACGCACGGATGCACGCCAAGACCGTAGGATCCTACGCAGTGCCGTAGGGGACCGCACCGCCACTTCCCAGCAAATTAGGGACACTGTTGCTCCTGGGGTATCGGCGAGGACCATTCGCAACCGTCTCCATGAAGCTGGGCTACGGTCCCGCACACCGTTAGGCCGTCTTCCGCTCACGCCCCAACATCGTGCAGCCCGCCTCCAGTGGTGTCGCGACAGGCGTGAATGGAGGGACGAATGGAGTCGTGTCGTCTTCAGCGATGAGAGTCGCTTCTGCCTTGGTGCCAATGATGGTCGTATGCATGTTTGGCGCCGTGCAGGTGAGCGCCACAATCAGGACTGCATACGACCGAGGCACACAGGGCCAACACCCGGCATCATGGTGTGGGGAGCGATCTCCTACACTGGCCGTACACCACTGGTGATCGTCGAGGGGACACTGAATAGTGCACGGTACATCCAAACCGTCATCGAACCCATCGTTCTACCATTCCTAGACCGGCAAGGGAACTTGCTGTTCCAACAGGACAATGCACGTCCGCATGTATCCCGTGCCACCCAACGTGCTCTAGAAGGTGTAAGTCAACTACCCTGGCCAGCAAGATCTCCGGATCTGTCCCCCATTGAGCATGTTTGGGACTGGATGAAGCGTCGTCTCACGCGGTCTGCACGTCCAGCACGAACGCTGGTCCAACTGAGGCGCCAGGTGGAAATGGCATGGCAAGCCGTTCCACAGGACTACATCCAGCATCTCTACGATCGTCTCCATGGGAGAATAGCAGCCTACATTGCTGCGAAAGGTGGATATACACTGTACTAGTGCCGACATTGTGCATGCTCTGTTGCCTGTGTCTATGTGCCTGTGGTTCTGTCAGTGTGATCATGTGGTGTATCTGACCCCAGGAATGTGTCAATAAAGTTTCCCCTTCCTGGGACAATGAATTCACGGTGTTCTTATTTCAATTTCCAGGAGTGTAGTTCAAATGGTTCAGATGGCTCTGAGCACTATGGGACTTAACATCTGAGTTCATCAGTCCCTTAGAACTTAGAACGACTTAAACCTAACCAACCTAAGGACATCACACACATCCATGCCCGAGGTAGGATTCGAACCTGCGACCGTAGCAGATGGAATAGTTGAGACGAAATCAAAACATTTGATGTTGCGGATGGGTAGGTGTGTTGTATGGTACTAATGGATCCGTTGAGTAAAGGTGGTTTCAATGATTTTGCTGAAAACTGACAAGAGGCTGACAGGTCGATAGGACGAGGTCTGTGAGGGTGGTTTATCAGGTCTTAGAAAGAGTAGGACATCGGATGGTTTCCACTGCACTGGATAATAATCTGTGCATGCGATCGTATTTAAGAGGTGGCAAGGGTTTCTGACAGACTCTGAGACATTCCTTGAGGTGGCGGTAGATAACTATAGGGGGATCACAGTTTCGCTATAGCGAGTGTTCGTTTTGTCATCTGTGTTTATTCCTGTTCGTGGAGTGGTGTGTAAGCACTCTGCTCCTTTACACTTATATACTTTTCTTGCAGCGTCACGTGTCCGCAATGCCATCAGAAGGCATTCCGGGGCCAACGGGACATGCGGTCCCCGCAATGAACTTCTGACGTCTTACTAGTCCCTTGCCCGATGTAAGCCGTGAACGCTAGGCTATGTCTGGGGCCAGGCGGGAAACCAGTAAGTTAGTGAAATGATACCAAATGAAGTTGTAAATTTTGTCACATGTTATCGAAGGCGTAAGTCTTTAAACTCGCAGCTTCGAAGCATTAGACACACATCAAAAACGTTTTGCATCACCCCGGTTCCCAGAACTCCTGAACACAGACATTGACTTTGGATATTGTATCACTGACACAGTCCCTTTGACTGTTCAGAGCTGTCACTAAACGCGTCCAAAGCTGTAAACAACCGTGCATGAGCAGCGCCTATTAGACGGTGGGGGTCCGACAGCCGATCAGTTCCAGTCATTCCAGCAGGAAGGAGGTACAGGGCTTGTGTTGTACGTAGTTCAACCATGCCTAGACGGTCAGTACCGTGGTTCGATCGCGTCTGCATTGTTACTTTGTGCCAGGAAGGGCTCAGAACAAGCAAAGTGCGCAGGGGTCTCGGAGTGAACCAAAGCGATGTTGTTCGGACATGGAGGAGATACAGAGTGACAGGAACTGTTGATGACATGCCTCACTCAGGCCGCCCAAGAGCTACTGCTGCAGTGGATGACCGCTACCTACGGATTATTGCTCAGAGGAACCCTGACAGCAACGCCACCATGTTGAATAATGCTTTTCGTGCAGCCACAGGACGTCGTGTTATGACTCAAACTGTGCGCAAGAGGCTGCATGATGCGCAACCACTCCCGACGTCCATGGTGAGGACCATCTTTGCAACCACGACACCATGCAGCGTGGTACAGATGGGCCCAACAACCTGCCGAATGGACCGCTCAGGATTGGCATCACGTTCTCTTCACCAACGAGTGCCACATATGCCTTTAACCAGACAATCGTCGGAAACATTTTTGGAAGCAACCTGATCAGGCTGAGCGCCTTAGACACACTGTCCAGCGAGTGCAACAAGATGGAGGTTCCCTGCTCTTTTGGGATGGCATTATGTGGGGCCGACTACGCTGCTGGTGGTCATGGAAGGAGCCGTAACGGCTGTACGACACGTGAATGCCATCCTCTGGCCGACAGCGCAACCATATCGGCAGCATATTGGCGAAGCATTCGTCTTCATGGACGAAAATTCGCGCCCCCATCGTGCACATCTTGTGAATCACTTCCTTCAGTATGACGACATCGCTCGACTAGA
Source organism: Schistocerca americana (assembly GCF_021461395.2). NCBI lineage: Eukaryota > Metazoa > Arthropoda > Insecta > Orthoptera > Acrididae > Schistocerca > Schistocerca americana. The sequence continues at coordinate 650,389,004 of NC_060122.1, forward strand.
GTGGCCAGCATGTTCTCCAGACATGAACCCTATCGAACTTTCCTGGGATATTTCCTGGCAGATTAAAACTGTGTGCCCGACCGAGACTCGAACTCGGTACCTTTGCCTTTCGCGGGCAAGTGCTCTGCCATCTGAGCTACCGAAGCCCGACTCACGCCCGGTCCTCACAGCTTCACTTCTGCCAGTATCTCGTCTCCTACCTTCCAAACTTTACAGAAGCTCTCCTGCGAACCTTGCAAGGTGAGTCGTGCTTCGGTAGCTCAGATGGTAGAGCACTTGCCCGCGAAAGGCAAAGGTCCCGAGTACGAGTCTCGGTCGGGCACACAATTTTAATCTTCCAGGAAGTTTCATATCAGCGCACACTCCGCTGCAGAGTGAAAATCTCATTCTGGAAACATCCCCCAGGCTGTGGCTAAGCCATGTCTCCGCAGTATCCTTTCTTTCAGGAGTGCTAGTTCTGCAAGTTTCGCAGGAGAGCTTCTGTAAAGTATGGAAGGTAGGAGACGAGATACTGGCAGAAGTGAAGCTGTGAGGACCGGGCGCGAGTCGTGCTTCGGTAGCTCAGATGGTAGAGCACTTGCCCGCGAAAGGCAAAGGTCCCGAGTTCGAGTCTCGGTCGGGCACACAGTTTTAATCTGCCAGGAAGTTTCATATCAGCGCACACTCCGCTGCAGAGTCAAAATCTCATTCTGGATTCCTGGGATGGATTGAAAAGGGCTGTTTATGAACGACGTGACCCACCAACCACTCTGAGGGATCTACGCCGAATCGCCGTTGAGGAGTGGAACAATGTGGAGCGACAGTGCCTTGATGAACATGTAGATAGTATGCCACGACGAAGACAGGTATGCATCAATGAAACATGACGTGCTACTAGGTATGGGTGTGTATAGCAATCTGGACCACCACCTCTGAAGGTCTCGCTGTATGGTAGTACAACATGCAATGTGCGGCTTTCATGAGCAATAAAAAGGGCGGAAATGATGTTTATGTTGATCTCTATTCTAGTTTTCTGTACAGGTTCCAGAACTCTCAGAACCGAGGTGATGCAAAACTTTTTTTGATGTGTGTAATTGTCTCAAATAGTAACTCGCTTCGCAACAGCGACGGTTGTTGTTATCTCGTGGGTAGTAACCACCTTCAGAGTTACAGGACACACACTTGTATGTACGATAGGTCCCAGATATACGAGTATACAGTCCAGCCTTGTCTGCGCTCATGTCACAGTATACGGTGTAGCCTCCCCACAGATAAAATATGTATAATGTATAACATTCACATTCAGTGTAACCTCCCCAACAGTTTACTTCCGTAATCTCGCAATGATAACGTGACTAACCTCTCAATAAAATTGTGGCTCACTTATAATCTTTCAATAATTAACTGACTGTGAATCTAAACTGCTAAATTTGGACGTCAGCAGTGCTGCGTCGTGGCCCTGAAAGATCATTCTGAATAAATTGAAAAATCTTACCTCAATGAAGTCGCCGGATAATGCGTATATATCTGCTCCTATACGAATTTCTTTTGGCACAGCCCAGTGCAATGCTGGCCGCTAGATTTGTCATGTATAACAGGAAACGACAGATTTTTCTTTACGATAATCGGGATGACCATGGATTGCAGAAATTAGTAAATTCAGATGAATGATTGTCAAAGAGTTGCTTTTATAAAAAAGATTATTATTAAAAGATTTTTTTACATTTACATGGGACTTGATATAACAATAGTACAAAGTTAGTTGTAACAAACTACATATGCGCGCGGCTGCTTTTACCTTATACTACATAGACACCGCCATCGCTCCCCACGACCGTCCCACCCAACTTCATACACACGAATGCTAGCAACTACTTACTCCTACTGACGCTGCTCTTACTGCAGCCAACACTGCTCTCTGGTCTGAGATTCTCTTATAGCTTACATATCGCAGGCAGCGCGAGAGCAATCCATCGATATTAGATCTGCTCGAGTGCGCTAGCAATAAATTCCTTTGTCATGGACCTCTTACGACGAGCTGCATTTGTCAAGTTGTGTGTAATAAAAAATTCGAATCATACAGTAAACGAATATATTTCCCTTCCCAATGACCATAGCTACTGCAATCCTATTCCATGCTACGCTTTCTAACAAGGGTAAATATCAGTATTTCACGTTTTGTCTAACACACTTCTTACACAGATTTCCGAACATTTCTCGGTAAAAGCTCTTAAGTACATCTATTTCTAATAAAGAAAACCATTCCGTCATGCAATGTGTAAGACATTGTCATAGATGTTTATATACATTTTTGTTTTTGAACAGGTCCTTCAAAACTCTATGTAATAATTTCCTTACTCAATGATGTGCGGTTTCCTATTTCTTTAATTGTTCTAAACAGTAACACTTATAGAACAGCTGTATCAGACGATCAGTAACGCATTATAGTGTAGTCTACAGTTATTGTCGTTGATGTGTAAATGTACAAGTAGTTATGTAGATTCCAGGGGGCACTCGTTAATAATGTAATATTACCCAAAGCGTCGTTGCCTAATATTATTCCGGTGCTCTTACTGCTTCTTGTGTCGATAAGGTCCGTGTAATCTGTAATAGAGAGGAAGAAGTTTCAATATTGAATTGTCAATTTTGATTACATAACGGACCTTCTCTCAGGTCCTTTGGAAGCTTTTTACGAAGCGAAATTCGCATGTAAGATAGGAACAACCTATTCACCGGAAAAGGTATGAACCAGCAGCTTTACCATCGCCTATCTGCTTATGTCGCAGAATGTGCCATGTAATCGTAGTTAGCACAAAGTGGATATTTGCGTTTGAGTGCACACGTTGATGAGAGGTATCGATAGTGTGAACCTTTGTGACGGATAGTGACGTGAGTAATGAACACGTACTAAGTAACATTTGTACCTGTAGAAGACTAAATTCCATGTTACATTCTGTTAGTGAGGCACATAATTGCAATTTGCCAAGCAGTTCAAAAAGTTAATTTCTTGAATTTGCAAACACAGACCTTTTTATTGAGCATTAACGTTAAACATTTCTTGGAAATATTTATTCTTAAATTATTTGAAGAAATAATCGTGATTGTCAAATAACTGAAAGTGTAGTGGGACAAAGATCATGCCAGGCAAATTAAGAAAAGATGGACTAAGGAAAGTTCTTTGTCCGAGTCCTCGTGATAAGATACGGCCTAGAGCAGGTGTTCCCAGACGGTGAAACATAACATCGCTGGCGGTACGCAAGGACAATTCAGATGGTACGCATACAAGCAAACCAACCATATACTGATATAAGTAAAAATAGTCTCTTACGTTACTTCATTTTTAAAGTAAAGTGATAATGCGGAAAGCGATTGATAAAAGTAGCATCTGTACAACGTTAAAGAAAATGGATTTATGCAGAATGTCTGTTCCGGATCGTAGCCTCCCCACCCCTCCTTTCATTAGTCCCAGTTGTCTTGGCCGAGAATGATTCGTCTTGTTTTGACGTTGGTGATATTCTGATCGTGTCTTGTCGGTGGTTATTCGAAAGTTTTCGTGCTTCTTCCTAACTGCTACCATCTTATGCAGTGTGCTGCAGTAGTCATTACGCAGTGAACATTTTGTTGTTGTTATTGCCGCTTCTTGGACGTTACGTTAAATTGCATTGTGATACGAAAGAAAGCTTTAGTCTAAAGTGCGCGTATTGAGACGACCTGATTCTTGTCTAATTGAAGTGTAGACTTAAACTTACTTGTGTGACATATACGTGTTTTACGTTGGCTATGGAGCGATTTTGAAGCCCGGAAGCTCCTTGTACCTCCAAGGATGCAGTTATAAAACCTGTACCAACACCTAACAGCAAGTATAATGCAAGCTAATTGCAGTAGGGCTTTTCAGTAAAGGCCGGTGCAGAAACCAGTGATAACCCAATTCCCCAGTGTGTTGTATGTGTATAATCGCTTTCAAATCAAAGCATGACGTCTTCTTTATTAAAAAGTCATAGAATTTTTAAAACCTTTTGACTTTTTTCAAAGAAAATTGCGTTTTGTAAAAAAGAATCCAAATGCATGATAAATTTTACTAATACTGATACTAATTTCATAAAAGCCTCACACCTGGTATGTTCAGACTTGCAAAAGAAGGAAAACCTCACGCAGTTGGTGAGTCTCTCTTAGTCGCACAGCTAGAGACATGGTACAAGCAGTTTTTGGCGAAAAGGTGGCCAAAGAAATAAAAAAAATCCGTTATCCAACAATACGGTAAAAAGGAGAACTAAAGAAATGTTGTTACAACTGCAAGAGTGCACTATTTCGCTCTTCAAACAGATGAGAATATATATGTCACAAACTTGGCGCATTTACTCGTTTTGGTACGTTTTTACTATCGTGAAAACATAAGAGAAGAATTTTTGTTTTGCAAACCGCTTAAGCCAGATACTACAACAGAAAACAATTTCAATATAATTAGTCTTTATTGGCTAAAAGTAGGTATTCTGTGGAAAAAAAAGTCCCAGCAGAATAGTCGAGTAGATATATATGTACACACAGGACCGGGGCAATGTAACAGGCGTGACAGCGAAAGTGAGGAATATTGCACCTGGTTGTCAGAAGGGTCTTGTACAGGGTTATTCTAAATGATGGACCCATTTTCAAAAATCGTATGTATTCAAGTACAAATCCAAAATGAAGAAGCTTTATACCAATGAAAAGAGGAATTTTCAAAGTTTTTGGCGGGCGGCGGCGGCGGGCGGGCGTTATAGTTTCAGAAGCGGCCGGTAGAATTCGCGCCGTAATGGAGTCGTCATTCCGTTTCAGTGTCAGTTGTGAGTGAGATGGCGACTGTGGAGCACAAGGTTTTCTGCGTTCTTGAGTTCGCAACAAGTGAGTCGCAAATTGCAGAGCAGCAGGTATTTCGTACCAAATTCGGTATTCCAACTCGCAAAAGCATTAGTCGTTGGTTTAAGCAATTTAAACAGACTGAGAGTGTGTGCAAAGGAAAATGCACAGGTCGGCCGTGTGTGTCAAGAGGATAATGTCCGATGGATTCAAGAAAGAACATGGAAGACTCCAATCAACTGTATGGGAAGTTCTGAGACTGCGTTTGCAGTACAAGCCTTACGGATTACAACTCGTGCAGGCTCTCAACCCCAACAAAGAGAAGCGTCTCTCATTTTGTGGTTACGTGCTAGCAAAGATGGAGGATCACGCATTTCTACAGCGTGCAATTTTTAGCGATGAAGCGACTTTACACCTTAGTGGGAAAGTCAACAGACACAAAGTTCGCATATGGGGTTTGGAAAATCCACATTCACCATTGCAGCACGAAAGAGACTCACCAAAGATCAAAGTGTTCTGAGCCGTTTAAAGGTTTATGGACCATGTTTCTTTGTGGAAAGAACTTTAATGGGAATCACGTATCTGGACATGTTGGAACAATGGCTGTTCCCTCAAGTTATGGATGTTTCCCAGGACTTTATTTTTCAACAGGATGGAGCTCCGCCCCATTGGCACCATGATTTTTGAATGACTCCCTTCCTGAGCGCTGGATCGGTAGCAGGGGACTTGAGGATCTGGCTCTGCACTTCTGGCCACCAAGATCTCCTGACCTCACACACTGCAACTATTTCTTATGGAATTATGCGAAGGAAGCTGTTTATGTACCGCCTCTAGCAACCACTCTGAACGATCAGCTGAACTGGATCACTGCTGCTGTGCACTCAGTAACAGCAGATACGCTTTTGCGTGTGTGGGACAAGTGTGGGTACCGTGTCGATATTTGCTGTGCAGCCAACGGTGGCCACATTGAACATGACAGTTATCACATTTCTAATTATTAAATAATTATTAAAAACTAATTAATTACAAATTATTAAACTGATATCAAACATTATGAAAGAAACTTAGAAACTTATTCTTTTCATTGATGTCAGGCTTGTTCATTTGGATTCGTACTTGAATAAATACGAAGGTTTGAGAATGGGTCCATCATTTAGAATATCCCTGTATAATACACTGAGAAGCATTGGATTCTAAGATTATGTGTGAAAATCTTCGTATTGTTTTGACGGATTCTATAAAGCTCATAAACGTCACAAGGTAAGGATGGGCTCTAAATTCACAGCTATTTATAGCACTGTTTGAATGTATGGATGAATATTTTGAAGGTAAATTTAAAAGTTTGCTTCTTCATACTGAAGTAAGATGGCTGTCTCGTGGCAAGATTAAACAGTATATCTGAACTGAGGTCCGAGGTTTCTCAGTGATAAAAACAATGACATGAAGATCTTTTTCGCCGGCGATCAGTGTCAATTTTTAAAGTTTGTTAATCAACTGAATTAACTTTGATCAGTTTTTTTTTATTCCTGTAAATGCTGAAAATGTTGACCGAGATATCAATATTTCGTCCCGGTAACGTCGCCGTATTTCATGAATGTCGATATAATATATATCAATGTTTTTAGGAATTTGCCCATCCCTATGCTGCAGCACTACCACCTTCCCAGAAACGCCATGATCACGTCACATATGTAACTGCACCCTCATTTAGAGTCATGAAAAATGAAACAGTATTTTTAATTGATTTTCAAAATGAGTGTGTGCCTTATCGTTGTGTCACAGTCCTAACCCTGCTGAAGCTAACATGCATCAGATGATTGTGTCGCGTAACTGAGCAGCAGGCTATGATAATTCCGGCTTGCCAATGACTCGCATTTCTTCCATTTATTTTTCTACCACAATATCTAAATTAATAATTTCCACAATCGTTTGGCGAATCACTGCCCGCCTCACTGCGCTTAAGTTGGACAGCAGAATTAATGAAGTTATTATTATTAATATGACTATGGTTACTGTATATCATACTATGTATCGTTTCATAGCGCGTATGGTCGAATGTGTTGAAAGAGAGTGAATGCATCATTTTAATTAATTTCAGCGTCTGTTTATTCGATGCTGCTTTATTCTCTGTTTGATGGCGACGAATACTATCTCCTGTCAGTTTGTCACTGACGATAGTTCTTTTCTTCGACCGGACGTACCAAAAATTTCTAGGAAAATTTCGTATTTAGCTTTTTTTTCCATCCTGCCACAATCGCTCGAGTAGAGTAATAGCAAAGAGAAAGAACACACACAATTCAAGAAACCAAAAGTCACGGTTTTTACCTCGACTGTTAAATTAATTAAGGAGTTTATATTGTATACGTGGAGGGCAGTGCAGTACAGGAGAGGGTGAGGAAATGGAAAAAGAAAGATTGAAATATGCTTGTTCTGTAATCGGGCGGATAGACAAAATAAGAAATGAACTTCTTGGAAACTTTCAACACCAGATAGAACAATTTTTTGGAAGATGTACTAATTAGATTAGATTAGACTATATTAGTACTTGTTCCATGTATCATGAATAAGACACTTCATAATGATGTGGAACATGTCAGGTTAATAAAAGGTGTCTATACAAGATATTACATTACACAAAATATTACATGACACTTAATATTTTAATTTTTTGTGGGGGTTTGGGAAATTACCCACTTACTATATCCAAAAATTCATCTAATGAGTAGGAGTTGCCATTAAGAAATTCTTTTAATTTCCTTTTAAATGCTATATGGCTATCTGTCAGACTTTTGATGCTATTAGGTAAGTGACCAAAGACTTTTATGGCAGCATAATTTACCCCCTTCTGAGCCAAAGTTAGATTTAACCTTGAGTAGTGAAGATCATCCTTTCTCCTAGTGTTGTAGCCATGTACACTGCTACTACTTTTGAATTCGTTCTGATAGTTAATAACAACTTTCATAAGTGAATATATTCATTGTGAGGCTACAGAGAAGATCTCTAGCCCTTTAAATAAGTGTCTGCAGGATGAACTTGGATGAGCTTCAGCAATTACTCTGATTACACGCTTTTGTGCAGTGAACATTCTTTTACTCAATGATGAGTTACCCCAGAATATGATGCCATACGATAGCAGAGAATGAAAATAGGAGTGGTAAGCTCATTTACTGAGATGTATATCGCCAAAATTTGCAATGACCCTAATAGCATAAGTAGCTGACCTCAAACGTTTCAGCACATCCTAATTGTTACCTAATGTGGTAATGAAACGAACAGTAGAGGATAACTGCTGTGAAAGAAAGTGAGATTGGAATATGCCGAAGAGATTATAGACAGAACGGCGGACGCAGTACTCCAGTAAAAGTAGAAATTTGTTTTCCTTCATTTGGCCTTCCCCTGCTATTTGGTGCATGTACATGCATCAATTTTTATTTATTTACGTCTTGTGTTTACTGCAAATTTTACTATGACGCTGAAATAATAAAGAAAATGGTCATCCAGATAAACATATTATGCACATACGTTTTTGATGAATGCAGTCATTTAGTTAAATTTTTATTTCAAGAATTACACTGTGCTTCTGGATACCAGTGCGGTCGGTGAGTACTGCAGGTCAGAACAAATCGTAAGGAACAGGGACAAAATTGTGCATAATGTGTCTCTTTGAAAACAGCCAGTGGCAGATAACATCGAGGAATTCAATACTTTTTGTTAACAGCGAAGACTTTACGAGTACTTGTGCTAAACCGCAACAAGATATACTGATAAGACAAACCATCGCGATCACTGTCCGCCGTGGTATTGACTGCCTGCAGCTGGCTTTCCGGATGCAGACGAATGGGGAATCATTCCGACGGCGATAAGGGCCATAATTTAGGAATTCACTCACATAAGCGATTTTGACGAAGGTCAGACTGTTTTTGCCCGGTGCCTGGAAAGGAGCATCTCTGATACGGCGAATCTGGTCGGCTGTTCGCATGCTACGTTCCTGAACATCTATGGAAAGTGATTGAAGGATGGTGAACAACAAGAAGGTGACTAGGAGTTGGACGTCCACGCCTCATTACAGAATCTGAAGGTCAGAGGCTCATTCACTGTGTAAAGCAGAGCAGGTGGTGACCTGTGCCAGATCTAACGGCAGAGTACAATGCTGGTGAAGCACAAGTGTTTTTGAGCAAGCACATTGTTGAACATGGGGCTTTGCAACAGACGACCCCTATATGTTCCCATGTTGACCCAGCGACATCGTCAATTACGACTGCAGTAGGCACGGAATTATGGAGATTAGATCGTGTATTAGTTGAAACGGTCTCCTGGTACGATGAACCACGTTCCCTGTTACACCATATCGATGGTCGTGTCCGTATACGCCCTCATCCCGGCGAGCAGTTGCTTAAAACATGCAGTGCGCCGTGCACGCACACTGTTGGGGGCTCTTCTGTGCTATGAGGGGCATTTATCTGGGCTACCATGGCGCTGTAGAGTAAGCGAACTTTATTGCACACCACCTACATCCCTTCATGCTTGGTGTCTTGCCGAACGGTATTGGGCCGGCCGCGGTGGTCTAGTGGTTCAGGCGCTCAGTCCGGAACCCCGCGACTGCTACGGTCGCAGGTTCGAATCTTGCCTCGGGCATGGATGTGTGTGCTGTCCTTGGGTTAGTTAAGTTTAAGTAGTTATAAGTTCTAGGGGACTGATGACCACAGATGTTAAGTCCCATAGTGCTCAGAACCATTTGAACCATTTTTTTCGAACGGCATTGGCGTCTTCTAGTAAGTCAAATTTCCGTGACACAAAATCATAATGGTACTACAGTGGTTTGATGAGCGTTATAGCAACCTCACGTTGATGTCTTAGTCACCAAATTCTCCTGTTATGAATCCGATGGATCACATCTAGCATCCGAGCGCACGACCAGCTCCGAGCGCACGATCCACCAGTCTTTACATTCAGGGAATTCTGTGACCTGTACCTAGACATCTGGTGCCTCATACCTCCAAAAACATACCTGTCGGTCCATTCCAAGCAGAATCACTGCTGTACTGCATACTAAATGAAGAACCAATACTCTATTAAACAGGCTGTCGTAATATCTTGGGTCACCCTCCTATGTCAGAATGAGCGTCGTTTAAAATCAAACAATGGAAAATCCAGCATGGAATAACGGCAATATTATGAAAAGGACAGATTGCTGCGACTAAGCATCTGCTCTATATCGTGAGTAGCAATTGGATGACAAGTACTAGCTAAAAATTACTATTACATTTGTTCGAAGGGTGCTTTTACACATCCATTGTTTGCAGAGGGCTTCTAGAGTTCTTGGTTGTCATTGCTGGTCAATGAAGTGCTTGTGTTATCTACGGTAATTTCTTAGGCTTAACGTAGATTATGGTGGAAGCGGTTGACATTATTGTTCGAGGCAGAAGTAGAGCGATTGCTTTTATATGTCTGTCAGTTTGTCTCTAGTAGTAGTACTTTCTTACCTTGTATGTAGGTTACATCAGGAATACGTCAATTAATTTTGGAATGGGAATTCCACGCACCAAAACAAGGAAAAATTCTGCATTAACGTATATTCGAAAATTCTTGATTTTTACTTACTACTGGAAGAAAATTTTGTGAATCTTTCAAGTCATAACCACAGAAAAAATGTTCAGTATGTCTCCTTCTTGCTTTTACACATACATTGTTTGCAGAGGGCTTCTAGAGTTCTTGGTTGTCATTGCTGGTCAATGAAGTGCTTGTGTTATCTACGGTAAGTGGGTAGATTTATTCTTCCAAAACCCTAATACCAAGTTTTATAAGGAACTTAATTTTATTAGTATCCCATTTTAAGACACATTTTACAGCTTATAAACAACTACATACTAAAGTGAGATCCCTCATATTAATTCAAAAACAAAAGATACAATACAGTAACTGTTACTACCGTCACACCCAACCACAAGATGTTGAATGTTTCCCAAAAGGTCAGTTTTTAGGAAGTTCCTCATATGCTCTGACTCTCTCAGAGCCCCTCACAACAAATGTAGTAAGCAGAAAAAATTATTGAAATTGACCAAGAGGACTTACAGCAGACATAAAAACCAAGGCAAAACCGTGTCATTTTGCCAGGTATTTGGACACGTCGGGATATGGGTAACCATGCAGCTGACAAAGTAGTCAAATAAGTGTACAGAGGAGGCACTGTGTTTCGGTGTGCCACGGTGTCATCTCACTGTTGGACAAAAGGATCATGCGTCTGTAGGTAGATGAGTGGTTGGAAACGGTTAAACAAACTTCAGCGAATCAAATTAAGCGTCCAGGCGTGGTGAACATCACGCCTATGATATAACGTAATGACCACTAGGTTAAGAAGGGGACCCTGTACACTGGCATACTGTTTCCTCTTCGTCCGGATCATACAGCAGTACGGCGAGGTTGTGGAATAACCATTTTTGTATTCGGTGGTTGGTTGGTTGGTTTGTTAATTTGGGGCAGCGGACTAAACAGATAGGTCATCGGTCGCAGTGGATTAGGGAAAGATGGGAGAGGAAGTCGGCCGTGCCCACTCAAAGGGATCATCCCGGCTTTTACCTGAAGCGATTTAGGGAAATCACGGAAGACCTAAATTAGGATGGCCGGACGTGGCTTTGAACCGTCGTCCGTTTTTGTGTGGTTCAAATGGCTGGAAGCACTAAGGGACTTAACATCTGAGGTCATCAGTCCCCTAGACTTAGAACTACTGAAACCTAACTAACCTAAGGGCACCAAACACATCCATGCCCGAGGCAGGATTCGAACCTGCGACCGTAGCAGCAGCGCGGTTCCGGACTGAAGTGCCTAGAACCGCTCGGCCACATCGGCCGGCCACTTTTGTATGCTTACACAAGAGAAACCCTCAGTTTGCTTGGATGTATGTCCACCACCTTAGCGTTAAAGGCAACAGTGTATCACGCATTCCTAAATCGTTTTTAAATATCGGGACTCCCACCTAAAGTGTCGCGGAGAGGAAGTCAATGAGTTCCGAGTCGGCTTGGCGCTTGTGATCAGCCGTCCACATATAACAGGCAGTTTTAGCAGTTTTATTCAGCTGATTCTTCCGTTAAGTAGCATCTTAAGTCAGAATTACTACAGCATTCTTCAATTAAAAAAATACGCCATTGTGAGTGCAGATGCTAATTAACTGCCCACCGTGGAAACAATGAGCTGAATGTTTTAGGATTCATAGTTTAGTGTGTGTCATAAGGACTTTTTCCAGATGGCTGGCAGATTTTAATGCATGAGAAGGGAATGAATCAGTTGAGTTTGTCAGCGGCAAACCACATATTTATGTTGACTTTCTGAAGAAAACTGGTAACTTGTGTTCCTTGGGAATCATCGCAACAATTTCGCCTGTGGGAACAGATACCGTTCAGTCTGCGAGAAGTGTATGTTGCTATCCAGTAAGAGCGCCGATAACCGTGTTATTGTACGTCCTAGGTTCAACATCGTCATCTTCATAATCATCTGCCGTCACTAGAATTTTGACCAAACGTTTGGGACACCTTCCATGTCTGAATGTTGACCCACTTGGCGCACTATGGCACACTACATGAAAAATGATGAAATCATTTATCTTTGTACACATTGAAAGCGCTGTGTAAACATGCAGATAGCTCACCTTTTTTATTGGGGAGCCGGTTGCAACAGAAGGCGAAACAGCGGCCTGGTTGCAGAGCTGTCGCCGTGTGGGTCGCCACTGCCTCGCGCCCTCTTATATACGCCGACCCTTTCGCCTGCCTCGCCGTTTCACCGCACCTTCCCCCGCAATTACACAGGCCTCATTTACAGATGAGCACTGCAAAGGCTTCTCCGATCGCGACGGCCGAAAAAATACAATGGAAGGTTATTTGTCGCGTTCTGACGAGAGAATAAAGAAATTGCTTTCTGCAGCCCACCTTCTTTTCACAAACATTCAGAAGAAATGATTTCATATAAATTGCCAGCGGAGATATTGTGAAAGCTATTCGATTATTAGTGAATTCTAATGCTTCTCCACAGCCTTCCATTTCTGAGAGGCGTTGTGCGACGTAAGCGTTTCTGCTGCGCCAACCATTCCCCGGCAACTTCTGGACTGCGTGGTGTATCATGTTCCAGTCCATGTCCAATATTAATACACTGGTGGAAAATGAGAAACGGTAGAACAGAAGTAATGGTCGTGCGTGGATGAAATATTGTTCGAATTTCATGCTAGGTGTGTGAGCAAAGTAATGAGACTGATTTTTTATCAGTAAAACAGCGACACTGCTCGCCAAAATGCCCGCTAGATGAGCTGTCGACTGATGGGAGAACGGCAATCTTTTGCCGCACAGCGTAGCTGTTTAACTAACGGCATGGCAGAGTCGCAGGACCTAATTCATTTACACTGCAGCTAAAGTGGTGGTGCCATCGTGAGTCTCTCTCGCATTGGCAGCATCTTTACACTGGACTATGTGACACTCGAGTACTCACACACACATCTGCGCATCGCTACATCAGCCCCCTCAGCGCCTACCGTGTGTGTATTACACTGGACTATGTGACACTCGAGTACTCACACACACATCTGCGCGTCGCTACGTCAGCCCCCTCGGCGCCTACCGTGTGTGTATTACACTGGACTATGTGACACTCGAGTACTCACACACACATCTGCGCATCGCTACATCAGCCCCCTCAGCGCCTACCGTGTGTGTATTACACTGGACTATGTGACACTCGAGTACTCACACACACATCTGCGCGACGCTACATCAGCCCCCTCGGCGCCTACCGTGTGCGTTTTACACTGGACTATGTGACACTCGAGTACTCACACACACATCTGCGCGTCGCTACGTCAGCCCCCTCGGCGCCTACCGTGTGTGTATTACACTGGACTATGTGACACTTGAGTACTCACACACACATCTGCGCATCGCTACATCAGCCCCCTCAGCGCCTACCGTGTGTGTATTACACTGGACTATGTGACACTCGAGTACTCACACACACATCTGCGCGACGCTACATCAGCCCCCTCAGCGCCTACCGTGTGCGTGTTACACTGGACTATGTGACACATCGAGTACTCACACACACATCTGCGCGACGCTACATCAGCCCCCTCAGCGCCTACCGTGTGTGTGTTACACTGGACTATGTGACACTCGAGTACTCACACACACATCTGCGCGACGCTACATCAGCCCCCTCGGCGCCTACCGTGTGTGTGTTACACTGGACTATGTGACACTCGAGTACTCACACACACATCTGCGCGTCACTACATCAGCCCCCTCGGCGCCTACCGTGTGTGTATCACACTGGACTATGTGACACTCGAGTACTCACACACACATCTGCGCGACGCTACATCAGCCCCCTCAGCGCCTACCGTGTGCGTGTTACACTGGACTATGTGACACATCGAGTACTCACACACACATCTGCGCGACGCTACATCAGCCCCCTCAGCGCCTACCGTGTGTGTGTTACACTGGACTATGTGACACTCGAGTACTCACACACACATCTGCGCGACGCTACATCAGCCCCCTCGGCACCTACCGTGTGTGTTTTACACTGGACAATGTGACACTCGAGTACTCACACACACATCTGCGCGTCGCTACGCCAGCCCCCTCGGCGCCTACCGTGTGTGTATTACACTGGACTATGTGACACTCGAGTACTCACACACACATCTGCGCATCGCTACATCAGCCCCCTCAGCGCCTACCGTGTGTGTATTACACTGGACTATGTGACACTCGAGTACTCACACACACATCTGCGCGTCGCTACGTCAGCCCCCTCGGCGCCTACCGTGTGTGTATTACACTGGACTATGTGACACTCGAGTACTCACACACACATCTGCGCATCGCTACATCAGCCCCCTCAGCGCCTACCGTGTGTGTATTACACTGGACTATGTGACACTCGAGTACTCACACACACATCTGCGCGACGCTACATCAGCCCCCTCGGCGCCTACCGTGTGCGTTTTACACTGGACTATGTGACACTCGAGTACTCACACACACATCTGCGCGTCGCTACGTCAGCCCCCTCGGCGCCTACCGTGTGTGTATTACACTGGACTATGTGACACTTGAGTACTCACACACACATCTGCGCATCGCTACATCAGCCCCCTCAGCGCCTACCGTGTGTGTATTACACTGGACTATGTGACACTCGAGTACTCACACACACATCTGCGCGACGCTACATCAGCCCCCTCAGCGCCTACCGTGTGCGTGTTACACTGGACTATGTGACACATCGAGTACTCACACACACATCTGCGCGACGCTACATCAGCCCCCTCAGCGCCTACCGTGTGTGTGTTACACTGGACTATGTGACACTCGAGTACTCACACACACATCTGCGCGACGCTACATCAGCCCCCTCGGCGCCTACCGTGTGTGTGTTACACTGGACTATGTGACACTCGAGTACTCACACACACATCTGCGCGTCACTACATCAGCCCCCTCGGCGCCTACCGTGTGTGTATCACACTGGACTATGTGACACTCGAGTACTCACACACACATCTGCGCGACGCTACATCAGCCCCCTCAGCGCCTACCGTGTGCGTGTTACACTGGACTATGTGACACATCGAGTACTCACACACACATCTGCGCGACGCTACATCAGCCCCCTCAGCGCCTACCGTGTGTGTGTTACACTGGACTATGTGACACTCGAGTACTCACACACACATCTGCGCGACGCTACATCAGCCCCCTCGGCACCTACCGTGTGTGTTTTACACTGGACAATGTGACACTCGAGTACTCACACACACATCTGCGCGTCGCTACGCCAGCCCCCTCGGCGCCTACCGTGTGTGTATTACACTGGACTATGTGACACTCGAGTACTCACACACACATCTGCGCATCGCTACATCAGCCCCCTCAGCGCCTACCGTGTGTGTATTACACTGGACTATGTGACACTCGAGTACTCACACACACATCTGCGCATCACTACATCAGCCCCCTCGGCGCCTACCGTGTGTGTATTACACTGGACTATGTGACACTCGAGTACTCACACACACATCTGCGCGACGCTACATCAGCCCCTTCAGCGCCTACCGTGTGCGTGTTACACTGGACTATGTGACACTCGAGTACTCACACACACATCTGCGCGACGCTACATCAGCCCCCTCGGCGCCTACCGTGTGTGTTTTACACTGGACTATGTGACACTCGAGTACTCACACACACATCTGCGCGACGCTACATCAGCCCCCTCAGCGCCTACCGTGTGTGTATTACACTGGACTATGTGACACTCGAGTACTCACACACACATCTGCGCGACGCTACATCAGCCCCCTCAGTGCCTACCGTGTGTGTGTTACACAGGACTACGTGACACTCGAGTACTCACACACATCTGCGCGTCGCTACATCAGCCCCCTCGGCGCCTACCGTGTGTGTATTACACGGGACTATGTGACACTCGAGTACTCACACACACATCTGCGCGACGCTACGTCAGCCCCCTCGGCGCCTACCGTGTGTGTGTTACACTGGACTATGTAACACTCGAGTACTCACACACACATCTGCGCGTCACTACATCAGCCCCCTCGGCGCCTACCGTGTGTGTATTACACTGGACTATGTGACACTCGAGTACTCACACACACATCTGCACGTTGCTACATCAGCCCCCTCGGCGCCTACCGTGTGTGTATTACACGGGACTATGTGACACTCGAGTACTCACACACACATCTGCGCGACGCTACATCAGCCCCCTCAGCGCCTACCGTGTGTGTGTTACACTGGACTATGTGACACTCGAGTACTCACACACACATCTGCGCAACGCTACATCAGCCCCCTCAGCGCCTACCGTGTGTGTGTTACACTGGACTATGTGACACTCGAGTACTCACACACACATCTGCGCGACGCTACATCAGCCCCCTCAGCGCCTACCGTGTGTGTGTTACACTGGACTATGTGACACTCGAGTACTCACACACACATCTGCGCGTCGCTACATCAGCCCCCTCGGCGCCTACCGTGTGTGTATTACACGGGACTATGTGACACTCGAGTACTCACACACACATCTGCGCGACGCTACATCAGCCCCCTCAGCGCCTACCGTGTGTGTTTTACACTGGACTATGTGACACTCGAGTACTCACACACACTTCTGCGCGACGCTACATCAGCCCCCTCGACGCCTACCGTGTGTGTGTGTTATACTGGGGCCGGCCGGAGTGGCCGAGCGGTTAAAGGCGCTACAGTCTGGAACTGCACGACCGCTGCGGTCGCTGGTTCGAATCCTGCCTCGGGCATGGATGTGTGTGATGTCCTTAGGTTGGTTAGGCTTAAGTAGTTCTAAGTTCTAGGGGACTTATGACCACTGCAGTTGAGTCCCATAGTGCTCAGAGCCATTTGAACCATTTTGTTACGCTGGACTATGTGACACTCGAGTACTCACACACACATCTGCAGGTCGCTGCATCAGCCCCCTCGGCACCTACCGCGTGTGTGTGTGTGTGTGTGTGTGTGTGTGTGTGTGTGTGTCACATAGTCCAGTGTAGAGACGCTGCCGACGCGAGAGAGACTCTGACTCCAAATCAGAAGATTGCGTGTTCAGATCACGTCAGTGTCACCACCACTTTAGCCGCAGTGTAAATGAATAAGGTCCTGTGACTCTGCCATGCCATTAGAAAACAGCTTCACTGTGCACCGGGTTGTGTTGCAGGAGCTGTTGGCATAGTCGGTGCGGGTGACCGGGTCTTTTCTGTTGCTCGGGTCGTTGATGGAACAAGCAGTCTTCGCTGGGGGTGGCTCGTGGAAAATGAAGGCCAGCCTGACTCTGTCGATAGTGACAGTGGTACATTTCCCGTTCAGGAGAGTGTCCAGTGTGCGGTGTCCTCTACCTGGTGTGGATCGCCGTAGGGCGGTTGGAGAGCCGGTTTGATGCCATCACTACATAGCATCACATGAGAGCACGAGCTGAGGTCCTTGTGCACGAACCCAGCAAGGTGGCGCAGTGGTCAGCACACTGGACTCGCATTCGGGAGGACGACGGATCAATCCCGCGTCCGGCCATCCTGATTTAGGTTTTCCGTGATTTTCCTAAATGCTTCAGGCAAATGCCGGGATGGTTCCTTTGAAAGGGCACGGCTGACTTCCTTCCCCGTCCTTTCCTAATCCGATGAGACCGATGACCGCGGTGTTTGGTCTCTTCCCCCAAAACAACCCAACCCCTGTGCACGAACAGCAGGCCGGTGCCATGCCTGGATGGCAGTAGGGGCGTATCTTCTGGATGTGCTCTCTTAGACACCCAACGAACTTCATTTGGAACAGCTTTGGTTCACAAGTTTTCAAAGCTTGTGGCAGCTTGTTGAACAGCTCTGCCATTGTCAGTTATTTTTAATTTTGTCCTCTGCCTGAAGTATCATAATTATGTGTTTCATTGCACTTATTTAGTTTGTTTTTACTATTCTGAAAAAATATAATACGTTTGCACATAAAAAAGGAATATACTGTTAAATATTTATATTGGAAAAAGGTTTCATGACAGGACTCTCTGGCCTTTAGGCTGTGCATTAACCTGATGGCTCTTTTCTGTAACTCTAATATTCTGTTCAGGTGCAGGTCTGCCACACGACCTCACAGTTCAGTACCGTAATTAAGAAATAGATAAACTGTTCCATGGTAAACAATTTTTAGTGTTCGGATTGACGCTACTTTTCCCAACTGACTCATAAGATACAAGCTACTGCTGATTTTCTCACACAAAGAAGTAATGTGGTTTACCCAACGGAGATTTTTGTCCAGGTGGACACCAAGAAATTTAATGTTACCTGTTTCTGTTGATGTAATAGCACATATATTGTTTATTTCAGCCTCATGAGAACCACGTGTTTTAAATGTTAGTAGCTGGCATTTACTGATTTTGGTGTTTAGACCTTGATGTAGAAAATATGTGGTTACTTCCGTCACACCCTTAGTTGCAAATGGATGTCTCCAAGTCTTTTTCACAAAATAAAAGTGGGGGGGGGGGGGGCGGAGGGGGAGTGTCATCGGCATAGGTTACTAGATGTGAGTTAAACGGTTGTGTCATGTCGTTGACATAAACCAAAAAGAAAAAGGGACCAAGGGTCGATCCCTTCGATACCCCCTGGATCTCTAGAAGTTTGGAAATCTATTACCTTGTTATTTATTTTACGTGAAAGTTTAGTACACTGCTTGTGATTTGTCAAATACGTGGTCAGTAATTGCATAGATGAGTCCTTCGATTTCTTAATGAGCAACCCATGGCTGACCGAGTCGAAGGCTTTGGAAAGATCTAAGAATATGCCCGGTGTCTGCATACCTTGGTCTAGGAACGTATACACTTTATGGAGAAATTCAGCAACTGCAGTAGTTGTGCACCGATCTTTCCTAAAGCCATGCTGTGTTTCCGTTAGCAATTTGTTCTTTTTAAAATAAACAGAGAGCTGAGAAAGGATAACCATTTCAAAAACCTTCCTAAAAATAGGGATCAATGATGATGGGCGGTAGTTTGAAACCTGTTTTGTAATCCCAGTTTAACAATGCTTATTTTTAAACTACTAGGATAAGTTCTTTCTCCAATACTACAGTTTATGAAGTACATTAGTGGTTTAACTATTTCTTTGATATATTTTTTAACTACTACACTCAACATTTCATCCCACGCAGCTGAGTTCTTGTTCTTTAATGTGAGGATTATCTTTCTAATATCATTTTCTTTAACCTCATTAAATTCAAAACTCACTGCTTGAGGTGTGAGCTTCAGTATCTCTCGGTGCATTTCTCAAGTGTGTGTTGGATTTCCTGTTGGTGATATGAAGTGTTTATGAAAAAGGCTACATAATGCTTTGGGTTCTTTTATAATATTACGATCCTGTATAATGCATAATGGTTTACTGCCCCTATTTGTGGAGGTTTTTTTAATACTTATTATCAGTTTCCATGATGTCTTGCTTACATGTGTAGATTGAGAGATTTCATTACTGTGGACTTGTTTTCTAACGTTTGGAAGTTCTGCTTTAAAGGTTTGCTTAGCTGTGTTATAATTTTGTTTGAAAATGAAGCCTTGTTGATTTGTACAGGAAATCCAGGTCATGAATATTTTGCCTGACTTTAACAAGGCTGGGTGGAAATCTGAGTTTCTTATTTCTTCCACTCTATGTATTGACCCTGTCTGCATTTCTTTAATGGGACAAAAGGAATCAAAGTATCTCAGTAGGATGTTATAAAACTCATCCGATTTGCTATCTGATCCTTCCACATGGTAGATTTGATCCCACTTCTCCTCAGCCAGTTAAATTTTCAGAGAGCTGATGTTACTATTGTTCATAACTCATTTCGTTTCAAACATTTTTGACATTATTTTATGATCTGTTTTTCCATATTCTATCTATTGTGCAAGGTGGTCTGAGTAATGAAAGTCTACGTTACTAAACTTAGCAGTGTCTTCAACAGTTTTGTTAATTATTGCATAATCTCTCCTGGTAGACATAGATACTGAGACTCCGGTATCCATGATAACTATATTTCTAAGATTGTATGAAGTTAATAAATCTACAAGTTTTATGTTAGCAATGCTGTTGGAGTTTGCATCAATGTTAATGTCTCCAAGTATAGTAAGGTCATTGGGTCCAGTTCGCCTAATTATGGTATTAAAGCTGTTGAGAAAATGGATTACATCTGCATAAGGTGGTCTGTATATTCCTATTACTTTATGTTTTACTACATTGACTCCATGCTCTTTTAGTCGCAATACCACATGAGTCTAATATCCTCTCTTTACTGAATTGCTCAATAAATGTTTCTTACACATAAAATTTTATCTCACAAAGATTGTCATGCCTCCACCCTTATGCTGTTTCATACAATAATTGTTTGCCAATACATATCCATCTAGTTTATAACAGTTAATTTCATTACATTTCATGTTCAGTTAATACTAACATTCGTGGCAAATGCTCATTTACAAATACCTTTAGTACAGTGAATTTCCTCCTAAGGTACTGCACATTCAGATGTATCATGCTAAGTGATGCCTGGATTTCTTCTCTGCGGATGTTGTTGTGTTCTGTGAGAGTGGACCAAGATTATCTTCACTGTTGTACTTATCTGCTACATGTGTGATTACACTGAGTGCACAAGGCTCACACACATCTAATTTGCATTTTTGATCACTGTTGTAATGGTTCTTTTCTCTAAAAAAACTTCAGGGTTATAACCTAGTGCTATTGGTTCCTTCTTGTAGGTGACTGGGACGTAGAGAACTTTCATTTCATTCACTGACTTTAATTTTCCCTTACGGTTCAAGTGTAGTCCATGATGGGTGTGTTCATCTCGGTTCATTTTGCTAACATCTATTAACTTTACATTGTGAATTTTTCGCAAAATATTTGTAACACTGAATTGTGAGTTTCTATTTCTCTATTAACACAAGACCACTCTGGTACATTTGTTACAGTGCCATTAGTGTGGTGTAATTCCGGCAATAACTTTCTGAAACTTCTCAGTGCTGACTTGCTTTCATTTCCATATACTCGTATATCATTGGTGCCACCTATAATCACGATGCAGTCATCTTTGTTGAGTTTGTTTGTTTCTATTGTTACGTTTTCTACCACAGAATTGAATGAAGCTCCAGGTTTGAGCTTAGCAAACACCAAATAATTTGAGTTCATATTTTCATGAAGGCAAACAGAGACGCCTTTTCCGTGGTTGTCAGCGTAAATTAGGAGTTATTTTGTTCTTCTTGGTGCTTAAACATTACTGTTTAGAACTTTGTTGGACATCTTGTATGTTGTTTTGCCTGTGCTAATAGTTGCTTCATAATCTGAATCTTGGGCTGCGTTCTTAGGTAGCACTGGTGAAGATGTGGGACTTACATGTTCTGCATTCTTGTACATTTTCTTCAATAAATTGCACTACTTCTGCGATGAACGAACGCTGCTAGCTTCACTGTTGTGGGTATTAATGCTGAAAATGTGCCTTACACTTCTGTTGCCCTTACTGCCAGCTGCAAGTGGACCGGTCCTCTATGCAGCTGATCTGTGGCACTGATTTGCTGTTTCTTCTTTTCTGAAACATATCCGATCTGGCGACAGTTTCAATTTACACTCTCCACACTGCCAATCAATCGTCTGTTTTTCATCATCCTTCATTGTTGGATCAACAGTAACGGTTTTCATTGTTCTGTTTATTTCATATTTCTCTTGTAGTTTTTTAATTTCGTTCTGTAAGACTCTGTTAATTGAAATAAACATTAGGTTTTCCTTTTTGATATTGCTGATCGTCCTAGCTGCCTCACAAGTACACATTTCTTGGCCATTAATGGTCGCTGCTTTTTGTTTACACTCTACACAGTTTCACACACTTGCATAGTTATCGTCACTTCTCATTGAGAGGTTGACCTTTCTGAAAATGAAATTTTTGATTGCACTGAACGCAAATTAAGCCATTTTTAACAGTTTTTGCTGACTTTTTGCAAGATTGACTATTACTAACATTATTTTCTCGAACCTCTAAATTAAAAACATCCACAGCTGACGCCATCTTTAAACTTCTGTCTGCAATGTCTGGTCTCATCCAATTCGCCCTTTTCCTGAGCCTTTCACAGACATCTTTGTAAAACACTTGGTTGACAGTTTGTCCTGGAGATCTGATCTCATGAGAGCATGCACACATTCGATGTTATTGTCAGTTTTTTAAGTTGAAGGTCTTCCTGAGCGAGGTTCATTTTCAACGTGTTCTCAGCCTTCCACAAATGGTTTATGGCAGCAAAAATCTTGTGAAAAATCACATGATGTCTGTACGTACTGAAACTTGGACTGAGCATCTGGAAGGGATGGACACACCGGTCTGCATAAATAGAAAAACACAGCATTCACTGATCGCTCGCAATGTTGTCAGTCTCATTACTTTTTTCACACACCTTGTACATCTACGTCATCATATGCAGGCCACGTCACGTTGCGTGGCGAAGGGTACTCCTGGGTCCACTACCATTTATCACCTTCCGAGGTTCCATCCGCGAATGCCACATGGGAAGAACGATTGTTGGTAAGCCTCTGTGTAATTCGAATCTAGTTTTATCTTCATGGTCTTTACACGAGACATATGTAGCAGAAAGCAGTGTATTGGTTGACTCTTCTAGATACTTACGCTCTCGGAATTTTAACAGTAGAGCATACCGTGATGAACGTCACCTCTCTTGCGGCGTCTGCCAGTGGATTTGGATGAGCATCTCTGTGACAATTACTAAAAGAAACTTTTAACAAAAAGCACTGCTAGTCTTTGAATCTTCTCTATTTCCTATACAATTCATACCTTCTAAGGGTCTCACGTTGAGGAACAAACTCAAGTACAGGTCAAACAAGTGTTTTGTACACTACCTCCTTCTTAAGTGGACTACACTTTCTGAGGATATTTCCAATTAATCGCAGTATGACATCTGCCTTTCTTACGATTAGTTTTGTGTGTTCATTCCATATTAAACGACTCTGTATTTTGTGTATGTTGAGAGTCAATTGCAAATCGCTGTATTAACCGTCAATCCTCTGCACTACAGCCTTCATTTTGTTTTAATTTCTCAGAATTTCGAGTCTTCTTTATACAACAACATTAGCAAAGAGCCTTATCAAGTTTCTCGCTTATCCACTATGTCATTTATATAGGGGGGAGACAAAAACACTTAAACACCAAAACACAAGATGTTACCATGACTATAACAGCCCTAATATAAAATACGATATAGGAAAACCATTGGCATTCAAAACAGTTTTCAGTTGTCCTGGACTGGATAAACACAAGTGCTATATGGTCCTTGAGGGAATCTTACACAGTTCTTCCAGAAAAACAGTGCCAAATTCAGATATCGGTAATGGAGGTACATAGCAATCGTGCACCCTTCTCTGCAAAGCAGACCACAAAGTCTCAATAACATTGAGAACTGATGACAGTGGTGGCTGGGGAGACGTGAAAATTCATCCTCAGTCCTGGATGATGCAAGTTGTGTGAACAAGGGCCCTATCATCTTGGAACACAGCACCACCTTTGGGGAACAAACATTGTGTGGTATCAATAGCTATTATGCCACGGCGTAGGTGCAAGTTCGTAGGTTGGCACTATGACACCGACACTGACGACAGCACCCTCTAGCCGGCACTGCGCACCTCTACGAGCGCTGCTCCACACTCAGCCCATTTGATTCCGAGCCGACGACCAAGCAACGTAGTTTTTACTTCATAGGGGGCTAGTCATTACAGACTTTGTTACTTCAGTTACTTCAATGATAGTTTGTCCAACTACTAAGGTGCGCGTCATATATCTTGGCGGCCGAGTTTAGGTTCGTTCTGCGCATTTGACGTCACAAATCACAGTCAGCCAATGAACAGAGAACGACGTTGCCAGATCTCGACTGCAGTGCAGAGCACGGACGAGTGTCTTCAATTTTAGAAACGTTCAGTCATAAATGACGTAATTGAACAAAAGCAATGTCTTGATAGCAGACTTTCTTTTATAGAAAGTTTGGAAAAAGCATTCTTTACACCAATTGCTTCATATTCTATTAATTAATTAAACCAAACAAACAATAAGCCTCCTAATTCAGGCGATAGCAAGGAAAGGTGTTTGTATCAGTCTCACGTACCGCTTTTTCGCAATAAAGAACAGCGGTAATTGTTTATTTCCTATTGTACTTCGACGCAACGTGAGTAATTCATAGTCATCCCAACAGTGTTTGTCGGTATTTTGCATACGTTTAGAGTGCTCCAGGAGATGCCAGAAGTGAGTAATTGCGTTAGTGTAATGGTTCAGGTGTTGGGCTGCTAATCGGAAGATTCTTAGTTCAAGGCTTGTTGCATACTAAATATTTTATTTATTTAAAAACAATAGCGAAGTGTCTTACTTAATGAATTTTATTCGTTTGAATGTAATGTTTTGAAATTTCCTGTGCTTCATTATAATCATAATAAGTTATCAGTTTTTGTAATTTTCTCCTCCAATATTTCTTTTCACAGCAATTAAAAACAACGAAAAGGCACACATACAATATTCATGTTATCCGTTTTGTTTGTATATCGCCTCTTCCGCAGTCGCTGTTTTACTATTCATATTGAGATATATTCTTTTGCGGCAGTATTAAAAGTATTATTTAGAGCAGAATTTCGGCTCGTACGTTGCCGAGCTATTTGATTGTCTGACGGAATTCTTTGCTTCGCTGCTTTGGCAACATCATATTCAATGGTTTCGTCGACTGATCTATGTTTTGGCAAGTATTTGCTGTCCGTTGTGACAAAAACAAAATGTTTGCGCACTGTGCCTCACTGGCAATATATTTTAGTTTTATGTTTTATTACGTCCAAAATTCAGTTTTGTGTACTTCGCCAACTTCGTTTTAATCAGAACGTTTTAGAAAAAAGCGAAATGACTCTGGTATAAAGAAAGTTTTGTTACAGTTGCTAAAGATAGAATATTTCCCAATTTATAAACACTGTTTATGTTATAAAGGGTGTTCATTTTATGGGGACATTGAAATCTCTTGAAAACGACACACAGAGCCAAAAGGAATCCTAATGAAAATTAGTTCCTCCCGGAAGGGGACATCCAATTATAACAAATTTGACTACAAATTCGTCGAATTTGGTATCATTGGATGTCCCCCCCTGAGACAAAAAAAAATTTGTTATAAATTTGTTTGATCCGATGTGTAGATTTGCGGATATTTCAATGTCTCCAATTAAAATGAACACTCTGTATAGTTGGAACCATGAACGACTGCGGTCGATTTAAGGCTCGTTCTACGCACCTGACGTCACGCATCCGCTGACAGCCAATGAGTGTTCAGTAGTTTTCTGAACGGTCTGCTGGGAATGTCTTGGCGAGTGCGAGTGTTAAATGTGATTGTAGTTATTCTTTGGTGAATTTTTATCGCATTTGTTGGAAGTTGTCATGGCTGATAATGGTGGTAAGCGACAAACTCTCCATAAACAGGCGAGGGACATAATTTACCGGATTCACGCTTTTTTCAAGCGCGAAGCAGAAAACGGTGGACCTATCACGGATGTCGCCAGATCTCAGGAACACACTGCAGAAGCGACAGGCGTTAGCTTGAGAACCGTTCAGCGGATTGCCAATGAAGGAAAGTTATCTACGGAGACCTGTGGAAGCCCACTTTTCAGATCGCCAGGGAAATATCGCACTCGTGAGAGGACTGTAACTAATTTAGATAATTTCGACAAAGATGTTCTAAGACGAGAAGTGCTCAACATGTACAACACAGGCGAATTTCCTACTGTAAAAAAAATCACTGTGAAAATGCGTGAAACCATAAATTTTAAAGGTAGCATGACTTCAATGAATAGAATACTTAAAAACATTGGATTCAAATATGTACATACAAATGACGGAAGAAAGTTTTTAATGGAACGTAGTGATATCGCTGCTTCAAGGGCACAGTTTTTAAGACGTATTATTGAAGTAAGAAAATCCGGGAATAATAACATTTTTTTCTTGGACGAAACATGGGTGAACCAAAATCACACAAGGAAAGCGTGTTGGAAAATGAGTGATGGTTCGGGTGGGTTTAAAGTACCAGTTGATAAAGGTGGACGAATAATTGTGCTTCACGCTGGTTCTGCTTCTGGATTCATTCCAGAAAGCAAATTAGTGTTCCGGGCAAAAAAGAGAAATTCAGGGGATTATCATTCCGAAATGAACTCTGAGACATTTAAATTGTGGTTTAGGGATCAGTTTCTCCCTTACTTGCCTGCAAACTCGGTGATTGTAATGGACAATGCGAGTTATCACTCTGTTGTTGTTGACAAGACACCCACAACAAGTACAAAAAAAGCCGATATCATGTTATGGTTTGCAAGTAAAAATATTCCACATACTGCCAACCAAACTCGTGCTGAAATGTTGAATCTTGTAGTGCTTCATAAGCCTCGCACAAAAGTTTATTAAATCGATTGTATTGCACAGGAACATGGACACACAGTTTTGCGTTTGCCACCGTACCATTGCCAATACAATCCGATAGAGTTAATTTGGGCACAAGTGAAAGGGTATGTCGCAGAACGAAACGTGACATTTAAAATTGCCGATACAGAAAGGCTTCTGCACGAAGCACTTGACAGAATTACTTCTTCAGCATGGGCTGAATGTGTTCGGCATGCACAAAGGCTACAGGAGGAGGACATGGACAGGGAAATTGTAATTGACAATCTGCTTGAACCCATCGTCATAACTCTAAGACCTGATGATTCGGACTGCGACACTGACTACAGCGATGCAGAAGACTATCGCAGCGATTGACAACAATGAAGGGTAAGGCACATACACAATAATACTCATGTTCTCTTTCTTGTTTTTGTTCCACAGTTGCAATTTTACCAATGGTATTGAAATATATTCCTCTTCTCCAACTGTAATAAGCGTCTTATTTAGACCAGACGCGTTTTTCTCTTTTGAAGCATCTTCATTGGACAGCATTTTGTCTCCTCCATTGCCAAGTCACCTTTCGTAGTTTTGTGCTGAGGTAACACAATATTCAACGTTTGTGTCGGCCGATCAGTGTTTTAGCAAATAAATGCTTTTTGTGTGTGCCACACACAAAAATTATATTTGACATAGCTCAGAGCACTGATACACAGTATATTCAAGTCCTAATGTTTTTGTAAGTCCACAGTTTTGTTTAACGTATTTTGTGTACTTCCTTTTGATTGATTGAAGTGCTTTAAAATAAAGTCAAACGCGCCCGGTGTAAATAAAACTTTTATTACAGTCGCGAAAGACGGAATATTTCTCAATATTACATACGACACCAATCTGGTACTTAAATTAAATGAGATGTTGTTATACAGTAAATTTTATATGAAATTTAGGTATCTTGTCCACATTTCATTCTCAACATTGTGGTAACTACAATCGAACATACGGAAAGTATACGCTATGAACTTTACCTCTGCAAACTCTTCAAAATTTCGTGCAATGGTTTACTACATTTAATGCTGCAATATAACTGCGTTGAAAATCTAAACAAAATTAAGTCATTTATGGGGGGAAGGTATCAGTCAAGAAGATGTGTCAAAATCAAATTTTTGGGCCAAATAGTTTTTGTGAAATCGAATGATAAGTGTGTCAAAGCAGTCGGAACACTATGTGTCTGCACAGGCGAGCAGTGCAGTGGTTACAAAATCGCGCACGGCGTGGAATGCGGGGAGCACGTCTCTGTAGCAGCGAAAGGTTTAATGCGGCCGTGGTGGCTTTACTTCATAAACTGCGCGCTCCCCCCTAAACGTAAGTTTGAGAACTACACTGCTACGGGGCTGCTTCTCTTGGCGCGTACAACTGGCAACGCTGCAATCTCCCGCGTCTGGGCGGGCATGCGCGAGCCGCCAAGATAAATGAATTGAACTATAGTAGCTGTTAGATTTGATTGATGTATCGCTTTGCACCTACATGCTCATCTCAGCCAAAGTTAAGTATTATCAGTTATAGATGTTCATACACCAGTAAAAGATTTATAACCTAATGCAGTACCAAGTGTTCTAACTCACCTGCTCCTCCTAGCTTCCTGCATTCGGACTACCCTTTATTTTTTAGGAGAAGACCCACACGCTGCCTTCCAGGAGGGATACAAAAAGTGGCGACGAGCAGGGACTAAAAACTTTTTTTTTCCCTCTCCTACCATTTCTTTTTTTGCTCGGTACTGCTTTATTTTCGTGCTAGCCTCAGTGTAAGACCGCTTTCCCCATTCTCTGTAAGACTCATTTGTGTAAACCATGGCTTCGCCACAGGAACAAGCTTCGCTGTCCGATCTTGTACGTTTTCAGGCTCAGCAAATGACGCAGCTGCTTGCTGGCATAAATTGACTGGTCACACTACAAACAGCAGCTACTTCGGCTCCTCCGACACCACCACCTGTAGCGACGCCGTTGCCGACGGTGCCGCCATTTCGTGCCTACAATCCTGATGTTGAACACTGGCCAGAACATATCGCCCAGCTCGAGGCACACTTCGCAACATACAACATACTAGGCACAGTGCGGCTTGCCTTTTTCGTTGCCAACGTGGGTGTTGTGTTGTGCCGTGTGCTCGTGAAATTGTTTCCCACCACCCACCCAGAACTAAAACTTACGGCGAAGTGATTGATGCTTTGAGCTCCCACTTCCGTGATAGTGCCAATGTGGTAGCTGCATGCTACAAATTCTTTCGTCTCCGGCGTGGCCCTACTCAGTCCAATAAATCATGGTTAGCAGACCTTCAGGGACAAACTTCTGATTGTGACTAATTGCTCATGTGGACGCTCATATGTGGATATAATGATTAGAGAGGCTATTGCGTAGAATGTGGCAGATCACCGAATCAGTGGGCAAATCCTCTAATGTAAAAACCCGTCTTTGCAGGAAGTAGTGGACTTGCTAGACAGACAAGATACATTAGACATGGCTACTTCCACTTTCGGCGTGACCTTGGATGCGTGTACTGTTAGCATGGCACAACATGTGCCCTCCTGCCCGGCCCCAGCACAGCCAGCCACGCTGCACCATTCGCGCGCGTGTAAACAAGTTTCACACCATGCATCCACTCAGAAACTGAAATCATGTCCAAACTGTGTTTGTGCCCACACATGGGACAGTTGCCCATCCCATCATGCACAGTGTTATTTTTCTAATAAGGAAGCACATGTGCAAGCTGTATGTAGTAAGAGAAACTCTAATTCACATGTCTCACGTTCGCATAACTCCGGTGGGCATCACCGCAACGGTATCCCCCTGCTGGTCCAGGTTAAGAATAGGCCCGAGGTATTCCTGCCTGTCATAAGAGGCGACTAAAAGGAGTTTCAACCATTTCGGCCTTCAATGTGATGGTCCCCATTGGGGTTTGACCTGCATTTTTCAAAATTCTACAGAAGTATGAGCCTTTTGGGGAAGGACACCTTATGTGGTGTATCACCGGTCCTCAGTGCACTAAGACCTTGGCACTCATCATCTTAACGGCGTCGTAACTGCACCCACTGTTCATTAATTTGGGCCTAAACACCTGATGGGTTGCACAAGTTATGCCCATAGTGCGTCTCCATCTGCACCTACGATCGCGATGGACTTTCCATGGCACCCGAAATCCAACATGGTAGCCAGCCCATTGTGGTGGGGTCGTCATGTACCCTCTAGGTTGTAGCCCCCTGACAACACAGGGATCGTACTGCCAATACCTGAGCTGCACCCTCCCCACGTCAGCCAAGGAGTAGATGCCCGTCTACCTGGGGTATCAGGACTCCCGGCAACGGTCATCTTGCCAGGTGGCCCTTGCTGAGGCTGGGTGGCGCCTGTGGGGAGAGCCCCTGGTCGGAGTGGGTGGTATCGGGGCGGATGTATCGCAGATGAAACATCAACATGCATCAGGACACTCTGCGGCCGCTTCCTCTAAGTGGAAAGGTTCTGTCTCTGTCTCTGGTTCTGGTACTTCTGCCATTTCCCCCTTGGCCACTCCCTGGGAGGAAGGACAGGCCCGCTGGCTTGGGGCGAAATACTTCTCCAGCTATTTAGTCGGTTCTTGGACTGATGGGGGGATTTCCACCACCTCCAAGCCCATGTTCTTTGTACAGCATATCGAGGATATCTTCGGAGAAATCGAGGCTCTCAGCAATATGCATTCGGGGTCCATTCTCACAAAGACCACCTCCACTACACAGTCGGCGGCGCTCCAGGCATGCGACCAAATAGGGGACATCCCAGTGTCCATTGTCCCACATCTGGAACTTAATAGGACGCAGGGGATTATTTTCCATCGAGACCTCCTGCTGCAATCTGATGAGGAGCTCAGGGCCAACCTGGAGCGCTGTGGCGTGCATTTCGTCCGGCGAGTCCAGCGCGGCCCCAAAGACTGTCGCGTCGACACTGGTGCCTTTATCCTCGCCTTCAAGGGGGATGTTCTCCCAGAGAAGGTAAAGGTGATGTGGTACCGGTGCGACGTGTGGCCTTACGTCCCACCTCCTATGCAATGCTTTCGATGTTTGCGCTTCAGGCACATGTCGTCATGGTGTGAAGCTGAGCCCCTTTGTGGTGATTGTGGACGTCCTCTTCGTGAGGGACATACATGCACCCCACCACCTCGGTGCATCAATTGTCCTGGCCTCCACTCGCCTAGATCTTTTGACTGCCCCGCATATCAGAAGGAGAAGAAGATACAAGAATTGAAAACTTTGGACCGTCTGTCTTATTCTGAGGCCAGGAAGAAATATGACTGCCTCAATCCCGTGATGTTGACAATGTCGTTTACTTCAGTCATGTCCACTCCTTCTGCAGTATCCTCACCCCTATCCTGTTCCCCCTCCACCTCCTCACCCCATCCGGGGTCTATGCCTCCGCCTCCCAAATCCCTCCCTTCCAAATCCTCCTCCCTCGTGTCCCCTGCCCCCTCTGCCCCAGGGGTCACCCTTCCTCCTCATCCTCCTCCTCCTCCTCCTCCTCCTCCTCCGCCGCCTGAGAAGCGATCATCTTCTCAGGCATCCATCGGGCAAATGTTACGGACCCCGGCTTCCAAGGTCCAGCATTCCAAAAAGGACCCTGAGTGTGAGGACTTTCTTCAGATCCAGCCCCCACAGCCCACCATCCCTGTGACTCATTGGTCTTCCAAGAATGCCTCAAAGAAGAAGTCTTTCTTCCCCTCTCCACCCCGGTGCGTTTCGTCTGATGCTCCATCCGACAGTCGCTGCTCCCGGCCATCCTCAATTTCGCCGGGATGCTCTGCTGCCAGGCGCTCAGCTGGCCTGTCATCGGCGGTGGACGATTCTGCCCCTCCTGCGCAACCCAGGAATGTGGCCGCAGCTGGCTATGATGGAACAGGATCCGCCTCCCAGCGGTTGTAGCGATGTTCCCTCGAAACCTGGCCCTCCATGACCGTCGAGGTGACCAGCTCTTCACCCGTTTCTTTCCCCCTTTCTCTGATTCGCGATGGCTCTGTTACATTGGAACATAAGAGGTATTCGATCTAATCGGGAGGAATTACAACTGCCCCTCCGCCTGCACTGTCCACTCGTCATTGGTCTCCAGGAAATGAAGTTATGCCCAACTGACCGTATTGCTTTTACCCACTATACCTCCGAGTGATCTGACCTAACCCCTGTGAACGGTATTCTATCTCATGGTGGGGTCATGTTGCTCGTTCAGGACGATGTCTGTTACCATCCCATCCCATTGACCACCCCACTCCAAGCAATAGCTGTTCATATTACTCTTTCTGCCTTTACTTTTTCTGTTTGTACTGTCTACACTCCATCGTCATCTGCAGTTAGTCGGGCTGACATGATGCACCTGATTGCTCAGCTTCCTACGCCGTTTTTATTGTTTGGCGACTTCAATGCCCACCATTCACTTTGGGGTTCTCCTGCATCCTGTCAGAGAGGCTCCCTCTTGGTGGATGTTTTCAACCATCTCAATCTTGTCTGCCTCAATACTGCCGCCCCAACTTTCCTCTCGGACTCTACTCATACCTACTCTCACTTGGAACTCTCGATCTGTTCTACCACTCTTGCCCATTGGTTCGAGTGGTATGTCCTTTCTGACACCTATTTGAGCGACCATTTCCCCTGTGTCGTTCGTCTCCTGCACCACACCCCATCCCCACGTCCCTCAAGCTGGAACATACTGAAAGCTGACTGGGGACTTTACTCCTCCCTGGCGACCTTTCCAGACCAAGATTTTCTCAGCTGTGACAGTCAGGTCGAATACCTCACGGCTGTTATCATCAATGCTGCCGAACGTTCCATTCCTCGTACTACCTCTTCTTCACATCACGTTTCAGTCCCCTGGTGGAATGAGGCTTGCAGAGACGCTATCCGTGCTCGACGACGTGCCTTACGCACCTTTCGCCGCCATCCTACACTGGCGAATTGTATTGATTATAAACGACTCCGAGCGCAATGTTGTCGAGTCATCAAAGACAGAAAAAAAGCTTGTTGGGCCTATTTTCACAAGGTCCTTTAGCAGTTTTACTCCCTCTTCTGTCGTCTGGGGTGGCCTGTGCCAGCTGTCGGGCACTAAGGCCCACTCCTCGATACCTGGCCTGACTTCAGGTAATGAGGTACTTGTGGACCCTGTGGATGTCTCCAACGCCTTCGGCCGCTTTTTTGCGGAGGTTTCAAGCTCCGCCCATTACCACCCTGCCTTCCTTCCCAGAAAAGAGGTTGAAGAGGCTCGGCGACCTTCCTTCCACTCACTCAATCTGGAAGATTATAATGCCCCCTTTACCATGCGGGAACTCGAACGTGCACTTCCAATGTCCCGGTCCTCTGCTCCGGGGCCAGATGCCATTCACGTTCAGATGCTGACACACCTTTCTCCGGCAGGCAAATGCTTTCTTCTTCATACCTATAATCGCGTCTGGACCGAAGGTCAGGTCCCCATCCATTGGCGTGAGGCCGTCGTCGTTCCCACACCCAAACCTGGGAAGGATAGACACCTTCCTTCTAGTTACCGCCCCATTTCTCTTACAAGCTGTGTCTGTAAGGTGATGGAGCGCATGGTTAATGCTCGGTTGGTTTGGATTCTTGAATCTCGACAGCTACTTACCAATGTTCAATGCGGCCTTCGTCGACGCCGCTCCACTGTTGACCACCTTGTGACCTTGTCGATGTTCATCATGAACAACTTTCTGCAAAAGTGCCAAACGGTAGCTGTGTTCTTCGATTTGGAGAAGGCTTACGATACCTGTTGGAGAGGAGGTATCCTCTGCACTATGCACAGGTGGGGCCTACGTGGTTGCCTGCCCCTTTTTATTGATTCATTTTTAACAGATCGAATGTTTGGGGTACGTGTGGGTTCCATATTGTACGACGTCTTCCTCCAGGAGAATGGAGTGCCTCAGGGTTCCGCTTTGAGCGTAGCCATTTTTGCCATAGCGATCAATCCAATTATGGATTGCATTCCACCTACCGTCTCAGGCTCTCTTTTCGTCGATGACTTCGCGATCTACTGCAGTGCCCAGAGAACATGCCTCCTGGAGTGCTGCATCCAGCGTTGTCTTGACAGCCTATACCCATGGAGTGTGGCTAATGGCTTCCGGTTCTCTGAAGAGAAGACGGTTTGCATCAACTTTTGGCGATATAAAGCATTCCTTCCACCATCCTTACATCTCGGTCCCGTTGTTCTCCCATTCGTGGAGACAACAAAGTGTTTAGGGCTCACACTGGACAGGAAACTTTGTTGGTCTCCGCATGTCTCTTATTTGGCTGCCTGTTGTACACGCTCCCTTAATGTCCTCCGTGTTCTTAGTGGTTCATCTTGGGGAGCGGATCGCACTGTCCTGCTTCGCTTATATCGGTCCATAGTCTGATCAAAGCTGGATTATGGGAGCCTCGTCTACTCATCTGCTCGGCCATCCCTCTTACACCATCTCAACTCCATCCATCATCGGAGGTTACGTCTTGCGACCGGAGCATTCTATACTAGTCGATGTCGAGAGTCTTTATGCTGAAGCTGCTGAATTACCATTGACCTACCGGTGCGACATACTGCTTTGTCGGTATGCCTGCTGGCTGTTGTCAATGCCCGACCACCCCTCTTATCAGTCCTTCTTCGCCGATTCTCTCGATTGTCAGTATGGGTTGTATGTGTCTGCTCTGCTGCCCCCTGGAGTCCACTTTCGTCGCCCGCTTCAACAATTGGATTTTTCCCTCCCTACCACATTCAGAGAGGGTGAGAGCCCGACACTACCTTACCTCCAGGCTCTGGCTCACATTCATCTTGACCTTAGCTCGCTCCCGAAGGAGGGTACTCCGGATGTTGTGTATTGCTCACAGTTTGTCAAACTTCGTGCGCAGCTTGCCAGTAACACCTTTACTTACACTAATGGCTCCAAAACTGATGATGGTGTTGGCTGTGCCTTTGTCGTCGGGGACATCACCTTTAAATACCGGCTCCTCAACCAGTGTTCCAGCTTTACGGCCGAGCTTTTTGCTCTCAATCAGGCAGTTCAGTATGTCCGCCACCACCGCCATTCTCCGTATGTACTCTGCTCTGATTCACTCAGTGCTCTTCAGAGCCTTGGAGCTCCAATCCGGTCCATCCCTTGGTGCAACGGATCCAGCAAGCCCTCCATTCCTTTTCTGATGATGGCTCTCCTGTTAGCTTTATGTGGGTTCCAGGCCATGTAGGAGAGCCTGGGAATGAGGCTGCTGATGCTGCAGCCAAGGCTGCAGTCCTCCTGCCTCGGCCAGCCTCCCTTTGTGTCCCATCGTCTGACATTAGTGGGGTTGTTTGTAAGAGGCTTGTGTCATTATGGTGGGATACTTGGTCGTCACTTCAAGAAAATAAGCTCCGGGCCATAAAACCGTTCCCAACAGCTTGGACAACCTCCTCCCGACCATCTCGGCGAGAGGAGGTCCTTTTGGCCAGGTTGCGGATTGGGCATTGCCAGTTTAGCCACCGCTACCTGCTATCCGGTGAACCCGCCCTGCAGTGCCCCTGTGGTCATGCATTGACAGTGCGCCATGTTTTATTGTCGTGTCCCCGATTTAATCAATCTCGTGTTGTCCTGTCTCTGCCATCTACTTTACAGGAAATTTTAGCTGATGACGCTCGAGCAGCTGCTCGTGTTCTTCGTTTTATTACTTTGACGGACTTGTCCAAAGACATCTAACTCTTTTAATTATTTTATCTGTGTCTTTGTAAGAACCTTCTGGTGTTCCCCCCCTTGAGTTTTACCAGATTATATGTGCACTTATATTTGTGACTGGGCGCTAATGACCTCAGTAGTTGAGCGCTCTAAAACCCCACAAAAAAAAAAAAAAAAAAAAAAAACGCAACGGAAACCACCGTGTTCGTGATTCACATCAGCCTATGGACGTTAATGACATATATTCAAAGCCTTTTGTTTCACGTGCTTCTACAGCACATCGTCTGAATCAAGTTTTGCTAGCCACTTCCTCTCGCATTCAGCGCAATGCGAGGAAATTTTTTATGACTTTGAACATTTGTGGACGTTCTGTTCACATGCAGCTGGACACTGGTGCGTCAGTTTCTTTACGGAACAAATCAACGTATGACTTGCTTGGTTCGCCCCTGCTTCATTGTTCGCTTTCCACGCTGACTGCATTTATTGGACAAGAAATCTCAGTGCTCGACATGTGTTGTTTGCAAGCCACGTATGGTGCAACGACATGTACAGTGTCTTTCCATGTGCTCCACTCTAGTGATGCTATGAACATATTTGGCATGGATGCATTTGAACTTTTTGGCCTCACAATTCAGGACAATGTACTTTGCATCAGCGCTAGTGACCATGCAGAGAGTGTTGCCGCCCTATGCGATGATTTTGCTGACCTCTTTTCTGATGGCCTTGGTTGCATCGCAGACTTCGCAGCACACATTGTAGTTAAAGGCAATGCCACGCCTATTT
The DNA here is from genome assembly GCF_021461395.2 of Schistocerca americana. NCBI lineage: Eukaryota > Metazoa > Arthropoda > Insecta > Orthoptera > Acrididae > Schistocerca > Schistocerca americana. Next base: position 650,425,246 of record NC_060122.1, read on the forward strand.
TCCGGCGAGCACGCCCGGTACTGCACGCACTGCGCGACGCCATAGCAAGACAGTGGTGTCATTCAACTTGTTTCTGCTTCACCATGGGCTTCACCTATAATGTGTGTGAAGAAACCAAATGGTCGTCTCCGTATTTGTGCTGACTTTAAGTCTACAGTAAATCCCCAGACAGTGGTAGCTATGTTTCCTTTACCACGTCCTGAAGACATTTTTGATAAGCTTGGCGCAAGAAAATTCTTTTCCACAGTTGACTTGTGGGACACATACTTTCAGATTACGCTCGACGAACAGTCGCAGTGCTATTTTTTGATGAACACCCACCTTGGATTGTTCAAGTTTCGCTGCCTTCCGTTTGGTTGTGCTTTGGCTCCTGCTATTTTTCAGTCTTACTTGCAGCAGTTGTGTGCCACAGTCCCTGGTTGTTCCAATTATCTGGACGATATAGTTGTCTCAGGTCACACCCTTGACGAACATTTGCAGAATTTGCGTGCCTTATTTACTGTACTTTTGCTGGCCGACTCAAGTGTAACCAAGCCAAGTGCAATTTTTTTCAAACTGACATTCAGTATTTAGGACATACGATTAATGGACAGGGTATCCATCCCTCACCGTCACATCTCCATGGGATTAGAGACTTGCCTGCACCCAGGAACTTGAAAGAACTTCAGTCTGTGTTGGGCAAAATTAAATATTATATTCGGTTTATACCAAATGCAGTGCAGATTGCAGCTCCTTTGCATTGCCTTTGGCGTAAGAACATTCCTTTTGTTTGGTCTTCGGAATGTGACGCTGCTTTCCACAAGCTCAAATCTGCTTTGTTGAGTGATCACTGTTTCATTCCTTTTGATCCCTCCAAACCAGTTGTTTTGGCTGTCGATGCATCTTCTCATGGCATCGGGGTGGTTCTCTCGCATTGCATTAATTCTGTCGATCGCCCGATCACTTTCGCGTGTAAGTTGCTCAATTCTGCCCAGCAAAACTATTCTCAGATCGAGAAAGAAGCTTTAGCTATTGTCTATGGAGTGACTAAGTTTCATGATTTTTTGTACGGTCGAAAGTTCTATTTGGTCACCGACCATAAGCCTCTGACGTCGTTGTTCCACCTGACAAAGCCAGTTCCGGCCCGTACTGCACGAAAGTTGCAACATTGGTCATTGTTTTTGTCTAACTACATTTACGAAATTTTGTTTCAAACTATGGCCCAGCATGGCAATGCTGATGCTTTCTCTCATCTAACTATGGTCATGACGAAGTGTTTGATTCTTCCGAATTGTCATGCATGTTTATTGATTCGCAAGATACGGAATTAGCTGATGGTTTTCCAGTGGATTTTCGTCGCATTGCTTCCACGACAGCTACCGATGCTTCTTTGCAGATTCTTTTGCTGTATATTCATACTCAGTGGCGTCCATCTGCTACCCAGATTAGTGATCCCCTTGTACGGCGTTACTTTGGGAAACGTCACAACTTGTCTGTGCACCACGGTGTTAGCTTGTTACGAACTGACAATGATCAGTCTCCTGTGGTTGTACCTCGTTCGTTGCAGTCGGAAATCCTTCAGTTGCTGCATGCTGGTCATTGGGGTATAGTGTGGATGAAGCAATTAGCGCATCATCACTGCACTTGGGTCGGCATTGATAAATAAATTGAGGATTTGCTTGCTAACTGTCGCTCTTGCGTGGACCATCAATCCACTCCCCGACAGTGCTTCTTTGCGTGGCCGACTCCTACTGCGCCTTGGCAGCTTGTTCATATTGATTTTGCGGGTCCTTTCTGGGACACCAGCTGGCTGATGCGTACCGCAACTTTCCTTTTGTTGTACCTATGTCTTTTACTACATCTGCAAGTACTATTCGGGCTTTGACATCTATTTTCTGTATTGAGGACCGTCCTGAAGTTATTGTCTCCGACAATGGCCTCCAATTCGTGTCCTCTGAGTTTGAAGCGTACTGTGCTGCTAATGTCATTCGCTATCTGACCTCAGCCCGTTCCACCCCCAGTCGAACAGTGAGGCTGAACGTTTTGTGCATACCTACCCAGGCCACACACCACCATTGGGTATGTTCGGATGAGGAGGTGGAGCCACGACCTCCATGGCTGATGGCGGCAGCAGCAGTGGCGGCATGACAGCAGCCTCAGCGTCCATCGATTCTGGTACCGTGGAGGAACATGATGGTGGCAGCGGCCAGAGGTGGAGCATGGCGCCGGCGAGAGGCACCCATCCAGTACAAGTGACTGGACCGGCAGCGGCAACGATGGCAGATGCGCTCATGGTGAAGCCTCCGTCGGTGGAGTTGCAGATGAGCAAGTTGCATGCCATGCACTCTCGTGAGCGCAAGCTCTGGACTTTCCATGCTTCGTATCACTCCCAGCCATGTGGCACCCATTCCCCAGCGGAATTGCTACACGACTGTGCCATCGGTCACTCCTGCAGCTATCGCACCCGCTGCCGTGTGCTCTCACCGCTTCACCTCGTTCTGGCTTGGCGCCGCAGGATTTGGCATTCTATCATGTTTTCTCTGGCAGGCAGGGCTGGGAGCAGGGGCGCATTCTTTGGCAGATTGGCCACGCCTTATTTGTCGTTTCTGGTCCTTCCGGCACTGTCAAGCAACACTGGAATCAGATCCGTTTGTGCCATTCTTGGTTTTCTGCCGTTGGCTGTTCTCCAGCAGAATTGGAGGCTTCACGGCTTCCGCCGCCTCAGCCCATGACTCCACCGATGGAGGCTCTGCTGCGAGTGCACCTGCCGTCGTCACCGCTGCCGGCCCGGTCACCTGCACTAGACGGGCCCCTCTCGCCGGCACCACGCCCCACCTCTGGCTACCACCACCGCCGTCATGTTCCTCCGCAGTGCTGGAACCAATGGATGCTGAGGCTGCCATCATGCTGCCGCTGCCGCTGTCGGTCATGGAGGTCAAGGCTCCGCCTCCTCATCCGAGCGTACCCAAGTGGCAGTGCGCGGCCTGGACAGGGTTTCCACGAGACATTTTCCTTGCCCTCTCAGAAGCAATTCGGAGATGCGGGTCGACAGCGTGCTCCGGCGGTTCCACTGGCCGCCCCCTCAGCTGCGCCACCCCTGGGTCCCTCAACCCGCCGTTGGAAGCCCTACTCAACGACAGTGCATCGTTTCGGGGGATCGTTTCGGGGGGAGGGATGTGGTATCAATAGCTAAGATGCCACAGCATAGGTGCAAGTTCATAAGTTGGCACTACGACACTGACACCGACAACAGCGCCCTCTAGTCAGTGCTGTGCAGCTCTGGATTCAGCCCATTTGATTCCGAGCCGGCGACCAAGCAATTTAGTTTCTACTTCATAGGGGGCTAGTCATTGCAGACTTTGTTACTTCAGTTACTTCAATGATAGTTTGTCCAGCTACCAGTAGCTATTAGATTTGACTGATGTACAGCTTTGCACCTATGTGCTCATCTCAGCCAGAGCTAAGTATTATCAGTTGTAGATGTTCATACAAAAGTAAAAAGAGTTATACCCTAATTGCAGTACCGGTGTTCTACCTCACCTGCTCCTCCTAGCTTCCTGCATTCGGCCTACCCTTTAGCTTTCAGGAGCAGACTCACACGCCGCCTTCCAGGTGGGATACAAAACATTGTACCATGGAATAAATGTTTTATAGTCAAAATTGTGTTAGTTAATATTTATTGTTAACTACCTGTTTTGACCTCTGAAACTGTCATCTTCTGATTTTCAACTGATACTTAGATTGAGAGGTATCCATGATGTATACAACATGTCATGTAAATGTAAACATTTGTACATATTTGTATTTGTGCTACACATCATGCATTGTAATAACAAACAAGCCTCAGTGGAGTACTACACATGTAAACATGCCCACTGTCACGAGATCCATTTTATCTGTATATGGTTTTACTTCTGACAAACCTACATGTAATGTGCTGTATATCCTCCACCATAATGAAAATATGCCATGAGTGATAAATTGCCAGCTGAAGTGGCCGAGTGGTTCTAGGCGCTACAGTCTGGAACCGCGCGACCACTACGGTCGCAGGTTCAAATCCTGCCTCGGGCATGGCTGTTTGTGATGTACTTTGGTTAGTTAGGTTTAAGTAGTTCTAAGTCTAGGGGACTGATAACCTCAGCGCTTGAGTCCCATAGTGCTCAAAGCCATTTGAACATGAGTGATAAACTCCTAATGGAACACGATTTATAACCAAAATTTTTTTTGAAGATCAGAAGAACATAGTTCCAACTGTCAAAACTGGTCATCAATAACAAATATTAATCAATGTTCTCTTGGCTATAAAAAGTTTTTCCACATTATATATAGATCACTCTTTTCATTTTCTCCATGTGACTACCTTCAGTTAAATTGTACCCTGGGATGGACGTGATCAGCCAAGGGATCAGATAATCCTTGGCAGTAATGAGACCTTGCGGAGTACCTATAGGCCCATGGAATACAACGATATGGGTGTCCAAATCATCATCAACCCCCCCCCCCCCAAATCATCATCAACCCCCCCCCCCCCCCCATGTTTCACTCTCAGGGCGTAAACTCGGCCAGAAGTTAGAAACAGCACGAAACAAGACTCATCTGACCAAATGATTTCCTTCCATTGCTCCAGACACCAGGTTTTATGGCTTTGGCATCATGTTTTGCTGTTATGGGCATTTGCATGACTGATGACTGGTTTTGGCATTTCAGCTTTCCTTCGTGTTGTTTTTGTACTGACAGGGTTCACGAGTGCGACATTCAGTTCGGCAGTGCTTCGTGCAGCTGTTGTCCTCTTTATTTTTCATCACTATCTTCTTCAGTGACTGTCTGTCATCATCACTCAACATACCCTTTCATCTGCATTGTGACTTAGCAAACGATGTTTTTTCACTTTTCCCTGTATGTCGTATAAATCTTCAATACGGGGCCTCTCGAAACACCAAACACTTCAGCTACCTTAGCTGTGCAATCACCCGTCATATGGACACCAGCAATTTGCCCACACTGGAATTCACTTAGCTCCAACGTAATGCTCTCACACTACAACTGGCACTTGCAACGTATTGAGGACATAACTCAGGTGCCGTTCATGGTCAGATATAATAGCACAACTTGGGGCATAGCGTATTGTGAACAGTAATGCTCCTATGTAACACATTCTTGGATCTCTCACAAAGCTACTTTTTACGTCTTAAGATTTCTCTCCATTGACAATCATAAGCTGTGTTTTATCTGCAAGGAGCTGTTCAATACAGTCACAAAACTGGACTGATACTATGCACCCTCATATTTTCTCCGTTGGCAACAATGTGAACTGTATCGAACACCTTCTGTAAGTCAAGGAACAGTTCCATTGCATTTTGTGTCTTGTGGAGGAACAGAGTAAAAGATTGGACATGATCATTGTTTGCAGAATTTGTGTCATTCCTGCAGTGGAGATTTTGAATTCCAGGAAAGTCATAATAAGCATGCATCATGTGTATTCCAAAATTCTACAGTAAATAATTTATTGACTTTAGTGTCGTAGGCCTATAGTTGTGTGCATCTGTTCGACTACCCTTCTTGAAAACTGGAATGACCACTGCAGTTTTCCATTCACATGGAACGCTTTGTTCCTCCTGCTGCCTATGACAGATTACTGTAGAAAATGAGTGAGCTCTCTCACATATTCTATGTAGAATCATATACATATACCATCAGGTCCAGTCAGGTTTTCTGATGTAACTGTTTGCAGGGAAATGAAATGGGATGACTAAATAAGTTCAATTGCAGGTACAACAGGCAGTAGGCTTCAGTTCATCGGTAAGATACTGAAAAATGCAATCACAAGTGTAGAAAGGAAAGTACTTACAAAGTCATTCATGCAACACATTACAGAACATTAGTCAAGAATGCCAGTGTGAATGCTCACAGGTTGTTTGATCCATGGGAAAGCAGCACGGGGATGCTAAAAAATCTGAAGTAACAGGCACGTGACGATAGTATGCGTCAGTCCATGAAAGCCTACTTACAAATTTTCAAGAACCAGTATCAAGGGAAAAGGTTTGGAATATACTAAAATTCCATGTAAGATTAATTAATTACAGTGTCTACACTTAAGAAACAATTTTAAGAAAGGAAGCTTGAGATACAGGGTATACTACAATCTCCTGCAGGATTAAACTAATTACAGTGCACATAAAGGCATTTAAGCAGTCACTCTTCACATGCTCTATATGCAAATCAAATAAGAAAAAATTTTAATATGTGGTACAAGACACACATACTGTGCCACACAGTTCACTATGGTTTGTGGAGCATAAATGTTGATTGATAGAGTTGCAATTTATGGAGGGTTCGGAACTTATTTATTGAATAATTTAATATACTAGAACTTTATCTATATGTATAAATAGTAACACTCTGCTAAGACAGACAGTTAAGCTCCACGTGCACTGATTAAACCTGTTTTTGGAGTAAAGTGTTAGTTCTTGTTGACAATCCCACACTTGTAAGTGGCACTTGGTTCCAGATTCTACGTGAAAATATAGTGCACACCCAGAGAATGGAATGCAGACAAATTATTTTCTGCTACAAGAAATTGCTTTTATTGGATCTTTATTCCATAACACACAATTCAACTCATTTTTATTAAAAAAATTAAAAAACTATAACAATATAACATAAAAAGTTCTATACACTAAGAAACATTTTATGTTTGTTCTGTACAATAATCATATATACACATAAAGTATCTTAAAATACTGATAGTCACAGGAAGGATTAAGTACGACCTTACTGAGATAGACGACAATTACATTGAGCACTTCCATCCAGTCCGCTGCACAATATTGTATTACAATACGTGCTTATTTTACTTAAAAATACTCGCTGTAAAGAAAGTGAATGAATAGGTCATGTCACTATCATTATCAACAAATATTAACATGATTTAATATGTTTATATTTACAGGAAGATTAATATTTATAGATCCTCCCTCTGTGGAGGGTGGTTTATCTCTAGTCTGTGTATTTTCTCTAGAAGTATCATCGTGTAATTCCTCAAATTTGACAGAAGACTTAGAAATAAATCCAGAATCATATTTGGATGGTAAAAAAAATGTTTTCAATATGTTCTTTTTACATGAGCATTGTACAGGTACTTGACAACTACCCTCTATGTCAGACACCGAACACAAGCTATAAGTAGAATGATCTGATCTCAAGGCAATGTTACACAAAGAACCATGAGTATCAAACATGTGTTCATTGCTGCCTGTTTTCCTATTTAAAGCACACTTCCTACAAGCAGGTTCAACCACTATGTCCCCTTGTTTGGGAGCTGCGGCTTCTTCACTCTGATTCAGATCCACCTCCATATGTTCAGTATTATTTGATAACCTACAAACAAACAAAAGTGACATATAGAAAAGAAGTAAATTTCATCACAAACTATACATACAAAATACAATTAATTAGTTATTTTCATGTTTGTAATGTCTCACTTGAGTATGGAATATGTCAATTAATTATAAAAAATGACACTTTTCTCAGTGAAAAAATCTATGGAGCAGAAAGGACTATCTAGCAAACATACTTTTACAATCCGAGAGAAGGAAAGTTGCTACTCACCATATAGCAGAGATGCTGAGCCACGATAGACACAATAAAAAGATTCACACAATCATAGATTTCGGCCATTAAGGCCTTTTTCAGCAGTAGACAAACATACACACACGCACACACACACACTCACGCAAGCGCAACTTGCACACACATCCGCAGTCTCAGAGAGCTGAAACTACACTGCGAGCAGCAGCACCAGTGCATGATGGGAGCGGCGACTGGGTGGGAATAAGGAGGAGGCTGGTGCAGGGAGGGGAGGGTTAGTATGGTGGGAGCGGTGGACAGAGAAGTGTTGCAGTTTAGACGGAGGGTAGGAGAGAAGGTGCAGAGGGGGGAGTGAGTAAGTAGTGGAAAGGAGAGACATAAAAATAAAAGAAATTAAAAGACTGAGTGTGGTGGTGAAATGACGACTATGTAGTGCTGGAATGGGAACAGAGAGGGGGCTGGATGGGTGAGGACAGTGACTAATGAAGGTTGAGGCCAGGAGGGTTACGGGAACGTAGGATGTATTGCAGGGAAAGTTCCCACCTGTGCAATTCAGAAAAGCTGGTGTTGGTAGGAAGGATCCATATGGCACAGGCTGTGAAGCAGTCATTGAGATGAGGGGTATCATGTTTGGCAGCGCGTTCAGCTACAGGGTGGTCCACTTGTTCTTTGGCCACAGTTTGTCGGTGGCCGTTCATGTGGACAGACAGCTTGTTGGTTGTCATGCCTACATAGAATGCAGCACAGTGGTTGCAGCTTAGCTTGTAGATCACATGACTGGCTTCACAGGTAGCCCTGCCTTTGATGTGACAGGTAATGTTAGTGACCGGGCTGGAGTAGGTAGTGGTAGGATGATGTATGGGACAGGTCTTGCATCTAGGTCTATTACAGGGGTATGAGCCATGAGGTAAGGGATTGGGAGCAGGGGTTGTGTAACGATGGACAAGTATATTGTGTAGGTTCGGTGGACGGCAGAATACCACGGTAGGAGGGGTGGGAAGGACAGTGGGTAGGATATTTCTCATTTCAGGGCATGACAAGAGGTAATCAAAACCCTGGCGGAGAATGTAATTCAGTTATACTTTTAATTATTTTAACTTGCTTTACTCACCTATCAGCACCATTAATACACTAAGGAAGATATGAAATATTCTTATTTTTGTTTAATATGCCACTTTCTACATCAGTCAGATTAAATCATGACTAGTGGAGACCATTGTTTTCCATGTTCTATATGTAATGATGACTGTTTAGAAAATCTGAACAGTTGCAACAACAAAGTTCATTTAGGACTAAATAAATTGTTAATTTGATGTTGTTTTGTCTAGTTGCTTTAATATGAGGGTGGGCTGAAAAGTAATGCCTCTGCATTTATGTGAAAACTCTTAGAGCTTTTTAAATATAACAAACTTTATTAACACTCTACATCTTTATTCGTCATCTCTACTTATTGATTTCTCAACATAGTCACCCTCGCAACGAACACATTTCTCCCAACAAGAGACCAGTTTGCTGATACTGTCACTGTAGAATATTTGACTCTGTTGACAGAGCCGCAACCTCATCTCTGCTTGCACTGCTTCTTCACTATCAAAACGAAGTCGTCAAAAGTGTTCTTTAAGTTTTGAAAAGATGTAAAATCAGATGGGCAAAGTTGAGATTGTATGAAGTATGATCGGTGACAGTAAACACAAGCTGTTGGGTTGTCGCAGATGTCACAGTACTAATTTGTAAACTGGCATTGCCATAGTGAAAGAGAGGGTGGTCCATGTGTGAATGAATTCTTCAAATTAGCACTTTGAATTTTCTGAGGGTCTCCTCACAATACCCTGTGAAGTTTACAGTTGTGCATTAAGCATTAATTCCAAATGTACCATACCCTGAACATCTCAGTACACTGGGAGTATGACTTTGCCTACTAATGTGATGGTCTGGAACTTTTTTGGCATTGGTGATCACTTTCTGGCAGAATTTCACTGATGCTCATTTGTTTCGGAGATCAAAATGGTGAACCCAGTTTTCATCACCTGTCACAATGTTATCCAATAGTTTTTTCTGATGAGTTCATCTACCCAGTTAGAATGAGTCTCATTGGCTACAGTATGTGGTTGTCCAGTCTGAGCTTTGTCACACAAGTTGAGGTTGGTACCACAATTTCCTACATTACGAGCACTAACAACCCAATGTCACTCATTACTGATGTTGATACAATGATTGCCATACACAGTTTCCATTCTTCTATGAATTTCAATTGGAGACACATTTTCAGTGGTTAGAAACTCAATTACAGCATGCTGTTTCTCACATGCCAACGAAGTTAAATTACACACTGCCATATTATGCACTACAATTCAGAGTTCTCTAGAGGCAGAAGGTCACAACTTGCTTCATTGAATGCATGACATGTAATACCTCAAGTGATATTAAGAACAGAATCAGAAATTTGGAGGCATTGCTTTTCCACGTGCTCTTGTAATTGCCTACAGAAAGCTTGATGATGTAAGGCACATACACAATATGATCAAAAATATCTGGACACCTGGCTGAAAATGACTTACAAGTTCGTGGTACCCTCCATCCGTAATGCTGGAATTCATTATGGTGTTGGCCCACCCTTAGCCATGATGACAGCTTCCACTTTCACAGGCATACTTTCAATCAGGTGCTGGAAGGTTTCTTGGGGAATGGCAGCCCATTCTTCACAGAGTGCTGCACTGAGGAGAGGTACTGGTGAGGCCTGGCATGAAGTCGGTATTCAAAACATCCCAAAGATGTTCCACAGGATTCAGGTCAGGACTCTGTGCAGGCCAGTCCATTACAGGGATGTTACAGTCGTGTAACCACTCCGCCACAGGCCATGCATTATGCACAGATCCTCAATCATGTTGAAAGATGCAATCACCATCCCCAAATTGCTCTTCAACAGTGGGAAGCAAGAAGGTGCTTCAAACATCAATGTAGGCCTGTTCTGTGATAGTGTCATGCAAAACAACAAGGGTTGCAAGCCCCTCCATGAAAAACACGACCGCACTATAACACCACCACCTCCGAACTTTACTGTTGGCACTACACACGCTGGCAGATGACGTTCACTGGGCATTCGCCATACCCAAACCCTGCCACTGGACTGCCATATTGAGTACCATGATTCGTCACTCCACACAACATTTTTCCACTGTTCAGTCGTCCAATATTTATGCTCCTGACACCAAGCAAAGTTCTGTCTGGTATTTACCGGAGTGATGTGTGGCTTATGAGCAGCTGCTCAACCATGAAATAGAAGTTTTCTCACCTCCTGCCTAAGTGTCATAGTGCTTGCAATTGATCCTGATGCAGTTTGGAATTCCTGTGTGATGGTCTGGATAGATGTCTGCCTATTACACATTAAGACCTTCTTCAACTGCTGGCGGTCTCTGTCAGTCAACAGATGAGGTCGGCCTGTGTCCCTTCAGGTTTCCACTTCACTATTTCATCAGAAACAGTGGACCTAGGGATGTTTAGGAATGTGGAAAGGCTGCATACAGACATATGACACAAGTGACACCCAATCACCTAACCATGTTCGAAGTCCGTGAGTCCTGAGGAGTGCCCCATTCTACTCTCTCACGATGTCTAATGACTACTGAGGTTGCTGATGTGGAGTACCTGGTAGTAGGTGGCAGCACAATGCACCTAATATGAAAAATGTATTGTTTTGGGTGTGTCTGGATACTTTTGATCACATAGTGTATAACCTCATTGGCACACTTTTGGCAATGAATAATTATTAGAATTTTATAGCATATTAATTAAATATGAAGGAAGTGACTTGTTATTCGTAGGCCTATGGTAGACAACAGAAAATTCCAGTATATAGTACTACAAAAATTTCATGTATGCTTTGTTCACCACATGCCACCATACTTACGGATTTTGAAGATGGCCAAAAACTGGTCACTATTAAATAAAGGTTTTGTGACTGTGTTTAAAAGAAAAAGAAGAGCATAAGATCTATCAAAGTTTCTAAATAGCAAACAGATGCAAAAACAATGGAAGTTTTACCCTTGCAGGGTGTATACGACCCGGGACAACCGGGAAATCCGGGAAAAACCCGGGAATTTTCTCATTCAGGAGAAAACCGGGAAAAACCCAGGAATTTTTCAGAATTCCGGAAATTTTTCATTGCTTTAGCTTTCAGTTAAATTTTTGTAATTTTGACGGCAGAATTGATTCTCTAGCAAAGAATGTTATTGTTTCCTGCTACTGGAGAACGATACTGCAGCAATAAAATATAAACGAGAAGGAAAAAAATAAATCTAGTGGCAAAGGAAAAGTGCAATTTACAACAACAAAACACCATGCACGCACAAGCGTGTGCAAATAGCAAAAATATGTCAAAGGCCGTAGGGCGCAGACTGTAATTCTTTGTAACAATAAACTGCTTGCTATGAGCATGATGTCACAACTGTTCACATTAGGTTCGTTTGACCAGTTGCCAGCGGTCTGTTGCGCATGCACATTTGATCGCGTATAAGCAGTACCTTCTCCCGTCTACCACTACTTGAAGTTTGGCTGTTAGCTGTATCGAGAGTAGCAGCAAGCAGCCAGATGCAAACGAGAAAAATTTTTCTCGCGTGCCATAGCTGCCAGATTCGCACTTTCACAGAGTTGTTTGAGTTGTAGTGGGGAAGGGGTTAGTCTCCACGTGACCCATGTTTACGTTAAGTGACTTCGCTGCTTATCTTCGTGTACAGCTCCCACGTCAAATGAAAACAAAACGGATTTCTGTGGCCGGGAGCTATCAACTGAATTAAAATACATTCACATAATTACGGAGGGCAAAAACATATTATTAATTTCAATTTTCTGATTTTATTTTATTTCCAAGTTAGGAGCAGTCAAGCATTAATCGCCTTGCAGAACAATGAAGTTATTTTTGCAAGTTCACTAAAGAAATTTGGCTTTATTAATCTTTCCGCTGAGGAAGTCATTTTATTTGAAATGAAGTGTTTCATTCTACAGTATTGGCTAGTTCCAACTGTTTGTTGAATTTCAAGTGCAATTTCAAGTGCACGTTATCATCTTCTGCCATGTATGGCATTATGCCATAATAAAGAACCAAAAATGAGATCGTAGAGTACTGGTACTCCAAGAAAATTTACATCCCAAAAACCACACTGAAAAGCTTAATATCAGATGGGACCTACTTCATTGTGAATCTGGAAAAAGCCAATTTGCACTTCAAGCCGAATCATGCATTTTAGTATGGTTCACGAAATTCCAATTTGGAGTATCCTCTGATGCCCTGTTTCTTTTACGGTGTAATGTAAGCTCTCTTAGTGCTTTATACACACTAACATGTGGGCTTCCTACACCACTGCAGTTGCACACGCACAATAATGCCTGTTTTCTGGCGCTCTCTGGCAACTGGTAAATTGAACCTATTTCTAACAGTCTCCGGATAGTACTGCGAACGGTGGTTAGAAAAGCGTTACTTTCAAAGTAAATTTCTTTTTATGCAAGATGAAATAAGTTAAGTGTGAGAAAGTGGGATGGATATCTAAATCATAGAGCGTTCGAAACTGAACAGTTTGAGAACCAGCCACTTACAAGAATTTCGAGCCGAGACATTTATGTCATAATTTTAAATTTACTGGCACAGTTGTGTGATGTATCTTAAAATGTAACACACGCAAAAGAGATCAATATTACATGTGAAAGCTTAACTTCTGTTGTAGCGTGTTAATCTTAGAGACCAATATAATGTGTGAAAGCTTAGCTTTTCTTGTAGATATACGGTACTGTGTACATTAATGTAAACCGTTAACTTTTCCTCTTGTGTGTTCGCGCTATGTAACCAGTGATCTTGCTATTGGCTGACTATAACACATGTCTTATGCTCTGAATAGCTGCTGTCATCGGCTGGCGAGACCTCGTGGCTTGAGATACGACTCGCTTACAAAATGACGTCACAACCTCGGTTTCAACGCTCTGGAAACTAACGCGCTGTGTTTGGTGCAATTCGAATTTATACTTTCATAATACGAAAATATGCAGCGTATATGTTGCTGCAAATTAAAGGTCCTTCCAAAACTTCTCTCATTTTTTTAATTAAAAGTCTCTCCATACTTCTCTCCCCCGTCTTTTCTTTTTTTTCCCGGAAGTTCTAAGCGATTGTATAAAATGTTAACCATTCAAAGGATTGATAAGTTTTGCAGTTCCAAGGGAAAATCTACTGAAAACCTACTGTCACTTAACATGGAAAAAGTGTATATTCGCCCAGGAAAAAGCATATTTTTTAAATGGGATATCCGGGAATAATTCGGGAATTTTTTTTTCCTTGTCCCCGTATACACCCTGCCTTGGTTTTTCTTCAGATCTGGCAAATGTATAGAGGAATACCCATTCTGCTAGCTCTAATTGTCACATGTCTTCTTCTTTCCTTCAGCCCCCCACACTCTTCTGTTCATTCCTTGCTTTTCCAATTATGTTTGTTTCTCTACCTCACTCTTTAAGTATGTCTTCTTTTTTTTCCTTCTGAATGGCACTGGAATGGCATTCTACTTCATCAATTTTTCCAGCCTCTCTCTAGCAACAGTGGAGAAAAGATAAGAACTTCAATAAACTTAACTGTTTCATCATTCTGCCTGGAGAAAATGACACAGAAACTGATTTCAGAGAATCCCAGTACATTGTGAACAAGCTACTTTTGAAAACAACTGACAGAAAAGTGAATCTGTGTACAGTACCCTACAGATTTGACTGGGCAGACCAAGACAATAGAATATATTAAAAAAAAACAAATTCTTCATGGAAAGCACAACCCAGTATAGTCATGCTAACACAGTGGTTATTATAAAGTATTTAAGGAGGAGTAATTACATGAGACATGAACTGCAACTGGTTATGAAAGGAAAAGAAAAAAATTGCACAAACCTACATTATTCAGCTATGCGACAGCCTATCACTATTCCATTGATCTCAGTTAATTTGCTTGCAATAGAAAAAACTGACTGCCATAAAACTGAGTACTCACAGTCTGACAAAACAACACAAGCAACAACAGCAAAATAATCAATAACTACACCTTCGGTGGCACAAATAACTGGAAAAGAGGCAGCACAGAAAACAATAACCTTGTGGGGCGGGGGGGGGGGGGGGGGGGGGGGGGGTTGGCTTTGAGCACTATGGGACTTAACTTTTCAGGTCATCAGTCCCCTAGAACTTAGAACTACTTAAACCTAAGTAACCTAAGGACATCACACACATCCATGCCTAAGGCAGGATTCAAACCTGCGACCGTAGCGGTCGCACGAAAAAAAAAGAAGAAGAAGAAGAAAGGAGCTGGGGAAGAAGCAGTGCCAAAAAAATCATGGTGAATAACACAGCAGAGCACAGCTTTCAAACATCACATGGAAGATATTTCTAATGACCCAGACCCCTGCAGAAGAATACAATGAAGATTACAGCCAGGACTCCCGGGGTGTGAAACTCATTACAGAAACAAAAAGAATACAGGACTTTTCACTTCAAAGAATTAATATAGAAAGAAAGCACTTTATAATTAGCTAAACATGCTACATCATAATGTATAGAGCATGACTATCAAGTTTGTAAAAAGATTTTCTTTTGACTAATACTTTGAAGGAAGTTTCAGTCTTGCTGCAACAAAAACAAAAATGTACTGCTAGAATATCAGACTTCCAAAAGGTTTGTAGCTTTTGCAAGGAAACACACAAGGGGTGGAACATGTGTCTATGCAAGAACAGGTATTAAATCTTTTTTTAAAAAATGTACTGTTTATCTGAGCTAACAGAAAGGAATAATTGCATGTATATACAGGGTGAGTCACCTAACATTACCGCTGGATATATTTCGTAAACCACATCAAATACTGATGAACCGATTCCACAGACCGAACATGAGGAGAGGGGCTAGTGTAATTGTTTAATACAAACCAGACAAAAATGCACGGAAGTATGTTTTTTAACACAAACCTACGTTTTTTTTTAAATGGAACCACATTAGTTTTGTTAGCACATCTGAACATATGAACAAATACGTAATCAGTGCCATTTGTTGCATTGTAAAATGTTAATTACATCCGGAGATATTGTAACCTAAAGTTGATGCTTGAAACCTCCGACGTTCAGTAGCGTGTTGTAACAAACACGGGCCACGGTCGGCAAGCAGCATCTGCAGGGACATGTTTACGATGACGACTGTGTTTACGAGTGTGGCTGTAGTGCACTGTTGTGGTTTGGTCTAGCTGTCGCAGTGTCCGCATGTAGCGCTTGCTGCTATTGTTATTCTGCATTCGTCTCCGCACGCAGACCAACTGTAGTACACCATGTTACCAGACGTCTGTGATAGTGTAGTGTTGTAGGAACTGTGACCATGGTGTATTCGAACTCTGAAAAGGCGGAGATGATACTCATCTATGGCGAGTGTCGACGAAATGCAGCTGAAGCCTGCAGGGTTTATGCAGAACGGTACCCGGACAGAGAGCATCCAACGTGCCGCACATTGCAAAACATCTACCGCCAACTGTATGCAACAGGTATGGTCGTAGCACGCAAACGGGTCCGTAACAGGCCCGTCACAGGAGAAGCAGGTGCAGTTGGTGTGTTAGCTGCTGTGGCCATGAACCCACACGAGTACACGGGACATTGCGAGAGCTGGTGGACTGAGTCAAAGTAGTGTCATGCGCATACTGCATCGTCACCGCTTTCACCCGTTTCATGTGTCGCTACATCAGCAATTACATGGTGATGACTTTAATCATCGAGTGCAATTCTGTCAATGGGCATTAACAGAGAATGCGGGTTTCACAACCACGGGGCAGTGAATCTATGGAACATGCATTACTGGTCCGTGGACAATCCTCGCTGGCTCAGACAGGTAGAGCGACAGCGACTGGACTGTAAATGTATGGTGCGGAACCATTGGCAACCGGATCATTGGTCCTCACTTCATTGCAGAGGCCCAAACAGCTGCAACATACATCGTGTTTCTACAGAATGATCTGCCAACGTTGCTCGAAAATGTCCCACTGGAAACGCGTCGACGTATGTGGTATCAGCATGATGGTGCACCTGCACATTGCGCAATTAACACTAGGCTGACCCTTGACAGGATGTTTGACGGGCGTTTCAAAGGACGTGGAGGACGCATAAATTGGCCAGCCCGTTCTCCTGATCTTACACCTCTGGACTTCTTTCTGTGGGGTACGTTAAGGGAGAATGTGTACCGTGATGTGCCTACAACCCCAGAGGATATGAAACAACGTATTGTGGCAGCCTGCAGCGACATTACACCAGATGTACTGCGAGGTGTACGACATTCATTACACCAGAGATTGCAATTGTGTGCAGCAAATGATGGCCACCACATTGAACATCTATTGGCCTGACATGTCGGGACACACTCTATTCCACTCCATAATTGAAAACGGAAAGCACATGTGTACGTGTACCTCACACCTCATGGTAATGTACATGTGTGTCAGTGAAAAAGACCAATAAAAAGGTGTTAACATGTGGACGTAATGTGCTGTTCCAGTCTCTTCTGTACCTAAGGTCCATCACTGTTCCCTTTGGATCCCTATGTAATTCAGTGCTCTCCGATACACACGATCGAACAGCGGAGGAGTGGTACTCAAGCGTCAACTTTAGGTTACAATATCTCCGGATGTAATTAACATTTTACAATGCAACGAACGGCACTGATTACGTATTTGTTTATATGTTCAAATGTGCTAACAAAACTAATGGGGTTCCATTTACAAAAAACGTAGGTTTGTGTTAAAAAACATACTTACGTGCATTTTTTTATGGTTTGTATTAACCAATTACACTAGTCCCTCTCCTCACGTTCGGTCTGTGGAATCGATTCATCAGTATTTGATGTGGTTTACGAAATATATCCAGCGGTAATGTTAGGTGACTCACCCTGTATAGTTTTGAGTGCTGTTTATCTGAGCTAACAGAAAGTAATATTATGATTACATGTATATATAAATCACCATCTGGCAATTTTAAAGTGTTCTCTGATAATTTAGAAAACCTCTTTAAATGTAAACTATTTAAAACAGTCAAAATACACAATTGTGTCTGTGGATTTCTATGTTAATTTCAGGGATAACTGTACAAAAGGCGAGCAACTGGTTAATCGGCAAGGAACATATAATAGGGATATAATTATAGAACATACCACCAGGTATTGGAGCAAAAGTGAAACTGCTATTGACTAACATTTGCTGATAAATCAAAATGTGGCTATAAAGCTGAAGATACAGATTCAGGTTTTACTGATCAAGAAGCACAAACTGATTTTTTTATAAATCTACCAAGCAATGTGACAATGATAATTATGCAGAGAGAAAATTAATTAAAGAAGACAGAATTAAATTCTTTAATCTCACATTAAAAAATGTAAATTGGGACAAGGAAACCAATAGATCTGTACATGTAAGATTCAACACATTCTTGTCTAATTATAAATGCAGCTGTGCTATTTCATTCAATCTGAAGAGAGTTAAAATTAACAAAAAATCAAATGCACAGATAACAAGCAAAATCAAAGTCATTAGAAAATCTCCAAATGCTGTATAAATTTTCAAAGTGCCATATTGTTTTGAAACCATGTGTGAAGTACTATAGGAAAAAGTATAGGGGAGCTGTAATAGCAGCAAAAAAGCAATACAATGATCCATACTTCAGAAAGGACAGCAACAAAATGAAATCAGTGTGGAAAGTTATAAGTAATCATTCATACAAACACAATAAAGGAAGTAATACATTCACCATACAGCACAGAATTGAAATTTTTTATGATCCGTTTCTAATAACCAATATATTTAATTACCATTATATTAATGTAGTTCAGAACCTGATCAAAAGTAAATATCATCCAGACACAAGGAAGAAATTCCAGTAGTGGAAGAACACTGTCCATATATCCACTAGCACCCAAAGAAATACAAAGGGCTATAAGTAAACTAAAGAGTAAAATGATCTGTGGATTTGACGATATCCCTAACAAAATTATTAAATATAGTGCTGCTAATATTGTTTCTCAACTTGTTAGCATAATCAATAGCTACTTTGCAACAGGAGTGTTTCCATGCAGACTTAAGCAATCAACAGTAATACTAATTTGTAAAAGTGGTGAAAAGTTTGACATTAGAAACTTCAGACTTCTTGTTAATGCACAGATTGGTTTCAGAAAAGGTAGATCAGTGGAAACAGCTTTCTTCAACTTCCTAAAACTTGTTTCCAAAGCTATAGATGATAATGAATTTCATTAAACTGTGTATTGTTTTTGGACTTTCCCAAAGTTTCTGAAATTACAAATTATGATCTAGTATTTTTAAAACCATTAAGGTGTGTGTGGCATTTCCTATGAGTGGTTTTAGTCATATTTACTTGACAGGTAACAAGGAGCGAAAATTTGTCAGAAAGGTAAAGTGCACAATTCTGAATATAAAAAAGGTAATTACAGGGAGCCCAAGAGTTCAGTACTGGGCCCACTATTGTTCATGGTTTTTATTAATGACCTATCATAAAAACTATTCATGGCATAAACACAGCATTTACACAGGCTACCAGCTTTCTTATGATAGGGAAGAATGATTAAGATCTGCAATAAAAAATGACAAAACAACAGAAGTAACAGAAAAAATGGTTTAAAGATGATTGTCTAGTTGTTAATGATGAGAAAACTGTATGGATGAACTTCAACCATATAAAAAACAAAGCTACAACCAACATAAAGGTTGCGATAGTGACAAGCCACATTCATTGGGGGGAAAAAAAAGGATAATGGGAGGATGAACACCTATTGAAGGAAAAACTTAACACAAAGTTATTCAAGAGTTGTTACATATTAAGAATGTTCAAATATTGTTGCAATGCTGAAACAGTGTTTTGCTTAGTCTACTAAGATATGATAGCCATTCTGGTAAATACTACTTTTGCAAAACAGTCACTTAAGCTTCAGAAGAAAGCTGTTGCTCACAGAAAATCATGTAGAGGTATTTTTAAAGAATTAAAGATCATGACACAGCCATCTATATATGTAAAAGTATCCGTTTCATTAAGGCCCTTCAAAAGTTTTCAAGTTTGAACGGTGGGATTCACAATTCTGAAACAAGAAAGAGGGATGTATCCACAAAATCAACATACCAGGATTATGTTTTACATATAACATAATCCACTGCTTCTACAGCATTAATGAATACACCCAGTTCTTGGAAAAAAGCACAGGTCACACCCACCTACAAGAAGGGTAGCAAAAGTGATCCACAAAACTACTGTCCAATATGCTTGACACTGGTTTGTTGTAGAATCTTAGAACATATTCTGAGCTCAAACGTAGTGAGGTATCTTGAACAGAATAACCCCCTCAATGCCAACCAGCATGGATTTCGAAGAAATTGATGATGTGAAATCCAACTCACACTTTTTACATGTGACATACTGAAAGCTTTGGATCAAGGCAGTCAGGTGGATGCAGTATTTCTTGATTACCGAAAAGCATTTGCCTCAGTACCTCTCCTATGCTTATTGTTAAAGCATAATCATATGGGGTATCAGGTGAAAGTTTTGACTGGATTGAGGACTCTTTGGTAGAGAGGATACACCATGTTATCTTGGATGGATAGTCATTGCCAAATGTAGAAGTAACTCCTGGTGTGCCCCAGGCAATTGTATGAGGACCCTTATTGTTCATGTTGTGTATTAATAAGTTTGTAGACTATATTAATAGTAACCTCAGATTTTTTGCAATTGATGCAGTTTTCTGTAATGGAATACAGTCTAAAAGAAGCTGCATAAATATTCAGTCATATCTTCATAAGATTTTAAAGTGGTGCAAAGATTGGCACCTTGCTGATGTAAAATTGTGCTGATGTAAAATTGTGCACTTCACAAAATGAAAAAGAAATGTAGTATCCTACGACTATAATATCAATGAGAAACTTTTGGAGTCAGCCAACTCATACAAATACCTGGCTGTAACACTTTGTAGGGATGTGAAATGAAGTGATCACTTAGCAGGGGTGGTGTCGGGGGGAGGAGCTATGGGGGCTATAGCCCCCCCCCCCCCCCCCCCCCCCAATGGAGTATCATATTACACTGGATAAAATGACCAGAAATCAGCGAATATATTACTTCAACAGATTCATCATATTTTATAATTATTTAGCAATATAGGTTGCAATGTATTTCAAGTACCGTATTTACTCGAATCTAAGCCGCACTCAAATCTAAGCCGCACCTGAAAAATGAGACTCGAAATCAAGGAAAAAACATTTTCCCGAATCTAAGCCGCACCTGAAATTTGAGACTCAAAATTCAAGGGGAGAGAAAAATTATAGGCTGCATCTCCAAATCGAAACAAAGTTGGTCCATTGTAATATGAGACACAATTTAGGTCGAATGAATGACGATACAGCTACAGTAGTTTGGTTCGAGTCATAAGTTAGCAGTTAATCTTTACCAGGTAGCCATTGCTATGCGTCAGTATTTATACGGATACCATTCCTTTTCCACGTCCTTCGTCTGGTTTGAATTGATAGCCTATTTTTCTTTGATCTGATAAGCGCAGTTTTCTTTGTTAAAGGTGTTTACGTCACTAAGCTGAAAATGCGTTACTGTACTGTGTCACGCATTGTTTATTGCTTTCTGATAGTGCGTGTTTACGGCCTGTTGCCGCTCGCGGCATGGCTTGCTTTTGTGCGCGCTACCGCCGCTTTTTTTTTTTTTTTTTTTTTTAAAAAAAAAAAGAAGAATCGTCTCATTAGCGAAACAATGGCAAGAAACTGGTACTTGTTGTCACTTACACTGCTGCTTTCTTTGATAATGATCAACAAGAACCAAATAATAGACTGCGTATGATAGAAGATGTTCTGAACGAGAGTTTAGCGAAAATTTTTCTCCGTTTGAAAATCTTTGCAGGCGCCTCTTTAGTACATTACATTCTACACAGAAATTAGAATCATCTTAGATTTAAAAATCTAGTCAATTGCCGTGATTCATTTCTGATGGTATCACTATTAAGCATAAGAATAATACGAATATAAACATGACATGATATGTTTGCTGTTGTCTCACTCTAGTTTCGTAGTTTATTAGGCAGACCAGATTTAAATGAGATAGCAAAAAAACATGAAACAATACATGGCAAAATGTTTATATGCGTATTATTCTTATGGTGACGAGAATACTGCATGTGATTCACAATTTATAAAAGTTCCTATTATAGCTACCATCTCTTCTCACAAATAGGAAAAAATTCAGAACGTAGAGTTGGCCATATTGACAAACATCCCAAACAGTCTTGCCAGTCGGATTTTCGTAGTACATTGAAAATTGCTCGTCTTCCACCTTTTTTTTTAATTTATTTACTGACGCAGAGGTTTTGGCGCCAGTATTTATCTTTGTGTAGCGCTACATATATTCGACGGCAGAAGTAAGTTGTGACGGCACCCACCAACTTTTTTCAGAATTTCCGGTGGCTTTGCACTCGATTCTAAGCCGCAGGTGGTTTTTTGGATTACAAAAATCGGAAAAAAAAGTGCGGCTTAGATTCGAGTAAATACGGTATTTCAAACACATTTTAACAAAAGAACAATAGCGGCAAATAGCTTACTATCTATTATTTACTATCTATTAATTTAACTTAAAATGGGCATCTCGTTATTTATTAATATACTGTACATTGGATGTATATTAATGTACGAGTACCACTTACAATAATCAAGAAAGCTAAATACGCCGCGTATGCCTAACAACACTTAAATTGCTGTACCCAGACAAAAACTTTGAAGTCGCTGGACATATGCATCAAATCACATTATTTTCCCAGGCACACACATTCTGTAGACAGGTTTTTACCCTGAACTCCAAAACAGTTACCAAAAAATACTTTAAGCAACACCAAATTTTACCATTTGTCAGTGGAGGATCCCAACTCTCTTTTTGTTAAGCAATATTCCAACCCCCCCCCCCCCCCTTGACCAACTTCTAGAATCACCCTGTCACTTAGGCTCAGTTGTGGGTAAAGCAGGTGGTAGGCTTTGGTTTATTGGTATAATACTGGTGAAGTGCAATCAGTCTACAAAGGAAGTTGCTTACAAATCACTCATGTGACTGGTTCTAGAATATTGCTGCTTAGAGTGGGGTGCGTATGAAATAGGAGTAACAGGGGATATTGAATGCATACTGAGAAGAGCATCGTGAATGGTCACAGGATTGATTGATCTGTGGGAGAGTGTCACAGAAATAGTGAAGAAATTTAACTGGAAGACCCATGAGGATAGATGTAAACTATCCCGAGAAAGTCTATTAACAAAGTTTCAGGAACTGGCTTTAAATGATGACTCTAGGAATAAACTACCAGCCCAATGTATGGCTCATGTAGGGATCATGAGGATAAGATTAGAGTAATTACTGCACACGCAGAGGCAGTCAAACGGTCATTCTTCTCGTGCTCCATATGGGAATGAAATGGGAAGAAACCCTAATAAATGGAACAATGGGATGTACCTTCTGTCATGGACTTCATGGTGGTTTGCAGAGTATAGATGTAGATGTAAAATGTTGTTTACTTTACTACAATCAATCAGGATGTGTCCGTAAGAAATCTATCAGTCTAGATATAATACTACAACCTACCTGTGGCTATACTGTGTAAATGAATGTAAATATGTAAAACTTTATAGTGTCTTGTATTTTGAAAGCCCTATGTCATGAATGTAATAAAATGCAAGCTAAAAAAATAAAATAAATAAATAAATAAATTATAGATCTACGTAGATAAGACACGTGCTATCCGTGCTGCATTTGCAAGTCTTATTTGCATCTGCAGATATTAAATCCTTGAAAACCACTTTAATCTGTTTGGTATGTCAGATTTCTGATGGTAGGTTTGCACCTGGCCACAGCTGCTGAAGTTGTCCCACATAATTCACAGGAGGAAGTAGCAGCTGATTACGATCATGTTTTAATACAACGTAGTCTGTCACATTGTTGATATTTTCAAGTTATGACGTCCTGTCATAATTTCTAAAAAGGATTTTGTAAAATTTTGTGCAGAACATTTTCTTGCCATGGAGCACTCAAAGTCATGTTACAAGATGTTGTGACATCTTGCAAACTGTTACATATTAACCACATAATTCATTTTTCTAATTATGTTAATTCAACATAATGTTAAATCATGTTAACATGCTGCACTTCTGACTAATACACATTGCATTGTGTAAATGCAAATATTTTTAAGAGAAATGCTGATGGCATCACTGAATTTATACTGAACATTAATTATGACATAGTCCCCTATGTCAACAATGTGGGAAAGGACAGATTGCCATTTACTGTAAAGAAGACACATGAAGTTGTAGACAGGCACAATTAAAAGACACTTACATAAAGCTTGCAGCCACATCCTTCAGCAGTAAAAGAGAGATACACACCATTCATACACACAAGCAAGCACACCTCATGAACATGTGACCTCCAACTCTAGCATCTCATGCCAGAATGCAACTATCACATGAGATGCAAGCAGCAATCTGGAGGGGATAGGGAAGGAAAGGGAATAGTAGAGCACGAGCGGGAGAGATGAACCCTGTGTGGTGGACCAGAATACCAACAGGCACAGCAACAGGAGATTCTGAGGCAGGGAGGTGGGAAAAACAGGAACAAAACAAGAGTGAGGGTGTGGGGGGTGGAGGGGGGGGGGGGGGGGAAGACAGGCAGATGCAATGGCTGAGGGTGGCTAATGAACAGTGTTAGAGATGAGAATGGAGAGGAGGTGATAGGATGGGAGGGTGGAAACTTTTGGGTGGAGGGTGTGGGGACAGTATGTTACCTTAGGTTAAGCCCAGGATAATTATGGGAGTGGAGAATGTGTTGTAACAGCAACTCCCATCTGTGCAGTTTAGAAAAGCTGGTGGTGGAAGGGAGGATCCAGATGGCTCGCATAGTTAAGCAGCCATTAAACTCAAGTGCTTTACGTTCAGCTGCATCTTGTGCCACATGGTGGTCTACTTTGCTCTTGACCAAAGTTGGGTGGTGGCCTTTCATTCTGGTGGACAGCTGGTTGGTAGTCACACCAATACAAAAAGCTGTGCAGTGATTGCAGCAGAGCTGGTAAATGATATGGCTGCTTTTGCAGTTGGCCTGGCCCCTGATGAGGTAGGATAAACATGTGACAGGACTGGAATAGGAAGTACTGGGTGCGTGGTTGGGCAGTGCCAAGACATCATATCTTCGTTCCTCCACAATCTGAATGCCTT
Organism: Schistocerca americana; assembly: GCF_021461395.2. Classification (NCBI taxonomy): domain Eukaryota; kingdom Metazoa; phylum Arthropoda; class Insecta; order Orthoptera; family Acrididae; genus Schistocerca; species Schistocerca americana. The sequence goes on from NC_060122.1 coordinate 650,450,093, forward strand.
CTCTCCCATCCACTTCAGTGGTCCTCCTCAACACAATCTATATGGCCTCCTCCTCTCTAATGGCTCCATCCACACTCCTGTCCACATTACACCCACCAACCACCAACAGTACCTGCATTGTAACAGCTGCCATCCCTTTCACACCAAAAAATCCATCCCATACAGCCTGGCCAGCTGGGGATGGCATATCTGCAGTGACAAAAACTCCCTTGCTCAGTGAGCTGGGGGTCTCACCAGGGCCTTCACAGACAGGCACTAACCCCAGACGTAGTCTGTAAACAGCTCTCCTGTGGCATTTCCTCTCACACCTCCAGTTCTCCAATTCTCCCACCATTTCAAAGAACCAGCCACAAAAGAGTGTCCCCTTGATCACCCAGCACCACCCCGGACCGGAACAACTGAACCACATCCTTCGCCCAGGCTTTGATTACCTATCATCATGCCCTAAAATGAGGGACATCCTACCTGAGATACTTCCCACCCCTTCTAAAGAGGTATTTCATCACCCACCCAACCTGGTTGCCACTCTCAATCCCAACCCCCTGCCACAAGGATCATATCCCTGTCACCGGTTTATCCAATCACATCAGGGACCGGGACCCCTGTGAAAGCAGCTGTAACATTTACCAGCTCTGCTGCAATGATTGCACAGCTTTTTATATTCATATGACCACCATCCAGCTGTCCACCAGGTGAATGGCCACTGCCAAACTGTGACCAAGGGCAAGTGCACCACCCTGTGGCACAACATGCAGCTGAACATCCCAAGCCATCTGGCTCTTTCCCTCCACCATCTGCTTTTCTGAATTGCACAGATGGGAGTTATTCATACAACACATTCTCCGCTCCTGTAACTATCCTGGCCTCAACCTACAGTAACATACTGTCCCCACACCCTAAATCCAACAGTTTCCACTCCCTATCCTCTCACCTCCTCTCCATTCTCACCTTCCACTGTGTATTTGCTGCCCTCTGCCAATGAATCTGGCTGTCTTTCCCCCCACTCCTCTCTTTTTCTGCTCCTTTTTCCCCCACTTCCTTGCCCCACAACCCCCTGCACACTCCACCACACATCTTTCATCTCTCTTGCCACCCATACACTACTATCCGTATCCCTATCCCTATCCCTTCCCCTTCCCCTACCCCTCCCCCTTCAGACTGCCGCTTGCATCCTACATGATAACTGCATTCCGGCCCAAGAGGCTGGAGTTGCAGGTCATGTGCGCATGAAGTGTGCTTGTTTGTGTGTATGAGTGGTGTGTGTGTCTCTTTTCGTGATGAAGGCTCTGGCTGAAAGCTTTATGTAAGTGTATTTTAAGTGTACCTGTGTCCAATTTAATTCATCTTTATGGTAAGTAGCAAACTGTCTTTTCCTACATTGTTGATATTCCTACCTGAGGTTTCCATTGTTTGATTTTGCCGAACAGCTTTCTTCCATCCTACAATCCTGTGATGCTTTCCTTTGTTACTCTTCTCTATAGCATAACTCTTCTCAGTATCCATCATTCTCTTCTTTCCTGTGTTTATTCACTGCCTTCTAAACCACATCTACTTATGAGCCATACTGTACCAGCGATCATCAGTGCACAACACACACTTCGCGACTGTGCGGATTATTGATGCAGTAGCTGATGCCCCCGATTCTTTCCTCTGATAGTTTTAATTATATTTATTCCTAATAATCCCACTTCATCCCTCATCCTGACATACTTTAGCAGTTTGTTTTCCACACCTGCCCATGCCACACAAACTTAGAACCTCGTCCTAACCCCTCTCCCCCCCCCCCCCCACAACTCTCTCTCTCTCTCTCTCTCTCTCTCTCTCTCTCTCCCCACTCATCACAACACACACACACACCCACACACACACACACACACACACACACACACACACACACTCCCATAACTCATTGTTTCTTTCCTCCTACATTTCTGTACATTTTTAATGTATTTGTACATATTTTTACATAGTTTCATGTGGTTTCACATGTTTTTGCATATTTTTACATATTTGCATGTATTTTTACATATCTGTGTTTATTTTGACACATCTGTGCATGTTTCTGTGTGTCTTTACATATTTTTATGCATTTTTACTCATCTTTTTGCATATCTGGCTCTTCTCACAATCATCAACACGTATTTTGCCCATTTCTGCCATTTCCATTTCCTTTACACCATTCCTACCACAATGGACCCTTGCTCCAACTTTCTACACCAGGTCAGAAAAGTATACCTTTCCCTGGCTAAAACCCAGTCCCATGTCCTGCTTCTCAAATGCTGCCTAAACCATGGAATCCCCCCCCCCCCCCCAACAGCCTAACCGTAAAGATTCCTTTCTCTGGATCCCACCCATCCTCTCATGATGATCCACACCTTTCTAGATTCCACAATTACTGACCCTCACAGGCCTGGTACTTCTAAAACCTATCTCCATGGCACAGGCATCCCAGAACCACCTTTGCTCCCTCCATAAGATACTACTATTCTGCAATCCCTACTCCATACATCACACCTCTGAAATTGAATCCCTTGCTCTGAAGGAGCATTCCCGACACCACCTCCCTAAGTTATCTAACCTGCTGACATCCTACTGCCACCTTGGGGCACCACTATCCAAGCCCTAACGTACCCACTGTTTCCTTCCTTGTCCACCCCTCCTAGCAGCTAATCACTGCCTAGCTGACTTTTTTTTTTTTTTAACCTGCCACATCCCCAAAAACTCCCTACCAAATCCAGAGCCAAAACATTCCTGTAACACTGTCATTAACCTTTCCAACAAAACTCTCAGCTCAACAGATGTTTGACTCACCTTTAGCTCTACACCCAAATTTAACTACGCTGGACTTGTCAAAGACCTACTCCCCTTCTCCCAATCTCTGCAGTGGAAGAACTTCTATGCTGCCAATCTCTCAAACCAAAACCACCCTAATTCCAACAGTGAACACCATCTCTTCCAGTCCACACCACCATCCAACCATGATCCTCCCCCCCCCCCCCCCCTCCACCCCTCACCCACTCACGGTCACCTTCCAGGAATTCCTTACCTCCAACTTAGCCTCACCATCCTTCCCCAGGTCACTTCCTCAGAATGCCAGCCTTTCAGAAGAAGAAAGAACAGCAACACACAACCTCAAGACATATCCCAACCTAAACATCCTACCTGCAGACAAAGGTTGCACCGCTGTTGTTATTAATCGCAGTTACTACCTGGCACCAGGCATTCACCAATTATCTGACTCCTCCACCTATAAACAGAATCTGAGATGGTTGAGTGGGGACTCCTATGACACTTGATGTGGAACAACCCACTTGCATCCATACAGTACTCAACTTTGAACTCATTCTGTGCCCCCCTAACTCATATATAATTGCTGCAACTTCTGTTGTCATTATCTGATGGTGAAACCATTATTCCATAATCAATTGGCCAGTTCATTTCACTTCACTTTACTGACCATTACCATCTATAACTTCCACTCATTTGTCTTTTTAGATTTTCTAGTTCTCTAGGAGATCTATAATTCCTTGAACTAATTCACTGAATATTGGTTGTGTATGCTTTCCTTCTGACATGGGTGTAGTCAGCACTCTGCATCCAAAGGACTCACTGCAGAGGAGGTAGTTAATTTATATCCAGACATTTTCCTCTGGTGGAAGTCATGGAATTAAAACACACAATATCTTCTGTACATTTCATCTGAATGTTTAATATAGTAATTTCAGCTTTCTACTACATCATCATGCTGCTGGTTGCCTCTAATCTTTCCATGTCCAAAGGCCACTCCATGTTCCACAAACAAACTGGTTTATCAGTCTCGACCAACTCTTGCTCACTTGTTTGCAATGTGTCATTAAACTGGGAATATGTCTCAGCTCAGTAAAATGTAATAACAAAAAGGTAATCAATGCCTCACATGAAAACATCAGGTGTATACGACCCAGGACAACCAGGAAAGCTGGGAAAAATCTGGGAATTTTTTCATCCCGGAGAAAACCGGGAAAACCTCAGGAAATTTTTCAGGATTCTGGGAATTTTTCATTGTTTTAGCTTTCAGTTAAAATTTTGTGATTTACGCTGGTAAGAATTGATTCTCTAGCAAAGAATGTTACTGTATCCTGCTACTGGAGAATGATACTGCAGTAATAAAATATAAACAAGAGGGGAAAAAATATAACTTTAGTGGCACAGGAAATGCATCATTTACAACAACAAAACACTGTGCACAAACAAGCATCTGCAAACAGCAAAAATATGTCAAAGGCCTTAGGGCGAAGATTATGTAATACTTCGTAACAATAAACTGCTTTCTATGAGCATGACATCACAACCGTTTACATTAGGTTCGTCTGACCAGTTGCCAGTGGACTCATGCGCAGGCGCAGTTGACTCGTGTATGAGCAGTACCTTCTCCCACTTCCCACTACTTGAAGTGTGGCTGTTAACTGTATCGGCAGTAACAGCAAGCAACCAGATGCTAATGAGAAAAAATTTTCTCGCGCTCCCTAGCTGCCAGATTCATGCACATGCAGTGTTGTCCGAGTTGTAGTGGGGAGGGGGTTAGTCACCACCTGACCCCTGTTTGCGTTACGTGTTCCTCTTCATTTACAGATCCCACATCAAATGAAACCAAAACGGATTTCTGCGGCTGGGAGCTCTCAAGCGAATTATAATACAGTCACATAAGTATGGAGGGCAAAAATATATTATTAGTTTCAGTTTTCTGATTCTATTTTATTTCCAACTTATTAGCAGTCAAACATTAATCGCCTTGCAGAACAATGAAGTAATTTTTGTCAGTTTGCTAAAGAAATTTGGCATTATTAATCTTTCTGCTGAGGCAATCAATGTATTTGAAATGAAATGTTTTGTTCCATAGTATTGGCTAGTTCACTATTTGCTGAATTTCAAGTGCACATTTTCATCTTCTGCCACTATGGCATTATGCCATAATAAAGAACCAAGTATGAGATAGTACTGGTACTCCAAGAAAATTTACATTCCAAAAACCACACTGAAAAGCTTAATATCAGATGGGACCTACTGCATTGTGAATCTGGAAAAAAACTGATGTGCACTTCAAGCTGAAATACGCATTTTAGTATGGTTTACAAAATTCCAATGCTCTTGGAGTATCCCCTGATGTCTTGTTTCTTTTATGGTGTAATGTAAGCTCTCTTAGTGCTATACATAGGAACATGAGGGCTTCATACACCACTGTAGCTCCACACACACAATATGCCTGTTTTCACGCGCTCTCTGGCAACTGCTAAATCGAACCTATTTCTAACAGTCTCAGGATAGCATTGCGAATGATGGTTCAAAAAGCGTTACTTTCAAAGCAAATTTCTTTTTACCCAAGATGAATTATGTTACGTGTGAGAAAGTGGGATCAATTTCTTAAATCACAGAGCGTTTAAAACTGAATACTTTGAGGACCAACCACTTACAAGAATTTCGCGCTCAGAAGACCAGACATTTATGTCATTATTTTAAATTTACTACAGGGTGTACATAAAGTCCAGGAACACTTTCAATTATTTATTGCACAAAAACTAAACATTGTACTGATGTCATACACATTGCATTTTGAAGAGAAACTCTGATTTATTATTATTATTATTATTAATTTTTTTAATTAAACATGTGATATGCAAACCATGAGTGACCCAGCAGACGCCAATACAGTAACCGAATTCTTGCCATACCTGTCCCAGCATGGCATCGTCGACTGTGGCAGTCGCTTCTCGTATTCTCTCCCTGAGCTCTGCTACATCACATGGTAGAGATGGTACATACGACAGATCTTCAATGTGTCCCCACAGCAAAATGTCACATCTGGTGATCGGGGAGGCCATTTCATGAAACAGCTGTTCCCTCCAAAACACAGACAGCTCGCTCCACACCTGAATGCGCCATGTTTGTGACTAGCGCTTACTATCGGCAAATTACCAAACTACACTGTGGCGGTATACATGGAAAAGGGGAAAAAAAACTTTCAGGGTTTCTCTTCAAATTGACATATGTATGATATTTCTGAACAATGTATGATTCTTGAGCAATAAATAATTGAAAGTGTTCCCGGACTTTATGTATACCCTGTATTAATGTAAACCATTAACTTTTCCTCTTTGGATGTTCACGCTACATAACTGGGATCTTGCTATTGGCTGACTATAACACGTGTATTATGCTCTGAACATCTGCTGGTGAGGTCACGTAGCATGAGACATGACTGGCTTACAAAAGGACATCGCAATCTCAATTTTAATGCTCTGGGAACTAAAGTGCTGTGTTTCGTAAAATTCGAATTTATATTTTCGTAATACGAAAATATGCAGCATATATGTTGCTGCACATCAAAGGTCTTTCCAAAACTTATCTCCTTTTTTTTTCAACAAAACTCTTTCCAAAACTTCTCTCCCCTGTCCCGCCCATCCCACCCTCCTCCCCACCCAAAAAAATTGATAATTTTTACAGTTTCAAAGGAAAAATCTATGGAAAATCTACTGTCACTTAGCATGCAAAAAGTGTATTTTCGACTGGGAAAAAGTATATTTTTTTAAATGGGATAGCCGGGAATTTTTTTTTCCTTGTCCGCTTATACACCCTGGAAAAAAATCCCTTTTCTGAAAGATCCACAAGAACACACACACACACACAAGATCCTGAGTTCAAAAAAATAGCAAGAACTTCTCGTGTCATCATTCTCAAAATGGTGATTACTGAAAATAGTATGTACTTTAACTAGTGGAATTTACATTTTTTATAATAGTAATGATTAATAATTATGTCACCCAGTATGAGACATGACTGGCTTACAAAAGGACATCGCAATCTCAATTTTAATGCTCTGGGAACTAAAGTGCTGTGTTTCGTAAAATTCGAATTTATATTTTCGTAATACGAAAATATGCAGCATATATGTTGCTGCACATCAAAGGTCTTTCCAAAACTTATCTCCTTTTTTTTTCAACAAAACTCTTTTCAAAACTTCTCTCCCCTGTCCCGCCCATCCCACCCTCCTCCCCACCCAAAAAAATTGATAATTTTTACAGTTTCAAAGGAAAAATCTATGGAAAATCTACTGTCACTTAGCATGCAAAAAGTGTATTTTCGACTGGGAAAAAGTATATTTTTTTAAATGGGATAGCCGGGAATTTTTTTTTCCTTGTCCGCTTATAGACCCTGGAAAAAAATCCCTTTTCTGAAAGATCCACAAGAACACACACACACACAAGATCCTGAGTTCAAAAAAATAGCAAGAACTTCTCGTGTCATCATTCTCAAAATGGTGATTACTGAAAATAGTATGTACTTTAACTAGTGGAATTTACATTTTTTATAATAGTAATGATTAATAATTATGTCACCCAGTATTCTGTGAGACCAAGACAGTAATTTGTGTTTTATGTCTCAAATGTATTATATAATACACATAAAGATCATAATATAAACAAAGATAGCAAGAAATAATTACCCAGAGTTACAGGGATCCACTTCATTAACCCCATTGTCAAACGTAACACTCAGTCCATCTTCATTGTCGTCATCCTCATCTGGAAAAAAAAAAATCTTCATATTAAACACTAAAATACGTAGGTGGCTTCATATAAAAGAAAAAAATATAATATAACCAACCTCTCCACCTGCCCACCCATGTGGATATATGTTGCATGTTTCCAAACTCAGGAAGGAGATGCTGTATATAGCTATTTAAGGGCACACAAAATAGCTAGTACACAATGCCTGCACCAAAAAATGTGCAAGACAAAAATGATGTATCATAATCTACTCAGAACTGCAGTTCTAATGGCTTAAGTAGCTTGAATGATAACACAACACTACAAAGCTTTCCTACATTAAACAGTTGTCACACGGAAGATGCTTCAGAAATGCTCAGTGATTGGTTACAGAAAATAAAGGAAACAAAAGTTTTAAAGAAAATACCTTTACTGACCTTCAAAGTAACCACCACTGGATACAACACACTTCTGACATTGGTTGTAAAGCTGTTGAAAACTGTCAGCAAATGCTCCTTTTGAATCACTCAAAGCACTGTGATCAAGCATTGTTGGATATCCAGAATTGTCTAAAAATGTTTGTGAACAATAGTGCTTGCACTGTCTTTGCTTAACTCCAACTGTTTTTCTCTCATTCTCAAAGACAGCCACCATTCATCCACAAGAAACCATTGCACATGTGTCATTGCAAAATGGTGCGATGCATTAACATGAAGTTTTGCTTCAAATTAGGGAATACGGCAATGGAGACTCATGCCATGTTAGAGCAAGTGTACAGTGTTGAAGAAGTGAGAAAAAACTGTGTTTTAGAGAAGGAAAGGACAGTGTTGAGGATGAACTGCATTCAGATCAACAAGCACAGTCCCAGACAACACTGAACAAGTGCACAGCTGCTTGTGCATGTTCAGCAGCTCCCTTTGAGAATGAGAGCAGAAGAGCTGAAGATAAGCAGAGACAGTGTAAGTACATCGTTCATTAACACTTGTGAATGTTCTAGATATCTGACAAAACATGACCGTGGTGCTTGCAGACAGTTTTCAACAGCTTTACAACCAATTTCAGTAGTGTATTGTAACCAATGGTGATTACTCTGAGGGACAGTAAAGGTATTTTGTTTGGAACTCTTATTTCACTGAATTTTTCTATGCACCTTGTATGACACCTTATGGATTCTTGTGTAAAACCAGAATTATTTTTACTATTATAACCTTCTTCCATTACTAGGACTTATTAATTTAACAGTTTCGAATGATTAACTGTTTACTGCACTGGCAACTTACCATGATGATCTGTCCCATCATTTGGTCGGCAGCCATCATTTGGTCGGCAGGATGATCTGGAATTTAAAATCTTTAATTAGAGATTGTTTTACTGAGTAGTTATCTTTTCAATTCTCTCTGTTAATGTATCCATACACACATTTACCATTTATGAATTCAGTATATTTGCTGTAAAGATAAGAGCAACACAGTGACAGAAAACTGGGACCATAGCCAACTGAAATTGGTAGTCCATAAACACTTAACACAGTTGTAATTTGGAATACAATTATCCACCACTCATTTGTTGTAACAATATGATAAAATCAAGTGGCAGCTGTTTCTTCTGAATAATAATAATGTGTCCACCCACACTTGTTCATTACGGACGAGTAAATTTAAATACCAATGGAAGTTATGATCAAACTGCTGCACCCTGAACTGGTTAAAAAATGTTAAATGTTAGTGACTTGCAAATGGTCACAAAATATGATGCTAGATAAATGATTTTACACCAACACAGCTCTCTTGGGTACCCTTCTTCGTGTATTTACCAGACACATACAATCACCACAGTCAACACTACGTACGGTGTAAAAGAATTAATTTTCAGACCCATAACAGCTTCTTCTCAGAGTCAGAAATTAGTGGATATCGTCATAAATTACAGATTTCGGCATGTTGGATTGAAGTCTGCACAGTGTAGTGTTACATATCACTCCAGAGGAGTGCTGTGTTCCTTACGTATTCTTACCAAGGAAAAATACTTGTGAATGAAGACTAGAAAACAAGTCATCATAGTGGAGAGCACAAATATTGGACAGATTTGTTATTTTAGTTGCATGCAGAGAATCACACTTAAGGACAATGTAAGTCTCCAAGATGGGATGGCAATTGCAGTAACTTCACAAGAGGAAGTTCCTGGAAGCAAGCAAATATATCAGCTCATTGCATCACTGGCCTAGTTTGGAGAAGTGCAAAATCCTCAGAGAATATGTAACTCTGACAATCCTTATGACTGGACTCGAGAAAATGAAATGTCATTCTGATTCTATCTCATATGATGAGGTTTTGTGTTGGACATTCTGATTTGATATGTGATGTTATTACATACACATAAGGTGTCTGCAAAATTAGTCAAGAAAAAGAGTATTTGCAGTATTAAATTTTTCCTTGCAGTACAAAACAGTAAAGGAGGAGATGTCTTATTGCTCCATTCAAGGCAACAGTTCAGCAAAGCAAGAGGTAAACTAGAAAAACAGGAAATCTTCATTAATTAATCCACATCTAACTCAACAAGTACCCCACACTTGTTGTGCACTACTGGAGGGTGCAGAGCTAATTATTGCTGGAGGGCAGACATAAACTGGAATACTGAACAATTATACAAATAAATAACTGAACGGTGAGAAGAAGTGCACATATCAATACATGCACTAAAAACCAGATATTTAGAAGAATGAAATATATTCTCAAGGGAATTCAGTTAAAATTGATAGCATTACATACAACAAAGAAGGTTATTAACACAGTGAGTCAGATGATTGGTGGCCGGCAGCTTTTACCAATGGTGACTGTTATCAACTCATGACTGACAATTCTATGGTGTCTAGCAGTGCAGGTGGCAGTTGCTCAACAACTTCATGATGTCACTGAGTTGCAGTTGCACTGTGCATTCCACATTACAGTGCTGCATGCTGCACGACAAAACTCTCTCTCTCTCTCTCTCTCTCTCTCTCTCTCTCTCTCTCTCTCTCCTTCTCTCAAGACTTAATTGATTTGTAGTAGAAATTTTCTAACAAAGAGTCGGTGAATCGTTTATTAGAAAAGTATTGTTAAAATATTATTATTTCTTTCCTTTCTCAGACGTTATGTCTGGTTAAAAATGGAAAGTGAAGCGGACCTTGATCAAGCGTGACTTCCTTTTAACTGTACGGTATATGTTACATTGTATTTAGGAACTTTTGGGTAATTGAACATGTATCAATAATTACAGATTCCTGTAGTTGTATATATACGTTTGGATGTAGCTGTATTGTGTTGATGTACTGGTGGATATTGTGTGGTATGACTCCTGTAGTTGATAGTATAATTGGTATAATCTCAACTTTATCCAGATGCCACATATCCTTGACTTCCTCAGCCAGTTGGATGTATTTTTCCATTTTTTCTGCTGTTATCTTCTGTATATTTGTTGTATTGGGTATGGATATTTCGGTTAGTTGTGTTAATTTCTTCTTTTTGTTGGTGAGTATAATTTCAGGTTTGTTATGTGGTGTTGTTTTATCAGTTATAATGGTTTTGTTCCAGTATAATTTGTATTCATCATTCTCCAGTACATTTTGTGGTGCATACTTGTATGTGGGAACATGTTTTATTAGTTTATGTTGTATGGCAAGTTGTTGATGTATTATTTTTGCTACATTGTCATGTCTTCTGGTGTATTCTGTATTTGCTAATATTGTACATCCGCTTGTGATGTGATCTACTGTTTCTATTTGTTGTTTGCAAAGTCTGCATTTATCTGTTGTGGTATTGGGATCTTTAATAATATGCTTGCTGTAATATCTGGTGTTTAATGTTTGATCCTGTATTGCAATCATGAATCTTTCTGTCTCACTGCATATATTGCCTTTTCTTAGCCATGTGTTGGATGTGTCTTGATCAATGTGTAGCTGTGTTAGATAATATGGGTGCTTGCCATGTAGTGTTTTCTTTTTCCAATTTACTTTCTTCATATCTGTTGATGTTATGTGATCTAAAGGGTTGTAGAAGTGGTTATGAAATTGCAATGGTGTAGCTGATGTATTTATATGAGTGATTGCTTTGTGTATTTTGCTAGTTTCTGCTCGTTCTATAAACAATTTTCTTAAATTGTCCATAATGCAGGTTTTTTATGTTGATAAATCCCCTTCCTCCTTCCTTTCTGCTTAATGTGAATCTTTCTGTTGCTGAATGTATGTGATGTATTCTATATTTGTGGCATTGTGATCGTGTAAGTGTATTGAGTGCTTCTAGGTCTGTTACTCCATTTCACTACTCCAAATGAGTAGGTCAATATTGGTATAGCGTAAGTATTTATAGCTTTTGTCTTGTTTCTTGCTGTCAATTCTGTTTTCAGTATTTTTGTTAGTCTTTGTCTATATTTTTCTTTCAGTTCTTCTTTAATATTTGTATTATCTTATTATCTATTCCTATTTTTTGTCTGTATCCTAGATATTTATAGGCATCTGTTTTTTCCATCGCTTCTATGCAGTCACTGTGGTAATCCAATATGTAATCTTCTTGTTTAGTGTGTTTTCCCTTGACTATGCTATTTTTCTTACATTTGTCTGTTCCAAAAGCCATATTTATATCATTGCTGAATACTTCTGTTATCTTTAGTAATCGGTTGAGTTGTTGATTTGTTGCTGCCAGTAGTTTTAGATCGTCCATGTATAGCAAATGCATGATTTTGTGTTGGTATGTTCCATTAATATTTTATCCATAATTTGTATTATTTAGCATGTTGGATAGTGGGTTCAGAGCAAGGCAGAACCAGAAAGGACTTAATGAGTCTCCTTGGTATATTCCACACTTAATCTGTGTTGGCTGTGATGTGATGTTATTTGAATTTGTTTGGATATTAAGTGTGGTTTTCAATTTTTCATTACTGTGTTTAGGAACTGTATCAATTTAGGATCTACTTTGTGTATTTCCAATATTTGTAGTAACCATGAGTGGGGTGCACTATCAAAAGCTTTTCAGTATTATTATTATTATTATTATTATTATTATTATTATTATTATTAGCAGTAGCAGTGTGCCTGTATGCCCATATTAACTACAAATATGGAACCTCATTTGAAAGATTTGTTGACAAATCTAACTGAAAAATTTAAGGCAGATCAAGAACAATTTAGGGCAGAACTAAAGCAGCCTGAGGAAGTTCTTCTCAAGACAAATGCTCCGACAACTACTGAGCTAAATTCTAAATTAGATATAACCAACACCAAAATACATGAACACACCAATCAATTTGATGTAACTAATGAAAGACACATACACAAGTTAATAATTAGATGAACAAATTGATGAATCACATCAGGGAACATAGAGACAAACAGAAATTTATTACACATAGAAATTTACAATATTGAATTTACTTGAAGACTTACATTCTGACATAACAGAACAATCTGATTTGATCAAGAAAAAGGTAAACAATCAGTCTGATGAATTAAATACAGATCTAAAACAAACTTCAGACACTATTGCCAGACTTAATATTTCAGAATAATGTACAGACTCAGATGAAGTAGGAATATTATGTTCCAATTTAACAAATGCTGAAAGAAAGTGTTAATATTTTAAATGAACAAAAGGCCAAATCAGGTAACAGTAAACCTCATTCATCAGTTAACAATATGAAAACTGAAGTATGTAATTTAAATTTAAGAGCAGAAAATAGCTTTAATTATATTGCATGTGAAGAATCTATACGGGAAAATTATTTAAATTTATTTTACAGGTGCAGCTGAACTGGTGGAGAAAATATATCTAAATATTTTTTGTGGACAATTTAGAATTAGCTGTAATGATTTTGCTTATCTAGTGGTGTTTTAAGTCAGTTTGTGTGGAATGTTAAATTTTGATATACAATTATGTAATGATAACTTAACATTGGCTTAAAAAAAAACTCTTATGAGTGCCAAAGAATAAGATTCAGTTGCTCATGTAAGTTTAGATCGTACAGCACAAACAAAGAGAAAATTAATTATCTTGGGAAAACAAATATAAAGAAAAGAAGAAACAAATTCGACAAAGAAGGTACGAGGCCTCAGGCCTACAATAAGTAAAATAAGAAAAGTAGGGTAACTGATGTATGCTGAGAAGGGTATTCGGATATATTTTTCAATGGCACTGGCACAATGGGTTAAAATGATGCGCCAAAAACTTATTCCACTTTTGATTTATCTTTAAGGTGACAAATACAAAACTGAATAACAATGTACTTCGAAGTAAAGTTTAGCATTAACTCCTCAAGCCAGCACCTCAAGTATGAATTTGTGTGTTGCGAGCATCTGCATTGGCTTTATCTTGATCACATACTTACCAGGTGCATTCTTGCAGGTGAAACTACATTACTTTGCCTTCTGTTGACAACCAATGATACTGTTTCATCAGCTAACTGTAAAAAGGTCTGTGCTGACCTAGCGTTAACATTTTTGTTAGAAAGTGAACAGGTCAGACGAAACAATGTGTTGTATCTTACAATCGGAGTGATGCCCTCGAATGCTAAACTACACAGCCAAATACTTAGAGCAGTCTTACATCGGAGCAAAATCTTGCAATTATCAGTGAACCAAGGAACAAATTGTATAAATGACAATGGGAGTGACCTAGATATTACTGATGACAATTATACTGACTGAAACAAACCAGACTATGCACCAAGACAGATTTGAGATACTTTGTAGATGCAATTATGAGAAAGTGAATGCGTCTGAGAAAAATAAAAGATTGTCCAAGCTGCACTTGGTCATTCAGCACTTGAATGATACATTTAAAAATATATATAAAATGGGAGAAAGCACTTGGGTGAATGAATCCCTTATGCTATGGAAAGGAAGGCTGGCAATAAAAACCTGCCCACCTAGAAAAACATCAAATTTTGGAATAAAGACCTAGAAGATCTGTGAATCCCCCGCACAATATTTATGGCAGTTATTTACACATAAAGTCCCACTGAGAAAGAAACAAAATTTCTTTCTGCAGATACCCTGAAAACAAGTCAGACAGTATTAGAACTTACTGAGCCTCATTTTAACTTAGGCCATAAACTCTGGGCGGACAGTGATTACAAAGCGTACATTTGTGTCAGATTACAAAGCACACATTTGTGTTACCGTTTGGTGGAAAGGGGTACAAATGTAGCTGACACACTTTGGCTGAATAGGAAGAATGTACCTGATGCCCTGATGCACTCAAGAAAGGTAAAATCATTCACTGGGTATTACGATGCTGAAATGGAAGGATAAAAAACAGGTGACTTTTATTTCAACATTCCATAATGATGCAGCTGCTACAACAACCAAATGGGGCAAAGAGATGAGAAAGCCTCAATTTATTAAAAAATACAATTCTTTTATGGGTGGTGCAGATATGAAGGCTTAGAAACTACACTCCTGGAAATGGAAAAAAGAACACATTGACACCGGTGTGTCAGACCCACCATACTTGCTCCGGACACTGCGAGAGGGCTGTACAAGCAATGATCACACGCACGGCACAGCGGACACACCAGGAACCGCGGCGTTGGCCGTCGAATGGCGCTAGCTGCGCAGCATTTGTGCACTGCCGCCGTCAGTGTCAGCCAGTTTGCCGTGGCATATGGAGCTCCATCGCAGTCTTTAACACTGGTAGCATGCCGCGACAGCGTGGACGTGAACCGTATGTGCAGTTGACGGACTTTGAGCGAGGGCGTATAGTGGGCATGCAGGAGGCCGGGTGGACGTACCGCCGAATTGCTTAACACGTGGGGCGTGAGGTCTCCACAGTACATCGATGTTGTCGCCAGTGGTCGGCGGAAGGTGCACGGGCCCGTCGACCTGGGACCGGACCGCAGCGACGCACGGATGCACGCCAAGACCGTAGGATCCTACGCAGTGCCGTAGGGGACCGCACCGCCACTTCCCAGCAAATTAGGGACACTGTTGCTCCTGGGGTATCGGCGAGGACCATTCGCAACCATCTCCATGAAGCTGGGCTACGGTCCCGCACACCGTTAGGCCGTCTTCCGCTCACGCCCCAACATCGTGCAGCCCGCCTCCAGTGGTGTCGCGACAGGCGTGAATGGAGGGACGAATGGAGACGTGTCGTCTTCAGCGATGAGAGTCGCTTCTGCCTTGGTGCCAATGATGGTCGTATGCGTGTTTGGCGCCGTGCAGGTGAGCGCCACAATCAGGACTGCATACGACCGAGGCACACAGGGCCAACACCCGGCATCATGGTGTGGGGAGCGATCTCCTACACTGGCCGTACAGCACTGGTGATCGTCGAGGGGACACTGAATAGTGCACGGTACATCCAAACCGTCATCGAACCCATCGTTTTACCATTCCTAGACCGGCAAGGGAACTTGCTGTTCCAACAGGACAATTCACGTCCGCATGTATCCCGTGCCACCCAACGTGCTCTAGAAGGTGTAAGTCAACTACCCTGGCCAGCAAGATCTCTGGATCTGTCCCCCATTGAGCATGTTTGGGACTGGATGAAGCGTCGTCTCACACGGTCTGCACGTCCAGCACGAACGCTGGTCCAACTGAGGCGCCAGGTGGAAATGGCATGGCAAGCCGTTCCACAGGACTATATCCAGCATCTCTACGATCGTCTCCATGGGAGAATAGCAGCCTGCATTGCTGCGAAAGCTGGATATACACTGTACTAGTGCCGACATTGTGCATGCTCTGTTGCCTGTGTCTATGTGCCTGTGGTTCTGTCAGTGTGATCATGTGATGTATCTGACCCCAGGAATGTGTCAATAAAGTTTCCCCTTCCTGGGACAATGAATTCACGGTGTTCTTATTTCAATTTCCAGGAGTGTATATCCTTCTCTCATAGAAAGGAAGAGAGGCACAAAGTTGTACATGAAAATGTTCACAAGGCTGATGAATATTGTCATGCAAATAGTTTTTATTGTTTACAAAAAATTTGCTCTGAATACTATGGGACTTAACTTCTGAGGTCATCAGTCCCCTAAAACTTAGAATTACTGAAACCTAACTAACCTAAGGACATAAGGACATCACACACACCCATGCCTGAGGCAGCATTCGAACCTGCGACCGTAGCGGTCGCGACGTTCCAGACTGTAGTGCCTAGAACCGCTCGGCCACCCCGGCCGGCTATTGTTTACAAGTCCAGTGAGAAGACAAAGGAAGAATCACATGTACATTTCAGGTTGTTTCTTGTATCATAACTGCTGGAAACTAATGGAAAGGATGTGATTTCACCTCAATGTGGGCAGCCTTCAAAAACATCTATGCCTGAATGGCTCACAGCATGGGATTTCATTGAGAATATACCACCCACACAGAAGAACAGTCCTATAAAGAGATGTGTAGTGTGATGCAGAATGATAGCAATTATCATTATGCTGCAGAGACTTTGATGGGGAACTTTGTTTTGAAGATTGTTTCTAGGTACACCACACTGAAAATTCATATTAAGTGACAATGTAAACTGCCTCACAATTGCTAAGGAACGACACTTTCTCAGGAACAACTGCCAATGGCTACAGAACAATCGATAATTATTATGAATATTTGGCCATTGATATTAAACAAAAACGTAGAGAGTGAAACCTATTCACAATGCTCTGTACCCATTCGACACACAATGCAGTATGGTGTTTGAAGAAAGTGGTTGGGGAACCGATTAGTGTGACATTCTATGTGGTACAGCAGCATGAACCACTTGCGTGCCTCAGCAATACAGATGGCCGTACCGTAGGTGCAACCACAACAGAGAGGTATCTGTTGAGAGGCCAGACAAACGTGTGGTTCCTGAAGAGGGGCAGCAGCCTTTTCAGTAGTTGGAGGGACAACAGTCTGGATGATTGACTGATCTGGCCTTGCAACACTAACCAAAACGGCCTTGCTGTGCTGGTACTGCGAATGGCAGAAAGCAAGGGGAAACTACAGCCGTAATTTTCCCGAAGGCATGCAACTTTACTGTATGGTTAAATGATGATGGCGTCCTCTTGGGTAAAATATTCCAGAGCTAAAATAGTCCCCCATTCGGATCTCCGGGCAGGGACTACTCAAGAGGGCATCGTTATCAGGAGAAAGAAAACTGGAGTTCTACAGATCGGAGCGTGGAATGTCAGTTCCCTTAATCGGGCAGGTAGGTTAGAAAATTTAAAAAGGGAAATGGATAGGTTGAAGTTAGATATAGTAGGACTTAGTGAAGTTCGGTGGCAGGAAGAACAAAACTTTTGGTCAGTTGAATACAGGGTTATAAATACAAAATCAAATAGGGATAATGCAGGAGTAGTTTTAATAATGAATAAAAAAATTGGAGTGCGGGTAAGCTACTACCAACAGCATTGTGAACGCATTATTGTGGCCAAGATAGATACAAAGCCCATGGCTACTACAGTAGTACAAGTTTATATGCCAACTAGCTCTGCAGCTGACGAAGAAATTGAAGAAATGTATGATGAGATAAAAGAAATTATTCAGGTAGTAAAGGGAGACGAAAATTTAATAGTCATGGGTAACTGGAATTCGAGAGTTGGAAAAGGGAGAGAAGGAAACAATGGGTGAATATGGATTGGGGGAGAGAAATGAAAGAGGAAGCCGTCTGGTAGAATTTTGCACAGAGCATAACTTAATCATTGCTAATACTTGGTTCAAGAATCATGATAGAAGGTTGTATACAAGGAAGAATCCTGATCACAATCTATTGGTTATGAACTGTAGATTAAAACTGAAGAAACCACAAAAAGGTGAGAATTTAAGGAGATGGGACCTGGATAAACTGAAAGAACCAGAGGTTGTACAGAGTTTCAGGGACAGCATAAGGGAACAATTAACAGGAAGGGGGAAAGAAATACAGTAGAAGAAGAATGGGTGGCTTTGAGGGATGAAGTAGTGAAGGTAGCAGAGGATCAAGTAGGTAAGAAGACGAGGGCTAGTAGATATTCTTAGGTAACACAAGGAATATTGAATTTAATTGATGAAAGGAGAAAATAAAAAAACGCAGTAAATGAAGCAGGCAAAAGGGAATACAAACATCTCAAAAATGAGATCGACAGGAAGTGCAAAATGGCTAAGCAGGGATGCCTAGAGGACAAATGTAAGGATGTAGAGGCTTATCTCACTAGGGGTAGGATAGATACTGCCTACAGGAAAGTTAGAGAGACCTTTGGAGAAAAGAGAACAACTTGTATGAATATCAAGAGCTCAGATGGAAACACAGTTCTAAGCAAAGAAGGGAAAGCAGAAAGGTGGAAGGAGTATATAGAGGGTCTATACAAGGACGATGTACTTCAGGACAATATTATGGAAATGGAAGAGGATGTAGAAGAAGATGAAATGGGAGATACGATACTGCGTGAAGAGTTTGACAGAGCACTCAAAGACCTGAGTCGAAACAAGGGCCCGGGAGTAGACAACATTCCATTGGAACTACTGACGGCCTTGGGAGAGCCAGTCCTGACAAAACTCTACCATCTGGTGAGCAAGATGTATGAGACAGGTGAAATACCCTCAGACTTCAAGAAGAATATAATAATTCCAATCCCAATGAAAGCAGGTGTTGACAGATGTGAAAATTACCGAACTATCAGTTTAATAAGTCACAGCTGCAAAATACTAACGCGTATTCTTTACAGACGAATGGAAAAACTGGTAGAAGCTGACCTCGGGGAAGATCAGTTTTGATTCCGCAGAAATGTTGGAACACGTGAGGCAATACTGACCATACGATTTATCTTAGAAAATAGATTAAGGAAAGGCACACCTACGTTTCTAGCATTTGTAGACTTAGAGAAAGCTTTTGACAATGTTAACTGGAATACTCTCTTTCAAATTCTGAAGGTGACAGGGGTAAAATACAGGGAGCGAAAGGCTATTTACAACTTGTACAGAAACCAGATGGCAGTCATAAGAGTCGAGGGGCATGAAAGGGAAGCAGTGGTTGGGAAAGGAGTGAGACAGGGTTGTAGCCTCTCCCCGATGCTATTCAATCTGTATATTGAGCAAGCAGTAAAGGAAACAAAAGAAAATTCGGAGTGGGTATTAAAGTCAATGGAGAAGAAATAAAAACTTTGAGGTTCGACGATGACATTGTAATTCTGTCAGAGACAGCAAAGGACTTGGAAGAGCAGTTGAACGGAATGGACAGTGTCTTGAGAGGAGGATATAAGATGAACATCAACAAAAGCAAAACGAGGATAATGGAATGTAGTCAAATTAAGTCGGGTGATGCTGAGGGAATTAGATTAGGAAATGAGACACTTAGAGTAGTAAAGGAGTTTTGCTATTTAGGGAGTAAAATAACCGATGATGGTCGAAGCAGAGAGGATATAAAATGTAGACTGGCAATGGCAAGGAAAGCGTTTCTCAAGAAGAGAAACTTGTTAACATCGAGTATAGATTTAAGTGTCAGGAAGTCGTTTCTGAAAGTATTTGTATGGAGTGTAGCCATGTATGGAAGTGAAACATGGACGATAACTAGTTTGGACAAGAAGAGAATAGAAGCTTTCGAAATGTGGTGCTACAGAAGAATGCTGAAGATAAGGTGGGTAGATCACCTAACTAATGAGGAGGTATTGAGTAGGATTGGGGAGAAGAGGAGTTTGTGGCACAACTTGACTAGAAGAAGGGATCGGTTGGTAGGACATGTTTTGAGGCATCGAGGGATCACAAATTTAGCATTGGAGGACACCGTGGAGGGTAAAAATCGTAGAGGGAGACCAAGAGATGAATACACTAAGCAGATTCAGAAGGATGTAGGTTGCAGTATGTACTGGGAGATGAAGAAGCTTGCACAGGATAGAGTAGCATGGAGAGCTGCATCAAACCAGTCTCAGGACTGAAGACTACAACAACAACAACAACATACAGTAGTGAAATTAACAGTAATGATGTGCCTCTGTTACTGCAAATATAACATTATAACAGACTGTTATAATTTTATAATGAGTGACTTAATGGCAAGGAGTGCTAACAAATATGATGTAGATGTGAATTAATTACAAGGATAGCTGGCTAAAGTGGTCTAAATGGGTACTTAGAAAATGGAGATGAGACAAAATCAGGCAACCAGTTGGTAAAAGTTTTTGCAAAATAAGAATGTCAGAAGAGCAAGAAACAAGGAGCAAGGAGCAAGAAGCAGGGAGCAAGAGCAAGAGCAAGGACAGAGACATGCTTTTTAAATAGGATGCTGTTCCCAAATATATGTAGTATGGTAGGAAATGGTATATGTCTACCAAGGAAGACACCATCTCCGTAAAGTAAAGAAGGAATATGAATAGGTAAAGATAATAATTGTGTCTAAGAAAAGAGGTGTGAACGACAATTTTTATAAATGTAGAATATTTAATATTTTGAAATTTACTCCAATGGGAACTTGCCTGAGTTGTAAAAGATTAAGGAATATAATCAAGCAGGAAACTATTAAAGGTATGAAATTGTTTGTCTCCATGTAACAGAAATATTACAATGATAAAGCAGTATTATATCCAAATACCGTATTTACTCGAATCTAAGCCGCACTTGAATCTAAGCCGCACCTGAAAAATGAGACTCGAAATAAAGGAAAAAACAATTCTCGAATCTAAGCCGCACCTGAAATCTGGGACTCGAAATTCGAGGGGAGAAAAAAGTTTTAGGCCGCACCTCCAAATCGAAACAAAGTTGGTCCATTGTAATATGAGACACAATTTAGGTCGAATGAATGACGATGCAGCTACAGTAGTTTGGTTCGAGTAGTAAGCTTAGCAGTTAAGCTATACCAGGTAGCCATTGCTATGCGTCAGGCGCTCTGTCCGTATTTATACGGGTACCCTTCCACTTTTCACGTGCTTCGTCTGGTTTGAATCGATTGCTTATTTTGCTTTGATCTGATAAGTGTCGTTTTCTTTGTTATAGGTGTTTACGTCACTCTAAGCTGAAAATGCATTACTGTACTGTGTCATGCATTGTTTGTCGCATTCTGATAGTGCGTGTTTACGGCCTGTCGCGGCTCGCGGCATGGCTTGCTTTTGTGCGCGCTACCGCCACTTAAAAAAAAAAAAAAGAAGAAGAAGAAGAAGAAGAAGAAGAAGAAGAGAGAGAGAGGAATCGTCTCATTAGCGAAACAATGGCAAGAGACTGCTGTTTGTTGTTATTTGCACTGATGCTTTCTTTGATAATGATCAACAAGAACCAAGTAACAGACTGCGTATGATAGAAGATGTTCTAAACAAGAGTTTACTGAAAATTTTTCTCCTTTTGAAAATCTTTGCAGACGCCTCTTTAGTACATTACATTCTGCTTAGAAATTAGAGTCATCTTAGATTTAAAAATCTAGTCAGTTGCTGTGCTTCATTTCTGACTGTATCACTATTAGGCATAAGAATATTACGAATATATACATGAAACGATACGTATATTCTTCCACGTTTGCTGTTGTCTCACTCTAGTTTCGTAGTTTATTAGGCAGACAGGATTTAAATGAGATAGCAGCAAACACGAAACAATACATGGCAAAATGTTTATATTCGTATTATTCTTATGGTGAAGAGAATACTGCATGTGAATCACATTTCATCAGGTTCCTATTAGCAACCATCTCTTCTCACAGGTAGGAAAAAATTCAGAACGTAGAGTTGGCCATATTGACAAACATCCCAAACAGTCTTGCCAGTCGGATTTTCGTATTACATTGAAATTCTGCTACATTCGAAGATGAACAATACGGAATTTGTATTTACTTCATTGAATAATGTATCAAAATGCAGTGGGTGAAACTCGGGGCGGAGAAAAAAGCTCGTCTTCCACCTTTTTGTTTTTTATTTATATAGGTTTTGGTGCCAGTATTTATCTTTGTGCCTACAAAGCATGCCTGTGTAGCGCTACATATATTCGACGGCAGAAGTTAGTTGTGGCGGCACCTACCAACATTTTTCAGAACTTCCGCTTGCTTTGTACTCGATTCTAAGCCGCAGGCGGTTTTTTGGATTACAAAAACCGGAAAAAAGTGCGGCTTAGATTCGAGTAAATACGGTATACAGGCATATTAAAACAAATTTGAACATTTATCATATTAAGAAAATGTTAGGTGCAAGGATAAATGCATATTCCTCCAATTACAACTGAGACACAATTAACAGTACAATAATAATGGAGATGAAATGTCCAGTAGTGCAAAAATGAGAAGCATAGTACTATTCTCACATGATAAGGCTTACTACCTTTATAATATAGCATTACAAATATTTATCAAAGGAATTTACTGATAGTATCAAAGGATTATAAAATGGTAGAAGTTTGACTTATGAACTAAGAAAAGTAACAATATTTATCGCGAGATCATTCACTAAGAGAGGGGGACATATGGTACTACATATCATTCTAGAGGACTGATGTGTATCCCTGTGTATTCTTACCAATGAATGGAACTTACAATTGAAGACGAGGAAACAAATGATCACAGAGGAGAGCACAAATATTGTGTCGATTTGTTATTTTATTTGCACGTGGAGAATCATGCCAGGGGACGAAGCATGTCTTTACAAGGAGGGACAGCAATCACAATTACTTGGCAAGAGAAAGTACCTGCATGGACGCAAATATATGAGCTTCTGGCATCATTGGCTTACTTTGGAGAAGTGCAAAATCCTCAGAAAATATGTACCTTTGATTGGACTCAAAAAAATAAAATGAAACGCCATTCTGATTCTATCATTGCATGGATAAATCTGTATGTAGTGTTTTCATGTTGGGCATTCTGATTTGACAATTGATGTCATACAAAGGATGTTTCACATGATTGTGGACAACATTATTTGTACATAATTATATATATCTAAGATGCCTGCATAATTATTCAAGAAAAGTATAAAGTGCAGCATAACATTTCCTTACAGCTACACACACACAAACACACACACACACACACACACACACACACACACACACACACACACACGCCCTGCAGTGAGTGACAGAGTTGCTGTTGCCACAGGGGTGTGCATTTGAGAGAGTATGTATTTGGTTCCAATAAACAGTGATAGCTCACTTCACACACAGTGCAGTTTCCCTATCTGTTACTCATGTCCATGTATCAATGGCCATTTGGGGTTTGATTAATCGTTTACATCCTGTAATATTATTGTACATAACAAGTACAAACCTTGTCCTTGACTGAGGATTAATCTTTTGCAGTTCATCTGGTTGATACTCAAACGGCGTAGCCTGCTGGACCCCGTCTATGGTCTTCTCCACTACACTGGTTTTCACAGGTTCTGAAAAATTATTTATTCATTTTTATTTACCTATCTTTTGAGAAGATTAAAAAATTACTGCCAATTCATTATGAAATAGTGCATGCAGTGACTGCTGTTAAGATAGGAATGAATAGTGTTGCATTGTCTTTTTACACAATAAAATAACTTCTTTGCAAGAATGCATAAATAATACAAACTTCTACACTTGGGTTGAAACAAATGAAGCGCTGTTTTAAACTGGCCATGTATTCAGGAAGATGGAAGATCTATTCCCAACTGGCCATCCTGATTTTGATTTTCTGTGAGTTCCTTAAATTACTTCCTACTGTTTGTAAATGCCTGTATATATGAATTATGTTTTTTTCCTGAAACTGTAGTACCAAAAGATATATAATCTTCTTCTTTTGCCCAGTATTTATCCTGCCTAGCATGGGGTCTACCTTGGCAGCATTTGTTGAATTTTATTTCATTGTTTAACTTTGTAGTTGTATGCCCTTCCTCATGCCACAGTCATCAAGGTACCATAACGGAGGTAAGGTGTGTAGGCCATCTGTCTCTGAATCATATAAAGTGTGTTTTGTGTATTATCATGTTTTAATTGTTTGTGTATGTATTTTTTGAGGTGGAATTTGGGGACGTTTACCTAAACGAGCAGGCAAAACCACCATAAAACCACACTTAACACTTGCCAGTTATCAGCCCAGTGCCAATGAATCACCATGCGGATTCAATCTTCAGCTGGGTCACCTCCCCGTCTTGCAAGATAGCACATTGCATGTTAAGCTATAAAAGCAGGTCAATACCAAGATATGTCTAATACAGTGATCCACAAATGAACACAACCATTACTGCTGCTACTACTACTACTACTACTACTACTATTACTACTCCCCAGTGATTACCCTACAGAGCTACATACCTAACCACCGCTGAGATATTGAGCAGCAAGTTCACTATCTCTCTAGGTTGCTGAACTTTAGCTGCCTTCACCCAGGACATGGCATTCAATGTGCAATATGCTGATGTGGTCTCCACCATGCAACTGAATGCTCAGATCCACCTTTTCATCTGGTTAGTGTACTGCGACACTGTCATATGCTACACAGCACACTCTAGCAGCAATACATGTGACCCTTCCCCTCTATACACAACTTCTCACAATGGTTAAGCTGAAACCACCTTTTCACTTAGTCAATGGCTACATGCCAAGTTGAGAACTGTGTCAATATCAAGTAATGTGTCTACTATCTGTGCACTCCAAGGTGACACTCAGCACAGTGGCTAATGGAAGTGACCATTAAGGAATCTATCATTTAAGCTTTCTCCCATTTGCCACAACATTGAGTATCAGCTTAGAGTGCACAAACCGAGCCTACACTAAGCAGCTTGCAATTAGGCTTCTACCTGGGCCTGCCTCACCCTGTCCTTAATAATTGTGGTGTGCTTTCTGCAACATCTCCTTTCATTCTAAGATTTGTCACCACTGACATGAACATTATTACAGGTATAAAAATTAGTAATTCATCTTCATATGGTAAGACTTGAAACACGGACTGTTGTACAATAGTGCCTTGGTAGTTTTGCATTTGTATTCAGTTTCTCGGCATACTTTCTGTTTTGAGCAAACTGTACATTTTCACTTTAGCATAACTCTCTTGGAGTGCTAAACTGTTATAACATTTGTAAAATGGCTCCCCAGATCTGCAGAAGATTATCACCACAGTACCTCCCCTGTCAACTTTTTGCAATCTGTTGTGTACATTTCTAGAAGTTCGCATTCCAGCAACAGATGAAACTTTGCACTTGATGTTTTTTGGCCTGCTACTGACCTCTGCAGAACATGAAACATTTAACACACACACATTCGGAACATGAAAAAAGGACTTTTATGACATTTAACTCCTCCAATATTTAAGTTTTATTCTGCAATGCATTGCAGTTTCTTAATTTCCGCTCTAATATTCCTGTCAGTCTTTCTTGTTTCAAGCATTTGTATGGTGTTATAAGTGGTCAATACCCACACTTCCTTTTTGTCACACTGCTTAATGGAAAGCATCATATTAGTTGGTGTAAACTGAATATCTCCTCATTTGAGTTTCTTCTGAAATTTTGGCATGTTTTGTTCATTGCTACAAACAGCATCATATGTTCTATGAAATTTCAGGCAAACTTCCAGATGTCAAATTTCAGCACTATATATGTCCATGCTACCTTTTTCAAGCCAGGGAAACAGATCTGGGCCAGCATATCAATTGTCAACAAAGAATATGCCCACATTCCAAATAGGGCTTCGTTAACTGTTGCCACTATGTTATGATTTTTCCCCAAACAGTGGAACACAGTTTCTGTTGCTGTCCCTGTGTATTCAGTGAAATCTAAGAGAGAGACATTCTGACAATCAAACAACACTGATGTAGATTAAATGCAATGGAATGCCATACAAACTTCATCAAAAATCTTCCTGATTTTAAATAATCAGTGTCCTCCGCTGGCAGCAAATTGTCATTAAAACATAACAATCTCAAAAATAACAAAAAATGGTCTCTTTACACAATTTAACTGAAAATTGGAGTTTTCAGAAGAATGTATGTGGACAAATGTTTGCTAATTTTTAGCTTTTACAAGAGGGGCATTTGAAGACAAATAGCTATGAAACAATATGTTTCTTCATGTTCTGTATCTTTCCACTTTGAAGGTGAAGAACGAACTGTTCCTGGAGTAGTTTCCTAGATGAATAAATGAATCTCATTGGCTATGAACGTCACCAGATCTTCCGTCAAAAATAACACGAAGAATGACAGAATGCTTGGATCATCCCCTAGTTGACAGCTGTGTTCTGACATACCTTGTATACAGTCATGTACTGATAGCAAATAATCGAACATGTGATTAAGTGGACAAAAATCTTTTTCTTCCCAATCAAATTTGTCACTGATTTTTTGTTTCTTACTAAGGAAGTCTGTAGTGTTACACCTGCTGACAGACTTTTTTTTTTCAGAATTGAAGCAAGAGTTATCTCTTACATTCAAATTTAAAAATTTATCCTCACTATCACTTTTCATAATTCCATGATCTTTCGCTCAGTGCAACCACTTATCATTTTTATTGATGGAAAATATGATGAGAAAAACACTGATGCCAATCCTGATAAGCAGTGAGGTAGAAACCTAAGTAAAGTGCACAAAGGAAGACAACGTAAATATTCCAGAATTCAAATCTAGAACAACTGCCAACTTATGTTAACTTACGTGTTAGAAGTTACTATTTCAGGTGTAGCAAAGCAGTTTAAATCACTTAATAAAGGCAAGGTGTCTCATCCACATTGTATATAAGCAGATTCTGTTCAGAGTTTGCTAATACCATAGTTCCATACTTAACAATCAAATACAACCACTCACTCATCGAAATATCCATACCTATAGAATGAAAAGTTCCATAAGTCATACCAATACCCAAAAAGAAAGTAGGAGTAATTTGCTGAAGTACAAACCCATATCACTAACATCGATTTTCAGTAGGCTTGTGGAGCATGTGCTGTGTTCAAACATTATGAATTACCTCATAGAAAATGATTTATTGACAAATAATCAGGATGGAGTCAGAAAATATGATTCTTGTGAAACAAACTAGCTCTTTATTCTCACAAAGTAATGAGTCGTATCAACAGGGGATGTCAAACTGATTCCATATTTTCAGATTTCCAGAATGCTTTTGACACCATTCCTCACAAGTGACTTCTAATCACATAGCATGTCTGTGGGGTATTGCCTCAGTTGTGCAACTGGATTCATGACTTTCTGCCAGGAAGGTCACAGCTTGTAGTAACTGATGGAAAGTCATTGAGTAAAACAGAAGTAATACCATGTGTTCCCCAAAGAAACTTTATAGGCCCTCTGCTGTTCTTGATTTACATAAATGATGTAGGGTACACACTAAGCAGCCCTCTTAGATTGTTTGCAAATGATGCTGTCAATTATCGCCTTGTGAAGTCATCAGATGATCAAAACCAACTGCAAAATTATTTCAACAAGATATCTGTATAGTGCAAGAAGTGGATATCTGCATGGCGCAAAAAGTGGCAATTGATTCTAAATAATGAAAAGTGTGAAAAAACACCCATATGAGTAGTAAAAGAAATCTGCTAAATTTCTGTTACGCTATAAGTCACAAAAATCTAAAGGCTGTAAATTCAACTAAGTATTTAGGGATTTCAATCATGTTCACATAGATAATGTAAAAGACTGCAATTTATTGGCAGAACACTTAGAAAGTGCAACAGTTCTACTAAAGGTATGGCTTACACCATGTTTGTCCACCCTCTTCTGGAATTTTGCTGTGCAATGTGGGATCAGCTTCAGATGGGACTAACACAAGACATCGAAAAAGTTCAAAGAAGGGCTGCCCTCCAATGCTAAATTTGTGATCCCTTGATACCTCAGAACATGTCCTACCAACCGATCCCTTCTTCTCGTCAAGTTGTGCCACAAACTCCACTTCTCCCCAATTCTATTCAATACCTCCTCATTAGTTATGTGTTCTACCCATCTAATCTTCAGCATTCTTCTGTAGTACCACATGTAATGTATTGCAAATACATAGAAAGAAGGATCCTTTATTGTATGATTATATGATAGCGGAACATACACTGGTAGCAGTTACTTCTGTAAAATATCTGGGAGTATGCGTGCCAAACGATTTGAAGTGGAATGATCATATAAAATTAATTGTTGGTAAGGCGGGTACCAGGTTGAGATTCATTGGGAGAGTGCTTAGAAAATGTAGTCCATCAACAAAGGAGGTGGCTTACAAAACACTCGTTCGACCTATACTTGAGTATTGCTCATCAGTGTGGGATCCGTACCAGATCGGTCTGACGGAGGAGATAGAGAAGATCCAAAGAAGAGCGGCGCGTTTCGTCACAGGGTTATTTGGTAACCGTGATAGCGTTACGGAGATGTTTAATAAACTCAAGTGGCAGACTCTGCAAGAGAGGCGCTCTGCATCGCGGTGTAGCTTGCTCGCCAGGTTTCGAGAGGGTGCGTTTCTGGATAAGGTATCGAATATATTGCTTCCCCCTACTTATACCTCCCGAGGAGATAACGAATGTAAAATTAGAGAGATTAGAGCGCGCACGGAGGCTTTCAGACAGTCGTTCTTCCCGCGAACCATACGCGACTGGAACAGGAAAGGGAGGTAATGACAGTGGCACGTAAAGTGCCCTCCGCCACACACCGTTGGGTGGCTTGCGGAGTATCAATGTAGATGTAGATGTAGATGTAGAGAGGGTGCCACAGACATGATACATGAATCTGAGTGACAATCATTAAAGCAAAGGTGTTTTTTGTTGTGGCAGCACCTTCTCATGAAATTTCAATCACCAACTTTCTCCTCCGATTGCGAAAATATTTCATTGGCGCCCTCCTACATACGGAGAAAACATCATAATAATAAAATAAGAGAAATCAGACCATGCACAGAAAGATTTAAGTGCTCGTTTTTCCTGCACGTTGTTCAAGAGTGAACGATACAGAAATAGCTTGAAGATGGTTTGATGAAAGCTCTGTCAGACACTTAATTGTAAATTGCAGAGTAATCATGTAGACGTAGATGTAGAAAAACACGATCACAATAGATGAAGTACTCAAACAACGCTTAGTGACCAGAACTGTGAAGAGACACTGAGATCTGAGGGGGAGAAAGAGATACTGAGATATGAGGTGGAAAATCTGCTGTATGGTTGAATTCTTCAACAACACACAGGTGCCTGAATGGTGGCTCAGGGATTGGCAATGGTGCCCATGTTAATTCATCAACTGCTCTCCATGAAAATTCTGAGGTTGCATTTAAACTCATCAACAGCTCCTGGGAAGTGCAGGAGCTGGCGGAGTATGAGGAGTTAACTCATCTAAAGCAGTCAAAAGGATAAACATACCTATAAATACACATAGGTCTAAAAGTGATACAGTTTCAAGAAAATATATGATGAAAGGAGATAAAGAAGTGAAGAGTAAACACATTTTGGTTGTTCTCCATCATGGATGGATAATGAGTGAAGACTGTAAAAAAAGAAAATGGAAGGAAAATCTAAGCAGTGAATCATTAAAAAAAAAAAAAAAAATATATATATATATATATTTCACTGCATACGTTGCCCTCTTTTTAGGTTCCATACCTTTTTCTTATGAACTGGAAGATGTATTAAGTCAAGATTTATGTCACATATGGAGAACTATGGTCTCTCTGCAGTGAAATAATTTTAAGCTTCCAGGTCAATATATTCAAAAGATAAAGCCATTTACAGGATGAAAATTACTGAACTATATGAAAAAATGTAAATTAGTTATAAACTACAACATGCACACACTTTATTCAATATGTAAATGTCACTACAGATATTCAGATTTAGGTTATGACATGTTCGATATGCCTGCCATCATTGGCAGTGATGTGGCACGGACAAAAAGTAAAATTCTGCATGAGCCAGGGAAGTGTCAGAACATCGATGCTGCCGATGACCTCCTGAATGGCTCTTTTCAGCTCAGCAATGGTTTTGGAATTATTGCTGTACACCATGTCTTCAATATAGTCCCACAAAAAGGAGTCATCTGTGTTCAGATTTGGAGAACGTGGCAGCCAATCGAGGCCCATGCCAGTGGCTTCTGCGTACCCCAGAGCCAGAACCTGGTTCCCAAAGTGCTCCTCCAAGACATCATCAAACACTCCTGCTTCAATAGGGTCAAGCTACATCTTTCTTGAAACACATCTTGTCAAAATTAGGGTCACTTTGGATAATGGGGATAAAATCATCTTCCAAAACCTTCACATTCTGTTTGGTGGTCACTCAAGGAATATTGCACCAGTTATTCCATGACTGAACATTGCACACCACACAGCCACCCATTGAGGGTGAAAAGACTTCTCAATCACGAAATGTGTCCCACCAAATATGCGAATTTTGCTTTTTGATGAAACCATCCAAATGAAAATGGGCTTCATAGCTAAACCAAACAATACATGCGCATCCTAATTTCCATCATGTCCCCCAGCTAACTGTGCAGTTTGAACATTCTAACACAAACCATTCAGAAGTTATGACGATTTTATTTCATATAGTTCAATAATTGTTACCCTGTTGTCACATATCTCGATACTCACAAACTTGCTCATCAAAACCTGTAGTATACTTCCCATTAACCTAGAACCATCAAATTTGGCAAGCAGTAAGCTTTCACAGTAAAAGCAGAGGAAAAAATATGAAGACTGTTAATTTGTAATTGTATCCCACAAAAGAAATGTTTTTTGTCATTCTTGAAAGTCTTGGAATTCCTGGGACTGACATCTTGCCAGTTTCAATACCAGTAACAAGCAGAGATCTTAGAGATACTTGATTCCTGTTCTACTCACACTTATCTGGATTTTTTCCTTTTCTTTCCTTTCCTTCTCCCTTTCTTCCTTAGTGTAACCGCCTCTTACCTTCCCCATGTCATCCGACAGTCCTGTTTATCTCAAATACTTTGGTTCTTTTCCAAGTTGTTTTCATACAAATCTCTCTTATTTCATTTTCCCCCAAACGTAATTGATTCCTATCACTTCTGCAAAATTGCAAGTTTACTTCAGCATCAAAACTACATAAGAGACATGGTGAACACAGTGAAACAACTCACAGTCTAAATAATCAAGCACAGGAAAGTAATAACAATAAATAGAAAAAATCTTTTTGAAGTTGCGAATGAGGGAACATAGTTTTACAATAGGAACAGATGTATGGTCATTTTTTTTTTTTTTTCAATACTTGTGACATATAAGACCAATCAATTGTTAACATCCAACATGAATTCTGGAGATAATTAGTTACACTTCATGCTACAGTTATGATGCACCCTTCAGAAATGAAACTAAATTAGAAAAGAATGAGTCTGTAAGAGAATACTTTCACACAATACACCTGCTTAAACTACTACTTAGTATATGTCCATCATGGTGATTTAACACAGATTACATTAAGTGACTATTTAACTTGCTTAATTTCAGAAAATGTCAGCTTCTTGATTTGCACCACATTTACAATAGGTATGGGATTTATTAACCATGATTTAGGGCTAGAAACAACAAGGTCATGCAGTTAACTGTAACCAAACTGCTGTCAGAAAAAATTATAATGCCATTATAGGTATCAAATTTCTCATACCTTTATTGAGTACCAGCAATTTCATTGTCCTGAACAAAAATTGATAGACCTGCGGCATAACAGAGGATGACAACTTTGAAGTAAGCGGTTCATTTGCTAATCACACAATGTAAAAGTAAAAAATTCATATACTTACTTTATACAGCCCCACCAATATCTCTCTCTCTCTCTCTCTCTCTCTCTCTCTCTCTCCCTCCCCCACCCACCCCCTTTCCCATGCTTAGTATGCAATTACTAAAAAATTTTACAACTAAAATTGTGAAATCTTAGTATCAACAAATAAAAATCATAATTGAAAACTTGGAATAGTAAATGACTCATCAAAATAAACCTGTTTATTGTTTTAGTTCATTTCAAACATACACACCTTTATCATGGTAGCTGCTGCCGCTCATCTTGTGATCAGTATGCCACACGCTGCCACAATAGTACTCTGATTCACCTACAAAAGTTAATGATTTCTAATAGGAATGTTGTAACTGTTCTGTAAGGTATGAAGCTAAACACAAATTTGTGGCAAAAATTTAAGTAAAAACATTCATTAGTGCAATACAGAAAATGAAATACAGAGAAATACTGCTGATAAATAGCACAAAGGATGAAGGAAGGTTGTGAAAGAGAATGATGATGGGAAAGAAAAGCCAATGGAACTTCAGACCAGAAGCCAGTGAAACTTCAGACCACACAGATGGCAAGAGTCAAGTGTATACAGGAGTGCTGGTTCCCAGGTGTAGAGTCCAGTAATCGTGTTGTGGTAAAGGGGAAGATGCACCCAAATACCACGAGCGGTTAATTCAACACCCAAGATATGTTTCATAGTATGCTCATAAGCAGACACGTTGTGTTCTTCCAGTGCAGAAAGTTTATTTGTAGTTTTCATGTACCAACACTCCAAACATGTGTGTTTTGCTAGTCTGCCATTATTATTTCATGTTCATTTCCACATCATGTGTCTCCCTTAGTGAAGGCCTTTTAACAGATTTCATTATTTCTAGTACTTGTCTTCTCTTAATCTTACTTCTTATTTTTATATTTAGGAATCTAGCTTCAAGTTGTGAAGCACGTATCAGCCCATCTCCACAGCATGTTATTCGTAAGCACAGTCCAGTTCTACCAGAGAGCTGGACTGTTATATTTTGTTCCGTTACACATGATACGAAGAAGAACTAGGTGATTAAATCAGTATACATTGATTAAAAGAAGCTAGATCCACTAATCCAGGAAAGATCTGTTCCATTGGCCAGTAAAATCCATACAAATTATAAAAATCGTTGAACACACAAATGTATATGTATGTAAGTTCCACAGCACCACCTAAACCACTGGATCAGTTTCAACCAAACTTGGATCACGTATCATTTACTCTCTCTGTAAAGAGTCACTGTGGGGGTAAAAACCACCCACCTATCAAAGGGGTGGTTAGGGGTGAAGAAACAGTGTAGCCCACAACACGAGAATATCCATACTTTAGTCATCCAGTATTTGAAAG
This sequence comes from Schistocerca americana, assembly GCF_021461395.2. Lineage (NCBI taxonomy): Eukaryota > Metazoa > Arthropoda > Insecta > Orthoptera > Acrididae > Schistocerca > Schistocerca americana. The sequence goes on from NC_060122.1 coordinate 650,483,529, forward strand.
TAAGAGCATTAGGGACAAGCAACAAACTTTACACATAATTTCAAACCATTATGTAACTTTTCCTCCCTGACAACACCCACAAAATGATCAATGGAATAATGTTTATCATCTACTATGTTTTCACTGTTCATGCAGTAAAACTGCCACAAGAAGTGTGACGTTTCAATTTATTGCTTCTTTACTACTAGCTGTACTTGTTACACATTTTGCAGACAGTATTCACATATACCACTGAATGTACCACAAAAGGTACTTCACTGTACAGCATTTACTTCAGGAGATAACAACATAATAAACACTAACTGTGTGAAAAACTACCACATCATGCAATATGTTTACATATATTATCCTGTTGCTACTAACTCAACTGACAACACATTTTGCAGACAGCATCCACGTATGCTGCTGAATGTTCCTGTTGTTGTTGTTGTTGCTGTTGTTGTCTTCAGTCCTGAGACTGGTTTAATGCAGCTCTCCATGCTACTCTATCCTGTGCAAGCTTCATCATCTCCCAGTACTTACTGCAACCTACATCCTTCTGAATCTGCTTAGCGTATTCATCTCTTGGTCTCCCTCTACGATTTTTACCCTCCACGCTGCCCTCCAATGCTAAATTTGTGATCCCTTGATACCTCAGAACATGTCCTACCAACTGATCCCTTCTTCTCGTCAAGTTGTGCCACAAACTCCTCTTCTCCCCAATTCTATTCAATACCTCCTCATTAGTTATGTGATCTACCCATCTAATCTTCAGCATTCGTCTGTAGTACCACATTTCGAAAGCTTCTATTCTCTGCTTGTCCAAACTATTTATCGTCCATGTTTCACTTCCATACAAATACTTTCAGAAATGACTCCCTGACACTTAAGTCTATACTCGATGTTAACAAATTTCTCTTCTTCAGAAACGCTTTCCTTGCCATTGCCAGTCTACATTTTATATCCTCTCTACTTCGACCATCATCAGTTATTTTGCTTCCCAAATAGCAAAACTCCTTTACTACTTTAAGCGTCTCATTTCCTAATCTAATTCCCTCAGCGTCACCCGACTTAATTTGACTACTTTCCATTATCCTCGTTTTGCTTTTGTTGATGTTCATCTTATATCCTCCTTTCAAGACACTGTCCATTCCATTCAACTGCTCTTCCAAGTCCTTTGCTGTCTCTGACAGAATTACAATGTCATCGTCGAACCTCAAAGTTTTTATTTCTTCTCCATTGACTTTAATACCCACTCCGAATTTTCTTTTGTTTCCTTTACTGCTTGCTCAATATACAGATTGAATAGCATCGGGGAGAGGCTACAACCCTGTCTCACTCCCTTCCCAACCACTGCTTCGCTTTCATGCCCCTCGACTCTTACAACTGCCATCTGGTTTCTGTACAAATTGTAAATAGCCTTTCGCTCCCTGTATTTTACCCCTGCCACCTTCAGAATTTGAAAGAGAGTATTCTAGTCAACACTGTCAAAAGCTTTCTCTAAGTCTACAAATGCTAGAAACGTAGGTTTTCCTTTCCTTAATCTATGTTCTAAGTTAAGTCGTAGGGTCAGTATTGCCTCACGTGTTCCAACATTTCTGCGGAATCCAAACTGATCTTCGCCGAGGTCAGCTTCTACCAGTTTTTCCATTCGTCTGTAAAGAATGCGCGTTAGTATTTTGCAGCTGTGACTTATTAAACTGATAGTTCGGTAATTTTCACATCTGTCAACGCCTGCTTTCTTTGGGATTGGAATTATTATATTCTTCTTGAACTCTGAGGGTATTTCGCCTGTCTCATACATCTTGCTCACCAGATGGTAGAGTTTTGTCAGGACTGGCTCTCCTAAGGCCATCGGTAGTTCTAATGAAATATTGTCTACTCCCGGGGCCTTGTTTCAACTCAGGTCTTTCAGTGCTCTGTCAAACTCTTCACGCAGTATCGTATCTCCCATTTCATCTTATTCTACATCCTCTTCCATTTCCATAATATTGTCCTCAAGTACATCACCTTTGTATAGACCCTCTATATACTCCTTCCACCTTTCTGCTTTCCCTTCTTTGCTAAGAACTGGGTTTCCATCTGAGCTCTTGATATTCATACAAGTGGCTTTATTTTCTCCAAAGATCTCTTTAATTTTCCTGTATGCTGCATCTATCTTACCCCTAGTGAGATAAGCCTCTACATCCTTACATTTGTCCTCTAGCCATCCCTGCTTAGCCATTTTGCACTTCCTGTCGATCTCATTTTTGAGATGTTTGTATTCCCTTTTGCCTGCTTCATTTACTGCGTTTTTTTATTTTCTCCTTTCATCAATTAAATTCAATATTTCTTCTGTTACCCAAGGATTTCTACTAGCCCTCGTCTTTTTACCTACTTGATCCTCTGCTGCCTTTACTACTTCATCCCTCAGAGCTACCCATTCTTCTTCTACTGTATTTCTTTCCCCAATTCCTGTCAATTGTTTCCTTATGCTCTCCCTGAAACTCTGTACAACCTCTGGTTTAGTCAGTTTATCCAGGTCCCATCTCCTTAAATTCCTACCTTTTTGCAGTTTCTTCAGTTTTAATCTACAGTTCATAACCAATAGACTGTGGTCAGAGTCCACATCTGCCCCTGGAAATGTTTACAATTTAAAACCTGGTTCCTAAATCTCTGTCTTACCATTATATAATCTATCTGATATCTAGTATCTCCAGGATTCTTCCACGTATACAACCTTCTTTTATGATTCTTGAACCAAGTGTTAGTTATAATTAAGTTATGCTCTGTGCAAAATTCTACCAGACGGCTTCCTCTTTCATTTCTCTCCCCCAATCCATATTCACCCACTATGTTTCCCTCTCCCCCTTTTCCTACTCTCGAATTCCAGTCACCCATGACTATTAAATTTACATTTCCCTTAACTACCTGAATAATTTCTTTTATCTCATCATACATTTCTTCAATTTCTTCGTCATCTGCAGAGCTAGTTGGCATATAAACTTGTACTACTGTAGTAGGCGTGGGCTTTGTGTCTATCTTGGCCACAATAATGCGTTCACTATGCTGTTTGTAGTAGCTTACCCGCATTCCTATTTTCCTATTCATTATTAAACCTACTCCTGCATTACCCCTATTTGATTTTGTGTTTATAACCCTGTAGTCACCTGACCAGAAGTCTTGTTCCTCCTGCCACCGAACTTCACTAATTCCTACTATATCTAACTTCAACCTATCCATTTCCCTTTTTAAATTTTCTACCTACCTGCCCGATTAAGGGATCTGACATTCCACGCTCTGATCCGTAGAACGCCAGTTTTTTTCTCTTGATAACAACGTCCTCCTGAGTAGTCCCCGCCTGGAGATCCGAATGGGGGACTGTTTTACCTCCGGAATATTTTACCCAAGAGGACGCCATCATCATTTAATCATACAGTAAAGCTGCACGCCCTCGGGAAAAATTACGGCTGTAGTTTCCCCTTGCTTTCAGCCATTCACAGTACCAACACAGCAAGGCCGTATTGATTAGTGTTGCAAGGCCACATCATTCAATTATCCAGACTGTTGCTCCTGCAACTACTTAAAAGGCTGCTGCCCCTCTTCAGGAACCACACATTTGTCTGGCCTCTCAACAGATACCCCTCCATTGTGGTTGCACCTACGGTACGGCCATCTGTATTGCTGAGGCACACAAGCCTCCCCACCAACGGCAAGGTCCATGGTTCATGGGGGTTCCTACACAAATATATATTTTTGGCACAGTTCAGGAGATGTAGCGTCAAAAACACAGAGATGCATGAGAAACTGTTGCAACAAGCATTATGTTTTAATTTATTACTTCTTTATTATTAACTCTAAATAAACACATTTTGCAGGCAGTAGGCACATATATCACTGGGTATACCTGCAAAATTATATCATTGTACAGCATAGTTCAGCAGATATGACATCGCAAACATTAAGCTGCATGAAAGTGCAGGATGGAATTCACTAGACATACAATTGAAATACGTGCACAAATATGCAACAAGCAAAGCCAGAGGCAAAAAGCTTATCCTAATGCCCTGGAATGATTTCAAGCAAATTCAGCACACATACTTGTTACAGTTTGGAAAGAAATACTGTAGAAGTAAGAACCACCAGCCTCCGATTGGGATGAGTGTGATAATGTGGAGAGAAAAGGAAGATAAGAGGACAAAGAAACAACAAGGAGAAGGAGGAGATAAACACAGACAGGAGAAGGAAGAGTGGACAGTGTTAGGGGAGGAGGGAATAGACAGGGAGATGAGAAGAGAAGGAAATGGGCAGAGACAGCGGAGGGAGGAGACAGGCAGAGAGATTCAGGAGGAGGAAGTGAACAAATGAGGAGAGAGGGGAGGAGGAAATAGACAGAGAAAGAGAAGAGGAGAAGATGGGCAAAGACAGGAGGAGGAGGAAACAGGCAGTGAGGTATGTCTGAGTCTGCATCTATATATGTGTATGGTACCTGTTCTTTCAGACATGTCAGAAAGAACAGACAAAATGGTGGAGCATGACAGCTGTGAAGAATGAAATTTCAAAGAATTACAAACATCAGCTATGTATGGGAGATGGACAGAATCAACAGGGAGAGTTGAAAATTTGTGCCCGACCAGGATTTGAACACAGGATCTCCTGCTTACTAGGAAGTCATTCTAACCCCTAAGCAACCAAGAACACAGAAATTAATGTGGCTGTGCAGTCTTACTCCAAGCAGGCCTCAGCAGACTCACATTCTCAACTTACTCCACACACTACAAAAGGGAGGAGGAGATAAACAGACAGAGAAGGAAAAGGATGGAGAAAGGGAAGAGGAAGAGATAAACAGAGAAAGGGGAGAGCAGGAGATACACTAATAGAAGATTGGAATAAATAAATAACCCGAGCAATGCGGGGTTTCTCTAGTCATAAAATAAAACTGTTCAAGTAAGCTCAGATTCATTCACAAATATAATTCATTACCTGTATGTCTTGTTAGAAGTGGTGATCCTCCACAACTGCTATAAGGTGGTGGCCGCATGTTAACAGGCCCTGATAAAGGTCGCTCAGTTTTCAGAACTTCACCTGTTAACAAGATTTGTATAACCAAGTATGATTACAGGAAATAAGTACATCATACATTAATCTTGCACTCCAAGAAGACTCTTGATGGAAGTGGCTGAGTCAATAGAAAGCAAATGATGTTGACTGGTACCGCCCAGTTTCTGATTGCAATAAGTGTTAGTTGTGGATTATGTAATATTTAAAGTATCTAATGTATCATTTACAAGATGCTTTCAAAGCCCCTCCTGTCATTTCAATGATAGGTAATTCCTGTCACTTGTTCTTTCATAGACATAGATGCATCAAACAGACTGTTCTCTGGTTGCTAAAGATTGGAAGAAATCAGCCAAACAGTGATTGATGTCATCTGAGTTTCTTTTACTCTGCAACTCTCATCAGCCACTTTGACAAGAGTCTTAAGTACATATATTGTACCATACACTAAAACAATTTTTAAAATATGACAAATTATGAATGGGGATATCGACCTCAGTCACTATGGGAACATCTAGGTGGCAAACTCAACACACATTACAGTGGAACTTCGATTTTACATTCTCCAATTTTAGGTTTTTTGTGAGTCTACACCATAAATTCATATCACCTGTGGAAAACCCATAAGATCAATGCTGAAAATTACACAATTTTGCGTGTCTTCCTAATAAAGTTTACCTCAATTCTATGTTCTTACTTGACACCTCACTTTACTTCATCCTATTGACATTTGATGTGACTGAAGGAGTTATAAGTGGCACAAAAGACAGATGGTTCAAACTTGCAACATTTAGCTTTACTGTGCAATTATGATACAACTACTGCTAGGCGGTAGCAGCAATGAAAAAACAGGACAGTCAATGTGAAGTGTTTTGGACTGCCCAGCTACCACTTTTTATTGTGTCAGTTATAATGCAGTCTTGTCTTTTTGCGTGTATTTCCAATGTACTGTATTCAGCAACAATTTCAATCATCAATCTTTTAAATTCAAACACTCAGTCTCGAAGAATGTGATAGGTCATATCAAGTATATTTCACACTACTTTTTGCAGGAACTGATGTAATCGTGACATAGTGGCACCTTGAAGGTGACCAGAAACAAGACTATCAATTTGCCAATTGCTATAGTGCTGAGTTGATGTTTATGGATGTGTTAATGACAGGAGAATTTCAGTTGTAGAACGAACTTTTCATGGGAATTGAGACAAGGAAGTTGACTGTATAAAAGGGGTTTTTAACACATGTAAAGTGAGCTCGCATGCTGGATACACTAGGGGTCAATGCATTAACATCACCAGAGCATGCTGCACTGCTATTGGCTATACAACAAAAAACAAACACTCCCACATGTTAGATTCTGATGCCTTTCACTGTACTTCACAGTTTCCAGTTTAATTCACCATGTTCATCAATATTTGCTTTTTTCTGGGTGAGCACAATGAAAAGGTCTCTCAAAAACAATTTTAACGTATGATTTGTAGTCCGCATGTTCGTAAATAGCTCAATTATCTTGTACCCAGGTACCAATTTCAATTTTTTGATGAGTTTTTACTTGCCGTTACATGTCTGTGATTTTTTAAGAACTGATGACATTCATTATCACGAATTACTATATAAAGATTGTATTGAACATTTAGTTTTCTTCACTTACACAGATTTTGTACAATGTATTGGAGATGATAATAAGTTTTAATCATATATGGCAGTTACATCTGTTTTTACTAATATTTTGGGGATTTTAACTTTTTCATCAATTTTGATTTGCGTTTTTTAAGTCTGAACCACACAAAAACGTAAAATAAGGGTTTCACTGTAATCACAACTGTAAGGGTAAGTTTCCAAAGAAGGAATAAGAAACACACCAAAAAGAAAAGCCAAAAACTTCAACACACCAATCTATAAGATCAAGGGTGGCAAGACAATAGCTCCAGTTAAATGTTATTTGTTTACTGCTCATGAGTGCACATAAAATATATATACTAGTCCCTCAGTTTAGCTTTACAGCCACTTTTTACATGTCCTGCCATTCACACTTTTCCATAACCATGTCGGTACTGATTTTCCTTGTAATTTTTAAACAAAAATATCTGTCTTCTGAAGGTTCATAATATTCACTTTATATTATAGTCTCTTGCTTCTGCATCTATATATCTACTCCATAAGCCACCATACGGTGTGTACTTGCAGAATGAGGGTAAAACAAGTTTCTATATGCCTTAATAGGAGCCCTAACTTCTCTTATCTTATATTCATAAGTTATGCTAAACATATGTTGGTGGCAGTAGAACTGTTCTGCAGTCAGCTCCAAATGCCAGTTCTCTAAATTTTCTCAACAGTGTTCCTCAAAAAGAACATTGCCTTCCCTACAGAGTTTCCCATTTGAGTTCTCAAAGCACCTCCATAATACTTGCATGTTGTTCGAATCTACTAGTAATAAATCTAGCAGCTCGCCTCTGAATAGCTTCAATGTCTTCCTTCAATCTGACCTGTTGTGGATCCCAAACAGCCAAACAGTACTCAAGAATCAGTCACACTAGTGTCCTATATGTGGTCCCCTTTACAGATGAACCACAGTTTCCTAAAATTCTCCCCATGAACCCAAGTCAACCACTCACTTTCCTTACTACAATCCTTATATGCCCATTCTATTTCATATCACTTTGCAACATTATGCCTCAATACTCGATTGACATGGCTGTGTCAAGCAGCACACTACTAATGCTGTTTTCAACCATTACAGGTTTGTTCTACATTTAAATCTAGCTGCTGTTCATCACACCAACTAGAAATCTTGTCTAAGTCATCTTCTATCCTCCTTTGGTCACTCAACAATGACATCTTCCCGCACACCACAGCATTATCAGCAAATGATCACAGATTGGTGCTGACCCTGTCCAACAGATCATTTATATTTAAGTAGATATAAAATGATAGTGGACCTATCACACTTGCATGGGCACTCCTGACAACACCCTTGTTCACTGTCGAATACAACATACTGGGCTCTGTTACTTGAGAAGTCTTCGAGCCATACTCATGTATTTGGGAACCTATTCCATGTGTTCATACCTTTGGTAACAGTCTGCAGTGGGGCACCATGTTGGGGCACCATGTTGAATGCTTGTCGGAAATCTATGAAGATGGAATCTGCCTGTTGCCCTTCATCCATAGTGCGCAGGGTATCTCATGAGAAAAGGTTAAGATGAGTTTCGCGCAAGTGATGCTTTCTAAACCTGTGCTGATTCATGACAGAAGTTTTTCCATCTCAAGGAAATTTATTATATTTGAACTGAGAATATGTTCAATAATTTTCAAGCAAACTGATGTTAAGGATACTAATCTGTAATTTTGTGGGTCCATTCTTTTGTCCTTCTTATATACCGGAGTCATCTATGCTTTTTTTCCAATAGCTCGAGATTTCGTGCTTGGTAAAAGATTAGTAATAAATGTAAGCTTCGTAAGGGGCCAATGCCATAGAGAACTCTTTGTAAAAGCAAATTAGAATTCCCTATAGACCTGGAGACATATTTGCTTTTAACCCTTTCAGTTGCTTCTCTAAGCTGGAGATGCTTACTATTATGTCCCCCATAAGGGAGTCTGTGAGATAGTCAAATGACAGTATGTCTGTTAAGATTCTCCTCTTGTATGAACATTATCTTAAATACAAAACCGAAAACTTCAGCTTTCTGTTTGCTATCTTCTATTGCAACACCAGACTGGTCAACAAATAACTGGATAGAGGCCTTAAGACCCACTAAGCAGTTTTAGGAAGGACCAGAATTTTCTCAGATTCTTGGCAAGATCTTTTGCCAAGGTATGAAGGTATCCGATGTTGCATACTTTGTGCATAAATTTTTTTAGAGATGCACGAATTACTACTAACTTTTGCCTGTCGTCATTTGTGCTTTCCCTTTTGAACTGAGAGTGCAACACCTTTGCTTCCTCAGCATTTTCTGAATTTCGTTGTTAAATCACAGTGGATCTTTTCCATCCACAATCTACTTACTCAGTACATACTTCTCCAGAGCACAATTTACAAACTGTTTAAATCTTGCCCATAAATCTTCTACATCCATCATACAGGAACTAAATGATGCCTCAGTGCAACATGGAAAGCGTTTTTAAAGTACAGGGTGAGGCAGTGAAACGGCACGATTTCGATAGTGGTTGTCGGGCGCGGAGGGGGGTTGCGAGAGTTGGGGAAGTGACCTTGGGCGTCTAGAGTGGTGGAAGTTTCAGTAGCCATGGAGCGTTGGTCGAGTGCGCAACGTGCATATGCCGTAAAGGCATATTACAAAAACGCGGATAGTGTGGTTGGTGCTCAACGCGCCTTTCGTCGTGAATTCAACCTGCCGCCACGGGCTCCCATGCCATCAAGGAAAGCCATTCTCCTTTGGGTTAAAACCTTTGAAGCTACTGCTAGCACAACAAAGAAAAGAGGCGGCAGCACAAAAACAATCCGGACACCCGAGAACATTAATCGTGTGCGCGAAGCGTTGGGACGAAGTCCGCGAAAATCCGCGAGACGGCACAGCGCAGAACTTTGTCTCAGCAATCGATCAGTAAGACGGATTTTGAAGAGTGACCTTCACTATCATCCATACAAAATTCAGGTAGTGCAAGCCCTTAAACCTAATGACTACAATAACCGTATACGCTTTTGCCAGTCAATGCTTAACGTTATTGAACGAAATGAAGAAAGAGTGCATAACTTATGGATGAGTGATGAAGCCCACTTTCATCTTAGTGGGTACGTAAATAAGCAAAACTTCAGATATTGGTCCTCAGATAACCCGCACGATCTTCATGAAAAAACCTCTCCATTCTGAAAAAGTAACAGTCTGGTGCGCAATGTCATCTCGTGGAATCGTGGGGCCCTATTTTTTTGAAGATGAAGATGGCAACACAGTGACGGTAAACTCTGGACGTTATGCTGACATGTTGACCATTTTTGGTCTGCCTGGAATTGATCGACATGATCCAGATGCTGAAACACTCTTCCAGCAAGATGGTGCAACAAGCCATACTGCTAATGTCTCAATGGAATTGCTCAGACTTGCATTTCCACGACGTCTAATCAGCAGGAATGGCGATTTCCCCTGGCCTGCCCGTTCACCAGATCTGACGGCACCAGACTTTTTTCTTTGGGGCTACCTCAAGTGCAAAGTCTTCCAGGAAAATCCACCAAGAACAAAAGAAGACCTGGAGGAGCGAATTCGACAGGAAATTAACAACATTCCAGTACAGATGCTACGAAACGTCATGGGACAATTTCATCTCAGGCTTAGACAATGTGTGCAAAACCAAGGACGACACCTCACTGACACCATATTTAAAAAATGATTGTTTTTAAGTTAAATCTTTAATTTCCACTCTTGTACTTGAGATCCATGTTCAACTATTATGATTTTACTTGTAAATAAATCTTTGGTGGTTTTACAAAATCGTGCCGTTTCACTGCCTCACCCTGTATAATAAAAAAACCTGAACTGCAAGCCATAGGTTATAGATTGTCATTTCTGCATTACAGATAACTGACTCCATAGATCTGAATGTAGAATTGACTTATTTATCCAATTTTCATTCATTAATCAGCTATGGCATCTTTTTCTCGTGTAACTTTTCATTGAGAAGAAACGGTTTGTGGTACAGAAGCACGTACTGAAGATGGTATGTGGTGTTCTTGTGTACAACTCTAAATAGTTGGGTGTACTGATAACACTCACAGAAATTCTCATAAAAATAATTCTAGAAAGAGGAAAAATTTAAAAACCATCCAGCACCCAGCATTAGTGTTGCACAGAAAGGAGTAAGCAATTTAGTGAACAAAACTCTGACCACATACCGAGCGGTAACCGAGCTTTATCTAACAGATAATACAAATTAATTTCAAATACAAACTGAAATAATGTCCTGCTTAACATCACTTCCCACTGTGCTCAAGAATTTCTGAAATGTGTTCTATCATGTAAATGGTCAACATGTTTGCATTTTTTCCTAAAAAATGTATTACAGTGGTAAATGAACTCATTCCACATTATAACAGGAGCAATTACTCCTCAAATATAATATATAGAACAAGGCAAATAACTAACAAACATGTTACACCATAGTGTAGATGCAGGCAGAACAAAAATACCACAGGAAACAACTTTTTTGTAACAATTTTCATCATTAAGAGAGATAAGTAAGCATGTTATACTAGTATGGCAGAGCTAATCACACCTAAAATAAACATTCTGTCCATATACAGCCTAAGCAAAAACTCCCACAAATAGTATTTGTGCTATCGACGAAGCGTGTCAAATTCAAAACCATGTGCTGCCACATTTGTCATGAAACTTATCACTAAATACAAACAGACAGTCCCCAAGAAAAACTGTTGCCAGTTGACAATGTGCATTAAATCTTGTCCGGAAAATTACCTCTCTCTCTCTCTCTCTCTCTCTCTCTCTCTTAATTAACACATGAAAAGAATGTGTTTACCAGGATTGGTTTGAGAACATTTTTTTCACACAAATGGCATATCCATTTCACATCCTGCCCTTTCCTACCTCAGACTTTAGTTGTCTCATTTGTGGACCCTTGTTTACTGAACATTTTTAAATCTGTTATCATATACTTTCACCTGTGTCTGTTTTTAGTATTAATTACAATACAGTCTGCACATAAAATTTGCACCTCTGATACGCCTTTCAGCTTGGTGTCACAAGCAGATGTCTGAGTCATTTGGACCTTAAGCTGACCCTGGTCTTAATTTGTCTTTAGCTTTCATTGGTCAAGTTAGTATACAGGCACTAATTTCTCCCCATGAACTAGGAGTAATGAGGACAAATTAAAAACAAGAAAGGGAACACTGAGAGACACTACAAGTGTTATCTTAACAGAACCACAGTTACTACTGTCAGAGGTCACTCCTGATTTGAAAAGGTCCTTACTGTCTTTTTACTCTGGTAGTCATTCATGGTATTACTAATTTTACTGACTACTTCATCTTTCCAGGTATCTGAATCAATCTTGCTCTCAGTCTCACTGTCAGCCTTCTATCTGTTCTTTTTATTTCTGTCCTGGCATTCTCTATTCTCTATCTGCCCAAACCAGAGCTCATCCTCGGGAACAGTTAATAAATTCTTACATAAGATTTGTCAGAAAATTACACAATTCACTGGCAGCAGGAAGATACATCCTAGAGCCAAACACCAACAGAAATTTTGGCACACACAATGTGTTTGGACTGCACTGTTTGGGTCAGTAGGCTGTTTTCTGATTCTGATTTTATGCTCTGTATAGACAACCTCTATCCTGCAGGACTTCCCCACAGGTGAAGCAGAAATCCTTGGGTTTTTGCCCATTCTCGCCAAACTTTGACGGTTACCTGTATATATGATGCAACCTTTAGAAAATCAGCATGTAGTACAATATACATGGACATTGGTGCACAGTGTTCTGGTGAAGATGTGTTAAAAGGATGATATCAAGGCATTTTTAATGATGATGATAATGATAATGACAGTAATGCAACAAAACATACATTTTTTTAACTTTACACTTTCAAACTGACAAACAAGAAAGGCCAGGATTTATCCTGTGTGTCACTACAATCTCTATGGGCAGCAATAAGTCTCCTGGTGGAAGTTAATGGTTACAGCAACTTCCAAGCATTTAAAGAGTATAAAGAAGTGCACCATCAAAATATCCTAGCTGAGTGAACCATTCATTTGTGAAACTAAGGAACTATGCCAGAAGAGGTAATACTAAGCTTTTCAATGTAAATAATAATAATAATGTTTTGATTATCAAAATAAAGAGTTGAGTACTGAAGTACACATTAAATCACTTACTTTTCTATCCTGTGATGTGTCACATTGCTGAAAAATGGGCTGATACTAAGTGAAGATTAACCACGATAATGGCCACCATTACACTGTACTCCAGTCTGGAGTGGACTACATTTCCTACTTGTGTTAAAAATATATTTATTCATTCTGTTTCTCTCTACTGAGCTCTCTGCCAGTTATAAAAGGAACCACTTTTAGACATCTCAAAGTCTATCTCTCCATAAAATAAAAGTACGTTACCTCTATTGATTCGACATGCGCCAGTTTTCCAACAGATCAGCAGGATGACACATAACACTGCTAATGGAATTCCTATCACCATGATTCCAGAAAGCCAGTGAGACCACTGGTCACCTAAAACAAATATTGTTATATAATTCTGTTATACTATGCAATGAAACAATTTTTTCAATGTAAATTTTTAACATTATATCTGAACTTTTTTAATGGCCTTGACAAATGATGACAGTGAATTACAAATGTCATACCTGGAATACTTCGGCTGCCGTCTGATTGTTGTACTTGCGTGCAGAGCTCTCTCTCCCTGCCATCTGTCAGGGGATCTGCTGCATAACTGAAAGAATGAAATAAGCAGTGAAAACTTTCATTAATCCCTCACATGCAGTATTTCTACAATCAGATACTAGGAAGACAAACAGTTCAAAAACTAAAGTATCTAAACCCATTCCAAAATTGCATCTGCTTAAAGCCTGATAATTGCCATATGTAATCAATAATGTAATGAGGAATAAGAATATGTAATACAAGTAAGTTTAATACTTATGTGTATTGAATAAAACTGTAAATAATCAAATTCACTTTATTATACATGCAAATACTAGACATTACAAAATGTGTCCATTAGCTTACTGTTAAAAGCTGGAAATTGAAGACTAAATCTTTCAAAAGTTTCTCTCAAGCAATGGATATGGAGCACAAAGTTGAAATGGAATATAAAGATGATGACTGATTACAATGTACTTTAGCCCTTTTGGAAAGGCTTACTTTGTGCCCAAAGCCGATAATGTTACAGGTACAGACAAACATTCAAGGGCAACAAAAAATGGAATGGGACAGAAACAGCAAAAAACAGCTAACTTAAGTAGAAATGAACTATATTCACCTAAATTTAAAATAACCTACAACAAAAGTTCCAGTTTGAATATGACTAGCACCAAGGATTTCCTTTTTGGAAGTAAGATAGAGGATGTTACTTCAACTTTACAAAAGAAATTTAATGACTGACCTTAAATTTTTTTTTAAAAAAAAGCAGTGGTATGCAAAATATAAGAGTCTAGACTCCAACTAGTGTCAATGGTGTAGGGGAGGGCCTTTCAGCAACTGCTGCTGACAGCCACCTCTCTTCTGCTCTATACCCTCTCTTTGCTTTATATCCTTCACTGTACTCACCTTGCCCCAAGTGTGTTCCCATCACAGAGTTGCCCAATACTTTCCTCTGCCCCTCACATGTGTCTATCCAGACAACAACTTATTAACAGAATTGTTAGTCTTTCCGTGTGTGTGTGTATGTGTGTGTGTGTGTGTGTGTGTGTGTGTGTGCACGGAAGAAGGGAGGCATATCTGTATATGTGTGCATGTGTACGCATTTTATGTTTGATTGAAATTTTCTTCATCATCTTGAACCTATTAGCATAAAGGATATGTTTGCAAATGATGCAACTATCTCAGACTCCGAAGACATACTACGCCATTTCCATCATTAAATACTAGGAGACCAGGACCATCACGTAAAAATGCATCTTTGTTTCCCAAAGCTCTGTAATGCAAGTGCTTCACAGGTACTTAGCCCTCAAGCAGGCATGCCTTTATCAAAACATGAGTGGGCGCATGGCGTACTTTGTACACAAGTGAAGAATAGCTGTCTGTGTTACCAAGGTAAACATGTGTGAGCAAAATCACAGTTCAATCTTAGTTTAATTCAACACTGATAAAATAAACTTTTATTATATGACTCTGCTGCTGTTACAAGTATTATCTCACAGTAATGACCCACTTGAAGTGTTAAATCATACAGTTGCATCAGATCCCAGCCCCAACTACTTATTCAATCACATATTATCTCATAGACACCTGCCTCATTTTTTCACATAGCTCGAGCAGAATGACATCATCTATGCCAACCAGCACAGATTCCGAAAACATCAATCATATGAAACTTGCACATTTCTCACATGACATACTGAAAGCTAAGGATCAAGGCAGTTAGATATATGCAATATTTCTTGATTTCTGAAAAGCTTTTGACCCAGTACCAAACCTGTGCTTATTATCAAAAATACAATCCTATGGTATATCAGACAAAATATGTAACAAGATACATAAAAAAAATCTACTCTCTAAGCGGCAGCAGAACACACACATAAAAAACTGTTGTAATTGGCAAGTTTTCGGAACCAGTAGCTCCTTCTTCAGGCAGAAGGGTTGAAGGGAAAAGGAAGAAGGATGAAGGGAAAAGACTGAAGAGGTCCGGGATAAGGGGTAGATTTTGGGAAAAGCACCCAGAACTGCGGGTCAGGGGAGACTTACCATACAGAATGAGAAGGAAAG
Organism: Schistocerca americana; assembly: GCF_021461395.2. Lineage (NCBI taxonomy): Eukaryota > Metazoa > Arthropoda > Insecta > Orthoptera > Acrididae > Schistocerca > Schistocerca americana. The sequence goes on from NC_060122.1 coordinate 650,498,951, forward strand.
ACTGATTTTTGGGAACTGCATCGGATGAGATTTGAAAACCTGAGAGCTTAATAGTAGAAGACAGGGTAATACGCAGACAGAGATTACTGCTTAAACATCAAGCATGAATTAATAAGAGTGAAAAGCTAAGTGCATTGTACGTAACAGAGTTGGGACGGGGGCGGTGAAAAATAGACGGGAAAGACAATGAAAGACGTATAAAACTAAAATGAAGTGAAGCAAAGAATATATATACAGTGAATAAATGCTGAGACAGAAGAAATTAACATAAATTAAGGCCAGGTGGGTGGCGAGGACCAAGGACGTGTCGTAGTGCTTGTTCCCATCTGTGGAGTTCTGAGAAACTGGTGTCTGGGGGAAGAATCCAGATGGTGCGTGAGGTGAAACAGGCACCGAGGTCATGAATGTTATGTTGTAGAGCATGCTTTGCAACAGGATATTGCGAGTTCCCAGTATACACCTACTGCCTATGCCCATTCATCCTAATTGATAATTTGGTGGTAGTCATGCTGATGTAATAGGTCAAACAGTGTTTACATAACAGCTAGTATACAACGTGTCAATTTGCAGGTGGCTCTCCTGTTGATAGTATTTGTTTTGCCAGTTACAGGGCTATTATAGGTGGTGGTAGAAGGGTGGATAGAGCAAATCTTGCAGAAGGGACGGTCAAGGGGGTAGGACACAAAGGGTAGGGAAATGGGTGCAGCAACTGCTTCACCTTAGTTTTTTACATCTTTCATTGTCTTTCCCATCTATTTTTCACCACCCCCCTCCCATCCCTGTTACATACAATGCACTTAGCTTTTCACTCTTATTAACTCATGCATGATGTTTAAGCAGTAATCTCTGTCTGCATATTACCCTGTCTTCCACCTTTAAGCTCTCCGGTTTTCAAATCTCATCCAATGCATTCCCCAACAATCAGTCTTTCCTTCTCATCCTGTATGGTAAGTCTCTCCTCACCCACAGTTCTGGGTGACTTTCCCGAAATCTACCCCTTTTTCTAGACCTTCCCAGTCCTTTTCCTTCACCCCTCTTCCTTCCCCTTCAACCTTTCTGCCTGAAGAAAGAGCCAATGGCTCTGAAAGCTTGCCCATTACAACTGCCTTTTATGCGAGTGTTCTGCCGCCACTTGGTGAATAGATTTTTTATCCATCCAATTAAATAATTTTGTCAATAATTGATTGTTTTCATTGTTATAAAACATGTAACTGGGTTGAGGACTTTTAGGCAGGGAGGATGCAGCATGTTATCTTGGATGGATAGTCATCATCAGATGCAGAAGTAAGTTTGGGTGTGCTCCGAGAATGTTTGTCAGGACCCTTGCTGTTCATGTTGTATATTAAAGACTTGGCAGACAATACTAATAGTAACCTGAGTCTTTTTGCAGATGATGCAATTATCTATAATGATGTACTGTCTGAAAGAAGCTAAATGAAAAAGAAAAAAAAAAAAAAACATAGTATCCTATGACGATAATATCAATGAGTCCCTGTTGGAATCAGCCAACTCAAACAAATACCTGGGTAAAACACTTTGTGGTGACATGAAATGTAATGATCACACAGGCTCAATCATTGGTAAAGTTGATGGTAGGCTTCAGTTTACTGGTAGAATACTGGAGAAGTGCTATCAATCTGCAAAGGAGATTGCTTACAAATCACTCATGTGACCGGTTCTACAACATTGCTCAAGTGTGTGGGATGCATACCAAATAGGACTAACAGGAGCTATTGAACATATACAGAGAAGGGCACCATGAATGGTCACAGCTTTCATTTGATCCATGCGAGAATGTCACAGAGATACTGAAGGAACTAAACTAGCAGACTCTTGGAGGTAGACGTAAACTATCCTTAGAAAGTCTACTAACAAAGTTTCAAGAACTGGCTTTAAATGATGACTACGGAAATGTACTACAATCCCCTATGTATGGTGCAGATATGGATCATAAGGCTATGATTAGAATAATTAAAGCATGCACATAGGCATTCAAACAATCATTCTTCCCATGCTTGATATGTAAATGGAATGGTAAAAAGAAAACCTAATAACTGGTAAAATGGGATGTACTCTCTGCCATGTACTTCACAGTGGTGTGCAGAGTATAAATGTGGATGTCAATGTTTATTTTATATTACTGGTGCTCTCTTGGACGTATGACAATACAGCACATCAATGTGTTAGCTGAAGCAATAATGAAGGAATAGATATGGGATCATGACTGTACAACAACAATGAAACAGTACAAGACATTGTTATTTGCGGTTGGCGCATTTTATACATAGGCGCACCTGCTCAAGCGTTAATTATCAAAGTCAATACTCAAAATAACAAAGTAAAGTTATTAATGGATGTGCTAAATATACTTGACATTCAAATTTTAACACATCAGGAAAGCTGCTATAGGCATAAAAAATTATTCTGGATCAGGAGATTTACAGGATCTATACAAGAAAGCCAGCCACAAATGCTTCCAATGAACCACTGGTTTGAGACAAGTGTTTGTGCTTAAAGAAAATTTCACCAGTTCAGTGTTAATTTTCACATTTTCACATCAAATGAGGAAACAAGACATACACAGTAATCAATTTGCTCTTTCCAAAAACCATCTCAAAATGAAAAACTCACGAAAACTGTATGACTTCTAGGAACTTCTAGAAGAAGTAACAAAATTCCTGTACACATCATAATATTACTGAGAGACTTCAAGGCACAAGTTGGTATGGAAAATAAAGAGAACAGTGAGACTATACCCAACACCTACAAAATCACATGAAAATATTATAAGACTGACATCAGTAATGACACTTTTATTGAAAGACAATATTTACACTGCAGTCACCACAATTCATGGGGGTCACCTGGACATTAAATAAGTGTGACATGGTTTTTAATAGGGTGTGCGATACCATGGACAGCAATACATGCACTGCAATGTGCTCACATGCTAGCCACAAAATTGTTAAGGGGGTTCTTGTGATAGGTAATTTCATTCCTCCACCAGCATGGCTGACAGCTCCTGGATGGTTGCTGGTGCATGTAAACATGCTGAAATATGTCTCTAAAATGCATCCCACATAGACTCAAGGGGATTTAAGTCAGGGGAATGGGCAGGCCAGGCCATTCAGTGAATATTCCCTCATTCCGAGAGCACCTCTACCTGCACAGCTCAATGCGATCACACATTGTCATCCATAAAAATGAATTCAAGGCTGACTGTATCCCTGAAAAAAAAAGCACATGTGGCTGGAGTATAGTGTTAAAATAATTTTGATTTAGAGGTCAGTACACCCATGCAACATTATGCCTCCACACACCACAACCCCTGGACAACCAAAATGATTACGTTTGAAAATATTCCTGGGTGCATTACATACCCTCATTTGGTGAGGGATGCAGACACCTAATGCACCCAGGAATACTGTTGAACATGATCATTCTGGTGGCCCAGGTGTTATAGTATGGGAGCACATGGGCATTCTGACCTCCAAATGTTTGAATACTGTACACTCACCTGTCAGCATTATTGAGACACACTACTCTGTGCATCTTTTCAGAGGTGCATTCAGCCCTGACTTCATTTTTATGTATGACAATATGCAACCACACTGAACTGCACTGGTGGACCAGCTCTTGGAATGAGAAGATATTTGGCACACTGACTGGCCTGATCATTTCCTTGACGTAAATCCTAAGAAGATTGTTTACTTAAAACAACATGATCATTCTTCCATTACAAGCTACACATCATGTGGCACACAGTCACGTTCTGAAAGAAGTAAATGCAATGAAAAAGATTGACAAAGTAAGAGATATTGGTCAAAGTCCAGCTCCAGGTTTCTCAGCAGATGAAGTAATATTCCCAGTATACTCTGCACAGCCCCCAGAACTCGCATCATGTTACGTAACTTGTAGGAACACATTAATTGTGATGCTCTAACAGCTGATTGCTCAGAAACTTCATGGCATCAAATAACCAGAAAGCCTGACAGCAAAATCAATGAACTTGCTAATAAACTTGCTTCTCTCTATGACAAATATGTATCTACAAGCACAAACCATGTAAAAAATCCTCCTTCATCATGGCTGAAAATTGAATTATTTCAAATAATGAGCAATAGGGATAGTTCCCATAGACTTTCAAGGCAAATCCAAAATTAGACCATTACGAAAAATACAGAAAGCTACAAAACAGGGTAAAGCAATGCGTTTGTAATGCCAAAATCAGGCACACTCGTTACCTTGCATACGACACACACAACTCTGTGGAAGTATCTCGATAGCATGGGTGTTGGAAAGGTGATATCAGAAACTGCTTTTCAAGGCTCAGCTGACAAATTGAATGAATTCTTCTCTGCAACTCTTAAACCCTTTGCGGCAAAGAACTATCACCCAAAAGAATCCCCAAACTACAAAACTATCCAAAATGCTTTCCATCTCAAACAAGCAACAATTAATACAACAAGAAATGCAATAATTAAAATCTCTTCTGAAGCATCATGCAACAATGGTATCAGCATGGCCACAATCTTCCAATCTGGAAGGGAGGAGATGAGATGAGTAAAGCTGTGAGGACGGGTAATGAATTGTGCTTGCTTAGCTCAGATGGTAGAGCACTTACCCGCAACAGGCAAAGATCCCAAGTTCGAGTCTCAGTCTGGCACATAGTTTTAATCTGCCAGGAAGTTTCATATTAGTTCACACTCCACTGAAAAGTGAAAATTCATTCTTGAATAATGTCACCAATAGCTTAGTACCTGCATCAACTGACATTTAATTTTTCCTTCGATAATAGAATATATACTACTTTGCGGAAAAAAAAGTATAGTCCGACACATCCTTAAGATCAAAAACCTGCAATTGGTTACTGACCAATTAGCACGTTACCTGCTGTTTCCAATGCCCTGGAATATATTTCTCACCAAACATTTGTGCAGATTCAACCTATGTCACAAATATCAGTCCCGCTTTTGTAAACACCGCACCACAAAAATTGCACTAATTAAGGTAACTGAAGCCTTGAACTATGTCACCAACAACCATGAGGCATCAATACTGACAGTATTAGATTTTAGCAAAGCTTTTGTTACTGTCAACTTTGACATACTTCTCAGAAAAATGCAACAGCTAAATTTCTCAGATAGTGTGATGAAGTGGTTTGAAAGCTGCTTGAAAAACAGACAGCAATGTGTTGTCTACGGGAATGAAAATCTTCCTGGAAACATGCCTCAGGAGTACCATAGGGATCAGGCTTAGGCCTTCTTTTGTTTCCTTATATGTCAATGACCTTTCACTGGTTCTGTCCTTCTGCAAAATCATTTTCATACTAATGATCTCCAATTTTGACAAAGTGCCACACCTGACGATATAAATACTGTGATCATTTAGATGAATGATGTGATAAACCTAGGCCTTAAACTAAATGCAAAAAAATCACACAGAAGCTTAGTATTCCATCAGAAATTAAGTCCAGAATTCTGTGAACAACTGAGTCCTGTTCAGCTTGATAGTATTCCAATATCATACAAAAACTGTGGAGAACTTGGCCGTAACATTGAATGAGCATCTCAACTGGATAGATAATATTGATTGATTGGTTAATTTAGAGGGGTTATGGAACCAAAATGGCAAGGTCACCAGTCCTGGATAGAGAATAGTGTTGCAATATCTTGGAAGACTTCTGCTTCTCTCAAATTATGTAGCTATCACATGCTGTGTCTACTTCACTAGCTCCTCAGAGCACAAGCACCCAATTACCTCGCATCTGAGATTAAACAACTTTCACGTAATCAGAATCTTAATCCAAGATACCATTTATCTAGTATCCTACCTGTGCCCACTGACATGACAGAAACATTCGTAACACTCTTGGAACAAATTGTCCTGCACTCTGCACACAATTTGGCACACTGTTGCTATTAAGAAGTAGAGGGCATTCTGAGCAATTCAATGCACTGTTGCTATTACAGAAGTTGAAGGGTGTCCTATTGTAATAATGTTTTCCCTCAAAATTTAACATATAAAGCCAGCTTCCCCGATGTCAAATAGCAAAGCCAATGCTCCTGTCTTCTCTCAGTTGTTCTCCTTTCTCTTTTCCTTCCTCTCTGAGTCACCCTATCTTCTTTTTGCTTACATTCTTTAACTGTGTGTCACCATATTCGTCTTTCCCTCCCCTCTACACAACTTTTTCTTGTGTCCACTGCTGTTAGTGCACATTACTAAAAACCCTCCTTACCCTAATTGCTAAGTACTGCTGTACTTATCATGTATGAATATTAACTTTGTGCCTGTATAATGTAATTGGATTCATAAAAAAGTCTACTCACCAAGCAATGGCAGGAGCACACACATACAAAGGTATTTAACTCTGCAAGCTTTCGGAGTCAGTGGCTCCTTCTTCTGGCAGAAGGGTTGGAGGAGAAGGAAAAAGACCAGTGAGGTTTAGGAAATGGGAGGGAGTTCAGAAAAGTCGCCCAGAACCCTGGGTCAGGGAAGACTTACCAGACAGGGTGGGAAGGAAAGACTGATTGTTGGAGGCTCGTCCAGTGCAGTCCCCAACAATCAAGTCTTTCCTTCTCATCCCGTCTGGTAAGTCTACTCTGACCCAGGGTTCTGGGCGATTTTTCCAGACTCTATCCATTTCCTAAACCTCACCAGTCCTTTTCCTACATCCCTCTTCCTTCTTCTATAACCCTTCAGCCAGAAGAAGGAGCCACTTGTTCCAAAAGCCTGCAAATTTAAATACCTTGATATGTGTGTCCTCCTGCAGCCAGTTGGTGAGTATATTTAATTATTTTTGTTGATATATCTGTGTGTATGCATTTTTTATTTGTATCAATGTAATATTTAAATGTAGTATAACATGCTTACTGAAATACATGTAATGTAAAATATGTACAATCCCCAGTTACTTTCAAGAGGGGACCTGATGCCCCTTATCTTGCCAGGTTAAATAAACCAATAACTAAATAAAAATAAATATACCACTTTGGGTGTATGTGGGATGCACTGTGGAGCTGTACTGCAGCACTTCCACATGCACAAATGACCTTCCAGCAGTTGTCAAGTGTACTGGTGATAGAATGGAACACCCTACAACAAGAACTCCTTACCAACCTCATGACCAGCATGGGAACATGTTGCAGAGAATAATGTGCCATCTGTTGTGCTCACATAAGCTATTAAGAACCATGTCTCACCTTTTATAATGTCCAGGGGGACATAATAAATCACAGAGACCCCAGCATAATTATTGTCTTTGAAGAAAAGTGTTATTTCTGTTCATTTCATTGCATATTTTTTTCATTTACCTTCTGCACTATACCATAGCAGTTCTTTGTATGTATGGTCTAAGTTTAATTGAGCTATGTTACTTGGCAGTGTCACACCATGCAAAAATTACTTTTGTCCTTAAGTTTTGCACACGAGTGTACAAGTAATGTTTCAGGCTATCAAACCCAACTAGGGCCCTTGATAGATACCTTCATGAATGGATGACAGCAGTTTTAAAGTCACCCATTTAGAAGGGTTACAAATAGACTCATCAAAAATTTAAGGCTTGCCTTATAATGAAAATTATCAATAAATAGCTAATAGCAACACAAAGACATAAAAAAACTGCACTTGTCACGAAATCATTGATGAAGAGATCAAAACTGAAAACTCTTATCTAATAAATGGAAATGAGCGTATGGCATTGTTGGCCGGGAGGACCCCCCGGGGAAGTTCGACTGCCAAGTGCAAGCCTTATTGCAGTCAACGCCACAGTGGGTGACTTGCATGCCGGTAATGAGGATGAATGATGATGAGTTGCTGTGATGCCTGCTGAATGAAATACAAGACAGACCAAGGAATGCAAGAGAAACCGCAGTGAACAGATGAAGAGATAGGAGGAAATGAAGAAGAGAATTAAGTAAGTTCAAACTTGTTGCCCCCACTCCTAATTTCCATAATCAGTTTAGGTTTCAGATATTTTTCATTAAATTAACTCATTGCAATGTTGCATTAACTTACCCAGGGAGACACGGTCCACATTCATTTGGAGATTTTGAACAGTATTTCCACTCATGTGGCATCCTAAAATAGGTGGAACAGTTTGTGCAGGGGGCACATAGGCCAGTTTGATAGCAGAATTTCTTTTCTCCACATTCATGATCCTCTTCACACTGAAAAACAATGAACATATTTGAATTGATTAATTTATAATTTTACATTATCAAAAGATAAACTTTTATGACAAACATGACAATGATATGGTATCAAACACTTCACACGCCATTTTATGACTTTAGAAAGTAAACAATAAGATTTACGGTTTCTATCTGTTAAGATGTACAATACGTTCTTTTCACAAATGTTGCAATACATCATGTTAAATGCAAATATAGCAGATCACATTATAACTGCAGCATTCAGATTGAAGACAATATGTTTTTTAACAAAATATTTTCTGGCAAATGAAATTGGTCACCGTTTCAAATGTGAAACACATATCGGTATACCAGAGGCGCCACGGTGAGAAAGAACCTTCAAGGTTGTGAAATGAGTTAAGAAGTACAACAGCAGAGCGAGTCACACTTTTTTTGTGTGGGACTTCAGCCGTTCACTTACATAATAAAATGGAACACCTGCAGCTGTCATTCTTATGTTATTTTATTATATTGCAAACCATTTCAGTGACTCGAAACACCATCTTCAGGATTTAATTGACACTGAGAAGGTGAACTCCAATAGTATGCATGATTCTATAAGTGGCCAACACCTATGAACTGGCTTCCACGGCTGATGGATGCAAACACAACATTGATTTACAGTATTCTATGTAAGCCAGTTCACAGATGGTGGCTACTGATGGGATCATACATACAATTGGAGTTCATCCCCTCAGTGTCATTGAAGCCTGACGATGGTGTACTGAGTCACCGAAACTGGTTGCAACATAACATCAAAACGACATTTCGTTATGTAAGACTCACACTTAGTTCATTTACTCAGGCTAATATATCAACAAAAATAATAATTTTTTGAGAATATAATGTACTGGATAAATACAAATGGTCAGGCTGACCTGTTAAAATTCCTGGAATCTCTAAATAAATTCTCCAAATTAAATTTCACATGGTTCTATTCCAAATTTCATGCCACCTCTCTCAATGTTGATCTCATCCTCACCAAAGGTCAGCTACATACTTCTGTTCACATTAAACCTGCTAACAAACAACAGTATTTTCATATTTGCAGCTGCCATCCTTTCCCTGTCAAACATTCTATCCCACACAGTCTCTGCATCTGAGGCAAACATATTTGTTCAGATGCAGATTCTTTAAAGCAACACACCACCGTTCTCACCTCAGCTTCACTGGATGTAGTTATCCCACTAGCCTAGTTCAAAACCCAATTTCTCAGGCCATCACATCCAATTCTGGTACTGCTGGTCCCTCCAAAAACCAACTTAGGAGTACACCACTTGTCGCTCGGTATTATCCTGGTCTTGATAGCTGATTAGCTATTTCGACAAAATTATGACTTCCTCAAATCATGCCCTGAAATGAGATCCATTCTGTGAGATTTTTGCCAACCACACCTAGAATAGTTTTTTGTCACTCTCCCAATCTCCACAGTATCTTTGTCAGACTCTATGCTCCTTCTGCACCCATCTTACTACCCTATGGTTCCTACTCCTGTGACTTGCCCTATGCGCCCTCCTAGCACCACCTATATCAGCCTTGTAACTGGAAAAACAAATATTATCAAAGAAAGGGTCACCTGTGAAATGACATGTCATATACCAGCTGTTACGTAAACACTGTTCGGTCTTTTCCATCAGCATGACTACCCCCAAGTTAGGATGAATAGGCGTAAGTAGAGGGTGTATTCTGGCAACAGAATATCTTGTTGCAGAGCATGTTCTACAACATGACAGTCATGACCTTGGTGCCTGTTTTATCACATGTGTCATCTGGTTTCTTCCCCCAGATGCCAATTTTTGAGAACTCCATAGGTGGAAACTGGTGCTACATGTCCTTAGTTTACGCCACCCACCTGGCCTTAATTCATGTTATTTTCTTTGGTCTAAGCATTTCTTCGGAGAACTATTCCTTTCCTCACTGTCTTTTAATTTTCTAAATCTTTCATTTTCTGACCTGCCATTTTTCACTGTCACCCTCTTACCTCTATCACATACAATGCATATAGCTTGTTGCTCTTATTAACTCCTGCACTAATCTCTTTCTGGCATAATACCCAATCTTCCACCTTTGCTTCACACAGGTTTGCAAATCTCTTCCAGTGCAGTCCCCAACAATGTCTTTTCTTCTAATCCCATCTGCTAAGTCTCCCCTGACCCGGGTTTCTGGGAGACTTTTCCGAACTCTACCCCTTTACCTAAACCTCATCAGTCCTTTTATACCCCAGCCTTCCTTCCCCTTCAACCCTTCTGCCAGGAGGAGGAGCCACTGGCTCTGAAAGCTTGCAAATTGTAATATCTTTTATAAGCACGTTCTCCTGCCACCACTTGGTGAATAGATTTTTTACATTACATTAGTTCATTCACTATACTTTGCTCTTGGTGGATCATACAGTGGGTTCATAATGCTTCTTGAGTGGGAGCTTTGACTTTATCATAATCCAGTACAGTCCCTCACATTTTCCCTTACATTTATCGCAAGCAATTGCACTTTCAGCAATGAAAATATTGATGACACCAAAAATCCTTTTGGGGGTAGTCATTTCCATGACAAGCAGAAAATTCTTGCACACTGCTATTATCAGCAAAACAAATATATGCCATCAAATGGATATTTTTTAAATCTAAATAAATATCCAATATGTATTATAGGTAGTTTATAAACTCAGAATGACTTGTAATTTTTAATTATATGAATATTTTCAACTCCCCCCCCCCCCCTCTTTTTCCCTCTGTTACAAGTCTGCTTCTTGAAGAATGCCAGTTTTGTTGCATACCAATTAAGTATAAACAAACCACAGGCAATAATAAATCATGACTCTTACTGAAATAAACAAAAACCAAGACTTCTAGCGGTGAATACATCGTGGCAGTAAAAACTACTCTGGAAATTTCCTGAATAACTCAAATGTAAGTACTCATAATAGGCACAACATGCGGTCAAATAGAGAACAATGACAGTACCTCAGTAGGAAACAAGGCCTGTCCATCTATCTATCTATATCCAGATCCCACTCCAGCTATTGCCGGGTCTGCATGCTGCCGAGTCCTCTCCATTTGGCTTGATCCTCCCACCACTTTTCTTCCTCCACTTGCTGTCAGGTCACACCTCTCCTTTCCACAGATATTTTCACTCCCATTTTCCACCGTGTTCTTGGGCGCCCTCTAGGTCTTTTCCCATCCATTTTTAGTTCTTCCATAATTTTGGGGAGTCTCTGCCCATGCATCCTCTTAACATGCCCATACCATGCCTGTCCATATGGAAGCCAAATGTCTATGGTGTGGAATAAAACAGCACAAATCAGTCTCCACAGGATATTCAATTACCATAAGGTGATTTTCCACAAGAGAGCAGGTGGTATACATTGGCAAGCTGAGCCAAGTACAACCAAGATGGTCCAAGGTAGTCCTTAAATCAGCTGCTGCTGTTTATCCTCATGATCTGGCATCGGTTGGTTTATACTCCACTGGATCTCGCTCGCTGAACATATGGATGATTATATCAACTGATCCATTGATACGTTCAACAGAACTACAAGACCCCTCCTCTCCTGGAAGGCATGTATCACATTTTGACAACCTATTAAAAAATCTGATTGATGTTTAAGTGAGTCAAATGGTAGGGGCCACTGCTAGCCAATCTTATTTTTTATAGAAAAGCACATGGTTGCTGTATTGCCTCTTTTGTAGGTAAATGCAGAGCACTGTCAAGCACATCCAGCTGCATGCCAGCTATGCTGTCCCTCACCACTGCGGTCTTTCAATCATAAAATTATTTTATTCAAGCTATTATACTTTTATAGTTCGCCGATAAACACCAAACTTTCTTCTTATTTACAATGTTTACACTGCACAACTACCAGCTCCAGTACAACTTATTCATTGTGTAGGCACCATGACACTATTAATAATGTATGTAAAGCAATCATCAAGCTGAAGATTGTTTTGAACACCATAGTACTTTACTGGGCATAACAATGTTGGACGTGGAATGTGCTTGTCTTCCTCCGACCTCTGAAGTGACCTACCGAGCCAGCTATTGGGGAACCTTCAAATTAACGTGGATTCTGAACCATGGTGCAACTAAGCATTTTTCACATCAACAAACATTGCCAGAGGTGAAAGAAGTGGTGAATGGCAGATAAAACTCCCAAAATTAAGCGGGGATCAAACCTGAGACCTTTGGATTTGTAGTCGGACACTTTACCACAGAGCCAACAAATCATGTTCAATCAGCTACTATGAGAAAATAAGATGCTAACTGCTACTGACTCATGTTGTCAAATTCACTGCTATGACACATTATTCAAAAAGCTGTTCAAATCAATTTCATTAAGAATTAAATTCTACAGCCTTCAAATTTATTCTCTTGAGTATTTGTTGTCACCACCTTTTTTTTCATTTACTACTACTATTACCAGCAAGATGTATACTAGTACCCAGCAGGGTTAATATGTTTTATGTAAACAATCTCAAAAAATAAATAGCTAATTGAGCATTTAAGTTACAGTAAAACCCCCTTTTTATAATTTTCAGTGGACCGACCCTAAAGAGTGTAAAATGCAGGGAAGTGTTAAACACAGGAAGGCAAAGGAAACAACAACAAAAATTAATAAATTACACTTACTGTCATTCTCTTTATATTGTTCAAAATATGAAATTAAAACAATTTAAATTTTGGCTATTTAAAAAAATCTGAAATAATTAATTGTTTTTGTTTCTTTCTAATAGCAGTTAGCACTACTTGTCTCTCCACAGTATCCAATGCATCAGACACAATCATCACCTCATGCACTACCAGTGCAATGGCTTGAACTGTTCCAATCATGGCCAATGTGTAAATAAAACACAGAAGCAAAAGTCTTACTTGATACCACATTAAAAAGCTATGCATACTCTAATGTGAGACTTTTTACTGATAATCAATAAAAATTATGGTAAATAATTGTAACACAATACTGATTCAAACACCAAAGTTGGCAGTCTTTGTAAATGGAGAAGAACAGGCACAAAACCTACAACTTGATGGTTACAAGGTGGTCACTCGGTTCAGGGACGTTCTAGGTGACAAAGAGGGTGGAAATTGCCGTCATGTTATGGAGAATCTTGAAGAGGAATGTTTACATCTGACATCAGGTCATACCAATCTAAACTGAGAACCTAGAATTAACATGTTTCACGTGGAAGTCACAATAATTCCTGAAAGCCCATTATAGAGACAGCCATCTTCAAAAGCAGTTTTTATTAGTATAGATGACTGTAAAATTAAATTAAAGCTGTTTTAATACAATGCAATGAGCAGAAAGAAGGTTGCTACAACAGTCACTATCATCAGATCGTGATTATCACTGAAGCAGTAACTCAGCATACTTTCCCACCCTTTCCAACACTGTGAACTTGTAACACAGGCAACCATGATTCAACATGCTGACAATGAAAATCTTGAGTACCATACTAACATTCAGTTACAGGATCAATAACTTTGCGTATATTTTGCACTTTTCACTTTGTTCCAAGACTGACGTTGAGCATGAATATGATGCACTTTTTGCAGAAATTTGAATGAAATCAACATTAAAGGTCGAGACAATGTCAAAGAAAGCTTAAAATGCAGGAATGTTGTAGCACGGAATTGTCAAATGACAGGAAATCATTGTATTGAGAGAATATGACTTCTGTTAGGACAGACAAAAATTAACATAAAAAACAGGAAAATTTTAAGTGTGGGAACATAAAAATGTGGTTTTACTGTCGCTAGTAGCACGTAGAACCACTTTTGACTTAAGGGACACAAAGAATAGTGGTACTTATCCACAACCATTCAACAATAATACACAATTCAAGGAGGAAGTCAGAACAGTATCAAATATAACACCAGCATCCCAAATATGCATTTGAAGATTAACTGGATGTGACAACACAGCCAGGAAGCACGCTCATCCATGTACAGTAGTGGTAATTTCTGTAAAATTATAACAGATAAAATTGCCAATTAAAGATGACACAACAGCACTTCACTCCTTTAGTGGAAGGCAACGGGACAAGCTTTCGCAAAGGTTGCACTGATACATGACAGAGGATGAAATAAGAGGGGTAGATAAAGTGTTAACTAACAATTAAAAAAAAAATAAAGTTACATAATTCACTTTTGTTTGTTTGCAAGCACACGTCTGCAGTCCTGGACATACTGAAATCCCCACACCACAGTTTCTCAGCAAGCTGCTTGGGGAGCCAAAGCAAAATGGCATAGCCCATTGGTAGAATGGAGATGGGCTGCAACATTTAGCATTGGCTCCCCAAGCAGAATGCTAAGACACTGTAATGTGGGGATTTCCATTTGTACCAGGACTGCAGACATTGTATGTGGTAACAAACAAGAGATTCCAGAATGAAATTTTCACTCCGCAGTGGAGTGTGCTTGATATGAAACTTTGTGGCAAATTAAAACTATGTGCCAGGACAAGACTTGAACTCGGGACCTTTCCCTTTCATGGGAAAATTGCTGTACCAACTGATCACCCCAAGTGCAAGTCATGACCCATTCTCAAAGCTTTACTGCTGCCAGTACTTCACCTCCTACCTTTTGAACTTCACAGAAGCTCTCCTGTGAAATTTGCAGGATTATCATTCCTGGAATAAAGGATGTTGGATGTTGTGGAGAAGTGGCTTAGCCGCAGCCTTGGGGTTGTTTCCAGAACAAAATTTTCACTCTGCAGTGGAGTCTGCACTGATATGAAACTTCCTGGCAGATTAAAACTGTGTGATGGACCAATACTCAAACTTGGGACCTTCGCCTTTTGTGGGCAAGTGCTCTACCAACTGAGTTACCCAAGCATGACTCCCAGGCCAATTTCCAACAGTAACTCATCGCCTACCTTCCAAGTGTCAAAGGTCTTGAGTCGGAATCTTACTGGAATGCAGTTTTAATGTGCCAGGTAGTTTCACATCAATTCATGCTCCACTGCAGAGGAAAAATTTCGTTCTGGAAACATTCTCTAGGCTGTGGTCAAGCCATGTCTCCACAATATCCTTTCTACCAGGAGCGCTTTCCTGAGAGTTTCGCAGGACAGCTGTAAAGAGGAAGATTTGACATGAAATATTGATGGAAGTAAGCTGTGAGGATGGATCCTGACTTGTGCATGTATAGCTCGGTGGAAAGAGCAGAGGCAGAGGTTCCGAGTTCAGCTCTCAGTCCAGTGCTCTGTTTTATTCTGCCAGGAAATTTCAAACAAAAGATTAATTAAATAACTTTATTTTTGCAAAGTGATAATTAAAACTTAATGACAACTTCTCACATACATTTATTTTAAACAAGGGTCTTTCACATTTCTCTAAAACATGCTCCAGTTTCTTGAAGATGGCACATTGTCTCAGTCTCTCATACTGTCAATGCAAACTCTGTAATGGTGTTAGAGAGTACCCATTATTTGTACCACAGATTATAAGATTAGACAGTGAGTGCTTGCTTGCTTGAAAATCAACAAACTAATCTTCTACTTTTAAAAAAAAGTAAGCTGGTTAACTAGTTGTGATCCTAACAGAAGCAATATAAAACTGGACCCAATCAGATGCTGCGGGGCAAAGTTTGACATGGTATTCAAACTACAATGCACACACACACAAACACTACACATATTTTGCTGATTTTCACTTGTAAATAACACTTTTGCACTTTGCAAAACACAATGTTATTGTTGCTGGTATGTTTCCAGTCCCTGTTGACGCTCACTTGCTCTGATGACAGATTGGTGCCAAATTGCTTCAGCTATGCTGTCCTCCCTCAGCTGTATCCAGCTGACATAGATTCCATTTCTGGACAGTTTATTACCAATTGAACATTGACATGAAATTGTAAAGTTTCATTCACCTATCTTACAAGGGAACCTCCCCATCGCACCCCCCTCAGATTTAGTTATAAGTTGGCACAGTGGATAGGCCTTGAAAAACTGAACACAGATCGATCGAGAAAACAGGAAGAAGTTGTGTGGAACTATGAAAAAATAAGCAAAGTATACAAACTGGGTCGTCCATGTGTAATATAAGCAATATTATGGGCGATCTAAGACGAGGAGAGCCGTGGTCCTGTGGTTAGCGTGAACAGCTGCGGAACTAGAGATCATTGGTTCAAATCTTCCCTCGACCGAAAATTTTAACTTTTTATTTTCAGTTCATGTGACAAACCCTTATGTTTTCATCACTTTTTTTGGAGTGATTATTACATCCACAAGAAAACCTAAATCGGGCAAGGTAGAAGAATCTTTTTACCCATTCGCCAAGTGTGCTAGTTAGGTGGGTCGACAACATACTCCTGTCATGTCACCAGTGTCGTATAGAATATATCAGACGTGTTTTCCTGTGGAGGAATCGGTTGACCTATGACCTTGCGATCAAATGTTTTCAGTTCCCATTGGAGAGGCACGTCCTTTCGTCAACTAATCGCACGGTTTTGCGGTGCTGTCGCAAAACACAGACACTAAACTTATTACAGTGAACAGAGACATCAATGAACGAACGGACAGATCATAGCTTTGCGAAAATAAATAAAGCAAAATTTTCAGTCGAGGGCAAACTCGAACTAAAGACCTCTCATTCCGCAGCTGTTCACACTAACCACAGGACCACGGCGCTCCTCGCCTCACATCGCCCTTAATATTGCCTATCTTAGACATGGACGACCCAGTTTGTATATTTTGCTTATTTTTTCATAGTTCCACACAACTTCTTCCTGTTTTCTCGATTGATCTGTGTTCAGTTTTTCAAGGCCTATCCACTGTGCCAACTTATAACTAAATCTGAGGGGGGTGCGATGGGGATGTTCCCTTGTTAGCAACCTCCTTAAAGTAATCTCATGTGACACAACTTTTACACTTTGGGAACATAACAGAAAAACGTAATTTCTCTAATGAATTCTCTTTGGGATGCGGCAAGTAAATTTTCTTGAATGTGTGCTGTGGTTGTCCCATGGCTAGGCGTCAGACTACTAACACAAAAATTCTGTGTTTTATCTGCAGTTGGCCTTAGAAAGTTCTCATTTGTGTGAGAACTTTCTAAGGCCAACTGCAGATAAAACACAGAATTTTTGTGTTAGTAGTCTGACGCTTAGCCATGGGACAACCACAGCACACATTCAAGAAAATTTACTTGCCACATCCCAAAGAAAATTCATTAGAGAAATTACGTTTTTCTGTTATGTTCCCAAAGTGTAAAAGTTGTGTCACATGAGATTACTTTAAGGAGGTTGCTAAGATAGGTGAATGAAACTTTACAATTTCATGTCAATGTTCAATTGGTAAGAAACTGTCCAGAAATGGAATCTACGTCAGCTGATGGAGGACAGCATAGCTGAAGCAATTTGGCACCAATCTGCCATCAGAGCAAGTGAGCATCAACAGGGACTGGAAACATACCAGCAACAATAACATTGTGTTTTGCAAAGTGCAAAAGTGTTATTTACAAGTGAAAATCAGCAAAATATGTGTAGAGTGTGTGTGTGTGTGTGTGTGTGTGTGTGTGTGTGTGTGTGTGTGTGTGTGTGCGCGCGCATAATACCAACATATGAGAACGCAGATGAGAAAGGATTTTTAAAAGCTAGCTGAAAATAATCACAAAATTTAGTTCTGAAATATTTAGACACAACAAAATTAAATTAACTTTAACTAAAATTAGTTAAAGTTATTTGTCAATTCAACACCCAAATTCACAGTAACATCAATATCCAGCAATTTACAAAAGGGTCCTTTTGTTTGGATCATCAGTCTTCTGACTGGTTTGATGCAGCCTACCATAATTCCTCTCCTGTGCCAACCTCTTCATCTCAGAGTAGCACATGCAACCTTCGTCCTCAATTATTTGCTGTATGTATTCAAATCTCTGTCTTCCTCTACGCTTTTTGCCCCCTACAGTTCCCTCTAGTACCATGATAGTCATTCCCTCATGTCTTAACAGATGTCATATCATCACTGTTTTCCATACATTCCTTTCCTCTCCAGTGCTGTACAGAACCTCCTCATTCCTTGCCTTATCAGTCCAGCTAATTTTCAACATTTGTCTGTAGCACCATATCTCAAATGCTTCAATTCTCTTCTGTTCCGGTTTTCCCACAGTCTATGTTTCACTACCATACAATGCTGCACTCCACACATACATTTCTCAAATGCTTCAATTCTCTTCTGTTCCGGTTTTCCCACAGTCTATGTTTCACTACCATACAATGCTGTACTCCACACATACATTCTCAGAAATGTTTGATACTAGTAGACTTCTCTTTGCCAGGAATGCCCTTTCACCGTTGCTAGTCTGCTTTTGATGTCCTCCTCATTCCATCTGTCATCGGTTATTTTACTGCCTCTGTAGCAGAATTCCGTAACTTCATCTACTTCGTAACCATCAATACTGATGCTAAGTTTCTTCCTGTTCTCATTTCTGTTACTTCTCATTACTTTCTTTGATATACTCTCAGTCCATATTCTGCACTCATAAGATTGTTCATTCCATTCAGCAGATCATATAACTCATCTTCACTTTCACTCAGGATAGTAGTGTCATCAGTGAATCTTATCACTGATATCCTTTCACCTTGAGTTTTAATTCCACTTCTGAACCTTTCTTTTATTTCCATCATTGTTTCTTTGATATACAGATTGAACACTAGGGGAGAAAGACTACATCCCTGTCTTACACGTTTTTAATTCAAGCACTTCATTCTTAATCATCCACTCTTATTATTCCCTCCTGGCTCTTGTACATTTTGTATATTACCCGTCTCTCCCTATAGCTTACCCTATTTTTCTCAGAATTTCAAACATCTTGGACCATTTTAAATTATCAAATGCTTTTTCCAGGTCAAAAAATCCTATGAATGTGTCCTGATTTCTCTTTAGTCTTGCTTTCATTATCAACCGCAACATCAGAATTGCCTCTCTGGTGCTTTTACCTTTTCTAAAGCCAAACTGATCATCATCTAGCACATTCTCAATTTTCTTTTCCAGGCTTCTGTATATTATTCTTGTCAGCAACTTGGATGCATGAGCTGTTAAGCTGATTGTGCAATTATTATCACACTTGTTGGCTCTTGCAGTCTTTGGAATTGTGTAGATAGTATTTTTCTGAAAGTCAGATGGTATATCACCAGACTCATATTCTATACACCAATGCGAATACTCATTTAGTTGCCACTTCACCCAATGATTTTATAAATTCTGATGGGATGTTCTTATCTATCCCCTCTGCCTTAATTGATCTTAAGTCCTCTAAAGCTCTCTTAAATTCTGATTCTAATACTGGATCTCCTATCTCTTCTATATCAACTCCTGTTTCTTGTTCTATTACATCAGACAAATCTTCTCCCTCACAGAGACTTTCAATGTATTCTTTCCATCTATCCATTCTCCACTGCATTAACAGAGGAATTCCCATTGCACTCTTAATGTTACCACCCTTGCTTTTAATGTCACCAACAAATGTTTTGACTTTCCTGTATGCTGAGTCTGTCTTTCCAACAATCATTTCTTTTTCGATTTCTTCACATTTTTCATACAGCCATTTTGTCTTAAGTTTCCCTGCACTTCTTGTTTATTTCATTCCTCAGCAACTCGAATTTCTTTATTCCTGAGTTTCCCTGAACACTTTTGTATTTTCCCCTTCCATCGATCAACTAAAGTATTTCTTTTTTACCCATGGTTTCTCTGCAGTTACCTTCTTTATACTTA
Source organism: Schistocerca americana (assembly GCF_021461395.2). NCBI lineage: Eukaryota > Metazoa > Arthropoda > Insecta > Orthoptera > Acrididae > Schistocerca > Schistocerca americana. Next base: position 650,518,847 of record NC_060122.1, read on the forward strand.
TGTTTTTCTTTCCAACTTCTGTGATGGCCCTTTTTAGAGATGTCCATTCTTCTTCAACTTTACTGCCTACTGAGCTATTCCTTATTGCTGTACCTATAGCCTTAGAGAACTTCAACCGTATCTCGTCATTCTTTAGTACTCCCAGTTCTTTGCATATTGATTCTTCCTGACTAATGTTTTAAACTTCAGCCTACTCTTCATCATTACTCTATTGCGATCTGAATCTATATCTGCTCCTGGGTACGTCTTATGATCCAGTATCTGATTTTGGAATCTCTGTCTGACCACGATGTAATGTAACTGAAATCTTCCCGTGTCATCCAGTCTTTTCCAATCATACCCCCTCCTCTTATGATTCTTGAACTAAGTATTTTGTATTACCAGCTGAAGTTTGTTACAGAACTCAATTAGCCTTTCTCCTCTCTCATTCCTTGGCCCAAGCCCATATTCTCCTGTAATCTTTTCTTCTACTCCTTCCCCTACAACTGCATTCCAGTCCCCCATGACTATTAGATTTTCATCTCACTTTCCGTGCTGTATTACCCTTTCAATATCCTCATATACTTTCTCTATCTCTTCATCTTCAGCTTGTGATGTCGGCATGTATACTTGAACTATCATTCAGTGTTGGTTTGCTGTCAATTTTGACAAGAACAACCCTATCACTGAACTGTTCACAGTAACACACTGGCTTCCCTACCTTCCTATTTATAACGAATCCTACTCCCATTATACCACTGTCTGCTGCTGTTGGTATTACCCTACACTCTTCTGACCACAAATCGTTGTCTTCTTTCCATTTCAGTTCACTGACCCCTACTATATGTAGATTGAGCCTCTGCATCTCCCTTTTCAGATTTTCTAGCCTCCCTACCACATTCAAGCTTCTGACATCCCATGTCCTGACTCATAGAACATTATGAAACCTAGCAAGGTGCAGTGACTCCAATTATTATAATCCCATTTCTTAAATAAACGCTTTTCTTTTGTTTTTCGGATAACTTTTCTACAGAAGGAAGGAGGAAGGAAGATTGAGTTTAATGTCCCATCAACATAGAGGTCATTAGAGACAGAGCACAAACTCGGATTGTGCAACGATGGGGAAGAAAATTGGCCATGCCATTTCAAAGGAACCATCCTGGCATTTGCCTGTAGCAATTTAGGGAAATAATGGAAGATCTAAATCTGGATGGCTGGTCACGAATGCGAGTTCAGTGTGCTAACCACTGTGCCAGCTCACTCGGTCCACCTCTTCTACAAATAAGATGGTGTTTGTGGTGGTATGTATAGGGCACACTCAACAGTGTGGTCATCAGTGCTCATACTCAACTAAAAGGCATAAACTATATTAACATACCATTGCTAGATTCTTGTCAAGATGTATTTTGCTGACTTTTACCATTAAATGTGTAGTTTGCAGACCACTGGAAATAACAGTGTTAATTATTTTATATTTAAACATTTTAGTTAAAGAAATATTCACAGTTTTGGAGTCACACAAACCACATGCACTTCAGAGTCAGACCTCACTAATAATTATTTGTTTTAGCATTTACATTCCCTATTTAAATGAATCTGTTCTCCTCTTTCAAATAAACTCTTTACTTTTTCCAAATAACTTTGTATTTCAAAAGTAATCTTTATTCAAAATCAGTATGTTTAAATATTAGCCCTTTGAAATACCAGTGTTACTAGTTTTTTTCTGTTCCCAAAAATTGATGCTTTTACTAAAATAACAGGTTAGTTTATGAAATATGCAAATTAATAAAATTACGTTTCCAAAAAATTTTTGGCAGACTGTTGTAGATCTGAGTGCATGCCAAATGTGAACCCCAATAACAACTGTGTTTAAAGTGAATCTATTCTATATTATTTTCCGTCTCAAGTTAATATTTAAAATGTAATAGCTTTCAACATTTTGTAATTTCTGTCTTACATGCGTCTTTAAATGAGTGTTGCACACAAAGCCCGAGTGAGTCGGCATTTAGCATTCACGGAGGGCAACAACTGTTACACAAAATTTGCTGACCGCACGAGAATATGAGTGATTTTATTTCCAGAAATGCCAATAAAAGTTAAATTACTAACTGTTGTGTAACTTCATTGACTGTCCCTCACCACTACTGAACATGTTGTATTGTGTCTCTTCACAAGAGATCTCAAGAAGCCGGGATAGAGAAGAAACAAGAAGAAGACTATGGAAGAGGCATTGGTATACCAGGGAGTGGAAAGGAAACAGTAAGGATGATGACTAGATGAAGTTTAGGCCAGGGGGACTGCAGAAACAGGAATGTACTGGAGACAGAGAGAAGGGTAGAGGGGGTCAGGTTTCAAATAATGTATGTCGCTTGTTCATCAATTATGTTGTCATTTTTGCAGTTAGCCACAGTTTAGACTGGTCATTCACGAGGGCAGACAGCATATAAGTAATATGCACATGGAACCCTGTACAACAACTGCTGCATGAATAGATTACTCTCAAAAGTGACTTCTGTTTATTAAATTCACTTGCCCATGCTCCTGTATCCCTTGAAAATTTTCCTACCCCACATGCAACTGATTTTTGATACTTAAATCCCCATCTTCTAGAGGCCACCAATAAAAGAGCTCTCAAGTGCAGTGCCAACCAAGACCCCTACCCTGCCTAGTTCACATGACCCTGACAACCACCAGCATGGACGAGTGAATATAATAAACAGGAATAAAGTAATATAGCTGAGATGGTCACTGTCCACCATCCTGTGCAATCTGTAAACATTCACTAGTGAGCCCAAGCAGAGAATCTTTCTATGCACTAACCATCCATAATGGGGCAGCCCACAGGAAGAGGAGACAGGTTTGTTGAGGCTGGGAGCTGGTAAAAGTAGGTACAGGAAGGGAGAAGCACTCAGGTGACGAACTTTGGGATGCAACTAATGGTCTAGGTAGTTATTAGTAGTTGTACTGCATAGATGAGGTGAGATTATAGTGGTAGGTTTGATAGAAGAGGTGACTGACACAGATTGTTATTTGTTGCTGCTGATTCCAAGTAAACAGCCTTCTTGTGAGAGATATTTGCTTGGATCTACACCTTAAAGCATTTATTTTATTAAAATTTTAGAAGACTCACAATTTCCACAAAAAATGATTTTATGCTTATCCAAATACAACAGAGTTCAGAAAAAAATAAAGTTTGCAAAACTACTGTGATTTACCATATATTGTGTTGGATAAGTTCCACATGAGCTGATAGACCCAGCACGCTATGTATTACAATATGTGTAAAAACTAATGCTAGGAATCCATACTTATATAATAATAGGATGGATGCACTAGGATTACTCACCTCAATAATAAGATTTTTTCCTCCCACTTCCTGAAACAGAAGAAATAATCACTGTATTTCATACCAAAAGTGTGGTTTACAGATACGATTCATCCACTGATCCTTGCTCAAAATACACCAATGCTGATCTACATGTTTATCAAAGAATACAGATGTACTGTGTTTACATTACCAGGATCAAACTCGATTTTGTTCAGTTGTTTTTATGCTACAGCAAAGACCTAAGCTCTGCATCTTCAGATCAACAGCAAAGTAGTTTAAAAATCAATAGAATGTACTTTGTATTGAATACTTTAGCCTATACAGGTAAGGCAAATGAAGAGAAATTTTACAGGCTCATCTAGAACAAAGCTAGTCACCCTCTAGGAGAAACTGAACATAGAAGAATATTTAAATATGACACAGTTCCAACATTATAAAACCACATTAACTACAAAGAAAAGGTAGTGAGCTCCAAATACAGTGCAGGACTGCATATATTTATTTATTTACTTATTTATTTATCCATTGGTCATTTTGATAACAGTAAGCAACATATCACAATTATAACATTTAGTTGAAACATAACATACAACATGAAAGATATTCCTTGTGAAGCTGTAAAAAAAAGAATACAAACTAATATAAACATCAATACACTAAAAAAGACTAGACCATTGAAACAGCTGCCATCTCTGCTACATTCTACACTAATTTCTGACTGGCAGTTGTTGAAAATTAAAAGCCTGTAAAGACCCCAAAAAGTTAGATCAAAGTTATAAACCTATGATATTAATAATTATGTATTTTAGAATTTTGCAAGGAACTTTGCACAGAGTACATCAGGCTGAATATAGTTACTATGTGGTGTACTGATGCAGATTCTACAACATCTTTAATATACCCTAAAACATTTGATTCAGTATCACATCAAACTACAACAGACAAAGTATCTTTCCATAGTTTTTAATGTCTGGACTCTCTCTCTCTCTCTCTCTCTCTCTCTCTCTCTCTCTCTCTCTCTCTCAAGACATGAAGGTATATTTCCCAACTCAGATCACAAAATTATGGACAATTTTCACTGATAATTTCAAATGTAGGTGACTCACAGCACAGAAAGGCAATATCTATGACTAATGATAGGATGAGATAATATAATCTAAAGTGCATGGAAGGCTTGTCACAGGTTTCAGTTATTTTGAAAGATAGTGTGGTTTATCCAAGAAGAAGACCACCAACAAAATCAGTGTGTAGAATCTATACTAAATATGATTAGTGCATACAGTAAGAAAATGAGAGCATAGACAATGATTTATAATTATTAAACATGTACAGAAAGGTTGAAACAAAAGACACACATTCAAATTAGCTAATGTTTTGAGACAAATGCTAACTACCTCAATAGAAACAACTTGAAAATATTTTACAATCCATTTTCAGTTAACATTATGTTAGCTATTTATGTCCAGGGAAATTAAAAATAATCTACTATTAAAAGAAGGAAAGTGTTACTTAGTTTCGCGTTCTATGCACAATAAATCATAGATGTGGAATGAGTCATTTTAAAACCACATCGCAAATTAATTTGTAAATATGGCTAAATGCTGAACATGTCTAAGGTTCCTTTTTTTTTTTTTTTTTTATGTACAGATGTAAGTTACTAATTCCTACCCACCACCTTTTGCTGTAGCTGTTCATTTTAGGATTCCGATAAGCATTGAAATATGAAAGCACTAAAATATGAATACAGCAGACGGAATAAAGTAAAGGATGTGAATATTGAGATTGACCCATGGATTCTTCACTGGTTTGTATCAAAAAGGAAGCCATTAACCTTTGCGTACTGATATTATATCGCACTTCAGTTAGTTCAATTAACTAAGTTCAAAATTAGTTCAAATGGCTCTGAGCACTATGCGATTTAATTTCTGAGGTCATCAGTCACCTAGAACTTAGAACTAATTAAACCTAACTAACCTAAGGACATCACACACATCCATGCCTGAGGCAGGATTCGAAGCTGCGACCGGAGCGGTCGCTCGGCTCCAGACTGTAGCGCCTAGAACCACACGGCCACTCCGGCCAGCTCAAAATTAGTACACTCATTATTAAATAGGAGGCAGAAGAGAATTTAGAACTTAGAAGGCAAAATTGAATGCACATATTGAAATACGATATGTGTAAAATCACCAGGCAGATTGTTAGACGGACTAGAATCTAGTATTCACAGTACAACAAACAGTCTCTATAACTACATATGAATAATGGAAATGTAAGATGTTTAGGTACCAGTTTGAACATTTGTTTCAGGAGCATGAAAATGCAGTGTATCTCTGCTTGTACCAAACGGCCCACCACATCAAAAAATAATGAGAAAATTTATAAAATAAATGCTTTATTAAAAACATTCAAAGTGCCATACCAGGAAGCTGACTGGTTTTAAGTGCCAATGAGAAAGTTTTACATGTTAATTCTTGCAAAGAAGAAAACAGCAAACAGCACTATTAATAATGCTATTTATTTACTCAAATAGCACCATTACTGGTCTTGAAATGTAATAAAAACATTAAGAGCCATCTGACAATGAACCTGTCAATTCAAAGGAGGTAACAGCACCATTTGTGTAGATAAGTAGCATTATTAACAGGAGTTAGTTGTTGTTTTCTTCTTTGTAAGAATCCACTTGTATTTTGTACATATAGTCTCAAAAATTTCACTTCTCAACAGAATAGTAGGAGTAAGTTTTTGCTCCAAGTGCCATTAACATCGAGGCACGACATTTTCTTTGTGGTAATACAAGTACAGAAATACAGCATTATATTTTTAACCAGAAGAACTCCTTGAAGAAAGAAGCACAGCTTGGCTCAAAGACTATGTGCCATCTACTAATGTATGTTTGAAAGACTTTCTCCATGGTTTGGCACCTAAATCAGTTCTAGGGGCATGCAGCAGAGTACTTGTCTTCACAAAACAAAATTTTATTTCTTAGCATTATTATTGTTTTTTCCTCAATATGATTTCTCATCTCTTAATATTTTTGTTGTAGCACATTTGTGCTACCGTTGCTCCCCACAAATCTGAAAAGGACTTAACAAAATAAGTAAATAACAGATTGTAGAAATTTTAAGCACAATGCTAGTATACTATAACCATTTGCTAGAGTTAAAATCATTAATATCATGGGGTACACATCTTGTAGGGAAGTAGCATGAAGGGTATGAAGCCAACATCAAAGACCTACATCTATTTTCCAAATCATGTGTTTAAAAACATCTGCGGGACTGATGGCCTTTGTAGTCTGGTCCCTTCAACCCCCACAAACCAACCAACCAACCAAAAACATCTTCTGCAAAACATCTGAAGGAGTGGGAGGGAGGGGTATGGGGTGGGGGGGGAGAATAACAGCAAGTGTTGCACAAAAAAGGGGGCTAAGAAAAGTATCTCGGAGAAAAATTTGATTGCTTGGATTTTATTTGGAGTTAAACGCATTATATCAGTGAAATGCACAACATACATTAGTATGTCAGTAATGTTTGAGCTATTTATCATAAAAGACAAGAAGAACCACATATACACAATAGTATTATAAAAGTAAGTACGACAACATAGTCGGAAAAATGGACAGTGAACAGTCCAATCAAAATTTCAACTAATACTCATCCCACATAGCTGTGTTATGAATGAGTTATTTCACAAGTTATAGCTTGAAGAATCTACGTGCCACTGCAAAGACAACTTCCTGTTTTTATAGATAGGATGTGGGATGGATTTCATTTGTAAACTAACTACAAATTAAAATTTAATGAAGAAAATAAAAAAACTGCAAGATACTACTGAAGTGGACACATAAATAAAAAACTTTTAGAATTAGTACTCAGCACAGAAAAGTGCATTACTTGCAAAACAAAACTTCGCAACTCTGACACCATACTATATATATAATGAGCTACGAATGACGCCTGCCGCTTGGGTTCTGAGGCCATCCTTGGTTCCTTCCGGCGGCTGGCTGATTTGGTGAAGACAACCAGCATCGCACGCGGAGTGCAAGCTGAGCTTAATATCTGCAGCATAGTGCCCAGAGTCGATCGCGGTCCTCTGGTTTGGAGCCGTGTGGAGGGTCTAAACCAGAGGCTCAGACGACTCTGCGACTATAATGGTTGCAAATTCATCGACCTCCGTTATTGGGTGGAGAACTGTAGGGCCCCCCTAGACAGGTCAGGCGTGCACTACACACCGGAAGCAGCTACTAGGGTAGCAGAGTACGTGTGGCGTGCACACAGGGGTTTTTTAGGTTAGAGGGACCCCCCCTTGGGCGAAACGATAAAATACCTGACGGCTTACCAGAGAGGACATTATCATCGTTGATAAAGAACGTCCGTCCTCAGAGACCAAAAACAGGAAAAGTTAACGTAATATTGGTAAACTGCAGGAGTATCCAGGGCAAGGTTCCTGAATTAGTATCTCTTATTGAAGGAAATAGTGCGCACATAGTATTAGGAACGGAAAGTTGGTTAAAACCGGAAGTGAACAGTAACGAAATCCTAGACACAGAATGGAATATATACCGCAAGGATAGGATAAACGCCAATAGTGGAGGAGTATTTATAGCAGTAAAGAATTCAATAATATCCAGTGAAGTTATTAGCGAATGCGAATGTGAAATAATCTGGGTTAAGTTAAGTATCAAAGGTGGGTCAGATATGATAGTCGGATGCTTCTATAGACCACCTGCATCAGCAACCGTAGTAGTTGAGCGCCTCAGAGAGAACCTGCAGAACGTCGTGAAGAAGTTTCGTGATCATACTATTGTAATAGGGGGAGACTTCAATCTACCAGGTATAGAATGGGATAGTCACACAATCAGAACTGGAGCCAGGGACAGAGACTCTTGTGACATTATCCTGACTGCCTCGTCCGAGAATTACTTCGAGCAGATAGATAGAGAACCAACTCGTGAAGCTAACGTTTTAGACCTCATAGCAACAAATAGACCGGAACTTTTCGACTCCGTGAACGTAGAAGAGGGTATCAGTGATCATAAGTCAGTGGTTGCATCAATGACTACAAGTGTAATAAGAAATGCCAAGAAAGGAAGGAAAATATATTTGCTTAACAAGAGTGATAGGGCACAAATCGCAGAATATCTGAGTGACCACCATCAAACGTTCATTTCTGAGGAAGAGGATGTGGAACAAAAATGGAAAAAATTCAGGAACATCGTCCAGTACGCCTTAGATAAGTTCGTACCGACTAAGGTCCAAAGCGAGGGGAAAGATCCACCGTGGTATAACAATCATGTACGAAAGGTACTACGGAAACAAAGAAAGCATCATCATAGGTTTAAGAGTAGTCGAATCATAGCTGATAAGGAAAAGCTGAACGAAGCGAAAAAGAGCGTAAAGAGAGCAATGAGAGAAGCATTCAACGAATTCGAACATAAAACATTGGCAAACAATCTAAACAAGAACCCTAAAAAGTTTTGGTCATATGTAAAATCGGTAAGCGGATCTAAATCCCCTATTCAGTCACTCGTTGACCACGATGGCACCGAAACAGAGGACGACCGAAGAAAGGCAGAAATACTGAATTCAGTGTTCCGAAACTGTTTCACTGCGGAAAATCGTAACACGGTCCCTGGCTTCAGCCGTCGCACGGACGCCAAAATGGAAAATATTGAAATAAACGATATCGGAATTGAAAAACAACTGCTATCACTTAGTAGCGGAAAAGCATCCAGACCAGACGAGATACCCTTAAGATTCTACAGTGATTATGCTAAAGAACTTGCCCCCTTTCTATCAGCAATTTATCGTAGATCGCTGGAAGAACGTAAAGTACCTAGCGACTGGAAGAAAGCGCAGGTAGTTCCCATTTTCAAGAAGGGTCATAAATCAGATGCGAATAATTATAGGCCTATTTCGCTTACGTCAATCTGTTGTAGAATAATGGAACATGTTTTGTGTTCTCGTATTATGACGTTCTTAGATAATACAAATCTCCTTCATCATAACCAACATGGATTCCGCAAACAGAGATCATGTGAAACTCAGCTCGCCCTATTTGCCCAAGAAATTCACAGTGCCGTAGACACTGGCGAGCAGATTGATGCCGTATTCCTGGACTTCAGGAAGGCATTTGATACGGTTCCGCACTTACGTTTAGTGAAAAAAATACGAGCTTACGGAATATCGGACCAAGTTTTTGATTGGATTCAGGATTTCCTAGAAGAAAGAACACAACATGTCATTCTTAACGGTTCAAAATCTGCAGATGTAGAGGTAATTTCGGGAGTACCGCAGGGAAGCGTGATAGGACCTTTATTGTTTACAATATACATAAATGACTTAGTTGACAACATCGGTAGCTCCGTGAGGCTATTTGCAGATGACACGGTTGTCTACAAGAAAGTAGCAACATCAGAAGACTCGTACATACTCCAGGAGGACCTGCAGAGGATTAATGCATGGTGCGACAGCTGGCAGCTTTCCCTAAACGTAGATAAATGTAATATAATGCGCATACATAGGGGCAGAAATCCATTCCAGTACGATTATGCCACAGGTGGTAAATCATTGGAAGCGGTAACGACCGTAAAATACTTAGGAGTTACTATCCGGAGCGATCTGAAGTGGAATGATCACATAAAACAAATAGTGGGAAAAGCAGGCGCCAGGTTGAGATTCATAGGAAGAATTCTAAGAAAATGTTACTCATCGACGAAAGAAGTAGCTTACAAAACGCTTGTTCGTCCGATTCTTGAGTATTGCTCATCAGTATGGGACCCTTACCAGGTTGGATTAATAGAAGAGATAGACATGATCCAGCGAAAAGCAGCGCGATTCGTCATGGGGACATTTAGTCAGCGCGAGAGCGTTACGGAGATGCTGAACAAGCTCCAGTGGCGGACACTTCAAGAAAGGCGTTACGCAATACGGAGAGGTTTATTATCGAAATTACGAGAGAGCACATTCCGGGAAGAGATGGGCAACATATTACTACCGCCCACATATATCTCGCGTAATGATCACAACGAAAAGATCCGAGAAATTAGAGCAAATACGGAGACTTACAAGCAGTCGTTCTTCCCACGCACAATTCGTGAATGGAACAGGGAAGGGGGGATCAGATAGTGGTACAATAAGTACCCTCCGCCACACACCGTAAGGTGGCTCGCAGAGTATAGATGTAGATGTAGATGTAGATTAGCAAAATGAGCTTCAAAAACAAACAAATGAAAGTGAAAGTTGAGTAGTGTTGATCAGAGTATCATGCAGAACTCACAGAATACACAAACCTGGAAGGACACCAGTTCACTATCGTGTACTACATGCAATAACAGACAAGTGTGTTTATTGCTTAATTAAGTAATGCTTGGGACACTGTTACAGTTCTTTTATAGTATTAAAGCAGTTCATTATTCTGGGAGATGTAACGTTTTGGTGGTATTTAAAAGTGATACGTCTACTTACTGATAGTGTCGCGGAGACCAGAAGCAGTGGTAAGATTTTGGCAGATTCCATGTTCTTGTCAACTGCAACACAATAAAATCATAAAATTTAATTGTTAAGTTGCTACCTATTTCCTTTCAAACAAAGTAAAATGTGTTTTGTTTTGCAGGCCTACATATGTCTTTGATTGATTGATTGATTTTTTTATTGGTCCAGTTTTATTAGACATCTCTGTAAGTTTATCATATACTCTTTAAGGACAGGTCAGAATAAGGACACAGTAATACATAAAATCAGCAATAAAGTGGTTAAAAATAAAATTAGGCCCCCATTCTTACAATTGTTTAAGTAATATGCATTTTCAAATATTCAAAAATAATTTTATAGAATAAAAACAGAGCTTTATTATAAATGCCTCTAGTTTCATTTTATTGAATACACAGCAATTTCTGTTTCCTATGGTATGTTATTGTGAAGTATGATACTAATATTAATTAGCCCTTTAATAGGAGGTTGTTCTGGAATATTTCTGGTATATATCCGATTTACAAATTTGCAAAAATTTCATGATTTTAGGGCCATAAATAACTTGCATTCTAAAAGTATTTATGCTATGAGTTGAATGTCCCCAGAAAATTATCCTATAATGGAGCAATGAGTAGAACTGTGCACAGTATGCTTCTAGTACAGTTTTTTCTTGTTGTAGTCATCAGTATTCTTAGACCATAGAATAAGGGTGAGGAGAGCTTCTTTGATAAGTTATTTACATGCATATCCCATTTTAAGTCCTCTTAATCTACATACGAAAAAATTTTCTAGAGGATCTTTTTTAATCTCACTCGAACTTACTTAGATGGTGGAAATAAGTGAAAGCTGGCACACACAAGTTTTTTTCAGTTTTTATAATGGGTTTGTTGATGCCTTCTGCTTGCAATTTTCAGCTATTAACACTACAAGTAATGCGTGTGCTTCTTACACTTTGTCTTTCTAATTTTTCAAGCAAGGTTTTATGGTTTAGGACATCGAAGGCTTTTGAAAAATCTAGGAAAATACCTGCAGATAATTATGTTGATCAAAAGATTTTATAGCACGTTAAAAGAATTCAAAAATTGTTGTTTGTATAGATTTGATCTTTCCATACCCATGACATTGTATGATGAGAGGTGAATATTTATTTATGAAATTGATGAGTCTTTGATAAAAATGTTTTTCCACAATTTTTGAAATGAGACTTTATCGTGACACAGGTCAATAGATTGTATTGTATCAGAAAAACCTTTTTAGCAGTGGTAAAACTTTTGCTATTTACAGAACATCAGAAAAGACATCTGTTTCTACAGAAAAGCTGAACATTTTTGCAAATGGCATTTTTATGCAATAAGCCCAAGTATTTAACATGAAGTCAGGTACTTCATCATGGCCACTACACATTTATAACTTAATGATTCAATTTTACTTATAATTTCATGGAAATTTGTTTTATGAACATGCATAGAGGCATCCTGTCCACAGTTCATTTTTGCTGCTTCTTGATCACTGAGTCCTGCGTATGATTGCCAGCTGGCTTTTGAGATTTTCTTTGCTTGGGGACTAGGTGTTTGTGTTGTCCTAATCATCTTGTCTCATCTTCGCCACAAAATTGTGGAAGCTGTTAAAATGATTCCAAATAGACAGAGTTGCATCAGGCAAACAACCCCAGAAGAGGTCTCCCACCCATCAATGCCGCACAACCATTTTTTCATAGAGGTATCTGAGATCACCAGTTTACTGGAGAAACAGGGTCTGGTCCTATATGTTTACTTGAATGAGATCTTCAGCTAGCAATGTGAAGAATTCATTGAAGTTTTTCACAATTGAATTTGAGTCTGTTGCTTTTGAGCTCTCTAGTGTAAATGGTACATTCTTTCTTTTTGGTACCGAGGTACAGGTTTCTTTCTTTATAACTCTTAATACGGATCTCATTTTCTTTGATGAGTTTCTTATCAAATTGTTAATCTATGTAATTTTAGCCCGTTTAACATAAGATTCTTTTGTAGGCTTTAGAATAATCCGCAAATTCCTTGGGTAAATTTACATTTTTTTACAACAATGTTGCAGAAATGTTTCTTTCACTAGAAATTTTTATGTTTTTAGTTAGACATTGCTTACTGTTAGGATATAATGTTTTTATTTATGTAGGAAATGCTACATTAAAATGGTACAGAAAGATGTCCTGAAAACTATGCTGTCAACATTGTTATGAATATAAATGCTTTGCCAATCTTTCTTATTCATAGAGGCATCCAAGATCACCATCTTACTGGAAAAACAGATGACTGGTCCTATATGTTTACCTGAATGAGATCTTCAATTAGTGAAGTGAAGAATTCATTGAATTCATCAAGTTACCTTCCATTAGGAATGTGGAATGCACTCAACAACTGTGATATGACTTAGCAATCGGTTGTGCTTTCCTTTCAGGCTTTATTAAAGCAAATCTAGATTGCAGATAGCGCCTAGCCATTATTGATGCACTATTTCATAGTCTCAATACATGTCCTAGTATGTCAGTCTAGAACATATGAGGACACGTATTGAGACTACGAAATAGTGCATTGATAATGGCTAGGCACTAGCTGAAATTTAGATTTGCTTTCATAAAGCCTAAAAGTAAAGGACAACTGATTGCTGTGCTCCATAACATGAAATTCGTTTAATTTTTTCACAAGCGAATTTGAGTCTGTGCCTTTTGAGCTCTCTAGTTTAAATCACACATCCTTTCTTTCTGGTACTGAGCTACTCTCAACATTGATCTCATTTTGTTTGATGAGTGTCTTATCAAATTATTATTCCACATAATTTTACCTATTTGAGTACCCTAACACAGATTGTTTTGCAGGCTTTATAGAATACTCTGCAAATTCCTTAGGTAAATTTATATTTTTTACAACAATGGTGCATAAGTCTGTTTCTCCCACTGGAAATGTTTATGTTTTTAGTTAGCTACTGCTTATGTCATTAGGTTTAACATTTTTAATTATGTAGGAAATGCTACATTAAAGTAGTACAGATGTTCTGAAAAATATGCTGTCAACATTGTTATGAACATAAATGTTTTGCCAATCTTCTCAACAAAAAATTTTGTTGTTGTGCCTAGGGAAAGTTCTTTTTTTATTACTATTTTGCATCACCATATATAGTAGCTCTGTCAAGCTCAATAATCTACTTCTGAATTTGCAGCCAGTGTCTTCAAATGATTCTAACTCTCTCATCTCTTCAAACAGATGTGATGAAGTTTTCTGCAACAAAATGAGCCTGTCCTTTTCTCCTGACAAATAATGCTTTTTTCTTCCTACAACAATGTCCTACCCATTGTACATTCATTAACCTCTTTTAGTAAAATAATGAACTCAGTCTTAATATTCCAGTCTCCTCAGAAAATTTAGTTCTGCCTGCCTCTCAGGATATAAAGTATGAAGTATTTTGGTTTCCCAGACTCAATTCATAAGTATTTCCATTTTCATGTAGTTTTCTCCCATGATAATCATATTTTGCCTCAACACAACATTCTCCACTTTTTGCTACAGATAGAGATGAATGGGAAAATTAATTCCATGTGTCAATTATGCTGACTTTCTTGTTATCTTTTCAAGTTGTTTCTAACAGATCTCTGACCTAGGTGTCTGCTTCAAATTTAGTTTGAAGTGAAGCCCATTCATTTGCAATTTTGGCACAAAAACTGATGGGGAGTTCATTGTGCCTTAGCACTTGTTTGAGTTTTGGTGGTTCTTGTTGTTTTTCACTATGCCTAAGGTTTGTTGCTATATAATACACCTTTCCAATGATACAGACGCTGAAAGGTGGTACCGTAACAGTGCTTGATTTTTCACAGTGCCACTCCATTCGAATATTTGTATTGTGGACATTTATTAATTCATTCATTAAAGCTTTGGCTGACTTATAAGGAAAGCTTGGGGCATATAAAAACAGAACTATTACGTTTTTCCTATTATCCAGTAATATTCATTCCAATACAAAACTGTATTGACAGTTACGACCCAAAGTGCCAAGAGTCACATTTTCATGCAGAAGATATTATCTGGGTTTTCTATGATCTGATTAGTAAGTATTTTCATAGAAAGAATGCCTTAACATACTAAATCCTACTACTTTCCCAATTCCAAACCATAAACATTACATAAAATCGAAATATAATAAAACGTATTTCCACATCTACTTACAATAAAATTTTGTCATTTAAACTTCCAATAATTGTTTAAATCAATAAAATATGTGATCGAAAGACAAAAGAACTATTCATTGTGTTAGAGAACTGGGAGGTGAGGAGCCATATCTTTACTTCAGTATTGCATGTAGCTGGCTAGCCCCAAGCAGGAATTTTTGACCAAGTTCTCTTAGTTCAGAAAATATACTAACATATGCATTTGTAACTTATTCTTCTCAGCATTAACTCCCTCTGGTATGAGGACCGCTGTACTCAAGATTTGGTAAACACATTTTATTAAACTTTACAGACAAATGCCCTTACTGTTGCTACTTGATGTAACATGTGAAGTGAGAAGTTGTACCCCCCATCTGTCTGTGGGGGGGGTGGGGGGGGGGTGGGGAGGGGAATTCTGCATGTCATATTTTATGAAGCAGAAATTCGGGACCAGCTCAGCATTTACCTAAATGAGCATGGGAAACCACCTAAAAACAACCCTCAGTGTGGCCAGTGCACCAGCCACTGTCATTCACCACCCAGATACAATCAATCCCGGGCTGGCTTACATTCTGATCTCGCAAGATAGAAAGCTGTGTGTTATGTTAGAAGATTATCTGAGCAAATCTGTCTCAGCACTGTTATTTTTTTTTAGTTGTTGTGATTATGCAATTAATGGCATAAATGCATACAACTGCAAACACATGATACTACTAGAAGAAAGGTATAGCAAATTTGGGATCTAAAATGCATACCTGAAGAGCAATGGGCACTTCATCTTTGATAGTGTAAAACAAACCTCTTCCACTGCAAGCCTCTTGTTTTCTATATTTTGGGAATACATAGTATGGACCAAGGCAAGAATAAAATATCTAAAAAATATGGGCTCTAATATCCACACCTTAAGAGCTATGTGAAACCCATCCCCTCTACTGAACAAGAGCGCATAGATCTTAAGGTATGCATTCTAGGACCCATGCTTATTGGATTTTTTTCCTGTTTTGGTGGTCACTAATACCTCTCAAAATATGGAAAGTATGGAAAGCAAAGAGTTTGCAGTAATAGAGATTTATTTCACAGTATTTAAGATGAAGAAGTGGCCACAACTATTCAGGTATGCGTTCTGGAGCATATGTTTACTAGACCTTTTCATTTCTAGTAGCGTGTACTTCCAACAGTATGCGTTTAGGCCACTGATTATAATACACCCTCCATAGTTCACACCTGCTGCAAGCCAAGCATCTTCTTTCTCTTCACTAAGTTCGCAACTGCAGTATGTCTATGGGGCACAAAACGTCCACACAGCGTATGGGGAAGGTGACTTTTTGTATGGTACAAAATCTGATTTACTGAAATGTATCAAGTAAATTAGCAGTCAGTGACAGTGCGATATTAGTGTTTACCCAGTTAAATTACTTCAAATATGTCGACGTTATAAACTATTTACGGGTACAAACAGAATCGTTCTGACTATCGTTAAATACGTCATGAAATATTAGCTGAATGACTTTGGAAAACGGAAGACTTAAACGATACCAACTATCCTAGTCTAAGCTAGAATACGGAAATTTTTTTCGTATAGAACATTTTGATACGCGCAGTAACTAGGATCTATGGATGATGCAACAGCAAACCCCGCCTTGCGGCGTGGGATTTCCTAATCCAGTATGGCGTGATTTCCCATCACATTGGCACTGAAGTTTACGACCTAAAAATCTCTGCGTCGTCTTGCACGGAACTAGTGACATGACTCACTATAGCGGGGAAACCCACTGTATTTAAGTCAAGGTCATAAAGTTCAATGGCTTCGCGTGGGATCCTGTACGCACTTCCTACGCTGTTGCCACAGTTGAGACATTAGACGTTCTCTTCTAACACCTTTTCAAGTGCTCGGTTATCCCGAAAACTCCATGCGGCGTGTCAATTTGCGGTTATGACTTTCGGACAAGGTTTGATCTACCATCAACCACGTCTTGAAAGAATAATCTACAGCTTACATTTCAGTTCCAAAAAAATGCTTTGGTTTCATAAGCAATTTGTTGGTTTCCTTAAGCTGTGGTGAATATTTGTTCTAAATAACAATAATCAATATCGAGGAGTAGACATCTTATATTAGAACTGAACACACAGAACATCAGTACAGATTTGTACAGGAATTGTTTCCCAATGTACACAATACGAATGGAGTGTAGCCATTGTCACTTTGGTTAAGCCCCTGGCCAAGTAGTAAGTGCAAATTTCTCTTAAATTTTTTCATACAATTACGGATAAATAGGTACTAGACAACCAGTTAACGCGCATTGTCATTAAAAGTTGCCGTTCCCTGACATCAGAAATTTTTGAAGCAGTTCGCAGGAGCGAATTTTTTGGTTGTTATTTGGTATTCACTAAGAGGTTCTGCGACACATTTTGGTTTTATAAGAAATAATTGGTTTTAGTGATTTTTCGCCTCTAAAATATTTGCTGAGTGTCTTATGCACACTTTCCCTCGGACCTTAACAGTCTCAATCATACAATACCTTGAAATTTATTGCAGATTATCTATGATCGCAAAAGCAAGTAAAAGGCTTTCTCGATTACTTGACTTGAAATATGGTCTTATTTATATTAGACTCCGCGGGAGGGGGCTTATCTAGTCAGACTAAACTCTCAGAACGGTTCTCATACATTCCGTACGGTAAACTAAAAATGGGGTGCTTCTGGAATGATGTAAATCATAATTTCAAAAGCATTTCTTCATCATTGCAAAAGCATTTCTTTAGTTTGGAGCAATCTTACCCAGTTGTTTCACACGCAGCACGGTATCAGAAAACCATGTAATTTCAACTGGAGAATTTTTCTACAGCTTTGCATTTTTGCCACGCTAATTTTATGCGGCGGAATTAGTGACAACATCTTTCAACTTAAACACCACTTCAGCACCGGTATTTGCAAACTAGCTATTCATGGAAGGTCGAAGAATTAAAAAAAGGGCCTTTTAGGCTTCTTGGAAAAACAGGAGGCGGTTGCTGAGATGAAGTTCAGTGTCAAGTCCTCATAAATGACTTGGTGAGGCACTACCGTATCCAAGCTCACATGCGAGTTCGAAACGAAAACCGGGATGTTCGTGTCGACAGGGACGATTTCGTTATTTACAGCTACAGTCACTTTCATGTTGTTGTTGTTGTTATTGTTGTGGTCTTCAGTCCTGAGACAGGTTTGATACAGCTCTCCATGCTAGTCTATCCTGTACAAGCTGCTTTATCTCCCAGTACCTACTGCCATCTACATCCTTCTGAATCTGCTTAGTGTATTCATCTCTTGGTCTCCCTCTACGATTTTTACCCTCCACGCTGCCCTCCAATACTAAATTGGTGATCCCTTGATGCCTCAGAACATGTCCTACCAACCGGTCCCTTCTTCTTGTCAAGTTGTGCCACAAACTCCTCTTCTCCCCAATTCTATTCAGTACCTCCTCATTAGTTATGTGATCTACCCATCTAATCTTCAGCATTCTTCTGTAGCACCACATTTCGAAAGCTTCTATTCTCTTCTTGTCCAAAATATTTATCATCCATGTTTCACTTCCATACATGGCTACATTCCATACAAATACTTTCAGAAACGACTTCCTGACACTTCAATCCATACTCGACGTTAACGAACTTCTCTTCTTCAGAAACACTTTCCTTGCTACTGCCAGTCTACATTTTATATCCCCTCTACTTCGACCATCATCAGTTATTTTGCTCCCCAAATAGAAAAACTACTTTACTACTACAAGTGTCTCATTTCCTAATCTAATTCCCTCAGCATCAACCGAGTTAACTCGACTACATTCCATTATCCTCGTTCTGCTTTTGTTGATGTTCATCTTATATCCTCCTTTCAAGACACTGTCCATTGCGTTCAACTGCTCTTCCAAGTCCTTTGCTGTCTCTGATAGAATTACAAAGTCATCGGTGAACCTCCAAGTTTTTATTTCTTCGACATGGATTTTTTCTTTTGTTTCCTTTACTGCTTGCTCAATATACAGATTAAATAACACCGGGGATAGGCTACAACCATGTCTCACTCCCTTCCCAACCACTGCTTCCCTTCCGTGTCCCTCGACTCTTATAACTGCCATCTGGTTTCTGTACAAATTGTAAATTTAACGATTGCGAAATTAAGGGCAGTCACTTTGGCTCTATGATAATAATTATGCGTGGCTAATTTCTACGAATTCAATTGCGACTAAAAGAGCTTTCTTAGTTGCTTTCAAAAAACAAAATCCAGCGTCGGTTACAGAGCAAAGCCTTTCTCTGTTACCAAGAGAAGAAAAAATTCATACATAATGGACCCACTGGCCTCCGCTGAGTTTTACCGAGATAGGTTGCACAGTGGTTTTAGACACTACACGCATTCAGATGGAACGTGTTTCAAATCACGGTACGGCCATTCGGAACTGATATTTCCGTGGCTTCTGCAAGTTTACGAAGGCGAATGCCGCGACGGAAAGGATTAAATGGAAATTTCATGTTTTCTAGCACATCCTAGCACTGCCTTAACAACCTCGTCGCCGTCGTCGTGATATTATACCCTATTCTTTCTACCGTAAGACTTTTACCGGTGCAGAGGATACTTCGAGTTCGTACAGGAAATTAAAAGCTGTTGTCGCACCAATGATATGTCAGCTGTCGCAGGGGCAGGGGTCATGGAAGAGGAAAGTGCCTTGCGCTCATGAGCATTGCGAGTGGAAGTCCTAGAGGCAAACATCATCATCTTATTTTTACTAGTAGCTGTGTGGTACGAGGTTGAATGTTGGTAGCTCCGGCAGTAGCGTATGCGACAGCTGACTGTCAGTAACGTTATGCCGCTGCCGCTTCTAGCGCTAGTGTAAAGCCACACGCTTGTGGGTATACTCTCAGCATTTAACCAATACCCCTAACGCACAACTGATAGAAATATAGACAAATTTCTCAGCCATTCCTTTTAAGATACGAGAAATCTTTACAAAGTTACGATTTCGCGAGTTACTTCACAGAGTAATTTTTTACATATGATATGACAAGCACGTTTTGTTCGTTGCATACCTTTCCAGATGCTAATTTCAAGGTAAGACAGAAGTCTTTAGAGAACAGTGTAGAAGATAAATGTGGTCGTAATTTAGAAACAAGAATTATGGCACAGGTGATGAATCACTTTTCAGAATAATTTTAACTCCCTAAACATGAAAAAATGTGATTAAGCACGTCTTATATAACTTTGTGGTAATCCTAGCCATCAAAATTGCAACATCATGCCTGGATATGCAAATGATTAGCTTTTCAGCACAATCTCACAAAATTGGCAAGAGTAACATCATATAAATTATCGAGACTGCGATTTACCGTTCCGTGATACTGCTGGTATATTGAATATGGAATCACCGGGTTCTGGAGGACCATACTTAATGGCATGAAGGCTCTCTCGATGCTCTCACGCGATTAGCTCAAGAGTGGACAGACGTTTGCTCGACCGTGCAGTGTCCGTACAGCGACATCGCTTACTTCAGGAGGGAAACAGGCTTGTTTGCACCAAGACGGTGGACAACATCTATTTGTGAGCAACACCGACCGACAGCCGACCATTTGTCTGTAGAAGTTCCGAGGAGAAAGAAAGTTGCCATTGATCGCATTCTCTTCGTCATATTGTTGCTGCCATAGGGGCAGTTTTGTGCTGCAAATTTTTGCACCTTGCACACCCTCATACTGACCAAAAATTTAATAATGCTTATTTCCTACTATATTGTATACGCACAATAAGCAAACATTTCGTTATTTGCTATCCTTCCTGGTGCAGCAATCTCAACTTGAAGCAGTATTCTTGAACCAGTATACACAATATAAATGCACAAATTTGCACCTAAAAACCCAGCTGTGTTGTCTCTTTCCAATACACAAATATCACAACGTTCAGAAATAAGAGGAATGATCTGCGCACCAGAAAAGTTCACATGCATGAGCTTCCAGTCTCTTTAATCATTTATTTTTTATGTGTAAGTGAATGTATGAGACTAATGTGATCACGAGATGGCTGCAATAAAGATGTCGCTGTAGTTACTGTAATAGCCATAGCAAACAATAAGGCAAAAGAAATAACACACTGTGTTCGAAAAGAAATCCGTGGACCAATATCAGCTCTCACGGCTCAACAAACTGTTTTTCCAACATTGCGAGGAGGTACTTGAATTTAGTCTTCGTCTCGTCTACTGTAGGCCCAACACAACGAAACCTTGAAATGTGATACTATATTCGATTCATTTAATCAATTCATATAAATTAAGGTTTTTGTGAGTGAAACCACCCACCGTTAATCACTGTTTTTTGTGCGTCTGGTGCTACCTTCAACCCTCCCTTTGTGCACTACTATAGTGGCGTTCTCGATTTTTCGAATATTATTCAAACTTCTATAATACAATTTGGAAACAGCACATATCGCATTGATCCGCTCTCGCCTTACCCAACAATTGGTGCAAAGTACTACAGACAGAAAAAGTTATAAGCAATTTGTTCTACTTGAGTGAACTGCCAATTAAGTCCCTATACTCATATATGATTTAAAAACCAGTTATTGCCTCAACGGTTGTGCAAGGTAGTTGCTTAATGTCATGATTATTTCTTATCAGCCACATTAGGAGCATAACCACTTTTCCTCCGTGCAAAGCGAAATATTATCACATGAGCCCGGATTTCCATGCAAATGCGTGTTTGCCATTTGGGGAATAAATGCATATTTCGAAGATTTCATTTTAGATGTTTACAACGCATATTATATCATTTTGTGGCATCAGTGCATATATTGCAATATCTTCCATGAGATCACCTTTTACTGAGGTTTTTTATATGTAATTGCCAAAAGTGCATAACATGAATAATTTTGTTACAGTCTGTAAACTTCATAGCGCACTCAATAAAGCAATGCTCCGATCAATATACAGTACTTCGTGCCAACAGAATTACTAAATTCCTATTGTTGTTAGGCGATGCTATCCCCGTATAGGATGAAGGCTGGGGCAGAAAATAATTTATCATAGCCTGAGGCACGTTACATATTAACTCCTGCTCTACATCGTGTAGCTGAAATAGGGACGCTGATATCCTCTACAAACAAGGTAAATGGACGCACAAAGTACAAAGATTTGATAACTCTGTTACGATTAGTTGTCATGCATCTTTTTTACCTAACGTATTCTATAAAGGAAATGTCCGTGCTGCCAAATTCAGAGATATACTGCCAGATTTATTTTAGCCAGATATTGTACCTGGACAAATGCTGCCATCTTCTACTGTAGTAATTTTGATGAAGTTAAATCGGCAAAAGACTGCAAATTACCGTAGTATTATAGACGTTATCATCTGTTTGCTTCGTTCTATGGAAAAGCCTCAAGTTACCGCTCACTAGCTCTTTTTTCCGGTTTTGGGTTGTAGACACTTTCTAAGCCACTAATGTAGATTGCGGAAGTGGCATTTAGGAAAACAGACTGAAAAAAAACCACATTTGTATCAAATCAAATTTTGCGCATTTGTCTGCGGCAGTAACAGCGTAGGAACCACAGGTAACAGATGGAATCTGGCAATTATTGAAGAGGCGAAAAATCTTTGCAATCATCCTTATTTCTAGTGGTGGGTGTTGCAGCCATGATTGCAGCAAAAAATAAGATAAATAAAATTATCTGATGAAATCCTGATTTTGAGCTTATTAAGTTGACAAAAATATTTTTTAGCGAAAATATAAAAAGACTTTATCTGATTTTTCCAACATTTCTTCAGTTAAATATGCACCTTTCATGTCTTGTGATGTAGAAAGGTCTTTTTCATGTACAAAAATTTTTGTCTAATAAAATTGTTTGTTGTGTGCTGTTGTAGAATGAAATAGAAGTAATTACAGAAATGAATTTTGATACCGCTTATTTAAATTGTTCTTGTATATCACTGTGTATATTTAAATATATGACACTGCCTGAATGCATGCAGGTTTTTCGATTTGGTAGTGATGAAAATCCGGGCTCTAATTATCACAATGATAGTGATAGTCAACTTTTGGGGAAACTGTGCAAATTGTATTACGGGATCGACATCTTTTGATTCAATAGTTCTTTCTCTATCGAAAAAGAAAGAAACAAACCATTTAAAATCAAACAGAATCGTGTATGCGTGCATTCTCAGTTTTTCCCCGATGAGGCAAAACAACCCAGACTATCAACAACAATGGAAGAATGTAGAAAAAAAGTCCTTTCACGGACTTGTAATGAACTAGCAAATGACACAATTTTTTTTAAAGTTCTGCCTGTTAATACACATAGCACACTGCATTTACAGAACGAGACACAAAAATAACAACTGTCTAGCCTGATAGAGATTATCTGCGGTTAGTTACAGAAGGGAAACGGCTTCACCCGGAAACCACCTGATAGATGATTCGCGGAAAGAAAGGAAACTGGGTAAACAAGATTAGGTTTTGTGTACGCTAAGCGTTTTCATGAAGAAGTACCAGCTACAATTGGACAAAGATGTGAAGGAAATGGAATCATCCTAGCATTCGCCATAATTGAATTAGAAAACTACTAAGTCTAAACGATTGAACGGGGAATCTGCACAGCGCTTATCCCACACGTGAATCTAGTGTCTTTCCGCCAAGTCGTTCGGTTTCGAGAAAACAGCTACATATGACTTAAAACTGATATAATGAGCATAGAGCAATACAAAGTTCACCGAACAGTAAAAGAGACCACCTTCAAACATTGCGAAAAAAGGTGTTGGCATCTTTAATATCCGAGTCCCAAATTCTTCACTGCAAATTAACTGTACATTCGTACAGCAATATAGTTACAAGAATCTTGATTAGCAATGCATGCATGTCCAAATCCAAGCAATGAGGCAAAAGATTATTTCGTATATAGTGAAAAACCATGTTGATCATAATTTTACAAAATCTACGTACCGTTTACAAAAGTTCTCTCCATCGAAACAAGTAACATAAAATGACAAGATGAGGCTTCCAACTTCTGAATTTCGTAGACGCAAACCTCATCACTACATTTATTCCCAGAAGAGGTATATGTGTATGTTAAGCAAATGATTTTGAATTCATGTACGTGTTGTCTTATTAACAAACAGATGCGGCGGCAAACACTGTGCGGGAACAGTATTACATATAACACATTCACAACACAAATGTATTACATCAGCTTACCTAATTTCTGATGCAACGCGTAAGAATATGCACTTCCCGTCACTACGGTAGCACTACACTACCACTTCTGCAGAAGCCAATCGGCGCTATGCTCAAGCGACGGACCGCCGGGCAAGTCTGAGCCTGTCGTAGCCATGGTTGCTAGTACGCCAAATGGTCGAGACATAATGGACGCTACAGCTGCGTAACTGCAACCCTGTTAACTTTCCACTTTGAGGCCAAAAGACGCATTGAAATAAATTTAATTAATTACAGAGATATAAATACAAAAACTTTTTCGTGTGGATTTTTCTTAAGTTAAAGTGGCTAGTGCTGCGCTCTCTGAGAACCCGTGTGGGATAACCCTACGTGGAGCTGCGTCACCTCCCTATCCACATTGGAATTGGAGAATGCAGAAGAACAATTGGCTTTTGCTGAATACTATTTTAAATATATTTATATTCGAGTGCAGAAATTCTTTCATGAGACATTCCAGTCGAAGTTAAAAAATAGTTTTGCAGGTTAATATGCACTGTAATCTGAACTTGGAGTGTGACGAGTAAGTTCCACGTTTTCTAAAAGAGACAATCTTCGTGGATAAGAAATATAAACATTTCTTCTGAATAAATGTTGCTAGTGCGACAGAGCTTCCTTGCAATGTAATAAATCACAAGGTCCGTCAGGACCATTATTTGCAACCACAGTCCTGGCTACTCTCAAAAAATGGCTTACTAAGAAGCACATAAACAGTTTTTGTTATGTCTTATTATTCTTACGATTTATGAAAAAATGGTGAGGTAACATATTCTACTAAACGTCAACCGTATAGGTACAGTAGTAGAGCTTCTAGATTCAGTTCTTGTTGTCGCTTTCTTTCGTCTGAAATGTGAAACATAAAATCTTGTTCAAAGTTCTTTTTACAAATAATATGTCTTATGCTAAAACAACACATCTAGATTTTTTTGTCCGAGTTGCGTCACCTATTTGCATCATTAAAGACCTGAACAACAATATCTACAGTTATGTAGTAGTTTTCAAAATTCTGCTCACTGTGTAATTTTGAGTTACGAATAGTTTTGGTTGTACATTTTGCTGTATTTCGAAGTTTGAAGCAAATACTAGGCTCTACAACTAACATTGGCTACATTCTTCGGAAAATACTGCGAACACCTCGTTTCGTCTTTTCTCGTGTCCACAGGGCAATTACAACTGTGGTATGACGCCCGCGACGGAACTACTTTCCCGCCAAAAGCTATTCAGTCTACAACACCCACTCACGAAGCGACTTCGGCTTCAACCCAATTCAGCGCAACTAAGCGCCAAACAGCGAAATCAAGGACGCTTGGAAATGGCAACGCACACAAGGGCAAACAAATGAAAGGATAAAATCTGTGCAACTGCGTTCAGTGAGTAATAGCGGGGCACCGCACGAGAAAAAATTGTGTGTGTCTTCAGGCCATACTAACCAGCCAAAAGCATCATACGCTTCGCTCCAGGCTTGAATTCCTAGTTACACAATCCCACTGGAAACCGACTTGCTGGAATACTACAGTGTCTTTATTCTTAATCTGGGAAACTGTAATCAGGTGGAAGCACAACGGACCAAAGACTCTGCCTCATGAAGAAAACTAAACACATACGGAAATTTAAAATCAACATCACCCTAACACTTGATCAGTGAGCCTCTCTACAGAACATCTGATTGCCTAAGTCAGCTGTGCCTCAGCGACCACTGCGGGAATTTGAAAACAATCAAGATATAAAACAGCAATCCCGCGAAGTAAAACTGAGAGGTCATAATCATCCACAGTTTCCACTTTCATGACTTCTGCCACACCACTTAAAACCATCCTGTCCAATCAACTAACACCCTAAAATTCCTCAAACAACTCTTAGCAGTCAGCTAATGTGGGTCATCACGTATTTAGTATACTACGTGAAGCTCACAACAGGCACCATGAACTGCTCCTCATCTTTCATATCCATATACCTGACACACAGTGCCGTGATTCATTTTGACAGATGGACTAGGGTGGGAATGGGAGTTGTGTCGGGTATGGTGGGCAGAGGATGAGAGAGTTGAGAGCAGAAAGAGGGGTTGGGACTGGGAAGCTAGAGGCACAGAGGGAGGCAGCAAAAACCTGGTTTCCTGGCTGGTAATGTGGGAGAGAGGGGTGGCAGGTGTATGGGCTAGGCATGTGATATATGGGTACCATAGCCAGTGAGATGCAGTGCACAATGAAGATGATGTGGAGGCATGGATTAGGAAGGGGTGACACGATAGAGGCAAGGGAAACTGTTGAGTAGAGCATGTGGGGACACTGATTACCAGAGACTGAGAACAGGAAGGTTATGTGAGCAAAGGATGTGTTGAAAGGATAACTCCCATCAATGTAGATTAGGTTAGATTTCTTTCATTCCAACTGATCCGTAGTGAGGAGATCCTCCAGGATGTAGAACATGTCAGAAAAACAACAATACATGACAAATATTTACAACTAAAACAAATAAGCTAATGTACCATTCCACAGGTTCCAAGTGGAATGATCGTCATTTTTTAATGAACACTATATGAAAGAGTCATTTTACAAATACTAATGCACTGAATTTAAAATAAAAAAGTTTTTATTTATTTATAAGGTAATCAACATGTAATACAACTACTATAAAACTTATTTACAATGAACACATTACTGCACTGAAATTGTTGCTTCTACTGAGAAATTCATCAATGGATTAGGAGTTGGCCACCAATAAATCTTTTAGGCTTCTCTTAAACTGAATTTCATTGGTTGTTAAGCTTTTTATGGCTGCTGGCAAGTTCTTGAAAATCTGTGTTCCTGAATAATACACACCTTTTTGTACAAGACTAAGTGACTTTAAATCCTTGTGAAGATTATTCTTATTTCTAGTATTGATTCCATGAATTGAGCTGTTGGTTTGAAAAAGTGATATTTTTAATGACAAATTTCATTAAGGAGTAAATATATTGGGAAGCAGTAGTTAGCATCCCTAGTTCCCTAAATAGGCTTCTGAAGGATGTTCTTGAGTTTACACCACATATAACTCAGTAATATAATATATAACAGAAAACTCTATTATTATATAAGTGCTTGTCTGCTGTTCATTGTCTTCCCCAAGCAATGAGTAGCATTCTACTTTAATATGCATATCTTTATTTCATCCCAAATTTTCCACCGATTGTTTTAAAAAGTGTAAGACTGATATGTGCCACCAAGTGATTTTTTATGTTGCGGAGGAGGGGGGGGGGGGGGGGGGAGTTAAAAAAATTAAAAAAATCTGTTCATGGAGAAATGTGATTTACATGTATTAGGTAATTACTTTTATTCCTTCTAAACACAGTTGCTAGGTGATTTGCCGCCTTAGGGGAGAACTGAAAAGTTACACCCCCTCTTTTTTACTAACATCAGTCTCCCCAATATCTCCCCCATTTTCCACTACATACAAAGAAGAATATAATAATTCCAATCCCAAAGAAAGCAGGTGTTGACAGATGTGAAAATTACCGAACTATCAGTTTAATATGTCACAGCTGCAAAATACTAACGCAAATTCTTTACAGACGAATGGAAAAACTGGTAGAAGCGGACCTCGGGGAAGATCAGTTTGGATTCCGTAGAAATGTTGGAACACGTGAGGCAATACTAACCTTACAACTTATCTTAGAAGAAAGATTAAGAAAAGGCAAACCTACGTTTCTAACATTTGTAGACTTAGAGAAAGCTTTTGACAATGTTAACTGGAATACTCTCTTTCAAATTCTGAAGGTGGCAGGGGTAAAATACAGGGAGCGAAAGGCTATTTACAAATTGTACAGAAACCAGATGGCAGTTATAAGAGTCGAGGGGCATGAAAGGGAAGCAGTGATTGGGAAAGGAGTGAGACAGGGTTGTAGCCTCTCCCCGATGTTATTCAATCTGTATATTGAGCAAGCAGTAAAGGAAACAAAAGAAAAATTCGTAGTAGGTATTAAAATTCATGGAGAAGAAGTAAAAACCTTGAGGTTCGCTGATGACATTGTAATTCTGTCAGAGACAGCAAAGGACTTGGAAGAGCTGTTGAACGGAATGGACAGTGTCTTGAAAGGAGGATATAAGATGAACATCAACAAAAGCAAAACGAGGATAATGGAATGTAGTCAAATTAAATTGGGTGATGCTGAGGGAATTAGATTAGGAAATGAGACACTTAAAGTTGTAAAGGAGTTTTGCTATTTAGGAAGTAAAGTAACTGATGATGGTCGAAGTAGAGAGGATACAAAATGTAGACTGGCAATGGCAAGGAAAGCGTTTCTGAAGAAGAAAAATTTGTTAACATTGAGTATAGATTTAAGTGTCAGGAAGTCGTTTCTGAAAGTATTTGTATGGAGTGTAGCCATGTATGGAAGTGAAACATGCACGATAACTAGTTTGGACAAGAAGAGAATAGAAGCTTTCGAAATGTGGTGCTACAGAAGAATGCTGAAGATAAGGTGAGTAGATCACGTAACTAATGAGGAGGTATTGAATAGGATTGGGGAGAAGAGGAGTTTGTGGCACAACGTGACTAGAAGAAGGGATCGGTTGGTAGGACATGTTTTGAGGCATCACGGGATCACAAATTTAGCATTGGACGGCAGCGTGGAGGGTAAAAATCGTAGAGGGAGACCAAGAGATGAATACACTAAGCAGATTCAGAAGGATGTAGGTTGCAGTAAGTACTGGGAGATGAAGAAGCTTGCACAGGATAGAGTAGCATCGAGAGCTGCATCAAACCAGTCTCAGGACTGAAGACCACAACAACAACAACACAAAGGCACAACTATGCAAACCTCAATACTTTTACTCATTAAACTAATGTGACCAGGTGTCCTCCTTTTCTGGAGACTCCTTAATTCAACTGATCTATGACAAATGATCTGCAGGGACAAAAACAGAAAGAGGGACTGAGGGAGGTATAGTATCAAGTCACAACATGATCGCGAGCAGGCACATTGCCCCACTCCAACTCTCATCATAGATGAATCAGTGTCATATTTGTTTCCATTTTGTACTCAGTAGTGGCTGCTTTAGTTTTGAGTTAGGTAGAGGCAATGTGTTTATTTTCTTCAAAGTAAATGAAGACTTATTAAGTAACTGTTTTGTACACTTTTGAAAACAATTTGGTGTTTTAATTGTTCCTCTTTTTCATTTGTTCTCCTCATTTGTCAATGTTTTCACTTTTTGTTCAATATTTTTTTTATCCTAATATTTTGCTGCCCTATGTGGCCACCTAGTCTTGCCTAGTGGTAGAAATGGCCCAGCATCTAAGGAAATTACAATGCAAAAAACAAGAGAAAGTTTACATCGAAACATTTAAAACTTCATCAGTTTTACTTACCTCTGAATGTTTCTGATAAGAATTTACTTGCATGAGTAGATTCCAGAAGCATTCATTATGAAACTGTCTGTCCTATCCTTGTAAGTTGCAAGATTATAACTTTTTGAGGTAAATATTTCTGAGAGACAAAGTTACTGAATATCTGTAGTGACAGTTGGAAAGAAAAAGGGGGATGGGAGAGGGATGGAGGGGGAACAGTTTTACCAAGGACATATAAAAAATAGGAAATTTAATTCTCTCTTAAAAATATTCTTACACCATTATGAGTCCAATTGTCCTTTTTTAATGGTCAATGGCAACTACAGTGGAGGCCAAGAGAAAGAGTTGCTAACATCTGGGATCATGGAGGATTATCTCTAAACAGTACTTAAAAATACTCTACAAATGGTATAGCAAAATTTTTCACTGTGTCTTCAAAAAGTAATACCAAGTATTGTGCACAAAAAAGATAAAGAAAATTCTGAGAGTAAAGGAAATGCAATTTGGAGCATAATCAGACACGAAACAAACAAACAAGCTTGGTAAGGAAAATAATATAAAACTTCCTGCTGACAGTAGTAGCAAGACGTAATGTTAAATCAAAATGATCAGGCACTAAAACCAAGGACTTCTTTCTAATAGTAGCTGAAAATACAAGGGAAAAGAACCAACTATCAAAATCAGATCCATTAGAATTACTTAAACAGATATTGTGTACTCCACCACCAAACAACAGATTTACTATATCAGTTGTAAAAGAGTACAAAAATCATTAAGTCACTGAACAGTAGTAGCTCCTCTGGCTATGATGGTACTTCAGCCAAAGTACTAAAATCTTTTGCCTCCACCCCTCTTCCCCTCTTTAGTTACCTTTGCAATCTTTTAATGAATTGAGTCCTGAAAGACTGTTGTATGTGGTAGTAACATTAATTTACAAAAGCGTCTCATTACAGACCCATCTTCTTCCTTCTCATGTTGTCAGGATTTTTGAGAATGTAACTTACAATAGTTATTGAACTGCCTTGTCTGACAATAAACTTTTAACAAAGCCCAGTTTGACTTTCATGGAGGTTTTTCTACAGAAAACAATATATGATCTAATGAATTCAGTTCCCATAGAACTAATAAGAAAAATTACTCTGTTGCCATTTTCTGTGACCTTACCAAGGCCTTTGGTTAAGTAGATCACAAACTCCTACTAGGGAAACTGAAATAATATGCTGTTAAAGGTAGTTCCATTGAGTGGATGGAGTTGTATCTTATCACCAAAAACCAAAAGGTCACTTTAACAAACAGCAAAACTCATCTTCTACTTTTAGTGTCTCATTTCCTAATATGATTCTCTCAACTTCCCCTGATATAATTCGATTACATTTCATCACACTTGATTTACTTCTGTTGATGTTCCCTTTCTAACCTCTTTTCAAGACCCTGTCCATTCAGATCAGTTAATCTTCCAAGTTCTTTGCCATCCCTGATAGAATTACAATGTCACAATTAAACCTCAATTTCTTTATATCTTCTCTCTGAACTTTAATTCACTTCCCAATTTTCCCCTAGGTTTCCTTCACAGTTTGCTCATTGTAAAGATTGAATAACAATGGTGATACATTTTTTCACCACAAAT
This sequence comes from Schistocerca americana, assembly GCF_021461395.2. Lineage (NCBI taxonomy): Eukaryota > Metazoa > Arthropoda > Insecta > Orthoptera > Acrididae > Schistocerca > Schistocerca americana. The sequence continues at coordinate 650,549,959 of NC_060122.1, forward strand.
ACGTTTATAAAGTAACCTAGAAGTAATTGCCATGATCTTCAGTATGAGCAGATTTATAATAGTCATAATTTGTTGTTAGCATGCTGTACAGAAGTTGCCTGTAGTGGCTGCTGCTGCTTATTCATGTATAACTTGACTTTTTCCATGTTCTTGAAGATACTCCTTTATGATGAGATTTATGGAACAAGTAATTAAGTTGTCACTGAAAGTGAAGAAGAAGAAAATCATGGAGAAGCACCTCAGGAAAGAAAATCTCAAATAATATGCACTCCACCGCCAGCTTCTCTGAACTATGCAGATGGAAGTTATCACTGCAACACATCCTTGATTCCTGTAATCATCCTGGTATCAGTGTCCAGTTACCCACTGTCCCCACATCCTCCACCCACTGGTTTCCCCTTCCTCCATCCTGTAACTCCTTCCCAAATGCATGTCCTGATGTCACCTTTAGCATACACCACTCCCTACTTTCTCCAACACCTGTGCATCTCAAGTCTAGCCTGCGCTCCTGCCACCCCTTCCTCCCCCATTCATAGCAGGAAAACTGGCTGCCACCCCACTGGGTCACTAGCCACTCAGCCCCAAGCCCCCCCTCTGTCTCCCGCCACTCTCTCCTTCTACGCATCCCACCTGGGACAACACCCACCACCACCTAATCCACCTGCCTTTCAGTCTGAAAAATGTGCTGGCATCTTTCCAGTGCTTGTTAGATGGAGTTCTATGTGGCCTGAAACTGAAGCAGTGACTAGTGTATCTAGGTAAAATAACAGTACAATCCAAGAACATCCAGCGGAACATGAAGTATTTGAATAGTTGCGTGTGGCGTGGCTGACTCTCAGCTTAGAAAAGTGTCACTTCGTACTGCAGGTGCTCCGCTATTTGGGTCACATTATTGGCCAGGATGGAGTATGCACCAACCCTTGGCTTGTGTAAGTGGTAAAAGTATACCAATGACTAGCACAGTAAAAGAAGTTCAGTCACGTCTTGGGATCACAAATTTCTTTGCAGAGGTAGCAAGACCTCTTATACATTTGCTGTTGTTGTTGTTGTTGTTGTTGTTGTTGTTGTCTTCAGTCCTGAGACTGGTTTGATGCCGCTCTCCATGCTACTCTATCCTGTGCAAGCTGCTTCATCTCCCAGTATGTACAGCAGCCTACATCCTTCTGAATCTGCTTAGTGTATTCATCTCTTGGTCTCCGTCTACGATTTTGCTGCAGTATGTACAGCAGCCTACATCCTTCTGAATCTGCTTAGTGTATTCATCTCTTGGTCTCCGTCTACGATTTTGCTGTAAGAAGGTGTAAAATTCAGTTAGACTCCAGACTGTCAAGAAGCTTCTCAACAGTTAAAGGGTTTATTGACCTGAATCCTGTTCTCATTTTTCCATTGTATCAAAAACTGTTTATCTTGTCCTGTGATTTGAGCAACCATGCCCTCAGCTGTGTCCTGACCCAAGAGGTGGATAGGAAGGAACACCCAATAGCCCATGCCTCCAGGCATCTAATAAAGCAGAAGAAAACTACTCAGCTACAGAAAGGAATTACTTACTTACTTTACACTATCAGGCCCAATGGACCTCGTGCTGCTTTGAGAGATTGCCTCCATTTCGGCCTGTTTCAGCTTCTTTCTGCCATCCTTCCAGCAGTCCCACTCTCTGAAGATCTTTGGATACGCAGTCACTCCATCGAGTTCTAGGTCTTTCTACAGACCTTCTGCTGGTCGGCTTGGTGTTGAGTACAGTTTTCAGCCATTTATTGTCCTGCATTCAAGCAACATGCCCTGCCCACTGGAGTCGTCATGTCTTCACTATAGCCACGATGTTCGTCTCTTTGTAAATATCATACAACTCCGTATTGTGACAAATCCTCCATTGTTCACTCTCATTGTCATAAACTGGTCCAAAAATCTTCCAAGTACTTTCCTTTCAAATATCATCAGTCTGTTCAAATCTTCCTTGGTTGTACTCCAGGTGGCACATCCATATACTACTGGCTGTAGGAGTGTTTTGTAGATGTTTATTTTGAAACATCTTGACAAACTTCCGGTTTTGAGGGGAGCATTAAGGCTGTGGTAACAGTTATTACCTGCCCGTAGTCTTGCCTGTATTTCCATTTTACTGGATGGTTCATCTCTGAATACTGCACCCAGATATTTGAACTCCCTGACTTGACAATAAGAACCTTCAGTTGTCTGTAAGGGTGGAAGTGGTTCTTGACTTTCATTATGTCTACAGTGCAGAACCATGTGTTCCGCCTTGTCACAATTAATTTGAAGTCCAATTTTCCTCACTGTTGTTTCCAGGATGTCAGCCGTTTCCCCTGATTCTTCTTGTGACCAAGACAGCAGCACTATATCATCAGCAAATCTGAGGTACTTGATGTTCACATCCCTGGTGTGGGCTCCTCAGAGTTCATCAGATGACATCTCTCACATTACCTTCTCTAATGTCTCTTCCAGACACCTCATCATACTTTCCTGATGAATGCAATCGTATGTTTTTCTGAAGTCGACAAACAGCATGTATAGTTCTTGGCCAAACTCCCACCTTCTTTCTATGATCTGGCATAGGACAAAGATTTTGTCAATAGTGGATCTCCTGTGATGAAATCCTACTTGATATTCTCCAATAATGGTGTCTGCCACTGGTTGGATTCGATCTAGAAGACAATTTGAGAAGATCTTATAACAGATATTGAGCAGAGCGATACCACGGTAGTTTTCACATGCCATTCAGTCATTCTTCTTGTGGGTGGTAAAGATTAGTACATTCCTCTAGTCTTCTGGAATGTTTTCAGTGTTCCAAATGGTCTCTATTAATTTGTGAATCCTCGCAACAAGGTATTCACTCGCTTCCTGAATTATTTCAGTGTGGATCCCATCTTATCCTGGGCTTCTGTCCTTTTGAAGCCTTTTATCTGCTCCCTGATCTCTTCTATAGTTGGAGGTAGGTATTCAGGGTCTGCTGTCTGTGGTAGGGGAAAGTTAAAGAGTGTCGTTGGATCTTCACAATTTAAGAAGTCACTGAAATATTCTTCCCATCTCTTTGCAATTTGATATTCATTAGTTAGCATCTCTCCTTTGGCATTTTTTATGAATTTCTCAGTGGGTTTATAGGATTTCCTCAGATAGTTGATGTTTCTGTACATGTTCTTCACCATCCTTCCCTGGAAGTCTTCTTCTGCTTCTGTAATAACCCCACTCATGAACTTCCTCTTTTCTCTCCACAATACTGCTTGTGTTTGTTTTCAGACTCTGTCAAATTCTGTCTCAGTGCCCTGATCAGTTGCTGACTGTAACCACTTGTCACGGGCTTCTTTTCTCCTGTTGACCGCCTCTTCAAAGACCACATTGAACCATTGCTTCTTCCTCGCCACTCTTTTTCTAATGACTGCTCCTGCAGCCTTTGTAACCACATTTCCAATTTATTCCCATTGCTGATTTACATTTGAGTCCTCTCTTTCCAGCAGTACTATATAATGATTCCTGATCTCAACTTGAAGTTTATTTCTGGTTTCTTCCTGTGCTACTTTTTCTATTTCTAAGCATGCCACCTTCTTTAGTTTACTTCTTTGTTTGGTTTCAGAGCGACTCCTAAGTTGACTTTTAACCAAGAAATGGTCGGAACCACACTCAGCCCCAAAGGAATTTCTTACTTCCATAATCCAATGCCTGGCTTCTGTGTTAAGTGTTATGTAGTCTATTTGGTGGACTGTTTTCCCATCTGGGGATACCCATGTTCCTTTGTGCACCTGTCTGTGTGGGAAGTTGGTGCTAGTGATAAACATGCCCTTGGACGTAGCAAAGATAATTAGCCTTATTCTATTGTCGTCATTATTTTCGTGCAGACTATGAAGGCCTACAGGCGTAATACAGGAGTAGGTTTAATAATGAATAAAAAAATAGGAGTGCGGGTAAGCTACTACAAACAGCATAGTGAACGCATTATTGTGGCCAAGATAGACACAAAGCCCATGCCTACTACAGTAGTACAAGTTTATATGCCGACTAGCCCTGCAGATGATGAAGAAATTGTTGAAATGTATGATGAGATAAAATAAATTATTCAGGTAGTGAAGGGAGACAAAAATTTAATAGTCATGGGTGACTGGAATTCGAGAGTAGGAAAAGGGAGAGAAGGAAACATGGCAGGTGAATATGGATTGGGGGTAAGAAATGAAAGAGGAAGCTGTCTGGTAGAATTTTGCACAGAGCACAACTTAATCATAGCTAACACTTGGTTCAAGAATCATAAAAGAAGGTTGTACGCATGGAAGAATCTTGGAGATACTAGGTGTCAGATAGATTATGTAATGGTAAGACAGAGATTTAGGAACCAGGTATTAAATTGTAAGACATTCCTAGGGGCAGATGTGGACTCTGACCACAATGTATTGGTTATGAACTGTAGATTAAAACTGAAGAAACTGGAAAAAGGTGGGAATTTAAGGAGATGAGACCTGTATAAACTGACTAAACCAGAGGTTGTACAGAGTTTCAGGGAGAGCATAAGGGAACAATTGACAGGAATGGGGCAAAGAAATACAGTAGAAGAAGAATGGGTAGCTTTGAGGAATGAAGTAGTGAAGGCAGCAGAGGAACAAGTACGTAAAAAGACGAGGGCTAGTAGAAATCCTTGGGTAACAGAAGAAATATTGAATTTAATTGATAAGGAGAAAATATAAAAACACAGTAAATGCAACAGGCAAAAAGGAATACAAACGTCTCAAAAATGAGATCGACAGGAAGAGCAAAATGGCTAAGCAGGGATGAATATCAAGACCTCAGATGGAAACCCAGTTCTAAGCAAAGAAGGGAAAGCAGAAAGGTGGAAGGGGTATATAGAGGGTCTATACAAGGGCGATGTACTTGAGGACAATATTATGGAAATGGAAGAGGATGTAGATGAAGATGAAATGGGAGATATGATATTGCGTGAAGAGTTTGACAGAGCACTGAAAGACCTGATTTGAGACAAGGCCCCGGGAGTAGACAATATTTCATTAGAACTACTGACGGCCTTAGGAGAGCCAGTCCTGACAAAACTCTACCATCTGTTGAGCAAGACGTATGAGACAGGCAAAAAAACTTCAGACTTCAAAAAGAATATAATAATTCCAATCCCAAAGAAGGCAGGTGTTGACAGATCTGAAAATTACCAAACTATCAGTTTAATAAGTCACAGCTACAAAATACTAACGCAAATTCTTTACAGACGTATGGAAAAACTGGTAGAAACTGACCTCGGAGAAGATCAGTTTGGATTCCGTAGAAATATTGAAACATGTGAGGCAATACTGACTCTGACTTATCTTAGAAGAAAGATTAAGGAAAGGCAAACCTACATTTCTAGCATTTGTAGACTTAGAGAAAGCTTTTGACAATGTTGACTGGAATACTCTCTTTCAAATTCTAAAGGTGGCGGGGGTAAAATACAGGGAGCGAAAGGCTGTTTACAATTTGTACAGCAGAAACCAGATGGCAGTTGTAAGAGTCGAGGGGCATGAAAGGGAACCAGTGGTTGGGAAGGGAGTGAGACAGGGTTGTAGCCTATCCGCGATGTTATTCAATCTGTATATTAAGGAAACAAAAGAAAAATTTGGAGTAGGTATTACAATCCACAAAGAAGAAATAAAAACTTTGAGGTTCATCGATGACATTGTAATTCTGTCAGAGACAGCAAAGGACTTGGAAGAGCAGTTGAACAGAATGGAAAGTGTCTTTAATGGAGGATATAAGATGAACATCAACACAAGCAAAACGAGGATAATGGAATGTAGTCGAATTAAGCCGGGTGATGCTGAGGGAATTAGATTAGGAAATGAGACACTTATAGTAGTAAAGGAGTTTTGCTATTTGGGGAGCAAAATAACTGATGATGGTCAAAGTAGGGAGGACATAAAATGTAGACTGGCAATGGCAAGGAAAGCATTTCTGAAGAATAGTAATTTGTTAACATCAAGTATAGATTTAAGTGTCAGGAAGTTGTTTCTGAAAGTATTTGTATGGAGTGTAGCCATGTATGGAAGTGAAACATGGACGATAAATAGTTTGGACAAGAAGAGAATAGAAGTTTTCGAAATGTGGTGCTACAGAAGAATGCTGAAGATTAGATGGTTAGATCACATAACTAATGAGGAGGTATTGAATAGAATTGGGGAGAAGAGGAGTTTGTGGCACAATGTGACAAGAAGAAGTGACCAGTTGGTAGAACATGTTCTCAGGCATCAAGGTATCACAAATTTAGCATTGGAGGGCAGTGTGGAAGGTAAAAATCATAGAGGGAGACCAAGAGATGAATACACTAAGCAGATTCAGAAGGATGTAGGTTGCAGTAAGTACTGGGAGATGAAGAAGCTTGCACAGGATGGACTAGCATGGAGAGCTGCATCAAACCAGTCTCAGGACTGAAGACCACAACAACAACAACAACAACAATGAAGACCTAATTTGGGAGTATAGCTGGTCTCCTTTCCAATCTTGGCATTAAAATCCCTGATGAGAATTCTGCAGCTGTTTTTAGGGATGGAATCCATAACATCTTCCAGCTCTTCATGGAATATATCCTTTACTTGATCTTCACTTTCCTCTGTTGGTGCATGACAGTTCACAAAGTTGTTGGTTTTTCACTGATAAAGTTAGAACTGAGATTCATGTGTTCACTGCCATAAAATTCTTTACCATTGGTAAAATGCCTTATTTAAAACAGAAACCAGTTTCAAAACTGCGCTTGACTTCATCCCCAAAGAATATTATGTAATTTTCAAAATCTATTGTCCTTGTACCTTCCCACTGAACTTCCTGCAAGGCAACCACCAGTGTTTTCTGCTTTTCTAATTCTCTAACTAAAGTTATTTCCACCCCCGGTTTGTTCAGAGACTGTATGTTCCATGTTCCAAATCGTAGTCCTTTTCTATGCTTGATTCGTTGTATTGGCTGTCTGTTCTGTACCCGAGGCTTCTCTCTGACTTTTGTAACACAACTGGTTTTACGAGGTGATATTGTTAGCCCCACACCCAACCCCCAACCTGGAGAACCAGGGTATCCCAATTAGTCTGTATCATCACCTTTGCCCTGTCCAGCTTGGGAGGCCCTACCGGTAGCTAAGCTACTGCTGGCATAGCTCTCACGATCATTTGACCACCCAAGCCCCACCATAACAACAAGGTAAGGATACCGCTGGGGGAACAGAAAAGAAAATGCTGGCACTAACTTTTGGGATCATGTATTTTCATTGCTATCTGTATGGGAGGCATTTTAAGGTCATAAAAGATCACACTGCATTAAAATGGCTTTCAGAATTAAAGGATCAAACCAGTAGGCTAATCCACTAGACCTTAGGACTTGGTAAATTTGATCTTTATGTAGTGTATTGTTCAGGGAAGTCTCATGGCTGTGCTGACGGATTAAGTCCAAGGTACACACCATAGAATGCATCAAATAAGCACAGAAGAGAGGCGCAGAGCTCAGGCCACTGACCCCAATTATCAGCGATATGCAAAGTGGGCAGTTCAGCTCTGAGGACATACTGCTTTACAAGCAAAGATGATGCAGCCGTCATATCATTGTGGATGAAGTGTTGAACCAAGCCCATGATTCCATCTAGCTGGGCATAATGGACAATGAACCACGGGACTGCCACATTGTGGAAAATTACTGGTGGCCACAGAGGAAGCAATATGTTGAATGCTCATAAAGAACTTTGCATTCCTTACACTCAAAGAGCCAAACTGAGTCATTAGCGAATACCACTGAACAGACTACCTGAGGCAGAGAAACCTTTTCAATTAATCGACCTCAATGTCCTTGGCCCTTTTGCCCAAACACCAGTGGGAAACTGATTTGTACTAACCATAACTGATCTTTTTCACGTTACCTGGCCATCTACATCACATCTATTCTCAGCAAACCACCATGAGGTGCATGGCAGAGGGTCCATCCCAATGCACCAGTTATTAGGGTTTCTTCATGTTCCATTCACATATGGTGTGTGGAAAGAATGATTGTTTGAATGCTTCTATGCATGTGGTAATTATTCTTATGTTATTCTCATGATCCTTATGTGCATGAAACATAGAGGACTGTAGTATTTTCAATCATCATTTAAAGCCATATCAAACCATCAAGCAGACACAGTGCTCAAGCTTTTGTTAATGGTTGGCTATTGAAATTCGACACATCAGAAGCCATAAAGACAGACCAAGGCACAAACTTAATGTCTGAATTGTTTAAGCAGCTGTGTGGACTGTTGTGCATCAAGAAAGTATGAATCCCTGCCACGTCAGCTGCATCAGCCAACACAGCTTCTGCAGCCAGCACTTCCATGTGAGGGATGTCACATGCACTCCTGCCACATGATTGACCAACCTGCCGACTACATCCCACCAGGAGATCGACATTGCTCCAGTTGTTCCGATGTGGTCTCAATACAGGAGACCTTCTGCAACTGTCAGCATGTGAAAACAGGACCTAAACTACCACAACCAGCCCATCAGCAAGTCATCACAGCTATGCCATCTGATGATGCACAGGCTGTCTCTGTTGTCACCCTATCTATGACACTGCCTCCCCTGAGCTACAAACCAATGACTGCTGTCTGACTGTCCAACCCAGGCACTGGAACATCATCTTGCTGCCATGCCACTATCTCATAGCTGTCAGCCATCAGCCACCATCTGCCAGCATGCTGTGGTAGCTGGGACACCTCTACTGTCCACATGAAATGCCGGCATCAGCATGACTATACTGGTGTGATGGAGTCCAAGGATCACCTCCTGTCATCTGAAGTCTGTCTATTTCAGATGTGCTGAAAGATATTTGTTTGTGTTCATTAATGAAGTGTTGTATCAGCTGACTGGTTGCCTTCTTTGCCACCTCCGCCACCAACATCTAGCAGAGAAATACTTGCCCACTGCTACTCTGCAGTAAACTCCATTAACATTTGCATGAACATCATGACGCAGAACTCATTCCTTACCATACTGGTTTACTGAACTACTTTCAACAAACCATTATTGTTATAGAAGAAGACAATTGTATTAACAAAAATTATCCATGTTCCTTTTACAATGGCTACATAGTTGTATTCTTGCATGTTGACTGTTAAAACTCCTGAGTGAATAGTGTATCAACGTACTATAATAGACATTGTCTTCACTATTCAAGGGGGCTGTACAACAATATTCAAGGGACTGTACAACAAATTTCATTTCAAGTAGACACCCCAACTGATCTTGACATTTCAATGTTAGAATAAGACTACGTTTCCGAAAATCAAGTTCATCTTTGTGTGCGAATTATTTGTGAAAGACATTTTTGACCCCTGTTTGTTAAACTAATAGAACTGATATACCTTCCTTCCTTCCACTTCTTCTTCTTCTTCTTCTTCAAGAATCTGTCATATAAAGTTGTATCATTCATGTGACTTGTACTCCGTGTTAAATAATAATGTTTATTGAATTATTTTCTTATTTTGGTACCTTTGGTGCTTTGTATAATTTTTGGTCTGTAAATTAGCTGGAAGTAGACAGTTCAGTGATGCGATGATCGTGCGCTATCCTTTTCCCATTTCAACTTTCGTAAGTTGACCATGCTGCCTGTTTTAAAATTAAGTCTTGACTATGATTTGCATTAACAGTCAACAATAACAGGGTTTCACATTGCCAAGCTCACTGCTTTCTAATGATGACTGTTTGGCCTGAAGCTAATTTTTGCATGAGCGTGAAAGTAAACACACATGAATAAAAATCATTTTATGCCATAAGAAAAAGAGTAACAAAGCTAATACTTCCTTGTAAATTTTATGATTATATGTTTTCTTTCCCTTTCAGCTTTGGAATACATTCTTCCTTCAATAACATTTTATTTTCATGTAAAAATTTAAAATAACAAAACCCATAAATGTGAAGGAAGGCGATACATTACAAATCCTGCACTCAATAATCTCTGTATTACATTCTAGTGCATCCTACAACATCGAATTTCTTTTGTGCAAGAACATTTTTTTCTAACTTTTACAATGTTAACATGAGAACCTGACTACAGGAACTATTAAAAGAAAATCTCCAGAGTCAGAATACTTGTGGATGTTAAATGGATGACTGTTTTGTTTATTTTGTGCAATGTTTCATTTTTAATCTTTTGTATACTTCATAAATAAAATAAACATTACAGCATCTTCAGTATACGGCACATGTTCTTCAAAACTGTGAGCTGACTCCTCCGAAGCTGTAATAGCAAGGTGAGTAAATAAATTTTATACTTTTTGTATATGAAGACAGAGGAGATGGAGGTAGGTCAGGAAGTGTTTGCATAAAGTTAAAAAGACCTCATAGGTACCATTTTTGTGTTGTTGTGGTCTTCAATCTGAATACTGATTTGATGCAGCTCTTCATGCTACTCTATCCTCCCTGTACTCTATTGAGCCTCTTCATCTCTGAATAGCTACAGCAACCTACATCTTTCTGTATCTGCTTACTGCTTCATCTCTTGGTCTCCCCCTATGATTTTTACCCACCACACTTCCCTCCAATACTAAATTGGTGATCTCTTTATGTCTCAGAATGTGTCCTATCAACTGATCCCTTCTTTTGGTCAAGTTGTGCCAAGAATTTCTTGTCTCCCCAATTTTATTCAGTACTTCCTCATTAGTTACATGATCAACCCATCTAATCTTCAACATTGTTCTGTAGCAGCACATTTCAAAAGCTTCTACTCTCTTTGTATCTAAATTGTTTATCATCCAAGTTTCACTTCCATACATGGCAATACTATGAAAAGATCTATTTTAGTGTAATTCCAGTCTTAGATCACAATTTTTATTTGTAATGGGGTTATTAATTTCAGTCAGAATGATCATCTTCAGACCTGACTAAAAACATGTTGCATTATACATATCATGCTACGACGGGGAAAGGGGGGGGGGGGGGATCAAATAGAAATGGGATTTTTGTTCCTGAACATCAACTGTTGGTAGGACTGGCCCCACACTTCTGCTGTGCTTAGACGGGACCGTTACAAGTGAGGAGAGCATGCTGTTAGATATTTCCCGACATTTTGTCAGTAACGCTCATAATGTCTGAGCAAAAGGTGCACCCCTTGATTGCGCAATGCATAGTTATCATATTTCTTGCTCGTGAAGGAGTTACAACGGGGGAAATTTGCCAAAGATTGAATGCACAGTTCAGTGATAAAACATTATCAAGGACACATGTGTTTGCCTGGCATAAAAAGTTCAAGGAAGGAGAACGTGTGGAAAATCAGCAACATGATTGCCGTCCTTGGACCAGAATTACAAACAAAAACATTTGTGTGGTTAAAGACATTATTGACGATGATCGACGGGCAAGAGTATCAGAAATTGCACAAAAAGTTGGAATCAGTTATGAGAGCTGTCAAGCAATCATCACCAACTACCTACAGTTCCATTTTTTACGGAATATCTGAAGTTTAGACATTTGGAGATCTGTCAGAGGCTTAAGTAAGGTTTGTGGAAGAATGTGATGCATTTTTGAGTCGGATCGTCACCTGTGACGAAACATGGGTTCACCACTACACTCCAGAATCCAAACAAGCAAGCCAGTAAGGAGTGGCGGAGGAAAGGGGAGGCGGCACCAGTGAAAGCCAAGACTCGACTGTCAGCTGGCAAGTTTCTTTCAACCAGTTTTTTCGATCAGCGAGGCATTTTGCTGACTGATATGTTGCATGAGCCACACACAATCAATGCTGCTTATTACTGCGAACTGTTGAACAAGGCAATAATTGCATACCACCGCCAAAGACGAGACCAATCGATTCAACAGGTCATCCTCTTCCACGACAATGCGAGACCCCATATGGCAGCTTTGTCTGTCTCCAAGCTACAGTAAATGCACTGGACTACACTTGATCATTCTCCTCACAGTCCGGACTTATCATCCTGCAATTTCCATTTATGCAGACTGCTTAAAGAAGCTCTAGGAGGGCGACGATTTGAAGATGACGAAAGTGTGGAAGACTTCATGTGCAACTGGCTGGTGACACGACCCAGTTCTTTTTATGACAAGGGCATCAAAAAGCTGCCCCATACACTGGGACAAATGCATTTCCAAAGCAGGAGACTATGTGGGAAACTAAATTATAATTGCCTTGAATTTTTCGATAAATGAATTTAAATAAAAAATAAAATCCCATTTATATTTGATCTGCCCTCGTATTACATATGATGGTGCAATCAAAATCCTTAGCCATGCTGGCTTCATCAAACAAATAAAATTGTGGTGTGTGAAGAGCACCATTGAAGTGTGAATATGTCACCTTGTAAAGAATGGATAGGTTTTACACCTAATGTAATTTCTTTTTTTAAAATCTTACCTCCAATAAATGATACTAATACACTGTCTTTATTAGTCATATAACTGTAGTAACCTACAAAGAAAAGGAGCAAATAGTTTACACATGTCTGCTTTCAAATACAAGGGTTGGAATTTAAATAGTGGCGACTCTTTATTCACACCCGATACAAACAAGTTACATGTTTGCACCTGTTACTGTCCTTCGAAGTAGTCACCAGCGTTGTGTAGAACCCATTGCCAGCTATGTGGCAGGCGTATTATACCGTTAGCAGAACCTGTTCTGTTGATGGTGTAAATGGAGTGGTCTACTGCCTGTCGAATCTCTGGAACAGTTCTGAAGCGAATGCCACTGAGTGGTTCCTTCATCTTTGGAATCAAATCAGTCACAAGGACTTACATCCAAGGAGTATATGATGGATGGTACAGTACTTTCCAGTCACATCGACCAAACAGAGCAGCCATAGCTTGCACTGTATGCACCCACACATTGTCACGCAAAATGATGCGTGGGTTGCGCAGAGAGTGTCACCGCTTATTTCGCAAAGCTGGTCACAGGTGATGCTCCAAAAATGAACAGTAATACTGCGCATTGACAGTCTGCCATGGAGGAATGTAATGCGTTAAGATAACACCATCACAATTGAACACAAAAATAACCATAACTTTCACCATACTGGGGCTCTGATGCACCTTAGACTTTCACGGTGTCCCATATTGACTCCATTCATTGGATTGGCGTTTCAGTTTTGGCTCATACAATGTGGCCCATGTCTCATTCAGTGTTACGATGTGGTGCAAGAAAGCCTCTCCTTCGTGTTCATAGTGCTCCAAGTGCATCCGAGCAGCACAGTAATGCGTCCATTTCTGCATTTCTGTCGAGTCATGTGGAACCCATTGTGATGCAATTTTTTGCATACCCAGGCATTCCTTCAGGATGCAAAGCACAGTCGTATGTGCTAATCTGGTTTCGTGGGTGAGCTCATGAATCGTATGGCATCGATCACTGTCCACTAATCCGGCAACAGCATGCACTACTTCTTCACAGATGTTAGGACAACCTCCCCGATGCATGTCTGCCACAGTTTGGCGACCTTCGTTGAAGGCTTTTACCCAATGTGCCACTGCTGTGTACGCCAATGCCAATCCGCCACATGCCTCTAGAAGACCTTGATGACACTGTCATGCTGTACGACCTCTGGCACATTCAATCTTGGTCCAACTCTGCTGTTCCTGTTTCAAAAACATAGTGACACCGTTATGTTAGACCACTCACTCACAAGTGACTGTGTTTCCCTCAATTGTGTGCAAGCCGGCGACTTGGGATGTGTGAGTCCATTTGCTCGGAGGTAAGGTATGTATGTCAACAATATGTGCTATCAGGTACAATAGTACATTCCATTGCATAGTGTCTCCACAACAGTGTTGCCACTATTTAAGTTCAACCTACGTATTTTGTGTTTCTTCAAAAACCAAATTGTGTGCCTTTTACTTGGCTTTCAAAACTGAGAACAAATAGCACATTACACTTTACTTTCTACAACATCTGGTAAACACAGTCAAGCACATGATTTCCTGTTTGTTGTCATTAATATTAATAACAAAATACATTTTATTTAGTACAGCTCTTTCCTACTCACCCCAAAGTTCAAATGAAGTGACCAAATCCTTCTCCTGTCTCTGGCTTTGTAAGCATACCAGCCTATTTTCTGTGGATGTCACAGCTCCATAATGGTTCAGACTCTCGGCCATTTCTGCAAAGGTCTTAGCCTCTGGTTGTCCTCAGACACTTAAAAGAGTGCCACAGAAATGTGCCACCAGAAGTGTGTTTGAAGTCTGAAGAGCGCCATTTTATACGAAATGCACTGAGAAGCTCTTTAGTATCTCAAAACAAGCACTGACTTCCCATCCCTGCTTCTTACGTAAACTGCACTCTTTCACAGCTTGCCTACTCACAACAACGTTAACCAGGCTGGCTGCCCTTTAGCTGCTTATTAAGTCCCAGAAAACGTTCACTACTTTGCTTACCAAATATTTATTTATTTATTATTTATTTACACGTCAAGTTCTGTAGGACCAAACTGAAGAGCAAATCTCCAAGGTCATGGAATGTGTCAGTACATGAAATTACAACATAAAAGTTTCAATAGATAAAATAAAATGTTTACGAAACTAAAAAAAAAAGACACGCCATAAGTTTGTGTAAACACAGTCAACAACATAACATACAATTCAGCTTAATATTTCAAGATACTCCTCAACAGAATAGGAGGAGTGACCCATGAGGAAACTCTTCAGTTTCGATTTGAAAGCATATGGATTACTGCTAAGATTTTTTAATTATTGTGGCATCTTATTGAAAATGGATGCAGCGGTATACTGCACACCTTTCTGCACAATAGTTAAGAAAGTCCAGTCCAATTGCAGGTTGGTTTTCTGGCGAGTATTAACTGAGTAAAAGCTGCTTATTCTTGGGGCTAAGCTGATATTGTGAACAAGAAATGACAGTAAAGAATATGTATATTGAGAGGCCAATGTCAAAATTGCAAGTGCTCTACCACCTGAGTTTCATATCAGCGCGCACTCCACTGCAGAGTGGAAATCTCATTCTGGAAACATCCCCCAGGCTGTGGCTAAACAACGTCTCCACAATATCCTTTCTTCCAGGAGTGCTAGTTCTGCAAGGTTCGCAGAACAGCTTCTGTTAAGTTTGGAAGGTAGGAGTTGAGGTACTGGCAGAATTGAAGCTGTGAGGACAGGTCATGAGCCTCGTACTTGAGAGCTCAGATGGTAGAGCACTTGTCCGCAAAAGGCAAAGGTCCTGAGTTTGAGTCTCAGTTCAGCACACAGTTTTAATTTTCCAGGAAGTTTTACACCACGTATTGCCCAAACCACCAGTTTCTGAGCCAAAAATATAATTTTAGAATGGGAAGAGTTACCCCAAAATATAATACCATATGACATAAGGGAATGAAAATGAGAAAAGTAGACTAATTTACTTCAGATAATGTTCAAATAGTAAAATTGGCAGCATTAAGTCTTTGAACAAAATCCTGAATATGGGCTTTCCATGAGAGATTACCATCTATCTGAACACCTAGAAATTGAACTGTTCAGTTTCACTAATCATATGCCCATTCTGTGAAATTAAAATATCAGATTTTGTTGAATTGTATGTTAGAAACTGTAAAAACTGAGTCTTACTGTGATTTAGCATTAGTTTATTTTCTACAAGCCATGAACTCATGTCATGAACTGCACTGTTTGAAACCGGGCCAATGTTTCACACATCCCTTACTACCAGGCTGGGTGATCAGCAAACAAATATTTTAGAGTTACCTGTAGTACTAGAGGGCGTATCATTTATATAAATAAGGAACAGGAGTGGCAACCCCCCCCCCCCCCCCAATTTCACTGTACCCCACTCAGATCCTACATCACAGCCCTTCTCAACACTGTGGATAATTACTTTTTACTGCCTGTTGTTAAAGTAAGAGGTGAACCAATTGTAAGCTACTCCCCATATTCTGTTATGGTTCAACTTCTGGAGTAATATTTTGTGATCAAAACAATTAAACACCTTATTTAAATCAAAAAATATGCCTAGCATTCGAAACCTTCTGTTTAACGCATCCAGTACCTCACAGAGAAAAGAGAATATATCATTTTCAGTTGTTAAATGACTTCTAAAGTCGAACTGTGTATTTGATAGCAAATTAGGTGATATAAAATGATCAATTATCCTTGCGTCCACAGCCTCTTAAATAACTTTAGCAAACACTGATGGCATAGAAATAGATCTAAAATTGTCTAGATTATCGCTTTCTACCTTTTTATAAAGCTGCTTTACTACTGAGTACTTCAATCGTTCAGGAAACTGACCATTCCTAAAGGGAAAATGAAAAATATGGCTAAGTACAGGGCTAACATGTGCAGCACAGTACTTCAATATTCTGCTAGGCACTCCATCATATCCACGAGTCCTTAGTGTTCAGTGATTTAATTATTGATTCTATCTCCCCCTTGTCTGTATCACAGAGGAATATCAATACGAGAGAAGGAAAGTTGCTACTCACCATATAGTAGAGTAGCAACTTTCCTTCTCTCGTATTGTTACATTCCATCCTGGATTTTCCATTGTTCACAGAAGAGTTTCAGACATCAATCTTGAAAGGCATTTGCCAAGAGAGTTATACGATTACCTGTAGAAACTAAATTTTTAATTTAACTCACCAGCACTGCTCAGAAAAAAAAAAAAAAAATTGTTAAATACTGTACATATATCAGATTTATCAGTAACAGAAATATTTTTACTACAAACTGACTTTGTATCATCCAGACGCTTCCTTCACAACTGATCACATGGTTTTAATTTTATTCTGTGAATTAGCTGTCTATTTGCACACCACATACTCTTTGCATTCTAATAACATTTTTAAGCACCTTACAATACTGTTTGTAATGGGATACTCTAGCTTGATTGTAACTACTTCTAACATTTTGATATAATTCCCACTTTGTTCTACGTGATATCCTTATCCCACTAGTCAGCCACCCAGGCTGATTTATACTGCTAGTATACCCTGTTTAGAACATTCTAATGGAAAGCAGCTCTCTAAGAGCGTGAGAAATGTGTTAAGGAAAGCATTATATTTGCCATCTATGTTATCGGCACTATAAACATCCTACCGCTCTTGTTCCTTGATGAGGTTTAAAAAATTATGTTACCATTGGATTAACTTCCTTACATAGTTTGTAATTATATGTGACATTTGTTTGAATATGAAAGCCTTTTGGTGTTAAAATTTTTGTATCATGGTCTGAAAGGCCACTCTCACTTTTACTAACAGAATGCCCATCCAGTAATGAAGAATGAATAAAAATATCGTCTATGGCTGTTCTACTGCTCCCCTGCACCGTTGTTGGAAAAAAAACACAATCTGCATTGGACCATATGAATTTAGGAGATCTACCATCATCATCTTTCTTGCACAATCACATACAAAATTAATACTGAAGTCACCACATGTAACTAATTTCTGATACTTCCTATAAAGTGAATCAAGAACCATCTCTAGTTCGAGCAGAAATGTTCCGAAGTTAGGGGACCTGTAAACAACATTAAATTAGAAGTTTAGTTTCACTAAATTTAGCTGCCCCTGCACAACATTCAAATATCTGTTCAGTGCAGTGTTGTGACAAGTCTATGGACTCAAATGGAATACTGTTTTTTTTACGTAATTGGCCACTCCCCCACCCAGCAAGGAACTCCTTGAAAAACAGGCGGGTAATCCGTATCCCAGTACAGGAAGCCCCTGAATTGTCAAATTATTTAAGTGGTGCTCTGATATACCAATAATTTCACAGTCAACATCTATAAGTAGTTCACTAACTTTATTCCAATACCTCTTATATTTTGATGAAATATGCTAATTCCTTATCTACTTGCAAACATGACACCCTCTGAAGGTGATTCCTTAGTTAGAGGGACTTCCTTTAAGCAGGTATACCTATAAGCTGTCCTCAATCTAAAAAAGGTACATCTCTGACACCAACTACTACAGGAATTTTTCCATGAGTGATCCCACCACCACCCACTACACTGTCACCTATAAGCTATGCCCATACCTATTGAGGTGCAGGGCATGCCTAGTGAAACTTGATCTATTGATAGACTCAACTAATATCACTGCAATGTGACCCATGCCCTCTGCCATCAGTGGCTTCTTCAGCCCCTTGTTAACGCACCTAACAGCCGCATTAAGATGAGGCTGCTCATGATGCTGAAACAGTTGCACAAAATGCACATTAGTGCCACCAGTTTGAATATACCAGGTCACCACCTACATCATATTCCACATCCCTATCAAGACTATTTCCTGCTCCACCCACTACCACTACCTGATCCTCCTCCATTAAATTCCTACGTAACTCCCCTATGCTGTCAGTTACCTGAGCCAACCCTGCACTAGGCTTCACAATGCTGGTGACCTGGTACTCACTCCCCAACACTTCCTGCAACTGATGGCCCACACCTCTACCGTGTGAACTACCCAGCAGCAGAATCTACTTCTTTCTGTTAGACTTTGCAACTAATTAGGCCTCCTAACTGCTGACGACTGCTGCATGTTCCCTACATCTACAGCTACAAGAGGCCCCTCTCCACTCAACTCTGACATTTGGTCAAATCTAGTGCATGTAAGCGAAGTACTACTGTCTGAATACCTCCTCCTCCTACCTGCCTTCTTGCCAACTACCAATTCCCTTTCCCAGCACCGTTCACCTTCCTCAAACTATCTAGTTCCTTTTATGGTTTCAGGGCGCAAAACTGCTATGGTCATTAGTGGTCATCTAGTTCCTTCTTTGTGTATTGTAACTGCACCTGAAGGGCACAGATCTTGCACTTCTGCTCCTCTATAAACTTATTTCTACTATGGATTCTGCATTCCCAGGAGAGGATCTCGCTAGAATGCCCACTGGCTTCCCCACTGCATTCCTCGAAATGAAAATACTTTGAATACCTCCCACACCATAACCTACTACTCACAAACCTACGACGGAGCCCACACTATTCACTCATGGTAAAATTTTACTGTTACTGAAAAAAAAGCTAAATGTCTATGTTACCTAAAATAGAGCTTTGTATAGAACTAATAATAGTGGTCTCGAAAGTCTCTCTCTCTCTCTACTAAGAGAGCAACAACTTTTATTAACACTACTTAACCACAACAAATACCAATACCAACAATACTCCACAGAATTTATTAGCTAAAACTGAACATTCAAGTGGAGACTGGAACACTCAACAAAGTTAAAACAGTGAATGAAAATTTTACTGAAATATTTCACTGGAAACAATAAGAAATGTAAGCTGATAACTTAAAGTGCAAATTTTCTAAATGACTTCAACACATAGAAAACTCTAAATTATACAGTGAGCCAGTGAACAAATGTTTCCAAAAGTTTATAAAATCATTATTTCACCACAAACAACATTGAAAACTATTAAATTTAATAACTGTATAACAGTGCACAGACAACTGTGTCAGTACTTAGCTTAGCATATGCATGACCTTTTGCCCAAGAGTGTTGTTCATACCTTACAGAAATTTCATTATGTTGGGAAAATTTGAATTTTTTAATATATACACTCCATCTAAAGGACAAACAAAGTTATTTCATGGAAAGTTGAAATCAATCTACTGACACTACAGTGATATTAAAATTTCCTGCCTATAAATGGCACCCAAGTTATGATACTGACAGCAGTGGCAATACAAAGCACAACTGGTAATACTGAAATGATGGGAGCAGTACAGTCTACACTGATAAGCCAAAACATTATGACGATCTGCTTAACAGCATGTTGGTCCATCTTTGGGACACAATACAGCATAGTTCTGGATGGTATGGTTTTGACAGAGCCTTATATATATCAACAAGTATGTGGCACCAGATGGTCAGATATTATCACAAATTTTGGGTACAGAGCTGGCACCTGATAGTGCCCCAGATGTGTTTCATCACGATTAGATCAGGCAAATATGGAGGTCTAAACATAAACACAAGGTTCCTCAAACCATTTTAGCATGATTCTGACCTTGTCACAGTGACAATTATCCAGCTGGAAGATATCGTTGCTTTCAGGGAAGACATTACGCATGAAGTGATGCAGATAGTCTACCATCGAGTTCACACAGTCCACAGCTCTCATGGTGTCTCCAACTACTACGTGTCCCAAGTAAGTCCAGGTGAATGTCCCCGTAGCATAATACTGTCTCCTCCAGCCTACATCTGTAGTGCAGTACATGTCTCGCACAACCATTCACCTGGATGACAACCTACCTGGACACAATCATCAACCTGGTATGTTGCATATGCCAGCCTTGTACAAGGAAGCAGCCAGTTAAAATTTTCTAAGTTACAGAGTGAAACTACCTTGCTTACATTACTTTTGTGTTGACACAAAGTGGGCATGAAGAATAACATTTCACCACCAAAAGTTGGTCAGGGAAAAACACAGTATCGGCACTTCTAGTGAGCCAGACAAAGGACCTCAGCCAACACTGCTACTAGACAGGATCACGTCACCCTCATAAGGTGACGAAAGAAATGCTACTCCTATTGCAATGATGTGTGGCAAGAGTTTTTACAAACCATTCCTATACTGTAACAAACTCAATAAGCATGAACAGCAGAGTGAGAACTTCTGACACCTTCACAATAGCGAGACCTATAAGGTCATGACAAGTGATGTTAGGTAAACATAAGCTACTACTCTGTTCATAAACACCCCAGCACTTTAGCACATAAGGCAGTCGGTCAGATGGATCAATCATGTACATCATGTTCGCACTCTAGTCCCCAATTACAGTAAAGTGACATCTAGTGCAAGACTGTTTTTAATTTCCTGCAACAACAGCCACTACTGGGAGGAATGAGCACCCCACCATGATCATAAATCACAGAGTTCAACATCACAATTTGCCACTGTCACAGATGGGAGGAACCAGGAGTCTTCCTTAGCATCCTGGTTCAGAACACCAGCATTCCTAATACTCTGATGGACAGGCACAGGACCTATCTAATCAGCAGGGCACGATCATCATTCTACACAGCTACATCACAACTGTCATTGTGGTTCAATGGCTGATGAAAAATGGCAGTGAGCTGTAGGGGTCAGAACTCCTCACAAATTGGCATGCATGGCATGGCAAGTGCCAAAGCCACCGCAGTCGGCAACTGCCATAGCAGCATCTGGCGAGGAATGGGCAGATGGCGTCAGTTACCTTGTGGGGACTGAAGGCCACTTACAAAATTATTCCTCAAAGACATCAGTAACCATTGTCAACAGCAAGTCAAGACACTGCTTGTAACTTGTGGAAATAAATAGCTAATTCTGTATCTTCTTTTATCGTACCTAACGGTGACGACAAATCACCATCATCCTTCCAAGGAAAACTGGTGTGGAGTGAATTGAGAGTGCCTCCTGACACAGAACCAACTCTACTTCCATCCTCCCAAAACTCACCTCTTGCAGGTGCAACAAGAAAAATGATTCAACTGATTAGGCAATACATTTCCATTGTCACCTCTCTATGATCCCAAGACCACTGCAGTCTTAATTGAGAATGTCATTGGGTCAATGTGGTAACACATACGAGCCGTCTACCATGGAACTCAGTGTTCTATAGTGAGCACTAAATGGTATGCTATGAAATAAAGTGTGCCTGCATCAGCATTGTGCTCTCATCAGATCAGAAATAGCTCCTCACTAACCGTGGTTTACAGAGTGGGCAAGCTTCCAATCCCACATTCCGTTGCAAGAAGTGAACATCCAACACCTTGTCAACTACTCACAGTATCACCGAACTTAACTAATTTCCACATCAGCTCGCAACAGTAGCATGTAAACAGTCGGCAAGCTTCATCATTTCTGAGTTGCTTGGCTCCAGCACAACAAGATGCCCTATGTTAGTCACATTTACTGCCTGTATCATCACTAGATTGATTCACCATTTGTCTCCGGTCTGCCTATATATCTCCCTTACTATGTCACGTGCCCACACCACCACCACAAAGTGTCATTTAACCTCCCTGGGCAGTGGTCAATGTTTCAGCTAATCAGTGTAGTTACTTTTTTCAGAAAAGAAAGTACCTTAGTTATCACACTATTTTTATATATTGATGAGACTTACCAAACAAAAGCGCTGGCAGGTCGATAGACACACAAACATACACACAAACCTTTCGTCTTTCCCTCTCCTTCCCTCTTTCCTGACGAAGCAGCCGTTGGTTGCGAAAGCCAGAATTTTGTGTGTATGTTTGTGT
The DNA here is from genome assembly GCF_021461395.2 of Schistocerca americana. Lineage (NCBI taxonomy): Eukaryota > Metazoa > Arthropoda > Insecta > Orthoptera > Acrididae > Schistocerca > Schistocerca americana. The sequence continues at coordinate 650,572,116 of NC_060122.1, forward strand.
TTGTTTGTGTGTCTATCGACCTGCCAGCGCTTTTGTTTGGTAAGTCATCACCTTTGTTTTTAGATATATTTTTCCTACGTGGAATGTTTCCCTCTATTATATTCATATTTTTATATATTCTGAGACAACAGGTGAGTAAAACAATGAAACACAGCAAATAAAAACATTTATTTACATTTCAGTACAGAAAATCAACATTAATGCCAAATTCGCCAGATCTCATAAATTATGTTTCAAGATGAGTATGGCACAATTAATAACAATAAAATAGAATATCTTTTAACTGTTCACAACTTCATGTAAAATAAATATACAATGTCTCCATCCTTTGACTATATATTCACATATTGCTAATGAACAGTTCATGTTTCAAAGTAAAAATGAATTTTTTTTTACTTCCCCTTTGTCTTTTAAATTTTTTTTTTCCATTTTTAATGAAATACTGAACATTTTGCATAGTACTATAAACAATGTACCACATACTAAATTTAAAGGAACTGAACAATACTTTAAAACTGTTTGCAAAGGAACAGTTCAATACTTAAAAATCTATCTTCCACATCTGTTATAATTACAAGTGTAATACTTCTCACTAGAGGAAATTTTAGCACATGCAAACAAATGGATAAAAAGATCCAAAGCAGAAGGAGGCTAACTCTTGACATTATAGTGAACAAACTACTGTCAGAATGCAAAATGAAAGAAATAGTATGATTAACAGGGTTTTATCACAGCCAGTAGAACAATTTTAAACAAAATGAATGACAGAAAAAGTACATGGGGCACTTACTGGATTTTATACAATCTCCAAAACATTCCATGTAGCCTTAAAATGATAGCCTGATACAGTCAATGACAGTTAACTCTTATGTATAAGCAAATGTAATGCTGGGCAAGTACACAGTGGCTACTGACAAGATTAACTGAATATCATCTGCAATTGATCACCTCACATTTATGACACAGAATAGTGGAAATATGAAATGAAATGCTCACATAAATTCAATAACAGATAAACCACTGGTAATTTTGTAGGCCATTACTCTGACTATGAAAGAAAGAATACAGAAAATGCTTTTGATTTATACTAGAATGGCGAAAGCATGCAGATTTCTCTCAGGAATGATGATGAGTGACTCAATAACTCAGCACACACTTAGCTTTGAGAAATAATAATAATTTAAAATTACCTTAAGATGGTAAAAATATTTACAATTGTCAGTAGGCACACACAAAAGTATACAAAACTGTCCTATCTTATACTCCCACCTGTCTTCCATTCCTCCCTGAGGAATTTCAAAAGGTAGGATTGTGTGGGAAAAAAAATCATTTTTAGAAGCTCTACAGTAGGCAAATTACTTATTTTCATATGATTGTTACAGTTCATACTCTCCAATTTGAGAAGTGCTATGTTCTCTCATTCTCCCATTACCACAAAAATTAAGGCAAAAGATAGTGTTCAGTTTTAATTTTGGAATGTAGCAAAAGGAAATTTTGCAGTAAGGAAATGAAAAATGCTGTCTGGCAAGCAATATCTCTTGGCCCATAAAAAATGAATGGATGTGTTGAAATCAGCAGTATCAGCCACAACAACCCAAAAGTTTACACAGTATCAAGGAATGCTCAGGCTGTAAGCCATGGAGTGGCAACCATGTATCAGCACATTCTGGAGCACCAGGGAATATAGGGAATGGTTAATTTTGTGAACAGTTGATCAAGACTTGAATACAATAAACAGGTTCACATGGCTACAGTAGTTATTCAAAGCTGAAGATACTTGCACTGGATATATTTAGCATGGAGAGCTGCATCAGACCTGGATTTTGACTGAAGACAAACAACAAGCTGAGATTCACTGAGAGATTGCTATTCATAACAAGGAGACTAATCAATGTGCAAAATGTGTAACCTCCACTTAAAGAAAACAGCAGTACGCAACTGGAAAATAACGGAAAACCATCAGGAAATGGTGGGGAAACAGATCACGTTTTAAGGGGAGGGAGGGGGGGTGTAGACTTTAGGGTAGAGAGGGAGCGTCTGAACTTTTTCAACTTTGCATTATTTGCTCTAACAACATGTTGAACACTTACTGAACACATACCACTGAAAATAATTCTAATGCACTTACAGCAGCAACTTCAGTTATGATCATAGTGTACATATTACTACAATGAAACTAACGATTTGAAAGGAAAAACCTCCACATTCAATCACAAGGCATTTTTTCCTTTCAAATTTTATGAATTGGAATCAGTCACAAATCCAAAAATAACCATAACAGATAAAATTAAATTAACAGATTAGGAATTAAAAAGGGAGAACGACTAATATCAAACTCTTTTAGAGAACATCAAATTTTTACAAATAAATTTATGTTTTATTTCTACTTCTAAGTGTAAGTTTTAAAGAAAACTATTTAAAATATTATTTTTGATGCAAATGGTGAAAAATCTAAGCAAACGTAATGCTATATAAAAATCAGTTCAAATGGTAGAACTAGTACTCAGAAAGACTACAGTAACAGACTAGTATACAGCTAATATCACATGAATGAAGAGTTGTACATGGGGTGGAAGCAGTAGACCTACTAATGGGAAGTTACCTGCCTTATCTTTTGGTAGTCAAAAATTCTATTTGAGGAACTTAATATTTTTCCCCTTAATTATTAAATAAAAAATTCCATAAACACAGAGTTGAAAGAAATTATGCTCCTCCCATATAATTGTTTCTATGCATTAGCTGCTGGCTAGAAGCTTATAAAATGCTCATTACTTCTAATATCTTATATCAATTGTCTTGAGCTGAAGCTGAAACTACTTATGCAAATATAGGAGTGTGTGTCAAAGTTAGCAATGTGTAGTACAGATTATTCCAAGGCAACTGAAATAAAGAACTTGCCACAAGATAATCTAGCCCTCTCAAGTGTACATTTTTTCCAAGTAGTTTGCTAGATCATTCATACATAAATGTAATTAGAACAGTTTGCACTGAAACATCTGTTAGCAAGTGATGCAGTTACATAAAAAATTGTATCATCATTAGAAAATTGTTACAAACTGCATGCAGGAAAACTAATGTGACCAGCCTCTTGTGTGAAGACAGGCAGCTAACCATTAACATACATAAAAGTAATTTATTATGAGCAAATAGAAGAAAAATCATCTTACTACATGATTGGTGAACTGGCACTGATATTAGTGGGACATAATGCATCTAGAGGTACCTGAACAGAGCAATTCAGAATGAAATCAACCTATAAATCCAGCTGTAGGAAAGGCCTTTTCTGGATAAATTTATCAGAATAATTTTATAGTAGTTTAATTCACTGACAAAAGAGGTAGTTTACAAAACAATTGTTCAACCAACTCTTGAGTACTGTAGATTAGTCTGCAGTCCTTACAGAGTAGCATTTACAGAAGCCACAGAAAGAAAAAGATAAGACATATGAATCGAAGTGCCAAGGATAGAACACTGATCAAGAAATATTACATTTTTATTTTTTCTATCCTGTAATGACCACAAGTCTAAAAGCAAAGAAATTAAATTATCTAGAGAGTGTTCACACATGATTCGAATATTGTATAGGCAATGTGGAAGATGATTGGCAAGAAAATTCAGCTGTGGCACACAATGTATGGTGGCTCACATAGTGCAAATTTACGTAATAGCTGGAGTTTGTTGTGCCATTACTGACTGATCAAGTGTAGAGTATGCTTGAATATGTGTGAAGAGACTATTGTTGTGCCTCTCTGCAGTTCAGCATCTCTGCTCCATGGTGAGGAGTAACTATTGCTTTCATAATATTGACACTACTGTTGTGTTTCATTTGGTAATTTGGACACTGCACTAATCCTGTGTCAGTCATGAAACTGTTTAGTCTGCTCTCTGATTGCAGATGCCTCGGCCACTGAGGAAACAGATGCAATGTCACATCATTTGCTAGTGAAAATACAGCTTAAGAAATGTATGAAAATTTTGTACAATGCCTAGAGGAAACTGTAGACAGCCAGCTACCAAACTAATACATAAAAATAAATATTTGTTTGGCTTTATATGTGATGCATTCCTGTATCATTCATTTATTTTGTACATGTAAATGTGTGTGCTTTGTACATGTGTACATACTGAGAAAGAAAAGGAGGCATCACAATGCATGCTGAGCACAGCTAGCAACAGATACAATGAAACTTTGGTGAACACAACTGTGAAGGTTTCGGAGGAGGAGGAGGAGGAGGAGGAGGAGGAGGAGGAGTAAGAACCAACTACCTCAGAAAAGGATCGGGATGAAAAAAGTGGGGGGAGGGGGGGGGGGGGGGTGACATAGTACCATAACATGGGACAGCCGGGAGCAATGTCAGCCAAATGTAGTACATATATGACTCATTTAACCCATGCTTTGCACATGTTCAATTATATGTTGTATACTAATGGATGGGTTACCTGAAATATTTGTTTGCTTTTGCAGAAGACTAAAAGACCAAAAATGTCATACATCCCAAAGCACTTTCATTAACTTTTCAAAATGTATCTAAGTATAGGTTACCATGGCCACTGTCACAGTCAATAAAATTCTTCTGGGTGGATGACCGCATTGTCAATGCGTAAAACTTCTGACATTTCAGCCGCTGTTGCAAATGGCCTCCTGCGGGTGAGTTTTGCTAAGTGTTAGCAAAAACTGCATCCTGAGGAAGGCCATTTGAAATCGTGGCCAAAACATTGGAAGCTTTACGCATTGACAATGTGGCCATACACCCAGAAGAATTTTATTGACTTTTGCAAATGAAATTTTATTCAAAAACAATAATTGCCTTTCATTTATTTTTTTCAAGTAAATGTGTCTGCTTTGTATATGTGTACTTACTAAGAAAGAAAAGGAGGCATCACAATGCATGCTGGGCACTACTAGCAACAGATACAAATGCCAATGTAGAAAGAGAACCAATGGCAATAATTGAAATAATACTTGTCATTACTTAACACTCATGAGGAGAAATAATAGAATTCCATTTTTTTTAAAAGATTAGATTTACCATGTCGGTACATAGATGTCCAAGAATCACCAAACACTGCCTTTCAAAATTCCTTCACCAAAGACGACAAAAGTAAATATTCCAGAATTCGAATTGACAACAGCTTGCCGACTTGAGTAACTTAGAAGTAGATATCCTTGGAGTAGTGATGCAACTTCAACCACTTAATAAAAGCAAGTCTTCGGGTCCAGACTGCGCACAAATTAGCCACATTTCACAGTATGCTGATGTATTAACTCCATATTTGGCAATCATATACAACTGCTTGCTCAACGAAAGGTTCATACCCAAAGACTGGAAAGTTGCACAGGTCACAACAATATCCAAGAAAGGCAACAGGAGTAATCTACTAAATTACAGGTCCACGTCATTAATATCAATATGCAGCAGGATTCTGGGACATATATTGTGTTCAAACATTATGAATTACCTCGAAGAGAACAGTCTATTGACACAGAGCCAACACAGATTTAGAAAACATCATTCTTGTGAAACACAACAAGGTCAATCACACAAAGTGAACTGATTCCTTATTTTTAGATTTCCAGAAGGCACTTGACACCATATCCTGCAAGTGACTTGTTACCAAATTGCGTGCTTATAGAATATTATCTCATATAAGCAACTAGGTTTGTGGCTTCCTGTAAGACGGGCCACAGTTGATAGTAACTGACAGTGTGTCATCGAGTAAAACAGAAGTGGTTTCTGGTGTTTCGCAAGGTAGTGTTATAGCTCCAATGTTGTCCCATATCTACATAAATTATTTAGGAGACAATCTGATCAACTGGCTTAGGGTGTTTGCACATGATGCTGTGGTTTATCACCTAGTAAAGTCATCAGAAGATCAAAACCAATCGCAAAATGATTTAGATAAAATATCTGTATGGTGCAAAAATTGGCAATTGACCTGGTATAATGAAAAGTGTGAAGACATCTACATAAACACTAAAAGGAATCTATTAAACTTCAGTTACACCATAAATCAATCAACTCTAAAGGCCATAAATTCAACTAAATATTTAGGAATTACTATTACGAACAACTTAAATTGGAAAGAACACACAGAAAATGTTGTAGGGAAGGTGAATCAGAGACTGCATTTTATTGGCAGAATACACAGAAGATGCAACAGATCTACTAAAGAGACTGTCTACACTATGCTTGTTCATCCTCTTTTGGTGTACTACTGTGTGGTGTGGGATCCTTACCAGTTAGGATTAATGGAGGAGAGAGTGACATGAAACAGGATTTGGAGTGGGCATCTTTACAACAAAGATGTTTTTCATTGGATTCTCTCACAAAATTTTTATCAGCAACTTTCTCCTCTGAATGGGAAAATATTTTGTTGACCCTGACCTACATGGGGAGAAATGATAATCGCAATAAAATATGGGAAATTGGAGCATGCATGGAAAGATTTAAGTGTGTGTGTTTTTTTCTGCATGCTGTTGGAGAGTGGAATAACAGAATTGTTATGAAGGTGGTTTGATGAACCCTCTGCCAGGCACATAAGTGTGATTTACGGAGTAGCCAAATAGCTGCAGATGTGGTCATTTATTGGACTATATAAGTTGCAGATCTTCCCCCCCCCCCCCCCCCCCCCCCCAATGAACCTGCCGTTGGAGGGCAGGCTTGCATGCCTCAGTGACACAGAGAGCCATACCACAGGTGCAACCACAATGGAGAGGTATCTGTTAAGAGGCCAGACAAATGTGTGGTTCCTGAAGAGGGGCAGCAGCATTTTCAGTAGTTGCAGGGGCAACAATCTGAATGAATGATCTGGCCTTGTAACATTAACCAAACTGGCCTTTGTGTGATGGTACTGCGAACAGCTGAAAGCAAGGGGAAACTACAGCCGTAATTTTTCCCAAGGGCGTGCCGCTTTATTGTAAGGTTAAATGATGGTGTCCTCTTGGGTAAAATATTCTGGAATTAGTGAAGTTCGGTGGCAGGAGGAACAAGACTTCTGCTCAAGTGAATACAGGGTTATAAACACAAAATCAAATATGGGTAATCCAGGAGTAGGTTTAATAATGAATAAAAAAATAGGAATGTGGGTAAGCTACTATGAACAGCATAGTGAACGCATTATTGTAACCAAGACAGACACGAAGCCCTCGCCTACCACAGTAGTAAAAGCTCTTATGCCAACTAGCTCCGCAGGTGATGAAGAGATTGAAGAAATGTATGATTAGATAAAAGAAATTATTCAGACAGTGAAGGGAGATGAAAATTTAATAGCCATGGGGGACTGGAATTCAATAGTAGGAAAAGGAAGAGAGGCAAAGTAGTGGATGAATATGGAATAGGGATAAGGAATGAAAGAGAATGCCGCCTGGTAGAATTTTGCACAGAGCATGGCTAACGCTTGGTTTAAGAATCATGAAAGAAGGCTATATATGTGGAAAAGGCCTGGAGGCACTGGAAGGTTTCAGATAGACTATACAATGATAAGACAGAGATTTAGGAACCAGGTTTTAAATTTTAAAACATTTCCAGGGGCATATGTGGACTTTCACCACAATCTGTTGCTCATGAGCTGTAGATTAAACTGATTAAAACTGAAGAAACTGGCAAAAAGGTGGGAATTTAAGGAGATGGGACATGGATAAATGCACAGAGTTTTAGAAAGAGCATTAGGGAACAATTGACAAGAACAGGGGAAACAAATACAGTAGAAGAAGAATGGGTAGCTTTGAGAGATGAAATAGTGAAGGCAGCAGAGGATCAAGTAGGTGAAAAGACGAGGGCTGGTAGAAATCCGTGAGTAACACAAGAGAGATTTAATTTAATTGATTAAAGGAGAAAATATAAAAATGCAGTAAGTTAAACAGGCAAAAAGGAGTACAAATGTCTCCAGTACGAGATCAACAGGAAGTGCAAAATGGTTAAGCAGGGATGGTTAGAGGAAAAATGTAAGGATGTAGATGCATATATCACTAGGGGTAAGATAGATACTGCCACAGGAACATTAAAGAGACGTTTGGAGAAAGGAGAACCACTTGTATGAAGATCAAGAGCCCAGATGGAAAACCAGTTCTAAGCAAAGAAGGAAAAGCAGAAAGGTGAAGGAGCATATAGAGGATTTATACAAGGGTGATGCACTTAAGGACAATATTATGGAAAAGCAAGAGTATGTAGATGAAGGTTAAATGGGAGATATGATACTGCATGAAGAATTTGACATAGCACTGAAAGCCCTACATTGAAACAAGGCTCCAGGAGCTGAAAATATTCCATTAGAAGTACTGATAGCCTTAGGAGAGAGATCCATGACAAAAAAAGATATTTGAGACAGGCGAAATACCCTCAGACTTCAAGAAGAATATAATAATTCAAATTCCAAATGAAAGCAACTGTTGACAGGTGTGAAAATTACCAAACCATCAGCTTAATAAGTCACGGCTGCAAAATACTAACATGAATTCCTTACAGACAAATGTTAAACCAGGTAGAAGCCAACCTTGGGGAAGATCTGTTTGGATTTCGTAGAAATACTGGAACACGTGAGGAGATACTGAACCTACGACTTATCTTAGAAGATAGATTAAGAGAAGGCAAACCTACCTTTCTACCATTTGTAGACTTAGAGAAAGCTTTTGACAATGTTGACTGGAATACTCTCTTTCAAATTCTGAAGGTGGCAGGGGAAAAATACAGGGAGTGAAGGCTATTTACAATTTGTACAGCAGAAACCAGATGGCAGTTGTAAGAGTCGAGGGGCACAAAAGGGAAACAGTGGTTGGGAAGGGAGTGAGACAGGGTTGTAGCCTATCCCTGATGTTGTTCATCTCTATATTGAGGAAACAAAAGAAAAGTCAGGAATAGGAATTAAAATCCACGGAGAAGAAATAAAAACTTTGATGTTTGCCAATGACACTGTAATTCTGTCAGACAGCAAAGGACCTGGAAGAGCTGTTGAACGGAATTGACAGTGTCTTGATAGGAGGATGTAGATGAACATCAACAAAAGCAAAATGATGATAATGGAATATAGTCAAATTAAGTTGGGTGATGCTGAGGGAATTAGATTACGAAATGAGACACTTAAAATAGTAGATGAGTTTTGCTATTTGGGGAGCAAAATAACTGATGATGGTCAAAGTAGAGAGGATATAAAATGTAGACTGGCAATGGCAAGGAAAGAGTTTCTGAAGAAGAGAAATTTGTTAACATTGAATATAGATTTAAGTGTCAGGAAGTTGTTTCTGAAAGTATTTGTATGGAGTGTAGCCATGTATGGAAGTGAAATATGGACAATAAATAGTTTGGACAAGAAGAGAATAGAAGCTTTCGAAATTTGGTGCTACAGAATAATGCTGAAGATTAGATGGGTAGATCACATAACTAATGAGGAGGTACTGAATAGAATTGGGGAGAAGAGGAGTTTGTGGCACAACTTGACAAAAAGAAGGGACCAGTTAGTAGGACATGTTCTGAGGCATCAAGGGATCACAAATTTAGCATTGGAGGGCAGCGTGGAGGGTAAAAATCATAGAGCGAGACCACGAGATGAATACACTCAGCAAATTCAGAAGGATGTTACTTGGAGATGAAGAAGCTTGCACAGGGTAGAGTAACTTGGAAAGCTGCATCAAACCAGTCTCCGGAGTGAAGACCACAACAACAACAAGTTGCAGATCAGAAGGTGTTTACCTACTGTGGAGGGTCAAACCCTTCACTGACATACAATTTGTTTTTCTGAAGTGTGTTGAAAAACAAAGTTTATAGCCCTCAAATTATCAATTACTGGTCAGAATTTTAAAGGCACATCACCATACTCATGAACATTACACCAGGCCTGCTTGAGTGGACTGACTACCATAGAGATACGTTTTATTACTCATGAGACCAACATCACATGCATCTCAGGTCAGTGTAAATACTTCTAATTATTCTTTCATCTGGTGGCACTATTGTGCTTCTTTGTTCAATGATTAAAACCGATCCTTATGAAATAGTCTTATAATCAGTACTTGCTCTGTACTGTATAACCTCAGTTCAAAGTGCAGCATTTTGTATTAGTTCCTGATGGTAATGATAAATTAACGTTGGTTATTTTAGCTCACCTATGTTCTATTCATGCCAAGAAAAAGTAATAACTTTTTTTCATTTCTTTAATCTACTTCAGTATGCACACAAAATAAAGCTCGCTCCTTCCCATCAGTATGTTACAGTAATAAATAACAAAACAAAAATTCACTTGAGATAATTGTAAAATTACAGGAAGACAGAATGATTAGATAATAAATACCTTCAGAAAGCTAAATTCCAAGTACTGTTGAGAGATACATTAAGACATTGAAGAACTGTACTTAGTTTTTGTAATTGTTAATTCCTTCTTCTGGGTGGCAAGAAGAATAGATTGTGGAAATATGGAAAGGAGCAGCACATCAATATGACCAAATGATAAGGACCCACCTGCTGCAAGATTGAGTGAGATGAAAGATTTTCTACTTTAAAATGTGTCAGTCAATGGTAATTCGCAATTGCTTCCTGAATGCTTCTACTGCCCAATCATTCTGTCTGTTTATAATTTTACAATAGAAAATAAGACAAAACATATTGCACCAACTTTAAAGAATTGCCTCATAATAGTAATGTACAAAGATAAATACCTACTAGTTTGGGAAGAACTTTTGGGTACTGAGAAGTACAACCTGCACCTAACAATTATTTAGCAGTCTTTTGTAATATAATCTTTTGAGATTAATTAATATATATATGAAATAGCATTCTGTAATACAAATCAAGAAATATATTACACAAGAGAGACACTGACAACTTACTGAAGGGCAGAATGTATTCTGTCATCTACTGATAACACAAAATCCTTACAGCTACCAGTACCGTTCATGATACAGAGAGGCAAGTATGTACAATTGCAAATAAAATGTAGCTAACAATACTAATATAACCACAGCTACTGAGCATAAATCCATCCACACAGGTGTTGTCATGAAACAGATTATGTGGTAACACCTTTGTCATCAAATACCAAAAGAGAGAGAGTACTGGCCAAAAATTAAGAACCAACATTACATCAATGCATGCAAGAGTTGATCAATTAACTCATTTAAAATAATTTTTGTATCAATGATTAGTCAACTCAATATTTCTTTATGCTAACTTGAGCCTTTTAGTTTTAATGCCCAGTAATTAATTTATGAGTAGCACCTTGTCTTAATTTTGACACTCTCACTGCTGTAAATCATAGTTTCTATAAATAATTATGACAACTATTTAGTGAATAGGCCAAATTCATCAAATAATCTTTTTGATGCTACTACTGTGTCCAGAACTAGAAAAATTTGGATGCATCTTTAGATGGAATTCCTTTTCAAAGCCAATATGTTTGTAAAATAATTTAAAATACAGAACATCTCAAGATCACTAACACGCTTACTTAAAATAAAGGAAACATTAAAGAATAATAAAACAGAAGTGTAATTCAGTCAAATCTACAAAAAAATATCACAAATGACTTATTAGAAGTTTTCCACTTCAAGGAGTATTAGAAATATTTTGAATATTATAATTTACCACATTTTGTACATTCAAAACAGTGACTGCTTGAACATTAATTCTGGGACTCTCCTGTGATCTGCATGTCTCTTCATCTTCCTGAAGATCTTCAGCTGTACTTGAATTCCCTGAGTCAAATTTTCGCCTCTTGACTAGAGGTCCATCAGAGAAACTACGTGGAACAGCAGTATTTGAACTAATTGATGCACTACTTGAAGCCTGTGATACACTTGAGTCACCAGCTTGTAGTGCTTCAGTGTCACTGTTAGGAACTGCAATGCGGAGCAATGCACCATTCAAGGTGACATCTGCTGCATCTAACGTTGTTATTTCTTCTCGTTGCCACCCACTCCTGTAAATTGGTAGTGAAACAACATAGGTACTTTATACAGTTAAATACTTCCACAACATCCAAATGCAAAGAAAAATTACCTCTTCATAGCATGGTGTTCTTGTCTACAGCCATCTGCATGGTGTGTTTCAGATCTATTAGGAGTATCAAATTTTAGCTCTTCTTCTTCTTCAGCTGATAAGGAACTAACTGAAACATTGCTTGAAGCTTGTGACAGCCCCGAATCATTCAGATCACATGCTTCACTACCACCACTGTTGTTAACTCCAACATTCATCAAAACTCCAAGGAAGGATGGAGCCTCTGCATTTGGTTGCAAATTCATCTCCGACTGTTCAACTATCTCGTCAGTTCTGTAAAACAAGAATAGCTTGGAACAGAACAAAATGCCAAATCAGTGATAATGTCATTCAGCTATTAGTTCCTTTAGCAACCTAAGTTACTTAACTCCTAAAAAACATACTGAAATTGTTATGATAATACAATATGTGGCATTTGCTAATTAATTATTGGAGAATAACCAAACAGAACAGAGCAATTCATCACTGACCAAACAGTTTCTAACTAGCAATCTAAATTTGTATTTACTATCAACAAATCCTTATAAAGAAAAAATTGATAAAATATGAACCTTAGTGATGGGCATTATCCTTTTACTGTTTGTATTAGTTCACCACACCATTCAAATAATTTTTACATGCATTCTCAATATGAAAACCTTCATGCTATGCATGGTCATACAGCAAATACTCTTGACAGATCTCAACTGACACCCACAGTTTTATGTCTCTTATCTGCCCTACTCCTCCTTCAACTCAAAAAATCACCCATCCTATATCTATTTTTTAGTTGTGCTCTTCCTCTTAGCCTTCTTTTAGCTTTGTTTTTCTACGCTTCTCAGTGTTTTATTTTTTTATTCTCCACTTTTCTATCTCCATACTTTCCAATTAGTGTCTCTTTTTACCTACTTTAATCTATATTTAAATTACTTAAAATTTTAGTAATTATTTCTCTCCACTGTATGTCTTTGCACATTACCATTACGTCACTTCAATTTAGCAATTATAATTGAATGTTACCACAGACTCATTGTACTATACACTCCTTCAAGGATTTTAATAACATTTTCTTCCCATACCTATTTCCTTTACTAATTACTACCTTCCAATTCCAAAAATTTTAGTGATTTCTCACAACTCAATAGAAACTTCCACCCAAGTTTCCACAGATCCTGCTGCTACTATTTGCTTAAGCAAATGTTCTACTTCACATAATGTTTACACTTAACTGTTCTGATAGACAATTTGAATGATATCTAGAGCCAGACAAATCACAAACACAGTATATCTAAAATTTTAACTTATAACATACTGTAACATGGCTAAAATGTCCTCCCTTGTTAATGAAAATCATAGAAAATGCTGGAAATGACCACCTCTGAGAATTATTCAGCACTGTGCTCACTGTAGGAAACTGGAGACATGCCTAGTTACTCTGCCCGAGGGGCAGCAGTAACTCTGTTTTCAATTTTTTGCTGTAACTGTTCATGTGTGTGAGGCTTATCTGAGTACACCTGAGCTTTCAAATCACCCCACAGGTGTCGCAAGGAGATCAGGTGATCTAGGTGGCCAGGAAGTTGTACTGCGTTCGCTGACTGTCCTCTCCTCACCGAACACCTCAGGCACATGACACAGTTGTCACCAAGGCAGTGCGCACTGTTCCTCCATATCACTGGAAATATCTATACAGTCATCCACCTTCTGTGAGTTGATGTGCTATGGATTTAACAGTTTCTGCACATAATGGTTAACATTAACAGTTCATTGAAAAAACCATGTTACAATGCAAACACCAGAAATTGTGCGCCAAACACCAATCTTGAGGTTATACAATAGCTCCGTTAAGCCCTGATGGATATTTTCTGATGAATAATAGTGCAAATTCTGTGATTTCACAAACACTAAAAGGCTTAACCACACCTCATCTGAAGAAATGAGAAACAGATCCAAAATTGCTGACTCCACTCACAAACCACTGGCAGAACTCAACATGCCAAAGTTCCTTTGGGTGCTTTAACTCATGCACAACAGTATGTTTCTAAGGATACAGATGCAGGTCTTTTTTGATAATGTTTTGACGTGATTATTTCTTAATTACCACTTGCACACATAAATAGTGTTGAGATTCTGGTGGACTACATTCTAGGCTTGCTTTCACAGGAGTGATTTCTGGTGTTCGAACTCATTTCCACATCTAGATGATTACTCCAATTCACAATTGAGTGCATGGTAGAGGGTTCATTAAACCACCTTCAAGCTATTTCTCTAACATTCCATTGCCAAACAGCATGTGGGAGAAACAAGCACTTAAATCTTTCTAGAAAAGCACTTAAATCTTTCTAGAAAAGCACTTAAATCTTTCTAGAAAAGCACTTAAATCTTTCTAGAAAAGCACTTAAATCCTTCTAGAAAAGCACCGATTTCTCTTATTTTATTACAATGTTCACTTCTCCCTATGGACGTGAGCACCAACAACTTTTTTTTAAAAAAATGGAGGAGAAAGTTGGTGATTGCAATTTCATGAGAACATACTGCCACAACAAAAAATGCCTTTGTTTGAGTGATTGCCACTCCAATTTGCATGTTGTATCCATGGCACTCTCTCCCTTATTTCACGATAATACAGAACTAGATGCCCTTCTTCGGATTTTTCAAATATCCTCCATCAGCCCCATCTGAGGCAGATACTACACTGCATAGCAATACTATTGAAGAGGGTAGACAAACAGGGTGTAAGCAGGCTTTCAAATAGTTATGGTTTTTATTCACTACAGAGCACATGTAGCTATTAAGTTTTGCACTGCATGCTGTGCTGGAGGTTTTGTTGGAACACTTTCAGTCAAACTCGACCAAACAGTTCTGCACACATAATAAGAAAAACTCTGCTGACAACTGGTAAAATTCTTGTTTTTGTCGATACTCAACCAGTCTTGTGGCCTTAAACTGCATCATCTTTGCACATGATGATCAGCTTTAGGCCGCAAAACCATTATGTATCAATAAACCATGAATTTTACCAGCTGTCAGCAAAATTCTTCATATCCTCCCTTTCAACAGCTGCAGATGCCATAAATATAAATACTTTAAGTTCTGCATATGTTTTTCACAAACTGTGATTTGCATTAGACTTGACTACAAAGCCTCTTTCTTAATCATAAACACCATTCTTCATGTGTTCCCCAAGTCACTAAAAGTATCTGTTCCTGTCTTGCACTCAATCATAATGGCACAGGGAAGTACTTGGTACAGAGTATGCAGAAGACATGTAGAGACATACGTGAGACAGCAACTGACAGATGCATCAAAAGCATGGTCCAGCACTTTCTGTGGTGAGCAGTTCTCCTGTTCATTAACAAGAGTCATTTCCAAGTCAGTCCTTTTTAAGTATTTGCTGGGCCACTTTTTTCACCCATCCTGTGCCTCATGATCATCACCACCAGAGCAAATAAGGAACTACATGGAAAGTTTGTGTTGTAACAGTCAATTGCTTAGTTTTCCAGTACTCAATGTTATTGCACACACACACGGGCAACAGTACAATATTTTGCATACAATTTGACAATTATTGAACTATATGAAAAAAAAAAAATGTAAATTAGTTACAAACTACAGTGTGCACACACTTTATTCAACATGTAAACGTCACTACAGATATTCAGATTTAGGTTACGACATGTTCCATATGCGGTGATGTGGCGCAGACGGATAGCAAAATTCTGCACGACCCACTAAAGTGTGGAACATCAATGCTGTCAGTGACCTTCTGAATGGTTGTTTTCAGCTCAGTAATGGTTTTGGGCTTATTGCTGTACACCATGTCTGTAACATAGCCCACAAAAAGACATAGCATGTGTTCAGATCCGTAAAGTATAGTGGCCAATCAAGGCCCATGTCAGTGCCCTCTGGGTACCCCAGAGCCAGAAAATGGTCCCCAAAGTGCTCCTCCAGAACATCAAACACTCTCCTGCTTTGATGTGGATCGAGCTCCATCAGCATGAACCGCATCTTGTTGAAATTAAGAGTAAATTTGGCTAATGGGGATGAAATCGATTCCAAAACCTTCACATACCATTCGGTAGTCACTGTGCCATCAAGGAACATCATGCCCATTATTCCGTGACTGGACATTGCACACCACACTATCATCCGCTGAGGGTGAAGAGACTTCCCGACCATGAAATGTGGATTCTCAGTCCCCAAAATGCACTAATTTTGCTTACTGACGAACTCATCTAAATGAAAGTGGGCTTCATTGCTAAACAAGACCATACAACATATACTAATTCTCATTATGTCCTGCAGCTAACCATGCAGTTTGAATGTCCTAACACAAACCATTCAGAAGTTATGACAATTTTATTTCATATAGTTCAATAATTGTTATCTTGTAAAAATAGCTTGTTTGTTTTGTCTGCTGGAGGGTGCAGGCATTTACATTTTAACTTACACTTCACGCAAATCAGTTCAAACAATAAACACTCAAATAAGACACATTCTTTTAAGGTCGCAACAGTACTTATCTCTGGACAAGTATAGCTTCACATACGTTCAATAACATGTTGGTGAGTCTCTTGAATTATGTTTGTCTGAGGTGGTTGTCCCTTTGATGTAGCTGTCATTCATTTGAGCTTATTCACCAGTTTCAACTGGATCTATCATGAAACTTCATTTGATGATTGATCAGCTACTACATGATCTGGTAAGTCAATATTATTGTAATCTTGGTGCACCTATTAACAACTCAGTCAATATAATTATGCATATATCGGGATCTCTAGGTGTGGCATGGAAGGGTACATCTGCCAACACCAGATCATGTGGCAAAAACACCCATGGCAAATTTAAGGGCTGCTGTGGACCAGCACAGACCCTCTTGTCACAACCATCTGGCATTCCTAACAATTTCTCTGTTTTACCTATTGACGATGACCCTGGGCTACATGGTCTTTTTCCTGGATAGTGACTTGGATTTTGTTGTTAACTGCCATCAATGTTGTCTAGCACACAGACTTGTCAGTCTGCTTAATGCAGTACTGTCTTCCCTTATCATTCAATCAAAAGTTGTATTTTCAATGAACGAAACTATGGATGCACCGAGAGTGTGGTTCACATTTGAGTACTTCCGAGTCAAACCACCAAATGGTGTTCAACTGTACTAATGTGCGAATTATGCAACAAATGTGCAGTGTGTTGTATTGGCAAAGAAGTATTAACTTCCAGAAATTTTTCATTTTGCCTATTTCCACAAGAGTCAGGTACTATTATTTTATGTGATTTATTTCTACATAATTTGTGCTTAGTAAAAGCTGTGTTGTCAAAGAAGGAGCCTTACAACAAATGTCATAGTCTCAACATATGTAGTTATCTGCACCAAACAGTTTCTTCAGATTGGTTACTTAGCCATTTCAATAAGATGTAAGTGCATTATATTTTTCCTATACTCATTCATATTTATGTAGATCAATCATCCAGATCTTATCTCTCTTCTTTAATCCACTAAAATCTCATGCAGAGTGAAGTGTGTAATAATATTTTTGATTTGTCTGATTTTCTTCTTCCTATTTTTGAACTATTTTTATCACTGACACTTGTGGTTCTATCTGCTATGGTGGTGTTAGTATCATCATTCATCTCTGTCTCTGCATTAGAAGTTCTGCCAGTGAAACCCACCAAGAGCAGATGTACTCTGTAGCTTTGACTATTTCATAATTTTGACAACAGTTCTGATGTATATATTGCTTTGCAAAAACTTTGGGCTGGTTGTACTGTGGCTGGAAGATAATTTTTTTGCTAATCTATAAATGTGAATATGAAGAATTGTTCAAAACAATTCCACTGTTGGTCACAAAGGAAAGACTTTCCTTCTCATCCTGTATGGTAAGTCTCCACTGACCCAAAGTTCTGGGTGACTTTCCCAAAATCGACCACTTTTCCTAGACCTCTCCACTCCTTTTCCTTCACCCTTCTTCCTTCCTATTCAACCCTTCTGCCTGAAGGAGGAGTCACTGGCTCCAAAAACTTGCCAATTACAACCATCTTTTATATGTGTGTTCTGCCGCCACTTTGTGAGTAGATTTTTTAATCTATATTAACACTTAGGAGCCAACGCCCCTAAAAAATACGGGCGTGCCTGACCAGCCCGAAAATCCGACACCCGTAATTTTATGGGCACGTGTGCTCGAACTTCCCCTTCCTTCCTTTACAAATGGCAAATGGCTCTGAGCACTATGGGACTCAACTGCTGTGGTCATTAGTCCCCTAGAACTTAGAACTAGTTAAACCTAACTAACCTAAGGACATCACAAACATCCATGCCCGAGGCAGGATTCGAACCTGCGACCGTAGCGGTCTTGCGGTTCCAGACTGCAGCGCCTTTAACCGCACGGTCACTTCGGCCGGCCTTCCTTTACATGTTCGTAGGGCTTCCAATGGTCTGTGAGGCACAGCAGAGGTTATAGTTGAAGTATTTGATGATAAATGGTGCTAAATGGTGGACAAGGGAGAACCACTCCTTTTTTTGTGAGGCTTTGCAAGTGCTCAGTTGCATCTCTTGAGTTATCACGCGAGTTTGAAGAAAGTGATGTTGATTTTTTGGAGGATGATTATTTGCTCGATTCTGATGATAACAAAACACACAATATTTTTTATTCAGATTTCAACTGAAAGAGGTTTCAATATGTAACTGCAATAGTAAGTGATTTTATTTGCAAATACTACTTTTATAGTAGAGTCAGACGAGGAGAGCGAGCATCCAAATTCTTCAGAAGCATGTATTGCCATTGTTCCTGCCGATACCACACCCGAAGTGCGTGGTCAACCAAAGGTGAGTGAGAGACCGAGAACTTCATGCTGTACCGATTTTGATAAAGGCTGAATGCCTACTGATCATGTGCCAAAGATCTATCCATTCTCAGGACACTCTGGAAAGTGCAATCTTACCAGTTTAGACCAGAACAGCACACCTCTAGACTTCTTTTTGTTTTTACTTACAGACAGTATGGTGAATCATATAAAGCAGCAAACTAATCTGTATGCACAACAAAGCATAAGGAAATTATGATGCACAAATTCCCTTTCCCCTACCTGCTCACTATCAAAGTGGAAAGGAGTTACTCTCATAGAAATAAGAAAGTTTCTAGCAATTGCAGTCCATATGTGTGCAAGTGTGAGACCCCGTATATGACAGCACTGGTCCAAGGATCCTGTTGTGTCATGTACTTTCTGTCCAAACATCCTGAGCTGTGACAGGTTTATTTCTATTTTGAGAAACTTTCACATCAGTGACAATTCATTTGCTAATAAGAAAGGAGAAGCTGGCTATGACCCACTGCACAAGGTGAGACCCCTCCTGGATATGGTGTCCGCTAATTTCTCACGAGCATATACACCCTTTCAAAACATTACAATTGATGAAGGCATGTGCAAATTTCATGGCCATGTGTATTTCAAGCAGTACGTGCCACAAAAGTCAAATAAATATGGTATAAAACTGTACATGTTGTCAGAGTCAGAAACAGGTTATGTCTTGAATTTTTCTGTTTATGCAAGTGAGAGGTCTCGCACAGTGACACTCGTAAAAACATTCCTTGGCAATCTGCCAGGAAAAGGTTACACTTTGTTTACAGACTGATTCTACGCCAGCTTAGTCCTTGCTTCAGAACTGGAAGCTGCAAAAACTGCTCTTCTGGGAACTACAAGAAAATCTAGACAGGGATTACCTCCTGCTATAAAAGATCCGAAACTTCAGCGAGGTGAACTAATTTTTAGGCATAAAGGAAATATCTTGGCATTCTGTTAGAAGGACAAAAGAAATGTGTACATGATAAGTACAAGGCACACTGCAGAGACTGTGACTTTTGTTGATAAGAGAGGCAGAGAGAAGTCAAAACCAGCCTGTGTAGTGGGCTATAATAAAAACAAATTGGGTGTTGACTTATCAGACCAATAACAATCATATGGGGCTTTTGAGCATCGAATTGTGATGTGGTGGAGAAAGTTGTCATTCCACATAATACTAATGGTGGAGATGAATTCAAGTATATTTTACGACAAGGTAACTGGAAAATGCCTCACATCATCACAGTTTATGACAACTATCTGTGCAGGTCTTGCAGGCAGCAGAGATCTCTAACCACAACCTGGTACATCGGGACTCTCCAGACTATTAACTGGAAACCATTTTCTGGAAAAGAAATAGGCAAGAAAGAGAAACAAAAACAATGTTTAGTGTGTTCTCTGAGAGGCAAAAAGCTTACTGGGAAAGTGTGGAGCAAAGCCACAAGCTACCAGTGTAGTGAATGCAAAGTGGCATTGTACAAACTACCGTGCTTCAAAATTTATCATACAAAGACCAAAATTGCATCTTAAAAATAAAGCCAAAGGAGATTACTGTATATAAAACAAGCAGTATAAATAATTATTAAAATTCTGGTTTAAAATTATGTAGTTTTCCTTCTGAGCATTAAGTGCATATATCCTTCACCAATTTTTTCTCTTTTCAAAAAGAACGCTATAATTGAAAGTTTCATGAAAGCAAATATTAATTCAAAGAATGAAGTATTACACATAGCTTCAAACCAGAAAGTTCAGGCTTTTCAATAAGGGTAATGCCATTACTATAACAGAAACCATTTAATAGTTGTAGTAAATTAAAATACGCAAAAACAGCTAGGCCTTGTGGTAGAACTTCATGCGCTATGGCTCAGGGCCCAAAGTGTTAAGTAATTTTGTATGACTAATGTAGTGCAAAAAAAAACTAATTTCTGTTTTTCAAACAATGGAAACCCCTGGTTGGAATATCAACAATTTAAGTACTTATTCGTTAGATTTCAGTCACAGCCTTATCTCTGGTGGCTCGGACCACAGACACACACACACAAACACACACACACACACACACACACACACACACACACACACACACACACACAAAACGATTTAACTTTCACAAGCTTTTGGAGCCAGTGGCTCCTCCTCCTCGTGGAAGAGTTGAAGGGGAAAGAACAGGGTTGAAGGAAAATAACTGGAGAGGTTTAGAGAAAGGGCTACAGTTTAGAAAAGTCACCCAGAACCCCGGGTCAGGGAAGACCTACCAAATGGGATGAGAAGGAAAAACTGATTGTTGGGGACTGCACCAGACAAGATTTGAAAACCTGAGAGCTTGAAGCTGAAAGACAGGGTAATATGCAAGACAGAGTTTACTACTAAAACATCGCGCCCGAGTTAATAAGAGTGGAAAGGTAAGTGCATTACATGTAACAGAGGTGGCAGGGGGGACACCAAAAAGTAAAGTCAGAAAATGAAAGATTTCGAAAACTGAAATGGAGTGAAGAAAGGAGTAGTTACTGTGAAAAAATGCTGAGACGGAAGGAATTAACATAAATTAAGGCTAGATGGGTAGCGAGAACCAAGGACATGTTGTAGTGCTAGTTCCCACCTGTGAAGTTCTGAGAAAGTGGTGTCTGGAGGAAGAATCCAGATGATGTGTGTGATGAAACAGGCACCGAGGTCATGACTGTCATGTACAGCATGCTTTATAACAGAATATTGTGTGTTGCATATACCCATTTACCCTGACTGAGAACTGGATGGTAGTTGTGCCATTATAAAAGGCTGAACATTGTTAACATAACAGCTGGTATACGACATTTGTCATGGTGGCTCTCCCTTTGATTTTGTGTGTTTTGGCAGCTTCAGGGCTGGAATAGGTAGTAGGAGGAGGGTGCATAGGTTAAGTCTTCCAACGGGGGTTTGTCAAGGGGTAGGAGCCATAGGGTAGGGAGAGGGGTGGAGGAGAGTCTGACAAGTATATTGCGGAGATTGAGAGGGCTACGAAAAGCTATTCTAGGTGTGGTGGGCAAAATCTCAGACAGAATGGATCTCATTTCAGTGCATGATTTTAGGAAGTTATGGCCTTGTCAAAGTAGCTGATTGATACATTCAAGACCAGGACAATACTGGGTGACAAGTGGTGTGCTCTGAAGTTGTTTTTTTTGGAGGGATCAGCAGTACAATGATTGGACGTGATGGCCTGGGAAATGTGCTTTAGAACTATGCTAGTGGGATAATTATGTCAAGTGAAGGTTGAAGTGAAGAGTGGTAGTGTATTGCTGTAAAGAGAGTGCACCCGAACAAATATATTTTCTTCGAATGCCAATGCTGTAGGGGACGGAATGTTCGACATGGAAAAGACGGCAACTGTCAAAATGTAAGTACTGTCGTCTGTTGGTGGGTTTGATGTGGACGGAAGTTTGTAGCCAGCCTTTGGTGGGGATGAGATCAACATCAAGGAAAGTAACATGGGACTCCGAGTAGGAAAATGTGAAATTTAATTGGGAGAAGATACTTAGAGATTCCAGAAATGTTAACAGGCCAGCCTAACTGTGAGTCCATACAGCAAAGACATCATCAGTGTATCTAAAACCAATCCAGGGGCTGAAGATTTATGGATCCAAGGAAAGCTCTCTTCAAGTGACCAATGGAAAGGTTGGTGTAGGAAGGAGCCATCCTGTTTCCCATGGCCATATCTCTGATCTGTTTGTAAGTCTGCCCCTCAGAGCTGAAGTAATTGTTGGTAAGTACAAAGTTGATTAAGGTGAGAGTGAAGGATGTCATAGGCTTGGAATCAGATGGGCATTAACTGAGGAAATTTTCAGTGGCAGACAGACCATGTACATTGGGGATGTTGGTACTGAGAGAGGGAGATGGCATGAATGGTGACGAGCAACATGTGTGGTGGGAGTGGAACAGGCACAGATTTCAGATGATCTAGGAAATCTTCTACAAGATCCTACAGTTAGTTGCCCTCTTGTTTCTCTGGATGGTATCATCTGCCAAGCCAACTACAGACTGCAACAACATGCCAGACTTCTGCTCAAAAAGCTATCCCACCTTCTCCTAAACTATGTCAACAATGGTGTTTCCCTTCCGCTCCCTCTGCAAATCCCCAAATATCCACACCATCAACAACCACTCCTCTCCTACAAACCAAGCTTGGCCAACCCCCTTAACATCACACAGCCTTCACCACTGCCTCCCAGACCTGTAATAATTCAATCACAAGAACCAGTCACAACAGTGCAGTGTTCTCAACCTTTCGTCCCAAGAACCTTCCCTCCCCCTGAATTATCTGTATTACTCAAGGGTCTCACTTTCAGCTCTAAACCTACATTTAACCATGCTGCTTTGATGAAGGACCTACTTTCCTTTACACATAACATTAACTGGAAATATTTTGCAACCCATTCCCTGTCCAACAGCAAACCTGGCATTGAACCCTCCCTTGAACAGTTCCACAATCCCAACTTTATCCATCACCACTACCTCAGAATCATCCTATAAGCCTTCCAAGAATTCCTCACATCCAACATTGTTTCACAACCTTCCTTCAGGTCCCTATAACATGACTCTAAACTGTCCTCTGCAGAACTCCAGGCTCTACATTCCCTAAAAGCTGATGACTATTATCCTCCCAGCAGACAAGGGATCTGCCACTGTGGCACCTGACCAACAGGAGTATGTTAGTTAAGGTCAATGCTAGCTGCCTGACACCTCCTCATACAGCATCTGCCATCAAGATCCCATCCCTGTGATTCAAACTGACCTGCAGTCCCTCCTAAAAACCTCAGGCCCCTCACAACAACTTACACCTCAATCCATAGAACTTCATACCCCAACCAAATGATGCACCAACACCTTTTACCTTCTTCCTAAGATCCACACACCCAATCAACCTGGTCATTCTATAGTTGCTAGCTTCAAAGCACCCACCGAACGTATATCTCCCTTAGTTAATCAACACCTGCAATCCTTAGGACAGATACTTCTCTCCTATATTAATGATTCCAACCACTTCCTAGACTGACTGTAATCTGTGCCTGTCTCACTCCCACCACATACCTTGCTTGTCACCATTGATACCATCTCCTCCTATTCCAACATCCCCATGTGCATGCTCTGTCTGCTGCTAAAAACTCTCTCAGTCAACCCCCATTTGATTCCAAGCCTACAACATCCCTCTTGCTCACCTTCATCAAATTTATACTTACCAACAATTACTTCACCTCTGAGGGGCATCATATACATACAGATCAGGGGTACGGCTATGGGAAACAGGATGGCTCCTTCCTATGCCTACCTTTTCATGGGTCACTTGGAGAGGGTTTTCCTGGGATCCATAGATCTTCAGCCCCTGGTTTGGTTTGATATACTGATGACACCTTTGCTGTATGGACTCGCAAGACTGACCTGTTAAAATTCCTGGAATCTCTAAATACCTTCTCCCATGCCACTTTCCTCATTCTCACCAAAAGCCTGCTACAAACTTCCGTCCACATCAAACCCACTAACAGATGACAGGACTTGTATTCTGACAGTTGCCATCCTTCCCATGTCAAACATTCCCTCCCATACAGCATTGGCATTCGAAGCAACCATATCTTTTGTTCGGATGCAGACACTCTACAGCAATACACAACCACTCTCACTTCCACCTTCACTTGACATAATTATCCCACTAGCATAGTTCAAAAGCATGTTTTCCGGGCCTTTACATTCAATCACGGTACAGCTGATCCCTCCAAAAGAACAACTTTGGAGGACACCAATTGTCACCCAGTATTATCCTGGTCTTGAAAGCATCAGTCAGCTATCCTGACAAGGCCACGACTTCCTAAAATCATGCGCTGAAATGAGATACATTCTGTCAGATTTTGCCAACCACACCTAGAATAGCTTTTCATAGCCCTCCCAACACAACATCCTTGTCAGATCCTATGCTCCTTCTCCATTCAGCTTCCTACCCTATGGCTCCTACCCCTGTGACCCCCCCCCCCCCCCCCCCCCAGTGCAAGAGTTGCCCTATGCACCCTCCTACCACCACCTATTCCACCCCTGAAACTAGGAAAACATATAAAATCAAAGGGAGAGCTACCTATGAAACAACATGTCATATCAGCTGTTATGTTAACACTGTTCAACCTTTTGCATCAGCATGTATCAGTTATCAGTCAGGATGAATTGGCATAGGCAGAGGGTGTATACAGGCAACACAAAAAATTCTGTTGCAGAGAATGCTGTACAATCTGACAGTCATGACCTCTGTGCCTGTTTAACAACACACACCATCTGGATTCTTCCTCCAGACACCAGTTTCTCAGAACTCCGTGGGTGGGAACTAGCACTACAACATGTCACTGGTTCTCACCATCCACCTGGCCTTGATTTACATTAATTCCTTTTATCTCAGCATTTATTCACAGTAACTACTACTTTCTTCACTCCATTTCAGTTTTCGACGTCTTTCATTTTCTGACCTGTCTATTTTTCACCGTACCCCTGCCACCTCTATCACATACAATGCACTTAGCTTTCCACTCTTATTAACTCATGCACAATGTTTTAGTAGTAATCTCTGTCTTGCATATTACCTTATCCTACGCCTTTAAGCTCTCAGGTTTTCATATCTCATCCGATGCAGTCTCCAACAATCAGTCTTTCCTTCTCATCCCATCTGGTATGATTCCCCTGACCTGGGGTTCTGGGTGACTTTTCTAATTTGTAGCCCTTTTCCTAAACCTCTCCAAGCCTTTCCCTTCAGCCCTCTTTCTTCCCCATCAACTCTTCCGCCAGGAGGAGGAGCCACTAGCTCCAAAAACCAGTGAAAGTTAAATCCTTTTGGGTGTGTGTTCTCCTGTTGCCACTTGGTGAGAAGACTTTACCTGTCCATTTACATTATATTATCAATAATTTATTATTTTTATTCTTATAACATCATAATGATCCTATAAGAATAAAAATAATAAATTATTGATAATAATCATAATCCTCCCCCCATGAACCAAGGACCTTGCCGTTGGTGGGGAGGCTTGCGTGCCTCAGCGATACAGATAGCCGTACTGTAGGTGCAACCACAACGGAGGGGTATCTGTTGAGAGGCCAGACAAACGTGTGGTTCCTGAAGCGGGGCAGCAGCCTTTTCAGTAGTTGCAAGAGCAACAGTCAGGATGATTAACTGATCTGGCCTTGTAACAATAACCAAAACGGCCTTGCTGTGTTGGTACTGCAAACGGCTGAAAGCAAGGGGAAATTACAGCCATAATTTTTCCCAAGGGCATGCATCTTTACTGTATGATTAAATGATGATGGCGTCCTCTTGAGTAAAATATTCCGGAGGTAAAATAGTTCCCCATTCGGATCTCCGGGCGGGGACTACTTAAGAGGATGTCGTTATCAGCAGAAAGAAAACTGGCGTTCTACGGATCGGAGTGTGGAATGTCAGATCCCTTAATTGGTCAGGTAGATTAGAAGATTTAAAAAAGGAAATGGATAGGTTAAAGTTAGATGTAGTGGGAATTAGTGAAGTTCGGTGGCAGGAGGAACAAGACTTCTGGTCAGGTGACTACAGGGTTATACACACAAAATCAAATAGGGGTAATGCAGGAGTAGGTTTAATAATGAATAGGAAAATAGGAATGCGGGTAAGCTACTACAAACAGCATAGTGAACGCATTATTGTGGCCAAGATAGACACAAAGCCCACGCCTACTACAGTAGTACAAGTTTATATGCCAACTAGCTCTGCAGATGACGAAGAAATTGAAGAAATGTATGATGAAATAAAAGAAGTTATTCAGATAGTGAAGGGTGACGAAAATTTAATAGTCATGGGTGACTGGAATTCAGTAGTAGGAAAAGGGAGAGAAGGAAACGTAGAAGGTGAATATGGATTGGGGCTAAGAAATGAAAGAGGAAGCCACCTGGTAGAATTCTGCACAGAGCACAACTTAATCATAGCTAACACTTGGTTCGAGAATCATAAAAGAAGGCTGTACACATGGAAGAAGCCTGGAGATACTGACAGGTTTCAGATAGATTATATAATGGTAAGACAGAGATTTAGGAACCAGGTTTTAAATTGTAAGACATTTCCAGAGGCAGATGTGGGCTCTGACCACAATCTATTGGCTATGACCAATAGATTAAAACTGAAGAAACTGCAAAAAGGTGGGAATTTAAAAAGATGGGACCTGGATAAACTGAAAGAACCAGAGGTTGTACAGAGTTTCAGGGAGAGCATAAGAGAACAATTGACAGGAATGGGGGAAAGAAGTACAGTAGAAGAAGAATAGGTAGCTCTGAGGGATGAAGTAGTGAAGGCAGCAGAAGAATAGGTAGCTCTGAGGGATGAAGTAGTGAAGGCAGCAGAAGAATAGGTAGCTCTGAGGGATGAAGTAGTGAAGGCAGCAGAGGAACAAGTAGGTAAAAAGAAGAGGGCTAGTAGAAATCCTTGGGTAACAGAAGAAATATTGAATTTAATTGATGAAAGGAGAAAATATAAAAATGCAGTAAATGAAGCAGGCAAAAAGGAATACAAACGTCTCAAAAATGAGATCGACAGGAAATGCAAAATGGCTAAGCAGGGATGGCTAGAGGACAAATGTAAGGATGTAGAGGCTTATCTCACTAGGGGTAAGATAGATACTGTCTACAGGAAAATTAAAGAGACTTTTGGAGAAAAGAGAACCACTTGCATGAATATCAAGAGCTTTGATGGAAACCCAGTTCTAAGCAAAGAAGGGAAAGCAGAAAGGTGGAAGGGGTATATAGAGGGTCTATACAAGGGCGATGTACTTGAGGACAATACTATGGCAATGGAAGAGGATGTAGATGAAGATGAAATGGGAGATACGATACTACGTGAAGAGTTTGACAGAGCACTGAAAGACCTTAGTCGAAACAAGGCCCTGGGAGTAGACAACATTCCATTGTAACTACTGATGGCCTTGGGAGAGCCAGTCCTGACAAAACTCTACCATCTGGTGAGAAAGATGTATGAAACAGGCGAAATACCCTCAGACTTCAAGAAGAATATAATAATTCCAATCCCAAAGAAAGCAGGTATTGACATATGTGAAAATTACTGAACTATCAGTTTAATAAGTCACAGCTGCAAAATACTTATGCGAATTCTTTACAGACGAATGGAAAAACTAGTAGAAGCCAACCTCGGGGAAGATCAGTTTGGATTCCGTAGAAATGTTGGAACGTGTGAGGCAGTACTGACCCTACCACGTATCTTAGAAGCTAGATTAAGGAAGGGCAAACCTACGTTTCTAGCATTTGTAGACTTAGAGAAAGCTTTTGACAATGTTGACTGGAATACTCTTTTTCAAATTCTAAAGGTGGCAGGGGTAAAATACAGGGAGCGAAAGGCTATTTACAAATTGTACAGAAACCAGATGGCAGTTATAAGAGTCGAGGGACATGAAAGGGAAGCAGTGGTTGGGAAGGGAGTGAGACAGGGTTGTAGTCTCTCCCTGATGTTATTCAATCTGTATACTGAGAAAGCAGTGAAGGAAACAAAAGAAAAATTTGGAGTACGTCTTAAAATCCATGTAGAAGAGATAAAAACTTTGAGGTTCGCCAATGACATTGTAATTCTGTCAGAGACAGCAAAGGACTTGGAAGAGCACTTGAACGGAATGGATAGTGTCTTGAAAGGAGGATATAAGATGAACATCAACAAAAGCAAAATGAGGATAATGGAATGTAGTCGAATTAAGTCGAGTGATGCTGAGGGAATTAGATTAGGAAATGAGGCACTTAAAGTAGTAAAGGTGTTTTGCTATTTGGGGAGCAAAATAACTGATGATGGTCAAAGTAGGGAGGATATAAAATGTAGACTTGCAATGGCAAGGAAAGCGTTTCTGAAGAAGAGAAATTTGTAAACATCAAATATAGATTTAAGTGTCAGGAAGTCATTTCTGAAAGTATCTGTATGGAGTGTAGCCATGTATGGAAGTGAAACATGGACGATAAATAGTTTGGACAAGAAGAGAATAGAAGCTTTCGAAATGTGGTGCTACAGAAGAATGCTGAAAATTAGATGGGTAGATCACGTAACTAATGAGGAAGTATTGAATAGGATTGGGGAGAAGAGAAGTTTGTGGCACAACTTGACCAGAAGAAGGGATCGGTTGGTAGGATGTGTTCTGAGGCATCAAGGGATCACCAATTTTATATTGGAGGGCAGCGTGGAGGGTAAAAATCGTAGAGGGAGACCAAGAAATGAATACACTAAGCAGATTCCGAAGGATGTAGGTTGCAGTAGGTACTGGGAGATGAAGAAACTTGCACTGGATAGAGTAGCATGGAGAGCTGCATCAAACCAGTCTCAGGACTGAAGACCACAACAACAACAACAACAACAACATCATAATCTGTCATTTTAAAGTTTAAGTGGAGAAAATGTGGCTGTAGTAATAGAAAGTGTTAGCTATAGGAAGAACATTACATTGCTGTGATTAATACCTGGTTATGAGTCCAGATACATTTTCAGTGCTGATTAGACTGGAGTCTTTTATAATTTACTTCCTGCAAAATCATATTCTGTTTTAGAAGAATAATTCCACAAAGGTAAAAAATGTAAAGAAAGGATTATGTGTAAATAGTTATGAAAGTGTAAAGTTGTTTCCACTATCAATTCCAAGTGTTTCCAGAACATAAAAATGCTGCTTTGTACTTATCAGTACAACAGCAGTTACTGGGGATGTCAGAAATCTTTACTATTTTTTCACCCATCTAGAAGCCAAGATGGGTGGAGCAGGAAGGGAAACTGTACTTATGAAAAAATATTTAGGTCTCCAGAGACTTATTGAAAACGGGTCTTACTTTACATCCCATTGCTCCCGATTATCATCTTTTTAAAATCTTTTATTTATGTATTAGATTGCTTATTATCTTTTTGTAGTTTTACGAGTTTTTATTTAATGTTTTTATTTTCTTGAGCATATTAATATTTACGCAATTTCTCGTGCTATATATTTTGCAAGGAACAAGAACAGTACGAACATAGGTAAGTAATGCTGTGTTTGTGACGAATTATATAGAATGCAACACCAGTAGAACTGTGTCCAGAGTTCTTTTGGCTTGCTAGCAATTGAAACATGCATTCTGCCAACAAACACTCTTGCTGTCAAATGATTGACTCCGAAAGTCATATTCTGATATGGTAAACTTCACTTACCCATCTGCTGACGCTGGTAAAGTGTCATCATCATGAAATGCTGATGGATACCCACTCTCAATATTAATATCAGGATGAAAAATAGCATCAGTATCAGAGCCATCTGGAAAAATAATAGAAAATTAAAATTTAATATAGGATTTTTTGTTTTTAAAATTCAGTCTTAATCACACCACGTATGTTACAAGAACATAGGTGACCGGTTTCGATCATATCACATGACCATCATCAGACCTGTAATTTAATTTACAAAGTAATAGAAACCTTACTAGATTTACAATAAAATAAGACAAAATGCTTGTAAGGATAAAATACAATAAGACGTGTTATACCCAAGGCGTCCTTAGAAGGTGGTAGGTGGAGCACTCTTCTCAGCTGCTGCGATGTCAACTGGTGCCAGCATGTGACGAGCATACGCTTAAGTACGAAGATGCTCTGCCTACCTCTTCTTCCTCCACCTCAACCAATCAGTATAAAAATGGGTTCACATAATTGTCAAAATGTAAAAAAGTACAATAATAACATAAAAATAGTTATGTATAATATCTCTTTACAACCATGGAATTACTTAAATGTTGTATAAAATATCAATTAAAAGCTTTAAAATAACTGTACAGACGATGCATAGTCAGTGTGCCCTCCATGGGCTAAGGCGGTACTACCACAATGGTTTCAAAGTCAACGATGTTGTTGAGGTCTTTGGCATTGCGGCATCATATCGATATGCGAGTTGTGACTCGACTGCAAGTATACATCTATGCTAGATTCAGTCTGTCTATCTTGTATTAACTTTATTTGGCACTGGAGATATATGTAATAATGTGATGGAATGATCAGCTGCAGTGTGGTATGATATTAACATAGATTTTTTTATTATTATTTTTTATTAAAATGTCATAAAACTGATTTATTAAAAATGGAGTCATATTTCATAATATTTCTAGTTGGAAGTTTGAAATTGTGATATAAATATTTACGTACTGTCCGAAGGTACATTTCTGCCATGGATACAACTGGGTCCTATGATTTTCTGAACAAAAGAATACATGTGTGTTCATAGAATTTCATCAGAGAGATCATAAATATGTTTTTCACGAAAATCTAACTGTTCATTGAGAAGCACTGACGGTTCATCTCTATAATGGGCATATATCTCGATCTCTTCCAAAATATTTAATAATAAGCCTTTATTAGTGTAATGAAGGACTTGCAAATTCTGTTGTACCGTCCCTTCAGCATGCTTATTAAAAGTTATGTGATGGCCAAAGACTGATTTTGCTCGTGCAGTACCTGATGTATGTTCTTTGTATCGTGTAGTAAAGCTCCAGCCTGTTTGGCCAAAGTACATTTTTCTACAATCACCACATTGGATCTTGTAAACCCCTGATCTGAGAATTCTATCGTTATCATTACCTACAGTATGTCTTAATTTATTTTGCAAAGTATTCTTAGTTTCAAATGCTATTGTTGTTTCAGAATTCTTAAATAGATTAAAAAAGCATTTTTTAAGTCAGTGATCCACTGGATGTTAAAATTACCCCTTGAAGAAAATGAAATTAAAAAAGAAAAAACTATTGTAAAGCAGATTGCGAAGACCAATTCTTTTGATACACGTCAAGTTGATATTATGTTTAATAAAGTGCAACAACCACTAAGTACACCACTAATAGGAGTTCATAAATACACAAAAATGATGTACATGGGGAACATATCAGATAGGATCAGTAATCTATTTAAGAATTCTGAAATAACAATAGCATTTGAAACCAAGAATACTTTGCAAAATAAATGAAGACATACTGTAGGTAATGATAACGATAGAATTCTCGGATCAGGGGTTTACAAGATCCAATGTGGTGATTGTAGAAAAATGTACTTTGGCCAAACAGGCCGGAGCTTTATTACACGATACAAAGAACATACATCAGGTACTGCACGAGCAAAATCAGTCTTTGGCCATCACATAACTTTTAATAAGCATGCTGAAGGGACGGTACAACAGAATTTGCAAGTCCTTCATTACACTAATAAAGGCTTATTATTAAATATTTTGGAAGAGATCGAGATATATGCCCATTATAGAGATGAACCGTCAGTGCTTCTCAATGAACAGTTAGATTTTCGTGAAAAACATATTTATGATCCCTCTGATGAAATTCTATGAACACATATGTACTCTTTTGTTCAGAAAATCATAGGACCCAGTTGTATCCATGGCAGAAATGTACCTTAGGACAGTGAGTAAATATGTATATCAATTTTAAACTTCCAACTAGAAATATTATGAAATATGACTCCATTTTTAATAAATCAGTTTTATGACATTTTAATAAAAAATAATAATTAAAAAATCTATGTAATATCATACCACCCTGCAGCTGATCATTCCATCATTACATATATTTCCAGTGCCAAATAAAGTTAATACAAGATAGACAGACTGAATCTAGCATAGATGTATACTTGCAGTCGAGTCACAACTCGCATATCGATATGATGCCGCAATGCCAAAGACCTCCACAACATCGTTGACTTTGAAACCATTGTGGTAGTACCGCCTTAGCCCATAGAGGGCACACTGACTATACATCGTCTGTACAGTTATTTTAAAGCTTTTAATTGATATTTTATACAACATTTAAGTAATTCCATGGTTGTAAAGAGATATTATACATAACTATTTTTATGTTATTATTGTACTTTTTTTTTACGTTTTGACAATTATGTGAACCCATTTTTATACTGATTGGTTGATGTGAGGTGGAGGAAGAAGAGGTGGGCAGAGCATCTTCGTACTTAAGCATATGCTCGTCAGATGCTGGCACCAGTTGACATCGCAGCTGCAGAGAAGAGTGCTCTACCTACCATCTTCGAAGGACGCCATGGGTATAACACGTCTTATTGTATTTTATCCTTACAAGCATTTTCTCTTATTTTATTGTAAATCTGGTAAGTTTTCTATTACTTTGTAAATTAAATTACAGGTCTGATGATGGTCATGTGATATGACCGAAACCGGTCACCTATGTTCTTGTAACATACATGGTGTGATTAAGACTGAATTATAAAAACAAAAAATTTTAATCAATGTTCCAAAAATGTTTATTAAAATTGTTCAAAATATAGGATGATCATGAATTACTGTATTAAAATATGAACTCGGCATGTACTGTGTCAAACCATTAAAGGAAGGAAAGTTTGAGTTTACCAACAGAATTATGATTAGACATGAAGTAGCTGTGTTGAAAATGGTTGAGGAAGGAAGTTGGCAGTGCTCTAGTGCATTGTCCAGTCACTTTAATGTGCCCACCTTTTAAAAAAACTCAATAACCACCTTCTGCAGTGCAGATGACTGCAAGACATACAGAAGAGAGCCAATGAGGTTCTGGAAAGTATCAGCAGGGATGTTGAGTCATACTGTGCCAGGTTTCTCAATTGAGGATCCATGGCATGAACATATTCTCAATTGTCTTTAAATCTGGGGAGTTTGGCGACTAGCGGAGTATGATAAACTCATCCTGGTGCTCTCTGAACAATTCGAGCTGTGTGATGTTGCATCAGCCTTGCTGGTAGATGCTATTGTCTCAAGGAAAAAAAGACTGATGCAAACTTGTGTTGATCCATTGTACCTTCCAGAATGGCAAGATCACCCAGGGAATGTCACAAAAACATTCCCAAGACCATAACTCTCCCTCCCCCAGTTTGGACCGTTCTGACAACTGTTGCAGGATGTTTCCTTTCTGAAGTTTCATGCAGTGCACACCAATAGTCAACTGTCTGATGGAGCAGGAAAGTCAGTCATCTGAAAAGACCACCTGCTGCTACGCAGAGGACATCGTGTAGCAGCAATGGTATGCTAATTCCACCCTTCATCACCGACAAACAGCACTCAGCATTTATGCATGAACTAGGCACCAGCTGCAGAGGCCCATACACAGCAATGTTCACTGAACATTGATGAGACAATCTTGGTAGCCCCTTGGTTCACCTGGTTGGTCAGTTGCTCAACAGTTGCACATCTAGTTACCTTTACAAATGGCTGCAGCTGTCATTCACCCATCACCCCTAACCCGTAGTGCATCACCATTACCTCACACCAGTTTTGATTAGAGCCATTTGGCCGTGCATGGTATACTTTAACCTCAGTGTCACACAAACAATTTGCAAATTTAGCTGTTTTGGAAGTGCTTCTACCCCTGTCCTGAAAGCCAATGCCCTTTTGGATCTCAGATAAATCACTCTGTTTCCTCATTGTGACAACTGCACAGTTTTCTGCATCCCCCTGCTGTGCTTCTTACATCCTTCACTGCTGCTTCTGTCACTTGCCGTCTGTGTGTGGTTATTACATGTTGACACTGAAATGTAGGTGTTTGTCACTTAATGTAACTGTACCATGTATAAATAAGCAAGCAACTAAGGTGTTATTGGAAAACAGAAAATATTTACTGTATGACCATGTGGGAATTTCATGCCTACCCTTCCCATATAGGAATCTAGTGTCTTCACTACTGTGCCACGTAACATGGTGTATGATCTTGAGCAGCTCTCATAAATATGGCAGTGGTATCAACAAACAAAGAACTCATGAACTGTATGTCATGTTGCAGCAACTGATGCAGGTGAATCACCTTTGAAATTCACCAAACAGCAGCATAAGAAATGAGCACTTATGAATTATGTCAGCAATTCCAAATATTTAAGTTATTTCATAATAACTGTGGTAGTTAATACTAAAAGTGGCTATTATTGTTTTAAAAAGAATGCAGTACAGGCTAATCTGCAGGGCAACTACCAAAATTTCTAACGTCTTTATTAGTTAAAAAGATCCAGTTATCAAAATTAACTGTCAAAAGAGAGATTGAAGTGACAACTTCAATATTACATATATAATATAAAATATGTGAGTAAAATTCAATTTATTTTTCTCAGAGTTTGCAATTTTCAAATCATGCTGATAGTATATCAAGTTTAGAATGAAGCACAATGTTGTTTCTTTTTTCTTCTAAAAATAATCACAAAATGGTCAGTTTTACATTTAGTTAGCACTTTAAATAAATTTTAATCCACAGGTAAATGTCCCCCTCCACAATAAATGTGCACTGATGTGAAACTTCCTGGCAGATTAAAACTGTGTGTCTGACCATGACTCAAACTCCAGAGGTTCCGAGTTTGAATCTTGATCCAGCATGCAATTTTAATCTGCCAAGAAGTTTCAAATATCCTTTTTCCTGCTCAAATGGTAAAAATTGTCTTCCATTAATTCTTCAGCAGAATAATTCAGCCTAATTTGAAATTTAGGACAAAAGCTGTAACTGATTGAAGCAGAAAATTCAAACGTATGGTGAATATTTTATAAAAAACTCAGAAAGTGAAAAATAAATTAAAAATCCTTGATTATGTTCTGCAACTAGTAAGCAAGGTGAACTGAGATACAGAGAACAATATGCATTCAACAGCAAAGATACATTACACAAAACACTCGCTTCATTTGCACACCCACTGCATAAATAGTTGTGACTTACGCAGTTCAGGTGTATTTGCCAGCATATGAGGAACTTTTCACTTACCTGTGGATTGGTCATCTTGTCCCTCGTCCGGGAAACTGAAAAGGAAACAAAATTCATTTGATCAAATTACCTAAGACTTTTCACATGTACCTGAGGCGTAAAAAATACAACTCAGTGACAGCTGTTGTGAGGTCTGTGAACTACATCAAATAAGAAAGTAACTTGAACAGAAATGATGAAAAATAGCTTCACATGAGTTTATTGTGGGCTGAGGCTATAATATTCCACTCAATTTATTCAATAAGCTCTCACTCTTACACCATGTATGACATACTATCCGAAATGTTTTTCTTTAATCTACCTATGCATGTGTCAATCTACAAGAAAATTTCCTGCTATTTCATTTTTGTTTTGCACGGAAATCACTTGATTGACATTTATTCATGTGAAAGTACTGTCTGCTAGAAGCTGTGAGACAGGATATAGCTACAGTTGAGTCACCTCCTCTGTGGGAAATACTATAATGCATTTTATGGACTCCTTGACACTTCTCCTTACCCCCTACCCCCTGCTATCAATCTACAGTTTTTGTTCATAAAATCTTTCAAAATTTCTTCACTCAAGGAAGGAAAGAATTACCAAATAGATGAGCCACTGAGCATAAGACACAAACATCATTCAACTTCTAGTTAAGCTTTAGAACAGAGTTGTTTCTTTACACTTTCCATCATCTCTATTCCACCCAGCAGGACTTTACAATATATTAATTAACAGTTACTCTGTTATACATTGAAGAGCCAAAGAAACTGTCACACCTTCCTAATATCATGTAGGGTCCCCATGAGCGCACACAAGTGCTGCAACATGGCATGGACTTTACTAATGTCTGACATAGTGCTGGAGGGAACTGACACCAAGAATCCTGCAGGGCTGTCCATAAATCCATAAGAGTATGAGGGGGTGGAGATCTCTTCTGAACAGCACATTGCAAGGCATTCCTGATAAGCTCAATAATGTTCATGTCAGGGGAGTTTGGTGTCCAGCAGAAGTGTTTAAACTCAGAAGAGAGTTCCTGGAGCCGCTCTATAGCAATTGCAGACATGTGGGGTGTCACATTGTCCTGCTGGTATTGCCCAAGGACATCAGAATGCACAATGGACATGAATGGACAAGTTATCAGACAGGATGCTTATGCATGTGTCACCTGGCAGAGTCTTATCTAGACATATCAGTTATCCCATATCACTCCAACTGCACATGCCCCACACCATTGCATGGCCTCCACCAGCTAAAACAGCCCCCTGCTCACATGCAGGGTATACGGATCATGAGGTTGTCTCCATACCTGTAAATGTCTGTCCACTTGATACAATTTGCAACGAGACTCGTCTGACCAGACAACATGTTTGAAGTCATCAACAGTCCAATGTTGGTGCTGACGGGCCCAGGCGAGGTATGAAGCTTTGTGTCATACAGCCATCACAGGTACATGAGTGGGCCTTTGGCTCTGAAAGCCCATTTCAATTATGTTTTGTTGTATGATTTGCACACTGACACTTGTTGATGGCTCAGCACTGAAATCTGTAGTAATTTGCAGAAGGTATGCACTTCTGTCACATTGAACGATTCTCTTCAGTCACTGTTGGTCCCATTCTTGTGGGATCTTTTTCCGGCTGCAGTGACATAGGAGATTTGACGTTTTACTGGATTCTTGACATTCACAGTACACTCGTGAAACGGTCATACAGGAAAATACTGACTTCTTCACTATCTCACAAACGCAGTGTCCCATCGCTTATGTATCATCTATAATACCACATTCAAACTCATTTAAATCTTGATAGCCTGCCATCATAGCAGCAGTAGCCAATATAACAACTGCACCAGACTATTGTTGTCTTATATAGGCTTTGCCAATTGCAGCGCCATATTCTGCCTGTGTATGTAACTCTGTATTTGAATATGCATGCCTATACCAGTTTCTTTGGCACTTCAGTGTATAATAAATTATAACATTACTCAGATCTTCATCATACAATAAAGCTATTGGCACAAACTCCTGGACAGCAAACATTTCTCCTCAGATAAAGTGCTAATGGTTCTGTGTAGATCATCGAACATCCCAAAAAGCACAGTTGTGTGTGTGAGGCGTATGAATTTTATGTATCAGAGTAAAAAAAAATCAAACTCAAGATGAGAAGCAGCTGAATTTTAGTTTCTTGATGTAGAAGTTCCTTATCCCTATTGTCATTCAAATTAAGGAGAATAATTTTTGTTTGTTAACATTTTCAACCACTAGATAAAATGATGAGAGCAGTTAGGTGGTGAGGTAAAACAAATTAGAGCAGACAAAAATCAAGGGGGACATGTCAGAGTGTATACATACATAAATTACTACTACTACTACTACTACTACTACTACTTATTACTTCTGTTATGGAGGATGTACCAGTATCTGATCAATGAGCAGAGCAGAGAAGGGGGTAAAGACTGGTGGCTACACTGACAGAGTAGCACAAATTGTGGGAGAGGGGAGGTGAATTGTGAGGTGGTGTCAGGCCAAAGGGTGCGGAAACAGTCAGCTGGAAGGTGTGGGAATGGTGGGTTACCTATGGTTAATGATTTATGGAGCAGATAATGTGTTGTAAGGGTAACGCCCACCTGTGGTGCTCAGAAAAGCTGATGTTGGAGGGGTGGATCCAGAAGGCCTGGGCTGTGAAGCAGCCACTGAAATCAAGCATTTGATGTAGAACTGCAAGTCATGCCACAGGCGTCCACATTGCTCTTGGCCACAGCTTAGCAGTGGCCATTCGTCCTCATGGACAGATAGTTGGTAGTTGTAACAATATAAAAAGTTGACCAATGATTGCAGCAGAGCTGGTATACAACACGGCAGTTTCCACAGGTGGCCCAGCCTATGATTGGGCAAGAGAAGCCTGTGATGGGGCTGGACTGGGAAGTGCTGGGTGGGTGCATTAGACAGGTCTTCCACATAGATATCATCCCTGTGGCAAGTGGTTTGGGTTGGGAGTGGCATGGGGATGGAGTAGAATGTTGTGGAGGTTACAGTCTGGCTGAAGGAGCAAGAGGTAGTGGTCATGTGTGAGGTATACTTGCTTGTGTGAACATGTGCGTGTTTCTCTTCCCTGAAAAAGGCTTTGACCATGAGCTTATTTGTAACACTTTTTTCATCGTGCCTGTCTGCAGCTCATCATGTCATCTTTATGGTATCTTTATGGTGAGTCTCGCTGATGTTCAGTTACATACAAAGGATTTTCTCCATCCTGAATTGGAATGTTGTGCCTTTTAAGCTTGTTACTTATTTAGAAGGTCCCCTCGCTGCTAAAAATTCAGACTCGCATTGAATATTTCCTCCTCCAAGTCTTCCACAATTTCTGTAGCATAACTGCTTTTGACTCACTGTGCTTCCACAACAATTGAAATTTTTAACAATTACATTTTCTGCAATTCTTATCAATGTATCACTAAGCATTATATAGTTATAACTGTTTTTAATTATTATATTTATTCTGAATTGCCCTGTATAAAGTATGAATTTTAAACATCATTAACCCTTTCGCTGATGTGGTTGCCTATATACATGCTCCTTAGGTTTTCCTACAGTGCTATACACACATGAATGTGCCCTGAGCTGCTGACCTCTCACTGCTGCAGATGAGTCATTTCCGTATCTCTTTGAATAAATATTTGAGTTTTTATCAAACAACACATATGCCTCATTGTGCACTATTATTCACATAAAAAATAATAAAACCCACCACCTCTTCATTGTTAATGAGATATGGCGATTGTTCTGACCACATGATTTACGATGCAGAAGAACGTGAATGGGCGCACTGCGCACAACCACCCTTCCAATTTAAAAAATCAGTAACTCAAGAATGAAATGAAACTTCCTTCTGGTTTCAGTTTTAAGTAAAATTGTGGTACCTTACTTTCATTTCATTCACTGCAGTGTATGAAATAAGCCTACGAAATGCATTTTTACCTCTGCAAAATCTTTAAAATTTCGAACAATGTTTTACTTACTCTGATGCAGCACAGTAACTATGGTATATAACGAAAAGAAATTCAGTCCTTTGTCAAGAGAAGATATTAGACTGCAAGATATGCAAAAACCAATTTTTTTCACCTAACAGCTTTTGAAAAATTGAATGATAAGTATTTCATGTTGATTGGAACACTGTCTCAGCACAGGCACCAGCATAGCCATAAAAAAGCAGACTCAGCACAGAATGCAATGAGCACATTTGTAGCAGCGAAAAGATTAAGAACTGAAAATACTTGTGTCTACAGAACCCGCCATAAGAAGGAACTATTTACAAACCTTGATATTTGTAAACCGGGTTCTCTGAAGCAAACGGCCTCTTTACATTTAACCGTTCGTTCCACAACTGAAACAAAACAAGACTTACACTAATAAATTACATAATTTCTGTAACATTAGTACATAACACATTAAATAAACACAAACACTTATACTCACAACAACCATAATTCTGAGTGAAACAGAGACAAAATAAAAAGAATACAGTTTCTTCATACTTCATAAGCATGCACAGTCTGTGAACTGCTTCCAAGTTTTCAAAAGGCAAACCAACATTTTTTATCTTTAAATGTAAAAGAAAAGAACACAGTCAACATTCTCCTCCTATGCTTCTATGTATCGCTTAGTCCAACATACATTGTGACTTCCTTTCCTACTCCTTTAAGTAAAGGAGCTCTTATTTCAAAAGTCTCAGATTCTTTACTGTGCTCTGTTTGTGCAGGTGTCAATAGTGCTACACCTTAAGTATTTCAGGATGCAGGGGAAAGGAGAAAAACTGACAATATCAAATCAATGTAGGTGACATTAAATTGATAAAAATTTATCACTGTAGCACAGTTTGGAAATGCACTGCTGTGGAGACAGGACCACGAAATAGCAACCATTCAGTGACGATTGAATGAAAGTGTGTATATGCCCAAAACTGCTGCATCTAATATATGTCTGCTTCTTCATCCACATCTACCTGCAAATCTGTACTCTGCAAACCACTTAAGTGAATGGTAGAGGGAACTTCCCACTGTACCCATTATTAAGACTTTTCCTGTTCGATTTACATGTCGAGTGCAAGAAGAATGATTGATTAAATGCCTCTGTGGGTACTGAAATTAGGCCATTTTTGCCTTTGTGACCTCTTTGGAATTGTAAATTCCTAGCTTGATCACAAAGTTGCTTCTTGAAACTTACTAATTAGGCTTTCATGTGATAGTTTGCCTCTATCTTTGTGATTCTGCCAGTTCAGTTTGTTCGGCATCCTGTGACACTTTCCCATGGAACAAAAAAACTTGTAATCATTAGTGCTCCTCCTTTGTATGCACTGAGTATCCCCATTAGTTCACATACTTGACCAAGGTTCTAAGATGGGTCATATAGGAAAAGTACAGATTTTTGTTATAAAATTTATTCATAAACCTTTTTACAAAATTCAGTCACCTTCAAAGTACTCTCCACTAGATGTCAGGCACTTGTCTAGTCAAGTCTTTTTTTCCCACTGTTTGAAGCATATCTGGAACTTTTCAACTTTGATACCGTCCAGTGCCCTTTGTGGAACTTTTTTACAGTCTCCACGTTGTCATAACGCTTCCCTTTGGGCACCTTTTTACTGAACAGAATGATACACAATGAACATTGTTTAACTATGGTCATGTGTTAACTTTCAACTTATAAGGACCACCATCTAATAATTATTTTATATTTTGTGAACTAAAACACTTTAATACACATTTTGTTGAAGTCTCATGAAAATGACATACTGTAATGTAACCGTCACTTCATCCTAGGTTTTCAGTACTACTTGAAATGTTTTTCATTGTAAAACATGATAAAGCTTCATCCTTCAGGTCACAAACATTGGAGAGAATTAGAATACATACTTATTTCTAGTGAAAATGTACATATTTGTAAGTAAACTTAGACATACTTATTTAAAGGATATTTATAGAAGAACAATTTTGGAAATTAAAAAAAAAAAGAAGTTTCTTTAAAATCAGTTATTCATACCTGCTTAATATGTCCACACACAAATATCAATTTGAACTAACATATTTCCATTGCAAATCCCAGAAAAATTGGAATCGTAATACTATAAAAATAAATGTGAAATAAAGGAGAGTCCAGGTTGAAAAACCAACAATTAAAACTAATCATGCATTGTCACAATTTTATTTAAGGGAGTTCAGGGGAAGTTCTACTAATGGGCAGCCAGTGCAGTTGTGAAGTTTTATGTTGTCACGAGGCACCAGTTAATGGAGGTGAAAACTGTTAATAAAAGAAGAAATTACGTAACATGGATACCAAACTTTATTTGTAAAATATAAAACCTGCCTCCTATGAATGATGGACCTTGTCGAGGTATGGTGGATTGTGTGCCTCATGTGATGCAGACAGCCGTACTGTAGGTGCAACTATAATGGAGCAGTATCTTATTAGAGAAGCAACAGTAGCCCATTGTTCTCTTGTAAAGAGGTAGCAGCTGTTCCAGCAGTTCCAGGACCAACAGTGTGGATGACTGACTTGTTTGGCCTTGCAACATTAGCAAACACAGCCTTGCTGAACTGGCACTGTGAACAGTTGGTAGCATGGGGAACTAATGCCATGATTGTTTTTCTTGCCCGGAGCATGCAGCTCTACCGTATCTTTAATGACAATGGCATCGTTTTGGGTAAAATATTCTGGATGTAAAATAGTCCCCCCATTTGGAACTCCAGGTGGAGACTACTCAGAAGGATGTCATTATTAAAAAAAATAAAACTGGCATTCTACAGGTCGAGCATGGAATGTTGGACAGGGTTGTTCCTTCACACTTCCACTTCACACTCCCACCACTAACAGTCAATGTGGGCAGCTTTAGAAGGACTGAAATATTTCTGATCTACTTGTTACTCAGTTGACATCCAATGACTAGTCCACTTTAGAAGTCACTTGAGTTCAACTGATAATTACTGCTATTACTGCTTCTTTACTGATAACACAATACTCCCCCTCTCCTTTTGTACTGGCGCGTCCACCTCTCGCTACACCTAGTGGTCAATTCTGCATTACATAAGGGTGTCCAGATACTTTTGATTGGCTAATATATAGAGGATCTATACAATGGAACAAACTTGAGAACAATGTTATAGAAAGGGAAGATGAAGCAAGCGAAGATGAGAAAGGAGATATGACACCATGTGAAAAATCTGATAGAGCACTGAAAGACTTAAGTGGAAATAAACCACCTGGAGTAGATGGCATTCCCTCAGCATTATTGAGACACTGGGGAATGCCAGCTATGACAAAATTATTCCACCTGGTGTGGAAGATACATAAGACAGGAGAAATATCCTCAGGCTTCAGGAAGAATGTAGCAATTTGTTCCAAAGAAGACAGCTGCTAACATGAATTATCAAGGGCTAATATGAATTATTTAAAGAAGAATGGAAAAACTGGAAGACAGTTTGAAGAACAACAATCTTACATTTATAGCATTTGTAGATTTTGAGAAAACTTTTGGACTACATGGACTGCACCACACTCTTTGAAAATTTGAAGGTAGT
Organism: Schistocerca americana; assembly: GCF_021461395.2. Taxonomy (NCBI): domain Eukaryota; kingdom Metazoa; phylum Arthropoda; class Insecta; order Orthoptera; family Acrididae; genus Schistocerca; species Schistocerca americana. The sequence goes on from NC_060122.1 coordinate 650,615,216, forward strand.
GGGACAAAATTAAGGGAGCAAAAGGTTATTTACAACTCATACAGAAACCAAACTGCAGACTGTAAGGAGATGAAAGGGAAGCCATAGTTGAGAAAGAAGTGACACAGAGTTGTGGCCTGCCTTTGATATTCAATGTAAGTTACTAACTAAACAGTCCAATTGTCAAAAATTAATTAAATTGTAATGACAGCTTACTGGTACAGAGCTTACAAGTACCCCATTGTTGGTGCAACATCCTCTGGCATATATGTAAGGGACTTCTTCCAAATGTGTGGCCAGTTCACATTAATAAGGGAAAGAGAGTTGTCACAAACACCATCTTCTCAGACATTTGCTGGAGACCATGCCCTTTAAAGCCATGAGGATTTTCAGATGCCCACTGGCCAGAGGTATTGATGTTAAATACTTTGGCGGAGAACGTAGGAGGGTTTCGACTACCTCTCATTGCGCCCTGAAAAGAGAAATGTCCTGTCCACTATCCTTCCCACCCTGCTCACAGTGGTAGTCCGCCAACCACTGAACCTACACAATATACTAGTCCATCGTTACACAACCCCTGCTTCCAACATCTTATCTCATGGCTCATACCCCCATAATAGACCTAGATGCAAGATCTGTCCCATACATCCTTCCACCACCACCTACTCCATTCCTGTCACAAACATCACCCATCCCATCTAAGGCAGGGCTATCTGTGAAACCAGTCTTGATCTACAAGACAAGCTGCAACCAGTTGTGCATTCTATGTGAGCATGACAACCAACAAGCTTTCTGCCCACTTGAATGGCCACCGATAAACTGTGGCAAAGAAACAAGTGCACCACCCTGTTGCTGAGTGCGCTGCTGAAAATGACATCCCTCATTTCAATGATTGCTTCACAACCTGTGCCATATCAATCCTTCCCACCAACACCAGCTTTTCTGAGTTGCACAGGTGGTATTTCCCTGCAATACATCCTAAGTTTCCACTATTCTCCTGGTCTCAACCTTCGTTAGTCATTGTTCTCACCCTTCCAGCACCGTCAGTACTCCCATCCCAGCACTACATAGCACTCATCCACCATCACACCCACTCTTTTTACTTATCTCCTTTTCCACTACCCCACACACTGAATTTGTGAGGGCTCCTTAAATATACATCAGAAGAGCAGAACGGTCACCATTAACGGAAGAAAACTACAAGAATTTAGCTATGGGAAAACGTTTTAAGTCTGGTGATGGAAATTCTATGCAGAGTTACATCATATAATTCACTTCAACCTTCATTCCTCCAAACCAGTCCCTACATAAGATTATGATCTGAGCAGAAAACATCCCTCAAAGCATGATTTCAGTTCATTTTATTTTCTTTTTGCCTCTTACTTTAGATAACAAATGTTTCCATAAAGTGCAAGAAAATTTATTCAATTCTTTACATTAGTTCAAATAACAGCTTGATAGAAGCAAACATGCTTAAAAATGGTAGCATTGATCAAAGAAATTTGATGTTTTACACTAATTTTAATATTCATAATATTATATTTCTGTGTGTCTAGTGATGGCCACACTTTACTGCAAGCTTGATACGTATCCATGTTCAAATGTTTTGACTATGTAAGTGGCTTAAGACTTGAATAGTTATGGCTTGCACAAATGCGTATGGTAGAGTGCATGTGCCAAATTTATGCATCTTCTACAAGAGAATGTCAGTTTCAAGGGCAGCGTGTCAGGACCTCCAACAGATCGATCATTATCTGTTTGCATTTTTTATTCAATCATGTACTAACTTCAGTGGTGAATGAAATGAAGCCATATCATGATAATGTTGAATGTGATTCAGTATATGAGACTCTGCTGTCAAATTCATAAGTAGTCGATACTCCAAAGAACAAAAATGCTGTCAGTAAGAAAATAAACTCCTTCAGAACAAATTTTAGGAGAATAGTTGGACACCTGCAAGGTTTTTTGGTTTCTTTCTGTTGCAGGAAATTATAATGTTGCTGTTAATGTTTCATACTGTATTTTAGTTTCCATCACAGCTTTACATCTTGCTGTCAACCAAGAGAGTTGAGTGACAAAAATTCAAGTATGTCTTGTCATTCAATCGTTGATAATTATGCCTTTCTCATGGATATGTCTTCAAGTCACCGAAAAAGTTAATGAACAAGTTTTTTGTTTTATCACATATTCTTTAGATGCTCCCCCCCCCCCCCACCCACACACACACACACACACACACACACGCTCAAGGTATTAATCACACAAAATGTACACGAATGCTCGAGCTTTGTAGAAGTAGAGAATGCTTGTGCCAAAGTGTTTAAGCATACATGAGCTTCAAGCTTGTAGCAACATATATTTCCAAAAAATTTAAAGTGTAAAAAGGGAGACTTTTTTTCACAAAAATTAAGATATGTTTGCAATAAGTATAATATAAATGGAGAAATAGTTGACCCTCCTCCCAGCACTGGTGTATATTGTGAGTATGTGAAAATCATTGCAAGCTTTAATTATGACGATGCTGCCCTCTGGACAGCACAATTTATTTTTCAATAAGAATATGTAAGCTACCTCATAAAACTCTTATTTCAATTCACTGCCTCAACCAGCTTTACTTCTCTCTCTCTCTCTCTCTCTCTCTCTCTCTCTCTCTCTCTCTCTCTCTCTCTCTCTCCTTTTGCTTCACAAGTGCAGCCAGACAAGCAGACGCCATAATAAACTTAACCCATGAGAGCTATGACACTAACTGTTAAGATGATGACTAGTGCTTTCTGGGTAGTGCTTGAGGATACCATAATCTGTTATTAACAACAGATTAAACTGGCAACACATTCCAAACTTTCTGAATTTAAACATAAATTTTTAGGATTAGCTCAAGAACCCCAGTCTGGAATGTATGTATGAAAATAGCTTTACACTAAAGAGACAAAAGGCATGGGACAGTGATATGCACATATACTAATGGTGGGAGTACCACGTACGCAAGGCATAAAAGCACAATGCATTTGTATTCAGGTGATTCATGTGAGAGAGTTTGAGACGTGATTATGGCTGCATGATGCAAATTAATAGACTCTGATAATGGGATGATAGTTGAAGCTACACACATGGGATATTCTATTTCAGAAATTGTTCGAAAAATCAATATTCCACAATCCACAACGCCAAGATTGTGCCGAGAATACCGAAATATCAAATTTCAGGGGCTAACCATCATCATGGACAATGCAGTGGCTGATGGCCTTCACTTAGTGACCAAGAGCAGCAGCACTTGCACAGAATTGTCAGTGCTAACAGACAAGCAACATGAAATAACCACAGAAACCAGTCTGGGACATACGACAAACATATCTCTTAGGATAAGTGAGGCAAAATTTGGCATTAACAGGCTATGACAGCAGACGACAATACAAGTGCCTTTGCTAACAGCAGAACAGCTCCTGCAGTGCCTCTCCTGGGCTTCTGACCATATCCATTGAATCCTAGATGTCTGCAAAACTGTGACCTGGTCAGACAAGTCCCAGTTTCAGTTGTAAGAGATGATTACGGGGTTCGAGTGCAGCACTGACGCCACAGACCCAGGTCATCACCAAGGCACTGTGCAAGCTGGTGGTGGCTCCACAATGGTGTGGGCTGTGTTAACATGGAAAGGACTGGGTTCTCTTGATGTTTGGCTACTTTGAGACCATTTGCAGCCATTGAGAGACTTCATGTTCCCAAACAATGATAGAATTTTCATGGATGACAATGCAACATGTCACCCGACCAAAACTGTTCGCAACTGGTTTTAAAAGCATTCTGGATGATTCAAGCAACTGATGCGGGCAACCAGATTGCCTGGCATGAACCCCATCAAACACTTATGGGAGATAGTCGAGAGGTCAGTCTGCGCACAAAATCCTGCACTGGCAACATTTTTGCAGTTATGGATGGCTAGAGAGGCAGCACGGCTCAACATTTTTGCAGGGGACTTCCAACGACTTGTTGAGTCCGTGACACATCAAGTTGCTGCACTACGCAGGGCAAAATGAGGTCCTACACAATGTTAGAGGACATCCCTTGACTTTTTTCACCTCAGTGTAGTACATTCAATGTTTGAAGTAAATGCTTGTAATGAATAATAAAATGTCTGTAGTAACAAGCTAATTTAATAATCATACCAAATGTAGCCTCATCTCGAAGAGGTGGCAGAGTGTTTTCATATGGAGGAGGTTGTGGTGGTGCAGATGGTCTGTTGCATGGTATCTGCTCTCCAAGAGAAGGCTTCCATCCTGTAATGATGAGCAACAAGTTACTCCCACCATACTGCCAATCCCATGTTCTCAATTGTGTTTTACTTTAGGCATGTGTGTTCACAATTGCCACTCACTAGCAGCATATAATAAGAGCACATACATTTGCTACGTAGCAAGCAAAACCAAATATGGATGTTTTCAACAGAAGCAATAATAAAGTATCTGGTAGTAGGGCTATTATTATGGTCCTAAGCTACACAAGACATGAAGTTGAAATTTATATAGCACATCCTTAAGGATGTGGAACTTGTCATAAAATTAAGTTACATAACATATATTTCATAAAAAGAAAGGAATGATTAAGTTGTTTCCACAGATCATAAATAAAATAGTCATCATGGATGGGGACTAGTTCAAAAAATTGGAAATATTTCATTTAAGAGTTCAAACAAACTTGTGACAAATATGTAGATGCATGTACAAGGATGTGTATCAAATGGAAAGCATTTGCTACTTCTTTACTTTCATGACATTATTATACTAAAGATGTACGGAATCAGAACTGGGAAGGAGGAAAAAAAAAAAAAAAAACACTTAGGCATCAAGGAGGAGTTGTGAGACAAACGAAAGTTGGTAGGTGTGTTTCTACATCTGAAAGATAATGTCTATTCAAATTTCGTGCCAGGTGTATAAGAGTGACACAAATAGTGCATATCAGGTCTGCTTCAAACACACACTGCAATGGTTGTGAGCATTAGTAATTTGGGACTGGACATGGTGAGTTGATGTTAGTCAAGAACAGCTTTCAGGTGACAAAGATGCAGTTATCAACATTTCACAGAGCTTGGACGAGATCGTGCAATGGGGCTTTGAAATGCTGGATGTTCCTTCTGCGATACTGCAAAAAGGGTTGGCAGGAATGTAGCCCCTATGCAAGATTGCTGGCAGCAGTGGTCACAAGAATGTACAGTCAGAAGAAGACCGGGCTCCGAACAGCCATGTGACACTACTGAGGGGGAAGACCATCATGTACAGTGACTGCTCTGGCACATCTTACTGCTTCTGTAACAGCATTTTGAGCAGCAGTTGCAAATAAACTCTTACAAGCTGGTCATTTCAAGGACAGCTCCAAGCCAGATTCCCTGTAGTGTTCAGGGAAACCACCAACATTTGCAAATTCAGTGCTGTCAAGTGAGAGAGCATTAGAGGGCAGATTGGATGTCTCTTGTGTTTTCTGATGAAAAATGGTTCTGCTTTGGTGGCAATGATGGCCATGTGCTGGTTAGGAAAATGCCAACTGAGGGCCTGCAACCAACCTGTCTGCAAGCACACTGGAACTAGACCTGGAGTTACTGTCTGTGGCACGATTTTGTATGATAGCAGGAACACACTCGTTGCTATCCCGTGCACCCTGATTGCAAATTTGTACGTAAGTCTGGTGATTCTACCTGCTGTGCTGCCATTCATGAACAGTATTCTAGGGGGTGTTTTCCAACAGGATAATGCTCACCCACACGATGCTGTTTTAACCCAAAATACTCTACAGAATGTCGATATGCTGCCTTGGCCTGTTAGATCACCAGATCTGTCTCCAATGGAGCACGTATGAGATATCACCAGAAGACAACTATAGTGTCATTCACAACCTGTATTGACTGACCAATTGCAACAGGCATGGAACACCATCCCACAAACTGACATCTGGTGTCTGTACAATGCAATGCATGCATGTCTGCAGGCTTGCATTCAACATTGTGCCTATTACACCAGTTATTAATGCAATAGCTCTTCACATCTGAAATGGCATATCTCATGATTACATTAACCTGTGATCTTACTATGTTAATCACTCACATACATTACCTAGATGAATGTATTCCCAAAATTTCAACACTCTAAATTAATTTATTTATTTATTTGGTTTTGTGATTTTACATTTTCATGAACAATTAGTCATGAATAAATTCTTTTGGCTCCTCTTAAACTGAAGATTAGCAGTTAAACTTTGAAAGGTGTGTTATTGAAATTTTATTTTTCTGAATAATATACAGCTTACTAAACTAGTACGACTTTGATTACTAATGTAGCTTAATCTTGTTTCTAGTGGCTATAACAAGTTGTATTGGATTACATTACTTCTCGGAGCAGTCTTCTAAGTGTCAATGCATAACCTGCCTCCCACAGAGAGAAGTTGTGTTAAAAGTTAAGTAGCATGTGTTACTTTACAAGCCTTCAAACAGCTAATGCAAAGATTTATGAAGTTCGGAAATACTTGCCACACCCTCTTCTTGCTGTCCAATTATTCTTCAAGCCTCTGGCCTTTTGAGTAAATGCTGTAATGTTCTCAGCAGACTGTCAACATTTGAAGAGCGGTAGAGCCACATATTTGCACTGAATTGCATACTGACATTGGTGAATCCACTACAAGCATCCTGGCCCTGGAGTCAGACTGAGGACTTTGAGCTGGACTAATCAGTGACATGATGAATCATGCTATTGATAGGCTCCATCTAGTATCTGTCTAGGTCACAGTATTCAAAGACAGTCTGATGTAGACTGTCCAGTTTACATTGTGGCAGCACTTAATCAGAAACTGCTCCATTTAAGAGGGGAAAGAGATCACTGGACTTCTACTCAACAGTCACTTTCCAGTGAGAGGCATCTGCTAGGCCAGCAGAGCAGAATGTGAGATCAGTAGTGCAGATGACAACCATTACATGACTGAAGTGCATGTTATCACCAAAAACATATTGAGAAGACATAGCTTTTGACACAATTGCACTACCCCAGGGCAGGTTGCCATAGACTCCTCCCCCTCCCCATACATTATATGCAACACAATCTCCAACAAAAAAGAATAGTTAGCATTGCTCTAAAGTAAAGTTTCAGAGACTCTTTGTATATAGCTCTGTGGGCACAAAATCTCAAGCTGTTGGACATTTATTCCTTATGAGAAACTTTATTCTGATTTGTCTGAATTTCCTTGTTAGTCAGAACACAGGAAGAACTAGAAGTCAACAAGTAAAACATACCTTTCATCTTTAGAAAATTTTGAAAACTGGAAGTCTTGGCATTATTAAACGACTCAAAGAGGAAGAAGGAATACAACAATACAACATACGACAAAGATCTTAGAAGTCAACATCATAGCTTAGACAAGTAAATATTTCTTAATTCAAGACCAAATTAAAGCATTAGCTTTTCTGGTGTTTGTCAGAATTACATATTTACCATTTGTATTTCCCAACAGTGGTGACATGCCATTTCCAGACCCAGCATTGAGTGTTTCTTGCATGTTTTGAACTGCTTGATCAGCACCTATTCAAAATGGTAAAAATTTCATGTAATACAGATTGTATTGAAATTATTGTACCTTCAACTTCAGGGAGCTACCTGGTTCTGACTTACACACTACATGGATACCAGATTACCTATTCTTCTTGTATGATGACAACACATGAATCTCCTAATAGATTGTGTGTCAAAGATGACTGATTTTCATGAAATTGACAGTTTTTCAAAAGTCCTGCATCCAAATTTCAACAGATTAATGTCTAAGTATTTTTCTCGTAAGAAACATTACAACTAAATTAAATCTGATAATCATCTCACTCGACCAATCACTAAATCATACAGGTTTTTATAATCATACTGAATAACCTGAACTGAAATAAGTCTTCAAATTTTTGGATAGGAGAGGCAAGTAAGAGACTTTCAAGTAGAGGTATATAACACAATATTTTACTTGAAAACAAAATACATCAAACAAAAATCTATCTTAATTAGATATTTAGCATACAATATCTGACCAACCAAACAGGCTGCTTACCTCTGTACCTCATTTTCCTCCATCTATGTATGAGATAACCAGCAACTATCACCACAATTGTAACAATAACACCACCTATGATAAGCATTGTTGTATAATCCACTGATGGTGCAGTACCTGAAAAACAATTACACAATTATTAACTATCTTTTTAATGCAAAATGAATTATGACAATGCATGTTTGTAAACGAGCATTTTGTCATTCCTATATAATGAAATTAGTGACAGTCAGCAAAAACAAAACCACATTCTGATAATAGGGCTTGAACAATTTTATGGGTATGACAAAAAAATAGTAAACAAATGGAATGAAAAATTGATATGCAGATAAGTCAATGAAAACCAGAAGTGCAATTTTCCACCACTGATCCTGACCTAATAACTAAATGTCTATTCAGAGTCAATGTGCTTACTGCCTTTATATTAATTTTTTTCTATCATTTTTGTCCAATGTACTGCACTACATCAAGTTTTGTTTTTCCTTTTTAGTTTTGACTTTACAAAAATAAATGTTTCTTGCAGACAATATATTCATAAAAAATAATTTACAATGATCAAAGCCTGTAACATGCTACGGTTTAAGAAAACTGTCTACAATGAATCATCAAAATGTCTTAGAGCTACCAGAGCTGGCAGTCAAGTGTGCGTGAGGTGTGCTTGTTTGTGTGAATGAACAGAGTGTGAATGAACAGAGTGTGAGTGTGAGTGTGATTTTCTTTTTCTGATGAATGCTGTAGCCAAAAGCTAATGACTTTCAACTGTGTCTGCAACTTTATGTTTCAACTTTACAGTAAGCAGTACTCTATCTTTTCCTTTCTCCTTAGTAGTTGATAATCCAAGCTGGAGTTTCCATTGTTTGATTCCCCAAGTTTAATCCCTTACATGTCCTTACTTGTTTTGCAATCTTCCCCCCCCCCCCCCCCCCCCCCCCCCCCACACACATCATCGATCAGTGGTATGTCTCGCAACTAATAGTAAAATATTTAACTTTGTAGTTAAATGAAAACCACATACCTATCTACTTCAGCACTACAAAAGTGTGTGGCTAACAATTTATTTTAATTTCCAATGTTATGGCTACTCTTCTGCTGTGATTCTTCAATTCAAAATTATCTTGAGCAAGACATAAATGGACAAAAATGTTCAATCTCCCATTAATATTTTGAAAATTTTATCACATTCTATTGAGATCTTCAACTTTTGACAAAACTCACTTTGTAAAAAGGCACCAGAAAACTGCATAACTTTCATCTCAGCATGTACCTCATTTATGTTTACAGGAGTGGACAAGGTAAAACCACACACAAGAGTATGTGATTTTGCCTCAGTGTGAAGGTTACACGTACAGGAGGAAAAAAATCAATTATGGTACATTAGGCACAGGAAAAATTCTCCATTGTGGCAGTACTCTATGATAAAAAAGACAGATTGCAATCTAGTGCAGCCGGTCCACACAAGCTCGTCTAACTGTACTCACTCAATCCACTAACAGATCACTGTAAGTTGCTCATCCTATCCACCCCCAGTTGCCGTTTCTTACACACTCATTCAACCTAACACATTGTCATTACCTCTCTGTGTGTCTCTGTTATTGTCTCCTGTGTCACAGTCACAGTCCCCTTCATTCAGTCCTACTACTACAGTCTCCTATCACTGTCACACTCTCCATATTGCTCTCTCTTACTGCTAATTTAATTCCTTCCTTCCTACTGCTACTGTCTCTTCTCACTGTTACTATTCATGCTCTGAGCCTGTACTGTAGGACCATGAAGATAAGATATGAGAAATTAGGGCTCATACGGAGGCATATTGACAGTCTTTTTCCCTCACTGTATTTGCGAGCAGAACAGGAAAGGAAATAACTTGTTCTGGTACAGAGTACCCTTTGCCACGCACTGTATGGTGGCTTGCGGAGTATCGATGTAGGTGTAGATGTAGATAGTGACACTAAGATGATCCTTCTGTTGGGTATACAAGTGGCCCCTAGCTCAAGGGCTACCTAAATAATTGACCCTACCTTTTTATCACCAACAGAATCCAAGATACGAGCACCAGAAAATCCCGTTTTTATGTGCAGCATTTCGAAACATTAAGTACGTGCGCTGTCGCATACCAATAGAAGAAATAAAGCTGCTCATCAAGTAGGCAAAGTTGGCAGCAGTGGCACCCAAGATTAAAATGTAAGTACAAACTTACATTGGACAAGGACAATTTTACTCCTCCCATCAGTTCATATCTTTTAACCATTGTGCAAACCTTGTCAGTTCCAAATATCCAGAATGCTGATGAGACGTAGATACAGATCAAAAATTTGGCTAAGCAGACTAAAATTAAAAATAAATGCAAAAAAAAAAAAACAGATGTACCAGTTCAAGAACAAAGTTTGTAACTCATCACCATAAAATAAGCACTTCTAGTGAAATTGGCCTGTAAAAATTCATCTTAAATTTAAAACTTCAGGGTTGCCCACAAAGAACCTTTCATGGAACTTTGAGATCAACTGTCAAGTAGTAAACGTACTTTTATAGTTTGATGTTCCTCGATTGTGAACCTGTTGTATTATATAAAGCTCTAATATGTAGTAGAAAGCAGCTGCAAGTAGGATTTACTTCAGGATTGGAAATACAGAAAAACTGTACTGTGGCTATATAGCTTCAGTGGAAAGCTACATGGTGAACACAATTCCAAGTATAAAATTTTGTACCTGTTTAATTCGCAGTTTCCTCTTTGAACTACTACTAGTTGGCACACTTGGCCTAAAGAGTTATTCCAACACTCTCTCTTTTGTGTATTATTTATTATTACATTTTCTTTTCTTTCTTGTTGTCCCCTGCCCCTGTTTTTTTTTTTTTTTTTTTTTTTATTCGCAACTTTCCTTGGCCACATATTGTGACTTTTGTTTCAGCAAGAGACTACATTTACTTGGCAAAACAAAAGTCTTGTGTGAATTATGGTGCCGTGTCGTTAACAGTCAACAGTGTCAAGGATTACAGGAAAAAAGACAACAAAAAAAGGAGATACTTAAAAATTTCAGAACTTATGACAGCTATACAAACAACTACAATGTGGTCTTACCAGGTATCAGTTCAGAAGCAGGCTTTTCCATAATCCTGCAGTAATCCCTCTCATTGCCATTTGTTAGAATCTCTGCTTCATAGCTAAGGGAAAAAAATGAAAACGATCAAAAACTATGGTAACACTGAAACACTGTTGACACAATAAGAGAGTTGCACTTGGAGCTGTGGTGTACACTCACCCATCAATGCACTCTCCACATTCACTAGGTTCCCTTGCACATATCTTCTTTGCATTTGGTTTCCTGTAGTATAATGCACAGTTATAACAATCAACACAACTTCTCATTTTATAGCAGAACATATTTTCTGAGCATTCATGGTCTTCTTCACAACCAGGATGAGCTAACTGCAATAAAGGTAGACGAAATTACAGCAAAATTCGAAATCTAAGAATGGCAACATCAAAATGAGAGTATCCAGAAACTGTACGAAGGAGAAAAGCAAATCAGTTACTAAACACTTAAGATGCTGTAAAGCAAAAACCACACTTCCTTAAAACATCAAGTCAATAGGGCAACCAGCATTATTTCAGATTTGTTCTCAAGCTAAGTGCTCTAACCAAGTGCCGATTGAGGACGTTTATTAGTAATAGCATCATTTTCCCCATAATTATTTGAAGAAAGAATAAATATTACTAAATGCATTCAATTATTTAATTGTATGAATACAATAGAGGGAAACATTCCATGCGGGAAAAATATATTTACAAACAAAGATGATGTGACTTACCATACGAAAGCGCTGGCAGGTCGATAGATACACAAACAAACACATACATACACACAAAATTCAAGCTTTCGCAACCAATGGTTGCTTCGTCAGGAAAGAGGGAAGGAGAGGGAAAGATGAAAGGATGTGGGTTTTAAGGGAGATGGTAAGGAGTCATTCCAATCCCGGAAGTGGAAAGACTTACCTCAGGGGGAAAAAAGGACATGTATACACTCTCTCGCGTGCACACACACATATCCATCTGCACAGACACAAGCAGACATTTGTAAAGGCAAAGAGTTTGGGCAGAGATGTCAGTCGAGGCCGAAGTACACAGGCAAAGATGTTGTTGAAAGACAGGTGCGGTATGAGCGGCGGCAACTTGAAATTAGTGGAGATTGAGGCCTGGCGGATAACGAGAAGAGAGGATATACTGAAGGGCAAGTTCCCATCTCCGGAGTTCTGACAGGCTGGTGTTAGTGGGAAGTATCCAGATAACCCGGACGGTGTAACACTGTGCCAAGATGTGCTGGCCGTGCACCAAGGCATCTTTAGCCACAGGGTGATCCTCATTACCAACAAACACTGTCTGCCTGTGTCCATTCATGCGAATGGACAGTTTGTTGCTGGTCATTCCCACAGAGAAAGCTTGGTCATTCCCACATAGAAAGCTTCACAGTGTAGGCCAGCACTTTTGTATGGTAAGTCACATCATCTTTGTTTTTAAATATATTTTTCTCGCGTGGAATGTTTCCCTCTATTATGTTCATATCATTCATTTGAACCCAGCAATTACGTTTGTTATTGTCACTGTTGCATTTCGAAATCTTTTCTGTCGTCTTAATTTCTCTTTCTGTTTTTGCCAGTAGGTTCACTTTGTATTCACCTTCTCCTTTTTACCGTAATCTACTATACAATTTTATCCCGCCTATATACACTCAATAATACGTAACCCACTTCCAAACCATAACCAAAAAAATTTTTTTTCCGCTTTCAACACTATCGCTGCTATAAAATCCACCGTTTCTAGTTTACAAACAGTTCCTTTCACCTATTAAACAACCATTTCGGCTATTTCCAGAATGAGATTTTCACTCTGCAGTGGAGTGTGCGCTGATATGAAACTTCCTGGCAGATTAAAACTGTGTGCCCGACCGAGACTCGAGACGAGATACTGACAGAAGTAAAGTTGTGAGGACCGGGCGTGAGTTGTGCTTCGGTAGCTCAGATGGTAGAGCACTTGCCCGCGAAAGGCAAAGGTCCCGAGTTCGAGTCTCAGTCGGGCACACAGTTTTAATCTGCCAGGAAGTTTCATTACGGCTAGTTCTAATAACTTTCGCTTTATTTCCATTTCCATTTTTCCCACATCATTGATCATTTTTAGCCGCTTCCCACAGGTTTGAACATCATTATTTCTTCGTCAGACAATTGTTAGCCTCATACTCATAATCTGCCACCACAAAACCACTCCTTTTAATACATTTACACGTAGTTTTTTCGAAATTTTCCCGAATTTCTCCACCCGTTAACTTGTTTTGGCGGCAACACAACCACCTAACCTTTATGCACATCGTTGCCTACCAACCCAAGTTCACCACAGGATCAACAGAGCCCAGCTTTTACCAACACTTTTTCGCCTTTTTTCACACCAGATCTCCAGTTGCTTTCTGGTTCACCTTTATCTCTCCCCATATACATATTTTTCATTCGGCCTGATGTTACACTTTCCACCTTCTAATACCATGTCACCCTCACAACACCCCCACAACGACCCCATTAAGTGTTATTTACATTCCCTCTGCAAACATGCCTTCGCCCTAACCAGATTACGCTCCCATATTTTATTTTCCCAGGCTTGTCTGACATTTGGCTTGTGACAGGATACTTTCCCGGACTGGATCAGACTCTGAATGTGGCTCTCCAGCAGGGATACGACTTCCTCAAATCCTGCCCTGAAATGAGATCCATCCTTCATGACATCCTCCCCACTCCACCAAGAGTGTCTTTCCGCCGTCCACCTAACCTTCGTAACCTCTTAGTTCATCCCTATGAAATCCCCAAACCACCTTCCTTACCCTCTGGCTCCACCCGTGTAACCGCCCCCGGTGTAAAACCTGTCCAATGCACCCTCCCACCACCACCTACTCCAGTCCTGTAACCCGGAAGGTGTACACGATCAAAGGCAGAGCCACGTGTGAAAGCACCCAGGTGATTTACCAACTGACCTGCCTACACTGTGAAGCTTTCTATGTGGGAATGACCAGCAACAAACTGTCCATTCGCATGAATGGACACAGGCAGACAGTGTCTGTTGGTAATGAGGATCACCCTGTGGCTAAACGTGCCTTGGTGCACGGCCAGCACATCTTGGCACAGTGTTACACCGTCCAGGTTATCTGGATACTTCCCACTAACACCAACCTGTCAGAACTCCGGAGATGGGAACTTGCCCTTCAGTATATCCTCTCTTCTCGTTATCCGCCAGGCCTCAACCTCCGCTAATTTCAAGTTGCCGCCGCTCATACCTCACCTGTCTTTCAACAACATCTTTGCCTGTGTACTTCCGCCTCGACTGACATCTCTGCCCAAACCCTTTGCCTTTACAAATGTCTGCTTGTGTCTGTGTATGTGTGGATGGATATGTGTGTGTGTGCGCGCGCGCGAGAGTGTATACCTGTCCTTTTTTCCCCCTGAGGTAAGTCTTTCCGCTCCCAGGATTGGAATGACTCCTTACCATCTCCCTTAAAACCCACATCCTTTCATCTTTCCCTCTCCTTCCCTCTTTCCTGACGAAGCAACCATTGGTTGCGAAAGCTTGAATTTTGTGTGTATGTATGTGTTTGTTTGTGTATCTATCGACCTGCCAGCGCTTTCGTATGGTAAGTCACATCATCTTTGTTTTTAAATACAATTATTTAATTGGATAGATAAAAAATCTACTCACCAAGTGGCGGCAGAAAACACACATAATAGACTGTTGTGAATGACAAGCTTTCAGAGCCAGTGGCTCCTTCTTCATGCAGAAGGGTTGAAGAGGAAGGAAGAAGGGTGACTGTAAAGGACTGGAGAGGTCTAGGAAAAGGGGTAGATTCTGGGAAAATCACCCAGAACTGTGGGTCAGGGGAGACTTACTGTACGGAATGTGAAGGAAAGACTGAGTGTTGGGGACTTATCAGACAAAACTTAAAAACCTGAGAGCTTAAAGGTGGAAGACAGGGATTACTACTAAAACATCATACACGAGTTAATACAAGTAAGAAGCTAAGTGCATTGTACTTAACAGAGATGGGAGGGGGCAGTGAAAAATAGACAGGGAAGACAACGAAAGGTGTAGAAAACTAAAATGGAGTGAAGCAGGCCAGACACCAGTTTCTCAGAACACCACAGGTGGGAACTAGCACAATATGTCCTTGGTTCTTGCCACCCACCTGGCCTTAATTTATATTAATTTCTTCCATCTCAGCTTTTCTTCACTGTAACTACTCTACTTCACTCCATTTTAGTTTTCTACATCTTTCATTGTATTTCCCATCTACTTTTCACCGCCCCCTCCCACCTCTGTTATGTACAACGCACTTAGCTTACTCACTCTCATTAACTCATGCACTATGTTTTAGTAGTAATCTCTGTCTTGAATATTACCCTGTCTTACACCTTTAAGCTCCCAGGTTTTCAAATCGCATCCAATGCAGTCTCCAATAATCAGTCTTTCTTTCTCATCCCGTACGGTAAGTCTCTCCTAACCTGCAGTTCTGGGTGACTTTCCCAAAATCGACCCCCTTTCCTAGACATCTCCAATCCTTTCCCATCACCCTTCTTCCTTCCCCTTCAACCCTTCTGCCTGAAGAAGGAGCCATTGGCTCCAAAAGCTTGCCAGTCACAACAGTCTTAGGTGTGTGTTCTGCTGCCACTTGGTGAGAACATTTTATATCTATCCAATTACATAATTTTATCAATAATTGATTGTTTTCATTGTTAAATACATTCAATGAGATACAATTTTCTTCACCAAACATGTTAGTAAAATCAGTATCCGGTAGCCCAGGACATCAGAAGTAACTTATGTACAGATTTGGCAAAACAAAAGAAGCAACATCCAGAAAGAGAAACAAAAGTCAATTTTAAACTACAGTGAATTAAATAAACAGAAATAACAATCTTTAAGAGA
Source organism: Schistocerca americana (assembly GCF_021461395.2). Taxonomy (NCBI): domain Eukaryota; kingdom Metazoa; phylum Arthropoda; class Insecta; order Orthoptera; family Acrididae; genus Schistocerca; species Schistocerca americana. Next base: position 650,631,213 of record NC_060122.1, read on the forward strand.
CACAACCAGTCAGATGACAGTGGATGAGCCAAAAAAGTTATGTGACTGGAAAATTTCAAGATTTGAGAAACTATTGGTGGAAATAGTATCAAAACTACAGTACAGATACAGACATCTGCAGTTTACAATGATTATGGAGATTAATTTCCCACAGATAACTGAAGAACTAATAAAGATTATTAATCCACTGCAGCAGCAACAGAACTTAAAAGTTGTGAAGCAGCAGTTTGAGGTAAGATAATTCACTTTAAAAAAAGGCAGACAGAAAAAATAATGTGTAACTATGTAGCTGACAGCAAATCAACAGACAGGTACAAGACATGAAAATAGATATATATTTCATATGTGGGGTTATTTAATCTAGAACAAAAATGGAAAGGAATGGGAGGACACCTTTATTTTTACAGGATTAGGCAGGAATATCATGCAGGACCTATAGAAGATAGAGACATAGAAATGTGTATGTAGTGAGAATGAGTCTGCATGGAAATAATAAATTGAGTGTTATGTACTCTGATGTACCAATTATCTTTGAAGATAATATGGATGTACGCAGCATTTTAGAGCATTTTATCTACTTTTGTATGTTCAATGTCTTGTGTTTAAGTGTCCATTTACTGGAAAAATAAAATTCTTAATATAAGCTATTTTCACTTCATTACAGTCCATCCAACAGTTTGGGGGCCCAGTAAATCATATTGGGTTACAGGGGTAGCCTCTGAAGTGAGTTCAATTGCATTGAGGGTTTTTCACCTGTCAGGTGAAAAAAAGGTGAAAGCTGTGTCGAATGAAGTTTTTCAGCATCCAGAAATTTCACATAAGTAATTTTCATTCATGAAAATATCAAATGGAAAGTATCTTTTGCACAGAAGAAATTGCTGGATGTTGTTGATGGAAGTAAAGCATGGGCAGTTGAAGGGAAAGATGTACAGAACTTATGGCATGCAATTGTAAAAACAATGCTTTTTATTTTATCTGGTATGCAATTTGACCAGCTGCAAACTTATGTTATGTGCTTGAGCAAATAGTATATGGAACTGACTTATGATAAGTCTTGATCACCAATAAGAAATAAAAAGTTCTTTCATTAAAAAATATCACTCAGTGATAAATACTGTGCAACATATTAGTAAGGTTGAAGTATTACAATAGTCTCTTGCATATCATGCTCAACCACTGGGTTGGTTGGTTGTTGGGAGTTAAAGGGATCAAAATGCGAGGACATCAGTCCCTTCATCCTATGTGCACTGAACCAGAACCATTGGCAGATATGGCTGAGACTGACAAAGTTGTAGATGGAAATATGGTGCACTTGCTGTGGCTTGGTACTACTGTAACAAAAGCAGGCTAACTTTTGCTGCCTTAATAACAAAATTACTGCAAGAAGGCTAACATTTGTCAGAGAGCACAGAAACAAAACATATAAGTCAGTGTTCACAATGCAATCACGGCAAAAGTTGTCAAGTAAGAAGAATGTTGAGAGCTATTATTGTCAGCAGAAAGGTCATTATAAGGCTTAATACAATGCAAGGATGTTCAATTTGTTCAGAGAAAGTCAAGAACCTAGACATCAAGTTTTAAGTGGCTACTAATTTTGATAATGTTTGACTTGCTTATAGTGCTGCATCAAAACATATTACTTTATATAAGGGATAGATTCCATTATTTAAAGCACTGGAGAAGTTCAAAATTCTTGTTCAGATAGGAGGTAATTCAGTTGTCTACACTAAAGATGAGGTGTCATCCAAAGAGCGAGATGCCAAGGCCAGATTGGTATCTCACAATGAAGCCACAACCAAGCTTAGTTGTTGCCAGATGCAGTGACAAATGAGTGGAGTCATCATAGACATGCCTAGAAAAGTTTCCATACACCACCCCATCAGTACACTTGCTTATGTATGAGCACAGCATCACTGAGTCACTCTGCAATCACTGAAGATAACAACATTGTCTCTCTACTGAGTTTGCAGTGCAGTAGTTGTATTAGGCAAAACTCGGCATAAATTTTTATTGTCAATTGCACTCAGTGAGAGGAGACTAGTATCTTTTTCTGTATCATGTGATACATTAATGCTCAGTAACAGTAATAAATACTCATATTCCAGTGGAAATATGTTATATCAAGAGCTACAAATTTCGTCTTGTTCATAATCAAGTGATCAAATACTTTGTATGTGTTACAGTATGACCTCTGCCTCCTACAGGAGTAAAGTTAAGAACCTGACACTGTACTAACGAGTTATTTCACCCAGTACAACAGGTGGTATTGGACCACTCGAGTTAAGTGCATTAGTAAATGGGGTACAGGAACATTGTCAAGTGGAGGATACATTATATGCACATGGTTTGAGAAAAATATTGTTATGGGGAGCAGCAGCCAAAAATCAGATTTAACAAGAATGAAATTGTGGAATTTGGTAAGGGGCCACTGGTAACTGATACAAAAGCTGAAAATCCATGTTACAGACTGTTGTTTTGTATTGAACATATTGAACAAGGAAATTGCGAATCATCTGTGCATCTTTGTTATGGCACAATGGGTTGGAATATATTAACTCCATGAATCATATACATGGAAGAATCCTGGAGATACTAGAAGGTATCAGATAGATTATATAATGGTAGGACAGATTTAGGAACCAGGTTTTAAATTGTAAGATATTTCCAGGGGCAGACGTGGACTCTGACCACAATCTGTTGGTTATGAACTGTAGATTAAAACTGAAGAAACTGCAAAAAAGTGGGAATTTAAGGAGATGGGTCCTGGATAAACTGACTACAACAGAGGTTGTACAGAGTTTCAGGGAGAGCATAAGGGAACAATTGACAGGAATGGGGGAAAGAAGTACAGTAGAAGAAGAATAGGTAGCTCTGAGGGATGAAGTAGTGAAGGCAGCAGAGGAACAAGTAGGTAAAAAGACAAGGGCTAGTAGAACTCCTTGGGTAACAGAAGAAATATTCAACTTAATTGACGAAAGGAAAAAATACAAAAATGCAGCAAGTAAAGCAGGCAAAAAGGAATACAGAAGTCTCAAAAATGAGATCGACAGGCAGTGCAGAATGGCTAAGAAGGGATGGCTAGAGGACAAATGTAAGGATGTAGAGGCTTATCTCTCTAGGGGTAAGATAGATACTGCCTACAGGAAAATTAAAGATATCTTTGGAGAAAAGAGAACCACTTGTACGAATATCAAGAGCTCAGATGGAAACCCAGTTCTAAGCAAAGAAGGGAAAGCAGAAAGGTAGAAGGAGTATATAGAGGGTCTATACAAAGGCGATGTACTTGAGGACAATATTATGGAAATGGAAGAGGATGTAGAAGAAGATGAAATGGGAGATACAATACTGCATGAAGAGTTTGACAGAGCACTGAAAGACCTGAGTCGAAACAAGGCCCCGGGAGTAGACAACATTCCATTGGAACTACTGACAGCCTTGGGAGAGACAGTCCTGACAAAACTCTACCATCTGGTGAGAAAGATGTATGAGACAGGCGAAATTCCCTCAGACTTCAAGAAGAATACAATAATTCCAATTCCAAAGAAAGCAGGTGTTGACAGATGTGAAAATTACCGAACTATCAGTTTAATAAGTCACAGCTGCAAAATACTAATGCGAATTCTTTACAGACGAATGGAAAAACTGGTAGAAGCCGACCTCGGGGAAGATCAGTTTGGATTCCGTAGAAATATTGGAACACGTGAGGCAATACTGACCTTATGACGTATCTTAGAAGAAAGATTAAGGAAAGGCAAACCGACATTTCTAGCATTTGTAGACTTAGAGAAAGCTTTTGACAAGGTTGACTGGAATACTCTCTTTCAAATTCCAAAGGTGGCAGGAGTAAAATACAGGGAGCGAAAGGCTATTTACAATTTGTACAGGAACCAGATGGCAGTTATAATAGTCGACGGGCATGAAAGGGAAGCAGTGGTTGGGAAGAGAGTGAGACAGGGTTGTAGCCTCTCCCCGATGTTATTCAATCTGTATATTGAGCAAGCAGTAAAGGAAACAAAAGAAAAATTCGGAGTAGGTATTAAAATCCATGTAGAAGAAATAAAAACTTTGAGGTTCGCTGATGACATTGTAATTCTATCAGAGACAACAAAGGACTTGGAAGAGCAGTTGAACGGAATGGACAGTGTCTTGAAAGGAGGATATAAGATGAACATCAACAAAAGCAAAACGAGGATACTGTGATGTAGTCGAATTAAGTCGAGTGATGCTGAGGGAATTAGATTAGGAAATGAGACACTTAAAGTAGTAAAGGAGTTTTGCTATTTGGGGAGCAAAATAACTGATGATGGTCGAAGTAGAGAAGATATAAAATGTAGACTGGCAATGGCAAGGAAAGCGTTTCTGAAGAAGATAAATTTGTTAACATCGAGTATAGATGTAAGTGTCAGGAAGTCATTTCTGAAAGTATCTGTATGGAGTGTAGCCATGTATGGAAGTGAAACATGGACGATAAATAGTTTGGACAAGAAGAGAATAGAAGCTTTCGAAATGTGGTGCTACAGAAGAATGCTGAAAATTAGATGGGTAGATCACGTAACTAATGAGGAAGTATTGAATAGGATTGGGGAGAAGAGAAGTTTGTGGCACAACTTGACCAGAAGAAGGGATCGGTTGGTAGGATGTGTTCTGAGGCATCAAGGGATCACCAATTTTATATTGGAGGGCAGCGTGGAGGGTAAAAATCGTAGAGGGAGACCAAGAGATGAATACACTAAGCAGATTCCGAAGGATGTGGGTTGCAGTAGGTACTGGGAGATGAAGAAACTTGCACTGGATAGAGTAGCATGGAGAGCTGCATCAAACCAGTCTCAGGACTGAAGACCACAACAACAACAACAACAACAACAACATCATATACAGAGACCAACAGAGGAATACAGTTATCAGATTCATTAGGATATAAGTTGCAGTAGTTATTCAAAGATGAAGAAGCAAGCACAAGACAGTAGCGTGAGGCTGCATCAAACCAGTCTTTGGACTGAAGACAACCACCACCACCACCACCACCACCACCACCACCAACAACAACTTTAGATAAAAGTATTAATCAAAGAGAAAAACATGTTTCAAATGGAAATGTGCTTCAGGCAAAAGAAACAATGTATTCATTCCCCTAACGAGATTTATTAAGAGCAAGTATTGATGGTGGAATACTAGGCCGTACAACAGTGAACATAAACTAGGAAGTCTTTGGAACTACTACTCCCACTGTCAATCCAGTAATAAGTTTTGCACATGGCACTGTTGAATAAGTCAGCAGACATAGTTAAAATACAATGAGGATTATTTATGTTTCTCATCTTTCTTTAAAAGAATGAATCACTGGATGACCAGTTAACTCTGGAAGGTATTGTGAAAACTTCTGAACTGCTAAGTAGCATTAAACACCAAGGTTTTTGTTGATTACCAGTGTTTTAATAAACTCTAAAGAATAAGGTGAGATGATAGTTTCCTCAGAGAAACCGAAACAATATGAATTCTTTTACTGATTTGTAAATGTATCTTATTTCAATTGAGGTACGAGACAAAAATTCTCAATTAAAGAATCTAAACAACTTTATGCCCGAGAAATATGTAAACACACCATATTAAATATTGCTCAATAATTATCCATCTTTCAGGACCTTCAACACTGCAGTATATTATTGAATAATTCTGTTAACAAAAATTGTCCACATTCAGACCTCTGTCACTTTTACTCAGGTCTAGGAGGAATTACTTCTGCATACGTACTGCCGCATCATTTCACTTAAATGTTGATTGCAAATGCTACTTGTGCAGACTCCTACATTTTTGCTCTCAATGACTAATTTATCCCCGGATTTATAAAAGGAATGTGTCAAAAGCAATTTGAAAAAGGCACCTGAAAACATATTGTGGAAGGTTGGACAGCAAAAGAGTCTGTTATTATGAGCTTTTTTTTCCACTTTCAATAATGTAGTTGCTGTGTAACACAGACTAGAGTAGTCTACATTTAAAATATTGTGCTGAGTGGCAAGATAGGTAAGTAAGTGGGCAGGTAGGATTTTTTTGAGTGGTAGTGATTTGGGGGTGGGAGGTTCATGTTTTTTGCGTGTGCGGATGTGCATACTTTGTCCGAAAGCAGGTTTTATCCTTTTCTGTATCCCCATCTACTGACCAATGCCTCTTCCATTCGGTGAGCAGCCATCCATCTTCATAGAGACAGATGCTTCTTGGATTTTCCAGCTTTTTTTTTAATACTGTTAACGTATGGCTCCATATGCAGTAATTATTATAAAGCAACTGCACAGTATACATATGTCAATGAGTTGAAGTATTATTAGGTTTTTTTAAGTAATAATGCTGCTTTTAAGAGTTTAGTGTCATAAACCTGTGAGACAACAAGATTAACTAGTGGTAAACAATGAGCTACAACATACCAACTATTTAAAAACCTTACTTACGTCACATTTCTGTCTGTAATAATATATTCAAAGTTTGCTACCTATACGAAGGGAGGTACTACAGTTACTAAAGTCCCACAACTACAGTTTACATACATTAACATGCATAGATGTTGAGCATACTGACTTACATTCTTTAGTTGTCAAACAGCTCCTAATGCCCAAAGATTCAAGACTGTCTTTCCACAATCCCGAAGTAGTCTGTTTCTGAATCTGGTGTGCAGCAGCACAAGACTTTCCTTGGCATTGCAAAGGAGCAGTAGTAAAAAAAAGTAAGAATCACAAGCTGTGCCACAAGATTCTGTTGCAGAATATTTGCAAACGAAGTTTCCTCCCCAGAAACATTGGACAAAGGAACAGATATTCTTCCTAACATAATTACAATGGCAGTTAATAAATCACAATATCTTGAATTGAGCCAGTGAAACATTCGCATTGTTCCAGAAGAAATCCTTTCTTTACATGGTTCAAAAATATTTATTCTTTAACTGTATAATTTTCTCTCAGATAAGTATTCATATGTATGTGTACATATTTTTTTCCTTCCTCCTGGGTAGAACAGCTTTCATTCATTCTAAATAGTCATTAGTGTATTGAGTTCTTTTATACCTGTGTGGCCAGCCAAGAATGTAGCCCAGACTCTAGTAGTTATCAAGTGCAGATCTAAAACAAAAGTGAGTATTTCACCTTTGATCATTGTTTATGCAGCATTTTTGCTAAACAAGCACTAATCTCACTGATTTGTCTCACCAGAAGTATATAAATGACTCCCTTATCTTTTTAGCATAGTTATTTTACAAGATCCTCAAAGATTTTAAAGTGTTGTCATTATTCAAATCTCCCTTGTTCTATGATGAAATCTAGAAGTAAAGATTTGATTAGTGTCATCTTCCTCCATAATGTGGCACACTCCCAATACATTAAGGTTGTTTAACAGCTTTATCTAGTCTACATTTGATTACCTTGTTCATACACAGTTGTTTTCTAATTTCATGTACCAGGTTTCTAAAGGGTATCTCTGTCTTTTCCTATCTCTTGGAAACTTGCAAAGAACTTCCCTTGTTCATCTGTCACCCATTCCCCTAGCTACATTGCCTGGACATCTCCATTACATTTTCATTATAACCTTTTCCTGGAAGCTGTTCCATGATCCATTTCTTTGTTTTCCCATCTCTCCCACAGCTTCCCAGAATTTGAAGTAGATATTGTAATGAACCTTGTGTTTTGGACACATCAGCAGTATACTTTTGAAAATTATTTCATTTACCAAAAGCGCCCTGCCGTTCTTATTCTACAGTTTGTTCCTTTTACTGTTCATCCTATTACAACAGTAAACATGACTAATGAGATCACCACACTTCATTTCATATTTTAGCACTAGTACGACACTTCCTAAACATATAGGATTGTGTGATGTATCAGTGGACAATTCATGAATGCCATAACATAGTTGCAGACAACAAGCTACCAGTACACAAGAAGGTACAGAGGGTTCTGTATAATCTTAAAATGTAAAATTAAGGTAATGACAATAATAAACAAAAAACAATTTATGCTAAATTCTCGCAAATTAATCATTAATTCATTTCAAATTTTACAGATTTAAATACAGAAAACCCAATGAAGGTGGCTCGAAAGTGCTGCAATGTGTTTGGGTCTAAATGAAAAAACAGTCTGCAAATAGGCAGAACTTATATCCAGTAATTTTTGGCAGATGAATATTTTATAATATTTTATCAATGCAAATCGTTTTCAAATGCCGACTAAGATCTTTTGGCACTATTACTAATGTGCCAAGAACCAACGACATCATTTTCCCTGTTTCACACCAAAGTTGCTGCAGTTTGATTTTCAAGTCTTTGTGTCTGGAAAGTTTTAAAAGTTGTTTCTCACCGATTCTGCAATCATCTAGAAGGGCAATGTCAATGATCCACACTTTCTTTTACTCCATTGTTGTGATGTCTGGTGTTCATGTTCCAGCATTCGATTTGTCTGAGGCTCCATAGTAATTTGGTATATTTGTTTTTGACAACTTTTTCTGGCTTGTGATCCCACCAGTTTCCCACCACTAGCAGGTGATAATTTTTGTGTAAGTTCCCATAGATCATTCATGCCACAACATTGTGGTCTCTGCTTGTGATCAGTCTGAGTGATCCTCTTGCAACAGCACAAGATATGGTAAACTGCTTCCTCTACAACACATCACCATGGACCACTCTCTGCAATGAAGCATTGCTATGGAGAACACTCTGCCACAAAACGTCATTCTTTTGCTGATTTCTTGATTATGACTTTGATAATGTTAGTTCTGATGGCTTGTTCCTGAGCAGCAAAAAAAAAAAAAAATCCAGAATCTGTTGATCAGCCAAGACCAGATCTTTTCTTTATCCATTTTTTGTCTTTGATCTTCTCCAAAAACTGCCCATGCTAAGCTTTACTGCACAGACTGTTAAGCACTAGAGCACAGCTTTCCAGTAATGATTCTTTATTTGCTTTACTTTGAGAAGCCTTTTGTCACTGACTTCAATCACAGCTGATTCTTGCTATCTTTCACACAGTCTGCCACACATGGTTCTCTTCTTCCCATCTGCTTCACCTGCACAGTTCTTCAGCATCTGCTTTTCTGGGCAACTATAGGCTGCTGAGGTCACTGCAAGGATCAAGTGAATGGTGAATTTTCATGAGTATTCTTGTTTTCCTGTCCATAATATCTAACTCTACTTGTGTCCAAGTAACAGCACCTGCAGTATATCTGACATATGAGCCAGGTACTGAATTGGTTACCTTGATGATATTGCTGCTATTCAGCTTGCTTTTCAAACTTTTTCCAACCTCTTGAGTTTACTCTTTCCAGACCATACTTTCTAGATGCCTATGCTTGACCTTACACAACTCCTGAATGTATAGGCATTTGCAGTCTTCTGGCTGGTGTCACTTGATGGCTTGTCCATTTGGCATTTTGATGCCTTCACTTTAAGAGATTTTGATCTTTTCTTTTACCCAAGCCAAATTCAATGCTGATGTTATGGCAGAAGATTCAGACTGTATTCATCAGAGACTAGATTTTAATTTCAGATTTTCTGTAGAGCTTCAGTTCACCTATGTACAGCAGGAAGGATATATTCTGACAATTTTTCACTGTTTGGTAGTCCAGATTTGTTTTCTGTTAGATGATTGACATTGGGATCAAGGCAATGATGAACAGCAGTGGGGACAGTGAGGCCCCCATGGAAACACCCCTCTTGATGTTGAATAATGCATAACTTCTGATGACTTAGCTGAACCGATGGTTTCCAGGTGCTTTATGATCCAACTGCATGATTTCTGGCTCAAGTACCCATCCAGTCTACAAGTGAAAATGGGCTAACCCTTTAACTTAATGCTGAAGACAGGAAATATCCGTGAATGGCTAACAACTGGAAAATGTATTAAATACAGAAGGATACAGCTGCAATTCCAGAAATTACAGGCCAAAAACATGCCCATTCATCACGTTGAAGTTGCTGACAGTAATCATAGCTGACAGAATTCAGGATTTTCTGGAAGAAAACAACATACCAGTTGGAAAAGACCAGTTCCTGATTGAAAAAAATATTCTGGATAACTGGAAATCCAGAAAATAAATTTACAAATGACCTAGATTGACTGCAAGAGAACTTTTGGTTCACTGCTGTACAGGGGATGTCCAGTTTTGACTTTCTTCACTTTTTTGCTTGATCATTTGAGGTGTTATCTCCAGCTGTTACAGTCTGTTCTTAAGAAAATTTATTCCTGAAGTCCATAATCCATTCAGCAGTTTCATTGTAGTCTCCCTCAGTTTTCTATACATCTTTACAGAACTGGGTTGTTGCCCTTTTTCCAGTTTTTCAATTTTTGTTTCTGGTAGCTGATTCTTACTCTGGTAGAGTGTCCTCTGATCGGATCTGAAAGTTTGATTTTGCCTGTACTGGATGATCATGGCCTCTTATCTTTTGATTTTCCTATTCATTGCAATTATTTGTTGCTTAACAATTCCCTAAGCTGCTTTAATTTTCTTGTACTCACCCAAAACTTTATTGGGCATGCCTTCTTCTTCTTCTTCTTCTTCTGGTTACTCAGTTTATGCTCTCATGTCCTAGTTGCTTGGCTCAGATCTCCAGTCTTTGCTTTTCAGTTACAGCCAAACATTCCACTTTTTATTTCTCAGTTGATTTTCTGGCAGTCTTTGATGCAGATGCAAAGTTCTGTTAATAATATTGCTGTACTGTAAGTTAGCTGGTTCATTTATTTGATTTTTATTATTTGGACAGTTGCAAGGACAGACTACCTCAGTGTAGCCAGTTGTTTTTTGAAGAAAGTTATTGATGTTGGGTGCTGTCTCCTCTCTACATAAGATGACACAGGGCCACAATTTTCTTTCAGATTTTGTAATCTTTGAGTCAGTGTGTCATCAATTACTTATTGTTCCTCTTCTTAATCCACATTATTTGTAAGTTTTCTTATGATTCAAGTTGTTCAGTGACTCCAGGTGTTTGATGCCAAAGCAGGTTGTTTTACTTCTGTTTCACAACTTTTCTAAATTTCTTAGAGCTCCATTTCACTTAACATGTTGTTCTTACAATAAATCTCCTCTGATCAGCTGGTCTTAGTTTTGTTATCTTTGTGTATAAGATATTCTTGCTAGTACATGCACTTTTGTTACCCACACTTCTGAGGTTCCGATGAGTAGAAGCACTTCATGACTTTGCAATTCTCTGACAGTGTATTTCTGCCTCTTCTGAGTTTCACATTATTATTATTATTATTATTATTATTATTATTATTATTCTAATATTATTTTGTTTGGCCATTGAAAGAGCCCATAGAACCACTGGCTAACTTCAGTATTATTCTCGTTCCTATCTTCATAAAACTCCATCCTGCCATAATGGATCTTCATTACTAGTTTATTTTTGGACTGGATTTATTTCTGTTAGTTGTTTGGGGATGAGCTTACAACAGCAGATCTGTCTTCTGTAGTTGTCCTTGTCGTTGGCAGAGAGTCAAAAGTGACTTCCTCCAGATCCTTCTGGGCGCTGTCCAACCAATGTAATTTGGTCTTTCTGTTCCCATTTATAGTGTGAAAGATTTTTGTCATTACTCCTCAGTCAACCATTTGTGTTATTTGTCCATAAAACTGCAGAAGTCTTTTCTGTACAATAAAAATCATTCTGTAAGGGAATAGAAATCTTCTGAACTTTTGTGCATCCAGATACAACCATGGACCAGAATATTTTTCCACAATACCTATCAATCCATTTCTCAATGAGACTGACATTTTTGGTTGGCGACGCATCAAACATGTCGAGAATTTCTGGGAGAATGTCTGTCTAACAGCATATTAGTTACATATTATTTAATCTTATTGCAAATGATTTTCAGGTCTAGCTTCAAATTTAATAGCTCAAATTCTTCTACTAAATGTTGAGGTTTACCTGCACTAGAGGCAAACAGCATTAGGTCTCCAGAAAAGGTGCTTCTAACTAAAAATTATCTCTTGTGTTTTACTGAGGAGTAATTTTAACATTATTTTCATTATTTTATTATCTTCTCAATCAAATGAAATATTCTTACGAAAAAGTTGCATTGCTTACCACTGCACTGTGACAAGTTCTTAGTTCTAAATTTCTTGCACTTTGGTTGGTGCACATCAATTCATAAGAAACTAATATTTTTTTGCATTTCAAGAATAAGGAGAAAATGCCATATTTTAGTTAGCACTACAAAAATTCTGATTGCTTTCACTGTTCTGAATTCCACATCTGCACAAGTGACAAAATCTAATTAAATTGTCTGAAGTGTGTTTTCAAATACATTAATTCAAAAAATATGGCTGCAGGGTAATAATGAGTTATGGTTAACTTCTCAGTTCTTGAAAGTAAAAATTCAGTGTCATGGTTCTTATATTCAACTACGGTAGACTTCATGGATTTAGGTAATGGGATAAACAAACAATTTCATGTCTTCAGTCATGGCAAAGTTGTCTCCAATGCTTGATAGGAACTTTTTTTTTTTTTTTTTTTTTTTTTTTTTTTTTTTTTTTTTTTCCTAGACAACAGTACCCATCTGACAGCGTGCTGAAATAAAATGTTTCATTTTAGAAGTATAAAAGTGATAAGAACTAATCAAAAATGAAATAAGTGTGGAATAAGTACTACCATCAAATAGCGTAAGCAATAACTGAAATTGTAAAGGGCTCATTTCTGACAAGATAGCTAAAATGCCAGAGGGGTAATGTGCAACAATGTCACATGCCCCTTTCTTGAGCCATTACAGAGATATTTGGAATTCAGACGAGGATACTAGTGCAAATATTACTGATGAGGAGTTCTAAACCACTTCTATTCTTGCCAGCCAAATACTAGCAATGAAATCATCTTTCAACACCAGAATTTGAATGTGCTATTTATGAGTCTAGTGCCACAGCACTAGAATGTGTAACCTCAGTGACAGAGGGAGGTATAGAACTGGATAGTACTGAAATGGTTATTTTGAGTGTTCAACATTTTAAAGTCAATTACTGATGACCCTTAACATGAGAGAGAATGGCATGAGAGATTTTCAGTCATAACCAATTATTTGCACATATGACAAGTCTGCTATTATTATAGCACATAATGTCCAGCCAAAAATTAATTTATTAGAGACAGAAGAATGATCAAGCAAGGCTGCAGCTCTGTGACTGGAAAGAGACAAGTGTGACTGTTGAAAGAACTAAAAGGTTAATCTCAAAAGTTTCAAAAATGAAAGAAAATATAGGAGCTGGACCATAATTTTGTTGTATTTCTTCAGAAAATTTATCCTGAGCATGCTTTCACTGCACCATCCAAGTCAAGTGTCAGTGAGAGCTGTTCTCTTCAGTAAGACACTGAGACCGGTTTCAATCGTTTACATGTAAATCACTAGCTGAAATACCTATCAACTCTTCCTTTGTACATACATGTTACACCATTAATTATTTTTACTCATCTATTTGAACTACTCTGAAGACTGGAATCATTACAATTAAAGTTAAGTTCATTTCGACAATATTTATCAAACACTACTGAAGTGCAAGTGGAACTAACTAATTACGCTGCTCCGAATACAGTTTTAGATGAGAACTTGTCTGTGTATTTCTTTAATCAATACAAATAAGAATTAATGTGAAATAGTGTTCATATTTAAATGAAGGACAGACAAATAAAGCAAGTTTCACACAACTTTGCACTTTCATCAAGTGCCAACCAATTTTGATTTCTTAAAAACATAAGATTTGTTTTTTGTGAGGCACTTCACATTGACAAATGACTGCTTGGGTTCTTCACACAACAAGATTCCTTCAAATGACTGATGTGAAGAAAGATTCTGATGACAACACTAAGTACAAGGTGTACAACTTTGCTTCCACCATTTGCCGATACGTGGTGACAATGGTAAGTAGTGGTCGAAAGAAACGGATCGTAGACGTCAGCCAGTTAGCTTGGACCTCTGTCAACATAACCTCATTCAAACATTAGTCAATTTATGTCTGCATCATAAAGTTGTTCTTGATTGAAAATGTCAGTTTACGAGTCTAATTCTCGTCATTTGCGGCAGGTGTTACTGTTTTGTTTCAATATGAAGAAAGCAGCGGCTGAGTCTCACTGAATGACCTCGAGTACGTATGGTAAGGACGCCATTAGTGAAAGAACGTGTCATGAGTGGTTTCAATGCTTCAAGAACAGTGATTTTAATGTCATAGACTGGCATAGTAGTGGAAGAGAGAACATTTTCGAAGATTCCAGGTGTGCGGACATTTCTGAGTGAAGACTCGCATTAAACTCTAGAAGAATTGGCACAATTAGTGGGAGCGACACAGCAAGCCATTTCAAAATGTGTCAAGTCCCAAATGGAATCGATTCATGGATCGCTTCAAAAGACGAACAATTTTTTCAACGCGGGATGCGTGCACTGCCCAAAAGATGGGAGAAAGGAGTGGCCAGCGATGGAAAATACTTTGAATGATACATATGTAACCAATTTGTTTCATTAAAGCCTCAAATGTTGGGAAAAAAAATGTCAGAAGCAAAGTTGTACACCTTGTAGAAAAGAATAGTCCATGAGAAACTAAGTAAGCAGCAAAGACCTACAATCTAAAAATAAGGGCTAAAAATGAAGCTCAGTAATCAGAAAATGTACATATAAAAAAGATGTGCTATACCAACACAGGTATCTAAGACAGGAATTAAAAGACAACACAAGAAAGAAGTCTTTATGGAATCAGTTATTTTAACAAAGCTAAGAAGAACATAACTACATATCCACACTGCCATTTTCACATACTACAAAAATATTTACAGTTGAAACTGATTTATACATTTATCAGGGGAAGAGGAAAGAGTACTTGTAACTCAGAGTTACTATGAACTCAGATATAGATACAGTAATACAAATCAGAGTTTTCACTGAAAACATACAATGGGCCTAAATACGTAAATTTTACAAACAACAAGGCTAGAATACAGTATTAAAAGAAAAAGTATTATTTGGTCCTGCTTTAGGTACTGTATTGTAATTTGGGACTTTGTACTGTACAAATGAAGATATAGTGTTAAAGAGAAAATACATTATTTTGAACTTGATCCTGCTTCAAAGAAACTGGATAACTTGGCTTGTTTCACTTTTCATGCATTACGCGTATACACCTCATTTTGCAAACTTTCATTAATATGAATTCAGAATGTTTTCACTACATCTTCTCGCACTGCTGTAATGCCTGCTCACACCAACAGCACATAACACTTCACTCAGTTTAAGTGTTTCAAAGTTCAAGTCATCATCTTTCGTCTCCATCCCTAACTTGAAGCTGGTCCACTTTCTTAATCATCACTGCAATGTTGCCACACATCAGCAATAATCTCCTCATACAGTAGTTCTGTGCACATTGGGAGATTACCATTAAAATGTACAAAACTGTCGAAACCTGCATCCATCAGTAGAGCTAGGTCATTATCAGACACAACATCATCATCATCATCAGCAGCAGCAGCAGCAGCAGCAGCAGCAATCTCTTCCAGTTAAGCACCAGCATTACAGAAGCAGTTGACCGAGAAGGATGACACCAGCTGTCAGGCAACCAAAATTCCATGGCTTGTAATAAGTTAATGGAGAGATTTAATTTCCTCCTCAGTCAGTGCTATCAAATGATGAACCATTTTTTTCCCTTCTATAACACACTTTGAAATTTGCAATAATGCCCAAATGAAGCAGCTGTACACTGGTGTAGTTTGGAGGCAAAAATTCTACTAAACATTTTCCAAAACTACTTTGGGTGGATGTGCTGCACATCGATCCATAAGACAGGGGGTCATCTTTCTTTTCTTTTCATTCTAATAACCAGTTCTTTTAACCACTATTCCATTAAAATCATAATCATCCAAGAATTTTTATTGGGTTTGTATTCCATAGGTTTCATCTTTACACCTCTGAAACACCTTAGATTTTCCTACCAGAAGTATGGGAAGTTTGTCAGATCAATCTGCATTCAAGGCAGGAAGAACTGTCATGTGAATTTTATTTCTCTTCCCTCCATGACGTCGATTAATCTTTTCAGCCAACTTTTCACTAGGAAGCAAACTGCAGATCAGACCAGTCCCATCACATTTGTAGATGATTTGATGTTTATAATCCTCCTTAAGATACCCAGCACAATCTTATCAATCCAGTGTTGCTCCATGAAGCTTTCAATTTGCTGGAAATTTTTCTCCCTGTGATTCCATGATGGTCTTTAAATCCATGTGACAATCCTGATAAAATCCTGAAATGTTGTGATGTTCATACTTCTAGCTGAAACTATTGCCTTTGCTTTCAGCAAGTCGCTAATGATAGAACTGCAGTCTGTTTTTGCTGGAACCATGTAAAAATTGGCTTTTCCAAATCTACCTCCTTACTGACAGTTGTATTTTGTTGATTTTGCATCCAATTTTAAAAACTCATTCAAAATACTATTTCTTAAGCTGACAACTGTACACAGCATGGTACAGGCAGTTCCTAAATCTGAAGCAATTTCCATCTTGTTTTGTGTGGATTAGCATCCACCGCTTATATGAATTTTACTTTCTGATCTAGTGTGTAACTTTTCCTTTTCTGTTCGCCATGGCTGATCAAAACAACTTGATGAGAGAACATCTGTTCAACAATAAAGGCAGCATGCAACTTTTAGCTTCTCAAATGTTACCACAAAAGAAATTCTTGTAATGAAAACAACAGAGCCAAGAGTGTCTTGTTTCCATGCCACCCACTCTAGTTAACCACGATTTTGTTCCTTTTCTCTGCAGCACCACCCACTTTCTGTACTTACTTACATCAATAAAGTTACAGAAAATATCACAGGGCTCCTTTTCAAACAACAATGCTCATTACAATTAAATAAAACTCAATTCATTCCACAAGAATTTGTTACTTTTAACAGTGAATTATGTAAAAATGCATTACGTATACATAAGGTTTAACTAACAATATTATGAAAAGGAACGTTGCCACTCAGCATATAGCAGACATGCTGAGTCACAGACAGGCACAGCATAGAGACTGTCACAAAGATTTCAGTCAGTAAGGAAATCATCAAAAATAGATGACAGACACATGCAACTGAAGCCACACTATGAGCAGCAGCGCCAGTGCATGATGGGAGTGGAGACTGGGTGGGAGTAAAGAGGTGGCTGTGGCGGGGAGGGCAGTAGGGTAGCGACAGTGGACAGTGAAGTGCTGCTGGGGGACACTCAGAGAGGAGGTGCAGAGAGGGCAGGGCAGCTACGGACGGTTTGGTAGGTTAGACAGATGTGAAACCAGTCATGTGATCTACAAGCTAAGCTGCAACCACTGTGCTCTGCATTCTATGTGGGCACGACAACCAACAAGCTGTCTGTCCACATGAATGGACACCGACAAACTGTGGCCAAGAAACAAGTAGACCACCTTCTTGCTGAGCATGCTGCCGAATGTGACATCCCTCATTTCAATGACTGCTTCACAGCCTGTGCCATATGGATCCTTCTCACCAACACCAGCTTTTCTGAATTGCACAGGTGGGAACTTTTCCTGCAATATATCCTACATTCCCCTAACACTCATGGCCTCAATCTTCATTAGTCATTGTCCTCACCCATCCCGCCCCTTCCCTGTTCCCATTCCAGTCACTACACAGCCCTCATTCCACTATCGCACCTAGTCTTTTTACTTCTCTCTTTTCTGCTACCTCCACCCCACCCCTCCCCACATCTCCCCTGCACTCCGTCTAACCTCTGACTGCACACAGCTGCCCTACACTCTCTCCACCGTGTCCGTGTGTGACCCCCAGCAGCACTTCACTGTCCCCCTCCCTGCCTCAGTCCATCCTTACCCCCACCCACTCACCAGTCCCATCATACACTGGTGCTGCTGCTTGTAGTGTGGCTTCAGTTGCCTTAGACTGCAGTCGTGTGTGTGTGTGTGTGTGTGTGTGTGTGTGTGTGTGTGTGTGTGTGTGTGTGTGTGTGTTTGTTTACAAAGGCCTTACTGGCAGAAAGCTTCATTTGTGACAGTCTTTTGGTTGTGCCTATCTGCAACTCAGCATCTCCACTATATAGTGAGTAGCAACATTCCTTTTCATAATATTGTTACATTCCATCCTGGATTTTCCATTGTTTAAGGTTTAATTAATGCATTTTGAATTATATTTTGCTGGGACTGACAAAACTTTACATGTAAATAAGAATTATGCAGAACAAAGTTACGTATAAATCAGGTTCAACTGTAATACTTTTAACAACTATACTGAACTATAATATTTGCTCTGCAATGTGGAAGGGCTTTGTCCTTTAAGTATATAGCAAAATTTAGCATCACTGGAAATTTTCCACTTTTGTGCAGTTATCCAGTCTTTTCTGTAATTAGTATTAGGTGAGAGACATATGTAAATGTACATAAAATGTAGTGAGCGTGCATGCGATTTTCTGTTGTATTAAAAGTACCGAGAACAATGACTTACACCATGTGGACTTGAAAGGGCTTCTGCTGCCATCTGCAAAATTAATAAAAGAATAACCATTAGAAAATTAGAAAAAGCAACAAGAATGAGTAACTATGTTTTCAGTTAGATAGTCAAATGAATAAAATTTGCTTGTTTTGAGCTCCACTATAGTGAAGTTTATATACACACACACACACACACACACACACACACATTGTGCATACATATTTATTTTATTTGTTGTTATTCCCATATAAATATCTACACAGCCTACCATCTATCAGTGCTACTGATGAAAATTTCATCTACTCACATTACTGGCAGGTAGCCTTAGCCTTTACATATACAGTTTGTCTTGTCACACAAATTTCTTTGTTAATTATGTTATTCATGCCACTTTTCATTAAGTTCTTCTCTTTTCCTGCAGCAGTGCTTCCTGAACATTCATTCACTCCATGTTCTATTCAAAGTTATTAAAGTATGAAACACTACAAACCGTACACTAATGTCTGATACTGTTTAGGAAAACAGTTGGCATCTGAAACAGCTTCCAGTCATTTAGGAATGGATAAATACAGGTCCTGCATGGGTTTGAAGAGAATCTCATACCATTCTTCCCGCACAATAGTGGCAAGTCCAGGTAACAACGATGAGGATGTATAGCAATTGACGCAACATTCTCTCCAAAGTAGACCACAAAGTCACACTAAATACTGAGATCTAGTGGCTGTGGTGGCCTGATGACATGCAACAACTCTTTTGTGCTCACAAAGCCAGTCCCGGATGGTGCAAGCTGTGTAAACAGGGGCCCTATCACCTAGGAAGACAGCATTATCACTGGGGAACAAACAATGTATCATGGAATGGACCTGATCATCCCAAATGGTCACAATCCTTGATAGTAATGCTACCTTGCAGAGTAACCATGGCTGCAACAGAAAACCACAATATAGCTGCCCAAATCATCACCGAACTCTGCCATCTTTCATTCTTGGGACGTGAAATTGGCCTGTAGTTTGAAACAGTCTGAAACAAGGTTCATCTGACCACATGGGCATTCTTCCTCTTTACCTCAATGCAGCATTTTATATCAGTGAAAAAATTTCATAATAAATTGGCCAAGGAAATGAAGATATATTCTTCACATGTAATGTATACTACAAATTAAAGATTACTTGAAGACCTTGTGGTTAATAATGACAGCGAGAACTATCCCACATTCTGTCACATTACAATAAGTGATTACAATTTACAAGAAAATTATGTGCCATGATCTATTGTGCATGGTAACATCCTGTCATTCTCCTGAGTTCAACATCCCCCTTATCATGGATGGATGCTTACTCAGTTTTTCAAGCAGTCTGAGGGGAGAACATTAAGGAAGTTAAAGAGGCATAGTTACATGTTTATGGGTCTAGAATCAGTTTTCCTAACACACTGGAGGGGGTGCAAGGGGCTTGTTCAGGTCCAGGAGTCAACAGCAGGTATCCATAGTGTGTGTATGCGCTCTCACTGATGTAGTTCAAAAAAATGCTTTATATTACAAGTTATCTTTTGAAAATTGCATAAATCAAAAAATATTGTACAATACAGATGAACAGAATGAGACATTCCATTTATTAAGGCACTGATCTCATATTCAGAAGCACAGAATTTGCTCTGTTCATCCAGCCTAATTTAGGTTTCCTACTATTTCCCTACACCATTTCGAGTAAATGCCTGGATGGTTACTTCAGCAGATGACATTTCCTACTCTCATACAAACACACTTGTGTATTGCTTGTGTATGTAATTTTTAAGTATTTATTTTTGTTATAGTATGATAACAAATCCTATATCATCGTGAAAAGTTCCCTGGATGAATGAATCAAATCAGCCGCTCTAATTTCCATTTTTCTTATATATTAAAATTGTTTTTGTTTGTTTGAATTTCTATGGCTCCTTTGTACATACTAACACAGCAGTAATTGGATTTCAATAAAACCTTACCATAGGATAAATAAATTTGGTGGTTCCCTGGCCCCAGAGCATAATCTGCTACTGTTGACTTATATGGGTTTCTCAGACAATTACTTTTTAACCAGGTGTAAATGATTCTTTTTCTAGTTCCTACATACACTTGATCCCCATGTGCACAAGATTTTGTGTAATCCTGCTGTGGCAAGTGGCAGACACTCATACTTTTGTAGTTTTCAAATATGCATGCAACAATTTTTGGTTCAAACACTGTCAGTTTCATGTCATTTTAGTATCTGCTACCTGCAACTGTTTTGACAAATGGGAGGGTAAACTTTTACTTTCGTAGGCTATTTTTCACAAGAATCTATAGATCTTTTAGGGTGTTGTGCCCTATTTATCTGTCATCAGAACAGCAATTTTTTCAAAACACGTTCTTGAATGATTGAGCTCATCCTACAAGTACTGCAGTTCACCAATCTTTTAGCCCAGACAACTAATATTTTCATCAGTCCTCTTTTCTCTTTGGGATGGTAATTGGAATTTTTGTTAATATATGCAGGTAGTGAGTTTTCTGCAGACTGTGCCCTACAGCTCCATCAGGTTTTCTATGAACCTGGTTCAATCTAAAATGGAATCTGACCTTTCTCCTTTCTGAGTGTGAACTTTATTTTAGAGTTAATACCATTCAGAAAATTTAGAAACTATGAGAGTTTGTTTTCTCTATAAGGCTGTATAATGAAAGTATCATCAGCATACTGCAACCAACATGAGGGAATCTTCAACACTGAAAGGCTGTTTCTTCAAATTTTCCCATATTTCTTCACTGAAACCTTATGAGCAGGTTCCCCATAGCTACACCACGAGTTTGCTCATGTAATTGTAACTTACACTGAAAGTGATTTTGTATAAGATAATGTTTAAAGTGATCCCTCATATCATTTGCAAAAACAGTTTCCAAGTGAGACATCATGTCAGAACTTTTAATTTTTTAATAAAATGACCAGAATCTTTAATGAAGTGTTAGTTTTTACTGTAAATGACTGCAGGAGAGTGGCAACATGTTTGGCAATCCCTTAGGTCATAAGAAACTGAGCGCTTAACGGTATCTCACAACTTTTCTTCTTAAGGCAATAAACAAGCTAATAAAAGCCTCTTCGATTTCTCCAATCAACAAGAAGGGTCTCATCAAACCAGAATCATTGCCATCAAGAAAGAATGGTTTACCAAAAATTCGAAAACCTGCTATTCCTTTAAGCTCTGTTGTTAATGCTACTAGTTACCTGGCTACTGGTTACCTGTCTACAACTTACTTCAAACAGCAATACAAATTATATGAGCAAACTCAGTGCAGTTTAAGCAATTTTTTATATGGAAAAATTTGAAGAAACAGTCCTTCAGTTAGTGAAGTAGGAACCCTCATGTTTGTTTCAGTACACTGACAATACTTCTGTTATATGACCCCATAGAGAAATAGCACTCTCAGAATTTCCAAATTTTCTGAAGGATGTTATTTTTAATATAAAGTTAAAGGTGGAAAAGGAGAAAGAAGGTCAGGTTTCATTTTTGAATGCACAGGTACTTGGAAAACCTGATGGAACTATACAGAACAATGTCTGCAGAAAACCCACTTTCGCACGTGTATCTTCACAAAACTTGCCATCACCATCCAAAGCAGAGAAAGAGGTGTGATCAAAACATTAGTCATCTTGGCTAGAAGAATCTGTGAAGCACAGTATTTTTACATCGCACTCGATCACTTAAGAACAGCTTTCAGAAGAAATGACTGCACAAACAAAGATAAAACACTGCACTACACCAGAAAAGATCTGTAGCTTCTGGTGAAAAATAGCCCACTAAAGAAAAAGTTTTCCTCTCATTTATCAAAAATGTCACAGGCTTCAACAGTACAGCATGGAGCAGACACACAATTGACAGTGTTTAAACCACCAACGAAGGTGTGTACATATTTGAATACTGCAAAGTACCTACACCTGCCACTTGCCACAACAGGACTATATAAAATCCCTTGCACACTGGTCAAGTGAACATAGGAACTATAAAAAGCATTTACACTTGACTAAATAAACACAGGAGCAATTTGTGCCTGGAGGACATGGATAAAGAGCAAATTGTTGCCTTGAGAACTTTGATAAATCTGTAGTAGCAGATCGTCTACTGGGACCAGGGAACCAGAAAATTCATTTCTCCAATACTATGGTTTTATCACGATCTAGTTATTAGCATACTAGGGAATACAAAGTGGGCCATAAAAATTCCAAAGACAAAAACAATTTTAACAGAAGAGAAGAAGCACTTAGTGCTAATTAAAACACACAGAACCATTTCCTCTCCACTAAAAGCTTTGTGATACACATCACATTAGCACAACTCCGTGATCCTGGGCAGCAGTTTGGCAAGGTCAGAAATACACCATGGTGTGGATATGTACAAAAAGTTAGGCTTGCTGAGCTTGTTCCAGTTTGATACTGCTTTCTAAGTCTTTATAGCCCCTGATGTGTCTAGCACTGAAAGATGAAATGTGAGGCAAGGCAACATGCCTTTGACCACACCTACAAGCTCATAAAACAAAAATCACAAAGGACACTAATAACAGCTGTGACATCTACATTGTATGATATGTTTTAGGATTATATTGACTGACAACCCATGAGGCTACTGACAGTTCCATACTCAAATTCTGTTTGTAAGATAATTAAATCCTAGTGTTCTCCACACTTCCTAAAGCAATTAAGCATACCAAACAAAACATTTGTCACCCCCTCTTAAAGAAGCACATTGGTCACTTGGAGTGCTGTACACAGTGTAGAATTGGTACCAGGCAGCCATGTGACACATCACTGCTGACATAAGCCATGGCAGTGAAGTGGTGTGTATGAGCCAGCTAGTTGAATGGAATTAGTGTGTAAAATGGTTCAACACAGAGACGTGACAGAATGGCAGGAAGAATCTATCAGGTTTGGATGTGCTCATGACAAAACCATCAACAAAGTTGCCAAAATTGTTGATGGAGCAACACTAACTGCCCAACATGTCTACAGGAATGGTGTACCACTCTCATCAATGTAACACTGCACAAGAACAGAGGTCGTAAAAAGATTCTAATCAACAGCTAACATTGATTGCAAACCCAGGCACAAACTGTTGGTTTTAGTTACTGACAGTCCATCCCAATGAGTTTCAAGTGGAACATTGTGAAGGGAACTGCACCCAAGCTAGACAATCGCTGACTGGAGGTGTTTATTGTGCTCCAACAAGTCAATTTTCCCTCTTTTCAGATGATGGGAACTGTAAAGTGCACTGACAGCTTGATTAGGTGTATAACCCACAAGGTGTGCAGGGAGTAATTCAGGTCAGAATTGGTTCTGTGACGTTTTGAGGATTTTTTTGCATACTATGAGTTGGGTTAACCCACTCCTGTTACTGAACATGAAGCAGGATGTTTAATTCAGCACTACTGGGGACCAAGTGCTTCCCTTCCTTCTACACCCTCATGATGATGTGAACATTCCTGTGTGCCAAGATGACAACTGTGTCCTCATAACTACACACACACACACGTTCATGGTATGGCCAACTCACTGGCACCCAACTGCACATCAACTGGGCTGCTGAATGACCCTATCTTGATCTCTCAAGAAATGCCTGGGAGTATGTGGAACAGCAGGTGAATTGTAGATATCAATATCACCACAATTTGGTAGCTTCATGGGATCCCGTCAGCTTAGTTTGGTATGACATTAACTGAAGAAACTTGTGGGCACTCTCTCTCCAAACTGAGCCCAGTATCAAGATTAGAGGTGGTGTTACTTGGTGTTAGTGTGATGTCTCCTTGGGGAAAAGGGGGGATGTTGACAAGGGGAGAGAGGGAGCCATGATGAATCATATGACCATTTATATGTTGAAAAGATGGCTTGAGGCTGGAGGATTCTGCAAATTTGGTTTTTCATCCTACACCAAAATCAGCTCCTGTGCCTACATGTGTTATGGAGCCCATGTGCTTTTTGTTATTCACATAAGATTCTGGCCATACAAGTAATTTCAAAATCTTATGAGCTTCTCCACTAAAATTTTATGCTCTATGTAACTGATGGGCCTTCACAAGCTCTCAAAAATTTTGACAGTATCCGTCAAACATTGGACTGAGACAGTGGGAATGCTATAAGAAGAATAACTTCTGAAATGGCAGGCCCTCATTTAATGATGGATGACTACAGTATAGATGGATTCTTTTAACAGCAATGGCGAGTGGTAAATAGACAGTCAGTCCCTGCAATTAGATGGTGGCCCATTGGTCACTCTTCCAGTTACGGTAGTTCTCTGCAGTGCCTTCCTTCATTAACTTTCCATTGCATCCCCTTTTAAAGGAACACCTTGTGAAAGAAAATCTCAAATGGAGCACACTTCAACTGCTGTCTCAAAATCATTTGACACTTTTGCAAAGCGCCAATAAACTCTCAGCTGTTTACTTGCTTTGACATATTCCAGAAATAAGTATTTTACATAGAAACAATCATCTACAGTAGTGCAGCAACCAGAAAAAATATTTTTATAATTCTATATTTTAAAGTAACATTCTTCATCATACCATAAGTAAGAATCCTGCAGTAGACTTCATCATTCGAAACCAGACTGTTAGCATCGTTGCCCTGAAATGAGAACAGAGAATATAATCAATTATTAGATACTGTGCACTGGCAAATGAGAACAAAAAGGTGGAGATGTGTAACAGCTGTATGTTTAAAGAGTGAGCTTACACCTTACAAAAACAACATGAATGTCCACTACAGAGTAATTGATACTGTCATTAGTAACTAAAGTTGCCCTTTTTCAGGAACAAGCTAAGAATGTTACTGAAAAAATAAATTATGCTGTACATTCACTGCTGGCATATCTTTGCAACCTGAGTTTGGAACAGTTCAGTTATTCACATATACTTGTTGTACTACTGAAACTGTATGCTCTCCGACAATGAAGTATCTGTAAGTGCAGAATACGTCCTTTTTGTACGGAGAGCTAACACAAGTAAACTGTATTATGCTTCTCATGGATTCAACTAATTTAGAAATAGAACTTTTACAGTTTGGTGGGTTATAAATGATTTTCCCTCTAGAAGAGACCCGTGTGTGTGTGTGTGTGTGTGTGTGTGTGTGTGTGTGTGTGTGTGTGTGTGTGAGAGAGAGAGAGAGAGAGAGAGAGAGAGAGAGAGAGAGAGAGAGACCCATGGTAATGACGTCGACATGTCATGTTAAATTTTGTAAACTTAAATTTTATGAACTGATGAAGTTTGCTGCATCCGAAATATTGTCTGAAATAATTACTTTGGATTACACCTACATTCGTCGTTGATACGATAAATAATCGTGAAGCTGCTAATTCAGAACATGGGAAAGATTTGAATGCTGCATCGACTGGCGTTCGGCGTTCTTGGCCTTGCTGTGAACTGTTGAACATCGTCGCTCCCCGTCGCATGGTATTGCGTCATCCCAACCGGACTGCTTTCTCCAGCAGGTAGTCAGGACCGGATGAGTCAGCAACCCACCATCCCCTCCCTCCCAACTGGTTTTTTAACTTTTTTACAGCGACGGATCGCTCTGTGAGCAGACGCGCGGCTTCTTTACGGAATGCAATTTTAGACTAATCACCGCCTCAGCACAATATCTGCCATAATGATACTGCACAGAATTCTACACCGATAACCGCACCATCTGGGTCTATACGCACAATTCTTACGATGACTGACTACGTATTATTTGTTGAGCACGTATCGGTTGTTCTTACCGATATGTTGAAGAATAGGATGGGGCCAGAATGGCTGCTCCTTTTTGCTTCTATAGCTGGCGTTAAACAAGAGATTAAACATTTCACGATTTTTAAAGCAGTAAATATACGCCCCGCCGTTTTTCCCCCACAAGATACCGGTATTCTTGTTTTCTAAGCAGGCTTCCGTGGGACGTTTGGCAACTAAACATTCTTGTGATATCCTCCGCGTTGTATACACTCGTTTCCCCGACAGATCAATATAAATCATGTCACGTTTGGTGTTACAGCATGACAGATATATACAGGTATTTCATAAACAAATCCTCTACTACAGATCACCATCTTCCTACCAACAAATCTGAAATCGCTACTCGTTTTAATTACCAAGGACCCTCTGTAACCGCCCCATTGCGCATAAAATGGGCTCCCCAGGATTTTGTGCGACTTTACTTCCACAAGGAAAGCTACTAGTTATCATCATCTCATGTCTACTTTCAGAGCTAAGTGCCAACATTGACACCAGATCGTAACTTGCGAAGCCGTGGTTGAATAATACTGTGTGTGTTAATTTCATTGCGATTCAGCCAAGTCACAGTAGCACGATACTGATTTCGCGTGACAATTTTGCCTGGGTTAATATAAGATGTTAAAGAATTTGTCAAAGATAAATTATCTTCACCATGACATTTAGCTGACGAAGGCGAATACGACTTTTTTTGCGTTAAATATTTTATAAGGTACCGTATGCACTAACCCACGGACTACAAGCATCGGTGAAACACTCTCTGTGGCCTTTGTGGTCCAACAGCAGCTAAATGATTGAGGACGAAACAATAGCCTAATCGAAGAAAGAAAGGTAACAGGGGTTTGAAATACGCTTTTCTGGGGTACGAGTCCGATATATTAACCACTGCATAGTCGTGTTTAACTGACGGGGATAAGAGGGGGGGGGGGGAGGGGGTGGCGTGAACGAAGGTGGAAGAACAGAACTGTTTGTAGTTCTGCTGCTGGGAACATCTCAACCTCAGTCCGATCGAAAACATATCAGCACACGCGTAAACATATCAGGATCAAGAAGGTCTGATACAACGAAACAGTACTGTGTTATAAGACAAATTACAAACATGTTAACAGTCGCACTTCACGGCGTTAACTAAATCAGGCCAGCTGATTTACTGACGCCTTTCGTGTGAAACAAAGTGTAAACGTGACGTCGGGGAGACCGATGTTTGATCGGACTGGCAGAATCGATTCAGGCCTAATATGTAAACAAAAAAGAAATCAGTTTTTAAAATCTGATTTCCCTCTTCTGCAAGTTGTGTCGTACATAAATGTGGTATGTGACAGGGAACACGCAAGGAGATGGAGAAACAGTGGAATCTAAGTAGGCATTGAAAAAGGGGTTTCTCGTGCGATGTGTCGGTCGTTTTTACGTCCGAATCGGCGGTAGTAATTTTTAAATGATTTAATTAATTTATAAATATTAAATGTTACGTCGGTTCTTCACCACTTAATCTTTGACATCTATTCCTTTACACTAATTCATGTTCTTTCACGTCTGCAGTAGTACTGAAGATAAGACGGCGTGTGGACAGCCAGCAGATTACACCACAAAATGGCCAACCCGCCGGACGCACACTATCGCGGTGCCTGCCCTTTAAGATAATTTATTACGGACTTCGTCGCACTATCAATTTCTGTGAAGCGGAATAATTCATGTCGTCCATCCCCTTGGAGCAGGGTCTACTTCTTTCAAATTAATTCTGATTTTGCGCGATCTTTGAGGTTTCAATAGTAGCTCCCACCGTAGATGTGTCATTCAGTAGTCAAGCCAGCGCTTCTTAATATGATTAAAGCGTAACAACAAAAGTTGTAAGTAATAGTTAAACATAACTGCACGAGTTTCCAATATCCGTCAAATCCAATATTTCTTAGACTTACAAGGTACTATAATCAATGCGGTGTAGCACCTTTGCAACGAAAAAGTGTTCCTAAATCTATTAACCCGCGCAAGGGTGCCAATACAAGGGGGCAAGGAGGGACGACGGCCGCTCCCTCGCACTTAGGGGAAGGGAAAAATAGTGTAGTCAGGTGTTTTGCTTTCAAGAAAATGATTTACAAGTCTGTATTACTCAAGTTTTTAACAAGGTCGGAACTGGAAGTTTATTATAGCTTCTTAGAAGTCTTCCAGTATATTACATATACTTCATACCTCCTTGTGTCGTCGTCGTCCCCTCCTACAAACTATCGTGAGGGCTCCCTTGAATCCACGTGCAGATTCAGCACGTAGTCAAAGTTTTCAACTTTCGCATTTCCTACAGTATTGTTTCCAGAATTCAACTTGCCCAAGCTTGTGTTTTACAGCAACTGGTACATTTCAAAAAGAGAACTTTTTTATGTTTATGAAATTCGAAGACTTTTAGTTGCTGGCATTGCTGTTCCTGATTACTTTGCGCCAGTTTATCATGCGCACCTTAAAGTATTATATACCAGCGAGCTTTCGAGACGTGGCAAAAAGTATACGTTTTCTTCTACGGAAGCGAGGGGATGCTCGAGATCTGCAGCAAACGTGGCAGAAAAAAGATCAGAGAGCCTTCACGATGTTTAACTGCATTCGCTTTTGCGTGGTCTTGTCGGCTTCATTTCCTCTTCATAAAAGCCATAAATGTGGGTTAAAATGAAATCAAAAGTGTGAACAAAACTGATAAAATTCTATTGAAATAAATGTGAAATCCTTTTTAAAAAAAAGTCTTTCCCTTGCTTCCGACTTTGTAGATTATTTACTACCTCATAATTATCATTAACTTGTAAATCGGTATATGAGTAAAATAACTATGTTATTTGTCTTTACTCTGACATTGTATTTCTTTGCTTTTTCTTTTTTTACTCCGCGCTCACTTGATGTGCATTTTGAAATTGGCATGGTTAACAAGATTTTCAAAATTTCCACATTCAGAAAAGCTGCTTTCATGTGTATTGCTTTTTGTAAGTATTATTAAATGACTGCTTCTCTTCATCTAAGAGGATAAAAAACTGTTTCAACTGGTCTCTAAAATTACTTTAAGCAGTTTCATCTTTATATAAATTAGAGCCACGGGAGCGAAATCTAATGTGCAATTCGTGTGTATCCTGGTAGAAATTGTCTACAAGGGAGGTCATCCCGAGAGCATTTGAGTGCACATGTTGCAGCCAGCTGTACATCTTGGCACACATCAGCATCAACGCTCTCTGTCGTATGGGTTCTGAGACCATATCAGTTCTTTCCGGAGATTAGCAGAAGTCTTGAAGACAGACAGCCTCAATCGTGAGGTCTCTGCACATACGTCGATTTGAAATATCGTTCTGGATGCTGGTCGTTAAAAGAATAGGAATTTAATATCATTAGTTCTTACTGACAGTGTATCCGCAGTAATGTCCGAGGGTTCATGTCTCTCTCAAAAAGCAGACACCCCCACAACACGCTAGAAACTGAGAATTAGTTTAAATACAGAGTAGCGATATTTTCGACACCATGTGGGGAGTGTAGCGGAAAGATAAGACTCCTCAGTACGTGTTTTTATTGAGACAAGCATTAATATTAGGTTTAGCAAGGTCCAAAAAAAGAATCAGACTGATCCCAATATCAATCTTTCACCACCCACATTTACTCTTGTCCATATTTATTTATTTACTTATTTATTTTGATCTAACACCAAATGATTACAAAAAAAGGTTTTTGTTCCAGTCTTCTGGATAAGTCAGAGCCTTACTTACTAGAGTCACGCATTATTGCCTGGCACTTTTATCTACACAACTTTTTCTAAATTTAGTTGAGAGAATGTTACATACATGGACTATACATAAAAACAATTGGTTATTGCATACTTAGATTAAGGAATCTACAGTTTGTGACACAGTATTCAGATCTGAGAGTACATATATTTTTAGACAGATGGCCTTCCATCAAACGAGTGTACTAAATCTAGAAACTCAGCTATTTAATATACAGGATTGTTTAAGAGCCATAATTTTAATTTCTTTTTTAGTTTTGTAATGGGGAATTTGGAGATATTAGGATTGAAGCAATTCAGTAGTTTTATGCCTTCATAGTGAGGGCTTTTCTCATTAAGTGTTGTTCTATGAAAGATGAGATGGGGTCTCTAACTCTAGTGTTGTGATCGTGTGTTTCTTTATTAAGTGTTTTGTTACTGTTTACTGCCATAATGATTATCTTCAGTACATGTAGGTTATGAACAGTTAGTATTTTAAATTCTTTAAACAAATTTCTGCAGGATTCCCTGGCACATTTCTTTCCCATAATTCTAAGTGTCTTCTTTTGTAAGATAAGTACACTTTTCATATTACCTTTACTGCTGGATCCCCATACCTCTATCCCATAGCTTAGATGGGATTCAAATAGTGCAAAATATATTTGCCTCAGAGTGGTTATGTTACAAAAACGTGTCAGTTTTCTTAGGTCATATATGGCAGTACATAGCTTTTTGCAAATATCATTTACATGATCAGACCAGTATAACTCTGCATCAAGTGTCAGGGCAAGAAATTTGGTCGAGTATTAGTTCAGACACAATGACCATTGAGTTATTCAAATATAACATTAACTCGGCAGCACCGAATAACCCGAGAATACAGTATTAGTAGTACGCCTACCAGTATCGACTGGCTGACACACACACACACACACACACACACACACACACACACACACACACATTTTAGCGACAGCAAGAACAAAGCGGTCTCAGCAAGAACAAAGCGGTCTTGCGAAGTAATACTGTATTCATTGCCAAACAGGTGCCTCCGACAACTAATCCGACAGCCAACACAAGGAATAGTGCATAGATTTTTAGACTTCCTGGCCTCAAACATTGCTGATCTTTTCGAGTGTAGTACGAAGGCGAGCTGGAAAGTAGTGTTTCTGCATTTTTATTCTGTTCTCAGTATCGGTTGAGATATTACACGTCATACATATTACTCACAAGGGATGAGTCTCGGCTCTAACAGGAATTCAATGTTCCAAATGTATTTAGAAACTTTATCTACCACTGTGATTAGTATAGTGAAAGAACTCTTAGTTTGTCCACTATCGGCCTTTAAAAATATACAGGAAGTTTCTCAACAAAATGCATGAAACAATATGCAGAATCACAAGAGGCACATTTGATGAAAGCAGTATCTGTACAATCCTCAGAATCACATTCTTGGGCTGCAAATTAAAATGCTACTCGTCTGACATTCTTGAATGAGTAGTAGTAGTAGTTTACTCAGCCGCTTGGCAGGAATACTGAAGCACAGGCTGATACACCGGGGCATTCTTTGAATAATAGAATGCATTTTCATTATGAAAACTTTATTTCCTAATTTAACATCGAAGTCACAGCAGAGTGTCCTTAGAGTGTCGTTATCCTTATGGCACATAGTTTATATTGCCTGAAGAAATGTACATCCAAAGGCTGGGCGTACTTTGTTTTTGGGGAAGTGATCATGCATTCAATGTCTTTGCCCGCAAATGAATAATTTACTGTTGTTGAGTACTTAAACACTAATGACACTCACGAGAAAGGTTTTTTAAATGATCTTTTGATATTTTCTCACTTGTACTAGCCTCAAAATAAAATGTTTGGTCGAGGATTGTCTCCAGTGGCCATTTAACTCTCCGCTCGAAATTTTTTTCCTGAAGACAAATACAGTTTCTTTTTTAGGTGTCCACTCATCGAATGTCCAGCATCACTTACGTAATTATAAGTTGTACTATGCCCAGACTGGATCAAGGCAACTGTTAATTTCCCCTTTTAGATAGTGGCGCACCAGAAGTTAGTTCATAATTAAATCCACTTTGACCAGTGTTCCAAATGCAGTGTGGCTGTATGTGGAAACTTTCAGTTTTCTGGTATACTTCTTCAACAAGACGGGCCCCAGGCTGGTCAATATCTTGATCTTCCCGAACGTCTCCGCCTGTTATGAAAGCAGTGATGTGTCTACGGCACTTTCCAAATTCTTTGTTGAGACGTGTTACTAAAGTTACACGACATTTGAACTTCGTGTGCCCAATTTCCTTTGCTTTTTGCATTGTCGAAAATTTTATATGCCTCTAATGTATACATTTCCCTTCTAAGGAATTGGGGGTAGTGTGTGTTGTTTTCTTCCCAGTTCTTTTTTCCTCAAAATATATGTTCATTTAGTCTTTTTTCTCCGCATAATCAAATATTACTTCGATGTCCGATGCGCTTTTTACAGATGGATGTCTCTTCAATGACGAGGTCGCAACTTCACGTGGATCATAAATACGTTCAAGACTTTTCCAAAACTTTTGTTAAAATATTAATAGCATTGGATATCTGTTGGCTTCTCTTTGAGAAGTGCTATTTACGCCGTTGCCACTACCACTACAACCTCTAACGCTATTAATCGCGTTATCGTCTATAAAGTCGTTTTCTTCATACGCTATCCTATCCAATGTAGCTTTAGTTGAGACGTGAAATGAATATTCACGTTTCTGAATAAGCAGAGCCACCAAAAACATTGCGAAAGCATCACCGTCCTGTCCTAAACTGTCTTCGGTTGGATAACACGTTCTTAACTTGAATCTCACAATATTTAAAACGTTCCAAATACTAATGATTTCGTACATTTTTGCTACATTATGTGACAATACTGACACACCTATACTAAAGACTACTTGCTGAGGTAACTGACTGCTTTGTTTAAGAAGCTTCAACAGTTTTCATATAAAAATTTGGGAGGTATCTCTCTTCAGCACGCCCCCATAAGTACAGGTCACCGAAGGCAAAAAGAGCATGACGCAAGTAGGTGGAAATACAGGTCACTATTACGGTAAAAGCCGAACTGAGATCTGGTAAAAGAACAAATTAAGACCAAAGAGAAAATGGAGAGATGGAACAGACGAAGTCTGAAGTCTGTTGCAGATCGGCTGGCGGGGAAGGGGGGGGGGGGGGGGGGGGGACTGGCGACAGAAGGCAGGAAACAGAATGCAGTGAAAGAGGAGCCTCGAAGCTGCAGTCGACCCTCTGAGCCTGATCGGATTAAGTAAGTTAAACAATTGTGGTTGACAGTAAAAGATATTACGAACAGCGCTCCAGCTAAATACGTACCGAGCAATACAAGAGGGCAAAGACCCGATTTGGTTTGGTGACATTATCCTCAGAATGTTGCGAAAATAAGACTACTACACTCTAGCTACGAAAGAGACTACACAGTAAACTTAATAACTCGTGCACCCGCAAAAAAGGAGCATGTGCCGAACCTACGATAATTTTCAGTCTCATCTTGACGAAAGGTGATCAGGAACGTTCTGGTAACACGTTAAGTCAATGAACGGATAATACTGTACCAATGTTAGACAGTCGCACATTCAAATTTGATATACTAATAAACAACCCCGATACTGAGAACGTGAAGAAAGCGTTAGACCCTGACGGAATTCCAGTTACATTTTACGCTGAATATACTGCAAAATTACCCAACTTCCTAGCTCGTATTTATCCAGAATCTCTTGCGCATTCACTTCCGGCAGGAGAAAAATCTTGTCACTCCTGTTCACAAAAGGATGAAATAACGATAGGGTAGAAATTCCAGACCAATAATGCTTACTCCCTTCTGTTGAATGAACCCAGAGCATGTTCTATGCTCAATCATTATGGCATCCCTGGATGAAAATCTTCTCCCGAGAAATCAGCACGGATTCAGAAAAATTTCACTCGTGTGGTATACGGTTTGTTTTATCGATACACAATGATCTTGTAAACATTTGGTGCAGTGAAGAGGTCAGATTCCGTCGTCTTAGTTTTTTAACAGACGTTCGGCGCTTTACCACTTCGTTGACTACTAACAAAGATTCGATCATACGGAGAATGTTCGCAGATACGTGATTGGCTCGATGAATATTTGACTAACATAGCCCAGTACCGTATACCAGGCAGTGGCTGTTCAGCAGGAACGGAACTAACATCGGGTGTGGACCAAGAAGGCGTAACAGGAACTTTATCGTCGTCATTATTCACAAATGACTTATCAAGTAGGATCAGCAGCGTTACCAGTTTGTTCCCCAATGTTATCTACAGCTAAGTACCGTCGCTGCATGATCGTAAGGAAATTTAATTATTTTTTTAAATATTTGTCATTCCCTACCCCTACAGGTACGGCGGGCTGTTCGAATAATGATCCACTACACGGTCACGGATTTTTCAGCCAAATACCAGACAAACTGGTAGTGGCACAAAGAGTCCCATTCAGGAATTTTTGGGATGGCTTTTCCAGACCCAACATTTGCTTTATACCCAAGGGCATACTCCCTAAAACCTTTGTCGGAACAGTGGGATGTGAACTATTTTTAATTTAATTTGCACGTATAACACCTCTTTAGGTATCGATAAATGTAATGTAATACCTTCCTAGAACAACGAGAAAGAACGCGATAACATCTGATTACAAGATCAGTGGCAAACGTCTTGAGCACGTCACATCGTAAAAATATTTTGCTACTATGCTAAAACCGGGTTCACCCAAGTAACGCAAGTGTCGCCACAGCTCGCCGCTTTCTGCAGTGGCACCGTGAGCTACCGTCCACACAGGAGGTGCCACAAATTCTGCGTAGTTGCACAGTTTGCAATATGGAGCCAGCTTCAGCTGAGACGATTCGGCAGGTGTTAATGTAGCGCAGACTGTGGCGTTAAACAGAGGCAACAGTTAAATGTAAATAAAAGAAAACGCAAATGTTGGATACGAACATTGGTTTCGCGCAGAAATAAAACACCGGTTGAAAATATACTTCTGAAACAATTTACATTTGAAGATAATTCGTTCGTAAACCATTTACGAATGACAAAAATTTCAGGTACTTGTTGGTAGTGTGTCGAGCGCCATTCAATGTTTCTTTCGAGGGTGAGTCAGTAAGTCGCAAACTCTAGAATAGCCATATCGTTTTAAATTTCGCGCCAATCCGTATGTAGAAAGTGATAGCAAACGTCGCATGGAAGGTAGCCGATACACAGTATTCTGTAGCCAATGATTGATTATCTGTGGTCAGGCCAACAAGGCATGTCTGTAACGAGTGTGTACCCGACCAGAACGAGATTTTTGTGATCCGGGGAACTGATCACAGAGCACGTCCATAGCGAAATGCGTCCCATGTACGCTCATCAAAAAGAGTTTTGCAATACCTCTGTTCCGAAAGTCCCGGAACCTGTACAGAAAATTGGAATAGAGATCAACACTATCATTTCCGCCCTTTTTATTGCTCATGAAAACCACACATTGCATGTTGTATCACCATACAGCGAGACCTTCAGAGGTGGTGGTTCAGATTGCTGTACACACCAGTACCTCTAATACCCAGTAGCACGTGCTCTTGCATTGATACATGCCTGTATTCGTCCTTTTCAATCTACCAAGGCATGTTCGGTAGGGTCATGTCTGGAGAACGTGGTGGCCACTCTAGTCGAACGAAGGAAGTCATTCGCACGATGTGAGCGCGAATTGTCCGTGAAGACGAATGCTTCGCCAATATGCTGTCGATATGGTTGCACTATCGGTCGGAGGATGACATTCACGTATCGTACAGCCGTTACGGCGCCTTCCATGACCACCAACGGCGTACGTCGGCCCCACATAATGCCACCCCAAAACAGCAGGGAACCCTCTCCACCTTGCTGCACTCGCTGGACAAGGTGTCTAAGGGTTTCAGCCTGACAGGTTGCCTCCAAACACGTCTCCGAAGATGGTGCGATTGATGGCATATGCGACGCTCATCGGTGAAGAGATGCCAATCCTGAGCAGTCCATTCGGCATGTTGTTGGGCCCGTCTGTACCGCGCTGCATGGTGTCGCGGTTGCATAGATGGACCTCGCCATTGACATCGGGAGTGATGTTGCGCATCATGCATCCTAGTGCTCACAGTTTGAGTCTTAACACGACGTCCTGTGGCTGCACGAAAAGCATTATTCAACATGGTGGCGTTGCTGTCAGGGTTCTTCCGAGCCATAATCCTTACGTACCGGTCGTCCACTGCAGTAATAGCCCTTGGGCGGCCTGAGCGAGGCATGTCATCGACAATTCCTATCTCTCTGTCTCTCCTACATGTCCGAACAACATCGCTTTGGTTCACTCCGAGTCGCCTGGACGCTTCCCTTGTTGAGAGCCCTTCCTGACACAAAGTAACAATCCGGACGCTGTCGAACCGCGGTATTGACCGTTTAGGAATGGTTGAACTACAGACAACACGAGCCGTGTACCTTCTTCCCGGTGGAATGACTGGAACTGATAGGCTGTCGAACCCCCTCCGTCTAATAGGCACTGCTCATGCATGGTTGTTTACATCTTTGGGCGGGTTTAATGACGTCTCTGAACAGTCAAAAGGACTGTGTTCGTAATCCACAGTCAACGTCTATCTTCAGAAGTTCTGGGAACCGCGGCGATGCAAAACTTTTTTTGATGTACGTATGATTCGAACTGTGTTTCATGAGAATTTTTGATCAATTCGATACAGGTATTCATCAAAAGAGAAAAGAAAAAGGTCACAAATGCATCCTGGCCGCCCTGGTTACGCAGTGATGGGACATTGCTTCCCCGTCTTGGAGTATTTCGCCATCTCCGGCCACTTCGGCCTTGCAGGTTGCAGCAATTTATAGAACGAAACAAACTTGTTAGATGCGAATGCTGCGACTTGAATGCTAAGGTGCAGGCTTTTAAGGCACGCAGCAAAGGTAGAGCAGAGGCAGTGTGGCTTTTGTAAACCACGCTTTCCGATGAGGCACCGCACACTGCGTGCAGCAGAGGCGTAGGGCAAGCCATTAGCAAGGGTTGTCCGATCTGCTACTCCGCCTGCGTCGTTCCCTCGGGACCCGTAGATTCTGCGCGGTAGGTAGCAAGCTCACTGCTCCCCGCTCGGACGACAAGGCGCGCTAGTCGGCCGATCTGCAATCTTTCTCAAACGAGTGTAACGAAACTATTCGGTTAACAAAGTGATTGTCGCACTTCTCATAGCTTCGTCAATGGTCATAGTTATTGTGATACTCCGAGATTAGCTAAACCACTAGAGAAATTCTTAAAGTTTGGATGGAAAAATAGGGGTCGCCACGAATTTGCATTTGGTGCATGTTAGTCATACGTTGCTGCTTACAAAATGTAGCTAATGTATTGAATTATTCTTTGTACTTGGAAGGATATCGCTACCAGTCTCCAATCTTGAGGAAATGGATTGTATGTGATGCGCCCCGTCCCGAACACTTGCGCCAACGAGAAAGCCAGAGTGAAATATTCATAAATACGTCGTACCTCGAACGGTTTTAGATATCGAAACAAGATTTTGGCAAATGACAGCACAACAGCAGCAGAGTATTTTGCCATATGATTAACATGCGCAATTTTCATATCTATGGCGATATTCAAGCTAGTACAGATTTCTTCAATAAATTAATAAGGGATAAAATTGGAAGAATGATGAAGACGAGTTACATTACATCATTTGTACGTCTTACTTATTATTTCATTTATTATATATAAGTAAAAACGTTGTTACGTTAGTACTGGCCCCTTCTTTCATAACTGCATACTGCCAAAGGTCAGAATCTCCTGATGCATTAAAACACTTTCACGTAAGGAAAGCTCCACTCGTTTCTACACCAACTCGGAGGAGGCGACAGCAACCGGTTAGTACTCAGTGGTCCCATTTCCTCCACCTCGGCGAGATTACTTGATGCAATGTTTGAGTCCTCGAGTAATTATGCGGTACACATGTAGCTGTGACAATTCTCTCTACAGTCTGCAGTTTACACTAAAAGGGCCATTTAACCACATGAAGTCTGGAACTAAGATGCCATATGCACACTCCACAGTTCGACGAGCACGAGAAAAGCTGTAGTTAAAAACTGTCAGTAGCAGCAACTCTACATTTACGGTAGCATGGCAGTTTGTTTAAAGAAAAGAAACGGAAATGCACAGACCAACTCGCGGTGGACACTGCAGGGCTCTCCGTGCTTCGTGAGCGCTGAGCCACTACTGACACGGGCATCTTTGACCTCGAACGTCCGAAACCGCAAGAAATCACGCTTAGCCCAACACTCGATCATAAAAACAACAATAGTCAGTGTGATTTCCAGCAAAACTCCTCAGCAGAGAATTTTGCAGAGTCGTTTTAAACGTAGTCACTGCCCCGCTGACAAACAGAAACTATGCGAAATGAAAGCAGTTGTCACAAGGTCAATGAGACACACTTTTAACGAATTTGAAAGCAATGTTTTATCTGTAGATTCTAAAAATAGCCCCCAAAAATTTTGGTCGTACGTAAAATCTATCAACGCTACAAATAATTCAATACCTTCTCTTCCTGACAGTACGGGTACTGTAACTGATGAAGATAACCAGAAGGCCGAAATTCTAAACCTAGCTTTCAAAAACTCGTTTACGATAGAGGACTGAAGCACCATTCCCCTTTCAATTATCTAACAAACGAAAGAATGGCTGACATAGTGTTTCGTTGTAAAACAGTTAAGATCCTTAGACGCCAGAAAGGCATCTGGCCCAGGCGGTATCCCCGTAAGATTTTATGTTGACTATGCTACAAATATAGCACCATTCTTATCCGTCATCTATCAGAGATCATTGGAACGGCGGAAAGTTCCACGGGACTGGAAGAAGGCCCAGGTCATAGCAATCTATAAAAAGGGTAGAAAATCGGATGCCCAGAATTACCGGCCAATTTCTCTGACATCGATTTGTTGTAGAATCATGGAACATTTGTGTGTTCAGACATAATGACCTTCCTAGACTTTGAAGAGCTCATCTGCAGAAACCAGCACGGTTTTAGGAAACAGCGGTCATGCGAGACACAGCTGGCCCTCTTTGTACATGATATACAACAGGCTCTAGATACCGGCTCCAATGTTGATGCCATATTTCTTGACTTTCGAAAGGCGTTCGACTCAGTTCCGCACTGTCGCTTGCTACAAAAAGTGCGCGCTTACGGTCTATCCAATGACATATGCGATTGGATAGAAAGTTTTCTAACAGACAGGGAGCAGTATGTCGTCCTGAACGGGGTAATTCAACAGAAACAAGAGTAACTTCAGGTGTGCCCCAGGGCAGCGTAATGGGTCCTCTGCTTTCTACGACTTACATAAACGATCTGGTTGATGGTATTGACAGCGGCTTTGGACTGTTTGCCGATGATGCTGTAGTCTACAGGAAAGTAGTATCACACGAAAGTTATGAAAAAATCAATGAGGATTTGTAGAACATAAATGCGTCTTGTAATGACTGGCAGTTATCTCTCAATATAAGTAAGTGTAACCTGCTGCGAAAATCCCCATTAATGTACGAGTACAAAATAAATGATCAGTCTTTGTAAGCGGTAACGTCAGTCAAGTATCTGGGTGTGACTATTCGAAATGATCTCAAATGGAATGATCAGATTACACATGTAACGGGTAAGGCGAACTCTAGATTGCGGTTTATTGGTAAAATCCTGAAGCGATGCAGTCCTTCAACAAAGGAAATAGCTTACAATACGTTAGTTCGTCCAGTCTTAGAGTAATGTTCGTCTGTATGGGACCCTTAACAGTTGGGTCTGATTCAAGAGATTGAGAAGGTCCAAAGAAGAGCGGCAAGTTTCGTGACTGGTACATTTAGCCATCGCGAGAGCGTTACAAATTTCATAGAAAGTTTGAAGTGGGACATACTTGCAGATAGACGACGCGCCAAACAGAAGGGGCTGCTCACTAAATTCCGAAATCCAATCTTCACCGAGGATGTAGAGCATATATTATTACCAGCAACTTTCAAATCGCGTAATGATCATCATTCAAAGATAAGGGAAATAAGAGCTCGTACTGAGGCGTTCAGACAGTCGTTTTTCCCTCGCGCGATCCGCGAGTGGAACAGAGAGGGGAAATATGACTGGCGCGAATTGTGCCCTCCGCCACACACCGCTTGGTGGCTAGCGGAGTATATATGTAGATGTAGACTTGGCTGTTAGCGCCATCAGGCGGTACGTCGTTGCAGCTGCACAGACAAGTGCTCGAGTTGGGTGAATGGTATAGCAGCAGTACGAATGTGTCTCAGAGTGTTCGGATGCGGGTTCCTGTGTTGTACAGTGATATCACGAAGAGAAAATTCTACGAATGTGGTTCGAATACCAGGGACAAAGCTGCGAAATGCTGAATATGGAAAAGGAATTGTGCCCCAGGACGGGGAGTTCGCGGGCACATTATGTAACATAATAATTCAGAAATATAATGGGTGTGACAGAGAAATACATGTCGTTACGCTGGGTAGATATGATTTTGAAGGACAGTAAGAACCTGAACCTAAAGGCGACTGTTCAAGCGGTACACGACATTCATTTCCAGAGCAACAGGAACAGTCCAGTCAAAGTGAGTGCGAAATATCAATTCGCACAGCAAACTGACATGCTGTAAGTGCATTAAAAGTACATAAAATTGAAGATTAATTCTAAATTATGGGTCTAACAAAAGGGGAGCAGGAGCTCGTCGCAAAGGAAACAGACTGTCGTAATTACAAGCTATAAAAGAGCATGTATTACCGCAATTTGATAAAGCAAAGTTGTATGGATCTACAGCTCATAGTTGGCATCTGCAAATGACGGCACTAGAAGCGTCGAAAATGGTTGGCTTTGAAAATTTCAGAGCTTTGATTTCTTTTGTCGACAATCTTACGGCTGAATATGGTAAGCTATCTACGCATATTACTACATGTGTCACACGCGGGGGCATAGAAGACGATAATAGTACACGTCATAAGGCACAAAAGTTTGTGGAGGAAGTGAATATGTTTATGACAGAGCAGGCTGTGGAGAAAGAAAATTTTGGAACAGTGACCCGAGGCAATTCCAGTATAAAACGTCGTCTTCACTTTCTCACAGAGGAGACTACAGTTGTCCATGGATCTACCCA
Organism: Schistocerca americana; assembly: GCF_021461395.2. Lineage (NCBI taxonomy): Eukaryota > Metazoa > Arthropoda > Insecta > Orthoptera > Acrididae > Schistocerca > Schistocerca americana. The sequence goes on from NC_060122.1 coordinate 650,672,312, forward strand.
AGGCTACAGATTTCATGTGGCTTTATCAATGAGAGGCAGACTAAAGCAAACAAGTTGTGCATCTGTTTTCAAGAGGCACAAGGAACCTTAGGACCAAATATTTCAGAGGAACTTTAAACAACATGCCCCCGAAACATTCATGTGGAGACGAGCTAAAAAGGAAGAGTGACCACAGAACACATGAAACGTTTTCTAACTTCAGTCCTTGGCGAACATGTAACAAGTGGAAAGATACTATTACCGTGCTATTTCTTGTCTGGTCATTCAGATGCAAGTTTTTCACAAAGATGTTATGCTTACGATATTGCCACCGAAAACAACAAAATATTGCCAACCCCTTGACGTTTACTTCTTTCAGCAATATAAGCTCTATATCAATACGACTGCTGGTTGTGTAAGACAATGTGCCAAACCAGAAGTGAAGTTACATTATCGTTATTTCATTATCAAACTTCACTATGTTATTGACAGTCAATTTTCTGCACAAAAGTATACTCCTACACTGATGAGCCAAAACATTATGACCACTTGCTTAATAGCTTGTTTGTCCGTCGTTGGAACGAAATACGGCACTGATTCTGCGTATCAGGAATCCAACACTTTGTTGATAGGTTTGTGTAGCATTAGATCTCAACGCAGAGGTCATATAATTCGCATAAATAACGGGCCGCTGATTTGGGTACGCGGTGATGGAGCCCGATAGCGACCTAGATGGGTTCCACAGGATTTATGTAAGATGAATTTAGTTGCCGAGACATCAACGTGAGTTCACTATAATGCTCCTCAAACCACTAAAGCATGCTACTGGTCTGAGACACGGACAATTATAACGCTGAAAAATGACACAGCCGTCGGTAAAAGAAAACAAGCATGAAGGGAAGCAGGGGGTTCGCAGCTGTCATCGTGGCTTCGATTACTACCACAGGTCCCATGCAAGCGCAGGATAACGTCTCCCAGAGGACAACACTGCCCCCACCAGCCTGCGTCCGTGGCGCACTTCACGTTTCGAGTGCCGTTCACCTCGATGACGGCGTTTGTGGAGACGACCAGCGGCCTAAGTGTAGCAAAAGCGTGATTCACCCAAAGAGCCGACACGTTCCATTGATCGACGGTCGAAATCCGATGGTGCAGTGCGGACTGCAATCGTAACTGATGATGCTGGGCCAACATGTGAACACGTAGTACAGTCTGCTGCTGAGTTCCATGTTAAACAACGTACGATGAATGGTGTGCTGCGAAACACTTGTTCGTGCACCACCATTGCACTCTTTCGGCAGAGATGCCACAAATCACCATCTATCCTATTTTACACAGCAGACAAGCCTCCAAACCCCACGTTCTGTAAAGTCGTGGACGTCCAACCATTTAGCACCTAGTGGTAGTTTCACTGTCCTACCTCCTTCCGTAGAAGCTCACGACAGTAGAACGTGGATATTCAACCGACTTCGTCATTTTCGAGATACTCGTTCACAGGCTCTGCGCTATAATAATCTGCCCTTTATGAAAGTCGCCTATTTCAATGGATTTCCCCGATTGCAGCCCGTATCCTCGCTTGGGTGATCCCCTGCCCGTGTCTGCTCCGCCTACATACTGTTGTTACCGCGGCATGTGCCGCAAGGCCACCAGGCGGCATCCAACGTTGCAGTGGGCAGTAGTCATAACGTTTTGGCTCCTAGTGTACGTTGGAATATGCTTGGCGACAGGTAGGTTATGACACTGACATACCTGTATCTTCATTTGAAAATGTAATTACTGTGGCGTCAGATACTAGACAGTTTGAACGTGAAAGCGATTTTAAATGTAAAAACATGGCTTTAGTGGATGTGCACCTTGTTCTTTTCCACTTTGTTTTAACCACTTCACCGACGTCCCCATCTGCGCTATGAGTAGTAATATAAACAGTATCACGTGTGAAGGATGCGTGTGTTTCGCGCTGTTATAACTACTTTAAGCATAGAGTTTTTGGCTCTGTTGATTGAAAATGTAATGATAAACTGACGCCATTTAACTGTGTATAATTTCTCTCCTATGCATCTACATCTACGTGATTATTCTGCTATTCACAATAAAGTGCCTGGCAGAGGGTTCAATGAACCACCTTCACGCTGTCTCTCTACCGTTCCACTCTCGAACGGCACACGGGAAAAACGAGCACTTGAATTTTTCCGTGCGAGCCCTGATTTATTTTATCGCGATGATAGTTTCTCCCTATGTAGGTGGGTGCCAACAGAATGTTTTCGCAATCGGAGGAGAAAACTGGTGATTGAAATTTCATGAGAAGATCCTGTCGCAACGAAAAACGCCTTTGTTTTAATGATTGCCACTCCAATTCACGTATCATGTCTGTGACACTATAACACCTATTTCGCGATAATACAAAACGAGCTGCCCTTTTTTATACTTTTTCGATGTCATCTGTCAGTCCCACCTGATTCGGACCCCACACCGCACGGCAGTACTTCAGAATAGGGCGGACAAGCGTAGTGTAAGCAGTCTCTCTGGTAGACCTGCTGCACCTTCTAAGTGTTCTGCCAATGAATCGCAGTCTTTGGTTTGCTCTATCCACAATATTATCTATGTGATCGTTCCAATTTAGTTTATTTGTAACTGTGATCCCTAAGTATTTAGTTGAATTTTCAGCCCTCAGATTTGTGTGACTAATAGCGTAATCAAAATTTAGCTGATTTCTTTTAGTACTCGTGTGAATAACTTCGCACTTTTCTTTATTCAGGGTCAATTGCCACTTTTCGCACCACACAGATATCTTATCTAAATCATTTTGCTAGTCGTTTTGATCATCTGATGACTTTACAAGACGGTAAATGACAGCATCAGCTGAAAACAATCTAAGATGGCTACTCAGATTGTCTCCTATGTCGTTAATATAGATCAGGAACAATAGAGGGACTTCCTTGGGGAACGCCGGATATTACTTCTGTTTTACTCGATGACTTTCGTCTATTACTACGAACTGTGACCTTTCTGACAGGAAATCACGAATCCAGTCGCACAACTGAGGCGATACTCCGTAGGCACGCAGTCTGGTTAGAAGACGCTTGTGAGGATGGTGTCGAAAGCCTTCTGGAAATCTAAAAATATGGAATCAATTTCATATCCCCTGTCCATAGCACTTATTACAACATCAGTATAAAGAGCTAGTTGTGTTTCACAAGAACGATATTTTCTGAATCCGTGCTATGTGTCAATAAATCGTTTTCTTCGAGGTACTTCATAATGTTCGAATACAATATATGTTCCAAAAACCTGCTGTAAATGGACGTTAGTGATATAGGCCTGTAATTCAGCGGATTACTCCTACTTCCCTTTTTGAGTATTGGTGTGACTTGGGCAATTTTTCAGTCTTTAGGTACATATCTTTCTGTGAGCGAGTGGTTGTATATAATTGATAAATATGTAGCTATGTTATCACCATACTCTGAGAGGAAGCTGACTGGTATACAATCTGGACCGGAGGCCTTGCCTTTATTGATTTAAGTTGCTTCGTTACTCCGAGGATATCTACTTCTATGTTTCTCATCTCGGCAGTTGTTCTTGATTGGAATTCAGGAATATTTACTTCGTCTTCTTTGGTGGAGGAGTTTCGGAAAACTGTGTTTAATAACTCTGATTTAGTGCCACTGTCGTCAGTGACTTTACCGTTGTTATCGCGCAGTGAAGGTATTGATTGTGTCTTGCCACTGGTGTGCTTTATGTATGACCAGAATCTCTTTGGGTTCTCTGCCAGATTTCGAGACAGAATTTCGGTGTGGAAATTATTAAAAGCATCTCGCATTGAAGTACGCGCTATATTTCGAACTCCTGTAAAACTTTGCCAATCTTGGGGATTTTGCGTTCTTTTAAATTTGGCATACTTTTTTCGTTGCTCCTGCAACAACGATCTGACCCGTTTTGTGTACCATGGGGGATAAATACCATCACTTATTAATATATGTGGTATATATCTCTCAATTGTTGTTGATATTATCTCTTTGAAAACATTCCACAACTTTTCTGCACTTACATGATCCGATCGGAAGGAGGGAAGACTGTCTCTTAAAAAGGCGTTAAGAGCATTTTATCAGCTTCTTTAAATAGATATACTTTGCGTTTCTTTTTGATGGTTGTAGGTGTTACGGTATTCAGCCTAGCACCAACTGCCTTGAGGTCGCTAATCCCTGTATTCGTCACAATACTCACTATCTGTCCAGGATTATTTGTTGCTAAAAGGTCAAGTAGGCTTTCGCAACCTTTTATGCTTCGTTTGGGCTCATGAACTAATTGTTCAAATTGGTTTGATATCTTCTAAGTTTGTTTTCCATTACAATGTCACACATGGAAGAATGCTACGTTTTTCATGGAAATAACACAGACCAATGTTTTTTTTATGATCAAGTGTTATTCTAAGCATGGTTTCGTGCGGTTCCGAGGTTTGAGGCCAAAGATGTCGCTTGTGGGCTCTGCCGTGCCTCTACTACGCTGACCTGCAGAATCTCTCTAGCTCTGCCTCTGCTGTGTGCCATATGCGGGCCTAACGCTTTGTCGAGCGATGGGGTAACTTTAAATTTACAAGGGGAGCCTGTTGAAAAGGAAAATGTCAGTCTGGTACACGCGGCTCTGATGTCTCTATCCCAGTTTGCGACTTATTGATTGACTCACCCTCGTGTGTTTGCTTTGTAATGATTACATCAAACCCAGCGACGCTTTCAAACATTGTTCACAATATCAATCTACGATTCATACTGAAAGTTTCGGTCTTTATAATCACTTTTTTTATACACCGGCATAGATATTCCTCATGCCGTTCTCAAATTACGGCCAAAAAATCTCAAAACCAAGGAGGAGTTGTGTAACACACACGAAAGGCTGGTAGGCGTGTTTCTACATCTGAAAGACGTTGTCTATTCAAATTTCGCGCCAGTCGCATAAGAGTGGTGATACTAACACCACTCTGAGGAAGCAGATCAGGTTTGCTTTTGAATACACGCCGTAACGGTCGTGATCCTTAGTTACGTGGTGAGTTGATGTTAGTCGCAAATGTTTTTAAGATTACAAAAATTCCATCACCACCACCTCACTGAACCTGAACAAGGTCGTGTAATAGGGCTACGAGAAGCTGGATATTCCTTCTGGGATATTGCAGGAAGACTAGGCAGAAATGTAGCCACCGTACATGGTTGTAGGCAGCGGTGGTCATGAGAATCTACGGACGGCCACGTGTCGCTACAGAGGGGGAAGACCACTGTTTTGCGTATCGCTCTGGCGCATGTACTGCATCTGCAGGAAAAACTTGAGCAGCAGTTGGCACCATACTGACACAACGAATTATTAAAAATCTGTTACTTCAAGGACAACTCCGAGCCACATGCCCTGTAGTGTGCATTCCACTGATCCCTAACGACCACAACTTCTGTGGTGTCAAGCGAGAGGGTAGGGTGGAGGTCTTGATTACTGATGAAAGCTGGTTCTGCCTCGTTGCCAGTGATGACCGTATGTGGTTTAGGAGGAGCCCATTTGAGGGCCTGCAACCAACCTGTCGGCGTGCTAGACACACTGGACCTACATTTGCAGTTATGGTCTCGCGTGCGATTTCATATGGCAGCAGGAGCACTCTAATAGTTACCCCACGCACGCTACCTGCAAATTCGTACGTCAGTCTGGTGATTAGACATGCTGTTTTGTCATTCATGAACAGCATCCCAGGGTGTGTTCTCCAACAGGATAACGCTCGCCCACATACCACTGCTGTAACTCAGTATTCTCTGCAGTGTGTCGACATGTTGGCCTGGTCTGCTCCATCACCAGATCTGCCTCCAATCGAGCACACAAGGGACATCATCGGATGACGACTCCAGCTTCATCCTCAACCAGCATTAACCGTCCCTATTTTGGCCGACCAAGTCCAACAGGCATGGAGCTCCATCCCACAGACTGCCATCCGGCACCTGTACAACACAATGCATGCATACTTTCATGCTTGCAGTCAACATTCTGGCGTGAAACTTCCTGGCAGATTAAAACTGTGTGCCGGGCCGAGACTCGAACTCGGGACTTCTGTGAAGTTTGGAAGGTGGGAGACGAGGTACTGGCAGAAGTAAAGCTGCGAGGACGGGGCGTGAGTCGTGCTTGGGTAGCTCAGGTCGTAGAGCAGTTGCCCTCGAAAGGCACAGGTCCCGAGTTAGAGTCTCGGCCCGGCACACAGTTTTAATCTGGTTCAAATGGCTCTGAGCACTGTGCGACTTAACTTCTGAGGTCATCAATCGCCTAGAACTTGGAACTAATTAAACCTAACTAACCTAAGGACATCACACACATCCATGCCCGAGGCAGGATTCGAACCTGCGACCGTAGCGGTCGCTCGGTTCCAGACTGTAGGGCCTAGAACCGCACGGCCACTCCGGCCAGCAGTTTTAATCAGCCAGTAAGTTTTATATCAGCGCACACTCCGCTGCAGAGTGAAAAATCTCGTTCTGGAACATTCTGGCGGTACACCGTTTATTAATGTACCTGCACTTCACATTTACAACGGCATATCTCGCCCGCACACTATCCTGTGATCTTTCAATGTTAATCACTTAAATATTTTATCTAGACAAATGTATTCTTGAAATTTCATTATTCTACATTAGCTATTTTTTTTTGATATTGTAATATTTCGGTCACAAATTTAATGACTGTAGCTAAAGGCCTCTTTTTAGACACGTTATCCGCACAGAGGCGCGAAGCATTCCAAAATGATAATTCGCGAACGAAAACGCACCGAGATGTTTCGAAATTTAGTGAAGACATAGACGTCGGACACATAAGCAACTGCGGTGCCACTGCAGCATGGCACTAGTTGTGGTGTGTGTGTGTGAACCTGGCTAGAGGAACGATTAACAAAATAAGATCACGTAAAATCTGTGTTCGAGAACTCTAATGGAAGTCATATTTGCTGGATCAGTCGTGTAAAATAAATGGGTTTCAACCGGAACACTGTACTAGTCTTGGCAGAACACCTTGTATCTCACCGTTTCTTCAATGTGTAAGACCCGTCACCTACTTTATTGAGTGACATTTTCTAACCAAATATCGTGACAGAGAGAAAGCACAAATAAAAAAATGTGTATACGTTTTACAACACTCGGCACTATCATTAACAGCTAAGTGAATAACTACAGCACGGAATAAATGATGTTAATTGAGCGTGTTACTTATTCTTGTTTGTAGAACATTTTGCTTCCCTGACATGTTTACTACATTATCGTATTATTGCCCTTGAAACTATCTTACACACACTGCAAAATTATGGATGGTAGGTAACACAGATTCCTACTACACGCACTCGGAACTAGGTCTTTTTATAGGGAAGTAAGTCTAGGAGATCTAACATCCCTATTTGCTAGTAAGCAGTGCACTAAAAAAGTAAGTTAATCAGTATTCACAACAGTCACTGTAAATCTAAAATATTATAACATTTAGGTCATTTTGAATCCTCCAGTGTGTGCCGTAAGAGAACAAATAATTATTTGCCGAACTTCACCACAGGTACGATACGACAAGTAATTAATGTCCGCTTCATTCTTTTCTGTACTTTTGTTGTCACTTTAAAAACTCTTCGTAATTTTAGCATAAACGGTGTCAAGAAATTACACTATTTTTAAGAGATTAGATTTGATTTCATATGCTCCCTGTTCGAGTTGGACAACAGGCTATTGCTAAGGCGCAGATGCTAAGACGCAACACTTCTCGTTACGCGTGCGCTCTTCACTCCGTATCCGAACTGCGTGTCGCAGTTCGTAAAGCGACGCGCTTAACACAATATTTGAGATTTAAAATGTCCTAAACGTTTCTGTGTAATAGAAGAAGCGACAATCTCACACGCAAAAAACTGATTCTATTAGTAGCATAAATACAGCGCTCTTCAGGATAAACGCTGGAGCTAACTGATTAAGTAACACCAATCCTCCTTGACGCCCATGGTCAGTGCGTAAATTTAAGTTACAAAATACTCTGACCTGACACGGGCCAGTAAAATCCATTTGACCCTCCCAACAACACTGAGGCAACAGTGTAAAATTTCTGGACAAGAACAAGGCAAGGAATTGAGCGTGGCTTTTTATCACGCCACTCATGGATTCGCCCAATTTGGACAGCTAAGTTGTCGAATGAAGCTCCTCCAGGGACTTTAAAAATTGCCGGGGTTGAGCGAAAACGATAAAGAAGAGCCTACAGGATGGGGCACGTTCTGAGAAAGGTAAGTCTACTTGACACCATATCTGAGGGTTTGGTAAGCGGTAGACACAGAAGACCGTACGGTCAGACAGATAATGCAGGTTTCACCTCCGTGGAAGTGAGAAAGACGGTGAAACATGGTGGTGTCTGGAGAGCAACTTCAAATCAATCCTAGGATTGTGAAATTTAAAAAAGGAAGGTTTAGGGAAGTTGCAATAACCTACGTCATCTTTACCTGTAAGGCAAATCCTGGAAATGGAAATCTTTTCCAGTGCATATAAGTAGTATTCACGCTTTACTCACTACTGTCTTGGATCTATGGTCAGGAAATAATTCTTATAGTACTCTGCTGATGTAACGGGTTAGAACCGGCCACTTTGACACAACGGACAAAGCACGTTACCAATTTCAAAACAGTAACACACACACTTCTCTCTCACTTCACTGTACAGCATTTCGCGCTCAGTTCAAATGGCTCTGAGCACTATGGGACTTCTGAGGTCATCAGTCCCCTAGAACTTAGAACTACTTAAACCTAACTAGCTTAAGGACATCACACACATCCATGCCCTAGGCAGGATTCGAACCTGCGGACGTAGCGGTCGTGCGGTTCCAGACTCAAGCGCCTAGAACCGCTCGGCCACACCCGGTCGGCATTTCGCGCTCGGGCTTTAGGCGTCTGCAGTGGGGCGGAGCGAGTGATAACCAGAGCGCGAGAAAGTTTAAAAGTTGAACTTTCTGAAGGTAATAACTGCGCACTATAACAATTATAACCCACATATCCACAGCATAGATTGCAAAGGATTGCTGAAGCTGATCTCTTGCAAGTGTGCTTTTTTCCTCTTCAACATACGAGGTCAAGTTGGTGGTGGTGCCTTGTATAAAACTCGAGAGTCCTTGGGCATGAACACGACACTGCTGCCATACCCAGGATATGTCTCACTTCGCTCTGCCGGATAATAAGTACCAATTTTAGAAGAAACTGCACCAGGCGTTGAACAGTTACGTTAACATGATACCATTTTCCCACCCTTACCTGCAGGTACCTTCACGGTATCCACAGAATATCAGAAGAGAAGGCCCGTATTACGGCACGAAAACAAAACGACAGCAGCGCTCCAAGTGGAGTAAATACGAGAAATATGGCGCGGAAATCCTTATTACTGCTTTTCAAAACACTAGTAGTAGATGATATTTTTCATTTATACCCTCTCGATGGGTCTGGTAGTCTCGTGGCCAGTGTATTTATTTGTAAAAATCAATATTCGAATTTCGATCGTGTGGCTGTTATCAAGTGGAAATCTTGTTCCTGATTACCACCTTGTGCGTATCGCACTCTTTGAATTGCGACGTAAATATGTCGCTCGTGTTCTGATTCATTTTTGCTCTCATCCGTAATATTGGACGAGGTAAAAGATGCCATATTTGTTTCATATGAAATAGAAATTGGTTTTGTAACATGGTATTCTGTGCTCATGTCCATTTGTTACTGCTTACGAATCCGTGTATGAACTGGTCGATTTGAATGCACTGTTAGTATATTGCTATTATTTTAAGTTATTTTTGTTACCGTTCGTCTTTCGTACTCATTTAATGGAAATCACCGAAATTTTCATTGCCTTCGGCTGAAATGCACTTGCTGCAGTACCTGTTAATAACGTGTGAAAACATTTGCGTAGCAATTGTCGCACTTCTAGCAATTGAAAGTAAGGCTGTTCCAGTCACCAAGACTAAAAGCAAAGGGCCTACTCATCTACGTCTACATCCACATACTGCAAGACACTGAAATGCATGGCACTCAGTGCCAAGAAGCAACACTATTCAAACCAGACTTACATGCCAGTCAGTTGTAAGATATAATAAAGCTGATTACCAATACTGTCAATGGAGTTCTCCATTAAATGTGAGAAAGTACGGAAAACGGATGCAAGCAAAAATAACATAGAATACGAGCAATATGCTTCACAATGCATTTAAATAGAGCAGTTCGCACTTAAATTCGTGAGCAATAACAGATACACATGAAGTACGCAAAATACCATGCAAAGAAAGCAGCTTCTGTTTCATATGTATCGAAAACAAATTTGGAATCATTCCCATCCGACAGTACGGAGGCAAGAAGAACACAATACGCTTAACATCCTACAACGCCATTCAAAGAGTGCAAGACACACGAGAAGTCGTAATCAGATGCACACTGCGATGAAACCAATTTCTGTTAACCATGAAACAAAAAATGACATGGAAGACTAAAATTCAGCCAATAAGAAAGCGAGATGATGTCCCGATAAACTTTCAGCGCTCCAAGTGGCGAGGCAGCAAACCAAGGGCTTGTTCCCAGAAGTCCCTGTTTCACCATGTGAGGGTAACCGCCCACCACCGGCACAAAGCACGAAGTTTGGATCAAATTACTCGAGGACTTTCAGTTTAGAAAATACATTACATCGATGTTATAACTAGTATCGAAAAAGGCAACCCAAGTTAATTAACGCCTCTACCACCATAGTCAAACACATACCTTAAGCTGAGAGATCCACTCTTGTCTAACGAAACTGGCAAGAAAGTGTTGAAGTGCTGGCGATAGGTAGGACTTAACGAAACATTCAAACGTATGGCACGCGATTGTCCGCCACGAAAAGAAAGACCAGAGACAACCCGTGGCGCGCTTTTAAGTACATATTACTGCGCCCCACTGGTTGTGAAACCACCGATCACGAGTTGCGGGACCAGTGAACCGCGTAGGTCTTGATAAGACTCTTCCTGAACTGACCACAGGCCACGGGGAAATCCGCCCCAATGTGTTGGGCCAATGCGTATTATCTGTGCGAAGGAAGGTGACAGAAAGCGTGAGTAATACAGAGGCTGCCTGAATTTAGCTATAAGGGATCGAATGGCTACATGAAGAGCATTTGATCATGCCCGAAGAACAGAATATGGTTGCCAATGTCCCTGTAGTGGACGATTAGCTGCATCTGCTGGCGAGATAAGATATTCCCCGCTACCGCGAACATGACTCACTGTCTGTCTTCTAGTAAAATCCTGCCGCTGATATTCCGAGAAAGGCGGTAAGAGGTTCGGCGAAGCTGCGATGAAGAGTCACTCAGTCAAGGTGAGCTTCCCCTTGGCCTGAATCGAATCAAACATATCTGGAAGGATTGGGTGAAACGAAAGAACAGTTGCACTGGGCATCAGGAGGAATCAAGTTCGTGTCCCGATATCGTTACACAAAAGCCCTGTATGTATTTTTGCAATAGCTGACACACGCTGCCAAACAAAATCTATTTGATCTGGCAATTAAATTGTTTTATTATACTTACCGAAAGAGGGTATCAAGCAGACAGCCAAGGATATGAGCAAAATAAGAAGGTTACTTACCTTTCCCTTCTAAACTAACATTTTGCTGGGTTTCACGCTCATTCCGCTGAACTCTTCACACTTACTTTCTACATTGATTGTCGTATACGCATTTCCAACTCGAAGGTTCGTTTTTACAACACTTACCAAAAACTGTACACGAAATGAACTGTAGCGAGTCACTTGAAATCAACTTTGCTGTTTCGTTAATGCTACTACATAATATAATGAGGTGACAACGGTGATGGGATATCGATCGATATGCACATATACAGGTGGCAGTAGTCTCGCGTACACCAAGTATAGACGGGCAGTGAATTGACCTGACATTTGTACTCGGGCGAAAAGGTTTCTGAAGTCATTATGGCCGCACTAAGACAATCAGCAGACTTTGAATGCGGAGTGGCAGTTGGAGCTGGACACACTCCATTTCGGAAATCGTTGGGAATTTCAGTATTCCTAGATTCACTGAGTCAAGTGTGTACCGAAAATACCAAATTTCAGGCATTACCTCTCACCATCGACAATACAATAGCCGACGCCCTTTACTAAATGACAGAGAGTAGCGGCGTTTGCGTAGAGTTGTCAGTGCTAACAGACAAGCAACACTGCGAGAAATAACCCCAGAAACCAACATGGGATGTACGACGAAGCTATCCGTTAGGACAGTGCGGCTACGGCAGCAGACAACCGACGCAAATGCCTTTGCTAACAGCACGTCATCGCCTGCTGTGCCTCTGCTGTGGCCCTATTATATATCGTTCAGAGCGATTAGTGCAGTAGGTTAGTCTCAGTAGTGACGTCATTTTCGGTTCTTTATCCGAATTTCCTATTCAGTAAGCTTCTGAGATCTGTTACCGAACGGTCCTCCCGCCGATTTTTCGACAACTGTACCAAGATGTTTTGGATTTCGGTTGGTCCTGTCGTTCAGTTAGCTGTGGTTTATTTACACCTACAATTGGTTATTTTAAACATATTGAGCGGTTTTAACTTGGGATTTGGTGATTGTGTTACTAAATAATCACCACAGGACTCGTCTGGTTGGAAAGTGAGTTGATAATAGACTATTTTCCTTTGTTAGAAATATGGTTATTTTGTTACTGTGAATGATAACATTAAAAAAAAATGTTTTCGGTCAATATTCTCTCAAAATAACTACTTTTATGCAATTAAGAGTTTAAAGATCATTAAATATCAAGACACTGGCTCTGCTTACATATATTACTTGAATGTTAGCTGGGAATCTAAGAGCACAACGTAAATTACTACGAATGAAACTATCAGCAATCTTCTTTATACTCTAGCTTGTCACAAGTATTTATCTGCGATCAAGTCCTTAACAACAGACAGAAATGAAAGGATCAAGCCACAAAACTTTCATACTATACGACCATATGAAACATTCTGATTCGTCAGATACATGTTATAAACTACAACGAGCTTTTATAGCTCCTCTCGCCATACGCTCTCGAAAAGGCGACTTTTTAAACTTCGTTTTTATGAAGCAAATCGTTGGTGTATCATACAGGGAAGTAGGCTACTTGATCATTTGGCTCTCTAGCAGCGAGTTACAACCACATTCTATGCATATTCTTATTCTTTGACACTCTGTTAAACAATTTTTCGGGTTCGTGGAGATGTGTTCCGTCTATGCAACTGATTGAAGGCAGTTTATTCCCATACGCGTTTCACTTCAACAAACTGCAATTAGTTTCATAGACAGGAACATAACTCCATGAATTTTGAAGCAACTAAGAAACGACATAAAACAGAAAAAATGAATTTTTCGGGTGTTTTTATAGATATATTTGTACAATGTGGTACGACACTTCAGTCCTTACTCATATTCCGAAAAATAAAATCCAAAACAAGACTTCGGCGTGAATGAGAATTTACGACAGTTTCCAGAACACAGTCAATATTCTATCGTTATCATGCATTCATCGAAGCCTGTGGTCAGCAAAATTTGAACGGTATTACGTACTCTAACCACACTTCTCGGTAATGTGACGAATGGCATGCCTGTGTCGGCTGCTAGCTGCTTCGAGTTCGTGCCACTGTAGCGCCGTAGTCCGTATGCTCGGATCTCAGGCATATTGCTTTTCACTGGTTGGTGCAAGGAGCACTGACACAGCGTTTCGGTTCGCTACAACCGTTCGGCATCGCTTTCGAAATGCTTAATGAATAATGATGGGGCTCTGTTTCGAAAACAAGACCGTTCCGTGTGCTCGGGTACCGAACCGATCGGCAAAATGACGGAAAGATATAGAATAGGGACCCTGGGTTGCACCCTAGACAACTGGAAAACTGTTGTGTGGTCAGTCCTAATTTCAGTTGGTAAGAGCTGATAGTAACGTTCGAGTGTACCGCAGACCCCACGAAGCCATTTACCCAAGTTGTCAACGAGGCACTGTGCAAGCTGGTAGTGACTCTATAATGGTGTGTGCTGTGCTTACATGAGGTGGACTGGGTCCTCTAGTCCAACAGAACCGATCATTGACTGGAAGTGGTTATGTTCGGCTACTGTAAGACCATTTGCAGCCTTTCAAGGATTTCGCGTACCCAAACAACACTAAAATTTTTATGGGTGACAATGCACCACGTCACCCAACAATATTTGTTAGCGACTGGTTTGAGGACTATTCTGGAAAATTCGAGTGAATGATTTGGCCACCTACATCGGCCGACATGAATTTCATCAAACATTCATGGGACATAATCGAGTGGCCAGTTCGTGCAAAACAGCCTGCATCGGGAACACTTTCGCAGTTATGGACGGCTGTAGAGGCAGAATGCCTCCATGTTTCTGCAGGGGACTTCCAACTACTTTCTGAGTCCATGTCACGTAGGAGTGCTGCAATGTGGCGGGCAAAAGATGGTTTGACACGATATTAGGAGGTATTTCATTACTATTGTCACCTCAGTGTGTACACCTGAAACTATAGTAACTAGAATGAATGAGTATATCACATGGGCCTTGAGGCACTAAAATATCTGAAAGAGGAAAAAATCATCAAAATAATATTAGGAGGGGGTCTCTTCCTTCTCTCCTTAAAACAACTGATGTTGGTATGACCACCATCGTGCGATGAGGTCTAGTAGTACTGTACGTGCCTTCCGCTGACCTTTTGATCTGACATACCCAGCCAGTTACAAGGAAAGATACCTACAGTTTAAAGAGGACAGTGAACCACGGTGCATCTCAGCATCTTTCACATTAACAGACTTTGGTAGAGGCGAAGTTAGTGATAAAAAACGCAAAATTCCAAGACAAACGACATCACATACCATATTTTTGGATCCATTGTCTGGCACTTAACGACGAGTCCCCTAACACATACCTAAAGAATAAACCTTATCACTTATTAATACACAGAGTAAAAATTTGAATACGTTTACATCGCATCGCGTCGCAGAATAGCAATGTCAGGATACTTATAGCTCCAATATTGATCTTGATAATAGATCCAAAGTTTATCAGCTTGGGCGTCCTGAAAGAAACGGTTTGAGTACACGTCTTGTGACTAATTCACTTTAGCTAGATCGTTGAGCTTATCCGGCGTTCCAGTACTGGATGACGTATTCTCTGCCGACTGAGAAAGATTGAGTTGAAGACATAGAACTATCACAGCCAGGACTCTTGTTGAAGATGAAATCAATGCCATCGATGAATGGAAATGCTGCTGGGAACAAAACTGCTCTCCACGATGCCTGCAACTGTCCTGCGTCCACGAGAAACTCTATGGATCTGACCAGCCTCGGGCAATTTGGACTACTCAGAATCGCATCCGAACGGGCCATGGAAGGAGCAGAAACGTTCGCCAGAAGTAAGGAAATTCTTCACCATCATGTTGTTACTGTGGTGCTGAACGACAGACAGTTGCTTGTGTTGTATCACCAAGCCCTGCACTTGGCTACAAGGCGCTTTCGAAGATTTCTTGACAGTGACGAGTTGAGTGATAACCTAAATAAGATACTTTGATATTCGTCTGTAACTATTTTCATTTGTATTGTACTGGAGAGCTGTACTGACGTCGACATGCAGTAGTTTAGTAATCTTTGTACACGTACAACAACTCTTGTGATTCAAAACAATGTATGCCACGCGACAAATAACTAAATCAGGATATTGCCTTTCTAAAATAATGCTGAGATCCTTCCACACACAATACCACTGTCTATGCACACGTCACAATGGACTACATGCTTGCAGTCATACTAATTCCAAATTCAGTCTTTTAGTTCTTTAGCAAATAGTTCAGTGCTTTTAAGTGTTGTACCTCAGCCTCTCGATTTAAAAGTGTGCACGTACGTGAGTTGCCGGCGCGCGCGGCACACGCACGCACGCACACACACACACACACACACACACACACACACACACACCAAGAAAACGCTACACACGCTGACGCCGCACTCGAAATGTCAAGGTTCAGGAAACGCAATGCACCGACGTCTTACGATGATAGATCCGCGGATACTTGATAAGAGACCTACACCACAGCTCATGGACTGGTTCGGGGCTGTCACTACATACACTGCAGAGAGCCACGCCTAGAGAGCCGGAGAAAGGTATTTCCTGTCCCTGTAATGAATGCCACTTGGCTGCAAAAAAGAACAGGCCACATTATGGCTAAACCCAAACGAGCAGGACGCGCGTGCGCGCCCACACACACACACACACACACACACACACACACACACACACACACACACACACGAGATTGTCATATTCTCAGCACCACATACGCCTAATGCATACTGAACGGAAATATGTACGGCAGCACCGCCACAACATGAACTTTGTCGCAATGATTTGAGAAGAGAAAAACGAAACAGTAGTCGCCTATTCAAATACCATGTCGGTTCAAAGCAAAGAAAGAATGCAGTTGTAAGTGACTGATTTAGTTTCTTTTCTTGTAAATTGTGGAAACCCTGTACTTGTCTGTTCACAATGCTTAAACATCTATTATACTATCACCAGTGTAGGGGCTTCGAAGCATTTATAACTTTCCCTGCCACACTGTGCATACACAAAGTTAATTTTACCTTTTTTTAAATTCTTTTTCTACTTCGGTGAGTCTGAATTCCGTTGTCAGCTTCGGGTGGACAGAAGAGGTAGTTGCAGCTACGTCCCGTTGGTACTTGGACACGTGAAATTCTGTCTACCTGTGCCACGGATGACCAGAATTACAAAACTTTTAAGACAGAACCACAATTGTACTTTGCGTGTTAAGTGTCCTCTGATTACATTGTACATTTAGTAAGGGTATCCGTCGCTATGACATTAACCAAGCGTTCTCTTTTCTGTCTTGTACTTCTTAAAGGCCAGACCTCTTTCTAGTGCTTGCCTCCGTATACTCCAGATCGCAACGATTCCTTGTACTGCTGCTCACACCAACATACTTCTATGTTATACACAAGGACTGCCGCCACAGGAAGACTTAATCCTGGCTTCTCAAGAACGAGAATCCGCTTTCTTACAATTAGTCCAGCTTGCAATATGATGTTTATCGACCTAATACTAAGTGATTACGAACTAACAACGGAAAATACAACCACAAAGTGATTAATACAAAGTGCGCTCAAAAAGTTTTGCACAGTAGTCTAATTTTTTTTTAATTTTTTGCAGGGGGAGATTGAAATTTTTTGTGAACATAGTTGGAACATTTAGCTGTAATCTGGTATATAAAAGCATTTTCTTTTATTTACAGGTGAGCCATAATGGATCGTGAAGTGGATGTCAGGTTGCGACAACGGTCGGCGATGGAGTTCCTCTTCAAGACCAGCGATGACTCTGCTACATCGACTTACAGGAAGTTGCTCCCCGTTTATGGGGAGGACACAGTGGACCGCAGCAGTAGCTAGCGGTGATTGCAGAGGTTTAAAGAAGGTGATTTCTCTCTACTGGACAATCCACGAAGCGGTGGACCATCGACGGCAGTGAGTGATGCGAATAAGGAGACCATTGATCAAATTATCCAAAACGGCAGATGTGTGACGACACGATAGTTTGCTGAAATGACTCGTTTGCATTGGGTAGTGTCGTAGCATCAGACTACACCATGACAGTGCCAAACCCCATACATCCGTTATGACGCAGGAGCAAATCAGGAAAATGGGTTGGAAAATTGTTCCTCATCCTCCCTACAGTCCGGACTTGGCGCCTTTTTACCTCTTTGGTCGTCTGAAGGGCTACCTGCGCGGTAAAACATTTGATAGTGAGAAAGACCTTATTTCCTGTGTCAAGCGATGGTGTAAAAGTCAATCCCCAGAATTTTACCAAAGTGCATTTACATCATGGAAAAACGTTAGGCCTGATGCGTCACAGCTGATGGAGGCTACACTGAGTAGGCTCAATGTATAGCTAAATGTTCCAAGTATGTTCACAAAAAATTTCGTTCTCCTCCTGCAAAAAAATAAAAAAATTAGAGACGACTGTCCAAAACTTTTTGAACGCCCTTTGTATTTTCCGTATCTCCTGACTTAACGCAATAGTGACCTCCCCCACTTGGCTAACGTAGCCAATAGAATTCTCAAAGTTTCGGATCTTCTGTTTATTCAATTCGCTTGTCCGTATAGCTGTGTTAATCCACGTGCATTTTATTTCGGGATAAATCTGATTCTTCTGCACCTTTTAGAGGCTGCCAACAGCAATTCAGAAGCACTGTGTATCAAAATGTGATTTAGCTGCAGATGACATGTTGAAGCATCCAAAATTCTGAGGACTCCCAAAAAGCTCCTCAAATGTTATAACTGTCAATCAGAGATTAGATCATTTCAACAACGTTTTATAAGCCGAAATACGTTTGTTTTCGTCTCACGTATAACTTTCACACGTAAATTAGAATCACTGAACTGCCTACCCATCAAAAATAAGGCAGCTGCGCCAGAACATGTTTGAGGTCTAAAAACGGAAATATTTTTCTTGTAGAGTTGGGTTCCACGAATATAGGTTAGTCGGCAGTCACTGAATGACGGCACGGTTTTAATTATCTTCATAATTATTATGAAGAACAGTGACTATTCCTTTTTCCAAGGCACGGACTTTGCAGGCAGCTATACAACTCTAATTAGAAATAGTGGAACAACCAATTCTACTGCACACCGCATTTTTCTGAGTGTCATTCCTGATGGTGATCTTGATTTCTAGAGCAGTTTGGCTGCAGACACAGTGTTACCGAAGCAGTGGATTCCGCGAAGAACCGGCTTATATATTTTCGTGTCATTACGGCAGTACGTGAGCGGACAAAATGCAGATATCACTCAAACGTACAGACTTCGGACAACAGTGAAATTCATATCAGTTTCTTTTCTTCGGTCAAATTGGCCGACGTTCTCAGACACGAAACATGGACTGTGAGAAATTTGTACGATAAGTCCAAGAAAGGAGGAGTATGTGGCTTCCTGAATGATGAAAAATACCAGTTTGCTATGGCTCGGAATCTAGGAACTGAAATCGCAGCTTTTCTGGACACCAAAAATAGGCAAAATCTTTATCAGAAACTTTTGGCGTAAATTACAATCTCAATAAATAATTTGTTCAAGTCGGAAGGGTGGGGTATTTTGTGCTTAAAGTTACGTATGGAGGAACTTTTTTGGGTTGTGGCAGATAGACATTAGTAGTCTAAGAATTATTACTGCTCACTGGTGTTTTTATACCGGTAAGTTGGTGATTCTGTTATATGAGATGATCTGCAAATGTGCTGTATGTGTTTCACATATCAGTGTTCTATATGTCAAGAGTATCTCATTTTAAAAATTTTTGTTTGTCTTTCACACGTATGCTTAATGATTCACTGAAGATTAGTTGAGATATGGCTGTTTTGCTGATTTTATCTGATGTTATGCAGAGTGTTTGTAATCTCGCCTTTAAGTGCCACCACTAATCATCACGAGTATGTAATAGAATGTTTCTCTCTTCATCTGATACGATCCTAAAACTTGTCTGGTTATTTCAACAACTGAGGAAAAAGCGTACACTACTCGCCACTTTCTTTTCGAGATATATACAGCTCATTCACATGCATTCGGCGTCTTATTAGTAGCAAAAGCCGCAATGCTGCACTCATTTCCATGCACGGAGGCGTCGTGACATCCATCCCGCCCAAAAAAGTGAAAATGTAACGTTCTTGATTAGAGTCTAACCTAACCTCTTTGATACGCCAAAAACTGACGACTGCCGGAATAGAGGGGACAACAGTGACGAAGCTGTTCCTGATCGCTAGCAATATTTGTTTCGTAGACGACAGAACTGGCAGAACTTCAGTAGAGGACCGTTAGGAAGGAAAGTTGGAAACTATATGGGGGCAGTGGTAGCACCTCATCTGGAAAATGTACGAACTAACACAAGTGGTCTAGCTTCCATACACGTTGGTCTCAGTGCGAGCGTCTCTTACTTCAGTACTATATTACTATTTGGAACGTAGGCTGCGGTGCCAGAACGATATGAGACTTAAGGTTTAGTGTAAACTGGAAGATGACTGTGAAGCGGTAAAGCCAACGAATGTGATGTCATGGGGAGGAGTGGTGATAGTATTCAGAAAACGGCGATTGTTCAGAGTTCATGTGAGCTTCTCGTTACTCAGCTTAACTTTGGCTCTACATGTGCTGCAAAATTTTACTTTGAGCAAATCTTCCTCTGCCTTCGTTTCGTATTATGATACTAGGCGAGAGGTGTCATAATGACGTATATCTACAACTAGCTTAGCACCGGCCGCTTGGCTCGCATAGACTCTGGTCTGCACAGCTTATTCTGTTTTCCTTAAACCGAATTTTTATGGTGTTCACAAACTGCAACATCATCTAAGCTTTTCACAGTAATTAAGGTAATAGAAGCATGGTCTTTTCCGAATACACATCTGACCAAAAAGCGGTTTTGGTATTTTTTAAGCTTCCATAGAAACTTTCATCCCCTAACACATATTACGTTGTAGGCCACACAAATTTAATAAGATGAAATATGTTCATGAAATTTTTCACCACTCACTTCACTCCCTTTTGGGCTGAATTAACCAAAAACAGTGAAAACATGTCTTGCAATTTCTAACAGGGAAGCCAAATACAAATTTTCAGAGATATGGTTTCAAAAATGCATTCGTAATGAAATATTTCTATAAAACCTTTCATCCCCTATTTTAACATCCCCCCTCCACCAGGCAACGAATTTCCTAACGCACTGAAACATGTATTTTTTTGTCCAACCGAGAAGTCAATTTTTTTCTTTTGTCCAACTGAGAAATCAAATACCAGTTTTCATATATGTAGCTTTAACAATTATTTATTTTAAACATTTTTACCACTATTTTACCCCCTTGGTGGTTCAATTTCCAAAAATGCAGAAGCACAGGTTTTCGATTTGTGACCAAGAAACCAAATAGCAATTTTTATAGTTCTAGGTTCGAAATTGCCTTAATGGTAAAATATTTTCAAAAAATTTTCATTTTCTTTTTCACCCCCTTAGGGGTGAAATATCTACTACTTGCTAAATTATGTCTACAGTATGAAATCAACACCCTCTCCAAATTTCAAATTTCTATCCTTGGCGGTTTGGGCTTGGCGATGCTGAGTCAGTTAGGGCACTGGCTAAATTGTATGTACAGAGATTCTACCATTGGTTCCGCCATTCTATTACTCCCGCAGCTTAATCCATTGTGAACTGCTATCCTGTATTTTTCATATTTTCAAGACAAAAATACTGTAAGAGACGTGTGGTGAAATAATTATTTCAAATAAAAAAACATTTCTCGTCTACATTTTAGTATCATAGATATATATTTCGTATAATAGACCAGGACAAGCAACCCGCAACCATAAGACTGGTTTGAATGCTGTAACGCTGTACTATGCATTTTCCTATCTTTGAACCGACCATAACCAGTCGCTTATGTAGCTGGACATACAGAACAACTTTATGTTTGTCGATTCCGACCACTGAGTATACGCTGCCGTGCACTTCCTCGCTGCGGTAATGGGATTCGTATTCGTTGATTAAACAGTTGTTCAGAATACACCCAACACACTGGTAGTCTTACAAAGGCCGTCTTATGAGGTCAAACATCTCATTTTGCTTCACCACCGTCTCATTAAATTCACGGGGATACCCAGAAAGTTTCACTTGCGTCATAAAGAGAAAACAAGCACTGCTGCCTGGAAAAGTTTATCGGAACAAGTACAGCGAACACTGAGCTACTTCTCAACATATTTATACCAGAAACGAAACACCATGCGACAGCATCAACTTTCATACTTCCATGCGATTAGTGTGACGCCAGGAACTGGAAACTGTGCGAGATATAAGTTTTGACCTTCCCATCACAGTAATAATTTCTAACATGGCGTCGGAAATCAGCCTCCATCTTCAAAAATATATTAGTGTTATTGGCATCAGAGAACATCGTAAATTGCGAGAAACATTCGATCACAATCAATAACGCGAGAACGTAGTGAAAGCACCGCCGACACCACGCAAAATAGACAAACTGGAAAAAGTACCACACTTTTTCCAAAACTATACTGTACGACAAAATAAAGTCGCTCGAATTCCGTACCAACAACGATAATTCACGAGATTAGCTGCGCCTAAAATCTAGAGATTAAGTATGATCTTAAGAGCATTAACAATATAACAAGATGAAAATAAAAATATCAGCATCTTCAAACAACAATCAGGCAAATCAGGCCAGGAGAGAGGCAAAACTTACGTAATTAGCGGAAGTTAACAATTTCAGATATAGGCAATGGTGGTAAAAATAAATCAAATATCCTAAAATGGCCATAGAATTATTTCCTGTACCCAAGAAGGAATGCAAGAATAGTGTAGCAAGCTAATGAATTTGGATTGGTACAGCTAATGAAACAATTATAGCTACGGCGACAAAAATTATAGGCCTATAGGGTTTTTCAGAAAGATTCACCTGATTTCACAAGACTGTAAAAAAAAAACATGCGGTATATTTCACCTTACGCAGAGGGCTATATAAAAGTAAGACTGTCAACGCGGGGTTGGTTTGGCTACCAGTGCTTTAGTATGCATGAACCTATTGGAGATGGTGCGCCATTGTATTTCCCCGAGCTTCGAGCTGATTTACCCGGCCAACGGGGGACACCCAAGCATGATGCAACTCGCCGTTTTTCACGTTAACATACATTGTCATAGGTGAAAGGATTGGTAAGCGACATAAAATTATTAGGACTTACCAGAGATCGAACACGAGGCGTCTGTATCTGCAGTCTGACATTTTACCACGAAGCACCACGCAAGCACAGAACTAAAGTCTTTGTTTTCAAAAGAACCGACCGATTTTAAAGGGAATATCTTTTACAAGCATGCAGATACAATCCTTGGGTACTTTTTACAGTTACGTATAGGATCAAAGTTATCACTCACCTTTCACCCTCCACTGGCGCACGACAAACATACAGAAGACAGCCCAACGCGTCCCGTGCATTACTGAAATTAGTGGATACACTGCTGCTACGCACAATAGTTCACCCGAAGTTGTTAGAAGGGGAGTCATATAAACAATCTGCCACAAATCCACTCAAAAATCTCGTGCCGTGAGATCAGCGTTCGAGGCCAATGGTAAAAGGGGAGATACCTTCGCCTTTTACGCCGCTCAATCGTTTAGGCATGTCATTTCTAAGAAACTGCTCTTACATTCGTTGCCATGGTACCACCACGACTCGCCGGCTACCTGCACAAGGAAGACCTCTACCACCCATCACATTAACGGGCAACTTACAACTGGCACCAAGCTAAACTTGGCATTTCGATGCTTTAGTTAAAATTTGTCCCAAGTTTTTATCTCCATTCTTGTAGAACACGTAATCTTGTGAAATGGGATGTATAATCAGTTCTACTTCATGCACGTAGTAATGGAGTGTATGTTTAGAAAGTCTGAAATAAGAAAATACAATGTTCCAAAAAATCTGACAGTCGGAAAATAATTGCAAAGGCGATGATTACAAACAACTATAAGTTACATACCTTTTAAGCCCGCCCTACCAACATCCGAAGGAGAAGCTTCCCGTCTTCTCTGCCCTCTTCTGAACATGGAATGTAACATCGAAGGCAATGACTCTTTTAAAGATTTTTAAAGAACGGGAGCAAATGGAGGGGGGGGGGGGGGGAGGCGCAGCAAATAAAATGAACAAAAGCTAATAACAGAGAAGAGGAAGCAATGGTTGGATGTTTTTAACAAGAAACAAGAGCAGTGATAGAAGGGATAGAGGAGCAATGTAAAGATTAATGGAAGAGGGTGGGGGACGGAAGTAGCTCTCTCCTTCACCTCCCCCCCCTCTCTCTCTCTCTCTCTCTCTCTCTCTCTCTCTCTCTCTCTCTCTCTCTCTGACAGCCAGCCCAAAAAGGCTCTGCTCGCTCGCTATTCGTTGATCTGGCGTGCCTCCTCAGCAGAACTTTTCCCAGGCGATCCGTTCCATCCACTGCTGCGCTGCATACCTTGCCTTCTAGGGCTTCTCCCTCATCCACTCGTGTGCCTATCACCCCCTCCCCTCTCCTGGGAGTCACGTAGTTTTCTCCAACACACAGAAACGTAGAAGTACATAAAATAAGCGATACAAAATAATTAATACCATAGTCTCAAAGTAACCAACTGAAATAAATCCTGTAGTAAGCTTTGATATGAACTTTTCCGTACCAAATCTCGCTGTGATTCAATTATTGTAAACAACGTAATTCCAAATCCAATTACGAATAGGTTAATATTAAGTGAAATTATTTAGCTATTGATGGTACTAAAACTATTGCTGCAACTGATCACGCACAATATATTCGTATCTGACTAGATGGTGCCCCACTTAGAAAGAAAACTCAAAAGAACGATACAAACAATAAAACTTCAGTCGACATAAATAAGATTGTTCCTCATGGTAATATTTTGAAGTAATAATGTGCTGAGTGACGAAGTGGAACGACGACACACATTCTCAGTTTTTGGTGAAGGTAAAATGGATTGTCCGAGTCTTTAACCTTTTTTTTAATATACCTCTCTAAAGTAAATACCTCTCCTCCCTAAAGTACCAAGTTCTTAAAATAATTCAGGCATATGTGTTTTCTATTTTATCTGCTGATACTCATCTAAAGGAGATGATTAAATCACTGAATTCCCCTTCGTGCACAATATATTCGTAACTGAATAGTTGGTTCCCCACTAAGATAGAAAGCTCAAAAGAACGATACAAACAATAAAACTTCAGTCGACATAAATAAGATTGTTCCTCATGGTAATATTTTGAAGTAACAATGTGCTGAGTGACGAAGTGGAACGACGACACATATTCTCAGTTTTTGGTGAAGAAAATGAAAGCAAAGGATTCACAGCTAGGATTCTGAGAAATGACTTGTCTACAAAACTTCATATGACGCAGGTCTACGATTCGAGCTTTAATACTATCCAAATACATGGGCCTATATCACAGGAAACTATAAGACAAAGAAGAGAGTTGCGAGCGTTCACTGACTTGACTGCATAGAGTGACAGTAACATTGAAAAATCTTATCTCGGCGACAGTAAGTCGACGTTAATCTCACGAGGTCCTGCTTAGAAAACGTAAAGCTCATACTTTCAAGACAAAAACTTAACGTATACACTATATCAAAAGTATCCGGACACCTGGCTGAAAATGACTTAAAAGTTTATGCCACCCTCCAGCGGCAATGCTGGAATTCAATACGGTGTGGGTCCACCCTTAGCCTTGATGACAGCTTCCTCTCTCGCAGGCATACGTTCAATCAGGCGCTCGAAGGTTTCTTAGGGAATGGCAGCCGCTTCTTCACGGAGTGCTGCACTGAGGAGAGGTGTCTGTGTCGGTCGGTGAGGTCTGGCACGAAGTCAGCGTTCCAAAACATCAGCATTCCGTGCTGGCCAGTCCATTACATGAATGTTATTGTCGTGTAACCACTCCACCGCAGGCCGTGCATTATGAACAGGTGTTCGATCGTGTTGAAAGACGCAATCGCCATCTCCGAATTGCTCTTCAACAGTGGGATACAAAAATGTGCTTAAAGCATCAATTTAGGCCTGTACTAAGTGCCATGCAAAACAACAAGGGGGTGCAAGTCCCCTCCATGAAAAACGCGATCACACCGTAACACCACCTTCTCTGAATTTTACTGTTGGCACTACACACGCTGGCAGATGACGTTCACCGGGCATTCGCCATACCCACACCCTGCCATCGGGACGCCACATTGTGTACCGTGATTCGTCACTCCCCACAACGTGTTTCCATTGTTCAATCTCTAACGTTTACGCTCCTTATGCGAAGCGAGGCGTCGTTTGTCATTTACCGGCGTGATGTGTGGCTTATGAGCAGCCGCCTCGACCATGAAATCCCAAGTTTTCTCACCTCCCGCCTAACTGTCATAGTACTTGCAGTCGATTCTGATGCAGTTTGGAATTCCTGTGTGATGGCCTGGATAGATGTCTGCCTATTACACATTACGACCCTCTTCAACTGTCGGCGGTCTCTGTCAGTCAACAGACGAGGTCGGCCTGTACGCTTTTGTGCTTTAGTGTCCCTTCAACGTATCTACTCCACTATTACATCGGAAACAGTGGACCTACGGATGTTTAGAAATGTGGAATCTCGCGTACGGACGTATGACAAGTGCCACCCAATTACCTGACCACCTTCGAAGTCTGTGAGTTCCGTGGAGCGCCACACTGTGCTCTCTCTGCGATGTCTAATGACTATTGAGGTCGCTGATATAGAGTACGTGGCAGTGGGTGGCAGCACAATGCACCTAATATGAATATGTATGTTTTTGGGGGTGTCCGGATACTTTTGATCACTTAGTATATAGCCAGTAGACCGGCTGCCGATAGGATTAGGCATATCTTGTCACAAAGAGGAATACAAAGAAATTTACTGCTCCCAGGTTCCTTCCGAAATTGAACGGGAAAAAACGTTAATATATCGTACAACAAAAGTACCCTCTGCCACGTACTTCACATGGATGCGCAGTGTAGAGATGTTCTGCCACGAGAAAATGGTGACAGTTAGCTGAAGACAGCCACATTCATTTCCACCTGTCAGAAATAAGTCAATCCAACGTCTGTTAGTGAAACTCCAAACGCCCGCGCGGGATTAGCCGAGCAGTCATGGACTGTGCGGCTGGTCCCGTCGGTGGTTCGAGTCCTCCCCCGGGCATGGGTGTGTGCGCTTGTCCTTAGGATAATTTAGGTTAAGTAGTGTGTAAGCTTAGGAACTGACTACCTTAGCAGTTAAGTCCTATAAGATTTCACACACATTTGAACATCTGAAACTCCAAACACTGAGCCTTCGGTACCTGTATCAGCCATCTCGTGTGGCCTGGTACTAGTCTTTCTAATGGACGATACTTCTGCGACTTGCGTATCCTTAACATAGCCCAGTTATCCAACCGCGGAAAACGGACCTACAGTTTAATGTGGAATCCGAACCACACCTCTATCAGTATAATAAAGGGACACGGAAGAGCAGCGATCTTTTCGCGCTTTGCAGCTAGCGCGCGCAGTATTACAGCGCCAGGAACTTCACTGTGGTGCCACACTGCCCAAATTCACACATTCCCCTCAACGTTCGGTTTGCATGCTCTTGACATTCAGAATTTTCCGAGCTCTCTCATAGCAAGCTTCATATATTCTATTGAGTAAATACATGCCGAAAAGAGAAACAAGACAGGCATCGTAAACGAACCATAGCAGTTACGATACCGGCCGCAATCTGTGACGTCAGCTATCAGTATAACCGAGGGGGCGACAAGTTAGCGCTGAACCCTGTAGTTCGGTAGTTCCCAACCGTTCTTAGACCATTACCACTGAGTGGAGTCAGTCATAAGCTAGTGCCCCTCAGCCCTCCCCTTCCCCCAAACTATCGACAACTTTAGAACCTAAATAAACTGTGGAAGGAAAGTCTTTTCTTGGAACACTTACTTTTAAAATGATGAATGATGTGTGTGTGTGTGTGTGTGTGTGTGTGTGTGTGTGTGTGTGTGTGTGTGTGTACACTATTTGTGGATCCTGTACCCTCCACCGTATTAATGCTGCTAATTGAGAAAAGTAATTACTGATAATTTATCTAAACAGTATTAGAGTCTTGGAAAATTGTGATAACAGTAATGATATTTTGAAAATAATTTAGTTTCGTGACAAACAGAATCGAATCGTTTAGTTTTTACCCCTCAGAAAATTTCATTTTATCCCTCAGGAGGTAATTACCTCCAGGTTGGGAAAAAACTGCTGTAGCTAAACCTCTATCCCATTCCCCTTACCGAAGCGAAAAGTCAAGTCCTGAAACAATCAAGAGGATCTTTTAATGCAAACAAAAACCGTTCGTTAGGGACATTTCCGTTAAGCTACACCATCAATGGCTGTAAATGTATATCAGTTTCAGGTATTTTCCATTGCTAACCTCTGCGAGGATATGGTCAAAATCTCTCGCCCTATCACAGAGGTTGGATTAATGTAAACATTTTTGTTACGTTGATATATATTAAAATGGATTTCCATCAACTGTCGACTTAATCTCCGATGTAGTTGTCTTATACAGTTATAAGCAGTAGTGTTATCTGTATTTCGGTAAAATGAATTCAAATGGTTCTGAGCACTATGGGACTTAACATCTATGGTCATCAGTCCCCTAGAACTTAGAACTAATTAAACCTAACTAACCTAAGGACAGCACACAACACCCAGTCATCACGAGGCAGAGAAAATCCCTGAACCCGCCGGGAATCGAACCCGGGAACCCGGGCGCGGGAAGCGGTAAAATGAATTAACTACTTTACCGGGCAGAGATAAAATTCTCCGTTTAGGACAGTTTGACATAAGAAATTTATCGAAAGCTGCCGAAGGTTTACAAGCCCGCAATCATTTTCAACAGTGACCACCGTGGTCTCTCTCTTTTTTTTTTTTTTTTTACTCGAGTCATCAGTCTTCCAAGTGGTTTGATGCGGCCCCCAACAAATTCCTCTCCTACGCCAACATTTTCATCTCTGCGTATCATCAGTCGCAACCTAAGTCCTCAATTATTTGCTCGATGTATCCAAACACTCTCTTCCTCTACACTTTTTTTTTTCTTCTACACCTCCCTCTAATACCATGGAAGTTATTCCCCGATGTAGTAACAGATGTACTATAATCCTGTCCCTTCTTCTTGTCGGAGATTTCCACATATTCCTTTCCTCTCCGAGTCTGCTCAGTACTTCCTCATTCCTTATCAGTTCACCAAATTTTCAAAATACGTCTGTGGCACTACATCTCAACTGCTTCGACTGACTTCTGTTCCGGTTTTCCCACAGTCCACGTTTCACTACCATACCATGCTGTGCTCCAAACGTACATTCTCAGAAACTTCTTCCTAAAATTAAGGCCTATGTTTGATACTAGCAAACTTCTCTTCCTCAGGGATGCCCTATTGCCATGTCCTCCTTGGTCCGTCCGTCATGAGTTACTTTGTTGCCTAGACGGCAGAATTCCTTGATATCACCTACTTCGTGATTACTAAGTCTGGCGTTTAAGTTTTGCTGTTCATTTCTGCTGCTTCTCATTACATCCGTCTTTCTTCCATATGTTGTGCATATTCGACTTCAATCCATTCAACATATTCTGTAATTCTTCTTCACTTTCATTGAGGATATCAATGTCATCAGCGAATGTTGTCGTTGACATCCATTCAGCTTTAATTTTAGTTCACTCTTGAATCTTTCTTTTAATCCGTCGTTCTTCTTCGATGAACAGACTGAACACCCTTTTTAATACCAGCACTTCGTTCTTGGTCTTCTAGTCTTACTGTTCCCTCTTGGTTCTTGTACACGTTGTATATTACCCGTCTTTCCCTATAGCTTACCTCTATTTTTCTCAGAATTTCTGAGATCTTGCACCATTTTTCATTGTCGAATGCTTTTTGCAAGTCGACAAATCCTATGAACTTGTCTTTACTTTTCTTCAGTCTTGCTTCTATTGTCAACCGCAACGTCAGTATTTCCTCTTCGGTGCCTTTGGCTTGCCTAAAGCCAAACTTACCGTTGTCTAACACATCCCCAACTTTTCCATTCTTCTGTACATTATTCTTATCAGCAACTTGGATGCATGAGCTGTTAAGCTGATAGTGGGATAATTCTCGCACTTGTTGGCTCTTGCTACTTTCCGAATTGTGTGTGGATGGAGTGTTTCCGAAAGTCTGATGGTATATCTCCAGACTCATATTCTACACACCAACGCGAATATTCTGTTCGTTGCCAATTCACTCAATGATTTTAGAAATTCTGATGGTATATTATATATTCCTTCAGCGTTATTTGATCTGAAGTCGTCCGAAGCTCTTTCAAATTCTCACTCTAAAAGTGGATTCTCTATCTCTTCCCTGTCGACTCCTGTTTCTTCTTCTATGACGTCATCAGACTTCATAGAGGCTTTCACTGTACTTTTTCCACCTATTCGCTCTTTCCTCTGGATCTAACAGCGCAATTTCCATTGCACTCTTCATGTTATCGCCCTTGCTTTTAATTTCACCGAAGATTGTCTTGACTTTCCTATTCGCTGAATCAATCCTTCCGATAAGCATTTTATTCGATTTCTTCACTTTTTCATGTAGCCATTTCGCATTCGCTTCCCTGTACTTTCCATTTATTTCATTCCTAAGGGGCTTGTATTTTTGTGTTCCTGCATTTCCCTTAACATTTTGTACTTCCTTCTTTCGTCGATCAACTTAAGCATTTCTTCTGTTACTCATGGTTCCTTCGCAGTTACCTTCTTTGTACCTAAGTTATCCTTCCCGACTTCTATGATTGTCCTTTTTGGAGAAGTCCAGCATCTTCAACTGACCTGACTACTGTGCCATTCCTTAGCACAGTATCCATAACCTCGGAGAATTTCAAGCGCCTCTTCATTTCTTAATGCTTTTTTGTCCCCCTTTTATGCGCACTGACTCTTCCTAACTAGTCACTTAAACTTCAGCCTACTTCTCATTAGTAAATTGTGATCTGAATCTTTATCGTTCCTGGCGACGCTTTACAAGCCAGTATCTGATTACGGTATCTCTGTCTGATCATGATGTAATCTAACCGAAATCTTTCCATATCTCCCAGCCTTTTCCAAGTATACCACCTCCTCTTTTGATTCTCGAACACAGTATTCGCTATTAGTAGCGGAAATTCATTGCAGATCTCAGTCTTTCTACTCTCGCATTCCTACTACCAAGGCGTTATTCTCCCCTAAACCTTTCTTCCACTGTATCTCCTACAACCGATTCCAATTCCTCAAGACTGCTTAGATTTTCATCTACTTTTACATCCTGAATTACCAGTTCAATATCCTCGTACACTTCATCTCTAGAGCTCCTGCTTGCGATATCGGTATGTATACCTGAATTATTGTTATCGGTGTTTGTGTTCTGCCGATTCTGATCAGAACAAGCCAGTCACTGAACCGTTCACGGTATCTCTCACTCTGCTCCGCCTTCCTATTCATAACAAATCCTACCACTTACTGCCACTGCTTTCGATATTATCCTATACTACATCTACATCGTATTCCGCAAGCCACCTAAAGGTGTGTGGTGGAGGGTACTTTCGGAACCACTATCTGATTCCTCCGACCCTGTTCCACTCGCGAATAGTGTGTCCCCGTATGAACACACCAGGTCTGGAAATGTACAGGTGCAAACCATGCCGGACAATAGTGACCGCTTTTAGTACATGCGGCTGCAATACGTGCAGGCGCAACGTTGCCGAACACTGCCGGCAATATGCAATTTTGTGGCAGCTGTAAACGTAAGTTAAGAACTGACATCTCGTGGTGTGTCCATAATACGCTGTAGTGTGCAGCCGATGTGCACTTTCTTCCTCGCTACCTGTTGCTGGTGACCTACATTTACTTTAAAAATAATTTCTTTGGTGTCAGATTCGCCGAACGGAATGAATGGGGTCACGGAACGACAATCCGCAAACAGCAAATCTACATCTACGTACAGAATCAGCACGCCACTACACAGCCCACGGGGAGGACAGTTTGTACCAGTAGTCAATCCTTTCACTATTTCCAGTAGCAAATGGAACGAGGAGAAAATGAATGACTGTATAACCCTGTACAATCCTGAGGTGAGGTGACAGTTGGTGCCCAGAAAACCGTTCTCTAGTATGTCGCAAACGCTGGTTCTCCGACGTCAATAGCAGTTCGCGAAAAGTTCGAAGACTTCCAGCCAGGCATTCCAATTTCAGCTCATAGAGAATTTCCGTACAATTCTCGTGCGGATGGGACCGACCGGTAACAAATCCAGCAGCACGCCTCTTCGATATCTTGTATCAGGAACTCTCCAACAGTGTTCCACGTGAAGTGAATGACATGGGGGTTTTCCGACATTTTGACGATATTGCTTTATAAATTTTTATTTTGAAATCTGCGTTATTAGTTACATTTAAAATGAAGGTAATAACTGAATAAAACAAGTTTTTCTCATGTTTTAAAATTCCATTAATCTTCAAAATAAACAAGGTATTCTATCGAGGTACCAGGTTTCTCAAAGTGTTCCTTCAGAGGAGAAGTTTGAGAATCCCTGTCTGAAATCAATCCGACCTTGATACCCCAAAAAATTAAGAACTGTTTATACAAGCTTTTGGGAAACGGGTTCCTTCATACATGCGCGACACATGCCGACAACTTTACGAGTTGCATGCAGCAGATTACACGATATTGTTTGCCTTTCTTCAGAAAGCCTTCCTACCAGTACATTTTCCAAATAATTGATTTCTACCCGTCACGGGGCGCGTCTCTTTAGTTTACAGAATATTGATAAGAAAATTTATAAACAAAAGAGACAAAGAAAAAATAGAACACGAAAAATATTGTGACAGTATACGAATTACTAACATATTAAAACGGACCCAGAACAGAACCCTCTGCCACCACCTAGTTCACATGAACCCAATCATCTTCAAATCTGCTCCCTGTTTGCTGAGACTGAAGGACAAACTATTTCCTACTTTCTAGGTATGAAATGAACCATCTACATGTTGAGCTTTTCCCCTAATTATATAATGTTGCAACTTACGCGAAAGTATTACACAGGGCACATAATAAAAATGTTTTTATTAAATGAAAAACCCACTGCCCTCAACCTATCATTTAGCGCTGCTAGTGCCTCACACACAAAAGGATAAGTTGTACTTTCTGTGCTTACTCCCTTCCTGGAGCCAAATTATGTGAAATGGGGAGTGCCACTATCGTTTCATTTTGCTTCAAGAACTTTCAAAATAGCTGCTACCAAAGAAATTGGCCGAGTGCTGTGTAAATAAACTCTTTCTCCCTCTTCATAAAGTGGTCTCGCTAACGAATATTTGAATCTGCCAGAAGGCACACTGTATCTGAAAGTCCTACTGTACAGGTGTCTGAGTACAGGACTAATATACGGTGCGAAGATCTTCGTAAGCCTACTTGATACTTCATCATATCCGTGAGCGTTCATTGAAGCTGACGACAATGTTTTTACCGGCCACCCGATTCCGCTGTGACTAACAGTCTTTCAAATAAAAGCTACCGCCAGTAGCACGTAAATAGCCAGATCATACAATACCAGTTGGAAGCGACTTTAATCTAGATAGTATGAACTGGAACTATGGATCCATTTCAGATAGTACGCACAGTCTTGTGTAGTGTTACGATAACTACCTTGAACAACGGGTTAGACGACCTACACGCAATGGAAATATTTTACACATTGCCGCTACAAACATACCTGACCTTATCGCACAGTGTCACTACAGAAACAGGGATTAGTGATCGTGATATCATAGCGACGATTGTTACTAAAGTTAATAAGTCCGTCAGGAAGACCAGGAGACTGTCTTTGTCAGAAAAAGTAGATAAGCAGCTATTAGCAGTCCACTTAAGGCAACGAATGGACATCATTTGGCCCTATTACCACGGACGTAGATAATTTTTGTTTGAAACTATTGTAAATTGCGCTCTGGAGACGTATGTACCAAGTATGTCGATTAAGGAGACGGACACCCGGTGGTTTATTAATCAAATTAGGAAAATCCTGACGAAATATACTGCTTCACTCTCGGCTGAAAATAGACCGTGCAAGTGTTGACACGCAAAAGTTAGTATAAATTTGTGCATATACGTAAGAACAACAATGTGCGAAGCACACACTTTCCCGAAACATCTTGTCGAGAACCCGAGAAAATTTTGGTCAAACGTAAAATCAATAAGCAGGTCGTAGGACTTTATCCAGTCACTCGTCTACCGGTCTGGGGTGGCAGTAGAAGACGGCGAAAGAGAAGCTGAGGTTTTAAATTTTGCGTTTAAGAAATCATTCACGCCAGCGGATTGTACAATCATACCGTCGTTTGACTGTATACAGGCCCCCACATGGAGGACAGAAATTTGCGTCCGTGACGTAGAGAATCAACTGAAAGAGTTGAGAACAAGTCAGGCCCAGATTGAATCCCAATTCGGTTTTACACAGAGTACTCTGGTGTACTGCCCCATTAGCCTCCGATTATCGCAAATCTCTCGCCCAGCGAAAAGTGCCAAGCGAATGGAAAAAAGCGCAGGTTACTTCAGTATATAAGAAATGTACAACTGACCCGCATAATTACACACCAATATACCCAACATCCGTTTACTGCAGAATTTTTGAACAAATTCCGAGTTCGAATACAATAAATTTCATAGAAACGAAAGCTTCTGTCCAGAGATCAGCACTGATTTAGAAAGCCTCGTGCCAGTGAAACTCAGCTTGCTCTTTTCTCTCAGATGGTGTCCTGTAAAGTGCAAACCATGGATGGAAGGCAACAGGCGGATTCTATATCCCTGGATTTCCAGAAAGCAATAAACTCGGTGCCCCCCTGCAGACTGCTGACGAGGGTCCAAGCATACGGTTTAGTTTCCCAAAACTGTTAGTGGCTCGACACTTAAGTAATAGAACCAAGTACGTGATCCTAGACGGCGAGTGTTCAGAGACACGGGTATCGACAGGAGTGTTCCAGGGGAGTGTGAAAGTACCGCTTTTCTTTTCTATTACATGAATGACCTGACGGTCATGGTGAGCTGCAATTAGGACTACTTGCTGATGAGGCTGTCGTGCATGGGAAGGTTTCGAAGTTGAGTGACTGTAGTAAAATACAAGATAACTTAGACAAAATTTCTAGTTAATCCATATGAGTAGGAAAAACAGTCCCGTAACGTTCGATTACAGCATTAGTAGGGTGCAGCTTGACTCAGTCACTTCTATTAAAGATCTAGGCATAAGGTAGCAGAGTGATATGAAATCGAATGAGCACATCAGGTTATTAGCAGGGAAAGCGAATGCTCCATTTCGTTTTATTGGGAGAATTTTTGGGAAATTGTAGCTCATCCATAAAGGAGACGGCGTATAGAACGCTAGTGCGACACATTCTTGAGTATTGTTCGAGTGATCGGGATTAAAAGAAGACAACGAAGCAATTCACAGATCGGCTGTTGGATTTGTTACCGGTAGGTTCGATCAGCAAGCAAGTATTACGCAGATACTTCGGGAACTCAAATGGGAATCCCTGGAGGGAAGGCGACGCTCTTTCCGCAAGATTTAGAGAACCGACATTTGAGGCAAACAGCAGAACGACTTTACTGCCGCCAACATACGTTTCGCGTTAAGGATCATGAAGGTAAGATGCGAGAAATCAGGTCTCTCATGGAGGCTTTTTTAGTAGGCAGCCGTTTTTTCCTCGCACTATTTGCGAGTGAAGCAGGAAAGGAAATGACTAGTAGTGGTACATGGTACCTTCCTCCAAATACCGTAACGGTGATTTGCGGAGTATTATGTAGATGTAGAGTCTTTACTGTTCAGTTAATGACTAATTCAGTTGCACCTTTACTTGTCTCCTCTACTTACCTATGGTGTAATTGTCTCTGAACATCAGGATTCTGACAGTTCCGCATATTTACGTGTACCAATGAACTTTTTTCAACTATTTACGGGAAGTGGTTATTACGTATATTGCAATACTCGTCCTTGTGTGTTCACTAAGCTAACTGCTGCCTGCTAAGATTCCACCAGAACCAAACTACGACAGAAGGTCGTCCAAGTGATAGACATCAGCGCAAACTTGATATATCAATCGCAAGATCTAAACAGTAGTTTATTCCCCTACAGAAATAACTTGCAAGCTCACCCAAGTTAATATTAGTCCTCTGACGTGCACCGCTTTACAATACGTCACGTACTTAACCTCCACCTCGGTGGGACTGAAAGACTGAGTAATGTGCTTCTGCGGTAAAACAACAACGTCATCTGTAAATAGTGTCCGGTTACCGATGACGTCAGCTATCAGTAGCAGAGGCGCGCCTAAGGTTAACCAGTCCCGTTGATAACTGGGAAGCAAAAGTAAGAATTCTAGGATACTTCAAGAGGCTTCAGCCACACGTTATCTCAATACAATGTTTGCTAGACAAATGCTTACTATAATTCAGGTGCCCTGCCCATGAAATAATGCCGTAAGACAACAGTGAGAGAATAATCACAAAATAAGTCCCTATGCCTGTCTTTACGTCTTTTCTGCTAAACTGATCTTCTTGAATAGTTTATCTGTGTGTTAAACTTATCTCTATCAGTTACGATTGCAAGCGCTAAAGTGAAAATCTTATTATTGAAATTATGCTCGGATGCTAGATCTTCCGACTAGACGCTGTTTACCACTTCATAGCTATAGAAGTTTAATTTGAAAGAGTTTGCAATTACAGGAATATCACCATATCTTTCAGTAAGAGCTAAGATCTGTTGCAGTGAGAAAATACGACGCAGCAACCAGATTTGGGTATCACCATGAACAAGTGCATGAATTCGTGATCGGCAGATATAAATACCAGAGCAGCTGCCGACGATCCTGAAAGAATGAGAGAATGTACCGGCACGGCGATAAAGTCATCCCTGAGGCACAGGATATGGCTGCCCAACAACTGGATTAAATCTTGCCTAGTACTCTTAACGTGGCCAGTGAGCGCAACTACCGAGATAGGTACACACAACCAAGGGTCAGAGGATTGATACACCCCAAGACGAACAAAGTGGAAGGAAAGGGTCAGTAATCGAACATAAAATGTTAGTATCTTCTTGGAGCTACCGAGTGACTCGTTTGAGAAACAATCTTACAACGCGGCCAAACCCTAATTACGAGACGTGAAGCAATCCTGCGCCGTCAGAAAGAGGATTTCGGGTTCCAATCCGAACAGATAATGGAGAAATAATTATCAACGCACTTGCATCAATCAGTGCGATACGATATTGCAGTGCCTACATCATTCCAAATTACGATGTAAATGCCTGTTCCTCTGGACATGCATACATGTCCAAGGAACGAGCCCCCGGGTGACTGCAAACATTATGAAATAAAAGAAATGTATTCGCAGTTGCGAATATTAAAAACCATCAGCTGGAGTAACACAGGCATTGCAATATCATATTTATTCGCCGACACCGGGCAAGCTACTTTAAAATGAAATGTCTCTCCTGTACGAGAATACACACAATTGATGTAAGCGTTCTGTTTGCAGACACATGGCTGACGACATATGGAAATTTGGGTCTGACCTTGAGACGTGCTCGGATAGCATAGCGTAAGGCGACCGCTCTCGATAAGCGGGAAATCCGGGTTCGAGTCCCGGTCCGGCACAAATTTTCATTTTCGTCAATCCATTACATAGTTAACAATTGTTCATATTCGCAACTGCGAACACATTTCGTGAAATGCATCAATAACAGTCAGTGATGAATCTTACGTTGTTGCTTTCAGTCCTGAGACTTGTTTGAGGCAGCTCTCCATGCTACTCCATCCTGTGCAAACTACATCAGCCAGTACCTACTGCAACCTACATCCTTCTGAATCTGCTTAGTGTATTCATCTCTTGGTCTCCCTCTACGATTTTTACCCTCCACGCTGCCCTCCAATACTAAGTTGGTGACCCCTGATGCCTCAGAACATACGTCCTACCAACCGATCCCTTCTTCTAGTCAAGTTGTGCCACAAACTCCTCCCCAATTCTATTCAATACCTCATTAGTTAAGTGATCTACCCATCTGATCTTCAGCATTCTTCTGTAGCACCACATTTCGAAAGCTTCTAGTCTCTTCTTGTCCAAACTATATCGTCCACGTTTCACTTCCATACATGGCTACACTCCATACAAATACTTTCAGAAATGACTTCCTGACATAACTATACTCGATAATAAATTTTATCTTCTTCACGAACGCTTTCCTTGCCATTGCCAGTCTACACTTTATATCCTCTCAACTTCGACTATCATCAGTTATTTTGCTCCCCAAATAGCAAAACTTCTTTACCACTATAAGCGTCTCATTTCCTAATCTAATTCCGTCGGCATCACCCGAGGCAACTCGAATACATTCCATTATCCTCGTTTTGCTTTTGTTGATGTTCATCTTATATCCTCCTTTCAAGACACTGTCCATTCCGTTCAACTGCTCTTCTAGGTCCTTTGCTGTTTCTGAGAGAATTGCAATGTCATCGGCGAACCTCAAAGTTTTTATTTCTTCTCCATGGATTTTAATACCTACTCCGAATTTTTCCTTTTGTTTCCTTTACTGCTTGCTCAATATACAGATCGAATAACATCGGGGATAGGCTACAACCCTGCCTCACTCCCTTCCCAACCACTGCTTCCCTTTCATGCCCTTCGACTCTTACAACTGCCTTCTGGTTTCTGTACAAATTGTAAATAGCCTTTCGATCCCTGTACTTTACCCCTGCCACCTTCAGAATTTGAAAGAGAGTATTCCAGTCAACATTGTCAAAATCTTTGTCCAAGTCTACAAATGCTAGAAACGTAGGTTTGCCTTTCCTTAATCTATTTTCTAAGATAAGTCGTAGGTCACGTGTTCCAACATTTCTACGGAATCCAAACTGATCTTCGCCGAGATGGGCTTCTACCAGTTTTTCCATTCGACTGTAAAGGATTCGCGTTAGTATTTTGCAGCCGTGACTTATTAAACGGTTAGTTCGGTAATTTTCAGATCTGTTAACACCTGCTTTCTTTGGGATTGGAATTATTATATTCTTCTTGAAGTCTGAGGGTATTTCGCCTGTGTCATACATCTTGCTCACCAGATGGTAGAGTTTTGTTAGGCCTGGCTCTCCAAAGGCTGTCATTAGTTCTAATGGAATGTTGTCTTATAGCAGATTAAAACTGTGACCAAGCGGGATTCGAACCTGGGACCTTTGTCTTTCGCGGCTGAAAGCTCTTCCGACTGAGTTACTCAAACACGACTCACGATCTGCCCCCACAGCTTTACTTCCACCAGTACCTCACCTCCTACCTACCTTCCATGCTTCACAGAAGTTCTCCTGCGTACCTTGCGGGACTAGCACTCCTGGAAGAAAGGATATTTTGGACACATGGCTTAGTCACAGCCTGAGTGATTATTTCCAAAATGAATTTTCACTCAGCAGCGGAGTTTGCTCTGACCTGAAATTCTCTGGCAGACTAAATCAGTGTGGTCTCTGGGACCATCACATTTCGCGGCCTCAGTTTCAAGTACACTACCTAGTTAGGGTATCTGGACACCTATTAGGGGGCATTAATATGGGGCGTTTCCACCCTTTGTCTTAGTGACGGCTTGGACTCTGCTGAAGACACTTTCAATTAGGTGTCTATATGTGGGGGGAATGGCAGCCCATTCGCCCTAACGAGACGAAATCAGAGAAGGTAAAGATGTTGGACGCTAGGGTGTGGCGCGAAGTCTAATTCTAACTCATCCCAAAGATGCTTCATGGGTTCAGGTCGGGACTGTGAGCAGATCACACCATTTCATGAACCACTGCCTCACACGGATGCTCCTTAATTAAAATATGCGTTATCAGTCTGACAATCATCGTCTCTGAACCGCTCCTCTACTTTATGCAGTACACAATGCTATAAAATATGTCCAAATCCTTCCACATTTGACATTTTCTAAAGCGCAATGCGGGGACCACAACCTAAAAAAGAATCTACCCCCCCCCCTCCACCCCCGCCCTCCTTACTTCACTGTTGGCACGGCAAATGACCACAGCTACGGTTCTCCAGGCATCTGCCAAACCCAAACCCTTCAATAGCATTGTGACACAGAACAGCGTGATTCATCACTGCAAATAACGGGTTTCCAGTTATCCACTGTCCAGTGGCGTCGTCATATACACCAACTCAAGCATCACTTAACACTGGCTACAGAAATGCGAAGTGTCGACCATTTTACTCCATTCTTTTTAACTCCCTACGAACAGTCATTGTGCTAGGTAAACTGCCGGTAGCACTTTGGAACTCACGAGTGACTTCTTCAGCTGATTTCATGCATTTTCGTACAACCATCTTTCACAATGTGCGACGATTCCCGACAGTACATGAAGTACTGGTCTTGGTTTAGCTTTGCTTGTTCATTTGCGTTTCCACTTCACAATCACATCAACAGTCGGCTTGTGCAACCTTAAAAGTGTTGAAATGTACCTGATATATCTATTACTCAGGTGATATCCAATGACCAGCCCACATCCGATGTCACTGGGCTCTCCAAACTCACCCATTCTGTTGTTACTGCTTCTCTCTTCCTATACTGGCGGTCTGCCTTTCGTGGCACTGTTCCACATTACAGAGGGGTGTTCGAATACTTCTGAGCAGACAGTGTGGTCACTGCACTCCTAGGGGGCTGCACTGCTCCCAGCAGCAATATACCATTAGTAAGCCTGATGTTGTTGGCTCCTACCACTGTGCAAAACCTTTGTGCCTGCCAGTTACATTGGAATCATTTCTGTATGTGAGAAATTCTCCAGAAAATTCCGGTCTTAATTAGAATTTAGAAAGGATTTTTGACATGACTGGAGACACTTCAGTGATTTTTCCCTGTTTGAATTTCAGAGTTTGTACTTTATTTTCGCAGGAGAGAGCGGTTTTTAACCAGTTTGACAGTCGCTATGGGGAGTTGTGCACAGTGGTGGCTCAATATCACAACTTTGTATCCTAAACAACATATAGGAAATAATGTAAATCAGACTATAGGTCTGCTCATTCAAAACTATCAGGTTAAGCAAGGTGTAGCTGCGACATCAGGAAAGGCCGCAGTCATCATATAAAAGTAAATATAAAAGTGTGCATGCATGTGAGTGCACATGTGTATGTTTCCTCCAAATCTCCATTGTAACCACTGGGTACCTTTCAATCAATTTTGATACACATACAACTTACTACAGTATCAGGGAAGAAGTACTATGGGACAAGAACCACATAGCTAAAATAGTTTTCTGGGTGGGGGTCGATGTGGTGAAAATGGTAGGTAACCCCTGACATCTTGACTGCACTGCACAACAGGCATGTTATGTGAGTAGCATCAGAACCTAGGGGAGGGTGACAAGATGGGCAGATGGCAGGAGGAGATGGACAGAGAGTAAGAAGAGAGGAGAAGATACCTGCAATTTATGTTACATATACGACACGTGAAGTTGCTGGTAGAAAGCTAGTTTGTTTAAAGTTTCGATAATTTTATTTCCCACAGCAGATTGTTAATGTTTCTTTCAACAAAATCAATGTTCAAATATATTTGTGTTCAGAATCTTTCCCCATCATGGTGCATCACACTCTGAATGAAATGCTTTGAACTTTCAGCAGCACTGTGGCACTAAGCTCGATTTCCCAAACTGAAAATTTTGACAAGAAGTTCGAAAATGTAATTCCTTTCAAAAGATTCCACCACCCCATTTTTATCCTTAAGGTAGCACATTTGAAGTATTTGTCGTAGAAAGGAGGCAGCTACAATCTGAGGGAGTTTGTAGCTCCTATTGCTGTCTTGTAAAAAAAGTTTTTTCGTACTGTCCAACAAAGATGTAGCCACTGGCGTTAGTTCTCTTGTTACTGAAGAGATTGAGCTGCGTCTCCCACTGGCGTGTTTTTTGTTGCTTCTGTACCCAAAGACTAACGTGATTAGTTTACAAGAACGTTACAGAATAGTTAGAGTGGAGTGTTTTCCAATCATCTCCCATGTTTTTGGTTTTAATAAATACGCTGCAGCTGACGTTGTTGTAGTTTTCATCTTCAACGTATACTGTTGAAAGAATATGAGCAATTCGGAAGAGGACAAGACTATTTAGGTTCATGCCTATCGATAAATCATCTGATGGGGAAGAAATCCCTTCAGGTGAAGTACGTGACAACAGTAGTTGCAGTTCCTTTCGTAAAAGTGAAAAATTTTGAAACCTAGCAAACGGAAACGAAATGTTAGGCAACGACGAATGATAGAATGCCAGACTTTCAAAATCTCAAGTGAATAAAAGAAATTATTCCGAGTTACTGGCTGTGATAGTGTGTGCCAATACCAGCGTTTCGATGACAGAGGGCACATGTAGGCTCTGACCATAATTTATTGGTAATGAGATGTAGATTAAATCAGAAGAAACTGCAGAAAGGTAGAAAATTAAGGAGCTCGGACCTGGATAAGTAGAAATAATGTGAGTTTGTCGTGAGTTTCAGAGGCAGCATTAGGCACGGATGGATTGAAACACGGGATAGGAATACAACAAAAAACGAATGGTAGCTTTGAGAAATAAAATAGTCAAGGCAACAGAGGATCATACAGGTGAAAAGCAAAGACCTGATAAAATCCTTGGGTAAATCGAAAGGCACAGAATTTAATTCAAGAAAGGAGAACATATAAAAATGTAGCAACTGCAGCAGGTAGACGGTAAAAGAGACGTTCAAAAATGAAAAAGTTAAAAATCAGTGTGCAGGAATGGCTGGAGGAGAAACGCGTGGCTGTAGAAACACGCTTAACTAGGGGAAAAACATATGCCATCTATTTGAAAATTAAAGAGACGTTTAAACACTCTTTTGAATATTAAGACTTCAGGTGGCAAGGCAATATCAAAGTTAATGAGAGAAATGTGGAAGGAGACAAAGTAGTAAACAAGGGGAATTAAGGCAATATTATACAAAGGGAAGATGAAGTAGATGAAGATGAGATAGCAAACGTGATACGGTAGAAAGAATTTGACACAGTACTGAAAGACCTAAGTCGAAAGAAGGCCCCTGAAGAAGACATTCCCTGAGAGCCGGCCATGACAAAAATATTCCACCTGATGCATAAGAAATTCGAAATATTCTTAGACTTCAAAAACAATGGAATAATTCCAGTACCAAAGAAGACAGGTGCTAACAGATGTGATTATTACCCAAATATCAATTTAATAAGTCATGGTTGCAAAATACTGATACAAATTGCTTACAGAAGAATAGAAAACACGAAAGCTGATCTCGGGGAAGATCAGTTCTGGTGCCGTGGGAATATATGAACACGCACGACAACGGTGACGCTAAGACGTATCTTAGAATACATGTCCTTTAAAGAAAGGCAAACCTAAATATACAACATTTGAAATTTGAAGTTTTAGACGAGGCTTTTGATAATGTTTACTGGAATACACTATACACTGATCACCCGGAACATTATGACCACCGACCCACTATCGATATAAACCCGTCAAGGCGATAACAGCGACACCTAGCGAGGAATGACTGTTAAGACACGCATGGTGCATGCAGTAACAGTGAGCATGCGGTCCTTGTGTAGAATTGGGAGGCGCGAGATCTGAGTTCGACCAGAGGGCAGATCGTGATGGCCCAGGGACTCGGCACGAGCATTTCGGAAACAGCACGACTTTTCGGGTGTTTGAGAGTGCTGTGGTGTCGTCAACACGTGCCGAAACTAAGGTGAAACCACGTCCAGACGTGAGTTTCGGCGACCACCCCTCATTACAGATATAGGAGGTTGTAGGCTGGGCAGACTGGTAAAACAGGACAGGCAGCGGACAGTGGGGGAATTAAGATCAGACTTGAATGCTGGGCAGAGTACAAATGTGTCTGAACACACAGTGCACCGAACACTCCTTACGATGGTCCTCCGCAGCCGACGACCCATGTGCGAGAGAATGTTAACACCACGACATCGGCAACTGCGATTAAAACGGGCTCGTGACCATCGGCACTGGATGTTGGTGCAGTCGCAGAGCGATGCATGGTCCGATGAATCTCCGTACTTTTTTCATCATGCCCACGGGAGGGCGCGAATCCGTCGTCTTCCAGGGGAACCGCTCCATCTGTACTGCGGGACAGAGACAAGCTAGTGGCGGCTCCATTATGCTCTGGGGAACATTCACTTGGGCATCCATAGGTCCAGTGGAGCTCGTGCAAGGCGCCATAAAGGCTTATGAGTATCGAACACTGGTTGCAGACCACATACACTTCTTCGTGACGATCATATTTCCCGAAAGCAGCAGTATTTTTGAACAAGATAATGCGTCATGTCACAATGTCAAGAGTGTGCTGGAGTGGTTCAAGTACCACAGTGGCGAGTTGCAATAGATATGCTGGCGCCCAACTCGCCAGATCTGAACCCGATCGAAGACATCTGATGTGACCGAACCTGGCATCAGAGCTCATCGCCCCCTCCCCGGAATTTACGGGAATTAGGTAACCTGTGTGTGTGTGTGTGTGTGTGTGTGTGTGTGTGTGTGTGTGTGTGTGTGCGTGCGCGTGTGTGTAGATGTGGTGCCAACTCCCTCCAGCGACCTACCAAAGCCTCATTGCTTCCATGCTACGACGCGTCGTCGCTGTTATCCGTGGCAAAGGTGGACATATCGGCCATTAGGTAGGTGGTCATAATGTTCTGGCTGATCAGTGTAATTATGAAGGTTCACAGCTTGTCCAGAAACCACACTGCAGTTGTAACAGTCAGCGGACATGAAAGGGAAGCAGTAGTTCAGAAGGCAGTGCGATTGGGTTGTAGCCTGTGCCGCCACCCCCCTCCAACGTACAGTTTTTACGTTGAACAAGCAATAAAGGAAATCAAGTAGAAATTCGGAAACTGAAAGTAAAAGAACGCAAAATTAAAATTTTGAGGTTTGCCAATGACGTAATACTGTGAGATGGGAAAGGACTTGGAAGAGCAGTTGAACGGAAAGAATAGTGTCTCGAAAAAGAGGATATAAGA
This sequence comes from Schistocerca americana, assembly GCF_021461395.2. Classification (NCBI taxonomy): domain Eukaryota; kingdom Metazoa; phylum Arthropoda; class Insecta; order Orthoptera; family Acrididae; genus Schistocerca; species Schistocerca americana. The sequence continues at coordinate 650,716,895 of NC_060122.1, forward strand.
TGAACATCAATAAGGGCAATGGAATGGAGTCGAATTAAACCACACGATGTTGAGGGAATTCGATTAGGGAATCAGACATTAAACGTAGCTGAGTTTTGTTCTATCTGATGGTGGACAGATGTAGAGAGGACATAAAATATACACTGGCTACCGCAAGAAAAGCATTTCTGAAAAGAGAAATTTGTTAACACTGAATACATGCTGGCGGAAAAAAGTCATATACCTGGAAACAGGACGTCGATTTTTATCCGAAAACGACAATAGCCACATGGTGATAGAAGTACTGATGATGATTTCAACATCTTCCGCCAACAGATAGCATAGTGGCATAGCTACCAGAGTACCATCTGTGTCTGCCTTTTAATATGGAATGCCCACAGCAAGCAGGCAACCATGAGTATTGGAGCTAGGTCGGTTCTATTCCAAAGTACCGTTATCCAAGATGGCGGCCGTGACATCACAAGACACACCCCCAGTGACATAATCCCAGTTGGCGGCCATGACGTCACAGACACCCCCAGTGACGTCATCCAAGAGGGCTGCCATGATGTCACAGACACACTTGGTGCCAGTTCCTAGGAGGAGCTGGCAGTCAGGTGGCTGAGGTTAGTACAAGTGTGCTTTATTTCCATCAGTTTTCTTAGGCTGGAAGCGAAAGTGCAAGTGACCTATCTTCCCACGATTTTCTTAGGCGTGACGCATTATCATGCTGGAATTTGAACTGTCCGCCATTTTCCGGGAGTAGGGGGGGGGGGGGGAGGAGGGGGTTAGGTTAGTGGAGGTAGCCTAAGTGTTGTATCTTCCCGCCAAAATCCACCATCTTGTATGACGTCATGGTGGCACACACTGGTGGCGACGATATTAACTAAGCCAGTTGGAGCCCAGACCCAGTGGCGAACACACACGCTTGAAAATGGTTACATAATAAAGAGAAGCCCATTTTTCCCGCCATTTTACTAGGTGTGACGCATTATGATGTTGGAATTTGAACTTCCCACAATTTCTACTGCCAAAATCAACCGTCTTGATTGACGTCACTGAGGTTGTGTGTGACGTCACGGCCGCCATCTTGCATGACGTCACTGTGGTTGTGTCTGTGACGTCACGGCCGCCATCGTGGATGACGTCACTGGGGTTGTGTGTGACGTCACAGCCGCCACTTTGGATAACGGTACTTTGGAATAGAATGAGCTTAGCTCCAATACTACCATGCCACGGAGGCACACACTGTTTACTGCAGCCAACTGAGCAAGTTTGAAAGGGGCCAAGTTGTGGCCTTCCGAGTGATGGGGTGTCATTTTGGAGAACTGCCACCCAAGTTGGACGTGCTGTGTCAGTTGTGCAACGATGTTAGCATCAGTTGTCACGTGACCATTCTCAACCCATAGAAGAGGTTCTGGACGCCCACGCAGCACAGACTCCCGCCAGGGCAGCAGTGGCAGATCGTACAGCTACCACAGCACAGGTAAGAGGGCTTGTGATCATACACGTGTCAACACGAACTACTGCGAACCAGTTATTAGCAGTAGGACTGCGGCCACACACACCTGTAGTCCGTCTTCCACTCGCGCGACGGCATCGACGTGCACGGCTCGACTTGTGCCGTCAGAGAATCACTTGAAAGATGAAAACCCGCGCCATGGTCTAGAGTGATGAAAGCAGATTCTGCCTGCATGCAAGCGATGGTCGTTTGTGCATACGACGTAGACCTTGTGAGCGATGTATGGTAGAGTGAATTCGCTCAAGACACACTGGCCCCACCCCAGGCCCCATGGTCTCAGGTGCCATAAGCTGCAACTCTTTTCCACCTTTGGTGTGTCTGGAGGGGGCGCTAACCAGCGCTCGGTACATGCATAATATTGTTAGACCTGTCATTTTGCCGTTCTTGCAACAGGAAGGTGACGTGGTTTCCCAACAGGCCCACACACTGCACATGAAACTCAATGTGCTCTGCAAGATGTGCAGCAACTTCCCTGGCCAACACGATCTCCAGACTTGTCTTCACTTGAGCACGTGAGGTATACGATGGTATGAGAAGTGACTCGTGCGACTTGCCAACCGACAACTTTTAGACAACTGCGTGAACAGGTCGAGCAGGCGTGGAATAACGTATCCAAGGACAGCATTCTTCATCTGTACGATCGACTGGATGCCAGAGTCAGTGCTGCATTGCTGCCTGTGGAGGCTACACCACGTACTAATATGGGTGTTTCAGCATGGTGTGATACCTGGTAACTCGGAGCCGCTTGCGTTATTGATCTGTAACTGGACTCCATATGCACTGTTGTAATAATAAATCATAAGTGAATTGAAAAGCTGTAAAACGTGTACTGATTTTTATCTTGGCTGTGCATATTCAAGTGCTAGATAGTCTCTTCTGAATGAATTTGTCTAGAGTGTAGCCTCATACATAAGTGATGTATAATATGCAGTTCAGATGAGAACAAAATAGTAGCTTTTGCAGTGTGGATGCAGATAATTTTGACGATCGGATGGGTAGGCAACGTAGCTCATAAGGAGAAACTGAATCGTACTGTGGTGAAAGATTTATGGCACGACTTAAGAAGAGACCAGTTGATACTACACATCCTAAGGGAGTAAATCATCGTCAATTTGGTGTTGGAAGTAAGTGTGGGGGCTAAAAATTGTACATAAGGAGCAACGGATATGTTGCAGTAGTTATTCAGAGAAAATGAGGTTCACAAGACAAGAGTACCGTGGAGAGCTGCTTCGAACCATCGTTCAGACAAGACCGCAACATAACTGATCATGAAAAATTATACCTACTAGGATATTATAAAACCAAATGAATATAACTCATTTGCAGGAACATTGTTTCATGATCCCAAAAATGCACTAAAGTGGCCAGTAGATTTGCGCTGCTATTCGAAGTGTTAAGTGGGAAGAGCTTTGTCAGGACTGATGGCAGACCAAAAATACTAATGGATAGCCGACGATTTAACAAATTTCAAACTACGCAAGTCTTTTTTACAGACACCATCGAACTGGTGAAGTGTGTGAGTCACAATGAAGGAAACAGCGGCCCAATATTTAGAATCTGTGCAATTGAATAGTCTCTGGTTTGTAGACTTGAAATTAGTCTTATCGCACAGCTTCACTCTGCGATCAAACAGAGTTTTCAGTTTTACAGAATCATCGAATCACTGGAGCAAAGAGAACATTTTCAGCCAAGTACATCTGGTATCTTATCAGTTTCCTTTTTCACGTCCGTACGCATTGCATAACAACTAATAAATAGTCAGTTTTAGCTGCAGAGTACTTGATTTTTTAATTATCGTAATCTGCCGTTTTACATGTTTCTTTCATATGGATAAATCGTCCGGCGTCATAAAACCCCTTGTTCCAGCCGGCTTATTGCAAACGAGATACATTTAAAGTTTTCAGAAAATCTAATCACACCAAAAAAAGCAACGTAATTTTCTGTTTCTATCTTTCTGGCAGATTAAAACTACCTGCCGAATCGGGACTCTAACCCGAAACCTTTGCTTTTCTTTCCATCTGTTTTTTCATCGCAATATCGTCAGTGATTCTTTGCGCATGTCGCACGAAATTTTTCATATTCTGTCGATGAGAACTGCAACCTTTCTTTCTATCATTACACGGAGAGTCCCGTGACCGAATATGCTGAGCTACCTCCACGGCTGACAAATATCAAAGCACGACACACGGCCCGCCCTCACAGCTGTACTTATCTTCCACCTCCCAAACTTCACAGAACTCTCCTGCATGCCTTGTGGGACTAGCTCTCCCAGAAGATATGATGTAGCAGAGACATGGCTTAGCCAAGGAACAGGAGGGGATTGTTTCACTTCAGCACTTTCCCGTGAAAGGCAAAGGTCCCATGTTCAAGTCTCGGTCCGAAACAGTTCTGGCCGGAAGTTCCAAATCAGTGCACATTACGCTGCTAAGTGAATGTTCATTCTAGATTTTTTTCCCTTTGCAGTCCTGGAACGCACTTAATATCGCAAGCGCCACAGTACTGTAGCAAGTCGATAGATGAGCAAAAGCAAAATGGCGCAATCCACCTTTTTATCAGCTACGCCATTTTGTTTGGCTCCTCTAGCGGCCTGCTATGGAACTGTGGCGCGAAGATTCCAGTGTGTACCAGGACTGCAGACGTATACCTGGAAAGAAAAAAATAATTCTATACATATCTGAGTGGTGTTTGTTCTGTCGATCATGTCTGACATAACAGATATCATGATGACACGGCTGGTACTAAGCTACACGTAAACATGAAACATAGGAAGGAGAAGCAAAGGGGAAGGATGTGTGGGCACTTTGGCGATGCAGTGGCGAAAGTTGAAAATTTGTCATGGACCGGGACTCGAACCCGAATTTACCGTTTCTCATGAGCGGTTGCCGTAACTGCTTGCCATCGAAAGCAAGAAAAGCACGCTGTAATGCAGTGCACCTCGTCCATTAAACTCACTACTTGCAGATCCTCATTCCCATAGGCATTCGTACGATATTTGTGCATTTGCAATGAAACAAACGTCTAGGAGCCGTCCCCACCCTTTTTTTCCGGAAATGTATAAATCTGACTGGTCGAACATGTCCGACACAACAGACAACAGTCGCGATAATGCGGCTCGAAGTTTATTTCTGTGCCAATGCACAAATATTGTCCGAACTCCTACGGGAATCAGGATTTGCGGGAAGTGAATTTAATGGACGAGGGACGATGTATTGTAGCGTGCAATAATTTGGAAATCTGAGTCGATCGAGACCGTGCCAGAGACGTAGCGGTTAAGGCAATTGCTCATGAGAAATGGTAAATGACGGTTCGAGTTCTGATCTGGCCTGGCACAAATTTTCAATCTTCGCCACTGTATTACCACAATGCCCCTTGCGGATAGCCTTCACGATTTCCCATTCATTCTTGGCCTTTCCTTCCTACATTTCGTGTTTACAAAAAATTACTGTTTTTTCGAGGCAGTAATTAAAACACGACTATCCCTCCTACATGAAGAATTAACAATACGAAAGTTTGGCGCCTTACTCGTTAATACTAACCAAAAGCAAATGCCAACAAGTTTTTCTTATCAAATCTGACCATGTTTAATACGATTGATTTTGTTCGCCGATCTGATATTGCGTATGAGACTAGAATCCACTACTTCACACGACTACATCGCAGAAACTAAACAGCAAAGTACAGTATGAAAGACAGTGACCCTTTACCGAAGAATTTCACCTAACAAAAATGTTATGACCAAGATTTTCTGGTACAGGTAGGGGATTCTTCTTAGTTACGTTGCAGAAGGTAAATAATTTCTTCTGGGTCGAATGGTAGGGGAAAAAAAATCCATGAGAAGCTCCTCCAGCACAAAAGAAAAGTATCTTTCATTGAGGGTAATACTTCTGTCAGACGCGCTTTAGAAAAGATTGAGGCATTTGAAGTAGCAAATATGAATTATTAGAATATTTTGGGCAACCGTATTTGGTATGCTCCGATTTAAATACCGTATATTTCAACATTTAGAGAAACCTGTGGCGGAGAAACCTTTGAGTCCGGTGTACAGCTTATAGGATCCCAACATAATCCTGCAAACCTTTCAGAAAATTAGGAGCAGTTCTGACGTACAGTATAAAATACTATCACTGACACGCCGGGAAATTTTCTGCAGGGTGGCGCACGAAAAACTGGTCCAGAGTATACAGACTTCTCGCCAATTACGCACGAATTGTTGCCCGTCACGAAAAGATGCAGCAACAAATGGATGAACATGTAATAATTAGACTTCCGTACTGACAATACAAAACCTAGTCGCAACAGCTTCGAAACAGTGGATGACAAGTGGCGGGCGACAATTGGCAGTCTGTATTTTGTTCATCATAAGAATAAACCTGAAGTAAACAAACACAAACGCGATGATTAGTGAGCAGCCGCGTCAGGAACCATAACACACGTACGCTGGTGTAGTTCCGCTCTTGGAAGTAGGTCCTGCTTATGTATTACAGGTCTTGTTACTCTTTTACGGTAAAATAATCTTGAATATGTTCTAATGTGTTAACAGCCATCAATGCCTGTCTTAATCACACTTTAGTTATTGAGCTTTTATTTTAAAAAACGTGTACAGTCGTAGCGTCTGTACCGTTGTGTTCTGATTGTCGCGCTACTGATACGTAGTGGGAAAATTGCTGACGCTGCTTTCCTACTCCGTAGTGAAACACGCCGTGGAACAACGTTAAAAAGCGTCGAGAAACAGACTGCTCGCAAAGTTTTTCATACGTTTACAGAAAAAAAATTGGCTTTTAGGTTTCCCGAGGGCGTTATTTACCAAATTTATGGCTTTGTTGTAGAAGCGATGCAGAGCTGAATCGCTATCGATGTAGATTTGAATGGGGGATAGCCAATAGATCCAAAGTTCAAGTCTCGATTTGGCTTTCTGCTCTTTGCGTTCTATTTTGAATACCTACATCTTTGAAGTATAAAAGATAATTAACACGAAAAATGCAGTATTCTTGTTTCTAATTACTTACATATTGCACGCAAAATTCCAGTTGTCATTGCAAACATAAATTCTCGATTATCCAGGATTGTTTTGGTTGATTGGTTGGGTGTGGAAGGGATCAAACTACGTGGTCATCAGTCCTGAGATTAAACAAAACCGATAAAATACCACATTGAAAGAAGGAACTACAACATCCATAAAATGATAAACTATTGACAGGGAAGGAAGGAAAAGGAGAGAAGACCTAATGCCGAGCGAAGGTTATTTCCGGAATGCCAACAGCGAGAGATGGTCTGGTAGTCGATGGGCAAGTTCATTGCAAGGAATCCCAACATGGCCTGGGAACCAAATGAAAACCACCCAGCATCCAAGCTGAGCGAGGAGAGAAAGGGAGTCCTGGATAGCGATGACCAATGAGGGAAGCACTGGCCGATAGCGTGCAATCCGCTCAATGAGTCACTAAGGATAGTGAATGACAGTCCTGAGCAGGAGCGGATATGGTCCAAGATTGTTTTAATTCAAACAATACAACAAATTAAATTTTTTGGACATAACCCAAATAAAAAGCACGTCCATTATTTTATACCACAGATGTAGTCTCTCACGTAGCTGAGTGATAAGCGTCGTAGAAACATAGAAACAATTTTCACATCTAGCACCCCATACAAATGCTGTATTTTTACAACTGCCACTGTATCACTACAATGTGAAGCAACAGAATTGATCTGGAGCCAAGTTAAGAGATACATCGCGAGTAATAACAAGACATGTAAGCTGCCTGACTTACTGGAACTAATGCAAGAAGCTGTGTCACATGTCTGCCAACCAAACGATGACGGGATACAGAACAGCACGTCATAAAAGGAGACAAGGCGGTGCTCTGATGGCTTCGTGGATTCTATTGTTGATCGACTTAACGTCAACGAGGCAGATGCGTTTCAGTACTCAGATGTATGTATCGGATTCGTTTTGAAAGCAGTTGAGAAGGCGAAGACCGTAAGTAATATCTACAGTGGCTTCTGTATTTAACTATACAATGAAATCCTTTCAATACAATGAAATCCTTTCAATACAATGAAATCCTTTCAATACAATGAAATCCTTTCAATACAATGAAATCCTTTCAATACAATGAAATCCTTTCAATACAATGAAATCCTTTCAATACAATGAAATCCTTTCAATACAATGAAATCCTTTCAATAGGCTTTTGAGTCACACATAGCTCGAGCAGAAAAATTAACGTGTATTTAAGTTAGGCATTTTCATTACTCTTGTTTGTAATTTCAGTACTGTGTTAGGTTAGAACAAAAGCATGTTACGCTTTCCGTCTGCTCCCCTAAGAAGCGTATTACCTGAGTTCTGGCGTATATTATTTCATTTTGTTTAAAAATTAAATGACATTCAAAGCTATATTATTTATTTGCTCGTTTCTTTCTACGTCTTAAAAGCAACTGCTGACATCTACAGGTTAGCTGGTGGACCAGCTGGCTGGCCAGTGCTGTTGAAGTTAAAAGCGCCGGTGAAGCTGTTTTTACGTGTTATCGCTCAGTCGATGTGCGCGTAATTACAACATAACCTTACAACAGTACTTGACTGTATTCGAGGCACATGAAACGAAATCTAATGAGATTCCAGCAAACGCGGAAGAAAACACTGTGTACTGCTTTCTTCCGATTTACTCTTACGATGAACATGGTCTAGTACTCGGGGCCGGTTTTTCGTGCGCCACCCTGTACTAGGGGAACAAAGCACGGCCGGTGGTGGTCGCGCTAACAGGTCTGTGCCTGTCTGGCCGGGGCGAACTCTCAGTGCGGCATGGCACCTTCCCCAGCTCCGTCGCAGCAAAAAAATATCCTGCTCCGGTTGTCTCAGTCTCCGTTGAAGGCGCTATGTGACTCCGCAAAGGTGAAGGACACCGCTTTCTCAATCGCAGGGGACGCACCACGTAATAGGATGTAACGTGACCGCTTTCACCAGCGCGAATCCTTGTCTGCCTGGAACCGAATGATACGGAAAAGGTAGAGGGGGTACTGGGTAGGAGGGGAAGCGGGTAATGGGAGAGGGAAGAAACTATATGGAGAGGCGTGTCTCGGCCTTCCCCACCATCTTCCAGTCAGGTGATCCGAGCGCGACATCCGTCAAGACTAACCTTCCCGTGACTCACCGGCAGCTGAATTGCCTTATCTGTACGTCGTATGCAGTTCCGTGTCCTCATTTCATTTAGTCCGCTCTGACAAGAACAATGGTACAGACAACAAAGACATTGTGCACTATAATATATACTTAAGAAACGTAGTATGTAATTACATTAAGTCGCGTGTTTCAAGAGTTTCGCTTACACACACACACACACGCGGCGACTCTGAGCTGCAAGAACAATAAATGCAAATGCTTGTCATACGAACTAAGGTAACTGATATTGAGACAATGCTGATCCATAGCAGGTTAAAACTGTCCCGGCACGGGATTCAATCGAAGGTACACCTAGACATACGCAAAAAAGAGGCAATAAAAGATGACTGACTTGTTATGCACCTGCTCTAATATTGTGTTAAATATACTTCAGAGCAGTAATGAAATTCACTCTGCCTACTGTACCACCGATTATCATTCAATCATTAAAAAACACCTTTAACTTTCCAATGAACTAAACCAACGTTTTTACTGTATCTTTAACACACACAGTGCCCAAGAGACGGACAGAATCTGATCGGAGACTGATATGCCAAGAACCAGGGAACACACGATTCTTTAAATAATCAAACTCCCATGGATAAAAAAGCTTCAAAAGTGTGATTAATGTGTTACATATTTGATTTTGGGCACGAAATCGAGTAACAGTTTAGGAAATGTTTGAAATTGTGTATAAAGTTTGCTGGAAGTCGCGAAGTACTTTCGTCCTCAAATACTGGATGAATATAGTCAGTGTATTTGTGTTCCGTAAGTTCTGCTGCCTCAGCACACGCGGTTTGTAAGTGTAATACTTGCCTTACGTCGATAATATCGCGAAAAACAAAATTTTTTTTGCCCCCGGAAGACTTTAGGCAACATGCAACTGATACAGGGTTTCGGGATAGCGTTTTAGCAGTATACATCAGAAAGCATATCCATCGTTTTCTTTTCGAACAACCCACTCCGGCATCTGCCATAATCTGTTAGGGTAAACAGGATTTGGATGACTGAACGTAGATTTCAAGGGCCCGCTCCTCTCGACTGCAGCAATACTCTAATAAGCAAGTTAGTTCGACACACAGCCCTACTTCCTACTCTGGGACACACCCTCTTTGCAGACACTACACTCCAGAATCCCCGCAGCAATGGGGGCCATTCATTCCGACGAATTTTCAACCTGCAGAGGATTTACGGTGGCCACCTGTTTAGGCACGCTGAGGCATATCAGTTACTAGATCACTGGTCATTTGTCCTCGTGTCAGTTCCATCCTATAGCCTCATTAGCGTATTTTATCTTCCAGCTGTACTAAAACTGAAATACTTCGGGGGATGGAACTGAATACATTTACGATCTGCGACAATGTAGTGTCCAACGTCTACGATGTCAGACAGAAATATGCATCACAGACCACCTTTTTCCCCTTATCAGAGGTTACTGGTAAGCTCTCACGCTGTCGAATGTAGTTGTCAGTATTCGTAGTATTACAGTCTTAGCATGAATACTTTCACTCGGCGGCGGTATTCTAGCGTGCTGAAACTAACCAATTAAGATTCTGCTCCTCAATCAGTAAAAACAGAATAATTTCAGGTTCCTCTGGCTGTTTGTCCGTCTTTCTAACTGTTAAAAGCTTTTTTCTCAAGAACGGGTAGTCGCATCAATTTGAAAGTTGTGCCGCAGATGTCTACAGTCACTGGCGGAGTAAAAATTGAAGTCAATGAAATCAAAAGACGTAAGCATTTACGTTATATTTTGATATTCGCATAGTCACTCATCAAAACCTATAGGTTACTTCCCTTTAGGCTAGAATCACGAAATTAAGGTTTCACACTACAGGTAAGACTCTGAAAAGAATTAAGTTGAAATTACAGCACACGCAAAATTTTTTGTCATTTGCTAGCCGATTTAACTTAAAACATTCTCGAAAGTCTTGGAATTCATGGGACCAATATCTTGCCATTATCAATGTCGATAAGAAAACGTCTGGATTCTCGATTCCCAGGATCAACGAACTGTCTATATACGTAATTAAATTCTACGGAGTCCCCAGAGCGCGATTCCTACTTGCACCTGCCCTCTTTTTTAATTCTCTTTTGCAAGTGATAGTGCGGTTTGTTTTGACATTCGGCCCCTTGCAGAGTCGCATTCTTTTCGGAAAAAATATCCAAAATGGGCTGGAAGGGTGGCAAAGGGAATTCCAATTAGGAATATTTGGAAGAGACTTCCCAGACTTAGCATGCGTCTGATTAAGGGAAAACTCCCAGAAACTTTGCTGGAAACCATGGGATTGCAATTTAAATTTAATGATTTGTTGTCTACTGAACCACACAAAAAATTTTTTGTGTATACCTGTGCACATGAGGGTGTGTGTTGTGTGTATCTAAAACGAAACTTTATATAACAGGCGGGCTTCAGCTATATGCATCTCATAATGTTTTACCCTTTTCTAGCGAAGGACGTCACGAGCCCCAGTGTAGCGTTTCAACCAGTCGCTGGCGTGTAGTTAGGCGTAAGAACAGGCGTCACATTTCCAGCTCACTGATAGATTCTGAAGCGTCAAATTCTCGGTATAGCTCTCTAGCTGTTTGAGAAAGCGCTCGCACTACCTGTCAATACTTTGCGTTGCAGTCTAATTAAGCGATTCGCGTAAGGTTTACGGCCCGAATTTGAGTCCAGTGCTCTAACCACGGAGCCACCTTTCTCGGTGCGTAAGGATTTCGTAGATTTTCTACCGCTGGGGTGCTGCGAAGGTGGCGTTACCTGGAAGAGAATTTTGTGACTGTTTTACAGCACTGCATAGCTTTTGTCGCTAAGTCGTGAACAAGTTTTACGGTTTCGAGTCTTTTCGGATATCGTCTGCGCAGAAATAATTTGGCACTGCCTATATTCTGTAATTTCAATACATATTACGAAACTAAAGCCATGAAGTATGCAGTATTGCATGGAAGTCCTTCGACAACTGTATCGGGTCGCTACTCGCTGCAAGATACCTCGTAGCAATTTTTCTGAAGATATGTCGCATTTAAAGTAACTGCAACGGAAGAAGTTTTTCGAAGCACAGAGAATGTACTTATTATATCATGCAGAACCAGAGAGTCTTCATAGCTTCCAAATGTAGATAACATGCACTCATTCTTAACTCCGCTTTCCTAGTCCTCAATCGATACAAGGCTGAAAACTTCTAATCTATGACATTTTTCTCCGCTTTCGGGAGTTCTTTGCTGTCATAATATTATCGTCAATAATTACTGATAAATATATTGCAACAATATCCGTCATTGATTGCATCGATTTAGAGTAGATAAAACACTTCAGCGTTCGTTACCTACCGTCTGTGGTTCATCTTTATCTTCGTGGATAAAGGGGTCCATTATGGAAGCAGAGCCAAGCTCACGACAGGAAGCAGCTTGCTTCCTCCACAGCCATCTCTACAATAGGTTTATGTAAACGGGTGCGCAATGTATTTCGTTAATTCACTCAACTGGTTATTGAAAACGCTTCTACAGAGTCAAATGCAAACTACATTTTGCCACTTTAACAGCGACAGTTATTTCATATCTCACATTTCAAGGACAGTAGTGTGTTGTAATCTTCCAAATGCATTCTAAACACAAAAACGGCTTCAGCGAGTCTCGGCGTGCTCACATAGGGTGTCAACAGCACGTCACGTCGCACTGCTGGGCATTTACGCCGCTTACAGGCTGTTTACGCAGGTGTACAGTTTTAAATGTTTCAAAACGCAAAGAAACAACAGACTTTGGATGCCAATGAACACTGATTTAAATCAATGGTGGAACTTGAAAATATGTGCCGGACCGGGATTCGAAGTCAGGTCTCCTGCTTACTAGGCAGACACACTGACGACTATGCCATCCGGACACGTCAGTCATCGCAACTGCACGGACTACCCTAGCATGCCTCCTGTCAGACCCAAATTCTCAACTTACCCACTATTCTCATTGCTCGCGGCACTTCGCGAATGGAGGTGTACTCTTTCGGACACGTCCGAAAGAACAGACACCGCATATATCAAATGTTTCTATTCTGTCGGGTACCAATCGTTGAAGGAACTGTTAAATCTTCGCAGTGACACGAAAACAAGGAAGCATGAAACAAGATTTAGACGTCACGTCACGAATATCAAACCGAAGGCGACGAGAGCAAATTAACCTGCGCATGTTGAGGTGTTAGCAGTGACGCGCCAGTCATAGATGAGGCAGTAACGCGAAGCCACCGGGACCGTCCGCAAATGTCACATCATTCTTATAATACTCTACATGACGCCCCGTCGAAAGCTGGAGTGAATGGCATTCGGATTACGTTGCGGTATTACGTACTGTGTGGACTGACTTCATAACTTACGTACGTATTACGGGAGTCCGTGTTACACGCTAACGGCTGGCAACACTGCGTGACGCATTGCCGAAAAGGAGTACCGGTATGGTGTTTGTGGTATGTTTGTAAACTAGGATTGTAGTTGGAAGTCTCGGATCAGAAATCGTGTTCCCGTTAAAGACGACTCCGACAATACTATCACTTTACAGCACCATTATGTATTTATGCCTTTAGCTATCTTTATATACAAATGAAGTGAACATGACCTAACCTGAGCAGGCCTTTATGGTATAAATCTCATGCCACAGAAGAACCTACGATGCAAGGTACGAATACACTTGCGCGTTCTTAAATTTATACGCACCTTCATACTGTTGTTGTTGTTGTGGTCTTCAGTCCTGAGACTGGTTTGATGCAGCTCTCCATGCTACTCTATCCTGTGCAAGCTTTTTCATCTCCCAGTACCTACTGCAACCTACATCCTTCTGAATCTGCTTAGTGTATTCATCTCTTGGTCTCCCTCTACGATTTTTACCCTCCACGCTGCCCTCCAATACTAAATTGGTGATCCCTTGATGCCTCAGAACATGTCCTACCAACCGATCCCTTCTTCTGGTCAAGTTGTGCCACAAACTTCTCTTCTCCCCAATCCTATTCAATACTTCCTCATTAGTTATGTGATCTACCCATCTAATCTTCAGCATTCTTCTGTAGCACCACATTTCGAAAGCTTCTATTCTCTTCTTGTCCAAACTATTTATCGTCCATGTTTCACTTCCATACATGGCTACACTCCATACGAATACTTTCAGAAATGACTTCCTGACACTTAAATCAATACTGGATGTTAACAAATTTCTCTTCTTCAGAAACGCTTTCCTTGCCATTGCCAGCCTACATTTTATATCCTCTCTACTTCGACCATCATCAGTTATTTTGCTCCCCAAATAGCAAAACTCCTTTACTACTTTAAGTGCCTCATTTCCTAATCTAATTCCCTCAGCATCACCCGACTTAATTAGACTACATTCCATTATCCTTGTTTTGCTTTTGTTGATGTTCATCTTATATCCTCCTTTCAAGACACTGTCCATTCCATTCAACTGCTCTTCCAAGTCCTTTGCTGTCTCTGACAGAATTACAATGTCATCGGCGAACCTCAAAGTTTTTATTTCTTCTCCATGAATTTTAATACCTACTCCGAATTTTTCTTTTGTTTCCTTTACTGCTTGCTCAATATACAGATTGAACAACATCGGGGAGAGGCTACAACCCTGTCTTACTCCCTTCCCAACCACTGCTTCCCTTTCATGTCCCTCGACTCTTATAACTGCCATCTGGTTTCTGTACAAATTGTAAATAGCCTTTCGCTCCCTGTATTTTACCCCTGCCACCTTTAGAATTTGAAAGAGAGTATTCCAATCAACATTGTCAAAAGCTTTCTCTAAGTCTACAAATGCTAGAAACGTAGGTTTGCCTTTCCTTAATCTTTCTTCTAAGATAAGTCGTAAGGTCAGTATTGCCTCACGTGTTCCAGTGTTTCTACGGAATCCAAACTGATCTTCCTTCATACTAAGTCAGCAAAATATCAGTTTTTTTTCTCATAAATACTACAAAAATACATTACCTGATATGACATGGACAGCAAACCCTCCCATGAAACCAATATTAAAATTAGTTTTAGGTATGGTTGTGCAATGTTACACTGGCACAATAGTCTTCTCTACCCTGCCACGAAGTGAAATTTTGGTGGCACAACGGTATGTAGCGTAGTCTGCGGTCTACCTTCATTGCACATTTAACGCGTGTTTCTCCATACATAAAATATAAGGTGCATTCAGAAAAGCTTCATTGTCCCGAGACAAATCTCCGACGCGCATTTTGGTTCTAATATACATATATGGAAAAATAATTTACTGGGCCTTTTTTTACGTCTATGAAATCTTGACAATAAATAAGAGACTTGTTGAAATTTAAAAAATTCATTCTGTGGCGTAATTACCGATAGTATCTCCGCTATATTAACGTAATCAACTGGAAGAGTGTTTATTTTTTTCACCAACTGAACCCGGAGTGATGTAGGCAGTGAATGAGAAGCGGGGTGCTACAAAACTTCTGATGTACATAATGTAAGAACGTTTGACATTTCACCATAGTTTCCATGGATGATATGGCCATATTAATTTTGTACCGTAAGTACAACCAATGCTCTGCAAAGCATTCCAAGAAAACATGAAAACTTCAGATCGACGTTTAATGTTACAACCCATAAATATACATTACCAGCCCCAGGTTACAAATTCACATAGAATGCTTCGATAGGTCCTCCACATCCCACTGTCAGTGTGTATTTTTTGGATAATGAAAGAAATCGGAAGCAAGAAGGGAAAATTAAATTATTACTGACCTGGTCATAATAACTTCTGAGTGTTCACAATTGTTTCCAGAATCTTTTCAACCTCAGCACGCTCCTATTGCAAGCACCAACCCAACAGTCACTTGCGACCACCTGTAGAACCTCTCCCCACGCGTCCACACAAGCTACTGCCGATGCCACTAGAGACATCTACAGGCAGTAGGCACTAGGCACTAGTTGCTCTAACGATGCCACCTATACGTACAAACCGAAAGTAGCGTCGGAGGTTCAACACTGCTCGGGTTAGGTGGCGTTAGGTACAGTACATTAAAAGCAGAGATAATCTTGAAATTGAAGTGTACAGAATCTATCAGTATCTTGCGAACAGAAGTACGGACTACTATGTTGAATATAGCAATAATGATCAAACTTTTGAGATGATATTATACTTATTGACTTCATCATAAGAAGCCAATTCAAAATTGTAAAGTAAGCATTTACGTCGTTTGTGTTCGATATCACGGCAAAATGACGTCGATAGGTCAACTCGCACTAAACAAAAGTAAACATCAGTGGAACTGGACGTGTGCACGTATTGTCACACTGTGGCCTGTAACATTTGACACTACATAGAACTTAAATCCAACGCTTCATCTCGCACAGCACCAAACTGTGACAGTCAGATAATGAGTAACGTCCATGATACGGTATCAAAATTAGGAAACTAGCAGTGGCCAAAGCAAAATGTGTAACAAAAGTTCACTGATAAAAGTTGTATAGTATACTCACAAGTGAAAAAAGAAAAATTTTAAAATCATGAATACTTGGTGTTCCTCAGTTTTCAGACATGAACACCTGTACACCATGGGCTGTATTAGAAATGCTTTATTTGCCAAAACCGATTTTCCGGTCTATATCTTATGGTCTGTGACATCTGATACCTGGAAATAAACAACTGTATATCTACATAAATTACCACAAATCTGTAGATGTACATGGAGTGGCAGTAATATGTCTACTTGCATTATGTACTTCTAAAGCAATGACATGTTTGTTAGTTAACACGATAGGATCTGAATTCTGCCCAATAACAAAGTACACAATGTGACAGCAGTAACATACATGACAGACTGCGTACTATCGAAAACCAGTTTTGGCAAATAAAACGTTTCTAGTGCTGTTCATGGTGTACAGAAGATATGCAAAAATTTATGACATAGAGAAAATATATAAAAATACAATCCACAATATTTATAAGGCAATACATACAGCCTTTTTTACCTTATTCATTGTGACTGTGTTTTCTTTATAGCCTAAATACGAAATAACTTCAAAACAACTGTTTTTCTCCTTGAACATCGCTGATTTTTTTCGGTGTTAAGGATTATTTAGTAAAACAATTTATCTATTTATTTATGCATGAGAGGAAGACTACCCACAGACATACGTGTCTGCAGAACTTATGCAAGGGGGGGGGGGGGGGGGGGAGGGGAGGGGCAAGGCAAGTGGTGCAAGACTCAAAAACTGCCATTTTTTAAATAAGTGAGTATTATTTCACTGCAGTCAGCGACATAATGGTACAACTGGTTAAATGATGTGGTTTGCAGAATCATAAAAAGCCACTTTTAGAAATGGATGAGAGTTCTGTAATGTTAAAAATACTGTACTTCATATTGCCACCTCCCCTCCCCTTGCAGATGCCAATGATCAAAGAAAAAAATAGATGCGTTGCCATAAAACCAAAACCCATTACAATGTCTCAAAAATAAAAACAAACTATAAAATAAAGATTAAGAAGAGAAAGATGCACAAAATCCATACTATACCTTGAGTCAATGCAGTGAGAAATTAGCAGTGTGTTCCCTCTATTTAGCTGTATGTGCCTCGAAAAGGAAGATGACAGATGAAGACTAAAAAGGACAGAGGTCTTATAGCTGGAGTTAGATATCTGCAGGATAAACATGAGAAGGTTAAGACTATGAGTATGGTGGAAAATGTGTGGAGACCTTGGGAAGTAGTGGTGCCATATGTAAAAGAATTTAAGGTGGCACAATATAGATGTCAACGTAAATTCTGTAAACTTGAACCACCAATTCAACAAGCTCTCTACATTTCCTGTTTCTGTACCGCATGGTGTTTCATTTCACTGGTCATGTTGATGCCACCTCTTTCTATACAATCCCGAAGAGCCACAGTGTTTCCACTGTCAAGTATTATATCTTTCTATGCTTAGTTGACACAAAAGTCACAACTCCTTGCGAGAAATAATGACCAATTATATCCTCGCTCACAATTACCACTCCTTTGAAGACATAATCTAATAATAATTTTGCAACACAAGCATTCAAATATTTCCATCCTATACCAAATGCAAACCTGTTTAGGATGTGGCAGTTATTGCTTACTATGTCTTTTATACTTGATAAGCTATATGTGTACATCAGCCCATGGCAAAAGGTATATGTTTCAGGCAAGCTGTCCAGTCTTGGCTGGATACAGCTTTACAAGCTCAGGCATCATATGCTGGAGACTGTGGAGTGTCATTAAACCTCTCAACCATAAGCCCTGAGTACTCTCATCCACTCAAATAAAGAACTTGGTTGGCTTGTCACAATGGCAAAAGTAAAGCAATTAATAATAAATAGTAACTAGGCACATATGAAATCCCCTATTTTAGTGCAAAAGGACATTTGAAAAAAGTATTTGGGATTAGGAGTTCTGGCAGGAAATATTAAAATCAATAAAGAGATCATGTAAAGGTACACTCTCTTGGGAAAAGTTTATCCTGTTAGGTAACCAGCTTGTTGAGCAAAATTACACAACACCACTAATTTCAGAAAGGGTAAACACAGAATATTTTTAGACTAATTACACAATACCCTTAATTTTAGCAAGAATGTAATCATGAACAGCCTCAAATGAACAGTTTGATGGTACCTTTACACAGAAATATGAGTAAACATGAATGAAGGAAGTGGCCTGGTGCCAGGCCCCAACTTGCAGTAATCCAGGCCATTATTGCTACTGTCTGTAATTTGGCTGTGTCAGCAGTGTTGCAGCTCCAGTAACAGCAGAATTAGGTTAAATATATGATAACTTGTTCTAGTGCGAGATCTGGCTGGTGATTTTTACTGTATCAGCACAGTTATCAGGCATCATCAAACTGGGAACTAATTACATGTGGGGTCCCACAAGGTTCCATTTTGGGGCCCTTACTTTTTCTTGTGTATATCAATGACCTTTCATCAGTAACATTACCAGATGCCAAGTTCGTTTTGTTTGCCAATGATACAAACATTGCAATAAATAGCAAAACAAGTTTAGTCTTAGAAAGATCAGGTAATAAAATATTTGTGGACATTAATCACTGGTTCCTAGACAATCTTTTGTCGCTCAACTTTGAAAAAACACACTACATGCAGTTCAGAACTTGTAAGGGGTGTCCCACGAGTATATGTCTAACATATGATGACAAGAAGATAGAAGAAGTGGACAGTGTTAAATTCTTGGGATTACAGCAAGATAATAAATTCAACTGGGAGGAGCACACCACGGAACTGCTGAAGCGTCTTAACAAATCTCTGTTTGCAATGCGAATTTTGTCAGACGTAGGGGATATAAAAATGAAAAAGCTGGCATACTATGCTTACTTTCATTCCATAATGTCATATGGGATTATTTTTTGGGGTAATTCATCAAGCCAAGCTAGAGTTTCCCGGCCACAAAAACGTGCAGTAAGAGTTATATGTGGTGTGAACTCGAGGACATCCTGCAGAAGCCTGTTTAGGGAACTAGGGATACTAACTACTGCTTCCCTATATATTTATTCCTTGATGAAATTTGTCATTAAAAATATATCACTTTTTCAAACCAACAGCTCAATTCATGGAATCAATACTAGAAATAAGAATAATCTTCACAAGGATTTAAAATCACTTAGTCTTGTACAAAAATGTGTGCATTATTCAGGAACACATATTTTCAATAACTTGCACTTGTCAACGGACCTTGTGTTTCCTGTGGTTGTAGACTTAATTTTAGTATTGATATTAATGATTCATTTGATCATTGTTCCTCGATTCACTGCCAGTTGGCCCAATTGAAGGAAGGTAATGTTGACTTCGGTGCTTGTGTTGACATGCGACTCATTGCTCTACAGTACTAGCATCAAGCACATCAGTATGTAGCATCAACAGGTTAGTGTTCATCACGAACGTGGTTTTGCAGTCAGTGCAATGTTTACTAATGCGGAGTTGGCAGATGCCCATTTGATGTATGGATTAGCACGGGGCAATAGCCGTGGCGCGGTACGTTTGTATCGAGACAGATTTCCAGAACGAAGGTGTCCCGACAGGAAGACGTTCGAAGCAATTGATCAACGTCTTAGGGAGCACGGAACATTCCAGCCTATGACTCGTGACTGGGGAAGACCTAGAACGACGAGGACACCTGCAATGGATGAGGCAGTTCTTCATGCAGTTGACGATAACCCTAATGTCAGCATCAGAGAAGTTGCCGCTGTAAAAGGTAACGTTGACCACATCACTGTATGGAGAGGGCTACAGGAGAACCAGTTGTTTCCGTACCACGTACAGCGTGTGCAGGCACTATCAGCAGCTGTTTGGCCTCCACGGGTACACTTCTGCGAATGGTTCATCCAACAATGTGTCAATCCTCATTTCAGTGCAAATGTTCTCTTTACGGATGAGGCTTCATTCCAACGTGATCAAATTGTAAATTTTCACAATCAACATGTGTGGGCTGACGAGAATCCGCACGCAATTGTGCAATCACGTCATCAACAAAGATTTTCTGTGAACGTTTGGGCAGGCATTGTTGGTGATGTCTTGATTGGGTCCCATGTTTTTCCACCTGCGCTCAATGGAGCACGTTACCATCATTTCATATGGGATACTCTACCTGTGCTGCTAGAACATGTGCCTTTACAAGTACAACACAACATGTGATTCATGCACGATGGAGCTCCTGCACATTTCAGTCGAAGTGTTTGTACGCTTCTCAACAACAGATTTGGTGACCGATGGATTGGTAGAGGCGGACCAATTCCATGGCCTCCACGCTCTCCTGACCTCAACCCTCTTGACTTTCATTTATGGGGGCATTTGAAAGCTCTTGTCTACGCAACCCCGGTATCAAATGTAGAGACTCTTCGTGCTTGTATTGTGGATGGCTGTGATACAGTACGCCATTCTCCAGGGCTGCATCAGCGCATCAGGGATTCCACGCGACAGAGGGTGGATGCATGTATCCTCTCTAACGGAGGACATTTTGAACATTTCCTGTAGCAAAGTGTGTGAAGTCACGCTGGTACGTTCTGTTGCTGTGTGCTTCCATTCCATGATTAATGTGATTTGAAGAGAAGTCATAAAATGAGCACTAACATGGAAGTAAGTTATGTGGACACATGTCCACATAACATATTTTCTTTCTTTGTGTGTGAGGAATGTTTCCTGAAAGTTTGGCCGTAACACACACATTATAACTTCTGCACAGTTTCAGTGCAGTAATGTGTTAATTGTAAATATATGTGTGTGTGTGTGTGTATTACATGTTTATTACCTTATAAATAAATAAAAAAACTTCTTAATTTTAAATTCAGTGCATTAGTATTTGTAAAATGACTCTTTCATATAGTGTTCATTAAAAAATGATGATCATTCCCCTTGGGACCTGTGGAATGGTATATTAGCTTATTTGTTTTAGTTGTAAATATTTGTCATGCATTGTTATTTTTCTGACATTCTGACATGTTCCACATCCTGGAGGACCTCCTCACTACGGATCAATTGGAATGAAAGTAAATCTAATCTAATCTAATCTAAAACCTACCTGATGCTTCTTGCAAAATAACACCTTGCCCGCTTCTGTCTGCTTCACTTCCCTATGACTTCTTCCATCAGCTTGTGATGGCAGCTGTCCACTTGATTCGTAGTGGGTTACAAACACCAAATAGCAGAGAAGTGGTACAGCATAACAATAAACTTATTACTACACTGCTTAATGGTATTCATGTTTATGCCACCTAAATTTGAGTAAATTAGAAAGAGCACAATGCCTCCTCATTTTTACTACAAAGCTGCTGCTTATCTGCAGTTAATAGTTGAATATTTACTTCATTATAATGGTATTCTTCAAAAAAGTATTAGCTACATCTGTAAATATTGAGTCCTATTTTCAGTGTGTTATTACTTGTCATGCAGCTTCGTAACAAACACTGATACTTTCCAAATGGCTAACAAAACTTTTGAATCCGTGAATTCAGATAATTTTTAGAAAGAGTGACTAATGATGAATGTTTTTAATTTTGTTTTTAACTGTGAGGGATACCCAATTTCTTACTTTTTGTTAGGTAGGGGTTTGATGAAAATCTTCCCACCACAGAACATAACTCTGATGTGAACTCTCGACAAGCAGCCGAAGTCAACGTGAATATTACTTTTGTCTCCCGTACTGTGTGTGTCTAAAAATCACAGTGTAGCTGAAACTGACTCTCATTATCAGCAACAATAACCTGTAAGGAGCAAAATTTTTGGTAAGTGATTGTAAGAATTCCAAGAGCCTTAAAAAGGCTTCTGCAAGATGTACAGTTATCTACTTTACACAATATCTTACTTCTGCTGAATAATCACTTTACATACTTCATGTGCATTGCTCAAGAATATAATTCAATAAGGCATGGGGAGTGGAACTATGCAAAATATGCCAACACACTTCATCTTTAGGTAAATACAATGAGATACTTCCAAGGGCACTCATTCATTCATTGCGTTCCACAGGTCCCATCAAGGAGAATCTTCATGGATGTGGAATGAGTCAAGGTACATGTAACATGAGACAATGATATCACAGAATCTTAATCTGCATGCTGCTGTCTATAATACTTACTATGATTCATCTAAATTTAATTGAGTGAGTTAGTAAGGAAGCTGCTACTTTGAAAGAAGTTGCTGCCTCATCAGTTTTATGCTGTTTATCTGCTATTAGTAGCTTAATATCTACTTGTCAAACCATTTTACAAGAAAGCCTGAACACTATGTGCCACAAAGCTTACAAATTTTATATCTCTGAATCTAGATATTCAGATAAATTGTAGAAAGAGTGTTAATGAGATATGTTAAATTCATTTTTAACTGCATAACATGCTGACTTGAGCTTCTTGATTCAATTTTTATTGATTCTGTTTTAGCTTGTTATCCAATTGGACACCAAGGAATTTTACGCATCATTATTCATTTAGTGTATGACCATTAATGCCTACATCTGGTGCTAATATAGCATTTTTCTTCTAGGCATGTTGAGCCATCATCTGAGCTGTGTCTAGTAAGGGTGAGTTTGGATCCTTGGTTTATATACGAGTACTTGTATCATCAGCAAAAATTACAGTTTTTGAGTTGCCTTTAAAGTCATTGCAAGATCATTTACATACGTTAGAAACAAGAGTAGGCCCAGCACCAGTCGTAGTGGTACTTCGTACTATATGTTCTCTCATTCAGAGGTGTTTCACATCTGAGACACAGTCTGTTAAAGAGGTCTTCTGTTTACCGTTAAGAAGGTACAATTTCATCGGCACAAGAAGGATGCCACTGATCCCTTAACAATTTAGTAAATAGAATTTTGTGATCCACACAACTGAAGGCTTGTGCAAGGTCGCAGAATATAGCACCAGGATGATTTTCCATATTTAGCTCTCCTAGCACTTCGTTTGGAGGCTTTGCATTGCTTTCTCTGTTGAGAATCTGTTAAGAAAGCCAAACTGTGAGCCACTTAAAAGTTCTACCAACTTAAATGAGTCAGTATCCTATCACAACAAATTATGGAACGTACTGAAAAACATGGGTGTACCAGATCACCTCATTCATCTGATACGGAGTTTATACCTTGACTAAGAAGCCACGGTGAGAACTATGTATGGAACAACGAAATGGATAAAGATTCAGAAAGGGGTCCGGCAAGGCTGCATACTGTCACCGTACTTATTCAATCTGTATGCAGAACATGTTATGAGGAATGCGAGGCTAGATGAAGGAGAAACAGGAATTAAAATAGCTGGAATAAATGTAAACAACCTCAGGTATGCGGATGATACGATCCTGTTGGCAGAAAGTGAAGAAGAATTGAGAACACTCTTACTGAAGGTGAAAGACGAAAGTGAAAAGGCCGGTCTTATGCTGAATGTGAAGAAAACGAAAATTATGGCAACTACACCTACCAATTCGTGGGATATAGCGGGAGAAACCATGGAGGTAGTGACCACATTCAGTTATCTCGGTTCCCAGATCTCTGCTGATGGCGACTGTGGTCATGAAATCCGGAGACGCCTGTTGCTCGGTAGACAGGCGAGTCAAACCTTGACAAGATTATAAGGTCCAGAGATATAACACTAGCAACAAAGATCCGTATTGTGAGGGCTATGGCCTTTCCAGTTGTGATGTATGGATGTGAGACCTGGACCATTAGAAAGGCTGAACGACAAAGAATTGACTCCTTTGAATTGTGGTGTTGGAGGAAACTTCTTAGAGTTCCATGGACTGCGAAGAGAACCAACAGATCAATATTGGAGCAAATAAAACCAGATTTCTCCTTGGAAGGTCTAATGTTAAAATAAAAGCTGACCTACTTTGGACACAAAATGCGAAGGCATGCCTCGCTGGAAAAAACATTAATGCTGGGGAAGATTGAGGGAACTAGAAGAAGAGGACGTCAGAGGATGAGATGGATTGATGGCATCACAGAAGCAATGTGTTCCAACCTGGAACGTCTACGGGAGAAAGTGCAAGACAGGAAAAAGTGGCGTAATTTGGTTCATGGGGTCACAAAGAGTCGGAACCGACTAAACGAACAGAGAGAGAGAGAGAGAGAGAGAGAGAGAGAGAGAGAGAGAGAGATCCTATCACATGCCACTTTCTCAAATACTTCTGAAAAGATTAGAAGCAATGGTTTAGGTCTGTAATTAGAGGTGTTTGTTTACCTCCAGTCTTGCATATGGGTATTTGGTGGTGCATTTGAGTTAACATAAATATACTGATAGTTATTGTCTACCCAAAGCCTCAATTTAATTGGCTGAACACAGTTGCATGCTATGTATATTCTTATTACCACATCCAGAACTGCACGTCATTATCATCAGATGTCATAATGATTACAAAACATTGTACAAAAAGTTTTTCATTCCAAAATGGAGTGTAAATTCAATTGCACCAAACTCTAGCACTGATTACATTTTCGATAAGAAACACATACTGCTGCTTTCCTATGTACAGCTAGTTTGTATGACCACCTTGTTGGTATCCCAGTTAATTTTTAAACTATGTACTTGTCATTAATTTCAATAAGCAAATAGTGACAATGTTATTTATCTGAGGCACTTGTTCATCCTGACCACTGGACAGCTAAGACACTAGTTTGGGGATATCATCATATATAGATAGTATCCCAGTTAATTTTTAAATGATGTACTTGTCATTAAACAATGGAAAATCCAGGATGGAATGTAACAATACTATGAGAAGGAAAGTTGCAACTCACCATATAGAGGAGATGCTGAGTCACAGATAGGCACAACAAAAAGACTCTCACTATTAAAGCTTTCTGCCATTGGCCTTCGTCAACAACACACACACACACACACACACACACACACACACACACACACACACACACACACAAAACTGCAGTCTCAGGCAGCTGCTGGAGGGAGAGAGAGAGAGAGAGAGAGAGAGAGAGAGAGAATGCACACCTGTGTATTGTTGACAAAAGCCAATGGCTGGAAGCTTTAATTGTGAGAGTCTTTTTGTTGTGCCTATTTGCAACTCAGCACCTCTGCTATATGGAGAGTAACAACTTTCCTTCTACTTGTCATTAATTTCAAAAAGCAAATAGTGGTAATGTTATTTACCTGAGGCACTTGTTGATTCTGACTATTGGACAGCTCAGACATTAGTTTTGGAATATTGTTTTCAGGGCCGATTTAAGGCACAAACTATCACATGGGTTGCCGAGGTGAGAGGGGCACCAGAGATGCCACAACTGTAAGATGTATACAACTAGTAACAGACACCTGGAAAGCCAAGCTGAGAGGAGCTTCAGTGACACCCAAGTGCAAGATTTGTGTACAGAGTATTTGTATGCGTGTCACAATTAGTCACAAAAACTGACACAGGTGAAAGTTTAAAAGGGAGAATGAGGGAGCCAAATGATAATCACTTGCATGGAAAACTGTTCTTGATCTGAACCTGATCATTTTCCACCTGAAGGTTCACAGCATCCTCAATTTTGCCCCTAGTTTGTATCAACATTATTATGGGTTTAACAGTGCACATTCAGTTTCTGGGTAAAAATATTGTCAAACCTACCATAATTCACTGCTCTGTGTTTGTAAAAACCCAGCTAGATACATGAAACACAGATAAAACAGAAAGAGTCTGTGATAACAGAGTGTACCGTAACCATAAAAGGAAGTGTGCAGGAGAAGGTTTCAACTATTACATAGGATCCAAACCTTTATTTACTTTTGGATTGAAATCTGGTTCTCCTGATGTCATTTACATAAAACTGAATTGCAGAACTGCTTCAGTTCAGTATGCTCTCATTCTACTGTGTACACGATGTACAGAGTAACACATATCAAAAAATTCATTTATTTATATTTGGTATTTATATTTGGTAACTTGGGTAACAGAAGAAATATTGAATTTAATTGATGAAAGGAGAAAATATAAAAATGCAGTAAGTGAAACAGGCAAAAAGGAATACAAACGTCTCAAAAATGAGATCGACAGGAAGTGCAAAATGGCTAAGCAGGGATGGCTAGAGGACAAATGTAAGGATGTAGAGGCCTATCTCACTAGGGGTAAGATAGATACCGCCTACAGGAAAATTAAAGAGACCTTTGGAGATAAGAGAACGACTTGTATGAATATCAAGAGCTCAGACGGAAACCCAGTGCTAAGCAAAGAAGGGAAAGCAGAAAGGTGGAAGGAGTATATAGAGGGTCTATACAAGGGCGATGTACTTGAGGACAATATTATGGAAATGGAAGAGGATGTAGATGAAGATGAAATGGGAGATACGATACTGCGTGAAGAGTTTGACAGAGCACTGAAAGACCTGAGTCGAAACAAGGCCCCCGGAGTAGACAATATTCCATTGGAACTACTGACGGCCGTGGGAGAGCCAGTCCTGACAAAACTCTACCATCTGGTGAGCAAGATGTATGAAACAGGCGAAATACCCTCAGACTTCAAGAAGAATATAATAATTCCAATCCCAAAGAAAGCAGGTGTTGACAGATGTGAAAATTACCGAACTATCAGCTTAATAAGTCACAGCTGCAAAATACTAACACGAATTCTTTACAGACGAATGGAAAAACTAGTAGAAGCCAACCTCGGGGAAGATCAGTTTGGATTCCGTAGAAACACTGGAACACGTGAGGCAATACTGACCTTACGACTTATCTTAGAAGAAAGATTAAGGAAAGGCAAACCTACGTTTCTAGCATTTGTAGACTTAGAGAAAGCTTTTGACAATGTTGACTGGAATACTCTCTTTCAAATTCTAAAGGTGGCAGGGGTAAAATACAGGGAGCGAAAGGCTATTTACAATTTGTACAGAAACCAGATGGCAGTTATAAGAGTCGAGGGACATGAAAGGGAAGCAGTGGTTGGGAAGGGAGTAAGACAGGGTTGTAGCCTCTCCCCGATGTTGTTCAATCTGTATATTGAGCAAGCAGTAAAGGAAACAAAAGAAAAATTCGGAGTAGGTATTAAAGTCCATGGAGAAGAAATAAAAACTTTGAGGTTCGCCGATGACATTGTAATTCTGTCAGAGACAGCAAAGGACTTGGAAGAGCAGTTGAATGGAATGGACAGTGTCTTGAAAGGAGGATATAAGATGAACATCAACAAAAGCAAAACAAGGATAATGGAATGTAGTCTAATTAAGTCGGGTGATGCTGAGGGAATTAGATTAGGAAATGAGGCACTTAAAGTAGTAAAGGAGTTTTGCTATTTGGGGAGCAAAATAACTGATGATGGTCGAAGTAGAGAGGATATAAAATGTAGACTGGCAATGGCAAGGAAAGCGTTTCTGAAGAAGAGAAATTTGTTAACATCCAGTATTGATTTAAGTGTCAGGAAGTCATTTCTGAAAGTATTCGTATGGAGTGTAGCCATGTATGGAAGTGAAACATGGACGATAAACAGTTTAGACAAGAAGAGAATAGAAGCTTTCGAAATGTGGTGCTACAGAAGGATGCTGAAGATTAGATGGGTAGATCATGTAACTAATGAGGAAGTATTGAATAGGATTGGGGAGAAGAGAAGTTTGTGGCACAACTTGACCAGAAGAAGGGATCGGTTGGTAGGGCATGTTCTGAGGCATCAAGGGATCACCAATTTAGTATTGGAGGGCAGCGTGGAGGGTAAAAATCGTAGAGGGAGACCACGAGATGAATACACTAAGCAGATTCAGAAGGATGTAGGTTGCAGTAGGTACTGGGAGATGAAAAAGCTTGCACAGGATAGAGTAGCATGGAGAGCTGCATCAAACCAGTCTCAGGACTGAAGACCACAACAACAACAACATATTTGTATTTCATCATTCATCCTGTAAATCATGATTAAGTACATAGTTTGTACAAAAAATGTAAAAGAAGTCAGGTTTGATATACTACATACAAGTTTGTGATTTAGAAAGCAACAGTCAATACATGTTGAATACTGGTAACACAATTAAAAAAAAATAACAATATGATTGAAAGAATAGTATGGTTAAGAATAATTATTTGTTCAATTACACTATATTTTCTTGGTGCTCCAAACAATTAGAAACAGAATAGCAGTGTTCAATCAAGTACTCTTTTAGTTTCACTTTAAATTCAGGTAAATTTTGTATGTGTTTCAGAAAGGATGGCATGTGGTTATATAACATAATGCTAGTACGATACACTCCTCCCCCACAAGTGTTTGCACTTGGTGAATTGACATGCAGGTTATGCTTCTGTCTAGTATCATGAGAGCGGTAATCAGAATTACGCTTGAACATATTTTCTTCTTTTAATGTGACTGCTTTATATTGGTCTACATGAGCCTCTGTATTTAGTATGTGTTATTATTCTAACAATCTTTTTTATAGCAAAGATGTTTTTATGTTACATACGGAGTTCCCCAAAAGATAATTCCATATGTCAATAGTGAAAGGACACTGCTGTGGTACACTGTGATCACTGATGCATGACTTGTATTTTGTGAGAGGATTCTTACAGCATATGTAAGTGTATTTAACCTTATATTTACATTATACATGTGTGTCTCCCATTTCAGGTTATCCTGCATATGTACACCTAAAATTTTTGTCACATTCCCAGATGAGACAGTTTTTCCATCAATGTTAAAAATTGGTGTTGCCTGGTGGCGTTTCAGTGAAGTGTGAAACCTGACTGACAACTTTTTCAGAATTTATTATTATCTTATTTGTACTCAACCATTGTTTTAAATCTTGTATTACATCTGGAGCTGGTTTTTGTAGGCTGTCTTCATCACATGACTTACACTATGTGATCAAAAGTATCCGGACACCTGGCTGAAAATATTTACAAGTTTGTGGCACCCTCCATCGGTAATGCAGGAATTCAATATGATATTGGCTCACCCTTAGCCTTGATGACAGCTGCCACCCTCGCATGGATACATTCAATCAGGTGCTGGAAGGTTTCTTGGGGAATGGCAGCCCATTCTTCAGAAAGCGCTTCACTGAGGAGAGGTATTGATGTCGGTCGGTGAGGCCTGTCACGAGGTCGGAGTTCCAAAACATCCCAGAAGTGTTCTATAGGATTCAGGTCAGGACTCTGTGCAGGCCAGTCCATTACAGGAATGTTATTGTTGTGTAACCACTCCGCCACATGCATTATGAACAGGTGCTCGATCGTGTTGAAAGATGCAATCACCATCCCCGAATTGCTCTTCAACAGTGGGAAGCAAGAAGATGCTTCAAACATCAATCTAGGCCTGTGCTGTGATAGCACCATGCAAAACAACAGGGGGTGCAAGTCCCCTTCATGAAAAACACGATCACACCATAACACCACCGCCTTCGAGTTTTACTGTTGGCGCTATACATGCTGACAGATGACTTTCACCGGGCATTCACCATACCCACACCCTGCCATCGGATTGCCACATTGTGTAGTGTGATTTCTCATTCCACACAACATTTTTCCACTGTTCAATCGTCCAATGTTTAGCTCCTTACACCAAGCGAGGCGCAGCTTGACATTTACCGGCATGATGTGTGGCTTATGAGCAGCTGCTCGACCATGAAATCCAAGTTTTCTCACCTCCCGCCTAAATGTCATAGTACTTGCAGTGGATCCTGATGCAGTTTGGAATTCCTGTGTGGTGGTCTGGATAGATATCGCATACTACACATTACGGCCCTCTTCAACTGTCAGCGGTCTCTGTCAGTCAACAGATGAAGTCAGCCTCTATGCTTTTGTGCTGTACGTGTCCCTTCATGTTTCCACTTCCCTATCACATCAGAAACAGTGGACCTAGGGATTCTTAGGAGTGTGGAAACTTCACGTTCAGACATATGACACAAGTGACATCCAATCACCTGACAACGTTCGAAGTCTGTGAGTTCTGTGGAGCGCCCAATTCTGCTCTTTCACGATGTCTAGTGACTACTGAGCTTGCTGATATGGAGTACCTGACAGTAGGTGATGGCACAATGCACCTAATATGAAAAACATATGTTTTTGGGGGTGTCCAGATACTTTTGATCACATAGTGTAATTAAGGATATTTGTGTCATCTGCAAAAAGTACTGTTGTCCCTTTGGTTAATCTTTCTGATAGATCATTAACATATAGAATGAAAAGAATGGGCCCAAGGCCCGACCCTTGAGGGATTCCCTACCTAATTTTTGTGCTTATTACTTACTGCAGTTAGAATTTCATTTAAGAAGGTAAAAATAGCAGCATGTGTTATCTGCCAGTTCAGAAACCCTGTTGTGGATCACTTATTACCATTACTTTATATAAGAAGGCTGTTAGTCTCCTAAGAAACAGTTTTTCAATAATCGTGCCAAACCCTGTCAACACTGATAGTTCGGGGCCTCATATTTCTCTCCTTTCTTGTACAGTGGTGTTACCTTTGCTGTTTCCAGATTTGTCAAGAATGTAACATTCATGAATGATGAGTTGAAAATATCTATTAATGGTTTTATGATAAATATTGCACTTGCTTTGATGATAACATCTGGTATTTCATCAGTGCTTCCTGAATATTTATTGGGTAATATTTTTATGATCATATTATGTGCTATAGGAGACAAAAATACAGTTCTTGAATAAATATTGACTCTGAATGTGGTGTATTGCTGTCTGTCTGTCTTTCAACTGTAATGTTTAGTAATCAGGTGATGTGCTATATTTAAAAAGTAACTGTTATTTTTTTTAGTCACTTCTGTGGGGTCAGTTATTTTATCTTTATTTTCACGAAGTACTATGTTGTCTAGTGATGTACTGCCGGTTACTTTTTTGATCATATTCCATGTTGTTTTAATCTTGTTCCTGGAATTTTCTCTATCTTTGTGTCATTTTCCATCTTCTTTGCTTTTGATATAACTTGTCTAAGAATTCGTTTATGTTGTTTAAAATAATTAATAAAAGCAGGATTTGTGGTCTGCTTTGAGTATTCATATAATTTTCTTTTAGTCTGGCATGATATTTTTATTTATGCTCTAATCCATTTATTTGGATTGTACATGGAATTTATTACCAACGTTTGTTTAGGAAAAGCTATTTAAAAAAAATGTATGTTGCCATAAATTTATCAGACACGTCATCTGTGTTGCTTGAGCTGTAAACATCATTCCAGTTTGTTTGCTCTTTTCAAGAGAGAGCAAAAGTAATTGACATGTTCATCATTGAACTTTCTGACATTAGCTGTAGTTTTTTGGAGTTTTATGTCTCCTGGAGCTATTGTTAGTATTTGGGCATGGTGAACACTAAAAACAAGCTTTTACAGTTTGTATGTTGCAAGTATATTTATTTGTGTTTACAAAAACCTGATCAATGGTTGTTGCAGAAGTACTTGTTACATGAGTTGGGACAGTTATAGCTCAGTATTGAAGTCTCCACATACGAAAATATTTTTCTTGATGATGTTAAAATTCTCTAACAACTCTTCCATATTATTATGAAAAACTTTTTTATCGCCATCTCGTGACCTATATACACAGATGGTAATTGTATTTTGATTTGGGAATTCTTCTATTGACAGTTCTATGTCTCTTTACTGTAGCATTCTCGAGAAGGTTATAAATAAATCTAAAAGTATGTGCATAAACTCAGAAATTGAAAGCTCAGAAAATAAAATTAAAACTATATGGAATGTAATAAAGAGGTAAACTGGCAGGAAAACAGGGAACATGTCTCAGGTAGAGATTAAAACAAGGGACAGTATCATAAAGAAATCTGAGTTGGTTGCAGAAATATTTAATAACCACTTTTTGAGAGCAGCAGAGAAGACAGGGTGTAATGGTTCTACGGAAGAATCATTGTCCCTCCTACAGAAAGCTATTAGCAACAGAATCTCACAGTTATCTTTACCTCCAGTTACTGTAAGTGAAGTCATACGAGTAATTAGATCATTAAGAAATAAAAATTCTGCTGGGTTGGACAGTATTTCTAGTAAAATACTGAAACACTGTTATAAATTTTTTAGGCCCGTCTTATGCAACATATACAATACATCCCTACAAGAAGGGATCGTGCCTGGTCCCTGACAGACTAAAATAGGCTGTAGTGATGCCTCTCTTTAAAAAAGTTTGGTTTTCGTGCTTGTCTTTGTACTGAACAGGCAATACTGTCTTTCAGCAACCAAGTTTTGGAAGCCATTAACAAAAAAATGTCTCCAGTGGGCATTTTTTGTGATCTTGCGAAAGCCTTTGACTGTGTAAAACCACCAAATTCTTTTGAAAAAGGCAGAATACTATGATTTAGGTGGTACTGTTGGCTTGTGGCTACAATCATATCTAAAGGATCGGAAGCAGACTGTAATGCTAAATGGCTCTTCTGGACAACCTGCCTCGTCTGAGTGGGGCATGACAACACGTGGTGTGCCTCAAGGCTCCGTTTTCGGCCCACTGCTATTCCTCATCTTCATTAATGATGTTCCTCTGTGTTCTGAGACAAACAGCAAATTTACCCTGTTCGCTGATGATACCACAATTCTAATTGATGATTTGATAGATCACAATCTTGAACAAACTACAAATACTGTTTTTAATGACATCTTAAATTGGTTCTCCTCAAATGGTCTCAAACTCAATGCAAATTAAACTCATTATATGAGGTTCCATACATCACAAAGTAATCTCGATGAAATTAATATTAAATGTAGAGATTGACCAATATAGAAAGTTGAAGATACAAAGTTCCTGGGTGCTTAAATAGACAGCAAATGTAATTGGTCAGTTCACATTCTTCATATATGTAAAAAACTTAGCTCGGCAACATTTGCATTACGGGTAATTTCTTCAGTGGCTGAAGTTTATGCCATTAAGGTTGCCTACTGTGGCTACTTCCACTCATTGATGTCATATGCTATCATATTCTGGGGGGAACAAACCACTTGCAAAAAAAGTTTTCACTGTCCAAAAAAAGCAATCAGAATAATGTGTGGGGTCCATCAAAGACACTCTTGCAGCACTTTTTTCGAAAGGTAGGTATCCTAACAACTGCCTCACACCTATATTTTCTTCTGTGCTGACCTTTGCGTGCAAAAATTATTCTGTCTACCAGGACAACAGTAAATTCCATGGCTATAACACTAGAAACAAAAACAATCTGCATGTCGAAATAAAACGTCTCACTCTGGTACAAAGAGGAGTTTACTCCTCCAGCATTAAGCTGTTCAATGCTCTCCCACTACATCTCAAATGTGTTCATACAGAACTGCAAAAATTTAAACAAGTTGTCAAAGATTACCTGACAGAGAAATCTTTTTATACTGTGGATAAATATTTGAAAGAAAATGTATACCATCACTAAACTTATTGTGTCTAGAACTAGTTCAGTTGATTTTATTGAGCATTTGAGCATTATCACACTTTTTGTAACAACAGATTGGCAGTATCTGTATTTACTCTTGTGGGTCTAATATCGGATTTAACTTTGTGCTCTTATTTATAACCTTTATTTGAAACTCCTTTTTCTGTTAAATGGTTGTTATGTTATCTAGCTGACATGTATCTATTACTGTATTTATAGTATGTCTTACCGAAACTATGTAGAATTTGGCATTGAATTGCCCTTGTATTTATTGTTAAGTTTAAATTGAAACCTGTACAATTTGACATGTTCCATATCCTTGTGATTGACTCACTATCTATGGAACATGAAATAAATAAATAAATTTCTCTGGATAAGGTATCAAATTTGGTTATATTATTGAACTCTATTTTTTGCTCAGACATATATGCAGCTACCACTATGTCTGAGTATTTTTCTACAAAATTTGCCTTGTAATTTGAACTGAGGTCAGTTCTAACATGTCTCTGTTCAACCAGTGCTCAGTGAAACATAAAACAGAAATATCTTCCAAATCACTTAACAAGATTTCTATTTCATTCAGGTTGTTGAAAAGAGACTGAACACTCAGATGGAGCAATTTATACGGCATATTATTATCTATCCTGGTTGATGCACACCGAAAATGAAATGAAATAAACCTTCATTAGCCACTGCCCTCACCCATCCAGCCCCTTCCCTGTTCCCATTCCAGTGCTACACAGCCATCATTCCACCATCACACTCAGTCTTTAACTTCCCTCCTTTTCCACTACTTCCCTCCTCCCCTCCCCTTCCCACCTCTCCCCTGCCCTCCGCCTAATCTGCAGCACTTCACTTCACTATCTGCCAACCCCAACATACTATCCCTCCCCCTCCCCGCCTCAGCCTCCTCCTTACCCCCACCCAGTTTCCACTCCCACCATGCACTGGTGCTGCTGCTCGCAGTGTGATTTCTGTTGCCTGAAGACTGCAGTCGTGTGTGTGAGTTGCATTTCCGCGCATGCGCACGCGCGCGTGTGTGTGTGGGTTTTTTTTTTTGTTCCTATCTACGACTCAGCTTCTCCACCATACGGTGGGTAGCAACTTTCCTTTCCATGACACTGTTACATTCCATCCTGGATTTTCCATTGTTTAAAAATGAAATATACAGTGTTTTTGTAATAATGATACAAACTTTCACAGATGATGTAGGAGGGCAAATATATCAATTTGAAACAGGTAACCTGAGTCTTTCAGCAACTTAAAGTCATAACTGAAAGTAGATATATTTCAGTTTTACCATTGCTCTGCTGAAAATTTTAAAAATTCAAGGAGATATATTTTTTGAACTATTTTATTTATATACAACAATTGTTCAAAATGGCATCCTCCAATTTCCAAGCAGTCATGACATCTTTGCACAAAGTGCTTTTATACCCTACCACACAGACGAGTTTTCAAACAATGTCAAAAGCAGAAAAAAGTTTTTTGTCACTAGGTAATGTTAAGTTTTGACATGCATCTTGTACGCTTTTAATATGGCTGAGAAAGGTGAAAGTATAAGTGTAAAAGCTAGTTATCAAACAGAACTTTTTTCTCCTAATATACCTTTCAGGAAATGTATGCTGCATGTGTTAACATCAAAGTGTGCAAACAGAGCTGGGCCTCTATCACATTGGAGCCAGATAACATGCACACAGATGAAGTGAGATAATTTCTAATAACATAGAGAGTATGTTGCTAAAAACATAGTGTCACTGGTACAGTAAGCAGGGAGGAATCCATGAGATGTGCCACTCTCTGATTGTATATCCTGGAACAATGTGTGCTCACGAAGAAAGTTTACAGTTTGGTCTAAAGGTGGACCACACTTCTTCAAACTACATTCTAGCTAATATCAGCATTCCAGCTGTAACAACTGTTGATAAATTACCATACACAATGTGGCAAATTTAAAGTTCAGATTATATATCAAAGTCTGTTTGTGTGCCTATTGACTTCAACGGTAGTTCAGAATATGATAATTCAAACGTTCAGTCATATGCAAGTGCAACTTAATTCAAGGCCTAACTTCTGCTTAGGCTAAATACTGCATAAGTCCATGAAATATCATAGATCTTAACACTCCTAACTTCGCTATATTTGCTAAGTCCTGTCAGTAGCAGTTTTGTAGCAACTGCTTTCAGAAAGTTAAGTCTTTTGGAATAGTTCCTTGAAAAAGTTTGTAACAAGCAGGAAATAACTGACAGAAAGGGTTTTGAATCAGGCAAACCTTGGAAAGAACACGTCTGCAATAATGTAGGCCGATAGAAGGACATCTGATGGAATGATAGTTGTATATTAGCTGTGATAGATCATACGTGGATAGGATTATGTTAGTAGTGGGTATCATACATTTGTGCAATACCTTTCTTGTTGCTTTGGTCATCATAAGATGTAATGCCTCCCCCCCCCCCTCCTCTCCACCCCCCTCCCCCCTCCTCTCCACAACACCAGCTTCTCTCTAGTTATTAACACGTAGATGAGAACTGTCGTTGCAACACATCCTTTGATTCTTCAATCTCTGCAAGCCACTGTCCCACAATAACCTCCACCCCTACCCCAACCCGTAACTTCACTCATCCTACAGTCAAATGCTATTCTCTGCAGTTTCCCTGTTCCTCTGTTTATTTCCCTTTCCAATCCACTCCACAACACCGTGCACAACTCCCCCTGCCTGCAGCCAGCTTAAGCTCACCAGTGTCATATTTCTATGCCCTGTACCTGCTGCATCTCCCTCCCAGCCATTAGCCACCCTTCCCTCCCTGCACCCCCCCTGCTTACTTTGCTCAACACAGACTCTCAACCCAGTCAAGTTGCTGTATCATCGCAATGTAGTCGGCTGCATAGTTTTGAGTTTCTTATACTGAAAGAAAATATAAAAGCTGCAGTCTTATACAGTTCTCCATTTACACTTTTAATAATATTTAATAATAATATTCCATCTGTTGTTCATTCTTGCTGCAGCTTGTAATGTTATATCATATGTAGGTGAACTAATCAGCTGCCTATATTTGGTACAAGGTAAGGTAAATTTGTGTGCGATGCTGTGCAGCCCCAGGGCTGAGAGCGCATTGTGGCCAGGTGGGCCATCATGGCCGCTCTAAGAGGGCAAGATGCGTCAGCAAAGGGCCGGATGTGAGTAAATCTCAGTATGGGGAATTTTGGCAATAGATGGTCACTTTGAAGGGCACACAATGCTCCAAGAAATGGTGGAGTGTCAGAAAATCTTGTAGAAGGCTAAGTTACAACTCTATGAACTTTGACAATAAATCACATTTACACATGAAAGCGAATCTGAATACATCTGCGACCTCAGAAAAATGACACTTATATTGAAATGGTGTCTGTTCTTTCGGACATGTCTGAAAGAACAGACAACATTGGTGACATACACATGTCTAGAACGAAATTAGAATTATATTAATACCTTCAGCTGCTGACGGGCGTTGATATATGTCAACAGAGACAGGTGAAAATGTGTGCCCGACTGGGATTTGAACCCGGGATCTCCTGCTTACATGGCAGATGCTCTATCCATCTGAGCCACCGAGGGCACGGAGGATAGTGCAACTGCAGGGACTATCTCGCGCATGCCTCCCGCGAGACCCACATTCTCACCTTGTATGTCCACACACTACATTCGTAGTGTCCCACCCCAACACACTCATTACTCGTGGAAGACATTCTTACCAAATCCTGTAAGAGTTCGGAGAATATGTGTGCATCTGCACAGAAGGAGGTCATGGCTGGTATACCAGAACTATACACTTATATGGATATGGTGTCTGTTCTTTCTGACATGTCTTCTAATTCAGAAAAATGAGGCACATCCAATGACACAACAGATTCCAGTATCTTTAAAACTACAGAAGTTAATATTTCACAGCGAATAAACTTTTCACAGTGAACCTCTGAATTAACAACTTATAAATCCTTCACACGATTTCAACAAATGATATATCAGATGATAGCATTGCACAATAGCTATCATCCCAGAAAGCCACACATGTGTGTCTATTTTATTTACTGACTTATGACATCTTTTATATCTTTTTTTATTACACAAATGTTTGTCAGAACATCATATATTCCACAGTTACACAGTTTATGAATGCCTCATGTATTGTCAAAGTTGTGCAGTTATTTAATGAGCAGATTACTATTCTGCCAGTAAGTCAGTTAGAACTATTAAAAAATCTGTGGTAATTTAAAAGTGGTCAATCACACATATTTGCGAATCCATCACTGAAAAGAGGACAAGACACTACTGTCAAGAAGGCATAAATAATTGTTTAAACAGTGTTTAACAACAATTTGTTGTCATTTATTATGAACACACTTGCACATGAATACTGGCTTATTTATTTATCAACCAACTATTACTTATATTTACCGTGAATGGTCTGAGTGTGACCGAATGTCTATAACATTCCTTTATTTAAATATTGTTGTAATACGTTAGTTTAGTCTGAGACATGGACAAGTTGAATCAAATTATCTCTGTAGAATGTAAGAATGATGTATTTATGGTGGGGACAGCCTTCAGCCAAAGGAAAAGCGGACAGTAGCAGAACACTATGGGAGTCAATTGGAGACTGGGACTTTTCAAGTGAAGGGCCCAAAGGAGCTCCTCCACTTGTATTACAGAATCAAGGATAGATAGAGTATGAGCTACTATTCTTTGTGTCACATGTGTCAATCTGTAAATCATAATGTTGGACCACGAACTGTTTCGAGCTGGTGAATTTATCATATACTGTGATTACAAAATTGACTTAGTTTTCGCATATCTTTGATGACTATTTAGTTAGGGGATTTTGCTACAATTCTTGTTTAGTCTCAATGTCACTTTACTGCATTTGATAAGGGTATTTTCTGTCTGTATTTTAACTGAATATCATAGGACCCTTCCAATTTATTTGAGATGTCCTCACCTGAATAAACATTATTCAACATAATTTTCTGTTATCTACATCAATTACAGACTTTAGAATTGAACCTTTATTATTAAATTATTCACTTAACTTTTAACTCACAGAT
This sequence comes from Schistocerca americana, assembly GCF_021461395.2. Lineage (NCBI taxonomy): Eukaryota > Metazoa > Arthropoda > Insecta > Orthoptera > Acrididae > Schistocerca > Schistocerca americana. The sequence goes on from NC_060122.1 coordinate 650,755,396, forward strand.
CTAGCCAATTCATAGACTATCTAAATGCAGGATCACAGCTACAGGTTATTATTTGCAGTGAATTATATGTGGTGCATGAAAGCAGATATGCACGGATCGACCCTATGACTACATCGAGCTATTTTTAAACAGACCCATGTATAGCCTAAGTACCTAAAATACGATTAACCACAGGTAAAGACGCAACTGGTTTGCTTGTATGGCATGCTGTTTTGGAGAGAAACTAAACTTAGCATTAAATGTTCGGTATCGACGTGAACTCTTTCATGTCTACATTCATGTTCCAATGAATGACAACCAATTCTACATTACTTAGGCCCTTTGCATCTTACTCTTGACTGGATACTCACCAAGTACATTTGCATTTTTGTTGCTTGTTTACTCGGGCATCTCTCGTAGTCTCAATAAGATATGTGCCTTTCGCCTTTTTTTAAAAAATTGAAGAAGAATAGATTATTCATCACTGGACAGGGTCTATTCTGCCATTCATTTATTTTACTAAGTTAAGAAGTTTTCTCATGTGATCTAATCACTGGAAATGTTTGTGTTTGGTGTTGTATATTCCATACAATTTCCATAAGTAGTTCAGAAAATAAAGATCAACCCCGACAGGCTCTGGGTTATCTGGACAAGGATAATGTGAATGGGGTGTGTATGCTCCAACTGTTAACTGATAACTGTTTAATTTTGACAGCAATCCAATCCTATAGGACAAAACACACCTTGAGGTTGAAGATTTTGTACAGTTCTGCCCCAACTTCATTATGTAAGTGGTTAAGCTGTGATTCTTGCACTCCAAGACAAATGAAATTTCATTTTCAAACACAGTGGTAGTCACTGAAGCATGCTCAGAGCTTAAGGTAGTACATAATTGGTGCTGGCCAATTCCTATTTCAGGAAATTTGCAGAAGGAATGTCTAATGTAACATGTTTTTAATTATATGACATAATATGGTCAATAAATGTAAGAATTAATAATTATGGGGAATGCACATGAAAGAAGATGACTGCTTTGATGAGACAAGAACAGAATATAAATAAAACTAAAAAACTAATAGAAAGTTGGTGAAGCAATGCAGCTTTGGAAGGGGAATACTCACAGTAAGCATTGTGAATTAGCTGCAAAAATACATAATACAGTATAGTTTAGTCCTTTTGTATGCTCAGTCGATCACATTTGTAGCAACTTTTTACAATGAGGAACATGTTGATAGGTTTACGAATAAGATATATCCCCCCAAAGAACATATGACTACATGCTGCCCACCGATGTAACTGGGTTCAAAAAAATGTTAATTTACAACCTAATTTGACAAATGTAACCCAAACATTGCAGACGCTGCCTATTTAGAAATTTATCTATGGAGCAAATGATGATATCAAGCAGAAATGATTTTAATTTGCTTCTTAGACTAGCATTATATACCTTTATTTGTAAGAGTGAGTCTTTTTTTGCAAGAATAAGAGTGTTGTAAATAGGGAAATCTTTATAATTTATTCCTTATACTAGACACCTTATTTTTCAATTATTGCTTATTTATGTCAGAACTACCCACACTTTTCAAACAATGGAAACTCCAGATAGGAATATCAACGATATAGGAAAGGGGAGATTGCTACTTACAGTAAAGAAGAAACATTAAGTTGCAGACAGGCACAATTAAAAGACACTTACATAAAGCTTTCGGCATTTCAGCCTGAGGTGCTGGAGTTGGTAGTCATCTGTGCATGAAATGTGCTTGATTGTGTGTATGAATTTTGTGTGTCTCCCTTTTATTGATGAAGGCTGTGCCGAAAGCTTTATGTAAGTGTCTTTTAATTGTGCCTGTCTGCAACTTAAATTGTCTTCTTAATGGTAAGTAGCAATCTGTCCTTCCCTACATTGTTGATATTCCTACACACACTTCCTCTTTAACAAGTTCTCAATGAGAAAATCAATGGTTCATGAAATTCAAAATTCTGTGATTTGCTTAAAGATCATACACCAATGATTTGACTTTTACATCTTATTTGTGAATAAGGTATTGGTTTGAGTAACTTTTCACAATGTATATTCATACTGTATGCATCAAACAGAGGGGCAGCAGCCTTTTCAGTAGTTGCAAGGGCAACAGTCTGGATGATTGACTGATCTGGCCTTGTAACAATAACCAAAACAGCCTGGCTGCGCTGGTACTGCGAACGGCTGAAAGCAAGGGGAAACTATGGCCGTAATTTTTCCCAAGGGCATGCAGCTTTACTGTATGATTAAATGATGATGGCGTCCTCTTGGGTAAAATATTCCGGAGGTAAAATAGTCCCCCATTCAGATCTCCGGGCGGGGACTACTCAAGAGGATGTCGTTATCAGGAGAAAGAAAACTGGCGTTCTACGGATCGGAGCGTGGAATGTCAGATCCCTTAATCGGGCAGGTAGGTTAGAAAATTTAAAAAGGGAAATGGATAGGTTCAAGTTAGATATAGTGGGAATTAGTGAAGTTCGGTGGCAGGAGGAACAAGACTTCTGGTCAGGTGACTGCACGGTTATAAACACAAAATCAAATAGGGGTGATGCAGGAGTAGGTTTAATAGTGAATAAAAAAATAGTAGTGCGAGTAAGCTACTACCAACAGCATAGTGAACGCATTATTGTGGCCAAGATAGACACAAAGCCCATGCCTATTACAGTAGTACAAGTTTATATGCCAACTAGCTCTGTGGATGACGAAGAAATTGATGAAATGTATGATGAGATAAAAGAATTCAGGTAGTGAAGGGAGACGAAAATTTAATAGTCATGGGTGACTGGAATTCGAGAGTAGGAAAAGGGAGAGAAGGAAACATAGTAGGTGAATATGGATTGGGGGAGAAAAATGAAAGAGGAAGCCGCCTGGTAGAATTTTGCACAGAGCACAACTTAATCATAGCTAACACTTGGTTCAAGAATCATAAAAGAAGGTTGTACGCATGGAAGAATCTTGGAGATACTAGGTGTCAGATAGATTATGTAATGGTAAGACACAGATTTAGGAACCAGGTTTTAAATTGTAAGACATTCCCAGGGGCAGGTCTGGACTCTGACCACTATCCATTGGTTGTGAACTGTAGATTAAAACTGCAGAAACTGCAAAAAAGTGGGAATTTAAGGAGATGGGACCTGGATAAACTGACTAAACCAGAGATTGTACAGAGTTTCAGGGAGAGCATAAGGGAACAATTGACAGGAATGGGGGAAAGAAATACAGTAGAAGAAGAATGGGTAGCTTTGAGGGATGAAGTAGTGAAGGCAGCAGAGGATCAAGTAGGTAAAAAGACGAGGGCTAGTAGAAATCCTTGGGTAACAGAAGAAATATTGAATTTAATTGATGAAAGGATAAAATACAAAAATGCAGTAAATGAAGCAGGCAAAAAGGAATACAAACGTCTCAAAAATGAGATCGACAGGAAGTGCAAAATGGCTAAGCAGGGATGGCTAGAGGACAAATGTAAGGATCTAGAGGCTTATCTCACTAGGAGTAAGATAGATACTGCCTACAGGAAAATTAATGAGACCTTTGGAGAAAAGAGAACCACTTGTATGAACATCAAGAGCTCAGATGGAAACACAGTTCTAAGCAAAGAAGGGAAAGCAGAAAGGTGGAAGGAGTATATAGACGGTCTATACAAGGGCGATATACTTGAGGACAATATTATGGAAATGGAAGAGGATGTAGATGAAGATGAAATGGGAGATATGATACTGCATGAAGAGTTTGACAGAGCACTGAAAGACCTGAGTTGAAACGAGGCCCCCGGAGTAGACAACATTCCATTGGAACTTCTGACGGCCTTGGGAGAGCCAGTCCTGACAAAACTCTACCGTCTGGTGAGCAAGATGTACGAGACAGGCGACATACCCTCAGACTTCAAGAAGAATATAATAATTCCAATCCCAAAGAAAGCAGGTATTGACAGATGTGAAAATTACTGAACTATCAGTTTAATAAGTCACAGCTGCAAAATACTAATGCGAATTCTTTACAGACGAATGGAAAAACTAGTAGACGCCGACCTCGGGGAAGATCAGTTTGGGTTCCGTAGAAATGTTGGAACACATGAGGCAATACTGACCCTACCACTTATCTTAGAAGCTAGATTAAGGAAGGGCAAACCTACGTTTCTAGCATTTGTAGACTTAGAGAAAGCTTTTGACAATGTTGACTGGAATACTCTCTTTCAAATTCTGAAGGTGGCAGGGGTAAAATACAGGGAGCGAAGGACTATTTACAATTTGTTCAGAAACCAGATGGCAGTTATAAGAGTCGAGGGACATGAAAGGGAAGCAGTGGTTGGGATGGGAGAGAGACAGGGTTGTAGTCTCTCCCCGATGTTATTCAATCTGTATATTGAGCAAGCAGTGAAGGAAACAAAAGTAAAATTCGGAGCAGGTATTAAAAGCCATGGAGAAGAAATAAAAATTTTGAGGTTCTCCGATGACATTGTAATTCTGTCAGAGACAGTAAAGGACTTGGAAGAGCAGTTGAACGGAATGGATAGTGTCTTGAAAGGAGGATATAAGATAAACATCAACAAAAGCAAAACGAGGATAATGGAATGTAGTCGAATTAAGTCGGGTGATGCTGAGGGAATTAGATCAGGAAATAAGACACTTAAAGTAGTAAAGGAGTTTTGCTATTTGGGGAGCAAAATAACTGATGATGGTCGAAGTAGAGAGGATATAAAATGTAGACTGGCAATGGCAAGGAAAGCGTTTCTGAAGAAGAGAAATTTGTTAAAATCGAGTATAGATTTAAGTGTCGGGAAGTCATTTCTGAAAGTATTTGTATGGAGTGTAGCCATGTATGGAAGTGAAACATGGACGATAAATAGTTTGGACAAGAAGAGAATAGAAACTTTCGAAATGTGGTGCTACAGAAGAATGCTGAAGATTAGATGGGTAGATCACATAACTAATGAAGAAGTATTGAATAGGATTGGTGAGAAGAGAAGTTTGTGGTACAAGTTGACCAGAAGAAGGGATCGGTTGGTAGGACATGTTCTGAGGCATCAAGGGATCACCAATTTTGTATTAGAGGGCAGCATGGAGGATAAAAATCGCAGAGGGAGACCAAGAGATGAATACACTAAGCAGATTCAGAAGGATGTAGGGTGCAGTAGGTACTGGGAGATGAAGCAGCTTGCACAGGATAGAGTAGCATGGAGAGCTGCATCAAACCAGTCTCAGGACTGAAGACCACAACAACATCATCAAACGGTTGAATAAAATTCATTGAACCGTAACAGTATGCAAGTTTTAAAAAGTTAAGTTGCATCTGATACCCAAACTAAAAATAAATTAACAGTTCACAGTATAGTGGGAAAAAAGGAAAGTGTAATCAACTAGGTTAAATAAAACTTAAGACATATGAGTACAGTTTTTGTTGTCACACGCCTTTGAAGGAAAAGTAATATTGACAATATGCAGAAGTGTTAAGTAACTTAACCAGCCCTCAAGTAGACTAAAGCCCTAAGACTAAATAGTTATCTTGGGACCAATATTTTGTTACCAGTTTACAAACATCAGCATCTTACTAAAATAGTCCTTACACTTCTAAAAATGAATATTGGATTGGATAGCATATAATGTATTTACTGATTCATTAATGTGAAATGTATCAGATTATTTCACTGCTTACTATAAAACTCAAATGCTACATGTATGTTATTTTATTAATGGCTACTTTCCTTTTTTACAATTGTTTCATGCCACCTTAATAGAAATATGGAATTTAAAACAGCAATATCACAGTTACCATTCATCTGAAAGTTGCTATGCCTATGCGTTCTGCACCATAAAAAAATCAAATCTAGAGCCTGCACAGGATACAGTGGCCGATGCACAGTGACCAATTTTCATCCAAAGCACTGGGCAAGTTTGTTCATTTATTCAGAAGGGGAGACCGACATTGCTCGACAGCTTTGAGCCAGTTTGATATGCACTGCAATGACAGAATCGAAGCACACGTCCTGCAGTCTTGTTCAAATGATTTTATAGAAATTATTTCGTAATTTTTGCATTACTTATGGCTTTCTATGTCAGCTTCATGATGACATGCCCGTCATTTTGTTAATAGTCACAGTTATTGTGATACTGAATTTTAGTAAGACAGTGCGCAAAATTAGAGAAACTTTGCAGTGAAAAATAGGGATCATTAAGATTTTGCGTTTGGTGCACATTATGTAACACGTTGCTGCATATGAAATTAGGCTAATATATTGAATTTTTCTTTAAACGTAGGTGGAGGTCTCTAACTGGTACCAATCTCGAGAAAATTGATCTGATGTAGCAAACTCTTTTGTAATATCACACACCAGTGATAAGGCCAGAATTCCTAATATTTCATAAACGGTTTGAGATATCGAAATGAGATTTTAGCAAATAATAGCATGAAATGAGGAGAGTATCTTGCCATATGGTTGCTATACAAAACTTCATTATCTAGTGTGTTATTCCACTAACTGCAGACTTTTTCAATTAAAGAATGTTAAGGGCCATCGACAGCTAATTAAACGAAAAATGCTGTGGGTTTTGGAACAGCATAACTGATGACAGTATAGGTTTATTTTTTTACTAGAAAGTGCTTTTTTGTAAGCAATGACCTTACTTTTCCTCAGTTCCTCACTTTATAAAATTAATAAACTATTGCTTCAGAATTCTCTCACACTTGCACCTGCACAACATTTTAGTGGGGTGACTCTGTGCAAATTGTGCTGTGTTTTGGCAACAGAAGCAAATTTTAATATGGCAACAAGAGGAATGTAGATTTTACTCAAAATTCACCACTCATGACGTTTCTCTGAAAGTTACTAATGGTTAACGAGCTGCTTTCATTATTCCAGCAGAATTCTTTCTAGATACTAACCAAAGCAGAGGTGACAGTAGAGTTTTGAATGGTCACCAAGCAAGTGTGGGCATGGAGGGGCTCCGCTTAATATGTATTTACAAAAAATGTGAGCACAGGCTTGAGTTTAGAATGGCATTTCCCCTCTAGCACTCGACATTTCCCCTACAACACCTGCCCGCAACCCTCACCACTAACGCTCTCTCAATATGTACCCTGCTGACTACACATCCTACCAGCCACGGTATTCTGCCCACAGTCTACCTGCAGAACTCATTTATCATGAAAAGTCCAGATTACTTGGCAGTAATGCTTATATATTTTTTATATTTGTGCCTAGCAGAGATGCACAGCGTTGGATATTCTGTGTTGTGATGAAAACTGATTCCCATTCAACCACAAAAAACTTCTTTATGCTCCACTCCACATCAAACATTCATGACGTGTGAAATGAACTGGGGTTCAAACCTGGTTCACTGTCTTTCATGTGAAGTGCTCATCCAGGCTGAGCCTTCTGAAAACATCCCTTAAGTCTGTGTGTCAACCTGTTACTGATTTTCTCCTCCTCTTCTAATGACCCATACAGTTTCACCTGAAAAATCTGTCAAACTGTCAACTGTCTGATAAATACTGTTTCTTTATTAGCTTATTGCTACTATTAGTTAACTATAAAAAATGTTAATATAAAAGTAATGTTTTGTCTGTGGTGAAACCAGTATATTTGTCATTCAGAAACTTTAAGAAATATTTTAAGTATTTAATTGATTTGGATTTCCATTTACACTCTTTTTGTTTTATATGTCTTTCCTTTGGGCATACAAACAAATTAATGTTTTCGTGAAAAATGAAAGACTCGTTGCAGTGATTTAAAAAATGATCTTTTTGGTTGTGAATTTTTTGTTTTTTTACTTTTATCAGAAGTACCCTCTGAAAGTAATTTTCCAGAGGGTGACCTGCCTTTTCCTAATAGATCTGTGGAACCCTTTACATCAGGTTCAGTTATGAAAGAATTGTCCTCAGTCCCATCAGTTATGTCTGATGTGGAGCTGTTGGTGTTTCCAATGTCTATAATTTGATCTCTTGTACTTTTATCATCATATAGAGTAAAAGACTTTTTGTCAGCTTTTGAATCTTGTTGTTCGGTCAGTGTCATATCAGACTGTCCTGCTACAGGCAGAATATTTGAATCAATCAGGTCTTCAATTATTAGTCCCACAGAGCTCCAGTATACCTTCTTATTGGAAAATGTATTACTTGAGTTTTTGTTTTGATATTCATCAGCAGCTGTATTGACATATGACGTACTGATGCTGTTACTAACAGCAGTATTATTACAACTAGTTGCATTATTCAAATGTTGTTGAATGTCATTAACTTGATGAAATGTCTGCAAAACTGGTCTTCTCCCAGATACAGTTTCCTTCTTATCATTCAAACTGTCACTTGAACTGCTCATTACTTGGTACCTATGTTCCAATACACTAGTTTCAGTTTCCTCATTTTTATCCACAATGTTTTCTTGGATCTGTTGTCTGCTTTGATCTCCAAGTGTATCCTCTAATATACAGTCTGGTACTGCATTTACCTCATGAATACTTTTGTAATGTGTAGATTTGCAGCCAGAAGAGAGATTATGCTCAAGCAGCATCTGGATGTTATTCTCATCTTCTGGCTGAATGAAATTTTGAAAGTGATACTCTGCAGTATTTCCAGAGAGTGAAGAATATTTCTTGGAACTGCCTCTAGTCACATATGTTCTTTCATCCATAACATGTTCTAAATTTATAAATTGTGATGGTGAACCTGCTACTGGGTGCAAGTGAAGCTGATCATTAGTCACAAGTATTTTATTATTAGGACTATTACCTTTTGATGCCGAATCCACTGAGTTGTTGTTATATGATTTTTCTTTCATTCTGTACAGCTCACAAACACTCTCAGAATCTGTTACCTCACTGAGAGGCTCCTTTTGTTCATCTGCCACTGGCTTTTCTTGCATTTTGTTGTAGGTGTAATCTCTTTCATTTTTATGTGACATCCAGGCTAAATGTTCAGAAGAGCTATCTGCACAGATAACTGAATAAGTAGGGTATAAATTAGCTCCTAAGGGCTTTTCCTCCCACTTTCCACATGTTTCTGGGTGGTAATGCTGTGACACCTTTTTAACAATCTGGCTTGAGGTTTGTTCATCACAGTGAATGCCATTGCCTTTTGACTTGCATGTTTGCAAGTTCTGATTAGCATTATCAGACAAACTGCTAGAGGTACCTCTATTTTCACTTTTATTTTTGGAGTACACACACAGATGATCAGAGCTGCTTTTCTTTAGTACATGCATATCATGTTCGACATACTGAGCTTCTTCTTCTTCATCATCATCATGTAACTTACTGAATTCACCATTCTTTGTGCTTAAGAGGTTTACGTCACCATATTCACTTTCATACCGTGCTATTAAGTACGAATTATAATCATTTCTGTAAGTTGCAGTGTCTATATTTAGCTCATTTAGCTGTTCACTTTGGTGGCCTTTGGTTATTCCTTCACTGTGGACATTGAAAGTAAATGAAAATGGACCACTGTTCTGTCCTCCACCTGCATCATTGTAAGTGTTGAGGAGATGACTTTCTTCAGAAACTTCATGCATTTTGCTTGCCATTCCAAAATGTTTCACACCCCATTTGGTATTTTTAGATTTTTTACTTACTGTAATTTCACGTCCTGTCTGATGATCATTATCATATAAGCTTACTTTGTATGGATCTATTACTCTATTATTTTCCCTAGTAATTTCCAGTGGTGCAGTATTAGTATTCGTAAAGCGGCCAGTAAGCTGCAAAGCATGAATTAACTTCACAATTTCAGCCCTAAAAGGGTTAACATTGTCCCCTATGTTAACTTCCTGTATAGGTTGTACCTTTCTTCTTTGAGAGATATAGTCATCCACAAGAGGCTTCTGCATCTGTATTATAGTCATCAGCTTTCCCCATGATATCCCTGTAAACATACAAGAAATGCAGCAGGTAATAATACATAAAATAACACAAAATAACAGATAGTACTTAGTATTAAATAAAGACTGAAAAATACATAACTGTTGGGCAGCAGCAACAGCAGCATCATGCACACACATAAACAAGAGCTGACACTAATGATAATCTTTGTAAACAGAAGATGCTTCGCTCAGTAAGGAGAGGAAAGAAGAAAAAAAGGAGACTGCATAGGATTAAGTAAGGACGTCATAATGATCCCCAGTTGAAAAAAGACAGAGCAGGGCAGGGTGAGGGAGAAACCAGCAATGAAATTCCAGAAACAGACAAGTTTTTTTGCAGATTTGAATGAACTGAAAAGTAGAGGCACTCAATGGTCAACAGGTACATAAAAATTTAGCAATTGATTACAATCTTGTTTATGTGTCTGTCTACTGCTCAATGCTTCAACTCTGGGATGAGTGGCTCTTTTTCCATTATTTAATCCTGGGTGAATTGAGAAGACAATAGTTAACAAGAGATAAATGAAGAGTGAACTGAAACCACAAGTAAAGATAAGCTACAGACTCTGTGCAGCAAAGAAAACTAACATAAAAGGTAAATTGTGTAGAACAAAAGTGGGGGTGGGAGATACTGGGGAACTTGTGTCATTCCCCCTTCCCTAGGAACTGGAGCACAGAATTTTTATCCATTACAGAATTATCGTACACCACGGATAGTCAACAGTTATATGGAACACAGTCAGTTTTTTTGTGTCTTTTGAAATTTATTTCTTGTGACATGAACTTCTAGAAACTGACCAACTCCTTTATTTTAAATAAATGGCAATTTTAGAGTTTGTCTCCCCCCCCCCCCCCCCCTTCTTGGCTGAATTTCTGGGACTCCAACGGTAGATGTCAAATAAAAGAAGGGATAACAATAGAAGGAATAATAAGTGAAACTACAAAATATGAGACATACCCAGAAATAGGCAAAAAAATTAAATATTGAATTGTAAGAAGCTGATCACAAAATGAGGAAGATGTGAAAATAAAAGGTGGCTAACAGTAATAGTGAGTGTGGAAAGAATTAAAAGTAAAGTGTGGTTCCTTTACAGGAATGAATTTGAAAGCTCGTAACTGCTGGATTGCCAAACAATAAATTTATAGCCAGTATAGGATTTACACTCAAGAGCAATTGAATAAAAGGTACCTACTGTACTAGATAGAGAACACGCACCACCCTTCGTTCATGAATATTTCAGTGTATCACATGATGAAGGTTAGTCAGCTATACCACTGACATGACAGTTACACACAGTTGGGCATGATGCACAATATTAGCAAAAATGATTATGACAGATCGTTGGTGCCCTACATTTGGGACACTTCAACCCCAAGATCATGCAGCACTGGACATCTCACATGCCACAATGTCATGTTACTGTGATTACCTTGTTGGCAATGTTTTAACGACACAAATCACCATCGTAACAGTGGATAAGCAGGACACAGTACAGTTAATCGCTTGTCAGTTCAGTGCTGGGCAACAAAAACTAGTTAGCAAAGACCTGACGGATGAGTCATGGTATATACTGGTATATGCATATAGCAGGTAGGAGTACGTTGGAAACCACACGAAGTGCTATACTCCAGTTGCCAACAGAGTACTGTTCGGGCAAATGGGAGTTTTTTTAAGTGAGGTTGGAGACTGGAGGGATAAGGGGGGAATGAAATGGGGGCCCCGATGTGACTGCATTTGTCTCACATCAGTGAATAGTACAGGAAATTACCGTCCAATCAGTTGAATTTGTCCATCTTCACCACCTGTCATGTAACCTGTACCTTCGTACCTTCAGTAAGTTGTATCATGCTCAGATTGTTTCACAATAATTGAAGAAGATTAGGAAAACTCCTCCAGGTCACCTCACCACAATTATGTTGAGCACATCTGGGACGACACTGAGTGAGATGTGGGTTTTTCAGACACAGCTCTATCCAATCTATATGAGCTGTGGACAGCTGTAGAGTAATAACGTCTCATGATAACTTTCCAGTGTTTGTTCCTTGATGTCTCATTACCATTATTAGCCCATCCAGAGGGGCCACAGCTATTTTGTGGGTACGTGTGTGGTGCGCATATGGACCCAAGCTATTGCAGCCTTGGGTGCATTCCCTTCCTCATATTCATTCCTTCCAAACCTAGCTCCTAAGACTGTTGCTCCCTCCTCCCCACACACCCCTACTCACTCTGTGTTTCCCTGTATGAAGGTACAGCTATTCCTTAGGTTCTGCTGTTCCTATTCAGTCCTGCGTCTCATGTTTCCACTTTCCCTTTTTCCGGTCCCCCTTGGGGTTTGACCTCGCTTTCTACATTTTTAGTGGCTATATATGGTCTGGTGGCAGCTGCAGGACCTACTCTTTCTATGCTGATGATTTTTGCATTTATTTTTGTTCATTCACAATGGGCATTGCTGAACACACACTGCAGGGAGCAATACACTGACCATAATCTTGGGCTCTCCTACAAGGCATCTGTTTTTTACCTGCCAAGACCTGTGTTACATATTTCTGTCATGATCATTCATTCAGATCTCTACCTTAATGGCCATTCCCTGAATGTGTTGGACTCTCATAATTTTTTGGGACTGGTCTTTGATGCCCAGTTGACATGGATTCCCTATCTTCGTTAGCTAATGCGGTGACGTGTTGGTTGCACCTCAGTGCTCTTCTGTGCCTCAGCAATCCAACTGGGGCACGGACCACTCTATTTCGATACAGCTCTACACAGTCACGTCTAGTTACAGTAGCCTCTCATATGGCTTGGCATCACCTTCGATGTTACAGATGATGGACCCTAGCCCCATGATCAGCCTCCTAATGGAGGCAGGGTTCCACCATTGTGGGTTCTGTGAGAACAATACTTGATCCCTTATGTCTTACACATCTGCTTCCTCTTTCCAGATATGGAGATCCACCTCCCACACTGGCAGACAGGGGATTATGATCACCATCCACACCAGGTCCCTTTTCTCTGAACTCCAGTTTTCCCTTCTACAACCTCTTCTCCAGGCCCATCCACATACACCTCCATGGTGCATCCCCCATACACATGTCTGTCTTGACATATCACAATGTCTGAAAGACTTGGCTCAGCCTGAGGCCCTCTGCCACAAATTCTACTCCATTCTCAGTGCGTTTTGGGGTTCAGAAGTAGTCTATACTGGTGGCTTCATGGCTGCAGGTCATTCTGGCTTTGCTTACATTCATGCACATTCTGCTCCTTGCTGGATGGTTGAAGTGTTTTCACTGCAGTTTGTAGCCATCTCTAATGCTCCTTAGCATATCTGTTCCTGCACTGATGAGTCCTTTCTCACCCGTGGTGACTCTTTGAGCAGTTTATAAGCTCTTGACCAGTGTTCTCCTTGCAGTCCTTTGGTTCTGACTACCCAGGACTTCCTTTTTGCCATCAAACAATGAGGACACACAGTGGTCTTAGTATGGACCCTGGGTCATGTTGGGATCCTGGGGAATGAACTCACTAAGAGGCTAGCCAAATTGTCTACCACCAAGCCAGTTCTTGAGATCCAGTTTCCAAAATTGAACCTACAATTCTATCAGGAACAAACAAAATTCACCCAATCAATTTATTATCAGCGAATGTGTCTGGTACCAAGAACTGGTCGGATGTAAACCCACCCTCTCTCTTATTCAGACTTGGCACAGTTAAAGCCAAACTTCAGGGCGAAACCTGACACAAACATACAGATGGCAGTGTTACCAAGGAATACATGCTTTCTTTGTTTGCAACAATTTGTTCCATTCAAGAACAGAAATGGCCCAAATCATTGCAACTGTACAACATTGAGACAAGGTTTCTGTAACCGAAGTGAGACTAAGAAATTATGTGACCAGAATAGTACTCAAAAATTTAATATATAATGGGTTCCATGGTAAGTTTCAACAATCAACCCTGTCACTAGTTTTAACCCAAACAATAATCTAACTACTACTCAACGACCAATGAAAATTACAGCACTGCAGCTTAATAAAATCAAATATATAAAATACCCCACTGCACAACATAATCCACAAATCAGCCTATATTACCCTAAACTAAGTCATCCTAAACATATAAACAAAAATAAAAATAAATTATATATCCCTCCAAAGCTATAAATTTCTTCAATGAATACAAGAACATCATATATGTATACCATTCAATTCCATATTCTCATAAGACAATCCCATGCTGAACTATCTCCACCCCCACACACCAAAAAAATTTGGTGTGTGACCAAATCACAATCATCACTCATGAAAAATTGAATCAATATTCATATCATTATAAACAAGAAGAAAAATGCCACTCAATATCCCTCTCTCACATTTACGTCCTATCATGTACATATAAGTGCTGTACAGTGGTTACAACTGTTGTAGCCGGTATCGCTAGTCATTATGAGAGAAATAGTTGTGTCAACCAGCTGTTCCACAATTTCAAGTACCACTATAGATAAACATGAAAACCACTAGGCCAGCCAGAAAATTCTTAAAACTAAACACATATGTAAATAGTATACAGCAAGGAGCCCTTTGAAAAAAAAAAGAAAAGAAAAAAAAACTTAGCCAACATACACACTATAAGGGGGGTAGTCTGTGTTGTTGCCCCGGATGATGATTACATGAATATTTTGTCAGGACTTGTAAGCGGTGGGTCCTTGAGGTGCCGCGATACGTGAACACGAGAAGTAAGTTTAAACAGTTTTATTAACAAAGGCGGATTATAAAACATGCATGCTACATGGACCCATCATCAATGTGTCTGACATCCTAACACCGGTTAATTATGGTCGTATCGAAAGGCTCCATGGTGAGCTAAGAAAAGAGACATATTCGCGCCCGAGGCCACGCTAGTTAATACTGCCTGCTGCGAATGGCGACCAGTCACTTACTCTGCGTCGCAGTGCGGCCAGACGTGGGTCTACTGACAAAGCGAATCGTCAGCATTCCAGACAGGCCGACTGGCGAGCGCGCGTTAATGCACCGTTAGGCTGCGCGCAATCCGTAGACCTCTACATCACTCTCTCCAGAGAAAAATAGCAACCATAGGTGGCTCAAGATGAACTCCTGGGCGTAATGAATCTATTTCGCCATTTGTGGCATCAGAAGGCATTGCAACTTGTATTTCATTTGCAGACACAGTAACGTTAGGTACAGAGAAACGTGCCTTCAAGATGACAATTTCATACATGACAAATGCTGTTGACAAAAGACAAATTAATAAAAGCATTAAAACACAATACTGACAATCAAGTAAGCATTAAAATTACTGGATGAATTGAAGGACTTAATTCTATTTGCTGCTTCAATGAAATTTAACGCATTTGAAGAGATTACATTTTCATGGATGTTCTTAAGCAAATTATTGTCTTCAGAAAAACTTGATAAGGAATGCTTTCCATTATGTTGATATGTATGAATCATTGTAATTAACAGATAACATTCTAGTTAATGGCAAATGTCCAGTTGCATGAAATGTAGTTGGCAACACACTAGGCATATCAAATAGTTCATATGATAAATCACAATGTGTGGCATTCAAGATTAATCCACTATTGTTAAATTTTAGTGTAAAGGGTAGCTCAGGTGTATTGTAGTTTTTACATGTAAATGTGACATCAAGGGTGAAGTTAAATGAGAAAATTATACCTTCAGAACATTGTTTAAGAAATGGATGATAAAGATGCGTTAAAATTCTAGGGCAATCATCTCTTGGGGGATGATTCATAAACAATTCTTTCTCACGGCTGTACACTCTACTGCCGATTCAGGGCAAATTAACTTATGACTACGTTCACACATACGCAGATCATTTTCATTTAGGGACACAAAATATCTTCGATCCTTGCTTATCAGAAGATAATCATTCAGTACATAATTTACATGAATACCTGCCTGTCTCCATTTCACAGGGTAAGTATAAATCTTATACATTTCAAAATTATGCTTTGATCTAGCAATGGGAATAGAAACAATAACAGTTAATTCATCTTCGATCTTTAAGGAGTGAGTGGTGGTTAACTTATAGTAAGCATATAAATTGTAAGAGTTAACAAGGTAAATCATGGTGTATGTTCCATCTTGCTTTCGTACAATTGATAGTAGGATCTGTAAAAATTGTTCTGGATGTAGTAGTACGCTGCTCAGACCATCATTTGAACTACTTTCTAAGGCTGTTCTTAAGTTAAGGGCATCAGTTCTAGCATTTGATAACGTATCAGTAATCCTTAACAAAAGGGTGTTTAAATCTAAGTGTGCACTCACAGCCTTTAATCCTTGGAATAGTTCTTGGATATTTGCGTTTGTTTCATTATGAAGTATGTGGAAATGTGAGATAAATTGCTTTACAATCTGTTCAATGAAAACTGTGTGGTTAGTAATGGTTCTTTGCATTTTCTTTAATACGATAATTTCATTAGAGAGGTTCGTTGAATCTGTACTGGACTGTTGTTCAAGAGCTAATATTTTACCTTTAACTTCCAGTAGATCTAAACTAGTTAAATTAGCAAATTCAGTACGAAGGATACTCCCTCCAAAATCAAACTAGGCTTGTTTATACCTAATTAAAGTTTTATGTGGCAAAAGCCTTAAAAAACAGTAAATCTCTTGTTCATAATTAGCAAATGTAGACTCTACCTGCATTTTGGCTGTGATCCAGTTATTATACCAAGATGTACCCATTTCCAAAATTGTATCATTACCCTTAACAAAACGAATTAGGTCAATTTGCTTCTTTACAGAATTGAACTGCTGCTGGATGTCACTCAGATTGTACTTGAGGACAAGTTTTGTATTACTTGTTGAAACCACCATGTCTGATCGTGGTTCAAACAAAACACCTGTACTCTGTGATACAATTACTGCAGCATTAGTGGAATCCGCTACCATAGCAAGCATTAGAATAAAAATGAACATGGTTAATTAGTTCTAAATACTAGAGTTAACAATGAACATAAAATAAATGAGTTTCTTGGGGTAACCTGTGAAATAAAAGGTTTAGTTTCACTTGTACACTTGTGCAGTAGCTTCAATATTAAATTTTCACAACACATTCACATAAGCACATGGCTGAAATAAACACACGCATTGCACTCCCACACACTACACACATTTATGCAGATTGTAGGGGTGTCTGGAACAGAATCGCTTGGAACGTGACGATGCCTCGGCCTGCGACCTCACGATTCTCGCTTCCTGGGTTTGAGAACAGCAGGTCTGTCTCTCGGTCAGTCCTTGTCATCTTGTGATACTACAGGAAATCTACCCAGAAATGGCTTTACACGATTGACATGAACGACAATAGAACAAAAGGTCAGATGGAGCTTCAGAGTGACTGGCATCAACACCTCCAAGATTGGATATGGTCCTTTCCAAACCTTCTGAAACTCTTTGACTTGATTCTTCTTTAACACAACATTGCTCAGATTCACCAGATCTCCAACTCGATACTGTGGCACTGCTGCTTGGCGGTCGTGTTGTCTTGCCTGCTGAAGAAAGGATTGATGATTCCGCTGTTTCACTCCCCTCCGTGCTTCCTTTAGCGTGAATGCTAGATCTCTTATGTGTTCATTGCTGATTCCGGCAGTCGATCGTGCAAAGTCAAAGGGTGAACGCATTCTTCTTCCGTAGACGATCTCATATGGACTTAGGCCAGTTGAGCTGTGCATTTTGGCATTGTAACAAATTACCAAGTACAGTAAACAGACATCACAATTGTCGTGTTTGCTGCTCACATAATGGCTAACCCTTTTCATAATTGTTCTGTCGACTTGCTCGACTCTTCCATTTCCTTCAGGGTGTGCTGGTGTAATCCTGAACTGAGTTATTTGCATGAGCTTACAAGTCTGTTTAGTAATTCACTCACAAAATTCGTTCCTTGATCACTAATCCAAACTTAAGAATCCATTCTTTTACAAAAACTTTAACTATAGTCTCAGCACTCTGATCGGGTATTGGTGTCATGAGACGGTATCTAGAGAAATGATCTAACATTGTCAATATGTATTTGTTTCCATCTTTAGTCTTAGGCAACGGTCCTACGACATCTAGTCCTACTCATTCAAATGGTTCACTTGTTTCTGTCAGTTCTTGCAATGCCGCTCTAATTTTTCCTACATTGTTCCATCTGTTACAGGAATCACATTGTGAAACAAACTTGAAAACGTCAGCTTTACGACTTGGTCACCAAAACATTTGAGCTATTTTAATGTTTGTTGCTTTTTTACCACAATGTCCTGATAATAAAGAATCGTGTTGCTCTCTCATGATTTGCTCTTTCATGCTTTCTGGAATAACTAGGCGGTTTCCTTTACTGGTGATTTTGTACAGTAAGCCATCTATTTCAACAAAATGTTGATCATTTTTCCATAATTTGCATTGTGGATCTTCTTCCTGAGCTGCCTTTAACTCCTCTTCTCGACTTATTGTAACACAAACATTGACTTCTCAACTCATTGCATCAGAATTCACATGTTGTTTACCAGGTCGGTGAATAATCTTAAAATGGTACTCACACAGTTTTAATGGCCATCTTGTTAATCTGGAACTTGGATCCTTTAAGCTCAATAACCATTTAAGTGCGGCATGATCTGTAATAACTGTAAATTCTCTTCCTGTTATGTGTTATACCAAAAACCAAAGCACAAAGCTCCTTCTCAGTAGCAGTATAATTACATTCTGCTTTGTTTAATTGTCTGGAAGCAAATGAGATTGGATATTCATGACTATCAACTTCTTGAGACAAGATTGCACCTATGGCAAAACTGGATGCATCGGTTGAAAGAATAAGAGGTTTACTGAAATCCGGATAGGCTAACACTGGGGTCGTGGTTAGAGCAGTTTTAAGCTCTTCCATTGCCTTTTTGCATTCTGTTGACCAATTAAATGTGACTCCTTTCTTCAGTAGCTGTGTCATTGGACGTGCTATATTCGCATAACCGGCTATGAATCATGTGTAGAAATTTGACAATCCCAAGAGTGATTGTAGTTCTTTCAAATTCTGTGGTTGAGGAAAATTCTTTACATCTTCAATTAATTTTGGATCAGGTCGAACACCTTCACTGGTTATAACATGACCAAGATAGATAACTTTACTTTGTGCAAAATGACATTTATCTATTGATAAAGACAGGTTTCCTCTTATACGCTCAAAAACAGCTTGTAGTCTCTCAGTATGCTGCTTCATGTTTTCACCAAAAATTATTACATCATCAAGGTAAACAAGTGCTTGTGTTGGGGTGAGCCTTCATAAAACTGAATCCATCAGTCGTCGTAATGTAGCTGGAGCATTACGAAGTCCAAATAGCATACGAAGATACTTGTATACTCCTGTTGCTGTTACAAATGAAGTTTTTGCTTGATCATCTGGATGCACTGTTAACTGGTGATAACCATTTGTTAAATCACATAATGAAAAAAATCAACATCTGCCCAACTAATCCAAGGTTTCCACTAAATTTGGTAAGGGGTAAATGTCGGGTGTGGTCACAGCACTCAAAGATCAGTAATCAACACAAAAACGGAACTGTGGTTCTCCTGAAATTGATTTCTTCTTTACAATTACAACAAGCGAACACCATGGTGGGGTGAAGGATTTCTTGGTTTTATAATTCTGGCTTCTAATTGTTCTTTAACCATGTCTTCTACCAACTCTCTTTGACTAAATGGCATTTGGTAAGGTTTCTGGGTGATTGGGGCAGCGTTCCCTGTATGAATACGATGCTGAACTAAATCAGTGACAGGTAAATTTGCACGTTCTCAGAATAATCTGCATACTCCAGCAAAACAGGTGCTAAAATCTTCTGTTCATCAACTGTCAAATGTCCTATCTTTTCCCAAATCTTGCGCTTCAGTTCATTATTAACTTCACCTTCTCATTGCAATTTTGCGGTACTGTTACAAAAATCAGTGTTTATAACTGCAGCATTTGTTACCTCATCTGGAATCTGTATTACGTCATTTTTACTTACGCTTGACACTTCAGCAACTTTCGTTCCTCATGGCAAAACAACATCCTCATTGCTCATATTCGTTATGGTAACCAGGACTTTTGCGACATTCTGTCTCCCCATTGTAATGACACTTACACTTCTAGCAACATAACAATGCATTGTATCCAATAACTCACTTTTCTCGGATCGCTCAATTAATAACGAAGTTCATTCCTTGCATCAGGGAGACTTACCTTCAACATAGATAGTCTTTCCTGCTCCCTTGGGAATTTGCTGCGGCTGATAAATTTGAACATCAACTTGGACGGTTTGAACTGACGCATCGTTTGGGCAGTCCATTCCCACGATGTCAGTATTGCTACTCCTTTGAGTATGATCTGAAGAACAATATCCTAGGTTGTAGTTACTACGGTCTAGTCTGATCTTTCTTTCTTAGACAAATATCTCTGCCTCGTTAGCGAAAAGAAATCAAATCCAAGTACACTGTCATAACGTGTTTCGTTATTTGAAACTACTTGCACCCTTGCCGTGTATTTATCTTTATTTTCACCTCCATTTTGGCCTTGGCCAAGAATTAATTCTATGTCAACTTTTCCACAGTTACATAGCTTTCCTCCATTTAACACTCACACTTTTAATAGCAGCGGTTTCAATTTATCCCGTTTATCTATGCAACACCACATTAATGAGGTCTGTGCTCCTGTGTCAACAAGTAGCTTGATGTTTCTCCCACGATATACAGCACCTATCACATTTCGGTCTGATTTTCGCTGGAACTAACAGGAATCACTGTCTCTGGCAAGGGGCGGACAGAGTGGTGGCCCGTACGTCCCTGTACTCATTTAAAGATCTGTTGTTCGCATTACATTTCTTCTTGTTGTGACAATCTCTCGAAACATGACCCTGCATCCCGCAATGATAGCAGATTCGATTCTCTTTACAACCCTTATGCTTGTGACCCAGCTTATTGCGTCTGTACCATTGTACTGTTGTGTTGAAAACTCTACAATCTTGTTTTTGCATCCCATTTGGTCGTCTTAGTGCTTCAACGAAACCAACATCTGATTCCACTGCTTTCTGAAACGTTTTACAATGCACCAATCTAACAGCTTTGCTTACTTCCTCTCCATGCAACCCATGAATAAATGTGCCCAAGGCTCTCTGGTCGGCTTCGAACAACTGAATTCGATTTTCATTTTCATCTTATACTAACTCGTACATTTGGGCGTTGATGTGTCAAATTCTGTCAGCAAGCTGCTTGATAGATTAGTCTCATCGCATTCACAGACTGTGAAGCTGCTCTCTGTAAAATCTGATCGTGTTTTTATGTTTAAATCTCTGAACAACAGTTGTTCTAAACTCATTGTAATCTTCTGTTTCCACACATGTAGGCTACATGCTAATGAAATCTTGTGCTGCTCCCTGAATTCTTAATTTGGCAACCACTAGCTTATCGGAATGTGTCCACAGGGCAGCACCTTCAAGTTTACGAAAAAACACTTTCGCATCATCTTCAGGTTTCCCGCTAAACACTGGTACTGAAGGCAATAATGAAAAATTCTTTATTGTAGTTGTACCTGTACTGCATGAACTATCATTTGACAAGTCTCTCGAAATGTTACACTTGCTTCTTTCTGCTTTTAACTGCTGAATCTCTTCTTGCAGTTCATTAATAACAGTTTGTAGATCGACAATGTTACTCTGACTGGATTGCGACATTTCTTCTAATTTAACGCCAATGAGACACTCAAATGTAAAATAAAACTCCATCACTGCCTTTCACATTCTAGCCAAACTGGAGTAGACCAACCTGAATTCCAGTGTTGGATGTCCCCGCATGGTCAGAAGATGTTCACGCAGCTGCTGCTTGAAGTTCATGTTGTACTGCGCCTCTTCAGGACTGTATATTTTCCATAATTATCCCCATGCTGACACCTCTTCTATAAGGGGGGTAGTCTGTGTTGTTGCCCCGGATGATGATTACATGAATATTTTGTCAGGATTTGTAAGCGGTGGGTCCTTGAGGTACGGCAATAAGCGAACCCGAGAAGTAAGTTTAAACAGTTTTATTAACAAAGGCGGATTATAAAACACACACGCTACACGCACCCATCATCACTGTGTCTGACATCCTAACACTGGTTAATTACGGTCTTATCGAAAGGCTCCATGATGAGCTAAGAAAAGAGACATATTCGCACCCGAGGCCGCGCTAGTTAATACTGCCCGCTGCGGACGGCAGCCAGACGTGTACTCTGCGTCACAGTGCGGCCAGATGCGCGTCTACTGACCAAGCGAATCATCAGCATTCCAGACAGGCCAGCTGACGAGCGCATGTTAACACACCGTATGGCTGCGCGCAATCTGTAGACCCTTACAATATGATAAATTATCCTCTAACTGCCTCCCTCTCTGCCAGTGGTATAGGGTATTGCCTGACCTTAATGGGTTCATGTAGATTCACTTTGAGTGAATACTGAAAATCAGTCACTTTCCCTGGTTTTTCAGAAAACACCTCTTTCTTTTTACTCAGTAATTCATATAATTCTGCCTTCTCAACCTCAGAAACCCCTTTCTGCCATTTACTTTACTCCTTATCTCTTTCTCAACCTCCATCTTATGCATTAAGCACTGTGCTACATGCAAACTGGCCACCAGTTTTCAATCATTAGTGCATTTTTGAATTTAACCCTTTTTCGTCCCTCAACAGTATTCAGTTCCTCCATCTGATCCTTACAATCTACATATGCCTCATATTTACTCAGGAAATCAATCCCCAACACCAGGTCCATACTTAAGTTTGGGACCACCAAAAATGAGTGACTTAATACCTCACCTCCAATAATGTTTACATCTAGAAGTACCTCCTTTCTCACTGGCTTATTGGAAGTTCCTGTAGCATTTTTAATTCTCACCCCTGTGACTGGAACGTCTTCTGTTTCCCTGTTCTTAATATGATCATAAAAGCTCTCTGCCACCCCAGACACAGAACTTCCAGTATCCACCAAAACAGTTTCACAGACTCCTACCACACCGACAATTATTATTGGCTGCACTTTTTTCAATAAAATCATGCTTCAATTCTGTTTCGGCCAACAATTCCTCCTCTGTCTCCTGAATGCAATCTTTAGTTCAACTGGTTCAAATGGCTCTGACCACTATGGGACTCAACTTCTGAGGTCATCAGTCCCCTAGAACTTAGAACTACTTAAACCTAACTAACCTAAGGACATCACATACATCCATGCCCGAGGCAGGATTCGAACCTGCGACCATAGCAGTTGCACGGTTCCAGACTGTAATGCCTAGAACAGCTCAGCCACCCCGGCCGGCGCAATCTTTAGTCACGATGCACACCTGCTCTTCACTAAAAGATTCAATATCCTTATCCTGTGAAAATATTAAATCAAAGGCCTCTTTAATTCCACAGTTTCCTACACTCAACCCCCCTAGCTTTCTAGCAACTCTATATTTTTCTTCCTCCCAGGTCTCTGGTATCAACTGCTGGTGCAACTTTGCAAAATTAACCCAGTCATCACCATCATTACCACACTCATCTTTCTCCATCCATTCAGTATTTAGCTCGTCACGCATGGCTATCTGTTTATCATTATACACTATGAAATTTTGGATTTCATCAACATTCTCACCTTCGTCACTAACTGTATCATTATTCACAGTATTATTACCACCTATACCATCTTTTCCCATCATAAATACATGTTCTTCAGTCAATGATTTAATATCTTTTTCCCCATTAACTCTTTCCCACCTATTCATTATAAAATCCGAACTTGGTTGGTGGTTTTGGCAAGTTCATAATTCCACATAACATTGTCCCTGCAGCACTGCCCTTGCCAATGCAAAACAAGCCATACACAACCCTAACATTTATATCATACACCTTCTTTCCACTATTACCACTACAAGGAATACTGTTATAATTAGAAAACAAAACTTCTGCAGCACATTTGTTACACACCAATAACATTTTACACACCAAACCAATGTGTGAGGTTATTTTCAAATCCAGTCCTCTTTCTTTGCAAACTTGGCATAATATGTTATGTTTCAAAATATTAGAGAGCAAGGAAATGTTAATTAAATTTCATTCACATCATTACTGTCACTTTCATAGTTTTCAAATTTTTCTTTGCTGTCACAAAGTTTCTTGCTGGAAGAAGTTCTATCACATTCATTTGGAGTAGTTTGGTGGAGCAGTCTGAGCAGCATCTCCCTTCGAAACAACAAAAGATTTCTTCTTCCATTCATTGTGCCTTTTCTTAAACACTTGATTGCTGAAACGGGGCATATTGATATCCACAAAGTAAATATGTAAAACAGGTGCGAGCAAAATTAATCAAATATGCAAAATTGAACAGCTAAACAACACAAAGCAAACTCCACAAGTCAACACACATGGTATACAGTTTATGTTTATCGATATGAACAGTCACTTGTCACAGAGATAAAGCCATACAATGTTGGAAAGCAAAACACTGTCTAATTCCACGAAGATACCCTGCTTGCAGCCAGCAAGCGGTGCCATCAGAGGTGACATGCCAAGTCGCTACAACCACTTACGCCACGCGTCAACTTTGGAGTAGTAAAACACACACTTAGAATTCACTTAGAAGGGTGAAACTTGATTTGTTTTATTCAGAAAACTCCAAATAATTTTATAATGAAAAAAAAACCATTAATTTTGCCATCTTCATCGTTCCGGCTCCATTAAGTTTTCTATGATCTCCCTAAATCTCTTCAGGCAAATGCAGGGATGGTTCCTATGAAATGACGTGGGCGATTTCCTTCCCCATCCTTCTCTAGTCCAAGTTTGTGCTCTGTCTCTAATGACTTTGTTGTCAACAGGATGTTAAACACTAATCTCCTCCTCTTCCATTTTAATAATCAATTCAAAAAACAGTAAATTTGAATCAACCCACAATTTATTAGCATGCTGTATGTTCCCCATGTACACACATTAAGGTAGTGGCAGCAGACTGATCATGCTACCCAATGGGCAGTGCTCTCAGTGATGGAATTCAGCCGTCATCAGGGTGTTGCTTGTCATGGCCATCCGATTATTTTGTTGCCCTACATCTGAAGTAAATGGGAGAAATGATGGGGTTCAACGTATTAGCCACCATTATGGTTCATCAGATTTTCTGTCACACATATTTCCTAGAACTCTTTAATATTGGAGACCCTAAATGATGTTACTGTGACCAAAATTATTGTTTTATCATACTCCATTGAATGTCCGGTGGAGGTACAATGATCAGCAATAACATAAGGTAAGTATAGCACTGATTTTCAGTACAGCAGTCTTCCACAGTGCACAGTGTGTAAGCCACAGCACTTTGACAAGGTATTGCAGCATCCAAATGATAGGATGCTACAGTGACTGGTGTACTGAGGTCACATCGAGGCTGATGATTGAACACCCAAGAGACATTGGTAAGCTGATAACAGAGGGTAGATGTCTGTTTGATGCAAGAAGGTGTTATTAAAATGGTTTTACAACATTAAACATTTATTGCCCACAAAATACAATAGTTGATGGTTCAGCATTCAGGCAGCCAGTATGGGCAGGAATGGTGGTAGTGTACCGCTGTGGAAAGTGCTAATCAGCACTCGTCCTGTAATCAGAGGCATGTTGGCTCAGCAGCAGTGATGTCACAAGGCTGGTCACATTGGCTCCACATGATGACAAATGATGATATGCTCCCAGATCCTGCTGTTTAAGATCTCCGTCATATGCCAGATGGTGGTGGTCACAGCTCTCCTACAGGAAGGACATGCTACTCCACACAAGACCAAAGGTAACTAGACAAGAAGAGGGTCGACCAACATAGGGGTGCCCTCTCAACAGACTGTCTGCAAACTGAACAGAGCTCCACCAGAACAAAAGTAGTATTTAATACAGGATGAGTTTGTATGCTCTGCTATGGTGGAGTGCCAATGACATCATTTGTTCTGGATTTTCTATTTGGTCAGCTCTCTTGGTCTTTTTAGGATTTACTACTTCACCATTCAAATGCACTTTCTGCTGTTTCAGTAAACTAAATAGTTACTCTTACATTCGACTTAAGCTTTCTGGCAACACACTGCATTGTCACCAGTATCACAATATCTCTCCATCACCATGAGGTCATTTTCACTGCTAGATTGGGTGCTTAGCTCTTAATGGTGTTGCAACAGCTTCCATCTTCACTACTAATTCATCAGCGATTCTTTCTCACTGGCATTTGGGCTGGCTATTGACTTGTGTTGCTCTGCTTCTAGCATTGCCAAGGAGGAACTTGGAAATTTTTCTGGTTTTGCCAAGTATACTACTTTTCTGTGTAACAGTACTTTGTAAGAGTCCAGCCTTTCACAATAACAAATCGTTCTTCACTAATCCCAAGGGGTCTGAAATTTTAAGTGGTGAGTGGAAAACCACTTTAACCCTTTCAGACTTGGTGGACACAATTGTGTACATAAAGTTTGTTCACTAATATTTCGCTGGCAAGAAATGTCAGGTGCATCAAAACTCATTGTGCAAATTTTTGTAGGTTTAGTTTAGCCATGCTCCAACAGCTGCTGCTCTCTTGTGAGCAGTCTGTGAACTACATAGTAAAATATACTCTCTGGTGTTGTCTCTCTGTGGGAAGCCATTATTCGTTGACTTTATTGCTGTAATAGTCACATTGTGGGTTTTGTTAATGAATGTTTTGTGTGGTTTCCTTCTTTTGGAAATGTTATACATTCTTTCAGTGGAATTTTCAGCAATTTCATTCAGTTCATATTTGTTTTATGTATCAGGTAAATTTAATGTACACATTTGTGTACAACAGGTCTTTAACGGAGAAAATTGGAAACGTAACCTAAAATTTGTCTCAGATGTGTTTGCATGGTGATGGTAGTTATGTGTAGTATTTTTTTCGGTAAATTCAGTACCAGCAGCAAGGAGGAGAGTAACTGACCAGTACACAGGATTTTATTTTAGATTTCTGGCTTTTGACTTACAAATATGGATAAGGAATTTCTTTCTGTGGAGAAAGATTGGGATTTGATTATGGACATAATTGAAAATGGTGACGTTTCTGACTTTAGTTTGAGTGGAGATGAGGATGACAGTATACCACTTATTGAAAGGCAAGCTCCACAGATAGTGAAACGTGTTGGAGCAGATAAAGTGGGCGTTGATTTGCTTAGAAACACCATATCTGAGGATGAAGATGACGGAGACGTGATGGATGCTGAAATGAACTTTTTATGCAATGAAAACAACCCAGAATTGAATAACGTGTGTGACAACATAATGGTGACACCTAAAGAATCCATAAAATGGAAACGCAAGCCTCTAAGTACCATGACAGAAACATACAAAGCTCCAAATTTTGAAGAATCTGTCTTGTGTTCTCCAATACAATAGTTCAAAAGATATATACCAGATGATTTGTTCACTTACATGGCAGCACATACTAATATTTATGCATTACAACAAGGCAAATCCTCATTCAAGCAGACAACAACTCAAGAATTAGAGGTGCTATTTGGTTTGCATATACTGACTGGCGCTTTGAAATTTCCCAGATTACGAATGTATTGGGATACAAGCCTGAAGGTAAATGTGTTTTGGGAAAACATGTCACGAGACAGATTTTTAGAATTACGAACAAATTTACACGTGGTGAACAACCTGGAGAAGCCACCTGAAAATAAAGACAAATTTTACAAAGTCAGGCCAGTTTACACAGCCATTCGAAAACGCTGCAGTGAACTTCCTATAGAAGAGAATGTTTGTGTGGACGAAGGAATTATTCCTTTCACTGGGAAGTTTTCTGCAAAGCAGTATGTCAAGGGGAAACCAAGTCCATGGGGAATCAAAGTCTTCATGTTGTGTGGAAAGAGTGGAATAGTGCATGATTTCCTTTTGTATCAAGGTGCTACAACTGAACTAAATACCACATGCTGCAAAAAATTTGGATTAGGTCCTGCTATTGTTTTAGGATTTTCTATTCCACTCTCAAAAGGTAAAGATCATAAACTATACTTTGACAACTTCTTTTCATCTTATCATCTGTTTCAAGTTCTGAAATCTCAAGGCATCAATGCAGCAGCTACTGTCCGTCAAAACAAGTTTGGAAAGAACTTGCCTTTCTCAGATGATAAAACAATAATGAAACAAACCAGAGGTTACTGTGAAGAAATCACTAGTGCTGATGACATTACCATGTGTAAGTGGTTAGACAATAGGCCAGTTGTATTGTGTTCTAACTTTGTTGGTAAAGGCTCAGTGGATGAAGTCGAGCGTTGGGACAAAAAGCACCATAAATATGTGAAAGTAGAAAGACCTGAAATAGTGAGAAGATATTATCATGCAATGGGTGGTGTGGATCTATTTGATCAATTGATAAGCTACTACAGAGTTTTCATCAGATCTCGAAAATGGCCTTTGCGTATGATTTTTCACGCTGTTAACTTTGCCATCGTGCAAAGTTGGTTGGAGTACAGACGAGATGCAGACAACCTGTCTATCCCAAAGAAGAAGCAAATGGATCTTCTTTCCTTTCGTATCAGGGTAGCAGATGGATTGATACTGTGCCAAAAGAAAGTGACTGGAAAGAAGAGGGGGCGTCCGTATGATGAAGGACTGGTTTCAGACATGAGAGTCATACCAAGAAAAAGAGGAGAATTACGACCAGCTACAGAGATACAGTTTGATTCCATTGACCATCTGCCTTTGCATGATGTAGGAGCTCCAAGTCGCTGCAAATTTCCAAAATGTACAGGGCGTTCAAGAATTCAGTGCAGAAAATGTAAAGTACATTTGTGTCTCCAAAAGGACAGAAATTGTTTTTTGCAGTTTCATACTAAACCTTAAACTCAGGTGTTGACCATTGTTGTTTAAACAAGAATGTAATATGGAATTATTTTTATTGTTTCCTCTGTTTTAAAGTGAAATAAAGAGTGGCATAATTGATCCGTACTGTTAACCTCCTTAATGTATGACATGAAGCTCGAGACCTGATGGACACATTTGTGTACATTAAATATCTAGAAAAGTAGAGATCATACGAAATTTTTTCTTAGAAAAATGTTGTCAGGAGACTCACCTGAATGCAAAAACGATGTCAGACTTTTTTTTACAAGTAAATAAAAAATCAGGTCTGAAAGGGTTAAACTGAAATCCCTGGATGATTCTGGCTATCTTGAATGTAATATTGCCAACAAAGGGAAGAACAGGTAGGGCGTTTCTTCATCTACTTCATGGCTTTTTGCCTTTAACTGATGGTGCTCTGTTAATCTGTTGGCTTTTCTCTTTATGTGGGTGATCTCTTTAAGCAGATTATCTGGATTTAAGCCTATGTAAGCTCTGTATGTTAGAGTTTTAAGCACACTCATAGTTTGTAATGTGTGAAGACCGCTCAATGTTTTCAAACACAAATTGATATGATTGGGCTTACCATAAATTGAACTGCCCAGATCCATCATTCTTCTGCCTACCTAAAACCTCCAGGAAAAGCAGACAACCATTTTTCTCTATTTCCATAGTGAATTAAATGCTCTTATGAGTGCAGTTGAGGTGATATAAAAACTCTATTAATCTATTTTGTCCATGAGGCTACACTTCGAAAATACCATCTACATACCTCCCAAAATACCTTGCCAATGTGGTATGACTTACAAAAGCTAGGTGTAGTGAGCTGGGATTTGACCCATATGCCGTGTTCTCTGGTCCCTAGAGTAACTAAAATTCTTTCACTTTTTCATGCTATATACAAGGTGTCCCCTTTATCTTAACCACCCTAAATAACTGTTTGTCCAGATGCAAATTACAAAATGTTTCAAGTAAATGTTCTTTAGCCATCAAGGGAACATCAATGAGCATGAATGCCTTCATTGTAGCTTTGTTTTTTACAAAGATATGAACAGTGGTATGACTTTTTTAAATGGCACCCTGTATTTTTTATTCGGTTATTCACTTCCTCTCCTACAGACCTATTCAAAAATGTATCACAGTGCACCATTCACTGAAACACAACATTGTTAATTACATAACACGTTGATGCTCCTAGCGCTTAGTGCAGGTACTCGGGGTAATGGAACACATTCAAGTGCTGACATTGACAGAGGACAAATGTAAACATAAGTAGAATGCACACCCGTCATTCCATCAACCATCATCAGTTGAAGAGTTATGTGAGTAGAATGTACACTAATGAAGAGAAGGTAGAAATGCTACTCATCTACGGGGAATGTAAGTTAGCAGAACAGTAATTGCAATACTGTTTTCTTATGTACAGGTACATTTAGTACAGTAATTTAGTCCTTTTAAATACTGTTGTGTAGAGCAGGCATACAGTAAAGGCTGTCCTTCCTACAAAATGCATTGACACAATGTTTCTTTTATTGTTTTTGTTGTTGTTGTTGTTGTTGTTGTTTAAGGTAGGTGAAATGCTACGTAGGCAACAGAACTGTACAGAGAGCGGTATCCTGACAAGAACCCACCTTCCCGATGGATGTTTTCTCATCTTGTTGGGATGCTTCCAGAAACAGGAAGTTTCAACCAATAACAACGCAATTGTCATAGTACTCGCACAGACGAAGCTGCCATAGTTACTGTTCTCACTTCCGTTGCTATGAAAACGCATATGAGCACACAACAGCTTGAACACGAGATTGGCATTCCTAAAACCAGTGTACATCATATTCTTACACGTCACTGGTTCCATCCTTACCATGTACACCTACATCAAGAACTGCATGGGAATGATTTCCAGAATCTTGTACAGTTCTGTCAGTGGGCATAGCAGCAAATCCTCGCCAACCCGAACGTCTTCTCTGATGTTCTATTTACCGATGAACGTTCCTTCTCAAACAAAGAACAGGTAAATACAAGGAACATGCAGTATTGGTCCAGCAACAACCCACGATGGCTTAGACAGGTGGAACATCAGCGTCAGTGGAGGTTTAAGTCTGGTGTGGGATGCTTGGTACTACAATTATTGGCCTTTATTTCATCAATGGTAGTCTAAAAGGCACAGCGTATGCCAACATCCTCAGACGAATTTTTCCTCCTCTTCTGGATGAAGCGCCACTAAGAACCAGAATGCTTATGTGGTATCAACATGATGGATGTCCAGCACATAATGCCTTGCATGCACTTCGTGTTCTGAACCGAAGGTATCCTGCCACATGGATTGGCCAAGGAGGAACAGTTACTTGGCCTGCTAGGTCTCCTGATTTAAATCCTCTGGACTTTTTTCTTTGGGGCTGCATTAAAGACGTTGTCTATCACGATATTCCAACAATTCCAGAGGACATGCAGGAACGTATTGTGCTTTCTTGTAATTCTCTTCAGCAGAAAACACTGCAAGCAATAAATAATTCTTTCATTCAATGAGTGCACCAGTGTATTGGTGTCCAGGGTCACCACTCTGAGCACTTTTGAATGTTCTACTCCTGAGTAATGGTACAAGACAGTCAAAGTCAATTTTGTGTTACGTTTTTACTTGGTTTTCATTTGTTTTCTGACAACTCCAGCAAGTGGGTGAGTTTGTGATCCCGGGATCAAAGTAAGTGTTGTGTTATGTAATTAATAACATTGTGTTTCAGTGAATGGCACACTGTGATACATTTTTGAATAGGTCTTTAGGAGAGGGAATGAATTACCGAATAAAAAATACAGGGTGCCATTTAAAAATGTCTTACTGCTGTTCATATATTTGTAAAAAACAAAGGCAATCATGCTCATTGATATCCCCATGACGGTTAAAGAACATTTGCTTGAAACATTTTGTAATTTGCATATAGACAAACAGTTTTTTAGGTTGGTCAAGATAAATGAGACACCCTGTATATCATCTGTACAGGATTATGTAAATTATTATCTGTGCAAAATCTCATGTAAACTTATACCTCAATTGTTTATAGTTATGTTCCTTATTAAAATAATGCAATTAGTGTTGCTGAAAGCTTTGACATTTAAAAGATACAGATCATTATAATTATGACATCAGGCAATAGTAAAAAAACACATGACATAAGAAGCAGGAGGGGCGTTATTGTTACCAATCACTCAAAAGTAAGCATCCCTGACTTTCCAAGAACACATCTGAAATCCTCTGATATTAAAAGATCAAATCCTCCAAATTTCAGTCACCTGTTTTGTTCTAAAGACTGCAAGATTCTGAACTCTGATATAATTTCATTGTGGGATTTTTTGTAAATCAGTCAAAACCTCTCATTAATTAATTCAGTTGATAATTAAGATTTATAATAATTTAGAATTATAAAACGTTTTTCAAGCTGGATACTATATTTGTAAATAGGAGATTCCTAAAACCACCTTATAATAATGGTTCATGTACTGTTGTGAATTGCTGACCTGAAAAATTTTATTAGTTTGGTGCATAAGTTTATAGCATTTTTGTTTTCCATGACGGTATTCTGGTTGCTATGGGTTTATTTATAACTGTCATTTTTTTTATTTGTAGTTCATTATTGCTATTTGAATTAACATATTGTCATTTTGTCATTTGGAGGCAGTGAATGGAGCTGGAGAAATCTGAACATTTCTGACATTTTCATCTTTTCGAGTTCAGTAGTTGGGTGACAGCAGCAGAGGCAGCCAGAAACATTTGCAGGGGTGACAACAGTGGAGCCAGCCAGAAACATTTGCAGTGTATATGAGGATAATTCCAAAGGAGAGAGCATGACAAGAAAATGGTTTTCTCGTTTTAAGGAGGATCTCTTGACATTAGTGACCCTCCACATTCAGAAAGATCTTCAGCGTTTGATGAAGACCGTTTAAACGCATTAATCCACAGTGATCCACATCAGTGTACTCAAGAACTGGCAGATGTGGTGAATCATGATCATTCCACCATCTTGCAGATGCAGTCTAAAACAACAACTAGAAGGAATAGATGAAGTGA
Source organism: Schistocerca americana (assembly GCF_021461395.2). Taxonomy (NCBI): domain Eukaryota; kingdom Metazoa; phylum Arthropoda; class Insecta; order Orthoptera; family Acrididae; genus Schistocerca; species Schistocerca americana. The sequence goes on from NC_060122.1 coordinate 650,788,162, forward strand.
TGCTACTTCACAATAATGCCTGCCCATATTCTGCTAGCTGACAAAAAACCACTACACAGGAGTTGGGTTGGGAAGTCATTCCTTCCCACCTTATTTGCCTGCTCTTGTGCCCTCAGACTTGCATCTTTACTGCTCTCTATTGAATAACCTTCAAGGAAGTTCCTTTCTGCATGAAAATGCACTCCACACATGGCTTGACAAGTTCATCATATCAAAACCATATGATCTATTGTCACAGAATCGAAAACTTACCCTAGAGTTGGCAGACTGATGTAAATAGTGAAGGAGAATATATTATTGATGACTAAAGTCTCTGTTATGCGTACCTGTTGAGTTTATTAAACTTAAGGAGAAAAGCTACGAACTTATGCACCAAACCAATACACAATCTAGTCAATAGTGAAAACTTGGAGTTTATGGCAAATATTAGAATGTAACGCAACACAATTTCAATTTCAAAGCATTATGTAATTTCAGAGTTCACATCATCTTCTTATGCCTGTTTTCATATAGCCACTCCCCTCCCAAAACTGACAGTTTGCGGTCAGCCAACGTGCAGTAAACATCCATATGCCAGATGGCACAAAAGTCCACATCCGACCCATACACCATTAACATCTCTATGTCAGATCGTGTTAAGCTAGTATATGGATAAATTATATAAATCAGTTTGCATTAAAAGTTTGTGACTGGCACTTACTAAGATAACATCAATATGTTGAGCCCTGTGAAAATCTGTATATTTTTAACCTAAAGCTCACACTTTTGGGTTAGTTAAAGTGACATTTAGTGCCTCAACATAATATGTGCAATAAGTACATTGTAATGAGTATGAAGCAAAGTAAAACCATTTTCCTGAACATCTCAGGTAAAACTGTATACTTGTGACTTCAGTGTGCTAATATTCCACTACCAATATTCACAAGGCAGGGTTATTAATTATGTGATTATTGTATTATTTCATGTGCACTTTTCCAATCATATTTCTGTCAATATACATTTATTTTGCCTATGTGAACTTTAACTAAATCCGTGTTGTTGCTTGGAAGTTGGATGATTTTCCTCCTCTATCGGACTACAAAGAAGGAGAGATGCTTTCAATTACCTGTGAACTGTGAAACCAGAACTAGCCACCAACTACAATATAGCACAAATATATTGAGATAAACAAGCTTCAAAACTTATTTTGTGTCCAGTTTACATTATTTGAATATCTCCTTCCTGATGTCTGTCCTCAGTATATTCTTTCAGTTCCACAAGAAATAAGACTTCAAGATTATTCAGAATCGAATGTGACAAAGAAACTGGAAAGCGGGATGTCACACACACAACAAAAGAATGCTGTTCTAAATATCAACACTGCATTCACCTTATGCAATCAAATCTGCTACTGCTGAACACAGTATGTCCATTGGATATTCAATGGAGTATAACAAAACAATAATTGTGGCCTGTCAACATAATTTTGGGGCTCCATTATTAAATAAGCCATGGAAATATGCATGGCAGATAGTGGCTAACAGTTAGGTAATGTATGGAACACTATCATTTCCGTGAAATATTAATAAGTGAACACAAAAATTGACATACCAGTTTTTTTATTAATTATGCAAGAAGGCCAATGAAACTTAAACAATTTGAAAGGTACTTTGCTATAGATGTGCGCAAGGAAAAACTCATGTCTACACTTACCCATTAAGAGTGGTAAAAGAACATAAATACTTTCATATTCATAACTCTGATGATATCTTCTCTACCAGGCATTAAAATCTTCTGCACGTGAACACTGAAAATTTGCCCACATACCGATCAGATGCTATGGTAGAAATGACACACGAAAGTAACAATGTTTCATGAAATTGCATTTTGAAGATGTTCATGTTTACATGATTCATTTGCAGCAACACACATGTACCGGGCAGCTACAATGCAACGACTGCTAGCTCAACAATGTTGTCAGCAGTGGAAATCAAAATATCATAGTAATGAAGTCTGCAAATAATGTTGTATATTGGCATCATTCTTTCACTTACTTTTCAGGTAAGAGTAACTTTGTGGTCATTTGCTGCTTCTACCAGAAAATTTGAAGTTGTTGTTGTTGTTGTGGTCTTCAGTCCTGAGACTGGTTTGATGCAGCTCTCCATACTACTCTATCCTGTGCAAGCTTCTTCATCTCCCAGTACCTACTGCAACCTACATCCTTCTGAATCTGCTTAGTGTATTCATCTCTTGGTCTCCCTCTACGATTTTTACCCACCACGTTGCCCTCCAATACTAAATTGGTGATCCCTCGATGTCTCAGAACATGTCCTACCAACCGATCCCTTCTTCTAGTCAAGTTGTGCCACAAGCTCCTCTTATCCCCAATTCTATTCAATACCTCCTCATTAGTTATGTGATCCACCCATCTAATCTTCAGCATTCTTCTGTAGCACCACATTTCGAAAGCTTCTATTCTCTTCTTGTCTAAGCTATTTATCGTCCACGTTTCACACCATACATGGCTACACTCCATACAAATACTTTCAGAAACGACTTCCTGACACTTAAATCAATACTCGATGTTAACAAATTTCTCTTCATAAGAAACACTTTCCTTGCCATTGCCAGTCTACATTTTATATCCTCTCTACTTCGACCATCATCAGTTATTTTGCTCCCCAAATAGTAAAACTCCTTTACTACTTTAAGTGTGTCATTTCCCAATCCAATTCCCTCAGCATCACCCGACTTAATTCAACTACATTCCATTATCCTCGTTTTGCTTTTGTTGATGTTCATCTTATACCCTCCTTTCAAGACACTGTCCATTCCGTTCAACTGCTCTTCCAAGTCCTCTGCTGTCTCTGACAGAATTACAATGTCATCGGCGAACCTCAAAGTTTTTATTTCTTCTCCATGGATTTTAATACCTACTCCAAACTTTTCTTTTGTTTCCTTTATTGCTTGCTCAATATACAGATTGAATAACATCGGGGATAGGCCACAACCCTGTCTCACTCCCTTCCCAACCGCTGCTTCCCTTTCATACCCCTCGACTCATAACTGCCATCTGGTTTCTGTACAAATTGTAAATAGCCTTTCGCTCTCTGTATTTTACCCCTGCCACTTTCAGAATTTGAAAGAGAGTATTCCAATCAACATTGTCAAAAGCTTTCTCTAAGTCTACAAATGCTAGAAACATAGGTTTGCCTTTCCTTAATCTTTCTTATAAGATAAGTCGTAGGGTCAGTATTGCCTCACGTGTTCCAACATTTCTACGGAATCCAAACTGATCTTCCCCGAGGTCGGCTTCTATCAGTTTTTCCATTCGTCTGTAAAGAATTCGCGTTATTATTTTGCAGCTGTGACTTATTAAACTGATAGTTCGGTAATTTTCACATCTGTCAACACCTGCTTTCTTTGAGATTGGAATTATTATATTCTTCTTGAAGTCTGAGGGTATTTCGCCTATCTCATACATCTTGCTCACCAGATGGTAGAGTTTTGTCAGGACCGGCTCTCCCAAGGTTGTCAGTAGTTCTAATGGAATGTTGTCTACTCCGGGGGCCTTGTTTCGACTCAGGTCTTTCAGTGCTCTGTCAAACTCTTCACGCAGTATCATATCTCCCATTTCGTCTTCATCCACATCCTCTTCCATTTCCATAATATTGTCCTCAAGTACATCGCCCTTGTATAGGCCCTCTACATACTCCTTCCACCTTTCTGCCTATCCTTCTTTGCTTAGAACTGGGTTTCCATCAAAGCTCTTGATATTCATGCAAGTGGTTCTCCTTTCTCCAAAGGTCTCTTTAATTTTCCTGTAGGCAGTATCCATTTTACCCCTAGTGAGATAAGCCTCTACATCCTTACATTTGTCCTCTAGCCATCCCTGCTTAGCCATTTTGCACTTCCTGTCAATATCATTTTTGACACGTTTGTATTCCTTTTTGCCTGCTTCATTTACTGCATTTTTATATTTTCTCCTTTCATCAATTAAATTCAATATTTCTTCTGTTTGAAGTTAAGTTCTTAATTTTTAATTTCTTCATTTTGAATAGCTAACACTACTGACTTCCTTTATTATACTGAAACTATATTTGTTTTAAGATATGCTTAGTTTAAGTGAAACAATAATGACGTGGAATGACTCTGCTTACACACTATTAAATAAATTTGTGACTAAATTTTATGACCAAATACTGGCCATCCACAGATGAGTTCAGATAATAACAGAAGCCTGTGACAGTGTTTGCAGATGATGCACTTACAGAGAGGGAGGGGATGGCATTTAGTAAGATGTTAGAGGCTTCCAGATGGTCAACGGATAGTGTAAAAATTGGCAGGTGATTCTAAATGAGAATAAATATAATGTACTGCAGTTAAGAAGATGAAAAATCCAATATCATTTAACTACACCATCATCAGTGTTTAGTCACTAGAATGAGCCCCAACCTTCAAATTCCTAGGAGTGTCTGTCCAGAGGGATTTAAGGTGGAGTGATGACAAACATTTTGCAGTCGGCGAACTCATAAGCCAGTCATATTTATTTTAGAAAATTGTGACAGGTTTAATTCACGCTCAAAAGAGAGCATGCGCAAAAGCCGATCAACTACTGAGTATTGAGTGTCATGCTCTGATCCTTATGAAGTTAGATCAGCGGAAGAGTTACACAGTCAGTTCAGTAAGTTCTTGGGATGAATTTATTCACCAGAAACTACTTCCCATGATTTGTTCAAGACTAGGGAGACAGAGTACAGGGATGGCAACAATCAGGGTAGCTGAGTTCCACAATTCCACTGCTCACCAAGTAATGTGGTCAGTCTGCCACCAATATATTTAAGCTTGTGCAGAATAAATTGTGGAATGGGGAAAGCCTTCTTCAGTCTTTGATGGATCATCTGAAGATGACTGACGGTGTCCAGTTGAAAAATTGTGTATTTAGTTAAAGACAATTGGCAGCAGGCCCAAAACTTCTTTGAAAATTCTGTTCACCATAAAAAATTTAAATTCAAGTTCACCATAAAAATTTTAATTCATGTCAAATGTCCATCTGATTGCATCTATGCAGAAAATGTTTGAAAGTTTTTCTATGCTGCTAGTCAGAGAAATGGAAGATTAACTTCGTTTTGAATGATTAAGGAGAGAAGCAGATTTCTGGAAAGAACTTAAACCGAAAAAGTGTCAAAAGATATACTGAATTTGAAGATGGCTTTTAAGCAGTGTTGTTTACAAGAAAGATAGATGAGATGTACTAAAGTTTCTTCAGTTACCTTCATGAATTTATGGAATGACTGTGGAAAGAAAGTACTTATTTGGCTCAGCTCCTTGAAGGAAGCTTGTGAGGGACTACAAAAGTTGCTTCAGGCTCACAGTTATGAGAGGCAAGGAGAACCACGTAAGTAAAGAAGCGATGAGATAAAGAAAATGTATGGATGGTCAATTTCACCACATAATTAAAGAAAGAAGAGGTGATGCATGGATATATGAGCAATTGTTTTAGATGGGACCTGTCAAGAGTATAAAGATGATAAAAAGTGAAATGCTACATAGAAACCAAATAGGTGTGAAAGAAACAATGTCCAAGTTAAAAGTGGATATTGAATGATTGACAATAAGACCATTGCTCAACTGAGGAAGAATTTTATGATTAACTGTTAGAAAATTACGGAAAAATTCTATGTTTCCTTGTGTCAGTTTCATCGCTTCAGGTACGGATACTGTCAGTAGTAAACCAATCCACAAGCAAATATCATTAAGAATGAGGGTAGTGGAAGATGCTTATGATGTGGTAACATTGGTTGTACCTGAACTGATCTGAAGATGAGTCATATATTAGGAGCCAAATGGCTAGTGGAGAATAAGGTGGAATAAGATTTCAGTGACAGATGCATTGGAATTAAGAAGGGTGTGGGAAAGAGTGTATTTAATTTTAAACAGTAGCCAATGGTGCGGAAAGAATACATCTGATTTATAAATATACAAGTTGAGAAATTTTGTGAAGGCAGCATAGCAGGAATCAGAGAACAAATCGAGATCATTTTTAAGTGATGATAAACATGTCAGCATAGTACAAAACACAAGTTCGCAAATAGTGACAAAATTAATGTTACCTCCTCATTTACATATGAGGACCAGTCACAAAAAGAAACACACACACACACACACACACACACACACACACACACACTTGAAACCCATGCCTATCAATTACATTCTTCATGCTATCCTGTTTATCTGTCTAAAAAAACTGAGTCTGTATCTCTCATTAATGGCAGGGATGTTTAGCTCAGGAAGACAAAAGGAGGTGAGAAAATCTTTAAACAGATCTTCAGCATATTTTCCAGAAACAAGCATTATACTGTGTAAGTTTACTGTACAATAACACTAGTGTTTTATTATTCGCTATCTCACATTTTTACCAACTCCTGTTTTATCTTACCTGTATAATCATTTTGCTATGTGGTAAGTATTACTTAACAGGTACAACTTTTTAAACGTTTGTAATTTCTTAGGGCTCCAGAAATGAACAGAAAAGTTAACAGAGCTGTGCAGTAATTTAAAAAAATTGAAAAATTTGTTAATTGGGATGTTGATGAAACAATGAGACCACACCTTGCTTTTTATGACTTATTACACTATACCATGCATGAAAAGAGTGACAGTGCAGTGAGAGTCGCAATGCATGTTGGATCTAAAGATCACACAGAGGGTGAACAAAAGATAATGGCAAAATGCACTTGGTATTAGAAACAAGGAAAACCTAAGTGTAATACCATTTATTACCAGCTCTTCGTCATTCACCAGCCATGGCTGAACAGACTGCATCAAAGTTACAATCAAGTGATTTATAATATAATGAATTACAGAATAATATCTAAACTTTACACAGGTAATGTATATAGACTATGTCATGTTCACTGTGTCCATTCGTTTTCTTCACAGTCAAAGAAATCTTGGACCGAATATAGTGGGCATTGTTTTAGGCCTTCAGCAATTTGTTTCTTGAAGTTGTCCAGTGGAAGGGTCTGCAATTCAACAGATAGTTTGTTGAACATCCTCACAGCGATCACTGGAACACTGTCTCTTGTTTTGGACAGTTGGTAGGTTGGTAGATTTATGTCTTCTTTCCAGCGGGTATTATGTTTATGTACGTTATGTCTCTTGCTTAGGTGTCTAGGTTTTCCTTTGTTTGGATGAGGCATAATAATACATCATGGCTATAAACAGTCCCTACCCCCATGAACCATGGACCTTGCCGTTGGTGGGTAAGCTTGCATGCCTCAATGATACAGATGGCCGTACCGTAGGTGCAACCACAACGGAGGGGTATTTGTTGAGAGGCCAGCCAAACGTGTGGTTCCTGAAGAGGGGCAGCAGCCTTTTCAGTAGTTGCAGGGGCAACAGTCTGGATGATTGACTGATCTGGCCTTGTAACACTAACCAAAATGGCCTTGCTGTGCTGGTACTGCGAACGGCTGAAAGAAAGGGGAAACTACAGCCATAATTTTTCCCGAGGGCATGCAACTTTACTGTATGGTTAAATCATGATGGCATCCTCTTGGGTAAAATATTCTGGAGGTAAAATAGTCCCCCATTCGGATCTCCGGGCGGGGACTACTCAAGAGGACGTAATTATCAGGAGAAAGAAAACTGGCGTTCTACGGATCAGAGCGTGGAATGTCAGATCCCTTAATCGGGCAGGTAGGTTAGAAAACTTAAAAAGGGAAATGGATAGGTTGAAGTTAGATATAGTGGGAATTAGTGAAGTTCAGTGGCAGGAGGAACAAGACTTTTGGTCAGGTGAACACAGGGTTATAAATACAAAATCAGATAGTGGTAATGCAGGAGTAGGTTTAATAATGAATAAAAAAATAGGAGTGCGGGTAAGCTACTACAAACAGCATAGTGAACGCATTATTGTGGCCAAGATAGACACGAAGCCCATGCCTACTACAGTAGTTCAAGTTTATATGCCAACTGGCTCTGCAGATGATGAAGAAATTGATGAAATGTATGATGAGATAAAAGAAATTATTCCGGTAGTGAAGGGAGACGAAAATTTAATAGTCATGGGTGACTGGAATTCGAGAGTAGGAAAAGGGAGAGAAGGAAACGTAGTAGGTGAATAAGGATTGGGGGAGAGAAATCAAAGAGGAAACCGTCTGATAGAAATTTGCACAGATCGTTAACTTAATCATACCTAATACTTGGTTCAAGAATCATAAAAGAAGGTTGTATACATGGAAGAATCCTGGAGATACTAGAAGGTATCAGATGGTAAGACAGAGATTTAGGAACCAGGTTTTAAATTGTAAGACATTTCCAGGGGCAGATGTGGGCTCTGACCACAATCTATTGGCTATGACCTATAGATTAAAACTGAAGAAACTGCAAAAAGGTGGGAATTTAAAAAGATGGGACCTGGATAAACTGAAAGAACCAGAGGTTGTACAGAATTTCAGGGAGAGCATAAGGGAACAATTGACAGGAATGGGGGAAAGAAGTACAGTAGAAAAAGAATAGGTAGCTCTGAGGGATGAAATAGTGATGGCAGCGGAAGATCAAGTAGGTAAAAAGACAAGGGCTAGTAGAAATCATTGGGTAACAGAAGAAATATTGAATTTAATTGATGAAAGGAGAAAATACAAAAATGCGGTAAATGAAGCAGGCAAAAAGGAATACAAAGGTCTCAAAAATGAGATCAACAGGAAGTGCAAAATGGCTAAGCAGGGATGGCTAGAGGACAAATGTAAGGATGTAGAAGCTTATCTCACTAGGGGTAAGATAGATACTGCCTACAGGAAAATTAAAGAGACCTTTGGAGAAAAGAGAACCACTTGTATGAACATCAGGAGCTCAGATGGAAACACAGTTCTAAGCAAAGAAGGGAAAGCAGAAAGGTGGAAGGAGTATATAGAGGGACTATACAAGGGCGATGTACTTGAGGACAATATTATGGAAATGGAAGAGGATGTAGATGAAGATGAAATGGGAGATATGATACTGCGTGACGAGTTTGACAGAGCACTGAAAGACCTGAGTCGAAACAAGGCCCCGGGAGTAGATAACATTTCATTAGAACTACTGATAGCCTTGGGAGAGCCAGTCCTGACAAAACTCTACCATCTGGTGAGCAAGATGTATGAGATAGGCGAAATACCCTCAGACTTCAAGAAGATTATAATAATTCCAATCTCAAAGAAAGCAGGTGTTGACAGATGTGAAAATTACCAAACTATCAGTTTAATAAGTTACAGCTGCAAAATACTAACGCGAATTCTTTACAGACGAATGGAAAAACTGATAGAAGCCGACCTCGGGGAAGATCAGTTTGGATTCCACAGAAATGTTGGAACACGTGAGGCAATACTGACCCTACGGCTTATCTTAGAAAATAGATTAAGGAAAGGCAAACCTATGTTTCTAGCATTTGTAGACTTAGAGAAAGCTTTTGACAAAGTTGATTGGAATACTCTCTTTCAAATTCTAAAGATGGCAGGGGTAAAATACAGGGAGCGAAAGGCTATTTACAATTTGTACAGAAACCAGATGGCAGTTATAAGAGTTGAGGGACATGAAAGGGAAGCAGCGGTTGGGAAGGGAGTGAGACAGGATTGTAGCTTGTCCCTGATGTTATTCAATCTGTACATTGAGCAAGCAGTAAAGGAAACAAAAGAAAAATTCAGAGTAGGTATTAAAAGCCATGGAGAAGAAATAAAAACTTTGAGGTTCGCCGATGACATTGTAATTCTGTCAGAGACAGCAGAGGACTTGCAAGAGCAGTTGAACGGAATGGACAGTGTCTTGAAAGGAGGATATAAGATGAACATCAACAAAAGCAAAACGAGGATAATGGAATGTAGTCGAATTAAGTCGGGTGATGCTGAGGGAATTAGAATAGGAAATGAGACACTTAAAGTGGTAAAGGAGTTTTGCTATTTGGGGAGCAAAATAACTGATGATGGTCGAAGTAGAGAGGATATAAAATGTAGACTGGCAATGGCAAGGAAAGCGTTTCTGAAGAAGAGAAATTTGTTAACATCGAGTATTGATTTAAGTGTCAGGAAGTCATTTCTGAAAGTATTTGTATGAAGTGTAGCCATGTATGGAAATGCAACATGGATGATAAATAGTTTGGACAAGAAGAGAATAGAAGCTTTTGAAATGTGGTGCTACAGAAGAATGCTGAAGATTAGATGGGTAGATCACATAACTAATGAGGAGGTATTGAATAGAATTGGGGAGAAGAGGAGTATGTGGCACAAATTGACAAGAAGAAGGGATCGGTTGGTAGGACACATTCTGAGGCATGAAGGGATCACAAATTTACCATTGGAGGGCAGCGTGGAGGGTAAAAATCGTAGAGGGAGACCAAGAGATAAATACACTAAGCAGATTCAGATGGATGTAGGTTGCAGTAAGTACTGGGAGATGAAGAAGCTTGCACAGGATAGAGTAGCATGGAGAGCTGCACCAAACCAGTCTCAGGACTGAAGATAACAACAACAACAACAAACATAAACAGTCATTATCCCCAACATTCTGAATAACAGTCTGAAGCCGACTGGAGTGGCCGTGCGGTTCTAGGCACTACAGTCTGGAGCCGAGCGAGCGCTATGGTCACAGGTTCAAATCCTGCCTCAGGCATGGATGTGTGTGATGTCCTTAGGTTTAATTAGTTCTAAGTTCTAGGCGACTGATGACCTAAGAAGTTAAGTCGCATAGTGCTCAGAGCCATTTGAACAGTCTGCAGTGTTCCTGGCTGTTGCTCGATGTAATCATTCTTATTGCCTTCTTTTGCAGTAGAGAATTGCTTGAAATCTAATGGTACTCAAGTATTTAGTGGCTTGGACCTTACAATGTGATCCTGTCCACATATCACATTTATATATTGAAGAGTTTGATATCAATACTGAGTTCTACTGCTTGGCCTAAATGCATCAGAGTCAATGTTTTCCAGAAATTTAGACCAAGAGCTGAAAAAGAAATTGGCAAGCAAAATCATTATGTATCATAAGAAACATGAGAAGAGTATCCAGGGAAAAAAAACTGAATTGGAATGGAAGTTAAGTTCCTGGGATACATAATTACCATGGAGGGAATTCACTCTCATATATTAGGTGGTCAATTACTTTTGTGATAATGAGCTGGAAAAATTGAGGAATTTTGGGCCTCCAATGTCCATACCGATGGACAAAAAATTCCAGGGAAATTATTAAAGATATTGGAAGGGACTGGAAAATCTTGAGATTCTAGGACATCTAGAACTTTCATCAAATTTTCAAATGCTGTGTGGTCATACAGCTATGTCTGAAATTAGAGGGAAGGTAGGAATCACATCTAAAGAGTATAATGCTTAGAAGCATTGCCTTGACAATGTGAAGAGAAGGAAAAATGGTCGATTTGTATAGGGTGGTGTAGATTTGCTTCTATTTTGGAGAATAAATAACATAGTCATCATACACAACAAGACAACATCACTGCTGTTAATGAGTAAGAGTAAGGCACGATCACTTACAAAGTTGGGTGCTGATGTCACAATAGTTAAAATTTGAAATCACATATTGGGTACGTAAAGAAAACATAGTGTCTGATGCAGTTTTTTCTGATGCAGTGTCATGGGTGCCAATGGACTTTGAAGAACACAATACAAGAGAGGCACAAGGGTGTGAGGTACTTAATTTGCTACATAAGAATGAACAGGAAACATAACGAGAAAATTAATCAATATCAGAAGGCAGCAAACACAGATGAAGGATTATGATTGGTGAAATGGAGTTGTGCACTGGAGAATAAAAGCTGCAAAAACTGTTGCTTGTTGCATTGTGGAATTCTGTATGTAAGGATGGATGAGAACAGTGAAAACTTTTAAACTATGTAAATCATAGTGTGTGATGCATTATTAGATATGGTATACACAGCTAAGTAATGTGCACTTTGATGCAAAGAAGTAGCCTGACATTACATTCATCATAAAACATAGATCCCGTGGAGAGCTCTCTGGGATGCGGAAAGAATTCAGTGGTGTACATTTTATTTATTCAATAAAACTAAATGCCTTAACATTACTAAAAACTAGTGTATTACAGTGCTAATGTTAATTATAAAACAACTGTAGCATTAATTTTAAGAGTTTCTATGAAGATATTCTTCAATGGAGTATAAGGAGTTGCTTCTTTTATATAGTTTTTTTAATTCAGCGTTAAGCTCCAATACAGTATCTACAAGGATATAATATGCTCTGGCATGTTGTTGAATACATATGTACCCATGTCTCAGATGCCTTTTTGTACTAACGTCAACACCTTAAAGTCTTTGTAAAGACTGGTTTTTTGGTCCTAGTGTTACATTCATGCTTTTCACTCTTTCAGAAAACAACATTTCTTCATTTTTAAATCACCTACAGTAGTAACAAATGACTTGGTGATATATTTTTATAATATGGTGCTCTGAATCTGCGAAGTGTTACCAGATTGTAACTTATGCCAGAAAATAAAACCATGACCATCACACATCGGTAATTACCCTGCAACAACTTGGGCAAACAGTAGCTTTAGAAACGCTAAGGTCTCTATCAAAATCCACAAGAGAAGCAACAGAAGTATTATTGTCCAAAAGATTAACTTACAGTTTGTGTAATTTCATACGCTACAGGAGACACAAAAGCAGAATTGTTCTGCACAAGAACAAGTGCAGGCCATATCATGAAAATCTCACAGCCTTTCAGGTAGCAAGGACATAAAGTCATCATACAATTTTGGAGAGCAAAAAGACGCTGAAGCAACTGTTCATGAACTACATCAAGCATTCCACTAAACCAACCCCTGTGCAGGAAGCCATTACAAGGATTTTAGGGTGAGGTGGGTGGTGTTGTATTAATGCTATAATGAGAAATGGGTGTCTCCTGACCATCAAGAGCAACACTGCACAGACAATGGCAGAGCACTTTGCTCAAATAACTATCCCTGACAACCAAAGTAAACCTTTCTGTTGTTATAGAATGTTCCCTTAGAGAGGTAGCTGGCATATTAATTCCACAAATAATTATGTTTACATCTGTCCCTTCTTAATGTGGGAGCTGGATTCAGCATTGTCTGCAGCATACAACACTACTTCTGATCATGAGAAAATCCATTACAGCATGTTGTGCCACCTCACTTAAACAGCTCATGAAATTGTCCTTGAATTTTGGAAATTAACATGGAAACTGGACAATTCCCTGACTCATGGAAGGACTCTATTTTAACTCCCCTTCTTAAACCTAATAGGGCTGGAAATGCATAAGTATCTATCACATTGTTGTCTTCTCATAAACTGTGTGGGAAATACCTTGGAGCAGACAATCAACCACCACCATATCTTTGTTTAGTACCCAGCTCAGCTCATTAGTCACTTTCTGTATGTGTTCAGGAGATATCGCTCAGCTATTGATAATCTAAACCTTGGCTCCTCCAGGAACATGTATCTAATTTTTTGGTCCATCCCCTCCTCATACTAGTTTCGATAGAGAGTCAGAGATGCCCTATCAGATAATTTTGTACAAGAAATTGATATCCCCAAAGGCTGCATTTTTAATAGTTGCAAGTGGCATTATGTCCATAGTAAGGTATCTTGTCAACTGTTCTTTATTTGTAAGCAACTTGCCCACTGCAGATAACAAAAGGCTGGAGAAATGGGCACTAGAAATTGGTTTTTAAGTTTTTAACAAAAATGTGTGACAGTCATTTTTGGCTGTCCTGTGATGCTTTCAATCTTCCATAATTAATGCAAAGATCTGTATTTTAGAAAAAAGTGTAGTGAGTATTAAAGTTTAATGCCAAGGGTGAAGTAAGTCACGAACTTGGCTTCTTAGTCCAGTTGTATCAAACAAATGATGAGCTGTAGTTGCATGAAGTTGCAATGGTATTTAAATCATATGATGAGCTCTATGAAGTTCAATTTTTAGCCAATTGATGGCTCTTAAATGTATTCTCAATCAAATATCACAGGATCAGTGGAATGAAAAAAAAGCCTGCTACACCAACTTCAGGACCAACATTGCACAGCAACAGCTAGAGTGTGCACAGCTACCTGAGTATGTATCCCCACCAGAGAAGAAAAAAGTCTCAAAAAGGTGTACTGTGAGCAACTCAAGAGGAAAAAGAAGTGAAAGTGCATGGCAGTGTAAAAAGTGTGGTGTTTCCCTATATTTAGAAGACTGTTTTGAAGTCTCCCTTACTCAACAATTGTTAGCTGATATGTGAAAATCATACTAGCTTATATTGACTTCACAGCTATCAATGGGGTATTCAAATATGATCTAACTGGGTTAAGGGGCTGAGTTTAGTTTTTATATCTGATTACATTTCAGATAAGCATCATGACTTTTTTTCAGTCTCTCTGCTCACTGTGATTTGAAATTATTCTTTGACAACAATTGTCTTCATGAGCGTGTTGTAACCAATTTCTTTTATGGGAGGGCACTACTTTCTTTTAACCTATGCAATGATCTGTAAACTATTATGAAATTCAGTTGCTTGCTTCATAACTGAGTGGCATTATCCCCCAACTACAAATCTCTCAGTCCCTTTTGGAAAATGAACAGTTCATTTCTGTAATGAGTAATGACATGTTGAGTACATGTGGGTGTTTAATTGTTGCACTGATGTGTAATCTCCTTTAAATTGCTGCTACAGACAGTGAATCCCACTGACATTAAAATTGTGTGCAATACTCTAATCTGAAATTGTATCTCCCATCCATGTCATCATGGCCTGTCTAAAGGATCATATCTACTGCTATATTTCTGCTTACTATAACAGAGCTAGTCTGTCAAAGTTGAAGGACAGGAGATGGCAAATAATGGTATAATCATAATATAACAAGATGGGAGAACTTTCTCAATGAGAAATTTAATACACAACACACATAATAATTTTATCAGACTGTTAAACTTGAGTTATTCATTGTCTGCACTATTCTGTTGCACATCATGCTTTGTTAATTGTTTTGCATGTTTGCATTTACCTGGAGTGGAAGCAGTGACACAGGCACTAATAGCTTCATCCAGTATTTTTCTCACTTCCTTCTCGGCATTTGATAGTGGCACAGTATTAGCAGTCATCTCATATATTCTAGTGGGATCAGAAGGAAGAATTTTTTTTCTTTTGCAAAAGCATTATTTAGTCCATCTGTAAACAAAGCACACCATCATGTGGGATCACTTTGTGAGTTTCAGGTTACGAAAATTACATAACAGAGTTGGGAACAGTAAAGAGATATATATCAAGCAACAATTTACACTGTTTATGAGGCAAATAGCAGATATCCATATGAAACAGGATGTAAAACAGTCTTATACGTGTACATCATGTAGCAGTGCAAAGATGGTGAAACTGAGTGAAGGACCATATATTGACCTGTGAAATACACCATGTGTACCCAAAATCTTTGTTACGGTTTGTAGTGTGACTCAAAGGCAAATTTCACTGGATCTACCTATGCATTAGATAGTGGCCTTTTGTGCATGATGGGTAAGTTACAGGTATTTTTTTTATATATAACAAATGACATATGCTCAGAGAGATGCCTCAAACTAACAAACAGATATAAAGTGCTGTGTATGAGACATGTTGTGGTTAAAATATATTCAGTTTGTTGCTTACATTGGGAAATCACAAAGTTTCAGCTCAATTAAAGAGACTATCAATGTTTCAGAGTCTGCTATACCTCCACAGGTCAACAGGTGCTTCAGTGCAAAACATATGACCATCCAATGTAAGAAGTCAATCAGATAACTCGATGATCCTTGTGCTGCACACCAGCAGGGATAAAGTGTTTGAGTAGGTATGGCCACATTCCAGTTCAATGAAAGCAGAAAAGTGATAGTGGAAAATGTCCTTCATTGGTTGGAGCAATGGCTTGCTGTTAACGTATCAACTTTAGTGACGATGAGAAAGAAAAAGGAGAGATAATGCTGACATAGAAAGTGACAGAATGTGCGAGCAAAAAACAAGGTGTCCATAAAACATATTTACAACTTAAGACTTTTATAACTTTAAAACTATACCAGATATTAACAAATCGTTTCCAACATGTGGTAAGATAACTCATCGAGTTTTTTTTTATGTTCCAGGTGACGCAATTTTGATGGAAAACCAAATTTGAAAACCTGATAAAATGTGGACGCCACAGAACAAAGCTCAGTGCTCAGCCTTATTCATACAGATGACATTAAACACCCAAGTCCAACAAAACTTTTGAACATGTTATGGAATGCAACTACGGGCTTGGTACATGTTATTTACAGAAACAGGTAGTGTTCTCCATAAAAAGGGGGCGGGTCACCCAACTGTTACACTTGACACCATGGACAAGATATGGCAGGCATACGCGAGGACTCTGACCCAACCAGTGTGTGCAGCAGCAGAAAGTTGGAAATGAGACAATCAACAGCGGACAATGGCTTGTACAAGAGCTTACGGCTATATTCCTACAAGGTGCAGCTGCTTTAGGTATTAAAGCCTACAGCAAAATCCCAGCATGAACAGCTTGCATGGGAAATGCTAGGCGTGACTGACCCAAACAATGACTTTTTGGAAAAGATCTGTTTCTCTGATGAGGCCACATTTCATGCATCTGGCAAATGAATCATCATAATGTTTGTATATGGGATTCACAGCATCCTCATATACTACAAGTAAAATGGAAAGACAAAGTGCATCATTGGTCTTCCTTTTTTCTCAAGTCTGCCGTCAGCAGTGGTGTTTATCTAGACATGTTACAGGAGTTTGCTCGTCCACAATTGGAGCACCTGCAACCTGATGTCATATTGCAGCAGTATGGAGCTCCACCCCACTGTCCCTAAAATGTCCATCAATTTCTAGATGAAAAGTTTCCAGATAGGTGGATTGGATGAGATGGTCACCATGATCCACTGACCTCACACCAGTAGACTTCTTCCTATGGGGTTTTGTCGCGGATCTGGTGTGCTGATCGAAGGTTAGAGAACATATCACCGTGGAGATCTTGAATTGTACGTGGAGAGAAACAGCGTTCTGACTAGACGTTGTCTGTACCACTAAGGGTGCACACATTGATGTGTATGATAGAGGAAACAATGATTTATAACTTATCACATGGTGAAAACTGTTGTTATAATATCTAGTATAGTTTTAAACATAGATGTGTATGATTGAGGAAACAATAATTTATAAGTTATCACATTTAGAAAACTATTATTATAATATCTAGTATAGTTTTAAAACTGTTGAAGTGTTAACTGGTAAAGATTATTTATGGACTTCCTGTATTACAGCTGAGTAAGTCAATGGCATGCGTATTACAGCAGGAGTGAGACAATCCCAAGAATAAGTGATTCATGTATTTACCCCAGAGAAGAAGAAGCAAAGTGCTCACAATAAATATTCAATTAATGATATGGATAAATGTGTTATTAGGCTGCAATTTTTGTGATATTATGGAGAATACTAGGAAATTAAAACTTTCCAAAAACTTCACACCTTTAGTCTCTCAGAGCTAGCAAGAGTATTCCCAAAAAACTATTCTGTCTTTGGAATTTGATTTTAAGAGAAGACACAATAAATGAGCTGTCATGTGTGAACAAGAGGACCTAGATGTAAAAAGGGCATACAACATTAGATTTTTATAGAATAATGAAGGATCAGCATTAAAGCAACCAGTGACATGTTTAGATAAAGTTGTTGACTTATACACATTGCATAATGGTAGCAAAATGACTGGGCGTGAAGAGTATTGTCAAACAAAAGTGCCAGTCAATGTATAATTGAAGTTTTGTTTATTATAAATGACTAGAAATCAGAAATTTGAAAAAAAAATATAGAGATCAAACTTACAGGAGTACCTCCTTGAAATATATTCATAAGTGTTGAGTGCTCCACATTACAAGAAGCAGATGTAGAAATCACCTTTCTCTGGTCCACTAAAAGTGAAGTACAGTCCTGGCTGTCAAGTAATAACATATGTTGTGAGCTAGTTAAGAGGCATCAAATTTCTTGTGCTTATTCCATTAACAAAAGTTTGCAAGCAAACGGATTTGCTTCCCTCTGACTGCTGCCATACTATCCAACCCTAAATCCCATCAAACTGATTTGGAATTATGCAAAGAATAAGATCTGCTGTCTAACATGTCAAACATCTCACTTTCAGGACAGAAAGGAGTAGGAGATAACATGTCAAACATCTCACTTTCAGGACAGAAAGGAGTAGGAGATGATGCCTCTACTGCTGTGGTGTTAGAAGATTGGAGTGTTCAAGTGAGGTGTGTCGTTACTGCAAGTGAGTGAAACAGCAGATAATGACTCAATAGACTCAACTGAGGCAGATAACAACATCACTGTAGAAGGTTGCTCTACAGATAATGCCAATGAAATAGCCATGGTAAGATAAACACTCTGTACAGCCAGTTCCTGTTCTAGCTACCAAGAGGCACATATAGACATGTACCAAGTTACATTCCAATTGTAAGAATACTGCTATTACTGCTTCACTGTTCTTGTTTCATGGGCTTAAACATGACAGTGTTGTTACCCTGGCTGGGTCTTCATTTGCTTTGCTGAATAATATGCCAGATGACTGTGGACTACTTCAGCAGATTTTAACAATGTTCTCCGTACACCATGTGGGCTTTTAAGTGGAAGTGTATCAGATGATGTGATGAACATGCCAAATAGAGAGTTGAAAACTGAAAAAAAGCCAGTAGCTTCACTGGAGAATATTTTTACTTCTCCATATAAATTAATGAGTGCTTGCTTTGTATCATCTGTGTATGAATATGGGTCTATCTTGCTGGGTTTCCAAAGTGCAAGGTCACTGATGTAATTTGGTTAGTGAGGAGCATCTTTACATGCCAACATCTTGGACTTCTGATGATACCAACCAATACTTGATTGGTTTCCAGTTCAGCAACCTCCTTACAAATGGGATGAATCCAACAGCACTACATTTTTTTCCAAAAATGTAGTAGTATCTTTCAGAACTACAATAAGTCCAGATGATGTGCTTATACTACACTGATTTTTTTAAATAATGTAGCACAAATTTTCATCAAATTAAGTAACCTCCAAAACTCACTAGATGTTAATTTTATAAAGCACTTTTTGAACTTCATAAAATGACACATGTGGCCATCATTACATCCTGCACCTGCATATTGACACCAAAAGTTTTCTCATCCACAGTTTGTTACACACCCAACAAGATCATGGGCAATATCTCAACAATCATAGTGGTGCTTTAAACAAAAAGTATTTTGCACAGTAGTAACATTTAAAACATGGAAGAAATCTGAATGTATCTTTAAACTGCTGTTGGACAACTGTTATATTATTTACATTTCTTAATGTATGTGTTATCTTGAACATCATAATTTTCTAGAACTCTGCAGCAGATTGTGCACTGATCTGAAACTTCCTGGTAAACTGAAACTACACTATGTGATCAAAAGTATCCGGACGCCCCCAAAAACATACATTTTTCATATTAGGTGCATTGTGCTGCCACCTACTGCAGGTACTCCATATGAGGGAGCTCAGTAGTCCTTAGATATCGTGAGAGAGTAGAATGGGGTCCTCTGCGGAACTCACGGACACAGGTGTTAACTTTGTACTGCAATGACTGCACGTCACCCATCTACAGTGCTTTCTGCTGGTGTCACTTTAGCAAGTGTTAAATTATTTATTGTTGTTGTTTGATTTATCACACAAAATGACTATAATGCACTGTATACAGAGCATGCCTACCAAAAGTGTAAATAAATCACCAGACTGTCAAATTTTGACTGCCATGAAAGGAGTCACGAAAAACTTAAGCTAACTGAAAGTGTTGCAACAGATACTGAACTAGATGTTATTCAAAGCTGTCACCTTTTTAAGTTATCTAGTGTGGAAAGCTGCTAACAAGACAATTTCAACATAGTAATGGCAAGTTCATGTAATGACTGTTCTTGAAGGAAATGACACAAGGCACTTTAAAGTATATACACTACCAACATGATTAAAATTTACCTGAAAATACAAAACAACACACTTTACATGATAAGCTTATAACAACAATACAAAAAACTGCAATAAAAGAAGTAATTGCAAATGGAGCTTGTCCAAAACATCACAAATTATAAACATCCAAATTTTTTACTTTGATACAGAATTAGTGTATGCGAAGTTCTTTGTTGTAAGGAAGAAGCATGTATGGCCCCCCAATGAAAATTTGGATATATTATGGTAGAAATAGACTTACAAAGAAACCTGCACAAATTACATAAATAAAATTGTCTGTTAAAAAATATATATACTGAAGCAGAAATGTATAATTGTGAGATTCTCCAATTTCATGAGTTTTTCATCTCCATACCTACTGCTGAAAAATGATATTTACTTTGATCACCACTTCTTAAATTTATTCATGTTGACTGATGGCCAAATGACAAACATAGCCCAAATCCATGCTGTATCATTAAGAATAATAATAAGAAGAAGAAATGTGGCTATTTGTATCCTGGTAAAAAAAAAAAAAAAAAAAACACGCCAGCATGTACTGATTGTCCAGAAAGATATGATCTGACAGTTAAAGCAGCCTTTGTCATAATGATGTCTAAGTGAACAGGAATAGTAGTTTATGCATGGAGCAAATTTCTTAGACTTAAAAAAAATTGAAGTTGCATATTCAGCATCACATCTTAAAATTCTGTGTAGTATTTCATTAAAATTATAAGAAAAATGTCAAGTGAATTTAGCTGGATAATTCAGTACCTCACATGGAAATCAGTGGATGTACTCAGTTATTTTTATCATGCCATCAGATGTCCGCTGTCAGAGGTGCAAGGGGCACAATAAGAACGAAGTGCCCTGTGCACAATTGCAACAAGGGGAGCCAAGTCTTAGTGACAAACATCAGCTGTTTCATTGTTACTGTGGTTAGTGGGTTAATGCTGGGAGCTCTGGCTGTAGCATTGTCATCTGTTAACATGCTTGCAAGTTACTGTAACTTCTTCTCATGCACTTACTACAAATTTTCTGTGATGTTGCAAAGTTCTCATGCACATAAAGTACTAAGAATTTCCTATGATGTTGCAAAGTGTTAGTTACACTAATAGAGTCAAGAATGCATTTCTGCAGCTGCAGCTGATCTGCTTGGGTGGGCCATATGTCTCAAACTGCTGGAGAAAAGAAATTGGCCAGCCATCAGAAATGCAGTAGAATGCACACTGATGAAGTATGTAAAAAGTAAATAAATATTCAACTGATGTCATTCCGATTCTTATAGTTATGGGGGAATGTAAAGCATATTTCGGACTAATGTTCAGGTGCTGTAATGTCTAACTATGTCAGAGAATGTTAATGTTACATTAATTATCCTCCAGCAGAAACTGTAAGATTTCTTGTAGAGTATAATTTTAACTGTACAAAATGAAAAATTAGAGATAGGTCGGTTGTTTAGGTGCCCCTCCTTCCTGATTATAATGTGCTAAAATTTAAAAAGGTTCATTATCATATGTGATTTACTTTTTTGACTAATAATTCTCAATGATGAAGCTGTAAACAAAACAACGTTCAAATGGGTATCAGTCTCTTGACTTTGCAATTTTTGTGACATGAAGTACTATTTTGTTCATTTATATTTTGTGGGATTTGCAAATGCATGTCGTTCCATCACATTCAGATCAGCCATGAAAAATTTGTATTTTAAATCATAATAATGCATTTATTGAATGTTTGAAAAATGAATAAGCCAGTGAGTTACACATGTATTCTCAACTCAGTATGATATATACAAAATTTCTGAAGGATCCCAGACAAAAGCGGAAGCTCCATAACACATGAACTGCAGATGACTCCACGAATTACCAGATAAGTGAAAATTTCCATTGTATTTCTTGCTCCCAATCATTTTTTAGTGTGTGGCAAAAATATACCAATTTATTGGAATATACTGCACCTGGCCGCAAATTTAAGTCAGTCATTGATAACATAGTATTCTTATAAAGGAGATAAAACTCTTACCCTTTTAATTATAACAGCTTAAAAAAGTTGTATTTAAGAATGCTCTCATTGGCATCCATTTCAAAATAAAATGAATGGACAATACAGAGTTCTTAATGAATAATTGCAGATAGCTGCCATAGCTTCTCAGAATCATAGCAATCTACAGCCCTAGCATTCCAAAATGCAAAAAAATAACAAAATTCATTATCCTCGCTGAGTCATAGTCATAGAATTGCCACTCAGATGAATGAAACAAAAGCTGGAAAAGTAAAAGCATTTGATAAGCCTGGTGCTCCCTTGACCGAAATACAGAAACTGATCCACTCACCTGAGATCAGTAATTCAATTCACAATCACTTTGTTGTATTGTTCGGAGATGCAAAGCTAATTGCCGTCAGTCGTATAGGTGTAGATTCCACACCACACATGAACTACACTGAAATGGGCTTCAGAAGTACGAGGTAGGTTCCAAAAGTTTCCAGCTTGATTACAATTTTAAAGTTGTAAGAATAAAACAACAGTGTAATCGTCCTTTATTTCAATAAACTTTTTGCATCCGTGAATTAACAATACTATGCCTTTCAAAAAGTGATCTGATTCTTTATTGGCAAAATGTCCCGTCACAGCAGCTTTCACTTCATTATCATCATCATCATCATCATCATCATCATCATCATGCCCATCACCATTATCAAATTTCCTTCCTTGAAGACCTTTCTTCAGTTGGAGAAGAGATAGTAGCAGGTGATACTGTGTCATTTTTACAAAAGTGAATCACGGTATTGTGTGTTCACAATGATATCCCTTTCCTTGAAATCAACTAAGAGAATTCCTCTATAATCCCGAAAGATTGTTACCATGACCTTCTTTATGGACTGAGTGACCTTCACCTTTCTTGGTGGAGCTTCATCTGCTGTAAGCCATTCAAAAGATTCTCTTTGGACAGACAATCATAATAAGGAACCATAGTTCCATCCACTGTAATGATGGATTCCATTACTTCTTTCTGGTTGCCAAGGCACAGCTGTAAAAACTTGGTGCAACAAGTCACACACTGCTCCTTCTGCACTGCAGAGGGAAGTCTGGGCACCCATCTTTGACTGACATTTTTTATGTTCAAATGGTAAATGATTGTTTTAGATAACCTTAACCCTGCTGCAATTTCCTTGAGTTTCAACCACCTGTCACTCAGAACTTCACTATCAACAGCAGCAATGGTTTTATGTCCCCACCTCAACCGGTCGCCCAACACATGGATTATCAGCATCACAACCAGCCAAGGGATATGTAGGCCAGCCACCTAAATAATACTGCAGTTAAGACACTGAAATAATGTTGATACATAGCTTTCTACCAGAGAGTGTTCTTCCATCAGTGGTGGACTAGACTGCTACATGCTGCAGTGCTACATGGCATTTGTGCAGCCAGCTGTATGTGAGGAACATGCTCTTGTCACAATACACCTGGCCAGAGCAAGTATAAATGCTCTCCAATAGCAGAATTTCATCAGTGCCATGCATTTGATTGGTGCAGTCTGTGCATCAGTCACTGGTTGAATGCAGAGCCAAACAGCTACAGCTTCATCAAACAGCACCATCAACTAGGTGAAACCACTGCTGTACAAGCTGTCAGGTAGTCCTGATGGTTCTGGGCTTCAAACTGAATCCACCACATCGAGGCCACCCATTAGGGGGCCCCTCACACAGACACACTAACCATGCAATATAGGACGAGCCATGCAGATACACACATAAAAGTGTCCATGTGACTGCAGTGTCATTAAAGAAGCAGGAGTGCAGTTAAGCCGTTAGTCAGATGTGTCCTGTACCTCACCGCCATTCCATTTAAAAGAACATGGCAGGCATGCGGCACTGTCACGCAATCTATTATGTGCTCTCTGTTGGACTCTTCTGTCAATTTCCTACAGTACACAATGGGATTGTGGTGTACTTTTTTCTGAGATTCTTGTCAGTAGTCTACAGTACCCGACATGATCATGGTGGATTCCCATTGCTGGATCAAGGATATTTTTAAGGAATTTGTACATATGTATGAGTACAAAAAGCAACAATATTTGTGGAAACTAAATAAGAATTTAAAAACGAAAGCTTATGAAAAATTTACTGCATTTTGCAAACTAGTGTTCCTTGAAACAAACTGTGACTTTGTTGCAAAAAAGGCTCATTTAGAAAGAAACTGAAGGAAGTTTATGGTGGTAGCTGTAGCGGCAGGCTTCTCAATTAACTCAGTACTGTAACTCATTTTTATTCACTGTGTGTCACAAGCTGCCAACACTTGCTGAGACTGATTTGTGTGACAGTAATATGTGTAAAGTCAAGTTGATACCAGCACCACACCATGCTTCGACACCTTTTCCTCTTTTGTCTCCTTAATGTTTGCAGGGTCTCACACTCATGTTTCAGATCAAGACACTAGTTTTCCTTAAAACATTTTATGACCATTTGGTAATTATATGATGACAGAGTAGTAACAGTGGCCTGGGGATTGCTTGTTTTTAAACAGTGATGTTAACATAATTTACAGCAATTTCTTAAATTACAGACATTAATATAATAACTGATATTTTTAATTGTTCACCATTGTGATCTCCAGCCATAGTGTATCATAAAGTACTTTGCATGTCTCAAGAATGTGGAAATTCTTGCAACAAATTTTAAATCTATGAGACAGTAACCCTTTACTAAAAATCTGAGAGTAGCTTCAGTCTTTTGCAGAAATGCTCTTCCTCATAACTATGCCGTTCCAGCTGTTTTTGTCCCTGAGATTTTCAAGCAATGTATCACCTCTAAATAGACTCAATAACTGAGGAATTATCTCTCATCTCTTTAAGTAAGGAAGTATGCCTGGGATGCTAATTATAATCTTTAACCAAGTACCAGGTTTTGTTTGATTTATGTTCATGTTCACATTCATAGCTGCAACATCTATTACTGCAGCACCAATAATACACACATCAACGAAGTTTTCCATCACCTTGGATCCAAGAGTTCCAGAACCTGTACAGAAAATTGGAATAGAGATCAACATAAACATCATTTCCACCCTTTTTATTGCTCATGAAAACCACACATTGCATATTGTACCACCATACAGTGAGACATTCAGAGGTGGTGGACCAGATTGCTGTACACACCGGTACCTCTAATACGCAGTAGCATGCCTCTTTCATTCATGCATGCCTGTATTTGTCTTGGCATACTATCCACAAGTTCATCAAGGCACTGTTGGTCCAGATTGTCCCACTCCTCAATGGCGATTCGGCACAGATCTCTCAGAGTGGTTGGTGGGTCACATCGTCCATAAACAGCTCTTTTCAATCTATCCCAGGCATTTTCGATAGGGTTCATGTCTGGAGAACATGCTGGCCGCTCTATTCGAGCGATGTTGTCATCCTGAAGGAAGTCATTCACAAAATGTGCATGATGGGGGAGTGACTTTCCATCCATGAAGATGAATGCCTCGCCAATATGCTGCCGATATGGTTCAACTATCGCTTAGAGGATGGCATTCATGAATCGTACAGCCGTTACGGCCCTTCCATGACCACCAGCAGTGTACATCGCTCCACATAATGCCACCGCAAAACAGCAGGGAACCTCCACCTTGCTGCACTCGCTGGACAGTATGTATTGTCTCCAATGATGTCTGGTTGAAAGCATATGCGACACTCATCGATGAAGAGAACATGATGCCAATCCTGAGCAGTCCATTTGGCATGTTGTTGGGCCCACCTGTACCAAGCTGCATGGTGTGATGGTTGAAAAGATGGATCTCACCTTGGACGTTGGGAGTTAAGATGCACATCATGCAGCCTATTGCACACAGTTTGAGTAGTAACATGACATCCTGTGGCTGCACGAAAATCATTAGTCAACATGGTGGTCTCCGTAGGAAGCGGTCATCCACTGCAGTAGTAGCTCTTGGGTGGCCTGAGCGAGGCATGTCATCAACAGTTCCTGTCTCTCTATCTCCTCCATGTCCGAACAACATCGCTTTGGTTCACTCCGAGAGTGGACACATTCCTTGTTAAGAGCTCTTCCTGGCAAAAAGTAACAATACAGATGTGATCGAACCATGGTATTGACAGTCTAGGCTTGGTTGAACTACAGACAACATGAGCCGTGTACCTCCTTCCTGGTGGAATGACTGGAACTGATCGGCTTTCGGACCCCCTCCGTCTAATAGGTGCTGCTCATGCATGGTTGTTTACATCTTTGGGTGGGTTTAGCGACTTCTCTGAACAGCCAAAGGGACTGTGTTTATGATACAATATCCACAGTCAACATCTATCTTCAGGAGTTCTGGGAACTGGGGTGATGCAAAACTTTTTTTGATGTGTGTAACATGTGTTCAATCCTTTCAACATGGAACATGGCTTCAACTAATGTACTCACCATGAAAGACTTTAGAATTGACAAAAATCCGCATGTCATGCTTGCACACATACCACAGGTCACCATACACACAGGTGCTTGTCTGTGGCAGTCCTGAATGCTGACTTGTGCGCAGGTGAGAATACGTCAGTTAACTTCACTCCATGCAGCTGCACACCATGGTTCTGCACACATTCAGGTGTGAGCACAGATGTGCTCCACTCAGTTGCGCAGTTTGAACTGTACATGTTAGGGCGCCTATCGAGTGCCACTATTTGACACTCTAGCCAGTCTCTAAGAGTCCCGGGTTTGGCTCAAGGTGTCTGCACACACCTGCCAGCCATCCTGGGACACATGCAGTGTATGTCAGTCCAGCAATAAGCTCCCTGTACTGTGAAGCTGTCACCTGTCTTGCATCAGCAAGGCTGCTGTTGCAGCCAGCTGTCTGCTAGCCAGATCCAGCTCCTGAGCTACAGTCATTGATCTCCTGTGCATCTGTTAATAAAGAATGCTGTTGCTGAGTAAGCATTCTGAGCTCCAGGATCACCGTGGTGCTGGAGATCCCATCCTGCAGTTCCTGGCACATGTCACTTGGGAGATACAAGTGGCCCTCCTGCAGCACTGATGTCAGCATAGTGGTTACAACACAAACACAACAACATTACATGTGACATAAGATGAGACAATATCTAAGGGCAACATTGAAGAGCAATGGTCTGCAGTATCACTTCAACACAGTGAGTGAAAATGAACTGTTTTTCATGTGATGGAGCTGGACACACAGTGTATAATTGCCAGAATAGAAGGGCTTAACATTATGCCAGGGAGTGTATGGAATAAGCACGGGCAGCATTCAGTTTTAGGAATTGTGTTCTGAGGAAGAAAATATGATTATGATACTGATGTCGGTTCTTTTCCTATTGTATTTTTCCTTTCATTGGACAGACCAGGAGTAGAGAAGGTTACCACTGCAGCAGCAGTTCAGACCTTGCTGAATCAGATGATACAAACACAGGAAGACAACATGGAGCTACACAAACAGTTAGATGCATTTAGAGAGGATAGGAGAGATCAATCTGTATCCAGTATGTTGGTGCCCACACTAGACTCTAATATCGAGAACCTAGTCTCTCCTTTTTCTGTTACAACAGGAGAGGACATCTTAGCATTCACAGACAATTTATTAAAAAGCCACTAAGGTGGAACACCATTTGGAGGGACACCACGTACACATTTGGTGGGAGACACTAAAACATACATAATGTATTGCAAGGGATACAGGAATGCACTGACATCTGAAATTCTGAGGGCAGGCTTAGTACAGTGATGTTGTTGTTGTTGTGGTCTTCAGTCCAGAGACTGGTTTGATGCAGCTCTCCATGCTACTCTATCCTGTGCAAGATTCTTCATCTCCCAGTACCTACCGCAACCTACATCCTTCTGAATCTGCTTAGTGTATTCATCTCTTGGTCTCCCTCTACAATTTTTACCCTCCACACTGCCCTCCAATACTAAATTGGTGATCCCTTGATGCCTCAGAACATGTCCTACCAACCGATCCCTTCTTCTAGTCAAGTTGTGCCACAAACTTCTCTTCTCCCCAATTCTATTCAATACATCCTCATAGTGATACAGAAGGAAAAATAGCTGTAGGTATTATAGTGAGAAACAGGGGGAGTCCACTGAAAACTTCAGGGACAGGATTAGAAAAATGAATTTCACTACATATGAACTGACAGAAAGTGATGATACCAACAGGATCCTTCTGCAAGAGGCAAAACAGATAATGTTGGATACATTTTTACACCATTGCTGCCTAATATATCATGGAAAGTATGGGCAAAGTTTCCTAAGAAATCAGCTCAAGCAATTGCAATGGTTATAGAAGGAAGAGAGATGGTGACCTGAGTTTGAGATAGGAAAGGAATTTTCACCAAAGGAGTAAAGTGTTACAATTGTGGATGAACAGACCACATACATTGGAAATGCTGTGAACCGTGAAGAAGGAAATGCAGATGAACAGAGGATCCAGAATGGAACTGCAGGCAAAGCCCACCAGGAGCAAGACACATGGACACAGGGTGGGAATAGTAACTCACCATTAAATGCCAATAGGGGTTCGTGAGTTGCTGTGTGGTGCTCCAGGTAAATGTAAGCACAATTAAAATGTGTGTAGTGGCGGAATGTTGCTTAGATAGCCTAGTGAATGGAAGGAAGCATAAGTTTTTATTGGACAGAGGTTCATATCTGAGGTTGGGCCTATCACTATGCAGGTTAATTGGAATGGATGGGAATGATGTGCATTCACTTGGTTGAAAGTTGTTGAGTTTCTGGGTTGGGACATGAAGTTTTTGGATTTGTATGAAGTTTTGCCTGATACAGTCAATCATTACCGTGCAATTTTAGAGTCAGATTCCTTGCTTGAAATCACACTGAAATTGCACTTGATTGACACATGGTAGAACTTGATGAGACATTGTTCCATCTAGAGGAAACTGCTGGAAGCACCACACTGCTGCAAGGTTCATTCCTGGTACAAAGGAAACCAGAATGAGGTTTGCACTCTGCAGCGGAGTGTGCGCTGATATGAAACTTTCATGGCAGATTAAAACTGTGTACCGGACCGAGATTCGAATTCGGGACCTTTGTCTTTCACAGGCAAGTGCTGCCAGTACCTTGTCTCCTACCTTCCAAATTTTACAGAAGCTCTCCTGCAAACCTTGCAGGACTAGCACTCCTGAAAGAAAGGACATAGCGGAGACATGGCTTAGCCACAGCCTGCGGGATGTTTCCAGAATGAGATTTTCACTCTGCAGTGGAGTGTGCGCTGATATGAAACTTTCCTGACAGATTAAAACTGTGTGCCGGACCAAGACTCGAACTCGGGACCTTTGCCTTTTGTGGGCAAGTGCTCTACCAATGGAGCTACCGAAGCATGATTCATGCCCCATCGTCACAGCTTTACTTCCATCAGTACCTCGTCTCCTACCTTCCAAACTTTACAGAAGCTCTGCTGCAAACCATTGGAAGGTAGGAGGCGAGGTACTGGCAGAAGTAAAGCTGTGAGGACGGGGCGTGAGTCGTGCTTGGGTAGCTCAGTTGGTAGAGCACTTGCCCGCAAAAGGTAAAGGTCCCAAGTTCGAGTCTTGGTCCGGCACACAGTTTTAATCTGCCAGGAAATTTTCATTTAGACTCTACACAGCCAATAAGGATCAATTTGCATGATAATGTGCCGAAGGGATGGGAGAACTACTGTGGGTGAGCCAAGGAACTGACCTGCTGGTAAATGTATTGTGGATAGTAAAACCACTACAAGAAAATTGGAAATTATATAAAGCATTATGTTTGATGTGTATGTGTGTTGTATGCATACAGGAGTTAGACAATGAGCAGGTGGTGAGCAGGACTTTATGTCTTTGGGCGTGGAATTATCTATGAGACTGACAGCCGGCACTTTGGAGATTTTACAGGGAGATGATTTAGATAGAACAAATTTGGACCATAGCAAGCCACCAGATTAGCTGCATTATGGGAGGAGATAGTGCATATGCAAACTTCAGAAAAGACAGCAATGTGGGAATTATTGTTAGAATATTAGGATCTGTTTAATCCTGATGGTGTTGCCAGCAACCCATGTGACACAGCATAGAATCTGAACTGGGAATGAACTGTCTGTGCAGTGGTGGCTGCTGTGTAAGAACACAAGAACATGTGAACACCCTAACTTTTGACACCTTTCAGATTCACGGCTATCTCCTAATGTGCAACTAAAAGTTTATGACAATACCACCAGGTAGTAGCACACTGCAGCAGACTTTTATCCCCCTTTCTCTTGGCACAAACTGTGTTTGACAGTAGCACATTCCTCAGATATGCCAATTTACTCACTGTATAGTAAAATCAGATCGGACGTCAGTATATGTTATAGTCATACTGACAGAAAAACCTAGTTGGTGGGTTTGTGAATGAGTTACAGTATATTAAGTTCTGGATTTATCATACAGTAATCCATTTGAGGGCCTAAAGCATATGAGCATTGACTGTGAGACTGTAGCATTTATTCACACTTCTGACATCCGTTGACCTTGTGGTGAATCATTTTTATCTGTACTATAGACCCACTGTGTGTATCTGAACATTCATGAAAAGCAGTCTCACTGGTTTCTCTTATACAGGGTGTTACACAAAGGTACGGCCAAACTTTCAGGAAACATTCCTCACACACAAATAAAGAAAAGATGTTATGTGGACATGTGTCCGGAAACGCTTTATTTCCATGTTAGAGCTCATTTTAGTTTCGTCAGTATGTACTGTACTTCCTCAGTTCACCGCCAGTTGGCCCAATTGAAGGAAGGTAATGTTGACTTCGGTGCTTGTGCTGACATGCGACTCATTGCTCTACAGTACTAGCATCAAGCACATCAGTACATAGCATCAACAGGTTAGTGTTCATCATGAACGTGGTTTTGCAGTCAGTGAAATGTTTACAAATACGGAGTTGACAGATGCCCATTTGATGTATGGATTAGCACGGGGCAATAGCTGTGGTGGGGTATGTTTGTATCGAGACAGATTTCCAGAACGAAGGCGTCCCGACAGGAAGACGTTCGAAGCAGTTGATCGGCGTCCTAGGGAGCACGGAACATTCCAGCCTATGACTCGCGACTGGGGAAGACCTAGAACAACGAGGACACCTGCAATGGACAAGGCAAGTCTTTGTGCAGGTAACTATAACCCTAATGTCAGCGTCAGAGAAGTTGCTGCTGTACAAGGTAACACTGACCACGTCACTTATGGAGAGTGCTACGGGACAACCAGTTGTTTCCGTACTATGTACAGCATGTGCAGGCACTATCAGCAGCTGATTGGCCTCCACCTCCATGGGTACACTTCTGCGAATGGTTCATTCAACAATGTGTCAATCCTCATTTCAGTGCAAATGTTCTCTTTACGGATGACGCTTCATTCCAACGTGATCAAATTGTAAATTTTAACAATCAGCATCTGTGGGCTGATGAAAATCCGCACATAATTGTGCAATCACGTCATCAACAAAGATTTTCTGTGAACTTTTGGGCAGGCATTGTTGGTGATGTCTTGATTGGGCCCCATGTTCTTCCACCTACGCTCAATGGAGCACGTTATCGTGATTTCATATGGGATACTCTACCTGTGCTGCTAGAACATGTGCCTTTACAAGTACAACACAACATGTGGTTCATGCACGATGGAGCTCCTGCACATTTCACTCAAAGTGTTCGTACGCTTCTCAACAACAGATTCGGTGACCGATGAATTGGTAGAGGTGGACCAATTCCATGGCCTCCACGCTCTCCTGACCTCAACCCTCTTGACTTTCATTTATGGGGGCATTTGAAAGCTCTTGTCTACGCAACCCTGGTACCAAATGTAGAGACTCTTCGTGCTCGTATTGTGAATGGCTGTGCTACAATACACCATTCTCCAGGGTTGCATCAGCGCATCAGGGATTCCATGCGACGGAGGGTGGATGCATGTATCCTTGCTAACAGAGGACATTTTGAACATTTCCTGTAACAAAGTGTTTGAAGTCACACTGGTACGTTCTGTTGATGTGTGTTTCCATTCCATGATTAATGTGATTTGAAGAGAAGTAATAAAATGAGCTCTAACATGGAAAGTAAGCGTTTCCGGTCACATGTCCACATAACATACTTTCTTTCTTTGTGTGTGAGGAATGTTTCCTGAAAGTTTGGCTGTACCTTTTTGTAACACCCTGTATTCACTTACATGTAAGTTTGACAATGATGTGCTTTTAACCTTTATGGCTCTCAGTGCCTCGTTTGTATTCTAGTCAAGTGACCCTGTTGGTAGACATTACTGCTTGAATTTAATCATTTCCACAAATCACGGTTTGTGTTTGGAGTTGGTTGTTTACTGTGCAGGAATCGGCTTTCATGTGCAGTGTCAGCATTTGTCCAAAAAAAATAAAAAAAGTGTCAGCATTTGTCCAAAAAACTAAAAAAGCACAAAAACTCCCACTTACACAAAAATTTGAAATGGAGACTAGCACAAGCTTAGACACTAGTTTGTTCCTGCCCTAAAATGTACTTAATTATGTACAAAACAACAAAATTTGACAAACACAATTCTTTCTATTGTTACACAAGTTATGCATATTATTATTATTATTGTTATTATTATTATTATTATTATGTGGCTGTACTTGTATAAATTTGTTGATAAGCATAACTGTTACATAGCAGATGATATTAATTTCACAATCTCACATTTATCTGAACCTAAAAATTTGTGAACACCCAGAATGTGTACTCATGAGCTGCCATTGTGTATCATAAACCATATCATATCCCACATCACCTGCAACCAGTGATGGAAGAATTTGTTAATCAGCATTTACAAGAGGGTATTATTGAGGGAAGTACCAGTCCCAAGTGTTGATTGTCCTGAAGAAAAGTATGGATGGAACAAAGACATATTGTTTTTGTTATCATTAGCAGTACCTTAACAAGCACACAGTTGTAGATGCTTAGCCAATCCCAAATATAATGGAAACTTTGGATAATCTGAGGCAATACAGATATTTTTCTACCATGGATCCGCAGAGTGGTTATCATTAGTTAGAGGTAGTGCCAGAGGATTGGCCAAATGCAGTATTTACAGTCCTGTCAGGACATTACCAATATCAGAATATGCTATCTGAATTGCAAAATGCACTGGGCACATTTCAATGCCTCTTAAATGGAGTTCTGCAGAGACTGAAAAGTTTTGCAGAGACTGAAACTGTTGTGACTCGCCCATCTTTCAA
The DNA here is from genome assembly GCF_021461395.2 of Schistocerca americana. Classification (NCBI taxonomy): domain Eukaryota; kingdom Metazoa; phylum Arthropoda; class Insecta; order Orthoptera; family Acrididae; genus Schistocerca; species Schistocerca americana. The sequence goes on from NC_060122.1 coordinate 650,821,347, forward strand.
AGTGCCGCCACGCAGTTACGCGCGTCCTCTACATGAGGCGCTGTCTGCCACCCATGCAGCAGCAGCGCCCAGCGCCACCTAAGCGGCCAGCCAGCCAGCAGCTGCTAGGCTTGGACTCAGTTATGATTTGACTGTTAAAGTGTACACACACCTTACTCTGTTTATTTGATCTGTGACTTTCATGTATTGCGTCTTCCTTGAAATATATTTGTTCAACTTGAAGTTATTACAATTGGTGACAAGGTAGTGATTTTTCTTTTCCATCGTTGACCACATGTTTCCATGGCTACTTTAGAGCAACTACTGCAAGGTCTCATAGAACAGCAAACGCTTCTCACAAATGCGATTTATGATTTCGTCGCGGCATCAAATGTGGGGCGTCTCTCGTCGTTGTGGTGTCACCGCCAGACATCACACTTGCTAGGTGGTAGCCTTTAAATCGGCCGCGGTCCGCTGGTATGTACGTTGGACCCGCATGTCACCACTATCAGTGATTGCAGACCGAGCGCCGCCACACGGCAGGTCTAGAGAGACTTCCTAGCACTCACCCCAGTTGTACAGCCGACTTTGCTAGCGATGGTTCACTGACAAATTACACTCTCATTTGCCGAGACGATAGTTAGCATAGCCTTCAGCTATGTCATTTGCTACGACCTAGCAAGGCGCCATTATCAATTGCTATTTACCTTGTGATGCATGTACCGTCAGACCGATGTTCACCAATTATGGATTAAAGTTAAGTATTCCAGAAGCTACGTACTATTTTTGCTACTATAAAGACCTTGTCATTTTCCAGACCTCACGCCATCCTGCATGAGCAGAAACGCGTGCTCTTCGGCCTCCCGTCCTCGTGGATTGGCTGTCTTGCCAGTCCACAAAAGTCGTTATCTCTACCTACTTTTCCTCCTTACGACGAGACGGCGGAAGACTGGTCTGATTACGAAAAATGTCTTCGACAGCACTTCTTGGCATTTCAAGTCGCGGACGAAAAAACATGTAAGTCTCTGTTCCTTTCATGGATTTCACCTCAAATGTATCGGTTGTGGTTGCAATTGGCGCCTTTGAAAGATCCTGCGTCTTTGTGCTTTGCTGAAATGTGCTCACTTCTGTCTGTCTATTTTCAAAAGCAAATGCATGTGGTAGCCTCTCGTGTTGCCTTTTATCGTTGTCAAAAATAACTGAATCAATCCTATCACACTTGGGCTGCTGAACTTCATGGCCTCAGTAGAAAGTGTCAATTTGTTACTGAAGTTCACAAAGAATCCTATGCCGATTCCATGGTACGGGATGCTATTATCCGATCGGCGCCCGACAAAGAAGTTAGGCAAGGTGCCCTTCAGTTGGCAAATCTGACTCTAGATGAAGTCCTATCCATCGCTCAGTGTTTTGAAATTTCTCACGCTGCTGGAGCGCAAATAGAGGCATGGGGCAATGTCTGGGAAATACAACCCTGTGCGATGACGAACCGTGTGGCGTGTCCCCGCCAGCCGACGTGGCCACAGTACGCTCCTAAGCACAGTCTCGGACTAACCGTAAACAAACCTCTAAGAAACTGCAGCAAAACCCACAGCAACTTCCTTTATGTCCCCGGTGTTTTACAAAACATTCACGAGAAGATTGTCTACAACGTTGGGCCGTGTGTCACAAATGCAAAAAAAAGGGTCATGTGTCATCCGTTTGCAAATCCGACCGTTACACGATGTTCATGAACATGATGCTGATTCTGATTCTGTGTTGTCTGTCAACCGTACTTCTTCCCTTTCAGGGAAGTTATTCCTCACTGTCCAAATACTTGGTCAAGATGTTCGCATGCAGGTGGATACTGGTTCTGCTGCCACTATCATCAATTCTCAGACGTATCTTCAGTTGGGTTCTCCAATCCTGTCACCTGCCACTAGGCAATTACGGACATAACAATAAACAGAAGATTCCTCTCTTGGGACAATTTGATGCTGAGGTATCTTACAAATCTGTCGTATGCACTGTTCCCATACTTGTGGTCAACCATAGTAACGTGAAGAATCTTTTTGGTTTCGATGCCTTTCGCGTTTTTGGGTTCTTCATAGATGACTCTGTCAATATCGTCTCTGATGCTCAATTGGATTCCTTGTAGACAACATTTTCGTCCCTTTTTTCTCCTGGGTTAGGCCGTGCAAACGACTTTGAAGATCATATCACACTCAAACCCACTGCTCGGCCTAAGTTTTTTCGGGCTCAGCCAATTCCTGTGGCCCTTTGTGATCAGGTCAAACGGGAGCTGGATCGTCTCACTGCTTCAGGGGGTCTTGCTTCCTGTCACTTCCAGTGAGTGGTCCTCTCTTGTCGTTGTCGTTGCTAAGCCAAATGGTGATATTCGTCTCTGTGGCGATTTCAAAGCCACTGTAAATGCTCAATGCCTTATCGACACTTACCCTATGCCTCGATCTGAAGAATTGTTCACTAAACTTGCTGGAGGCCAGTATTTTTCTAAACTTGACCTGTCAGAAGCTTATCATCAACTTCCTCTCGACGCTGCTTCCCGGCAGTTTTTGGTCCTTAACATGCCTTTCGGCCTCTATCAATACCAACAATTGCCATTTGGGGTTGCCAGTGCCCCTGCTCTCTTTCAGCGATTCTTGGAACAATTGTTGCTCACTGTCCCTGGGTGTATAAATTACCAGGACGACATGGTTGTCACTGGCTCCACCACCGACGAACATCTTCAAAATCTCCGCACACTTTTTCATGTCTTACAGACTGCTGATTTTAAGTGTAATCTTCAGAAATCAAAATTTTTTTCAGGTATCATCACGTACTTGGGGTTTCAACTCTCTCGGGATGGTATTCATCCGCTTCAGCAAACTGTCGCTGCGATCGATGATGCCCTTCCTCGCCCTACATCGGTTAAGGGCCTGCAGGCCTTCTTGGGGAAAAGAGTATACTATCAAAAGTTTTTACCATCTGCTGCTTCGGTGGCTCAGCCGTTGCATCGCCTGTTGCATAAAAACGTGCCTTTTCACTGGTCCGCATCATGTGATGCGACTTTCCAGAAGTTGAAGACTATGCTGAAACAGGCCCCGTGCCTGGCTACTTATCGACCTGGCCAACATCTTGTTCTTGCCACAGACGCCTCTCAATACGGGGTCGGTGCAATCCTTGTGCACCGTTTTTCTGGCGCTTCTGAACAACCCATTGTTTATGTCTCCAAAACGCTCACGGATGCCCAACAAAAGTATTCTCAAACTGAAAAAAGAAGCTTTGGCCATTATTTATGCTCTTCATAAGTTTGGTGTTTTTCTCTATGGGTCCAAATTTCATCTTGTGTGGCCTGAGCTCCCAGTTGGTGCACATCGACAGTGCAGAAAGATACGTACATAGCTTCTTTTCTGTGTTTACTTCGTAGATTCTTACTTAATTTGCCTGTGAGTTTCGTATAGGAGGTGTAATTTCGAGTTTTAGTTACTGTAATCGTAAATTCAGGCAGATTGTAGCGCAGTCGTTAGGCATTTGTACAGGTTAGTTCATACACTCTTTGCGTGTTTCCCTTGCATTATCTAGGCACGGACTCGTGTTTCAGTAACTGCTGATCAACATCGATTAGAATGGACAGGGACTGTGATTGCTGTGTTCGGATGAGGGCTGAGTTGGCATCCCTTCGCTCACAGCTGCAGGCGGCGCTGACTTCGGTCGCGCAGCTTGAGGCTGTTGCCAATGGGCACCACTGTGGGGAGCCATACTTGGGTATCACGGGGATGTCAACCTCGTCCCATCTGTCCTCAGATCGGTCTGCCGCTGTGGTTGCCCCGGTTGCTGCCCACAGTGGGGTTGAGCCCTCGCCTGTGGTTGACTGGGAGGTCGTTCCAAGGCGTGGCAGGCAACGAAAGATGTCCCCGGAGGCTGATCAGAAAGCCTCCCCGGTGTGTCTGACGAACAGGTTTCAGGTACTGTCTGTGGCTGAGCCAGATGCAGCTGCCTGCCCTGTTTCTGAGGATGATTCTCAGCCTTCAAGGTCTGGGCAATCGCAGAGGGTGGGCTTATTGGTCGTTGGGAGCTCCAATGTTAGGCGTGTAATGGGGCCCCTTAGGGATACGGCAGCTAAGGAGGGGAAAAAAACCGGTGTGCACTCTGTGTGCATTCCAGGTGGAGTCATTCCTGATGTGGAAAGGGTCCTTCCGGATGCCATGAAGAGCACAGGGTGCAGCCAGCTGCAGGTGGTGGCACATGTCGGCACTAATGACGTGTGTCACTTTGGATCTGAGGAAATTCTCTCTGGATTCCAGCGGCTATCTGATTTGGTGAAAGCTGCCGGTCTTGCTTACGAGATGAAGGCAGAGCTCACCATCTGCAGCATCGTTGACAGAACCGACTGCGGACCTTAGGTGCAGAGCCAGGTGGAGGGTCTGAATCAGAGGCTCAGACGGTTTTGCGACCGTGTTGGCTGCAGATTCCTTGACTTGCGCCATAGGGTGGTGGGGTTTCGGGTTCCGCTGAATAGGTCAGGAGTTCACTACACTCAGCTGGCGGCTACACGGGTAGCAGAGGCTGTGTGGCGTGGACTGCAGGGTTTTTTAGGTTAGAAGGCCTTGGAAAAGTATGGGGTGGGCTACAATCTCAAAGGGTGCATGGCAAATACAGGACGTGCTTGGTTCAAGGAACAGTCGAAATTGTAGTTGTAAATTGTTGTAGTTGTGCTGGGAAAGTCCCTGAGCTTCAAGCGCTAATAGAAAGCACAGAAGCTGAAATCGTTATAGGTACAGAAAGCTGGCTAAAGCCTGAAATAAGTTCTGCAGAAATTTTTACGAAGTCTCAGACAGTGTTCAGGAAAGATGAATTAGGCAGTATTGGTGGTGGAGTGTTTGTGTCTGTCAGTAGTGGTTTATCTTGTAGTGAAGTCGAAGCAGATACTCCGTGCGAATTGGTATGGGTGGAGGTTATACTTAACAGCCGAACTAAGTTAATAATTGGCTCCTTCTACCGACCCCCAGACTCCGATGATATAGTTGCTGAACAGTTCAGAGAAAATTTGAGTCTCGTAACAAATAAATACCCCACTCATATGGTTATAGTTGGTGGGGACTTCAACCTACCCTCGATAGGTTGGCAAAAATACTTGTTCAAAACCAGTGGTAGGCAGAAAACATCTTCCGAGATTGTCCTACATGCTTTCTCCGAAAATTATTTCGAGCAGTTAGTCCACGAACCCACGCGAATTGTAAATGGTTGTGAAAACACATTTTACCTCTTAGCCACAAACAATCCAGAGCTAATAGAGAGCATCATGACTGATACAGGGATTAGTGATCACAAGGTCGTTGTAGCCAGGCTCAATACCATTTCTTCCAAATCCACCAGAAACAAGCGCAAAATAATTTTATTTAAAAAAGCAGATAAAGTGTCACTAGAAGCCTTCCTAAGAGACAATCTCCATTCCTTCCGAACTGACTATGCAAATGTAGACGAGATGTGGCTCAAATTCAAAGATATAGTAGCAACAGCAATTGAGAGATTCATACCTCAAAATTGGTAAGAGATGGAATTGATCCCCAATGGTACACAAAGCAGGTCTGAACGCTGTTGCAGGGGCAACGGAAAAAGCATGCGAAATTCAGAAGAACGCAAAATCCCGAAGATTGGCTAAAATTTACAGACGCGCAAAATTTGGCACGGACTTCAATGCGAGATGCCTTTAATAGGTTCCACAACGAACCATTGTCTCGAAATTTGGTAGAAAATCTGAAGAAATTCTGGTCGTATGTAAAGTACACAAGCGGCAAGACGCAGTCAATACCTTCGCTGCGCAGTGCCGATGGTACTATCACTGACGACTGTGCCGCTAAAGCGGAGTTATTGAATGCAGTTTTCCGAAATTCCTTCACCAGGGAAGATGAATGGAATATTCCAGAATTTGAAACATGAACAGCTGCTAGCATGAGTTTCTTAGAAGTAGATACCTTAGGGGGTTGCGAAGCAACTCAAATCACTTGATACGGGCAAGTCTTCAGGTCCAGATTGTATACCGATTAGGTTCCTTTCAGATTACGCTGATACAATAGCTCCCTACTTAGCAATCATATACAACCGCTCGCTCACTGATAGATCTGTACCTACAGATTGGAAAATTGCGCAGGTCGCACCAGTGTTTAGGAAGGGTAGTAGGACTAATCCATCGAACTACAGACCTATATCATTGACGTCGGTTTACAGTAGGGTTTTGGAGCATATACTGTATTCAAACATTATGAATCACCTCGAAGGGAACGATCTATTGATACGTCATCAGCATGGTTTCAGAAAACATCATTCTTGTGCAACGCAGCTAGCTCTTTATTCGCACGAAGTAATGGCCGCTATCGACAGGAAATCTCAAGTTGATTCCGTATTTGTAGATTTCCGGAAAGCTTTTGACACCGTTCCTCACAAGCGACTTCTAATCAAGCTGTGGGCCTATGGGGTATCGTCTCAGTTGTGCGACTGGATTCATGATTTCCTGTCAGGAAGGTCGCAGTTCGTAGTAATAGGCTGCAAATCATCGAGTAAAACTGAAGTGATATCAGGTGTTCCCCAGGGAAGCGTCCTGGGACCTCTGCTGTTCCTGATCTATATAAATGACCTGGATGACAATCTGAGCAGTTCTCTTAGGTTGTTCGCAGATGATGCTGTAATTTACCGTCTAGTAAGGTCATCCAAAGATCAGTATCAGTTGCAAAGCGATTTAGAAAAGATTGCTGTATGGTGTGGCAGGTGGCAGTTGATGCTAAATAACAAAAAGTGTGAGGTGATCCACATGAGTTCCAAAAGGAATCCGTTGGAATTCAATTATTCGATAAATAGTACAATTCTCAAGGCTGTCAATTTAACTAAGTACCTGGGTATTAAAATTACGAACAACTTCAGTTGGAAAGACCACATAGATAATATTGTGGGGAAGGTGAGCCAAAGGTTGCGTTTCCACTAAAGAGACAGCTTACACTACACTCGTTCGTCCTCTGTTAGAATACTGCTGCACGATGTGGGATCCTTACCAGGTGGGATTGACGGAGGACATCGAAAGGGTGCAAAAAAGGGCAGCTCATTTTGTATTATCACGTAATAGGGGAGAGAGTGTGGCAGATATGATATGCGAGTTGGGATGGAAGTCATTAAAGCAAAGACGTTTTTCGTCGCGGCGAGATCTATTTACGAAATTTCAGTCAGCAGCTTTCTCTTCTGAATGCGAAAATATTTTGTTGAGCCCAACCTACATAGGTAGGAATGATCATCAAAATAAAATAAGAGAAATCAGAGCTCAAACAGAAAGGTTTAGATGTTCGTTTTTCCCGTGCACTGTTCGGGAGTGGAATGATAGAGAGATAGTATGATTGTGGTTCGATGAACCCTCTGCCAAGCACTTAAATGTGAATTGCAGAGTAATCATGTAGATGTAGATTTAGATGTTGTTACGGATCACAAACCACTTGTTTCCTTGTTTCATCCATCAATGTCACTTCCCGACAAGGCTGCACACTGCCTCCAGCGTTGGGCTCTTTACTTGCCTCGTTTCAATTATGAGATTCATTTCTGGCCGACAGCTCAACATCTGAATGCTGATGCACTGTCTCACCTTCCCATGGGTTCTGATCTGGCATTCGATAGGGACGAACTTTTGTGTTTCCACCTGGATGTTGCCGAGCAGTGGGCTGTGGACGGGTTCCCCATCACCGGGGACCGGCTGGCAGCTGCTACGGGTTCTGACCCTACTCTCTCCTGGGTTTTACACTGTATTCAGAAGGGTTGGCCAGATCTTCCGTCCTGTGAAACTACTATGCTTTGCATTACCACCTCATGGCTGGGGATGGTGTTATCCTCCTTTCCACTGAAAATGCTTCACCACGTGTTGTGGTACCTGCGTCTTTGTGTGCTTCGGTCTTGCACCTCGTTGACCAAGGGCACTGGGGCGTCTCTCACACAAAATCTCTGGTGCGCTGTCATGTGTACTGGCCTGGACCGACTCTGAAATTGCACACATGGTCGCTGCCTGCAGCCCTTTTGCGTCACAAGCCGCCACCCCGAAGTCATCTTTGGCACCGTGGCCTTCGCCTGAGAAGCCCTGGGAGCGTATTCATGCTGACTTTGCGGAACATTTTTTAGGTACTTATTGGCTTCTCATTATTGATGCCTACTCTAACTTTCCGTTCATTGTCCATTGCACATTGCCTACCATCGCGGCAACCACCAATGCTCTAGCTCGCATTTTCTCTTTGGAAGGCCTTCCTTCTACTCTTGTTACTGATAATGGTCCGCAATTTGCCTCTTCCGATTTTGCGGATTTTTGTGCCTGTCACGGCCTCATGCATGTCACAGCCCCTCCATTCCATCCACAGTCAAACGGTGAGGCTGAACGACTGGTCCGCACATTTAAGGCTCAGATGAGGAAACTCCTGACTTCTTCTGCTGATGATGCGATTCTCCGATTTCTGGCTTCTTACCGTTTCACCCCCATGGGCGACCACAGCCCGGCTGAGCTCTTACATGGCCGACAGCCCCGCACGCTACTTCATCTTCTGCGGCCTTCCACCTCACGGCTGCGGATGCCTTCGCTTGGCCGGTTCCCCGCCGATGACCTTGTATGGGTACGGGGAATGGCAGGTGGCCAAAATGGAGTCCTGGCTGCACCTTACGACACTGTGGCCGACGCCTGTATGAAATCCAGACGGACACGGTGTTGCAGTGCGTCATTCGGACCAGCTTCGGCCTCATGTGCCGGCAACGCCTGTTCCAGATGCCACTACACCACCTTCGGCTCTACCTGATGCTCGGGATACTGGAATCTCTCATTACTCACAACACAGTCCTCTCACCATCATATTGGTGCTAGCACAAGAACTAACGCCACCAGGAGACGTGCCCATGCAGGAACCAGATGACCATCATCTGTCGGAGCAACTCTACTCGCCTCCTTCTCCTACGGACACAGACACATCGTCCATGTCTCCTGTTATAACAACCGGACTTGCCGCAACAGGCAGATTGGTGCACGGGTCCCCCATCAGATTCAACCCCCACGTCTCCTGTCATCTCGACCCGTTATCATCGGGGACACTTCCGTCCGTACTGGAAGCCTCCTCCTCGAGACTTTACGGCCAGTCAAACAACACCTATGGACGTTAGCAATCTACAGGCCACCTCCATCAAGACTTGTGCAAAAAATTCAAAGGGGGGAAAAGTGTTGTGACTCGCCTATCTTTCAAAGTGCCGCCGCGCAGTTACGCGTGTCCTCTACATGCGGCGCTGTCTCCCAGCCATGCAGCAGCAGGGCCACCTAAGCGGCCAGCCAGCCAGCAGCTGCTAGACTCGGACTCAGTTATGATTTGACTGTTAAAGTGTACACACGTCTTACTCTGTTTACTTGATCTGTGACTTTCATGTATTGCGTCTTCCTTGAAATATATTTGTTCAACTTGAAGTTATTACAGAAACCTATACAATGTATTTTGTATTTAGATTATGTAATTGCCTTTGTGAAGAACATTGAGGAGCATGTATTATGGCTAAGAGGAGAGTTTAAATGGCTGCTTATGGCACACCTAACACTCATTGTAGAAAAATGTCACTTCAAGCCAGAGGAAGTAAATATTTAAGACCATGAGGCAGTCTGGGTGGGCCTCAGATTAATAAAAGCCCTACAGAATTTTCAGCATTGAGCACAGAAAATAAGTTGCAGTTTTTCTTGGATCTGGTGAATTATTATCTGAAGTGTTCACCAAAATTTGTGTAAATAGCACTGCCAGTAACTCATCTACTGAAGAAAAGAATGAAGTTCTGCTGATCAGTAGAATGGAAGGAGCCACGATATGTGTTTGGCTGGATGTGCGAATAATATTTAACATTAGCGCAAGTGTAGGGAATGTGGTCCCAGAGTGAATGACTTTGAAAACAAATTGTTACCAGAAACTCCTGGCATGATTTTGTTATTCTAATTTCATTATTGTTGCCTACAAAGGAATTAGTAAATAAATAGCTGCATCTTAGTTCCTAGTACTTTCCGAACTTCACCCATTGTTAATTAAGTGTTATTAATTAATCAATGATATATCATAGTCAAAAGGAAGAGATTTTATTCTCAATTAAGTGAAGCAAAAGGACTCACACAACTAACAACATATATCGGACTATGATTTCATTGCAGTCTTCAGAGACAGGCGATGCAGCAAAACTACTGAAAATAGTGAGTGTGCAGCTTTCCAGCATAGCAGTGCTTCTTGACAGTGGATGCTGATAGTGATGATGCCATTTGAAGTGTAGGGAATATCAATATGCGGGACAATCCAACTGTAAATGTTGATTCTGAAGATGAATTGGGAATATGTTAAGTAACAGCAACTTAAATAGTGAAAGTAATGAATTTTGGGAACCAGTAGTCAGCTCAACAAAGGAGGTTATCACACCAAGAGTTAGACATGGGCCAGTAATGGTGGGGCTAAATCATTTGTTTCCATACATTACAGAAATGAATAAGATCTTAGGCAGAAAAATGATGATCTTAAACAGAAAATTGTTGATTATCTTTAGAAGCAAGCTGCTGAAACTAGTAATCATGTGGAGAATTAGCTCATTAGTTCACATGAATTTCGAGATGAATTTAAAATGTTGCAAATGGAACTTATTGATACGTTCTTGGGAAAGCTCAATGAGTTACTTAACAAAGTTATGGCTGAATAATTGAAGCTCAGAGCTCACAGCAGAAGTTGATAAATTTAAACTTGAGCATGATGAAGATCACGATTCTAATAAAATCACATTTGGTCAGATGGAAAATACAGTCAATGATAAGACCACAACAGTAAACAAGGATTGTTTACAATGCAAGACACTCCTTAAAATGATAGTTGGCATACAGGAACAATGCACGACCCTCACCTCTCAAGTCTAAAACATGCAGCAGTCCACTTTAGACAAATGTGTGCTAGAAGAAAAAATCAGTAATGGGGTACAAGAGAAATGTCACATTGTGCTGAGTGCAACACCAAGCCTGACTGTTGATACCAATATTAATATACACAAATTTCATGAACTCATACCAAATTGAGGAGTACATCCATTTGCTTTCATAACGTCAATATAAGCATGCTTTCTCAACATTGAATTCTGAGAAACAAAAAAACATATTTGTGTGAGTAATTTGAAGACATGGGACATGGGAGTTGCTGATACTGAAAATAGTTTCAGTGAATTTCGGACTGACTTCTGGAATAAATTTTGATCTGTCAAACAACAGTGGGCAGTTAAGTCCAAATTATTGAGACCATCACTGTATGGCTGCAGTAATGGTAACATTTGTGAGCTTTTTCAGAAGTATTGAGATCGTAATGTATACTTACATGATCCTGTGAAAAGACACAGAATTCATAAGAGATTCCTATTCAGCAATTGCCACTGCATGTTCAGAGAAATTAGCTCTCAAAAGATACAATGATATCAATTATGCATATTTGTTGGCAGTCTGAGCTGAAGATCCACGCATTGAGAAAAGGCAGCATGGGGGCAATCATTCCAACATGAGAAATCGAGACAGTGAGATATTGCAGCATGAGTATGGTGACAAAGCTTATTCCATTTGATGATAGGTTGACACATATATGAATTACGTAATGAACAGAATTTTGGAGCACCAAATAAGACCAATCATAACGGATCATGAAGATAAGATGACTGCATAAGACCTTATGATAGACAGCAGGGATACAGTGAATTCCACAAGAACGAAGTTCACAAGGCTTACAATCAATAGATACAACAGGGAATAGTGAGAATAATGAACTTGTGGAACAGGTAGCCAGCTCAACAGTGGAGGTTACACGAACAGTTAGCAAAGGACCAGTATCCATAGGACTAAATCAATGGTTTTCATACATTCAAGAAATGAATTATGAACTTAGGCAGCAAAATAGTGATCTTAAACAACAAACTTATCAATGAAAAACATTGCTCATACACAGTGTATATTCTAGAATGTGATATTAATGAAAGTCAAGTCAGCAAAAACTGCTTTTATGTCAAGTGTAGTTATGCATAAATCAGCTTCAAACTTTAAGCAGCAATAAAACAAATGAAAATCCATGTCTATTTATGGATGAATGTTGAATATATTGCCAAGACATTGTTAGAAAAACTCTTTAAACTAGCTGTGTCTAGAATGAGTGCCCTTAAGCTTCATAAACTATACAATGCATTATTGAAATAAATGTCAAAACATTTTTGCACCATTGCTGTAAGAATATATATTTTCCTTGAACTGTCAGTTCTTATCTGGTGTTGACCTTGTGATCAGCTTGCTGAACTTAGAAAGTTTTGTAACTAAACTAACTAGTAAACAGGATTGCACTGATTGTCATAACCTTTCATCATTTTATTGTGGCGAAAGTCAACAGATAGGACTGATGGCAGACATCAGTAAGGTTCAAAGAAGAGCAGCCCGTCCCCCCCCCCCCCCCCCCCTCACCCCCAAGTGAGATCTTTTCATAAAATTTCAATTTCCACCACAAATGTGAAAATACCTTGTGGATGCTCACCTGCTTCGAGAGAAATGACTGTCATAATAAAATAATAGAAATCAGAACTCGCAAGGAAAGATTTCAGTGTTAGTTTTTCTCACATGCTGTTCGGGAGTGGAATGATAGGGAAATAGTGTGAAAGAGGTTCGCTAAATTCTCAGCTAGGCACTTAAATGTGAATTGCAGAGTAGTCATGTAGATATAGATGAAGTCAATGAAAAAAACGTCATCATTGCACAAAGGGCTTTTAAACCTCAACTTTACAGAAGATGACCAAATTTTTTCATGCCATAATGCCCTGATGATGACAAAATTTCAATTTCTGAAAAATGCTTGGTGTAGCCCGTTTGAGAAAGACAAATATAAAGTTAAGAAGGGTTTAAAGCCAGTTGACATTTCTCATGTTGACAAACTGAAACTGTTGGCTAATAAAGCCTTCTAGACTGAACAGAAGTTTTGTCTCAGATGTAGACAAGTATTAGCTTATAAGCAACTATAGCCTCAGAATTAGCAAGAATCAATATTTCCTTAGTACATGGATGCAGCTGTCACTTTCTACAGAGTGAATACCATCCCTTCGTGATTCTCTTTCAAGGCTTTAATTAACTGGTGAAAATGATTCAATGGGTTACAAAAGGTAGAAAGTTCAGAAATCATAAGGTTCCATCACTAGCAGCAGCTGCTAGTGTGCACTCCATTGATGTTGTGGAACACAAATACTGAAGCAATGCCAAAAGTAAAAAGATATGGACATCTTAATTAACAATTTAAAAATTACAATGTATCATTCAAGTCATTCCAACGAAGTTCAAATTTTGACCCTAACTCCTAGCAGCTGGAATATAGAACAAACAGCAAAAGTGGTGAAGTAGACAAGGAAACTAAAGATACTGACATCTTGAAAGTACCTTCAAAACACAAACAAAAAAACTCAGTGATCAGATCGAACACAAAATCCTCAGATTCTTTGAAGATGATGAATTTTCTTGGCTGCACCCCAGCAAAAATGATTACATAACAGTAACAATGGAAGATTAGAAAGTTCATAAGCAAATACACATCCTACTCTCTGATTTGAAAGCCATCATTTAATTTCAGAATACCAAGGCTCATATCTGAGGCACCTGAATGAGAATCTTGAAGATGGTGAAGTGATTACTTTGATGTATTTTGCTGAGATATACTTATCATTCAATATTCACATTTTCGTGGTTTTGACTGAGATAAACCAATACTGGAGTGTTCCTCTTTGACATCCCAGTGCCGAAGTTACCACAGAATCAGCTATGCAAAACACTGACACATTTACTTATGTGTAAAAGCCTATTTCGGAATTATCCTTTGTGTGAAACTGAATGCTCCAGATTCGTGTGCTGATTTGAAATTCTAGAGTCACATGTTTTACTTTTTGTGTCACTTCTGCATAATATGTCACTTATTGTATCAGTTCTTGTTTTTATTTTGAAATACAAGGTGCAATCTAAAAGTAACAAGAACTTTTGTTTTTCTTAATGAATCTTTATTTATTCATCAATATCAAACTTGTCCCCTTCAAAGCAGTCCCCCTTGGATGTAATATACTCATGTCAGTGCTTTTTCGAATCTTCAAAGCACTTCTGGAACTCACTTTTCATTATGGTATTCACCTCCTTCAGCTCCTCTCCTGTGGTTGCTGTCTCCTCTGCAGGGAAGGTTGGGAGTCTGTCATTAATAGTTTACTTGACTGCGAGAGGCTTGTTAGCGGTAGATCTAGGCATCCTGTACAGGCTAGACAGGGAGGACCCTGAGTATTATACGATCCCCCTAACCAATAAGTTCAAATTTCTGTCTTTCATAGAAACTGAGCCACTGGGCCTCACTTCACCTGTTCCGAGGAAACCTGCTTTGTCCTGTGTCAAGAAGAGGCAGGGTAGGGGTCCATTAATTGTCAGCAGTTTAAACATACGTTGTATAATGTTATACTTAGGAAAAGGGGCAGCAGGAGGGAACAGGGTAGGGACAGGAAGGAACATCAGGTGTACTCAGTGGATATACATGGAGGCCTCATTCAACACGCTGAAGAAGCTGTACCCACAGCCACTGAGGAAAGAGGGTGCAACCAACTGCAAATTGTGGAGCACATTGGAACAAATGATGCCTGTTGTCCGGCCTCTAAAGTCATACTTCGATCCTTCCAGCGACTGGCAAAGGAGGTTGAGAAGACCAACCACAACTTGCAACACTGCCTCATAATTGATCGTGGCCCCTGGATCTGAGTCGAGTGGAAGGGCTGCCAGAGACTTTTGCACATTCCGTGACAAACTAGATTGCAACTTCATGAATTTGCACCACAGGGTTGAGAGCTGTACGGTCCCCCTAAATGGGTCAGGTGTGCACTGCACATCAGAGTAGCACACAAAGTATTTTTAGATTAGGCAACTCTCCATCCAGTAAATAACAGCTGTAGGAGACCCAGATGTATAAGTGTAAGGTCCAAAAGAATGCCTCCTACAGGCAAGAGTATTAAAATCCTAATAGTTAACTGCCAGAGCATTTGCAATGATTTGTCAAAGTTAGGCACGCTCCTGAAAAGCAGTGAAGCTCATGTAATACGAGATACAGAAAGCTGACTGAAACCTGAAATTGATAGCAATGAACTTTTTGAAGAAAATTTAAGTATTTATCGAAAGGGTAGGCTAACAGGAAATGGAGGTGGTGTATTTGTTGCAGTAGAAAAGCAACTCCAATCCCTTGAGATTGTCTGAGGATAAAATGTTAATTGCATCCCACTACATGCACCTCCTAATCTAATCGAAAAGTTTAGAAAAAACCTCAGTTCACTCGTGCATAAGTTCCCACTCACACTGTAATCATTGGTGGAGGCATAAATCATCCAACAATCAACTGGAAAAACTACAGTTTTGTAATGGTGGGCATTACAAGACATCCTGTAAACATTACTAAGTGTCTTCTCTGAAAACTACCTAGAACATATAGTTCAGAATCCCACTCATCATGGAAGTACGTTTGATCTATAGGCAACGAATAGACCTGAACTCTTTGAGGATGTTCACACAGAAACTGGCATCAATGACCATATGACCATGATGCACTTTGGCAATAATGATTACCAAAATACAGAGGAGAATGAAAACAAAACAAAAAAAATCTGTAGTGTCATGTCTCAATGAGGAACTCAAAACTTTCAGCGCAGGACAGAGGAACTATGGCTTATGTTCAAAAGAATAGCTTACTGTGCACTGGATAGATATGTATCCAATAGAACAGTTCATAATGGAAGGGACCCTCCATGGTATTTCGTCTATGCAAACAAACTTCTAAAGAAATAGAGACTACTCCACAATAGATGTAAAACAAAGTATAGGGCTATAGATCAAGAGACATTCATTGAATCATGTTTGGCTGTCAAGAGAGCAATGTGTGATGCCTTCAATGAATACTGTAACAAAATGCTGTCAAATGAAGTTTCACAAAAACTAAAGAAAGTCTACTTGTATGTAAAGGCTGTTAGTGGCACCAAAGCCATTTGTGAAGGAGACTGAACTGAAACTGAGAGTAGCAAAACAAAAGCTGAAATGCTTAATTCCATTTTCAAATGTTACTACACAAAGGAAAACCCAGGAGAACTGCCCCACTTTAATCCTGGTACCACTGAAAAGATGAGTGAAATAAGCGTTGGTATTGAGAAACAGGTGAAATCATTAAAATCTGACCAAGCTCCAAGGCCCAATGGAATCTTTATCAGCTTTTACACTGAATTTCCACCTGACATAACTGCTATTCTAACTATAATTTGTCATTGATCCCTCAAACAAAAAATCATGCCCAGTAGTTGGAAGAGTGGACAGGTCACACTCATTTACAAGAATGGTAGTAGAAATGATCCACAAAATGTACCACCTCATATCCTTAACATCAGTTTATTGTGGAATATTACAACAAATTCTGAGCTCAAATGTAACAAGGTACCTTGAATAGAATGACCTACTCCATGTCAACCAGCCTGGATTCGGAAAAACATCAATCATGCGAAACACAACTTGCACTTTTCTCACATAACACACTGAAAGCTTTGGACCAAGGCAGTCAGGTAGATGCACTATTTCTTGATTTCCTAAAAGCAGTTGACTCAGTACAACATCTACGCTTATTATCAAAAATACGACTGTATGGGGTTATCAAGTGAAGTTTGTGACTACACTGAAGATTTCTTGGTAGTGAGGACCAGTAAGTTATCTTGGATGGAGAGACATCGTCAGGTGCAGAAGTAACTTCGATGTGATCCTAGGAAGCATAGGGACCCTTGCTGTTAATGTTGTATATTAATTACTTTCCAGACAATGTCAACAGTAACCTTAGACTTTTTGCAGATGGCAGTGTCTGAAAGAAGCTGCATTAATATTTTGTCAGATTTTGACAAGTTTTTGAAGTGGTGCAAATATTGGCAACTTGCCTTGAGTGTTCAGAAATGTAAATGAAAAAACATAGTATCCTATGACTATAATGTGAATGAGTGACAGTTGGAATTGGTGAACCCCTACATATACTCGGGGTAACACTTTTTAGGGGAATGGAATGATCACATAGTCTGAGTTCTAGGTAAAGCAGGTGACGGAAATTGTTTTATCGTTAGAATACTGGGAAAATGCAATCTGTCTGCAAAGTTGACTGCTCACAAATAATTCATTTGACCCCATCTGGAATACTGTTGAAGTGTATGGGACCTATACCAAACAGGATTAACTGGGGATATTGAGAGTGTCCAGAGAAGGGCAGCATAAATGGTGACAGGTTTCTTTGACCCATGGGAGAGTGTCACGCAGATGCTGAGAAAACTGAACTGGCATGCTCTTGAGGACAGCTGTAAGCTATCCTGAGAAAGCCTCCTCACAAAGTTTCAAGAACTGGCTTTAATTGATGGTTGTAGGAATATACTACAACTCCTTACTTATCACTCACATTGGCATCATGAGAACGAGATTAATTACAGCACACACAGAGGCACTTAAACAATCATTCTTCCCACGCTCCATACATGAATGGAACGGGAAGAAACTGTAAACCCCAAACCCTAATAACTAGCAGAATGGGACATACCTTGTGCCATGCACTTCACAGAGGTCTGCATAGTACAGATTTAGATGTAGCAATGTTTCTTTGGGTGTATAATCATGCCACATTATATCCCATTGTAGTTTACTCTCATGAGAAAGAACTACAGATTATCAGCATCTTTATTATTAGTGACTGCCTTCATCATGATACTGTTCCAGTTCATGAGTTCATAATGAGGCTGATTAAATATTTGAGGTTAACAATATGAGAACTGAAGCACATTCACTACTTTCATGATGGATCTGCTGCCCAAAAAAGAATTTCAAGGATTTGATCAAATTATGTCAGCATGGAAAGGACTTTGGAATCTATACTGGGAGGAATTTCTTTGGATTCAACTGTAGAAGATCTCCTTGTGATTGAACTGGAGGAACAGCTAAAAGACTGGCAGTTCATGCTAGTTTGCAGAGACCTTAAGATCACCAAATATCAACAGCTCTTAATCAAAAGTTTTCCATTTTGAGTATCAACTTCTTTTATGTTACACAGAAAGAAATGGAACAAATTCAGTCTGATCACGAAAGAAGGTTTGGTAAAGTTCACGCAGTTGCTGAGATAAGAGAAAAATCAAGTGTTGAAGCCCACTGATTTAGACAAGATTAGAGTAAGAAGAGTTTCCAAGATGCTGCAGCATTCACTTTTAATGCATTTGAGACAAATAAATTACAGTTGCAACCTGTAGAGTATGTTGCTTATATGTATGACTCTGTAATGTGGGTGAGAAATGCATTTGAAGTTTCACTAGGGGGCTGGGGAGAGGAAGAGAATAAACCCAAACTTAGCCATCTTTATGCATCACCATGGTGGCCACCTATTAAAGATACTTCATGGATTCCTGAGCAAAACAGCTTTAACATCAACAACATCATCAGGAAGGCAATACGTTTACTCAGAACCTGAACAAGACAGTACTGGAAATGCATTCAGTCTCAAGTGGATTAGAATTTTTTTCTTTTGTATACTGTGTTTTAAGATGTAACTTTCTGGATTTTCATTTGTTTTATTGCTGATTATTGCTTAAAGTTGATTTCTACATAGCTACACTTGACACGAAAGCAGTTTTCACTGATTTTTCTTTCTGTATACTCATTAATGTCACAATGTAGGACATGCACTGTGTATGAAAAGTAATAACTTTGAGTTAATAAGCAGGCATGAGTCTAAAATTAAACTATCTAACTTCTGAATCTTAAGGAATAATCTTTATAGATACAGCAAGGAAAAAAGATGAAAAACATACAGCTGAGATATGGTGCCCGAATAATACCCAAAATTTGGTGCCCAAAATGTTTTCATCAATTCTGTATGTGCTTATAATTTGAAAGAGAAGGACAGAAGCTGCTGTACAAAAATCACAAGAAGATAGTATGGCTGAGTGTTATATTGCCAACTGTTGGCTGAATCTGTTCACAGAATTATGACTTATGGCTGGTAAAAGATGGGCTGTTCGAGTCACATGGTCCTTTTTTGCCTTTTCTGAAGTACAGCTGTCACCAGATGTGTTAAAAAATCTAATCAGTAATATGTCCTTATTCAGCACAAGAAGTTGTTTAAGTAGGGACTTTCAAGTAAAGAGTACCTTTCATAAAATTATCCAAAGCTGGAACTTTAGCATGCGTATAAGTGGTGCAAACTTGGAACACCTATTTTTGAGAGGCTGTAGAAATGGAACCAAAGGAGATCTCAAGAAGAAACTTTATAAATGTAAGTATGAATCTTTCTGAATCTACTCAAAAAAATAACTAGATTCAGAATTGATCAAGCTGAGACCACCTCTAAAAATGGTCCACTTGACATTAAATGACCTGTAACATAAATTTACAACAGTCTTCCACATAAGTAAAACTTATTCTCACTCTTTTGTAAAACTTGTAAAGCCCTAAGGGCATTCTAATTAGATCACTTTTTAATTAAGTAGTAGAATTTTTATAACATGTGAAATATAAGAGATGTGAAACAAGACAGTGCAACATCTGCTCTTGCAAGTAATGCACCCCTTAAATAAATGAATACATAGAGTGAAAAATCATCAAATAAATTAAGTGGAAAACAAACACCCACAGAGACATTCAATAAATTATGAATACCAGGGTACGTAATCAAGGAAGTAAACTGTGCTACAAAAACACATGAAGTGATGAAAAACTGGGTTTTAAAAAGCAATTAAGAACTGAAAATAGTGACTGTGTGTAGAGCAACTTCAGTTCCATCCTCTGCTCCTAACTAAAGGAGAAGCAGTTGTAAGAAATCGATAAAAAATTGTGTAGTGAATGAACTTTTCCATTTGCATAATGGTTAATACAGACAGAAATTAACAAAATAATAAAAGTATGAGGTTTACCATGCTGAGCTTGAGTTTGATCTCTATGCAGTGTCATATAGTTGCTTCTAAGAGCCTATAAGGTATTATTAATACGAAAAATTGCAACAGGCTGCTACTTTAAGTGGTGTTCCACTTACAACTGAATAGAGCTCAGTTGATGGCATTAATCTCAAGTTCATTCTGTTCTCTGATGACATACTGAATGAATTCACAACTACTCTATTGTCTCATGGATTTTACAAATTCTTGCATCAGCCAATGACCAGAACTAAATGAAGACATGTACAAATCTATAACAAGAAAGGAGACATTCTACTAAAAACCTTAAATAAAATACTGAGACAGTTCAGATCACTTGCTACTTGCTGGAATCATACTAAATTTACAATATTTCAGATGGAATCTACAACAGGGATTAAGTATTACATCACACTGCAGGACTTTAAAAGTTGTTTTATATCATAAGAGAGGGGAATGGATAATATGCTTTACAAGTAAATTGTTTATCTAAGAACATTTTTTTAAATTCAGAATGGCTCCTAGATGCCTTTTCTGTCTTTCATAAATATTGTTAAGATCTCATACAATACTTGTCTATAACAGTTTTTGTGTGTATATGAAATCAAATGATGACATAGGCTCAACATATGTAAAGCACATGGCAGACTTCCATTTATTGATAGGATATTGGGAAAATGCAGTCTACAAGGGAGATTCCTTATAAAACACTTGTGTGATCCATCCTAGAATAGTGGTCACGTGTGGATAGGAAAGACTTTCCTATTTTTTCTTTTTTTTTCTTTTGTTGGTTGGACCATCACATCAGATCTGCGACTATTCCAGTGACTTATGGCATAACACGGGTTTTATTAGTTCTATCATACCTTTCAATAGTAACGTCTATTCCATCAGAGCTGTGAAAAGAAACTTAGTCTGTGGACAGTCAAAGAGTGTGCAGAGAGTGGTTGTCTGTACAGTATTCCAAGCCAAGAATGTCAGTTATCTTTCATATTACATCAGAGTAGCTGCACTATTCTTCCTTGGCCAGTCAATACAAACCACCATTGTGACTTTGCAAGTTGTTTATTGCATCTCTCATGTAGGGTGACAGTGTCAAAAGCAAACTTTCTATATTTAATGTCAGAATGTGATCCAGAGTTTTGGGACACAGCATAAATTCTGTGCTACAGAAGACAGATGACAGTCTAAGTCCGGAGTGCTGTATTTCAGGGAATAACTATGGTAAAGCTATTAAACTTGACAAGATGATTGAACAGTTTACATTGTCCACCTTCTGTAAGTTCTGTGCAATTTTAGTCACTATTTTTAGGCCAAGTTTGCACTCAAAACTGACAGTAAATTTTGTCACAATGTAATTTCTACAAGAGTAAATACTTTTGAGTTTATGCCTGTTCTGTCAGGTGGCTGAGATGCACTCAACAGGAGAATGGCAAGGTAGCAAGCTGAAGGTGGAGGGGATATGTAAGACAGGGAAAACTTCTGCATCTAAAATTGCACGTGGGCTTGGGAAACATAGCTGCTGAGATAAGGTTGGGGACGGAAAAAGGCTGCTGCACTACCACCTTCTGCTAGCTGCCATGTGTAAACTGCAGAATATTGATTACACAGACAAAATAGTTCATATGTGAACTATTTCACCCAGAGAAGGTGAAGGACCACACTGACTATAAAGTTGATCTCCTCATTTCTGGCTACCTACATTAAAATTAAGTACTACAAATAACTTTAATGGACTTGAGTGAATCTTACAACCTGGTAGAGACAGCCTACTTCCTAAATAGGTTTCAGGAAAAGCATGATCATAGACAAAGGTCGCCCATATTCAATTCCACAGTCCTTCCCTAATTTCCCAGATACCCAACCCAAGACGTGATGTGATTCTTGCTGAGGGGTGCATGGTACATGGGAAAAGGTGTCATTAACAGATCCATTAGCCTTGCATCGCATGGTGCTCCATGGTGTGAATGAAATATTTCCCCAATTCTCATGGGACCAAAATGGAGAACACAGAAAAAGAGAAGACTGAGGCATGTGATGAGACCTCAGACATCCAAACACTGGGGTTGGAACTGATAAAGCTGTTTCTACAACTGGATTGGGTGACAGACCAGTTGAAGAAGCTGGACCAGGTCAAGATCAAATACTTATTGGGGGCTCAGAGAAGATGATGATGATGATGATGATGTTTGGTTTGTGGGGCACTCAACTGCGCGGTTATCAGCACCTGTACAAATTCCCAATCTTTGATCAGTCCAATCTCACCACTTTCATGAATAATGATGAAATGATGAGAACATAAACACCCAGTCATCGTGAGGCAGGTGAAAATCCCTCACCCCGCCAGGAATCAAACCCGGCACCCCATGCTTAGGAAGCGAGAAAGCGACCGCGAGACCACGAGTTGCAGACCTTAGAGAAGAAAAATTCTCAAAGAACAAAAACAAATGGAAGATAAAGAATGGCTTCCTTAACAAAAGTGGAGGGAACTAAAAGGTCTTGAACCTAAGATTTCCGAAAAAGGACTGTCCCAGAGTGACCCATTCCACCAGACAGAAAACAAGAGAACACGGGATCAGTCTAATACTACCACTCAGAATAACTGTATCCAGAAAAAGCTAAGGCAATAAATAGGGAGACAGACCTATGGTACTGCAGTCTCAGTACTGCAGTATCCAAGAGGGATACCAACTACTCAACTTGACCTCACACCAATTGGAGCTTGTTCAGGTGGTTCTCTTTGAGATGACTGGGGAGGACACTAGTCCACACTCCAAATTCACAAGTGTCTGTTTGGATAAAAGTGCTCTTGTCTTTGTCTGTGAAGGGATGAGAACAGTAGATTGACTTAAGGAGGAGGCGCCCCAGATACATCCATAGGAGGAAGCAGAGCTGCTGGTCAAGACAGTGGCTGAGCTCTTCAAGACTGCAAAGGTATCAATTTCGGTACTGAAACTCCTTATGCATACTCCTCCAAAGATTCTGTCTGAGAAAATAAGGGCACAGTATGAGAAGGTCTTGACAGAGACTAATGTTACTTGTGTTAGCCCCTCTTTCCAGCCTCCCGATGGTCAGCTGTAGTCGCCATATTGTTGTCTGACAGGACATCTCCAGTGTGGTAGCAGAAGTACTGCTCCTCAATGAAAGACTGAATAAGAACTGACAGATATCCTGGTAGCCCTTTTCGTGAAGTTGATAATGGAAATTGTATCTCCCAATGATGCTGCACAATTTTTCCAGGTCAAAAAACAAACCAGCTAAACAGTTTTGACATTAGAAAGACTCTAATAGTGCTTTCTCCAGTGGATTAAATTATCAAGGTGGAGCAGTACTGTCTGAAACCGCACTGGGAATGACCCAGGTGATTTTGGGATTGAAGAACCCATATGAAGAAATAGTTGAGTATTCACTTGAGAATTTTTTCAGTACAGCTGGTGAGAGCAATGCTACCATAGCTGTGAGGATTGGTATTATCCTTCTCTGGTTTCAGCAAATGAATTAATTTTGTCTCCCTTCCCATGTTGGGATATTATTCACCAAACAACACTTTACTGAAACAATGTAGAAGCATGTATTTGGCTCCCAAACACAGATGGCACAGCTTAGCATAATGATCTAATCTGGTCCTGGAGGCCAATTCTCATTCTGCAGACAGAGCAAATTTTATTTCCCACTTTGGCTGTAGGTTTCATTATTATTCAAGGAAATTCTTTAACCTATGGTTATGCAGATTGCCAGTGGAGTCTGTCTCATTAATGCAATAATGTTGCAAAAGTGTCCAGTCAATGCTTGAGCCATTTCTGTTCAGAATTTCTCCAGGAGCTCATTCTTCAATATTCCTGTAGGAGTTGAGTTGTTGTTCCATCCCTGCACAAAGTTCTCCATATTGACTAACAAATTTGTGTAATTGAAATGGAATGATTAATGGCATTCACAAGTTCCTCCCAGGAGTTTCTCTTGCTTTCTTTAATCACTTGTCATGGTTTTGCCCTTGCAGTCCAGAAGGCAGCATGATTTTCTGTTGATGGGCTATGTTTAAAGTTCCACAAAGCCATGCGCCTGGCTCTAATTATTGAATGGCAGGTAGTCTTCTGAGACAGTTTCTGGTCTTTGATATGAATTATTCTTTGGAATTCTTGTGTATCAGACAGATAATACCACCCACCATCCAGACGCTTTATTTTAATTCAAATACAATATATAGTAGGCCCTATTTAATTTATCCTTGTGGTTTCCTGTCCACAACAGCTCAATAGAGCAAATGGATCCACAGGAAAGTGGTCCTGCAATGAAAATCTGCAGCCACTTTCCACTGAACTGAGTCTGTGAGAGCTAGAGAACAGAAGCAGTGTCAGTTGCTGAACATAACCCTACAGCTATACAAAGGTGATTAAGAATCCATGAGGCATATGTGCTCTAAATGGACAAGTCTCCCAATGACTCAACCCTTGGGGCATGTAGTAGCCTCTCCCCACAGAATACTGAAGTCCTCCATAATGAGGAATAGGCCCTAACGAAGTCATCCAAAGGATCATTTGGTGGGAGGTATAAAGAACATACTGTGATCCTGATAGCTGTAAGAAGTGCCACTGCAACTGCCTCTATGTCTATGGCAATGTGGACTTGGCACAAGTAGTATTCATCACTGACAAAAACAGCAACTCTACACTTTGCCCTTCCTTCAGTATGATAATTTTCCTGAAGATATCTGGAGATGCATTGTCTTAAAGGGCATTCTAGCCTCATTATATTGGATTCTTCTAATCACAGTTCTTGAAATTTCATTCCTCAGTACAAATGCAGCACTTTCTGCTCCACTCCAAGAGATCACCAGCAAAATTTATACAATTTGGAGCAAATATACAAGATTCACCTGTTTCATGTGCTGGGATTCCATGATTCCCACTTGCAATTCTTCCATTATGTAGCAGAGTGGACAAATTTTTGCCATTTGAAGCATCATATCTGGTTTGGGATATATAACATGCAGTAATATGTCCAGGTAGTACAAGAATACTGAATATTAAAAAATTGTTGCTTTTTTCCCAATGAACCATTTACTTTTCTCAAATAGTTTTTCACTTCCGTAAAAACCAACTTTTTCCATTCATATCCACTCTACCTGAAAAACTATCTGTACTATACACTATTCAATTGCTAAAGTTATGTGTCTTACACATTTCCACTATTAAAAGGTATTGTTGTTACCTGATTCTTGCATCCTAGAAACTTAGATAACTGGTATCACATAGCTTTTTCTAGCATACCATTATGAAGTTGTTTTTAAAGACACAGCAGTTCCCTCGAGGCTTCCTTGAATATGGAAATGGGAAGAGTTTTCAAAGATTTCGCCTCCACTTCTGATTAGCAGAGAGATTTTATCGGAAACCTGTGCTCTGTTGCTATCTTTCTGATAGTCCTTCTTGGCTGGGCTGACCATCTGAGCTCTCTTTGTTTGTTTGGTATGTGTTTTGCCTGAGGGTAAGTGCTTCCTGTATGGGTTTTCTGTTAGATTTGCCCCCTGAGCAACTTTTATGTATAGTTGGAATATTGCAGGTGACCCAGATGTTGCCCACTACAGTTGAGTTGGCATAAGATCATCCTTGACTGCTCACATTGCTGTTGCCAGCTTGCAACTGCAAAGTGCTAATGACTGAAGGTGAAAACAGCAGCTGTCTACAGAGCTTTGACAATACTGAGGCACTGTCATAGAGACTTTTATAAAATCGCATTATGTTACTGGTTGGATACGCCTGCGAAGCTGCCGCTCCCAGCCAACTGCAACTGTCGCGGATCAACTTATCCCAACATAACTATACTGACTATTTTGCCTCAACAGTTATCCATCCCATCAGCATATAGCACACACAGAGGCTGAGAATTTTTTAATAAAGGCTTGTACCTTCCTTGTGACTCAGGCAGTTACACCAAGATTCCCATACCCTCAAATACACAATGTTTCATTATCACTTCTAATGATGGTTGCTGAAGAATGCAAGTTAACAGTATCAACCAACTGATAGTGCTGACCAGCCCCAGCTCAGAAACCCGAAGTTCATCACGCCAATACCGCCTAGGAGTGACGAAAATTTTCAGTCAATATGTCTTCACCTGTCTCGTGTTTGTGAAACAAAATGACGAAATATTCAACAACAGGAGTGAGGTCCACAATTATAACACATGCAATAAATAAAACGTGGACATCCCAAGCTGTCACCTCTCCATAATACATGACAGTTTTCCAAAAGTAGCTATTAAAATGTTCAAGCATCTGAATACTACACTGCAGTGCTTGGAATTGTTGATATTTTAAGGAAGATGTCACAAAATCTACACCAAAAACACTGTACAGTATAAATGAATATTTTCACAGTGAAACAGCAAATTGGACTGCCTAAACAATGCTCTACTATATGAAATGAAGCAGACATGTACTTGTTAAAAAGTTCTCAGTTGATTAGTTATCGTATTATAATGCTTATGTAATATTAACCTTGCAACACTGATGCAGTCTGCTCAGTCTTGACTGGTGAACAATAAATAAATGGTAATATAAAAAACCATTTTTGGCTGAGTTTTCTGGGGAAGCACTAACTCAGTTCTCTCTCCCCTAAGGTGTTTAGACTCACTTCATCAGGTCCTCTGTTGAGGCCCGTGTAGCTTGAGCAGCCCTATCAGTAGAATTTTCGAGAAGATCATGTACAATAGACTTCATAAGCACTTAGTATAGGAAAGCTTTTGACATGAAAATTAAAAATACTATAGAATACTGGTAGCAGCAGCTTCATGATGTTTGTCTTCTCTGAATGACAGAAAGCAAAGAGTGTCTGTTACTTGTCAATCACATGGCAACAGACACTCAGAATTTGAAGCCATCAGACATGATGGACCACAATGTTCTATTTTGGGTCCTGTTTTGTTTGAATGGAGTGCGGTGTACAGAGGGACGGCAGACTGAGAGTGGGGATGGTCTCATTTGAAACAGTGGATCAGGAAGCTTTTTTACCATTTGTCTCAGTAGCGAAAATTTATTTTTCAGATTATGAAACCACAGGAATAAAAAGTATTACCAGTCCCCTTACTGAAAATGCAGCTAACAAAGATTCAAAATCAAGAACAGATGGTTCAATGCAGATGGATTATACCACTGAAATGTGACCAGACTCGGAACATACAGTTGAGTACCTCTCATCTCATAGAACTGCATAAGCTATAAAAATAGGTTTCTCGTATAACGAAATAAAAGAAGTAGGAAGTGTTGAGTTTACAGGATCACAGATAAATCAAAATTCCATTTGGAAGTTCACCACCTAGAATTAATTAAGCACCATAGTTTAGCTATATTTGCAGTACACACGGTAACTGTAACACATTATTTAAAATTGAGGAATTGTGAATTTTGGTTTATTTGTTTCATAACATACATAATCTAAATCATTTGATTTAGGACAGGAGACACATCAAAGTTGTGGTAAAACTTCACCATAAACACAGAACAGCTGGTGTTAACAAACAGCATAATAATAATAATAATAATAATACAATTCTGTTATATATACATACAAATCTAACACTTAATTACCTGCTGCTCAAATTATAATATATTCAATATTCGAGATACACTATTTGAACTGCCCGTTATTCCATATCTAATAACAGATTCAAAATAATTATGATAAGACATTTATCAGATAGTTAAGTCAGTGGAATTTGCTGGAATTTGCATTGCAAATGCAAAACTGCAAAATTTATTTGATAGGAAGTCAATATGTGTATTCCATCTTAAGTTATTGTCCACATTTAGTCCCATGAATTTGACCATGTCAACTTCTATCACAAGTTGATTGTTTCATTGTATTTCAAGTTCCACACATTTTGAATGTTTGGTTTTGAAACATATGATATGGGTTTTTGCAATGTTCAGTTTCAACCCATTTAACTGGAACCAGTTTTCTAAGGTATCCAGTGCACTTACAATGCAGCTCGGAATTTTTTCTGCATCGTCTTCTTCAATTAAAACGGAAGTATCATCTGCAAACAGAACTCATGGGGAATTTATATTTAGGGGCAAGTTATTTATGCAGAATAGGAACAGGATTGGCCCAAAAATGGAACCTTGAGGCACATCCTGTGATTTAGAATAATAATAATTCACTGCATCTGAGGTGATAGTTACCCCTTGTTTTCTGTTGTGTAAGCATGATGTGTGCCAATTTAGAGGACTATGCTTGATCCTGTATTTGTCTAATTTGTAGATGAGCAAGTCATGGTTCATGGAGTCAAATGTTTTTGTGAGATCACAGAAGATACTTGCAACTTTACTCCAATGATTCAGTGATTGGCATTCACTGCACCCGGAGTGTTTTTTCCCGGGTGAAATATAACTTTTAATAATATCATTTTTTTACAATAAAATTTTTGATCTTACTTGCAGCTACTTTCTCTAACACTTTTGACGGAACTAGAAGAATAGAAATAGGGTGATAGTTTCTCACATCTTACCTTGATCCTTTCTTGAACAGAGGTCTGACTTCGGCATACTTCAAAACATCGGTAAAGCATCCCTGTTCAAAAGATTGGCTGAATGTTTTAGTTAGGGGAGGTGCTATTATGTCACACACTGTTTTAATCACTCTAGTGGGTATCCCATCCCATCCAGTAGAGTTTTTATTTTTTAATGACAATATAACATTTTCCACATCCTTTATTGTGACTTTTTTAAAATCTGTAAGATACTCAGCTTTTTGGTGGAGTCCACAGGAATTTACTTTACCCTGATACTCTGCTGCATCAACATCTGACTTTGCCACATTTATGAAGAATTCATGTCAACACTCTGATATTTGAGCTGGGTTTACAGTAAAGCTATCATCTACTTTAATCCTAAGTATTTCATTCCTATTAACTCTTACACCTAACTCTGATTTGACAACAGACCACACTGCTCATATTTTACCTTTAAATTGTATAATGAACTTATTGCCATTTCTTTGGCTGCTTTCACAACTTTTTTAAATATAGCTTTATAATGATGAACATACTCAATAAAATGTCTGTTTTTATTATATTTCTGTTCATTGGGGAATTTCCTTTTCCTGGCACTAGAAATTTTTATATCTTGAGTTATCCATTTAAATTTATTAGTTGTTTCATTACATGTAGTTCTCAGTGGTAAAGTTAAGTTAAATACTTCAAGAAGTCTGCTTAAAAAATTGTTAAAGTTACTATTACCCGAAATACAGCTGTTTAAGGCCATTCAATCCATCTTAACTTATTTCTAAATGTAACTGGATTTTTTTCATTGAAGTTCCTTTACATATGGCTTTTGCTCCATGAAATTTCTTTGTTAATTTCTGGTAGTTCAATGAATAATGCAGAACGGTCAGAGTGTCCTATATCTACGCAAAATTTATAAACATCTTCAAATACATAATTTGTTAGAATATTATCAAAACAGGTAGCTGACTGTGCATTTACTCTAGTGGATTGCATCAAGTTTATTTTGAAGCCAAAGTTTTTTATTAAATCAGTGAATTTGGACATGTCCATTGCTTTCAATCATGATAATTTATCTTTTTCCTTTTTCTTCACTGAGCATTTCAAGCAGACAATGAAATTCTACCAGAAAAGCTTCAATTTTAGCTTTCTCTGGTACTCTATAAACAGAGACTACTATGACATTCAGATCCCTCAACTCGATACAGCAGCTTTCAAATATATACTCTTCATTCAAATGATTAAAATCAGTTCATGTTTTTTATCAGAATAAGTAAGCATTCAAGAGCCTCCATGTGATTTATTGCATCTAAAAAATTACTTTATTCTGTATCTTCTATTTGTTGATCAGTTAAAGACATATTTTTAGGAGTCTCAATTTAAGACAAACATATTTAGAATACAGAAAAGAGTCATAAGAGCTATATCTGCTGTTAATTGTAGAATATAGTACAGGGATGCATTCAAATACATTTGTCTTTTGACAATTACTCGACAGTGCATATATTGATCAATATCCTTTATCATTACCAATATTTCTCTTTTCTCAAAAAATAGTGAAAAGCAGGAATATAACACTAAAAACAACCTCTACAGAGACTACAAGGGGTTAACATTAGTACAGACAGGTATCAGATACATGGGTACATATGTAGCCATCCTTCAAACTGCCAGGGCACATTAAATTTTATACAATGCAAATAAGTTTAAGACTTTTGATGTTTAGGTTATTTTATAATTATAATTAGCACTGTAATACAAAGGTCTTTCGAAATGTTACGCTATTTCACCATACAACAATAAAATAAAATAGAAAGTACATTTTCAGTTCTTTCCATGTCCTAGAGATCACTTTCTGTGGAATCCATGGAATAAGACTTATGTAGTGTAATGTAACATTGCATGTTTAGTCAGGACTGCTTACGGATTAGTGTGGGCTGTGTTTGGTGAGCAAAATGGCGGAGGAACTTTGCAGCCACAAACCACAATCACACACTGCAGCTGCGGTCTGGTTGTGGAATAGACAATGTGTTGAAAAGTATGTGTTATGTTGACAGCGTATGTGGCTTCAGCACTTTTGTTTTTTCAGAGTTTAAGTATGTGATATATTTTATTACATGTTATATGTAAAAATTATTTTGTGTATATTATGTCTGAAGGTCTGTTTCATAATTCACATATTGAAATGTTCTGACATTTTCAGGAACATGCAGACTTTTGACATTTATCTGAACAGTAACTATAATTACACTGAAAGATGCTTCTCAACTCTGAGGAGGACCATTAAATTTTTAAGAAGTGCAATGAACAAACCTAGGCTGAACACATTAGCAATTCTGTCCATTTAAAAGTACATCATTCAGAGCGTACTTAACTTTACTGAACAGGTTAATGATTTTTTTTTTTTTTTTTTTTTTTTTTAAAAAAAAAGGCTTAAGAATTGCCTTTTGTATATGAATTACATACAGGAATATTACCGTACTCATCACATGCAAATCATACTGACACTAGTTAAGCCTGTGGTGACAGTCGACTGCCAGTAACTTCACCGGCGAAGCGCAGAGTAAACGGTCTTTGGAGACTCGAGCTTCTTTGGCAGTCCCGTCTGTGACTTGACTAATGATACACGTGTCGTGAAATTGTGCATTGTTTTTCTTGTGTTTCTGTAAATATACAAACTGTAATAAAAGTGTCTTATTGTAGTAAGTTGGAGTTTTCGGTGCGTGGTCCGTCACTATAGCGATAAAAACCCACATTGGTGACCCCGAGTCGCGAAAACATGTTGCAGGCGCTTGCTGTGTATCATCGGTTTCGCGCTAATAGACAATGTCACAGCCTCCAGTTTTTACGGCAGTGCACGACACCGCGACCGCAGAACGGACATTCGACTGTGGAGCGCAACGCTTCACCCCTTGTGCCACTAATACCCCGGGAATGTTTGTATCTCCCGTGTTTGCCTCGCCTGGCCGGACGACTCTAACCTCTGCCGGCATACCACACCGGGCACTGTACACATCGTCGCGGACACCTTCTACGGCATTCTACACTCAACAGAATGCCCCTTCAGCACAGGACCCCGGAAACCCCGAGTTTCTACTGCACAACATGGACCACGCGGCTGGCCAGTTTCTGGGTCCACATGCACGGCCGCCGTTTAACGTGCCCCCCTTCGCGCCTGTCGAAAAGACACTCGCGCCAACCGCGCCGTACCATTTATACGCCTATCCGTCCTGCCGCCCCACGCACACCTCGGGCGACGCACCTGCCGTGGTTCCGCCCCGTCACTCGGCACTCAATCGCGATCTCGCGCCTCTGCTCGAGATTTCGGCTGCACCGGCAGTTGACCCGCCCACGCCTGCCGCGCCGTGTTTGTCTCCTACAGCCCCGCAAACACTGGCCCCCGGCCGTTTTCCGAAGCTGCCGCCGTTACAACCGGACAACCCAGTGACATGGTTTACCTTGGTGGACAACATGTTGGACATACACGGTATTGCGGATGACAGCACCCGTTTTGTGTGTTTAGTGAACCACCTGCATGACCACCCTGATCTCATCAGTGACTTATTGCTCAACCCACCTAAGAGCAACAAATATGCCTCTGCTCGTGCATTACTTATCGAATGCCTCTCTCGTCCGCCGGACAATACTATTCACAACATAATTTACGATGAGACTTTAGGCGACAGAACACTCTCACAGCTGTGGTGACGCTTGCGTGCACAGGTTGGTACTGAGATCCTGCCAAACTTAGCGCTCTGGGCATTGTGGTTGGTGAAGCTGCCGCAAGAACTACAATTACATTTGCTTCCACATACCGCAGCGTCATTCGAGGATAAACTACGGCTGGCGGACCAGGCATACGCCATTATTCGACACAGCCACCTTCCCCTGCGCAGCACAGTGCCTAACACCGCTGAGGTTGGTAACCCTGTGGGTATACTTCCACCGTCGGGCGGTAGAGGCCGGGCACGTGCGTATCGCGGACAGCACACGGAACAGCAGCCACCTAGTGGCCAAGACCGGGCAGCGGGTCCGCAACAGCCGCTCCCCACCCCAACCGGGCTAGCGCCTGCCCGCCCCGCCTTCGCCCCGCCTGACGCTTCAGCTGGCGGGACAAGTACAGCCGACTCACACATATGCTGGTTTCACACCACTTTCAGGGACACCACTCACAACTGCCGTCCGCCCTGTGCGTTCCCAAACGCCGCACGCGGGCCGCATAGGCGCCACGGCCCCGCGGATACAGGCAGGGGCACCCACAGACATTGCATCCTGTCAGATCCCCCACCCCATGAGGACGTCTGTACGCCTTGGATGTAGGTTCGTGCCGGTATTTTCTCGTCGATACCGGAACAGACATTAGTGTCACACCTCCCACATTTTCAGTAAAGGACACGACACCAACCAAACTGTCCCTTTAAGCAGCAAATAAGTCGACACTTCGTGTCGAGGGTTTGGCCAAGTTACCTATTGAACTCACACCTGGTAAACAGTTCACTTGGTCCTTCTACGTGGCTGATGTCGAAGATCCAGTATTAGGCATCGACTTTTTTTCCACTTCGGACTGTCTCCAGATCTTCAGTCAGCCGCATTATTGCACCACACCTCGTCCACGCACATTGCATGTTCAGTCGCCTCTTCGCCCCCCCCCCCTCCCCCTCAGCTGCCCGACGACCTGGACACAGCTCCCATCAAGTGCTCTGCATTGGCGGGCAGCCTCACAATTTCCACCGCCCACCTCCAGCCCAAACGCCCTGCAGTCGACGATCTCCGTGCTCACAACGCCAAACGGAACCGTGCCAGATCATCGGCTACGCAAGCCCTCACCGAGGCACGACGCCTCGTACAACGCCTGCCAACGCCGCCACTATCTGACACCGGAGATGCACCTCATGGAACTTTGTCGCCACCGAAGCAGACAGCTCCCTTGGCACATCAGGTTAGTGACTCTTGTGTGCTACCGATTCCCGTTCACGACGGCCCTCAAATGAGTAGTGGCTCGCACGGACAATACTATGGACATTCTCGTCAGTGACCACCGGCAGGCAGTTTCCCTCTAACGCGTGAAACCAGCCTGGATGATCAAAGAATCTGTAACACAACCCCCGAGTCGAGTGTTCTTCCATCAGATGGTGACGACCCCGATCCCATGCAGACCACCCAACCTCCTGCGTCCCACCATGATCATATGTGCACTGAGCCTACACCTGAGGGCAACTCAGCGGTTGCGTACCATGATATTCTACCCTCGTTCCAAGCAGGCACTGCGTGTGACAATCCACAACCTCAGGCTCAACCTCATGTTGCGTGTGACATTACACCGTCCCAAGTGTTGGTACCCAATACCTCCACAGAGTGTGCCAATGTTTCTCCTGAACTATGTTACTTTTCGCCCCCACCCCCCCTAGTGCACCCTACATCCACTGTCGACAAAATTTGCATTGCAATCAACGCCTCTGAGTGCCAACGCGACAAGCTTTCCTTGCAGCTCCACGAGGGATCCATCTTCATCCTCCGCATAGGGGACACTTCATGTGGGTCCACACCCACGTCACGCATCACCATCCTGTGCACAGTCCCTATCCCAAATGGGGTGGATGGCTACTATAACTGCAACATTCAGCACCGACGGGATGCTCAAGGTTCGCATCCCCCTCTTTGCCAGTACTGCAATGACATCTCCTGTGCCCATCCAGTTCACGCATGCAGGTCGACCTGTCCGCCCCCCCCCCCCCCCCCACTGGATGGCGGACTATATGAGCGCTAGTCCACCCTGACAGACAGTATGGACACTTAGCACATGCTGCTATCAACCAGCGAGCATCCCACAACGCCACTACACAGGAAGACACCCACGTGCTTCCCCCCGTGCTCTGCACTCCCGGGGGGGCGGGGGGGGGGGGGCTCTGTGGCGACAGTCGACTGCCAGTAACTTCACCGGCGAAGCGCAGAGTAAACGGTCTTTGAAGACTCGAGCTTCTTTGGCAGTGCCGTCTGCGACTTGACTAGTGATACACGTGTCGTGAAATTGTGCATTGTTTTTCTTGTGTTTCTGTAAATATACGAACCGTAATAAAAGTGTCTTATCGTAATAAGTTGGAGTTTTCGGTGCGTGGTCCGTCACTATAGCTATAAAAACCCGCAAGCCAAATTATTTCATTTGGAATTAAGTTTTATAGCAATATGTATATGGTTCATATGAACTTCATAAAGATTTTCATATTCACGGGCAGATTTGAATTGTCATGTGAAGCCTCTGTTTTGTTAGTCATGAGCCACCACTGACAGCAAATGGGCAACAAAAATATGAAACACTGTGCTTGCCCTCGCTTAGTAGAAATCTCAAAAGCCTTCTTGCTTGCTTGCTTTATATTGTCTCTGATTTTTTGTACATATGCATTCATACAAATATGAAATCACATAATGTAGGAAAATTGTTGTAACAAAAGTTTGCAACATTGCACTTGTTATATAGGTTATTATCATTCAGGTCTTTTTTTTCCTTTGTTATCATCCATTGCCTAAAAACTACTAAAATGTGAATATAGAAAGTATTCAAATATAATGTAACATTACTTTTTTGACAGCATAATAATGTGTACAAATTTCATACAAACTGTACTATCTTAGTTAAGAACACTTCAGGTTCCTGTTTTAAAGTGATATTAGGTGACTAACAAAGTTTTCATTGGCGTTGAGTTTTTTTAGTAAAAAATAGTTTTCTTCACTCTTTCTCAACAAAAAAATTAGTAAATCCCTCCTTTCTCCCTTTCTGCCTTTACGCCTCACAGACACTAATTCAGACAGGAAAGCAGTTACAGAAGATACAGAAAGAGCAGTTACAGAAGGATAAGAAACAACAAGTTACATGATAATGTCCCAGCCAAAATGCATAGGCAATCACACACACTTTAACAGTTACATTAGGTAAAAAATTTATTACCATATCAAGATAACAAAATCACAGGGACTGAGAAGAAAAAAGTTAAATTTTATGAGAGCATAAGCAAAACAAAAACGGTGATCATAAAATATAGTGAGGGAATATGTAAAATTGTCTTACACTGGCAGGAATGAAACAATATGACATCCAGAGCAGGGGAAGTTTTTGATCTGATTCAAAAATGGCAAGTTGGCCAAGAGGAAAAACAGAAAGCAGACCAGAGCAATGTGGCATCAAGTGATAAAACAAGCTCACTATAAAGGAACGAAAGAGATTGAGTAGTATACAGAAGAAGACCAACCAACCAGTTCTATGTACTTTGTGCAGTCTTAAATCCACTCATTGGGCTAAAAAAATCAATATCACAATAATGAGTGCAGTTACTGTACTATTCTGCATCATATAACTTCCCTCATCAGCAACCCAAAGCGTCACCTGCTTCTGATAGTGGTACCCAGAAGCTGTACCTTGTATTCTTCCTTTGCCAAACAAGTGATTTTTATTACATTTTTTAAATTTATTTAAATAGCAAGCTGAGTAGCAAACAAATAGACTTAGTTTGTAACTATCCAGTTACACAATGTGTATAAGTAACAACATGGTTTTCAGAATCACTGGTGCAAATTTCGCAAGGAGATGTCAAAGGGAGGAGGTTCCATCCCAACTTCCCCTCTGACGACCAACTCCTGTATTTCTCTCACGACCTATCTCACCACCTCAACAACCATAAATCCAGTGTTTTTGGTATTCCTTGACCTGGAGATACCCAATAACTCTGTACGACATTATGGTCTCATTTGCACTCTCCAGATGTAAGAACTACCCATGTCTGCCTTATTACATCCTTCATATTTAATCCTCCATTCTTTGGCACTATTAACTATTAGAAGCAATTCCCATACTTTCCACCACACTGTAGCCATGCCCCAAGGCTTCAACCTCTCTTCTCTCATTCGTATCCTCTACACTGCTGAGATAACCAAACAACCTCCTCCTGTCGACCTACTTCAATGTGCTTATGACATGGCTTTCCTAGCCCTCTAACCGTATGCAGCAGAAGTTCTAACAATCCTTCTAAATCCATCATAATCATTTTACCTCCTGGTGTAACCAATAGCTCCTCAACATAAACATTTCCAAAACTCAGGTAAAATTTATAGGGCGAACTATCTGTACTTCCACCTACTTGACTCCTACCTCAAGATCTATGATGGTCCTATCCAATTAACCAACATACTTAAACATCTGGGAGTAACATTTGACTCGCAACTGACATAGAAATCCCATCTGATAATTATTGAACCGAACGCACAAATAGACCAAAACTAAATAGACAGATTTGGGAATTACACTCCTCCACTAGCCTTCACACCTACAAACCTTCATCCAACCTATCCTTTCATATGCAAACATTGCATGGATATCTTCTCCATCTAGGCTTTACTAGTACCTCCAAATTCTTGAACGCCACGCATACTGCCTCATTTTCCACATCCACTTGCCTTTCCCCATATGGATCTCTTATCATCTCATCAAATTCCCACCTCTCCTCGCTCACATGAATACCTCCAAGTCTATATGATACTCATACGCGACTCCAATAATCCTATTGTCTGCTCTCTAAGTCTATATGACACTCATATGCGACTCCAATAATCCTGTTGTCTGCTCTCTAATTTCCAATCCTGATATGCTGCTGCACCTGCATCGACACATTCCACCAACCCTATCCTTACGCACTTTTCACATCACCGCCCAACAAACTTTCGCCATCTCCCTCCCACACAAAGAAATCTGTCCTGACATTTATCCATCCTACCAACTATAATCCCACCCCACCTATCCTATATCAGGGTTCCCCTTTCCCTCCTAATCTTTCCCTTACCATTTCTCTCCACTCTTCCCCTTCCCTTTATCTTCCCCTCCACATCTTTCTCTATATCTTTTTTCCTTCATATTATGGCCCTACTCACGTCCCAAACTACTACTACCTACCTGTCTTCCCACAGCCACTCCAACACTTTCTCCACTGTTACTACCTGTCAGTCAATTAACCACTCTTTAATTGCCATTGACCATTTATATTTTGGAACAGGCTTTATCAGACCTCTATACTTACACCCAAATCCTCCTGTCCTACGAAACACCTGACATCTTCCTCTCCAAGGATATATCATTTTTTCCCCTGGGCAAGTTCTTCAACTTCAGTAAAAATGTAGTGCTCTATTTTTTATGATCATGTTTTTATAACGTGCTTGAGATGTGTTCTTATTGTTTTTATTTTACCTTTGAGCTTAAATGAAAATCAAGGTTCTTTTTAATATAAACATTTCAAAATCACCTCCCACAAATTTCAGGAAGATGTGCAATTTATTGTTTTTCGTCTTATGTAAGTATAAATCCTTTGCTGAAGAGCTGGTTGGTTGCACCTCTGGCAGCCCCTCCCTGCCCATATGGGGCGAAGGGGTTGAAAAACCAAAGAAAACACGAAAAACGAATACATCGCAAGAAAATGTGAATAGAACGAGGATATACAAAATCGCATTCTTCCGCATGTTATCATCTCTGTCTTCTGAACGTTTAGAATGCATGAAACAACTCTGTGCGTGAACGTTTAGAATGCATGAAACAACTCTGTGCGTCTTTAAAGTCTCAAAATACACACAGTTGCGGAAGCACTGAGAATCTTGTACTACGTTGTTCAGAAATTCCTTTTATCACTGATGGGTATCAATTTAACGTCATTTAAAGTAATACAGTTTGTTCCAAAAACCTGGCTAGGGGCAGAGGATAACAGTACTGCAAAAACGTTGATATTCTGAATCTTCGGCACTTAGATCCCAAGTACAGTCATAAATATATACTCTGGTAGAATTTTGATTCAATCTAAGTTTCACAATAAAATAAAAATTTATTTGTGCGGTTAAGTTTACCTCCGCAGATTGTAAGTTATTCCTGACCTGAATATATGTTTGCATGTACAGTATTCACAAACGATAGAAAAATATTCAAACTTAATATTCTTCGTTCGAAAATAATTTGTATGTGACTTGCTGTTATCGATATATTAGAATAATAAAAAGTTCTTTAAAAAAATCGTGCTTGTGTCATCAGCGCTATATCAGTGACGCACCTACAAATATTTCCCTTGGCCCCATGTTTGAAATTGTGCCCGTAAAAATTTCGACTTTAACAGGTGGAAAGAGGACCCGACATCTGAAGTTTGTGGTGGAAGTATGCACATGTTTTGAATTTGTACCTGAAATGCTGCTTAATGAACTATTACTAAAATAGCGGTTCGCGATACGGACAAACTCAAGGTCACGTGCTTATTAGTAAAAGACATCATAAAATACATTTCCTGGGAATCTAATACAACTCGAATTGAGACTATCAGCGTTCACTAAATTGTCTTTTTACCTCAATTAACTTAAAAGGTTTATTTTGGCAATTTCTAAAAATCACAAATTTACATGAAAAAGGAGATTCCAAGCTTACCTTCGTCCTAGCCATTGTTGGTCTTAATGTGAAACGAAGCATAGTTACAGATTACTGACGACAGTTGTAACTGTACACCATGGGATTAAAGTGAGCCAAGTAATTTTGATCCATTTTTGAGTCAAAACTTCCCGCAACTATACATGCAGTTCAGTCAATGACTTCACTTACACAGAGATTACAAAGACCTGCTGATCTGTCGAATTATTCCATGTGTATTGAGCGTATCGCTTCTTTTACTCCAAGGGAGAAAACAAGTGGAAAGCAATAACAGTTATTACTCTCCGAGCGACGATTTTTCTCTCTCGTAACATGTTATCTCGCCATTACAGACATCCAAATTCGAGTGTAACAATTCTGACAGAATAAACTTCTTGGTTTGGAATAATTGATGATTGTGTTAAGAAATCGTTAGCTAAAACGGTTGGAGAAGGAATGAAGAGGCAAAGTCGTCCTAGTGCAGTGAAAGCTTGATTCCTTTTGTTCCCCTTCTTTTTTTGCATTAGTAGCGAGTGAATTTTGATATTTCTTCAATGGACTAAATTTTCCATCGTATTCCGGTGACTTGCCCTTATTTCAAGAAAATAAACTGCCTGGCGAAAATAGTGAAACACCCAGAAGATATAGCCAGATGACAGTTAACTTTGTACACATACACGCCATCGGCGAGTACCAGCATGCAAATGCTGGATAGGCATACTCGACATCGAGGTTCGGTCAACCATATCCGACCACCATAAAAAAGGACCACCGTATTGTCCAACAACATCGTAACCCCTTCACATCTGCGGCTGGAATCGGAGAATAAGTAGTGAACTCCCTCAAGTATTCTGTGTTGTCACACGTTGTTGGTTGGTGACAAACAGTAGCTGGATTAGGAAAGTACAGTCCCAAGCATCGGCTGTTATTAACACTACACCACAAACAGCCGCATTTGGAGTAGTGCCATGACAGGGAAGCATGGGCTGTTGATGACTGACGTCACATTATGTTCAGTGGTGAGTCGTGATTCTGCACTGCCTCGGAATGGCATCTTCAGCTAGTATGTCAGCTACACAAAGAGATTTTCCATTCTTCTGATGTTTTGTAAACAACAGTAGTGTTAACCCTGGCGTCAAAGTGTGTCACAGCTGATATTGATTGAGGGGACTCTGATGACACAATGATATGTCACGAACCTCCTACGTACACATGTTATATCTCTTGTGATAGAATCATGGTCCCAGTTTTCAACAGGACACTGCTCATTCAGATATGTCACACCTCTCTATGAACTGTTTGAGTGATGACAAGATACTCTCATTGAAAATAAGATCAGTCTCCAATAGTGCATGTGCGGGACTAGCTCGGACATCAAGTCCATGTCAATGCATCATCCAGGATATCAAGCACCAGTTACAACAGTTATGGGTTAGCTTACGTCAGGAGAGGATACAATGGCTTTATGACACCCTTTCCATCTAAATTAGGGTATGTGTCAAGGCCAGAGGGATCGTAATGGCATACTGATAAGTAGGTTCATATTGTGAAGTTCTTTGTAAATGTGACTCGATTTTGTAATCATTAAAATGCATCACATACCCTAATAACCTGTGAAGTTTCGTTTCATTTCCCCTTCCATTTCTCTGTGTTTCACTTTTTCTCTCAGACAGCGGTTCACTTCTATTTGAGTTGCTGATACCCAAAGTAGTAGCAACACATTTTTAACACTGATAACATGGAAAATAAAAAAGATGCAGTGAGACTGAATTGATTTACGACGTTTTTCATCACTATATAAGCACATCTGCAGCTCTGAACATGAACAGTCTACTTCCATTTCTATGGTGTTCACGTGAGCAGTCTCGAAGATATGTGGCACAAACCACTGAAATTAATTTTAAAATCTATAGTCAGTTACCAAATATCACTGTTACTTACTCACTGAAATGTTCTACCATTTACCTAGTATTCATTAAAACCTACAACTACTTACTTTTTCGATATCAACAAAATACTGGAGAAGTGACGTTATAGTAAAAAAATGTTTCGATTGATGAAGCAAATAGCTTGACAAAAGGCATAAAACTATCAAGAAAATAGTGGGCAAATGACCTTACAAAAATATTTCGAACTGCAAAGCGAGCAACTTGAGTAATCACAGTAGGCTTAAATATGCATACAAAATAGAGAATACGCCATTGAGATTTCTAGTTCACAGTCATCATCATCGTCATCATATGGCCGAAATCAGAAGGAAAGACTCCAGTGCAGGGATAACTACTTTCGTCAAGCCTACAGTAGAATCGACGAAAGAAAATCCCTGACAGCCGGGAGTGCTATTGCCAGCTTTCAAACACGAAGTGCAAATGGGTGCAGGCGAAAACAATACTTGTCTCTAGAGTTGCGACAACACTGAGGCATCGCCAGTGAGATGTATACAAAATCGCGTTATTGGGTTGGTTGATGTAGAAGCGTGAAGCATCTGCACCAAGCCCATTGCAACTGTCAGGAATCTTCTTTCACTCACTAGTGTAGTGCCTCCACCGATATCATCTGAAGTACAGAAGCGGAAAAAAATTTAGAAGTAACTAACCGTATTCTAATGATTTTATTGTGTTGATAGCAGATTAAGATGATATCTACGTAAGTGAATCACATATGACTGTGGCAGCCCTAAAAGAATGCATAGGAAAGGTAATGCCTACATATGTAATAATCATAAATAGTTCTCTTCATTATGACTTGCCATCGTATGCTATGCATAGGATACAGAGTGCGCTGGGTGAGTATTGGAAGGGAGGTGGTGAACTAAAAGACACAATTAAAGAGAACTTGGAATATACTGCCAATGACGGAATGAAGGAAGGGCTCACCCTGAGTAGGGAGGTATAGATTGAATGCCAGTCTAAGAAGCTTGTCAAAAAATGTAAAGGCAAAGAAACGAGAGAGATGGCAGTTCACATTCATGTTACTGGTGACACCCTGGTGTACAGGGCCATGGAGAGATGGCACAAACTGCTCTGACCGAAGCCTGGATCACTAGAGAGGGAAGTAGTTACACTCTGCCCCCAAAGACACTCCAGTGAGTATACACATGGTGCACCTCCCACATTCCCTATTGGTTAAAATGGTGATATTGGTAGGCCA
The DNA here is from genome assembly GCF_021461395.2 of Schistocerca americana. NCBI lineage: Eukaryota > Metazoa > Arthropoda > Insecta > Orthoptera > Acrididae > Schistocerca > Schistocerca americana. Next base: position 650,863,378 of record NC_060122.1, read on the forward strand.
GTTTATTTATCAAAGATATCAAAAGAGTGGTGTCATGATGTATGCAGCAACTTATAATGGACTGAACTGCCTCCATTCTGAAAGGCAAACTGCGATGGCATGTAGGCACTAGTGAAGATATACTTGAGACACAATGGAAAACGAAGTTTTAAATGTAATTTAACAACAATTGCTAAATATTCCTTGACGGACTGGCACATGTACAAACTTCACCCTTTCGTGATAAGCGGTGGTTTACAGTGTTTACAAAAGGATGCCAGAAATATTTCCTCAAAAGGCAGATTGCCCAGATGAGGGGCTTCAGACTACAGGAGGACTGTGTTAAAATTTCATTTAGAGCAAATGGGAAGAGATTTACATGTAGTTATGTTATTGAGATTTGTCAGAAGAATTACACACATCAAAGAAAGTTTTGCATCACCCCAGTTCCCACAACTCCTGATGATAGACGTTGACTGTGGATACTGTATCACAGACAACTCCCTTTGACTGCTCAGAGATATCACTAAACCTGCCCAAAGATGTAAACAACCACACATGAGTAGTTCCTACTACACAAGAGGGGGTCCAACAGCCGATCATTTCCAGTCATTCCACCAGGAAGGAGGTACACGGCTCCTGTTGTCTGTAGTTCAACCATACCTAGACGGTCAATCCCGCAGTTCGATTGCGCCCGCATTGTTACTTTGTACCAGGAAAGGCTCTCAACAAGGGAAGTGTCCAGGTGTCTCGGAGTGAACCAAAGCGCTGTTGTTCGGACATGGAGGAGATACAGAGAGACAGGAACTGTCGATGACATGCCTCGCTCAGGCCGCCAAAGGGCTACAACTGCAGTGGATGACCACTACCTACAAATAATGGCTCGAAGGAACCATGCCAGCAATGCCACCATGTTGAATAATTCTTTTCGTGCAGCCACAGTACGTCGTGTTACGAGTAAACTGTGCGCAATAGACTGCAAGATCCGAAATTTCACTCTCGACCTACATGGCGATGTCCATTTTTGCCACCACTACCCCATGCAGCGCGGTACAGATGGGCCCAAGAACATGCCAAATGTACCGCTCATAATTGGCATCCTGTTCTCTTCACCGATGATTGTCGCATATGCCTTCAATCAGACAATCGACGGAGGCGTGTTTGGAGGCAACCCAGTCAGGCTGAAGGCCGAGTGTAGCTGTTTTGGGGTGGCATTATGTGGGGCCGACCTGCATCGCTGGTTGTCACGTAACGGCTGTACGATACAAGAATAGCATCCTCTGACCGATAGTGCAACCATATCAGCAGTATATTGGCGAGGCATTCGTCTTCATGGACCACAATTCGCGTCCCCGTCGTGCACATCTTGTGAATGACTTCCTTCAGGATAACAACATCGCTCAACTAGAGTAGCCAGCATTGTCTCCAGACATGAACCCTAGTAAACATGCCTGGGATAGATTGAAAACAGCTGTTTATGGACGACGTGACCCACCAACCACCCTGAGACATTTACGCCAAATCGCCGTTGAGGAGTGGGACAATCTGGACCAACAGTACCTTGATGAACTTATGGATAGTAAGCCACGACGAATACAGGCATGCAATAATACAAGAGGATGTGCTATTGGGTATTGGAGGTACCAGTGTTTACAGCAATCTAGACCGCCACCCTTGAAGGTGGCACAAATGTAATGTGTGGCTTTCATGAGCAATAAAAAGGACGGAAATGATGTTTATGATGATATCTATTCCAATTTTCTGTACAGGTTCCGGAACTTTCGGAACTGCGGTGATTGCAAAACTTTTTTTGTGTGTATATTATAAGTATGGCTTTACCATCGGCCACTTGAACCTAGGTAACTGAATTATGCTTGGCTTGTTTAAAATGGGTGGCTCAATGAAACTGTAGGGTGAATCCATATACATCTCCTTTCACACCCAGCAGCTAACTCACTGCAAATAACAACCTGTAGCTGTTATCCTGGAGTAAAATAATCTATGTGTTGGCTAGAGTTGCGATTTAATAAAATAATAAAAAATATCAAATAAAAGATAAATGAATAATAAATGAAAATGGTTCTACTATAACATCTGAAATTGATACATATGACACCAGAAATTCCGTTGAATAATGTTTATTCAAGAAAATAATCTCATATCAATGAAAAGTTGTCCTACGATTACCAATGATAATACTGACAGATGGATAACCTCATTAAAATACAATGATGTTGTGTTAAATGGATTACAAGAATGGTAGCGGCAAAATAGCCATGCTACAATGTCATCCAAGATGGATGAAAAACTAAGGTTCTTCTATGACCATACTACATGAAATATTCACCAGCTCAAAATAATTCAGAATATAGCACCCTTATTTACATCTCAACACATTAGGGATAATAAGTGGAAACTCATACTCCGTCTATTCTTACAAGGGAACCTCCCCATCGCACCCCCCTCAGATTTAGTTATAAGATGGCACAGTGGATAGGCCTTGAAAAACTGAAAACAGATCAATCGAGAAAACAGGAAGAAGCTGTGTGGAACTATGAAAAAAATAAGGAAAATATACCGACTGAGTAGTCCATGTGCAAGATAAGCAACATCAATAATTTAGCATCAGAGTGCGGTGGTCTCGTGGTTAGCGTGAGCAGCTGCGGAATGAGAGGTCGTTGGTTCAAGTCTTCCCTCAAGTGAAAATTTTAGTTTTTTATTTCCAGACAATCATCAAAGTTCAGGCTCTCACACATAATCAACTTCGCTCTCCAAAATTCCAAGTTCATGTTCAGATTTGCTTGGACATATGCAGGATTTGACGGTCTACACACAGAAAAATTTGAAAACGTTAAAAACATATGTTTTGACAGAGCACAGGGAAAAATGTGCGACTGTGAAACTGTTGCATTCATTTGTTGCAGTTTATGTGACAAACACGTATGTTTTCGTCACTTTTTTGGGAGTGATTATCACATTCACAAGAAAACCTAAATCGGGCAGGGTAGAAGAATCTTTTTACCCGTTTGCCAAGTGTACAAGTTAGGTGGGTCGACAACACATTTCTGTCATGTGACGCACATGCCGTCACAAGGGTCGTATACAATATATCAGACGTGTTTTCCTGTGGAGGAATCGGTTAACCTATGACCTTGTGATCAAACGTTTTCGGTTCCCATTGGAGAGGCATGTCCTTCCATCTACTAATCGCATGGTTTTGCGGTGCGGTCGCAAAACACAGACACTAAACTTATTACAGTGAACAGAGACGTCAATGAACGAACGGACAGACCATAACTTTGCGAAAATAAAGAAAGTAAACTTTTCACCCGAGGGATGACTTGAACCAAGGACCTCTCGTTCTGCAGCTGCTCACGCTAACCACGGGACCACAGCACTCTTTAGCTCATATTATCCTTGATGTTAGCTATATTGCACATGGACTACTCAGTTTGTATATTTTGATTATTTTTTTCATAGTTTCACACAACTTCTTCCCATTTTCTCGATTGATCTGTGTTAAGTTTTTTAAGGCCTATCCACTGTGCCAACTTATAACTAAATCTGAAGGGGGTGCGATGGGGAGGTTCCCTTGTTAGTTCCTTAGTGCCAGGGAAAAGTTATAGTTTTTCACTGGAACTCATTAAAACCTAGCAAAAGTAAAGTGCTTCAAAAGTTAAACTTTTCTTGTTGCCATTCACCACCCATAATCTATCACCCACATGACCGAACCTCATGTGTTGCCTCAGGCAGGTCTGCTTTCTTCCAGATCAAACATGAAAGTGTCTTGAAACACTCTCTTGAGTTCACCTCTCAAGAAGTGTTCTGCCACTGCCTACTTCTCCATTGGCTGAAGACTGTCACCACCTAAAATAGATCACTCTTGTGTTCTAGAGAAGTGATTTGACTTAGCTTGATCACTTTCTACACTAAACTGATACAGTATAACAATATTTAATGAAGAAATGCTATAACATTCCATAAACCACAGACCATTTACAATAAATACAATAAATAAGATAGCATTCTCGCTCAGGTGCATTCGTGTTAAATGGCAGCAAAATGTTGTTAAATAGTGTTTAAACAATTACATATGTCTGCTTGATAGATGTGTCTTTTTGCATTCTTTTCAGAGGTAGTGTCAGCTAACATATGCAATTTACCACCTTTATATCACCATGGTTTTTAACATCGACTGTAATCATAATTAAAGAAAATTAATGGCGAAATTAGTAACAGATTTCTTAGATACCTACATAAGTATGACAAGATACGAGGTATTCATGCTGCATTTGGTTGCTGTGTTATTTTGGAGGATATGATGTTCTGACAAACATTTGCATAATGAAAAAGATATAAATATATAATAAATCGATAAATAAAATAGATACAGATGTGTAGCTTTCAGGGTTGATATCTATAGCACAATGCTATCACCCAATTCATATGTTGAAATCATGTGAAGTGTTTGGAAACTGTTAATTTCAAGATTTATTGTGGATAACTTTGGTCACCAAAAAATATTAACTTCTGTAGTTTTTAAAATGTCGAAAATATTATTGTTTCATTGGGTGCACCTGTTTTTTCTAAGATCACAGATAAGATTTGCTTTAATACATAACTAGCTTATTATGTAACTGTGATTAATTATTGAATATCTTATAGTTATAAGTAGTAATATTTCTGATTGCCTTGCCATGAGGACAACCAACATCCAAATTTCCTGCTGTGGGCTTTATACATTTCCAGCCACTTGCAGCTTGCCATTGTACCTGAACTGACCAGTATTGGCTGCTCAGTCAGGTAACACACGCCGAGACCTGCTCTCTGTTGCTGCCAGTAGTGTTCAGCCAAACGAGCAAATTCATCCTGTCGCCTCCAATTCTAGGCAGATGAATAACTTGCATACTACTTGTAATGTTACATGCCCCCACTAAATGTGGCACATCATGTTGTTAACTTGACACATTAATTCCCACCAAATCTGACATACTTAAATAAAACAATAAGTAAAATACATTATATAATAAACTGAATACACTATTTGCGTGTCAAAACGAAAGTGTACGTATCTTTATGGTGGTGTGTAAAGCAATAAATGTCACCTAGGACATGTCATAACATGTTTTATCTGTAAACATTAATTCTAAATCGACAAAAATAATAAAATAATGGAATATTAAATAAATGCCCAAATAAACATAAAAGACATAAATTTAAGGAAACTTTTGGTCAACTCGACTTTTAACAAATGTTCTTAGTGCTGTTGCATTCATTTAATGCTTCCACTCTCGCAGGCATACGTTCAGTCAGGTGCTGAAAGGTTTCTTGGGGAATGGCAACGCATTCTTCACGGAGTGCTGCACTGAGGAGAGGTATGGATGTTGATCGTTGAGGCCTGACACGAAGTCGGCGTTCCAAAACATGCCAAACGTGTTTTATAGGACTCAGATTAGGACTCTCTGCAAGCCAGTCCATTACAGGGATGTTATTGTCATGTAACCACTCCGCCACAGGCCGTGCATTATGAACAGGTGCTCGATAGTGTTGAAAGATGCAATCGCCATCCCCAAATTGCTCTTCGACAGTGGGAAGTAAGAAGGTGCTTAAAACATCAATGTAGTCCTGCGCTGCGATAGTGCCACGCAAAACAACAAGGGGTGCAAGCCCCCTCTACGAAAACCACGACCACGCCATAACATCACCGCCTCCGAGCTTTACTGTTGGCACAACACAAGCTGGCAGATGACGTTCACCGGGTATTCGCCATATCCACACCCTGCCATCGGATCGCCACGTTGTGTACCGTGATTCGTTACTCCACACAGCTTTTTCCACTGTTCAATCGTCCAATGTTTAGCTCCTTACACCAAGCGAGGCATAGTTTGACATTTACCAGAGTGATGTGGGGCTTATGAGCAGTCGCTTAACCATGAAATCCAAGTTTTCTTACCTTCCACCTAAATGTCATAGTACTTGCAGTGGATCCTGATGCAATTTGGAATTACTGTGCGATGGTCTGGATAGGAGTTACTGTGCGATAGTCTGGATAAATGTCAGTCTATTACACTTTACGATCCTCATCAACTGTTGGCAGTATCTATCAGTCAACAGACGAGGTCGGCCTGTACGCTTTTGTGCTGTACGTGTGCCTTCACGTTTCCACTTAACTGTCATATCGGAAACAGTGGACCTAGGGATGTTTAGGAGTGCGGAAATCTTGCTTACAGACGTATGACACAAATGACACCCAATCACCTGACCACGTTCGAAGTCCGTGAGTTCTGCAGAGCGCTTCATTCTCCTCTCTCACGATGTCTAATGACTACTGAGATCGCTGATATGTACCTGGAAGTGGGAGTCAGCACTCTGCACTTAATATGAAAAACGTATGTTTTTGGGAATGTCTGAATACTTTTGATCACATAGGGAAGATATTTTAACACCTTACTCTCAACAATTTAGATTTACAGTTTAAAAAATCTATATTTACAAAACCTTTATAATCATACATTCTTAACCCACTTCCTTATGTGATTAGTGGGTCCTAAAACTTTATACAAAACATTGATTGCAACTAATTACAATTTTATAAAGTGAGCTAGAGCCAGAACTAATTAACAATGGGCAACTTATTTATTGTTAGTATTCCCTGTAGAAAGCCTACCTATAACTAGTCTCTACTGCCTGCAACGTCACAGGTGTGTCAACAATATACAAACCTACTTATGGAGCTTTGCTCATCGAGCTAACCACGATTAGCATGCCCCTGACACTGGGCAGGACAAGAATGTTTATCACTGCAGTTTCCTAACTAATTTTCCTAATTCTACGTTCTACTAACTAAGTCAGTTTTATGTCATATCCGTGATTGTCCTACGTCGGTTGTGTTGTACCCCCCTCCCCCTATTCCTGTATGTGGCGGATTCCAGACTGTAATGAAAGTTGGCCTGTCAATGCACGGGTGGTTATGGGAATAGGGCACTGGACTCAGTTGGTATTAGATATGCCTCAAATTGTTAATTAATTAATGTCCCTCAGGTATACTATCAACACTTTTCGTGATACCTCGTTAGCCAATTTCTTCAGAGCTTGAAAAGTGTCTTCTCATCTAAGTAAGTTGTAAGTGTCATGGTTGGGTAGTTGGTCTCGTAATGTAGGTGCTACATAACTGAAAAGGCGGCACTCGTAAACCACATGGTCGGGAGTACCCTCTGATGCACCACATTCACATGTGGGCATAGCCCTCTTCCCAAACCGACATAGATATGTTGGGTAGGGCCCATGACCAGTGAGAAAGTGAAATAATCCTCAGGATGGCTCAAAGTACTTCATGCTCAGTCATTCCCTAACATCCGGTAGAAATTCAAATGTTCTACGACCTTTTTCTTCTGTTTCCCACGATTCCTGCCACAACCGCTCACCTCTTCACCTTATCTCACCCTTATCCTCAACCCTAATGCCTAATATGTCCTCTGTTTTCGCAGTATTCCCTTTTTTGCCCCAGTACCACGGAGCCTGTTCTCTGATTTTGATGTCCATTATGACTAATAGGCTCGCCCTGGAGATGTCCTGTAGGCCCCCACAGATCTCAATATCATATTTCTCTGAACTCTTCTCACTCTCATGGTGGGCACTACCCTTGTGAGCCTGTGCGCCAAGACTCCTGAGCTGTAACCCACTATTGATGTCAGGATGCTAATTTTATGAGACGTGGGGGAAGATGAAATCTTTTATGTCCTATGGAGATGAGATTGTTTAATACTTGAAGGGCTGTCTAGGTTATGGTGTCAATGTGTTTCCCGAAGCTCCACCTTTCGTCAATGATGATTCCCAGGTACTGCGTCTCACGTCACCAAAGAACTGGTGAGTCCTCAATTCTCACAATTGGATTTCTTACCAGCTGTCCGCTTAGCAGAAGGTATGTGGATTTGTTTGGTGAAATTTTCATCTTTGTGTTTTGGCACCATAGTCGTAGTTTATCTAAAGCCCTTTCTATTTTGGGCTCTATGTTCTCTCAGATACAGCCACCAACCAACAGGAGGAGGTCATCCATGTATGCTACACCTCTATCACTTCTTTACTTTGTTGTAAGTTATCCAGTAACGGCTCCAATTGGATGTCCCAGAACAGGGGACCTAAAACAGAACCCTAGGGGCGACCCTTTCTTATTGATTTTCCCACTCTTCCGCTAGGGAGTGATAGCCAGATCTCCCGATCCTCGCAATAGCTCCTCAGACAACCATATAGTGGCTCTGCACACTCTTTTCCCTGCAAGCAGGAGAAGAGCAAAGGCCACTACAGGTTGTCAAAGGCACCACTGATATCCATCATGATGCCAACTACATACTTGTATGGGGTAGAGCCACAGACCTCAGCCGCCAGGGCGATTGCATCAGATGCCGATCGCCCAGGCCTGAAGCCGAACTGCCTGCTGCTCACCCACACAGCACTCGGTGTGCAGCCAATCTGTCAATCAGCAATTTCTTTAAAATCTTCCCAAGCAGGTCCAACAAATATATTGGTCTGTATGATTTCGTTTTTGCCAGGTCTTTGTCAGGTCCTTTTTTGATGATTACAATATTTGCGATTTTCCAGATCTTCGGGAACTTCCTCTGGCTGAGGCACTCATTAAATAGATGAGTCAGTGGTGCAATTAGCTGGGAGGCTAAGAATTGCACCACCTCCGCCACAACGCCGTCTGGCCCGGGAGCTTTACCTCTCTTCAGCGATCTTATGTGGGCAGCCACCTCCTCTTCAGAAAAGGTGTAGACTGCTGTCTTATTGTTACGTTCGCCAAGGTCATCATATCGTAGTTGTCGTTGTCTTTCAGTTCCCCAACCTTATTGTCGCCAAGCAACAGGGACTGGAGGAGGACCTCTGCAGTCTCCTGCCAAGACTCCGTCATCCTGTCCCCAAGCCTGACTGTTGACGATTCCATAGGAGAGCGGATTTTCTCTCTAACTTATAAGGTGTACCCCATGGGTCTAAAGCCAATTGATTCAGGACATAGCTCTCCCAGCTTCTTGTCATTATCGCTCGTAGTTCCTTTTGGAACCTCTGCTTGGACTCCCAATACTGCAGCAACCATCTTTGCCGTTCCAACCAGAAGGCATTGCGCTGGTAGTGCCTCCTCAGCCTTCTGACAGACTTGCGCATATCCTCCAGTTTGGCTGACCATGGTGATGGAGAGGCCGCCAAGGCCTTCCTCCTAGTTGGTACAGCTGGTTTCACCGCTCTAGTTATCACACTCACCAGTTCCTCAGTTCTCTCGTCCACGTCTATGTCCTAGTGTACATCACTCTCTGGCAAAGCAGGAATGTCGCACTCCCTCGCTAGGCGTTCCCAATCAGCTCTTTTATAATTACGAGGGCAGTTCAATAAGTAATGCAACACATTTTTTTTCTGAAACAGGGGTTGTTTTATTCAGCATTGAAATACACCAGGTTATTCCCCAATCTTTTAGCTACACAACACTATTTTTCAACGTAATCTCCATTCAATGCTACGGCCTTATGCCACCTTGAAATGAGGGCCTGTATGCCTGCAAGGTACCATTCCACTGGTCGATGTCGGAGCCAACGTCGTACTGCATCAATAACTTCTTCATCATCCGCGTAGTGCCTCCCATGGATTGCGTCCTTCATTGGGCCAAACATATGGAAATCCGACGGTGCGAGATCGGGGCTGTAGGGTGCATGAGGAAGAACAGTCCACTGAAGTTTTGTGAGCTCCTCTCGGGTGCGAAGACTTGTGTGAGGTCTTGCGTTGTCATGAAGAAGGAGAAGTTCGTTCAGATTTTTGTGCCTACGAACACGCTGAAGTCGTTTCTTCAATTTCTGAAGAGTAGCACAATACACTTCAGAGTTGATCGTTTGACCATGGGGAAGGACATCGAACAGAATAACCCCTTCAGCGTCCCAGAAGACTGGAACCATGTCTTTACCGGCTGAGGGTATGGCTTTAAACTTTTTCTTGGTAGGGGAGTGGGTGTGGCGCCACTCCATTGATTGCCGTTTTGTTTCAGGTTCGAAGTGATGAACCCATGTTTCATCGCCTGTAACAATCTTTGACAAGAAATTGTCACCCTCAGCCACATGACGAGCAAGCAATTCCGCACAGATGGTTCTCCTTTGCTCTTTATGGTGTTCGGTTAGACAACGAGGGACCCAGCGGGAACAAACCTTTGAATATCCCAACTGGTGAACAATTGTGACAGCACTACCAACAGAGATGTCAAGTTGAGCACTGAGTTGTTTGATGGTGATCCGTCGATCATCTCGAATGAGTGTGTTCGCACGCTCCGCCATTGCAGGAGTCACAGCTGTGCACGGCCGGCCCGCATGTGGGAGATCAGACAGTCTTGCTTGACCTTGCGGCGATGATGACACACGCTTTGCCCAACGACTCACCGTGCTTTTGTCCACTGCCAGATCACCGTAGACATTCTGCAAGCGCCTATGAATATCTGAGATGCCCTGGTTTTCCGCCAAAAGAAACTCGATCACTGCCCGTTGTTTGCAACGCACATCCGTTACAGACGCCATTTTAACAGCTCCGTACAGCGCTGCCACCTGTCGGAAGTCAATGAAACTATACGAGACGAAGCGGGAATGTTTGAAAATATTCCACAAGAAATTTCCGGTTTTTTCAACCAAAATTGGCCGAGAAAAAAAAGTGTTGCATTACTTATTGAACTGCCCTCGTAATTTGCACTTCCCACCCCATGGCCCAGCGGCACTCTCTGTCACCTAGGATGAAAGTTATAAGATTATGCTCGCTAGTGGTGGTATTTTCTTCAACATTCCAATGTTGGATGGTGTTGGCTGTATTTGGCGTGAATAAGGTCACATCAATGTTTGTGCCTTGTCCTCCTCCCGCTGCGTAGGTAGGAGGGTTGCTGGACTTGTTGGCCACAACTAGTTGATAAACTCTTCTACCTTTTCTCCGTTAGTGTCCGTTGTGCCGCTGTACCATAGGGGGCATTTTGCATAGATGTCAGCAGTTATTGTCATTTTTCACTCCTGTAACCCCGTGATTTCTGTAGTTAGGAGGTCAAGATGTCTCTCGGTGTTATCACTGTAGTGGAAGTACATGTTTACAAGTGTAATTACTCCTATGGGAGATTGCAACTCCACGACTTTGCAGTGACTAGTAGTGTACTGTGAGAGTACCGTAACCTCAGAACTTTGTTTGTTATTACTATCGCCGCTCTTGGGTCTTCCCCTCTGCTGACAACTTGCCATGTCGCGGCTGCAAATGCTATTTTCCCAGCTTGAGAATGCGGCTCCTGCAGGCAGAGCACGTCCAGTCTCTTCTCATCCACCTCCTTACGCAACTCCTGCATCACTAGTCTACTGTTGTGAGTATTAAGTTGGCCAATGGTAATTTCGGTCGTTATGGAAACTACGTATGGATGTGATCGTTTTGCCAAGTCTTACTCCAGTCGAAAGTAATTCGTCCATTTGCCAAAACTGATTGTTCGTAAATTCATCGAGGTCGAATTACTCGCCTTGTCTTTCAAAGACTTTCTTTAGTAAGTCCCGCAGGGCCCCGAAGTCGGTGGGGAGATTCATTGACTTTAGCTGTATTCTGTCTACAGCCTCCATAACCGAGAAGGTGACCCTTCTGCCGTTCCCATGTCCCACACGAACCACATGTCGTAAGGCAGTCGTCAGGGTAGTCGGCTGCTCCAGCGTCGCCAATTGCATGGTGTACTCAATATTAGGGTACACCCTAATCGGGTCAACAGGCGGTAGTCTGACACAGGGGTGTCTTGTGTGGTTAAATGTGCACTTGAGCTGGTTACTGTGCTTTCTTGGATTGGTTACTGCTCTGGTTTGCTCATTTCGCCTTTCGGGATTGCCACAGGTGGGGCCACTCCACAGGATGCCCTTGCCGCTGTTGGTCTTTGATTGGCCTCATTCCCCGCCTATGGGAGGAGGGAGCTGTGACCGTCAGGGGGAACTCAGTTTGAATACCTTCATCTGTCGTGGGGAACTCTGTTTGAATACCTTTGTCAACTGTTTCAATTTTGGTGGCGCCCACAAGTGACCTCAGAAGTTCTTTAAATTTATTTGCCCTCATGACATTCCTCCTCCTTTTGCTAGGGGATTTTCGCCTTGGCATCCTGTTCACTTTAACATACTCAGCCATAATCAGTCCTTGAAATCAGTCTTTGTTCGAGCATTCGATAGGTGGGGCAATTCCGTCCAGTGGCTCCACAAGATCTCTTGCCACGTCTGTTGCATGGTATACAGACTCCTGTTGCCCTTCAATCTTTCTGGGTGTGACCATCTTCACCACACTTGGAGCACGCCGACCCCCTGGTGCAGTGCCTCAGAATGTGATCTAAGTCACCACAGCTGTGGCAACGAGGTACCACGAGATAATTCCTTGTGTTGATTGCATGAAAACCTACGTATAATCTGCCCATTGTCATAACTTTTCTCCACATTGGTGTGGTAACCTCGGCAACGTGATGAACAACATCACTTTCCGAAGGCCCCGTTTTGGATCTCAACTTGAAACAATTTTTAAACTCCTCATCATTCATGTCCGCGAAGTTCTGTCCCCTTATTGTTTCATATAGTTCCTCATTTGTCATTATCGTGGGAACATCATATAGAATGATTAGGGGGTTTCTTTTTCTAGGTGGTTCACACTTGACCACCGAATTAAACTTTTGATTGTTTAGCAATTTTTCCTTTTTCTCCTCAGTGGCATCTTCTATAATCACCATGTTTCTACTGGTTTAACCCTGTTGATTTTAATTTTATCTTTTACAGGATCAATAGTCGTTGTCAGAAGTTCTTGAATCTTTTTAACGCTCATATCTTGGCTAGGCAGGGTCCTAAGGAAGACTGCCGTGTCTGGCCGCTTGGTAACTGTTGCAATTGTATCTTTCATGGTTTATGGCTTGATTGGCACTTGCGCAGCAGCCACTCCCGCCCAGGTCTTAGCTGGTTGCTTTCTCAACCTATCATTCTCTTTCTCCAATTCCTCGATGCAGCATCCAAGTTTAGCATTAGCAATAGCCTATGCAGCCAACTCATTTTTAATGATAGACAAAGCTGCTTGACTTAGCTTACCGCTTTTAATACTTTGTTCCAAGAGCATCATGATTTGCATGCCTCTGGGTAACAGTCTCGTCATCTGCCTGTCCAGCTCGTCCTATGGAGAGGGATCAGGAATCACAGATGCCCACTTAGATGCACTCGTATCACTCGTTTCAGATCCAGCCATGTTGATTACGAGTGCTAAAAAGGTGGGAGCCTGTGTCTTGCCCCGGACCGGGTCCTCTGGCATGGGGGGGGGGGGGGGAGGGCAGCTGCAGCTCGCCCACCGGTCTCGCCCCAAGGCCTAGGACACTCCTGAGCTCATGCCAACAAACGAGGTCGCCGGCATGCAGAGCATCTGCTGGTCTGTGCTCTGCGCAAAGAGAGGTATAGGAGCAGCAGCCGTCCAGCCCAGAGTGGTGAGCAACACCTCCCGCAGCCTAGCAGCCCCATGTCTCAACCCTCCCCCTCCCCCCCCCCCCCCCCCCCCCGCCCAGGGACAGATCTTTGGTCCCTCGACACAGCTCCCTCTGTGCCATGCATCCTTCGCTTTCGCATCGGGTTGGGTCGGAGCTCTCACTTTTGATGCAAGACAACGTTCAGATGGGCCCGAGAAATGCCGAGCTTGACGTCTGACACCACGGGAAGGCGGAAAGAGCCACTTGGGAAGGAGAGGCTGTATGAGACGCAACACTTCCCCTTGAGAGGCCTGTCGCGGCACGCCCGACTAGAAGCGATACGCCCTAGTGCGACATTCTGTGCCTTACAGCGCGCCAGCAATGGGCAGGGCCACACCAAGCGCACTGTCAAGAGGCTGAGGAACTGCAGGCTTGACCTGCGCTCGACTCCTTCGGCCTCACGCCAGACTAGAGCTACAGTTACAACTATCACGATTTCCATTAGATACGTACTGCTTCTTGTGATGCTGCTGGATGGCTTGGCTGGAGTATAGTGACCTTATCATTCGCGCCGGCTCCTGCTGCTGTTATCAAGCCCATAACCTTGGCTTTGTGTATGGACAGTGAAGCATGTCCTTGTGCCCACCATCTGCTCCATGTCAGCTGTGGTTCTGCTTGCCTGCTCCTCCTATCACTGCCGGTGACGCCACTTCTGCTGCCATCAGCCTTTACTTGCTGAGACCTCAAAACAGGATCTGTTCGAGCTGTGTTATCATGGAACAGGTTTATATCTGGTTGAAAGTTGTGAGTCGCGACAACTTCCTGCTGTGTGTCACAGACGCTGTAGTGAGCTCACTCAGTATACTTCCCAAAACCCCTTTTCCATAAACTTTTTGTGTACCCTTTTTCCATAGTCTCACACCTGGCACCAAAAAGAAATCCTATTTTGTTGTGCCCCTAACATGAGTGTTGTTGGGGATTGGGTTGAAGGGGCTCGCTAGGAGTGAATTAGCCGGTTGGCCTGTTTGATAGGGAGTCTTCAGCTAGGTATGTCTCCTTGCAAAATATGATAAGGACTGGACGGTAGCTTGAAATGATCTCCACAAGAAGTGCGTTACAATTCCTAGTTTATTTCTTAAAATGATTTCTATGCTGCTATGATTTCTATGCTGCTACTCTTACTTATTGGGCTTTTTACACACAAAGAGCAACTGACAGCTTCAATAATGGATAGGAAAGGTCATTCCCCTCCCCACCCCCCAGTGTTGTATGTATGAACATCACTGTTCTTCACGAATTGAGATGGATTATTTGTAACGAATTTCATTAGCGAATATATGTACTCTGATGGTGCAGTTAAAATACCTAACTCCTTGGAAAGTTGCCTACATGACGTCCTTGGGTGAACACCACTAATTATTCTCACTGCTCTCTTTTGTGCAATCAATACTTTATGTCTAAGTGGTAAGTTACCCCAGAAAATTATTCCATAACACATTATTGAGTGGAAATATGCAAAGTATGTTAGGAGGCTGATCTGTTTATTACCAAGATTAGCGATTATACGAAGAGTGAAAGAAACTGAACTTAGTTGTTTGAGAAGCTCAGTAATACGCTTCTTCCAGTTTAAGTTGTCATCAATGTGAACACTCAAAAATTTGGAGAAATCTACCCTGTTAACTGAGCCCTGTTCATATGCTACATCAATTATCAATGTGACTCTATTCAGTGTACAGAACTGGACATATTGAGTTTTTTCAAAATTAAGGAAGAGTCCATTTTCTGAGAACCACTTATTAATTCTTTGAAAGACATCCTTGACAATATCTTCAGCTGCTTTTTCTGGAATGGGATTTATTATAACACTCATGTCATCTGCAAAAAGTACTAGTTCCGCTTGCTGAACGTTAAGTGGGAGATCATTCACATGATAAATGAACAGTAGAGGACCTAAAATTGAACCCTGTGGGACTCCCTTTGTGATAACTCCCCATTCACTATAATTTACCACCCTCCAAACATTATTTGTGCTATTCAGCACAACGTTTTGCTTTCTGTTCATTAAGTATGATTCAAATCAGCTGTGTGTATAGCCTTCAATTCCATAAAACCTGAGTTTTTCTTAGAGTGTGACATGATCCACACAGACAGATGCCTTTGAAAGGCACTGGCGATAATTTGTTATTTAGGGCTTGTACTATGTGATGGGTATATGTGTAGATAGGATTCTCAGTCGACTAACCCTTCCGGAATCCGAACTGTGACATGCATAGTAAATTATTTTCACTTAAATGTGAGACTACTCTTGAATACATAACATTTTCGAATATTTTAGAAAATGAAGTCAGCAATGAGATTGATCTATAATTATTTAAGTCACTCTTGTCCCCTTTCGTACGAAGAGGTTTCATAATTGCGTATTTCAATCTGTCTGGAAAAATTCCCTGTGCCAGTGACGCATTAGATATATTGCTAAGGACTGCACTTATTAAATTAGAACAACACTTCAAAATTCTGTTAGAGACTCCATCAACACCAGATGAGCTCTTGTTTTTTAGTCTATTTATAATTCCCTTAATTTCAGTGGGAGATGTTGGTGCT
Organism: Schistocerca americana; assembly: GCF_021461395.2. Taxonomy (NCBI): domain Eukaryota; kingdom Metazoa; phylum Arthropoda; class Insecta; order Orthoptera; family Acrididae; genus Schistocerca; species Schistocerca americana. The sequence goes on from NC_060122.1 coordinate 650,879,414, forward strand.
ATTTCTAAAGGACTAAAGTCCTGGGGAATGACGCTTTTAACATATTTTTTGCTTCTTCAACTGAACCCTTTAACCCTATTTCTGCTTCTACATTCAGAAAGTGATAGTTAAAAATATTTGCATCTTGTGAATTATCACTCACAACATCATCATTTAGCTTTATTGCTATGGTATGCTGTGCACTGTCAGGCTGCCCCATCTCCAATTTGACAATATACCATATAGTTTTAATCTTATTATTCGCATTATTAGTTTCTGTCATAACACATCAGCTTCTCGATTTCTTAATGACTTTCCTTAAAATATTACAGTATCTTTTGTAGTAAGCAAGAATGTCGGATCCTGACTTATTCTGACATGTCCATCCCTCTTTCTCTTATCTTGCTACTCCCTTGAGGAGTTCCATGCTCCTTTGATTTGTTCAGTTTTTCCCCTTTATCTTCATCTGTCTCTGTTATGTTCTGACTGGCTGTAATTTGCACTCATTCCAAGCCTGTCATTGGCTTTGCATGAAGTATATGTTCCCTTCCCAGACCACAGGTCCTCTTCTAGTCTTGTGCTTGCTGTTACTTAGGAATTCTTTCTGTCCTTTTACTTTGTAATGCTGTTGTGTTCACATCCCATCCTGTGGTCGCTGCCGACCTGGTGCCAGCTGTGCACTCACTGTTGCATGACAAAATGGTTCAAATGGCTCTGAGCACTATGGGACTTAACATCTATGGTCATCAGTCCCCTAGAACTTAGAACTACTTAAACCTAACTAACCTAAGGACATCACACAACACCCAGCCATCACGAGGCAGAGAAAATCCCTGACCCCGCCGGGAATCGAACCCGAGCGTGGGAAGCGAGAACGCTACCGCACGACCACGAGATGCGGGCTGTTGCATGACATCTGTCACCCCACTGATTCCTGCTAATGCACTAAATCTGACTTACTTTTTTCTTTACAAGACTTAGCCCTTATTTCTCTGTGGATACAACAGTACTTCTACTGAAAATAAACGCTGGTTGTAAATGCCCTCAGAGTTATTGGTACAAGTAAAGTCTAAATGCAGTGTTAAAAAAACCTGACTAATCATTTCCATTAATACAATTCTTGTTATGTCACAAAAACAAATGCACTTGATTGCTCAATTTACTATCATATGCAACCTATGGGAATGTGTTTTTGATTGTCAGTCTTTTATAACTGGAAATTTACAATTACACAAATCAGAGAAATTAATGAAGTAAATACTAAGTTCTGCACAAAATGTTATACCTACTGGGTAATGTACAACAAACTAATTATTGTTCTTAGGCAGGAACAATAAAATGGCAAATTGGGAATAAAGTAAATAGGCCCTATCGTAAGGAAGTGTGTGGCTGTGGAATGACATAGTTTCAGATTCTAATTCCAATATGTCTAAAGAAGTAAGACGTGAGAAACACCAAGAGTTTAAGATGTCACCACAATACATTAAATAATTGGCCTAAAATCCACTGATACATGTAGATTGTATTATTCCTGTAGTCACCAAAACACATACAAAGTGTTAAACACAAAGCAGTACCATGTAAACCTCTCCATCAGATCCTACAATTAACACAAGAGCAATCGAAGGATAAGTATCCCACATGAGCATTCTGAGCATTCATTGAACAACACATCACAACAAAATATATTAAGCATTTGATTTTGATGTCATGGAAGCAACATAAACTCAAAATAAAAGAATGTAAAACCTTCGCAGTAGTGCAAGCTTAGTGTGCAGTGGTTATGTACAAATAATATAGAACCCACAGAAATGAAATTCAAGATTAGCATTCCCAGAATTCTTTGAGATACGAGTAGTTTCAGTCTGCATGCAATATGTGAGAGGCGAAGTTATTATACAGTCTTTCAATTTACCATTTTGTACAAGAAATCCACAAATAGCAGTACACCAGTGACTGTAAATTGCTCATAATGGAAATGAAAAGAAAGCACCAAACTTCCTGTAAAACCCTGAAATATGTTTTTATGTCTGGCTTAGTGCAGCAGAGGCAAACGTGAAACTAATGAGAAGTGACCACATGGGTGGCGTGGCAGGGGGATGATACACTCGTGACACTGTTAAAACTGTAATGACCACATGGGAGGGCTAGCAGGGAAGGGGTATTCCTCGCATTTTAAGACATTGTGCATGAGGGGAGAGAGAGGAGGTGTAAAATGTGGCTCTGGGTGGCACAGAGCACTGTGTGGTGCAGAAGACTGGGAGTAGATGGAGGGAAAATGGTATTGCATGAGCAGTCATTGGACAGTGACTAAAAATCGGAAGTACATCTGGCACTCGTCTGAAATCGGAAAGCGGTCATGTGATGTCCATTGCTCGCTACTTTTGAGGTGCCAGATAAATCATATTTTGGTTGTTTCAGTATTATAACTTGCCTGTTGTGACAGTATGCCGTATTAATACAAAACCACAGAGAATTTGTATCACTCTAGGAGCGATTTATTACAATTATTTCGGTCACTGACATGCCTTCCTTACAAACCCAAGAAAACTTACTATAAACAGTTCTAAATCTACACTCTTCATATGTTTCCTATGGTCATGCGGTTGAAGATTTCAGTCGAGTGCCAGATGTACTTCCAATGTTTAATCACTCGTCTAGACAGATTAAAAACTTGAATACACATTACTGATGTTTCACAATAATATTTATTTAATATTCACTATGAACTGACTTTCGGTTTTCTAGCCTATTCTCAAATAACAAGGGTAGGTCACTCTCGCCGTCACAGCCCCATTACGTCACCGCACCATCACTTCAAGATGTATTCACACTGTCCGTCACGTCATGGAACACCAAGTCAATTCAAGTCATGTAGTCATGTGATCTCAACTTGCACAGCTGTCCTCAACTGTTCTTTTTGCGGGAACTGCAATCTTCGCAAGATCGTTTTCAAATGTTTTTATGCACGAAGTGCACATACACAACGAGGTAGCTAATGTATGTGGATGCTGGAGTCCACATCTGTACGAAAACGACATTAATGGGATCAAATGGTTTACGGCTTGCAGGGATAGCGAGTGTATTAGAGAAAGAAGTGCAAAACAACACAAAAAAGAGTGTGGGTCTGAAAAATGCCATTAATTTCACACACTATACAGACAGCTCAAGGAAGAGGACTCTTCACTTTATATTTTATGAAGTCGAAGCATCAGTTTTTTCATTTGTTACGTCAAATTTCACCCAGAATTACTAAAAGGAACACAGAGTTACGAGCTGCCATCACATCCCACGAAAAACTGGTTTGCTTATGCTCACGTTTAGTCCTGGTCCAGTGCAAATTTTTGTGCAATAGTCATGTCTCCCTCAATACCTTCCCTCTAAGATTTATACATTTTCTTTGCGTCTTGTATTTGGTTTTTATAGTTCAAGTGCTTATTTGTACTGGAGTCAGCTAGTGGAACGACATAAATACTGATCACTGATGCTTCACACAATGGAGACAGCTACTTAACAATAAATCAGCCTGTCTCAGAGATATATTTAAACAAACAGCTCGCAGTGTCTAAATGTTTCAGTCTACTTCTTTATGAAACAGCACAAATGCCTAGCAATATAAAAATAAATTCCACCTATTAATCAATCTGATTCTATGCACAGTACTTTTCGCACTTTAAATTGAAGCCATAGTGCAATAAATTTCATTGTAAGACATTAACTACCCAACTGGTATGCATTAAAATCCATTTTATATATGTAATAGAGAGCTGTTAACTTAGTACTTCCATGTGTGGCTGGATTGAAGAGTTTTTAGCAAACAGTACACAGCATGTTGTTCTCAATGGAGAGACGTCTACAGACGTTAAAGTAACCTCTGGCGTGCCACAGGGGAGTGTTATGGGACCGTTGCTTTTCACAATAAGTATAAATGACCTAGTAGATAGTGTCAGAAGTTGCATGCGGTTTTTCGTGGATGATGCTGTAGTATACAGAGAAGTTGCAGCATTAGAAAATTGCAGCGAAATGCAGGAAGATCTGCAGCGGATAGGGACTTGGTGCAGGGAGTGGCAACTGACCCTTAACATATACAAATGTAATGTATTACGAATACATTGAAAGAAGGATCGTTTACTGTATGATTATATGATAGCAGAACAAACATTGGTAGTGGAACGATTTGAAGTGGAATGATCATACAAAATTAATTGTTGATAAGGCGGGTGCCAGGTTGAGATACATTGGGAGAGTCCTTAGAAAATGTAGTCCATCGACAAAGGAGGTGGCTTACAAAACACTCGGTTGACCTATACTTGAGTATTGCTCATCAGTGTGGGATCCGTACCAGATCGGGTTGACTAAGGAAATAGAGAAGTTCCAACGAAGAGCGGCGCGTTTCGTCACAGGGTTATTTGGTAATCGTGATAGCGTTACGGAGACTCTGCAAGAGAGACGCTCTGCATCGCGGTGTAGCTTGCTGTCCAGGTTTCGAGAGAGTTCGTTTGTGGATAAGGTATCGAATATATTGCTTCCCCCTACTTATACCTCCCGAGGAGATCACGAATGTAAAATTAGAGACATTCAATCGCGCACGGAGACTTTCCGGCAGTCGTTCTTCCCGCGAACCATAAGCGACTCGAACAGGAAAGGGAGGTAATGACAGTGGCACGTAAAGTGCCCACCGCCACACACTGTTGGGTGGCTTGCGGAGTATAAATGTAGATGTATATGTAGATGTCATGCAACTCATTGCCTCACTGCTTCAATTAATTTTTCATCAAACTTTTACCTATTCTGGATTTGGAACACTGCGACTGTCTTGTTAAAGGTTTCAGGAATTACTGCAACCAATCGCCGTTTTTTCTTCCCTCTTTATTTATTCATGACCAGTTTCGAATCGCCTGGCGATTCATCATCAGGTGATACGATTTAGTTTGTAATATTTAGGGGGTCGTGCATTGTTTTTACTTTTGTGGCAGGCATTGCTCTGGAAAACATAATGTGTGCTTGCCAGTGTCGTTGAATATCGAGTGAAACAGGCACTTTTCCACTGATGGCGACTCCCACATACTTAACAAATATAAACAAACCAAACCTAGAATGGGCTTGAGGGCCACTTGAACAACAACGGGCAGATGATGTCAACTGGCAAAACGTTCTTCCTGAGATACATTGACCTTGATATAACGGGACGGGATGGCCAGTGTGGATGCCGCCATTTGAAATGCATTGCAGAAGGTTTTGATGGGATGACACATGACGTGACGTGATAGCCAGTGTGAATTGGCCTTATTGCAGTAATAAGTATCTGAGGATGGTCTACAAAGCCAAAAGCTTGTTCATAATGAACTATTATTATTTATTTAATAAAGGCCAGTTCACACTGGCCATCACGTCACATCACATTCCATCCTGTCAAAACATTGTGCAATGCATTTGAAATGGCGGTGTCTTCACTGGCTGTCCCATCACATCATGCACTATACCATTGAGGTTTCTTGGGAAGAAAGTTTTAACAGTTGACTTAATCTGTTTGTTGTTGATCAGTGACCTCCAAGCTTATTTCCTCCCAGTACATGGCTATGCTGAGATCTCCATCTTTCGTTTTGACATGGTTTTCGCTGTTGATATCAGTTGTTTAATATTTATTTTGAATTTTTTGTTTCGTTATTTCTTTCATTAAAATTTATAAGAAATGGCGAAAGATTAATTGAAACATTGAGATAGCAGTCTGAATTGTACGACACGAGCTTACTACATTCCTTGTCCTCTAATACATTTATAAAATGGAATTTTATACATATCGGTACCATATTTAATATTTTAATATAATATTTTTCCCCCCATGAACCATGGACCTTGCCGTTGGTGGGGAGGCTTGCGTGCCTCAGCGATACAGATAGCCGTACTGTAGGTGCAACCACAACAGGGGGGGGGGGGGTATCCGTTGAGAGACCAGACAAACGTGTGGTTGCTGAAAAGCGTAGCAGCCTTTTCAGTAGTTGCAGGGGCAACAGTCTGGATGATTGACTGATCTGGCCTTGTAACACTAACCAAAACGGCCTTGCTGTGCTGGTACTGCGAACGGCTGAAAGCAAGGGGAAACTACAGTCGTAATTTTTCCCAAGGATATGCAGCTTTACTGTATGGTAAAATGATGATGGCGTCCTCTTGGGTAAAATATTCTGGAGGTAAAATAGTCCCCCATTCGGATCTCCGGGCAGGGACTACTCAAGAGGATGTCGTTATCAGGAGAAAGAAAACTGATGTTCTACAGATCGGAGCGTGGAATGTCAGATCCCTTAATGGGGCAGGTAGGTTAGAAAATTTAAAAAGGGAAATGGATAGGTTAAAGTTAGATATAGTGGGAATTAGTGAAGTTCGGTGGCAGGAGGAACAAGACCACTGGTCAGGTGAATACAGGGTTATAAATACAAATTCAAATAGGGGTGATGCAGGAGTAGGTTTAATAATGAATAGGAAAATAGGAATGTGGGTAAACAACTACAAACAGCATAGTGAACGCATTATTGTGGCCAAGATAGATACAAAGCCCATGTCTACCACAGTAGTGCAAGTTTATATGCCAACTAGCTCCGCAGATGACTGAGAGATTGATGAAATGTGTGATGAGATACAAGAAATTATCCAGATAGTGAAAGGAGACGAAAATTTAATAGTCGTGGGTTACTGGAACTCGTTAGTAGGAAAAGGAAGAGAAGGAAACGTAGTAGATGAATATGGAATGGGAGTAAGTAATGAAAGAGGAAGCCGCCCGGTAGAATTTTGCACAGAGCATAACTTAATCACAGCTAACACTTGGTTCAAGAATCATAAACGAAGGATGTATACATGGAAGAAGCTTGGACTGACAGGTTTCAGATATATTAGATAGTGATAAGACAGAGATTTAGGAACCAGGTTTTAAATTGTAAGACATTTCCAGGGGCAGATGTGGACTCTGACCACAATCTATTGGTTATGAACCAACTCGTGGAGATAACATCTTGGACCTACTGATAACAAACAGACCCGAACTTTTCGATTCTGTAAGTGCAGAACAGGGAATCAGTGATCATAAGGCTGTTGCAGCATCCCTGAATATGGAAGTAAATAGGAATATACAAAAAGGGAGAAAGGTTTATCTGTTTAGCAAGAGTAATAGAAGGCAGATTTCAGACTACCTAACAGATCAAAACGAAAATTTCTGTTCCGACACTGACAATGTTGAGTGCTTATGGAAAAAGTTCAAGGCAATCGTAAAATGCGTTTTAGACAGGTACGTGCCGAGTAAAACTGTGAGGGACGGGAAAAACCCATCGTGGTTCAACAACAAAGTTAGGAAACTACTGCGAAAGCAAAGAGAGCTTCACTGCAAGTTTAAATGCAGCCAAAACCTCTCAGACAAACAGAAGCTAAACGATCTCAAAGTTAGCGTAAGGAGGGCCATGCGTGACGCGTTCAGTGAATTCGAAAGTAAAATTCTATGTACCGGCTTGACAGAAAATCTTAGGAAGTTCTGGTCTTACGTTAAATTAGTAAGTGGCTCGAAACAGCATACCCAGACACTCCGGGATGATGATGGCATTGAAACAGAGGATGACACGCGTAAAGCTGAAATACTAAACACCTTTCTTCAACGCTGTTTCACAGAGGAAGACTGCACTGCAGTTCCTTCTCTAAGCCCTCGCACAAACGAAAAAATGGCTGACATCGAAATAAGTGTCCAAGGAATAGAAAAGCAACTGAATCACTCAACAGAGGAAAGTCCACTGGGCCTGAATCGATACCAGTTCGATTCTACACAGAGTATGCGAAAGAACTTCTAACAGCCGTGTTCCGCAAATCTCTAGAGGAAGGGAAGGTTCCAAATGATTGGAAAAGAGCACAGGTAGTTTCAGTCTTCAAGAAGGGTCGTCGAGCAGATGCACAGGATTATAGACCTATATCTCTGACGTCGAGCAGTTGTAGAATTTTAGAACATGTTTTTTGCTCGCGTATCGTATCGTTTCTGGAAACCCAGAATCTACTCAGTAGGAACCAACATGGATTCCGGAAACAGCGATCGTGTGAGACCCAACTCGCCTTATATGTTCATAAGACCCAGAAAATATTAGATACAGGCTCCCAGGTAGATGCTATTAACCTTGACTTCCGGAAGGCGTTCGATACAGTTCCGCACTGTCGCCTGATAAACAAAGTGAGAGCCTACGGAATATCAGACCAGCTGTGTGGTTGGATTGAAGAGTTTTCAGCAAACAGAACACAGCATGTTGTTCTCAATGGAGAGACGTCTACAGACGTTAAAGTAACCTCTGGCGTGCCACAGGGGAGTGTTATGGGAGCATTGCTTTACACAATATATATAAATGACCTAGTAGATAGTGTCGGAAGTTCCATGCGGCTTTTCGCGGATGATGCTGTAGTATACAGAGAAGTTGCAGCATTAGAAAAGCCCGCATCTCGTGGTCGTGCGGTAGCGTTCTCGCTTCCCACGCTCGGGTTCCCGGGTTCGATTCCCGGCGGGGTCAGGGATTTTCTCTGCCTCGTGATGGCTGGGTGTTGTGTGCCGTCCTTAGGTTAGTTAGGTTTAAGTAGTTCTAAGTTCTAGGGGACTGATGACCACAGATGTTAAGTCCCATAGTGCTCAGAGCCATTTGAACCAAGCATTAGAAAATTGTAGCGAAATGTAGGAAGATCTGCAGCGGATAGGCACGTGGTGCAGGGAGTGGCAACTGACCCTTAACATAGACAAATGCAATGTATTGCGAATAGATAGAAAGAAGGATCCTTTATTGTATGATTATATGATAGCGGAACAAACACTGGTAGCAGTTCCTTCTGTAAAATATCTGGGAGTATGCATGAGGAACGATTTGAAGTGGAATGATCATATAAAATTAATTGTTGATAAGGCGGGTACCAGGTTGAGATTCATTGGGAGAGTCTTTAGAAAATGTAGTCCATCAACACAGGAGGTGGCTTACAAAACACTCGTTCGACCTATAATTGAGTATTGCTCATCAGTGTGGGATCCATACCAGATCGGGTTGACTGAGGGAATAGAGAAGATCCAAAGAAGAGCGGCGCATTTCGTCACAGGGTTATTTGGTAATCGCGATAGCGTTACGGAGATGTTTAGCAAACTCAAGTGGCACACTCTGCATCGCGGTGTAGCTTGCTGTCCAGGTTTCGAGAGGGTGCGTTTCTGGATGAAGTATCGAATATATTGCTTCCCCCTACTTATACCTCCCGAGGAGATCACGAATGTAAAATTAGAGAGATTCGAGCGCGCACGGAGACTTTCGGACAGTCGTTCTTCCCGCGGACCATACGCGACTGGAACAGGAAAGGGAGGTAACAACAGTGGCACGTTAAGTGCCCTCCGCCACACACCGTTGGGTGGCTTGCGGAGTATAAATGTAGATGTAGATTAAAACTGCAAAACGGAAAAAGGTTGGAATTTGAGGAGATGAGACCTGGATAAACTGAAAGAACTGGAGGTTGTAGAGAGCTTCAGGGAGAACATTAGGGAACGACTGACAAGAATGGGGGACAGAAATACAGTAGAAGAAGAATGGGTAGCTTTGAGAGATGAAAGACTGAGGGCAGCAGAGGATGAAGTAGGTAAAAAGATGAGGGCTAATAGAAATCCTTGGGGAACAGAAGAGATACTGAATTTAATTGATGAAAGGAGAAAATATAAAAATGCAGTAAATGAAGCAGGCAAAAGGGAATACAAACGTCTCAAAAATGAGATCGATAGGAAGTGCAAAGTGGCTAAGCAGGGATGGCTAGAGGACAAATGTAAGGATGTAGAAATTCATATCACTAGGGGTAAGATACATACTGCCTACAAGAAAATTAAAGAGACCTTTAGAGAAAAGAGAACCACTTGCACGAATATCAAGAGCTCAGATGGAAACCCAGTTCTAGGGAAAGAAAGGAAAGCAGAAAAGTGGAAGGAGTATATAGAGGGTCTATACAAGGGCGATGTTCTTGAGGACAATATTATAGAAATGGAAGAGAATGCAGTTGAATATGAAATAGGAAATGTGATACTGCGTGAAGAGTTTGACAGAGCACTAAAAGACCTAAGTCGAAACAAGGCCCCAGGAGTAGACAACATTTCATTAGAACTACTGACAGCCTTGGGAGAACCAGGCCTAACAAAACTCTACCATCCAGTGAGCAAGATGTATGAGACAGGCGAAATACCCTCAGACTTCAAGAAGAATATAATAATTCCAATCCCAAAGAAAGCAGGTGTTGACAGATGTGAAAATTACCGAACTATCAGTTTAAAAAGCCACAGCTGCAAAAAACTAACACGAATTCTTTGCAGACGAATGGAAAAACTGGTAGAAGCTGACCTAGGGGAAATACAGTTTGGATTCCGTAGAAATGTTGAAACACGTGAGGCAATACTGACCCTACCACTTATCTTAGAAGCTATATTAAGGAAAGGCAAATCTACGTTTCTAGCATTTGTAGACTTAGAGAAAGCTTTTGACAATGTTGACTGGAATACTCTCTTTCAAATTCTGCGGGTGGCAGGGGTAAAATACAGGGAAAGAAAGGCTATTTACAATTTGTACAGAAACCAGATGGCAGTTGTAACAGTCGAGGAGCATGAAAGGGAGGCAGTGGTTGGGAAGGGAGTGAGACATGTTGTAGCCTATCCCCGATGTTATTCAATCTGTATGTTGAGCAAGCAGTAAAGGAAACAAAAGAAAAACTCGGAGTAGGAAGTAAAATCCATGGAGAAGAAAAACTTTGAGGTTCACCGATGACATTGTAATTCTGCAAAGGACCCGGTAAGTGTGATAGCGTTACGGAGATGTTTAGCAAACTCAAGTGGCAGACTCTGCAAGAGAGGCGCTCTGCAACGCGGTGTAGCTTGCTGTCCAGGTTTCGAGAGGGCGCGTTTCTGGATGAGGTATCGAATATTTTGCTTCCCCCCGCTTATACCTCCCGTGGAGATCACGAATGTAAAATCAGAGAGATTCGAGCGCGCGCGGAGGCTTTCCGGCAGTCGTTCTTCCCGCAAACCATAAGCGACTGGAACAGGAAAGGGAGCTAATGACAGTGGCACGTAAAGTGCCCTCCGCCGCTTGCGGAGTATAAATGTAGATGTAGATGTAGAAGAGCAGCTGAACGGAATGGACAGTGTCTTGAACGGAGGATATAAAATGAACATCAACAAAAGCAAAACGAGGATAATGGAATGTAATCGAATTAAATCGGGTGATGCTGCGGGAATTAGATTAGGAAATGAGAAGCTTAAAGTAGTAAAGGAGATTTGCTATTTGAGGAGCAAAATAACTGATGATGGTCGAAGTAGAGAGGATATAAAATGTAGACTGACAATGACAAGGAAAGCGTTTCTGAAGAAGAGAAATTTGTTAACATCGAGTATAGATTTAAGTGTCAGGAAGTCATTTCTGAAAGTATTTGTATTTAGTGTAGTCATGTATAGAAGTTATACGTGTACGATAAAAAGTTTAGACAAGAAGAGAATAGAAGCTTTCGAAATGTGGTGCTACAGAAGATGGTTAGATCACATAATTAATGAGGAGGTATTGAATAGAATTGGAGAGAAGAGAAATTTGTGGCACAACGTGACTAGAAGGAGGGATCGGTTGGTAGGACATGTTCTGACACATCGAGGGATCACCAATTTAGTATTGAAAGGCAGCGTGGAGGGTAAAAATCGTAGAGGGAGACCAAGAGATGAATCCACTAAACAGATTCAGAAGGATGTAGGTTGCAGTAGGTACTGGGAGATGAAGAAGCTTGCACAGGATAGAGTAGCAAGGAGAGCTGCATCAAACCACTCACAGGACTGAAGACCACAACAACAACAACATTTAATATTTTACCGTGAAATGGACTGTAATGTGGCTAGAGCTTTAAGTGAAAAAGGTATTGTTAGTAGACTCAAATTCATTAGTTGGTCAAATTTATTTTAATGCTGTCATGCATTTGTAGTGTTTCATAAAGGAATGGACTGAAAATTCAGACACTGCAAGTTGTTTGTTGAAATATGTGTTTGTGGCAGGCTTATTTACCTAGTATCTCCCTGGAGAAACAGTTTTGGAAACATCAGTGGTCAATATTTATGTATTTCACTAGCTAACCCCAGTAGAATCAGGCACTTGAACTATTAAAAGATGTAAACAAAACTTATAAATCTTGGAAAGAAAGTTATTGAGGATAATATGATTACTACACAAAAGTTTGCACTGGACCAGGAACTAAACTTGAACAAACCGATGGCAGCTCGTAACACTGTGTTTCTTACTCTAGTCTTGGATGAAATTTAACGTAACAAATGAAAAATCCGATGCCTCGACTTCCAAAAAAATAAAATATAAAACGTTCTTCTTCGAGCTCTTTCTACTGCGTGTGAAATTCCTCATCTTTACCACATAACAACGTTTTTCCGACCTACACTCTTTTTAATGTTGTTTTGCACTTCTTTCTTCCTTCTCTAATATACAAGCACAACCACAAACCACTTGAGTCCAATAATTGTCATTTTTGTACAAATATGCACTTCAGCATTCACGTATATAAACTACTGCATTTCGCGTGTAAAAGAAGTTCGAAATCATCTTGCGAAGATTGCAGTTCCCGCGAAAAAAACAGCTGATTAAAGCTATTCGATTTGAGATCACGTGACTAGTACTGACTTGACCGGCCGTGATGTAGAGGTGCTGTGACGACCTGTTTGAATTGACCTTAGTTCATTACAAACCTGCTTTCTGGGTCAGCCTCGGATGATACAGTATTAATTTATCTGAAGATGGACTGGAAAGCAGAAAGCCTTCCTTAACGAACTATTAAGTAAATATTATTGTGGGAGATCAAACTGTTTATTGCGTAAAGATGGCCAGTAGCTATATAGATATATTATTTTGTAAAAAAAATAAGCAAATTATTTGTATACGTTGCGTAATTCGTAAGAGTTTAATAACATAGTTTGATAATTTTAAGCATGTGTCACTCGAAGATCACTGATTTCTATTAAGTTCAGCGATAATTAAGATTTCAGGTTTGCATAATATCTTTGGCAGCTTGTATTTATTTACTACATGCTGATCTGAGGCGGATGTAATGGTTAAGAACGAGAGTTCGTGATTATCCAGAAGCTATAAGAACAGTGGCTTTACAACTTTAAAAATGTTCCATAGATAATACTTCCGTTCCCGATTTTTAGATGTTTTGTCACGAAACAAAACTTATCCGACACCTGATTAATGAATTAAACTATTCTTTTTGAATAAAAATAAATGTTATTCCGTTTTTAATAATGACATATGAATCCGCTTAATTATGTAAACAAAATCGTAAAAATAAATAATTCGGATTTACCTTACAGACTCGTATGCCAAATACCCTGGCATTTTGCGATGCGAAAGTTGTGAGGTCTGCGCATGCGTAGGTCACGTGATACGATATGTTTTAACTTTTTTTGTAATTCCTGGAACGTGCAGATTGGTTGTGTCATATTTTCCAGGTACTGCTGGATAGAGAAAGTTTATTACTCATCAGACCAGGAAAAACGACAATTGCTTGAAAAGAGCAGTTGAACGTTTCGGTAAGTCTGTGTTGCAGTGTGATGGATACATTGACATCTTCTTTAGAAGAAAACATAACTTGAGCGTCCCACCGTCATCTAATCAAGCGCGTAGATACAGAGTACAGAAGGCGCAAAAGCTTGGTTGGGTTATGTTTTGAAATTTCAGTGAATAGTGACAAATTTGTGACTGTCTAAGGCATACTTAGAAATTATCATTGTATGATATGTATGATTTAAGCACATTTTGGTTTTCCGCCTGTGCAGTTGGGGAGTGCATTGTTTATATTTCTCGCTGAGGTCGAATGCCCGTTTTTTAATAATAATAAAGTATTTTTGCGATTCCGAATTCTTGTACAACCTTCGTCATGTCAGATGACAGTAATGAACGGCCTTCTTGTCGCTTTGAAGAGTCAAGTGAGTATACAGAACACAGTTTTCCTTGTGAGAGTGTTGTGAGCATTTTGAAGCTGAAGGGGTTGGGTATTTTTTTTAGATCGTTCATCGGACGACAGCTCCATGTCGTTGTGGACGAAAGCTCAGCAACTACAAGGCGATGCGCTCCTCCAGGTGCGCGCCGTTTATGGAGAACACTTTCCAATTGAAGTTCGACATTTTTTGGCAGCATGGTTAGAAGAGAAAATGTGGTAAGTTAATTGGTGTACCGTACCAAAATATCAGTTGTTCCTTTAGCATAAATTACCTCAAACAATTTTGATATGTACCATGTAGGATAACCAATTTTTGTTGTGCTAATGTACATGAACGACGCATCAGATACTTATGTATGAGAATGATGCAAGACCATTATGCCATCTGTTCAAACCATGTTTTTATTTCATGTGTTTTTTAATCAATGTAAATGGGGTTTATTTTGGTTAGGTTATATTTTTATGCTAATGGTTTCGTAATATGCATTTTTTCTCTAACATATAACACACAAAAACAGTAAGGCTCTCGGATGCAATCTTACGCTTTTCAGACATTTCTTAATTGTGTTCTGTTTGATACTCAGCATGATGTTGGTGTCTGGTGTTCTTGTTTGAGTATTTTCAATTTCCGTTGCTACCTTTGTTCAGACACATACAGTCTTTCATAGATCATAGCGTTAATGAGACCTTCTTGATATGGAGCGAGTTTGGGACTGCATTACTAAAGGAAATTAATTTTGTAATCTCTTTAGTGGTCGTAGTGTTCAAAATTGGGTCCATAGTGATGCATGGAGTGTTGTTTCTAGTGATTACAGTTCACTGGTATTTAAAGGTTAAGTTTTTGGCCAGCAATTTAAATCTTTCTTGGGGTGGTATCTACTACGAGATAAATTTAATTTGTTCCACAGCTTTCATTAGTATCCAGTTTAGTAAATCTTACTGTCACTTTGGTATTTGAGTTTTTATGGTGTTATTATTTGGTTAGATGGTGGTACATACCCTTTCATGTTATGGTAAATTGAGTTTTTGATGCTGTAGGTGTGGTTATGATTTGTTCTTTAAAGTAAGGAAATTAAGATTACAGTTCAGCTGTGAACTGGAGACCATTTTGCATTTGTTTTTACTTAAATGCCAGAGAGCAGCTATCTTCTTCAGCACTGTGTTAGGTTTGAGTAGCTAAGGGTAAATGTACTGTTTGCTAGGGTGATCATTTAGGAGTCCTTCATTCTGACCAACAGCGATCTAGCAACAACAATAAAAGCAGAGAAAATTGCTGTCAGTAGGAAGAGGAAAGAACCAGAGGCTGCTAGTCCATACAGTGATTAATTGGCTACTGTGGATTGCATTACACCTTCAAGGAATTAAACACAGAGAGAGAGAATGACCTGGCTGAAGTTAAGAATTGGGCAGTTGTGTTCCAGGACACTTTTCTGCTACTGATTGATGTTTGGATGCATCTTAGTTTTGTATAACCAATTAGAGGATATTTTTAATCATTGAGATGAAAGAAGTGGTACTCCATTAGTACTGGAATTGATGGCTTACAAATGTTGAATACGCCTCATGTGAGTGTGATGACTTTAGATTGGATTTGATGGCCTTGATGAAAGAAAGAAAAAAGAAAACAGTTCAGCAATGGTTGTTATAGGTTTTTTGTTCCCAAAAATATTACACAGCCCAGGGTTGTAGTTAGAGTGGGACATGATAGGCTGTTTTAAATTCAGCACTACGAAATACATCCTGTGCATGGTATTTTCTTTTTATACCTTCGTCACTTGAAACTGCATATCTAGCTTACTTGCATTCCTGTCATCTCATATTATATGTTTCTGGCAATATCCCTCAGAACATGTACATAACAACAGTGGTCCTGTCCTCAGCTATTACCAATGATTCTGGTAGATTGGGGGGGGGAGTCACTTCATTCCTTGGGTCAAGGGAGGTACACTTGGAGCTGGCTGTAGATGAACTGAGAAGTTGATAAGAAGCAATACAAGGTGAGGTACTGAGTACAGATAAGTAAGATGGGTCGACAGAAGTGTCCGATCCCACGTGTCGGCTTTGACCCGTGCCGTAAGGGTGTTGTCGTGTGTGACGTCATGACGACGCAGAGTTTGGTTTGTGAGTGTGGCGTGTTTGTAGATGTCGTCGTGTTGTGGTTTGTTGTGCTCTCTGGTGGTATGTTCAGGGTTTTCATTTGTGTGGTGTAATGGGCTCAGTTTGCTTTTGCTCATTATTCAGAATTGTTAAGAGTGTCGGCTGTGTTTGTAGTGGAATTCGTTTCAGTGAGTTAACGATTTTGCGTGAAGGTTAATTTAGTGTTATTCGCTGTACATCGTGTGGTAATTTCAGTAAAATTAATCGGTTGTTGTTTTTGTTCAGAAATGGATATGACGGATAAAATTAACAGTGCGCAGGTCAAGGGAAGTGTTTGATCCCAATGTGTGGCTGTGTATGTTGATATTGGTATCAGGAGATGTTTTTGAGCTATATAGGCCAAGGGAAATGTTTGATCCTAATTTATGGGATCGGGAGCTGCTGTTGAGCAATATAGGTCAAGGGAAGTGTCCGATTCCAGATGATATTGTGATTAGTGGTATTTGGGGAATTTTCTGATGTCTGTTTTTTCGTCGTTTTGTGTGGTTTTGTATGGGGGTGGGTGTCTAAATTTGTTTTTATTTAGTTTGCCCCCACCCAAAAACACCCCATTTCCCGCGCTTGTCCCGTTAGTGTCATTAGGCTTTTTGTGGAAAGTGTGTGTGTTTGTTTTTCGATGTATTTTCGTCCTCATAATGTGTACGTACCAACTTTATATGCGCCATATTGGAATCGTGGTTTATGGACGTTTCCGCCATATTTGTGACGTCATGGGTCAAAGCAGACGGGTGGGATTGGACGCTTCTGTATTTCCAGTAAGATGGAATGTGGAAAAAAAAAAATGGGGTTGGTAGAAGTGCCCAAATATGAAGGACGGAGAAGAAAGCAGAAATGTTTATGTGGAACATAAAAAGGATATGGGGTAAAAAGTAGGCAACAGCAGAAGGGAGACTGGAGTAAGTTTTAATTCCAGTGAATGCTGATGAAGCAAATTCCTACAAGAAAAGAGCAACTATTTTAGTTCACTTATGCATTTGTTCTAATTTGTTCATCAGACGCTCTGTTCGATAGTTATTTTTTAGGAAAGCATTGTGTCCTTAACACATCTGTTTTGCAAGACATACGACTGCTACCTCCCCATCTCCCCTTTCCATATTTCTGTACTGAACATCTAGGTAAAAGTGCACTTACAGTGTCAGCTGCTTTTCCGTTGTCTTGCTACTGGTAATAAATGATTTGCATGACGAATCACAGCAAGTAAACACAAGGAATTGTGAGTCAGTTGTAGGTAGCCAATGAGGCTTAACAGAAACGTCTGATTCCACCCGTCTGCTTTGGCCAATGACATCATCAATATGGCGGAAACTACCATTCATAACTACTCCCATATCGTGGTTATGACGTCATAATGTAAACATGACAACAAACACAAAAATAGATCGAAAAACCATCAAATACATATTCCTCCAAAAATATAATGAAACTAACGGGACAAACAAGGGAAACTGTGGGTTTTTGGGTGGGGACAAACTAAAAATAAACACACGCCACTAAAGCAAGTGATAAAATAAAACGGCCGCAGCCTTCTCAAAATCAACTAGCCTAAAAACAATATCCACTGGAATCGAACTCTTCCCTTGACCTATATAGGTCAAAAGAAAATACTCATACCAAATCATGAAACCCAAAACTACAACCACGTCCACAATCATCACTACCTCAAAAAGCTCAACAAAACAACAAAATTGGAATGGAACACTTCCCTTGACCTGTTATCCTCACGACATCTCCACATATGGCCATCCCTGATCCGAGATGCCGGAACTTTAGTAAGCCTCATTTCTTCATGACACACTGAACACTTCACGACTTCAGCCAACAGGCCGAATAGCTAAAGAAATATTATTAGAGACAACACAGTGTCTCCCATCATCACCGACAACTGAAAACTGTTGACCTTATCAGTCATATCCACACCTACCAAAGACATAAACAAAGCGATTTACCAAAATTCACACACGACGAACAGAAAAAAAAACTACAATAATGTCGACATAACAAAACCAAAATTGTTAACTCGCTAAAAAATATTCCACTGAAAGCACAGTCACCACCGACACCACACACGTGCAATGCTGCCACGCAAATCAACCCCATATGCCACACAACATGCTAACCATAAACACACCACCAGAGAGAACCACCGACCACAAGAATATGCCACCTATAAACACACCACACACGCAAACTAAACCAAAAACATCACCTAACACACAACACATAAACACACCACCAATCATATCAAAACGACACCTACAAACACGCCACTCTCACAAACTAAACTCCGCGCCGTCGTGATGTCACACAACACAAAAGCCTTATGTCATGGGTCAAAACTGACGGGTGGAATTGGGCACTTCGGTTAACCCGCCAATGAGATACGCCTTCATAACTTTCTATGATGTGTAATTAAAGTTAGTTGATATTTTGTATTGTTCAGTTGATATTTTGCACTGTTGACTTAGAATTTACCTACATAATCAGAATTTTTGGCTAAATTAAAAATAAGATGTATACGTGGGTTATTACAGTGATTAAAATGTATCATGGGCTATGTTACACATCCATCAATCGTGTCAGTTGTATTTTTGTGTTGAGATTTATTGGCTTCACCAGCTCACAAGGAAGTTCTCTTGTTACAACCTAACTTAGGTTTGGGCTATGCTACATGTCAGTTTGTCATACATCTAATTTTCTTCCATTCATATTTGTTGGCTTCGCCAACTTGCACCCAAATTATCATATTCCTACTAACCTAGGCTTCAGGCATCACAACAGGTCAGTCTCTCAGCTCATTTAGTTTTTCCAATGATAGAAGAGTACAAAAATCAGTAGTCACCTTAAAATTCATAGTAACCAGATCACAAAAACTTATTGTGGCATTCTCTGCATCAAAAGTAAAATTAATCAAATTTTGTCTCACACAAAAAAAAAGGTTCCATGATATTTTCATTGGATACTGTATACTATCACCCAAGTGGCTATGACCAATGTAAACAAATTGCCAAATTCAGCATGCTGTGCAGCAGCCATTGACACTGTAAGCGCACATTATCTGAGCACTTTGATGCTGATTAGAAACCTATTGAAAAACATTTCAATCTTTCGTGTTGTTCTAGTGTGATAGGTATCCACATACAGTCAAGCTGCACATAAAAATAGTACACAGTAAAATTTAACAGATGTCTCTCAACAACTCAGTGTGTTCAACATCATTTACTGAAAATCTCTATATTATTGCACTGAACAAAGACAGATGTACTTCATAAATTAATCTGTTTCTTCATGCAAGGAAAAAGGAAGCAACAATAAATTTTGGTTTTAAAAGTCTGTTCTGTTGTGTAAATGTTTGCTAACTTGGGCAGTGGCTGCTCTCACACCATGTTCTCCTCAAGATAAGCAACTTGAAAGAAATGCTGTTCAGTGGCAAACATTGTGTTTCATAGAAGGGTTCTGTACACCTGCCATACATTCTTTGTTGTACTTCCACCATGTAGAAAGTTTTGTTAGTTGGTAATTTTCAGTGCACTTATAAGCTGTAATCACTGCTATGTGTTGTGTAATATAGAGGATCTCATGCTAT
The DNA here is from genome assembly GCF_021461395.2 of Schistocerca americana. Lineage (NCBI taxonomy): Eukaryota > Metazoa > Arthropoda > Insecta > Orthoptera > Acrididae > Schistocerca > Schistocerca americana. The sequence goes on from NC_060122.1 coordinate 650,899,143, forward strand.
GGGTACAGCAACAGTTTATTCCAAGAAACTGAGATCAGAAAAAAAATGTGAGAAATTGTAAGCCTTTCTGTTGATAAGCACAGTGCAGAAATGTTCTAATTATTGTGACTGAAGCTAGCTGTAAAAAAAATTAAAAATGTTGATGTAGTTGCCTTTGTAAAATGTGAAAGTTGCGATGAAAGACATTTGAGATGGAAATAATGTTATCAGAAATAATCTGAGAAAATGTAAGCCTTACATTATTTTATTCTAAGCCTGATTAGTTGCTTCAATGTTTTGTAAGGCAGTTGGATCAGAATTGGCATTTTATGTATGACCAAAAAATCTCCACTTCCGGATTCTGTATCTCTTTATTTTAAAAAGTTTTTTTTCTAGGACTGACATAGACCCAGAAAATCCCCAACATGAGCAATATGTTGCCAGCCTTGTCAGTTCACTTATTCAAGAACTGGAAATGAAAGCAAACAGTATGACAACAGAAGAGCTGTTTCTCACAAAACTAAAGTTAATGGAGGCTGCAAATACATTTAGAGTAAGTATTAAGAACTTGCTGTATCTTTCTTGTAATTTATGACATAAGTTTTAAAACAGTAAGTTACTTACAGAAATAGTAAAGATTTGCTATATTATTGTTTAATTTATTTTTGTAGGAAAGATACATGCATAACCCCCGAAGGTTGTTTGAAATAATTCGAAATTGTCTCAACACCGAAATGAAGTTGGTGCAACAGGTAGGAAATGTAAGTCCTGTGTGTTGTAGTTAAGTTTCAGTATAGTTAAATATTTCTTAACCCTACATTATTACTGTTTGCTCTATCTTTATTTTCTTCAAATCATTTATCTATTTGTTTTAGGCTAGCCTGGGCCGGGACTTGATAATGCCATGTTTGCCATTTACCCCAGATCTTAATACTGAAATTGCTCAGCAGCTGGATTATTTGAGGAGACAGACCCACGAAACAGGAGAAGATCTGAGAAGGATTGAACAGGAGCAGGAAGCTTTTGCCCTGCAGTATCATGAATGCACGAAAGTAAATGGTACATACCCTCTACATGTTACATTTGATATGCAAATACATATAAGACAACAATTTCATATCTATGAAATAATGTGTAATAATCTGTGCTTTAAGTGATTTGAAGCTGTATATGATAAGCGGGCCTCGGGGAAGATCAGTTTGGATTCCGCAGAAATGTTGGAACACGTGAGGCAATACTGACCTTACGACTTATCTTAGAAGAAAGATTAAGGAAAGGCAAACCTACATTTCTAGCATTTGTAGACTTAGAGAAAGCTTTTGACAATGTTGACTGGAATATTCTCTTTCAAATTCTAAAGGTGGCAGGGGTAAAATACAGGGAGCGAAAGGCTATTTACAATTTGTACAGAAACCAGATGGCAGTTATAAGAGTCGAGGGACATGAAAGGGAAGCAGTGGTTGGGAAGCTAGTAAGACAGGGTTGTAGCCTCTCCCAGATGTTGTTCAATCTGTATATTGAGCAAGCAGTAAAGGAAATAAAAGAAAAATTTGGAGTAGGTATTAAAATTCATGGAGAAGAAATAAAAACTTTGAGGTTCGCCAATGACATTGTAATTCTGTCAGAGACAGCAAAGGACTTGGAAGAGCAGTTGAATGGAATGGACAGTGTCTTGAAAGGAGGATATAAGATGAACATCAACAAAAGCAAAACAAGGATAATGGAATGTAGTCTAATTAAGTCGGGTGATGCTGAGGGAATTAGATTAGGAAATGAGACACTTAAAGTAATAAAGGAGTTTTGCTATTTGGGGAGCAAAATAACTGATGATGGTCGAAGTAGAGAGGATATAAAATGTAGACTGGCAATGGCAAGGAAAGCGTTTCTGAAGAAGAGAAATTTGTTAACATCGAGTATAGATTTAAGTGTCAGGAAGTCATTTCTGAAAGTATTTGTATGGAGTGTAGCCATGTATGGAAGTGAAACATGGACGATAAATAGTTTGGACAAGAAGAGAATAGAAGCTTTTGAAATGTGGTGCTACAGAAGAATGCTGAAGATTAGGTAGGTAGATCACATAACTAATGAGGAAGTATTGAATAGGATTGGGGAGAAGAGAAGTTTGTGGCGCAACTTGACCAAAAGAAGGGATCGGTTGGTAGGACATGTTCTGAGGCATCAAGGGATCACCAATTTAGTATTGGAGGGCAGCGTGGAGGGTAAAAATCGTAGAGGGAGACCAAGAGATGAATACACTAAGCAGATTCAGAAGGATGTAGGTTGCAGTAGGTACTGGGAGATGAAAAAGCTTGCACAGGATAGAGTAGCATGGAGAGCTGCATCAAACCAGTCTCAGGACTGAAGACCACAACAACAACAACAATATGACTTCTCATTAACAGAAGAGTGGCACAACATTCTTATTAATGCTTTTGGGGTTTTAACCTCAGACATTCTCAGAATGCAGTCCCATGCACCTTTTTATGCTTCAGTTGAGCTATCTTAGTTATCACGTTCACTTACTTGTACACCCACCCACCCACTCACTTGCTCATTGTGTTCCATAGATCACACCATTTCAATTTAAAGAGGATGAGTCAGTAAGCAAGGTGACAGGACCTCTTACTGGTGTATAATTACATCTTGCGAATTAAATTCCATGTCTAGATAGAAGAGATGACCAGAGCTTTCAAACAGTGTCGGCAAATAAGAGATAACAGTGCTGTTGCACTTCAAAATAGTTTCAAGTTGGAGTTGTTGACAGGTACAGGGTTGGTGGTTGCAGTGCAAGTTTCTGTGTTTAAAGAAAATGACCTAGCAGCAAATCATCATTAACTAGTGGAATTTTATGAAGAGAGAGTGATGTCCCATAAAACATATTGTTTTGGTGTCTCAGTTGAGAGGTCATTTGGTTAGGTCTTTGCAGCAGACTGTATAGGAACACTGTCTGTACAACTTGGATCTTGCACCAAGTGATGTTTATTTCTTTGAACCATTAAAGAAGTAACTGTGAGTTCACCACTTCAGAACCAATGCTGATGATCTGAGGAGACTGCTGTTGTAGCTCCTAGACCTGTTGTTCCCAGCGGTTTGGTTTATTAATTGAAGAAATGCTGAGACAACTATGGGGATTGTGTGCAAAAGTAATATGTACCAAAGACTCACTAAATTTGTGTATCTCTTTAATTTTGTGACTAAACCTTTTCTTGCAAAGGACTTGTTACCTTGAATTTTGAGCCACCCTCGTGTTATCAAGTTTACTTAAGTGTACGTCTATTAATATCAGCTTGTGGTGCTATCAGTTCTTTAATGCCTGTTCAAACCTAAATAATATTAGTAATTATGAGATTAAGACTTAATCAGTTTGTTGTCGATCGGTTGTAAGCCTGTTCATCTTTCGTGAACTGTGGTTACTGATGTTGAGTTTGGACCCTCGATTAGCATTCTCGTGTCATCAGCAATTTACTACGTTTGAGCTGCCCTTCAGAGTTGTTGGAATGCCATTTCTGTAGGTTAAGAATAACAATGGATCCAGTATTGATCTTAGTTATACTCACCATTCTGAGGTTAGTTTCGTGTTTGTGACATCTGTTAATGAGGCCCTCTGCTATCTTTTATGGAAGTAAGACACCACAGACAAAAGAGGATTTCCATAATGCTTTAATTTGCCAAGTATAATTTTGTGATCTAGGTAGTCAAAGGTTTTGGCAGGATCAAAAAGTACACCAACAGGATAACTCCACCAGAACTTAATTTATGATGTCTTGTGTTGCTTTCTTGATAGAGAATCGTTTACGAAAGCCAAACTGCAAGCCAGTTAATAAATTCTGTTCAGATAACTGAGTCAGTACTTTATCAAAGGCCCTACAGAGCACGCATTGCTCCACAAACTGCCTCCATTCCTTTCTGGTTTGTGCTTGGTTTCTCCAGATGCCTTCAGACCCCAGAGCTGCCAGGTTGTCCATTCAGCACTGTCTTGGTCAAGCTATGATTTTGGTTTCCTCTTGAGTGCGTTCTTCGCCTGTCTTCTGGATACAGCTTACATGGCCAACCTATGGTATTCTTGTTCTTGTAAGCTTCTGTAGGATTGTTCATTGTTACACCAAGAGGTGGATTTCCTCATTATTCTTCCTCCTCCATTCACCTCTACCAAAGATTGGTCCCCATATCTTCCTCTTTATTTTTTTTATATTAACAGTTTTTTTCTTTTCTTGTTTAATCATGTTCCATGTTTCTGAACCATTCATGACTGCTGGGCGCATCACAGTGTTATATATTCTCATCTTAGTTTTGGATGATATGGACTTTGATGAGTGTCTCCAAGAGGGAATACATGCATTTTATTTCCACGGCTATTCTTTACTTGATGTCCATTTCTACACTTTTGTTACTGGTAAACCAAGTATTTTAAATGGTGAATGCTCAGGAACCTGATGCCATCTGTCTCGAGAAATTCTTCCTGCTCTTATTTTGTTCCTCGTTGCATAACTCTGTTTTGCCTTGATTCACCTTTAGCCCAACTTTCTGTGCATGGTTGTCCATTTTCTGGCACATGTCTTTCAACTCATAGTTTGATTCACTTTGTAGTACTATATCATGTGCATGTGCGAGACAATTGAAATTACCATCCATCTGTACTCCAGCCCACTCCTGGTGCCTACATTCCCTTCTTACTTTCTTGAAGATTGAACAGAATACATTTGAGAGTATCCCCTTCTCTAATACCTGGCTCAATCTTGACCATTTCTGATTTGGCCCCTTGGAAACGCACTGCTGCCCCCTGACCCATTCGTACAGGTTTGCACTGTTCTCACTAGCTTGTCAGGGAATCTGAAGTCACACAACTCATTGTACAGGCTATTCCTGTGGATGCTGTTGTATCCACATTGAAAATCACATTCCCAGTGTCCTAGTGTTTTGAATAATTGTCTTTTAGTAAAAATGTGACCTATTGTTGTTTGATTAGATTGAAGGTGGCTTGGTATTCCTGTGTGTTGTTTTCTATGAATGATTGTAATTTTTTGAGGGTAATGATAGAAAATTACAACTATTCATAGAGAACAACATGCAGTGACACCAAGCTGGCTTTTGACCAAACCTGTTGTCAATAGAACACATTTCCTCTCTAAGACTTTTGTTTGAAAAACGCTGGGAATATGTTGAAGATATTGACAGTCTCTTCATCAGTTTTCAACTTGCATATGACAGCCTAGACAATATACTGCATGACTTCAGAACCCCTGAGAAGTTCATGAGAATAGTGCAGACTTGTATGGATGGGTCAAGGACAGCACTTTGTTTTGGAGGGGTCAAATCAGAAGGCTACTTTGTCAAAAAACTTTCTGAAATACTGGAAGTAATGAAATAGGTCTGTATTTAGAGATGATTAGCTTATAATTAGTTTTATAGGTGGAGTACTACTACAACATATTTAAGGCTGTCAGGAAATACACCTCGAGTTGACTGGTAACAAAAACATGATCATACGTCAGTAGCATTACTACTACTTAGTAACCTGATGAATTTTGTTGTGTCTGTAGCGGTTGTTTTTTGAATCTAATCTTTGTTGATAATGCATTCAGTTTCTGCTCAAGTAAATGTAATGCTTCCTTATTGCTTGTTTATTAGTGGTGCATTGCTTGCTGCTGCTGCTATGAAGAAGTAGTAATTGAATTTGGTGGCTACGTGTGTCACCATATTTGCCAGAGCAATTTTCTGGGAAGCTTAACTTGCCTCTGTATTGCCAATTTTGTTTATTTGTCTTATGATGTTGCAAATCATCTTTAATTTATTGTAGAGGTATTTTATTTTTTATGTATAGTGCATAGTTTCAAATCACGCCTGTCTAAGGGTAACAGTTCCCTACAAGTTATTTTTATCTTGCAAGACTTTAAGGGCTAAATTTTAATTTACACCAGGTTTATACTATATAATAATTTACGAGGAAAATTTATAGGAACGGGTGATACAGTTATGATTTTAGAATATATTAAGCAACTGTTGCAACTGCACAGAAATGCCCCTGCTGTAGAACTGCAGAATTAACTTTTAGATTTTTTTAAAAGTATCCCTTTTAGGATCATTTTTATTGTCATTTTTGGCTTTTTATAATATACCATAATGCGCAAAGGTGGATAATGATCTGAAATATAGACCTGTATGTCAATATATAGCTGACTTTTTTTTTTTTTTTTTTTTTTCATTGTAATGTGCAGTTTTCAAAGAGAAAGGGAAATCAAGACAAAGTATGAACATCGAAGTATTTAACAACTTAAGTTTTACCATCACTTTACCACATGTCCTGTCAGTAGCAAAGAAATAAGATTAAACTGAAATTTTATTGTGAGTTGCACTTTGTAAGTGTTCAAGGTTTCTTGCTATTTAACCGACTACTGGGCCCTCCCGTGTATAAAATGTGCAATCCACAAACAAAATTGTTTTGCACCATCCCATTATTGTTTCAAGTTTCAGAGATCATACCTATTCCTTCTTTATTGCTTCAACTAACACAGGGACAAGTTGTATTGTCATACATCCAAATAAGCAGTATAAAATAAACATTGAGCTAGGTGCGAAAAAAATATACGTTCCCTGCAAGAAAATGATCCAGATCATGAGCTAGTAGCACAATCTGAGAATGAGACAATTGTCTATGAAATAATTGATAATCGAATAAGCAGTTGGCTGGGATATGATGCACCTGCACTGTTTAATGCATGAGTGAGTCATTACTGTGGGATAACAAATAATTATTGCAACAAAGTGATATAATGAAATGTTTACACATGTACACAGTACATCGCGTGCCTGCTCATGTTACGAAAAACAGCACTCCCGCTTGTATGTGTGTAATATTGCTGTGTTGCCTAAATGTGGAATGAAGCGTTCTGTAAGCTAAGTAAACTTTGTGTGACTTAAGACTTTTAAATTATTTAATTTATAAATTCTGTTCCATTTTCTTTACAGCGCACTTACAACACATACAAACACAGCAGAGAACTCCACAGATAATTGAAATGGAGAAAAAGTTAATGAAGCACAAAGAAACACTAGAGCAGTTACTAAATCAGAAGGTACTTGTAACATTTTTTGCAAGCATTGTGGCAGTGTGTTGAAAGCCTCTAGAGCTAACACTTTCTCTTAAGAAATCTTAATTATCGATGAGTGTATTGGTTTTCTTGTGTATTGTTTCGAAATACCATGTGTGTGGTGGGTAGGAAATGATGAAGAGTTTGCTGTATGAAAACAATTTCCAGTGGTTTGCAGAAATGAACATGCATTATGTGGAATAGAACTAATGTATCTGAGGCTGTATGTTATTTGGATAAAATGTTTTATTCACTATCCATCAGCCAGTATCAACTAACTGTCGTTTTCGAATTTGTTAGTATATAAGATTACTCATATCCTGTTAGCAGATCATAGATCAAGTTAAATATAATGTTGAAATTCCAAGACGTATTCCAAATACATTGCCAGTCCCGCTAAACAAAAATCACATTGCAACACTGTTGTGTCTATTTTAGTTATTTGGGACTAATTACTGTGTTATGTTAATAGGTGGCATCAATGATGCAATTAAGACTGACATTTGTAGATAAATTGAAGGACACGATAGAAAGTCACCTAACAAAAATGCAATCTAGAGTTCTGGATGAAGAACTAATTCGATGGAAAAGGGAGCAGCAGCTTCAAGGAAATGGGGCACATTTTAACAATAACTTAGACAGCATACAGGAGTGGTAAGTGTAAATAACTTCTTTCTTATAATTTTTGTGGGTGTTCATAACGTATACATAACTGTGCGCTGTTCAGGGAATCAGCAGCACTGTTACAGACACAATCTTTGTTGATTGTTCACTAGTTGGTGGGCATAGCCTAAGAAAAATTAGTAATGGCCTGTTATGTCATTATTCATACATAGTAGTAGTGAAAAGAAAGAAGGCAGTCACATCTCAAAGTAGTGAACAAATGATTTATACATAGGGGCCACTTGCAGTGCAGACATTTAAAGCGAAACTAGAAGGGCAATCATGGTAAGGTGTCTGCAACACCATACATCCTGAATGACAAATACAGGGTTAGCCAGCGAAACGGGCATATTGGAGATGGCCTTGACAGCTGGAATGTGAGTGGTGGGGGTAATGGTGGCCGGCTCCGTTCTACCTGCATGTCCTGCCATTTAGTTGCGATGGATCGTTTGACGGGTGAACATCATGGTTAAAGCATATTATACGAATGGTGAGAGTTTGGTGAAAACGCGACGTGCTTTTCGACCCCATTTCAACATACCGCGCAACAAGCCTGTTCCCTCGGATAACACAATTCGTTCGTGGATAAACAACCATGAACAAACTGGATCACAGTCTAAAAAACGAGGTGGGAGTGCAAAAACCGTTCAAACCTCTCAAAACATCGCTGCTATTCAACAGGCAGTGCTCAGAAGTCCACGCCGATCTGCCAAACAACATGCTCTGTCTTGGAATAAGTAACAATTCGGTGAGAAGGATTCTTCATCAAGCTTTATATTTTCACCTATACAAAATACAGATTGTGCAATCTCTCAAACCAAGTGACTATCAGAAATGATTACAATTTTGTGAGGAAATGGCCAGAAGACTTGAAGAAAATGACGACCAAGTAAACCACTTGTGGATGAGCGATGAGGTGCATTTCCACCTCTCTGGTTTTGTTAATAAACAAAACTTCAGATACTGATCGGAGGAAAACCCTGGCACACTTCATAAAAAACGCCTCTTCATGCTCAAAAAGTGATGGTTTGGTGTGCAATGTCGGCAAGAGGAATCATAGGCCCATTTTCCTTCTAGGATATCAATGGAAGTGCTGTGACTGTTAGCTCTGTGTGTTATGTTGCAATGATCCAGAACTTTCTTACACAAGGACTCGCCCGTTTTCCAGTGAATGAGCTCCGCATGGTAAAGTCGTCCACGGCCATATGGAACTCATCCTTGAGGAGCACGCATAGGGACTCAGTTGTTCTCTGCTGCCTCCGAATTGGACATACGCGGTTGACCCACAGCTATCTCCTTCGCCGTGAGAACCCACCCAAGTGTCGCTGTGATGCAGGGCTGACAGTGGTCCATCTTCTGATGGACTGCCCCCTTTTAGCCCCCTTGCGGCAGTCCTTTAATTTACCAGCTGCACTTCCTTCAATTCTAGGTGACGATGCCTCTATAGCTGACTCTGTTTTACGTTTTATCCGTGCAGCTGGGTTTTATCACTCACTCTAGTGTGGGCACTTTTTCATGATTTCTCAGGCTACACCCACTCCAGTGACTTTTAATTGTGATGTGGATACCAAAATAGTGTCTTTTATGGTAACAAGTTGTGTTGGTACCTCTATTAACACTTTCCAGCTGGAGGTTCTTCATTTGTAGTTGAGTGGTTGACCTTTTACCTGATCCATCAACCACTGTAGTCTGTTTTACTCTAGTTAACTATTTGCTCTGCTTCTTTTAAGTGTCCTATATTTTGTGTTATTGTGGTGTTCATTTTAGCTCTGTACCCCTTGGTGTTCTCTCCCTCTGGGTGCAGAGGTTATGCTTTTACTGTATAGACCTTTTACAAGTATGTCTGTCAGGAACGGGGACTGATGACCTCAATGTTTAGCCCCCCATCAAACCCCAAAACCATACCAAACCAGTGAATGAACAATGTTCCAACAAGCCACACTGCAAGAGTTGCCATGAATGCTGTGAATACTTTGTTTCCAGGTGGCATCATTTCCCAAAACGGGGATCTCTCTTGGCCCCCTCACTCTCCAGATTTGAGAACCTGTGACTTTTTTCTCTGAGGTGACTTAAAATCAAGAGTTTTTCAGAATGATCCACCCAGAACTATCCCAGCCCTAAAACAACAAATTTGGGATGAAATTGAAGGAATACCAGTCAGTATGCTGCAAAATGTCATGGGAAACTTCCAGGCCCGGCTGCAGAAGTACGCAGATTCCAGTGGATGACATTTGGCAGATGTTATATTCAAAAAATAATTTTTTCACAGTAAATGGCTACCTCTGTAATTTATATTTATAACCATTAAATTAAAAAAATAAATTTTCTTGACGAATTAGCTACTTATTTAACTCTTCCCGTTTCACTGGCTAACCCTGTGTAATAAATTTAAACAATGAAAATCCAGGATGGAATAATGACAATATTATGAAACGGTTAGATTAGTACTCATCATATAGTGGAAATGTTGAGTTGCATATAGGTGCAACAGAAGACTGCTATCCAAGTAAGCTTTCGGCCAAAAAGCCTTCTTTTGAATTAGACACACACACACACACACACACACACACACACACACACACACACACACAAGTGCAACTCTTTCACACAAAACTGCTGACTGTGGCTGCCAAAGCCAGACAACAGTAGCTAGATAATAACTATTATATTGTTGTACAGCCTGCACAGTATTGTTGTTATTGTTAGTGCAGTGGTCAGGCACAAAGCATATGCAACCTGAAGTCTTGCAGTTTTTATCAGTTCAGAAGTAAGGAGTCCAGCAATCGACTAATTTACAAACAGTATCTATAGTGCATGCATATTAACTTGGTTGATTTTAACTGGGGGTGCAGAGTTTGGGTGAAGCAAGTGTCACTAAGCAGAGGAATGGGACAGAGAGGGCATGTTTTGCAACAGATGTATATTCTTAGTGTGGGTAGTTAGCTTCCTTTAATGAGGATGATTGTAGATACCATTTGTGATGTGCTGAGAATTGTTTCATCATTCTATAAAATAGGTAAGCTGTTTCATTGATTCATTAGTTTGTGGTGTAATAAAATGCCTACTAAAACTAAAAATAATTTTGTCATTTTAAAAATAAAAGGCTTCAAAGAAAATTCTTTTTCATTCCAAAGTTTAGTTAGGTGCTAATGCTCATGACGACGCAGGAAAGGGGGAGGGTGTGGCAACTAATATCTGACTGCATTCAGAAAGGTTGGGAACCCCTCCTGTGGAAGTAGAGAGAACTGTACATACTGCACAAGGCTCTTCCTAGGTCTTGAAATTCTTATGCTAACTTCTGAGGACACTCACTCATCAATCGTATTTGTTGCTAATAACAAAAAGCACTTGCAGTTCAAATATGATTTTCACAATACAATACACAAAATAGTTTGCACCTACAATTTTCTGCCTCATCTGGTATTCAAAATGAAGGTGATCAGGTTAGATTGATTAGATTCAGATTTAATTCCATAGACCCAAAAATGAGGACTCTCATGGGTATGAAACAAGTCAGAAAATCTAAAAAACGAAAACATACAATATCTAAACATAACTCACTACCGTGATCATTTGTCAGGAGATTGTTAGAATATGTGAATACATTACAGTGAAATGGAACTGCTAATATTTACAGAATTAATACCCTGTTGGAATGAAACATAGTTACGCACTTATAATAAATGTGTCAAAGACAAAATACCTAATCTTGACTGTTGTGACCAAATGCTGTCAGAACTGAAATCTAACAGACATTTTTATTTAAGCTGATCTAACAGTCCCTGTTAAGATACTCATCAATAGAACAGAAGGAGATGCCTATCAAAAAGTCTTACAAGCTCTGTTTAAACTATACTTTATCTGAAACCACGTTTTTAGTGGTTGTTGGCAATTTATTGAAAATGTGTGTTCCTGAATATTGGACCCCTTTTTGGACCCAAGTAAGTGATTGTAGGTCTTTATGTAGATTGTTCTTATTCCTAGTATTGATACCATATATTGAGCTATCGGCTGGAAAGACACATATTACTGGTAACAAATTTCATTAAGGAATAAATATACTGAGAAACAGTGCTTAGGATACAAAGTTCCTTGAACAGATTTCTACCTGATTTTCTTGAATTTACCCCACAAATGAGTCTTATTACACACTTTTGCATGCTAAAAACTTTTGGTCAGTTTGACGAGTTACTTGCACTTCAGCAATGCTGTGATATGCCCTTCCCAGCTGAATTTGTTATCGAGTTGTTATCCCAGAAATTTAACAGTGTCAACCGATTCAATTTGTTGTGTCTTCATAATATATGCTGGAAGAAAATCTCTTAAAAGTTCTGAATTGCATATAATGGGTCTTTTCAAAGTTTAATGACAGTGAATTAGCTTTAAACCATTTATTAATGTCAGTGAAAATTTGATTACCTGCCATTTGTGAATCTGTACTTGACTTGCTACTTATTGCAATGTTTCTATCATCTGCAAACAAAACAAACTTTGCATGTGGCTATGTAACAGACAAGAGGTCATTAATGTACACAAGAAAAAGCAGTGGACCCAAGATGAAACATTTAGGAACGCCACGTGTAATTAGCCCAATCAGATGAAGATTGACTGCTTACTCCACAGATATTTTGCAGTGACCCACTTTGTTTCTTATTTGTTAGGTAAGACTTGAACCATTTCGGAGTACTGCCGGTGACACCATAATATTCTAATTTGTTTAAGAGATTGCTGTGATTCACACATTCAAAGGCTTTTGACAGATCACAGAAAAAGCCAGTAGCCTCTAATTTGTTATCTAATGGATTAAGGACTTTCTCACTCTACATGTCAATAGCCTTCTGTATATCAGATACCTTAAGGAACTTGGACAATACGTTATTTGCAGTCAGAATCTTAAGTAGAGGCTTTAACACACCCTTTTCCGATACTTTTGAAAAAGCCAGCAAAAATGAAACTGTTCGATAGTTTGACAGTGTCTCTTTATACCCTTTCTTGTAATGAGGCTTAACTTCAGCATATTTTAGCCAGTCTGGAAATGTTCCGCTGATAAGAGATTGTTTACACAAATAACTTAAGATAGATCTCAACTTGCATGAGCACTCCTTGATTAACTTAGTTTATATGTTATCATTCCTCTAGAATACTTTGATTTCAAGGATTTTATGATGGATGCCTCTTCTTTGGGAGATGCGAGTGTCATTTCCATTTTACTGAAATTATTTGTAAAAACTGGTCTCAGATACTCCATTGCACTGTTTACTGAACCTGTTAACCCCAAACTGTCAGTAACAGAAACAAAGTACTTGTTTAAGAGATTTGCAACACTATATGCACTTGTTATCAATGTCTCATTTATTTTTAGAGCTATTTGTTCCTCTTCCTTTTTGGCCCTACCTGTCTCTGTCTTCATTATATCCCATACAGTCTTTATTTTGTTGCCAGATGTAACTATCTTTTTCTCATAATAAAACTGCTTAGAATTCTGCATTACTTGCTTCAATATTTAGCAATATTCTTTGTAATGCATTACAGTGCTAACATCAGAGCTTTTCCCAGATAGTAGATACAGTCTCTTTTGTCCCACATGATATCTTTATTCCTCGTGTAATCCAAGGTTCATTTTGAGACTTCTGTTTGATTTATGCGTAGAGGAAAACAATTTTCAAAAGAGGACATAGCTTTATTAATGAATGCATTTGAGTCAAGTATTGGTAAACATCTATCCAGTTCATGTTTTTGAGCACTCTCCTAAAATTCTCACTTTTTGACTGATTTAGTACCCTCCTGTTCTTAGATTTTACAGATTTTTTTTCATCCTGGCAAGTTTCAGCATAATCAGATTGTCCGTTTACTATTAGTTTTGTGATATGTCTTTTTCCCTAGATTTGTCTATGAAGATACTGTCAATAGCCATCTCAGAGCATTTACGTACCCGAGATGCAAAGTTCACAGTAGGAATTAAATTTAATGACAATGTTTATGATTGCAATACAGTGGAACTTCAATTTTACAGTCTCCGATTTTATGTTTTTCGCAATTCTACACAATAAATTTGTAGCTCCTGTGATAAACCCATAAGATCAATGCTAAAAATTCCCCGATTTTACATTTCTTCCTAGGAAGGTTTACCTTGATTCTAAGTTCTTACTCAACATGGCTCTTGACTTCATGCAACTTTCTTCCTATTGATATTTGATGTGACTGAACAGGTCATAAGTGACATAAGACAGATGGTTCGCATCATAGGTAGAGACAGAGTTAAGGAAATATTTTAGGTCATTGTGGAGAGGGGAGATGCAAGAGAGGAAATGCTGTTGTAATTCACAATCAGTGTTGCTAACACGACTTGGAATATTTAGCTTGACCGTGTAATTATGATATAACTACTGCTAAATTGCAACAGTCAGAGAAAAAAAGTCAATCAACACAAAGTGTTACAGACCAAGCCAATACGTGACGGAGGGGCCCAGTCACCACATATTCTTGTGCCACATATGACTCAATCTCATCTTTTTATGTGTATTTCCGATGTACTGTATTCAGCAACAATATCAGTCTTCACCCTTTTTAATTCAAACACTGAGTCTCGAAGAATATGCTGGTCATAATCAAGGAAACGTCATCCATTGCCGGGTAGTGAACTATTATTGGCTGGCGACCCAGTAGCCAGCACAGCCAGCACACTACACTCACACACACAAAATGAGCTCGCCTACTGGATGCGTGGAGAGGGGGAGTGGCCCTATAGTGATGGTAGTGCTGGCAGGGGTGAAAGCATTTTGTGATGCTGTGAAAATACACTTTTAATACAGATGATGTACTATGACAGATTTCACATGGAAATAGAACAAGGGCTTCGCAATAGCTCATTTTAAAGACTTTCATGTTCAAATCTGACACGATGCAGTTGCAACTACTACGTACACTACTCGTGTATACTTTGCACTGCAGATCATAAAGATTGGCATCAGTGGTAGTGGACATGAAGTAAAGCTGTAGTACTCAAGCTTTCTTTCAAATTCACATTTTATACAGTGTACATAAATTCACCGAGCTGACTTCTAATAAGATTGTAATGTCAGTTGGGGAAGGTAACTCATATTTTCACATCTGTTTTTCTCATCAAGCGTAAAAGAACACTAATGGTGGTGAGCATATGAAGTGCAGCTCTTAAGAAAAGCATAAAACAATAATGGCAATGGTGACAAAGTATGTCATTAAGCAGATGTCTGTGTTTATGCATAAGGTTTAATCACTTAGCTGCTGAGATGTTTTTGGTTTAATTCAACATGTTCATAATTTTTGCTTTTTCCTGGGTGGGCACAAAGGGTGTGTGTTTTGAACGTATAATTTGTGATTGTAGCATGTCGGAAAACAGCTCGATTACCTTGTACCTGCATACCAATTTCAGTTTTTTTGGTGAGTTCTTACTTGCTGTTACACATCTGAAATTTTTTAAGAACTGATAAAATTCATTACCACACATTATTGTATAAACATTGTATTGTACATTTAATATCCTTCACTTGACAGATTTTATACAAAGTATTGGAGAGGAATGCTATTTTTAATCATATATGCCAATTACATATGTTTTTGCTCATGTTTTGGGTGGTTTTAACATTTTCCTCGATCGGGTTCTATTGAATCCTTGATTCTATATTTTCCTCAGTTTTGAGTTTTTTAAATATGGACGACTTGAAAATGTAAAATATGGGTTTCACTGTAATAGTTTACTGACAGATCTTTTCAGTGAATCAGTATTAAAATCACCATCAACCACTGTTTCCTTGTATTTTACTGTGAGAGGGGACAGCATGTTTTTTACTGTGAAATGGAACAGCAGTGTGTCCATATTTTTTATAAAGAGGTTAAAGTTTCCCGACAGTGCCCTATATATACTTATTATTAGAAAGGACTGTCCGCCCCCGGTAGCTGAGTGATCAGCGCGACAGAATGTCAATCCTAAGGGCTGGGGTTCAGTTCCCGGCTGGGTCGCAGATTTTCTCCGCTCAGGGACTGGGTGTTGTGTTGTCTTAATCATCATCATTTCATCTCCATCGACGCGCAAGTAGTCAAAGTGGCATCAAATCGAAAGACTTGCACCTGGCGAGCGGTGTACCCGATGGGAGACCCTAGTCACACGACATTATAAAGGACTTATCATGAAATACTACATTCTGCTGTGTAGTTCTTGAATGAGCCTCGGTTAGACAAAAAGAAGAATATTGGGAATCACAATTGTCTTATTATCTAAATTTAAGGATTAAAGATTCCTTATGGCTTAATGACAAATGATTAATATTCCTTCTAAACAGGCCTCTGTTCCTGTATTGTGCATGTAAATTTTCGATGATAAATATCAGTGTGGCTATGGAGATATCAGTTGGAAATAAACATTATCTGTTGGTGTAACCAAGAAAGTATCAACTTTTATTTGTACTTACTATTTTTTTTTCTTTTTTCTTTTTTTCAAAATAACAATGCAATGAAAAGGATAGTTGCTGCTCACCATGTAACAGAGATGCTGGGTCACAGAAAGGCGCAACAGAAAGAAGGCGCAACAGAAAGACTGTCACAAAATTTAGCTTTTGACCAACAAGGCATTTGTCAAAAATAGATAATGCGTGCGCCCGCATGCAGAGACACACACACACACACACACACACACACACACACACACTTGCGCGCGCAACCACAGTCTGGCAGCTGGAGCCAATAAATATTTTAAAATATATTTTTCAGTTGATGAGTTACTATGTAACATATTCAAATCATCTGAGGACTTGGTAATTAGAAACAACAGGTAATATCATCATTTGTGTGACCTGATGTTGAAATACTTAATAAAAAAGTTACAAGATGATCACCATATGTCCTTCAGACAGTATACTTAATTTGCATAACGGTTTGCCGCAGTTTAATGGTAGTTAATTATTAATACAGTTTCAAACAGCTGCTTTGTTTTGTTTAAGTGTAACTTAACTCATTCCGCCAAAAAGACTTGGACCTAATACCCAGCTGTTGCTGAAATAGAATTTGAGGGTTTGTCCAGAGCTAAGGTTGTACACAAGAGATGGTGTGTGTGTGTGTGTGTGTGTGTGTGTGTGTGTGTGTGTGTGTGTTGGGGGGGGGGGGGGGGGGGTAGACAACAGACCAAAATGATGCCTGCATGTCTCAGTTAGATTTGAAGCAAAGACTTTCATAGATAAATAAGGCAGATTGACATAGTTCTACCTTAAGATTTGGAATAGCTAGAAGGCTCTCCCCCATTATGGGAGTGCAGCAAAATACAAAGTATGTCAAGAAAATAATAAAATTATTTTTTTAAATCACTCTTGTTAGACTCATTGTATTCAGAGCAATGGAATTAAGTGGGTGAGGGGGAATCAATCTCTCTCCTTTCCATCAGTACCTAGTTCAGTCTGCTCCAGGAGCTCAGGGATTGCTGTTTACACGAACCTCCTGGTAGTACATGTGTCAGAGTATGCAGCAAAGTCAACTCTTGGTTGATGGCACTAAACTCAATAAGTTCTGCTGACACCTACTAGATAATTCGGCAAATTTACTGCTATTCTGTTGTGTTGTATTCTCAAGTTTCATGTTGGTGGGAGTCGTTCCTGGAAGGCTGGGAGAGGCGAGTTACGAATTACACTTTTGACAGCCATTGCCCAACGAAAATGATGAAAATGTGTTAGTTGCTCTTTATCGTTTGAACAATGACTGTCGAATGAGTGTGCATATGATAGCAAAGACTCTCGCTACTTCAAAAACTACTGTGGCTAACATACTTAACAACAACTTGGAACATTGGAAAGTGTGGGTCAAGATAGCCCCCAAACTGTTGATAAACAACCAGGTGGAGATTATGAATGAACTTTTGGAATGTGTGGAAAATGAACCTCATTTATTAGGCAGTATCATTACTGATGACATAACACAGCTGTTTGAGTACATTGGAGAGATGAAGCATCAAAGTTCCAAATGCACATCTCCAAGTTCCCACACCTCAAGAAGGCAAGAATAGGCAAACCGAAAGTGAAAGCCATGCTGATTGCCTTTTTCAGTGTCATTTGTGTGGTTGACCAAGAATTTGTATCGCAAGGGAAGACAGTCAATGCTGTCTACTACGTGAATATTAGAGAGATTAATGAGGAGGATTGTCAAGACAAAAGGAGATCATCAATACCTGGCAGTTGCACCATGACAATCTTCCCTGCCGAATCTCTGTATGCTTCTGGGAGTTTCTGACCAAGATAATAGTTTCAATACACTGCCTCAGTTCTCCTAAAGGCCTGATCTGATTTTGGTGATCTTTTTTATTTTTTTTCTACCGAAGATGTAAGATGGTTCTGAAAGGTTCAGGCTTGGGATTATCAAAATAGTCCAAACTGATGTGCCAGAATCTAAATGAGGTTCGTGGTGATGCATGCAGTCAATGGCTGAGTCTATGGGAAGACTTGTAGATGCCAAAGGGAACTATTGTGAAGAATTTCAACATTCTGAATATCTCAAGTGAAAAAATTTTATAGATGTTATTACATTACTCTGGACACACTTTGTAGAGGAAGAAGTGTTTGTAAGTTAAATTTGTTCCAGTGGCTGGATAGAACAGTACAATCATGAGGGTTCTCATTTTCCGTCAGGCAAGCATGATAGATTTTATGTTTGATGGAACATACATAATAAAGTTAGTTGTCCATAATAAAGATAGTTGTCCAAGAATTTGTTTCCAAAACATAGATTTGCAGTGGCTTTGTCATGTTACTCAGGATAGAAAAAGATAAGAGACAGCAGCAGCTGCACTGGTATGTGAGAAGGGCTGAATCACATTTTTGAAATTATGAGATTTCATTTTATTTGTCAGCCACTATATAAAGGTAGATGGAAACTTTCTTTAGGAAGAAGATATTTTTGTTGAAAGAGACTTAGTCCCAAAAGTCAGTCTGCATTGACCAAATTACTTGTTTTTATGATTTTCTGTAGATCCCAACGTGAAGAACTTTCATGGATATCGAAGGAGTCAAGCTATACATTAACATAAAGGTGCAGCTATTAGATACCAATTGAGTGCACTGTAATAATAAGAAACTATCAATACATTTCTATATACTACTACTTTTTGCATGTATTAAATTTAATCATAGTAAAATAGGCAGGAAAGCTGCTTTTTCAGTTGTTATTTACCTGCTTATCATCAATACTGCTTTCTTAATATTCGTGTAACAATTTTGAAGTTTATCAGATAACATTTATTCATATTTGTAATATGCGTCAAATTTTTTCGGAATGTAAGTTAAAACTTATTTTTATCACTCTTTCCATATTGTTAAATGTTAAGTAGAGTAGGGAACTAAAGGATAATAGAGTACATTAAGTGTTGTACAACTGAGTTCTTGCAATAAGTAAAAACAGGAAACAGCAACTTTTAATTGTCGTATTTATTAAAAACTACTGATATCACCTGCTTTGAACCAACATTGTGATCTTCTGATATTTGTTCACATTCATCTTATGTCATTTACATGGTACCAATCAAATGATGCCTGTTGGCAGCTATTATGAAAGTAGGTGTGATATTGCCACACAGAAAGGAGCAATATTAGAAAAAAGTATCATTTTATGTAAATGTTATGTGGAATGTTGGGTGAAATACAAATAATGAAAGGAGTAAAGATAGCGGTTCTCTGTGTAGTTGAGACTTTGAGTGGTTGATGTGAGATAAACAAGAATGAAAATTTTGCAAATCGTTTGGACCTGGTGAGGTGATCTGACCTGTCCACATTGTACAGAAAATGCAGTTTACCTCATTTTTATTTTTAACAACTCTAACAAAGAGCTAAAACAACCTAACTGGTATCTCAAGTAAATAATTTTGTGCTTAGGATGTAGAAAAGCCTGTGTTTTTGTGCAGCACTCCTGGTTCTACTATTGGGATATTAGTATTATACAGTTTCGCTGTAATGAATGGAAGAAACCTAGTTGTTTTTGAAATCTCAATGTCTTATGTTGTATCAAGTGGCTCATGTTTTTTATTCTTTAATGAATATGATAGTAAGATAAATAAGAGTGGCTGGTTGGAGTTTTTATTTTCCGTAAGAATTTCCCTGTATTTCCACACGGCTATGGTCTTATTATGTCACTTTTTGATACAAAAGCTATAACTTGTAACTTTCAGCCCTACTAGTGCTGAATGAAAGTCGTGTCAGCAAAATTATTTTTGTTTTGCAGTAAAGACGCCACAATAGCTGCAGATAAATTTTGTTGTTAAATGTTGTATTAATTTTAATTCTAGGTGTGAAAGTCTTGCTGAAATTATTTGGATGAATAGGCAACAAATAAAAGAAGCCGACAGGTTAAAGCAGAAGTTTGACTTCGATCCACCCGTGGTTTCTGAGAGACTGCTTCATCTGAACACAGTCATCACACAGCTTTTATCATCTTTAGTCACAAGGTAAAATATACTGGTACAGTCATTATCCAACATTGCTTACATACCATGCTGTTGAAGTTGAGACTAAAGACTTTGTTTAATAATTATATGCTTATGTGCCCAATAATTGTTTTCAACTTTAAGAGAAAGAGGAATTACGGCAGTTCTGTAAGTTATGTAATTGTGGAGGTAGGGCATTCTGAACACTGAGGCACTTTGATAATGTAAATGGTTACTTGCAGTTGGAAGCCAAATGAAGCAACCTGTGGATATTTTACAATCTATCGTTCATTACTCTTTGTTTTTAAGTCACTTTAATCACACATTGTTATTTGTGTGTTATTCATGCTTTCACATATTTTTTGTAGTGCTTCAGTTGTTGTTCGCTATATGACTGCATGAAAAAACAATGTTCCATAAGGTTTCCACTGGTTCCTACATCTTCACATTTTGTATTTAATGTACTCTTCTAATTAATCTTTTAATTGGTTTTTTCTTTTGATTGCCTGGCTAACAACTGCACTATCATTCGTGACTTTGCAGTAATAGTGTGTGAGACATTTTGTAGCTAATGGAAGAATGCATAAAATTTGTCTTTGGCCAGCAACAGTGGATAGTGGGAAGGCAGTGTTGTTTGATTTTGCCATGAGAGAAGTTGTGAATGGACTGTCAGTGAGAGACATTGTCTGTCTACGTGTATTGACAGTCTATAGTTTTGGAATGCTATCTGCTTTACTGTTAATGTAATTAGGATGAGTTTCTGCATGAAGATTCCAAAAAAACTTAAACTTTTAATGTGAAATGTGTGTTTGAATCTAGTAGCTTACTGCAGTATGCAGACTTATGTGAACTTTCTTCAGACTTTATTTCATTACAAATATGAAGTAATTGTGAACATGATATTGCAGTGCCTGTGATTTCCAAAGCATGATGTAATGCTTCATGTCTGAAGGAACATATCATTCTTCTGAACTGCACAGGTATGGCAATATCATATTTATCCAACGATACCAGGCAAGCAATTTTCAGTTGAAATATCTCCCCTGTACGGGAGTATACATAATGGATGTATGAGTGCAGGTTGTAGACGCATGGTTGATAGCATATAGAAATTTGGGTCTGGCCGTGAGGCGCACTTGGGTAACCTAATAATAAGACGCGATAAGCAGTAAACATGGATTCAAGTCCCAATCCGGCAGAAATTTTCATTGCCATTATTCCATTATGCAGCTGATGGTGGTCCATATTCGTAATTGTGGATAAATTTCATGTATAATTGTGATGTTTCTTATCTTAATTATCACTTCTGTCCATTTTAACCTTTACTTCTTACATCATTGTCCTTGAATGAACATTGTCATTAGTATAAAGGAAATAGAAGTATTTGTGTCTGAGATGTCTCCAGACACTTCTTCGGTATGAAATCTCATTGGCTGGAATAGAATTGTCTTCAGTGATGAATCCCACTTCAAATTGAGCCCAGATGACCAGCAAAGACATGTCTGGAGATGCCCTGGACAGTGGTGGAATGCCTGATTGGTGCCTGCGATGTGGTCCAACAACCAGGAGTAATGGTCTGTTGTGCCATTTCTTTCCATAGCAGGACCACTTTGGTTACCATCCACAGCACCTTCACAACACACCAGTATGTCGATGATATTGTATGCTCCGCTTTGTTACCTTCCATGGCAAACCATCCCGGGCTTGCATTTCAGCAAGATAATGCCCACTTACATACAACAAGAGATTCTATTTCGTGGCTCCGTGCGTACCCAACCCTATCTTCGCCAGCGAGGCCGCTAGATCTCTCCATAGTTGAGAATATTTGTAGAATTATGGGCAGAGCCCTGCAACCAGCTCAGGATTTTGATAATCTAATGCACCATTTGGACAGAATTTGGCACAATATCCTTCAGAAGGACATCCTACAACTCTGTCAGTCAGTGCTGAGTCAAATAACTGATTGCGTAAGGGCCAGGCATAGACCAGTGTATTATGATTTGGACAATTTGTGAAGCTCTTTCTCTTGAATATATCATCCAATTTTTTCTGAAATAGTAATAATTTGTTTGTCTGTATATGTACATCACATCTACCAGTTTCCACCTCGTTCGGATAATTTATTTGTGGTGAGTCATTTTATTTGTCTTAGTGTACATATGGCATTTGATGATGAACACATTTTCGTCTGTCTGCCACTTGACCTAATCACTGCTTCGTAGGCCAGTCTCTTAAAAATCTCCTCTGCATGTGAGCTTTCTGGAAAAGTGATAGTTATTAGATGCTGTGTTGGAATAGTGCTTGCCACATGGAAATCTACTTCATGTTGTATTGCTTTGCCATAGAACATTGTTGATTAGACATTTCTAGAGTATTTTTATGTGGTGTTAGTCTATGATGTAGGCAGTTATATGGAGGATAAAATTTCAAGAAGTACTGCCCTCAGATTTTTGACATTTTTACATATACAAGTGAAACATTCTAAATTTCATGACTTTTGTTAAAACCCATTTATGTTATTAAAAACCACCAGTTTCATATTATTTGTCACCTTATCATTTATGTCAAATTTCCATTTTCCGATGAATAACGGTATTAAAGAGAATGTAAAGTTGCATTTGCTTTTCACATTTCAATGCTGCCTTCTCTATTAGAAAAAAAAGAGGCTAAATAATCTAGACATGGTGTACCTATAATCTGAAATTTCACTTACTTTACCAATGAAAGAGCCCCTTACATAAAATTGTTACATTACTTTGTTTGTTCAAACTCTGGTGCTTTAATGTTAATTTGAGCAGCTGAATAATAAAGATAATCTCTTTGAACAATGGTAATTCTTAGTTTTGTACTGTATTTTTTCCTCATCTCTTACTTTGTGCATTAACTGTAACAAAACTTCCAAACTGCATCTATCATTAAGTCACCTGTCACTTCATTGTTTTCTACCTGCAAATTACTTATCTACATAATTTTCTCATTTAATTATTTTCTCCCCCCCCCCCCCCCCCCCTCCCCGTATGCTGCGAAGTTTGCGTGATTAGTGTCATAACTGCAATCTGCACATAAATGTTACCTTTTTACCTGGAATGTTCCTTTTTTACTTGAAATCACTGCATACAATTAATGAGATGTTACAGTAACACCCTTAAATCTGATTGCACTATTAGCTTTTGGTGATACACAGTTTATATCTGAATGGAGAAAAAAGTTGGTGGAAAAACTAATTCAGGACTAACTGGAGAAAGTGCTGAAGAAGAGACAGCGAGACACTACATTTGTGCATTATTACTGAATTGTCAGCAAACAAGGAGATTCTGTTGTGGAGGTCTTGATTACTGATGCTGATGGCAGAAAGCGTGCTTGTAATTCACATGGTGGTGTAGCATGTTTGCTGTCTATATCCTTTAAGGATTAAGGTTGTTGATAAAGCCAACAAAGGAACCTAACCAGAAGGTGCACACTGTCTGTTATGCATTGTGGATTAATTTGTATGTGGGGCTGATGTAGTTTGTGTTGGAAAGGTGCTTTGGACAAGTTTGTTTTCAACCAACCATTTGGAAATGTATTGAGAAGACCCCCAGTTAGACCATACACAGAGTACTTATTTCATTGTATTTCCGTATGAGAACACAAATTAAATAACAAATTAGAAAGTACTGGGATTGTCCTTGTATGCAGGAGCGCTTAATAAATGTGTATATGATGTCGAAGGCAGATTCATATTGTTAGATTCAAAATGTGTTACAGTGGGAGAAGTGTGAGCATTGAATAAAGACTGTGTTTGTAACTCCTAAAAATGTAGAGGTACGCATACCAAATGAGTAAGGAGATGTCATTGTAATATTTAGCTTCTCTGATTGGCACAATTATTAATGTCTACATTATAATATAATTGACAGACATATAGTTCTTATTTACCTTCTTTTCAAAAAGATATTTTATTTTTCAGCACATTCATAATAGAGAAACAACCACCACAAGTTATGAAGACAAACACACGTTTTACTTCTACAGTAAGGCTCCTCGTTGGAGGGAAGCTGAATGTCCATATGACCCCACCTCAGGTATGACTGGCACCGCATATGCATCAATGTGTTTGTTTGTTGCTTTGTAACAGTGGATCGTTTCTTGCACCTTTGCTTATTATATTTCTACAAACAGACCAAAAAATCTCATTTGTGGTGGCTGTAACACTGTCAGTTGGCTTTTAAGCAGTTTCAGTAATTCATACCTAATTCTTAAGAATAGTTTTCAGAATAGTCTTTCTGTTTCACATCAAAATATTTTATCAATAGCCTTAGTTGAAGTTCTGTGTAAAGATTCTCAATGCCGTATTGCATTGTAATTTATATAGTAGCTCACAAGGAGAGATCCTCAGCAGTGCGATCGACTTTTTGCAACTATCTATACGGTGACACAGGTCAAGATCCCAGGTATCAATCACTGCAGCCATTCACCCTTGTGAGCCCTCATTTGCGAATAACTGAGGAAAAAAATGTGTAGAAACTTCGTGTGACACTCAGTAGTGTTGCGTGGAAAAGGTTTAATTTTTTATTCTGATAGCTTGGTGTAATGAATAGGATACTTTGCATGCAGGAGGTTCTGGGGTCGAAACTCGTCAGGTGCACATTTTTTTTAATTTTTAAATCTTTATCAAAACTACTCCATCATTTTTATTCAAATAATTGATTTAAATGCAATTTTTTAATTCCATTCCTTTGTCACACAATTTTAATCATAATATCAACTTAACTTGCTCTCATTTTTCTTTGTATCATTCTTTCTGGACATGAAATTTTTGTCCATGTGTTTTTAATTGATTTTATGTGGTCTTTAAATATGTCTGCTTATGTCTGTATATGTGTGGATGGATATGTGTGTGTGTGCGAGTGTATACCCGTCCTTTTTTCCCCCTAAGGTAAGTCTTTCCTGATGAGGCAACAGTTTGTTGCGAAAGCTTGAATTTTGTGTGTATGTTTGTGTCTGTTTGTGTTTCTATCGACCTGCCAGCGCTTTCGTATGGTAAGTCACATCATCTTTGTTTTTAAATATATTTTTCCCGCGTGGAATGTTTCCCTCTATTATATTGATATCATTTTTTGTATTAATTTTGATTTAACTTCTTTTGTTTTGTCGCTTTGTTTTTTTAGTCCATATTTAGTGTTTATTATATCTATTTCTCATTTTGCTTGAATTTTGTGTTACTTATAAACCTGTCTTTTGTTTAACTTTTCACCTGTGGTTTTTTGTCCATAATTCAGTAGATATTTAGGTCATATTTTACATCATTGGGTAACAAAAATACATTTCTCACCACAAATACAAATAGATTATTTCATTTTTGTTTTTTAACTATAAGATCTGAATTTTCAAATACATAAATACGAGGTGCGGCTAGAAAAAAACCGGACTGATGCTGGAAAAAACATTTATTTACAATTATTTACAATTTCATGTTATCTCCTTCAATGTACTCTCCTCCTCAGTCTCTACACCGCTCCATACGAATTTTCCACTGTTCATAGCAATGCTGCAGATCATTTTCGGTAAGTCCGTACATTTCTTCCGTCGCTTTTTCTTTTACTGCTTCAACAGTCTCAAATCTAGTTCCTTTCAAAGCTGACTTGACTTTAGGGAAAAGAAAAAAGTCACAGGGGCCCAAATCAGGTGAGTAGGGCGGATGATCTAAGATGGGGATGTTGTGTTTTGCCAAAAACGTCTTCACTGACAACACACTGTGAGCTGGGGCATCGTCTTGGTGAAGGATCCATGACTTTTTTCTCCACAAATCGTTCCGTTTTCTCCGTACTCGCTCACGTAGGGTAGCCAGGACGCTAATGTAGTAATGCTGATTCACTGTTTGTCCCTCTGGTACCCAATCAATGTGCACAATCCCTTTGATGTCAAAAAAAAAACAATCATCATTGCCTTGAATTTCGATTTTGACATTCGTGGTTTTTTTTTGTCATGGAGAACCAGGAGTTTTCCAATGCATCGATTGGCGTTTAGTTTCGGGATCGTAAGTAAAAAATCACGATTCATCGCAAGTAATAACATTTTGTAAGAAGGTGGGATCACTTTCAATGTTTTCCAGGATGTCAGAACAAATCATTCTTCGGCGTTCCTTCTGTTCAATTGTGAGACACTTTGGAACCATTTTTGAACACACTTTGTTCATGTTGAAACTTTCATGAAGAATCTGCCTAACACTTTCCTTGTCAACTCCTGTTAGCTCAGACACTGCTCTGATCGTTAAACGGCGATCTTGTCGAACAAGTTTCCCGATTTTTTCAATGTTTGCATCAGTTTTTGCTGACAATGGTCTGCCAGTGCGAGTGTCATCACTGGCGTCTTCGCGGCCATCTTTAAATCGTTTAAACCACTCAAACACTTGTGTTCGCGATAAACAATCATCGCCGCACACTTGTTGTAACATTAAAAACGTTTCACTTGCAGATTTTCCTAGTTTGAAACAAAATTTGATGTTAACACGCTGTTCTTTCTGTGCACTCAACATTTTCTGACGCACAGACAAAACGTCAACTACTTAAAACAGACGCCACGGGCAGACTGAGTGCAGGAGGCAGATGAAACTCGAGCAGTAGGCGCAGCGAGAGTCATGTGACAGGCCACGCGACTTTCAGCCTTATTGCATTCGTTTTATTGTTTCACCAGTACTAGTCCGGTTTTTTTCTAGTCACACCTCGTATTATAATAGGTAAATATAATTAAATTCATATTCAAAAAAATTCTGTTTGGAAAAAAAGATAGATAGAAAAAATTACACAAATGAAAAAGCTCAAATGGTGATTGAACTGATGTGACAAAGGAATAGAAATAAAAATTATATTTAAACCAATTAATTGAATAAAAATAATAATTGAAGTAATTTTGATAAAGATTAAAAAAAAGTGTGCCTGATGACATTTGAAGCCACAATCTGCAAGCGAAGCTGTTATCCTATCCATTATACCACACAACTGGAATATATAATGCAAATTTTTTAATGCTATTGAGTATTACACAAAATTCTGAAATATTTTTCATGAGCTACTCGCAAATGAAGTCTCACCAGCGTGAATGGCTGCAATGTGTGACACCTGGGATCTTCATTTACATAACCATATAGATAGTTTCAAAAAGTTGTTTTGCGCCGCTGGGGACCTCTTCTTGACAGTAACATTTGTGTTCTAATTATACATATATAAATATGATACTACACTTTATCACTTTATGTAATAGATATCCTGTCAGTTAGCTGTTACATTTCCTCTTTGGAACTTTCTCAGTAATTTAAATTTTTATTCCGTACGCAGAAGACAGATTTGGTACAGCACTTGATGCTAGTATATTTGTGCTCGTCTCTGCATCTCTGCACAACTACTCCAAGACTCATGCACTTGACCTGCTTACTGTAGTCAAGCCTTGGTCTCCTCCTAGAATCCCTCCCTCCTTCCCTCAAGCCCCCCCCTCCCCAGTTTTCTCCATTACTAAATTAACTATTCCATGATGCCACAGGGAATGTCCATCAACCTAACCCTACTTTTAGTCAAGTTGTGTCGTAAATATATTTTCTCCCCATTCAATTCTGTACCTCTCCATCGTTTACCTAATCTATCCATTTAATCATCAGCAATCTTATGTATTGGTTCATTTCAAAAGCTACTATTGTCTTATTGAATTTACTGTTTATCATTCACATTTAACTTCCATAAAAGGCTGCACTCCTGACAAATACTTTCTGAAAAGACTTGCTGACATTTAAATATATGTTATAGCTTAACATATTTCTCTCTTTCAGAAAAGATTTTTCTCATGATTGCTAGTCTGCATTTGATATCTTCTTTACTTTTGCCACCATATCTTATCTTACTCTGAATAATGAAGCTCTTCTGTAACTTTCAGTGACATATTTCCAAATTAATTCTCTGAGCATCACCTAACTTACTTGGACTACTACTTTGTTTTATTGTTGCTGATGCTAATCTTATGACAGTTTTTCAAGACACTATTCATTCCGTTGTTGGACTGATCTTCCAAGTCCATGGCCGTCTATGACAGATTTACAATGTTACCAGCAAACCTCAAAGTTTTTCTTTCTTCTCCCTGAACTTTAATTTCCTTTCCAAGTGTCTCTTTCATTTGCTTTACTGTTTACTCAGTGTACAGGTTGAATAAAGTAGTCTACAACACGTATTTAACTACTGCCTCCCTTTTATCTCCTTCAATGGACTAACATTTGGGAGGATGTGTTTCAGATCCCCGTCTACTCGTCCAGATTTAGTTTTTCCATGATTTACTTAAATTCTACAGGCAAATGCCAAAATGGTTCCTTTGAACAGATTAAAGCCAATTTTCTTCTTCATCCATTTGTGATTCGAGCTTCTATGCCATCACTAATGATCATGCTGTCAATAGGATGTTAAACTCTAATCTTTCTTCTTCTATGTTCGTAATCTCTTATGACTGCAGTCTAGTTTCTGTACAAACTGTAGCTTTTTGCTCCCCTTATTTTATTCTTTATACCTTTAGAATTTCAAAGACAACTTATTCTAAATCTACAAATACAATGCTTGACATTGAAATCACACCTGCATTATGTATAGAAGGAAAGATTACACAACAAGTTTTGTATTTAGAAATCACATACGAACATGCATCGTTTGTGGGAAGACGACGTTAGGCCCAGTGTAAAGCTCGTCTCATGAGGAGTAAGATTCATTGTGACCTTAATGGCCTGTGTGGTGGCTTCCTGGCAGGCTCCATTGTCTGCTAGCTGGCTTTCGTGCAAGGAGCTTTACATGTTTTCCTTGATGGTTCTAGTGCTATTTTCCTTGTATGATACCCTGAAGGCTACCTATGGCAGC
Organism: Schistocerca americana; assembly: GCF_021461395.2. NCBI lineage: Eukaryota > Metazoa > Arthropoda > Insecta > Orthoptera > Acrididae > Schistocerca > Schistocerca americana. The sequence continues at coordinate 650,928,173 of NC_060122.1, forward strand.
CCGTAAGAAATTCTAAAAGTTTGCAGTGAAAAACAGGGGTCACTATGAATTTGAACGTAGATCATATGTGAAGTAATGTAATTTTTAAAGCGCATTGATAACTGGCGAAACAAGAATTTCTGTGTTTTACAACAATATAGGTGAAGAAAATACATTTTCATTTTCATACCAAGAATAGACTTTTTCATAAACTTTTTACCTGCTATGTCCTCTATTGCAAGTTTAATAATACTCTGTTTTAGAATTCTGTAGTGATTAGAATGTTAGTAAAATGAATTTTTGTAAACTCTGCTGTGATTGGCAAAAGAAGCAAATGTTAAAATGGCAACAAGAGAGATTATGTATTACTCAAAACTCGTCACTGATGACATTTTTCTGAAGGACAAAAAAAGGAATAAAAAGTCCGTGGAAAATAAGTTGCTATGTCTATTGAAATTTCGACAGAATCCAATTCCACAGTGTATTTTTAACCCTTTTAGTGCCAAATACGATCTGATCGTGATCCAGATTTTCGGCGAAAAATGCCAGTAACGATCTGATCGTGATGCCTTTCTCATTCATTTTTTCCGCGCTTGAAGGCAAAGTTGTTAGTATTTCCTAGCGAATGAGAAAGGCATCACGATCAGATCGTTACTGGCATTTTTCGCCGAAAATCTGGATCACGATCAGATCGTATTTGGCACTAAAAGGGTTAATAATGGAATGAAATTGGCCAAAAGTCCACCCCTCCTAAGTGATATGAGAAATTGCAAAATTCTGTCACCTAGCCATCAAGTGGGAATGTATTATCAGTATATTTGATGAACTAAAATATATTTTAGGTGATAAAGTACAATCCTCTTCTCTGCATATAAACTGAAGGATGGTATACTAACTATGTGCTGTGATTTGTTTTCATATTTGTCATATACAGTGAGACCCTGCTTGTACACTTTTCAAGGGACTTCAGAAAAATGGTGTAAAATGTGGGTAAATGTGATATGTGGGGAAATAACATTTTCAGTTGTAAAACTTATGTATAGGATACCCTCTTGCATTTTCGCACTTTATGTATGATATATGTACATAACATGCATCAAAAGACTTGTCAGGGACTTGTGTATTATCTAACAAAGATTTATTATCTAATAAAACCATTGATGTAACTGGAACTGATAACTGTATGAGAAGTAAGAACATTTGCCTCAATTTCATACATCATCATCGATGGTTTTGAATGCCTGCAGCTGTCACTCATTATATTTATGCAATACTGCACTAATTAAATATTTTTTCATGCTTAGCACAACGCTTTTCGAGAATTTTTTCTTGTTGTCAAGTGCATATATGTGCATAAGCTTTTTGTGTGGTGTTTAAATATGTGTTATTCTGCGTCTCTTGCACTGTAGTTGTCCTTTTGAGGTTATCAGGTGTTGTGCCTCCTCAGTTATGTATAAAACCACACACATAACCAATCACTCACATTGTTTGTGTAACAACACAAAAAATACAGGGTTATTACAAATGATTGAAGCGGTTTCACAGCTCTACAATAACTTTATTATTTGAGATATTTTCACAATGCTTTGCACACACATACAAAAACTCAAAAAGTTTTTTTAGGCATTCAAAAATGTTCGATATGTGCCCCTTTAGTGATTCGGTAGACATCAAGCCAATAATCAAGTTCCTCCCACACTCGGCGCAGCATGTCCCTATCAATGAGTTCGAAAGGATCGTTGATGCGAGCTCGCAGTTCTGGCACGTTTCTTGGTAGAGGAGGTTTAAACACTGAATCTTTCACATAACCCCGCAGAAAGAAATAGCGTGGGGTTAAGTCGGGAGAGCGTGGAGGCCATGACATGAATTGCTGATCATGATCTCCACCACGACCGATCCATCAGTTTTCCAATCTCCTATTTAAGAAATGCCGAACATCATGATGGAAGTGCGGTGGAGCACCATCCTGTTGAAAGATGAAGTCGGCGCTGTCGGTCTCCATGAGCCAATTTTCCAGCAAGTCCACATACACATGTCCTGGTTTTTTTTTTTTTTTTTTTTTTTTTTTTTTTTTTTTTTTTTTTTTTTTTGCAGTAGAAAAAGGGGCTGTAAACTTTAAACCGTGAGATTGCACAAAACACGTTAACTTTTGGTGAATTGCGAATTTGCTGCACGAATGCGTGAGGATTCTCTACCGCCCAGATTCACACATTGTGTCTGTTCATTTCACCATTAAGAAAAAAATGTTGCTTCATCACTGAAAACAAGTTTCGCACTGAACGCATCCTCTTCCATGAGCTGTTGCAACCGCGTCGAAAATTCAAAGCATTTGACTTTGTCATCGGGTCTCAGGGCTTGTAGCAATTGTAAACGGTAAGGCTTCTGCTTTAGCCTTTTCCATAAGATTTTCCAATTCGTCGGCTGTGGCACGTTTAGCTCCCTGCTTGCTTTATTTGTCGACTTCCGCGGGCTACGCGTGAAACTTGCCCGCTCACTGCAGGCCGACCCGTTGATTTCCCCTTACAGAGGCTTCCAGAAGCTTTAAACTGCGCATACCACCGCCGAATGGAGTTAGCAGTTGGTGGATCTTTGTTGAACTTCGTCCTGAAGTGTCGTTGCACTGTTATGACTGACTGATGTGAGTGCATTTCAAGCACGACATACGCTTTCTCGGCTCCTGTCGCCATTTTGTCTCACTGCGCTCTCGAGCGCTCTGGTGGCAGAAACTTGAAGTGCGGCTTCAGCTGAACAAAACTTGATGAATTTTTCTACGTATCTGTAGTGTGTCGTGACCATATGCCAACGAATGGAGCTACAGTGAATTTATGAAATCGCTTCAGTCATTTGTAATAGCCCTGTACATACATAAATAATGCACTTTACATAGAGAATAAATTCTCAAAATATGTTTTTCTCAGCATGAAAAAAATATGTAACCGGTGCTGTGTTTAAACTAAAAACATTTGAACAACGCAAAGTGAATGATGGTGTCAACTAGCACTACAAGTGGCCAAATGCCAAAACACGCTAAATTGATTCTTTATCTAAAAACAAAGATGATGTGACTTACCAAATGAAAGTGCTGGCAGGTCGACAGACACACAAACAAACACAAACATACACACAAAATTCTAGCTTTCGCAACCAACGGTTGCTTCGTCAGGAAAGAGGGAAGGAGAGGGAAAGATGAAAGGATGTGGGTTTTAAGGGAGAGGGTAAGGAGTCATTCCAATCCCGGGAGCGGAAAGACTTACCTTGGGAGAAAAAAGGACGGGTATACACTCGCGCGCGCGCGCGCGCGCGCGCGCGCGCGCACACACACACACACACACACACATCCATCCGCACATACACAGACACGAGCAGACATAATCATATCATTAAATTGATTCTTTGTCGAAGATGTCATGTGGTCACAACAATCATGAAACTGTTTGCGCATTAGGGACTGTCTGGAAATGGTTGTGATTGGCCATAATATCTTTATTTGAATGAACCTAGTTACTCCTATCAGCCATCACGCCAAGTAGAGCTTGGCAGCGGCAGGAGATACGGCAAGAATTGTTCCAACTTTTACACATTTACCGGTTCAAACCCGCCGAGTAGTGTGCCCTGGTGTCAAGAAACTTAAACACGTAATATTTGTAAACACTAATGGACGGCCAACATCATGCCAGCATCATTTTTTCTCCACAAACACTTTTTGATAATGCATAAACCGTGGAAAAATTATAAACATGTTATCACAAAGTCGGGTGCAAATTATCATTGTGGACGTAGAAAATTTGACAGGAATGATACAAAATGTCATAGATGGTAGGAAAATGTTAATTCTGGGAACGTAAAAGCAGGGTTATATGTAATTGAGATAAAGAAATTAGATCCTTTAGCCATTTTCAGTAAAAACGTTTATAAGTTGCTGGCAGTTAAAATTGTAACACCAGGAAGGACAGCAAAAACAAAATTTTACTTATTGTGTATACACAGTATAGTAGGAAGGAGGCCTGATTACAATGGTAGGTGATTTGGGCATGTATAGGGCATGAAATTTAGTGCACAGATCTGCTTGTGCTGGCAGCAACAGTGTTTCTAAACCAGCTGGGCATCAGGCTGAACTAAACTTAAATGATATAATGTAATCAAACGGTCCCTTCCCTACGGCCTAGGTCTTCGTGGCAAACAAATCTGCTCCAGTCCGGAATCCCTGAACCATTACACCAACAACCTGATAACAGCTTTCGCATCCCGTAACTACCCTCCTGACCTGGTACAGAAGCAAATAACCAGAGCCACTTCCTCATCCCCTCAAACCCAGAACCTCCCACAGAAGAACCACAAAAGTGCCCCACTTGTGACAGGATACTTTCCGGGACTGGATCAGACTCTGAATGTGGCTCTCCAGCAGGGATACGACTTCCTCAAATCCTGCCCTGAAATGAGATCCATCCTTCATGAAATCCTCCCCACTCCACCAAGAGTGTCTTTCCGCCGTCCACCTAACCTTCGTAACCTCTTAGTTCATCCCTATGAAATCCCTAAACCACCTTCCCTACCCTCTGGCTCCTACCCTTGTAACCGCCCCCGGTGTAAAACCTGTCCCATGCAACCTCCCACCACCACCTACTCCAGTCCTGTAACCCGGAAGGTGTATACGATCAAAGGCAGAGCCACGTGTGAAAGCACCCATGTGATTTACCAACTGACCTGCCTACACTGTGACGCATTCTATGTGGGAATGACCAGCAACAAACTGTCCATTCGCATGAATGGACACAGGCAGACAGTGTTTGTTGGTAATGAGGATCACCCTGTGGCTAAACAGGCCTTGATGCACGGCCAGCACATCTTGGCACAGTGTTACACCGTCCGGGTTATCTGGATACTTCCTACTAACACCAACCTGTCAGAACTCCGGAGATGGGAACTTGCCCTTCAGTATATCCTCTCTTCTCGTTATCCGCCAGGCCTCAACCTCCGCTAATTTCAAGTTGCCGCCACTCATACCTCACCTGTCATTCAACAACATCTTTTCCTCTGCACTTCCGCCTCGACTGACATCTCTGCCCAAACTCTTTGCCTTTGAATATGTCTGCTTGTGTCTGTATATGTGTGGATGGATACGTGTGTGTGTGCGAGTGTATACCCGTCCTTCTTTCCCCCCTAAGGTAAGTCTTTCCACTCCCGGGATTAGAATGACTCCTTACCCTCTCCCTTAAAACCTACATCCTTTCGTCTTTCTCTCTCCTTCCCTCTTTCCTGACGAAGCAACCTTTGGTTGCGAAAGCTTGAATTTTGTGTGTGTGTTTGTGTTTGTTTGTGTGTCTATCGACCTGCCAGCGCTTTCTTTTGGTAAGTCACATCATCTTTGTTTTTAGATATATAATGTAATTGTATAGATAAAAAAATCTACTCACCAAGTGGTGGCAGAACACAGGCATAAAATGAGGTTATAATTAGGCAGACTTTCAGAGCCACAGGCAGAAAGGTTGAAGGGGAAGGAAGAGGGGCAAAGGAAAACATCTGGAGAGGTCTAGGAAAAGGGTTAAGTTCGAAAAAGCCACCCAGAACCGCAGATCAGGGGAGACTTACCGGATGGGATGAGTAGGAAAGATAAATTGTAGGGCACTGCACCAGACAAGATTTGAAAACCTGTGAGCTTAAAAGTGAAAGACAGGGTAATATGAAAGGTAGAGATTACTGCTAAAACATCATGTATGAGTTAATAAGAGTAAGAAGTGAAGTGCATTGTACGTAACTGAGGTGTGACAGAGATGGCAAAAAGTTGATAGGTAAGAAAATGAAAGACCTAGAAAACTAAAACGGAGTGAAGAAAGGATAATTTACTGTGAAGAAATGCTGAGACGGAAGAAGCTAAAGTAAATTATGGCCAGGTGGGGGGGCAAGAATCAAGGAAATGTTGTTGTGCTAGTTCACACCTGCGGAGTTCTGAGAAACTGGTGTCTGGGGACAGAATCCAGATGTTGAATCTGGTGAAACAGGCACTGAGGTCATGACTGTCATCTTGCAGAGTGTGCTCTTTCCTTCTGATCCCATCCGGTAAGTCCTCCCTGACCTATGGTTCTGAACTCTAGCTCTTTTCCTAGACTTTTCCAGACCTTTTCCTTCACCCACTTTCTTTCCCTTCAAACCTTCTACCTGAAGAATCATTATCTTCTATGAGTGTATTCTGCCGCTGATTGGTGAGTAGATTTTTTTGTCAGAGTTCATCAATCGTAGTGGGTGGTGAGTGATGGCAAGCCACTCTTGGTAACCCCTTGACCAGTTGTTTCCAGCGTTTGAGACTTCTGGAGAAAGTGATTGGTAGGCAACAATCGAACACCCTCTGTATGGAGGTAGGTCAAGACAGCTTGATAACAAAGGACAGACTATGTGAACTGGAGATGATTGTATTGTGTGTATGGTGGCACCCCATACCACCCAGCTAAGCACCAGTCCCATATGAAGATGACAAATGCAGTCTGGCAATGTTTGTTCTCCTCGGACCCTGCATTACAGATACACCCATCTTGATGTCGTATATAGAACAGAGATTTACTTGGGAATGTGTCGCAGTACTGCTTCTGTGTCCACTGTTGTTGTTGGACATTCCACTGCCTGTGCAACTGTCTGCTTCCACAACAATGACCACAGAAAGACTGTGGTGTACAGCTGTCTCACTGTTCAAGTGGATACTTATCTTACTGCAGATGAGCCCGTTTCTGGACTAAATCCTGCATGGTATTGACTATGGCCTTCCAAACTCCAACAATTCCACATTTGCATGACAGCCATGGAATCCTGACCAATACAAGCAGCAATATCGCACAACAATAAACTGCAGTCTTGATACCCCACGATGCTGCTGCAGTCAAACTCCAATGGCTGCCGGCAGATGTTTCTTCTTTTAAGCCCATCTCATATGGAGTTAGATTTGCAGAGTTTGGTAGGTGGTGCGCTTGACTTCTGACTTATAGGGAGGGGAGATGGCTAGCTCACATGACCAATTTCTCCTGTGGTGTAAGATTTAGCATGGAAGCCGCAGGTTCGCTTGACAGTCTGAATGAATGGTAATGTGCTCAAGCTGGCTGATCTGCAATCTTTCTCAAATGAATTTAAAGAAACTTTTCATTAAAAAAATCAGTTCATGTGCGTCTGGTAGCTTAATTTTTCAGCTTCATGATGAACTCTGCTTATCATTTTGTTAATTCTGAAATATGGTATGGTATGATACGAAACTAATCTTCTTAGAGGTTGTCCTCTACCAGTTTTTGCATTCTGATGTAAATAATTCCTATCAATATTTTGCAACCATGACTTATTAAACTGATGATTTGGTAATATTCAAAACTTTCAGCACGTGCCTTCTGGAGATCGGATGTATTACTTTCTTCTTGAACTTTGAGGATATTTCACCTGTCTCATATATCTCGTGTACCTTTTGTAATAAGTTTTTAATGGTTGGTTCTTCCAAAATTGTTAATAATTGTGAGGGAAAGTCAACCATATCTGCCGCCTTGTCTTGCTTAGGTCCTCCACGGCTGCATTACATTCTTATTGCAGTATCACATCCTTCCCCTCTCTTATGCATGAACTTTCTTTTCCATAATGTTGTCTTCAGCTGCTTCCCTTGTGTAGCCATTTGGTACATTCATTCCCTATTTTATACTTCCCTCCTTTGCTTGACACTGGCTTGCCACTTTAACTGTTAGTGGTCATACAGCTGCTTCTCTTTTCTCCAAAGTTTTCCTTTGTTTTTGTTTACTGGTACGCAATATGCATATTTCCTGTATTAGTGTGTGCTTGTATAGTCTAGTATTTCTACTCTAGCCTTTCTTGCTTTGCCAGTTTGCACCGTCTGTAAATTTATTTTTAGATATTTTCTGGAATATTGTTCTAGGAAAACATTGATTTCAGGTACATCAATAAAATTTGCTAAAAAAGGTCTTGATCGCAAGACTATTTGTAGCAAATTTTACTTTTTTTTTAGGCACCTGTGTTCCCTTTTGCCTACTTCATTTAGTACGTTTTTATGTTTCCACCTTTCATCAGTCAAATTTAAAATCTCACGTAAATATCCAAGAATATGTAATAGGCATTCTACCTTTGCTCAACTGTTCCTCTGCCACCTTCATTATTTCTTCCCTCAAAGATGCCCACTCATCTTTTCTTGTATTTGTTTTGCGTATTTCAGTTAGTCATTCCCCAATGTTCTGTTTTAAATTCTCAGTAAGCTCTTATTGTTGGAACTTGTCCAGGTCCCATATTTATCCTCTGGTATCTCCCATTCGCTTCCAAGTATATAATCTTTTGTTATAGTTTGAAACCAAATGTTTGCAGTGATTAAATTATACTTTGTGCAAAATTGTGTGAGGTGGCTTCTCATTTCATTTGTTTCTGCTGTCCATATTGTTCTGCAATTTATCCTTCTCTTCTTTTTCCTGCAGCTGGCTTGCTTCATGTACTGAATAATTTCTTTTATGTTGTCAAACATTTTTTTACAATCTCTTCATCATCTGCAGTTATTAGGCATATATATTTGTACTATTAGGGTGAGTTGTTGGGTTACTATAGTTAAGCTATCCGTATTTGTGTGTTGATCATGGCCAAAAATTCTGTTTGTCCCGCCGTTACATTTCACAAGTTTCACCTACTTCAGCTTGCTCATTCCCTCTTCATGTTCTCTAATGTATCTGCATGACCAAAAGATTCTACACTCAGACCCATAGAATTTCATTTTCTGATGACGTCCTTCTGAATAGCCCCTGGCTGGAGATACACATAATTGGGAGGGGAAAAGGAGGGGGGGGGGATTATTTTCCCCTATAGGAGGTCAACATTAGACTGTACAGTAGAGTTACATGTACTTGGTACATTTAATGGCTGTAGTTTCCCCTTGCTTTCAGTTGAGTTCCAATACCAGTACAGTCATGGTAACCCCGTGTCTCTGATGTTATGAGGAGATACCAGCCAATCTTCCAGACTGTTGTCCCCTGTAATTACTGAAAATTCTGTTGCCCTTCTTCAGGAGCCATATGTCAGTCTTGCTGTATACAGGCACCCTTCTAATGCAATTACTCCTATGGTATGACTATCTTTGTCTTTAAGACACACCAGCCTCCCCACTTTTTCAGGGATAGTGGCGAGTGAGTGGTTGTTTTGTGTTTGTGACATAAAACCATGCAGTCACCCATTTCGTTCCCTGTTTGTCTTTAATATCAGATGGATTTGAGATATCAGTCTGCCTATTGCTGCTTGGTTGTAGAAAGCAATATTTCTTACATTGTGGTAAATATCCCTTGCTCAGTCAATAGATATACCTTGCTGTTCATGGGAAATACTGCGCATCATTACAACAAATCAAATCAATTTTGATACAAGTTTTCAAGTTAGGTTCATAAAGAAAAAAAGAATAGCTGGATATACTCAAATATTTTTTGGGAGATTTGTAAGCAAAAATGAAGTCATCTGCGAGTTGACAATCTTCTCCTTAAGGGGATCCGGAATCGGATTTTGGGGAAAAAAAAAAAAAAAAAAAAAAAAAAAAAAAAAAAAAAAAAAAAAATTTCGTTTTATTGACATATTATATTCCGCCAAGTTCCCTCTTTAAAATGACGTATCATACATAGCTCTACTAAAATTAACAATTTTATTTTTATGGATTTGTGAGATCGGGTATTGTGCATTAATTATACATGTCTCTCATGGTTGACCACATAAACTTTTTGGCAGTACATTTATATGACTTCAATTCAAATATCCCACTTTCCAGCGACTCTTTAGAAACTATTTGTCCGAAAATGTTTCCCCTCTGGTTTCCTCAAATTACTCTTTGACTTTGTGACGGGATTGTTTGTAAACAGTGTGCTATGTGAAAGTTGTTGTTGTCGAGTTATTTTGTATTTAATGCTTCATTTTTCATAGTGAAAATGCTTAGAGGTAGAGCAAAAGTGTTTAAAAAGTGTGTGAACTGGCAAAAGAAAAGAAATGATGATTCATTAGCAAAGCAAAGCAGTTCATCATCATCACTGTTGGAAAATGAGAGTCCACTTACTACTGATCTGCCAAATGAACTTACTCCAAATGAAAACAGTGCTTCTCACAAAAAACCAAGAGATTTGGGAGAGAAATATAATTTACTTGATAAAGGGAAAGAAGTTTTTGAACTCATTGATACGAATATATTGTGCAAAGCTCTTGAAAACAGTGTGTGCTGCAAAAAAATGTCAAGGAAACGTTTCTCTGAAAGTAGAATCCCATGTTGGCCTGGCTGCCCAGTTTAACTTAATATGCAATGTTTGTAAGTACAGCTGTAAGTTTCCAAGTTCTGCTTCAGTAACTGTAAATAATGGATACAAGAAAACTGAACTTTATAGTGTAAATATTAGGTTAGTTTATGGATTTCGAGCAATTGGTAAGGGCAAAGCAGCTGGTGATATGCTATGTGGTGTTCTAAATCTTCAAAGTGTACCTTCAAAGTTTGATGGTTACAACTATGTACTAGGAGCTGCAGTTGAAGATGTAGCACAGAAGTCAATGCAATGAGCTGTGGAAGAAGTAGTGAAATAAAATGATGGCAATCGTGACCTCTCATAGCTTTTGATGGCACATGGCAAAAAAGGGGCCACACCTCCAAAAATGGTGTAACAGCAACTAGTGTTGACACTGGCAAAGTTATTGATGTTGCAATAATGTCTAAATACTGTAGATGCATAGACAGGCTGAAAATTGAACATAGTGATTACTCTGTTGCTGATTATTATGGTAGTAGTGGTGGCATGGAGGTTGCTGGGGTGAAAAAAATTTTTCGCCACTCTTCAGAGTGGTATAATGTTAGCTATGTCAAGTATCTGGGAGATGGTGACTCTAAAACATTCAAAGAAGTTTTGGAAAGCAAAGCATATGGGAACAGTGTAAATATAAGCAAACTTGGAAGTATAGGACTTGTGCAGAAGAGAATGGGAACCAGGCTGAGAAGGTTAAAATAAGTTCAGTTATGAAAGGGGAAAAAACTAGATGATGGGAAAGCCTTTCATGGCAAAGGAAGATTGACTGATTCCATAATAGACCACATTCAGAATTGCTATGGCCTTGCAATCAGGCAAAATACAGGCAATCTTGAAGAAATGAGGAAAGTTATATGGGCTTTGTATTTCCACACCGCATCCACAGATGAGCATCCAGAACATGGTTTGTGCCCCAAAGCTGGTGTAAATACAATTGGGGGCTAGCAACTGGAGAAAAATACATTCACCACCACAGTCTACCATTAGCCATCATGGAAGAAATAAAGACCATTTTCAGAGATCTGGCTGACAGAAGTCTTCTGATGAAATGTCTTCATGGAAAAACGCAGAACCCCAATGAGTGCTTGAATAGTGTGATATGGCATCGTCTCCCAAAAACAGTGTTTGTCGGAATTAATACACTACATTTTGGTATGTCTGATGCTGTGGCAACCTTCAATCTTGGGAATATAACTAAATGCCAGGTCCTTCAAAAGTTGAATTTGCATGTTGTTTCCTGCACAGTACGTGCTATGTTGACTTTAGATCAGCACAGACTAAGGCATGTTGACAATATAATCAAGACATTAGTGAAATAAGCAAGACAAGTGCAGAGGGGTGCCACAAGAAGACTTGAAGATGATTATGAAGACTGTGAAGGGGGTATTAACTATGGATCAGGAATGTTTTAGTCTTCTTTCTCCATTTCCCGTAAGTTTGCTTTTTTCTTCTTCTAGAAACATTATCTCAGGTACTGGTGAACCTAGAAGCCTGAAATTTTTATGACATATTCACATGGGTTTCTTTTACACGCGGAAACAACAATTTTTTTAATTACTTGATTTACAAAAGACTTAGGGGTGATAATCTAGTAGAAAGTGATGGAAAAAAATGTACTTAAAAATAAATGTAAAATATCTCTGTAAGAAAATACTTTGACAATAAACTGTTGTTTCAGGATTGTTATAACATATCAATGCACGTACAGTAAAAATTTTTATCTCTCTGTCTCCAATAGTTTGTGAGAAAATGTTGCCTGTAGTAGGCATATTTTAACATTGCAGGGATAGGCGATTCCGTATCCCCTTAAGGCACTTTCTCTGTTTATAGGATGTTTTCATTATTCTTGACCTTGTGGACCTAAACAGCTGTGGGGAAGTGCATCTGAATCACTCTTTCAGAGTCTGTAGCCATGATGTACACTTCTTCCTGCTGATATTTTCCGTATAACTTATCCTTGCATTATGAGTCTTGGAATATTGTACTTTTCTCCATGATGTGTTCTTCATTTTCTTGTTCTTATTGATTCATTTTAGAACTTTTTCATTGGTAATTCTTTGTGTCCTGGGAATTTTGACACTCATCGATATAACCACATCTTGAATGGCTCAATCTTCTTCATTGTTGCCTTATTAATTGCTCATGACTTTATTACATACAAGAGTACTGGGATTACGTAACATTTAATCAGTTGGAATCTAAGTTGCAAATTTAAAATACAGTTGGTGGAAAAGTCTCATCTTAAAAAAGGCAACTCTAGCTTATTCAAGTCTGCTGTCAATTTCCTGGGTCAGGTCAAATTTACTATTGATTTAAGTGCTGAGATATTTATATTTTGATACTCTTTCAGTGAATATGGTGTTAATAATAATCCAAACAATAGTTAAATATGAATGTTGACAGACCACACACTTGTCTTACTCCTTGCATTTTCTTAATATCTTCTAATGTTTCTCTGTTGCAACTGATAATAGCAGTCTGTTGCCAGTAAAAGTTTTTAATTATTCGAATGTACTGCTGGTCTATTTGATTTTTCATCCAATAGACTCCCAAAGTTATCATGTCTCATTTTTGTCAGAAACATTTTCATAATCAGTGAGCTCCAGCACTGCATCTTGATTCATATGTAGGCATTTTTGTATCAAAATACTCACTGCAAATAAGGCTTCTCTGGTTTCCATAGTGTTATGGATTCCAAACTGATTGCCACCCGGGGTCTGAGGCGCCTTGTCATGGTTCGCACGGCTGCTCCCGTCGGAGGTTCGAGTCTGTGTGTGTGTGTGTGTGTGTGTGTGTGTGTGTGTGTGTGTGTTGTCTTTAGCGTAAGTTGGCTTCAGTTAGATTAGGTAGTGTGTAAGCTTAGGAACCAATGATCTCAGCAGTTTGGTCCCATAGGACTTACCACAACTTTCCATTTTTTTTTTTCTCTCCCCAAACTGATTTTCACTTAAACGATTCTTAATCATTTAATCACTGTTTAAATAAATGGAGCTGTTATGCTTAATTTATATCTCTCTAATGACTAGTTGTGTGTGATGTTTTATGCCAGTATAGGTGTCTTGCACCAATATAGTTAAGTGTAATCAGACATAAGTATAGAAACACCCAGAAATCTGTGAAATTAATGTTAACTGAAGTGTGTGATTAATGTTGAAAAGTGGGAAACAACTAACTGTTTATATGTGCCGCTTCAGTTTCCCTCCCACCCCCCCTCCCCCCCCCTCCCCCATTGTTCCCTGTCCTGTGGTATTTCACTTAATGCATGTTTTAGCAGATTGTAATTTTATAAAACCAAAAGTGAATTATTTGTTCTTACTGTGAGTCCCCCAAATACCACAAAATAACATTAAACAAACTTATACCCACACATGATGATACCACAATCCAAGCAGTTAGAAGAAAAAAAATGGAGCATGGAGAAAGTGGTGGAAAACTAAAAATGACAAGGACCATAAAACATATATAGAGGAAAAGAAGAAGTGCAAAGAAATAGTGGAAACAGCAAAGAAATGGGCTACAAAAACAGGAACTTGAAGATGTGAAGAGGAATAAGGAAATGTTCTATAAAATGATGAAAAATAAAAGGAAGGCATCTGAAGTATCAGTAAAGATGGAAACAGAGGATGGCACTGTGATTGGAGATCCAGGGAATAAAGATCTCTGGAAAGATAATTTTAAGAAACTGTTAAATGCTGAGAAGCAGGTACACGAGGAAGCAATAAATGATGGAGAAATTGAGAGAAATTGGGAAGCAGAATGAGGACAAATTACATGGGAAGAAATGGAAATAGCTGTGAAGAAGATGAATTGAGGGGGGGGGGGGGGGGGAGCCTCAGGACCTGATGAAGTATCAGTGGACATGATGAGAGCAGCTGGTCCAGTGAGAATGCAGTGGCTGTATAGAGTACTATCAAGTGTGTGGAGAAATAGTACAATACCTGATATTGGAGAAGAGGAGACATTGTTCCCATCTTCAAAAAAGGCAATAATAGACTTTGTAAAAACTACAGAGGAATAACCCTTATGAGTCATACAGCCAAGATTTTTGAAAGAATTTTACTAAATCAAATAAGTGAAAAGATAGAAAAGGAGCTGAGTGAAGACCAGCATGGATTTAGGAAAGGAAGAAGCACAGTCAACCTGATATTTTCTATCCATCAACTGGTGGAAAAAAGTTGGGAATATAACAAAAGGGCGATAATAGTTTTTATAGACATAGAAAAGACATATGACTCAGTTAGCAGGGAAAGAGTCTGGGAAGAAATGAAGAAGACACATTAATGTAATAAAGATAATGTACAGAGGACACAATTGTAGAATTAGAACACCATTGGGGAACTTTGAATACTTCGAAATAAGACAGGGACTTAAACAAGGAAGTATTCTATCTCCTGCACTTTTTAATGTTGTGATGGAGGGAATGAATAGGCAGTTAAAGATATAGTAAAAGAAAAAGACAAAAAGATGATTTCTGCATATGATATGGTAATATGGGGCGATAAAGAGGTAGATGTACAGTTTTAACTTGATGCGTGGAAGGAAATAATGAAAAAGTATGGGTTACGAATAAATAAAGATAAGAGTGAAGTAATGGTATTTCGAAGAGACAAAAGAATCAACGGAAATATTACTTTGAATGGAGAACCCCTCAAAGTGGTAGACAGTTCCACTTATGTAGGGAGTGAAATATCTAGTGGTGGAAGAATAACCAATGAAATTAATAGTAGGTTACAGAAGGGAGGCAATTTCTACGAAACAATAAAACACCTGATTTGGAATAAGGAGGTTTCAGAAAAAGCAAAACTCCTTATGCATAAGAGTTATTACTTCCCAGTTGTCACATATGGACGATGACAGAAAGGGACTGGAGCAGACTGCAAGCAGGGGAAATGAAATTTCTCAGAGCAGTTAAGGGGGGAAAAAAAAGAATGGACAGAGTAAGGAATGTAGGTATTAGAAAGGACCATAAACAAAAAAGTATGAGAGAAGAAATTGGAAAAAAAAGAGATTAAGATGGTACGGGCATGTTAAGAGGATGTGTGGGTAGAGACTCCTCAAAATTACGGAAGAACTAAAGATGGATGGAAAAAGTCCTAGAGGGCGTCCAGGAACACAGTGGAAAACGGGAGTTGAGAATATCTGTAGAAAGGAGAACTGTGATCCGTCAGCAAGTGGAGGAAGAAAAGTGGTGGGAGAGGACTCATCAGCACCCAGACCTGGCAGTAGCTGGAGCAGGATCCGGACATAGATAGATAGATAGATAGATAGATAGATACATACATGGATACCCACACATCTTGTATTAAAATCATAAGCAGTGACTTTGTAGATACCAGTCTTAAATCTAAAAACTATGACACATTTCATAGTAAGTTATATTGATTGACAAATAGGCTTTGAGTGTAAGTAAAAAATGTTTCATGAATTTTAACCCTCTAAATACCTGTAATACTAAAGCAGGACACTACCATTCACGCTAAAAATAATTTTGACTTATCTGAAATATAGTCATTTTAAAGTTCCTCTCTCTTTCATATCCAGTTTTATTCTCATCAGTGTCAATTTATTGCATTGAACATTGTTTTTTCTCTCTCCCAGTCAGTTCCAGTTTCTATTAGCAATTATCTTCCACAGTGTGCTTTCCTGTGAGCTTTTATTAACTTCAGGTTCTTAAATTATTATTTGTCCACCAAATATCTTTCTCAATATAATAGAGGGAAACATTCCACGCGGGAAAAATATATTTAAAAACAAAGATGATGTGACTTACCATACGAAAGCGCTGGCAGGTTGATAGAAACACAAACAGACACATACATACACACAAAATTCAAGCTTTCGCAACAAACTGTTGCCTCATCAGGAAAGAGGGAAGGAGAGGGAAAGACGAAAGGAAGTGGGTTTTAATGGAGAGGGTAAGGAGTCATTCCAATCCCGGGAGCGGAAAGACTTACCTTAGGGGGAAAAAAGGACGTGTATACACTCGCACACACGCACACATATCCATCCACACATATGCAGACACAAGCAGACATATTTAAAGACAAAGAGTTTGGGCAGAGATGTCAGTCGAGGCCTCAATTGTATTTGGTAAGAATGAAATTGAAATCCATGTTTAGTCATCCTGATTCAGGTACTCTATGGTTTTATAAATAATAAGCAAATGCCAAGATGATTCCTTCAACAGATCCACAGCTGATTCCACCCCCACCCTCCCTCCTCTCCCATTCTTCTGTAATCCAAGCATGTACTCCATCTGTAATGCTCTTAACTGGATTGGGATATTAAACTCTATCCCTTCTTCCTTATCCACACTTGTCAGTCAATATAAGGCTGAAACTGAGAACAATGTTATTGATAACAACTTGGAAATATGACAGGAAGCTTATGTATTCATTTCACTAAATTTCCACCAAAAGCACTATAGTTGCATATTATTCAGACCTAGACTAACACCATATGATAAATGAAGTGAAACAGAAGATACAGTTCTTGAGTATCACGTGCAGTATTACTACTTTTATGTATATTGTAATTATAATATTCATATCTTAATGAATAATTTTGGCACTGCCCACAGAAGTTGTTATGATTGTGTATGTGAAGAGATACGATGGTTGTTTCAAAAATAAGGTTCCCACATTTTTTTTAAGACACAAGGAATTTTTTATTCGAAAAAACGATTACACCCTTGGAAACATTGATCTTTAAGCTATTTTTCCACATAGTCCCCATTTTTTTCTATGCATTTTTTCTGTCGAGTAATCCACTTTTGCATTACCACCTCAAAGAAGTCCGCCGCCCACCCGTTGAGAAACTTGGAAACTTCTTCTTGCAACTCCTTCACCGTCTGGAATTGTAGACCACCTAGGTGCTCCTTCAATTTCAGAAGCAGATGGAAATCGTTGGGTGCCAAATCGGGGCTGTAAGGGGGGGTGGTCAATGACATCCCAGCCATATTTCTCGATTAACTCCTTCGTTTGTTGTGACACATGTGGACAGGCCTTACGCCTTTGCTGAGTTTTCCCCTACAACGATTTTGGATTGCCCATCTGAGCTTTTTCAAGGACTCGCAATAACCTGTAGAGTTTATGGTGGTCCCTCTAGGCCAGGCTGATCCAACCGAGCTCCAGGGAGCCGGAGCGCTCACTGTGGCTGCTCGGAGCCCGTGTGGAGGGGGAAAGCGAACTGACTGCCCCCTGGCCGCATGCAGCCGCAACTGACGCAATAATCTGTGTTCAATCACAGCTATGACTAGCCGCGGGAACTCTGTACCTCTATTGGAGGATACCTTTCTATTCATTAAGAGGGATGGTCATCCGCAGTGTCTTGTATGTCATAAAATATTTAATTATGCGAAGAGGTACGAAGTACAGCGGCATTATACACGTCTTCACGCAGCGCACTACGATCAGGTAGAAAGCGTTGCACGCAGAGAACTGGTAGCCAGGCTTAAGAACGACATACCAGGAGGCGTAAGTTTAAAAACGGTTTCGTAATACGGAGGGTATCAAAACATGTGACATAACTCGTGTTCTGTAATGCGTTTATAATTTTCAGGTGAATGAGAGCGGAGAAAACACTACTGAATCTGCAATTCGAGCAAACTACAGGGTGGCTCACATCTATGCGACGAGTGGGAAGCTGTTTTTGGTGGTGCCACTTGTAAAATCGTGCATGATAGTAGTTGCAGAATGTTTGTTTCCAAGGGAGGTGCTGGCAATTGAAGGGGTTTGCCTGTCGAAACAAACAATTTCTCGTCGAACCCTGGACATGGTATCGGATTTAGAGGAACAGGAAAAAGGCGGAGAGCTTTGTTGCATTTTCGCTAGCGCTTGACGAAAGCACCGACATATCGGACTGTGTTCAGCTTGCAGTCTTTGTGCGTGGTGTCAACATGGAACTGCAAGTAACTGAAGAACTCTTGGATGTGGTACCACTCGATTACACCGCAACAGGACGTGACATTTTTGAAGCTGTTTGTGAATCAGTGGACAATATGAATTTGCCGTGGGATAAGCTCCATTCAGTAGCGACAGACGGTGCACCACAAATGATCGGGCGTCACCAACGTTTTGCTTCTCGTTTGAAAAACGATACCAGACCAGATCAAAGGGTTCATGGAAAAGTTGCGTTTATTTGAGAGGCAGATTAATGGACATTTAACGGTCTTCAATCGTTTTGCTTCTTAAAAACTACGTGAAGGTACTACCTTCGGCGATTACCAAGCAAAGTTAAAGCAGCTCATCACGTCGTTTGAAACACGATTCCGAGGCCTCACTAGTTTGGAAATGGAACTTAAGATGTTCAGCACTTCCTTTTCAGTTTCCCCCAATGACTTGTCATCGTAACTTCAATTGGAGATTATTGATTTGCAAAATTCAACTTTGTTGAATGAGAGGTACTACAACACGTTGGATTTTTCACGATGGTATCGTTCATTACAGCAAAAAACATTTCCCAAGCTGCACAACAATGCCGCTCAGATCATGTGCATGTTTGGATCTACGTATAGTTGTGAGCAGCTTTTCTCAGCAATGACAAGAGTAAAAAGTAAGGAACGATTGTTTCTTCAGGATGCAACAATGAAGGCCATCCTCCGCATAATCGCTGCGAACACTTTTACGCCTGATATTTCTGAGCTTGTAGTGAAAAGGAAATGTCAAGCTACAGAAGCCCAATAAATTTAGTATGCAATAACTTGTAAAACAGTTGTTTCTTATTTATTTACTGAACTTCGTATTTCCTGGTGTAGCATGTCACCACGTCTTAGCAGTTACGAGTATGAGGTTGTCTATCTTGTAAGACGCAGCTGGCACATCAAAACGCTTGCCTTGCCACCTGCCTCAGCCAGCCGTGCCACGTGCCCGCGTGCCGGCCCACTTGAATGGTCACAGCGACACGGCTCCCTGGAGCAGGGAGCGCTCCGCGGCTCACAACGGAGCCGACGAGCTGGAACAGACTGCTCTAGGCATAAAATCAATGAGCAGTACACCACGCTGGTCCCAAAACACCGATGTTGTGATTTTTCCTGCTGACAGCTGCTGTTTAAACTTCTTTGTTGGTGTCGATTCGGTGTATTTCCATTGGCGTGATTGTAGTTTTGCTTCCGGAGTAACGTAATGGCACCACGATTCATCCCTCATAACAATAGAATCAAGGAAGTCTTCCTTATTCTCATCGCATTCACTCCAGAACTTACAAGCAGTCTATCCGCTGCTGTTTGTGGACTTCTGAAAGCATGTGCGGCACCCAGCGTGCACACACCTTTTAGTAGCCTAGCTTTTCATTGAATATGCTGTCAATTGAAGCTTCAGAAGCCTCAGAAATTTGAGCAGCCAGTTGCCGCATGGTGATTCGCCGATCTTCGAGCAGGATTTGCTCAACTTTTGCCACAACTTCACTGGAGATCGACAGCCTCCCGCTTCGTTGTTAGTCGTGGACGTCCATATGGCCGTTGGCAAACTCTCTACAAAATTTGCGGACATGTTGAATGCTTATACATGTTTCCCCATACACTTCACTCAATTGCCGATGAATTTCTACAGGTGATAACTTTCTTGCGTGCAAAAATTGGATGACCGCACAAATTTCACACATGGCGGTGACGACGGGCTCCATGGCTTATGGCTGTCAGGCCGGTACTGACCATTGCAGGGCCACGCTGGTTGTTGGAATCGGTGGTGGGGGATCCAGCAAACATGGTGGTGTTGCCAGATTTCGCATTGCACCATGCATGGTAAGGGTACAGAGTTGGGAACTTTATTTGTGAAACAACCCTCGTACCTCTCCTTTTTAGTTAGATGTGGCATTGAGTAGTACACAGGCATCTATAATGGTATGTGACTAAGAAGGCTGCTGTGTAATGCATCTGCATGAAGAGAGAAGGAGCATGCTTTGTGGCTTTGCCAGTGTGGTCTTCGTCTCTGTCCCATGCCTTACACTCTAACCATTGCCTACTCCGGGAACTGGCAATGCTGGGGTAAGGTCCACACAGGGCTGGTGTTTCTGTTTCTGACTCTCCCTTCAAACATGTATATGCTCAGAAAACAGTTTCTGTCATTTCGTATAGAAATACATGTCTTGTTTTAGCTTTAGGCCAGGGGCATTCATAATGAACGCTACAGTGACTATTTACCTTTATCATACCCAAACTAACATGGAAATCAACACTAAAAGTTCTACACTAACCCCAAAGTGCATACTACAAACAGATACTGCAGAATGATGCTGTTGGCTGTTCCTTGCCACCACTGTGCATTGTGCCACCACCACCTATCTTATGCACACACCATTATAGGAATTGACAGTGAAGTGCATCTTCAGAGCTGAAAACTAAAAACTCCTTATCTCTCTCTCTCTCTCTCTCTCTCTCTCTCTCTCTCTCTCTCTCTCTCTCTAAAATGTGTGTTTGTGTGCGGGAGAGGGGGGGGGGGGGGGGGCGTGTTTTGAGAATTGTTACACGTGATGCAGCTAAGAAGTTGTGCAGTAGAACACAAGATATAATAGCAGAAAACATAGCTTTCGATTCTGACAAGAAAGAAGGTACATTTGCAATTGTTAGCAACACAGAAATGATTTTGTATGAAAGTGCAAAACAATTTTGCTATTATGCAGAGGTGATAGTAAAGTATGACCTTTTAACTAACTAGGAGAAGCAAGATAAAACATGTTACAAAACAGTGACTAGCGCTGTGACATCTACAGCAGCTAAATTATTAGATGTACATGCTTAGTTCTTAACAGCATACAAACAAGCCACTCTTGCAAGTGCTGTGAGATAAGAGGAAGAGAGGTTCAAAAGGATGAGTTTCTTCAACTGTCAC
Organism: Schistocerca americana; assembly: GCF_021461395.2. Taxonomy (NCBI): domain Eukaryota; kingdom Metazoa; phylum Arthropoda; class Insecta; order Orthoptera; family Acrididae; genus Schistocerca; species Schistocerca americana. The sequence goes on from NC_060122.1 coordinate 650,949,261, forward strand.
TTACATACTTCTTTTTGTGTGGGAAACTAAATGTTTTAATTTCAGCCTGTAAATGAAAATACACATAATATGAGCTAATTTTGCACTTGAAAAGAGTTTTCTAAATACACTTACATTCAAACTCAATGTTCATAAAACCATTAATTTGGGATTCCTAATTTAATATGACATTGTCATAGTGCTTTGTCAGATGTGTTACAGATACATAAAATCGTTGTCAGTCAGTGCACAGTAGCACATTGTGAGGATTTCGTCATTCTGTGGGAACTCCATTGGATTTTCAAGTTTTGAGAGACTGTCCGTTGTCATAAAAAAAACTTGGGTTCTATGCATAATGCTGTGAGCCCTATGTCCTTCACATTTCTGTATAATTCAGCAAATTCATAAATGATACACTGAATGTATTCAATCCAGACTGATGACACCTTGTTCTGCCTGAATAGAATGACTGATTTGTAGACTGATTGAATCGGCTTGGTGTTTCATTACTAATGAGAGTTGCCTCTATTCCTGATGATCTGTGTCATTGCATCACTCTCTTATATCGCATCATATAGCTTTTTGTTTCAGCTGGCTTTATTTGACACTTGGGCTACTAATATTTTTTGAAGTAGAAGACACATAAATGATCTTAAAACAAAAAGGTGGAGCAGATCCAAAAATCCAAACAAAACATCACTAAATGTCAAGTCTTCATAACCAGATATTTCCTTTTTTTTTTAATGTAGAAAAGTAGTCTTCTTGGAAGTTTATCATTAGATGGAAAAATCACTATCATTCCTGGTCAAAGAAAGACACTGCAGTATAAGGGAGAATGGAATGGAATGCTAATTTAAACTGTTAGTGTGTTCTGTAGGTTTCTCTCCTTCTTCTGCTTCCCTTTCAATCATATCTCACTTCTCAACACTATTTCATGATTCTGTATATTTTACGGACTTTGTTCTGCTGTTTTTGTCCTTTATGTACACCTGCTCCTTACATTTCACTCCACGTAATACTCCAGGTATCCCCATTGTGGTGGATTACTTTTTATACTGAAATACTTTTCTTGACATCTGAGAAGTCTTGTTTTGTTTGTTTGTCATTGTTGTTACATTACCACTGTATATTGTCACTCTTCTGTGTTTCCGTTCAAGGTTAATAGGAATGCATTTCTTTTCTAAGCTTCTACAGCAATCAGGCTACTGTTACTTTTATAAGTTTCAGATTGAAGGATGTGATGTTACCTTTCATATAATTTTTGTAAGCAAAATACTTCATTATACTACTGATGTTCATTTTATTTTTAAAAAATCTGTTTGAGGCTCTTGGGTTAGGTGTTATACATACTAAATTTTCTTCTGTTTCATTTGCATGCAGTATTCCAGTTATTTCTTCAAATAGATTTTTCTTTAAATTAACACTGTAACTTTTTTGAAGGTGAGGGTGACAATAATAAGTGAAGCACAAGCCAATGCACTTTTAAAAAGTGATAAAGTTTCAAAAGGTGATGCTAGTGGTGAAATTCTGAACAACACTGGTACCATGGAGTACCATCAGGCTACGAGACAACTTTCTGTCAGCTTCAGGTAGGAGCAGTTTAAGAGATCCCTTACAAGTAAGAATAGTGAAATCATTCACTTTGTTCTCCATAATGAAATGTTACATTTATGGTGGCATCTTTCTGTATATTACTTTAGAAGTAGTTTTGGACAGTACCAAATAAATTTTCATTAAAATAACTTTGTAAATGACGTTTCACTGAGCCAAGTGGCAGGGGTTTGCTGCCAGCCAATCATAGTTGTTTCTTGAGTGCCATTTGCTTGCTGTGTTGTCTAATTTGGAGGTCATGCAAAGCCTTGTTTTGAGTGGCTGGCTGCAAGTCAACAACACTGCTCCTCAACTCCGCATCCTGTCAGTTACAAAATTATTTAATTTGAACAATACCAGCTACATAGTTTTGATTATAATTTTGTTCACTAACAGAAAATTCATCATTCTTTTGTTTAGAAATATGCAGCTTAAAAAAATAAAACGTGCGGAGAAGAAAGGTACAGAATCTGTAATGGATGAAAAGTTCTCATTGCTTTTCCAGTCACAGTTCTCAGTTGGTGGTGGAGAGCTTGTATTCCAGGTACTATGACATACACAGCTATGCTACTTGTCTTTGGTCCTGTTACATATTTTTGCTTACATATTCGTAAATTCATGTTTAGGTGTGGACTCTTTCGCTACCTGTTGTTGTGATTGTTCACGGTAATCAAGAACCTCATGCACATGCTACTGTTACTTGGGACAATGCTTTTGCTGAACCCGGAAGAATACCATTTGCAGTACCAGATAAAGTACCGTGGTCAAAAGTTTCAGATGCTCTCAATATGAAATTCAAAGCAGCTACAGGGCGTTTTTTGACAGAAGAGAATCTCAGATTTCTTGCAGAAAAAGCCTTCAGGTAAATACTTTATCACAGTCTCAAAAAGTTTCTCACAGGTATATATTTGCCTTTACTTTTAGAAATAAGAATGTATAAAGTATAAGGATTGTAAGGTGCTGTAGCCATTTTATAAAGTTTTGTTTTTATTTTTACTTGGAGTTCTTTTTTAAAGCAACTCGTGGATTCAGCATCAAATATTGCAATTCTTTTTGAATCTGTTCTATATGACACTGTTATAAATACATCAAGCTGCAGTCAACAGATTCTGACTAGAGACCCATAAAACTTGTGTGAACATCTTTTTCCCTCAACTGAAGCTGTGCACAAATGTGTCCAAACTCAGTTAGGTAAATCACTCCCATCACTATTGCTATAGGTCCATTTCGTCTCTGTCTTGATCAGGCGGATTAATTGTACATAAAGTATTTCCACCACCATTTTCTGTTGGAACTGTATACACATGAAGCTGTAGTGTATTCAGCTGATTGGGAATGCACGTCCTTCTTTTCTCCCTGTAAGTGATAGTGACTGTGTAAAGGTGGAGATGTTATGTTAGATACAGAACAATTGTTAATGAGTTATAGCGCTTCATTTATTTCTCTCACAGTTGCGGAAAGACACAAATAATTAAGAATTTTTTTAGCTATCGGAGCCATCTTCAAATTTGGAAAACACAAAAATGAAAAATATATAAAAAGAGCTGAATGTTTTACTGTATGATCACCTACATAACAGCGTCTAAAAAATGTCATACCTCAAATGGTCAATTATAGTGTAACACACAACATCCAATGACATGAATTGCTATGTTGGCATTAAAGTAATGGGCAGGTTAGTGTTCAGAACTAAGCTCTGCATAGTGAGGGGCCTGGGAGGAATAGGTGGTAGAGACGTGAGCTTAGACTGGGCAGCATGTTACAAGTGAGGAACATTTTTTACGTAAAAATGGGAAGTACAATTCAAAAATGCTCATTAGGAATAATATGAAAATTAAAATTAAATTAGCTGCTACCCTTTTAAAATTAAAGTAATTGGTTGGTTGTAAGACCTCTCCATAAAAACAGGTAGCTTTGTAACCTATGTTAAAATAATGTAAAATAATTAATATTTCAAGTTTGGTGTTGCTGGAGGGCCTTGTCCAAATTTAATGGAGTAAGCTGTTGTGTCAGTACTTACAGGACTCTTTGTGGCTCCAGCAGAAACTGTTTAAACTGTCTTCTTGCCCTGAAATGTATTCTGGTTGTAACTTATTACACAGATTTTTTGGTCTTTTTAATTTTTCTGGTGTTTTTGTGATGTACATTCACAAAATCAAATATTTAATGTTTTGCTGTTACAACAATTTTCAAAGTTTATTGGCAAACATTGATACTCAAAATTTTTTCTTGGACTATATACCATCTAGTAATGATCTTTAGATACTGATTTATCATTTCAGTTTCCACATATGACATTGAACACACGACATATGGTGGTGAAAGAAAGAAGGGATTTTTTTTTTGGGAAAGGGGGGGGGGGGATGAGTGAGTACAGGTTGGGTGATGGTAGAGGACATTGGAAAAATACTACTGCTGTTGCTTTGACCATGCTTACATGTAATGCATTTTGGCACCTGTGGGTCCCACATTAGGTGTACTTTGCTTCTTACATTATTTCCCATGCTTTTGGGTGATATTACATTTCAGGATGGGAAAGTGTATTCCATAGAAGGTGAAAGGTATATTTCTGAGGTTGTATTGGCACTTAGTGGAGAACAACAATTCACATTACTTCACTTGAAGTGCCTGCTTTAGCATAGATCAACACAGTTAATCCTCTTTGCCAGGGACAGCCAAAAACTCTGCATGCATGTGGACCTCTTCCATCCATGTGGATCTCTCTCACTTGATTGCAGTCTTGAGAGGGAAGTAGGGAAACTGCAAAATTTTCAGTATTATTTAAGCATTTTTGGTGTTCTGGCAACATAATAAATTTTATGTCTGGTACAAAAGAGTTGGCATGCAGCCATACAGAGTTTCTCAGATTTTCATCACTCGGGTTACTGTGTAATTTGTAACTTACTTTGTTTCGTAATAAGAACAAATGCCTTTCATGCATATATGTTGATCGAAACATTGATATCACATTTGCAACTCCCCCCAGGGGGTCCACAACTCTTTTGTGGATACGTGCGTGGCAAGCACGGGGCCCCGAGCCATTGCAGCCTTCTTTTTCTCCAGGGCTGCATTTCCTTTCCCTTCCCATCCTTTCCCCTCCTTGCTCCTTTCCCATCGCCCTCTCCTCTCCCTCTCTTGGTGTCCCTGCTTATGTTGGCCCCGCTATCCTCCTGGTTCTGTTGGTTTTCCAATTTGGCTTTGTTGCATAATCATCTCCTCCTTTTGGCATTCCTTGGTCCCCCTCTGGGGTTTGACCTTCATTACAAAATTTTTCCTCCGTAGTGTGAGCCATTTGGGGAAGAGCACCTTACCTAGTGTCTCCGACGTGCGCCCTCCTAGTACATTCCACCTTTTCTTTAACATCGTTGTCTGATACTAGGGTGCATAGCCAGCACGGTAGCCAGCCCGTGTGGTGGGGTCGCTATGTACCCTTTTGGTTGAGCCCCCTGAACACACAGGGATCACACTTCTGATACCTGAACTGTGACCTCCTCATGCATGACTTGGAGTGGTTGCTCGTCATCCTGGAGCATCGGAACTCTCGGCAATGGCCGCCGTGCCAGACGACCCTTGCTGTGGCTGGGTGGCGCCCGTGAGGAGAACCCCTGATCGGAGTGGGTGGTATCAGGGCGGACGCTATGCAAATGAAACGCATACAGGTCCAGAACTCTGGCCGTTCTTCTGCGGCCGTCTCTCTGCGTGGAACTGATTCCTCAAGTGCTGCTTCTCTTGCCCCTTCGGCCTTCCCTGGGAAGAGGGTCAGACCCGTCGTCTAGGGGCAAAACCTTTCCTCCGTTATCTAGTTTGCACCAGGACTGATGGAGATACTTTCACCAGTGTCAAACCTTTATTCTTTGTGGAACACATTGAAGACAAGTTTGGCGAAGTGGACTCCCTGAGCAAGATGCGGTCGGGTTCGTTGCTGATAAAAACTACTTCAGCTGCCCAATCTGCAGCCCTTCTTGCCTGTACCCATCTTGGCACAATTCCTGTGTCCATTACCCCCCCACCAGTCTCTAAATATGGGACAAGGTGTGATTTTTCACAGGGACCTCATCCTTCAAACTGATGAGGAACTTCGGGACAATCTCGGACGGTGGGGTGTTCACTTTGTTCGGGGTGTTCAGAAGGGTCCTAAAGACAATCGTATTGATACTGGTGCCTTTATCCTGGCCTTTGAAGGGGATACCCTCCCTGAGAAAGTTAAGATTATGGTCTATCGCTGTGATGTGAAGCCGTACATCCCACCACCTATGAGGTGTTTCAAGTGCTTGCGTTTTGGCCACATGTCTTCCCGCTGTTCCCAGGCCCCTCTCTGTGGTGACTGTGGACGTCCACTCCATGAGGGGAGTCCCTGTGTTCCCCCTCCTGTATGTGTAAATTGTCATGGTAGTCATTCTCCACGTTCACCAGATTGCCCAGTATATAAGAAGGAAAAAAAGATACAGGAGTATAAGTCCCTCGATCGTTTAACCTACACAGAGGACCCTTAGAAATATGCACGACTTCACCCTGTGTCCATGACATCTAGTTACGCCTTGGTTACACCTTCACCCCTTCCTCCCCCTTCCTTACCCCCATCCCGGACCCCTCTCCTCCGCCCCTCCCCTGCGGCTCCCACACCTTCTCCTATGGGTGCTGCTCCCCCTCCCCAGCTGGAGAAGTGTCCCACTCCTTTGGCGTCTGCCGGTCAAGGGCGCCTCTCCCGGGATGCCCCTTCCAGGCACCTTCCAGGCCAAAGGTCTGCTGCCGCACGACGACCGCGAGAGCCGCGGTCTGTCAGCCCCCAGGTCGCCCGGTCTCTTTCTGTTCCTGATCTTGCTGCAGGTGGCTCCTTTATGCCACACAGCCCTCCTCAATCTCAGCCTGAAAAGAAGAAGAAACATAAGTCCCGGGACAAAGAGCCTCTGGTGTCACCGGAGGTCCCTCCCCCGACTTCACAACCGGATTCTGACCTGTCGTTCATGGATGTCGCCCCCTTCTTGTCGGTGACAGGTGGGGACCCGGCAGTATGACTGGATTTAGTGTGTTCAGCCCCCATTTAACCCATCGTTCTGTGGTTCTCCAATGGAATTGTAATGGATACTATTGTCACATTCCGGAATTGAAATCCCTTCTTTCGTCCTACTCTGCAGCTTGTGTGGTTCTCCAGGAATCCCATTTTACTGATGCTCACTCACCGACCCTCCGTCGGTTCCGTGTTTTCTGTCGAAATCGGGTCGGACCCCTTCGGGCTTCTGGTGGCGTTTGTACATTGGTCCGTACAGACATTGCTAGCACATGGATTCCTCTTCAAACTACATTGGAAGCGGTTGCTGTTAGGGTCCACCTAGACTCTGCAGTCACAGTTTGCAATCTTTATCTCCCTCCTGACAGGACTCTTACACCTGCTGTCTTAACCGCCCTTCTTCAGCAACTTCCTCCTCCCTTCCTCCTCCTTGGGGATTTTAATGCTCATCATCCTTTGTGGGGCAGTGCCTTTCCATCTAGACGAGGTCTTCTTATAGACCAATTTATTGCTGACCATGACCTGTGCCTTCTTAATGATGGCTTCCCTACTCATTTCAGTGCCGGTCTTGGTACCTTTTCTGCCATTGATCTTTCTCTTTCTTCTCCCTCTCTCCTCCCTTCATTACACTGGTCGCCACACGACGACCTTTGTGATAGTGACCATTTCCCTTTGATTATCACGCTCCCTTCCCGCTCCCCGATGGACAGGTTACCTCGTTGGTCTTTCCAACGCGCCGATTGGCCTCTATACACTGCACAGGTCGTGTTTTCTCCCTCTTTGTCAGGTTGTATTGATGACGTCCTACATGACATGTCTGACGCGATTGTTCGCGTTGCTAGCCTTGCTGTCCCGCACTCATCTGGACCATTTCGTCGTCAGCAAGTCCCGTGGTGGAGTACGCCCATTGCCATTGCCATCCGTGATCGCCGTCGAGCTTTGCAACACTTTAAGAGGCACCCATCCGTAGCCAGCCTTACTACCTTTAAACGCCTTCGCGCTAAAGCTCGTTATTTAATCAAACAGAGCAAGCGGATATGTTGGAAACGATTTGTTTTTTCCCTTAGTTCTACTGTCCCTCTGTCACGGGTATGTGACAGAACATCTTGCGACCCATTTTGCAGTGGCATCAGCACCAGCCTCCTATCCAGCTGCTTTCCGTCATCAAAAACAGCGGGCTGAAGCTCCCACCTTATGTTTCACCACTTGTGAGTCAGAATCTTACAACGAACCATTTACTGAATGGGAATTTCTTTCTGCTCTATCTTCTTCTCATGATACGGCCCCTGGCCCAGATTCCATTCATAACCAACTGCTTCAACATCTCAGTGCTCCACAACGGCACCACCTTCTTCGGGTGTTTAACCGTATCTGGCTCCAGGGTGACTTCCCTTCTCAGTGGAGGGATAGCAGTGTGGTTCCTGTCCTTAAGCCTGGTAAGAACCCCCTATCTGTTGACAGCTATCGGCCAATTAGTTTGACCAATGTTGTTTGTAAGTTACTTGAACGGATGGTAGCCCGTCGGCTCAATTGGATCCTCGAATCTCGGGATCTATTGTCCCCTTACCAGTGTAGCTTTCGAGAGGGACGATCTCCAATCGATCATTTACTTCGCTTGGAATCCGCAGTTCGGCAGGCTTTTTCCCAGCGCCGCCATTTGGTTGCAGTGCTTTTTGACCTTCGCAAGGCCTATGACACGGCCTGGCACCATCACATCTTACTTCCCCTTCATCAGTGGGGTCTTCGGGGCCCACTCCCACCATTTCCTGATCCATCGGTCATTCAGAGTTCGAGTTGGTACTGCTTTTAGTTCTCCACGGACCCAGGAGACGGGCATCCCACAGGGTTCTGTCTTGAGTGTCCTTCTTTTCCTCATTGCTATCGATGGACTTGTGGCCTCTGTCGGTCCCTTGGTCGCCCCTGCCCTGTATGTGGATGATTTCTGCATTTGGGTTAGTTCCTCCTCGATGGCATCTGCAGAACGGCAGCTCCAGATGACTATACGACGTGCCTCTGCATGGACCCTCTCACACGGGTTTCAATTCTCTCCTTTAAAATCGCGAGTGGTCCACTTCTGTCGCCGTACTACTATCCACCCTGATCCAGAGCTCTATCTCGCTGCACAACGATTGCCTGTGGTCCCACAGTTTTGTTTCCTGGGTCTTCTTTTCGACAACAAGCTCACTTGGCTGCCCCATATCAGACTCCTGAAGGTAGGATGTTTCCGTAAACTCAATGTCCTTCGCTTCCTTGCCCACTCCTCTTGGGGTGCGGACCATTCCCTCCTCCTCTGTCTTTATCGTGCTCTAGTTCTGTCTCGCTTGGACTATGGTTGTCAAGTTTATGGTTCAGCTGCTCCTTAAACATTGCACGTGCTGGATCCAGTCCACCATCGTGGTATCTGTTTGGCCACCGGTGCCTTCCCTACTAGCCCTGTTGATAGTGTCCTGGTTGAAGCTGGGATTCCCCCCCCCCCCCCCCCCCTTTCTGTTCGGCGGTCCCAGCTTCTGGTGTCTTATGCACTCACTATCCGTTCCTCTCCCACTCATCCTTCCTATTCTATCCTGTTCCCAGGCCATGGACGTCGCCCACCCGACTCCCACCCTCGAGCGGGTTTACCGGTTGGGCTGCGTCTTTCGTCCCTTTGCCGTGATTTTCAGCTTCCTTCTTTGTCCTGTCTTCCTCGCTCCCTCCCCTCCACTCCTCCTTGGTTAGTTCCTAGGCCTCGAATTCGGATGGATCTCCGCCGAGGTCCAAAAGATTCCATCCCCCCCCAGTGGTGTTCCGTTCCTTTTTCCGCCAAATTTTATGGGAGTTTCGGGATGCTGTTGTTTTTTACACTGATGGCTCTAAATCTGCTGATCATGTTGGGTATGCCTTCACGTCCTCTGTTGGAACGGAAAGTCATCTGCTGCCACCCACAAGTGGGGTGTTTACTGCGGAATTGATGGCAATTTCCCAGGCCCTTACCTTTATTAAACAATCCCAACACAACTGCGTTTTGTTATGTACGGACTCGATGAGTGGCCGCCTTGCTATTGACCGGTGTTTTTCGCGCCATCCCTTGGTCTCTGCCATCCATGACCATCTCGCTGATATTCACCATGCTGCTTGTTCCATTGACTTCCTTTGGGTCCCTGGCCATGTGGGTATCCCGGGTAATGAGCTCGCTGATCGTTTGGCTGGGGGAGCAGTTACTTACCCCCCATTTTCTGTAACCCCTCCTGCAGCGGATTTACGGCTTCACATCAAATCCCACTTCACACAGTCATGGGCCAATTCTTGGGAGGCTACTCCCCTGTCTAATAAACTTCGTGCAATTAAGGTGACGCCAGGCCCGTGGCGTTCTTCCTTTCGCCTCTCCCGAAAGGACTCGGCCACACTGTGTCGGCTCCGCATTGGCCATACCAGGCTGACCCATGGTTTTCTTTTGCGTGATGAGCCACCCCCACTATGTGGTTGTGGAGCCTTCCAGTCAGTAGTTCACATTTTGGTTGAATGCCCCCTTCTTTTGGCTCTGCGTGCTAAGTACAGACTCCCCCACACTTTACCTTTGATGTTGGCTGACGATTCCCGGATGTTCTCTCTGGTTCTCGGTTTCCTCCGGGAAAGTGGTTTTTATTCTCAGTTGTGAGGTTTTTAATCTCTCTGGTGTTGGGGCAGGGCGGTGAGTGGGTGTCTCCCACTGTAGGCAGTGTTCGGAGATTCCCAATTCACCTCCCTGACCTAAATCCTCTTTTCTTCCCCTTTTTCTCTGTTTTTACCCCCCCCCCCCCCCCCCTTTTTTTAATTTTTTTTTTTTTAAAGGCTTGGTTAGTCTTTCTATTCCCATACGTACCTTCTACATTATAGCAGTTGTACCTTTTAAGTCACAGGTGGTCTTGCCTATGCTGCTTCAGCGTAGCGTTGGGTTCGTTCTCTTGCCAACTTCCCTCATTTTGTTTTTTTACCAGTGACAACGTGACTGCCCTTTTACGTTTTTCCCTTTTTCCGTTTCATTGTTCTGACTTTACTGAGATGTCCCATTAGCGGAATGGAGCATATTTGAAACAAGGGACTGATGAGCTTGCTGTTTGGTCCCTTAAACCTCAAACAACCAACCAACCAACCAACATTTGCAACTTCGTTAAGGAAACTCTTCCCAGGGAAAACATTGTAGAACTCCTGGACAGCTTTAATGTGAAAGTAGTAGTCTTTTAAATGGGAGTTACATGGCAGATTGATGAATTTCATCTGGACTTGCATAGGGGCACTTTAAACTGAAACGGCAAATGGCCTCAAAAACAGATGTAAGATTGGCAGTATCATCGAAATATTTAGAAAACTGTTCCTGTAATGCTTTCAACACCATATTAATGAATTCTTTAAAATTTGCATTTTCCTTAATGCCAGTGAGCTTAGGGTTTATCAGAAGTTATCCCTTCCACAATGTGACTCTTTTTAAATGTGCCCACTTTCAATAAAAGCAGAAATATGTTACTTTTAGTCTTGCAACCTCTTGCTGAGGGCAATCTGCAGTCAGCATCATCTAAAATGCAAGGTCTTCAATCCATTCCAGATCTTCTAATTTTCTTTCCTGCTTTCCTTTCTCCTTCAGAGATTCAACAGCAGTGGGTCTTAAATTGAAAAATGGTTCCAGGCATTCATCTTGACTGATCCAATGTACTTCACAGTGGTATATAATGTGTCCACGCTCTTCATTCAGTTCCTTCAAAAATGATTGCAAATGATAGTTTAATAATGCAAGTAAATTCAGAATAATATTTGTACCACCAATTTCATCACATGCACCATGCCTGAAAATTTAGCACAAAATGCTTCTTGATGTCCAGAACAATGAATCCTGTACAATTGTTTATCAGTCATAATTTTTTAGTTTTTCATGGCCAACTAAGTCTTTAAATTCTTTCTGCATGGTGTTGTAAAACCATTCCACACTAAATTTGTTGTTCTTGTCGATGGTGCGACTGTATAATAGGTATTGAAAATTCAACTTTTTCTCTTCTGTAATTGCCATTCATTTGTAAAGGCTTATGATGATAGATTGCTAGACAGCCTCTCTTCGTGCAGGTAAGAAGTAGATCTGTGGACTTACTTTATACCACAAACAAATAGTGAAGGATGAGCAGTGTTGGCACCACAATTCTGCCAAACTGAAGAAAGTAGTGCCCACAAAAAAGACACACCAAATACCATAAGAAACAGTGCCACATCATGCTGCTAAATCAAATGTCGCATTGTACCAAGTAGTTCCAAAAAGGACTGAGCAAAACCAAGATGTATTAAGCAGTGCTGAGACAGACTGAGGCTCAGAGTACATGTGTGCAGCACATTATGCGTGTGTGCAGTTTGGCACACCGTTGCCAACCGTGATCTATACCATCTCTACTGCTACTTATTTTCTACACCGAGCGGGATAGCGCAGTGGTTAGCACACAGGTCTCGCTTTTGGGAGGCCAATAGTTCAAACCTTTGTCAGACCTTCCTGATATAGGTTTTCTATGATTTTTCTAAAGTACTTAAGTCTAATGCTGGGGTGTTTTCCTGGTTAGGGTATGGTTGCTTTCCTTCTCCATTCTTCCCCAATCCGAACTTGTGCTCTGGCTTTGATGACTTCATTGTTCATGGGACGTTAAACGCTAATCTCCTCTTCCTCCACTTACTCTCCACATCAGGTTGGTACAGTGACATTTGGTCACTGATTACAATTTTGAATATCAGTAGTGTGGGTCGGTGGCTCAGTCATTGAGTGTCAGACTATGGTCTGTGGTCGGATTTGTGGTCAGTCCTTGTATTTTTATTTGTCCCTTATCTTTTCTGTTACCTCTGGCAATGTTCATAAAGCTTAAAATGCTGAGCTGGGCTGCGGTTCAGAGTATTCGTTTGGCTGTAGGTCCCCTCATAACTGGCTAGATAAGTCAGCCAAAGGTCAGAGCAAGCCAAGGGCATACCACTTCCAACAGGACCATTCCTAATGAAGCGTCATGTTTGTTAATTGACTGCTTTATTATTTTTACCTATTGAACATAGATACTTCAATCATTTCCTTCTGGTACTGTACCTGTTGTTCTTGTAATATAATTGCAGGATGAACTCTATTAAAACTCATTGTGTGTAACAAATGCACTCTTGGCTGCAGTGAATATCCTCTTCAATCATTCTGTAAACATAAAATTCTTTTTCTTTGCCAGTAACTGTTGGAGGCAGGCATTGCAACTTTCATGTTAAATAGAATTTGTTTTGCATCTGAATTAATTTAACTAATGAAATTCTGGGACGATGCAAACTGTGGTCATTCATGTTACTAATTCAGGTTTGAACCGCGTTTCAGAATCGAAAAAAGGTCTTTCACAAACGTGTTGCTCGAAATATTATAGCACTTTCACAACCTCATTATGGACATGTGGAAACACTTATCTGAAGAAAACAATGTAGACATCTGAAGAAAACAATGTAGACATTCTGAACATTTTTAATGTAAAAGGATTTGCCTTTCAAATGGAAATTACACTGCAGATCAATCAGTTACACCTGCACATGCCCAGGGACACTGTCTACTGAAATGGCAAATGGTCTAGAAGACAGCTTGAAAACAGATGTAGGATTGGCACAATGCCTTCAAAACGTTTAGAAAACTATTCTTGTAATTCTTTTGAGGCCACAATGAATTCTTCAAACCTAGCATTTTCTTTAACGCCAGTGAACTTAGGGAAATGGACTGTGTTTGTCAGTATTTGTCCCTTCTGTAGTGCGATTTTCTTTGTAAATGCATTCCCATCAAATGAGAAATAAGTTGTTTCTTAATTTGAAATTTGGTACTGTAGGCATGGTGCAGTCAAGTCTACTTAAAATGCTTGGTTTGCAATCCAATTCCAGATGATCCTGCCCTCCTTCTTCCTTTATAAATTCAGCAATAGCAGGTATTAAATTGAAAAATTGTTACAAATGTGCTCAGTGATTTAATCAATGTTCTTTGCTGTAATATATAAAATCTCTATACTCTTCTTTCAGTTCCATCAAAAACTATTGCAACTGACAAAGGAATAATGTGTGTGACTTCAGAAATTTTACTATTCGTACCACCAGTTTCTTCATGTGGTCCATGCCTGCAAATTTAGCACAAAGTGCTTCTTGATGTACAGAACAATGAATTCCGTCTGTAGATTGTTGTAATTTTTTGCTCTTTCATTGTCAGCTAAGTCTAAATTCTTTCCGTATGCTACTGTATTGTCATTTCATAGCAGATTTGCAGTATCCATCATACAATTTTAGTATATAATTTGCAATATGTATTACTATATAAAGGCAAGTTATTCTTTAAAAAAGTAGTTAGCAAAAATCTCAAAGTTCTTCCCCAACCTACTTCAAACTTTTACATTATACTCTAGTAAATGAAGGGGCAGCATTGTTAGCAAAAATCATGAAAAGTTCTTGACCAATTTACTTGAAATTTTTGCATGATACTCTAATTAATATTTGGACAGACATAGACTATATATATTTTTTTAAACAACGATGTACAGGTTCTGTTAAAACCCGTTGAGATACATAAAAATACAAATTCTGTGACAATGTTCTCCATAGAAGACAGGCATGAGGGTAATTAATGTCTAGAGAAGGTAAGGTGCAAATTTACTGGAGTAAGGGGTTTGCATTGTATAGGGAGAAAAGTAAGTTTATGAGTCAGTTTCACTATTTATCCTTCAAGGTTTTCTGCATATGAATTTCTTACCCATACCTATTGCTTCATTTGCATGTTTGTTTGGTAATTAAAATTATTCAATGGTTAGAGCTTGCTTAATTGTGTGGATGCTAAATTAAAAAAGAAGTAATGTTTTGCTATGTCAACAGAACTGTGATTTAAATATACTCTTTTCATTCTTTACTTGGAGGTGTTTTGTTGGAAAATGTCACTTTTAAATGATTTAATCTTTCACTTTTCTATTTTCCATACTAGGAATCCCCAAGTGGCAGACTACAGTGGTATGCTGCTTAGTTGGTCACAATTCTGCAAGGAACCACTTCCAGACAGAAACTTCACTTTTTGGGAATGGTTCTTCGCTGTGATGAAACTAACAAAGGAACATTTAAGAGGCCCATGGATGGATGAGTAAGATGCATTTTATTGCCTGCACCATTAACTCATTTGATAGTGTAGAGCTGTTACACAGATACATATCTTTCAGAATGAAATGTTGCATAGATACTGTGTAGAGTTATCCAATTCAAAACTATGTGGTGGAAGAAGAAACATATTCTCACTTTGGAGACCAAGTCCAAGCATAGCTCGGGTCACAACTTAGTGTTAAAAAGACCATGCCCAAATATAGGTTGGGCTGCAGTTTTCTCGGCATGCAAGCCACCTATCATTCAAAAAGGGACTCATTCATATGAAAACACAACCTGCCCCTTGACTGATACTGCCTTCTGTTGTCAGTTTCTCTAGTTGTTAAGAGGGGAAAAAAATTAGCGAACATAACAGCTGTTGTTGTGTCATGAATGGCTGAGCCAGAATGATCGCATTGACATAATTCAACGTTTTTTTCTCATTAGATTTTTCAGTTTGATGTAATTCTGCTGCAAATACATCAGGTTTATTGAGTGAGCAAGAAATTTTGGAAGCTCAAGAGTAAGAATTGCGTAATAACTCGCATCATAGTTTTTTGTTGGGAGGATAATAATACTTTCTGTTTTCATTATTTTAAAATTTGTAATGTGTCTAGGAAGTACAATAAATATGAAAAATAAAACATGAAGCCTGCCCATTTTTAGTATGTATTGCTCTTGATGCTACGTCAATTGAATATGTGCCAGTAATGCTTTAAATAACAGCATAAACGGCCAGTTCCTAGGCGTGGTATTCTTCTTAAGTGGCTGGTCTTCAAAGTGTTAAACACTGTTCACTAATGTAAAAATATGTGACTGGGCTTCCAGATTGGAATAATTGAACAGAAACTCATAAACTTCACTTCTCTAAGCAAAATAGGCAGTATAATTTAAACTTTTAAATGTTTTCATATGGAGTATCCACACTATTAGGGAGCAATGAAAGTGATGGCTGGTGGGGTGGGGAGGGGGGGGGGCAGCTAACCAGCCCATTGTCTTCCCTCTGTTTCTGGTGTCAGTGAGAAACCTTTTGGCCCAGTCCAGCTTGGCCAGTGTATCTAAGCGTACATTGTTGCCACAGTTTCATTTCTGCCACAAGTGCTGTCCAGGTAGCATCATAAGAAGGAACGACACCTGAAAGAACATCTGTCATAAAAGGGGTTTATTTAAGGGGTTGATATGGCAACACTGCTCTTAATTCATATTACCCTTAGCACAGCTCAGCTATAGTTTGCCTGGTTTGGCTTTTTGTGCAAGTGGAAGTCTTCTACCTTGTGACAACTGAAGTATAAGCTGAGAAAATTAATGGGGGAAGCATTCATTGTAAAAGATTGTTAGCCTACACATCCCTTTTCTGTGCAAAATTGTATAAAATACTACCATCTGCTATACATGATTGCATTTGTTGATAATATTTGCCGTGGTGCCATGGAACAACAGCAGGTTAACAAGGAATATGATACATAATACACAGTCTCACTTGCATATTATAATTTATTGAAGACCAAGTTTGGATGACAGTTATCCTTTATCAAGTTTGAAAGTTAATAGTGTATGTTTGCTGTCCGTAACTGGATGTAAATAAATTGTTACGTGCAAGTAAGACAGTGTGCCAAGTACTGCATTCATTGATACCAAGGTGAAGACAAACTATCTTCTCTACCAATGGCGGTAATGCCACATGACATTAAACAAATTTCTTCTTACTATAAGTGTTTGCATATTATTTTTGTGTAGCAGTATTATGCTGGGAAAAAGACGGGAGGGGTAGTGAGAGAGAGCCAGAAAAAATGTATTAAAATCTGTTTCAACTTTTATTTTTGGAGGTGAGGAAGAATGTATGCAGAGAATGGAAAGAATGACCTTCAATATGAGAAGAAAAGATGTAGTTAGTTGTAAGAACAGGCAGGATGGTTAATTTTTCGTGGCACGATGGCAGCATGGTGCTAATTAAATATAACATTTACAAGTATACTGTAAATTTAATATGGAAGGATGAGGATAGATCCTCAGCCAAATTTCACATACCATTTTCCAGTTCCGTTTGATTTCCTTAGAACTGCTTATAGGTTATATGTAAAGTGTGTGGATGATATTTTAATATTCAACGTTTTGTGTTTGTTGTGTTACAGTATATACATTTTGTAGATTCTCTGCTGAAAGCAATAAAATGTGTACACTCAGAAAAAAATTTGAACATAGTACTGTGTGGAATTCTTTGCTTCCATTAAATTTGTTTGAAAAGATTCATGTTATAACTCTGCCCGAACAGGCAGTAGGTATCACCTACTGTCGTGTCATCCTCTACCGATAGGCACAACTGGATGCAGATATGGAGTGGCATTTGGTCGGCAAACCTATCTCACGGCCATTGTCAATTTACTTCTCAGTCAGGTAACTACCCAGTTGGCATCACAAGGGCTGAGCGCACACCATTTGCCAACAGTGCTTGACAGATCCGGACAGTGATCTATCAAAGTTCTAGCCAAGCCCAGCAGGACTTGAATTTGGTGACCTGATGGGTATTGGTATTACCATTGCAGCATGGCTGTTGACAATGTTATAATGAGTTATACTAAACAGGCAGTGCATTGTAAATGAAAATTCACATTTGTGGGACTCATCACTGCAATTTATCTCTTAGTTAAATGTGGGAATTTCTGCAAATCATATTTACCCATTAGGTTTAGTTCATCAGAACTGGATTAAATGTATGAAGTGGGGTTAGAGATCAGTTGCAATTTGATAGTTGGAAAAGAGTTTACTATTTGGAGAAATCCAAAAAATAAGTAAAATTAATCCTAAAACTACAAGACGCATCACATCTCCATCATCAGTCTCACAAATGGTTTGCAGCTATCCACCTAGATCTATTAATTTATGCATAATCAGATACCCTTGCACCATGTGCAGCGTGATCTAAAAGTGCCACTCTTGGTCAAACTATCTTCTCTTGTAATGTTCCCTCTAAGACATTCACAAGGAACAGGTTGTGTCGTAGTATGTGACCAGTTCATTTGTGTCTCCCTTGCTCTGTTGTTCTCCTAAATGACTTTTCTTCCCACTTTTTTGCAGGACTTTCTGGTTGGTGGTTTTATCTGTCCACTTTATGTGTAACAGACACGTCTGGCATCACACCCCAAATGCTTCGAGAGGTTACATTTCATTTTTGCCTGTTGTCCACGTTTCACAACTATGCAGTGCTGGTGAAGGCTATGTAATGGAATAAAATGTTTTTCTTAGACAATGCAGTATCAGCTGTAGGAATATAAGTGTAAACAGTTTCGTGTATGCAAGGTAGACAGGCATAGTCAGCACTGATGAAATTGTATAACTAAAATCAGGATAGGAGTGAAACTTAACAGTTTTTCAGTCAGTGAGGCAACAATCAAAATTGGTGTGTAATCCAGCTATGAAGGGTATGTAGTGTGTTACATAAAAGTAATTAATTGAGCAAAATTGGAGTCCAATAGAAAAATTAATTATCCATTGTAATCATCCAGAATTATCTCCATTATGTAAATTTCAGTATAATTTTCTTCCAGATCGTTGTAAAAAATTGTTAAATATGATTAACTTTTGATTGGTCTTTCAAAAACAACTTTCTTCTAACACATTTTTCAATCCTTTGTGTGTGAAAATTAAACACTGTCGGTACAATACAGTAACTATTTTTCACATTACATCCAGTCTGTGAGCTGTCACACACAACCTCCTCTCATCCTATTCCTCCTCCAAGACCCACCCTGCTGGTCTGGGGGTTAGAATAGGCCCGAGGTATCCCTGCCTGTTATAAGAGGCGACTATTTTCGGCCCTATAAATTCAGGTCCCATTTTATGGTTTGACCTGCTATTTTCCAAATTCTACAGAAGTGCGGGCCTTATGGAGAAGGAAGCCTTACGTGGTGCATGAGTTATCCATAGTGCCCTTATACAATCTCCTGAACCTTTTGTCATGGCTTTGCATCTCCACCTGCAATTCAACTATTTGGATGAAGACACTTTCCGGGGTATGTCGTATTCTTCTGTTGTCTCCTGTGCTGTTTTGCCCCCATGACAGTCTTGGATTTCTCTGCACGCAGTATCCAGCATGGTAGTCAGTCCGTTGTGGTGGGGCCATCATGTACCCATTCACTGCTGACGCCTGAGTTGTGAACTCCCCACGTATGGCAAGGAGTAGATGCCTGCCTCCCTGGGGCATCAGGACTCCCGGCAACTCCCATCATTCCAGATGACCTTTGCTGTGGCTGGGTGGCGCCCGTGGGGAGAGCACCTGATTGGAGTGGGTGGCATCAGAGTGGATGACCTGCAATGAAGTGGACTAAGTCATCTCTTTCTGGTGACCATACGGTGCCAGCAGTCTCTAAGAAGGGCAAGATTGAGTACAATGCTGACAGATATGACCTTAAATCATTTCCCTCCCTCGCTACATCATGGGAGGAACATAGGGTTACAGAAAGAAGAGAGCCATATTTGCCTCGGTATTTAGTCTGTAGTGAAACCAGAAAATCTGAAAAGGGAGATGCAAAGGCTCAATCTAGATATAGTAGGGGTCATTGAAGTGAAGTGGAAGGAAGACAAGGATTTCTGGTCAGATGAGTATCGGGTAATATCAACAGCAGCAGAAAATGGTATATCAGGTGTAGGATTCGTTATCAATAGGAAGTAGGGCAGAGGGTGTGTTACTGTGAACAGTTCAGTGACCGGGTTGTTCTAATCAGAATCGACAGCAGACCAACACCGACAACGATAGTTCAGGTATACATGCCGACGTCGCAAGCTGAAGATGAACAGATAGAGAAAGGGTATGAGGATATTGAAAGGGTAATGCAGTATGTAAAGGGGGACGAAAATCTAATAGTCATGGGCAACTGGAATGCAGTTGTAGGGGAAGGAGTAGAAGAAAAGGTTACAGGAGAATATGGGCTTGGGACAAGGAATGAAAGAGGAGAAAGACTAGTTGAGTTCTGTAACAAGTTTCAGCTAGTAATAGCGAATACCCTGTTCAAGAATCACAAGAGGAACAGGTATACTTGGAAAATGCCGGGAGATACGGGAAGATTTCAATTAGATTACATCATGGTCAGACAGAGATTCCGAAATCAGATACTGGATTGTAAGGCGTACCCAGGAGCAGATATAGACTCAGATCACAATATAGTAGTGATGAAGAGTAGGCTGAAGTTCAAGACATTAGTCAGGAAGAATCAATACGCAAATAAGTGGGATACGGAAGTACTAAGGAATGACGAGATATGTTTGAAGTTCTCTAACACTATAGATACAGCAATAAGGAATAGCACAGTAGGAAGTACAGTTGAAGAGGAATGGACATCTCTAAAAAGGGCCATCGCAGAAGTTGGGAAGGAAAACATGGGTACAAAGAAGGTAGCTGCGAAGAAACCATGGGTAACAGAAGAAATACTTCAGTTGATTGATGAAAGGAGGAAGTACAAACATGTTCCGGGAAAATCAGGAATACAGAAATACAAGTCGCTGAGGAATGAAATAAATAGGAAGTGCAGGGAAGCTAAGACAAAATGGCTGCAGGAAAAATGTGAAGACATGGAAAAAGACATGATTGTCGGAAGGACAGACTCAGCATACAGGAAAGTCAAAACAACCTTTGGTGACATTAAAAGCAACGGTGGTAACATTAAAAGTGCAACGGGAATTCCACTGTTAAATGCAGAGGAGAGAGCAGATAGGTGGAACGAATACATTGAAAGCCTCTATGAGGGTGAAGATTTGTCTGATGTGATAGAAGAAGAAACAGGAGTCGATTTAGAAGAGATTGGGGATCCAGTATTAGAATCGGAATTTAAAAGAGCTTTGGACAACTTACGGTCAAATAAGGCAGAAGGGATAGATAACATTCCATCAGAATTTCTAAAATCATTGGGGGAAGTGGCAACAAAACGACTATTCACGTTGGTGTGTAGAATATATGAGCCTGGCGATATACCATCTGACTTTCGGAAAAGCGTCATCCACACAATTCCGAAGACGGCAAGAGCTGACAAGTGCAAGAATTATTGCACAATCAGCTTAACAGCTCATGCATCGAAGCTACTTACAAGAATAATATACAGAAGAATGGAAAAGAAAATTGAGAATGCGCTAGGTGACAATCAGTTTGGCTTCAGGAAAAGTAAAGGGACGAGAGGGGCAATTCTGACGTTACGGCTAATAATGGAAGCAAGGATAAAGAAAAATCGGGACACTTTCATAGGATTTGTCGACCTGGAAAAAGCGTTCGACAATATAAAATGGTGCAAGCTGTTCGAGATTCTGAAAAAAGTAGGGGTAAGCTATAGAGAGAGACGGGTCATGTACAATATGTACAACAACCAAGAGGGAATAATAAGAGTGGACGATCAAGAACGAAGTGCTCGTATTAAGAAGGGTGTAAGACAAGGCTGTAGCCTTTCGCCCCTACTCTTCAATCTGTACATCGAGGAAGCAATGATGGAAATAAAAGAAAGGTTCAGGAGTGGAATTAAAATACAAGGTGAAAGGATATCAATGATAAGATTCGCTGATGACATTACTATCCTGAGTGAAAGTGAAGAAGAATTAAATGATCTGCTGAACGGAATGAACAGTCCAATGAGTACACAGTATGGTTTGAGAGTAAATCGGAGAGACGAAGGTAATGAGAAGTAGTAGAAATGAGAACAGCGAGAAACTTAACATCAGGATTGATGGTCACGAAGTCAATGAAGTTAAGGAATTCTGCTACCTAGGCAGTAAAATAACCAATGACGGACGGAGCAAGGAGGACATCAAAAGCAGACTCGCTATGGCAAAAAAGGCATTTCTGGCCAAGAGAAGTCTACTAATATCAAATACCGGCCTTAATTTGAAGAAGAAATTTCTGAGGATATACGTCTGGAGTACAGCATTGTATGGTATAGTTGAATTCTTTTATCTTGGTGGCTCGCGCATGCCCGCCCAGACACGGGAGAGTGCTGCGTTGCCAGTTGCACACGACGCACGCGCCAATAGAAGCAGCGCCATAGTATAGCTAGTTTGCAAGCTTACGTTTAGGGGGGAGCGTGCAGTTCATGAAGTAAAGCCACCACGGCCGCATTAACCCTTTTGCTGTTACAAAGACGTGCTCCCTGCATTCCGCGCTGTGCGCGATTTTGTCACTGCACTGCTCGCCTGTGCAGACACACGGTGTTCCCACTGCTTTGACACACTTATCATTCGATTCCACAAATACTATTTGGCCCAAAAATTAGATTTTTACATGTCTTCTTGACTGATACCTTCCCCCCATAAATGATTTAATTTTGTTTCGATGTTCAACGCAGTTATTATGCAGCATTAAATGTAGTAAACCATTGCACGGAATTTTGAAGAGTTTGCAGAGGTAGAAGTCCGTAGCGTATATTTCCGTATGGTCGATTTTAGTTGCCACAATGTTGAGAATGAAATGTGGACAAGATACCTAAATTTCATATAAAATTTACTGTATAACAATATCTCATTTAAGTACCACATAGGTGTCGTACGTAATATTGAGAAATATTCCGTCTTTCGCGACTGTAACAAAAGTTTTATTTACACTGAGCATGTTTGGCTTTATTTTAAAGCACTTCAATGAATCCAAAGGAAGTAGACAAAATACATTAAACAAAACTGTGGACTTACAAAAACATTAGGACTTGAATATACCGTCTATCAGTGAAGTGCTCTGAGCTATGTCAAATATAATTTTTGTGTGTGGTACACACAAACATAATTTATTTGCTAAAACACTGATCTGCCAACACAAACGTTGAATATTGTGTTACCGCAGCACAAAACTACGAAAGGTGACTTGGCAATGGAGGAGACAAAATACTGTCCACTGAAGATGCTTCAAAAGCGAGAAACGCGTCTGGTCTAAATAAGTCGCTTATTACAGTTGCAGAAGAGGAATATATTTCAGTACCATAGGTGAAACTGCGACTGTGGAACAAAAACAAGAAAGAGAACATGAGTACCATTGTGTATGTGCCATACCTTTCATTGATTGAAGTGCTTTAAAATAAAGCCAAACGCGTCCGGTGTA
Organism: Schistocerca americana; assembly: GCF_021461395.2. NCBI lineage: Eukaryota > Metazoa > Arthropoda > Insecta > Orthoptera > Acrididae > Schistocerca > Schistocerca americana. The sequence continues at coordinate 650,972,006 of NC_060122.1, forward strand.
AATAAAACTTTTATTACAGTCGCGAAAGACGGAATATTTCTCAATATTACATACGACACCTATGTGGTTCAAATGGCTCTGAGCACTATGGGACTTAACTGCTGTGGTCATCAGTCCCCTAGAACTTAGAACTACCTAAACCTGACTAACCTAAGGACATCACACACATCCACGCCCGATGCAGGATTCGAACCTGCGACCGCAGCGGTCGCGCGGTTCCAGACTGTAGCGACCTATGTGGTACTTAAATTATATGAGATATTGTTATACAGTAAATTTTATATGAAATTTAGGTATCTTGTCCACATTTCATTCTCAAGATTGTGGCAACTGAAATAGACCGTACGGAAAGTATACGCTATGGACTTTTACCTCTGCAAACTCTTCAAAATTTCGTGCAGTGGTTTACTACATTTAATGCTGCACAATAGCTGCGTTGAACATCGAAACAAAATTAAGTCATTTATGGGGGGAAGGTATCAGTCAAGACGACGTGTAAAAATCAAATTTTTGGGCCAAATAGTTTTTGTGAAATCGAATGATAAGTGTGTCAAAGCAGTGGGAACAGCATGTGTCTGCACAGGCGAGCAGTGCAGTGACGACAAAATTGCGCACAGCGCGGAATGCGGGGAGCACGTGTCTGCAGCAGCGAAAGAGTTAATGAAGAGACAAAGCACTAGAAATTTCAAAAAATTGCATTCAAACGAATATAATTCATGAAGTAAGGCACTTCGATATTGTTTTTAAATAATTAAAAAAATTAAGTTCCGCACAAGGTTTGAACTCATAACCTTTCACATAGAAGTCCAGCACCTTAACCATTACGCTAACGCAGATCGTTTGCCTACAGTACACAGTGAGGAGTCTAACACGTTACGCAAAACACTGACAAACACTTTTGGTATGACTATGAATTACTCACGCTTCGCCGAAGTACAATAGGAAATAAACAATTACTGCTCTTCTTTAGTGCGAAAAAGCGGTTCGTGAGATTGATACAAACACCTTTCCTTCCTATCGCCTGAATTAGGAGTCTTATTGCTTGTTTGGTTTAATTAATTAATAGAATATGAAGCAATTGGTATAAGGAACGCTTTTTCCAAACTTTCTATAAAAGAAAGTCTGCTATCAAGACATTGCTTTTGTTCTATTACTTTATTTATGACTGAACGTTTCTAATACTGAAGACACTCATCCATGCTATGCACTCCAGTCGAGATCTGGCAACGTCATTCTCTGTTCATTGGCTGACTGTGTTTTGTGACGTCAGATGCGCAGAACGAACCTAAACTCGGCCGCCAACATAAATGACGCGCACTTTAGTGAAACATGGACTGTGGGAAAACCGGAACAGAAGAGAATCGAAGCATTTGAGACGTGGTGCTATAGACGAATGTTGAAAATGAGGTGGACTGATAAGGTGAGGAATGAGGAGGTTCTACGCAGAATCAGAGAGGAAAGGAATATGTGGAAAACACTGATAAGGAGATGGGACAGGATGATAGGACATCTGCTAAGACATGAGGGAATGACTTCCATGGTACTAGAGGGAGCTGTAGAGGGCAAAAACTGTAGAGGAAGACAGAGATTGGAATACGTCAAGCAAATAATTGAGGACGTAGGTTGCAAGTGCTACTCTGAGATGAAGAGGTTAGCACAGGAAAGGAATTCGTGGCGGGCCGCATCAAACCAGTCAGTAGACTGATGACAAAAAAAAAAAAAAAAAAAAAAAAATTATTAGTCTGTAGCAGAAAAGATGGGGACTCGTTTCTACCTATGAAGACTCAATTTTTTGTTGAACATCGTGAGGGTAAGTTTTGGGGAAGTGAAAGCAGTGCAGTCTTGATTCAGAGAGCATCCCCAGCCCAATCCCGGGTGTTACTCGCTTGTGACTGGCTGATATTCCTGTATCTGTCACTCCCCGTAAAAGCCTCAACATGGTCCAGTGGATTATTTTCCATCACAACCTCCTCTTGCAGTCTGACAACGAGCTCCACACCAATATAGAACAGTGGGGTGTTCATTTCATCGGGTGCGTTTACAGGGGACTAAAAGACAACAGGGTTGCTACCAGTGCTTTCATCTTGACCCTTGAGGGTGATTCATTGCCTGAAAAGGTCAAGGTGATGGTTTACTGCTGTGATGTTAAACCATACATCCCTCCCCCTATGTGATGCTTTAAGTGCTGGAAATTTGGGAACATGTCTTTCCGCTGCACTCCCAATGCCACATGTCAAGACTGCGGATGTCCACTGCATCCAGATACTCCCTGTGCGCCTCCTCCCACTTGCATCGACTGCAGAGAGCAGCACTCCTCCTGCTCGCCAGACTGCACAGTACTCCAAAAGGAGCGAAAAATCATGTAGTACTAGACCCTGGACCAGTTGACTTACCAAGAGGCTAAACGTAAATTTGAACGTTTACACCCGTTCGGTTGACGTCCACATATGCTGCAGCTATATTACCATCGCCATCAAAAATACCAGTCGTACCACATTCTATGCCACAAACAGTGGGCCCTCTGTGCCTCCAGAATACATCCACCTCCATGGTGGTAGGGGGCAAACGTTGCTCCCAAAGTACCTACTTCGGGAGCTACGCCCCCACAAATGCAGGGGACATTGGTCCTCCCCTCCACCCATCTGGAGAAGCAACAGCCTCCTCCGGCTCCTCTGATGTGGAAAGCGTCTCTTGGGACCCTTTCTCCCGAGGTCTGCACTAATGTCACAGCAGACACTCACCAGTGGCTAAAGGAGCCAAAAACCGCTGGACAAAGAGCTTCACGGTCTTCCTTCGTGCCTGAAGCTACTTAGGAGAAGTCCTCCCAGCAAGTCCCTAAAGAGAAGTGAGAGGGCAAGCAAACAAAGAAGTCTGCTAAGAAAAAGGACCCTCTGGTGGCCCCAACACCACCACTCCCTACCAGTTCTACACCTGCGGATGAGGTGGAGGTCTCAGCGTCCCCTGAGGACCTGGATCTCACTGATGCCTCATCAACAATAGGAATGGATACAAATACTCAGTTGGTGGTGGCAGGTGATCCTGAGGTGTAACCTGCCTCCTTGCGTGCTTCATGCCTTCCCATACTCATGATAACGTCATCCTCCAGTGGAATTGCTGTCGCTTTTTCCACCACCTGGCTGAGCTACGCAGCTGTTCAGCTTTACACCTGCTTTGCATTGCCCACCAGGAAACCTGGTTCCCGGCAATGCCGACCCCTGTCCTTCGTTTCTGTAGAGGATATTAAAAGAACTATAGCGACTATAATAGAGTGTCAGAGGGAGTTTGTGTCTATGTCCTGAACTCAGTATGCATTGAACCTGTGCCCCTTCAAACCCCTCTTGAAGCTGTGGCTGTCAGAATAAGGACGGCACAGGAAATAACTGTCTGCAATGTATATCTTCCTCCAGATGGTGCATATCCCTGAATGCATTGGCTGCACTGATTCATCAACTCCCTAAACCTTTCCTACTTTTGGGAGATTTTAACACTCATAACCCCTTGTGGGGTGGTACTGTGTTCGACTTCTGCCTCTTAAATACTGGGGTCCCCACACATTTCAGTCTGGCTCATGGCGTGTACTTGGCCATTGATTTATCCCTCTGCAGCCCAGGACTTCTCCCATCTGTCCACTGGAGAGCCCACGATGACTTGTGTGGTAGTGACCACTTTCCCATCTTCTTGTCACTTCCCCAGTGCCATTCCCCCGGACGTTTACCGAGATGGGCTTTAACCAAGGCAGACTGGGAAGCTTTCACCTCTGTTGTCACCGTTGAATCTCCCTCACATGGTACTATTGATGTGGTAGTTGAGCAGGTCACTAGAATGGTCATTTCTGTGGCAGAAAACACGATCCCTTGTTCTTTAGGGTGCACCCGACGAAAGTCAGTACCTTGGTGGTCGCCAGAAATCACTGAGGCCATTAAAGAGCATCGGCGAGCTCTACAGCAATACAAGCATCACCCTTCCCTAGAGAGCACCTTAGCTTTTAAATGGCTCCGTGCCCGCATTCGGCAGCTAATAGAAAGGTGGAGACAGGAGTGTTGGGAGCGGTACGTCTCGACCATTGGGTGCCATACGTCATCTTCCCAAGTCTGATGAAGATCAGATGTGTTTGTGGATACCAGACCACAACAGGTGTTACTGGCAATAACATCAATGGCGTGTTATCTACCGATGCAAACGCAATTGCCGAGCACTTTGCTGAGCACTGTGTTGAGCCTGCGCGTCCGAGAATTATCACCCAGCATTTCGCATCCTCAAACGATGGATGGAAAGGAAAGCCCTCTCGTTTGCTGAACATCACAGTGCTCCATTTACAGAGTGGGAGCTCCTCAGCGTCCTTGCACATTGCCCCGACACAGCTCGTGGTCCAGATTTGATCCACAGTCAGATGGTCAAACATCTCTCGTCCGACTACAAGTGACATCTCCTCATCTTCAACCGGATCTGGTGCGATGGCTTCTTTCCATTGCAATGGCAGGAGAGCACCATCATTCCAGTGCTCAGACCTGGTAAAAACCCGCTTGATGTGGATAGCTATCGGCCTATCAGCCTCACCAATGTTATTTGTAAGCTGTTAGAATGTATGGTAAGTCGGCGATTGTGTTTGGTCCTCGAGTCACATGGCCTACTGGCTCCAGGCCAGGGCGGTTTCCGCCAGGGTCGCTCTACCATTGATAATCTAGTTTCCCTCAAGTCTGCCATCCGAACAGCCTTTTCCAGATGCCAACACCTGGTTGCTGTCTTTTTTGATTTACGAAAAGCTTACAACACGACCTGGCGACGTCGTATCTTTGCCACATTATATGAGTGGGATCTCTGGGGCCCGTTCCTGATTTTTATCCAAAATTTCATATCGCTCCATACTTTCCATGTCCAAGTTGGTGCCCCCCATATCCAGGAGAATGAGGTCCTGCAGGGCTCTGTATTCAGTGTATCTCTATTTTTAGTGTCCATTAATGGTCTAGCAGCAGCTGTCAGGCCGTCGGTCTCACCTTCTTTGTATGCAGACGACTTCTGCATTTTGTACTGCTCCACCAGTACTGGTGTTGCTGAGCAGCGCCTACAGGGAGCCATTCACAAGACGCAGTCTTGGGCACTAGCCCATGGCTTCCAGTTTTCAGCCATGATGTCGTGTGTCATGCACTTCTATTGGTGTCATACCATTCATCCGGAACCAAAATTTTACCTTAATGGCATTCCACTCACTGTAGTGGAGATATGTCGATTCTAGTGGCAACAGGAGCTTTTAGGACAAGTCCGGTGACCAGCGTCCTGGTGGAGGCCGGAGTCCCTCCATTGAAGGTTAGGCGCGCACAACTGCTTGCCAGTTACGTTGCACACATTCGTAGTTCTCCTGAGCATCTGAATTACGGTCTCCTTTTCCCGTCCACAGCAGTTCATCTCGCACATTGGAGGCCCAGGTCAGGGCTTACGATTGCAGTTCGCGTCCGATCTCTTCTGTTTGAAGTGGTATCCTTGCCTTTACCACCTATACTTGATGTCCATTCATGTACACCACCATGGTGTACACTGAGGCCGAAGCTTCACCTGGCACTAAGGACTCTAGTTAACCCCCATTGCTCTCCGCTGTCACTTCCTATTGATTCTTGACATGTAGGGACCATGAAGTGGTTTACGCTGACGGCTCTATGAATGGTGGTCACGTTAGCTTCGCGTATGTTCATGGATGACATATGGAATAGCACCCCTTGTCATATGGCTGCAGTGTTTTCACTGCAGAGCTGGCGGCCATTTTTTGTGCTCTTGAGCACATCCGCTCATGCCCTGGTGAGTCATTTCTTCTCTGTGCTGACTCCTTGAACAGCTTACAAGCTATCGATCAGTGCTACCCCCACCATCCTTTGGTAACAATCATCCAGCATCTATGCCCTGGAATGGTCCAGTCATTCCGTAGCATTTGTGTGGACCCCAGGCCACGTCGAAATCCCAGGAAATGAACTTGCAGACAGGCTGGCCAAACAGGCTACATGGAAACCACTTCTGGAGATTGGCATCCCTGTAACTGACCTGCAGTCATTATTACTCCACAAGGTCTTTCAGCTTTGGGAGACGGAATGGCATAATCTCAGTATGCACAACAAACTGCGTGCCCTTAAGAAGACTATGAATGTGTGGAAGACCTCCATGTGGGCCTCTCGCAGGGACTCTGTTGTTTTCTGCTGGCTCCGCATTGGCCATATGTGGCTAACACATGGCTACCTCCTCCGTCGCAAGGATGCACTTCGGTGTCACTGTGGCTCACATATGACTGTCGTCCACATCGTGCTGGACTGACCACTGTTAGCCACTCTGCGGCAGACTTTTAACCTTCCCAGCACCTCACCTTCAGTATTGGGTGACAATGCCTCAACAGCAGATTTAGTTTTACGTTTTTTGTGAGAGGGTTTTTTATCATACCACCTGAGGGTGGGCATTTAGCCTTCTCTCTGAGGTCGCCAACCTCGTCTTCTTCCCTACGCGTGTTCACCTAGCCTTGTATTTTTGTGGTGGACATTTTAATGTGTTGCCGAGTAGCTGAGTAGTTGGCTCATCCTCTTTTATTATTGTGATCAGCCAGGCCAGATGATCTGCTCTATGGTTTTAATACCTTCTTCTACTTTTCCTTGTGGAGTATGTTTTCCCTGTTTTTTGTTCGTTCCATTCGTTTTCTTTTTAGGTGTGGTGTTGGGTGTTTTTATACCTTGAGCCTTGCTTGCACCGGGAAAAAGGAACTGATGGCCCTGTAGTTTGGTCCCAAACCAATCAACCCTCCAAGAGCTAAAAAACAAAACATGTCAGTTGAAGTTGCCATGAAAATAAAGTTCATAGATATTAAACACCAGGTGAACATAGATATTAAACTTAAAAATTGGTCTGTAAAATACGCTGATTTTTATTACAACTAAGGTTTTTTTTTCCAGAGTAGTTTTCAGTAAATCATTGCCTTTCCTTTGGCAATGGATATTTTTGGTTGTGTGTTTATAGACTTCGAATTGATGAGTTTTATAGTTATAAATGTGTTTTGAATAGGGTGTTTGAATGTTTTCTGGAAATTGTCTTGAATGATTAATTATGCCAGTTTACGCTCCTAACATGCTTTTTTCCCTCGTGAATTTCAGTATGCTTCTATAAAAATGGAAAATCAAATTCAAATATTTGAAAGCCCACTAAAATGCTCCATTCAAGTCCTGTGTTGTCACTGGCTAATTCACTGCTCTTGCTGTCATAGAGCTCATTCACAGTGATGTCTTTTTTGAATTTACGTTTCGGAAAAGGGTTACAAATGGTGTATAGTATCGTACCGTACAAACACATCTGTAAAAACTCCTGAAAAGTTGTTTTGAGTGTTCCAGAGAATGAGAAGGTGCATAAAATGTAGTTGCACAGTGCCAGCAGATTGCCACCACATCACCGCACAAGCTCACAAATTTAATTAAAAATGTGTTGCACTATGAAGTTGACATTAATTTACCTTTGAGATATGTTTTCCCAATTTCCAAGGAAGCATAGCTTCATTCAGTGAAATTAAACTATTAGTGAAAATTGTCAAACCTACCTACATTATTTTGTAGCTTAGTTTTTAGAGCGGTAGACCGTTGAATGGTGTTCAGAGATCCCTGGTTTGAATCCAACCCGAAAGAATATTTTAACTTATTTGTAAAACGACTCAACAGTCCTGTCATGTGAAAACCAAATCACAATTATAAAACTATACCACACCGATCAGAAACATAATGTTATTGTGTTTTCCTTGCTGTTTACATGCGCTTACAATGGCAAATGTTGTTCGCACATTTCGTGATATTTTATAGTTAATGTGAACAAACACTTTTTACTTTATTAGAAACAATGTCCTTTTCATCTTCATACTATCCAACTAGGATCGTTATTGTATAAACTTTTGAAGTTTCACCGTCTTGCTTAAAGATGAAGTAAATCTGCCACAGACACTGATGTTAGTTTGCGCCCACAAACATCACAGCTTTCACGTTTATGGTAATGCATGTTGTACATGCTTTATATATCTCTGTATGGAAATCTAAGCGTCAGACACTTCATTTTTCTGTGGGAGTACGGTTATATCTTCACTATTAGCATTATTTCCAAAGAAGTGAATTGTTTGTTTGCAAAGTAAATTAATTTTTCCTCTGTTGTCCATTTCTCAGACTAGGATTAATGTGAAGCTATATATAAAATATATCACCATCGAAACAACTATTACAATCAGTTCTTGCAAACGCTATTCTCGTGTTTTGTGTAAAATTTTTAAAAATATATGACCCTTCCAGGAATCGAACGCACAACCTCTTTAGTTTCTATTCATTACGCCAGCAAGTGCATGTTCGGCACATTGTCTCTGCTAAGTGTCTTCTATAGAGGAAATCAGCACTGAGGTTTGCCAAGAATAATTTTATTGTGCTTTTGGTCATAGCAAGAAACAGTGTAGGTAGTGCAGTGGTGCCAGTTGAGTCTATCAGTAGATCGGGTTTGACTAGGCATGGCCTACACCTCAATAAGTATGGGAGGGGGAGGCTGGCAAAGCTTATAGGTGTCAGTGTGATGGGTAGTGGTGGGATCACTCATGGAAAAATTCCTGTAGTAATTGGTGTTAGAGCTGCACCTTTTCAGATTGAAGTCAGCTGATAAGTATACCTGCTTAAAGGAAGTCCCTCTAACTAAGGGCTCACATTCAGATGATGTCATGTTTCCAAGCAGAGAAGAAATTAGCATATTTCATCAAAATATAAGAGGTGTTAGAGATAAAGTTAGTGAACTGCTTATAGTTGTTGACTCTGTAATTATTGGTATATTGGAGCACCACTTAAATAATTTGACAATTCAGAGACTTCCTTTACCAGGATATAGATTAGCTGGCTATTTTTCAAGGAGTTCTGTGTGGCGTGGGGGAGTGGCCATGTACGTAAAAAAACAGTATTCCATTTGAGTCCATAGACATATCATGGCACTGCACTGAACAGATATTTGAATGTTGTGCAGGGGAAGTTGAATTTAGTGAAACTAAACTTCTAATTTTTGTTGTTTGTAGGTCCCCTAACTCTTGACTTCAGAGCATTTCTGCTCAAGCTATAGAGGTTTCTTGATTCACTTTATGGGAAGTACCAGAAATTAGTTATATGTGGTGACTTCAATATAAATTTTGTTTATGATGTTGCAAGAAAAATGATCTTGGTAGATCTCCTACATTCATATGATCTGATGCGGACTCTGTTTTTTCCAACTAGGATGCAGGGGAACAGTAGCAAAGCCATAGACAATAATTTTTATTCATTCTTCATTTCAATTTGGGCATTCTGTTAGTAAAAAGGTGAATGGCTTTTCAAACCACAATGTACAAATTTTAACACTAAAAGGCTTTTGTACTCAAACAAATGTCACATATAATTACAAACTATTAGGAAAGTTAATCCAGCAGCAATAGAGAGTTTTTCAAACCTTATCAAGGAACAAGAGTGGCAGGATTTTTATAGTGCCGATAACATAGATGACAAATATAATGCTTTCCTTAACGCATTTCTCATGCTCTTTGAGTATTTCTTCCCATTAGAACATTCTAAATGGGGTACTAGTAGTAAAAGGCAGCCTGGGTGGCTGACTAGTGGGATAAGGATATTATGTGGAAGAAAAGGGGAATTATGTCAAACTGTTAGAAGTAGTCACAATCAAGCTACAGTAGCCCGTTACAAACAGTACTGTAAGGTGCTTAAAAATGTTATTAGGAAGGCAAAGAGTATGTGGTACACAAATAAAATAGCTAATTCATAGAATGAAATTAAACCCATATGGTCAGTTGTGAAGGAATAGTCTAGTGAGCACAAGGGTGACGATATAAAGTCAGTTCGTAGTAAAAACATTTCTGTTACTGATCAGTTAGTTATATGTACAATACTTAACAATATTTTCTGAACATTGTTGGCGAATTAAATAAAAATTAACTTTCTCCAGGGAATCGTGTATGTCTCTTGGCAAATGACTTTCGAGATTGTCTGAAATGCTCCTCTGTGATACAGACAAGGGGGAGATTGAATCAACAATTAAATCACTAAAGGCTCTCATGGATATGATGGAGTTCCTAGCAGAATATTGAAGTATTGTGCTACACATTTTAGCACTGTATTTACCCATATTTGTAATTTTTTCTTTAGGAATGGTCAGTTTCCTGAATGATCAAAGTACTCAGTAGAAAAGCTGCCTTATAAAAAGGGAGAAAGGAATAACCTAGACAGTTTTAGATCTACTTCTATACCATCAGTGTTTGCTAAAGTTATTGAAGAGGCTGTGTATGTAAGGATAAGTGATCATTTTATATCACCCGATTTGCTATCAAATGTACAGTTCGCCTTTAGAAGTTGTTTAACATCTGAAAATGCTATATTCTCTTTTGTCTGTGATGTACTGGATGGGTTAAAAAAAAGGTTTCGAATGCTGGGCATATTTTTTGATTTAACTAAGCTGTTTCAATGTGTTGTTCACAAAATATTGCTCCAGAAGTTGGACCATTACAGAATACGAGGATTAGCTCACAATTGGTTCACCTCTTACTTTAGCATCAGACAGCAAAAGGTCATTATTCACAGTGTAGTGTAGAGATTGGCTGTGATCTGGGGTCTGAGTGGGGTACAGTCAAATGGGGGGGGGGGGGGGGGGGCAGGGATCAGTGTTGGGGCCACTCCTGTTCCTTATTTGGATAAATGATACACCCTCAAGTATTACGGGTAACTCTAAAATATTTCTGTTTGCTGATAACACTAGCTTGGTAGTAAAGGAAGTTGTGTGAAAAAACCTGACACTATAATTTCACGGAATGGGCATATGATTAGTGAAGCTGAACAGTTTGAATTTCTAGGTGTTCACATAGATAGTAAACTGTAGTGGAAAGCCCACATTCAGGATCTTGTTCAAAGACTTAATGCTGCCATTTTTACTATTTGAACGGTTTCTGAAGTAAGTTATAGTTTGACACCAAAAGTTCTACTTTGCTTATTTTCATTCGTATATGTCGTTTGGTATTATATTTTGGGGTAACTCTTCCCATTCTAAAAGGATATTTTTGGCTCAGAAATGGGCAGTTCGAGCAATAAATGGTGTAAGTTCGTGAACCTCTTGTTGACCCCTTTCACAAGTCTGGGTATTTTGACATTGGCCCCTCTCTCTCTCTCTCTCTCTCTCTCTCTCTCTCTCTCTCTCTCTCTCTCTCTCTCTATATATATATATATATATATATATATATATATATATATATATATATATAATGGAAGGAAACATTCCACGTGGGAAAAATTATATATAAAAACAAAGATGAGGTGACTTACCGAACAAAAGCGCTGGCAGGTCGATAGACACACAAACAAACTGTTTGTGTGTCTATCGACCTGCCAGCGCTTTTGTTCGGTAAGTCACCTCATCTTTGTTTTTATATATATATATATATATATATATATATATATATTCTGCTTGTGTCTTTATATGTGTGGATGGATATGTGTGTGTGTGCGAGTGTATACCCATCCTTTTTTCCCCCTAAGGTAAGTCCTTCCGCTCCCGGGATTGGAATGACTCCTTACCATCTCCCTTAAAACCCACATCCTTTCGTCTTTCCCTCTCCTTCCCTCTTTCCTGATGAGGCAACAGTTTGTTGCGAAGCTTGAATTTTGTGTGTATGTTTGTGTTTGCTTGTGTGTCTATCGACGTGCCAGCGCTTTCGTTTGGTAAGTCACATCATCTTTGTTTATATATATATATATATTCCTTACTATTATTTCTTGTTAACAATATCAGTTTCCTCATGGGTCACTCCTTCTATTCTGTTGAGGATTTCCTTGAAAAATTAAGCTGATTCCTATTGTATTGTTGATTGCTCTTATGGCTTGACTTTTTTCGGGTTCATAAACATTTTATTTTTATCTGTTATTACTTTTACATTGTAATTTCATGTACTGCCACGTTCGCTATGGAACTTGACGTGTAAATAAATAAATAATAAACAAATAAGTGAAGGACTGTCATTCTGCCATCGAGAGAAATCGGTATGATGTGATTCACTGATGACACAGCAGTAGTGATTGCAGAAATTGAACAGAAATATAAGGCAGAACAGTATGCTAGTTGCCCAAATGTTAAATTTGGCCAAGAGTCTCTTGAAGAGATGATGAATTTTGCTACCTTGGAAGTCAAATACAGGAGGAGGAAGATACAATGAGAAGTAGCTGGTACTACACAACACAAAAGAGCTTTTAAAAAAAGCTCATAATGTCTAAAAAATAAATAAATATTGAGAACAGGAAAAGATTCTGGAAAGTTAAATTTGAAGCACAGCTCTGTGTGGGTGTGCAAAATGTGGACCGTGGGGAAGGTAGAAATAAAACAATTAGGAGCCTTTGAAATGTGTGGAAGATTGTATGAGTTGATTGAATAATGAATTAATAAGTTCTGTAAAGAGAAAAGCAGAGGAAAAAATGCCGAATAGGGACCATGAGAGAGACAGAATGGTTGGACACACATTATGACAAAGTCTTGGCTGAAAACTGTAGTTGATAGGATCTTGAAAGGAACGAATTGCAGGGGTAGACATAGGTAGGAGTTGGTTGATGATTCCATTAAAAAAGGCTCTAGCAAAAAGACAGATTGAGTGCATAAAACTAACTCTCTCTCTCTCTCTCTCTCTCTCTCTCTCTCTCTCTCTCTCTCTCTCTCTCTTTCTCTTTGTGTGTGTGTGTGGGGGGGGGGGGGGGGGGGGGGCATTTGCAGGAGGAGAGAGAGAGCATTTGAGTGAGGCTGAACTATATTGTTTATGTGCCTGTCTACCATTCAACGTCTCAACCATATGGCGGGTTAACATTTTACCTTCTGTTATGAAGTGGGCTGTGAATGAGTAAATCATGTTGATTTGATTTGAACATTCTCCTTTATCACTGGTTCAGTTTAATCACAGAATGTGTGAACTATTAAGATTTTTTGATGAAATAGAACATTTCACTTCAAACGCTTACTTTGTTCACTCTCTTAACAGACAAGCTGAAGTCTTGTGAATGGAGCAAGCGTTGTTCAAATCCCTATCTGACTATACAAATTTAAGTTCTCTAAATGTCTCCCTTGAATATGTCATTACCGATTTCTGTGTGTTTGACTGTCTTGATGTCAAAAGGACAATAAACACTAACCATCCTTTCTCTCCTTTTTTCTTTGCTAGACATATAATACAGTCAACATCTAATCTTTCATGAGACATTGATAATTACACTTCCATTGTATATGTTATGGACCTATTTGACAGATTCTTTGCACCCCTTCTCAGTATTTTAATTGTGTTTGCTATGTGTTAGATTATACTGATATATTTAACGGATTTTCCAGTTTTACACACAAAGTCAGTTGAACATTGACCATAGTGCTAAAATGTAAAAATGTGTTTTCATTGTTGCTACAATTATGGTGGCATTTAACATTTACTTATGTTCTCAGAACATGTGTGCTATGTGTTACCTGATGTATTTTTGTTTCTTTTTTATTGTAGAACTATATTAGGTTTTATTCGGAAAAGACAAGCAGAAGAAATGCTTGCTGGACGTCCCAGTGGCACCTTCCTTTTACGCTTCTCAGACTCGGAACTTGGGGGTGTAACAATTGCTTGGGTTGCAGGTAATAATCTATTTTCATAAACAGTTTCCATTTTGGCATTAACTCAAAGATTAAAAACATGTGTACAAAGTCAGATTAAAAAAGAAATTCATGAGAACCCTGAATGCTGAGATAATGGCTTTTGATTATTTTTAGTTAATGTTTGTTCTCATTTCTTTATTGTGACAGTTATTTTGATTTCATTGTATGTATTATTTGCAAAGTGATTTCAGAAATAACTTTAATGAGGTGTGCTTCAGGCAAGTGTAATAAAACCATTAGTGTTCATGCTATATGTAATGACATAGTAGATAATGTTAGTTGCAGTCTTAAGACTTTTTTTTCAGATGGTGCAGTTATCTAGGAGGGAATTGTCGCTGATGTAAGTTTTAGTAATATCCTGTTAAATCTTGAAAAATGTTTCTCTCTCTCTCTCTCTCTCTCTCTCTCTCTCTCTTTCTCTCTCTCTCTCTACATTTACATAGTTATTTTGCAATTCAACTTAATTGCCTGGCAGAGGATTCATAGAACCATTTTCATACCACTTCTCTACTATTCCACTCTCGAATGGAGTGTGGGAAAAAGGAACACCTAAATCTTTCCGTTCAAGCTCTGATTTCTCTTATTTTATTATGATGATCATTTCTCCCTACGTAGATGGGTGTCAACAAAATATTATCGCATTCGGAAGGGAAAGTTGGTGATTGAAATTTTGTAAATAGATCTTGCCACAAAGAAAACCACCTTTGTGTTCTCTCTCTTTGTCTATCTATCTATCTATCTATCTATCTAATCCAGGCTGGAATAACAACAATATGAAAAGGCTAGATTGCCACTCGCCACATATGGGAGACATCAAGTGGCAGTCAGGTACACACAGGTACAATGAAAAAAAGACTGCTAGATATTGGACTAAGTCCTTCATCAGATGTAAAAAAAAAACACGCACACACACACACACACACACACACAAAAAGAGGCCCCAGGGACATGGCCACTGTCGTTGCCAGACACTAAGGCTTGACTGCGTCTGAGAAGAACAGTTGTCTTTGCTTGAGTGGGTAGTGGAGGTGCAGAAGAGATGTGGAATGGGGAAGAGAAGGGAATGCAGTGTCGTGGTGGGGGAAGATGCTAGTGTTACCTGTGGGAACATGCAGAGGCATTATGGAGAACAGATGCATGCTGCTAGGTATGCTATCGGGAAACACTGAATGGGATAAGAGGAGGGCAGAGCGGAGAGGAGAGAAGTAGATAAGGGGAAAGGACTACGCAGGTGCATTGATGGGATAGAAGGCACGTATAGAGTTGAGTGGGAGGAGGCAAGGGTGCCCATACCTTGGGCAAGGGGGGAGGGGGAAGGGTGAAACACATCTCACCCTGCCATACCACCAGCTCTCAAGGATAGGAAAATATATATGAAGGCAGGTGTTTTTCTTTCAAGAAAATTATTTAGAAGTCGGCATTGAGCAAGTTTTAACATGTGTGGAATGGAACCTTTTTATGGGTATTTACAAGTCAACATTCATCTTCGAAAATATTAAAAATACTCCATACCCCCATCCTCCCCCCTCCCCCCCCCCCCTTACTAATTGGGAAGAGGGGAAGGGGATAGGTTGGTGAACGACAGGGACCAGCTAATATCATGAGGTTGGGGGAGGTTAAAGGGAACACACAATATATTTCCAGAATGAATTTTTCACTCTTTATAAGAGGGTGTGTGTTCATATAAAACTTCCTTTCAGATTAAAAGTGTGTGATGGACTGAGAATTAGACTGGGGACCTTTGCCTTTAGTGTGAAAGTGCTGTACCAACTGAGCTACCCAACCACAACTCACAACCCATCCTCACAGCCTTACTTTCACCAGTACCTCATCTCCTACTGTCCAATAAGGATATGTTGCATGGAGAGTTCCTACCTGCATGGTTCTGAAAAGCTGGTGTTGGTGGGAGGAATCCAAATGGCACAGGCTCTGAAGCAATTGTTGATATCAAACACTTGGTGTTGGACGGTGCACTCAGTGACTGGGTCTCCAATTTGGTAGGGCCATTCAAATGGAGATACAGCAGGCACAACATGTGGCACAGAGGTTGGAATTAAGTTGGTAGATTGTAACGGTGGTTTCACAGGCCTTTGATGGAAGTGGGATTTGGCTTTGACAGAACTGGAATAAGTGATAGTGGGAGGATGTGTGGGACAAGTCTTGCATCTAGGTCTATTGTGGAGATATGAGCCATGTGGTAAGATGTTTGGTGCAACAGTGAAATGGGGACTGACAAGGCTATTGCTGAGATTCTGTGGATGGTAGGGTACCACTGTGGGAGGGATGGGGAGGATACTTCTCATTTCAGGCCACGCGGAGAGGTAATTGAAACCCTGGCAGAGAACATGATTCAGTTGCTCTAGTCCTGGGCAGTATTGAGTCACAAGGGAGGTGCTCTTTAGTGGCTGTAGGGACTAGTACATGACAGGGGAGAGAAGGCACAAGAGATCTGTTACAGACCAAGATGGGGAGAACAATTTTGGCTTGTGACGGCCTCAGTGGGACCCTTGGCATATTTGCTGGCTGCTGTGGCCGAGTGGTTCTAGGCACTTCAGTCCGGAACCGCGCTGCTGCTACGGTTGCAGGTTTGAATCCTGCCTCCGGAATGGAAGTGTGTGATGTCCTTAGGTTAGTTAGGTGTAAGTAGTTCTAAGTCTAGGGGACTGATGACCTCAGATGTTAAGACCCATAGTGCTTAGAGCCATTTGAACCTTGACATATCTGGTGAGGTACTATTCATCATTACACATGCGATGACCACAGATGACTAGGCTGTGTGGGAGGGAATTCTTGGTGTGGAATGGGTGACATCACTCCAAGGGAAGTATTGTTGGTAGTAGGTAAGTTTGATGTGGCTAGAGGTACTGATGTCAGGGTTGCCACACGTTCTGGAAATCAAGGAATTTCAAACATGTCAGGGAAATCTGAGAAATTCCAAAAAAAAAAACCTCTGAAAAAATCTTAGTTTTGTTTCAGGAGATGAAGTAGTTTGTTTACTGAGATGTCATGCATCGTCACTGGCTGGGCGCAGCTTAGTATGTGTGCCGCTTCCCTACTCCCTCATTCCTAGTGCTTCTTCCCTTCCTACCACTCCCCTCAGCTTGAGTCAGTGCTGCCACCACTTCTTGCCATTAGCGTAGGAGCTGCTGATGACAGGCAGGGAGCCATGAGGAGTGTTTTGTTTGGATCTGATTCTCAGAGATTGTTGAAGCAGTGGCCGGAGACAGGGGTCATGTGTGCACGAGTTGTGTCTGAGTGATTGCATGAATGTGTGTGTGCTCTCTGTTTCTGACAAAGGCTATGGCTGAAAATTTAGTTCTGGAAGTGTGATCGTCTTTTCTACATGCCTGTGTGTGGCTCAGCGGTCATTATTATGCCGAGTTGCTGCCTTTCCACTTTACTATTGATTCTCAGAGTATTTGTGTGAGTTATTTGTTTCATGGGTTGATAACTGCAGTCTTATTTCATCAACATGGTGTATGTGACACTTGAATAGCTGACCACACAAGTGGATTTCCACAATGGGCCAAAACCGCAGGTCATTTGTGAAGAAGGTATCTCCAACAGATTGGGCCTGCCAGTCTGAAGCCCTTTGTTTCCCACTAATGTACAAGCCCTGCCCATTGGATCTAGTCTCACCAATCTGTCCACAGGCCAGGTCTGTCTGTCTGTATGGTGTAATGCAGTGGATGTTCATGGTTTATCCATGGACCCAGGACAGTGGTGCTCCTTGGCAGGCCAGAGGCCGTGGGCGATGGATTTAAAGAATCGTGACTGTGTCACCACAAGTACATTGTACAGTGTGGCATTTTATATACATTTTATTTATTGTACATTTTGGCTCTTCAGAAATAGTTTTATGTATTAGAAAGTATGGACGATAAGAAGAAGAAAATTGCAGCATTCGCTAGTGGTTTATACGCTGTGTACTCTTCTACTTCGCGAAAGAAAAATCACACTACACAGTGGGTAATAACTGACAATAACGAACATAGTCGAACCAACATCTTATCAGTGGTCACTTACAGTGTTAATGTACACTTCTTTAAAGAGGCCTAATTTTTTCTGAGGTTATTTCTGAAAACAGAAATCTGTCTTGCGACTCCAAGAAAATGTGTGTTTTTGCACCAAATGTGTTTCATTTTATTGAAATTAAATAACAGTGGCCTTAATGAAACACACATACCATTTTGCTTGCTTTCTCCATCTAAAAACAGATCATTACAAAAGATATTGATGTTAGAACTAAGATTTTTGCACAGACAGGGGAGAAATTCGGAAGTCCTTACATATTTTTGAGATCTTAAAATATTTTAGGGGAAAATGCTATGTCTGGGAATCAGGAAAATATCAGGTAATTTCGTTTGTGAAAACTCGTGGCAACCCTGGATGTAGTCGTCCTGGAGGTGGAGGTCGACGTTGAGGAAGATTGCTTATTGGGCTGAGGAGGTGTTGAGGTTTTGGAGAAATGGGGATAAGGTGTACTCACTCTAAGTCCAGATCATTAAGATGTAATTCAGTGAATCTGAATGAAGAGAGATGTTTGGGATCCTGGGTGGTTAGGAATGATTTCTCTAGAAGGCCCATGAACATGTTGGCAAAGGATTTAGCTATGTGTGTGCCCATTTCTGTACCATTAATTTCTTTGTAGGTGATGCCTTCAAAGGAGAAGTAATAGTGAGGATATACACACAGTGCACCAATAAGTAATGAGACAGCTAGCATTACTGAGAAATTTATTTTAGTTTCGGAGTTACATGGATTCAAGATAATAGGCATTTGACTGTTTTCTGAAAATCCTCTTAAATGGTTAATTATGTCATTTTATACTCATAACATGCTTTTTTCCCTTATGCTCCTACTGTCGTAAAGCTTATTCACAGTGATATCTTGTTTTGGAATTTACGTTTCAGAAAGTGGGTTGCAAATGATTTGTAGTACCACAGCGTATCACAGTATGGATTGCAAATGGTGTGTAGTGCCACATTGTACAAAAAGAAAATCTATAAAAACTAATGAATAATTATTTTTGTGTGTTCCAAAGAATGAGAAGATGCATAAAATGTGGTTGCAGCTCACTCAACAAGTTCTAAATGAGATAGTGGTCACTACTTGTATTTATTTCTGTGAGGATGTTTACCATTAGTAAACTCTTCATCTGACCATACTGTCCCTTGCATCATAAATGTAGTGTGTTGGACCCATCATGCTGAGTTCACAAGATCAATCCTCATTTGGAGTTTAAAAAAAAAATTTTCTTTTGTTCTCTTCACTTCATGTTGCCATCCTCTTAAGTTTACTTAAGTTAGGTAAGAGGTTTAAATGATATATCCTATTACATTTTAATATCTCATTTCATTTGTTAGCTTCATTTTACACCTGATCAATCAGAGATGGTGATAAGAAACTATTTTTCCTGCCCAGTTCTGAAGAATCTGAGAAATCTTTAAAAATTTCCAACCACATTATTCTTCCCAAACAATTCACTGAAAACAATAATTTGCCACTTCCAGCTGTCTCCACTGAGCCTGTTGTAAAGCTGTATGATCTTGACAAAGAGAAAAATTGGACATTGCTTGGAACCTACGAGGAGAGATCTGAGCCTGTTGTAAAGCTGTATGATCTTGACAAAGAGAAAAATTGGACATTGCTTGGAACCTACGAGGAGAGATGATAATACCATGGCATTACAGTACTATGAAAGTTAGCCTCACTTAAGCACTGTTAAATTGTAGTGTTTCAGCAGCAGGTAAATATGCAGTAGAACAATAGATCCTTTAACGTTCCACTGCACTAACTGCATATTTTATAGACATAATTTACCAGTGTCTTCAGTTAATGATCTGGAGGAACAAAAAACAGCAATTTGTAAAGTTGTTGAAGGAAGACATGATGGTGCTATGCAGTTCCCCACTAGTGTTATAACACTGTCTGAAAATTTTAAAATTGAGAAAAGAGGTACGTGGAAAACAGAAGTAATTCTGGCATCAATCACAGCAGTTAACAATCAGAATTATATTTTGAATGAAACAGTTTACACTGTGTTTTATTGTGCAGGCATTCACAAGTTGCTCTGGAAAATCTTTACAGCATGGTCTGAGCAATTAATTCCCCTTATTTTCTGTGATCACTGAAGAGGTTTTCCAGGGCAACATGGGAAAGCCTGCACAATAAAACACAGTGAAAACGTTTTCATTCAGAAGATAATTGTGACTTAATTGCTGTGGTTGTTGTTGGAACTACTACTGTTTTCCAGGTACCACTTTTCTTAATTTTCAGATTTTTGGACAGTGTAATAATGCTAGTGGGGAACTGCAGTGCATCATTGTGTTTGTCATCAACAACTTTACAAATTGCAATTCTTTTGTTACTCCAGGTCATTAACTCAAAGCAGTGGAAAGTTATGTCCATAAAATATGCAGTTGACGCAGCAGAACCTTAACGTAGGTTCCAAGCAGTGCCCTATTTTTCTCTTTGTCAGAATCATACAGCTTCACAACAGGTCAATGGAAACAGTTGGTAGTGAACAAATTATTATCTTCAGTGATTTGCTTGGGAAGAATAATGTGATTGGAAATTGTTAAAAGATTTCTCTAATCCTTCAGAATCGGGCATGAAATACAATTTCTTAACACGATACTTGTCATTCATCTCAAATTGGCAGGTGTAAAATGAAGCTAATAAATGAAGAGAGAGATTAAAATGTAGTATGATATATATAATTTACAGCTCTTACATAACTGTATTACAAATAAAGTAATCTTAAAATTATGTCCATAAAATATGCAGTTGATAAGTCAGAACCTTAATGTAATTTTGCTCCAAAAGAGGATCAATCTTGTGAACTCCATAAAAAGAGCAGAGACTAGTAAAGATTAAGGCCACAGGGGTTAAAGAAGGGAATGAAGGGTATGTTGCAGGTATGGTTCCCACCTGTGCAATTCCAAAAAGTTGGTTTTGGCAGGAACGATCCAGATGGCACATGCTAAGAAGAAGGCACACACTAAGTAGAAGTAAAGTGCCTGGTGTTTGGTATCACACTTGGCTACCAGGTATCCAGCTGTCTCTTGGCCATATTTTGGCAGTGGCCATTCATTTGGACAGACAGGTTGTTAGTGGTCAGGCAAGAGTAAAATGTGGCTCAGTGGCTGCAATTAGGTTGTTAGATCAGAACAATGCTTTCTCAGGTGGGCGTTAGGAAGATGTATGGGAGAGGTCTTCCATCTAGGTCTGCTGCAAGAGGTTGGGATTGGTCGTGGAACAGGAATAGACTTAGATATTCTGTAGGGTGTGTTGGTGGTGGAATACCACTGTGCAAATGGTGGAGAGGATATTTTTCATTTTAGGCCAGAAGGAGAGGTAGTTGAAACCCTGGTGGAGTACCCGATTCTGTTGCTCTAGTCCTAGTTGGTACTGGGCCAGGAGTAGGGCGCTCTTTTGTGACCAGATAGTTGGCATGTGAGGGATGGTATGTGACTGTGGAAACGAGGCACAAGAGATCTGGTACTGGACAAGGTGGTGAGGGTAATTTTAGTCTGTGGTGGCCTCATAAGACCCTTGCCATATGGAGGGGGCTGTTCATCACTACAGATGCAATGACTAGGCTGTATGAAAGGGGCTTCTTGGTGTGGAAGGGGTGGCAGCAGTCAAAGTGGAGCTATTGTTGGTGTAGGTAGGTAGGTTTGATGAGGATGGAGGTACTGATGTAGCCATCCACGAGGTGGAGATCAATGTTGAGGAAGACAGCTTGTTGGGATGAGTAGAACCATGTGAAGCAAATGAGGGAGAAGGTGTTCAGGATCTGGGGGAATTCTTGGTCCAGATCATGAAGATGATGACAGTGAATACGAACCAAGTGAGGGTTTTGGGATTCTGGGTGGTTGGGAAGGATTCAGCTAGATGGCCCATGAATAGATTGGCACAGGATGGTGTTATGTGTGTGTCCTTCACTGTACCACAGATTTCTTTGTAGGTGATGCCATCAAGGGAGAAGTAAAGTGGATTTCTGTGTAGGTGATCCTTCAATGGATAAGTAATTTTGGTTGAGGGTATAGCTGGTCATGGTGCCAGGTAGGTTTGGAGTCAGTCAGACAGCATTGACAGTGAGGAACGGGGTGTCAGGTGGTAACAGGAACTGTGGAAAGCTTGTAGAAAAAATGGTTAGTGTCTTTCGTTTAGAGTATTAGAATACAGGTAATAGGCTGAAGGTGTTGGTCTGCAAAGGCATGCAGCGTAGTTGGGTTTGTGTGTTTTAGGAAGCATGTAGAATGTAGGAGTGCGAAGAGTGGAAGGAGTGGGGAGGGAGGTGCACTCAGGTGAAGAGTTCTGGTGGATCTAGGGAACTGAGGATGGACCCAAGATCTTGCTGGAGCTCTAAAATAGGATCAGTGTGTCAGAACGTGTAGATCGACATACAGTATAACCCCACTTTTATGTTCCCAGAATTAACATTTTCCTGCCATTTACCACATTTTTTTATTGCTCCTGTCAGATTTTCTGTGTTCTCAGTGTTAATTCACTCTCAATTTTTCATTAACGTATTTATAATTTTCCTGTAATTTGCACTTCATGAAACAATGTTCGTGGAGAAGAAAGTGTCTTAATGGATATAAAATTATGCTGATTTAGCATTGGCCTTCAAGTAGTGTTTATAACCGTTACATGGTTAATTTTCTTGACACCAGGGTGCTCTGTTCTACACATATGAATCGGTAAGAGTCAGAAGAATTTGTGCTTTATATCTCTTGCCACTACCAAGCTCCATTCAGTATGGTGGTGGATGGGAGTAACTAGGTTCATTCGAATGATGACAGGCTAGAATTTTCAAACTGTTTCTTCTATGCCACAGTTTCATGATCGTCATGAGGTTTCGAAAGCATATTTATTGTGTTTCACTGTTTGACAACTTGAAGTGCTAATTGACACTTTTGTCCTTTTTCTGTTGCTCAAATGTTCCTGGTTTAAGTAATGAAACACTGCACCATTTATGTATTTTTTCATCCTTAGCAAAATGTCTTTTGAGAATTTATTCTCATTGTTAAGTGCAAATGTTTACGTAAGGACTTTTTGTGATGCTTCACTCACAATCAATGTGTGTGTGTGTGTGTGTGTGTGTGTGTGTGTGTGTGTGTGTGTTTGAGAGAGAGAGAGAGAGAGAGAGAGACACAGACACAGACACAGACAGAGACAGAGACAGGAGAGGAGGAGGAGGGGGGGGGGGGGTCTGCATAAAGGAGTCACCACAATACCTTAGAACCTGAAAACATGAATACAATGAAAGTGGCACATGACTTGCACATATGCAAACATCACACAAAGTCTTACAGAAATACTTCCACTTGACAATGAGAATAAATTCTGAGAATTGTTGTACTAAGCATGAAAAAATTGTAAGTGGTGCAGTGTTTCATTCCTAAATAATGAATGAATGACACAACTGCAGGCTTTCCAAAACCATTGATAATGATGAATGAAATTAAATCAAATATTTCTACTTGCCAGACAGTTCCAGTGACACCAACAGCTAAAGATAGTACAAAGTTAAGATAACCTTCTTGGATAATAAACAAATCCGTGATGATGAGTATTTTGATGCCTATTACGTACACATATCATACATAAACCACAAAAATGCAAGGGGGGATGATATATGTAACTTTTACCACGTAACAAGTTATTTTCGCCATTTTACACTTTCCTGCATTTTATGTCAGTTTTTTAGAATATGGCATCTGGCGGAGTCTCTCTACCAGGTAATCCTTGTGCTTCATGACCAAAGTAATGTAATCTTCTCAGCAGGCAGGATTATAAGGTCAGGATTAGTTTTGAGGTGGTGATTTGTTATTATTTCTGCAGATGAGAGATTGGTTTTCATGTTGAGGGATTTAGGTGATGCTAGTGAGGCAAGATTTGAGGATAGGAAGTTCTGTTTGGTTAACAGAGCATGATTTATGGATAGCAAGTGCGGATTGTGGTTAGATGGAGTATATTGAGTAAAGCAGGGTTCAGTATTTGTTTTGGATTGAGTCCAATTTGTAGGGTTAGTGGCTGAATAATTTTTCCATTGTAAGTACGAGGAAAAGGAGAGAAGATCTTTAACAAACCCAGCATGGTCGAAATTGGAAGTCGGGCAAAAGGTAAAATCCATGAAAAGGCGTGATACGTCTGTGGGACTGAGGCTTTTTGAGGATGGCAGGAGGGAATTTCTGAGGATGTGGCAAATTTAGTATGTCTGCAGGATGGGTTTGGCAGTTGCAGGGTGCAGGAGAAGTTTGATGGAGGCCCTTGTAGTAATGGGGGAGAGTAGTAATTAAAGGTGGGAGTGTGATGAGAATAGATTGACAGTTTTTTTGGGCAGAACAAACTTAGATATCGGGAATCTTGCATCCGGAAGCTGGTACTAGATAATGCAAGATGCCCACATCACATGACAACTGCCTTCTTGTTCACAGTTCTGTAATGGAATGTACATTTGCATCCACAGTATTGGATAAATGATGAAGCACTGTAACAAGTGTGGACTTGTGTATGTTGGGTGGGATGGGGCAACATTCCAATGTACAGAAGATACAAATGCATCATACTGTGACAGACATGGTCTGCAGCTTTACAGTGCTGTCAAAACTGAAATCTAACAGCTGGCTTTAACAGTCTCTTTAAAAGTCTTTCAGACTGCATTTAAACTGTGCTTTATCTGAAACCAAGTTTTTAATGGTTGCTGGCAATTTATTGAAAATGTGTGTTCCTGAATATTGGACCCCTTTTTGGTCCAAGGTAACTGAGTTTAGGTCTTAATGTAGATTGTTCTTATTCCTACTATGTATTGAGCTATTGGTTGGAAATAGAGATGTATTACTTGCAACAAATTTCATTAAGGAATAAATATACTGAGAAGCAGTGGTTAGTATACAAAGTTTCTTGAACAGGTTTCTACATGATGTTCTTGGAATTTACACAACAAATGATTCTTATCACACACTTTTGCTACCTAAAACCTTTTGCTTGGTTTGATGAGTTGCACCAGAATATGATCCCGTATGACATAATAGAATAAAAGTATGCAAAGTATCCAAGCTTTTTATATTTATATCTCCTACATCTGACATCATTCTCACTGAAAATACAGACTTGTTTAGGCACTTAAGCAATTCTGTGGTATGCCCTCCCCAACCAAATTTGTTATCGAGTTGTAATCCCAGAAATTTAACCCTGCCAACCTCTTCGATCTGCATGTCTTTATATGTTACACATATGCTGGAAGGAAATCTCTTACAGGTTCTGAACTGCATATAGTGGGTCTTCTCGAAGTTTAGTGAGAGTGAATTAGCTTTAAACCACTTATTAATGTCAGTGAAAATTTGATTAGCATCTATTTCTAAATCTGTACTTGGCATGCTACTTATTGCAATGTTTGTATCATCTGGAAACAAAACAAACTTAGCATGTGGCAATGTAACAGATGAGAGGTCACTAATTTACACAAGAAAAACCAGTGGACCTAAGATGGAACCTTGAGGAACACCACATGTAATTAATTCCCAGTTGGATGAAGACTGACTGCTTACTGCACAGGTATTTTGCAGTGACCCCTTCGTTTCCTGTTAGATAGATAAGACTCGAATCATTTCGCAGCATTGCCAGTGACACCATAATTTTCAAATTACCTGAGAGAATGCTGTGGTTCATACAGTCTAGGGCATTTGACAGGTCACAGAAAATGCCAGTAGCTTCTAATTTGTTGTCTAAAGAATTAAGTACATTCTCACTGTAAGTGTAAATAGCTTTCTCTATATCAAAACACTTAAGAAATCCAAAATGTGACTTGGCCAATATATTATTTGCAGTCAGATGCTTAAGGAGACACTTGAACACAACCTTTACAAATACTTTTGAGAGAGCCGACAAAAGTGAAATTGGTTAATAGTTTGATGGTATCTCTTTATCCCCCTTCTTGTAAAGAGGCTCAGCATATTTTAGCCAGTCTGGAAATGTTCCGCTGATAAGAGATTGATTACACAAATAATTAAGATAGAATTCAACTTGCGTGAGCACTCTTTGATTAACTTCATTGATATGTTATCATACCTGCTGGAATACTTATATGTTAAGAATTTTATGATGGATGCCTCTACTTTGGGAGATGAGTGTGTCATTTCCATTTTACTGAAGTTATTTTTAAATACTGGTCTCAGATACTCCATTGCACTGTTCACTTCGCCTGATAACCCCAAGCTGTCAGTAAAAGAAATGAAGTACTTGTTTAAAAGGATTGCAACACTATATGACTTGTTACCAAAGTCTCATTTATTTTTAGAGCTATCTGTTCGTCTTCCTTTTTGGCCCCACCTTTCCCATACAGTTTTTATTTTGTTGCCCGATGTAATTATCTTTTTCTCATAATAAAGCTGCTTTGATTTCTGAATAATTTGATTCAATATTTTGCTGTATTATTTGTAATGCATTACAATTGTAACATCAGAGCTGTTCGTAGATAGTAGATACAGTCTCCTTTTTGTCCCCCATGGTATCTTTATTCCTTGTATAATCCACAGTTTATTTTTTGACTTCTGTGTGATTTTAGTTACCTTTAGGGGAAAACGATTTTCGAAAGTGGAGATAACTTTATTAATGAATGCTTTGTATTATCCATTTGAGTCAGAAGTATTGTAAACATCTATCCAGTTCATGTCTTTGATCAGTTTCCTGAATTTCTCAATTTTTGACTCATTTATTACCCTCCTGTAGTAAAATTTAAAATTTTCTTTATCCTGACAAGTTTCAACATTTAACACAAGATCCTGCATGTCAATATCAGATAGCCCATTTACTATTGGATATGTGATACAACCTCTTTCCCTAGATTTGTCTACAAAGATATTATGAATAACAGTCTTGGAGCATTTGCATATCCTAGTAGCAAAGTTCACAGTAGGAACTAAATTGAACATGAGATGGGATAGCAGAGCTTCCAGATTTTTTATGAAGAGGTTGAAATTTCCTGAAGGTGATCTGTATATACCTACTATTATAAAGGACTTATTATGAAATACTACTTTTGTTGCACAAGCTTCTAAGTGCTGCTCTGAGCAAAATTTATTAATATCAATATTCTTGAAGTCAAAACAGTTTCTGGGTAATATGGCAACACCTCCTTTCTCCTTATTTTCTCTACAGAAGTAAAAAGCTAACTTGAATCCTGTAACATTTAACATATCTGTACTAGTGGTCACATGGTGTTCGGATAGGCAGATTATATCAACTGGTTTGCTCAACTCTAATTCTTCAACCCAAATAAGCAACTCATTAAGCTTACCGCTCAGTCCTCAGACATTCTGTTGCAATAATGATAACTGATTTTGTGCACTGGCTGAATTACAACTGGATGAATCTAATTTTCCTGCCAATTTTGTAGCATCTCTAGTTTTATCAGTGTGAATGTCATTTTCAGCCTGTCTCTGAACATCTTTTGTTTCTGCCCTACCTCTACCTAACCTAAAAAACCTACTGATCTGTCAAGTCACATGTAACCACTGGTACTTTACCACTTGTGACAGCCCCCCCCCCCCCCCCTCGTGCCTCCCCCTCATGCCCCCCTCCCCCCCCCCAAGTTATTTGCAGTTAGCCCGAACAGTTTTGCCTTTCCTGTTGAGGTGGAGGTCATGCCTAGTGTAGTCCCACCTGCTGATAGAGTCAACAGGAACCACACTGATATGACACCCCATATCTGATCGAAGCAGCCATTCCACCTCTAAATTAACTCTCCTGACAGAAGAGTTTAAACGAGGCTAGTCATGGTCATACACCAGTATGTCTCCTTGCTGAAGCTATCTTTACCAGGTCACTCTCAATTGAAGAATTAGGGTTCCTATCTATGCTGTTGCCTACCCCACCCACTATTACCACGGTGTCTTCCTTTGTGAAGTCTTTGCAAAGCCTCTCACATGACACAGACTTATACTAGGTTTAAAAAATCTTGTGACCTGGTAACCTGACCCTACTTCATCCTGCACCAGCTGGCCAATGCTTCTCGCATGTGAACTACCTAACAACAAAACTTTCTTCTTCACAGCTTTTTCTGACTTCTTACATTTCAAACACATTTTGAAAGTTTGTTGTGTCCTGTCTACTCCTACATCAATTTGTGGCTCATTAGTTTCCAACTGTGACAACAGATCAAACCTGTTTTCCACATTCACAACCATACTGTCTGAGAATGTTCTATTCCTATTTCTTCTATAACCTGTTGTCACTTCCCACCTCTCTTTTCCCTTCTCCCCCCTTAACCTTTCCAGATATTGTTTTGTTTTATCTAGTTGTATCCGAAGGGCAGTAATATTCTCGTCCTGTTCCACTATCTTCCTATCTCTACAGCAAATCCTACACAACCAATGAGCCTTGTTTATTTCCCTAATTCCCATGCCACTACAGTTACCCACATGAAAGAAACCGCAACAACTCTCACACAGCACCCCAGAACTAACAATCCTACGGCAAGTTATACACTTCTCACTCATGGCAAACAAATTTTAGCTTTAGTCTAAGTTAAAACAAGAATAACTTCGTAGACTACTCAATTAATACATTAAATTTCTATGAAAGTTTAGGCCTAAAGTTCGGATACTAATTCAAAACTTCTGGAGAAACAAAAAGATATAACTTGTATTTTTTACGCGATGAAACGAAAAGCAAACAAAGAACTGAGCCTACACTATATAAACTTTTCACTTATGGATAGTGTATAAGAATACTCTAATTACATAAACTTTACTTTATTGAAATAATCACGTAACTTGTAGTATATAAAAACATAAACAAATCCTAGCCCAAAATTCGCGCCTATGAAAGGTTTTCTATTTTCAGAAAATACGCCAAAAAATGTGAAGCCTTCAATTGACAGCTTACAGTAGGTATTAATTTACTTAATTATGATGTAATACTGCCTTAATTAATTGTTATTTCTCAATTAAACACTTATCTTTACAAGAGCTGTGAATGTGCACAACTCGTCAACCAAAGATGCTAGTAAAAATCATTACTTGATATGTAGCTAAAACAACTTCTTCGTACTTGAATTTAGATATGCAGGTAATTCGTAGAAAGAGTGGCCAATTATGTATGTTGGTAATTTTTTGTTGAATTGGTTGAGATTCCCAATTTCTTGCGTTGGACGTATGTTGAATGAGAAAATTAAGTGGATGCAGGTTTCTGATTCTATTTGTCCTACAGCGAGGACTGCTGCATTTGTGTAAACACTACTGCCCTGACTATATTGTTAAGTGGCATAGTGGCGAACACCAAGATGGATGGGTTGAGGCTCCAGTTAATACAAAATGTAACGTCAACTGCTGCATATTGAGGGCAATTTCGACGGCTTTCAAGCATTCATTCATTCATGTTACAAAGAGCCCAGTAAGGAAAGAATCTGCAAGGATGTGGAACTAGCCATGCTATAAATTAATCAAGAAGCAAACAAATCGCAGAAATTTAATTTTACACTGTATTAAGAGTAAAGAATCACTGTCCTGCTCAATGTATTTATGCTTGTGCCAGTAAAATTCACTAAGTAGATTAGAAAGAGAGTTGCTTACTTGAAAAAAGCTGTTGTCTTCTCAGTTGTACTAAGTAGCTGCTGTTTATTTCATGTTGATAAGTTTATATTTAATTGATTACATTGGAATTCTGTAAAGAAAATAGTTAAACCTGCATCCGTAAACACAGAGTCCTGTTACTAGTTTATAACTACACTATGTGATCAAAAGTATCTGGACACCTAGCTGAAAATGACTTAAAAGTTCATGGCGCCCTCCATCAGTAATGCTTGAATTCAATATGGTGTTGGCCCACCCTTAGCCTCGACGACAGCTTCCACTCTCGCAGGCAAGTGTTCAATCAGGTGCTGGAAGGTTTCTTGGGGAATGGCAGCCCATTCTTCATGGAGTGCTGCGCTGAGGAGAGGTATTGATGTCGTTCAGTGAGGCCTGGCAAGAAGTCGGCATTCCAAAACATTCCAAAGGTGTTTGTATGATTCAGGTCAGGACTCTGTGCAGCTCAGTCCATTACAGGGAGGTTATTGTCATGTAACCACTCTGCGCTGAGGAGAGGTATTGATGTCGTTCAGTGAGGCCTGGCAAGAAGTCGGCATTCCAAAACATTCCAAAGGTGTTTGTATGATTCAGGTCAGGACTCTGTGCAGCTCAGTCCATTACAGGGAGGTTATTGTCATGTAACCACTCTGCCACAGGCTGTGCATTATAAACAGGTGCTCAACCGTGTTGAAAGATGAAATCCCCATCCCCTGATTGCTCTTCAACAGTGGGAAGCAAGAAGGTGCTTAAAACATCAATGTAGGCTTGTGCTGTGATAGTACCACGCAAAACAACGAGGAGTGCAAGCCCCCTCCATGAAAAACATGACCACACCATAACACCGCCGCCTCCGAATTTTGCTGTTTGCACTACGCATGCTGGCAGATGACTTTCACTGGGCACTCGCCATACCCACGCCCTGCATTCAGATCGCCACATTGTGTACCATGATTCGTCACTCCACACAACATTTTTCCATTGTTCAATTGTCCAATGTTTACACTACTTACACCAAGTTAGGCGTCGTTTGGCATTTACCAGCATGATGTGCGGCTTATGAGCAGACACTCGACCATGAAATCAAAGTTTACTCACCTTCCACCCAACCATCATAGTTCTGGCAGGGGATCCTTATGCAGTTTGGAATTCCTGTATAATGATCTGGATAGATGTCTGCCTATTACACATTACAAGCCTCTTCAACTGTCGACAGTCTCTGTCAGTCAACAGACAACGTTGGCCTGTATGATTTTGTGTGTACGTGTCCCTTCACGTTTCTACTTCACTGCCACATCGGAAACAGTGGACCTAGGGATGTTTAGGAGTGTATGACACAAGTGACACTCAATCACCTGACAATGTTCGAAGTCCGTGAGTTCCGCGGAGCGCCCCATTCTGCTCTCTCACCATGTCTAATGACTACTGAGGTCGCTGATATGGAGTATCTGGCAGTCGGTGGCAGTACAATGCACCTAATATGGAAAAAGTATGTTTTTTGGGGTGTCCGGATACTTTTGATCACTTAGTGTATGTGGCTTGCAGCTTCGCAGATAAACCAATACTTGATATGTAACTAAAACAACTTTTCAGTATTTGAATTTAGATGTCAGATAATTTGCAGAGAGAGTGGCTAATTAGATATGTTTATAATTTTTAGCTGAATTGGTTGAGATTCCTAATTTCGTGTGTTCTGTTGTATGAGAGCATAATGAATACCTTTGCGCCACAGTGTAAGAACTCCACTCTAAATGCTAGACAAGGAGGCAAAGTGTACATCAAAATTGTTACTGTCTGATGTTGTATTTATGTAAACCAAGGTTCTGCTGAAACCGATTTTTTATTGTCAGCAACAAATCCATTAAGAAATAAATATATTGGGGAGCCAAGTGTAAGTATTCAAAGATCCTCAAAAAGGCTTCTGCAGGATTTGCGGTGGAGTAATTTTAACAGTATTCTTAATGGTTCCTTCTGCAGTATAAAGACAGTGTGACAAAATAAAACTAGTCTGTAAAATATGTATAAGTCTGATGCAAATTATCCTTGTTAATGAACTGGAGAACTGGCTATTACAGAAAATGCTGTAATCATGATTTGGTGCACCAATCTGTCCCGAGTGCTTTTTTGTTACATTTGAGTGAGTGAGAGGAGCAGACGTGTTCAGTGACCAGCTGAATTCAACACAAAATGGTGCTTACAGTAAAATAATGTGTGCTCATTGTTGAGTGTTTTGTGAAGCACAATTTGTGGAAAATGTGTTTGGCATTGTTTGCATAACAGTTTAGGACTAGAAGTGGTTTGACAAAACTTGCAGCAGAGTCTGCAATGCAAAACTTAGTGGAAAAATGGCACGAAACATACTCAGTAGTGAATAGAAATCACAACTATCCGGAAATAGGCCAAATACCTGGAAACATTGCTTGAATGAAGGAAAGTTTGCACAAAGTCTGATGAACTCTGTGCTGTTTATTCCTACCAGTGGGAAGTAACAGATCATCATGTAAAATAGTTATAAAATATGACCTGCATT
Source organism: Schistocerca americana (assembly GCF_021461395.2). Classification (NCBI taxonomy): domain Eukaryota; kingdom Metazoa; phylum Arthropoda; class Insecta; order Orthoptera; family Acrididae; genus Schistocerca; species Schistocerca americana. Next base: position 651,003,797 of record NC_060122.1, read on the forward strand.
TGCACCTGTATCTTTACAAATTTACTGTTTGGCATGAGTAAAAGCACCCAGTTTTGCTTTGGCATCTGCAGTTATGCCAGTGGTTTCTAAGTGAACTGGAATCAGGACTTTCGGACCCTCAATTTTTCAAGTCTTCAGATGAGGCCTCGTTCAGTCTGTCAGGGTATGTGAACTCGGAGCACATGTGCCATTAATGCATCACAATATCCCCACCAGTGCCTGAAGAGCTGTTGCATAATCTCAAGACTGGTGTTTGCATGATAATAGGGTTCTTTCATGGAACTGTTAATGCTAACTTGTACATCCAGAGACTGTTTAATTCATACGTGGATCAACACAGAGATGATGAACAACTGTATGGATATTTTCAGCAAAACAGAACAGCTCACACTGCCTTGACAGCCTTCTCACAAGTGCCAAGGTGTTCAGTGAGGAGAGGACAATCACATTGGTCACCTGATCTCTCTGTGATTGTTACCTGTTGGATTGAATTGAAGGGTCAGATGTTCTCAGATAATCTTCACACATAGGAAGAGTTACAGCAAAAAATTGAAAATGCTGTTGCTGCTCTCCCTGAGGCAGAGCTGACACACGAGTCTCATAGTTTGATAAATCTAGATCAAGGATCAGCAGCGGCAGTGTCCAACATCTTCAAGTTTTTGCATTTTAATCCTGTGTCAATCTTATTGTAAATATTTTAAAGCCAGTTTTATTTTGCCCACTCTGTATTTATTTACCCATAACTATATTGCTCCAGATGTAATACTGTAAGACAAACAAGGAGTGAAAATATGCAGAATAACGCAGCACCTCTGTATTTACATCAACATAGTGAGAGAAGCTTTTAAGGGCAAACATGCTGAATTAAGCTACTTGTTCAGTTTATCTTTGTTGACTCCATTTTAATTTGTTGTACCACTGGGCCTCAAGGAATTCTACATCCATTGTTTTATTTAGTGCATGACCATTAATGCCTACTTCTGGTACTAGCAGGTAATTTATTAGTTTATGAAAACACATAGGAGTGAGATTAAGGCCTAAAATAGTTAGCTGTGAAGCAGCTGTAGGCCTGTTCACCTGTCATGTGATCTGTCTTTTGTAAGGTTGAGTATGGCCCCTTCATTATAGCACACATACGTCATCAGCAGTTTTTGAACCACCTTTTAACGGCACTGGAAGATCATTTTGGAACGTTAAGAAAAGATTGCACCCAGTACCGATCCATGTGGGACACCACATAACGCTGCATAGTTGCGAGGTTAGTTTCACACCTGTAACATAGTCTGTCGTAAGACCTTTCCGCTTTTTACTATGAAGGTATGGTTCCATCTAAGTGAGGGGGTACTTTTGATGCTATAATGCTTCATTTTGCCAAGTAAAATTTGTGATATACACACAGCATACCAACAAGATATTTTTTCTTGTTTGGCTATTGTAGGAATTTGTAACTGAGATCAGGTGTAAAGTTCTGTGTAGATAATTGAGTCAGCGTTCTGATCTAGGCCATTTTGTAAAAAAGCGTTTCAAAAGACTGGAAGGAGTGAAATAGGTCTGCGATTAGAGTTGGTTTACATATTGCTTGTGTTGTAGATATGTTACTGTAACATATTTGAGGCTGTCAGGAAATATGCTCCAAGCTATTGATTGAATACCAAGAAAACTTCAGGGTAATCCTGTAAAGCCAGCACAGGATTGTGTTACCATGTTATTACCATGTTAAAACACCATCATAGACAGCAGTCCCCCTCCCCAGATTTAGTGGAGTCTTATCTTCATAACAGAAGGTGGAGAGTGTTATTGATGGATTGTGTCAAGGAAGGAATTAATCATTGAATTTTGTGCCCAGTGATATGAACTAGTCGCCATTTATGGTAGAACAATTTTCTGGAGGCCCAGTATTTCAGAAGAATTTTCAGTTACATAGCTTATTTTGAACGGCTGCTGTAGGTGAATAAGCACCAGTGTGGCTTTATCACTATTGCAGTGCTAAACAACGAGATCTAGTAGTGACTGTTCTGTTCCCCCAGTTAGTCTCCTGCACGTATCTCCATTATGCTCTGTGGAGTCGTAATCTTGAGATTTCAGTGAACCATCCACATTATGGATATTTTTTTCTGTGAGAAATTCATCCATGAGAGCAATTTGACAGAGCATAGTTAACTGCCTGTTTAGAGGAACTTTGATCCTACTATAAATCTTAAAAATTGTACCTGTTTTTGCATTTTATAGCTCTTGGTGTTAACAAAATTACTTCAGGCATCAACATAACTGGGAAGCTTTTTTACACTGATTCAACATGATGATACCTCCTCACACCACAAAGCTACCATTGCCCAATTTTCTTCTTTCTGGATGTTCCTGTATTTTTACAGGTTTAAACTTTTGAGGGAGACCAAGAGATGAGTACACTAAGCAGATTCAGAAGGATGTAGGCTGCAGTAAGTACTGGGAGATGAAGAAGCTTGCAAAGGATAGAGTAGCATGGAGAACTGCATCAAACCAGTCTCAGGACTGAAGACCACAACAACAAACTTTTGCTCCAGATAAGTGTGTGATGGGAATCATTTTGCAGAGTGATGTGAGATTAATATGTGAAGAGTGTACTCCTTCATCTGTTCAAGCTTGAGTCTTGGTGCTGAGAATCTGCCAGAAAGAGATCTGCCTCTGTTCTACTAGGAGTGAGATACGCACTGCCAGGGGCGCCGACTTATAAAAGATATGGGGGGGAGGGGGCGGCATACTGGGGATTTTGCTCTGGAAAACTTTTTTAATTTGTAGATGAAAAATAGTGAGTTTGAAAGTTTTTGAAGCATTTTAGAGTCATATGATCAACATTAGAACCCTGGAAACTGGGCTCTCAATAACTTGACACTCTGGGAAACTCCACAAGCCTGACATTTTTTGGTAAAAAGGTAATTTAATTTACAGTAATAATCATGCTTATAGACTATTACAGAGCAGTGAATATATAGCTCTGAAAAGACTGAAATTATATTTAAATAAATCCTAAACTATCATTAAAGGAATAAAGCATAAAATATTGCTGTCACACAGTAATAGCACTTAGATTAATAAGTGAAATAGCTAATTTAAGCTTGCTTTGAATGAGGCTTAGGGTTCATTAAATAAAAACAATATCTCAAAGTTAATGATTTTATAAAGTTAATACAGTATGCCTAATACTTTGTCTAAAAGTATGTAAACAGCAGGTTTTAATTGGATCTTACACCCTAAAAATATTTAAGTATTTGAAAATAACTAATACAGTACTGTAGTAATACAGCACTAAACTAGTACTAATATTTCAAAACTGAAAATTTAACATTATGTATGCATTTAATTCTCTATTTTAATAAAGATTTTTAATGTTGCTCTAAATGCCATTATTAGGGCTAGAGTGTGTTTAAAAAGGTGCAAATGTCGACTGTCTGACTGGATTACTGAATATGAAGTCGTTGATGACTGGTCAGATATCCAATTCATCCAAAACATCTCAGTGGGCATGAAGAGCAACCAAGTTGTTCAGACGTCTAAGGGTGCTAAGTGACCATTCTGCTGTTGCTGTCATGATTGGAATTACTTGGAGAAGCTTAATGCACTTCACTACTTCTCACATTATTTCTCCAACGGCACGCTCTTGTGTAATGTACTTTCTTACATCACACGTTTTTTAAGACCAGTTGTTTTTTATTAGTGATATCGGTTAACATATTAAAGTGTAAGCACAGACTCTGTGTCTAGGTCATTTTTTAAAAATTCAGTTGATTTTTCCAAATTTGTTTCACCTCTGTTTACTAAAAGCAGGCACTCGTGTTCAACTGCAATGATCTGTGCGAGTCCAGTTGAAGCAAACCACTCAGTAATGCAAGATTGCACCGCTTCACAAACTTCGATGTAAATAGCTTTGTAGTATTCCTTTGGGGTTTTGAAGGTGTGCAGTGAGCTGGCTTCATTGTTTTCATACTTTGTAGGTATACTTCGATTCCGAGGAAGTGAAGGATCAATAACTTGTGAATGTTTTTCTTTTAAACACAATTCCCAAAAATTGTTCAAAACTATCATGCTTTCCATTCAATATACAAATCAAGCCCTCATATATTTTTTCCAGATCAGCAACACTTAGATGAGGGCATTGAATTTTTTTGTTGACATTCTCTACTGTGTTCATTGCATGGCAATAAAGACGTAAAAAGAAATAAGTCTTGAATTGCAACATTGACTCAAGGAAGCCTGCACATTTGTAACTTGCCTCTGTTTTGTCCTCTGCAGAAAATGTTTAAAAAAACTCTTAAAAGTTCTTCAAAGTTTTTCAATATTCTCAAGATACTAGAAGCTTGCATAGTACGAGTCGGGCAAAGGGGTCATAGACCAGCTTGGTCGTTGGTGCTCTCACAGCGTATGCTTCTGAAAAATCCCATCCTTTTGTTGGATTCCCTTACGGTGTTTATTAAGTCCTTGACTAAAGCCATAATATCCCTCATAGATGTAAGATGGCGGAGACTGTCCACAACTGCCAAGTCTTAAACTGTGAGCAGTGCAGTGCACTAACGTGCTTTTGATTGTATATCCAAAACTAACTTTTTTAGTCCTTTGAACTTACCTCTCATATTCGAGGCACCATCATAGCACCGTCCTCTTAAGTTATCCATTGACAAATGAAGACGAGCAAAAACGTATTTTAAAATACTAAACAGAGTTTGTGATTCAATGTTGGGGATCTCATATAAGCCAATAAAGTCTTCGTTGATGATTAAGGAATCATTGACAATTCGAATACAAAATGACACTTGTTCGTGAAGTGCATTCTCATTGTTTCATCAACCGTAATAGAAAAAAAATAAATAAGGGGGCAGATTATAAGTGTGCCCGCAGCACCGTAACACTATCATGATTCACCCTGCTCGTTTTCAGTTAACATGCTTACTACCGTAATAATTATTTGTTTTAACTCGTTACTGTCTGTATTTTAAAAGGTAAGTATCGTCAAACAAGGAAAATAAATTCCAACATAATTTTGTGATTTTACAAAGCATAATATAAGTAATAATTTCCTTAAATTATTGGGGGGGGGGTCTGCCCTCCCCCCCACCCCCACCCCCACATGAATTTTTGAGGGGGCTCGGGCCTCCTCAGGCTCCATGGTGTGGGCGCCTGTGCGCACTGCAGATGTGTGTCTTTAGATCTCGGGGCACAGCTTGTCAAGGGACTTTTAATACAATACTCAGAAGTCATGAATGGAATACAAAATATAGCTCTAAGGATAGCAACATGCTGCATAGTTGAGATCTTAGTGGTAGACAGGCAGTATAGTTATGTTGCTGTTGTTATTAGCTACTAATGCAGCAGCAGCTGCTGCTGTTGAAGACATTTGTTTGTTAACTCTGGAGAAAAGACATTGTTCAGAAGTTTAGTTACAAATTCAGTCCGATTATGTACCTGTATACTGCCCACCATCTCAACTATTGCCTTTCTTCTCACCATTGTTTGTCATAAAACTTCAACTCTTGAGAAAGCTGTGACATCCACAGTCAGTTGTCTCACAGTTGAGGCTAGATCTTGGTCCGTTTAATAGTGCACATTCTTGGTACTAGCTTACAAAAAAAGAGTTCCAGGACATGCAGACTGTTCTTTTGTTGGTCAGTAAAAGGGCAACCAAGAGTGTTAAAGCTATAAAATCACGCCTCAATTGTCACTCAAACTGCAACCTGTGTATGGTTAGCTTTAAAGTATCCATGGTTTCTGCCTCTCAGTATGAATACAAGACATATCTTTGTGAGATTACATTATCAACATACCCAAAAATTACATTCTGTTTACAATTAAATTGCAGACATGGTTAAAATGTGTTTAATGCACGGTTTTTGTTGTTGCATCGTTTTTATTGTTGCCAATCTGAAGCAGGAGCTCTACCAAACAGGTAGCATATTTATAGTTCACGGGGAAAATTGTGAAAATTATATATGATTATTTTTCACTTTTTCCACACAATTTTCTATATTCCAAATAATACCTAATTTTTGGAGACTAGTTCATAAAGAGAGAATTGTCTCTAAAAATGAACAGGAAATGGTAGACAGTCAAGCACCCTCTGTACATTCATTACTCAGTTATACAGTCTCTGCTAGGACACCACTTCAGAAGGCTTGCCAAGAACGAAAAGCTTTGTAAATCTAGATACCCTTGCTTTATCATGTCACGAAAGAAAGAACTGCATTGTGTCATCGGTTACATTTTTACAGATGGAAAATTGTACTAATGTCCATCTGAATGTTTATTATAGTATCATGCAAAAATTTGAGGATGCAAATTGGTAGAGAACTTTTTGAAATTTTTGATAACAACATTAAACAACACTTCGTCCTATGTGGTAATGTAGCAGTGTGTGGGTATAAGAAATTATAGATTTCTAATACTCGCACAGTGCCCTTCTTCAACCAGTAAAGCCATTTGTGGGAACTACAAATACGGTTGCAAGATCATACTGCAGAAATTTACCTTGTGCCTCTTTGTCACTTATGTATGGATTTTTTGTGACCATTTGAAAGCATTTTTAAGTATGGACCAACAAATTCTACTCCAGAAAATAGTATATCACACATGGTGAAAATAACATTTTACGCATACCTCTGAATTTATTGTGCCTCAAACTATATACTTTGGAAGATATCTTACATCTTCAGATGTGCTTAGGTTTAATATATAGGTTATTCTATTGATTGCATTGTCAAGTTACTTGGCTGTTGACAACATTTTGGCATCACAAGGTGTGACACTATCTGAAATATGTGATTATGTGAATATTGTCAGTGATGACATACCTCAACAGTGCATTAATGGGGATGGTCTAAAAACTTCACCTAACTGCATCTGAAGAGGGAAGATTCTTCCTAAACACACAGTGTAAGGAATAAATCAGTTCATTCGCAAATTTTGAACATTTTACTACTGCTAACCCAGGTTGCCATGGTCATCACTATTCCATCTAAGGAGATGGATAAGTGTAAAATATAATGTAAATGACATCCCTTTAGCATGAGTGGAGTCTTATTGTCACATACAAAATATGGCTTCACATTAGCAATGTACACACTGGGGAATAGAATAGGGAACATAGAATATTGAATCTCTCAGTATGTGGGACTGTGCCTATTTTTGTTCCTGAACTATCTAAATGACGTTCCAAAGGCTGTAAAGGTCTGTTCAAAATTTGCCAAGTCTGATGGTGATACAAGCAAACTTATCAAGGACCAAACCATCAATATGTCAGACATGGGTATGTCAGAAGTAGGAAGAAATCAGTGAATGGATCACAGCAAACATTTGATGTCTTAACCTTTTACCTCAACATGATTCACATTGTGCAGTTACAGGCAATACTATTCTGGAATAATGCAGCTATTTTCAGTTAAGTTCAGCAGTTCTTAGGTTCTTGACTAGTGATCAGAATGGAGTTGTGTGCTGTGATTGAAAGGTCATGTCACCAACAGACAAAAGGCGAGAAATTACAAATCCTTGCAAATTCAACATAAAATTCAAAGCTGACATATTATCGACTTCTTTTATTAGTTATTTAAGTATCTGGATTTGGTCATGGAAAACATCTGTTAATGCCATTGCAAACAACAGTGTAAATTGTAGATTGAGACTATAAAAACCGTGTAGGTGTGTACCAGTAGATGTTTGTTTACACATATGTACTACGAAGTAAAAGATAAATAGTAGTTAATTACTCTAAATATGAAAGCAACAACATCTTTGAAATGTTCACTTTTTTACCATAAGCAGCAGGTCTTTTTCCAGCATGACAATTTTCCTGCTAATTTTATTTTGTCCCTTTATAGCCTTTGTACACACAGACAGATTATTACACATTAGTGGTACTTAATAGTTAATACATAGTGAAGAAGCACTTTTTGACAGCTGTTAGCTGCTGCTATTTTATACTGTAATTCATTCAACTTCATTGAAGGTTATCCACTGTGAATCGGTGCGCAGAACATGACGAATGCGTGGACATCTTTTATATTTTACTATATGCTGAGATCATCTATTTAAATGTTATTCCTTCTGATTTCAGATCAAAATGATGTCTTTATGCTACAACCCTTCACCAGCAAAGACTTTGCAATACGCAGTCTCGCAGATAGAATTTCTGATTTGCAGCATCTTGTATATTTGTATCCTGACATTCCTAAGGACCAGGCATTTGGAAAATATTACACACCTTTTACAGGTGAGTTTAATTTTAATAGGATGAGAGTGTTTACAGAGGACACACAATTTCTCAACTTCCAGCGTGGTATGATTCTCATAATTCATAGCCTACATTAAAACTGTGAGAATTACCAAGCAAGATATATCGAAATATTTTAGGGACATACAGCTTCAGTATTAGAATTAATTGATGCTGAGAAGAATAATGACTTGTAAATGCATGAGTTAGGTATTCAATGTTCTGTGGATAATAATTCTGACCTCTTGCTATGATATTGAATGAGTAGTCAGTGTTGCTGTTATAATCAGTGGAAAATGCGGTAACATGCTGATCATTTACATGATTTTTTTTAAAGTGCTTTGTTGGTTTGTCATGCAGTGATTTATACTTAACAGTGTTCAATTATTTTATATACCTCACTTTAAACAAACAAACACGCGCACACACACACACACACACACACACACACACACACACACACACACTGTATTACTTTATTATTCAGTCTGTGTTTTGTGGAACTCTTGATAGAGGAGACGAAGATGATGGTAGTGACTTCAGGTGGATTCCTCTCATCCGAGGGTCTAAGTGACCTACACTTCATTTTTATCCATATTGAACCTGTCCCTACCTCCTATTAGTTCTGAAATGTCTGGTTAACTTCAACTTCTTAAAAACTCCAGATCATTAGGTGATCAGTATCTTTTCCAACTCTTTCTGCCACATTCTGTATTAATTTATGTTACCCATGACAACCACAAAAAAGGGGTAAAAGTGCACTTCTTTGTTCTAAACCCAACGAATTATCCGATCTGTTGACTCACCTCTTGCATTACTACATCTTTTACTTCCATGACATCTCTCTTTCACCATAGTAATTGCTTATTTTTGTGTGTCTTCCTTAACGTTTCCCTTGTAGTTGCCTTACTGCAAATATAAAGTATGTTGTTTTTCTGGCCTGAAGCCTCTGCATTATTCTTTAATTTTCTTCACAATTTTGTCCCTTACTCTCTTCCCTAGAATGTCTTCAAATATTTTGGCCCAATGCCAGTGTCACTTTTCTATAGCTCCTAAATTCTCTCTCGTTTCCTTTTTTGAAGACAAGGACAGTTATTCCTTTCTTCCAGTCTTCTGAGTTTGTCTTTCTGTCCAAACTACCCTCGTCACATGGCATAGCCATTACTTCCTAAGACTCCAGCAACTCTTACCATTGCTGCTGTCATCTCATTTACACCTGATACCCCCTCTTCTTTTCATAGTATACATAACTTACTGTACGTATGCTCAGGTCAAATCCTTGATTGCTGTTCAGCACTTCATTGGGTCTCTCCTCATTGGCTGTCCAGTCCCCATTTTAACGATCTTTGAAGTGTCTTTTCAACATTACTTTTTGTATTCATCATCATTTCATTACCATTTACATCCAGTTTTCACTCACACCTTACCTCTTTCCCTTTATCATACCATACAGTTAATGATTTATGTATTCCACAGATTGTAATTATGACCACTTATGATTATGCACAACAAATCAGCATTACAAACTATCCCATACAGTTAATGATTTGTGTGTTCAGCAGATTGTAATCATGATCACTCATGACGATATACAACAAATCAGTATTATAATATTAATACACTTCCTAGTGACAATTATGGTAGCATTACATGTTTGTCTTAAATTATGGTGTATCCTTATTTTGTTATTAACAATTAATGATTTACAATAGCTTTGTGCAATTCATTTTGGAGTGGAAGGAGACTTGAAGCAAATGTGATTCCTGTTCGGTTTTAAGTTAATTTTAGTATCTATTAAATTCTGTACATCACTAGGTTGGTGGTCAAAGATTTTTGTGGCTGAATACCTCACTCCTTTATATAACAATGAAAATAATCAATTATTGATAATATAATGTAACTGGATAGATAAAATATCTACTCACCAAGCAGCGGCAGTAGAATACATACACACAAAAAGGTTTAATTTGTGCAAGCTTCCGGAGCCAGTGCCTCCTTCTGGAAGGAAGAGGGGCGAAGGAAAAGGACTGGAGAGGTTTAGGAAAAGGGGTACTGTTTATTAGGTCTCCCCTGACTCGGGGTTCTGGTTGACTTTTCCGAACAGCACCCCTTTTCCTAAACCTTCCAGTCCTTTTCCTTTACCCCTCTACCTTTCCCTTCAACTCTTCTGCCAGAAGAAGAAGCCACTGGCTCCAAAAGCTGGCATAAGTGAAACTGTTTTGTATGTAAGCCCTCCTGCTGCCACTTGGCAAGTAGATTTTTTTACCTGTCCAGTTACATTATATTGTCACTCCTTTCTGTTCCACACTAAGGCTAAGTAATGGATAGGATGAGCCATTTCTCTTGCAAGTATTATTTTGTTTTCAACCTGTGATTGAGTGTTGACAACAAATTTCATAAGGGAATAACTGTACAATGAGGCTACCTGTTTAAGGAGCTGTTGACAAGAGACTCTGGAGTGAATACAGATAACAGCGGCGACACGTCATGGCAAGGAAATAATGAATCATTGGTAGATCGCTGGAGGGAATTGGTGCCACATCAGCACACACGTCACCTAATTCCCGTAAATTAGGGTGGGGGCAATGCACTCTGATGCCATGTTCCATCGCATCCCAGATATGTTCAATTGATTTCAGACCTGGAAGTTGAGGGTCCCAGCACATCAATTGGAGCATGCCACTGTGTTCCTTGAACCACTCCATCACACTCCTGATCTTGTGACATGGTGCATTATCTTGTTGAAAAATGCCACTGTCATTGGGAAACTTGATCATCCCAAAGGGGTATACATGGCCTGCAACAAATGTACGAGACTCCTGGGCCGTCATGGTGCCTTGCACGAACTCCACTGGACCCATAGATACACATGTAATGTTCCCCAGAGCATAATGGAGCCTCTGACAGCTTATTTCTGTCCTTCAGTACAGATGTCAAGGAGCTGTTCACCTGGAAGATAACAGATTCGTGCCCTCCCATCAGCAAGGTGAAGAAGGTATTGGGATTCATGAGACCATGCAGCACACTAACACTGCAGGAACGTCTATTGCCGATACTCATATGCCCGTTTCAGTCGTATTTGCTGATGTCATTGTGTTAACATTGGCACATGCATGGGCCGTCGGCTGCAGAGGCCCATCTTCAGGAGTGTTCAGTGCCCTGTGTTTTCAGACACACTTGTATTCTGCCTGGCATTAAAGTCTGTTTTAGTTCCACTGCTGTTCACTGTCTGTGCTGTTCTATCAGTCTGTCCAGCCTACTACGTCTGACATCTGTAGTGAGGGGTGACCACCCAACCCTATGATGTCTGGACGTGATTTCATGTTGGTTTCACCATGTGTTGAAGACACTCACCATGGCAGTCCTCAAACACGTAACAAGTCCTGCAGTTTCCGAAACGCTCGTGCCCGGCTTCCAGGCCATCACAATCTGCCCTCCGTCAAACTCAGATGAGTTACGCACTTTCCCCATTCTACAGGTGGACAGAATGCTCACTGATACTGCATGCACTGTGCTTATGTGTGACTAACAGTCATTCCTCACCAGATTACACTGCTGTTGCCTGGACAGGTTTATGCTGATAGTAGGTTGGTGTTTATAATGTTCTGACTGGTCAGTGTATTATCCTTATTACTTGCTGCTTCGCAACAAACTTTTTTCCCTGTCTGTCAAATTGCCCCAGAATATGATGTCATAAGAGATTAGTGAAGGAAAATAGAAAAGTAGGTAACTGTTTTGACATTTTCATCTCCAAAATCTAATATTATTCATGATGCAAAACTTACAGAGCTTAAACGTTGAAAAGTTCCATAACATGTGATATCCATTTCAGGTTCATATCAATATAAACACTTGAGAATAACAATAATGGAAAATTTGTGGATCAAAAATTACATAAAATAACACAGAAACTAATAGATGACAGCTAACACTAGCTTTTGAGCTCTTGCTTTTTTTTGAGTAACAGTACATGCATTTTTTTCACACAACCACACAGACACCAAAATGAACATACTCATGGTAGTGGCAATATTGATCAGTGTGTGTGAATGTGTGTACTCTTACTAGAAAAAGAGCAAGAGTTCAAAAATTGCAGTAGAGTTGGCACATGCTGATCCTTGAAAATTGCAGTAGGCTGGACTCAACAGCTTCATGTGTGTATTGCAACCAGTCATGTAAAGTGATTTTGTAAACATCTCTATGGCAATGACTCAGTGTTGTTGCAGCTCTATAGACAACCACTCTGTTCACCTGCAGTTGTTTGAGCTTCTCACCTGAAAGGTGGCAGCAGCACTGCCAGTTACCAGGGATTTGCTTAAGCTTCTTTGACTGTAGTGTTAACTGTCGTCTATTACGTGTTTCCGTGTGTCATGCACCATATTGAAGTATTCGGATGTATTATTTCTAGTTGTGGGGGCAGGCTTTGTGCAGTACTCAGTTGTGTGTATTTTGTTTTATCAGGCTTCAGTGACAGTGCATTTGCTGAGAAACTAATTAGTTTTCAGTAAAATATTCTTAATGTTTTCAAGTGTTGAAGTTTCTCCATTAGATTTGGTTTACAATAATTAAATTGTCAACAAAAAGAACTACATTGCTTCGTGGATATATGATGTTGGATCATTTATATGTAACAAAAACAACAGTGAACCCTCTTGTGGGTATTATTCTCCATTCTGAAAACGCTATTTTATTTTGTATCCTCGTTGGATTTCTTAATGTGCCACTCTTCATTCATTTAATTAGGTAGAGTGAAAACGAGTTACCAATAAAACCTCTGATATCATAATATTTGAGCTTCTTTAGGAGACTATTGTTAACAATCAAATGCTCTGATAAGTCACAGAAAACATCAACTGGCAAAATTTTGTCACTTACATTTTGTGTGATCTGATTTGTGAACTGAAGAATAGCATTTGAAATCTAAACTGGGACTAAACAAAATATTCATTTTTTGAAAATATGATGTAATTGGATAGATAAAAATCTACTCACCAAGCACAGCAGCTGGAGGGAACACATACAAAGGCTAAAGAAACATGCAAGCTTACAGAGCCAGTGGCTCCTTCTTCTGGCAGTATGGTTGAAGGGGAAGAAAGTGGAATGAAGGAAAAGGGGGGGGCTGGTTAGGAAATCAGGAGAGTTCAGGAAAGTCACGTGGAACCCTGTGTCAGGAGAGACTTCCTTCTCTTCCCATACAGTGAGTCTACTTTGACCCAAGGTTCTGTGCGATTTTCCTGAATTCTCCCCATTTCCTAAAACTCGCCATTCCTTTTCCTTCATCCCTCTTCTTTCCTGTCAACCTTTCTCCTGGCAGGAGCCACTGGCTCCGAAAAATTGAAACTAAGTTTCTCTTTCATTGAGAGAGGTGCACTGTGATTCTCGCATACATAATCTTTCCCAATACTTGTGAGGAGGAGGTAAGTGGTAGTACCAGTTGGTATTTATTAATATATGTTCTTACTTCTTTTCTTATAAATGGGTCTGATATCTTCAGTCTGTCTGGAAATAGCATCTATGACAACTATGTATTCCATGTGTGACTGAATACATTCCAAAGAACTGGATTTTAGTGCTATGAGATATTATTAATTCTTGGTTTTTAGTTTTAAGTAAGTTAATTACATTATTAATTTATTAGGCAGAGCATGTATATTAGATTGCATCCTGCATGTGTTGTATTGCTTTATCCCATGAATTGTCCGTGCCAATCTTCTGAGCTACTTCCAGGAAGTTATTGTGAAATATGTTGGCTACCTGACTGCTATCATATTTCATTTGACTGTTTTCTTAATCTTACATTCCTTAACTGATTTCTCAGTTTTCCTTTTAACTATTTGCCATATAGATTTAATTTAGTTACCTGAATCATTAATTTCAGACATTATGCATATTTTTTTAATTTTGTAATCACTTCCCTTAAGGCAGCACAACATTTCCTTTAAAATGGAATTGGCCCTACTTCTTTATTTGTCCTGACCATTTCACACAGTTCTCTTTATGTTGCACATATATTTTGACTAGTGACCCATCCCGGCTTCCCATGGGTAGCGCTAAACTCTGTGGCTGAGTGATTTGTGTGTTGTTGTGGGCAATAATAATGTACACAAAGTTTCCTCATGAATCTATCTATTAGTGAAAACCATACCAAAATCCTTAGAGATATTCCTGAGATTTGCCTCAACACACAGACAGAAACTGCTGCATGGTACTTTAATTTATGATATGTGTATAAATATCTTATTAATCCTGTACTGCATTATTGTCCTGGGAAGGAAGGTATTCAAGATTACTAGAAATCCAAATGCAAATACATTAAATTTGGGGTTGACATCTGTTGCATTTTATACATTCCTCGTGTCAACTTCCTGTAATGCGACAGTGAAACATTCTGTTTATTATTCATTAATTACACTGTTTACCATGACACCACATCATTACTGTGAGGTAAGTTATTTAGTATGACCACTTGTGCATCATGGTTAGAGATGGCATTCACTACTGGTTAACATTTATATCATTGATTAAGTATGCACCTACAAAAATGTTTATTACTGTACTGCTTTCCTATGTAGTTCTGGTAGGAAAATTGACAACACTACTTTTCTGTTGCTGTTGTATCCCTCCTCTGTATATTGGATAGCAGTTAAAATTGTGAAAATGTTCATGGGGAGAATTTTTTAATAGCTGAATGGAATGCAGTACAATATCATTGAAAAGTGACTTCCATAGAATTAGAAATATAGTAGTGCTGTAAATGCCAAATAGCCTGTGTAAATGGATGAATGTGGAATTATGTAAAACCGTTTGCTTGCAGAGAACCAACAACAGTCAATTAATGGATATGTGAAACCTCTGTTGGTGACTCATGTCCCTGGTTGGGGTGGACCTGGTTCTGTAGGCAGCTACCCAGCAACACCACAGATGTACCCACATTCTCCAGACCCCAGCATCCCCCGAGATACACCATCAGTTGCCAGCGCTACCAGTGAGTCAGTCAGTAGGTAAGTAAACAAAACAGTTGCATAGTAAAACATTTGAGGTGTGTGTGTGTGTGTGTGTGTGGATGGGTACTCGCATGCGTGATTGCAATAGTCCATTCAATGTTGTTTGTTATTCGTTAACAAGAAAGAGGCATGGAACTGCATCATATAGGAATTTTATGGTATAGTGTTTCCAACCAAAATCATCATAGAAATCCGTGTTTTGTGCTATTACCTGGCTGTATTTCGCAATGTATATAAATTTTCTCTTCTTCTTGATAATTTTAATTTCACACTATTATACATTTGATCTGTTTTGGCCCTCATTCCTGCTCATTCTTTGTGGAAGTATCAGCAGTCATGATTGTATGTATTGTATCTCTTTGGAAGATCATCTGATAACTTGAGAAGTTACATTTGTATCAAAAAAAAAAAATTCTGTTACTTGATCTAAAATTTGTCTTTGAACAGACTACACTAGTGTAGCTCTGTAGACCTGCTAAATTTATTTTCTCAACTCAGAACGTGAACAAATACCATTGAGTTCTTGATGAATATTTATGTTTATGCTGTCACAACAATGGGACACTTTGCTTATCTCCAGAGTGATTTGCTGTTGTACTAGTATAAAACACAATATCTTTGTGCATATTTCGCTTAAACTTCATAATATTTTTCGACTTCATAGTTGTCACTATGTCACAGCGTGAGTAGTAAGAATAATGGAATATTACTACGGAAACAAGAGTGCAGTTTACTCGTTGGAGGATAACTACTTGTACCATTCGTATTATATGTCACTCTGAAATTGAAAAGACACACCTCAACAAAAGTTTGGAATATCATATGTAGAGCTTACTACAATGACTTCTTATAGCACACCCATTGAGGTTTGTACTATACCTTATTAGCGAAATAAACATAATATGCTCGGTTGTGCCAGCCCATAAGTTTGATTGATTTTGCATCTTGGAAGATTAGAGACACTGCTAGAATACAGTGTGGTCTTGCATTGTCATCAACTAGGATAAAGTTGTCACTGACTTCAAGTCAGTAGGTCCATACAGTCATTTGTAGGACCTCTTACAGTTATTGGGGAACAGTCAAATTGCCATAGATGAGAATCAGAGGGGTCCACCATCCCATCACTATTGCCACCCAGAATATTACTCATTCACCTGCAAACAGATGAACTTCTTGAACATATTGACATTCCTGGTGTCGTGTCATGCTCTTCCAAACCGGTTACAAATTGGGCCTGGTCTCATCAGTAAACATCACAGTACTCCATTCTGCAATGGTCCAATGTTGATGTGCAGGAGCCCAGGTCCTTCAAATGTGTTGGTTCCGTTGGTTGAGTGCAAAACTTCTCATAGGTCTTCTGGAATGAAGACCACACTGATGCAATCTACTAAACACTGTTTGGTCTGAGATACAAGTCCCTATGGCTTGGTACAAGTCATTTCCAATATTTCTGGCAGTTGATGTTGAGCGCCTGCAAACCGACAGTTGGAGGAAACGGTCCTGCATTGGTCCTTGTATGCAAGGATGATCCCTATGAGGTATGTCGTTCACATTTACCATCTCTCTGTACTTTCACCACACCTCAGATGCACCACATTGAGTGACATGTAACTGATCAGCAACATCTTGCTGTGTATGACCTGCTGAAACTAAAGCCACTATCCTGACTCTATCAAAGTGTTAAACGTCTCTATGTGTCATGTTACTGCAGTGTTGAGCACAAACTGAATGAAGCTGTTGTTGATACTGAACTGCTCGCTGTGTGACGCTTTTCTTGTCATTGTGTAGGGCTTTTAATCCATGTGGAATGCAGTCTTGTTCAACATGGTTACATAACTACAGTTGGAAATCACATTCATTGTGTGGTTGTTGTCATCGGTTTGAAGGATCTGATCTTTCAGTAAGTATTTACCTGGTCCCTAAATTCCCCACAGACCAGTGAAAACTATGGGGTCACTTTGAACACTGAGTCCACTGGATGAATCCTATACCATCCTCCCTTCATATATGGGAATAATTGTAGGCTATATGGTTCCAGATATCTGTGAAAACCTATCAGTGTTTGACTGTGGTGCCTTGAGCCTTGGCAGCTGCAGTGTGTGCTCAGGATACTAGTAGTACAAGACTGATACTCAACAATATGTAGAAGAGACAACCATGTATTTTGAGAGCCTGGTGCAAATTTTTATTCTCTTGGCTCAGGTATGAGATTGATATCATTGGGATGGGGTTGATATCATTGGACTTTTGGTTTCAGTTTATTGTGGTATATTGTTTGATAATATAAGTAATGTGTCAATTATTGAATCATTTTTGGGCCACCTGCTTATCTATGAATATGTGTCAACTTAGATTAAATGGCAGCAGATAGTGAAAGAATAAGCACAGAATAACTTTATTGTGAAATAAAAATGTAAGAGTTACCAAAATAAAGGCAGTTTATCCAAAAGTGCACATCTTTGCACTTCTGTGAAATCAAAATCTAATGCAGGATAACACTGAATACCAATTAGCTCCACCAGGAGCACTGCAACATGCTTGAATCATTCTCGTTGTGCTGTCAATAAGTGGTCAGCACATTGCTGCTAAAATGTGTACCACTCCTTGACGTTGACCTTCCTGAGACCATCCAGTGTGAATGTGGCACGTGTTCTTATCAGCAATTACCACAAGCCATCTCAATTATTTGATTGCTGCAGGAGGCATGGCATTGGTGAGGTATGCTTGTAAATTATCATATAGAAAGATCATTCCATCATCAAAGTTTTGGCTATAGAGCTGGAAATTAGATTTCAGGATTCAGTTCCAACCCGACAAAACCGTGAAATAACCCTCAATAGTGATGAGCCATGTTTGATATGTGCACGATACCACAGTGTAACAATTAGAAAGTTTTATTCCAGTTTCATTAGGCTTATTATTTGTAAACAGTGGTGTTTCCTCAATGTTTGAATGAAGCTAATGGAAGTCTACAACAGGTTATTCCACTGTCTTATTATATATTTATTATGTTGGACAGATAAAGGTCAAAAAGTCATAATGTATAGCTTCTTCTAGTGCTTAAATTAATGAAATAAAATGTTCTTACATGTTACTTTAATAAAGTGTGTGCAAATACAAGAACACATTAAAAACAGTATTATGTATTGCTGAATAGAGCCCCTACAGTCCATCACTGCTACTGGCCACAGCGATCTTCAACTAGCTTCAGAGTTTTGTCTCTCATGGTAGCATTCATTGTTCAAATGATGTCAATGTAGTGTACGCCAACTTGGTGGAGAGCTTCCCATGCTGTCTGTCTCTGTTGCTGTGCTGCTGACTGTCCTTATTGCTGTGCTGTGATGACATGCACATGGTGTAACCTAGAAATGTCCCCATGAGGTATGTTGACAGTGTGAACAGTGTGTGCATTTTTCTGTTCATGACTGGAGATTGCACACACTGCTGAACTACACTGCAAATGGATGTTTTCTTTTATCTCCATTACATTCGTTGCTCTACACAATAATTTCCTATGGTCAAAAGAGTATGAGGAGATCTGTGAAATGGGGTGGGTGGTGTAGGAACAATGTAAGTCATCAAGATTTTGTGGGTCTACAATTCCTGCGAAAAGTTAAACAGCAATGAAAGTAGCCATTGGAAGCTGATAGCACTGCACCAAAAAGTTAATTTTTTTTCATCTGCTGGGTACAGAACGAATATTTCTCTTTGATTACCATGCAAAGAGTAAAACAATAACTGGTTCAATCTTTGAAAGTTTTGTGGCCCAAGTAAATGCAAAAATGTGTCAGAAGAGGGCTGGGTTGTGGGGAAAATCATGTTTCATCTAAAAGGGCCCACACATTTTGGTAATTATTGTTCAGATTTCTTGTCATTAGATATTAGACAACTATCAGAACTGATCTACTAATTTCTTTGTTATGGCTGGAATTTCTTACATACCTGGAGTTGAGCACGGACACTACATAGTTTTAAACTGCCAAGAATTTTGATTTGTGTGTTTTCTTTCACTTACAGTTAAATTCTTTGGTTAGAGTTGTTTTTATCTTTTTTCCATTGCCCTATAATACTTCCATTTTGTAACATTGTGCTTTTTACAGGGCCTTTTTTTATCATTCAGTTTTTACTGTGTCTGATGTTAGCTATTTGGTTATGAAATAAATTACAGAAAGCTTTCCAAATGCAGCATTCTGATATTTTGCTTTTTTATTTAACACCAGTTTACATACTGTGATGGATTTATAAAAGGATGTTTGCCAGTTTTACATCCATGACATCAAACACACAGTGCAGCTGGCAAGGAGTGATTGTGTAGTGGCATAGACTGAAGTGTCGCCAAGAGAATTCCGTAAATTATTTTAGGATTAACTGCTGGATGACATAGTGGTGATGCAGTTGGACATTTTATGCATCTGAATTGTTTTGTTGCATTTAAATTTTAACTTTTATATTAAAATATTTTGTAGAGTAGTAAAATGTTCATCTTGTCATCAGTTTTTATACCATTTTTCCTTTTTTCCTCATTTTTCAAAAAGGCCTTTGTGTATACATTTTATGACATTAAATTTTCATTCCCAGTTTGAAAAGATCTCTTATTACTGTATTAACTGATGATTGTATTAGAAGTTCCTAAAATGAATCTGGGGACTGATGCTTGTAAATAACCCACTTTTGAACATATTTTGTCTACTTACATGTACTAATGAAACATTGTCATTACTGAGAAGTAATCAAACTTACTGTGTTAAATGTTGTGCATGATTTTGCAGCCTAAATTTTCTGCATTTGTATTCATACTACGTGTTTACCAGCCACCAGAATTTTGGGTTAGTTTAGAAATATTCCTTTGAGTCATTAACGATCGGGAAGTAATTTGTTGACAGCGGCTGGAATTTTGATAGCTGTGAAGACAGACTTTTTTTATTGTTACAAGACAGCGGTCCAGCTCTCATGATGTAGGCGTTTTTTTTTTTGAGAGAGTGTAGGACAATGCAGTTCTTTCAGCACTGTAGAAATTGTCTCAGTTCTCAAAATGAGGAATCACCCTGTCCTACATTTCTGTTTATCACACCGTCCAAAAATAATGTTCATTCTGATTCCATTAATAAACATACAGATTTTCCTCTGTCAGTTTTTCTTTATGACTTTGCTCCAAATATGTTGCAGTAACATTTTTTACCATTTCCCACCATATTACATTATCTTCATAAATGTCAGATTTTTTTTGTGTTAAATGACTCCTCTCTCTGAGAAATAGTGTATGTCATGTGTTGTGGTAGTATGCAATAATTTTAAGGAGGCCTTCTCTCTTTAATATTATTCAGAACTGGTATCAGATGTGATGTTTAAAGGTTAGATCTAATTGTTTGTGTCAGTAAAAAAATAAAATCATGCCCATTCTCTGCCTATTTACATTTTGCACAACATGAATCAAACCTGATTTGTTGTTCAGAGTAGTGCTGCTTCAGATATATTTGAAGTTGCATGTTTGGTTTTTCAGTGCTGTGGATAAGAGACGAATAGTTTTGGTTTCATAATCGTTCAGAAGTATGTTGTAAAAACTGAAAATTTGTATTGTTTCAACATTTGAAAGGGTAAGAGTAGGCGTATCTGCTAGATATATATATAAAAGTAATCTTGCCTGTTGATACATGATGTTTGAATCATGTTGTGTGAAATGAACTGATAAAATGGTTACAGTTGTTTTTGATTGTCATAGTGTCTTCTCATTGTGTATGTCTATAAGATGTAATGTTGTGCTGTCACTGACATTTTCATAAACATTATTCTATATTGTGTAAATATTTTTGTAACTATAGAATGTTTAATGTGCGTTGTTTTGTTGTGAGTTGATAGTTGTAACTTGTCAGGTATCAGTGATACCTCAGAAGTTTTAACAAAATTTTATAAAAGAAAAGATGCAAAACAGAAAAATATAGAAAAAAAGAGAACAGGGTAAGTGCGGGAGCAAAACATGTATTGTACTTAGAATTTTTATTATTATATTGTTTATAATAATAATGTTTATCGAATGATATATGGCAGTAGAAGAAAGATGTGTAGCTTAGGTATATTTGTCTTTCATGAAATTTTTGAAAATTTTAAAAGAAAATAAAATAATACTTTAATCACATCAGTATTTGTGGAGCATTTAAAGTAATATTGACAGTGTTTATATTCTATTTCAAATTGAATTCTGAGAAAGCTAACTTTGCAGGAATGTGTGTACTGTCTTTAATAACTGGGGTGTGTTTCATGTGTGAGGAGGTAAATAATTAATGCTTAGTTTAATATAGTTGATGATTTTCACAAATTAAATATCAAATTCTTTTGCATCGATGTAATGTGAACTTGTCAATTCTCACTAGCACCTAACAGCTGTATTATGTAATAAAGACTTTCTTTTTCGTATGTCAAGAAGTACAACCACATAGGAGAGGTCACTGTTCCCACAAGAATAATTGAGTATATGAATATTTCCACGATTATTTAGGTTCCTTGAGCGGTAATCTAATGTATGTATGGTGTCAGAAATAGCCGTTCTTTTACTCTCCATCAAGCTACATGTGAATTTACTTGTTGCCTTCCACTACCCTACCACTCTGTCCACACACACACACACACACACACACACACACACACACACACACACACACACCATCTTCTTCCTTGCCCTTGTTTGGAACACCCCCTCTCTCTCTCTCTCTCTCTCTCTCTCTCTCTCTCTCTCTCTCTAGCCTCTTTAGTTGCAGTATTCAAAGTGCTGTACAAGGTTCAACATGCATTAATTGAAACTTTCCAATAGACCCAGGTTCTCCTCGGAATGTGATGGGAAACTGAATGCAATTTTTGAAGAGAGTTTGAAACTTTGCTTTCTGCTCTCTGTATAAATTTTGCTACCTTTTAACTAATATATTTCTTCGTACTTTGTGCATGACAACAAATAAATAGTCTGGTGACCAGTGAGTGCAAGATGTATGCAATATTCATAACTTGTTAGCAGTGGTTTTCTTTTCATAAGCTGCTTTTAGTTCTGTTGAAGTTGTTTCTGAGAAGACAGTTGAAGACTGTATATATGCCTGTGCTGAGTTTTTCCTATTTCTATGATGCTGTGATGATGCAGTATAATTATAATGTAGTTTGCAGTAATTACACAGGGATTTAAGCACTGGCTGCTGCTTTCCTTATACTTTAAGAATGCTTGATACACGTGCTATGAACATACAGATTGTTAAATTCCACATGAAGTTTAATGGCCTGTTGAGGTGAACATCCTAATTGGATAAGTTGTTGAAGAAACTGTATTCACTATAGTAACAACATTAACATCTCAGGTGATTTCTTCAGGTGCAACTGCTGGTATCCTGAAACACTGGTTACTTACATTGTTAATGGTAGTCCATTAGTGGATTAGATTTCTTTGAGTGGACAAGTGGGTTTCTTAAAATGAGATACTATTGTCTGATGTGGCTGAAGTAGGTACCACACAATTGAAACTGAAAGGAGAATCAATTTGTAAAAGTTGTGCAAGACCACATGATGTCTCATTCAGGTGGCATCAACTTATGATCATAACTAGTTTTTTTATTGTAATTTTGGAGCATATCTACAAAGCTGCTCTCGGTCATTGCTCCTTTGTGTGATACATATACTTTGTTTATTTCAGATTGTGGAAGTATGGGTTTAATTTTGTCCTTTGATTGGATGCACTTGTTGTAATCAGTAAATGAAGATTTTTTGGACCTTCATATAAGTGTTTGCATGCTTTCAGTTTCTCTTTGCTGATGCAGTGCATATGGGAAGACAATATATATTATTGAGTAATTGGAATTGTGAATTCATATTGCAAAAACACAATGAGTATTTCAGGAGAACTTATATTTTGTGTGTTGTAGTGAACCTAAATTCATTTGCTTCAGGATTCCTTTCTCTGTACACATTTATTTGTGCTCTCTAACAAATTCTTACATTGCTCGTCGTCATAATCGTGTTTTATCATACTCGTGTTTCATCATTACTTATGTCTCCCATCAGAGTGATGAATAAAGCCCTTTCATTTTTTGAGTTTGTTGATCTTGATAATAGGACATTATTCCTTTAACATGTGGAGTGCTTTGCCACAGATAGGGCTATTAATTAGTCTTTGGATTGAGACTAGATATGCAAGTAATAAGATGAATGATTTCACTGATGATTTTTATGTGTCATTGGTACTTAAAAATGTTCGTTTAGATGCTTTTAGATAAGAGAACCACAGAGAACTATAAATGGAAAGGTCATTTTACCAGTGATTAGTGTTTGGTGTAATTATGTTGCATATGATAAAAAATATGTCTCTCACTGTTTCATAGTGTGAGTAGCAGCTTACAGAAAAACATTCCGTATCTTGTACACCTACTGGATGTTGATCCCTCTGTTGGACTTGCATAGTAGGAAAGGGACCCCCTCCCCTTTTTGTTATATAAATTATGGCAGGAATTATTTTTCTTGAAATAGATGAACCAAATTCTCAGAAACATTTCCTGTCAAACTTTCTAATTATGATCTAGATATTCTTTAACAACAACCCATAGGAACTAAGTACTGCATTTTTAGTATCTGGACAGTCTTAAAATAGTTTAGTGGAATTGCAGACTAATTTTTAAAGTAAGATCCTCGCAGTGCTGTCTTTATTAATATCAAAACATTTTATGAAAACTCTATGCTCCAAGAGCTGTAGTTTCCCAGAATGTATTTCTAGTAGAAGTTTGACAACTGCACAGTTAATGATGTTCTGCCCGGCATTGATGGACCTTCCATATTTGTTTATCTTTTAAGATATATAATCACCTTATTTTTAATGATTCCCATTATTGTGTTGTACAGAATTACTCATGAATGTAACTTTTGAAATGTGCTATTAATATTCCATCCATGTTGACTTAACTATGTAGAAATGTTAGATAAATGTAATAGATATGCCTCAGGTATTTGGCTCTGGAAATGCAATTTAAGAAAACCTGAAATTCTCCATGATTAACAGCAAAGTATTTACAGAGCCTGACTTGTCAGATACAAATTTTACAGTGTGTTGCTATTACATAACAGACTTTAAGGCTGACTCTTTGACAAAATGTAACATATCTTTTTATATACTTTTCAGTTTTTTAACACTTCAGGTTTCAGATATATCTTGAGAGTTATTAACTGAAACTTTTGTAATAAATATATTATTAATATGATGTTACTGGTTCGTCAGAATGTTTTTAATTTTTCCAGTCAAAAATGTAAAGTCTCCATTTGTGATGTTTGTGATTTCAGTGTATACTATAAATAAAATGTTAATAAATGTCAATTGCTGTCATACGTTTCAATGTTTTTCTCTGACACTAGTTACTTCTTCACATCATCCCAGAATTATACTTGCAGAGTGAATCACAAAGTAGATACCAAAGCTATTACAGCATTAGCTCATTATCAACTGCATGAAAGATAAAACAAAACATATTAGCCACTAGAAAGTATTGATCCAAAAAGCTAACCATTGTATTTATTTGCTATAGGCATATTTTTCATTAAATTTGACTGTAACAGAGGTATATCAATATTAAATAGCAAATCTGTAGTTATTAATTTAACTCCTTTTCAATGTTTTGTACAGTTAGTGATTTGAATAGTAATTTTCTTTGACAGATGCTGCAAGTTGTTAACTGATTTATTTCTACCATTAGAAGATCATGAACTTGATATTTATCAAGCTTATGTATTTATACTAAGTTAATCACGTTTTGTTTCTGTGTTCTATCTTAAGAAAGTAATGGACTGACTTAATCTTGGATGGGCATAATGTGTGGATGATAACAGATTTAATATATAACTGTGTGTTCTGACTTTGCATAACAAACGGTAGCTAATTTATGTAGCCACACGTTCTCAATGATTGAAGTAAAAGATAATGGTTGTTTACTTAAAGTATTTCTGTATTTCTACTTCATTCTGTAAGAAACAAGTATTGATACTTTTAAAAAAGTCAACTGTGCGGACAATTTTGAATTCTAAGTAAAAAAATGGTAATAGTTTTTTATACTTCCACTTGAAATATGGCATTTTTTTTATGCAGTTTTAACAGGCACTGGAAGAACCACGTATGAAATCTGTTCTTATTTTCCAGTGTTCTACTAGAAGGAAAATTTTCTTACAATAAATCCTTGTTTAAAATGACCATAGTTAAGAAAATTGAAAAATAACAATTTAACATGTTTTTAAGTTGAACTATGAGTTCGTTCCTCTGGGAAGAAAGAGGGATATGTCTGCCATCATCCTCACAACTTGAGGGTCCCTCTCATAGTGGGCTCTTTGTCAGTAACGATTCTCAACTCCACGAGGAAGGAACTAATAGTTCCCAAAGCAGATAGAGTTTCCTGTATTTTTATGTGTCTGTCTCAGCAGTACTAAAAAATTAGTCTCTTAATGGGAAGTATTGCCGCAGCAATTTTGTCCTAAAACAAGGATTGTATCATTATCATGGAATTCTTTAAATTTCATTTAAAATCAAAGCTCTAGGTGAGAAAAAATAGATCTTTCACGTGCGTACATTACTTGAATTTCAAAATCTGTCAACAGCTACCATAGTTGAATGAAGATTACTGCTAATGTGGAATGTTTTCACACGAACTTAATTTGGAGAATTATGGATTCTAAAAGTACATAATGCATTAGAATATTCCTTGCAATATTTTTCCCACTAAAGGCAGCAACTGGAACCATTTCTGGAATATTTAAAAGATGTTCTCTGCCCTCACCCCTCTGCTGCACTTCTGTGATATAGCTCACAAACATGTGGCATGCTACAGTATTTGCAATAAAAGTGATTTAATAAGCTCTCCAAATGAAGATGGATATGGATGCAAATACAAATGTTCAAAACGGGGGGGATCTTATGTCTGTTTGAAGAGAGGAAATGGTTAAAGATAGCAAGACTGTCTGATAAGTAGCAAAGACACTGGGAAATTTGTCTCAGTGGAGATTTAGTAGGCTTTTTGCATAACCCTATCAAAAGTGTAGATTGGTAATCACCATATACAGGAGATGTTGGGTCACTGTCAGGCACAACAAAAAGACTGCTAAACATGTGAACTTGTGGCCTAACGACCTACTTCTAAAGTAGACAAAACACACACACACACACACACACACACACACACACACACACAAAATTCACACATGGGAGCATTCCTTGTGGGAGCATACAGGGATATGGTGGGGACAGGGTAGGCCAGCTAAGTGCAGTTGGGAGGTTTGCACTTCACTGCCCCCACCCCTACCCTGGTATCCCTACCCCTCCCCACCACTTCTCCTCCTTACCCCCACTACCCAGATTGCTTCTCTCATTGTGCACAGTTGCTCACTTTGCGGCCTTGGTGGCCACAGACAGTGATCGTTGTGTATGAGTTGTGTGTGTGTGTGTGTGTGTGTGTGTGTGTGTGTGTGTGTGTGTGTGTGTCTTCACTTTAGAAGAAGGCCTTTTGGGCAAAAGCTCACATCTTTAGCAGTCTTTATGTTGTGCTTGTCTGCAACTCAGCATCTCCTCTATATGGTGAGTAGCAATCTATCCTTTTCATAATATTGTCATTATTCGGTCCTGGATTTTCCATTGTTTGGTTTTACATAGATAAATTTTAAGATGGTATTTATGCATGCTGCTACTTAGAAAGGAAAACCTTTTTTGTTTTTATTTCATTTGATGTGACTAAGTCCAAGATGACCAGCATAGGAAGAGAGATTTACGTAAGTGCTATCTTATTTGGTTTTTTTATTAATTGTACCAGTATACAACAAAATCCAGTTCGTTGTTTCATGAAGTTGCAGCATATTTGATAAGCACATGTTTCAGTATTTGGAAGCTGCAGAGCAGCTGCAAGCTGGGAGATGTGGGTGAGAAAACCATGGAGCACTGCAGGAATTCTCCATGAAACCAAAGACTAGGGAATACAGGCTGTTATGTTCAAATCATTTCATTCATTTATTTTAGCTGTAGTAAAGTACCTAGTTTCCATGTAAATTGAACACCATATGTGGTGAACAATAATTGTGTAGGCTTTATGAGGAGGATTGTCTTTGTTCTGATTCCCATAATTTCTGACTCCTAGTTACATTCCCTCAGATGACCACATTATCACATACCATTGATTTCTTAAGGAAAATAAGAAATAAGAAAAAAGATGACAACTAACCTTTGTGATGAAGTAAGAAATGATACACGCATAAAAAGTAGCCATGTCAGATGGGCTTCTATAATTTCAGTCTCCTTCAAGGCAGAGAGGAAGTTTGCACTTATAGATACATAAACGATACCATAACCTAACTGCTGCAAGTGTCTCATATCCTCTTGCATCCTCCCCGTATTCATTGCTGATCGCTCTAAACAATCACACAAATTGTGGTGGTGCATGAAAAGTGTCAGTTTGTCTGGATAAATTTCTTTTCTGCTCAGAAAAAGGAGCCAATTTACAAAAATCTGGTAGTTGATGATATTTCTTTATTATGCACCTATTTGGCACTTATCACTTCCACCTTGAGGTGAATGGAGGTCTGTCCTATTAGTCCTGAGCAAGTTGGTGCAGTAGCTAAGACACTGGACTCACTTTAACAGATGTATTTCCTCATCCAGCTACACAGATGCAGGTTTGCATGCTTTCTCAAAACCACCTAAGGCAAATAGGAGGACAAATCATTCGGGGAGGGGGGGGGGGGGGGAGGAAACAGCCAACTTACATCCCCTTCTGTTGTTCTACTTTGCCTTGTAAGTAGTTGAGTACATCTGGAGAGTAGCTTTCTGTGCTTCATAAATGCTGACAGCTAGTCATTTGTAGCACGTTCAGACTCATTCGAACAAAACTGAATTTTAATTTGAATGATCTACTGAAATGGTAGTTTCCTTACATCTTTTGCAGAATGACTGTAATAAAGCTTTGATGCACATTTTAATACTGTTCGTTTGAGAAGACGTGGCAAATTTTTATAGAGTTACATACCTCAGTTGGTAAAAAGGGAACCCTTACAGGATCACTTTGGCTGGCTGGCTGGCCAATTGTTAACAAGCTTTTTTCTCAGGAACTGGTAAACATATCAAGTTGAAATTTATGTTGTGTATTTAGGTCCATAGTCCCGTGATGATGTAAAAAAATGTAAGTTTCTACATATTATAGTAAAAAAAAAATATGGCCTTTTATGCAATATATTTTGATAGTCGCAAACTCGCTCATCAAAACCTATAGCATACTTCCCAATGATCTAGAATCGTGACATTTGGCAAGAGCAAGGTTTCACAGTATCTGAAAATTTTAATTTGTTATTATTTCACATGGAAAAAAATATTTCTTTAGTCATTTGTTACCTGTCTGTCTGTTAGGACCCCTTTTTCTCCTCTACGGAGGATCAACAAGCTCAACTGCTGCTCATGCAAAAGGGTATGTCATCTGGTGACGTCACATGTCCAATGTTTGTCATCCACTTGTGAGGTATTTCTTGACATTTACAGCCTCGTATTACCTGTATCAGCATCATCTACATCACTTCAGGTGTTCTTAAATGTTAATAATCTATATCCAGCAGTTGCCTTATATAGATCTGGCTATGATAAAAGAGTAATACATGTCTCTGTGAACCTCTCCATTCAAAGGCGCAAAGAGATTATATCAGAATTGTATTTAACATAGTTTTATATATTGATTTATTGTGAAAGAAAACAATAATTTAAAGACTTAATTCATATTCAGATGTTCAGTAAATTTTAATATCAGTAAATTCTAATAAAATGATGCAGTCATAACCAGTTAATTAAACTGTAGAGTGAAGTATAACAGTAAATATTATTACCAGTGGAAGCAATTATCATTTTTCTACAAAGTGTCTAATATCATGAAATTTAGTCCTTATTTGTTTGCAACTGTCCCCAATGGAGAACAAGTCCTTACTTCTTTTGCCACTTCATAATAGTTTATATTGTGTTGTACCTCTAACTTCTTTCTGTAATTTCTCGTATTATTTGAGCAAAGGAAACCTATGATTGAAGATTGCACTAAAGATGGGATAGGTTATTACAGTATATCTACAAGTCCCAGTCAAACTTAAAATAAATATCTCCATATATTTCCGTTTATATCCTGGTCCAGTTGAGTATCAGTATTCATTTTCAGAAAAAGTTTTAATGTGTTATTTTTTCCTGAAGTTAATTGTTCCTGTGATGTTTGAATTTAGGTCACTTAGAGAATGGCAGTGTTGCTGACAAGAAATCACTTAGATAAAAATTTAAAGATTAAAATCAAAGCAACAATTTTCTTGTGTAATGTTCCCAGTTCTGAAACTATTACGTGGTGCTATCATATGTCTCAAGGGTTTTTTCCTTCTACCAGTGTTTAATTCAATTCAATAGTAACTCGTAACTCCATGTAACATGTAGCTCTAGTCTCCAGTGCACATTTTTAGAATGTCTGTGATTGCTAAATTGCAGAATAGTTCAGATTGTATGTGAAAATTTAGATTCTTCCATAGCTGCCTGGAAAGAACTATTTTTGGAGAAGGTAAATCCATATCACCACTGCCAGTAGAACAATAATTAGGCGTTCATGCCAAGTTTATGGTAGATGACTGTTGTTGTACTTTATTTACATATTGGTGCAGTGTTCCAGAATGCATGTTCCAGATGTGCTGTTGCTTTCCTCTTTACATTATGGCTAGGTCCATTCCATTGACAAAGAAAATGACTATATCGTAACCAGTTTCTTCCTCTTTGCTAAATTTTCATGAACCATGCCTTTCCAAAACTGACAATCAGTGATGAAGATAGAAGGCTAATAATAATGCAAGACAAGAGTTCAAATCCCAGTCTTGCTACCATGATTTAGGGTTCTCCATAGTTTCTTCTAAATCATGGCATGCTTTTGTTGGGATAGTTTTTTCGACAATGCAATAAGTTCTTTTTCCCATTCTTATCCATCTGAGCTAGTATTCCATCTCCATACCATTTTAAATTATTATTCTCTCTCTCTCCCCTTCAGAAAGGTTTCTACTGTGTTTCCTTGTAAGCATCTAAAATCCATACCATATGGGGTCATTCCAGATGGTGGCCATGTATCACAACCATCCCTCAATATAATTGGAAAATCCTTACAAATTCTAATGTAGCATTATATACAACTTCGAAAAAAAATCTCTGTGGATAAGGATTTGCAACATAAGTGGTGTAAACTCCAATGGGATGTGAAAATTATGGGACTGATGTACAAGTTTGTGGAAAACAACATGCAGAAATGTATTCAGCAGTGGAGGCATAAAATACAGATGTTTATTGATCCAAATGGACTCTGATTGAACGTATGTGGTATATACCTAAATTTGCAGCTCCCCCAACCTCCCTCCCCTCCCCCCTCCTCTCTCTTTCTCTCCCCCCCCCTCTCTTTCTCTCCCCCCCTCTCCCTTTCCCCCCCCCCCCCCCCCACTTTCTCCTCCTTTCACTTACGAAATTTGTTATTAACAATCCAAACAAATTCAAAATTAATAGCAGTGTACATAGCTACAACACTAGGAGAAAGGATGATCTTCACTAATCAAGGTTAAATCTAACTTTGGCTCAGAAAGGGGTAAATTATGCTGCCACAAAAGTCTTTGGTCACTTACCTAATAGCATCAAAAGTTTGACAGATAGCCATATAGCATTTGAAGGGAATTAAAAGAATTTCTGAACGGCAACTCCTCCTACTCATTAGATGAATTTTTGGATGTAGTAAGTGGGAAATTCCCCCCCACCCAAAAAAGAAGAAAAAATATTAAGTGTCATGTAATATGTTGTGTCTTGTATAGACACTTTTATTAACCTGATAACCTAACACGTTCCACATCATTATGAAGTGTCATATTCACGATCTATGCAACAAGTACTAATCTAATCCTCTTTTTCTCCTCCTTTTAGGCGTCTTCTATAGTTCTGAGAGGAACACAACATGTCCAGTTTTATGAAACTTGTCATATTGTAGAGCAAAATTAAAGACCAAAAAACGTTTTTTCACGCCATCATAAAAAGTACCTTAGTAATGCGATCAGTCTTGTTTTATCTTACTGTTTCCATCAAATGTAATTGCCTTTTTCAATGTAGAAGCCTACTTTGCCAGTTGTCTGCATTCTGACTTGGCTGCCATCTCTCATTCTTAATAAATTTTTTGGTGATGAAAAAAAAATCCTCCTTTGTTGTATTGGCTTCTAAATGGTAATAAAATAGTTCATGAAGATTCTTTTAACAGTCTCCATTGAAGTATTTACTTCTTCTTTTATATCAATTTTTACTTTATCCTTAGTCTTTCAAATGGGCGAGTGGGCAGTTTATTTTTATAATTTTAATTCTGTTCCTTGCCTGTCTTTGGTCGGAACAGCAGTTTACTGTACTTTTTTCATTATCAGCAAGTTTCTCACTAGGTCTGGTTTTTGGGACACATTCCCCAACATATCAAGGTTATTAAAGGTGAATTGATCAAGAAAATACATGAATTTAACTTCAAGTATTTTTCCATTTTTTACAATTGAATACCTGTTAGGAAAAGTGTTGTAACTGTGAATATGCAAATTTTTCAGGAGAGAAGAAAGACAAATAAACAAGCCAAATATTTGTGAATGCTTCTTCTGCCATTGGTAATCAGTTTAAATGAGTTTAACAATTATTAATGTACAATAATTTTCACAGTGTGCAACTTTAAAAACCAAGATATGAGACAAGATTTTTGGATGTTCATGCAAAAACATTGTCATTCCAATGGAAGTAGATGATTTTTCAGTTTACAATGTTTATGTCACTGAAAGTATTTAGCTTTTAAGCTATTTCTTGGTTTTATTTTGTATAAAAATAATGAAACAGAAACCATACTTGTAATTCACATTACTCGTTGTTAGAGCTTCCCATTGTTTAACAGAATTCACTGAAGGCTATAAATATCGTTGCAAAAGAATGTTCTGCAGTGATTAAACATCACATTGGGTGGGCTATTCAATTCAGTGGGAATGTAATGTTTTTACCCCTGCATAGTTTTGCTAAGTTTGCAGAGTATTAAGGTTGCAAATATTTGTGACTCTTGTGGCACTGAAGTACTGTCAGAGAGTCTGAGGCTATCTTCATCCAAACATAATCTGTCATTTCGCATTTTGGGTCTTTGTGGATTTGCTTTTCAGTAGTGCACAGATCAATGAAATCTCCTTGCTTCTTGTATCAAAACAAAAATTAGTTCTTTGGTCTTGCTTGTTTGTAACCTTCTCTGTATGACTGTGCAGTCTTGAATGTGCTGCTTCCATCTGAAAATGGTGCAGTTTGACCTCTTTTTCAGTTTTCTTTCTGTTTCATTTTCACTGTTAACTAACTGAAGAAACAGTCTGTCATGATACCCATGAGTCAGAATGTGGTACTCCTAAGTGTAAATTACATTCTCCCCAGAAAATAGCTCAAATTAATTAACATTCAGTGTGGAACTCAGGCAGAGCTTTTCATTTTTATGTCTTGAGTAGTTGCTTTCTTGTTTTGGTAGCTTCTCAGTGTGTTTTTTTAGAAAATCCTACAGGTCACCCTGCAGTTTGTTTAGACATTTAGACAGTTTTCATGCTTACCCCTTCTGGCTTCAAAAGGACCTGCCACATTTTATCTCTGTCGTAGCATTTTCCGAGTTCTAGCAGTGACTGTATATACCATGCACAAGCTTTTTCAACAAACCTGAATTTGTTCTGAATTTCATCTCAAAAAGTACTAATTGTGCGGTGCCTGCACAAAATGGCCTCCTCGGTTTCCTTGCATTTGATATCTGCTATTTCAGTGCATAATGAAGCTAATGTCTTGATTTTGCATTATAGTCTTAAGTTGCAGAATTCCTCAAACAGCAGTTTGTTGACCTCCAAAACTTAGTGTACTATATTGGTATTTAATTTTGCAATTAAAAAGAGAGCAATTCATATTTATAAGTAAAGTTATTTATAATACAGGCAACAATAAGGGCTCTGATTATGCATTAAAATGTAATATATGCAATTAATCTTATGAGTCTTCCATTAAATACATTGGTTTTGTTAGACCGGCTTACAACATTTTTGAACCACCTGTTTGGCAGAGATTTTCCCAGGCACTGGTTTTTTGTTGTGGGCCATATATTGTTGCCCCAAATTCTGTTTGTATTTCTTCCCATTCCTCCTCCATTTATTATACTTAATTTTGCATTTCTGTCCCCTGTTTATATCTTTGCACATACTCCAGCCTAGCAACACTGACTTTCCTACTCCACTGTTACCCCGTTTCAGCACCCTAGTGACCCACTGAGAAATTAAATAAAAGAAAAAAAGGGTTCTTAATGTACATTTTTGCCAACACACCTTTATACACAACTCATTCTTACTGCATAACTTTTATATGTGTAAACCCAGCATTCTAGAAAAGTGGGTTTGCTGGAAGATATTCATTTGTGCTGTGTTATATGTCTTTGTGCACTTGGTAAGTTATTTACTGTTACTAAAAAGCAAAAATTTCTATTTTTACTACTAATGGAAATGGCAATAAATTGCTTGGTTTCAGTTGCATTAATTATTCTCTTTGTCAGATTGTGGATTTAGAAACATTATTCTGCATAACAATCTCAAATTATGTCGTAATAAAGGAATGTGGGCAGCATTATGCTTGAGGATAGAGAGAGGGAGAGAATATGATACTGATACAGACACAGAGAGAGAGACATGCACGAACTCACCTGGAGTCAACTAGAGAAATTAAAGCTCACTGAGGAATAAAATTGTTTAAAAAAAACTGATTTCCTGTCGTTGAATAATACAGTGACTGCCAACTAATGATTTAGTTGGGAACTGACATAAATGCAGTTAAATGTGATGTGACCTGTCCAGATGCTGATCTGGCATTTCCTGGAGGCTAGCAATCATTTTTTAGCACACTGGCTAGATTACAGTAAAAGGTAGCATCACATCATTATGCACACTTTTATACAGTTCTGCCCTCTTCATATCAATGTTTTCACCTTTCTTATAAGGCACTCCTTGCCACAGTGCAGTTTTATCAGGGCACATTTTGTAAAATGAGATAATGACAGTATTTCTTTCTATCCTTAAGCTCAGCAAGCATACTGCTGCTTCATTCCCCTGTTGACTAGAGGTGAAACCTTGTACATAACAGACATCACTCTGGAGTTTCATTTGTTCATGTCACTTCAGTAGTGTCTGTAATGTCTTAGGTAGCGCAATAAATATAGTCAGCAGTGAATTTGTTTTGCATGAAATTGAAGTGGCATGATTTTAAAACTCCAGAGAGGTAAATGTTGTGAACAAGAGTGAAAGTGTCTGTCTCTCTGTGTGCAGCTACCCTGGGGTTTCGAGTGGTGGTGATGTCGACTATGATACAATGGCATACATGGATCTCAGTAGTATTGATGATGTCGCCTTCGACTTGAATAACCTGAACTTGCCCGAACTGATGCGGTCATTAAGACAGTGAAGATACTGGATAAGGTATGGAGCCAGGCATATATATGAAATTAGTCATTTGGTAGCCTTTTGACAGCTTCATTAACTTTAATACTATCAGCTTGTTGCACCTGGTCCTATTGTTTGATACTTTCATCTTATGATAGTTTTCTTTTTTTTTTTAATAAGACTGTTACTCCTAGGTTAACACCATAACTGGTATTTGTGCTTTTTGAAATATATTTTTGTGTTGTAAGTGGTGTAATGCCTAGGAAATGGTGCAAACTAATAGACTGTGGATTGTTAACATTACATAGCCTTTGATAAAATATGGAAAAGTTGGAAAGTGTATGTGGTGTTTTATGCGTGAAAATTTAGTGCTCTGGATGTTCTCATGTTTGCATTATATTGATGACAAGGAAGCTTTATTGTCAGTATCTCCTTTACAAGCATCTTTGTGTAAAAGAACTTAAGTCAAAACATAAAAGAATTTTTCCTTGTCAGAAGAATGTTTTTGTGTACAAAAGTGAGAAAGTATATTTTTAATTGATTATTAAGGCTCGTATGAAAGGAAACTGTAAATCGTGAATAAGTTGTTATTATTACATACAAACCTGGTGACTGCCAAAATACTTCTGTAAATATGATGTTTTATTGTTGATGGTGTAATTGGAAATAGGTCAAGTATTAATCTTTTGTTGTATTACACAGCTACTTCAATTTATAACTTATTGTAGAAATTTTAGTGTTTATATGTGCCATAAAATTACCTGTATTTGCTGTTAATGATCACTGTTAGAGAGTGATGTGAAGGGATATTTACCTTGCTGTGATTTCTTATGTGTTATATCAGTTGTGGAAGTTTCATAGTTTATTAATGAATGTTTGTTGACATTGGATGTGAAGAGTGACACGCTGACAATCATGTAAACTGAAAGAACAGTCATGAATTGTTTGTGGCTGTGACTAACGTAGATAAGTGATAGAACCCATTTTAAACAGAATTTAGAGTTTGGATAATATCAAACAATGCAAATAGAAAGAGTTCATGGAAACACCTCTTTAGTTGTAGGGTAAAAGAAAAATTTAAATTTAAGCCTGCTTGACTCTTTAGTCACTGTAGGTACAACATACCTTTGTCAGTACAGTTCCTCAAATTATGTACTAACCAACATGCACTTAGACAAATAGCAATTATCATACAAGTCTTTCTATTGCCCATATTCATTTCATGTTAGCTTTGTATACTCTTCATGCTGAATGGAACTAAGTTGAATACGGGCAAAGATAATGGCATTGAACTACTTCACCATGGCTCACGCCATTCAAGCACTTGTAATGAAACACTGAAATTTTTAATGTCAGTACCAGTATATTTTTACATCAGGTAAGAGTTCAGTTCGACAGTTAAAACAAGATCTACTATATTTAGATTACTGTATGTTATTGTGCTAATCTAATATACAAAATGCCATATTGGTAACAATGATTTTGACTGCAGTCCCCCATGCTCTGATTTGTTTGGAGTTAGATCTTTACTCGCACAATGAATATACATAACAATTATACAGTAACTTGAAATACAAACATCAGGGCACGTAAAATCAACTGCCCTTTGTATGCCTATATTCAGACATTGTGCAGTTGAAAGGCAAGTAAACAAAATGTTGAAACCATAGTAGACACCCCTTCCTTAAACTCTTACTTCATTCTGGTCTCTTTTCCACACCATTAGTGAAATTTGTAAATGTGTGAACACTCTTCTGTTTTCTCAATACTCTTCTTCTATTCTGTGCCTCTTACCTCAGATGCACGTGGACTACTTCCTGCCAGACACCACTTGTCGGACATTCATGTGTGGGTTACCACATTTACCTGGCTGTTCCAGAACAATTCTTTCATCCCCTTTCCATTAATATGTTATGTTGAATGTTTTAAAAAGTTCTTGGGGTATTAACTGAATATTTGTCTGGAAGAGAAGACAAGGACTACCCCCTACATTAGTTACAGAGCTCTTTCTTTATTGGAAATACTTGTAACAATCCACCTGTTTCATTTGTTCCCTCACTTTATCAGATAACTTTCTCCAGGATTTGCAGTGCACAAGAAACAATAAGTGCCATCTAATAAGACAGCGTATGATTTTCCTCAGACTGCTTTTTGTTTTTGGATCAAAATTGTAGGTAAGATGCAATATTGGTGCTGTTAAGTACATGCATTGTGGTACATAGGTATGGTTTAAAATGAACAAGTTTGCTTCGAGGTACAGGTTTTAGTGGAGTTCCACTGAGTTAATTGAGATTGTGAATCCTTGTAGTAAAGTTTGCATATGGCTTGGCTGTTGTGGGATATGCTTTCTGAACATAGAATAAATTTTGTTTTTCTATATGAAGGAGGGGGGGGGGGGGGGGGGGAGCTTCAGCAAGTTACATCTGGTTCTGAGAGTAAAGTGTTTCAGTATCCATGTAAAGGAATTATGAGCATCATATTAAGTATTGTTTGCCATTTGTCTGTGCTTTACGTGTATTCAATCATCTGTTTATATACCTCATGTCTTTGTCTCATGTATTCTGGAAGTATAATTTTCTCACCAGTTTTCCCTTTATACTCTCACTTATTTTAAGCTGTGCTTATCATCCATGTTCCACCTTGCTCTGTGCTCAGTGGAATACTTACCTGCCAGTTATTGTCTGATACATACTCTTCATATTCATTTGTTTATTGTATATAGACATCTTTGTCAAGCATTTAATATCAGTCCTTGTTCGATAGCTTTAAGAATACCTGCTCTCAGTAGAGTGTTTTATGTTTACCGTGTTGTCTCAGAATGGTTGTAAACTACCATATGCCCGTAACAGCAGATCTATGTATTAGCATCAGTTGAAAAATGTGCCTTCATTAAGCTGAACACTTTGCCATATTTGCATATAAACATTGCATTGTTGGATTGCATAAAATTGTAAAAAAAAAAAAAAATGTATTAGCCACACTACACAGTTAATAGTTTTCCTAAAACAGGATGATAAGTAAAATAAATAGTACTTTCAATGTTACAGATAATTAGATTTCATTTATTATTGGTATTTAGCCCATGCCTAAGCTTTGTAATGAGATGAAAGTATAGTTCTGTTTATATGCTAAAAGAAACTCATGGTTTGTGTTAGTGAAAGTTCCTTTCAGTAAAAAAGGAGTGCTGAATGTTTTTCCCGAGGAGAAATTTATATAACATGAATGAACAAATGGTAGTCAAATAACTAAACTAAAATTGTGTTTGTCAGGAAATGCATTTTCAGTATTGCAAATACTAAACTTTCAGTTGTAGATTATCCGAACAGTTATTTGTATGTCTGTGTTATTGCAATGACAGCTTGCTCAGTATTTTGTGAAGTGAAGAAACCAGAAGGGACAACCCTCTTATAACAAATCTCCTTGCAGAGAGTTGTTTTATTTACTTGACTCATTTTACACATCAGGTAAGTTTTTGAAATTTTAAATAAAGCACCATCTTCATCTGGTTGCAATAGCCTTAACTTTGTAGCTGAATTTTATTAAACCACTGTGATGTATGCCTTTATATGCAACTGCAGCTGTAAAGTGGATAAGGACATACAGTGATTTTGTTCTATCACACAGTTATGTTCTATAATGTAATTCAAAAAGTACAAATAAAAAGATGTTGTCAATTTTTGGAAATATGTGTTGCGATTGATGGCTGTAAATAAACAATCAATATGTTGTACAAATCAATATTTGAATAAATCAGTGTCTACAGTTATTGGTATGTAATGTGATTGACAGTGTACTTAATTCGTCCAAATACTACCTCTGTTTTTTAACAGTCTGTAAGATATCAAGTGAATGTGTGTTATGAAACAGCATGAACAATGTTATCGCTTACTTATTGAACAGGTGTGGTAATATTGATTTTTGTATGGCCATGTCCAAAATTTGTAATAAATGAAAGTATACACACATTTTCCTCCTCCAAAGGAATAATTGTTGTTCTAGTACTGTTGGCTGTGGTTCATAAGAAGAGGAAACTGGTGGCTTCATTGGGGCTACAGGCTGTGCACACCGAGCGAGGTGGCGCAGTGGTTAGACACTGGACTCGCATTCGGGAGGACGACGGTTCAATCCCGTGTCCGGCCATCCTGATTTAGGTTTTCCGTGATTTCCCTAAATCACTCCAGGCAAATGCCGGGATGGTTCCTCTGAAAGGGCACGGCCAACTTCCTTCCCTAATCCGATGAGACCGATGACCACGCTGTCTAGTCTCCTTCCCCAAAACCAACCCCCAACCCCAGGCTGTGCATTCAATCCATTTTCCTATATTCTACACTTTATCAAAATATGTTTAATGATGTTTATTGCAGAGTTCACTCATCTCCAGTGTATTTGTGAAAAGTTGTGTTTGCTGTTTCAGTATAGTAGTTTCCACATAACAAGGCTAATATTTTATAAAAGAGCTGCACAGAATTTTATGTTGAGAGCTGACCAGTGGAGAAAGGATAAAGGAAGGAAAGAGACAAGATGTTTTAACATCTGCTCCAAGAATTAATTGATCTGTTTCTGGCTTTGGAAGGAGTGACTATTCAGCATTTTACTGTACGTGATTGTGAGACTGCCAGCCATTAACTAATTGTGTGGTTGTCAAGTTATTTGTTTGATCTTCAATTCAAAGACTGGTTTGATTGCACCTCTTCACACTAGTTTATTCTAGATAAACGTCGATATATCTAAATAAGTACTGCAATATATATCCATCTGAAATCTACTTATTGTACTCATGCCTAGGTGTCTCTCTACACTTTTTTACCCCCACACTGGTAACCCCTGTTATCAAATTGACTCTTCCATGACGCTTCAGGTTGTGTTCTATTAATCAGCCCCATCTTTTATTCAATTTGTGCCATAAATTTGTTCTTTACCCAGCTTGATTTAGTACCACCTCATTAGTTAATCTACCCACATAATATTCTGTAGCATCACATTTCAAAAGCTCCTATTGTCTGAACAACCTAATGTCCATGTTTAACTTCTGTATGACACTACACTCCATACAAATACTGTCAAAAGACTTCTTAATACTCAAATTTATATTAGGTATGAACAGATTTCTCCATTTCAGAAATGCTGTTCTTACCACAGCCAGTCCACATTTTATATCCTCTTTACTTTGGCCATCATCAGTTATTTTTACTGCCCAAATAGCAAAACTCAATACTAATTTTAGTGTCTTATTTTGTAATCTAATTCCCACAGTATCACTTATTTAATCCGACCACATTCCATAACCTTTGTTTTACTTTTGTTGATAGCCACGTCTGACAGAATTACAATGTCATCAGGTAGCCTCAAACTTTTATTTCTTATCCCTGTACTTGAAATACTCCCTTGCCAAATTTCTCCTTTTTTCCGTTCCCACCTGCTCAATTTACATATTAAATAACATGAGGATATTCCCCACTCTTCTGTAAATAAATTGTGTCTACATTTTGCAACCAGAACTTATTAAATTGATGTTTCATTGGTATTCACAAATGTCAGCATCTTGCCTTCTTTTGAATTTGAATTATTACTTTCTTCTTGAAATCTGAGGGTATTTCCACTGTCTCATTTATCTAGGACACCAAGTGGAATAGTTCTCGTATGGCTTTTGTTCACAAAGATCTCAAAAATTCTGTGGGGAATTTTGTCTATTCCTGGGGCCTTATTTCCACTTAGATCTTTCAGTGCTGCTTCAAATTCTTCCCCCATATCATCTTCACGTACTTCCTCTTCCCTTTCTACGGTACTTTTTCCAAGTCTGTTTCGCTTATACAGACACTCTACACATTCCTTCCATCCTTCTTTGCTTAGTAACTGACTTGTCATCTGAACTCTTGATATGCAAACAGTTGATTCTCTTTTCCAAAAGCCTCGAAATTTTTCATGTCAACAGCATCTATCTTTCCCATAGTCATACATGTTCCTGCAGCCTTCCATTTTTCCTGCTGCTTAACCATTTTGCATTTTCTCACTTTTAGATGTCTGTATTCCCCTTTGCATGCTTAATTTGCTTCATTTTTATACTTTCTTCTCTCCTCAGTGAAATTCAATATTACCTGTGTTATCCACGGATTTCTACTAGCTGTGACTTTTTACGTCTATGATCCTCTGCTGCCTTCACTATTTCATCCCTCAAAGCTATCCATTTCACTTCAGTTGTGTACCTTTCT
This sequence comes from Schistocerca americana, assembly GCF_021461395.2. NCBI lineage: Eukaryota > Metazoa > Arthropoda > Insecta > Orthoptera > Acrididae > Schistocerca > Schistocerca americana. Next base: position 651,044,725 of record NC_060122.1, read on the forward strand.
CTTGCTTTAGTGTAATGTTTCCTATTATTCCTTCTGAAACTCTCAACCGCCTCCGGTTTTTTCAATTTATCCACGCCATGTCTCCTTAATTTCCCACCTTCTTGCAATTTCTTCAGTTTTAATCTGCAGTTCGTAACCAATAAGTTAGGATTGGATCCACATATGACCCTGGAAATATCTTACAATTTAGTATTTGGTTTTGAAATCTCTGTCTTGCCATTATACGATCAATCTGGAACCTTAAAATGCCCTCCATTTTCTTCCACATATAAAACATTTGTTCATGATTCTTAGCAATGACTACATTATGCTCTGTGCAAAAATTTTACCAGGTGGCTTCCTCTTTCATTCTTTTCCCCCCACTACAGGATTACAGTTACCCATCCAAATTAATCATCTTATTTAACTATCTCCATAACTTCCTGTATGCTGTCTTATATTCTTGCACTCTCTTCTTCATCTGCAAAGCTTGTTGGCATACAGTTGTGGTGGTGCGTGTTGGCTTTGTGTCTGTCTTTGCTGTGACAGTGCAGTTATTATGCTGTTCATACTAGCTAACCCACATTGTTATTAGACTTATTCCTGCATTGCCCCTATCTGATCTTGCATTGATAACCCTGCTCTTCCTGCCACCAAACTTCACTAATTTAGTCCCCCTACATCTAACTTCTACCTATGCATTTCCCTTTTTAAATTCTCTAAGCTATGTATCTCATTAAGGAAACGAACATTTTACGCTCCAGCCTGTGGAATGCCAGTTTTCTTTTTCTAGATGACGACATCCTTCTGAGTATGGGAGACTATTTTACCTCTGTATTATTTTATCCAAGAAGATGCCATCATTATTAAACGGTACAGTAGAACTGCATGCAGTTGGGGGAGGGGGCAGATAATGGATATAGTTTCCCCTTGTTCAGCTGTTTACAGTATAAGCACAGCAAATGTTACAAGACCATAAGTCATCCAGTCTGTTGCCCCTGCTACTACTAAAAAGGCTATTCTCCTTCTTCAGGCTGCATGGATTAACTTTGCCTCCCCACTGTAGCTGCACCTAGAGTATGGTGTCTGTATCATAGATGTGCTAAGGCGGGACACTGCGCATTTAGAAAATGAAAAAGACGCGTAATATCCCGATCGCCAAAGCAAGTAAAGCACGGAGCTGGGAGCACAGGACTAGCATGATCAAGGAAGAAAGAAGCGAAAAGGTGATAAATACAACGAATGGAACAAACCGCGGCAATAAAAGCAGTTTCAGTGTCCTACCTACAATAAACGAGTGCTCTGAAGTGGATATAGGCCTAAAGGCAGAAACAACAAGGCAACAAATGTTTACTAGGCCAAAAAGGGTTGGTCGTGTGAAACCCAGTGACTGTAGAATTCCTGTGGTAACAAAAAACAGTTTTCATGCACTAGATTCAGATATAAATGTGGAATCCACGGAAAACTTTCACGACAACAACACGTCGAATCTATATAGTGACAAGCACATGAGCAGAAACTTCCACAATAAACGTGAAGAAAAACTCGAAGTGAAAATATTCTCTGATAGCCATGGACATGAAATTGCAAAAATACTACATTACAGTCATTGTATACAAGCAACTAGTATTGTCAAACCAGGTGCACCCATCCAAGAACTCATTAGAAACATAGAAACTGAAAATGATCGTCATAGCTGGAGCCAATAATGTATATAAAAACGATCTCCACAGTGCAACACAAAACCTTACGGCAATACTGAATTCAACAGAAATCAGTTTTTGTAGTCAGAATTCCACATAGGCATGACCTTTCGGAATGGTCATGTGTGAACGTGGAAATCATAAAAGCAAACAGGCAATACTCAAAGATTTGCAGGGCCTACCAAAATGCATATTTTATAAGTATGGACTGCAAAGAGACTTACACGAGACATGGCATGCACCTTAATAACAGAGGCAAGAAGATTCTGTGCCAAAAATCAGCATGATACTGAAAGCAACTGGCAACCAAAAAGTAATTGCTGCTCTTCCAGTTCCTTGCTTGACGCAAGCAGAGCCTGAAGAAATCGTTACTTCTATAGCAGCAGTAGAGGTGGAAGCAGCAATTGTACCTACACACATAACAAATGCTGCAGCAGCAGTACCTACCACACTTCATCTACGGGATTCAACAGCATACAAATCTCCACTGTCACCAGTTGCCACAACAATGTCTACAGCAGCAGCAGCAGCAGGAGCAATACCTATCACATTTCATTAGCAAGATTCAACAGCAGCAGCAGAAGAAGAAGAAGAAGCAACAACCTTATCTCCTCAGTCGTCAGATGGCTCAACAGTGCCTCCATGTACCATAACAGCAGTTCCATCAATTCCTGTAGTACCAGCCTCATCTACAATATCATCACAAGGAGGGAAGAGTAGGCATGCAATAGTAGATGTGCTACCACCCCAAGTGAACAATTTTTTAGTAAAAGGCAACAAGAGGCAGAAATCCAAAAGATAAGCCTTGTAAAAGGTTTGAAAACCAATCACCATAGTGTTCAGTGTGTGAGCAATAAGAGCATGGATCTTAAAATATGTGATCTTAACATTCAAGGACTGAAAGATAAAGAACTTATCATAAATGAGTTTGGTCTTGATAACCAGTTTGATATTTTTTTGTCTGAACACTGGGCTAATGAGAATGAACTTGCAGTTACCAAATTTGACAATTTTAGTATAGTAAATAGCAACTGTAGGAAAGAGCACATTAGAGGTGGTGTGCCAATTTATTCCAACCAATCACTCAATTGTACAATAACCAAACTAGACCTAAATTCCTTGTGTGATGAACAGCACTTTGAAGTTACGGGTATAATCATTAATAGTCATAAGCTAATAGTAGTATCCATGTACAGATCACTAAAGGGAAGCATTAACATATTTTTTAGGAAAATGGACATGCTACTGAGTGAATTAAGTAATTAAATGGCTACACTATGATATTGCAATAGGAGGTGATTTAAATGCTGATTTTGATGTAGTGTTGCAGATCTGGAAAACTTACTAAGACAACAGACCCACAAGAAACAAAGCATGTTTAGATAACATCTTTGTAAACTTCAAGACCACTGAAAACACATGCGAAGTTGTAGTGTTCCCATTCTCTGACCATGACTCTGTACTCTAAATTATGCAAGTAAAATTCCCCTCAATAGGAGCAATGCAAACAGACCTGTCCCAACAGTTGTGATTACCAGACCCATAACTGAGGATAAAATTAATACATTTCGTAATTCCCTTGCTGACAGAGACTGGTTTAGCCATTGTAGTGTCGATGGACATTACACATCAAGTAATGACCTGCCAGCCAAAATAATATTTGATAGATTTTTTAATGCATTCTTGACCCTATTTAACCGTAGTATTCCCATAAAGAAAATCAAAATAATGGACAGCAGCCACAAATCCAGATCTCAAAACAGACAAAATAAATGGTACACTAAAGAGCTGACAGATCTAAAGAAACAAGTTTTGTTACTGTACAACATATACAATAGTATGAAGTCTGACTATGCCAAACCAGCCTATGTGGAATGCAGGAATGAATACAAAAAAGCCATCCTGCAAGCCAAAAAAACCTACAATGCCAACAGCATACATAATTCAACCAATAAATGCAAAACCACTTGGAAAGTAATTAACATTGCAGCCACAGATACTAAAAAAGACAAAATTAATATCCCACCTCAAACACTCAATGAATTTTTTATTAATTCAGTGAAAGAAATAGGAGACACAATTGTCAAACCAGACATTAGCCCATCAGAGTTACTCTCCCAAAATTGGGATAGACAGTCACTAAATACAAGCATACTAACCTTCTACGAAGTATCGCCTAGATTTGTACAAGGAGTCATAAAACAATTGAAATCATCTGATAGCTTAGATATATATGGCATATCATGCAACCTGCTAAAAAAAGTGTGTAATTGCATTCTGTACCCTTTAACCCATTGCATAAACAAGTGCTTACTTGAGGGATATTTCCCTGATGAGTTAAACTTGTCTAGGATCATCCCAGTATACAAAAAGGGAGATACTCTCCATCTAGTTACAGGCCTATTTCAATAGTACCCACATTCTCCAAGGTAATAGAATGCATCATGTACCAACAATTATCATCTCACTTTGAGAATCTAGAAATAATTAATGCTACACAATACGGGTTGAGGAAGAATCTGTCGACCATTGATGCAATCAACACGGTAGTCAGTTACATCCTCAAAGTCTTTGAGAACAAAGGCTTTGTTCAGGTCTCATTCTGTGACCTAAGCAAGGCCTTCAACTGTGTTGAGGACACGTCACTACTACAGAAACTAGAATTCTACGGCATCAAAGGAAACAGTCTCAGACTATTAAAAGCTTACCTCAACAACTGTGAGCAGGTAGTTTGTGTTGGTAAGGAAATGTCAAACATGGAAAATGTTAAAGTAGGTGTGCCTCAGGGATCTGTACTGGGCCCCTTCCTGTTTCTGATAATGATCAATGACCTCCCCTCGTTTATTAGATCCACCACTGTATTGTATGCAGATGATACGACTTTTCTTCATAGCAGTAACGATCTTAATGATCTTAAAACCTGTGCTGAAAACACTCACTCACACAGCATATTGGTACAGAGCAAATAGTTTCCTGTTGAATGAAAATAAAACTCAGTAGACAATCTTCACTGTAAGAGACAAGCCACAATCTGATGACCTAGTTCTGTTTAATTCCTGGGAGTTTATTTAGATGAAAAGTTATCCTGGGGCCAACATGTAAACTATATTAGTAGTAAGCTTTCTAGAGTAATTTATTTATTAAAACAACTCAGAAATTGTGTACCTGAAACATACATCAGATCATCTTATTTTGTATTTTTCCGAAGTATAATATCCTATGGCATTTTCTTGTGGGGTAACTAGTCATATACATGACCTATTATTGCAGAAGAAAGCCATTAGGATAATTACAAATTCTTCACAGAAGGCTCACTGCAAACCTTTATTTACTAAGCAAAAAAATATGACAGTAATAAACCTCTATATATACAATGTCTTAATCTTTACGAAGAAGAACCTACAAGATGTGAAACGTAGAGAAAATGTACATTGTTACAACACAAGAAGCATCAAACGCATATACACGCCTTACCACAGATTATCAAAATCAATAAATAGCTATGAAGTCACAGGGCACAAACTATTTAATAAGCTGCCACATGCTATACAGGATCTTCCTGAACATATATTCTAAGAAAGACTACATGAATGGTTTATTGCCCACCCGTTCTATGATATCAATGAATTCTTCAACTGTAAAATGCAGTAATCCAACAGATGACCCACTGTACATTTATTGTAATATGAGCTAAAATATTTCAGTAGTCAATACCTTATCACACTGTATTATAAATTGTATCTTCATTTGATGTTGTCAATTGCTGTAATGGCCTAAAGACAACAAAATCTTTATTATTATTAAACACAAGCCACCACAGCTCAGAAATGTCAGTGGTTCTTGGGGGGATGGGACCAAGTTAGTATCTACATTATGTGAGACAAGTTTGTTCTTTTTATGTGTGTATATTTGTCAGTAATGACCTCTTAAACTTGGCATGTCCTAATTCAACACATTCATTTTCTCCCCAATAAGCAGACATCGAATATAATGTCTAGCTCCTGTAAAATATTTTACTGTGTATCAGAGTTATTCAAAATAAATAAACTATCGTGCTTTGAATGGTGTAGGAACACTGTGTATGGTAACCCAACTCTGAACTAAATGGCATTTAAATATCTGTGTGTCTAAATTAAGTGTGTGTCAGAAATAAGCAGTGTGGTGTCACCAGTACACATAGCTCTGCTCATTCTAAAGTCATACATCTGGCACAAAATATTATTATCTCACAGATATCGTACAGGCTTCAGGTTTGGTCTTTCAACAGGCCATTCCAGCAGCTTCAACAGATTCTCTAAGAAACATGACACAAAGATCCTTGGTTTGTGGACAGGGCACTATCATCCTGGTAGACAAAATATCAGACTCCCAACTACAATCTTGTACATCTTGGTTTGAGAATCATGCTGTTGTGGGGAGGGAGGGGGGGGGGGGGGAGCGCAGCAAAATAAACAAATATAGAATGTCTTTATCACCCACAGTACAGCACTCAGGTAAATGCCTTAGGAAAGTTCATAGACTTGTATACACTGATCAGCCAGAACATTATGACCACCTACCTGATAGCCAGTATATCCACCTCTGGCACAGATAACAGCAGCACCATGTCATGTCATGGAAGCAGTGAGGCGTTGGTCAGTGGAGGGACTTGGCACCACATCTTTACACACATCACCTGATTCCCTTAAATTCTGGGGAGGGTAGCAATGAGCTCTGAATCTATGTTCAATAACATCCCAGACGGGATCATTCAGGTTCAGATCTGGTGAGTTAGGGGTCCAACTCATCAATTGGAACGTGACTGTGTTCCTCGAACCACTCCATCACTCATGGACTTGTGACATGGCGCATTATCTTGTTGAAAAATGCCACTGTTGTTTGGAAACATGATCGTCATGAATGAGAGTACATGGTCTGCAAACCAGTGTATGATACTCCTTGGCCATCATGGTGCCTTGCATGAGCTCCACTGGAACCATGGATGCCCTTGTGAATGTTCCCAAGAGCATAACGGCGCCACTGTCAGCTCATCTCCATCCTGCTGCACAGGTGTCGAGGAGATCTTCACCTGGAAGATGACGGATTTGCTCCCCCATCGTCATGATGAAGAAGGTATTGGGATTCATCAGACCATGCAATGCTCTGCCATTGCGCCAGCATCCAGTGATGGTGGTCACATGCCCATTTGTGTTCAGACACACTTGTGCTCTGCCCAGTATTAAAGCCTGATGATGTTAGTTCTGCCACAGTTCGCTGGCAGTCCTGTTTTTCGAATCTGCCCAGCATACAAAGTCAGACATTTGTAATGAGGGGTGGCCGCCCAACCTCACGTCGAAATGGTTTCACCTTGGTTTTGCCACATGTTGGAAGACACTTCTTTAACACTCAACAAGTTATGCTGTTTTCAAAATGCTTGTGCTGAGCCTCCAGACTACCACAATCTGCCCTTGGTCAAGTTCAAATAGATTGTGCGCCTTCACGATTCTACATACGGACAGCATTCTCACTGATACTACATGCACCTTGCATGTAACTGACTAACAGTCATTCCTTATTAGGTGGTGCTACTATTGCCCGTATGGGTTTATATTGATAGTAGATCGGTGGTCATAATGTTCCAAGCTGATCAGCGAATGTGTGCTACATCGTTTACTATAATCCTTTACTACACATCCTAACCATGGCATTGTTGGCACCACAATAAGTGACTTAGACTAATTGTTCATGTGATCATTGGCTTCTCAACAGCAGTCATCAGGTGCAGTCTCTACCAGATTTTAATGTCATTGAACTATGTGCGAAGCTACATCAGCAGGTCACTGCAGTATTCACAAGGATAAGAAGTGAATATCTCCTACGGTGTTCTGCTTGGTTTCCTTATTGTTGTCAGTTAATTCTGAGGCCTAGCAAAGAGATAATTAAGTTAACTGTTCCCTTATGTTTCCTTCCTTTGTTTGATCCATTCATATAGAAAGAAGAACTAAGAAGCTGATGCTTTCGCCTGTGCTGTACATGCATGTATGAGTGTGTTTTTACTAAGAACACCCAGATTTTGTTTTACCTTGCATATACTGCCAAGAGAACAGATATGATAGGTCAAGTATTTGGAATTTATAAACAAACTGCATTAAAAATTTGGAAGATTTATAAACTATTGCATGATCTCTAGACACAATTTTCGACAATAGAATGGACACAGCTGCCCACTTCAAGTGGTAAATGAGTAATGATAAAGCATGCATTACATAAAAATTAATAAATGATAAACTGAGATGAGAATCAGTTGTACCTAAATGACATCCATTGCAGCATGTTAGCACTTAAAATAGTAATGGGTTGTATGTTTGAGCAATCCAACATGGTAATCAGAAAGATGAGGTTACTCATAACATAGCCTTGTGTCAAATAATACTCTAATGGTCTGATTTTTCTGAAAGTAGTGCTTGTTAATGACTTCTTTTTTAAAGAATGGCTTACTATTATCAACAATAACGGAAAAGTTAAAATGCTACTTACCATAAAGAAGACACACAAGTTGCAGAGAGGGACAGTTAAATTTAATTATGTTTTCTTTACAGTAAATTTAATTGTGCCTGTCCTCAGTGTGTCTTCTTTATAGCAAGTAGAAATCTATCGTTTCCTACATTGTTTGTATTCCTATATGAAACTTCCATTGTTTAATTACTACCATCAGTTCTGAATGCCAGACTGGTTATTCTTCTTTTACATTTCTGAAACTGATAGCAGATAGGCTGCATCTACTCTAAATTTTTCAGCCATGTCTGAGGGTGTCGCACTGCCCCTTCTCTTATACTACGCGGCAGCTGTTTTTACCTAATGCTTCAAAACTATTTACTTTAGACAGGCCACTATCAGCTGTCTATTTGTTGACAGAAACAAGGTATATTTAGTGCAAACATCACAGTTCTGTAGAATTCTTGTCCAACTCTAAATATTTTGATAACTTGTGTATTAGGGGTAAACTTTCGACTAACACAGCCTTCATTGTTCCTAAATGTACATGCAGTGCATAGGGAAATTTAAAGAACCATATAATATCAAACTACTTTTTGTTGTGCCTTTCTGGGACTCAGCATCACCGCTACATGGTAAGTAGCAACTATCCTTTTCATTCTGAAGTTCCATTTACAAATTTCTAGGACTGTTTAATCTCTCAATTGGTATCAATCTTCAGCAGTAGCCCATGTCCTTTCTCTAACTAAAATACAATTACAATAATTAAGTTTTATGTTTTCTGTAGAATTTACATTTTTGCATTTAATGATAAACAATGACTTGATTAGTGTTTAAGAGAGAAATTACATGAAAAATGTTAGGAGAAATGCATAAAGCAAACAGTGTTGATGCGAAATTTAAATATTTCTTAAAGATATTCCTACAGGACTTGTGAGTTTTGTTTTCCCTTAAAACAAATAAGGGGAAAATCAAACAGATGACTTGTGGGATTAAAGAATCTAGTGCTACCAGAATGAAATTTTCACTTAGCGGTGGAGTGTGCCCTGATACAAACCTCGCTGGCAGATTAAAACTGTATGCTGGACCGAGACACGAACTCGGGATGCAAGTGTTCTGCTGACTAAGCTACCCAAGCACAACTCGCAACCCATCCTCACAGCTTTATTTCCATCAGTACCTTGTCCCCTACCTTCCAAATTTCACAGAAGTTCTCTTGTGAACCTTACAAAACTAGCACTCCTGGAAGAAAGGGTATTGCGGAGACATAGTGCTAGGAAGAGGAAGGGTTTTGTTATTCAGATGACCAGTGGTACTCAAGAGTTGAAAACTCCATTAATACCAGTACTGTGGAACCCTCCAGTCATTGAAAAGCGAAACTTGTGTACTTTGCTTAAAAAGAATTAGGCAAAAACTACTTGGAACACTATTAAACATGAAACAAACAAAAAAATTGAGCCCTCACTCAGCAAAAAGCTCTGGAAGAAACACGGACATTTTCAAATAACTGGCCACCAAATGGAATTATTGTTTCTTCATACTGGCAAAGAATGCTGCAACACTAATAAACAACCAAGTACAGATGCATTAGATTTACATGTGCAGACAGTTGATGTACCACCAACAGATATGTTCAGAAACCACTGGGAGGATTGCAAAATTCACCAGGTTGCTTCAGAGCAGTAAAATGGTGCCTAACATGACATTTTTAGTATACTATTAAAATCCTGTGCTGACTTAACAAGACTGGCATAAGTTATCTTTGTAATAAATCATTCACAGTAAATTTCCTGACAGACTTAAATTAAGCCGTAGTAACTTTCTTCTGTAAATCTAAGAGGTAAGCAAACCACATCTAGTCCTAGCTATTTTTCACTCCTTCCTTCCTCTTCAAAAGTGTTTGAGGAAGTGACTTTGATAGCATACTGACTCACTTTATCTGAACAGAACATGTGAACTGCTGCTCAGTTTCGCGTTCATAAAGGATTCTCTACACAGAAAGCTTGAGCTCACAAATAAACTGCAAGCAGAGACATTGTCATCGCCTTTGTGTGGATCAAAAAATCCTACTTTGCAAAGTAAATTGCTGTGGCGTCCCTCGTGCGAAGGATGTCATCTTACCGTCATAACAGAAAGCAGATGGTCTCGTGGGCAGACTGTGTCATAGCCATGAAACTAACCTGAGATTGCAAAATTACTTTGGAGCTCAGTTGGATAACAAGTTAAAACAGAACCAACATGTATATAAACTAATCAAGCAGCTTACAGGCAATGTCATTGTGTTGACACAAAGACAGGCACCTTGGCTTATTATCTGTTGCCTTGTGGAATTATATTTTGGGGCAATGTACCTAAAGTAAATGAAGTGTGTATTCAGCAGAAATGAAAAGCGAGAATACCGTTTGAAGTAGATAACTGCACAGTGCAGGCTGGTATCGTGCTTCAGCACACTGTAAATATCACACTAAAATTACACCATCACTCTTCAATGCAAGTTGGAAATGAAATTAAAATTATGCCCTCTCTCTTCCAATGCATGCTGGTATGCAAATAAAAAGGATGAAAACTTGTTTTGTAGCACTTTGTCTGTAGTAACTAGAAACCAATGTAGAGTGCTGAAATGGTCAGCCACATTATGACGAACTCAGCCAAGGGGGCTCTGATGTGACATCATACCCTCCAGCACTATGAGTGCTACATTGCTCAGAGCACCAGGTCAGTACTTTTCTTTGAAATTGTGCATAGTGTATTGTGCAAGTATACTGCATGAGGGATTTTTTAAGGAGTTATTGTCACAACTGCAGTGTAGCTGATTACTTTAATGCATAGTCTGGCAATTCGTGGACATGGGTTCAATTCCCACTGTTACCAAATTTTTTAATTTCTCTCCCTTGCTATGTTAAAACTATTAATTGCACAACTTAAATTTAAACAGTTCAGTTTTATACACACAATTTAGTTGTGATATAAGTCAAAAGGCTAGAGGCCATCACATTGCTAAAATTTTGCAAGGCCTGCCACCATAATCACACACCTTGCAGGAGATTTTTGAGGATCTTGGAATTCTTACACTCTCCCACCCCAGTACATTTACTTCTTAATGGTTTTGTTGCTACAATAAGAAAATAATTTCAGCAGATCTGTGATCCATACAAGTAGAGTATTAAAAAGTAGTAATTTTTTGATGTAAACTTTGCCTCCTTGACCAAGGTTCAGGGTGGAGTTACGACTCTGGTGCAAAGGTATCAATATGTCATTATGCTCTCATACAACAAAACACAAGAAACAGAATATCAACCTATTCGACAAAAAATTATAAACATATATAATTAGCCATGCTCTACAAATTACCTGGATACCTAAATTCAAGCACTGAAAAGTTGTTTTAGAGACATATCAAATAATAGTGTTAACTGTCAAGCCGCAGGCCAAGTAGTTACGCAGTTGAAACAGGATCCTGTATTTACAGATGAAGGTTTAACTATATTCATTTCAAAATTCGTGTTATCAGTTAAATATTACATTACCAATAGGAGATAAAGAGCAACAGTATCATGAGAAGGAAAGTTGCTACTCACCATAAAATGGAAATGCTGAGCTGCAGATGGGCACAACAAAAAGACTGTCACAACTGCAGCCTCTCGCAGCCGAAGCCACAGGTAAGGTGCAGTTACTTAGTACAACAGCTTTTTCCAGAGTAGCAACTTTTTGTTAAATTACAAAATTCAAGCATGCAGCAGTACAGCGATTGTTTATTGTTAATATAGTGTAAAACTTAAATTCCTATGATTTGCTTGCCTCTCAACTAATTTATATCTTGCCTAGTTGTACATCCTCCCAAGGTATCCACCTAAGTAGAAGAAAGCTTTCCAGACTGCTCTTAATATATCAGTTGATGACATAGATAATCATACATCCTGCAGAAGCTTTCTTGTTAAGGATCTTTGAACTCTTACACTCAATTCTCAATATGTTTACTCCTTAATGGTTTTCTTTACTGGTGATAAAAATCTGTTTAATGAGAAATACAGTTTATACGGTACACTGCAAGACACAAAAATAATTTATTTGTAGACCTTGCCTCCTTGTCTAGGGTTCAGTGTGGCGTTACATACTGTGATGGGAAAATAGTTAATTAACTCCTATCTAATATAAAGCAAGAAATCAGGTATCTTAATCAGTTTTTAAAAAATGAACTATGTGCTTCATTAGCCACTATTTATCAAAATTTTCTAGATTCTGGGATTGAAAAGTTTGTTAGCTACATGGCAAGTAGTAATTTATTATATACAGGACTCTTTTCTTTGTAAAAGACCATTATAATGAAGTAGCTATCAATAGCAGTTAAACAGCAACTGTGTGGTACAACTGAGACAGTGTTTTGTTTTTTTAAGCAGTAGCTTTCTATCTAATATACTCAAATTTAACTGTCTTGAGTGTGACTAGCATTAAGTAGATCTACACAGTATCAAGTTTCTGTGATTTCCTTATCCTCTGTTAATGTAAGCCATTACACATTCCACAAACCTAAAGTTTATCCTCCTTGATGAGACCTACAGAACACAATGAATGAAGAACATAGCATGCCACCAAATCCAACAGAAACAATAAAGCTTACATCATGTGACAAAAGTAAATGGATGTTATGTACCTGCTGCTGTAACTGTAGCTGTTAGGTCATTTCCTACTGCCTTGCCAATTAGTAGATTCACAATGTATGCTGGTGCAAAATACAATGGAACTGTGCTACTCAGTTTGCCCCCCACTTATAATGACCTAGACATCATGAATAGTAATATCTGTGTGCTTATCTTGCACTGTATACATAAATCTATTTTAAAAAATAAGTGTGTGTGTGTGTGTGTGTGTGTGTGTGTGTGTGTGAGAGAGAGAGAGAGAGAGAGAGAGAGAGAGAGAGAGAGAGAGAGAGAGATTGATTCTTTAAGTTCCTGTCAAATTCACCTTTCCTCCTCACGTGTAAATTGTCATATGTTGATTTTATTTCACAACTAGCCTTTTCCCCCCAAAGGCTCTCTCATAAACATGTTTGACGCACAGAGCGCACATCTCATCTCCTGCCCCCCCCCCCCCCCCCAATCCCTCTCCTGTCTCCACCTATTCCTCTGTCAGTCTCTGTCCAATTCATTCTCCCACCTCTGTCCCTTTCTCACTCCATCTCATCCTCCTCTCTCTGTTCATCTCAAATTGTTCCAACCTCTCTCTCTGTCCACATCATCCTCCTCACTCTTTCCCTCATTATCTCCTCATTCCCCCTCTTTATGTACATCATCATCTCCCTCTCTCCCTATTCATCTCCTCCTGCCCCTTCTGTCTGTACATCCCTTCTATATTGAATTCAGCCTTGCACCTACTTGTGTCGTCCTGCAAGTGTACCCATTCTGCAAGTGTACCCATTGCAAAACTGGTTGATGAAGCAGGACGATACTACTCCCATAACACACCTGTCGTGCAGGGCAACCTATTTGTCTGGGACTCAGAAACCGTTTTCTGCTCAACGAGTAGGCTGCCCTGCCATGCAAGACAGCCTACTCGTTGGGGACTGGAACTATATCTTGCCCCTGCCACAAGATTGCCTTGCAAAGCAGGTTGATACTATTCCTACACAACACCTCTGTCCTTCAGGCCAGCCTGTAAGGCAGGGATTGCCCATATCTCTGCTCCTATTGGAGCTAGGTGGTTATCAAATCCACTTATAATACTTGTGAGGCCTGCTGTTTCTACGCCTAATTTGGTTGAAAAATATATATAGTGGCACAGTTAAAAGTAGCCTACCTCCCCTTTGAATGGGAATTCATTATTTCAACTTCTGAAGTAGAGTAAACAGCTACAACAACAGACAGTTTTATAAAATAATAGATTGTTAGCATTCTTCCATCAGCATTTTATTTTATTTCATCAGTGAAGTCAAGACGTTCCTCTTTGCAGTCTGCATAGTGACTTTCACAATAGATGAAAGAATTGAAATTGTGGAAGCATATGTGAAAACAGGTTTCATTAAGGAAACTCACAAAATTTTTGGGGTCAAGTATCCAGATAGACTGCCAGCACACCTACAGATCTATGTACAATGACAAAGAATTCCTTCAGTTTTCACACCAGAAATTATTGCAGAAATTTTCCAAAGAATTATTCAGTGCCCAAAGAAATCTACGGTAAATTACAGCGCTTGGCTTGTGAATAACATCAATGATGGTTTGTTAGACCCTTTCCATTTCGTTAGGAGCAGACAGCATTCCACTAGAACTACTGACGGCCTTGGGAGAGCCAGTCCTGACAAAACTCTACCATCTGGTGAGCAAGATGTATGAGACAGGCGAAATACCCTCAGACTTCAAGAAGACTATAATAATTCCAATCCCAAAGAAAGCAGGTGTTGACAGTTGTGAAAATTACCGAACTATCAGTTTAATAAGTCACAGCTGCAAACTACTAACGCGAATTCTTTACCTAAGAATGGAAAAACTCGTAGAAGCCGACCTCGGGGAAGATCAGTTTGGATTCTGTAGAAATGTTGGAACACATGAGGCAATACTGACCCTACGACTTATCTTAGAAGCTAGATTAAGGAAAGCCAAACCTACATTTCTGGCATTTGTAGACTTTGAGAAAGCTTTTGACAATGTTGATTGGAATACTCTCTTTCAAATTCTGAAGGTGGCAGGGGTAAAATACAGGGAGCGAAAGGCTATTTACAATTTGTATAGAAACCAGATGGCAGTTATAAGAGTCGAGGGACATGAAAGGGAAGCAGTGGTTGGGAAGGGTGTGAGACAGGGTTGTGGCCTATCCCTGATGTTATTTAATCTGTATATTGAGCAAGCAGTGAAGGAAACAAAAGAAAAATTCAGAGTAGGTATTAAAATCCATGGAGAAGAAATAAAAAATTTGAGGCTCGCCGATGACATTGTTCTTTCTGTCAGAGACAGCAAAGGACTTGGAAGAGCAGTTCAACAGAATGGACAGTGTCTTCAAAGGAGGATATAAGATGAACATCAACAAAAGCAAAACAAAGGTAATGGAATGTAGTCAAATTAAATCGGGAGATGCTGAGGGAATTAGATTAGGAAACGAGACATGTAAAGTAGTTTTGCTATTTGGGGAGCAAAATAACTGATGATGGTCGAAGTAGAGAGGATATAAAATGTAGATTGGCAATGGCAAGGAGCGTTTCTGAAGAAGAGAAATTTGTTAACGTCGAGTACAGATTTAAGTGTCAAGAAGTCGTTTCTGAAAGTATTTGTATGGAGTGTAGCCATGTATGGAAGTGAAATATGGACGATAAATAGTTTGGACAAGAAGAGAATAGAAGCTTTCAAAATATGGTGCTACAGAAGAATGCTGAAGATTATTTGGGTAGATCACGTAACTAATGAGGAAATATTGAACAGGATTGGGGGAGGAGTTTGTGGCACAACTTGACTAGAAGGGATTGGTTGTTAGGACATGTTCTGAGGCATCAATGGATCACCAATTTAGTATTGGAGGGCAGCGTGGAGGGTAAAAATCGTAGAGGGAGGCCAAGAGATGAATATAACAAGCAGATACAGAAAGATGTAGGTTGTGGTAGGTACTGGGAGAGGAAGAAGCTTGCACAGGATAGAGTAGCATGGAGAACTGCATCAAACCAGTCTCAGGACTGAAGACCACAACAACAATGAATGATGAAGCATGGTTTCATCTTTATGGTCAGGTGAATTCATAGAACACAAGGTACTGGACAATGCAGAACCCTAACTCAGTGTTAGCAACCATTCCATGATGAAAAAATCTGTGCTTGGTGCAGTGCAACAGGAAAGTGTATTATTGGACCAATATTTTTTTGACACCACCCTCAAAATTGTTCCATGTATGCAAATTTTTGATACATTTTGTACTCAACTCACTTCCTCCAGCAGTAAGCACACTGTAGGTGCTTCACAGACACACACCATTCATTTCTGGCAATCTTTTTCTGAGCAGTAATAATTTTTTTATATCAGTAAATTGCCCCAGGTGAGCGTTTCTTAACTAAACAAAACCAAAGCAAACGGAGTGTAATTGAGAATTGTCTCCAACTAATGTAAATGAAAAACCTTAGCATCCCTGTTGCAGTGCAGTATGCATGGTGTTTCAGAGATAAGATATTAGTTTACTCACTGACCTGTAATGGATCGTGGTTTCCACAGCTTTTGATCTTAGATTTTAAGGAAATTGCCGTCAGTAGTTAGAAGCTCCACATATGGAGTATGGAACATACCACCACATAATTAGATGGATTATGGCAAATATTTGTTGCTTGAAATCTTGTACACGTATTTGGATAGAATGAAGTTTTTGGTAGATGTGCATTAATAACACAGAAAACAACACATGACAAATCACTCCAGGCAAATTTTGTAAATTACACCAAAAAGGTATCAAGGTAATCTCTTCATTTTGCACAAAATATAAGGCTTTTCATTTTTATTTACACATCCTGCCTTCTTTGTGTAAATTTAACTGTAACCCGGTGTGAATGAGGTCGGGTACATCATACCCAAGGTGTTTTGAAGTGCTGATTATTGAATGTCATTGTCACCACACAAATATGTCTGCTTGTGTCTGTATGTGTGGATGGATATGTGCGTGTGTGCGAGTGTATACCTGTCCTTTTTTCCCCCTAAGGTAAGTCTTTCCGCTCCCGGGATTGGAATGACTCCTTACCCTCTCCCTTAAAACCCACTTCCTTTCGTCTTCCCCTCTCCTTCCCTCTTTCCTGATGAGGCAACAGTTTGTTGCGAAAGCTTGAATTTTGTGTGTATGTTTGTGTTTGTTTGTGTGTCTATCGACCTGCCAGCGCTTTCGTTCGGTAAGTCACCTCATCTTTGATTTTTTATATATATATATATATATCCAGATAATTTGTTCCTGTACCATACAAAAATGTGTTTGATATAATATTTTAAGTGGCTGAATAGTCAAGTTATTGAAATCCAAAATAAAAAAATGAAAATATCAAACAACAGAAAGGCGAAGTGAGAGAGACAGAAAAATAACTACTTACCTGAAACCGCTGTAAGTAAAGTAGGTAGGTTAAAGCAGTATGGAAGTTGGGAGATCATACCACGGTTTAGGGGAGGGGGATGGAGCATTAACGTACCAGTGGAAGAGGGGGAAAAAGGCTTGGCTAAATTGTATTTTTTGCGAACAGTTAGTGATAAATGACAACTTTAACTGCATTATAATTATTGCAAAGTTTGTCTTCATACAGCAACATATCTGCTTGCAACATTCATTTGTTAACAGATGCAATACAGTAGCATATCTTAAGAAAAAAAGTATTTTTTTCCCTAATCTGCTGAAGATATAAACCAGTGCATGATGATGATGATGTCCCATACTCCGAGGAGCGTAAGGGACGATGCTGGAGATCTGCACCACTGTACTAGGCAAGGTCCTAGCGGAGGTGGTTTGTCATTGCCTTCCTCCAACTGTAATGGGGATGAATGATGATGAAAACGACAACACCCAGTCTTAACAAGACAGGAAAAATCCCCGACCCCACTGGGAATCGAACCTGGGACCCCGTGCGCGTGAAGTGAGAATGCTACCGCAAGACGCGGACATATTGTTTCCAAACCTAGCTAAAATAAACATGAGCAAAATATGAAAAATAACAGTTCATCACCAGAAGCGGATTTCTTTATTTTTTTTAGAATAGTTCTGAAGAGGAAAGCTGTTGCTTCATATACTAAATTCTCTGCAGTAAGTATTCTCAGATGGGCATGTTTGATATCTGTAGTGGAATATCACCCTTCTTCACATCTTTGAACAGTAGTAGTACAAAATCAAATGCTAAAATGTGGATGAACAGAAAATTACACTGAATAATGGAGAAGAATTTTGTTGTACTCAAGCAAATAATATTTAACTGTGCTCCACAGATATGCCACATTAAAACCTCTGTATTCACACAGTTAAATAGTTTCATGCTTATAACAGTAGTTTACTAGTAAAACCACACTGAAAAAAAAAAAAAAAAAAAAAAAAAAAAAAAAAAAAAAAAAAAAAAAAAAAAAAAGAGTTCTACAAAACTGTGAGAACCACTGCTCTACTGCTGAACTGGGTGAGAGTTTGACGATTTAAAGTTTTCCATTACCAAAGCATCTGAGACAATCAAGGAAATACAAACACAACTATTACTGCTGATGAGACCAAAGCCAAATTACAATTAAAATTTCAAACTGTGCTAATCACCACTATCTAAATAGTCATTTGACAGCCAAACAACTATAGTTACACTAGCTTTCAGTATCAGTTTGGAGGTCACATTACATGAATTTCTCTCTCCTGTTTCATAGATAAAATAAAACCAACACACAAATACTAAGAGAACTCCTTGTTAAGCAGTGTTTGTTTAGAAGCTACTTGATTGTGAAATTACTGTCCATGTAATATATGTTTTAATATTCTGTACCGAGCCCAATTTCATCAGGGACCTTTTTTTTTGTGTGTGTGTGTGTGTGGGGGGGGGGGATACAGTTACATGCTTTGTGAACCTTCCGACATATCAGAAAAGGCAAATATTCATGAAAGGGTCTCTCACTTTTGGCACCAAATATTCGTTCAGAAGGATTGTACGAACAACAAAACACCAGGTTCCTCTTCAAACAGTAATCAACCAAGAAATCTATCATGAAGTTATTTAATGTAGAATTAATCTGAGTCTATCTGTTGCTGTTCACTTCTCAATATCCTTTGAGATTTTACATTGTACTGGACATCTGTAACTAATCCTCCAATGTTTTACCAAACTGATTTGCACTACATTCCATTGGAGTAAGTCGATATCTATTCAATCTTATACTATGCCATACTTTGGATAAAGCTCCAGCATGAGTCAACAGAACTTTCCTGTTGAGTATTTAGAAATATCCTGGATTAAATTTTGTACCTACATAGGCCATTCCTTCATCTGTGAACAAACACATTAGTGACTTTTCAAATGAAGGAAAATAACAGCTATCACTCAAAAGGACAAGCATATAGTCTGTAAGTTCTTTCTAGTAATAAACTACACCAAATGAATTTACAGTCTCTGCAGAAATTACCTTTTTATATTGCAAATTCACACCAGTAATGCACACTGACTGAATAGAGATGCCAATTAAGTGAAACCTGCACTTGAAAATCCAAACTACAAAATTATTTTTTATATCTCTCTCTCTCTCTCTCTCTCTCTCTCTCTCTCTCTCTCTCTCTCTCTCACACACACACACACACACACACACACACACACACACACACACACACAGGTTTATATATCAAAAGATGATGTGACTTACCATACGAAAGCGCTGGCAGGTCGATAGAAACACAGACAGACACATACATACACACAAAATTCTAGCTTTCGCAACCAACGGTTGCTTCGTCAGGAAAGAGGGAAGGAGAGGGAAAGACGAAAGGATGTGGATTTTAAAGGAGAGGGTAAGGAGTCATTCCAATCCCGGGAGCGGAAAGACTTACCTTGGGGGGGGAAAAAAGGACGGGTATACACTTGCGCGCGCACACACGCACGCGCGCACACACACACACACACACACACACACACACACACACACACACACACACACACACACACATATATCCATCCACACATATACAGACACAAGCTTGTGTGTGTGTGTGTGTGTGTGTGTGTGTGTGTGTGTGTGTGTGCGCGCGCGCGCGCGAGAGAGTGTATACCCGTCCTTTCCCCCCCCCCAAGGTAAGTCTTTCCGCTCCCGGGATTGGAATGACTCCTTACCCTCTCCTTTAAAACCCACATCCTTTCGTCTTTCCCTCTTTCCTGACGAAGCAACCGTTGGTGCGAAAGCTAGAATTTTGTGTGTATATATGTGTCTGTTTGTGTTTCTATCGACCTGCCAGCACTTTCGTATGGTAAGTCACATCATCATTTGTTTTTAAATATATTTTACCGGCGTGGAATGTTTCCCTATTATATATATATATATATATATATATAAAACCATTGCAGTATAAAGCTTCAGGCATACACATTATTAGTAAGATGGAAATACGTGAAAACATCTACTGGACAGTTCTTACAGGTTGATCAAGTGCATACACATTTGAGCCCATGCATGATAGTGAAAACTTAAGGGGACATCATATGATTTTGTAACATTAATAAAACAATGTATCAGCGAACACTTTATTCATAAGTACAAATTGAGACATCACTCATAAAAAAGATTACACAAAAGATAAGAGCTTTTTTGCATCTTATTTATGAATACAATAATGAGACTCCCTTTGTTTATATAGCAATCTCACTATATGCGCAACCATATATAGCACTTCATCCACTACAGTTCATACTGAGATGTAAGCAGGCTACATATAAACTGAAAATATTGGCATATCCATTAGTTTTAGTCCTATAATCTATGGAATACTTTTTAAAAATTTAGATTTGAGCACAGGTGTGTTAAATGCATGAAGTAAACTTCCTGTAAATTATTCTGCACAATCTAAATGAACTGCCTCAATAACTTTCCACAGATATAAATTTCACCCTACTTCTATAAAAAATATTGGAACTTTGTGGCATTATTATTAAAAATACTGTAAATTCTAAACACAGAAGTAAGAACAGAAATTACTGAATGTGAAAATATAAAATTCACAGCCACACTGTAAGCTCAAATTAGATTTAAACATTGAAAACATGAGAAAATATCTGGTTGAATTTAGAACCAAATAATACAATAACTTAATTTGGGAGTGTGTAACGAACATAGGGAACTTCAACATCATTACCACTATCATCATTACAACACAATTCAAATATCAGAGCTTTAACATGTGGCTCAATTTTCTTTTTTGAGACTTTCATTACAACTTCAGACATTGGAAGTCCCATGCGTTCTGCACACTTTGATCTAGACATGAAAAATGAGTAAAGCATACAAACACCTTGGGACAACATTGTGATTTCCAGATTATATTTAGTTCTGAAGTAATCAAGGAACTCTTTGAGAGTGAGTTCTCCCACTACTTCAAACCGGTCCCATAATGTCCATTCCGTGTCATAATACTTATTTTTTGGAGCTGAAATTGGCTCAGAAAAGCTGATGAACGGTAAGGCCAAGTTAATAAAACCATTCTTGAAGACATCAATATTTTTAAAGCCCTGTGCTAATTTGTATAGCTCAAGACACGCAAGGCCACCAACTACTGATGTAGTTGTAGCAATAGCAGGAATAATCTTACCAGCAATAAGCTTACTCTTGTGACGATCTGCTATTGGGATACCGTAATTTTCAGCACGCAGATTAGAAGCAGCAACAATAAAGTCCATATGCATATTGGTGTCATCGTCCTTTTCAAATTCCAACGGCTTTATCTGAAGATTACCCAGCTCACTGATACCAGGCAACTCCTTCTGCAATTGTATTATGCGATCATGATCAACAGCACCAGTTCCATTAGACATCTGATCCTGTGAATCAGTTACTGATATTTTAACACCTTGTTTTGGAACGAAAACTGGTACTTGCACCCTCGCAGCAATTCGAGCAACAGCTTCACGATCACGGTTCTGTGGAATACCATACACCTCTGCTTTCAAATTAGCAGCAGCAACAATGTAATCCAAATGAAGAGAATTGTCAACTGAAAATTCAAGGGGTTTTGGGCATCTTTTTGGTCCTGACCAAAATGGCTGTCCACTTGATGTAAGCTGATCTGGAGGGAAATTAAACAAAAGTTGGCGAATTTGGTCATTATATTGCTCTTGCCAATAGCACCGGGCCCATGCAACACAATCATCAAAACTTAATGGTCGCTGATCAACTAAAGCTTTCTTAAGTGACTCCAGAATTTCCAATGGCTGCACTCCTGGAAGCTTCATTGTTCGGTCTATGAATGATGGGTCTGAGAGGTACTGAGCAGCATTTTCAGCTGCTTGGTGAAACAGACCTTCAAATGAATCTCTTGCCCACTGTAGTGTGTGCTCAATTGCATTGGGGAAATTCTTTAGGGTACATATTGGAATGCTTTTCTCAGGTGGATCTTGTGACGAACTGTACGATTCTGTCAAAAATGGAACAACTACCTGAGTATTGCCCTTTGTTCCTAAAGTCCCTGATTCCAGAAGTGGTTTGCGATAATATACACATCGACGATCCATATATATGCGGGCATCAACATTATCCAAAGCATTTGCAACACCATCAAGACCTTCAAAGAAATTATCATCGTACACTTTCTCAGACTCTGGACCAACACGATTTTCATGAGCCTCAATATTTAAATACGGATTCATCTGCTTAACAACTCTAGCAGCAGTTATAGACTTCGGGCGCTGGACATCATGTGGTCGAAACAAGAACTGCCGATTGAGGTTTGACTTCTCAATGAGGTCCATGTCTGTCACAATAACTTTACCACCCTCACCTGCTCCAACACCCATCATAGCAAAGTTCTTTAGAAGTTCACATCCAATGGCACCTGCACCAACAATGAAGTAATTAAGTTTACCCAGTTTATCTTGGAATTCCTTTCCAAATACAGCAATCTGCCCATCATAACGACTGCCTGTTGGCATATAATTTTCAGGATTTTCTGCAGTGAGATCTTTAGGTAAACATTCCAAGGCATCAAAGTAAAGCCATTGATAAATTGGAGTAAATTTTCCACTGCAAGCTTTCATTACTTCTTGAGCAACTATTCCACCAACGGCTGCATTCAATGGGCTAACATCTCCTCTACATATTTTCGGAAAAACCTCTAGAAGATCACTACCAACCTCATAGTCACTTCCACCATTCACACTCAATTTCTTGCAAAGTGACTTGAAAGCAGCTGCATCATCATTGTTCCAAAGCCTTGGATAGTCCCCATTCTGCTCATGGTACTTGTGGAGAGCTTGGAAAGCCAAATGCAGCTGTGGAGCTCTCTCAAATTTTGAAAAATCTGTTATTACAAATTCTGGTTCCTTAAGGGCCTCTTTCAATGGTTTGAACTGCACAACAGTTGGAACTTTGACCTGGGTGACTATACCACCACTCACATACTTTGAATAACTACTTGTATCACCAATGCTAAACGTATAAGGACCCAGAACTTTAATTTTTATTGGTTCACAGCCATTCAGTTCTGTCATTCCAACAATCTCCGAGAAAGTAACGTAATCGCCGTCCTCTAGCCCGTGACGAGTATCGTCCAGACATGTAACAACTCCCTCAATGTCATTGGATATGCTGGCTATCATCGCAGTTAAGGGCGCCTCGCCATTTGTGTCCACGACAGTAAATTCATCACCAAAGTCACAGAACACCTGTGAAAATAGTCCTTTATTGTCTGCAATTATAAGTGCGATATTGAAGGCACGTGCGGTTTCCGCGATTCTCAGCTGCTCGTCGAGTTTACTATTTGTTAAAACAATAACTCTGAATTGTTTCAAAAAATCCTCAGTCAGTGGACCGGTATACGCCTGAGTACGAACGTAATTATTCAACTCAGACAGTTGTTTGAGACTGGCTTCCGCCCTATTTTTTCCTAATGAAGCTTCAGATAAGTAAAACTGTGAGCACAAATCTGACATTGTACAAGCAACTTCATCATGTAGCGTGACAGCTCTGACACCACCAAGAATCACATTTTTGGCCACTTCGACTCCCAAGCCGCCGAGACCAGATATTAAAACATTCGAGGACGCCATGCGTCGCATGGCATCATGACCAAGTACATACAACTGCCTTGAATAAAGTCCTTCGTCGATCTCGGGGGCACAGTTGGATGATCCCGGTTGCTCCATTTCTGCAGAGCGCGAGGAGCAAGAGGACGCTACTACTGAGTCTCCTGTAGCAACTTTTCTCTTCTTGGCTGCAGGATCTACGGAACTATCGAGCACACGAGAACTAGACATCGGGCACACACAAAGTTTTCACTATGAAGGCGTATACTCCAATGTTTCGATCACAAATCAACACTGTCTTTTCGTTAAAAGACAATTGCATAGTTCATAACACTGTAATAATCTTTGTTACCTTCAACTGCTCCCAAAGACACTAATGGAAAGCTCTAATGCCCTCTTCAAAGAGCAATTTCAAAGATACTACAACCAAGAAAACAAATGCTACGTCGTTTATCGATTCAGTAACAAAGATTCTTTTATTCGAACGAAATTTCTTTCATAATTTAATTGTATTATATTTTAGCGATCCGAAAAAGAAGTGAATTACTCCACTTGCATGCGACTACTCATGAGAGGGCAGTTCGTAAAAAATTATTTAACTTGTGGTTCTTGGCTGGAAACAGGATTTCCACATGTAACTAAAGTAATGTCACTGCAAAGTGATGCGATGAGTCAGGCTGCAGTGGCAGCGTGAACTACCTCCGTACAAGCTGCAGTCAAGATAATGATGGCAGTTTTTAATATTGACTGAATGATTTTTATCTGGTCCCATCTGACTACAATATACATAGTTTCTTCACAACATCCCCACCGACTTTTCAAGGAGTGAGGAGGAACGGAAGTCGCGAGTTACTCCTACCAAAAGCTAACACAGGACAGTTGCTGAGCGATCAAGCTGCACTTTCATCATGTAGTTCTAGCACTACACATGTGATTTCTGGATTGCCGCGACACAGCACGACAGTTACTTCGTAACGTCTATGGTACACACACCTACTCTATTGTCCGCTATGCTGCGTTGGCAGCGGCCGGAGACCAAACACTCATAGCTCGAAACCGATTGAATTGTACTGGTCATTTTAACTGTTTCAGCTGTGGATTACTGGTGAAACATTCTATGTTGTACTAACTAAAAGAAACACTTTTTGCCTTCGTTCAAAGAAACTTTATCATTTTTGTACGACCTAGGTTTCGGGTTAAGAGCGAGTCGCACCTGCCGTATCGTCATGTTAAAACATTCCACAATGCATTTCAAATGGTAACATCCACTTAAACAGTAGCCATCACTTCAAGTCACCATCAAGATTTCTCGGGGAGAAAATTTTGACAGTGACGTTGGTTGTGGTGGGAGAGGGATGGTGGGGGGAGGAGAACCTGCGCCGTCGTCTGCTAAGATCGCAAGCTAATGTACTTTCGCCGCTCTCACTCATGTTATAGTAGTGGATCCTGTGCTTTTGTATTTTCTTAACCTTTAATTTCTTTTTTTTTTTTTTAATTATTTGGTTTAGTTTCATTGCAAATGTTCCATCAGCACTTGACTGTTTTATTTATTGAGTGTTCTTTCTGAAGCGAGGCAAAATATTTGTAAAGGTTTCTTTATCAAATAACAGCAGTGATGCCTGCACTGTGTGCAAATAAGAACATGAGTAGATGTATTACGAAAAAAGTCAGATCTATTGAAGGAGAGAAACAGTTATTTATGACGACATTTGCTACGTAAGGAAAACAACATAACTCGTAAGGTAAACAATCTGTACATATTTCCTTATAAATATTGTTCAGTATGTTCATATTTTTGCTAACAAATAAATGTGGAAGTTTTGAAATGGTATTTCACTCCTCAGCATTCTGCCACACAAAATTAATCAAGGACATCTTTTATGAAGTCTTCATTGGCCATTAATAACCTTTATCGTTGTTAGTTCCTCAATTCCGACACACTACTCCCTGTTTCTGTACCATGGATGCTAACTCACAACCTCAGAAACACGGTTCAGTACTGGATTAAGTGAGCTGATTTGAGGTATCATCCAGTGTGTACGGCGTGACGATGTCATGATGTGAGATGACATGACGGTCCGTTGACGTCTAGTGTGACTCGGTCTTTAGAAACCCATTTTCTAGTAGACAACTGATTCCAAAGCTAACATCAAAGCAAAGATAAACATGTTACTCTCTTAATCTATCAATTCTCGACTCAAACGTACATCACCTAGCTGGAAAGGCTGAACAAGTGCGAGAACTAGAAGTTGTGATTTCAGAGAGAAGTGGCGAAGGTTAACAGCTGACTTGTGTTGTATCAACAAAGAGTTGTGTATAAAAAACTCGCTGGGCTATGTGATCGTTATGAGGTTGTTATTTATGTACACAGAAATCATACCATACGTTTTTTTCTGTGAGGCTAACGCAACATAATATACGTTTATGCAGTTCCAACTTCATTATGGTTATGAAACATTGTGTACCCAAAAAGTAATGGTTATTATACAGTAGGAAACAAGGTTCACATGTACAAGTGTCCTAAAGACAATTTAATGATACAGAAGTGATTCCATTGAATTCCATGGCAGGATCTCGTGGTTAGTAATTATTCAGTGGTGAATTTTGTTTTGAACGTAATTTAGTAATGCATGTTTTATATTATGTCATGTTATTGTTTGTCGGATCACTTGGCTTCAGTATATTATGATTAATATACTTCAGTGCCCATTTTCAGGTGTGTCACAAGCATTTAAAAGCAAGTGGCATTATCTGGGAAGAATCTGCCACAGATGGAAAAATCATAACTGCTTCACTTTGAAAACCATGACTTGATTCAAATGCCATCGTAGCCATTTTTCCGATCTTTCCAGCTTACCTATCTTCAGATGCAGGACCATCCAGAGAGCAACCAGAAGTAAAAACACATTGTAGGCAGCAGTAATACAGGAAAGTGTCAAGATTAGTGTAGCTAGCCAGAACGTGGATTTAACAAAAAATTTCATAGACCAGCCTTCAGGAACTGAAAGATAAAGTTGATGCGCTATCTTAACAGCAAAAAAATCGGTGAAAATGGTGAAAGAAGAGTGTATTAATTTTTATGTGTGTCGATTTATCTGTGCAGTCCTGTTATTTAGTGCATATTGTGACTGATAATCATTAGAAAGTGGAGCTCTATCCAAAAGGAGGTCTGTAAAATAAAATTCTTGTCATTCAATTTGACATGAAGTTGTATTGGTAGCAGAAAATAGTGTGATATGCATGCCTTTGTGCTTAAGTTTATAAATGTTGTTTTAATGAGCTACTACTGTTGGCTCAAAAATACTTCAAATGTTCCTAACATTTCA
Organism: Schistocerca americana; assembly: GCF_021461395.2. Taxonomy (NCBI): domain Eukaryota; kingdom Metazoa; phylum Arthropoda; class Insecta; order Orthoptera; family Acrididae; genus Schistocerca; species Schistocerca americana. Next base: position 651,071,892 of record NC_060122.1, read on the forward strand.
TACACACAAAATGAACGTATTTTTTCAAAGTCATCAGTATATTTCTTTATAAACTTGCTAGACATGTTGTACACAGATTTGACATAACTTATGTAATATCGATGTACTCATACACAGATGGCAATAGTGTTGCATACACAAGGTATAAAAGAGCAGTGCATTGGTGGAGCTGTCATTTGTACTCAAGTGATTCATCAGTAAAGATTTCTGAGGTGATTATGACCACATGATAGGAATTAACAGACATTGATTGCGGAGTGGTAACTGGAGATAGATGGATGGGACATTAGATTTTGGAAATTGGTGGGGGATTCAATATTCTGAGATTCACCGAGTCAAGAGTGTGCCAAGAATACCAAATTTCAAGCATTACCTCTCATCACAGACAATGCAGTTGCTGACAGCCTTCACTTAACGATCGAGAACAACAATGCCTGTCTAGAGTTGTCAGTGTTAACAGACAAGCAATACTGTGTGAAATAACCACAGAAATCAATGTTGAACATGCAACAAATGTATCTGGTAAGATAGTATGGCGAAATTTGGTGTTAATGGCGTATGGCAGCAGATGACCAATGCAATTGCGTTTGCTAACAGCACATCACCTGCAGTGCATCTCCTGGGCTGGTGACCATATCAGTTGGACCCTAGACGAATGAAAAACCGTGGCATGGTCATACGAGTTCCAATGTCAGTTGGTAGGAGCAGATGGTAGGGTTCGAGAGTGGTGCAGACCCCATAGAGCCATGGACCCAAGATGTCAACAAGGCATTGTGCAACGTGGTGGTGGCTCCATAATGGGCGTCCTCTGGTCTAGCTGACTGGAAATGGTTATGTTTAGCTACTTGGAGACCATTTGCAACCTTCACAGGCTTCACGTTCCCAAACAACATTGATATTTTTATGGATGCCAATGCATCATGCCACCAGATCATAATTCATCACGACTGGTTTGAAGAACATTATGGACGATTCAAGTGAATGATTTGCCACCCAGGTCGCATGACATGAATTCCATTGAACATGTATGGGACATAATTGAGAGGTCGGTTTGTGCATAAAATCCTGGACTAGCAACACTTTCGCAATTATGGACGGCTATAGGGGCGGCACAGCTCAATATTTCTGCAGAAGACTTCCAACAGTTTGTTGAATCTATGCGATGTCTAGTTGCTGCACTACGGCAGGCAAAAGAAGGTTCGTTACGATTTTAGGACTATTTTGTCAGTTCAGTTTATATGCTATGCACAATATTAATCGAAGGTATACATTGTAAATTATTGCTGCCTCATGTCCACATAAATAACTATATATGTCCTCTCTGCTAACCATTTTTATTTTGGTATTGGCTGCTATGATTATGATCACTACTTGGCTATGACATCACAATAGGGTTGTTTGCCGTTGTTTCTAGGTGATATTGCTTAAACTATAAAATTTGTACAGCATTATGACCTTTATTAGGGTAGTGTTATAATAACTATGAATAAATGTACACTGGAGTGGAACTATGTGCACAGGAGTGGGTAGTTGTATGATTATCTATTTATGAATGAAGTTCTAAGATTGTCTAAAATGTGTGAATAATTCAATTTGGTCTCTCATTCAACTGAAAATGTGGAGCTACACAACTCTCTTTTCCCTTTTTTAATTTCTATCATTTCTAAAGGCCAGTTCACATCGGACTTCAACAAACTGACACTTCATGTTATCTCACATCGCATCACTGTTACATCAGGGTCTATTCACACTGAATGTCACATCACATCAATATGCTTAAGACCAGAATCGAATGATGAGAGTGAAGCTATGAGGTATCATCTTTGGTACAAACAGTTGAAATATGTTACTGGAATGAAAGAACTAACAACAACAGAGTTTATTAATATACAAAGGAATTACAGACGTTGGCTGCAAGTCGGCATTGATTGAAATTAGTGGGGAATATTGAAAATTTGTGCTGAACCAGGATTCAGACCTGGGTCTCCTGCTTACAAGGAAGATGCTCTGACCACTAAGCCATCCAGACATAGCAGTTATTGCAACTGCAAGGACTGTCCTAGTTCACCTCCCATCAACTAATGTTGTGACCCTTGCCCATTATCCTCATTGCTCGCAACATTTCACCGATTCCCATATGTCTCACTTACTCTGGCACCTCAAATATCTCTGTAACAACAATAGATATTCAAAAACGGTTTTCGTCGGGATGAACGTACTATGCGAAAATTTAAAATGTTAATAAATACTATTTTCAACACAAACTTGTGTATTTTTAAATGGCCACCCCCTATTATTTCGTATGCAATCAACAGCATAAAAAATCACAAAAATAAAGGCGTTGGTTGCATCGCAATACGTCAATTACATCCCAAGAAATTGCGAAGTGAAGTTGACGCTTGAAATAAATGCAGCGCTCAGCAAGCGCACAGCCTGAGACTCAAGTGTGCACCTCACACTGCCTGGGTCAGGGGCTCACACATTAGGAAGGTACGCACAATCCACAAAAATAAACAAGTAAACGCCCAATTGCAAAGTTACATTTTTCAAATTGTAAATGTATGTTTATTCTAGTGAAATGACAACTAGAGTTACAATTAGAGATACACTTGAATTCACCTTGCTAAATACATTTACCAGTGCCCTGTCACCCACAGAATTGTATTGTTGTGCATTACATCCAGCATAGAAAATACACCCACATCCTGACCAATGAAACTGTGTCACATCAACATATGTTCGAAGTGCCCTCCATTTGCATCAATACACGTTTGCAGACGAGTAACAGGAGAGTGTTGCACAGATTGTAGAGTTTCTACAGATATTGCCGCACACGAGGCAGTAATACGATGTTTTATATCGTCTGCTGCCGTTGGAGGTTCTTGATACACTCTGTCTCTCACTGCGCCCCAGAGAAATAAGTCTAATGGCGTCAAGTAGAGGGAACGTGCTGGCCATCGCACAGTACCTCCCCACCCCATCTACCTATTTGGAAATGTCGCATCTAGAATGTCTTTGGCAACTCTTGCATTGTGTGCAGGACATCCATCCTGTTGGAACCACACTGATAGACGAGTTTCCAATCCTAGATCCTCCATGAGAAGCGCTAATGGGTGTTGAAGAAATGATGCATATCGCTGTCCATTCAATGTTCCACAGTAAAAATAGGGTCCTACAATACAGTTATCAATGATATTGCATCAAACATTGACATTCCACTGTCGTTGATGAGCGACTTAGCGAATCCAGTGGGGATTTTGCATGGACCAGTAGTCCATGTACTGCAGATTCACATTACCATGATTTGTAAATGAAGCCTCATCCATAAACAATGTATTGCTTAGGAATACTGGATTACCTTGCAACTGCTGAAGTGCAAAACGACAGAATGTAATGCAGGATTCAAAGTCATTCCTGTACATTTCTTGGGGGAGTAAGATATGGAACGGATGAAACCGATGCCGATTATGCAAGATTCTGCACACACTACTGTGGCTTATTCCTACACCTCATGCAATTTCTCGTACACCTACCTGACGATTGTGCGCTACAGCAGTCAGAACAGCAATTTCGTTTCTATTGCCAATCGCTGGCGTTGTACGTCGACGTTTGGTGGGAGCCCAGCTTCCTGTTTCCGTGAGTGTCTTCCACATGTTGCCAATGGTTCGATGTGATGGACACCGCCGATCTGGATAGCGTTCAGGATATAGTGTCACAGCTGCGGTTGCATTTTTGTGACATTCACCATAAATTAAAATAATATCTAGTTTTTCTTCATTACCGAAGGCCAGCATATCGACTAGATTACGGCAAATGTAACAAGCTACAAGAAAACAGGTTTAATATGGCAGTGTATGTGAATTAGGTTACAGTATGAGAGCAGTTCAGCACACTGATGGTAGAGCATGCCTTGGTGAAATCGGTATGTTTACAGCAGGATACAGGCGCCAGTGCAGGCAACTCCCGTTCTGAGCACAGTAGTATATATGATATATTACATCAGAAGCTGTGACACTGTTGCTATCTTTTACAAGCCACATATTCAGAACTTATGAGGTTTAGAAACGTGACACCAAGTGTGTTACCACTGATTGTACCTTTAGTTGTCATTTCGAAACAATAAGCGTTATGTGCAGAACATCCATCATTCTGATACTGCATTATTTGCAACATTATAAGAGGTTGCAGCTCAGGTACAGCTCAAGAAGGGGCTAAACTATCCCCCTTTAGGAGTGCCATCAACGAAATATGGGCCAATGATATGTTGTCATACAATACCACACCATACATTAGCACTCCACTGATGTAGTACGTAAATTGCATCAGGATTACCAGCAGCGTGAGGTGTATGCATGAGTCTCAGGACGTGCGCTAGCTGTGCACTTATTTTATTTCAAGCGTCAACTTTGCTTCGCAATTTCTCGGGATTTAATTGACATATTGCGATGCAACCAACGCCATTATTTTTGTGATTTTTGAAGCTATTGATTGCATACTAAATAATAAGGGGCGTCCATTTAAAAATACAAAAGTTTGTGTTGGAAATAGCATTTGTTTACGTTTTAAAATTTCGAATAGTATTTGGTTTCCTAAGCCCCTGCCGTCCGTTCATGCTGATGAAACCGTTTTTGAATATCTATCGCTCTTCCAGAGATATTTGAAGTGGCACCGTTTTTGAATATGTATTGCTCTTCCAGAGATACTTGAAGTGGCAAAGTTAGGTGATACACCCTGTATATATAAAGTTTACTAATGTTCAAAGTTAACTTCATGGCTTACGTTCTTGATCAGTATAGTGTAGTGAAGTGCTGAGAAGTGAAGCAACATTTCAAAACATCGATGTATATTTCCTAGGGAAAATTTATACATACAAATGCATCAAACAATATTTACAAGGGAATAAATGAGGTTGTATACCCTACCCATTGTGTTTCTTTCCTTACATGACTAATAAAGTCATAAACAACTGTACTTTCTCTTTCAGCCGAGCTGAGGGAAAGTTGCTTCACAGTCTGTTCTGTTACTGTTTTTCGCTTTCAGATAGCTTACCTAGTTTATGGAAGAACTCTCCATGGAAATATCGTCGAAATCACCTTGAAGCATTTGCATTTTGCTACGAAAATAAATCAAAATAATAAAATGAAGATTAAGTAGAAACAAAATCCCGAATGCCGCTATTATATCATGAGTCAGAGTGGTGAGAAAACATCAACTTCCTATCTTAGCAGATGACGACGCCGTCAAAACTTTCTTCCCGAGAAGACTTGGCGTGACATGACAGGACGGTCCATTAATGGTCTATATGGATGTTGCCATTTGAAGGGCATTGTGGAACGTTTTGAAATGATGTGATGTATATCTCTCTCTCTCTCTCTGTGTGTGTGTGTGTGTGTGTGTGTGTGTGTGTGTGTGTGTGTGTGTGTGTGTGTGTGAGTGTGTGTGTGTGTGTGCGTTTGTGGTTTCACAAAAGAATAAGTTTCTTCAATCTCTGGGTTTGGTGGTGTTCCCTGAGCCTAGTGCAGTTTGACCTCCCAGTCTGTTCTATTTAACAGGACTTTCACTCTTGGCAAACACAAGTCTCACTTTTGATGATAGCCAATAGTGCACATATTTCTACTCTAGTGTGCATTTGTGTTTTACATATTGAATTGCTGTCCTAATGAAGGTCATAAAGTTGTACAATATGAATGCAACTTTGTTAGAATACTCAACAAGGACGACTTTTATAGTTTAAGCCAAGAATTGATAGATTGCGAAGGCAATATATTTATATTCACTTGTTTGTCATCTTTGGAAGCCTCTGTGTACCAGAAAATGGACTTATAACTCGAAACCTACATCATATAAAGATAATACAGTTTTATGAAACAAGATAAAAAGTATTTCATTTAGTTAATATGAATTCCAATGGATTCAGACGATCCAGAACTAGGGAGTCTTCATTCAGGACATTTGAACAAATTGTACACTGTGCATACTTGTAATATGGAACATGACAGCTTAAACAGGACTATAGAATTGAGTGAAATATTTCAAGAATATCATCGTGGAAGTTAAAGCGTTAAAGCCATGCTGAAAAGCAAATAAGAAGAAAAGAAAACGCAAATGAAAGTAGATGTTGCTCGAGTATAATATGAGACATTAAACATACTTTTTAAAAGACATAGCACTTGAACATTATAACTTTTTCATTGCCTCTATTAAGTATTGAGTTTTAACACATAAAGCATTTCCACCAAAACGAGATATCTTTGCTAATTCTGTTATTAAATGCACCCCAATACATATAGTTGATGTATGGATTTTTGGGCCTCTTTAATAATAACTGTAATCTCTGTTGGTCTTCTGATCATTTTGCACAGTTATATGGTTAAGTCACTTCTAAATAGGCATAATAGGTATATAATAGCCATGGTGCATTTAATACCACTTGTAAACAGATTTCTGTATCATAAATAAATACAAATATAATAAAAACCTAATGCTTTATTTATTCCACACATCTCATCACTACTATAGTCATACACACACACTGTTACACCACTTGACACATTGAACATCATTCCTTTTCATCAGACTTACAATTACAACTTGCTGGGTACCTGACTGCACTAAAACAATCAAAGCAGGGAATCAGCTGCAGAAATATTATTTATGTGAAATGATACAAATACTTGAACAGTGAGTTAGATTTCTTTCAAGTGAATTATTTACATATTCCTCAAGACTATCGTGGCTATTACATTATAGAATATTTTTCAACTTTTTCATAAAAACAATAATTTTTTAAAGTGCTTTGTACCTGCAGGCAATGCACGGGGTTCGCATAGTATACTTTCCTTATATAGGTCTTTGCCGTGTATTTATGTATGAAAATCATTCCCATTTTAGCTTCATAATTGTGAACATAACTGCTTGATGGTCAAAATACATTTTGTGATTTCAGATAAGAACATACACACACACACACGCAAGTACCCAGAAGACATGGTTGGATTTCCGTATAACTTCATACATGTGCACATCACAATGAGGTTGTAAATGATTATACTGGAATTGTCTCTGAAAGGTAGAGCAGACCACTAGTGTTTGTTAGTGTTGTTCATGTTTACTGTTGTTACCAGGTCTGGTAGGGTACATAATGGGCATGAACAGAATCAGATACTGAGTGATCTCTGTGAAGGACATGGAAATGCTGCATACTCATATGAGACAGCATTATCAACACCTTCATTTGGCTGGCTAGTCCAATCACGCAATAACCAGACCTTTGGGCCAATGTGGCAGTGGTTGATGTTGGACTGCATGGGAATGTGAAGGCAGGGATAATCATGGTCAAGGTTTTGGTCGACCACATCTGAACATCGCAAGGGAGAATCGGCATACTGTGCACCAAGGACAACACTTTTATCCCAACATTATTTTAAAAGTCTATCCCATGATTGGTCAGTCAGATCAGCACGTGAACTGTGGAATTTTCCAGCAAACTGTTGTTCAAATTTTTTATGTTGTGAGGTTTGAGTAATAGGTACTGGCATTCTTAGCTGCCACCAGACTGGACGAAGCATTTGGCTTGCAGGGCTGCTATTTTGTGATGATTGGCTGTCTACCACCACAACTCAGAGGTGTTGCATAAGGCAAAAGAGTTTGGGAAATTTTGGAAAGTTTCGTGATTTCTTAGTAGTGGTTTGACTGTGGTGAGCAACATGTACTGCTTTCCAGAACACGTTTCATAAAACATTTTGGTTGGAATTGCAGTTTGTCAATTCTTTTTGTAATGTAGATAATTTATGCAGTAGTTAAATTCAGTTATCGAGAGAATAAAGCGACTAAATTTTGCGCGTGTAAATTTTAGCGATTTTGGACTTAGTTTTTGGAAGGGCGACTTGTTTTTACTACCCAGCCATATTAGGATTTCTCCATGGTGCACTGCAGATTTTCTTGAGTGGAATTAACGGTCACAAGCCAGATTTGACAGTAACCATTCAAAAATTGTAGGAATAATTAACATTTCCTTTGACTGACGAAATTATCTTCCAGTATCTGCCTTTCCCAGCTGTTAAAATTGTTTGAGTTTTAACGAATTCGCAAGAACAGACATGACTTATCTTTCCAATGATACGATCCTTTGCTGCTGGCCAGTGTGGCCGAGCGGTTCTAGGCGCTTCATTCTGGAACCGCGCGACCGCTACTGTCGCAGGTTCCTTAGGTTAGTTAGGTTTAAGTAGTTCTAAATTCTAGGGGACTGATGACCTCAGATGTTAAGTCCCATAGTGCTCAGGGCCATTTGAACCAATTTGCACAATTCGTTGCTGAGAAAATAATGTTTGGAGAGTTTGTTAAGAAATCAACCATCATAAGTAACGACAATATTAAGATGGTTTTTGCTTTTTTAAATGACTGCTTCAATGGGAGTAGAAATACCTGATTGTTAATAAATGTCGCTTTTCATTGAGTATAGTTCAATAGTCCAGTCTAGCCTCTGTGCTGGGCACAACATAAGACGACGCACTTTGTGACTTCAGACAGTGTTTGCATATCCACCCAAGAGGCCGTAGCCTACTCCCGCTGATGCATCTATGGATTCTGAAATGTAGGTAAACGTCTGTTGTTTGGTGTGGGCTGAATACCCTGTGACAGTAGAGTACACAACTTTCTACCTATAGCAAGGTTCCATTTATAAATGGGAGGTTTCTGGTCTCTTTGTCCTCTGGAATGCAACACTGTCACATGTATTTCTAAAGCATTATCCACTCCTCAGTGTTAGAAGAACTGCACCAACTGACTTGGCCATTACGGCCACACTCTACAATGTCACAGTTGAAGAGAGAACCTTCAAAATTCAAGTGAATCACAGGTCAGATTTCCATAACGATACGTCAGCTAGGTGAGCACATCTCCCACGAAATTATTCATCAAAAGGCAACGACAGCTTATGTAATTTCTCTAGGTACACACCATGGTGTTTAGTCGTATCATTCGTCGATTCTGTGTGACACACAATTTTGTCAGGTTTCGTGGGGGTACAGCGCACTATGTGTTTACGAAATTTCCGTCACATTCCATGTTGGTGATTGTGACTTTTTCAGATTTTCATAAATAATTCATATAATCTCGAAAACCTCACTGGACGTCAGTGAAATGTTTTTTCTTCATGAGCCACACAGGAAGCAGAACGGATGGAAATTAATATAGCTTGTGATGTTCTGATACATGGCAGTGCTATCCATTGAATTATTATATTAGGTTGTTCCCATTTCTGACACAGACCCAAAACCACAACTACTAGTAGCATTTTAAAACGAAAGAACTCTGCTACCACCAGGGAGAGCGTGTAGCCCCACCTAGCGACTAAATATTGAGCTCAGAGGTCCAGAATGCTATACTCCATACAGTGTAAGAACGATCCCAATGTAAACAAACACATGTGTGGCGATAGGCCAGTGATTATAGCATATACCCTAAATATGTATTAAATATTTTGAGTTATGCTACTGTTAATGAAACTTTAAGGCTTTCTGAAGCATTAACATACAGCAGTGGGTTTGCTGATCAGTATGCTAAATGCTCAAGCCATCTACAAGTATTTCTTATTTCAATTATCATATTGCCCAGAACAGTTTTGTGCATGACGTTATGGATAGGCCTGATCAGTATATGTCGGCTTCGTTTGTAAATACACTCTCAATTTCCCCTTTGGCCATGAACTGTCGAAATGCTTACGATTTCAGCTTCTTTTTAATAAATTTGATAAATGTGCTATGATGTCATTAATGGTAAAAATAATCATCAAATCTATGAAGTTGTAGTAGTGTAGTGGGTAAAGTAACTGACTTGTATAGGCAACACTAAGTTAATTTTTTTTACTTTTATTGAAATGACGTCATGTGTTGTACACTTGAGATTAAATGGAGTGTGTGGAGAAAAACCAAGCTTTGTGTGAGACAATGCAGAGCTCACCATTCCTCAGTTTCTAAGTAAGCTGTCAACTCTAGGAAAGGCAAGAAAACATCAATCATGTGTTTCAGGAAAATGTGGCAATTTCGTTAAAAATGCTGTGCAGTCAAAGGTGCACGAATTTTTCTTCAGGGACAAAGCACCTATAGTAAACAAGGCACTTGAAGTGGTAAATAACAACGATCACTTGCTTACCAAAAAAAAAAATTTCATAAACTGATAAAGGAATTCAGTTTTCAATTACAAAGTAGGAAACATAATAATGTCATTATAGCTAGAGATGATATTGCTTTGTGGAGGAGGTGTTATCTCTGGCAGATTCAATAGTTCAGAAGCAAGAAAGAAAAAAATTATTAGCTTCACGAAGCATGAGTTAGTGAATGGAAAGTGACAGAAAAAGTGTGGACTAACAAAACGGTGACAGCTAAGAGACAAACTTCTGTTGCAGGTCTGTCACAGGAGGTTAAAAAATCCGATGGGAAAAGGAAAAAGGATAATTATAGTACATATATGAAGCAATTGTTGTTTTTTGGAAAGCACTGAATTGATTTTTGAATCAAAAAAGAGTGGAGATTATCATGAAGCCATGAATAATGAAGTGTTCCTAAACCAGTTCAAAGGTACTGTACCCAAATTAGAGCCCAACGGCGTTATGATTACAGACAATGCTTCATAACATAGTGTTAATGTTGAGTATAGGCCACAAAAATCTCGGAGGAAGGAAGATAATGTAAACTGGCTGATGGAAAAAGGAGCATATGTCAATCCTACTGCAATTAAGCTTGGAGTACTCATACAGGTTGAAGCTTATGTTGCAGATCAGCACATTATTAATGAAATGGCATAGTCTGTGAGAAATGTTGTTGATACCACTTCCATACCACTGCAATTTCGTATAACTTGTTTGAAGCGAAGTTAGAGGATATGTTGCAAAAAAAACCATGACATTTAAGGTATCAGATGCACCTAAATTAATGCACGAAGTTCTGTCGCAAGTCAGTGCCGAATACTGGTAAGATCCAGAACAATGCATAAAAAAAATAAGAAGACAAAATGTAGCACTTAGATGGATTCATAGATTGTGTTGTTTATTGGCTACTCTTCAATGTTGAAGGTACTTGTTCCACTAATGAAACGTCTTCTTCATATTCAGATTCGTAGTTGGAAAGAGTTCAGAGGTTACCACATGACTGAGGTTAGTAATATCTTAAGTGACTTCAGTATTTCATTATACACTAAAATTTTTGCAATACACTCTTAAAATCACACATTACTCTCACAGATAAACTAGACAGTGTTTATTCAAAGTATTTTTGATGCATTTTTTCTAAGTTAGAATATGATTTCCACCTGGTCCATTAAGAAGCATATTACCGGAGTAGTAATCTATATTAATTTATCTCTTTTAAAATTTAAATGGCATTTTGAGTTCTATTATTTGTCTGCTGTCTGTCGATTTTATTAATTATCCACAGGCGTAATGTTTGGTCTAATCTAATTTCGAACCTTTTATTTTAATACTTTTGACATTAATGTTTTCAGTGTGCCATCACTTTCAAATACCTATCTGTCAGAAGTGTGAAAACAAAATAACTGGAAACAGATTAAATGAAAAAGTATTTACATTCAGTTGTGGAATGTCAAATAGAAGCAAATAAGTTTTCATACGATTATGTGCAGTTGTTCATATCACTGCAGGCTTGATGGACTGGCTTACCTGTTTAAATTTGCCAGTATGGTGTTATGTAGAGTCATCGTCGCTGAGCACTATGGGCGAAATGTAAGATTATTATTGTATGCAACTAGACACAGCTGAAGCTCCTTGAGAAATAAAATCCAATGAGATGGTAGCAAATGTGGAAGAATACACAACAGGATTGTTCTTATGATGAACTGACTATAGCTCCATTTCACAATAACACAGCCTTATAAAAACACATTATTAAGTTGTGATTCACATAGCCAGCCACAACACCTTTGCTGGCTCGGCCCGATTACATTCGATAATGTTGTATACATCCCTTAAGATGCCCTAATGTATTGTTCTTCTTTATAGCTATCTATGAGTGTATAGTACTTATTAACAAAATAAAAATTCGAAAGAAGTGCAGTGATACAATGTATTGTTTATGTGTTTCCAATGAATGTTCTTGGAAATTAACAGAAATCTGATGATTCAGATCACCATTTCTTCATCTCGTACGATGTAAATATAATACAATGGAATTTATAATGAGACAGTCAGATGAATGGAAGGCATCAGAGCAATTCAGAGACGTGTGAACGTTTATTTCACTAAACATTAATGTGAATGCAGGTTCTGTAACCTGCATTTGCGACATGCAGCAGAATGACTCACATCTCGTGAAGAACCTCGCAAAGAATTGTTACTCGAACGTTTGATACATTTTCCAAGAGTATAACAACATCAGATGTTTCCACCGGATTTCTAAGACAGATGTCGAAATATCACAATCGAAGTAGTATCATTTCTACAGAAATCAGAAAACATGTGAGCTTTAATAACAGTTCTTTAAAAATGGGGATGGCTTATGGACACCATATTAATATCCATTACAGCATCAATTCTGTGTTACACAAGACGAGAATTTTGCTAATGACATTGATCCATCGGGAATTTGCAACAAAAAACGGAGAATCCATTACTTTAAAGTGTTATATTGTCCAATAAGACTAGTAATTTAGAAAATCAAAGAACGCTGGCACTGTAACTAGGAAAGGTTTACATCATCTGAGCATAATCGTTTTATAAGATATGAGACTTCTATTTGATGTCAAGGGAATGTTTCTGACAAGTTTTCAAGGCAAACTGATGTGTAAAATATTTAAGACTGATTGATGAGCAAACAAGATCCTGATGTCCTCCTTTGTTCGGCCATGACAATGCGAGAGTGTAGCACTTCGATTTCACTGATGATGGTTAGAGAAATGTATGCATAGCACTGACAGAATTTCACCATTTCTTGTCACTGACTCTGAACCGCTACAATTATGAAACCAAACAATTCGATATATGTCCAAGGTATCTACAAGAATAGATGTGATAGAAAGAGTCTTTGTACAGCATTGCACAGTAGGTCATGCCCTGTAATTCACAGAACACAGCTCTTTATACAGAACTGTGAATGTCCCACATCTCATTATACATAAAGGACAGATATAGAGATCAAATGTTTCAGAGTGATTTCAATACCATTTTTGCAAATAGCATTAGTTTCATTGACAACATATCTTTCAAATGTTTATTAAGTCTCAAGAATGCTTATTCATCTCAACTACATAGGTTTTTCAAACATGCTTTTGCTATTAACGATCGCTGACTGTCAACTACCAGCATTTCACAGTTCGTGCCTACAAAAAACCGACGATATGCATCTCATTAGCCAACACAATGAAAGCAATCTCCTTGGTGGAAATAGACAAATACAAGGCATCAACGTTTGAAATCCGAAGTTAAACAGTTTGCTCCACTAACGTGGTGAACTGAAAGGAACATGAGATCACCATATTCTCTCTGTCTCACAATAACTGTCAAGCAAATGACTAGAGAAACGTATGCATATAGCTGACAGAACCTCAACACATTCTGTGACTTATTTATAGTAGGTACTGCTATGAGACTAAAAGACTCGATTTACATCTAAGAAGTGACAAGGAGATAGTGTACTCCACATCCCCCCACATGCATCTTCCTTCGACATACAATAAAGTCTAGGGGATATTTTCCAATTTTGAGTCGGAAATAAGAAATTTTATTTTGAAATAGGTTTTCCAGTGGATTGTTTCTAACCCAACGCAGTCGTAGTCCACATAATCCCTTTTCTAAGATTTCATTTTGTAGTTTAGGAGAAGTAACACTTGTACTTACAAGTGTAGCAAATAGTTCTAAGCATAGCATAGTAACCATTTTGATCTCAGTACACATAAACCACTAAACTAGACATCAAACGTTTCCAAGAGGTTTCTAAATAATTTATGGTGGGTTATAAGGATGACTGTATAGTTAAATGTGCTATAATAGACGTGTGGTCTATGTGGCTCAGCTGATAGAGTACTAGTGGTAGTAGTAGTAGTAGTAGTAGTAGTACTATCTTCGTTCAATAGCTTCAAACAGTAGGTCACATGGTGAATTCAGTAAAGTGATTGCAGCGGATTCATGTTATAGGTTACAATGGGCTCCCAATCAGCTGCAGTAGATTGTTCATAACCATAGATTCTCAACTAGCTGCACCATAAGCACCAAACATCTTTTTATAGCAGTATAACTCTGCAACTAACACTGATATTCCAGTTCCGTTCAACTTGTAACGCCGGAAACGCATATCCTCCTATTTTCATCTATTGTACTATAAATTTTTTTCCTTATTTTGTTACCGGAAGATATGACATTTCTGTATCTTTATACACTCCTGGAAATTGAAATAAGAACACCGTGAATTCATTGTCCCAGGAAGGGGAAACTTTATTGACACATTCCTGGGGTCAGATACATCACATGATCACACTGACAGAACCACAGGCACATAGACACAGGCAACAGAGCATGCACAATGTCGGCACTAGTACAGTGTATATCCACCTTTCGCAGCAATGCAGGCTGCTATTCTCCCATGGAGACGATCGTAGAGATGCTGGATGTAGTCCTGTGGAACGGCTTGCCATGCCATTTCCACCTGGCGCCTCAGTTGGACCAGCATTCGTGCTGGACGTGCAGACCGCGTGAGACGACGCTTCATCCAGTCCCAAACATGCTCAATGGGGGACAGATCCGGAGATCTTGCTGGCCAGGGTAGTTGACTTACACCTTCTAGAGCACGTTGGGTGGCACGGGATACATGCGGACGTGCATTGTCCTGTTGGAACAGCAAGTTCCCTTGCCGGTCTAGGAATGGTAGAACGATGGGTTCGATGATGGTTTGGATGTACCGTGCACTATTCAGTGTCCCCTCGACGATCACCAGTGGTGTACGGCCAGAGTAGGAGATCGCTCCCCACACCATGATACCGGGTGTTGGCCCTGTGTGCCTCGGTCGTATGCAGTCCTGATTGTGGCGCTCACCTGCACGGCGCCAAACACGAATACGACCATCATTGGCACCAAGGCAGAAGCGACTCTCATCGCTGAAGACGACACGTCTCCATTCGTCCCTCCATTCACGCCTGTCGCGACACCACTGGAGGTGGGCTGCACGATGTTGGGGCGTGAGCGGAAGACGGCCTAACGGTGTGCGGGACCGTAGCCCAGCTTCATGGAGACGGTTGCGAATGGTCCTCGCCGATACCCCCGGAGCAACAGTGTCCCTAATTTGCCGGGAAGTGGCGGTGCGGTCCCCTACGGCACTGCGTAGGATCCTACGGTCTTGGCGTGCATCCGTGCGTCGCTGCGGTCCGGTCCCAGGTCGACGGGCACGTGCACCTTCCGTCGACCACTGGCGACAACATCGATGTACTGTGGAGACCTCACGCCCCACGTGTTGAGCAATTCGGCGGTACGTCCACCCGGCCTCCCGCATGCCCACTATACGCCCTCGCTCAAAGTCCGTCAACTGCACATACGGTTCACGTCCACGCTGTCGCGGCATGCTACCAGTGTTAAAGACTGCGATGGAGCTCCGTATGCCACGGCAAACTGGCTGACACTGACGGCGGCGGTGCACAAATGCTGCGCAGCTAGCGCCATTCGACGGCCAACACCGCGGTTCCTGGTGTGTCCGCTGTGCCGTGCTTGTGATCATTGCTTGTACAGCCCTCTCGCAGTGTCCGGAGCAAGTATGGTGGGTCTGACACAACGGTGTCAATGTGTTCTTTTTTCCATTTCCAGGAGTGTATATTGTAATTGTTTTACTATTTGTATATATATATATATATATATATATATATATATATATATATATATATATATATATATATATATGCATTTATTTCGATATATAATTGGTTTCTTTGTAAATATTATACATATTTTTACGCTGGGCCTGGCCTAGGGAAAACTATGCTATCGAACGATTACATCGATAGGTCGTGTGGAGAACCAAAGTGTTGAGGATCTTTGGTAGAGTTAACTCTGCTGCATGGAGCGTGGGCAGAGGAAGTCTGGCTGGAGTAGGGCGGTGGAGCAAGTGTGTAGTGTGACACTTCCTCGAGTCGCCGTGCTTTTGGGGTTTGGCAGCACGTAATTGTGCTCGGCTTGCTATGATAGTTTCTGACATGGTGTCGCAGACGGGAAGCATTAGCTGGCGCACATTAAGAGCCCATTTCACCTGGTGATCGTGTCGAGAAGAAGGCGTGCCAACATCCAGCTTCTACAACAGCGACGGCCAACAATGAGTGACTGTCGCCACCTCCCCGATCGACGACTGCAAACCTTCAATCACTCAACAAGGAAGACTAAAAGCACGTGAAGTTTTAGAATGGTATGGCAAACCTCAGCTTTTCAAACTGTTGCATCACGAAAATACAGCAACTTAGCATGAACCTTTGTTGCTCATTGTCCCAATTGCATTACTAAGCAGGGTCCCTTCCTTTTCTGGAATGAACCCGAGTGTCACTGAAATTCATACGCCAGCACTAAAGTAATATAATTCCATTTCACTGCTTTAATTTCAAAGTTCAGTTAAAGTGTTCATAGCTGGCTACAATATTTAGATTATACAAGTAGAAATTAAGAGTGCAAGTTTTGTTACCATATTTTAGCTTAGCTGTGACTGCATCTCAGCTTGGTACATACTACATTTTACTATTGTTAATTGTTCAGAATCATTTAATTCAAGTTCAAAGTTAAATCTCTTATTTCTAAATTGCATAGATTCAAGTAGCTTTTGAAATGATTGTTGAGGTAGCCCAAGACTAACCTTATTTTATTAAATTTCGTAGTGCTTCAGAAACAAAGTTCACTATTAATTTCAGTCACTAAATTAACTTTCAATTGTCCGGTTTTATTAATTCTTTTGCTAAATTAATTCAGAGTGTAGCGAAATTTATTACTTCTGACAAGCATTCAGTTTTCACATAACACGTGTCAACCTTCAGTTGCCATGCTTTTAGTGCTAATTATATGTGCATTAATCTTTCATTTTCAGTTATTATAGTAGTTGTCCATAGGATTGGCGACCATAATTTTCCCCAAATTTCAAATATCTAATAACGCCAATTTATTGTTAACGTAGCGACCGCACATTTACTTTCTTTATTGATTTTACCCTTTTCTCAAAATTAATTTTCACAAATTTCATTTGCATTTTTTCTTTCATTTAGATGTACCCCTTTCCTCCGTCTGTGCCGACAAATTAACTTCGGTGACGATTGCTTTTCCCAAATTTCCATTAGATGAACGCGGTTTAATTTTTCACTGTCATTAAGGTCGATAAGTGAGGGAGAGGTTACACGTGGCGACCTGGTGACGGGACAATCTGAGTTGGTTCTGGACACGAATTTTGCATTGTGCAAGTCACCTAACAAAGTACTGGTTATGAACAGGTCGTTACATCAGCGAGAATAAGTAGTGGGAGGAGTCCTAATTAGATTTGAGATTTGGCATTTATATTGAAAATTATTAAAATGAGTGAAGGCAACAATTACCAAAATTTGGTACACTTGGACACGGAACAATCGGTCGAACAGTGGGGAACCCGCACCGCGGAACCCATTGTCCATGAGCAGGCGGCTAGCATGAAAGACGAGACCACCGAAACGCAACAAAGAGCAGAAATGGAATTCCAAAATTAGTAAATGTTTCGGAATCGGAAGTGAAAATCAAATCTGAACCCCTTGATGACGAATACTGGGGGACAATTAAAGAGGCACCCACTACGGAAGTAAAACCGCTGGTTTCCGGGAATTTAACAGATTTATTGAATGTTTTGATTAACGAAATCAAGGCTCAGTCTAGCAAGATAGAAACTCAATCGGTAGAAATTAAAGCTCAGTCTGCCAAGCAAGAAGCTCAGTCTGCTAAGCAAGAAGGTTAGTCTGAAAAAATTGACAGGAAGCTAGACAATCAGAACAATTGTTAACAACAATGTTGGAGTTGTTAACACAAAAGTTGATAAAATCAAATAAGGTATTGTTTTAATTAATACAGAAATCAGTAATCTTAAACAGGAAATGAAAGGCGTTCAGGCGGAAATTGCGAGCATAAATACTCGTTTTGATTCCGAAAGTAGCAGAACCGAGAAAAGTGTAGGAGAAGCAGTTGCTCCGATCATCGAGAATAAGGAGACGGAACAAATTCAATTAGTGAAAAAAAGAGGATCAACAGAAGGTAGAAACTTTAAAGGCTTTTGTGTCCGAAGTAGATACTAAAGTGAGGAAGCAGGCTAATACCTGCGAAGAGAAAAAGAGGGAAGTGGAAACGCTTGCGACAACCACTTGCCAAGTAATTACGAGAGTGTCGGAATTAGAAAAGAAACTTGACGAAAAACAGAGCTATGTGCCAATCCGTGCACATAGTTCGGAATTGTTGACGAAAGAGGAGCGGTTCGACCCCTTGAGAAAAGGCGGTATACACGCGACGGATTTCATTAAAAATTGTGACAGAGTTTTACCCTGATCATGGACTAATGAGATAAAAATTAATGCGGTTATTGACGTGTTGGCTGGTAATGCCAAGCGTTGGGGCTTAAACCTCAGCATTACGAGCCTGACTTTTGACGAGTTTAAAAATTTTTTTCTGGCTGAAGACTGGTCAGAGCAAAAACAACGAAGTGTCTGGCGCGAATTTGTCGTGTCGAGGCCTTTCGATGCGAATTCGCGTGGCTCGATGAAGGACTTTCGTGAGGGCTGGATCCGCAAGTTGGAATATTTGCGTGATCGCCGTACGGAATCCGAAATAGTCTGGGAACTCTACAAGAAGCTTCCAGATGATACAAAACGCTACGTAGAAAGCAATTACAAGACAATCAATGATTTCCTGGGAAGAGCTGAGGACGAGGACAATTGGCGCAATAATCGCGACAGTGGTAGAGGCCGTGGTAACAACAACGGGTACCACAACAACCACAACAACGATAACCATGGGAATAATGCATACCGCAACCATTGCAGCAATAACAATAATGGTTCGGACCGTAATAACAATCGGTACAATGCAAATAATAACAGGAATGACGGAAACCATTATCATACTAACGTGATACGGGCTTCACAGAATACTAATAACGCCAGAGGGTGTGATTAGCCGCCTCAGCAGCATCCGGGGAGCGGATCTGCTGGGACGACACAGGGAAACCATTAGCCGCGCCGGTGAGGGGCCGACCGAGCGTGGAGAAATTTTGGCGCCCAAATAACAGGAGAAAACCCAGGTGTCGTCGTTCATAAATTCCGTATGGAATAATCAACGGCGGGAGAGTGTGCCAGTGTTAAGAGAAAGGAGTGCGCCCACAAGTAGTAGATCAGCTGTAGAAACGGCAGTAGAATATACATTCACTGTCAGTGAGAACAATTTAAGTAGTGTTCCGGAAATCGATTATAAAGTGGCAGCTGTAACACCCACAGCGGAACTAGAGTTTGAGTTTAAGAATGATTCGCAATTGTTGAGAGAAGATCAGATGTCGGATGACACGTCCGTCATCGAGCGAGGGGATGCAGAGAGGGATGAGGTCTGGTTAAGGCAGTTCGGTCGCTTATACGACGAACTAAAAGATTATAGGAGCCTGTGTTTATAGGAGAAGTGTTTATGGGGAGCGCGAGCAGGATTTGCCGCGTCTCGTCCCGCGGGAAGATAGTGTTTGTGAAGTGATAGGAAGTTCTGGCTCTAACCGACAGACTTTACCAGAAATAGTTGATGTTAATGGGGAGCACGAGCAAGATTCGTCGTGTTTCGTCCCGCAGGAATTGGATGTTGAAGTAGTAACGGTAAGTTCTGGCCCTAACCGGCAGACCTTACCGAAAGTTATAGTGGTAGAAGTAGCCGACCCATCCGACGCAAAACTCCAGTTTAAACATTGCGAGAGTATTAAGGAGAAAGATTACGAAAATTTTAGTGATAGCCGGACACGATTGGTAGAAAAGCACGTAGATTACAGCGTGTATGACGTTAGAGCTGACGTTATACGGTCGGACGGTAGCAGTGTGGGTTGCGCAGATCCAGAGGAAGTAATTGCAGATACTACTGGGCACATTCCTCCAGGTAGATTGGCAGATGAGATCAATCTGACCAAAGAGGAATCAACGAAGGTGACAATTAGTGAATTGATAGCAAAGCAACACTCACTAGTTGACGAGTTACAGGAAAAGGTTTCGGTATTGGAGGCGAAGCTACAGACTAAGCCTCAGGACAAACGTGTTGAAATTAAAACTGTATGTGAACAGAGGCTGAAAAAGCCGCCAGATAAGCCGGATTTAGGATCAAAGCCGGATGGTTTTTTCTGGAATGACCTGGATATATAGACGAAGATTTATTGTGGGAAAATAAAGAAACAGTCGAGGACAAGTGTAGACAGATAGTAGTGTCTGTTAATATGCACGACCTACAACTAAACGTGTTGATTGACACCGGTGCAGAATTGAGTGCTGTATCTGGGAAAATATTTGAGTTACTGAAAGACAGACCTGGCATCGTAGTTATGCCAGTAACAGGAGTGAAAATTATCGGTGCTACTGGGAAGGCCAGTCAGCCGGTCACAAAAACAGATTTTTGTCAACTTCGAGATGTGTGGGACACGATTTTAAAAAGAGTTTGTCTTCGTGCCAGACTCAACTACGGAAGTAATTATCAGGCTAGATTGGCTATTAAAGTACCATGCAGTGATTAATTGCGAAAGCAAAAATTTGACATGTGCGTTACAAGATAAAACAATAGTAGTTAGTCTTGACGAGGCAGGAGACGGTGTGCATAGGCAATACCAGCCTATACACATTGTTAACTGGCCGGATGCCATTGATGTAGGCATGAATTTGAAATACTGTAACGTGAGGAATCTCGGCATTGACAATAGTGTAGAAAGTGAATTGGAAAGTATTGTAGACGGTGTGTCAAACGTAACACACGAACAAAGACGAGGCCTGTATGAAATAATAATGAGGAATAAGAGTGTATTTTCAGACAAACCGTGTATTGATGTGAAAAAAGATCGTTTGCGAGAAATAATTAAGCTAAAAGCCGATGCTCGCATACATCGTCCTGAAGCTAAAGCGCCTTTTGCTAAGTTTGCAATCGGAGACTTAGTACTTGTAAAAGCTCATGAGGAATCGAGCGAGATAGACAATGAAATCTCTAAATTTAAGTTTGTTTATAATGGACCATATAAAGTCATTGGTATACCTAACACAAATGCTTGTTCCTTAGAGGATACAAGCTCTGGAAAACTATTAGGTATACAGAACATTGTAGACTTGAAATTGTACCAAACTAGGATTGATTAATACCATAGAATGGGTAATTTGTACAGTATGTAAATATAGAGTGTAAGATTTAACGATTTGCTAGATTGCCATGCTTTTGCCTGACCAAGAGGACATTAAAGAAGTTGTAAGTAATAAGTAATTAATTTTGACTAAATGATCAAGAGTAACTGATTATTAATCAATTGAAAACTCCAAACTGCTAGTTTAAGTTCAAAATGGTTCAAATGGCTCTGAGCACTATGGGACTTAACATCTATAGTCATCAGTCCCCTAGAACTTAGAACTACTTAAACCCAACTAACCTAAGGACGTCACACAACACCCAGTCATCACGAGGCAGAGAAACGCTAGTTTAATTTTTCACCTGAGTCACAGTAGACTAAGGAATGTAAATATGATTTTGTTACTAGCTGTAAGATTTCATAAATATGTGATTTACTAGTCATTGCCGATGTACTTAGACGCTGTTTTAAGTTTCAGGCTAGTACATGCATGTGATGTGGACAGTGTTGAGTCATCCACTGTGATAGCGTTAATGGACTCCTTGAGATTACTCAGGAGTGAGTTTTTTCGAAAGAATTCAGTGAAACGGATGTTCTGGAAATGCCGTTACCCAGGCGAGTGAGATCAAGCGTGCCGCACAGGCGGGCGCAACAATAGTGGCGAAGCGGAGCCGCAGTCGGCTCTTATGCTGCTCTCGGCATTCTTTGTACTTGCAGGTACGGAAGGCGGAGTTGTTTTTCTTTCCGGATAGCTGATGTGAAAGAATTTTGCTGTCAATATTTTTTTTTTCTTTTTGATCTGCTGTCTATTATTTTCTTGTTTAGCGTTAAGTGGACTCTCGTGACGAGAATATTAACTATGAAAAGGTTACATAAAAAGGTGTATTCTATGTAATTAATTATTGATTTGCGTATTTTGATATACCTGTTATTTATGACCAAGCACTCTGGTTAATTTTGTAAATAGTATTCCATTTCTTGATACTGTTAGGAATTTTGCTGATTTAGAATAGCTGAACCATTTTCTATGTTTTCTATGAATTTTAATACGTTGCCAACCTGTTTTCTTTTGTGTAAGACGACAGACTGGAATAAGGTTAGGAGTGCCACCACTCAATTATTATGTTCTAAAAATTGGTTTATGGTTAATTAGCCGAATGCTAAATTTTCTTGATATTTTGAGCATATGCACTTCCGCTGCTTTTTTTCCTTTTTGGGACATTTTCTGAGTCTGTTTAGGTTATATGAACATCATCAGACAATGTGGGGCACATGTAATGCCGGAAATGCATATCTTCCTATTTCCATCTATTGTTCTATAAATATTTTTCCTTGTTTTGTTACCTGAAAATATGACATTTCTGTATCTTTATATATTGTAATTGTTCTACTATTTATATATATATATATATATATATATATATATATATATATATATATGTGCATTTATGTCGATATATAATTGGTTTGTTTTGCAAATATTATAAGTATTTTTACGCTGGGTCTGGCCTAGGGAAAACTATGCTATCGAATGATTACATCGATAGGTCGTGTGGAGAACCAAAGTGTTTAGGATCTTTGGTGGTGTTAACTCTGCCGTATGGAGCACGGGCAGAGGGAGTCTGGCTGGAGTAGGGCAGTGGAGCAAGTGTGTTGTGTGACGCCCCCGCGTAAGCTAACCTAACCTAACCAACTTGCTATGCTAGTTTCTGACACGGTGTCACGGACGGGAAGCATTAGCTGGTGTACATCAAGAGCCCGTTTCACCTGGTGACCGTGTCGAGAAGAAGGCGCGCCAGCATCCAGCTTCCTCAACAGTGACAGCCGTCAATGAGTGACTGTTGCCACCTCCCCGATCGACGACTTGCTCCACTGCCCTACTTCAGCCAGACTCCCTCTGCCTGTGCTCCATACGGCAGAGTTAACACCACCAAAGATCCTAAACACTTTGGTTCTCCACACGACCAACAAGGAAGACTAAAAGCATGTGAAGTTTTAGAATGGTATGGCAGACCTCAGCTTTTCAAACTGTTGCATCACGAAAATACAGCAACTTAGCATGAACCTTTGTTGCTCATTGTCCCAATTGCATTACCAAGCAGGGTCCCTTCCTTTTCTGGAATGAACCCAAGTGTCACTGAAATTCATACGCCAGCATAAAAGTAATATAATTCCATTTCACTGCTTTAATTTCAAAGTTCAGTTAAAGTGTTCATAGCTGACTACAATATTTAGATTACACAAGCAGAAATTAAGAGTGCAAGTTTTGTTACCATATTTTAGCTTAGCTGTGACTGCAGCTCAGCTTGGTACGTACCAAATTTTACTATTGTTAATTGTTCAGAATCGTTTAATTCAAGTTCAAAGTTAAATCTCTTATTTCTAAATTTCGTAGATTCAAGTAGCTTTTGAAATGATTGTTGAGGTAGCCCAAGACTAACCTTATTTTATTAAATTTCGTAGTGCTTCAGAAACAAAGTTCACTATTAATTTCAGTCACTAAATTAACTTTCAATTGTCCGGTTTTATTAATTCTTTTGCTAAATTAATTCAGAGTGTAGCGAAATTTATTACTTCTGACAAGCATTCAGTTTTCACACAATACATGTCAACCTTCAGTTGCCATGCTTTTAGTGCTAATTATATGTGCATTAAACTTTCATTTTCAGGTATTATAGTAGTTGTCCATAGGATTGGCGACCATAATTTTCCCCAAGTCTCAAATATCTAATTAACGCCAATTAATTGTTAACGTAACTACCACACATTTACTTTCTTTATTGATTTGACCCTTTTCTCAAAATTAATTTCCACCAATTTCATTTGCATTTTTCCTTTTCTTTAGATGTAACCCTTTCCTCCGTCTGTACCAACAAAGTAACTTCAGTGACGATTGCTTTTCCCAAATTTCCATTAGATACACGCAGTTTAATTTTTCACTGTCATTAAGGTCGATAAGTGAGGGGGAGGTTACAAACTCAATACAAATTCAACTCATTCTCAACTAGCTGCTGCACTCTATTGATAGGTGATAGTACTGTCCTTTAACTAACACTGATCTTCGCTTTAGGTATGCCTTGGTGTGATGTAAATTTGATATCAGTGTATACAATCATCTTCCCTATAAACAGAAAGCGGTCTGATGTCCAGGTTATCATTGTCTTTTTAGGTGATTTTTCACACAAATAGTAAGTGTTCCATATCATGAATAAGACTGTTATGTTTCCAATGAGTATCTAAATGCTGGAATTGAGGAATCTGAGGACTGAGTGAATTGTGAGACATGTTCATAGCCAACTGGCAGGATAGTGCTATTAGTAAGCTTACATGCTGCCACAGTATTTCTAAATGCAATTTGACAAATGCCTGTATGATACCTTCAACTGAAGCAGTACCGTTAGTACACTCGAATTAAACCATTTGCAGGTCAGTGGTGTTAGGTGTCACTAGATCAATTGACATGATACTCTGTGGCAGAAAGTGAATTTTTTATTTTAATACTCATGAAATGTGGCCTTTGGATATGAGAATAAATCCATTAATGTTTTATTTTAATGTGTTACAGTTCCCATTTCCAGTCTATACCCTTCCATGAGTGTGTGACTGTATTAAGCCTGAATGTGATGGGGTATAGAAAGGTGAGGGACCAGCCAAAGATAGTGGACTTTGTCAAAGTATTCTTTAACCTATGGGAAAGCTAATCACATTGCCTGTAGGTTACGGAAAATATCGACAGAGTCGAGAGTAGAGGATGCCGGTTGGCTGCAGCGTATAGGAGAAGTTCTCCTCTGGGCCATTCAAACAAGGAAACACTGTCTCCGGAAGTCTGCCATGCTTGGGCATTGGTAGACAAGCTACCCTGAGGTGCAGACTCTATTGTGGAGCTCTTGCTGGTATGGTGAATAACAGGTATAAAAATAAGTTACATCGTTGTGGATGACGTTCACAGTGTATTGCTTATAATCAATGTAGTCAGGGTAGTGTTAGAAGACACTTTGATTATCATAATTTTGGTGGAACAAAGTAAGTGGTAAATCGAGTCATGATCATTGAGTATGAGTGGTGACCATCTGCTCTGCACTCTGTTTGGTGTATAATTGTGGGTAAAATTTGTTCAATTGAGAGAACATGTCGACCTGTTGCATAATTACCAAAGGTTTGTGGGATGAAGTCGAATTTCATACAAGTTTCTTTGTGACAGGGTAATGAGCACACATTCATGTAAAATCTGTGAGTGCAGATTAACAACTGGAAATTCAATGTTTTGTAGATGGTTAATAATCTTAAGTATTTGCCAAAGAAAGTAGAAATCTTGCCAGAGTATTTTCATTTAGTTATTACATCAGTTTTGAACAGGTTCTTTGTGGCTTGTACTGGAGCTAGAGTGCTCACCACATGGGCGCGTAGAATTTGTTCAAAGTCCATGTAAGGTATCAGAGTGTGCTACAGCCTTGATTTTTAGTAAAAGTGATTCTCTGGAATTTGATATCCTTCTTGTGACGATTTTCGTTCGATTTTAACTTATTTCTTTGTAATTCAGGTCTGCCCAAGCATCTAGCAATATCTCACATGGTACCTAAATTGAGAATGGTTCAGTTGTTGTTTAGAGTCTTGCAATATAATATAATGATTTTGATGCCACTCAGTTACGTCTTACATAATAATTTGGTAATTTTGGTGCTTAGTTGTCTTTGTGAATGCTAATGGATCCCATGTGTTTCTGCCATCGTGTGCTCGCTATTCCCTTTCTGTCTCACCGGCTGCTTCAGTCCCTTGGTCTGGAATAATAGCCCAGCCGAACTACATTCATTAATTTATATCAAATTTTCAGCTTCGTCATGGATTTCGTTTGTTGAGCCAGTCCACCACTTCCTGTTTTGCTAAAACGATATAAGATATGGTGTGTATCCTGATACTGTGTAACAAATTTGTGTATTTGTAAATATGTAGTTTTATGAAGCACTACAGATATCTTTATTTCCTTGCACTTTCCGACAGTACAAGTGGGCATAATTAATCAGTATACCAGGCATATGCACCCTCCCCCCTTTTCTGTAGTTTTTATGTGTACATGTTTGAGTGTTCTGTTGCATGCTGCTACTACGAATAACACAGAATTTAACCCATGTCGCTAGGCTAGAGCATGACCGAAATCCTTTTTGTATGTAGTAGACCAGATAAGGTAAAATTTTTAACTTCTGTCATTAAATAAAACTTTGAATATGTTACAATAATCATTGTTAAATATAACCTAATACTGAAAACAATGTTTTAGAGCAATAAATGTAGATAATTGTAAAGAACCACATTTTGAGTTCGTTATAAGCAGATCACCACTTCCTTTCCTTAGTTAATGCAGATTGTGTTACACCCCACTGCAAGGAACGATTTGAAAAATGAAGTAAAAGATAGTAGGAAAAATGATGAAAGCCTGAATGGAAGAGAAGTCAGTAATAGTTAAACTATGGTCATGATAAAACAAATGGTTACCATCCTCTGTACTGTATGCATAGGTTCGAGGTACAGTTAGCATTATCCTTTGTGTTGTTAAATTGATTAGATTTCAGGTTCCTTGTAGAACCAGTAAATGTATAATTAAAATAAGGCCATTGTTGTTAAGTAAAATCACTGTACAAAGAACACCAGCATACAGTAAGAGGTTGAGATGTGCGCAGGAATTATCAGAGAATAGATAAAAGTGAACTGTGAATTTGAAAAATTACTTAAGTCCACATATCCATGGTTTTGAGTTATGGTCACAGCAATGTTCCAACACCCAACTCATATCGCTTAAATCCAAAATGTCTTTAGCCTGTAAATTCTGTACATTACTTCCAGTAACAGAAGATTTGTTTTTAACAGCAAAACAGCCTTAGTCCAGGACTTAAGTTGGTTTGCTTGTCAAGTAACGAAAATTATTAACAGATTCAAGTATAGCTTTAAGTTGGTAAAATGACTATATTACTTTTGTTTGTGTGCTAGACCTGCAACACATAATTTGGAAACAAAAATGGAGTATAGCAGCAGTGCTTTATTTTTGTTATTGTTGAAAATGAAGAAAATAATGACCAAACAACGATGAAAGGAATTAAAAGGGGTGCAGAATACAAAAGAGCTACAATAAAATGTGCTAAGGTTAAAAGTTTGGAGCATGTAAATCATGTGGAGAAGTTAGTTTCACCTATGCAAACAGGACCTGCTTGCACGTAAGAAATTTGGATTTAATTTCGTTTCACAATATTGTCATACACAATGTTCTTGTACACATCACTGTAGCTATCTGAGACTGATAATGACATAGGAAACAACGTTTCCACTTGATTTCCGAAAATTCATCATTAGAAGCAGTTAATTATATGACAGATTTTGAAACTAAGAACGAACAAGATGTGTTCTCAGATGGACAAATTGAAAGTACTGCCATAAAAATATGTAGAAGAAGAAAAGGCGAGACTGGTAGTGGAGCAGCTATGTTCAAATATTTTTTAAAGATTCAGACAAGCGGACAAACGTATGTAAGAAAGCCTTCCTCAGTGTTTATTGTGTTACCGAATCCAGGATGAAGAGACTGTGTAACTTGCTGCTTAGTGGAAGTCTGCTGAAGACCACTGTGGAAAACACAAACCAGGGAACGCAAAAGAGGCTTCTATTGCATCATTTCCAACTAAACACACTCACTATGAAAACATGATGTTTTCTAATTGTACATTGAACTCTAAAAACAATGCATGAAATGTTCCTTGTCAAATATCCTGACAGTAATGTGTCTTACCACTATTATGACAGATATTCCAATAACCATTTCCATTTGAGACTTGGTAGGCCCAGTGTAGTTACATGCATTATGTATGAAGAACTGAGTGTAAAGTGAAAAGCAGTACACTTAATGATTGTTCTTAACTTGTAGCTGCGGCAGACCTCCTAGTTCACAAATGTCACAGCAAAAAGTTCTACAAAACACTGGAAGATGCAACCAAGTTACACATTGAGAGAGATGATTTTCTTGCTGACTACATGCAAAATGTATGCTTGCCTAAGATACCAGTTCAGGCCTTATATTATTATCATCAACTGACAGTTCCCAGTTTTCTCTGTGCAAAACATGAAAACTAACTAAGTATCCTTCTATATCTAGGATGAGGGGTAAGTTAAGATAACTCCAAATAAAGTATGCAGTTTTCTCCTCCATTATTTCAATGCCTGTGTCTCATCAAGTATTAAACAACTCAGGTTGTTTTGTGAGACCTGTCCAGGCAGAATAAGAACAACACATTCACATCAGGATTTTAATGGCTATAAGTGCTCAGAGGCGTGTTTTGAACATCAGACGTGTTTTCCCCATCAGAGGACACTCCTTTCTGCCAAATGATAGGGACTCTGCAGTAGTGAAAAGACGACTGTGATCTGTGGACGGACTACACACAATGAAAGACGTGTGTGAACCCATAACCTACTCTAGTGCTAAAAGCAATTTTACAGTTACTATCGTTGAAAGTGAGTATGTTTATGATTACATAAACTTATGGCCATATCATCACAAAAGAAATGCCAGTTCCATAGAGACATCTGTTAAGGATGTTACTAGAGATACATAAGTACCTTTCACTGTTTCAATTTTTATGGAGTTCTGCTTTTCTGCAGAACAGGTCGTAATTGTTGTGGAAAACCATTCATAGGAGGAATAATCCAACATTCTTTCATCCTTGGGCCAACATATCCACATATCCCAGAACTAACACACAGACATACTTATCCAAACGGTGTGTGCCCAATCAGTGAAAATAAAATTAAACATATATGCAAAATGCTCAAGTACATTCCCAACTATAATGAATCCAAATCATTTTATGAGAAAACTGCAGATTGGGAAACAAAGACAAATGAGCCAAATCGCTCAAATTGGGAAGTTTATTCTGTATATTTGTTTCCATGGATGATTTACTGTTCTATGTATTGTGAAAGTGTTTTTCAATAAAGAAAATATATTTTTCTGTGTTCATATTTCAGAATTTTATTACGTAAGAAGCACAATTGGAGTAATTTGAAAAACGACTTAGGTCCTTCGTTTTTAAAACAAAATTTGAACATGAAGGGAGTACAAGACCTCGCTTTTATGATGATATTTTATGTAATTCGATGTATGTAACATAATGCACAATAATTTAGTGCAATATTTGCTTCATTAAAGTAATAGTTTTTTATTGTTTTTGAAAATATACCCCTGGATACTTAAGTCGTTTGGAAGATTGACAGTTCAAGTATTGTCCCACGTTACATAGGCTTGAATACAGAGCATAATGTCACAGAATAGGAGAGTATTAGCAATACATGCATTATAGTAACATTCTATCCCAATAACAGTAACCTTGCATAACATGGGCACCTGTAAGGAGGTCTTTCTTCTAATCACTCTAGCAAGTGGCAGGAGGGAGATGTGATGTGATATGACCATGCATACGGTTAGGAAGGGCTGAGGGAAGAGTTCTACAAACATGCAAGTTTGTAAGACATTGAATTATGTGTGACTGTAACGAAATTCTTCTGCCAATAATCGAAATTTATAATTTTCTAGGTCACCAGGAGTCCTATTTTATGGAGGTTACTCTGAACAACGTAGGATAAAACAGTCTGTATGGTGAGCAATACAAGATAGTGATCCTGAGGCTACTGGCACAGTCTGTGTGCTTCTAAGTTTAGAATTCAAGATTTGGATCCAAGGTTGTGATCCATGACTTCATCAATGATTTTAGAATTCAGATTGGCGATCCAAGAAAGATGGATCTGGGGATTCAGGTGCTGCCTGCCATGTCAGCAGTACAAAATAATTGTTCCATTTTCCATGGCACTGTAGTTGTCTACCTACACCATTCAACTTCAACATCCAGTCTCGCTAGCCATCAAGTGGACACAGCACTTTTGCTCCATACTCCATTCAGCATTATGAAGAGTCATCAGAGTGTGGCACTTCCATAGAGAAAAAATGACTCATATAGTTGACAGCAAGTATTAACCTATTACTTTCTTTAATTGTTTTTCATTCATTATACGTGTATGTGTTTGTATGTGTTTTTTGTGGTTTTACTTTGTTTCCCCATTACCACAACAGCTGTCTGACATATCTGATGTAGTGCTTGGTGAATCTGATTAGCAGCAGAAATCATGTTAGCACACAGACTGACTCTATGATGCAATACACAATATATCAGAACAGGACACAGAACAGGTTCTAGCCTTCGTGTTTCCAATACATCCAACATACATACCGGTCATCAAATCACCAGCATTCCATACTGTAGCTGATACATCTGACCAGAAATCAATTCAGCATGTAGAATTGTTTCAAGACTTCAAATTTTCTTTATCACCAATGTCTGCACCACTTGTTGAGCTTTTACCACGGTTTAATTCAACTATAAAAGCGCTGTTATTTGCTATATAATTTGAATGCAAATGACAGTAAACGCGTAGTTATAAGCATCTCTACAGATCATGAGTTGAACGTAATGGTAATTTTTGAATATCCACGATTTAGTACCAAGAGAGTAGCTGTTTCAGACTACGAATGGTATCAATTATTTCAGAATTTCACACGTATAACTGCAGAGATCAATACTCAAATGTCTTTATTGTTAATAGATTGTCATACAGTAAGTTCTGGGGAATATTCAAGAACAATGAAAATATGCAACAACAAGAATAACACACAATGTATTCACTTTCAGGAATCTACGTTCAGAAACATTTCAGCCATCCAGAGTGCAGTACATGGGCATGCTGTATGGTGCTCATTTGTATATGGATTTTTTTGGTGACATCTGGCATGCAGTTGCAAAGCTTACACGTCAGAGTACTTCAGAGGAAGTCTTGGCTACGAATTTCCAAGTGTGTTGTGCTTCAGCATGCAGCATATAGAATGCATCAACATCATCACTACCTGATGTTGTTCAGAATTATGTATGTATCTATATTCTTTGTTTATTCCACTGTGCTATACCAAGTAACAAAAAATGAAGACAAGTGAGTATTTATCTCTATAAACTGTCTTTCATTTCACCAAAAACCTCAAATATGTTGAATAAAATATACAGTTAAGATTACCGAAGTACAAATGACAACTAAAATTCTTTAACATTCATTAATCTAGATAAAGAGACAGTCGAGACATGTCCTGCAAGCAGCCAGAAAGATTTTGGTATGGGCAGGAGCATGTAGAAGAGGTGGAGCTCATGATTAAGCGACTATTTGTCCATGCGCAGGATACACATACATCCAGAAGAAAACTTCTTAATATAATAGCCACAAATTTACAGTCCAGTTATTGCTACAGCAAAGAGACTTACGAGGAGAGGTCCCCAGTCACAAGATCAACTTTTTGAAACCTCCCCATGAACCATGGACCTTGCCGTTGATGGGGAGGCTTGCGTGCCTCAGCGATACAGATAGCCGTACCGTAGGTGCAACCACAACGGAGGGGTATCTGTTGAGAGGCCAGACAAACGTGTGGTTCCTGAAGAGGGGCAGCAGCCTTTTCAGTAGTTGCAAGGGCAACAGTCTAGATGATTGACTGATCTGGCCTTGTAACAATAACCAAAACGGCCTTGCTGTGCTGGTGCTGCGAACGGCTGAAAGCAAGGGGAAACTACAGCCGTAATTTTTCCCGAGGGCATGCAGCTTTACTGTATGATTAAATGATGATGGCGCCCTCTTGGGTAAAATATTCCGGAGGTAAAATAGTCCCCCATTCGTATCTCCGGGCGGGGACTACTCAAGAGGATGTTATCAGGAGAAAGAAAACTGGCGTTCTACAAATCGGAGCGTGGAATGTCAGATCCCTTAATCAGGCAGGTAGGTTAGAAAATTTAAAAAGGGAAATGGATAGGTTAAAGTTAGATATAGTGGGAATCAGTGAAGTTCGGTGGCTGGAGGAACAAGACTTCTGGTCAGGTGACTACAGGGTTATAAACACAAAATCAAATAGGGGTAATGCAGGAGTAGGTTTAATAATGAATAGGAAAATAGGAATGCGGGTAAGCTACTACAAACAGCATAGTGAACGCATTATTGTGGCCAAGATAGATACAAAGCCCACACCTACTACAGTAGTACAAGTTTATATGCCAACTAGCTCTGGAGATGACGAAGAAATTGAAGAAATGTATGATGAAATAAAAGAAATTATTCAGATAGTGAAGGGTGACGAAAATTTAATAGTCATGGGTGACTGGAATTTGAGAGTAGGAAAAGGGAGTGAAGGAAACGTAGTGGGTGAATATGGATTGGGGGAGATAAATGAAAGAGGAAGCCGTCTGGTAGAATTTTGCACAGAGCACAACATAATCATAGCTAACACTTGGTTTAAGAACCATGATAGAAGGCTGTATACATAGAAGAACCCTGGAGATACTAAAAGGTATCAGATAGATTATATAATGGTAAGACAGAGATTTAGGAACCAGGTTTTAAATTGTAAGACATTTCCAGGAGCAGATGTGGACTCTGACCACAATCTATTGGTTATGAACTGTAGATTAAAACTGAAGAAACTGCAAAAAGGTGGGAATTTAAGGAGATGGGACCTGGATAAACTGAAAGAACCAGAGGTTGTACAGAGTTTCAGGGAGAGCATAAGGGAACAATCGACAGGAATGGGGGAAAGAAATACAGTACAAGAGGAATTGGTAGCTTTGAGGGATGAAGTAGTGAAGGCAGCAGAGGATCAAGTAGGTAAAAACACGAGGGCTAGTAGAAATCCTTGGGTAACAGAAGAAATATTGTATTTAATTGATGAAAGGAGAAAATATAAAAATGCAGTAAATGAAGCAGGCAAAAAGGAATACAAACGTCTCAAAAATGAGATCGTCAGGAAGTGCAAAATGGCTAAGCAGGGATGGCTAGAGGACAAATGTAAGGATGTAGAGACTTATCTCACTAGGGGTAAGATAGATACTGCCTACAGGAAAATTAAAGAGACCTTTGGAGATAAGAGAACGACTTGTATGAATGTCAAGAGCTCAGATGGAAACCCAGTTCTAAGCAAAGAAGGGAAAGCAGAAAGGTGGAAGGAGTATATAGAGGGTCTATACAAGGGCGATGCACTTGAGAACAATATTATTGAAATGGAACAGGACGTAGATGAAGATGAAATGGGAGATACGATACTGCGTGAAGAGTTTGACAGAGCTCTGAAAGACATGAGTCGAAACAAGGCCCCGGGAGTAGACAACTTTCCTTTGGAACTACTGACGGCCTTGGGAGAGCCACTCCTGACAAAACTCTACCATCTGGTGAGCAAGATATATGAAACAGGCGAAATACCCTCAGACTTCAAGAAGAATATAATAATTCCAATCCCAAAGAAAGCAGGTGTTGACAGATGTGAAAATTACCGAACAATCAGTTTAATAAGCCACAGCTGCAAAATACTAACACGAATTCTTTACAGACGAATGAAAAAACTAGTAGAAGCCGACCTTGGGGAAGATCAGTTTGGATTCCGTAGAAATACTGGAACACGTGAGGCAATACTGACCTTACGACTTATCTTAGAAGAAAGATTAAGGAAAGGCAAACCTACATTTCTAGCATTTGTAGACTTAGAGAAAGCTTTTGACAATGTTGACTGGAATACTCTCTTTCAAACTCTAAAGGTGGCAGGGGTAAAATACAGGGAGCGAAAGGCTATTTACAATTTGTACAGAAACCAGATGGCAGTTATAAGAGTCGAGGGACATGAAAGGGAAGCTGTGGTTGGGAAGGGAGTAAGACAGGGTTGTAGTCTCCCCCCGATGTTATTCAATCTGTATATTGAGCAAGCAGTAAAGGAAACAAAAGAAAAATTCGGAGTAGGTATTAAAATCCATGGAGAAGAAATAAAAACTTTGAGGTTCGCCGATGACATTGTAATTCTGTCAGAGACAGCAAAGGACTTGGAAGAGCAGTTGAATGGAATTGACAGTGTCTTGAAAGGAGGATATAAGATGAACATCAACAAAAGCAAAACGAGGATAATGGAATGTAGTCGAATTAAGTCGGGTGATGCTGAGGGAATTAGATTAGGAAATGAGACACTTAAAGTAGTAAAGGAGTTTTGCTATTTGGGGAGCAAAATAACTGATGATGGTCGAAGTAGAGAGGATATAAAATGTAGACTGGCAATGGCAAGGAAAGCGTTTCTGAAGAAGAGAAATTTGTTAACATCAAGTATAGATTTAAGTGTCAGGAAGTCATTTCTGAAAGTATTTGTATGGAGTGTAGCCATGTATGGAAGTGAAACATGGACGATAAATAGTTTGGACAAGAAGAGAATAGAAGCTTTCGAAATGTGGTGCTACAGAAGAATGCTGAAGATTAGATGGGTAGACCACATAACTAATGAGGAAGTATTGAATAGGATTGGGGAGAAGAGAAGTTTGTGGCACAGCTTGACCAGAAGAAGGGATCGGTTGGTAGGACATGTTCTGAGGCATCAAGGGATCACCAATTTAGTATTGGAGGGCAGCGTGGAGGGTAAAAATCGTAGAGGGAGACCAAGAGATGAATACACTAAGCAGATTCAGAAGGATGTAGGTTGCAGTAGGTACTGGGAGATGAAGAGGCTTGCACAGGATAGAGTAGCATGGAGAGCTGCATCAAACCAGTCTCAGGACTGGAGGCCACAACAACAACAACAACTATACAATTATGTATGCTAAGATCCCACGTATCACATACTGCAGCCTCTCACCCTGGTGGGCCCTCATTTCTGAGTAACTGACAAAAAAAGTTTGGAATTTTGTGTGATGCTCAATAATGTTAGGAAAGGTGGGTGGCATGGCTGGTTGTGTGATGAAATGGATAGGATGATAGCTACCCCTGCAAAGAGATCTGGGTTCAGAACTTGCCAGATCCAGTAGTTCCTTTTTATTTTTAAATGTTTATCAAAATGAATTTGATCATCACTTTTATTCAATCAACTGATTTAAATGTAATTTTTTATTTGTATTTCTTTGTCACAATTTTAATCATAATATCGATTTCTTCATTTGCTCTCAATTTTCTACCTATCATTTTTTTTCCTATTGAAATCTTTGTTCATTTCCTTTTAATTAATTTTATTTGTTAATTTTCATTTAATTTATTTTGTTTTACCACCCTGTTTTTTCGTCCATATTATTGTATTCATTATATCTATTTCTCATTTTGCTTGAATTTCGTTTTACTTGTAAACCCTTTTTTCATTTAAATCTTCATCTCTGTTATTTTGCCCATAGTGTAATAGGTATTTATGTTATGTTTTAAATGTCTGTATGATGATTACCATGCAAAAGCATTGCACATCTGGTAACGAATACGTCATTTTCACACCATTGCACAGTCATTATAAATAGATTATTTTGTCTTTTATTTTCTAACTGACACATTGCAATTTTCAAATAACTGAATACTGCAGTAGACAAGTATAATTAAATTCATATTCAAAAAAATTCTGTTGGAAAAAGAATGATACAAAGAAAAAATTAAACAAATGAAAAAGTTCATGTGATGATAAAAATGATGTGACAAAGGGATAGAAATATAAAATTACAGTTACACAAATTAACTGTATAAAATAATGATGAAAGTTGTTTTGATAAAGATTTAAAAGTAAAGAAAACTTATTACTTTTGATGAGATTCATATCCATAACCTCCTGCATGCAAATCTACTAACCTATCCACTACATCTAGCAACATGTCTATGTAATAGGACTTTTTGAACATTAGTGAGTATCACGCAATATTCCGAAATTGTTTTTCGTGAATTACTTGCAAATGGAGCGGTTCTAGGCGCTACAGGCTGGAACTGCACGACCGCTATGGTCGCAGGTTCGAATCCTGCCTTGGGCATGCATGTGTGTGATGTCCTTAGGTTAGTTAGGTTTAAGTAGTTCTAGGTACTAGGGGACTGATGACCTCAGAAGTTAAGTCTCATAGTGCTCAGAGCCATTTGAACCATTTGAACTCGCAAGTGATGGCTCACCGGGTTGAATTAACCTGCACTACCATACATTTGGTTTCAAAACTGTAATACCATCGCTGGGGGCCTCTCGTTATTAGCACATTTTCACTTGATATAAAAGTTAATGGCTGAGCTATTACAGTGTCAGAGTGGAAAGAAGAGAGAGACTCAACAGCTGTGACAAAAAAATGCCCAATCTCACAATAAAGTTACAACAAAATACTCCATGTCAAATCACAAACTGTAGTGAACCACCAATCAAAATACAATAATGTTTTATAGCTTTACATAGAGAACTCCCAAAACTTTGAACCTCAGACAACCCATGCAGAATATGTGTAAAGACATAAGGCTATAACCAGAGAGGGACTTTACAGTCCAAATTGTTCATATATCAAAGAGACTTAGCACATTTCACACAAGATCAGACTTCACAGAGAGAGATTTAACAGTTATATACATTTTCAGTTGTTGCTGCTGTATCAGAGAGAAACTCAGCAGTTCATGCATTTTAGTCTGTCTCTCTCACTCTCTGAGACTGTGACAGCTTAACTATTAAGTTTCCTTCACTATAGATATAAACAGACTATAAAGTTTTGGCATTTCATCTCAGGAACAGTCCGCCCCGGTAGCTGAGTGGTCAGCGTGACAGACTGTTAATCCTAAGGGCCCGGGTTCGATTCCCGGCTGGGTCGGAGATTTTTATCCGCTCAGGGACTGGTTGTTGTGTTGTCCTAATCATCATCATTTCATCCCCATCGACGCGCAGGTCGCCGAAGTGGCATCAACTTGAAAGACCTGCAGCAGGTGAACGGTCTGCCCGACGGGAGGCCCTAGCCACACGACATTTCCATTTATTTATCTCAGGAACTATTCTACTAGGTAGGTATAAATCCTGTGCATGGACAACTATTTGTTTGAACTTGAGCTACAGTTCTACACAGTTCTGACCATAGGTAAATGTTTCCAGCTACCCTTTGAGAGGTATGTCTCAATGGCCTCATTATCTATGTTACTGAACATGTAAGGAATTTTAGTTGGTATTTGTACTTTAGTAATCTTAACTGTATATTTAATTCAATGGGTTTGAAATTTTTGAAGAAATGAACACAGTTTAGAGAAATAAATACTCAGTTACTTATATTTCTTGTAACTTGGTATAACATATAAGGATACGCAAAACAAGATAAATATGCATGTAATTCTCTAGCAGTTTCAGCTAGAGATGATGCTCAAGCACAACACACACCGAAATTCATAACAAAAACTTCCTCTGAAGAGTTCTGATGTGTACGCCAGACATTTCCAAAAAATCTATGTACATATGGTTACTATTCGACACACTCATACACCTTTCTCTGGATGGCCTAAATAGCACACTTCGAATTTCTGAACGTAGATTCCTGGAAGTGAATGTGCTGTGTTGTATTGTCGTTGTTGAATACGTTCACTGTGCCTTCAGTAGCAAAATGTTGGGGGACAATGCGACTGAAGCTGTCAGACTCACAAGAAGGTCGGTGTCCTCCCCAGTGACAATGCAGAGTGTCGAGCAACATACAGCAGTAGCTACATTTACAGTATTGGCGCCCTTAGCAGATTAGCGCTCTCCCTCAAGTTATGCAGTCAGTAAAGAAGTGGGGCGCTATTTATTTTGTTCGTTCAACGGAAACAAATCTTTTATCCTGTTTACTGACATTGCTTCATCAAACGTGACAGTTGGTGCAATTTTTTTGATGGCTCCACCCAGCCGCTCAGCTGATTTCGTGCTCCTTTCGTTTGTCATACCATGGTATCGATAACATGGTTGTGACCTTTCTGCCATAACAACGCTTGATGTAATCTACATATTTTGTAATTACAGAAAAAAATACTTCTTTTTGCACCAGAAATCCTCCACCTACAGTGAACTCTGCCTTGTCGAAGTCCATTGGGTCAGGCATCAAACAGCTTGTGAAACACAGCTCGTTTGTGTTTCCCACGTACCTACATAGGTAGAAAATAAATGTACTGAAAAGTAAACGAACAAGAATGAACATAGGAAGAAACGATTCGACTGAAAGTGGAAAGTTAATGCTGGCCATTAATCATATGGTTCAGATATACAGTAATTAAATAATACCGATATTTACTTACCAGCTTTCTTTTACTTTTTGAAAGACAATTTGATGCTCTACAGCTTTTCTCCTATAAAATTTTGCGTCCAATTGTCTAATTATGACATACTGTACATTTTTAGCGACGAAGTGAGTTCTTTCTAAAGCTGTGAAAAATTACTGTTTCTTACGTAGTTTATTTATAGGAAAATTTAATAAAAGAGCAAAATTTTGATACTCTGTCGATGCAGAATTTAATGCACAACATTATTGGTAACCTTGACGTTTTCGATTAAACGCTTCATTTCGAAGAAATTTCGAAGAAAAAACAGAACAAGTCCGAAATTTTGGTGATTTTCTTTTCATCATGGCTGGAGCTCCATTCAGAAATCGAAGCAATCTCAGATTATTCATACCATAGCCCTACTTGAGTGATTAAAACAGTTTCCAGAATTCCACTAAATAATGTGGTTTTAAGCTGTGGTTTATAACGATGAAATGGATTGTTTGAGTTTGGCTGTGTGGAGGCTGGTCTGAATGTATTGTTGACACGCATCACATTTCTGAAAGTGGCTGTATTTTGTGTATTCTCGTTGTTGATATTCACTGCTCTTAGGCGGTCCTCACACATATTGCATGTAATCCAGTAACAGTGTTAGAGTGAGTTGAACATTGCATTTATTTGCGCTGAATTCTGACATTATTGATATCACCCATAATTTCACATCATCACTTTCATGTCTACAAATCGTTGATTTTCAAATTTTTACATGGACATTGAATTCTCGATCTAAAGACAATCCTACAGTTACAGATTTAGAGTTGCAGAGTAACACCACATATACTGATGCACTGTGCAATGTTAAATCATACAGATATTGTGAATAGTGGAAACTAAAATGTATCATGGAGCTTGTTTGGATGCATTTCTGTGTGCCGCTCCAATTTATTTTTGATGGTTAGTAAGAATGGACGCTGAGGATAAATGGTGGTCAGAAATTTGCTGAGAATGTTGGATGCCTTATGTAATGTAACCATAATTTATGTAAGGAATGGTATAAAATCACTTAAAGATGCAGTGCTACCCTGTTCATTAGATTGCATTCTGTTTGTAAAAGGTATGGATGTAGTTTAAGGATTCGTTTGCATCAATATCAAATTTCCATCACACCAAGGCAGACATACAGTGAAAATTAGTGTTAGTTAACGAATAATACTGTCACCCATCAAAAGAGTGTCTAGGTGCTGTGGTACAAATGGTTGAGAACCTATGATTATGAATCTACTATTACTATGATATTACTACAGCTATTTGGGAACATATTGAACTCTACAGCGTGGATCTGCCGCTACTACCTGACTAAATTCGCCATTGGACCTACTGTTTGAATCTATGACACGAATGTAAAACAAGTGCTCTACCAACTGAAGCACAGTGACCACACACTAAGAACTACAATAGCGCGTTTTGCTCTAAAAGCGACACCACAGTTGACAGTGATTAGAGGAGCATGCCTTAGCCATCAAATTCATCTGAGCTGAGTGTTTCTGGAACACTGTTGGATGTCAGGTCTATATCTGTAATTTACAGGAGTTGTACATAAACATGCAATGTCAAGTACTTCAGGATGAAACCGTTAAAGAACTAATTCGTCTATACTTGAAATTTGTCAACAGTCGTAAGCTTTCCTACGTGAATGTAACGTCAGTGTTAACAACAGACTTCTCTGTCATGACCATCCACAACTTTGACTGGCAAAAATCTTCCAGGGCAAGTTTGTTGTTGAAAGAGTCAGACCCACATTCTTCAGAAATAATTCAGAAATTCTGTGGAAATGTTTGATGTTTGTGTCTGTTGTTTATGCATATAGAGATATGGGACATTCGTAGCCCAGTGTAAAGAACTGTGTTCTGTCTTCCAGCAGGACGTATGTTGTGGTACTAGGGCTAACCGTGTTATGTTGTTTTGACGGAATAATACAAACAGTTCTCTAGCTATGTTCTTGGCATTTATTTTGAGAGATAGAGAGAGATCACCGTGCTCTAATGTTCTGTTCTGTTAGTGATGTTACTACAATATCAGAAGCATACTGTTAAGTTCAAACATCAGACACTACCAGTGTTGATGTCTTAGCCATCAAATTCGTCTCACCCGAATCCAAGTGGAGGTGTTATTGGGTGTCTACTTTGCAGCCTCAATTTACGAGAGATATGTAAACTTGTAATGTCAGATACCGCTACAAATCTGGAAGAACTGCTGTAGAATGTTTGCTCCATCAACAACCCTAAACGTTCTAGGGACTGATGACCTCCGCAGTTTAGTCCCGTCAGACCTTACGACAAATTTCCAATTTTCCTAAACTTTCAGGTTGAGAGTAGTGTAAGTTGTAACAGTAGCAGTTTAAGACCCTAAGCTGGGCTTTATCCGATATGAAAGGATATATTTCTTGGCAGTGAATGTAGTTCCATCAGGTAATCTCCCTTACAAAGACACTGCACAATGTTATGTAGAGAGAACATGGAGCAAACTTGGGATTGTTGTTTATTCGGTTCTTTGACACATTCCCATATACCGAAGACACCTAGAAATTAATATAAATGAACGTCAAAGCATTTTCCATGTTCCAAGGCAAGAATATTTGCATACA
Organism: Schistocerca americana; assembly: GCF_021461395.2. Classification (NCBI taxonomy): domain Eukaryota; kingdom Metazoa; phylum Arthropoda; class Insecta; order Orthoptera; family Acrididae; genus Schistocerca; species Schistocerca americana. The sequence continues at coordinate 651,112,932 of NC_060122.1, forward strand.
AAATTATCTGTACATTATTTCCCTACTTACAGATGCCGCGGCCAGGGCGTGTGTGATGGGACATGCTGGCTGAACGAGGCTTTTTTTCCTAGTAAGGTCGACTTAAAAATGTTTAATGCACAGGAGACTGCTAGCACGCAGATTGTTAATAACACGTCACTACTGTAAAAAATCTCGGTATTTAGAGAGAGAGAGAGAGAGAGAGAGAGAGAGAGAGAGAGATGTAATAAATGTTTTTAGATCGGTAGCATACTTTGTGTTTTCTGCTGGCCGCTAGTGTTCTCTCAGCTGCTTTTGTGCCAGGCAGTGCAGTGACAACGCATAACTGGTATGTATTTGTTGCAGTGTGTTATTTGTTGATGCCCAACGCTTTAAACCTGATGGAAGTGTCTAAGGCATCTTAATAGTGATGTTACATCTTAGAATGGAAACAGATGACAAAGACATTAATCGGAAGAAAACCCTTGCCAAGTTAAAAGCAAATACTTATGTGGGAAGTCTTGATCAGGCACATAAGCGCCCAATGGCGTATACTGGGTGGTTGTAATTAAACTGACGGTGTTCTGTCCCCACAGATTTAGTAGTAAGATGGCCCAGTGAATAAACTGTCAAAAACTGAACACAGATCAAGCTTGAAAACAGGAAGAAGGTGTATTGAACTATGAAAAAAGAAGCAAAATGGAAACAGTGAACGGGTCAAGAACAAGAAGTACAAGACTGAACGAGGAATAAGAGTCGTGGCGTCCTGGGTAAGTGGTAACGCTATGGGACTGCGAGCTGGGTGCTAAACTCCCTAGTGCCGTTTATTTTTACTTTTTTTCACAACTTTTATGAACTGTCCATCTGATCATTGAAATGTTTGTTCTCTTTCTGTAATCTTGGCAGTTGCCATACTATACATTGGTTATAGAATACGGGTCATGTGGTAAGAACTACATTACTGTCGCAAGTAAATGTGATGAATAGTGAGAGCACATATACGTCTCACAGAAATGAAAGCAACAAATAAACGGCTGTGAAGTACGTTACCACAAAGGAATTCAAGAATCAGAACTTACAAATCGGAACGTAACTTCTTAAATGTTAAAAACATATGTTTGACAGAGCACAGAGAAACAGTGACTGTGAAACTGTTGCGTTCATTTATTGCAGATTATGTGACATTCTGTTATGTTTTCATCGCTTCCTTGGGAGTGATAACATTCCCGTTCATACGAACAACTAAATCGGACAAGGAGACATATCTCGCTCACCCACTAGGTGTACAAATTAGGTCATTTCATATGACACACGAACTGTCACTAATGCCGTGTATGATACACCAGTCATGTTTTTCGGTGGAGGATTCGGCTGACTTGTCGCCTTGTCATCAAACGCTTGCGGTTCCTATACGAAAACCACTTCCTTTCGGCTGCTAATAGAGTAGCTGTGCAGAATGAACTTTCATTATAGATCCCTTCCTTACACTTCACTGTTACAAACGGAAACTACACCACGACCCAAATATGAGGGGAATTCCCAAAAACAAGGTCTCCTATTTTTTTTATAAGTACAGAACTCTGTTTGTGTGGCAGTTGGTCGCACTGTTATGAAGAGTGCTTCCCGCGCTGTGTGTAAACATGCGCACGCCGCGCTGAGGCGCTCAGTCTTGGCTTGGCAGCCGTTGAGAATGGAGATCCTGTTGGATGTTACCACCAAGTGCGAATTGCGCGCAGTTATTCGGTTTTTGAACGCAAAAGGCACAGCGCCGATTGAAATCCATCGCCAATTGACGGAAGTGTATGGTGAGTCGTGCATGGATGTCAAAAATGTTCGTAAGTGGTGTAGAGAGTTTGCAGCTGGTCGGACCGAAATCCACGACGAACAAAGGAGCGAGAGACCGTCACTTCAGGACGAGACAGTGTTGAAGGTTGAGCAAAGCATGCGTGAAGATCGGCGGATCACCCTGGATGATCACTGCACGTTGGTTCCTGAGGTTTCCCGAAGCACTATTCACAGAATTTTAACGGAAACATTGGACTACCGGGAGGTGTGCGCAAGATGAGTGCCACGCATGCTGACTAAGGACCACATGTGGCAACGAGTTGATGCTTCCCGCGCATTTCTTCACCGCCTTTAAGACGAACAGGACAACTTTCTGGACTCAATTGTCATGGGTGACTAAACCTGGGCATATCACTTTACACCTGAGACCAAGCAACAATCACGCCAGTTCATAACTTTCTGAACAGCATGGCGGCGAGCTGGTATGACATGGGCATACAAAAACTGCCACAGTGTCTACAAAAATGCATCGACAGAAATGATGATTATTTCGAAAAATACCTAAAAATTCAAGCTGTAAACTGATGTAAACCATTGTAGAAATAAACAGGTCTATGTAGTTGTTGTTGTGGTCTTCAGCCCTGAGACTGGTTTGATGCAGCTCTCCATGCTACTCTATCCTGTGCCAGCTTCTTCATCTCCCAGTACTTACTGCAACCTATATCCTTCTGAATCTGCTTAGTGTATTCATCTCTTGGTCTCCCTCTACGATTTTTACCCTCCACGCTGCCCTCCAATACTAAATTGGTGATCCCTTGATGCCTCAGAACATGTCCTACCAACCGATCCCTTCTTCTGGTCAAGCTGTGCCACAAACTTCTCTTCTCCCCAATCCTATTCAATACTTCCTCATTAGTTATGTGGTCTACCCATCTAATCTTCAGCATTCTTCTGTAGCACCACATTTCGAAAGCTTCTATTCTCTTCTTGTCCAAACTATTTATCGTCCATGTTTCACTTCCATACATGGCTACACTCCATACAAATACTTTCAGAAATGACTTCCTGACACTTAAATCTATACTTGATGTTAACAAATTTCTCTTCTTCAGAAACGCTTTCCTTGCCATTGCCAGTCTACATTTTATATCCTCTCTACTTCGACCATCATCAGTTATTTTGCTCCCCAAATAGCAAAACTCCTTTACTACTTTAAGTGTCTCATTTCCTAATCTAATTCCCTCAGCATCACCCGACTTAATTCGACTACATTCCATTATCCTCGTTTTGCTTTTGTTGATGTTCATCTTATATCCTCCTTTCAAGACACTGTCAATTCCATTCAACTGCTCTTCCAAGTCCTTTGCTGTCTCTGACAGAATTACAATGTCATCGGCGAACCTCAAAGTTTTTATTTCTTCTCCATGGATTTTAATACCTACTCCGAATTTTTCTTTTGTTTCCTTTACTGCTTGCTCAATATACAGATTGAATAACATCGGGGGGAGACTACAACCCTGTCTTACTCCCTTCCCAACCACAGCTTCCCTTTCATGTCCCTCGACTCTTATAACTGCCATCTGGTTTCTGTACAAATTGTAAATAGCCTTTCGCTCCCTGTATTTTACCCCTGCCACCTTTAGAATTTGAAAGAGAGTATTCCAATCAACATTGTCAAAAGCTTTCTCTAAGTCTACAAATGCTAGAAACGTAGGTTTGCCTTTTCTTAATCTTTCTTCTAAGATAAGTCGTAAGGTTAGTATTGCCTCACGTGTTCCAGTATTTCTACGGAATCCAAACTGATCTTCCCCAAGGTTGGCCTCTACCAGTTTTTCCATTCGTTTGTAAAGAATTCGTGTTAGTATTTTGCAGCTGTGGCTTATTAAACTGATAGTTCGGTAATTTTCACATCTGTCAACACCTGCTTTCTTTGGGATTGGGATTATTACATTCTTCTTGAAGTCTGAGGGTATTTCGTCTGTCTCATACATCTTGCTCGCCAGATGGTAGAGTTTTGTCAGGAGTGGCTCTCCCAAGGCCGTCAGTAGTTCCAATGGATTGTGTCTACTCCGGGGGCCTTGTTTCGACTCAGGTCTTTCAGTGCTCTGTCAAACTCTTCACTCAGTATCGTATCTCCCATTTCATCTTCATCTACATCCTCTTCCGTTTCCATAATATTGTCCTCAAGTACATCGCCCTTGCGTAGACTATCTATATACTCCTTCCACCTTTCTGCTTTCCCTTCTTTGCTTAGAACTGTGTTTCCATCTGAGCTCTTGATGTTCATACAAGTCGTTCTTTTATCTCCAAAGGTCTCTTTAATTTTCCTGTAGGCAGTATCTATCTTACCCCTAGTGAGATAAGCCTCTACATCCTTACATTTGTCCTCTAGCCATCCCTGCTTAGCCATTTTGCACTTCCTGACGATCTCATTTTTGAGACGTTTGTATTCCTTTTTGCCTGCTTCATTTACTGCATTTTTATATTTTCTCCTTTCATCAATTAAATTCAATATTTCTTCTGTTACCCAAGGATGTCTACTAGCCCTCGTGTTTTTACCTACTTGATCCTCTGCTGCCTTCACTACTTCATCCCTCAAAGCTACCCATTCTTCTTCTACTGTATTTCTTTCCCCCATTCCTGTCAATTGTTCCTTATGCTCTCCCTGAAACTCTGTACAACCTCTGGTTCTTTCAGTTTATCCAGGTCCCATCTCCTTAAATTCCCACCTTTTTGCAGTTTCTTCAGTTTTAATCTACAGGTCATAACCAATAGATTGTAGTCAGAGTCCACATCTGCCCCTGGAAATGTCTTACAATTTAAAACCTGGTTCCTAAATCTCTGTCTTACCATTATATAATCTATCTGATACCTTTTAGTATCTCCAGGGTTCTTCCATGTATACAACCTTCTTTCATGATTCTTAAACCAAGTGTTAGCTATGATTATGTTGTGCTCTGTGCAAAATTCTACCAGGTGGCTTCCTCTTTCATTCCTTAGCCCCAATCCATATTCACCTACTACGTTTCCATCTCTCCCTTTTCCTACTACCGAATTCCAGTCACCCATGACTTAAATTTTCGTCACCCTTCACTATCTGAATAATTTCTTTTATTTCATCATACATTTCTTCAATTTCTTCGTCATCTCCAGAGCTAGTTGGCATATAAACTTGTACTACTGTAGTAGGTGTGGGCTTCGTATCTATCTTGGCCACAATAATGCGTTCACTATGCTGTTTGTAGTAGCTTACCCGCATTCCTATTTTCCTATTCATTATTAAACCTACTCCTGCATTACCCCTATTTGATTTTGTGTTTATAACCCTGTAGTCACCTGACCAGAAGTCTTGTTCCTCCAGCCACCGAACTTCACTAATTCCCACTATATCTAACTTTAACCTATCCATTTCCCTTTTTAAATTTTCTAACCTACCTGCCCGATTAAGTGATCTGACATTCCACACTCCGATCCGTAGAACGTCAGTTTTCTTTCTGCTGATAACGATATCCTCTTGAGTAGTCCCCGCCCGGAGATCTGAATGGGGGACTATTTTACCTCCGGAATATTTTACCCAAGAGGACGCCATCATCATTTATCCATACAGTAAAGCTGCATGCCCTCGGGAAAAATTACGGACGTTGTTTCCCCTTGCTTTCAGCTGTTCGCAGTACCAGCACAGCAAGGCCGTTTTTGGTTATTGTTACAAGGTCAGATCAGTCAATCATCCAGACTGTTGCCCTTGCAACTACTGAAAAGGCTGCTGCCCCTCTTCAGAAACCACACGTTTGTCTGGCCTCTCAACAGATACCCCTCCACTGTGGTTGCACCTACGGCACGGCTACCTGTATCGCTGAGGCACGCAAGCCTCCGCACCAACGGCAAGGTCCGTGGTTCATGGGGGGAGGAAACACCTCTATGTACTTATGAAAAACTAGGAGACCTTACTTTTGGGATTCACCTCGTATGACTACAGTGATCAGCGAAAAAAAAAAAAGGAAAGGGCAAGAGCGAGATTAGAACATGGCTAGGCCACTTTGTAGCCAACACCTTGACCACTTGACCACAACGCCATCACGTATGCTGATCACTTTTTTTCTAACAGTTGTGTATACCTTCTTCCTGTTTTCATGCTTCATCTGTGCTCAGTTTTTGACTCGCCATCCACTGGACCCGCTTACCACTAAATCCGGGTGGGATGCGAGGGGGGACTTTTTCCTTTAGAATGCTGCAGTCCATGCTGTATACAGGGTGACAAATATTGAACCATATGAAAGAAGGTAAATTAATAACAAACTACAGCATGCAGCATGTAAAAGTCATTACAGATCTTCGGGTTTAGGTTATGACATGTTCGATGTGCTTGCCATCATTGGCGATGATGTGGCACAGACGAATAGCGAAATTCTGCACGATCCACTGAAGCGTCGGAACATCGATGCTGTTGATGACCTCGTGAATGGCTGTTTTCAGCTCAGCAATGGTTTTGCGGTTACTGCTGCACATCTTGTATTTAATACAGACCCACAAAAAGGAGTCGCATGTGTTCAAATCTGGAGAATACGGCGGCCAATTGAGGCCCATGCCAGTGGGCTCTTGGTACTCCAGAGCCAGAATGCGAACCCCAAATTGCTTCTCCAGGACATCAAACCACTCTCCTGCTTCGATGGTGTCGAGCTCCATCTCGTATGAACCACCGTTTGTCGAAATCAGGTTCACTTTGGATAGTGGGGATGAAATCATCTTCCAAAAGCTTCACATAGCATTCGGTAGTCAACGTGCCATCAAGTAATATCGCACCGATTATTCCGTGGTTGGGCAATGCACACTACACAGTCACTTGTTGAGGGTGAAGGGACTTTTAGATTGCGAAATGAGGATTCTCAGTCCCTCAAATGCGCCAGTTTTCCTCATTGACGAATCCATCGAAATGAAAATGGGCTTCATCGCTAAACCAAACCATACAGCGCATACTAATTCTCATGATGCCTCATGACCGACCGTGCAGTTTGAACGTCCTAACGCAAACCGATAATTGTCACCCAGTACATTGCAGGATGATGAAACCACTTTCTGCCACCCTGTGAAAATATGGTACTGTAAGCTGTCAGAATGTAGTGTGAATGTAGGAAAAGTGGAGGAACATGAACCAAATGATAACGGTGGTTCTGGCACGTTTATTAGGATGTGATCACAAGTTACAACATGTGTTCGATATGGTCTCCTGACTCAGCAGCATGCTGCATCCATAACATGACATAGTTGTCAGCTGCTCACAGCACATCGAGTATAATTAGAGTTTTATGCCATTGTATGCAGTTCTTAAGAACAGGAAGTTTCCGGACACATCAGTGTTAGACATGATCTTTCAGATGTCCCCATAACCAGAAGAAACATGGATTTAGGTTGCCGGCCGGGGTGGCCGAGCGGTTCTAGGCGCTACAGTCTGGAACCGCGAGACCGCTACAGTCGCAGGTTCGAATCCTGCCTCGGGCATGGATGTGTGTGATGTCCTTAGGTTAGTTAGGTTTAAGTAGTTCTAAGTTCTAGGGGACTGATGACCTCAGAAGTTAAGCCCCATAGTGCTCAGAGCCATTTGAACCATTTGATTTAGGTTGGGGTATATGGACTGTCTCACATCTTGAAATTGCCTAAAGATGATGTGGCTGTTACCAAAGCTGTCTCAAAGCAAACTTTTGCCCTGACAAGCGACATGTTGCGTCACTCCATCTTGCATGAAAATACTGATGTGGACACAGATACGTTCTTAGTAATCTGGAATCACATGTTGTGCAAGGAGGTCCTTATAATGTGGAGACCTCATTGTATGCCTAACAGGCCCATGAGGTGTCATCTTGAAGAAAATCGGGCGAAGAATTAAGGAGCTTGTGAAACCAGATCACACAGTCACATAAGCTAAGTGTAATGTATGTTCCTGCACAACGTGTGTTAGAGTAGAACTCTGTATGCGATAGTTCTCTGTATTCACAGCACAGTGCAAAGTAAAATGTATCTACCCAAAGAATATTCCCTAATCATATGTCATCCATTTCCATGCATGCCAGAAAACTAAGGGCATAGTCAAGGTGTTGTAGCATATCTCGGGGCTTCATTCGGCGTACATTCTAAATCTTGTAGGGATACCAATATAAAATGCGCCACAAAATTTTGTAAACTATTGACTATGGGAGAGACAATTCCAGCGACATAGATTAGGCACTGGCTGCAGAAGTTGAAGCATGTGCTGCACGGTCAGCTATAGTTATAGCAACTTAATCAGCAACTGTCGTGGGAGTGGGCCACCTATCTCTCGCTGCTGCACCACCAATTTACCCGTTTCTTCAAATTTCTTAATCATATTCTTTAGCCCATTTATTGTCAAGGGGCCTCTTCCCAGCTGTTTCTGTAGATGATATTCCCACGACGCAGCTCTGCTATAGCTGCTGTTTTGATAAAAAAAAACTTTATCCACAGTGCACAGTCTTTCTTCTCAATAGCCACTACATTTCATATGCAAACCTTCTATCTTCTTTACCGTTTACACCAACAATCACTTCACAAAAGAAATCGACAGGCATCTCCAAGTGAGATATAGCATACTGACTTCAAAACAGGAAATATTTCTCATTCACACGCCTTGCAGCGCCATCTTTTCATCTGGTGAAAGAAAATGGAACTACATGTTATTTTTTCAGCATACTCCACGAGTGCAGCAGTTAATGAAGATACCTAAGAAGTTTCAGGAGCTTGCAATGTATACGGCTCACATTGCAGCACTCGGAACACCATCAATTTAATTATAACAACGCTGTATGATTTAATCATGACACAATCATGCAACCACAAAATAAAAAATACATCCTGCCAGCACTGTAGTATGGTTGACACACACCCATACAGCTAAAACATCTGAAATTAATGTACGAGTATATTGGCAAATGTTTAATGCACAGGAGACCTTCACTAGCATGCAGATTGTTAGTAACACTTCATTATTGGAAATATTCTCAGTATTTAGAAAGAAAAACGTATAATAATTATTTTTAGATTGCCTGCATACAGTGTATGTGCAACTTCCGACAAAATGAAACCTGCTAGCGCTAGTTATCTCAGCTGATTCCTGTCAGGCGGTACCTCAGTACATATTTCTTACAGAAATAATGCTGCCATGTATCGAATAGACATAGCTAGGTTACTGTGACTCGGATATTAGCTGATTGGCGCTTATTCAACGACACGGTCATAGACATGATGTTGTTGGAACTCCTACTGCTCTAACGATGTATGACAAACAGGGTATGAGAGCTTTGCTGGTATGTGGAACGTGAATAACACTTTATTTCAGGGTATATTCCTGGTATGTTCAAGAGAGGGCGAACATATAATAACAGATGTCTATGTAATTTGGTAATGATGTCAGGTAGTGACAGTAGACCACACACACTGCGTGCATAAGCACAATACCCATCAACATTCAACGTCAAGACGTCCTCTGAAGCATTCTGATGGGTGAATTCTGTAAGTGCATACTAGCACCACCTGGGATGTTCATTCACAGCACTCTGAATGGTTGAGCTAGCACACACGAGGGTTTTTCCTAAATGTTGACTCATCAATGTGATTGCAGTCGTCAGTATTCCAGTTGCTATATATGTCTTAAATGTTCTCAGGTAGTCACCAACACATACTGTGTGGTTATCCAGTAACACAGGAGGTAGTTGACCATTCAACAGTGCACATATATACCTGAGAAATTCTGACATAATGCATGTAATTCTTTGTGTTAAAACATGGTAGTCACACCATTATATTGAGGATTTTCTATCTTTACCATAATGTTGAAACCGCAATTTGAGGATAAACCTATAGCTACACATATTTATACTATGTGTTATGCATAACAACATCACCATAATAGGTGATATATGTCATGGTAGCAGTCTCACAGATGTTGCTGATGTTGGTGGTAATAGGGGCTTAACATTCAGGAACAGTTGCTGTATATCAGATAGGCCACCACTGTGCTGGCATATATATGCCAGCTGCTTTTTCTCATTAAGTTATGTGCTGTGGTGAACAGCATATGAATAGCTGTTATTTGTAGCACTAGTTTCAAATGCTGCAATGTCCTTGTTGTGCAGCCTCATATTTTTATTTGCATCTTTACAATACCATTTAAACATTTAGGTAAAAATAACGTAATATTCACATGTAATGGGTGGACATACTTGGAATTTCCATCGTTTATTATACTAATAATGATAGATCAAGAACTGCCTGCAAACTGCTGTTGCTGTGGTGGTGTAATTGCTGGTCAGAGGTGCATTGTGCTGCTGGAAAGAAATAACAAAACTCAATTGTAAACGATTATATTCGTCAATAAGTATTACTATCATTAATTGATGGAGAAATACTTATTTTCAAATCTGACTGCGTTCTTCTGCTTTTTATTCGGTCAGAAGGTAACAGTAGCACCTTGTTGATGGTGCTTCAGGTGATCCTTTATCTGTGACAGACTGTGCTTGGATGAGAGGCAACTGGATTTTAAAAAGAGAGAAGGGAGGGGGAGGTTGGTTCCTATTGGCCAAGAGTAGTATAGTGCAATTGGCTGAGAGAAAAGTGAAGGAGGGGAGGTTAGTGGAGGATGGGGAAGGAGAGGAGTGGAGGGGAGGCAGTAGGAGGAGAGATGAGGTGCTATTATTGAATATAATAAGAATTAACTCAGCTGTAATCTGAGAAACAGTTATAACTAGATCATCAGTAGAATTCTCACTGCTCTCTTACTGAGATCACACAGATTACAAAACCATTTACAACAGAAAAAGATTACCACAGCATATATTTCTCATTACTATCCTGCACAAAATCCTGTAGTGAGGACAATGCAGGAGCTTGGGAAGACGATTTGCTTGCAGTGTCATGCATAGTGCAGGAACTGGGGTATCTTCTTGGAAGATTTCCACAGAGTAGTTTATTACTTGCCACATGGGACAATGAGGGTGACCACCATCTTAGTTTTGAAGAACAAATGGCCAGCTGATAAGATCAGGGATGTAGTTAATTTTACAATCACAGGGAGAGATAGATACACCATAGTAGTATGAATGGCAATTAAGCAAATACAAAGAGCCATTGAAAGATAAAAAGTAAATCACAAGGGAGCACTTCATGGCATATGTTTGACAGCAGTATATAAGATTTTGATTAATGCTCATTGGTATGCAAAAAACGTATGTTACTCTGTAATAAGTTCTTTAATGCGGGCTGTTTCGAATATGCAGAGGCCTTCATCCAATTGTGGTTGACGTGGAGACGCTTTTCATGAAAAGATCACATGGCATACATCATACAATAGATATCAAGAAATGATGGGAATAGCCTGATGAGATAGACTCTGGTTGGTGAGTTTCTAAAATAGGTATATCATTTACAGCTATAAAAAGAAAGAGTATATTGCAAGGAAAGAAAGGTGCTTCGATAATCTACAGCCAGGTGTGTGTTAGTATGTCTATATCAGCCATAGACTTTTATTATTGAGTTTATTATTTTATTTTGTGTTAACCATGTAGCAGTTTGTTCTGAGTGTTCACAGTTCCAAGAGAAAAAGATGTATCAGGTGATTACAGAGCAAGAAGGAAAAGTCATTACAGTGGATACAGTGTTTTCACTTACATTTTATTTGTGTAGCTTTTAGTGTTGTCCAGTAGTGATAGCTATGATTTGTTTTTGATTGATTTGTAGATTATGAGTCACCATCTGTGTAGTTAGGTAAGTCTGTTAGTTGTTAATTTAGTTTATCTGGCAGAGGATAAAGAATTAATTGTAGCATATTGTACAGCTGGTGAAGTAGTGTCTGATCACACATTAGTGTAAAAGTTATAATGAAAAGATTACCTGCTGCTGTATTAACAGATGTCAAGTAACATGTTATGATAGAGTCTGTTCGTAGTTTTGTTGTCCTGTGTTTTTTCTCTTTTATGATGTTAGTAATGTAATAGTGTTTATTTTATTACTTGCAAATGCCCCATTTTTGTCCTAATTAGGGCCTCATTATCCTGGGTACTGATATGTTTGTTTGTGTAAAAAATAGCTTTAGTAATATAATGGAAAATTTCACTTGTAAAAGTAACATTTGTAAACAGTTAAACATAAGTGTGTTTCAGATATGTGTCATACTGAGAGAGAGGGAAGACAGGCCACTCAAATATAAATTGTAAAAAGAAACATTGTAATTTTTTTGGTTTATGATGATGAATGGTTAGAATACTCTGTGTAAAGATATCTTTTTGTACATAAACTAGGTGTTGTTTTTGTATGTTTAGTAGTATGTCATATCACAACAGGGAAGTGGCAAAGATGTCTGGGATAACAGCAGCAGAGGTACACTCAGAGCCCACCTCAGCTGTGTATGGGCAGGCATAGGAACATGGCTGACATGGTAAGTGCTGCAGCCTCGCCAGCATGGAGGTTACTCACGCCTCACCCATGCGGCAGTTTTGCTGCTCTTAACAGCACACGTGTAGTCTTCCTTGCAGTCAATTGTTTCAAAATGGACCTTGCCGGTGAGATGCCAGTAGCCTGAAGACTGTTCCTGCAGCCTTGAGCCACTGTGACGTGTGTCGCTCGGATCCCTGCGCCAAGGTATACTCACAATGCGCAGACTCCCTAATGGAACAACTTCCATGCCACACTCCTGGTGAACGACCATGCCTTAACGCTGTCTACGACGCAAGCGGGTCCGCAGTGTTAGTCATGTCACCAAGAACTGCTTTGCAAATGATTTGATGTGACGTGACAAATATTTACAAATAAGGCTGGGGCAGGAGATATCTGTATTGATTTTGTGGCAGTACGCAACTCTACCCACATTTTAGTGTGAGCATTGATGTGTGTAATAAGAACTCCAATTCACTGTCCGAGTCGTCAATTTCTGATCATATGAGTTTAGATCATTAAACATGTAGAGACGTTAAATCAAATCAAGAATGCTAATGACCGCGTTGCAGAGCTTATACAGAGGAAGTAGTGCTAGTCCATTCATGAACTCTTTTATATAGAAGTCATGGAGACAACTGTAGCGAGTGGTAGTAGTGTGGAAACTCTGAGGACGCTGTACATTGCAAGATTGGAGTCTTTTATAATCAGTAATTAATGAAATAATATCAAGTGATGGTAGAGAGAGTTGAAAGACAGCAAGATATGGTTGATAAAAGAATGCCTTCGAGCTCGTGTGACCTGTCAGTGGCTTTCCACAGGACTAAAGAGACAGACTGTGTGAAAACCACGTCTTCATGTCGTTTTTCATTCTCTGCATAACAGCATTCGCAGTTTTCACGATAAGCAGAGCCATGAAACCAGATGAGCCTTGTCCGACGTCCCTCCCCAATACAAGTCTGTGATATATGTGTGACAGATATTGTGTTGTAAGGAGACTAGGGCATAAACTGCAGTGTGCCTCAGAATGATTGTAGAAATTATGTCGATTTTGTTATTACAATCGCCATGAACTAATGCTGTATATTTAGGTAAAATTGTCGAATCTTCTGTAATGATCGATTTTTACTTATTTGTCTTCTATGTTATAATGAGATTGAATCATGATTTACCTCGCCCATTAAAATGTGTTTTACAGTGAGACGCGCTAGTGTACTTAGACACACAACACATTGATACATGGTCCAATATCTAGCCTTATGTAGATAATCGGATTACTTGTTTTGGTTTTACATGATAAGGCATCTTTTGTTACTAGGAACAATGAGTCTCTGCTTTGAATCGACAGATCAAGTGCATGCCTCTTTGTGAGAATGATGATTGAATTCTTATTTTGTAAACTTATGAAATTAGTAACTAATCTTCTTTGGGGAATATTTCATGTAAAGTTGTTGTAATCATCTGATTCTGGATATTTTTGTTCCTGATAATATACTATGTGATCAAAAGTATCCGGACACCCCCAAAAACATACGTTTTTCATATTAGGCGCATTGTGCTGTCACCTACTGCCAGGTACTCCATATCAGCGACCTCAGTAGTCATTAGACATCGTGAGAGAGCAGAATGGGGTGCTCTGGGGAACTCACGGACGTCGAACATGGTCAGGTGATTGGGTGTCACTTGTGTCATACATCTGCACGCGAGATTTCCACACTCCTAAACATCCATAGGTCCACTGTTTCCAATGTGATAGTGAAGTGGAAACGTGAAGGGACACGTAGAGAACAAAAGCGTACAGGCCAACGTCGTCTGGTGACTGACAGAGACCGCCAACAGTTGAAGAGGTTCGTAATGTGTAATAGGCTGACATCTAACCAGACCATCATACAGGTATTCCAAACTGCATCACGATCCACTGCAAGTACTATGACAGTTAGGCGGGTGGTGATAAAACTTGGATTTCAAGGTCGAGCGGCTGCTCATAAGTCATACATCACGCCGGTAAATGCCAAATGACGCCTCGCTTGGTGTAAGGAGCGTAAACATTGGACGATTGAACAGTGGAAAAACTTTGTTTGGAGTGATGAATCACGGTACACAATGTGGCGATCCGATGTCAGGGTGTGGGTATGGCGAATGTCCGGTGAACGTCATCTGCCAGCATGTGTAGTGCCAACAGTAAAATTCGGAGGCGGTGGTGTTATGGTCTGGTCGTGCTTTTAGTGGAGGGGGATCGCACCACAGCACACTCCTGCATTAATGTTCCAAGCACCTTCTTGCTTCCCACTGTTGAAAGGCAATTTGGGGATGGCGACTGCATCTTGCAACACGATAGAGCACCTGCTCATAATGCACGGCCTGTAGCGGAGTGATTACACGACAATAACATCAGTGTAATGGACTGGCCTGCACAAAGTCCTCACGTAAATCCTATATAACACCTTTGGGATCTTTTGGAACGCCGGCTTCGTGCGTGCCAGGCCTCACCGACCGACATCGATACCTCTCCTCAGTGCAGCACTGCGTGAAGAATGGGGAACATATGCCTGCGAGAGTGGAAGCTGTCATCAAGGCATATTGAATTCCAGCATTACCGATGGAGAGCGCCACGAACTTATAAGTCGTTTTCAGCCAGGTGTCCGGATACTTTTGATCACGTAGTGTATTTATGCTGTTAAAATAATAATTGAAAGTTTTGTAGTAGTCCATTAAGGTTAAGGTTCTTCCTTAGGCACTCATCGCTGTGTCAGTGCGAATAACTAAAACAAAAAAAAAAAAAAAAAAAAATCGCTAGAGCCTGATATTATGAGATAATAACAAGTCTTGCGCGATTTTTCTTCTTGTCACTGGAATATTGAAAGGCATCTACCTCAGCTATCATCCATGAAATCATTATTTGTAGGGATTAACTGGGCTTCACCTAGCTCACCAGACTCCTTTCCTTCTATTTGTTTACCATACAGCCATGCCTGGAGAAGGATAGCGTAGGGAACAAACTTTATTGATTTTATTTCCTCTTATTTCGTATCAGCGTTCTTTGTTAGCCTTTCTCCATAACGTAACCACGGTTAACCCTATGATGTATAGGCCTAATGCTGGTAGATGGAAGTGCAAGTGTTGTCACAGAGTCAGAGACCTTTCTTATTTCTCTTTGTAGAAGCGTGGGAATGTCTGTTGAACTTTAGCTTTCAAAGCTGGCTTGTGGCTTGACCGACGGAGAAAACAGGTTTGTCCCAGTCTCTTTTAAACGTTCGCCTAGCGATTGGCCAATCAGACCAGTGCGCAAATTGTGAAATTTTCCACCAAATTTCTGGTCAAGTTTTGTACGCTAAGCTGTTTGAAGGTTTGAATAAAAGGTTCTGAAGTTTTTAGTATTTACTTGATTGGGGGAAGCGTTTGGCACCATTGCGCCTCACCACAGTGTCTGGGAAATTTTAGGAAGTTTCGTGATCTCTTAGTTATGGTATAACCTCATGCCTGAGTAATATGCGCTGCTTCTGAGCATGTTTAAGATACCACACTTTGATTGGGATTCCAGTCAGACGATTCGTTTTGTAATGCAGCTTGAACGTGCAGAATTAATTTAAATTTCCAAGAGTATTACGTGGCTAAATTTTGCGTGTGGAAATGTTAACGGTTTACGACTTAGTTTTGGGAAGGGCGACTTGTTTTCGCTAGCCACACACGATGGAGTTGCTTCACTGTAGTCTGCAGGTTTTCTTGAGCGGAATTAATGGTCACAATCCAGGTTTGACGACAACCGCCCGCAGTTCATAAGAATAATTAAGATTTTATTTAATTGGTGAACTTATCTTCTAGCAATTTTCTTTCCCAGCTATAGCGAATATTTGAGTTTTAGTGTGTTCATAAGACCAACCAAGTCAAAACCTTCCGATGACACGGTCCTTTGCTGTCAGAATAATATCCAGAGAGTTTGTTAAGGGATCACCCCTCGAAAGGAACGTAATTATTAAGATGATTTTTTCTTTGTTAAATGATTGCTACAGCTCGAGAAGCGAATACCTCATTTAATAAATGTCCTTATTCATGGAATATAGTCCACTAGTCTTTCCGCCTGTGTGCATTCTATCATTCCCATCCATGTCCTGTGGTTAGCGAGAATATCCGTCTTGCTCGAGGCATGTCCATTTAGATTATCAATGAAATTCATTCCCTGATAAACCACGCTGAATGTTTATCAGATTCTGTTGCGCATTGTCTTACCGACCTCAACGGCATTGCACTCAGTGGAACGTATGACTAGAGACACGTTCCCTACTACTGATAAGAAGCAGAGTAGCTTCCTAAAGTCCCTTACATATGACGAAAGATATATCATCTGGATATTTCAGTAGGACTAATGTTCACCATTAAACAGTATCAGATGACCAGATGATCGATAGCATCGGTGCTTAAGGTTCAACCCACTAGAAAGAGTATCAGGCATCTTTTTACGGCTGCAATCCAAATGCAGCCATTAGTGGTTTGATGTTAATGGCAGCGCACTCATGGGATAGTAATATCCCAGTCCGGCTGCTTCTACCCTCTCACCTATTCTATGGCATCTGCTTCTACCCTCTCACCTATTCTATGGCATGACAGAGAATGCTGGATGGTGTCCATTATTTGTTCTTGTATGGTAGGCACAAATGTGAAGAGGTTACGATGTGCCTGGTGCACAATATGGCGAATCTTCCTTGTGGTGGCCAGACGTGGTCGATCAGCACCTTGACGATGGGTATGCCTGCTTTCGCATTCCCATGCAGTCCAACATAGTCCCACTGTCACATCCGAATGCTTTACAAAACTGGATATTGCACGATTCGATCTGACAGTCAATTGGAGACCCACAATGAGACACATTTCAAACTCTGTCAGGTGCTGATAATGCTGACTCGTACGAGTACGCTGCTTCTCTGTGTTCTTCTCACTGACCACTCAACATCTGATGCTGTTCACGCCCCTTACAGACCCTACCAGGCCAACACTAACGCGCTCTTGTGACAGTTCTGCCTGCATTAGAGAACTGCAACTCTAATCATTTATCTATCCAGTTATAAAGTGTACATGTACGAAGTTACATTGGCATCTGATCATGTAGTCTGGGTGCTCACACCTTTTGTCAGGCAATCTATTTACATTTTTCACTTGGTGATGATACCAAGCTAAGGTATTGAAGTCAGTTACAATTTACATTTTTCACACACACATATACACACATACAATTGCACTACAATCAGTTACAAAATCACATTTTACATTTTTCTCACATATACAATAAAATCAATCACCATCATGTTTTCACATTGTTCACACATACACATCACACTCACACATACACATCACACATTATTATCATCATTTTGCTGCTGATAGTGGCCCCAAGCTAATGTATTCGCTTTATTTGGAAGCATAAAATATTTATCATACTATACTCATAGTGTGTGCTGTATAACAGTAGAAACTACATGGTACTTTGTTTGAATTATATACCATACTGTTCTCTTAACATCAAAAGCCAACAAACATTTCCTGTAATCATCTATGGTCAGCTGTCAACAGAATACTGTTTCACACACTCTTTGTTCTGCACATTATGGCCCCTGAATCGATCTTGAGCGCATACATTTTAGCTCGTAGACCAGCAAACTTGGTAACAAGTTCACCATTCACTTCGTTTCCCATTAATCCACACTCGTTTTTCATTCAGAAACGGAATACTGTATCTGTTATTTACAGGGCAACCTGAAGAATCAACCAACATATCGACATCACTCCTGATATTTTCGTAAACATTGAGTTTTCATGTGGTAAACTAAGCTGTCACTTCCTGTGTAACACACTTTTAGGTGATTTACCGAAAACCTGTTTAGTATATATCCATAAAAATTCTATAAGAAGGGTTTTTAAAATATCCAAAATAGCTATTCATACTCCAATGGATGTAGTCGTCAACAAAGGAAAATTAGGGGGAAAATCGTGTATTCGCAAATTTTTATGCAGGGGTAAGAGGGAATACCATGAACAAAATATCAAAAATCCCCACTTGTGGATTGTGAGGGTGAATATGGGGTTGGGAATGGGGGGTGGGGCAGTTCACTTTTTATGTTTTTCTTGAATAAGATGGAAACCACAGGTTTTAGTCAAAATCTTTCTGAGTGTAAAATTAAACAAAAATTTCCTACAAAACTGACCTACTGATTTTTTCTGTACAACCAATAGTTCCCGCATTGCAGGAGATCAGAAAATGCCAAATTATCAAAAACAATTTTTTAATGGTGTGAAATTGTTGTTTACTGTTAAATGAATTGGTTAAAAACAAATATTAAGTATGTGTATCGTGTCTAAGTGCAATAGAGCCGTATTAAGGGATAAATTGTGACCTGGGGATGGGGGTGGGGGTGGGGTGTAGCAGGATGGAGGAGAGGTGAGGTTAGGAGCAGGGGGGGGGGGGCTTGGAAGCACAAGGCAGTATCAGTGGCCGGACTGTAGTCATGAATTTCTCTTCATCATAGATCTGCGAACTGAAGAGAGTGAGCAGGTGATACCCCACTCTATCCACCGACCTTCGTCAGAAGAAGCAACTACAGGGTGTTTCACAAAGTTGTAGCGACATTCTGCAGCACGTTTTATGAATCACTGGCGACGCAATGCACAGACGTGCCTAAGGGTATTTATATAGTTCACCATTGCTCTGAAATTTTGACACAATTTGCATATCAATTAGTGCATTTTTGTATACTTGCTGGAGCACTGTCTTGTAATGTATAGAAAAGCACTTGACTGCTTTACTTCAGATTTTTGTTCGATACTCTAGTGAAAATTCTGACTTAGACAGTAGGTAGGCTAGGGCAGTTCTGGCACAAGTGCATTGTTGCCAGATTCCCTCTCCCCTCCCCCTATGATGTCATACATTGTTGCCCAATTTCTTCTAATAGGCCAGTTGCCCTATGTATAAAAAAGTGGGAAATTCAAAAATTGGTGTCAAATTCAAAATAGCCCAGTTGTGCTTCAGGCCCCCCCCCCATACACACACACACTTATGACACCACATTGGGTGTAGTATTGTTGGCCTAAGCATAAACTGGCGCGAAGTTAAAGAACCCAAGACGGCACTTTGTCATTCTGAAACTTAAGACAGCTACCTGGACTACCGATAAAGCTCAATGAAGTCAGAATCCAAGATTATGAACAATTATGTCTGACCTGGAATACCGGCACAGTCTCCATGATATCAGATTTCCTGGGTTTTCCCCTGAGACAAAGGATAGGATGTTTTTGTTTCCCTTACAGGTTCAGGTTCTGTGGTTCTGGAACAGAAGACACGGACACCCCCCCCCCTCACCCCCCCCCCCCCCAACCAAAATTCCCTGCACCAGGTCTGCGACAAAAGGTGTTTGTTTCCCTTGCAGATTCTATCCTGCCTGTTAGACAAAGAATACCACTCTTAGCCTCTGGATTTGTAAACAAGTTCTTCGCCCTACTGCGAGTAATCTATCTCCTGACTTATCTTTAGCGACTTGAAAAACCGTTTAGCATGTTTTCCTCAAGCTGCTATTCACACAGACGTGCACTGACCTGCAGTCATGGTTGTCAGACAATTCCCCTGACCCCCCCCCCCTAACACCATAGTTTAAACAGTTCATTCCCCTCTGACATTATCATAAGTTTGGATTTGACTTTTCCTAAGTTTAAGTCCACCTGTGCTACGCTTAAACAACTGCTGGAATAGGATAGTAACAATTGCATTTTTATTTAAACAAACACGCCACTGTAGAGAAGCCCCTTTCTGTGGTAGCTATGTCCATACTTGCTGGACCAGATGACAAGTCAGTAGCTGACCCATCCAAGGTAGCACACTAAAAGAGCAAGCTCACAGTACACCACAGCAGCCACCAGAATGTCTGGCGTAGCTGAGACATCAGTTGCCAGGCCGCTTAAAACATACGAGTTCTGCATCTGGGAGTCAGCCCACCATCCGCTAGTGATAGCAATGTGTAAAAATATGCATAATACCAATTCAGTAACCTAACGCGAAATGGAGGATAGTAGTTTTAATTCTCAACGCTACAATGCTGTTGTGATGGTGCTATATCACCTCTAACACCACAGCCTGCATGATCCGAATTAAAATAAGAGGAAACATGAAACATGTAACCCACACACATATTCTTATATTGCCTGGAAACTGAATAATCAAGAAACACACATTCATCCTCCTGGAGGCAGGCACTTGGTGCAGCCAAAAAAAAGTTCAGGAACTAAATGTGTGAAATTCTCCACAAAAATTTGTCTATGAACAGATGGTGACTATTTCACTGGCAGTAACATAGCCAATCACCACTAAGCTGTGAATTGTGTGAAACTTACACATACTGGGCACTTGAGAGCAAAAGGTGTTTTTGTGAAGTCACGAGGTGAACTGTAACCACCAGAATCGCAGTAAATACATATTATGGGAAAAACGGAATTTTTACGAGAGTAGCAAAAATGGTTCAAATGGCTCTGAGCACTATGGGACTTAACATCCCCTAGAACTTACAACTACTTAAACCTAACTAACCTAAGCACATCACACACATCCATGCCCGAGGCAGGATTCGAACCTGCGACCGTAGCGGTCACGCGGTTCCGGACTGCAGCGCCTAGAACCGCTCGGCCACTCTGGCCGGCCGAGAGTAGCAGTCTGCAACCAATTTGCGTGAGATACTTCATCACGGAAATTGAACTACCTTCAAGAAAGAGTCGAGCGCCAATTGATGGCAGATGGCAGTAGCTAACGCCAGCAACATAGCATGTTCCCTTCTACTGAGCGAATGCTGAACGAAGAGGTCCGGTGACAGACATTAGAGCTCATCCCTTCCATAAACACTGCTAAGGGTATAGGTAGCTGCCACTTGCGGCTCACATTAGTACCCACCAAGACCTTAGGTCGCCAGCTACTGGCCAACTACTGCTACATTCTGCCTGCCAGTTTATGAAAGGTTTCCACAAACGTAAACGATTGGTGCAGATTATCACATTCCGACAGTCCTTAGATCTTCACGTTAAAGTAAAATCGCCGGCCGGAGTGGCCGAGCGGTTCTGGGCACTTCAGTCTGGAACCGCGCGACCGCTACGGTCGCAGGTTCGAATCCTGCCTCGGGTATGGATGTGTGTGATGTCCTTAGATTACTTAGGTTTAAGTAGTTCTAAGTTCTAGGGGATGGTTCAAATGGCTCTGAGCACTACGGGACTTAACTTCTTAGGTAATCAGTCCCCTAGAACTTAGAACTACTTAAACATAACTAAGAACAGCACACACATCCATGACCGAGGCAGGATTCGAACCTGCGTCCGTAGCGATCGCGCGGTTCCAGACTGTAGCGCCTAGAACCGCTCGGCCACCTAAGTTCTAGGGGACTGATTACCTCAGATGTTAAGTCCCATAGTGCTCAGAGCCCTTTTTTTAAAAAGTAAAATCACCCAGACCACAATACACAGATCTGCTGAAGGCGCTACTATAGCAAGGCATGAAAGTATTTTCAAATACAAACTTCCCTCTATGTGAAGAACAACACGGTATTTGCGAGTAACTCTCCAACCCAATCACAAATCTGGTTTGATATTCCACATTTTATTCATGTGAAGACGGCTTGGATTGTATGACAACACAATACCAACATATACACATCTAACGTCATCCAGGTTCCTGAACGAACAGAGTAAGTTTCCCCACCATTAAGAACAATATGCTGTTTGCTAGGATCCCTTCAATTCAGTCATAAATTCTACCTGATATTCTGTATCTTGTTCATTTGGTGGCATCTCAGAACTGTACTATACACTGACCATAAGTCAGGGACATGAATTTCTGCTATGTTATTCACATTTGACATTCCAACTCAGTAAACCACTTGGACGAAGCATGCTATGTAGTCTACATTCCCCTATACCGCTGCCCTACAGGTAAATGGAGGTAGATGATATATACTATTTGATCAAAAGTATATGGACACCTAGCTGAAAAAGACTCACAAGTTCATGGCGCACTCCATCGGTAATGCTGGAATTCTGTATGGCGTTGGCCCACCCTTAGCCTTGACGACAGCTTTCAGTCTCGCAGGCATATGTTCAGTCAGATGTTGGAAGGTTTCTTATGGAATGACAGCCCAGGTTAGGTTAGTGTTGTTTAACGTCCCGTCGACAACGAAGTCATTAGAGACGGAGCGCAAGCTCGGGTTAGGGAAGGATGGGGGAGGAAATCGGCCGCGCCCTTTCAAAGGAACCATCCCGGCATTTGCCTGAAACGATTTAGGGAAATCACGGAAAACCTAAATCAGGATGGCTGGAGACGGGATTGAACCGTCGTCCTCCCGAATGCGTGTCCAGTGTGCTAACCACTGCGGCACCTCACTCGGTTGAATGACAGCCCATTCTTCATGAAGTGCTGCACTGGGGAGAGGGATCGATGTCGGTCGGTCAGGCCTGACATGAATTTGGGGTTCCAAAACATCCCAGAGATGTGCTATATGATTCAGGTCAGCACTCTGTGCAGGCCAGTCCATTACAGGGATGTTATTAACGTGTAACCACTCCTTCATAGGCCGTGCGTTTATAACGGGTGGTCGATCGTGTTGAAAGATGCAATCGCCATCCCCGAATTGCTCTTCAACAGTGGGAAGCAAGAAACTGCTTAAAGCATCAATGTACGCCTGTTCTGGGATAGTGCCACGCAAAAAAACAAGGGGGTGCAAGCCCCTCCATGAAAAACACGACCAGATCGTAACACCATCGCCTCCGAATTTTACTGTTGGCACTACACACGCTGGCAGGTGACGTTCACTGGGCTTTCGCCATACCCACACCCAGACATCGGGTCGCCACATTGTGTACCGTGAATCGTCACTCCACACAACGGGTTTCCACGGTTCAATAGTCCAATGTTTACGCTCTTTACACCAAGCGAGACGCCGTTTGGAATTTACCGGTGTCATGTGTGGCTTATGAGCAGCCGCTCGACCATGAAATCCAAGTTTTCGCACCTCCCATCTAAGTCATAGTACTTGCAGTGGATCCTGATACAGTTTGGAATTCCTGTGTGATGGTCTGATGGTCTACCTATTACACATTACGAACCTCTTCAACTGTCGGCGCTCTGTGTCAGTCAACAGACGAGGTCGGCCTGTACGCTTTTGTGCTGTATGTGTCCCTTCACGTTTCCATTTCAGAAACATGAGCAACAGTGGGCCTAGAGATTTTTCGGAGTGTGTAAATCTCGCGTAGAGACATATGACACAAGTGACACCCAATCTCCTGACCACGATCGAAGTCCGTGAGGTCCGCAGAGCGCCCTATTCTGCTCTCTCACCATGTCTAATGATTACTGAGGTCGCTGGTATGGAGTACCTGGCAGTAGGTGACAGCACAACGCAAAAACGTATGTTTTTGGTGTGTCCGGATACTTTTGATCACATAGTGTACATACAATACATAATCAAGACTGGATTAAGAACGGAAATGACTTGCAATGATATAAAATATACTCCACCGTGCATTTTATGAAGGCTTGCAGGGTATACATAGTCACTTTTCTATAGTCGAAGACTTAGCACAAGCAGCGTGTCTTTAGCTTGCAATAATATGGTAAATTCGTATGTTTAGTGGTACGTTAAACTCTAGTCATCCCCTCTATAAAAAAAAGCAATCTATTATTCAAGTAATTTTCGTAATGCTTTACATTGTACATATGGTAGGACAGGCTACATCTCCAGTCGATTTCTTATGGTACTGTTTTCTAGAGTTTAACATCATGCAGACCTAAGATCCATTGAGCTCTATGTTATTTTAAGGAAGATGAACGTAGGTACGTCAAGGACAGACATTGCAAGAGTAGATCTGTAGTATTGTCTCCTGCCTGACTCGACTGATGTTTATTTCGTTTTCGACGAGAATTACACTCCTGGAAATGGAAAAAAGAACACATTGACACCGGTGTGTCAGACCCACCATACTTGCTCCGGACACTGCGAGAGGGCTGTACAAGCAATGATCACACGCACGGCACAGCGGACACACCAGGAACCGCGGTGTTGGCCGTCGAATGGCGCTAGCTGCGCAGCATTTGTGCACCGCCGCCGTCAGTGTCAGCCAATTTGCCGTGTGGACGTACCGCCGAATTGCTCAACACGTGGGGCGTGAGGTCTCCACAGTACATCGATGTTGTCGCCAGTGGTCGGCGGAAGGTGCACGTGCCCGTCGACCTGGGACCGGACTGCAGCGACGCACGGATGCACGCCAAGACCGTAGGATCCTACGCAGTGCCGTAGGGGACCGCACCGCCACTTCCCAGCAAATTAGGGACACTGTTGCTCCTGGGGTATCGGCGAGGACCATTCGCAACCGTCTCCATGAAGCTGGGCTACGGTCCCGCACACCGTTAGGCCGTCTTCCGCTCACGCCCCAACACCGTGCAGCCCGCCTCCAGTGGTGTCGCGACAGGCGTGAGTGGAGGGACGAATGGAGACGTGTCGTCTTCAGCGATGAGAGTCGCTTCTGCCTTGGTGCCAATGATGGTCGTATGCGTGTTTGGCGCCGTGCAGGTGAGCGCCACAATCAGGACTGCATACGACCGAGGCACACAGGGCCAACACCCGGCATCATGGTGTGGGGAGCGATCTCCTACTCTGGCCGTACACCACTGGTGATCGTCGAGGGGACACTGAATAGTGCACGGTACATCCAAACCGTCATCGAACCCATCGTTCTACCATTCCTAGACCGGCAAGGGAACTTGCTGTTCCAACAGGACAATGCACGTCCGCATGTATCCCGTGCCACCCAACGTGCTCTAGAAGGTGTAAGTCAACTACCCTGGCCAGCAAGATCTCCGGATCCGTCCCGCATTGAGCATGTTTGGGACTGGATGAAGCGTCGTCTCACGCGGTCTGCACGTCCAGCACGAACGCTGGTCCAACTGAGGCGCCAGGTGGAAATGGCATGGCAAGCCGTTCCACAGGACTACATCCAGCATCTCTACGATCGTCTCCATGGGAGAATAGCAGCCTGCATTGCTGCGAAAGGTGGATATACACTGTACTAGTGCCGACATTGTGCATGCTCTGTTGCCTGTGTCTATGTGCCTGTGGTTCTGTCAGTGTGATCATGTGATGTATCTGACCCCAGGAATGTGTCAATAAAGTTTCCCCTTCCTGGGACAATGAATTCACGGTGTTCTTATTTCAATTTCCAGGAGTGTATTAACAGAGTTACACTGAAAATAGCACTAGATTCGTTGCTGACGTATGCTTCAAATCTCTATGAATGTCAAGGACGGTACTTCATCTCAACTACATAGGTTTTTCAAACAAGGTTTCGTTTTAACACTTTTCAACAGTAAACAACGAGCTTTTCACTGTTAGTTTCCAGTTACACTTGCAAAACCAAGTATTATCAATGTACATTTCATTCGCCAACGTGAAGATAGCAAGCTCCTTGGTGGAAATAGACAAATACAAGGCATCAACATTTGACATCTGAGCTTAAGCTGAATGCTGCGCTATCAAGAACAAGAACAGAACATAACACTATATCACCACAGTCTGTCTCTCTAACACACAATAATTGTCGTTCATATAGCTAGAGAAACATATGCATTGGGCTGTCAGAACCTCACCAATGGCTATCACGGAGTTATAATCGCTACAAGTGTAAAACTGTATGACTCGATCTGTAGCCAAGAAGTGACAGGGAATGACGTACTTATCATCATCCCACATTCATCTTCGTTTGATGGACTCTAACGTCCAGGGGGGATGCAACTTGACTTTTCAGTTTTGCGTCAGAAAAAAGCAATTATACTTTGAGATTAGTTTTCCATCACTTGTATCTAAACTAAAGCAATCGCGGTCCACGTAGCTACTTTTCTAAGATTTCTGATTGTAGTTCAGCAGAAATAGCGTGGAAGTCTCGTACATACAAGTGTTTCAAATTGTTTGAGACATGGCACATTTGCCATTTTGATTTGAATTGCGATTGTCGTACATTTCAATATACGTAAACGAGTGACATATACATCAAACTTTTGGAAGGGAATTCTAAATCATTTCTGATGAATTTTAAGGATGCCTGTAGAGAAAAATTTGCTGTAAAAGTTCACACAAATGTGTGAATCACTGTGGCTCTGTTGGTTGAGTACTAGTGGCTGTAACAGCAGTAGTAGTAGATTCAATAGATACAAACAGTAGGTCCCATGGCGAATACAATAACGCAGATGCATACTACAGATTGCAATAGGTTCTCAACTAGCTTCATAGTACATTCACAACCATCGATTCTGAGCAATCTGTACCACAGTACCGTGACAACATTGTTTTTAAATAACCACTGTAGGTACGCCTTGGTGTGATGGAAAGTTAATATTGATGTAGACGAAACATTAAACTCCAACCATCCTTACTATAAACAGAATGCGATTTTATGTCTTGGCTATCACTGCATTTTTAAAAGATTCCTTACATAAGTTATAAGTGTTTCACGTTTTACATAGGACATTTAACATATCCAGCAGATTTCTATCCGCCATGCACTC
The DNA here is from genome assembly GCF_021461395.2 of Schistocerca americana. Lineage (NCBI taxonomy): Eukaryota > Metazoa > Arthropoda > Insecta > Orthoptera > Acrididae > Schistocerca > Schistocerca americana. Next base: position 651,139,702 of record NC_060122.1, read on the forward strand.
CTAATGTCCAGGCTTACTAGCCATCAAGAACATACTGCAGCAGCATGCAGAACTATTTCCAGACAAGCACCACAGTACACAGAATTGTCTCCAGATATTGGGTTTCCACTATCTCCAATGTCTACAGTACTAGCGTCACGTAGCAACGAATGTGGTGTTACTCTTTGCAATATTAAACCTGTTGTTATAGGACTTTCTTCAGATCAGTTCAGTGTAGCGCTAATTTATGAACTTGAGCTACAGTTCTTCTACAGGCTTCTGCCATAAGTAAATGTTCTTCCTTGCAAGATATGTTTCGATTACTAATCTGGATTACTGGACATGTGAACAAATTTTCTTGTCATTTTTACTTTGTTAATACTCACTGCATATTTTATTCAACAAGTTTGAGGTTTTTAGATGAAATTACACACAGTTTAGAGAGATAACTGCACATTTATTTCAACTTTTTAAAATTTCGTTTATCTTAATACAATACACAAATAAATTTAAATATGCACGTAATTCTCTAGCAACATCAGGTGATAGTGATGGAGATGTATTGTGCATACTGCAAACTGAAGCAAAGCATGCATCGAAATTTGTAGCAAAGACTTCTCCTGGAGTATTTTAATGAGTAAGCTTTCTAGGCGCATGCCAGACATGTCCAAGAAATCTGTGTACATATGCTCCCCATCTGACATGCTCTTGAACTACACTGTGGAGGGCTGAAATGTCGCACATCGAGTTTCTGAACATAGATTCCTAAAAGTGAATGCACTGTGTGGTATTATCTTGTTGTATATTTTCGCTGTGCTTGTATGACAATCTAGTATCAGTGCAGGCATTTGAACATTGAACATAGCAGTTACTTACATTAAATTCTGACATAAATGGTGCCACTCATAGTCTGAAACCACTACTTTCACGTAACTAAATCATGGATTTTCAAAATTTATCGTTACGTTTAACTCAGGATGTGAGGTAATATCTACAACTATGTCTTTACTGTCACCCACATTCAACTTGTTCGTTGCAGTAAATAACACCACTTTCACAATTGCATTAAACCGTGGAAGTGCCTTGACGAGTCGTTCAGACGCTGGTGATAGCCGAAACTCGAAGTCTGGAAGAAATTCCACATGCTGAGTTGATTTCTGCTTGGATGTATCAGGCGCACTATACAATGCTATTGGCTTGCCAATCACTGTATACACTGAATGTAGTGAAACTCGAAATCTGGGAACAATTATGTGTCCTGCTCTGATATATCAGGCATTGCATCATGGAGTTAGTCTACATGCTGACTTGATTTCTAATGCTGCTCAGATGTATCAAACACTGCATCTGATATGTCAGGCAGCTATTGTTCTGTGGGTGAAGTAAAAGAAAACTTTAAACAACACATATATACACATACAACGAATTATAAGCACTGAGAGAGGGGGGGGGGGATGGTTTAATACTTGCAATCGACTGTCTGAGGTGGTACACCTTTGATAACGCTTCATGATGATGATCATCGTTTCACTGTGGTCTACAGAGCGCAAGTAGTGGGCCCACTTGATGGCTAGTAGGTCTGGATGCTGAGTATGAGTAGTGTGGATGGATGAGGGCAGTGCCACAGAAAATGGAAGAACTATTTTGGGTTGACAACGTTGCAGACTATCTTGGATCGACTTCTTGGATTCTAAACTTAGAACCATGCAAGTTAGTACTTATAGAATGATGTCATAGAAATATTGTTATTTTACTCAGTCGTTTACTGTGTCGAAATGTCACACATGAATAACATACTAGAAATTCATAGCAGAGACTCCTTCTGAAGTGTTCTGATGGGTGAACTCTATAAGGTTTGGCCAGAGAATTCCATAAAATGTATATACATAATGATGCCACAGGTTGTATGGTTATGCTGTCATGCAGCATGTTTCTGAAACTGAGTGTATTATATGATATTCCCATTTTCGATATATATTTTCACTGTTCTTGGGTGGTTCTTACACACTGTAATCCAGTAAAACTGTTAGCACTTGAGACATGAACACTGGAGTTATTTGTGCTGTGTTCTATGTAATTGATATCAATCATAATCTCACAGCTCTAATTTCATGTCAGCCAATTTAGTAATTTCATAAATTAACACTACATTGACCTGGTCTGACGATGATACTATAACAGGAAATTCGTTGGTGTGCTATGTAACACTAGTGCTGTAGACATTGGAGATAGTGGAAACTGAAAGTCTGGAGACAATTCTCTGTATTGTGGAACATATCTGGAAACAGCTCTGCATGCTGCTCCAGTATCCTCTTGATGACTAGTAAGCCTGGACGCTAGGAGTGAGTGGTGGATAGAAACCTGATAGGAACATTAGATTTTGTGTGTGCAACATACAGCATGTGTAACATATTTGAGGAAGTATTTAAAATGCAGTTATTGCCAGAACATTAGACCACATTCTGTTTATAGGAAGGATGATTGGAGTTTTACACTTTGTCTATATCAGCAACAAATATCAGTCACATCAAGGAGTACCTACACCAAAAACCAACGTTGGTTAAAAATAATGCTGTCGCCCACAAAAAGAGTGTGTGGCAGTGAGGTCAGTTGGCTGAGTGTCCATGGTTATGAATGTACTACTATAGCTAGTCACGAACCTATTGCAATCTATAGTATGGATCTACATTAATGAATTCGCCATGGGACTATGTGTGCTCTGGAAGCCTTCACACAATGCCTTGTGGAGTATATCTTCTATCACTGCTAGTCATTCCCTTTCCATTTCCACTCGCAAATGGAGCAATGTGTGAACGATTATGTGCGGTATTTATGTCGGCTTTTCTATTTACCTGTGGGGTGACAGTACAGGGCAATGCAGACTACAAACAGGATACTTCGTCTAAGTGGTTTACCGTGTTGGAATGTTACATATGAACAACACAGTAGAGATTCATGTCCCTGAATTGCGGTCAGTGTTCAGTACACTTCCAAGATGTCACCACATGAACAAAATACATACTACCAGACGGCATATACGATTGAACTGAAGTGTTTCTAGCAAGTTGCTTATTGCGCTTAACGGTGGGGAAACTCATTCTGTTCATCCACGACCCAGGATCATGTTAAATACATGTGTCTATATCGGTCCTGTGTTCAATACAGTCCCATGCTGTCGTCATATGAATAGAATACAGACTATCAAACCAGATTTGTGATTGGGTTGGAAAGTTACTAGCAAATAGCATGTCGTTCCCCACACAGAAGGAAGTTTGCACATGAATGTAGTTATGTGCATTGCTTCAGTGTAGTCTCTGACAGACCTGTGTGGTATTATCTGGGTGAAACTTTCACAAACTGGCAGGCAGAGTGCAGTGGTGGCAGGCTGGTGGCCGGCAACGTAAGGCCTGTGGTGGGCCCAAACGTGAGCTGTGAGTGTCGACTGTCATTAAACCTGGAAGCGTTTATGACCGCTGCTGGAGCTCCTTCTTTGACATTCAGTCAGAAGATGGGAGTATGCTGTGTTGCTGGCGATAGCTACTGTCATCTGCCATCAGTTGGTGCTTCACTCTGTCTTGAAAGCAGTTGAGTCTTTTGGTCATGAAATATCTCATTCAAACTGGTTACAGGCTGCTGCTACTCATTAAAATTGCGTTCTTTCGCATTATATGTATTTACCTCGATTTTGATGCTTACGACTCATCTTGTCATTTCATAAAAACACCTTTAGCTCCAAAATGCCTGGTATGTATAAGTTTCATATGATTCACAGCTGTGTGGTCACTCGCTATGTTACTGCCAATGAAATAGCCACCATTTGTTCCACTGACCACTTTTTTTTTTTTTTTTTTTTTTTTTGCCTGCAAAAGTGTCTGCCGGCAGGAGGATGAAAGTGTGTCTCTTGATTTTTTAATTTCCAAGGAGAATACACAGGGTGAAGAAAAGATGCTGCACTTGAAGGTCGAGACGCGATTCCTCATCCATGACAAAAGGCCATCTAGCAATATCAGATCAGGTGCATTTTGAAACCACATGTATGAAAATAAGGACTAGGCAATACTGTCACCGACATTCTATTAAACCTACTGGCGGGACCAAGTTTTTCTAGATAAGCTATAGTCTTGAATTGGGATGAGGAATCTCATACTGATCGCCAAATGCGGCATTTTTTCTCTTTTTTCACCCTGTTCTTGTGAGTTATGTGTGTCGTGTTTGCTGTTGGCTCAAGCAGGCTGTGTTGTTGGAGGTGGTGCAGCGCCATCACAACAGCCTACTAGTGTTGGGAATTAGAACTTCTATTCTCCATTTCACGTTAGATTTTCGAATCGGTAATATGCATCTCTTTACGCAGAACTGTCTGGCGGATAGTGAAGTAAAAGTGTGTTTAAATTATTTATAAAATTATTACTGGTCATAATTCGCAATGTCTGCTGACACTGACTGGCGAGGTTCCTGCTCTGGCACAGACATCCAATTTTCAGAGCGTTAAGATAGATAACACTTGCTGCTGTGAGTTCGAAGAGTAAATACACTTGCGAGGCAGTCATCGAACACTTGCTGTCAGACGAGATTTGCTGTCTTGTAGAGGGGTGTCTTCACTTTCGTACTGAATACAAAGGGTGACGTGGTCTCAGAATTTCAGCTGTTACTGTTGCCGTCTTCCACTCTCATACTGCATGTGTATGGCAAGAATGAGCTGATGTCGCAACGACCCACTTGGCAGGAGTACGATGTTAGTTAACGCCCATCAGGGGATAACTGCATCGGTTTAACGTTTTGATCAGTCAGCTAGTTGCTTCCATGATTCTCTATGCACTTTGGCGTTCTTACTGGTGTTCGTACTTATTTTCCAGGTCTTTTCTTTAATCGACTAACCATTCTTGCGGTCATTCGCTGTATCCGCGATTTATTCTTATAATTATGCTTTTATCATTCCCACCCACCTATTACAAGGTTAGATTTCACAATTTTAATCCATTGTCCGTTTATTAAATGTCCATTTGCTTATCTCATTGGGTAATTCATCTGTTGATACTCTATGATAATAAACGTAATTGTTATAGTGACCGCTTTTTCCTGCTGTAGGCAGACGAGCCTATCTCTTACCAATATATCCATGTGTGGTGTGTTCTTCTTCGTTTCGGGCCACCCGTATTAATTATCATTCAATAAACAATTCCGTCGCATGACACTGTTATCTGTTTAAAACTGCATGAGCATATGGGGAGGTTCCCTTTCCTGTAGGTCGCCAGGGATCAGACTTCTAGCATCTTAGGGGTACACTAGACAGCTAAACTGTCACTCCACATAGGAATTTGGTAACCGTTAGCCACAATTTTCGAAGCCGGAACCCTCTGATTTTGGTAGTCAGATTTTCTTTTGATTGGTCGAATTTTAACAGAAAAATGGTGGACACTTAACCATAAAATAACACCAAGAATTAAAAATAGTTGTGTAGTTGTGAGTGCTGCGCTTTTTCTTACTTGTACTTCTTTATGGAAACATGGATGAGTAAAACCCCGTTGTCGTCCGCATGTGAAATCAGCACACACTCGCTGCAGAGTGAATATTCACTCTGGAAACATCCCTCAAGTTGTGGTTAAGGCATGTCTCTACAATATCCTTTCCTTTAGGAGTGACAGTATTGCAAGTTATACAGGGGGACTTTTATGAAGTTTGGAAGGTAGGAGATGAGGAACTGGCCGAAGTATAGCTGTGAGGGTGGGTCCTGAGATATATTTGGCCAGCTTAATCATTAGAGCACTTGTCAATGAAAGGCAAAGGTCCTGAGTTCAAGTTTCAGTCTCGCACAAAGTGTTAATCTAGCAGAGAATTTCATATCCTATTGAGTATTAAAAGTTTTGGTAAAACGTTATTTCTCAACTAATTCTTAAGTTTATTACAGTACTGTTGTTATCTTTTCATATGTTGCATGATTGTTTATATTTCATAGTTATTTGCTAATCAAAGTTTACTCAACTCATTTCACTACAGATACAAGTGAATAGTTTGATCAGTAGTCTCTTCAGTATAGCTCAAACAAAAGATAATTACATATTATTTCAAAAATCATTTCTTACCCTTAGCATCCTTTTGCTTAGTTAAGCACATGATTTATGTTAACAAGTCAGTCTTGAAGTTATTTATTCGAGTTTGCATTTTGTGGTCTCTAACACTATCGTTTTACGATATTGTTATGAAGTTTCATAGTTTTAGCTGTTAACATAATGATCACTTCGTATTATACATTACTTCCTCATGTGATATTTAATCATGCATTTTTGCTTTAAAAGTAAGTAAAAGAAAGTTTCAGACTGACTCACGAAATGTAATTCAAATTAAGCTATTCCATTGCACACAGACAATAGAAAAACTCTAGCTTAAAGAGCAGGAGGAAGCTAAAAGACATTACCCATCACATTTATGTACATTATTTTTTCAATTTACAAGAATAGATACGATTTATGTTAGATATACTGAAAGGGTAGTCACTAGCAAAATTTATAGAGTACACAGAAGTTTGCTTTTACATCACATTTTGGTTATCTAATTCGTTATGTTTCTGATGCGCGATTCTCGACCAATATAGTTTTGATTATTCACACAACTCTCAATTTCTGATCATATTGTTATGTTGAATATTCGTGTTTGCATTTATTATACACATCCCAAGTCATACGTGGATGCTAGCTTCAACTTTGTTACATATGTCAGAAGTAACATATATTAGAATAGTGGTCCATATGAACAACAATACAATGATCATGTAGAACACAGTAGAACTGTTTTTCACTTCAGACTTTCTATTCCTGCTTCACAAATTACTTTTCAATCTGTTATGTGTTCTGAATTGTTAAATTCTGCGCTTATTCACACAGATTATTCACTGTAGATTCTATAGTGGATTGTGCTGTTCACACCGTTTTTATTTTAGTGCTGAGTTTGCCTAAAATTTGGATTGTGTTTATATACTTGTTTTTATGTACTTGTTTCAACTGGGTAATTTCTGTCAGAATATTCTCAAAAAGCGTTTTTATCTGCCAGACTGTTGCTTCGCCGAATAATCCAATCTCTTTCTTTTATGTCCCTAATGTATTTTATCTAAGTGTTCAGAAATCTCTTTGGCTTGTTCTTTTTGTGTTTCACAGAATTTTCTTAACATTTTTTATACATTCCTCTTCGTTTTTATCTAAGTATTTTAAACCTGCTTTTGTATGCTTCTCCTGTTTTTATCTGAGTTTTCGGAAATCTCTTCAGACAGTACTGCTTGTTGTATGGGAAAGTTTTCTAGTAATTCCTTGTCGCGATCCTGAAGGTTTAGAAAAAGCTCTGCAAAAGGATCTGACACAGATTTAGTTACCAATAAGGTCTCATAAGGTCCTGCATCCATTTCTACTTAATTTGAAACTGAGCAAATATTTTCGATTTTCATGTAAGTAGGACTTTCCTCATCGACCAATTGTTCGCTATGAATATCTGCTGGTGATTCCATTTTCCCATCTCCACCTGTCTTTCACACAGCATAAAAACAGTCGCATTCACAAAAAAACATGTCTTTCACTTTATAAATTATTTATGAAAATAAAAAAAAGAAATGCGATGATTCAACAATCACTGTTCGCTACCCGTTCCATTTTCGTAGGACAAGAACGTGGGTCTGCCACTTTGTGAAGGCTGCATATGTCGATCTTGTAACAATTTTCAATTTCCGACCATTTGCTAAAGCACTTTGAGTCATGAATTTTCCGTTAAAGATTATTTTTCAGGGACGATTCTCAAACAAAGAGCGCTTAGCACCGATCTCCTTAGCTTTACTGGATGCAACCTTACATAATCGGAAATTTATATGTTCTTGAAATCCGTTGTAAAAGCTCAATTTCCATGTCTTATTACTTTCTCAATACTATTTCACCTTTAAATGCATTCATCTTCTCGCTCGTTGTAGCACATGAAACAGAAATTACAATTATTTCAAACAAAAAGTACAAAGCTCACGTATACTTAATTTAAGTTTCTACAAATTCTTTGCATCTCTGTTCCGGTGCCACATATAACTTACCCCCACGTAGCCTCCATAAACGAAATGCAAAAATATTAAGAAATGCTTTCGATAATACTGCGAGGGGAATAGTTATATATGGTATTCTAACTTGAAAAATTACTGATATTGTTATTCAGTATGATATTTAGATTGTTGACTAATGACTGCATATTGTTTTTTATTTCTGAATCATTAGATATTTAACAATTTCGTTTCTCTCTTCTGTACAAAATTAATGGAAGTGTTGGGCTAGTTCTGCCACCGCTGTCACCGTTATCCATCTCAGCAGGCAGCCACAGGCCGGGCCGCCACCCTTCACCCTCACCTACATGGTGGGCCAAGTTGCCTCACTGGCGACTTCTCTCATTGCCACAGCCACGTCAGTCAATTTGACGACTACCCTCCCCTCTTACTGACAGCCATCCAGAAAAGACTGGCATGTGGTCTGATCACCATCATGCTCACTTTGCAGCAACAAAAGCAGCAGTTCAACACCAGCCCATCCTTTCAATAGTGACTGTCAGGTTAGGGGTTAGCCACACACTTGCGCTAACTTACTTGGTGATAGCTCGCACTTTTAGGAAATTGAACTCCTATGCCCACATAGATAACTCTACTGCTGGGTATGGGGATCCTACCTCTTTCCTCAATGCATGTTTGCCTATTTTGGAAAGGGAACCTCCTAGATTCGTTAGAAAAACATAATATCCCGCCTTTACGTGTTGTGCAATTCTGTACTGTGAACTCTGTTTTCACCACAGAAAAAGATAGCACCAGTGTTGTTGATGAGACAGACGTTGCCTACATTTCAGGGGGGAAATGGCGCGATATCGCTGGGTGACTCAATCGCAGATCGGTTCAGCACTTTTATTTCGAGCATCGTATTGGGCCAATTTTCCAAAATGCAGGAAAGAGGATCCAGTAATGCACACAGTAGTGTCCTCCACCTCGACGTGCACTCATATACCTATGACCCAGTGAATGGTGGGTCCAGCTTCTTACATCTTCCAAAAGATATAGCCACTAAAATGTCTGTATCAGTGTCGAAAATACTGCTAAGGGAGACTACTTTTCTTCATCTGGTCGCTTCTAGCTACTGACAAAAACTATGAGAAGCATGCTGAACGTAATGCTAAATACTAAATGAATAATGTCTGTGGGCATTATAACTTCAGTGGTACATCACTCCCCATCGAACTCCAGGACCCACCAAAATTTGAGAGGTAGAACCCAGATGATTCTGTACACGTTTATGGCATGGACGAAGACAAAGCAGAAGAAGGAAATTAGCACACTGTACAGAAAAAGAATATGGATGTGAAGCATGAAGTAGTTGGACCCCTCTATTTTTCAAAAGTAGCCAGTCATGAGCACACGGTACAGAAAAAGAATAAGGACGTGATGCATAAAGTAGTTGGACCTCCCTATTTTTCGAAAGTAGCCAGTCATGAGCACACGGTACAGAAAAAGAATAAGGACGTGATGCATAAAGTAGTTGGACCTCCCTATTTTTCGAAAGTAGTTAGTCAGTACCCCAAACATGTTGACTTACTGATAATTCCCGAAGGGACAGACATTCCTACGTCTGGACCAAGAGCATGTCCCATCCCTTTTTCCACGCAGTTGTCCAAGGAGAAAGGGCAAGGCATTTTTGTCAGGGGCGTCTCAACTCATTTACTTTAAGCAAGTGTTTACCTAAACATCTGATTGATTGTTCATCCCATGTTGACATGCTACCGTTTTTTCGAACGAGGGATTCGTGGGGAGCTCTGCCAGAGGGTGTACAGGTACATCAAGGGGAATAACCCGCGAATGAATTAAGTGGGGGGGGGGGGGGGGGGGGGCGAGTGCAAGCCTTCTGATGATGAACTGAGTTATATCCACTACACTCTCGCTTCCCACGCCCGGGTTCCCGGGTTCGATTCCCGGCGGGGTCAGGGATTTTCTCTGCCTCGTGACGACTGGGTGTTGTGTGCTGTCCTTAGGTTAGTTAGGTGTAAGTAGCTCTAAGTTCTAGGGGACTGATGGCCATAGATGTTAAGTCCCATAGTGCTCAGAGCCATTTGAACCATATCCACTACTTGGATGTAAATAGCTTATACAGATATGCCAGCCAATTGGAGGGCTCCAGTGGATATCCGATGAAAATGAACTCATTACAGTAGAGAAAGAGATTAAAGGTGGCTCCCTGATTGGAGATTCAAATGGTTCAAATGGCTCTGAGAACTATGGGACTTAACAGTTGAGGTCATCAGTCCCCTAGAACTTAGAACTACTTAAACCTAACTAACCTAAGGACATCACACACATCCATGCCCGAGGCAGGATTCGAACCTCCGACAGTAGTAGTCGCGGGTTCCAGATTGAATCGCCTAGAACCGCTCGCCCACACCGGCCGGCTCTGATTGAACGAGTATGATTTACATACTGAAAAGAGTGGTCCCGCAATGTGTGATTTTGAAGAAGTATTTTTTCAAATTAATGCAGAACGCGATTTTCGCGAAAACTATGAAAAATGTTAGAGAATAACACGACATCCGATTACTTTACCATTGCGAAGGCCGTCATGGCGCACAAGACTATATCGCTAGGCCAAATTTCAAGGGAGCCACAATCTTCAATAAAGGACTACTCACTCTGGAGATGGCTGAGGTTTCAGTGCAGTACCTGAAGCCTATCTATGTCGGTAGGAGTGTGGTGGATCTCTCCAAACTCCAATTGTACCGCTTTCATTACAAATTCACTAAGCAGCGCTTTGTTAATCCAAAGTTAATTTACAAGGATACAGAGTTTCGACTAATAGGAGCATGGTTGTGGCCCATATGAAGTATTTAGGTACCATCCCAAAGACTTAAACACGTCTGGAGTCACACAGTAATCTTACATACAGTAGTTCACACAGTAATCTCGACAATTCTTACAGTATAATACCACAAAACAATGATGTTATCGCTCTTATGAAAGTTGAAACAAATTCTTCACAGATCGTGGAGTTTGTAGGGCTACAATCCCAGACGCACACATTCGTATGGATACAGGCGCATCCAAAGGTGGGCTAAGGATGTGCAGCATGCGACCTCAATGTCCCTAACGACTGAGGACTACAAGACATGTGTTTTAGATGGCTTTGGTAGTGCTTCACCTAAGCCACCACATATGGTGCAACAAGTAGTATTTCTATCTGAAGAACTTGTGGTACATACCGCATCATAACTGATAGTTGGGCTGTCACATAATGACGACAAACAATTCATCTGTGATGATGGGATTGGAACCTTACCATTCTTACACTATTCACTTGAATGTGATTGGATGTCTCTCTCTCTTTCTCTCTCTCTCTCTCTCTCTCTCTCTCTCTCTCTGTCTGTGTGTGTGTGTGTGTGTGTGTGTGTGTGCGTGTGTGTGTGTGAATGAGGTACTTATTTGTAAATACAGATGGAAGTGTTTGCATGAGTGTATGCAGAATACTAGTAGTGAAATTGCTTGTCACAGATACTTGTGAATGTGTGTGTAAATACTCTTTTGTCTGCACACAGTGTGTGCTTACATACAAAGTATCTGCATGTTTGTATCGTTTTCCTCCTGCTGCTGGTGTTAATGTTGCAAATAATTTCACGACTCTGTCTCTATTAGTAAAAAGTGCATTTCATATAAATATCTGCACACATATTGTAAATAATTTTTGTAAAAATATATATGGCAAATATAAAATAAAAATGTTGTAAATATGAATAATAAAAATTGTGAGTCGTTTTTCATAAAACTGTACTTCCTCATTTATGAAATATCCTCTAGGGCTGCAAGTTTTTTATACTGGTGTTAGGAGACAGAAAAGAAAAAAAAAGGCATTTTTTGAATAGAATACTTTTTAGTATCGTTTCACATATATACATACATACTCATGCCCAAACATTTCACGTTTATATGTCATGAATTCGGCTTGTATAACATTTAATCATATTGGGGCAATTGCATACATCGATATCCCATCAGTATATTCAGTGTCCACACTCACAGAATCAACTTTTAAAGATTGCAGCACATGTGGAATATAGATCTACGTCTACATCTACATTTATACTCCGCAAGCCACCCAACGGTGTGTGGCGGAGGGCACTTTACGTGCCACTGTCATTACTTCCTTTCTCTGTTCCAGTCGCGTATGGTTCGCGGGAAGAACGACTGCCAGAAATCTTCGGTGCGCACTCGAATCTCTCTAATTTTACATTCGTGATCTCCTCGGGAGGTATAAGTAGGGGGAAGGAATATATCCGATACCTCATCCAGAAACGCACCCTCTCGAAACCTAGACAGCAAGCTACACTGCGATGCAGAGCGCCTCTCTGGCAGAGTCTGCCATTTGAGTTTGCTAAACATCTTACCAAATAACCCTGTGGCGAAACGCGCCACTCTTCTTTGGATCATCTCTATTTCCTCTGTCAACCCGACCTGGTACGGATCCCACACTGATGAGCAATACTCAAGTATAGGTCGAACGAGTGTTTTGTAAGCCATCTCCTTTGTTGATGGACTACATTTTCTGATGACTCTCCCAATGAATCTCAACCTGGCACCCGCCTTACCAACAATTAATTTTATTCGATCATTCCACTTCAAATCGATCCGTACGCATACTCCCAGATATTTGGCAGGAGTAAATGCTACCAGTGTTTGTTCCACTATCATATAATCGTACAACAAAGGATCCTTCTTTCTATGTATTCACAATAAATTACATTTGTCTATGTTAAGGGTCAGTTGCCAGTCACTGCACCAAGTGCCTATCCGCTGCAGATCTTCCTGCATTTCGCTGCAATTTTCTAATTCTGCAACTTCTCTGTATACTACAGCATCATATTAATGCACTGATCCATCAGGTCCAACTTCACTTTGTTGGTGTGCAAACACATAATAAAGTCATAGAATATTACTATAACATGTCGTGCCAGTGACGCAGTTTGTCTGACACAATCATTAATGGATGTAAATGCGCTACATCTAAATGTTTCATGTATATGGCTGCACCATCAACTCTTAAATTAAGCGTTGCCTCTCCATACATGTCCACTACTGCTGCTTCACCTTTTATCAGTCTGACATTGGTTAGCGTAAGCATAGAACTATATCCGGCAGTCATTTTTCTTTCAACGTATTCAGTCATGGCAAACAAGTAGGGTAGTTCCAGTCACATATGTAGAGTACTTCAGTATCAATACGCTGCACATTCTCTAGAGGGTGGTCCATTGATAGTGACAGGGCCAAAAATCTCACGAAATAAGCATGAAACGAAGAAACTACAAAGAACGAAACTCGTCTAGCTTGAAGGGGGAAACCAGATGGCGCTGCCATAGGTCATACGAATATCAACAGCGTTTTTTTTAAAGAGGAACACCCATTTTTTATTACATATTCGTGTAGTACGTAAGGAAATGTGAATGTTTTAGTTGTACCACTTTTTTCGCTTTGTCATAGATGGCGCTGTAATAGTCACAAACGTATAAGTACGTGGTATCACGTAACATTCCGCCAGTGCGGACGGTATTTGCTTCGTGATACATTACCCATGTTAAAATGGACCGTTTACCAATTCCGGAAAAGGTCGATACCGTGTTGATGTACAGCTATTGTGATCAATATGCCCAACGTGCGTGTGGTATCTATGCTGCTCGGTATCCTGGACGACATCATCGAAGCGTCCGGACCGTTCGCCGGATAGTTACGTTATTTAAGGAAACAGGAAGTGTGCAGCCACATGTGAAACGTCAACCACGACCTGCAACAAATGATGATTCCCAAGTAGGTGTTTTAGCTGCTGTCGCGGCTAATCCGCACATCAGTAGCAGACAAATTGCGCGAGAATCGGGAATCTCAAAACGTCGGTCTTGAGAATGCTACATCAACATCGATTGCACCCGTACCATATTTCTACGCACCAGGAATTGCATGGCGACGACTTTGAACGTCTTGTACAGTTCTGTCACTGGGCACAAGAGAAATTACGGGACGATGACAGATTTTTTGCACGCGTTCTATTTAGCGACGAAGCGTCATTCACCAACAGCGGTAACGTAAACCGGTATAATATGCACTATTGGGCAACGGAAAATCCACGATGGCTGCGACAAGTGGAACATCAGCAACCTTGGCGGGTTAATGTATAGTGCGGAATTATGGGAGGAAGGATAACTGGCTCCCATTTTATCGATGGCAATCTAAATGATACAATGTATGCTGATTTCTTACGCAATGTTCTACCGATGTTACTACAAGATGTTTCACTGCATGACAGAATGGCGGTTTACTTCCAACATGATGGATGTCCGGCATATAGCTCGTGTGCGGTTGATGCGGTATTGAATAGCATATTTCATGACAAGTGGAATGGTCGTCGAAGCACCATACCATGGCCCGCACGTTCACCGGATCTGACGTCCCGGGATTTCTTTCCATGGGGAAAGTTGAAGGATATTTGCTATCGTGATCCACCGACAACGCCTGACAACATGCGTCAGCGCATTGTCAATGCATGTGCGAACATTACGGAAGGCGAACTACTCGCTGTTGAGAGGAATGTCGTTACACGTATTCCCAAATGCATTGAAGTTGACGGACATCATTTTGAGCATTTATTGCATTAATGTGGTATTTACAGGTAATCACGTTGTAACAGCATGCGTTCTCAGAAATGATAAGTTCACAAAGGTACATGTATCACATTGGAACAACCGAAATAATATGTTCAAACGTACCTACGTTCCGTATTTTAATTTAGAAAACCTACCTGTTACCAACTGTTCGTCTAAAATTGTGAGCCGTATGTTTGTGACTATTACAGCGCCATCTATCACAAACGAAAAAAGTGGTACAACTAAAACATTCATATTTCTTTACGTACTACACGAATATGAAATAAATAATGGGGGTACCTATTAAAAAAAAAACCGCTGTTGATATCCGTTTGACGTATGACAGCGCCATCTAGCAGGCCAACCATAGCGCCATCTGGCTTCCCCCTTCAAGCTAGACAAGTTTCGTTCTTTGTAGTTTTTTCGTTTGACGCTTATTTCGTGAGATATTTGGCCCGGTCACGATCAATGGACCACCCTGTATATCAGTAAGAACTTCAAAGTCCCTGTCTGGGACTAGCCCCACATTCACATGCTTTGAACCACTTGCTGTTAAACTGTATGTGCTAGTGAAGAGCAGTGGCAGTATTCTGCAAGTAGTAGTAGCACTCGACCGCAGTTTCGATGCTGCTGCTGATGGCTAGGATCCTGCTGCTGCCGCTGCCACTGTTGGTGGCTGTGTAGAATCATGTAGTTCTGCAGCAACAATGAAACTATAACATAAATATGTATTAACATACATAATAATAACAGTCGCAGTAATAATAATGAGTAAGTACTTACTTCCAGATACAGTCTTATTATTATGCTTCCTGGCTCTTTGTTACTGCTGAATGTACTTTATCGTAATTACTGCTTGAAGTACTAGACGCAGGTGGCGTTGGTACTGCTCAGGCATTTGATAGAATGAAATGCTACTCCATGCAGAGTCCCTGGGCTCAGGAGCATTATTGGCCAAAAGGCATCGATATTCAAATGTTATTGGACCCTCCCTCCCTCCCAATACCCTAGGCCAGGGGTTACCAACAAAATACCCCCCCCCCCCCCCCCCCATCGAGCATGATTGGTTCCTTGTCATATCACAGAATCAAGTACCTAAAAAAGCCAAATTAATAGTCCTTTTATACGTTTTCTGTTTCTGGTACTTAGAAAAAACATTGACATATTCATTATTGAAAAAATATTGAGCGGCCAAAACAAAAAATCTGTTATCATACGAAATATATTTAATATATTTTTTATTCTAATAGCATCTTGCGGTCCCCTCTGGCATTGCTCGCGGACCCCTGGGGGTCAGCGGACCACCTGTTGGGAACCACTGCCCTAGGCATTGGGAGGGTGGGGGAGTAGGGAGAGGAAGGGGGTGACGGGAGATTGGACAGAGAGCGCTATTCCATAATTGATAAACAATTAATTCAGTTGTTATCTTCTCAGGGGTCATGTGAGAAGATCGTAAATTAGATAAAAATGTCCTGGAAATCGCCCTCACATACTGCTACAGCTGTGTTGTGGCGTTTCAGTCTTTACCACTATTCTAAATGTGTGACCTACGGATGAGACTATAACCAAAAGCATTTATATTGTACTTTATAAGAATAACATCACGCTAAAAGGTGAGGTACGTGATGGGAAGAGGTCTGACAAATGGTGCTGATATTGATAACAGGAGCTAGTGTTCGGAAACAGTTGCAAATCAGGTGGCCCTGCTGGAGAGTATATGCAAGCTGCATTTCCTCATTCAGTAATTTAGATGCTGTTAGACATGATATTCTAAAGGCTGTTATTAGAAGCAGTCGTTTTAAATACTACAATGTGCTTTTTGTTCAGCCATGTTTACTTTATTGTGTCTGTAGAATAGTAT
Organism: Schistocerca americana; assembly: GCF_021461395.2. Lineage (NCBI taxonomy): Eukaryota > Metazoa > Arthropoda > Insecta > Orthoptera > Acrididae > Schistocerca > Schistocerca americana. Next base: position 651,156,209 of record NC_060122.1, read on the forward strand.
GGGGAAAACAAATAGGTCAAAAAATAATGTAAAATATTGATGTGTAATGTGTGGACGTACTCGGATTTTCCATCGTTTGTTATACTGTGGCAGTTTTGTAGAGACATTTCACTAATAGTGCAGAGATAATGTATACTTGATATGTCTTTGTTATTAAATAATGGATTGCAGAACTTATTAAACATTCAAGCATTTCGTATTTACCTCTGTGTTCTAGAATACTTGGCTGTGGGCATGCTGCTTTGTAGTTCTCACAGTCAACGCCATGACATTATTAAATTATAGTAATTATGTCGATAGGACAATGCACTCCTTTTAACACAAACGGTGGCGTAGCACACACACTAATATCGCAGGGGGGACGCATCTTCGGTAAGTAACAAGATTTTATAAGTCTGAATATCGTGTGTGTATGTACACAATATCGTGTGTGTATGTACACGCCTTCTTCCTCTTTTTTATTCTGACAGAGTGTGCTGGCTGGCATACTCGTCCTTTACTACACTGATCAGCCAGAACATTATGACCACCGAGTTACTATCGATATAAACCCATCCTGCTGATAGCATCGATACCTGGCGAGTATTGATTGCTAGTCAGACACATGCATGGTCCATGTAGTATCAGTGAGCGTACTGTTGGTGTGCAGTGTGTGGAATGGGGAAGGCACATGTTCTATCTGACTCTGACAGAGGGCAGATTGTGAAGACCCGAAGGCTTGGCATGAGCATTTCAGCAACTGCAAGACTTGTCAGATGTTTGAGGTGTGCAGTGGTGAATGTCTTCAACACGTGACGAAATCAAGGTGAAACCATGTGCAGACGCGGTGGGGTTGGGCAGCCACCCCTCATTACAGAGACTGGATGTCGTAGGCTGGTCACACTGATAAAACAGGGCAGGTGGTAAACTGTGGCGGAACTAACACTAAACTTTAATGTTTGGCAGAGTAGAAGTGTGCTTGAACACACAGTGCACTGAACACTCCTAGCGATGGGCCTCTGCAGCTGATGACCCGTGCATGTGCCAATGTTCACACCACAACACCAACAACTACTACTGAAATGGGAACTTGACCATCAGCACTGGACATTGGCATGGTGGCAGAGCATTGCATGGTCTGATGAATTCAAATACCTTCTTCATCGTGCCAATGGGAGGGCGTGAAGCAATTGTCTTCAAGGGGAACATTTCCTTCTCAACTGTACTGCAGGATGGAGACAAGCTAGCAGCGTCTCCATTATTCTCTGGGGAACATTCACCTGGGCATCCATGGGTCGAGCGGAGCTCACACAATGCATCGTGATGGCCAAGGAGTATCATATGCTGGTTGCAGATCACGGACACCCCTTCATGACGATTATGTTTGCCCATGACAGTGGCATTTTTCAACAACATAATGCACCATGTCACTAGGTCAGGAGTATGATAGGGTAGTTCGAGGAACACAGTGACGGGTTCCAGTTGGATATGCTGGCCCCCCAGCTCGTGAGATCTGAACATCTACATCTACATCCATACTCCGCAAGCCACCTGACAGTGTGTGGTCGAGGGTACCCTGAGTACCTTTATCGGTTCTCCCTTCTATTCCAGTCTCGTATTGTTCGTGGAAAGAAGGATTGTTGGTATGCTTCTGTGTGGGCTCTAATCTCTCTGATTTTATCCTCATGGTCTCTTCGCGAGATATACATAGGAGGGAGTAATATACTGCTTGACTCTTCGGTGAAGGTATGTTCTCGAAACTTTAAGAAAAGCCCGTACCGAGCTACTGAGCGTCTCTCCTGCAGAGTCTTCCACCGGAGTTTATCTATCATCTCCGTAACGCTTGTGTCAGAGCTCATTGCCCCCCTTCCCAGAATTTGCGGGAATTAGGGGACTTGCATGTGCAGAAGTGGCGCCAACTCCCTCCAGCGACCTACCAATGCATTATTGGTTCTATGCAGCAATGCGTTGTCATTGTTATCCATGCCAAAGGTAGACATACTGGCTATTAGGTAGGTGGTCTTAATGTTCTGGCTGATCAGTGTAGTTTACATACATCAGTAGACAGATTTCATATTAACATCCGAATACTTTTAATGCTATACAGTTGATGCAGTTTGCGTATCGCTGAAATTGGAAGCAGGTTCTCGAATACTTACACTCTTGCACAGTATGAATACGACGATCGTTCTAACTGGCAAGAGGCCTGTTGAGATTTGTGGAATCTTGTCTGGGCAGGTAGGCATGCTGCGGCCGAGCAAGAAGTGTGTGTGTGTTTGTGCGCAGTACCTCAGAAAAGAGCCATGGACACATCACGCGCGGGGCATATGCAACAACATCATCACCACATCTTTGCAGAATATGCCATGATGTCATTAATTTGTATGTGAAAGTATCTTGTGTCATAAAATACAGTAGGATAACTCAGCTGTTGATTGTCTTCTCACTTCAGTGAACAAAACTTGAATGAAGATACTTATGTAATTGGAACAATAATAAAATTAATTGATTTTACACTATTTTCATACAATGTGATTGGTCTATCCTCAAATGCTGTGGTTTTGGCGGTGACACAGAATACTCTGGTAAATCAGGAAGACTGCCTGTAGACTGCTGTTGCTGCTGTAGTGGTGCAGACACGTACATTTGTGCTAAAGTGCTCGTCATTTACGACGGCGGCCGAGTTTAGGTTCGTTCTGTGCATCTGACGTCACAAAACACAGTCAGCCGATGAACAGAGAATGACATTGCCAGAGCTCGACTGCAGTGCAGAGCACGGACGAGTGTCTTCAGTTTTAGAAATGTTCAGTCAATAAATAAAGTAATTGAACAAAAGCAGTGTCTTGATAGCAGACTTTCTATGAAAGAAAGTTTGGAAAAAGCATTCTTTATAGCAATTGCTTCATATTCTATTAATTTATTAAACTAAACAAGCAATAAGCCTCCTAATTCAGGCGATAGCAAGGAAATTCATTCTCACTAACCGCAGTTTTTGCAGTAAAGAACAGCGGTAATTGTTTATTTCCTATTGTACTTCGACGAAACGTGAGTAATTCATAGACATACCAACAGTGTTTGTTGGTATTTTGCGTGATTCTTTAAAGTCCTCCAGAACTTCCGTTAGGTGTTTTGCTACTAAGCAAAACGCTCTGAGTTCAAACCTTGATCGATGCTCAATATTTTCTGTATTTAAAAACAATATCGAAGTGTCTAACTTCATGAATTTTATTCGTTTGAATGTAATTTTTTGAAATTTCTAGTGGCAACTAAAATCGACCATACGGAAAGTATACGCTGTGGACTTTTACCTCTGCAAAATTTCGTGAAATGGTTTACTACATTTAATGCTGCACAATAACTGCGTTGAACATCGAAACAAAATTAAGTCATTTACGGGGGAAAGGTATCAGTAAAGAAGATGTGTAAAAATCAAATTTTTGGGCCAAACAGTTTTTTTGTGAAATCGAGTGATAAGTGTGTCAAAGCAGTCGGAACACCATGTGTCTGCACAGGCGAGCAGTGCAGTGATGACTAAATCGCGCACAGTGCGGAATGCGGGGAGCACATCTCTGTAGCAGCGAAGGGGTTAATGCGGCCGTGGTGGCTTCATAAACTGCGCGGTCCCCCCTAAACGTAAGTTTGCGAACTATACTATACTATACTATGGCGCTGCTTCCGTTGGCGCGTGCATCTGGCAACGCAGCAATCTGCTGCGTCTGGGCGGCCATGCGCGAGCCGCCAAGATAAAAGAATTGAACTATAGTATCAGATCTGTGGTGTGTTACGCTGTTGGATAATCAGTAAGTGAACGTAAGTATAAATGAATATATTAATAATAATATTATTAATAATAACTGATGGACAAATACTTGCCGACAGTCTTGTTCCGCTTTTAATTCTGGACGGAAATAGTGGCCGGTCCCTACTGACGGTGCTTCATGATAATCAACTTATCATACAGAGCTTGAATGAGAGGCAGTTTGATTTTAAAAAGGATGTGGAGGGAACCTTGATTTCTTTTGGAATTGTCACCAATTGACCGAGAGCTAGGCGGTGGAAGGGCGGTGTGAGAAGAGGAGGGGATGGGGGTGAATCAGCGATTTCCTGGCCAGTGTCACTCTGCTTCACGTCTGGCTCAAAGATGTCTTAACCACTTAAAGAAACGTCTGTGTGGACTGCCGTGTCATAATATAATATACTTAAAATACTGTAAAAACTAACATTTCTGGCATTTCAGTGCCTCTCCTAAGGGTGTAGAGTGTACGCACTGAAAACCGGTACCGTTATGTAATAACCGTTAATGAAGTTGTGACACCAACAATGTCATTACTCTATATATTTATTATCCCTAAAGTAACGCTGTTCTTTCACGAGTAGAGACACGGGTATATGGAAGGATATTGGTAGATTTCCGAAATTGCTGATGGTTGGTAGCCCACTTCGTAACAGCGATTCGCCTATGGGCAGCATGTTTGATACAGAATCCTTGGCTATTTGATATTATATCGAATAACGTTTCTCCCGTTTAATAATTCCTCCGGCTACAAGGTTAGACTTTACTTGTTAAGAGGGACTGCAAGTCGGAGTTCGAGTACTGCAGCTTCAGGGTGTTTGCTTGCGCTGAAATGAGCAGCCCATTGTGCACTTCCACACATACGCTGATGAGCCAATACAATATGACCACCTTAAAAGCGTGTTGGTCCACTTCTGGAACACATTTTGGCAGCGATTCTGCGTGACGTGGATTCGACAAGTACTTGATAGGTTTCCAGAGGTTTGTGGTACGAGATGCCTATGCACAGGTCATACACTCCTCGCAATTTACGGGAGGCTGGTTTGTGGGCGCTGAGCTGGCGCCCGATAGCGTACTCAGTTGGGTTTCATCGGATTCAGATAAGCCGCATTTTGTGGCCAACATACCAACGTAAGTTCACTATCATGCTCCTCAAACCATTACAGTGCGCTTCTCACTTTGTTACACGGACGGTTATCCCGCTGGAAGATGCTTTTGAGAAAGACGTTAAGCATAAGGGGTTAAAGGTGGTCCCTAACAACGTTCACATAGTCGATAGCTGTCACGGTCCTTCGATTCCTGCCATAGGTCCCATGGAAGCCCAGGTGAATGCCCCCTGTAACATACACTACTGGCCATTAAAATTGCTACACCAAGAAGAAATGCAGATGAGAAACGGGTATTCATTGGACAAATATATTATACTAGAACTGACATCTGATTACATTTTCACGCAATTTGGGTGCATAGATCCTGAGAAATCAGTACCCAGTACCACTGGCCATAATAACGGCCTTGATACGCCTGGGCATTGAGTCAAACAGAGCTTGGATGGCGTGTACAGGTACAGCTGCCCGTGCAGCTTCTACACGATACCACAGTTCATCAAGAGTAGTGACTGGCGTATTGTGACGAGCCAGTTGTTCGGCCGCCATTGGCCAGACGTTTTCAGTTGGTGAGAGATCTGGAGAATGTGCTGGACAGGGCAGCAGTCGAACATTTTCTATATCCAGAAAGGCCCGTACGGGACCTGCAACATGCGGTCGTGCATTATCCTGCTGAAATGTAGGGTTTCGCAGGGGTCGAATGAAGGGTAGAGCCACGGATCGTAACACATCTGAAATGTAACGTCCACTGTTCAAAGTGCCGTCAATGCGAAACAGACGTGACCAAGACGGGTAACCAATGGCACCCCATACAATCACGCCCGGTAATTCGCCAGTATGGCGATGACGATTACACGTTTCCAATGTGCGTTTACCGCGATGTCGCCAAATACGGATGCGACCATCATGATGCTGTAAACAGAACCTGGATTCATCCGAAAAAATGACGTTTTGCTATTTTTTTTTAATCTCATTTTGTTCGTTTTCGTTCGTTGTATCTGCTTGGGGCGGACTTCGAAAGACACCCGTTTCAGTTCGTTGTTGATCCATTAACTCAGTTTTTTGTATTACAGAGAGCAGCCAGCCCTCTGACCGAAAACGCTGAGCTACCGTGCCGGCACCATTCATGCACCCAGGTTCGTCGTTGAGCACACCATCGCAGGCACTCCTGTCTGTGATGCAGCGTCACGGGTAACCGCAGCCATGGTCCCCGAGCTGATAATCCATGCTGCTGCAAACATCGTCGAACTGTTCGTGTACATGATTGTTGTCTTGCAAACGTCCCCATCTGTTGACTCATGGATCGAGACGTGGCTGCACGATCCGTAACAGCCATGCGGATAAGATGGCTGTCATCTCGACTGCCAGTGATCCGAGGCTGTTGGGATCCAGCACGGCGTTCCGTATTACCCTCCTGAACCCACCGATTCCATATTCTGCTAACAGTCATTGGATGTCGATCAACGCGAGCAGCAATGTCGCAGTACGATAAACCGCAATCGCGATAGGCTACAATCCGACCTTTATCAAAGTCAGGAACGTGATGGTACGCATTTCTCCTCCTTACACGAGTCATCACTACAACGTTTCACCAGGCAACGACGGTCGAGTGCTGTTTGTGTATGAGAAATCGGTTGGAAACTTCCCTCATGTCAGCATGTTGTAGGTGTCGCCACCGGCGCCAACCTTGTGTGAATGCTCTGAAAAGCTAATCATATGCATATCAGAGCATCGTCTACCTGTCGATTAAATTTCGCGTCTGTAGCACGTCATCTTCGTGGTGTAGCAATTTTAATGGCCAGTAGTGTAATACTGCTCCCACCGGCTTGCGTCTGTGTCGCGCTGCGTGTTTTGAGCAGCTGTCCGCCTGGATGACGGAGTATTTGGACTCGGCCATCGACCTGGTTTGACAATGACTGGATCCATTCGGCCAGGCGATACGATTCCGTTGATCCGCGCTCCAGTCTCGATGATCCCTTGCCCAGGACGAAGCTGTTGGGTCAACACGGGAGCATGTAGGGGTCCTCTGCTGGGGAACACCACGTTCAACACTGTGCGCTGAACGGTGTGCTCCAAAACAATTGTGCCTGCGCCATCACCGTACTCTGTCGTCAGATCTTTCACAGATTGCCGCCTATCCTCCTCTAGACAGCGGGCAAGCCTCCAATCCCTACATTCTGTGAGGAGGTGTGGACGTCCAAGTTCTTGTAGCCTACTCGTGGTTTCAGCATTTTTCAACCCCTTTCCGTAGGTGCTTACGACAGTAACACGCGAACAGCCTACCAGCTTCGCCCTTTCGGGGATGCTCGCTCCCAGGCACTGGGCCACAACATCCTGGCTTTTCTCAGAGTCGCTTAAGTCGGTGGATTACTGCATTTACTGTCATTAAACTTTGAAAAGACCCACTATATGCAGTTCAGAACTTCCAAGAGATTTCCTTGTGGTGTGTGTATAAAATATGATGACATGGAAAAAGGAGAAGTTGAGAGTGTAAAATTCTTGGGCTTACAACTCGATAATAAATTCAATTGGGAGCAACATACTAACGAACTGCTAAAGTGCCTAAACAAGTCTGTGTTTGCAATGCGAATGATTCAGACATAGGAGATATAAATATAAAAAAACTGGCATATTTTGCTTATTTTCGCTCCATTATGTCATATGGTATCATATTTTGGGGTAACTCCACAAACAGAGAAAAAATTTTTAGAGTGCAGAAGCGTATGATAAGAGTAATGAGTAGTGTAAATCCAAGAATATCATGTCGAAACCTATTCAAAGAATTGGGCATATTAACCACAGCTTCTCAGTACATTTATTCCTTAATGAACTTTGTTGTAAATAATACATCTCTTTTTCCAACTAACTGCTTAGTACACAGTATCAATACTAGGAATAAGAACACTATATATAAAGATTTAAAATCACTTACTCTTGCCCAGAAAGGAGTCCAGTATTCAACAACACATATTTTCAATAAGTTACCAGCAACCATTAAGAGTTTAGTTTCAGACAAGGCACAATTTAAACATGATTTAAATGAATTTTTGGTGGCCAACTCCTATTCCATCCATGAGTTTCTCAACAAGTGCTGTAGACCATTTTAATGAAAATTTATTATACTTTAATTTTTGACAATACTTGGTTGTAACAGCCAAGTAAATACCTACTGTGTGAATGATGGACGTATGGAAAGTAGATGTAAGTCTTAAGTCTATAAATAGTGGAAGTTTAATTTTAAATCTTGTACATAATGTGATTGTTCTTAACTGAGGATCACTGAAATGAATAATTTACTTTAATTTTTGACAATACTTGGTTGTAATAGCCAAAAAACTGCCAAATGTCTGAATGATGGATTTAATGAAAGCAGATATAAGTATTAAACCTGTAAATATTACAAGTTTGAATTTAATTCATGTACCCAATTTTACTGTTTATTGACTGAGGACTATTAAAATTAATGAAACTCAAGTTTTTCTAATTATATTTTTGTAATGTGTTTATCTGAGATATTCCACACCCAGGAGGATTCCCTCTTTTATGGGACTATGGAATGAATAACTAATCTAATCTAATCTAATATAATTTGCTCCAGTTATCGTCGCTAGAGTAATTCCCCATTCCTCTCCACTTCGCTCATATATTTCTCTTACCACGTCACGTGCCCTCAGCGTCACCACGCAGCATACAACCTTGCTGTGGCCAGTGCTCATAATGAAACTCCCTGGAAGATTAAAACTGTGTGGCGGACCGAGACTCGAACTCGGGACCTTTGCCTTTTGCTGGCAAGTGCTCTACCGTATGGACTACCCGAGCACGACTCACGGCCCCTCCTCACAACTTTACTTCTACCAGTACCTCGTCTCCTACAGTAAAGTAAAGCTGTGAGGAGGAGCCCGGAATCGCGCTTGCGTAGCTCAGTCGGTACAGCACTTGCCCACAAAAGGCAAAAGTCCCGAGTTCGAGTCTCGGTCCGGCACACAGTTTTAATCTGCTAGGTAGTTTCATATCAGCACACACTCCGCTGCAGAGTGAGGATCTCATTCTAGCGCTATCATGTTTTGATTCATCAGTGCATGCACTCTCTTTCATCAGCCACAATTGAGGATTTTCATAATCAGTCGAACTTGAATGACTGGCTCAGTTAGCAGGGTGTAACATCAGTTCTCCATTGCGATAACATGTTCGTATTGTGTCTTCTCTGCCCTAGCGTATTCGCCCGCTGTTGCAACCTGGGTGTATTGATTGCGGGCTAAAAGCTTCTCGGAATACAGTTGCCTTCCATTGTGGTTAATTTCCTTAACCATCCCTGACTCGTGCTTATCTAAGCTCGCTTAGTATGTGTTGTAGGCAAACTATGTCTGCGAGCTACGTAAATGCCCACCTGATTGCCACTTATCACCAATAGTTCTGCCTATACTTATATTTGTACTTTCACTCCCTCTGTCTCTCTCTCTCTCTCTCTTTTTACACACACACACACACACACACACACACACACACACACACACACACGCACGCACGCACGCACACAATGGAAGAGAGGAGATGGGAATAATTGATTTTATACTACACTTCATAAAATTTTTAATCGGAATAATTATTGAAAAAGGGAGACAGGAATAACTGATAATTATAGAGGAACTGGCCTGCTGGACACTTAATAAAAATTGCTGTGGTTTTTGGTAACAGGTTGATAACTATATCTGAATGTCTCAACAATAAAGGCGATTTAAAAAGGTGGACCTATCACAGATGAAATATTTGTGAAAATAAGTAACTGAAAAACGAAGAGAATTTGCTAACAGGGAAATCCATATAGTCTTTTCAAAAGCATTTGATAATATTAACTGAGAACATCCCTCAGAGTAACGCTACAAAGAGTTTATTGATTAAATGTGGCAGACGCTCTGAGGAATCCGTGCAACGATACCTCCATCGCATTATATTTGAATGGTATTTTAATTCAACGTATATTTACAAACAAAGGAGTGAGACAAGGGTGTAGCGTGTCACTCACACTTTTTAACATATATCTGGACGATACAATACTAGAACGGAAAACCCAGTCTGATTCACATATTCCGATAGAGCAGTGATTCCCAACCTTTCTGAGACCATTATCCCTGAGTGCAGCCTCCCCTCCTCCCCACCCCTTTAAGCGATCTACATTAGCGACTAACTAAACTTCAGAAGGAAAATAAATTTTTTTAACACTTTCATAAAGTGACGAAAGGTAAATGATATTTCGTTTTTGTACGTATCTTATTAAACCACGAACTAATGAGTAAATCAGCCAATTGACACTGATTATTTCTAATAACATTACTTTATAGAAAGATGAAGCAGTCCTCAACACTTCGCGAATGCTACCTATAACTCCTTCTCAAAAAAATACCTAAATGACGCTTGTTAGGATAGACACTTGTTAAAAAACATGCTTCCTCTACCCCACACCTCTCCTTAGCGACACTTGTTTCACCAACAAGCCACACCCATATTTAAAAACAAGGTAGTTGAAATGTGTGCCTTGTACGTACTGTTTGTCAATCAGTTGGTTGCTGGACTTCATACTTCTGAACTGGCAGAACTGAAAGACTTCACATTGCCAATGATTTGCGTCTGAGCAGTGCTGCTACTACTACCACTAATAAATAATAACACTGCCTGCGCCCTCCGGCTCTTACAAAATAGTGGTGACAGGAATTATAACTATTACGAAACTAACTTAATTTAGTTTCGTGACCGAAACACAATTGCACACTTTCATTTTTACCCCTTAGAAAATTACGTTTCATTCCTCTGCAGTAACTACCATCAGGTTGGGAACCATTGCGATAGAGAGAGAGACTATTTATCTTATCACATACATGCAAACGATGCCATATGTTTTCCGAAAATACGCTGAAGAACCAAAGAAACTGTTACATCTGCGTAATGTCGTGTAGGGCCCCCGCGAGCACACAGAAGTGCCGCAACAAGACACTGCAGAGACTCGACTAATATATGAAGTGTGCTGGAGGGAATTGAAGCCATGAATCCTGCACGGCTGTCCATAAATCCGTAAGAGTACGAAGGAGTGGAGATCTCTTCTGAACAGTACGTTTGCAAGGCATCCAAAATATGCTTAATAATGTTCAAGTTTGGGAAGTTTGGTGGTTAGCGGAAGTGTTTAAACTCAGAAGAGCGTTCTTGGAGCCACTCTGAAGCAATTCTGGACTTGTGGGGTGTCGAATTGTCCTCCTTGAATTTCCCAAGTCCGTCAAAATGCACAATGGACATGAATGGATGCAGGTGATCAGACAGGATGCTTACGTACGTGTCATCTGTCAGAGTCGAATCTAGACGTATCAGGGGTCCCATATCACTCCAACTGCACACGCCCCACACCATTACAGAGCCTCCACCAGCTTGAACAGTTCCCTGCTGACATGCAGGGTCCATGGATTCAAGAGGTTGTCTCCATACCCGTACATGTCCATCCGCTCGATACAACTTGAAACGAGACTCATCCGACCGGGCACCATGTTTCCAGTCATCAACAGTCCAATGTCGGTGTTGACGGGCCCAGGCGAGGCGTAAGGCTTTGTGTCGTGCAATCATCAACGGTACACCAGTGGGCCTTCGGCTCCGAAAGCCCACATCTATGATGTTTCGTTGAATGGTTCGCACGCTGACAGTTTCTGATGGCCCACCATTGAAATATGGACCAATTTGTGGAAGGCTTACACTTGTGTCACCTTGAACGATTCTCTTCAATCGTCGTTGGTCCCGTTCTTGCAGGATCTTTTTCCGGCCGCAGCGATGTCGGAGATTTGATGTTTTACCGGATTCTTGATATTCATGGTACACTCTAGAAAAGGTCGTACGGGAAAATCCCCCCTTCGTCGCTACCTTGCAGATGCTGTGTCCCATCGCTCGTGCGCCGACTATAACGCCGTGTTCGAGCTCACTTAAATATTGATAACCTGCCATTGTAGCAGCAGTAACCGATCTAACAACTGCGCCAGTCACTTGCCGACCGCAGCGCCGTATTATCTGTTTACGTATCTCTGTATTTGAAATCACATGCCTATACCAGCTTATTTGGCGTTTCAGTGTATAAGACGACCTGTATATATTTTGCTGAGCAAAATATGTAAAGAACATAACCTAAAAATATCAATGGTAGAATAAAAAAGGCTTTCAATGGATAGGATCCCAAAAGATAAAAAAGAACGGATTATACATTTAATCTAGGATGCAGCAGTTCATAAGAACATGACAGACATGGCTATAGGACAAATGTAAGGAGTTAGAAGCACATTTCACCAGGGGAAAAATAGATACCGCCTACACGAAAATTAAAGAGGCTTCTGGAGAAAAGAGAAGGAGCTGTAAATCAGTCTCAACAGCTCAGATGGTAAGCCGATCCCAACCAAAGAAGGGAAAGCTGAAAGGTGGAAGGAGTATGTAGGGGACTATTGAAGGGTGACGAACTTAAAGGCAATGTTACAGAGATGATAAAGGATGTAGATGAAGATGCGATGGGAGCTATGGTACTGCGAGAAGAATTTGACAGAGCACTGAAAGACCTAAGTCGAAACAAGGCCCCGGGAGTAGACGATATTCCCTCAGAACTACTGATAGCCTTGGAAGAGCGAATCATGACAAAACTCTTCCATTTGGTGAGCAAGATGTATGAGACAGGTGAAATACCCTCAGACTTCAATAAGAATACAATAATTCCAATTCCAAAGGAAGCAGGTGTTGACAGGTGTGACAATTACAATATGTCATTTTTATAAATCATGGTTGCAAAGTACTGACGGAAATTCTTTACAGAAGAATGGAAAAACTGGTAGAAGCCGACCTCGAGGAAGATCAGTTTGAATTCGAAGTGTAGGAACGCGAGAGACAATACTGATCCTACGATTTATCTTAGAAGATAGGTTAAGGAAAGGCAAATAAGCGTTTATAACATTTGTGGACTTCGAGAAAGCTTTCGACAATGTTGAATACTCTCTTTGGAATTCTAAAGAGAGGAAGGGTAAAATACATGGAGTGAAAGGCTATTTACAGCTCGTATAGAAACCAGACGGCATCTATAAGAATCGAGGGGCATGGAAGGGAAGCAGTGGTTGAGAAGGGAGTGAGACACGTGTGTAGCCCAACGCCGATGTTATTTTAAATGTACATTTAGCAAGATGTAAAGGAAACCAAAGAAATATATGATTAAGTGGTGGTGGTAAGTTCCTATGGGACCAAACTGCTGATTCCATAGGTTCCTAGGCTTACACACTACTTGATATAACTAAAACTAACTTACGCTATGAAGAACACACACAAACCCATGCCCGAGGGAGGACTCGAACTGTGGCAAGGCGTCTACGACTACGCGGCCACCCCGCGCGACTATTTGATTAGGAATTAACATTCAAGGAGAAGAAATAAAAACTCTGAGGTTTTCCGATGACATAGTAATTTTGTCATAGTTAGCAAAGGACTTGGAAGAGCAGATGAACGGAGCGGACAGCATCTTGAAAGGAGGATGTAAGATGAAGTCCAGCAAAAGCAAAACAAGGAGGTTGGAGTGTAGTCGAATTATATCTGGTGATTCTGAGGGAACTAGATTACAAAACGAGGCACTAAAAGTAGTAGATAAGCAGTGCAATTTGGGCATCAAAATAACTGATGATAGTCAAAGTAAAGAGGATATAAAATGTAGACTGGCAACGGTAAGACAAACGTTTTTGAAGGAGAGAAATTTGTTTACATTGAATGTAGATTTAAGTGCTAGGAAGTACTCTCTGAAAGTATTTGGATGAAATACAGCCATGTGTGGAAGTGAAACACGGACGATAAACAGTGTAGACAAAAAGAACATAGAAGCTTTTGAAATGTGGTGCTACAGAGGAATGCTCAAGATTTGGTGGGCAGGTCTTACAACTAATGAGGAGGAGGTCCTTAACAGATCAGGGGGGGGCGGGAGGGGGGGGGGGGAAGAAATTTATGGCACAATCCGAATAGAAGAAGGATCGGGTGATAGGACACAGCCTGAGACATCAAGGGATCACTAACCTAGTACTGGACTGAAGGATGGGTGGTAAAGATTATAGAGGGAGATCAAGAAATGAATACAGTAAACAGATTCCCAAAGGTGTAAGATGCAGTAGTTATTCGGAGATGAAGAGGCTTGCACAGGATAGAATAGCATGGAGAGTTATATCAAACCAGTCTTCGGGTTGAAGACCACAACATAACAGAGATACAGGTTCTACAACTGATTGGCGTCAGTCATATTAGTCTATAACCGTTTCGCTACTACAGACGGGCTCTTTGCGTTCCATGTTGAGAGGGTTTTGTTATGGCTATAGTGCTGGCCAAATGTTGGTGCCTGTGCTGAGAGAAAGCGTTCTGGCCGATATGAAATACGTATCATCCGATTTTTCGAAAACTATTAGGTGACAAAAACAGATTGTTTTTCACATATTACAGTCTGATATCTTCACTCGATAAAGAACTGAATTTCTTTCGTTATCCGTCATACTTACTGCGCTGCATCAAATTAAGTAAAGCATTGCACAAAAGAAGACGAAGTAAATATTCCAGAATTCGAATCAAAACCAACTGCCAAAATGAGTAACATAGAAGTAGATGTCCTTGGTGTAGCGAAGCAGCTTAAAACACTTAGGCGCGGCTTCCGCTCTAAATTGCATAGCAGACAGGTTCCTTTCAGAGTATGCTGATACAATAGCTCCATACTTAGCAATAATGTACAACCGATCGCTAGTAGAAACATTCGCCCCCAGAGACTGGAAGGTTACACAAGTCACTCCATCATCCAAGAAAGGAACTAGGAGTAGTCCGCTGAATTGCACACCCATATCGCTAACTTCGATTTGCAGCAGAATTTTGGAACATAAACTATGCTCGAACGTTAGGAATCACCTCGAAGAAAACGATTTAGTGACAAATAGCCAAAACGGATTCAGATAATATCGTTCTTGTGAAGCATAACGCTTCAATATTAGAATGCACAGAAACGGATTTGCTGGTCTACAGATTCCAGTTTCAGCATCCTACGAACCGAAACAAAATCCATGTATAAAGATCGTCAGCAACTGATACACGTCTTTGTAGCACGCTGCTCTTATCCCACACTTGCGTTGCACGTAATACTTTACACCTTTCTCAATAAGGCGGGAATCATATTACACTTCTTTTGAAGTACATAGAAAACTGCTGTGTTGCGACAGAGCCCTGTCGAAGACATGGCGGATGGATTAGTCGCACATGTCAAATGACTGGGATGTAGCCTGACGCTGTAATGGCTGTGGGCGTGACGATATAATCTCAGGGAGGCAGAGGCATACTGTGACTAGGTCAGTCCATTTCTGAGGTCGTGCAGGCGTCAGGTCTTTCACATGATGTGGCGTCTAGGGTGTATTCGATTCGGGGAACATACCAGCTGTCAGAGTGAACTACTTGTGTACCAATGTGTTGTCATCGACGACCGTCGGCTATCGTGGGTTGTGACAGCGGTTAGGCAAAACTAAATGCAGCAGATAACTAACCAATACGTCTACATCTATAATGCACAAGCCATCTTACGTTGTGTGGTGGATGTACTCCGGGCGCCACTATTATTTTCCCCTCTTTCCTGTTTCATTCTCGAATGGGGCCAGGGAAGAACAGATGTTGCTGTTGAACTGATTTGATTTCGCGTCACAGTCATACCACGTGAAGCTTCTTTATCATATTTTTACTTAGACTGAAAGCACTGGGAAGGTGCAACTGAACCTGCTTAAACTGCTGAGTGATACTGAACGTACTGTCACTTTGCTCGTCTTTATCATTTCATATCTGACCTACAGAATTATTCCTGACAAATAAAACTCAAACGCAATGTGACTGCTCAAATAAATAACACAAAAGAATGGCCCTGAATTAGAAGAAATCCTAGCAATAACCTACACATTTCATAAGACACTCACCTCACAAAAAAATCTTCATTACACGAACTAAGCGATACAGCAAGCACCAATATAGCCAGTTAAATAAAAGATTCTAACTACTGTAGGCTGTAACTACTAATAGGCATGTGGTTAGCAAAGGAAAGATTGTGTTGTAGAGCAAACAATGTATTTAGCAAATTTTACCTTAATTATGTGACATCCAGTTCAAAACATTATATAATCGTCCGTGACATCCAGTTCCAAAGAATCATATAATCGCCAATAATTTTAAATCTCTATGACGGACACGTCCAGACCGTCCGCTCGCACTAACACTTCAGACCTCTAACCTCCATCTCTGCTAACTATAAACTTGCAGCCACCATCACCGCTGGCTTTTCACCTCCAACTGCAAGTCCGACCTGCCACACAGAGTCTCTTACCGGGGGCGCACAGCGCTGTCAGAGTTATTAATGCAGACTACCGCGCTGCCAACATACAAACAGGCTACCCACCTAGCCCACTGCTCCTCTTAAAAAATTTTACAAAGTGTTTTGGGCAGTGGCCAAGACTAATTTGTTAAAAAAATGTTATATTAAGAATATCAAATAGATCATATGCACACAATTAGTAATTTGCCATTGGTCAATAAAGCAAAAAATTGTCCTCACAGTCCCTAAAGACAGTCTTAACCATTTATCAGAACAGTAGTCTATAACAGTTTTATGCACAAAGTCTGAGCGCCGCGCGGTATTAGCCGAGCGGTCTAGGGCGCTGCAGTCATGGACAGTGCGGCTGGTCCTGGCTGAGGTTCGAGCCCTCCCTCGGGCATGTGTGTGTGTGTTTGTCCTTAAGATAATTTAGGTTAAGTAGTGTGTAAACTTAGGGACTGATGACCTTAACAGTTAAGTCCCATAAGATTTCACACACATTTGAACATTTGAACAAAGTCTGAGCAGTAAAAGAAAATGCACACATAAGTAGTGGACCTCCATGCAGTCTTGAAGAAGTAGTGTTGTCCTCCCAACAGAAATACAGTGCTGACTCCTGACATGACGACTGGTAATGGGCCACAACAGAGCAGACTCAGAGTAGAGACAGTCGAAGTCTTGAAGAATATTAGTATAATCGATAGGTCACCAGAAAGCAGACCCACAGTATTCCTTGTAGAGATTATTGTAGTAATGGGCCACCAAAGGTGCAGACCCACTGTACTCCTTGTAGAGATGGCTGGTAGCCATCTGTTGCGACTGTGTGGGTGCACAATCACAACTGAAGAGTCTTGATGACAATGTAGCAAGTCCATGAACCACTACTTGTGCACTCACAAAGTTTTTTTTTTTCAATATCCTTAATCCAGCAATGCTGTTAACCAGTCCATTACTGAATTATCAACACATGTGCAAGCACTAATACAGTTGTATAGCCTCTGACATTTTATATATATACTATGGCCAACAGACAAAATGTGTGCAGTTAAATGAAGCCCTACTATTTACTTAAATTGATGAACTGGTGTCTATAGAATTTCAATTTTACAGCAAACAAATTCAATCACAAATGTAAAGAAAACATCATTACAGTAAAGAACATGATAATACAGATAACATGTCTATAGAATTTCAATTTTACAGCAAACAAATTCAATCACAAATGTAAAGAAAACATCATTACAGTAAAGAACATGATAATACAGATAACATTTGTAGTAATACAGGCTTTACAAAAGGAACAGAAATAAACATATACATGAGTATTAGATGAACTATGGCATAAGTAAATAAATGAAAAATGAAAATATCTTAGAAAGATTAAGTTGACACATGAACATTAAGAGAAAACAGAACAGAATAAATAATGTCTGAACATCTTTCCAACGCAAAAAAAACAGGTTAGTTTTGAGGAAAACAGTATTCCTCATCATAGTGAATGCAGCTTAGTGTTAGAAGGAAAAAATTCTACCAAATTTATCTTGACAGGTAAACATACAGAGACAGGGAGAACACAAACACACAAGGGTACACATAAAAAAATAGCGGAGTAACAAAAAAGGAAAGGACAGGGTATGTTTTCAGTGTAACATTTGGTACTACAGTACTTACCATACTTCATTTACAACCAAAACTTCATTTTATTCTCGGTGATCTCCACTTAGTTCAACATTTGTTCTCAAATCCTATCTATCTGTATTTACAGTTTCATATATTTCTTACTTCATCATTTGTTTCCAAGAAACTCTTTGGCCAAACCATTTTCATACAGCTTCTCAATGCAATTCTTCCCAACTCATCATAACTCATTTTCTTATATAGCATACCCCTCTTACACTAACTTAAATCTACTGTGCTCAGATACAAAAACTAGAGAACGAGGCAGTGCAGTAGCACAAACATTAACACGAACAAGAACAACAAAAAATCCAAAATGGCACAGCAAGCAGCAGCATATTCAAATTAGCGTAGCAAACAGAACATTACAACTAATATAAGGCAGTATGCGGCAAACAAGAAATATAAATCAGTGAAAAAACTGGCTTATCAAAGTAATACAAAGTAAAATTCAGTATGACAAATCCTTACAAATAACAGCAGCAAATGCAACAACTTATTCCTGAACATGACAAAGCACAAGCAGAAAAAATGTAACAGTAAAGACAGCAACGCAGATAAGGGAAATGTCTATTCGCATCTTACTGTCTATGTCATATCTTATCACTAAAGTGGTGCACCACAACAACTTATTCTACCAAAAAAATTACCAAAACCTTGGAAAGAAAATCATGCATGACGTTCCTGTTAGTAGCCCCTTCTTCTTCTTATTGTTTTTTCTTCTCCAAGTGTTCCCCTTCTTTTTCAGAAGAATGTGGATCATAAAATTATTATTTAATGAAGCTGTTGACAGAACGTGTTTACATTAGCATATGTATTGAATTTCATTTTATAAAATCAATGCTACAGCGCCGCTAGAAACCAGATATCGAATAAAATAAGCAAATATGTACAAAATAAAGCATAAAAACACCATTCACCAGCCATATGGCATTTCATAAGTCAGTAAAAATTCTCTGAACTTTCGTAGAAAGATACTTGTCATTAGGTGTATAGACATAAGAATGTTTCACAACACTTCTAAAGCATTTCAGTAAGTAGCACAAAGTATGAGCTCCAAAGTGTAATCATATGTTTCCAAGTAACAGTGTGTCGTGTTTGTGGTGTGTTCTGCAAAGAAATGTCAATAGCTATCTTTTCTGCAAATATGCGAGCAAAGGGTGAGCTTCAAAGTGACTAAAGTGGCACAAGTAAAGTTGAAAGTCCACACAATAAATGGTACAATTCAAGGTGGCTAGCACGCAGCTGGGCGCAGCAGAGCATTACGTCAAGGTCACATACACTTTTTTACGAAAACATTTATGACAGCAGTTTTTAGCTATCATGACAGTTTGGCACCAATAAAAAATTTCACTGGTCGAAAAATTATAGTAGAAGTGTGTAGAAACGAAATCTCATCAATAACAGTGTCCAAAAATTTCCACCAGCATTGTGGTACTCACATTCAGATATATACTCACATTTCATAGCTCTTAAAGTACAATTATTGGTTTCCAACATTCTTTTCCACAAACCGGAGTCCCTAACCACTACTCATCACCTTATTACACATATACATATTCGTCGATATTTCTTCAATATTTCATCATAATAAACATGTAGCATAATCATATTCCTCATATAGTATCACCTCATTGATCATAAACGTATCTCAACATCATAATACACATTTTTGCTGTAATAATATCATCACAACTACTCAATCAAACTTCAAAATCATCGTAGCTTCCTTCAGTAATCTCAAAACCTCTAAAAAAATTCTCTGCTCATTTCAGTAGTGTCATCTACCTCAAACGTACTTCAAAAATTATAATCCCATACAATATACATCACACAAATCTCTCATGGTATCACAGTGATTCCGAAAATATATGAACAGTTCACAAAGTACAGACAAAGTACAATTTCCTAAATGTGAAATAATCGAACTGTGTAATAACGTAAGCATGTGTCACCGATGTAGTAAATGTTCGTCTCTCTCATCAATTTGGCCAGATAGCTGTGTAATTCTGTGTTAGAGAAATATGGTACCGATGTGCAAAACTTTATAAGCTAATACCATGTTAGCTAGGGCTCCTTGCGCTTGCCACATGCATAGTACACAAAGTACGTGTACCCTCATGAGGGAGTTTATTCCTCTCAGTTCAAGGACGAGATAGCTGTGTAATTCTGTGTTAGAGAAATATGGTACCGATGTGTAAAACTGTATAAGGAGGCACCATATTAGCTAGGGCTCCTTGCACTTGCCACACGCATAGTACACAAAGTAGGTGTACCCCTATGAGGGATAAGGTGAAACTTCCGTATTAAATGTTGCTTGGACAGGTACAACTAGGAAAGTGAAACTTCTTAATTTATTTCTGAAACCGCTGAGAGAAATTGAATGCAAGTGAAATTGCATAAACCGCTGAATGAAACTGAACATACTGCCACTCTGCTTGTCTTTATCATTTCGTATCTGACCTACAGAATTTTTCATGACAAATAAAACTCAAATGCAATCTGACTGCTCAAATAAATAACACAAAAGAATGGCCCTGAATTAGAAGAAATCCTAGCAATGACCTGTACATTTCATAAGACACTTACCTCACAAAAAATCTTCATTACACGAACTACAGCGACACAGCAAGCACCAATATAGCCAGCTAAATAAAAGATTCTAATTACTGTAGGCGCCTACTACTAATAGGCATGTGGTTAGCAAAAGGAAGATTTTGTTGTGGAGTAAACAATGTATTTAGCAAATTTTACTTTAATAATGTGACATCCAGTTCCAAAAAATTATATAATCGTCAATAATTTTAAATCTCTATGACGGTCACGTACAGACCGTGCGCTCACGCTATCACTTCAGACCTCTAAACTCCATCTCTGCTAACTATGAAGTTCCAGCCACCATCACTGCTGGCTATTCACCTCCAACTGCAAGTCTGACCAGCCACACAGTCTCTTACAGAGGGCGCACAGCACTGTCAGAGTTATTAATGCAGACTATCATGCTTTCAACATACAAACATATAAACCGGCTACTTACACGTGGGTCGTTATGTGAGAGGCATAACACATGGCATGACTCCATTTTGAATGTGTTCTCTGGAAATCCGTACATATTCTGACTATAGATGTATGTATTTATGTATGTATGTGTATATGTTCCACACCTCCTCCTAAACCACTGTACCCATTTCAACCAAACTTGGTATACATATCACTGAAAAAATAGTGTAGCCACGGCACACGAATGCACATGCTTTATTCATCCAGTATTTGAGAATGAGAGCACTTAGTGATTTGCAACAAACTTTACACAAACTTTCAAACCTCTACAACACTTTTTCTCGATGACAACCTCCACAAAATGATGAAACGAAAAAGCTTATCCCTTATTACATTTTCGGTGTTCTTGGAATAAAGTTGCCGCATGAAGTATGACTTTTTATTTTATAACTTCTTTACTACTAAACGTATTCACAACACATTGTTTAGAGACTATTCATACAAATCACTGAATTTACTCTCAAAATTATATCATTGTACGAAACATAGTTCAGGAGATATGACGTCATAAAACACTGAAAAGCGTGAAACACTGCCGCTTCATGTATGATGCAGACAGTAGTCACATATACCACTGGATGTACCTGCAAAATTATTCCATTGTTCTACACGTAATTCGGGTGGTATGACGTCATAGGGATTGATTTGCATGACAACGAAACTGCGGGGTGAAATCCGCTGGATATACAGGTGAATCATATGTACAAATTCATGTGGAATATCTTAAACATATGTGAAATGTATTTGAGATGTGCGTACGTGGGCGAAACTGCAGGCAAGAAGCTTGTTCTAAACCCCTGGAACGATTTCAATCAATTTTTGTGCACATGTTAGTTAGGACCTGGAAAGAAATATCATGGGCGTAAAACCACCAGCCTCCTATTGGGATGAGGGTGATGGTATGGAGAGAGAAAGGGGAAGGAGGAGATGGACAGACAAAGAAGGGGATGGAGGAGGTGGACAGGGGGAGATGGAGGAGGATATGGATAGAGATAGTAAAGAGCAAAGGATGGACAGGGACAGGGGGGAGGAAGAGATGGGCAGAGAGAGTGGTAGGAGGAGATGGACAAAGACAGAGAAAAAGGAGGGTATCGACAGAAGAAGAGGGAAGGGTAAGATGGACTAATAGAAGACTGGAATAAGTATATACCGATGCAATGCTGGGTACTTTTATTTTCCTTTAATGTTATTTCATCCCCACAGACCCACATGGGCAGGGTCAGGCTGTCAGTGGATATAATATGCCGCTCTTCAGCCACATGAGAGGAAAACTTTAAAAATATAATGTAAAATTTGGACATGGAGGTTGTCAAAAGAAACGTTTTGTACAATAAAAAGACAGATTGTTAGTTGCATAAGTTAAAATATAAAAGGTTGATTCCATAATTAATTAAAATATAGATATAGACAAATGGAAAATGAGTGTCACACATGAAGATATAAAACTAGATAGACAGTTGCATAAAGTGGAAAGACTGATTAAAAGAGATGCATAGATGACAGAAGAGATGAGTGGATGTAGAGTGCCAGGGAGAAGGATATCGTGGGAATGCAGAATTTAAAGGTAGTGTGTAAGAGGGAGTTTGTATGGTGAGTGTTTGGAGGAGGGATAGGGAAAGAACGGAGAGGGACACGGTTTCAAACTAAGACTTAGGAAGTAGGTGCAGAGGCTTGGTGGGGAAAGGTGCCCAGACAAGTGGTGGCTGGTAGGGATCTCCTAGATTTGGTAGGACGGGCGTGTTTGAGGGTAGATATCATGTTCAGCTAAGGGTAGATGATCCAGGTTTCATTGGGAGAGGATGTGGGGGTTGTGGAGGTGTAATGTTGGGGGAATGTGGTGATAGAGAAGTGGCGGAGTACCAGGATAAGTGAGCAGGGAGGATAATGAGGGTGGAAAGTGTTGGGTTTATGGGTAAGGTAGGATATTCGAAAGTGTCCAAATGAAAGAGTAGGCTCGTGATAAAATTGGTAGAGGATGTGAATAACGGAGGGTAAGCAGATCCAAAAGGCTATACCGCGTGCATGGCATTTGAGGATCTGTTGGGTGTGGTAAAAGGAGGGAGGGGCAGATGTCTGTGCAACATTAGCATAGCAGAGCATGGGTTGGACTACAGCTTTGTAGGCGTGGAGCGTTATGGAAGGTGCAATCCCCATGTTTGGCCAGTTCATAGTTTTAGTAATTTTAGTCTACTGTGGGCTTTCTGTTGAATGCTTAGTAGATGGGGCTTCCATATTACTCGGCAATCAAATGTTAGTCTGTGGTACTTTACTGTGTTGATTAACTGGATAGGATGGTCGTAAGTGGTACGGTAAAAGTCGTGGGAATGGAAGCTGGATATGATTTGGCCTGTAATTATTGACTGTCTTTTGTTAGGGTTAATACTGAAAAGCCACTGGTGACACCAAGAGGTGAACTGATTGAGATGGAGCTGTAGGGATCGTTGGGATTTTGGGAGTAGAGGGTGAAAAAGGTTGTGTCATTGGTATACTGGAGGAGATGAACAGGAGGAGTGGGCAGTAGCATACGACAGTGTAGAGGACATGAACAAGAGAGGTGAGAGGACAGAACCTCGGGGCATACCTATGGTGGGATGATAGGTACAGGTGTTGGTGTTGTTGATTGTGACATAAGATGGGCAGTTAGAGAGAAAGGAGACGATGAGTTGGACATAATTCAAGGGAAGTGCATAAGTCTGGAGCCTACAAAAAGCCCAGAATTCCATACACAGTCATAATTTTCTCAAGATCTAGGGAGACAAAAATGGCGCACTTATGGTTGCTGATTTGGTGGAATAGAAGATGAGTAAGGTGGTCATCAGCGGAAAAGTTGGGATGCAAGCCACAGTGATGGACAGCAGTTGGTAGGTGGTGTTGTAGGTGTTTATGGATATGTTGGAATAGGATACACTCGGTAGGTTTATTAGATTTGAGGAAGAGTCGAGAGGTTTTCCACAGTTCAAGATAGAAACTGATGTATAGGATTACATTGTTAAGAGTGGCTAGGCTTGCCAGGAAGGAGAGAGTGCGTTCTTTCAGGTGTCTGCAGGTCACGCAGTCATGACTGGGAGCCGTGTTGCGTTTATGATGGATTATATGCTGAATGTCTTGTCCTGTTGAGTTCTGTGGGATGTTGTCAAGGTGCTGGAAGCTAGGAGTGAGAGGTGGGAGGGAGGTGTTGGTATGCTCGTGGATTGTAGAGAATAAGGAGTAATCGAAGTAGGGGCTATCTGGGGTGGTGAAGGTATCAGAGAGATAGGCTGCAACGTGGTTGGCTTTGTTTAGGTTGTCAGGGAGAGGGTGTTTATCATGCAGAAGGGGATAGGAGGCAGCAAGACTGTTGACAGTAAGGTGGTGAAGTGCCTTCCAATACCAGTAAGAGTTAAGGGAGTGTGGAATTGAGATTAGTGCACATTTGGCACCAAATGCGGCGTTTCTTGGGATTCAGCAGACTTTGGATGTGTCATTACAGTTATCAGTGGCAAGCAAATGTTTATAGGTCATAAGTCGACTGGAAGGACCTGCAAAAATGACATGATTCAGGGAGGAGCAGGAGAGCATGTGGAGGGAGCGTGGGACGATGTGGAGAGATGGGTTTCGTCGGTATGTGGTGAATTATGGTATTTGACAAGGTCTGTTGCAGGAAGGTGGCAGCATGGTGGATGACATAAGGATCTTGGAAGGTTAAGGTATTGCTTATGACATCGATAGAAATGAATTCCCTATAGGCATCCCAGTTGGTACAGGAATGGTCTTGAATGTGCTTCGGAGAGGCAGGAGGAGTGGCTGCAGAGACAGGATATGTGGTATAGGGGATGGTGAGTAGAACAGGAGATGGTTGCTTCTGATGGGCCGAGGATTGCTGCAGTATGCGCCCAAGGGGGTCGGGAAGGGGGGGATAACATCAGGAACGGAATTTCTTTCAGCGCAGGTGTGCAACAGGAGAGGGACTATATCACCATAGTTGAAGTCAGTATAGTTGGAAAAAGTTCCGACAGGTGGCTGCTATACATTGGCGTCTGTAACAGAAGTGCATTGCACGCGGAGAGCCATCATTTGAAAACGTCTTGATGCTTTTGATCACATAGTATACATCCTGAACTTCCTTTCCAGTCTTCTGTAAATTATTCTCGTCAGCATCTTAGATGTATGAGCTGTTTCGGTGATTGTGCGATAGTTCCGTATCTTTCAGCTCTTGCTCCTTTGGAATTGTGTGGATAATATTTCTCCGAAAGCCAAATGATACATCATCAGACTGATCCATTCAACACACCACGAGAATTTTTTCAGGAAATTGAAGAAACGAATTCAGCATATTTGTCGCTACAAAAATTCAAACTAACTTCTCCTTCTCCACGCCAGTGCATGGCCTCACTAAAGTCTGCACATCCGAGAGGAGTTTGCAAATCTTAATTGAGCTGTTCTTCCTCATTCACCCTATATCCGAGATTTCTCACCTTCCAACTTCCATTCGTTTGGCCCAGTGAAAGATGCACTCTCAGGATATTTTTAAAGATAAAAGCTTGTGTATATGTACTGAAATGACAGAGTAATTACGCCATGATATGGATAAGTTCACAAGATCGTCCTACCAGAATGAGTCTGGAAGGGGTAGGCAGAACATACGTCTGTGCGTTGACATTAACACTGAGGTGCTCAATGGCAGTATTAAACGTCATATTACTACATTTGAAGCACTCGACAAAAGTATCAAGGAATTAAATACTTATCTTCAAACTATTTTGCGGTTAATCAGCAAATGAACTATAAGGGCTGATATAACTGAAAAGAATACACTGGATTAACTGTGTAGCTTGATGTAACTGAAAAGAAAGCAAATGAGGTTATACGTAAGTTGCACACTGTTCCAAAGTCTGCTTAGTATGTAACATGTCAGCAAAACATTTAGACGTTGGATCATGTAAGGTATTCGATATACACTGTGACTGCTAAAGTTAGGGAATTTCGAAAGAGATAAGTCACTCAGAGATACAGTCAGGCCTATCACAGAATCTTTCAAACGACTCTCGAAGGCTAAAGAAGAGGTGGAAGAAGATGATACTGATGACTTCATTAAACGTTACAGCGATTGTCAAACAGACGGAACTTACAGAGAAAGGAAGGATAAACCATGTATACTGTGTACTCAAAGTAAAACTTTAAAAAAAATGCAGTACAGATTGGAGACAGAGAATTCGTAAGAACAGCTGGTTTGCAGAATGTAATATTCTTGAAAACTACAAAGCTGGACAGCTATTCATTGAAAGATGTTGAAAATTATGGCCAGATATTATATATGATGGAAGTATATAAGAAAGCCAGTGGAGTTGGAACAAAATGCACCAACAACTCGAAATAGAAAAACTTTATCAAACATGTCTTCGCAGATGTACCTGGCAAGGGCATTATTGACATTCAGAATAAGAGAATTAACAACAGATTCCCCCAGTACATCAATTAAGACAATCCCAATGAAATAGTTGAACGATTACTGAAGAATAAGGAGAAAAATAAGTAGGGTGTGTCAAGATTTGAAAGACAATGCATTCAGTAATAAATGGCTGTAGTTAAAAGAGCCTCAAACCCAAAACTGATTAAAATGCCTAGAGATCTACCACTAGCAAGCAAGCGAGGTGGAATCCTTCCATTCTTAATAACAGCCCTGGCATGTCATTCAGCAGTTGGCTCCCTAGCCATAGGTGTGGCACCAGTGGCCAGAAGAGTGAAAAATGCAGAAAACACACAGCAGTAGCTTGACGAAACCAAAATGCGTAATAGCTCATGGAATCTGTGGCTATTGGGAAAGGACTATATTTGAAACCATACAGGAAAGGGCTGGCGTTGTTTCTTCAAAAAAAAAAAAAAAAAGTAGCTATATTGTCCGATAGACCACTTACAAATACCGATCACTTAAATTTGCCAAAAAGTTCTCTATCTCAGATTACATGGAGTGTGCATGCGGAATATACTACCTAGACTACGTGCAAATATAACGAATGTAGTATTCTAAATCTGAAAGTTGTGGGAGGACCTGGAACTCACGGGGAGGCAGATGTTAGACGAAGAACCCAAAATAGTGTTTATTACCTTGACGCATTCGGTGATTTATAGCCTCCACAAGAATCAATATTTTACTATTTTTAACGCTACCAAACATCTATGTCTCATGTTGATGCTGACAGCTACAAAGAAGATATAAGAACATTAATCACACACACCAGTTCATCAGCTGAGCCTGAGGAACAATACTCTTTGACTTTAAATGGTCGATCATCAGTACTAAGCGCGAATTACTTCCCACCAGTCGAATAATCATAGGGGATTGGAGTATTCTGCTGATAAGCTTACAAAAATATGACACCATTCCTAATATCATAGCATCAAACTGCAGTCTACATCTCAGAAGTAGTGAAGTTTTGAATGTACCTCACAGTGCATACAAAACGGATAACTTAAATGAATATTTAAAATAAGCAGTTCAAAGTTTCAACTTATTTGCGAATGTCAACACCCTTAAAACTGAAATAAGAATGATCATGCACGGAGCACTTATAACACAAAGCTTTTGCTTCAACAACGTTTGAGAACAATGTTTAGATTTGTTTTGCGATCCAACACCAGGATGCTTTTATCATTCCAAGTAGGGGTTTCCTGTACTTGAAGGGTATATTCACTAGAAAAGGATGGGACTCCTATGGCAGCATCGCGTCTTTCATATTATGCGTCCAGTTTCCTGTTTCAGAAAATAAGATATGAACTGAATGAAGTTGAAATTGATAGTGATAGGTATGTAGCTACCACATCAAACTTACAAACATACATTTCAGCGTAAAAATCGTACTTGAACAGTTTAGAAAACGCAGGAGGGTTTATGGATATACCACCATCACTAAAAGACTACAGGCGATTTCCTGCATGCATACCTCTCAAAATGCTTGTGGGATACTTTGACGTTATGAAGAGGATTGTAGTTAATGTGAAACAGGAAGTTACGTTAGTAAGAAGCGGAACACGTGGTAATACATACTTAAACAAGGTCTCAGTGGGGAAGAGAACAGGATTGTGCTCAAGAAATTAATTGGTAAGTGCCTCCTGTCTCTGTAACCGACGGAAAACGTTTGAAATTTTTGAAAATACTTGGAACTGGGATTCAGTTGTCTTTAAAGTTCGAACCATGGGACCTGTTTGATAAATTCAACCTTAAGCTCACTAAACAATCATGGTCCATTAAGATCATAGTTCAATTAGCAACCGTTGATTTATCATCCTCGCATTTCAAACAAATAGGAAAGAGAATCTCAAATGTGATTCGAGTGAATTCAACAGTTGTAATTTAACAAACACCAAAACATACTTAAATACCGAATTTTATCTATGTGGCAACTTACAGCAAGACTGACATGCATTCAGTCTGCTTTTTGATATGTACACTAGGTTTCGTTGTGTGTACTATGAGACATAGGTGAATGAGGGTTGTCTGCTCAGTCCAAGGGAATCTAAGGAGCTAGCTGCAGTTGTTATTATAGATTGTTCCAGACAGGACGAGTCAATGAAGAGTGATCCTATTGATGTCAGTATTCAGTCTGAAGCCTCTAAAAATTTTCCAGAAAACACAACAGCATTTGCATTAATACTATACGATCAGACCATAAAGTATAGCCCATTTAGCGGGATTGTTGAAAGACATGTATAAAGAAGTATATACAGCACAACAACTGAACCATTTCACGATGGCACCTCATACTGCTAAGATTATAATCAATGTGCGAGGCTTTCTTCATGAAAATCAACATTTCGTATTTAAATATGTCGCATTTTTCGCCTTTCAGAACATTTTAAACAATCGCAGCTCCAAGTAAACCTCTCAGAGCCATCAACGCTTAAAACTGTGTCACGGTTGAGTCGATACCATCATGGGATCAACTGGGAAGAGGACAGAGTGATTTTTGAAGATCTAATCATTTTGTTTCCAAATTTCCATCATACAGCGTCAATTATTTACGTGAAATGTAGTGCGAAATCTTAGTGGATATAAGATATTTATAAGAACACCACTGTTAGAGACCTACAAAGATTTGAATGTCCTCTAATGCACCGCCTTCGGACGAAGAAAAATGAGAATAATTATTTTGTATATGTATTTGATAATGTAAAAGTACTATTTATTTGGATTATAAATAAAGTATTTTTAAACTAGTTTTCATGTCTTCTTATTTCTCTAATGCACCCCTAGCACTATGCCTGAGAGACTGTGACGTGCACCTACTCCCAGTGGATGCTGCAACAGTACTGACTGACATCTACCTTCACCACCACTCCACAAGTCATAAGTATTTAAGGTATTTTAGCAGGCCTAGCTTCACTCAGTCTACTCCTAAAATTGACACATGACATTTGTACTGGACATCCATCACCATCTTGAAGCGGTCAGGCAGCATCAGCAGCAGCCATTGTCCTCGTTTCGGGGAGGTTGTCGATGAGGACAGTGTTCCATAGAGCCTCTTCAATGATGAGACCTTTGCTGCTTTAGTGTGGACGAGAATCTTAAACATAAGCACCATTTATTTTCTATACATGTATATGTGTCTGTCTTTTCGAAACTTACTGACTGTTATGTTGTTTTAGGGCTGATGAATGGTAATACAATAAAGTCAACCCCTATGGGTATGCCATCACAGGAGCCTGATGTGACTGTACCATCCCAGGATCCTGTTGCTGATGACATTATGTATGTTTCTATACATGTGTGTGTGTCTGTATTTTTTCTTGTATTTTACTTAGCCAGCATCGTTCACGCTGTTTAAGAACAGCTTAATGTCCTGGCTCCCACGCCGTTTTCATCGTCAGCAGCATCTGAGGATTGGCGGGTAAATATTACCCTTTGTATTCAGATGCTGGCCACACCATCACAGGAGACTGATAATAGCAATATGACGATGATGTAGAGTTTTTATGTAAGTAATTGTTTTACTCATAGACTATTGTTTTTTCAGAAATGCTAAATATATTAGAGATGCCTCCTGTATCACGCCCACCTGTAATGCCACCAGTGAGGTAACCTTCAGTTCTGAATAATGAGTTCTGGAAGGAGCTGGAAACCTGTGTGTGTTTGTGTGTGTGTGTGTGTGTGTGTGTGTGTGTGTGTGTGTGTGTGTGTGTGTGTGTAGGTGTGGGTGTATGTGTATATGTGAAAATTTTCCCATTGCTTATAGACTGTTGTGCCATGTTGTTTCAGAAATACTTGACGAGTTGGAGTTGCCACCATCATGAGCTCTGACACCAACTGCAGCCACGAAACAGCACAGGGCCAAACCCCAACTTCCTGGGTTGGTAGTGGTTACAAGTGCACCAGCAGCTGTACCGTCATGAGCAGCAGCAGTGCCATCGACATCAGCATCACCATTGCTGTGAGCAGCAGCACCACCATCATCGACACTTAGACTACTGGGATGAGGTCTCTGTAGTATGTTGGCAATCAACTATCAGCTACTGGCACCCCTTCTGTATGTTTAGACAGTGAAGATGAGGGCGCTCGGGGATGTTGCACAGAATTATCATCTACAATGATTCGAGGTGCACTTGGAGGCAGGGTCTTGCATGCCTGAATCCATAGGTTGGTTGGGTGCTGAGATACAGTTCTTTTTATCAATGGATGTGTGCCCATTCTGGAAATGGAACTTCCATAATCTTAAGCAATCTCCCACTCCACATATGGTGCAACAAGTCACTATTCAGTTGTGGAGACATGAAGTGCACACTGTTTTGCAATTGAGAATTCGCATTTTGTGACATGATGATAAGCGAGTCATTTGTGCTAACAGGATCTACACCCCACTGTACACACGTTGTTCACTTGGGCAACAGTGTCTATGAATGTGTGTGTGTGTTTGTGTGTGTGTGTGTGTGTGTGTGTGTGTTTGTGTGTGTGTGTGTGTGTGTGTGTGTGTGTGTGTGTTGTATGTTCTACGTTTGGTGAAAAAATAAGGCTGTGTCAATGTGGAATAGTATGATCCACTTATCATAGGGTATATAGATTTATATATCTGCGAGTGCTTGTGTGTGTGACTGCATATTGTATATGTGAGTGAATTCTTTGTTTTTTTTTGCACACCATATGTGTGAGTTATTTTGTTTTTGGCACATCATGTGGGTACTGTCTGTACAGTAGATTAAGTTTTGCTGTTGCTGGCCATACCAAAAGAGATCACAGTTTAGCTTTTCGACAGGGAAGCTGTAAATAAATACTTCTTGTCAAGGATAGTTCAAATTCGTAAGTTTGTCAACTATGCTATAAGAAAAGTGGTTGAAAAAAAATATATAAATGTGTCAACTGTTTGTAAACTGCGCTAGCTGTGTGTACACAGTTTTTGTACATTGTTTTGTGTGTTGAAAACAAATATATTATGTAAAAATCCAGCATGTAAGGCATATTTTTTCCATGGTGAAACATATATGATATGAAAAATGAAATAGTCCAATATGTGGGACATATTTTTTGTGAGAAAACATATTATCAGAAATCTATTTTGATGAACAAATAATTCTAGTTGATAGACTCCCTGATTCATTTTTCTTCATTCCATCCTGTGAAATGTATATATAATTGTTTACAACATCCAGTTACATATGCAATGCTCGTGTCTTTCTATGATAATGGACACATTTACCCAAAGGTGGCGGCTCATGGCCCGGACCGGTACAGAGTAGCACAAAAGTCTGTGGATTGCAGCTGATGGTATAGCAGGCCTGTGGCGCGGTGCTCGTGGACACTGTCAGCTTCTGAGAATGCCAGAAGTGGCATGAGGGCAGTTGAGGTGGTGGCGTTTCCAGAGTCTGTGGATGGGCAGTCTCTCCCCCCCCCCCCTCCCCTCCCCGCTTCCAGTGTGGTGTTAAAGATATGAGCATAGCACGAGTAGGAATATCCAGGTTTAGATGAATTGGAGTCGGGAGACGCAGTATACAGGTACCCTTTAAGTGACCATACTGCTAAAAATAACCGTATATCTCTGAGTGAATAATAGCTTGGGGAAACATGTTAAGCAGATCCTCTGTCTAACAGGCAAGTTTGGACCTGCAAGAGGAAACAAACACCTTTTATATCAGGAGGAAAACCCATAAAGTCTGGGAATAATGAAGGCTGAGCTTATATTCCAGATTAGGCATCTTAAATTCTGATGTCATAGGGCTGCACCATTCTTCCAGGTCAACCATCTCGAATTCTATACCTAGCACAAGAAACCTACTTCCAACAGCACAAAAATGCACCAACCCGAATTTTTAAATTTCCTGCCGATTTATACTTAAGACAACAGCCCTACTTTCACAGTGGTGTCACAGGAATGGGGGCAAAACCGACTAGTATTACTGGGTTTTTTTTGAATTTACTGTCAATTCTTGAATTTCCATCCATTTTGTGCATAGGGTAATTGATATCTGTCAGAAATCTGGCAATTGTGCATGACATCATCGGAAATCTAGCGACAATGCAAAGGACACCAAAAGCTGCCCAGTCTTCCTACTGATGCCACCACGCATCACAGCTTTCATAAGGGCGAATTGGGGTGATTCGTGCTATTAGTTATGTGTATATAATTTAGTTGTTAATGTTGGATGTACTATCGTAAATATATTGTTAATAGTATATTTTTTCTTCAACAAACTATATACAGGGTGATACCTACACAATGCAAAAACATTTTTCAGACGAAAATTCCTGTTCCATTTTTTTGTTTGGTCAGTGGTTTAATCAATGACCGGTCGAAGTTGTTTGTTTGTAGGAACGACCTCTGGAAATTGCCTGTTTCCGGAAGAGGCAGAACTGGAGATGGCGACTGTTTGGCTTATGATCTGCGCGAAGTGTGCTCCTTTCCATCGGCGTTATTCGCCAAGTAGTGTTACTTGACGAGCCCAGAAATTGTATTGTCAACAGAGCAGCATTAACAACAGAACAGATCGGTCGGGATAGATACACTACTGGTCATTAAAATTGCTACACAAAGAAGAAATGCAGATGGTAAACGGGTATTCATTGGACAAATATATTATACTAGAACTGACATGTGATTACATTTTCACGCAATTTGGGTACATAGATTCTGAGAAATCAGTACCCAGAACAACCAGCTCTGGCGGTAATAACGGCCTTGATACGCCTGGGCATTGAGTCAAACAGAGCTTGGATGGTGTGTACGGGTACAACTGCCCATGCAGCTTCAACACGATATCACAGTTCATCAAGAGTAGTGACTGACGTATTGTGACGAGCCACTTGCTCGGCCACCATTGACCAGATGTTTTCAATTGGTGAGAGATCTGGAGAATGTGCTGGCCAGGGCAGCAGTCGAACATTTTCTGTACCCAGAAAGGCCCGTACAGGACCTGCAACATGCGGTCGTGGATTATCCTGCTTTAATGTAGGGTTTTGCAGGGATCGAATGAAGGGTAGAGCCACGGGTCGTAACACATCTCAAATGTAACGTCCACTGTTCAAAGTGCCGTCAATGCGAACAAGAGGTGACCGAGACGTGTAACCAATGACACCTCAAAACACCACGCCGGGTGATACGCCAGTATGGCGATGACGAATACACGCTTCCAATGTGCGTTCACCTCGATGTCACCAAACACAGATGCGACCATCATGATGCTGCAAAAAGAATGTGGATTAATCCGAAAAAAATGGCGTTTTGCCATTCGTGCACCCAGGTTAGTCGTTGAGTACACCATCGCAGTGTCAAGGGTAACCGTAGCCATGGTCTCCGAACTGATAGTCCATGCTGCTGCAAACGTCGTCGAACTGTTCGTGCAGATGATTGTTGTCTTGCAAACGTCCCTATCTGCTGACTCAGGGATCGCGACGTGGCTGCACGATCCGTTACAGCCATGCGGATAAGATGCCTGTCATCTCGACTGCTAGTGATACGAGGTCGTTGGGATCCAGCACGGCTGCTTATAGTCATTGGATCTCGACCAACGCGAGCAGCAATGTCGCGATACGATAAACCGCAATCGCGACAGGCTACAATCCGACCTTTATCAAAGTCGGAAACGTGATGGTACGCATTTCTCCTCCTTACACGTGGCATCACAACAACGTTTTACCAGGCAAAGCCGGTCAACTGCTGTTTGTGTATGAGAAATAGGTTGGAAACTTACCTCATGTCAGCACGTTGTAGGTGTCGCCACCGGTGCCAACCTTGTGTGAATGCTCTGAAAAGCTAATCATTTGCATATCACAGCATCTTCTTCCTGTCGCTTAAATTTCGCGTCTGTAGCACGTCATCTTCGTGGTGTAACAATTTTAATGGCCAGTAGTGTATTCACTGGATGTCTCCTGAGTAACAAACCTTTGGTATCGTACAGAGATCGTGGTGCCACATCAAAGTCGGCAACGCGAATCGATATCACAGACATTAGCGAGGGCACCTGCTGCAATTCGTAACGAAGTGTGGGAGGCGTTTCAGCAGATCACGCCTCTCTCGCACCAACGACCGCACCCTGGGGTCAATGTAGTGCTGCGCACGCAAAAGCCCGCCCCAGTTCGACACGTCAGCTACAGCAGTCGATATCACCATTTAGATCTAACCAGTAGTTGAAGTCTCAGATATACTTGTGGTGTTGTTAATGTCGAACAGTGTATCTCAAGGGAACAGTTTGGTAATTATTGCATCAAGTGATGCTTTGCTAGTCCATGACAGTCATGAATTATCCATTATTCCGGTGGTAAAAGAAGTGTGTCACAGTTCAGTAAATCTTTTATTCATTTATGTAATAAAGTGAACTAATATTTCACGTGTTCTTTGATGTGCCATCTCATCGAGCAATCAAAGAAACCACAGTTCTGACTGGGCGCAAGTAGTTTCACCTGGTCACAACAAAATCCATCAGAGACATTTCCGCCCTTCTACAGCTCCCCGAGTCATCTTTTGGTGATATGACTCTGAACGTGAGGAATAACGACAGCTATATCAAGATGAGGCAGGCGTAGTGTTGTGACACACAGGGACCGCCGAACACTGCAGACGGTGGCTGTAAACGTAATTTCCAAGGTGGTAGAATAGTGGCTATATTTAGGGAGTTTAATGAATGACGTACAGTGGTGCACCTGTTCCTCATACGCCACACATTTCTGTAGTCAACGCTAAACGACGGTTGATGTGGTGTAAAGGGCGACACTGGGCCATGGAAGACAGCAAGTGAGTGATTTGAGGTGATGAACTGCGCTATATCCCGCGGAAATCCGAAGGAAGGTTTTGGGACTGGCGAATGCCTGTAGAAAGATACCTAATATTATGTGTAGTGCAAACAGTGAAGTACAGTCCTCAGTTCGTGGTCCTGCGGTAGTGTTCTCGCTTTCTGCGCACGGGGTTCCAGGTTCGATTCCCGGCGGGGTCACGGATTTTCTCTGCCTCGGGATGACTGGGTGTTGTGTGTCTTTCATCATCATTTCATACTCATTCACTCGCAAGTCACCTTAGTGGCGTTAAAGAACATGTGGAGCGGCGACCGATTGCACCACGAGGGGTCTCCCGGCCACCAATGCCATACTCTCATTATTATTATTATTAGTGAAGTACAGATGATGTGCTTTTACGGTGTGGGGGAGATTCTTGTGGCTAGGTGTGATTTCAGCTTTGTGTATTGTGTATAGCAGGGGAACAGTTCGGAAACAACGATTGCACCCTGGCATAAAGCAGTATATGTGAGGCAATGATTTGTGGACAATAACATTCCTGGAATGTTCTACCCTGCCCAGAGCCTCAGCCTGAACACCTCTGGTATGAGTTAGAACGTCGACTACGCTCCAGACGTCAGTGTGCAAGATCATTACCCTCTCTGGTAGCCCGTTATTTCTCCACAGAAATGCAGACAATTCACTGAAATTGTCCCCAGAAGAGTTCAAGCCATCATAAAGGCGAAGGAAGTGCACTAATAAGAGTCCAGATACTTTTGATTGGATAGTGTAAATGATGTAGTGCATACCGTCTCAATTTCTTGAAGCTTTTTGCAGATGTGCTGTTGTAGTCACAACGCTAGAAAATTGTAGTGAAATCCAGTAAGGCCAGCAGAGGACAACGGTTGGTTTAGCGATTGGCAATTGACCCTCTACATAAATGAATCTAACGTATTACGCCAAACTAGGCAGAAAGTCTCATTATTTTATTATTACACGATTGGAAGAGATTTATACTGTAACGACCACAAAATCGGTGTTCTTTGGTAAGGCAGACGACACATTACGATTCGTTGGAAGAATTCAGAGAAAATGTAGCTTACAAAACCCTCATCCGACCAACAGTTGAATATTGATCGTCTGTGTGTGATCCAGGCCAGAAAGGATCGACAGAGCAAACTGAGAAGCTCCAAAGAAGAGCAGCACGTTTCGTTACAGGCTCATTAAGTAATACCGAAAGCATTAGGGAGATGCCCAGCCAACTCCAGTGACAGACGCTGCAGAGAGGTTCAAAAAATGGTTCAAATGGCTCTGAGCACTATGGGACTTAACACCTGAGGTCATCAGTCCCCTATAACTTAGCACTACTTAAACCTAACTAACCTAAGGACATCACACACATCCATGCCCGAGGCAGGATTCGAACCTGCGACCGTAGCGGTCGCTCGGTTCCAGACTGAATAGTCTAGAACCGCTGGGCGCGCGTGGAGGCTTACCAACAATCGCTCTTCCCGCGAACCATTCGCGACTGAAACAGGAAAACAACAGAAGCGACACTGGAACACAAAGTACCCCTGCCATATTGCGGAGTGTGGACGTAGAATGTTATGTTTAGTAAGTTATATCGGTTGTTTGTACAACCTTTCGTTGGATCCAATCGTGATAGCTGGATTATTAAATATAGCCCACAATGAAGATGTCTGCGACAGATGAGGACCAAACGGTGGATTTCTTCAAGAAATTCATTCGACATCGGCTTTATAGCCCAGAATGCTTTAATAAGTGTGGCATTACAGGCGACGAAAAATTATGTTTTACAATATCCACTTTGCATCACCAAGGTACGAGCCTTCGATGTTGCGTAGTCTTCTATAACTCTCTGCCATATGTTTTTATATATTCGAATCTTTAAAGCGAGTAATTACATTCGCAGTGAAACCAACCATGTACAGCCACAAGTAACAAATATTTTTGTAGTACTATCGGCAGTTGAATGGGAATTATAAATAGCGCTATGTGCACTACTTTCGTCTTCTTATATTCCCAAAAACTGGAACATTAACTGACGTAAAACAAATAAAGCATAGCTGAAACTCATAAGGGTAGCTCTCCTTGGACTTATAAAAATCTGTACACCACTCCACCACAAACAAGGTGACTTCTAAAATGGCTTACTTACTCCAAAGATAACACAAGTCGTACCAACATGACATTAGCAATTTCCTTAAGATATCTACCACGTCGTTACAAACTAAACAAACAATATTTTTTCATCATAACACGAATGACATCAGGTGAGAAAATTTCACAATGACTAACAACTATCTTCTCGCAACAGTGTACGCGCGGATCCGTAGAGGTCGCCGTCCTTTTGTTGTATGGGTAGAAAACATAAGGATAATGCAAAAATAGTACTGTCTTCTCACAAACACTTGTCAATAATTTCCGGAGCACACATGACGTATAGGCGATGACGCATACGCTTGACGCTTATGCTTAGACAGGACAGGTAAACGCGCAGGCTTAGAGAAAGGTGTGTGGCTCGCGTTTAGTATTGATCCTGACATTTCGCCCCGTTTCCGCTGGTAGCCCAGAAAGGACACGTTCCCGGCATCATCTTTCTCGAGCGAGCTCCGAAGGTCGCGCTGTACTGAACCAAACTCTGCCCGCCTAGGGATATCGGTACAGTGTAGTACAAAGCTGCCTTGGCCGGCACTGCCAAGGTCAGCCGAGATCGTATCTGCTTGCTGGACTGCGCGGTCAGTAAACGGACGCTTGGAGGCCTGAAACTCACATTGACTCCACATCCAGTGGCTACATCATTTGCAACATTGGTTTGAATCAGCGCTAGTCTATCCTGTGTAAGCCTGTTCATCTCTGCATAACTGCTAACTATTGTGAAGACGCGGTCTCCTTTTAAAAATTTTACTCCGCACACTTCCCTCCATTACAGAACTGATGATTCCTCGATGTCCCCCAACTGGATTTAGTACCTCCTCATTAGTTATTCGGCTTACCCACCTAACCTTCAGCATTCTCCTTTTGCTCCACATTTCAAAGCTTCGGTTCTTTTCCTATCTGAATCTTTATCGTCCAATTTGCCCTTCCACACGAGACTATATTCCAGACATACCTCCAGAAAAGACTTCCTATCACTTAAATCGATGTTAGCAAATTTGTCTTTTTCAGAAATGATTTTCTTGTTATTGCTAGTTCGCATTTTGTGTCCTCGCTATTCAGGCATCGTCAGGTATTTTGCTACCCAAATAAGAAGAAACTCATCTGCTCATCAAAAAGTAAAACTATCAGTAACTCAAACGTTAGTATTATAACATAAATGCAATCTCTAGAAGCGACAGCAAGGCATGAAAGTGAGTATTGTAAACACAATGAGATGTCGCTTCCTTTACATTTCCTGTTTTTACATGTCAATACCATTACCTTACGCAAAGTGAAAAAAAAATTCATGGGATGATTCTTAGAACCCTAGCAACACAAGAAACATCTGTAACAAAGTTTCGTCTTATGCTTATTTTCGACAGAAACTGGACGTCCGAGAATGGCAATTCAGCTACACTGTAATCGCATTTGCAACAAGCACCTTAATTCAGTGCGTTCATCGAGCACTGCCCCGCTTGTGTGTTTAAATTTGTATTACCATATACAAACACTACAAGTAATAATAGGTGAAGTGCCTGAAGACTTTATTGTAGAGTGTTCGTTTAAAAGTCTCGAAGAGGAGTGTTTCATTCTACATGCAGGCGAATTTATTTGCTACCTATCTGAAAACGTGGCATTGCCCGGATATTAATTTTGCCAGTTTCTTATTAGAAACAAAAACAAAAAATGAACTGTGTTTGTAGTGTAATATCCTGTCATACGCTGGGTACAACTACTTTGCGTGTCTACAACGTGATTTTGTAAACGTCTCTTCATAGCTCTACGGACGGCAGTTGATTTCACCTACAGCCATTTGCAATTCGTAGTTGAAAGCTGTCAAAAGCGCTGCTAGGTGAAAAGGATTTCCGTAAGTTGACTCCATTGTAGGAGTGTCTTAGTAACACAGAATAAAAGGACAAAACTTCAACCTCATATGCGTCATTTTTTCACGCATCTCAGTGATTATGAAGTCACATCTATTGAGCTATATGTCGTACAATGATACATTTGTGTAGCTACATTCAGCATCACATACTGATAATGCCTGCATAATGTTTTGCGAACAGAGTTAGTAGCAAAGAAGAAATAAATTAAACGTCATGCACAATGAGACAGTTTTCTGGCATCTCAGTGTTTGTGAAGTCATATCTCCTAAACTACGTGTGGCACCATGATATATTTTTTTACGTGAATTTAGTTGCACATGTGGCTACTATTTGCGAAATTCATATCCAATACAGTTAGTAGCACAGAAACAAGAATTTGAACATCATAAATGTCACACTTATGCAGCAGTTTTCACGCAAGTCTCCTGGTCCAGACTGTATACCAATTAGATTCCTTTCAGAGTATGCTGATACTTTAGCTCCATACTTAACAATCATATACAACCGATCGCTCACGGAAAATCCGCACCCAAAGACTGGAAAGTTGCACAGGTCACACCAATATTCAAGAAAGGTAGTAGGAGTAATCCACTAACTTACACGCTCTTATCATTAACGTCGGTATGCAGCAGGATATTGGAGCATAAATTTTGTTCGAACATTATGAATTACCTCGAAGAAAACGTTTTATTCACACACAGTCAACATGGATTTAGAAAACATCGTTCTAGTGAAACACAACTAGCTCTTTATTCGCATGAAGTGTTGAGTGTTACTGACAAGGGATTTCAGAATGACTCCGTATTTCTGGATTTCCGGAACGCTTTTGACACTGTACCACACACGCGGCTTGTAATGAAATTACGTGCTTATGGAATATCGTCTCAGTTATGTGACTGGATTTATGATTTCCTGTCAGAGAAGTCACAGTTCGTAGTTCGCAGTGACTGACGGAAACTCATCGAGTAAAACAGAAGCGATTTCTGGCGTTCCCCAAGGCAGTGATATAGGCCCTTTGTTGTTCCTTATCTATAACGATTTGGGAGACAATCTGAGCAGCCGTCTCAGGTTGTTTGCAGATGACGCTGTCGTTTATCAACTAATAAAGTCATCAGAAGATCAAAACAAATTGCAAAACGACTTAGAAAAGAAGTCTGAATGATGCGAAAATTCCCAGTTGACCCTAAATAACGAAAAGTGTGAGGTCATCCACAAGAGTACTACAAGGAATCCGTTAAACTTCGATTACATGATAAATAAGTCAAATCTAAAGGCCGTAAATTCAACTAAATACTTACGAATTACAATTACGAACAACTTTAATTGGAAGGAACACATAGAAAAAGTTGTGGGGAAGGCTAACCAAAGACTGTTTTATTGGCAGGACACTTAGAAAATGTAACAGATCTACTAAGGGGACTGCCTACAATGCACTTGTCCGTCCTCTTTTAGAATACTGCTGCGTGGTGTGGGATCCTTACCAGATAGGATTGATGATGTACATCTAAAAAGTCCAAAGAAGGGCAGCGCGTTTTGTATTATCGCGAAATATGGGAGAGAGTGTCACTGAAATGATACAGGAGATCATTAAAACAAAGGCGTTTTTCGTTGCAACGGAATCTTCTCGCGAAATTCCAATCAACAACTTTCTCCTCCGAATGCGAAAATATTTTGTTGACACCCACCGGAATAGGGAGAAACAATTACCACGATAAAATAAGGGAAATCTGAGCTCGTTCGGAAAGATATAGATGTTCGTTCTTTCCGCGCGCTATACGATATTGGAATAATAGAGAACTGTGAAGGTGGTTCGATGAACTCTTTGCCAGGCACTTAATGTGATTAGCGGGGGATACATGTAGATGTTGATGGCATTGTTTATGACGTCATATCTCCTGAACTGCGATAGTGATAGCGATTGTTGCCAGACAGCAAGGGATATGGGTATCACACACACACACGTAGATTTTTATAAATGGTATGGCTTTTAGTACTCCGGTTGTGTGTAGGACTCCTTCCACCTTCTTCAATCACACCCCATCCTCCAAGCAAAAAGTAAAATATAATGACTGAACTTGGAAATTACCTGCGAAACGGTACGATATAATTCTACTGAACACTCCATGCTATTATAAATACGAGATCGATTGTGACCAATCGATCTATTCCATATCGTTCGCTCGAGATGACAACTGTTTTGTTTGTCATCACCTCTGTTCACCGTAATAACATTTGGTTGTGACATAACGTAAAAAACTTTCGAACACTACTCAAAATTGCTTGACATTATCCATTCTGTAACATAGCAATCTTTTCCCTGAAGTTTGCTGGATCGGCTTCGTTCATGTGTGTCATGTTTTTGTAGTTGGTCTGTCTGTAACTTCGACCTTCCTAATCGACCTACTGGATTGCAATGTAACTCACCATGCTCGCATATGCGTAATGAAATTTTACAGTGAGTAAGGATATCGTTATCGAAGGAAAATAACAGCGGTTAGTTGGAGGACTGTGCACAACAGATTCTTCTGAAGGAGGAACCTATTCTAAACTTTAAGCTAAGTACTGATAATAATTTTGAAATGGCTGGAGTATAGTGCAATCGCTCACGAACCGCACAGGCGGGAAAAAAGTCACCACATAATATTTACTACAAAAATCGCTGATAACACAAAGAAAACACTGATTAGCTAAAAATAAGGGTTAATTAAATGGTCGACAGCCCACTAGGGCAATGAATCTCCAGAATCTTGGGAAAGGTAATGGCAGAGGAATTCAAGCAAATAATCACTGGCATGGCAACAGAAGGTTGTCACGCTTTTTCACAGCACAACAGCTCACGAGAAAAAAAAATGAATCAGAAAACACTGAGTTTGCAGTTACTGATCCTGAAACATAGAATTTTGAAGGTAACGTTAAATGAAATTACTGGTTGAATAAAGGTTAAATGAAGTTACTGGTTAAATAAATGACTGGCGTAACTTAAACTTTGTTATGTAAAAAAATAACTTTCAGTAACCCCCGTGTAACGTAAGGCAAAATTTAGAAAAACGCAAGCAATTTACTTTTGATTATGGAAAACTTGAACAGAATTTACTTTAAGCAAATGAGCAATTGGTTTTTCTTTTAAAATAACAACAACAAAATACATACCAAGCCAGCAGAAGTCACTCTCTGAGCTAAATACAGAATAAATGAAATCGTGCACTCCTAATTTGTGCTGTATCTTTAGTTATTAGTTTTACCAGTGAAATTTTACTTTACTTTTAAGTAGTCTCTCTTATGCAATACAAGAATTAACAGTTACTGCAGCAGAAAATTTAGACTGAAACTTATCTTTAGCAAACACACTAACTGGCAGTAAATAGTTAATCACTTTTCATATTCTTACGACACTCGGTGATTGCATGGAAAGGAAAGGGACTCTGATTGGTAATAATGTCTGAGAACAATGACAACACAGGTGCCCTACAAGTTTTAAGTATTGCAAGTTTTTATTCAAGTTATTCATACCTTGTGAAAGAAATGTTGCTGGGGAATGT
Organism: Schistocerca americana; assembly: GCF_021461395.2. NCBI lineage: Eukaryota > Metazoa > Arthropoda > Insecta > Orthoptera > Acrididae > Schistocerca > Schistocerca americana. The sequence continues at coordinate 651,198,950 of NC_060122.1, forward strand.
CAACCTGAGTTTATAATTTTTCACTTAGCAGTCATTCGATATTTTAGCTGTGCTGACTATGAAGAATATAGCAGACGACAACGCTGAGCTGCCGTTGTTGCTGCTGCTGCAGTTCGATAAGAACCCCGAGTCGTCTTCAGAGCCAGGGATAATCATGGGACAGGCAATAGTTGGAGCTGCAGTTTCCTCCGCCTGTCCACTCCTACCGTGTTCTCAATACTCGAGGGTTAACAAATTAGGTGCGTCTACATTGGCGCGAGCATAGCTGCAGACCGCGGCGGCTGGAGAGCCCAACAAACGCTTTCGCACTCTTTCATGACTCAAGCACCTCTGCTTCTTCTCTGTGCCCAATGCGACAGGAACTCTCCATACACAAAGATAAACAACGGCCCAGCTACTACTATTTCGTCGCTGCTATCGATACATTTAAATAAAGTTCCCTTGGCTATTACCCAGCAATTTACAATATTGTCATTATAATTACAATCAATTATACAGGGTATATATAAAGACTGGGAACACTTTCAATTATTTATTGCACGAGAGCCAAACATTGTACAGATATCATACACATGTCATTTTGAAGAGAAACCCTGAAAGTTTTTTTTCGTATATACCGCCACAGCATAGTTTGATAATTTGCCGATAGTCAGCGCTAGTCGCAAACATGGCGAGTTCAGGCGCGGAGCGAGCTTTCTGTGTGTTGGAGTTCGACAAAAACAAGTGTGCTACAGTTGTTCAACGGATGTTTGGAACCAAGTACGGTAAGAAGCCACCAACAAAGACACATTAAAGATCTGGTGTATGTACCGCCTCTACCACGTGATGTAGCAGAGCTCCAGGAGAGCATATGGGAAGCGACTGACACAGTCGACGATGCCATGCTGGAACGGGTATGGCAAGAATTCGATTACTGCATTGACATCTGCCGAGTCACTCATGGTTCGTATATCGAATGTTTGTAAAAAAAACTTTCAGAGTTTCTCTTCAAAATGCAATATGTAAGACATCTGTACAATGTTTAGCTTTTGTGCAATAAATAATTGAAATTGTTCTCGGATTTTATGTACACCCTGTATGTAGTCAAAAATAAATACAATAGTACATCGATTACGTATTAAATATAGTTTCTATAAAACAGCTTACAGCCTAAGAATCAAAAGTACAGTGCAAGTTAGCAATGGATATTAAACAGCGAAAATTTTGGATGGTGCAGAAGGTATTTTATCTACATTTTCGGTGTTTCATCTCTTTTAGAAATTATTCCCTGCTCTAATAAATAGCAGTGACAAAATGGTTTTTGTGATGGGTGGCAACTAATCCTGCGTATCCTTGATATGAGAATATTCACACTTTAATCTTGACATTAGCTTTAAAAAAAGTCTTTTGATGCAATTTTTTTATTTCAGTCGATTCAGGAGGTCAAAATACCTCGCTTCTGACAGCTGTTTTCACTTTAAAAAACTTTGTTTTATTTACTGTCAATTAAGATACTGATAAAGACACATCAGTAACTTTCATAATACCCAACCTAGACGAAATCGAATTGCACTTTTGTAATCCTCTGATCAAGAGGAATCTTCTGATGTTCGTAGTGACAACAATCTGTTACATTTTTAATTTGGCCTTCTTGTAGTCATTTTTGTTTCTGTATGTCGCGAGGACTGACTCAGCATGTGGGAAAGTCAAAACAACCTTTGGTAAAATTAAAAGCATCGGTGGTTTAATGTGCAATGGGAATTATTCCATTGTTAAAAGTACAGGGAAGAGTGGATAGGTGGCGAGTGTACAATGAGGGCCTGTATGAGAGGGCAGACTTGTCTGATTCCTTCTTACATCTACCTCTACATGGCTACTCTGCAAACCACACTTACGAGCCTGGCAGAGGTTTCATCGAACACCTTCACACTAATTGTCTATTAATCCACTCACGAACAGCGCGCAAGAAAAACGAACACTTGTGTCTTTCCGAGTAGGCTATGACTTCACTTATTTTATTATCGTGATCATTTCTCCCTATGTAGTTCGGCGTCAACAAAATATTTTCGCATTCGGAGGAGAAACGCAGCGACTGAAATTTCGTGAGAAGATACCATCACAAGTAAAAACGCCTTTGTTTTAATTATTCCCCTCCCCCCCCCTCCAAATCCTGTTTAATGTCCTTGACATTCTCTCCCCCATTTCTCGATAATACAAAACGTGATGCCCCTCTTTGAACTTTCTCGATGTACTCTGTGAATCTTATCTAGTAAGAATCGCACACCACGCAGCAGTATTCCAAAAGAGAATGGATAAGTGTAGTGTAGGCAGTCTCTTCAGTAGGTCTGTTGCATCTTCTAATAGTTTTGCTAATAAAATGTAATCTTTAGTTCGCCTTCCCTATAACATTTTCTGTGCTCTTCCCAATTTAAGTTGTTCATAATTAAAATTCCTAGGTATTTAATTGAATTTATGGCTTTTAGATTTCATTGATTTATCGTGTAACCGAAGTTTAACGGATTCCTTTTAGCACTTGTGTGAGTTTCATGATTTAGGTTCAACTGTGAATTTTCGCACCATTCAGATATCTTTTCTAAATCGTTTTGCAATTTGTTTTGATCTTCTGATGACTTTATTGGTCGATAAACTACAGTGTCATCTGCAAATAACCTAAGATGGCTACTCAGATTGTTTCCTAAATCGTTTATATAGACAAACAACAGCAGAGGGCCTATTGCACTACCTTGGGGAACGCCAAAAATCACATCTGTTTTATTCAGTGACTTTCCGTCAGTTAATACGGACTGTGACCTTTGTGACAGGAAATCTCGCAATTTGATTGCAACCAGTTTGTAAGGCACGGTGTCAAAAACCTTCTGAAAATCTAAAACTAGGAAATCAATTTGAAATCCTTTGTCAACAGAACTCAACACTTCGTGTGAATAAAGAGCTAGCTGTGTTTTCTAAATCCGTGTTGACTACGTGTAAATAGACCATTCTCTTCAAAGTAATTCATAATGTTCAGACACAATGTATGTTCCAAAATCCTGCTTATATCGACGTAAATGATATGGGCCTGTAATTTACTGGATTACTCCTACCACCTTTCTTGAAAGTTGGTGTGACCTGTGCAACTTTCCAGTCTTTGGGTACGAATCTTTCGTTGAGCGAGCGGTTGTATATGATTGATAAATATGGAGTTATTGTATCAGAATACTCTAAAGGGACGTAATTGGTACACAATCTGGACCTCAAGACTTGCTTTTATTAAGTGATTTAAGTTCCTTTACTACTCTGTGGAGATCTACTTCTAAGCTAGTCATGTTGGCAGTTGGTTTTGATTCCCATTCTGGAATATTTACGTTTCTGTGAACATTTCAATAATTGTATTATCTGATGGGAGATCGGTAAAGGAATCCCATTATTATTTTATTGTGATTGCCAAGAATGACCTCTACGCATGGTAGATCACAGGAACTATCTACTCCAATTTCGCTACAAGATAAAAAATACTTCTAACGGCTAGAAAACACCACCGCTAACTGTATTTAGCGTATCCTTCCTGAACACCGTTAGGTCCTTGGCAAAAATTTCGGCTGAACTCAACTGTGTCTTCAGCTAGCTTTCAGTGCCTGTAACGATTTGAGCAAAAGTGCTTCCTATTAGCTCTTGGAGCTCTGGCACTTTCCCAACACAGCTATGACAGTTTACAACTGTTACACAGATGGTTCCTGGATCTTCGTTCTTCACGTGTTCGACCTCACCCTTTGAGACTGCAGCCCTTTCTGTGTTTCCTCCAACTAATCTATCCTAAAATACCGCCCAGTTCATGCCACAGGGCCCCCACTACCCGTGTAGCGACCTCCTGCTTGTAATGGACTCCTGACAAGTTCAGCAGAACCTGAAACCCCACTTCCCTATGGAGCAAGTCAAGGACTCTGCAGCCTACAGGGTCGCAAAACCGTATGAGCCTCTAATTCGGGACCCAAAACGCACCTAAAGTTGGAGCTCCCAACTAACAATAATCCCACCCTCTGTGACTGCCCAGATCTTACAGACTGACAGGTTTCCTCTGAAACAGGACAAGTGACTGCATCTGGCTGAGGGAGAGTGTCAGCCACAGACAGCATTTGGAACCTATTTGTCAGACTAACCGGGAAGCATTACCTTCAGCCCGTGGGAAGTCTTTCACAGCCTGCCGTGCTCCGAGGCAGCCTCCCACTCGACCACAGATGAGGGGTCAACCTCAATGTGCTGGCCACGAGTGCGGACCGATTAGCGGACTCGTGGGTCGTGCTGGGCGTCCTTTGGATCCTCACGACCGGTCCACAACAGTGGTGTACGTCCATTGCAGCTTCAGGTTGTGTAACCGACGCCCACACAGACTGAAGCTGAAAGCGAGGTTTCACGACATCAGCTTGCATCAACACACAGCAATCACAGACAAACAAACGACTATCGACATGCGCTGCGGAACTCTACTGTAGACACAAACGAAAACGATTGTGTCTATTCAATTAGATTAACGCGCAGAGATTCAAAACTTGATCTACCGAAGCACACAGATCAGACTAAATAATTCGCTCCTGGTTAGGAGAAGAAATTGGAGGTGATAAGTGGATCAAGTGTTAGACTTTAAAAGAGCTGTGAAAGACTTCAGATCAAATAAAGCAGAAGGGACTTATAACATTCCATCGGAATATTTAAAATCATTGAGGGAAGTAGAACCAAACCACTATTCAAGTTGGTATGTGGAGTCTATGAAACTTGCAACTTACCAACAGACTTGCAGAAGAATATCATTTACACAATTCCGGAGATGGCAGGGGCAGGTAAGTGCGAAAAATGTCGTGCAATCAACTTAACAGCCCAGGCATAGAAGCTGTTTACAAAAATAATATTCAGAAGAATGGAAAAGAAAATTGAGGATCTGTTAGATGACGATCAGTTTGGTTTTAGAAAAGGTTAAGACACCATACAAGCTGTTCTGACTTTTGTTTTGATAGTGGAAGCAAGACTGAAGAGGAATCAAGATAAGCTCAAAGAATTTGTCGATCTAGAAAAAGTGTTCGACAATGTGAAATGATGCAAAATGTGTCGAAAGACTGAGAAAAATAGGAGTACTCTACAGGTAAAGACGGATGATAAACAATGTGTGCTAAAACCAAGAGGGAACAATAAGATGTTGAGACCAAGAATGAACTACTCGGATTAAAAAGGGTATAAGGATGCAATCCTTCGCCCATATTGTTCAATCTATACATCGAAGAAACAGTGGCAGAAATAGAAGAAACGTCCAGGAGTGGGATTAACAGTGGGGGTGAAAGGATGCCCATGGAAAGATTGACTGATAGCATTACTATCCTCCTGAAAGTGAAGAAGAATTACAAGATCTGTTGAACGGTATGAACAGTCTAATGAGTACAGAGTACTGACTGAGAGTAAACCAGAAAAAGACAAAAGTAATGAGAAGTACTAGAAAGTATAATAGTTAGAAACTTAACATCAAAATTGATAGTCTCGAATTAGACGAAGTTAAGGACTTCTGCTGACTTGATAGCCAAATAACCCATAACGGACGAAGCAAGAAGGACATGAAAAGCAGATTAGCACAGGCAAAGAGGACATGCATGGCCAAGAAAAGTCTACTGGTGTCACACACAAACCTTCATTTGAGGAATAAATTTCTGAGAATGATTGGATTACAGCGTTGGATGGTAGTGAATCACGTACAGCGCGAAAACGGAACAGAAGACAGTCGAAGTTTTTGAGATGTGCTGCTACAGAAGAATGCAGAGAATCAGGTAGGCTGATAGGATAAAGAATGAGGAGGTTCTCTGTAGAATCGGCGAAGAAAGGGATATGTAGGAAACATTGACAGAAGAAGGGACTGGACAGATGTGCGTATGTTGCATTGTATTCCTCTGTGTGAAGGTGGCAACACTGATTCACAAGTTTTTTAGTGCATCGATGTCACGTTGTTTACAATCAGGACAGAAATAAGACAAGATCACCTAAAACATTAATATGAAGTTGCGGTCCTGCCCTCTGAACAATAAACGACTAGAATCTAAGTATACCCTAGGAATGTGTGTAATGGGTATTCAAAATTATTAGTGCAAATCCGATGCTCATTCCGACCTCTCGGGGAACGGCTGTTGCGTGCTGGACAATGAAATCGGTAACGCGGTGTAGTGTTGCTGACCGTAGGCCAACGACCAGGAAAACCGTCCGTCATTGAATCGCTTGTGCCACTCCTTGACCCTTACAACGGACATGCAGTGCTCTTCGTAGACTTCCGCTATTATTTGGTGAATTTCCGTTCCCCACCCTCCCTCAGCTGGCAGGAAACGCACGACACCCTTTGCTCTTCTTCTGAAGCCTTCGTCCTCTGTTTTCAGCACGACTGAGTGCAGTGGACGTGCTCGCAGTAAAATAAATATCGTCAACACTAAAATGGTTCAAATGGCTCTGAGCACTATGGGACTCAACTGCTGAGGTCATTAGTCCCCTAGAACTTAGAACTAGTTAAACCTAACTAACCTAAGGACATCACAAACATCCATGCCCGAGGCAGGATTCGAACCTGCGACCGTAGCGGTCTTGCGGTTCCAGACTGCAGCGCCTTTAACCGCACGGCCACTTCGGCCGGCGTCAACACTAAAACACGGATCATGGAATGTAGTCGAATTAATTCAGGAGATGCTGAGTGAATTAAACAGGGACATGAGACATAAAATAGTAGATGAGCTTTGCTATTTGGACAGCAAAATATAAGATTCTCAAGCACTTCTCAATTAAAAAGAATATAAAATGCTGACTGCCAACAGCAAGAAACAAATTTTCCGAAAAACAAAAGTTTGTTGACATTAAATGTAAATTTGTGTGGCAGGAACTATTTTCTGAAAGCATTTGTCTGGAGTGAAGCCTTACACGTAAGTGAAACGTGGACTAGGCAAACAAGAAGAGAATTAAGATTCTGAAACTACATCTGTTAAGGAATGTCGTGTGCGAGAATTAACATTTATCAACATCTGTGTCAACATTACTGGTATCAACAGACTTTGCGGTGTATAAAGAGCTTTACTCCTTTCTAAAGAAACATATGAACCAACTTACATAAATTAAATAACTGTGCAATCTCAGTATGTTATTTCAGATTTGTTTTATCTTTGCTTTATGTGATCATCATTAATGTTTGGTTTCATCAATTTCCTTTTGTATCTATACTAGGTGTATATTATTATGATTTGCTTCCGAGGATGTCTGTACGGGGGAGTGCTCAAATGTCAGTTTCAAAAAAATTTACGTCCACGTCCATACTTTGTAAACTACTGTGAAGTGCAAGACAGAGGGTACTTCCGCTTGTGCCAGTTGTCAGCAATTTATGAGCAATGGGGATGCTGATCGTCTTCATATTTTTTCGGCGCTGTAACTGACCCATTCAGTTTCGGGACTGGTGCCGTATAAACTCTTTCTTCTTCGTCTTTTTCTTCTAGTATTTCGGCCGTATATCTTTCAGAGCTTTCAAAGTGAGGCGACAGACTGAAAATACAGTTCTCGTTTTGTCGTTTTTAGCCACAGATAAGCAAGGGCTGGAGACGTTGGTCGGCGGCAAACAGTACGCACAAATCGAATCCGTGGCTACCACATCACTGGTGGCTACGGAGCCGATCCGTGCTGGGATACCGCCGTGCCATTATTAGCTACACGGTAGCGACGTCTTTGCGAGTTTATTATATAAAACTCTGGATTCCATGACTTGTTCAGGTTGGAACAGCTGTCTCTGTTAATTGAATTCTTCGCCAAACGAATTTAAACTGTTTCTTTCAGCACCGAGTCTCAACAAGATGAAATCCACGCTAGAATTTCAACATTTTCGTACCACATATAGTGAGTTCGCGAACGATTTAATTAACGACAAGAACGGTTTCAATCTGGACAGATCATGGAATCCGGCGCTTTCTTTAATAAACACGAAAACATGTCGCTACGGTGCAGTTAACAATGATACATCGAGCCATAGATTCAACTTATGCACACTCTATGCTGCCGATCAAAGTATCTCGTACTTGTGTATCTGTGGTTTAAACCGAAGGAACGAATATTGTAGCTTCAGACTGTCGGCTCACTCGAAAGACGGCCGAAAGGTACACGGCCGAAATATTCGATGACGAAGAAACAGAGTTATTGCGGCTGCGCTCCCAAAATTTATTGGATCAATGGGGATGCAGCTCACAGACTTTTCAAGGCAAATCTGGAAGCAGAAGGCTACAAAGAACTCAGAATGCTGCGAGACAGGGTAAAGAAGTGGATTCACAACTGCAAAATCAGGCACTCTCGTTCCTTTATATGCAGCGTTGCGACTCCCCCGATTCTGTAGAAGAATCTCTGCAGTCTGGGTATCGAAAACCAAAATCATAAACTCTTTGCAGGTCACAGGTGATGAACTGAATGAATTTTCCCAGCACCAGTCAGCCCCCACGTTGCAATGAACTAATGCCCGCAAGAATCACCAGACTACATAATATGGCTCTGAGCACTATGGGACTTAACATCTGTGGTCATCAGTCCCCTAGAACTTAGAACTACTTAAACCTAACTAACCTAAGGACAGCACACAACACCCAGTCATCACGAGGCAGAGGAAATCCCTGACGCCGCCGGGAATCGAACCCGGGAACCCGGGCGAGGGAAGCGAGAACGCTACCGCACGACCACGAGCTGCGGACAGACTAAATAATAACTACGGTACTTCCCACCTAATGCGTGTTACAGTAAACGCAACAAGGACAACAATACTGCAAATTTCTTGTGAAGGGATGTGCGTTGACAGCATAACCAAGATAAAAAATGTTACAGCTAGCTTAGTACCTATCTTAACAGACGTATTAATTTTCTATCATAATGGAACATAATCCTCACCACGAGAGAAACGTAGTTCCACCTATTCCTAAGAACGAAACGCACAAGCACCTTGTGATTATCGCCCACTCAGCAGCCTATCTGCTTTATTCAAGGCACAGAACATGTTGTTCACGCCTCAAATGCTGAGATCTTACATACATTCAACTTGTGTGACAAGTACCCGTCCGGCTTTCGTAAACGCCACAGCACCAACACTGCGTTAATTACGGTAATTTATGGCCTAAAATATGCCATAAACAGCCGTGAGGCCACAGAGTCAGGTTAATAGGCTTCAGCAAAGCATTTGACACCATCAACTTTCTGCACAGAAAAATGCGACTGCAAAATTTTTCTCTGTGCTGAAATGATTTGAAAGCTGCTTGAAAACGAAATAGTAGCATTTCGCCTCTGGGAATGAAAGTCGTCCTGGGAGAATGTTCCCTCAACCGTGATACAAGGATAAGTTCTGCGCACACGATTGCCTTCCTTTTATGTCAATTACATTTCGTCGGTTCTGTTTTCCTACAAACGTCATTTTTTATGCCGATGATCTCCAGCCAGATCTGGAGATATCAATTCTGTGATCGTCAACATGAATCTATCTTCAAATTAATAAGATCTGATTTTCGCGAGGTGGTTTTAGGCATGAAGACATCTCACAAGTATAAATGGGAGACCCACTTCATCGGCCGATAACGTTCTGTCTAAATCTATGTATTACTTTATTAATGTAGGTAGACTTATCTCTGCAGATCGTATGGCATGAAAGGAAGTACGTATAATTGTTCAAAAATGGTTCAAATGGCTCTGGGCACTATGGGACTTAACATCTGAGGTCATCAGTCCCCTAGAACTTAGAACTACTTAAACCTAACTAACCTAAGGACATCACACACATCCATGCCCGAGGCAGGATTCGAACCTGCGACGGTAGCAGTCTCGCGGTTCCGCGCTGAAGCGCCTAGAACCGCTTCGCCACCACAGCCGGCAGTATAATTGTTGACAGTAATGTTTTTCTTATCTGTATTTTTCCTTTTTTCTTAATCATTTGCCTGGAAGAAGATCAAAACAAATTCGTTATTTTCGTGAAATTCCGATTCAGTATTCCAAAATGCTGTTTTTTTTCTACTGCGTCAGTTAGTATCTCGATGTAAGAAATTTCGCCTCCGATTTCACTCATTTTTTGCATCGTCCAACGAAGAAAAATAACAGAAAATACGTCTTCACGAGGAATGCATTCGCAGTTGGCGAGTATGGACAACCATCTGTTGTATAACGGAACGACGACAATGAGACTTTTTGCCAGACCGGTACTCGAGCCCCGTTTCCTGCTTATCGCGACCGGCCAGATTACCATTAGGTGCCGCGCTGGATTAGCCGAGCGGTCTTGGGCGCTGCAGTCATGGACTGTGCGGCTGGTCCCGGTGGAGGTTCGAGTCCTCCCTCGGGCATGGGTGTGTGTGTTTGTCCTTAGGATAATTTAGATTAAGTAGTGTGTAAGCTTAGGGACTGTTGGCCTTAGCATTTAAGTCCCATAAGATTTTCACACACATCTGAACATCATGTGAACCATTAGGTTATCTGAGTGCGAGCCACGGCCAGACGGAAGCTTCTCCATGCTGTCAACCACGTGTCTACAAACCTGCACTCGCACATCCATTCTGCGAATTGCCGTGCAGGGGAGACATTTTACTTGAAAGAGAGGCACTGCACTGTCGAAAACACGTCCTGTCACTAGGGAACCGCGCGGTCAGCTGAACAGCACCACGGGCGCTATCTATTTTTCTAACAGCACGTCAGCACAAGTTTGTGTTAGAGGCTTTTTGCGTGCCCTCTGCGTTAACGTGCGTCACCTCGCGCTCATGTGATCGTCTGGTAAGTTGAATGTTGGATGTCTAAATACACGATTCGAAAACGCGCGTCAGAATCCTGTCGTGTGCACGTAGCCTTTATATTAATTGAACTAAGACCTTTCAAACGAAAATATTGTATCACATAACGATGACCAGTTTTATCCATGTTTACAAATTCGATGAGAGCATTGCCTACTGATAACTGCAAACAAATACTAAGCAAACGTAAAACCGTCAAACTTCAAACTAACGCTTTATAAGGTTGGTACTTTCTTCCATAGTCGTTTGTTTGAGACAACAACCGCTATCTACACAGGGTGATTATTAAAAAACCGACAAACAGCAGGGACGATTGCTGACTGGTAATGGAAGAAAAAGGTCCTGTGAACACGTGTCAGGAAATGGAAGGTGTACGTACAACGACAAAAAAACGTCTCGGATCACAGTACAGAGCTGCGTCGCATACACGTCGCAACAGATGTTCAAAATGGCGTCCATGGGATGCAATGTCATGTGGGTACACATTATCGTACTTTAACTTGCACCAAGTTAGCAGGCTACTTGCGTGGACTTGTACTAGGATTCGTCTCAATATCCTCCAGATCTGGTGTACGAACAGTCCACCGCCTCCCTGCACGTTTGTCTGTCTGGAAGGACCCATGAACAAACAGGCGCCCAAAAAGTACTTGGGCCGCGCGGACTTAGCCGACGCCGGCACGGTAACTCAGCGTGTTCGGTCAGGGGGTTCGCTGCCCTCTGTAATAAAAAAAACTGAGTTAATGGATCAACGACGAACCGAAACGGCTGTCTTACGACGAACTGAAACGGGTGTCTTGCGACGTCCGCCCCGAACAGATACAACGAACGAAAACGAACAAAATGAGATTAAAAAAAGAGCGGTCTAAGGCGCTGCAGTCATGGACTGTGCGGTTGGTCGCGGCGGAGGTTCGAGTCCACCCTTGGGCATGGGTGTGTATGTTTGTCCTTAAGATAATTTAGGTTAAGTAGTGTGTAAGTTTAGGTACTGATGACCTTAGCACTTAAGTCCCACAAGATTTCATATACATTTGAACATTTTTTTTCCTTTATTGAATTTTGATTCCCCCCTAAGGGGACGGGCTGGCAGCAGCTTATTACGCTGCTCTTCAGCCTACAGACTTTTTAAAACGTAAGAAGAAGATAAGAAACAATAAAAGCAGGCGATAAAACGGTGACTTAAATTGTAAAACCGGTGGAAAATTGTGGAAAGTTAAAACATAAAACAAAGGGTTGGCAATGCTAATAAAATACACAGGAAGCAGACAGGTAAAATAGTACACAGACAATTAAAAAACATGGTGACAGTCTGGTTTCTGTTCGCAAGAGATATGAAAATCACACCCAGTGACAGTATGATTTCCGTTCGCAACACTTCGGAAAAGACACACTACACTGAACACTCACTGTAAACACTGCACTAAAATGTCGGCACAAAGACGACACACCATAGCCAAGGGCAGATGGGGGGGGAGGGGGGGGGGGGAAGGGGGAAGCAGGAAAGATGAGGGGGAAAACAAGGAGGGAGGAGAGGAAAAAGGAAAAGGGGTGGGAGCCGAAGGAGGTAGAGGACTCATAACTGGGGGGGGGGGGGGGGGGAGGGCAGGGCAGACGCGAGAGGGAATGGGAAAAGTCAGAGGAGGGAAATGCAAAAGGACTTGGGGGAGAGAAGGGGGCAGAGAGAGGGTAGGTGTGGAAAAAAGAGGATGGGATGGGGAGAGAGGGGGCCCAGGAAAAGGACGGATGAGAGGAGGGGGTTGAGGATCAGAGTTGATAGGAGGGATAAATGGAGGGAGAGAGGGCATCATCTGGGAGGGGTAGTTTGAACTTTTTTTTCCTTTATTGTTATTTTAAACACCTGTACATCAGGCGGGCTGGCAGCAGCATCCTACGCTGCTCCTCAGCCTCAGGATTGACAATGAAAAATATGAAGAAGACACATAGACTGAACAAATTGGCGGGCAAAAAACAGTAGACACAGTAGACACAGAATACAAAAAACATGAAGCCGTTCACACTCGACGAAAGACACACGAAAAACTGTCAGCACGGCACACAAACACTGACAACTTCGACGGCACAGGTGAACATAGGAGCGTGACGGCGAACACTAAACACGTAACGTGTGCGAGTCCGGGGACCTGCCAAGAGGGGAAGAAGGGGGAGGGGGAGGGAGAGGGGAGAGCAAGATGCCAATGGCAGAGGAGATGGTAGGAGTGGAGGTATGGGGGAGGGGAAGCCTGGGGGAGAAGTGGGGAGAGAGGGAGGAGGGAGGGAAGGGGGAGAGAAGGGAGAGAGTGTGCCTGTAGGAACGAAAACAGGAAGAGGGAGGGAGGATCAAAGTTGGTAGGAGGGGTAGATGGAGGGGAGGAGGGCATCATCAGGGAGGGGAGCTGGCGGAAGCCACCTTGGGAGAGGGTGTGGAGAGTGGAGAGATGGAGAGCAGGTGGGACGTGGAAATACAGGTGCGGTAGCAGACGGGGGCGGGAGAGGATGGGAGAGACCAGCAGGTGAGGAGGATCGAGTTCATGGGAGGTGTAGAGGATCCGTATCCGTTCGAGGAAAATGAGGAGGTGGGGGAACGGAATAAGGTCGTACAGGATCCGCATGGGGGAGGGGAGACAGATGCGATAGGTGAGGCGAAGAGCATGGCTTTCTAGGATCTGAAGGGATTTGTAAAAGGTAGGGGGAGCAGAAATACCGGCAGGGTGGATGTAGCAAAGGATAGGGCGAATGAGGGATTTATAGGTATGGAGGATGGTGGAGGGGTCCAGACCCCAGGTACGGCCGGAAAGGAGCTTGAGGAGACAGAGTCAGGAGTGTGCCTTGGCTTGGATCGTTCAGAGATGGGGGGGTCCAGGAGAGGCGACGCTCGAGGGTGACACCACGGTACTTAAGGGTGGGGGTGAGGGCGATAGGACGGCCATAGATGGTGATGTAGAAATCGAGGAGGCGGAAGGAAGGGGTGGTTTTGCCTACAATGATCGCCTGGGTTTTGGAAGGATTGATCTTAAGCAACCACTGGTTGCACCAAGTAGTGAACCGGTCAAGATGGGATTGGAGAAGGTGTTGGGAGTGCTGCAGGGTGGGGGCAAGGGCAAGGAAGGCAGTGTCATCAGTGTACTGGAGAAGGTGGATGAGGGTTGAAGGCGGCGGCATGTCCGCCATATACAAAAGGTACAAAAGAGGGGAGAGGATGGAACCTTGGGGCACACCGGTGGAGGGGAAAAAGGTGTAGGAACCCGTGTTGTGGATGGTGATGTAGGAAGGACATTGGGAAAGAAAGGAGCCGATCAGACAGACGTAGTTAATAGGAAGGGCGAAGGTTTGGAGCTTGAAGAGAAGACCGGAATGCCACATGCGGTCATAGGCTCGTTCAAGGTCAAGGGAGAGGAAGATAGCGGAGTGACGGGAATTAAGTTATTCGGAAAGGAGATGAGTGAGGTGAAGGATAAGGTCATCAGAAGAGAAGGATGGCAGAAAGCCACACTGGGTAACGGGAAGGAGGTGGTGCTGGTGGAGATGCTGGTGGATGTGTCGGATTAGGACGGATTCCAAGACCTTGCTGAAAACCGAGGTAAGGCTGATGGAACGGTAGGAGGAGACAGCGGACGGCAGTTTACTGGGTTTAAGGAACATCAGGATATGGGAGGTTTTCCACAGGTCGGGGTAGTAGCCGGTGGGCAGGATTGCATTGTAGAGCCTGGCCAAGGTGGAGAGGAAGGAGGCAGGAGCTTCACGAAAGTGGCGATAGGTGACACGATCGTGACCAGGAGCAGTGTTGTCTTTCGTGCAGAGTGTAGTGATGAGAATCTGTGTAGTGATAGGGGCATTGAGTCGGTGTGTGCAATGTTGTCCAAGTACTGGAAACTAGGTGCGAGGGGAGGGACAGAGGTATCAGTTCGATCGCGAACATCTGGGAAGAGGGAGTAATGGAACTGTGGATCGTCGGGGATGGTAAAGACATCGGAGAGGTAGGAGGCAAAGTGATTGGCCTTACTAAGGTTGTCAGGGAAGGGTTGGTTATCATGAAGGAGAGGATAGCAGGGGGGGGGGGGTTTAGATCTGGTAAGGCAGCAGAAGACTGACCATAACTCGGACGAGTTTATAGGAAGTGTGGTATTTGAACGGGTACGTGTCTGTCGCCTGCAAGCAAGTTTCAGATGTGTCACTGGAGTTGCCGGTGGCGTCGTAGTGTGTCCGGGTCACACGCATGGAGGAAGGCACAGTAGAGACGGCGGGATTCACGGAGGAGGAGGACAGCCTGTGAGGGTAAGGTAGGATGGTGGGGGTGGATGGCGACAGAAGGGATGTGGGCCTCCACGGCCTCAGACAAGGTCTGATGGAGAAAGGAGGTGGCATGGGTAATATCATCAGGATGGCGGTAGGTGAGGGGGTGGCCATCGACCTGGGTAGAGAAGGTATTCCGGTAGGCATTCCAGTCAGCACGGGAATAATCATGGACGTACTTTGGGGGACGTTCATTACGGGGGTCAGGGCAGGGGCGACGACCGTCTGAAACAGTGATGACTTCAGGAGTGGAGTTGGATTCAGGGTGGGTGGGCTGCAGAACGGGGAGGAGGCCACCTTGGAGGGAGGAGAGGAACCGATGCCACCACCATAACTGGGTAGCGGAACGACTATGGATGTTGAGGTCAGCGGCGATCACATAGGAGGGGAAGGTACGGTCAATGTGGGAGAGGAAGTCAAAAGGAATATGGGCATGAGGGCGGACATAGATGGTGGCGGAGTTGGCGGTAAGGCCAGGGAAGAACAGACTAAGGATCAGGTGTTCGGTGGGGTCGGGAAGGAGAGGTTGGAGCCGAACTGGGATCTGATGGTGGTGACCAATGGCAACTCCGCCACGCGCTATCGGGAAGGGATTACCGGAGCGGTGAAGGAGGTAGGGCGAGGTGTGTATGGTGTGGTGGGGCTGAAAAAAGGTTTCATTGAGGAGGAAGGCATCCAAGCAGTGGGTGGCGAGGGTGTGCATGAAGGGGTTCTTGTTGGCAGGAAGAGAACAGATGTTGTTTAACAGGATACGGTGCTGTCGCACCATGACAGGGATTTAGACGAGGGTGTCAAGACAGGAGAAGGTAAAATGGGCCTGGTTGTGGGAGTAGGTGGCATACATTTTGAGGTGGAAGACAGAATGGGCAGCGAGGGATATCTGCTGTAGGGTGTGAGGGCGCTGGAAAGGGTGGAAATTCTGGAGAACGATGGTGAGGAACCTGATGATGTCCTCAGCAGTGGGGGGGGGGGGGGGACGAAGGGAATTGCCAGGAGGGGTGGGGGCGTCCAGAAGGCGGACAGGGACAGTGAGTTCAGGATTGGTCGGAGGGGGTCGGGCTTTACATTTTTGGGAGTGTGTGGGATGCGGGAGATTACAGGTATTACAGGAGGGAGTGGACTGAAGGTTGGGGCACTGCCGGAGGAAATGCGATTGCATACTGTGCGGGCAGGTGGGGGCCTCATGGCACTCAGATGTTGTGTGTGCGTTGTAGCGCAGACACCTCTGGCTGCGGATAGATTGAGGAGGGGAACAGGAGGCGTCGACTTTGTATAGTTGGCTGAAGAGGAGGGCACCCTCCTTCAGGAGGCAGTCAATGGAGGGGGCGTCTTCCGAAAAAACCCACATAAGGTGGGTGGTGCTGGCAGAGTTGAAAATGCGGTGGACTGCCCGGACCTCCAACGAGGGATGTGGCTTCAGCTCTGCCAACACCTCCTCCTCTGTTTCACGGCGGTGAGTGTCGGCGGGCGATGCGGAGGTTCAGGTTGGTGGGTAGGAGAGGGGGAAGGAGCAGGGGCGAGGGAGGCATTGGGGCCAAACCGGGTGATGGGTATACGGGGAAGGATGTCAGTATGATGGGTACGGCTGGGGGAGAACAGAGTCTCTTCGGGGAGTGAGGAGGGAGATGGGGGCTCCAGGAAAGTGTTGGCAGAGGAGGAGTGAGAGGTTCCAGGCCTCGAGGAGGGAAGGATCGGGATGAGAGAGGAGGTATTTGTAGGGAAAGGGGGGGGAGGAGGAGGAGGAGGCCGAGGGAGCAGGGCCAGGCAGGGAGACATCCATGACATCCTGGGCGGAGAGGAGGATGGGGCGGGGCCTTTTTGGAAACTGAGGAGGCAGTGGTGCCACTAGGGCGTTTGAGGGCGATGGCAGAATGAGAGGAGACATGTGGGACAGGTGCAACAGGGAGGTGGCGGGAGGTGGCAGGTCCCGGCGTGGACGCTGGAGCTGGCGCCGGAGATGGGGATGGCGATGGTGAAGGCGACGGTGATGACGTAGATGACGGCGATGGTGAAGGTGAGGGTGAGAGCTGGGCATGGACAGTGGCCCTCCGGGCCACCACCCTAGTGGGGGCTGCAGTAACAGGTTGAGAGTGGAGGGAAAGGATCAGATGTGGTGGTGTGGGAGGAGGAAGCTGGGGAAGGTGCGACGAAGAGCGAGGGCGAAGGGAGAGTGAGAAGAGGAGGAATGGAATGAGGGGGGGGGGGGACTGGGCACACCACATAATGCTGGTGGTGGCAGCAGAGAGAGAAGTATAGACTATTGCGGTGGTGGTGGTAGTGGTAGTGGTGGTGGGGGCTGACATGATGACAAGTAGGAACAAAGACAGGACAGGACGAAAAGTAGAGAGGAAAACAGGGGACGGACGAAGACAGATGACAACTGGGGCCAAGGTCCACTGCTGGTGGCGCTGGCGGGAGGTGACTGCTGGCAGGAACGCAGGCTGGCAGGAAACGCTGGCTGGCTGGCAGGAAAGCTGGCTGGCTGGCAGGAATGCTGGCTGGCTGGCAGAAACACTGGCTGGCAGGAATGCCGCAACTGCTGCTGCCGCGGACTGGACCGCTGCTGCTGCTGCTGCTGGCTGGACCGCTGCTGGCTGGACCGCTGCTGCTGGCTGGACCGTTGCTGGCTGGACTGCTGCTGGCTGGCTGGACCGCTGCTGCTCGCTGGACCACTGCTGACTGGACCGCTGCTGGCTGAACCGCTACTGCTGGCTGGACTGCTGCTGGCTGGACTGCTGCTGGCTGGACTCCTGATGGCTGGCTGGACTGCAGCTACTGGCTGGACCACTGCTGGCTGGACTGCTGCTGGCTGGACCGCTGCTGACTGGCTGGACCACTGCTGCCTGGACCACTGCTGCTGGCTGGGCCACTGCTGGCTGGACTGCTACTGGCTGGACCGCTGCTGGCTGGCTGGATCGCTGCTGCTGGATGAACCACTGCTGGGTGGACCGCTGCTGCTAGCTGGACTGCTGCTGGCTGGACCACTGCTGGCTGGCTGGACCGCTGCTGCTGGCTGGACCACTGCTGGCTGGACCGCTGCTGGCTGGCTGGATCGCTGCTGCTGGCTGAACCACTGCCGGCTGGACCGCTGCTGCTAGCTGGACTGCTGCTGGCTGGACCGCTGCTGGCTGGACTGCTGCTGGCTGGACCGCTGCTGGCTGGCTGGACTGCTGCTGCTGGCTGGACCACTGCTGGCTGGACTGCTGCTGGCTGGACCACTGATGGCTGGCTGGACCACTGCTGGCTGGACCACTGCTGCTGGCTGGGCCGCTGCTGGGTGGACTGCTCCTGCTGGCTGGACTGCTGCTGGCTGGACTGCTGATGCTGGCTGGACCGCTGCTGGCTGGATTGCTGCTGGCTGGACTGCTGCTGGCTGGCTGGACTGCTGCTGCTGGCTGGACCACTGCTGGCTGGACCACTGCTGCTGGCTGGACTGCTGCTGGCTGGACCGCGTCTGTTTGGCTGGACCACTGCTGGCTGGACTGCTGCTGGCTGGACTGCTGCTGGCTGGACTGCTGCTGGCTGGACCGCTGCTGGCTGGACTGCTGCTGGCTGGACCGCTGCTGGCTGGCTGGACTGCTGCTGCTGGCTGCACCACTGCTGGCTGGACTGCTGCTGGCTGGACCACTGATGGCTGGCTGGACCACTGCTGACTGGACCACTGCTGCTGGCTGGGCCGCTGCTGGCTGGACTGCTGTTGCTGGCTGGACCACTGCTGGCTGTACCGCCGCTGCTGGCTGGACCGCTGCTGGCTGGACTGCTGCTGGCTGGACCACTGCTGGCTGGCTGGACTGCTGCTGGCTGGACTGCTGCTGGCTGGACTGCTGCTGGCTGGACTGCTGCTGGCTGGACTGCTGCTGGCTGGACCACTGCTGGCTGGACCACTGCTGGCTGGACCACTGCTGCTGGCTGGACCACTGCTGGCTGGACCGCTGCTGGCTGGCTGGATCGCTGCTGCTGGCTGAACCACTGCTGGCTGGACCGCTGCTGTTAGCTGGACTGCTGCTGGCTGGACTGCTGCTGGCTGGACTGCTGCTGGCTGGACCACTGCTGGCTGGACCACTGCTGGCTGGACCACTGCTGCTGGCTGGACCACTGCTGGCTGGACCGCTGCTGGCTGGCTGGATCGCTGCTGCTGGCTGAACCACTGCTGGCTGGACCGTTGCTGCTGGCTGGACCGCTGCTGACTGGCTGGACCGCTGCTGCCGGCTGGCTGGACCGCTTCTGTTGCTGCTACTGGCTTGCTGGCTGGCTGGCTGGCTGGCTGGCTGGCACCTGCAAAACCATTGAGTGGGAGCCTCTTTCTGTTGAAGAATCACTACCTTTGAACATTTTTGAAAAAGTACTTCAAATGTTGTGTTATGTGGTTGGTACCTGTGAGAGTACTCGTTTTGGAATAGCCATGCTGCCTCTCGACTCTTTCCATCTGCTTGGCCATACACAAACTCCATCTCGGCTCGTTCCCGATATGAATACCGTACCATTCTGCTGCGTAAGTACGCTGCGTCAATAACACAGCTTGAAACACACAAGGAAGACACGACACCTAGTCGGAGGCATTGTCATTCGTCAGCACCATCTACCGTGGCAACGATGCATTTCAGCACACATATTCATAGGACCTTATATCCTCTATTTTCAGTCAGGACTCCGTCCATGCAGTTAGTGCCTTTTATTAATGTTCACTCAGTATGTAAGGCTGGCTACTTCTAGGATTGCCTTCGTAATTGTAAAAGACACGTATTCAATTGCGTTTCACACTTCAAATCCTATTACTAGTTTCGGCGTAATTACAATATTTAGAATAGAGGATTTCTTTATTTTGAACATGAAACCTATCGCTGTCGTATGCGGAAGTTCGTGATTTCATACTCAAACAAGGAAATACCTCGCGTCAGGGAAGGAGGAAACCGTGTGTTGCACCACCGCGCAACCATTATAAAACGGTCACAGAGGATATTTAGCATTCATTCTGCTTGTGTCGTTTGCTTGTCTCGAGTGCTGACAGTTTGGAAAAATATAAATGCCTTTCACAAACCAAAAGAAGATATACGTGCTACCTCCTTATGGAGAATGCAGAAGGAATGCAGAGAGAACAGCAGGATTGAGTGCACGAAGGTATGTCGAAAGATGGCGTTCTACAACATTGACAATTCACTAATGTGCAAACCACTGTTATTGGAAGAGCGCTGGAATACTATGCAGAGGCTAAACAGCGAGACACCAATGAGAGGCCGGCCGCTGTGGCCGAGCGGTTCTAGGCCTTTCAGTCCGGAACCGCGCAGCTGCTACGGTCGCAGGTTCGAATCCTGCCTCGAGCATGGATGCGTGTGATGTCCTTAGGTCGGTTCGATTTAAGTAGTTCTAAGTCTAGGGGACTGATGACGTCAGATGTTAAGTCCCATAGTGCTTCGAGCCATTTTTTGAACCAAAGAGCGGAGTGAACGAAATTTAATGTTCTGGCAGCTGTTGCTCACAGTCCATATGTTAGCTCTAGAGTAACTGGGAGTGCCTCTGAATAAGACAACTGAAGGTTTTTCGCGGTTAGCGCGTAGTTTCCACTCGTTTCATGTGTCACTGCACCAGCAGACTGATCTATGAGATTGCAGAACGCTGATGGAATTCTGGTACTCGGTTCTGATGCGATATCAGAAGTACAGGTTCTTTCTTCAAAGAATTCTTATTACCAATGAAGCTACCTTAACAGATCACGAAAAGTTGAATGCAAGAAACATGTGTTATTGGGCCGGTGAGAAGCTGCACTGGCTGAGGCAGGTTGAACATCAGGGGCAGTGGAGTGTGAAAGTTGGATGTGGTATTATTAGATATTATGTCATTCCTCCTACCTCGCTTGAGGAATCTTAACAGGTGAAAGATACACACAATTCTTACCGAAGTGCTACCGGCTATCTTAGCGGGAGTATCACTTGAAGTATGTTGATCTACGACATGTGGTAAAGGAGCGGTGGGTACTCGGTTAAATAGTCGCCCGCGGCTAGGAAAGCGCTCACCGAACTCTTTCCTGACCGCTGGACAGAACGTGAAGGCGTTATCAATTGACCTGAACGTTCGCCTGATTTCTGTAGTGGACTTATTTCTCAGGCCTAAATTCAAAGGGGAAGTTATGTCGTTCTAAATCACAATTAATATAATAATGAAGTCCAGTGCGCGATTCCCTTGTCTGTGTTACCACAGATAGCACGTAACTGTCTGCATTTATGCTGGAGTAGCAACACGTATAAGAGGCCGAGTTACATGGGGTGGATAGAAATTTGGAAACACCACAAACATAATACATTAAAGAGACTAATAGGGTGTAGGAAACGCGTTAGAATTCAAAACAGTTTCGAGTCGTCTCGGAACGGATAAATACATAACCTGTAGGGTTTTCAAGGGAATATTCTTGGAGAATAAGATAAAGATGATAGAGACGGCTAGGGAACATGATTCCTTCTCTCCAAAGTGGACCACAATGTTTCAGTAATAATGGAGTCTGGTAACAACAGTTTCCAGGGGAGATGCGGCTGCTCATCGTCGTGCTCATGAAACCAGTCCTGGAAGATGCCAGTTGTGTGAGTG
This sequence comes from Schistocerca americana, assembly GCF_021461395.2. Taxonomy (NCBI): domain Eukaryota; kingdom Metazoa; phylum Arthropoda; class Insecta; order Orthoptera; family Acrididae; genus Schistocerca; species Schistocerca americana. The sequence continues at coordinate 651,220,594 of NC_060122.1, forward strand.
AACATAGGCCTTGTCATCTTGGAAAACGCCATCACACTTGTAGCTCGGGATGGACCTCATAAGCCAAAATGTTGGAAACTGTGCGAAACAAGACCCATCCGGCCAAATGACACCCTTTCATAGCTCCACTGCGCAGGTTTTATGGCTTCGGAATCACGTTCTGTTACGGGCGTATGCCTCACAGATGAATGGTCTTGCCAGCCGGTGTGACCGTGCGGTTCTAAGCGCTTCAGTGTGGGGCCGCGTGACCGCTACGGTTGCAGGTTCGAATCCTGCCTCGGGCATGGATGTGTGTGATGTCCTTAGGTTAGTTAGGTTTAAGTAGTTCTAAGTTCTAGGGGACTGATGATCTGAGACGTTAAGTCCCATAGTGCTCAGAGCCATTTGAACCATTTTTGAATGATTTTGGGATTCCAGTTCACCTTGCAATTCCCGGCTTATGGTGCTGACAGGGTTCGCGAGTGGGACATTCAGTTCTACAGTGACTTTTGAAGTTGTCGTCCTCTTATTTTTAGTCACAATCCTCTTTTTTAACCGTCCGTCACTATAACTTGACACGTGTTTTCGACCGCTTGCTGACTTAGCGTATGATGTTTTTCTGAGTTATCTTTGTAAATATTCGATACAGTGCCTCTTGAAAAGCAAACACTTCGGCTACCTTGGTTAAGGAAGCGCCCACCAATCGAGCACCAACAATTAGCCCACGTTCGAATTCACTTAGCTCCGACATAATGCACTCACAATTAGACGGAACACTATCCTGATCACGTCTGACACTTGCGAAGTTCTGAGGATATCGCACAGGTGCCGTCCGTGGTCAGATATAACGGCGTGACCTGCAGGTTTGGCTAGCTTCTACAGTTATGTTCAAACACGCAATTCCCGCTGTGTTTCCATATTTTTTTCCAACCCATGTATATCTTGCTAGGCCAGAGCAAAACACAGAATTTCTAATATTCCTACCAACCTGGTGCCTTCCAGTAATGTCATCTTCTCAGCAAAAAAGATAACACGTAGATCTTGAGTTTGCTGCTTTTGCTGTTTGTGTGCAATGGACCTATAACGAACTGGCAAAGTCTTTTTTCAACGAAATAATGAGTTGTGTGGTTTATCGGCATTTATTATGGACATTTCTTCAGATAACATAGCGAACTGAACAACGATGTTGGGTAATCACGGGAATGTCCACAAGTACCACACGAAAGTTACCAGTCATTGCTGTTGGTCAAAATATAATTCTTTAGCGATTTCCACCTGAGCAACAAATATTTAAAAGGTATAATAAGCAAAATCACACTTTCATAAACTCGATAATAACCTGCATTAGCAGCAGGTACCCAATTTTGGACGTGCATTGCATTAGTACTCAGTACTCCCTACCCTCCGACTTAGCACTGAACTGTTTGGCACGATCCATCCCGTTAGTTGGAAATTTTGAACGAACTGAGGACACGTGAAGTGATCTGGCTCTTTTTAGTGATTCAATTGTCTATTTGAAGACAGCCGCGCGGTCTAAGGCGCCACCCGTTGGAGGTTCGAGTCCTCCCTCGGGCATGGGTGTGTGTTGTGCTTAGTATAAGTTAGTTTTAAGTTAGATTAAGTAGCGCGTAAGTTTAGGGACCGATGAGCTCAGCAGTTTGGTCTCATTAGACCTTACCGCAAACTTCCAATTTGAAGATAATAATAAAATGTTGTTCTGATTACATAGTGATAGTGCAGTGTTAAGAAGGTGTCCCATGCTGTTATGGACAAAATCTGGATGTTAATTTGGTGATAATTAGTAATTGAAAGTAAAATTCTTGATGCACAGACAGAGGACAATCCCTTACTCCGTTAGAGCAGTCACTTGGAACACAAATAGATGCAGCTGGCATGTGGCGCAATTTCCCGCTATTGTACCTATCGTACTTGCCTCGCCCTACCTTACGACGTCACTGTCTGCTACTGTATCTCACTCAATTGAGATGTGATATGTGGGCTGGAATAAAGCCATGGCTCCAAGAACCAGAAATGTTACACATCCCCCCGCCCTCTTGTGAGATTTCAAAAACTGGAACTTTCTCATAGACAACAGACCATGTTGAAATACGTCATGCTCAGTGAATTTTCAATGAGGACAAAAAAAAACAGAGACCTCTCAATAGTGGTGCTATCATACTCAACTACTGTCCGTAATTCTCAAATTATTCTGTAAAAATCATTAAATTCAAGAAGCAAATAAATAGAATGCTAATTTCAAAATCTAATACTGCTAATGAGGATCCATAAAAAAAGCAAAAATACAAATAACTATTAATTAATTAATAAATTAGAGCTTTCTTGATGATTGTTAATGTCAAATGTAAATTAATCCATTCAGTGTTGTATAAAAGCAATTATATCAGATAATTACAATAGCTGGGATACAGGTGACCAATATGAAACTGGAATAACTTATCAAACAGTCCAAAGTAACACATGAATGATCATAATATTTAATAATCAATTTGGTTATATCATTAAGGCTGGAATTCTACATAAGCAAGTCCTTCAATTACATTGGAAAACCTTACTGCTGGCATCAGTATTTCGTCACTACGTTACTTCTTTCCCTGCGCAAAGTGCCATCCGAGTATTTTATCACAATTCAGTATCAACACATTGATGTTGTTTTACATAATTAAACACTTGAACAGTTTAGAGAGATATGGAGACGACAAATATTCTTTTAACTCGAGCAATTCAACTGGGACGTCGCGTGGGTCGGCCACTGATGTCTGAACGTAATTCTGTAGTGTGACACTAAATACCGTGCTTAATATACGTAGCTTTGCGTCCTGTCTCTCTTGGGTCGTTCATTAACCTCGAGTAATGAAGAACAGGTCTTAGATGACGCTAACGGCCTACACAACGCTACTGAGTCCTGCAGTCACACACATCTGCATCCGGTGTTTATAAGTTTGCTGCACAGCCTGCTACCGATTCGATTACCTTACAGAAGCAGCGTGACTTGGCTGCGTTTGTCATCTCAGACGTGAATATACATCCTTCACCGGGGTGCTGCATTACACATACTGCCAGAAACAATTAGTATATCCTTTTAGAGGTTACCAGTTAACTCAACATTTATTGGTGCAACTGTGCGTATGAAGTAAATGAAATGATTACATTTACAGATCAATAACACAGTTCTGACGTACCAGGTATCGACCCATCCTATAACAGTCATATTAGTAAGTGGTGTAGTCTCCATGGGCGGAAATGCAGACTCTGACATCCAACTGATCGTACAGATGGCGAATTTTGTCCCAGGATACGTTATTCCACGCCTGTCGACCTGCTCACATACACTACTGGCCATTAAAATCGCTACACCACAAAGATGAAGCGCTACAGACGCGAAATTTAACCGACAGGGAGAAGATGCTGTTATATGCAAATGATTAGCTTTTCAGAGCATTCACACAAGGTTGGCGTCGGTGGTGACACCTACAACGTGCTGACATGAGGAAAGTTTCCGACCGATTTCTCATACACAAACAGGACTCGACCGGCGTTGCCTGGTGAAACGTTGTTGTGATGCCTCGTGTAAGGAGGAGAAATGCGTACCATCACGTTTCCGACTTTGATAAAGGTCGGATTGTAGCCTATCTCGATCGCCGTTTATCGTATCGCGACATTGGTGCTCGCGTTGGTCGACATCCAATGACTGTTAGCAGAATATGGAATCGGTGGGTACAGGAGAGTAATACGGAAAGCCGTGCTGGATACCAACAGCCTCGTATCACTAGCAGTCGAGATGACAGGCATCTTATCCGCATGGCTGTAACGGATCGTGCAGCCACGTCTCGATCCCTGAGTCAACATGCGAGGTGCCGGAGCTAGCAGTGTATTTAACACTAAATTCTTCTCGAATCTTCATATGGAAACAATGCTCTAAGCCCCCCTTTTCTATCTCCGACTTTTGCTGTTGCACGTGGATTAAGAAGAAACGCGAACTGACTGTAATCGACCCTGCAAGTGGAGTAGAAAAGAGTTTGGCACCTGCAATAATTTAATTGGATAGAAGTTAAGGAAGGTTTCATTAACGTAGTGAGAAATGAAAGGGTTGCTCTACCGATTAACAGAATGAAAGTTCTGTCCAAAATAACAATTTGATTTATTATGACTAAACTCAAAATAGTAAACAAAACACATGAAACACTTACAATACATCAAATTGAATACTCAAATAAATGCTGTGAAGGTGAGGTTGTCCATAAACTAGATTGTGAGATTTATGACCAAGTGGTATGTGGAGCCAATTCCTTGCAACTCAGATCTTAAGACAAACACCCAGCCAACCCAACATTAGTTGCTGCTACAGTAGTGAGAACTCAGGCAATGAACATCCAAGACAGAACCACATAAGAAAAGACGTGAACAGAAGCGCTCTGCTGAGCTCTGATTATCGTAGAGCAAACTCGCTAATCTGTCGGAGCTGATACATTACCAAGCTGTCTTCTTAACTGCAAGAACACGATCTGGCGTACCGGACGCGATGGCTAGTTGCTTCAACGTCCCGTCGTGGTGATGATAACGTCCCGAGTATAGACCGAAACAAATTATCCTGGTCTGGTTGTTCCAGGCTAAAGACTTCCTATCAATACAAATGCGCCTGTGAGGGCGACGAAGAAGGCTCGCCACACAATCAGTGATAGATTTTAACAAGCGAAGTCACACAGTAACTCCGATACAGTCAACTTTAGCCAAAACTGCTCAAGACAGACAACATAGGCCGCTTGTACGCAGAACGCTCAATTGCCAACTGTACTCGGAAAGTTACGTTGAAGTCGAAACTTCAGCAACTTCGTCAAACAGTTACAATCAAATAAAATTATATTAGACAGCCAACGGAAGGCAAGCTGTCCAGAGCAGCGAGAGCTCAGTCTTGTAACCTACTCCGACTGAAAGGCGAGAGCAGACTCTCTCAAGAGCACCCGTACAAACCGAACACAGAACATTCCCGCCCCCACGACAGTGGCTGTGGTGAAACGTTCCAATCAGCAACTCGAAAACCGGCGGAAAATTTCACTCTATTGCCGAAGCACTACTAGTCCAGCAATGGAGATTCTTGGCGCCAATTTCTGCGCCGATTTTGCTACGTCACGGAGCTATGCCCTGAGCAAGCCATTCACAGTGACGATTTCGCAGAAAACGCGGGAATTTGCCCGCCAAGACTGCCTGGGAACACAAGTCATTCCCACGCCTCGCTGGTAGCTCGCCAGAAAGTGTTTTCACTAAGTTTCTGAGAAGTAACGGAATCTCTAGCCCAGCCGCTCCTTCTGGCCCCTTTCGGCGTGTCGCTCCCGCTCTTATGACAATGTCGGCGTCTGGAAAGCATCCACTCGACTCCCTCACACCCGTCGGCTTAACCCTTTCAAGCTCAGCAGAACTCGCCTGTCACCAGACCACCTGGGTGACGAGAGAATCTGTGTGGGAAGTCCGCATGTGAAGGAATAGCAACTTTTCACCGCATGCAATTAGAGAAGAAAATCGAATTACTCAGACTAAGATAGAAATATGAGAGGGGGCTCATGCCACCTCTCAAACAGGTGGGGACGTTTGCAAGACAACAACCATCTGCACGAAGAGATCGACAACATTTGCAGCAGCATGGACTATCAGCTCGGAGAGAGTGGCTGCGGTTACACTTGACGCTGCATCACAGACAGGAGCGCCTGCGATGGTGTACTCAACGACGAACCTGGGTGCACGAATGGCAAAACGTCATTTTTTCGGATGAATCCAGGTTCTGTTTACAGCATCATGATGGTCGCATCCGTGTTTGGCGACATCGCAGTGTATTCGTCATCGCCATATTGGCGTATCACCCAGCGTGATGGTATGGGGTGCCATTGATACACATCTCGGTCACCTCTTGTTCGCATTGACGGCACTTTGAACAGTGGACTTTACATTTTAGACGTGTTACGACCCGTGGCTCTACCTTTCATTCGATCCCTGTGAAACCCTACATTTCAGCAGGATAATGCACGACCGCATATTGCAGGTCATGTACGGGCCTTTCTGGATACAGGAAATGTTCAATTGCTGCCCTGGCATTCTTCAGCTCTCTCACCAACTGAAAACGTCTGGTCAATGGTGGCCAGGCAACTGGCTCGTCACAATACGCCAGTCACTACTCTTGATGAACTGTGGTATCGTGTTGAAGCTGCATGGGCAGCTGTACCTGTTCACGCCATCCAAGCTCTGTTTGACTCAACGCCCAGGCGTATCAAGGCCGTTATTACAGCCAGAGGTGGTTGTTCTGGTTACTGATTTCTCAGGATCTATGCAGCCAAATTGCGTGAAAATGTAATCACATGTCAGTTCTAGTATAATATATTTGTCCAATGAATTTCTTCTTGGTATAGCAATTTTAATGGCCAGTAGTGTAGTTCTGTTCGAGTTGTCTTCTCGCACCATCATATCCTACACGTGCTCGATTGGAGGCAAATCCACAGATCATGTCGACCAGGGAAGTTGCTGCGTGTCTTGCAGAGTACATTGAGTTTCTCGGTTAGCGTGTGGGCAAGCATTATCCTGTTGGAACATCACATGACCTTCCTGTTGCAAGAACGACAAAAAAACGGGTCTAGCAACATTCTGCACATACCCAGCGCTGGTTAGCGTCCCCTCCAGAAACACCAAAAGTAAACGAAAGTTGTAGCTTATCATACCCCAGATCTTAAGGTCTGTGGTGGGGCCGGTGTGTCTTGAACGAATGCACTCTGCGCGACAGCACTCACCAGGTCTACGTCATATGCACAACGACCATCACTTTCATGCAGGCAAACTCTATCTTCATCACTGAAGACGACGGTGCGCCATTCCATCTTCGAAGTGATGCTCTGATGCATCAGTCGATTGGATTGTTTGGGGGAAGAGACCAAACAACGAGGTCATCGGTCTCATCGGATTAAGGAAGGACGGGGAAGGAAGTCGGCCGTGCCCTTTCAAAGGAACCATCCCAGCATTTGCCTGGAGCGATTTAGGGAAATCACGGAAAACCTAAATCAGGATGGCCGGACGCGGGATTGAAGCGTCGTCCTCCCGAATGCATCAGTCGACCCGTGCACGTCGATGGTGTGGCGTGAGTAGAAGATGGGCTACAAGTGTGCGTGCTCGTAGTCCCACCAGTTCGCAACAGTTCGTGTTGACATGTCTGGGCTCACAGGCCCTCTTATCGGTTGTAGCTGTACGATCTGCCACTGTCGCCCTTACAGTACGACGACCCTGGCGGGCGCTTGTGCTGCGTCCAGAGTCTTGCCTACGGGTGTGAGAAAGTTCACGTGATCACTGGCACCAGCATCGTTGCACAGCTGACGCATCACGCACAACTGGTGTGACAATTCTCCGAAATGACAATCCCACCACTCGGAAGGCCACAATACGACCTCTTTCTAACGCACTCATTTGGCTGTAGGAAGCACGAGTGCGTCTCCTTGACATGGTTACCTGCTTGCTTCACACATTTGCATCACACTGAGCCTTCTGGTTGTGAGTATTCTCTGTTAACCCTGTGGCGCATAGCGTCCACTACAGTGGACAGCTGTTAATGGTCGCTTCTTTGGCATGTTCAATCAGTCCTGAGACTGCAAATGCACACAGTTCACTGCGGTGGGCACTCCCTACTGGTGTCGTGTCCTGCATGCATTTGCAGCCTCATAACTGATTGAAATCGCCAGAGAATTGACCATTAAAGGTTGTCCACTGCAGCGAAATTCATGCACCACAGGGTTAAAGGATAGAAACAGATAGCGCTCTGGTAGCTAAGGTACTACGCTATCTGTTGGCGGACGACGTTGAAACGATTATCAACACATCTATTACCCTCTAGATGAATTTACCGTCATCGATCAAAATCGACGTCGTGTTTTCAGGTTTACTAATTTTTCTTCGGCAGTGTAAGTCATTGGTTTCTATAAAAAAATTTACGTAGAGTGTGTATTTAATTTCATTTCACAATAGTGCGTCTTCTTTAGAGATGCATTAGAAAAATAAGTAATGTAAAGTGAATACATCGTTGCTTTCTCTCGACAGTCGGCGGTAAGCTGGTATAGTGTTACCTGTTATCTATCTTTATTATCCACAGACATGTACTGTTTAATCATTACGTCTTGATCACTTACCTTCTTTTTGAGTACTCCGTTTCTTCCTGCTGTGGCGAACTCACGTAATGTTACGTATTTTTGTGTCATTCGTTTCTCGAAAGATGTCATTATCATCAACTAAATCATTTTACTTCTTTGGTTTCATATATGTGTTCATCTATTTCATCTATAAAACATGTTCGGTAATAACTCATATGGAACTGATCTTTGTGTATTTGTTGCTATGAAAACTTGTTCTACTGGTTTGCTTGAGGCTTTGTAACTCTTTCAAACATTTCTAAATTGCGATAATGAATGTTCTCTTCACAGGCTCTCTGAAATTATTTCAGATATATTCGTCTTACAAGCGCATTTATGTTTCTCAGTGAGTATACATGTCCTTGTGCTCTGGCTCTGTAACCTACCTTCAGTTAATAGTCGAATAATTGTGATAATTTACGCACAGACTACGTATCCATCTTAGCTCAATCACGAAATACCTTTGCTTGCGGTTAGTAGTATCCAACTTAGATATAAAAACTGTTTCTCAAAATGTCTCTCTTCAGTTTGTTAATTGTAGAACATCGGTATATACAGCAATGTAGTGTCATAGTTTGCACTTTGTGTAGATATACCAACGCTAAATACTAAGAGAAGTAGAGTTATATAGTTGAACTTAGCTTTTTAGAGTAGTACAGGATAGCTGGATGATCTATCTGCACATAAAATAAAAATGAAGTAATGCAGCTAATGACTTGGGATCCTGTAATCATCACGTACATGGTTTGCATAGCACCAAACTACCTGAGATAACCTCTCTAATTTTCCTGGTCCTGTCTTTTTCAACCTCGTTCAACTATGTTTTCTGTTTCCGCTAGTCTGGAAAACTCTTGTGTTTTCTTAATAGTTTCCTCCATTTATGTGACACTGAAATGTGCCCCTTCGTCTTCCTGACATGGTACAACTACATTGATATTATCTTCCGAAGCCGCGCAGTGTATCATAGCTGTCCATGGCGTGACTTCTGGTTTGATTGTTCTCATTACACGTGTCCACTCTCCATCTGTGTTTTTTTCTCCACCATTTCTGCCCCTGTCTGTTGCCTTACAGTGAATCTAATTGCTCAAAGACAGGAATTAAACTTTAATAATGTATTTCTCGTACTGTCACTGTTAGTTTCAATATGACAATTGCAATCAGGTCTGATTCCTTTAGTGTGTCGGTCGAATACATGTTTTTTTTTCCAATAGGTTTGAAAGAATTCCTTGCAGCTCTCACAGTCACTACTAACAAAACTTCTGTTTTGTAAAGCTATTTTGTGTTCCGCTTGACCTGCACTGGTTCACAAACACTTGCACAAATTCATCACAAGTTCTGCTTACATCTATCATTCCTGTTCCCTGTAGTATTACACCCCCTTGAAATCTATTGGCAGTCCACCTGATTTTATTGTTGTTCTGGCCAGTGTTCTGGAATTGTGCCCTCAAACTGCTGAATGAACGCCCCAATATATATATTTCCTCTTACTGAAAAATGATGGAATTTTCAGGCACTAAGGTAGTCTGCTAAATCACTTACCTTGACAGTATTTTTCACTTCTTCCTATTCATACTATGTTTCTAATCTTAGTTAAATTTCCCCTGCTATTTTAGTGACGAGATTTGGTATACCTCAGTTTCTCTACCATTTCTCCAGTTTCTCCCAATTTGATCTGAATCACAAGTGTTTACAATTTGATTCTGCTTTGGAGTTCATACAGGTAAGCCTATATTTTTATTCTACACACTTCTACTTTTGAGTGTTGCTATTGGTGTTTTACAATACAAGTTTCGGTGGCTTCACTTTGTATCTTAAAGCCTTCAGTAGTCTTATAGTCTAATTGATTAATGAATACTGCATGAGCTTCAATTTTTTCATTATATGTTTGAATTCTTCATTCAATCAATTATTTATTTTATCCTGAGCTAAATTTTTGATTAACTCTTATGTTTATGCATATATTTCTTTGAATTAGTTTTTCTGTGCTCTGCTTCGATTTTTGCTGACAAGACTTTGATTATTGTATTCAAGAATGATTCTGGTGAAAGATTTTGGTTTTGTCCTGTAACATTGCCCTTTTTTATTACTTTCATTTGACAATGTGACAGCTCTACATATTTTCTCTGATCACCGTAGAAGTTAAGTCCCATAGTGCTCAGAGCCATTTGAACCATTTTTTTGCACTGGAGTTGCCTCGGCGCCGCTTATGGACAGTCGTTTTGCCATACACGGTATACTTTAACAATGGCGGCATGCCAACAGTTTACAGACTTAGCTGTTTCGGAAAAGTTTCCACCCTTGGCTCGAAAGCCAATGATCTTGCCCATTTGGATGTCAGACAAACCGCTCTGTTTCCACGTTACGACAAAGACTGCACTGTTTTCCCGAGTGCTCCCGACAAGTTTTATATATATGCTCCACTTCTAGTGATGTCACCTTCCGTCTGTGACGGGTTATTGCACTTTAACGTCGATCACAGGCAGTTGTCACATTAATGTGACTGGACCCTGTATTCTTTTCTAACTTACAATTCCAAGGCTCACTCACTTAAAATTCCTGTTCCCACCTGGAATGCCATGCACGGTGTTCCAAATCGCACTGAATATAACAATCTAATTCAGTGTGCGAATCCCCTTTCTCTTTTCCCGCAGATGGAATGTAACTATTTCCATTTGTACTGGAGTAGCAACACGCGCAACAAATCATCATCATTTCACCTCTTACATCAGCAAAGGTCATTATTCACAATGTTGATAACGGCTGTGATGTGGGGTCTGAGTGGGTTACTGTGTAGTGCGGGGTGCCCCAGGGATCAGTGTTCGGGCCACTCCTATTCCTTATTTATATAAATGATATGCCCTCTAGTATTACGGCTATCTCTAAAATATTTCTGTTTGCTGATGACACTAGCTTGGTAGTAAAGGATGCTGTGTGCAACATTGGCTATGTTTCAAATAGTGCAGTACATGACCTCAGTTCATGGCTTGTAGAAAATAAACTGACGCTAAATCACAGTAAGACTCAGTTTTTACAGTTTCTAACACACAATTCAACAAAATCTGACGTCTTAATTTCACAGAATGGGCATATGATTAGTGAAACTGAACAGTTCAAATTTCTAGGTGTTCAGATAGATAGTAGTCTGTCGTGGAATGCCCACGTTCAGGATCTTGTTCAAAGACTTAATACTGCCATTTTTACTATTCGAACAGTATCAGAAGTGAGTGATAGTTCGACAAGAAAATTAGTCTACTTTGCTTATTTTCATTCGCTATTGTCGTATGGTATTTTATTTTGAGATAACTCTTCCCATTCTAGAAGGATATTTTTGGCTCAGAAACGGGCGGTTCGGGCAAAAAGTGGTGTTAGTTCACGAACCTCTTGTCAACCTCTGTTCACGAGTCTGGGTATTTTGACATTGGCCTCTCAATACGTATATTCCTTATTGTCGTTTCTTGTTACCAATATTAGTTTATTCACAAGAATAAGCAGCTTTCACTCGGTTAATACTCGGCAGAAATCAAACCTGCATTTGTATCGGACTTCCTTAACTCTTGTGCAAAAAGATGTGCAGTATACTGCTGCATCCATTTTCAATAAGCAGCCACTCGAATTCAAAAATCTTAGCAGTAATCCAAGCGCTTTCAAATCGAAACTGAAGAGCTTCCTCATGGGTCACTCCTTCTATTCCGTCGAGGAGTTCCTTCAAAAATAAAGCTGACTTTTATTGAATTACTGACAGCGTTTACTTAAACTTATGGCCTGACTTTGTTAAGGTTCATGAACATCTATTTTTATCTGTTATTACGTTTATGTTGTAATTTCATGTACTGACACGTTCCATGACCTTGGCGATCTGCTCCCCAATTTGGTCCTACGGAACTTGACTTGTAAATAACATAAAATAAATTCATCCCCATCGACGCGCAAGTCGCCGAAGTGGCGTCAAATCGAAAGACTTGCACCCGGTGAACGGTTTACCCGACGGGAGGCCCTAGTCACACGACATTTACATTTAACGGCCACGTCGAAGCAAAACACAGGATTTATAATATTTCCTCCAACCTACCATTTTCAAGCGATGTCTTCCTCCCAGCGCAAAGGTAGCACGTAGATCTTGAGTCCGCAGCTTGTGCCATGAGACTGTAAAGGAACTACAATGAACAAGCGAAGTTCAGTAGTTTATAGCATCCTGTATAACAATGTTGCGTAATCATGTGTATGCCTGCGATTGTCACATGTAATAACAATCATTTCTGTTGGTCAAAACACAATTCTTCAGCACTTCCCAGCTGAGTAACAAATATTCATAGCACGTCAAAAGTCCAATTGCAATTTCCTTAACTAAGTAATTATCTGCATTGCTCGCAGGTACACGATCTTCTGCGCGCATTGCGTAACACTGGACTTAGCACTCAGCGCTCACTCCTATCCGACGCAGCACTGAACTGTTCGGCGCGAACCACCTCGTTAGTCGGTAATTCGTAATGAAGCCGATGACGAACGAAATAATTTGACTCCTTTTAATTGCCTACTTGAAGTTGTTAATAATGCAGAGGCTCCCCGACAATCATTCTTCCCACTCGTTATTCGAGAGTGGAAAAGGATAGGGGAGGATCAGTTAGCTTTATCACCCTGTGTGTTAATGGAGCACATATGAACCATCTTTGTTTTGCTGATACCATTGTAGTGTTTGTTTCTAGTGCAGACAAAAGTCAGCCTCTAAGGAAGAAATCAACAGAACAAGCTAGAAAGTAGGCCTTAAAATCAATAACAATTAGATTAAGTAATGTATTTCAGTACATTCATTATGGATGACGAGCTGCACCAGCGATTTAAATTGGCGATCTATTTGAGTCTATATATACAACCAATTGGTTTTTCTGGATTTTTTGCTATGATTTATTTTTTGCGCCATTTACTAATTTTCAAGCCACTGCAGGTTCATCATCAGATGGAGATATTACAAAAATGTTATCTGGGCCATCTGCAACTGGACGCTGTGGTCGTGATGCTGGCGGAAATAACGCACTTAAGCTGTCGGCAACGAAAAGTTTATGAAACGAAGAGGTTGTTACGTTTTGCGTACTTACAGTGCACTGCCGCTTGGTATTAATGGCAAATCTGTTCTGATAGTGTACATTTTCAGGCTACCAACGCAAATACGAGACACAGTATTTAGCTGCACTTGGTTTTACTCTTATTCTTTGAAACATCCCCTTACTTAGAACAATTATACATGACTGTGCTTAAACTGACACACAATATCTTTAGCGCAACGCAGTCTGACTTTCAATAATCCCTACAAAAGAATGGCCCTGACTAACATTAACCTATACGTTTCACAAATCACTTACCTCACCAAAAATCTTCGTTACTCGAACTACTGCAATTCAGCGAGCGCCACTACTGCCAGCTAAATAAAAGATTCAAACTACTGAAGGCACTAACTACTAATAGGCATAGTTAGCAAGTGAAAGATTTTAATAGAGAACAAACAATGTATTTACCTTAATAGTGTTGAAAAATCATAATATACATAGCAGTTCATGACATCCAGTCTTACAAATTTCAAAACTCCGCCATTTCTCTCCCCACATCCACCAATGCTGGCGGCTCACCTCCAACTGCGCAACTCTACGCGCTGTTCACATCCAGCTGCTGCTGCCCAACACTACAATGGCAGACAACAATGCAAACTAGCAAACTAGCCACAGACTGCACACAGCACAGCCAGTGATTTTCATACAGAGCGCTACGTGGCGTTACCAATAAGAAAACCTAAACAGCCTACTTACATAGCCCCCATGCTCCACACAAAAAATTTTACAAATTGTTTTGGGCAGTGGCCAATAATGATTTGATAAAGTTTTTCATAATTACAATAACAAAGATATCAAATGCACACACTTATTAATACAATGTTGGTCAAAAGCTAAAATTTTCTCACAGTCCATAAAGACAGTCCTGATCGTTCATCACAGTAAAACTGCCGTTTCTTTTCTCAAAGTCTGAGCAGTATAAGACAATGCACACGGAAGTAGTGGATTTCCATGCAGTCTTGAAGAAGTAGTGTTGTCCTTCCAACGGAAAGACAGTGCTGACTCTTGACATGCTGACAGGTAATGGGCCGCAGCAGAGCAAATCCACAGCAGAGTCATTCGACGTTTTGAAGAATATTGGTAGGTAGGTCATCACAGAGTAGACCCACTGTAGTCCTGGTAGAGATTACGGTATTGGTGGGCCACCAGAGGTGCAGACCCACTGCAGTCCTTGTAGAAATAATGGTATTGGTGGGTCATCAAAGACGCAGACCCACTGTAGTCCTTGTAGTGACAGCCAGCAGCCATCTGTTGCGACTGTGCAGGTGCACAATCACTATTGAAGAGTCTTGCGGATAATATAGCAAGTCCATGAACCACCACTTGTGCACTCACAAAATTTTCTTTTGAAATGTCCTTCGAACCAGCAATGCTGTTATTCAGTCCCTTGCTGAATTATTAACACACGTGCAAACACTATCAGTCCCTACTTCTCACATATTGTGCATATACTATGACCAACAGAAATGTGTGCAGTGAAATGTAACTTACAAATTACTTAATTTGATGAACTGGTGTCAATTACAATTATAAATTTACAACATAAGAATACAATTACAAAGGTGCAAAATACATCATTCAAGAACATAACAATACAGATAACATTTGTAGTAAAACAGGCTTTACAAAAGAATAGAAATAAATATGTACATCAGTGTTACAAGAATTATGACATAAGTACATACATAAAAGATCAGAATGACTTTCGAAACATCAACATGAGCATTAAAACAAAACAGAATAAATAATGTCTAAACATCTTTACGAAGAAAATAACATAGTATTTGAAAAATTCTACAATATAAATCTTATTAGCTAAATATATAAAGACAGGAAAAACCCAAATATACAAGAGTACACAAACACATAGCAGAATAACACAGGGTGAAAGGACAGGGTTTGTTTTCAGTGTAACATTTGGTACTGCAGTATTTTGCAAACAAAACCTTTTTTTTCTTGGAGATCTCCCTTCATTCATCATTAGTCCCAAAAAGTCCTACTATACCTGCTTTCTGTACTTTTTTTGTATAAATTCTCAATGCATTTCTTCCAATAAATCGCAACTCATTCTCTTATATAGCCTATCCCATCTTAAGCTAACTTAAATCTACTGAGCTCAGTTGCTAAACTAAGGAACGAGGCAATGCAGCAGCACAAAACAATTAACACAAAGAGCAATGATAAAAAATACAAATGGCAAAGCAAGCAGCATAAATTAGCAAAGCAAATGCAATATTACAACTAATATAAGGCAATGCGCAGTAAACAAGAAACATAAATTCTTAGTAAAACTGGCTTAACAGAGTAATGTAAAGTGTAATTTAGTAGCACTATGCCTGGCAAACAGCAGCAGCAAATGCAATAACTTATATCTAAACATGACATAGCTCAAGCAAAAAAAAATAGTACACTGAAGACAACAACACAGATAAGGGAAATGTCTGTTCACATCTTAATATCTATGTCGTTAAAGTGGTGCACCAAAAAAACTAATTCTATAAAAAATTACCAAGTACTTGAAAAGAAATTTATATATGCAGTTACTGTTATTAGTCCCTTCTTATTGTTCTTTCCATTCCAAGAGCTCCTTTTTCGAAGAATGTGGATCATAAAGTAATTATTTAATAGATCTGTTGACAGAAAGTGTTCACATTAGCAAATGCATTTAATTTTATTTTATAAAACCAATGCTGCAACACAGCTGGAAAACAGATATCAAATGAAATAAGCAACTATGTACAAAGCATAAAAATATCATTCAATAGTCATGTGGCATTTCGTAAGTTAGTAGAAATTCTCTCAACTCTTGTAGAAAGACACCTGTCGTAATCAGGTGTGCAGATGTACGAATATTTCCCATCAGCATTTCAGTAAGTAGGACAAAGTACAATATGTTTCCAAGTAATGAGCGTGTCGTATTTGCGATGCTTTCTACAAAGGAATGTCAATAGCGAAGATAATGGCCTCTTTTCTTTTTTTTTTCACCTGTGCCTCTGAAAGGCACACACAAATGGCTTTTTTCCAGGCGATAGTCTCGCAGCTGGGTGCCCACGACGCATTACGTGCAGGTGGTCACTTAACTTTCTTACCGAAATATTTACAACACCAGTTTGCACTACAGTGACAGTCTCATATACAAAATTTCACAGGTGTAGAATTTGTGTTACAAATCTGTAGAAACAAAATCCTGTAAATATAACAGTATCCAAAAAATTTTCGTCGGCATTGTGGTACATTCACGCATTTACACACATTTCATAACTCTTAAAGTATGGTTCTTGGTTTCCAACATCCTTTTTCACAAGTCAAGGTCCCTAACCACTACTCATTATTCATTACCTTATTACACATATACATATTCGTCGACACTTCATCAATATTTCATCATAATAAATACATATCATAATAAACATTCCTCAACAACATAATACACATCGTCGTCCTAATAATAACATCATAACACTCAGTCAAATCTCAAAAACGTCGTAGCTTTCTGCAGTAATTTCAAACCCTAAAAAATATTCTCAGCTCATTTCAATAGTGTCATCTATCTCAAACATACTTTAAAAATCATGCTCCCTTACCAAATACATCATTCAAAGCTCTCATAGTATCACAATGGTTCCAAAAAAATATGAACAGTTCACAAAGTACAGACAAAATACCATTTCGTAAGTGTGAAGTTACCCAACTGTGTAGTTACGTAAACATGTGTCACTGATGTAGTAAAAAACATTTTATCTCTCAGTTAAATGATCAGATAGCTGTGTAATTTGTGTGTTAGAGAAATATGGTACCGATGTGTAAAGTTGTATAAGCAAATACCATATTAGCTAGGGCTCCTTGAGATTGCCAAACAGATGGTACACAAAGTAAGTGTGTACCCCCCTGAGGATTAATGTAATTATACCCTCAGGTGTTACAGATTACAGCAACGGAATGAAATGTATCACGGAAAACCTTTGTATCATTGTACTTCAAATATCTTTAAAAATAAACGTTTTAAGTACAAAATTAATCACTCAAATACGTGTACTGTAGCGCTAAACTGTGCGTCTTGTTGTAAGATAACCTCTGTGGAAGTGTCGTAGTTATCGTCCCCCGAAAGCTAAGTTCTGCAGAAGTCAATGTACTTACCTCATGATAAACAAAAGTGAAATGCTTTGCGTATAGATATCTTAGTTATTACGCTTATTGCCGTGATGAAGAAACTACTGTGCTGTACCGTATTGTTGTGCTATGGAAAAGGCTGTCTCATTGTAGCTATACCACAAAAGTTACAACTAAAACATGTCTTACTTCCCAGAATAATTCAGAAAAACTGTGCAGATATAAAACAGAAACACCGCAAAAGCAACAATGTAAATTGTGTCACATATTAATTGCATCGTGATATAATCGTGTAGCTATCAAAGAAACCAAATGCTAAGTCAATTTTAATCTCACCGAATGTACTTCAAATAAAGAGTATCTTTCCAAGTAAACCAAAATGTTGCATTAATATCTCATTAGCAGTAAATGTTCTAAGTATGTAAGCCTGATAGTCGTTACGTAATCGTGCAACTTGTTGCAAGAATGTATAACACTGAGTCGTCTGTTCACTATAACAATGCATTCGTAATTGCTGTCTAAATATATTGCCCAGGTTCTTGACTGGATATTTAACTTCAAACATTGTTGCATGGTAAAAGTTTCTAAGTCTGACAATGCATACTAGAAATGTGAAGTGAAAAGTTTTATGGCAAAGACAAAGTTAAAAAGTAGATTATCTTTCAATAAACGGTTTTACATGTGAAATGTGGTGTAAACCTTTGCTCTTCCTAATATGCAGAGTTTCAACTTCAACGCAATTATCATGTGGTATACGTCGGATTCTGTAAGGTCCATGTTAACTAGAAAGAATTTGTGACTCAAGTGTTTCTTCTTATGTGACAATGAATGAGCTTTAATGAGAACTTTCTGACCAATATATAATTTCTTTGCATTTGGTTTACCGTGTAGTTTTCTCCTTTTGTCTGCTGCAGATTTTATATTTTTAAGAGCCAAATCAATTATGTCTTTGTGTCGAAGTTTACGTGTATTCGGGAAAGGTACAAGCTCTCTGATTCTGTTCGGTGGTTCTTCATTTTTCAGTACAAGAGTAGGTGGTAAAGCAGTGGAGTCATGAGGCATTTCATTCAGCACATTTTGAAATACGTGTAAATATCTGTCCCAATGCTGATGCTTTCTGTGACAATAAAGTCTGCAAAGCTTATTGATTTCTTTCATAATCCGTTCAGACGGGTTACAATGTGGTGAGTACAATGAAATAAAAACAGGTTTGATTTTATGATTCCGATGCATGCGTGACCAAACAGCAGATCTGAATTGCGGTCCGTTGTCTGAAATGACTTTACTAACGTGTCCAACTTCACGTAAGAAATTTTTAACAAAGGCGTTGGATACAGACCGTCCAGTGGCTTTACGTAACTGTGTGAAAGAAACAAATTTTGAAGTAAGTTCAACAGCGACTAGAACGTACGAAAATCCATTAGATGTTCTGACAAGCAGTCCCAAGAGATCAACAGCAGCAAATTCTTTAAATTTAGAAGGAATAATAGGAAACAACGGAGCACGATGTGGAATAGTAGATGGTTTCGCCTTTTGACAAAGTTTACAAATAGACAAGACTCTTCGAATTCTCTTTTCCATATTGTTAAAATAACAAGTCGTTTGAAGAATATGATAACATTTTCGTGGACCAAAATGTGTGTAGCTGAAATGAATGTACCAAATGAGCTTATTAACAAAATCGTCTGGGTTTCAAAGTACCCATAGCTTGTCATCAACAGTGCAGCGTTTAAAGAGTATGTTGTTTCTAACCAGGTAATAATGCCGAATCTGAGTGTGTGTCTTTTCATGCCATTTACTTTTGATGTCTTTCCAGATCGGATCTTTATCTTGTTCATGAGCAATGTCCTCTAAAGATGTGGTGATGAAGTTTTCAAAGGCGACTTTCTGAAGGTAAAGAATACTGAAATTTTTCTCGAGGTTGCCTTCTGTGTTACTTTTCTCAAGCCCAGCCGGTGCGCGTGACAATGCGTCCGCAACAATGTTCTCCTTGCCGGGAATGTAGACTACTGTGAAGTGGAATTCTTGCAGAAACAATGCCCAACGTTTTAACCTGTCATGATCTAATTTTGAAGACATGAGAAATTGTAATGTACGATGATCACTGTATACTTTTATGTGCTTACCAGAAAGAAAGAAACGGAATTTGTTAAATGCCCAAACGATAGCTAAAGCTTCTAATTCAGTAACGGAATAATTTTTTTCAGATTTTGTTAGCACTCGGCTAGCAAAAGCAATGGTTTTCTGAACAGTAGTGTCATTTTCTATGGCTTCTTGGAATAAATGGTCACCAAGACCGACTTTAGAAGAATCCGTGCTAAGGCAGAAATCTTGTGACAGATCTGGATGAGCTAGTATTGGCGCGTTAAGTAGCGATTCTTTCAAAGAAGTGAATTCCAACTGTGCTTGTTCGTCCTAGTACCAAATAGTATTTTTTCCAGTGAGAGAACAAAGTTTTGGTGTGACTAGAATTTGCATATTCAGAAAACGACGGTAAAAATTTACGAGACCTAGAAAACAGCGGACTTCTTTTTTTGTGGATGGAACTGGAATGACTCTGGTTGCTTCTAACTTTTCAGGATCCGGCTGAATGCCTTCAGAAGAAATAATATGTCCCAAAAACCTCACTTTTGACCTACCGAATTCAGACTTTTCCAAGTTAACTGTAATTCCAGATTCTGCAAAAATACGTAACAAACTGTTGAGGATGCGATTATGTTGTTCCCATGAAGCTTCTGCTATTAGAATATTGTCCACGTATAAGGTGATGTGACGTTTTAAGAACTCAGGTAATATGGAATTTAGCCCGCGAATGAATGCTGCCGAAGAAATGTTCAAACCAAAAGGAAGTTTCCGAAACTGATAACAAACGCCGAAACAAAGAAAAGCTGTGTATTTTCTACATTCTGGATGAAATTCGATCTGATAAAAGCTGGATCTGAGATCAATGGAAGACAACAATTTTACACCATTAAAATTTTGAAGAAGTTCTTCCAACGTTTGCGGCCTGTCTGTTTCAGGAATAATGATACTATTGATTTGTCTCGAATCTAAGACAAGCCTGATCGATCCATTTTTCTTCTCAACAAGATGTAAGGGATTGTTGTATGAGCTTACTGCAGGCTCAATAATGCCCTAGTCAACCATAGATTGTATTTCTGTTCTAACACGGTCTCTATAATGTGCTGGAATTACGTATGGTCTAACACAAAATTTAGTATGCTCACGAACACGAAATTGGTATTGAAATCCCTTGAATGTTCCTGTTTTGTGAGTAAAAACTGTGGAATGTGCTTGTAAAATCTCAAAAAGGTTCTGCCTATCACTGTCATTACAATTGTCAATTGTTTGAATTTTATTCTGAATTAACTCATTAGTTTCAAATATGCCGTACATATCCCTGTCAGTACTTGCAGAGTGATTGTTAGTGTCTAGTTCCGTAGAAAATTCCGAACTGTTGTCTAACAGAAGGTAAAGCCGATTAATTTCCTCGTCATGGTTTGAGAACCAATCTTCAAATTTCAAAGCTATTGACTTACCTTCTTTCTCTAAACTTATTTCAGCATCGTGAAAGTTTAAGATTGCTTTGTATTCATTCGAAAAGTCTACTCCCAGTATAATTTCCGTCGACAATAATGGAACAATAAGAAAGTTCATAGAGAAGCTGTGGCTTTGACAAAAGAATTCTAAGTTGGTTTATTGGCACACATCTACATTTTTTCCAAAGATTGCACCTTGTAATTTAATCTTACGTAACGGAAGTGTGGGACAATCGTTCGATTTGTTACATTTGCAAAAGGCTGTTTCACTAATTACTGAAATGGGATTGCCAGAGTCAAGTACTGCCGTAAATTTTACGTCATTTACTGTAATGTGAATCACAGGATATGCAATGTTGTTCTGTTTTATGTCGTGTTCCTGGAGTAAGATGTCCCTAATGTCTTCCATTTTTACGTAATTACTAGCTACGGCAGCTGCGTCGTCAGTTTCATACGTACGTTTCGTGGCTGCCAGCAGTATGAGTCATTGCCTATTGTCTCTTTGTTGGCGCGCGTCGTTATTGGGATTTGGAGACCTAACTTCTACAAATTCACCTTGTCGAGAGGGCCCTGCTCTGTTTGAATCCCGCCAGTTCTGATGCAGTTCAGGTCTGTCGTTACGATCATATCGTCTGTCGTCATGTCTGTAGATTCCATAGTTTCTTTCTTTGTCGGTCACGTGGTGGAGAATTTCTCCCTGAATCGTAACTGCGCGCTGGACCGTTGCGTCTAAAGTTATTCTGTCTCTCTTGATAATAATTATTTTGGTTCCCAAATTGTCTGTTTCTCTGATTGTCTCTGTGATAGTCACTACCACGGAGAGGTGATCTTTCCCTGTAATTATTACTACTCTGCCAACGGTTGTCATACGGGTGGTGTCGTGTCCAGTTATTATTTCTTTCATCGCGGAATTGTGACGGATGTGACCTGTAATTGTTCTGCTCCTGTTTTCGCGTCCCGCGATTGTCAGTGTCAATTTCTAATTCTTGTAAGAGTCCCTGAAAAGCTTCAATGTCGTCTTTGCAACGTCCTGCCAAAATAATATGTCGTAAACGTTCAGGTAATTTGATTAAGCAAATGCGGATGAGTTCTGAGGGGCTGTATGGGTTTGACAGGTACTGATTCTTGTGCAACATGTCTTCGAAATATTTCACAAGACTGGAAAATTGAGATTGTTCGAAATGTTTCATCATTATGATGCTATGTTTTACTCGGTCTTGAGACCAATATGCTGAGAGGAAGGCATGATAAAATTCTCCTTCACTGTGACAATCGTGAATGACCGATCGCATTCTTACAGCTGGTTCATTCTCTAAATAGCCACACATAAATTCTAATCTGTGCTCTAATGACCAGTTGGGAGGAAAACAATGAGTAAACTGATGAAGCCACGCTTGTGGATGAATGTCGTTGCCGGAATTCTTAAATGTTTTGAATTTACGTGTAGTAATGAACAGCTTATAGTCAAAATCATGATGTCGGCAAGTCGCATTTCGGTCATCGTTACTTCGTTTCGGCGGTTCCATCTCAAAATTCGGTGTACCTTGCCAATTTCTTTCATAATTTCCGAAGTGTCCTGTGTTATTATTTTGTGGTTGTTCCATATTTCTATGTCCCTCTTCCCATACTGGAGTGCGAGTGTCCTCTGAAATATGTAATTCTTGTATTACTTGTGCCAACTGATCTTGTACTTCCCGGATTTCTTTTTTGTACTGTGTATTGATTTGATTTTGATTTTGTTTGAATTTTCTGATTTTTTCATACTCTTCAGTGTCAGTGAAAGCTACAGGTCTTGTGTCATTCAGATCATCATCTACCTATGTAGATAAGTTAGTGAACTGATCTGAAAGTTCGGCTACTTTATACGATAGTGAAATTATTTCCTCTGTGTGTTTTTCTGAACCAAGTTTCAGAGTGTCCATTTGTGTTGAAATCGTATCTACTGTGTTTTTTAAGTTTTCCTGAGTTTTTGCAAGTTGCGTAACCGAATCGGTAGATGCAACTGTGTCAATTTTGACTTGCAAGGTCTCATGATTTTTATGAACAATAATTTGCAGTTCTTTTATGGCTGCTTCGTGATCTGTAATACATTTTCATGACGCGAAAAAATAGGTTGGAAATGCTCACAAATTTGTGTTTTTACGTCATTACAGACTTTTAGGCATTTCGATTAAATGCTACATAACTCAGTAGTTACATCTTCACGTGTTTGTTCAAGTGTGGTGTCTAACTTCCGAAGATTTTGTTCCATTGTGTCTAACTTTTGAAGATTTTGTTCCATTGTGTCTAACTGTTGCTGTGTTTGTCTCTGGTGTTGTTCCATTGTGTCTAACTTTTGAAGCTTTTGCTGTGTTTGTCTCTGATTTTGTTCCATTTGTTGCATTAATTGCAATAATAATGTATTAGTGTCTGGAATGTGTTTCTCTATGCTTTTTGGCAGTGCATTTTCATCGACAACATTCACGTTTTGACAAGCAGAAAATGTGTCTTGACTCATTTGAGAAAACGGTGAGGACCCAAAACCTGAGTCTACAGTATCTGCAATATTGTGTTCTGTCACTTCGGATTCCTGAGGCGAGCTGTTGCCGACTGATCGATCGATAATGCTTCCTTGTTCATTAATTGTTTCACTGCCTACACCATTGTTTGCAGCCCGCCCCATTTCCCTACGCACAATTACCAAATTACTACTTTGAACATTAGTTAATTTATTACTCTGCGGCGCTAACACACTGCTTTCGTCTTCACTGTCATTTCTCAGTTTACTTTGAAGCCCAGTATTACGTTTTTCACACGCCATTATTGTCACAATATTTCACACGACAACACACAAAAGTTCAATTTGAAGAGCAAAATAACAAAAAACATTAACATAGCATTGAAAATAATATCTAGTTAATTGCAAGCACAGCTGCGAAATACTTGGTGCAAATCTACATGCATGCCACAACTGTGTACGACAATGAAAAACTACAACTACAAAGGAAATTCTCTCTATAATTACGCGCTAGCAATAAACAAAAGCTACACTAATCACACAAACTACAAGAAAAGATCAGAAGATTCCAGTGAGGTATCCTCGGCTAAGGGTCGACATATGAAACGTCCCCTTACTTAGAACAATTATACATGACTGTGCTTAAACTGACACACAATATTTTTAGCGCAACGCAATCTGACTTTCAATAATCCCTACAAAAGAATGGCCCTGACTAACATTAACCTATACGTTTCACAAATCACTTACCTCACCAAAAATCTTCGTTACTCGAACTACTGCAATTCAGCGAGCGCCACTACTGCCAGCTAAATAAAAGATTCAAACTACTGAAGGCACTAACTACTAATAGGCATAGTTAGCAAATGAAAGATTTTAATAGAGAACAAACAATGCATTTACCTTAATAGTGTTGAAAAATCATAATATACATAGCAGTTCATGACATCCAGTCTTACAAATTTCAAAACTCCGCCATTTCTCTCCCCACATCCACCACTGCTGGAGGCTCACCTCCAATTGCGCAACGCTACGCGCTGTTCACATCCAGCTGCCGCTGCCCAACACTACAATGGCAGACAACAATGCAAACTAGCAAACTAGCCACAGACTGCACACAGCACAGCCAGTGATTTTCATACAGAGCGCTATGTGGCGTTACCAATAAGAAAACCTAAACAGCCTACTTACATCTTAGTAAACACTGAATGAAAGCATAAAGAATGTGAATACGACAGATATCACAGTTTGTCACATCATATTGTTTGGCCTAAGATGTACTTTATTACAGAACAAAAATTTACAAGCGTAGCTAATGGACGCAAGTGAATCTTGGTAACAGCAGGTGTGTTCTTACATCGGCAGTATACATCTAATTTGGATTAAAAAGTTACACAAAAGATAAGCAAATAGAGTAAAAAATTAACTAAATAATATTAACTATATATGTGACAGAGTTTTTCGTCATGTGGCCATGATAATATAAATAATAAATAGCAAAACAGTAATGAGTAAAGACATACAGTACCATAGTTGTTACATGACTAAGAGAATAATTATTTATGCAGGAAGATGAATATATCTAAATATTGTCTTTTTTGGTGTTTTGGTACCAGGATGTCTTGGAAATTCTGGAAGCGACAGTTGTCTGTTGATTCGGTTTGTTCGTTCAGGCTTTTTGTTGTGATTTTAACTTGTGACTGTAAATCTCTAATTGTTTGAGGAGTGGGGTTGCCAGTTTGAGTAAAAAAAGTAAGGGTGATGACTCGTCATTTGTTTATAACAATGTTTTCAAAACTAAAATACACGGACATATCATATCACACAAAAAATTACGTAGCTCTTCCCTATATTTCCGGAATTACGCTTTTCCTTAATTTGATGGCCATTGCATTGCGTTGTGCGTGTCATCTCAGATCAGTCTGTGCACTGTGCGAAGTACTGAGATGCTTCCTACACAAATTACGAAAAGCTGGGCTCATGTCTGGTCCTCGCTTAAGCCACGAAAACATACCTTCTCATTTCTTGAGATATATTTGGTTATGTTTACCTGTAAATTTAAACTTTTTTCGCGTAGAAGTCTTCGATGGAGTCTCATTGCTCTTAAGTATTTTAACTGGAAACCGATTTTCTAGTGAAGACTAGCGGATTGAGAACACACGCCGAACCATGTTTGAATCCTATGGAGACGCTGGAGAAAGCAAAGTAAATTAGTCTCATTGGTTATTGTTTTGGTTTGGAAGCTCAAGCAGTGCCAACGTTTACTTAATTCAGCCTAACCAAAGAAACTATAACAAAGTTATTTCCCAAGAAGATAAGTTTTAAGAATATATCTATTCCACAAAATATAATTTTTTACAGACAGAAATACAAAAATGTCGAGGAGATCCATCTGTAACCCTTTGTCAACAATGTATAAGGCAGAAATTTAGCCACTGACATCACCAACAGAATGTTCACAGTTAGCAATGTGACACAAAGCTGGATTTGAGTAGGAGGGCACCCATACATTCTGGGTTGCAGGTTGCAAAATTTCTCTCTGTTTGTTCTACATAGAAGCAAGAACTTTGTATAAGTGGGAGTTTTGATGCCACTCTAGTGAATTCATTATTGTGAACAGTCTTATGTTGTAGTTTATTGTCTGTATCGAATAGTACTATTGTATTATGTGGTCTGAAAAGATCTTCCGATTTTGACGACATTTTGCCAAGGAATGATAAACTGGAAAATTTTGGAATTCCATTTTCAGCATGCAATGGTGATGATGGCTGCTTTAGTTTACTTTGGATTTCTTCAAATAGGGTGTTTGTGAGGGATGGATTGTATTAATTATTTTGGGTGATAGTAGATGTATCTGTTTCACTGCTGAGGAAGTAGATCATATAGTTCACAGATGATCTAAAGAAAGTGATATTACGTTGGCTAGGGTGGCATGGGGTATTGTTAAGTACGACATCAGTGGTAGTGGATTTTCCGTATTTTTGCAAGGTATATTTGTTATTGTGATTGGAAAGAGTCACATTAAAAAAACTAATTTCTTCAGTTGCCTGATGTTCAACTGTGTATTCGATACCTAGGTGCACTTTATTCATTTCATCTGCTAAGTTCTTTAGTTCTTCTTTTGGACCACTGAAAAGAATTATCGCACCACCCACATGTATTTTACAATACACAATTGTCTCTGTAAATTGTGGATGAGTTAAGAAGAATCCTTTTCTAGGTTATATATAAACAGATCATCAGTCACGTGTACAAGGCTGTTGCCCATTGCCACACCACTGTTTTGCAGGTAAAACTTGCTGTTGAACACAGTGGAACACCTTTAGGATGAGATGGAAGGTTGACTACGCTCCAGACCCTAGCGTCCAATACCAGAAACTTCTCTTGTTTCGGCTCTTGAGGCTATCATTCCTCCACAGTCGTTCGGCCATCTATTGGAAGTGTCCCCAGGAGAGCTGAAGCCGCCATAAAGGCGAAAAGTTGGCACAGCCCATGTTAATGTGCACTAACACAGTTCCAGGTACTTTTGATCGTATAGTGTGGCTACCGAGCACCTATTAGAGTGGAACAATGCACTTTTTTAATGGTCTTAGAAACAACTTGGAGAGGAGTTAACGTATGTTATGGTTTCGCAATAAAATATTCACGTGAATAGTTAGATAATTTTCTAACAATAAGAGCCGCGAGGATTCGAAAGCCGTTAAAAAGGTGTGTCGCTTTACTAGTAAGGTTGCTGGAGGCACTTACTTTTTATATCAGCCAGCTGCAAGTGCTTGGTCGTTATTTTAGCCTTCTTCTGCTGTTAAGAGTTATTGGAATACGTTTTATTGCTCTATGGGTTATGGGAATCTGTTAGTGTGGTGACTTCCTACGACCACGAGTGAGACTGAGAGACATTAAGTGTAATTTTAAACAAGATTGTATTTTAGAAGAATGAAATTTTCACTCTGCAGCGGAGAGTGCGCTGATATGAAACTAATTGGCAGATTAAAACTGTGTGCCAGACCGAGACTCGAACTCGGGACCTTTGCCTTTCGCGGGCAATCACTCTACTATCTGAGCAACCCAATCACAAGTTACGACCCGTCCTCACACCTGCAATTCTGCCAGTACCTCGTCTCCTACCTCCCAAACTTCACAGAGGCTCCTGAGAACCTTGCAGAAGTAGCACTCCTGGAAGAAAGGATATTGTGGAGACATGGCTTAGCCACAACCTGCGGGATACTTCCAGAATGAATTTTCACTCTGCAGCGGAGTGTGTGTTAATATGTAATTTCCTGGCAGATTAAAACTGTGTACCGGACCGAGACTCAAACTCGGGACCACTACTTTTTGCAGGGAAGGGCTCTATCAACTGAGCTATCCAAGCACGACTCAGGACCCGTCCTCACACCTTCAATTCTACCGGCACTTCGTCTCCTACCTTGCAAACTTCACAGAAGCTCTTCTGCGAACCTTGCACACCTAGCACTCCTGGAAGAAAAGATATTACGGAGACATGGCTTAGCCACAGCCTGGGTAGAGCATTTGCCAGCGGAAGGCAAAGGTCCCGAGTTGGAGTCTCGGTCCGACACACAGTTTTAATCTGCCAGGAAGTTTAAAGATCGTATTTTACTCTATTTTAGTATTTTAAACATTTTAATCGTATTCATCTCTAATTATTTTAGTGAGGTTACCAATAACCCCCTAGGCAGGAGCCCTTAAGGGAACCAATACTTGAAGCGTATTTCTCTATCCAGTCTATGTTAATTTTACGCCAAACCTTTGTCTCGTGTGAGAACGCTATTGATCGTATAACAATGAAACTTGTACCACACATTGAGTTCCTGCTGGGCATTATACTGAACCTAAAAAATGTTGCCGAAGGTGCTTTTTTTCAAAAATTTGTAGAAAACGAAATGATCCAAATATTTTATGCTTCTTCATTTATAATTTTATTTAGAAGATATTAAAACAGAATTTCACATTATTTGTTCATATGCACATATACAGATGCAGTAGTATCACGTACACAAGGTATAAAAGGGCAGTGCATTGCCGGAGCTGACATTTGTGCTCAGGTGATTCACGTGGAAAGGTTTCTGATATTATATTCGCACAACATGAATTAACAGACTTCGAACACAGAATGATAGTTGGAGCTAGACGCATGGGACACTCCATTCCGGAAACCGTTAAGGAATTCAATATTCCGAGAGCCACAGTGTCAAGAGTGTGCTGAGAATGCCACATTTCAGAAATTATCCCTCACCACGGGCAACGCACTGACCGACGGACTTCACTTAACGACCGAGAGCAGCGGCATTCACGTAGAGTTGTCAATGCTAACAGACAAGCAACACTTCGAGACACTACCGCAGAAATCAATGTGGGCTGTACGACGAACGTATCCGCTAGAAAAGTGCGGCGAAATGTAGCGTTAATGCTCTACAGCAGCAGACGACCGACGCGAGTTGCTTTGCTAACAGCAGGACATCGCCTGTAGCGCCTCTCCTGGGCCTGTGACTATAACGGTTCGACCCTAGACTACTGGAAAGCCGTGGCCTGGTCAGACGAATCCATTTGGTAAGAGCTGATGACAAGGTTCGAGTATGGCGCAGACCCCACGAAGCCATGGACCTCAGTTGTCAAAAGCGCACTGTGCAAGCTGGTGGTGGCTCCATAATGATGTGGGCTGGTTCCTCCAGTCCAACTGTACGATCATTGACTGCAAATGGTAATGTTCGGCTGCTTGGTGACCATTCATGGACTTCCTGTTCCCAAACAACGGTGTCATGTCATCGAGGCACTCTTGTTCGCGGGTGGTTTGAAGAAGTTTCTGAACAATTCGAGTGAATTATTTGGTACCCAGATCGCCTGACATGAATCCCGTCGAACATTTATGGAAAATAATAGAGAGGTTAGTTCGTGCATAACATCCTACACCGATAACATTTTCGCAATTATGGACGACAATAACGGCAGCAGGCTCAAAATCTCTCAGGGAGCTTCCAACGATCTGTTGAGCCCACGCCACATCAAGTTGCTGCACTAAGCCGGACAACAGGAGGTCCGACACAATATTGGGAGGTTTCCCCTGACTTCTGTCACCTCAGTGTAAATTTAATTGAGTATCTTGAATAGTTCTTCAGAAAAAGCAACTTATCTAGTAAAAAATATTGTTTCTAGGAAACCACTTTTAAAGAAAATGAGCTGAGTTTGAAACACATTTACATGATTGAAAACTGCTTGATGCGTATGTTTCAGCTTTTTCTGCCTCTAGCATGCCCTCCAGCTTACTTTTGCAATATTTTTGTTATTCTGTCACAGCTCTTTCAGCATCTTGCACACTGCAGTTGCCACAAAGGCGAAGACTTGAGACCATATTTTTTCCAGGAATAATCCCTAATATTGGCAATATTTCCGCAATAATATATGACAACTGCATCATGAACTCCTATTTTTAATGTCTGCATGCATAAAAACACGGCTCTTGATAGGTGATTCCAAAGCAAGCTGTTGAAACACTTACACTGGTACCCAAAATTAAAGCAACAGATGGAAATCTAGCAAGGTTGCGTTTATTTTGCCACAAAACGGAATAAACAAGTGATAGCGAAGTAGCAACAATGTAAAGCATACAAAACGTAAACAACTACGATATGAATAACAGTAGACGAAAATGTTCTTCGTTTGCCCCAACGTAACAGATTTGCACACACAGCCCGACAACTGGTTAATATGTTCAACTTGGGGTGTGACCACCTCTGACAACAATACAGGCCTGACAACGAGGGGCATGCTGTGAATAACATCATTAATGTTATGCTGAGGCAATAACGCCCAGTCTTCCTGTGGAGAGTGGTTGGTAGATGCTGACGTGATGCAACTCGTCGCCCTAGTGCATCCCAAATATGCTCAATGGGATTCAAATCGGGAGAGCGAGCAGGCCACGCCATGGATGCAGTATCTTTCGTTACCATGAAAACATCAACCACTCGTGCTCTATGAGGTCGAGCATTATCATCCATCAATACGAAGTATGGGCGCACAGCACCTCGCAACAACCGTACATGAGGTCCCAAGGCCTCGTCACGATACCTGATAGCAGGTAATCTGCGAGGTGCCAGGGTGGAGAAGAGTTTGTACCTCTTTAATTCAGACGAATTTTGCATGAGAACGAGACATGCACTCGACCCCCTCCTTATCTACCACCTAATTAATTATGCGCACAACGGTAATGGAACAAAACGATGGCGGACCCTGCTAGTTGGTAAAATAAGGAGTACACACTCACAACAATTTAATAAAAATCGTAATCAACTCAGAAAAAAAGAGAACTTTATCATACTAAACAACAGGAAATGGGATTCTGCATATATCTACGAAATGATATGCGGATTAAATATTACAATGAGATTTATTATACATCAGAACATAAATGCACGTGGTTATCGACACAAACAGTAGGTTAAAGGATAGGATATACTGAAATATTATGAGAATAAGAGTTGGCTCAAGAACAACGGGCTCCTACTCTCTGTGATGCAATAGATTGACGATAATGACTGGAGGTCCTAATGAATCAAATATTAATCTCCCGACTATATAGCAGTATCGCAGTTAGTAGTGAGAGCTCAAATGGGATCACATGGAGAAACAAGCAAGGTGGACTTGTAGCAAAGCGAGCGCGCCTGCTGCGGACGGATTCAATATAAAATTGATAAGGTCCTACAATGCCGGAGCCGCAAAATACTGTACCAGAACTGAACTCTGCAGCACGTCGTCGGTAGGCAGCGTCCTGATGCTGCAGGCGCCGACTTCTGCCGTGCAGCAACTCTGTGTCAACCCCTGGCCTCGAAGGCTGTCGGAAGAATTCTAAGTTCTTCTGAAAAAGAGCGACCAAGTCGCAAGACCGTCTGACTCCGACAAAGATCAGATCCCAAAACTCCTCCGTGCCAGTGCAACGCAAGAGCGAAGCCAACATT
This sequence comes from Schistocerca americana, assembly GCF_021461395.2. Classification (NCBI taxonomy): domain Eukaryota; kingdom Metazoa; phylum Arthropoda; class Insecta; order Orthoptera; family Acrididae; genus Schistocerca; species Schistocerca americana. The sequence continues at coordinate 651,251,962 of NC_060122.1, forward strand.
GCTCAACTCCCTACTCTCCACGAAAACCGCGAATCAGCATTCAGTTCTGATTACAAAATTCCCCTACACTGCCTCAGAACATCATTCGCGCCAATAGCGACCGTTGCCTCCAATTTCGAGCAGGGTTTTATGACATCAACTAGCCTCAGTTTAAGTTGAGCAAGCATGCCTCTACTATTCAGCTGAGGGCACTGAACTTGCCGCTTGACCAGCTACGAAAACAACCTGCCTAGACCACCGGCCATCCGGCACCAGACAGTCGCACCCAGCAGGGCACGGTCCACAAGTATTCTCAGAATCAAGAGGACAATGCAATCAGTCGGTGCCAAGAGTCTTTGTTCCGAACGCGCCGGAACGGTAAACACATAAACTGGAGCGACACACAGACGTCTCGCAGGTCGTTAGGAGAAACTCGACCGACGTCAGTCGTTCCGCCAGGCGCTTAAGCCTATTGTACTAACCCCTCAGAATTCAGGGAATTGCAGCCCCCAACCGGAAATGCCGTGTGCCGTGTCCTCTGATGCTTGCCTTGCACAAGCCACCCCGGGACGTAACCCAACATGTATAGGAATCAAGTGAAAAGTATTTTTTTGAGCTCTAAGTACAAATACTCTCATTACAATAACCTTATTCGGTCTATTACTACCGTCCAATGACACAGAACATTAATAAAATTGATGAAAATGAGACGAGACATGCAAAAGAGGGCATGGAACCCGTCAAAATCTTTTCCGATGCACCTCTACCATTTCATGAAGAGGTGTTCGAGTGATCAACATAATCCCTGCCCACACTATTAGTGGTCCTTCTCGATATTGCTCTCTTCCCACAATGATCGGGTCTCAAAATAGTGTTCCACGTTGGCTTCAGATGCGAATCCGTCGAGAATCACTCTCCAGTCCAAATCGGGACTCATCTGTGAAAAAAACGTTTGCCCAAAGTTCGACTGTCCAGGTGGGATATTGACGGCGCCACTCTAGACGTTCCCTTCTGCTAAGACTGTTCAGGGGCACACATACAGCAGGCCTCCGACAATTAAGGCCACTCTGCCGAAACCTTCCGTACACCGTTTGCCACGATACAACAAAAAAATAGCTCAAATGGCTCTGAGCACTATGCGACTTAACTTCTGAGGTCATCAGTCGCCTAGAACTTAGAACGAATTAAACCTAACTAACCTAAGGACATCACACACATCCAAGCCCGAGACAGGATTCGAACCTGCGACCGTAGCGGTCGCTCGGCTCCAGACTGTAGCGCCTAGAACCGCACAGCCACTCCGGCCGACACGATGCAACACATCCAGTGGATGTGTAGTGAAATGCCAGTTGCGTGTAGTACTAAGGCGGCACCGTCGGCCTCTTACAGCAAAATAACTGTATTCCCTGTCTGAGGTCACACGTGGTCGGCTCTGCCCTGTTCTTCGGCATACGCTGTCGCCACTTCTAAGAAGAAACATAACGATTCACATTAAGACATCGGGCCACATCAGTTTCCGACTGTCCTGCTTCCATTCTTCCTAGGGCCCTCCAATGCAGAGAGTCTCTGTGCCGTACTGCACGATCTGTTTGTATGATTATATCATGAACTAGACGCAGGACGGGGAAATAGCTGTTTGTTGCTTTAATTTTGGACGCCAGTGTATTTGCATTTTGTGTTCGCCCAATGGAAACACTTTTCAATAGCTCAGATCTGGCCAAATCTCTAAATAAGGCTTTATAGAGCATGTACGGCTTCTGGAAGACTACGCTTAGGCAAATAAGATTCTCCTGTTTCTTTTACCCTGTTAAACTTGCGCCATGATGTGTCACGTTTTGGGCAGAGACCGAAACATGAACTTTCATCTGTAGAAGATTTAGAACTAAGTTTCCCCAAAAAATATCTAACTACGTTTCAAAAGAACCTGCAATTCTGGTTAAAACATTCTACAAGGGTCATCATTTTATACAAGATGCTCACTGAGCCACTTGTGTATGTCGATATGATAAGTGTCCATCTTACCTGGACCTGCGTGTGACAGATGGCTTGAGCAAAGTTACCTCCCCAAAGGTTGGCACATCGGGTCATTATTAACTGTGATTCTAAGTAATAGAACTAAAGTAAGGTAAATGATAAGGAAAGGTTGAACGTCAAATCATTGACACTACACTCCGGATGTAGGTAACAAACATTTGATGTTAAATAAAATAAGCATTCTAAAAACAATTTTTCACTAAAATCTTTTGGAGAATATATGGTCAAGATCTGAGAGACTAAAATTCATTGAAAAGAATCCAGTTTTGAACAACTACCACATTTTAGTCCCCTTAAACCAGACACACACACACACACACACACACACACACGCACATACACACACACAAATGTGTGCCATATCTTGGTGCATAGAAAAGACAACAAGTGTTGTCGATATAGTAAATTTGTTGCCCATTTGAGTACTATCATTTTCCACACATTTCGGTGCAATATCCAAAGCCATTTGTGAAATATTCACAGTGGCAATTTTGCGTTGTTCAGACCGGTCGAGTCGCATAAGACGTAACACCACTTTCACGAATTGTTCTTGATACCGAAACGAGGTTATCGACAAATGAAACTACATAGAGGAGCATATAATTCTGTTGTACATTGACGAAAAAAATCGCAACACCAAAAAGGAGTTGTGCGACAAAAACGAAAGTTGCTAGGCTTGCTTTTACTTCTGAAGGATGATGTTCACTCAAATTTCGCGCCAATCGCGTTAAGAGCGGCGCTAGTAGCTCCTCTGTGAGGATGCAAATCAGATTGGCTTCAAATACACGCTGTAACGGTTAGGAGCGTTCGAGATTGCACGTGGTGAGCCGATGTTAGTCAAGAATGCCTTTAAGGCGGCAAAGACGCCATTATCAACACCTCACTGAGCTTCAACGGTGTCGTGTAATAGGGCAACGAGAAGCTGGATGTTCCTTCAGCGATATTGCTGAAAGACCTCACAGAAATGCAGTACATGGCTGCTGGCAGAGGTGTTCGCGAGAATGTACAGTCACGAGAAAACCGAGTTCCGGTCGACCACGTGGCACTGTTGTTGTTGTGGTCTTCAGCCCTGAGACTGACTGGTTTGGTGCAGCTCTCCATGCTACAGTATCCTGTGCAAGCTGCTTCATCTCCCAGTACCTACTGCAACCTACATCCTTCTGCATCTGCTTAGTGTATTCATCTCTTGGTCTCCCTCTACGATTTTTACCCTCCACGCTACCCTCCAATACTAAACTGGTGATCCCTTGATGCTTCAGAACATGTCCTACCAACCGATCGTTTCTTCTAGTCAAGCTGTGCCACAAACTCCTCTTCTCCCCAATCCTATTCAATACTTCCTCATTAGTTATGTGATCTACCCATTTAATCTTCAGCATTCTTCTGTAGCACCACATTTCGAAAGCTTCTATTCTCTTCTTGTCCAAACTATTTATCGTCCATGTTTCACTTCCATACATGGCTACACTCCATACAAATACTTTCAGAAACGACTTCCTGACGCTTACACCTATACTCGATGTTAACAAATTTCTCTTCTTCAGAAATGCTTTCCTTGCCATTGCCAGTCTACATTTTATATCCTCTCTACTTCAGCAATCATCAGTTATTTTGCTCCCCAAATAGCAGAACTCCTTTACTACTCTAAGTGTCTCATTTCCTAATCTAATTCCCTCAGCATCACCCGACTTAATTCGACTACATTCCATTATCCTTGTTTTGCTTTTGTTGATGTTCATCTTATATCCTCCTTTCAAGACACTATCCATTCCGTTCAACTGCTCTTCCAAGTCCTTTGCTGTCTCTGACAGAATTACAATGTCATCGGCAAACCTTAAAGTTTTTTATTTCTTCTCCATGCATGCTCAATATACAGATTGAATAACATCGGGGAGAGGCTACAACTCTGTCTCACTCCCTTCCCAACCACTGCTTCCCTTTGATGTCCCTCGACTCTTAAAACTGCCATCTGGTTTCTGTACAAATTGTAAATAGCTTTTCGCTCCTTGTATTTTACTCCTGCCACCTTCAGTGGCACTACACAGAGGAAAGACCATTGTGTTCGGCGTTTCGCTCTGGTACATCATACTGCATCTGCAGCAGCAAATGTGCAGCAGTTGGTACCACGGTGACGCAACGAACTGTTACAAATCGGTTATTTCAAGGACAGCTCCGAACCAGGCGCCTCTTAGCGTGAGTTCCACTGACGTGAACCCGCGGGCATGTGCGACTTCAGAGGCGTCAGGCGAGAGCTCATTGGAGGGCAGAGGTAGTAGTCTGTTGTATTCTCTGAGGGAAGCTGGTTCTGCCTCAGTGTCAGTGATGGGTGTGTGTTGATCAGAAGAAGGTCAGTTGAGGGTCTGCAACCAAGCAGTATGCATGCTAGACACACTGGGCCTACACCTGGAGTTATGGTCTGGGTTGCGGTTTCATATGACAGTAGCAGCACTCAGGTAGTTAACCCACGCACCATGACCGCAAATTTGTACGTCAGTCGGGCGATTCGATCTGTTATGCTGACATTCATGAACAGTATTCCAGAGGTGTTGTCCAAAAGGATAACGCTCCTCCACGTAATGCTGTAATAATCCAAGGAGGTCTACAGGGTGTCGATATGTTGCCTTGGTCTGCTCGATCACCAGATGAGTCTCCAGTCGACCACATGTGGGACATCATCGGACGATAACTACAGCCTCATCCACAACAAACATTAACCGTCCATCCCACAAACTGACATCCGGCACCTGTACAACAGGATGCACGCACGTTACCGTGCTTGCATTCAACATTCTGGCGGTTACGCCGGTTATAAATGTACTAACATTTCACATTTGCAATGGCTTACCTAGCATTTAGATTAACCTGTGATCTCGCATTGTTAATCACTTAAGTATTTTACCTAGACACTTGTTTTCCAGAAATTTCATTACTCTACATTAATTAATTCTGGTGTTGCGATTTTTTTCTGTCTGTATACTTTTAATCCTCGATATTGAAGCAAGATTTTTTTTTTAATGAAACGATCTAGTTTTCCTAATGGCATTCGAAAACCATTGCAAAACCGAGTACAGTGGTATAACGGTTGTTAATGTTGGCGTTAAATTTTTACAGAAATATTCGCGAAATGTGGAAACATTAAAAGGCAAAGTAGCTGGAATTGGCTGTCGCGGTGTGAACAGCACAATGTGCAGCTACGTCATCCTTTCTACTCTTTCCTAGTTTCTACAAAACCTGTTCGCTTAACCCTGAGTACATACACACATTTGAAATACGTTTTCTAGAGTACATACACACATTTGAAATACGTTTTCTAAGTCCTTCTAAAACGCTTAATTTTAGTGGCTAAAAGTTAACATGTAGTCCCATTTATTACAATTAATTCATTTATAACAATCATAGGTAAGCCAGCATCTGTGTAGATCAGGGCCGGCCGCGGCGTGCCAAACTTCACGCAGGCCAAATGTGTGGGCGGCGTGCGGGCCAAGGCTCCTCCTGTCTCAGCTCTGCTCTTTGCATCTTGTAAGCACTCAGTACAGCGCGACAGTCCATTTAGTATTGCTGTGTGACTTTTTTCGGTCAGCGTTATTATCTTCAGTTCGGCACAATCATGGTGTCAGTGCTGTTAACCCTCGCTATTTGTTCGTTGTGTAGAGAACGTTCACAGGCCCGCTATCAGTTTGCACAGAGAGGCAGTCTAGCGATCTAACATCACAGGGCTTTAAGTACGAAAGGGAGTGACAGGAAATAGCGATGAGAATTCTCAATATACAGGGTGGAGAAAAACTGTGTCACGAAATTTTAACCGTGGATAGCTGATGCCAGTAGGAAACAAAATTACTAATGTTGTGTAGATCGATAACGCAACGTTTTTAAACTACCGAAACTTTGCGCCACGCGCTCCGATTAGCCACGGAATTGCCCTGTTGCCGGATGCTCTGGACAACGCCTGACCGCGAATGCTTTGCCTGCCGGAGATTGCGTTGTATCCAAGGACGCTCGGTGGTAGCGCTCCATCCTTCCACACTGGGGGCGAATCCGCCGGGATCCCTACACATCCACTGTAGTTTCATGATAAGACGTACTGGGAACAAACCCATCAACAGCTATGAAATTTTCACTCTGCAGCGGAGTGTGCACTGATTTGAAACTTCCTGGCGGATTAAAACTGTGCTGGATCGAGACTCGAACTCGAGACCTTTGCCTTATGCTGGCAAGTGATCTACCAACTGAGCTACCCAAGCACGACTCACGACCCGTCTTCACAATTTTACTTCCGCCAGTACCTCGTCTCCTACCTTCCAAACTTCACAGAAGTTCTCCTGCGAACCTTGAAGAACTAGCACTCCTGAAAGAAAGGATACTGCGGAGACATGGCTTAGCCACAGCCTGAGGGATGTTTCCAGAATGACAGGTCCTGAGTTCGAGTCTTGGTCCGGCACACAGTTTTAATCTGCCAGGAAGTTTCCATCAACAGCTGTCAGTTCGCGTACAGAAAGTATTTTAAAAATTGTGTCCGCCCTGAAAACGGCTATGTTTTTAGCTAGGACATTGTTTACTTAAAGCAGGTGCTCCAACTGGCAACCCTCTGACGTGACACAAGCTTGGTAACGTCGAACGGTGTTTTGCTGAACTCTTTCAAAAATTCCTGGCATTGCCCTGATTTGATCGGCGGCATGTTGAATGCGATTCATTAATTCCTCTTCGTTTCTAGGAGTTTGCTTCCGGGTGGGTGACCTAGAACCTTGAAGAATCCCCACAGGAAAAAGTCCGGTGGCGTGATGTATTTTTGCGCACAGCATGACTGTTACGTGCGGGCGCCCCATCATGCTGCAGCCACATGCGTAGCCCTATGTTCGGGGGAACACCTTCCAGAAGGCCGGGAAGAGATTCTTGCAAAAAGTGAAGGCAGTTTGCTCCAGTAAGTCGAGGAGGTAGACGAACCGGCCCAATCAGATGGTCACCCACAACACCTGCCCAAATTTTGAGCTAAAATCGTTCCTGGTGTCCATGGACGTACGTGACGTGAGGATTTCCCCTTGCCCAGTAATGAATGTTTCGAGCCTTGTAGAGGCCATCCCGATTGAAGCTACACTCATAGGTATACAACACAAGGGCGGGGAAGTTGGGATCCCGTGCAACACGTCGCAGAAACCACCGGCAAAACCCTAGCCTGTGTTCATAGTCCGACACAGGATTTATGTCTTGGTGGAAACTAAATGGATGCTGGCTGTCATCCCCCAAAACCCCCCAGACTAACTGATGAGTGACCCCCACGTCGTGTCCAACCGCTCGAATACTTGTCGTAGGTGCTTCCTCGTTGTGCTCGAGAACAGTCTCTTCAAATGCATCGTCCCATCGTGTTCGAGGTCTTCCAGCATCACCATTATATCCCGCTAAAGTGCCTGTATCGTCAGGTCGCCGGTTAATTGCTGTAAACGTTTGCGGGTGTGGGTGGAGTCTTGCTGGGTACCGTTCCTCATACAACCGTCGAGTTTCATGTGCATTACCGTCGCCTAGTCCATAAACAAATACCATATCTGATTGTTGTTCAAACGAATACTGTGCCGCCATGCTTACTGTATGACTAAATTGCAGGTGATACGTGTGCGCTCTGAAGCGAAGCTTACGTGTGAATGCCTCTGGCAAGAGGTGAGAGGTGGGGACAAACAGCAAGACCAATTCGACACGTGTGCGTGCCACATTGGGGCAGTGACTGGACGAGGGACATTTGTATGTGTGAACCGACAACCACAGCGCTGTCCGTCAACCGACGAACGGCAACACGGCAATTCCACAGCCAAGCGGAGCGCGTGGCGCCAAGTTTCCATAGTTTAAAAATGGTGCGTTTTCGACATACACAGCACTAGTCTTTTTCGTTCGTACTGGCATCAGCTATCCTGGTTTAAATTTCGCGACACAATTTTTCTCCGCCCTGTATGTTATACAGCCGCATAAGCGACGGGTACTGTAAATTTGCTATAAAACGATATTACAATCCCAAGAAGAAAGAATTTAAAGATTTAGCTGACGATGAAGGGGCCAAAAAAAAGCAGTTATCGACGGGCGGGATTTACTGTCCTGTACATCAAGAAGCAATGTGAGCTAAATTTTCAGACAAGCAACACATGAAGAAACTGGTGGTACGAAGAGCAAAATTTCTGAAGTCGTACACGTTATTCCACCATCAGTTGTAACAGTTTTCGATTGAACTGAACGAACGGTATGGAGACTGTATATATTACTGCAAAGTACGTTGGTTAAGCCAAGGTGCATACATGGAACAATTTTTCGGTTTAAAACTCACTGTTGTTTAATTTATGGTGGTAAAAGCAATGCAGGAACAAAAATCAGAACATCTGTAATGGATTGCAGACCTCTCATTTTAACTGGACTTGATTGCACTCTGCCCACGGTAAGATACTGCAAAGTGAGAAACAACTTATTTCTGATCCTTGGTTGGTATGCGTTTAAAAAAAATCGCTTTGTGGAAGAGGCAAATTCTTACAAAAAACACCGCCCAAATTCCATAAACTCATTGGTATTAAAGAAAATGAGAGGTTTGAAGAATTCATTGTGGCTTTAAAAAAATTACGAGCATAGTTTCTCGAGAGCGTTTGCCGTTTCAGTTGAAAGCGGCTCTGTGGATGTGCAGTTGTAACTAACTGATTGACCTGCAAGAAAATTCCCCTTTCAGTGACAAATCCTTTACGTTAAAATTGTCCATGACGTCTGCATTACTTTCCTTAGGTTTCAGATTAATTAGGTTGCTAAAGTGTTACAATATTTCGATCAACATACACTACTGGCCATTAAAATTGCCACACCACGAAGATGACGTGCTACAGACTCGAAATTTAACCGACAGGAAGAAGATGCTGTGATATGCAAATGATTAGCTCTCCAGAGCATTCACACAAGGTTGGCGCCGGTGGCGACACCTACAACGTGCTGATATGAGGAAAGTTTCCAACCGATTTCTCTCATACACAAACAGCAGTTGACCGGCGTTGCCTGGTGAAACGTTGTTGTGATGCCTCGTGTAAGGAGGAGAATTGCGTACCATCACGTTTCCGACTTTGATAAATGTCGGATTGTAGCCTACCTCGATTGCGGTTTATTGTGTCGCGGCATTGCTGCTCGCGTTGGTCGAGATCCAATGACTGTTAGCAGAATATTGAATCAGTGGGTTCAGGAGGGTAATACGGAACGCCGTGATGGATCCCAACGGCCTTGTATCACCAGCAGTCGAGATGACAGGCATCTTATCCGCATGGCTGTAACAGATCGTGCAGCCACGTCTCGCTCCCTGAGTCAACAGATGGGGACGTTTGCAGGACAACAACCATCTGCACGAACAGTTCAAAGACGTTTGCAGCAGCATGGACCATCAGCTCGGAGACCATGGCTGCAGTTGCCCTTCACGCTGCATCACAGACAGATGCGCCTGCGATGGTGTACTCAACGACGAACCAGGGTGCACGAATAGCAAAACGTCAGTTTTTCGGATGAATCCAGATTCTGTTCACAGCATCATGATGGTCGCATCCGTGTTTGGCGACATCGCGGTGAACGCATATTGGAAGCGTGTATTCGTCATCGCCATACTGGCGTATCGTCCGGCGTGATAGTATGGGGTGCCATTGATTACACGTCTCGATCACCTCTTGTTCGCATTGACGGCACTTTGAACAGTGGACGTTACATTTCAGAAGTGTTACGACCCGAGGCTCTACCCTTCATTCGATCCCTGCGAAACCCTACATTTCAGCAGGATAATGCACTACCGCATGTTGCAGGTCCTGTACGAGCCTTTCTGGATACAGAAAATGTTCGACTGCTGCCCTGACCAGCACATTCTCCAGATCTCTCACCAATTGAAAACGTCTGGTCAATGGTGGCCGAGCAACTGGCTTGTCACAATACGCCAGTCACTACTCTTGATGAACTGTGGTATCTTGTGGAAGCTTTATGGGTAGCTGTACCTGTACACGCCATCCAAGCTCTGTTTGACTCAATGCGCAGGCGTATCAATTTCGTTATTACGGCCAGAGGTGGTTGTTCTGGTACTGATTTCTCAGGATCTATGCACGCAAATTGTGTGAAAATCTAATCACATGTCAATTCTAGTATAATATATTTGTCCAATGAATACCCGTTTATCATCTGCATTTCTTCTTAGTGTAGCAATTTTAATGGCCAGTAGTGTATTTGTGTGAAAAACCTTTTTTCGCTTATGAAACTAAATAATTCACGTTTACTTGGTAACCTGAGTGGCAAAATCAGTGAAATATTCAGCGACTGTGCCTATGCCGACAGCTTGTGCCAGATAAAAATTATATTTTTTCTTCAGCAGGACGAAATTTATTAAATAATACTGAAAATTTTATTAAATAATACTGAAAATTTTTAGTTTTTGGACTATGTTGCTGCGATATGTGAAGTATAAAACCAAGTCGTCAACAGTGTGATAGCATTGATATTTAAATGTGGGCGTTAGCAGTTTCCCCTCTTCCTCCTCCTCTTGCTCAGACAGTGTCGTGTGGTGGTGGGGGAAATGTGCGGTGAGGTTAAGTGCTATGGCATTCGTGCCTAGCCATGGCTCGTGAGCCAAATTCTTGGCCACCCCTGATGTAGATAAAATAACGCCAAGAAGAAATATGATTAATGTTAGTAGCATTGCTCTATGACCTTACTACATGTAACGACGGAGCCTGGAGGTATTTACGGTACAATAGCTGCCTTAGTTTTTAGCTGTTGTATGTTTCCCCATAAGTTTGAGAGAAGTTTCAACGCCAACAGGTACACTATATATATCACTGTACTTGTCCTTTCTAAATCTACTTCCATACTCTGCAAGTCACCTAAAGGTCCGCATACTTGATCAAACAATTTGTCAAAGTTTACTAGTTTATTCAAGTATTTTAGTGTGTATGGCATTGTTTGACGGGTTTGTCAAACATATAGAGCGTGTTTGATGTGTTTAAAAGAAATTTTTACTGATTGCAGATCTGTGAAGATAGCTAACATTGTTTGTGCCGATGTTTTGCCGCTTACGTTTAGCGAAAAAGAGTTTTATTACAATTTATCTCACTGTAATATGAGTTGCCAAAGCAATGGAAATTATGATCACGGGTAAAAACAAAATAGCACTGGCTGTTACCAACATAATAGAGGTGTTGTATCTTTCGCAGTCATGTATTATGCAGGAAGAGCTTAAGAACAAATTCAATATTTTTCGCACAACATACAAGCGGGAGTTCAATAAAATAAAAAAGAAATATTGAAGCTCTCTGGTTCTTTCACAGACGATGTATATGTGAGTGTGGGAATAAATTTTCCGCGTACTCGCGTTTTCTTTACAATTTCAGACAGAAGTAACGGTTACGAGAAATTTGACAGTACTTTCGGAGAAAGTTGAAGAAATCATCAGGTTCTGGGTGTAATATTTCCTTTAGAAGCTTTTCACGTGTATATTTCTCTCTCAATTCAATTTTTCTTGTTGATACACAGTGCTCTTTGTTTGTACGTGTTCGGGCTTGTTTGACAAACCTTTGGACAGCAAACAAGCGAATTTGAGAAACATGTGTGATAGCGTACAGAGGTCTTTGCGGTATGTGGCGGGAGGTGCTTCTGGCATCACTAGAACTGCCCCCCTTCCCTGTTACATTCACGAATGGTGGGTTGTAAGAGTGATTCTTGGTAAAGCTCTATGTGACGACTAATCTCTGATTTTCTCGTCATGAGCATTTCTTGAGAGGTATGTGGGAGGAAATAATATGATGGCGAACACCTCCTGGAACGTACACTCTCGAAATTCCAACAGTAAATCCCTGTATCGTGAACGTTTGTCATATGAGTTTGTTTACTTTCTCGAGCTGAGCAAACGATCCCGTCACGAAACGCCCCGCTCTTTGTTGTATCTTCTCTGTTTCTTTTATTAATCCTTCTTCGTCCCATACTGATGAACAACACTCAAGAATCGGTCGAACGACTGTCCCGTAAGCTACTTCTGACATGGCTGAATTAGAGAGCTTCGAAAACCATTAAAAAATACGACGTTATATGAAAGTATGTGCCGAAATCGTCGTTTCGATATTTAAGTTCAATAGGCCATTTATACAGTATGTCTTGTTTTTGTTTCGTTTTCTATTCCAGGTTATTACTATCCACGGTTGAGTCAAAATTATTTGAACAATCTTAATTTTGTTTCGTTTTCTTTTCCAAAATGTTAGTACCCATGGCTGACAGGCTCACACTGGAGCAGAGAAGAGTGGTTGCAAGCTTAACGAAAGCTGTCCAGTCGGCGACAGAAATGTGTCGAAGGATTGCAGAACGATTTCCAGACAGACGGCCACCACCTCGTTTAACAATTCATCTCATTTACCAGACGCATGTAGGATCTGGATCAGTAGCAGACACTTATCACGGAAATGCGAGGCGATCTAGAACTGCCAGAGGTGAAGTAACCATTATTGTAGTGCAGGAGGTCATACTGCGGAGTCCACACAGGAATTCTACAGAGGACAGTGAACCGAATTCTATCCAACGACCTTGACATGCGACCATATCACCTACAAGTCGTTCAAGGTTTAACTGCTCGGAAGAAACAAGTACGAGCGGAACGCTGAGAGATCCTGGCAGAAATATAACGGATGCAGCCGAGCATAGTTACACAAATGATTTCCAGTGACGAAGCTACCTTTCATACCTGTGGTCATGTTAATCGTCATAACACAATTTTCTGGGGTACTGAAAATCCACGTATCTGAATGTGCATCCCCGAACGTAAAAGCGTGGTGTGCTGTGGCCACTACTGGTGTACTTGGCCAGTTTTTTTTTTTTTTTTACAACTCCAACGGTGGATGCAAATGACTACTTGCAAGTGCTGAAAGAGTTTGCCATTGATAACATTTCCAAAACATGTTGTTGCACCACCCCATTTTGCTCATTCCTTTCGTGCTTATCTTGATCAAACGTTCTCAAACGGTTGGATTTGTCGCGACGAATAGTTGTTATGACCTTCCCCGTCTCCGGATCTCACACCCTGTGAGATCTGGGTGTGGGGGTATGTATGATAAAGGAGCGCGTGTATAGACAAAAGTGAGAGAACACGAACTCAAGGGCAGAATGAAAGATGTGGTATCCACGTTCCCCCGGGAATTTGTGTTCCGGCACTAAACTGTACTGTTAATCGTCGGTTTGAGTGCATTAATCGTGCTAGTGGTCAGATTTAGGGTGACCAGACGTCCGGATTAATCCGGACATGTCCTCCCTTTTGGCTCTTTGTCCAGGGTCCTCGCGGATTTATACAGTGTCCGGCTTTTTCGCAAATTTGAGCGTAATACAATTAAATTTACAATTCGTCCCGTTCTATTGCTCTTTTCTTAAATACTTTAACTATGGTACAGCTTTCGTGATAAACATGCACGAAGGCGGTGTTAGTAGGTGGCACCAGGATCGTCGATGTTATCTTTGATCGACCTATAAGCATATGCATTTATCGATTATTTAAAATTTTCGTTACGTATCTCCGCTTTGTATTGGCTAGGCTTCCTGTAGCGCACGTGTGATATGTGAGTGTAATTTTTAACCGAGTGAGTTACGTAAAATATTTGGCTATGCCTAAGCGAAAGTGTACATTTTCTGATGTGAGTGTACATTTTTTGATGGCCTTTCCTGCAAATATCCGGCTTTCAAGAAAGGGAGAAATGAATTTGAAGCGGAATGTAAGATATGTGGAGCTGGAACGTACGTCTCAGTGGCCAATAAAGGTAAGAAATAACTCGACAGATTAACTGTCATGGTTTTATTTCATTGTTTCATAGTCATTCAATTTATTTGTATTCAGAGGGTTAAAGTGCAGTTTACATATCGTCAGCTGCTGCTTGAATAGTAGATGTTGGTAGCGGTGCATCGAATTGAAGGGAGGTGAATGGTCTTACGTTTTTCGCTTTGTAAACAATTCCGTGTTGTTGACATAACAAAACAATTGACGCCACACTGTCACCACAATCAATGTTTTTAATTTAAAATAAAAAAAAATTGCTCTGGGAATCACCACCTGACCACCAGTAACAATTAACTACTAGTTTAATCGGTATTTCCCGGCAGTCACGTGACTTGTCCAAAGCTGACGGGTGGTATCCTCATATGCAGTTGACCCGTTTGATGTGTCCTCTTTTTTTTCCTTTGTCCTCCTTTTTGAAGCTGTTTGTCCTCCTTTTTAAACAATTGCATCTGGTCACCCTAGTCAGTTTGAGACTCTATAACGAAAAGTGTGAGTAAATTTTTTCTCTCAAATAGAGTTCACATAATTTTGAGTCATCCTGCATACGTGAGAGGCCTGTTTGAAAATTTAGATAACGTCCACCTCCACATACGCGTGGAACTGATTACAGATCTTATCCTTCAGCTCTCAGATCCGATTCGTCTAATAATACCAAGGGGAATCTCAGGCCTGAGCAGACGTGACGGACGTTCTCGGGGACAAGTGAGCTCTGCAGCTAGCAGGCCGCGACATCAAGGCGGCTTGGCTGCAACTTATCGTATCGTATTGTTCGGAGCGGATGACGCAGCAGGCGGTGCATGGGAAAGGAAAGGAGGGGGGGGGGGGGGGGGGGGGGAGAGCCACAACTGGCGCTAAGGTCGCGGCCGCAGACCGGCCCGCGGTCACGTGGTACACTTTCTTCTGGCGCGCCGGCCGGCTCTGGAGCGCAGCCAAGGTCCTGCAAAGAGTGCCTCCTCCATCTTTCTCTCTCTCTCTCTCTCTCGCTCTCTCTCTCACTGCAACTGGGCCTTCATTAGCGTGAACAAAGCTGCGTCCGCAGTGATTCGCAAACTTATTAGAGCCACAAGGTAGATGCTCGCATTTCGTCAACACGAAAACTGCTATCTGCGACTGTATCAATTACATATCAAAGGAAATATTGTTCGTGCCCTGCTACTGAACATCACCGATGCATGACGGCAGTCTCGCTGCGCTTGTTCGGTGTTTGTGTTTAGATCTGCGGATTTCATTTGTAACTGATGTTTTTCACAGTCGTTACGGAGTGCTGGTGTTATTCAGTGACTAAGAGCGTGACCTCCGTTTCAATACTATGTATTCTCTATTTCATTCGCGTATTGATCGAGGGAAAAAAAGATAGTTCTCACCCTAATCTCTCTCCGTCTCATTCCCGCGACCCCTACACGCGGTTTGCGATGGTGGCAGCAGAGTTGCCCCACAGTTCTACCTCTCATACCGTTTCTCAAAACGCATCCAGCAGTCTTTCTTCCAGTGATACCCCTTTAAGTTCTACGAGCGTCTGCGTCAACACTTTCGTGTAGGTTATAGGCCCACCGACATGTTACGATTCCTGGATTAATAAAATGTGGAGAAAAGTTAAGACGATTGTTTTAACGCTTCAGGTGTACTACATAGTCCTCCTCCACTTGAGTACAACGCGCAGAACGTTCGTACAGCCATGTGAAACTGTGAGGAAAACCCTTCTTGGAGATGCTGTTCAACTCGCCCATCACTCTGGCTTGCAAGTCAGTTATGCCATCAAAGCGTTGACTATTCATGTAAATTTCTGCATTTTGTCGTTTTGTGATAGGTTCGTACTAGTAGCACCAAGTCGTGTCGACTGTGAATATATTTCCAAAAATAACTGTCCATGTTTTGTATTTCAGTCGAGTCGTGGCAGGTAACCACGCGCCTATTACCGAAGTCTCACACTATGGATGTATAACCTACTTGTAGTTAAACAAATAAACCAAGAAGCTGATTTACTACGAGCACCTCATTGGTGTTTTACCTGGCAGCACCACTGATATGTGTGGCTAGAATGTGATCTTGGACACCTGTCCTCCTTCCCCCTCCCTCACCCCACTCACCTCCCAAGCCCGAGGTCTAGGTTAGGTTGAAAGGTGATAATTCCGCTGAGAGTTGATGAAGGCAACGAAAGTGAATGCCAAATAAACGTTGTGCTAATAAATGGATCTATAGCGTAGGCTAACATATATATTTATGCCACACACCCTCAACGCACAATTCATCATAAAAACTAAAACTGCAAGGTATTTTCAGAAAACCTATATTACATAATCGACAAATCCTAACGAATATTTTGATGCGTATTGTCCACATATATCGTACATAAACTGTTAAAAATGCAAGGTAGTATCGATCATGTAACTCTTACCAAATCTTTAACAACACTGTATTCAGAAGACGGATTTTTTTTCGTCTCTACAATACATAAGTATTACTCTTAAACTATTCCCGATGTCAACTTTTACCCGGAAGACCTGCACTTCCCAATTTTTCATTTTCAGCAACCTTAAAAGACGCAACTTTCCTACCTAGGCTAGATTTTGGGTTACGCTACAGGTCAGATTGTCATCACAGCCCACAGCCAAGTTTTAATTTCTTTACCACGCACTAGGCAGTCTTTTGCAATAAGTACACGGTAGAAAGTTTTGGGGTGTGGACGGTTTAAATATGGTTGTTGTTGTTATGGTCTTCAGTCCTGAGACTGGTTTGATGCAGCTCTCTATGCTACTCTATCCTGTGCAAGCTTCCTCATCTCCCAGTATTTACTGCAACCTACATCCTTCTGAATCTGCTTAGTGTATTCATCTCTTGGTCTCCCTCTATGATTTTTACCCTCCACGCTGCCCTCCAATGCTAAATTTGTGATCCCTTGATGCCTCAGAACATGTCCTACCAACCGGTCCCTTCTTCTTGTCAAGTTGTGCCACAAACTCCTTTTCTCCCCAATTCTATTCAATACCTCCTCATTAGTTATGTGATCTACCCATCGAATTTTCAGCATTCTTCTGTAGCACCACATTTCGAAAGCTTCTATTCTCTTCTTGTCCAAACTGGTTATCGTCCATGTTTCACTTCGATATGTGGCTACACTCCATACAAATACTTTCAGAAACGACTTCCTGACACTTAAATCTATATTTGATTTCAACAAATTTCTCTTCTTCAGAAACGCTTTCCTTGCCATTGCCAGTGTACATTTTATATCCTCTCTACTTCGACCATCATCGGTTATTTTGCTCCCCAAATGGCAAAACTGATCTATTACTTTAAGTGTCTCATTCCCTAATCTAATTCCCTCAGTATCACCCGACTTAATTCGACTACATTCCATTATCCTCGTTTCGCTTTTGTTGATGTTCATCTTAAATCCTCCTTTCAAGACACTGTCCATTCCGTTCAACTGCTCTTCCAAGTCCTTTGCTGTCTCTGATAGAATTACAATGTCATCTGCGAACCTCAACGTTTTTATTTCTTCTCCATGGATTTTAATGCCTGCTCCAAATTTTTCTTTTGTTTCCTTTACTGCTTGCTCAATATACAGATTGAATAACATCTGGGGGAGGCTACAACCCTGTCTCACTCCCTTCCCAACCGCTGCTTCCCTTTCATGTCCCTCTACCATCTGGTTTCTGTACAAATTGTAAATAGCCTTTCGCTCCCTGTATTTTACCCCTGCCACCTTCAGAATTTGAATGAGAGTATTCCAGTCAACATTGTCAAAAGCTTTCTCTAAGTCTACAAATGCTAGAAATGTAGGTTTGCCTTTCCTTAATCTTTCTTCTAAGATAAGTCGTAAGGTCAGTATTGCCTCACGTGTTCCAATATTTCTACGGAATCAAAACTGATCTTCCCCGAGGTCGGCTTCTACTAGTTTTCCCATTCGACTGTAAAGGATTCGCGTTAGTATTTTGCAGCTGTGACTTATTAAACTGATTGTTCGGTATTTTTCACATCTGTCAAAAATGGTTCAAATGGCTCTGAGCACTATGGGACTCAACTGCTGAGGTCATTAGTCCCCTAGAACTTAGAACTAGTTAAACCTAACTAACCTAAGGACATCACAAACAGCCATGCCCGAGGCAGGATTCGAACCTGCGACCGTAGCGGTCTTGCGGTTCCAGACTGCAGCGCCTTTAACCGCACGGCCACTTCGGCCGGTTCACATCTGTCAACACCTGCTTTCTTTGGGATTGGAATTGTTATATTCTTCTTGAAGTCTGTGGGTATTTCGCCTGTCTCATACATCTTGCTCACCAGATGGTAGAGTTTTGTCAGGACTGGCTCTCCCAAGGCCGTCAGTAGTTCTAATGGAATGTTGTCTACTCCCGGGGCCTTGTTTCGACTCAGGTCTTTCAGTGCTCTGCCAAACTCTTCACGCAGTATCCTATCTCCCATTTCGTCTTCATCTACATTCTCTTCCACAATATTGTCCTCAAGTACGTCGCCCTTGTATAGACCCTCTACATACTCCTTCCACCTTTCTGCTTTCCCTTCTTTGTTTAGAACTGAGCTTCCATCTGAGCTCTTGATATTCATACAAGTGGTTCTCTTTTCTCCAAAGGTCTCTTTAATATTCCTGTAGGCAGTATCTATCTTGCCCCTAGTGAGATAAGCCTCTACATCCTTACATTTGTCCTCTAGCCATACCTGCTGCCTTGTGATGACTGGGTGTTGTGTGATGTCCATAGGTTAGTTAGGTTTAAGTAGTTCTAAGTTCTAGGGGACTGATGGCCATAGCTGTTAAGTCCCATAGTGCTCAGAGCCATTTGAACCATTTTGAACCATCCCTGCTTAGCCATTTTGCACTTCCTGTCAATCTCATTTTTGAGACGTTTATATTCCTTTTTGCCTGCTTCATTTACTGCATTTTTATATTCTCTCCATTAATCAATTAAATTCAATATTTCTTCTGTTACCCAAGGATTTCTACTAGCCCTCGTCTTTTTACCTACTTGATCCTCTGCTGCCTTCACTACTTCATCCCTTAGAGCTACCCATTCTTTTTCTACTGTATTTCTTTCTCCCATTTGTGACAATTGTTCCCTTATGCTCTCCCTGAAACTCTATACAACCTCTGGTTTAATCAGTTTGTCCAGGTACCATCTCCTTAAATTCCCACCTTTTTGCGGTTTCTTCAGTTTTGATCTACAGTTCATAACCAATAGATTGTGGTCAGAGTCCACATCTGCCCCTGAAAATGTCTTACAATTTAATACCTGGTTCCCAAATCTCTGTCTTCCCATTATATAATCTATCTGATACCTTCTAGTATTTCCAGGATTCTTCCATGTATACAACCTTCTTTTATGATTCTTGAACCAAGTGTTAGCTATGATTAAGTTATGCTCTGTGCAAAAATCTACCAGACGGCTTCCTCTTTCAGTTCTTTCCCCCAATCCATATTCACCCACCATGTTTCCTTCTCTCCCTTTTCCTACTCTCGAATTTCAGTCACCCATCAATATTAAATTTTGTCTCCCTTCACTACCCGAATAATTTCTTTTATCCCATCATACATTTCATCAATTTCTTCATCATCTGCAGAGCTAGTTGGCATATAAACTTGTGCTACTGTAGTAGGCGTGGGCTTCGTGTCTATCTTGGCCACAATAATCCGTTCACTATGCTGTTTGTAGTAGCTTACCCGCACTCCTATTTTTTATTCATTATTAAACCTACTCCTGCATTACCCCTATTTGATTTTGTATTTATAACTGTATTCACCTGACCAAAAGTCTTGTTCCTCCTGCCACCGAACTTCACTAATTCCCATTATATCTAACTTTAACCTATCCATTTCCCTTTTTAAGTTTTCTAACCTACCTGCCCGATTAAGGGATCTGACATTCCACGCTCCGATCCGCAGAATGCCAGTTTTCTTTCTCCTGATAACGACGTCCTCTTGAGTAGTCCCCGCCCGGAGATCCGGATGGGGGACTATTTTGCCTCCGGAATATTTTACCCAAGAGGACACCATCATCATTTAATCATACAGTAAAGCTGCATGCCCTCAGGAAAAATTACGGCTGTAGTTTCCCCTTGCTTTCAGCCGTTGGCAGTACCAGCACAGCAAGGCCGTTTTATTAGTGTTACAAGGCCAGATCAGTCAATCATCCAGACTGTTGCCCCTGCAACTACTGAAAAGGCTGCTGCCCCTCTTCAGGAACCACACGTTTGTCTGGCCTCTCAACAGATATCCCTCCGTTGTGGTTGCACCTACGGTACGGCCATATGTATCGCTGAGGTACGCAAGCCTCCCCACCAACGGCAAGGTCCATGGTTCATGGGGGGAGGTTAAATATGAGGAGAACGGAATTTTCATTATTCCATCACAGTGTATTTCACATTTATTGTCATTCCCTTCAAATCGCATAATAATTTGAATGACACACTGATCCAGTACTTATTTTGTACACGTATGCACATTTGCTGTCGGTTGTGGCCTTTTTACGAATAAAATGCGAGTCTTGTCTTGAATCTTCACTGTTAGCTCTCCTAGATGTGGATGGATGTGTCGAGCAGCGTAATCGAAATGGAAACTACGTCTGGAAAATGATGACGACTAAAAAACTTTTTCACTGTTACTAACTACGAGTAATGTAATTCACGTATACAACTTCTAATATTTCCGGTAATGTACGCAGTTGAGTGGAGGAATCTGAATTCATTCACAAACTTAGAAACTAACCTTCCTTCTGAGGAAGATGGTTCAAAAAAATTGTTCACATGGCTCTGAGCACTCTGGGACTTAACATCTGAGGTCATCAGTCCCCTAGACTTAGAACTACTTAAACCTAACTAACCTAAGGACACCATACACATCCATGCCCGAGGCAGGATTCGAAGCTGCGACCGTTGCAACAGCGCGGCTCCGGACTGAAGCGTCTAGAACCGCTCGGCCACAGCGGCCGGCGAGAAGACGGTCCAAAGGCAAAGTGGCAACTTCTCCAGTTCTGTTGTCAATGATACTTCGAATTATCGCTATGCTGAGTTACTCAAAATGTGGTTCGTATACGTTTGAAAACGACAGAACCGTTGGAATCTGTACTCCAAACATGAACTATTATTGTACTGTGATATTATTTCTGTTATGATTCTCAACGTCACACTACTAATATTTTCATACTTTTTTTATTAATACAGAATTAAAGCCAAAGGAAGAAGAACGGCGAACCATACTTACTACTGACTGTTTTGAGGAGGTGAAATTTTCTCTGTGCACAAGCACAACTTCCGTGTATCATGTAACAACTGAGGAAGAATAGTCGAAAATATTAACAATGCGACCTCACATAGCCTTTTTCAGCTGAGGTACTGAAAATGCTTATCTTAGGTCCTGTCGAGTAGTTGCCTTCACAGGCGTAAACATTTCACTTGGTTACGTTGAGACTGTTCAACTTGTCAGAAATACCAGTTAGTAGATAATCAAATATGCTGTACTTATTAGTGCTCCTTAGTTGTTACTCACGATTGACCTACGGCGATAAATTGCAAAAATAGCGGAAGTAGGACTGGTAGAGCGCGGAGAGATACAAATTGTGAATTCCTGAACTGCAGTTTTAAACTGCGACAAATCACAACTAAAAATCGTAAGTACCAAAAAGTAACAGTCACAGAAATCACTGATATCGAATTGTACAGTTTAGCTCATCCCAACAAGTGACCGGCCGAATGGAAACCTGTTCTTTACTGTTGTTCGTTTAAGCTGCCACCGTAGTTACTGTGTCGACGTCGCTTGTACGCCAGGAAAGCAAGCGGTCTCGCAATGTTTTGGAAGGACGGTGTATAGCTTTTTAGTACTACTCCCAGATATTTATACGACGCGACGTGGTTAAGAGGCATACCTTCATTCTTATAACTGGATACAATCCTGTCCGTGCCCCTTTGTTATAAGTGTCATGCTATATTTATCCTCATGTAAAGAGAGCTGCATTCGTTACCCCAAACGGAAATTTTGTCCCACGTTTTCTGCCCTTCCTCGCGATCTTCCATCGACGTTATTTTCTAGTACACAATATAATCTGGGAACAATCTGATAACACTGCTGTTTCTGTCTGATAAATCGTTTATTTATACTGAGATTATTACCCAACTTCTTAACGCTTCCTTAGGTAGTGTCCGATTGTTACTTTCCTTTATGTTGAACATTTACCGTCCAGTATGTAACCTCCCCATTATATTTTGTTTCTTTATGGAATTTAGCCCAAATTTATCTCCCACTCTATAAAATCTACATATTACCAAAAACTATGTCCCCACAAACTGCTATCCAAATTAAACTCGTATGCTAAACTTTGACTAAACTGAATGTAATATGAACTGAACTGATCTGAATGCAACTTGTCTTTATGTTAAATGAGCAACTGAAATGAAGCCATTATTTGGCCCTAATCAAAATTTCCACTTACCTCGCAGCTTGACAACATTGTTGCATATTTCTCGAAAGTACAAGCAGCGAGCAGCTAAGCTAGATTTCTAAGTACATCTTCGAACTGTTGCACGTGGCAATGCGCAATGACAAACAGTGGGATGAGGAGAGTAACTATTCCTATGAAATGACAGACAAAAACAACGATTTTAGAATGAAGCATATATTCAAAAAGACAGAGAAATACTTTGCGTGATCTTTACATGTAATACAGGTCTGAACAATACAATGTTTAACAAAATGGACAATGATTTAAAGAGGGTACTATGTTAACACGGAATTTCTACAAAAATCAAACAACTTAGTCAATTAATATGTTAATGCATGACTCAGGGATGTGGGGTGGTCTTTCTCTCAGCTCTGAGCAAGCTAACTACCTGACAATCATCATTCCTAGCTGTGCTGTGTTGCAGTCTCACCTCAAACTCCTTCTCTTCAAAACATAACATTATTTAAAAGTTATATTCTCTTCACTTTCTAGTATATCCATCTTACTCATCCTCACTGTCCTTAACAGATACAATCACAAGTCAACACAGCACTACTCAATATACCCACCACTTGCCACACTTCAACTAAGAATGTATCAAACTGCACAGAGGAGAGACTGTGCCACGACAAGACCAAAGATTGTTTAACAGTAACATAACTTGCTCTCTCTCTGATGTGCACATTGATGACAACAAAAACCAAATGACATAACCACGTTACAAGTATAATAAATTCCGTTCAACTAATCAAAAATTCGAGCCAGTCGCATGTCTATGAAGATTCTCCATGCTGTCGTAATTGGTTATCAGGCAACGATAGTCTGGATTTTAATCCTCGGTCAGTGCAAGGATTTTTGCTGTCACTTATTGCTTGGCTTACAGCTACCAATGCCAATGAGCCGCGGTAAAAATTGCTCTTTTGAAGAGCGCGCCGCAGCGCGTAGTGTGAAGCAGTCGCCCTCTTTCTGGCGGTGGCGCCGCTGTGGCAATCGCAGCTTTGGTGTCTCCCTCTGGTGGGAAAGGGGAAAGGTTGCCTCTCACGTGCGTTTAAGGGGCGCTATGAGCTCGCCAGTCGGTCAGTCTGGGTCAGTCTCTCGTCCCCAGCTTGCTAGTCTGTCTCTCATACGCATTTGTTAGGCAGTTAGTGTCTGTCTGTCGTTCGGAGTGCTAGTATGTCTGTCGTTCGGATCAACCTTTAAACCCGGCAAAATGAGAGTCTTTCAACTCCGCCAGTAAGAGAACTCAGCGAGTGGATACCCGGTCGGGGCTTAGTTCCTGCATCTGAGTCTGCGCGTTAGGTGGCCAGTCCGCTCGAGTTTGATCAGGCAATGGTCATTGGCGGTTGGATCGATCGGTTGGTCGGTCGCGCACTGAGACACAAGATGACTTTGTAATGTCCCCACAGAAAATACCCTCTACCACGCACCAATTAATCATTTTCAATCAAACCATCCACATTCATTCACTTTGGAAAAGTTATCTGATCTGATTTTCTCGTAATATATGCGGCGACAGCTCGACGACGCCAAAGTATTTTCTAGTGCGTTTATTCTTTGAAATAACGGAGATGCATTTATGCATTCTCCATGGTTGTTAGAGTGGTAACTAGGACAGCTCCTGGAGTATCTGTTGAGGGATTGACATGTTTCTGAGAGATACATATTCTGCTTTTCTTCTCGCTAAAGCGAGCCAATTAACATTTGTGCCGCTAGCGGTTTGTTTGAAGAGAAAGAGACTGTAAACGGAAAATAATTAAGACGTGGAATCACCGGAGATCTGGACACGTAATGGAGATGGATTTAATACACGATTTCCTCCATAAATAAGGTTTGTGACTTTTTATTCTGGAGTGAATGAACGAATGAGTTTTTTCTGAATCATTTGATGATCACGTTGGCCCTGTAATTAGTGGGGAAGTTTCAGCTGTGTCGAAGAGAGCCTGCAATCACTGAGCCTGTTTTAAATCGTCCAAAAAGGCTTCGTACACATCTGGAATTCGCAATCTTTCGTAAAAGGAACAAATTGTCCACACGATTGATTCTCCCGACTGACTGCAGTGTTTAACAGTAATAATAAATTTAAAGATCTCTTACAGCAAGCCAGCCGCTGATTACCAAGAAGAAGGACTCCACCAAAGATTCTATTTGGCTGATTTCACGTAATGAAAAATTATATTAAAAACTGTACATAGATAAAGGAGAGAAAGAGAGAGAGCGAATGAAAATAGAGATAATACTAATAACCCTGCATTAGTCTAATTTTCCGCCTGTCTTATCACGGATCAGCCAAGAACGGGGAGGGCCTTACTTTACTGTATAGCTTTATGTGTGAAGGTGAAGGGATCTTAAAGGCAACAGATACACGTCTATACAGACAAGACAATACACAGAGATAGAGGCTAGCTGCATTCATCATCTATTCTTAGATAAAGAGACGGCAACTTATTATCCGAACATTTAAAAATGTTAAAACTTGTCCGTCTTGAGCGTCGGCGCATGTGAGGTCGCCACGTGAGTCCAGTGGGCCGCGGCGTATAGCGAGGGGTAGTGACATCGCGGTCGACACGAGAGCAACAGGAGTCAATCCACGACATCAGTCTGGTCGGTGCGAGCTGCGACGCCGTGAGACGGGAGGTCGGCGCGCCTTCCTACGTCCGTTGAAGCTATTGTTTGGCCAACCTTCTAGAATTTTATATAAGAGTGCATTTCATGGGCTTTTATTTAAATGATCATTTTAGTGTATAAAGTTGCCACCCTTTCACCATAAGACTTTTCTTAGAAGTTAAAATCAAGTTGCACTGTCGGTGGCAAGGTCAATATTTTAATTGTTAGTGTTTTGTACCATTTCCATCCCTCCTACGGAGGTGCATAGTTTGTGTGCTTGTGTAAATTGATAAAACTCTTAGTTTAAAGTTATCTGGTGTGTTGCAGATTTGCACCAGTGTAGTCTTTCAGAGGCTGTTGTGAGCGGTCGTAACTATCGCCGTGTCAAAAGGGAGCGGCAAGGTTCCCTGCCCGAGAGCTCATACAGTCAAAACTTGTTTGTTTCTGCCTCTGAATAAATTGCAACTTTGATATTTGGAGGGTGCTTTCTGATGATAATTTTATCTCTGTTTCTTTAAAAAATGCTTTTAGGCACTATTAAAGTGAATAAAATTCCCATTTGTTAAAAGGAATTTGGTTATTATTTCATCAGTTACTCCCTGGCAACTACTTCCATGCTTACATAGTGTGATTAAATGTGTTATTGTTCTTCATGAATCGCTAGTAAATAAAATAAATTCTTAAGAATATTCTTTGAAAATAAATCACGGTTCAGCCAAAATGCCAAGTTGCACCATAATTAAGAGTCCACGTTAAAAAGTGTGCGCCCCAACCCCACCCACCCCACCCTTTCTTTGGCCTGGGAAGCAAATTAAAAGTTTGGAGGAAGGTGGGGGGAAACCACATGCAATAAGACAATGTTTAGTGGTGCTTAAACCAATCTTCAAATTGAGGACAGCTTTATTTACTGTACTATGCAGAGTTCGGAACAGCAAATCGCCTACGTCTATGAGGGGAAGTCAAATGAAAATCGAACAGTCGCCTCATTCCATCAATCCATGGTCCCATTTAAAAGTAAACACCATACGCGTTAAGACGTTTATCTCACAGGAAGACGAGAAGATCAATTCCTATTTCGCAGAACGCTGTCGGCCGCTGTCTCATCCACAACCGTATCCAGTCTCGGTCTTCCTCATCTGAGTGAAACCGACGTCTACGCCTATCTTCCTTCGGGTCGCCAAAGATGTGAAAATCACACGTGAAAGACCCGGACTGTGCGGATATGTTGCAGTGTTTCCCAATCAAATTGCTGCAGCTTAACTTTCGTCTGACTGGCACTATGGG
The DNA here is from genome assembly GCF_021461395.2 of Schistocerca americana. NCBI lineage: Eukaryota > Metazoa > Arthropoda > Insecta > Orthoptera > Acrididae > Schistocerca > Schistocerca americana. The sequence continues at coordinate 651,278,095 of NC_060122.1, forward strand.
GACGGGCGTTATTGTACAACAGGATTATTCCGTACGACAGCATTCCTAGGCGTTTTGACTTAATGGCGCGTCGCAGTCCCTGCAAAGTGTCTTCATAGCGCTGCGCATTAATTGTGGTACCATGCTCGAGGACCACAGTCGAAGGAGGTCATCGTGACCTTACGTGGTGCCACCATTTCGAGGCCGGGCGCAAACGGCACCTACAACATGGATCTTTTACTGTGTGATTTTCACGTCTTTGGCGACCTGAAGAAAGACATACTTGGCTGTCGCTTCAGTCGGACGAGGAAGCGCAAGAGTTGGTGCGGTTTATGGATCCGCCAGCAGCCAATCGCGTTTTACGAAACAGAAATTAATCTTCTCGTCTCCCTATGGGATAAATGTCGTAACGCTTGTGGCGATTACTTTTGAATGAAACCATTCTATGGTACCGTTGTGGCGGGTATTCGGTTTTAATTTGAATGATCTGCAATTCACACTTGAGTTTGTGGCACGGGTTTCATTGAAGCACTTTCTCGCTGTTTCGCTACCGGTCCTCTCTCTAACAGCGTGCGGGGAAATCGAAAACTTAACTCTTTCCGCGCGAGTTCTGATTTCTCTTCTTTTATTACAGTGATCACTTATCCCTATGTAGGTGGATGTCAACAAAACATTTTCGCATTCGAAGGAGAATCTTTATATGATGTAGAGTAATGCTGCGAAATAGTGAAATTTTGAATAAGAAGAGAATTCCTCCCTGAAAATTCCGACTGTTTTAACGTCGTCAGTTGCGTCGTTGAAAGGAAGGCTATAGGCCACTGTGTCGTATAATCTTGCCTCGTTGCCTCTGTGAACTGCCACGTTACACAGACGGCAGACCGCAGGGACTCTACAATCACGGATTATCCTACAGACTGAATCGCTGGCTCCTCACTCACTAGCAGGGAATTTCTTTCTCCATCATATAACAGAGTGATAATTTGCAAGGAGCATTGTTATGAAATATGAGCGCTGTAATTCACAGGTCTGACCCTTGAAGTATTTTGGGATATTTACTCTTCATCTTGTATATTAATGAGATGGTAGACCATAACAACAGCAACCTCAATGACGCATGTACCATCAGAAAAAAGCTACAAAAATATCCTGTCGGACCTAGATAAGATTTCAGAGTTGTGACAAGGTTAGCAGATATCTTTAAGTGATCAGACATTTCACAAAACGAACAATCGTAAGATGCTATGACTACAATATCATAAATTTCAGGAAAGGAAAAAAATAGCATCTTTTGATGACTACAATATCAGTGACTCACAATTGTATTCATTCGACAGCCCCAAACACATGGTCATATCGATTTATGGTGGTAGCTGAAGCATACGGCAGGCATAGGTTCATTGGCAGGATGCTGGGATAGTGCAGCCAGTCTACGTAGGAGGCTGCTCACAAAAAAAACTTGTGACTCGTAACAACCCACACCAGACAGAACAAACAAGGGATAACGAGATAATTGGAAACAAAGAAAGGCAGCACGAGATTGTTTTATCCGAACCAGAGCGTCGCGCAACTGCTGAAACACCAGACGTCGGAAGACAGAGGCCAGCTGCCGGCCGGTGTGGCCGAGCGGTTCTAGGCGCTTCAGTCTGGAACCGCGCGACCGCTACGATCGCAGGTTCGAATCCTGGCTCGGGCATGGATGTGTGTGATGTCCTTAGGTTAGTTAGGTTTAAGTAGTTCTAAGTTCTAGGGGACTGATGACCTCAGAAGTTAAGTCCCACAGTGCTCAGAGCCATGTGGACCATTTTGGACTAGCTATTCCCAAAAATCCTGTTTATGAAGATACAAGTGCCGGTATTAAGTGAGGAATGAACTACAGCCTTCTCCGATATCGTACCGGGTAGGAAACGGAAAGACATGATTTGAAAAATTTGAGCAGTTATTCTTCCCGCGCTCTGCACATGACTGGGAGAGACCCGAAAGGTAGTGTAATTGGAAGTACCCTCGTCATACGCTTCACAAGGTTTGCAGAGTACAGATGTAGATGTGGAAACTACTGGAACGACACCAAAAAATCTCATGAAATCGAACTAGCGGATAATGTGCTAGGATTCATGACAGTTTCTAGTTTAACAAAATTAGAATTAAAAAAGGACTCAAACGACCTTGTCAACTTAATCTGTCATATAATCGTTCGGCAACAGTGTGTGATTTCTCACAACAATAAATAACTAAGGTCAGGAAGGAAATGAGGACTAGCGAGTGATAAGTCTGGCCAATGCAAGACGCGTTGTTGTCGACTTTGTCTGGTCGTCTTCTGAAGAAAACTAATTGATCCGTCGGTGAACGGCTGCGGCGCATGCGAGGTGAGAATCAAAACGAGGAAACTCAAGAGTTGACCTTCCTCTGACCGCATGGCTGGGTACTTCAACTCGTGACGGCAGTTAAGCTGCGAAATAGCTCTTATCTGAGGCCCATACCTTACGGTGGCAAGACTACCGACGGTATTTGCTGCTTCGTAGAAATGAACGGAGGTAAAGTGACGCATCCTTGTGGTATGCTTAACCCTTGACATAAACTCCCGTAAAATTTACGTTTGCTGTCGGTACCAACTTACGGTTCCCCTCAATCTGATAAAAACGGGGCACTTTGTACTTATTCTGTGTGTGACATGCCACTGGAGACCTTATAACTGTAATTAAGTAGTACATTAATTATAAATTATGACTTCCTTTGAATAAAATGTGAAGTAGTATATTAACGACGGTTTAGTAACAATGTAAGATTTTCCTCCCTTTAATGTTGTAGGGTTAAATGTCTTGCGTGCCGATTGTAAACACAACACACGCGGAAGAGGTTCACTTAGCCGTGGTGTATCAAATGGTTCAAATGGCTCTGAGCGCTATGGGACTTAACATCTGAGGTCATCAGTCGCCTAGAAATTAGAATTACTTAAACCTAACTAACTTAAGGACATCACACACATCCATGCCCGAGGCATGATTCGAACCTGTGACCGTAGCGGTAGTGCGGTTCCAGATTGAAGCGCCTAGAACCGCTCGGCCACAAGACCGGCGGTGGTGTATCAGAACAGTGTGAATTAGGCAATGGACTTCCATGAAATATCGAAGAAAGCTAGGCATCTACTCCTCATGCCTTCTATCCACCACAATGTTACTGTAGACTGTAGAGAGTGTACCGTCACCTGGTGCTTCCAAAACAGAGTTGACGTGGGGAGGCGGGGGTCGTTATGGAAATCATGTCCCCCCACCGAGAATATTTAAGTGAAAAGGTTTGCAAAATGGTTCAAATGGCTCTGAGCACTATGGGACTTAACTTCTGAGGTCATCAGTCCCCTAGAACTTAGAACTACTTAAACCTAACTAACCTAAGGACATCACACACATCCATGCCCCGGGCAGGATTCGAACCTGCGACCGTAGCGGTTGCGCGGTTCCAGACCGAAGCGCCTAGAGCCGCTCGGCCACACCGACGGCGACAAGGTTTGCAGTTTCTTGCTTACATGGATAAGCTTGCGCTCTGACTGGTTGAGGAAAATATTACAGCCATGTGTAAGCGTCAATTCACAGGTTGACGGTAACTGCTGGTGACAGGAAACGAAGCGCGGTACGAGAGTTCACAGGGTAGATGGGTAAACCACACGAAATTGAGTAAACCGAGACGGAAAGGGAAAAAACTCCACCCTACTGAGAAAAAAATTATGGGAAGACCACCTTCTGAAAAGTAGACAGAAATTATTCAAATATGGTTCAAATGGCTCTGAGCACTATGGGACTTAACATCTGAGGTCATCAGTCCCCTAGAACTTGGAACTACTTAAACATACCTAACGTAAGGACATCACACACATCCATGCCCGAGGCAGGATTCGAACCTGCGACCGTAGCAGCAGCGCGGTTCTGTACTGAAGCGCCTAGAACAGATCGGCCACAGCGACCGGCACAAATAATTCAAAGAAATAGCACTCGCTTCATTTACACGTTCGATTGTCATATTTTGCTTACTTGTTTCCTTAAGCATAGTGATAAGGGAAATACTGATAATAGTGAAAGCACACATTGCTTTATATTGCGTAAATTTTGGCACTGTCAAACTCGTGAGATATTTTTGCTGTTACAGTTCTTAAATCAGTTGTGCGGGTCATGTACTTCTCAAATGTTTGGGAGGATGCTTCACAAATGTTGTAGTTCTCTGAAACAGAATTTCTTGGAAGTTATATAAAACAAAATTGCGTGTACGAGGGCCTCCCGTCGGATAGACCGCTCGCCTGGTGCAAGTCTTTCGATTTCACGCCACTTCGGCGACTTGCGTGTCGATGAGGATGAAATGATGATGATTAGGACAACCACAGCACCCAGTCCCTGAGCGGAGAAAATCTCCGACCCAGCCGGGAATCGAACCCGGGCCCTTAGGATTGACAGTCCGTCGCGCTGACCACTTTTTTTTTAATCTCATTTTGTTCGCTGCGTCTGCTCTGGGCGGACGTCGTTAAGACATCCGTTGAAGTTCGTTTTTTTTTATTACAGAGGGTACGTAACCCTCTGACCGAACATGCTGAGCTACCGTGCCGGGTACCACCCAGCTACCGGGGGCGGACGGAAGTTATATTAAAGCCATGTACTCATTAGCGTAACCAAACTTTTGCATTAAATTGTTCTTATTATTATTATAGGCATCTGCGACATATGAAAACAAGTGGTGACAGCATGTCACATTTCTTGGAGGGGTTGGGTGTGAGAGGGGGGGGGGGGGGGGGGGGAGGGGGAGACTGTAACAAACTGTAACCCAGTAAAGTCTCCTCGCCACAATTTGATGTGTCCCATTGGAACAGTGCATGGGTTTCTGAGACAGAAAACAACAAAAGAATAAGCAACACAATCACCGTGAGGAATATCGTATCATACTCGAAGGGAGTATTCGACTGTTGCTAGACTGGGGCTACTCAACTGGGCAGAGCTGCGGTCAGGCAGCCTCTTAGACACGTGATCCATGACACTGGTAGTGCGTCAGCTCAGTGGCCAGTAATTGGGCGGCCCGGCCGCTGTCGCTGTAGGACAACTGCGAAACCTCTGGCTAAGATACCAAAGCCCCTCCCCCCTTCTACCTCATTCACCCTACTGATCCCTCACCTGTGCTACTCCCTCTCTTCCTCGATCTTAATAACCGTGATGATTTCCAACATCAGGACTTTTTGCAGTCATCAGTCAATCGATTGTTTGGAGGCTATCCTCCATGGTTCCCCATCTTACGCTGATCGTTTCAACTCTGCGAAACCACTGCACCTGTAATCCCCTATAAGCTGTTTTGCATATTCTAATCATTGTCTACTTCAACCACTTTTCCTCTCTATTGCTCTTCCCAGCGCCAAGCTGTTCCTGGACGCCGTAGCACATGTCCTGTTAGCCTATCCCTTCTTCTGGTAAGTGTCTTCTGTACATATATTTCCCCAATTATTCCTTTAAGTAGCTCTTCATTTTATATTTTATATGTACACATAATTTTTAACATTTCTCAGTAGCACAGCATTTCAAATGCTTGGAGTTTCATCTTCTTCATGTTTCTGATGTTCCACATTCACTTTCCATACAATGCAGAGCACCAATCATGCACTGTCTCGATCTTCTTTGTTTCCATCTCAATGTATCTTAGCAGTACACGTCCTTTAATGAAGAGTGTTTTCTTCACCTGCAACAATATACTTCTCATATCATAGCTGCGTGGGACACCCTGTGTTATCCTGCTTCCTAGATGGGACGTTTCTTTCTCTCCTTCCACTACTTTTTCATTTCCAACATTCATGTTAAGCATGTCCTTTTCTCCTTACTAAATCTCTTTATCGCCTTGTCTTTGTTTTGATTATTCTTTACTCAAATTCTGTCGTGAGTATGTCATTCATCCCTTTCAACAGATCTGCATCTCCTTGCACTTCGCGAGATCTATGTCGTCTGATATTTGTTCCCCTTGCATTTTATTCCATTTTCAAAATATTCTTTCTCTTCATTTATAGCTTATTCGAGGTAAGTGCTGAACAACAGAGGAGACAATTTGCAACTATGCATACAACCTTCATAACTTATCTTGACCTAACAATTTTATTACTTCCACATTATCTTTGTTGGTGCTGTAGATAATTCGTTTGCCTCTGCACTTTAGCCTCAACGTATCAGCGGTGATTGCATTGTGCATTGCGTATCATCACGATAGTTGCTGGGAGTAGAGGCATAAAGTGAGGTTTGGTACAGTTTTGATATCAAATTTATTTGTAAATTAATTAAATTGTGACAGTTGATTGATACATGACCTTAACCTACTGCTCTGCTAAGTGGTTTGTCTCGCTGATACAAGCACACTGTCAGGCCTGAGTTATTCAAATAGCCCCCACCCACTCTACCAGTTTGATGACTAGTTAATTAAATTGATCAGTTAATTAACCTCTCACCTCCCACCTCCATTCCTCCATCCCCCCCTCCCCCTGGAAATTGTCAGGAAAAAGACTCAGTTGAATGGCTGTTTGGCAGGAAATCGATTGATGTGTATGGAATATTGTTTAAAAAATTTCTTGTAGACAAGTCAATGTGTGGAATACTGCTTACTTAAGCAATTTATTGCATACATGGCGGAGTACGGAATATAGTTTATTCTTTTATTTAAAGAATTTGGCGGGAAATCGGTTGCAGTGTATGGTCTACTGTTTAAAAATTTTCTGGTAGACAAGGCTAGGTCTGAAATATTGTTTATTTGAACAACTTATAAGATACAACGTATAGTTTGAAATATAGTTTCTTTATTTATTTAAAGAATTTGTCGGGAAATTGACTGTGGTGTATGAAATATTATTTAATGAAACATTTTGAGGGAGTAAGGCATTATGGAATATTTAAACAATTGTGGCCCTTTTTTCTGGTTACGCAAGGTATACTTCATAAATCATTCATCACATGTAATTACGCTACTAAAAATCTTTTGATTGTGAAGCACGGATCATCCACCATCCGCCGAGCAGAATCATGCGCCAACTGCCTCACATATTCCCACACATGCAGGCCAGCAGAAAGGCCTGCACATAGTGACAGCTTGTGCGGTGCATAGACTGCAAGTCACGCTAATCCCCCGAACAGAAGCTTCATGTGGCGGCAACCCTTTGATATTGCTACCTGAGAAATTCCTGTCGAAACACATGCTCTCCCTTTCTCTCTCACTCTCTCTATCCCTTTCTTTCTCTCAAGTGGATGCTCCCTGTTTGTGTGAACCAAAGTACAAAAGAAACACAGAGACCAAGATGTCCCCCACCCCTCCTGACTTCCATCCCCCTCCCCTGTCCCCCTCACCAGCCATGCAGACCTCACATATCTAGTCGATACATCCCTTTGTTCTAATACTTCCACTGCTATCGAAACCTGTAGCGGATGGAACAAAGACATTCGAGAAGAAGTAGTTAGCGTCTGTCATGTGCCACACTAACCCCACCTTTGTCTTGATCAAAGTAGTGGGTACCAGGTAACACACCCCCCCCCCCCCTCCCACCAGCTGTGGACGTCATGGAAATATTCCCTCATTCTATCAGATTGATTGACTAATTAATTAAATCGATATCCTTTGTGTGCCACCAGTTTTCCCTTGACTCCTATCTGTGGAGACTGGCACATTACGTCATCTGGTAGGAAGTCCATTACGCTGGGCGTAGCTGAAAATTTTAAATTTCAGCTCAGTTGCATGCTATGTCCTTAAACAATTTGCATCAATGGCTGAACAGATGTGAGCTCGCAGTAGCGCTATTGGAAACAGTAAATTAATCAGTGAGGAATTTGATGTTGCGATTGGGTTTTTAAAGCATTATAGAATTCTTAAATTGCTTCTCTCTACTACCTACTGCTTGATAAGATAGAGACAATAACAAATAGGTCTCCAAGACAGAGTCCACTACGATGTATTGAGAAGTTCTAAACGTGACATACTTAAACCACAATCCAATCCATAGCAGTAGCAGTTGTCAAGTCTAGATGTCGGAGATCACTGAAACATTCACACATTCCAGGCGCTCATGTCCCGATGTCCACATGCAGCACAACAGGCCAGATGTCGCGCACCACTAGTTGCCACCGTGGGATGTGAGTTTCAGCGATTGAGCCAGTCCGCTGCCGGACTCGGGTAGTGAAGAGGACTGCCCGGTCATAGAGGGCATTCGGGAACGATTCGAGTGGTAGGAATTTGGATGTTGTCAATACGTCTAGCACAAAAACATGCCAGCCACAGTTTATTCAATTTATATGTATTTTCTGTCAATTTTCGTAATATTATCGATTTTATGTCATTTCTGCCCATGCGATCATGACATCACTTCTCGCCACGTATTCTAAAATTGCTTGTAAATGTAGAAAAGTTTTCAACACACAGCGGAAATTCACTATTTTTCTGATCGGACGCTATAGTATAGCACTGTGCTCGAATGCATCCAGTCAATTCCAACCACATATTCTACAGCAGCAGTGCATTCGCTCTGTGGTCTGTAAGTCTGTGTCTATGTATGTGTTGCGGCTGGTTCCCATGATCCAGAGTAGACCCGAGTTAGTGTTCGAGTGTGGATCCTCCATGCATTGTATCTGGGGTGATGTTTGGATGTGGACCCACAATATGCCACGTTTGGGCAGGGTTTGGAGGTGGATCCACCACGAGTTTTACCCAATGTGATGTTCAGAGGCGGATCCAAGATACGGTAAATCCAGGACAGGGTTTAAAGGTGGATCCACCATGCGATACAGTGGGACGACTGTGCCATGGGAGCCATCCGTGATGCATGCACAGACACACCCTGCGATCACTGTCTCTATTCTGTGTCGCGGTATTTGTGTAGAAGACCATATCGTTTTGAACCAATACTATACGTCGATTTATAAAACATGTATAGTTTTCAACGTCAATATCATGAGCGATATTTGTGTGCGCCTGTAGAACCAAGGAAGCTTCTTATGCATCGTGACAGTAACATGGTCGTTGCGATTGTGTTTTTAATAGCTAGTCGCTTGCATGACGATTGTCTCTCTTTCTAAGAAATGCTCGTACCACTCCCAAGAAAAACAAATGAGGTACATACATCGATCGTAGATTTTCGCTCAATATTGTGTGGTGCCAGCAGCATCCAGTTATTGGCGAAGTGTTGTACTTAGTAGGGGATGTGTGATAGATTCTCTGTTATATTGTTGGGATGTGAAAATACTGTGGTCTGTTCCGACATGAGCAAAGAAAATGATTGTGTCCGGTCGTAAATCAGGAATGGATTGATGTGGAAAAATGCGATTCCAGAATAGCCGTAAGGGGGTAGAAAGATTTTACGTGGAAAATTATGTCCAATAATAACGAAGATATAGATATTGATATTTCAACGTTAGATTCGTCCCAGATCCACAGCCGTCAGGAGGATGTATTTCTGACACTTCGCTCATTGTCAAATGTCACCAGACTGGAGCTGAAATCGTAATATTTAATTGTAATTAAAGTGATAAATATGTGGCTGGTTTCTTAGGACGTCTCTATTCGGGTCCGCGGCGGAGGTAGCCGGTGACCGGAAGTCACGTATCAGCTTAGCCTCTGACATTAGGTACAAAAAAAAAAAAAGTCCAGTCAGCCGGCTAGTCGGTTCTTGCCAGCAGCAGCGGGAACAAGTCCCAGCGGCTGCCCTCAAAACTCTCTCTGGATAGCTGTATAGTGAACCAGTACTCAGTATGCATTGGGCTGTTTCTGCAATCGCGTGTGTTACATATATTCATCATGGAAAATTGAGCAATTCAACTTCGATTACTGCTAAGTATTGGCACTGGAAATATTTACAACACTGTCCGGCTGCAGACCAAGCACGATCGCTGAGGCACACGTCCCATTGCGGCAACTAGTGATGGGTGACATCTCGCTTGGGGTACTGGTGTGGACATCGCAACATGAGGGCACAGCATGTGCGAGTGTTTCAGTAATCTCTGACATCTAGCCGTGACAACAACAACAACAACTACTACTACTACTACTACTACTACTACTATGGATGGACCATGGTTTAAGTGTGTCATGTTTAGTACTTTTCAATACACTGCAGTGGACTCTGTCTTGCAGAAGTATTGGTTGTTGTCTCTATCCTATCGTGCAGTAGGCCCTTCCTTCTCCTTCCGAATGTAGCAGAGAAAATCAGTTTGGAAGCTCTATAGTGCTTTAAATTCCCGATTAATCAATTTATTGTTACCAATAGTGGTATTGCGAGCACGCATCTGTCCAGCCCCTCTCGCAAATTGTGAAGGTCATAGCATGCAATTGAGCTAAAATTTGAAATTTTCAGCCACCTCCAACGTAATGGACTTCCCGTCAAACGACCCAACTGTGTCATTATCCATCAAAAGGAGGCAAGGGGAAAAAGAAATCTGGAAGATGGAAGAGTAGGATTGGGAAACTGGACAGTTGCAATATTGAATACCGCCAAATATACCAGCTCTACCATCCATCAATAGGATGCAAGGAAGCACTGGTCACACACAAAGGGTATCAATTTAAACAATTAGTCAGTCAATCTGATGAGTGAGGGAATATTTTCAAGACATCTACAGCTGGGGAAGGGCGTTACTGGGTACCCACCTATTTGTTCAGGACAAAGGTGGGGTTAGGGTGGCACATGACAGATGCTACCTACTTCGTCACAATGTGTTTGTTCCATCTGCTACAGGTTTCCATAGAACAGAGGACAGTATCAACTACCAATGGCAGGTCAGCGTGAGTGGCGATGGGGGCAGGGGAGGGGGATGGAAGGGAGGAGGGGTGGGGGCACATTTTGATCTGTGTGTGTTTGCACATGTTGATTCACACAAACAGGAAGCATCCACTTTAGAGAGAGACAGAGGGGTACCGCTTTTGTTCAGGGAGTTAGCGTGACTTCTGGTCCGTGCGCCGCATGAGGCGGCACTGCGTGCATGGTGTGGCCCAGTGGACGGCGGACGGCGCGTGCTTCGCAACAGAAAGATCTTTAACAGTGTAATTACATGTGATGAGTTTTCATGAAGTATATACCTTGCGCGATTGGAATTAAAAAGCGCCGCAATTGTTTAAATACTCCATACTGCCTTGTCACCCTCAAAATGTTTAAATAAATAGCATTCCATACACTAAAGTCAATTTCCTGATGGCTCTGAGCCCTACGGGACTTAACATCCGAGGTCATCAGTCCCCTAGAACTTAGAACGACTTAAACCTAACTAACCTAGGGACATCACACACATCCATGCCCGAGGCAGGATTCGAACCTGCGACCGTAGCAGTCGCGTGGTTCCGGACTGAAGCGCCTAGAACCGCTCGGCCACAGCGGCCGGCTTCAATTTCCTGACACGTTCCTTAAATAAATAAACTATATTCCAAACACTACCTTATATCCATAATTTTTTTTAAATATTATATTCCACAAACCGCCATGTCTACCAGAAATTGTTTAAACAATATACCATACACTGCAACCCATTTCCCGCCAAATTCGTTAAATAAATAAATAAACTCTATTCCACACACCACATTGTATCCAATAATTGTTTAAATAAACAATATTCCACACATTGCCTTGTCAACCCCAATTGTTTAAACAATATTCCACACACTGCAATCGATTTCGCGCCAAACAGCCAATCAACTGGTCCCCTTCTGCCACCTAGTACCAGGTGGGAAGGGGAGGGAGAATGGAGGGTGGGAATGGAGGGGTTAGTTAACTGATCAAGGTAATTAATTAGTCATCAAACTGATAGAGTGGGAGAAGGCTATTCGAATAACTCAGGCCTAAAAGTGTGGCTGTATCAGCGAAGGGGATGGTGGAGGGTTGGTGTATTTCAGAGGGGTGGGGGAAGAAGAGGGGGAGGGGGAGGTGTGGGAGGGGTTTCTTGGAAGGACGGATTATCCCCAGGAGTCATAAATCAACCACAGGGGTCACAAACCACTTAGCAGAACAACGGGTTAAGGTCATAAATCAGTCAGCTGCCACAATTTAATTAATTTGCATTTCAATTTGATACAAAAAGTGTGACAGACACCACTTTGTTCCAACACTGCTGTGCCCATACGCCAATCAGAAATGCAATCTGGCAATGTTTGTTCTCATCGGAGCTTTCACACACAGGTAAGTCCATCGCTATGCTGTAAGGAAATGTGGTCTCGTCTGAAATGGTTGATGTGGTGTCAATCCTGTTTCCCGTGTTGTTGGACGCACCATTGCTTGTGCAGCTGTCTCTGCTGTCACATCAAGGAAAGCCGTAAGAATTGCCTGCGTGCTGAGAATCCTTAGTGCTCGTTATATCATCTCACTGGCCAGCTGGATACTTACCATGCTACAGACAAGCTCATTTCATAATTCAAGGTACATGATATGACTGTACGAGCCTGAATGGCCGAACGAACAGTGTGTCTGTCTTCTCGGGAGCGAGTTGCATGGGACCATTGAAATCCCTCTTGACTTTGTGTATGGCCTTCTTGAACCCATTGAATCCATATCCGCATGACAGACATTAAATCTCGACCAATGCGAGCAGCAAAAACGCGAAATGTGCAGCCACAGTCTTTATATCTACATCTACATCGATACTCTGCAAATCACATTTAAGTGCCTGGCAGAGGGTTCATCGAAACACCTTCACCATTCTCTATTATTCCAATCTCGTATAGTGCGCGGAAAGAATGAACACCTATATCTTTCCGTACGAGCTCTGATTTCCCTTATTTTATCGTGGTGATCGTTCCGCCCTATGTAGGTTGGTGTCAACAAAATATTTTCGCATTCGGAGGAGAAAGTTGGTGATTGGAATTTCGTGAGAAGATTCCGTCGCAACGAAAAACGCCTTTCTTTTCATGATTTTCAGCCCAAATCCTGTATCATTTCTGTGACACTCTCCCCATATTTCGCGATAGTACAAAACGTGCTGCCTTTCTTTGAAGTTTTTCGATGTCCTCCATCAGTCCTATCTGGTAAGGATACCACACAGCGCAGCACTATTCTAAAAGAGGACGGACAAGTGTAGTGTATGCAGTCTCCTTTATAGGTTATGCTCCAGCTGTTGCCAAATTTCGAGGAGCGTTCATTAAGTAATGCAACACATTTTTTTCTGAAAGCAGGTTGGTTTCATTCAGGACTCCAAAACACAATATTATTCCCCACACTTTCGGCTGCAAAACCCTGTTTTTCATCATAATCTTCGTTCAATGCAACGAGTTTACGGCACCTTACTGGGAGGGCCTATATGCCCGCATGGTACCACTCTAGTGGTCGACGTCGCAGCCAACGTCTCTCTGCATCAGTAGCCTCTCCATCATCAACGTTCTGCTTCCCACAGAGTGCATCCTTCATTGGGCCAAACAAATGGGAATTGCAAGGGGCAAAATCAGGGCTGTTGGGCAGATGAAGAAGAACAGTCGAACGAAGTTTTTTGAGTTCCTCTCGGGTGCGCAGACTTATCTGAGGCCTTGCGTTGTCATAGAGAAGAAGTCCGTTTGCATTTTTGTAGCGATGAACACGCCCAAGTCGATACTTCAGTTTCCTAAGGGCATCACAATGGAGTTGATCGTTGCACCATGAGGGAGAGAATCAAACAGAAGAACCCCATCAGAGTCCTAGGAGATTGTCGCCCTGACTTAACCATTTGAGGTTGCGGCTTTGAACTTTTTCTTCGGAGGAGAGGTGGTGTAACGTCACTCCATGGATTGCCGTTTTGTCTCCAGTTCGAAGCGATGAACCCATGTTTCATCACCTGTGACTATTTTGGACAAAAACCTGTCACGATCAGCGTCGAACGCGCAAGCAATTTCACACACATGGTCGTTTGTTGCTCTTTAAGGTCTCTGTCTGGAGGCGAAGAACCCACCTAGCACAAACCTTTGAGTACGTCAACTGGTGGACAAGTGGGGGCTGTGGTGTCAACTTCAATTTACTGTGCAGACTGTGGAATTTTAAAATTTTGAGGATGCTGCAAACTGCGCATGCTCCAGAAACAGGGGACTTTGGAGTCATCTGGTGAAATCGAGAGTCAACTTATTTTCAAAAGGCTCACTCGTATTAAAGAAACGGTTTTTGTGCTTTTGTGTCATTTCAGTCTTCATTTCGTTGTTGGCTTCGATTTCGTCTCAGTCCGGAACCGCGCGACTGCTACGGTCGCAGGTTCAAATCCTGCCTCGGGCGTGGATGTGTGTGATGTCCTTAGGTTAGTTAGGTTTAAGTAGTTCTAAGTTCTAGGGGACTGATGACCACAGATGTTAAGTCCCATAGTGCTCAGAGCCATTTGAACCATTTTGATTTCGTGAAACGTTGCGCAATAGTCTGATATTTTACCTGCTAGCGCTCTCCCACAAGAGAGACGAAATATCTTACAACAAAAATGTACTTACTTTTTGTAACATTTAGACGAAGGAAACTTACACTATGCACAAATAACAACATAAACAAATAGACGCTATTTAATGAAACTTGATTCTACAATGAAAATGTTAGATCTGTATAACGAGAAAAATAATTTTTGATGCAGGAGAGTGAAGACTTTACGCTACGACTCTGTCAAGCACATCCACTATGAATGTTGCTTCGGCCGTCAAGCCTACAAGTGTACACCAGGGTCAGTCTGACACTGGAGTTTTCTGTTTGTTACTGTGCATGTGCCACGGCATGTACACAGCCCGCTGCCACCATTCTCAATTCAGACCTTGTAGAGGACGGACATTAGAAGCTGTGAGACACTGTCATTTAATTAATGTGACAGAAATATGTTTGGAAGGGTCACTCTTACCCTGTAGTACACATTGTGTAATTGTTCGGTTTCTGAGTATGGAACTTACATTTATGTGAGAGTGACATGTAGAAATGACATTTCACTAACAGAAAATGCTACACGGGAAGCACTGTTAGAAGAATTCAGTCGTGAAAGTGACTTAAGCGACTGAGCAGCACTTATCAACAACGCCGAACAAATCAGTCTGTCGAATGTTCAGACAGCGATGAAGAAAATGCAGTCGTCCATTGTAAGAATGATCACTGTTGGAAGCTATCCCTAGCAGAAGAGTCCGTCCAGTATAGTATAGGATTATAGTGTGGAAATCATGACTGAACGGAGTTATGAATAACTGAGAACATCTCTAAATATTCCTGTAATATTTGCATTTCATTAAATGAATAGCATCATCATATAATTAAACTGCAAATAAAATCTTTAGATCTGGATCAGTTTATAGTTTCATCACTGGAAAGCTTTCATGATAGTGTTTCATTTGTCTCGAATTTTGGATTAATTAATACTACTACCGATTAAAAAAGTACATGTCAGAGGTGTAATGAAATGAATTTAGTATATGACAGTCCAATTTCATTATAAAATATTTTACATTCAGGCAACTTCTCCAGCAAATACTTGAGGGTCATTGTGACACTGGTGTATAGTTCGTGTGACAGTTTCGTAGGTGTACACTACTAGGGTCAATAAACTCTAATACCAGCCGCTTGTTTCCTCGTTCTTTTACTATATTTCCATTTTTCGTAAGTAAAGGTGGTCCCTCGTAATCTCACCTTCACAAATCAGGCGCTAAACTGCGCTACAGCCCGCTCTCACAAGACATGAAAATATGGCGTCGACTCGTAAACGAAAACGACTACCCGTCAGAGGCGGGAATCAGTCAGTACAGGCTAAAGATGCCAGGCTCGCTGTCGTGGACCCATTAGCCAGCTTGGTTGACCGAGGAAAGAAAGTCGCTCGTGTAAAAGGGATTCAAAGGCGAAGCTGTGATGGTTTAAAGCTCAGTGTGCATTACTGCGCCATGCGTCGTGGGCGATCGTGTCGGCGGATGCAGCGAAAAGCTGTGCCGACTGCTACCTGCGCCGAGATTCCCAGCGAGCAGCGGGAACAGTGGGGCGAGCAGCCGTCAAAACAGATCGCTAGCTGCAGGCGCTGCAGGTCAGTAAGCGCGTCTGTAGCAGAGAAGGTGGCAAAAAACACAGGAGGAGGCGGCGCAGCGCGCTGTGGGCGGTGTAGTGCTGATGTGGCGGAAACAGCGCAAGGCCAGGCCAGGTGAGCGCTACAGGTGGTGCTCGGGAGAGGACGATTATACATAGAGAGGCTGTATAGGGCTAACTGGACGATACGGCGGCCATTTTTCTGCCAAACTGCGGGCGGGACTTTTGAATGGCCAGTAGTGGAGTAGTGGAGTACACACTCACCGAAACAAAAGCACAAGAGAATATGGCGAAATCATTCGTTAAATGCCTTTGTTTATAAGAATAATGTGTTATAATAATTTTCACACAGCCAATTTACAGGTCTGTTTTCAAATTTAACTATGTATATTGCAAGTTGTTTTATATGTAGTAAAAAGCAAAAACGACTTACTTCGCATAGATAAGAGTGCTTGGTTGGTTTCCACAAGGTTCCTGTTTGATTTATGTCAGCCCTGTTGACTGCGACTGCCCACTGCTTTCGTCTTTCTTCATTGCGTGGAAATGCTAACATGCGAAATCCACCTTCGCCTCTATTGGAACAACCAAATGCAGTACAACCTGGCATCGTTTACGAACGTCTGCAGAACGAGTTACAGATGTCAAAAGCAATACTGTACAATTACTAATGTGTTTACTTCAAACATGAAGGCCTACCGACTTCATCACAAAACGCTTCATTATTTCAACTCGTATTTAAGATCGCAAACGCTATTTACGTACTAAAAACGATATACAACGAAATCGAACATGCATGCACAACGCATAACAAGTCTCTCAATAATTCAAATACCTTTTAATCGTTTCCAAAAGTCCTCTGCACTTCAATTCAACTCAAAAGCACAGCGAACATAGGAAGCGCGAGAGCGTTTGGCGCCATTTTTCTGCCAAAGCTAATCAACCAATGACGGGCAACTTCACCTATGGCCACTCTATCCCTATACAGGCTCTCTAATTATACACAACAAGGGCTGCCATCTGTTGGTCAGTACTATAGTATTTCGCATGATTCGCAGAGTAACTTGAAAAATGGGACTGACAGGACAAAAGTTGCCGTACTGCAGAGTAAAATATCGAACAGAGCAATGTTCCTGGCCAAACTGGTTGATCGAAATCAAGAAGTTGCAAAAAGAAACAGCAAAATTCGCAGCTTTAACCGCCAATAAGCAGCTCTAATCAACTGTAGCGAGAATATGTTCACTTTTACAGGATGTTTCACAATCGCTGTTACTGGCTTTCGGGGTTTGTAGAAGAGATCTAGTAGATAAAGTTTTTGATATGAACCTATGCCCGGAAAAATACCGTTTGGATGTAAAGTAAGTTTGAAGATCGTATCACTTCGAAGATTCACGTTTCACGGTTCGCATACAGTGAAGGCAATTAGCTCTCACCTGTGTGCTCTTAAGGGCCGCAAAGCGTGGGCAGTGTGTCGAGTATTCGTCGTAGGCTTCTTTTCTACGTCACGAAGGACGTCCTCTTCAAAGTTGTCTGTGCGGCGCATCCGTTGAGCACCACAGTTAACCACCCATGTTACGAAAGTAGCGCTGTCTCGCAGTCGTTGTTGCAGTCGGCTGAAAATGACATGTGATGTCATAATTACAATATGGACTGAGGAAAAATTTGAAAGTGATACTGTCGTGAAACTTATTTTATAACAAAACGATACATTTCCGACATTGTTTCCTTATCAAAACTTTCTCTGAGTCCCCTAAGCAATCCCTGGAAGCTTTTAATAGGAATTGTCAGACACCATCTCTACAAAAGGGGTCGGTGATTGATTTCTGAGATTTTGTAAGGAAGATACGATTCGAACGCAAAGTGACGATGTTTTCTTTTTCTATGGCATTCGAATTTCTACAGTCTTTCGAACGAGCATGACAAATACAGTCATGTGTAAGTTTTCCTCTCATGCCCATAGACTCTTACAAACCAGGGCCATAAAAAATAATCATTGACTCAAAAGGGGATGACGCAGGGTTGAAGCGTATCATCAGTATAACTTATTCCGTACACTGAGCTAGGAAAGAAACATTTGGAGAAGATATAAATACTTCGAGGTTCCACAGTAACATTGTAATTCTGTCAGAGACGGTATAGGACTTCGAAGAGCAATTCAGCGGAGTAGATGATGCCTTGAAAAGAACATATCAGACGAAAATCAACAAAAGTAAAACAAAAATAATAGAATGTAGTCGAGTTAAATGTTTGATGCTGATAGAGCTAGATTAGGAAATGAGACAGAATGTAGTAGATGAGTTTTGCTGTTTGGGCAGCAAAATAACTGATGGTGGCCGAAGCAGAGAGGACATAAAATGCAGACTAGTAATAACGAGAAAATCATTTCTGAAAAAAGAGAAATTCGTTAACATCTAATACAAACTTAAAGAATTAGAAAATTTTTCCTGCAGGTATCTGGAGTGCAGCCATGATATAATAGTTGCTGTTCAGAGCATACTCATACTGAACTGTTAGGGTTCACCAGGTACCAAAAGCCTCGGGCAAGAAATTCATCCGGTACGATGATGTAAAAAGACACCCCGGACACTACATTTATCTGTGCCGTGCAACATATTCATATTTGCCTATCACTACAGTCCCAACAGAAGCGAGAGTCACTGGAAAATTATAAGCGTTGGCAATCGACGCCCCATACCTCACGAAACGAGATCGTAGCGAGGTAATCTTGTTTTTGTGTCAAAAGCATCCTTTCCAAAATAACATATGGTCGTGTCTCTGCCCTGTGCTGACAGATATGTGCACGCCTGTAGCAGTACAATGACGTGACGAAAAGAGGTTATAAGGTGAGCACCAGCAAAGTAAAATAAAGATAAAGGAGTGTAGTCGAACTGAAACAGGCCGTGCTGAATGAACTGAATTACAAGACTAGACACTAAAAGTAGCAGATGAGATTTTCTATCTAGGCAGCAAAATAACAGATGACGGTTGAAGGAAAGAGAATAAAAAGCACAGGCTAAAAATAACAGGAAAAGAGCTTGTGAAAGGAAGGAACTTTTTAAAATTAAGCATAAATTTAAGTGTTACAAACTCTTTTGTTAAATTATCTGTCTGTAATGTAGCTTTATACGGGAGCGAAACATGGTTCAAATGTCTCTAAGCACTATGGGACTTAACACCTGAAGTCATCAGTCCCATACACTTAGAACTTCTTAAACCTAACTAACCTAAGGACATCACACACATCCATGTCCGAGGCATGATTCGAACCTGCGACCGTAGCAGCCAGCAGCGCGGTGCCGGACTGAAGCGCTTAGAACCGGTCGGGCACAAAGGCCGGCGAAGCGGCCGGCGAAACATGGACAATAAACAGTACAGACAGAAGGGTAACAGAATATATTGAAACGTGATGTTACAGAAGAATGCTGAAAAGTTGTTGCTGGATCGAAAGGTAACGAACAGTTACTGCATCGAATTGGAGAGAAAAGAAAGAATCGGTTGATATAAAACATCCCGATACAACAATGAACAGTTAATGACTTGACTACAGTTAGCAGATATAAGTGGTGTAGGTTGCAGTAGTTATGCAAAGTTGAAGGTACCTTCTCAGAATAAAGTGGACAGCTGCATCAAACCACTCTTCAGACTGAAGACGACAGCAGTAACAACGCGATGAACTACAGTACGTCTGTGCCGTGCACATGTTCTGCTATCTCGTGTCAATAGCTCTGTTTAACGGCCCATTCCAGTGTTTTCTCTTCAAACACCACACAGGCTTCAGTTTCATGTTGTGTTACAAAAAAAGCGCGTGGACCAATGACTTGCCTTTGCTCATACTCGACAAAGTTATTACATCGTGCAAAGTTATTACATCGTGCAAAGTTATTACATCGTGCCTTCTGTTTTCGACAAGGCTCAGCAAGCTCTCGTACAAAGTTTACAGCAGTTAGACGACGTTAGATAACATTTAATACTCCTCTATAGCCGCCTAACATACCTACACGTCTAATAAAGCCATTCAGACTTCTTCTCAGCCCAACAACGGAATGTGTCTCAGCAGTTCTGTTCGTCTGAAATGGAATATACTGTTTCCTTCGCAGAATTTGTATACGCCTTCTTAGGGTTTGCTTTTTCATAATAACTAGCGTACACTACTAGGCTGGAACTATGAGGTTTGAGATATTCTCCACAGAGAAATCTGCTAGCTTGCTACCAGCCCCTTTCCGCCCTGTTGCAGTTTAACGTTATTGGCTCTACTCACCTGCCCCATGCTACCAAGGGGGAAATCCTGAATTGTTTGGGAATTGTGCTTATTGAAGTTCAGGAAACAACAGGCTTTCGGAGAACTGTTAACTAGCTTGCTATAAATGTCTTCTATGACCAAAGGCTCTTAGGGAAAAAAGTCTTCATTACTTACCCACAGACTTAATCAGGAGCAGCTATATTAATGGTCTGTGTTTGCTGAGCAAATTTGTAGTCTAATATTCAAAGGGATGGGAATTTTAATATAATTATGTGGACGAAACTGAAGAACATTCAGTTCAATTGAAGTATTATATTTTGTTTAGCAAATAACCTATTAATTAATGCGTTCAAGCATTTTCGTGAAAATTTTTGAAATATTAACGAGATGATAGAGGAGTGGAAATTAGATCACGTTTTTCGTCAGGTGTGAAAATATTTTTAGATGATTTTAACTTTGGCATAAACCATCCCAATTTTTTATTATTAATTTTCACCAAGATGGTGGTGAATATCAGACTGGTTACTTTGTACGAGAGAGAACGTCGTGAGCACAAGGATATCTTTTCTGGGAGGTTAGGGAGTTAGGACAAATCAGGTATGGGCCATCTATAGGTTTCCCTGAGAACTAGCTTGCAAAAATGACCTACCGCAACTTTTGTTGTTGGAGCGTCCACATTGGACGGCAATAGAAACATGTGAAAAACGCGAAAGATATCACACAGCAGGATCACTCATTTCCACTCTTATCGGTTGTGTGGAGTTGCCAACACCTGATGCCCGAGTCGGCTAGTCAGTAGCCATCACAATGAAACTCGTGCTAGGCGCTCTGTGTAGAAAGTATTGCACTGACTGCTCACGCACTCAGAGGAGTGGTGAGAGCATCTAATATTGATCGTGACGTTTAGCATCCGCCAGGCGCAAATTATCCTCATGATTCACGGGATCGGAAGGTGAATCATCCGTTGGCAATCTGCATATAGAAATCGAGATGCACGCCGTTACTTTCCACTTTTTGCTCTCGTCTCTCTCGAATATTACGATGCACAACACTGTGCCCGGCTGCGGATTATAGCAGGGAAGATAAAGACATAAATAAGTGTTATTTAGTGGCCTCCTAAATGTTACTCTTTTTGGGATTTGGATCTGTGAATGGAATTCACTCAGAATGCCAGAAGAAGTTGTTGTTAGTTGAACTTAGAACATCTTTAGGAGTACAAGCACTCAAGGAAGTAACTGACCAAATGTACCTCAATGGATAATGAAACAGTCGGTTCGGTAGCATTATTAAGGTGCACACTGATCAATTAAGGCTCAAATAGAAATTGTATGTTACTAGTAAACAGTAAGGTACAAATACAGACTGCACTAATTAGAACAATGATTTTAAGTGTTGTAATACAATGAACAAGTGTATAAATGCCCCTTTTTTATATCGGCTTTTATCATAGGTCACACACGCTTCTGTTGGTTAGCAAATAGTCACTAAGCCTGACGACGTAATCCACAAATATACTAATGGTCTACACACTTAAATGTTTTAGCACACGACAAATACTTATTTTACCGCAAGAAAATAGCTATCCCTTCGCCATCTGGTAATATGCATGCTGAATCATGCTAAACTGTTTATGATTTACACTTAGTTTGTACAAAGACACCTCTGTAACAGTCTGTATAATGAGTATCTGTGACATAACTGTTAATCAGCAGTACTAAAGACTTTAAACATGTCCGTTATGTATTTAGCGGTTCTGCATCCGCACTTACTCTCCCACTCTTCGCACAGTAATTAGATCTGCCTGTACTTGCAGCGAAACACAGAAACTCTTTTTTCTTTAGTTATCCCACCTTAGCTTTCCTTCTTTTAATTATGTTCAATGTAAGCAAGTAAACTGAAAAAAGGTCTCAGTCATTGTACGGCAAATAAACTGTCAAACAATGAAACACATCGACTTGACCTCATGTATCAAGTAGGAAAAAAAAGCACACTTGCAGGATCTCAATCCCCGAAACCGATACCTCGCGAAACTTTGGGCCACAGTTATATAATATGAAGAATAGCACATCTCCTGCAAATGTGCTTCTCTGTAACAGGGGCAGCTTTAAAATCCAAGCAAATTAACACACAACATCCATGTTAATAATTAAATAGCGCTACGCAACTTCTTTAATGATGGACTCATTCGCTTCATTCATTTGCACTGCGTTAGTGAATCGCAACATAAAAATGTTCAAACCAAAGAGATCTCTGGCATGAGCTACAGGTCAGAAGCTGCACTCTCTGACGTAGTGAACAAAGCAAGTTACCAGTGTCAAATCATTACCTTTCACAAATCTCTTACACACTTCGCTGTACAGAACTTCGCGTTCGGGCATTGGGCAGCTGCAGTGGAGCGGATTGAGCGACAAGCGGCGAGGGCACATGTTTAAAAGCAGGACACTCAGACTGTCAAAACTGCGTACTGTCAGAACCATGGCCCAAATTTTCGCGGGAGACAGTTTGCTGGGACTGGTACCTTGCAAGTATGCATTTTTCTTTCCTTAATATATGGGGTCAAATTTCTGGTGTTTCCTTGTACAGTAGGTTTAATCTTCAGTGCATGTAGTTATTACTTTTGCATTTGACTAACCCTGGGCAGAGAGATCACAAACTGTTACCTATACAAATCGTAATAAGAAAAAAGGGTGCCCTTTTTACAATGCAGTATACTGTTGGTGTTTCTTCATTTTTATGAATGAACATACTGCAGATACAATGAAGAGCCAAAGAAACTGGTACACCTGCCTAATATCGTGCAGGGCCACCACGAGCAACAGAAGTTCCGCAATAAGACGCTACATCCACTCGACTAACGTCTGAAGTAGTGCTGGAGGGAACTGACACCACGAATCCTGCACGGCTGTCCATAAATCCGTAAGAGTACGAGGAAATGGAGATCTCTTCTGAACAGCACGTTGCAAGGAATTCCAGATATGCTCAATAATGTTCGTGGGTGTGGAGTTTGGTGGCCAGCGGAAGTGTTTAAACTCAAAAGACTGTTCCTGGAGCCACTCTGTAGCAATTCTGTACACATGAGGTGTCGCATTGTACTGCTGGAGTTGCCTAAGTCAGTGGGAATCATAATGGACATGAATGGATGCAGGTGATCAGATAGGGTGCTTACGTGCGTGTCACCTGTCACAGTCGTATCTAGACGTATCAGGGGTCCCATATCACTCCAACTTCACACGCTCCACACCATTACAGAGCCTCCACCAGTTCGAACAGTTCCTTGCTGACATACAGGGTCCATGGATTCACGTGGTTGTCTCCATACCTGTACTCGTCCATTTGGTCAATACAATTTGAAACGAGACTCATCTTACCACACATGTTTCCAGTCATCAACAGTCCAATGTCGGTGTTGAGGGGCCCAGACGAGGAGTAAAGCCTTGTGTCTTGCAGTCATCAACGGTGCACGAGTGGGCGTTCGGCTCCGAAAGCAGATATAAATGATGTTTCATTGGGTGGTTCGCACGCTGACACTTGTTGATGGCACAGCATTGAAATCTGCAGCAATTTGCTGAAGGGTTACATTTCTGTCACGTTGAACGATTCTGTTCATTCGTCGTTGGTCCCGTTCTTGACGGATCTTTTTCCGGCCGCAGCGGTGTCGGGGATTTGATGTTTTATCGGATTCCTGATATTCACGGTACACTCGTGAAATGGTCGTAAGGGAAAATCCCCACTTCACCGCTACCCCGGAGACGCTGTGTCCCATCGCTCGTGTGTCGACCGTAGCATCACGTTTCAACTCATTTAAATCTTGATAACATTGTAGCAACAGTACCTGATCTAGCAGCTGCGCCAGACACTTGTCTTATACAGGTGGTCCATTGACCGTGACCGGGCCAATTATCTCACGAAATAAGCGTCAAACGAAAAAACTACGAAGTACGAACTAGCATATTGCAACAAACGGTGTATTTCTATCGCTGCTCGTTTAGTTTTTATTGCCGTTTCAAATATACCGGTCATTTTTGAAACACCCTGTAAATACTGTGTGAGACTTCCTGGAAGATTAAAACTGTGTGCCGGACCGAGACCCGAACTCGGGACCTTTGCCTTTCGCAGGCAAGTGCTCTACCAACTGAGCTACCCAAGCACGACTCACGCCCCGTCCTTACAGCTTTGCTTCTGCCAGGACCTCGTCTCCTACCTTCCAAAGTTCGAGTCTCGGTCCGGCACACAGTTTTAATCTGCCAGGAAGTTTCATATCAGCGCACACTCCGCTGTAGAGTGAAAATTTCATTCTAAATACTGTGTGTTTTCTCAAAATTTAGGGAGAGTCAGTTTTCAGAGAAGCACTCAATAATTCTTTGAAAAACATCCACAATCCCTTCTGTTGTGCTCTCTCTCTCTCTCTAATGAGATTTAGTGTAATAATAGTATTGTTTGCAAAAGACACCAATTCTGGTTACTGAATGTTAAGTGGTAGGCCATGTATAAGAAATAGGAGTGGAACCAACATCGAAACCTGTGAGACTCCCTCACACTAAAATTTTCTCTGCTTCAGCCCCTATTTGAATTATTCAACACAAATTTTGCGTTCTGTTTGTTAAGTATCAGTCACACAAGTTGTGCACAAAGCCATCAGTTCCACTAAACCACAAAGTTTTTCAAAGGGAGTAACGTTGTGTACACAATCAAACGCCATAAATCACAAAAAATACCATGTGACTTGTAATACTTGATGAGTGAACGGCAGCAACACACCATTAAACGACAAAGGGATTAGATGGTGCATATGCTTCCAGTGTGGTGAAGTAGGTGCGAACGGCATTGAAAGAAGTGGCAGACTATCGATCTATGACGAGTCAGGTATTGCAAGAGAAGTTGGCATCCCAGTTCTCGAAGGCCAGCATATGAAAGTCGAGGTGACAGTGAAAGAAATGAAAATCAGTCACGTATCAGTTTTGGACATCTCGCACGACATTCTGTAGGCTCCAAATGCTTTCGCTTGGTTCAGCGACTGGTCGCACCCAACCATACAACCTGTCGAGCAACCTGCTTGGGGAACGTATTAGATGTGTCAGGCCAGTCCAGATGACTTCTTTAACTGCATGATCATCTTGTACGAGTGCTAGGTGTATCAGTATGGCCCCGAGACACCCCCGAAAGAGAGCAAACAGTGGAAACGTGTGGGTTCACCACAGCCAAAAGAGCCGAAGACCCAATCATCGTCAAGCAAGATGGTGGTGTGTTCTGGGACTGCCATGCTGTCTGAAAATCAGAAAATAAGAGAATCCAAGCGTCTGAGATGTAGTGTTACAGTAGGATGCTGAAAACTAGGCGGACTGGTAAGAAACGAGGAGATCCCCGCAGAATCAGTGATTAAAGGAGCATACACCACTGAAAAGAAGAAGGTACATGATTATTAACACTTATCGGTACAGCGAGGAATAACTTCCAAGGTACTATACAGGAAGCTGTAGAGAGGGTGAATCTTGTGGCGAAAGACAGCCATTGGAAAACAGCCAACAGATGACTGAGGTCGGTATGTGCAAGAACTGTTCTGAGATGAAGAGGTTGGCACAAGAAGACTGACGAATCGATAAACAAAAATTGTTCCGATGTATCGACAAGCGCCTGCCTGCACGAAGATGAAGAATGCAAGATCAGAAAGGGCTGTGACACCACGTCAGCCAATAGCACGCTGAGTAGGACGTCACTACGACAGGAATCTCTATACGAACGGAATATAAGCGCCGCTCCTGCCAGCCTTGGCCGGACACTAGAAGACGGACACCAGTGGAGGTGTGATTAGTGATCTATATCCATTACTTGACAGATCGCAGGGCACTCTCACTTCTGATTTGGTGCAGGGAATACGATCTACAGCGATCTGACTTCATACATTGTGATGAAATGGTGGGCAGCAGTTTATGGTCTTGTTTGCATGCTCTAGGGAAAGAAACACGGTAAGCTTTAGCTGCGTTCAAAGGAACAGGGTGCCGACTTAAGCGAATGCAATAAAAGCACGGCGTTGGTGCGGCGACAAAGCGCGTTTTTGTGGAGAACGGTGAGGAGACATTTCTAGACGGGCCATGCCGTGGCCGCATTGTGCAGAAGCACATTAAGCTTTGGCGCCAGACGTCCAGGTTTACGGCATAGCGCCGAAAAGTCGCCGACAGTGCATTATAGGCCTTGTTAGCGAGCAAGCCGCCAAAAGAAATGTAAACGTTCTGCAAATGTCCGTGGGACAGGAAAACTGGTGCCCAGGCGTGCAGACTCTGTTTCAAAACATGTTTTGTCAATGCGATTTTATGGCCATTCCCTGCAAACTTTGAAATGGGCGCAACAGGGGAGATAACAAGCTGTTTATGGAGGGCAGTGCTTCCACCCGGTATTGTGTTAGCAAAAGAGGCCGCAAAGCTGAATTTTTTCCGTTTTCTTCCAAATAACTTTAAGTCTCTGATTGGTCAAATCGGTTTACAGTGCAAAGACCATTCACCGAGCTTAGAATGCCGGGCTCCAGCTTGTGATTGGCTTGTGCGAAATTGGGGGAAGTCAAAAAAGAGAAATGTGCTTTTGGAATCGAGCTGAGAAGGCAACACAGAGAAAGGGAGATCGTCACTCTTGTACAAGTCTATTGTACTGGCGCTTTGCTAGTAAAGAACTGCAGGTCTCTACTTAAACAGTGAGACTTGTGTCCTTTGCTAGGGCGCGACTTAGAGCCTGTGCCAGTCACCTTCTGAACCATCAGAGGTACTGCTTATATCATCATGGTCACAACGAGTGATGCGTGGGTGTACTTATTTGTCTTGAGTCTGCCTTCTAAACATTTGACGTATTCCAACATGCACAGTCGTGGCATGGAGTCAAATTGGTTTGGCAGACCAGCAAACGGATCCACCTGCACACTGTAATCTGTCGGGGTTTCAGAGGCTCTTATGGAAGTACCTGCGTTCTGAATTAACCAAACGCGAGACCACCTACTTGCATTTTTCGGGAACGCGCATTTAATAACAGATTGCCGCCGTCCATGACTTCGGTCGCCGAACGCATCGTAGTGTGCCGCCTTGACCAGTAGGATGGTAAAGTATTCACTGCAGCGACGTAGGGCTATAATATCTATTTCTCAGCACCCTGTTCTTTCGAATCACAGTTTTCTTTTTTTTTGTATAGTAGAATATAGATGCTTGGTGGTGGCGTAGTTTGAGGCCATAACCTGGATTCACGTGTATGAAGTGAGATAGAGCGAGTAGTGTTCTGGATAGTGTCGTGTGTCGATCCCAAGCTGATCACTTTATCCACGACAGATCCCATTTTAGTAAGGCTTTTGTTAAATAAAAATTTTTTGTATGATGTTTCTTTAATAATTTTGTTGTCTTGTCTTGTGTAAAGTCAATAGATCGATTGTGAAATAGACTACAACTCTTCCCTGAGTTCTGATCAACAGTTCCTTCGCAATTTTATGGCAGTCTAGATCAGAAACATAAGGAGTAGCTTTTTCCTTTGGTGTCCACTGCGTGGATCTTTTACTTCATTAACAGTAATCGTCTTTCATACTTGCATGGACATTGTATATAGTGAAAGACATTGATTATTTGCATGTCGCCCATCGCCTGCGACACCATTGCAAACCAAAGTTAAGTATTGTCAATGTACTTTATTGTAATGAAAACCACTAATGTGATTTTCTTGAATTGTTGTATATCTATCTGAGAAAGCAGCATCCTTTGGGCACCCTATAAGGGACGATTGGGCAGGACCCCACAAAAATAATAATTGATGTGACACTAACAGATTATGTTCGTGGAGGGCAAACTGTCACAGTAGGATAATATCGAAATCTCCCGAAAAGATTATGGGAAGGTATCAAAACAAAGCATCGTGGGAAGCCTTCCTGACGGATGCTTTTGCTCCGGGATATCTTCCCAGGTCGTTCTGCTTCTCTTTAATCTCCAGTGGTTCGGCAGAACATTGTGAACCTTGGCCTCTTCAAGAGGCAATGCAACACTCGAGGTTCGCATCCTCTGCACCCCATTTTCTGTAGGTCCTCATTTCATAAATCCATCTATAATTCTGGTGTGCGGTCAATCCCGACCTCTTTGACATCTTGATTTCCTTCTAACACCCCCCCATGAACCATGGACCTTGCCGTTGGCGGGGAGGCTTGCGTGCCTCAGCGATACAGATAGCCGTACCGTAGGTGCAACCACAACGGAGGGATATCTGTTGAGAGGCCAGACAAACGTGTGGTTCCTGAAGAGGGGCAGCAGCCTTTTCAGTAGTTGCAAGGGCAACAGTCTGGATAATTGACTGATCTGGCCTTGTAACAATAACCAAAACGGCCTTGCTGTGCTGGTACTGCGAACGGCTGAAAGCAAGGGGAAACTACAGCCGTAATTTTTCCCAAGGGCATGCAGCTTTACTGTATGATTACATGATGATGGCGTCCTCTTGGGTAAAATATTCCGGAGGTAAAATAGTCCCCCATTCGGATCTCCGGGCGGGGACTACTCAAGAGGATGTCGTTATCAGGAGAAAGAAAACTGGCGTTCTACGGATCGGAGCGTGGAATGTCAGATCCCTTAATCGGGCAGGTAGGTTAGAAAATTTAAAAAGGGAAATGGATAGGTTGAAGTTAGATATAGTGGGAATTAGTGAAGTTCGGTGGCAGGAGGAACAAGACTTCTGGTCAGGTGACTACAGGGTTATAAACACAAAATCAAATAGGGGTAATGCAGGAGTAGGTTTAATGATGAATAGGAAAACAGGAATGCGGGTAAGCTACTACAAAGAGCATAGTGAACGCATTATTGTGGCCAAGATAGATACGAAGCCCATGCCTACTACAGTAGTACAAGTTTATATGCCAACTAGCACTGCAGATGACGAAGAAATTGAAGAAATGTATGATGAAATAAAAGAAATTATTCAGATTGTGAAGGGAGACGAAAATTTAATAGTCATGGGTGACTGGAATTCGAGTGTAGGAAAAGGGAGAGAAGGAAACATAGTAGGTGAATATGGATTGGGGGACAGAAATGAAAGAGGAAGCCGCCTGGTCGAATTTTGCACAGAGCACAACATAATCATAACCAACACTTGGTTTAAGAATCATGATAGAAGGTTGTATACATGGAAGAACCCTGGAGATACTAAAAGGTATCAGATAGATTATATAATGGTAAGACAGAGATTTAGGAACCAGGTTTTAAATTGTAAGACATTTCCAGGGGCAGATGTGGACTCTGACCACAATCTATTGGTTATGACCTGTAGATTAAAACTGAAGCAACTGCAAAAAGGTGGGAATTTAAGGAGATGGGACCTGGATAAACTAAAAGAACCAGAGGTTGTACAGAGATTCAGGGAGAGCATAAGGGAGCAATTGACAGGAATGGGGGAAATAAATACAGTAGAAGAAGAATGGGTAGCTTTGAGGGATGAAGTAGTGAAGGCAGCAGAGGATCAAGTAGGTAAAAAGACGAGGGCTAGTAGAAATCCTTGGGTAACAGAAGAAATATTGAATTTAATTGATGAAAGGAGAAAATATAAAAATGCAGTAAGTGAAACAGACAAAAAGGAATACAAACGTCTCAAAAATGAGATCGACAGGAAGTGCAAAATGGCTAATCAGGGATGGCTAGAGGACAAATGTAAGGATGTAGAGGCCTATCTCACTAGGGGTAAGATAGATACCGCCTACAGGAAAATTAAAGAGACCTTTGGAGATAAGAGAACGACTTGTATGAATATCAAGAGCTCAGATGGAAACCCAATTCTAAGCAAAGAAGGGAAAGCAGAAAGGTGGAAGGAGTATATAGAGGGTCTATACAAGGGCGATGTACTTGAGGACAATATTATGGAAATGGAAGAGGATGTAGATGAAGATGAAATGGGAGATATGATACTGCGTGAAGAGTTTGACAGAGCACTGAAAGACCTGAGTCGAAACAAGGCCCCCGGAGTAGACAATATTCCATTGGAACTACTGACGGCCGTGGGAGAGCCAGTCCTGACAAAACTCTACCATCTGGTGAGCAAGATGTATGAAACAGGCGAAATACCCTCAGACTTCAAGAAGAATATAATAATTCCAATCCCAAAGAAAGCAGGTGTTGACAGATGTGAAAATTACCGAACTATCAGCTTAATAAGTCACAGCTGCAAAATACTAACACGAATTCTTTACAGACGAATGGAAAAACTAGTAGAAGCCAACCTCGGGGAAGATCAGTTTGGATTCCGTAGAAACACTGGAACACGTGAGGCAATACTGACCTTACGACTTATCTTAGAAGAAAGATTAAGGAAAGGCAAACCTACGTTTCTAGCATTTGTAGACTTAGAGAAAGCTTTTGACAATGTTGACTGGAATACTCTCTTTCAAATTCTAAAGATGGCAGGGGTAAAATACAGGGAGCGAAAGGCTATTTACAATTTGTACAGAAACCAGATGGCAGTTATAAGAGTCGAGGGACATGAAAGGGAAGCAGTGGTTGGGAAGGGAGTAAGACAGGGTTGTAGCCTCTCCCCGATGTTGTTCAATCTGTATATTGAGCAAGCAGTAAAGGAAACAAAAGAAAAATTCGGAGTAGGTATTAAAATTCATGGAGAAGAAATAAAAACTTTGAGGTTCGCCGATGACATTGTAATTCTGTCAGAGACAGCAAAGGACTTGGAAGAGCAGTTGAATGGAATGGACAGTGTCTTGAAAGGAGGATATAAGATGAACATCAACAAAAGCAAAACGAGGATAATGGAATGTAGTCTAATTAAGTCGGGTGATGCTGAGGGCATTAGATTAGGAAATGAAGCACTTAAAGTAGTAAAGGAGTTTTGCTATTTGGGGAGCAAAATAACTGTTGATGGTCGAAGCAGAGAGGATATAAAATGTAGGCTGGCAATGGCAAGGAAAGCGTTTCTGAAGAAGAGAAATTTGTTAACATCCAGTATTGATTTAAGTGTCAGGAAGTCATTTCTGAAAGTATTCGTATGGAGTGTAGCCATGTATGGAAGTGAAACATGGACGATAAATAGTTTGGACAAGAAGAGAATAGAAGCTTTCGAAATGTGGTGCTACAGAAGAATGCTGAAGATTAGATGGGTAGATCACATAACTAATGAGGAAGTATTGAATAGGATTGGGGAGAAGAGAAGTTTGTGGCACAACTTGACCAGAAGAAGGGATCGGTTGGTAGGAAATGTTCTGAGGCATCAAGGGATCACCAATTTAGTATTGGAAGGCAGCGTGGAGGGTAAAAATCGTAGAGGGAGACCAAGAGATGAATACACTACGCAGATTCAGAAGGATGTAGGTTGCAGTAGGTACTGGGAGATGAAAAAGCTTGCACAGGATAGAGTAGCATGGAGAGCTGCATCAAACCAGTCTCAGGACTGAAGACCACAACAACAACAACAACCCTATTTCTGTATCGCTCACCCGTGCCACGTACCTCCCCCACCCCCCTCCTGTCACAATCTGACTCATTTCACTATTCCTCTAATAGGTAGTAATTTTATTTTGCCTCATCTCTCCTCTCCTCCTTGACCAGCATTTTCCTGACATGGCACTAAGTGATATCCTCTTTCATCGGGATGAAGAAACCACTGCGTGGCAGGTGTTTTCAGAATGATGACCAGGTGAGTTAAGAGGTGGAGCCTTTCCTGAAGAGTCAAAATGCAGACTTCTACAACCGATATCTTCGCAAAGTTTCACCGTTGAAAAAAACATTACACTGGAAGTGTTAAGAACGACTATCATCATCACCAAGTTTCATGATTGCGTGTTGAGTGGTACGAACTGATAATTACAATTTTACCTCTCGTATGTAGAATGAGTTTTCATTCTTCAGCGGAGCGTGTGCTG
Organism: Schistocerca americana; assembly: GCF_021461395.2. Classification (NCBI taxonomy): domain Eukaryota; kingdom Metazoa; phylum Arthropoda; class Insecta; order Orthoptera; family Acrididae; genus Schistocerca; species Schistocerca americana. The sequence goes on from NC_060122.1 coordinate 651,310,132, forward strand.
ATGTGAACTTCCTGGCAGATTAAAACTGGCTGCCGGATTGGGACGCGATCCTGGGACTTTTGCCTTTCTCGGGCAAGTGCTCCACTCACTGGTCTATCCGAAAATCACTGAACCACTGAACCACGTCTCCGCAAAACATTCTTTTTTCTTTATTGTAATTGTACTGGGCTCTCAGCGGTACAAAATTCCGCTTTTGACGTCTAGGATTTTCTTGTGCAGATCCTATACGTGGCGCAGCCACAAAGACTGCCTTCTTCAAGACCAAGTATGTCCAGCAGGAACCGCGGCCGCCCTGGAACATCAATAAGGTGTGTCCTGGACGCGATGGCACCGTACAGGCCCGGTAACCTAAACTTCAGACGGCCCAATCACACCTACAGCCCTGGCCACAGGACCGTTGATTAATTTTTCCCCCTCCGGTTACCTTATGGTGCGCCTTTTCGCGCATCGCGGAAGAGCAATGTATGGATATGCTAGTGTTAACAAAACTCCGAGTATATCGGCTGTCAGCCGAGTCGTCCTCAGTTCTTCGCAGATGAAAGACGCGCAGCCTCGTAAGCAGCAGTAACACGAAAGTGGCCGCAATTTTAGCACAGACTGTCCCTTCAACATGTGGAAGCCATCTGGCGTTTTGTTGTGTGTACGATGAATACAATTCGGCAACTTCTTGGCAAATTGAAACTGTGTGCCGGACCGACACTCGAACTCTGGACCTTTGCCTTTTGCGGGCAAGTGCTCCACCGTCTGAGCTACCCAAGCACGACTCACGACCCCTCCTTACAGCTTCAGTTCTGCCTGTACCTCGACTCCTACCTTCTAAACTTCACAGAAGCTCTTCTGCATACCTTGCAGAACTAGCACTCTTGGAAGAAAGGATATTGCGGAGACATGACTTAGCCACAGCCTGGGGGATGTTTCCACAGTGAGATTTTCACTCTGCAGCATAGTGTGCGATGATATGAAACTTCCTGGCAAATTAAGTCGTGCTTGGGTAGCTCAGACTGTAGAGCATTTGCCCGCAAAAGGCAAAGGTCCCGAGTTCGAGTCTCGGTCCGGCACACAGTTTTAATTTGCCACGAAGTTTCATATCAGTGCACACTCCGCTGCAGAGTGAAAATCTCATTCTGGACAATCCGGCATATCGTAGCGACTACGGGGCTCGCTTGCGCTCCATTACGCGAGCTTCCGCGCTCCCAGCTTCGCGGTTATGACGGCAGTAATGTAGCCCACCATATCTTGCAATCTCTGCTTCTGCTTCGCTTCAACTCTCGTGACAGCCCATTAATACGATCGAGATCAAATTCCCGCCTGCATCCTCTTTCTCTCTCTCTCTCTCTCTCTCTGGTCCAATTCACAAATATACTGCTTGTTAGAATTACGTGTCTTTGTGGCTTATTTCTCCTGGCCTACAGCAGGACAGAAGCTTGCCATTGGCTTTGACATCCATCTTGATATTGTCTGTTTGTAATTTAGCTGTCTGTTTTTCTGGCATTGCGTATACAATATACACTGAAGCACTAAAGAAAATGGCATAGGCATGCGTATTCAAATACAGAGATATGCAAACGCGCAGAATACGATGCTGCGGTCGGCAACGCCTATATAAGACAACAAATGTCTGGCGCAGTTCTTAGATCGGTTACTGCTGCTACAACGGCAGGTTATCAAGATTTAAGTGAGTTGGAAAGTGGTGTAATAGTAGGCGCACGAGCGGTGGAACACAGAATCTCCGAGATAACGATGAAGTGGAGATTTTCCCGTACCACCATTCCATGAGTGTACCGTGAATATCAGGAATCCAATAAAACATCAAATTCCCGACATCGCTGTGGCCGGAAAAAGATCCTGCAAGAACGGGGCAAACAACGACTGAAGAGAATCATTCAACGTGACAGAAGTGCAACCCTTCCGCAAATTATTGCAGATTTCAATGCGGGCCATCAACAAGTGTCAACTTGCGTAAGCTGTGACTGGCTCGAGTCCGGCTTGTCTTGGGTTAAACCTTGGTTGCAGTCCTCTGGTTTTATTTCTCCTGCGGTTATCGTAATAATATTGCTTTCCTCTCCGTGAGTGGCAGCACCAGTGTGTATCGATACTAGTACTGCTGTACTATCTTTGGTGTGGCAGTATAGTTTCCAGCTGGACGGTGTGTGACAGGTCGGTCGGTCGGTGTGGAGCAGCAAGAAAGTCTCCATCGTGCGTGCTATGGCCGGGGCCGCTGGCGGTGTGTACGCGCGTTTGGAGTGTGAGGTGCCGCTTGCGAGTACTACGAAGTCCGTCGCCCACCGATCTTGGACATGAAAGTTGAGTCCTCACAAAACCTACTGTCGAGCTTCAACTGTTCACATTTCTTCCTTTGATCCTGGTTGTCGCTTTTGGGACATTCCCGGGAGCAACAATGTGTGTGTATTCAAGTCGGCTAAGATTCCAGCCGTCTTCCTGTGGAGTTTAACTTAATTTACCCACTGTTAATGAAATTGACCAGCGGTATCTTCTGCCCTGTGGCTTGTGACGTTCCGGTTACCTGCCCTGGTCGTTGGCGTAATTCTCGGCAGTGTATTTTCCTCATCGTGTTGTTGTTGTCCAGCGCGGCGTGTAGTTCGACAGCGGAGGTGTTATTGGTCGTTGTGGGCGCCAATATTCTGTGTGTCATTGTATTGAAACCTTGTGGTCGTTTTGCTGGTTGCGTGGAGTGGAACTGATTTGGTTGATTGGTCGGTCGGCTGTCTGTTGGTTGGGTTGCCTTCAAATTAAGAAGTCGTTGGACAGGCTGCCTGTCTCACCTAAACAGGCGTTAGTGTTACAATCCCAGGCCGACCCTTGGAAACTTCTGAGCGCTGTTCCTTGTGTGTTACGTAGTAATTTTCCTGTTTGGGTTTTAGTTATTTGGTTGATGTGTGGCCTTCAGCTGAGTATCAGTGTCTCTTAAATTAATGTTCTTGGATTACCCTTAAGGCATGAGATTGTTATTCTTTTGTATGGGGTCTTCAGCTGAATTTTACATGAGATGTTTTAAGATAAGGCCTTCTGCCTTTTAAATTGAAACTCTTTTTCTAGGCCTTAAGCCGTTAAACATATTTTGTTGATATGTGGCCTTCAGCCGAGTATTAATATCTCTTAAATTAACGTTCTTGTCTTGCCCTTAAGGCATAAGATTGTTATGCTTATGTATAGGGCCTTCAGCCAAATTTTGCATGAAATGTTTTAAGATAAGGCCTTCTGCCTTTTGATTGGTTGGTTGGTTGTTTGGGGAAGGAGACCAGACAGCGTGGACATCGGTCTCATCGGATTAGGGAAGGAAGTCGGCCGTGCCCTTTCAGAGGAACCATCCCGGCATTTGCCTGGAATGATTTAGGGAAATCACGGAAAACCTAAATCAGGATGGCCGGACGCGGAATTGAACCGTCGTCCTCCCGAATGGCCTTTTGATTGAAACTCTTCTTATTGCTTAATATGTGGCCTCCAGCTAAGTTTAGAAGCCTGTTTAGATTGAAGATTTACAAAATATTCTTGGGTACATACTCCAGAAGAACCTTGTACTTCAATTTCTTGCTTAGGCATTGTGTCTTGGATTTTGAGTGTGGCCTTCAGCCGATCTACAGTTAATCAAAGGAGGTCGATTAAAGTTTTGAGTGTTTTTCATTCTTGTTGTAATATTGTGTGTTGATAAACAAAGATTGTATGTTGAGTGCAACTGACAACAACTTATTTTGGCCCCTTTCCACAACCCAATCCGCTCTGTCCTGCTAGCTCAGGCATTTCAGTGCAAACCATTCAATGAAATATCATCGATATGGTCTTTCGGAGCCGGAGGCCCATTCGAGTACCCTTGATGACTGCATGACACAAAGCTTTACGCCTCGCCTGATCCCGTCAACGCCGACACTGGCCTATTCATGGCAGCAAACATGTTGCGTGGTCGGACGGGTCTCGTTTCAAGTTGTATCGAACGGATGGATGTTTACGGGTATGAAGACAACCTCGTGAATCCATGTACTACGCATGGCAGCAGCGGACTGTTCAAGCTGGTGGAGGCTCCGTAATGGTGTGGGACGTGCGCAGTTGGAATGATATGGGACCCCTGATACGTCTAGTTACGACTCTGACAGGTTACACGTACCTAAGCCTCCATTCGTGTCCACTGTGCATTCCGACAGACTTGGGCAATTCCAGGAGGACAATGCGACGCGCCACACTTCCACAATTGCTACAGAGAGGCTTCAGGCACACTCTTCTGAGTTTAAACACTTCTGCTGGCTCCCAAACTCCCCAGACATGAACATTGTTGAGCACAACTGGGATGCCTTGCATCGTGCTGTTCAGAAGAGATCTCCACCCCCTCGAACTCTTACACATTTATGGACAGCCGTGAGGGATTCATGGTGTCAGTTCCTTCCAGCACTACTTCAGGACTTAGTCGAGTCCATGCAATTTAACTTGTATGAACGCGCTCACTTTCTGTAGCTTTTAACTGTCGACTTTCAACTAAAATCCTTTCAGCAACTAGAGAACTACACGTCCTGCTAGTAGGTGAAGAATCCGACAGCTTACACGTTGTCGGGCAGGTGAGTGACAACCTCTCTGGCTGCTAGGGAAAGGGTATGAGGTCCTTCACCACATTTCGTTCCATTCGTTGCAGTCACATCGACTGTGATAATCACCCTAACACTTCGTTACATTTAAGTGATACGCGCAAATTCAAGTTATACGCGCAAATTCCAGTCGCTACACGCTAATCAGCCAAGAGCCTTAAAACATCATAACAGAGACGAAAAACAAACATTGAAAGGCGAAAAATTTACAATGGTTTTTAAAAACAGTAAAATACTGAATTTCGTTGGTGTTTTTCTAAACACAATAAGATCGTTGTTTTTGGATTAATATCAAGGAACTAGAAGCCAAAAGACACAAAATACGTATATTTAAAACCCGTTGCAGTAAGGTGACACTCTTTTAACCAACAGCATTCCACTTTAACTTAACAGCTGAAGAACCTGCAGTGAGAGAAAAGGATTTGGGGATGAGAGAATGTATTCTACAGAGTTGAGGGTTGTTGATAGAAAAAGAGCTGGGGGCCTGTGAAATAGGATAAACTATGGGGACGAAAGCAGATCTTGTAGTGGATAGTGGGAAGACAGAAGATGAGGGGAGTCTGGTGGGTGGGTCCCATAAGACCCTTCCTTCCAGGGCTGCTAGTTCCGCAACTATACAGGGAAATTTTTGAGGTGTGATTTTTGGAAGGAAGGAGGTGATGTACTGGCGGAAGTAAAGTTGTGAGGCTTGGGTGACTCAGTCAGCAGTGCTTTCTAAGCCGGCACGTTAGCTCAGCATGTCTGGCCATCGAGCTGGCCACTCTTCGTAATAAAGAAAAAAAGAGTATATTTCTCATCGGTTGAATTTGAAAGACGTCATGTGACATCCGCATAGAGCCAATGACGAAGTAACGGCCAAGGATGATGGTTCAACATACTTGATTCCTAATCTGCAACGTCTACTGTGGCTGAAAAGCTCCACTTGAGAGAGTGGTAGACCCTACTACACTTTGGGCATTTTCCCAATGACTTGGATTAATACTGGCCTTGGTCACGTCTCTCTTGCAGATATCCTTGAAGCGAATGTGTGGTCTTCCTGCTGGCTTCACACCCTCCTGAAGTTCTCCGTACAACAGTGCTTTTCGTATTCGCTCAGGATCCATGCACCTGACATGTCCAAACCACCTTTGACGTCAGTGGCTCAGGAGTCCATGAATGCTGGTTGTGCTTGCGAGCTGTAAGACTTCGGTGTTGGGTACTCTGCTCTTCAAGAGATCTGAAGGATCCTTCGGAGTCAGCGGAGATGAAAGCTGTTCAGTCGAGATTATGCTTAGCAAGAGTTATCGAAGGGTGCTGATAACAGAAGCGTTGTAAGCTTGTAATTGAGTTTTTATTGTGAGCAGTCCATTGTCCCATAAGATGCGATTCTGTTAGTAATTTCAGTGTCCACGGGCAGATAAAGTCATCAACTATGCAAGGGGGCTTAATTAAAAAGAAAAGACTAATATTAACAAATAAATGCAATAATTTTACTATCTGTGTGACCGGCTACGAAGTCTCGTAACTGGTTGGCCCTGACTATTATTAGCACGCAATCTGACTGCATAAAATAAAAATAAAGAATGACGAGGAATTTCCATTAACACAATTGATTAACTAAGTCCCCTGCAACTATAAAAGCTACGAAACAACAAAGCACAAGTGTAACTGTTCTGTGTGTTGCAGTGTGACTCAATGTACATGTATATGGCTCGCTTCTTTCTCAATACGACAAAACATTTTAAACACCATTTACAATGAACTAATTGAAAAACCAGAAATACTATAATTGCACATAGAAACCAGAATTACAAGTCTAATAAATGAACACGAGCCAGACGCTTTGTTGACTGTACCTGTGAGCAAGAGGGATTGTTATTAAAGAAAACTGTAATACTTTTTTACCTCGTTATATATCGACGATAATATTCCATTACACCAGCATAATAAATCCAAAGCCCATCTCCTTTCTAAAATATATTCTGACAATTGCATCTTCTTCGATCTATACATTACACCAACCGAACAGTACAACGTTTCATTCAACACTTAGATCGTCTACTCTCTCGCCCAACAGAACAACGACTGCTCTCGACATCCTCTGAACTACTACTGCGCCTGTGGAGGCAGCGGAATAATAATCTTTGGCGCAATCTCTGGCAACCTTTCAACTAATTGGAGAGAATTCCCGTACATGCCATGAACTTCCACGTAAAAAGCAAAAGTCACAAGTTCGAGCCCACGCAGTTCTCATCTGCCAGTAAGTTTTACCTGTAGTATGTTTTACCAAGTGTTGAGCTTTTTTTTTTTTTTTTTTTTTGGGTTATCGGTCTTCTGACTGGTTTGATGCGGTCAGCTACGAATTCCTCTCCTGTGCCAATCTCTGTGGTTGTATGGTTCAATAAACCCAAGCTAAAATAAATATGTTAGCCGAGACGTCATTAAGATGCTGTACCTTCTGAAATGGTACCACTTCAAAACAAAATAACATGGAGACATACTCTTACCATATCATTTGGCATGTGGCAGGGTAGTAAGCTGGAAGGTCAGCTCGCTCCCTAGTCCGACTGGCGTCGCAGTCCCGCTGTTTTTTCCGCGGGGGTGTGCGGGCCTGACGGCCTGGCGTGATGCCGGGTATCGACATGGAGCGGCCGCCATCGATCAGCCATTAATGTGACGTGACGTGGCGTGGCGTGACGCGCAGTGGCGTGGCTTCTGAACCACGTCACCACGTGCCGAGTCGTCCCGACCCTGCCCGTCGTAACGCTCGTTGCACGTAGCACATGGTACTCTCTCCTCAACTCTCAAGCTTCGTAGTACGTCTTACGCGTTTGTTCCTTTCCTTCACGTGTCATAAATTTGGGTTACGTAGAAATATACGAACACGCGAAGCAGTTCTGCCCCTATGACGTCTCTTAGAAAATACGAGGGAGGACCGGAAAGTAAAGCACAGTAATTTTTTTCTCTCCCCTGGCACTGCAGCTGGAAGTTTAAATTTCACGACCGTATAGTTTTAAGTTTGCGCTGCGGAGAGCATTTTGTTTTCATGTGCAGCTCTGATGATGAGTCATGAGCTCAAAACCAAGGGAAATATGCTGGTTTCTCAGTATAAAAAAAAAAAAAGACTCAATCCACTAGGAAAATGCTTGTGCAGTGTTGTGGAATATGAAAGATATGTTATTGGTAGACTTTGCTAACATGGGACTATTGCAAATGCTGTAGCCTACACTGAAACTGTGTTTAAGTTGCGTCGTGCCCTTCGTGACAAACATCACAACGTTAATGCTAACGGTGTTAAACTTCTTCGGGAGAATGCTCGCCGCCGTGTTGCTGCTCCTACTTGTGAGAAAATCGCCAAATTTGGTTGGGAGATCCTTCAGCACCCACCATCCAGTCGGGACCTTGCACCGTCGGACTTTCATTTGTCTGGTCCCATGAAGAAATTCCTTGCCGAGCAACGCTTTGTGACAGATGCTGAACTGAGACCAGTAGAGCACAGATCGCTATACTCTAACCATACGGACTTCTACGAACAGGGCATCCTGAAACTGGTCCAAAATGGGAGGAATGCGTTGAGAACTTTGCTGACGATGTAGAGAATTAGGTAAAAGATGCATGTACATTTGTGTTTTTTTGTTCTGTTACTTACTAAACTTTTTGGTAATAAAAATATAGTGTTCTATTTTCTGATCTCCCTTATAGGTTAAAGAAAGGGAAACCCACTTTTACAAGATTTATAGATTTACAATAAGTTTTTGAAATTGTTGACTAGAATACACTCTCTGAAATTCAGAATGAAGCGAAAGCTTATGTACAACATGTACAGGAAACAAACTGAAGTTATAAGACTCGAAGGACATGAAAGAGAAGCTGTAGTTGAGGAGCAAGTGAGACAAGGTTTGTAGCCTATTCCCAATGTTTTTTTCTGCTCTACATTGTGCAGTCAGTAAGGGAAACCAAAATAAAATTTGAAAAAGAAGTTAAAGTTCAGGGAGAAGAAATAAAAATTTTGCAGTTTACTGATGACGTTCTAACCTCTCACAGACAGCAAAGGACATGGAAGACTAGCTGAAAGGTCGCCATACTCTCTTGAAAATAAATTATAAGATAAACATTGAGAAAACTAAAACAAAATTAATGGGGTGTACTCGAATTAAATCAGCTGACCCTGAGGGAGTTAGTTAGGAACTGAGACCATATGTAGGGTAATTTTTATTAACGTTTAAAAACCCCAAAAGCGACGTAGATGACGCTGAGACAAGTAATTTAATTAAGACACGTTGGGGCCCCAAATAGCGGTAAGTACCTCAGAAGTGGATAACAAATGTTGATCAAGTGACATCACCAGTTGACGTACCTCATCACCTGGCAGCGGTTGGACTTGTCGATGCTATCCTCGCCGTGGGGGAGGGGGGAATGGCAGTGATACGCATTGCTCCACTAGTGTAGTCCGTATTCGTTCGTGCTTTGTCCGATTTGATATGGTTGTGCATGTGGTGGTGGTAATACAAGACTATGTCGAATCGGGTTACATTTACCAAAGCAGAGTAGCCTAACAGAGCGATGGGTGCTGCACTCCACCTACCGTCGAGAGTAGGACTGACAAGCCCAACCGCTGCACGTGCGGTAAGGCACGTCAACTGGTGACGTCACACTTCGACATTTGTCATCCATATTTTGGGTATTTCCCAACATTTGCGGCCCCATGTGCCTTATATTAAATTAGTTTTTCAGCGTCATCTAAGTCGCTGCGGGGTTCTTAAAACGTTAATAAGACTCACCCTGTACGTACTATATGAGTCCTGCTATTTGGGCAACAAAACAGCTGGCGGTGGTTGCAGTAAAGAGAATTTCAAATACAGACTGTGGATAGCAAGAAAAGCACTTTCCTAGCCACATTTGACCGAGGTTTGTCATCGTAAAATATGGGGTGTCTGATGATGATGTAACGTAATTTTTATCTGTGGTAGTAAAATATGTCTTGTTTTAGTCATCAAATGCACTTGGCGACAAACATATAATGTGGCAGGAAGAGGACTCCTACCACCGAGGTGATTCACATTCTATCCCGATTTGTCACAGGGCCAAATAGGGTTAGGCAACAGCTATAGCAAAAATAGACAGCAACACAGATTAGTAACAGTTTGCAATAATTTATTGACAAAAGTATCGATACTTTACTGGAGTATGAAGATTGTGCGTGGCAATTTAGGTCAGCGTTCACTCGTGCTGATCTGGTTTTGAGCCTTGGTATCATCCTAGATCCAGTGAACGACGCCTAACATCACTTTTGTGAATTGGCCCTTCTTGGCGTCGGCTGTAGATGACTCCTGTGTTGAGATACTGTCCAGAGACGTTGCCTCACTTAACTGTTGAGTGGAACTGTGCGTCTGAATACATTCAGGTTTGGCGGATGGATGTACACTTGGAAACTGTTTATACGATGTAACGAACAAGCTGTAATGGTTCTTTATTTACGTGACCATTACGGCACTCCAACCCCAGTTCTCGATACCATTAATATCGTACTACTTTTCTGCGAAGTAACAGACATATTTTTGTGACAATATTCACATTTGGTTTTATTAATGTATAGGTACTCCGATGCATAGATATATTGTGTGTATTCATTTCTGTGAGACTGTCATAATTTTTGACTTACTTGTAACCGTTTTGGTGCGAGTGCGAACAGAGCAGTCTTTGTTTCACTTTGCAGAAGTTAACTTGTTATTTCGCTTTGTAAAAGAACAGTCAAGTCTTGTGTTTGGTTAAAGTGGAAATTAAATATATGAAGATTGATACAAAACTGTTTTCTTGATGATGTGACAATTAAGAAGAAGTATATGTGAATTTACAAGAAGTTTAATAAAAATGTGGATCGTGAACACCAAGTCAAAAATTATTTCTACCATACCATTGTTCTGATCTGGGATTGTTTGATCATTCAGAATTTCCTGAAAAACGCATTTGTTAGGTCTTCAAATATTGCTAAAATACAGATCTGGACCTTCTAGCAGTCAAAGTGGAAGCACCCTAGAATCAACGAGATGAGCCATAACAACTTCGACAAAATCTACGTCGGAATCCATTCAAGATAAGTGCCAAAATTAATGACTTTTTTACAGCGACTTCATTATTTACATTCTGACGATACCATCCACAGCCAATAACTTTGTTGTTGCCCGATAAAGCGAACATATGCTGCGTGAGCAACATTATTAATCTGATTTCTAACCTACTTTGCAAGTTGTGGTATTGTTAGAAAGCGTACCATAGACCTTGTCGTCTGCCCTCTCTGGAGTGTCACTGTAACTATGTTGCTCCTGAGTCGCCAGCACATCGCTGCTCTTTTATGTATATTATGTTACATACCTTCTGGAGAACACAACATCCCCAAAATACAATTCTAATACCACAGATTAAACAAATATGCACGCATATTTTATGAATAACACCGTCTAGATCGCTAAATAAAATATCTATTTTTTATGACGTTTCGGCATCTGCTATCATCAGATAATGCAGTTAAGATGAAAGGAACATAAAGAGTGATAGGCGTTTGTTATATAACATCAAGCTCCAAAAATTTTAAAAAATTAACAAGTGTGAGCGACGTTCAATAAGTAATACTACACATTTTTTTCTCGGTCAGTTTCGACTGAAAAAATGCGGAATTTGTTGTGGGACATCGTGGAACATTCCCGCTTCAGCCCCTGTAGTTTCATGAAGTTACAGTAAGTGGTGGCGCTATACATACACTTGAAGATGGTGTCTGTAAAGGAGGTGAGTTCTAAGCAGAGAGTTTCTATTGAGTTTCTTCTGGCTGGAATTCAGAGCGCTGCATATATTCGTGAATATCTACAGAGACCTGGCAGTGGACAAAGGCACAATGAGTTGCTGGACGTGGCGTCTGTCGTCGTCAACAATGTCGTAAAAACTTATCCGATCTCCAGGGTGCTGGCCGGCTGCACACAGCTGTGACTTTTGCAATGTTGGAACGTGCGGACACTCTCATTCCAGGTGATAGACTTATCACAGCCAAACGCCTCGCTGCACAAATGGACGCCTCTGTTGGTGGTGCTGAGACACTCGACCACCAGTTGGGGTACTAAAGGCGTGTTCCTCGTCGCCTGATAGAAGGCAATAAAGAGCAACGAAGGACCATCTGTGCGGATCTGCTGGCGCATTACGAGGCTGATCGTGACAATTTTTCTGTTGAACATCGCCGCAGGTGGATTTTATGGTTGGGTAAGCAAAGATGATTAAAATTGCGTTGGGAGCGGACGTGGACAAGTGGAGGTGTAGTGTTGAGTGAATGTGGTGCGGCAGAGTACCAAGAACAGTGAGCAAAACGACGGAAAGAAGGAAGATTAGGTTTAATGTCCGATTGACATCGAGGTCATTAGAGATGGAGCACAAGCTGAAATAGTGTCACGAATGGGGAAGGAAATCGCTTGCGTCTTTTCAAAGAAATCACCCTGACATTTTCCTGGAGCGATTTAGGGAAATAATGGAAAACCTAAATATGGATGGCCGGACGCGGGTTTGTACCGTCGTCCCCCCGAATGCACGTGCTAACCACTGCGCCACCTCACTCGGTATCAGTGGGCACGGAAGCAGACGGGGAAGGGGGGAGGGTGTAGGTAGCGTCTAGTTTTTGGGTAATCTAGTCAATTCGGAGGTGTTCAAGCTAGAAGAGTACGGTGAGGAATTATATAAGTTGGTAGAGAATTCGGGTAGGGAAGGGTAAGCGGATCCGAAAGGCTACGAACACTGCATGGCGTTCGACGGTCTGTAGGTTGTGATAAAAGCAGAGAGGAGCGGAGGTCTATGCCACATTTGTGTATCGTAGACCAGGGATTTTTAGGTGTGGAGAATCATGGAAGGGTGCAATACCCACGTATTTCCGGTTAGCAGTTTTAGTAATTTTAGTCTATTGTCAGCATTCTGTTGAATGTTAGTAGATGGGGCTTCCATGCCAGTCGGCGATCAAGTGTTAGTCCAAGGTCTTCTAGTGTGTTAGATAGTCGAATAGGACAGTCGTAAATAGTAAGGTAAAAGTTGTGGGGGTGAAAGCTGCAGGTGGTTCGGCGTATAATTATTGCCTGAGTTTTGATAGAGTTGTCTTTGGGGTGCAATTGGTTTCACCAGGAGATGAACTGATTGAGATGGAACTGGAGAGAACGTTGGCACTTCTGAGGATAGGGTAGAGGGCGAGGAAATGGTGTCTGCACCACTTACTTACGAAGTTTCAAGAACTGGTATTCAGTGATGAATTTAGGAATATACAACACATCGCCTACCTGACATTCCTGTAGGTACCGCGATGACTGGGATTAGGGTAATTACAGCATACACAGACACGTACAAACAGTCATTCTTTCTGAGCTCTTTAAGTGAACAGAAAGGTAGGTTTCAAGTCCTGTCTACCAAGCACTTAACAGTGGTTTACAGACTATGTATCTACGTAGTTGTAGATATACGTAGTCCTAGGCATCTCAGTGGTATCTCGTTACATCCATGGTTTGTATGTTTCCTTTATTAAAATTAATAATTTTTGTTACTTTGAGGACTGCATGCAGTGAAGTTGGATGTAATAAACAATATTTCTGTGCTTCAAAATTGCCATACTAAAAAAAAAAGACACCTGGAAGCTTAGTCCGTCAAAAAGCGTACGATAAAATTTCGCTGTTGGTTCAAATGGCTCTGATCATTATGGGACTTAACTTCTGAGGTCATCATCCCCTATAACTTAGAACTATTTAAACCTAACTAACCTAAGGATATCACACACATCCATGCCCGAGGCAGGATTCGAACCTGCGACCGTAGTGGTCGAGCGGTTCCAGACTGAAGCGCCTAGAGCCGCTCGGCCACGCCGGCCGGCAAAATTTCGCTGTACTCAAATTATTTGCTTTACATTCTTGGTAGCAGGTAAAACTTGTTCAGGTACACAACGAAAACAGATTCTAAATGATTCATACTGTACATCGAATGAACCATGGACCTTGCCGTTCGTGGGAAGGCTTGTGTGGTTCAGCGATACAGATGGCCGTACCGTAGGTGCAACCACAACGGAGGGGTATCTGTTGAGAGGCCAGCAGCCTTTTCAGTAGTTGCAAGGGCAACAGTCTGGATGATTGGCTGATCTGGCCTTGTAACAATAACCAAAACGGCCTTGCTGTGCTGGTACTGCCAACGGCTGAAAGCAAGCGGAAACTACAGCCGTAATGTTTCCCGAGGGCATGCAGCTTTACTGTATGGTTAAATTATGATGGCGTCCTCTTGGGTAAAATATTCCGGAGGTAAAATAGTCCCCCATTCGGATCTCCGGGCAGGGACTACTCAAGAGGACGTCATTATCGGGAGAAAGAAAACTGGCGTTCTGCGCATCGAAGCGTGGAATATCAGATCCCTTAATCGGGCAGGTAGGTTAGAAAATTTAAAAAGGGAAATGGATAGGTTAAAGTTAGATATAGTGGGAACTAGTGAAGTGCGGTGGCAGGAGGAACAAGACTTTTGGTCAGGTAAATACAGGGTTATAAATACAAAATCAAATAGAGGTAATGCAGGAGTAGGTTTAATAATGAATAAAAAATAGGAGTGCGGGTAAGCTACTACAAACAGCATAGTGAACGCATTATTGGGCCAAGATAGACACGAAGCCCACGCCTACTACAGTAGTACAAGTTTATATGCCAACTAGCTCTGCAGATGATGAAGATAAGCAGAATTAGAAGGATGTAGGTTGCAGTAAGTACTGGGAGATGAAGAAGCTTGCACAGGATAAAGTAGCATGGAGAGCTGCATCAAACCAGTCTCAGGACTGAAGACCACAACAACAACATCGAATTAAATGGCTTTGAGCACTATGAGTCTTAACTTCTGAGGTCATAAGTCCCCTAGAACTTAGAACTGCTTAAACTAACTAACCTAAGGACATCACACACATCCATGCCCGAGGCAGGATTCGAACCTGCGACCGTAGCGGTCGCGCGGTTCCAGACTGTAGGGCATAGAACCGCTCGGCCACCCTGGCCGGCGCATCGAATGAAATCCATAGTTAATATGCAATAGTTTTAACTATTTGACATAAACACAAAAATGTTCTAATAACACTTTAAATGTTCAGCATATTCAAAAATGGCAGTAATGGCACGCTTTTGTCACTAATTGATGTATGTATGGTAAGTTTCAAGTAAGTAACAATCGTATGTAGCGGCCTTAAAATTTTTCGGAAACAGAACTATCGTGGAAAGTACTTCCACAAAATGCATGAAACAACAGATCCAATACATTTATAGGCCGGCCGTGGTGGTCGTGCGGTTCTAGGCGCTCCAGTCCGGAGCCGCGCTACTGCTACGGTCGCAGGTTCGAATCCTGCCTCGGGCATGGATGTGTGTGATGTCCTTAGGTTTGTTAGGTTTAATTAGTTCTAAGTTCTAGGGGACTGATGACCACAGCAGTTGAGTCCCATAGTGCTCAGAGCCATTGGAAGCCATTTTGAAGCCAATACATTTATACCCTCCTGGAAATGGAAAAAATAACACATTGACACCGGTGTGTCAGACCCACCATACTTGCTCCGGACACTGCGAGAGGGCTGTACAAGCAATGATCACACGGACGGCACAGCGGACACACCAGGAACCGCGGTGTTGGCCGTCGAATGGCGCTAGCTGCGCAGCATTTGTGCACCGCCGCCGTCAGTGTCAGCCAGTTTGTCGTGGCATACGGTGCTCCATCGCAGTCTTTAACACTGGTAGCATGCCGCGACAGCGTGGACGTGAACCGTATGTGCAGTTGACGGACTTTGAGCGAGGGCGTATAGTGAGCATGCGGGAGGCCGGGTGGACGTACCGCCGAATTGCTCAACACGTGGGACGTGAGGTCTCCACAGTACATCGATGTTGTCGCCAGTGGTCGGCGGAAGGTGCACGTGCCCGTCGACCTGGGACCGGACCGCAGCGACCCACGGATGCACGCCAAGACCGTAGGATCCTACGCAGTGCCGTAGGGGACCGCACCGCCACTTCCCAGCAAATTAGGGACACTGTTGCTCCTGGGGTATCGGCGAGGACCATTCGCAACCGTCTCCATGAAGCTGGGCTACGGTCCCGCACACCGTTAGGCCGTCTTCCGCTCACGCCCCAACATCGTGCAGCCCGCCTCCAGCGGTGTCGCGACAGGCGTGAATGAAGGGACGAATGGAGACGTGTCGTCTTCAGCAATGAGAGTCGCTTCTGCCTTGGTGCCAATGATGGTCGTATGCGTGATTGGCGCCGTGCAGGTGAGCGCCACAATCAGGACTGCATACGACCGAGGCACACAGGGCCAACACCCGGTATCATGGTGTGGGGAGCGATCTCCTACACTGGCCGTACACCACTGGTGATCGTCGAGGGGACACTGAATAGTGCACGGTACATCCAAACCGTCATCGAACCCATCGTTCTACCATTCCTAGACCGGCAAGGGAACTTGCTGTTCCAACAGGACAATGCACGTCCGCATGTATCCCGTGCCACCCAACGTGCTCTAGAAGGTGTAAGTCAACTACCCTGGCCAGCAAGATCTCCGGATCTGTCCCCCATTGAGCATGTTTGGGACTGGATGAAGCGTCGTCTCACGCGGTCTGCACGTCCAGCACGAACGCTGGTCCAGCTGAGGCGCCAGGTGGAAATGGCATGGCAAGCCGTTCCACAGGACTACATCCAGCATCTCCACGATCGTCTCCATGGGAGAATAGCAGCCTGCATTGGTGCGAAAGGTGGATATACACTGTACTAGTGCCGACATTGTGCATGCTCTGTTGCCTGTGTCTATGTGCCTGTGGTTCTGTCAGTGTGATCATGTGATGTATCTCATCCCAGGAATGTGTCAATAAAGTTTCCCCTTCCTTCCTGGGACAATGAATTCACGGTGTTCTTATTTCAATTTCCAGGAGTGTATTAACCTGCGTCAAATGTCAAAAATTTCGTAATCCACGGGATGATTGCATAAGCTGGCGCCATATGTTGGTGCGGCTCCGGAACAGGTACGCACCGTTCACAGTTGAGCGAAGCACTTGACACAGAGAAGTGCATCTCAGCTACCTTGACGCACTGGATTACTTCGTTGCAACACAAGCAGTAAGTGGCTGCGATGCCTGATGTCTCACGCGTGTTCCTTCACAGATGCAATACCCTTCTGCCTTGCCTATTTCAGTTTTTACGTGTCCCTCCCGTTTCATATCGCTTTATTGTATTCCCCGTAAACATTTACATGATGTGGCAATCTAAAGGTGTTCGGCACTGATGTCGTAGTCGGATCCGACAAGGACCTTCCACTTTGTTATAGAGATTTTGTACGTAAATAGGAGTATGTTACATAAGGCACGAACAAACACTCGTCTTCCATTTCTTTTGTACTCCAGCCGAACTTTTTGGTGTGATTTGCGCTCGCAGTTACCTCACGTACCAGCCTTCTGTTCAAATGCACCAAACACATTCTTAGTGCGCGTGAAGCGTTTCAGCGGCAAAATAAACATTCAGTCTTAGGTCATTTCGTATTGATTCTTGAACTTCGACAAGGCTTTCCTTGATTCTTGATGTGCCTGACGCACTTATTCGGTCATCATCTTCCACCAGAGTCTCTTCCTTCATGAAAGTCTTTGTGCCATTCAAAGACACGCACAAGAGACATACACTCTCCTTTTTACCTTTTAAGTTCCACAAAACCTTGATGTTTCCTCGCTGCTCACTTTCGCGACGCAACGTTTCCGACTGTGTGCAAGAAGACAAAAACAGCCACTGAATAGATGGATTCTAATCGAACCGTTCTCCGCGGCGGATAGTTCCTTAGTAATTCGCCCATTCTCGTTACTTTTAAGTCGTTGTATTGGTGTCTGTTTCGGTCAGAACTCAGCTGCTTATTAGCCGCCTCTTATGTCAGTTGAATTAAAAAGGCTTCAAATGGCTCGGAGCACTATGGGACTTATCATCTGAGGTCATCAGTCCCCTAGGACGTAGAACTACTTAAAGCTAACTAACCTAAGGATATCACACACATCCATGCCCGAGGCAGGGTTCGAACCTGCGACCGTAGCAGTCGCGCGGTTCCGGACTGAAGCGCCTAGAACCCCTCGGGCAATGCGGCCGGCCAGTTGAATTATGATGTTAACATATGTAGGGATGATTTAGTACTTCTAGGATTTGGTGCTATGTCAACGTGCAGTCTGATGCCACTTGCGTATTAGAAGGCTCCATTCGTTGTAAGAACCCTTCAGCAAAAATGTGCACTGCAAATGTATTTCTATAGTCGTAAACATCGGCTAAACTGGAGAATCTTCTTCGAAGTTATTCCTTATTTTCTGCCCTTTGGACTTGGTAAGACAGTAAATACCAGTATTCAGGGGTAGCTGCAAGAAGTTTCTTGCAAGATATTTCTATTATAGAGATGATAAACATCTACAAAAACCTCCCAATGAGTTCAACAGGAGCATGGAAATCCTGTAATGCTTCCATGAGGCCCCGTTGAGATTATGTTGATTTGCAATAGCGAGTCTCCATCTACAAAGACTTTTTCTCAATTTGCCTCTGCAATTAGCCTGAATTGATACCAGCCCTAATATTTCTTATTCCATACTTATCTTTTAATTTCTATAAATTCACTACACTAGCATCCTCAAGAAACCATTTTACATGTTGTAGTATTTATATGGTCCTACAAAATTTCCCTGAGTTAGTCTCTCCAACATGAAAATGTCTATTCCTGTATTGTTTAGTACAGACCGTTCTCACCTATTTCTCCTCCTCGAAAGGGTTTTCTATGCACTTGTCTTCTCGCCTGTTCTTATCAGTAGCTCATGCAGCAATCTACTGAAGCCTTAAGTAACAAAATATTACCCTGTACAGGGTTATTACAAATGATTGAAGCGATTTCACAGCTCTACAATAACTTTATTATTTGAGATATTTTCACAATACTTTGCACACACATACAAAAACTCAAAAAGTTTTTTTAGGCATTCACAAATGTTCGATATGTGCCCGTTTAGTGATTCGGCAGACATCAAGCCGATAATCAAGTTCCTCCCACACTCGGCACAGCATGTCCCCATCAATGAGTTCGAAAGCATTGTTGATGCGAGCTCGCAGTTCTGGCACGTTTCTTGGTAGAGGAGGTTTAAACACTGAATCTTTCACATCACTATGCGTGAAACTTGCCCGCACGCGTTCAACCGTTTCTTCGCTCACTGCAGTCCGACCCGTTGATTTCCCCTTACAGAGGCATCCAAAAGCTTTAAACTGTGCATACCATTGCCAAATGGAGTTAGCAGTTGGTGGATCTTTGTTGAACTTCGTCCTGAAATGTCGTTGCACTGTTATGACTGACTGATGTGAGTGCATTTCAAACACGACATACGCTTTCTCCGCTCCTGTCGCCATTTTGTCTCACTGCGCTCTCGAGCGCTCTGGCGGCAGAAACATGAAGTGCGGCTTCAGCCGAACAAAACTTTATGAGTTTTTCTACGTATCTGTAGTGTGTCGTGACCATATGTCAATGAATGGAGCTACAGTGAATTTATGAAATCGCTTCAGTCATTTGTAATAGCCCTGTATTTGATCTGACTACCATGATTAATTAAGGCAGTAATCAACAGTAAGATTATTTAGCATTCTTATTAGAACACTCTGATAGATATGCGTCAGTAAAATCCAAAACACAATAACTCTTTTTCAGTCTCGCATTCACATAGCAACAGAGCCATCCGCAATGAAGTAAAAGATGAAATTGTTATAGTCGCTTTTGATGTTCCATGTATCGAAAAATGCATACAATGACTGAACAATGATTAAAAACTGGTCAGGAAGATTTGGATGGCTACTCACTTGTATTAAGAAAAAGATTGGAGCCAACAACCCTAAAAATACTCAAACGTTTTTTAACTCATAATTTGAGTAAAGAACCTGATAGCACGAAAGCTGAACACGAATTCTATATTCCTTTACGCGCCGCACGCACTTGTTAGAGGAGGAACATGTACACAGGAACGCAGTTTCCTGGTTGGAGGCGAGTCAAAATAGCTCCGTCTCGTTTGGGTGAGCAGGAAGAGCAGGAGCGCCACAGTCTGGTTGCATGTGTTACTTCACCACACCTCATTCCAAACTTCTCTCCTTCCAACACTTAACATATGTCCCTTGGTCTCAAGAGCGATTTTTTTGTTTTATTTATCGTTCAAAGTTTGTACTCTATTTAGCTATCTAAATCTCGTGTTTACATTGTGTACTTCATTGTATGGGGAATACGTGCGGGGCTACAATTATTGAACTAATGAAATAAAATCGTCATAACTTCTGAACATTTTGCGTTAGGACGTTCAAACTGCACGGTTGGCAGCGAAGCCTGATGGGAATTAGTATACGCATGTATGGTTTGGTTTAGCGACGAGGCCCAATTTCATTTGGATGGGTTCGTCAATAAGCAAAATTGGCGCATTCAGGGTTCTGAGAATCCACATTTCGCGATCGAGACGTCTCTTCACCCTCAACGGTTGACTGTGTGGTGTGCAATGTCCAGTCACGGAATGATCGGTGTGACATTCCTTGATGACACTTTGACTACCGAACGGTACTTGATGGTTGAGGAACATGGTTTCATCCCCATTATCCCTGATTTCGATAAGACGTGGTTCATGCAAGACGGAGCTAGACCCCATCGAAGCAGGAGAGTGTTTGATGTCCTAGCGGAGCACTTTGGAGACCGCATCCTGGCTCTGGGGTACCCAGAGGCCACTGGCGTGGGCCTAGATTGGCCACCATATTCTCCGGGTCCGAACACACGCGACTCCTTTTTGTGGGGCTATATTAAAGACAAGGTGTTCAGCAATAACCCTAAAACTATTGGTGAGCTGAAAACGGCCATTCAGGAGGTCATCGACAGCATCGATGCTCCAACACTTCAGAGGGTCATGCAGAATTTCGCTATTCGTCTGCGCTACGTCATCGCCAATGATGGCACGCAAATGGAACACGTCATAACCTAAATCCGAATATCTGTAATGACTTTTACATATTGAATAAAGTGTGTGCACGCCGTAGTTTGTAACTAATTCACGTTTTTTTCCACATAGTTCATTGTCACCCAGTAAATGCATATTTACAGAATTAAAAGTTCAAGATATCAAAAAATTTTCCACAGTAAATTTTTAATAAATAGGGTGATAAGTAAATTAGATATTTTCTGCTCTCAATTCACACAATTTCTTATATTGTTTGTAGCATGCAAGTGAGCGCCATAGTGTGCCACATGTATGTACTGTACCTTTGGCTGCGCTATCTGCAAGTTCATTTGCACGAGGTCACATCCACTTTGATATCCGTCAACGTGATAACTCTTACCCGCGCGTTTTTCTGCAGAGATGGGAATCTCTGATTGCATCATTGTGTTTCTCTGCGGGCCACATGGGCTGGATAGGCTGCACGGCACCCCGACTGTTTCAGGAGTTGAAGAATTTATTTTCTTGATGACAACATTTATTGTGGGAAGAACATAATTTCCAATCAAATAAGCGGCATTTCCTCTGATGTTTCGGCAGATATCTGCAGTAAGACTGCTATATACGACATCTACCTTTTTTAAGTAAATGCTGTTTACTTATATTTAAATGTTGAGAACCAAGAACAAAGTTGTAAGATCGCAGCGCCAGGTACTGCTAACTTACAATGCCATGGAAGTCATTGTTTTGATTCAGTAGTCGTTTGACTGTGGATAGAAACAAGCAACAATTATTTCAAAAATTTTTGCTCACTCCAATTGCCAAGTGCGTCATGTAGATGGAATATTTACCGTCGGCCGCGGTGGCCGTGCGGTTCCAGGCGCTGCAGTCTGGAGCCGCGGGACTGCTACGGTCGCAGGTTCGAATCCTGCCTCGGGCATGGATGTGTGTGATGTCCTTAGGTTAGTTGGGTTTAAATAGTTCTATGTTCTAGGGGACTGATGACCTAAGATGTTAAGTCCCATAGTGCTCCGAGCCAAATGAACCATTTTTTTTCATATTTACCAAAAGTATCTACAGCTGTCCCAATTCATCATGAGTTCTGGTTAGTTTATGGGACTACAGTAAAGAGTGAAAAAAGATTACGGAGTTTGCATGATGAAGAGCGGACCGCCGGACCCAGTGTACAAACCATTGAAATTTTCCAAGAAATAGAGCAAAAGCTGCGACTGAGGATTAGTGGTTTGTCTGAAGAGCTTACCCACGTTTATCCATGTTGATCAGCATGAGACCAGCCATCCAAAATCAGTGAAGCGGAAAACAGTCGTCCTCCTTCAAGACAAAGCTCGTTTCACACACTGCTGCCCATACCAAAGATATGATAGCATTTTCATTGGGAATTTCTGAACTACCGACGTCCTCTTCTTACACCTGAAACACTGTCATGGTGGACGACAGTCTGAAAAATGACGAGGTACTCAAGAGACCTGTTATCAGTTGGTTCAATTCTCAGGCAGAGAAATTTTATACCGTGGCGCTGAAGAAACTAGGGCAACGTTACAAAATCTGCGTAGAAGTGAAGGTGGTTACGAGGAAAAGTAAAGCACGTAGTTTCTAGGGAAAGTAATAGCTCAAATAAAAGTATTTCTAACCGATAAATGTTTTACTACCGAATAGCCGCTACTTAGAAAACTCTTGGTTTATACAGTGTGCCCCAGAAGTGTCGCGACAGATTTCGAGGGCTTGTAGAGGGTTTCTTGAAGAACAAACCGAGGATGGGACCCAGTGTCCGGAAACGTCATCCAACGACGCTATAGGACGTCGAGTTACAGGTGCCGGCACTGCTACTAGGCCAACCCCTCGAAAGCAATCGTGACTTTGTACGCAGACGGACCGCAAGCGGAATGATGTCTCGCGCCGGCCGCTGTGACTGAGCGGTTCTAGGCGCTTCAGTCTGGAACCGCGCTGCTGCTACAGTCGCAGGTTGTAACCTCCCCACAAAAATTTGTTAAATAATAATATGAATAATGAATGTGATTCTAATCTAGTGTAACCTCCCCACAAAAAATTAAAATAAATGAATATTATTTGGTTAATGATTCTAATTTAGTGTAACTTCAAAACAAAATTCTTTCACAGTGTAACCTCAGAACAAAATTGGTTCCCATTTATAACCTCCCTATAGAAATTCATTCACATTTAACCTCCACACAAAATTTGTTTCCCATTTAATGTACCCACAAAATTCCTTTCTCATTTAATGTAAGCTCGAAACAGAAAAATTCCTAAACCTCATAATAAAAAAAAAAATTCAGTAACCTGGTAACTTTTGGACGACAGCAGTGCTGCGTCATGGCCCTGTAAGATCATTCTGAATAAAAAGCAAAAACTCTTACCTCAATAAAGTCGCCAACTATCTGCTCTTACAATAGTTTTTTTCGGCACAGCTCTGTGCAATGCTGACCTATAGATTTGTCATTTATGAAAGGAAGCAACTGATTTTTCTTTTGCAACAATAGGAATGAACATGGATTGAAGAAATTAGTAAATTCTTTAAATTGAAATGAATGCTTGTTAAAAATTACTTTATATCACAAAGATTATTATTAGGACATTTTTAAAAGGTTTACATAGGAGTTCACATAACATTACCAGATATGCGCGAAGCTGCTTTTACCTTATACTATAACGCTCAGGCTCCGCCATCGCTGCACCACGACCGGCCCAGCCAACACGATACACCAGACTGCTGGCTAGCAACAACTTACTCCAACTACACAGTTCCTACTGCATACAACACTGCTCTTTGGTCTCAGATTCTCTTATAGCTTACATATTGCAGGCAGCGCATACCTCTTACATAACCCTCCACTGGGGGGGCAAAAATTTGGCAGCGATGGTGAGTCAATTGGACTTGCCATGAGCAACAAGTTTTTCTAAATTCTACTTAATTAACTAAGTTGACAATCACAGAGTATATACATACTTATATATATATATATATATATATATATATATATATATATATATATATATATATAAGTGCAGAAGATGAGTGAAATAGAGTGCACATGCACTGAGTACAGAACATATCGAGAAATGACAAAATGTATATGCAATGAGTACAAAACATATTAACAAATGACATAAAGTACACACGCACTGTATATATCTCTACCTTTTTTATGACTAATAAACATATCAAGGAGTGAAACAAAGCGCACACGCACTGTAGAAGTCTTTAGCATTTTTACATAACATATCATGGAGTGAAATAAAGTGCACACGCACTGCAGAAGTCTTTAGCATTTTTACATAACATATCATGGAGTGAAATAAAGTGCACACACACTGTAAAAGTCTTTAGCATTTTTACATAACATATCATGGAGTGAAATAAAGTGCACACACACTGTAAAAGTCTTTAGCATATTTAGGACAACTGATCTTGCTAACAAATGAAATGAAGTGCACACGCACTGTATATGTCTTTATCATTTTACAAGAATTTAAACGCACTGTATAAGTCTTTATCATTTTACAAGAACTAGGAAAGGAATGGGAAGGATGGCATCATGGTTGTAGCACGGTAGGTTGCACGTAGCTGCACTGAAACTCCATATCTTTCTACAGAAGCACAACACCAAGTGAGACAATTTGAAGTTCTCTTCCTGAAGTATTTATCAGTGTAACCAAGACACTGAAATGTTGTATTAATATTGTATGTTATCATTTTGGTAGTACATTAGGTACACCAAACAGTGGGACCATAATAACATCTCCATAGTTCAAGGTGGTGGACAGCATGATGTGTCAACACCACACTCTTTCACCAACGTAGAATTAGTGCAAAAACGAAATATGGTGCTCCATGATCATAAGGATGGACAGGACAAACGGATATTGCAGTGATTTCTGGTAATTAGGTCAGAAGGTGAAGGACATTAAGTCTTATGTTGATCATCATTGAGAATTACACTAGTCTATCAACCGATTTGAGTAATTGGTGGCACTCATTGGCTAGTTACTAAACATTTCTGTACTATGTATGAAGTATTACAGAATATTATTCATAAGTCTTCTGATTACAGTGAACATTGGCACTCATTGGCCAGTTACTAAACATTTTTATGCATTGTTCAGAAGTCATCATTCAAAACAAGAGTTAATTAATGGCATAGTATTAACATAATTCATCTAGTTATAGTAATCATTGGCACTCATTGGCCAGTTACAAACCATCAGAAGTCATTTATTCAAAACAGGAGTTAATTAATGGCATAGTATTAACATAATTCATTTAGTTATAGTAATCATTGGCACTCATTGGCCACTTACAAACCATCAGAAGTCATCATTCAAAACAAGAGTTAATTAATGGCATAGCATTAACATAATTCAGTTAGTTATAGTAATCATTGGCACTCATTGGCCACTTACAAACCATCAGAAGTCATCATTCAAAACAGGAGTTAATTAATGGCATAGCATTAACATAATTCATTTAGTTATAGTAATCATTGGCACTCATTGCCCACTTACAAACCATCAGAAGTCATCATTCAAAACAGGAGTTAATTAATGGCATAGCATTAACATAATTCATTTGGTTATAGTAATCATTGGCACTCATTGGCCAGTTACAAACCATCAGAAGTCATCATTCAAAACAGGAGTTAATTAATGGCATAGCATTAACATAATTCATTTAGTTATAGTAATCATTGGCATACATTGGCCAGTTACAAACCATCAGAAGTCATCATTCAAAACTAAAGTTAATTAATGGCATAGAATTAACATAATTCATCTAGTTATAGTAATCATTGGCACTCATTGGCCAGTTGCAAACCATCAGAAGTCATCATTCAAAACAAGAGTTAATTAGTGTAGCATCAAGCTACTGGTATTCATATATAATGGCATGTAAGTGACATAATACAACTTTAAAATATAAGAAACAGTGGCATTCATTGGCCAGTTACTAAACATATAGCAAGTATTGAATATTACAAAACATTTTTCGTCATTCAAGTGGCAAATGACATATTTAAAATAATTATTGGCACTCATTGGCCAGTTACAAAGTATTCTTATATTTTTATAAAACATTATCAGTATTATTCAGAACTCATCATTCCAGTGACATAAGACATATTAAAAATGTAACACACTGTAACTATTACTCAAGGTCTGTAGCTAGAAAACATCATTCAGTATTACTCAGAACTCTCTTAAACTGGTAGCATTATTTGGGACTGGTAATACTTTTTTTGTGCTAGCAATGCATTGCATTGGGATCGATAATTGATTGCTGGGGCATGAAAATATTTGCTTTTGACTTATTGCTGCAAATAACGATTAGTAATGTCATTCGTCATGAGTCAGCTGTAGCAAGGTTATGAAACAAGTAGAGTATATGTGATCACATTCATCAATGATAGACACAACTGGGTGAAAAAATGCAATTACTGGAACAGGTTTCATAACAAAGTGTTTATAGCATATTAATAGCATGAAAAGCTTCATCTGGAAAAAAATACAAAATGGTTTATTGAGCTGAAAGAAGAAACTCATATTATGCTGAAAAGTAGTGAACTTCGAATTAACAGTTAATGAAACGTGTACTCAATATGTATGTACTCTAGCTGTCCTTTCCAAAACATTCAGTCATTATACCATGTGACATAAGACATACTGTCAAAACGAACTGCAACAAGTACTTAAGTAACTACATACCATTTCTTAACTAATAGTAAATATATAAACTTCATCATTAGTCTCCTCTGCAAAGAAAAACTTAAAAGTGGTGCGTTAAGTGTCCAATAAAATTTATCACTATCATCACCTGCAAAGAAAAACTTCATTATTCATATCACCATAACTTCATTACTATCATCACCTGCAAAGAAAAACTTCATTATTCCTATTAGCATATTCTTTATATAACTATTCATCATCATTCATTATCATCTGCAAAAAAGACACTTCATTATTCATATTACCATTTACTTCATACAACTGTTCAAAGTATAGAGTTTCTTATTTCTGCATATTTCATCACTAAAACTAAGATGTGTAGTTCTGTCTGACAGCCTGCATCAATCGCCTCATATTCTGAAAGAAAAATTAGTTAAGACTGCTATCATACGATGTGTATAGTATATTATTGTTAGTGTTTCTTAATTCTGATCCATTTACTCTTCGTGACGAGGTATTGCATCTTCTTTCGTTCATTCCGAAGGTGAAATTCCCATTTCGTAGTAATCCACTGTGGTTTGTTTAATTTATTTCTTTTACACGTTATTGCTTTCTGAAAATGTTGAATAACGATTAATGTCATGCATTTAAATCATATACCCATTAAATAAAAACTGGTTTCTAGTGATATAATTAAGCCTACAGCATAGCATGACAGAAAACGTATTATGTCAAAAACATAGACAGTGTTCAGGTGCAAAAATGTACACAGAGTATCAAAATGTAGTAGCAAAAAAATGTAAAATAGTCACGATGTTGAGATATCATAAGGCAAAATGTCAAAGTCAACTGGTATTTGTTATATCTTAAAGATTTCGTAGTGCATACAAACAAAACAGGAAAACAATCACACATACATGAAAAATGGAAAATGTGTGCGGTCTGATATATAATGACAAGGAATGACTTTCTTTGTGTTCAGCTTGTATGTTGTGTAGTTGATAAAGGCGAGAGTTGAAGACTTTAATGGAGAAAGAATTTGATAAAATTAATATGTCACTAGATAGAATTGCATAATTGGTCATAAAATATGTAAGTTTATCTGGAAAAATGAGCACGATCTGATGTGTAACGACAAGAAAAGCGACCTGCTAACCTTACCTTGCCGGGCACTTGCCAAGAAAAAATATGATAATCACCAGTAAGTAGTCACATAAATATAATTGCATCATTGGTCATATAAATATCAGGAATTGGCATTACAGTGTGATAAATGTTCATTCAATAAAGGGTTTAATATTGGAGACATGGTGATTGCCTTTACTTTTTCTGGTTCTCAGAGTTTCGACGTGTACTACATTGGGGTGAGGAATGCTGCGAATTCGATATGGACCTGCGTATAGATGCTCAAATTTACTGCATCTATTCCTTCCTCTGTTGGATAGATAGTGTGTACGTACTAATATCTTCTGTCCAATGTGAAAGTCACGGCGTGTACAAACCTGTTTTTGCTGTCTTCTCCGGCGCTCTGCGGCACGTTTGATGTTGTTCGGCGCAATGTCAATTATTTCATGGTGTCGTAGTCGACGAGAGGTAGGAAAGAATACTAATTCTTTAATTTTGTTAGGTGGTTCAACATTTTTCAGTATAACAGTCGGAGATAGCATAGTGTATTCATTTGGTATGGAGTTAATTACATCCTGGAATGACAGTAAGTATGTATCCCAATCAATATGTTTTTTATGGCAATATATTCTACATAGTTTACCAATTTCTTTCATTAGTCGTTCACAAGGGTTCGAAGAAGCATGGTACCTGGATATATAGATCGGAGAAATGTTTCTCGCTCGTAACATACGTGTCCATATAGCAGATCGAAACTGTGATCCATTGTCCGAAATTACTTTCAATACATGCCCTACATGAAATAGAAAATGTTTTATAAATGCTTTCAAAACAGATTTAGCAGTAGCTTTGCGTAACGGAGTGAAGGTAACAAATTTCGAAGTCAGTTCAACTGCGACAAAGATGTAGCAAAAACCTCTATTAGTTCTGGGAA
This sequence comes from Schistocerca americana, assembly GCF_021461395.2. Classification (NCBI taxonomy): domain Eukaryota; kingdom Metazoa; phylum Arthropoda; class Insecta; order Orthoptera; family Acrididae; genus Schistocerca; species Schistocerca americana. Next base: position 651,338,441 of record NC_060122.1, read on the forward strand.
TCGGACCAAAAATGTCTATAGCGGCCATGTGTCTCAATTGCCCGCATCTCGTGGTCGTGCGGTAGCGTTCTCGCTTCCCACGCCCGGGTTCCCGGGTTCGATTCCCGGCGGGGTCAGGGATTTTCTCTGCCTCGTGATGGCTGGGTGTTGTGTGCTGTCCTTAGGTTAGTTAGGTTTAAGTAGTTCTAAGTTCTAGGGGACTTATGACCACAGCAGTTGAGTCCCATAGTGCTCAGAGCCATTTGAACCATTTTTTTGTGTCTCAATTGAACAGGTACAATGGGATGAAATGAGGAATATGTGAAGTCGTATCTGACTTAGCTTTCTGGCAGGTTTTACATGACGCTAAAACTCGTCGAATACGTTTCTCCATATTGGCAAAATAACAGTTCTGTCTCAGTAGAAGAAAACATTTTCTGGCTCCGTAATGTGCATAACTTAAATGAGTATACCAAATTAATTTGTTAACAAGCTCGTCAGGAATACATAATAACCAATTGTTGCTGTGAGGGTGAGAGCGGCGAAACAGAATATTATTGCGTACAGTGTAATGGTTTCTAATGGTAACATTATTCCTATCTTGCCAAAGGTGTTTAATTTCTTTCCATACGTTGTCTTTACTCTACTCTTGTGCTATGTCTCGTAATGACGACGAAATGAAATTTTCAAATGCAACTTGTTGAATATACATGACGCTGAAATTTGCTTTGCAGAAGTTGGTTGCGATGTCTTGCTGATTGTTGCTGAGAGAACGGGATAGTGCGTCTGCTACAATATTTTGTGTACCGGGAATGTGAACAATTGTAAAATTAAATTCCTGTAAATAAAGTTTCCATCTGCTTAACCTGTCGTGTGTAAATTTTGCTGAAAGTAAAAACTGTATCGCTCTATGATCTGTGTAACCGGTAGTGTGTCTTCCATAAAGAAAATGCCTAAATCTCGTAAATGCCCATACAACACATAATGTTTCAAGTTCTGTAACAGAATAATTGCGTTCAGCAGGTGACAGAATGCGACTCGCAAAAGCGATGTTTTTAATTACTGTAGTACCATCTTCTTCAATTTCCTCAAAAATGTGTACGCCTAAAGCGGTGTTATAACTGTCAGTAGCAATGTAAAAATTTCTAGTAAGATCTGGATGTGATGAAAGTGGTGCGTTCAACAAAGCTTCTTTCAGATCCACAAATTCAGAATGTGCTTGGCTATCCAAGGACCAAATAGTGTTTTTACCCGTCACTTGACATAATCTAGGGGTGTCTAAAGCAGAGTAATGAATAAATTTACGAAAAAAGTTAATTAAAGCCAAAAAGCTGCGTAGTTGTTTCTTCGTCGTAGGTACAGTAATGTCACGTAAAGCTTGAAGTTTTTCCAGGTCAGGCGCAATGCCTTCTGCTGAAATTACATGTCCAAGAAATTTTATAGAAGTTTTGCCAAAGTGCGATTTACAGAGATTAACTGTGAGTCCTTGTGCATGAAAAGTTCGTAGCAGTTGTTCAAGAATCAAACTGTGTTCAGGCCAGTTAGCTTCTGCAATAAGAATGTCGTCTACATACGTTGTGATTCTGTCTTTTAATTCTGTCGGAAGTATAGTATTCAATCCGCGAATAAATGCTGCTGAAGAAATAGTTAAACCGAATGGTAATTTACAAAATTGATAACAGTCACCAAAACAGAGAAAAGCCGTGTACTTTCTGCAGTTCGGATGGAGCTGAATTTGCCAAAATCCGGATTTCAAATCTAATGTGGAATAAATAGCAGTACCATGAAATTTCTGTAGAAGGTCTTCTAGTGTTTGAGGGCGATCTGTTTCATTAATAATAATGTCATTGATGTGACGCGAATCAAGTACGAGGCGAAGTGAACCATCCTTTTTCTTAACAATATGGAGTGGGTTTATGTACGGACTAACTGCCGGTTCAATAATTCCTTGGTCAAGCATAGCTTGCAATTCTTTCTTAACTTGTTCTGTGTGAATATACGGAATGGGATAATGTTTGGCTTTAAACGTGTCGTGCTATTTAACTTGAAATTCATACATAAAACCGGACTTAGTACCAGGGACGTTGTCAAAAACTGGAGCTTGCTGTAAAAGAATTTTGCGTAGTTGTGTGCGTTCGTCGTCTGTATTTGGACTGCTCTGTTTACCTTTATCAGAAATCATTTGCATAACGTCATAGTCGGCTTCGACTGGAGTATTATAGTTGTGTACGTACGTATCTGTGAACAATGTGGAATGACAGTCTATGTTACGTGGTGCGGAAATGACCTCTGTACGATTAATTGTTTGTTCTTTTGCAGATAAAGAGTGCTGAAATTCTAAAGCCAGTTGTACATTTTCATCCTTTAACATTAAATAGGAATTTTGAAAGTCAATAATTACGTCGTGTTGTACCAGAAAATTCGTACCTAAAATAACGTCTGTTGTCAATAAGGGAACAATCCAAAAATTTGAGTGAAATGTATGACCTGCAATACAAAATGATAAATGTGTCTGTAAGTTTACATCTACTCCTTTACCAGATACTGCTCCTTTTACTTTAATTTTGCCTAATGGTAACGTAGGATAGGTATTCTCTTTGTTACATTCGTTGAAAGTTTCCTCATTTATAACTGACATAGGTGATCCAGAATCGATTACTGCTGAAAATTTGGATGATCCAATCTTTACTTCAATGACAGGGTGGGAAATGGTTTTTTGAATAACTGGTTTTTCATGCAAAAGAGTGTCTAGGATGTCGTCAAAAGTAATAACATTTTCGTGAACGAGAGTCTGTGTGTCAAAAGTATTACTTGCGTTGCTGGAATATGCAACCTGTACTGTATCTAGTCAAATTCTATCTGACGTGGTATTATTTGCAGGAGGATGCTGTGGCATTTCGACTATTTGTACTGTTCTGTTATTTCGTCCTGACGCATTAGGTTCGGGATGATACCGACTGTCTGGTTCATTCATGATAATCTGATGTTGCGGATGATTTTGCTGCTGGTAAGACCGACTGTTATTAAACGTACGCTGAAAATTGTGCTCATTACTTTTACGTCTGTCATGATAGTCATTTCTATACAGTGCATTGCGATATGAGTTGAAATGGTGTTTTCTGTACGTACTGATTTCCTTGTTGCTGTACGTTACTATTTGGTGGAGCTGACGCTATACGTGTAGGCGGCGAAACATTAAAGCTTGGTTGACCTTGCCCATTACATTGTTGGTTAGGTATGCTAACCGGCTGGCTTTGATGCTGTTGCGGAGAAAAACCTGTATTGTTACCAAAATGTGTTTGCGACTGCTGAAAATTTTGTACATACTGATGATTAAAATTTTGTTTGTTATTAAAATGACGGCGGTAGTTGTCATTTCGGGAGTGTCTAATAAAAACTGTCACTTTCGGTAAAATTTGTCATATCAGGTTTTTTTACTCATTCCTAATTCTAGATAGTTCGATAGTTGAAGAGCTGTTTGAATAGATATAAAGGATAGTAAAAGAGAAGGCTGCAGTTCAGAAAACTAAAGATGAAATATCACTACTACGGCTCGGGGCCCTGTGCACGCTACGGCACATATTCATCGACGCATAATGAATCCCCTGAGGTCTATTACACGCTGCAAATAAATTTTAGTTTCTGCGTTACAGGCAATGGCGGTGAAAATTCAAAAACAAATTGTCGTATCCAGTCCAGTTCTAGTTTCTGCATTACAGGCCAAACTGATGAATATACGAAAGCAAATTGTCGTATCCAGTCCAAAGCGTGAATCTGTGTTCTGTCATTTTTAAATACTTTAAATTTTCTCACGGATAGAAAGTGTTTGTAATAAAAATTATCGTCTCTGAGTGTCTGAGCAGGTTCAGGATTGCATGAGAATCTGTTTGTCTGTGACTGTTCAGAATCTAACTCACATACTCTCTATAAATTACCTAAATTATACTGGCTGTGTGAGTGTGATAAATGGTCGGAATGTGGCGTATGCTGTGATGTATTAAAGGCTGAAACATTTTTCATCTCTGTCACTTCTTGCTGCAAAGTTGACAATTTTCTACTTAATGTATTATTGGACGAACCTATCTCATTGATTGTCTGCTGTAAATTTTGGAATTCGGGTGTTTGATTAAACGAAATTGGTGAAGTATCGTCTGATTTGGTGTCATTATTACTTTCGATAACATCAATACGACTGGCCAATTCATCATATTTTTCAGTCAGTACTTTTACCTAATCATCGCTCTTATTATCACAAGCGTTAATTTGTTTTTGTATTTTACGCGTGGTTTCGTTCAATTTTTTAACGTCTGCTTTGATGGCATCGGGATCCTGTATTAGTTCTAATTGTTCAAGTCTGTCGGTCACTGTCTGAAAGTCTACTGTGTGTGTGTCTGGTTTTGTTTTAAGATAAGAGATTTCATCATGTAATTCGATGTTCAACTGTTTGATAGTATTAATTTCGTCTGATACTGTAGCAATATTGTTGTCTACGTATGTTTTTGCTTTCGTAAACAATTTACGCTTATCTTCCTGTCTCTGTGCAGTAATTGTTTCCATGACTTGTCGCTTTATTTTATTCTGTTCCTGTATAAATTTACGGTAACGCGTTTCACTGTTTTGTAGGTGCTGATTAAAACGTTCGTCAATTTGGCTGTTCTGTTGGTCAAATTTCGCGTCTACTTTCGCATCCAGTGTACGTGAAAGTTCTGCTGACATTAATTTAAACTCGTCGCGTAACTGTGTTGCGTTTTCAGAGCATTGTTTAGCGACTGCACTAATTTCATCCCTAAGTAATTTAGCTGTAGCTGCTTGCGTATTCCTTAATTCTTGAGCCATAGATCTAATTTCTTCACTACTGCTCCTAGCACAAGCCTTAATTTCCTCACGTAATTGTTCTTTAGTATCATGACATTGCGCGGCAACGGCTGTAATCTGTTCACTGAGTTGTTTGTTCTGTTCATTTAGGTTGTGTTTTTCATTCAACTGTTTGAAATTGTTTTCTTGTTCTTTCTTCGATTGTAGCAATACTGCCATAATTTGATCCAAGCCAAAATTAGCGACTCTATTTTCTATGCTGTGTAATGGTGTACGTGCATTTGTCGCGTTTTGTATAACCATTTGGTCATTCTCTGATTCTTGAACAGGTTCGCCAATTGAATGTGCATTGTTAGTCACTACCTCGTAATCAAATAAATCTGACGTATTTTGACTACATTGTTCACCTTCGTGAGAAAAATTTATCTGCTCACAATTCAAATTTTGCAAACCGGGTGTGTCAAACTGGGCAGCGTTCATTGTATCGGAACGTGCCGCGTCATCAATTGTTACATTTACTATGGACATAACTGAATGTGTTTGTTCACCATTAGGATCTAAATTATTACTAGTGATCGGTACGCGCTGATAATCTGTAAATGGAGGATTATCATTATTACACTGAGTGTCGCAGGTGTTATCGGTCAAATTATTCGAGTCGGCTATTTCACTCATTGCACATCGCGATGTACTGTTAACAGTTTTTCGCGGCACTTTTCACAAATAAAAATTAAGCACAAAAATGAAACAAAGACAAAGCAAAAATGGAACAAACACAATTAAAACAAAGAGCAATAAATTGCCGATGATCTGTGAAAGAAAGAGTGACAAAATAGTAAATGCGTTGCGCCAGATGCAAACTACATTTAAGTAAATAAGAGCAGATATATGACTACTTCTCAGAAAATCACAAAGAATACGATCCTGGCCGGTTGTCACCAAGTGTAACCTCCCCACAAAAATTTGTTAAATAATAATATGAATAATGAATGTGAATCTAATCTAGTGTAACCTCCCCACAAAAAATTAAAATAAATGAATATTATTTGGTTAATGATTCTAATTTAGTGTAACTTCAAAACAAAATTCTTTCACAGTGTAACCTCAGAACAAAATTGGTTCCCATTTATAACCTCCCTATAGAAATTCATTCACATTTAACCTCCACACAAAATTTGTTTCCCATTTAGTGTACCCACAAAATTCTTTTCTCATTTAATGTAAGCTCGAAACTGAAAATTTCCTAAACCTCATAATAAAAAAAAAAATTAAAAAAAATTCAGTAACCTGGTAACTTTTGGACGACAGCAGTGCTGCGTCATGGCCCTGTAAGATCATTCTGAATAAAAAGCAAAAACTCTTACCTCAATAAAATCGCCAACTATCTGCTCTTACAATAGTTTTTTTCGGCACAGCTCTGTGCAATGCTGGCCTACAGATTTGTCATTTATGAAAGGAAGCAACTGATTTTTCTTTTGCAACAATAGGAATGATCATGGATTGAAGAAATTAGTAAATTCTTTAAATTGAAATGAATGCTTGTTAAAAATTACTTTATATCACAAAGATTATTTTTAGGACATTTTTAAAAGATTTACGTGGGAGTTCACATAACATTACTAGATATGCGCGAGGCTGCTTTTACCTTATACTATAACGCTCAGGCTCCGCCATCGCTGCACCACGACCGGCCCAGCCAACACGATACACCAGACTGCTCGCTAGCAACAACTTACTCCAACTACACAGTTCCTACTGCATACAACACTGCTCTTTGGTCTCAGATTCTCTTATAGCTTACATATCGCAGGCAGCGCATACCTCTTACAAGGTTCGAATCCTACCTCGGGCATGGATGTGTGTGATGTCCTCAGTTTAGTTAGGTTCAAGTAGTTCTAACTTCTAGGGGACTGATGACCTCATATGTTAAGTCCCGTAGCGCTCGGAGCCATTTGAACAATTTTTTTTATGTCTCGCAGTGCTGTTTGTTATTCAGTGTTCGCGACAGAATGCCACGATCGCCAGCGGAGAAGATGGAGCTAGCTGCTGTGTAGAAAGGCCTTGACTCCTACGAATGCGATACTCTGTTGCGTCAGTGCACAATGGTTTCGGACGTGGGTTTCCATCCGCACTTTACTTTTCTCCTGGAACTTTCTAAAATCTCCAAAGTTTTTCGGTGTACTGGAGAAAAATAAACTGCAGAAGGAAACCCATGTCTGACCCAGTGAAACCCGTGTCTGAAACCGAAGGTAAGAGAGCATCACATTCATCGAAGACGAGGCCTTTCCACGCAGCAGCTAGCTCCATCTTCTCCAATGGCGATCGTGGCATTCTGTCGCGACCACTGAATTACGAACAACGTTGCGAGACTTTCCGCTTACCGTCCGTCAGCGTACGACGTTACTTTTGTTGTCGAGGGGATGGCCTAGTTGCAGGTGCGTGTACCTTGACTTCGACACTCTGTAGCGTCGTTGGACGACCTTTCCCAACATCGATTCCTATCCTCTTCTTGTTCCTCACGATACCCTCTACAGACCCTCGAATTTTGCGCAGTGTTTCTGGGACACCCTGCATAATTTATTTTATTTTGGACCAATTCGGACAAACGGGCATCATCAACAACCCCATGGCAATGAAGTTTCTCAAGACGGCAAGAATGCCGGATATAAGCTGTGAGTAGGCTGTTTAGGTTTTCTTATTGGTAACGCCACGTAGCGCTCTGTATGAAAACCACTGGCTGTGCTGTGTGCAGTCTGTGGCTGGTTTGCATTGTTGTTGGCTATTGTAGTGTTGGGCAGTTGGCTGTTAACAGCGCGTAGCGTTGCGCAGTTGGAGGTGAGCCGCCAGCATTGGTGGATGTGGGGAAGTGAGATGGCGGATTTTTGAGAGCGGATGATCTCGACGTGTGTCCATCAGAAACAGTACATTTGTAAGGTTTCAAAGTGTCCTAAGAGTCATTCGCGGCGGCATCTCTGAATAAAATCTTCTCAATTTTCAAGCCGCGTCAATTCGAATAAAACAGTTTCCACCTAGTATGGTCAAGTTGTTCCATCATGTTCTAACGACAACGAACTGCTTGTACCGCGACGAATATTATGAAATGACGGAGGGCAAAGCGATGGGCTCACCACTGTCTCCGACACTCGCGAATTTCTTCACGGACTACTTCTGGGTGAAGGCTCTGAACTCGGTGCGTTGCGTCCGTCTTGCTTCCTAAGGTGCATCAATGACACCTTCTCGGTATGGTCTCACGGTGAAAATACACTGCAGCAGTTCGTCGATCACAAGAACAGTGTCCATCCCAACATTAAGTTTATCTTCGAGATGGAGAAGGATGGCAAAGCTAACGTTCTTGGATGTTTCCCTTGAGCGGAAGGCAGGAGGCCGGTTTGGTCACTCTGTACAGAAACCGACGCACACTGACCGATACTTGAACACCGATAGTTTTCACCACCCTTTATAGATGAAATCGGTCCTGAACACGTTAACACACATAGCAAAAGTTAAGCGACCACCTACAGTCTGAACTGCAGCCCTTGAGGTACGTATTATAGCAAGAGAAACATTGGAAATGCTTCCAGGTGCCACCGTAGAAGGACGCCTTGTGAATCGGCTGAAGTCCTGCCATACTATGGAGCAACGAGCAGCAAGTTTGGATGTGTGCTGCAGAGACATGGACTGAGAGCAGGTTGTGGCCCTCTCCCAAGATACAAGATATAATGCGCCCTTTTAAAGGCTACATAGCTCTTCCTGCTCCTGGTGCGATAGTGTCCCTTGCAAATGCGGCGGCATCTATATGGGTCAGACAATTCGCACTGCTGGAGAGAGCTGTATCGAGCACAAGCGACATATTAAACAAAGGGAGGTCGACAAGTCGACCATAACAGCGCATTGCTTGGAAAACGGACACAAAATGCAGTTTGAAAACACAGGAGTCTTGGTTCACGCGTCAACATACTGGGATTCCGTTATAAAAGAGGCGGCTGAGATTAGAATGAACAACAACAGTTTTAAAAGAGATCAGAGGTGCACACTTAATAGGGTGTGGGGGCGGACTTTGGGTGTCGAAAGAAATCAACGAAGAGTGCTGGACGCTTGTAGCGGGGCGGGAGTGGCAGTTTCAAATGGGGCGCCGACCCCTTGCACCACGTGACGTCACTTGGTACCGCACGAGGGCCACGAGAAAGACAGGCCGCGGCACGTACGTCACGAAAGTAGGCTTGAGCTCGTTCGTTCGCGTAACTCCGCAGACAAATGCGTTTCTAAACCTGTTAACTCGCAACTGGGTGTGTGCGTACTAACGGGAATTGCATCTTCTACTGGAATCTAGTATTATGAAGTCTTACTGATTACTAGTCGTACAACAAAATTTAAGATCAATTCTCGACATAAATGGTATTACGGCTTGTTTGTAGCATTTATTCTCTTCTGCGTAACAGTCCTCATTTCATACAAGAAGTGGTGCTGTATGCAACTGATAAGCATTGTGACATGATTTTAATTTTATTGTACCCCAGAACAGCCGTAACAAAATATTAGTAGACCTATGTACTTCCTGTCATTGTGCGACTAATAACTGTAACATTCCATAATAATGGATTCCAGTAGAAGATGCAATTCTCGTTTTCACGTACACACCCAGTTACCCGTTAACAGGTGCAAAAAGGCAGTTATCTGCTGAGTTGAGCGAGGGAGCGAGCGAGCTCGGCCTACCTTCGTGACGTAGCGCCGCAGCCTGCCTTTCTCGTAGACCTCGATCCCGCGTCGGGCCGGAGCTGCTACGAACTGCCCTACCAGCTTCCGCCCATGCGTCGTTTCGGCCCTCTCTGATTGGTGCCAGAGGCCGCAATCGTGGCTACGTAAGTGGAAAATCGCGCCCAGGCAGTCAGTCGTTTTAACCCTGACGACGGTAGCGGAGATGGCCATAGAAAGCTCCAGAATTTTATTCGAATTGACGCAGCTTGAAAACCGACAAAATTGTATTCAATACCGGATATATTTTATACTCCAGCGACCGTTTCCACACAAGACAAACGAACATAGAAATAAATCTAGAGATAAGTTTAAATCCGTGTAATGCATCGTTGCTGGCCGGTGTGGCCGAGCGGTTGTAGGCGGTTCAGTCTGGAACCGCACGACCGCTACGGTCGCAGGTTCGAATCCTGCCTCGGACATGGATGTGCGTGATGTGCTTAGGTTAGTTAGGTTTAAGTAGTTCTAAGTTCTAGGGGACTGATGACCTCAGCTGTTAAGTCCCATAGTGCTCAGAGCCATTTGAACCAATGCATCGTTAATGATGAGAAGCCGGCCGGTGTGGCCGTGCGGTTAAAGGCGCTTCAGTCTGGAACCGCGTGACCGCTACGGTCGCAGGTTCGAATCCTGCATCGGGCATGGATGTGTGTGATGTCCTTAGGTTAGTTAGGTTTAATTAGTTCTAAGTTCTAGGCGACTGATGACCTCAGAAGTTAAGTCGCATAGTGCTCAGAACCATTTGAACCATTTTTGAATGATGAGAAATATATAAGACAATAACATAAAAATAATCATCAATTAATACCATGACTCATAACTTCGACAGATACTTGTATATCAACTTATGCGTATGCTAGTCATTATGTGTGCCACGTAACAGGTTGACGTCAGCTGTCGTTATTGATCTGTCTCACATGATCCCCAAATAGCTACGTGGTGACATACTTGAGGTGCACAGCTGCCTCATAGCTCAAGAAATAACGAATTTATTTCCACTGAAATTGGTGGTTTATTGAGTAGTTTAACCACTGCAATAGGGCCGAGTGAGGAAGACGCCTACCCACACTTCAGCTGGTGCCCACATAGTGTCAGTACAAAGCGGCGCGAAAACGCACTTTCGCCAGTGCTGTGTGTCTTCCCGAGATCTCGTGGGCTGGAGCTCTGCAACACCTAGCTGCTTCCAAGTAACTGTAAAATTTTCGTGCGACGCACTTCCTCCATATACATTATGCACATGATAAGAAGATTTCAAGTGTTTTAGTTGGGACAGGCTTTGTTGTAATAACCAAATTATGACAGAATTAGTACTGAAAAAAATCGGGATCCTTGCCCAAATAATTGATAAACCAAAGGTAGTGCTCACATTGAACTGCGGTCTGCCAAGCGGGTCCTATAAATTTACTACGCACAAAACATTCACGTCTTGCAAATCAACACTACGAATCTGAGCCCTTCCTGGGAGGCAATACCAAAGGCGAACATTTGGCCATCAGCTATTCATGACTACCGTCAAGACGACACAGGCACGAATTGCTATATCGAACAACGACGCACCATGAAGGAATTATCCGAATGGGATGTAAATGCGCAGATGTGATGTATTGTACAGACGAACAAGTGATTACAACTTCAGAAAAATTGAATTATGTATGCAAGAGAAGGGCTTCACAAAATGAACAAGTCAATAACGTGTTGGCCCACCTCTGGCCCTTATGCAGGCAGTTATTAGGCTTGGCGTTGATTGATGGAGTTGTTGGATGTCCTGCTGAGGGATATCGAGCCAGATTCTGTCCAGCTGGCGCGTTAGATCGTCAAAATGCAGAGCTTGCTTGAAGGTCCTGTCTATAATGCTCCCAAAGTTCTAAAATGGAGGAGAAATCCTTGCTGGCCAAGGTAGGATTTGGAAAGGGCGAAGACAAGTAGTAGAAACTTGCCATGTGCAGGCGGGCATTATCTTTCTGAAATGTGATCCCAGAATGGCTTGCCATGAAGGACTGCAAAACGAGGCGTGGAAAATCGTCGACGTATCGTTCTGCCGGAAGGGTGTCATGTGACATACTGCTATATTTTTTTCTCTTCCTAACTATTTTTGTGTACCTTTCTTTTGTTGATCAACAGAAGTATTTCTTCTGTCACTTCTTCTTCCAAGGTTCCTTCGTGGTACCTTCCTTGTACCTACATTTGTCTATGTAATGTGAGGGCTCTTTTCAGAAATGTCCATTCCTCTTATACTGAAGTGCGTACTGAAGCTGTATCTAAAGCTTCAGAAAACTTCAATAGCACATCGTCATTCTTGATGCTTCAGTATCCCATTCCCTTACACACTGTTCCTTTCTGACTATTCGCTTACACTTGAGCTTACTCTTCGTCATTATTAAACTATGATTTGTGAAGTGTTGGCAGAAGAGCCAACGCCGTGTTGCTAGATGAGGCCGAAATGCACGCTTTTAGCTCACGCGGACTGGCGTGAGGTCTGGAACATTACAAGGAAATGAGAACTTAGAAAAACGGACGCAGTTGCTGTAATACTTAACTTTAATCCATAATTGGTGTACATCTCTCTTGACTGTACATGATGCACAAGATAAAGATCAAATGCTATGGCGCCTTGCTAGGTCGTAGCAAATGACGTAGCTGAAGGCTATGCTAACTATCGTCTCGGCAAATGAGAGCGTATTTGTCAGTGTAGCTTCGCTAGCAAAGTCGGCTGTACAACTGGGGCGAGTGCTAGTAAGTCTCACTAGACCTGCCGTGTGGCGGCGCTCGGTCTGCAATCACTGACAGTGGCGACACGCGGGTCCGACGTATACTAACGGACCGCGGCCGATTTAAAGGCTACCACCTAGCAAGTGTGGTGTCTGGCGGTGACACCACAATTTGAGTCCATATCTGTTCCCGAGAACATCTTACAGCCAAATATCTGCTTTCGAAGTCTCAATCTCAGTTGTTAGGAAATGGGCATTTCTACAATAGCTCTGACGTCATTATAATGGGACGAGCATGTTAAAACAGTTGCCCTATATATCTCTCCTTTCGAAGTTCGAGATCGTGGATCTTGCCGTTCACATCTGAAGCTCGTGGAGATCTTGATGCAGCCACCACTGTCCCCACGCTCATCTCTGAAGAAATTCAAGATGGTGGATGTAACTCACATGTCTTCACATCTGTCATTGTGCCCTGAACATAGAGCGTTCCAATTCTGAAGAGCAGTTTCATAAATTTAAACAGAATTTTTTCCCTTTATCAAGATGATGGGGATGATAGCCCAAGTGTCTTCACATCAAATGAACGTTGTTTGAAACGTGGAAAGAGTAAATTTTTATTTTATGTTTCTTCCTCCCCACAGACCACAATATACAGGGTGTTTCTTTTTTTTGTTTTTTTTTTTTTAGCTTGAGACAGCTGCATATCTTGAAAACGATGTATGTACGAACAAAACGTTGTAGACGAGAAGTCAAGGACATCTGTCTATGCTACAACTGGCCACCTGCTAACCACCCCTCCCGCATAGGCGGGGTTAACTTTGTATTATAAAATGGGAACACCCCATTTTTATTGCGTATTCTAGTTCTATGCCAAAAACTACGCGCTAGGGTCGCAGGTTCGGATCCTGTCTCGACCATAGATGTTTGTGATGTCCTTAAGTTAGTTAGGTTTAAGTAGTTCTAAGTTCTAGGGGACTGATGACCACAGCAGTTAAGTCCCATAGTGCTCAGAGCCATTTGAAACTTTTTTTTTTAACCAAAAACTACGTACGCTTTACACAAACCGTTGTTTTCCATTCGTGGTACATGGCATTGTAATCGACAAATATCAAGCGTGCTTGTTTTTGATATGAGGAACTGACGCATTTGGTTTTATATTTCATTTACGATGTAAATGTAAACCTTCGTGTTGTAACAGTTGCTATTTATGTTAAACATGAACTTTAATGTTGCATATTTGTTTATACAGTACAATATGGTTAGCCATTTCAGTGTCTGGTTAGAAACAATATTTAGCGTGATCTAGGAACAACGACGTGGATGTAATAGTTTTCTGTTCTCATCAGGATGCTTGATAGCGGTGAGTCCCTTGCTCTTGCCATAGGAGTGCTAAATTTCAGGTGCGCCTGTCGCTATCACCTCATCGACGTTTTATGTCATTACAATGGTTGTTCTTTGTATTCCGGCGGTTGGATGGAAACACACACCGAAATCAGTCATCCTGATGGTGGGTTCAAGGGCAGCCACCGAAATCAAGCATTCCGGTGGTGTGGGGACTCACCACAATCAACCCTGCGTGAAACAGAAATCTACGTCACCATACAAGTAGTGCAGTTGCCAGAAATTTCAATATCTAGCCATATTATTAGTAAAGTACATTCACATTTGCAACACTCAGGTAACGTCTGAACAACCGTATCAACCGTTAGAAAACAAAGGTTTACGTTTATATCGTAAATGAAATGTAGAATCAAATGCGTCGATTCTTAATTTGCAAAAACAGGCACATTTGATAGTTGGCGATGACAGCGCCATCTACCACGAGTGGGAAACAATGATTTGAGTACACCGTACGTATTTCTTGGCGCAGAATCAAAGTATGCAATAAAGTGGCGGAGTTCCCATTCGAAAACACACAGTTTCCCTCACCCACGCAGGAATGGTGGTTAGGAGGGAGCCAGTTGTAGCACACACAGATGTCTCCTTTCTAATATTAACTTTTCGCCTAGAACATTATTTTCGTACGATACGTCGTTTTCGAGATATTTAACTGCCTCAGGGTAAGGTAAACACTCTATGTATAAGTATGCTTTGTATGTGTGGGTAGTTGTATTCATAGATAGGTAAAGTACGCTGTAAACGATATATTGTCTTCCAACGCGGCAGTAGACGGTACTCAATCAGCTCCTGGCGCTCGTCTAGCGCGGAACGCCAGAGAAGCAGTACTGTTTGTTTACCTTTGTGACGAGGCAGGAATGGAGATCGAGCAGTAATTGCACCGGCAGCCGGACATAGCAAACTGCAGTCGGGTGCATATCGTCTAAACTCGTGTTTCTCAACTTTTTTTTTTTCTTTGGGGCACACCAAATTACGTTTCAAACTTCCGCCACACCCCTATAAGTGACTTTCTTCCTAGAGAAAAAAAAAAAAAAAGAGAGACACATAAGCACGTACAGTACTTTTTTTTTGTTAATATGCCTATAATCACGTATAAAAATGGGCGATTTCTTGCAAATTGGGCTACCCCAAGAAACGAATTGGTGATCATTTTTTTATGGTTTAGATATTTTATCTGCGGTACATTAGAAGACATTAAAAATCTCGCGAGACACATGTTTTCGCGACACACCGATGTGTCGTGGCACAGCGGTTGCGAAACGCTGGTCTAAACAACAAGGGTCTTTTCCCACCACCAGTTGCAGACAGAAAGAGGTAAGTCGCTCCAAGGAAGCATTGAGAAAAAAAAACAGAGACAATACAGAAAAATTTGCCTTTTGACGGGTCCTTCATAGGGCGATTAACATTTGAAATTTACGAATAGCTTTGTGAAAAGGTAAAAAAATAGAGGATGAAATACACTCCTGGAAATTGAAATAAGAACACCGTGAATTCATTGTCCCAGGAAGGGGAAACTTTATTGACACATTCCTGGGGTCAGATACATCACATGATCACACTGACAGAACCACAGGCACATAGACACAGGCAACTGAGCATGCACAATGTCGGCACTAGTACAGTGTATATCCACCTTTCGCAGCAATGCAGGCTGCTATTCTCCCATGGAGACGATCGTAGAGATGCTGGATGTAGTCCTGTGGAACGGCTTGCCATGCCATTTCCACCTGGCGCCTCAGTTGGACCAGCGTTCGTGCTGGACGTGCAGACCGCGTGAGACGACGCTTCATCCAGTCCCAAACATGCTCAATGGGGGACAGATCCGGAGATCTTGCTGGCCAGGGTAGTTGACTTACACCTTCTAGAGCACGTTGGGTGGCACGGGATACATGCGGACGTGCATTGTCCTGTTGGAACAGCAAGTTCCCTTGCCGGCCTAGGAACGGTAGAACGATGGGTTCGATGACGGTTTGGATGTACCGTGCACTATTCAGTGTCCCCTCGACGATCACCAGTGGTGTACGGCCAGTGTAGGAGATCGCTCCCCACACCATGATGCCGGGTGTTGGCCCTGTGTGCCTCGGTCGTATGCAGTCCTGATTGTGGCGCTCACCTGCACGGCGCCAAACACGCATACGACCATCATTGGCACCAAGGCAGAAGCGACTCTCATCGCTGAAGACGACACGTCTCCATTCGTCCCTCCATTCACGCCTGTCGCGACACCACTGGAGGCGGGCTGCACGATGTTGGGGCGTGAGCGGAAGACGGCCTAACGGTGTGCGGGACCGTAGCCCAGCTTCATGGAGACGGTTGCGAATGGTCCTCGCCGATACCCCAGGAGCAACAGTGTCCCTAATTTGCTGGGAAGTGGCGGTGCGGTCCCCTACGGCACTGCGTAGGATCCTACGGTCTTGGCGTGCATCCGTGCGTCGCTGTGGTCCGGTCCCAGGTCGACGGGCACGTGCACCTTCCGCCGACCACTGGCGACAACATCGATGTACTGTGGAGACCTCACGCCCCACGTGTTGAGCAATTCGGCGGTACGTCCACCCGGCCTCCCGCATGCCCACTATACGCCCTCGCTCAAAGTCCGTCAACTGCACATACGGTTCACGTCCACGCTGTCGCGGCATGCTACCAGTGTTAAAGACTGCGATGGAGCTCCGTATGCCACGGCAAACTGGCTGACACTGACGGCGGCGGTGCACAAATGCTGCGCAGATAGCGCCATTCGACGGCCAACACCGCGGTTCCTGGTGTGTCCGCTGTGCCGTGCGTGTGATCATTGCTTGTACAGCCCTCTCGCAGTGTCCGGAGCAAGTATGGTGGGTCTGACACACCGGTGTCAATGTGTTCTTTTTTCCATTTCCAGGAGTGTATATGGAATACAGCCAGATTTGTTTCAGAATCGTGTTTTCGTGAAAACGCGCAGCTCGCAGCACTGTGACAAAATGATCGAATGTTGCAATATTAAAATAAAGTTCACCAATAGTGATGGTTCTATCAGTGAAGTAATCATAGCAAACACAAGCATGGGTAGTAGAAATGTCAGCATTTTGAATATACCTTCCGAAGTTAATGACGAATAAGCCACGACATCTCTAAAACCACTCAGCAGGGTAAGTGAAATCAAACGTGAAAAATGGTATGTGAATATTTCCAAAACAGAAACAGCAACATATACAATGGAATTTGTGTTGTGAAAATGGAAATCACTAAGCAGATACTTTCATACCTAACCATATCTGGGTATATATCCTTGGTGATGTACGATGGACAGCTTTACACTTGTGTGTAACGGGCCATGGTCGCTCATGCAATAGCAGACTGTCCCAGTAGGTAAAACGCAATACTGCAGTTAATGTACTTACATCATAAAGAGATTCCCATACCCTATCCTATCAATTTCTACATGGACCGAGAATTCCCCCTCTCACCAGTAAAAATGAGGACAAAGATGTCACGTTGGAATTACCAGAAAAAATAGTGAACGAAGAGCAAACGATAGTAGGTATATCGAAAATAAAGATAGCAACCCAGAAACACTTGTGGGTCGAGACGCAGGGGAAGATAAGGAAAATGTTTTGAGTAGCAGCACAAGTCCTTAAAACTATGTAAATAAATAAAAATAAAACACACAGTCAGTGACAGAAACACCACAAAGATTGACAAACGAATCGATGGTAAATGAAACAAACACAGGTTCGTCAAACACGCGCTAGTTACTAAAAGAGAATGAACAATACAAAGAGAGCATTGTGGAAGAAGGAAATAGACTGCACGCAAGGAGGGGAGCAGAAGATCCTGCAACGAAGATGAAGGGTAACTCGTTGAACATAGAACAAAGGAAAACTGGCAAACTTTGCAAATACAGTAAACAAGAAGGGCAGATTTCGAATAAAGATCGAAAATAGGACGATGACTGTATCGACGATAGGTCACGAAATCAATAAAACAACGCAGTTTAATATGATAATTGTAGGAAATAAAAAGAACCAACATTACACAAAATCAGAGAAGGACATACCCATTTACAGAAAAGTCCTATGTCGGAACACAGTCCTGTATCGTCGACCCGCTTCCCACGCCCGGGTTCCCGGGTTCGATTCCCGGCGGGGTCAGGGATTTTCTCTGCCTCGTGATGGCTGGGTGTTGTGTGATGTCTTTAGGTTAGTTAGGTTTAAGTAGTTCTAAGTTCTAGGGGACTGATGACCATAGATGTTAAGTCCCATAGTGCTCAGAGCCATTTTTTTTTGTATCGTCAACCAGACATTCTGCTTGGTCATGTTGAATGACACAGTTTCCAAAGCGAACTCAAACTCAGACGTTTGAAGGAATATGTACGTACCCACAGCATTGATCGACATTTCTTTTCTAATGAGCATGTCCCCTGGAAGACTAAACGAGATGTTCGGATGCGAAATAATAGAAAACTATTCTAATGATTTCAACACTGGTGCTGCTATTTTGACAGAGGATGAGATCGAAGTAAAAAAGATATAAATGCTAGGAAAGTGTTGCGGAATAGCTTGTGAGATAGATGGAATTCAAATCGTTAATATTTATGTCCCATCGGGGAATCAAAAAAGAGAAATCGAAAGACAGTTTACAGTTCCGGTTTAATCGATGTATTACGGGAAAGCAATGGAAACCTTATACCAGCGGGTGATTTTAGCTGCTTACTGTCACCTAAAGACGAAATCCCAAATTTCTATAAAAGTGAGGAAATTGAATTATCTCGCATGCAACCTAGGTCTAGAGGATTCATGGAATGTAATTAACGATGTCAGACCGGGACGTACTTTTAGAACAGACAAGTCAGCTAGAAGAATAGACACGATATATAGACAGCCACGAAATTAAATAATCAGCTGACTGTAATAGAGGAATGGTCCTTATTCATCTCGGACCATAACACTTGTCAGATTGAAATCTACCTAAAACTCAACCGAACTTACAGAGGATGGGGATGCTGGAAACTGAATAGAGCAGTTCTAAAACGTATGGAACTAGCAACTGAAATATTTCACAGTCTGAATACAAGTAAAAAGGAATTTACAGGTATGGTAATCGAACCGAATGGCGGTTACAATGCGCGAAGCAAAAATACATAAAACATTGATCTCGACGTCAACGTTAGTAAGCGAATGGTAAAATAGAACCAAGGAATTCTTATTCAACTCACTGAGATCACTTTACAGCAAACAAAATGTACTACAATACGTTAACGAAGCGAAGGGTGTGAAAGCAAAAATACGAGGTTTTCAAGTGAGAGCGAAAGTGGTTTTAATATCTAAAGATGAAACCACATCCACCTTCCACAGAGTCAAAGAAATGATGAATGCAAAGAAGACGTTAGGAACCAAACTAAAAGCTGAGGACGGGAGAACTCGATACTGTAAGCCACAGTAACTCACTTATTCGACTTATAAACAGAACAATAGACGAATGAACGGGCAGATGAGAAATTCTTGACGTACATCCGTACAAAAGTAAGTGAAGAAGAAAACGCCATATTGATGGAATCAGTAACAACTTACTCTAGACACGATCAAGAAAAGCCTCCAAAGTGTCCTAGTCCTGACGGGCAACCAACAGAATTCCGTGTAACATATTGGAACATTCTGAGACATCCGCTGGTGGTTATGTACAACGAGATGTAGCGTATGGCATCAGTTCCACCACAAATGCAAGAATCGTGCAAAATACTGGAGTAATCATCCCAAAAGAAACAGAAAGTAAAAATATCGAAAGTCATACTTTCATACTTCAAAATATTTAGCTGTATGGTAGCAGTCAGAGTGGCAACAACCGCGAATAAAATTCTTGGCCGGTCCCAAACTTGTGTAGACACGGGTAGATCTATATAGAACACAACGAACGTTAGGGACAGAATAACAGTCTTAAACGCAGGGAGACTTAGAGTGGCCATTATTTCATTATATTTTTACGAGACATTTGATCATGTCAACCACTAACACGTAAACAGAACATTAAAAAGAATAGATATTTCATTCTGTAACACAATACACTAGATATTAATCAATGGAACGCAAAGCAGGTCAATAAAAATATGACGATCATTACGAAAATACTGCCCTTTTTAATGGGTTTATTTTTCTTGCGTAGCTGAACCCTTGGTGCCCGCTGTACATTAGGAGACCACCGTGATAAAATTCCACGACGAATCCATTACCAACCGAATGGATCCAGTCCTGCAATAAAATGAAAATGTTAGGGACTGAATTCGCTAATAATCTGCATAAAGCCACCGTCATAAATTGGAAAAACAATCTAGGAGTAATAAGAGGGGAAAATGCATAACTGTGCGCAAAGAGAATTGGATATGTTAAAGAGAAAGCAGTGGGTAAGTAATGTGGCACTGACAAAAAGTGTCTTATTTGAGACACAAATATTTTATTTGAGACATATTTTCCCAGTCCGAACCCCTATGAAGAATGGAAACGGCTGTAAGATGGTTCGTGCAGAGAAGCGAGCTATTTAAAATTCAGCACAGGTCGTTACAAATGAAAAGCAGAAATCAGAGCAAAATGTAGGGTCATTATTCTTCACAATATGTTATTATACATTGCAGCATGAGAAATTCACGTTTTACTAAATACATAATAAACGATACACAACCACAAAATAGAGAAGCTCCAATTAACGTTGGATACAAAGGAACCAATTTCAAGACACCCGGAAATTTGTTGGAGAGAGCATCTGCAATATGAAACCGTTAGATAGAAATATCACGACTAGAAGAATATATACAACTAATTATTGCCGGCCGGTGTGGCCGTGAGGTTCTAGGCGCTTCAGTCTGGAACCGCGTGACCGCTACGGTCGCAGGTTCGAATCCTGCCTAGGGCATGGATGTGTGTGATGTCCTTAGGTTAGTTAGGTTTAAGTAGTTCTAAGTTCTAGGGGACTGATGACCACAGATGTTAAGTCCCATAGTGCTCAGAGCCATTTGAACCATTTGAACTAATTACAAAGAGAGCACGTCTGTAAAATCGAAAGCAATCACAAATATTTAAATTGGAAACAAATACAGAATTGGGCACAGTCCACCAATTAGCTCAAACGTGCGTTAACTGTGGCACTGAGCGGCAAATTACTGCCAATATCCAACTTTGCAAAATAGGATTTTGCTCTGTCTCTATGTGCTCTAAATGGAATCTAGAAGAGACGTACAACATAGATTTATATGATGTGAAAAACCGGAAATACGCAAAAGTCTAGAGAAAAAGTGGCTGTTATAATGCCCGTTATAGCTAAAAAAAATGTTCAAATGTGTGTGAAATCTTATGGGACTTAACTGCTAAGGTCATCAGTCCCTAGGCTTACACACTACTTAACCTAAATTATTCTAAAGACAAACACACACACCCATGCCCGAGGGAGGACTCGACCCTCCGCCGGGACCAGCCGCACAGTCTATGACTGCAGCGCCGCAGACCGCTCGGCTAATCCCGCGCGGCGTTATAACTACAGCAGCAGCAAATATATGCACCACCAATGACACATTACCATCTGACAGGAAATTATTTCCAAAAATGAAGTGCAATCTGAACTATTGTTATCCAGTTTCAAGTAGTATGTCATTAACAAAATAGGAGGAGTTACGCTGGAGGATTATTGGCATCAATATAGGAATGCACAAAATGATAGTGCAACACCCGAAATATTAAACTCATTACCCACGTATTTTAAATAGTGGTAATGTCATTTTAAGGGAAAATATACCTCAAGCAGATCACTAGGTTTTGTTGCTAGAATAGACGATATTCCACGACATAAGCTAAAGTCATATACGAGAATTTTAAACAGGCAATATTCAGTTATTCGCTATTATAGTGATTTTCTTTTTATTTTTTTGTGGCACGATGTCTGAGGAGATTATGGTTCAAAATGGTTCAAATGGCTCTGAGCAATATGCGACTTAACTTCTAAGGTCATCAGTCACCTAGAACTTAGAGCTAATTAAACCTAACTAACCTAAGGACATCACACACATCTATGCCCGAGGCAGGATTCGAACCTGCGACCGTAGCGGTCGCTCGGTTCCAGACTGTAGCGCCTAGAACCGCACGGCCACTCCGGCCGACCGAGGAGATTATGTTTATATTATTTTGCTTGATAAGAATTATGGCATATCTACGTTCTCACTGATGTTAGTCTGTTACTGTAGCAATTTCATGAGCGGACCAGAAAAGGGCTTGCCACTCAGCCACGAATTCTGAGTGAAGTTTATTATGTGTGTAGTGTTTCTCGCCCAAGAAATGTGGCTTAATAGCACCGCTGATAAACAAAGGTAAATTTGAAGACCGACCAAGCGTATATTACTGATGAAAAGCTCTCGAGTTTCCGGCCGTGTGGAAGTGTTAAAACTCCGCTACGTTGCTAAGAGTGCCATACTCTTCTGGCGAAGATGATCAGTATGACAGACCCGAAACGTCGTGATGTTTTAACACTGCCACAAGGCTGTAAGCCCGAGACTTTCCATTAGGGCTAAAACTGTTCAGTTCTGCCACGCGGGACTGTCTCATTGCAAGCAGAAAAACTCTAAATGAATGGTGAAGTCAAGTTGCGTCGTAAAACACGCCACTGTTCCGTCCAAACCAAACACTCGCGACGCATATACATAAAAATGTGCAGTGCACAACCGCACTTGGGTGCACTCATTGAGTCACTCATCTAAGCCCAGGCAATTTTTAACGGCGCATAGTATAACCCAAATCATGCAGCAAAAATAATTTTTCTTCAGATTCCGCGATCACTGTTCGCATTAAACTCAACTGATGAACTATTTACTAACTTAGTGGCAATAACTGCGCTTATCAAGCCTACTTAGGTACTCTCCGTTCATCATAAGAATAAACCTGATGTAAACATTACACCATGTATTCTTCCGCGTTTGCTTGAGCCTCATTGAATTTCGTTTCACATTTAGTGGAAGCCAAGCTGTGACCAATAGTGTAGTTCGATTATAAGGATACGTTTTATGCTGTTTTACACGCGCATAGACTGAGCGATAATGTGCGGGTCAACAGCTTTACCGGCGCATTACACTTGGACAGCACTGGCCAACCAGCTGTCCAACTAACGTGCAATGATGTGAGCAGTTGCAGTTCAGACGTAACAAGAGACGGGCAAAGAAATAATATAGCTTCGAATGTCATTTAAATTTTAAAGAGGATGAAATAAAATTCGGAAAAACTCCAGCAGTACCACGTGTTTCTTAGGTGACCAGATGGAAAGCATGACATGCTTTCGTTCTCATATGACATATTATTTTAATTACAAACAAGAGTGACGAAAATTCCTAGCTTAAATACAGGGTAATTTTTCTGAGCGAGCTACGTGTGATGCAAAAGCATTCTGCAAGGACTTCACCGTAGTGTTGAATACTGAAGCCACTGAAGGTATTAATTACAGTCAGTCGTCTGGTAGTCTCTTAGCTCTTTCCTAATTCGAATCTGAGAAACACATTTCAGTTGAGGACCTGCCATCTACTACGTCGATAACGAGTCGATCAACAACAGTATCCACGAAGCCACCCAGGCGCCGCATTTTCTCCCCTTCTTTTATGACGCGCCGTTCTACATCCCGCCAACGTTCGGCAATGACATGTGAAGAAGCTGCTTGCGTTAGGTAGGTTCATATTGTAATGGTATAGTGGCAAATGTAAATATCCGGCATTTGTACGTCCGCCCCCGGTAGCTGAGTGGCTGGGGCCCCCGAGGTCTAGGGGTAGCGTCTTTGGTTCATAATAAACGGTTTAGAGGGAGTCCCCCTTACATTCATTACGCGAAGACGACTCAGAAGCTTCTGGTGGCGGTTGTAGGATCGCGTTAAAAATATTAATATAACAAAAACAAAAATAATATATATATATATAACTAAATGAAATGCCGTGTGGCTAGGGCCTCCCGTCGGGCAGACCGTTCACCTGCTGCAGGTCTTTCAAGTTGACGCCACTTCGGCGACTTGCGCGTCGATGGGGATGAAATGATGATGATTAGGACAACACAACACCCAGTCCCTGAGCGGAGAAAATCTCCGACCCAGCCGGGAATCGAACCCGGGAACTTAGGATTGACATTCCGTCACGCTGACCACTTTTTTTTTTTTCTCATTTTGTTCGATATAGTTCGTTGCGTTTGGTCGGGGCGGACGTCAAAAGACATACGTTCAAAATGATCGTTGGTTCCTTGACTGAGTTTATTTTATTACAGAGAGCACGCAGCCCTCTGACCGAACACGCTGAGCTACCATGCCGGCGTCCAAGCAGCTACCGGGGCCGGACTATAACTGAATAAACACATGGGAAATATGGTTAGACGACCCCTGCCCTCTTTTCCCCCGTACCTTCTCTCAGGTCCTTATGAAAAATAAGATAAAATTGAACAAATAGAACTATCATTAACGGACAAAACGAGATTTTTTTTTTAAAAGTAGTCAGCGCGACAGAATGCCAATTCTAAGGGCCCGGGTTCGATTACCGGCTGGGTCGGAGATTTTCTTCGCTCAGAGACTGGGTGTTGTGTTGTCGTAATCGTCATCATTTCATCCCCATCGACGCGCAAGTCGCCGAAGTGGCGTCTAATCGAAAGACTTGCATCCGGCGAAAGGTCTACCCGACGGGAGGCCCTAGCCCCACGACATTTACGTTTTTAGCATTTGTATGGTGTGCTCGATGCTGTGAAAATAATTGTTTTTCGTGTTTCTACGGCACATATCTACATCTGTGGTATTAAACAATGGACACAGTCCAAATAAAGAGTGTGGTGTCACCGCCTGACACCACACTTGCTAGGTGGTAGCCTTTAAATCGGCCGCGGTCCGTTAGTATACGGCGGACCCGCGTGTCGCCACTGTCAGTGATAGCAGACCGAGCGCCACCACACGGCAGGTCTAGAGAGACGTCCTGGCACTCGCCTCAGTTGTACAGCCGACGTTCATAGCAAAGGTTCACTGACAACTACGCTCTCATTTGCCGAGACGATAGTTAGCATAGCCTTCAGCTACATTTGCTACGACCTAGCAAGGCGCCGTATTCAATTGATAATTAATATTATGAAGCATGTACCGTAACGAGAGATGTTTTACAATTGTGGATTTAAGTTAAGTATTACATCATCTACGTACTTTATTTACAATTCTCAAGATATTGTCCTGTTCCAGACCTCACGCCAGTCAGCGTGTAATTAAACGCGTGCATTTCGGCCTCCTCTAGAAAAACTGTGTTTGCTCTTCTGCCAACACTACAAAGAGTATTCCGTTTTTCATTTTTACCTTCAAAATTAAATTGATATGTTTTCTTAATTTAAATAAACCTTTATTAACAGTCTTCCATACAGTATCTATAATTGAGAATTTATATTCGAAATGAAAACAGGAATTTCGCGTGCAATATATAATTAAAAACAAGAAGATGTGCATTATTCATAAAAAATGGTAATTTTTGTAATTACGAGATGTGGTTATTTCAAATTGAACGAGAAAGAAAGATGGCACTGGGGAGATTTGAATTACAATAGTTTCTTTGTTTACCATACACTACCGACTGCGCTACAGATTTCTTGAAGATATAGGTATCAAGTTTAGTGTATATTACGCTGGGAAAACTTCAAAGCCGATTATCTCTGTAAATGTATGAAAAACATTCAGAACAGCCTATTTCTCGGCACTTTTTAACCGTGTTCCGCGCGCGTGTTTCTCTAGGGAACGGAAAGCAGCCACAGCCATTTTCATACCGCGCATTAACAGCGCGACAATCAGAGCACAACACTGCAGAGGCTGTGACTGTACACGATTTTTGAAATAAAAACTACGTAGGTAACGCTGATGGCTGTTAATGCATCTGAATATCTTGCAGTTTCATTTAACGTATCTTAGTAATAATACATCTAATACATAAATAGGACCTACTTCCTAGAGTGTAACAACACCAGTGTAGGTGTGCTAGGGCTTCCGACCAATCATCGCGCTTGTGTTTCTTTACTTCAGGTTTATTCTTATGATGAATGGAGTATAGTATTAAGCGGACAGCATATCGTGGTGGCCGGCCAGCGTGGCCGAGCGGTTCTAGGCGCTACAGTCTGGAACCGCGCGACCGCTACGGTGCAGGTTCGAATCCTGCCTCGGGCATGGATGTGTGTGATGTCCTTAGGTTAGTTAGGTTTAAGTAGTTGTAAGTTCTAGGGGACTGATGACCTCAGAAGTTAAGTCCCATAGTGCTCAGAGCCATTTGAAACATATCGTGGCAGTCAGCCGCGACCGTAAAGAAACAAGAACTATGATTGCCCGAGGGGAGAGGAGCGGTACGGGTGAATAGGCCCCGCCTCCCTATCGAAGCCTGCCATCCGACGGCCACAATCTATGTTGTTTTTGTGGTCTTCAGTCCTGAGAATGGTTTGATGCAGCTCTCCATGCTACTCTATCCTGTGTAAGCTTCTTCATCTCCCAATACCTACTGCAGCTTACATCCTTCTGAATCTGCTTAGTGTATTCATCTCTTGGTCTCTCTCTACGATTTTTACCCTCCACACTGCCCTCCAGTACTAAATTGTTGATCCCTTGATGCCTCAGAACATGTCCTATTAACCGATCCCTTCTTCTAGTAAAGTTGTGCCACAAACTCCTCTTCTCCCCAATTCTATTCAGTACCTCCTCATTAGTTATGTGATTTACCCATCTAATCTTCAGCATTCTTCTGTAGCACCACATTTCGAAAGCTTCTATTCTCTTCTTGTCTAAACTATTTATCGTCCATGTTTCACTTCCATACATGGCTACACTCCATACAAATACTTTCAGAAACGACTTCCTGACATTTAAATCTAAACTCGATGCTAACAAATTTCTCTTCTTCAGAAACGCTTTCCTTGCCATTGCCAGTCTACATTTTATATCCTCTCTACTTCGACTATCATCAGTTATTTTGCTCTCCAAATAGCAAAACTCCGTTACTACTTTAAGTGTCTCATTTCCTAATCTAATTCCCTCAGCATCATCCGACTTAATTCGACTACATTCCATATCCTCGTTTTGCTTTTGTTGATGTTCATCTTATATCCTCCTTTCAAGACACTGTCCATTCCGTTCAACTGCTCTTCCAAGTCCTTTGCTGTCTCTGACAGAATTACAATGTCATCGGCGAACCTCAAAGTTTTTATTTCTTCTCCATGGATTTTAATGCCTACTCCGAACTTTTCTTTTGTTTCCTTTACTGCTTGCTCAATATACTGACTGAATAACTTCCACGAAAACAGAACTGACGTAACGGTCATTGGGATCGCTGATTCTTGTTGTTGTGAGAGTCGCATGCGAATCCTTTATGCACTAGGATTAGTCTCCTCATTCATTTCAAAATAAGAAAACAAAACAAGCAATACACACCACAAAATAAAGTGGAGTACACAAAGCATTTGGTAGTGGATACAGCGCAGTTGTTTGCTGCGGTCCGCAGTGGTAGTTCGTGTCCGACCTCTACCTGTATCTTACGCAACCATAATCCAAAACACTCCCCACCTAAAACTGCCAAGATAGTGTGTCCGCATAATAGTGGGAGACTAAGCCACCCAGTCGTCGGTTTGTCTGAGGCGATTTCCTAAGGAAAATCGTAAATTGCTTTCTCATTTGACACTATAGCAAGCCGCAATATTTTTATTTAGATAGATACGTAAGGTTTCTATGTACAGTACAAATCCCACACCTTCAACTCACGAAACACAGAAGGCACCTTTTCTTTTTAAGTAGGTGATGGGTCATACTTGTCTGATTTGCTCTGCTTATATGGAAACTTCTTACATCTACAGTTCATTTAGTAACACTGTTTAATCTCGTTAATACACCTGAATAAAGTATATTTACCCAATGCACCGTTTCAAATTATCGTGACTTCTTAGGAAACGATCAATAATATGACAGTTTCAATTAATTAAAAAATTGCAATAAGTTTATATACTTGTGTGTAAAAGTAAATTTACCATAGAAACCCCTACAGTCTTTAGGAGTACACGTTAGAGCAAATTTTCAACTTTCTATCGCAACATGTTGCGAAAATTTTATGCTGTGACTCTCAATTACGGGAAAGCCGTGCAAATTGCCCAGGCTAAGCTATTCCTGTTTTTGGAGCTGAGTAATAATGGACGGAAATCCTTAGAAACGATTCATTGTAAACTACAATACTGAACTATATCAGATCAGATTAAGTACTTCACACAATTCAGTTTCCACAAAGTGGTAAAATCGCTGCTTTGCCCGAAATGAATGGACAAACTTGCCACTTAGTTTTAAGCTCAAAGATAAGGGATGAAAATTTTTTTAACGATGCACTAAATATATTCTGTTGTGAAACGTGGGCCGGCCGCTGTGCCCGAGCGGTTGTACGCGCTTCAATCTGCAACCGTGCTGCCGCTACGGTCGCAGGTTCGAATCCTACCTCGGGTATGGATGTATGTGATGCCCTTAGGTTAGTTAGGTTTAAGTAGTTCTAAGTGTAGGGGACTGATGACCTCAGATGTTAAGTGCTCAGAGCCATTTGTGAAACGTGATTCGAATTACACTTTTCACAAATAAAAGTGAAACTGTGTTCCCCATCTCCTGTTGGAGCACAATTGGCACTTAATTCACTGCTCTTCTGACCTAGAATTTGAATGGTTTTCTTCGCAGTACATGCACTCTGTCTGCGTCGTTGTCAAGAAAATTCTTTAGGGCATTGTGTTTCCTTCTCTTTGCACTCTTCTTTTTGCTGCCTTTTCTTCTCTTCGGCTGCCTCTTATTTTCTTTCTTTTCATTTTCTTTTTCTTCTCTTTCTTTCTTTGTTGCTTCTAGGTCATACTTACAATGACTCGCTGCAAACAACGCCGCGGATCACTTCTTTCGGCTTCTGCTGCTTTGTTTTCCCACTACACAAAGTGACCCGAGGCCACCACCAAAATGGCCAGTTTGCTCACAATGACACTTTTATACAAAAGCTGTATACCCTCTGATAGCATGAGCGAAATTTTAATAACTAAAGTAGGATTACGGAATTAAGATACAACATTTTTAATACAGTTTCATTCAATAAACATCTACATAAAAAATATACAAACTGACCACTTACGTCAGGATAACTAAATACCACAAAAATTATTATAGCTCCGAGTACCGACACAGCAAACAGGTTAGAATTCATGGGGTTAGTGAGCCCTCCAGGGAGAATACATTAAAGCATTTCCCTCGTGCTGCCAGCACCTTGTTGCTCCTTGGACCCCAATAGGCACTTTGCCCACCATGGTCATTTTGCCCGCCTCTCCTGTACAGGAAAGCTATTGAGCGCGTTGATCTCAGATTTGGTAAATTTAACTCTCTAAATACTGTGATCCTGAAAACACAATACAATTTGCCGCGATGGATTAGCCGAGCGGTCTTAGGCGCTGCAGTCATGGACTGTGCGGCTGGTCCCAGCGGAGGTTCGAGTCCTCCCTCGGGCATGTGTTTGTGTGTTTGTCCTTAGGATAATTTAGGTTAATTAGTGTGTAAGCTTAGGGACTGATGACCTTAGTAGTTAAGTCCCATAAGATTCCACACACATTTGAACATTTTTAACAATACAATTTATCTCTTGTATTACAACCCAAACTTAGCAGAAGATATTGTGAAATTACGTCGAAGGTCGCCACACTTGCTTCTGCACTTGGAGGATTCCCCTATTCATGCCACAACAAGTATTGCTCTGTCCGCCTGCTGAGCTGAGTGGTAAAGTGCTCCCCTCCCAAGTAAGTGTATCCGCGTTCGATTCCCGGCAACACTGGAGATTTTGTCCACTGTGGGACTGGGTGTTGTGTTGTCCTCATCATCATTTCATCCTCATCACCGGCGTCCAAGACGCCCAATGTGGCGTCGACTGAAGTAAGATTTGCACTTGGCGACCGACGATGCCACTACGCTCATTTCCAAGTATTGCTCTGTGTTTCCAGAACTTGGGTCCCGCTAAAGGCTCTTAAACTGTGCTCGCATCAGGCTATCAACTAACTGTTTCTATCAAGTGCTAACTAGGAATTAATAATAAAAGCACCACTGTTTGCCACGTGCACTCCCAATTACTGAACTCTAGTAAGCTCCATTACCTGTAGGACAGAAGCTGTGTCCCTCAAAAGCTGAAACAGCTGTGTTGTGTAACCTCCTCTATGTCTCTGCGCTGCACTCAAAAAAAAAAAAAAAAAAAAAAAAAGTGGCTCTGAGCACTATGGGACTTAACTACTGAGGTCATCAGTCCCCTAGGACTTAGAACTGCTTAAACATAACTAACCTAAGGACATCACACACATCCATGTCCGAGGCAGGATTCGAACCTGCGACCGTAGCGGTCACGCGGTTCCAAACTGACGCGCTTAAAACCGCACGGCCACACCGGCCGGCCGCTGCTCTCAGTTTACCCTTCAGATGACCTACCAAACACCGGCTGACGATAGTAACGGCGGTCACGTGTATTGGTAAGGTAATGGCACAAAGAGGGGGAAAATGTCATAAAAATTGTTGATCTATGCAAACATTTATTTATTTGATCTTACTAATACTAAAGTTATTGTAATACCCTTCTTCAAACTTTTAAGTATGGTACTTTGTTTGAGACCATCAAAGTGGGTAGTCGTTTATATGCCGAACGGTTACTGAAAGGAGTTCAAGCTCGACACCTTTGCCTTCGTATCTCTGACTGTGCTACTGTCACACGGATATGGACGAGAGTTCTAGCAGTGCCCTCGTTAACACACGCAATTCAGAATCCTTTTTTCTAGCCACACGACTCTCGAGACTTCGACTGAAATAATGATCCGTAAGGAACATGAGCGGAGAAGCAGGTTGTCACCCGTTAGTAATGAAGTTAACAACTGCGGCAAGCTCCATTTGTGTCTAGCTGTCCGCCCACCTGAAGGAAACTCCTTTCATCTACCGCTAGCTTGACTCTCTCTTCGTGATATATGGTTAGGGATTGTATAGCCTGCTTGGGCCACTATGACGTTTAAAATCCTTTCCACACAGTATTTTCTCGTGCTTGATTATGTGTGCAAAACATTTTCGCAGTGAAAGCGATCTTTTTCAGCTTAAGCAATATTTAGTTTCTGAAGATGATTAGGCATCAGTAAAAAGAAAGAGATAACCTGTTTCTGGATATTAACTGGCCACATCCTTCCCAGAGACTGTGCTGGCATAGGAACAGCGCAGTATCAAATGGTTCAAATGGCTGTGAGCACTATGGGACTTAACATTTGAGGTCATCAGTCCCCTAGAACTTAGAACTACTTAAACCTAACTAACCTAAGGACATCACACACATCCATGCCCGTGGCGGGATGCGAACCTGCGACCGTAGCAGCAGCACGGTTCTGGACTGAAGCGCCTAGAACCGCTCGGCCGCAACGGATAGCACAGTATCCATATTCCCAGATTTTCCTTTGAGCCAGAAAAGCTTGTGAGGCTAAATTCGCAATTTGTTGACTCAGGGCACACGGACATTAAGGGCAATGAATACTAGTCGTTTGTGTGCATACTGGAAGTAGGCCACCATCGGATACTTTGTCCGACTCACCGAAAGAGATTTCTAGTATTATTAGCTCTCTTAAAAACAAATGTTCCAGTGGTTATGATGAAATCAGTACTACCATAATTAAATGTCGCTCCTCAGAACTTTGTGACATACTGAGTTACTTAAGTAATGAATCCCCCCACAGTGGTATTTTTCCAGATAGGCTTAAATATGCTATTGTCAAACCATTACACAAAAAAGGAGACAAATCATCAGTGGAAAACTTCCGTCCCATTTCATTATTGGCAATATTTTGAAAAGTGTCTGAAAGGGTCATGTACAATAGACTTTATAAACACCTAGTACAGAAAAATGTTCTCATTCACAATCAGATTGGATTTCGGAAAGGATTGTCAACTAATTAAGCTGTATTCACTTATGTTGTTGTTGTTGTGGTCTTCAGTCCTGAGACTGGTTTGATGCAGCTCTCCATGCTACTCTATCCTGTGCAAGCTTTTTCATCTCCCAGTACCTACTGCAACCTACATCCTTCTGAATCTGCTTAGTGTATTCATCTCTTGGTCTCCCTCTACGATTTTTACCCTCCACGCTGCCCTCCAATACTAAATTGGTGATCCCTTGATGCCTCAGAACATGTCCTACCAACCGATCCCTTCTTCTGGTCAAGTTGTGCCACAAACTTCTCTTCTCCCCAATCCTATTCAATACTTCCTCATTAGTTATGTGATCTACCCATCTAATCTTCAGCATTCTTCTGTAGCACCACATTTCGAAAGCTTCTATTCTCTTCTTGTCCAAACTATTTATCGTCCATGTTTCACTTCCATACATGGCTACACTCCATACGAATACTTTCAGAAATGACTTCCTGACACTTAAATCAATACTGGATGTTAACAAATTCCTCTTCTTCAGAAACGCTTTCCTTGCCATTGCCAGCCTACATTTTATATCCTCTCTACTTCGACCATCATCAGTTATTTTGCTCCCCAAATAGCGAAACTCCTTTACTACTTTAAGTGCCTCATTTCCTAATCTAATTCCCTCAGCATCACCCGACTTAATTAGACTACATTCCATTACTCTCGTTTTGCTTTTGTTGATGTTCATCTTATATCCTCCTTTCAAGACACTGTCCATTCCATTCAACTGCTCTTCCAAGTCCTTTGCTGTCTCTGACAGAATGACAATGTCATCGGCGAACCTCAAAGTTTTTATTTCTTCTCCATGAATTTTAATACCTACCCCGAATTTTTCTTTTGTTTCCTTTACTGCTTGCTCAATATACAGATTGAACAACATCGGGGAGAGGCTACAACCCTGTCTTACTCCCTTCCCAATCACTGCTTCCCTTTCATGTCCCTCGACTCTTATAACTGCCATCTGGTTTCTGTACAAATTGTAAATAGCCTTTCGCTCCCTGTATTTTACCCCTGCCACCTTTAGAATTTGAAAGAGAGTATTCCAGTCAACATTGTCAAAAGCTTTCTCTAAGTCTACAAATGCTAGAAACGTAGGTTTGCCTTTCCTTAATCTTTCTTCTAAGATAAGTCGTAAGGTCAGTATTGCCTCACGTGTTCCAGTGTTTCTACGGAATCCAAACTGATCTTCCCCGAGGTTGGCTTCTACTAGTTTTTCCATTCGTCTGTAAAGAATTCGTGTTAGTATTTTGCAGCTGTGACTTATTAAGCTGATAGTTCGGTAATTTTCACATCTGTCAACACCTGCTTTCTTCGGGATTGGAATTATTATATTCTTCTTGAAGTCTGAGGGTATATCGCCTGTTTCATACATCTTGCTCACCAGATGGTAGAGTTTTGTCAGGACTGGCTCTCCCACGGCCGTCAGTAGTTCCAATGGAATATTGTCTACTCCGGGGGCCTTGTTTCGACTCAGGTCCTTCAGTGCTCTGTCAAACTCTTCACGCAGTATCGTATCTCCCATTTCATCTTCATCTACATCCTCTTCCATTTCCATAATATTGTCCTCAAGTACATCGCCCTTGTATAGACCCTCTATATACTCCTTCCACCTTTCTGCTTTCCCTTCTTTGCTTAGAACTGGGTTTCCATCTGAGCTCTTGATATTCATACAAGTCGTTCTCTTATCTCCAAAGGTCTCTTTAATTTTCCTGTAGGCGGTATCTATCTTACCCCTAGTGAGATAGGCCTCTACATCCTTACATTTGTCCTCTAGCCATCCCTGTTTAGCCATTTTGCACTTCCTGTCGATCTCATTTTTGAGACGTTTGTATTCCTTTTTGCCTGTTTCACTTACTGCATTTTTATATTTTCTCCTTTCATCAATTAAATTCAATATTTCTTCTGTTACCCAAGGATTTCTACTAGCCCTCGTCTTTTTACCTACTTGATCCTCTGCTGCCTTCACTACTTCATCCCTCAAAGCTACCCATTCTTCTTCTACTGTATTTATTTCCCCCATTCCTGTCAATTGCTCCCTTATGCTCTCCCTGAATCTCTGTACAACCTCTGGTTCTTTCAGTTTATCCAGGTCCCATCTCCTTAAATTCCCACCTTTTTGCAGTTTCTTCAGTTTTAATCTACAGGTCATAACCAATAGATTGTGGTCAGAGTCCACATCTGCCCCTGGAAATGTCTTACAATTTAAAACCTGGTTCCTAAATCTCTGTCTTACCATTATATAATCTATCTGATACCTTTTAGTATCTCCAGGGTTCTTCCATGTATACAACCTTCTTTCATGATTCTTAAACCAAGTGTTAGTAATGATTATGTTGTGCTCTGTGCAAAATTCTACCAGGCGGCTTCCTCTTTCATTTCTGTCCCCCAATCCATATTCACCTACTATGTTTCCTTCTCTCCCTTTTCCTACACTCGAATTCCAGTCACCCATGACTATTAAATTTTCGTCTCCCTTCACAATCTGAATAATTTCTTTTATTTCATCATACATTTCTTCAATTTCTTCGTCATCTGCAGAGCTAGTTGGCATATAAACTTGTACTACTGTAGTAGGTGTGGGCTTCGTATCTATCTTGGCCACAATAATGCGTTCACTATGCTGTTTGTAGTAGCTTACCCGCATTCCTATTTTCCTAGTCATTATTAAACCTACTCCTGCATTACCCCTATTTGATTTTGTGTTTATAACCCTGTAGTCACCTGACCAGAAGTCTTGTTCCTCCTGCCACCGAACTTCACTAATTCCCACTATATCTAACTTCAACCTATCCATTTCCCTTTTTAAATTTTCTAACCTACCTGCCCGATTAAGGGATCTGACATTCCACGCTCCGATCCGTAGAACGCCAGTTTTCTTTCTCCTGATAACGACATCCTCTTGAGTAGTCCCCGCCCGGAGATCCGAATGGGGGACTATTTTACCTCCGGAATATTTTACCCAAGAGGACGCCATCATCATGTAATCATACAGTAAAGCTGCATGCCCTCGGGAAAAATTACGGCTGTAGTTTCCCCTTGCTTTCAGCCGTTCGCAGTACCAGCACAGCAAGGCCGTTTTGGTTATTGTTACAAGGCCAGATCAGTCAATCATCCAGACTGTTGCCCTTGCAACTACTGAAAAGGCTGCTGCCCCTCTTCAGGAACCACACGTTTGTCTGGCCTCTCAACAGATACCCCTCCGTTGTGGTTGCACCTACGGTACGGCTATCTGTATCGCTGAGGCACGCAAGCCTCCCCACCAACGGCAAGGTCCGTGGTTCATGGGGGGGAGGTATTCACTTATACAGATGATATATTAGAATCAATAAATCACAAGGATTAGAGCTCATAACTCTGTCTGCATTCTGTGATCTGGCTACGGCTTTTGATTGTGTTAAGCATGACATCCTTATACAAAAGTTAAAATATTATGGGATAACAGGAGTAGCAGGCTCATGGTTCTCATCCTATCTTTTTAATAGAAAACAGCGTGTGTCTGTATCAGACTTACCACATAACAATGGCCATTCAAAATATGAAACCATCAGACAAGGGATGCCCCAGGGCTCTATTTTAGGTCCCTTGATGTTCCTATTGTATATTAATGACCTTCCATACGCAGGGTCGCAAAATGCAAATTTTGTCTTGTTTGCAGATGATACAAGTATTGATATAACAAACAATACCCGTGATCTCACTGAGCAATCAGCTAATGAAATATTTGTAAGTATCAATGGATGGTTCACAGCAAATGGATTGTCACTGAATTTTGACAAGACCTAGCGCATACAGTTTAGTACCTCACAAAGAATACCTGATCCTATACGTAAATCGTATTCAAACAATGAAATTAAAGCTGTAGACAGAGTCAAATTTTTAGGGCTACAAATTGACCACAAACAAAATTGGAAAACTCACACCCTAGACTTAATGAAACATCTTAGTTCAGCTACATTTGCAGTACGCATGATAGCAGAAATAGGTGATTTAAAAATGAAGAAGGTAGTTTATTCAGCCTACTTCCATTCCCTAATGAGTTATGGAATCATCTTTTTGGGAAACTCCTCTCACAAAGAGAACATTTTCAAAATTCAGAAACGAGTCATTAGAATTATATCCGGTGTCAGTCCTAGATCATCATGCAGAGACCTCTTTAAGAAACTTGGTATTCTAACTACTACTTCTCAGTATATATACTCATTGACGCTCTTTGTCATTTCCAAAATTTCTCTTTTTACACAAAATAATGCAAAACATGATTATAATACCAGAACCAGAAGCATGATGTATAAGGACCAATAAAAGCTAAACATTAGTACAAAAAGGAGTGAAATACATGGGTACTCATATATTCAATAACTTACCAGAGCATATCAAAGGTCTTGTAAGTGATGAAGATCGGCTTCAGAGTGAATTACAGAACTTCCTGTTGGCCAACTCCTTCTACTCCATCGATGAATATCTTCACAATGATTATTGCTCTGTCTGCGTTAGAATTGTACAATATCGATGTATCTGAGTAAAAAAAAAATAAAAAACTTTGACTCTTTCCACATCCCAAAGACTCCTCTCCAAGGGATCCATGGAAAACGATAAATGTAATGCAATGTAGTAACCAGAGGGGTCAGGAGGAGAGGAGGGAATTGGAGGGAGGAGGGGGTGGGGACTTGCTTCTCCCGGCGTCCTCTGCCGGTGGTATTGTGAATTAACTCAGTCAGTATATGCAGACCAGGGTGAGCACATAGAGCAGCTGCTTCCACTGACCTGGTATGGAAGATGTGTGTTTGGGAGTAGATTGTGCAGATGCTGCAACCAAAAGTAGCCGCTTGAGGCGGCAAAGGACACCACCATGAACAAAGGGACCACGGTTGTGGGGGTGATTTGGCTGCTGTATGGTCACAACAACAACAACAACAACAACAAATGAGCGCAGTATTCTGAGATACTATGGTCTGCTGATTTGGACAGGTAGGTCGGAATTTTCCAAAGCAGTGGCACGCTACAGGAAGTAGCCACTTGGGGTGTGCTTATACTCCGACATGGCTGGCGATCTTTCAGGGGGCGGTGCAGCAGCCGACGGCAGTCACGGACCCGAGAGCATGTAGTGTTGTCTCTTGGCTGACTGGGACACCAGCATGTGGTGCGGCTCGGCAATTGCCAGATATGTTAAGTGCGATACATGACAGTGTAATTACATGTGGTGAGTGTTTTGTGACAGTATACCTTATGCGATCAGAATAAAAAAGTGTTGCAGTTCTTTAAATATTCTACATACTTCAATCAATTTCCCAAAAAATTGTTCAATCAATCAATATTTTCAGAAGGGGCCAGTATCCACCAAGGAAAACTGTGCCACACGAAAGGATATCGATTTATTTAGTTCGTCAATGAATATGACTGTGTGGAGGGGGGGGGGGGTATTCGAATAACTCAGGCCTCACCCAAAATGACAGAATACCAAAAGTGGCACAACAGGTTAAGGGGAGGGGAGGTACCTCAGTTGTGCTGTTTTCTGCCTATGTTTTTGATCAATTTAATTAATCTGTCAATTAATTTGTAACCACAAGTGTTGAAATGGGACAGAACAATGGGTTAAGGAGGTGACAAAGAAAGCGCGCCAGAAACCCGCTTCAAAAGTGCCGAAATTAAAAAAGTCCTCTCGTATCAGCGGGGAGGGAGAGGGATGTGGAGGGTGTAGGGGCGTGCATTTTGCAGAGCCAGAGGGTAAGGTGACGAAAACAAGTGCCTTCGTATCGGCGGCCAGAAGCTGGCTGGGGAAAACCCATGACGTCATCGGGGGGTAATTAATTGGTCAATGTAATTAATTTGATATGAATTTGATATCGAAAGTGTGCTCGTTCCCACTTTACCCTACTAAATGCCTGTTTATACACTACAGGTTAATTGCTTTATGATCATTTATTTTCAACTTCCTATTTGCTTACATCCATATCTCCATACATAAGATGCATGGCAGAGGATACCTTTTACCACCACTTTCTTGTTCCACTCGCGGATCGAACGAGGGAGAAAACTGTCTGTACTGGTAAGCTTCCGTACGAACCCCGGTTTCTCTTTTTTGTCTTCGCATTCCTCACGCGAGATTTACGGTCATGGCACGAGAATCGTTCTGCAGACTGTCTCAAATGCCAGTTGTCTGAATTATTATCATTTCGCAACAGTTCGTTAAAAGAAAGTCGCTTCCCTGTCTCAATTACCGTTTGAGTTCACACAGCATCTCCATAATATTCAAGTGTCGACAGAAGCTGTTGGTAACAAATCTAGCAACACACATCTGAACTAATTCGATACCTCCCTTTAATCTAACCTGGTGGGAACCCCAAACACTCGAGCAGTACTCAAGAATGGGTATTCTGTACGTAGTCTCCATTATAAGTGCGATAGGTATTCTCCAGAATTCTGCTAATAAACCGAAGTCAATAAAGCCCTCTATGCGATCGACCTTTTGTGCCCGTTCCATTTCATAAAGATTTGCAACGTTACACCTAAATATTCAATCGACGTGACCGTGGGAAGCAGCACACCTCTAATAATGTACTCGAACAACAGGGAATTGTTTTTTGGTAGCCATTGCATTAGCTTACATTTTCTACATTTAGAACAAACTGCCATTCATCACACCAAGTACGAAATCTGCCTAAGACATCTTGTGTCCTACAACCACTCAAAGACGATTCTTTTCCGTACACCACAACGTCATCAGCTAACAGTCGCAGACCGCTGCATCACTCTGTCCGTCAGATCGTTTATATATACTTCCGCCAGTCATCGATTCTCTGCAGGCCTTCCTGCATTTCACTGCAGTCTTCTGGAGCTAAAACTTTCCTGCACACAACAGTACCGTCCGCAAATAGCCTTACAGAGAGCCTTCAGCGTCATCCACTACGCCACTGATGTAAAAGGTAAGCAGACGGAGTACAATTTGATTTACAGGGGCACCTGTTAAGATGTTATGTTAGGCCGCCGTCTCTGGTACGTCGGAGTCCAGAAGTGCAGTGAGAGTGCCGTTTGCGACGTTGAGTCGGGTTGCCATAACAACGGCCTGCCGGGTCGATGCCGGCGGCACGTGCTGGTCGCCTCGCAAGGTTTCCGCGGAGGTACAGCGCGCAGGTAGCCGACTCTGCCTTGCCGAGACCTTCTGCCGAGCCGTTCAAAGGCTTCCGCCGCGAGCAGAGCGCGCGTGGGCGGAGCCGGTTCTGCCTGAGGGGCCCGGGCTGAGGCGAAGCGGGGGGCGACGCCGTGCGAGCGAGCTGTCCTCTCTCTCTCTGTCCGAGGCCGCGCCGCTCTGCTCACACCGACACTTCCTTTCGAATTCTCTTAGCTTGTGTCTCACTGGCGTCAGCGTTCTTAGAAAACGCTTACACCGTGTAACGCAAGGACGTCTGGAAACGATTAGACTGCTTATAACAGCAGAATGGCAGCCTGATTCAGTCGAACCCGTACCAGATGTTCTTAGCACTAAAAATATAAAGACGGAAATTGAAAATGTGTTACATATGACCAATCTGGCGTTAGGAGAGGTAGAGGCAGCCGGGCACAGATAACAGATTCCGATTGGTTGGGAGTGGGTGGGTGGAGAGGGGGAGGGTGGTAGTGGGGGGCGGTGAAGGGGTATGTGGAATA
This sequence comes from Schistocerca americana, assembly GCF_021461395.2. Classification (NCBI taxonomy): domain Eukaryota; kingdom Metazoa; phylum Arthropoda; class Insecta; order Orthoptera; family Acrididae; genus Schistocerca; species Schistocerca americana. The sequence goes on from NC_060122.1 coordinate 651,377,701, forward strand.
TATCATTGTCTGTTCCATCTACGTCTACACTACGCTGTGTGGGTGTGTGGCGGAGTGTACTTTGTGTTCCAGTGTCACTTCCCACTTTTCCAGTTCCAGTCGCGTATGGTTCACAGGAAGAATGATTGACGGTAATCTCGCATGCGGTTTCGAATCTCTCTAATTTTATCTTCATAGTCTTTCCACGAGATGAACTTAGGAGGAAGCAATATATTGGTTGACCCTTTAAGGAGCGTACGCTCTCGGTATTTTAGTGGCAGGTCGTATCGTCATGCAGAATGCCTCTCTCGTAGCTTTCGACACGAGCTAACTGCGCATCTCTGTGACGCTTTCGCGCTTACTAAATGAACCCGTAACGAAACGTGCTGCTCTTCTTTCGATCTTCTCTCTTTCCTTTATCAATCCAATAAGGGGCGTTCAAAAAGAAGCGAGCCGGAGGCATGATTACAGAAACCAGTACCTGTATGTTGGAAGTATTGACCCAGGCTGTTGAGACATTTGTCCCACCGTGACACAAGGCAGTGAATGGCTGTCTCATAAAACTCCCGGGGCTGCGATGTTAACCAGTTTTGCACTTACAGCTGGACGTCGCCGTCCACACGAGTGCAGGAAAGGTTATGCTGACGTTCTTCTTTGACCAAGATGGCCCCCTTCTGATTCACTTCCCGCAGCACGGGACAACAGTGAATGCCCAGCGTTACTCTCAAACCTTGACCACCCTTCCCCAAGCGATCAAATCAAAACGACCAGGCAATCTCAGCCGTGGGGTCCTTCTGCTCCACGACAATGCAAAGTCTCATACGGCCAACACAGTGTCGGCAATCCTGCAGATATTCAAATGGGAGGTTCTCGGCCACCCTCCATACAGTCCGGACCTCTCTCCCTGTGATTACGCCATTTCTGGTCCCTTTAAAAAGGCTCTGAGTGGCAAACGACTCACCTCGGACAACGACGTCCATGTGGACGTGCGGAACTGGTTAACATCGCAGCCCCGGGAATTTTATGAGACAGCCATTCACCGCCTTGTGTGACAGTGGGACCAGTGTCTCAACAGCTAGGGTCAATACTCCTAACATACTGGTACTGGTTTCTGTAATCATGCCTCCGGCTCGTTTCTTTTTGAACGTCCCTTATATATGGTATGGATCCTATACTACAGCCAGTATCCAAGTATTGGTCGAACGCGAGTGTTTTCTAAGCCACCTCCTTGATTGATTGATTGATTTTAACAGGAGAGCTAAAACAGCTTATGTCTAACCCGCCACTGCCCGCACCGAAACTAGGTTTATTGTGCGGTATCGCTCCCTGTGTATCTAGTAAAGTCAATCTGTAGTGTATAAACAAGCAATTAGTAGGGTAAAGTGGAAACGAGCACACTTTTTATATCAAACTGATATCAAATTAATTACATTGACCAAATAATTACCCCCTCTGCCAGTTTTTTGTTAAGCACAATTTCTTGGGGTCTAGTTGTTCCGAAGATTCTGTATCTTTTACTCTCCAATGCCATGCATTCGAAGATTAGGTGTGATACAGTTTCTTCACCCTCATCACAGATCCTACATTTAGGGTCCTCTTCCATTATACCCATTGTGGGTAGGTGTTTTTTGAAGTTCCCATGGCCGGTCTTCAGTCCAGTCATGGGTTTGATCTCTTTCCTGTTCAATCCCAGGATTGCAGAGCTTCTTTTAAAGCATGGCTTGGGCATCATTACCTTACCATGTTTTTATTTATGGATCTTGGTCCAATATCCTACGTGCTGTTTCCTAATCCAGTTCCGTAGTTCTAACTTGATCGTAGCCTTGGTGATTGCCAAGACAGGTTCCGGTCCAATAAATGGAGTTGTTGCCCCCATACTAGTCAATCTATCGGCTTGTACATTGCTCATTGCTACAGATCCCTGAGTCGCCAGGGACCCACACTTTTTTTTCTTGTTTTGGTCATCAGTCTACTGACTGGTTTTATGCGGCCCGCCACGAATTCCTTTCCTGTGCTAACCTCTTCATCTCAGAGTAGCACCTGCAACCTACGTCCTCAATTATTTGCTTGACGTATTCCAATCTCTGTCTTCCTCTACAGTTTCTGCCCTCTACAGCTCCTTCTAGTACCATGGAAGTCATTCCCTCATGTCTTAGCAGATGTCCTATCATCCTGTCCCTTCTCCTTATCAGTGTTTTCCACATATTCCTTTCCTCTCCGATTCTGCGTAGAACCTCCTCATTCCTTACCTTATCAGTCCACCTAATTTTCAACATTCGTCTATAGCACCACATCTCAAATGCTTCGATTCTCTTCTGTTCCGGTTTTCCCACAGTCCATGTTTCACTACCATACAATGCTGTACTCCAGACGTATATCCTAAGAAATTTCTTCCTCAAATTAAGGCCGGTATTTGATATTAGTAGACTTCTCTTGGCCAGAAATGCCTTTTTTGCCATAGCGAGTCTGCTTTTGATGTCCTCCTTGCTCCGTTCGTCATTGGTTATTTTACTGCCTAGGTAGCAGAATTCCTTAACTTCATTGACTTCGTGACCATCAACCCTGATGTTAAGTTTCTCGCTGTTCTCATTTCTACTACTTCTCATTACCTTCGTCTTTCTCCGATTTACTCTCAAACCATACTATGTACTCATTAGACTGTTCATTCCGTTCAGCACATCATTTAATTCTTCTTCACTTTCACTCAGGATAGCAATGTCATCAGCGAATCGTATCATTGATATCCTTTCACCTTGTATTTTAATTCCACTCCTGATCCTTTCTTTTATTTCCATCATTGCTTCCTCGATGTACAGACTGAAGAGTAGGGGCGAAAGGCTACAGCCTTGTCTTACACCCTTCTTAATACGAGCACTTCGTTCTTGATCGTCCACTCTTATTATTCCCTCTTGGTTGTTGTACATATTGTATATGACCCGTCTCTCCCTATAGCTTACCCCTACTTTTTTCAGAATCTCGAACAGCTTGCACCATTTTATATTGTCGAACGCTTTTTCCAGGTCGACAAATCTTATGAAAGTGTCTTGATTTTTCTTTAGCCTTGCTTCCATTATTAGCCTTAACGTCAGAATTGCCTCCCTCGTCCCTTTACTTTTCCTAAAGCCAAACTGATCGTCACCTAGCGCATTCTCAATTTTCTTTTCCATTCTTCTGTATATTATTCTTGTAAACAGCTTCGATGCATGAGCTGTTAAGCTGACTGTGCGATAATTCTCGCACTTGTCAGCTCTTGCCGTCTTCGGAATTGTGTGGATGATGCTTTTCCGAAAGTCAGATGGTATATCGCCAGACTCATATATTCTACACACCAACGTGAATAGTCGTTTTGTTGCCACTTCCCCCAATAATTTAGAAATTCTGATGGAATTTTATGCATTCCTTTTGCCTTATTTGACCGTAAGTCGTCCAAAGCTCTTTTAAATTCCGATTCTAATATTGGATCCCCAATCTCTTCTAAATCGACTCCTGTTTCTTCTTCTACCACATCAGACAAATCTTCACACTCATAGAGGCTTTCAATGTATTCTTTCCACCTCTGCTCTCTCCTCTGCATTTAACAGTGGAATTCCCGTTGCACTCTTAATGTTACCACCTTTGCTTTTAATGTCACCAAAGGTTGTTTTGACTTTCCTGTATGCTGAGTCTGTCCTTCCGACAATCATATCTTTTTCGATGTCTTCACATTTTTCCTGCAGCCATTTCGTCTTAGCTTCCCTGCACTTCCTATTTATTTCATTCCTCAGCGACTTGTATTTTTGTATTCCCGATTTTCCCGGTACATGTTTGTACTTCCTCCTTTCATCAATCAATTGAAGTATTTCTTCTGTTAGCCATGGTTTCTTCGCAGCTACCTTCTTTGTACCTATGTTTTCCTTCCCAACTTCTGTGATGGCCATTTTTAGAGATGTCCATTCCTCTTCAACTGTACTGCCTACTGCGCTATTCCTTATTGCTGTACCTACAGCGTTAGAGAACTTCAAATGTATCTCGTCATTCCTTAGTACTTCCGTATACCACTTCTTTGCGTATTGATTCTTACTGACTAATGTCTTGAACTTCAGCCTGCTCTTCATCACTACCATATTGTGATCTGAGTCTATATCTGCTCCTGGGTACGCCTTACAATCCAGTATCTGATTTCGGAATCTCTGTCTGACCATGATGTAATCTAATTGAAATCTTCCCGTATCTCCCGACCTTTTCCAAGTATACCTCCTCCTCTTGTGATTCTTGAGCAGGGTATTCGCTATTACTAGCTGAAACTTGTTACAGAACTCAATTAGTCTTTCTCCTCTTTCATTCCTAGTCCCAAGCCCATATTCTCCTGTAACCTTTTCTTCTACTCCTTCCCCTACAACTGCATTCCAGTCGCCCATGACTATTAGGTTTTCGTCCCCCTTTACATACTGCAATACCCTTTCAATATCCTCATACGCTTTCTCTATCTGTTCATCTTCAGCTTGCGACGTCGGCATGTATACCTGAACTACCGTTGTCGGTGTTGGTCTGCTGTCGATTCTGATTAGAACAACCCGGTCACTGAGCTGTTCACAGCAACACACCCTCTGCCCTACCTTCCTATTCATAACGAATCCTACACCTGTTATACCATTTTCTGCTGCTGTTGATATTCCCGATACTCATCTGACCAGAAATCCTTGTCTTCCTTCCACTTCACTTCACTGACCCCTACTATATCTAGATTGAGCCTTTGCATTTCCCTTTTCAGATTTTCTAGTTTCCCTACCACGTTCAAGCTTCTGACATTTCATGCCCCAACTCGTAGAACGTTATCCTTTCGTTGATTATTCAATCTTTTTCTCATGGTAACCTCCCCCTTGGCAGTCCCCTCCCGGAGATCCGAATGGGGGACTATTCCGGACTCTTTTGCCAATCATGAGAGATCATCATGACACTTCTTCAATTACAGGCCACATGTCCTGTGGATACACGTTACTAGGTACACCCTATTGCTTCCCCCTAGCTCCACCAGAGCCCTGTGGCAATCTGCAACAATCTTGGATCTTGTTGCAGGAGCTGCCAATGATTCCAGGGCTGCCTGGCTGTCTGAATAGATGTAGATGCTACGGTCATTGTAGCACGTACTCATATTCTCCTCCACACATGCCCTGATTGCAGTAATTTCGGCTTGGAATACAGAGGCCAGTTTCCCTAGAGAGATGCTGCTTTCCAGTCTTGGCTGAACCCTGTACAACCCTGCCCCAGCGGCTTGATCTGTTTTCGATCAGTCTGTGAACCAAACGATGTCCCCCGTACGGTGTCGAACTGTTTTCTCCCACTGCTCCCTACTTACAATTATTATGTTGTAAGGCTTGTCGATGCAGTTCGGAGTTATTATATAGTCGGCGGGCATTTCCCCAGCCATACCTATATTTACCTCACTCACTATGTTAGTGTGTGATTCTGGATATCCGAATGAGGTCCAGTTTTGGCTAGTTTTAAGTATGTATGCCCCAGCTGCAGCCTTCATTTTAACCCAATGGTGAAGTGGAGGCATATCCAGCATGGCTTCCATTCCAGCAGTTGGTGTGCTGCTGATTCCGCCCGTTATGGCTAAGCAGGCCAATCTTTGCACCTTAGCCCCGGGAATTTTATGAGACAGCCATTCATCGACTTGTGTCACAGTGGGCCCAGTGTCTCAACAGCCAGGGTCAGTACTTCTAACATACAGGTACTGGTTTTTGTAATTATGCCTCCGGCTCGTTTCTTTTTGAACGTCCCTTATATATGGTACGGATCCTATTCTAACGGCCAATATTCAAGTATTAGTCGAACGCGAGTGTTTTCTAAGCCACCTCCTTAGTTGATGGACCACATTGCCTGAGGATTCTTCCAGAGAAACTGTCTGGCGTCTTCCTGACCCGGTATTAATTTTATGTTGCTGTTCCTCTTCAAATCGCTTCGTACGCATTCTCCTAGATATTTTACAGAAATAACTGCCACCAGTGATTTTTCTGCAATCGTGTCATCATACAGGAAAGGATCTTTCTGTCTATGTATTAGCAGTACGAAACATTTGTATATGTTGACGGTCAGTTGCCACTCCCTTCAAAAGGCGTCGATTCTCCGCAGGTCTCCCTGCATAGCGCTAAAGTTTTCTAGCGTTCCGATTTTCCTGTATACAGCAGCATCATCTGTGAAAAGCGTCATGGAACTTCCGACGCTATCGACTAGATCATTTGTATACAGAGCCATTCTCATAGTTTAATAACCCCCGAAGCGAGGTAGGTGACGCTGAGACAGTTAATTAATAAGACCCATCGGGTCGCAAATGTCGAGAGTCACCCCAAAAGTGGATGACGTGTGTTGAACATATGACGTCACCACATGACGTACCTCGCCTTACGCGCTGCGGTTGTGCGTATCGGTCTGTTGCACCAGATCATCCCAAGTCAAGCATCACCATCGGTGTGGCTCTGCGTGACTTAAACGTGTGGGGTTCAGGGTTTGAGTCTTGGGACTGGGAGGCAGTATTTTTTTCGTTGCGGGAAACAATTATGTGTTTACACTGAGGTAAGATTTATTACCTTATTTATCGGTTTCGCGGTCTCCACTGGTTTATTGCAAAGAGCAGTACAAGGTAAACCCACTTTAGTGCGCCACACAAGATTGAGTATAAGCTTCCGAATTGCGTCGTTACCAGTAATGGACTATGTTTTCTTTACTAAATAATGTCAGTAAACAAAAAAAGAAGGGACAAGAGAAAAGGAACAAAAACAAGACCTGCTTTGACTCGGTTACAGCGAATACAATAATTTTGCAACGTCTACGTTTACAATAGGTGTTCGAAATTTGCACCGTTTGCACGAATGCGAGTACTAGAGGAGACTACTGTATCTCTGCCCTCTCTAACTCCTCCCCCCCCCCCCTCTCAACTACAACCTTAAACATGCCACAGATAGCTACGTTTTTGATAATCCGTGTGTATATACGTATTTGTGTATGTATCTGTGTTTGTGTGTGTAAGTGTGTTTTCCACATCTCCTCCTAAACCACTGGAACGATTTCAACCGAGCTTAGTACATACATCACTTGCTGTCATGCAACAATCGTTGTGGGCTTAGGAACCACCTACCTAACATAATTAAGGAGATATGACGTCGTAAATAATGAGATGCGTTAAAAGACTTCATTATTTATGTGCTACTAACTCTATTCGCAACATATTTCGCAGAAAGTATGCACACATGCAGGTGAACATACCTACACAAATATGTCATTGCCGCGCTGGGTAACCGCGTGGGTTAGGGCGCCTTGCCACGGTTCTCGCGGCTTCCCTCATCGGAGGTTCGAGTCATCCCTCGTGCATGGGTGCGTGTGTTGTCCTTAGCGTTAAGTTAGTTTAACCAGTGTGTAAGCCCAGGGACCAATGACCTCAGCAGTTTGGTCCCATAGGAACTTCCCACAAATTTCCAAAAAATATGTCATCGTACGACACGTAGTTGAAGAGATATGAAGTCATAGCCGCTGAGATGCGTCAAAAAATGCCGTCATCATGCAGGAATTTTTAGTACATTTGTTCTTTACTACTTACACACAGCTAGAGCCAAGTCAACTCACCAAATCTCTCACACCCGGCAGCGCTTTTGACAGGCTTCAACTGCGAAGCGCAAACGGCTGTAGGCGAAAACAACAGCGGACCATTGAAATATGAACAGACGTTGCCATAGAGACATTTACAAAATCGTATTGAAGACAAGCGAAGCAGCTGTGCCCAGCTTACTAGACATATGGTATATTGTCAAGTTCTGAGTTGCGCAAACTTAACAAAGATTTGTATTTCGTATGCTACGTTCCTTAATTTGGACACTGTACTTATACATAGCGTACCGTTACTCTACAGAATGTTCCACTGTGCCGTGTTGCATAAACTCAAAACTGGGTTGACGGAAACGCACATCCTCACTCTCCGGCAGCTCGCAACCGAATGAGACAAAGAGCGTTTTGAAGCTAACACCCCTCCTCCACTTAGCCCAGCCGTTCACAACACGCTGTGGTGTACCGTTGTGTCAGAAAAAAAATTGGTCGCATTACTTATGGAACGCACTCTGTATATTTGCACGTTGTGCATATTTCTTTGGCGACTGTTTCATGTTTACTAAGATGTGTCACGAAAACATGGAAATGAAACTTTTTGGTATTACATTACAAACGTAGTTCAGTTCTTGTTTTCGTTTCTGATAGTTAATTATCAAAATGACTATCTGAACAATTCCAGGTTTGTCTGCTAGTAGTAACAGTAAAAATATAACATGTCTTAATAGTAATAATAAGTTTAGATCAATGTTTAGTACATCGTTTCTCCTTCATCTCTTGCCTTGATCAACTTTGACTGGTTTTCTGCTTACACCTTTGGACTCGGGAACCGCGTTCGATGTGTTATTAGCCAATTCCAGGCTGGGTCCGCCTCTGTGGCTCAGTGGTCATCGTGTCTGGCTGCTACACGGAGGACCCGGCTTCGATTTCCGGTACTGCCAGGAATTTCTCCTTGGTGGGAAGACTGGAGCGGGCAGCACTCAGTTTCGTAATGCCAGTTGAGGAGCTGCTCGAGTGAGAAGAAGCTCCTCCGAGGTCAGGAAAGCCGACAACGGCCGGGAGAGCCATGCTCTGACCCCAGCCCCCCCCCCCCCCCCATACCGTATTCCCATGACGCCATATGGCCGTGGATAGCACGGCGGTCGGTCGTGATCGGACCACCTGGACCAGAACACAGAGCTTTTCTTTTCTTAATTTTTTTCCTGTCTGGAATGTCCTCTGCAGCTTGTCAGGCCGCAAACACATCCAAGGGTGCTAGTTCGCAGTCGAGCAAGCGAAAAGCATCCTGAGTTAAACGTAGCACGTAAATTTCTAGAACTTATTGCCATTTCCGACTCTTAGTTTTCATGATACTTTGTTTTCTCGAAACTTAGCTCAGGAAGTTTCCAGAATGAGATTTTTACTCTGCCGCGGAGTGTGTGCTGATATGGAACTTCCTGGCAGATTAAAACTGTGTGCCGGACCGAGACTCGAACCCGGGACCTTTGCCTTTCGCGGGCAAGTGCTCTACCACTTGGACGCGAAAGGCAAAGGTCCCGAGTTCGAGTCTCGGTCCGGAACACAGTTTTAATCTGCCAGGAAGTTTAGCTCAGGAACTTGGGAACTGACATTATAGGTGGTGTCTCTCCTAGGAATCGTCGTTCTTTTGTTTCGGCAGGTACTTGCCGTTTCTTTCTTGCAGTGTGTAGCTGCAGTCAGCCCAGACAAACACTGCTCATTACACCTCTCATCCGACGCCCAGTGTCTGCAAAAAAACGTTCGACAATGTAATATGAAGCAATACGTTTGAAATTCTCAGAAAGATAAGGATGTTCGATAGGAAAAGGATACGTACGAGAACGAAAAAGGAACAACAACAGTGAAAGCCAATTAAACAGCACTGGTTCAAAAGTGGGATTAAAATTCAAGGTGAAAGATAGTCAATTATGTATTTCGTAACTGTCATTTCCATCCTCAGTGAGAGTGAGGAAGAAAGAAATTTCTGATGGGCACAGAATACAAGCTGAAAGTAAACAAAAGAAAGATAAAAGTTTTGCAAACAATGGAATGAAATTAATAACAAAATTAGCATATAAGTTAGGGACAATTCGATGTGGGATTCATCACTGAAGACTATTCTACTCCAGTCAATGAGATTCCAGGCCGAAGACGTGTCTGGAGACGCCCAGGACAGTGATGGTTTGGGATGTCATTTCATTTCCTAACAGGACTGCTTTGGTTGTCATCCAGAGAATCCTTACAGCAGGGCGGTACGTTGATGACATTCTACGCACAATTTTGTTACCCTTCATGGCAAGCCGTCCTGGGCGTACATTTCAGCAAGATAACGTCCACCCACACACAACGAGATTTTCTATTCTTTGTCTTCGTGCTTGTCGAATCCCTCCGTGGCCAGCAAGTTCACCGGGTCTCTGCTCAGTTGACAACGTTTCGAGCGTAATGGGCAGGGCTCTCCAACCGTCTCAGGGTTTGGACAATCTAATCCTAATGCGTCATTTGAACAGAATCCACAATATCTCTCAGGAAGGGAGCCCACAACTCTGCCATTCAATGCCAAGCCGAATAATAGCTTGCATAAGGGCCAGATGTGGACCAACGCTTTATTGACTTGCGCAATTTGTAAAGCTCTTCCTGCTGAATAAATCACCCAGTTTTTCTGAAGTTGTAATGCTTTGTTTGCCAGTAAATGTACGGCACATCTACCGATTTTCGTCCCATTCGGATAATTACTTTGCGGTGTGTCGTATTTTCTTTTCTTAGTGTAGTTGACGGCGTTGGGTGTAAGTGCCACTAAACGTATGACACGAAACAGCGATTAGCACGGGAGAGGAAAGCATCATACATGTCGAATACCCCACCCCCGTAAAAAAACTATGTTCTTTTTGAATGTTCACGTGCAGCTGTCAGTGATGTCCTTCGAAAGTAGGCCAATGATAGTGTGAAACTGCTAGCAGATTACGAAGCATTTATTACCCAGGCATCAATCATACGTGTGTCATCCAAGAACCTGAACTATGGAAACAAGCTGCTTTGTCGGATGAGTCACAAATCCTGTTACATCACGTCAATGGGCGTGTGAGGACACAGTGCACACCGGGAAAACGTGTGCTCCACACATGAGCTACTACTGGTCATGATTTTCTCTCTTGCGTGCAACGCAGATGCATCTTAGTGTTACTTACTATTGTTTGTGTTTGTCGAAGTGAAGTTATGTTTTGGTAGTACCTGAAATGTCGCTAATAACGTGTACTTTACACCGATACAATAATTTAAACCGTCCAATACATTGTACGCTAAAAATATAAAATAAATCCTCAAAATCTACGTCTTTCTACTTAACGCCACCCCGACGCCTTGCGTGGTTAGGCTACTATTTATTTTATTTTTGTTCTTTTCATTGATTTATTTGTTGCGGCAACATTAGGATCATAATGGCCATCCTTATATGTAGCCAGACATTTTTAACTGTTTATCATTATGTACAATACGAATCACACCGTACAAGAGCTCTTGCATTTACTGTAGAGAACATAACACAAAAAATACCGACAGAAAAAAATCAGAACACCGAAAGTAGAGTAATGAAATTTCGAGAATACATTTTTCTAGGTAACATATTTAAGTGATTAACATTGCAAAATCACGGGTAAGCGCAAGGTGAGCCATTACAAAATGTGAACTGCTGGTACATTTACAACTGGTGTAACCGCCAGAATGTTGAATACAAGCGTGCAAACGTGTGTGCACTGTGTTTTAAAGGTGCCGGATGTCAGTTTCTCGGATGGAGTTCCATGCCTGTTGCACTGGCTCGATCAATATACAGACGGTTAACACTCTTTGTACACTATGGACATTAAAATTGCTACACCAAGAAGAAATGCAGATGATAAACGGGTATTCATTGGACAAATATATTATACTAGAACTGACATGTGGTTACATTTTCAAGCAATTTCGGTGCATAGATCCTGAGCAATCAGTACCCAGAACAACCACCTCTAACCGTAATAACGGCCTTGATACGCCTGGGCATTGAGTCAAACAGAGCTTGGATGGCGTGTACAGGTACAGCTGCCCATGCAGCTTCAACACGATACCACAGTTCATCAAGAGTAGTGACTGGCGTATTGTGACGAGCCAGTTGCTCGGCCACCATTGACCAGACGTTTTCAGTTGTTGAGAGATCTGGAGAATGTGCTGGAAATGGCAGCACTCGAATATTTGCTGCATCCAGGAAGGCCCGTACAGGACCTGCAACATGCGGTCGCGCATTATCCTGCTGAAATGTAGGGTTTCGCAGGGATCGAATGAAGGGTAGAGCCACGGGTCGTAACACATCTGAAATGTAACGTCCACTGTTCAAAGTGCCGTCAATGCGAACAAGAGGTGACCGAGACGTGTAACCAATGGCACTCCATACCATCACGCCGGGTGATACGCCAGTATGGCGATGACGAATACACGCTTCCAATGTGCGTTCACTGCGCTGTCGCCAAACACGGATGCGACCAGCATGATGCTGTAAACAGAACCTGGATTCATCCGAAAAAATGACGTTTTGCCATTCGTGCACCCAGGTTCGTCGTTGAGTACACCATTGCAGGCGCTCCCGTCTGTGACGCAGCGTCAAGGGTAACCGCAGACATGGTTTCCGAGCTGATAGTCCATACTGCTGCAAACATAGACGAACTGTTCGTGCAGATGGTTATTGTCTTGCGCCGGCCGGTGTGGCCGAGCGGTTCTAGGCGCTTCGGTCTGGAACCGCGCGACCGCTACGATCGCAGGCTCGATTCCTGCCTCGGGCATGGATGTGAGTGATGTCCTTAGGTTAGTTAGGTTGAAGTAGTTCTAAGTTCTAGGGGACTGATGACGTCAGATGTTAAGTCCCATAGTGGTCAGAGCCATCAGTTGTCTTGCAAACGTCCCCATTTGTTGACTTAGGGATCGAGACGTGGCTGCACGATCTGTTACAGCTATGCGAATGAGATGCCTGTCATCTCGACTGCTAGTGATACGAGGCCGTTGGGATCCAGCACGGCGTTCCGTATTACCCTCTTGAACCCACCGATTCCACATTCTGCTAGCAGTCATTGGATCTCGACCAACGCGAGCAGCATTGTCGCGATACGATAAACAGCAATCGCGATAGGCTACAATCCGACCTTTATCAAAGTCGGAAACGTGATGGTACACATTTCTCCTCCTTACACGAGGCATCACAACAACGTTTCACCAGGCAACGCCAGTGAACTGCTGTTTGTGTATGAGAAATCGGTTGGAAACTTTCCTCATGTCAGCACGTTGTAGGTGTCGCCACCGGCGCCAACCTTGTGTGAATGCTCTGAAAAGCTAATCATTTGCATATCACAGCATCTTCTTCCTGTCGGTTAAATTTCGCGTCTGTAGCGCGTCATATTCGTGGTGTAGCAATTTTAATGGCCAGTAGTATAGATGACGCAGGAGCTGCCGTCCAATGATGTCCATATGTACTCGACTGGAGACAGATCTGGTGATCGAGTAGGCCAAGGCAACATGCCGACACTCTGTAGAGCATCTTGGTTTAGAACCGCGGTTTGTGGACGAGCGTTATCCTGTTGGAAAATATCCCCTGGAATACTGCTCCTGAATGGCAGCACAACAGGTCAAATCACGAGATTTGCGTAGAAATTTGCAGTCAGGCTGTCTGTGATAACCAAAGGGTGCTCCTTCTGTCATACAAAATCGTACTCCAGACCATATCTTCAGGTACAGCTCCACTGTGTCTAGGCCGCAGAGAGGTTGGTTGCAAGACCTTTTAAAGGCACATTTGCAGAATGGGCGTGGATATATAGCAATAACGTAGATATAAGTTCAGAATATAAATAAAGAACTACATAAGATATTAATTAGTATAAGCGGCTGTATCGATTGTTGCGTGCAACGGCTGAGTCATTAGAATAATTACGCAGTTCAGTTGCCTTGCCGAGAAGACGCCACTTTTTTGTTCTTGTAGCGAAATGGCTCAAATGGCTCTGAGCACTATGGGACTTAACAGCTGAAGTCATCAGTCCCCTAGACTTATAATTACTTAAGCCGAACTAACCTAAGGACATCACACACATCCATGCCCGAGGAAGGATTCGAACCTGCGACCGTAGCGGTCCCGCGGTTCCAGACTGAAGCGCCTAGAACCGCTTGGCCATTTCGGCCGGCGCCTATGGCTTCACAAGGGACTCATGACTGCTTTTATTGTTGCGCGTTCTTTATAACGTGTGTGAGATGGAATGTGCCCATATTAGTAGTGTACTATGAAGGCTGTGGCGGGCCACAGTTTATTGCATCGTGCGGGCTGACTGGTGCCGGAAACGCTAATTGAGTTCATCAGCTAAGAGAAGAAAACAGTTCCTCAGATGGTCTGGGTGAATCGAGGGAACCTCACCCAAGGCGTTCCACTCCTACCCTTCCACCGGAAACTGGACGCGCAACCTCTGTGTCAGCAGCCGGTGACTAAGATCGTGCGAGTAGCTAGAGGCCGGCGCTTGATTCGTTGTGTGCACACACAGAGAGCAAGGCAGTACTTCTCAGTTGCCTTTTTCCTCTGTTTCAGCCTCACTACATACTGCAGCTCTTCTCTCCTCCGATACCTGACAACGCTGGGGAGCTTTCCACTGGGGACGCACTGTTTCCGCTTCTGACATTGCCTTCAGAATTTACTTAAAAGGAACGATTATAATTATTTGTTCGTGTAAAATTTCTAAAGATTTTTTTGTGCTCACCGAAGCCGTGGCTGCACAAGTAGAAAGAAGAAAATCAACACTATATGAAGATGGTATCTGTACTTTCGGACATACCATCTTCATATAATTAAGGCTAACCGGCCATTGACCTTCTTCCTCTGTTCTGGATGCACACGCATTGCCCGAACTCTTACGGGATTCGGTAAGACTGTCTGCCGCGAGTAATGAGTGTAATGGGCAGGGGCACTACGAATGTAGTGTGTGGACATTAGGTTGAGAATGTGGGTCTCACGGGGAGCGTCTCACGGTGTAAGTCCCTGCAGTCGCTCTATCCTCTGTGCCCTCGGTGGCTCAGATGGATAGAGCCTCTGCCATGTAAGTAGGAGATCCCGGGTTCGAGTCCCAGTCGGTGCACATATTTTCAACTGTCCCCTTTGACTGTCTACGCCTTAGGGTCGTGATTTAATCATCATTTCATGAAAATCAACACGTCTGACGGCAACCCTTCAGCACACGAGGCTGACAATGATATTGATGGCTTAGGCGTTGTATGATATACTACCCATGCTAAAAATATTTAAATAATTTTAACCAATAGCGCTGCAATAACAGTATTTTATCCAGCTCTTCTTACATATAAGAGCTCATTTCGCTCACATATAAAATGTTGATACAAAATTTTTGTACGTTTTCATTATTTGTAAATTACGTTATAATTTTTACGTTACAGTTTGGAAGTACTTACGTGCTTAGCACATCGTTATCGATGATGCTGTCGAAACTTATTGTATGTTAATAAGCTGAAAGAGTTTTAATAATTTGCTGTTGCTGAGCTCTATTTTTGGGGTGTTTGATTCGTTTTTAAAACTGACAGTTTCTGTTTACAACCTGGTAGCGATGTCCTATGGTTACATATCTGTTTTATTAATATATGGATTTGTATGATGTACCACCAGTAAACAATACAAAGGTGATAATATCACACAAATCCATAGATCGATAAACCAGGGGTGTAGCCATAGTACATCGTTACCAGACTGAACAAAAGCTGTCAATTTTAAAAACGAATCAAACATCTCAAAAATAGCGCTCACCAACCGTAGATTCATAAAACTCCATCAGCTTATTAACATACAATAAATTTCTACAGCACCAGCGACAACGATGTGCTAAGGACGTAAATACTTCCAAATTGTAACGTAAAAATTACAACGTAATTCATAATTAACGAGAACGTACAAAAATGTTGTACCAATAACTTATATATTTTGCAGATATCTTGAAAATGACTATGATGTCGAAATGAGGCCTTAGTCAAGAACCTTTATAGCAACGTTTTCGGTTAAAATTATTTAATGTCTTTATAAGAGATTTATAGCACCACAGGCCCTCGAGAAATAAAAATACCTCGAGCTATTCCACATCTTCACGTTAATCGCTTTCTTAACTGCACACCATTTCTAGTTGACCATGATAGCAGATTCCGTGACCTTCTTTTAAGAGACTTGATTCGTTCGAAGTTATAACCTAGATTGCAATTTGAAGATTAGCTGATAGTCAATTTACCTAACAAAGTCATCTGGTTGTTTAACTTTATGTACTCGACAGAGGAGTTTCATTTGTAAACTGCGACTCCTTATGATATAAATTTTAAAAAAATTATCTATGTCACTCACTTTTACGAGAGCTAACACTCTCACTTTCAGGTCGATTCGCATATAATACACTGATCAACCATTTATCTGAAAACTGCGACAGTTTACGGTGCAACATTATCTGTCTTAGTCACGTTTATTCTCTCCCACGACGCGTTTAGGGAGCTTACAGATTCATCTTCGCATGAATTGTAAGTTAATGCACTGATCCAATTGAAGTTGAGCATGAAAGCCCTCGAAACGCGAAGAAATCATGTGATGGACAGAGGTAATTATTTTAATTTGTATCTCTATGTTCCTTAAACATATGAACATCATGCATCCTAAAATCCAGTTCACTGCCGAGACAAAAAAAGAAGGAAGGCTGCCATTTTTAACTGTTTTTGTACAACGGAAGTCGGATCGACGTCTCAGCCATTCAGCGTCCGGAGTTTCCGTCACCCAGTCCAGGAGAGAGCAGCTTTAAACACGTTGGTGCACAGAATAAAACTGTTTCTGAGTTGGCCCACTTGGATTCTGAAATTCATCATCTGAAGTACGTGTACCGAAAGAATGGCTATGGTTCATGTGATATGAAAGCGTTCTCCAGGAAAAGAAAACCTGAAAACGTTGAACATCCACGTGATGAGCCACCGACTATATTCCTTTCTTTCTGCGGCGCTACAACCAGCTAAATAGGAAGAATCCTGCGAAGACGAGGTATAACACCTATTTTCCGACGTCCTAAGGAGATAAGGAGACGCTACACCCCGTTAAGAACAGTATCGGCCTCAGGATCCCTGGGACTTAACATTCCTTGTGAGTGCGGAAGCAATTACATCGGTCAGTCCATCCGTACCGTTTCCGAACGCTTCGCAGAACACCAACGGCATAATAAAAATCGAGAACTGGAGAAATTTTCAGCTGCTGAGTACGGCCTTACAAACACAAAATATTGTTTGACGAAACAAAAGCTTTGTCCCAGGCCCCTGTATACTGGGATTCCGTAACTAAAAAAGCCGTAGAAATAAGAATGTTTGAGGTGAACTTCAACCTCGCCAGCGGATATAATCTTAGTGGTGCGGCAGAGCGATCTCTCGATGCAGAGCAGAGGCAGAGATATTCGTCGCAATGTGCTACTACGGGAGCGGTGGCGCCACCAGCGCATATGTTAACACTATCAGCGACACCATTACGTAATTTCCGACCAATCACTAGCCGTCTGTGGGCTGCATAAGGCCTTCACAGCAGCAGTTGAGACACCATTACACCATGGCATCTTTCAGGTTCAAGAATGATTGCAGTTTAAATGTAATATAAAATCGTCAAACCAGTTTTAAAAACCATCAGTATCTACGTGTATTTTAAAAATCCTCGGTTATTGTCACTTGTTTTGATGTAAACATCGTCTCTATCGTCCACCTATGTAATTTTTACTTAATCGTCTCTTATTGTCACCTTTCATATGTTTTAACCACATTTTAACAAAGTTTATGTAACCTTTGGCTGGAGACCGACTTTGTCTGCCTCAGTTGTGGGGAATTGAATAACAATTTTAAAAAATCATTTTATACAGTCAGTTCCTCCTGACTAAGACGATGGAGATAATCGTCGAAAGTTCAAAGTTTTACCCTGAATTCGTAGCTGATGCGACAAGAAGTCCGAGAACGTTTTATACAACACTACAGTCACGACAGACTTCGTTCTCATAGCACATGACTTCTTCAATAACATCGTCCACATAAATATGAATGCTGTAATTTTTTCTCTTCCTAGGTTTCACGAGAAAACATGATATTGATGCACTTGGTGGAAGACTATTCCTTAAACCATATCTCATGGTATAGACAGCCACTGACGACAAATCAGTTTCGTATCCAATGTGCTACACATCGGTTCAACAAGCTGTGCAGCTCTCAGTCTTTTGTTAATGGTTTATCCTGCGCTGAGCGCGAATCTGTGTAGCAAGATACGGCATTTGCCAACTACATCCATACGATTTCTACGGTGTGACGTCTCCTGGAAAGCCCTATTAAAATTAAATTAAACTTATACTAGACGTGTAAATGTGAGGTGTAAAGAAAGTCCAAAACAGAGTATAATTCTGTTGATAAAAACCGTTGCTAATACGACAGATAACTATAAAACCTAAACCTCGTTAATATGATATTTTTTTGTTAAAAATGTTAATAAATATGTATTTTAGTATCGAAGAGTAATTACACAATGTAAAGACATTCTTTGTAATCATGGACATGTTATCTCATTAAGGTTAAAAAAGACTTGGTTCGAAGATCGAATAGGACTTTTGTCTCTGCTGTTCAAGCTTAGCTGTAATGGCGCACTAAGTATTTGATGTACGTGTTTCCTATTACAATATACGGTAAAAAGTTAATTTCTCCTGTTCTTATTCAAATCCTCTCCCTCTCTGTGGAAATATTTAGGTGAAAAATAATTATTTAAAGTGAGTTGTGTAGAAGATTGCCCATCTGGCTTTCATTTGTCGTAATGGCGCACAGGCGGCCATTACGTGGAATTTAATTAAACATTAAATCAGTATTCACACTCAAGTTAACATAATATATGCTTAGAATATTGGTAATAATTTTGAAGCGTTAATATTTGCAAAGTTTATTTTATCAGAATTTTTTTCTGAATTGCATCGATAGATTTAACTGCAGTAGGCAACAAGACTTAGGTCTGCTTCACGATATCTTTGAGTTTGCAATTAAATTTATTTCTGTCAAGGAAACACTTAATCTAGAATGAAGCCTGTGTGAAATCAATGAAATTATTTATCTTGAGTACAAATTCTTACGCTACGTGGGTGGTTATATCGCCTTTGTCTTCGCAACAGTTAATTTAACGGGCAATAACAGTAATCGTTTCATACTACTTCTGATTATCTTTGAGCTAGCTGCGCGTTTAAGTAACGTAATTAAACCACTACAAGCCAAACTGTACCCATTTTCACTAATATTTGTGCCTGCATAGCAACCTCGATTATCGTCGGCGAACTACTTAAATCTAAGGACATCACACACATCCATGCCCGAGGCTGGATTCGAACCTACGACCGCAGCAGCCGCGTGGTTCCAGACTGAAGCGCCTAGAACCGCTCGGCTATCACGGCCGGCGCACGGCTCTAATCTACGCAAAGTACAAAGTTTAATAGAAATCATTATTGTACTGTATTCCTTGCACTAAGAGGAAATTACAACAATAAGGAATTATACAGGGTGATTTTAACCACTGTGTACAAATCTATGGATTGATCGATGAGAGGATGAGGAACAAAAATGAATAAATGGTCTCTAGCATGGAAACCATGCATTTCCGGACTTAAGTTAATTAGACCAATCATATTTAGTTACAGAGAATGCGGCCTAATACGCGCTGTACAACGCAGCCACAGTTACAGTATGCATAGTTTCCTCCTAGAGGGTGGTACTGATACCGATACGTCATGCCTTAATGCCCTCTCTTGCCATATTGATTGGTAATGTTGTATCCGATTCACTTCGCTTGCTGACTCACCTTGTAGTGGATGTGACACAGCTTTGCACACGATGTTCTGTATTCGAATCGAGAGCTTGTCGACATGGCGTTTACTTATGGAAAGACAAATGGCAACGGCCGGCGGGTAGCTAGGTTGTATCAGGAGAAATATCCCCGCCGACAACAACCACAGCATTCAGTGTTTGCAACAGTGTTCCGCCCTGGCGTCGTTTCAGGAAGCAGAAAATCATGACGGGCGTACCCGAAATGTTCGATCACAAGACTTGGGCAAAAATCTGATTAACGCTGTGGAAGGCAACCGCCGTGTCAGTACCAGGCAGCTGGCCCGCCGGTACAGGGTAAGCCAGACGACCGTGTGGAACATTCTCCATGATAGTTGTTACTACTCTTACTACTTACTGCGTCTGCAGGGCTTACTAGCAACAGACTTTCAACGACGGGAGCAGTTTTGTCACCGGTTTCTTTACCAAGCAACTAAGATTCTGGGATTTGTGTCATCCATCCTGTTCACAGATGAGGCCACCTTTGCAAGGAGGGGTATTTTCAACTTTCATAAGTCATCTGTGGGATAGTACGCATTGTATGGTGACAGCGAATAACCAGCATCAGTGCAGACGGGATAATTGGCGACCGTATTTTGGGACCATTCTTCCTTCCATGTTGCCTAACAAACCGGAACTATCGGCGTTTCTTGTGGGTGACTTTGCCTACCCTGCTAGAAGAAGTGTAACTGCTCCCGTCGTTGAAAGTCTGTTGCTAGTAAGCCCTGCAGACGCAGTAAGTAGTAAGAGTAGTAACAACTATCATGGAGAATGTTCCACACGGTCGTCTGGCTTACCCTGTACCGGCGGGCCAGCTGCCTGGTACTGACACGGCGGTTGCCTTCCACAGCGTTAATCAGATTCGAAGGGTTATGTGGCTGCTACATGATGATGCTCCAGCCCACTTCGCCGTTAACGTTCGGTCGCACCTCATTCTTGTCATTCCTGGTCGATGGATCGGACGAGGTGGTCCATTTCCATGGCCTGTTCGTTCACGGGATCTGATCGTGTGCGCTTTCTGGTTATGGGGCCATCTGAAAATTATCGTGTATGCAGAGCCCATTCCAGATGTGGAGACACGGGAGCAATGTATTTATACTGCCCTGGGCACTGTTCGGATGCAGCATGGCCGATATGAACGTGTGAGACAGAACCATTTTCAATATGTGGCCTGAGCTCCCAGTTGGTGCACATCGGCAGCGCAGAAAGATGCGTATATAGCTTCTTCTCTGTGTTTACTTCGTAGATTCTTACTTAAATTGCGTGTGAGTTTCGTATAGGAGGTGTAATTTCGAGTTTTAGTTACTGTAATCGTAAATCCAGGCAGATTGTAGCGCAGTCGTTAGGCATTTGTACAGGTTAGTTCATACATTCTCTGCGTGTTTCCCTTGCATTATCTAGGCACAGACCTGTGTTTCAGTAACTGTTGTTCAACATCGATTAGAATGGACAGGGACTGTGATTGCTGTGTTCGGATGAGGGCTGAGTTGGCATCCCTTCGCTCACAGCTGCAGGCGGCACTGACTTCGGTCACGCAGCTTGAGGCTGTTTCCAGTGGGCACCACTGTGGGGAGCTGGACTTGGGTATCACGGGGATGTCAACCTCGTCCCGTCTGTCCCCAGATCGGTCTGCCGCTGTGGTTGCCCCGGTTGCCGCCCGGAGTGGGGCTGAGCCCTCGCCCGTGGTTGACTGGGAGGTCATTCCAAGGCCTGGCAGGCAACGAAAGATGTCCATGGAGGCTGATCAGAAAGCCTCCCCGGTGCGTCTGACGAACAGGTTTCAGGTACTGTCTCTGGCTGAGCCAGATGCAGCTGCCTGCCCTGTTTCAGAGGATGATTCTCAGCCTTCAAGGTCCAGGCAACCGCAGAGGGTGGGCTTATTGGTAGTTGGGAGCTCCAATGATAGGCGCGTAATGGGGCCCCTTAGGGATATGGCGGCTAAGGAGGGGAAGAAATCCAGTGTGCACTTCGTGTGCATTCCGGGTGGAGTCATTCCTGATGTGGAAAGGGTCCTTCCAGATGCCATGAAGAGCACAGGGTGCAGCCAGCTGCAGGTGGTGGCATATGTCGGCACTAGTGACGTGCGTCGCTTTGGATCTGAGGAAATTCTCTCTGGATTCCAGCGGGTATCTGATTTGGTGAAGGCTGCCGGTCTTGCTTACGAGATGAAGGCAGAGCTCACCATCTGCAGCATCGTTGACAGAACTGACTGTGGACCTTTGGTGCAGAGCCGGGTGGAGGGTCTGAATCAGAGGCTCAGACGGTTTTGCGACCGTCTTGGCTGCAGATTCCTTGACTTGCGCCATAGGGTGGTGGGGTTTCGGGTTCCGCTAAATAGGTCAGGAGTTCACTACACTCAGCTGGCGGCTACACGGGTAGCGGAGGCTGTGTGGCGTGGACTGGGCGGTATTTTTAGGTTAGAAGGCCTCGGGAAAGTACGGGGTGGGTTGCAATCTCAAAGGGTGCATGGCAAATACAGGACGTGCTTGGATCAAGGAACAGTCGGAATTGTAAATTGTTGTAGTTGTGCTGGGAACGTCCCTGAGCTTCAAGCGCTAATAGAAAGCACAGAAGCTGAAATCGTTATAGGTACAGAAAGCTGGCTAAAGCCTGAAATAAGTTCTGCAGAAATTTTTACGAAGTCTCAGACGGTGTTCAGGAAAGATAGGTTAGGCAGAATTGGTGGTGGAGTGTTTGTGTGTGTCAGTAGCGGTTTATCTTGTAGTGAAGTCGAAGTAGATACTTCGTGCGAATTGGTATGGGTGGGGGTTATACTTAACAGCCCAACTAAGTTAATAATTGGCTCCTTCTACCGACCCCCAGACTCCGATGATATAGTTGCTGAACAGTTCAGAGAAAATTTGAGTCTCGTAACAAAGAAATACCCCATTCATACGGTTATAGTTGGTGGGGACTTCAACCTTCCCTCGATATGTTGGCAAAAATACTTGTTCAAAACCGGTGGTAGGCAGAAAACATCATCCGAGATTGTCCTAAATGCTTTCTCCGAAAATTATTTCGAGCAGTTAGTCCACGAACCCACGCGAATTGACCTCTTAGCCACAAACAATCCAGAGCTAATAGAGAGCATCATGACTGATACAGGGATTAGTGATCACAAGGTCGTTGTAGCTAGGCTCAGTACCGTTTCTTCCAAATCCATCAGAAACAAACGCAAAATAATTTTATTTAAAAAAGCGGATAAAGTGTCAATAGAAGCCTTCCTAAGAGACAATCTCCATTCCTTCCGAACTGACTACGCAAATGCAGACGAGATGTGGCTCAAATTCAAAGGTATAGTAGCAACAGCAATTGAGAGATTCATACCTCATAAATTGGTAAGAGATGGAACTGATCCCCCATGGTACACAAAACAGGACCGAACGCTGTTGCAGAGGCAACGGAAAAAGCATACGAAGTTCAGAAGAACGCGAAATCTCGAAGATTGGCTAAAATTTACAGACGCGCGAAATTTGGCACGGTCTTCAATGCGAGATGCCTTTAATAGGTTCCACAACGAAACATTGTCTCGAAATTTGGTAGAAAATCCGAAGAAATTCTGGTCGTATGTAAAGTACACAAGCGGCAAGACGCAGTCAATACCTTCGCTGCGCAGTGCCGATGGTACTGTTACCGACGACTTTGCCGCTAAAGCGGATTTATTGAACGCAGTTTTCCGAAATTCCTTCACCAGGGAAGACGAATGGAATATTCCAGAATTTTAAACACGAACACCTGCTAGCATGAGTTTCTTAGAAGTAGATACCTTAGGGGTTGCGAAGCAACTCAAATAGCTTGATACGGGCAAGTCTTCAGGTCCAGATTGTATACCGATTAGGTTCCTTTCAGATTACGCTGATACAATAGCTCCCTGCTTAGCAAACACATACAACCGCTCGCTCACTGACAGATCTGTACCTACAGATTGGAAAATTGCGCAGGTCGCACCAGTGGTTAAGAAGGGTAGTAGGAGTAATCCGTCGAACTACAGACCTGTACCAATGACGTCGGTTTGCAGTAGGGTTTTGGACATATATTGTATCCAAACATTATGAAGCACATCGAAGGGAACGATCTATTGATACGTAATCAGCATGGTTTCAGAAAACATCGTTCTTGTGCAACGCACGAAGTAATGGCCGCTATCGACGGGGGATCTCAAGTTGAGTCCGTATTTCTAGATTTCCGGAAAGGTTTTTTCGCCGTTCCTCACAAGCGACTTCTAATCAAGCTGCGGGCCTATGGGGTATCGTCTCAGTTGTGCGACTGGATTCGTGATTTCCTGTCAGGAAGGTCGCAGTTCGTAGTAGTAGACGGCAAATCATCGAGTAAACTGAAGTGATATCAGGTGTTCCCCAGGGAAGCGTCCTGGGACCTCTGCTGTTCCTGATCTATATAAATGACCTAGGTGACAATCTGAGCAGTTCTCTTAGGTTGTTCGCAGATGATGCTGTAATTTACCGTCTAGTAAGGTCATCCGAAGACCAGTATCAGTTGCAAAGCGATTTAGAAAAGATTGCTGTATGGTGTGGCAGGTGTCAGTTGACGCTAAATAACGAAAGTGTGACGTGATCCACATGAGTTCCAAGAGAAATCCGTTGGAATTCGATTACTCGATAAATAGTACAATTCTCATGGCTGTCAATTCAACTAAGTACCTGGGTGTTAAAATTACGAACAACTTCAGTTGGAAAGACAACATAGATAATATTGTGGTGAAGGCGAGCCAAAGGTTTCGTTTCACTGGCAGGACACTTAGAATATGCAACAAGTCCACGAAAGAGACAGCTTACACTACACTCGTTCGTCCTCTGTTAGAATATTGCTGCGCGGTGTGGGACCCTTACCAGGTGGGATTGACGGAGGACATCGAAAGGTTGCAAAAGAGGGCAGCTCGTTTTGTATTATCACGTGATAGGGGAGAGAGTGTGGCAGATATGATACTCGAGTTGGGATGGAAGTCATTAAAGCAAAGACGATTTTCGTCGCGGCTAGATCTATTTACGAAATTTCAGTCACCAACTTTCTCTTCTGAATGCGAAAATATTTTGTTGAGCCCAACCTACATAGGTAGGAATGATCATCAAAATAAAATAAGAGAAATCAGAGCTCGAACAGAAAGGTTTAGGTGTTCGTTTTTCCCGCGCGCTGTTCAGGAGTGGAATGGTACAGAGATAGTATGATTGTGGTTCGATGAACCCTTTGCCAAGCACTTAAATGTGAAATGCAGAGTAATCATGTAGATGTAGATGTACAACTGCGGCTGATTGGTACAGCGTGTATTAGACCGCAGTCTCTATGATAAAGTATGATTGAATAAATAGTCTCAAGCATGGAAACCATAACTTCACTAGACATTTTTTGTTCCGTATCTCTCATCGATCTATCCGTAGAGTTTGCACACAGTGGAAAAAAACTGTATACTTGGACAAGGATACATAACATGCAACCTGAACCTATCGCTGAATGTAAAAAGCACTTTGATACGCCATGGTACATTTCATTATTGTGAGTTGGGTATTGTTTAGTATATGTGTTGTGTATATTACGGCAAGAGGCTGTATTCGTGTGGAGTTTTAGTTCAAGATTTTCTGCGTTTTGTAGCGACTAACACTCGCAGCCGAAATAACAACTGGCACAACTGACTGTCGAATCGCCAGCCACAGCTAGCATGAAAAGAATGCAGTTATTTATACTATGCATCGCCCATTAACTAGACAGCAATCGAGAAAGGAATCAGTATACTCCGATTCCGAATCTGTTGATAATACACTGCTAGGTGAAAGTAGTGAGTTAGCCGAACTCCTGTCACAAGAAACTATTATCGGATCAGAATCAGAGCAACTGATATCCAGTGAATCCGATATGAATATGCTGGCTGACGGTAGCGATTCGGCAGTATCGACCTCTACAGAGGCCAAAGAAAGAGAACGCGAAGAACAGTTACCTCACAAAGAAAGAGAACGCGAAAGCAGTTAGACCTCAAAGAGAAAGAACGAGATAAAGCTATGCTCCAACAGTTTAATGAACTACTTTGAGACCAAAGAGAGAGAACGCGAAGAACAGTTAGCTCTCAACGAGAAAGAACGTGAAGAGAGACAAGAAGCCAAAGAGAAAGTACGAGATGAGGACGTCAACCGGCACTTAAATGAAATTCTAAGAAAGTGTGACGAAGCTCTGTTAACAAACGTAGACGAGCAGCTAGAAACACTTAAAACCGAAATCACTGATACAAAGAAAGTATATAGTGGCTTACTTGAAGCAGTATCTAAGGTTATTAATGATGTTAAGAAGTGCCAGGATGCACAAAAGGCGATGAACGCTAAAGTAAGAGAAGTGACAAACAAATTAGACTAGCTTCCTTTAGAATTAACTGAGCAGGTCGAAAAGCACTTGAAGGCTCAATCGGAAAAGACTGAAATATAAATAACTGAGTGGTTGGAGCAAAAGGATGTAGAGATTAAGGAACAAGTGCCCATTGAGCTACAAAATGTGGTACAAACGAAGATGCATTCGGTACCGTAGTGGCGAACCCGCAAATGAATTGCGAAACGAACTAAGCCGGATTCAGTACACCTTGGCAGAGGAACTTCCGAAATTGCAAAGACAAGTATACGTCAGAACTGCACTGCTAGAAAGTAGTCACTTTAGACTGTAACATACCGAGCGAAATATGATTCAAGGTCGCAGTTGTTATCAATCAACAACTTTCCCTGAACGAAATGTTTACAAACTTGCTCCAGGGAGGATAGCAGCGATTGCTGACAAACAAAAGCCGAGCTACGTTGAGATTGGTTCTGAGCACTATGGGACTTAACAGCTATGGTCATCAGTCCTCTATAACTTAGAACTACTTAAACCTAACTAACCTAAGGACACCACACAACACCCAGTCATCACGAGGCAGAGAAAATCCCTGATCCCGCCGGGAATCGAACTCGGGCGCGGGAAGCGAGAACGCAAG
Organism: Schistocerca americana; assembly: GCF_021461395.2. Lineage (NCBI taxonomy): Eukaryota > Metazoa > Arthropoda > Insecta > Orthoptera > Acrididae > Schistocerca > Schistocerca americana. The sequence continues at coordinate 651,404,132 of NC_060122.1, forward strand.
AAAGCCTCATAAAACACAGACACTTTCGAACATTTTTTGCAGAGAAAAAGACGGTGCAGCCGGTCATAAGCAACCATAACAGAATGCGGCGTACAACTCAATAATCAGCAAGAAAATAACAGGAAGAGACGCGGAGACATCAAGGGACACAACAATCCCAACTTCCAACAGCCTAAAGTTAGTCGATCTAATGCCGACAGTTGGGCTAACCAACATGTGGCTCAACCGAGTGAAAATTGGGGACCACCTGACGGAAACATTCAATACAGAAATAATTCCGAGCAAAATAATGTGCAGGAACAAAACAGTCATATGATACAGCAGCATCAGGACCAACGAAAATCAACCTGGCCCGTCCACGACTTAAACTAAAGCCGACCACCCCCTGTCTTCCGATAGTGGCCAAGGAGAAAAGTGATGGCCCCTCTGTAATCTCTGTACACACGTTGCTTTACAACGACGGCCAGGATATGCGCAATGAATGATGCGCTGAGCCGCAAACTAGTAATAACAGGAGTAAATCCGTAGTGCCAGCAGCAGCACACGCGAAAACAGGCAATGTACCTTTGACTGTGATCTTGAACACAGGAGCAACGACAAGCGTTGTAAGTCATAATTTATTCAAAGAATCATGTCGGTTACACAAGATGCCGTCATTTACAGGTCAAGGATGTAGAGTGGTAGGGGCTATTAGAGCCAACACGGAGTTGATCAGAACATAGGTGCAGGTCGTCCTTTTACTGGGAAATGCACGTTCCTGATCAGCGGACTGTATCCTGGGTTGGGATTTCATCATAGGGAGGAATGCAATCTTCGATCTCTCGTCTGGAACCTGTACTGTGGACAATGTAGGAAAAAGAGTCAAGCTGGAATTAATTGGCACAGAGAAATACATGCCAAGTACTGCCAGACTATCCGTATACAGTATACTAGACTTCAAATATTATTTCTAGATAGTAATCTACCTACTCAGGGGTACTGTACTTCACACCTTAGTCATAGCGACGAGGTAATTGCCAAAAAAGAGCTGCTTCAGCAAAAGGTAGTCGAATCGAAGTGCCTAGATATGCAGCAACAGACATAGTTAATGGATTTCCTTAGTATGTATACAAAATTATTTTCTGAAAAACCAGGAACTATTAAAGGTTACGTGTATAACATGGAGGTGTACCCACATGAAACGTACTGCCCGCTATATGTTTCGTCCCTTGGACGAAGAAGGAAGCGGTAACAATTAGAAAGATTTTTTAAAAGACATTATAGTCGCCGATGACTGTATGAAATTATTTCATACAGTTAACGGCGACTATGATGCCTTTTACGAAATATTATATGACTGTCAATCCCAACCATGAGAAGTTAATCAAATTAGGAAGATGATCGAATGGGATATAATAGAGCCCTCCCACTCTTCGTATAATAGCCCATTGTCGGAAATAGCGAAGGCAGACGGTAGTGTGAGGCTGATACTGGATGCGAGAGATATTAATAGATGCTGGTCCCCATAAAATTATAGAAATTACCCGTTGGGGCAGCTACAGACTGGCGCAACCAGACAACATGACTTACTGAATCACTTTGTTTACTTGTACAGAAATATATTCTTGTTTTTTTCCTTGTACAGATCTTTAGTAAGTAAGTAGTAGATTCTAAGTTAAGAACGCCCTGGAGGCAACTCAAGAAAGAATTAGTCCAGACAGATATTATCTGTTCATTTGAGTAATGATTATGAAAACGTTTGCCAACAATTATGTTTTATGTAATATTATGTACATGAGCAGAAATGCATTCAATGCTGTTTACGTAAAAACAGTCGGTTCTTACCGAATCAGAATAGCAGATTGGCCAGCAAATTTTTGTGTGTCATGTTGTACTCGCAACAACATTATTTCTTATTTTAGGCGCCATTAGTTTGCTTCAGTGATTGTAGAAACACACACATTTGTGTTCTCTACATTTAATCGCACTTAAATGTCATGAAAAACAGCACATTAGCATTTGGTTCAAATGGCTCTGAGCACTATGGGACTCAACTGCTGTGGTTATCAGTCCCCTAGAACTTAGAACTACTTAAACCTAACTAACCTAAGGACATCACACACATCCATGCCCGAGGCAGGATTCGAACCTGCGACCGTAGCAGTCGCACGGTTCCGGACTGCGCGCCTAGAACCGTGAGACCACCGCGGCCGGCCATTAGCATTTGCTTTGTAAAAGTCAAGCCAGAGCCTTGTTAAACAAGAATAAGGATGGTCATAACCCATGGAGTGGAGAGGTACATATACGAGCTGATAAAAGCAAAATACGTATCTTTATTATTAATTCATCAAACAATAATGTACAGATGAAGAATATGAGCACAGCAGTGTAATCCTTAATTGACTATAAAAGTGTCTCAAGTGACGTGAGATAAACAGTAAGTTTGATAAACAATGAACCAACAGTGCTACGTCAGTGACGTTAATAAAAAGCGTGGCAGTGATACGGAGACTACCCGTCAAGTACGATGCATCTAGAACTGCAGCTCAGTGAATGTGTCAGTATTTTCAGGGAGAGCTGTTACACTGACAGCGCAGCGGCGTAAACTGTTAAATAACGGTGTCGAGCGTGCTGTTAATGAATATGCAAACGTTTTAAACTGAAATAAACAATTCTGAGGCAAATGGGACAGTGCAGATACTTGCAGCCGATATAAGGTATTAATATGATTAAATTGCCTAAAGACAGTGCGAACTGTGAAATTAAGTTTACGCGCGTTCAGGGCAGTGAACTAATGTGTTTCATTCAGCGACTTCCATGAACTAGATAAACTGGCAGTATTTCTACAAAGACTTCACGTACAACATAAAAAACTTCACAGACATTTGTGATAGACGTCTTACGTGCGATAATGTACTAATTTTTGAGATCTTTCCAGCGAATATGAAGTTATGAATGATTTCTGATGCCACTATGGAAAATCTTCATGTTCGCGATCCCGATCGAGTTTCTCCCAGTCTCTAGGAAACAGTAGCGAGTTCCTGCAACTTATCCGGAGGCTGCGTTCCTGATCCTGCACAGTCATTGTCATCGGCTGCCTAAGGCGAGTTTGCTGTCCAACGGACGGCGACTCAACCACCAGTGGGTGCCGCCGACCGCACCCTGGTCATCGTTGCCTCCCGCCATCGACTACATACCGGCAATCGAAACCACCTGATAGCTGAATGGTCAGCATGACGGACTGCCGTCCTAAGTGGCCCGGGTTAGATTCCCGGCTGCGCCGGGGATTTTCTCCGCTCAGGGACTGGGTGTTGTGTTATCATCATCATTTCATCCCCATCCGGCGAGCAGGTTGCCCAATGTGGCGTCAAATGTAATAAGACCTGCACCAAGGCGGCCGGACCTGCCCCGTAAGGGGCCTCCCGGCCAATGACGCCAACGCTCATTTCCATTTCCATCGAGACCACAAAACGATGAGCGCATTCCGGTCATTAAAGCCACTCACCAACGACCGCATCTGGTCATTCACGCCGCCTAATACCGACCTGACGACGTCGATATTTAAATTGTTGTCAGTTTATAAATGTGTATGCGACGAACTTACAAAATAACTGATATGTGTACCTTTAAACATTACAGTCTTAAGAAACAAATAACAGAACTGTAGCACTATGAATAATAATCGACAGGGCCAGTGAGTACTTGACATATTCCTTGCAATGAAGTCAGTTACCAGAAAAATTGTATAGTACCTCATATACATTAACTGATATCCTATGTCGGTGTACCGATCATTTTTGTGCACTAAGTGATACGCGAACTTGAAAACATGAACTTTAATTGTGCATCCATGTTCAATCAAATTGTATTTTGTGTTAACAGACACTGAACTAATGACGAACTGTCATTAACATCTCACACTTGAAAGTCTTGCGCTAAAGAGCACGGAACTTTTAAGAAATGATAGGATGAATAATACCATTCGATTTGCACACCCACGCAGAAATGTGCCACGGGGCACCTAATAACTTTAACATTTAATGCATTATTTTTTATTTGATGTAGACTTGTAGTATGATGACTTTTTTTTATCTCTCTTATCTGACTAAATATTAGCTGTCGTATTGCGAAAGACAGACACAACTATTCCAAAGGCTTCCGCCTGGGTTTTATGCTGGGATTTTCCTTGGGCCGCTCCGACTGAGGAAGCGGGTTAATTGTTACTTAAATCCGGACTAACTGTGTTGGTCGCAGTACTTTAATGACAAATGTGCTGACACGATATTCACTCCATAATTCCAAATGGCCTTTAGCCGTAGTGTGAATATTACAATAATAACTTAATGTACCTGCAAAATGTTGTGTAACACTAATGTTTTGTGGGAAATTTCAATCAGGTCTTGCAAACAAGCATGCTTTAAACTTTCCAGGGAGCGTTGTGACGTCTCCTGGAAAGCCTATAAAAATCAAACTAAACCTATACCAGACATGTAAACGTGAAGTGTAAAGAAAGTACAAAACTCACTGTAATTCTGTCGATGAAAACCGTAGCTAATACGACAGATAACAGATAATTATAAATCCTACAACTAGTTAATATCATTTTTTGTGTTAAAATGTTAATAACAATTTAGAATCAAAGAGTAACTACACCATGTAAAGACCTTCTTTGTAACCATGGATATCTTATCTCATTAAGATTGAAAATGTCTTGATTCAGAGATGAAATGCTACTTTTGTCTCCACTGTTGAAAAATTAAGCCATTTAGATGTGCTGATGCACTAAGTATTTGATGTACGTATTCCTTGTTATAATGTACGGTAAAAAGTGAATTGCTCCTGTTCTTATGCAAAACCTCTCCCTCCCTGAGGAAATATTTAAGTGAAAAATTAATTATTTGAAGTGAGTTGTGTAGAAGACTGCCCAGGCGGCCATTACGTGGAATTTAATTAAAATATTAAATATCGGCCTTCACCCTCAAGTTAACATTATAAATACTTTGGATACTGATAATAATTTTCAAGCATTAATATTTGCAAACTTCATTTTATCAGAATTTTTATGGAATTCCATGGACAGATTTAACTGCAGGAGGCAGTTTTGCAGATTTTCTTCACGATATCTTTGAGCTTGCAATTAAATTTATATCTGTTAAGGAAATGCTTATCCTAAAACGAAGCCAGCATGGTATCAATGAAATTATTTATCGTGACTACAAATGCTCACGCTACGTGGGTGGTTTTTTTTTCGCCTTTCTCTTCGCAACAATTAAATTAACGGGCAATAACAGTAATAGTTTTATCAAACAGTGGTAAATCCAGGATAGAATGTAACAATATCATGAGAAGGAAAGTTACCGCTAACCAAATAGCTGAGATGCTGAGTCGCAGATAGGCACAACAAAAAGTCTTTCACAATTAAATCTCTCGGCCAATGGCCTTCGTCAACAAGACACAAATACACACACACACGTGCGCGAAAGTGCAACTCACCCACATGACTGCAGACTCAGACAACTGAAACCACACTGGCTGCAGTGCGGTTTGTAAGGCGACGAGAGAAACACAGGAAAGAAGAGAAAGAGGATGGACATAGAGTTTAGTTATACAAAAGAAAATAGTAACAAAGGAGAACAGCACTGGGTTATGATCGAAGAAAAACCGTCAGGCAAAAATCAAACAAAGGAAAACCCAGGATGGAACGTAACTATTATGAGAAGGAAAGTTGCTACTCACCATACAGCGGAGATGCTGAGTCGCAGATAGGCACAACAAAAAGTCTTTCACAATTAAATCTCTCGGCCAATGGCCTTCGTCAACAAGACACAAATACACACACACACGTGCGCGAAAGTGCAACTCACCCACATGACTGCAGACTCAGACAACTGAAACCACACTGGCTGCAGTGCGGTTTGTAAGGCGACGAGAGAAACACAGGAAAGAAGAGAAAGAGGATGGACATAGAGTTTAGTTATACAAAAGAAAATAGTAACAAAGGAGAACAGCACTGGGTTATGATCGAAGAAAAACCGTCAGGCAAAAATCAAACAAAGGAAAACCCAGGATGGAACGTAACTATTATGAGAAGGAAAGTTGCTACTCACCATACAGCGGAGATGCTGAGTCGCAGATAGGCACAACAAAAAGACTTTCACAATGAAAGCTTTCGGCCATTGGCCTTCGTCAACAATACACACACACACACACACACACACACACACACACACACACGACTGGAGTCTCAGTCAACTGAAATCACACTGCCATAGTTTTATGCTACTTCTGATTATCTTTGAGCTAGCCACGAGTTTGGATAACGTAATTAAACAATTACAAACAAAACTGTACCCATTTTTACCAATATCTATACATATATAGCAACCTTGATTATTGTCGGCGTATATGTAAGCTGCATTTACGAGCGTGCAGAATCCACACGACGCCAACAGTGTTTTAAATATCCTTTACTTTTTTCCCTGCAATCCCGATAACATTTTATATTAAAATCAAAACATATTAACTACAAAGAAAAGACGATATAACGGGTACGTTGAAAAGAGAAACGTAAAGTACGAAAATGATACTTTTATTAAAAGAATGATTTAAAATGAAGCACCTACAGTAGTTACTGATATAACTTAGTAAACCAATAAATTTTAAGGTCAGTTTTACGTGTCTTCCCTAAGTACTGATCTAATTTCGTATATTTTTGGTACATTTTTTCCGCAAACATCCCACATCACTCGAGAATATAGTAAAAATGAATACTCCAAAAATCGTAAAAATGTTAGTATCCACGCCAAAAAGTACTCTCAAATCCTCAAAAATACTCTCCATTACTCTTAACATTACCTCAACAATACTCTAATTCGAAAAAAAAGTACTCCGCCAATCACTTCTTGATAGAACACTGGAAACATTCGAAAACATTTCAGAACGTTAAAAAATTCGAGAAACCTTCTAGAACATTCTAAAATCTAGAACATTAAAAAATACTCATAAACGTCGACAACTCAACAGACATAAATGGAAGAAGTACCTATACAAATGTGTAAGTCTTTGTCGACAAAATGTTTCATTTCTTTATTACTGGAAAGCTGAACTCACAGATTTGTCTTAATTGTATTTTCCTCACTCGAGACCAAAGAAATGATTTATTCAAACGTATAATAACTTCATCTGCTGGAGTTGTTTTTGGAATAACTGGAAGCTAAGGTAAAATAGTCCCCCATTCGGATCACCGGTAAGCTGATATGGACAGCATAGCAAGGCAACACCCACATGGCAGTACAAGTTTATAGGCCAAATAGCTCTGCAAATGACGGAGAGACTGAAAGAACTGTTTCAGACAGTTAAGGGCGACGAAAATGCAATTATGACTGGAATCTGATAGAAATAAAAGAAAGAAATGGAAAAATATTAGGAGAACATGGGCTGAGGGAAGGGAATGAAAGAGAAACCTGCCTGGTAGAATTCCCACAGATCATAATTTAATCATTACTAAGAGTTTGCTTAAAAATCACATAAGAAGGCTTCTTATCTAGAGATACTGGAACTTACAGATTGAGTATGTAATGGTTAGACAGAGATTTTGAAATGAGATTACTAACTGTAGGACATTTCCAGCAGCAGATGTGAAATCTTGACAGCAGATGTTGAAACGTCCCCTTAGAAAAATTATACATGGCTGTGCTTAAACTGACACACAATATTTTTTAGCGCCGGGCGCCACTACTGCCAGCTAAATAAAAGATTCTAACTACTGAAGGCACTAACTACTGATAGGCGTAGTAAGCAAATGAAAGATTTTGATAGAGAACAAACAATGTATTTACCTTAATAGTGTTGAAAAGTCATAATATACATAGCAGTTCATGACATCCAGTCTTACAAATTTCAAAACTCCGCCATTTCTCACCCCATATCCACCACCGCTGGCGGCTCACCTCCAACTGCGCAACGCTACGCGCTGTCAACAGCCAACTGCCGAACACTATAATAGCCAACAACAATGCAAACCAGCCACAGACTGCACACAGCACAGCCAGTGATTTTCATACAGAGCGCTACGTGGCGTTACCAATATAAAAACCTAAACAGCATACTTATAATGTGAAATCTTGACAATAATTGGTTATGAGCTGAAAGTAGAATAAGGTAGAAAATGATGGAGATGGGTCCTTGAAGCAGTAAGCAACAGGGGAAAGAGGGGAAGGCAATATGGAAGAAGACGAACAAGAAGAATAGTAAATGCAGCAGAGGATCAGACAGATGACAAGGCCTATAAGAAATCCTTAGATAAAAGAGGAGAATCTGAATTTAACTAATGAAAGAGGACGATATAAGACTGCGGAAAATGGAATAGGTGAAAGAGAATACAAGCGTATGAAAATGAAATTCACAGGAACCACAAAATGGTCAAGAAGGAATGGCTAGAGGAAAATGCAAGGCTTCAAAAGCATTTATAAATAGGAGAAATATAGATACCCCTACAGAAAAATTAAAGAACCGTTTCAAGAAAAAGGGAAACAGCTTTGTGAATATTAAGAGCTCAGATAACAAACCAGTCCTAAGCAAAGAAGGGTAAGCTGAAAGATAGAAGGAAATATAGATGGGCTATACAAAAAAATATTATACGAAGGAAAGAAGAAGTATATGAAGATAAAATTGGAAATATGATAGTACGAGAAGAATTTGTAGCACTGAAAGATCTAAGTCGAAACAAGGCCTCCAGAGCAGATGACATTGCCGCAGAATTACTGAGATTCTTTGAAGGGGCAAAACTACTTCAACTGATATGCAAACTATCTGAGAAAGGCAAAATACCCTCAGACTTCAAGATGAATGTAACAATTTCAGTTCCAATTAAGGCAGGTTCTCATAAGTGTGAATATTACCCAACAATGAGAGTTATAAGTCATTGTATCAAACTGTCAACACTAATTACTTATAGAAGAATGGAAAAACTGGTAGAAGCCGATCTCGGTGAAGTTCAGTTCAGGTTCCGGAAAAATGTAGGAACATGCGAGGCAATACTGACCCTACTACTTATCTTAGAAGGTAGGTTAAGGAAATTCAAACCTATGTTGCTGATATTTGCAAATTTAGAAAAAGACTTTGGACAATGTTGACTGGGGTACACTCTTTGAAATTATGAAAGTTGTTGTAGTGGTCTTCAGTCCAGAGACTGGTTTGATGCTGCTCTCCATTCAACTCTACCCTGTGCAAACTTCTTCATTTCCAAGTACCTATTGCAACCCACATCCTTCTGAATCTGCTTAGTGTATTCATCTCTTGGTCTCCCTCTACGATTTTTACCCTCCACGCTTCCCTCCAATACGAAATTGGTGATCCCTTGATGCCTCAGAACGTCCTACCAACCGATCCCTTCTTATAGTCAAGTTGTGTCGCAAATTGCTCGTCTCCCCAATTCTGTTCCGTACCTCCTCATTAATTACGTGGTCTACGTATCTAACCTGTAGCAAGACATTTCGAAAGATTCTATTCCCTTCTTGTGTAAACTATTTATCGTCCATGTTTGACTTCCATACATGAGTAAACTCCATACAAATACTTTCAGAAAAGACTTCCTGACACTTAAATCTATACTAGATGTCAACAAATTTCTCTTCTTCAGAAGCACTTTCCTTGCCATCGCCAGTCAACATTTTATATCCTCTCTACTTCAACCATCATCAGTTATTTTGCTCCTCAAATAGCAGAACTCATCAACTACTTTCAGTGTCTCATTTCCTAATCTAATTCCCTCGGCATCACCTGATTTAATCCCACTACATTCCATTATCGTCGTTTTGCCTTTGTTGATGTTCATCTTATATCCTCCTTTCAAGACATGGTCCATTCCGTTCAACTGCTCTTCCCGGTTCTTTGCTGTCTCTGACAGAATTATAATGTCATCGGCTAACCTCAAAGTTTTTGTTTCTTAATACGTTTGTTTGTGTGGCCATCTTCCGCATCAGCTGTTAACATCTGTTGTTATAGTTATCTGTCTTGAGCTGACTGCAATGTAATTAAAAAGAATTACACCAGACGCATTTCGCTTTTATTTACAAAGTATCTTCTGTGGTGTTCTGTAAATTGGATACACACGTTTGCACATTAGTTTTTTATTCTCTTAGGTTAAAAACAGCGTTATCTTTATGAATTTGGTCTGTAAGCTACTTACGATGTTTCTTTACATAGTCTGCACCTCCCACTCTTGCTGGCATGGTTGATGTCGACAGGTTTCATTTCACATCTGCAGTTTTTGGCATTTGCGTTATTTCCTGCGCTGCACTATTTATAATTGACTTTCTCAACTGATTTTCATGCATCAATGCTACAGTGTTTATGCCTCTTTATCTGTTTTCGTTCACGTTGTGAGGTTTGCAAACCTATGAAACTATATTGTGTGCGTGTGTATGTGTTTGTGTGTGTATGTGTGTGTGAGAGAGAGAGAGAGAGAGTGAGAGAGAGAGAGAGAGAGAGAGGGTGGGAGGGAGGGAGGGAGTTACTGAAATTGTCTTGTATGTAGGTAGAGACGTGAGAGGCGTGGTGTTTTTTTCCCTCCAAGGGGTGAGGGGGAAGGAACGACAGGGATGGCCTGGGCAGTGATTATGGGACAGATCTTGGAGGAAATGGTAGTGGTAAATAGAGCCTGTGGTTATATTTGTACTTTTAATGTTATATCAAGTGGTCAATCAGTTTAAAGAGTGTGTGGTTTGCCGAGTTGATCAGATCATTCATCAGCTGTTTCTTTTCTGTTATGTTTTTTGTATGTGATACTTTTTTTTGCAAGGTGAGGAGATGTTTTTTGTTGTTGTTTATCCTTATGATTTCCATGTCTGTGTCTCTGGTTGTAATTTTATGTTGGTGTTGGTGTAAGTGTTCTGCAAAAGTTGAATGATTTGTCATATACTTCGATGCTCTTACATGTTCTTTGCGTCTGGTGTCAAATGTCCTCGTGGTTTGGCCTATGTATCTTATGTATCTTCCATCACATTATTGCATTTCAGTTGGTATATTCCTGATTTCTGATACAGATCAGTTTTTCCTATTGTTTTGGGAAGTATTTCTGACTTGAGTTGTTGGTTGGTGTGCTATTTTTATGCCTTGTTTTTGAAAATATTGGATATTCTGTGTGTGTATTTGTGGTTGTATGTCATTGTGTACCATCTCTTGCTTTCTGTTTCTTTCACACTTTGTGTTGCTTCTATTCTTATGTTTTGTGTATTTGTTTGTGTGTGATTTTGTCCTTGTGTTGGTCACTGTTGGGTGTTTGTTCTTTTCTGTTTCTTGATTTTCTTGTTCAGCTTTGTTACTAAGTCCTCTTTGTATCCATTGCTTGTGGCTATTGTATTATACTATTCGTTTCTTTCTTGTAACTGACTGTATCTAGCGGTACCGTGTTTAGTCTGTGGAGCATGTATCTAAGTGCTGCCTGCTTTTGAGAATTGGGTTTTGTGATGTCTCATGTGTAATTGTGTCTGTTGTTGTCGGTTTTCTGCACGTGGAAAATGTGTGTTGGTTATTTTGAATCTTTATGGTGATGTCCAAGAAATTTAACTATTTTTCTCTTTCTCTATTGTACAATGTATCTCACCATGAACAGAATTTATGTCTGTGTGTAATTGATCAATTTCATTGTCTGGTTCATCTATCAGTCACAAGATATCATCCATATATCCAATCCTGTATAGGATGTTGTACTTGCTTGGCACTATTTTGTTAAATATAATCTGTTCTACATGGTTCATAAATATGTTTTCTATGGTTCCAGACATTGGAGATCCCTTTGGTGATCCATCATAGAATTCATTATTGAACTGAAAATAATTCTGTTCAGTTATTAGCTCTAAAAGCCTGACTGTTTCTTTCATGTATTTATGTGGAAGTGTACTGTGTGTCTTAAGATTTTTGTTCTATAATATTTATTGTTTCAGTTATTGGTATGTTGGAATACATATTCTCTACATTAAATGACACGAGGGTGGCTGTGTCTCGAACTTATATGTCTTTTATGCACTGAATCAGTTGTGTGGTGTTTCTTATAGTCCTATCTTCTTGTAATTTTTAGTTTTCTGATAAGATTTTCAACATGTATCTTGCAAGTGGGTAAGTGGGAGAGTTTCTATAATTCACAATAGCTCTGATGGGGAGATATTTCTTGTGTAGCTTTGGTTGACATTGGAGGGAAGGTGCACTTGGATTTGTTTGTATCAGTTTTTCCTTTTCATTGTTTTCTAATGTATGTTCAATGTCTTTTAGAGTGTTTCTCAGCTTAGTTTGGAATCTGTTTGTTGGATCTTTCTTTATTTCCTCTCCATGAATTCCTACTCCGAATTTTTCTTTTGTTTCCTGTACTGCTTGCTCATTATACAGATTGAATAACTTCAGGGATAGGCTAAAGCCCTGTCTCACTCCCTTCCCAGTTACTGCTTCCCTTTCATACCTCTCGCCTCTTATAACTGCCATCTGGTTTCTGTACAAATTGTAAATAGCCTTTTGCTCCCCGTATTTGACCCCTGCGACCTTCAGAATTTGAAAGAGAGTATTCCAGTCAGCATTGTCAAAAGCTTTCTCTATGCCCACAAATACTAGAAATGTAGGTTTGCCTTTCCATAATCTATTTTCGAAGATAAGTCGTATGGTCAGTACTGCTCACGTGTTCCAACATTTCTACGGAATCCAAACTGAACTTCCCTGAGGTCGGCTTTTACCAGTTTTTCCATTCGTCTGTAAAGAATTCGTGTTTGTATTTTGCAGCCAGGACTTATTAAACTGATAGTTCAGTAATTTTTACTCCTGTCACCACCTGCTTTCTTTGGGACTGGAATTATTATATTCTTCTTTAAGTCTGGGGTATTTCGCCTGTCTCATACATCTTGCTCACTAGTTGGTAGAGTTTTGTCAGGGCTGGCTCTGCCAAGGCTATCAGTAGTTCTAATGGAATGTTGTCTACTTCCGGGGCCGTGTTTCAACTTAGGTCTTTCAGTGCTCTGTCAAACTCTTCACGTAGTATCATATCTCCCATTTCATCTTCATCTACATCCTCTTCCATTTCCATAATATTGTCCTCAAGTACATCGCCCTTGTATAGACCCTCTATATACTCCTTCCACCTTTCTGCTTTCTCTTCTTTGCTTAGAACTGGTTTTCCATCTGAGCTCTTGATATTCATACAAGTGGTTCTCTTTTCTCCAAAGTTCTCTTTAATTTTTCTGTAGGCGGCATCTATCGTAACCCTACATCCTTACATTTGTCCTCTAGCCATCCCTGCTTAGCCATTTTGCACTTCCTGTCGATCTCATTTTTGAGACGTTTGTACTCCTTTCTTCCTGCTTCATTTATTGCATTTTTATATTTTCTCCTTTCATCAATTAAATTCAATATAATCAATTAAATTCAATATCTCTTCTGTTACCCAAGGATTTCCACTAGCCCTTATCTTTTTACCTGTTTGTTCCTATGCTGCCTTCACTATTTCATCTCTCAAAGCTACACATTCTTCTTCTACTGTATTTCTTTCCCCTTCAAAGCTACCCGTTCTTCTTCTACTGTATTTCTTTCCCCTATTCTTGTCAATCGTTACGGAATGCTCTCTCTTAAATTCTCCACGACCGCTGGTTCTTTCAGTTTATCCAGGTCCCATCTCCTTAAATTCCCACCTTTTTGCAGTTTCTTTAGTTTTAATCACAGTTCATAACCGATAGATTGTGGTCGGTCCACATCTGCACCTGGAAATGTCTTACAATTTAAAACCTGGTTCCTAAATCTCTGTCTTACCTTTATATAGTCTATCTGAAACTTTCCAGTGCCTCCAGACCTCTTCCATGTACACAAACTTCTTTCATGATTTTTAAATCAAGTGTTAACTCTGATTAAGTTACGTTCTGTACAAAATTCTGCCAGGCGGTTTCCTCTTTTATTCCTTTACTCCCATTCTGTATTCAGCTACTACTTTCTCTTCTCTTCATTTTCCTACTATCGAATTCCAGTCCCCCACGATTGTTATATTGTCGTCATCCGTCACTCTCTAAATAATTTATTTCATCTGCTCATACATTTCTTCAGTCTCTTCGTCATCCACGGAGCTAGTTGGTATATAAACTTGTACTACTGTGATAGGCATGCGCTTTGTGTCTATCTTCGTTACAATAATGCGTTTACTATGCTGTTCCTACTAGCTTATCCACGCTCCTATTGTTTTATTCATTATTAAACCTACCCATGCATTACCCCTATTTGATTTACTTTTTATAACCCTGGTTATTCACCTGACCAGAAGTCTTGTTCCTCTTGTCACCGAACTTCACTAATTCCCACTATACCTAACTTTAACCTATCCATTTCCCTTCTTAAATTTTGTAACCTACCTGCCCGATTAAGGCATCTGACTTTCCACGCTCCGTTCCGTAGAACACCAGTTTTGTTTCTCCTGATAACGACGTCCTCCTGAGTAGCCCCGCCAGTGGTTCCGAATGGGGGACTATTCTACCTCAGGAATGGCTCTGAGCACTATGGGACTTAACATCTGAGGTCATAAGTCCCCTAGAACTTAGAACAACTTAAACCTAACTAACCTAAGGACATCACACACATCCATTCCTGAGGCAGGATTCGAACCTGCGACCGTAGCGGTCGCGCGGTTCCAGACTGTAGCGCCTAGAACCGCTCGGCCACTCCGGCCGGCACCTCCGGAATATTTTACCCAAGAGGACGCCATCATCATTTAACTATGCAATTAAGATCCATGCCCTCGGGAAAAATTACGTCTGTAGTTTCCCCTTGGTTTCAGCCGTTTGCAGTACCAGCACAGCAAGGCCGTTTTGGTTAATGTTACAAGGCCAGATCAGTCAGTCACCAAGACCACTGCCCCTGCAACTACTGAAAAGGCTGCTGCCCTTTTTCAGGTACCACACGTTTGTCTGGCCTCCCAACAGATACCCCTCCGTTGTGGTTGCACCTGTGGTATGGCTATCTGTATCGCTGAGGCACGCAAGCCTCCCCACCAATGGCAAGGTCCGTGGTCGATGGGGGGAATCTGAAAGTAGCAAGGGTAAAATACAAGGACCGAAAGGTTATTTACAATTTGTTCAGAAAGCAGACCGCAGTTAAAAGAGCCGACGGACATGGTTAGAAAGACAGTGAGAGATGGTTGTAACCTATCTCCAATGTTACCCATCTGTACATCGAGCAAGCAGCAAAGGGAACATTTTGCAATGGAGATAAAGTTCATGGAAAAGAATAAAACTTTGAGGTCTGCTGATGACGCTGTAGTTCTGTCAGAGACGGCTGAGGAGTTGGAAGATCAGTTTGCATGGGAGCTTAATTAAAATGCAATAATTATAGTAGCTGTGTGACCCGTTACGAAGTCTCGTAACCGGTTGGCCCTGTGTAGTATTAGTACGCAATCTGACTGCATAAAATAACAATAAAGAAAGACAAGAAATTTCCGTTAACGCAATTGATTAATCAAGTCCCCTGCAACTATAAAAGCTACGAAACAACAAAGCACAAGTGTAACTGTTCTGTGTGTGGTAGCGTGACTCAACGTACATTTATCTGGCACGGTTCTTCCTCAATTCGACAAGGTATTTTAAACACCATTTACAATGAACTAATTAAAAAACCAGAAATACTATAACTGCACGTAGAAACAGGATTACAAGTCTAATACACGAACACGAGCCAGATGCTTTGTTGACTGAACCTGTGACCAAGAGGCATTGTCATTAAAGAAATGTGAAGTGAAGTTTCTTTTTTTTTACCTCAATATATATTGACGAAAAATACACTGTGATCGTTGCAACATCTTCCATCTGTACATTACACCAACCGAACAGCAACTACTCTCTCGCCCAACAGAACAACAACCGCACTCGACCTCCTCTGAACTAGTACTGCCCTCGACATCCTCTCAACAAGTACTGCCCATGCCAACCTCTGAACTACTACTGCGCCAGTGGAGGCGGCGGAATAATAGTCTTTGGCGCAATCTCTGGCGCTGTGACTCAGAATAGCCACCTTTCAAGTTGAACAGAGATTGTAAGATGAATATCAACAAAAGTAAAACAACATTATAGAATGTAGTTGTGGATAGTACCCCACGACGAATACAGGCATCGACGTGCTACTGGGTATTAGAGGTACCGGTGTGTACAGCAATCTGGACTACTACCTCTGAAGGTCTCGCTGTATGGTGGTACAACATTCCATGTGTGGTTTTCATGAGCACTGAAGAAGGTGGAAATGATTATGTTGAACTCTATTCCAATTTTCTGTACAGGTTCCGCAACTCTCGGAACCGAGGTGATGCAAAACTTTTTTTGGGCAAAGTAACTGAAGATGGCCGAAGTACAGGGCACATTGCAGACTGCCTACAGCAAGAAAAGTATTTATGAAGAAAGAGGATATGTTAATGAATTTAAGTGTTAGGAAGTCATTTGTGAAGGCATTTATCTGTAGTATAGCCTTGTACAGAGGGGCGACGTGGGCTATAAGCAGTTCAGATAAGTAGAGAATAGAAGCTTTTGAAATGTGATGCTACAGAAGAATGCTGAAGGTTAGGTGGGCGGAAGGAATAACTAATGAGGAAGTAGTGAAACGAATTTATTAGAAAAGAAATGTGTGGCACAGCTTGACTAACAAAAGGAGTCAGTTGATACGACGCATCCTAACGTATCAGGGAATCGTCAGTTCGATAATGAAGGAAATTGGGGTGGGGGAGGTACAAAATGTAGACGGAAACTAGCGTATCAATACAATAAACAAGTTCAAAGGGATGAAAGTTGCAGTAGTCACGCGGAGACAACGAAGTCTGCACAGAATAGACAAACGTGATGAGTTGCATCAAACCAGTGTTTGGAACAAGACCATAACTGAAACAACACTGAGCGAATACAGCTGGTTGTTATTGAATCTAGAGTCAATGACTTCTTCGTCTCTGTAGGGCACTGTCTATCGCTGTTGCTCAGCACTGGAATTTCTATCTGACCCTGTTCTTATTAATCAAATATCATATGTTTTTAACGTACTGATCTTCTAGTAAATAAAGAGCCTATTTGATCTAACACCTAACAACATTTTGATATGGGTGGTCAGCAGACAATCATTACAACATTACAAAACCTGACTCTAGGTATTACTGAAATCTCTATCTTTTACACCTTCTGGAGTGGAATCTTTCTGTTTGGTCGCTAGTACATGTTTGGCCTCTTTGAAGGAACAGTGACAAGTGCCAGAGATGTCAGTATTGTATTATACTAACAGGTTTCAGGTTGAGGAACAACGGTGGATTGCTGATTAAATAAACCCACAAGACAGATTACAAACACACCAATTACTGATTAGTTACCGTTTGTATTTTCCCATTTCTGGAGGAATGAACTGACTAATTTCTAAATTATCGTAAAATTCCATTAGAGCGGCAGGGAGCGTTATCCAAAGTGTGGTGTCTTCTTCTCTGTGAATATTTACTTCTGCATCATTTTACACAGTTGAATGATTTCGCGTACGATCCAGTCTCGCAGATGAACAACTTCACTTTCCGCGCCCTTGCTACCTTTGTATGCCCTCCTTGATCGCCGAAGATAATGGTAAGGAAAATAACTTGATCGGGGAACACCTTAAGAAAGACAATAGCAGCCCACTACGAGGGGTGTTCAACAAGTGACGCACCACATTTTTTTTCTAAAACCATGTTGGTTTTATTCATGATTCCAAGCCTACGTCTTCCTGCATTAGTAACCTCCCCATCACCAACAGAGACGTCCAGTTGAGCAGCGGAGTGTTTGATTATGATCTGTCGATTACCTCGAATGGGAGAGCCCATACGTTCCAACCATGCAGGAGTCACAGCTGTGTATGGCCGAACGACTCGTCGTACTTTTGTTCACTGTCAGGTCTTCGTAGAAAATCTGCAAGCGCCTATGAATAACTGCAGTGCCATGGTTTTCCGCCAAAAGGAACTGAATCACAGCTCTCTGCTTGGAACGTGACTCCGTTGCAGACACCATCTTGAAGACTACTTACAGCGCCGCCACCTATCGGAATTTGATGAAACTATAGCCACTGAAGCGAGAATATTCCATATGTCCCACAACAAGTTCTGCATTTTTTCAGTCGAAATGGCCCTGAAAAAAAGTGTTGCATTACTTATTGAATGCCCCTAGTAAATATCAAAAGTAGTTCTACAGTAATTTAAGAAATGAGTTCTGCTATATGGGAATCATCATTATAAGAGAGCGGTAAACAATATATAATAGGTTGGTCCTTGTAGTACCTGTAGTACATGACGTGTTCTTTGCAACTTATCAGTTAATGTTCTGTCACTGTCGGCAGGCGTACTATTCCATAGGGAACTGTGATTGACCCTGTTATGCAGAAGCATTCTGTGTTACGTCTATCTGGATATATACAATACATAATTTGTTTCTATTAAAAAATTCGTCAATGGAGTAGAAGGAGTTGCCCACTAGTAAGTCTTTCAGGCTCCTTTTAAACTGATCTTTATTTGTAACTAAATTTTTTATGTTTGCTGGTAAATTATTGAAGATGAGTGTTCCTGAGTAGTGGACCCCTTTTTGAACTAAAGTAAGTGCTTTTAAGTCCTTGTGCAGATCATTTTTGTTCCTGGTATTGTATGTATGAACTGAGCTGTTTGTTGGAAAAAGAGATATGTTATTTAGGACAAATTTCATTAAGGAGTAAATACACTGAGAGGCAGTAGTTAGTATACCCAGTTCTTTGAAGAGGTTTCTACAGGACGTCCGTGAATTTATTCCACAAATAATACGTATTACACGCTTTTGGACTCTGAAAACTTTTGTTTGACTTGTAGAGTTACCCCAGAATATTATACCATATGACATTATGGAATGAAAGTAGGCAAAGTATGCAAGCTTTTTCATTTTTGTGTCGCCTATGTCTGCTAACACTCGAATTGCAAATACAGATTTGTTAAGGCGTTTCTGCAGTTCTGTGGTGTGCTCCTCCCAACTGAATTTATTATCAAGTTGTAATCCCAGGAATTTAAGACTGTCAACCTCCTCTATCTGCTCTTCTTCATACTTTATGCATATGCTGGGTGGAAACCTCTTGCAGGTTCTGAATTGCATATAGTGAGACTTTTCGAAGTTTAGTGTCAGTGAGTTGGCTTTAAACCATTTATTAATATCCATGAAAATATCATTAGCAGATCTTTCTAGAACTACACTCGACATACTATTTATTGAAATACTTGTGTCATCTGCAAACAAAACGAACTCTGCTTCTGGCAGTGTAACTGATGAGAGATCATTAATGTACACAAGAAAAAGCAATGGCCCTTAGATGGATCCTTGTGGGTCACCACATGTAATTTCTTCCCATTCTGATGATGACTGATGACTTAATTCACTAGTCCCTTGCACTGACACCCTTTGTTTCCTGTTAGCGAGGTATGACTTGAACCATTTTGCAGCACTGCCCGTGACACCAAAGAATTGTAATTAATTTAAAAGGATGTTGTGGTTCACATAATCGAATGCCTTTGACAAATCACAGAAAATACCTGCTGCTTGTAACTTGTTATTTAATGAATTAAGTACATTTTCACTGTAGGTGTAAATAGCCTTCTCGATATCAGAACCCTTCAGAAATCCAAACTGTGTTCTTGATAATATGTTATTTGTGGTCAGATGGTTGAGAAGCTGCCTGTACATAACTTTTTCTAAAATTTTTGAGAATGCTGGCAAAAGTGAAATCGGTCTGTAGTTTGATGGTATCTCTTTACCCCCTTTCTTGAATAGAGGCTTAACATCTACATATTTTAGCCAGTCAGGAAATGTCCCAGTTATAATTGACTGGTTACACAAGTAACTCAGAATTGTACTAAACTCACAAGAACATGCCTTAATTAACTTTGTTGATATTTCATCATAACCACTAGAATGCTTTGTTTTTAAAGATTTTATTTTGGAAGTTATTTCTTTTGGTGAAGTGAGTGACATATTCATGTCCCTGAAGCTATTTGTAAAGGCTAGTTTCAGATATTCAATGGCACTACTTACTGATCCTGACAATCCCATTCTATCAGTAACAGATATAAAGTATTTGATAAATAGATTTGCCACACTATGCCCATCGCTTACTAATGTGTCATCTACCCTTAGTGCTATTTGCTCCTGTTCCTTTCTGTTTCTACCAGTCTCCTCTTTCACTATATCTCATATTGTTTTTATTTTGTTCCCTGACATTGCTATCTTCTTCTCGTAGTGCATTTGTTTAGTTGTCTGAATTACTTTTTTCAATATTTTACAGTATTCCTTGTATTTAGCTAAATCATCAGCATTGGAGCTATTCTTGGTTGACAGATACATTTTCCTTTTTGTCTTACAGGAAATCTTTATTCCTTGTGTAATCCATGGTTTCATTATAGACTTCTGTTTAATTTGAGTAACTTTTAGAGGAAAACAGTTTTCAAACATGGTACTGACATTGTTCATGAATGTGTTATATTTTTCATTCATGTCATGAGCACTATAAACATCATTCCAGTTCATATCTTTGAGCAGTTTGCGAAAACACTCAGTTTTTGGTTGATTGACTACTCTCCTATACTCAGTTTTAGTAATCTTGATAATCTGCTCAGAATTTACATCTAAAACAAGGAGCTGCATGTCATGATCTGATAGTCCATTTATAACAGGTTTTATGATATGATTTGGTTCCTTTGATTTGTCTATAAAAATGTTATCAATGGCTTTCCTTGAGGATTTAGTGATCCTAGTTGAAGAATGTACAGTGTGAGTTAGATTGAGAGACAACATTACTAACTGCAGTATATGTTTACTGGAAGACTGCATTAGAAAATCTGTATTAAAGTCACCAGCAATCAAAATTTCTTAGTTTCTTCCTGTTAAATAACCCAAAAGATCTTCTAGATGATTTATGAATAGATTATAATTTCCTGCAGGTGCTCAGTAAATAGTTACTATTACATAGGATCTGTTATGGAACTCTACTTCTGTTGCACATGCTTCTAGATGCTTCTCTAAACAGAATTTATTAATGCCAATGTTCTTGAATTTATGGCAGTTTTTAATAAATGTGGCAACTCCTCCTCCATCCGTATCTACTCTGCAGAAGTAGGAAGCTGGCTTAAATCCTGAAATGTGTAACATATCTATACCAGTCGTCACTCGATGTTCAGAGAGGCATAGTATGTCAATTTGGTTAGATGAATTCATTTCATCGATACAAATGAGTAGTTCATCAACTTTATTTCTGAGCCCCGGAATGTTCTGGTGTAATAAAGATAACTGATGCTCCATACTAATGGGATTATAACTGCTTTGGAGAAGATGAACTGGCAGTTTCTGATTACTTTCTGTTAAACATTGTTTAAATGGAGGCTGTTTGCTAAAATCTGACTCCTGTTTATCTGTTTTCTCAAACTGAATGTGTCTGCCAATCTCTCTTAAAACTCGTTTTCTGTCCCCCTTTCCTATCCTAAAAAAGGCATCCCTCTGACACCTGTGACCACTGGTATTTTACCACTTGTGACAGTGTCCCCCCTTAAGTTTTCTGCAATCAACTCAGACAGTTTTCCCTTCCCTTTCCTATTGAGGTGAAGGCCATGCCTAGTGTAGTCCCACCTATCGATAGCATCCACAGGAATCAAACCAATATGGGACCCTATATCCGTCCTAAGCAGCCACTCCAACTCCAAGTTCACCCTCCCTACGGAAGAGTTCAAATGAGGTCGATCATGGCGTCTCAACACAGACACAAATCCCACACTCGTATGCTTCGTTGCTGATGCTATCTTCACCAGGTCACTCTCCATGGAATATATTCTGTCAGTGCTATTTCCCGGACCACCCACTATAACCACAGCATCCTCCTTTGTGAAATCCTTGCATAAAGAACCTACATTCTCTGTTACCTGACCCAGATCTGCACTAGGCTTGAAAAAGTTTGTGACCTGGTACTCTGGGCCTAGATTTTCCTGCAGTAGTTGGACAACGCCTCTACCATGGGAACTACCTAACAACAGAACTTTATTTCTCTTTATAAATTTCCCTACCCTTTTCAAGTCCTTGAAAGCTTGTTGTGCCCTTTCTACAGCTTCAGCTACATGAGGCTCATCCGATTCTGACTGAGGCAACAGGTCAAATCAATTTTCAAGATTTATGACAAAGCTGTCTGATGCTCTCCTTTGCCTGTTCCCCCTATTACCTGTTGCCACTTCCCACCTCTGTTCACCCTTCTCCCTCTTTAACCTGTCCAGATCCTCCCTTACCTTGTCTAAGTCAGCTTGAAGAGCTGCAATTTTCCCTTCCTGTTCCAGCATTTTCCTATCTCTACTGCAGATCCTACAATATCAATGGTGAGCCTCATTTATGTCCCCATTTCCCACGCCACTACATTCGCCCCAATGAAAGAAACTTTAGCACCCATCACACCATACCCCGGAACTAACGATCCTACGGCATGTCACACACTTCTCACTCATGGTAAAAACAGAAATTGTATAAACTGATTTAAGTACTGACTAAAACGTACACAAAGGACCCTAGAAACTATTCAGGCAGATATAAATAAATTGAGAGAGTACTGAATAAAAAAAACTGGTGATTACATATAAGTTTAAGTCACTGTTTATTTACGATATGCGCGCGTGAAATTAAGCCTAAACTCCGTTCTATAGGCGCGAGTAGGAAAGTAAATTTCTTACCCAGTTTGATCTTCTTTAACACTTCACTAACGCTTCCCTTAATGCAACAACACTAATATTTATACCAACTGGAAACGTTTACCTATAAGTTTAATTCACTGCTAACTTACGATTCGCGCGCGTGAAATTAGGCCTAGGATTCGTGCTACAGGCGCGAGAAGAAAAGTACGCTTCTTACCCCGTTTAATCTTATTTTATACTTCACTAACACTTCCACTAATTTAACAACACTTATATTATATTTATAACACCTGTACACGTTTCAAAATAGCTTAATAACAACGCTTTTTATAATTATTTAGTGCAGCAAATACTCGAAGAGTCCGCGACGGCGCAGTGTTGCCAACTCAACCCTAGGGGTTGAGCCGCACGTGTAGCATTACACGCCCTAAATTATACACTTGTGACCCTTTGGTTAAATTGTCTGTCTGATGGCAAGTTTGCGAAATACAAAGTTAACGTAACATAAAATAACGGTAATAATAATATCGGGAACTAAATTAACGACCCAGAAATGATGCAGGCCAAACAGTTGAGATTTGGTTAAAATAATGTTTATTCAGAAAGAAAACTAATAACGAGAGTGGTCGTATTTAGAGTTACTGTTACACTCGAGCGCATATCTATTTGATGTAGTTCGATCATTCACAATCTCATCGCGAAATACAAGTTATCTATACGAAAAGTTAAGAGCTCACACCAGGCGCGTGGCTGCTCACCGCTCAGAGACTAAGTCCCACTTTACCACATAACGCGAAATTTTTTAAGTCGTTTCACTTCCTAAAGGCTGACTGTCCGCTTTCGCGTCTCAATCCGAACTGTACCCTTTGGTGTCTCGACCAGAACTGTCCAGTTTCGCGTCTGCACCAGCACTGTTCCTCTGACCGTCTCAGGGCGTTTCCCGCACGCAGAATATCCTCGCTCAACTGACTAGGGCAGTTCCCTTTCCTGAAGCCGTCCATCTGATTGGCTACAGCTTATTATACATTATTTTACATTTTAAAACATTTAAATAATCAAAGCTTGACCACTTTCACGTTCTAAATAAAGTAACAACAATGTACATTACATAATAAACTTTAAATTATTTTACATAAAACCAATACAATTTCCTTCTTAACTTTGAAGGTCACAGCCAGTAGCCTTGCACCAATGTGCTTTCTAATAAGTAAATGAAGAACAAAAGTAAGTATTAAGCACTAAACTTTACAACAAATATTCTGTTACCAAATGATTCAATAAAGTGTCATGCTGTCATAGTTCAATGTGTTTTGTGTGGAGGAAATGATGCTTAAATAAAATACTGATAATTTAAATTTACTATATCTTTTAAACAAATGAAGTTATAGACTTGATATTTACAACATTTGTCATTTTAATGATGAGCTTCCATATGGAATGTCGATCGTTAAGATCGAATAAAGCGTTCAGATTTTAGCATTCAGGTCTTTGTTACAAAACTTGTGAATTTCACTTTAACAGTAGATCCTAAACTATTATAGATATGATCAATATTCAAATTTTATTGGGATCATCATGAAAATTTATCAAGGATGGTAGATTAAAATTACTGTGGCTTCATTCTCTGCACAACTACAGAATTAAATAGTTTTCATAAATGTTTCACTTTATGGTCGATCTTAAGACCGCCATATTTAACACTGCTACATCCCCTTGGCCACAAACGGCTTCTACTGGGTTTCCCTATGACGTCCCTATTCTGTCTGACTCGCACGCTACAGCGCTTAGGCCTCAATAGACAATAGACGCCTGTGAGTTTCCCCATCTCATGGTGAATCTGCGCCCTTTGTGGCACGCGGTTCTTGACGACAAGGTTCGTTTCACAATTCCTGAAGGCTGACTCTTTCGGCTATATACTTAAATGAGAGCGAAATGCTCGTTAACTCACAAGCTTTTTAGCAGGACCCCAACACACTTATTGATTTGACGTACTCATTATATTCATCACTAATATTATAATCTGATAATATCTAATTCTTTATCTGTGTTACAGGCATTGCTTTGCAGTTATCCTCGTTTAAAGAGACATACGATTCATTACAACAAGTGGAAATTTTGTTCAAACCTTTCTACAATTTTTTTACGATTTTCCAACGTCTGTACTTTCTTGTAGATAACAGCATCGTCACCGAACAACCTTATACTGCTGCTGATCCCGTCACATAAATCGTTTATATACTGTATATTCAGTATATTAGGAGTTCTAAGGTACAGCCGATGTTACTTTCGTTTCTACATAACATTTGATGTCCATCATAAGATACTGGCACCTATTAGTCAAACAGTTTTCGAGCCAAAAACATTTTTGCGAGGACATTCGGTAAGATCGTTTCTAGATCAGCAGTCGACGATATGGGACAGTGTTGAAAGCCTTTGTAAGGTGGAATCTATTTGGATCCTTCCACCTATTGTTTGCAAGCCGTCTTGCATGAATAAGGCAAGCTGTGTTTCATGCGGCAGATTTTTCTCAAATCCTTCATGATTCTCGAAGAGAAGCTTGTCTTCCTCCAGGAAGGTCATAATTTTTAAATTTAGATAATGCTTTAAGTTCCTGCAACAGACATAAGTCACTTAATATTTTTGTAAACAGGAGCTATCTGCGCTCTTTTCCAGTTACGCGGGGTGACTCGTTGACCTAGAGATTCTCGTTAAATATGATCCGCCAGGACTTGGGGCCCTGTTCTCCTTAAATAGTCCTAATACAGAATGATCAAGAAAATAAAGAAAAAGGATTTCAGTTGCTTGATTACAGGCAAACTGTGAAAGACAGAAACACATGGCGCATGTCACCGGCTAGAGGAAAATTCAAAGTTTTATGTTCACACACACGCTACACCATACACTCAACGTGAGCACGATGCTTTGCTCCAGAAACATTGAAACGTTAATCCATTTCATTTCACACGTTAATCAACAGATCCCTTTTCATTGAATCGACAACTTCCACAATAATTCGATTCCTCAGATCTTGAAGAGTAACTAGCGTAGGTGGAACAAAGATCCTGTCTTTTACGTAAACCCTCAGAAAAAAAACATCGCAAGATGTGAGGTCTGATGACCTGGGAGGCCAAAAACAATCAACAAGACTTTATTGTCCGCCTCTTCACATCCAACGGTGTGTGATGGTGTTGTTAAGATTACATCGCACCTCAAGGTGAAAGCGAGGCGGGGCGCCGTCATCCATAAAAATCAAATCGTTGGAAACTTCGTGAAGTAGAGAAAACCCTTCGTCCAGCTGAGGAAATAACTAATTTTGCAACATGACCGAATATGACATGCCTGTCGTAGTTTCCTCCGCAAAAAAGAAATGTCCATAAACTTTGTGAACAGAAACGGCACGAAATACACACAATTTCGATGTGTGTCTTTCATGTTCGACGACGACGTCACGATTTTATAACTCCCAAATTCTTAAACTATCATCACTTCTGCCTCTAAGCAGGTCGTAGGCTGTGTTCCAAAAATTAGCAGCATAGAGACAGAAGTTATAACACTTTCTGCAGGACCTGACCATCATTTTGCAAGACAATTCTCAAGCACGTACAGTGCAAGCTGTTACTGATTTCTTTGACTGATGGGGCTGCTAAGTGCTATACCAACTACTGCACTCCCCTGAATTAAGCCATCGTGAGTTCAACTCGATTTCTAAACTGAAGGAGACGCTTCACACCATTCGCTTCAGAACTGCTACAAATACGTTCGGCAATAGACCGCGCCTCTCGAGTGTCAACACAACTGGCACTGCTTAGAGTATCCTACGACTTCCACATCGCTGGCAACGGGTTATAAACAATGTTGGTGACTACTTTGAACGTCAGTAAAACTTTGAAACACGTATCTATTTTATACCAGCTATAAATAAATAGTTGCCACTATTAATGTTCCAACCCTCATATATACCAATCACTCAACAGGCGCGACAAGATGGCTCTGAGCACTATGGGACTTAACATCTGAGGTCATCAGTCCCCTAGAACTTAGAACTACTTAAACCTAACCAACCTAAGGACATCACACACATCCATTCCCGAGGCAGGATTCGGACCTACGACCGTTGCGGTCGCGCGGTTCCAGACTGTAGCGCCTAGAACCGCTTGGCCACTCCGGCCGGCTCAACAAGATGCCTTCTGGTTTCAGCCAGGGTAGAATATCATTTAACCTAAGGAGAGCCATGCGTGAAGCTTTCAATAAATTCGAAAGTAAAATTCTATCTACCGATTTTACAGAAAATTCAAAGAACTTTTTATCTTATGATAAACCAATAAACAGATCAAAGCCATCTGGTCAGATGCCCTGTGACCAAAATCGCATTCAAACGGAGGATTACAGAGAGAAGAGTGAAATGAATTCCTTTTTCCAAAAATCAGGGAGGGGTATTACAAGGTAAGCTTATAGAGTAAGTGTACTAGAGTTTTCTAATTTTTTAGGAAAAGTATATCTGAAAAAGAATTACAGGATACTAGTGATACTCCCGTCGACTATTTTCCCAGATAATCACCATCGCCTTCAGTGCATCTGATAAGCCGCGCCACAACCTTCTCTACGCCTTCCTCGAAGAAATCTCCCACCAGCTGATTCTCCCTCTTAAGAACCTCAGTCTAAACTTGCTCGTCGGGTGAAAATTTAATTCCACTCATGTGTGCCTTCAGGGAGGTGAAAAGATGATAAACTAGAGGCGTCAAGTCAGGAGAATACGTAGGGCGGTTCAAAACATCCCAATCAAATGAGTCCAAGAGCGCCTTGGTGGGTAAGGCTGTGTGAGGACGGGCAAGTCGTGCAACAAGCACACTCCGCTCGTCAGCATTCCCTTCCTTTCATTTTGAATAGTGCTTTTGAGTTTTTGTAGAGTCTCACAATAGCGTTGTGCATTGATGATCTCTCACCGAGGCAGAAATTCGAGCAAAATAGTACTTTTCGGTTCCAAAGCACAATGATTATTTTGACCGAAATTGTGGCTTTGAACTTTTTGGCAGACGGGGACTTGGTGAGATGTCACTGTGACGAGTGTCTTTTTGCCTCAGGCGCTAATGAGTCACCTATATTTCATCCCAGTCACAATAGAGCTCAGAAAATTCTCGCATTCCAATTCAAGTCGCTCAAGAAACTCGCAGGCGCTACTGAACCCATTTTTCTTGTGCTGTTCTGTTAGCTGTTTTGGGACACATCTTTGCATGCAGTTTCCGGTATCCCAGAGTGTCTGCGAGTGTCTCATATAAGACAGCTGTGAAAAAATCGCAGAAATTTCATCCAGTGTATAACGGCCCCCTGCCTTAACATGATGAAAATTCAGTTTTATGTTAGTAAATAAAGTGTCACATGCTTTAGGATAATATAACTTCTTATCAAAACATTTCAAAGATGTTCGCAGGATGGTCGTCACAACGCTGAATAATACTGTTTCAAAGATAAAGTTTATTGCTCTTCACTTTTGTTGTTTAGGGTATTATATATTTGTATGAGGTCTGGATTTTTAAAAAAAAGGTAAGGCTGGAGACATTTAGTAGTTAAATAAAAGTCATCACACGTTTTTATTCCTCTTTAAAAATACACGTAAATTTTACATGGCGTCTCTGATAAAACAGTTACATCTTGTGCATCAACCTCTTTGGTTCTGCGATCCACACATGTTTACATACAATGGAATTAACCGGCACTAAAAACATTGACCGACGTGACTTTCACAACTACACTGAGCCAACTGCCTGCCGGTCTTTGACAGTGCTCGTATTTATAACCTTCCAAAGAGATCAACAAATTATCTCTTTTTTTAGAATCAATTAAATTGTTATTAAATGAATTATTTACATGAAATAGTTACGAATGATTCTGGTGCTCAGGTGTTTAGATTAAAAACATAAATAGTGCATTTTACAAATAATTACAAGTGTCAACCAAGTGAAATAGCTGGATTACAAAGTGTTGAATATGGCCTTTCCCATTTGCATAATATTGGGGTTAAAAAGTGCAAATCTGTAAATTACATGGGTATACAGCACAAAAGTATTATTAAACTTATTTGTTTTTCATACTAAGTGTAGTGAATAATCAGGTTTTCCTGGGCAAATTTTATAACGAGCAATTTCGGAGTCACATATGTTGACACTTTGAATAAGCCTGTGTGAGCAAAACATAACAGTTCCTAATGAAATATTAGTGTTAAAACAGTTTAAATAAATGTACCTTGCTTTTGCAATCTCTTTTGGATCGCAATATTATGCAGGGTGTTACAAAAAGGTACGGCCAAACTTTCAGGAAACAGAAGTTTCATTTCAGGAAACATTCCTCGCATACAAATAAAGAAAAGATGTTATGTGGACATGTGTCCGGAAACGCTTAATTTCCATGTTAGAGCTCATTTTAGTTTCGTTAGTGTGTACTGTACTTCCTCGATTCAACGCCAGTTGGCCCAATTGAAGAAAGGTAATGTTGACTTCGGTGCTTGTGTTGACATGCGACTCATTGCTCTACAGAACTAGCATCAAGCACATCAGTACGTAGCATCAACAGGTTAGTGTTCATCACGAACGTGGTTTTGCAGTCAGTGCAATGTTTACAAATGCGGAGTTGGCAGATGCCCATTTGATGTATGGATTAGCACGGGGCAATAGCCGTGGCGCGGTACGTTTGTATCGAGACAGATTTCCAGAATGAAGGTGTCCCGACAGGAAGACGTTCGAAGCAATTGATCGGCGTCTTAGGGAGCACGGAACGTTCCAGCCTATGACTCGCGACTGGGAAAGACCTAGAACGACGAGGACACCTGCAATGGACGAGGCAATTCTTCGTGCAGTTGACGATAACCCTAATGTTAGCGTCAGAGAAGTTGCTGCTGTACAAGGTAACGTTGACCACGTCACTGTATGGAGAGTGCTACGGGAGAACCAGTTGTTTCCGTACCATGTACAGCGTGTGCAGGCACTATCAGCAGCTGATTGGCCTCCACGGGTACACTTCTGCGAATGGTTCATCCAACAATGTGTCAATCCTCATTTCAGTGCAAATGGTCTCTTTACGGATGAGGCTTCATTTCAACGTGATCAAATTGTAAATTTTCACAATCAGCATGTGTGGGCTGACGAGAAACCGCACGCAATTGTGCAATCACGTCATCAACACAGATTTTCTGTGAACGTTTGGGCAGGCATTGTTGGTGATGTCTTGATTGGGCCTTATGTTCTTTCACCTACGCTCAATGGAGCACTTTATCATGATTTCATACGGGATACTCTACCTGTGCTGCTAGAACATGTGCCTTTACAAGTACGACACAACATGTGGTTCATGCACGATGGAGCTCCTGCACATTTCAGTCGAAGTGTTCGTACGCTTCTCAACAACAGATTCGGTGACCGATGGATTGGTAGAGGCGGACCAATTCCATGGCCTCCACGCTCTCCTGACCCCAACCCTCTTGACTTTCATTTATGGGGGCATTTGAAAGCTCTTGTCTTCGCAACCCCGGTACCAAATGTAGAGACTCTTCGTGCTCATATTGTGGACGGCTGAGATACAATACGCCATTCTCCAGGGCTGCATCAGCGCATCAGGGATTCCATGCGACGGAGGGTGGATGCATGTATCCTCGCTAACGGAGGGCATTTTGAACATTTCCTGTAACAAAGTGTTTGAAGTCACGCTGGTACTTTCTGTTGCTATGTGTTTCCATTCCATGATTAATGTGATTTGAAGAGAAGTAATAAAATGAGCTCTAACATGGAAAGTAAGCCTTTCCGGACACATGTCCACATAACATATTTTCTTTCTTTGTGTGTAAGGAATGTTTCCTGAAAGTTTGGCATTATCTTTTTGTAACACCCTGTATATTAATGACACCGAAAAACATTGCATCATAATTTCACCCGTACGAAATTTAACTAATTTGAGTTTAATTTACTGAAAAATCGTAATTTATCCTCAGTATCGAATACTTCCATACCTCTTTTCCCTCCTATCGGGACCATTACAAGTGTCAATCGGACACTTTTCTCGATTTTTTACACCAATTAATCAGTCGAAATGGAAGGTTTTCCCCTCTTCTGTTAACATTTGTTCTGCCTCCAGTAAATCCCCTATACCGCTTAAATACTCTGCCTGTTCACAAAACCTTTACTGTAAATAGTTTTGACTCGCAAAAAAAAAAAAAAAAAAAAAAAAAATTCGGTAGATTCCTTCTGCGAGTAGTAGGCATATTACGGTACGTGGCCCGAACTTGGCGAGATTTCTTACTGGCATCTTTCATGCAACCGGCAGTTCACGTACTACCGCGTTCCTGCGATGCTCGCTCTGGTCAGAGCCCTCAAAAAACAAAAAACCACACCCCGCTATGGTCACTGTACTTTCTGAACATGCCTCATAGAACTGAAGACAATAAGAACGCCTGGTCTAACAACGAACTCAAGCTGTGTGTGATCAATGGAGACGTTGTGGAAATAGATAAGCAAATGGTGACCACTGCAAGTCAGATTGATGGGTAGAAGGTCGTTCTAGAAACCCTGAGCGAGTGAGTGGGAGAAACGAACACTATTATTTCTGGTCACAATGAGTTGTTCTGCGCCATAGAACAAGGATTGACTCATCACACAGACAGCTCGAAGAGTTCAGTTCAGGGAATTAGCGCAAAAGGTAAGTAATAAGTTTTGGAGTGTAGCAGCCGAGCAGCGCCTGAATGGACTCGGTGTGATCACGCCACTGTCGCTAGAGCCCCAGGCAGGTTCCCCTGCCCAGGAAGCCACTTCAAGTGGCCCCACCCGGGACCAGGGCGGCGCATCTGAAGCGACGGCCCCACCACACTCACTTCCCGTGTCGGACGCTGCTGCGCGCACACAGCCGCTGCGACCTGCGGCAGCAACGACGCCTTTGAACATACGAGGTGTTTTCGGAAGCAAGGCCCGAGCGGTCGCGAAATGGAAACCACTGTGTAAATCAAGAATATCTTATTTGCAACAGTTAGCTACAACTTCAAGCTACTCCTCTACACAGTCTCCGCTCCGACTTTGATATTTGTCGTAACGTTGCACCAACTTTTCAATACCCTCGTCATAGAAGGCAGCCGCCTTTGCTTTCCGTCAGTTCTGTACGCTGATCTACAAGCCCGTTGTCTGTGCCTAAATGTTGCCTTCACAGTCAGCGGTTACTGTGAGCAGAGATCAAACACAGGAGGAGCCAATTAGGGCTATTTTATGGGTGATCAAACACTTCACATCGAAAACTCTTCAGGAACATCTTCACAGCCCGTGCAGAGAACTGTCATGAAGAAGGAAGCGCATGACAGTTATGTTACGTAGGCAGCATGAGATCAGACGAAATTTCTCAGGGATTTTCTCTGCCTCGTGATGACTGGGTGTTGTGTGATGTCCTTAGACGTACTCACTGTGAGCTCAGAACTGAAGTGAGCCGCGTGACACAATCGACGGGCATACTAGAGACACTGACCAACACACCTTCATCGGACTTTCACTGTGGTTTTCCATTTCGCGCTCGATAGGACGTCACTTTCCGAACATTCCTCGTAGTTCCCCTCACGTTATGGTCACGAGACAGAGACAGCAAACCAGATGGAGACATTTACCTCGACAGTGCGCGCTATGTTTCTGATTGGGACGAATATGCAACATTTGGCTCGCGAGGGAACGTCACGCTTCCGCGTTGTACCAGCACTTCCTTCTGCTAGTACCCGCCTACCATCCTTGTAACCAGCCCATACAGTTTACTGCACCAAACAGCGAACTATTTAGTGTGATACCTTCCAAAATTCATCCAGTTAATTTTGTATAAAATTTGGAGGGTCTACAGCGTGGTTACGCTCCTAGGTAATAAGTGATTTAATGACCTGCAACCTAATATTCTTTATTCAACTGGATAATTCATCATTCCGAGTAATAATGCTAACCGAAAGAAAGCAGCCATTGTTGGAAGCCGGCCGAAGTGGCCGAGCGGTTAAAGGCGCTCCAGTCTGGAACCGCACGACCGCTACGGTCGCAGGCTCGAATCCTGCCTCGGGCATGGATGTGTGTGATGTCCTTAGGTTAGTTAGGTTTAAGTAGTTCTAAGTTCTAGGTGACTTATGACCACAGCAGTTGAGTCCCATAGTGCTCAGAGCCATTTGAACCACTGTTGGAACTTGACCGCTGTCGCACAGCTACATATCGTGTACAATAACGATTGGAAAGAAATTTCGTATGGAAATAAATAGTGCACTGTAGTTATCTGTAATTATGAACAAACAACTAAAATTGTACGAAATTTGGATTGCGGGTTAATGAATTAGGTGGCCTGTTCGTAAGAGAGCGAAAGTGTAAAAATTTTAATGACTGAATTGAAACTGAAAACAAGTAATAATTACGAGTGTGTAGGAAGGCAGTGGCGGAGCAAAACGCTCATGTGCTAGTTTGTATGGGAAAGCCTCGAATGATAAAATGAGTTTAAGTTAGTTGGTTTTGCACTGGAACTCCGTGTAACTAACGAAATTCAACAATGATTATCTATTAGTAACATATGAGTGAAGTAACTCACTGTACTGCTGCCTGTCATCGGATTTTGTGAAGCAAATTCCGATTACTAATCACTATTTCGTAATTAATGTTACGTCAATAAAGTTCGTAATGAGTTCACTAACTAACAACAAACAACTTATCAATACCAATATTACGAAAGTCAACAACATATGAAATATTGTAAACGTATTCGCAGTTGCGAATATGGACGACCCTCAGCTGTATAACGGAAAGACGACGTTGAAAATTTGTACCGGACCGGGAATCAAGACACTCGATTTCCCGCTTATCGCGAGCGGTAGCCTTATTCTAGTCTATCCGCGCACAACTTACGTCTAGACCCAAACTTCCATACGTCGTCAGTCAACCGCGTGCTCGTACATTCATTCATTCATTATGTATTTCCCGCAGAGGACCGACATTTTAATTGAAAGTCGCTTACTCGTCTTTTTTAGGAGTGCGAGATGCAGTGTTCCTTCGGACGTCCACGCGTGGAACAGGCACTGCGGCGACTACAGCCGTTATGAAAACCATGAAATGTATTCCCAGTTGCGAATATGGACAATCATCAAGCGTATAATGGAATGACGGCAATGGAAATTTCTGCTCGACCGGAACTCGAACCCGGATTTCTCGCTTACATACATAGCTCTCCAAATTCGCAACTGCGAATACATTTCATGTATTTCATAACTGCTACAGTCCTCGCATTCCCTGTTCCGTCGGACATGAGTGCATGTTCAAAGAAACTTTGCACTGTACTTCTGAAAACCGCAAGCACTGCAATATCATATATGAAATATTTACAAACACACAATAAAGTCGTTTTGTACAAAATAATATATGCACTTTACTTTGTGTATAACTCGCATTACTTTTACTTTACCCTATCTTTTCTTAAGTTTCCTTTAGTTCACGTTTATGGTCACAAATTTTTGTTAATAGATCACCGGTTTCGGTCTGTAATAACCTTCATCAGATCTGTTTTATAAAAACGAAGTCCCACATTAGGACTTTGTTTTTATAAAACATATCTGATGATGGTCATTAGGACTTTGGTTTTATAAAACAGATCTTATGATGGTCATTATAGACCGAAACCGGTAATCTGTTAATTACATTAGGACTTTGTTTTTATAAAACAGAACTGATGATCGTCATTATAGACCGAAACCGGTAATCTGTTAACAAACATTTATGACAATAGACGTAAATTAAAGGAAACTTATTGTATGTATGGGTCACTGTTTTATTCGCGACAATGTCGCAGCTTGTGTCTTTACATAGTTACTGATCGGAGACAGCACTATAGCGCCCACCCAAGAAACATTAAATATTACTGCATCCTGTTTAATGCGCTGTTTGATTTAAATTAACTGCAAATGTAATTAATTTTCTATCCGTTGAAATAACTTTATCTCTTTCAGTTAAGATTCTATCGGTACTAATGGGGAAAGGATAGAATCCGGCTCATGATTTATGAACTGGGATAATTAGTAGCACTTACGATATTTATAGTTCATTTAAAAACACTGTAATGTAAAATGTGGACCGTGGCAAGCCGTGTACATAATTAAAGAGATAACTGTATTGATCTTACTTTGAGGCGAGTTGCAGATGATTCGACGTAATATATTTTGATATGATCAATATTGGCAATAGGCTCCTCTTCAACAACGAGCAACTTTTCAAATTTTGACCACAGAGTACCCTTCTTCAATTAGCAATTTTTCTTATATGCTTTATACCGTGCCCAGGTAAGTGCTCCGTCGTCCATTCACAATGCCTTACCACACTTAAAACACCATTTCGAAAACACTCTCCATTACGCCTTTGGGCATCGCCACTTTTGAGTCCATACTTCACCACAGAACGCTTGCAAATCTCTCTTCTATTGACTCTG
Source organism: Schistocerca americana (assembly GCF_021461395.2). NCBI lineage: Eukaryota > Metazoa > Arthropoda > Insecta > Orthoptera > Acrididae > Schistocerca > Schistocerca americana. The sequence goes on from NC_060122.1 coordinate 651,439,251, forward strand.
TACACGCTCGCGTCCAACCATATTACTGTCTACTTTTAAACAGATACCCTGCGTTCTAGACTATATGAATTTCTCTGAATTGGCCAGCGTTTCTGCTATAAGTTTTACAATACTATTTTTCAGTATTTTTTTCGTAATTATATTACCGTTTTTAAATAGCGAATACTGACAAAATTCATAATGTACATATATGAACAATAAGTTACTTCAAAATTACAGAATTACTTAACTGAAAAATTATGAGGTATTGTGTTGTTGTGTTATAAACCACACTATCCCCTGCCAACTGATGAATGTGTTTGGCCACCAATTCACATCAAAAGCAAGTCTCTGGTGACAGGTTATAGGGAGGCACTCTTCAGACTTTGCTCTGCTGGACCAAAGTTTTTCACCCATCACTGTGAATAAGCACGTCAGCAGAGACAGACGCTCTCGAAAGTCTTGTCTGGCGTACAGTCCAAGTGGTGGAACTCTCAGAGATTTTTTCCTTGAGAAAAAATGGTTCAAATGGCTCTGAACACTATGGGACTTAATTGCTGTGGTCATCAGTCCCCTAGAACTTAGAACTACTTAAACCTAACTAACCTAAGGACATCACACACATCCATGGCCGAGGCAGGATTCGAACCTGCGACCGCAGCGGTCGCGAGGTTCCAGACTGTAGCGCCTAGAACCGCACGGCCACTCCATGAGAAAAGTATTGGCGATTTATCATCTGGAATCACCAATGGATCCTGAGGAGATGACACCTATGATTTACCAGAGGATGCGTGAATGGGCACAGAGGCAGCTGTTGGACTACCCCCATTACCAGCAAACAATAATCACTAGAAATCCTCGCCATCTTGGACGATTTCAAAGAGGAACGAAATCTTCTTAACCTCAATACCAAGGGTCAGGATCATTGTACTGAATGGTCACAAGCCTACAATAGAATGAAAGCAGGCCTAGACGGCTGAATAACAAGTCAGGGCGCAACCAGAATAATAATTACCAGCCAGATAACCAGAACGAAAAGAATTTTATGACGGCGCCAGTCAGAAACACTCAAAAAAGAGAACAAAATCGTACTGTAGCCCATCCGCGCCGCTGTAAGAATCCGTAGAGGTTGATAAGCCAGTGGCAATGGCCTCTTTCATTGAAGGTACTTTGGAAAACTAAGCAGAATCTGCCCACAGACGCCTTAGAAAAGTAGGGAAGCTGCCAAGAATACACAATTTCACAAAAATTCTATGTAGGTAGAGTATATTCTCATTTTCAAGTGCGTTTGTGCATTTGTTTACATGAATATTTTTGGTGACGTTTGCATATGTTATTTTCTGCCTCTCTTGCGTCGTTTTGAGGTTATACTCCAATCGGAAAATCGGACAAAATTATTCTCTAAGTGGTTTTAAATGCTAATGTTAGAAATGGTATTTGTGTTTGTCGACATACAGATAATGTGCCTCTTCCATTATACAGAACATCACACCCACGTAGATCATCACTTACAATGTTTGTTTTCAAAATGTGCTACAAAGTGTTTATGAGACTATGGTTTCACAAAGAGTTTGTACATAATCAGAGATGTTACAATACTTTAGCGTTACATTATATATGTTATTGTGTTTGTTAATTATAAAATGTATTTAGACCACTACTGACAACACAGTTACCTATTGCTTTTTTAAATGAGGAAATGTTTGTATTTATGAAAATTGTTACATATTTCATACGCAGGAAAACCTTTGAAAAAAATCAACTGATTCACTATCTACTTTATAATATATTTCGTTTCTTATGACTACAATTGTTGAAAATGAAAAAAATATTAAACTATCTAGTTTGTCATAGAGAAATTGTCCTCCTTGCTTTTTGTAATGTATAAAAATTTCAAGCTACTCCATCAAATCCGTTTTAGGCGATTATTGGAAGTTGTGGAGTATCTTAAGATCTTTTTCTGTATTTTCAAATGGATGTCCAGTGTTTTTTATGTGTATTGCTATTGCTGATTTTGTAAATTGGTTATGTGTGTTACAGTTGCTGTGTTAAGTGTATCTAATGTGAAAAATGCTGCCATTTTGTCCTATGTAATAGCTTAAACAAATTTTACATGTTACGTTGTATATTCCTGAATTTGAGAATTTATCTTTTTATTGTTTAAGGCGAGGCTTCATTTATGTTGCAGAGAGAGCTACTTTCACTTTATGTGACCTAAGTAGAATTGTTGTTGTTTGAGAAATGTTACCAATGTAAGGTATGCTAGCCACACACTTGTCTTAATTCTTGGTTCCCCCCAAAATTTCTTTCTTTTTTGTTATTTATCTCTGTGTACTGTCTATCACTGGGCTGGGGAAGTCACTGGCCACTGCACTTTGCTTTGTGATGTCTAATTCTTTCTCCCAGTCCTCTTTGTCCAATGGGATATTGTTTACTCTGTGTATCATCGTTTTGTATGGAGCTTTCTTGTGTAAATCTGAATGACATGATGTGGTAAGTATTATATTGCTGGATGTTGTCTTTTTTCTTGTTATTCTTCAGATTGTGCCTGTTGTTTTTGTTATCTATGCACAAATCTAGCAAATTATTGGTAGTCTTTATTTGGTATCCAGCTGTGCAATTTATTTTCTTGTGGATATTATTAAACAAATTTATGATGTTATTGTTGTCTTTGGTGTCACTTTTAAGTAATATTAAGGTATTATGTACATATCTTTTGTAGTATACTACGTTTTTAAGCAGGGTTCCTGGGTTCTAAATGTTTTCTGTTCTGCAAAAGAAAATCAGACAGACAACACACTGAAACGGCTTCTAGTGACAACAAAGAATGCAACAGACACAGTAAAACTAAAGAGCAATGAAAATCTGCTATATTTTACAAACTAAACAATCTCCTAGAAAAGGAATTAGTGAGGTATGAAGATAACTGTAGACACATACAATATGATTCAAAACCAATAAGCAGAGAAACAAAAGAGTAGAGAAAATTGGGAACTAACCTTAAAATCAGATGAATGCCACACAACTGTCTTTATGAAAGCAAGTGAGTACATTTAGAAAACTCTGAAGTTCTTCACAGAAAACTACAAAGTAAATTTAAATAAACATTAAAAAATTCCATAACAAAATCAAAGAGCAGTTAAAGAAAACACATTTATTACTCACAGAATATGAAAAGAAATACATCATTTGTATGAACCATTAAGCTCCACTATTAAGATCCCAACCTAAGTTACACAAGGAAGCATGTTCTGTAGGGCCTACAGTTAGCAGTAAGAACAGCCCTGCATACAAACTATCTCACAAGATCAATTGTTCCTAAAAAATTATTTCACATCTGAAGCAACATATATTGTAAGAAACAGTAGCACACTAGTCACTGAATTAAAAGAAATAAACATTCCAGATGGTGTCAATTTTACATCACTAGGCATCACAAACTTCTATTCCAGTATCCTTGTTAAGGAAGCCACTGCATTAATAAAGAACAACTTAGCAAAGCACAATAAGTGCTCACAAGCTGAAGATATTGTATTTACTGAGTTACTAGAAATAATCCTGAACTACTATTACTTTGTATTCAGTCGTAACATTTATCAACAACCAGATAGGCTAGCCATTGCCTCATCCATATCTGGCACAATAGCAAACATTTTCATAAAGTACCTATAACAGCAAATATTCAGAACCCAGGAACCCTGCTTAGAAACATAGTATACGAAAAAAGATTTGTAGATAACAACTTAAATTTTACTCAAAGGTTACACCAGAGACAGCAATAACATTATAAATTTGTTAAATAATGTACAAAAGAAAATAAATTGCAAAGCTGAATACCAAATAAAGAAAAGCATTAATTTGGTAGATTTGTGCATAGATAACAAGAACAACAGGCACAATTTCAAGATATACAGAAAAAGACAATCTCCAACAACACAACCCTTGCCACATCATCTCACTCAGATGTACATAAGAAAGCTCCATACAAAACGGTGATACGCAGAGCAAACAACATATCAGAGAGCAAAGAAGACAGGGAGAAAGAATTAGACATCATTAAGCAAATTGCAATGGCCACTGACTTCACCAGCTCAGTGGTAGACAGTGTACAGAGACAAATAACAAAAAAGAAAGAAGTTTTAGAAGGAACCAATAATACAATCAAGTGTGTGGCTAGCACACCTTACATAGGCAACATTCCTCAAACAACAGCAATTCTAATTAGGTCACATTAAGTGAAAGTAACTCTCTCCAGATACACCATACTACAAGAGAAATTAATCCTCACCTTAAACAATAAAGAAAGTAAATTCTCAGACCCAAGAATGTAAAAAGTAAGATGTAAAACTTGCTCAAGCTACTACATGGGACAAACTGGCAGGATTTTTCGTAATAGATACACTGAACACATAACTGTACCATGCATAACAAATTTACAAAAAGTAGTAGCAATACACATATAAAACACTGGACAATCATTTGAAAACATAGAAAAAGATCTTAAGATACTCCGCAACTTCCAATAATCACATAAAATCGATTTAATGGAGGAACTTGAAATTTTTGAACATCACAAAAAGCAAGGAGAAAAATTTCTCAGTAGCAAACTAGGTAGTGAATCAGTTGATTTTTTTCAATTGTTTCTCCTGCATATGATATCTGAAGCAGTTTTCATAAATATGTACATTTCTTCATTAAAAAAAAAGTAATCGATAAGTGAGTTGTCAGTAGTGGTAAAAAAACATTTTATTATTGACAAACACAATAATATATGTATTGTAATACTAAAACACCTTGTACAAACTCTTTGTGAAACTACAGTCGAAACAGTGTAAGTGATGAATTACGTGTGTGTTATGTTCTGTATAATGTAGAAGGCACATTATCTGTATGTGGACCACCAAAAATACCATTTCTAACATTAGCATTTAAAATCACTCAAAGAATCATTTTGTCCAATTTTCCGACTGGAGTATAACCTCAAAACGACGCAAGAGAGGCAAAAAATAATACATCAGGCAAACGTCATCAAAATCATTCAAGTAAACAAACGCACAAATGCACTTGAAAATGCGAATAAATCCTCGAAACGCCTTGTAGTAATCATGAAAAAATAAAGGACTGGTGCAGTTTTCATTATTTAAATCATGAGGGTGACTACATCAGTACATATGTAGTGAACATACATGAACAAGTAACATTAATGTGACCACAAACTCTGTTCACCATCTATGTTCAATAACCACTCGCAGTCAGCAGATGGCTGCACTAGCAGTGGAGCACATATAAAGGACGCCAGGTGCATGGGCCGAAGCACTTCCGAAAGGGCTAAGTTTGTAAACTGTTCACCTGGCGCCGTGTTTAAAGCATACCGTGTATGGCAAAATGGAGCTATCCAAAAAGCAAAACCAGTGTCGAGGAAACTGGTGCACCACAGGCCATAGATGACAGGAGTGATGGACGGCTGTGGAGATGTGTACGGGCCAACAGATGTGCAACTGTGAGCACCCTACCGCCCAGATGAACCAAGAGGCTCCCAAAAATGTCTCCTCAATGAACGTTCAGCGAATGGTGCTGCCTATAGACCTCCGGAGGAGGCGCTTTGTCCTTGGATCCAAGCTAATTGCTGACTGCTGTTCATCGGCAAGGAAGGCTGGAATTTGCGCGGCAGTGTCGTAGTTGGACGTTCAGTGAGTTTTCAGATGAATCACCAGATGTCCATTGGCGTGTTTGGCATAGCACGTCTGAAAGCACTCTGCATACAGGGGCGAGCGTGTTGGTCTGGGGAATAATTTCGTGGTACTCTCTGTGTGATCTCGTTGTTCTGGAAGGCACAATGGATCTACAAAAGTATGCATCTATCCTTGCAGGTCATGTCCACCCCTACATGCAGTTTGTTTTTTCTTGGTGCAATGACACCTACCAGCAGGAAAATGCGATGTATCTCACAGGTCTCAGTGATCGTACGTAGTTCGAAGAACACCAGCGTGAGTTTATCGTGCTCCCCTGACCGTCATGCTACCTGGATTTAAGCCTAATGAAGAATCTGTGGGATCATCTCGACCTGGCTGTTGGCGCCAAGAATCCTCGATCAGTCCATGGTGCCACATCTCTGTCGGTACCTTCCATAATCTCACTGATTCTCTTCCTGCAAAGTCTCGCAGTGATCCGCGCTGCAAAAGTTGGTAGTTCAAGCTTCTGTTAGGTGGTCACGTTACTGTGGCTGGACAGTGTATCAAAAACCCTTTAGCGTGGTACTAGGAACTCGAAAAGTCTCCAGGAAAATTTCTAATATTGATTTTGAATATATTTATTATTGTATAAAATTTGTTGTTAATAAAGGGTCCTCGTGGACATATAGTCTGTAGATGATGAAGATTATCAACATTTGAAATTACATTTCCACATTCATGCAAATATTTAATAGCTTGTCAATAATGTCTTTGTAAATAATATTTTGATAATGATTTAACCAACCAAATGGAACCCCTATTTGATTTCAATTTGTGTCTGGTAAATAGGAAGGAATTCTGTTTCCCACAAGGGCAGCTGTCTATCAAGTTGGAATCCTTGGTGGGAGCGGCTTTAACCAAGAGGCTTTTCTGAGGTGTACAGAGCACATGGAGAACTCTCGCAGCCATCCAGTCCAGTCACACTACAAAGAAAGAGAGTGGAATAAAATTACAATAGTGTTTCCAATAAAATATTCCTATTGCTTAAGTAATGAGGAGCTCAGTGGTAGTAGGAAAAGGCCTATAAATCAGTTAATTCGAAAGTCAATTAAATTAATCTTCCGAATTGTCCATTAATAATAGTTCTTCCCAGCCAGCTGAAACCGCCGGTAGCTTGCCTGAGTAGAGGCCTGTCGAATGGTTGGGGGCCAACAATTTTCATTATCACCACTCATTTAATTCATAAAATACAGATGACGGCGAAACTCGACAGGAGATCCGGAGCCATTACTTTCAAATTAAAGCCACTGCAACGCCAGTACATATTAACATTGCCCCTGTCCTCATTTGGAGAACTGGCACCCCAACAGGTTCACCAACCAGAGCACAGGGAGGCAGACCGGCCCGCCGGCAGCAGTAGGAACCGCTTGCATTGCTCCCTGTCAGGTTGATTACATAGACCTTTTTCTGTCTGAGAAGGCCCACAGCTGTGCTGCATCCGAGGTTACATAACTACTGAGAGATGCTGTCTCAGCCCCATTTCATTGCAGTTCTTAGTCGGGTTGACTTTGTGCCTAGTGGCAGTGTGGCAGTTGCCGCCATTACGCGATACATCTGTTGGATTCCATCATCTTGAAGCATGCGAGTGTAGATTCAGTCTGCTTTCGTCAAGACGTTCTGTGGTAGAGTGTCCATGGCAACTTCGTCCGTAATTAAGGTGCAGATACATGATTTGTTCCACAAGTAACCAGCTTTACGGTTCCACAGGTGTTGCAGTCATCCATGCACAGTTGTATCATCCTAATCATTTTACAGGGCATCTTAAATACTCTTAGTATGTTGTAGAGGCTTCTTCTGTGGGTGGTGTCATAGGCTCGCTGGAAATCAATGAATAGACAGTCGATGTTTTTGTTAAATTCCCACTGTTTTTCAAAGATTTGCTGTAGAGTAAACAGGTTATCATTTGTGGAACGGTTTGGTAGACATCCAGTCCTGCATTCTTGAATAAGGTTTTTTGTGTAAGGCTTAATATTGTCGAGAATGATCATTGACAGAACTTTTGTGTTATGTTCAGCAATCTGATTCCTCTGTAATTTCCACATTCCATTTTTTTCCCTTTCTTGTGTATGGGGCAAATTACTACAGTTTTCCAGTCTTCAGGTAATGTTTCCACCCTCTTTTAACATCTCTGCTGATAAATGGTCCTCGCCTGCAGCCTTGTTATTTTGCAGCTTTTGAATGGTGTTTGCCACTTCCTGTTCTGTGATACTGTATTCGTCAGTATTACTGCTGTACTCTCGATCATTGCGTAGTTGAAGGTTATGTGAGGGTCAGTGCAATTTAGCATTTCTAAGAAATATTCTTTCCATCTTGCTAGAATATCTTCCAGCTGTGTTAGCATGTTTTGATTTTTATCCTTAATAAGTAGGTTTTCACTTTGATAACCTCTTTTACTGTTCTTTGCATACTGAAACAGCTTCGTTGAGTCTCTATTCCTGCTTGCCACTTCTATAGATTCCAAGACTCCAGTTAGACATTTCTTTTTCCCTGTTTGTAGATCTCTTGCTGTCTCTTTTCACTGTGCTGGAGGCCTCTCTCCTGTCCTCACTCTCCATATTCTGCAGTCACTGGATCCTGGTTTGTTTCCTCTTTTCCACTGCTCTCTGACAATTTTCGTTGAACCATTTCCGTTTCTTCAATTTCGTTTTCTTGAAATATTTTCTCTGCTGTCTTTATTCTTTCCCAAGTCTTCGAAACACTATTTTCCTCCACAACTTCTTGCAGTGCTGTAAACTGGTTATTAATCTCAGTCATGTAGGTTTCTTTAACAAACAGTTCCTTCAGTCGTTCTACATTGAACCCAGGTTTTGGTGTGCACTTTGGTTGTCGATTCCAAATCATCTTGATCTTCATCTTTCCTGCCATTGGGAGGTGTTCTGGCCTATAATCTACTCCTCTGCACGTTCTGACATCTGTTATGAATGAACTGCATCTTTGGTTTGCTATAACATGGTCAATCTGATTTACAGTTTTGCCATCTGGAGAGCAGCATGTATCTTTGTGAATTTCTTTGTGAGGGAACATCATGGAGCAAATTCTCAAGTTTTTTTGACAATGCAAAGTTGGTCATTTTTAATCCATTTTCATTTGTGGTGGAATGCTTGCTATGTTTTCCTATTGTGAGGGCGAATATAGTCTTCTTACCTATTTTTCCATTAAAATCTTCTAGGATAATTCTCATAGTTCTTGTTGGAATACTTTCGACTACCGATCTAATTCTTCATACTATTTATCTTTTTGATTCTCAGTTGCAACTTCAGTCGGTGCATTAAAATTTATGAATGTTCTGTCGTACCACTGGTGTTTGATTGTGAGTAAGACATTCTTCTGGTAATGGGATAGAATCCTTTAGCCGTATTAACGGTCTTGTTCTTGACAGAAAAAAGTCAGTGCCAAATCCATGCTGTTTTTTCATCTCCCCCATAAAAAATGACATAATCATCCTACATATGCATCGCTTCTCCTAATCAACAAAATTTCCTATAGAGCTACAATGTCTGTCCTGTCTGCTTTTAATTCAGATTCAAAGTCCCTGCCGCAGCTGGTTTATTAAGACTATGAACGTTCAGTGTACCGAATGTAAAATCCCGTTTCTTGTTTCCATCTCTTGAATGCCTGTTCCATAGCCAAGATCTGTTTCCTTTAAATCCATTATCCCAGGCAAATCGTTGATGTGAACCAGTTTCTATAAAATCCCCTGGCCGCATTACGAGAGCTGCGCAGATTAAGCTAGGTTAAGGGGCTACCATCTCACAGCTTCCAAGCTTGCTGAGTAATATTTTCGATTATCATTTCCTAGGCAGACTACCTTTTCCATGCTCCGAGCTCTGACTGCCCTATAGAGATGTCTTCCGCCTCTTCTCCCGTTGGAAACTCATAAAAATTCTCTACCGTCATCTGAGCCGCTGGCATTGTCTTCATTGGTTTTGGTCCACCCCTGGTATTTAATTCATTTAATTTCCCCGGTGCCCACCAGACATCTGTCTGGCCGGGCATCCCCTTGTCCGCCACCTGGGGAGGCGCCCGTTGGGGGACCAGCAGCCCCTCACGGGGCATTTGTTTAGGTATCAAATTTAAATGATTATCGTTGCAGGGTAGCAGACTAACGTATGCGCGAGATAAGCCATTGCGAATGTGAAATGCTGCTACGTCAGTAACGTGTCTAACCGCCAGAATGTTGAATGCAAGCACGCAAACGTGTATGCATTGTGTTGTACAGGTGACGGATGTCAGTTTGTAGGATAGAATTCCACGTCTGTTCCACTTGGTCGATCAATACAGATTTGCAGTCAGGCTGCGTGGGATAATTACAGAGTGCTTCTACTGTCGTACGATGTCGCACCCCAGACGATAACTTCAGGTGTAGGTCCAGTGAGCCTGGCACGCAGACAGGTTGGTTGCAGGTCCTCAGCTGGCTTCCTTCTAACAAACACATGGCTATTACTGGCACTGAAGCAGAACCAGCTTTCATCAGAAGACACAACAGACCTCCACTCTGCCCTCCAATGAGCTGAAGTCACTAACTGTGGCGGTTTGGGGTCAGTGGAATGCACGCTACAAGGCACTTGGCTCGGAGTTGTCCTTGAAGTAACCGATTTGTGGCAGTTCGTTGTGCCATTGTGATGCCAACTGCTGCTGAAATTAATGCTACAGATGTAGGACGATGCGCCAGAACCATACGCCGAACACTATGGTCTTCCCTCTCGGTAGTACCACGTGGCCGTCCGGAGCCCGGTATTTTTGCGACTGCCATCAATCATGTACAGTGGCTGCATTCCTGCCAAGTCTTTCTGCAGTATCGCATAAGGAACATCCAGCTTCTCGGAGCCCTATTACATGACCTCGTTCAAACTCTGTGAGGTGCTGATAATTGCGTCTGTGTCGCCTTAAAGGAATTATTCACTAACAACAACTCACCACGTCCAATCTCAAAGGTAACTGACGCTCACGATCGTTATAGCGTGTATTTAAAGGAAACCTGATTTGCATCTTTACAGTGGCGCTACTAGCGCCATTCTTATGCGACTGGCGTGAAATGTGAATATCGGCTACATAATCTTTCAGGGATGGGAAGAGGAATTTCGGCTTATCCAAGACACGTTTTTTTATATTTTGTTTGACCCAGACAAGTTTCAGCACATTTTGTGCTACCTTTAGTGAGTTACATCTTATTTTCTAACTGTATTAGCGAAACTTTGGTACATAATATTTACAATTGTGAATGAGTAATTGTTGTAAAATATTATACATCATTTGTTAATAGTTCACAGTTGAGATATTTATTAACGACCTGATGCCCTATGTGTTATTTATAACATTACGTCAGAGTTCTGTTTACAGCTAATTGGCAAAAAGAGTGGATGTATGCATTAGTTTACATACCTTATATGATGCTATTGGACATTTATTTTGGTAGCTATTCTGCTACACAATCTACAATTTCTCATTTTCAAACAGCAAAACGTATTTTTTTTATTTTTCTGCTTATTATGCATTTACGTACAAACGGAAATGAGTATATATCACGTTTTTCGTGTATAACTTAGGGTTTTGATATTGTGGTGCTTTCTCATATGTTGTTCGTGAAGTGAATAGGCCGATTTCGTGACCTATGGTCTCTTGGCACTACACTTTCTCCGATTTTTCAAAACATAGGCAGAGTTTTCGCCGCCATTACGTGTTGTTGTGGCTGCGTAGTATTCATTTGTTTCGTAGCGCGTTTGGCTGGTTGAGGCGCGCGAGTTTGAAGTGTATTTGGCATCCGTGATGCTTGGTTTGTTTGAGTGTGCGTGTGCGTGTGTGTGTGTGTGTGTGTGTGCGCGCGTTCAGGACTGGGGCAGAGAAAGAGAAAGAGGGACAGAGAGGGGGGAGGGGGGAGAAAGAATTTTTTTCCTCATGAGTAGTTTCGGTGTGGGCGTTATTTGTATAGTTCTTCCATTGTGGCGAAGAGGGTCTTATTGCACAGTGATGTGTCTTCATTGAGTACTTCCATTCCTTGGGCTATTGATTTTTGGATGTGATAGTTTTCTTCCATACTTAATTTTCGGTATAAGCTGCTACTAGTTTGAAGGATGTCAGTTTCAGTGTTTGTTTGGGTGGTGATTGTGTGCTGTGAGGTGGTCTGCAAATTCTGAGTGTGAGCTATTGCTTTTCAGTGCTCTGAGGTGTTCTGTGTACCTGGTTCTGAAATTCGTGCAAGTTTGGCCCACATATAAAGATTGACAGGAGTTGCAAGTACGTTGGCATATACCGGACTGGCTGTACTTGTGAGTGTTGGTGGTATTTCTTCCCAGTCTGCTTTTTATTGTGTTGTTGGTCGGATGGACCAAACAACACAGAAACTGGACAGCTGATTGGAGGCGTGTAGTGTGTAGCCATTTTTCCTGATTGTCAAGTGATCCAAGTCGTTGAGTGCCCTGACATCCCAATGACGTGTTTAATCTGCAGTGCGTGGAGGATGCAACTCATGCCGGAGGTAGTTGTGTGATGTTTTGGGGATGTTTCCCGATCCGCGACTTATCAGGATGTTTGTTTAAAAATTCGCGGCAAAGAAGAGTTTCCCTTTCTTCCACATGTTCATGATGAATCCCGTCTCCGTAGCCCAGGTCAACACTCGGCGGCTCGATCCTCAAGGTACTTTCTAGTTAAGTCACTAGTATATGACACGGGGCAGACAGCGAGTAATAAACTGTTGATTCGCCCCTTATCACATGTTGCGGACTGATGGACACGGATGAACATCGTTAACTATGTGGAAAGGTGATGGAAATGTGGACTCTGACGCAAAGTATCGCAGCCTTTCTTAACCGTACCACTTACACAGAGGTCACGCCGGCGGTAATTCTTTACACAGATGTGGCATACTTCCCTGAAAAGGTACCAATACGATCAACTGGATTGCAGTGATGGCGGTGAATTGCACATATGACGACAATACGACAATACGAACAATACGAGAAGATACGGGTCCGAACAGAATATGGGACACATTATGCCAATTTCTTAAGTAGAATATTCATGGATCCTCCCAACTGCTGGGGCGTCCCAGTTCTGAGAAGTCTTACAGCGTTGTTAGTTTCGATTGGGTACACGAACGAACCCTTACGGATTGTGGATTCTGAGAAGCCGATTGGCTCTCTACTGTTCGGGAGTTAGAGATTTGGATGTTCTTTTTATTTGGCATAATATCGCAAGTGAGTTGTTTTGATTCATTGCGGGAGTGCGCACTTGACTATTTTCTTTTATGGCATTTTGTAATATTTCTTATGTGGTTCCTTGTGAAAAGTTTGGAATAAAATTCAAATATGTTCTGTTTGGGAAAAAAGGTTGCCTATGCAGTTGCGCCAGACTCGGAGCTAAGCTTCGCATACTGGTGGTGAATGAAATTTTCATTATCATTATTTAGCCAGAAAAGGGAGGAGAGATGGTGACGTAAATTTGCTGACCACCGCTCTTTGCACCAATATCCTGGATTGAATCCAGACCTCTCCGCAGTGTCCCAAGAAGCGAAGGCATATCACACTGTTGATAATGATCGGTTCTGAAAGGTTGCCATGTTAGTTGTGAAATGCTGCAATATTAAATAAGTTTGCGGCTGCAGCCTGAATAGTTTTGGCTCTGTTCTGGTAGTTACGGCCATTCGTTTAAGAATGTAAGATCCAACTTACATAACCTGGGCATAATTTAAATAATTCATAACTCGTGAAAAACAATAGGCTGTATTCAACCATTGCGCTAGGAAGTGCTATATGATGCGCCGTGGATCAGAGGTGGATGGGGAAGGAGGATGAATTTCATTTAAATTTTTTCATGAATAGCTAATATATAATTAAATAATATGTAGTTTAAGTACTAAGCTGTTAGGCTAAGCCTAAGTTAATCATATCAAATAATAAAATAATTTTATTGCATGCAAAAAAACTCACATTTACATCAAACTAATACGTCGAGGGTTTTTTACAACATGTCTCTTGATGACGTCATCAATAAAACTTTCTGTTGTCTCAAATCTTCACACAAGCTTGGGGTGTTTCCTGACCCATCCTATTCCTTCATTTTGTCATCACCCCGTTCATTGTACTAAATGACCTTTCCACACTACAAGTCGAAACGGGAATGCACACTACACATCCAGCGAGTGTCCGTAGTGCTTCGTAGCCGATGTCAGCTCTCAGAATGAAAGAAGCAACATCAGAAGACGTATCGTCCAATTTATTACTAACAACGTACCTAAAAGAATGCAAGCCTGCAATAACAGCGTCCCAAAATCAAGCACAGTACTTTACAATCATTATCACTAAACTCTAGAAATTTTTTAAAACTTTAAAAAAATGAACTTACTTCTATCACTTTTATTGCCTTCTCATCAAACCGTTGCTCAGTTTCATCAATCATGCTTTTAACAAATTTCCTAGCGCTTTTCATAGCTTTAATCTGCTCCTCTACGCTCGTGAATAGCACACCTTTAACTTCTGTTGCGTCCTCCTGCAGTTTTTTTTAATTTTATTACGAGTTTAATTTTCTGCACTATGTCCATCGCAGTCACAAAGAGAGTCGATGTGTCTTAAATGTTCCAGAGTTCCAGAGACAAGTAGAGGGATTTGCGAAATTTTAACTGATAGTCTCTGCAAAACTTTACATAAGTTTGAGACTGCATTTAACGTATCGTCTAAAATCACTAAACCTACAATGAAATTGGAATTCATCATTTCTAACAAGATTCCTCCAACTAAACTTGTTAAATGCGCGCCGTCCTTGTGTATATGTTCACATGCCATTATAATGGACTTGTAGGTTAGGAAAATAGCATGAACTGTGCGATAGGTACTTAACCATCGGATGTCAACAGCTTCGGGTATTTTTAAACGGGTTGCTCTAAAGCACACTGAATTTCATGCAAAACATTTTCTGGTTTTGAAGAACCATGAAAAAGTTTGCAAATGTCTTTAACAACATGTAATGTGCGTTTTATAGTGGGGTATTTATTCCTAGAGTTGGTGGCAGCAATTGACAAAACACGTGCTCTACAGTGAATGTATAGCAGCTTATGGCCCTTCCTCTCTGACAATCGACGCGGACTCCTGAGATAGAGCCACTAAAATTAGCAGAACCGTCGAAAGAACAAGATAATAATCTGTCGTAACAAAGTTTTCTTTTCTTTGGTTCAGTATCAACTGCTGTAAATACGGATTCAGCTGAAGTGCTTTTCAACTCAACGAGACATAAAAACCATTCCTTCACTTCAAACGATGGAGACAGTGCAACATATCGAACTACTAAAGACAGTTCACTTTGGTTGGAAACATTTGTAGATTCGTCTGCCATTAATGAAAAATATTTGTCATGGGGAAATGTTTCATCTTGAAAGTCTAAAGACTCTCCCAAACAAGTCAACAATTCTGACGCAGTATACTTACTATGATATGTGGACCTTTCGCTCTGAAATGTTAACCACTTTTCAAGATTAATGTCGCTTTTCAGTACTACCTTACGAATTAGAGGTTCATATTTTGTTGTGTGGGGTATTTCTTCCTTACTAAGGAAATACAAACTTCGAATTAACGATGACAATGTTTGACGGTTTAAAGCATTTTCATTTTGTTTAAATATCTGTGTATGAATTGGAGCGTTTAATCCCTGTAATCTACATTTTCAAGTGCAACGTCTCTTGCTTGTTTTTCTGAGTTGGCGTGCTTTTCTAATTTTCCCGTGCTTCTGGTAGCTTTTCTAAATTTAGTGAAAGGTACAGAAATGAACACTCCTCCTGTTTTCTGTAGAGCTTCGATATCGTTTTTTAAATGCATTTCACACAATTTGCAGAAAGCCCAATCCCGCTCGTGATCAAAGTACAACCAGTTGTACTTACACTCCCATTTTTGCTGATACTTGATCTAGCGTTCAATACTTGGTTTAGAATTGCAATTTACGGATGGGCCAGAAATAGCACATTTATCGTTTGAAAACTGTGGGAGGGAAACTGAAGACTTGGTAGACCTACGCAATTCATCGTCGCAATCACTAGCACTTCTTTCAGTAG
The DNA here is from genome assembly GCF_021461395.2 of Schistocerca americana. Taxonomy (NCBI): domain Eukaryota; kingdom Metazoa; phylum Arthropoda; class Insecta; order Orthoptera; family Acrididae; genus Schistocerca; species Schistocerca americana. The sequence continues at coordinate 651,454,998 of NC_060122.1, forward strand.
ACTCACACTCGTCTTTGTCTTTTGCAATACACTGTCTTTTATTAGAAAAGAAAGAAATTAAAGTTTGTTGTTTCGACATTGTAATTCGGCACTAACACTCCTTTTTATGTTATAAACTGGCGAAGACTGCACGTAGTATACTATATAATCACATCACACTTCCATAGTAACCTGTCGACTGACTGTTACAATCTTACAACAGTTTCAACAATGCAATGAGTTTTGATACAACAATGAAAGCTTAGATTATACTCGTAGAGCAACGTTGCCAAACGTCCCACTCATGGTGGAATGTACCACTTCTTTAGGTAAAAACTGTGTATCCCCATTGACACTGCGAAAATCATTGTCAAGTGTACACAAATACTTGGTTTGAGCTTTGGACTCATCGATTAGGAAAAATCTATATGGCTATTAAATCTTGGAAATATTCCCAGTAATCCAATAAAAAAATTAAAACAATCTTTTATAATGTCAGATGCTACTTCCAATTCCATAGCAACACCTGGGGACGTGTTTTGCGACATCAGGTTTATTCTAAGGGCAAATAAAGTATAGATACGAGTGACAGATTAGAATAAAGTTCGCAGCGAGGTGGGCTTCGTAGCTAATGGATTAGCTTACACGTTAGGCCGATTGGATGTGCGGTGAGGGAAGACAGGAGAGGCTGACTTATTCCACAATTGGCGTTGCCAACACACCCTGCAACGCTTAGCTTTACCGCACACTTATTATACAGCAACTGGGTCATTCCATGCCAAACTGAGCCTGAGGCTTATTTTTTGAAAAAATGCCAAATTTAACAATGTTATAGTTTTTCGAATCTACAAAATTTGAATTTTACTGTCCTGAAAAAAATATAAAAATTACATAATTAGCTGAGGAAATATAGTTAAACAAAGTTGGCGATTCTACAGATGAGGATGGAAAACAAAAGGTTTGCTTTTTGTGTTGGCAGCTGTTTAAATTTGGGTTGCAGCGATTGTTGATGTTTTAATTGTTAAATTTCAAGAACAGAATCTTATCTTTCTAACAAACTTCAGTTTTTAAAGAAAGGTAAGTTATTAAGTATGCAGCTAATTCACAAAAGGTACTATGTATTTAGTGTCCCACCCGTGACAAAAAAACTTGAAAAAGTTTACCTTATAACGTAGCAATTATAGTAATTCTATATATTTTAGGTTAGAAGTAAGGAAAACAAATAAAAACATCCAATGAACCATAAGGCACCTTCTAAGTTGTAAATGATCATTTATAAATGTTAAAAGAAATTGTGTCCCACCTGTGACAGTTTTTTGGATGTTACTCAAATCTCAACCATGTAACACTTCTTGTTATTGTTAAGTTAAATTGGTTGATATAACAAGTGCTTTGATGGTTTACACTAAATAAAAACTTACTGCTTATTCAGAAAATGGGGAAAACAACACCAGCAGAGCATATGAGAAAACTTCGAGAAAAACTGAAGAAAGATACCAGCAAGTACAATGTCCTTAAAGAAAAAGAAAGAGAGTGGGATAAAAGAAGAAGGGAAAATATGAAGATGAACGTATCCTCCAGTGAAAAATCTTTATTGGAATATCGAAAGAAGGAAGCTGAAAGAAAAAGGAAGTACAAACTTAAACTAAAATCCGTATTAATTGAAGATCAGTCTGAGACCTGTATTTCCCAGTTAGGATCATATAAATGTCCTCAGTCCCTTGGCAAAGCTGTTTCTCGGGTAAAGAAGTTGCTTCCTTCAAGCCCCTCAAAAAAATCAGCAGTAATAAAAAAGCTTGTAAGTGAAAGCTTACCTAAAAAGGTAGTAAAGCAGATTTTCCCAGTAGTGAAGAAAACATCTCGTAAACTTACAGGTGATAATCTACTCAAAATACAAAATTTTTTCACAAATGATGAAATCAGCAGACACCTGGTATAAAGGATGTAAAGTCTATTGTAGACCATGAAACTGGGAAAAGAGTTAGCTTGCAGAAGCGTCACATGAATATGACAGTTAAGGAAGCAATTTTTTCTTTTTAAGCAAGACAATCCAGATATTGATATCAAGATTTCAAAATTCTACGAGTTGCAGCCTAAAAATGTTATTCTAACATCTCAAATGCCTCACAACGTATGTGTGTGCGGATATCATGCTAACTTCAACTTCATCATTGAAGCCATTCACAAAGAAATAGCTAGTTTCCCTGCTACTCACACTCACCTTATGAATCTTGTTTGCTGTGATGTAGAAAGTGAAATATGCATGACAAGTCAATGCAAGAAATGCATCAGGAATTTACACACATTAATAGATGGAAAGTTTGATTTGTGTGACATGATATCTTGGAGAAAATGGACCGAACATGAGTGTCACCCTAAACAGATTACTACCAGTGCAACACTTTGTGAAGCTCTCTCTGAACTTTGGTCTCAACTAAAAACATTCAAGTAGCACTTCTTTGTCAAAAGGATGCAATCTGGAGCTTTCAAGACTGTGAAAGCATCAGTTAGTGATGATGAAGTGATATTGCAAATAGATTTTGCAGAAAACTATGTAGCACTGGCACAAGATGAGATACAAAGTGCCCACTGGAGTCATACACAGATTACAGTGGTCACTATTTGTGTTTGGATGAAAACAGGGCTAGAGTCATTTGCAATTGTGAGCGATGAACTGTGTCATGACAAGTACTCAGTTTATGAATGTTTGAAGAGTATAATAAGTAAGCTGTACAAGACCTTTCCAATTTGACCTCGATACGAATTTTGTTCTGATGGTTGCGCAGGTCAATTTAAGAACAAATTCACCATTTCTAACCTCTGCTACATGATGCAAGACTTTGGAGTGTCTGGAGAATGGTTTTTCTTTGCAACATCACATGGGAAAGGTGCAGTGGATGACATTGGAGCTGTAACAAAAAGGGCTGTTTGGAATAAAGTTAAGCAAAGAAAAGTCATCATCAGCAATGCACAGGAATTTTTAGACTGTGCCAAATCATCTGTTTCTGGAATAAACTTTCTTCTTCTGACAAAAGATCGTATTGATGAAAACAGAGACATTCTGGATGGCAGCTGGAAAGCTGTTAAAAAAATAAAAGATATTCGCAGCAAGCATTACTTCAATGGTTACAATACCTGTAACCTAGTATGTGGTAGAACTTTCCTAAAATCAGATTTAGAGAAAGTGGAGGTTTTCCCACTTGCACCCAACATATATTCACTAATCTACACAGATTCTGAGATGAGTGATGAGGAATCATATCCTGATGTCCTGTTGACACCCAACTCCCAAGAAGTTACAGGTTCAGAACCAGCTGTGGAACACATCATGCCAGGAACATTTATTTTAGTTGAGTTCCAAACTGCAAGAAAGAAATCCACTACATACAGATATGCTGCAATTGCACAGAGAAGTGTAGAAGACAATGGGGAAATACAGATTATGTGTATGCGATCTGTTAGGGACTCAGCAAAGGTATTTAAAGCTGACGAGCAGGATGTATCCTACATAGAGTTTAAACAAGTTCTTGCTATTCTCCCGAATCCAAATGTCAAACATGTTAGGGACACCTTATATTATGAGTTTCCCGGCAATTTAGACATTTTCGAAAGTGGGTGAGAGGTCAAGTGTATTTTTTCAAAGTGGTACATTCGTCAAGTGAAATAATTAAGTACTCAGAACTGTAAACTAATAACTATACCAAAATTTATATTATTTATAAGCAACAAAAATGTTCTACAAAGTTATTAAAACTTAAAGTGCCCTCTAAGTATATGTTACCTACTGATTCATAGCTAACTGGCATAATAAAATCAGTTTAAATAAAAAAAAAAATCAGATTGTACTTCACACGAGTCCCACCCGTGACAATTCCTTGTCCCACCCGTGACAGTCTTTGATTGCAATTATTGTAAGTAAGTATTACTAATCTAATATTTATTGATATTATGTCATGGAGAGAATTGTTTTATTAATGTGAATTCAATATTTTCAAAAGAAAATAAGTCCATAAATCACGGAATTCTTCTAAAATGTTGGTGGTTATTCAATGCTACGTCTCTTTACTGTCCCACCCGTGACAAAGTTTTAAAGATGAATAACAGCTCAGTTTGTAAACTTCTGACATTCAGATTTAAAGGGAAGGTAAAACAATTATTTGTAAGGCAACCAGTCAATCTTTACTTTATTTCTATTTATACTTTATGTTATATCAGCATCTGACTGTTGAAAAACGTAGTGCAACTGTCCCACCCGTGACAATGGAATCCCCCAACTGCTAATGTGTTGGTGTTGGCAATAGTAATAATAATAAAAGCAGAACAATCGGCGCTAAGTGTTCCAAACCGAACCGATAAGTAACGAAACCAAACTATAGGGACCCGGCCGCCACCTATTGTGTTACACATTCATTTTGCTTGTAAAAACTGCATATCATCACGACTTCTCCATAGTTGACTCCAAACTTCCTTAGCAACAGCAGCTGGCGTAATTTAAACTTTGTCACAACGGTACAAGTTAACAGACCAGGCGATTATGTTTCACCACAACTATAGATATGAATTTCTCGGGGGGGGGGGGGGGGGGGGAGGGGGATTTCCAATTTCTGGGAGGGACTTCCCCCCCCCCCCCCCCCCCCGGGCCACCTCCTGACACTGACCCTCGTTCAGGACACCCTTCGGCGTCTACCGAGGACGCTCATGAGAGGAACGTCAACGAAATCGGGCGTGCCAATCAGATTGACTGTCCGAGAGACTGCAGAAGAACGCAACATTTCAGTTGGATCATTTCATGGAATCTGCGACGTCTCCTGGAAAGCCATATAAAAACTAAGCTAAACCTATACCATACGTCTAAATGTGAGGTGTAACACCTGAATGCATTTCTGTCGATAACAAACCGTTCAAATGGTTCGAATGGCTCTGAGCACTATGGGACTCAACTGCTGTGGTCATAAGTCCCCTAGAACTTAGAACTACTTAAACCTAACTAACCTAAGGACATCACACACATCCATGCCCGAGGCAGGATTCGAACCTGCGACCGTAGCGGTCGTGCGGTTCCAGACTGTAGCGCCTTTAACCGCTCGGCCACTCCGGCCGGCTAACAAACCGTAACCAATACGATAGATAACTATAAAACATACCTTGTAAGCATGGACTCTTATCTCATTGAGGTTAAAAAAGGACTTGGTTCGAGGATCGAATACTACTATTGTCTCTGCTGTTGAAGAATTAAGTCGCTTAGCTGTTCTGACGCACTAAATATTTGATGTGCATGCTTTCTTTTATAATATACTACTCCTGTTATTATTCAAAACTTTCCCTCCCTGCGGAAATATTTAAGTAAAAAATAATTATTTAAAGCCATTTGTGTAGGAGATTGCCCATCTTTTGTTGTAATGGCACACAGGCAGCCTTGACGTGGAATTTAATTAAAATATGAACTATCGGGCTTCGCCCTCAAGTTGACATTATAAATACTTCGGATATTGATAATAATCTTCAAGCAATAATATTTGCAAATTTTCATTTTATCAGAATTTTGACGGAATTCCATGGATAGATTTAACTGCAGTAGGCAACAAGGCTTTGGTTTGCTTCACGTTATCTTTGAAATTGCAATTAAATTTATTTCTGCAATTGCAATTACAATTGCAATTGCAATTAAATTTATTTCTGTCAAGAAAATGCTTAACTTAGAATGAACCCAGTGAGATATCAAATAAATTATTTATTGTGAATACAAATCCTTACACAACGTAGGTTGTTATACCGTCCCTTCGCAACAGTGATTTAGCGGACATTAACAGTAAGTTTCATGCTACTTCTGCTCATCTTTGAGACAGCCGTGAGTTTAGGTAACGGAATTAAACCATTACAAGCAAAACTGTACCCACTTTTACTAATATTTGCGCCTACGTAGTAATCTTGATTATAGTCGGCGTATATGTAAGCTGCATTTACGAGCGTGCAGAATATACGCGACGCCAACAGTGTAGTAAGTATCCTTTACCTTTTTCCGAATAATCCTGACAACATCTGACATTAAAATAAAAATATTCTAATGCAAAAGAAGAAAGAAGAACGATATAAGTGGCACCCTAACGTGAGGCTCAACTCTATGCAAAGTACAAAGTTTAATAGAAACTACTATTTTATTGTGTTATATTGTATTTTTCTTGTATTTATAATTAATTGATGAATGTTTCTTTCCACATGTTCGCACTTGTGCTTGTTGGATAATTAAAACCCCAAAACCTTCCTTGTATTGAGAGGAAATTATACCTGGAAAAGCATACATAACAAACCTGGACCTATAGCAGAATGTAACTAAGGTAAGGGCACTAGTGTGTTTTTCTTTCGGTTTCTGTGCTGGTAGGTCAGGAGTGCACTTTGACATCCAATGGTACATTTTATTATTGTGATTAGGTACTGTTCTGTATTTTACGTTGTATATATAACGGCAAGAGGCTGTATTCGTCTGGAGCTTTAGTTAAGATTTTACTGCATTTTGCAGCGAGCAACACTCGTAGCCAAAATAACAGCTGGTGCAACCAATGACTGTTGAGTTGCCAGACATAGATAGCACGAAAAAGACTGCATTTATCTATACTATGCATCGTGCCAGAACTAGACAGCAATCGAGAAAGGAATCAGTATACTCCAATTCCGAATCTCTTGATAAAATATAAGAACTACCAGGTGAAAGTAGTGAGTTAACTAAACCCCTGTCACAAGAAACTATGATAGAATCAGTATCAGAGTAACTGATACCTAATAAATCCAATATGAATGTCTTGGCTGACGATAGTAAGTCGGCAGCATCAATATGTGCAGAGGCAAGATCAAACTCTGCAGTAATGAAACCATCACCGACAGGAATGCCTGGTGCAGATTTCTTTACAATGCTCTTTCAGAAGTTACAAGAAAGAGGAAAAGAACAAGATAAAGCTATGCTCGAACAGTTTAATGAACTTCTTGAGACCAAAGAAACAGAACGCGTAGAACAATTAGCTCTCAAAGAGAGAGAACGTGAAGAGAGACGAGAGACGAGAGAGAAAGTACGAGATGAGAACGTCACCCGTCAGTTACATGAAATTCTAACAAAGCGTGACGAAGCTCTGTTAACAAACCTAGACGAGCAGCTAGAAACTCTAAAACCGAAATCACTGATATGAAGGAAGTATATAGTGGCTTACCCGAAACAATGTTATTAATGAAGTTAAAAAGTGCCAGGATGCACAAAACGCCGTTGACACTAAAGTAAAAGAAGTGACAAATTAAACTATCTTTCTTTAGAATTAACTGAGTAGGTCGAAGATCACTTGAAAGCTCTATCAGAAAAGGTTGAAATCGAAATAACTCAGTGGTTGGAGGGAAAACGATGTAGAGATTAAGGAACACGTGACCGCTGGGCAACAAAATGTGATAACGAAGGTCACAAACGAAGCTGTGTTGCGATAGAACTTGGTGGAGGAACTTCCGCAGTGGCAAAGAGAAGTACACGATAGAATTGCAGTTCGCAGCTCGTGGTCGTGCGGTAGCGTTCTCGCTTCCCACGCCCGGGTTCCCGGGTTCGATTCCCGGCGGGGTCAGGGATTTTCTCTGCCTCGTGATGACTGGGTGTTGTGTGATGTCCTTAGGTTAGTTAGGTTTAAGTAGTTCTAAGTTGTAGGGGACTGATGACCATAGATGTTAAGTCCCATAGTGCTCAGAGCCATTTGAACCATTTTTTTATAGAATTGCACGCTAGAACGTAGTGAGTCCAGTGTGCAAGATACCGAGCGAAATATGATTCAAGGTCGTAGGCGTTACGAAAATGAAAGTTGTTATCAGTCAGAAATTTTCTCTGAACTAAATGTTCATAAACTTGCTCCAGAGAGTATAGCAGCGGTGGCTGACCAACAAAAGCCGAGCTACGCTGAGATTAAACTCCAAGAAAGCTTCATAAAACACACGCACTTTCCAACATTTTCTGCAGAGAAAAAGACCATGCATCCAGTCATATTCATTAAAAGTTTTAGGCGCGTTCTGTCAACGGTTTGGACGGAGCGACAAAAAATACGGTTTGTGACTTCACATATAATAGGTGAAGCCACACTATGGGCAATAGAGACAGCGGACCCTTGTCAAACACTCGAAGTATTTCAAATAATTTCTTGGAAAAATATTGGAGTACTTGTACCCAAGAACATGTAAGACAAGAGGTGTACAATCCTGCTATGTACAACCCGAAGTTAGGTAGCATTAGAAAATACATAGAGAGTCGTTATATTAGCAAAACTCGTTACTGAGACGAAACCATGACAACGAGAGAGGTGTCAAGAATATTAAAGCCGAAATTACCTATTCAAGTCAGAGAGCATTTAGATAACGTCTCTGAAGATGACTTGGAAAGATTTCTAGTCATCGTTTATTCGCTAGATTTGATCCACGAAGACAGAAGAAAGGTTACCGGGAGTTACCTTCCGTAGAACGGCGGAAACAACAGTAATAAAAATGGCAGTGGTGACGGAAACAGACAAATGAACGTTTACCATAACAACAGTGACCATAATAACTATGGTTTTAAGCAACAGAATGCGGCGTACACGAACTCAAATGGGAACGGGTATGTCAATAATCAGCAAGGAAATGAAGAGACGCGGAGACTCATGGGACACAACAGTCCCAACTCCCAGCAGCCTAAAACTAGTCGATCTAATGCCGATACGTTGGTTGACCAACAGGCGGCTTTCCTGCAGGGAGTATCTATCTTACCCGTAGTGATATATGCTTCTACATCCTTACATTTGTCCTCTAGCCATCCTTGCTTAGCCATTTTGCACTTTCTGTCGACCTCATTTTTGAGACGTTTATATTCATTTTTTCCTGGTTCATTTGCTGTATTTTTATATTTTCTCCTTTCATCAATTAAATTCAATATCTCTTTGTTACCCAAGGATTTCTACTAGCCTTCGTCTTTTTACCTACTTGATCCTCTGCTACTTTCACTATTTCATCTCTGAAAGCTACCCATTCTTCTTCTACTCTTTTTCTTTCCCTTGTATTTGTCAATGGTTCCCTAACTCTCTCTCTCTGAAACTGCCTACAACCTCTGTTCTTTCAGATTATCCCGGTCCCATCTTCTTAAATTCCTACCTTTTTGTAGTTTCTTCAGCTTTACAGTTAATAACCAACAAATTGTGGTCAGAGTTCACATATGACCTTGGAAATGTCGTACAATTTAAAATCTAGTTCCTAAATCTCTGTCTCACCATTATATAATATATCTGTAATCTTCCGGTGTCTCCAGCCGTCTTCCATGTATACAACCTTCTTTCATGATTTCTTGATTAAGTTGTGCTCTGTGCAGATTGTACCAGGTGGCTTCCCCTTTCATTCCTTACCCTCAGTCCATATTCACCTACTACGATTCCTTCTCTTCCTTTCCCTACTGTAGAATTCCAGTCCCCCATGACTATCAAATTTTTGTTTCTCTTAACTATCTGAATAATTTCTTTTATCGCATCATATATTTCTTCAGTCTCATCATCATCATCTGCGGAGCTAGTTGGCATATAAACTTGTACTACTGTGGTAGGAGTGGGCTTCGTTTCAACCTTGGCTACAATAATACGTCCACTATGCTGTTCGTAGTAGCTTATCCGCGCTCCTACATTTTTATTCATTATTAAACCTACTCCTGCATTACCCCTATTTGATTTTGTATTTATAACCTTGTATTTACCTGACCAGAAGTCTTGTTCCTCCTGGCACCAAACTTCACTAATTCCCACTATATCTAACTTTAACCTATCCATTTCCCCTCTGAAGTTTTCTAGCCTACTGCCCGATTAAGGAATCTGATCCGTAGAACGCCAGTTTTCTTTCTCCTGGTTATGACGTCCTCCTGAGTAGGCCCCGGCCGGAAATCCGAATGGGGGACTATTTTAGCTGCGGAATATTTTACCCAAGAGGACACCATCATCATTTAACCATACAGTAAAGCTGCATGCCCTCGGGAAAAATTACGGCTGTAATTTCCCCCTACTTTCAGCCGTTCGCAGTACCAGCACAGCAAGGCCGATTTGGTTAATGTTACAAGGCCAGATCAGTCAATCATCCAGACTGTTGCCCCTGCAACTACTGAAAAGGCTGCTGCCCCTCTTCAGGAACCACACGTTTGTCTGGCCTCTCATCAGGTACCCCTCCGTTGTGGTTGCACCTACGGTACGGCTATCTGTATCGCTGAGGCTTGCAAGCCTCCCCATCAACGGCAAGGTCCATGGTTCATGTATATTATTAAGGTGTGAATTTCTTTTGAAATTGAGATAGAGTCTGTACTTAGCCAATCTGAATGTCAGATTTGCCAGTTAATTTTCGTGCGTCTAAAGTTGCCCTCGCGACAATTATAATTCATCAAACAATAATGTACAGATGAAGAATGTGTGCACTTAAGTGTAAGCCTTAACTGACTATACAAGTGTGTCAAATGACGTGTGATAAACTGTTCGTTCAATAAACAATTAAACAACTGTGCTGCGTCAGTGGCGTTAGTCAAAAACGTGACAGTTATAGCGAGACTAGCCGCTGAGTACGATGCATTTAGAACTGCAGCGCAGCAGATGTGTCAAGACTTGCGGGGAGGACTGTTACACTGACAGCGCAGCGGCGTTCCGTGAACTGTTAACTCAACGGCCTAGAGCGCACTATTAATAAATATGCAAACGTTTTAAACTGGAATAAACATTTCTGCAGCAAATAGGACAGTGGAAATATTTGCAGCCGCTGTAAGGTATTACTATGTTTAAAAATAGTGCAAACTGTGAAATTACGCTTCCGTGCGTTAAGATCAGTGAAGTAATGCGATTCTGTAAGCGACTTCCATGAACTGGATAAACTGGCGATATGTCTACAAAGACTTAACACACAATATGAAAACCTTCACCGACATATGTGCTAGACATATTATGCACGACAGCATACTGATCTGTAAGATTTTCCCAGCGGATATTAAGTTATGAATGAATTCTGATGCCACTATGGAAAATTTTCATCTTCGCAATCCTCGTCGCGTTGCTGACAAAGTCTCCAGGAAACAGTGGCGAGTTCCTGCAGCTCATCCAGAGGCTGCGTTCCTGATTGCTGCACACTCATCGTCATCGGCTGCCTGCGGCGAGTTTGCTGTCCAACGGACGGCGCCTCAACCACCGGTGGGCGGCGCCGACCACACTCAGGTCATCGATAACTCCCGCCATCGACCACATAGCGGTCATCGACACCACAAGCCGGTGAGCGCATTCCGGTCATTAAAGCCACTCACCAACGACCGCATCTGGTCATTCACGCCCCTGCTACCGACACGACACGTCGATGTTTCAATTGTTCAAATGGTTCAAATGGCTCTAAGCACTATGGGACTTAACATCTGAGGTCATCAGTCCCCTAAATTTAGAACTACTTAAACCTAACCAACCCGCCGGCCGCTGTGGCCGAGCGGTTCTAGGCGCTTCAGTCCGGAACCGCGCGACTGCTACGGTTACAGGTACGAATCCTGCCTCGGGCATGGATGTGTGTGATGTCCTTAGGTTAGTTAGGTTTAAGTAGTTCTAAGTTCTAGGGAACGGATGACCTCAGATGTTAAGTCCCATAGTGCTCAGAGCCATCTGAACCATTTTGAACCTAACTAACCTAAGGACAACACACACATCCGTGCCCGAGGCAGGATTCGAACCTGCGAGCGTAGCAGCAACGCGGTTCCGGACTGAATCGATGTTTCAATGTTGTCAGTTTATTAATGTGTATGCGACGACCTCACAAAATAACTGGTATGCATAACCTTTAAACGTTAATGTATTAAGAAACAAATAACAGAACTTACGCAGTAAGGACAATGATTGACAGTGCCAGTGAGTACCGTACATTTTCCTTGCAATGAAGTGAATTTGGTTTGGTGGTAACTTCATATGGGACCAAACTGCTGAGGTCGTCGGTCCCTAGGCTTACACACTACTTAATCTAACTTCAACCAAATTACGCTAAAGACAACATACACACCCTTGCCCGAGGGAGCAATCGAACCACCGACCGGCGGAGCCGAGCCGCTTGAACCGTGCAAGGCGCCACTGACCACGCGGCTACCCCGCGCGGCGAAGTGAATTACTAGAAAACTTGCATAGTACCTCATACACATTTACTGATATCTTGTGTCGGTGTGCACCGAACATTTTTCTGCACAAAGTCATATGTGGACCTCAAATATGAACTTCATATATGCATCCATGTACAATCAAACTATAGTTTGTATCAGTACACAATGAAGGAATGATGAACTGTCATTAATAATAAACACTTGAAGGATTTAATTTTTGTGCTAAAGAGCACTGAACATTTAATAAATGAACGTATGAATAATATCATTCGATTTGCATGAAACGCGTATGTATTCAGTAGCAGCGATGGCGAGGCATTGCAGAGTCTCTGACCAGAGAGCTATTTGTCGTTCCTAGTCTGCGCTTGACCGCGCGAGAGTTCAGAGCAGTGGCAGTCGAGTCGCAGTAGAGTTCAGTTGCATGTAGGGAGTTAGCTGTTGTGTGTGAGGAGTCGGCGGGCGTCGACATGGCACTCTGGTCAAGATTCAGGACGAGGTATATTATTTTTTAAATAAGGTAATGAAGCAGCACTGCGCACATTTGATAATGTAATGTAAATTAACTGTAACTAATTTGTTCAAGAATCGCCCCAATAATAATTTTGTTTTTAAACCAACCATTTTTAACAAAGAATCCTTTTTTGAAAGAATATTTGCCTTACATTTCCATAAAGAAAAGTTTCCCTTAAATTCAAAATTTTTGCGATGCATTTCCTCCAAGCTATGGCGAAAAATAAGAGCAGATGCAGTTTTAGTGAGGTAAGAAATTAATTCTGATTTTTTTTTTGCACAGGGCCAAAGATCGACTTTTCGGTCTAATTGAGTTTTCATTGTCACTGAAATTTCATTATCATTGAATTATCTTTCATTTTTGTGGGGATCTGAATTTTGGAACATTTTTATGTCTTGCATTTTTGTAGGGAGCTTACACTTAGGTCAGATTGCGATTCTTACATTTAATTGTCATTATCAATAGACTTCATTGTGGGGAGGTTACACTCGGCTCCCATTTATTATTTTTTATTTAAATATTTCTGTGGGGACGATATTGCTTCGTGGGTCCATTCCTATTAAATATTGTCTTTTAAATTTTTGTGGGGAGGTTACACTTGGCGACACCCAGTCCAGGATCGTATTTCGTTGAGAATCTTTTGAAAAACAGTCAGATATCTGCTCTTATTTGCTTAAATATAATTAGGACTTGGCGCAACGCTTTTACTAATTTTGTGACTTTCTTTCCTTAGATCATCGGCAATTCTTTGCTCTGTTGTATTTGTGTTTGTTGCTTTTTGCATCTGTGCTTATTTCTTTTGTGAACAATTGTGACTATTGTGAAAATGCCGCGAAAGACTGTGAATAGTGTATCGAGAGGTATTAGGAACGAAATAAACGACTTAGACAACGTGACCGATAGTAATTGCGACACGCAGTGTAATGATGACAATCCTGCGTTCACTGACAATCAATGCATTCCAACCACTAATGATGACTTTTGTCTTAATGATGAAAAAACGAACTCGGTTATGTCCTCTGTTGATTTGACGACAATCGATGACGCGGGACGCTCTATTGTAATGAGCGCTGCCCAGCCTAACACAACCGGTTTACTAAATTTACGTGATGAACACACAAATTTGTCTAATGAAAATGAACAGGATACACAAAGTACGACGGATTTATTTAATTCCGAAATAGTGACTGACAGTGTACGTTCGTCTGACAAATCTTTTTGTAAATTACAGAATGACCAAATGGTCACACAGAACGTGACAATTGCATGTACTCCATTACAGAGCACTGAGAATGCAGCAGCTACTTTTGGTTTGGAGCAATTTATGGCAGTAATGCTACAGTTTAAGAACGAATTTAGTGTAAATTCCAAACAACAGAGTGAAGATCTCAAACAACTTAGTGAGCAGAACAAACAGTTTAATGAAAAATTAGACAACAATTCCAGGCAGCTTAGTGAGCAAATTAGAGCCGTTGCCGCGCAGTGTCATGACACTAAGGAACAGTTACGCGAGGAAATTGAGGCTTGTTCAAAGAAAAGTAGCGAAGAAATTAGGTCTGTTGCGCAAGAATTAAGAGAAATGCAAACAGCCGCAACAGAAACACTTAGAGCGGAAATTAGTACAGTCGCTAAACAATGCTCTGAAAAAGCTACACAATTACGCGACGAGTTTAAAACAATGACAGCAGAACTTTCGCGCACAATGGATGAAAAGATAGACGCGAAATTCGAGCAACAGAACTCTCAAATTAACGAACGTTTTGATCTTCACATACAAAACAGTGATACACGTTTCCGCAAATTCATACAGGATCAAAATAAAGTAAAACGTCAAGTAATGGAAACAATCACAGCACAGAGACAAGAAGACAAACGTAAAATGTTTGCGAAGGCAAAAACGTATGTAGACAACAATATTGCTACAGTGTCCGACGAAATTAATACCATCAAACAGTCAAACACAGAATTACATGACGAAATTTCCGATCTTAAATCGAAAACGGACACATACACAACAGATTTTCAAACAGTGACCGACAGACTCGAACAATTAGAACTAACACAGGATTCCGATGTCGTCAAAGCTGACGTTAAAAAACTGAACGAAACTACACGTAAGTTGCAAAAACAGATTAATGCGTCTGATTCTAAAACCGATGATCAGGTTAAAATACTGACTGAAAAATGTGATGAATTGGCCAGTCGTATTGATGTTATCGAAAATACTAATGACAATAAATCAGACGATACTGCACCGGTTTCATTTAACCAAACACCTGAATTTCAAAATTTACAGCAGACAATTAATGAGATCGATTCATCTAATAACACCTTGCGTAGAAAATTGTCAAGTTTACAGCAAGAAGTAACAGAGATGAAAAGTATTTCAGTCAATAACACATCACAGCAGACGCCACTTTGCGAACATTTGTCAGACTCGCGCAGCGCGTATAATTTGGGTAATCTACAGAGAGTACGGGACTTAGATTCCGAACAATCACAGTTCAACAGATTCTCTTACAATCCTGAACCTGTTCCATCACACAGAGACGATAATTTCGATTACAAACATTTTCTGTCAGTAAGAAAATTTAAAGTGTTTAAGAATGACAGAACACAGATTCATCCGCTAGATTGGATTCAACAATTTAGCTTTGCTTTTCCACCGACTTGGCCCGTAACGCACAAACTGGAATTTATTTGCAGCTTTTTGGAAGGCGAACGGGCAACTCGTATGAGGCCGATCGCGAGACAATGTTATTCAGTAGAGGAATTTCAGAATGCTTTTCTGTCAGCGTACTGGTCGAAGACGACACAGCGCGGAATTAAAGATCAATTAATTAGTTTACCAAATTATGAGAACTCAAATTTTCCTAGTGTCACGCAATTTTTTGAGCACATGGTCCAACAAAACCAGTACCTAAGTGAACCATGCAGTGAATCTGCACTGATACAATTATGCATTTCTAAACTACCAAGGTCATTAAGAGTGTCACTTCTAATGGGTCAACAAAAAGAAAACATTTCGGCATTCAGAGATCTGTCACAGCTCTTAGAAGTGCAACAATCAGATTATTCTTTCGTAAACAAAAATTTTTCATATAACAACCAAGGCCAACAGACGTACATCAATTATGATCAGACACGTAATTTTAATAGGAAAGGTAACAGACGCTTTAGGAATGACAATCACCAGAACTTTAATAGCAGACAAAATTTTGATTATCAATATCGTCAAAATTTTCAGCAACAGGAACCACATTTTAGCAACAACAGAGGTTTTTCACAACAACAGCAACAAAACCAGCCGGTTGGCATACCTAAACAATAATGTAATGCACAAGGTCAACCTAACTTTAATGTTTGGCCGCGTGAACGTATAGTCCCTGGTACAACAAATAGTAACGCACTGCAGCAAAGGAACAACTACGTACAGAAAACACGGTATTTCAATTCCTATCGCAATGCACCGTATAGGAATGACTATTACGACGGACGTAAAAATAATGAGGACAATTTTCAGCGTACATCTAACAACAGTCGGTCATACCAACAGCAAAATTATCCACAAGAACATATTCTCATGAATGAACCGGACAGTAGGTATCATCCAGAGCGTAACACGTCTGGAAGAAGTAATAGAACTGTTCAAATAGTAGAAATGCCACAGCATCCTCCTGATAATAATAACACGTCAGATAGAATCTGACTAGATACTGTACAGGTCGCATCTTCCAATAACACAAGCACTACTTTTGACACGCAAAATGTTGTTCACGAAAATGCTATTACTTTTGACGACATACGAGACACTCTTTTACAGGAAAGACCAGTTGTTCAGAAGACCATTTCACATCCTGTTATCGAAATTAAAATTGGTTCATCGAAATTTTCACCAGTAATCGATTCCGGATCACCTATGTCAGTAATAAATGAAGAAACTTTTAAAGAGTGTAACAAAGAGAATACTTATCCCACATTACCACTAGGCAAAACGAAAGTGAAAGGAGCAGTATCGAGAAAAGGAGTAGACGTTAAATTACAGACGCATTTATCATTTTGTATTGCAGGTCATACTTTTCATTCAAATTTTTGGATTGTTCCTTTATTGACAACAGACGTTATTTTAGGTACGAATTTTCTGGTACAACACGACGCAGTTATTGATTTTCAGAATTCTTATTTAATGTTAAAGGATGAAAATGTGCAATTGGCTTTAGAATTTCAGCACTCATTATCTGCGGAAGAACAAACAATTAACCGCACAGAGGTCATTTCCGCAACACGTAACATAGACTGTAATCCCACATTGTTCACGGATACGTACGTACATAACTATAATACTCCAGACGAAGCTGACTACGACGTAATGCAGATGATTACTGATAAAGTTAAACAGAGCAGTGCAAATACAGACGACGAACGAACGCAATCACACAAAATTCTTTTTGAACAAGCTCCAGTTTTTGACAATGTTCCTGGTACTATGTCCGTCTTTATGTATGAATTTCAAGTCAAACAGCACGACACATTTAAAGCAAAGCATTATCCCATTCCGTATATTCATAGAGAGCAGGTTAAAAAAGAATTGCAGGATATGCTTGACCAAGAATTATAGAACCAACAATTAGTCCGTACATAAACCCGCTACATATTGTTAAGAAAAAAGATGGCTCACTTCGCCTCGTACTTGATTCACGTCACATTAATGACATTATTATTAATGAAACAGATCGACCACAGACTTTAGAGGAACTTTTACAGAAATTTCATGGTACTGCTATTTATTCGACATTAGAGTTGAAATCGGGATTTTGGCAAATTCAACTTCATCCGAATTACACAGCTTTTTTCTGTTTTGGCGACTGTTATCAATTTTGCAAATTACCATTCGGATTAACTATTTCTTCAGCAGCTTTTATTCGCGGTTTGAACACAATACTTCCGACAGAACTTAAGGACAGAATTACGAGGTACGTAGACGACATTCTTATCGCAGAAGCTAACTGGTGTGAACACAATCTGGTTCTAGAACGACTGTTACAAACCTTTCACGCTCAAGGACTCACAGTTAATCTCAGTAAATCGCATTTTGGCAAAACTTCCATAAAATTTCTTGGACACGTAATTTCAGCAGAAGGCATTGCGCCTGACCCGGAAAAACTTCAAGCTCTACGTGACATTACTGTTCCTACAACGAAGAAACAATTACGCAGTTTTTTGGGCTTAATTAACTTTTTTCGCAAATTTATTCATCACTCTGCTTTAGACACACCTAGATTATGCCAATTAACAGGTAAAAACACTATTTGGTCATGGGATAAGCAAGCACATTCTGAATTTAAGAACCTGAAAGAAGCTTTGTTGAATGCACCACTTTTATCACACCCAGATCTTACCAGAAATTTTTTCATTGCCACCGACAGTTCCAACACCGCATTAGGCGTACACATTTTTCAGGAAATTGAAGAAGATGGCTCTACAGTAATTAAAAACATCGCATTTGCAAGTCGCATTTCGTCACCTGCTGAACGAAATTATTCCGTTACAGAACTGGAAACGTTATGTGTTGTTTGGGCTTTTACGAGATTTAGACATTTTCTTTATCGCAGACATACCACCGTCTACACAGACCACAGAGCAATACAATTTTTACTTTCGGCTAAATTCACTCACGACAGATTAAGCAGATGGAAACTTTATTTACAGGAATTTAATTTTACAATAGTTCACATTCCCTGCACACAAAATGTTATAGTAGCAACCAACTTCTGCAAAACAAATTTCAGTGTCATGTACATTCAACAAGTTGCATTTGAAAATTTTATTTCGTCGTCATTACAGGACATAGCAAAAGAGCAAAGTAAAGACAATGTGTGGAAAGAAATTAAACACCTTTGGCAAGATAAGAATAATGTTACGATTAGGAACCACTACACTGTACGCAATGACATTCTGTTTCGCCGCTCTCATCCAGACAGCAACAATTGGTTATTATGCATTCCTGACGAACTTGTTAACAAATTAATCTGGTACACTCATTTAAGCTACGCACATTACGGAGCCAGAAAATGTTTTCTTATACTGATACAGAACTGTTATTTTGCCAATATGGAAAAACGTATACGACGAGTTTTAGTGTCATGTAAAATTTGCCAGAAAGCTAAGTCAGACACCACTTCACATATTCCTCCATTATATCCCATTATACCTGTTAAATTAAGACAGTAGACCTGTTAAATTAAGACAGTAGACATTTTTGGTCCGATTCCCAGAACTAATAGAGGTTTTTGCTACATTTTTGTCGCTGTTGAACTCACTTCAAAATTTGTTACTTTCACTCCGTTACGCAAAGCTACTGCTAAAACTGTTTCGAAACCATTTGTAAAACATTTTCTATTTCATGTAGGGCATGTGATGAGAGTAATTTCCGATAATGGATCACAATTTCGTTCTGCTATATGGACACGCATGTTACGAGCTAGAAACATTTCTCCGATCTATATATCCAAGTACCATGCTTCTTCTAACCCTTGTGAACGATTAATGAAAGAAATTGGTAAACTGTGTAGAATATACTGCCACAAAAGACATATTGATTGGGACACACACATATTTTCATTCCAAGATGTAATTAATTCCATTCCAAATGAATCCACTATGCTATCTCCGTCTGTTATACTGAAAAACGTTGAACTACCAAACAAAATTAAAGAATTAGTAAACTTCCCTACCTGTCGTCGACTACGACACCACGAAATAATTTTCATTGCGTTGAACAACATCAAACGTGCCGCAGAGCGCCGGAGAAGACAGCAAAAACAGGTTTGTACGCGCCGAGACTTTCACATTGGACAGAAGATATTAGTACGAACACACTATTTATCCAGCAAAATAAAAGGTAAGTGCAGTAAATTTGAACTTCTATACGCAGGCCCATATCGGATTCGCAGTATTCCTCACCCCAATGTTGTACACGTCGAAACTCTGAGAACCAGAAAATCGAAAGGAAACCACCACTTATCCAACATAAAACCCTTTGTTGAGTGAACATACTTTACGATTTATCACACTGTAATGCTATTTACTAATTTTTATGAACATTTCTGCAATTATATTCACATGACTAATTATTGATGACTATCATATTTTTTCTTGGCAAGTGCCCATCAAGGTAAGGTTGGCAGGTCGCTTTTCTTGTCGTTACACATCAGACCGTACACATTTTCCATTTTTTTGTATGTTACAATATCCATGTAGAAATGTGTCACGTGGCACCCAATAAGTTGAACATTTATTGCATTACCAATGGCCTATTGTTTATTTGAAGTAAACTTGTAATATGATTATGCATTTTTTTTCTTATCTGACTAAATGTTAACTGTCATATTGCAAAGGTCAAATATAATATCGTTTACGAAATTGTAATTAAATCAAGACCCTAAGCTGTCAACAGGCGTTGATATACATCAATGGGGACAGCTGAAAATGTGTGCCCCGACCGGGACTCGAACCCCGGGATCTCCTGCTTGCATGGCAGATATTCTATCCATCTGAGTCACCGAGAGCACAGAGGATAGTGCAGCTGCAGGGCTTTATCCCTTGCACGCTCCCCGTGAGACCCACATTCCCAACTTAATGTCCACACACTACATTCGTAGTGCCCCTGCCCATTACACTCATTACTCGCGGCAGACAACCTTACCGAGTCCCGTAGGAGTTTGGGCGATGCGTGTGCATCGTGCACAGAAGAAGAAGGTCAATGGACGGTTAGCCTTAACTATATGAAGATAGTATCTGTTCTTTTGGACATGTGCGAAAGAACAGTTACCATCTTCAAATAGAGTATACTATGGTCAAGAATCACAAGAGGAGGAGATATGTTGGAAGAGGCCGGATGATGGAGAAGATTTCAGTTAGATTACATCATGGTCAGGCAGAGATTCCGAAATCAGGTACTGGATTGTAAGGCGCACCCAGGAGCAGATATAGACTCAAATCACTTTGCAGTAGTACTCAGTAGTACTGAAGAATAGATTGAAGTTTAAGAGACTAGTCAGGAAGAATACATACGCAAAGAAACTAGGAATGGCAAGATATGCTTGAAGTTCTCTAAGATTATATAGATATAGAAATAAGGTATAACTCAGTAGGCAGTACAGCTGAAGAGAAAGGACATCTTTAAAAAGGGCAATCACAAAAGTTGGAAAGAAAAACATAGGTACAAAGAAGGTAACTGCGAAGAAACCATGGGTAGCGGAAGAAGTACTTCAGTTGATCGATGAAAGAGGGAAGTACAAAAATGTTTAGGGAAATTCAGGAACATAGAAATACATAGCTGAGGAATGTAATAAACAGCAAGTGCAGGGAAGCTAAGACGAGATGGCTGCATGAAAAATGTGATGAAATCGAAAACTAAATGATTGTTGGAAGGACTGACTCGCAAATAGGAAAGTCAAAATAACATTCTGCGAAATTAAAAGCAAGGGTGGTAACGTTAAGAGTGCAACAGGAATTCCTCTATTGATCCAGAGGAGAGAGCACATAGGTGGAAAAAGTGCACTGAAGGCCTCTATGAGGGGGAAGGTATGTATCGTGTGAAAGAACAAGAAACAGGAGTCGATTTAGAAGAGATAGGGGACCCAGTACCAGAATCAGAATTTAAGAAAGCTTTGGAGGACTTAAGATCAAATAAGGCAGAAGGGATAGATAACATTCCATCACAGTTTCTAAAATGGTTGGGAGAAGTGCCAAAAAAACCTGCTATGCACATTGATGTGTAAAACGTACGAGTCTGACGACATACCATATGACTTTCGGAAAAATATCGCCAACACAATTCCGAAGAATACAAGAGCTGGCAAGAGTGAGAATTATCAAACTATCAGCTTACATGGTGACAATTATTGAACGATATGAAAAAAAACGTAAATTAGTTACAAACTACGTCATGCAGACACTTATTTTCAGCACGGGAACGTCACTACAGATATTCGGATTTAGGTTATGACATGATATGCCTACCATCGTTGACGATGATGTGGCGCAGATGAATAGCGAAATTCTCCATGAGCCGCTGAAGTGTCGGAACATCGATGCTGTCGATGGCCTCCTGAATGGCTGTTTTCAGCGCAGCAATGGTTTTGGGGTTATTCATGTGCACCTTGTCTTTAATATAGCTCCACAAAAAGGAGTCGCATGTGTTCAGATCCGGGGAATATGGCGGCCAATCGAGGCCAATGCCAGTGACCTGAGGGTACCCCAGAGCCAGAATGCGGTCTCCAGAGTGCTTCTCCAGGACATCTAGTACTCTCCTGCTTCGACAGGATCGAGCTCCGTCGTGCATGAACCACATCTTGTAGAAATCAGGGTCACTTTGGATAATGGGGTTGAAATCATCTTCCGAATCTTTACGTACCGATCAGTAGCCATCAAGGAATATCGCACCGATTATTGCGTGACTGGACATTTGTAAGTAGGCTGTTTAGGTTTTTTTATTGGTAACGCCACCTTTGTATGAAAATCACTGGCTGTGCTGTGTGCAGTCTGTGGGTGCTTTGCATTGTTGTAATACTCGCCATTGTAGTGTTAGGCAGCTGGCTGTGAACAGCGCGTAGCGTTGCGCAGTTGGAGGTGAGCCGCCAGCAGTGGTGGATGTGGGGAGAGAGATGGCGGAGTTTTGAAATTTGTCATGAACTGCTATATTTATATATGATGATATCAAGGTAAATACATTGTTTGTTCTCTATTAATATCTTTCATTTGCTAACTATCCCTATCAGTAGTTAGTGCCTTCCATAGTTTGAATCTTCTATTTAGCTGGCAGTAGTGGCGCTCGCTGTATTGCAGTAGCTTGAGCAGCGAAGATTTTTGTGAGGTAAGTGATTTGTGAAAGGTATAGTTTAATGTTAGTGAGGGCCATTCTTTTGTAGGGAATTTTGAAAGTCAGATTGCGTTGCGCTAAAAATATTGTGTGTCAGGTTAAGCACAGTCTCGTAGAATTGTTCAAAGGGGACGTTTTCACATTGCACACCACACAGTCACCCGTTTAGAATGAAGAGACTTCTTGATCGCGAAGAGCGGATTTACAGTCTTCGAGATGCTCCAGTTTTGTTTATTGACGTACCCATCCAAATGAAAATGGGCTTCGTCGCTAAACCAAACCACAAGCACGCGCATACTAATTCCCATCAAGCTCCGCAGCCAACCGTGCGGTTTGAACGTCCAAGCGCAAATCGTTCAGAAGTTATGACGATTTTATTTCATATTGTTCAATAATTGTCACCCTGTCATAGCTCATGCATCCAAGTTGCTGACAAGAATAATATAAAGAATGAAAAAGAAAATTGAGGATGTGTTAGATGACGATCGATTTGGTTTTAGGAAAGGCAAAGCCACCAGAGAGGCGATTCTGACGTCGCAGTTGATAATGGAAGCAAGACTAAGGAAAAAGCAAGACACGTTCATAGGATTTGTCGCCCTGGAAAAAGCGTTCGACAATGTAAAGTGGTACAAGATTTCCGAAATTCGGAGAAAAATAGCGGTAGGGAGAGAGGTATAATATACAATATGTACAAGAGCCAAGGGGGAATAATATGAGTGGACGGCCACGAACGAAATGCTCGGATTAAAAAGGGTGTAAAACAGGGGTGCAGTCTTTCGCCCCTACTGTTCAATCTGTACGTCGAGGAAGCAGTGGTGGAAATAAAAGAGCGGTTCAGGCGTGCAACTAAAACTCAAGGTGAGAAGATATCAATGATACTATTCACTGATGACATTGCTATACTGAGTGAAAGTGAAGAAGAATTACATGATATGCTGGATGGAATGAAGAGTCTACAGAATATGGATTGGGAATAAATCGAAGAAAGTCGAAAGTAATGAGAAGGAGCAGAAATGCTAACAGCAGAGAACTTAACATCAGGGTTGAGGGTCACAAGTAGCTGAAGGTAAGGAATTCTTCTACCTAGGCAGCAAAGCAACCAATGACGGACGGAGCAAGGAGAGCATCAAAAGCAGACTAGCACTGGCAAAAAGGGCATTCCTGGCCAGGAGAAGTCTACTAGTATCAAACATAGGCATTAATTTGAGGAAGAAATTTCTGAGAATGTACGTTTGGAGCACTGCATTTCATGGTAGTGAATCACGTACTGTGGGAAAAATGGCAAAGAAGAAAATCGAAGCATTTGAGATGTGGTGCTATAGACGTTGCTGAAAACTGGGTGGAATGATAAGGTAAGGAATGAGGAGATTCTGTGCAGGGAGAGGAAAGGAATATGTGGAAAACACTGACAAGGAGAAGGGACAGGATGATAAGACATGTGTTAAGTCATCAGGGTTTCCATGGTACTGGAGGGAGATGTAGAGGGCAAAAACTGTAGAGGAAAACAGAGACTGGAATATATCCAGCAAATGACTGAGGATGTAGGTTGCAAGTGCTACTCTGAGATGAAAAGGTTGGCACAGGAGAGGAAATCGTGGCGGGCCGCATCAAACCAGTAAGAAGACTGATGACCCAAAAAAAAATTATTTTATAGTATACGGAAAAAAGTTAATTTCTCCTGTTGTTATTCAAAACCTCTCCTTCCCTGTGGAAATATTTAACCAAAAAAATAATTATTTAAAGAGAGTTGTGTCGAAGTTGTCTGGCTCTTTTTTTGTTGTAATGGCGCACAGGTCGCCACGACGTGGAATTTAATTAAAATATTAAATATCGAGCTTCACCCCAAGTTAACATTATAAATCCTTTGAATACTGATAATAATTTTCAAGCATTAGTATTAACAAAGTTCATTTTATCAGAATTTTTATGGAATTCCATGGATAGATTGAACTGCAGTATGCAACAAGGCTTAGTTTTGCTTCACGATATCTTTCAGTTTGCGATTAAATTTATCTCTAACAAGGAAATGTTTAACCTAGAATGAACTCAGTGATATATAAATGACATTATTTATCGTGAATACAAATCCTTACGCAACGTAGGTAGTTATATCGTCTCTCTCTTCGCAACAATTAATTTAATGGGCAATAACAGTAATAGTTTCATGCTAATTCTGATTGTCTTTGAGCTGGCCGCGAGTTTAGGTAACGCAATTAAACCTTTACAAGCAAAACTGTACCCCTTTTGTGGCCCTTTTCTAGGCGCTTCAGTCAGGAACCGTGCGACTGCTACGGTCGCAGGTTCGAATCCTGCCTCGGGCATGGATGTGTGTAATGTCCTTAGGTTAGTTAGGTTTAAGTAGTTCTAAGTTCTAGGGGACTGATGACCTTAGATGTTAAGTCCCATAGTGCTCCATAGTGCTCAGAGCCATTTGAACCATTTTTTGTACCCTTTTTACTAATATTTAAGCCTGCGTAGCAACTTTGATTATTGCCGGCGTAAATGTAAGCCGCATTTACGAGCACGCAGAATATACGCGATGCTAACAGTGTATTAAGTATATTTTACCTTTTTTCCCAACAATTCCGACCACATCTTACATTAAAATGAAAACAACTTAATACCAAAGGAGAGAGAGGCACAATATAAATCCTGACACAGCATCTTGGAATGCATCATATTGGCACCAAGTTCGTCCCAGGGCTCATGAGTCAGGACCATTGTTTCGTAATCTGTGAAGAGCTTGTGGATCGCGCAAATGAGAACGAGATGCTCCTTAGGAGAATCATGAGTGGTGATGAGACGTTAGTCTACGGTTATGATGTTGAAACTAGGTTCATTCTTCACAATGGATCGGGGAAGGTCCTCCAAGAGAAAAATTTTGCGGAAGAAGTTCCGGAATTTTTTGTACAGACCTCGTATAATTTCGGGTAAAAATGAACATTTATTGATTTCGGTAACTTAACTAAAACGCTTGTGAATATAATAAAATGTGACGATTGTTGGTGCCTGATATACAGGGTGATTCAAAAAGAATACCACAACTTTAGGAATTTAAAACTCTGCAACGACAAAAGGCAGAGCTAAGCACTATCTGTCGGCGAATTAAGGGAGCTATAAAGTTTCATTTAGTTGTACATTTGTCCGCTTGAGGCGCTGTTGACTAGGCGTCAGCGTCAGTTGATGCTAAGATGGCGACCGCTCAACAGAAAGCTTTTTGTGTTATTGAGTACGGCAGAAGTGAATCGACGACAGTTGTTCAGCGTGCATTTCGAACGAAGTATGGTGTTAAACCTCCTGATAGGTGGTGTTAAACGTTGGTATAAACAGTTTACAGAGAATGGGTGTTTGTGCAAAGGGAAAAGTTCTGGACGGCCGAGAACGAGTGATGAAAATGTAGCACGCATCCAGTAAGCATTTGTTCGTAGCCCAGGAAAATCGACTCGCAGAGCTAGCAGAGAGCTGCAAATTCCACAATCAACTGTATGGAGAGTCCTACGAAAAAGGTTAGTTATGAAACCTGAACGTCAACTACCCGAGGCGATGGATCGGCCGCCAGGCAGCCCGTGACAGAGCACTTCATCACTGGCCTCCAAGAAGCCCTGATCTTACCCCCTGGGATTTTTTCTTATGGGGGTATGTTAAGGATATGGTGTTTTGGCCACCTCTCCCAGCCACCATTGATGATTTGAAACGAGAAATAACAGCAGCTATCCAAACTGTTACACCTGATATGCTACAGAGAGTGTGGAACGAGTTGGAGTATTGGGTTGATATTGCTCGAGTGTCTGGAGCGGGCCATATTGAACATCTCTGAACTTGTTTTTGAGTGAAAAAAAAACTTTTTAAATACTCTTTGTAATGATGTATAACAGAAGGTTATATTATGTTTCTTTCATTAAATACACATTTTTAAAGTTGTGGTATTCTTTTTGAATCACTCTGTATATCTAGTTCCATATTTGATAAATCTTAAATCTTGGTTCTGAGGCCGCTACTAATTTCTTGGATTACAGAACGGGAATAATCAAAGGACGTGTTAAAAATACGCACGCTTAATATCCGCATGAATTTGGTGATGTTTACATAGCGGAGAAAATAAGAACAAAATCTCTAAACCATGACCACACGTGGCTAGGAAAGAGATGCTTCTCTATTTTAACACGAGAAATGAATATGTAAAGTTAGTGTTGCAATACGCGAACGGAAATCATGAGCTAAGAAAACATTCAATATACACGGAAGCGCCAGAGTAACTAGTACAGGCATCCATATTGAAATACAGAAATAGGTAAACAGGCAGAATACGGCGCTGCGGATAGCAATGCCTATATAAGACAACAAGTGTGTGGAGCAGTTGAAAGATCGGTTACTGGTACTACAGTGCAGGTTATCAAGATTTAAGTGAGTTTGAACGTGGTGTTATAGTCGGCGCACGAACGATGGGACTCAGTATCTCCAAGATAGCGATGAAGTGGGGATTTTCCCGTACGACCATTTCACGATCGTATCGTGGATATCAGTAATCCGGTAATACATCAAATCCCCAACATCGCTGGGGCCGGTAAAAGAACCTGCAAGAACGGCACCAACGACGACTGAAGAGAATCGTTCAACGTGACAGATGTGCAACCCTTCCGCAAACTGCTGGCAGATTTCAATGCTGGGCCATCAACAAACGTCAGCATGCGAACTATTCAACGAAACATCATCCATATGGGCTTTCGTGTACCCTTGATGACTACACGACACAAAGCTCTACGCCTCGCCTGGGCCCGTCAACACCGATGATGATGATGAATGGAAACATGTTGCATGGTCGGATGAGTCTCGTTTCAAGTTATATCAAGCGGATGGACGTCCACGGGTATGGAGACAACGTCATGAATCCACGAGACCTGCATATCCACAGGGGACTGTTCAGACTGGTGAAGGATCTGTAAATGTGTGCGGCGTGTGCAGCTGGAATGATATGGTACCCTTGATACATCTAGATACGACTCTGACAGGTGACACGTACGTAAGCATCCTGTCTGATCACGAGCATGCATTCATGTCCATTGTGCAGTACGGCGGACTGGGGCAATTCGAACAGGACGGTGTGATACCCAACACATCCAGAATTGCTACAGAGTGGCTCAAGGGACATACTTCCGAGTTTAAGCAGTTCCGCTGGCCACCAAACTCCCCAAACATGAACATTATTGAGCCTATCTCGACGCCCTGCAACATGCTGTTCAGAAGAGATCTCCCTCCCTTTGTATTCCTACAGATTTATGGACAGCTCTGCAGGATTCATGGTGCCAGTTCTCTCCAGCACTACTTCAGACGTTAGTCGAGTCCATGCCATGTCATGCTGCAGCACTTCTGCGTGCTCGCAGTACCCTACGCGATATTAGGCAGGTGTACCAGTTTCTTTGGCTTTTCAGTGTAGATGGACAGTGTACGAGGACGATTACGGAACTTACACCACAAAATGCTCCTAAACTAGAAGAAAGTAAGTATCGAAGAAACAAGAATCTCCGGATAAACGGACTAGAACTGCGCTGAATTTATCGCGCAGGTAATGATGTGCACACTACCACGCGTTGGCAATTTACAAAGCTGTGGATGGTGCGGAATGAAACGGATTGAAAAATCAGAGGCAGAAGCACAGTGGTGTCATGGAACGGGCAAGTACTCGCCGTTAGAAAGCTGTTTGAATGCAATCGTTACTTCTGTCGACACACTTCCATGGGCTTAAGTAACAAAACTAGCTAAGCTACCGAAGAGAAGCTCTTACGAGCAACCAATTTGGTAAGCTCCCAGCGAACAGTGACGTATTCCCCTCATGAAACCGGAGTTTATCCGTGCAAGGTGAGCGAACAGACAAAAAGTTCGGTCAAGGGAAAATGGAAACCTCTTTGCTGCTCACCAAGCCATACTGTCACATAGCAAACTATTACGACTCCCGTGGGTATGCACATAGAATCCGTAACTGCACACACACATCCATTCGTATTATTATTCCAGGAGGGAAAGGAAAGAACAGGTAAAGTGGAATATGGCACTGAGGCAATGTAAACATGAATGTGGAACTCGGAGAAGTAGCAAAACATAATGAGCTTCGCGCAAGTGGATCCAAGTCGGACAATTAGAATACGAATTTAGTATAAAATATGAAAAATTTGTGAAGTGTAGCTGATATGAGCGCACTCAGCTGCTCACTCCTTTTATACCGTATCAAATTTACTAATTGCAGCGAAAACCGAGGTTCCAGAGATACTGAGATGGGATTACGCTAAATAGAGTCTCAAAAAAGATGCTCGCATAGAGACTCTTCAGCGAGGGCATTTTACACTGCTGAAGTGATCGATACATCAAACTGGGACGTCAGTCTCGCGGGCCCCTAATGCTGTTCGAGAGGGGTAGGCTATATGCCGGCACCAGATTTCACCCTGACCATTCGCTCTCCATCATCATACAACACGAAAGTAGCACTACACTGTACACACATCCATTACACTCAGGTACTCTCTGCAAACCCACCCACGCCACAACTCTCACATATCCGCAAGGAAAGGGACAACGTGCTCCGGGGAAGAGCAACCATTCCGTCAGGCGGCTGAATGCACAACGTACGATATCCCAGCCAATAACGCCAAACGACATTTACATTTTTTTCGCCATGGTGAATACGCTGCGGTCACTACCGTCCGCCAAAATAACAACAGCCATTTTCACAGGGCTGCACGCACACGTTCCTGGTTTACCATACAATCAGGCGCTGTATCAGATCTCTATGTCACGTACCTTTGTCCCATAAAAAATTCTGCAACTGTATGAGACAGCGGATGAAATTTAGCACTCAACATACCCGCAATTTGGCAGTTCTACAGGATCTAATGGTCAACCAGTGGCTTTAGTTGGACATGCTATGCCTCAAGAAACATTTCCCTTGCCTTATTGATGAAATTATCTACATCTACAAACTCACTCCGCCGGCAAGCGTACAGAGTGTGGCGAAGGGTACTCTGTACCACTACTGTTCCTTGCCTTTCCTGTTCCACTCCCAAACAGAACGAAGGAAAAACGATCGTCTATATGCCTCCGTACGAGCCATTATCTCTCCTTTCTTATCTTCATGGTCCTTACAAGAATGGAAGTTCACGGCAGTAGAATGGTTATACAGCCAGCCTCAAATGCCGGTTCTCTAAATTTTCCCAATAGTGCTCCCCGAAAACAATATCGCCTTCCCTCCAGAGATTCCCATTTGAGCATATTCGAAATATTAGCATGTTATCGAACTTACAAGATCTATTCAAAGATATGTTCAAAACACCGAGGATTTTAACTGCTCCATGTGAATACATTTACCAGTCAGTTGAACACATCAAAAATTACATTAGTAATTATTTCATAAACAGCTCTGTCCATGGCCATGCAACAAGAGATAGACTCAACTTACATTTACCAAGAAAAAATAAACATAAAACTCAAAACAGCATTTTCTACCAAGGAATAAAACTGTACAATAAATTACCAAAAAAGAGTACAGAAATTGCAAAAATACACTCATTTAAAAAGGCAGTAAAAAGTACCTGTTATGGAATACATTTTATACATTGAAGGATTACTTAGGTAAAACAGAGTAGGGGTTTGATAAAAAAATTTGTACAAATAAATAATAATAATGACTATAAAACATCCAACATTCCACACAAAACCTTCACTTTATGTTTTTTTCCTTCTTTTTTCCTGTCTAGAAATATTTACCCCCAAGCTATGCATACTATAATACTAACACCTTTTCCTCTT
Source organism: Schistocerca americana (assembly GCF_021461395.2). Classification (NCBI taxonomy): domain Eukaryota; kingdom Metazoa; phylum Arthropoda; class Insecta; order Orthoptera; family Acrididae; genus Schistocerca; species Schistocerca americana. Next base: position 651,485,301 of record NC_060122.1, read on the forward strand.
TCTGAGCTCAACATGTTACTCATTATGGAGGGATGCTGATTCAGTTTTTCAGGATAGCAAACGGGATGTTGTGGTACAGAAAATGGCCCAGAGATCACCAGTGTGTGTGTGTGTGTGTGTGTGTGTGTGTGTGTGTGTGTGTGTGTAGTGAGTGAACTGTTATGAAACAATGTGTGTATAGTGTGTGCAGTGACTGATAGTGAGATATGAGTGAACAGTGTGGTATTACATTATTTAATAAGTTATTTGTAAAAAAAAGTATTGTATACAAGGAGTAAATCTAATGATTGTATCTCTAACTTGAAGTCTGCAAATATATATATGTAGGAATTAGCTTATTTTAAATTGTTCTAAACTTGTAAATACTTTGACATGTCCTACATCCTTGTAAAAAGAGATCTACAGATGAATAAAGCTACTACTACTACTACTACAAATCTAGCAGCCCGCCTCTGAACTGCTTCAACATCTTCCTTTATCCGACCTGGTGCGGATCCCAAACACTCGAACAGCACTCTCAACAGCGAGTCGCTCTAGTGTCCTGTACGCGGTCTCCTTTACACATGAACTACACTTTCCTAAAATTCTCCCTATGGAACGAAGTCGGCCATTCTTCTTCCCTACTGTAATTCTTACATGTTCCTTCCATTTCATACTGCTTTGCAACTTTACGCCTAGATACTTAATCTATGTGACTGTGGCAAGCAGCACACTACTAACGCTGTTCTCGAACATTATGGGTTTGTTTTTCCTACTCATGTGCATTAACTTACATTTTTTCTACATCTAGAGCTAGCTGTCATTCATCACACCAATTATAAATTTTGTGCGAATCATCTTGTATCCTTCTACAGTCACTGGGGAAGAACCTCTTCCCATAGACCACAGCATCAATAGCGAACAGCCACAGATAGCTGCTTACCCTGTCTGCCAGATGATTTATGTACATAGGAAATAACAGCGGTCCTATTGCACTTCCCTTGTAAACTTCTGAGGATACGTTTGTCTCTGATGACCAGTCACCGAGGACAAAATACTGGGTTCCGTTACTTAAGAAGTCCTTGAGACACTCACGTACCTGGAAACCTAATCCGTATGCTTGTGTTTTCATTAACAGTCGGCAGTGTGGCACCGTGTCCTGTGCATGTCGGAAATCTAGGACTATGGAATCCGCCTGTTGTCTTTCATCCATGGTTCGCAGGATCTCATGTGAGAAAACAGCAAGCTGAATTTCGCACGAGCTGTGCTTTCGAAAACGGTGCTGATTTGTGGACAGAAGCCTTTGCCTCTGAAGTAAATTTATTATATTCGTACTGAGAATACGTTCGATGATTCTGGAGCAAACGGATATTAAACATATTGCACTGTAATTTTATGGGTCCATTATTTTACTCTTCTTATATATAAGAGTGACTTGCGCTTTATCCAACCGCTTGGGACTTAGCTCTGGGCGAGAGATTCGCCATAAATGCAAGGTAATTATCGGGCCAGAGCTGTAGAGTACTATTTTTAAAACGGAACTAGGATTCCATCTGGACCTGGCGACTTATTTGTTTTCAACACTTTCACTTGTTTCTCTTCGTCGGCGATGCTTATTACTACGCCCGCCATACAATAGCGTGTGCGATGATCAAACGACGGTATGTCTGTACGGATCTCCTGCGTGAACGACTTCTTAAATGCGAAATTTAAAACTTCGGCATTACTTTGGTTATCTTCTATTGCCACATCAGAGTGGTTTACATCTACATCTACATGGATACTCTGCAAATCACATTTCAGTGCCTGGCAGAGGCTTCACCGAACCACCTTCACAATTCTCTATTATTCCAATCTCGTATAGCGCGCGGAAAGAATGAACACCTACATCTTTCCGTACGAGCTCTGATTTCACTCTGTCCCATATTTCGGGATAATACAAAGCGTGCTGCCTTTCTTTGAACTTTTTCGATGCACTCCGTCAGTCCTATCTGGTAAGGGTCCCACACCGCGCAGCAGTATTCTAAAAGAGGACGGACAAGCGTAGTGTAGGCAGTCTCCTTAGTAGGTCTGTTACATTTTCTAAGTGTCCTGCCAATAAAAAGCAGCCTTTGGTTAGCCTTCCCCACAACATTTTCTGTGTGTTCTTTCCAATTTAAGTTGTTCGTAATTGTAATACCTAGGTATTTAGTTGAATTTACGGCTTTTAGATTAGACTGATTTATCGTGTAACCAAAGTTTAACGAGTTCCTTTTAGCACTGATGTGGATGACCTCACACTTTTCGTTATTTAGGGTCAACTACCACTTTTCGTACCATTCAGATATTTTTTATCAATCGTTTTGGAGTTTGTTTTGATCTTCTGATGACTTTATTAGTCGATAAACGACAGAGTCATCTGCAAACAATCGAAGACGGCTGCTCAGATTGTCTCTCAAATCGCTTTATGTAGATAAGGAACAACAAAGGGCCTATAACACTACGTTGGGGAACGCCTGAAATCACTTTTGTTTTACTCGATGACTTTCCGTTTATTACTACGAACTGTTACCTCTCTGACAGGAAATCGCAAATCCAGTCACATAACTGAGACGATATTCCATAAGCACGCAATTTCACTACGAGCCCTTTGTGTGGTACAGTGTCAAAAGTCTTCTGGAAATCCAGGAATACGAAATCGACATGAAATCCCTTGTCAATAGCACTCAGCACTTCATGTTAATAAAGAGCTAATTGTGTTTCACAGGAACGATGTTTTCTAAACCCGTGTTGACTGTGTGTCAATGGACCGTTTCCTTCGAGGTAATTCATAATGTTCGAACACAAAATACCGGGTGATCAAAAAGTCAGTATAAATTTGAAAACTGAATAAATCACGGAATAATGTAGATAGAGAGATACAAATTGACACACATGCTTGGAATGACATGGGGTTTTATTAGAATCAAAAAAATGCAAAAGTTCAAAAAATGTCCGACAGATGGCGCTTCATCTGATCAGAATAGCAATAATTAGCATAACAAAGTAAGACAAAGCATAGATGATGTTCTTTACAGGAAATGCTCAATATGTCCACAATCATCCCTCAACAATAGCTGTGGTAGAGGAATAATGTTGTGAACAGCACTGTAAAGCATGTCCGGAGTTATGGTGAGCATTGGCGTCGGATGTTGTCTTTCAGCATCCCTAGAGATGTCGGTCGATCACGATACACTTGCGACTTCAGGTAACCCCAAAGCCAATAATCGCACAGACTGAGGTCTGTGGACTTGGGAGGCCAAGCATGACGAAAGTGGCGGCTCAGCACACGATCATCACCAAAGTACGCGCGCAAGAGATCTTTCACGCGTCTAGCAATATGGGGTGGTTCTAATAAAACCCCATGTCATTGCAAGCATGTGTGTCAATTTTTACCTCTCTATCTACATTATTTCGTGGTTTATTAAGTTTTCAAATGTATACTGACTTTTTGATCACCCATTATGTTCCAAAATCCTGCTGCATGTCGACGTTAACGATTTGGGCGTGTAATTTAGTGTATCACTCCTACTACCTTTCCGTCCAGTCAAATACCGACTGGATGGAATCCTTAGCCACACGTAGTGATTTTACGCAGGACCAGAATTTTCTCGGGTTCTCGGCAAGCGTGATATATTCTAATGGTGACTAATTTTTTGTTCGGTGTGCTTACCGAAATACCCAGAAAATGCCACTGAACCAACTCGGAAATTTTTTCGGCGAAGTTACGATTCACCGTGTATACCAGAAGCAGATGAAGCTGTAGGCTGTAGAAACAGAAAGCTACCGGTAATAAGACGAGGCAGCTGAGCGAGACAGCTGGGACAGAGGCGTGGCTGCAGGAGCTGTAGCAGACGCGTGCAGGCGACGGGAAAATGGGACGCCAGCAGTCGGAGCGCAGGCGACGGGAAAACGAGGGATAGGAATAGCTCGCCGCGTCCCTTCCCGCTGCCGCTATGTATGGGGAGGGGGGGGGGGGGGGGGGGGACTGCCGGCAGCCGCACCGCTGCCATGCACACCGCTGCACTGCCGCAGCGGGCCGGCAGGCAGGCAATGCCTAGTTCACCGATGACCGGTCCCTTTTCAGACTCAGATTGTCACTTTTTGTCATCTAATTATGTAACGCGGTATGGGTTTAAGGAAAGTCGAAATGGAAAGCTAGGAGTACCGTAAACTGGACTTACTTTGGCCTAGTTTTTGCCTGTCCTTTTTATATGTGGTATGAAACCAAAGGATAGTGGCAGACTTCAAAGACATTTTTCTAGTATTGTAAAAGACTTGCTATAGTCAACTAACAACGATTTTTATTACTATTATTATTTATTTTATGGCCTTCATTGGACCACTCTAGTCAAAAATACAAAGTTGTAAACAAGTTGTTACACAGGGATAAAATTTGGCTCAACAATAACTTAATATGATATTTAGGTGATATAATTATTAGAGTCTATTCTTATATGAGAGGTGTTTTGCTCTTCTGTCTGCCCAATATTTCTTCATTCTTTCAGATATTTTCTTTCTTTCTTCATCTGAGACCACTCTTCCTCTTGCACTATTCTGGTTTTCTCTGTATTTTTTTTTAGGTCATCTACTGTAATTTGGAGTTCTTTTATATCTTCCATAATTTCTGTGATCCAGTTAATGTCGCTCTTGCTATTCCACAATTTTTATATTATTTTTTACTAACTCTGTTTTCTGGAGTTCTCCTCAGATGTCCAAAGAATGAGATGCGTTTCTTCCTGATCGTGCTCATGACTGGTTCTATTTTCTTATGTACTGTTTCATTTGATGCTATTCTTCAATGTCCATTTATTTTATACTGTTTATACATGTCCTAATTATTCTTCTTTCTATTTTTAGTATTCTGTCAATTTCTGCTGTATTAGTTGTTTTGAAGATAGTTTCAGCTGCATACGATATTTCTGGTTGTGTAACTGTTTTATAGTGTTTTAATTTTGCGTCTATAGATAGGCTTTCTTGTTGTATGAGGTTTTGGTAATGTAATTTGCGTAGTTTAGTTTTTTTATTCTATTCTGCCATGATGGTTTCTCATTTAGATTGTATGTTATTATTTCGCCTAAATATTTAAATTTATCAACAATTTTGATCTCCTGTTCTCCTATTGTAGTTTTGTTTGCAAGTGGTGGATCAGTTAGCATAATATCCGTTATTTCAAATGATATTCTATGGCCTACTTTCTCTGCTATTTCTTGTAGTGATTTCACTTGTTGCCTGGCTTCTTGAACGGTGTTGGCTAGGAGAGCAAGATCATCAGCGAATCCCAAGCAGTTTAAGCTAATACCATCTTTTGCGCTTCCAATTCTTATCATCTTTGGATTGTCCTTCTACCATTCTCTCATTATGCATTCCAGTGCACAGTTGAACAGTAATGGTGATAGGCAGTCACCTTGTCTTAAGCCTGTTTTTACGAGGAATGGTTCCGAAAGTTCTCCTCTGAACTTCACTTTTGATTTGGTGTTGGTTAGAGTGAGTTGTATTATTTTAATTAGTTTTGGGTGAAGTCCTAGATTTCTTAAAATTTTTAATACTGAAAGTCTGTGGAGACAGTCATATACCTTCTTAAAATCTACAAATGTTATTGCCAGAGGTTTGTTCCGTTTCTTGTAGTACGCCATAATCAATTTTAAACTAATTATCTGCTCTGCACAGCTTCTCCATGGTCTGAAACTAACAAAGATAGTAAACAAAATACATAACATCTGTTGTTATGGCACCATCAATAATAAATGGGTCCACTGCTTGGGCCCACTCAGTCATTTCTTCATGAAATGTTGTAATATAAAGTTGGAACAAAGTAAACTCAATGGATACCTGTAGAGCAGACATTCAAAAGCATGAGGAACAAATAAAATACCAAGTTTTGAAGGCAAGGACAGGAAATATTGAACTTTGTTCAGTAACACAGTAAATACACCATTATAGTATATTTCATCAACTAATTATTTCATTTTCAAGATACATCTAACACTGAGGCAACTACATGCAAGGATAATATACATGGTGATTCTTATTAAAATTTAAGAAACCCCAGAAGCGCCGCAGATGATTCTGAGACAAGTAATTTGACAGATGGGGCCGCAAATGTCAGGAAATACCCCAAAAGTGGATGAGAAATGTTGAACATGTGACGTTACCAGATGAAGTAACTCGCCGCACGTGCAACTGTTGGGACTTGTCGATCCTACCCTCGCCGTACGGAACATTGCTGCACATCGCTCTGTTAGACTACTTTGTTTTCGTTCTTGCATTATCCGATGTGATACGTTAGTGTCCAAATCTCGAGGCAGTGGTGACATAAGAGTACGACGAATCAGTTTACTTTCAGGAAAAACAGAGTCGCCCAGAGGAGTTATGTGTACACTGCTCCCTACCAACGAGAGTCGGATCGACAAGCCCAATCGCTGTACATGCAGCGAGTTACGTCAGCTGGTCATGTCACATTTTCGTCATTGTGCCATCCACTTTTGGGGTATTTCCCGACATTTGCGGCCCCATGTGTCTTATATTAAAGTACTTCTCTCAGCGTCATTTACGTCGCAAGAAGTTTTTTAAAACGTTATCACGCTGTATAATATGTTAAGAATACTGTATAGTATAGATATGAGTCTTATTACACAAATTACTGAGGCACTACTGTTAGAAAATAACCACATTTTGTTAGTAGTACTGGTAGTGTTGGACTGATAGTTCTTATCAAATGCTACCAGGAATAAAGCATCTTATCTTTCTTTTCTGGCTATTTGCAGAAGGATTTGTCTTTCGTACACAGTTCACCTTAGCACCTTCACAACCACCTCAGAACCAATTCCAGAGTATTCTCCTTTGCCTTATGAAACTATAGCTTACTGTCCAAATGGTAATTCATCTTTCAACATTTTGTGGAGCTAGACGTCATCTTGTACAACAGAGAAACTTTTGGAATCACCATCTGATTCTAACGCCGCTGCATCATCGTTTTTTAACAAGTTTGTTTGCATGGCCATCTCGTTGGTAATGATGTAATTCTAGTGACATAAAAATTTAAAACTCTTTTCGACTAGTGGGCCAAAGTTACCTGCAAATAGCCAAAGTAACCCCAACATATGGTACTGTATCCTAAAACAGGAGTGTACCTAGGATGTCCTTTGGGAGGGACGGGGGACGGGGGTGACGACTCTTATTAGTATCGCGGCGAACGGCGAAATAATTTTCACATTTCAATATAAATGGTTCTAGGTAGGTCTGTATCCACTACACGTTAACCCTTACTTCAGACATATACTGAATTAATACGTCTGCCTGTGCGGCAGAGCAGGATTCGAGCTCGGCGTCTGAAGATAAATGTGTTTTGGAAAGGGGAGAGGAGGGAGGTAGCTGGGTTCGCCGACCTCCTGTAACCATATTTAGAAAACTGCATAAAAATTATAGCAGAAATTATTTTAAAAAGAAAATGTTTCTAATGAAAGTTATTTGTCTCGTGACACGTATTTCATTCAAATATAAAACGGTATTATGTTGGTAACAAATAAGTTATCATTCTAAAAATTGGTTAGATAAATATTCTATATGCTTCAGACACAAGAGACATCAGAAATTTTCTGAACTCGAACTAAAAAAGTTTTCTGTTGAGAAGCCATATCCAATTTTCAGTTACTTTTTCACTATATTTTGCAAACTAGTCTTTGGAGAGGCTATGCAAAGTGATACTGTGCCTATATCGACCACAGATTCTTGGAGTGTTCTCCCTGTGAAGTTTGGACTGAGGCACGGGCACACGTCTTTCGGGCGCAGTAGCCAATGGACGTTTAGCCGGTACGCCAGCATACGGTATAGTAGCATTTCAAATCACTTTTCTCTGGTTCCTGGCTTCACGTGGCGTGGGTGTGTTGTTTTTCCAATGTTGAGACTGTTCAGATTATTGGCGTTGTCCTTAGGCACTGGCTCTTTGCACAGTTAGTTCGTTAGGCGTGAAGCACAGGGTGTATCAAGAAGAATTATTCGATTTGGCATGTCGATACTTCTGAAACTGATAAACACAGACAATGAATTTTTGTTTTTTGATGAATGGGAAACTCAAAAAGTTTTTTTCATACCTTTTCATTGTTGTTGTTGTTGTGGTCTTCAGCCCTGAGACTGGTTTGAGGCAGCTCTCCATGCTACTCTATCCTGTGCAAGCTTCTTCATCTCCCAGTACCTATTGCAACCTACATCCTTCCGAATCTGCTTAGTGTATTCATCTCTTGGTCTCCCTCTACGATTTTTACCCTCCACACTGCCCTCCAATACTAAATTGGTGATCCCCTGATGCCTCAGAACATGTCCCACCAACCGATCCCTTCTTCTAGTCAAGTTGTGCCACAAACTTCTCTTCTCTCCAATTCTATTCAATACCTCCTCATTAGTTATGTGATCTACCCATCTAATCTTCAGCATTCTTCTGTAGCACCACATTTCGAAAGCTTCTATTCTCTTCTTGTCCAAACTAGTTATCGTCCATGTTTCACTTCCATACATGGCTACACTCCATACAAATACTTTCAGAAACGACTTCCTCACACTTAAATCTATACTCGGTGTTAACAAATTTCTCTTCTTCAGAAACGCTTTCATTGCCATTGCCAGTCTACATTTTTATAGGTGTTCAATATGCCCCCTTTGAGATGCACGGCGTATGTTAATGTGGTTTTCAAATTGTTGCCACTCTGCAGCGAGCATGTCTTGAGTTACAGCATCCACAGCTGCTGTTATGCGATGTCTCAATTCATTCATTGTTGTTGGTAACAGAGGCACATAAATAGTGTTTTATAACCCCCCACAAGAAATAATCACATACACTCAGGTCCGGTGACCTTGGAGGCCAGTAATGCAAGGCTGTGTCATTTGCGCCAGTGTGACCGATCCATCGTTCAGTAATCATTTGATTTAAAAATTCCCGCCCTTGCACTTGCCAGTGTGGCGGTGCCCCATCCTGTTACTAAATGAAGTCGTTCGAATCAGTCTCCAACTATGGGAAAAGAAAGTTCTCAAACATATCGAGATACGTGCTTCCTGCAACAGCGTTCTCGGCAAAGAAAAAAGGACCATACACCTTTTCCCGTGAAAATGCACAAAACACATCAAATTTTCCAGAGTCCCTCTCATGTTGTACTTATGTGGTTGTTCCGTACCCTGTATTCTCACATTATGACGGTTCACCTTTCCATTTAAATAGGATATTACCTCGTCACTAAAACTAAGCGTGGAAGAAAAGTGTCATCCTCCATCTTACCGAGAACGAAATTACAGAACTCCACACGTTCTTGTTTCTCAACTGAACAAAGAGCTTGCAGTAGCTGAATTGTGTACGGTTTCATGCGTAAACGTCGACGCAACACACGCCAGACGGACTTGCTGAGCTGTCGAGCCGCATGGCGAAAGGATTTCTGCGGACTTCTTGCGCAAACTATGGCAGACGCGTTTGACAATTGTATCAGATACTCGGGGGCGGCCCAGCGATTTGCCTTTCCACAAACAACCTGTTCTCGGAATTGTTCACGCCATCGTCTGATGTTCTGTGCTGCATGAGGATCCACACCACACGAAAGTCACGCCAACTGTTATTACTGACCCGCACTGCGCAAAACGTAGAACACAATACGCTTTCTGTTTTCCCGAGACCAGTTTTACTATAATCTGTTCATCATAAGAATAAAACTGGTGTAAACAAACACAAACGCGATCATTGGTCAGAAGCCGTAGCACACGTACACTGATGTTACGCCCTTGGAAGTAGGTCCTACTTATATATGAGATGTATTATTACTAAGCTACGTCAAATGAAACTTTAAGATATTCAAATGTATTAACAGCCATCAAAGTTTTTTTTAATCACTCTTTAGCTACGTAGTTTATATTTCAAAAATCGTGTTCAGTCACAACCACTGCAGCGTTAAGCTCCGATTGTCGCGCTGTTAATTAATGCGCAGTATGAAAATGGCTGAGGCTGCTTTCTGTTCCGTAGTGAAACACGCGTTTGGAATACGGTTAAAAAGTGACGCGAAATAGGCTGTTCTTAATGTTTTTCACAAATTTACGTAGATAATTGGCTTTGAAGTTGTCCCTGCCACCGTATGTGATATAGTTGATAGCTTAACGCAGACCTTATGTCTCGCGTAGCCGGTAGCATAATGGAATGTTCCTTGGTTCAAATCTCACAAGTATAATTTTTTCCCTTGTTCAAGTTGAAATACACAACTGGCCATTAAAATCGTTACACCAAGAAGAAATGCAGATTATAAACGGGTTTCATTGGACAAATATATTATACTAGAACTGACATGTGATTACATGTTCACGCAATCTGGGTGCATAGATCCTGAGAAATCAGCACCCAGAACAACCATCTCTGGCCGTAATAACGGCCTTGATACGCCTGGGCATTGAGTCAAACAGAGCTTCGATGGCGTGTACAGGTACAGCTGCCCATGCAGCTTCGATACCACAGTTCATCAAGAGTAGTGACTGGCGTATTGTGACGAGCCAGTTGCTCGGCCACAATTGACCAGACGTTTTTAATTGGTGAGAGATCTGGAGAATGTGCTGGCCAGGGCAGCAGTCGAACATTTCCTTTATCCAGAAAGGCTCGTACATGACGTGCAACATGCGGTCGTGCATTATCCTCCTGAAATGTACGGTTTCGCAGGGATCGAATGAAGGGTAGAGCCACGGGTCGTAACACATCTCAAAAGTAACGTCCACTGTTCAAAGTGCCGTCAATGCGAACAAGAGGTGGCCGAGACGTGTAACCAATGGCACCCCATACCATCACGCCGGGTGATACGCCAGTATAGCGATGACGATTACACGCTTCCAATGTGCGTTCACTGCGATGTCGTCAAATACGGATGCGACTATCGTGATGCTGTAAACAGAACCTGGATTCATCCGAAAAAATGACGTTTTGCTGTTCGTGCTCCCAGGTTCGTCATTGAGTACACCATCACAGGCGCTCCTGTCTGTGATGCAGCGTCAAGGGTAACCGCAGCCATGGTCTCCGAGCTGATAGTCCATGCTGCTGCAAACGTCGTTGAACTGTTCGTGCAGATGGTTGACGTCTTGCAAACGTCCCCATCTGTTGACTCAGGGATCGAGACGTGGCTGCACGATCCGTTACAGCCATGCGGATAAGGTGCCTGTCATCTCGACTGCTAGTGATACGAGACCGTTGGGATCCAGCACGGCGCTCCGTATTACCCTCCTGAAACCACCGATTCCATATGCTGCTAACAGTCATTGGATCTCGACCAACGCGAGCAGCAATGTCGTGAGACGATAAACCGCAATGGCGATAGGCTACAGTCTGACCTTTATCAAAGTCGGAAACGTGATGGTACGCATTTCTCCTCCTTACAGGAGGCAACACAACAACGTTTCACCAGGCAACGCCGGTCAACTGGTGTTTGTGTATGAGAAATCGGTTGGTAACTTTCCTCATGTCAGCACGTTATAGGTGTCGCCACCTTGTGTGAATGCTCTGAAAAGCTAATCATTTGCATATCACAGCATCTTCTTCCTGTCGGTTAAATTTCGCATCTGTAGCACGTCATCTTCGTGGTGTAGCAAATTTGATTGGCCACTAGTGTACCTGCATCTAGTAATTATGAAACTCATCATCATTTGTTGTGAATACTGCACATCTTTTTGTTTCTAATTACATATTGGCCGTGAAATTCCTATTTCCATTCAAACACAAATTCTTAATTATCGATGTTTTCTGAAATACTGTTCATAAAAAGTGCTTAAATTAAGAAAACATAACAGTTTAATTTTTAAGGCAAAAATGAAAAACCAAATCCGCTGTATTTGGACTATGTCCATCGTTTTATACCACAGAGGTAGATAAGTATCGTTGAAACATGAAAAAGAATCATTTTCACAGCATCGAGCACATCATACGAATGCTGCATTTTTACATTTGCTACTGTACCATTATAATATGAACCCAACAGAACTGATCTGGAGCCAAGTTGCGGGATTTGGCCCGAAAGTAACAAGACTGTTAAGCTGTCAGGCGTACTAGAACTAACGCACGCAGCTTTTTCACACGTCATTGCCGAACGCTGGTGGGATTTAGAACGGCTCGTCATAAAAGAACAGAAAATACAGTGCCTGGTTGGCTTCGTGGACTCTGTTGTTGATAGGCTCGTTATCAACGTGGCAGGTGACACTTATAGAACTGAAACGTATTTCTCAAAAAAAAAAAAAAATGGTTCAAATGGCTCTGAGTACTATGGGACTTAACATCTGTGGTCATCAGTCCCCTAGAACTTAGAACTACTTAAACCTAAATAACCCAAGGACACCACACACATCCATGCCGGAGGCAGGATTCGAACCTGCGACCGTAGCAGTCGCGCGGCTCCGGACCGAGCGCCCAGAACCGCTAGACCACCGCGGCCGGAGTATTTCTCAGATTCGGATAAGGAAGGAACTAATGGATCACCAGATGACTGTAATTAACACCTTCAGTGGCTTCAGTATTCAACAGTACGGTGAAATCCCTGCGTATGCTTTTGTATTACACACAGATCGCTCAGAAAAATTATCCTATGTTTAACTTAGAAATTTTCATCGCTCTTGTTTGTAATTAGAATACTGTGTCAGGTGAGAACGAGTGTATTTTATGCTTTACGTCTGGTCACCTAAGAAGCGCGCGGTAGTGCTGGAGCTTCTCGGAATATTATTTCATCTTCTTTAAAAATTAAATAACGTTCGAAGCTATATTGTTTCTTTGCTCGTCTCCTATTACGTCTGATCTGCAACTGCTCTCACATCATTGCAAGTTAGTTGGACCACTGGCTGGCCAGTGCTGTCCAAGTTTAATGCGCCGGTAAAGCTGTTGTCCCGCATTATCGCTCGGTCTATGTGCGTGTTGAGTAGGTCAGGCTGCGCGCCGAGACAGTCTGCGGATTTGCGATAAATTCTGTGTCCATGTGGCGGAGTGGTTAACGGGGTGCCTAGTAAACGGTAGATCCCGATTTCGAATCCCGGTGTGGCACACATTTTCACTCGTCGCCGCTGATTTCGCGTAAAGTCCCGATACAGCACATGTTGTTAGTTCCTTCCCTTTCCTTTCCTTTCTCCTCCTTCCACTCTCAATTTACATAATGTGCACAGGACAGACTTGGTGGAGAGCTGCATTAAAGCAGTCTTTGGATAGAAGACCACAGCATGAGCAACGGAATTCTCTACATCTAGATCGACGTGATTACTCTGCTATTCACAATTAAGCGCCTGGCAGAGGGTTCAATGAACTACCTTCAAGCTGTCTCTCTACCGTTCCATTCTCGAACGGCACGCGCGGAAAACGAGCACTTAAATTTTTCTGTGCGAGCCCTGATTTCTCTTATTTTATCGTGATGATCATTCCTCCCTATGTAGGTGGGTGCCACCAGAATGTTTTCGCAATCGGAGAAGAAAACTGGTGATTGAAATTTCATGAGAAGATCCCGTCGCAACGAAAAACGCCTTTGTTTTAATGATTGCCGCTCCAATTCACGTATCATGTCTGTGACACTATCTTCCCTATTGCGCGATATTACAAAACGAGCTGCCATTCTTTGTACTTTTTCGACGTCATCCGTCAGTCCAACCTGATGCGGAACCCACACCGCACAGCAATACTCCAGAATAGGGCGGACAAGCGTGGTGTAAGCAGTCTCTTTAGTAGACCTTTTGCACCTTCTAAGTGTTCTGCCAATGTATCGCAGTCTTTGATTTGCTCTACCCACAACATTATCTATGTGATCGTTCCAATTTAGGTTACTTGTAATTTTAATCCCTAAGTATTTAGTTGAGTTTACAGCCTTCAGATTTGTGTGACTTATCGCGTAATCGAAATTTAGCTGATTTCTTTTAGTACGCATGTGAATAACTTCACACTTTTCCTTATTCAGAGTCAATTGCCAATTTTCGCACCATACAAATATCTTATCTAAAACATTTTGCAAGTCATTTTGATCATCTGATGACTTTACAAGACGGTAAATGACAGCATCATCTGCAAACAATCTAAGACGGCTACTCTGATTGTCTCCTATGTCGTTAATATAGATCATCTACATCTACATCCATACTCCGCACGCCACCTGACGGTGTGTGGCGGAGGGTACCTTGAGTACCTCTATCGGTTCTCCCTTCTATTCCAGTCTCGTATTGTTCGTGGAAAGAAGGATTGTCGGTATGCCTCTGCGTGGGCTCTAATCGCTCTGATTTTATCCTCACCGTCTCTTCGCGAGATATACGTAGGAGGGGCCAATATACTGCTTGACTCCTCGGTGAAGGTATGTTCTCGAAACTTCAGCAAAAGCCCGTACCGAGCTACTGAGCGTCTCTCCTGCAGAGTCTTCCACTGGAGTTTATCTATCATCTCCGTAACGCTTTCGCGATTACTAAGTGATCCTGTAACGAAGCGCGCTGCTCTCCGTTTCATCTTCTCTATCTCTTCTATCAACCCTATCTGGTATGGATCCCACACTGCTGAGCAGTATTCAAGCAGTGGGCGAACAAGCGTACTGTAACCTTCTTCCTTTGTTTTCGGATTGCATTTCCTTAGGATTCTTCAAATGAATCTCAGTCTGGCATCTGCTTTACCGACGATCAACTTTATATGATCATTCCATTTTAAATCACTCCTAATGCGTACTTCCAGATAATTCATGGTATTAACTGCTTCCAGTTGCTGACCTGCTATATTGTAGCTAAATGATATGGGATCTTTCTTTCTATCTATTCGCAGCACATTACACTAGTCTACATTGAGATTCAATTGGCATTCCCTGCACCATGCGTCAATTCGCTGCAGATCCTCCTGCATTTCAGTAAATTTTCCATTTTACAACCTCTCGATATACCACAGCATCATCCGGGAAAAGCCTCAGTGAACTGCCGATGTCATCCACAAGGTCATTTATGTATATTGTGAATAGCAACGGTCCTACGACACTCCCCTGCGGCACGCCTGAAATCACTCTTACTTCGGAAGACTTC
The DNA here is from genome assembly GCF_021461395.2 of Schistocerca americana. NCBI lineage: Eukaryota > Metazoa > Arthropoda > Insecta > Orthoptera > Acrididae > Schistocerca > Schistocerca americana. The sequence continues at coordinate 651,500,325 of NC_060122.1, forward strand.
TCTCCATTGAGAATGACATGCTGCGTTCTGTTATCTAGGAACTCTTCAATCCAATCACAAATTGGTCTGATAGTCCATACGCTCCTACTTTGTTCATTAAACGACTGTGGGGAACTGTATCGAACGCCTTGCGGAAGTCAAGAAATACGGCATCTACCTGGGAACCCGTGTCTATGGCCCTCTGAGTCTCGTGGACGAATAGCGCGAGCTGGGTTTCACACGACCGTCTTTTTCGAAACCCATGCTGATTCCTATAGAGTAGATTTCTAGTCTCCATAAAAGTCATTATACTCGAACATAATACGTGTTCCAAAATTCTACAACTGATAGACGTTAGAGATATGGGTCTATAGTTCTGCACATCTGTTCGACGTCCCTTCTTAAAAACGATGACCTGTGCCCTTTTCCATTCCTTTGGAACGCTACGCTCTTCTAGAGACCTACGGTACACTGCTGCAAGAAGGGGGGCAAGTTCCTTCGCGTACTCTGTGTAAAATCGAACTGGTATCCCATCAGGTCCAGCGGCCTTTCCTCTTGTCAGCGATTTTAGTTGTTTCTCTATCCCTCTGTCGTCTATTTCTATATCTACCATTTTATCATCTGTGCGACAATCTAGAGAAGGAACTACAGTGCAGTCTTCCTCTGTGAAACAGCTTTGGAAAAAGACATTTAGTATTTCGGCCTTTATTCTGTCATCCTCTGTTTCAGTACCATTTTGGTCACAGAGTGTCTGGACATTTTGTTTTGATCCACCTACCGCTTTGACATAAGACCAAAATTTCTTAGGATTTGCTGCCAAGTCAGTACATAGAACTTTACTTTCGAATTCATTGGACGCCTCTCGCATAGCCCTCCTCACACTACATTTCGCTTCGCTTAATTTTTGTTTGTCTGCAAGGCTTTGGCTATGTTTATGCTTGCTGTGAAGTTCCCTTTGCTTCCGCAGCAGTTTTCTAACTCGGTTGTTGTACCTCGGTGGCTCTTTTCCATCTCTTACGATCTTGCTTGGCACATACTCGTCTAACACATATTGTACGATGGTTTTGAACTTTGTCCACTGATTCTCAACACTATCTGTGCTTGAGACAAAACTTTCGTGTTGAGCCATCAGGTACTCTGAAATCTGCATTTTGTCACTTTTGCTAAACAGAAAAATCTTCCTACCTTTTTTTAGTATTTCTATTTACGGCTGAAATCGTCGATGCAGTAACCGCTTTATGATCTCTGATTCCCTGTTCTGCGTTAACTGTTTCAAGTAGTTCGGCTCTGTTTGTCACCAGAAGGTCTAATATGTTATCGCCACGAGTCGGTTCTCTGTTTAACTGCTCAAGGTAGTTTTCAGATAATGCACCTAAAAAAATTTCACTGGATTCTTTGTCCCTGCCACCCATTATGAACGTTTGAGTCTCCCAGTCTATATCCGGCAAATTAAAATCTCCACCCAGAACGATAACATGGTGGGGAAATCTACTCGAAATATTTTCCAAATTATCCTTCAGGTGCTCAGCCACAACAGCTGCTGAGCCAGTAGGCCTATAGAGACATCCAATTACCATGCCTGAGCCTGCTTTAACCGTGACCTTCACCCAAATTATTTCACATTTCGGATCTCCGTCAATTTCCTTGGGTACTATTGCACTTCTTATCGCTATAAACACGCCTCCACCTTCACTGTCCAGCCTGTCTCTGAGTTTAGAATTTCAAAAGTAGCGGTGAATGTACTCGAACGCGCGACATCTTACACACGGTGCGAAACGCTTACCATTATGCTACTAGCTGACACGCACGCGACGCGAGGCGCTTGGTGACAGCCGTACTGTGCGGTGATCGTGTGCTGGGCTGCGGGAGCGCATACGGTACTGCACCAAGCCTTAGGAACCCGCTTGCGGGAACAGTCGCTCGTTTGTCCGCGCTAAGGCCGGACATTTACGTGCACTGAGGCTTCCGAGCTCCTGATTTTATTGAATCGGGAGCGAAGTTGCAAGAAGATTCGGACACCAGGGGCTGTATTAAAGCCGTTGAGGAAATTGTCGGTGTTGGTTGTGGGCTGCGGGTTGGCGCGGTTTGGGGCGCGCCTTCTTGCTGCCGTGTGCTGCCTTTCCGGCTGGATCGAGCATCTCGCTGCCGCAGATACTCTATCTGCCCCCCCCCCCCCCCCCCCCCCCGAGGCGTAGGGAATTTCCCAAGTCAGGGCCTGGTCGCTGGCCAGTCACCCGCGCTTGGTAGGACGATAGGGTCGGTGTTGTCAACTGAGACGGATAACGGTGACAACGAAAGCGACTCCCGACACTCCCTGGCAGCTTTGACTCCCTTTCCGCCGACGGACATGAAAATCATCGGAGCGAGAGCGAGAATTGTCCCTCAAGCGGGAGGGTCGGCCATTGTGATCTTAGGAACTGAAGAGGCGAGTGCAAACAGGGAGCCCTTAGCTCCAAAAACCTCCCTAGGCTTATCACCACCAACTAGAGCTCTTCCACCCCCATCACAGCTTCCACTTGCAAGCGCAACTAAAGACACGAAAACCCCTACCGTACTGCGACTGCTACTTCCGAAAGGACTAGCGTCGCCTAAGCAAACAATGAAACAACCGCGTAAGGAGGCAACCCGAGAGGAGAGGGGTGAAACACCGGCTGTAGAGAGGGGAGAGGGGGGGAAAAACCGGCCGGACATATCAGTATACGAGGATGCAAACGCAGCAAAAGAGTGTAACTCTGTAGACGCGGGAATGGACGCGGCTAGTAGTAGCTTAGAGTTCCTCACAAGTCTGATTCCAGGAGGGAACCAGGCAGCGACAGACGGGCGGCTGTCCAGCAGGGTTGCTCAGAGGCGGCCTCTGAGAAGACACTCCCTCCAAAACAGACCGATTTAGGAGAGGAAAATGTCCCACGAAAGAGGCCAGCGGCAACTTCCCAAACAACATCCCCAGAAAAGCCAACAACCTCGAAAGGAAAAGCCCCCAGTTTGCAAACGTGCAAAAAGGCATCACATGCCGGCACAAAGGCCACAAAAGGAGTACAGCTAACTGAGGACGGCTTCCAAGTGCCGAAAAAGGGGCACACGGCCAGAGCAGCGGTGCCCAAACAAGTACGACCACTTGACACCTCAAATAGGTGCGTCACATTCACGGACGCGCCGCGGGAACCAACAATAGGGGAACCCACTGAGGAACCGACACAGAGAACAGTTCAAATTCCCCCAATAGTCATTGTATGGATCGAGGACTTCAAAAGCCTCCAAATACTTTTGAAGGGTGTGACATCGTCCACACTATCATTCAAGGTGGCAGGCAGAGATACCTACAAGGTCCTCACAAAATCCAGAGAGGACTACGACAATATTATGAAGGTAGTGAAAGATAAACGGCTGCACTCATATACTCACAGCACGGAACCATTGAGGCTCCTGAAGGTAGTGTTCCGCAGACTCCCCTTCCAGATGGATCCTGACCATCTGAAAGAGGAACTGGAGGACCTAGGCTACGGAATAAGGGCTGTATCACGCATGAAGACGCCGAAGACAAATCGGCAAACGCCGCTGTTCATGGTCGTCCTGGTAGATAACGTAGAAAACAGTAAGGTATTCCAGGTAACTAGGGTCGCGAACATTACGAACGTGCAAGTTGAGAAGTTCCGCGGTAAAGGGCGCAGGGCACAATGCTACTCCTGCAAGGGTTGAACCACGTGGCAAGATATTGCACAATGCCCCCACGGTGTGTGAAATGCGCAGGGGAGCACCAAAGTAGAGACTGCCCCACACCAAGCACGAACACGCCCAAGTACTGCAACTGTGGGCTCGCCCACGTAGCAAGCTACAGGGGGTGCGTGGTCTTCAAGAAGGCTGACAACAAACAGACTAGGAACAACATACCGGCGAGAAAAAACACCACACCAGCCAGGAAAACCGAAAATGGCGTAAGTTACTCCAGCATTGCCAAGCCGCGAAATGACGCGCAAGCAACAGCGGGTGGCAAGTGTGCAGGCGCAAGAAGCGCGAACGTGCAAGCCACCGAGAGCGCAGCTAACACGAGCAAAACAGTGACGACCACAGAACACACCAATGACGCGAATAACACCTCCACAAACATCGCTGAGGAACTCCGCGAGATGCGCCTTCTAATGACATCAGTAGCCGAAATGATGAAAACCCTACCGCAGCTCCTAGTAACTGCAATTACGACAGCCAACAAGGCCCAACAACCATCTGGAACCAATATAACCAATGAATAACGCCATTCATGGATTAACAGTTTGCGCCTGGAATGCAAATGGCATACGTACCCAAGGAGGGGAATTCAGACAGTTTCTCCGGGACGAGGCAATAGATATATGCCTAGTTTCGGAAACTAAGCTAAAGCCAGGCATTTACGTACGCGCGGCGAATTACACATGCCACCGCACAGATAGGTTAACACATTGAGGGGGCACTGCTATTTATATTAAAAACTGCCTCAAACACCACATTGTGCAACTGCCAAGACTTCGCACGGTTGAAGCCACAGCAGTTGTAGTACAAACATCGACAGGCGAAACCACATTCGTTGCAACCTACCGACCACAAGGTAAACTACTGGACCCGGCGGACTTCGCAGCATTGTTGTCCATCCGCGGTAAAACCTTTATCGCGGGTGACCTCAATGCCAAACACGCCGAATGGAACTCCAGAGTGACCAGCACGAGTGGACGTCGCCTGTTAAATGTGGTTCGACAGCACAACGCAGTGGCCCTGGGACCGTATGATCCCACCTCCTACCCTGCAAAAGGCGGCCGTCCCGACGTGCTCGACATCGCACTGCTGAAGGGAGTGGGCAACCGCACAACTGCGACAACCCGAAACGTGCTCTCGTCGGATCACCTACCGGTAATATTCGACCTGGAGGTTCAAGGCGAGCTACTCCAGAGCCACCGAAGGCCACTAGGTAAAGTCAACTGGGGACAGTTTAGAGAGAGCCTGCAAGGTACCCTCAATGACATCCCAGACCCAGCTGACATAGGTACAGATGAGGCAATCAGAAGACTTAATGCAGCTACAATACAGGCTGTAGCAAATGCGTCCCCCAGAGGCCCACAAATAATTAAAGACTTCTCACGCCAGCTCCCCCCAGAGCTAATAGACGCTATAGCCCGCAAAAATAGAGTCTTTCGGGAATGGCAAGTAACCAGAAGCCCTGTCACTAAGCGTCTCCTCGACAGACTCAGGAGAGAGTTGAAAGTGGCGGTGGAAGGCCATCGTAATAGGGAATGGGAAGGGAAAATAGCCAGCTTGCAGATAAACGATGGGTCAGCCTGGAAAACGACAAAGTACTTTCTGAGGAAAGGTCAAAGCATCCCTCCCCTGGCGATATGCGAGCCTGACGCCAAGGCCAGTGCCTTGGCCGATGTCTTTGCGGAGAACTTCACTCCTGTAGAGGATCCCATTGATGAGGAGCACATTCGTCTAGTGCAGCAACGGCTCCCAGTCTTCCTCGAAAGTGATGCAGGAACAGACATAGAAGACTTCTCAGAGGAGGATGTACAGGCACAACTGAAGCAGTTAAACCCGAGGAAAGCGGAGGGGGGGGGGGGGGTTGCATGGAAACATGCAGAGGTGGTTGCCATACCAAAACAGGGCAAAGACACCAGGCTTCCACAGAATTACAGGCCGATCAGCCTTTTACCAGCAATCGCTAAGGTATTTGAGCGCCTGTATTCTAAAAGGCTAATGCTTCACGTAAATGCGGAGGAGCTGATCCCGCCGGAACAATTCGGCTTCCGACGTGGACATAGCACAGAGCAACAGCTGTTACGTCTTGTGGAGGATGCGATGGGTGCCCTGGAGAGTCGACAGTACGCAGGGATAGTGCTGCTTGATGTCTCTAGGGCCTTCGATTGCGTGTGGCACGAGGGCCTCCTCTACAAACTGTTTGCAATGGGGGTACCTACGCCACACGTTCGACTCATCAAGTCTTACCTTAGTGGACGAACGTTCAATGTCCATGCGGGAGCGGGTTTATCCACAGCAAGGCCCATACAGGCGGGAGTGCCACAGGGTTCTGTCCTTGGCCCCCTGTTGTACTCCTTATATACCTCGGTTACGCCAAAGGCTAACAGAGTCTCGCTCGCATTGTACGCCGACGACACCGCGTTGTATACCAGAAGCGCGAACGTGAACCTCATGCGCCGCCGTCTCCAGACGGCATGTGAAGCTCTAGGTACATGGGCCACAAAGTGGCGCCTGAAATACAATGCCAGCAAAAGCCAGGCAATCATCATTACGAGGAAAAGAATCCCCATCGACTTACAGCCGGTGCGGATCATGGGAGGCCCCATCACATGGACCCGCACTGCGAAATACCTTGGGGTGACCCTAGACAGGCGCCTCACGTGGGGACCACACATAAGGGGCATTGTGGGTAAAGCCTATGGCAGATTGAGAGCGCTATACCCAATCCTGAACCCGAAGACAACCCTACCCACACGCTGCGGCATTACGCTGTTTCTCGCCCTTATAAGGCCGGTGATGGAGTATGCGGCAGTAGTGTGGGGCAACGCGGCAGACTGCCACATCCAGAGATTACAGGGCCTCCAGGGTAGAGTACTTAGGATGATCTTGAAACTCCCGCGTGATTTTCCCACTAGGGAGTTGCATACCATCACTGGAGTGCAGCCAATAAAGGAAAGAATAAGACAGACAGCTCAATTTTTCTATGAGAAATCACAGCAGTCAGAGAACAGAGTGGTCTCGAACCTAGGGAACCAGATACATAGAAGGGGCACCACAAGATGGCCCGACCTGCTACGGCAGTAAAAACCACCATAGTAACGATTACTAACATAAAATGCTCATCACAAAATTAGGACCAACACACACGATAGGCCCACTCAAAATACATATTAGGAAACGCAGGAATAGTGCAAAGCACTTAACTTGCTTAACTTAGAGATAGTCAGGCACTATCCAACTAGGTAAAGAGCGGTGTACTAGCTGACACAATCGGGAACAATAGAGGGCCTATAACACTTCCTTGGGGAACGCCGGATGTTTCTTCTGTTTTACTCGATGACTTTCCGTCACTACTACGAACTGTGACCTTTCTCACAGGAAATCACGAATCCAGTCGCAGTTTGGTTACAAGACGCTTGTGAGGAACGGTGTCGAAAGCCTTCTGAAAATCTAAAAATACGCAATCAATTTGACATCCCCTGTCGATAGCACTTATTACTTCATGAGTATAAAGAGCTAGTTGTGCATCACAAGAACGAGTTGAGTTATGAAGGAAGTTGGCCGTCTGTCGGTACGGCTGCTACCGCTGGCTCTGCCGACGCAGCTGTTCGCGGAGTATGCCACGAGGTGAGCGCCTAGAGTGAAGCGATAACACGGCTGCAGAGTTGTGGCGTGGCGTTGCGTCTGGCGACACAGCGCGTTGCACCATCGTGCGTCACAGACACGCGGCCGCGGCTATCAGCGCTGCTGAGTTGCGACCGGCTGGGCTCTGCGCTGAGCGATAACGCCGAACCTACAGACTCACTCCGTCCCCCCCCCCCCCCTCCCTCTCACGCTCTGTTCTCTTCCTCTCTCTGTCTCGCCGCCTCCTTCCCAAGCTGTCGATGAAAAAGCTTTATTGACTGACCTCATTTTGCCTTTATTTGGCTTCAGTCATCAAACGGAACACTGTACAGGGCGAAGAAAAATTCACGAACTCTGACTTCGCAGCGCGATTCCTCACATGCTGGCAATACAAAACTGTCTCGCAACATTTTGTCCTGCGTATATTTCGGGCAGTAGATGGACGTCAAAAATCGGCAATCTGTTAACACTGTAATCGCGTGCACGCTGACTATCTCTGTGAGAATATACACTACTGGCCATTAAAATTGATACACCAAATAGAAATGCAGACGATAAACGGGTATTCATTGGACAAAGATATTATACTAGAACAGACATGTGATTACATTTTCACGCAATTTGGGTCCATAGATCCTGAGAAATTAGTACCCATAACAACCACCTCTGGCAGTAATAACAGCTTTGATACGCCTGGGCATTGAGTCAAATAGAGCTTGGATGGCGTGTGAAGCTTCAACACGATACCACAGTTCATCAAGAGTAGTGACTGGCGTGTTGTGACGGGCCACTTGCTCGGCCACCATTGACCAGGCGTTTACAATTAGTGAGAGATCTGGAGAACGTACTTGGCAGGGCAGCAGTAGAACATTTTCCGTGTCCAGAAAGGCTTGTACAGGACCTGTAACAAAAAAACAGGTTCAAATGGCTCTGATTACTATGGGACTTAACTGATAGGTCATCAGTCACCTGTAACATGCGGTCGTGAATTATCCTGCTGAAATGTAGGGTTTCGCAGGGATCGAATGAAGGGTAGAGCCACGGGTCGTAGCACATCTAAAATGTAACGTCCACTGTTCAAAGTGCCGTCAACGCGAACAAGAGGTGACCGAGACGTGTAACCAATGGCACCCCATACCATCACGCCGGGTGATACGCCAGTATGGCGATGACGAATACACGCTTCCAATGTGCGTTCACCGCGATGTCGCCAAACACGGATGCGACCATCATGATACTGTAAACAGAACCTGGATTCATCCGAAAAAATTACGTTTTGCCATTCGTGCACCCAGGTTTGTCGTTGCGTACACCATCGCAGGTGCTCCTGTCTGTGATGCAGTGTCAAGGGTAACCGCAGCCATGGTCTCCGAGCTGATAGTCCATGCTGCGGCAAACGTCATCGAACTGTTCGTGCAGGTTGTTGCTGTTTTGTAAACTTCCGCATCTATTGACTCAGGGATCGAGACGTAGCTGCACGATCCGTTACAGCCATGCGGATAAGGTGCCTGTCTTCTCGACTGCTAGTGATACGAGGCCGTTGGGATCCAGCATTCCGTATTACCCTCCAGAACCCACCGATTTCGTATTGTAAGTAGGCTGTTTCTGTTTTCTTATTGGTAACGCCACGTAGCGCTCTGTATGAAAATCACTGGCTGTGCTGTGTGCAGTCTGTGGCTAGTTTGCATTGTTGTCTGTCATTGTAGTGTTAGGCAGTTGGCTGTTAACAGCGCGTAGCGTTGCGCAGTTGGAGCTAAGCCGCCAGCAGTGGTGGATGTGGGGAGAGAGATGGCGGAGTTTTGAAATTTGTAAGACTGGATGCCATGAACTGCTATATACATTATGACTTTTGAACACTATTGAGGTAAATACATTGTTTGTTCTCTATCAAAATCTTTCATTTGCTAACTATGCCTATTAGTAGTTAGTGCCTTCAGTAGTTAGAATCTTTTATTTAGCTGGCAGTAGTGGCGCTCGCTGTATTGCAGTAGTTCGAATAACGAAGATTTTTGGTGAGGTAAGTGATTTGTGAAAGGTATAGGTTGATGTTAGTCAGGGCCATTCTTTTGTAGGGATTTTTGAAAGTCAGATTGCGTTGCGCTGAAAATATTGTGTGTCAGTTTAAGCACAGTCTTGTATAATTGTTCAGAGGGGGCGTTTCATATGTCGACCCTTAGCCGAGGATACCTCACTGGAATCTTCTGATTTTTTCTTGTAGTTTGTGTAATTAGTGTAGCTTTTGTTTATTGCTAGCGCGTAATTATAGAGAGAATTTCCTTTGTAGTTTTAGTTTTTCATTGTTGTACACAGTTGTGGTATGCATGTAGATTTGCACCAAGTATTTCGCAGCTGCGCTTGCAATTAACTAGATATTATTGTCAATGCTATGTTAATGTGTTTTGTTATTTTACTCTTCAAATTGTGCTTTTCTGTGTTGTCGTGTGAAATATTGTGAAAAACGTAGTATTAGGCTTCAAAGTAAACTGAGAAATGACAGTGAAGACGAAAGCAGTGTGTTAGCGCCGCAGAGTAATGAATTAACTAATGTTCAAAGTAGTAACTTGGTAATTGTGCATAGGGAAACGGAGCTGGCTGCAAATAATGGTGTAGGCAGTGAAACAATTAGTGAACAGGGAAGCATTATTGATCGATCGATCGGCAACAGCTCGCCTCAGGAATCCGAAATGACAGAACACAATATTGCAAATACTGTAGACTCAGGTTTTGGGTCCTCACCGTTTTCTCAAATGAGTCAAGACACATTTTCTGCTTGTCAAAACGTGAATGTTGCCGGTGAAAATGCACTGCCAAAAAGCATAGAGAAACACATTCCAGACACTAATACATTATTATTGCAATTAATGCAACAAATGGAACAAAATCAGAGACAAACACAGCAAAAGCTTCAAAAGTTAGACACAATGGAACAAAATCTTCGGAAGTTAGACACCACACTTGAACAAACATGTGAAGATTTAACTACTGAGTTACATAACATTGAATCGAAATGTCAAAAAGTCTGTAATGACGTAAAAACACAAATTTGTGAGCATTTTCAACCTATTTTCTCGCGGCATGAAAATGCATTACAGAATCACGAAGCAGCCATAAAAGAACTGCAAACCATTGTTCATGAAAATCATGAGACCTTGTGGGGTAAAATTGACTCAGTTGCATCTACCGATTCGGTTACGCAACTTGCAAAAACTCAGGAAAACTGAAACGACACAGTAGATTCGATTTCAACACAAATGGACACTCTGAAACTTGGTTCAGAAAAACACACTGAGGAAATGTGTTCACTATCGGAGAAAGTAGCCGAACTTTCGGATCAGTTCACTAACTTATCTACGAAGGTAGATGATAATCTGAATGACACAAAACCGGTAGTCTTTAATGACACAGAAGAGTGCGAACAAATTAGGAAATTCACACGAAATCAGAATCAAATTAATATGCAACACCAAAGAGAAATCCGGGAAGTACAAGATCAGCTGACTCAGGTAATACAAGAATTACGTATTTCAGAGGCCACTCGCGCTCCAATACGGGAAGAGGGACACAGAAATACGGAACAGCCACAAAATAATAACTCAGGGCAATTCGGAAATTATGAAAGAAATTGGCAAGTTATACCGAATTTTGAGATGGAACCGCCGAAACTACCTAACAATGACCAACATGCGACTCGCCGACATGATGATTTTGACTATAAGCTGTTCATTACTACACGTAAATTCAAAACATTTAAGAATTCTGGCAACGACATTCATCCACAAGCATGGCTCCATCAATTCTCTCATTGTTTTCCTCCCAACTGGTCATTAGAGCACAGATTAGAATTTATGTGTGGCTAATTAGAGAATGAACCAGCTGTAAGAATGCGATCGGTCATTCACGATTGTCACAGTGAAGGAGAATTTTACCATGCCTTCCTCTCAGCATATTGGTCTCATGCTACACAAGACCGAGTAAACATAGCATCATAATGATGAAACATTTCGAACAATCTGAATTTTCCAGTTTTATGAAATATTTTGAAGACATGTTGCATAAGAATCAGTATCTTTCAAACCCATACAGCCCCTCAGAACTCACCCGCATTTGCTTAATCAAACTGCCTGAACATTTACGACATATTATTTTAGCAGGACGTTGCAAAGACGACATTGAAGCTTTTCAGGGACTGTTACAAGAACTGGAAATTGACACTGACAATCGCGGAACGCGAAAACAGGAGCACAACAATTACAGGTCACAACTGTCACAATTCCGCGATGACAGAAATAATACACGACAAGGCTATTCTTATAACGTAAATCGTGACCAAAACAGACACCACCCGTATGACAACCGTTGGCAGAGTAGTAATAATTACAGGGAAAGATCACCTCTCCGCAGTAATGACTATCACAGAGACAATCAGAGAAACAGACAATATGGGAACCAAAATAATTATTATCAAGGGAGACAGAATAACTTCAGATGCAACGGTCCAGCGCAGAGTTATGATTCAGGGAGAAATTCTCCACCTCGTGACTGACAAGAAAGAAACTATGGAATCTACCGACATGACGACAGACGATATGATCGTAACGACAGACCTGAATTGCATCAGAACTGGCGGGATTCAAACAGAGCAGGGCCCTCTCGACAAGATGAATCTGTAGAAGTTAGGTCTCCAAATCCCAATAACAACGCGCGCCAATAAAGACACAATAGGCAATGACTCATACCGCTGGCAGCCACAAAACGTACTTATGAAACGTCCCCCTTGAATAATTGTACAAGACTGTGCTTAAACTGACACACAATATTTTCAGCGCAACGCAATCTGACTTTCAAAAATACCTACAAAAGAATGGCCCTGACTAACATTAACCTATACCTTTCACAAATCACTTATCTCACCAAAAATATTCGTTATTCGAACTACTGCAATACAGCGAGCGCCACTACTGCCAGCTAAATAAAAGATTCTAACTACTGAAGGCACTAACTACTAATAGGCATAGTTAGCAAATGAAAGATTTTGATAGAGAACAAACAATGTATTTACCTCAATAGTGTTCAAAAGTCATAATGTATATAGCAGTTCATGACATCCAGTCTTACAAATTTCAAAACTCCGCCATCTCTCTCCCCACATCCACCACTGCTGGCGGCTTAGCTCCAACTGTGCAACGCTACGCGCTGTTAACAGCCAACTGCCTAACACTACAATGGCAGACAACAATGCAAACTAGCCACAGACTGCACACAGCACAGCCAGTGATTTTCATACAGAGCGCTACGTGGCATTACCAATAAGAAAACAGAAACAGCATACTCACATATAAGCTCATTTGGTACATTCTGTTCAGCTATGCACATTTTGGCCCACGAAAATGTTATCATATTCTTCGATCGACTTGTTATTTTAACAACATGGAAAAGAGAATTAGAAGAGTCTTGTCTATTTTTAAACTTTGTCAAAAGGCGAAACCATCTACTATCTCCCCTCGTGCTCCGCTGCTTCCTATCATTCCTTCTAAATTAAAAGAATTTGCTGCTGTTGATCTCTTGGGACCGCTTATCAGAACATCAAATGGGTTTTCGTACGTTCTAGTCGCTGTTGAACTTACTTCAAAATTTGTTTCTTTCACACCGTTACGTAAAGCCACTGGACGGTCTGTATCCAACGCCTTCGTTAAAAATTTCTTACGTGAAGTAGGACACGTTAGTAAAGTCATTTCAGATAAGGGACCGCAATTCAGATCTGCTGTTTGGGCACGCATGCTTCGGAATCATAAAATCAAACCTGTTTTTATTTCATTGTATTCACCACATTGTAACCCCTCCGAACGGATTATGAAAGAAATCAATAAGCTTTGCAGACTTTATTGTCACAGAAAGCATCAGCATTCGGACAGATATTTACACTTATTTCAAAACGTGATGAATGAAATGCCTCATGACTCCACTGCTTTACCACCTACTCTTGTACTGAAGAATGAAGAACCACCGAACAGAATCAGAGAGCTTGTACCTTTCCCAAATACACATAAACTTCGACACAAAGAGATAATTGATTTGGATATTATAAATATAAAATCTGCAGCAGACAAAAGGAGAAAACTACACGGTTAAGCAAATGCAAAGGAGTTATACATTGGTCAGAAAGTTCTCATTAAAGCTCATTCTTTGTCACATAAGAAGAATCACTTGAGTCACAAATTCTTTCTAGTTTACAATGGGCCTTACAGAATCCGACGTATACCACATGATAATTGCGTTGAAGTGGAAACTCTGCGTACTAGGAAGAGTAGAGGTTTACACCACATTTCACATGTAAAACCGTTTATTGAAAGTTAATCTGCTTTTTAACTTTCTCTTTGCCATATAACTTTTCACTTTACATTGCTAGTATGCTTTGTCAGACTTAGAATCTGTTAACATGCAACAATGTTTGAAGTTAAATATCCAGTCAAGAACCAAGAGAACTTATTGAAACAAATTACGAATGCATTGTTATAGTGAACAGACGTCACAGTGTTATTGTGTGTGTACATTCTTGCTTGTTAGTTGCACGATTACGTAACGACTATAAGGCTTACATACTTAGAACATATACTGGTACTGCTAATGAGATTTTAATGCAACATTTTGGTTTACTTGAAAATACATTCTGGATTTAAAGTACTTTCTGTGAGATACCAGACGACACAGTGGTTAGTTTATGTGACAACTACATGGTTTTATCACGATGCTGCTAATGAGTGACAATTTACAATGTTGCTTTTGCGGTGTTTCTGTTTTATATCTGCACAGTTTTTCTGCATTATTCTGGAAAGTAAAACATGTTTTAGTAGGAACTTTTGTGGTATAGCAACAATGAGACAGTCTTTTTTGTGGCCCAACAATACGTTACTGTACAGTACTTTCTTCATGAAGCCAATAAGCATAATAACTACGATATCTATACGCAAAGCATTTCACTTTTGTTTATCAGGAGGTGAGTACATTGACTTCAGTAGAACTTTGCTTACAGAGGACGACAACTACAACAGTTACACAGAATTATCTTACAGCAAGACGCACATTTAGAGCTACAGGACACGCACTTGAGTGATTAATTTTATACTTAAAACATTTACTTTTAAAGATACAAAGAAAGTTTTCTGTGATACATTTCATTCCATTGCTGTAATGTGTAACACCTGAGGGTATAATTACATAAATCCTCAGGGGGCTACACGCTTACTTTGTGTACCATGTGTTTGGCAAGCACAAGGAGCCCTAGCTAATATGGTATTGGCTTATACAACTTTACACATCGGTACCATATTTCTCTAACACATAAATTACACAGCTATCTGATCATTTAACTGAGAGACAAACATTTTTTTACTACATCAGTGACAAATGTTTACGTAATTAGACAGTTGGATAACTTCACACTTATGAAACTGTATTTTGTCTGTACTTTGTGAACTGTTCATATTTTTTCAGAACCATTGTGATACTATGAGAGCTTTGAATGATGTGTTTGGTATGAGATCATGATTTTTAAAATACGTTTAAGGTAGATGACACTATTGAAATGAGCAGAAATTTTTTTTTAGGTTTTGAAATTATTGCAGAAAGCTATGACGATTTTGAGATTTGACTGAGGTGTTATGATGTTATTTTTACGACGACGATGTGTATTATGCTGTTGAGGTATGTTTATGATCAATAAGCTGATGCTATATGAGGAATTTGATTATGCTATGTATTTATTATGATGAAATATTGACGTGTGGTCGCCAGATTGACGTGTCGGCGAATATATATATGTGTAATAAGGTAAGGAGTAATGAACAGTGGTTAGGGACTCTGACTTGTGAAAAATATGTTGGAAACCAAGAATCGTACTTTAAGAGTTATGAAATGTGTGTAAGTGCGTGAATGTATCACAATGCCGATGAAAATTTTTTGAACACTGTTATATTCATAGGATTTTGTTTCTACACATTTGCAATGCAAATTCTTGACCTGTGAAATTTTTTATATGAGACTGTCACTGTAATGCAAACTGGTGTCGTAAATATTTCAGTAAGAAAGTTAAGTGACCACCTTCACGTAATGAGTCGTGGGCACCCAGCTGCACGACAGTCGCCTGGAAAAAGCCATTAGTGTGTGCCTTTCAGAGGCACAGGTGGAGAA
The DNA here is from genome assembly GCF_021461395.2 of Schistocerca americana. Taxonomy (NCBI): domain Eukaryota; kingdom Metazoa; phylum Arthropoda; class Insecta; order Orthoptera; family Acrididae; genus Schistocerca; species Schistocerca americana. Next base: position 651,515,835 of record NC_060122.1, read on the forward strand.
AAAAAAAGGCCATTACCCTCGCTATTGACATTCCTTTGTAGAAAGCATCGCAAATACGACACGCTCAAACTTGAAAACATATGATTATACTGTGGAGCTCTTAATTTATGATGTTTACTAAAATGCCTAATGAAATGATGAGAAACATTTCATGGCTATTGTCTTGCTAGTTGAGAGAAATGCCATATGGCTTGCTTTATGTATTTATTTACTCATTTTGTTTAATATCTAGTTTCTAGCTGCACTGCAGCATTGGTTAAAATAAAATTTAATAGATGTACTAATATAGTTATTTTATGCCTACAGATCCAGTCAATTATAAATTTATGATCTACTTCCAAGAAAACGAGGGCACATAAATAGACATTTCCCTTCACAGGAATTGCATAAATAATTTTTTTACGATTTGGTAACTTATCTGCTAGTGTAAGTTCTCGTGATGCATCACCCTAGTGTTAAGATGTGACATAGGTATTAAACATGGCCATTTTTACTGTAATATTTTTTCTGCTTGAGCTGTGACATGTTTAGATATAAGTTATTGCATTTGCTGCTGCTGTTTGCCAGGCATAGTGCTACTGAATTTCACTTTGTATTACTCTGTTAAGCCAGTTTTACTACAGATTTATTTTTCTTGTTTGCTGCACATTGCCTTATATTAGTTGTAATATTGCAATTGCTTTGCTAATTTCTATAATGCTGCTTGCTTTGCAAATCTGCTTTTTTGTCATTGCTGTTTGTGTTAATTGTTTTGTGCTGCTGCATTGCCTCGTCTCTTAGTTTAGCATCTGAGCTCAGTAGATATAAGTTAGCTTAAGATGGGGTAGGCCATATAAGAGAACAAGTTGTGATGAATTGGAAGAAATGCATTGAGAAGCTATAAGAAAATGGTTTGGCCAAAAAAGTATTTTGAAAGAGGATATGAACCAAAAAAGTAGGCTTTAGGGACAACAGGTTTAGGTAGGACTTTCTTGGAAATAAATGATGAGGTAAGATAATGGAAAATAAATAATGAGGTAAGGAATATGTGAACATATAAATACAGAAAGCATGCTTGGATAGAATTTTTTTGGTGGAAACAAATGTTGAAATAAGACGAAAAATCTATGGAATGAAGTTTTGGGTTGGACTGCAGTACCAAATGTTACACTGAAAACAAACCTTGTCCTGTATATTTGTGTTATCACACTATGTGAATTTGTCTTTTTCCTGTCTTAATGTGTTTAGCTAATAAGAGGTATGTTGTAGAATTTTTCTGATAACATGTTATTTTCTTTGTAAAGATGTTTAGACATTATTTATTCTGTTCTGTTTTAATGCTCATGTGTGAAGTTGATGTTTCAAAAGTTATTCTGATCTTTTATGTAGGTACTTATAATTCCTGTGACACTGATGTACATGTTATTTCGAATGTTTTGTAAAGCCTGTATTACTACAAATGTTATCTGTATTATTATGTTTTTAATAATGTTTTCTGTATCTTTGTAATTGTATTCTCATGTTATAAAATTGTAATTGACACCAGTTCATCAAATTAAGTAACTTGTAAGTTACATTTCACTGGTCATAGTATATGGACAATATGTGAGAAGTAGGGACTGATAGTGTCTGCATGTGTGTTAATAACTCAGCAAGGGATTGAGTAACAGCATTGCTGGTTCTAAGGACAATTCCAAAAACTTTGTGCGTGCACGAGTGGTGGTTTATGGACTTGCTATATTCTCCGCAAGACTCTTCGATGGTGATTGTGCACCGGCACAGTCGCAACAGATGGCTGCTGGCCGTCTCTACAAGGACTACAGTGGGTCTGCATCTTTGATGACTCACCAATACCATTACAGGGCTATTACAAATGATTGAAGCCATTTCACAGCTTTACAATAACTTTATTATTTGAGATATTTTCACAATGATTTGCACACACATACAAAAACTCAAAAAGTTTTTTTAGGCGTTCACAAATGTTCGATATATGCCCCTTTAGTGATTCGGAAGACATCAAGCCGATAATCAAGTTCCCCCCACACTCGGCGCAGCATGTCCCCATCAATGAGTTCGAAAGCATCGTTGATGCGAGCTCGCAGTTCTGGCACGTTTCTTGGTAGAGGAGGTTTAAACACTGAATCTTTCACATAACCCCACAGAAATAAATCGCTTGGGGTTAAGTCGGGAGAGCGTGGAGGCCATGACATGAATTGCTGATCATGATCTCCACCACGACCGATCCATCGGTTTTCCAATCTCCTGTTTAAGAAATGCCGAACATCATGATGGAAGTGTGGTGGAGCATCATCCTGTTGAAAGATGCTGTTGGTCTCCAGTTGTGGCATGAGCCAATTTTCCAGCATGTCCAGATATATGTGTCCTGTAACGTTTTTTTTCGCAGAAGAAAAAGGGGTCGTAAACTTTAAACCGTGAGATTGCACAAAACACGTTAGCTTTTGGTGAATTGCGAATCTGCTGCACGAATGCGTGAGGATTCTCTACCGCCCAGATTCACACATTGTGTCTGTTCACTTCACCATTAAGAAAAAATGTTGCTTCATCACTGAAAACAAGTTTCGCACTGAACGCATCCTCTTCCATGAGCTGTTGCAACCGCGGCGAAAATTCAAAGCGTTTGAATTTGTCATCGCGTGTCAGGGCTTGTAGCAACTGTAAGACTTCTGCTTTAGCCTTTTCCGTAAGATTTTCCAAACCGTCGGCTGTGGTACGATTAGCTCCCTGCTTGCTTTATTCGTCGACTTCCGCGGGCTACGCGTGAAACTTGCCCGCACGCGTTCAACCGTTTCTTCGCTCACTGCAGGCCGACCCGTTGATTTCCCCTTACAGAGGCATCCAGAAACTTTAAACTGCGCATACCATCGCCGAGTGGAGTTAGCAGTTGGTGGATCTTTGTTGAACTTCGTCCTGAAGTGTCGTTGCACTGTTATGACTGACTGATGTGAGTGCATTTCAAGGACGACATACGCTTTCTCGGCTCCTGTCGCCATTTTGTCTCACTGCGCTCTCGAGAGCTCTGGCGGCAGAAACCTGAAGTGCGGCTTCAGCCGAACAAAACTTTATGAGTTTTTCTACGTATCTGTAGTGTGTCGTGACCATATGTCAATGAATGGAGCTACAATCATTTGTAATAGCCCTGTATTTCTACAAGGACTGCAGTGGGTCTGCACCTCTGGTGGCCCACCAATACCATACTCTCTACCAGGACTACAGTGGGTCTGCTCTGTGACGATCTACCTACCAATATTCTTCAAAACTTCGACTGACTCTGCTGTGGGTTTGCTCTCTTGTGACCCATTACCTGTCTGCATGTCAAGAGTCAGTACTGTCTTTCCATTGGAAGGACAACACTACTTCTTCAAGACTGCATGGAAATATACTACTTCCGTGTGCATTCTCTTTTACTGCTCAGACTTTGAGAAAAAAAAACAACACTGCAATTTTACTGTGATGAATGATCAGGACTGTCTTTATGGACTGTGAGAAAATTTTAGCTTTTGACCAACATTGTATCAATAAGTGTGTACATTTGATGTCTTTGTTATTGTAATTATGAAAATTTTTTTCAAATCTGTATTGGCCACTGCCCAAAACAATTTGTAAAATTTTTTGTGGGGAGAATGGGGTCTATGTAAGTAGGCTGTTTCTGTTTTCTTATTGGTAACGCCACGTAGCGCTCTGTATGAAAATCACTGGCTGTGCTGTGTGCAGTCTGTGGCTAGTTTGCATTGTTGTCTGCCATTGTAGTGTTAGGCAGTTGGCTGTTAACAGCGCGTAGCGTTGCGCAGTTGGAGCTAAGCCGCCAGCAGTGGTGGATGTGGGGAGAGAGATGGCAGAGTTTTGAAATTTGTAAGACTGGATGTCATGAACTGCTATATACATTATGACTTTTGAACACTATTGAGGTAAATACATTGTTTGTTCTCTATCAAAATCTTTCATTTGCTAACTATGCCTATTAGTAGTTAGTGCCTTCAGTAGTTAGAATCTTTTATTTAGCTGGCAGTAGTGGCGCTCGCTGTATTGCAGTAGTTCGAATAACGAATATTTTTGGTGAGATAAGTGATTTGTGAAAGGTATAGGTTAATGTTAGTCAGGGCCATTCTTTTGTAGGTATTTTTGAAAGTCAGATTGCGTTGCGCTGAAAATATTGTGTGTCAGTTTAAGCACAGTCTTGTACAATTGTTCAAAGGGGACGTTTCAGTATTCTACCAACGGTCATTGGATCTCGACCAAAGCGAGCAGCAATGTCGCAATACGATAAACCGCAATCGCGATAGGCTACAATCCGACCTTTATCAAAGTCGGAAACATGATGGTACGCATTTCTCCTTCTTACACGAGGCATCACAACGTTTCACCAGGCAACGCCGGTCGAGTGCTGTTTGTGTATAAGAAATCGGTTGGAAACTTTCCTCATGTCAGCACATTATAGGTGTCGTCACCGGCGCCAACCTTGTGTGAATGCTCTGAAAAGCTAATCATTTGCATATCACAGCATCTTCTTCCTGTCGGTTAAATGTCGTGTCTGTAACACGTCATCTTCGTGGTGTAGCTATTTTAATGGCCAGTAGTGTAGTAGTTGTCCTGTGCAGTCCGTGCAGGGGATAGTGTTTTGGGTTACGATGCAGGAGGTCTACGGTTTGATTTTGGGTAGTCTCATTTGTTTTTATTTGCTAACAGTAGTTTGCGTGGTACGATATCTAGAGTCTTAATAGTCATATAGTGATTGTAGTGAGTTTTCCACAAAACATTTGCAGTTATGTACTCCGAACACAGAAATGGAAATATAATCGTTCTCACTGTTCACCTTTTAAAAAAATCTTTTGCATGTCGTGGACGTGCACTGTTTTACATCACTGCATCTACCTGATTCCAGAGTTGTTTTGTGTTTATCCTCTCCCAATGGTTCCATCGACTAATATCAACTATTATCCGTGCCAAGTATAGGTCCATTAGTGTTTGTTAAGGCCTTACGTCACCAGTAGAGCTAGCAGCGTGCTTTCCAAATAATTTCAATAGGTCCATGGGGACCATTGCGCAGAAAACAGGTTTGGAATTTAGTAGATGCAGTGGCGCGAAACAATTAGTGCCCACGATGTGCAAAAGGCTTCTTTAAAAGCCGACAAGTGAAAACGATTGTATTTTCATTTTTGTGTTCATTGTACGTAACTGCAAGTATTTTGTAGAAGACCCACTGTAATCCTATCTGATGATTAATATGCCATATACAACACCACGCAGACCACTTTAAGCAAATAAAATCAAATAAGCTTCGATCCAGAATACAAGCCTCGAACTCCTGCTAGTAAACCCTAAACGCTATCCACTGCACCAGCTGCACAACAGTGGGGATACTGCTGACAGAGGTAGTGAGCGTAGATGTGATTACTGTTGTTACCATATTGCCAGTCTTTAACGTCCATTTACTACCCGAAATATGCGTTGGACGAAATTTTTTTGAGAGACACTTTTCTATTGCCAGTATGTGAGGAATCGTGCTGCGAAGTCTGAGTGCACGAATTTTTCTTCGCCCTTAATACAGTCTTCTAAGTTCGTCTTCCATGGTCATTTTGGTACCATCAGTAGGTACATATAACTCAGAAAGATGCACGCAAAGTCCAAATTACATCTTAATTTGTACATAAATCCACACTTGCTCTGCACATACACTGACTTCCCGTATCTCCATGGCTGTGGAATATGTTGGTTGAAACGTCATTCTTATGTGAGCTTATATTCAGAATTTTCTGTACAGAAAAAAAACCAGTTCTACAGATAAAGAATGGTGTGAGCATTGCAAGTGTCTAGCCTTACTGAAAATTTTCAACTGAAGACAGCAACACAGTGTTGCCAGAGGACCAGAACGAACAGCTTATTGCATCTCTCGGACTCTGAGAAAAATCGAATGATTGGCATGAGGGACAAGGGAGTATCATAGCGGCAGATCTCGCAGGCAGTTGGTAATAGTGCAGTGACTGCAGAACGAGTGGTAACGAGATGGACACAGGACAACAGTGCGGCAAAAGAGCAAGCACAAGACCTCCCAGAAGGACTATATCACGAAAAGATCATATGGTTGTTAGGCCGGCTGGGCAGCGCTTACAGGCGAAGTGTCAGCATGAATCGACGGGAACAGATTGCTAGAACCCAGGTTGGGATCTGGAGTTGCCATCAGTCGTTTACCACAGGCATTCTCCACAGACAACAGAGACTTGCATGATGTAGAACCAGAGTCAACTGGAGCACTGAGTGGCATTCTAATATCTTCAACAATGAGTATCGCTTCTGTTTGTGGCAGTCAAATCGCAGACGTCATCGAGAAAGGCCACCTGAGCAATGCTCTTCCAGGCCCTCACAACTTCAGCTCCTGGAACAATGATATTTGGTAGTTATTGGATACGATAACAGGACTAATTTCGTAACTGTTGAGAGGCGCCTGAATGCTCGCCAGTATGGGGCAAGGACAGTAAACATTGTTGTCACAGCCTTCATTCTGTGAAAATACGCCCCAGAAAAAAATTTGAAAGCCTGGTGTATCTGCAAGTGTAATTGCTTACGTGTATTCAGAGTAGAATCGACGACTTGCTCGACTTTTCGGTGAAGGTACACTGAGGTGACAAAAGTCATGTATTCACATATACAGATGGCGGTAGTATCGGGTACACAAGGTATAAAAGGGCGGTGCATTGGCATAGCTGTCATTTGTTCTGAGGTGATTCGTGTGAAAAGGAGTCCGACGTGATTATGGCCACACGACGGGAATTGATACACTTTATGCCGGCCGGTGTGGCCGTGCGGTTCTAGGCGCTACAGTCTGCAACCGCGTGACCGTACGGTCGCAGGTTCGAATCCTGCCTCGGGCATGGATGTGTGTGATGTCCTTAGGTTAGTTAGCTTTAAGTAGTTCTAAGTTGTAGGGGACTGATGACCCCAGATGTTAAGTCCCATAGTGCTCAGAGCCATTTGAACCATTTTGATGCACTTTAAACTCGGAATTGTACTTGGAGCAAGACGCATGGGACATTCAATTTCGAAAATCGTTACGGTTTTCAATGTTCCGAGATCGACAGTGTCAAGAGCGTGCCGAAAATACCAAATTACAGGTATTGTCTCTCATCACGGACAACGCGGTGGCCGACCGTCTTCACCTAAAGACCGAGCGCAGTGGCGTTTACGTAGAACTGTGAGTGCTACCAGACAAACAAAACTGCGTGAACTAACCGCAGAAATCAATGTGGCACATAGGAGGAACTTATCCGTTAGGACAGTCCGAAGAAATTTGACATTAATGGGCTATTGCAGCAGACAAACGACGCGAGTGCCTTTGCTTACAGCACTACATCGCCTGCAGCGCCTCACCTGGGTTCATGGCCATATCAGTTGGATCCTAGACGAACGGGAAACCGTGGCGTGATCAGATGAGTCCCGATTTCAGTTGGTAAGATCTGATGGCAGGTTTCGAGGGTAGCGCAGACCCCACGAATTCATGGACCCAAGTTGTCAACAAGCCACTGCGCACGCTTCTGATGGGTCGATAATGGTGTGCGATGTGTTTAAGTGGAATGGACTGGGTCCTCTGGTCAAACTGAAACGATCATTGACTGGAAACGGTTATGTTCCGCTACTTGGAGACCATCTGGCAACGGCCTTGCCGCAGTGAATGCACAGGTTCCCGTGAGATCACCGAAGTTAAGCGCTGTCAGGCGTGGGCGGCACTTGGATGGGTGACCATCCAGGCCGCCATGCGCTGTTGCCATTTTTCGGGGTGCACTGAGCCTCGTCATGCCAACTGAGGAGCTACTCGACCGAATAGTAGCGGCTTCGGTCAAGAATACCATCATAACAACGGGGAGAGCGGTGTGCTGACCCCACGCCCCTCCTATCCGCATCCTCCACTGAGGATGACACGGCGGTCGAATGGTCCCGGTAGGCCACTCGTGGCCTGAAGACGGAATACTTGGAGTCCATCTGCAGCTATCCATGGACGTCATGTTCCCAAACAACGATGGAATTTTTATGGATGACAATACACCATGCCACTGGCCCATTATTGTTTACAATTGGTATTAAGAATATTCTGGACAATTCGAGCGGATAATTTGGCGACCAGCCGGTGGCTGTGGCCGAGCGGCTCTAGGCGCTTCAGTCCGGAACCGCGCTGTTGCTACGGTCGCAGGGTCGAATCCTGCCTCGGGCGTGAATGTGTGTGATGTCCTTAGGTTAGTTAGCTTTAAGTAGTTCTAAGTCTAGGGGACTGATGACCACAGATGTTAAGTCCCATAGTGCTTAGAGCCATTTGAACCATTTGATTTGGCGACACAGGTCGCCCGATACGAATTCCACCGAATATTCATAGGACATAACTGAGATGTGTTCGTGCACAAAATCGTGCACTGGGAACACTTTCGCAACTGTAGACAGATAAAGAGGGAGCATGGTTTAATATTTCTCCAGAGAACTCCCAACGACTTGCTGGGTCCATGACAAGTCGAGTTACTGCACTAAACATCGTAAAAGGAGGTCAGATACGATATTAGGAGCTATCTCATGACTTTTTTCACTTCAGTGTATGTGACTGCGTAACCAATGCGACGGCGCGACTGACGCCGTGGGAGTACAAAACTACTACACTCTACACTCACTTTAACCAGCTTACTGTAGTCAAGCCTTTTCCCCTGAGCGACTGATAACGGCCCCCCAACCCCCCCAGCCTAAACACACACAGACACACACACGTGCCACCATCGTCAAATTAAGTATTTTGCCTCAGGATGTGTTCTATCAACCTATCCGTTCTTTTAGTCAAATTGTTCCACTTAGCTCTGTCCTCCTCTGTTTGTTTCAGTACTTCATTAGTTTTCCCATCTATGAAATGCCATTTTCCAGAGCGATAATGCAAGACCTCACATTGTAGTTCACACCACAAATGCCTTGATGAATGTTCGGGTTTCAGGTATAGCCAAAAAACTTCTCAAGATGATATTCGGACGCTGTTTGCTTCATGTCACAACGAATACAAGAGTGGATTCTTGTCCTTGGTGGTCACATCTCAGACAAATGTTGATGATGTACGTCACTTACAAATGAAATCAAAGTTTAATCGTTTAATAATAGTTGTGTGATGAAAATTTCCACAAAATTTTATAAATATCAGACTGGTGTTTCATGGTGCAACACTTTGTTTCTGTCGTTGTGTCTGTATAGAGACACAGATGAAAGGTAGTAAGGCAGTATATTTTGAGGTCTCTAGCATATTTGACAGAGTTGGGGCAATGTTTAGGACACAGGTCTTACATTTCTTAGAACCACAGCCCAAACAACTGTCCGGCCATATGGATATAGTTTGACTGATGTTTCCCAAAATTACGAAAGGGAAGTCAAGAGATGATTCCTTGTTTTCCCATCTTTGAAATGCCTTTTTCCAGCGCGATAATGCAAGACCTCACATTGTAGTTCGCACCACAAATGCATTGATGAATGTTCGGGTTTCAGGTATAGCCAAAAAACTTCTCAAGATGATATTCGGACGCTGTTTGCTTCATGTCACAACGAATACAAGAGTGGATTCTTGTCCTTGGTGGTCACATCTCAGACAAATGTTGATGATGTACGTCACTTACAAATCAAATCAAAGTATAATCGTTGTGTGATGAAAATTTCCACAAAATTTTATAAATATCAGACTGGTGTTTTCATGGTGCAACACTTTGTTTCTGTCGTTGTGTCTCTGTAGAGACACAGATGAAAGGTGGTAAGGCAGTGAGTATATTTTGAGGTCTCTAGGATATTTGACAGAGTTGGGGCAATGTTTAGGACACAGGACTTACATTTCTTAGAACCACAGCCCAAACAACTGTCCGGCCATATGGATATAGTTTGACCGGTGTTTCCCAAAATTACGAAAGGGAAGTCAAGAGATGATTCCTTTAAAGTGGTTGCTCTCTTCCCAAAGGTTTCACAGGCTGAGTCCGCCCATGGTAGCTGAGTGGTCAGCGCGTCAGAATGTCAATCCTCAGGGTCCGGGTTCGATTCCCGGCTGGATCGGAGATTTTCTCCGTTCAGGGACTGGGTGTTGTGTTGTCCTAATCATCATCATTTCATCCTCATCGACGCGCAAGTCGCCAAAGTGGCGTCAAATAGAAAGACTTGCACCAGGCGAACGGCCCACCCGACGGGAGGCCCTAGTCACACGACATTTTTTTCACAGGCTGAGATTGTACATTGTTCCCAACGACCTCGTCATTGAATAAACGTCAACCATAATTTTCCCTCTTTCCTTCCAGGAAACATCAGAGTGTACAGCAGCATTATCTTCATTGCAAAGTTCTAAAAAAAAACTCATATCTGCTCAGGTAATTTCTTCAGGAGTTATTCCGTAAGCTAGTAGTATATATCCATAACCAAAGTGAACTATTATCACCCAAATCGTCAGCCACACTGACAACGTGTTTTCAGTCCAGAATGTCACCCTCTATGAATTTGTACTAACCACATTTCTTCACAGACAAAACCGTTCGCGAAACGTTCATTTTGTGTAGTTGTTGTTGCGGTGGCGGTGGTGGTGGTTGTGGTGATGGTGGTGGTGGCCGGAAAGGGGTTTCAAATGGTTCAAATGGCTCTGAGCACTATGGGACTTAACTTCGGAGGTCATCAGTCCCCTAGAACTTAGAAGTACTTAAACCTCACTAACCTAAGGACATCACACACATCCATGCCCGAGGCAGGATTCGAACCTGCGACCGTAGCGGTCGCGCGGTTCCAGACTGTAGTGCCTAGAACCGCTCGGACATTACGGCCGGCGAAACTGGATTGATGCAGCTCTCCATGCTACCGTCCCTAACCTGTGCACAAGTCCCCTTCTCTCCATAGCCACCGCAACCTAGATGTATTTGAACCTCCGTACTATATTCAAGTTTTCGTCTACTTCTACAATCTTTAATCCCAATATTTTCATCCATTACTAAACTGACTATTCCATGATGTCTCATGATGTGTCGGATCAACCGGTCTCTTCTTTGAGTCAAGTTATGCCATAGCTATTCTTTTCTTTCCTATTCGATTTAGTACCTCCTTATTTGTTAATGTGTCTACCCGTCTAATCTTTAGCATTCTTTACAGTATCACATTTTAAAAGCTTCTGCTCTCTTCTTGTCTTAAATGCTTATCATCCACATTTAAACTTCTGCACAAGGCTACACTCCAGACAAACACTAACACTTAAAGTGTATTAAATGTTAACAATTCCTCTTTTTCAAAAATTATTTTCTTGCTGTTGCTAATCTGCATTTGATGCCCTCTCTACATCGACCATCATCAGTTATTTTGCTACCCAAATAAGAAATCTCATCTACTACTTTTAGTATACCATTTCCTTATCTAATTCCGTAATCATCACGTGATTAATTCTTCTATACTTCTTCATTATCCCTGTTTTGCTTTAATTGATGTTCATCTTATAATCTGTTTTCAAGCGACTATCCACACCGTTCAACTACTCTTTCAACAGCACTGACAGAATTACAATGTATTTGGCCAATCATAAAGCTTCTTCTTCCTGAACTTTAATTCCTTTTCCGAAATTTCCTTCACAGCTTGCTCAATGTACACGCTGAATAACGTCGTGGATAGGCTACAACTCTGACTCACTCTTTTCTTACTACGGCTTCCCTTTCATGCCCTTAGATTCTTACAACGGCAGTCTGTTTTCTGCAAAAGTTGTAAATAACCTTTCTCTGCCTATACGAGTGAGTCCAGTCCACGATGTCAAAAGCTTTCTCTAAATCTACAAGTGCTGCAAACGTGTGTTTGCCTTTCTTCAACCTATCGTCTAAGATAAGTCGTAGGATCAATATTGGCTCGCGTGCTCCTACATATCTCCGGAACCCAAACTCATCTTCTCCGAGGTCACCTTCCGCCGGTTTTTCCATTGTTCTGTAAATAATTCGTGTTAGTATTTTGCAATCGTGGCTTATTGAACTCATAGTTGGGTAATATTCACAGCTGTCAGCACCTTCTTTCTTTGGAGTTCGAATTATTCGATTTTGCTTTATGTCTGAGCGTTCTGAGGGTATTTCCCCTGTCTCATACATTTTACGCAGCAAGTGGAACAGTTTTTCCGTGTCTGGCTCTCCCTAGGATTTCAGTAGTTCCGAGGGAATGTCACCTACTCCAGGGTCCTCTTTTCGACTTAGGTCTTTCACTGCTCTTTCAAATTCTTCTCGCAGTATCATATCTCCCACCTCATCTTAATCTACTTCCTCTTCTCTTTGTATAATATTGTCTTCAAGTTTATTTTCCTTGGAGTCCCCTTCTACAGATTCGTTCCATCCTTGAGCGTAACTTTCTTCAGTTAACATTGTTTTTTCCGTGTGAGCTCTCGATGCTCATTTTGTTGAATTTTTCCACGAGCTGTACATATTTCCATAGCCTTGCGTTTGTTGTCTAGCCATTCCTGCTTAGCCATTTTGCACTTTCTCTCAATCTCAATTTTTATATTTCAGTATTCTCTTTCGCCTGCTTCAGCACTGAATTTGTATTAAATTCTGTGTCTTTTGTGATATTCAAGGATTTTTACTAGGTCTTCTCATTTTACCTATTTGATCCTCTGCTGCCTTCCTTATTGCATATCTGAAAGGTTCTGTTCTTTTTGCCACCGCACGTCTCTTATTTCCAGTATATCTAACAGCAGTCTATCCATTTCCCTTCTTAAATTCTCTAACCTGCCTATCCGATTACGGAATCTAACATTCCACACTCCGACCCGTAAAATGTTATGTTGGTTTTAGCTGATGACGACATCCTTCTCAGTAGTCTTCGCCCGGAGGTCTGAGAGGCCGATTATTTTACCTCCGGAATATTTTACCCGAAGGATGCCACTATCATTAAGCCATAAAGTAGAGATGCATGTCCTCGGGAAAAGATAACAGCCATAGTTTCCCTTCCTCTCAGGCATTTGCAGAACCAGCACATCAAGGCCATGTTGGCTGATGTTACAAGGCCAGATCAGCCTATCATCCAGGTAGTTGCCCATGGAACTACTGAAAAGGCTACGACGACTCTCAGGAACCCCGATTTAGTTTAGTCTCTCCACAGGTACCCATCCACTGACGTTGCATCTACGGTACTGCTCTCTGTATCGTTGAACTATGTAAACCCCCTCATCTCGGCAATGTCCTGGTTCATAAGTATCTCACGATTTTTTTAACATCACTATGGCACCACTATTTGGCTGTTTCAGTGTGAATTCAGTAGTGAGTCTTCTAACTTGTTTACAGCAGAACAGTGGGAACCTGGTAGAAAACATTTTCATAGACACTTCTTAGGCTGAAACAATTAACCTGTACCCTATTATGAATTGACGATTTGATCACGAAGCACAACAAACTGAAATAAACAATGTAGCACCTTATAGCTCTGAGACATGTTCACACAAAGCAGTGAGGCTTAAGGGGTGGTACGGAATGAAGTGTATGCAGAAAGAGATTGTACTGAGAAATTCAATATATTCCATAGTAAATTTGTGTCAGTATCTGAAAGTAACTTTCACGAAAAATTACACAGAAACTCCATTAAAAAAAAACAAAAAAAAAAAAAACAAGGAAGCCACGTATAACTACAGCGATTAAAATGACATGTAAGAGGAACAGGGAAATTTGTATAAACACCACAATAAGTCGAGATGCGACGCTACTATCGTTCTTCAAGACATTTTAGGGAAGTTCCTTAGAATATCCAGAAACATGAGCGTCCAGGTAGAAATTAATAACACAGACAATAAGATTAAAACTACGTGGGGTATTATGAAATCGGACACAGAATAACCAGTTAGTGCACAAGATACCATTAGAATTATACTAGAATCACTAGTACGGGAAATTTTTCCAGGCTGGTTAATATTCGTCATAGTTCAACCTCTTCGTAAGGAAGGTGACTAGAAAGAGTTAAATAGTTATTGTGCCATTCCCTTTCTGAGGTTCCAGTAATATGTGCCATCAGATTCAAAGCTTTTTAAACATAAACTGTTTGCAGCTTAACATTAATGTAATATTATTTCATTATTTTATGTGAGTATTAATGTCATAATTATCCATTAGAACATTGACAACAAAACGACTACAAGGGCGCATTAATTCGAGCGGCTAACATGTTGCTTCTTCTTGCTGCCAACTTTGGTGATCAAATGATACTGAGCGCGATAGGTCTGTCTTTAATGTTGTGTTTCATTTCGGTGATAAATAATTTGCAGAAATAACTGTCACTTGTACACGACCTCTTACGACATTGTGTAACTCCTAAACTGACCGTCAAGTATTAATCGCTCACTGGAAAAAAGACTCTCGGAACAGTGGCTGACAGTTGTGTCTGTTTCAACAGAAGTCGTACACGATGTATGATTTTGGAATAATATTCACTTGTTTCTGGCCGCTATCAATCTTAGCTTCAAAACTGTGTGCAAAGAGTATCTTCAGTGAACGTATCAATAAATGCAAACCATTCCAAATTCAAATAATATTGCTGTGATGTTTAGCTCCAGTTTTTAAAAGTCCTTTCATTTACGAGCTAAACACAGCATCGTCTGCTAGCTAAGGTTGGCTGAATGATCGCATTTCTTTACGTCAGAATGATTTCCAAAACCAACGTTGGTTATTGGGATACAGGCAAATGCTTCATTTGACTGATCGATTTTACTATTTTTTTCATATTTTTTTCCGTTTCTTTCTTTCGAGCGCCGCCGGTGACCGGGAGCAATGCCCCGGTTGGCCTAGCCTAGTTACGCACTGTCTGCCGGCAAGTCACGTGCTGTCGCTAAGCTGGTAAGCGCTACTGTCAATGCTGCCAATTTTAAGGGGCATGGCTGATTGACAATTCCTTCTTTCTCCGTGTGGTTATCTCCGAGCGTGTTTAAAATTCGAATCATTTTCATTGTTTCCTACACAAGAATGGTAGTTACTTTGTCAACTTGTTCTGGTTTAACGGGCTATAAGCTGTAACAGTGCAATGTCTTTATCTTGCAAAGGTCACTAGCTTATGAATCTGCTCCAAAAAATCGTTCTTTGTTTTTCATCTTAAATCGATGTTTAGTGTTTCTTGAATAAATTAATAGTTAAATGAACTTAAAAGGACATCGGGAAGTTGTTTAAAACTCAACTTTCTCCCGGTGTGCGTCCAGATCCACGTTTTCGCTACTTTCATCCGTCAGTGTTGTCATTAGACTCCTGTTCGAGAAACATATTCTATACAACTGTTTTTCGAGTTGGCAGTCCTGTGAGAAGATACGATTGCGATGTTCTTATGTTCTCCTTGCATATATTTCGTTTTTGAGCATCTTTCTCCTTATAAACTTTCTGTAGCTTGAATTGTTGCTGTTTTCTCATTATAGAAATTAATTAGGCCTGCAATTTGTCTTAATGATGAGGCAGTCAGCAGGTGCAGTTCTAGAATTACTAGGAATATATTTTGGGTTCTGTATGAGACTCTTGTTACTTCGTAAAAAGATTTATTTCCACGTATAAATTAATTAGACATAAGTATGCGGTTTGAATGACATTCAGTGTCAACAAGACGAAACAAGGAATAACTATTTCATAAAAAAGAATGAATAAACACAATGTGGCACGGAACCATGGAACTCTCGTACAGTCTACGCCACTGTACCGTGGATTATATATATAGTGGGAGTCACTAAACAATCCCCCCCCCTCCCCCTCCCACCCACCCACACACAGTGTCAGCAATGCTACTCATTAAATTATTTGACATACAGTCCAGATCGTCGTCCGCCTTTCTTGGAACGCGGCGGCTTCTCCTTGGAATCGGTGTGTCATTCTAGCCGCGGGGTGGTAGCGCCTGCTGATGTTTCCTGCGTGGCAGCATACGATTTTTCCTCGAGGCTCCTTTGTAGCCTCTTCGTCATGTTTTTCGATGCCAGTTCTTTTTCTGTTCGCTGTGAATATTGAAATGCCGGTTTGATACGGTCAAGCGCATGGTTCTTCATACAGAGGTTACAGTGACCTGAGTAACGCGTCATTACGTAATAGTACATGTGAACAGGTGGCTAAATCTGCAAGGACAAACGTGCGGCGTCCGGTTTGTTCCCGAGGCTGCACTGGACGAACTGACGTGTGTGGGATCGCAATTTGATAGCGAAGTCTGAGGCTGCAACGGTTTTATCTTTCATATCTTGGATGAACACTCCGGGCAGACTTAACAAATGGCCGTGCAGCAACTCTGTCACCGTAGCTTGAAGGTCAGGCTTTGAAGCCTGTTCGCAATCCTAGTAAAACAACCGGTAGAGGTTTTGTCCACTTGTCTGTCATGTGATATCGAAGGGCTGATTTCAGTTCTCGGTGCAGGCGTTCCACCTTACTGTTCGCTGCGGGATGAAAAGCGGTGGTCCTTGTTTGTCTTGACACCCAGCAATGTGGCTATGGCGTTAAAGAGGTACGCCTCAAACTGACGTCCTTGATCTGTCTTTACTCTCAACGGTACACCAAAACGCGCCACCGATCCTCTGAAAAACGTTTTCGCCACAGTCTCCACGGTGATGTCTGCCATAGGTAATGCTTCTGGCCATCTAGAGTATCTGTCCACGATTGTAAGGCAGTGAGTGGTCACACATTGTCGGACACACAATTTACAGTCGACGTTCATGCTGGGCCAGATGAAACATTGCTTAACCTGCTGCATAATTCCTCGGACTCCAGGATGTGCTAGATTGTATATCGAAGCGATTACCTGCGCTCGAAATTGCTGCGAAACGAACGACCGAAGCTTTAACTTGGTGACGTCACTGTATAACTCCGCGGTCGTGCCCTGTATTGTCTCTCTTCGTAGTTGATGGCTACACAAGCAATGCATGCAGCTCCGCATCGTCTTGTTGCACCCGTGCCATGGCAACAAAATCAATAGCTGCAGCTATGGCCTCGACTTGCGGTGATGTAGGCTCGATTACGTCCATTGCCTGAATCCGAGAGAGTGCGTCAGCGGGTACATTCAGTTTGCCTTGGACATACGAGGTCTGCTCAAAAAATTCCGGAACTTTGTCCACAACATTTTTCTACGCTTATATTTTACTTATTGTGCATGGTTTCCTTCGAAATACTTCCCTCCACAGTTGATACACAGCTCCGAACGCCGTTTCCACTTCCGAAAGAAGCCTTGGTATGCCTTTTGCTGGCTCGCGCGAAACCCCGTCTGCGAATTTTCTTTTATCTCGTCTATCGTTGCAAATCTTCGTCCTGTCAACGGGATTTCAGCATTGGAAATAAAAAACGTCCACAGGGTCAGGTCTACAGTTCAAAATGGTTCAAATGGCTCTGAGCACTATGGGACTCAACTGCTGAGGTCATTAGTCCCCTAGAACTTAGAACTAGTTAAACCTAACTAACCTAAGGACATCACAAACATCCATGCCCGAGGCAGGATTCAAACCTGCGACCGTAGCGGTCTTGCGGTTCCAGACTGCAGCGCCTTTAACCGCACGGCCACTTCGGCCGGCGGGTCTACAGTGTACGGAGATTGAGGCAGCACAGTTACTTCGTTTTTTGTGCAACAGTCACGGACCAATTCATGAGCCGTGCGACGAACTTGGTGGCAACACGGTGCCTTCCAAGTCGCCGCGTCAGGATTTCATGACATGACCCAACTGAAATGTTACATTCTTCTGCGATCCCTCGGACAGTCAGTCTTCGATAGGCACACGCAATTCCGTTGACGTTCCTGACACGAGCGTCGTCGGTAGACATTAGAGGGCGTCCTGAACGAGGGCCACCTTTAATTTTCGCTCGTCCATTTTTAAACCGTGTCAACCATTCGTAACACCGAGACTTTCTGCATCATTTGGTGTGCGTCTGTAAAGGTTTTCTTGGATTTCACGCAAAATTTAATGCAGCACGTTGCTCCACTAACTCTGCTATCTCGAAATTCGCAAACTGTGCGACACAATGTTCTACTCAGTACAGCACTGAACAATAATTTAACAGACATACAGCAATGAAACTTCCAGAAGTTACACATGAAACACAGGAATGTAAAGGGATACGAACCGAATTTCGCTCCAACACGCTATTGGCGCGAAATTACGAATGTTTCGGAATTTTTTGAACAGACCTCGTGTATGATCTCAGTTATAAACCGGCCAGCGCAGTCAATATGCCACAGTTGTCTTGGCGATGCCTTACTCGGCTACACTTTGAAAGCGTAAGTGAACTAGTTGTGGTCGGTAATGCTAATGAAATGCCAGCCTTCCAAAGAATGCTTGAATTTTTTACTGCAGCGTTGGGTGTGTACAGCTCGCGATCAGACGTCGCCCACTTCTGTTGTGAGGGTAACAGCTTTCGGCTAAAGCAGGGGTCTCCAAACTACGGCCCGCGGGCCGAAACAGGCCCGCGAGGGCCGGCAAACCGGCCCGCGTTAGCTGGCCGGACATCCCCGGTATCCGGCCCGCCAAACATTTGAGGTGGTGCCTATACTGCCAACAATTGAGTTTCGAGGCCTATCGCGACCAATACACCGCGACATTGGCTCTGCTACTCGCTACAAGACTACATAACTAAACTTACTGTTGCGCCGCTTGAAATAACAATGCGTTGGCATACTCTACCTCTGTTACGTCTTGCAATAATAGTGTTGCTAACAATGATTTTGAGATTTCGTTAACTTTGCAGGACGCTTTCGTGAAGAATGTGCAGTGACATACTTTTTTGTCGGTGAAATTCGCCAGAATACAATAAGCCAGAATTTCGGTCAGGTACGTCCACCAATCAGAATTATGCAATAAAATAAAAATCGTAGTTCGTCACAGTGCTAGCTATTCCCACAACCTTAGATTTTTGCGATTGTATCTTTCCTTTAGCCTTACATTACGGTGATCGTGGAGTGCTAGGGTGCTTTAATCCCACTAGGTAGATCTTGGCCCTTATGACTTCGTGGAGGAGTCAATGTGGCCCACGGACTAAAACGTTTGGAGACCCCTGGGCTAAAGAAAGCAAGCGGCCGTCAGCACTGGTTTATCCTCTGCCGCAACATTGGTCCAACTGCGTTAGCAAGAGCATCGACCATTACTGCTAACGCCGCGTTTGCTGCAGGGTGTGCCAGTAACACTGATCCGCTACTGCTGTTTTGATAGTATTGAAAGAGGAGTCTGCCTCGCGTATCCATTACAGTCTGTAGTTTTGGCCTTTGTGCACTCTTCAAGATCCACTCAATGGTACTATTATCGACGCATGGTGCGACACAAATCGCTGGTAGAAATTTATTACACCAAGATAACGCCGCAACTGCCGAATTGTAACTGGCCGTGAGTACGCACATACGGCTTCCATCTTGTCTTACGTTGGTCAAATGCCACGTGCATCCACTGTGTTGCCAAGAAACTGGACTTCCTTGACACCAAAAATACATTTTGATGGATTCACTATTAGTCCTTGTGCTCGCAAACAATTTCGTGAAATGTTGCATACATTCAGATGTAGACATAACGAGCACATTGTCTGTATATATATAACAAAATTCTAGGTCACGCGGTATCTCGTCCATGAATCGCTGAAAAATCTGCGCTGCATTACAGAGCCCGAATGGCATTCGTGTGGTCTCGAATAAACCAAACGGCGTGGTGACAGCTGTCTTGGGTACGTCTTCAGGAGCATATGGAATCTGATAGTATGCTCTGGCCAAATCTTTTGTTGAAAAAATCTTTTCACCTTGTATTCCGTCAGAGAAATCCTCTATATGCGGCATGTGATACCCGTTCGGAATGGTTCTCGCGTTTAATTGCCGGTAATCACCGCAGTGACGCCAACAGTTCTTCTTTTTGGACACCACAAGAAGTGGGGCTGCCCAGCTGCTACTTGAAGAGCGGCAATACCTTGAGCTAACATGCTACTTAACTCTTGTCTGATAATTTGTAATTTATGCGATGGTAAAAGTCGAGGGCGTGAGTAAGTTGGCGAGCCTGGGGTAGTGAGGATACGATGAACCGTTGAGTGTTTGAGAGGTGCCAACGTTATTGATTGCCTTGTGATATCCGGGAAACTTTTTAGTAGTCATACATATTTCGTGTTCCCAGCGATCACTTTGACTGTCGTGGTAGCAGTATAGGTCACCTTAACCTGTGCGGTCATGTTCCTTTTTGCGTCTCTTAAACACTGCCGACGTAGGTCGGATACCAGATCATAGAAAGCCAGGAAGTCTGCTCCTAGTGTGGGGTTCCGATACATCGGCCACAGTAAACCGCCACTCAAAGGTGCGACGCAGTCCCAGATTGTGTAGTAAAGTGACGTGTCCGTATGTCGTAATCTTCGCGACCGCGACGTGGTAACTCGGTCGCGGGGTACGCTGGTATTTCCGCTTCAGTGTCTATCAGGTACTGCACGTTTGTATTGCGATCCGTAATAAAACAAACGTCGTTGCTGGTGGACGTGGTGGTAGCTGCTACTGCATCGGCATCACGAATCGCTTTACACGGTGGTATATACTTCCGTGCTCTTCACCAAATTTTCTGTGATACCAACATACGTTGCGTGTCGGTCGCGAACGATTTCGGCTCACTGATCGTCGACGTGTGCGTTGCCTTTTGTGTGCTTTTGTAGTCCGGTCATTTGCACTGTGAGCTCGGCTAGTTGAGATTGATGTGACGATAAAGTCGCCGAGGCTGTGTTATCTTGTGCAGTAGCCATCGTCATGATGCTTATCGTCTGTTACATCTCCGCAATTCGTTTGCACTAACGCGTTCAGATCTGCGGGGGACACCATTAAAATGTTCTGTGCGTCTCCCGGTAGTCGCGATAGCCATATATGGCGTAACACAGCGTCACTGACAATATTACTCGCAAGAGTACGTAGGCGACGAAGCAGTTGCGACGGAGTTCTGTCACATAATTCCTCTGTCCGTAAAAGCTTTTCCAGACATTTAGCTTCCGACTGGGACAGTCGCATAATCAATGCATTTTTTACGGCAGCATATCGTTCGGTTTCCGGAGGCGTTGCGAGAATGTACTGGATTTTTGCGATAACGTCTTCCTTTAATGCAGATACCTCGTAGCTACATTTCGTTTCGTCTGCCGTAATCTGTGCTAGGATGAATTGGCTCTCTAATTGCGCGAACCAAAACAATGGGTTGTGCCGCCTAAAAGGCGGCGGTTTGATCGTAGGACTGCCGATATTACTTGAGAATGGCTCGCTGGTCTCTAGGGAGGAATTTAGCTTCTTGCCGAATTAAAAACCGACGCGGCTGGCGCCGAAGTAACAGTCATAATTTTGACGTGGCATTTAACGTCGAAGCCGAAGCGGAAGCATTCCTTGCGTGATCACGACGCGCGGCACCAATTATATGTAGTTAACTCGTGAAAAGGTTTATTTCCACATATAAATTAATTACACAGAAGTATTCGGTTTGCATTACATTCACTGTCAATGAGACAAAGCAAGGAATAACTATATTATCAAAAGCAAAGAATAAACATAATGTGGCACGGGATCATGGAGCTGTCGTACAGTTTATACACTTGTACCGCGGAATGTATATAACGGTAATCAGTTGCATGGGAGGGGCCGAAGCTGAAAATGGGTTCTTGAGCTGAGAATAACAAGGACATACAAGAAATGGGAAAGAGAAGATGGGGAACATGTAAATCAAGAACATTATGCAACTGGAATGTATAAGTAACAACAGAGGTGATCGTAGATCAAATATAACTTTGAATTAAATTTCTGGAGGACAAAATTTTATGGAACGTTTCTTTCGTGCACAAAAAATCTATTTGAGCTAGATGTCTGAATTTTTGAGATGTTTCAGGGTACTATTTCGAGAAAAGTAGACTAAAGTCGCTAACTTACGGTCAGCTGGAAGAAAAATATATACTGATTATATTTATGGATTTTTCCGCCGGTTCTTGGAGTAAAATAGACATATGTATTCAAGTTATTAACATGTTGGCTCGCCATAAAAAAGTAACTTTAATTTAGATTATCACACGTAAATATTTCTAGAATAAAAACTAGTGGCAGAAACGACGTGATTGTAGTCCGCTTTTTAGGCAGACATGTTAATGTGTACTTAAAGTTTCCGGCATCTGAGTAAGATATTAAGTGCATACATTCCAAGTATGGACCGGCATATGCAAATGTAATTTACTGGTCTTTACAAGGCTTGTAATAAAATCGATTTGAGAACTAATGTGATTAATTGTATATCAAAAAGTTCAGCAAGAAACACTCCTATTGCCCTATAATTTTCATCCTATTAATAGGCCACGCTTTTTAGTTATATCCATGCAAGCTTTATGAAAATTGTTATTTTTTTCGTTCACAGGCACGTTACCTTAACACATTTTCATGTTAAATCCATTCCCGGATCGGACAGAGCTATATCCACTGACAGCCCAGCGTCGTGGGTTTGTGACTCTCGTAATGGAACTGTTGCCCAATATTTGAATAAAATATCTGAATTTCGTTAAAATTCCTCCAACGTTTTTTTTCTCTGTTGCCGTCCCACATGTCCTAATATAACTCATGCAGAAAGTTTTGGTAGAAACATCTGTAATACCACGAAAAATCCGACGCTGCTATGGTCATGGCGACAGGAAAATTTCTTTTGAGATAAGGGACTTCTTATCCGACAGTAAAGAAGAAAGCGACAGCTACAGAACAGGCAACGTCAGATTCATATCTTTCTTACTTCACCGGTAGAATCTCGCCAATTCTTTCATCACACTGAGTTAATGAAATTCTAGCAAATAAATCGAGCTCACAGTTCTCACACCTCAAATGTTGAAACCTGCCATGAGGTTTCTTTAATATTCTGACTTGTTGATGCACAGTTGTTTGTAGAATTTTATTAATCTGAAATTTATAATTTACCATACGTTTATTACGAAGTATCTTGAAAGGACTGAAACATGTGCTGATTTACACTTAGAAGCAGCAGTTTTCATATGCATATCCTGGCTTTGAATTTTTGGTTAAAAACATTTCCAGCACTTTTCTTGCCCAACACATGTTTTAGTAAGTATGGTGTGTGTTGATGCCGCACAACATGTGTGCTTGGCTTTCTGCTGGTTAAGCTGTTCTTCCGTTGTCAACGCTATAACCACTTGGGTATACAGTTTGGTTACAATTATATTTTCGATACTTGAGAGGCTTCCCGAGGAGAGCCAGTGATCGTAGGACAGTGAAACTCTGAGGAAATATGTGTGAGGACATGCAGAAAAGAAATAACGAATAAGCTATCGACAGAACACATCTTAATTTCCATATGAGAGGGTAACGTTTGTTAGTTGCGTACCATGTTTACGCTACAGGATAAAAACGTTGCTCAATGTGACGACTATCTGCATCTAGACAGCTTGGAACAACAACAACTGTTCGCAGCACTTTTCTAACTATGAGCCACAGAATGTTCAGCTGTTGTGGCAATGTTCGGGTACTGCCTGAAGATCGCACATCGCGTCCAGAGTTCTGAGGCATGGCAACAATAACGTCTTCAACAATTCGTGGCGAAATTGGGCGTCGGCCTCTCCCAGCAGCAGTTCCCAAACAACCACTTAATTAGAACTTCCGAATAATGTTCTTCAACCCCTGTGAGGAAAGAAGACCTCTCCGTTCTCCTTTAATGCTTCGATACTCGCGAAGAGTAGCAACACTATTGCTGTTTTTTTGATAGCTTTATGAGTAAAGCCCTGCTCGCCTTCTTCAGACCTTTATGGACTGTCTGCAACTGTAATGCACACGACAGTTCTGCGAAAGCAGAGTCACTAAACACAGCCTTTCGAAATTCCTTCACCAAAGAAGACGAAGTAAAGATTTCAAAATTCGAATCAAGAACAGCTGACAGCATGAGTCACTTAGAAGTAGATATTCTCGGAGCAGTGAAACAACTTAAATCACTTAATAAAATCAAGTCTTCTGGTCTAGACTGTAAACCAGTTAGGTTCCTTTCAGTGTATGCTGATGCATTAGCTCCATACTTAACAATCATATACAACCGCTCACTCGACGAAAGATCCGTACTCAAAGACTGGAAAATTGCACAGGTCACACTAATATTCAAGAAAGGTAGGAGGAGTAATCCGCCGAATTAACGTCGATATGCAGAAGGATTTTGGAACCTATATTGTGTTAGAACATTATGAATTACCTTGAAGAGAACTGTCTATTGACATACAGTCAACATTGATTTAGAAAACATCATACTCGTGAAACACAACTAGCTCTTTACACACACGAAGCGTTGAGTGCTACTGACAAAGTATTTTGAATTGATTCTGTATTTCTAGAATTCCAAAAGGCTTTTAACACTGTACCACACAAACGGGTTGTAGTGAAATGGCGTGCTTATGGAATATCGTCTCTGTTATGTGACTGGATTCCTAATTTCCTGTCAGAGAGGTCACAGTTCGTTTAACTGCCGGAAAGCCATCGAGTAAAACAGAAGCGATTTCTGGCGTTGTCCAAGGTAGTGTTATAGGCCCTCCACTGTTCCTTTATCTATATAAACGATTTAGGAGACAATCTATGCAGCCTTCTTAGGTGATTTGCAGATGATGCTGTCGTTTATTGTCTAGTAAACTCATCAGAATTTCGAAACAAATTGCCAAACGATTTAGAAAAGATATCTGAATGATGCGCGTATTGGCAGTTGACCCTAAATAACGGAATGCGTGAGGTAATCCATATTAGTGCTAGAAGATATCGGTTAAACTATGGCTACACGATAAACCAGTCAAACCTAAAGACCGTGAATTCAACTAAATACCTAGGGATTACGATTACGAATAATTTAAATTCAAAAGAATACGTAGAAATAGAAAATGCTCTGGGGAAGGCAAACCAAAGACTGCGTTTTATTGGCAGAATACTTAGAAAATGTAACAGATATGCTAACGAGACTGTCTCTACTACGGTTGTCGATCCTCTTTTGGAATACTGCTGGGCGGTCTGGTATCCTTACCACATAGGATTAACGGAGTACATCGAGAAAGTTCAAAGAAGAGTAGCACGTTTTGTGTTATCGCGAAATAGAGGAGAGAGTGTCACTGACATGGTACAGGATTTGTGGTGGACACCAGCAAAACAAAGGCGTTTTTCGTTGCGGCGAAATCCTCTCACGAAATTTCAATCACCAACTTTCTCCTCAAAGTGAGAAAATACTTTGTTCACGTCGACCTACAAAGGGAGAAATGATCGTCATAATAAAATGAGGGACATCAGCGCTCGCACGGAAAGATATAGATTTTTTTTTTTTTTTTTTTCCGCGCGCCGTTGGAGATTGGAATAATAGAGAATTATTGTGAAGGTGGTTCGATAAACTCTCAGCTAAGCACTTAAGTATAATTTGCTGAGTATACATGTAGATGTAAACATAGATGATTGTGTTTCAACGCTACATCGCCACATCAGAGCAATTCTAATTTTTTACACGAATCAGAAACAAGTAACTATCTGTCCGTTATGCTGTAGGCTTAATACATGAAGTAACTTTAATGTTGTTGTATGTGTCCTTAATTTTAAATTTATTTGTACGGCTTGTTGCCTGAAATCACCAATAAAAAATAAAAATGAATGATTTCATGGACGTGAAAATCAGGTATATTCGTTTCAGATTTTGCTAAAATATATGAAGCAGATATTTATAATGTCATTTAATAAACACTACATCGCATGTTGTTGTTATTGTTCCTAGTTTGGTTGAAATTGTTCTAAGCATTTCAGTTGTACGCAGTATGTGTCACCCCTTTCACCCTTTCCTACCGCCACTCCCACACCTGGGAGTTAAATGCATTGGAACCGGCAGTAATCAGCCCAGTAACACCAAAAACTATGGACAGGACAACAACATTGACTATTTTGCATTACTTTTATATATTATTCACTTCACATCCCCACCCTACCCCAATAGGTGCTACGAGCGTCTTACCTCAACAGAACATTTTTTTTCTTTTTAAGGTGGTAAGCCAAGTAGGTACAAAGTTTGGTTCAAATTGTTCCAGATGTTCCAGAATTATGCTTACGCGTCACAACTTTCTCATCCCAACTCCCATAAATGTGGGCGAAAAATGTCGAAGCATCCCATTTTAAGTAAAGTGAGCGTACCTTGGCCATACAGTTACGAGCGCTGCTCGATAAGTACAGGAACACATTTTCTTCCTCGGCCAGTTGCGACTGAAAAAATGTGGAATTTGTTGTGGAACATAGTGGAATGTTCCCGCTTCAGCAGCTATAATTTTACGAAGTTCCTATTGGTGGCGGTGCTCGCTATATGCGGCCTACGTTCCTTTCGGTGGGAACTTAGTGCGTCGTAGATATTCGTAGGCGCTTGCTGAACGTCTACGGAGACCTGGCAACGAACGAAAGCACAGTGAGTCGTTGTGCGAGGGACCTGTCATCATCGAAGCAAACTCGCACAATCCTGTCCGATCTCCCGCGTGGCAGCCAGCCGCACACAGTTGTTACTCTTGCAATGCTGGACCGTGCAGACACACTCATTGGAGGTGATCAGTGGATTACAAACACCTCGCTGCAGAACTGGACGTATCTGTCGTTAATGCTGACAATTCGTCCACCAGGTGGGGTACTCAAAGGTATGGACCCATTGGGTTCCACGCCGCCAACATACAAGACCATAAAGAGCAAGAAAGGACCATCTGTGCGGAAATGATTGCGCGTTCCGAGGCTGATCATAACAATTTTCGTCAAAGACGGTGAAACGTAAGTTCATTACTTCGAGTCGAAAACACAATGGCAATCCATGGAGTGGCACCACACCATCTCCCCTTCGAAAAAAATTTCAGACCCGCACCCTCAGCCGGGAAAGTCTTGGCGACGATGTTCTGGGACCCTGGCGAGGTTATTGTGTTTGATGTCCTCTCTCATGATGCAACAATCAACTCTGAAGCGTATTGTGCTACCCTCAGGAAATTAAGGAAATGGCTACAGTGCGTTCTTCGCTACAAAAATGTAAACGAACGCCTCCTTCTCCATGACAATGCAAGGCCGCACACAGGCCTGCGCACCAAAGAAGACTGTCCGTCCTCATCCATCCCACAGCCCAGGTCTCTCACCTTCCGACTTCCATCTGCTTGTCATAATGAAGGATGCACTCCGAGGGAAGCAGTACATGGTTGACAGGAAGGTTATTGACGTACCAACACACGGGCTCCGACGTCGACCAGAAGAGTGGTACCATGCAGGCATACAGGCTCTCCCAGTACGGTGGTGTACGGCCGTCGCATTGAACGGAGATTACGTCGAAAAACAGGGTTTAGTATCAAAACGATTCGGGAATAATATGGTGTATTCGAATCCTGAATAAAACCAACCTGTGAAACTTCCCCTTCGAAAATTAAGAATGACTGTGCTGGTAAACTTCTACGTTATTTCATTTTCAAACAGCTGAGCAAAACTGAACATACTCAGATAGTTCTCTCTTTACTTATCCTGATCATAACTAAACTAACACACAATATTTTTAGCGCAACGCAATCTGACTTTCAATAATCCCTACAAAAGGATGGCCCTGACTAACAATAACCTGTACCTTTCATGAATTACTTACCTCACAAAAATCTTCGTTACTCGACCTACTGCAATACAGCGAGCGCCAATACTGCCAGCTAAATAAAAGATTGTTAACTACTGAAGGCACTAACTACTGACAGGCATAGTTAGCAAATGAAAGATTTTGATAGAGAACAAACAATGTACAGGGCTATTACAAATGATTGAAGCGATTTCATAAATTCACTGTAGCTCCATTCATTGACATATGGTCACGACACACTACAGATACGTAGAAAAACTCATAAACTTTTGTTCGGCTGAAGCCGCACTTCAGGTTTCTGCCGCCAGAGCGCTCGAGAGCGCAGTGAGACAAAATGGCGACAGGAGCCGAGAAAGCGTATGTCGTGCTTGAAATGCACTCACATCAGTCAGTCATAACAGTGCAACGACACTTCAGGACGAAGTTCAACAAAGATCCACCAACTGCTAACTCCATTCGGCGATGGTATGCGCAGTTTAAAGCTTCTGGATGCCTCTGTAAGGGGAAATCAACGGGTCGGCCTGCAGTGAGCGAAGAAACGGTTGAACGCGTGCGGGCAAGTTTCACGCATAGTGATGTGAAAGATTCAGTGTTTAAACCTCCTCTACCAAGAAACGTGCCAGAACTGCGAGCTCGCATCAACAATGCTTTCGAACTCATTGATGGGGACATGCTGCGCCGAGTGTGGGAGGAACTTGATTATCGGCTTGATGTCTGCCGAATCACTAAAGGGGCACATATCGAACATTTGTGAATGCCTAAAAAAACTTTTTGAGTTTTTGTATGTGTGTGCAAAGCATTGTGAAAATATCTCAAATAATAAAGTTATTGTAGAGCTGTGAAATCGCCTCAATCATTTGTAATAACACTGTATTTACCTTAATAGTGTTCAAAAGTCATAATATATATATCAGTTGCTGACATCCAGTCTTAGAAATTTACTTTTTCTGACGGACACCCGTCCAGATCGTCCGCTCTCAAAACTCTGGCATCTCTCTCTCCACACCCACCACTGCTGGCGCTTCACCTCCAACTGCCCAAAACTACGCGCTGTTCACATCCAACTACCCAACACTACACAAGCAAATATTCCGACAATGAGTCCAACCAGCCACAGACCGCACTCAGCGCAGTCAGCGATTTTCATACAGAGCACTACGTGGCGTTAAGCATAAAAACCTAAACAGCCTACTTACACCTGCTTTCAGAACAAAAAATGCTTTGCATTACTTATTGAACACCCCTCGATAAAATATCCAAGCTTTGGAAATCAAATAGACGTATCGTTTTAGTGTTCCCCGCTGCGTTTTCACTAACAGATACAGTGATTCGCAGGGAAGTGTATAATGTATTAACGCTAGGCTAGACAAGTCGCCAGGCCGTAGACACACAGAGCTACGGTGCGAAGTGGCAGCGGGTCACTAGTTGTAACGTACACTACAACTCTTTCTCTCTGCCCCCTTCATTGATGGAATGAAGGAAGAACGATTACTAATGTGACTATATGTGAGCAGTTATTAACCCAATTTTATGTGGCTTCGCAAATTTTCCCGACATATTAACTGACAATATTCGTGGCGGGTCTGCAATATTTGGTATGTAGTGTTCTCAACTGAAGGTGCCGGAAAGATGGACCTATTAATGGACATTAATAAGGGGTGCGTCCAACCTTTGTCTTTAAGACGAATTTGCTGCAGATGCTTTCAGTGAGGTGTCTGAATGTCTTCCCCAAAAGCCGAAATCAGAGAAAGTAGTGATGTAGGACGCTGGGATCTTGAGCAAAGTCGACGGTCCATTTCATCCCAAAGGTGTTCCATTGCTTTCAGGTCAGTACAGCCAATTTTAGGAACGTTGTCCACAAACTTTTGCCTCAGTCGCTGCTTTATGACAGGGGGCATTGTCATACTGGTAAAAACAAGAATCGTCTTCGAACCGTTCTCCTACTGCAGTACACGGTGCTGTGAAAATTGCTCCTATATTTCAGCATTTAGCGTTTTCTTAAGCGCAGTGAGCGGACCACATCCTAACCACTAAAAACACCCATAAACCGTAACATTTCGTCCTCCGAACTTCACTGTTGACACTATAGATGAGGAGTGGTAACGTTCTCCTGGCGTTTACCAAACCCAAAATCATTCTTCTGGTTGCCACAGGGGACAGTGAGAGTTATCGCTCCAAATCACTCGTTTCCGAGCATCCAGTGTCCAGTGGCATCGTTCTCCTCATCACTTCAAGCCTCGCTTAGCACTGACAACAGAACTGTGGAGCTAGTGAGGACCTACTCGACGACCATACTACCCCATTCTTCTCACCTCCATACGCACACACACACACACACACACACACACACACACACACACACACACACACACCTTCTTTTATAATGGCGGGTGCGCCTCTTGTAACGTCTAGTGGTCAGTTGTGAATTACGTAGCAGTTCGGCAGTTCGGATGCATTTCATCATTCTGTGCACGCTAGATATCACCTGCAAGCCTGATACAACATCGATTTCCCTTGACGAATGTTCCAGTGAGGGACGTTCAAGTATTTTGTAAGCAATCTGTTTGGCAGGAAAGCAGAAATTCATTGCAACTGATCCACAAATCGAAACATACCATTTGCCTTACATAGAACTGAACGAAAGTGATCATGCTATTACATTAAAACTTTAATTGGACCTCGATGGTCTCATGAGTGTCGTCCTGCAAATACACAATGTGATCAAAAATATACGGACACCCCCCAAAACATAATTTTTTCACATTACGTGTATTGTTCTGCCACCTACTGCCAGGTACTCCGTATCACCGACTTCAGTAGTCATCAGGCATCGTGAGAGAGCAGAATGGGGCGATTCGCGGAACTCACGGACTTCGAACGTGGTCAGGTGATTGGGTGTCACCTGTGTCATACGTCTGTACGCGAAATTTCCACACGCCTAAACATCCCTAGGTCCACTGTTTTCCGATGTGATAGTGAAGTGGATGCGTGAAGGGACGCGTACAGCACAAAAGCGTACAGTTCGACCTCGTCTGTTGACTGACAGAGACCGCCGACAGTTTAAGAGGGTCGTAATGTGTAATAGGCAGACATCTATACAGATCATCACACAGGAATTCCAAACTGCATCAGAATCCCCTTCAAGTACTATGACAGTTAGGCGGGAGGTGAGAAAACTTGGATGTCATGGTCGAGCGGCTGCTCATAAGCCACACACGACGCCGGTAAATGCCAAATGACGCCTCGCATGGTGTAAGGAGCGTAAACTTTGGACGATTGAACAGTGGAAAAACGTTGTGTGGAGTGACGAATCGCGGCACACAATGTGGCGATCCGATGGCAGGGTGTGGGTATGGAGAATGCACGGTGAACGTCATCTGCCAGCGTGTGTAGTGCCAACAGTAAAATTCGGAGGCGGTGGTGTTACGGTCTGGTCATGTTTTTCATGGAGTGGGCTTGCACCCCTTGTTGTTTTGCGCGGCACCATCACAGCATAGGCTTACATTGATGTTTTAAGTACCTTCTTGCTTCCCACTGTTTAAGAGCAATTCAGGGATGGTGATTGCATCTTTCAGCACGATAGAGCACTTTTTCATAATGAACGTCCTGTGGGGGAGTGGTTACACGACAATAACGTCCCTGTAATGGACTGGTCTGCACAGACACCTCACCTGAATCCTATAGAACACCTCCGGGATGTTCTGAAACGCCGACTTCGTGCCAGGCCTCACCGACCGACATAGATACCTCTCCTCAGTGAAAAATGGGCTGCCATTCCTCAAGAAACCTTCCAGCACCCGATTGAACGAATGCCTGCGAGAGTGGAAGCTGTCATCAAGGCTAAGGATGGACCAACAGCATACTGAATTCCAGCATTACCGATGGAGGGCGCCACGAACTTGTAAGTCATTTTCAAGTAGGTGTCCGGATACTTTTGAGTACAAAGACTCAGACTATGAATTGCTGTTGATTCCATAATTTATTCTGTCGCTTAGCAATGCTTTAACCTCTGCTTGAGCTTGAGCTTTATGCATCAGAAATGGTTCAAATGCCTCTGAGCACTATGGGACGTAACATCTGAGGTCATCAGTCCCCTAGAACTTAGAACTACTTAAACCTAAGTAACCTAAGGATAGCACACACATCCATGTCCGAGGCAGGATTCGAACCTGCGACCATAGCAGTCGCACGGTTCAGGACTGAAGCGCATATAAGCGCTCGGCCACAGCAGCCGGCCTTTGTGCATCCGAATACACTAAGTGAGTTGGATGTCAAGTTAACCGTCATACTACCAGGACTTTTTTTGTATCACTGAGTACGACTGTGATCAGAAAGACCAAAAGTAGTTCAAATGGCTCTGAGCACTATGGTACTTAACAGCTGTGGTCATCAGTCCCCTAGAACTTAGAACTACTTAAACCTAACTAACCTAAGGATAGCACACACATCCATGTCCGAGGCAGGATTCGAACCTGCGACCATAGCAGTCGCACGGTTCAGGACTGAAGCGCATATAAGCGCTCGGCCACAGCAGCCGGCCTTTGTGCATCCGAATACACTAAGTGAGTTGGATGTCAAGTTAACCGTCATACTACCAGGACTTTTTTTGTATCACTGAGTACGACTGTGATCAGAAAGACCAAAAGTAGTTCAAATGGCTCTGAGCACTATGGTACTTAACAGCTGTGGTCATCAGTCCCCTAGAACTTAGAACTACTTAAACCTAAGTAACCTAAGGATAGCACACACATCCATGTCCGAGGCAGGATTCGAACCTGCGACCATAGCAGTCGCACGGTTCAGGACTGAAGCGCATATAAGCGCTCGGCCACAGCAGCCGGCCTTTGTGCATCCGAATACACTAAGTGAGTTGGATGTCAAGTTAACCGTCATACTACCAGGACTTTTTTTGTATCACTGAGTACGACTGTGATCAGAAAGACCAAAAGTAGTTCAAATGGCTCTGAGCACTATGGTACTTAACAGCTGTGGTCATCAGTCCCCTAGAACTTAGAACTACTTAAACCTAACTAACCTAAGGACATTACACACATCCATGCCCGAGGCAGGATTCGAACCTTCGACCGTAGCAGTCGCGCGGTTCCGGACTGCGCACCTAGAACCGCGAGACCACCGCGGCCGGCCCAAATGTAGTGCACATCTGATATACTGGCAGTATTTTAATGAACTAACATGAAAACATTCGTTATAGCTGTTCAGTGTAACAGCCATCATTCCATTTTCATAAAAGTTACATTCAAGAAATAGCATCAATAAATTTCAATGTGCTGTAAATATAAAAATGAACTAAATATAAACGGATACAACTGACTCAGATGGAGAAAGTCATATATTTTGAAAATAATGTTTTTGAAACAAGAGAGATATACACTCTAAGACAAAAAATATTATCCATCATGAAAGGAGTTATCTGAATGGGGCAGTAACCGGTAAATGTGATGTACATGAACAGACAAACAAATGACTACAGTTTCAGAAAAATCGATGATTTATCCAAGAGAAAGAGCTTCACAAATTGAGCGAGTCAATAACGCACTGGCTCACTTCTGCCCCTTATGCAAGCAGTTATTCGACTTGGCACTGATAGACAGAGGTGTTGCATGTCCTCCTGAGGGATATAGAGCCGAATTATGTCTAATTAGCCTGTTAGATCGTCAGAATCCCGAGATAGTTGGATCTCAAATGGGGACAGATCCTACGACCTTACTGAACAAGGGAGGGTTTGACAAGTACGAAGACAGGCAGTAGAAACTCTCGGCGTGTGCGGGCGAGCATTATCTTGCTGAATTGTAAGCACAGAATGGCTTGTCATGAACGGCAACAAAACAGGGCGTAGAACACCTTCGGTAAGGGTGTGGCGGACGATAACCAAACGGGTCCTGTTGTAAAAATAAATGGCATCCCAGACCATTATTCCTGGTTGTCGGGCAGAATGTCGGGCTACAGTCAGGTTGGTATCTCACCACTGCCCAGGCCTTCTACAGACACATCTTCGCCCTCGAATCTGCCATTGGTGTGTGGGGTGCCATTTCTTTTCGTAGCAGAACCATTTTGGTTGTCATCCGCGACACCCTTACAGTACAGCGGTACGTCGACGGGATTCTACGCCCTGGTTTGTTGCCCTTCATGGCAAGCCATCCTGGGATTCCGGTTCAGCAAGATAATGTTCGCCCGCAGACGCCGAGAGTTTCTACTGTTTGAGAAGTGCTTGCCAAGCCCTACCTTTGCCAATGAGGTCGTCATAATAACTGCTTGGCCAGCGCTTTCTTTGTATAGTGTGAAAAGTGGCAAGTGGCTGTAAATTTTGAAGTCACCTACATAAGTAGTAAAAGAAATCAGCTAAATTTAGGTTACACGGTAATTCCCTTAAATCTAAAAGCTATAAATTCAATTAAATACAGTACGAACTTGATAATCCGGCGTGCTCGGAGACCTATCAAATGCCAAATTAACAAATATGCTGGATTATCAAGATCTTTTTTTTAAAACCCGTGTTTAAAAAGCGATATAAGCAAAAATTACAGTTTTAACGTACCAAAAAATACAGAAACTGTTATTTATTAAACAGAACTGGAGAGATTACAGCATAAAATGTTAAAAAAATGGTTCAAATGGCTCTGAGCACTATAGGACTTAACATCTGTGGTCATCAGTCCCCTAGAACTTAGAACTACTTAAACCTAACTAACCTAAGGACATCACACACATCCATGCCCGAGGCAGGATTCGAACCTGCGACCGTAGCAGTCGCGCGGTTCCGGACTGTGCGCCTTGAACCGCTAGACCACCGCGGCCGGCAAAATATTAAAGTATGTATTACTTTTATGTATGTACAAAACTGAATTAAAAATCGAACACAGTACTGCTCTATTTAAACAGTTCAAGACTCAAAGTCTTAGAGAAGTTCAGTACACTTCATGATTTCTTGTACGCCATTTACGAAATAAAATAAGCACTACTGATTTGCAAAGATTACAAGCAAGCTAATTAATAAAAGTTGTTACCAATAATTTGGTGCATTTAATTATCTTTAGGGACAGCACAGATATCTGACGTCGTCGAGGACGTGGAGTATTTCGGACTAGTAGCTGCCGCTGATGGTTTAAGTGGAATTTTCTTCTAAGCCTTCTGTAACATTGGAGAAACGTTAACTTTTTTGGATTGAGCTCTTTTTTAACAGAAATTATTTTGCGGTGTGCAGATCCACAACTTCAGAAGCGTTGTATTATTGGCTATTCTCAGCGAATATTACAAAAGTGTTTAAGTTCTTTGAAGCGCCAGTTTAAGAGATGTGGGTTATAGACGTTTCTTCTTCGTCACTCTCAGTTTCTGGTACCTGCTGTGGGTTGAAAACTCTTCGCAGTGTCATATCGTTAGTCAACTCTTCTTCAATAGCTCTGTTTCTGACAATATAGATCCATTCGGCAATTTCTGCTGCTGAAAACGCACTCAATTCATTAGTCGATGCAGAATTTTTCACTCGTACAGTTATTATGGCGTGATCAGTTATCGACTCGTCATCATTTACATCGCTTTCCATCTCGGCTTCTTCGACCAGTTTAGGCTATAGTTCCCTCCAGGCCATGTGGTAAGTTGTATTTTTCACAGAGGTCCAAGCAATTACAGCCGTGAAAATAGCTTCTTTAACGTTAAAAATGAGTTGGAACACTCTGCATTCTGGCCTTAGCAGCTTTTGCACTAACATTCCTCTGTACCAGCCCGTGAAGTTCTGTATGGCCCCTTGGACCATGAGTTGAAATAGTGACGTAACATTGGCAGAAAGATATAAGCGAAAAATACGTAATACCTGAAACAAACTCCGATTCTGGAGAGTGAGCTCTGGAACTGTCAAGGATGAGAACATTCTTAGAATTTATAGGTAGGACTATATTTTTTAGAAATTTTCTTTCACATGTGGAACGAAATTGTAAAAGAACTAGTCTTTGAACAACTCGTCTATCACTGAGTGAGTAACCGAACATGTGTCATAATTTTTAGAGGTCAAGGTTTTTGATATTTCCCAGCCACAAACAAACGCAGCTTATGATCGCCTGAAGTGTTTCCGTATGCTGCGGCAGTTATTCTGTCTTTACTCTTTTTTGAGTCATTTGCTCTGTACTCGTCAGCTCCCGCTAGAGCTGAATTTGCCAAACACTGCCGTAACAAGCCAGTCTCATCAGCGTCGAACTAAAAACGTGGGAAAATTTCTGATGCGTGCCGGATTATAGCGTCTTTCGGATAATCCAGTGTCGGATTCTCGCCGTCTTATTGTAGTTAGGAATTACAGTTACGAATAACTTAAATTGTAACGATCAGACAGATAATGTTGCAGGGGAGGCAAACCAAAGACTGCGATATATTGGCGGAACACTTTAGAAAGTGCAACAGCTCTACTAAAGAGTGCTTACACCACGCTTGTCCGTGCTCTTCCGGAGTACTGTTGTACAGTGTGGGATCCGCATCAGGTGGTACTGACGGAGGACATCGACAGAGTTCAAAGAACGGCAAATCGTTTTGTGCTATTGCGAAACAGGAGAGAGAGTGCTACAGAGTTGATGCGTGAGTTGGGATGGTTCAATCACCAACTTTCTCCTCCTAATGTGATAATATTCTGCTGGCGCCAACCTACACAGGGAGAAATGATCATCATGGTAAAATAAGAGAAATAGAGCTCGCACAGAAAGATACTGAAGTGCTCGTTTTTCCCGCGCACCGTTCGATTGTGGAACGGTGGAGAAATATCATGATGTTTCGATAAACCCTCTTCCACACACTTAATTGTGAATTATACAGTAATCATGTAGATGCAAACAGAGATTTAGATTTGTTTCTCTGTACATGCTCATCACTTCTATAAATTTCCGTCCCATTCGCATAATTCCTTCGTGGTGCGTCGTTTTGTGTGTCTTAGTGTGAATGTTTCCAATGAGCTTATGAGGTCATATTGACGCCGGTGATACGAGAAATGTTAAGCAGCAAATTCTCCCTTATAACTGGGATTGTAGTTATTTTAAATAAGAAAACTAAAGTACTGAGGGTCGCTCAGCGAGCAACGGGAGTTGGGAATTACTCTGAGGGACGGGAAAGCAAACGAATGAATCAGGGAACAATCTGCAGTTTAACATTGTATGACTGCAATGAACATGACATGGCTGTGGGCGGGACGTGCAGCCAAGCGAATGGACAGTACTTGGACCAATGAAGTTCTTTGCTGGCTTCCAAAACCTAAGAACAGACCGACGTGGTCCGCTGGAAGCTGGGTGTAAGGTGTTAGAAATCACGCACGAACAACATCCATGCGTATTTTGGAAGACTGTAATGCATGTAAAAATGTAGAGCAAGCGTGAAGGGCCAACACCACTGTAGAATTTTCATAAAATCATCTTTTTTCTTTTGTTTTATTGGCTTGTAAGATGCTTTGAACCTTGTAAAATATGAGGCAAAAAGTCTAAACACTGAAAAAAAATTTGTTCTATAGAATTCCGAGATCCTCCTCTAGGGCCTCGTATGACCCGAAACGGCCTACCCGCGCCAACTCCATTACCTCCTGTAGTGTCTGGATATTGTTTCAAAGCAATAGTGCGTTAGCTTGGCCTCAGCAAGCGTCAGTACGTGTACGAAACAGAAAAGTCTTTCGCTTTCAATCTAGATTTTTGTGTGAAGTGTTGATTTTTGAGAGTTTATTTGTGATCTTACTGTATGCAGTTTTGCCTCTCAAGTAAGAATGAGTGGTAAGGAAGTATACACGGACACAAAAGGTAAGAAGACATTCTATCCAGTGCGGTGTCGAAGCGGTATGTCATCAAAGAGTCCAAAGAATAGATATGAGGCTGAGAGCAGTTCGGAAGGATTCAGTGCCTCCGCTAAGAAATTGAAAGAACTTTGATGTGAGTTACGGATTGACCTGTAGGATTATAAATCTTCTTGCCGTTTTCTCCGGTACGTCTCAACATGTGAAATGTAAAATGTGCAATGCAGACATCACGTTGCTGGAATGAAGTCCTCGAGGCTTATTATTGCTTGGTTAAACTGGCCACAAGTTGTTATACCAAATAGTACGTTTATATGAAATCAACCGTCGAATCGTCCTAGCTGTGTGCCTGCTTGGAGTTGGTTTAAACAGAATGTAAAGTTTTGTGCGTTCATGGAATCACCATGACCGATATTTCAATCATTCTGGTGTAAACTAGTTATTATGATTTGGATCGCAATGGCAACAGTACGACAGGCCACTTCTGGGACAGCAGATTAATTGCAAGAGTTTCCTAAAAGTAGATTTTTTCATTTTTTCGTATCTATAAGTCATTTGGAATCTAGAACTCGTTTTTCTCGGAATATGTTTCTCAAAGCGGCACGCAGCGTAACTCGAACAATTTTCAATCTTTTTAATTTATTTATTTTCGATTAGTTCATTTAAACAATATTAACAAATGACTGTCCTTTTTGGTGAAAACTGAAGGACTTGCTTCAAATACACGCCAATTACACAGAAATCAATGTTTTTTAAAATCCCCTGCGTGGTTCACTAGCTACATTCATGTAGATTACATACTTTTTTTTCTTTTTTGCACTGTCAAATTGGCACCAGTTTAACGTGTGCCGCAGGTCGCCTCAAATTCAATATGCTTTTAGAGAAATGCTGTAGTGTCGCCATTTTGTGTTATTTTACGATAAGTTTGTAATATATTTAAATATATGCGCAATAACTATCCCAATTATTATTTCTCCGTCACCTTTTCTTCCACGTAAAACAATTTTTTCTTAGACCAATACGGTAGTGTTACTCGTTAACCAGATGTCAAATAACTGATGAAGAACTGGCTCGCGGCACCAGTGGGCACAGAAAGGCAAGGGAGTATGAATTCCAGTAAGATTACGCTTGATAAAGCCCAGCGATTTTCACAGATTACATATCCGTGCTGATGGCAGCATTAAAGTACATTCCGTACACATGCCTACTGACGACAGCCGCCCGTCCCACGTGGACGCACATTTTCTTAGCATCTTTATAGCGCTTGATGTGTAATGCCGTCTTTGGTTTGCGCAATATTCAGTAGGAACTTCGCAGTGCACAACCCGAAAGCTACGGTTTACTAATTCTGATCTTATGCCGAAGAATGTCATCTTTAATCACATAAGAACAGGCCACACAGCTACTATGAAAACGATACACCTATTAATGTCAAAGACTTCTCGAAATGGCTATTATAGTACAGCTTAAGATGGCATCCTGGTTTTTTTTATCGAAGCGTGTAAATAATTATGCTGTATAAAAGAACAAAGGGCGGAAACACGATACGAAGGGCTCAAAATTGATTATTTGTTAGTCCGATTAGTTCTACGTTCTTTGAACTAACAAACCTGTGAATGTATTGATAAATTCATAGGACTTTGTGAAGGGGACCTTCAATATACTCAAGTTTCTCCTCGTCTGATCGGTCTCATAATTCGTTAGTTTTGAAAATCTTAACTTTCAATGACGCAGTATTCAAATATATTCAATATTCACGAAATAATGTGTACAAAGATTAATGTTAAAAATATCACGGTGTTAATCCCCTTTGTGTAAAGTAGCCACAATTTCCTTTCTGAATTTTGTACTTATTTTTGCCATCAAACACGACGGCTTGCTGGTGACGTTGGTAGGCACACAAGCAACTGCGCCGCAAACAGGCTGTGGCCGGAAGAAATGAGCTGAAAGAAACCCCACCAAGGGCGGCGACTTAAGTGCTGTCCGCAGCAAGAGAAAACAAAATCCGCCTGAGAGAAATTGGCAGAAGGCGTACGCCAACTCCTACGCCCGCGCATGCGCGACGGTACTGGTAGGAAAGCGGAGAAGAGCACAAGCCAGAGCTTCTGAGCAAATGCGCTGGCGACTGAGGAGGGCGGCGGGGTGGGGGAAGCGGCACTTCATCAGCGCCAGCGAACAAAGCGTATCGGTTCCTCTACCCAAAGAAATAGTAATAAAAAAGTAACAGGATCCCGCAAGCGGTTTCTAAGAAATAACTTCGCCCGCTATTATACTTGAGTGAAGGCATTGTCCGCCAAGTATAGTTTCTTCGTTTCTCTAGCTACAACTTCTACGTAATGCCAACACCGATGAAGCAAACTCATAATGAAACTCAACTTTTATTAACAGGGACTAGAAATAATACGCCTTTCTCAACATAGAATTCACATTATTTTCCAGACACCATAATACAATTACGACTTGAACGTAAAAGCTGTTAGGCTCTAATCCATTGTGCTCATGGCGCTGTAGCCATACTGAAACGTGAGAAGCAAATAAAGCTGCCAATGCAAGACGGAAGCTCTCACTTGGCGTTCGTTGATGCTCTAGTGGCCATTTCGAGGGCAACAGCCAGCGGAAACTCCTCAGTGCCGCCATGTGCTCACTTCCCGATTAGCGGCGCCACTGTCCATTAGGTCTCGCCCACGCCATCTAACGTAGCCAACACGAAGTACTGGACTAACGCGCCGCAGAGTTTCTCGGAATCACCGTCGATCGCAGCGCTGTCGACCGCGGGAACTGTCGCTTGTGTTCAAATAAAGAAGCGGCGCCTTGCGAATGTGTTTCAGGTGTGATCATGCTTTCCAACAGAAATATCCACGTCTACACTACAGCTATAGTATGCAAACTATTATGAAGTGCATGACAGACAATACGCCCCATTGAGGAAGTTACTAGAACTTTTCTCCGTTGCATTCACGTATGGAGGGCGGGAAGATTGGTTGCTTAAACATATCTGTGCCCACTGTAGTCAGTCTAATCTTGTCTTCGCGCTCTCTTCGCGATGAGTATAAGACGTAGTATATTCCTATATTTATCACTTAAACTTGGTTTGGAAAGTTGGTAAATATACTTTCACGTGTCAGTTCGCGTCTATCTTCAAGCGTCTGGCAGTCCAGTTGCTTCAGCATCTTCGTTACGTTTCCCAAGGTTGAACAAATCTATGAAATTCGTTGTTTACATTCAGTACCGCTTGTTAGTCATATCTGGTACGGGTCTCATAAAATTGAACGATATTTTAGAATGAGTCGCAAAGTGCTTTGTAAGCATTCTCCTTTGTAGACTGATTGAGATGACCGACACCAGTGTGACTCACTGATATTGTAGTCATAGGATACAACGTTTTTTTTTTCGTTTTTGTGAAGTGCAAGTTTTTACACTGCTGAATATCTGAAACAAATTACCAATCTTTGCACCACTTTGAGATCTTATCAAGTTCAAATTGAATATTTCTGCAACTTTTTTCAGACAGTATTTCATTACCAGAATAAGAAAAGATCCTGTCATAGCACCATGAGGCCGAATATGTCCTGGGCAGAGTTAGGGATGTAAAAGTGGGAACTAGCTTTAGGACGTATATGGGAGCTTCAAAGAAATTTAAATATTGACGTATTCGCACTTTTTTACTTGTTAGGAGACCTAATGGTACCCATGTCATGTGATACAATACATCGTGTCAACTAAAGTAACATGAAACATGATGTCATGTCGTTAACATGGCATATATCATCATTTCACCCAACATGGCATGTGTCATGTCACGTAATATGACACAACGTGTCATTCAAGTTTCATGTCATATTATGTATTCTTTACTAAGGCTGGCGAACCTTCGGGATTTTGGGCACAGGATGCAGGTCTGCTAACATATTACAGAGAAGAAAGGTCACAGCGATGGGGTAGTAGGGTTAATTCGTAAAAATGTGTCAAGATGTTATGATTTAAATGTCTTTGAGGCTGCCAGGTTAGGTCTAAAAGTTAGTTCCCTTCGTTTACACCCCTAATCTGCCCAGGACTTACTAATCCTTTACGTGCTATGACAGGCGTATTTTGCATTGTGGTTCCTGACTTTTACTCTACAGTGATTTTGACATTAGACTGCCATAACTTAGCAACCGATGCACGTTTTTCGTTGAGTCGAGTGACGACTGATCCGATACAGGTTTTTAATTCTCTTTCTAACAATGTTGTTTACCTCGTGGCAACGCATAAATCTTTCATAAAACAACAGGACGTTTATTAATTACATAATACGAACTAGATGTATCTCGTCTCTAGTTGGGTGATCCTGAAAAGAACGGTTATTAGTTATATTTCCGGACATATTGTATATCTACTATGACACTGTTGCACGTTTAGCACCACCCAGGGGTCACGTCTAGGGTAATTTGGGTTATACCTACGGACGTGAGCAACCTGTCTGGTTGGAAAGTGTACATGTGAAGAAGGTAGACACAAAACTGAACAACACAATGCGCTGCATTACTGGTTGCATCAAATCAACCCCATGCCACTGGTTACCTGTACTGAGTCACATCCCTCCACCTCAAGCTCTACTGAGGGAGGCCAAGAAAATCTCTGCATCACCCTCTCTACCACTGCACCAGGAATTCTGTCATCCGCCACAGCAACGATTGCGATCAAGAAGACCGCAAGTGTTACTGCAGGACAACTCATCGCAGATGGTTTTGACCTAAATGAAAGCTGGAAGCATGATTGGTCAACAAAAACAATGGGAACAAGAGCCCATCACCTTGGTCCCACAAAGAAACCAAAAGGTTTTGACCTACCGAGGAACCTCTGGTGCCGCCTCAACAGGTTAAGGACTGGACATGGTTGTTGTAGCTACTTCCGATACAAATGGGGCTGGATCATTTCACCAATGTGTGAATGTAATCAAGAAGAGCAGACAATTGAACATCTAGTCCAACGTTGTCCACTTCATTCATACCCTGGAATTCCCGACGACTTGTTCATTCTCACATCCAGCTTAATTAATTGATTGAAAAACACGGACTTTAAGGTTTAATCTTGTCTTATATCATATGTACATTGTATAAAATCACTTGTCTTATATCAACTGTATATTGTATCAAATCACCATACGATTAAATAAGTAAATAAATTACATGTGTCTATCTTCATACAAAATTTGAGCAGATTCGCACAAGTGTGTAACATAGAAGTAGCGCGGGTAAAAAACCTCACAGAATGCGTATTTTACATGTAAAATCCGAAAGAAGCTAGATTTTTTAAAGCTAGTTTTCAATTTTATCATAGGAATAGATTCTTTATCTATTTGATTTACTTTAACCCGTTCTCCCGCTTTCGATTTACGTAAGAACGAATTTTACGCGCTACCTTTAGATCAAATTTAAGCCATCGTGTCTCGTCAACGAATAAAGATTATTGGATGAAAAATTCGTTTTGAATTTATCTATTTATCTACCTACACGCAATATGAACCGATTCCTACAATTCTGAAGCATAGAAGTTGTGCGCTTCAAAAACCTCCTAGAAAAACGCATTTTTTTGATTGTAAAGCCCAAACACAGCAAGATTTTTTTCAAACTGTTGAAACTTACCTTAGACCAAGGTCCTATACACCGTGGACCAGATTTGAACCATCAGTTCGCTCCAGTCCGGAGTTATCTAAGGGTGACTGTTTTTGCTCGTAAAATCCGATCGAGGATGACTGTTTATGCACGTAAAATTCGAACGATGCACATACAATTGGTGTCATTAGCTGAGTATTAATTTCAGCCCAATTAAAATCTTTTGTAAAAGGAATTAATGGTTCGCACAATTTGCGCCAGCTCGGGTTCGTCATTCAAACCTTGTTTAATATACCGCAACATAGCTACAGTGATAGACCGATGTCAGAATGACTATGTAAATCGCCGCTAGTACGGGCTAAACGAAAAACTTTTTACTCCATGTTCCCAACTGAAATGAGAACCGAGCACCAAGACACCATCCTACCCCTTCCCAATATTGCGATTCTGGGTGCGGCCTTTTCATCATTTTGTAACGATAGATCATTTGCGAAAATCTGAGGTTATTGTTGATACTGTCTGCAACGTCATTAATATACAATGTGAAGAGCAAGGGTCCAAATACACTTCTCTAGGGCACACATGATGTTACTTCTACATCTGTTGATGACTTTTGATCCAACATAACACGTCGTGTCCGCCTCACCAAGAAATCCTAAAGCCAGTCAAAAGTCTCGCTTGATACCCAATATGATCGTAATTTTGGTAATCGATGTTGGTGTGGTACTGACTCAAATGCGCTTCGGAAGTCAAGAATACTGCATCCACTTGACTGCCTTCGTCC
Source organism: Schistocerca americana (assembly GCF_021461395.2). Taxonomy (NCBI): domain Eukaryota; kingdom Metazoa; phylum Arthropoda; class Insecta; order Orthoptera; family Acrididae; genus Schistocerca; species Schistocerca americana. The sequence continues at coordinate 651,559,526 of NC_060122.1, forward strand.
ATGACTTTCAGGTTGTCAGGTGAGAAAAACGCGTTTAGGATTTTACGAGATCGATGTTTCCGGAATCCATGCTGACTGGGAATGGGCAGGTCGTTCTGTTCGAGATACCTTACTACGTCTGAACTCAAAATATCTTCTAAGACTCTGCAACAAATAGATGTCAAGGATAACGGATGGTAGTTTTGTGTATCACTTCTTCTGCCCTTCTTGTAGACGGATATGATCTGTGCTTTCTTTCAAGCTTTAGGCGCGGTTTTTTGTTTGAGGGATATTCGGTATATTATAGTTAAAAGAGTGCTAACTCAGCCGCAAAATCGGTGTAAAATCTGATAAGAATTCCATCAGGACCTGGAACTTCAATCAGTTTTAACGACCGCAACTGTTCCTCAGCGCTGCTGACACCAATATCTGCTTCACTCATCTTTGCTCTGATATGGGGATTAAATTGGAGCGATAGATTTTACTTTGATAGATTTTACTTTGTAAAGAAACAATTTAAAATGGCGTTAAGTGTTTCTGCCTTTGCTTTGCTACCCTCAGTCCCAGTTTCTGTCCCGCCCTTGAGTATCTGGACACTAACTTTGGTGCCCCTAACGGGCTTGACATACTACTACAAAATTTGTTTGGGTTTTTGAAAGATTTTTCGATAATATTCTGCTACGGTAGTCATTGAAGGCTTCACGCTTTGCGCTTTTGACAGCCCTTATTTAGTTTCACTCGTGTGTTTTGTTTTATACTTATTATGCAGTAGAATCTGTTTCTTTAGAAGTTTCTTTACAGTGACTGTAGACCTTGGAGGGTTCCTCCCATCATAAACTGTTGTACTAGGTACATAATTGTCCACTGTATGATTACCTGTACCTTAAAACTTGAGCGATTCCTCCTCATGCTCCTGTCGTGATACAAAAGCTTCAAGTTCCTCATTCGCATACAACGCTACTGATTCTTTACCTGCTTACTGAACATATAAATCTTTCTATTTGCTTTACTTGTCATTTGTACTTTGGTAATCATTATTGCTACAACTGACTAGTGGTCAATCGGGCACCCATCAGACTGGCAGAGAAACGTCTCCGAGAAATGTTTCCGAAATACGTAATGCCAGTGCTTTCTGCGAAGATTTCTTTGAAACAGAAGTGAATCTACATTATTTTCGAGGGAAGTGAAACAGATAAACAGGTGAGCTATAACAAGAACGTTGCATGTCGCTGGAAAATAAGGACCATTGTTTCTGAAACGCGTTGTTATTGACCTGTGACGTAAATAAACGGTGATAGCAAACATTTTGTCATCACTTTCATTAAATTATAATTCATTCATTCCCACACCGGGGATGATGGAATCCCCTATTGATTTCCTATAGAAGATAGTACTAGGGGTGGTTTGTCCTTTCCTCTGTCCGAGTTCTTGAGAAGTGTTAACCATGGCCCCGCTTTGACGATGACTTTAATGAGTGTCTGAGCGTAGAAGTGTTGCGTGTGCATCCCGTTATGAATGGATGTGGAATGGATGGTAGAAAGAGTATTAAAATTTTACAGTGCTGAGTACACTTGTTGCTTGCCAACTTTTTTCTTATGTGTCATCAGTTTTAAGGCTGGTTCCTCTCTTGCGATAGTGTCTTCATTTCCGAGTAACACTCGCACCCTTCGTCCCCAGTTATTTGTTGAATGTATTCCAATCTTTGACTTTCCCTAAAATTTTTACCCTCTACATCTCCCTGTAGTATCATGGATGTTTTCCCTGGTGTCTCAACACACATCCTATCACCTTGTCCCATCTTCTCGAGAGTTTTCCATATCTTCCTTTCTTCACATATTCTGTGGAGAACCTCCCTCATCCTTATCTTATCAGTCCACCTGATTTTCAACATTCTGCTATAGCATCATATTTCAAATCCTTCGATTCTCTTCTGTAATGGTTTTCCAAATGACAAAGAGGAATGGCCTGAGGACTTCGCTGCAACAGTTATGATACCAATAGAGAAAAAGAGAAACACTAAAAAATGTGAAGAGCACTGGACCATAAGTCTAATTTCTCATGCAGCTAAAGTCTTGCTGAGAGTGTTGAATAGAAGGTTATATGGCAAGCTGGATAGAGGGATTGCAGAGGAGCAGTTTGGATTTAGAAGAGGAAAAGGAACAAGAGATGCTATTGGCCTGTTAAGAACTATAGGGGAAAGATATGTGGAAAAGGGTACAGAAATCTTTGCTGTTATTATAGATTTAGAAAAGGCTTTTGACAGAGTTCAGTGGAACGAGCTGATGGATATTTTGAAGAGGAAAGGAGTAGATTTGGAAGAGAGACGACTGATACAGAATCTATATTTACACCAGAAAGTAAGGATAAGAATTGGAAATGAAATGTCGGAAGGAAGCAGCATTGGACGAGGTGTTAGACAAGGTTGTTGCCTTTCCCCACTGTTGTTTAATGTATACCTTGAAGAGATTATTGCGAAAAGATTAGATGGGAAAGGAGGAATATTTATTGGTGGAAAGAGAATAGAATGTATAAGATTTGCTGAGATACAAGGTGATAGACGACATAAAGGGAAGAGGAAATTATGCAGACCTGACGAGGATGGCAGAAGACCGGACAGCCTGGAGAACAGCCATGTGAAAATCAGCCTTTTGGCAGAACACTGATGATGATGATGAACTGTTCGTGGTTCAGTACCACACAATGATGTGCTCCATGTGTACATTCTCAGAAATTCCTTCCTCAAATGATGCCTTACCTTTGATCCCAGTAGACTTCTCTTGGCCAGGAATGCCCTCTTTGCCTGTGCCAGTCTACTTTTTATGTCCTCCTTGCTTCGTCCATCACGGATTATTTTGCTTCCGCCACTTCGCCTACTTCATGATCACCAATTTTGATATTTAGTTTCTCGACATTTTAATTTATGCTACTTCTCATTACTTTTGTCTTTTTCTAGTTTACTCTCGACCCATATTCTATACTCATTAGACTGTTCATTCCATTCAACAGATCCTGTATTTTTTTTCTTCTTTTCACGTTCACTACGGGTAACAATGTCATCAGCGAATCTTATCACTGGAATCCATTCTCCTTGAATTTTAATCCACCACTTGAACTTTTCTTTTGTTTCCGTCATTGCTTCTTCTATGTATTGATTGAACAATAGGAGCAAAAGACTGCAGCACTATGTTACTCTTCTTAATCTGAGCTCTTCATTCTTATTCTTCCAATCTTACAGTTCCCTCTTGATTCTTGTAGATACTGTGTATCACCCGTCTTTCCGTGTAGTTTAGTCCTATTTTTCTCGGAATTTTGAACATCTTGCCTCATTTTACATTACCTAACACGTTTTTCTAGGTCGACAAATCCTATGAGCGTATCTTGGTTTTTCTTCAGTGTTGCTTTCATTACCATGCACAATGTCAGATCTGCCTCTCTTGTGCCCTTGCCTTTCCTAAAAGCCAAACTGATGGTCAGCTAACAGATCCTCAGTTTTCTTTTCCGCTCTTGTGTATACTATTCCTGCAAGCAGCTTCGATACATGAGCTGTTAAGCTCATTGTGCGATAATTCTCGCACGTATCTGCCCTTGCTATCTTCAGAGATGTGTGGATGATGTTTTTCCAAAAGTCTGATGGTAAGTCGCCAGTCACATAGACTTTACATATAAACTAGAATAACCGTTTGGCTACTACTCCTCCTAATGATTTTAGAAATTCGAACGGAATGTTCTGTATCCCTTCCGCCTTTTTTGATCTTATGTCTTCTAAAGCCTTTTTAAATTCTGATACTGAATCTCTTCTGTTTTCGACATAACCTCAATTTCTACTCGTGGCCTTCAACTTACTCTTTCACCAATCCGCTCTCTCTCCTGCATTTAACAGCGAAATTCCCATGTTTCAACCGCTAGGCTGTTTTGAGTTTTCTGCATGCAGTGTTAGTGCTTTCGACGATCATTTCTTTTTCGTTTTCTTCACATCTTTCCGGCAGCCATTTCGCCTTGGCTGGTCTGCATTTCACATTATTTCATCCCTAAGGGATTTATATTGCTGTATTCCTGTCTTTCCCAGAACATGCTTGTTCTTCCTTTTTTCGACGATCAGTTGCAGTATTTCCTCTGTTACCCATGGTTTTTCGCAGTTCCGATCTTTGTACCAATGTTCGTCTATCCAACATCTGTGATTGCCCTGTTCAACGATGTCCACTCCTACTCATTTGAATTGCCTACTCTGCTATTCATTGTTGCAGAATCTACATCCTTTGCGAACTTCAAATGCGTCTCACCATTTCTCAGTACTTCAGTATCCAAACTCCATCTGTACTGATTCTTTCAGGTGATTCTTCAGACTATTCTTCATCATTACTAAATCGTGTTCTGAGTTCAAATATACATCTGGGTACGTCTCACAGTCCAATACTTAATTTCGCAATCTCTGTCTGACGGTGAAGTACCAGCTGGAATCTCCCCATGTCGCCGAGTCTCTTCCAAGTATACCTCCTCCCCTTGTGATTCTAGAACAGAATATTCGCCATTACTATCTGAAATTTATTGCAGAACTCAATTAGCCTTTCTTCTCTCTCATTCCTACTACGCTTTTTTCTATTCCTTCCTCTCCAACAGCATTCCAGTCTCCCATGATTACTAGATTTTCATCTCCCTTTGTATGCTGAATTACCCGTTCAGTATCCTCATATACTTTATGTCTGCGTCTTCTGCTTGTGTTGTTAGCATATATACCCGAACTATCGTTGTTGGCGTCGGTTTGCTGTCGAATCTGATCACTGAACTGTTATTTTCCCATCCATAACGGATCCCCTTCCTGTTATACCATTTTCTGCAGCTGTTGGTATTATCCTATGTTCGTTTGACCAGAAATCCTTATCTTCCTTCCGTTTCACTTTACTGATCTCCACTTTATCTAGATCGAGATTTTTCATTTCCCGTATCAGATTTTATAGCTTTCGTATTACGTTCAAATTTCTGACAGTCAACGCTCCGACTAGTAGAATGTTATGCCGGTTTTGTTTATTTCATCTTTTTCTCAGGATCACCCCAGAGATCCGAATGAGGACCAATCCCGAATCTATTGCCAATGGAGATATCATCATGACACTTTTCCAGTTATAGGCCACATGTCCTGTGCATACACATTATGTGTCTTTAATTCAGTGGTTTGCATTGCCTTCTGCATCCTCATGCTATTGGTCATTGCTGATTCTCTTCCACCACATATCTAGACCAATTTATGTGTAGCTTAAAAATGGGAAATCCTTCCCATTTGCTGAGGAAATGAGTACAGCTTGATTTATCCTCCTGCGGCGGGGCGGGTTTGAAATGTGCGTAATGTTTGATCACTGTCTTTCGTCGTACTGTGCACTAAAAAAGTTCCACCTACCTCATTACGGCGTCTGATCACCAGCCCGTTTCTCTGCATACGTAGGTACCGTCCAGACGATGTTAAAAGCAGCGTTGAAGAAAAACACCGTCAATACTTACGTTTGCAAAGTCCGCGTAGACTCTGGTAGCAAGCTATCCTGTAATATCTTATAAGAAATTTCGGGAGGAGGGCGATTGCTTCATCTCTTTAGTAAAAATGGCAAAATTCTGCAACGAGTTCTTTTATTTGTTTAGTTTCCAAATTAAACACTTGCCACCAGCCCGTATTTAATTAACGAATAATATCACTGTCCTCAGCTCACAGTTCAGTCAACCCAGTACACAAACGAGGCAGCCAGGAATGTACTTAATTCCAACCCGAATTATTACGCGATTTATAGTCATTACTCTGCCACAATATACGAATTTCACATACGGTCCCTTCTCAGTAGACATCTAATAAAGAAATTGCTCGCCAAATATTCCATAGACGAATACGAAACATGCCAAGTGGAATTTTACAAAGGCCGTAAGTTCACACGCGGTTCTCTTTCCAACAAAACAATCCACAACTTCCAAACTTCACAGAACTGTCCGTAAAATGCAACTGCTATTACGGCCACACAATCTGGACGCGAGAAGCCAATTATTTCTTCATTTTACACATAATAAAGATGGAAGCCTTCAACATGACCTGCACGTACGATAGATGACTAGCGACTTCCCCCTGCCGTCTCTTCCACATTGGCAGTGTGCGGGAACAGCTAAACTCTCATTAGTTGATCAAAAGGACCAGCCAATCGTTCGAGATCAGTCTCGCGCCAAAACTGTCCTACGCCAATCGCTATTCCCAGTTGCATTTACGTCACTTCATCATGCAAATATTAATAAAATGTTTAAAAAAACCAAATGAGAAGAAAACTAATCTTGAAATAACTTTAGAAAACTGTTACTCTGCAAATGGCTATTCTGGCTGCCTTATTACAAAAGCAAGTACCCTTGGACATAAGTCATCGGCGAGGTGGGGAAAACACAGCTTTCCCATGACACCGTCACATAATGCTGTACATCATATAATATTGAATCTTTACGTGTGTCCCACATACACACTCTCACTCATTCTCATTTACTCACACAACAGCGTATTAACTAAATAATAATCTTTTCTGAATTTTATATTACGAAAAATGAAAAGTAGTTTTTTTTACTATGAAAATCTAAATAAATTGTTCTGCCATTTGTGAACTTCAGTAATGATTCCAAATGATACTAAAAGACAAACTGTTATGAATCATAACGGACTTTAATCTTACAAGTGTCGGTTTAGGGTGTTTTAGTTAATTTTCTCTATCTCTGAAAGTACGCCAGCTAGAAAGCTGAGATTTTTACACAATCTTCTTTTTTAATAGCAAAGGGCAGTATATTGATTTTTAACAAAATTGAATAATATTTAATATAGTTTATTTAGATTCTTAGAGGCTTGAATATTCTGTCGCTTGAATTAACACAGGTACCGCTTCCCACGGCTAGGCTAGCGACAGGTGCGAATGAGTCACGCTAAAATACAAGCGGCTGTTTGTATCACCGCCAACGGCTCCAAATCTACGAGCCGTACTGCAAAGTAGCTTACTGCAATAAAATGCTATTGCGTATTGACTCGCGACGTTACATTCCCTCCCCCCTGCCCCTCTCCCCTCTTTCTGGGTCAGATGAGTGAGTCTAGTCTCTTATATTCTGTTTGCCATGGTGGAAGGTTTGGCATAATGAAACATTGTGGCACACCACCTACGTGTCAATGTTGGCAAAGGAATTGCAAGTTTCCGCCGTCAGGTGCTGATAGCATCACACAAGATCTGTCGGGCCCAGTGAGCCACGCCTCCAGTGGCTGTGTACGACGAGCGCCTCCTGGCAGCAGCCACCCAACCCACATGCACTTGGAACCTCTTCACTACGGCGCCCACTTTCGTGTCAGTACGGCAAGCATAATCCTTGTTGACATTCTGGTAGCTTGACTCTGTTTCATGCTGTATTATTTGTAGTGAGTCTTCGTTTGTTGGAGGAATACAAGTTAAGTTAATCTTCTGTTTACTACGTTAACTTACTTGGTAATCATTTCTTTTCCTGTCCAGCTTTCCTACGACAACAGCTGCCGCACCACTCTGTAGCCCTCCTCTCCATACGATCGTATACAAAGTCGCACACAATATAGATGGCGACGAGTCATCGAGACTGCATATGTTAGTCTTCGAGTTGCTTAGTTCCCATTGTCGTGTTTTCGCCTGGTTAATTGCTGTTATTAGTTGCCTTTCTTCGGTTGCTTGCTCTTTGTAGGTACCCAGTGCTTGCCTCGTTTTCGCTCTTTATGTTCTACGTTTGGCGGTTGCTGTTTTTCTACCCCTTTTTGCTCTCTCTGTGCTTAATTGTCTTGGTATTTTGCACGTTGCTTAGTTGCTATGGCTGCCAAGCCACAATCGTCTGCTGTGCCGCCTACAGTTAATCTAACTCCTTGTCAGTTTATTCAGTTTCGCCAGCCGTTGTTCGAATCCTGCCTCGGGCGTGGGCGTGTGTGATGTCCTTAGGTTAGTTAGGTTTAAGTAGTTGTAAGTCTCGGGGGACTGATGACCCCAGATGTTAAGTCCCATAGTGCTCAGAGCCATTTGAACCATTTTATTCAGTTTCAGAGTCAAAAGCTGGCGCGACTGCTTGAAATTATGAACCGCTTCATGACGGCGCAGATGAATTTACACAAGACGTCAGACCCAACGGCAGCACCACAGCCTGCGCTACCTGCGTATCCGCCATCATTTTGTGAGTTTGACGAGGCAACGGAAGTCTGAACAGAGTATCTTGCACTGTTCAATGCGCGCATCACATATAAGGTACTGACAAACATTCTATTTCTTGGCCACATCCGGAGTGGCTATTTATAGACTATGTGCAGAGTTATTTCCCACGTCCCACGTTGAGCTAGTTCTATACGAGGACCTATTGCAGGTACTTACAAAGTACACTAATGGCCATTAAAATTGCTACACCACGAAGATGACGTGCTACGAACGAGAAATTTAACCGACAGGTAAACGATGCTGTGATATGCAAATGATTATCTTTTCAGAGCATTCACACAAGGTTGGCGCCTGTGGCGACACCTACAACGTGCTGACATGAGGAACATTTCCAACCGATTTCTTATACACAAACAGCAGTTGACCGGCGTTGCCTGGTGAAACGTTGTTGTGATGCCTCGTGTAAGGAGGAGAACTGCGTACCATCACGTTTCCGACTTTGATAAATGTCGGATTGTAGCCTATCTCGATTGCGGTTTATTGTGTCGCGACATGGCTGCTCGCGTTGGTCGAGATCCAATGACTGTTAGCAGAATATTCAATCGGTGGGTTCAGGAGGGTTATACGGAACGCCGTGCTGGATCCCAACGGCCTCGTATCACTAGCAGTCGAGATGACAGGCATCATATCCGCATGGCTGTAACGGATCGTGCAGCCACGTCTCGATCCCTGAGTCAACAGATGGGGACGTTTGCACGAACAGTTCGATGACGTTTGCAGCATCATGGACTATCAGCTCGGAGACCATGTCTGCGGTTACCCTTGACGCTGCATCACAGACAGGAGCGCTTGCGATGGTGTACTCAACGACGAACCTGGATGTGAGAATGGCAAAACGTCATTTTTTCGGATGAATCCAGGTTCATGACGGTCGCATCCGAGTTTGGCGACATTGCGGTGAACGCACATTGGAAGCATGTATTTGTCATCGTCATACTGGCGTATCAGCCGGCGTGATGGTATGGGGTGTCATTGATTACACGTCTCGGTCATCTCTTGTTCGCAATGACTGCACTTTGAACAGTGGACGTTACATTTTAGATGTGTTACGACCCGTGGCTCTACCCTTAATTCGATTCCTGCGAAACCTTACATTTCAGCGGGGTAACGCACGACCGCATGTTGCAGGTCCTGTAAGGGCCTTTCTGGATACAGAAAATGTTCGACTGCTGCCCTGGCCAGCTCATTCTCCAGGTCTCTCACCAATTGAAAACGTCTGGTCAATGGTGGCCGAACAACTGGTTCGTCACAATACGCCAGTCACCACTTTAGATGAACTGAGGCATCGTGTTGAAGCTGTACACGCCATCCAAGCTCAGTTCGACCCAATGCCCAGGCTTATCAAGGCCGTTATTAAGGCCAGAGGTGGTGGTTCTGGGTACTGATTTCTCAGGATCTATGCACCCAAATTGCGTGACCATGTAATCACATGTCAGTTCTAGTATAATATATTTGTCCATTGAATGCCCGTTTATCATCTGCATTTCTTCTTGGTGTAGCAATTTTAATGGCCAGTAGTGTATTATGAGGACAGGACTCAAGTGGCGACTGCATGCTACAGAGTCTCTAGGTTGTATACGCAACAAGGACAAATATACCGTCAGTATGATGTAGTTGCAAGGCGTTACTAGACAGAGTAGCTTCAAATGTGACTGTGACAAATTCTATACTGATGCAATGATTCGTGATGGCGTCATGCACAGTGTAGCTGACTCTCGAATTCGGAAATAGATTCTTAAATACCTGGACTCTTGCTTGCAAATGGTTCTGCAGATTCTTGACTGTCACGATTACTGCGAAAGTGCAGTAGACAGTTTTAGGATGGCGCCTGTTTTTTCTGCAGACAGCAGCGACAAACAGGCCTCGCGGCCGGCTCGCAAACAACGGCCCGGCCGGCCAAAGCCGCAGCGCTCGTGGAAACACGTGTTGCATCCGGCACAGGATGTGAAGTCGAGTCGTCGCTGTAATGTGACATACGATCGCAGCTCTTGCCCCTGCGTGAAGCGACTTGCCTTTTTTGCGGCAAACAGGGCTAGATAAAGTCTGTGTGCTTACAGAAGCGTATGGCAGCCGCTTCTGCTATTATTCATTCACACAAGACAAAGTCACAAACAGTGTGTCTCGTCGAAGTAAGCCACTACACAGCCAGGCACTGGAGTAACTGCGGAGAATTCGTGAGTTTTACGAGCAGGAGAAAGAATGCGTAATAAGTATTCATGGACGGCCATCAGTTTCTGCCGATAAAGTAGTGGAACGCACATCAAAAGTTCTTGGTATTAGTGCAAGAACAGTAGTAAACAAGGGAGTGTTACGGCTAAAGTTGAAACATGTAGACGTGAGCCGTAATGATTCCGTGGCGTCTGGCTCAGATAACGTATTTTGTTGACTCGGGAAAGAAGAAAATGCAACCTCCCCAGGTCACCGACTTAGATTCTTTCCAAAGTGATGGAATTCGTAGGCGTACACTGATGAGTCAAAACATTATGACCACATGCTTAAAGCTTGTTTGTCCGTCTTTAGAACGAAATAAATCACTGATTCTGCGTGTCGCGGATCCGACAGTTTGTTGGTAGCTTTGTGGGGTCTGTGGTATTACATGTCAATTCACAGGTCATGTAATTCACATAAATAACAGACCGCTGATTTGCGCACGAGGTGATGGCGTCCAATAGCCGACCAGATGGGTTCCATAGGATTTACAACAGGCGAAGTTGGTCGCCGAGACATCAAAGTGAGTACAGTATAATACTCATCAAACGACTGTAGCTCTGTTCTGGCTCCCAGACACGGACGATTACATCGTTGTCGGGGAAGGCATCAAGCAGGTGGTTTCAAATGGTTCAAATGGCTCTACGCACTATGGGACTTAACATCTGACGTCATCAGTCCCCTAGACTTAGAACTACGTAAACCTAACTAACCTAAGGACATCACACACATCCATGCCCGAGGCAGGATTCGAACGTGCGACTGTAGGAGCAGCGCGGTTCTGGACTGAAGCGCCTAGAACCGCTCGGCCACAGCGGCCGGCAAGCAGGTGGTTTGCAGCTGTCCTTGTGTGTTCGATTACTAACATAAATCCCATGAAAGCGCTGGAGAATGTCTCCCGAAACGCCATTCACCTCGATGACGGAGTTTGTGATCACTTTATGTTTGACTTCTGCTTAAGACTGTTACTACTTAGGGAACATATAGTTGAAAGCACCGATGATGGCTGTTAATCAGTTGAAATCGATTTGCAAAAGTAAATAAAAAAACATGATTTTGCGACTGGTTGCTGCTTATTTGGTAATTTTATGCAGTGCTCATCATAAGAATAAACCTGATGTAAACATTACACCATGTACTCTTCCGCGTTTGCTTGAATCTCGTTGGATTTCGTTTCACGTGGAGCGGAAACCAAGTTGTATCCAGTACAGTCAAGTACGATAATTAAGCATACGTTTTTGCTGTGTCAAACGCACATAGACTGAACGATAATGCGCGACAACAGCTTTTCCGGCCCATTTAAATTGGAAAGAACTGATCACCAACTGGTCCAACTAACATGCAATGATGTGAGAGGTTGCAGTTCAGACGTAAAAAAGAGTCCAGCAGAGGAAGACTATAGCTTCGAATGTCATTTAATTTTTAAAGAGAATGAAATAATATTCAGCAACGTTCCAGCGCTACCGCACGCTTCTTAGGTGACCAGGCAAAAAGCATGAAACGCTCTCGTTCTCACCTGACATAGTATTCTAATTACAAACAAGAGTGATGAAAATTCCTAACTTAAACACAGGATAACTTTCCTGAGCGAGCCATGTGTGGTGCAAAAGCATATTGCAGGGATTTCGCCGTATTGTTGAATACTGAAGCCAATGAAGGTATTAATTACAGTCAGTCGCCTGGTAGTCTCTTAGCTCCTTCCTTATTCCAATCCGATAAATACATTTCAGTTCTGGAACTGTCATCTGCTACGTTGACGACAAGTCGATCAACAGAATCCACGAAGCCACCTACGCACCGCATTTTCTCCCCTTCTTTTATGAAGTGCCCTTTTTTCAAAGCCCCAAGGTGTCATTAGCGCAAAATAACAGTGCCATAGCAGTTCAGGAAGGCTCCCAACTCATCTGCAGCTCTGCGTGAGGACAACAAACTTTTTGTTTCTCTTACTATTGCTGGACACTCCGTCCGCTTGCAACTTGACGCTGGAGCTTGAGTGACTTTGCTCTACCGTGCAGCACTTAACGAATTGCTTGGAAAACTTACGTTGTGCACATACCGCCATATGCTGACGGCGTATAACGTCCAAAACATTCCTGTCTTAGGCACTTGTAGCCTTCCTGCAACATTCCTAAATTTAACGAAGACAGGCCGGCCGCGGTGGTCTAGCGGTTCTAGGCGCTCAGTCCGGAGCCGCGCGACTGCTACGGTCGCAGATTCGAATCCTGCCTCGGGCATGGATGTGTGTGATGTCCTTAGTTAGGTTTAAGTAGTTCTAAGTTCTAGGGGACTGATGACCATAGATGTTAAGTCCCATAGTGCTCAGAGCCATTTTAACGAAGACAGTGACATTTTTAGTGCTTCCCTCCAGAGACAGTGATAATATTTGCGGTCGAGACTCGTTTGATGTGTTTGGATTAAGCATTCAGGGAAATGTACTTTCTTTTTCTTCTTTTGATCCTTGGGACAGTGTTGCTAAGTTATATGCAGAATTAGAGGATTTGTTTTCTGAGGGTTTAGGTAAGGCCCATATCACAATGCACGTTTTGTTAGAGTTCGTCCTGTTCCTCAGGCTCTTCAATAACAGGTGGCTCAGGAACTTACTGCTTTGCAAGGCAGTGGGGTCGTAGTACCAGTCAGTAGACGTCTCCCCCTGTTGCTCTAATGAAGACGTCCGGCAGACTCCGGTGGAGCGCCGATTTTCAGAAACCAGTGAATCCTCAAGCAGTCATTGACATTTGTCCCTTGCCATGTCCAGAAGAATTGACGGATAAATTCTTTACTTTTCCAAAACTGATTTGCACCACGCTTACTTCTAAATTCCTCTGGATGATCAGTCGCAAGAGACCTTTGTCTTTAATACTCACCTGGGTCTTTTCAAATTGCTTTCACGCTCGCCATATTTCAGCGCTTTCTGGAGCAGCTGACTGGTAAAGTTCCTTTTTTGCTCAAATTATTTAGATGACATTGTCGTCTCAGGTCGCTCTCCTGAAGGACACTTTAGCAATCTTCACATTTTGTTTCAATATGGCGTCATGTAACAGACGCCGCGCGGGATTAGCCAAGCGGTCTATGGTGCTGCAGTCGTGGACTGTGCGGCTGGTCCCGGCGGAGGTTCGAGTCCTCCCTCGGGCATGGGTGTGTGTGTTTGTCCTTAGGATAATTTAGGTTAAGTAGTGTGTAAGCTTAGAGACTGATGACCTTAGCAGTTAAGTCCCATAAGATTTCACACACAATTCCGTCAATTAACAGAGACAAATGTGTACTTTTTGAGACAGAACTTGCGTATTTAGGACATGTCATTAATAGCCAGGCTGTTCACCTAATGCAATTACATTTTCTTGCTATTCGTGGCGTTCCACCGCCACACAATGTGCGGGAATAGCAGTCTCTGTTGGAGAAATTCACATATTGCATTCACTTTGCACTGTGAAAGAAAAGGTTTTAGATTAAACATTTTGGAGGAGTTACAGATATTCAAACATCTTTCTCTGAATGATGGCTTCATATTAAATGAACAACTGCAGTAGCGCAACAAAAATTTTTTCAATGGCTTAAAGCCGTTGCTTATAGATGTCTGATAACTATGTTGGTTATCCGCTTCCCTGTTAAGCCCTTAAATACTGTTTTCTCTCCCGTGCTTTTATGATTTGTATCCTGTTAATTTGTCAATCATTATTATATTAATTTCATATAGATGTTGCTGAGCCTTTGTAAATTCTGCTACTAGATGGCGCGAGCTGTATCATGTTCTCGTCGTCATTTGCTACGGCCCGCTAGCGCAGCCGCTGTTACTCACTCGTGTCCTATACCACTACAGTGCCCTTAGTGGCATATTTATACACTCCTGGAAATGGAAAAAAGAACACATTGACACCGGTGTGTCAGACCCACCATACTTGCTCCGGACACTGCGAGAGGGCTGTACAAGCAATGATCACACGCACGGCACAGCGGACACACCAGGAACCGCGGTGTTGGCCGTCGAATGGCGCTAGCTGCGCAGCATTTGTGCACCGCCGCCGTCAGTGTCAGCCAGTTTGCCGTGGCATACGGAGCTCTATCGCAGTCTTTAACACTGGTAGCATGCCGCGACAGCGTGGACGTGAACCGTATGTGCATTTGACGGACTTTGAGCGAGGGCGTATAGTGGGCATGCGGGAGGCCGGGTGGACGTACCGCCGAATTGCTCAACACGTGGGGCGTGAGGTCTCCACAGTACATCGATGTTGTCGCCAGTGGTCGGCGGAAGGTGCACGTGCCCGTCGACCTGGGACCGGACCGCAGCGACGCACGGATGCACGCCAAGACCGTAGGATCCTACGCAGTGCCGTAGGGGACCGCACCGCCATTTCCCAGGAAATTAGGGACACTGTTGCTCCTGGGGTATCGGCGAGGACCATTCGCAACCGTCTCCATGAAGCTGGGCTACGGTCCCGCACACCGTTAGGCCGTCTTCCGCTCACGCCCCAACATCGTGCAGCCCGCCTCCAGTGGTGTCGCGACAGGCGTGAATGGAGGGACGAATGGAGACGTGTCGTCTTCAGCGATGAGAGTCGCTTCTGCCTTGGTGCCAATGATGGTCGTATGCGTGTTTGGCGCCATGCAGGTGAGCACCACAATCAGGACTGCATACGACCGAGGCACACAGGGCCAACATCCGGCATCATGGTGTGGGGAGCGATCTCCTACACTGGCTGTACACCACTGGTGATCGTCGAGGGGACACTGAATAGTGCACGGTACATCCAAACCGTCATCGAACCCATCGTTCTACCATTCCTAGACCGGCAAGGAAACTTGCTGTTCCAACAGGACAATGCACGTCCGCATGTATCCCGTGCCACCCAACGTGCTCTAGAAGGTGTAAGTCAACTACCCTGGCCAGCAAGATCTCCGGATCTGTCCCCCATTGAGCATGTTTGGGACTGGATGAAGCGTCGTCTCACGCGGTCTGCACGTCCAGCACGAACGCTGGTCCAACTGAGGCGCCAGGTGGAAATGGCATGGCAAGCCGTTCCACAGGACTACATCCAGCATCTCTAAGATCGTCTCCATGGGAGAATAGCAGCGTGCATTGCTGCGAAAGGTGGATATACACTGTACTAGTGCCGACATTGTGCATGCTCTGTTGCCTGTGTCTATGTGCCTGTGGTTCTGTCAGTGTGATCATGTGATGTATCTGACCCCAGTAATGTGTCAATAAAGTTTCCCCTTCCTGGGACAATGAATTCACGGTGTTCTTATTTCAATTTCCAGGAGTGTATATTGTTTTAAAATTTTGACTATGCCTGTTATTTGTTCAGGTGGAAAATGTTTTAATTATGGTTTTAATGTTTTGACTATAGCGATGTCTCTCAAATTTCTTTTTAACCACGTTTGAGTATTTTTATGCAATTTAATTTGTAAAAATTAAGTGTACCTGCTATTAATGTACCTTTCTGTGATATTTTTAGATAAGGTAACAGTTTCTTCTGAAGAAGGCGCCCCTAGTTGACGCTGAAAACTAGTTAAATAATTTTAAATTCTATTTGCAACCGGTTGGCTGTAATTTCGTGACACTGATATTACATTCAGTTTATTCCTAATGCCGATCAAATTGGGGCTCCTTTGCATCGCTCGCGCCGGAAGAATGTTCCTTTTGTTTGGTCGCAAGAGTGCCAGTGTGCTTTCCAGAAGTTGTAAGATGCTTTGCTTAGTGATCGATGCCTTGCTTCTTTTGATCCAGCCAAGCCTATGGTCTTGGCTGTGGATGTTTCCTCTTATGACATCGGTGCAGTTTTGTCGCATAAATTTGGTGCTGTTGAGAGGTCGATTGCCTTTGCTTCGAAGTTGTTGAACAAACCTCAATGTAATTACTCTTGAAATGAAAAGGAAGTTCCCGCCATTGTCTATTGGGTCACTAAATTTCACCAGCATCTTTCTGGCAGAAAATTTTACTTGGTGACTGTCCACAAACCTCTACAATCTTTGCTTAGCCCTTCTTAGTCAGTCTCAACTCGCACAGCGCAGAAGCTGCAACTATGGACTCCTCTTTTGTCAAATTACCAATATATAATTGTGTATCGGACCACTTCTAACAATGGACTCGCATTCGGGAGGACGACGGTTCAATCCCGCGTCCGGCCATCCTGATTTAGGTTTTCTGTGATTTCCCTAAACCGCTCGAGGCAAATGCAGGGATGGTTCCTTTGAAAGGCCACGGCCGATTTCATTCCCCGTCCTTCCTTAATCCTATGAGACCGATGACCTCTCTGTTTGGTCTCGTCCCCCCAACAACACACACACACACACACACCATTTCTAAGCATGCCAACACATGCTCTTTCTCGTCTCCCCGTTAGTCCAGATTTTGTATTCGACGAGTCCTCTGCTTCTTGTTCTACGGTGATGCACAAGATATAGATGTTTTGCGTAGCTTTCCGCTTAATCACCGGAAAAATGTCCAGGCTACATCAGCAGATCCTGATTTGTGGATTATGTTGAGTTACATCTACACTGGTCGGCCGCTTTCCACGAGACAGATTCCTAACTCTGTGGTTCGCCCTTCCAATTCACCAAGGTGCAATTTTGCTTCACACAGATAATGACTGTCGAATCTGACAGGCTTCGTTTGCTACAATAAAGTCACTGGGGCATTGTTCGCACCAAGCAGTTCATGCGATGTCATTGTGCTTGGCACTGTCTGGATGCACAAATTGAACAATTGACTCTTCAGTGTCAAGCCTTTGCTGAACATCATTCAGCTCCACCTCAGCAGTTCTTTAACTGGAATCTTAACATCAAGCACCTTGACAACTTTTGCACTTGGATTTCATGGGTCCTTACTGGAATACACGTTGGTTCGTCGTCGTTGACGCTTTCGCATATTTCCGTTTGTGGTTCGTATCGACTTCACTACAGACTGTTCCACAATCCAGAACTTGTTGCTCTTTTGCCTCCAGAGATTGCCTGAAGTGATTATGACTAACAACATCCTCAGTTTGTTGCCACCGACTTTGAACAGTTTGGCATCGCCTCCAGCGTCACCCACATCATGAGAGCACTGTTCCACCCGCAGTCCAACGGTGAAGCTGAACACTTTGTACGAACATTTAAGCAAAAGTTGGACAAACTTTGTGCCGCCCACACAGAGTATCAAGCTATGTTGCTCTCTTTGTTTTCCTACCACTCCTAGCCATGCGATGGGCCATCACTGGTCTCCTCACTGCCACCTGCATCCACTCCCCCCCCCCCCCCCCCCCCCTGTGGCGTTTGCTCATCTACACTACACAACTGTGGTGAGGAGGGTTTTTTTTGGGGGGGGGGAGCGGATGTGGTATCACATGTCGACACCATCCTCCTGGTTTATCATTATTGGCAACGGAATTGCAAGTTTCTGTCAGGCACCAATAGTGGTCACGCAGGATCTGGCAGACCCGATGGTGCACGCCTACTGAGCCACACTTCCAGTGGCTCTGGATTATGAGCGCTCTCTGCTGCCGCAATACAGGATGGCCAGCAGCAGCAATAATAAAGACTGGGACGACTACCAGCAGGGAAAAATATACTATACCAAACACACTATATATAAGCATACACAGTGTACAATCACTTTGAACACACACATGCTTCTGTTCAGCTTTCCTGTGACGACAGTTGCTGCGCCACTCTGTAGCCCACCTCTCCTTACCGTTGTGTATATAGTCGTACACAACAAGTATCGTCAGAGGTCAGCTACCACATCTAAATACACATATCAAAAAATGTTTTACATCACCTCGGTTGTGAGAGTTCCGGAACCTTAACAGAAAACTGGAATGGAGATCAACATAAACATCACTCCCCCTCCCCTTTTTATTGCTCATGAAAACCACACATTACATGTTGTACCACCATACAGCGAGACCTTCAGAGATGGTGGTCCAGATTGCTGTACAGACCAGTACCTCTAATACCCAGTAGCACGTCCTCTTGCATTGATGCATACCTGTATTCGTCGTGGTACACTATACACAAGTTCATCAAAGCATTGTTGGTCCATATTGTCCCACTCCTCAACGGCGATTCGGCGTAGATCTCTCAAGTGATTGGTGGGTAACGTCGTCCACAAACAGCCCTTTTCAATCTACCCCAGGACCCCAGGCATGTTCGATAGGGTTCATGTCTGGCGAACATGCTAGTCACTCTAGTCGGGCGATTTCGTTATCCTGAAGAAAGTCATCCACAAGGTGTGCACGATCGGGGCGCGAATTGTCGTCCATAAAGACGAATGCCTCACCAATATACTGCCGATATGGTTGCACTAACGGTCGGAGGTTGGCATTCATTTGTACAGCCGTTATGGCGCCTTCCATGACCAACAGCGGCGTACGTCGCCCCACATAATGCCACCCCAAAACAGCAGGGAACCTCCACATTGCTGCACTCGCTGGACAGTGTGTCTAAGGCATTCAGCCTGACCGGGTTGCCTCCAAACACGTCTCCGACGATTGTCTGGTTGAAGGCATATGCGACACTAATCGGTGACGAGAACGTGATGCCAATCCTGAGCGGTCCATTCGGCATGTTGTTGAGCCCATCTGTTGCGCGCTGCATGGTGTCGTGGTTGCAAAGATGGACCTCGCCGTGGACGTCGGGTGTGAAATTGCGCATCATGCAGCCTATTGTGCACAGTTTGTGTCGTAACACGACGTCCTGTGGCTGCACGAAAAGTATTATTCAACATGGTGGCGTTGCTGTAAAGGTTCCTCCGAGGCATAATCCGTAGATAGCGGTCTTCCACTGCAGTACTAGCCCTTGGGTGGCTTGAGCGAGGCATGTCATCGACAGTTCCTGTCTCTCTGTATCTCCTCCATGTCCGAACAACATCGCTTTGGTTCACTCCGAGACACCTGGACACTTCCCTTGCTGAGAGCCCTTCCTGGCACAAAGTAACAATGCGGACGCGATCGAACCACGGTACTGACCGACTAGGCATGGTTGAACTACAGACAATACGAGCCGTATACCTTCTTCCTGGTGGAATGACTAGAACTGATCGGCTGTCGGACCCCCTCCGTATATTAGGCGCTGCTTATGCATGGTTGTTTACATCCTTGGGCGGGTTTAGCGACATCTCTGAACAGTCAAAGCGACTGTGTCTGTGATACAGTATCCACAGTCAACGTCTGTCTTCAGGGGTTCTGGGAAGCGGGATGATATAATTTTTTTTTTGATGTGTGTAGAATACAGTGGAATATGTTGCCTGATCTATCATCCACTGTCGATTGTGCCCCCACAGCAGCACTCCAGCGATATATGTAAGCAGTATGTATGGTGTGTGGTCACCACTAATCTCCACTACCTAACATTTCTAAAGAATTATGTGCATCTCTGTACTTATTTCTCCTACTTCGTTAACTCAAATTAATAAATATAAATGATGTCTGAGTGACTGTGTCTGGGGAATCAAGGTACAGAGCTCTTTTTTTATTTTTTATTTTTTATTTTTTTTATAGGAAGAAGAAAAAGAATAATATAAAATAATTTCTAGAGTATTCACAACATATTTTTCTATTTTGGTGACACTGATTTTGTACAATATATGCATTTTATTTCGCAGCAAAACTTTTTTATACATGTACAGAGGTTCGTTTTTTACACTAATAATAACAGGGACAACTGGGAGATCCGGGAAAAACCGGGGAATTTTTTCATCCGGGAGAAAACCGGGGATTTTTTTAGAATTCCGGGAATTTTTCATTGTTTTAGTTTTGAGTTAAATTTTTGTAATTTTACTGGTAAGAGCCGATACTCTAATAAAGGATGTACACTGCTACTGCAGAATAATACTTCAACAATAAAACATAAACGAGAGGAAAAAGCGAAAATAACTCAAATTGCAAAGGAAATCCGCCATATACAACAACGACACACAGTGCTCATGCAAGCGTCTGCCAACTGCAAAATGTGTCAAAGGCTTTAGGGAGACTATCCAATGCTTCGTAACAACAAATTGCGTCTGATGAGCGTGAAGTCACAACTGTTAACGTTAGATTCGTTTTAGCAGTTACGAGCGGGCTCATTCGCATGCGCAGTTGAGTCGCGTTTTGAGTAGTAGATTCTCCCGCTTCTGGCTACAGGAATGTGGCTGTTGGCTGTGCAGGTAGTCGCAACAAGCAGCTAGATGCTACCGGGAAAAGGGAGCGCCAAATTTATATTCTTGAGAGAAAAAAAAAAAAACTTGTTTCACAAAGCGCCTAGCATCCAGTGCACGTTTGTCTATCGATTATTCACATGATTTTGAAACGCTTCCCTGTTGGTTTTTGAACATTTTTGAACACATTTTAAGTTGATTTCTGAATGAATCACAAGTTGATTTTTGAATGCATGCATAGTGTACGTGATGTGTCTGTCAGGAGAATCCTCGTCGCATGTAGAAATAAACTTTCCGCAGACAAAAGGGGACGGGGCTATACGAGCTGAGCGGAGTAAAGCCGAACGGATGAATGCCAATCGCTGTCTGATTATGTGGCTGATTGTGTTTGCGAATGATCAACGTTATTGTAATTACCAGCGAAATAAAAAAAAATGGTTCAAATGGCTCTGAGCACTATGGGACTTAATATCTGTGGTCATCAGTCCCCTAGAACTTAGAACTACTTAAACCTAACTAACCTAAGGACATCACACACATCCATGCCAGAGGCAGGATCCGAACCTGCGACCGGAGCGGTCACGCGGTTCCAGACTGAAGCGCCTAGAACCGCACGGCCACACCGGCCGGCACTAGCGAAATCCATAGACTCATACTAATACAATGGAAATAAACGACTGACAGGAATAAAAGGTGAGAAAGATTACGTGTTATCTTCTCGGTGTATCCAAGAAAATGAAATTCTGACAAAATTTTTTTGGCCAGATCGCTACACTAGTAAGGGCCACTAGTACAGTCCCCGGCTAGTAGCCGCTTATGTTCTATTCTGGAAGTAACGCGGAAAACGTGTTGTACGAACACGCAATAATGCCTAACCGGAAAATAATCGCGGGATAACGAAACCTGTGATTCTGGCAGGGTTAGTGAAGTTAATCGGCGAACAAATTTTGACAATGGCAGGAATAGCTACAGAATTGGTGATGACAAGACTGTTTGTTAGAACGAGGGAGGAGGAGAAACGGGGACATCACACAAATTATGGAAGAATAAGACGATTCCAAATTTATATAAAGATTTCGTAATACTACTTTTCGATTCGTGCTTGAGAAACTGGTGCGTTGAATGAAATGTGAAACTATTTCCTAACATAAAGCTTTTTGCTTGTAGTAGGCCTAATAGGCATTTGATATTGGTACTTCGTGAATTATATTCTGTCGTGTTATAAAAATGGCCATTTGTGCCAAAACAGTCTCGTTTATTTGGTGTGTGTTACAAAACTGATGCCATATTAGAAAGGCCTATTTTGTTTTATCTAGCAGACAGCGACAAAGTAGAAGTAATCAGATCGAGAAACCACACCAGTCTTGCGTATTATTTGTGTTAACAGCTTTTTTAGTATTAGATAACGACATTTCGATTTTTCAAGTAGCAAAACGTTTGACGAACTTTGATGAGATAATAGATTCTTTCGCAGAAAGGAAAGCACGCCATGTAAAGCTGTAGCAAGATTAGAGAGAAAAAATGCTAGGAGCTAAGGATTGAAGAAATGTGTAATTTTTTTCTTATCACTTGTCTTTATTGGTTTTATGTATCCTCTATCTACCGAGCGAGGTGGCGCAGTGGTTAGCACACTGGACTCGCATTCGGGAGGACGACGGTTCAATCCCGTCTCCGGCCATCCTGATTTAGGTTTTCCGTGATTTCCCTAAATCGTTTCAGGCACATGCCGCGATGGTTCCTTTGAAAGGGCACGGCCGATTTCCTTCCCCATCCTTCCCTAACCCGAGCTTGCGCTCCGTCTCTAATGATCTCGTTGTCGACGGGACGTTAAACACTAACCACCACCACCACTATCCTCTATTTAATTTTATGTCACACAAAACAGCAAGTTATTAGCTAATAGGCAATAAAGAGTTCAAATCTTCTGAAGAGTTCTTGTTCTCCCGATTACAAATAATCCCCTCCGCTATTAATTGCGAGATTTTTTTTTTTTTTAAGAGGGGCAGGCTGTCACACCGGCCTACTGGGAGCAGGAGAGGCACCCCAGGACATTTCAATTTCCACTGTTCTGAATATAATTTGATGGCATCTATTACAAAATATACACGTTTCAGTTCCACAGAGCGAAATAGAGTGACGTGCGGCAGAAGAATGCTTTATGAAGAGGCGTGGCACTGCACTTTGGCATACTTAAGACCAAATATTATGTCTTACATTTCCTCGAACACATTCGTTTTATGTTTCAGGCTTTTCAGAAAGATGTGCGCTACAAGAAGAATGTATTTTTGAAAATTCGATTTTTTTTAGTATTGACCCGCTTCGCAAATATCGTAGATCCGGGGCTGATGCGCAGAGCAGTCTGAGTTATAGTGGGTAGTCTCCACGTGACCCGTGTTTACATTTAGTGATTTTGCTGTTTCCCCTTCGTTTACTCTCACGTCAAATGAAAACAAAACGGATATCTGTGGCCGGGAGCTATCAAGTGAATCAAAAAACATTCACATAATTACGGAAGGCTAAAATATGTCATTAGTTTCAGATTTTATTTTATTTCCACCTTTCTGACAGTCAAGCATTAATTGCCTTGCGGAACTATGAAGTTATTTTTGTTTGTTTGCTAAAGAAATTTGACTTTTATTAACCTTCACCGCAGAGGCAGTCAATGTATTTTAAACGAAATGTTTAATTGCACAGTACTGGCTAGTTTCAACAGTTCGCTGCATTTCAAGTGCACGTTGTCATTTTCTAGCACGTATGGCATTATGCCATAATAAAGAACCAAACATGATATAATACAGTACTGGCGCTCCAAGAAAAGTTACATCCCGAAAAACACAAAAGCGCATCGCAATCTCGATTTCAAAGATTCGGAAAGTAAGATGCGGTGTTTGGTGCAATTCCAATGTATACTTCCGTAATACGACAATACGCAGTGTACATCAAAGATATTTCCAAAACGTGTCTTCTAAAGTGCCGGGAAATTCTACGCCCATGTTGAAAGGTGGCTACACTGAGCCACTGCGCCAGAGATTGCGCCAAAGAGTATTATTCTGTCGCCTCCTCAGTGCTTGTCGAGAGCTCGTAGAAGAGTGTCTGTTAAGAACTCGTAGTCAGTGCCTGTCGAGGTCTCGTGGTAGTCTGTGCTGAGATGTTGTAGCAGAGAGTGTTTGTTGAGATGTGCTATTAGGCAGTGCTTGCTGAGATGTGATATTGGAGAGTTCTGGTTGAGATATAATGTAAGGATTAGAATGATTTTCATCAATATAAATGAGGTAATTAACTCAGTTTGTTTTTATTTTAGTGTCCTAAATAATGCGTCATTACAGGTTCAGTCAACAAAGCATCTGGCGTGTGTTCTTGTATTAGAGTGTAATTCTACTTTCCTTGAGCAATTATAGTATTTGTAATTTTCTTTTATCACGTCAGTAAAGTTGGTATAAAAAAATTCTTGTCTTGTTGAAGAAGAACCGTGCCAGATGTCCGTTGAGTCATACTTCCACATACAGAACAGTTATACTTATGCTTTGGTTTAGTAGGTTTTATAGTTGCTGGGGACTTAATTAATTAATTGTGTTAACGAAAAATTTCATTTCATTCTTGTTGTTGTTCTTTGCAGTCAGATAGTGTAATAATACGAGTCAGGGCCAACCGTTTACGAAACAGCGTAATCGGACATACAGCTACTAAAAACCTAAAAATATTTTCAATCATATTTAATTAAGCCCCTATGCACGTGGCGACCGCTGCTTCGGATCGTCCCTTGGAATCTTCTGATTGTAAAAATAGTAGACCGTAGTATTGTTGTAGTAATTGTAGTTAGTAATTTTAGTCTATTTTGCATGTGTAGATTTAGTAATTGTCATTCTTCTAATGGTATTTTTTCTCAGAATTTGATTTGTTGTCTTGTATACGCGTTTGACAATTTAGTGCAATTATTTCAATTGTTCGATTAATCGTGTTTGAGAGAAACATTTTATGTAAATGGTATTGTTGAAGATAAAGAGTCATTGTGTGTAATTTTCGTACAGTGACGAATTTTTTTGTATGTTTTGTAAATGATTACGCGATCAATGAAAAAGGCGAAAATGATGAATAGTGAGAATGACGAAATTGTTGACATGGCGAACTCGCCAACACAGGACAACAGTATGATGAATAATGGAGTTGTAAATAATTTAATGAATCGGGAAGACAGTCCGGAACCATTTCAAAATTTTTCTCAATCAGAAAATTCACAGAATCTGAGATTAACGACGGAAGATTCTGGAATAGTATCGAACACAGATAGCCTTATGGCTATGCAGAAGGAAGTTAGTTTTGCGGGAAATGTTAGGGGCGAAAAGAATTCTGAACAATTTAATATGGAGCAGTTGATGAGTGCTGTATTAAATTTGGGAGCACGTATGGAAACACGGTTAGACTCACAAATAGGAACAATTAAAACAGAGATTGGAACAATTAAAACAGAGATGGGAACTTTACGATCTGAATTAAAAACTGATATAGGAACAATGGAAACACGGATGGGAACAATGGAAACTCGGATAGATTCACGAATAGGGACATGTTTCAAAAATATGAAAGATGAATTAAAGAAAGAAATCAGAGAAGAAGTACAACCAATTTTGAATGCTCACAATAATAGATTAATTGCAGTAGAAATCAGACAAAGGGAACAGGATAGAGAACAGGAAGAAAGGGTTCGCGTGATAGTACAGAAATTTTCAGAGTTAAATTTACAACGTGCAAAAGATAAGGAAGAAATATTTGAGAGAATCGAGGAATCCGTACCAAATGACAGATTAAATAACCTAACACAACAGTATGAACAGTTAACTACTAAATGTGTTAATACTGAAACCCGAGTCGCGACACTTACGGAAGACGTAAATAAACAGAAAGAACAAATAGGTGATTTATCGGAAAGAGTTGAGGAAATTTCAGATAAACTGACAAATATTATTCTTGAGTTTCTCCCGGCGTATTTGATAATCAAAATATCCACGGGTATGCTGCCGGTCTATAGTGTCCAACGGGCACAATATTTCGGCGATCAAACATGTCGCCATCATCAGGTGAACTGACGGACTGAGCTCCTGTGAACGTGCCGGCACGGAGATCCGTACGCTATGGCTGCTCAGAGGGAACTGGGCTCGGTCGCGGCGGCGGCCGATTTAAATACCCTCCGCCCGCGGCGCGCTCCCTCCGCCGTCCGCGCCCCGCGCCACGGTCGCGCGGTGGAACAGATTGCGACGGCGTCTGAGATGACGTCGGTGTGATGGCTCTGTCCGCCGTGGTCGTCACAACTATACGTCTGCTCGATTTACTCTTGATTAACCCGATCGCTGGTTCCCAAGCCTTGCTAAGATTATAGCCACAGTCACGGTTTATGAGGTCGTCATTGGTGCGAATTTCGATGGCCTCTCTAACAACGCTGTCCCAGTATCTCGACGTCTGTACCAGAATCCTCGTGCGGTCATACTCCATGGCGTGATTTTCCGACAAACAATGTTCAGCGACCGCCGACTTGCTCGGATACATCAG
Source organism: Schistocerca americana (assembly GCF_021461395.2). NCBI lineage: Eukaryota > Metazoa > Arthropoda > Insecta > Orthoptera > Acrididae > Schistocerca > Schistocerca americana. Next base: position 651,585,590 of record NC_060122.1, read on the forward strand.
TCGAGTGTGCCTCTGGTGTTCACGGCATCGATCCTCGACGGTACGCATCGTCTGACCAATATACGACTTGCCACATTGACACGGAATCTGGTACACGCCGGCCTTCCTCAAACCGAGGTCATCTTTGGCGCTCCCCACCAGTGCACGAGTTTTATTTGGAGGACAAAACACAGTTCCGACCCGGTGTTTCTTCAGAATGCGGGCGATTTTCCCCGAGAGTGCGCCTGTGTATGGAATAAATGCAGTGCCTACCTCCTCCCTCGTGACTTCATCCATCTCAACAGGTTGTGCTGCAGTGGTTGGGCGGAGAGCACGTTGAATCTGCCACTCTGAGTACCCATTTTTTCGAAATACAGTTCTCAGATGTTCCAATTCCTGGGGTAGACTCTCTGCGTCAGAGATAGTGCGCGCCCTATGTACTAGAGTTTTAAGTACCCCATTCCTCTGTGAAGGGTGGTGGCAGCTGTCTGCATGCAAATACAGATCAGTGTGCGTAGCCTTCCGATACACCCCATGACCTAGGGTGCCGTCAGCCCTTCTCTTGACCAAGACGTCAAGGAAAGGTAATTTACCCTCCGTTTCAGTCTCCATAGTGAATTTGATGTTGGGGTGTATGGAGTTTAGATGTGTAAGGAAGTCAAGGAGTTTATCCATACCATGTGGCCAGATGACGAACGTGTCGTCCACGTAACGGAAAAAGCAAGTAGGTTTCCATACGGATGACGACAGGGCTTCCTCCTCGAAGTTCTCCATGTACAAATTCGCTACCACCGGTGAGAGTGGGCTACCCATGGCGACTCCCTCCGTTTGTTCGTAGTATTCTCCATTAAAAAGAAAATACGTGGAAGTCAAGACATGCCTAAAAAGTTCAGTGGTCTTCTCGTCAAACTTCTGACTAATCAATTCTAGTGACTCTCGCAGGGGTACCCTCGTAAACAAGGAAACGACGTCAAAACTCACCATGATATCTGACTCATCCAACCTGAAGCTATCAAGGCGTTTAACAAATCCACGGAATTACGGATGTGATGAGGGCATTTACCCACATAAGGACTTAACATTCCCGTCAGGTATTTGGCCAACAACGCACGACAAGTTTCACGACGTATTTCCTCGGCTGATTCTGGCGGAAGTCGAGCTGCAACCTGTTCAACAGCACTAACAATTTCTGCGACCGGAGTGAACTTGGGGGTGGGAGCGAAGTTGAGACCTTTCTGCAAAACTGAGACCGCATCATCACTCAACACCATGCCACTCAAATTGATGACAGTCTTGCACGGAACCTGCAGGGATGGTTTGTCAAGGAGACGTGAGAACTTAGCTGTTTGACGTCCTGTAGCCTTCTTATGGGCGGAATCAGCTGACACCCAGGTGACACCATCAATTACGTCCCATTGTCAGCAACATCAGGGCACCTACATATTTGTTGGCCAAATACCTGACGGGAATGTTAAGTCCTTATGTGGGTAAATGCCCTCATCACATCCGTAATTCCGTGGATTTGTTAAACGCCTTGATAGCTTCAGGTTGGATGAGTCAGATATCATGGTGAGTTTTGACGTCGTTTCCTAGTTTACGAGGGTACCCCTGCGAGAGTCACTAGAATTGATTAGTCAGAAGTTTGACGAGAAGACCACTGAACTTTTTAGGCATGTCTTGACTTCCATGTATTTTCTTTTTAATGGAAAATACTACGAACAAACGGAGGGAGTCGCCATGGGTAGCCCACTCTCACCGGTGGTAGCGAATTTGTACATGGAGAACTTCGAGGAGGAAGCCCTGTCGTCATCCGTATGGAAACCTACTTGCTTTTTCCGTTACGTGGACGACACGTTCGTCATCTGGCCACATGGTATGGATAAACTCCTTGACTTCCTTACACATCTAAACTCCATACACCCCAACATCAAATTCACTATGGAGACTGAAACGGAGGGTAAATTACCTTTCCTTGACGTCTTGGTCAAGAGAAGGGCTGACGGCACCCTAGGTCATGGGGTGTATCGGAAGGCTACGCACACTGATCTGAATTTGCATGCAGACAGCTGCCACCACCCTTCACAGAGGAATGGGGTACTTAAAACTCTAGTACATAGGGCGCGCACTATCTCTGACGCAGAGAGTCTACCCCAGGAATTGGAACATCTGAGAACTGTATTTCGAAAAAATGGGTACTCAGAGTGGCAGATTCAACGTGCTCTCCGCCCAACCACTGCAGCACAACCTGTTGAGATGGATGAAGTCACGAGGGAGGAGGTAGGCACTGCATTTATTCCATACACAGGCGCACTCTCGGGGAAAATCGCCCGCATTCTGAAGAAACACCGGGTCGGAACTGTGTTTTGTCCTCCAAATAAAACTCGTGCACTGGTGGGGAGCGCCAAAGATGACCTCGGTTTGAGGAAGGCCGGCGTGTACCAGATTCCGTGTCAATGTGGCAAGTCGTATATTGGTCAGACGATGCGTACCGTCGAGGATCGATGCCGTGAACACCAGAGGCACACTCGACTGATGTATCCGAGCAAGTCGGCGGTCGCTGAACATTGTTTGTCGGAAAATCACGCCATGGAGTATGACCGCACGAGGGTTCTGGTACAGACGTCGAGATACTGGGACAGCGTTGTTAGAGAGGCCATCGAAATTCGCACCAATGACGACCTCATAAACCGTGACTGTGGCTATAATCTTAGCAAGGCTTGGGAACCAGCGATCGGGTTAATCAAGAGTAAATCGAGCAGACGTATAGTTGTGACGACCACGGCGGACAGAGCCATCACACCGACGTCATCTCAGACGCCGTCGCAATCTGTTCCACCGCGCGACCGTGGCGCGGGGCGCGGACGGCGGAGGGAGCGCGCCGCGGGCGGAGGGTATTTAAATCGGCCGCCGCCGCGACCGAACCCAGTTCCCTCTGAGCAGCCATAGCGTACGGATCTCCGTGCCGGCACGTTCACAGGAGCTCAGTCCGTCAGTTCACCTGATGATGGCGACATGTTTGATCGCCGAAATATTGTGCCCGTTGGACACTATAGACCGGCAGCATACCCGTGGATATTTTGATTGACAAATATTAGTTTACATGGGCACAAAGATTCGGATGATACAGCACCATTGCCATTTGCAGAAACCGAAGAGTATCAGAACATAAATAAACATGTTGAAAATGAGGGAAAATTTAATGAACGCGTGAAAAGGGAATTTGAGGCTTTAAAAAAGCAAGTCAAACAAATTGAAGGCGAAATCGTAGGAAAAGACGGCAAAGGAAATTTAGAATCACAGATACCAGAAGGGTTTGATGAAAATCATTTGTTTCATTTACGGGATGCAACAAGAGAGCGCCAGGCGCGCGAACTTGACAATAATCGTCATTGGGACTGGGACAGACGCGGTAGGTCTTTGTCACCACGAGGCGTAAGTTTTGACTATAAACACTTTTTGACTGTTCGGAAATTTAAGATCTTCCGTAATTCTAAGAATGACATACATCCATGTTCATGGCTAGATCAATTTACGTACGCACTTCCGCCAGATGTGCCACAAAGTCACAAACTGGAAATTATGTGCAGTTATTAAGGTCCTCAGGGGATTCACTACTCTAAGTGAATATGTGCCGTAGCGAGCATAGGGCCCCGAGCTGTAGTGGTGCTATTTCTCTTTTAGTTTTCTGTACCGCTGCCTACTCTTTTACTATTCTTTGCATCTGTCAAACCAACTCTTCGACTATTAATCTATCTAGTGAGTAAGTAAACAATAACCGGATTTGACTAATTTACCCAAAAGTGATTTCGGAAATTACCATGTGGAGTTACTGTACCTTCAGCAGCATTCATTCGTAGCTTAAATGAAATTTTACCTGTTTATCTTCGTGACAATATTACTTCGTATGTTGACGACTTTCTTATTGCTAAACATTCTTGGAGTGAGCATAACAAAATTTTGGATTCATTATTACGTATTTTTGCACGAGTTGGCATTACTGTGAACTTGGAGAAATCTGAATTTGGTCGTTCACAGGTGAAATTTCTCGGTCACATTATTTCTACAGAAGGTATTCTTCCTGATCCAGAGAAATTAGACGCTATTCGTAACTATGCTGTTCCTACCACAAAACGTGAGGTTCGTAGTTTCCAAAATTTTTGTGGAATGATATACTTTTAAAAAAAATTTTGTGGAATGACATACTTTTGAGAAACTAACAGCTAGATGTAAACATGCAGAGAATACAAGGATACCGCGCTGTGTTTTGGCGGCGGCATATACTCAAAGCAACAGTCAAGTCTGCGCGCCGCACAAGGCAGTCGTTGACCGCGAACAATTGCTTCCTACGTCACGCGCCTACAGCTGATCGAGCGCTCAGTGCGAATGCACTGACAGCCGTAAACAAATACTCAGTTTAATTTCTCCGATTAAATTCAGTATAAAGCTATAGTGACTTCATGAATTATGTTATTAACATTCAGTATTTTTCAGGATACGGTTCTATAAAATATTTAAGAACTTCAGGTAAATTCTGTGTGTCTCCGACGTTAAGAGGACTTGCTATCGAGAAATTTTCAGGAAGAATGTAATTTCGAAGAAGAAACTAATAAACTAAAAAGGGTAACTACTAATTGAGTTCATTTTTCAGGTAACATATTTCCACTTAGGTACGTACTTTAGACGTAATTTGCTGCTCGCGATTACGTGATTCATACTTTGTGCTAATTTCATGTTCTATGAATTTACGTGTGAAGCGACGTGCTTGCGTACATTTGCTGATTTTTGTCAATGTTTCATTAATGAACAGGATTGTTATTTGTATATATTATGCATCGCTTGGCTGCACTGCTTTTTCACTGATGTCATACTTTTTAATTATGTGCCTGCTGTGCTTATTTATTTAAATTATAATTGTCACCTGATTAGTTGTGCTGATATGTATGTAAGTTATACTTTGTGATTTATATGCTTGCGCCTTCATGTTTACTTATTAAGATGACATATGAACATTTATTTGCTTATGCTGATATGATGCTAATGACATGTTTACTGCTTTGCGTATGGATTGCATATTTATACATATCTGTTGTTGTCATAACTACTGTTTAATTTAGTATATAGAAATGCTGATATACTGTGTATAAACATAGAGTTTAGGTCACACTATTGTATTAATTATAGATTGTTCGCTTGGCAGAGCCTCGTTGTAAGAATTGTGCTGCATACACTTGTTGACATTCTGTTCTCTACTGGTATATTTACTCGCTATTGCTTGTTTTGCTTACGCTAAGTGCCTTATATTTTTAAGATAAGAAAATGAACTGCTATAATTCGACGAACGACATTAGTACAAGAAACTTCATAGAAGTCACATGAGCTGGAGGTTTTATGGAAACTGTATAACTTTATGCTAATAGGAAGGAAGCTAACGACATGACATACCATTACTAGGTTTAGACCATTAACAGTTATTACACTGCATTTTTCGTGAGCAATTGAAATAGGAAGTGACACTTGACACAAGAAATACTCCACATGTTTGCTTCTGCCATAATTCTTGAAGTGGTGTACACACTGTGAAATATTGTGATCATTTACACTCCGTAATCGTACTTAATTACTGAGAGTTATTCGAACTAAGTCTGTTAGAGGTCATGTATGCATTTCTTTGTTTATAATTCATAATGAGCAGAAGATTTGGGTCAGATGGATTACACAGAGGTTGTGTGTTGGCAATGTGTCTTCAGATTGTATGGTATGATGAACTGAAGTTTGCATTAGGATTTTATCTGTACTTGTTCGAGGAGACTGACTAGAGGAAAGAGTTGTTATGGAAGTGAAATGAGATTGGTAATAAGGTTTATATGTATCGACGTATTGAAGAGGTATTATTGAGGTATTATTGAGATTGTATGAAGCTGATGATTATTGGAGTTTTGGTGGATAGAAGGTAAAGTAAGTGAGGAGCATATATTGGCAATAAGGTTTATATGTATCGACGTATTGAAGAGGTATTATTGAGGTATTATTGAGATTGTATGAAGTTGATGATTATTAGAGTTTTGGTGGATAAGAGGTAAAGTAAGTGAGATGCATATTTTTTTTTGTTGGTCTTATGGACCAAGGAGGATGAAGATAGCAGACTAGAACACGAAAGTAGAAGGAAGATAGTCTATACACACACTTTGTTAAATCACTAAGCAGTATATATTGTTTTTGAAGAGAGGAAGTATTTGCATATCTAGGCTCACTGACAGTTGTTCAACAACAGTACATTTGATCTGGCTTGGCAAACATTGGTCTTGACATGATGACTATGACATTGACCTAACTATTATTGACTGTTATACATTGCTGCCACTACTACTTGATACACATGATGAACATCAGATTTTGACAGAATTACATTTACACAGTTAACACCATTCAATTACACAGTAGTACTTAATGTGGATGAAAGATGAATGAGTGTGTTTTGTGTGTTTTCCTTTCCTAATCTTACCCACCTATCTCGTAAATATTATTTTATTTGTTTGTAGTGGCTTGCACTGACACTCATAAATATTATAGGTTTACTGATATTTGAGTATTTGTAACAGTTAATATGAAAATTATCTGACATCATTTGTGTGTTTGTTATGATTTGTATGTTTAGTGTAAAAGCATTTGTATGTGCATTCAAACTATTGTTCATGCCTGAACTATCTGATCAGTGCTAGTGAATATTATGGACTGTTACTTGTACTTTTTCTACATGATTGGTGCCACTAGGACATGTTTAATTTCTGCTGAGGAACAGTGTGATCAGGGATGGTGAATATCATGGACTGCTCTCTGGACCTGCTCATCATTGCTAGGTGCAACTGATGGACTACTTGTATGGAAATGATGTCACTTGTTGGTGTCTGCACCTGCTCAACATTACTGGGTGCACAGATGAAGCTACTTCTACTGAAATGATGTCACTTGCCGGCGTCTGCACCTACTCAACATTGCTGGGTGCAACTGATGGACTGCTTCTACTGAACTAATGTGACTTGTTGCTGTGTGTACCTCTTCAACTTTACTGGGTGCCACAGATGGAACTGCTTCTACTGAAATGATGTCACTTGTTGGTGTCTGCACCTGCTCAACATTGCTGGGTGCAACTGATGGACTGCTTCTACTGAACTAATGTGACTTGTTGCTGTGTGTACCTCTTCAACTTTACTGGGTGCCACAGATGGAACTGCTTCCACTGAAATGATGTCACTTGTTGGTGTCTGCACCTGCTCAACATTGCTGGGTGCAACTGATGGACTGCTTCTACTGAAATGATGTCACTTGTTGGTGCCTGCACCTGCTCTCAACATTGCTGGGTGCAACTGATGGACTGTTTCTGCTGAAATGATGTCACTTGTTGGTGTTTGCACCTGTTGACCATTGCTGGGCTGGAATTATCAACTATTTTTTTTTTTTTTTGAATAATTAAAAGTATATTATGTGAACATTTGTATAAACTGATTTTTTATGTATTGTGTAAACTATTATGTAAAGCCACATGTATGAAAAGAATTTGTATTGCCTACTGTATTTTATATATTAGGTTATTGAAAGGTCAGTGCAAAGCCAAAATTTTAACTAATTATGTGATATTTAGGTATTAATATTATCTTTTATTTTTGTCTGTATTTTTCTGGACGAATTTGGTGGTATTTTCACCACCAATGCTGGCAAAAATACCATCAAATTCTGGCCTGTGGAGGAGGGGCATATGAAAGGTGGCTACACTGAGCCACTGCGCCAGAGATTGCGCCAAAGAGTTTTATTCTGCCGCCTCCTCAGTGCTTGTAGAGAGCTCGTAGAAGAGTGCCTGTTAAGAACTCGTAGTAGTCAGTGCCTGTCGAGGTCTCGTGGTAGTCTGTGCTGAGATGTTGTAGCAGAGAGTGTTTGTTGAGATGTGCTATTAGGCAGTGCTTGCTGAGATGTGATATTGGAGAGTTCTGGTTGAGATATAATGTAAGGATTAGAATGATTTTCATCAATATAAATGAGGTAATTAACTCAGTTTGTTTTTATTTTAGTGTCCTAAATAATGCGTCATTACAGGTTCAGTCAACAAAGCATCTGGCGTGTGTTCTTGTATTAGAGTGTAATTCTACTTTCCTTGAGCAATTATAGTATTTGTAATTTTCTTTTATCACGTCAGTAAAGTTGGTATAAAAAAATTCTTGTCTTGTTGAAGAAGAACCGTGCCAGATGTCCGTTGAGTCATACTTCCACATACAGAACAGTTATACTTATGCTTTGGTTTAGTAGGTTTTATAGTTGCTGGGGACTTAATTAATTAATTGTGTTAACGAAAAATTTCATTTCATTCTTGTTGTTGTTCTTTGCAGTCAGATAGTGTAATAATACGAGTCAGGGCCAACCGTTTACGAAACAGCGTAATCGGACATACAGCTACTAAAAACCTAAAAATATTTTCAATCATATTTAATTAAGCCCCCATGCAATGTATACAACCATAACCATTCAAAGGATTGATAAGGGAAAATATACTGTCACTTAGCACGTTAAAAGTGTGTTTTCACCTGGGAGAAAGTGTATTTTTAACCGGGAAATCCGGGAAAAACTCGAGAATTTTTTTTACTTGTCCGCGTATGCGCCCTGAATAAAGACTAGTAGCACTGGAATAGACGTAATACATATACTTAAAAAATAATCGATATACAGTACATTTGCTATGGAAATACTGCACAGTTCTCAGTTGACGCAACAGAAGGCACAAACACACGTTTTTTTATACATTTATCATTTATGTTATAGCTCTCAGTCAATACAATATTAGGGAGAGTGATAGACCTTTTTCAGTGCACCAATTCCAATGTCCTTCTTTGACAATAGGTACTTTATTTTCACATGAGAAGCAGCTATAACATAGCACTAATAATACAGACTGGGACGACCGCCGGTCGTGATGGCCGAGCGATTCTAGGCGCTTCAGTCCGGTACCGCGCGACTGTTATGGTGGCAGGTTCGAATCCTGCTTCGGGCATGGATGTGTGTGATGTCCTTAGGTTAGTTAGGTTTAAGTAGTTCTAAGTTCTAGGGGACTGATGACCTCAGATGTTAAGTCCCATAGTGCTTAGAGCAATTTGAACCATTTGAACTGGGACGACCAGCAGCAGGGAAAAAACTGTACTATAATAAAGACAGTATATACAAGCACACATACCGTAGCGTACAATCAGTTTCAATCACTTTGAACACGCACATGTATACACACATGTACAGTGTCCAATCAAGGTACACATACATGTATAAACACACCTATTTATACTATAAAAAACAGTTCATTTTCACTCTGTATACAGCAAATAAATACACCAACTCTTTCTCTTTCTGTCACATGAGTGAATAGTGTGGCTAGAGGTCAGTGCCAATTGAATCCTAACAAATGAACCATTTGTTACCATGGTACTACAGACAAATTTTGAGTTCCAATACAGTATGTACCACATGGTGTTGTGATCGAAAGTTTACTTGCTGCACAATATGCAGAGCAGTGTCAGTAAAACTGAGCAGACATTCCTTGAGGCCGCACGATGCATAACCTTAGTCCACCTTTGGGTGGCACCTGTATCTGTGCAGTATGTGTACTTTTTTTATGTGAGGCTTACAAACTACACAATCTGTGATCCATTTGACTCGTATTTCATCAGGCCGATAACCATACAGTTTTGAGGTATTATACCACAAAATGATCATTGTCCGTATATACAGACGTGTCGAGTCGGTTGTGCGGCACATTATTAACTCATATGGATCACATCACTTCACTCAATAGATGAGAATGTCTGTATGTAAAGTAACTTGGGATCTGTGAAATGAATTTTCACAAACCAATAATGGACCTGGTACAAGTGGTGTTTGAGTAGGTCTAGTGTACGACTGAACTAGAAATGTTGTGTGAACACTACCAAAACGTTAGCCATCTCCTGTGCAACAAATCCTTCACGGTAGATAGTGGGCCGTTTAAAATTTGACCTGGTGATATAATCCCATATGGCGTAGTGCCCACCCCAGCAGTAAACTATGTGAATTTCCCGGTGGTTTCTCAAATTTTCCATTGTCTTCCCAAAAACAGCTTTCTTCATTAATTTTAAAAAGTATATTCCAAAGTCACTTGTCGCTAGAGACCTCTGTTCATTATTAACATCGGTATATTCCTTCAAACAACTGGCTGCTTGAAGGAGATGCCATGGGTGACTCTAATCGGTTCCATTCCAAAACTGAGGAGCTGCTGGAAGTTCCTGTAATGCAAAATACATATCTCTGTTTAATCCCCAGCATCATCACCAGCGTAACAATGAAACTGTCGAACGGAAATAGACACTCCGGACAGAGTGCCAAATCGGTATGCGTGTCAATCAGACTACCAGGATATCCCAGTTCTATCCTCACAACATATTCTACGTCAAAATTAGTACCCCAATCCGAGAATTTACCTAATCCTACAATTTCTTTATCAGACAGCCACTAAAACCCCCAAACCATCAGAGATTGTTGCCGTATCCTGCCCACTCGTCTAATATATATAGGGTGCCTAGGCAGCTGTTTTCTCGTGTAGCTAGACAACAGTTCAAGTAAATCTTAATAATGGAGTTTATTACAGTAAGTTAAACTGACAATACTTAACTTTGCGTTTTCACAAAGAGGTACCCCATGCAATTAGCGACATACAAACAATCAATGTCCTTTGGCATATACAATTTCAATGCAAGCAAAAGATAACAGTTCATAAGTCATGGCTAAAGAGTTTGGATGACTGCTCGTCTTCCAGTGCGGCCGCGGCTTGGTGGAGCGGCGCTTACGAGTATATTCTCTTCGTGTAGACGCCGCTCCTGTCGTGGTGTCGTCCTAATCAACGTACTATTGGCTGACGTCGTCTCACAGCCATCTCTGCTGTAACGTTCCAGGCCGATGTTCCGGCGCTTGATGTTACGCCGGAACAATTGCAGTATGGCGTATCTACATAAGTTATTTACATTCAGCTACAGGACATAATTCAAGAAGTCAGATACGTTGAACTTCTCACCCAGTCACAGGTTATTTGCCTCGGTGTACCTATGTACACATTGACAAAGTTCTCCTGCGAATTCTGCTTTCGAAAAACGGCAGCATATCGACATCAGTCAATAGTTCAATGTTCACATATGTATTTTTCATCATGGTGTCCGGAGGACATTGTGCAATATAACGGCCGGCTGCTGTAGCCAAGCGGTTCTAGGCGCTTCAGTCTGAAACCGCGCTGCTGCTACGGTCACAGGTTCGAATCCTGCCTCAGGCATGGATGTGTGTGGTGTCCTTAGGTTAGTTAGGTTTACGTAGTTCTAAGTCTAGGGGACTGATGTTCTCAGATGTTAAGTCCCATAGTGCTTAGAGCCATCTGAATTTTGCAATAGAAGGCAGGATCCAGCCTGTGTGTAGTCATGCGTACAATACTGATGCATACAATCTGGAATTTCTCGAAAATATTCGCAAGTAAGTGTCACGTTGGTGCCCATGGTAAGTCTTGCATATGCCCCTAAATCAGAGATGTTTCCTGCGAAACATTCACCATCTGCCTTTATATTTCATGCTTATGGAATTGCCTGTAAGGTCACTGGTGAAAGTGGTTATGTCAGGCAACGTGGTTTCATTGAGTCTCTCCATCGAATTCAGAATTTTATATGGGAAGACTCTTTTTTTTTTTCGTCATGAGCTGAAACTTTACGTAATCGAGATTATCATCTCCGGTGATGTGCACTACCCTCGTGACCCATTGTCTCTGCATTTTTCCAACCCTCTCAGGTAGGACACTAACCTTGTTATTTTTCAGCCTTTAATGACCCAAGTGCTCAGTGAGGAAGTGAGCATCATACCCAGTCAAATTGTGGAAGACACCGGGTATGTGTCATGGCAGTTGATATTCAGGTTGCATGCAAAGTGTGTTGCACTGCAGACTTCCCCATTAGATGACAGTGGTCTCTATGTGGAGTTTGCGCTTTTCTGTATAACGGCAGGACACACATATGACCCTTTTTTTTTATTTACACGTCAAGTTCCGTAGGACCAAATTGACGAGCAAATCTCCAAGGTCATGGAACGTGTCAGTACATGAAATTACAACATAAAAGTAATAACAGACAAAAATAAAATGTTTATGAGCCCGAAAAAGTCAGTCCAAAAGTTTAAGTAAACGCAATCAACAATACAACAAGAATCAGCTTAATTTTTCAAGGAACTCCTCGACAGAATTGAAGGAGTGACCCATGAGAAAACTCTTTAGTTTCGATTTGAAAGTACGAGGATTACTGCTAAGATTTTTGAATTCGAATGGTAGCTTATTGAAAATGGATGCAGCAGTACGCTGCGCAACTTTCTGCACAAGAGTCAAGGAAGTCCGATCCAAATGCAGGTTTGATTTCTGACGAGTATTAACCGAGTGAAAGCTGCTTGTTCTTGGGAATAAGCTAACGTTGTTGATAAGAAATGACAGTAAGGAATATACATAAAGAGAGGCCAATGTCAAAATACCCAGAAACGTGAACAGGGGTCGACAAGAGGTTCGTGAACGTACACCACTTATTGGCCGAACCACCTGTTTCTGAGCCAAAAATTACATTTTAGAATGGGAAGAGTTACCCCAAAATATCATACCATACGACATAAGCGAATGAAAATAAGCAAAGTAGATTAATTTTCTTGTCGAACGATCACTCACTTCAGGTTTTGAACAAGATCCTGAACGTGGGCTATCCACGACAGTTTATTATCTATCTAAACACCTAGAAATTTGAACAGTTTCACTAATCATATGCCCATTCTGTGAAATTAAAAAGTCAAGTTTAGTTGAATTGTGTGTTAGAAACTGTAAAAACTGAGTATTAATATGATTTAGCATTAGTTTATTTTCTACAAGAAATGAACTTAGGCCATGAACTGCACTATTTGAAACAGAGCCAGTGTTGCACACATCCTTTACTACCAAGCTAGTGTCATCAGCAAACAGAAATATTTTAGAGTTACCCGTAATACTAGAGGGCATATCATTTATATAAATAAGGAACAGGAATGGCTCCAACACTGATCTCTGGGGCAGCCCCCACTTGACCGTACTCCACTCAGACACCACATCACAGCCATTCTCAACATTGTGAATAATGACCTTTTGCTGTCTGTTGCTAAAGTAAGAAGTGAACCAATTGTGAGCTACTCCCTGTATTCTGTAATGGTCCAACTTCTGGAGCAATATTTTGTGATCAACACAATCAAACGCCTTAACAAAATAAAAAAATATGCCTAGCGTTCGAAACCTTTTGTTTAACCCATCCAATACCTCACAGCGAGAAGTGAATATAGCATTTTCAGTTGTTAAACGACTTCTAAAGCTGAAATGTACATTTGATAGCAAATCGTGTGATATAAAATGATCAATTATCCTTACATACACACAGCCTTTTCAGTAAGTTTAGCAAACTTTGATGGCATAGAAATAGGTCTAAAATTATCTACATAATTTCTTTCTCCCTTTTTATAAAGCGGCTTTACTACTGAGTACTTTAATCGTTCAGGAAACGGACCATTCCTAAAGGAAAAATTACAAATATGGCCAAATACAGGGCTAACATGTTCAGCACAGTACGTTAATATTCTGCTAGGCACTCCATGAGAGTCTTTAGTCTTCAGTGATTTGATTAATGACTCAGTCTCCCTCTTGTCTGTATCACAGAGGAGTATTTCAGACATCAATCTCAGAAAGGCATTTGCCAAGAAAGTTGTGTGATTTCCTGTAGAAGCTAAATTTATATTTAATTCACCTGGAATGCTCAGAAAATGATTGTTAAATACTGTACATATATCTGATTTATCAGTAACAGAAATATTTTTACTACGAACCAACTTTATATAGTCGACCTTGTGCTGCTGGCCGGACACTCCCTTCGCAAGTGATCGTATGGTTTTAATTTTATCCTGTGAATTAGCTATTCTATTTGCATACCACATACTTCTTGTCTTCCCAATAACATTTTTAAGCACTTTACAATACTGTTTGTAGTGGGCTATTTTAGCTTGATTGTGGCTACTTATAACATTTTGATATAATTCCCGCTTTGTTCTAAATGATATACTTAACTCACTAGTCAGCCACCTGGACTGCCTATTACTGCTAGTACCCCGTTTAGAACGTTCTAATGAAAAGAACCCTCAAAGAGCATGAGATATGTGTTAAGGAAAGCATTATATTTATCATCTGTGATATCGGCACTATAAGCAACCTCCCACTCTTGTTCCTTGACAAGGTTTAAAAAAACTCTCCATTGCTGCTGGATTAACTTTCCTACATAGTTTGTAATTAAATGTGACATTTGTTTGAGTACAAAAGCCTTTTAGTGTTAAAATTTGTGCATCATGGTCTGAAAGGCGATTACTAACAGAATGCCTATCTAGTAATAAAGAATGAATAAAAATATTATCTATGGCTGTGCTACTGTTCCCCTGCACCCTAGTTGGAAAAAACACAGTCTGCATCAGATCATATGAATTTAGGAGATCTACCAGCATCCATTTTCTTGCACGGTCATATACAAAATTTATATTGAAGTCACCACATATAACTAATTTCTGGTACTTCCTACAAAGCGAAACAAGAACCCTCTCTAGCCTGAACAGAAATGCTCTGAAGTCAGAGTTAGGGTACCTATAAACAACAATAATTAGAAGTTTAATTTCACTAAATTCAACTTCCCCTACAGAACATTCAAATATCTGCTTAGCGGACTGCCATGATACGTCTATGGCCTCAAATTAAATATTGTCTTTTACTTACACAGCCACTCCCCCACCCTGCAAGGAACTCCTTGGAAACAGCCAGCTAATGTGTATCCTTGCAAAGGAGGCCTCTGAATTGTCAAATTATTTAAGTGGTGTTCCGACATAGCAATAATTTCAGAGTCAATATCCATAAGCAGTTTACTAACTTTATCTCTAATACCTATTACATTTTGATAAAATATGCTAATTCCTTCTCTACTTGGAAACAGACGTCCTATGAAGATGAGCCCTTAGTTAAAGGAATTTCCTTTAAGCAGGTATACCTATCAGCTGACTTCAATCTAAAAACAGTCAACTGCTTTCTTGTATAACGAGTCATTCTTCTGCAAACTGGTCTTGACAACGTTGGTGCAATTAGCATGCTTTGAAAGTCATTCGAGCTTAGAAAGCAACTATATCGCAGGATTGTCCCTGATGTAAGAATCAAAATAATTGAGATTTGTCTCATATGTGCACAAAACTTGATACACCGCAACATACGATGTTGGATCCAGAACTGGCAGGCCGCACATATATGCGGTCCTCAATGCAGGCTGGGCCAGGCTGACCAACTGCATGGAGCGCTGTGTCTGTGTACCCGTATCTTTGTTTAGTATTATATTCTTATATAGAACGCTGAGACATACGCGCCATGAGCACAGTGATGAAGAAGAAAGTGTACTTTCAAGATGAGGTATGTACCTCTGTTCGCAAAATAAATGCACAGAATTTTGCACACAAAGCAGGGCAGGTAGGTCCTTGGGAAGAGGCAGCAAGTGACAGTTGGGAGTTCCAAAGACGTACAGAAACCATGTCTAAAATTATATCATCGAAATTAGATGAACAGCTTAGGCAATGTGTGTGGACGAAAATAAATACTTACTGTGAATAATTCCCTATCTGCACACATGTTGAAGCCTGTTGCTGGTGGAAGGGGATGAAGATAAATTAAACAAATAACAAATTTATATCAAAAGTAAAATAACCTTTATTGGTCACCCATCTTTAAACTTATTGAGGATTATCTGAAGTGCACGTAAAACCATTACCATCTTCCTCTCAATAAATCTGCTTGAGTCGCTGGTTAGATGGACAATTGTACGTTTCCAGTTTGCAAACTGAAGCAATCCACAATACCTTTGACATAACGATACGTCCATGTGCTCAAAGTTTCTGAGCGTTGACGTTATATCTCTGTAAGCCATTCCGATGTCGTCCCAGTGTTTCCCATGGTAAAACTGCGTTAACCACGATGCAGTTTCTCTAGTCTTAGTTGGTTCAAAAAAAAATGGTTCAAATGGCTCTGAGCACTATGGGACTTAACATCGATGGTCATCAGTCCCCTAGAACTTAGAACTACTTGAACCTAACTAACCTAAGGACAGCACACAACACCCAGCCATCACGAGGCAGAGAAAATCCCTGACCCCGCCGGGAATCGAACCCGGGAACCCGGGCGTGGGAAGCGAGAACGCTACCACACGACCACGAGATGCGGGCTCTAGTCTTAGTACACTTTACTGCTTTGAATGGTTTGGGTGAAGCGGCAACTGTGGACGTTGTTCTTAACTGTGGAAATTGTTATTATTACACGTTCAGCATTTGCAAATGCGACGAGGGTGATATAATTAAATACAAATTATCCACACTCAATAATGATGTTTTGTCTCTGAGGTATCACTGCGAAATGCCTTGGAAATAAAACAGCACCTCTGTATTTATACATCTCACAACACACTTCCAGTTAGTAGGAGACAGTTGATAACTTGGTCATGTAGGAATAATGCATACACTGTGTTGTTTGGGAGAAAATTGTCTGATCGTTCTAATTCAATGCAAACGTTTACTGGCCCAGATTCCACGCCTTCATTTTGCTTTGAACAATCTATCACGACAATTGGAGCTAATTCCTTAAATTGCTGTAGCTGAGCATGAAACCAAAATCCATTGCCCTCGTATTATAAGTGGCAGTCAAAAGAAAACGAGACAGATGGGACAAAAGTAAGATAACTGTTTATTGTTTCAAACGTAATTGACATATTATTATATATTTATTTGAATGTGAGACCATATGCTCAATGGCATCATGGAAAAATGTCTGTGGTTGCCTATGGAACCATGAGTGCACCGCCCACATCTCGTGGTCGTGCGGTAGCGTTCCCGCTTCCCACGCCCGGGTTCCCGGGTTCGATTCCCGGCGGGGTCAGGGATTTTCTCTACCTCGTGATGGCTGGGTGTTGTGTGCTGTCCTTAGGTTAGTTAGGTTTAAGTAGTTCTAAGTTCTAGGGGACTTATGACCACAGCAGTTGAGTCCCATAGTGCTCAGAGCCATGAGTGCACCTTTTCGTCTAAAGCAAATCGACAGTCATGAATGTCTTTCTTCGGGCTCCAAAAATGTGGAAATCTCATGGGGATTGATCGGGACTGTATGGAGGATGTGTAACGGCTTCCCAACGGAACTGTAGTCAAAACAATCTTGGCAACATATGGGTTGTTTTGACTATGCTGCAGAAGTTTCACTAGGAAGCCCGAACCCACATGCTGCCAAGGTTGTTTTGACACACTGCAGAAGTTTAACTGGGAAGCCCTTACACATCCTGCACACAGTTCTGATCTCTCGCGAAGTGATTTCCATATTTATGGATCCCTGAAGAACCGCACTTGTGGCTGTCGATCTGCTTCAGACGAAGAAGTGTATACCTGGGTACAATCATGATTCTGTAGGTAACTGCAAACATATTTCCATGATGGCACTGACCATGTTGTCTCACAGTGGAAGAGATGTTATGGTGATTACTTTTGAAACAATAAACAGTATACTTACTTTCTTTCCATCCGTCTCATTTTCATATGAATGCCCAATTAAGAAGAGTGGAACCTTGGATACAAGTCATACAGTATGCTGATATTGTTATTATGCCAATGAAGCTGTAAATTGTCATATATGTAGAATTCAGAATTCTGGTATTCATTAGTTTACAACAGGCAAATATGCTCGAATCCTTTTTTTCAGTTTTCCCCTCCTGTATGTCTGCAATCCCAGACTAATGAATGTAGGCATTCCTAGTTGAACAGCTCACTAACGTTCTGTGTCTGGCAGAACGTCATTTTTATAAGTTGATATTCAAACAGTTCCCATGAACTGAAACTTAATTGTCACTGAATACCACAATTCAAGATCCGTAAAAATTTCAAACACACATCTTTTGTTACAGTAATATGATTCGTTTTCCATACCACTTTTTCCAACAAAATTTTATTCTCTTTGGGACTTACTTGAATGTTAGAGTTATTACTATCACACTTCAAACCAGAACTAGTTCTTGTATACCATTCATTGTGATGCATCTCACATACTCAAAGTACTCCATAAACATTTTGAGTATGATACACACACTAATGCAATCACTCATTTATCCAGCTATGAAACGTCCTGCAGTTTTTAAACCACTCAAGTCCAAAGTTGATGGGGAAACACATGGTCTGATGTGATTCCAACATTTTTTCGTGCAATCAGTATCAAAGCCACAGGACAGAGTAGCTTGGAGAGCTGCATCAAACCAATCTTCAGACTGAAGACCACAGTAACACATGTCCTGTTAAATCACAAGGTGTTACAAAAGTTTTGAATACAGCTCAAAATTCAGATTAATACAGACAAAATTAAAATTAAAGTACATATATAACTAATGTTACAATAAATACTTGTGTTCCATAGGGGTGCACATCCCATACATGATGAATGCACAGTATTGTGTGCGTGTGTGTGGGGAAGGGGGGGGGGATAATGAAACGAATCTGAGTCATAGTGTCACGTGTTCAGTAGGAGATGACGATACATTTCCACTTAATGAACAGTTCGATTCTGGTCATATTTTGAATGAAGATTCTTTGAAAATTGTATATCTTAGGTACATTATACATTATGGGAACCTCTCGATTGATATGTTGTTTGGGATAATCTATTTGAAATTTCTTTCCTTTTCTTATTTTCTATAAAATTTTGGACATCCATTTTTTTATTTTTGAACTTTTAAAAACGTTACTTATCCTATAAAATTGCATCTTCTTTCGACAGTGACAGGCGATTTTTAAGGTATTTAACATTATTTAGATATCAAAATTTCATTAGAAAGTTATATTCAAGATTATTTTTTTGAATTGTTGCTATAAAATTTGTTTTCTCTTGAATATAATTTTTTAAACTTTCTGTAGCTCGCTACGGTCGCGGGTTCGAATCCTGCCTCGGGCAAGGATGTGTGTGATGTTCTTAGGTTAGTTAGGTTTAAGTAGTTCTAAGTTTTAGGGGACTGATGACCTTAGAAGTTAAGTCCCATAGTGCTCAGAGCCATTTGAACCAATTTTCTGTAGCTATTCATCGCTGACTCATTGCACCAATAAGTCGTGCTATCTTGTTTACTGTGTGATTGTAAGTAGTCTCTGGGGAGTGTTGGTAGAGAACACAGTTGGTGTGGCAAGTCTACGACTTACTAGCATATAAAATGGAGTGTAATTTTTATCTCGTGAACTGAATGCTGTCAAAAGCATGTGAGATCAAAATGTAAACTTTTGTAATTCGGCAGCTACGAGAAAGAATATAAATACGTCAGTTTGGAAACCACTGTTTGTTTTCAAAGTGAGCATTTACAGCCAATCATTTACGCAGTAATAATGAGAAGTGAATTGTTAGCTGCGAGGAATCTATGGGAAGTATGACCATTTATCTTTTAACTACTTAGTAACTTCACGGGAACGTATTAGACCTAGGCCTCTTATATATCATATGTAGCAAATTATTGGTCGATGAGCTGAATGGTTCAAAAATGGTTCAAATGGCTCTGAGCACTATGGGACTTAACATTTGAGGTCATCAGTCCCCTAGACTTAGAACTACTTAAACCTAACCAACCTAAGGACATCACACACATCCATGCCCGAGGCAGGATTCGAACCAGCGACCGTAGCAGTCGCGCGGTTCCGGACTACAGCGCCTAGAACCGCATGGCCACCGCGGCCGGCGATGAGCTGAATCTCCAGTTATACGAGAAAATCAAGATGAGTGTCTCTGTTGTTTTATGCTTGGTATAACAACCGTTTTAAAGTGAATCTTTACAGTGTTATTCCCATCAAATGCTGTCATACATTTTTATGACAGATGTTACTGTTAATTGTTTGTCTGTTAGTTACATCGAGGGGACGGACTGTTTAGACTGCACAGTGTGACGAGCAATGAGTGTTAGGCTGCCCAGAGCAGTGATGGCTGGACAGAGAGATGGCTTACACTCGAACTACAGTTGGCCGTTATAGGTGGCCAACAGCAGACGATCGTTGAAAGGAACAAAGGCGACAGCACTCCCACTATACATGTGCCAGCGAAAAATCGCACTTGACACATCGGTTACATCAAGTTAGTGTGGCTGTATTGCAATAGTAATGTTGCAACAGCAGCCTTTATATGCATAGCAGACGATACGGATTTACGTTTCATACCGTAAATGTTAGCTATTGAGCAATAACAGTGTATATAAGAATTCGTTTTTGAATTCGTACCACAATGGCAGCAAATAAACGATCGCATAAAAATGTAGTCATAAAAAAAGCACACGCTTTCGATAGCGGAGCAAAGAAATACAGGAAATAAGCATTTGATAATGACTGATATCTTGAAAACAATACAGTAAATAGTTTGCAAAATATATGATAACCGAGACTTAATTTCTCGTTCTACGTTTTATTTACGACAATGATGCAATAAATAATAGATATTCGCAGATTTTCACTCACCAGTTTGCGGTGACAATGGCGTAATTCCATCTAGCTCTCCATCATCATTGTTGTCGGAATCAGCCAAAACCATCTTCATCGTCATCATCAGGACAAATCATTTGCTGTTCACGGTCACTGATGATACCTCCCATTGTCTGTGCTGTTCGAATACGTTTTTCGATATGCCTGACCTTTGTTCCTCCACGAGGCTGCATCCACAGTCGCAAAGTCTTCACGCAACAGCTTTTCTACATCTGTCATTGTAAAGGACTTGTGTGTGTCTTCACTTCGCTCCATAGTAACTCAATGGTGTAGAAATGACCGTGATATCGTGGCAGCCTTACTAGAGTATGGTGCAGCTCCTTAGCAGTTTCGTCTACTAAATGTGTAGACGTCGTAGGCTTATTTTCTTTAACAAACGAATGTAACAGAATCTTCGTCATGCCCATATCCGTAACAATAATTCGGACCTGTAACGACAGCACCTAATTTCTCTGCGATCGTTTCTGGTTGGGGCTTTGTTCAGTGTCACTGAATGATTGGTAGCATTGTCTGTTACAACTGTTGTGGAGACAGAAAACTGTTTTGAAAGGTTCCTGAACTACTCGACAAACCATGTGTGGCCCGTGTCTTCATGGTAATCACCTGTCTTTTTGGACCGAAAAACTAAAATTGTATCAGGAACTAAACGACTGGAAGAACTTGCATGGCCTACAATTAATGTAGCTCGTCTTCCTGTTGGCTGATGACTGCTACGTCCAGCATTTACTAACAGCTCCCCCGGCGTTAATCCACATTTCATATAGCCGTATCATCGAATGAATATTTTTGCCCACAATTTTATGCAAAGATTATCCTTCATCTTGTTAAAGTATGCACCTTTTCTAACAGGACTTTGCGTCCGTCTGGCACTGTGTAATGGAAATCTGTATCTTTAAACAGAATTTTTAGTGACATTTTCCTACCCCTGGAAAGTTCAATTTCTCTTAACGACACTGGAAACTTCGCTACTGTAGGATACTCTTTTCTGCTGTAGTTAGCATAAATACACTGATCAGCCAAAACATCACAACCACTGCCCACAGCGACGTCAGATGCAGCCTGGTGGCGTTGCGGGCACGTGACGCATTTAACAAAAACATGTAAGCGGAGCGGACACAGAAGGGGAATCGCCCTAGCAAAGATACAGGCTCCAAATGGGGAAATCCATTGAGATAAACGTCTTTCACAAAGGGCAGATTATTATTACGCAGAGCTTGTAATCAAGTTGCAAGGTGGCTTAATTAAAAAGAAAAAGACTAATATTGATGAATAAATGCAATAATTTTACTAGCTGTGTGACCAGGTACGAAATCTCATAACCGGTTGGCCCTGACTATTATTAGCACGCAATCTGACTGCATAAAATAAAAATATAGAATGACAAGGAATTTCCATTAACACAATTGATTAATTAAGTCCCCTGCAACTATAAAAGCAACGAAACAACAAACCACAAGTGTAACAGTTCTGTGTGTGGTAGTGTGACTCAACGTACATGTATCTGGCTCGGTTCTTTCTCAAAACGACAAAATATTTTAACATCATTTACAATGAACTAACTGAAAAAGCAGAAATACTATAATTGCACATAGAAACCAGAATTACAAGTCTAATAAATGAACACGAGCCAGATGCTTTGTTGACTGTACCTGTGAGCAAGAGGGATTGTTATTAAAGAAATCTGTAATACCTTTTTACCTCATTATATATTGACGAAAATATTCCATTACACCAGCATCATAAATCAAGAGCCCATCTCCTTTCTCAAATATATTCTGACAATTGCATCTTCTTCCACGTATACATTACACCAACCGAACAGTACAACATTTCATTCAACACTCAGATCGTCTACTCTCTCGCCCAACAGAACAACCACTGCGCTCGCCATCGTCTGAACTACTACTGCCAGTGGAGGCGGCGGAATAATAATCTTTGGCGCAATCTCTGGCGCTGTGACTCAGTGTAGCCACTTGCTGCTGTCGTGAACATCTACGGAAAAAGATAGGACAGTGAAACTATCACTAGCCGCTAAATTGTTGGACGTAAACGACTTCACAGAATGTTGAGTTCGGAGGCTTGTCTGCTCTGTAAGGTAGGATAGATGATGATCTGTGGCATCTCTGCCGAAAGAGCACACTGCTGGTGCACGCATAAGTGTTTCGATGCACACCGTTCATCGTACATTGTTGAAAATGGAACTCCATTGCTGATCACCCCTACGTGTTCACATGTTGCAGTGGGTACGGAACCATCGTGATTCGACCGTCTATCAATGGAAACGTGTCGGCTCTCCGGGTGAATCGCGTTTTTGCTACGCTATACTCAGTTCATCATAAGAATATGCCTTATGTAAACAACATAAACACGATGATTGGTCAGAAGCCGTAGGACACGTACACTGGTTTTGTTACGCTCTTGGAAGTAAGTGGTACTTATATATCATCATCATCATCATCATCATCATCATCATCATCATCATTTAAGACTGATTATGCCTTTCAGCGTTCAGTCTGGAGCATAGTCCCCCTTATAAAATTCCTCCATGATCCCCTATTCAGTGCTAACATTGGTGCCTCTTCTGATGTTAAGCCTATTACTTCAAAATCATTCTTAACCGAATCCAGGTACCTTCTCCTTGGTCTGCCTCGACTCCTACTACCCTCTACTGCTGAACCCATGAGTCTCTTGGGTAACCTTGCTTCTCCCATGCGTGTTACATGACCCCACCATCTAAGCTTGTTCGCCCTGACTGCTACATCTATAGAGTTCATTCCCAGTTTTTCTTTGATTTCCTCATTGTTACTTTGCAAACTTTCAATCGAATCTGCCATCACAACTACGTCATCCGCATATGCAAGACTGCTTATTTTGTGTTCACATATCTTAATTTCACCCAGCCTGTCTATTGTTTTCAACATATGATCCATAAATAATATGAACAACAGTGGAGACAGGTTGCAGCCTTGTCTTACCCCTGAAACTACTCTGAACCATGAACTCAATTTACCGTCAACTCTAACTGCTGCCTGACTGTCCATGTAAAGACCTTTAATTGCTTGCAAAAGTTTGCCTCCTATTACATAATCTCGTAGAACAGACAATAACTTCCTCCTAGGAACCCGGTCATATGCCTTTTCTAGATCTATAAAGCGTTGATACAATTCCCTGTTCCACTCATAACAGTTCTCCGTTATTTGCCGTAAGCTAAAGATCTGGTCCTGACAACCTCTAAGAGGCCTAAACCCACACTGATTTTCATCCAATTGGTTCTCAACTAATACTCGCACTTTCCTTTCAACAATACCTGAGAAGATTTTACCCACAACGCTGATTAAAGAGATACCTCTGTAGTTGTTACAATCTTTTCTGTTTCCATGTTTAAAGATTGGTGTGATTACTGCTTTTGTCCAGTCTGATTGAACCTGTCCCGATTCCCAGGCCAATTCAATTATCATGAGTAGCCATTTAAGACCTGACATTCCACTGTATTTGATGAGTTCCGACTTAATTTCATCCACCCCAGCTGCTTTATTGCACTGCAATCTATTGACCATTTTCTCCACTTCCTCAAATGTGATCCTATTTCCATCATCATTCCTATCCCATTGTACCTCGAAATCTGAAACATTACTGATCGTATTTTCACCTACATTGAGCAACTCTTCAAAATATTCCCTCCCTCTGCCCAAGGAATCCATAGAATTCACCAGCAGTTTTCCTGATCTGTCCAAAATACTTGTCATTTCCTTCTTACCTCCCTTTCGAAGACTGCTAATTACACTCCAGAATGGTTTTCCAGCAGCTTGACCCAAAGTCTCCAACCTGTTTCCAAAGTCTTCCCAAGATTTCTTCTTGGATGCTGCAATTATCTGTTTGGCTTTGTTTCTTTCTTCAACATAACTTTCTCTGTCTACCTGAGTTCTAGTATGTAGTCATTTTTGATACGCCTTCTTTTACCTTTTACAGGCTGCCATGACTGTGTCATTCCACCAGACTGTTTGCTTCATCCCACCTTTACAGATTACTGTTCCAAGACATTCTTTAGCCACTTCTAGTACTGTGTCCCTGTACCTTGTCCATTCCTTTTCCAATGACTGTAATTGACTACAGTCAACTAACTGGTACCTTTCTGAGATAACTGTTATGTACTTATGCCTGATTTCCTTATCCTGAAGTTTCTCCACTCTTATCCTCCCACATATGGACCTGACCTCCTGCACTTTCGGCCTCACAATCCCAACTTCACTGCAGATTAAATAATGATCAGTGTCATCAAAGAATCCCCTGAATACACGTGTGTCCCTCACAGCCTGCCTGAATTCCTGATCTGTTACTACATACTCAATGACAGATCTGGTTCCCCTGCCTTCCCAAGTATACCGGTGAATGTTCTTATGTTTAAAAAAGGAGTTTGTGATTACTAAGCCCATACTGGCACAGAAATCCTAGAGTTGTTTCCCGTTCCTGTTGGCCTCCATATCCTCTCCAAATTTACCCCCGACCTTTTCATACCATTCTGTTCGATTTCCAATCCTGGCATTAAAATCACCCATGAGCAGAACACTGTCCTTGTCCTTTACTCTAACAACTACATCACTGAGTGCCTCATAAAAACTATCCATCTTATCTTGATCTGTCCCTTCACAATGCGAATATACTGACACAATCATAATTTTCTCGCTAGACACTGTCAAATCTATCCACATCAGTCGTTCGTTTACATACCTTATTGCAACTACGCTGGGTTCCATTTCTTTCCTGATGTAAAGCCCTACACCCCATTGTGCTATTCCTGCTTTGACTCCTGGCAGGTAGACCTTGTATTCTCCCACTTCCTCTTCTTTCTCACCCCTTACCCGAATGTCACTAACAGCTAAAACGTCCAGCCCCATCTTACTTGCAGCCTCTGCCAGCTCTACCTTGTTCCCAGAGTAGCCCCCATTGATATTAATAGCTTCCCATCTAAAACTTCCTGGCAGATTAAAACTGTGTGCCCGACCGAGACTCGAACTCGGGACCTTTGCCTTTCGCGGGCAAGTGCTCTACCATCTGAGCTACCGAAGCACGACTCACGTCCGGTACTCACAGCTTTACTTCTGCCAGTACCTTGTCTCCTACCTCCCAAATCTCATTCTGGAGCTCCCCATCTCATTACCATTTGTTTGCCAAGTCGTATCTTAGGAGTCCCTGGTCCGTCAGTTAGAGGTGGGACTCCGTCACCTCCAAAGGTCCGAGGCATTTTGCTCTGATTGTTGCCAGCATCATATTTAAAGTACTAGGGAAGCAGGTTGCTAGCGTTACTTGCCCCGAGTCCCATTGAGTTTAACCCCTAACGGTTGAGGGACTTACCGGTGGATTTGGTAGTCTTTGCCATATGCGCACAAAGGTGACCACGACTCAGAATATGTCCGAGATGCCCAGCCTTCCAAAGTAACTGGTATCCCGACTGTCGGGACCACTTACTTGGCCACTCATACGCTGCCCGTGGTTCATGAACTAGGACATGACTACAGGAACCCACACCTTGAACCACGCTACTTATAAATTAGATATCTTATTACTAAGTTACGTTAAATGAAATTAAGATATTCTAATGTATTAACAGCCATCAACGTTATTCTTAATCATGCTTTAACTATATCGTTTTTATTTTTAAAAAAATCGTGTACAGTCAGTCTCAGGACTGTTGCGCTGTGATTGTCGCGCTGGTAACACGCAGTATGAAAATGGCCGAAGCTGCTTCCTGCTCCTTAGTGAAACACGCCTGTGGAACAGGATTAAAAACCGAGAAACAGGTCGTTCTGAATATTTTTCATAAATTTACAGAAGAAACCGGCATTGAAGTTTTCCGAGGCATTGCATTTACTGTAGTTGGAATACTATCAGATATTGAACGTATAGCGGAATTGGTAGCGTAGCAGATTAGTACACTGGTGCAATTCAGGGATTGGTGGTTCAAGCCTTGCTGTAGATGTCCTTTGGTTTCTTTTCGTCCAATTTGAAATAGCTACATCTCGTAATTGTAAAATTCATTATCATTTTTTATGAATAATGCACGTCTTCTTGTTTCTAATTACATATTGCACGCCAAATTACTGTTTTCATTTCATATATATATGTTCTTAACTATCGATATTTTATGAAAGATTAACAAAGGTTGCTTAAATTAAGAAAACATAACAATTTAATCTTTTAGGACAAGGATGAAAAACCAAATTCTCTTCATTTGGACTGTACCCACGTTCTGTACCACAGATGTAGTCTCACACGCACCAGAGTGATAAGTGTCGTAGAAACATGAAAAACAACCATTTTTACAACATCGAGCACACTATAAAAATGTTTCATTTTTACATTTGCTACTACACCATTACACTATGAGCCAACAGAGCTGATCTGGAGAGCCAAGTTAAGGGATTTGCCGCGAGGAATAACAAGAATTTCAAGCTGCCAGACGTACTGGAACTAAAGCACACAACTTTTTCAAATGTCACTGCCGAACGCTGGCGGGATATAGGACGGCACGTCATAAAATAAGATGAGAAAATGCGGCACCTGGGTGGCTTCGTGGATTCTGTTGTTGACTGACCCGTTATTAACGTAGCAGATGACGGTTCCAGAACTGAAATGTATTTCTCGGATTCGCATAAGCAAGGAGCAAAGAGATTACAAGACGATTGACTGTAAGTATTATTTTCAGTGGTTTCTGTATTCAACAATACGGCGAAATCCCTGCAGTATGCTTTTGCATCACACATAGCTTGCTCAGAAAAGTTATCCTATGTTTAAGTTAGAAATTTTCATGACTCTTGTTTGTAATTAGAATACTGTGTTAGGTGAGAACGAGAGCGTTTTATGCTTTCCGTCTGGTAAACTAAGAAGCGTGCGGTAGTGCTGTAGTATTGCCCAATATTATTTCATTCTCTTTAAAAATTAAATGACATTCGAAGCTATAGTGTTTCTCTGCTCGCCTCTTTTTACGTCTGAACTGCAACTGCTCACATCATTGCAGGTTAGTTGGACCGGCTGGCTGGCCAGTGCTGTATAATTAAAATGCGCCGGTAAAACTGTAGTCCCACATTATCGCCCAGTCTATGTGCGTGTAACGTAGCATAAAACATGTCCTTATCGTCGTACTTGATTATAGTGAACACTGCTTGGCTTCTGCTCCACGTGAAACGAAATCCAACGAGATTCAAGCAAACGTGGAAGAATACATTGTGTAATGTTTGCATCAGGTTTATTCTTACGACGAACACAGTGTAGGTCGCCCCCACAAACGCCGTCATCGAGGTGAACGGCGTTTTCAAACTTGGAGCGCGCCATGGACGCTGGGTGGTGGGACGGTATTATACAATGGGAGACATTATCCTGTGCTTACTTTGGACCTCTAGTAATAATCGAAAACACACTGAAAGCTGCAAACCACCTGCATCCCTTTATGACTGATGTTTTCCCCGACGGCGATGTCATCTTTCAGCAGTATCATTGTCCGTGTCTCGAAGTCAGATCCGTGCTACAGTGTTTTGAGGAGCATTATACTGAACTCACTTTGATGTCTCGGCGACCAAATCCGTCTGCTGTAAATCTTGGCCGCTGTCGGACGCCATCACCGCGTACATATATCAGCGGCTCGTTATCTACACGAAACTCCACAAACCTACCAACAAACTGTCGGATCCGCAATACGCTGAATCAGTGATGTATTTCGTTCCAAAGACGGACAAACAAGCTGTTAAGCATGTGATCAGTGTTTTGACTTATCAGTGTATGCCTGCGAATGCATCAGTCGGTGACATGGTGAGGCTGCATTTCTTTTTTCCGTGAGCCAAAAAAATATATTAGCTGATCCAGACGCCTCGGGATCATTACGACTCACGTCTACGTCTTTCAGCTTCTGCAGTAACACTCCCTTACCCACTAGTGTCCTTTCATGATTACCAAGAACTTTTGACGAGCTTTCCGCTACTTTATCGGCAGGAACTGACAGCTGTCCATGAATACTTATTTCGTATTCTTCTCGTAAGTCTCACACGTCCTCCGTAGTAACTCCAGTGTCTGGCTGTTCAGTGGCACAACTCGACGCAAAGGGTTGTCACTAGGCGAACGAACTGGCATTTTCCACGTATCAGGATTTTCTAAATCACAGTACATGCAAGCACACTGTAAAAACCAACCACAAAGCACGTTGTTTATGTTCACAGAAAACAAAGCGGGCAACGCGTGAGCTTCGACGTCATGACCATAAGCGATTACTGCGCCGGTATTGGTTAGCTCCCCATGCTAGCGCCTCTCGCTTCACGTTCTTCACTTTTAAACTGTTACGCTGCGAACTTGAAACGGATGAGTCAAGTGCAAAGTTTCAGAGGCCTCGGTATAGCACACATAGCGGCTTGCAGCTAGTAGAGACAGAATCTGGAGGTGGCAGCTAGCTGACACCACTTGGGTCTTGGACTGGTGTGGATGTACCCTCGAGGCTTTCGGCTGGTGATGACTGAGAGTGAGTGTTCACATTTGGGAGTATATATGCAAGTCTGGTGTCTTATCATTTCTTAAATGGTTGCGGTTTGGCCTACTAAGTCGATGCCCATGACATCATTGCTCTAGTCTTCCCATCATGTGAAAAACTTCACAGTCTTGGCAGCACCGTAATGGTGGCGACTTCAGTAACGTCAGCATTCTGAATACGTCTTCTTGTGCAAAGCACCTACTACTGAGGTATGTTGTGCTCTCCTTCCTATGACGTCTCTTTTCTGAGACAGTCACTGTAGTCCGCTGCTTCACCAAACTGATGGTGCAATGTGTTTCGCCTTTTTGGGAGATCAGGTCCGCAGGAACAAACACCATCTATGTCTCTGGAAATGACTTAACAACATATTCCATAGTTTGACGAACAGGTACAACACATTTTGATTCTCCTTACTCTAATCCAGCGTGAACCACAATGTGCATTAAATGCTTGCTATATTAGTTATTATTTTCTGAGATTAATCCAATTTCCTGGTAATTGATGCACTAGTAGCTCATGTGGGGTTGGGGAGGGATGGAGGGCAGTTTTTTGCCTGTAGTAAATACAGGTTACACTAACTAGAGTCAGCACCACAACAGCACCAGAAATTGAAACAGGCATCGTCGTGACTTTACTGCGTCATTCATCATTGCGTTGCTGTACATGAGCATTTGCTCTGTTGTAAAGAGTCCTTTATTACTTGCTGTCGGCCCACTGAACTTCCTTCGTTTTTCACCCACAGAAATTACTCCTCTTAATCATAACACAAAAAATTAAAAGTAAAAAACTCTTGCTTCTTAATACAATCCCTTAGCAAATTGTCTTCAACGGCAAATGGATCTACCCAGTTGATCCCTCATGCTTGGCATGTCTCCTCATTTACCAGGTGGCTTCTTAACTCTACGCTTTGGTACAACATTCGAAGCTTCGTCTTTGCAACAAAAGTTTCCCTTACGTTTTCCCAGAAAACACACCCATAAAATTATGCTCACTCAAAAACCACATATGATACTACCATACATAATATGTTAACCGGTGGTTCCATTTACTCTTCTTAGTTCAAAGCTAATTACAGACTGACTCCTTCCTGCGATATTATATTTTGTCGCACCTCCCAGCACTACATCACGTGAATTGAATCTCAGTGACTTGTGTGCTGTTTTATCAGTTCGTCCCTCATGACACGAGAACCCTGCGACAGGGAATGATCAGCAACAGCTTGCCTCAATTCGACTAATGTCTCACTGAGTCCCACAGTGCATTGTTGAAGAACAATTTTTGCACGATGTTTTCTCTTACCCTCAGTACCTACCAAATTGCAAGTACCATGAGCTTTATGAACCTCCTCATCCCCAGGCTGCTTAGTCATTAAGGTTACAGATTACTAAGTTAGTTAAAAAGAACGAACCACCAAAACACTAAAATTTATGCCGATATTGAAAAAAAATAAGCGAAGAAGGGGAGAAGAGATGAATAACCGATCGTACGAAGATGTGGGCAATGTACGAGTTGATTCCATTACTGCTGTAAGTTAGCTGTGTTAATGCTGGGCAGGGCTCAGATGGCACATTGCGAACCCGTTCTTGTGATTTAGAGAAGATAACAGCTATTCAGGAGGAGTCTGTGCCTGTACCTACTGACCACACAATTTATATTAAGCCAGAGCAGAGAGGGGAATGTCAGTAAGAATTATTCACGGTTAATGAATGTGATTTATGTGTTAATGTGACTGTTGAGGACCAGGATGAATCAGGTACAAAAACTGCCAGTACTTTACTGAAAATGAGGTATTAATAAGTGAGGAGGTAATGAACGAAGTTCCTGTGAGAAGTGAGCTCACTATCGTTTAATCATTAACATTTGTCTATATTTGTTGCCCAGTGAGAGCGGGACAGTGATAGAATTGTCTCACGATGATATTGCATGAAAAGGGGAACTTTAGATGTCTAGGAATGAGTGAACTTGCTGTGAAATTTGGAAATTTGCGGTAAGATCTTATGGGACCAAACTGCTGAGGTCATCGGTCCCTAAGCCTACGCACTACTTAATCTAACTTACAAGATAAGGACAACACACACACCCATGCCCGAAGGAGGACTCGAACCTCCGACGGGGAAAACCTCGCGAACCGTGACAGAACGCCTTAAACCACGCGGCTACTCCGCGCGGCTGAATTTTCTGTAACAGGTGTTCAATAGGTACTAAGTCAATTTTCGATTCGTGTGGTACGACAGGTAAATATGGAGAACGCGAAGGACGAAAAGTAAGATATAAATATGAGGTTTAGACTGAGTCCAGTACAGGGCCCAGAGTCAGGAAGTATGGAAATGCCATACTTTCTGATGTCGCGCAATCGCTGTAAATTATTTAATGATTCTGTAGCTTTTGACTACCTGCCGGTGGACAGAGAGTTAGGTTACTGCAAATGCTTGCAGAGGTAACATAACTGATGCTTTTGTGTGTCTGCCCACGAGGTGATAAATTATAGAACCAATGAGGATCGATTGCGTGTGTATAATATTCTTGTTTTTTGCTTGTTATAATGGGAAATTACCATGTACGAACGAGCCATGAAAAGGACATCGGAATCACAATATGAATGGAAGAGAGACGCAAAACACTGAGCTGTCGTACGTAAGCCAATCAGACTCATGACAAGGAACATAGATAGAAAAGGGAGAGAACTATTGTGAGAGGACAACCAGATAATAGGTACCTAGCTCCAACCAGGTGCATGTTAGTATCTGTGTTGAGGATGAAATATTGCCAATCAGTATGCTATTTCGTGTCATGCCTAAACATTTTTGTAGTCTGCTATTAAATTCACTGTGTCCAGGAAGGGGATACGACAAAGAAAGACCACAAATGGAACTACGGTGAAATTGTATGTCTGCTTGTTGTTGTCTGTTAGTTATTTTTGTGTGCTTTGTTGAGTAGAGTGTTGTGTCGCACAGTTTACGAATTTCGAGATGGCAGAGTTGGAGGTGCAACGCGTCTGCATTTAATTTTGTATGAAACTCAAGGAAACCTTTGCAGAGACGCACGAAATGATGTTGAGACCAAGGTTCATTCTTCACAATGGTTCGGGAAAGGTTCTCCAAGACCAAAATAAGCCCGTCGTGTCGGATCAAATATCAAGGCCATGCCGATGGTTTTCTTTGATTTTGAACGATTATTTCATCATGAATTCGTGCCACAGGGACAATCTGCTAATCGATGGTACTACCGGGGCGTGCCGCGATGCCTGTGAGAGAATGTGACAAGGAAACGGCCTGAAATGTGGCGAGAAAATTAGTGGCTCACGATAACGCTCCCACGCCTTCATCCCTGTTGGGGCGTGAATATTGCACAACGAAGCCACTGTGCTGCCTCTTCCTCCGTACTCTCGAGACCTGGACCTTGCGGACTTTTTTTATTTCTGAAGTTGGAAACCCCTTTGAAAGGACGAAGATTTGCAACGATCGTCGAGATAAAAGAAAATTCGCAGACGGCGCTTCGCGCGATCCAACAAGAGGCGTACCAAGACTGCTTCCGGAAGTGGAAACAGCGTTGGGAGCGGTGTATCAATTGTGGAGGAGAGTATTTCGAATGAGACAATGTACAATAAGTAAAATATGAAATTGTGTGGACAGAGTTCCGGAATTTTTTGAACACTCCTCGCACAATAGCACATCTACACTTCTATACAGGGTGTTACAAAAAGGTACGGCCAAACTTTCAGGAAACATTCCTCACACACTAATAAAGAAAAGATGTTATGTGGACATGTGTCCGGATACGCTTAATTTCCATGTTAGAGCTCATTTTGGTTTCGTCAGTATGTACTGTACTTCCTCGATTCACCGCCAGTTGGCCCAATTGAAGGAAGGTAATGTTGACTCCGGTGCTTGTGTTGACATGCGACTCATTGCTCTACAGTACTAGCATCAAGCACATCAGTACGTAGCATCAACAGGTTAGTGTTCATCACGAACGTGGTTTTGCAGTCAGTGCAATGTTTACAAATGCGGAGTTGGCAGATGCCCATTTGGTGTATGGATTAGCACAGGGCAACAGCCGTGGGGCGGTACGTTTGTATCGAGACAGATTTCCAGAACGAAGGTGTCCCGACAGGAAGACGTTCGAAGCAATTGATTGGCGTCTTAGGGAGCACGGAACATTCCAGCCTATCACTCGTGACTGGGGAAGACCAAGAACGACGAGGACACCTGCAGTGGATGAGGCAATTCTTCGTGCAGTTGACGATAACCCTAATGTCAGCGTCAGAGAAGTTGCTGCTGTACAAGGTAACGTTGACCACGTCACTGTATGGAGAGTGCTACGGGAGAACCAGTTGTTTCCGTACCATGTACAGCGTGTGCAGGCACTATCAGCAGCTGATTGGCCTCCACGGGTACACTTCTGCGAATGGTTCATCCAACAATGTGTCAATCCTCATTTCAGTGCAAATGTTCTCTTTATGGATGAGGCTTCATTCCAAAGTGATCAAATTGTAAATTTTCACAATCAACATGTGTGGGCTGACGAGAAGCCGCACGCAATTGCGCAATCACGTCATCAACACAGATTTTCTGTGAACGTTTGTGCAGGCATTGTTGGTGATGTCTTGATTGGGCCCCATGTTCTTCCACCTACGCTCAATGGAGCACGTTATCATGATTTCATACGGGATACTCTACCTGTGCTGCTAGAATATGTGCCTTTACAAGTACGACACAACATGTGGTTCATGCACGATGGAGCTCCTGTACATTTCAGTCGAAGTGTTGGTACGCTTCTCAACAACAGATTCGGTGACCGATGGATTGGTAGAGGCGGACCGATTCCATGGCCTCCACGCTCTCCTGACCTCAACCCTCTTGACTTTCATTTATGGGGGCATTTGATAGCTCTTGTCTACGCAACCCCGGTACCAAATGTAGAGATTCTTCGTGGTCGTATTGTGGACGGCTGTGATACAATACGCCATTCTCCAGGGCTGCATCAGTGCACCAGGGATTCCATGCGACGGAGGGTGGATGCATGGATCCTCGCTAACGGAGGACATTTTGAACATTTCCTTTAACAAAGTGTTTGAAGTCACGCTGGTACGTTCTGTTGCTGTGTGTTTCCATTCCATGATTAATGTGATTTGAAGAGAAGTAATAAAATGAGCTCTAACATGGAAAGTAAGCGTTTCTGGACACATCTCCACATAACATATTTTCTTTCTTTGTGTATGAGGAATGTTTCCTGTACGTTTGGCCGTACCTTTTTGTAACACCCTGTATAAAGACAAGTCAGAGTTTAACGTTGTTACTAAAATTTCGAAATATTCTTGATCGATTTACTTCAGGCAGAGCGGAGGAGATCCAAATACGGGCAGTGTTCTAAATATGGGCTAGGAAGCGTGTGTCAAGGAAGTGCTGTTACCTGGCTGCGGCGCATGTGAGTCTGTCCCCTACCACCTCCGAGGACGACTGTAAACAGATGGGCGTGCGAAAGCTTATAGTTTGGCTGCTGTGAGATTTTGTGCATGAAAACCTCGATTCTGTGGACTGCATTCTATCGAAAAGTATGTGCTTAACCGTTTTCTTTAGGATTTGACTTAGGTCTGCATGCAGTTCGAAGAATTGTGTTAGTGATATGTTAAAGTATATGTTTCCCAGTTGTCATTGTTCTGTCTGTATTTCGTAATGACCGTTAGGGCCATTTTGCAGGAACCACAGTGTAGTCCAAATATGGGCTACTATGAAGGGTCTAATTATGGGCTAGTCCATATCTGGACCAATTTATATTGCTATAATTTTAGTTGAAATCTACTCAAGATTTGTTTTTCAGGATGCTACGTAACAAGCCCGAATACCAAGCCAATGGTAAAACGAAGACTTGAGACCCTTTGAAGATGGATGAAGCCATCACTGCTGTGGGAGCTAAGAAGTTGGGAACTCCATAGGCTGCAAAAGTATCTGATGTACCTCGCTCCACCGTTCATATTTTCATTAAGAAAACAGATCTTACTCCAACTGCTGCTGCCAGCACCAAACTAGGTAGGCCTTCTGTTTTAGGATCAGGTCTGGAAGAAGACCTTCTTTCTTGCTTGTTGGCAATGGAACAAAGGTTTATTGGTTTTACTTTGTCTGATTTGAAATGAATGGCACCTTTCATCACTGACGCAGCTGGTAACAGTTGGGGAGATCATTTTCTGAATCGCCATTCATCTCGGCTATCGATCAATGGTTCAAATGGTTCAAATGGCTCTGAGCACTATGGGACTCAACTGCTGAGGTCATTAGTCCCCTAGAACTTAGAACTAGTTAAACCTAACTAACCTAAGGACATCACAAACATCCATGCCCGAGGCAGGATTCGAACCTGCGACCGTAGCGGTCTTGCGGTTCCAGACTGCAGCGCCTTTAACCGCACGGCCACTTCGGCCGGCTTATCGATCAATCCTCGGCCAACAAATTCAGGTTATTCTCTTCTCAGGGAACGTTTTCTGAACTTCCTCTGCTCATTCCTTCCTCATCACATGCACAACCGGAAACTTCGACTCCTATTAGCCCTACCCCACCACCCACAATAATTGCAAATAAAACAAGCAATAGAGGTCTGAAATTTGCAAAAGCTTGACTGATTACAGGATCACCGTACAAGGAAGAGTTCACATGTTCCTTGGACAGATCACTCAAGAGGAAAAGACAGCTAATTTTTCCTGATCGAAAATTGAAGCAAATTCAAAAATCAAATAAAGAAGACAAGTGTAATAAAAAATATACGGAAGAGAAAGAAAGTAGACCTATCTTGGACTGACGAATTATCTAATGAGAATGAGCCTACGCTAGACGACGAGGAAAGTGATTTCGAGCTTTCTGAAGGCCGCACGCCTGCTGGGACAGATGTATCGTTCATATTCGGCGACATTCAGTTTTCAGCGGATGCCAATGGAGAAATCTGGATGAATTGTATCCAGTACCGTATGTGGGCGCATACTGAATGTGCAGGGATGGACAATGAAGTTCATATTTGTGATTGTTGCAGATGAATTGGCACTTCAAACATGTTTTTAAATATTTTTTCCTTCGTGAATCGGGTTTTTTGTATTAGTTTTTTAAATAATTTATTTAAAATAATAGGAATATTTTTAAACTCTTTAATCCCCCATAACTTTGAAGGATACATGTTATTGTACCATTTAGCAAAAAAAGTCATTGAACGATTTACTTCAAATTTTTCCACAATACTCTAATAAGTTGACATAGGCTATGTATATTTTAGTATACACGGTACACAAATGTATATGTAAAATCAATACTTCTAAATGAAGACAAGTCAGAGTTTAACGTTGTTACCAAAAACATAGAAATTTTCTCGAGTAACTTACTTTAAATGTATACTTGGAACTTTAATAAAGATTGAAGCGTTCTTCACCAATTACTTCAGAATTTTACACTATGCTCTAATAAACATTTGGATGGATACGTGATATATTTTTAATATATGTAGCGTTATCTACACTACTATATAAAGATGACGCGTTGTTTAAGGCTGTCGCCAAAAATTTTGAATGTTCCAAACCGATTTACATCGGATTTTTACACGATACTTCACTAAACATTCAGACGGACAGAGGCTACATATTTTTTAAACATATATTACATATACAGGGTGTTTCAAAAATGACCGGTATATTTGAAACGGCAATAAAAACTAAACGAGCAGCGACAGAAATACACCGTTTGTTGCAATATGCTTGGGACAACAGTACATTTTCAGGCAGACAAACTTTCGAAATTACAGTAGTTACAATTTTCAACAACAGATGGCGCTGCGGTCTGGGAAACTCTATAGTACGATATTTTCCACATATCCACCATGCGTAGCAATAATATGGCGTAGTCTCTGAATGAAATTACCCGAAACCTTTGACAACGTGTCTGGCGGAATGGCTTCACATGCAGATGAGATGTACTGCTTCAGCTGTTCAATTGTTTCTGGATTCTGGCGGTACACCTGGTCTTTCAAGTGTCCCCACAGAAAGAAGTCACAGGGGTTCATGTCTGGCGAATAGGGAGGCCAATCCACGCCGCCTCCTGTATGTTTCGGATAGCCCAAAGCAATCACACGATCATCGAAATATTCATTCAGGAAATTAAAGACGTCGGCCGTGCGATGTGGCCAGGCACCATCTTGCATAAACCATGAGGTGTTCGCAGTGTCGTCTAAGGCAGTTTGTACCGCCACAAATTCACGAAGAATGTGCAGATAGCGTGATGCAGTAATCGTTTCGGATCTGAAAAATGGACCAATGATTCCTTTGGAAGAAATGGCTGCCCAGACCAGTACTTTTTGAGGATGCAGGGACGATGGGACTGCAACATGGGGCTTTTCGGTTCCCCATATGCGCCAGTTCTGTTTATTGACGAAGCCGTCCAGGTAAAAATAAGCTTCGTCAGTAAACCAAATGCTGCCCACATGCATATCGCCGTCATCAATCCTGTGCACTATATTGTTAGCGAATGTCTCTCGTGCAGCAATGGTAGCGGCGCTGAGGGGTTGCCGCGTTTGAATTTTGTATGGATAGAGGTGTAAACTCTGGCGCATGAGACGATACGTGGACATTGGCGTCATTTGGACCGCAGCTGCAACACGGCGAACGGAAACCCGAGGCCGCTGTTGGATCACCTGCTGCACTAGCTGCGCGTTGCCCTCTGTGGTTGCCGTACGCGGTCGCCCTACCTTTCCAGCACGTTCATCCGTCACGTTCCCAGTCCGTTGAAATTTTTCAAACAGATCCTTTATTGTATCGCTTTTCGGTCCTTTGGTTACATTAAACCTCCGTTGAAAACTTCGTCTTGTTGCAACAACACTGTGTTCTAGGCGGTGGAATTCCAACACCAGAAAAATCCTCTGTTCTAAGGAATAAACCATCTTGTCTAGAGCACACTTGCACGTTGTGAACAGCACACGCTTACAGCAGAAAGACGACATACAGAATGGCGCACCCACAGACTGTGTTGTCTTCTATATATTTCACATCACTTGCAGCGCCATCTGTTGTTGAAAATTGTAACTACTGTAATTTCGAAAGTTTTTCCGCCTGAAAATGTACTGTTGTCCCAAGCATATTGCAACAAACGGTGTATTTCTATCGCTGCTCGTTTAG
This sequence comes from Schistocerca americana, assembly GCF_021461395.2. NCBI lineage: Eukaryota > Metazoa > Arthropoda > Insecta > Orthoptera > Acrididae > Schistocerca > Schistocerca americana. The sequence goes on from NC_060122.1 coordinate 651,623,872, forward strand.
TTTTTATTGCCGTTTCAAATATACCGGTCATTTTTGAAACACCCTGTATACGTAACATATATGAAGGAAACGTTGTTAGCAAAAATTTCGAAAAGTTTTTTACCTATTTTCCTCAAATTTTCACATATACACAATGTGATCACACTCCCAAAAACAAACGTTTTTCATATTAGGTGCTTTGTGCTGCCACATACTGCCAGGTACTCCATATCAGCGACCTCAGTTGCCATTAGACATCGTGAGAGAGCAGAATGGGGCGCTCCACGGAACTAACGGACTTCGAACGTGGTCAGGAAATTGGATGTCACTTGCGTGGATACGTCTGTACACGAGATTTCCACACTTGTCAATATCGTTATGTGGAGTGACGAATCACGCTAGACAATATGGCGATACGATGGCAGGGTGTGGGTATGGCGAATGCTGAACGTCATTTGCAAGCGTGTATAGTGCCAACAGTAAAATTCGGAAGCTGTGGTGTTATGGTGTGGTCGTGTTTTTCATGGAGCGAGCTTGCACCTCTTGTTGTTTTGCGTGGCACTATTACAGGACAGGCCTAGATTGATGTTTTAAGCACCTTCTTGCTTCCTACTGTTGAAGAGCAATTCGGGGGTGGCGATTGCATCTTTCAACACGATCGAGCACCTGTTCATAATGCAAGACCTGTGGCGGAATGGTTACACGACAATAACATCCTGTAATGGAGTGGCCTGCGCCGAGACCTGACCTGAATCCTATAGAACACCTTTGGGATGTCTTGGAACGTCTACTTCGCACCAGGCCTCACCGAGCGAAATCGATACCTCTCCTCAGTGCAGCGCTCTGTGAAGAATGGGCTGCCATTCCCCAAGAAACCTTCCAGCACCTGACTGAACGTATGCTTGCGAGAGTGGAAGCTGTCAGCAAGGGCAAGGCTGGGCTAACACCATATTGAATTCCAGCATTGAAGGGCGCCACGAACTTGTAAGTCATTTTCAGCCAGGTGTCATGATACGTTTGATCACATAGTGTGTAAGATGGAATTAACAAACATTTTTAACAATACTTCAAATTTTTTACACAGTGCTCTAATAAATATTCAGATGGTCATAGGGCATATATTTTTTTGAACAACATTGTACAGGTTTTCTGTGAAAACAGAATCCGAGAAAAAAACGCAACATTGTGCTGTGAAAATGAGTTGTTTATTTTCTTTCTCACATTCAATTTTAACTACTATAGCGAGGCACTGAAACGATTAGGTAAATTGTTTCACATATATATGTATTCTTTCCCCTTACATAAATTTTTAAACAAAATTTGAATATGCAACAGTGGGCTGTTGCGGCGTACTCCACGCGTTCTGTTTTAACTGAACACAAGAATGTCGTATGTGTTTATGGCTTATGGGTTGAAACGTCTCCTTAGAACAATTATACATGACTGTGCTTAAACTGACACACAATATTTTTAGCGCAACGCAATCTGACTTTCAAAAATCCCTACAAAAGAATGGCCCTGACTAACATCAACCTATACGTTTCACAAATCACTTACCTCACAAAAATATTAGTTACTCGAACTACTGCAATACAGCGAGCGCCACTACTGCCAGCTAAATAAAAGATTCAAACTACGGAAGGCACTAACTACTGATAGGCATAGTTAGCAAATGAAAGATTTTAATAGAGAACAAACAATGTATTTACCTTAATAGTCATAATATATATAGCAGTTCATGACATCCAGTCTTACAAATTTCAAAACTCCGCCATCTCTCTCCCCACACCACCACTGCTGGCGGCTCACCTCCAACTGCACAACGCTACACGCTATTAACATCCAGCTGCCCAACACTACAATGGCAGACAACAATGCAAGCTAGCCACAGACTGCACACAGCGCAGCCAGTGATTTTTCATACAGAGCGCTACGTGGCGTTATCAGTAAGAAAACCTTAACAGCCTACTTACATAGCCCCCATGCTCCCCACAAAAAAATTTACAATCTGTTTTGGGCACTGGTCAATACAGATTTGAAAAAATTTTTCATAATTACAGTAAGAAAGATTTCAAATGCACACACTTATTAATACAATGTTGGTCAAAAGCTAAAATTTTCTCACAGTCCATAAAGACAGTCCTGATCATTCATTACAGTAAAACTGCCGTTTCTTTTCTCAAAGTCTGAGCAGTAAAAGACAATGCACAAGGAAGTAGTGGATTTCCATGCAGTCTTGAAGAAGTAGTGTTGTCCTTCCAACAGAAAGACAATGCTGACTCTTGACATGCAGACAGGTAATGGGTTACAACAGAGCAAACCAACAGCAGAGTCAGTCGAAGTTTTGAAGAATACTGGTAGGTAGGTCATTACAGAGCAGACCCACTGTAGTCCTAGTAGAGATTATGGTATTGGCAGGCCACCAGAGGTGCAGACCCACTGCAGTGCTTGTAGAAATAATGGTGTTAGTGAGTCATCAAAGGTGTAGACCCACTGTAGTCCTTGTAGAGATAGCTAGCAGCCATCCGTTGCGACTGTGCAGGTGCACAATCACCATCGAAGAGTCTTGCAGAGAATATAGAAAGTCCATAAACCACCACTTGTGCACTCACAAAGTTTCTGGAATTGTCTTAGAAGTCTTGCAGACAATATAGCAAGTCCATAAACCATCACTTGTACACTCACAAAGTTTCTGGAATTGTCCTTAGAACCAGCAATGCTGTTATCCAGTCCCTTGCTGAATTATTAACACACATGCAAACACTAACAGTCCCTACTTCTCACATATTGTCCATATACTATGACCAACAGAAAAGTGTGCAGTGAAATGGTACTTACAAGATAATAATATGATGAACTGGTGTCAATTACAACTTGATAACATAAGAATACAATTACTAAGGTACAAAATACATTATTAAAGAACATAACAATACAGATAACATTTGTAGTACAGGCTTTACAAAAGAATCAAAATAACGTATACATCAGTGTTACAGCAATTATGACATGAGTACATACATAAAAAATCAGAATAACTTTCAAATCATCAACTTCACACATGAGCATTAAAACAGAACAGAATAAATAATGTCTAAACATCTTTACAAAGAAAATAACATAGAATTTGAAAAATTCTACAACATAAATCTTATTAGCTAAACACATAAAGACAGGAAAAAGGCAAATACAAAGGATACATAAACACATAGCGGAATAATACGAAAGGAAAGACAGGGTTCGTTTTCAGGGTAACATTTGGTACCGCAGTCCAACCCAAAACTTCATTCCATAGAACTTTCATCTTATTTCAACATTTGTTTCCACCAAAAAAATCCTATTCAAGCATGCTTTCTGTATTTATATGTTCACATATTTCTTTCCTCATTATTTATTTTCCTTTATCTTACCTCATCATTTATTTCCAAGAAAATCCTACCTAAAGCTGTTGTCCCTAAACCCTACTTTTTTTTGTTCATATCCCCTTTCAAAATACTTGTTTGGCCAAACCATTTTCTTATAGCTTCTCAATGCATTTCTTCCAATTCATCACAACTTGTTCTCTTATATGGCCTACCCCATCTTAAGCTAACTTAAATCTACTGAGCTCAGATGCTAAACTAAGGGACGAGGCAATGCAGCAGCACAAAACAATTAACACAAACAGCAATGATAAAAATTCAAATGGCAAAGCAAGCAGCATAAATTAGCAAAGCAAATGCAATATTACAACTAATATAAGGCAATGTGTAGCAAACAAGAAAAATAAATTCGTAGTAAAACTGGCTTAACAGAGTAATGTAAAGTGAAATGTAGTAGCACTATGCCTGGCAAACAGCAGCAGCAAATGCAATAACTTATATCTAAACATGACACAGCTCAAGCAGAAAAAATATTACAGTAAAAATGGCCATGTCTAACACCTATGTCACATCTTAACACTAGACTGATGCATCACAAAAACTTACTCTGCAAGGAAGTTACCAAGTCATTAAAAAAATTATTTATGCAATTCCTGTGAAGAGAAATGTCTATTTGTGCTCTCTTTTCTAAGAAAGTATATGAGAAACGTATTTTTTACTGGGTCTGTAGACAGAAAATAGTGATATTAGTACATCTATTAAATTTTATAATAATCAATGCTGCAGTGCAGCTAGAAACTAGATATTAAAGAAAATGAGCAAATATGTACAAAGGAAGGCACGAAACATCATTCATTAGCCATATGGCATTTCATAAGGTAGTAAAAAAAATCTCTCAACTAGAAAGACAGTAGTCAAAATCAGGTGTATAGACATAAAATATTTCTCGTCATTTCATTGGATATTTAAGTAAATATCATAAATTAAGAGCTCCACAGTGTTATCATATGTTTTCAAGTTTGAGCATGTCGTATTTGCGATGCTTTCTACAAAGGAATGTCAATAGCGAGACTAATAGCCCCTATTTTTTTTTCACCTGTGACTCTGAAAGGCACACACAAATGGCTTTTTTCCAGGCGACTGTCGCGCAGCTGGGTGGCCACGACGCATTACGTGCAGGTGGTCATTTAACACTCTTACCGAAATATTTACGACACCAGTTTGCACTACAGTGACAGTCTCATATACATATAAAATTTCACAAGTCGAGAAATTACAGTAGAAAAGTGTAGAAACAAAATCCTATAAATATAGCTGTGTCCAAAAAATTTTTGACAGCATCGTAATACATTCAGGCATGTACACACATTTCATAATTCTTAAAGTACGATTCTTGGTGTCCAACATCCTTTTTCACATATCAGAGACCCTAACCACTGTTCATTACTCCTTACTTTATTACACATATACATATTCGTCGAAATACGCAGCATAATCAAATTCCTCATATACGGTAGCATCATCTTATTGATCATAAACATACCTCAGCAGCATAATACACATCGTCGTCGTAATAATAACATCATAACACCTCAGTCAAATCTTGAAAACGTCGTAGCTTTCTGCAATAATTTTAAAACCTAAAGAAAATTCTCTGCTCATTTAAATAGTGTCATCTACCTCAAACAACTATAAAAATCATGATCCCATATCAAATATATCATTCAAAGCTCTCATAGTATCACAATGGTTCCAAAAAAATATGAACAGTTCACAAAGTACAGACAAAATACAATTTCAAAAGTATGAAATTATCCAACTGTGTAATTGTGTAAACATGTGTCACTGGTGTAGTAAAAAAAATGTTTGTCTCTCAGTTAAATGATCAGATAGCTGTGTAATTTATGTGTTAGAGAATTATGGTACTGAAGTGTAAAGTTGTATAAGCAAATACCATATTAGCTAGGGCACCTTGTGCTTGCCAAACACATGGTACACAAAGTAAGCGTGTGCCCCCCTGAGGATTAATGTAATTATACCCTCAGATGTTACAGATTACAGCAATTGAATGAAATGTATCACGGAAAACCTTTGTATCATTGTACTTCAGATATATTTAAAAATAAATGATTTAAGTACAAAAATTAATCACTCAAATACGTGTCCTGTAGCGCTAAATGTGCGTCTTGCTGTAAGATAATCTCTGTGGAAGTGTCGTAGTTATTGTCCTCCGAAAGCTAAGTTCTGCAGAAGCCAATGTACTTACCTCACGATAAACAAAAGTGAAATGCTTTACGTATAGATATATTAGTTATTACGCTTATTGCCATGATGAAGAAAGTACTGTGCTGTAACGTATTGTTGTGCTACAGAAAAGGCTGTCTCATTGTAGATATACCACAAAAGTAACTACTAAAACATGTTTCACGTTCCAGAATAATTCAGAAAAACTGTGCAGATATAAAACAGAAACACTGCAAAAGCAACATTGTAAATTGTCACTCATTAGTAGTGTCATGATAAAATCGTGTAGCTGTCACATAAACTAACTAATGAGTCGTCTGGTATCTCACAGAAAGCACTTTAAATCCAGAATGTATTTTCAAGTAAACCAAAATGTTGCATTAAAATCTCATTAGCAGTACTGGTAAATGTTCTAAGTATGTGAGCCTTATAATCATTATGTAATCGTGCAACTAACAAGCAAGAATGTACACACACAATAACACTGTGTCGTCTGTTCACAATAACAATGCATTCATAATTTCTGTTTAAATAAGTTCTCTTGGCTCTTGACTGGATATTTAACTTCAAACATTGTTGCATGGTAACAGTTTCTAAGTCTGACAATGCATACTAGAAATGTGAAGTGAAAAGTTTTATGGCAAAGACAAAGTTAAAAAGCAGATTATCTTTCAATAAACGGTTTTACATGTGAAATGTGGTGCAATCCTTTACTCTTCCTAGTACGCAGAGTTTCAACCTGAACACAATTATCATGCGGTATACGTCGGTAAAGAATACTGGAATTTTTCTCTAGGTTAGCGTCTATGTAATTTTTCCCTGAGCCAGACGGCGCACGTGGCTGCGTGCGGTGCGAGTCATTGTCTGTCTCTTTGTTGGCGTGCGTCGTTATTGGGATTAGGAGACCTAACTTCTACAAATTCACCTTACCGAGAGTGCCCTGCTCTGTTTGAATCCCGCCAGTTCTGATGGAATTCAGGTCTGTCATTTTGTTGGTAGTTTACATAGTTTCTTGTTTGTCGGTCATGTGGTGGAGAATTTCTCCCGGAATCGTAACTGCGCGCTGAACTGTTGCATCTGAAGTTATTCTGTCTCTCTTGATAAGAATTATTTTGATTCCCATATTGTCTGTTTCTCTGATTGTCTCTGTGATAGTCACTACGCGGAGAGGTGATCTTTCCCTGTAATTATTACTACTCTGCCAACGGTTGTCATACAGGTGGTGTCTGTTTTGGTCACGATATGTGTTGTGAGAATAGCCTTGTCGTGTCCAGTTATTATTTCATTCATCGCGGAATTGCGACGTATGTGACCTGTAATTGTTGTGTTCTTGTTTTCGCGTTCCGCGATTGTCAGTGTCAATTTCTAATTCTTGTAAGAGTCCCTGAAAAGCTTCAATGTCGTCTTTGCAACGTCCTGCCAAAATAATATGTTGTAAATGTTCAGGTAATTTGATTAAGCAAATGCGGAAGAGTTCTGAGGGGCTGTATGGGTTTGACAGGTACTGATTCTTGTGCAACAAGTCTTCAAAATATTTCACAAGACTGGAAAATTCAGATTGTTCGAAATGTTTCATCATTATGATGCTATGTTTTATTCGGTCTTGTGTAGTTTGAGACCAATATGCTGAGAGGAAGGCAGGGTAAAATTCTCCTTCACTGTGACAATCGTGAATGACCGATCGCACCCTTACAGCTGGTTCATTCTCTAAATAGCCACACATAAATTCTAATCTGTGCTCTAATGACCAGTTGGGAGGAAAACAATGAGAGAATTGATGGAGCCACGCTTGTGGATGAATGTCGTTGCCAGAATTCTTAAGTGTTTTAAATTTACGTGTAGTAATGAACAGCTTATAGTCGAAATCATCATGTCGGCGAGTCGCATATCGGTCATTGTTACGTCGTTTCGGCGGTTCCATTTCAAAATTCGTTGCACCTTGCCAATTTCTTTCATAATTTCCGAAATGCTCTGTGTTATTATCTTGTGGCTGTTCCGTAATATCTATGTCCCTCTTCCCATATTGGAGCGCGAGTGTCCTCTGAAATACGTAATTCTTGTATTACCTGTGTCAGCTGATCTTGTACTTCCCGGATTTCTCTTTGGTGTTGCGTATTAATTTGATTCTGATTTTGTTTGAATTTCCTAATTTGTTCGCACTCTTCTGTGTCGTTAAAGACTACCGGTTTTGTGTCATTCAGATTATCATCTACGTTCGTAGATAAATTATTTAGCTGATCCGAAAGTTCAACTACTTTATCTGATAATGAACTAATTTCCTCCATGTGTCATTCTGAACCAATTTTCAGAGTATCTACTGTGTCCTGTAAGTTTTCCTGAGTTTTTGCAAGTTGTGTAACCGAATCGGTAGCTGCAAATGAGTCAATTTTAGCTTGTAAGGTCCCATGATTTTCATGAACAATAGTTTGCAGTTCTTTTATGGCTGCTTCGTGATTCTGTAATGCATTTTCATGAAGCGAAAAAATGGGTTGGAAATGCTCACAAATTTGTGTTTTTAGGTCATTACAGACTTTTTGACATTTCGATTCAATGTTATGTAACTCAGTAGTTAAATCTTCACGCGTTTGTTCAAGTGTGGTGTCTAACTTCCGAAGATTTTGTTCCATTGTGTCTAACTTTTGAAGATTTTGTTCCATTGTGTCTAACTGTTGCTGTGTTTGTCTCTGGTGTTGTTCCATTGTGTCTAACTTTTGAAGCTTTTGTCCCATTTGTTGCATTAACTGTAATAACAATGCACTGGTGTCTGAAACATGTTCCTCAATGCTATTCGGCAATGCATTTGAACTGGCAATATTCACATTTTGAAAAGCAGGAAATGTGTCTTGACTTATTTGAGAAAACGGTGAGGACGCAAAACCTGAATCTACAAAATTTGCAAGATTGTGCCCTGTCATTTCGGATTCCTGAGGCGAGCTGTTGCCGACCGATCGATCGATAATGCTTCCCTGTTCACTAATTGTTTCACTGCCTGCAGCATTATTTGCAGCCCGCTCCATTTCCCTATGCACAATTACCAAATTACTACTTTGAACGTTAGTTAATTCATTACACGGTGGCGCTAACACACTGCTTTCGTCTTCACTGTCATTTCTCAGTTTACTTTGGAGCCTAGTATTACGTTTTTCACACGCCATTATTGTCACAATATTTCACACGACAACACAGAAAAAACAATTTGAAGAGCAAAAATAAGAGAACACATTAACTTAGCACTGAAATTAATATCTAGTTAACTGCAAGCGCAGCTGCGAAATACTTGGTGCAAATTTACATGCGTGCCACACCTGTTTTACTGTACAACAGTGAAAGACTGCAACTACAAAGGAGTTACCTTAATAGTCATCAAAAGTCATAATATATATAGCAGTTCATGACATCCAGTCTTACAAATTTCAAAACTCCGCCATTTCTCTCCCCACATTCACCACTGCTGGCGGCTCACCTCCAACTGCACAACGGTACGCGCTGTTAACATGCAGCTGCCCAACACTACAATGGCAGACAACAATGCAAGCTAGCCTCAGACTGCACACAGCGCAGCCAGTGATTTTTCATACAGAGCGCTACATGGCGTTATCAATAAGAAAACCTAAACAGCCTACTTACAGGGTTGATGATCAGAACACTACTGCGAAATGTGAATTGTCCAAAACTGTATAATCCTGCCATTTCGCAGATTCAAATACTGTCGATGAAGCTACTGTTCTCATATATCTAACAGCTAGAGAGCTCTCTCTCATACACTGTATACTAATGATCCCACCAGATTTACCCATTCAATTTAAGCAACTTCAGTTCTTGCCTGGAGAACCAGAGTTATGGTTTGCAATGTTAGAACCAGCATTTGTTCAGAACGAAGTGACCGACGATGATGTATAATTCACGGTAGCAGTAAACACTTTGAATGCTAGAGCTGTCGCTATGGTCGTGGACCTCATATTGAAACGACTGCAAAAACAACAGTATACATAGCTAAGGAAAAAGCTAATTGATCGGCTCTGTTAAGTCAACAGAGCAACGAGTGCAGCAAGTATTGCGCAGCGAGCAGATAGGCGACAGAAGACCAGCAGAATTCTGGCGACATTTACGAAGTATCGTCAGTGAAGAGGAGTTATCAGACGCCACGCTGTAACACGCGTGGATGGCACAACTGGCAGTTATGGTGCAAGCAGCTGTTGTTACGTGTGGCAGTACTGACATCAACGCAGACAAAGTGTATGCAACGTTAGACAATACAAACGTATTGAGGACAAGTAAATTGCATGAGGGAAGCAACACGCAAGAGACTGCGGCTACACGAAAATAAAGACACGCAGATGTTAATAGGCAGTACGAACACTTGAAGGAGTAGATAGAAGCGTTGCAGAAAGAGGTAGCGGCGCTGGCAGTAGATACAAAGAATATACAATGTCAAGACACTGAAAGTAACAATCAACGATATTATAAGGAGAGGAAAGATTCAATATATTGGTATCATCGGTATTTTGGGGTGCGAGTCATGAAGTGTACTTATCCGTGTTCATACCCAAACTGCGCCAGCGGTCGGCAATGGGTGTGACAGGCCGCGGAGCTCAACAAAATCGCCATTCCAAGACAGTGGATGACCTAACAGAACCCAAATAAGTGAGTAACCAAGCCAGTTTACTAACATTTTAACGCAGATTGTATGTAAGAGATGTTAAGGCGGATCGCTACTAACTCGTCGATTAGGGCTCCGACGCTATCACATTACCAGTAGGCACAGAAAAAAAAAGTCAGCCAACCCTACACAGCTCACGGCTGCAAATAGTTCGCCCATAGCTACGTATGGACATTGCGAAATAGAAGTGTATCTCACATTTAAGAAGGAATTTATGTGGAATTTCGTGCTGGCAGACGTCTCACAAGGGGAGGCCGCCAATTGTGAAATTCAGATTCGATTCATACTGCGCATAATAAAAGCTCATGGCCAGAGGTGTAATGTGGCAAAGCACCAAGATGCACTTCTCAGCCGTTGTCGAGAAAATCGACAGTTAAAAGAAACCGTTGCGGTGAAATGCTCTCTACGGTTAATAGTCTTATACAGTGTCGTGGCGCAGCGGTAAGCGCTCAGGTTTGTAATCGGAAGGTCGCCGGATCGAATCTCGCGCTATGCAACTTTTTTTTATCATTAGTTTTTTGTAATTCAAATACATATATATAAATATATATATATATATATATATATAAAAACTATTAATGAATTGCTTATGCATTTTGGTGAAGGCGGATCGCTCTCCAATTGTACCGCCTCCATTTTTCCGTTTGTTTAACAGGGTGTACCAAAGCTCTCACGTCCGCACTGATTTTCGACGATGTTATAAGTTGCGCTAGGGACCGCATCTACCTTCTTTCGAAGTTAGTAGGCAACTACGCTTTTATGCGGCGGCTCGTTTCGGCCCATTCAACATCTGTCCTTCAAGTGTAACGAGCGAGTAACGGAGCTTATATTTCATACCTGCCACAGCAAATTTGTGTTCGTGGGGTTTCTATTCTAATTCGAACGTTTGACTTACGCTATACGTATTCGTTTCGGAATATCGTTTCTACGTCTTCCGTTAACTATACGTGGTTAACATTATGAAGACAATTAATAACATTTGTGAAATACAACTTTGTTTGCGGGAAACATAATGATGTTCGAAGTCGCCAATTTTTCCACGACAAACGACTTTCAACAACTTATTATATGCATAATTGTTGCAACTGATTGCCGGGAATTATATATATATATATATATATATATATATATATATATATATATATATATATATATGTGTGTGTGTGTGTGTGTGTGTATAGACACATTTGAATAACAAAAAACAAATACTAAAAAAAAAATTTACATGGGGCGAGATTCGATCCAGCGACCTTGGTATTACGAACCCGAGCGCTTACCTCTGCGCCACGACGCTATCGATAATTATTAATCGTTGAGAGTATTTCACCGCAACGGTTTCTTTTTAACTGTCGATTTTCTCGACAACGGCCGAGAAGTGCATCTTTGTGCTTTGCCACATTACACCTCTGGCCATGAGCTTTTATTATGCGCAGTATGAATCGAATCTGATTTTCACAATTGGCGGCCTCCCCTTGTCAGAGCCTATCCTGGAAGCGGATTTTATTTGTCAACAGAGGCTAGAGATAAAACTCAATGCAGCTCAGACAGAAATGGAAGGTGGGGTCGTCACAGAATGTCTCAACCGAAGTGCTGTGAGCGCCTTGGGTAGGGTAATCGCGAACAAGTAAACGCAGTGTTGCATAACACAGCGCACACATTGAGAGCACACTAGGACAATCGGCCGAGAAGACTGGCTCCCCATCGTTACGTGGCAGCAGGGGTGGAGATCGAAGACATGCTGCAAACCGGCATCATCCGCAGGCAGATAGCCCTTGGACGTCCCCATTACACCTAGTAACAAGAAGGATGGCAGTTGGAGGCCCTGTGGAGATTACTCGGCCCTGAACAAACGCATAATCCCAAACCGGTACTAGGTTCCAAATACTAAAGACTTCACAAACGTACAAGCGGGATCCACAATATTCAGCGTAATCGATTGCAAGAAGGCATATAAGGAAATACGAGTAGCGAACGAAGACACACCAAAGAGTGCTCTGATAACTCTATTTGGATTGTTCGAGATTTTACGAATGCTCTTCGGATTAAAAAATGATGCACAGCCATGGCAAGATGAAGTCCTTAAAGGGCTGAATTTTTCCTTTGTATAACTGGACGACATCTTGGTATTTTCCAGAACTGCCGCATAGCCCGAAGAACACCTCAAAGCAGTCTTTGACCGAATACCCAACTATGGCATGGTGGTCAACGAAGCAAAGTGTACTCTACGTCTGAAGCAGGTAAATTTCCTCCCGTACGTCGTTTCAGCCTCTGGCTCCGACCTTGGAAAGACAAGATTGAAATCATACAGGATATTCCTCACCTGACAGATTTTCATCAGCTAAGAAGATTCCTAGAAGTCGTAAATTTCTACCGGCGGCACCTACCAGGAACAGCCGAGGTACTGTATAAGCACCACGGACAGCAGCTCTAGAAGGTAAACACGCCACAGGTCGGCGGCCACTGCAGTGGACACCAGAGATGCAGCGAACTTTCAACCAGGTAAAAACCAGCTGGCAAGAAAGCAATACTGTTAGCACATCCTGTTCATGAGTCATCTTTAGCAGTAGTTGTAGACGCAAGCCAGCAAAATGGCTCTGAGCACTGTGGGACTCAACTGCTGAGGTCATTAGTCCCCTAGAACTTAGAACTAGTTAAACCTAACTAACCTAAGGACATCACAAACAGCCATGCCCGAGGCAGGATTCGAACCTGCGACCGTAGCAGTCTTGCGGTTCCAGACTGCAGCACCTTTAACCGCACGGCCACTTCGGCTGGCAAGCCAGCAAGCAATTGATGCTGCCCTCCACCAGTATGTTGACGATTGTTGACAGCCCTTGAGTTTTTTCTCCCACAAGCTCTCAAGTCAAATGCAGCGCTTCTGATCGCGAGCTACAATATGTGATCAAAAGTATCCGGACACCGAGAAAAACATACGTTTTTCATATTAGGTGCATTATGCTGCCACCTACTGCCAGGTATTCCATATCAGCAACCTCAGTAATCATTAGACATCGTGAAAGTGAAGAATGGGGCGCTCTGCAGAACTCATGGACTTCTAACGTGGTCAGGTGATTGGGTGTCACCTGTGTCGTACGTCTGTAAGCGAGATTTCCACACTCTTTAACATCCCCAGGTAACTGTTTCCGAAGTGATAGTGAAGTGGAAACGTGAAGGGACACGTACAGCACAAAAGCGTACAGGCCGACCTCGTCTGTCGACTGACAGAGACCGCGGACAGTCGAAGAGGGTCGTAAACTGTAATAAAATAAATGTCGTGTGACTGGGGCCTCCCGTCGGGTAGACCGTTCGCCGGGAGCAAGTCTTTCGATTTGATGCCACTTCGGCGACTTGCGCGTCGATGGGGATGAAATAATGATAATTAGGACATCACAACATCCAGTCCCTGAGCGGAGAAAATCTCCGACCCAACCGAGAATCGAACCCGGGTCTTTAGGATTGACATTCTGTCCCGCTGACCACTCAGCTCCCGTGGGCGCACGTGATGTGTATTAGACAGACATCTATCTAGACCATCACACTGGAATTCCAAACTGTATCAGGATCCACTGCAAGTACTTTGACAGGTGGGAGGTGAGAAAACGTGGATTTCATGGCCAAGCGGCTGCTCATAAGCCACACATCACGCCAAACGACGCCTCGCTTGGTGTAAGGAGCGTAAACATTGGACGATTGAACAGTGGAAAAACGTTGTGTGGAGTGACTAATCACGGTACACAATGTGGCGATCCGATGGCAGGGTGTGGGTATGGCGAATTCCCGGTGAACGTCATCTGCCAGCGTATGTAGTGCCAACAGTAAAATTCGGAGGCGGCGGTGTTATTGTGCAGCCGTGTTTTACATAGAGCGAGCTTGCACACCTTGTTGTTTTGCGTGGAACTATCACAGCACAGGCCTACATTGATGTTTTAGGCACCTTCTTGCTTCCCACTGTTGAAGAGGAATTCGGAGATGGCGATTGCATCTTTCAACAGGATCCAGCACCTGTCCATAATGCACGGCCTGTGGCAGAGTGGTTACACAACAACAACATCCATGTAATAGACTGGCCCGCACAGAGTACTGACCTGAATTCTATAGAACATCTTCGGATTGTTTTGGAGCGCCGACTTCGTGGCAGGCCTCACCAACCGACATCGATACCTCTCCCCAGTTCAGCACTCCGTGAAGAATGGGCTGCCATTCCCCAAGGAACCTTCCAGCACCTGATTGAATGAATGCCTGCGAGATTGGAAGCTGTCATCGAGGCTAAGGGTGGGTCAATACCGTATTGAATTCCAGCATTATCGATGGAGGGCGCCACGAAGTTGTAAGTCATTTTCAGCCAGATGTCCGGATTCTTTTGACCATATAATGTGTTAGATGCATATGAAGCAGTGCGGCACTTTTGCCCATACATCGAAGCCAGTCCATTCATCATATATACGAACCACAAACCTATAACTTTCGCCTTCTGCACAAAAAAGGACAACCCCCCACCCCCCCACCCCAAGACAGTTTCGACAACTTGAATTTATTGGGCATTTCAGTACAGATATTACGCACATAAAAGGGGCCGAAAATGTAGTGGCTGATTTCTTTTTCCATGGGTCGAAGCCATCTTCTGTACGGTAGAGTACGGCAGCTGGCCACAGCATAGGCTACCGATGCTCAGCTAAAAGGATAACTACACAGTGAATTGACAGGACTGTAATTAAAACAGGTACAGCTAGTAGGGAATAAGTCAAAGATCTGGTGTGGTATGTCACCAGGTAAACCCAGATCTATCGTACCAGAACAACTACGCAAAGCTGTTTTTGATGGAATTCATGGACTTGCTCATCCTAATGCAAACACAAACATTAGCCTGCTGACAGAACGGTTCGTATGGCCCTGCATTGATAAGGATTGCTGCAGGCGAGCAAAATCATGTGTAGCATGTCAACAATGCAAGGTGAGCAGGCATGTCAATAAGCAAGTGGGAGAGCTTCCGCAAACAACAGACAGCTTCTTCCATGTTCACTTGCATATTGTGGGACCGCTGCCAGAGTCAGAAGGGTGCCGACACTTACAGACAGCAGTCGACCGTTATACTTGGTGGGCACACGGGGTACCTATTACTGACATCTCGGCGAGGACAGTAGCAAAAGTTTTTTTAGCATCATGGATAGCCCAAATCAACACTGCTCCCAGAGTTGGATAAGCTGTGTGGGTTCCGCCATCATTCTACAACCACAATCATCCACCAAGTAATGGGATGGTGGAACGCTGGCACAGGACATCGAAATCTGCTTTCATGTGTCACAAAGACAAGTGGTCCTCCGCATTGCTGCTAGTACTGTTGGCCTGCGCACCGTACATAAACAAAACACAGGAGCTTCAACGGCAGAGATGGTGTGTGGGGAGATCTTCCATCGGCCATCGAAATCTTTTTCAGCACCATCAGAACCGACAAGAAATAGTCAGCCATACTTGCTGTAACGAGTAAAAAGCCACATTCCAAACTCCGGCCATCACCAGCAACAGGACATGGTGAACGTAGGTTTTTTGTGAACAAAGATCTCAACACATGCTCACATGTAATGCTGAGGATGGATACAGTAGGACAGCTTATGCGATCACCGTATGCAGGGCCATAAGACTGGACAAACGTAGAATGCAGATAATATGTAACGGCAAACAACAGACACCGTCCCTCGAAAGGGTGAAGCTTGCATATATATTGACATCAGACAACGTATTGTTTCCAGAAAAGCAAGAGGAAACTACGCTCGCAACTGCAGAAAAGACAGAAGAAGGAGAGCAAGTGGAGCAAGTGAAACCCTCAACATGGCACGCAGACCCAGAAGACACGGCAGAAAAGCCAGCAGTTCACAGCAGGGCCGGTCGATGTGTGCAATACAAATACACATCCATTCCAGGAGCCCTGCTCTACTGCGGGGGAGGCTCTTTGGGAATCGCCGCACAAAGACTATATCGCACACAGTGTATTTTACGTGTTTGAAACGGACGCTGTTGACAGTACGTTTATTCATTGAAATTGGACACTACTCTTAGACTAGTTAAGTTCACTCCGACAATTTGTAATAGTGAGTTACGTCAAAATGAAAAATTCCGTTGTATCATTGTCTAAAATGAGAAACATGCAGGATCGCTACAAACATATAGACTACCTTTCAGTCAGGAAAAAAAATCACTGTTCCCGTTGGATGGTCAGCATATTACAGCAGATTTCTGCCTCTCGATACGTACCAAGAAACTTACGATCTTCTCCATGCTAGGCATGTTGCGAACAGTAGTGAAATTATTTACTCCCTTCCCTGACACTTTTTTTCCTTAATTAAACGAGTGAATTATTATTGACATGTATCCTGGCAGCTTCCCCATCGGCTCAAAAGCCTGTCTTTTTTTACCGATGTCGAGCGGTTTGCTGGTCCACAAGTGGATCGTGCCCCAGTATCTCTATGAGATAGCTTCTCTGATGGCGCATACGCGTGGATAGTGAGTTTCGGCATTAACATTTCTTTATAAATAATTCTTCAACTGCATGTAACACGATGGGGCACAGCTAGTAGCAGTATATAAGGGAATGGAGGTTGCACACAGCTGTTCGTAAGGACGATTTGAAACATCCCCTTAAAAATTTATACAAGACTGTGCTTAAACTGACAAACAATATTTTTTAGCGCAACGCAATCTGACTTTCAATAATCCCTACAAAAGAATGGCCCTGACTAACATTAACCTATACCTTTCACAAATCACTTACCTCAGAAAAATCTTGGTTACTCGAACTACTGCAATACAGCGAGCGCCACTACTGCCAGCCAAATAAAAGATTCAGACTACTGAAGGCACTAATTACTGATAGGCATAGTTAGCAAATGAAAGATTTTAATAGAGAACAAACAGTGTATTTACCTTAATAGTCATCAAAAGTCATAATATATATAGCAGTTCATGACATCCAGTCTTACAAATTTCAAAACTCCGCCATCTCTCTCCCCACATCCACCACTGCTGGCGGCTCACCTCCAACTGCGCAACGCTACGCGCTGTTAAAAGCCAACTGCCCAACACTACAATAGGAAACAACAATGAAAACCAGCCACAGACTGCACACAGCACAGCCAGTGATTTTCATACAGAGCGCTATGTGGCGTTACCAATAAAAAACCTATACAGCCTACTTACATAGCCCCCATGCTCCCCACAAAAAGTTTTACAAATTGTTTTGGGCACTGGCCAATACATATTTGTTAAAAAATTTTCATAATTACAATAACAAAGAAATCAAATGCACACTATTATTAACACAATGTTGGCCAAAAGCTAAAATTTTCTCACAGTCCATAAAGACAGTCCTGATCATTCATCACAGTAAAACGTCCGTTTCTTTTCTCAAAGTCTGAGCAGTAAAAGACAATGCACAAGGAAATAGTGGATTTCCATGCAGTCTTGAAGAAGTAGTGTTGTCCTTCCAACAGAAAGACAATGCTGACTCTTGACATGCAGACAGGTAATGGGCCACAACAGAGCAAACTCACAGCGGAGTCAGTCAAAGTTTTGAAGAATATTGGTAGGTAGGTTATCACAGAGCAGACCCACTGTAGTCCTGGTAGATAGTATGGTATTGGTGGGCCACCAGAGGTGCAGACCCACTGCAGTCCTTGTTGAAATAATGGTATTGGTGAGTCATCAAAGGTGTAGACCCACTGGAGTCCTTGTAGAGATGGCCAGCAGCCATCTGCTGCGACTGTACAGGTGCACAATCACCATCGAAGAGTCTTGCGGACAATATAGCAAGTCCATAAACCACCACTTGTGCACTCACAAAGTTTTTGGAGTTGTCCTTAGAACCAGCAATGCTGTTAATCAGTCCCTTGCTGAATTATTAACACACGTCCAAACACTATCAGTCCCTACTTCTCACATATTGTCCATATACTATGACCAACAGAAACGTGTGCAGTGAAATGTAACTTACAAGTTACTTAATTTGATGAATTGGTGTCAATTACAATTTTATAACATAAGAATACAATAACAAAGGTACAAAATACATCATTAAAGAACATAACAATACAGATAACATTTGTAGTAAAACAGGCTTTACAAAAGAATAGAAATAAACATGTACATCAGTGTTACAGGAATTATGACATAAGTAAATATATATATGATCAGAATAACTTTTGAAACATCAACTTCACACATGAGCATTAAAACAGAACAGAAGAAATAACGTCTAAACATCTTTACAAAGAAAATAACATATTATCAGAAAAATTCTACAACATAAATCTTATTAGCTAAACACATAAAACCAGGAAAAAGACAAATACACAAGGACACATAAACTCATAGCGGAATAATACAAAAGGAAAGACAGGGTTCGTTTTCAGGGTATCATTTGGTACTACAGCCCAACCCAAAACTTCATTCCATAGATCTTTCGTCTTATTTCAACATTTGTTTCCACCAAAAAAATCCAAACCGAGCTTGCTTTCTGTATTTATATGTTCACATATTTCTTACCTCATTATTTATTTTCCATTATGTTACCTCATCATTTATTTCTAAGAAAATCCTACCTAAACCTGTTGTCCCTAAACCCTACTTTTTTGTTCATATCCTCTTTCAAAATACTTTTTGGGCAAACCATTTTCTTATAGTTTCTCAATGCATTTCTTCCAATTCATCACAACTCGTTCTCTTATATAGCCTACCCCATCTTAAGCTAACTTAAATCTCCTGAGCTCAGATGCTAAACTAAGGGACGAGGCAATGCAGCAGTACAAAACAATTATCACAAACAGCAATGACAAAAAAATGGAAATTGGCAAAGCAAGCTACAGTAAATCTAAATTACCAAGCAAATGCAATATTACAACTAATATAAGGCAATGCGCAGCAAACAAGAGAAATAAATCCGTAGTAAAACTGGCTGAACAAAGTAATACAAAGTCAAATTCAGTAACATTATGCCTGGCAAACAGCAGCAGCAAATGCAATAACTTATATCTAAACATGACAAAACTCAAGCAGAAAAAAATATTACACTAAAGACAACAATGCAGACAAGGGAAATGTATATTCACATCGTAATGTCTATGTAATTAAAGTGGTGCACCACAAAAACTAATTCTACAAAAAATTACCAAGTACTTGAAAAGAAAATTATACACTCCTGGAAATTGAAATAAGAACACCGTGAATTCATTGTCCCAGGAAGGGGAAACTTTATTGACACATTCCTGGCGTCAGATACATCACATGATCACACTGACAGAACCACAGGCACATAGACACAGGCAACAGAGCATGCACAATGTCGGCACTAGTACAGTGTATATCCACCTTTCGCAGCAATGCAGGCTGCTATTCTCCCATGGAGACGATCGTAGAGATGCTGGATGTAGTCCTGTGGAACGGCTTGCCATGCCATTTCCACCTGGCGCCTCAGTTGGACCAGCGTTCGTCCTGGACGTGCAGACCGCGTGAGACGACGCTTCATCCAGTCCCAAACATGCTCAATGGGGGACAGATCCGGAGATCTTGCTGGCCAGGGTAGTTGACTTACACCTTCTAGAGCACATTGGGTGGCACGGGATACATGCGGACATGCATTATCCTGTTGGAACAGCAAGTTCCCTTGCCGGTCTAGGAATGGTAGAACGATGGGTTCGATGACGGTTTGGATGTACTGTGCACTATTCAGTATCCCCTCGACGATCACCAGTGGTGTACGGCCAGTGTAGGAGATCGCTCCCCACACCATGATGCCGGGTGTTGGCCCTGTGGGCCTCGGTCATATGCAGTCCTGATTATGGCGCTCACCTGCACGGCGCCAAACACACATACGACCATCATTGGCACCAAGGCAGAAGCGACTCTCATCGCTGAAGACGACACGTCTCCATTCGTCCCTCCATTCACGCCTGTCACGACACCACTGGAGGCGGGCTGCATGATGTTGGGGCGTGAGCGGAAGACGGCCTAACGGTGTGCGGGACCGTAGCCCAGCTTCATGGAGACGGTTGCGAATGGTCCTCGCCGATACCCCAGGAGCAACAGTGTCCCTAATTTGCTGGGAAGTGGCGGTGCGGTCCCCTACGGCACTGCGTAGGATCCTACGGTCTTGGCGTGCATCCGTGCGTCGCTGCGGTCCGGTCCCAGGTCGACGGGCACGTGCACCTTCCGCCGACCACTGGCGACAACATTGATGTACTGTGGAGACCTCACGCCCCACGTGTTGAGCAATTCGGCGGTACGTCCACCCGGCCTCCCGCATGCCCACTATACGCCCTCGCTCAAAGTCCGTCAACTGCACATATGGTTCACGTCCACGCTGTCGCGGCATGCTACCAGTGTTAAAGCTCCATATGCCACGGCAAACTGGCTGACACTGACGGCGGCGGTGCACAAATGCTGCGCAGCTAGCGCCATTCAACGGCCAACACCGCGGTTCCTGGTGTGTCCGCTGTGCCGTGCGTGTGATCATTGCTTGTACAGCCCTCTCACAGTGTCCGGAGCAAGTATGGTGGGTCTGACACACCGGTGTCAATGTGTTCTTTTTTCCATTTCCAGGAGTGTATATGCAGTTACTGTTATTAGTCCCTTCTTATTGTTCTTTCCATTCCAAGAGCTCCTTTTTCGAAGAATGTGGATCATAAAATAATTATTTAATAGATCTGTTGACAGAAAGTGTTCACATTAGCAAATGCATTTAATTTTATTTTATGAAACCAATGCTGCAAGACAGCTGGAAACCAGATATCAAATGAAATAAGCAACTACGTACAAAGTAAAGCATAAGAACATCATTCAGTAGTCATGAGGCATTTCATAAGTTAGTAGAAAAATCTCTCAACTAGAAAGATAGTAGTCATAATCAGGTGTATAGACATAAAAATATTTCTCGTAATTTCATTAGGCATTTCAGTAAATATCATAAATTAAGAGCTCCACAGTGTTATCATATGTTTTCAAGCTTGAGGCTGTCGTATTTGTGATGCTTTCTACAAAGAAATGTCAATAGGTAGGATAATGGCCTCCTTTCTTTCTCCACCTGTGCCGCTGAAAGGCACACACTAATGGCTTTTCTTCCAGGTGACTGTTGCACAGCTGCCCACGTAATGCATCCTGCCCACAATGCATTACGTGAAGGTCACTTAATTTTCTTACCAAAATATTTACAACACCAGTTTGCACTACAGTGGCAGTCTCATATACAAAATTTCACGGGTCGAGAATTTGCGTTGCAAGTGTGTAGAAACAAAATCTTATGAATATAACGGTGTCCAAAAAATTTTTGCTGGCATTGTGATACATTCACGCATTTACATACATTTCATAACTCTTAAAGTACGATTATTGGTTTTCAACAACCTTTTTCACAAACCAGAGTCCCTAACCACTACTCATTATTCCTTACCTTTTTACACATATACATATTCGTCGACACTTCTTCAATATTTCATCATAACAGATACATAGCATAATCAAATAACTCATATAGCATCAGCTTATTAATCATAAACATACCTCAGCAGCATAATACACATCGTCGTCGTAATAATAACATCATAACACCTCAGTCAAACCTCAAAAACGTCGTAGCTTTCTGCAATAATTTCAAAACCTAAAGAAAATTCTCTGCTCATTTCAATAGTGTCATCTACCTCAAGTGTACTTTAAAAATCATGATCTCATACCAAATACATCATTCAAAGCTCTCATAGTATCACAATGGTTCCGAAAAATATGAAGGGTTCACAAAGTACAGACAAAATACAATTTCATAAGTGTGAAGTTATCCAGCTGTGTAATTGCGTAAACATGTGTCACTGACATAGTAAAAAAAAATGTTTCTCTCTCTCAGTTAAATGATCAGATAGCTGTGTAATTTATGTATTAGAGAAATATGGTACCGATGTGTAAAGTTGTATAAGCAAATACCATATTAGCTAGGGCTCCTTGTGCTTGCTAAACACATGGTACTCAAAGTAAGCGTGTACCCCCCTGAGGATTAATGAATAATACTCTCAGGTGTCACAGATTACAGCAATGGAATGAAATGTATCACAGAAAACTTTTGTATCATTGTACTTCAGATATATTTAAAAATAAATGATTTAAGTACAAAATTAATCACTCAAATATGTGTACTGTAGCACTAAACTGTGTGTCTTGTTGTAAGATAATCTCTGTGGAAGTGTCGTAGTTATGGTCCTCTGAAAGCTAAGTTCTGCAGAAGCTAATGACTTACCTCATGATAAACAAAAACGAAATGCTTTGCGTATAGATATCTTAGTTATTACGCTTATTGCCGTGATGAAGAAAGTACTGTGCTGTAACGTATTGTTGTGCTACGGAAAAGGCTGTCTCATTGTAGATATACCACAAAAGTTACTACTAAAACATGTTTTACTTTCCAGAATAATACAGAAAAACTGTGCAGATATAAAACAGAAACACTGCAAAAGCAACATTGTAAATTGTCACTCATTAGTAGCGTCGTGATAAAATCGTGTAGCTGTCACATAAACTAACCACTGCGTCATCTGGTATCTCACTGAAAGTACTTTAAATCCAGAATGTATTTTCAAGTAAACCAAAATGTTGCATTAAAATCTCATTAGCAGTACCAGTATATGTTCTAAGTATGTAAGCCATATAATCGTTACGTAATCGTGCAACTAACAAGCAAGAATGTACAAATACAACACTGTCGTCTGTTCACTATAACAATGCATTCGTAATTTCTGTTTAAAAATGTTCCCTAGGTTCTAGACTGGATATTTAACTTCAAACATTGTTGCATGGTAACAGTTTCTAAGTCTGACAATGCATACTAGAAATGTGAAGTGAAAAGTTTTATGGCAAAGACAAAGTTAAAAAGCAGATTATCTTTCAATAAACGGTTTTACATGTGAAAAGTGGTGTAAACCTTTACTCTTCCTAGTACGCAGAGTTTCAACTTCAACGCAATTATCGTGTGGTATACGTCGGATTCTGTAAGGTCCATTGTAAACTAGAAAGAATTTGTGACTCAAGTGTTTCTCCTTATGTGACAATGAATGAGCTTTAATGAGAACTTTCTGACCAATATATAATTTCTTTGCATTTTCTTTACCGTGTAGTTTTCTCCTTTTGTCTGCTGCAGATTTTATATTTTTAAGAGCTAAATCAATTATGTCTTTGTGTCGAAGTTTACGTGTATTCGGGAAAGGTACAAGCTCTCTGATTCTGTTCGGTGGTTCTTCTTTCTTCAGTACAAGAGTAGGTGGTGAAGCAGTGGAATCATGA
This sequence comes from Schistocerca americana, assembly GCF_021461395.2. NCBI lineage: Eukaryota > Metazoa > Arthropoda > Insecta > Orthoptera > Acrididae > Schistocerca > Schistocerca americana. Next base: position 651,647,425 of record NC_060122.1, read on the forward strand.
GGCATTTCATTCAGCACATTTTGAAATAAGTGTAAATATCTGTCCCAGTGCTGATGCTTTCTGTGACAATAATGTCTGCAAAGCTTATTGATTTCTTTCATAATTCGTTCAGACGGGTTACAGTGTGGTGAGTACAATGAAATAAAAACAGGTTTGATTTTATGATTCTGAAGCATGCGTGACCACACAGCAGATCTGAATTGCGGTCCGTTATCTGAAATGACTTTAGCAACGTGGCCAACTTCACGTAAGAACTTTTTAACAAAGGCGTTGGATACCGACCGTCCAGTGGCTTTACGTAACGGAGTGAAAGAAACAAATTTTGAAGTAAGTTCAACAGCGACTAGAATGTACGAAAATCCATTCGATGTTCTGACAAGGCGTCCCAAGAGATCAACAGCAGCAAATTCTTTTAATTTAGAAGGAATAATAGGAGATGGTAGATGGTTTCGCCTTTTGACAAAGTTTACAAATAGACAAGACTCTTCGAATTCTCTTTTCCATATTGTTAAAATAACAAGTCGTTCGAAGAATATGATAACATTTTCGTGGACCAAAATGTGCGTAGCTGAAATGAATGTACCAAATGAGCTTATTAACAAAATCGTCTGGAATGCAAAGTACCCATAGCTTGTCATCAACAGTGCAGCGTTTGAAGAGTATGTTGTTTCTAACCAGGTAATAATGCCGAATCTGAGTGTGTGTCTTTTCATGCCATTTACTTTTGATGTCTTTCCAAATCGGATCTTTATCTTGTTCGTGAGCAATGTCCTTTAAAGATGTGGTGAAGAAGATTTCAAAGGCGACTTTCTGAATGTAAAGAATACTGAAATTTTTCTCGAGGTTGCCTTCTGTGTTCCTTTTCTCAAGCCCAGCTGGTGCGCGTGACAGTGCGTCCGCAACAATGTTGTCCTTGCCGGGAATGTAGACCACTGTGAAGTGGAATTCTTGCAGAAACAATGCCCAACGTTTTAACTTGTCATGATTTAATTTTGAAGACATAAGAAATGGTAATGCACGATGATCACTGTATACTTTTACGTGCTTACCAGAAAGAAAGAAACGGAATTTGTTAAATGCCCAAAAGATAGGTAAAGCTTCTAATTCAGTAACGGAATAATTTTTTTCAGATTTTGTTATCACTTGGCTAGCAAAAGCAATGGTTTTCTGAACAGTAGTGTCATTTTGTGTGGCTTCTTGAAATAAATGGGCACCAAGACTGACTTTAGAAAAATCCGTGCTAAGGCAGAAATCTTGTGACAGATCTGTATGAGCTAGTATTGGCGCGTTAAGTAGCGATTCTTTCAAAGAATTGAATTCCAACTGTGCTTGTTCGTCCCACTTCCAAATAGTATTTTTTCCAGTGAGAGAACAAAGTTTTGGTGTAACTAGAATTTGCATATTCAGAAAACGACGGTAAAAATTTGCGAGACCTAGAAAACTGCGGACTTGTTTTTTTGTGGATGGAACTGGAATGGCTCTGATTGCTTCTAACTTTTCAGGATTCGGCTGAATGCCTTCAGAAGAAATAATATGTCCCAAAAACCTCACCTTTGACCTACCGAATTCAGACTTTTCCAAGTTAACTGTAATTCCAGATTCTGCAAAAATACGTAACAAACTGTTGAGGATGCGATTATGTTGTTCCCATGAAGCTTCTGCTATTAGAATATCGTCCACATATAAGGTGATGTGACGTTTTATGAACTCAGGTAATATGGAATTTAGCCCGCGAATGAATGCTGCCGAAGAAATGTTCAAACCAAAAGGAGATTTCCGAAACTGATAACAAACGCCGAAACAAAGGAAAGCTGTGTATTTTCTACATTCTGGATGAAGTTCGATCTGATAAAAGCTGGATCTGAGATCAATAGAAGACAACACTTTTACACCATTAAAATTTTGAAGAAGTTCTTCTAACGTTTGCGGCCTGTCTGTTTCAGGAATAATGATAGTATTGATTTGTCTCGAATCGCCGGCCGGAGTGGCCGTGCGGTTCTAGGCGCTACAGTCTGGAACCGCGAGGCCGCTACGGTCGCAGGTTCGAATCCTGCCTCGGGCATGGATGTGTGTGATGTCCTTAGGTTAGTTAGGTTTAAGTAGTTCTAAGTTCTAGGGGACTGATGACCACAGACGTTAAGTCCCATAGTGCTCAGAGCCATTTGAACCATTTTGTCTCGAATCTAAGACAAGCCTGATCGATCCATTTTTCTTCTCAACAACATGTAATGGATTGTTGTATGAGCTTACTGCAGGCTCAATAATACCCTCGTCAAGCATAGATTGTATTTCTGTTCTAACACGGTCCCTATTATGTGCTGGAATTACGTATCGTCTAACACAAAATTTAATATGCTCACGAACACGAAATTGGTATTGAAATCCCTTGATTGTTCCTGTTTTGTGAGTAAAAACTGTGGAATGTGCTTGTAAAATCTCAAAAAGGTCTTGCCTATCAGTATCATTACAATTCTCAATTGTCTGAATTTTATTCTGAATTAACTCATTAGTATCAAATGCGCCGTCGATATCTTCCCTGTCAGTACTTGCAGAGTGATTGTTTGTGTCACGTTCCGTCGAAAATTCCGAACTGTTGTCTAACAGGAGGTAAAGCCGATTAATTTCTTCGTCATGGTTTGAGAGCCAATCTTCAAATTTCAAAGCTACTGACTTACCTTCTTTCTCTAAACTTATTTCAGCATCGTGAAAGTTTAAGATTGCTTTGTATTCATTCAAAAAGTCTATTCCCAATATAATTTCCATCGACAATAATAGAACAATAAGAAAGTTCATAGAGAAGCTGTGGCTTTGACAAAAGAATTCTAAGTTGGTTTGTTGGCGTACATCTACACTTTTTCCAAAGATTGCACCTTGTAATTTAATCTTACGTAACGGAAGTGTGGGACAATTGTTTGATTTGTTGCATTTGCTAAAGGCTGTTTCACTAGTTACTGAAATGGTACTGCCAGAGTCAAGTACTGCCGTAAATTTTACGTCATTTACTGTAATGTGAATCACAGATTATGCAATGTTGTTATGTTTTGCGTCGTGCTCCTGGAGTAATACGTCCCTAATGTCTTCCATTTTTACGTAATTACTAGCTACGGCAGCTGCGTCGTCAGTTTCATAAGTACATTTTGTGGCTGCCAGCGGTATGAGTCATTGCCTATTGTGTCTTTGTTGGCGCGCGTCGTTATTGGGATTTGGAGACCTAACTTCTACAAATTCACCTTGTCGAGAGGGCCCTGCTCTGTTTGAATCCCACCAGTTCTGATGCAATTCAGCTCTGTCGTTACGATCATATCGTCTGTCGCCATGTCGGTAGATTCCATAGTTTCTTTCTTGTCGGTCACATGGTGGAGAATTTCTCCCTGAATCGTAACTGTGCGCTGGACCGTTGCGTCTAAAGTTATTCTGTCTCCCTTGATAATAATTGTTTTGGTTCCCATATTGTCTGTTTCTCTGATTGTCTCTGTGATAGTCACTACCGCGGAGAGGTGATCTTTCCCTGTAATTATTACCACTCTGCCAACGGTTGTCATACGGGTGGTGTCTGTTTTGGTCACGATTTGTGTTGTGAGAATAGCCTTGTCGTGCCCAGTTATTATTTCTTTCATCGCGGAATTGCGACGGATGTGACCTGTAATTGTTGTGTTCTTGTTTTCGCGTTCCGCGATTGTCAGTGTCAATTTCTAATTCTTGTAAGAGTCCCTGAAAAGCTTCAATGTCGTCTTTGCAACGTCCTGCCAAAATAATATGTCGTAAATGTTCAGGTAATTTGATTAAGCAAATGCGGATGAGTTCTGAGGGGCTGTATGGGTTTGACAGGTACTGATTCTTGTGCAACATGTCTTCAAAATATTTCACAAGACTGGAAAATTCAGATTGTTCGAAATGTTTCATCATTATGATGCTATGTTTTATTCGGTCTTGTGTAGTTTGAGACCAATATGCTGAGAGGAAGGCATGATGAAATTCTCCTTCACTGTGACAATCGTGAATGACCGATCGCATTCTTACAGCTGGTTCATTCTCTAAATAGCCACACATAAATTCTAATCTGTGCTCTAATGACCAGTTGGGAGGAAAACAATGAGAGAATTGATGGAGCCACGCCTGTGGATGAATGTCGTTGCCAAAATTCTTAAATGTTTTAAATTTACGTGTGGTAATGAACAGCTTATAGTCAAAATCATCATGTCGGCGAGTCGCATATCGGTCATTGTTACGTCGTTTCGGCGGTTCCATTTCAAAGTTCGTTGCACCTTGCCAATTTCTTTCATGATTTCCGAAATGCACTGTGTTATTATTTTGTGGCTGTTCCGTATTTCTATGTCCCTCTTCCCGTATTGGAGCGCGAGTGTCCTCTGAAATACGTAATTCTTGTATTACCTGTGTCAGCTGATCTTGTACTTCCCGGATTTCTCTTTGGTGTTGCGTATTAATTTGATTCTGATTTTGTTTGAATTTCCTAATTTGTTCGCACTCTTCTGTGTCATTAAAGACTACCGGTTTTGTGTCATGCAGATTATCATCTACCTTCGTAGATAAATTATTTAGCTGATCCGAAAGTTCAACTACTTTCTCTGATAATGAACGAATTTCCTCCATGTGTCTTTCTGAACCAATTTTCAGAGTATCTACTGTGTCCTTTAAGTTTTCCTGAGTTTTTGCAAGTTGCGTAACCAAATCGGTGGATGCAACTGAGTCAATTTTAGCTTGCAAGGTCTCATGATTTTTATGAACAATGGTTTGCAGTTATTTTATGGCTGCTTCGTGATTCTGTAATGGATTTTCATGCCGCGAAAGAATAGGTTGAAAATGCTCACAAATTTGGGTTTTTACGTCATTACAGACTTTTTGACATTTCAATTCTATGTTATGTAACTCAGTAGTTAATACTTCACGTGTTTGTTCAAGCTTATGTTCCACTGAGGCTAACTTTTGAAGCTTTTGTTCCATTGCGTCTAACTGTTGCTGTGTTTGTCTCTGGTGTTGTTCCATTGTGTCTAACTTCTGAAGATTTTCTTCCATTGTGTCTAACTTTTGAAGATTTTGTTCCATTTTGTCTAACTTTTGAAGATTTTGTTCCATTGTGTCTAACTTTTGTAGTCTTTGTCCCATTTGTTGCATTAACTGTAATAACAATGCACTGGTGTCTGAAACATGTTCCTCAGTGCTTTTCAGCAGTGAATTTGCACCGGCAACATTCACATTTTGACAAGCAGAAAATGTGTCTTGACTTATTTGAGAAAACTGTGAGGACCCAAAACCTGAATCTACAGTATTTGCAAGATTGTGTCCTGTCATTTCGGATTCCTGGGGCGAGCTGTTGCCGACCGATCGATCGATAATGCTTCCCTGTTCACTAATTGTTTCACTGCCTACAGCATTATTTGCAGCCCGCTCCATTTCCCTATGCACGTGTTGTTACGTGTTATTTCCTGTATTACATGAACTAAGGAGTTTGGAGTGGTTCTCGAATACATGTGTGGACGGGAGAGCCCTCGGTTGTGTCAGCTACTTATTATGTATTTACATAAACTCATGTATAGAGAAAACGACTTCTTCATAGATGGTGAAAGTTTTTAATTGCAATGTTGGTATCTTGTTTAAGTATTTATGTATTAGACGCAGTAAAATAAAAACGAGACACATGGAAAAAAGTAAGTGGACTGTTTATTGTTTCAAAGGAATCGTCATAACATCTACATCTACATCTACATGGATACTCTGCAAATCACATTTAAGTGCCTGGCAGAGGGTTCATCGAATCAGCTTCACAATTCTCTATTATTCCAATCTCGTACAGTGCGCGGAAAGAACGAACTCCTATGTCTTTCCGTACGAGCTGTGATTTCCCTTATTTTATCGTGGCGATCGTTTCTCCCTATGTAGGTCGGTGTCAACAAAATATTTTCGCTTTCGGAGGAGAAAGTTGGCGATTGGCATTTCGTGAGAAGATTCCGTCGCAACGAAAAACGCCTTTCTTTTAATGATGTCCTCGACAAATCATGTATCATTTCAGTGACACTCTCTCCCATATTTCGCGATAATACAAAACGTGTTGTCCTTCTTTGAACTTTTTCGATGTACTTCGTCAGTCCTATCTGGTCAGGATCCCACACCGCGCAGCAGTATTCTAAAGTGGACGGACAAGCGTAGGGTAGGCAGTGTCCTTAGTAGATCTGTTACATTTTCTACGTGTCCTGCCAATGAAACGCAGTCTTTGGTTAGCCTCCCCCAGAACATTTTCTATGTGTTGCTTCCAATTTAAGTTGTTCGTAATTGTAATTCCTAGGTATTTAGCTGAACTTACGGCCTTTAGATTTGACTGATTTATCGTGTAAGCAAAGTTTAACGAATTCCTTTTAGCACTCATGTGGATGACCTCACATGTTTCATTATTTAGGGTCAACTGACAATTTTCTAAATCGTTTTGCAATTTGTTTTGATCTTCTGATGATTTTATTAGTCGATAAAAAACCGCGTCATCTGCAAACAACCGAAGACGGCTGCTCATATTGTCTCCCAAATCGTTATTGTAGACGAGGAACAGCAAAGGGCCTATAACACTACTCTGGGGAACGCCAAAAATCACTTCTGTTTTACTCGGTGGCTTTCCGTCACTTACTACGAACTGTGACCTCTCTGACAGGAAGTCACAAATCCAGTAACATAACTGAGACGATATTCCATAACTATGAAATTTCACTACAAGCCGCTTGTGTGGAACAGTGCCAGAAGCCTTCTGGAAATCCATAAATGCGGAATCGATCTGAAATCGCTTGTCAATAGCGCTCAACACTTTATGCGAATAAAGAGCTAGTTGTGTTTCACAGGAACGATGTTTTCTAAACTCATGTTGATTGTGTGTCAATAGACCGTTCTCTTCGAGGTAATTCATAATGTTCGAACACAATATATGTTCTAGAATCCTTCTGCTTATCGACGTTAACGATATGGGCCTGTAATTTAGTGTATTACTCTTACTACATTTCGTAATATTGGGTACGGATCTTTCGTCGAGCGAACGGTTGTTAAGTATGGAACTAAAGCATCAGAATACTGTGAAAGGAACTTAATTGATATATAGTCTGGACCTGAAGACTTGCTTTTATTAAATGATTTAAGTTTCTTCACTGCTCCGAAGATATTTACTTCAACGTTACTCCTGTTGGCTGCTGTTCTTGATTCGAATTCTGGAATATTTACTTCGTCTTCTCGTGTGAAGGCATTTCGGGAGGCTGTGTAACTCTGCTTTGGCAGTACTGTCTTTGATAATATCTTCATTGCTGTCGCACAGAGAAAGCATTGATTGTTTCTTGCCGCTAACATACTTCACATACTACCACAATCTCTTTGGATTTTCTGCCAGGTTTCGAGACAAAGTTTCGTTGTGGAAACTGTTATGAGCTAAATTTCGAGCTTCTGTAAAAGGTTGCCAATCTTGGGGATTTTGCGTCTATTTAAATTTGGCATGTTTTTTCCGTTGTTTCTGCATTAGTGTTCTGACCCGTTTTGTGTACCAAGGAGGATCAGCTCCGTCATTTGTTAATTTATTTCGTATAAATCTCTCAATTACTACTGATACTGTTTCTTTGAATTTAAGCTACATCTGGTCTACACTTATATTAGTAACTTGGAAGAAGTGGAAATTGTCCCTCAGGAAGGCGTCAAGTGAATTTTATCTGCTTTTTTGAATAGGTATATTTTTCGTATATTTTTGGAGGATTTGTGGGTTACAATATTCACTCTCGCTACGATAACCCTGTGTTCACTAATCCCTGTACCCGTTATGATTCTTGTTATTAACTCAGAACTATTTGTTGCTAAGAGGTCAAGTGTGTTTTCACAACCGTTTACTATTCGCGTGAGCTCATGAACTAATTGCTCGAAATAATTTTCAGAGAATGCGTTAATACATTTACCCCGCTGCGAGACAAGTCGGTCAGTACCTTCATGCAAAAATATTTCCGGTTGGCTATAGAACCATGGTCGTTTCTAGGCGTGCACTTCTTCGTCTGACGCAAAGCGACGACCACGGATGTCTTTCTTCAGGGCTCCAAAAATGGAGCATGGGGAAAGATGTAGAATGTATGCAGGGTATGTAATGGTTTCCCAGCTAAACACAGCACTCAGGAAACGTTGGGAATCGAAACTGTGTGAATTTTATTTTCGATTTTATTACAGCTGGTATTCAGCATGCCACGTACCTGTGATCATCTGTCCCAAGCATCTGCATCTACCTACTCCACCGCATGGAGCGTGACGAACGGTACCTTGTACAAATGCTAGTCATTTCCTTTTCTGTTCCATTCGCAAATGGGGGCGAGATAGAAACGACTGACTATATGCCTCGGGATGAACTCTATTATATCTTATGTTTGTGGTCCTTACGCTAAATATACGTTGGCGGTCGTAGCTTCGGATGCCGGCTGTCTAAAGTTTCTCAATGGTGTTCGTTCAAAAGAACGTCGCCTTCCCTCTAGTGATTCACATTTGAGTTCTCAAAGCATCGATGATCACTGGATTGAACGAATATGAGTGTAATTGCAGACGAGTGCGACTTGGTGAATTCAGGTGGACTTTTGTGGATCAGCTTTCCAGCAGAGCCCTGATAATGGCAGTTGATTTTAACTTTCAAAAGCTGGGTTCAGAAGCAACTCAGACAGTACAGATTATCTTAACGGGCTCTCTCGCAATTGGTTCCTTCAGATCCAAATGTGACGAGCTCGTTTGTTCCAATTCTCGATGTTGAACTGATAAAAAATTTTGAGCAAGAGGTAAGAGCTGTCGCCTCTTCCGTCTTCTGACTGGAATAGGCGTATGCACTGAAAAATTCGTCTTGTTGATTCGTCAGTTTGCTCCCTTCAAGTTTTTTCGGTCTATGTGCATGGAAGCGAGGCAAATTGAACATAGTGCAGGTTAGTCTGCCGTAGACGAGTCGCTGAGCTGGTCTGTAGCGAGTATGGTGTGCCACTCCTGTGCGCACTTAAACGGCCATTTTGTGAGGGAGTTAGCTCAGATTTTCCGAGTTAGGAAATTTATATAACTGAAAAGTCAGATGTTAGAAGCGTTATGGGGTTATCGCGGGTGATAATTCTGTTATCAGTTAACCAAATTCAGGTGGGGCAGTACTTGTTCTTTACACAGGCACGATTCACTTCCAATGTTTCAAATGGCTCTAAACACTATGGGACTTAACATCTGCGGTCATCAGTCCCCTAGACTTAGAACTAAGTAAACCTACCTAACCTAAGGACATCACACACATCCATGCCCGAGGCAGGATTCGAACCTGCGAGCGTAGCAGCAGCGCGGTTCTGGTCTGAAGCGCCTGAAGCGCTCGGTCACAGGGGTCGGCACGATTCACTTTATCCTTCTTGAATCCGACTGAGTTGTGTGTTTCTTCCGCTGCGAGGGGCAAGCCAGTTTTGACGACTCAATTTTTGCTACCAAATGGTGAATATTATCCTCGGTTCTGTGCATGTTTGAGTCTCTGCGTGTTAGCTTATGTGCGTCCAAGTTGCGTCCTTGACCCAGCCTAATCCTCGCTGAATAACGATGATTAATGGTCCCCCTTTCAGATCTCCGGGCGAGGGCCACTCAACAGGACGTCATCAGGAGAAACAATACTGCCGTTCTACGAGTTGGAGCGTGGAATCCTGTAATCGGCAAGGTAGGTTGAAAAATTTGAAAAGGAAAATGGGTAGGCTGAAGTTAGATGTAGCGGGAATCAGTGAAGTTCGGTGGCAGGAGGAACACGACCTCTGGTCAGACCAATACAGGGTTACAAACACGAAACCAGATAGGGCTAATGCATGAGTAGGTTTAATAGAGAATAATAGAAGAGACATGCCATTGAGCTACTATGAACAGCACAGCGAACGTATTATCGTAGCCACACCCGCCACAGTAGGACACGTTTATGTGCAACCAGCGCCACAGATAATGAAGAGATTGAAGAAATATATGATGAGATAAACGAGGGCTAAGAGAGATGAAAATTTATTTCTGATGGGGAACTGGAATCTGATAGTAGGACAAGGAAGAGAAGGAAAAATAGTAGGTGAATATGGGCAAGGAGAAAGGAATGAAAGAAGGAGCCGTCTGGCAAAATTTTGCACAAAGCATAATTTAATCAATGCTAACACTTGGTTTAAGAGTAATGAAAATTAGTTTTGTAAGTGGAAGAGTCCTGTAGACACCGGAAGGTTTCATATTGATTATACAATGTTAAGACCAAGTTTCGGAGCTATATTTCAAATTGTAGGAGATGTGGACTCTGACCACAATTTGTTGGTTATTTACTGTAGATTAAAACTGAAGAAATTTCGAAAAGGTAAGAAATTAAGGAGATTGGTTCTGGATAAGTTGAAACAGCAAGAGGTAGCTGAGAGTTTCACAGGGAGCATTAGGCGACGATTGGCTAGAAGAGGGGAAAGGAATACATTGTAAAATGAATGGGGGTAGCTTTGAGAGACGAGAAAGTGAAGGCAGCTGAGAATGGAATAGATAAAAATACAAGGTCAGGCAGAACTCATCGGATGTCATAGGAGATAAAAGATCGTACTATCAAAGAATCAACTACCCATATTTGGTCGTTTTGGATAATCAGTGTCTTTTTGTCCCATATATCAGAAACCATGATCCACAAACTGTATGGAAATTTCACTATAATATAAGACTGGGATAAATAAATAATCAGGCAATACCAGGGCAGTCAGCTAGTAATATTATACATTTAACATTTTGTTCGTGGTTGCCGCCGTCTGTTCACGACAATTGACGACACACTATTATGTATGTAGCATCCGCAGTATCTGCACTGTTGCAGGTCATGCATTGTGGACTGGTATGGATACCTAGACCGGGCAGGTGGCTACCGAGGCCGTATGTCCTATTGTGTTTCTAAATTGTACAACAGCTTCTCTTGTGGACAGTTCCAGAAGTCCAGATTGTTGGGATTCTTTTCGAGATTTGTCCTCTAGACTGGCTATGGATGTTCTCCTCACTCGCTAGTGAATTGCCTTAAGGGATGTTGGTAGGTTTAGAGAGGAGCCTTTATTTAATTCCTGGCTGTTACACCTGCCAGTTCATTCACAACAGTTCCACAGTGCGACAGAATCAATTGCAAGTAGATATCATTGCCTGACATGTGACTGCAGATGTTTTCCTAGTACTGAAGGCACCATATAATTCGAGTCCGTTAATATGGCAACCTTGCTACAGGGTGTTTCAAAAATGACCGGTATATTTGAAACGGCAATAAAAACTAAACGAGAAGCGATAGAAATACACCGTTTGTTGCAATATGCTTGGGACAACAGTACATTTTCAGGCAGACAAACTTTCGAAATTAAGTTGTTACAATTTTCAACAACAGATGGCGCTGCAGTCTGGGAAACTCTATAGTACGATATTTTCCACATATCCACCATGCGTAGCAATAATATGGCGTAGTCTCTGAATGAAATTACCCGAAACCTTTGACAACGTGTCTGGCGGAATGGCTTCACATGCAGATGAGATGTACTGCTTCAGCTGTTCAATTGTTTCTGGATTCTGGCGGTACACCTGGTCTTTCAAGTGCCCCCACAGAAAGAAGTCACAGGGGTTCATGTCTGGCGAATAGGGAGGCCAATCCACGCCGCCTCCTGTATGTTTCGGATAGCCCAAAGCAATCACACGATCATCGAAATATTCATTCAGGAAATTAAAGACGTCGGCCGTGCGATGTGGCCGGGCACCATCTTGCATAAACCACGAGGTGTTCGCAGTGTCGTCTAAGGCAGTTTGTACCGCCACAAATTCACGAAGAATGTCCAGATAGCGTGATGCAGTAATCGTTTCGGATCTGAAAAATGGGCCAATGATTCCATTGGAAGAAATAGCGGCCCAGACCAGTACTTTTTGAGGATGCAGGGACGATGGGACTGCAACATGGGGCTTTTCAGTTCCCCATATGCGCCAGTTCTGTTTATTGACGAAGCCGTCCAGGTAAAAATAAGCTTCGTCAGTAAACCAAATGCTGCCCACATGCATATCGCCGTCATCAATCCTGTGCACTATATCGTTAGCGAATGTCTCTCGTGCAGCAATGGTAGCGGCGCTGAGGGGTTGCCGCGTTTGAATTTTGTATGGATAGAGGTGTAAACTCTGGCGCATGAGACGTCTTGAGTCTCGGTCGGGCACACGGTTTTAATCTGCCAGGAAGTTTCATATCAGTGTACACTCCGCTGCTGAGTGAAAATCTCTTTCTGGAAACATCCCCCACGCTGTGGCTAAGCCATGTCTCCGCAGTATCCTTTCTTTCAGGAGTGCTAGTTCTGCAAGATTCGCAGGAGAGCTTCTGTAAAGTTTGGAAGGTAGGAGGCGAGATACTGGCAGAAGTAAAGCTGTGAGTACCGGGTGTGAGTCGTCCTTCGGTAGCTCAGTTGGTAGAGCACTTGCCCGCGAAATGCAAAGGTCCCGAGTTCGAGTCTCGGTCGGGCACAAAGTTTTAATCTGCAAGGAAGTTTCATATCAGCGCACACTCCGCTGCAGAGTGAAAATCTCATTCTGGAAACATCCTCCAGGCTGTGGCTAAGCCATGTCTCTGCAATATCCTTTCTTTCAGGAGTGCTGGTTCGCAGGAGAACTTCTGTAGAGTTTGGAAGGTAGGAGACGAGATACTGTCAGAAATAAGGCTGTGGGTAGCGGGCGTGAGTCGTGCTTCGGTAGCTCAGTTGGTAGAGCACTTGCCCGCGAAAGGCAAAGGTCCCGAGTTCGAGTCTCGGTCGGGCACACAGTTTTAATCTGCCAGGAAGTTTTAGATATTACTACATTTTCAGAAAAAAACGTAGCTACTGGTACAGTAATCCCTGCAAGCTCCCAGCAGCTGAAGGAACACCGCATCGAACTATGCAGACACTGCCCTACTGTATTTCATGAAAAAAAGGCAGTCTGATGAAGGAAAACAATATCTCTCCCCTTGCGTGAATCATACAGTTTGTATGTGAGCACTGTGGGACGTAGACACGACGACGTATGAAAATTTGGTTGTGGCCGTGAGCCGCGCACGGAGAGGCAAAATGGTTAAGCCGACCGCTCGCGTTACCTGCTGTGGCTGTCCGTGCACCATTCACGGCCACACCCACACTTCCATATGTTCTTGTGCCTAAGAGTTCGAGTTTCGGTGCGGTACAAATTTTCGTGTGTCGCTAGTAAGTCGTACAGCCGGTGTACAACTTATTCGAAATTTGGGAATACATTTCATAGTTTAATACGGCTGTCCATCATCAGCTGTGCCTGTTCCTTCAGACGTGTTTGTGTGTCCGAAAGAACATTGCATCGAAGTGTGCGGACACTGTAAAAATACAGAGACTGCCTGTGGTGTGCGTACTGTAAGACCTTCGGTACACACACCATCAGATTATTTGACTTGTCGCTCTAACGAAGTAGGCGAGTGTCACCAATACGTCTCGTGGTCTTATCGTCGCGTGTTTATATTCTGCCGTTAGGTCAGACGATAGAAATACAACTTGCACGCTTAGAGTAGTAGATTGACGGTGACCAACTTTATACAGAACTTGATTAATTTTCACACACATTTATTAAAATAAAGTTGTTGTGGTTTTCAGTCCTGAGACTGGTTTGATGCAGCTCTCCATGCTACTCTATCCTGTGCAAGCTTCTTCATCGCCCAGTACCTACTGCAACCTACATCCTTCTGAATCTGCTTAGTGTATTCATCTCTTGGTCTCCCTCTACGATTTTTACCCTCCACGCTGCCCTCCAATACTAAATTGGTGATCCCTCGATGCCTCAGAACATGTCCTACCAACCGATCGCTTCTACTAGTCAAGTTGTGCCACAAGCTCCTCTTCCCCCCAATTCTATACAATACCTCCTCATTAGTTATGCGATCTACCCATCTAATCTTCAACATTCTTCTGTAGCACCACATTTCGAAAGCTTCTATTCTCTTCTTGTCTAAACTATTTATTGTCCACGTTTCACTTCCATACATGGCTACGCTCCATACAAATACTTTCAGAAACGACTTCCTGACATCTAAATCTATACTCGATGTTAACAAATTTTTCTTCTTCCGAAACGCTTTCCTTGCCATTGCCAGTCTACATTTTATATCCTCTCTACTTCGACCATCATCAGTTATTTTGCTCCACAAATAGCAAAACTGATCTACTACTTTAAGTGTCTCATTTCCTAATCTAATTCCCTCAGCATCACCCGACTTAATTCGACTACATTCCATTATCCTCGTTTTGCTTTTGTTGAAGTTTATCTTATACCCTCCTTTCAAGACACTGTCCATTCCGTTCAACTGCTCTTCCAAGTCCTTTGCTGTCTCTGACAGAATTACAATGTCATCGGCAACCTCAAAGTTTTTATTTCTTCTCCTTGGATTTTAATACCTACTCCGAACTTTTCTTTTGTTTCCTTTACTGCTTGCTCAATATACAGATTGAATAACATCGGGAATAGGCTACAACCCTGTCTCACTCTCTTCCCAACCACTGCTTCCATTTCATGCCCGTCGACTATTATAACTGCCATCTGCTTTCTGTACAAATTGTAAATAGCCTTTCGCTCCCTGTATTTTACCCCTGCCACCTTTAGAACTTGAAAGAGAGTATTCCATTCAACATTGTGAAAAGCTTTCTCCAAGTCTACAAATGCTAGAAACGTAGGTTTGCCTTTCCTTAATCTTTCTTCTAAGATAAGTCGTTGGGTCAGTATTGCCTCACATGTTCCAACATTTCTACGGAATCCAAAGTGATCTTCCCCGAGGTCAGCTTCTATCAGTTTTTTCATTCGTCTGTAAAGAATTCGTGTTAGTATTTTGCTGCTGTGACTTATTAAACTGATAGTTCGGTAATTTTCACATCTGCCAACACCTGCTTTCTTTGGGATTGGAATTATTATATTCTTCTTCAAGTCTGAGGGTATTTCGCCTGTCTCACGCATCTTGCTCAACAGATGGTATAGTTTTGTCAGGGCTGGCTCTCCCAAGGCTGTCAGTAGTTCTAATGGAATGTTGTCTACTCCGGGGGCCTTCTTTCGACTCAGGTCTTTCAGTGCTCTAACCCTTTACGCAGTATCATATCTCTCATTTCATCTTCATCTACCTCCTCATCCATTTCCATAATATTATCCTTAAGTACGTCACCCTTGTATAGACCCTCTATGTACTCCTTCCACCTTTCTGCTTTCCCTTCTTTGCTTAGAACTGGGTTTCCACCAAAGCTCTTGATATTCATGCAAGTGCTTCTCCTTTCTCCAAAGGTCTCTTTAATTTTCCTGTAAGCAGTATCTATCTTACCCCTCGTGAGATAACCCTCTACATCCTTACATTTGTCCTCTAGCCATCCCTGCTTAGCCATTTTGCACTTCCTGTCGATCTCATTTTTGAGACGTTTGTATTTCTTTTTGCCTGCTTCATTTACTGCATTTTTATATTTTCTCCTTTCATCAATTAAATTCAATATTTCTTCTGTTACCCAAGGGTTTCTATTTGATCCTCTGCTGCCTTTACTATTTCATCTCTCAAAGCTACCCATTCTTCTTCTACTGTAATTCTTTCCCCCAGTCCTGTCAATTGTTCCCACAGGCTCTCCCTGAAACTCTGTACAACCTCTGGTTCTTTCAGTTTATCCAGGTTCCATCTCCTGAAATTCCCACCTTTTTGCAGTTTCTTCAGTTTTAATCTACAGTTCATAACCAATAGATTGTGGTCAGAGTCCACATCTGACCCTGGAAATGTCTTACAATTTAATACCTGGTTCCTAAATCTCTGTCTTACCATTATATAATCTATCTGATACCTTTTAGTATCTCCAGGGTTCTTCCACGTATACAACCTTCTTTCATGATTCTTGAACCAAGTGTTGGCTATAATTAAGTTATGCTCTGCGCAAAATTCTACCAGGTGGCTTCCTCTTTCATTTCTTAGCCCCAATCCATATTCACCTACTATGTTTCCTTCTCTCCCTTTTCCACTGACGAATTCCAGTCACCCATGACTATTAAATTTTCGTCTCCCTTCACTACCTGAATAATTTCTTTTATCTCATCATACATTTCATCAATCTCTTCATCATCTGCGGATCTAGTTGGCATATAAACTTGTAGTACTGTGGTAGGCGTGGGCTTCGTATCTATCTTGGCCACAATAATGCGTTCACTATGCTGTTTGTAGTAGCTTACCCGTACTCCTATTTTTTTTATTCATTATTAAACCTACACCTTCATTACCCCTATTTGATTTTGTATTTATAACCCTGTATTCACCTGACCAAAAGTCTTGTTCCTCCTGCCACCGAACTTCACTAATTCCCACCATATCTAACTTTAACCTATCCATTTCCCCTTTTAAATTTTCTAACCTACCTGCCCGATTAAGGGATCTGACAATCCACACTCCGATCCGTAGAATGCCAGTTCTCTTTCTGCTGATAATGACATCCTCTTGAGTAGTCCCCGCCCGGAGATCCGAATGGGGGACTATTTTACCTCCGGAATATCTTACCCAAGAGGACGCGATCATCGTTTAACCATACAGTAAAGCTGCATGCCCTCGGGAAAAATTACGGCTGTAGTTTCCCCTTGCTTTCAGCTGTTCGCAGTACCAGCACAGCAAAGCCATTTTGGGTACTGTTACAAGGCCAGATCAGTCAATCATCCAGACTGTTGTCCCTGCAACTACTGAAAAGGCTGTTGCCCCTCTTCAGGAACCACACGTTTGTCTGGCCTCTCAACAGATACCCCTCCGTTGTGGTTGCACCTACGGTACGGCTATCTGTATCGTTGAGGCACGCAAGCCTCCCCACCATCGGCAAGGTCCATGGTTCATGAGGAGGATTAAAATAATAACAAGCATAAAAATAACTTAACTTGGTTCTGGATGCTATTTACAATTGACAATCTGAAGTTCCTTGCTGGCCGCGGTGGTCTCGTGGTTCTAGGCGCTCAATCCGGAGCCGCGTGACTGCTACGGTCACAGGTTCGAATCCTGCCTCGGGCATGGATGTGTGTGATGTCCTTAGGGCATTTAGGTTTAAGTAGTTCTAAGTTCTAGGGGACTGATTACCACAGATGTTAAGTCCCATAGTGCTCAGAGACATTTGAACCATTTTTCTGAAGTTCCTTTGAGCTTGGTACGTTCATCTTATTTTCACATATCTCTGATACTTGACAAAGTGTCTATACATTTCTCTTCATGGCTATGTGCAGGAATATGATTATCACATTAGGCACAGACTGAAAATTGACTATAGGCTGGTACAGACAAATGCAGTCTAATGCAGACTGATGCAGACTGACTGATCGGAAGTCTGTACTCTCGTTATAATACCTCGAGCGTTCAGGTCTCACTGTGCGAGTGTGATCCACGAGGAGAAAAGGTTCTACGTTAGCAGCAATCTCATTGGCTGCATTACATATTAACACGCGGGTCGGCGGAAGCAGAATTTGGTCCGTCTCTAAGACAGCGCCATCTCGTAGTGCAGAGACGGACGAGCGCTGCGCCTGCGGTTTTGTGTTTAGCAGGGCGCGCTCTAGTGGGAAAGTTGTGTACGCGCTGACTATGATGTATCATGCAGCGTAACTTGCTGTGACAGTGCGAGAGAGAGACAAAGATATTGTTTATTACTCTGTGGCGGTCGGCGCTCACATAATTATTCTTAGGATATAGAGTTTTTTTGTTCTTGTTAAGAGTATTTTTAGGGGAGGAGAGCCATTCTTGTGATGTAAAAAATCGACGCCATTGTGAGTTTTTGATTCACATTGTAAAATATAAGTGCATATGGAAGGAAATCAGTTAATAGAACAATAAAATATTGTTCATTTCGAGAAGGTACATCTTAATATACACCCAGCGATATACTGCTATTGTGATTTACTAATAAACAACAGCTGAGAACAGTTCCGACGGGAGCGTTCAGTTCTAGTGAAATAGTTCGATGTTTTCTTCGGAAAAGTCACTTCATGGATCATTCAAATCTACAATAGTAACTGGACATTTCTCAGAACTGAAAGCAATCTGATTGCTATGCAACAGAGCCCCGAAGAATATTTCTCCGTACTTTGGTTACCACTTTCAGCTCAACACGGTATCTGCAGCATCTGGAGCAGATTTCTACAACAGCGGAAGAGTGTAATAGCCATCAGTTTCACACACCACCCTGTGTACGCTGTATGTATTTACCCACAACAGTGAACATACAGTTACTCACACACATAGAAAGACAATACTAGGTGGTGTGGGGAACCATTTTAGTATAAAGGCCCTGTAGAGCTAAATAGTAATTAGCCTAGTAATAAACGGAGTCTTTATATGACCACGCGGAACTATGTACACAACATTGCCTTATTGTATTTCATGCCAAAGCAAGGCAATCTGCCGAGCAAAAACAATGACTCTCATTGTGTGGGAATCATATAATTCGTTTGCAACCACTATGGGAGTTAGATAGTAAGACATATCGTAGTTTGGGGTCTGGTGTTCAAGACGATCGCTGGCGTTAAGCGGGAATTCTGGTTTTGAGTCCGGGTCCGGCACAAATTTCCACATGTTTTAATTAAATCGTATAGCCGTTGTGTAATGGTATTCGCAACTTGTCAGTACCTTTCATAACAAAGAGCCGCCAAAAGTTCCTCTTAGAGTTACACAGCAGCCCACGTTTACTGGTCGAATCTGCTTCAAATCTCAACGTAACTCATAATATCTACACTACTGGCTATTAAAATTGCTACACCAAGAAGAAATGCAGATGATGAACGGGTATTCATTGGACAAATATGTTATACTAGAACTGGCATGTGACTACGTTTTCACCCAATTCGGGTGCATAGATCCTGAGAAATCAGTACCCAGAACAACCACCTCTCGCCGTGATAACGGCCTTGATACGCGTGGGCATTGAGTCAAACAGAGCTTGGATGGCGTGTACAGGTACAGCTGCCCATGCAGCTTCAACACGATACCATAGTTCATCAAGAGTAGTGACTGGCGTATTGTGACGAGCCTGTTGCTCGGCCACCATTGACCAGACGTTTTCAAATGGTGAGAGATCTGGAGAATGTGCTGGCCAGGGCAGCAGCCAAACATTTTCTGTATCCAGAAAGGCCCGTACAGGACCTACAATATACGGTCGTGCATTATCCTGCTGAAATGTAGCGTTTCGCAGGGATCGAATGAAGGGTAGAGCCAAGGGTCGTAACGTCCACTGTTCAAAGTGCCGTCAATGCGAACAAGAGATGACCGAGACGTGTAACCAATGGCACCCTATACCATCACGCCGGGTGATACACCAGTATGGCGATGACGAATACACGCTTCCAATGTGCGTTCACCGCGATGTCGCCAAACACGGATGCGACCATCATGATGCTGTAAACGGAACCTGGATTCATCCGTGCACCCAGATTCGTCGTTGAGTACACCATCGCAGGCGCTCCTGTTTGTGATGCAGCGTCACGGGTAACCGCAGCCATGCTCTCTGAGCTGATAGTCCATGCTGCTGCAAACGTCGTCGAACTGTTAGTGCGGATGGTTGTTGTCTTGCAAACGTTCCCATCTGTTGACTCAGGGATCGAGACGTGGCTGCACGATCCGTTACAGCCATGCGGCTAAGATGCCTGTCATCTCGACGGCTAGTGATACGAGGCCGTTGGGATCCAGCACGGCGTTCCGTATTACCCTCCTGAACCCACCGATTCCATATTCTGCTAACGGTCATTGGATGTCGACCAACGCGAGCAACAATGTCGCGATACGATAAACCGCAATCGCGATAAGCTACAATCCGACCTTTATCAAAGTCGGAATCGTGATGGTACCCATTTCTCCTCCTTACACGAGGCATCACAACAACGTTTCACCAGGCAAAGCCGGTCAACTGCCGTTTGTGTATGAGAATTCGGTTGGAAACGTTCCTCATCTCAGCACGTTGTAGGTGTCGCCACCGGCGCCAACCTTGTGTGAATGCTCTGAAAAGCTAATCATTTGCATATCACTGCATCTTCGTCCGGTCGGTTAAATTTCTCGTCTGTAGCACGTCATCTTAGTGGTGTATCAATTTTAATGTCCAGTAGTGTATATAACTTGTACGCGATTCAGCAACTTGGCCGATCGACCGCTAAGGCTACCACTTTTCTTCGTCTTTTTTTTTTTTTTTTTTTTTTTTTTTTTTTTAATTGTGGCTACTTAGTAGTTGGACTTCCTTTGTGGATGGTCAAGTTGTAAATTTTTTTTTATTGCAATCTTGATAATGGCAGTGGCTTTGTGTCCTTTCGGCCCTTATAGCATGTACGTGAAAGATGACGTGAATAGTTACTATGGCTCATCGATAATAGATCGAGGCACCTGGACCCAGTGCCAATCCTCAGGGGCTACTGATCTTACTTATTCTAGGTGATGTGACGTGGGTCGTAGGGCTTCTGTTTTGTTCCTGAGCTTGCGTGTTTGTTGGATGATCGTTTTCTGGATGGTTGGTTGTTTAAGCTCTTCACGTAGGTCTCTGATTCTCGCCCACCTGGGCGCCCAAGAATGAGTCGAAGACATAGATTTAGCAAAGTCTGGATCATTGTCCCCCATGTGGAACAACCGTATAAAGTAGCTGGGTGGACTGTTGCTCCGTAAAGGCGAAGTTTCGTATGGACGTTCTTCTGCGAGCTGACCAGTAAGGGGTATAGTTGGCAGGTGAGTTGTGAAATCTTGATCCTCTTATTCCGTACATGCAGTCTGAAAAGTAACTTATGTCGAATATGACCCCAAGGTACGTGACGTGATTGCTCCATGGTATTTCCTATTGATGAAGAATCAGCCTGTCTCTCAAATCCAGGTGGCGTCAGGTAAACATCACTACCCTCGTTTTGTCTGCATTGATAGTAATTGTATTTTCCTTCGACCAAGCTTCTACTTTCTGGGAGAGCGATGACCGCTTTGGCCCTCCGGATACTGGTCAACAAGGCAGTGTTGTCCGCTAATTGGGCAAGCACCACCTGAGGCAATAGTGGAATGTCATTGACACAGATGACAAAAAGTAGTGGAGACAACACATTACCTTCAGGTATGCCGTCTGTGAGAAGTCTGAGTTAAAGTGCTGTCCCTCGATCTTCGCTAGTATGCGCCTATAGCGCAAAAAGCTGTCAATGATCTTGAGACTGTAGTCCAGGAGTAGTTGCAAGATCGCCAGTTTGAGTAGTAATTTGTTCCGCCAGACTCGATCATACGCCTTTCAACGTCCAAAAGTGGCGCTGTATATTCGAGACATTAAGGTTGTATGAGATAAATTCGGAGACTCAAATGAGCTGCACTTCTGCAGACAACGAAGGTTGAAAGGCAAATTGGGTGGGACGTATAATATCGTTGTCGAGGATGGGTTGTCGAATTCTCTTCGATAGTAGCCTTTCGAGGACCTTGGAGAGGGTCAAGAGTAAACTTATTGGACGGTAATTTTTCTGGCTTGTTAAGTCCTTCCCTGTCTTTGGTGTAGGGACAACCTGGTCAATCTTCCATGCAGTCGGGAAATATCTTTGCAGCATGCAGTTATTATACAAATGCGTTAAGAGCACAGTTGGCTTCCTCGGAAGATATTTACGTTTTTGAACCTGGGGCTGAGTTATTCCCAAGGTGAGCAATGATTTATCGTACTTCTGTCGTGGTAGTAAGTTCCGATTCTAGCCCTCGAACTTCCTTTTGAAGTGCATGTGCTTGCTGTTTAGTCTGAGCCACAATGTCGTCACCATCATCTAGGTCTAAAGTGTTGCGAGCCTCAAATATTGTTGCAAAAGCTTCTGCCCTACCAGAGGGTCGTAGCATTGACCGTTCGAGCCTTTGATGGGTAGTTTCAGTGGTCGAAGATCGCGTAACGATCGGACAAGGTGCCACTCATTGCGAGACTGAAGTGTTAGAGTCTCCATTTTATCTTCCCATAATTCTTACCTGTGTTCAACAGTTCAAAAGTGGAGTTGGCGTGCCAGTCTCTTCATTTCTCTGTGGTCTTCAGGGTTCAAACAGGTTTAGACTACGTGTCATTCTGACCGATGCTTGCCCAAACGCTCTCTTGACCATGCCAGTCAGGGTTGAAATGGCATCATCAACGGATGCCAGTCGAACGTTGTTGTTCAGCTAGGAACTGAACTGATGCCAATTGCTAATGGTGGTTGGTGGATGGCAGGAGTGGTCTAATGCCTCACTGACGCAGCTGACAGTGGGTTTGTGATTGGATGATAAGTCCTCAATGGAGGTTAGCTGGAGATCGGTATTGACATTCTTGAGCATGGCTACACCGATGACATCGGGACTGTAGTTACGAGTTGCTGGAATGTGCGTTGGATCTTCAGGTACTAGAGTGAAATGAAATGTCGTGTGGCGAGGGCCTCCCAGTGGGTAGACCCGATTACCTGGTACAAGTCTTTTGAGGTAACGCCACTTCGGTGACTTGCGCATCGATGAGGATGAAATGATGATAATGAAGACAACGCAAACACCCAGTTCCTGAGCGGAGAAAATATCCAACCCAGCCGGGAATCTAACCCAAGTCCCCAGGCATGACAAGCCGACGCGCTGTCCATTCAGCTATGGTGGCGGACAGGTATTAGAGTGATTGCCTTCAGGCGTTCCTTTGAGTCATGCAGCCTCTCACCTCGGGGGTTGTTACATCAGGAACTCCAGGTGTGGTGTTTGGCATTGAGATCCCAACACAAGAGTATCTTGCCGAAGGCGTCGAATACTGATGTAAAGTTCTGTTCTTCGAACTGTCTGTTTGAACTTGAGTAAGCTAAAATCGGTGTGATGACGCCATAAGAAATTGAGATATTTACCACCGTTGCCTCAAGAGAAATAAGCGATGGGAGAGTGACTGGAAAGTGCGTTATGTTTTTGTTTATAAAGATGACCATACCTCTCCCCTGGCCATTGGGTCGATCTGCCTGACACTTGGTCATACTCTTCAGTTTGTATGACTGAGTAGAACGCGTGTACGTCTCTGTCAGAAAGAGGATGTCCACTTTGTATACGTCGATGAAATCCTCCAGTTCTGGTTTCTTGTTGCTGACTCCATTGCCACTGTGTAGATGAAGTGACGAGTTTTCGCCCTATGTAAATCTGTGGGCCATTACTGGGGCCGAATATTTTCATGACTCCTTCAACCAAGGTAAGAAGTTTGGACATCATGTGTGGCGCCCATTTAAATTTGTGTAATGTTTCCTTGAGAACGGCGAAAATTTTTCTTTGGAGGAAAGCAGCAGTCACTTGTGCGGTGGGTGTTGTGAAGCTTGTTGCAGCGGTGGCAGCTGTGGAAAAAAATGGTTCAAATGGCTCTGGGCACTATGAGACTTAACTTCTGAGGTCATCAGTCCCCTAGAACTTAGAACTACTTAAACCTAACAATCCTAGGGACATCACAAACATGCATGCCCGAGGCAGGATTCGAACCTGCGACCGTAGCGGTCGCGTGGTTCCAGACTGAAGCGCCTAGAACCGCAGGCCACACCGGCCGGCGGCAGCTGTGGCAAATTGCCTCTTCCACAGTGGGGGGAAGTCTTTCCGATTGGCCGGCCGGTGTGGCCGAGCGGTTCTAGGCGCTTCAGTCTGGAACCGCGTGACCGCTACAGTCGCAGGTTCGAATCCTGCCTCGGGCATGGATGTGTGTGATGTCCATAGGTTAGTTAGGTTTAAGTAGTTCTAAGTTCTAGGGGACTGATGACCTCAGATGTTAAGTCCCATAGTGCTCAGAGCCATTTGAACCATTTGAATCTTTCCGATTTTCAACTATGGGTGGTGCAGCGGCGACGGCGGAGTTGTTGCTGGCGCGCCAGTGCAGTTTGGCCTTAGACCATGTATGTCTCCAGGGCTTGTTGAAACGTTGGGGACCCCTCAAATTGCCTGGGTGCTCTCCTTCACAGTTCACACGCTTTGATTTTTGTGCCTGTGTTTTGGTACAGTTCTTCAAAGGGTGACGATCGGTACATTTTGCACAGCGTGCTGATAGGCTACAATAGTTTGCAGTGTGAAAGCAATGCTGGCAGCGTCTGCGCTACAGTGGTCCCTCTCTAGGTCAGTAAGTTTCAATTTGCACTTTAGTGTCTACCAAGTGACGAACATTGTAGAATGAGTCAGTCACTGGTTGCTCCTGCACGAAGGGTAACACAGTACACTGGTTTGGCCGTTAGTTTGTCAGTGGTTTCACCTCTCGACTTGAATTGGTGAACGGAGGCTTGATGAAATCCTAGTGCTCGGAATTCCAGTTCGACCTCTTCTGGCGATATCTCAGGTAGTAGGTGTTTGATGACTACTTTCAGGATCTTCTCTGTCGGTGACCTATGTGTAGAAAAGGGTATTTTCACCTCCTGAAAGAACAAGAGGCTGCTACGCTGGTCAGAAAGTGACTCAAAGTGATACTTTATGTTACCATCTTTATATGTCGCTTTGATGGGTTCAGTGACATGATTCTTGAGTTCAAAATTTAAGGTCAGGTAACGTCCAGTGTACTTGAATCTGATAGGTGATATTTTCTCAACTGAAGTGTTTGAAGCTTTCGAAGGTCCTGGGGCAGATGTTTGAGTGTTCTCATCAGTGTCAGGTGGAGCGGTAACTTCAATATGTTCAACCTCGTTCTGTAGTGGCTCGATATGTTCGACGTTTGGACAGGCGTCTGTCACTTGTCACCGTCTTCTATCAAGTGTGAATTCTTTCGTTTTCGGCCTCTGCATAAACGGGGCACCATTTGAAACGGTTGCTTATCATCGACGTTTCCATCAAGATCGGTGTCGATTTCCAGGCAGTGGGACATGTAGGAGAGGCACGCAAAATCCTCCACAGTTTCCTCCTCAGGAGAGGCATCGCTGTCATAATCGGAAGTCAGTTTGCCATGTCTGGAGGCTTCATCTCTGGCAAGTTGGTCTCGTCATGGTCGGTCTTTATTGGTGATCTGTTGGTCGTTGGCCAGTTGTTGTTGGCGGTCTTCAACGTCAAGTGCGATGTTAAAGGAGGGGGGAGGGGGGTTGGAACGTGTTGCTGTAGAGTAACGGTCCTAGCGATGCTGTGCCTGGTTCCAGATCTTGGAGGATGCGCACTTACCGCCCAGGTTCTCAGCCGTTCCCCGTTCTATTCTTGCTAGAATGTACATTTTACGAAGCCTATGTTGTCAACAGCAGTAGTCTACTGTCGAAGCCTGATACGTCATAAGTGGATCGGCCAATGGGGCCGCCGGCGGGGCAAGCACCAGCGGACAGTGATCGGCCGACTCCTGCGCGACCAAGGCTGCTACCTGGGCCGCGCGTGCACTGTGGTCCACACTCGTATGCATCGCACACTTGAATGGCCTACAGCTACTGTTCAACTCATGGTGGCTACCACGCGAAACTCAACCGCTACCGCTGCCAAACCTAATCTGTTTACCACCGCATACACGCGCTAACTGCCCACTGAGCCATAACTACCTGCTCTCCCAGCTCCCTGTTTTTCTACAGGTGGCCTCTTGGCCGCTGACGTCACAAATCGACGTCAAAACGTGTTTCAGGAAAACAATGTGTGGTGTCGTCCGAAGAGCAAGGTGCCAAAGCTAGTTTGGTACTTCGCAAAATAATCACAAGTGAAGATAGTAGCTGCAAGCCGCATAAACGAATGAGCAACACGTACTCAGCCACACCCATGGGAGTTTTGCTACGCCACCTCAACCGCTCTTGCTCTTCTATGTACAGTACTTAGGCCGAATAGAGTACCGCTTAGCCCCTGTCTGCAGTCAGCGAGTAAGATGGCAGCATTGTCTTCTAGTATACCAACTGTGTGATCGATGTATTAGGCAGAACTCCACGTGAAAGTTATTGTTAAATTTGCTCTGAGTAAGTGACTTATATTTTATCTATATTCAGTGATAGGCTAATGTTCAGAGAACTTCTAAATATGCATGACGTTCCCGCAGAAGTGAACTGTGCCAAGTCAAGTAATTATTTTTATTTATGTTATGATAAAGTGAACTCATATTTTATGTGTTATAGTATCCACTCGGCCTTCCCCCCCCCCCCCCCCCTCCCCCTCCAGCAAATCATAAGAACCCTTGACTATACTGACAAGTGCATTTTCGTCCAGTAGGACATATAGCGCCGAGGACGGTCGTTTTTATAGACTTAACTCACCTGGTTGCAGAGTGTTATGTTATACACATTGTTCACGTCGTGTACCTCCGGGGGTTTGTTTTATCGGTTCTGATTCTTTCTGTGTATCATATCAAGCGTTTAACCATAACTGAGTCAGCACAGGAAGTATCTCTAAACGATGTTTTCAATTCTAGGCACAGCACATTGAACGACTGCTGCTCAGTGTACAAATACATGACCACCCACCTCTCCCAGGAAGCAGTACTGCTCTCCGAACTCAGTAACTCAGTTCAAGGCCCACGTCGCCGCATACGACACTAGAGGTATATCGCGCAATGATTTTTTTTTCCACGGTCAGAGCCGAGTTGTACCGTGTGTGTTGAAAACTGCGGCCCGATTCTCGTCCCGAGACTACTAGTTATGGCGAACTTGTTCGGCTGCTAAACGAACATTATGGCATGTGGCAGCAGCAAGGTTTAAATTTTATCGACTCAAGAAGCAGATGGCAGAAACTTTGAAACATTGGATTGTCGGATTCAGAGGGTTAATAAGAAATTGTAGGTTTAACTACTCTTGTGGACCCAGTTATAGGGATATCCAGTGGCGGCTCGTGATTGTACATTCTGCATGTTCACAAATTTTTAGATTCAGATAAATTTGAGACTGTGAAATTAATAGGATCTGCTGTATAATAGTTAAGCTTACCAACACGTTTATCCAACTAGAGCCGTTGCCAATAATAATAATAATAGTAATAGCAATAATAATAATAATATGCATAACTTGTCTGAAAAAGAAAGAGTTGTTTTTATGGAATTTTGTTGTTTGGTACATAATTAAGTACAGGTTATGGCAAGAGCGAAATAATATTTAAACTTTCACTACTGCCCGTTTCACATTTTTGTGTAAGGGGAGTTTTTGTGCCTTTATATACGAGATCTTTATCACGTGTATTAGTCCACGCATTCACTTCTGGAACATTTCTTGCGCTCCACCTACACAACAACTTATGCTTATAATACGCTTCTTTGTTAAATGTTGCCAGCCGCTGTGGCCGAGCGGCTCTAGGCCCTTCAGTCTGGAACCGCGCCACCGTTACGGTCGTAGGTTCGAATCCTGCCTCGGGCATGGATGTGTGTGATGTACTTAGGTTAGTTAGGTTTAGGTAGTTCTAAGTTCTAGGGGACTGATGACCTCAGATGTTAAGTCCCATAGTGCTCAGAGCCATTTGAACCATTTTTTTGTAAATGTTCGCTTGGAGGCACGCTTATTTGATTTCGTCACATTCTGAGTCAACGGATCTGGTCTGGGAGGCCCTGGTTCCTTTGCAACTGACATATCCTGGTAATTTTCTTTCCTGTTAGCACTTAAAACAGATTCAACAGAGTGCTATGTTGGCACTGCACACGAAAGCCGATTCCAGCGCAGTAAACAACCAACTCCAAACAAACTGCCGTTTGTGGAAATGATTAAATTCGGGTAGTAATTTCCATCAGCCTGGTCATTTGGCTAAAATACAAATGAGGCGCCGAGAACCGTAAGGACCAAAAGCACAGCGTCGTCGACTCAACTTTTAAGTGAATATCACACGAACCAGCGAGACAGCTTTTCGTGAATGCTTATACATGCAGTTTGGGCCTAAAGCACAGATAAACCTGACTCACCATAAGATCAATAGATTTCAGAAGCATGAATAAATGCTGCAATCTCGTAATCGACGATGACGTGTTTTATGGTTCTCAACGCCTCAACTGGATTACTGTGTGATAAAATTCAAAACTTAATGTACTATAGCTCATGCAGAAACCCACAAATTAGGTTTTTCTGTCAGTATAACTATAACATATACTGTCATCCGAACTAATTTTGCTATATAGCGACTGAATTGGCATATCTGAGGAGTGTGCTACCTTCTAGCGGGATTTACGCCAAACGAACGGGGATACAAGCTTGTTGCAGTGTGCTACCACCTAGTGGCACTGACGTATACTTGTAGTTGAGTGGTAATAGCTGGCTGCGCACGCCGTGAACCGTGCCCGTTGTTTATCAAATCTGTATATATTTGGCCCGCAAGACAATTACGTTCACCCTAGTTGCGCATACGGAAAAGCTCCTTGAGATGTGCACAACTGAAGGTGTTCTCACGAAGTCTAAAGGAGTAGCAATGTAGCACAGCGCGGTATGTTTAGTGTCATGTATTTCAGGTTACCGCATCTACGTTACATTTAACGGCATTCAAAGAAAAACAACAACAAAATCCGCAAGGTGTCAAAAGTTAGGGTGTTAAAGTGCACTTGTGCTCTTACACACAGCAGTCACTGGGGGTGTCATGTTACATGATGCTATAACCCAACACCTGTCACGTGCACATATTCGTGGTGCTACTCCAAAACTACCAGATCCCGATCTGAAAACAATTCTGTCTATCGCGGAATCTCAAACTATTATGGACACAGCTGAGGATGATTTGAGGCTACATTTATTTCAGTTGTTAAAAGCGCACATGACACACAACCTGAACTTCATGCTAGTGTTACAGTGAATAAAAATAGGGTTCAGACAAACAGTAAACGTAGAAGTAAAAACTTTCAGTCTCGTGGTACACGACGTGTGTAACAGAACACTGTAGGGAAGACTTGCCCTCAGTGCTTTGCGAGTCATGACCAAGAAGTTCGTCCTTGTCGTGACACAGTGCGGAAACCAAGGCCATATTCAAACAGTGTGTTTACAAGGCAACTCAGGCTCGAGCAATGGCAGACGCCGTGAGGGCGCACGGCCGTAGCATAGCCATCAACAGGTGCGTTCCGTAACGACAAGGCCATTTTTAGAGCAAGGAACAGGTTGGACTTCTCCCTCACGTCCCAAGTCTTCTGCTGCAGCATGCAGACAGGAGAGCAAACCTTTTGCTCAATTTAAGAGTGACTCGAAGGACAATTAAATTGCAATTAGACACCTGTGCCTCTGTTTCCCTTATTAATAAAGACACACGTGCAAGAATTGGTAGCCCATACCTATAGCAGCCTACTCCTGTTCTCTCTGCATACAAAGGGCATGAATCTCCAGTACTTGGCGTGTGCAGTCTGCCAGCAGCTTTTCTTGGAGTTACGAAAGGTGTGCCATTTCATGTAATTAGTTATAGAAACAGTTCAAACATTTTTGGTTTAGATTAGTTTGATTTGTTCAGCTCGAGCAGGTGAGACAGTCTATGACAAATCAGTGTTTCTGACTTGTATAATACACTGAAGAAACTGGTATAGGCATGCGTACTCAAATACAGAGATATGTAAATAGGCAGAATACGGGGCTGTCATCGGCAAGGCGTATATAAAGGACAACAAGTGTCTCGCGCAGTTATTAGATCGGTTACTGGTGCTGCAATTACAGGTTATCAAGATTTAAGTGAGTTTGAACGTGGGGTTACAGCCGACGCATGAGTGATGGGACACAGCATCTCCCTTGCAGCTATGAACTGGGGATTTTCCCGTACGGCCATTTCACGAGTGTAACGTGAATATCAGGAAACCGGTGAAGCATCAAATCTCCGACATCGCTGCGGCCGGGAAATGATCCTGCAAGAACGGGACCAACGGCGACTAAAGAGAATCGTTCCACGTGATGGAAGTGAAACCCTTCCTCAGATTGGTGCAGATTTGAATGCTGGGCCATCAACAAGTGTCAGCGTGCGAGCCATTCAACGAAACATCATCATTATGGGCTGTCGGAGCCGAAGGCTCACTCGTGTACCCTTGATGGTTGCACGACAGAAAACTTTACGCTTCACCTGGGCCCATCAACACCGACGTTGGACTGTTGATGAATAGAAACAAGTAACCTGCTCGGACGAGTCTCGCTTCAATTGTATCGAGCTGATGAACGTGTACGGATATGGAGATAAATTCATGAATCCATAGACCCTGCATGTCAGCAGCGGACTGTTCAAGCTGGTGGAGGCTCTGTAATGGTGTGGGGTCGTAACAAGAGCGATGGAGTGTTCTTATTGCATTGTGACACTTCCGCTGGCATGCATCGCCATCAAAAAAACCAGCTGTGGACTGGTTCCAAGTATGTCAGTGATTCAGCAGCAGAGTATCTGTAGACAGACCCAGCACAGCGCTGGTGTCCACACCAGCAGATGCCTCTGCCTCTGCTCCAGTCGCGGCTGGTACCATCAACAATAGTGCCCATGGAGGTCGACATCCACCAGTGCCATCACTGCCACCGCAGTCGCTGATGTCACTGACGTCGGCGCCCGGCCTACAGCCTGAACCAATGTCTGTGGATGTGTCCACCTGGACAGTCATTGCACTTCCCCAGAAGATTCCCTTGCAGTTCACTTGGCCTCAGCATCTGCGTTTTGGATGCGGATCTGCACAACGTGACCAGTTTTTCAGCCGGTGTTCCCAGTGACTCGCAAGGTGGATACTGGGGTCTGCACGGGGAACTGCCATCCGCTGCTGTTACACTCTCTATCTCCTCATCTGTGTCCGCATTCAGTCCTCACCCCTGCCATTATACTTATCACCGTTCTACTCGATGACAGTGTGGAGATTTGTGTGGGAGGGAGGAGCCCCGCGGGATTAGCCGAGCGGTCTAAGACGCTGCAGTTATGGTCTGTGAGGCTGGTCCCGGCGGAGGTTCGAGTCCTCCCTCGGGCATAGGTGTGTGTGTGTTTGTCCTTAGGATAATTTAGGTTAAGTAGTGTGTAAGCTTAGGGACTGATGACCTTATCAGTTAAGTCCCATAAGATTTCACACACATTTGAACATTTTTTTGGAGGGAGGGAGGGAGGGAGATGCGGTATCGTCCAAAGAATGAGGTGCCAGAGGAAGTTTGGTAGCTCGTCACGCAACCCCAAGGAAACATAGTCGCTTCAAGCTTCACTGACATATGAATGACACCGGCATAGCCACACCCATAACAGTTTTGGTAGGCTGCTACAACCGGTGTTCTACAGACGGCCGAGCACAGTACCGCTCAGTCACAGTCTGCAGTCATCGAGGCGACGGCATCGTTGTCTACCAGGCCAGCTGCGTGATCAATGCATTAAGCAGAACTCTAAGTGACAATTATTCTTAAATGTACACTGAGCGAGAGACTTGTATTTTATCTGTATCAAGTGATTCGTTAATATTCAGAAAAAGCTATAAAGATGCATGACATGCCTGTGGAAATGGACTGTTCAGAGAAAAATAACTTTTATTTATGTTATCATGAAGTGAACTGATATTTTATGTTTTAGCATCCACTCAATCATCTCCAGGAGCAAAACCAAACAACACACCATCGTATTGACGAGTGTATTTTCGTCGGGTACACCACAATGTAAATTGTTTAAATTATTCGTAATTCATTAATATAAACATGGAGTGGTATGTGCTTTAATGAAACAAGAAAATTAAACCTAAGTGGTTGATTTTATGATGGTGGGGTTCCCGAAATACATTCTATTACATATTGTTTTTAATTTTCATAACGTCTGGTACAAAAGAAATGTGCATAAAATGCAAGATATTCCTAAGCGTCTGTGTTCTGAAATTATTTCTTCTTTCTGATAATATATTTGGATTTATATTATTCCTTAAAAATCAAATGGCTCTGAGCACTATGGGACTTAACAGCTTAGGTCATCAGTCCCCTAGAACTTAGAACTACTTAAATCTAACTAACCTAAGGGCATCACACGCATCCATGCCCAGGCAGGATTCGAACCTGCGACGGTAGCGATCGCGCGGTTCCAGACTGAAGCGCCTGGAACCGCTCGTCCATGCCGGCCGGCTATTATTCCTTACATTTTCTTTTAGTTTGCGTATTTAACTGTATAATAATTACTCATCAACTTAGCTACGTAAATGGGTCAATTGCATCATATCATCTTCAATTATACTTTCATTACGATACCAGAATGTCATGCCATTGTGTGTCACTCTGTAACTTATCTCTGAGAGTCTATTATTCACTTATTTCCTACTGTCGCGTATTTATCAAGTATTGCACATAAATTCATTGTAGATGAACTAGTTGCCCTTAACAAGGGCTGATCAACGATATCTTGCTTGTCACAATCACATTAATATCAGTGAAGATACAGATTTACATGTCTCAGCACACTTCATATAGAATGAAGGCGTTGTCATCAGTAATTCTGACCTTTTACTCTCTTCATGTTGGTACATTTGCCTGTTGTCCGCCCCCGTAGGTGAGTGGCCATCTGAGTCTCACGTTATCTAGCGCCGGGCAAGTTGGATGCCGAACGGTGGCCACTTGCCTTCTGAGACCATAGCGCATTCATATGCACGGCACAGAATGCCCTCAGACTGCCGCTGCCACGTTGCGGACTGCGAAACGCGTCTTCCACGATACCCTTCGACGTTGGCATGGTGGATGAAATGTGCAAAACCAGCAATATGGAAAGGATATCGCTGCATAACATCGTCATATTTTGGACTTTTATTACACTATGCTTCGCTAATCACCGGACCCACAGATGACAAGCCGCCGAATTAAAGCCAACATACTGTCTCTTACATGAGGGAAATTGGGAGTGGTCGTCGTGTGGTCGTGGCGTCAAGACCGAGCGAGCGGCGAAACCCAATCTATGCCCGACAACGTGCTTGATAGCCGTCAATGCCGAAACTGTTCATCACGGACCTCACTTTGCCAGATGGTCGAACCTTAATCACCGAGGGAACCACTGTGGGAGCCTTTGCAGACCCTTATAGACGTTTTTACCACAGGAAGAACATAGTGAAGGCGAACGATAACGACATTTTGCAGCACGTATCGCACACCCCCGACTAGGCAGCAGCATCGTCGCTTTTAGCGGAGATTACGACACTAAGGACGCGCTAGATAAGGATTCACTTAACAAGTCGCCCGGGCCAGACGGAGCCGCTCGAATTCTATCGGATTTTCCGCACCCTGACGATGCCACGTTGGATCACCATGTACCGAGAGCTCATGTCCACCGGCTTTTGTGTGTCGCCTGCCTTCATTGATAGGCTATTCATCCCGATACACAAGCCTTCATGAGACCGGTCGATCAAGGACTACCGCCCGATTACAATGTTAAATTCGGACTATAAGATCTTTTACCGGCTTTTGCCCGCGTAAAGAAAGTCCTGTCACTAATCCTCTCAGTGGAGCAGTACTTTAACGACACAAGGAGGAGAGGGCAGCATGCAAAGAGGCACTGGTCAATGTACAGATTTAATACCTCTCGTCATATCCTGTCGCAGTGCTATGATCTCAATTGACTTCGACCACACTTTCGAGAGAGTGCACCACAAGTTTCTCCTGTCATTTCTAGCCCGCATGGGCTTCGCATCTGAACTACTCGACTTAATTTTGTGCCTGTTACATGGAGCATCGTCCCATGCGCTGATATATGGACGTACAGCGGGTCCCTTGCCAATTCGCCGTCCGTCTCGACAAGGATGCCCATTGTCCATGAATTTTTAAGCAACTCACTGGAACAACTCATAGGAGGACTGAGACGCAGAGTTTGAGAAATTACATTGACGGGCCACACATTCGACTGCAAGACGTATGGTAATGACCTTCTAGTGCTGGTCTGATCAAGTGATGAGGTGCGCTTTGTGCTTGAATGGATCACACAGTATCGATTGGTAGCCAGAAGGCACATGAATGTAGCCAAGTAGCCGGTGATGGATAATGGAAGGGGCCTCCAGGAGGACTACGTGGCGTCCCTCCCATAGATGTATGCTATCAGATATTTGGGCATTACAAATACACGAGGTCTGCGTCACATGGCGACCATCAACTATAGACGTCTACTGCAGGCAAAACTCGCCGTAGTCCACCAGAACCTACGTCGACGCATGGACCTCCTACAGCGTGTCCGACATCCTCACCTTCCCTCTGCATGAAGGTGGACACGGACTTATAAATGTACGAGAGCAAGCTACAGCGTTATACTTGTGCACAATGGCGAAACTGTGGTCCCATCAACTTACCTCACTTACGGGCAGTCTGTTGGGGGAACTGATATCGGCAATGCCGGCCGTTGTGGCCGAGCTGTTCTAGGCGCTTCAGTCTGGAACCGCGCGACCGCTACGGTCGCAGGTTCGAAATCTGCCTCGGGCATGGGCATGGATGTGTGTGATGTCCTTAGTTGGGTTTAAGTAGTTCTAAGTTCTAGGGGACTGATGACCTCAGATGTTAAGTCCCATAGTGTTCAGAGCCATCTGGAACATTTTGATGTCGGCAATCATTCTGTCACTTGTTCCGAGTACGAGCGACACTCCCTCTCTCTCCTACATCTCGGCATTCATACCTGAATTTAATTATTGTGCACCAGATCTGGACACCACTCGAGCTCCTAGGGCGAGAGATATCTACCGTTTGCTGCTGAGATCCATCCCTCGCAATGTAGTTGAGAGTAAAAGCCCGGCCACACTATGGCCTGCGTTGTGGAGAGCGATCCAACAACTCTTCCTCCCTGCACGGGTACAGCTATATATTACCATGTGGTCAACCGAATATGCATGACGCGACGCAAGTTGCGCACTATTGGGCTGACGCATTCTCCCCTCTGCCCACAGTGACGCCTCCCGAAAACTGGCGAACACCGTTTAACATGTGGAACGGCGCGGCGTTTGATGTATAAATACTGGTACAGAAGACCCTCACCTGCTAACTTCGTGCCCCGTCTCACGTTATTGACTCATGGCTGTTTCTATGCCCAGAGGATGGTTACTTCCCGACCGAAAAGACTCATGTCATCACATGGTTTGAAGGCTACTGGCAGTATCTCCAAGATCATCATGGCACATATGAGCACACTCTTCCCTATCAACAAGCCTTCACAAATTGTTTGCACAGTGTCTTCATAAACTCCCCTCACAGTTGGGGTGTATGTGGCAGAAGACTACCTCAGTAGTGGACCTCGACATGAGGCGAAATGGTTATCGACTTGATACCAATGAACAATGTCCACAGCCGGCCGAAGTGGCCGTGCGGTTAAAGGCGCTGCAGTCTGGAACCGCAGGACCGCTACGGCCGCAGGTTCGAATCCTGCCTCGGGCATGGATGTTTGTGATGTCCTTAGGTT
Source organism: Schistocerca americana (assembly GCF_021461395.2). Taxonomy (NCBI): domain Eukaryota; kingdom Metazoa; phylum Arthropoda; class Insecta; order Orthoptera; family Acrididae; genus Schistocerca; species Schistocerca americana. Next base: position 651,682,607 of record NC_060122.1, read on the forward strand.
AGTTAGATTTAACTAGTTCTAAGTTCTAGGGGACTAATGACCTCAGCAGTTGAGTCCCATAGTGCTCAGAGCCATTTGAACCATTTTTTGAACAATGTCCACAGATGGGAAGCTGACATGGGATAGCGGGCTGGATTTATTTTTCATCACTAGCAGGATTTCCCTTGACCAGGTGGCCATTGTTTAAGCAATATAACTGTAGGATTTTTCATTCTCTTAATTGTCGTTAGATGTTTTGAGTTCACCCATGTGTTGGAAGGTGGATACTCCAAGTAAATGTGGTTAAAAAATTATTTTATTTTGAGATGATTTATGTTCTTTAATTTGTTTACAATGCATTCATATTAACAGAAACAGTTTATGTTACAATTATCTCCGCTATTTTGGGACTGAAGAACAAAATAAATGACTAAATAAAATAAAAAATAAAGATAAAAGATAAATGAATATTCCAAATCATCTGCCATACTCTCGCCAGCTCAGAAAGGAAGCATTTCGCGCCTCCAGAACACTGTCCTCCAAAGGATTTTCCCGGTCGTCATTGCTGTCGCGTGCGAGTGTTACACGCCTTCCGCCTGGAGCCGTACGCTGTCTGGACTGGGCCCTTCTGCCAATTTCCAGTTTACTTCAAGCCACCAGCTCTGTATGGAAACGGCCCAAACCAAATCACTCAGCTTATAAGGAAGAGAATCGAGGAGGGAAGACGTTTATGCGACAACATGACTAAATAGATTATAGTAATCGAGGGAAATGTATGTGGGTTGGGGGGGGGGTTAATAATTATGTATGGGACCTTGGCTTGAATTCAGTAGGCTACAGTAATTCTGTGGATGTGAAGAGAATTGCACAGAACAAATAAGCGAAATCTGAGCTCGATTAAATACAGGTTTATAGAAAAGTTTTCATTTTCGATACATTTTTGCTAACTAGATCCATGTTTTGTGATGGACTAGCTGAATAACCCGGCATTGTCCACGTATTCATTTTGTCAGTTTTCTATTAGAAATGAAAATAAAATATGAACTGTGTTTGTAGTGCAATATCCCGGACAGTTTTCGTAAGTTGGGCGCAGCTTCTTTGAGCGTCTACAACGCGATTTTGCAAACGTCTCTATGCCAACGCCAAGGCTACTTCGCCGTTAACGTCTAGATGTATCTCAGTCGTGTCTTCCCTGCTTTATGAAACGGACGAAGGAGACCAGTTGGAGGGGATGCTCGTTTACTGAATCTCAAGCCATACGATTTCTGGTTATGGGGCCATCTCAAAAATATCGTGTATGCAGAGCCCATTCCAGATGTGGAGACGCTGGAGCAGAGTATCCATGCTGTCTTTGACACTGTTCGGATGCAGCCTGGCCAGTGTGAACGTGCGAGACAGAGCATGCTACGGCGCATACACGCATGCGTTGAGGAAACCGTTTTTAACACATACTGTAGCTGTGGCTGCATGGTACAGCGCGTATGTCTCTCTAACAATGTATGATTAAATAAATGATCTCTAGAATGGAAACCATGCATTTCCGGTCATAAGTTCATTTGAACTTTCATATATGGTTTCAGTGGCGATTCTTTACCACACTTTCGCAATCATCTCACAGACGACTTAATTTTTGGAGCCATGCTTACTGTAACGTTCGTGGCTTTAATATTGTGTGCAGTTACCCGGGTCACTTTCCACTACTAAATACAATACACCCTGTAGGATGCGTATCACGAGTTTCTTATAAACAATTTCCGTTCTAAACTGAGTGATTTTCACCATGAACCGAAGTTTACCACCTATCTTACCTACATCTGAGCCGGTGAGGTCAATCCATTTCATATTCTCACAAACAGATACAACCAGGAATTCTGTAATATTTCTGGCTTTACAGCCATCATATTCAGCTACAAGAATCTCTTTTTAGAACAGTTGAGAAGGCAGCAGTGTTGTGAGGTGCTGGTGACAGATGGTTTATTCGGTGCATGTATCGTCAGAAAGGCCGCCTAAATTGTCATATTTTCCGCAGTCTGCTGCAGTATTCAGAAGTAGCGCGCAAAAATAATAAACTTCCCTTAGCAATCTTAAAAAAAAACTAAACAGTGAATTTAGTTGCATTTCACATAAAACCATCTCCCAGGAGTAGGCTATCACTTAATTATTTCAGAAGTGTTAATTAAGAGCAGAATTATAAACAGTTGCTAGACGAAAAGGCAGACGAAGCACTGTGAAGACCTTCGGATCGCGCCTAACTTGGATGACGGGCGCGGTGGATCTGTAAGCATAGAATTGTTTCGTTGACTATCGATAGTCACCTCTCTGCCGAGCGCAGAGCAACAGTGGAGAGTCGTGGCGTAGCTTTCGTGTAGAGTGGGTGGAGTGTTGTACTGATGCCGTGGCTGCAGCACGTATCTTACAAGTTATGAAGTAATTGAAAGTGTTTACCACACGAGTTTTGCGTTTAATTTCATTGTTCACCACGCAGTATTAATGTTTATCCAAAAGGTCATGGTTCTCGGCTTCGTGTGTCGTGTCTGGAGAACAACAATCAACCACGTCGTGACGGTTACGGAAAAATAATGTGGACTGGTATGATCCTAACTGGAAGTTCTAAGTGAAAGAAAAACATGTCGTTTTGACTGGCTGAATATCACGAGCGCATGTACTAGGCAGTTCGTATATCGTACCCGGAATTTTATGGAGCATCCGCGTCGCGATTCGGTCACGCGCGCGCTCGTGTTGTAAGCTATTGAATTGTTTAGTACTGCTGGAAGAACTGTGCCAATCGTCGACTGATAAAACATCCGTTCAACAGTTATTATTTTGTGTTCTATGCTCCGTGTTTTTGCATTGGATGCCATCATTTAGACAGTAACCTTAAACCTCACAATGGACACGTACTTGGAGTACAAATACTGATCGCGTCCATTGTGGAATAATGTTAATTATGAAAAGTGCAGCCCCACCCTGTCCGAGTGTTTAAAAGAATACGGTGAATTTTATCTGATCAACTTGGTATTGTTGACGTGAGTGGCTCCTCTCCGTGCTACACAATAGTTATTACAGGACACATCATAGCAGGCAGTGCAGAGAGCAGCACGGGAAGGACCAGGTAAGTGGGATTAGGCACACAGTCGTTAAATATCCAGCCTCGTTCCTGTGTTTAGGGAGTATTGTACAGTCTCGAGTGCTAAAGGCTAGCTTTTATTAGTACTGCTTATCTGCCACTTTTCCTCCTGGACGTGTTACAGTTCGACTGTCAAACCAGAGCTGGAACAACAGTCTCTAAGGACAGACGTGTTGTCTGCTGCGGTCGGTATCAGTTAAGACTTAAATAGCAATCTCTGGTCTTATCGACATGTAGCTGAGAGCTAATTTGGTATTAATCATGCAAACACGCAGTTCATTATTTTGTTTATTCTCTGGGGAAGTGTGAAGAATGGAAATTATTTGTGATTTAAAGTAGACTATAATTGTCCAGTTTCTCGTATTATGTTAAAAAAAAGTGCCATCCCGTTTAAACAAACAAAATCAAAATTTAGTTATTTATGCAATACTAGTTCCACACTAACAGCTTATTACAGCCTCAAGATAACAGATTCGCGACCTACATGCCATTTTCTGCACAGGGAACAGCGACTATAGCAGACTGCAGGTTGGTGAACTTACGCATTCCACCCAGGGCGTCGGAAGCAACTAGGCACCTCGGCTGTACTATAATCTTGGTAGCACAGAGGAGATGTGAAGGAAGAAAATTTTCGAGGGAAGGGATAAAGGTCGTATGGACATAGGGCTGGAAATGCCTTCCAAGTGAGGTACAGTCATGTGAAGGTAGAGATAAGAGATCTTTGGCAGCATAGGTTTCAGTGATTAAAAGTACACATGAGAACACACCAGGCAAGTGGAAATCTTCTGTCTCTGCTAGTGTTTTACTGGTATGCTGGCTGCAAACTATCAGTATCGATTCAGCCTCAGTGTGCCAGCAGGGGTTACTGGCGCCTGTTGGGACCAATCATCCTTCCACACGCCTTTCAGGCGAGGCATATCTGTACTTCCTGTAGGTGACCTTTGCTCCCCTGCTGGAAGAAGTGGCGTTGGTGTCCCGAAGGGTAACGTGGCTAACTTCCGCATTAGCATGCAGAGACATCTTGAGAACATGAATCCCGACTACACGCTGAGACTGAACTGGAGCTAATGGTTCGCTGCCACCATAAACAAATAATAAATTCGACGCACCACGAAGGCGTTACCCGAAAGGGAAGGACATCAGTAGATGTGATACGCGTGTACAAACAAACGATTACAATACCAGAAAATCTGGATGATGTATTCAAGAGAAAAGCTTCGCAAATTGACCAAATTGGTCCATCTCGGCCCTTATGCAAGCAGTTGCTCCACTTGGTATGATTGACAGAGTTGTTGGACTTCCTTCTCAGGAATATCGTGCCAAACGTTGTCCAGTTGGCGTGTTAGATAATCAGAATCCGAGATGGTTGGAGGGCCCTACACATAATGCACCAGACGTTCTCAACTGGGGAGAGATCCGGCGAGCTTGCAGGCCAAGGTGGGGTTTGGCAAGAACGAAGACCAGAAGCAGAAACTCTCGCCATGTATGGGCTGGTATTATATTGCTGACATGTAATCCCAGGATGGCTTCCCATAATGGCAGCAAAACGGGGCGTAGAATATCGTTGAAGTACCACTGTGCTTAAGGCGCCGAGGACGACAACCAGAGGGATCCTGCTACGAAAAGAAATGGCACATCAGACTATCACTACTGGTTGTCGAGTCGTATGGTGGGCGACAGTCAGCTTGGTATCCCACTGCTGTCCAGGGCATCTCCAGACACGCCTGGCTGGGAATCGGGGCTCAGTCCCAAGTGGGACTCATACTGAAGACAATGCTACTCGAATCAATGAGATTCCATACCGAAGACGAGTCTGGAGACGCCTCAGACAGAGATAGCAACCAGCGTCACTGTCACCCGCAATAGAGCCTGACAACCAGGAGTGGTAGTCTGAAGTGCCACCTCTGTTCATAGCAGGACCCCATTGGGCGTCATCTGCGGCAGCCTTACAGCACAACTGTTTGTCGATGATCTTCGACACCCCGTCTTGTTTCCCCCCATGGGAAGCCATTCTGGGCTTACATTTCAGCAAGATAATACCAGCCCATACATGGCGAGATTTTCTACTGTTTGTCTCCAGTTGAGAACTTTTGGGACATTATGGGCAGGGCCGTCCAATGAACTCGAGATTTTGACGATCTAAGGCGCCAGTTCGACAGAATTTGGAATGATATCTCTTAGGGGGACATCCAATAAGTCTATCAACCAATGCGAAGCCGAATAACTGCCTGCATAAGGACCAGAGGTGGGTCAACACGTTGTTGACTTGCTCAGTTTGTGAAGCTCTTTCTCCTGAATAAATCGTTCAGTTTTTCTGAAGTTGTTAACATTGGTTTTCTTCCATATGTACATCACGTCTAGCGATTTCTGTCCCATTCGGATAATTCCTTCGAGGTGCCTCCTTTTTTTCCCTTGTTGTAGTGTTTCTTATTTAACTTTGAAATTATAGCACTCATTTTATGTGTGCTGTAGGCTTTTCCTGAGATTAGAAAAATAACTACCGTAAAGTGAAGTTTCTCCGCATATGAAAACTGCTCCATGGTACAACATGGTCATGTACCTAGGAACAAATATTCTACTCAAATTTAAATGTTTTACAATCGAGAAGATTTTGTCAATAGTGTATTAACTAGTCTGTGTGTTTCCTGATTACTACATACCGGGGCTTAATTTCAGCTGGAACGCGCCGGAACAGTGTTCCGGCACTTCCCAAGAATTTTTTTTTTAACTCATTCAAACAAGTCTGTACCGGAGGTTTAAAATAGTACACGTACATAAAATCGCAACATATTCATAATTTTCCGTAAGGTGTGTTTGAACATGAGCGTCTGTGTAATATGATTTCACGAAATGTTGTTTATTCCATGTCGTAATTTGTACTATAGCTTCTGATGGACTACGCGCGTGGCGCACACACGGCTAAAGTTGGCAGCTTTCCGAACAGATATGTAAACATCATTCCCCTCGCGTCCCTAAGCTGAAGGTCTTATCTTCTTGTTAGAACATAGGTCGACGCTCAACTTATCTTGGATTACCTGTACAGCAGAGGGGAGCTTCCAGCGGGTACCATTTTTAACTCCCAATGTTGCAATACTGCATATACGTTCACCGAGTAACTACAGTGCAACTGTTTTGACGTTGCGGCAGGCAGCATAATCACGAACGCAATCGACTTGTGTCGATATGTATCGAGCAGAACTAGGAAGGAAAGTCACGCTGCTACGGGGACAGGCGGTAGTACCTGTCGTTTACATTAAATCTCGTGTTTCTGTTGTTTTGATAGCAAGAAATTAGGTTTTATAAACCTGAATTCCAGAATACTATTTTGTAAAAAAATGATTTTTCATCGTAAGTTTTATCACAAGTTTTCAAAAATCGAAACTTGTGATTTTTATGGCTGGGAGATGATGGGGGACAGGGGGGTTGTGTGATTCAAGAGGTGCGTTCCGGCACCTAAAATTTTAGAAATTAAGCATTGCCACATACCAGCAATCACCAAGTTGAATAAAATAGCGGAAATGAATTATCAAAAACCAATTACAATTTAAAAACCTATATAAACTGAAGACATTAAACAGACTTAATTCATTTGCAACCATAACATATTCCGTGGTAAAAAGAGCTTCCGTTTCAGGGTACAAGACAATGCACGGCTGACGAAATGTGGCTTTACCGTCCACAGTTATGTCACTAGTTTTAGAAATATACAGAAATTTTCTCCGCATAAAACGCTTTAACTGAAGACATACCAACATCTCAAAATAAATGTAACATAATATCCAGCACTTTAGTTTGCAGAATCTTAAAATATACAAATCGTGCACAAAACACAACCTCATGTCCGACAATAACAAAAATAACAGAAAATTATGGAAGCTGCTCATGGCGGTCTCTAGTGTGCGTTCCTTCAAGTGAGTCTAAAATTGGTAAGTATTTGAAACACCGACCACGAGCCATCACATCATCATATCCTCCAGATACAGCACTGTCCCCTACAGACAGAGCATTCGCACTTGTCTGATATTTTCTTATGTGTTCTTTCAATCATTGAAACCTACACGGTCAAAGATCTTTATCTCCACCTTCAAATGGGTTTACCTCTCTTGGAGGATATTTCTGGCCATACGTCCATATGAACTTCTTTACTCCTTACCCTCTCTGGAATCATTTCCTGCAGTTTGTTTAATTTAACAATATCAGTCTTTATTGTACATTTTTTTCTCAGATAGTACTTCATCACAAATAACTGCAATATCTGCAAATGCATTATTATTAGTACTGTCTGCCAGATCATTCATATACCGTATGAACAGTAAGTGGGATAAAGATATCATGTAGAACAAAGTGGGAACTATATCAACGTGTTAGTAGTAGTCACAAAGAAGCTACAGCAGCCTGTAACAGCTATTTTTGACCTTTTTGTATATGTATCGATATTCTTATGTCAATTTGTAGTATTGCTTATGTATAATATTGTATCTGTCATGGAAATTCTTTGTTATGTACACATGTTTCAGTTATATGAATTTTTGAACGCACTTGTTTAAATTATGCTTGTGAATCTAAATAAGTACGGAAATGATTGTTACCTAATGTACTATAAACGACTTTGTCCATAGTAAGGGAACGTAGGGTTAAATGTAAAAGATGACGGGAAGCCCAGCAGCTATGGAAGTAGCCTGGCGGAGTGGAAAAGGTGTGGATGGCGCGCAAGTGGCAACTCGTCCTTTGTGACGAGTAAGGACTCTGGGCTGAGCAGTGATGTGAACACCTCGCTAGCAGCAGCGGATCATAGTGGCTCATAGTCCTGTAGTTCTGAGGCCAGAAGTGCTTAAGGGCAGTATTTATGGGCCTCGCATGCTGAATTTGATGATACCATTATCACGGCATGGTTTTTGGCACTATAAAATTTTATTTCGACGCCAAGAAGATCAGTAATAGGGCGAGGCCAACAGTATCCCATGACTGCATCGCCGCCAGGTTAACAGCCACTGCAAACTGCGCCACCAGTGCCACCAACCTTCCACTAAATTGTTTATATTTGGCACTCTGTAAATGGACCAGGTATTTATGAAATGTAGCTGATTTTATAATATTATTCGTCGTGTTGCTAAAAACTCTATCTTACACCCGTGATTATCCCAAATCACAAACCTGGACAGGATTACAATGCTAGTGAATTTAGTTCCGAGTGTCCCAAGTTATTATGAGAAAGTGGCTGAACTTGAATTTAACGTTGTGTTGTCACTGGCACAGCCAATTATAATGCTGAGGAGGTCAAAAGACTGTTTATGAAAGCACATTTGTTATTTAAAGAGTTATAGTTTGTTGTGCTTTACTTAACTAATAATTAATGATAAGAATACTTACCTTTTCGCCGGCCGGAGTGGTTCTAGGCGCTTCAGTCTGGAACCGCGCGACCGCTACGGTCGCAGGTTCGAATCCTGCCTCGGGCATGGATGTGTGTGATGTCCTTAGGTTAGTTAGGTTTAAGTAGTTCTTAGTTCTAGGGGACTGATGACCTCAGATGTTAAGTCCCATAGTGCTCAGAGCCATTTGAACCATTTTTGAACTTACCTTTTCTCATAAATACTGGTGTAGTTTTGTTAATGCGCATGGTTCTTCAAACCATGGAAGTTTAAGGGTCCTCATGGACCAGCCTAGTTATTTAATGAAGCAATGCAAAGACTCATTCAGAGCCAGTGTAATTAGATTTGCTTTCTGTTTAGTTCCTTCAAACCGAGTTTAAGAAATAACTGTTTATGTGTTATCTATTTCAATGCAAGACGGTTAATGCACAAGCATAGAGACTCTGTATTAGGCAATGAAGTTATAGATTATGATCATTAGTAGACCCTCTGATTTAAATGCAGAATCATTTCAAGTTTTTCCCTGTTCAGTATGGCTACTAGATTCATGTGTGTCGGTATTTGGTTTTATAAACTGTTGCACCTAGTTAATTTAAGGTACGTGTTGTTGAGAGGCATGTATTGCTGTTTACTAGCTCCTAGGCCATTTGCTTATCTGACTTACTAATTAGTAGCACATTTATCTGCAAGGTTAGGTTACTGTGTTGTAGTTTGAACAGATGTAAGGAAAGAGTTTAGTGTGTGTGTAAAGGAAGGTCAGGTTAGCCTTAGCACCGCCTTCTGCTTTATCATTTTGCTTGACGCAAGAATACCTAATTAGGCTGGAGACCTGTTTCAATATGTAATGTTACAACTTGCTTTTGTGCTGGCAGAACGTCTGTTCCGAACCCATCGTTTGCTATTGTTTGTACTCTGCTAGAGTATTTCGGAAACGAACCCCAGTTTGATTGCTCTGTTTCCATTAGGTCATCTCACTGTCACATCTTAAATATTCCTCGCAGAGCTATAACGTTAACATCGATTGTCGTTGAAGGTGGTCGGTGGTACCCTTCAAGCCCATTACAAACATTATTGTAAGGTGCTTAAAATGTTATTAGGAAGGCAAAGAGTATGTGGTAAGCAAATAGAGAAACTAATCCGGAGGACGACATTAAAACCATATGGTCATTCGTGAAGGAAGTTTTTGTTCAGCAGCAGAAGGTCGACAATATTAAGTCAGTTGGTAGTAAAAATATTGCTGTTACTGATAAGTCAGATATATGTACAGTATTTAACAATCATTTTCTGAGCATTGCTGGAGAATTAAATATAAACTTAGTTCCTACAGGGAATCATATAACTCTCTTGGAAAATAACTTTCCGAGATTGATGTCTGAAATAATCCTCTGTGATACTGAGAAGGGAGAGAATGAGCCAATAATTACATCACTGACGATTAAGGACTCTTCATGGATATGATGGAGTGCCCAGCAGAATATTTAAGTACTATACTGCACATGTTAGCCCTGTACTTAGCTATATTTGTAATTTTTCTTTTATGAATGGTTAGATTAAAGTGCTCAGTAGTAAAGCCATTTTATAAAAAGGGAGAAAGAAATAACGTAGACAATTTTAGACCTATATCTATGCCATCAGTGTTTGTCAAAGTTATTGAAAAGGCTGTGTATGTAAGGATAATTGATCATTTTATATCAAGTTTACAGTTCGGCTTAGAAGTCGTTTAACAACTGGACATGCTATATTCTCTTTTCTCTTTAGGGTACTGGATGGATTAAACTAAAGGTTTCGAACACTAGGCATATTTTTTTCATTTAATTAAGACGTTTTATTGTGTTGATCACAAAATATTGCTCCAGAAGTTGGACCATTATGGAATAAGGGGAGTAGCTCAAATTGGTTCACCTCTTATTTCAACAACAGACAGAAAAAGGTCAATATTCATAGTGTTGAGAATGGCTGTGATGTGGGGTCTGAGTGGGGTATAGTCAGAGGGGTGGGGGGAGGGTGCCCCAGGGATCAGTGTTGGAACCACTCCTGTTTCTTATTTCTACAGGGTGTTACAAAAAGGGACGGCCAAACTTTCAGGAAACATTCCTCACACACAAAGAAAGAAAATATGTTATGTAGACATGTGTCCGGAAACGCTTACTTTCCATGTTAGAGCTCATTTTATTACTTCTCTTCAAATCACATTAATCATGGAATGGAAACACACAGCAACAGAACGTACCAGCGTGACTTCAAACAATTTTTTACAGGAAATGTTCAAAATGTCCCCCGTTAGCGAGGATACATGCATGCACCCTCCGTCGCATGGAATCCCTGATGCGCTGATGCAGCCCTGGAGAATGGCGTATTGTATCACAGCCGTCCACAATACGACCACGAAGAGTCTCTACATTTGGTACCGGGGTTGCGCAGACAAGAGCTTTCAAATGCCCCCATAAATGAAAGTCAAGAGGGTTGAGGTCAGGAGAGCGTGGAGGCCATGGAATTGGTCCGCCTCTACCAGTCCATCGGTCACCGAATCTGTTGTTGAGAAGCGTACGAACACTTCGAGTGAAATGTGCAGGAGCTCCATCGTGCATGAACCACATATTGTGTCGTACTTGTAAAGGCACATGTTCTAGCAGCATAGGTAGAGTACCCCGTATGAAATCATGATAACGTGCTACATTCAGCGTAGGTGGAAGAACATGGGGCCCAATCGAGACATCACCAACAATGCCTGCCCAAACGTTCACAGAAAATCTGTGCTGATGACGTGATTGCACAATTGCGTGCGGATTCTCGTCAGCCCACACACGTTGATCGTGAAAATTTACAATTTGATCACGTTGGAATGAAGCCTCATCCGTAAAGAGCACATTTGCACTGGAATGAGGATTGACACATTGTTGGATGAACCATTGGCAGAAGTGTACCCGTGGAGGCCAATCAGCTGCTGACAGTGCCTGTACACGCTGTACGTGGTACGGAAACAACTGGTTCTCCCGTAGCACTCTCCATACAGTGACGTGGTCAACGTTACCTTGTACAGCAGCAGCTTCTCTGACGCTGACATTAGGGTTATCGTCAACTGCACGAAGAATTGCCTCGTCCATTGCAGGTGTCCTCGTCATTCTAGGTCTTCCCCAGTCGCGAGTCATAGGCTGGAATGTTCCGTGCTCCCTAAGACGCCGATCAATTGCTTCGAACGTCTTCCTGTCGGGACACCTTCGTTCTGGAAATCTGTCTCGATACAAACGTACCACGCCACGGCTATTGCCCCGTGCTAATCCATGCATCAAATGGGCATCTGCCAACTCCGCATTTGTAAACATTGCACTGACTGCAAAACCACGTTCGTGGTGAACACTAACCTGTTGATGCTACGTACTGATGTGCTTGATGCTAGTAGTGTAGAGCAATGAGTCACATGTCAACACAAGCACCGAAGTCAACATTACCTTCCTTCAATTGGGCCAACTGGCGGTGAATCGAGAAAGTACAGTATATACTGACGAAACTAAAATGAGCTCTAACATGGAAATTAAACGTTTCCGGGCACATGTGCACATAACATCTTTTCTTTATTTGTGTGTGAGGAATGTTTCCTGAAAGTTTGGCCGTACCTTTTTGCAACACCCTGTATAAATGATGTGCGCTGTAGTATTACAGGTAATTCAAAAATACTTCTGTTTGCTGATGACACTAGCTTGGTAGTAAAGGATGTTGTGTGCAACACTGGCTCGGTTTCAAATAGTGCAGTTCATGACAAGTTCATAGCTTGCAGAAAATAAACCACCGCAAAATCACAGTAACTCCCAGTTCTTACAGTTTATAACACACAATTCAACAAAACCCGACGTTTTAATGTCACAGAACGGGCATATGATTAGTGAAACTGAATAGTTCAAATTTCTAGGTGTTCAGATAGATAGTAAACTGTCGCGGAAAAACCACGTTCAGGGTCTTGTTCAAAGACGTAATGCTGCCAATTTTACTATTCGAACGGTATCTGAAGTAAGAGATCATTCAACACAAAAATTAGTCTACTTTGGTTATTTTCATTCGCTTATGTCTTATGGTATTATATTTTGGGGTAACTCTTCCTATTTTCAGCGGGTACTTTTGGCTCAGAAACGGGCAGTTCGGTCAATAAGTGGTGTAAGTTCGCGGATCTCTCGTCGACTCCTGTTCAATAGTCTGGGTATTCTGACACTGTCCTCTCAATATATATAGTCTTTACTGTCGTTTCTTGTTGACAATATTAGCTTATTCCCAATAATAAGCAATCTGTTTTTGGACTTCCTTAACTCTTACGCAGAAAAGTTTGCAGTATACTGCTGCCTCCATTTTCTGTAAGTTACTACAAGAATTGAAAAATCTTAGCAATAATCCATGCGCTTTCAAATCGAAGCTGAAGAGTTTCCTCATGGGTAACTCCATCTATTCTGTCGAAGAGTTCCTTGAAAAATTAAGCTGATTGCTATGTTATATTGTTGATTGCGTTTTCTTAAACTTATAGCTTGACTTTTCTGGGTTCATAAGCATTTTACTTTATCTTTTATTACTCTTTTGTTGTAATTCCATGTCCTGACGCGTTTCGTGACCTTGGAGATTTACTCCTCAATTTGATCCTACAGAACTACACGTGTAAACAAATAAACATTCTAAGTGACAAGCCTGAAGTTACTTCTGCAGCTGTTGATGATTCTTCATCCACGATTTAAGTCTAACTACGGAGGTATGGAGATCGCATGGACATCCGGAGCAGAGCTACACGCCTACAAAGTTGTTCAGTTACAGTCTGCAGCAATTAACCGTGGTGGCCTTTAAACCTGCCGAGATAAAGAAAGCTGTTTGCAGATATCATCGAGAGGATGTCGAAAAAACACAAGAAATTATATGAGATACGACTGGAATCAACAAAAGAATGGAGACTTAGGTGGTACCCACATGGTTACTTTAACTGCTTCCATGGCTCAAGAGTTGAAACAGAAACACAAATACGTCGTAACGAAAATAATGACATTACGGAAGTAATGTCAGATAAGATACACAAAAAACCATTCGAAGGATGATGAGAGGGAAGGCACGGAGAAATGACGGTATTCTAGCAAAGTGGTTGTAGCTGGAGTAAAAGACTGACAAATCAAACATGCAAAATTATACCAGGTGTAAGAGATATAAGTGCAGATTTTTTTTATATGTGGTATTTTAACATATACACACATCAGGGTTTTGTTTGTTTTTCTCTGTGTATCGAACAGTCTTGCTGGGCGTTGTGGCTGAGCGGTTCTAGGCGCTTCAGTCTGGAACCGCGCGACCGCTACGGTCGCAGGTTCGAATCCTGCCTCGGGCATGGATGTGTGTGGTGTCCTTAGGTTAGTTAGGTTTAAGTAGTTCTCAGTTCTAGGGGACTGATGTCCTCAGATGTTAAGTCCCATAGTGCTCAGAGCTATTTGAACCATTTTTTTTAGAACAGTCTTCCGGTAGATACGTCACAAACTATACGACCTAATATTTTCTGCATGGTCGTAAGTGCACCATTAAGTGGAGCATCTACATTTCAACACACGACTTGCTGAAACTTCCTGGCAGATTAAAACTGTGTGCCACGAAGTTTCATATCAGCGCACACTCCGCTGCAGAGTGAAAATCTCATTCTGGGAACATCCCCCAGGCTGTGGTTAAGCCATGTCTCCGCAGTATCCTTTCAGGAGTGCCAGTTCTGCAAGGTTCGCAGGAGAGCTTCTGTAAAGTTTGGAAGGTAGGACACGAGGTACTGGCAAAGTAAAGCTGTGAGGACGAGGCGTGAGTCGTGCTTGGGTAGCTCAGTTGGTAGAGCACTTGCCCGCGAAAGGCAAACGTTCCGAGTTCGGGTCTCGGTTCGGCGCACAGTTTTAATCTGCCAGGAAGTTTCATATCAGCGCACACTTCGCTGCAGAGTGAAAATCTCATTCTGTTTACACGACTTGCTGTTCAGGGGGAAATAAGCATTAATGGCTTGCTCTTGCCGCATGTTCTTAGGGGTACTAACCAGATTAAAAACATTCTACTCCTAATAGCTACAGTTGTTAACCTGCAAATGAAGTAAATACTGATGTAATATTGCTCCACACACTGTCCTCAGTCGCCAATAAAAATTTCTGCACTTATATACAAAATACAACAAATCTGTCACGAAAGATTTCATGATCTCATTTATCGAGTGTCAGTGAAACTTGACAATTTGCCAAAAGTGGAACAACGCTGTAACGCTTCTCTACCACAAGAAAAAGGAACGATAATAAATTCGCTATCTCATAAAAGATATACAGAAACATTTCGCCTTTATGACGGCTTGAACTCTGCTGGTGAAACTTTCAATGAGGTGTCTGAATGTCTGTGGATGAATGGCAGTCGATTCTTCCTCTCAACAGCCGAAACTAGACAAGGTAGTGACGTTGGACACTTGCGTATGGAGGGAAGCAGACGTTCTAACCATTCCTAAAGGTGTTTCATTGGATACCGGTCGGGACTCTGGGCAGGCCAGTCCATCACAGGAATATTACTGTCTACGAAACATTGCCTCACAGATGCTGATTTATGACCATGCCATAGTCATGCTGATACGAACAGTCATCGTCTCCGTGTTGTACACAGCACACAATGCTGTAAAAGCTGTTCATATGCTTCTGAAAAACACCCATATACTGTAACACCATCTCCTCTGTACTTCAGTCTTGGTACTATACGTGATGACAGCTGACATTCTCCAGGAATTCGCCAGACCCAAACCCTTCTGTCGGATTACCACAGGGTATAGCGTGATTCGTCACTCCACTCACTCCTTTCCAGTCATCCACCCTCCACTGGTGTCTGTCTTTACAGCACCTTAACGTCGTTTAACACTGGTTACAAAATGTATGGATTATGAGGAACTGAACGACCAATGTATCCCCTTCTTTTTAACTTGCTGCGCACATCCATTGCGAGAGCTGGACCACTGGTGGCACTTAGGAGCTCACGAGTGATTTCTTCCGCTGATTTAATGCAATTTTTTACAAACATCCTCAGCAATGCTCGAAGTTCCTTGACCGCCAGTACTTGAGGTTTTCCTGGTCTCGGTTTAACCCATTACTGGCAAAAACTCTATCAGATCATTTTTTGCAAACTTTTATACATAAATACGTTACATTGAGTGATTAATTGAATAAAAAGTTGTTTTGAAAATTTTCAGTTTATTAGAACAAAACTACAGACCGTCCCATTTTTGGGACATTGGCCAAATGCGCTGTCCAAATTCACAACCTTATTTTCCATGCATAATATCGTAAGAAACAACACAAACAATAAATAAAGAATGTTTTAATATTATTGAATGTGTATTCAGTACGAAATGAAGCAAAACACTTGTAGTGTACACCAACATTGCACCTATCACAAATTTTTGTTGTTTTTTTCTTGCAGTAAGCACATCTCTTCTGTGTTTTACTCTCTTCTGCGTTTTGCTTGGCACAATGAAATGATTTCCTGGATCTAGTCGTACATCTGTGCTCATCCGTCCTCCCATCAATTTGCTTCCTTGTGGTCCTCTGTGTTTTGGTACTGATCCTGTTTTCTTTGATAGGTAAAACATCACTATTCTCTGTCGGACATCCAAAAGTGAGAGCTTCTCTCTAAAGTACCGGCTACATCTTGTACAACAGACTCGATGTTCAACACATTTTCGTCAATGTCTTCTTCATCTGTTATTACATCTGCATCGGGTGGAATAACCGCCAATTCTAGGTCATTATCTTCATCGTTACTCTCTTGATGGTTCTCTAGTTCTGCTAGAATTTCTTCAAGTGTAAGTCCACACAGCATGTTTTTATCCTGTTGGAATCTTAAGAATCGAATAGAACATGAAAAAAAGCAGATATAAAGAAGGTAAAATGCAATTCTTCTCTGTATAATACGTGTATACAAGCATAGGGCATATCAACAATAAATGATAGTGTAACATGCCATTGTCCCATTATTGGGACACACAAAATATATCGATATTGTACTTACTTGAAAAAATCTGAAGTATACTTAATCTCACATGGTCATCCATATGTTCATAACAAACTCCCAGACAACTAAATCACAGCTCATTTTCGTCCAGGAACTACCAGCAGACATACAGTGCTGCCAAGTGCGAAAACAAAAAATCGGCAAGTTTATAATTTTCCTGACGTGAAGTACTTAGAAGAAAGTTATTTATCTTACATTTACAGGCATTATAGCAGTTAGTTGAACCTACAGGTGCAACAACAAAGGCTAAAAGCTCCATTGCTTACGTAGAAATAAGTAAAATATACGCGTCCAAAAAAAGGGACAATGGCCCGTAATGGGTTAAGTGTGGTTGTTGCTATTGAGTCTACTGGGCTGTATGGCCATGGTCGAAGAAACTTTTCGGTTCCTCATGTTTCGTCCAGACTTGCACCGTTAGCGCCTCCGACGATATCCAGCGCAATTCTGGACGAAGCGCCAGGAACCGAAAAGTTGCTTCAACCACGGAAGTTTCTTCGACCACAGCCATACAGCTTGGAAGAATCATCAGCAACTACGACATCCAGTCGTGGAAGCTTTCATTGTATGATTAGGTGCGGTTGTTCTTTGGCGTTTCCTCTTCACAACCACATCACTACCGGTCGAATTGGGCAGCTTTAGAATGCCTGAAATGCCCCTACTGGATTTCTTTCTGAGGTGACGTCCAATGACTAGCACACGTTTGAAGTCACTAAGTTCTGCTGATGAACCTGCTCTGTTGTCACAACACAATACTACCCGCCTCCTTTTATTCTGTAGTGTTTGCCTTTCGTCACATCTAGTGGTCAATGCCACATTACACAGGGGTGTCCAGGTACTGCTCACCAGATGGTGTAAACAGACTTCTGCCTTCAGTCAGCAATCTACAGGATATTTTTTAATCATGGTGCTCTGCAGCCTGCAAGAACTTTTGTGACGTTTTATTTTAAGTAAGACCTCTCAGCACTATTGAAAACTTTACTTTTCCATCAGTTGTGGACTTAGCCCTAGTATATGAGAGAGGATAAGACAAAAAAGAACAATTAACCAGTTACAAAAGGTTTCTCAATATAACTTATCCAAAATCGTTAAAAACAACCAAACATTAAAGCATGACTTACAAAACGTGTTAGTTATCCGTTACGATTTTCCTCACATAATTGACCTGGTGGCGTTCATACACTTCATGATCTGGAAACACCCCACAATATGATGTTTGTACTATGATATATAGGATACTCCACATACGAGCCAACTGCTGCGTCTAGAGCTGCGCTGGAACCAATGTCGGAGGACATGCTTCCACCGACGTATACACTCCAGTTCGTTCCTCAGACTACGACAGATTTATATAATCTTTAACCGAACTAGAGCAGACAGGAGCAGCCTTTGAAAGAGCTTGCTCCAGTCACCACTTCAGACTAACATGCCAGCTGACTGGTGTAGCCGAGCGGTTCTAGGCGCTTCAGTCTGGAACCACGCGACCGCTACGGTCGCAGGTTCGAATCCCGCCTCGGGCATGGATGTGTGTGATGTCCTTAGGTTAGTAGAATATTAAAGTACTGTGCTGCACATGTTAGCCCTGTATTTAGCCATATTTGTTATTTTTCCTTTAGGAATTGTCAGTTTCCTGAGTGATTAAAGTACTCAGTAGTAAAGCCGCTTTATAAAAAGGGAGAAAGGGATAATGTAGATAATTTTAGACCTATTTCTATGCCATCAGTGTTTGCCAAAGTTATCGAAAAGGCTGTGTATGTAAGGTTAATTGATCATTTTATATCACACGATGTGCTATCAAATGTACAGTTCGGCTTTAGAAGTCGTTTGACAACTGAAAATGCTATATTCTCTTTTCTCTGTGAGGTACTGGATGGGCTAAACAAAAAGTTTCGAACGCTTGGCACATTTTTTGATTTAACAATGGCATTTGACTGTGTTGATCTCACAATGTTACTCCAGAAATTGGACCATTACGGAATAATGGGAGTAGCTCACAATTGGTTCACCTCTTACTTTAGCAACAGGCAGCAAAAGGTCATTACTCACAATGTTGATAACGGCTGTGATGTGGGATCTGAGTGGGGTACCGTCAAGTGGGGGGTGCTTCAGGGATCAGTGTTGGGGCCGCTCCTGTTCCTTATTTATATAAATGATATGCCCTCTAGTATTATGGGTAACTCTAAAATATTTCTGTTTGCTGATGACACTAGCTTGGTAGTAAAGGATGTTGTGTGCAACGTTGACTCGGTTTCAAGTAGTGCAGTACATTATCTCAGTACATGGCTTGTAGAAAATAAAATAACGTTAAATCACAGTAAGGGTAGGTTTTTACAGTTTCTAACACACAATTCAATAAAACCTGACGTTTCAATCTCACAGAACGGGCATATGATTAGTGAAACTGAACAGTGCAAATTCCTAGGTGTTCAGATAGATAGTAAGCTGTTGTGGAAAGCCCACGTTCAGGATCTTCTTCAAAGACTTAATACTACCATTTTCACTATTCGAACGGCATCGAAAGTGAGTGATACTTCGACACGTAAATTAGTCTACTTTGCTTATTTTCATTCACTTATGTCGTATGGTATTATGTTTTGGGGTAACTCTTCCCATTCTAGAAGGATATTTTTGGCTCAGAAATGGGCGGTTCGGGCAATAAGTGGTTCACGAACCTCTTGTCGACCTCTGTTCACGAGTCTGGGTGTTTTGACATTGGCCTCTCAACATGTATATTCCTTATTGTCTTTTCTTGTTACCAATATTAGTTTATTTTCAACAATAAGCAGCTTTCACTCGGTTAATACTCGGTAGAAATCAAACCTCCATTTGGACCGGACTTCCTTAACTCTTGTGCAAAAAGGTGTGCAGTATACTGCTGCAGCCATTTTCAATAAGCAGCCACTCGAATTAAAAAATCTTAGCAGTAGTCCACGCGCTTTCAAATCGAAACTGAAGAGTTTCCTCATGGGTCACTCCTTCTATTCTGTCGAGGAGTTCCTTGAAAAATTAAGCTGATTCACATTGTATTGCTGATAGCGTTTGCTTAAACTTATGGACTGATTTTCTTTCAGGTTCATGAACATTTATTTTTATTGTAACCTCCCCACAAAAATATATAATTTAAATATTATTTGGTTAATGATTCTAATTTTAGCGTAACCTCACAACAAAACTGGTTCCCTTTTATAACCTCCCTACAGAAATTCATTCACATTTAACCTCCTCACAAAATTTGTTTCCCATTTAATGTAAGCTCGAAACAGAAAAATTCCTAAACCTCGTTATAAAAATAAATTCAGTAACCTGGTAAAATTTGGACGACAGCAGTGCTGCGTCATGGCCCTGTAAGATAATTTTGAATAAAAAGCAAAAATTCTCACCTCGATAAAGTCGGCAACTATCTGCTCTTACAATAGCTCTTTTCCGGTACAGCTCTGTGCAATGCTGGCCTATACATTTGTTATTTATGAAGGGAAGCAAATTATTTTTCTTTTGCAACAATCGGAATGATCATGCATTGAAAAAAAAATTAAATTCTTTAAATTGAAATGAATGCTTGTTATTATTAGGAAATTTTTAAAAGATATACATGGGAGTTTACATAATATTACTAGATATGCGCGAGGCTGCTTTTTTTACCTTATACAATAATACTCAGGCTCCGGCATCACTGCACCGCGACCGGCCCAGCCAACATGATACACCAGACCAGACCAGAGCAGACACACACACTGGCAACAACTTACTGCTACTGCTACACAGTTCGTACAGTCAACACTGCTCTCTGGTCAGCGATTCTCTTATACCTTGCATATTGCAGGCAGCGCATGAGCAATACATCGAAATCACATCTGCTCGGACCTCTTACATAAAATTACATCTGTATTACATTGCTCAGACTTCTTACATAACTCTCCACTGGGGGGGGGGGGGGGCAAAAATTTGGCAGCGATGGTGAGTCAATTGGACTTGCCATGAGCAACAAATTTTTCTTAATTAACTAAGTTTACAGTCACAGAGTATATATATATATATATATATATATATATATATATATATATGTGTGCAGAACATGAAATGAAATAGAGTGCACATGCACTGAGTACAGAACATATCAAGAAATCACAAAATGTATACGCAATGAGTACAAATCATATTAACAAATGACATAAAGTGCATATGCACTGTAGTACTTTTTTTTACCATTTTACGAGAACTAGGATAGGAAAGGGAAGGATTGCATCATGGTTGTGGCACAGTGGGTTGCACGTAGCTGCACTGAAAGTCCATATCTTTCTACAGAAGCACAATACCAAGTGAGACAATTTGAAGTTCTCATCCCTGAAGTATTAATCAATGTAGCCATGACACTGAAATGTCATATTAATATTCAATGTTATCATTTTGGTAGTACGTTAGGTACACCAAACAGTGGTACCATAATAACATCTCGATCGTTCAAGGTGGTGGACACCATGATGTGTCAACACCACACTCTTTCACCAACGTAGAATTAGTGCAGAAACCGAATATAGTGCTCCATGACCATAAGGATAGACAGGACAAACGTATATTGCAGCAATTTCTGGTAATTAGGTCAGAAGATGAAGGACATTAAGTCTTATGCTAGTCACGATTGAGAATTACACTAGTCTATCAACCGATTTGAGTAATTGGTGGCAGTCATTGCCTAGTTACTAAATATTTCTGTACTATGTATGGAGTATTACAGAATATTATTCATAAGTCATCTGATGACAGTAAATATTGGCACTCATTGGCCAGTTACAAACCATTTAAAAGTGATCATTCAAAGCAAGAGTTAATTAATGGCATACCATTTACATAATTCATCTAGTTATAGTAATCATTGGCACTCTTTGGCCAGTTACAAACCATCAGAAGTCATCCTTCAAAACAGGAGCTAATGAGTGTAGCATCAAGCTACTGGTATTCATATATAATAGCATGTAGGTGACATAATACAAAATTAAAATAAGAAACAGTGGCATTCATTGGCCAGTTACTAAACATATAGCAAGTATTGAATAGTACAAAACATTTTTCATCATTCAAGTGACATAGGACATATTTAAAATAATTATTGGCACCCATTGGCCAGTTACAAAGTATTCTTATATTTTTATAAAACCTTGTTCAGCATTATTCAGAAGTTATCATTCAAAATGAGAGTTAATTATTGGCATAGCATTTATAGAGTATAACAAAAATATTATTTACAGAAATTATTGGCATAGTATTTATGCATTATTACAAAACATCATTCAGTATTACTTAGAACTCATCATTCAAGTGACATAGGAAATATTTAAAATGTAACACACTGTAACTATTATTCAAGGTCTATTTTTTTTGTGCTAGCAATGCATTGCGTTGGGATCGATAATTAATTGTTGGTGCATGAAAATATTTACTATTGACTTATAGCTGCAAATGAAGATAGGTAACGTCATTTGTCATGAGTCAGCTGTAGCAAGGTTATGAAACAAGTAGAGTATATGTGATCACATTCATGAATGACACACACAAATGGCTAAAAGAAATGCAAGTACTAGAACAGGTTTAATGACTAACTGCTTATAGCACATTAATTTCATGAATAGGTTCTCCTAGAAAAAATACAAAATGGATTATTAAGCTGAAAGAAGAAACGCATATTATGCTGAAAAGTAGTGAACTTCGAATTAACAGGTAATGAAATGTGTACTCAATATATATGTACTCTAGCTGTCCTTTCCAAAACCTTCAGTCATTATACCATGCAACATAAGACATACTGTCAAAACGAACTGCAACAAATACTTAAATAACTACATAGCATTTCTTAACTAACAGTAAATATATAAACTTCATCATTATCCTCATCTGCAAACAAAAACTTAAAAGTGGTGCGTTTAGTGGCCATATAAAATTTATCACTATCATCACCTGTAAACAAAAACTTCATTATTCATATCACCATAACTTCACTATTATCCTCACCTGCAAAGGAAAACTTCATTATTCATAGTACCATATTCTTTATCACTATTCATCGTCATTCATTATCATCTGCAAAAAGACACTTCATTATTCATTATTCATATTACCATTTACTTCATAGAACTATTCATAGTGTAGAATTCCTTATTTCCAGCATATTTCATCACTAAAACTAAGATGTGTAGTTCTGTTTGACAGTCTGCATCAATCGCCTCGTATTCTGAAAGAAAAATAATTAGTTAAGACTGCTATCATACGATGTGTATAGTATATTCATGTTAATGTTTGTTAATTCTGATCCATTTACTCTTCGTGACGAGGTATTGCATCTTCTTTCGTTCATTCCGAAGGTGAAATTCCCATTTCATAGTAATTCACTGTGGTTTGTTTCATTTATTTCATTTACACGTTATTGCTTTCTGAAAATGATGAACAATGATTAATGTCTTGCATTTAAATCATATACCCATTAAATAAAAACTGGTTTCTAGTGATATAATCAAGCATACAGCATAGCATGACCGAAAACGAAATATGTCAAAAACATAGAGAGTGTGCAGGTGCAAAAATGTACACAGAGTATCATAATGTAGTAGCAAAAAAATGTAAAATAGTCACGATGTTGAGATGTCATAAGGCAAAATGTCAAAGTCAACTGGTGTTTGTTACATCTTAAACATTTCATAGTGCATACAAACAAAACAGGAATACTATCATACATACACGAAAAATGGAAAATGTGCACGGTCTGATATATAACGACAAGAAAAGCGACCTGATAACCTTACCTTGCCGGGCACTTGCCAAGAAAAAATATAATAATCATCAGTAAGTGTTCATATAAATAATTGCATCATTGCTCATATAAAAATCAGGAAAAGGCATTACAGTGTGATAAATCATAAAGTATGTTCATTCAATAAAGGGTTTAATATTGGAGACATGGTGATTGCCTTTACTTTTCCTGGTTCTCAGAGTTTCGACTTGTACTACGTTGGGGTGACGAATGCTGCGAATTCTGTATGGACCTGCATATAGAAGCTCAAATTTACTACATCTATTCTTTCCTCTGTTAGATAAATAGTGTGTTCGTACTAATATCTTCTGTCCAAAGTGAAAGTCACGGCGTGTACAAACCTGTTTTTGCTGTCTTCTCCGGCGCTCTGCGGCACGTTTGATGTTGTTCAGCGCAATGTCAATTATTTCATGGTGTCGTAGTCGACGAGATGTAGGAAAGGATACTAATTCTTTAATTTTGTTAGGTGGTTCAACATTTTTCAGTATAACAGTCGGAGATAGCACAGTAGATTCATTTGGTATGGAATTAATAACATCCTAGAATGAGAGTATGTGTGTGTCCCAAGCAATATATTTTTTATGGCAGTATATTCTACACAGTTTACCAATTTCTTCACTAGTCGTTCACAACGGTTCGAAGAAGCGTGGTACCTGGATATATAGATTGGAGAAATGTTTCTAGCTCGTGACATACGTGTCCATATAGCAGATCGAAACCGTGATCCATTGTCGGAAATTACCTTCAATACATGCCCTACATGGAATAGAAAATGTTTTACAAATGCTTTCGAAACAGATTTAGCAGTAGCTTTGCGTAACGGAGTGAAGGTAACAAATTTTGAAGTGAGTTCAACAGCGACAAAGATGTAGCAAAAACCCTATTAGTTCTGGGAATCGGACCAAAAATGTCTACAGCGGCCATGTGTCTCAATTTAACAGGTACAATGGGATGTAATGAAGGAATATGTGAAGTCGTGTCTGACTTAGCTTTCTGGCAGATTTTACGTTTCTCCATGTTGGTAAAATAACAGTTCTGTCTCAGTATTAGAAAACATTTTCTGGCTCCATAATGTGCGTAACTTAAATGAGTATACCAAATTAATTTGTTAACAAGCTCGTCAGGAATGCATAGTAACCAATTGTTGCTGTCAGGGTGAGAGCGGCGAAACAGAATATTATTGCATACAATGTAATGGTTTCTAATGGTAACATTATTCCTATCTTGCCAAAGGTGTTTAATTTATTTCCATACGTGTCTTTACTCTGCTCTTGCGCTATGTCTCGTAATGACGACGAAATGAAATTTTCAAATGCAATTTGTTGACTGTACATGACGCTGAAATTTGCTTTGCAGAAGTTGGTTGCGATGTCTTGCTGATTGTTGCTGAGAGAACGGGATAGTGCGTCTGCTACAATATTTTGTGTACCGGGAATGTGAACAATTGTAAAATTAAATTCCTGTAAATAAAGTTTCCAGCTGCTTAATCTGTCGTGTGTAAAGTAAAAACTGTATAGCTCTATGATCTGTGTAAACGGCAGTGTGTCTTCCATAAAAAAATGCCTAAATCTCGTAAATGCCCATACAACACATAATGTTTCAAGTACTGAGACAGAATAATTGCCTTCAGCAGGTGACAGAATGCGACTCGCAAAGGCGATGTTTTTAATTACTGTAGTGCCATCTTCTTCAATTTCCTGAAAAATGTCTACGCCTAAAGCGGTGTTAGAACTGCCGGTAGCAATGGAAAAATTTCTAGTAAGATCTGGGTGTGATAAAAGTGGTGCATTCAACGAGGCATGTTTCATATAACATTTTCGTGAACAAGATTCTGTGTATCTGAAGTATTGTTTACGTTGCTGGAAGATGCAACCTGTACTGTACCTAGTTAAATTCTTTCTGACGTGCTGTTATTTACGGCAGGATGCTATGGCATTTCAACTATTTGTACTGTTCTGTTATTTCTTTCTGACGTATTACGTTCGGGATGATACCGACTGTCTGGTTCATTCATGATAATCTGTTGTTGCGGATGATTCTGCTGCTGGTAAGTCCGACTGTTACGCTGAAAACTGTGCTCATTACTTTTACGTCTGTCATGATAGTCATTTCTATACGGTGCATTGCGATATGAGTTGAAATGATGTGTTTTCTGTACGCAGTTATTTCCTTGTTGCTGTGCGTTACTATTTGGAGGAGCTGACGCTATACGTGTAGGCGGCGAAACATTAAAGCTTGGTTGACCTTGCACATTATATTGTTGGTTAGGTACACTACCCGGGTGGTTTTGTTGCTGTTGTTGGGAAAAACCTCTATTGTTGCCAAAATGTGTTTGCGATTGCTGAAAATTTTGTACATACTGATAATTAAAATTTTGTCTGTTATTAAAATTATGCTGGTAGTTCTTGAGTGTCTAATGAAAATTGTCACTTTCCGTAAAACTTGTCATATCAGGTTTTCTTTACACATTCCTAATACTAGATAGATCGATAGTTGAAGAGCTATTTTCATAGATATAAAGGATAGTAGAAGAGAAGGCAGCAGTGCAGAAAACTAAATATGAAATAGCACTACTAAGGCTCGGGGCCCTGTGCACGCTACGGCACATATTCATCGAAGTGTAATGAATCCCTTGAGGTCAATTACGCGCTGCAAATAAATTTTAGTTTCTGCGTTACAGGAAATGCCGGTGAAAATTCGAAAGCAAATTGTTGTATCCAGTTCGATGCTAGTTTCTGCATTACAGGCCAAGCTGATGAAAATACAAAAGCAAATTGTCGTATCCAGTCTAAAGCGTGTACCTGTGCTCTGTCGTTTTTAAATACCTTAGATTTTTTTTATGGATAAAAAATGCTTGTAATCAAAATTATCGTCTCTGTATGTCTGAACAGGTTCAGGATTGTATGAGAATCTATTTGTCTGTGATTGTTCGGAATCTAACTCACGTACTCTCTGCAAATTACCTAAATTATACTGGCTGTGTGAGTCTGACAAATATTCAGAAAGTGGCGTATGCTGTGCCGTGTTAGAGGCTGAAACATTTTTCATCTCTGTCACTTCTTGCTGTAAAGTTGACAATTTTCTACGTAATGTATTATTGGACGAACCTATCTCACTGATTGTCTGCTGTAAATTTTGGAATTCGGGTGTTTGATTAAACGAAACCGGTGACGTATCGTCTGATTTGGTGTCATTATTACTTTCGATAACGTCAATACGACTGGCCAATTAATCATATTTTTCAGTCAGTACTTTTACCTGATCATCGTTTTTATTATCACAAGCGTTAATTTGTTTTTGTATTTTACGTGTGGTTTCGTTCAATTTTTAACGTCTGCTTTGATGGCATCAGGATCCTGTATTAATTCCAACTTTTCAAGTCTGTTGGTCATTGTCTGAAAGTCTCTAGTGTGTGTGTCTGTTTTTGTTTTAAGATCAGAGATTTCATCATGCAGTTCGGTGTTAACTGTTTGATTTCGTCCGATACTGTAGCAATATTGTTGTCTACGTATGTTTTTGCTTTCGTAAACAATTTACAGTGTGTTAACTGTAAGACGGCAGAGTTGCGAGGGGAGTGCGAGGAGAGGAGGAAGCAAGCATTGGCCGGCGAGGGGAGAGGAGCCATTGGGGGAGGGGACAAGGCACACCTACCAGTAGCAGTGCTGGCACTATAAATTGCGCGTCATGCTTACACTAAAGCATATGAAAGGCTTGGAAGTAAAACTCGCTTTAAATGTTGTTCGTAAACGAAATTGAAATCGTCATATACATTAATATACGCTCACAAACCATTCATCCGATTGCAATGAAAATTTGGTGAGTTGTCTTCCGAACGCCCGAAAAGAGTAATAGACGATGTTTCAACAGTTAGGTCACTGTAGCATGCGTGGCGCAATTGATTAGATAAAGGCTTGTGCTGCAGCGGACCCGCGTTCGGTTCCCACTGCGCGCATTTTTTTTTTTTTTTTTCGTTCTATTTCATTCTTGGATCCGACACTTGCAGCTATCAGTCTTCTCGATGAGCTCCCCCATGCAGTGACACCAACGACACTCTCTTCACGTAAGTCACCCTTCCTCTGCCAACATTTATTAAACGTTAAGTTATCGATCCACGATTCATTGAGATAAAATATTTCTCTGCCTGCTTCCCTGAAGTTCTTCATGTCAACAATGAAACGAGATCGCCAGTGCACAATGTCTGGACGTTCTAACAATACATTCCTCTTGTTTTCCACCTTACGCCATATGAATCCCATAGACAAAAGTACTTTTCTCAGCGAGACAATACTCCACTTCCAGCCTATTTTGTCGTGCAAAACTGGAAGCAGTGTTCGCAGGCTCGGCACAATCTTCCGCACTGAATAAAATTCCGCTATCGTGTCGCGAATGACACCCTGATTGAAATCATCGATCATTACTTCAATTTCTCCACTTCTTTTCCTAAGTAAAAAGAGAGAGAAATATTTATAAGAAAATGCCTTCTGCACTGCATGTATTTTTTTGAATTTGGAAATGTACTGTAATATGAATGTGTTTCGAAATAATACAGTAACCAGTGGTGTTTCCATAAAAAGCAATACGGTAGCAAGGAAAAATGAAATATAAGGTAATTCGGACGAAATAGGTGCCTCCTTCAAAGTGATCGTGAACAAAATATCTGAAATGGAAACTCTTGCCAGGCGTTTGTTGCGATATGCCATGATGATTCTTGGAAAACTGTTTGAATCTTCCAACGCTATGCATGCTTTGTCCCGTGTATGTAGCAGCTCTCACTGAAGGTTTGTAAATGGGGTGAAGCAATTTTTTCTGCTCCATTTCCCTCTCGCAGCATTCAATCACACGCAATATAATTTTGCGAGCATCGCTACGTAATACTGGTTTCCTTCTAACCGTAGGCCTACCGGTAGGGGTTGTTGGCGACTCCCGAGATGGGCCAGCAAATGCCTCTTCACTCATTTTGATAATGTTTAGCACAACTGCACAATAAAAACACGCAGAAGAGTACAGCGCAAAACAATAACGAAGCAGACGACAATGGCTACCTTGTACAACACAGTCAACTAAGTAATGTTGGCAGCAGTGGAAACTGCGTGCCTACCGAAGCCTCCCGACGTTTACCGACTTCTACCGATTCAGGACTAGGGAGAGGTCTGCCATCTAAAAGTTTACACACTGTACGCTTATCTTCCTGTCTCTGTGCAGTAATTGTTTCCATGACTTGTCGCTTTACTTTATTCTGTTCCTGTATAAATTTACGGTAACGCGTTTCACTGATTTGTAGGTAGTGAATAAAACGTTCGTCAATTTGGCTGTTCTGTTGGTCAAATTTCACGTCCACTTTTGCATCCAGTGTGTGTGAAAGTTCTGCTGACATCAATTTAAACTCGTCGCGTTACTGTGTTGCGTTTTCAGAGCATTGTTTAGTGACTGCACTAATTTCGTCTCTAAGTATTTTAGTTGTGGATGCGTGTGTATTACTTAATTCTTGTGCCACAGATCTAATTTCTTCACTACTGTTCCTAGCACAAGCCTTAATTTCCTCACATAATTGTTCCTTAGTATCATGACATTGCACGGCAACAGCTGTAATCTGTTCACTAAGCTGTTTGGAATTGTTATCTAGTTTTTCATTAAGTTGTTTGTAATTGTTGTCTTGCTTATCATTCGACTGTTTAAGACTTTCATTAATTTCTTTATAATTGTTGTCTTGTTTTTCATTAAGTTGTTTGTAGTTGTCGTCTTGTTCTTTCTTCGACTGTAGCAATATTGCCATAATTTGATCCAAGCCAAAATTAGCAACTCTATTTTATATGCTGTGTAATGGTGTATCTATATATGTCACGTTTTGTGTAACCATTTGGTTATTCTGTGATTCTTGAAAATGTTTGCTAATCGGATGTGCACTGTTGGTCACTACACCGGTATCAAATAAATCTGACATATTCTGACTACACTGTTCATTTTCGTTAGAAACATTTATTTGTTCGTTACGTAAATTTTGCAAACCGGGTGTGTCAAACTGGGCAGCGATCATTGTATCGGAACATGCCGCGTCATCATTTGCCGTTAAATTAAGTGTGGACATAAATGAATTTGTTTGCTCATCATCTGGAATAAAACCATTACTAGTGATGGGCACACACTGATTATCTGTAATTAGGGGATCATCATTATTACACTGAATGTCGCAAGTATTATCGGTCAAATTATTCGAGTCGACTATTTCACTCATTGCACATCGTGATGTACTGTTAACAGTTTTTCGCGGCATTTTCACTAATCAAAATTAAGCACAAAATGAAACAAACACGAAGCAAAAAATGGAACAAACACAATTACAACAAAGAGCAATAAATTGCCGATGATCTGTGAAAGCAAGGATGACAAATTAGTAAATGCGTTGCGCCAGATGCAAACTACGTTTAAGTAAATAAGAGCAGATATATGACTACTTCTCAGAGATTCACAAAGAAATACGATCCTGGCCGGTTGTCGCCAAGTGTAACCTCCCCACAAAAATATATAATTTAAATATTATTTGGTTAATGATTCTAATTTTAGTGTAACCTCACATAAAACTGGTTCTCTTTTATAACCTCCCTACAGAAATTCATTCACATTTAACCTCCTCACAAAATTTGTTTCCCATTTAATGTAAGCTCGAAACAGAAAAATTCCTAAACTTCATAATAAAAAATAAATTCAGTAACCTGGTAAAATTTGGACGACATCAGTGCTGCGTCATGGCCCTGTAAGATCATTCTGAATAAAAAGCAAAAATTCTCACCTCGATAAAGTCAGCAACTATCTGCTCTTACAGTTGAGTCCCATAGTGCTCAGAGCCATTTGAAGCCATTTATCTGCTCTTACAATAGCTCTTTTCCGGCACAGCTCTGTGCAATGCTGGCCTATACATTTGTTATTTATGAAAGGAAGCAAATTATTTTTCTTTTGCAACAATCGGAATGATCATGCATTGAAAAGAAATATTAAATTCTTTAAATTGAAATGAATGCTTGTTATTATTCGGACATTTTTAAAAGATATACATGGGAGTTTACATAGTATTACTAGATATGCGTGAGGCTGCTTTTTTTTTACCTTATGCAATAATACTCAGGCTCCGGCATCGATGCACCGCGACCGGCCCAGCCAACATGATACACCAGACCAGACCAGAGCAGACACACACACTGGTAACAACTTACTGCTACTGCTACACAGTTCGTACAGTCAACACTGCTCTCTGGTCAGCGATTATCTTATACCTTGCATATCGCAGGCAGCGCATGAGCAATACATCGAAATTACATCTGCTCGGACCTCTTACATAAAATTACATCTGTATTACATCTGCTCGGACCTCTTACATTATCTGTTATTACTTTCATGTTGTAAGTTCAGGTACTGACACGTTCCATGACCTTGGAGATTTGCTCCTCAATTTGGTCCTACGGAACTTGACATGTTAGGTTTAAGCAGTTCTAAGTTCTAGGGGACTGATGACCTCAGATGCTAAGTCCCATGGTGCTCAGAGCCATTTGAACTAACATGCCAGTAGCGTTTCCTCACTCAGAAGCACACAAAAGTTAAACTAAAACCTTACAAAGCAGCGGTAGTGCATCGAGTATTCGATCTGCAGGGACTCCATGACTGAAGTTCCAGTTTCAAAACACAGCAGTATTTGAACCACTGTTCAGAATGGCAAATTTGAACTGCATATTATTGACACAGAGGGAAACGTCACGGGACAAAACAAATTTAACGAAAATTTGACCTATAGATGGCGCTGTAAGCATCAGAATATGAACAATAGGTACGCGGCACACGGCTGTTCTTCAGTTTGCGTCCTAGTCGGCCAACATAGCAGTGACTTTGAAGGGTTGCACGCTGCCGATAAACCTCTTTTACAAAAACAATTACTGTGTGTCAGTAGCCCTACAGAAGTTCCGGGCGCTAAAGGGGAAGGAAATGGGCATCCGTGCGATGTCTGCTAAGGGTCTGGAGAAAATGATTACAAAATTTGAAAACGCAGGTTCTTTCGAAGAGCAATGTGGCAGAGGGAGGAAAGCAGTTGATCTGCTGGGCGTCGAAGAGGTGGCCACAGCATTGCAAGACGGGTCTAGTGGCGGTGTGCAGACATGCAGTGCACGGGGAATTGCCCGAAAGTTGGACATGCCTGCGAGTACGCCCCATAAAATCCTATGAAACATCATCCATTGCTATTCATACAAAATCATT
Source organism: Schistocerca americana (assembly GCF_021461395.2). Lineage (NCBI taxonomy): Eukaryota > Metazoa > Arthropoda > Insecta > Orthoptera > Acrididae > Schistocerca > Schistocerca americana. The sequence goes on from NC_060122.1 coordinate 651,714,147, forward strand.
CCTGTTGAGGAGCTGCTTCCTGCTGACCAGCCAGCAAGACAAACTGGAATTTCTTGCTTGCGTGGAAGTGGACAGTGAATGGCTGTGGAACATTCTGTGGACAGACGAAGCCCAGTTTCCTCTCCAATGACATGTCAGTATGCAGACTTTTGGATATCGGCAACGGAAAATCGGCACGCACATCAGCCGGTACCATTTCATTCTGCGGAGGTGGCTGTGTGGTACGTGTTGACGCCATTGTTTACCGCAAGGCAGTATTTTTTCGAGGAGGTGGGTCCAGCGGATCCTTTTACATGTACAGTCACTGGTAAAGGCTATGAGAGTATTTTGCTCATTTAGTAGGATCATTTTTACACAAGATGACAGCCAGTGAAGCGGCTGCTGCAGAGGCTTTTCGGAAATGCTAGAATTATCAGCCGTCATTTCCCTACAGCCTGACCGTCCAGACAACCTAATTTTAATCATTGTGACTACTGGCTGTGGGGTCATGAGAAAGATGCTGTGATCAGTGCTCCGATTACGAATGTAGCTGAACTCAAGGCACGCATTATGCAACGCATTCTGAACTTGACCCCCGAGACACACCGATCGGTTGACAGAAAACGGTGGGTAGCCTATTGAACACGTCCTGAGCCAGCCTCACAACATCTAGAAATCGAGTAATTTAGCTTTTTCTACGGTTTTTGGCCCCGTGACAATTAAAAACTGATATTATTTTTCTTTCTATGTGGTTTTTGGTGTCAAGGCAATTAAAAACCGATTCTTCCCACCTGATGTGATACGACCTCGCTGTGATGGATGGGCTTAGCTATCTAAAAGAGTCACAACTGTTGACTGCCGAATTTGTGCACTCATTGACATTGAACAGTATCGATGGTGTAATGCGCAACTCAAACCATAGCCATTGTACTGCGATTCATTTGTCATTTGTAGCCGACCCCATTACTTTGAGACGCTTAAAGCGATTTTTTTTATTTTTTTTAAATATTTTTTTGCCACGAGTTTCCCGCTGCGACAATAATATGCTGTTCAAATTTGACGTCATTCTGAGCAGTAGTTTTCTTTATACATTGTTTTGAAACTGGAACTTTGGTTATGGACACCCTGTAGACACTTCAACTGGCTAGCCTACATATTGCAGTGGTTGATATTGAATTGCTCTCTCATGAAGCTGGCTGAATTTACTGCGATAAGTGAACCCACAGAACAGTCCAAGTTGCAGGGCAGTGCAAAAGTACACACCACCACCAATGCATCTAATACTGCAGGGCAGCGGGTTTTGCTACTTTTCCGTCATCTGAACAACAGCAGCAACATTAAGAATTCTCTTTTCCCTAGTTAACAATTTTCTGGTCTGCCAAGCTACAAAATCTGATTAGCTTGCGAAAAGATCATGAATAATTGTATCTGTACTGACCAACTTGAATTTGGATGCCACTGAAAATCTCTAGGCCGCAAACCGCAAAACCTCCGTGTGCGGTATCTATGCACTCTGAAAGACGAACTTGGAAGAAATGTTGCAATAATGGACAGACATAGACAATTACGTATTTAAAATAGTGTTTATTGCTCGTTGCTATAACATGGTTGATATTACATTACATGCAATTTATATTGTATGTCACAAAAAATTTCACAAGAAGTTTTGAAAAAATCTAGAGAGTTCTCGACATGCTTTTCAATTTGTCGGGGAGCCTGACATGTAAATCATAAAGGATTATCTCGACGATCCCAAGTTCCTTGTCGAATGCATTAACTGACTAGAATGTAGAACTGTAAATTTTGAAACATTTACACGTGTTCTTCAATGCTTCTCCCAATAATTTCAGTCCGTTTGCATCATCGTCTAACATAAAGAGGCAGTCTCGTAAGCTCAGATGGAAACAGGCAAACGACTTCTTCCACTGTCTCGCTTCACTTAACATTCCACTCTACGCACTATCCCACGCATCCTTGCTGTCTGATGCATCCTCTGAGCTGTTAACAACGCACTTTCTCAGGATGACGCAACAGAAATTGAAGGTCGCCTCCTTGTCAATGATAAACTTGCAGTGACTAGTAATTACTTATATCGCCACAAGGTGGCAGCTTCGTCGTATACGCTTTCCCCTTACAAGGAGGCCGTGCTTTCTCGTCGTCACCTATTTCGTCCAAATTTATGTTAGACTTCATCAGAAATGAAAGTGACAAAAATGGGAGCTCCAGAAGGCCAAGCGTTTATAAAAAGAGTAGCATTTTCGGTGCAGGCCGTGTGAAGCATGAGCCATCTATTGTGAGCGTTGTATTCAGGCAACGGTTGGCGATGCGAAAAGAGTACACCATTGCATTGCGACGGTCCATGGGTCCAGTCTCTGCACAAAAACTCTTTTTTATTTTTTGCTTTTGTGTTACTTACACTGCAAATAAACCGAAGTAATTCTCAATTTCTTAATTTTTTCATAAAAGTCATGAAAAGGAAAGGCAAAGGAAAAAAAGATTGCAAGTAAATTTCCAAGAAGGGACTGTTTGGCGTAAACTAGAACTTCGTATATAAAACCAGATACTTTTAAAATTTTTCGGTTGATGATTTACACGTGCTGGGTAGATAATCATCGCAAAAACAAGTGGAGCATTAATTTTCTCGGCATCTTGCACACGTTACAAACGCTGCAGCAACAGAATTAATTACACGGTTAATTTAATATTTCTGTAGAAGAACAAACTTGGTTTGAGTTCATAAAAGACTCTCTCTCATCGCACAGTTTGGCAGCAAACTACACATAACGCTTCGTGTCGCCAAATATTGGCGAGGACAGATGGCGATGGCGATGAGCAATGGAATGTACGTTGATGCAGTTTTGAAGCGTTTTGATCAAATACTTTACCTGAAAACAAAAACAAACATCGCAGGCAATCCTTCTTCATCTCGAAAAATCGCATCGTGCAATTGTGGATTTGTTTGTCCTCGCCACGAGTCAGTTAACAGAGTAAATTTTTTCTCAGTCAAAAAGAATTTGTACAAGGCTGTTGTAAGTGTCCCGGATTTTTATAAAGTAATGACGACATTCCTATAGTTTGCCACATACTCATTCACCGTTTCTTGAAATTTTCCTTTTTCTTTCCTGTCCATGCCTATTATGAAAATATTAATTACTACAATATACTGAGCATTATTTCGGTTTATTTACAATATAAATAATATAATATACAATAAATATACAATATACAATATACAATATACAATAAATATAATATAATATACAATAAACAATAAACAATATAAATAACGTAAAAAACGTAAAATTAAAAATTAAGAAGAGTTTCCGTACAGGGACTCGAATCCACGATCCTTGGATTACTATTCTGTAGTCTTTCCGCTGCGCCAGCCGCTGCCTGGAAACTACGCTCACATAGATGGATCATGCCTCACCCGATCCGCGCCAAAAATGCATTTTTTTTCTAGACGCTTCGCTTTCTAGAGCTGCCCCTTGTGTCACTTCCATTTCTGGACAAGTCACGCAGGTAACATAAATTTTGACGAAATCGATGATGACGGGTTCCCTTGTTAGTTCTGCATGTGAATGCAAAGCGAGCAATCAACTTTTCCGTCAGAGCCCATGATTTGCTGGAAGTGTTGGCTGCTTTCAGAGATATAATTGTATTACCGACATTATATCGACCCACATGAAAGCTCCACACCTTGTCGTAAAACGGTTCCAGTTTCTCACTCTTTGGAGCACGTGTTTCTAAGGACAGAAACAGAAAATATTTAGGATACGACACGCACGCACACACAAACAAACAACAAACTCATATAAAGAATGTTAGAAAATTACATTTTAAAAATTTGGGAGACTGTAGGGGATGAAATTCGGAACACTTTGCAATAATAACCTATAGCCGAAAACGTGGAATAAATTTTCGGCCGCAGCAGGAGGTGTTTAACGTATCATTTCGGTACCCGTTCATCCATTCACGTTATTTTATTACTTCGGATGGCCAACAACGGGAAACACACAATTATAATTGTCTACCTGGTCCTGCGTAAAGGAAATTGCTGACTTAGTGCTCCCTGTCCTTCAGTTTGTCCCTTCAGTCCATCCATTCCATCCACTGGCGCTGTACTGAAGTCACACACACACACACACACACACACACACACACACAGGTACAGTTGTCTGCTTACCTTGCTTTATGTAGTACACGGGCTGTTCAAGGACCGAGACCGACTTTTTTGACAGGTATTTATTATTCCATTTCAATGTTTACATCTTTTCAAAGTACTGCCGTTGAATGCACTTTTTATAGAGTTTCCGCCAATCCTCTGACAGTTCCTTGTCAGGTTCTTGAGAATCACCCAGTTTTTCTTGAGCACTGCTTCAGAGTTCTCAAATCGTATGCCTCAATTTTTTCTTTTAGTGATGGGAATAAAACAAATCAAAAGTGCAAGATAGGGCTGTAAGGCGGGTGCGGTACACGGGTAATGTTGAACTGAGTCAGAAACTGCATGACTGTTTCCGATGTGAGGCCGCGCATTGTCATGATGAAATCGCCACCCAGTCCGAGAAAGTTCCAATGATTTTCTTGCAACGTGCTTCCTAAGTTTAACCAGTACTGACGTGTCGTATGCTGCTGTAACAGTAGTGTGTGGGGGAAATGCTTCCAGGTAAATCACTCCACGAGAGTCAAAAATGTGCTCACCATCACTTTCCCTGCAGATGGAACAACTTTCGTCTTGTATACTGTTGAAAAACGTTGCGATTTCCATACTGCGCTTGATCAGTTTCCTTCAGGATCAGGCAGCAATAGCTCATCACCGGTGATAACCGATGCTATAAAAGTACCCCCTCCATCAGCAAAGAGACGCAGCACCTCGCGGCTTGTTTCCATTCGCACAGCCTGTTCAGGATGCAACGGACGTGGCATTCAACGGGCACAAACACGGGTCATATGGAGATGCTCACGCGTATTCGTAAAGATACTGCCATTGAAATGCTCAACACTTCGCTGAGGTTACGTAACGTTATCCACTGATCCTCACGGACAACCACAGCAGCTGTGTTGATATTGACTTCAGCCACAATAGAAGCCGAAACAGCAGGCCCACCTTGCTTAATACAGACAAGTCGGCCTCGTCTGAAGTCCTTGAACCGCTTAAACACTTGCACAGCCCTGCGGAGTGGCCGCGCGGTTTGAGGCGCCGTGTCACGGATTGTGAGGCCCCTCCCGCCGGAGGTTCGAGTCCTCCCTCGGGCATGGGTGTGTTTGTTTTCCTAGGATAAGTTAGTTTAAGTAGTGTGTAAATCTAGGGACCGATGACCTCAGCAGTTTGGTCCTTTAGTAATTAACATACATTTGAACATTTTTGAACTGTTGCGCGAGGTAGTGTTTCTTCACCGTACGCTTGTTGCAGTTTTTCTAAGTTGTAGTGGCTGTATGATTTAAACGCACACCGAATTTTATTGGACTCTTCTGCTCCTATCACGTCGTCTCCATTCCTTTGGTATACAAAATGCAAAGAGCGCTTATAATATAGAGCATTACTGCCAACCTATTGATACGAAACTGCTGCCGGCTATGGACATTATACATTAAAACGCTCTCTTTTCAAATATTCATAGTATAGAGAGGAAACTCGTATCACGGAAGCTACAGGAAAAAATCAGTCCCAGTCTTAGTTGATTAGCTTTCGTCAGTTGTGAATTCATGGAGGGTAATTACACATTGAGAATACCGGCTGACATGCGTTTGTGTTATGGTAAAGCTCACGCGAATGCCTGTGCGCAGGAAGGTACCCCAACAGATGACTACTTAACATCCTGTTGTTCACCAACGTTGACAGTCGACTGCGGGAGAGAGGACCTGTGCGTGGAGAAGGACAAGAGCCCCTGAATTTGAAGAAGATGTTACGGAATATGTAGCTGTCAATCCTAGAAGAAGAACATGTGCGAGTACCTACGGAATACATGTAGGTAACGTGAGTATCTGGCGGGTGCTGCATGGTCAGCACCTTTCGTAAATCGATTCCCTGAACAACCAATTCAAACTATGGGAACGAGATTTAGAACCAAGGCAACAATTCTCGCAATGGTTCCGTGGTCAGCGAACCGCTGTCCCTAATTTTTCAGACCTTGTATTATTCACTAGTGAGTCACTTTTATAAGGGAAGATATTTTTAACTCCAACAATAGCCACCACCTGTACAAAAATTGACAAGGTGAGATTCTCAGTAAACGTTTTAGAAGGAATTCGTGGAGATCACCCTACTGAACCGATACATCTTACCAGATCATTTAAATGGTGCATGGTATTTGAAGTTTCTGGAGAATGCCTTGCCTGAACTTCTGGAGAACGTTCCCTTGCCACGGTGCGCTAGGGTGTGCTTCCGGCATGGTCGTGTCTCAATGACAGCTTCAGGCCGAGTAAATGGAAGGGGACGCCGAATCCCCTGAGTTATGCACTCCTTTGACCTCACATCTCTTATATCGCTCGGCTTTTTTCTCTGATCAAATATTCTTGTTGCTGCATATCAACTCCTCTCTGAGCCACTGACGGCTTTAACAATGGGTAATAAAGGTCACTTTTCCTCTAATGTATTAGGTACACTACTGGCCCTTAAAATTCTACACCACGAAGATGACGTGCTACAGATGCGATATTTAACCGACAGGAAGAAGATACTGTGATATGCAAATGATGAGCTTTTCAGTGCATTCACACAAGGTTGGCGCCAGTGGCGACGCCTACAACGTGCTGACATGAGGAAAGTTTCCAACCGATTTCTCATACACAAACAGCAGTTGAACGGCGTTGCCTGGTGAAACGTTGTTGTGATGCCTCGTGTAAGGAGGAGAAATGTGTACCATCACGTTTCCGAATTTTATAAAGGTCGGATTGTAACCTATCGCGATTGCGGTTTACCGTATAGCGACATTGCTGCTCGCGTTGGTCGAGATCCAATGACTGTTAGCAGAATATGGAATCGGTGGGTTCAGGAGGGTAATAAGGAACGCCGTGCTGGATCCCAATGGCCTCATATCGCTAGCAGTGGAGATGACAGGCATCTTATCCGCATGGCTGTAACGGATCGTGCAGCCACGTCTCGATCCCTGAGTCAACAGATGGGGACGTTTGCAAGACAACAATCATCTGCATGAACAGTTCGACGACGTTTGCAGCAGCATGGACTGTCAGCTCGGAGACCATGGCTGAGATTACCCTTGACGCTGCATCACAGACAGGAGCGCCTGCGATGGTGTACTCAACGACGAACCTGGGTGCACGAATGGCAAAACGTCATTTTTTCGGATGAATCAAGGTTCTGTTTACAGCATCATGATTGTCGCATCCGTGTTAGGCAATATCGCGGTGAACGCAGATTGGGAGCGTGTATTCGTCATCGCCATACTGGCGTATCACCCAGCGGTATGGTATGGGGTGCCATTACTTACACATCTCGGTCACCTCTTGTTCGGATTGACGGCACTTTGAACAGTGGACGTTACATTTCAGATGTGTTACGACCCGAGGTTCTACCCTTCATTCGATCCCTGCGAAACCCTACATTTCAGCAGGATAATGCACGACCGCGTGTTGCAGGTCCTGTACGGATACAGAAAATGTTCGACTGCTGCCCTGGACAGCACATTCTCCAAGTCTCTCACCAACTGAAAACGTCTGGTCAATGGTGGCCGAGCAACTGGCTCGTCACAATACGCCAGTCACTACTCTTGATGAACTGTGGTATCGTGTTGAAGCTGCATGGGCAGCTGTACCTGTACGCGCCATCCAAGCTCTGTTTGACTCAATGCCCAGGCGTATGAAGGCCGTTATTACGGACAGAGGTGGTTGTTCTGGGTACTGATTTCTCAGGATCTATGCACCCAAATTGCGTGAAAATGTAATCACATGTCAGTTCTAGTATAATATATTTGTCCAGTGAATAGCTGTATATCATCTGAATTTCTTCTTGGTGTAGCAATTTTAATGGGCAGTAGTGTATACACATTACTGCTCTTCTCAAATTGTGATGAATTATTTAGAAATTTCATTAGTATTGTCAAGGTGCAGTTAAAATGCCTAGTTCTTTCTTTCTAAGTGATGAGTTTAACCAGAAAATTATTCCGTACAACATTAATGCGTGAAAATAAGCAAAATGTGTCAGCAGTTTGATACGTTTGTTTCTAAGCTTAACAATTATACGAAGAGCAAAAATAGCTGAATGTAATTGTCAGAGAAGCTCGGTAATATGCTTCTTCCGCTTCAAGTTTTCATCAGTATGTACATCCAAAAATTTGAACCATTCTACCTTAGTCACTGACTCCTGATCATGTGTTACATCAGTTGTTGGTAAGACTATTTGTTGTAGAGAACTGAAAATAGCGTGTTTTCTTGAAATTTAAGGACAGTTTTCATAGAACCACTCAATAATTCTGTGGAAAATGTTGTTTACGAATTCTTCTGTCGCTCTCTTTCCAATGGGATTTATTATAACACAAGTATCGTCAGAAAATACCAATTCTACTTCTTGAATGTTAAATGGAAGATTATTCACATATGTAAGGAATACGAGTTGACCCAAAAGTCAAGCCTGTGGGACTCCCTTTGTGATTTTTCACCACTCCCTGACCAGCTGTGTGTAAAGCCAACAGTTCCATAAGACTTGAGTTTGTCTAAGAGAGTATCATGATCTAAACAATCAGAAGTCTTGGGAAGCTCACAAAAAAATACCAACCAGCGATGTATTATTGCTTAAGGCTTGTACTATTTGATGAGTGAATGTATAAATAGAATTCTCAGTCGAGCAATCCTCTTGGAATCCAGACTGTGATATGCTTCGTAAATTGATTGCACTTAAGTGCGCAACTACTCTTGAGTACGTTACTTTTTCGAATATTTATTGGAGAAAGATCTCACTAAGGAAACTGGACGATATTTGTTTAAGTCTGTCTTATCTTCTTTCCGATGAAGAGGTCTTACAGTTGTAAATTTTAAACTATCCAAAAAAATTTCCCGTGCCACGATGCATCGCATACATCACTAACGACACTGCTTATTAAGTTGGCACAACTTTTCAGAATTCTGTTTGAAATTCCATCAACCCCCAATGAGCTTTTGTTTTCTACGATTTTTATAATAGTATTAATTTAAGTGAAGAGTGTTGGCGCTGCTTCTAGCTGCTTAAAGTTTTGTGGAATGACATTACTACTGACTCTGTTACTCCATTACTACTGACTGACTGTTCGCTACTGCTCACGGCTGACCCTTTACGCAATTTTCAAGTGACTTTTTCCACTCTGATCTGGTTGCACACGACCCTCTTCATAATCTTTCTGGAACATTGCATCTACACGTGGTCATATTTATTCCCGTCTAGTGACCAAAATCCAGAGCTGGCTTATTCCTGTCACCAATTTGGCCACCACCCTCGGCTTATTTGGCGGGTTGACAAGCATTACCCACTTGCTGTAGCCTTGTCGGGCCGGCAAGTGATAAATGGGTGTCAGCTGCTTCTGAAGAGGTTACCGTTTACAAACACTCGGGTTTGTCTCGCTCTTGCGGTGTCTCGTAACCAGTTGGCCCTGACTAGTATTAGTATGCAATCTGACTGCATAGAATAACAACAAAGAAAGAAAGGAAATTTCCGTTACACAATTAATTAATTAAGTCCCCAGTAACTATAAAAGCTACGAAACAACAAAGCACAAGTGTAACTGTTCTGTGTGTGGAAGTGTGATTCAACGTGCACATCTGGCACGGTTCTTCCTCAATACGACAAGATGCTTTAAACGCCATTTACAATGAAGTAATTAAAATAAACCATAAATACTATGATTGCACATAGAAACCAGAATTAGACTCTAATACATGAACACAAGCCAGATGCTTTGTTGACTGAAATTGTGACCAAGAGGCATTGTTAGTTAGGAAATTTAAAAAAACAAAACAAAAAAATGTTTTTTACCTTCATTTATATTGACGAAAAATACACTCTGATCATTACAACATCTCCATTCGAACAACATCTGCTGTCTAGCCCATCAAAACAACTGCACACGACATGGCCTCAACTAGTACAGCTATCGACATCCTCTCAGCAAGCACTGCCCACGACGACTTCTGAACAAGCACTGCCCTCGACATTCTCTGAACAACTACTTCCCCAGTGGAGCCGGCTGAATAATACTCTTTGGCGCAATCTCTGGCGCTGTGATTTAGTGTAGCCACCTTTCATATGCCCCTCCTCCACAGGCTAGAATTTGATGGTATTTTTGCCAGCATTGGTGGTGGAAATACCACCAAATTCGTCAAAAAAAATACAGACAAAAATAGAAGATAATATTAATAAGTAAATACAACATAACTAAATAAATTTTGGCTTTGCACTGACCCTTCAATAACCTAATATATAAAATACAGTAAGGAATACAAATGCTTGCATACGTGTGATTTTACATAATAGTTTACACAAGTATCATTCAATCAATAGCACTAGCAATGAGAAATAGGTGTAGGTAAGAGTCTCATAACATTTCACAAACAGTAAATATACAAAAAAATCAGTTTATACACATATTCACATAAAATCTTTTCAATGGTTCAATAAACAAGTAGCACTCCTCAGAGTAGTTGACAGTTCCAACAGTAGCACCCAGCAATAGTCAACAGGTGCAAATAGCAGTCTCATAACATTTCATCAGCAGTAATTAAACAGCTCCAACAGTGGCACGCAAAAATGGCGAGCAGGCACAGACACCAGAACGTGACATCATTTCAGTAGAAGCAGTTCCATCAGTGGCACCCAGTAATGTTGACAAGTGCAGACAGCACCAAGTGACTTCATTTCAGTAGAAGCAGTTCCATTAGTGGCACCCAGCAATGTTGAACAGGTGCAGACACCAACAAGTGACAATATGTCAGTAGCAGCAGTTCCATCAGTGGCACCAAGCAATGTTGAACAGGTGCAGACACCAACAAGTGACATTATGTCAGTAGAAGCAATTCCATCAGTGGCACCCAGTAATGCTGACAGGTGCAGACAGCAACAAGTGACATCATTTCAGTAGAAGCAGTTCCATCAGTGGGACCCAGTAATGTCAACAGGTGCAGACAGCAACAAGTGACATCATTTCAGTAGAAGCAGTTCCAACAGTGGCACCCAGTAACAGGTGCAGGTAACAGTCCATAATATTCACTATCACTAATTAGACAGTTCAGCAGAGTTCATCAGCAGAAATCAAACATTTCCAAGTGGCACCCATCATGTTGAACAAGTGCAGGTAACAGTCCATAATATTCACTATCACTAATCAGAAAGTTCATCAGAGTTCATCAGCAGTAATTAAACATTTCTAAGTGGCACCCATTAATGGTGAACAAGTGCAGGTAACAGTCCATAATATTCACTATCACTAATTAAAAAGTTCATCACAGTTCATCAGCAGTAATTAAACATTTCCAAGTGGCACCCATCAATGTTCAACAAGTGCAGGTAACAGTCCATAACATTCACTATCAATAATTAAACAGTTCCTCAGAGTTCATCGCCAGAAATTAAACATTTCCAAGTGGCACCCATTAATGTTGAACAAGTGCAGGTAACAGTCCATAATATTCACTATCACTAATCAAACAGTTCATCAGAGTTTATCAGCAGAAATTAAACATCTCCAAGTGGCACCCATCATGTTGAACAAGTGCAGGTAACAGTTCATAATATTCACTATCACTAATCAGACAGTTCATCAGAGTTAATCAGCAGAAATTAAACATTTCTAAGTGGCACCCATTAATGTTGAACAGGTGCAGGCATGAACAACAGTTTGAATGCACACACAATTGCTTTTACAAAATTATTCTCAATGCTCTTACACTAAACATACAAATTATAACAAACACACAAATGATATCAGATAATTGTCATATTAACTATTACAATACACAAATAACAGTAAACCTATAATATTTATGGGTGTCAGTGCAAGCCACAACAAACAAGTAAAATAATATTTAGGAGATAGGTCGGTACCAATTATTTGGGATTAGGAAAGGAAACACACACAAAACACACTCACTCATCTTTCATCCACATTAAGTACTACTGTGTAATTGAATAGTGTTAACTGTGTAAATCCAATACTGTCAAAATTTGATGTTCGACATGTGTATCAAGTAGTAATGGCAGCAGTGTGTAACAGACAATAATAGTTAGTCAACGTCACAGTCATCATGTCAAGACCAATGTTTGCCAGGCCAAATCAAATGTACGGTTGGTGAACAACTGTCAGTGTGCTAGGATATGCAAATACTGCCTCTCTCCAAAAAAAGTATGTACTGCTTATTGATTTAACAAAGTGTGTGTAGACAATCTTCCTTCCACTTGAGTGTTCTAGTCTGCCATCTTCATCCTCCTTGTTCCATATAAACCAACAAAAAAATACGCTCCTCACTTACTTTACCTCTTATCCACCAAAACTCCAATAATCATCAGCATCACATAATCTCAATACTTCAATAATACCTCTTACGTCGATACATATAAACCTAATCATCAATATCATTTACCTTACCTCTTGTCCACCAAAACTCCAATAATCATCAACTTCACACAATCTCAATACCTCAATAATACCTCTTCAATACGTCGACCCATATAAACTTTATCGCCAATATCATTTCACTTCCATAACAACTCTTTCCTCTAGTCAGTCTCCTCGAACAAGTACAGATAAAATTCTAGTGCAAACTTCAGTTCATCATCCCATACAATCCGAAGGCACAATGTCCACACAAAACCTCTGTGTAATCCACCTGACCCAAATTTTCTACTCATTATGAATTATAAAATACATTTTGGTTACCTTGTCCATCATTAAATAAAAGAAATGTATACATGACCTCTAACAACCTTTAGTTTGAATAACTTTCAGTAAGTAGGTACGAATATGGAGTGTGAATGATGGTAATATTTCACAGTGTGTACACCACTTCAAGAATCATGGCAAAACAGAAGCAAACATGTGGAGTATTTCTTGTGTCAAGTGTCACTTGCTATTTCAATTGCTCACGAAGAATGCAGTGTAATAACTGTCAATGGTCTAAACCTAGTGTTGGTATGTCATGTCGTTAGCTTCCTTTCTATTAGCACAAATTTATACAGCTTCCATAAAACCTCCAGCTCATGTGACTTCAATGAAGTTTCTTGTACCAATGTCGTTCGTAGAAATATAGCAGTTCGTTTTCTTATCTTAAAATATAAGGCACTAAGCGTAAGCAAAACGTGCAATACCGAGTAAATATACCAGTAGAGAACAAAATGTTAACAAGTGGATGTAGCACAATCCCTATAACGAGGCTCTGCCAAGCGAACAATCTATAATTAATACCATAGTGTGACCTAAACTCCATATTCGTACACAGTATATCAGCATTTCTATATACCAAATTAAAGAGTAGTTATGACAACAAACAGAAATGTATAAATATGCAATCCATACGCAAAGCAGCAAATATGTATCTTACATAATAAACAGGTCATTAGCATCATATCAGTGTAAGCAAATAAATGTTCGTATGTAATCTTAATAAGTAAACACGAAGGCGCAAGCAGATAAATCACGAGGTATAACCTACATACATAACCATATCAGCACAACTAATCAGGTGACAATTATAATTTAAATAAATAGGCACAGCAGGCACATAATAAAAAAAATATGACATCAGTGAAAAAGCATAGCAGCCAAGCGATGCATAATATACACAAGTAACAACCCTGTTCACTAATAAAACATCGTCAAAATCAGCAAATGTACGCAAGCACGTCGCTTCGCAAGTAAATTCATAGAACATAAAATTTAGCACAAAGTATAAATCACGTAATCGCGAGCAGCAAATTACGTCTAAAGTACGTACCTAAGTGGAAATATGTTACCTGAAAAATAAACTCAATTAATAGTTACCTTTTTAGTTTATTAGTTTCTTCTTCGAAATTACATTCTTCCTGAAAATTTCTCGATAGCAAGTCCTCTTAACGTCGGACACACACAGAATTTACCTGAAGATCTTAAATATTTTATACAACCGTATCCTGAAAAATACTGAACGTTAATAACATCATTTATCAAGTCACTATAGCTTTATACTGAATTGAATCAGAGAAATTAGACTGTGTATTTGTTTACGGCTGTCAGTGCATTCGCACTGAGCGCTCGATCAGCTGTAGGCACGCGTGGCGTAGGAAGTAATTGTTTGCGATCAACGACTGTCTTGTGAACCGCACAGACTTCACTGTTGCTTTGAGTATGTGCTGCCACCGGAACACGGCGCGGTATCCTTGTACTCTCCGTGTGTTTACGTATAACTGTTAGTTACTCTAAAGTATGTCATTCCACAAAAATTTTAACGTTCGATATATGATGTATTCCCTTGGAGCGCCGAGATTTAAGAGTTTCTACTTCGATAGTGTTATCATGAATAATTTTGCGAACCCTATATGGACCGTTATAAAGCAGAAAAAATTTGCGACACAAGTCTTTTCCTTTGTGAGACAAACGATGAGACTTAATTAACACCTTTTGACCAACTGACAAGGTTTTTAAACGACCAGGACGTTTAGCTGATTTCTCTCTTCTAGCAGCCGCAGATGCAATATTTTGCAGAGCCAGGTTCACAACTTCAGAATGCCGCAGTTTCCGTGTAGGCGGAAAAGAAACTATTTCAGAAATGCGATTTGTCGGTGCTTCATTTTTTAATATCAATATAGGCGGTAAAGAAGTTGAATCATCAGCGAGTTCATTCAGAATGTTTTGAAAAATGTGAAGATACTGATACCATGTTCTGTGATTATGATGACAATAAAGTCGACACAATTTATTGATTTCCTTCATCCATCTCTCTGAAGCGTTAGATTGAGGGTGAAAAAGTGAAATGAATATTGGTTTAATCTTACGACGCCGTAGAGTACGAAGCCAAATTTTAGAGCGAAGCTGTGATCCATTATCTGATATAACCTTATCAACATGACCCACTTCTTTAAGAAAATGTTTGATGAAGGCATTAGATACTGAACGAGCTGTTGCTTTGCGTAAAGGTGTAAAACACACATATTTTGATGTCAATTCCACTGCAACTAAAATGCACGCAAAACCATCAGTAGAACGAACCACTGGACCGAACAAATCGACTGCAGCCATGTCCTTTAATTTCGCTGGAATGATAGGAAACAACGGTACTCTGTGAGAAATAATTGGCGGCTTAGCCTTTTGACATAATTTGCATTTGGCAAGAACAGATCGAATACGTTTTTCCATATTACTGAAGTAGCAATTTTCTCGTAATTTATGAAAGCATTTTCTGGGACCATAGTGTACATAACTGAAATGTGTATACCAAATCAATTTATTCACCCACTCATCTAGAATGCAGACTAACCAAACAGAGTTGTCGACCGATTTTCGTTTAAAAAGAATATCATTGCGAACTAAATAATACTGTCTAATCGCTACGCTTTCCTTTCTCCTCCACTTCTCCTTATGTCCTTCCAAATTGGATCCTCACTTTGCTCCTTAGCGATGTCCTGGAGCGAAGACGAAATAAAATTTTCAAACGCAACACCTTGAATATACATCAAACAATAATTGTTTTCTTTGCAGTCCTCTTCAGCACTTTGTTTCAAACCCATAGGTGCACGTGATAAAGCATCAGCAATAATATTTGAAGAACCCTGTATGTAAACAATACTAAAATCAAATTCCTGTAGATACAGCGCCCATCGTGACAATCTTCCATGAGTTAATTTTGTTGACATAAGGAATTCCAGAGCTCGATGATCGGTGTAAACCTTAGTATGTCTGCCAAACAAAAATGTCCGAAATTTTGTGAAAGCCCAAACAACAGCCAAGGCTTCAAGTTCCGTAATCGAATAATTCTTTTCTGATTTAGAGAGAACACGACTTCCAAATGCAATAGTCTTCTGTACTACAACGCCGTTTTCTTCTATCTCTTGAAATAAATGTGCACCTAGGCCTTTGTATGATGAGTCCGTCGCCAAACAAAAATCTTTAGATAAATCCGGATGTGAAAGAAGTGGAGCAGCAACTAAAGCATCACGAAGTTGTTCAAATTCTGATTGAGCTTCCTCATCCCAACACCAATTAGAATTCTTTCCAGATAGTTCACATAAACGAGGTGTGGCCAAGTCGTCCAATCTAACAAAGCGTCTAAGAAAATTACAGACACTAAGGAAACTACGAACATCACGTTTTGTGGTAGGAACAGCATAATTACGAATAGCGTCTAGTTTCTCTGGATCAGGAAGAATACCTTCTGTAGAAATAATATGACCAAGAAATTTCACCTGAGAACGACCAAATTCAGATTTTTCCAAGTTCACTGTAATGCCAACTCTTGCAAAAATACATAATAATCAATCCAAAATTTTGTTATGCTCACTCCAAGAACGTTTAGCAATAAGAGTATCGTCAACATATGAAGTAATATTGTCACGAATATAAACAGGTAAAATTTCGTTTAAACTACGAATGAATGCTGCAGAAGATACAGTAAGTCCAAACGGCAATTTCCGAAATTGGTAGCAGTTACCAAAGGCTAAAAAGGCAGTGTATTTTCTACAATCATGGTGGAGTTCTATTTGGCAAAAACTTGCGCGCATATCAATCGTGGATAAAACTTTAATTCCATGGAAATGTTGAAGAAGTTCATCTAAATTTTGTGGACGGTCAGTTTCAGGAATGATGACATTATTTACCTGTCTGTAATCCAGAACCAAACGAATTGACCCATCCTTTTTAAGAACGACATGTAATTGGCTGGTATAAGGACTCACTGCTGGCTCAATAATGCCTTGATCTAACATGTATTGAAGTTCACTCTTAACCTTGTCTCTATAAGCCAAAGGAATAGAGTACGTTTTTCCTCGAAATGGTGTGTATTCTTTTACTTTAAATAAATATTGTAAGCCTTGTATAGTTCCTGTGTGATGACTAAATACTGTAGCATGTGAAGTCAAAATTTGGCGCAGTTCTTCTCTTACAACGTCATCTGGCACTTCAGCTTTCTTAACCTCTTCATTAATTAATTCTTCGCTATTAATTATATCATCCATCGCGTCTCTGTATCTATTGTCGTTGCCATGAATGAACACATTGTCGTCATAATACTTAGCGAAAACATCAGAAGTAAGAAACCTTAAACATTTTGTGTCTGATTCAGATTTTGTTAAACGCTCGAAAAATTTCAAACATCTCGGCATTCCGGCAACAGTCAAATTCACACTTCCTTCTTTAAAGTTTAAAATTGCCTTATGTGTGTTAAGAAACTCCATACCTAATACAATTTGTGTATTGAGTAATGGAACAATAATAAAATTAGCAGAAAATTCGTATCCTTGACAAAGGAAATTTAGGTTGGTCTGTTGTTTGACTTCCACACTCTTTCCAGAAATAGCTCCTCGAATTGTAGTTTTAGAAACAGGTAACACAGGACAAGCAATAGTTCTTACACATATACGAAAAACTGATTCACTAATAACATTCAATGGGCTCCCAGAATCTAAAACCGCAGTGAACTAATTCTTACCCACACATACTTTAATAACAGGATGTAAAAATGCGTCTACATTATTTTCCTTTTCGTGTAGCAAAATGTCTCTCATGTCTTCCAGGCGTACGTAGTGTAAAGTCGTAGTGTCATTACTTTCTGAACCGTCTATATTGCTGCCAGAAGCCGAAGCTGCAAGTCATTGTCGATTGTTTGCGTCACGTCTTTGATTATTCGCGTCATTTCGCGGATCAATTTCTACGATTTGCACTTGTCTCTCGGAATTTCTGTCACGCGGAGGATGCCAATTAGGTACCTCCTGTCTGTTAGATGTAAATTCTTGGCTGTGTCTGTTATAAAAGTTTCTGTTTTCCTGTCTATCTGCATGACTACTTCTTGTGTAATTTCGACTGTCACTTCTGAAATTACTGTTAGATCTACTACCCTGGTTATTTCTGTAGTAAGAATTTCTATTATTATATGAATAATTTCTGTCTTGATACCGATTACTGTTTCCGTATGATTGATCATTCCGGTAGGAATTACCGTTATTATAATTGTCTGTGTAATTTCTGTTAGAACGTCTGTTATTGTCATAAGGCTGGTATCTATTGTCCTGTCTGTTTCGTCTGTCATTCTCAAAATTACCCATATAACGCCCGTTCCGATCACTATCCCTTTTCTCTGAAAATCTACTGTAATTACTGTTACTGAAAAAATTACAAGAAGTCCCGTCGTCGTTGTCATACTCAAGTTCTTGTAGCAAAGTCTTAAAAGTCTCAATGTCGTCTTTACATCTTCCGGCTAAAGCAATTTGTCTTATCGATTGTGGCAGCTTAGTTAAACAAATGCGAATTAATTCAGTCGGGCTATAAGGGTTGGAAAGGAATTGATTCTTTCGAATCATGTCTTCAAAGTATTCTGCCGGCGTGCGGAACTCCGACTGTTTAAAATTACGCTGCATAGTAAGTCTATGACTCTATCTTGCGTGTTTTCGGACCAATATGCCGATAGAAATGCATGATAAAAATCATTTAAATTATTGCAATCTCTAATAAGTGCGCGCATTGAAATTAATCTATTATTGTGAGCATTCAAAATCGGTTGTACATCTTCTCTAATTTCTTTCTTTAGTTCATCTTTCATGTTTTTGAAACATGTCCCTATTCGTGAGTCTAACCGTGTTTCCATTGTTCCCATATCAGTTTCTAACCGTGTTCCCAAAGTTCCCATCTCTGTTTTTAATTCAGATCCTGTGATCCCAGTGAGTCTAACCGTGTTTCCATTGTTTCCATCTCCGTTTTAATTGTTCCTATTTGTGAGTCTAACCGTGTTGCCAAAGTTCCCATCTCTGTTTTTAATTCAGATCCTAACTGTGATCACAAATTTAATATTGCACTCATCAACTGCTCCATATTAACTGGTTCGAAATTCTTTTCACCCCTAACATTCCCCGCAAAACCAACTTCTTTCGTCATAGCTGTAAAGCTATCTGTGTTCGATACTATTCCAGAATCTTCCGTCGTTAATCTCGTATTCTGAAAATTTTTTGATTGTGAAAAATTT
Organism: Schistocerca americana; assembly: GCF_021461395.2. NCBI lineage: Eukaryota > Metazoa > Arthropoda > Insecta > Orthoptera > Acrididae > Schistocerca > Schistocerca americana. The sequence continues at coordinate 651,733,251 of NC_060122.1, forward strand.
TGAACTGGTTCTGGACTATTTTCCCGACTTACTAAATTGTTTTCTACTTCATTATTCATCATACTGTTATCCTGTGTTGGCGAGTCCGCCATGTTAACATTTTCGTCATTCTCCCTATCCATCGTTTTCGCCTTTTTCATCGATCGCGTAATCATTTACAAGACATACAAAACTCGTCACTATACGAAAATTACACACAATGACACTTTATCTCCAACAATACCATTCACACGAAATGCTTCCCGACAAACGCGATTAATGAACAATTGAAATCTTCATAATTGCACAAAATTGTCAAACCCGTATACAAGATATCAAAAATTAAATTTTGCAAAAATACCATTAGAAGAAAGACAAAACAACTACAAATGTTCATTATCAAATCTACACATGCAATATACACTCCTGGAAATTGAAATAAGAACACCGTGAATTCATTGTCCCAGGAAGGGGAAACTTTATTGACACATTCCTGGGGTCAGATACATCACATGATCACACTGACAGAACCACAGGCACATAGACACAGGCAACAGAGCATGCACAATGTCGGCACTAGTACAGTGTATATCCACCTTTCGCAGCAATGCAGGCTGCTATTCTCCCATGGAGACGATCGTAGAGATGCTGGATGTAGTCCTGTGGAACGGCTTGCCATGCCATTTCCACCTGGCGCCCCAGTTGGACCAGCGTTCGTGCTGGACGTGCAGACCGCGTGAGACGACGCTTCATCCAGTCCCAAACATGCTCAATGGGGGACAGATCCGGAGATGTTGCTGGCCAGGGTAGTTGACTTACACCTTCTAGAGCACGTTGGGTGGCACGGGATACATGTGGACGTGCATTGTCCTGTTGGAACAGCAAGTTCCCTTGCCGGTCTAGGAATGGTAGAACGATGGGTTCGATGACGGTTTGGATGTACCGTGCACTATTCAGTGTCCCCTCGACGATCACCAGTGGTGTACGGCCAGTGTACGAGATCGCTCCCCACACCATGATGCCGGGTGTTGGCCCTGTGTGCCTCGGTCGTATGCAGTCCTGATTGTGGCGCTCACCTGCACGGCGCCAAACACGCATACGACCATCATTGGCACCAAGGCAGAAGCGACTCTCATCGCTGAAGACGACACGTCTCCATTCGTCCCTCCATTCACGCCTGTCGCGACACCACTGGAGGCGGGCTGCACGATGTTGGGGCGTGAGCGGAAGACGGCCTAACGGTGTGCGGCACCGTAGCCCAGCTTCATGGAGACGGTTGCGAATGGTCCTCGCCGATACCCCAGGAGCAACAGTGTCCCTAATTTGCTGGGAAGTGGCGGTGCGGTCCCCTACGGCACTGCGTAGGATCCTACGGTCTTGGCGTGCATCCGTGCGTCGCTGCGGTCCGGTCCCAGGTCGACGGGCACGTGCACCTTCCGCCGACCACTGGCGACAACATCGATGTACTGTGGAGACCTCACGCCCCACGTGTTGAGCAATTCTGCGGTACGTCCACCCGGCCTCCCGCATGCCCACTATACGCCCTCGCTCAAAGTCCGTCAACTGCACATACGGTTCACGTCCACGCTGTCGCGGCATGCTACCAGTGTTAAAGACTGCGATGGAGCTCCGTGTGCCACGGCAAACTGGCTGACACTGACGGCGGCGGTGCACAAATGCTGCGCAGCTAGCGCCATTCGACGGCCAACACCGCGGTTCCTGGTGTGTCCGCTGTGCCGTGCGTGTGATCATTGCTTGTACAGTCCTCTCGCAGTGTCCGGAGCAAGTATGGTGGGTCTGACACACCGGTGTCAATGTGTTCTTTTTTCCATTTCCAGGAGTGTAGACTACAATTACTAAACTACGAATTAATACAACAATACTACTGTCTGCTATTTTTACTATCAAAAGAATTCCAAGGGACGATCCGAAGCAGCGGTCGCCACGTGCTTGGGGGCTTAATTATTTAGAATGCAAATATTTTTAGTAACTGTATGTCCGGCTACGAAGTCTCGTAACCGGTTGGCCCTGACTAGTATTAGTACGCAATCTGACTGCATAGAATAACAACAAAGAAAGAAAGGAAATTTCCGTTACACAATTAATTAATCAAGTCCCCAGCAACTATAAAAGCTACGAAACAACAAAGCACAAGTGTAACTGTTCTGTGTGGAAGTGTGATTCAACGTACACATCTGGCACGGTTCTTCCTCAATACGACAAGATGCTTTAAACGCAATTTACAATGAAGTAATTAAAAAAAAAAACAGAAATACTTTGATTGCACATAGAAACCAGAATTACACTTTAATACATGAACACAAGCCAGATGCTTTGTTGACTGAACCTGTGACCAAGAGGCATTGTTAGTTAGGAAATTTAAAAAACAAAATAAAAAAATGTTTTTTACCTTCATATATACTGACGAAAAATACACTCTGATCATTACAACATCTCCATTCGAACAACATCTGCTGTCTAGCCCATCAAAACAACTGCACACGACATGGCCTCAACTAGTACAGCTATCGACATCCTCTCAGCATGCACTGCCCACGACGACTTCTGAACAAGCACTGCCCTCGACATTCTCTGAACAACTACTTCCCCAGTGGAGGCGGCTGAATAATACTCTTTGGCGCAATCTCTGGCGCTGTAACTCAGTGTAGCCACCTTTCAAGAACCGTCGGAATTGTTCCACTCATTTTCTTACATTTACCTAAAATAGTCCCCAGGTATGACAATGATTCGTCGTTGCAAATCATGTAACGAAATTGGTGGTCGTCACGTTGAACATTTACTCTGATGTAGTGAAGCCATAGATCTGGTTTACAGTATTTAATTATACTCTACTGTTTTGTAAATAACAGGTTTTCCAAACTACAGTATTCTGATGTTTTGTTTAGACTACAGAATGCGGAGAAACCGTATAGCGCTGTAACCCTAATTTCGTATCTCCGCTTATAGATTCCTTGTTGCAAAATGTTACGAATTTCGTCCTCTATGATCTCCCAAATTTTTAAAATGTCATTCTGTAATGTGTGTGTGTAATATGCGGTGTGTACTAAATCTTGTATACTAAACATTTTATTTCTGGGCCAATGGGGGGCCATTGCCCCACACAAAAATTAATATTATACACATATAGGCTGTTTCAGGAGGACTAGTTAATAATTTTTTACGCGGTGATAGTATAAACTAATTCTAATTCGAACAAATTTTTATTGGTTACAGATATACTGGTAGTCACGGAAATGGGTTTTCATTTACATGTTGGTACTTCAGTGCAAGTCCGTGGCTTCACAGTACGCACACAGCGTAACAATGAGCTCTGACCCGTGTGTGCCGCAGGTGGTGCTGCAGGTAGCGACCCTGATGTTCGTTGCACAAGGCGTATCTGAGACGCATGCTTCCATACATACGGTCTACAAACTGTGGTCGCGTCTGTGTAGCACTACAGTCAATCCTCCTAGTAGCGAATGTGTCAGTTTGGACACAAAATCATAAATATTGAAACAAATATTTTTGTGTCGATCAGAACCTAGAATCATATGATTATGTGATGTTACTGCAGCATACTACTCTGATAATTGTAACAGTCTACAGATAACCTCTGGGAAACTTTCAGCTGTTTATGAGAAATTTAGATGCATAACTGAGCTACCTCTCAGACAATAACAAATCGTTAGTAGTTTATGGAGATGCACACGTCGACGGGAAAACTGAGCTTAAGTTATTATTTGGGTGTTTCAACCTAATTTCAGTAGTCAGTTTTCCAACTTACTTGCAGCATGATAGTAGGACACTGTTTAATAACATTAGACATTACTCAAGCTGAAACAGTGTGTACCCATTTGATAATGAACTATCTGATCACGATGCACAATTAATGAAAATAAACAATACGGCACCTTATAACCCTGAGGCTGGTGCATACGAAACAGTGATGCTTATTGATGACAACAAGATACAGTGTTTTAAGAATAAGTTAAAAGGGATGGTATGTGATGAGATATATATAGTAAGAGATGCTAATGTCAAACTCAATTTATTCCATGATAAATCTATGTCACTACTTGAAAGCTGCTTTCCTAAAAAATTATCCAGAAGATATATGACTTTCCACTTGACATTCAAGAAGCAAGAATTGGTACTTTCTGCCAACAATACTAGTGTCATAATAAATCCCATTAAATAGAAAGCAACAGACGATATTGATATTTCCTAAAATAATATGAAGTGGTTCTCAGATAATGGACTATCCCTAAATTTTGAAAAAAAAACACACACACAGTATATTCAGTTCTGAACAACAAACAGAGTCCTACCAACAACTGATGTAGCACATGAAGAGGAGTCAGTAGATAGAGCAGAATGCTCCACATTTTTGAGTGTACATGTTGGTGAAAACTTTAACTGGAGGAAGCTTGTTACTGAGCTTCTCAAGCAGTGAAGTTCAGCTACTTTTCCTCTTTGCATAATTGCTAAGTGCCTCCTCAAGGAGCTAGGCATTTTAACTGCGCCTTGACAATAAATATATTCGCTAGTGAAATTTGTCGTAAATAATCCATCACAATTTGAGAAAAACGGTAGTTCCCATACCTACAACACTAGAGGGAAGAGTGACGTTTAGTACCCACTATTAAAGCTGTCAGAGGCTCAGAAATGAGTACACTACAGAGAAACAAAAATTTTTGGTCATTTTCCCAACAACTAAAATGTCTGACAGATAGCAAAGCACATTTTCAATCTAACTTAATCATATCTGTTGGACAAATTCTACCCACCGATGAATTTCTGTTTAAATGCTCATAGCTCTCAAGTTATGCTCTTTAGAGCCCATGTTTACTGAACTTTTTTCTTAATTTTGTCTGTCTTACCTCCTCTCAAAATATGGAGACCAAAGAGCTTGCAGTAAAAGAGGTCCATAGTCAGAGGTATCACAACAGTTTTCGCTTATAGCTTCGAACTTTGTCGTTTGCAAACCAGGGTCCCCCAAATTCATAGATTTATCCTCCATCATCCCTGAAAGTTTTTAACATCATCACGGAATCACCCTGTGTGATTTTTGCGTGGGACGACGGATAATATTGGTGCAGAAATAAGTTATAATATTTCCAGTCCCCGTTTCCGGTTCCGACCAGGAGTTTTGGAAGGTTTCCCCTGGTTATCACGCACATGCCGGAACTGCAAGCCCGTTTCAGATACTCCCTTTTGGGACTCCTCTGCCCCTGTCCTGCCCACGGGCGTATTAAACTGAAAAGAGAAGTGATCCTTCTGTTGCCCAGATCTCAAACAGCCAGCTCTGCTTCTTGGCGTAGAAAATGAATACATAAATAAAAGTATACGACTAAGCGAGGATAGTTGCACGTCACATCACCTGCAGTCGGCAGCTACACAGATAAATTTCATGTGTCGAGCAAATCCTCGACTTCACTCTGTATACACATAGTTTAGTTCATCTGGCATTCAATTTTTTTGTGGATATATTGTACCAGAATTAAATTAAAAAGAAGTTCCCATTCCCGGGTTCTACATCTATGTCTTCATCTCCATCTACATGATTACTCTGCAATTCACAATTAAGTGCCTGGCAGAGGGTTCATCAAACCGCCTTCGAGCCACTTTCCTACCGTTCCCCTCTCGAACAGCACGTGAGGAAAACGGACACTTAAATCTTTCCGTGCGAGGTCTGATTTCTGTTATTTTGTTGTGATGGTCATTTCTCCCTAAGTAAGTGGGCGCTAAAAACGCATGTTCACGCTCTTAGGAGGAAGTTGGTGACTGAAATTTCTTGCGAAGTTCCTGCTGTAACGAAGAATCCCTTTGCTTTAATGTTTGCCAACCCAATTCGCGTATCATATCCGTGGCACTCTCTCCCCTATTTCACGATAATACAAAACGAGCTCCTTTTCTCTGACGAGCTGCTCTTCTTTGAATTCTTTCGATGTCCTAAGTCAGTCCTAGCTGATGCGTATCCCAAAGACACCAACACTCCAGAAGAGGGCGGACAAGCGTAGTGTAAGCAGTTTCTTTAGTAGGCCTGTTACATTTTCTAATTGTTCTGCAAATAAATCGTAGTCTTTGGTTTGCTTTCCCCATATCATTATCTATAGGATCGTTCCACCTTAAGTTATTCGTAATTGAAATCGCCATGTATTTAGTTGAATTTACAGCCTTTAGATTTGTGTAATTTATCATGCAACCGAAATTTAGAGGGTTCATTTTATTACTCTTGTGGAAGACTTCACGCTTTCCGTTGTTTAGAGCCAACTGCCACTTTTCGCACCAGCCAGGTATCTTGTGCAAATCATTTTGCAATTGGTTTTGACCATCTGATGACTTTACAAGACGGTAAATAACAGTCATTTGCAAACAGTCTACGATGGCTGCTCAGATTTCTCCTAAACCTTTTATGTAGATCAGGAACAGCAGATGGTCTGTAGCACTTCCTTGGGGAACGCCGGATATTACTTCTGTTTTATTCGATGACTTTCCATCAGTTAGTATTAACTGTGACCTTTCTGACAGGAAATAACGAAACCAGTCGCACAACTGAGACGATACTCCGTAGGCACGAAATTTGATTAAAAGTCCCTCTTGAGAAACAATTTCTAAAGCTTTCAGGAAATCTAAAAATATGCTGTCAATTTGACATTCTCTGTCGATAGCACTCATTACTTCGTGAGAATAAAGAGCTAGTTATGTTTCAAAAGAACGATTTTTTTTCCGAATCCGTGTTGCTTTTTTGAAAACGAATGTGAGTAATGTTTTCGAGAGGTTTTCCTTGCTTATAAGGCAAGTGCTGGAACTAAGATTCTCCTATTCTCCTCCCAAATATCAATGTTTGTCTCTCTTTCCGGCCACTACTAGCTCAGCACTTCATCTAGTATTTAGCTTACTCTGCCATCGGTCAGAAAGACAGCCCACTTCAGTATTAAGGGTACAGAATGAGAGCTTGAAGAAAGGAAGACGATTCTTATTAACGTTTAAAATACTCTGGAGCGACGTAGATGACGCTGAGGCAAGGAATCTGATACAAGACACACGGGTCGTAAATGTCGGGAAATACCCCGCAAGTGGATCACTAATATTGAACATATGACGTCGCCAGATGACGCACTGCGCCGCGCTTGCAGCTGTTGAGCCTACCGGTCTGCCGCACCTCATCATCATCATCATCATCATCATCATCATCACCACCACCCCTCTCAACTCAAGTATTCCCGTCGGTGTAGCTCCGGTCCCACGCGCGCGAATTTAGCGCTGGAGAGGGGGGCTCAGGGAGAGGGTTTTGCGTCTGGCAGGTGGTATTTTTTTCATTGCGTCAGACAGTTACGTGTTTACATTGAGGTAAGATTTATTATTTTATTTACCGGTCTTGCGGTCTCCGCAAAGTACAGTACAAGAAACATCTATCGTATTGCGTCACAAGTAAATTGAATATAAGCTTCCGTTACCAGTAAATGACCTGCGTTTTCTTTACTAACTAATGTCTATAAATAAAATATAAGGGACGAATGGCAAAAAACAGAAAGCAAGAACAGATTTTACTTCGTTACTGAGAGGACAATAATTTTGAAACTTCTACGGTTACAACAGATCACAATTACAGAAGGTGTTCGAAATTTGCACCGTTTGCTCGAATGCAAGTATTGCATCGTTCAGTCAGCTTTTCACGCCCCAACCCAAACGCTGTACGTGTGGCGAGGTACGTCATCTGGTGACGTCACATGTTCATCATTTCTCATCCATTTTTGAGCTACTTCCCGACATTTGCGATCCCATGCGTCTTATACTAAATTACTTGCCTCAGTGTAATCTACGTCGCTTCGAAGGGCTTTTATACGTATTTGAGAAACACCCTGTGTGTTCCGCAAGGCACTGACAGCACATGGAGGAGGGTACTTCGTAACAATATTTACAGTTTTCTGTCCTATTTCGTTCGCGTCTTGAGCTAAGAAAAAGTGACTGCCGGCATACATCTGTGTGCACCCTAACCGCTCTTATTATTGTGGCAACATAACGGCTGCACGATTTTCTACGAATCCAGATTTCCTAAATTTCCCCAGAAGAGTTTCGCGAGAAGTATGTAGTCTTTTTCCAGGGATCCCCACTACAATTTCCTGAGCGTCTCTATTACGCTCTCATATGGGTTAGACAGTCCTGTCATGACTCACGTAGCGCGTCCCTGAATTCGTTCGACGTTTACTGTCGTATCTACTTGGTAAGGACCCCAATAGCCGGAACATACTCTAGAATTGGTTGCACAATCGCTTATAGACGCACTGTACTTTCCCGGAACTACTCAGACAAATCTGTCTTCCATTCGCTACCCCTAACACTCGTTTTGCGTGATCGTTCCATTCCATACCGCTTGTTAGACCCAAACCTCCAGATGTCTGACACTCAGATCGGTACCAAACGTTGTACGTCGTTAGAGTATTAATCAAAACTCCGATTCAGATGGTACTATGTGTTGTCGTCCAATGGAACCGGCGTTAACGTTAATTAAAAGCACACAAAAACTACGGGGCACAGGAAAAGCATAACTGTAACTAACACGTATAGCTTCAAAATGGTTCTGAGCACTATGGGACTTAACATCTGAGGTCATCAGTCCCCTAGACTTAGAAATACTTAAACCTAACTAACCTAAGGACATCACACACATTCGTGCCCGAGGCAGGATTCGAGTCTGCGACTGTAGCAGCAGCGCGGTTCCGGACTTAAGCGCCTAGAACCGCTCGGTCACAGCGTCCGGCCGTATAGCTTCCGTGGGGAACTTGGTAGAGCGTTAGATCGTCGTACCAGTGTCTTGGGATCATAACCCAATGACAACAATTTTTTTTTTACTGTATTAGGCGTGGTAGTGTTATATGGGGTTATTAATATTTCTGCACCTGTGATGCAATGTTTGTTCATTCTGCTGTTCCGATTATTTATGTTTAATCCGTGAAACTACAAATGCACTAGCTGCTTCATCACGAGTGGTGTCTGTTATGTCGCACATGTCTGACATAACACCACACCTACCTATACAAATATATTCTATAGGTTTGCTACTTTCAACTAACGAAGTGAAAGTAGATTGCCAAAATAACATTGCTATAAACTCCGAAAAGTCCTTTTACATGTCAGGAAAATGTCCCCCCATTTAACAGTTTCACGCATAAACAGTTAAAATAAATTTTCATTAGAGGAGCTTTGGCGCGGGACCTTGGTGTCAAAGATTATACTCGTACAGCCCATCGGAAGGGACACATTGGGTTCGTCTCATCGACACCAGATGGTAGCGCAACGTCCACATACAATTTTTTTCCTTTCACCGGTTTCTAGAATCATATTTAAGACGTCTTTCACAGTTACCGGAGCATCGCACAATGGATTAAGGCTTCTTGAAACTACCTGTAGTGCCAGATCTAAACAATGATAGCTACAGTGGATGGAACAATTCCTTAGCTGGTCTTAAAGAAGGATTTCCTTCACACATTTGTTCCGCCCAGACATATTAGCTGCACCATCGAAACATTGGCCCCGTAGAAACTCAATTTCTAGTGACAGTCTTAGATGGATGTGTTTAATGGTAAATGCCAGCGTTTGCGCCTTGGAGTCCGGCGGACTATGTAAACCCAGAAAAAAAGTTGTTTTATTTCGAGCATCTCAGTGTCAACAGAACGCACACAAAGAGTGAACCGCTCCTGGCCAGCCACGTCCGTCGTTGAATTTTCCATAATTCCACAAAATCAGGAATTTTTTATTTGCCGCACAATTTCTCGCTGGACCACGTATGCAATAATTTCCAATACTTCGTTTTGTATCGCTTCCGCCAACCATGTGTCACAGAGCTCCAGCCATATCTTCAGTTCTGGCACATCATTGTTCCTCTCATCACGAAGTGTCATGAGGTTCCCAGAGACCGTTTCATGACCTCTCAGTGCGTTTCCCGTTCGACTCCTCCTGATTGGTCAGCAGATGTCGTGCGACTCGGTCAATCACAGGTGTGCTATTTTCACGTTGCTGAATAGCTGCGAGAGACTCGATGAGAAAGCCTCTTCTCGTGTATCTTGAACTTTTCCGTAGCTTTTTCCCAGTTACAGAAACATTCTTGAAGAAAAGTTGTTTCTTTCTGCGGTCTTCCATTGTTCACTAACAAGGGAATGGTCCAATAAGACATGTCGAAACCTACCCCGAAATTTTTTACTCAGGAAGGAGACAACGGATGAAATGCACTGTCAAAATTTTAGCTGCTAAGAGGCACTGCAAGTATTAAAAAAATAGTGAAAATTTCCAAATTCGTAGCGCTTGGTACAAACGTACACGCCTCCCGGCGCTGTAGCAACTGCGCATGCGCAACTAGGCACACGCACACACACATGCATGCGCTCTCTCTCTCTCTCTCTCTCTCTCTCTCTCTCTCTCTCTCTCACACACACACACACACACACACACACACACACAGCCGAAGTCGCAGTACATTTGTAAGTAAATAGGAAACACGACACAACCCGATCGTAATTTGTAAAGGACGTTCCAGGTTACCGTTCGTTGATAGTTCCTCTGACACTACAATACACAGTTACTACGAGGTGCATTCAAGTTCTAAGGCCTCCGATTTTTTTTCCTAAATTAACTACTCACCCGAAATCGATAAAACTGGCGTTACTTCTCGACGTAATCGCCCTGCTGACGTACACATTTTTCACATCGCTGACGCCATGATTCCATGGCAGCGGCGAAGGCTTCTTTAGGAGTCTGTTTTGACCACTGGAAAATCGCTGAGGCAATAGCAGCACGGCTGGTGAATGTGCGGCCACGGAGAGTGTCTTTCATTGTTGGAAAAAGCCAAAAGTCACTAGGAGCCAGGTGAGGTGAGTAGGGGGCATGAGGAATCACTTCAAAGTTGTTATCACGAAGAAACTGTTGCGTAACGTTAGCTCGATGTGTGGGTGCGTTGTCTTGGTGAAACAGCACACGCGCAGCCCTTCCCGGACGTTTTTGTTGCAGTGCAGGAAGGAATTTGTTCTTCAAAACATTTTCGTAGGATGCACCTCTTACCGTAGTGCCCTTTGGAACGCAATGGGTAAGGATTACGCCCTCGCTGTCCCAGAACATGGACACCATCATTTTTTCAGCACTGGCGGTTACCCGAAATTTTTTTGGTGGCGGTGAATCTGTGTGCTTCCATTGAGCTGACTGGCGCTTTGTTTCTGGATTGAAAAATGGCATCCACATCTCACCCATTGTCACAACCGACGAAAAGAAAGTCCCATTCATGCTGTCGTTGCGCGTCAACATTGCTTGGCAACATGCCATATGGGCAGCCATGTGGTCGTCCATCAGCATTCGTGGCACCCACCTGGATGACACTTTTCGCATTTTCAGGTCGTCATGCAGGATTGTGTGCACAGAACCCACAGAAATGCCAACTCTGGAGGCGATCTGTTCAACAGTCATTCGGCGATCCCCCAAAACAATTCTCTCCACTTTCTCGATCATGTCGTCAGACCGGCTTGTGCGAGCGCGAGGTTGTTTCGGTTTGTTGTCACACGATGTTCTGCCTTCATTAAACCGTCGCACCCACGAACGCACTTTCGACACATCCATAACTCCATCACCACATGTCTCCTTGAACTGTCGATGAGTTTCAATTGGTTTCACACCACGCAAATTCAGAAAACGAATGATTCCATGTAGTTCAAGTAAGGAAAACGTCGCCATTTTAAGTGTTTAAAACAGTTCTCATTCTCGCCGCTGGCGGTAAAATTCCATCTGCCGTACAGTGCAGCCATCTCTGGGACGTATTGACAATGAACCGCGGCCTCATTTTAAAACAATGCGCATGTTTCTATCTCTTTCCAGTCCGGAGAAAAAAAAATCGGAGGCCTTAGAACTTGAATGCACCTCGTATTCTCTCGAATTAGCCACTCAAGTAACATCTATTACAAATTATCAGTTGCTTTTTGTAGTATTGGTAAGTATTGACAATACAGATAAAGCTGAATTATTATCTATTGTGCTCTCCTAAGGCATGTCTGCTAAAAGTACCTTTTTTTCCTTTCAGTTTCACAGTAATGTGAAATCCAATTAACGCTCTCAATTTAGCGATGATAAAATATGAGGAACGCGGTTTCCAGCCGAAATCACCTACTTCTGCTGAGGACGCACACATGTGTAATTTGTTATATGATTTCCTTGACATTCGTTCGAATGATATCGACATTTCGTTTGAAATTGTGGATACGTTAGAAGAAATAGGAAATAAGTGTGACGTTCCCATGAATTTTAGTTCGGTCGACGTCAGTTGTACTAGTAACAGTTGTGAAGAAAAATACCTTCCAAGCATAAAAAAAAAAAAAAACACGCCCTGCAACAGGTTTCAGCGATAAAGGAAAGGTAGTGAAACATTGGTTAAGCGAAGGAGGGGAAAAACGCTTGAAATTATGCAGTGTGCAAAGGTGTTTTCGTTTCGTAAAATCGGAGCGTGATCTTTACAAATGAAAGAATGAATTACATGAAGTAAGCAATATGCGCCAAACGGAAACCCGACACCATTTCAATGAAAAACTGTTCGAAAGATTTAGAACTGCTCGTGAGAGGCTATGCACCGTTACCGATGGAGATATACGAGACCGGGCCCTCCGAATAGTCTCTGACATGAACATGGCTGATTTCCAGGCTTCGTCGATCTGACTACGCACGTTCACGATGTCGTATAGAATAGGAAGTCCCAAAATTACCAACTTTACATCACGTAAAAGTGGAGAGCAGCTGCCAATGCTAGACAATTCATAGATGACGTAAACACTAAACTTGCTGTTATCTCCGCAACTGCTGTTTATAATGCTGATCAGTCAGATTTCGTGAAAGAACTGCGTGCACACCGCACTTTACCATTTCAGAGTGAAAAAAAGACAGAGTCGGTTGCCCAATCAATGAATGCAATGTCACATTCATATACAATAACGCCAGCGATAAGTATGAGTGGTTTACTGTGCCCACAGCCGTATATCTGTCTTCAAGAACCGCAAGGCAAATTAGGACCAAAAATAAAAAAATGGACTGTTTGGTTGCAAAAATCTTACAATCGGCGTATCAAAATCTGGAAAAACGGGAAAGAATAATTTTCAAAATTTCGTTCGAAACGTATTCCTAACAGCTGCAGAAACTAATTAACTGCTTTTGTTGGATTCATGGTCTGGACATAACAACGTCTCAGTTTCTGTGGAGAACGACGAAAAATCTGTAGATGTGTGTGGGTTCCGCCCAGAACTACTAGTGGGATTCAACCTGTCGATAAAGTATTTTTTCGACAGTGGAAAGCATTTTTCAGCAAATTATCAGACAACATACCTTCCGATACCTCTCTCTCATTTCATGTTTAGCAGCGGAACAGTATTCTTAAGCTCCAGTCAATTGTGCGTTACCAGTTTTCTTCGCCACGCTTTACGAATTTGATTAGGTATGCCTGGTATGCATCTCAACATGCAGAACAACGGCCGGGACCATTTCTGGCTCCATCCCAGTTCTGTCTAAATAAAACTATTGATTACTGCGAATGCCTGACAGCATCAATTTTTCCTTTTCCTTTTCCTGGTCCAAGAAAAATGTTTGTTTTTATCATTCAATAGACACTTCGCATTTTTGTGACGACTTCAGGTAATAAACAAAGAACTGTTTCACTGATAGTCAAATGTACAACATTCAAACATTATTGTAAGGAATGGCCTACAGGAATTATTATAAAATGTAGTACTGCAAGACACATTTCATTTCAACAAATTACAAGCAGAAACTGGCGTGGAGGTAACTGTGGTGCACCATGGGCCGTAGACGACAGTGTGAGCGGCGTCTGTGGAGAAGTGTACGGGTGAATAGGCGAATAGTCCTGCAACTGTTGAGCAACTGACCACCCAGATGAACCAAGGGGCTACCAACAGTGTCTCCTGAATGACCGTTCAGCGAACACTACTGCGTTGGGCCTCTGCAGCAGGCCCCCTTCTCATGGACCCACGCTGACTGCTGTTCATCGGCGACGAAGGCTATAAACTGCAGGCCAATGCCACAATTTGGCAGCCAGTGTGTGGCAACACCTGGCCTTTTCAGATGAATCATGTTTTATGCTTCATCGGACAAATGGCCGTTGGCTTGTACGGCCTTGCAACATTTATCAGAAGGGTCTAAGCTGGAGGAGGGAGCGTTATGGTATGGGGAACGTTTACGTGGCATTTCCTGGGTGATCTAGTCATTCTGGAAGGCACAGTGGATGAACACAAGTGTGCATCTATGCTTGGGGACCATATAAGCCCCTACATGCAGTTTCTTATTCCCTGCCACGATGTCATCTACCAGCAGGACAATACAATATACCACCAAAGCTCACAGTGTAAGTGAATGGTTCGAAGAGCACCAAGATTAGATTATCACAGATCCCAACCGAATATCTCAACCCCTCCCCCCCCCCCCCCCAGATTAAAACCCAACTGAGAATCTATGGAACCATCTCGATCGGGCTGTTTGCACCACAGATCCTCAACAGAGAAACCTAGTGGAGCTGCCACGGCACTGGAGTCTTCCTGGCTCCACATCCGTGTCGGTACCTTCTAGAACCTCACTGACTTCCTTCCTGCATGTGTGGAGGAGGGAGCGTTATGGTCCGGGGAACGTTTACGTGGCATTTCCTGGGTGATCTAGTCATTCTGGAAGGCACAGTGGATGAACACAAGGGTGCATCTATGCTTGGGGACCATATAAGCCCCTACATGCAGTTTCTTTTTCCCTGGCACGATGTCATCTACCAGCAGGACAATACAATATACCACCAAAGCTCACAGTGTAAGTGAATGGTTCGAAGAGCACCAGGATTAGATTATCATAGATCCCAACCGAATATCTCAACCCCTCCCCCCCCCCCCCCCCCAGATTAAAACGCAACTGAGAATCTATGGGACCATCTCGATCGGGCTGTTTGCACCACAGATCCTCAACTGAGAAACCTACTGGAGCTGCCACGGCACTGGAGTCTTCCTGGCTCCACATCCGTGTCGGTACCTTCTAGAACCTCACTGACTTCCTTCCTGCATGTGTGTATGATGCAAAACCAGTTATGCAGGCTTTCGATAGGTCACATTAACTTGACTGGGCCGTGTAGTAGGAAGAACACACTATTAAATTTGTACTTGATTTGTGCGTTTACAGCCTGTCACCTCTGGCAGCAACGTTGGCTCTAATCCGGCTGGTTTCTGTGTCGATACGGAGCTTGGTTCATAGAATCACGTACATCATTCCATGCTGCTTCATTACATGCCAGAGTTCATCAGCTCTAGTGGCTGCCGAGTGGCTGCTTGCTAGTCTCTCGGCAACTTACGACCAGATGTTTTCAGTGGCTGTGAGATCAGGAGAACATGCTGGCTAGGACAACAGTCAAACACCCTCTGCATCGAGGTAGGACAAGACAGCACGGGCAACAACATGCGGTCAAGTGTTATCTCGTTGAAACATAATGACATGGAGACCTCGAATAATAGGGCACAGCAACCGTCCTTAATACATCAGAAATGCAACATCTGCTTTGGAAATTACCATATATACGAGCCAGGGGTGATCGTGTTGTGTACAAAAGTGGCATCTTATACAATCACGGCAGACGCTGGGACGTATAGTGATAATGAATACGAGCTGGCAACGTTGGTTCTTCTTGGACACGCGAATACGCCCGCCGTGATACTATACGCAGAACCGGAACCCATCTAAATCGACGACGTGATGTGCCTCCCCCGCTTCCAGCGTTGTCACTACGCGCTCCTCCAGTGTCTGCGGCCGCGTAAAAGGTGCCAAGTTCTTGGCACTCCAGACGTCGCCGCACGGTTCGTGTAGCTAATTGTGTTGCTGTCAGTGTGGATACTTGTCTTGTTGCAGCAAACGAGCCCGTTTGCTGACTCAAGGTGCGTGACTTGATTGTGCGACAATGCGCAGCCGATCGAACAGTATGCCTGTCGTCTTGAGCGCTAGTCGTGTGTGTCGTTTGACTGTAAGGTGTTGAGTATAGCCCCCTTGAACTCATCGATTCCATATTAGCACGACAGTCGTGGGATCCCATTGAACGCGAGCAGCAGTTTTATGGAACAGTAAACTACAGTCTCGACAGACAACGATCGTGATGCTGTCCATTTCCGAAACACGCTGGTAAATAGTTTTCCCTCTTACACGAAACATAACATAATCTCCTCAAAAACATCCAATACTAAAATGCGATTTTTGAATGAAAAATCTGCTGCATTATCTTTCCTTACATTCAGAATATGCATTGCGGTACTCCCATCTACTTTGTGCGATTGCGCTACGATACTAATCATTTCATATCCAAGCTTGTAGTACACCTCATGACGATTTGACTTTCGTTACACTTTCATGACGTTGCAGTTTTAATAGCCAGCATGTACGAACACTGGTGTATGTTTGTTTCATAAGCTGCCTGGCTCTGCGAGAGTACTCTGCGTGTGAGACAGGGATCATTTACGTAACCACGTCCGCTAGCACTGCTCTCCCTCCCCCCCCCCCCATCCGAAGCAACAAATTAACCACATGCAATGTACACAGGCGCTACACTTCCTTTCCAGTGACTCGCTGCGCCTTTATTTGGCTGCGCCTACTCTGCTGCGGAGATATATCTACTTGCGTAGCTCCTGAATGAAGGTGACATTGTAAACTCTGCAAACTGAGGCGAGAGATGCTAACCCGACCAGTTATCAGCTGCCATGACTCCGCAGAAGATATGCCGACGCGGCTGGTTGGAAAACGTGCAGCGAGGAACGAGGCGGGAACGAGCCCTCCTCCTTGTACCGCACATTGCACACTGAGGTTACAAAAGTCATGGGATAGCAATGTGTACATATACGGATGGCGGGGGCAGCATCGCGTTCAACGGAGCTGTCATTTGTACTCGGGTGGTCGATGTGGAAAGGTTATCGACGTGGTTATGGCCACACGACGGGAATAACAGACTTGGAATACGGAATGGTGTTTGGAGCTACGTTAATGGGACATTTCACTTCGGAAATCGTGAGAGAATTCGATATTCCGCGATCCACAGTGTCAAGACTGTGCCGAGAATAAATTTCAGGCATTACCTCCCACCACAGACAACGAAGTGGCCAACGGCCTTTCTCTACGTCTACATCTACATATACACGGAAACCACAATGGCAGAGGGTTCATCGAACCACCTTCACAATAATTCTCTATTACTCCACTCCCGAACAGCGTGCGAAAAAAAAAAACGAAATCTATATCTTTTCGTGCGAGCTCTGATTTCCCTTATTTCATTATAATGACCGTTTCTCCCTTTGTAGGAAGGTCACATTTCGTAGTAATAGACGGAAAGTCATCGAGTAAAACAGAAGTAGTATCTGGCGTTCCGCAAGGAAGTGTTATAGGCCGTCTATTGTTCCTGGTCTATGTTAACGACATAGCAGACAATCTGAGTGGCCCTATTAGATTGTTTGCAGATGATGCTGTCATTTACCGTCTTGTAAAGTCATCAGATGGTCAAAACGACTTGCAAAATGATTGACATAAGATATCTGTATGGTGCAGAAAATGGCAATTGACCCTGAATAAAGAAAAGTGTGAAGTTATTCACATGAGTACTAAAAGAAATCAGCTAAATTTCGATTACGCGATAAATCACACAAATCTGAGGGCTGTAAATTCAGCTAAATACTTAGGGATTACAATTACAAATAACCTAAATTGGAACGATCACATAGATAATATTGTGGGTAGAGCAAACCAAAGACTGCGATTCATTGGCAGAACACTTAGAAGGTGCAACAGGTCTACCAAAGAGACTGCTGACAATACGCTTGTCCGCCCTGTTCTGGAGTATTGCTGTGCGATGTGGGATCCGCATCAGGTGGGACTGTCGGATGATATCGAAAAACTACAAAGAGGGGCAGCTCGTTTTGTATTATCGCGAAATAGGGGAGATAGTGTCACAGACATAATACGTGAGTTGGAGTGGCAGCCATTAAATTAAAGGCGTTTTTCGTTGCGACGGGATCTTCTCATGAAATTTCAATCACCAGTTTTCTCCTCCGATTGCGAAAACATTCTGTTGGCACGCACCTACATAGGGAGAAATGATCATCACGATAAAAGAAGAGAAATCAGGGCTCGCAATGAAAAATTTAAGTTGCTCGTTATTCCCGCGTGCCGTTAAAGAATGGAACGGTAGGGAGACAGCATGAAGGTGGTTCATTGAACCCTCTGCCAGGCACTTTATTGTGAACAGCAGAGTAATCACGTAAACGGAGGAAAAACTTGGCGATTGAAATTTCGAGGAGATCCCGCCGTAACGAGAAACGCCTTTCTTTTAATTACATCTACACCAAATCATGTGTCATGTCCATGACACTCTCTCCCCTATTTCTCGTTAATAAAAAAAAACGTGCTGCCGTTCTTTGAACTTTCTCGATGTACTGCGTTAATTCTATCTGGTAAGGATCCCACACTGCGCAGCAGTACTCCAAAAACAGGCATTGTGCAGGCAGTCTGTAGGGAAGCAGCCCACTCACGCTGTAGTAAATTCACATCAGTTTCCATTGTGTGCCAGCCAGTCTGCTGTAACTAGCTCTGACGTCATAAATGTTGCGCAATACTTTAAAAATCAAGCAAAGAACCTAAAACTTTTCTAGCACGTCAGGAATAATACTAAATTAATGTGTGTTAAATATCAGTTCGATAACTTCAGCCATTTTCGAAATTTGGACGTTTTTCTAAAAAAATCATTGGCGCAACAGAAAAGAGTTAGAGACTTCAAAATTTATATTTAGATTCATCTTTCATAATGATTTAATAAAAATAGTACTTTGGATTTCACAAATTAAGATTTTAGTGGAAATTCATGATTTTGTGGTTTTCGTCTCAAAACTGAAGGAAGCAAGATAGATTAAGTAGGCTAATAAATAAGGCTAGGATGTTTAGATTTAAATAGGTTGGAGGTCCGCTATGACTATGAAGATGTGTAAAGTTTCCTTTTAGTACCTATAAAATTATAGCGATAGCGGATCTCAAAAGGGCCAGTTCAGAGCTCATCTACTGCGTGCAGTGTAATTTAATTAATTCTCTCGCCCAAAATATTTAACTTAGCCACGTCAAAATTTTATTATCAATACTTACCTGCGTGCTGAATGCACGTTTAAATTAAGAGCTTCTTCGGCCATCAGCAAAAGAAGCTATAAATTATTATGTAACTTGAAGTGGTGCGTTACTAGCCCAGCGGCTAGTCGAGAGAGCCGAAAAGATCAGGCGTTCCCTTCGCCGTCCGCACCGCGGGTTTATATATAAGGACGCTGCGCGAGGAAGGAAGGCCCCAGTTCTCTCCAGACGCTGAATGACACGCCATCTGTGTCGGGAGTCGCGTCGCATCAGTATCACTACTACAAACAGCCTCGGGTGCCGTATTAAGTTACTAGAGATACGCGGAACCATGAAAACATTTCAAGTGAAGTGTTTCATTATCTAGCTTCAGTTTGCGTATTGTCGTATTTTCACGTGTCGTCGCGGGACAGACATTCTATCAAATATTTAGCGTGGCGTTTGATGAAATATTTTCATCAAATTATGGCGAGCATTCATTTCAACATTTAATTCGGACATTTATAGTTGCATCAGCGCATTAGACTCTGAACTGATCTGTTAGTTAGGTTGTAGGGATACTTGTGTTTTTTATCAGTGAATTTCAGAATATGCTCAACTATTTTGGAAAACCGTTTTTGATTAGAAATCCCGGACAATCTCCTAATTCCTCAGAGCTATAAGCTGCAGCTATAATAGTATCTCAATTGAAGTGGGCACTAGGATATCTAATTACTGGCTCCATGTTTTATTAAATCACTTTCTGGGTGCCAAAAAGTAAATAGAGAGCCAGTGTTGAGAACGGCGAAAGACAGCGTTAACAACATTCAAAAAGCTAGAAACTGATTCTACATGCAAGTGTTTATCCAGCAATTAATTATTTCAAACTTATCCGCCGCCCCACAAGTCTCTTTAGTAGATATGTTGCATCTTCTAAGTGTCCTGCCAGTAAATCGCAGTCTTTGGCACGCCTTCCTCACAACATTTTCTATGTGTTCTTTCCAGTTTAAATTGTTCGTAATTGTAATTCCTAGATATTTAGCTTCACTTAACGACCGAGAGTAGTGCATTTGCGTGGAGTTGTGAGTGCTAACAGACAAGCTACATTACGTGAAATAACTGCAGAAATCAACGTGGGACGTACGACGGACGTATCCATTAGTACAGCGAAATATCGCGTCAATGGGCTACGACAGCAGAAGACCTACGTGAGTGCCTTTGATAATGGCACGACATCGTCTGCAATGCTTCTCCTGAGCTCGTGACCATGTCGGTTGGACATCAGACGACTGGAAAACCGTGGCCTGGTCAGTTGAGTCTTGATTTCAGTTCGTAAGAGCCGATGGTAGGGTTCGATAGTGGCAGAGACTGCACGAAACCATGGACCCAAGTTGTCAACAAGGCACTGTGTAAGCTGGTTGTGGGTCCATAATGGTGTGGACTGTGTTTACGTGGTCCAACTGAACTGATAATTGGCTGGAAATGGTTATCTTCAGCTGCTCGGATACTGTTTGCAGCCATTCATGGATTTCATGATGCCTTGTGCCGGCCGGAGTGGCCGAGCGGTTCTAGGCGCTACAGTCTGGAGCCGCGCGACCGCTGCAGTCGCAGGTTCGAATCCTGCCTCGGGCATGGATGTGTGTGATGTCCTTAGGTTAGTTAGGTTTAAGTAGACCTAAGTCTAGGGGCGGATGACCTCAGGTGTTAAGTCCCACAGTGCTTAGAGCCATTTTGACAAGACGCCTTGTTAATGGGCCACAATTGTTCGCTCTTGGTTTGAAGAACATTCTGGACGGTTCGAACGGTTCGGCCACCCAGATCACACGAGATTAAACATGAATCCCATCGAACATTTATACGTGTAATCGGGAGATCAGTTCGTGCACAAAATCCTGCACCGTCAACACTTTCACAATTATGGACGGCTATAGAGGTTGCGTGACTCAGTATTTCTGCAGAGTATCTCCAACAACGTGTGAAGTCCATGGCATTACGAGTTGCTGCACTACAGTCGCGAAAAACGAGGTCCGGCACGATAAAACGAGGTATCCCATGGCTTTAGTCACCTCTGTGTATGCCTGAACAGGACTGCTATCTTCTCTACCCTGCAATAAAGGACGGGGCGCAACATGAACTGAGGAAGGCTTACTCTCGCTGTCATACAGAGGTTTATTGGTTTGTAGGTGCCTTACAGAAGTCTAAATAATTAGAATTTGGTATCTTGACAATGGAGAGCACCGGCATTCTTTCTCACACTCTTTTATCCCTTCTGAATGACTGTATTGACAGGTAGCGGAAAGCTTACCGATATGTGATAAAAATAACTGCCCCCTGGGACTTGTATTGTAGATACCTTCTGACGTTCAACGCACAAGCAGTTCAAGCGAACCTGCAGCCATGTGCACTGCCACAAAATCTGACCACCGGTAAGAATGATGTCATGGCCGCTGCCATTTTTACAGGCATACTCGTAGGTATGAAAGAAAGCAATTTGGCGCTCTACAGATCGGAGCGTGGAATGTCAGATCCCTTAATCGGGTAGGTAGGTTAGAAAATTTGAAAAGGGAAATGGATAGGTTCAAGTTAGATATGGTGGGAATTAGTGAAGTTCTGTGGCAGGAGGAACAAGGCTTATGGTCATTTGAATACTGTACTATAAATACAAAATCAAATATGGGTAATGCAGGAGTAAGTTTAGTAATGAATAAAAAAATAGGCGAGGAAGCTACTACGATCAACATCGTGAACGCATTATTGTAGCCAAGGTACCACAGCAGTACAAGTTTATACGCCATCTAGCTCCGCAGATGACGAAGAGATGATTCAAATGGCTCTAAGCACTATGGGACTTACCATCTGAGGTTATCAGTCCCCTAGACTTAGAAATACTTAAACCTAACTAACCTAAGGTCATCACACACATCCATACCCGAAGCAGGATTCGAACCTGCGACCGTAGCAGCAGCGCGGTTCCAGACTGAAGCGCCTAGAACCGCTCGATCACAGCGGCTGGCCGACGAAGAGATTGAAGAAATTTATGATGAGATAAAAGAAATTATTCAGCCAGTGAAGGGAGACGAACATTTTATAGTCATGGGGGACCGGAATAAGAAGAGAAGGAAAAGTTGAAGGTGAATATGGAATGGGGGTAAGCCGACTGGTAGAATTTTGCATAGAGGGTAACTTAATCTTAGCTAACACTTGGTTTAAAAATCATGAAAGAATGTTGTATACGTGGAAGAGGTCTAGAGACACTGGAAGATTTCAGATAGATTGTATAATGGCAAGACAGATATTTAGGAACCAGGTTTTAAATTGTAACACATTTCCAGGGGCAGATGTGGACTCTGACCACAATCTATTGGTTATGAATTGTAGATTAAAACTGAAGAAACTGCGGAAAGGTAGGAATTTAAGGAGGTTCTGGATAAACTGAAAAAACCAGAGGTTATAGAGGGTTTCAGAGAGAGCATTAGAGAACGACTGACAAGAACAGGGGAAAGAAATACACTAGAAGAAGAATGGGTAGCTTTGAGATATGAAATAATAAAGTCAGCGGAGGATCATGTAGGTAATAAGACGAGGGCTAGTAGAAATCCTTGGGTAACAAAAGAGACATTGAACTTAATTGATGAAAGGAGAAAATATAAAAATGCCGTGAATGAAGTAGGCAAAAAGGAATACAAACGTCTCAAAAATGAGATGGACAGGAAGTGCAGAATGGCTAAGTAGGGATGGCTAGGCGACAAATGTAAGGATGTAGAGTAAAGGGTAAGATAGATACTGCCTACAGGAAAATTAAAGAGACCATTGGAGAAAAGAGAACCACTTGTATGAATATCAAGAGCTCAGATGGAAAACCAGTTCTAAGCAAAGAAGGAAAAGCAGAAGGGAGAGAGGAGTATATAGAGGGTCTATACAATGGCGATGTACTTGAGGGCGATATTATGGAAGCGGAAGAAGACGCAGATGAAGATGAAATGGGAGATATTTGGGTTGGGTTGTTTTGAGAGAGGAGACTAGACAGCTACGTCATCGGTCTCATCGGATTATGGAAGGACGGGGAAAGAATTCGGCCGTGCCCTTTCAAAGGAACCATCCAGGCATTTGCCTGGAGCGATTTAGGGAAATCACGAAAAACCTAAATCAGGATGGCCGGACGCGGGATTGAACCGTCGTACTCCCGAATGCGAGTCCAGTGTGCCAACCACTGCGCCACCTCAATCGGTATACGGGAGATACGATACTGCGTGGATAATTTGACAGAGCACTGAGACGCATGTCGAAACAAGGCCACGGGAGTAGAGAACATTCCATTAGAACTAATGATAGCCTTGGGAGAGCCAGCCCTGACAAATTCTACCATCTACTGAGCAGATGTATGAGACAGGCGAAATACCTTCAGACATTGTAATTCTGTCAGAGACAGCAAAGGACTTTGAAGAGCAGATGGACGGAATGGACAGTGTCTTGAAAGGAGGGTATAAGATGAACATCAACAAAAGCAAAACGAGGATAATGGGATGTAGTCGAGTTAACTCGGCTGATGCTGAGGGAATTAGATTAGGAAATGAGACACTTAAAGTAGTAGATGAGTTTTGCTATTTGGGGAGCAAAATAACTGATAAAATGTAGACTGGCAATGGGAAAGAAAGCGTTTCTGAAGAAGAGAAATTTGTTAACATCGAGTGTTGATTTCAGTGTCAGGAAGTCGTTTCTCAAAGTATTTGTATGGAGTGTAGACATGTATGGAAGTGAAACATGGACGATAAATAGGCTGGACATGAAGTGAATAGAAGCTTTTGAAATGTGGTGCTACAGAAGAATGCTGAAGATTAGATGGGTAGATCACATAACTAATGAGGAGGTATTGAATAGAATTGGGGAGAAGAGGAATTTGTGGCACAACGTGATTAGAAGAAGGTATCGGTTGGTAGGACATGTTCTGAGGCATCAAGGGATCACCAATTTAGTACTGGAGGGCAGCGTGGAGGGTAAAAATCGTAGAGGGAGACCAAGAGACGAATACACTAAGCAGATTCAGAAGGATGTAGGCTGCAGTAGGTACTGTGAGATGAAGAAGCGTGCACAGGATAGAGTAGCATGGAGAGCTGCATCAAACCAGTCTCAGGACTGAAGACCACAACAACAAAAATATTTTCTAAATTTACATTTGATGTCACGTCCGCAGGTATCAGTAGCATTCAGTCAGCTTAAGCAGTACAGCAGGACACAATAGCAGGGCGTACGATTTCAGTTCACACGCTTGCCGTAGTAACAGCTGGACCCTCTGCCGCTGCCAGTACGCGTTGGGGTGAGGTACAGCTGCTAGCCGTAAGAGAGGGAGGTACATCCGATCACGCTACGTAGGGAAATCACAGCCATTCTGGCGAGAAGCAGTTGATTGGGTTTAATACATGTTTATTACTAAAAGCCACTTTTTCCGCTAGATGTACTAGGAGAAGCCTACCGTTCATGAGCACTTTCTTACTCCAATATTACTACGGATGCTATGATGTTTCGCGATTGTGATATCTCGACTACGTGGCGGCGGGATGTCTTCCGAGCGCGTTCCGTCCCAAGACCACGCTCTCGAAAACTGCTCCTTTTTTAATTAATAAGTGATCTATTGTTTCATTATTATCAGTTGACGGTGTTTTCGCAAATGAAAACCTCGTAATGGCACCTACAGACGTATTTCAAGTAATTTAGTTACCCACATCATGACTTAGATTTACAGGGTGTATAATTGCACTCTCCGGGGTATTAGATGGCGTTGCTACAGCTTGTACGAGGGACATCAACCACGAGAGCTTTACAGTTAAACAAGTAGGAGGAAATCCTACGAAACGATTCAATAAGATAATTCAAATATGGATTGTCTCAATCTTTGCAGATCTCGGATGGAAAGGAAGACCAGTCATAATGTAAGTCTCTTACACCATGTTCTGCGGACTCGCTAGCTAGGCTGAGACATTTCAGGAGATATAGCAAAGCGAGAGGATCTTGCAACATCCTTGTCTACAGCACTCTGGATCTCACGGACGAACGGAGCAAACTGAGTTTCGTAAGGTCTTCGTCTGCGGAATGCATTGTTATTCTATTATACAGAAGACTTTTGTCCTCCGTTGTGGGCATAAAACATGTTCTATAATTCTACAACAGATATAGTCAGCCACACCAGCCAAAGTTATGTGCATCTGTTCGTTGACCCTTCTCGAAAACGGAAGTGACCTACGCTTTTTCCAGTCACTAGGCCCCTTCGTTGCTTTAGTGACTCGTGACAAACTACTGGTAGAAGGGGAGCAGGTTTTTATGCATTATCTCTGTAGAACCTCACTGGTATCTCATCCGGCCCAGTTACCTTTCCGGTAACGAGCAGCTGTAGTTGATTGTCTATTCAGTAAAACCTTATGTCAAAATTTGTCACATCGGCGTTCATTTTGGAACCGTATTACGATCTACCATGGGGAAATAATTTAGGAAGATTTGAAACTCTTTTATTAAAAATTTCACTTAAATTGCTGAGTGAAATTAAATGCAAGTGAACCCACTTTCTCTTTACTTATTCTTATCATGTCAACGCTGACCCACAATACTCCAGCGCAACGCAATCTAACTGCTCAAAAAGGAAAAAAAGGATAACCTGACATCAAATAATTAATTCAAAGGAATGGCCCTGACTAAACAGAAATCTTAACAATAACCTATACATTTCATTACGCACTTACCTCACAAAAATCTTCATTACGCGAACTACTGCAATACAGCGAGCGCCAGTACTGCCAGCTAAATAAAAGATTCTAACTACTAAAGCCGCTACCTACTAATAGGCATGTGGTTAGCAAAGGAAAGATTTTGTTGCAAACCAAATAATGTATTTTTTACCGTAATAATGTGACATCCAGTTCAGACACAAACATAAATTGTCATTGACATCTAGTACAAAGGTATATAATCATGAATAATATTCAATCTCCAGGTCGAACATGTACAGATCGTTAGCCTACGCTAACACTTCACACCTCTACACTCCGTCAATGCGAAATTCTCACATCTAACATCCATCACTGCTGGCCGTTCACCTCCAACTGCCCAACCGTACTTCCATCACTGCTGGCGACTAACTTCCAACTGCCCTACACTACCGGCGATTAACTTCAACAACACGTCCAATCAGCCACAGAGTCTCTTACAAAGAAAGCGCAGTCAGAGATCCAATGCAAAGTGCTACACAGCGCTGCCAACACAGAAGTAGACCACTTACAAGCTGAATTAAGAATTTGGGCCTGCTCTATGTCGTCCTCCGTCTCGGTGCTCATATAGTCAAGGGGCAACTGAAAAGATGATTTTTACCCGTTTCATGACTTTATGTTAACACCAAAACGCCATGCAATTATTAATAAGATTGAAACGTCCCCTTAGAAAAATTATAAATGACTGTGCTTAAACTGAAACACAATATTTTTAGCGCAACGATATCTGACTTTCAAAAATCCCTACAAAAGAATGGCCCTGACTAACAATAACCTATACATTTCATGAATCACTTACCTCACAAAAATCTTCCTTACTCAAACTACTGCAATACAGCCTGCGCCAATACTGCCAGCTGAATAAAAGATTCTAACTACTGAAGGCACAAACTGTCGATAGGCATAGTTAGCAAATGAAAGATTTTGATAGAGAACAAACAATGTATTTACATTAATAGTGTTCAAAAGTAATTATATATATATATATATATATATATATATATATATATATATATATATTAGTTTATGACATCCAGTCTTACAAATTTACTGTCTCTGATGGACACACCTCCTGAACATCCGCTCTCAAAACTCCGCCATCTCTCTCCCCACATCCACCACTGCTGGCGGCTCACCTCCAACTGCGCAACGCTACGCGCTGTTAACAGCCAACTGCCCAACACTACAACAGCAAATTCCAACAATGCAAACCAGCCACAGACTGCACAGAGCACAGTCAGTGATTTTCATATAGAGCGCTACATGGCGTAACCAAGATAAAAATCTAAACAGCCTACTTACAAGATCAGTAGTCAAAATAAGGCTTTCAGATCCACTGATTGCTTCTAGCATTGCTCCCCTTACGCCCATTTTGGTTTCGTTCGGCTTTTGTCTGGTAAGTGTTTGCTTTCCATAAATCGATGACGAATCTCTCTTTGCTTTCGCAGCAATTTTGTAATCGCATGAACTCCGTAACGCCTGATAACATAATTCAGAGTCAGGATGAGAGTTTATCAGGTTGAAGATTAAATAGTGACCCAAAACGATAATCTGATATTATCTACCGCCCAGATTAGGTATCGATGTAGTGAAAACCTAGAAAATGCGACCTAATGCAGAAATTTTTAGGTGAACAGTACCTGGTGCAAGGATTGAATGCTGGCTCTAAACGCAAATAAATTTAATGTGATCGTGTAAAAAGATGAACACATCCGATATCGTTTAACTGTGTGATCGGCAACCAGTCACTGGAATTAGTCACAGTCCTCAAGAATCTGGGAGTATTTTTACAGACCGGTTTAAGGAAGGATTGCCATATACACTATGTGATAAGTACCCGTACACCACCAAAAGCATACGTTTTTCGAATTAGATGCATTGTGCTGCCAGCTACTGCCAGGTACTCCATACCAGCGACCTCAGTAACCATTAGACATCGTGAGAGCAGAATGGGGCGCTCCGTGGAACTCGCGGACTTCGGACGTGTTCAGGTGATTGGGGGTCGATTGTGTCATACGTCTGTACGCGAGATTTCCACACTCCTAAACAACCCTACGTCTACTGCTTCCGATGTGATAGTGAAGTGGAGACGTGACTTGACACGTACAGCACAAAAGCGTACGGGCCGACTTCGTCTGTTGACTGACAGAAGCCGCCGACAGTTGAAGAGGGTCGTAATGTGCAATAGGCAGACATCTATCCAGACCATCACACAGGAATTCCAAACTGCATCAGGATCCACTGCAAGTACTGTGACAGTTAGGCGGGAGGTGAGAAAATTTTGATTTCATGGTCGAGCGGCTGCTCATAGGCCACACAACTCGCCGGTAAATGCTAAACGACGTCTCGCTTGGTGTAAGGAGCGTCAACATTGGACGATTGAACAGTGGAAAAACGTTGTGAGGAGTGACGAATCACGGTACACAATGTGGCGATCCGATGGCAGGGTGTGGGTATGGCGAATGCCCGGTGAACGTCATCTGCCAGCGTATGTAGTGCCAGTAGTAAAATTCGGAGGCGGTGGTGTTATGGAGTGGTGGTGTTTTTCATGGAAGTGGCTTTCGCCCCTTGTTGTTTTGCGTGTCACTATCACAGCACAGGCTTACATTGATGTTTTAAGTACCTTCTTGCTTCCTACTGTTGAAGAGCAATTCAGGGATGCCGGCCGCGGTGGTCTAGCGGTTCTAGGCGCTCAGTCCGGAACCGCGCGACTGCTACGGTCGCAGGTTCGAATCCTGCCTCGGGCATGGATGTGTGTGATGTCCTTAGGTTAGTTAGGTTTAAGTAGTTCTAAGTTCTAGGGGACTGATGACCACAGATGTTAAGTCCCATAGTGCTCAGAGCCATTTGAACCAATTCAGGGATGGCGACTGAATCTTTCAACACGATCAAGCACCTGTTCATATTGCACTTCCTGTGGCGGAGTAGTTAAACGACAATAACATCCATGTGGCGGACTGGTCTGCACAAAGTCCTGACCTGAATCCTATAGAACACCTTCGGGATGTTTTGGAACGCCGACTTCCTGGCAGGCCTCACCGACCGACATCGATACCTCTCCTCAGTGCAGCACTCCGTGAGGAATGGGCTGCCATTCCCCAGCACCTGATTGAACGAGTACCTGCGAGAGTGGATGCTGTCATCAAGGCTAAGGGTGGGCCAACACCTTATTGAATTACAGCATTACCGATGGTGGGCGCCACAAACTTGTAACTCATTTTCAGCCAGGTGTCCGAATACTTTTGATCACATAGTGTAAATCCTGCCGTGCGAAAGGCAGATACCAGACTCATATCTATTGAGAGAATCATAAGGAAGTTATTCACGAAAGAGATAGCTCACCAAACCCTTGTTTAGCCAGCTCTTAAGTGTCGTTCGTCGGCCTGAGACCTTTACATAGTTGGACAACGGGAAGAGATAGAAAAAAATCAAATAAGAGCTGCATAATCCATCACGGGTTTGTTTAGCCAGTGTGAGAGTGTGATGCAAATGCACAAATTCTCAATCAGCAGCAGCAAAAGGCACTGTACGTAAGTCGTTGTACAACGCGGCGAGCCTTACAAGGTGGCTACTGTTTCAGAATTTGAAACTATTGACACAAGTAGAATCGTTAAGCCCTGGTTTAGTGGAACTGTGTCTTGTTTTAAATAAATTCATGACTGAATAATCTTTTTGTAACGCTATCTGACTTCGATAATGAAAAGGAAATTAAATGAGTAGCTCACACTTAAAATAAATCGCAAGTAAAATTGAACATCAATGGATGTGATAGTAACTCGTAGGGTTCTATTAAAATTATTAACGTCTAATAGCAATCCGTTTATAGTCGATCACGGTGCAGTTGGGATCGAGGCCCCTTACTGTAGCTGCAGTAGTCAAAGATGAAAAATGAACAGTTACTCATATCACTTTTCTACAAACATATGAATAATGGTTCAGTTCGAAAGATTCGAAAATGCACGACATATAAAGTAAGACTGGACACATCGATACCATACTTTCTGCAAGATAGCTTTTCACACAAACGTTAATCATCTGCCACAGCAGTTCTTTACTCAACAACCGACATTAAGAATCCCATTCATCACCGAAATTTCCCTGCGGAGAATGGGTATTTACTACTATAAATAGGGGGACACTATCTGAGAATTAATTCTTCGTCATCTTTGTCATGTGCAACAGTTAGGTAGACAAAAGGAGCACCATGTAGTACGTGACCACGAAATAGCGGCGGACAAGCCACTCACCAAAATATACATAAACGTTCAATAAATGACTTACGGAAGTCGAAATGAGAAACAACAAATGTAACTAGATTGTGTGTTGACTTCAGGCAAAAGAAGGACACAAGTCACTTGCTATCCAAGATACGCGTGGAACAGAAGTCCAAAATTCTCGCAGTCACAAAGATTTTAATAGTATGCACGATTCCAAGTAAAACAGAGTGGGTGAAACTTAAGGGGAGAGGGATGAAACATTGCATAATGTTTCGGACCGAAACAGTCTCAGACCTGATGAAAGCAAAATGACTCGAAACGTTTTTAGTAACACCAGCGTGAATATCAGCTCGTCTTCACAATAAATCGCAAGTTCAGCACCTGAAACAAGTCGTGGAATACAAACACAACTCGTATGATTTACTAACAAAATCTTTCCTACGAGCGGACACTTCAAGCAAATGAAACGTTCTCACCAATACTTCCAAATCCCTGCCACGGCATCTGACGTGCGTCAAACCATACTGAGCCTCCCGGAACGAGCATCTTTCAACGCTGTTGTGGAAGTATACGAGCTACTAGTTTCAACGTCTCAGTAGCGTCTTATTCAGGCCACAATATAATACATCGAATGTCCGAACCGTTCCAGTCGAATATGTACGCAATACAGGAACCGTGTAGTAACCGGAGTCCGTAGAAGCCTTTCGAACATGTGTTGTTACATGTACGGAGAGCACACACTGTTCGACAGACTTCTACAAATGCAAGTACCACATGGTTCCTGTATTATGTGCACATACAACGTTCGATGTACTGGGGCCTGAAGAAGACGCTACTGACGCGTTGGAACTAGTAGCTCGAATAAAGTTTTCCAAAATATCGGCTAATAGTCTCTGTTTCTACAACAGCTCGACCAGCCGCTATTTCTCGCTCCATATTTTCATGATGGATCTACGATTCTTTCAAAACTGTCTGCCAGCAGACACACTTCGCCAGCAACGCGTTGATTGGCTCAAAGTGTCCGACCGGAAAGGGTCAAAGGTGACCATGTTTTCGCCAAAACATCTCAGAGAGACAACTCGAAGAAACTAGGGGGTGTCTCGCGACAGTACGCATGTGGCTGTTCTGATGTTTACTGTACGGAAATTGATGTCATGTGCCCAATCATCCTGTTTCAGGACACCATCCGTTTTGCTCTTTGCCGCCACGCCGTGGGCTCCATTTAACTGCTTTCGTTGTTATTTAGTTGTTGCTGTTTTTTGTTACTTCATTGTTGCTATTTTTTGTTATTTCGTTGTTGCTAAGGAACCTATACGCCGTATGGGGAATTTCATGGAATTGAGTACAACCATGTGTCGAAAAAAGGAAAAGGCAGTGAATTGTGTCCACAGTGCGGAATTGCATTTACAAGACGCAGTGTATTAAAACGGCATCAAATAACGGAGCATGGCAGCATCGTGTGCTAAAGGAACGCGTATCAGAGGTCTCAAAAGTATGGAGAGGGACAAAATAGACAGTGTCTGTCCAACTAACATGCAAGTGACTATAACAGACAACAAATGGTTCCTAAAGTTTTATCCAGAGCGTGTGGTACACACTCAAGATGTTGGAAGAAAGTTTATGAATAGGAAAGAGAGCAGAACTCGCAGGTAAGATGAATAATGTGACTCTTTCTGTACCATAAATTAAATTATCGAATTAATTTGCCTGAACACACTACCCTTTTTTCAGGATGGCTGTCTCGAGCTGTTCCTTTTGGATGAATTCTGCATGTACGATTTCTGCAATGTTCGAAGTGCATGACTCGCGGCTGGTGTGGATATAATCCTTCTCTTTGAGAAGAAAGGTTTGCATAACATAAAAAGGGTTTTTGATATTGGTAATGAAACGAAGAAGGACCAAAATGATGTAATGATTGTGAAATTCTGGGTGGAAGAAATGAAGATACAAAGAGACAACCCAGTACTGCACTTTAAACAGCAAAAACAGGTGGATTCTAATGTTCAGGATGAAGACTCTATTCTCTTTATAATGACGGACTTTCGAGCTGAAAAACTTCTTAAGTATGGACAGGGTAGATTGTGCGTGGATGGCACTAATGGGTTGACTGCATACGGTTTTCAGCTTTTTATTATTATGGTTGTTCATAGATATGGTGCCGGGATGCTAGTTGCGTTTTGCTTTTCAAATAGGAGAGACGTATGCTTACCGTCTCTTTATTTCAGATGTGTATAAGAAAGGGTGTGCTCTTTAAGGTTCAGTTTATTTATACTTGACGATGTTCCAGCTTTTTATAATACTTG
The DNA here is from genome assembly GCF_021461395.2 of Schistocerca americana. NCBI lineage: Eukaryota > Metazoa > Arthropoda > Insecta > Orthoptera > Acrididae > Schistocerca > Schistocerca americana. The sequence continues at coordinate 651,765,642 of NC_060122.1, forward strand.
GTCTGCAGTACTGGGACCTATGCCACATCAGTTACTATGTTCTTGGCGTATACAACTGGTTTGAGAATTAAAGAAGAATTGCTGCGGTTAGTGCAAAGAAATGGTAGCGTTTCGTTCGTTGAAGCACCTTCACAGTGAACTGGATACAGATGTTTTTATTAGCAGACTGGAGAAAGTGATGGGACACTTATTAAATGACCCAAACACTGTAGAATGTGGCAGGTACTTCCTTAAGACATCCTCTAGAGAGTGAAAAAGTGGGCATATTGGTTTAGGCACCGACATGGATTAATATACACTCAATTATTTGTAGTTCTAGAAAAAAGAAACGCAGAAGGATAGACAAGCCGTTAAATCCATTCTCATGTTCAGTAAGAGAAAAAGTTTATGAGGGCTTAGTGAAACCCTCAAAATACAAACAATGTTTCAGTGCATCAAAACTTAAAGTAAGCCACAATTTTAGCTCGGAAATAACGACTGACATGATTTTGTGCAGGGGTGAAGGGTTGTGGGAAGTGGCTTCCTCCATTGGCTCCGAAGTGTACATTGTTGTCAAAAACTATGGACAGACATGTGAACGAAAATGTTCACGTAAGTGTAACAAACGCACCATATGACATTTTAAACTTTAACATCTGTAAACATACGGTATACAAGCATTTGTCCAACCCTTATCTGGTGCTGTGCAGAAGAGTGTGCGATGTTCCCCGCCCTCTAGTGCAGGTGATGAATATCTGTCAGTGTTGCTGTCTAGCAGTTCAGAGGAGACACATTTGAACAGGATGTAATATCTCGCTGTGAAAGTACAGTTGCATTCAGCAAAAGAACACAGTGTGGACAGTAGACTAAGGCCAAAGTTTTGAAAGGTCTGAAGAAGTTTATTGACAATTTGAATGGAGATTTTCTCCGTCACAACAAAATACAGTACATGTGAATGCCAAAGCTGAAACTCAGGCTAGATTTTTGTCCACAAAGGGGAGAAAGGGTTTCATGAGGGCTTACGAAGCTTTAATGCAAAATAAAGGTCTCTCTCTCTCTCTCTCTCTCTCTCTCTCTCTCTCTCTTTGTGTTATGTGTGTGTGTGTGTGTGTGTGTGTGTGTGTGTGTGTGACGGGGAATTCTCATAAACAAACCCTCAAGTGTTTCCTTACACCGCCACAACCGGAAAGTTATTTTTGTCCGAATGCAGTTCCACTCAGCCCAGTGTCTGGTGTAATAGCCCAGTCACTAAATAATCAGCGTCCACTTGTAACCATCGCTGACGTCGACAGTTCGTCGTAGTACAAATCCGAGTGCGTGCAAATAGAATTATGAATTGTTTGGACCAGGATTAGGAAACGCTAAAGATTTTGAAGCACCCATTATTGTTAAAGACAATGCGCAACCACTATTTTTTCGTGCAAGGCCTGTCCTCCATACAACATGTGAGCAGGTTGCTCAGCAACTGCAGCCATGGAAAAACATTGGGGGGAGGGGGGGGGGGGGGAGGGCGATACAACCCGTTTCTGCAAGTCACTAGGCATCTCCCTTGGTCACATTAAAAAAATCATCAGGAGATTTACGTCTGTGCACTGACTTCAAAGCCACAAAAAGAATAACTGTTGTGGATTCATTTCCTCTCCACAACTGGAAGAATTAATGAACAGTTTGAGACAGAACAGATTCTCTCCAAGATTAATTTACGTGAGACGTACTTACTGCTACCGCTGAACGAGAAGCCCAAGCAATATTTTGTTATCAACTGTCGCCTGAGTTTGTTCCAGTTTCAAAGGCTCCCGTTCGGAAGCGCTTCAGCTCCTATTTTTCAGTGGTTCCTAGAACAGTTAAGAGCAAAGTCCGTTCATGTACACACTATGTACAGGATGTTGTTGTCACAAGACGTGCGTGTGCTGGACATAGGAAAATTTAGACTGACTCGGCCGGCCAGCGTGGCCGAGCGGTTGTAGGCGCTTCATTCTGGAACAGCGCACCGCTCCGGTCTCAGGTTCGAATCCTGCCTCGGGCATGGATGTGTGTGATGTCCTTAGGTTAGTTAGGTTTAAGTAGTTCTAAGTTCTAGGCGACTGATGACTTCAGATATAAAGTCCCATAGTGCTCAGAGCCATTTGGACCATTTAGACTAACTGTTTTAATGTTTCAAGTTTAATAAAGAAAAGTGCTCCTCCTTCCACGAAGAACTTGAATATTTCGTAATGTTATAAACGCACAGGGTATTCATCCTGTTAATTCTCACTTGTCTGTGATTAAAGATCTGCCGGCACCCTATAACATAAAGGAGCTCGAAGCTGTCATGAAGAAGTTAACATACTACATTAATGTTTTTGCTAACGTTGTACAAATTGTTGCGCCGCTGAACTGGCTGCACCGGTGAGGTGTCCCCTACGTGCGGTTCCAAGGATGTGAGAATGCATTTCAGCAATTCAGTGATGCACTGTTAAGTCGTCGTTGTCTGATTCATTTTGATCTTGCTAAGCCTGTTGTATTGGCTGTGGATGCATCTTCTTACGGGATTGGGGGCATGCTCTACCATAGAATTTGTTTGTCTGATAGAGCTATTGCTTTTGCCTCAAAAATTCTCGACAAAGTGCAGTGCAATTACAGTCAACTTGAAAAAGAGGCTCTCGCCATTATCTATGGTGTTATCAAGTTCCAACAATATTTCAACAGTCGGAGGCTCTTTTTGATTACAGATCATCAGCCTGTAACGGCTTTGTTCAATCCTCTCAAGCTTGTCCCACCACGGATAGAGCGAAGATTGCAGCGGTCTAATTGTCAGTACTAGTTGTTATACAGCCCACTGCACAATATTCGAACACTGATTTACTGTCTCGGTTATCAGTCAGCGCCAACTCGGCTTTTGATTCGTCTGAGCAATCAAATTAATGCACAGGATTATGAAATTCTTCGAAAATTTCCACTTGACTTCCGGCGTATTCCTGGAGCAACTGCTTCTGCTCCAGCTCCCCAGTTACGTTTGCAATACTTCCACTATGGATGGCCGTGTAGTTTGAAAGAAATTCCACATCCAATGTTGGGGATTTTCTCTGATCAGGGACTGGGTGTTTGTGTTGTCCTCATCATTCCATCATCACTCATGAAAGGTGGCGGGACTGGACTGTGTTCAGATTGGGAAAGTGTACAGGCGCTGATGAGCGCGCAGTTTCAGGGCCTCACAAACCAAACATCATCACCACTCATCCACTGGCCCATATCTACTCTTCACATTGTCATGTGCTATCTGTGCAGGCAGGTGTTCTGCTGTTGTATGCAGAAGAATTACGATCACTAGTTGTGATTCCTCTGTCCTTCCGGTGGGAAGTCTTGTCATTATTGCATGAAGGTCATTGGAGCACACATCTGTCGACAACGTGGTAGTGCATGCATATTCATTTCGTGGGTCCGTTCTGGTACGCACGATGGTTGTTGGTGATAAATGTATACGGTAAGCTTCCTTTTGAAGTCCCCATGACGACCACCAATACTGTTAGTACTGTATCAGCCTCCTGTTATGTTTCTTGTCTTGAAGGTCTTCCTGAGGTTCTTGGACCATAGTATATGTCAGCAGAGTTTGAACATATTTACGCCATCACTGGAACTGCCGCACCTTTTCACCCTCAGTCTAATGGTGAAGATTTTTCTTTCCTCCTGTAGCTTCTTCCTTAGTGACGGGAAGTCGCAGCAGAATTACTTCACGGTCGTCGTCGGTGTAGCCCTTGCATCTTCTGCGGCCTCCGCTGAAGCATTTAGTTCCACAGGGTCAGACAAGGTGTCAGCCGCAGGATGACGCCTTCTTTAAAGTTTTTGGCAAGAAGCGGCGTTGGGAGCACGATATCGTGTGTGTGCTAGCTCGTACACCCTACAACGTTCACGGTACTTCTGGGCTGCATCACCAGAAGTAGCTGCGGCCCTCTAATGTCACTGATTGTGCTGCAGAAATATTGCCCACAGACTCAGCACATAACTAGGGTCCGCAAATGTGATCGTCTCCGCCTCTCCACAAATTACACTCAGCGCCGTCCAGAGAGTTGCCGACGAAAATCGAAGTCCCGCGGCCTCTGATGTCACCGCCAATCCAGTTGCCAGAGCAGACTTCCATGGAGGTACACACTCCCGATAGTCAGCACGACGGCCCTGGAGTTCCACTTGCAGTTAAACAGACCACAGCCTATGCGTCACTGGATGCGGGCGTGCACCCTGTGGCTGCTTTGTCGGCCGCTGTTCCCGATCAGTCGCAGGGTGGATAGGGACCAGGCATCGGCCGTTGCTACACTTCCTGTCTCCTCTTTTACTCTGCAGTCAGGCCCTCTCCGCCGCCATCACCACATGACACAGCACTGCACGAAGGTGGTGTGGAGATTGGGGGAAGGGGAGAGGGGGGGGGGGGGGAAGGGATGTGGTTTCGTCTGTAGAAAGAGGTCTCATGCAAATGTTGGTACCTCACGACGGCAACGCAAGTAAAGACAAACGCTGCAACAAGCAGCAATGAGTTGAAAACATTGGCGTAGACATGCCACCAAGTGTTTCCTTAAGCTGTCGCAGCTGGAAAGTTATTTATGACCGAGTACAGTGTCACTCAGTACAGCCTTTTAGTAATAGCTCACTCTGTTATTCTGAAATGACGAAGAGTTGAATGTTGTAAGTGTCAGTGACAGGAGCCAATACATGTCATCTGTGTGGACACTAACTGCTTCCAAAGTTAACTATTTACCATGTTCAAGTTTTAATAAATTACTGATAAGTTGTGTATGTGTGTGTGTTGTAGTATCTGTTCGATCTCCTCCTCCTGAAGTAAACTGGTTGCTACAATACACCACATTGGGGTACTCTGAAGCTTCCCATTATGTCAAGCTCTTGTTGCAGATACCATGGTTTCTACTAATCCTGTTAATGTTGAAACTTCTTTATTTTATTCTAGAGCTGCTGAATGTAACTGAACGTATTGAATGCTTTACTTGCTTTTATCATTTCAACACTGACCTGCAGAATTTTTCCTCAGTAATGCAGCTCAAACTTATTCTATTCATTTATTGCCCACAATATACAAGGATAACGCGATCTGACTGCTCAAGTAATTAGCACAAAAGAATGGCCCTGAATTAGAAGAAATCCTAACAGCAACCTACACTTTTTCGTGACTCACTTACATCATAGAAAATCTTCATGACACAAACTACAGCAAATACAGCATGCAGCAACTGCAGCCAGCTAAATAAAAGAAAACTACTATAGGCTCTAACTACTAATAGGCACGTGGCTAGCAAAGGAAAGATTTTGCTGCAGAGTAAACAATGTATTTAACAGATTTTACCTTAGCCATGTGACATCCAGTTCAAAAAATTACATAATTATCAATAATTCCAACGTCCAAACATTAGCAAATACATCCATTTTCATTTTACAATCCATTTCCAACCAACAGTAAATCTCCATGACTGACACACGTCCCGACTGTCCACCCGCACTAACACTGCTAACCTCCGTCATTGCTAACTATTAACTTCGTACTGCTAGTCCTTCCAGCCACAGAGTCTCTTACAGAGGGCACAGAGCGCTGTCAGAGATATTAATGCAGTCTATACCGCTGCCAACATACAAACAGGCTACTTACATAGCCCCCTGCTCTTCTTAAAAAAAATTTCGAAGTGTTTTGGGCAGTGGCCAACACTAATTTGATAATTTTTTATGTTAACAATATAAAATAGATCAGTTGCACACAATTAGTAATATACTGTTGGTCAATAAAGCAAAAATTGTCCTCACAGTCCCTAAACACAGTCCTAATAATTCATCAGAAGATTAGTCCACGATAGTTTTATGCACAAAATCTGAGTAGTAAAAGAAAATGCACATTTAAGTAGTGGACCACCATGCAGTCTTTAAGAAGTAGTGTTGTCCTCCCAACAGAAACACAGTGCTTACTCTTGGTATGAAGATTTCAGCTGAGAAGATTGGTAATGGGCCACAACAGAGCAGACCCACAGCAGAGTCAATCGATGTCTTGAAGAACATAGGTAGAATTGGTAGTCAACACAGAGCAGACCCTCAGTATTTCTTGTAGAGATTATGGTAGTAATGGGCCAAAAAAGTGCAGACCCACTGCAGTCCTTGTAGAGATTAGGGTAGTAATGGGCCACCAAAGGTGCAGATCCACTGTAGTCCTTGTAGATATGGCCAGCAGCCATCTGTTGCGACTGTGCAGGTGCACAACCACAATTGAAGAGTCTTGAGGATAATATAGCAAGTCTATGAACCACCACTTGTGCACACACAAATTTTTTTGCAATAGCCTTAGAACCAGCAATGCAGTTAACCAGTACCTTGCTGAATTGTCAACACATGTGCAAGCACTAACACAGTTATATAACTACAGAGATTTTATACAAATAGTATGACCAACTCAAAAGAACCCCTGCTATTTACCCAATTTGGAGAACTGGTGTCTATGCAGTTACAATTTTACAGCATAAGAATACAAATGTAAAGGTAAAGAAAACGTCATTCAGTAAATAACATGATAATACAAATAACATTTGTAGTAATACAGGCTTTACAAAAAGAGTAGAAAGAAACATATACATGAGTATTACAGGAATTGATGACATAAGCAAATAAATGGAAAATGATAATATCCGTAGAAACATTAAATTGCCACATGAGCATTAAAAGAAAACATAACAGAATAAATAATCTCTGAACATCTCCCAAAAGCAAAGAATGTGGTATAAAAACAGATTAGATTTGAGGATAACAGTATTCTTCATCTTAATAAATGCAGCTTAGAATTAGAAGGAAAAAAAGTTCTACCAAATTTATCTTATCAGGTAAACACACAAAGACAGAAGAACACAGACACACAAGGGTACAAATAAACATAGCAGAATAACATAAAAGGAAAGGACAGGTTCTGTTTTCGGTGTAACATTTAGTACTACAGTACTCGTGGTGAGCATTTTATACCTCTGTTTCATTTTTCTTCTTTCAATAATATTCTTCATACTCATACCTTCTTAACTTTTAGCCAAAACTACTTCATTTCCAACCAAAACTTCATTTACCTCTTACTTCAACATTTTTTCTCCCCCCCCCCCCAAAAAAAATCCTATCTAAGCATGCTATCTGTATGTATACTTTCATATATTTCTTACCTCATCATTCGATTACCAGAAAATCCTACCTAAAACTGTTATCATTATACCCTACTTATCTCTGTTCATTTCCTCCTTCAAAATAATTATACCTCATTATACAATACACTTTGGCCAGAACTATTCCTTATAGCTTCTAAACGCATTTCTTCCCAAATCATCACAACTCATTTTCTTATATAGCATACCCCCTCTCAAAATAACTTAAATCTACTCAGCTCAGGTACATGAACTAGAGAACGAGGCAGTCCAGCAGCACAAAAAATTGACACAAACAACAACAACAAAAATGCAAATTGGCAAACCAAGCAGCAGCATATCTAAATTAGCAAAGAAAATCTAACATTAGAACTAAAATGTAGTCCATCAACAAAGGAGGTGGCTTACAAGACACTCGTTCGACCTATACTTGAGTATTGCTCATCAGTGTGGGATCCGTACCAGGTCGGGTTGACGGAGATAGAGAAGATCCAAAGAAGAGCGGCGCGTTTCGTCACAGGGTTATTTGGTAAGCGTGATAGTGTTACGGAGATGTTTAGTAAACTCAAGTGGCAGACTCTGCAAGAGAGGCGCTCTGCATCGCGGTGTAGCTTGCTGTCAAAGATTTCGAGAGGGTGCGTTTCTGGATGAAGTATCGAATATATTGCTTCCCCCTACTTATACCTCCTGAGGAGATCACGAATGTAAAATTAGAGAGATTTGAGCGCACACGGAGGCTTTCCAGCAGTCGTTCTTCCCGCGAATCATACGTGACTGGAACAGGAAAGGGAGGTAATGACAGTGGCACGTAAAGTGCCCTCCGCCACACACCGTTGGGTGGCTTGTGGAGTATAAATGTAGATGTAGATGTAGATGTAAAATAAAGCAATAAGCAGTAAACAATAAAAATAAATCAGTGGCAAAACTGGCTTCGCATAGTAATACAAAATAAAATTCAATAGGAAAATGCCTGACAAGTAGCAGCAGCAAATGCAATAACTTATATCTAAACATGACAATGGACAAGCAGAAAAAATAGTACACTCAAGACAGCAGTGCAGATAGGGGAAATGTCTCTTCACATCTTAATGTCTACATCACTAAAGTGGTGCACCACAACAACTTATTCTACAAAAAAATTACCAAAGAAAAAATTTGAAAAGAAAATTATGTATGCAGTTCCTGTTATTAGTTCCTTCTCCTTCTTATTGTTCTTTCCTTTCCAAGTGCTCCTTTTTAAGAATGTGGATCATAAAATTATTATTTAATAGATCTGTTGACAGAAAGTGTTCACATTAGCACATGCATTTAATTTTATTTTATAAAACCGATGCTGCAGCGCAGCTAGAAACCAGGTATCAAAGTAAATAAGCAACTATGTACAAAACAAAGCATAAAAACATCAATCAATAGCCAGCCATGTGGCATTTCATAAGTCAGAAAAAATTCTCTCAACTCTCGTAGAAAGAAACTTGTCATATCATGAGATAGATGAAAAAATATTTCCCATCAATTCACACGAATTTCAGTTAAGTAGCACTAAGTACGAGCTCCTAAGTGCAGTCATACAATGCCAAGTAATAGTGTGTCGTGTTCGTCGCGTGTTCTGCAAAGAAATGTCAATAGCGAGGTCAACGGCCTCTCTTTTCTACAGCTTGCGGGAATGCGGTGAGCTTAAAAGTGGCTGAACTGACACCATTAAAGTTGACAGATAACACAACAATTGGTCTTTTCCAGGTGGTTGGTGTGCAGCCGAGCGCAGCAGAGCATTGCGTCAAAGTCACATACACTCTTTACGGAAACATTTATGGCAACATTTTTAGCTACAGTGACAGTTTCATACAAATAAAGAATTTCACAGGTTGAAAATTTACAGGAGAAGTGTTCCGAAAAAAATCTCATAAATAACATTCTCCAAAAATTTCCGTCGGCATTCTGGTACTTACACTGACAAATATACTCACATTTCATAACTCTTAAAGTACGATTCTTGGTTTCCAACATTTCCACAAACCAGAATCTCTATCCCCTACTCATTATTCATTGTCTCATTCGATACTTCTTCAGTACACCATTATAATAAACACATAGTATAACCACATTCCTCATGTCATCATAACCATATCTCAGCATCATAATAACACAACAGTCAAACCTCAAAATCGTCGTCTCATCTTCCTTCAATAACCCCAAAACCTTAAAAAAGAAAAAAAGGCTCTCTCTTCGTTTCAATAGTGTCATCTACCTCAAATGAACATTAAAAATCGTGATACCATACGAAATACATCACTCAAAGCTCTTACAGTACCACAATGATTCCGAAAATATATGTGAACAATTCACAAAATATAAAGCACAATTTCGTAAATGCAAAGTAATCCAACTATGTGATTACGTAGACATGTCAGAGACATAATTAAAAAATATTTCTAAAAATGTTCCAAGTACAAAATTTATCACTAAAATGTGTGTCATATCGTCGTTCACAACCCAAGGTCTCCAAAAATCAATGAACTTACCTTGTCATAGACAAAAGTAACGTGCTATGCGTATAAATGTCGTAGTTATTACGTTCATTGCCATGACCTTGAAAGTACCGTACTGTAATGTACTGCTGTGTTACGAAAAAAGCTGTCTCACTGTAGCCATGCCACAAATGTCATTACCAAAACATGCTTTACTTTTCAGAAGAACGTAGATAACTGTACAAACATAAAACAGATACAGCACAAAAGCAATAAGATTGTGTCACTCAGAAGTAGCGTTGTAGTATAACCGTGTAGCCGTTAAACAAACCAAATACTTTGTCATCTGTGACCTCTCAGAAATTAATAAAAATGTCTTTTCAAGTAAATCAAAATGTTGCAGTAAAACCTCATTATCAGTATGTGTTTCAAGAATGTGAGCGTTGTAGTCGTGACATAATCATGCAACTAACAAGCAAAACAAAAAAAATGTACTCACAATAAGACTGTGTCGTCAGTTCCCTATAAAAGTGAACTTGTGAAATTACTGTCTCAATAAGTTCCATAAGGTCTTGATTAGATAGTTAACTTCAAAACATTGCAGCATGTTAACAGTTTCTAAATGTGACAAATCGTAATAGTAACGTGAAGTGAAAACTTTTGTAGCAAACGCTAAGTCAGAAAGCAAATTATTTCTCAATAAACGATTTTACATGAGGAATTTGGTGTAATCCTTTACTTTTCTTAGTACGCAGAGTTTGGGCTTTGCGCAATTATCGTGTTGTATGCGTCGGATCCTGTAAGGTCCATTATAAATCAGAAAGAATTTGTGACTCAAATGTTTCTGCTTATGTGACAATGAATGGGCTTTAATGAGAATTTTCTGACCAACGTCTAGTTTCTTTGCATTTGTCTTACAGTGTAGTTTTCTCCTTTTGTCTGCAGCATAATTTATATTTTTAATATCCAAATCAATCATGTCTTTATGTGGAAGTTCACGTGTATTCGAAAAAGGTACAAGCTCTCTGATTCTATTCGGTGGTTCCTCGTTCTTCAGTAAAAGAATAGGCGGTAAAGTAGTCGCGTATGAGGCACTTCATTTAGTACGTTTTGAAATAAGTGTTAGTATCTGTCCCAGTACTGATGCTTTCTGTGATAATAAAGTCTGCAAAGCTTGTTAATTTTTTTCATAATCCGTTCAGAGGGGTACAATGTGGGGAGTACAATTTACGATTCCGAAGCATGCGTGACCAAACAGCAGATCTGAATTGTGGTCCGTTATCTGAAATGACTTTTGCAATGTGTCCAACTTCACGTAAGAAATTTTTAACAAAGGCGCTGGATACAGACCGTCCAGTGGCTTTGCGTAACGGTGTGAAAGAAACAAATTTTGAAGTAAGTTCAACAGTGACTAGAACGTACGAAAATCCACTCAATGTTTTGACAAGGGGTCCCAGAAGATCAACAGCAGCAAATTCTTTTAATCTACTAGGAAGGATAGGAAACAATGGAGCACGATGTGAGATGGTAGATGGTTTACTTTTTGACAAAGTTTACAAATAGAGAAGACTCTCCTAATCCTCTTTTCCATGTTGTTAAAATAATCAGTCGTCCGAAGAATATGATAACATTTTCGTGGACCAAAATGTGTGTAGCTGAAATGAATGTACCAGATGAGCCTCTGAACAAAATCGTCAGGAATGCAAAGTACCCATAGCTTGTCAACAACAGTGCAGCGTTTGAAGAGTATGTTGCTTCTAACCAGAAAATAATGACAAATCTGCGTGTGTGTCTTTTTACGCCATTTACTTTTGATATCTTTCCAAATCGGATCCTTGTCTTGTCCATAAGCAATGTCCTTTAAAGATGCAGTGACGAAGTTTTCAAAGGCTACTTTTTGAATGTAAAGAATACTGAAATTTTTCTCAAGGTTAGCTTTTGTTTTGCTTTTCTCAAGACTAGCCGGTGAACGTGACAGTGCGTCCGCAACAATGTTTCCCGTGCCAGGAATATAGACCATTGTGAAGCGGAATTATTGCAGAAATAATGCTCAAGATTTCAACCTGACGTGACATAAGTAATTGTAATGCTCAATTATCGCATTAAACTTTTACTTGTTTGCCAGAAAGAAAGAAACGAAATTTGTCGAATGCCCAAACGATTGCTAAAGCTTCCAATTCAGTGATGGAATAATTTTTCTCAGATTTTGTTAGCACGCGGCTAGCAAAAGCCATGGTTTCCTCAACAATAATGTCATTTTCTATGGCTTCTTGAAATAAATGTGCACAAAGACCAGCTTTAGAAGAATCAGTGCTAAGGCAGAAATCTTGTGACAAATCTGGGTGAGCTAAGACTGACCCATTAAGTAGCGCTTCTCTCAAAGAATCAAATTCCAACTGTGCCTGTTCGTCTGTTCCAAATAGAGTTTTTGTCAGTGAGAGAACAAAGTTTTGCTTTTACTAGAATTTGCATGTTCAGGAACCGACGCTAGAAATTCACGAGACATAGAAAACTGAGGACTAGTCTTTTTGGGAACAGGAATGGTTCCGATTGCTTCCAACTTTTCAGGATCCGGCAGAATGCCCTCAGAAGAAATAGTGTGGCCCAAAAACTTCACCTTTGTCCTACCGAATTCAGATTTTTCCAAGTAAACTGTAATTCCAGATTCGGCAAAAATACGTAACACACTGTTGAGGATACGAGTATGTTGTTCCCAAGAGGCTTCTGCTATTAGAACATCGTCCGCGTATGAGGTGATGTGTCATTTTAAGAACGCAGGTAATATAGAATTTAGCCCACGAATGAATGCTGCCGAAGAAATTTTCAAACCAAAAGGAAGTTTCCGAAATTGCTAACATACGCTAAAACAAAGAAATCCCGTATATTTTCTACATTCTGGATGACATTCAATTTGATAAAAGCTGGATCTGAGATCAATAGAAGACAACACTTTTACGCCATTAACATTTTGAAGAAGTTCTTCCAACGTCTGTGACCTGCCTGTTTCAGGAATGATTATGGTATTTATTTGTCTGGAATCTAAAACAAGCCTGATCGATACGTTTTTCTTCTCAACAACATGTAATGGATTACTGTACGAACTTACTGCACGTTCAATAATACACTCGTCTAAGCATAGATTGTATTTACATTCTATCATGGTCCCTATAATGTGCCGGAATTACGTATGGTCTGACGCAGAATTTAGTATGCTCACGAACACGAAATTTGTATGTAAATCCTTTAATTGTTCCTGTTTTGTGAGTAAAAACAGTGGAATGTGCTTGTAAGGTGTCAAAAAGGTCCTGCCTATTAGTGTCATTACAGTTCTCAATTGTCTGAATTTTTTTCTGAATTAAAACGTTAGTATCTAATACGATAACAATATCATCCCTGTCAGTATTAGCAAAGTGATTTTTAGTGTCACGTTCCGACGAAAGTTCCAAACTATGATCTAACAAAAGGTAAAGCCTATTGATTTCCTCGTCATGGTTTAAATCCAATCTTCAAATTTCAAAGATATTGACTTACCTTATTTCTCTAAATTTATTTCAGCGTCGGGAAAGTTTAAAACTGCTTTATACTCATTCAAAAAGTCTACACCCAATATGATTTCCGTCGACAATAATGGGACAATAAGAAAATTGATAGTAAATCTGTGGCTTTGACAAAAGAATTCTAAGTTAGTTTGTTGCCGTACATTTACACTTTTTCCAAAAATTGTACCTTGTAATTTAATCTTACGTAAAGGAAGTGAGGGTCAATTGCAATTTGCTGCATTTACTGAAAGCTGTTTCACTGATTACTGAAATAGGGCAGCGCGGGATTAGCCGTGCGGTCTAAGGCGCTGCAGTTATGGACAGTGCGGCTGGTCCCGGCGGAGGTTCGAGTCCTCCCTCGGGCATGGGTGTGTGTGTGTGTGTGTTTGTTCTTAGGATAATTTAGGTTAAGTAGTGTGTAAGCTTAGGGACTGATGTCCTTAGCAGTTAAGTCCCATAAGATTTTACACACGTTTGAGCATTTTTGAACTGAAATAGGACTGCCAGAGTTAAGTACTGCCGTAAATTTTATTTCATTTGCTGTGATGTGATTTACGGGATATGCAATATTGTTCTGTTTCATGTCATGTTCCTGGACTAAAATGTCCCTAATGCCTTCCATTTTCACATAATTGATAATCACGGCAGCTACGTCGTCAGCTTCATAAGTACGTTTTGTGGCTGCCTGCTGTGTGAGCCACTGTCTAGTTGTCACGCGTCGTTACTGCGATTTGGAGATCTACAATTTCGGCTTGTCGCGAGGGACCTGCCCTATTTAAATCACGCCAGTTCTGATTAAATTCAGGTCTGTCGTCATGACTATAGCGTCTGTCTCGTAGGTAATTTCTGTAGTTTCTTTCTTTCGATTAAATGGTGGAGAATTTCTCTCGGAATCATAATTACGAGGTGGACCATTGTGTCTGAAGTAGTTTTGTCTCCCTTGAGAATAATTGTTCTGGTTCTCATATTGTCTGTTTCTACGGTTGTCTCTGTCATAGTCATTGCTGCGGAAATGTGATCTTTCTCTGTAACGATTGTTATTCTGCCAATGGTTGTCATACGGGTGATGTCTGTTTGGGTAATGATTTGCGTAATAATAGTAACTTTGTCGTGGCCGGTTATTATTTCTGTCGTCACGGAACTGTGATAGATATGACCTGTAATTGTTGTTGTTTTCCTGTTTTCGCATTATGCGATTGTCTGTGTCGATTTCCAATTGTTGTAAAAGTCCCTGAAAAGCCTCAATAACATCCTTACAACGTCCAGCCAAAACAACATGTCTTAAATGTTCAGGCAACTTAATTAAGCAAATGCGATTGAGTTCCGAGGGGCTGTATGGGTTTGACAAATACTGATTCTTGTGCAACATGTCTTCAAAATATTTTACCGGGCTGGAAAATTCAGACTGTTCGAAATGCTTCATCAATATAATATCATGTTTTACTCGATCTAGAGTAGCCTGAGACCAACATACAGAAAGGAAGGCATGATAAAAATCTCCTTCACTATGACAGTCGTGAATTACCGACCGCGTTCTTACAGCTGGTTCGTTTTCTAAATAGCCACACATAAACTCTAATCTATGCTCTAATGACCAATTAGGAGGAAAACAATGAGAAAATTGATGAATCTAAGCTTGTGGATGTATGTCCTCTCTAATGTTTTAAATTTCATTGTGATGAAGAGCTTGTCAAAGTCATCGTGACGCCGAGTCGCAAATCGGTTATTCTTACGTCGTGTCGGCGGTTCCACCTCAAGATTCGGTGCATCCTGCCGATTCCTTTCAAAATCTCCGAAATACCCAGTGTCATTATTTTGTGCCCCTTCCGTATTTCGAAATCACTCTTTCCGTGTCGGAGGGCGAGTATCCTCTGAAATTTGTAATTATTTTATCACGTGTGCCAAATGATCTTGTACTTCCCGGATTTCTCTTTTATTTATTTATTTATTGTTCTGTGGGACCAAATTAAAGAGAAGTCTCCGTAGTCATGGAACGAGTCAATACATGAAATTATAACACGATATTAGAAACAGATAAAATGAAATATAAAAAAAACATATTCAGGTGACAAGTCGTAAGTTTAAATAAAGAAAATCAACAATGTAACACTGGAATTTGCGTAATTTTTTAGCTCTTCCATGAGCTCCTCGACAGAGTAGAAGGAGTGAGCCATGAGGAAACTCTTCAGTTTAGACTTAAAAGAGTTTGGGCTACTGCTAAGACTTTTGAGTTCTTGTGGTAGCTTATTGAAAATGGATGCAGCAGAATACTGCACTCCTTTCTGCACTAGAGTCAAGGGAGTGCATTCCACATGCAGATTGGATTTCTGCCTAGTATTAACTGAATGAAAGCTGCTAACTCTTGGGAATAGGCTAATATTGCTAACAACAAACGACATTAAAGAAAATATATACTGTGAGGGCACTGTCAGAATTTCCACAACAGCTTACTATCTATCTGAACGCCTAGGAACTTGAACTGTTCCGTCTCGCTTATAATATGCCCATTCTGTCTGATCAAAATATCGGTTCTTGTTGAATTGTGAGTTAGAAACTGTAAAAACTGAGTCTTACTGTGATTTAGCATCAAATTATTTTCCACAAGCCACAAACTTATTTCATGAACTACATTATTTGATACTGTTTCAATATTACACACAAGATCCTTCACTACCAAGCTGGTGTCATCAGCAAACAAAAATATTTTTGAATCACCTGTAATACTAGAAGGCATATCATTTATATAAATAAGAAACAACAGTGGCCCCAGCACCGACCCTTGGGGAACGCCCCACTTAACAGTGCCCCATTGGGACTGAACATCACTACCACTCTCAATATTGCGGAGATTTACCTTCTGCTTTCTGTTCTTAAAGTAAGAGGCGAACCAGCGTTCGCAACCTTTTATTTAATCCGTCCAAAACCTCACAGAGAAAAGAGAATATAGCATTTTCAGTTGTTAAACCATTTCTAAAACCAAACTGAACATTTGACAGCAAATTATGCGAATTTAAATGCTCCAGTAACCTTGTATATACAACCTTCTCGATAACTTTAGCAAACACCGATGGCATAGAAATAGGTCTAAAATTGTCAACATTATCAATGTCTCCCATTTTATAAAGTGGCTTCACTACGGAGTACTTTAATCGGTCAGGAAACCGACCACTCCTAAAGGAAAAGTTACAGATATGGCTAAGTGCTGGGCTAACATACATAGAACAATACTTCAGTATTCTGCTAGATACCCCGTCATATCCATGAGAGTTCTTGGGCTTTAGTGATTAAATTATTAACTCAATCTCCCTCTTGTCAGCATCATGGAGGAGCATTTCAGGTAACAGTCTCGGAACACTTTTTTCTAAGAGCGCTATATGATTCCCTGTTGGGACTAGGTTTCTATTTAGTTCACCTGCTATATTCAGAAAGTGATTATTAAATAATGTACATATATGTGACTTATCAGTAACACGGACATTCCCACTACGCATTGATTCTATATCCTCGACCTCTCTCTGCAGACCATCCACTTCCTTTACGACTGACCATATGGTTTTAATTTTATCCTGAGACTTAGCTATTCTATCTGCATACCACATACTTTTTGCCTTCCTAATAACATTTTTAAGCACCTGACAATACTGTTTGTAATGGGCTGCTGCATTTAGATTTTGACTGTTTCTAACATTTTGATATAATTGCCACTTTGTTCTACAAGATATTCTTATCCCTCTAGTCAGCCATCCAGGCTGCCTGTTTGTGCCAGTACCCTGTTTTGAACGTTCTAACGGAAAGCAACTTTCAAAGAGCACGAAAAAAGTCTTGAGAAAAGCATTATATTTATCGTCTACTCTATCAGCGCTATAAACATCTTGCTACTCTTGTTCCTTGATAAGGTTTACGAAGGTCTCTACAGCAACTGGATCAGCTTTCCTAAACAGCTGATGACTATATTTAACACGTGTTGCAGCACAAAAATCTTTTAGAGTTAAAATTTGTGCATCATGATCTGAAAGGCCATTCACCTTTTTGCTAACAGAACGCCTTTCTAGTAATGAGGAATGAACAAAAATGTTGTCTATGGTTGTTCTACTGTCCCCTTGCACTCTAGTTGGAAAGAATACGGTTTTCATAAGATTATATGAATTAAGAAGGTCTACCAGCATCCTCTTCCTTGCACAATCACTTATACAATTAATATTGAAGTCACCACATATAACTAACTTTTTGTATTTCCTATAAAGTGAACCAAGAACCTCCTCTAGCTTTAGCAGAAATGTTGTGAACTCGGAGTCTGGGGTTCTATAAATAACAACAGTTAGAAGTTTAGCTCCGTTAAATTTAACCACACCAGCACAACATTCAAACACCTTTTCAATGGAGTACTTTGAAACATCAATTGACTCATATGGGATGCCGTTTTTCACATACATGGCTACTCCCCCACACCGCAAAGAGCTGCTCGAAAAGCTGCCAGCCAACCTGTACACCTGTAAAGGAAGCCTCTGAATTATCTCCTTATTCAAGAAGTGTTCAGATATACCAATAATTTCAGAGTCAACATCTATAAGCGGCTCACTAACTTTATCTCTAATACCTTGTATATTTTGATGAAATATACTAATTCTCTCATTACTCGGATACCTAAGCTTTGTCAAAAGTGGTTCCTTTGTTAGAGAGACTTCCCTTAATCAAGAATACCTATCAGCTGACTTCAGTCTAAAAAAGGTGCAGCTCTAACACCCACTAGTACAGGAATTTTCCCATGAGTGATCCCACCACCCCCACCTATGCTGTTACCTATAAGCTTTGCCAACCTCCCCTTTCCATACCTGTTGAGGTGCAGGTCATGTCTAGTGAAACCCGTCCTGCAGATAGACTCCACCGACACCACTGAAATGTGACCCATGCTTTCTATCATCAGCGCACCCCCAAGTCTCATGTTATTACGCCTGACGGCTGTATTAAGATGAGGCCGATCGCGACGCTGAAACAGTTCCACGAAATACACATTCGTGTTGCCAGTCTGAGTGGCTATCTTTTCCAGTCACAATCTATGTCATACTCCCCAGCCTTATCAATACTATTACCAGCCCCACCCACAATCACTACCTGATCCTCTTTAGTAAAATCCCTACATAGCCCCCCTATGTTAACAGTCACCTGAGCCAATCCTGCATTAGGCTTCACAATGCTGGTGACCTGGTACTCACTCCCCAGCACTTCCTGCAACTGCTGGCCTACATCTCTGCCATGAGAACTACCTAACAGCAGAACCTTTTTCTTCCTCTTCGACTTTGCAACTATTCTAGCCACGGTAACTACTGAGGTCTGCTGCATACTTCCTACATCTACAGCTACTAGAGATTCCTCTCCACTGGACTCTGACAGTTGGTCACATCTATTGTAAACACCAATAGTAAAACTATCTGAAAATCTTATTCTCCTAGCAGATCTCTTGCCAACAGCCAGCTCCCATTCCCCAACCCCCTTCTCCCACCTCATCCTATGTAGCTCCTCCTGTGCGTTTTTCAACTGCACCTGAAGGGCATGGATCTTACGCTCCTGCTCCTCTATCAACTTACTCTTGCTACATAACCTGCAGTTCCAGGAGAGGATCTCACCAGGATGCCCACTGGCTTCCCCACTGCATTCCCCCCAGTGAAAATACTTCCAACAAGTCTCACACCGCAATCCACTACTCACGAACCTACGGCAAAGCCCACACTTCTCACTCATGGTAAAATTTTACTTTTACTAAGTTCCGCTACTACAGTAAGAAGATGTTAAAAACCTGACTACAATAATCACAAACTTACTCTACAAGGGAAATAACTACTATTACTAACAGTATTAATAAACAACAAATGTGAATATAACAAAAGACTAATACAGAAAGAGAATCAAACGTCTAACGACACAGTAACGAAGCTGAAAACAGTTCCCAAAAGGTTCTTCTGAAATTATTTCACCACAAAACACAAAAAACTCCGGTTGAAGACTACTAAAGTTCCTAAATAAACCACTATACACAAACAATTAATTAGTACTTAGCTTTCGATGCGCCGCTACAGCTGCAACTGATCAGCGCGGAATGTAAACACAGGTAAGAGGTTACGTTGCTCGATACGAAACACTCACAAAAATCAGGTCACAACACACGAAAGGCAGAGGTGAATGAAGAAACCACTAATACGTCACTTATATAGTAAATATTATCACAAAAACCGTTAAAATATGTATCTGAAACCTAAAATATATATAAAAACTTGGAGAGCGATCTCACACGCAGTCTCTCGCTTATGACGTCACACCAAAGATCAATTTTGTGATGCGTATTAATTTGTTTCTGATTTTGTTTGAATCTCCACGTACTCTTATATGTCAGTAAAGGCTACCGGTCTTGTATCATTCAGATCATCATCTACCTTCGACGATAAATTTGTTACGAGATCCGGCAGTTCGGCTACTTTTTCTGATAGTGTGCTGATTTCCGCCGTGTGTTTTTCAAGTTTTAGTGTGTCTATTTCTGTCGTAATCTTATCTACTGCGTCCTTTAAATTTTCCTGATTTGTACAAGTTGCGTGACCGCATCGGCTCAAATGGCTCTGAGCACTATGGGACTTAACATCTGTGGTCATCAGTCCCCTAGAACTTAGAACTACTTAAACCTAACTAACCTAACCTTTTTTCACTCGTCAATCAACATGGCCGAACAAGAGACGAGTGACACGAGTGCGACTTCGAGGGCGAGTATGTCTACCGTCCCTACCTCGCAGGAGGAAATGGGACATGATGATGAAAATGTCTACGACAGACACTGTCATATCTGCCAAATTTTAGATTCCAGCACTAAGAATGGAAAAATAAGCCAGGCTGCGGTCCTGGCAATAAAGAACGAGCTCGCTGCCTGGGCTATCGCAAACGCGAAGCTTGAGGGGCGTCTCGAAGAGCTGGAAGAAGAAAATGCTAGACTTAGACAACAGACAGTCAAGATATGGGCCGGAGTGGTGGCGCAAACCGCCACGAAGGCTCAAACAACTAAAGAAACAATTGCGAAGATCTCGAAGAAACCAGACACGGCGGTCTTTTAAGACCCCTGCCTGGTCAGACTATCAAAAAGGTGCAGGAGATTTTCACAACAATTGACCCGGCAAGAGACAAAATTAAAATCAATAAGGTAAAAGCCACAAAAAATGTAGTAGTGGTAGTCCTAGCCACTGCGGAAGACAGAGACAAAATATTAAATAATTCTAAACTAAACAAGGCTATTAAATGCGAACCACCAAAGAAAAGAAATCCTCTGGTGATATTGTACGATGTACCAGTGGCTCTGGCTGAAAGCGACATATATGAAACGATGTACAACCAAAATTTTGATGATACTGAATGGGAAACGTTCAGAAATGAATTCAAGCTGCGCTTCAAGGCGGGACGTCGGGAACGAGATGTTGTCCATCACGTTGCCGAGGTCTCCGGCAAAATGTGGCGTAAACTTACCGCTGTGGGGAGAATTTATATAGGATTTCATGCAATTAATGTTAGAGACTACCTAGTAGTCCCCCGATGCCACAACTGTGGCGATTTGGACCATGTCCATAAACACTGTGACAGGAAGCCGGCCTGCTCCAGGTGTGGGGCAGAGGACCACACAAGAAAAAATTGTAATAAGAATGCAACCTGCATTCCATGTACAAAAAGGGGAAGGAAACCCTGTAACACCACTAGTAGGAACTGCCCAACGTACAGGATGCTAGAACAGAGATTAATTTCTCGAATTGACTATGGCTGAGGCCATACCTGAACTCAGGAAGCCAAAAAGGAAATCCCCAAGCAAGAGGCTGAGGGACGCTCTGAGGGCGAACAAATTTAAAGAATTCATTCAAAAACTCACGCAAACAAGACCTCTGGTGACAACAATGAAAGACGTTTGCATACAAACGGACCCATGTGAAGAAAACGCTCCCTCTCCTCCCTGCTGGGGACCTAGGTCGAACCAAGAGCATTCTCGTCCACGCAGGCATCCTGTACTTGGGAGTTCACAACCTCACAGCAAGGAATTAGTAACCACCAAACAGGTCCAGTATAACGAAGTGAGCAGCTCAGATTCATCCTCTGACTCACCATCCCAGAGAGGACTGGGAATTGATCCCCAACGAATATACCCCAACCTGGAGCATGCATTGCACATATCAAGACTAGAGGAGCCGGCAATCCTCACTACCGCATTGAGACATGTGGTACGTGTCGGCCACGAGTATGGTAGAGATGCCACCTTTCCAGTAATGGAGGCTGTGGACAGAATCCAGCTCAAGACAATGAATCTCCCCACCGATTTCGGAGCCCTGCGAGATCTAGTAAAAAAGGTTTTCGAAAGAAGAAATGAGAAATTTGACATGGAAGAATTATACTATCAAGCAGTAATAACTAATGGCAGAGTAGCCCACGACTGGTCCAAAAACTGGCCAGAATCGCATATCCATAGCTACTTCCCACGTGAGCCAACTAAACGTGGGTCAGATAAACACCCACAATAGTAAACTAGTCTTGCAGGAACTCCGGAAGGTGGTGGAAGAGAAGAGTCTAGATGTACTCTGTTTACAGGAACTGTACTCCCAAGCGGGATGGATCCCATTCATGGCTGCCAAGTGGCAAGTAATACACTCTGACATAGAGTCAAATGCTGCAGTAGTAATTACTAACAGATCACTTAGAGCCACAGTCCTTGCGCAGTTTTCTGGTGAACACTGCAATGTCGTGGAACTGCAAACACCTACAGGAGTGTTATACATTTCCAATATATACTTCCAATATGGAAGGGAAATAGATGAGTTCTTGGAGAAACTCACGCAAGTCGCCACGGCATTGCGGGGACGCAGGATGCTCGTGGCGGCAGATATAAATGCTAAGTCTCCGCTATGGTTCAGTGGCACGCATGACGATCAGGGGCTAAAGGCTGAGGAGACGATCATGGCATTGCAACTGGTTGTTGCCAACCAACAAGGGAACCCCCCCACCAAACCTTATTACAAAAGTCAACAACTGGAAAGTGTGGGACAGAGCAACCACCAGTGATCATAACCTAATCACATTCACTATTGGGGACAGGGAGTGCCACTGGGACATGGGGTGGGAGCTGCAGCTCAACTATAACAAGACCAACTGGGACCGTCTCGTGGAAGAGTGCAACATCCCGACATTGCTGGAGGGTGACGAAAACGTGGAAGAGTGCGCCGAAGAACTGGTACAGGCGATCACCAGGGCGGTGCGAGCTGCTGTACCAACCAGGAGGAGAGCCGTTGCGGCCACCCCCACACCATGGTCGGTCGAATTAGGACAGATGCGCCAGGCTGTGAGGAGGGCAAGGAGGTACTACCAGCGGAGTGTCGTCTGGAGAGAAAAACAAAGATGGCTGCAGATCTATAGAGAAAGCAAGAATCAATTTCAACTGGAGCTTAGGGCAGTCAGACTTAGAAGCTGGGAAAACTACATGAAAAGCCAATTGGCTACAGATCCATGGGGAGTCCCGTACAAACTGGTACGGGAAAAAATAAGATCACCTATGGTGCTATCCACCGTCAGGGACGGGGACCGGATGACGGGCACGTGGCAGGAAACTGCTGAGGCCCTCCTTCGGGTCCTGTTACCTGACGATGTGGAGGAAAACGAGACAGAAGAACAGAAAAGAATAAGGAGAGAAGACCGAAGGGACTACAACAATAACATTAGAACCTACCCCTTCTCTGAGGAGGAGGTTGCTGCCCAGATCAAGGCCCTCAAAAGGGGAAAAGCTCCTGGCCCGAACGGCATTACTGCGGAAGTGGTGCAATTCCTTGCCCCCCAGCTCGTAGCTCCTCTCACCAAGTTATACAACGAGTGCCTGAAACTCGGGAAATTCCCAGAAATATGGAAGAAGGCAAATGTAATCATCATCAAAAAGGGTCCGGACAAAGATCCCACAGAAATTAAGTCTTACAGACCCATCTGTTTGTTAGACATACTGGGCAAACTTTTTGAGAGGCTACTGGCAAACAGGCTGACAGCACACCGCATGCTGTGCAGGATGAGTGACAGACAATTCGGTTTTCGGTCTGGGGGTTCTGCGTCTGACGCAATCGCCCTGGCTGCCGAGGTCTGTGGCTCCACCCCGCACAAGTATGTCGTCAGCATCATGGTGGACATCAGTGGCGCCTTCGACAACCTGTGGTGGCCCTCACTCTTTTCCTGCTTGCGGGAGAAGAACTGCCCAGGGCAACTATACGGCTGTCTGAGGAGCTATTGTGTAGACAGGGAGGTCTGGCTAGCGGCCCCTAGCGGCATAGTCAGGAAGACTGTGACCAAAGGATGTCCTCAAGGCTCTGTCCTAGGACCTCTCTTTTGGGACATCAACATGGAGCCACTACTTGAAGACCTAAAGAACTGTGACGATGTGCTAGAGGTCATAGCATACGCTGACGACCTCCTCCTGCTGGTCGGCGGCCGAAGCCGCGAGGACTAAGAGCCAAAAGTGGAGAGAGCCTTAACCGTACTTACAGCATGGTGTCATAAAAGCAAAATGACGATTGCGCCCAATAAATCCACACACCTACTTCTCAAAGGCCAACTGGTCAGAAGCCCCACTGTCAGAATTAATGGCATACCAGTTCTTCGGCGCCGCGAGGCCCGATACCTGGGTGTAATCATCGATGAGAGGTGGAACTTTGCATCACATATTGATACCGTAGCTCAAAAATCTTTGGTTTTATTAAACAACCTCATTGGAATTGGTCATAAGCGGTTTCACCTTCCACCGAACTTAATCAAATTATACCACAATAGTATCTTGACCTCAATAGTAGGATACGGATCAGGAATCTGGGCACACAGACTCACGAGGGTCATGCCTGCCATGGCCGTAAGAAGAGTGCAGCGGAACATGCTTCTACGTTCAGCAGGGGCCTACAGGACAACACCTGGGGGAGCGCTGTTAGTGCTAATGGGGATCTGTCCACTGGACATAAAAATTTGTGAGCAGACCGCCTGGTACTGGGTGAAGAAGGAGAACAGGGACAAAATCAGGGAGATACTTGGGGTTTATGCTGGGGATAAGTACGCCATCAAAAAGAGAGGGATCGAACTGTGGCAGGAACAATGGAACAATGAGGATACGGGACGCAGAACTTATGAGCTGCTACTGGATATAGAGGAAAGTATAAGACTTAAATTTTTCACACCTACGAGAGGAATGCTGCACTTTCTTACTGGACATGGACCATACCCAACATATTTATGTTGGTTTGGGAAGCAGGCTACACCAGCGTGTGACTGTGGTGCAGTACAAGGTACCCCAGAGCATGTGGTGTATGAGTGCCACCTCTTCGATGACGTAGCCCATGATCTAAGACAACAGCTACCAAATAATGACACATACCACTTATTAAGACATGACAATACCTTTAACACCCTAAATAAACTCACTGATGAAATATCCAAAAAAGTACTTAAGAACTTTTTAAGGGAAATCATCAGTAAAGGCAAGCCGCTTCACGGCTGGAAACCGCCTTGCCCTGGACTTGGAGGGAGGGGGGGTACATAAACACCGGACTGGAACGCACACCGATTATGACATACGTAATTAGATTACATGTAGAAGCTAGGATAACATTTTAGAATAGACTGCAGCGATACCACGTGAAGGGCCAGCCCAGTGCCAGGGGCATGCCCACTGGGATTAGCTCAGTGGGCCTGGCCAACACCCAGTGGGTTTATAGTAGCACTGGCACACCTGTAACGCTGCAGGTAGCATGTAGTTTCCTTGTAGATTAAGTAGCTTAGAACCTCATAGCGGTAAGATTTTTTTTTAAAAAAAAACCTAAGGACACCACACACATCCATGCCCAAGGCAGGATTCGAACCTGCGACCGCAGCAGTCGCGCGGTTCCGGACTGAGCGCCTGGAACCGCTAGACCACCGCGGCCGGCGACCGCATCGGTAGATGCGAATGAGTCAATTTTAACCTCCAAGGTGTCGTGATTTTCGTGAACAATGATCTGCAGTACTTTTACGGCTGCCCCATGATTCTGTAATGCATTTTCAGGTCGCGAAAAAATAGGCTGAAAATTCTCACAAATTTGTGTTTTTACGTCTTCACAAATTTTTTGACATTTCGATTCGATTTTAAGTAACTCAGCTGTTAAACCTTGACGTGTTTGTTCATGTGTTTCTTTCATTTGCTTCCGATTTTGATCCATTTGTTGCTGGGTTTGTTTCTGATTTTGTTCTATTGTGTCTATCTTTTGAAGCTGTTGCTGTATTCGTTCCATTTGTTGCTGTGCTTGTTTCTGATTTTGTATTAATTGCAATAACAATGCATTAGTGACCGAAACATGTTCCTCTGTGCTTTTGCGTTTGCACCGGCAGTATTCGTAATTTGAAAAGCAGAGAGTGTGTATTGACTTAATTGAGAAAAGTGTAATGACACAAAACCTGAATCTACGGAATTTGCAAGATTTGGTTCTGTTATTTCGCATTTCTGAGGCGAACTGTTACCGACCGATCGATCGACAATACTTAACTGTTCACTGATTGTTTCCATTTCTTCCCCGTTATTTACTGCCTGGTCTATGTTCCTATGCACTATTACCAAATTAATATCTTAAACATTTGTCAATTCATTACAAGGTAGTGCCAACAAACTGCGCTCGTCGTCACTATCATTTCTCAATTTACTTTGCAACCTAGTATTACGCTTTTCACACGCCATGATTGTCACACTGTTTCACACGATAACACGCAAAAACCAATTTGAAAAGCAAAAATAGGAGGACACACTAAAACAGCACTGAAAATAATCAATATATAATTAGTTGCAAAAGCGACTGCGTTATACTTGGTGCAAATCCACATGCTTGACACGACTTCTTTGCTCATTGCAATACGGTACAACAATAAGAAGCTGCATAATTACGCGCTAGCAGTAAACAGTGACTAATTTCTAATCATGCACTAAGTATTCAAACTAGAAGAAAAACAGAAGATTCCAGTGAGGTATCCTCGGCTAAGGGTCGCCAGGTGAAACCTCTTTATTTAATTCTAGAACTGCTGAATGTGACTGAATGTAATGAAGGCTTTACTTTTTTTTATCATGTCAACACTGACCTACAGAATTTTTCCTAACAGATACAGCTCAAACTTATTCTATTCATTTATTACCCACAATATGCAAGGATAACGCAATCTGACTGCTCAAATAATTAACACAAAAGAATGGCCCTGAATTAGAAGAAATCCTAACATTAAACTACACTTTTTCATGACTCACTTACCTCACAGAAAATCTTCATGACACAAACTGCAGCAGATACAGCACGCAACAACTACAGCCAGCTAAATAAAAAGATCCTAACTACTATAGGCTCTAACTACTAATAGGCATGTGGTTAGCAAAGTAAAGATTTTGCTGCAGAGTAAACAATGTATTTAGCAGATTTTACCTTAATCATGTGACATCCAGTCCCAAAAATCACATAATCATCAATAATGCCATCATGTAAACATTAGCAAATACATCCATCTTCATTTTACAACCCATTTCCAACCAACATTAAATTTCCATGACTGACACTGGTCCAGACCGTCCGCTCGCACTAACACTGCTAACGTCCATCACTGCTAACTATTAACTTCCTACTGTGAGAACGTCCAGCCACAGAGTCTCTTACAGAGGGCGCAGAGCGCAGTCAGTGATATTAATGCAGTCTACAGCGCTGCCAACATACAAACATATAAACAGTCTACTTACAATGTTGCACCAGCGTCTTCTGGGGATGGAAAATCCTGGTACCTTCAGAGTTGGATCTGTCATAAGGTGGGAGCTCGTAACATTCTGATACTCCCAAAGTGACGCCCAGAGGTCATCAGTTTTAAAGTAGTTTAGTTCGTTGGCGACTGCTACAGGCGGATGTCTTGATTCCAGACTTAGTTGCTGCCGTGTAAGGAAATCCGCATCGACGTGAATGGGATGGGTTGGCCTTACAATTTTCTAAATGTGATCTGAGGGTTGCCAGTCGTCTGGTTTGGGGAGGTGCGATATTATTCAGTGACAGGATCCACCGGACCAGAGTTGTTCTACTAGTTCTAGTTATGGTTCACATTGTCTGGATAAGCTGTGTTTCGACAAGGTTGATATGGCAGCTATTGATGCAGGCAGGAGCACAGTATTCTGCAGTTCAGTATGCGAGGGCTATTGCGCGAATTCTTGAAGTTTCAGCAGTAGCACCCAACGACATACTGACTAGCTTCTGAATTAGGTTAGTTCTAGTTTTGATTTTCGCTGAAGTCTGCCCAAAGAATAAAATCCAGTAAAATACTCATTCGCGTGTCAGATCTTCAGAAACGACTCGAAAGCCCTCAGAAACTCACATAGGGACAAACCGCAAGTTTTATTCAATAAAACTGAAAATTATTCACCATTTTAATCTAACCCATAATTCCTAACGAGACTATAATGGTCATCAGTTAGAAAATTTCTTTTTGATTACTGTTGTGAAGCCATTTGTAGCCATCTCTCTGGAAACACGATGTTAATTCTGGCCGAATGTAGTGGCCTTGCGGTTTGAGGAACCATGTCACGGATTGCGCGGCCCCTTCCGCCGGAGGTTCGAATCCTCCCTCGGGCAGAGGTGTGTGTGTGTGTGTTGTTCTTAGCATAAGTTACTTTAAGTAGTTTGTAAGTCTAGCGACCGATGACCTCAGTAATTTGGTCCCTTGGGAATTCACAGACATCTGTTAATTCTGCCACGTCTTCTCGAGCCTTAAGAAAAGTCATGAAGTCGTTAATTTTCATTGTTGTTGAATCCTCGTTCGTGGATACACTTCTTCGCTAGTGCCTTTAATCTGCTGAATATTTTAAATAACGCTGTTCAATTATACATCATTTATTTCAACTGGAAAGACTATATCGACTGAGCAACGTTAACGATTTCGACATTTTGTAATGGTTCGGTGCAACTAGTATGAAAAGAACGTGTTGCGTAAGTTCTTATCCGCTCTGCTCCACGTTTCCAGTTTGAAGATCCATCGTCAATCCATTTTTTTTCAATTTTTTGTATGCCTGACAGAAGTCGCTATTAACTTTCGATCACACGCTTCAGTAAAGATTTTACAGATTCCTTATGTTTGTTGAGAAGTTTGATGTTTCGTCCGATAAAAACAATACGAATGAAGCAGATATTCTGTATTATTATGAATTTGTCATTTATATTTCAGGTGTGTAGTACATTTCAAAAATTCAAAGTCGTATTTCTCTGAGATAACAAACTGCATGTTAAAATCGCTATAATGCTTTTTGTGAAGCAGAAATTTCAACAACATGGTTTGGAGTGTGTAACTATAATGGCATTACAGTGTTGTTCTTACGTTTGCTTAAATAAGAATAGTGTTTACGCTATTTACTACAATTCGAATTTTTTTTTAAAAAAAGCTCATTGATTTTATAGCATACTTGCGATTTTCGCTGTCGGATTCCTCAACACGCTCATCACTAAAGGCTCTAAAGCACATAGTTTTCAGAGAAGGCGCAGGATCCTCTTACGTATTCTGCTGCCTAACTGCTTCGTCTACGCTCTCCTCGCTTTTCATTTGCTTCCCGCCATCAATGTATCCGTGCCTGTTTTTCTACAGTGGGACTTTCTACAACGAAAGGGAAACTGCTCTCCCTATTGTAGGGAGTCTCTTACTTTGTTATAATATTCTTGACTAACTGAGATCAATTTCACTTGGCAATACAACAACAAGGAAAAGATAGATGTTTACTAATATTCTTAGGCTACATGTGCACTGGAAAATTGACTAGCTGGGGCAGTGGATAAACACTATCTGATGAAAATTAATTTCATTAATTCTTTTTATAATATAAAATTGGCGCACGGTATCTCAGTCAATAAACGCGTGATAGCCTGTAAAACGGTTTTTGCTGCTCGTCTACGGTAAGTGCTCAAAGTCAACATCAGATTTTCATGAAATTAAAAAAAAAACATAGAAAGACAAAGCACAGCGCTTTTCTGGTCCACTTTTTCTCGTTCCCTTTTTTGGTTAGTTCCTGGATCATATATTTCATATATGCACGTGTTCGTACGCAGAGAGAACATGGCGTAGCTGCTGGCCCAGTCAGAATGGCTGTTGCAGGCCACGATGATCAGGGGCGGAAGTGCTCTTCCGTTTCGAACTGCAGCGTTCCAAAACAAGCTGCAGCGACTGCACTAGGATGTTAGGTCACTAGCGCCACCACACGTACATCATGCTGTTGCCCCGCTTCGGAATGGCTGCACTACCATTTGGGAGAATAGCTGTCCCAAAAGGGACGCGGCTGCTGTCCAGCGTGTTGGAGCAATCGCGTTGCTTTTTGGGAGAGCAAATACCCCCAAAAACATAGCAGTTAATTTTCCAAGGTAGTACTTAAAGAGACGGTAACGTTCAAAATAACAGTTGAAATTGCTTGCCAAATTGTTCGTGTGTGATAGGGCGAAGGAAAGCGAAAGATAACACGCAATATCGCTGGCGTGTGCGGAGCAACCTAACGTAATGAGGTAATTGCTCATTCATTGTTCTTAATTTCGATGTCAACAGTGCAACTTTATTTGATTTCGTTGTTCTCCGTTTGACAAGACGCCTATGACAATAGAGGCGAACGAATTAAAAAAGTAGTGAAGTTATGACGTTCATGTTTTCGCAACGTACGTGAGAACGTCCGCTGTCCTCGTGCGTGTGCTCCACGTGACGTGACACGCACTCTCATTCGTTACGCAACGCAATCTTAATTACATCGCGATCGCTAAAGGAAATGTTAAGAACGTTCTTATCGACGGTTCTAGAAATACTTAAAGATTCGCCTTAAATCACTATACACGGATATTTCTTCATAACTACTATGTCACTAATGTTAGCCCTAGCTGTAGATGAGCGCATTTTCTCAGTCAAAAACCTTCTTCAACAACTGCGTCTGTAATCTAATAAATGGCTGCCGTCGAAAGATAACGACATGCTTAAGATAATACAAAATCACTCACCCACGAAAAATCGTAGCCGAAAAGGAAAAAAAAAGAATCTACCACCTGTTCCCCATACCCCACAGAATACCTGTCTATGCTCTAGAATCCGCAAGAGTTCCTTATTAGGTCCTCTAAATCTTTAGTCTGGAGAACATTCATTTTGGATTATTCCAGCCAGGAAGTGCCGTGGTAACAGACTGGCTTTCATTCCACCTATAAGCACTCCCAAAGTAGTAAGTTGTGAGTATAGGTTTACAAAATTAAGACAAATCTAAAAATAACTTACAGTTTCCAGTAACGGGTACATGGTTTTTACCCACGGTATTAAGCAAAGTGTTTATCTGCGTTTATACACTTATATTTATATATATATGCACTGTTGCTATGCTTCAAAATCATGTACCCACTCTCAGTCACATACACAAGTACGAGGTGAATATTAATAAAACCAACAAACTGTGGGCGTGGATTGCTGACTGGTAATGAAGAAAAAAGGTTATAAGAACATGTGTCGGCAAATACATCGTTGCCGCGGGAGATGGCGTTGACGAATGACAGTTCCTCTGATCATGTGCCGTGTGTTCCCTCCTGTGTTACAGGCTGTGTGATTGACGCCGCGTACTGTAAACCGCAGAATGCTCCGGTACTCATGTTGAGGAAAAAGCCGAGGTAGAGTTTGTGTACGGCCAAGCAGATGGAAACGGTCGAGAGGTAGCATGGCTATTCCCTCACATACACCAACCACATTACACTACATTTCAAGCTGTTTTCGGGTATTTGTGTGATCCTGGGTCCTTTCAGACAAACGAACGCGCAGGAAGGCGGCAGACTGTGCGTACACGATCTGTAGGATTTGGTTCTACATCTACATTTATACTCCCCAAGCCACCCAACGGTGTATGGCGGAGGGCACTTTACATGCCACTGATATTATCTCCCTTTCCTGTTCCAGGTTCTGCAGGATATTGAGACGAACCCTAGTATAAGTTCCATGCAAGTGGGCTGCCAACATGCTGTAAGTCACAGGACGATTACGTATTTCCTGGATGACATCCGCTACTATCGCTATCACCTGCAATCCGATGAAGAGCACTTTGAGCATCTGTTGTGACGTGGATGCGATGCAGCTCTGTACTGTGTTCCGGGACGATTTGTTGTCATTGTACGCACACCGTCCATTTACAGACACCTGTTCATAGGACCTCTTTTCCTCCATTTCCAGTTAGGGGTCCATCCATGCAGTTTGTCGGTTTTTTTAATGTTCACCTTGTATACGTAAGTGTACAAATGCATATAAATTGAGGTAGTCTGTTAAAGCACCTGAAGATGAGCCCCCAGGGCTCGAAATGCAGCGTACATTGAAATAAAATCACGATTGTGGCTGTAGGCGGTTGTTCTTTATTTTACGAAAGAAGTATTTAATTGCACATTTGGGTATTTCTTATTACATGGTATGTTACACTTCTTTAAGAAAAGCTTATCCTGATTAATTTTTATAGATAAAACACTATTAGTATGAAGGTTTCCCGAAAGCATAATACGTACATAAAATTAATAAATAAATGAATGCGTTCCCAGAGTAGAATCACAAACATGAGCCTTTTTAAGATCCTCTTCAGCAAATCGCCCTCCCCCCCTCCCCGCCCACCCTTCGACAAAATCCTGGCTACAGTCTGGGTTGAGCAAGCGACTCAATTGCTTCGCCCTATGTAAAAGCTCAATGATTCACCTATGCGTAAGCAGTGGGGCGACAAACTCTTCGTCATGTGTGCTTACTTTCCTCCTTAGTATCGCTTCCTGGCATGAATTGAGTAATTACATTACATTGAGGAATTACATTACATTACTGTTATTTCCATCCTAACTTTAGACAAAGTTTATACGTCAAGGGAAGCTCTTGTGAACAGTGAAATTCTCATGAACCCAAAACAGCCTGGTTTAACTGATTTCAGCCCGTCAGCTAGTGATAAGCCGACAGAGCCCGCCTGTCCATGGGCAGACTGGATGCACATCGCGTAATGGTCAGTGGAAATGCCTATTGAGGTCCAATAGACAAGGAATTATTACAGACTTAATACATTATACGGGAGAGTACTTTCCGCACTTAAATCAGAACAGCATAATTTATCGCTATGAAAGCCGATTCAGATGGTAAAAATTATTTACTTCTCTCTGCATGAATGTATATATTTTCTTTGTTGAAACTGTCTTAAATACGATATTTTTGGCGTAATGGCAAGCGTAGAAGACACACAAGAAGTTATCCAGAGAAAATAAAATGCAATGTTCACATCTTCTTTTGATAATCAATAAGCAAATATTGCTACACACTGTCAAAGGTCTTCATTATATTTTACTTAATTGCGAAAATAGGGGGGACGGGTGGGGAAGCGAGTGGACGCAAAATTTAGGGCTAGCACCGGGTGGCTGAAATCCACGCTAGGCCATAGTACAATCTAGTCTAGTATTGCATAACCTTGTATTTTGTTCACTACCGAGTACTTTTCGAGGTTAGAAACACGGAATCAACATGGGCGCCATTATTTCTTCGCAGAATCGACATTGATTCCAATACAGGAGATTTCGTTTTCCGAAAACGTCATAATAAATAACCACAGAAAGCGTTCTGTAATAACTAACAGAGTGACTTCAGCGCTATTGACCTAGATCCTAGAATAACGTGCATCTATCTGACGGCTCTTTCTGAAGGCTCTTCTTCAAACCGGGAGTGAGCTGCGCCTTTTCCAATCGCTCTGAACTCTTCGTTGCCCCAGGGGCCTTCGGTAAACTACTGCTATAGGGAAGCAAGTTCCTTCGCATAAAATTTACCACCAGATTTTGGGGCCAAGTGAAGCTCAAGCGCTACACCAAGGAGGCTTTAAAGGCTAAAGAACAGCGTCTCCTTCAAGCAAATCTACACGCTATATTTCAAGAGGACAATGTTGGGTGCATGTGACTAAGAATGTGGTCGCGATCTTTGCAAAACAACTGCTTCTGGTTCTGCCCTTCCACCTGCCATGTCACCTACCAAAAAAGTCTGTCGAATGAGCGGTCGGTAACTTTATTGTCACGATTCTGCATTAGATGCTCACGATGCCGTCAAGACTCACACACAAATCGGGTGCAAATAACATATTCCAGGAACATTCCAATTTCATACCATGGTGTTAGAAACCCTGATTGCAGCATTTCGTGCTTCACCATACTGGCATCTCCATGATAAAGAACTCGTGCTGATTTGTAATCCCAGTCATCTGGGTATTGTCATGTACATAATCTGCACTGTTAAGCCCAGTTCAAACGACCGAAATTAGTTATTCTTCTTGCTGCAGCCATTTTGACAAACAGCAAACTTCAAAATACAGCCATCATCAAAAGTGATCTGGCAAAGGCTGCAAAATCTACAAGCAATACATCTGATGCTACGCAATTTTAAATTCTAACAGAGCTGTGAAGCTTAAGTAACATCTGTGAATTCAAGATACAAAGTCAATTACCAGTCCGCGATCAATTTTGACAGCATTTTATTTGTAATGTTTGGTCTCCATGGTGTCAAATATAATTGAAAATATTGTATAAGGCTGCAGGCTTCCGTGGCGTTGCCATTGATCATAAAATCTCCTGATACATTAGGCTGCGTCCCATTCCTCTTCAAACTTCTTCTTTGCTCAACATTTCAGTCCCTCTGCTGCGATCTTCTTCATAATTTCACTGGTGTCCCTGGATGGCTGAACGCTGTCGAAAGACAGTGTCGCATGCACATATGTGAGAGGCAGCCAAATGAAAACCGAACAACCGCAACAACGGGACCCTGGTATGGTTCCACTCAAAAGTAATCACCATAAACACCATTCGTGTGCGATTCGAATTTATGGAGTGTCAAATCTACCTACATCTACATCTACATCTGCATGGATACTCTGCAAATCACATTTTTAAGTGCCTGGCAGAGGGTTCATCGAACCACCTACACAACTCTCTATTATTCCAATCTCGTATAGCGCGGAAAGAATGAACACCTATATCTTTCCGTACGAGCTCTGATTTCCCTTATTTTGTCTTGGTGATCGTTCCTCCCTATGAAGGTTGGTGTCAATAAAATATTTTCGGATTGGGGAGGAGAAAGTTGGTGATTGGAATTTCGTGTGAAGATTCCGTCGCAATGAAAAACGCCTTTCTTTTAATGATGTCCAGCGCAAATCCTGTATCATTTCTGTGACACCCTCTCCCATATTTCACGATAATACAAAACGTGCTACCTTTCTTTGAACTTTTTCGATGTACTCCTTCAGCCCTATCTGGTAAGGATCCCACACCAGGCAGCAGTATTCTAAAAGAGAACGGACAAGCGTAATGTAGGCAGTCTCCTTAGTGGGTCTGTTACATTTTCTTAGTGTCCTGGCAATAAAACGCAGTATTTGGTTAGCCGTCCCCACAACATTTTCTGTGTGTTCCTTCCAATTTAAGTTGTTCGTAATTGTAATACCTAAGTATTTAGTTGAATTTACGGCTTTTAGATTAGACTGATTTATCGTGTAACCGAAGTTTAACGAGTTCCTTTTAGTACTCATGTGGATGGCGTCACACTTTTCGTTATTTAGGGTCAACTGCCACCTTTCGCACCACTCAGATATCTTTCCTAAATCGTTTTACAGTTTGTTTTGATCTTCTCATTACTTTATTAGTCGATAAACGACAGCGTCATCTGCAAACAACCGAAGACGGCTGCTCAGATTGTCTGCCAGATCGTTTATATAGATAAGGAACAGCAAAGGGCCTATAACACTACCTTCGGGAACGCCAAAAATCACCTCTGTTTTACTCGATGACTTTCCGTCAATTACTACGAACTGTGACCTCTCTGACAGGAAATTACAAATCGAGTCGCATAACTGAGACGATATTCCATAACCACGCAATTTCACTACGAGCCGCTTGTGTCGTACAGTGTCAAAAGCCTTCCGGAATCCAGAAATACGTAATCAATCTGAAATCCCTTGTCAATAGCACTCAACACTTCATGTGAATAAAGAGCTAGTTTATGCAAAGTGTCTTTATAGCTCTACGCAATAATTTTGATTCCATGCTGGGGGAACATGACAAGCAGAAGGCCCCTGCAGTCGAAGAAGAAGGTCATCGTGATCTTAACCGGAAAGAACTTGTATGAACTGCTTCCGATTACTTTGTAGGTGGAGATGTGGGATGTTTCTTTCCACTGTTGGATTTATCGTTTGTACAAGGGACTGTCGGGATACTGTCACAGATGGGAGCATTCTGTTGTACGATAACGTCCGTCCCCACACTGTCAATCGGACGAACGCTACGCTTCAGCGATTTGGTTGGGAAACACTGCAACATCTTCCGTACTGCTCGGATCTTTCACTGTGTGATTTTCACATCTTTGGCGACCTGAAGTAAGACGTGTATGGACGTCGGTTTCAGCCGGACGAGGAAGTTCAAGAGTAAGTGCGGTTGTGGATCCGTCGCCGGCCGCGGTGGTCTCACGGTTCAAGGCGCGCAGTCCGGAACCGCGCGACTGCTACGGTCGCAGGTTCGAATCCTGCCTCGGACGTGGATGTGTGTGATGTCCTTAGGTTAGTTAGGTTTAAGTAGTTCTAAGTTCTAGGGGACTGATGACCACAGCTGTTAAGTCCCATAGTGCTCAGAGCCATTTGAACCGTTTTGTGGATCCGTCAGAGGCCGACCGCTTTCTACGAAACAGGAATTGATCGTATCGTCTCCCAGTGGGATAAATGTCTTACTGATTTTAGTGATCACTTTTGAATGGATTCACTCCATGGCCACATTATGATGGGTGTTCTGTTCTCATTTGATTGCCCCTTATAAATGGCTGCTTCCTCGCGTTATTTTGGAGAAGTAGAATTATTGGGTAAAAATCTTCGGGGTGCTATTGTGGACTATCGTCTCTGCGTAAATACTGAAAGTAGATACTGACAAATACCGAGAATTCAAAATCGTGTTGTTGTTCTGCCGTCTCATACGTTTATATTTCTCGTTCGCTTTGCCCGGGAGTTTACTTCCGTGATAGCTAGTAGCCACGAAGACGGAAGTCTGCAGCCGGGATCTGTATTGAAATTGTACACAAACTTCAATAATTCGACTGCGCTGTGGAATAACCCCCTATAAATAATATTATTTTCTCCATAATCTGGTCACATTCTTCAAAAAATGGTTCAAATGGCTCTAAGCCTTATGGGACTTAACATCCGAGGCCATCAGTCCCCTAGAACTTAGAACTACTTAAACCTAATGAACCTAAGGACGTCACACACGTCCATGCCCGAGGCAGGATTCGAACTTGCGACCGTAGCAGCAGCACGGTTCCGGACTGAAGCGCCTAGAACAGCTCGGTCACAGCGGCGGGCGTCACATTCTTCTTGGTGCTCCGCTACCGCTGATTGTACGCTGTCTAGTCACATTAATGTAATCACCTACCAAAAGCCTGAATAGCCACCATTTGCGGCATGGACCGATCCGAGACGTCCAGGAAGAGTCAATACGGTTTTGGAAAATACCGGCATGGATGTGGAGCTCTGCAGGCTCCAGTACCGTGACCAGCCGTGCTAGGTTTCTCAGTTGAGGGTCCATGGTGCGAACAGCCCGATCGAGATGGTCCCACGGATTCTCGACTGGGCTTAAATCCGAGGAACTGGATGGACAGTGGAGTACGGTAAACTCATTCTGGTGCTCTTCGAACCACGCTCATACACTGCAAGCTGTGTGACACGTTGCATTGTCGTGCTCGTAGATGTCATCGTGCTGAGAAAATCAAACTGGATGTAGGGATCCACAGTGCCTTCCAAAATGACGAAACCACTCAGGGAATGCCACCAAAACATTCCCCAGACCACAACGCTCCCTCTTCTGGCCTGAATCTTCCGATGATTGTTGTAGGGTGTTTACTTCAGACGTTTCACGCCGATGGAGCATAAAAAGTGATTCATCTGAAAAGGTCACCTGTCGCCACTCACTGGACGTCCAGTTGCAGTATCGGCAAGGAAATTCCAGTCTTCGTCGCCGATGAACAGCAGTCAGCACGGATGCCTGAACCAGGCGCCTCTTGCAGAGGTCCATATGCACAAACGTTCACGAACATGTTTTATATACCTTCCACCGCTACTGCTGCCACTTGACGTCTGTGAACGGTTATTGCACGTTAACGTCGAACATAGGAGTTGTTCACATTAATGTGACTGGACCGTGTGCCTTTCGTCTTAAACAAGAGCGGCGTTCATGCTCTTTCAAGCATTCTTTTACTGTCCCTCCAGTTTCGCACAGGTTAGCCGAAAACAGATTTACTACTTTGTGGTGATGTGATGTCTCTGAGGAGACAGGCCACTCTATAGATACCTTGGTCAAAGAATCTACTAAAGAGACAATGTAAGACATGTCCAGTGGTGCGCTCCTTGCAATTAGTTTTCCTTTTTTTTGTTTTTTTTGTTTTTGTTTTTTGGAAAGGGTGTAGGGGGGGGGGGGGGGAGCCGTTTGGTTACTCAAGCATCTACTATCCACTTAAGTGGATCGAGTCTAAATAATTTTGCCCACTTTTGTTTGACTATTAAATTACTCACCTATGGACTAAATTACTGGCCTAGTGTGAATCGGTCTTAAGGTGACTTCCGAAGTGACAGATCGATCACCGTCAATAGAGCCACACGCCCTCATCCATAAGACTCTACAGAGAGCCGCTGGCTTTAACACTGCACGTTGGCGCAGTCTCTTGACCCGGAATCATACGCCTCTCCTTTTCTACCAGTTGCTAGGGTGACAATTTCTTCCAGCCCACATTCAAACCAACAACCACCGAGTAAGAGTGTAACGTCAGTATCTTGTTTTTGTTTTGGTATGGAAGCAAAAGCCCACGAATGTCATCTAGAGGAATTTCTTGCGTTGCTGAAACACGTGCTGTGTCAATTCATGAAGATCGATGTCTGGACGGTGGTGTGAAAGTTAAGTCTTCCCATCGCATCCCAGACATACCTTGTGGGTGACAAATCAAAGGGCAGGGCAAGCCTGTCAAGGGTCCGGTCATTTCTCAAGTCATCTGTGGTATAAATTGCATCGTGTGGTCCTGCCTTATCCTACTGAAATATGACATATGATACTCTGGTTATGAATGGTCTTGTAACGTCGGCACACTCCGATCGGTTTAGTCAGCCGACCGTGTGATCGCGTACGTAAGGATTTCGGCAGCAAGGCTGTCGGATCCGAATACTGACGAGTCTAAATGCGCAAACATACGCAACTCACTGCCGAGGATACAGGGACAATATAGTCAATTACAGAATTTATGATAAGGAATCACTAATGAATAAAAGGGTTTAAAGATGGTTCTGATGTTTCATGGAAATAAATTTTTACACCGGTTGAATAGCTGAGCTGCTTGGAATGAACTTGGATAGCGCTGAAATAGTACGGTCGCCAGTCCAAATGGACAAATTTCGCAGCGAAATCAGTTGCTTACATCAGTGGCATGCGTACTAGAGGATTGCGTTTACAAATCGATTACATAATTTTTTATCAAGCCTGCTGACGCAAATATTTCCTGCAATTACAGAAATTAGCATGTGTGAATAATAATTTTGACAGACTATTCGTAATACGATAAAGGGTACTGTGATTACACTAACAATGAAATGATCCTGAACACGACAATAGACGGACGTCGCAGCACACTGATATTTATTTTTAGATGAATTAAGTAGAAGAGACAAATAAAACGTTGAAACAAATGACATTCATTAGGGAAATATCAGCTGTTGAAACAATGCTGAAATACTGTACACCGTGCGATTAATACGCAGCAATACAAAAGGAACAGCAACAATAAATTCTTCCAATATATAACTTGCTTAGCGCCAACATTCAAACCAAATTAAATAATTACTTTCAGATGTAATTACATTGTTGTTATTGCAAAACTTACGGATAAAAGTAACTTTTGCATGATGTGTCACTGCCAGGCAACGCGGCTCGATGAAATTTGGACCATATATAGAAAGAACTTGTGACGTCACAGTTACATAAAGCTGTGCGATGCTTAATTATTTTCCAGTTCTTTATTTTTCTTAACCCTAG
Organism: Schistocerca americana; assembly: GCF_021461395.2. Taxonomy (NCBI): domain Eukaryota; kingdom Metazoa; phylum Arthropoda; class Insecta; order Orthoptera; family Acrididae; genus Schistocerca; species Schistocerca americana. Next base: position 651,804,896 of record NC_060122.1, read on the forward strand.
AATAACAAGGTGGGGTAAAAAATTACCCCAGTCAATATAATTTTTTATCCTATGTTGGTACCACTGGCTTCTCGGACGGGAGTCATAGTTTACCTTTCCAGTCAGTACTGTTGTTCACGTTGAGGAGGCTATAATCTCTCAGGCTTTATTTTCCATGCTCCTTTAACAGGTAAAGTGTGAAATTTTGCGTTCGAGGTAAAAAATCACCCCACCTTGTTATTTACGTTAATTTTTTTTTGTTTATAAAAAAGGTGGTACCTTCTTTTGCAGGGGTAGAAAATGTCTTCTCATGAACTGTTAAGAACTCCAGAGGATATAATAAGAGAATTTAGGCTTCTAGAGGCTGAAAACGTATATTAAAGTGAATGAGACGAATATGTGAGTGAACCTGAAGACGGTCATACCACAGACGACCAGGAGGATGACGAATTCGATTTACCGCCGTTTGAGGTTGATTCATCAGACGAAGGAGATAGCTAAGTAAGGAAAATTTTATATTGAAGAAATGGGTATTGTTGGAACACACATCCCTTCCACAAAAGAGCGTCGAGAGTGCTAGCAAAGAATATAGTGGTACATGCACTAGGCAAGGCAATAAACGAAACGTCTCCCCTGAAATTATTTCAACTGTTGTTTACTAGTGACATGGTTTCACTAAAAGTTACGTATACAAACCAAAAAATTGCTAATTCAAGGGAAAAATTCACATCACCGCAGTGGTATATTGGAGATACCAATACCACGAAATAAAAGCTTTATTTGGTATACCTTTTATGAGTGGAGCTCTAAAAAATGCGCATCTGAATTGTGCTGATGCGTGGTCTGTAGTATACGGGTCCCCATTTTTCGGAGGAGTTATGACGAAAAACCGATTCGAGTTTTTGATCAACAATCTAAGATTTGATGAATAACATACCAGATTGCAAAGAAGAACGGCAGACAAGTTCGCTGCAATTCGTGATTTATGGTGTATGTTTGTCAAACATAGTCACTCCCTCTGCCCTCCTAACCATTGACGAGACACTCCTTAGCTTCCGAGGCAGATGCCCATTCAAAATGTATCTGCCAGGCAAGCCGGAAAAATATGGGCCAAAGATAATTTCATTATGTGACGCGAAGACATATTATTTTTATGCAGGAATTCCATATTTGGGGAAAGAGACTAGGGACAAATGTGTTTCAGTTCCTACATATTATGTGATGAAATTATGTGAACCTGTATATGGAACCAACCGGAACATTAGAATGGACAACTGGTTTGCTTCTTGTGAAGTAGCCGACAAACTGGCAGACTAAAAATTGACAATGGTTGGCACCTTGCGCAAGAATAAACCAGAAATACCTGAATCCCTGCTTCAAACCAAGAATAGGCCAGTTTCTTCATCTGTATTCATTTACAGGAGAGAAAAATGTTGAAGTCATACATTCCAAAGAAAAATAAAAACGTTATTCTTTTGTCAACGATGCATGCGATAGGTGAAATAGATGAGACGACCGCCCGCATCTCGTGGTCGTGCGGTAGCGTTCTCGCTTCCCACGCCCGGGTTCCCGGGTTCGATTCCCGGCGGGGTCTGGGATTTTCTCTGCCTCGTGATGGCTGGGTGTTGTGTGATGTCCTTAGGTTAGTTAGGTTTAAGTAGTTCTAAGTTCTAGGGGACTGATGACCTAAGATGTTAAGTCCCATAGTGCTAAGAGCCATTTTGATGAGAAGACAAAGAAATCGAACATGGTACTTTTCTACAATGATAACAAAGTGTGAGTCGATGTATTTGATTTACTATGCCACAATAAGACCACAGCACAAAAAACCAGGCACTGGACAATGCAATACATGTATGGGCTTTTAGATGCATCAGGAATAAATGCCTATGTCTTGTATAAGGATAATGGCTGTACCAACAGCCGAAGCAGTTATCTCAAGTCATTGGCATTTGTGCTCGGTGAAGCAGAAATGAAGGACAGAATCACGAGAAAAAATTTACCCAAAGAGGTTCGCATAACCATGGAACAGATTTTGCACATTTTGGGAGCGATATTCCAAGATCAGCAGCACAACCAGAAACGATCTCAAAAAAAGTGGACGATGCTTTCTTTGCAGTCGAAAAGAAGACCGGAAAAGTTCCTTTGAATGCTGTGTCTGTTCGAAACTAGTGTGCAAGGACCATTGGAAAAATATTTGACAAAGTTGCCATAACAGCTTAGTTTGAAAATGTTTGGTATATTCAAAATATCATCAAATTTTGAAAATAATTTATAAAATCTGTGTTTCCTTTCACAGGAGGAACTATTTTTTCGTAGTTCTTAGCTTTATACTTTTTACCAATTTACATGTTATTTCCTTCAATGATTCCCATGCCTTTTGATTTATTCTATTGTGTTTTGCAATGTCATAACACAAAGGGTAATTGAATGCAATAGATAAGTGCAGTGTCATATGTCTGTATGTGACAACCATGATACAATAAAATGCATTGATATTATAGTTATGATTTGCTTTGTCATATTATAAAACATAACTATACTTTGTAATAAATGTTTCATATTGTGAGATTATTACTTTATGTTACTCCAGAACCTCGTTTGTGAAACAAATAATTCAGAAAAACGTGGGTTAAATTTTTACCCCACCTTGTTATTTATGTCTCGGGATTAGCACCTTGTTACTCTAGGGTTAATTATGTTGGAGGAGGGCATACGGCTCGTCAGCTCAGAAATGAAGCTTCAAATTGTGTTGACGGAAACGAAAAAATCCAAGTGTGCATTTCTGTTATTGGTGGTCGGTTGCGAGCCTCTCTGTGTACGGGAAATATTGTGGCTTCCCAAGGGACTGCGGTTTGCGGAAATCGGCGAGGACAGGCCAGCCGTGTGTTTTTGTCTACAAGCGCGGCGTCAGCCTTAATAACCTGTGCCAAGCACCGGGGGGGTCCCTAGAGAACCACTAAGCGTGACTGAGGGCACCTTCCTGAAGGCATATGTAACAGCGCCCCGCCGCACCTATGCTGTGCATCGTGAGAGAATTAGATGTCTTTCATTCTAAACGTTGTCGTCCAATCAGGTAAGTCAGTTCGCCTCTGCGCCACGGCTCGAAGGGCACGACCAATTAGTGGGACAATGCTATCAGCGAGTACCAGCCTCTTGCAGGTTAAGTAACTTCCTGTAAGGAAGAGGAGGAGATTATTTGTTTAACGTCCCATCGACAACGTCACTAGAGACGGAGTGCAAGCTAGGATTAGGGAATGACGGGGAAGGAAATCGGCCGTGTCCTTTCAAAGGAACCATTCCGGCGTTTGTCTGAAGCGATTTAGGGAAATAACGGAAAACTTAAATCCGGGTGGTCGGACGCGGGTTTCAACCGTCGTCCTCCCGAATGTAAGCCCAGTGTGCTAATCAATGCACCACCTCGCTCGGTTACGTTGTGTAAGCTATGAACGGGAAATTTCGGCAGGGTTCCCCGGCATTTATGTGAATTTAGGGAAATTATTGTTAGTCACTGTGGTAAGAGGTGGCAGTCCCCTCCGTGATGTGCTTGTTTTGGACAGGAGAGGAGCGATGTTCGGAGAGTATATTCGGCGTGACGATGGCGCCGTGCTTCGACTCGGAGCGTTTGCTGATCCACACTTTGGGTTTACGCTATCTGCTTTCTGAGCGGCTCATAATTTGCGTCATCTAGTACACAGCTTGTGTAGCCTCATTAATTGTACGGTTTCATGAATTTTGAATAAGTTTACTTTGCAGTTGCGAGCTGTACAGATTAGGAGATAGTTTTGAAGTATCTTCCAAAAGTGTTAGCAATATATTCATCATAGAGGTGAGCTTCTAGTGAACGAGCATTTCCTGTAAATTTTACGAGAATTAATGTTCGTTTCGCTATTAGCTGATTATCAGTCATTTTCATTGTAGTTCATGACGAACTTTGAGTCAATAAATCAATATTGTAAACACTGACTTCCTTTGCATTTCCAAGCCTAACTGCCCTACAACTGGTCCTGATTAGGTGACCCTTTAATAATAAATATAGTCACTCATTTGCACATCTAATTTGTTGACGCACTGTGATAGTATTTCCGTTGAAAAACAGCTGTCCACCCTTTGGAATATTCGGATTTAATGGCAAAGATTAAAATTAATTTCTTTGATGGATGACTAACGAGCATTGCACTCGCTCGTACTGTGGTGTCACCGCCAGACACCACACTTGCTAGGTGGTAGCTTTAAATCGGCCGCGGTCCATTTAGTACATGTCGGACCCGCTTGTCGCCACTGTGTGATCGCAGACCGAGCGCCACCACAAGGCAGGTCTCGAGATACGGAATAGCACTCGCCCCAGTTGTACGGACGATTTTGCTAGCGACTACATGGACGAAGCATTGCTCATTAGCCGAGCCAATAGTTAGAATAGCCTTCAGCTAAGTCAATGGCTACGACCTAGCAAGGCGCCATAGCAATTGATAGTTTGATAGTTATCGTATGAAATGTCTCATCAAGAACGCTGTATACAAATGGTGGATTAAAGTTAAGTATTCCAGCAGCTACGTACTTTTCTTTATAGCATTCATAAATATCCTGTTTCAGACCATTAAGTCCGCCTGCTTGCTTAATGGCCGCCTCCCTTAAATAATGTGCGTAGTGTTGGCAATCTGTCAACACTACACGTACAGCACCTAAGAGGTGAGTTCAAAACAGATTTATTTTCAAGTATTATTATTAATTTGTTTATTTGATGTCTAGTGAACATTGCATCTCGCTACTGAGTTCGTAAGCGTGGTAGGCAGAGAGCATAGACCATTGCCAAGCCCTAGCACGACTAACAGCTGCAATAGAGTACTGAAGGTAATTCAGAGACGCAAGGGGACGACAAAAAGAAGAAAATAATTACGTCGAAATCAAGGGATTTTATTCAAAATAATCCTCACGACAGCTTTGTATGTGGAATGTGACCGAAATTTGATCCTATTCTCGTAATACTAATAAAAGGGACTTCATTGTTAATAAAATGATAAATAATTATTGCCAAAGACATAATTTAACATTTTGTAAAAAATTATATCTAAGACAATATCCATATAAAAAGATAATGAAAAATCTCAATGTTTTGTTATCTATGATTTTTTTAGAAAAATCCATCTTCTTGATCGAACTGTTGTACTGATAGGGTGTGACTGATGTCTCGTAACACAGACGTCTGTAGATAACTGTATTGTGTTGCTAACCAGTATTTGAAAATTGAGTTTATGTGTTACTCATATGAATCTTCTTTGTTTGGAGTTTTATTTCATAGTAATTCTCGCCTACGTTAATGTTAAGTTTTCTGCTCAGCTGCAAAAGAGCGCAGCCATTGGCGCTATTGACCTGCAGCGCAGTTTATTAGTAAATGATGAATATTAAGCGATTAACAGCGAGAAATAGTTTCAAATGTTAATGCACATAGTGAAGGTGCAAAAAGATTTGACATACGTATATTATTTATTAGGAGTAAAAAACAGCCTGAACCAGAATCGATAAGTGATTGTCTTACGTTAGCCGCCATCTTAGTGAAATAGAGCAGCAGCAGTTTTAAATTGATTTTCTATACGGACATAAATGTTGTTGGTCATATTTGCGATAATAATTCTGTATTGGTGACCGAGGACCCACTCTGAGCTAATAAATTCGAGTTAGACTGAATACACGAACTTCTATGAATGCAAACAGCATCTTACATACAAATTCTTATCTGCTGATGTATGAAACCTGGTTATTTCGTAATAACTTTTATGAAATATATTGACAGGAAAATACATTAGTGTCGTGTACATATGGTATTGTGTGACGGAACTGTTCATTCTGCTTAAAGAAAAGTGTTGCTACCTCGAATAACAGTAGCGTTAGATTAGATAAACGATCTGCAACTAGCAAAGAGTCTTTCAAACAAAAGCGCTGAAATTACTAAAAATCATTACTCTTGTTTAGTTTGCTGGTTATATATATGATTACTTTTGTGAATGAACTTAGTGCAATTTACACTGCTTGACAGACAACATTGCTACACGTTCTCAGGTGGAGATTTCTTTAACAAAAGAACGGTCATTAACCGGGAAAGGCAGCGATTAAATAAAACATCATGCTACATTAATAATAAGTAACTAATTTTCCTCCGGCGGAGCGGGTGGCAACTGATGGATGGTCATTGATGCACGTGGACGTGCTGCAATACCTCCCCCCCTCTCCCCCCCAATTCATCCCACACATGGTGGATGGGAGAAACGGGCAAGTTAGTCCATTTGCCTAACATCCTCTCGTTCCAAGAGCTACACCTGCCCTGTTCGAAGCACTCGCGCATAGTCATCCATAAAAATGAATGCACCTCTGAAAGGACCCATACGGAGGAGTATAGTACCACAAACACGATGTCCGGTGAGTGTAGCGTGTTCAAAAGACCAAAATGTGAAATAACTATGTTAAACTCTGATAGATATTTTGGTACTCGGCAGTGCCAACAAGAGTAATCGAATCAGGAACATATCCCAGATAATAATGACATACGTCAATAACGCGAATCCACTACGCACAACAGGCCCTAATATAAAGCACTATATCACAGGAAAATTAATGTTTTTAAGAGACACAGGGACTTATAGTGCAAATACTGACCAATCTAAGAGCCAGTCTTACGGTCTGTGGATGCTGGTGTCGTCGAAGGAGAGGGCGGACAGTGGCAACAATGGTCCAGAACTGCTCCCGTTCCGATTTCTGCGACATTAATATTGAACTGTCGCAAACTGTTGTCAGAGTTTTCTTCAGCATTCACTGCAAACCCGAGAGTGTAAGGCTTGTAAGATTGTTCAAATGGCTCTGAGCCCTATGGGACTTAACATCTAAGGTCATCAGTCCCCTAGAACTTAGAACTACTTAAACCTAACTAACCTAAGGACATCACACACATCCATGCCCGAGGCAGGATTCGAACCTGCGACCGTAGCAGTCGCGCGGTTCCGGACTGAAGCGCCTAGAACCCCTCGGCCACCGCGGCCGGCGCTTGTAAGAGAGTCAGATACTGACAATTCGCGCCTCGCACTGTTCGTCATTTACGAGTCAACTTCACGACTAAAATCTCTGCGGCATAACGACGCTTCCAGCGGCCGAAATCATTCTCTGCGACCTGGACGCGCAGCCGAGCACGCCAAGTTTCAAATACATTGTTAGGAAGACGTACCAATCCTAAATCTTCCATAATCTCCTTTTCCCTGTCTCATCCCATTGATTACAATAGTTACACATTACTGTCATAAGCATGGAGTTTTTGATTGAAGTGCGCCTTATCAAAACTGCAATGGAATTGATGAATCTTGGGACTTTTCTTCGCCCTGTCATATTCCATTAGTTACAGTAGTTGTACATTACTATAATAAGCATGGAATTTTTATTTGAATTGCGCTTCATGTAAACTGCAGAGGAAGCGATAAATCTTGTGACTTTTATGCTTTCTGCTCCGTGTAATTTTTCAGCCATATAACACTAGAAGTGTATCTTTCCAACTATAAAATTTACTGTAACTTTTGTGCTTGCTTTAACTTTTGAAAAGAGAGTTTTTCGCTTTTGCACGTTAGTGAAACCCTTAGACATTAAGATGAGTGTGTGCATGCTTGATGTAACTTTATGCTCGCTTCTTGATTGTATGTAACCATTACTACGTTTACACTAATTACGTACATTTTGTGCAATCCTTCAGAACAATAGGCTCATATGATGTACCATGCATACTTCCTTACTTACATACTCCTTGGCGCTACAGCCCTTGTAGGGCTTTGGCCACCTGGACAATCTCCGCCCACTCTTCTCTGCTGGTTGCTTTGACTCTCTATATTACATCCTTCTCAAGTCCTCCTCCACGTTGTCTAGCCATCTGGTCCTTGATCTGCCCCGCACACGACGTCCACTGGGTTTTCCTTTGAAAACTTTCTTGACTGTGCTGCTCTCTACCATTCTTTCTACATGTCCCAACCAACGTAGTATATTACTCTTTATTTCTGTCACGATATCTGGTTTGTTGTATAACTACTCTCTGATCTCCTTATTATTTCTAATTCTCCAAAAACCCCTATCATTTATTGGCCCGTAGATTGTCCTGAGTATCTTCCTTTCTCATTTCAGCAACAACTCCTTATCATTTTGTGCCATAGTCGAGGTCTCTGAACCATACATCACCACAGGTCTAACTACTGTACGATACACAGTCACTTCAGATTCCTACTATGGCCCCTTGCTTTAAACACTTTGACCAGTGCAAGGTACCTCCTGTTACCAGCTGCAATCCTTGCATGTATTTCTTCTCTCATATCATTATTCTCAGTTACCAGTGACCCAAGACAATTAAAGGTCTCACGGCGTTCATATTCTTTTCCTTTCAAAGTCATGCTTCTTTCTCCTTCACTATATCTTTTCCTAGATGTTAACATATACTTGGTCTTTGACTGATTAATGGTGCGCCCCATGTCCGCATCATATCTTTCTACTTTTTCAAGCTTTTCTTCCAGGTCCTGTTTCCTCCTGGGTAACAAATCAATATCAGCCGCGTATGCAAGCTCCTGAGTCGCTCTATTAAACAGTGTTCCTCCTGGGTTGTTGCTCTGTGTTTTTCGCATTACACTCACCAAGGCGACATTAAACAGAATAGTGAAGAGCACATCACCCTGCCGCAGTCCTTGTTTAACTTCAAATGCCTTTGATAAAGTGCCCTCGGCGCTTACTTTGCATATTGTTCTTCTCAAAGTCATTTGAACCAATCTTATCAGTTTGTTACGGATTCCTGCCTCTTGCATTGCCTTCCAAAGTTGATCGCTTTTGATACTGTCTCTGGTGTACCATATGTGAATACTATGTTACTATTCAAACTTTACAGGTACTGGCCGGTCGCGGTGGTCTCGCGGTTAAGGCGCTCAGTCCGGAACAGCGCGGCTGCTACGGTCGCAGGTTCGAATCCTGCCTCGGGCATGGATGTGTGTGATGTCCTTAGGTTAGTTAGATTTAAGTAGTTCTAGGTTCTAGGGGACTGATGACCACAGAAGTTAAGTCCCATAGTGCTCAGAGCCATTTGAACCATTTTTTTTACAGGTACTCTCAGTATTTAGATCTTCAGCGAAAAACACACAGGCATTGAACTAAAGAATACGAGGACGTATTTGAGACCTGTTATTATTTCACTGACTGTAATCTGAATTAGAAAGTTTCATATAGATTATATAATGGTAAGACAGAGATTCAGGAACCAGATTTTAAATTGTAAGACATTTCCAGGGGCAGATGTGGACTCTGACCACAATCTATTGGTTATGAACTGTAGATTAAATTTAAGAAACTGCAAAAAGGTGGGAATTTAAGGAGATGGGACCTGGATAAACTGACTAAACCAGAGGTTTTACAGAGTTTCAGGGAGAGCATAAGGGAATAATTGACAGGAATGGGGGAAAGAATTACAGTATAAGAGGAATGGGTAGCTTTGAGGAATGAAGTAGTGAAGGCAGCAGAGGATCAAGTTGGTAAAAAGACGAGGGCTAGTAGAAATCCTTGAGTAACAGAAGAGATACTGAATTTAATTGATGAAAGGGGAAAATACAAAAATGCAACAAGTGAAGCAGGCAAAAAAGAATACAAACGTCTCAAAAATGAGATCGACAGGAAGTGCAAAATGGCTAAGCAGGGATAGCTAGAGGACAAATGTAAGGATGTAGAGGCTTATCTCACGAGGGGTAAGATAGATACTGCCTACAGGAAAATTAAAGAGGCCTTTGGAGAAAAGAGAACCACTTGCCTGAATATCAATAGCTCAGATGGAAATCCAGTTCTAAGAAAAAAAGGGAAAGCAGAAAGGTGGAAGGAGTATATAGAGGGTCTATACAGGGGCGATGTTCTTGAGGACAATATTATGGAAATGGAAGAGAAGGTAGATGAAGATGAAATGGGAGATATGATACTGCGTGAAGAGTTTGACAGAGCACTGAAAGACCTAAGTCGAAACAAGGCCCTTGGAGTAGACAACATTCCATTAGAACTACTGACAGCCTTGGGAGAGCCAGTCCTGACAAAACTCTACCATCTGGTGAGCAAGATGTGTGAGACAGGCGAAATTCTCTCAGACTTCAGGAAGAATATAATTCCAATCCCAAAGAAAGCAGGTGTTGACAGATGTGAAAATTACCGAACTATCAGTTTAATAAGTCACAGCTGCAAAATACTAATGCGAATTCTTTACAGACGAATGGAAAAACTGGTAGAAGCCGACCTCAGGGAAGATCAGTTTGGATTCCGTAGAAGTGTTGGAACACGTGAGGCAGTACTGCCCCTACGACTTATCTTAGAAGAAAGATTAAGGAAAGGCAAACCTACGTTTCTAGCATTTGTAGACTTAGAGAAAGCTTTTGACAATGTTAACTGGAATACTCTCTTTCAAATTCTAAAGGTGGTAGGGGTAAAATACAGGGAGCGAAAGGCTATTTACAATTTGTACAGAAACCAGATGGCAGTTATAAGAGTCGAGGGACATGAAAGGGAAGCAGTGGTTGGGAAGGGAGTAAGACAGGGTTGTAGCCTCTTCCCGATGCTATTTAATCTGTATATTGAGCGAGCAGTAAAGGAAACAAAGGAAAAGTTCGGAGTAGGTATTAAAATCCATGGAGAAGAAATAAAAACTTTGAGGTACGCCGATGACATTGTAATTCTGTCAGAGACAGCAAAGGACTTGGAAGAGCAGTTGAACGGAATGGACAGTGACTTGAAAGGAGGGTATAAGATGAACATTAAAACAAAAGCAAAACGAGAATAATGGAATGTAGTCGAACTAAGTCGGGTGATGCTGAGGGAATAGATTAGGAAATGAGACACTTAAAGTAGTAAAGGAGGTTTGCTATTTGGGGAGCAAAATAACTGATGATGGTCGAAGTAGAGAGAATATAAAATGTAGACTGGCAATGGCAAGGAAAGCGTTTCTGAAGAAGAGAAATTTGTTAACATCGAGTATAGATTTAAGTGCGAGGAAGTCGTTTCTGAAAGTATTTGTATGGAGTGTAGCCATGTATGGAGGTGAAACATGGACGATAAATAGTTTCGACTAGAAGAGAATAGAAGCTTTCGAAATGTGGTGCTACAGAAGAATGTTCAAGATTAGATGGGTAGATCACATAACTAATGAGGAAGTATTGAACAGAATTGGGGAGAAGAGGAGTTTGTGGCACAACTTGAATAGAAGAAGGGATCGGCTGGTAGGACATGTTCTGAGGCGTCAAGGGATCACCAATTTAGTACTGGAGGGCAGCGTGGAGGGTAAAAATCGTAGAGGGAGACCAAGAGATGAATACACTAAGCAGATTCAGAAGGATGTAGGCTGCAGTAGGTCCTGGGAGATGAAGAAGCTTGCACAGGATAGAGTAGCATGGAGAGCTGCATCAAACCAGCCTCGGGACTGAAGACCACAACAACAACAATCTGAATAGATAATCACCATTCCAAAAGTGCATAAAATAAATAAACAGTGCGTCAACGGATAAACCGTTATTGCCATCATTAAACTAGAACCTGCGCAGAGCAGTGCAAGTAGTAATGAGATCTGGCGAACTGCAATGCCTGTGGAATTGCTATGTGTTAAAACTTTTAAATAGCCGATGGAATGTGGACGCTCAGTGTCAAATAATTAGCAAACTGTTTTGATTTAGCTGTATATTAATCAGCGAAATTACAAGCTTGTGAACGAAACTGCATTACTGATCATTATAAATAGGCTTATAATGTGAACACTAAACACAAGGTTCATGAAAGTAACTCTTAAATCAAAACGTCTAACATGCACGAAATTAACTCTTTGAACAAAATTTACATTCAGTATTTAAAAATGAAAAGGGGTAGAGAGCGTCGTATTTCTTTCAAGTATAGGAACATTTTGCTCTACTCGAAACAACAGTATTAAATAGTCAGAACAATGGAATTAGAACATGGCATCCCACTTTCTACAAAACTAGCGTGCAAGACAAATTGCGTCCTTTAATATACGAGTATACCAAGCTGAGCAACAGCTTTCCGAAATCCGGTTCCCACACCAGCACACACGTGTACTTCTGCCACCGCTCGGCACCGAAGTTAGGGATAGGAAAAACTGACAGTTTAAAACCGGGACGATGCATTAGATCTGAATAACAGGTATTTTTTCGGTGTTGTTTGGTCTCGATTATAAAAGGTGCTTTTTATTTTTTTCTAATAACCGAGTAAAATTCCGAAATATCAATGAACCATAATGCAGCAATGCTAAAATTTTTCTTTTTGTAATAAACCTTTTTTAAAACGGGATAATTTTTATTCGTAAAATCTGCATTGATTTTAAATATTTCGTTATGATAGAAAAATGGGAAAAGCAGTCAGTGCGATGTTAATAACAATGCCAACAGAAACGAGCAATACATACATGGCGTAAGAATTGGTACAACGTTGCTGAGACAATAATGTTCATGTTGACGTGTGTCGTGACTTACGGTATGCGTGTACTTGCAGTGTGCACGACATGCCCTGAGAATGTCTAGGGGGTAGTTTCTCGCTGTCGTCGCCGACATCAACTGTACTGCAGAATAGCATCAATCCTAGTCTGCAAATATTTTTATCAAGGAGAGCAATGAAGTACAAGGCTTCTTTTGGTTTAAAAGACCGAAGACTTGTCTGCCATTTCTATGAAATAATGAAAGAGGAAGGAAATTATAGTAACAGTAAAAATTGAAAACTTAACAGTTCATTCATGGTATACAATAAAAATAGAAAGGAGCTGATCTGCTGCTTCTGTCTACCTAATAGGACTTTTCTGCTTGTTGCCACTGAAATCGACAAATTAACTTGGAAAACAGAGTTAACCTCGGTTTTCACCTTTTAGCACTTACTATTAGTAATGTCCAAATAGTGGCCCGAGCCCAGATTGCAACATGTTTTTTGAGGAGAGTTTCAAAAAATTTGAATCAATGGGAGAATGCAGATTATTTTTCGTAGTATTCAACCACTTCCCACTTTTCGAGAAAAGCAGCGAACGTTGGACAAGCTAAGTTTTCATATATTTGCCTATTTAATTTGATTCCAAGTATCTTGAATCAGAAAGTCAAAATTGTTCAGTCTTTGCGCTGTTTCTACTTTTATTAAAGGAAATAACACGAATAAATAACAGCAAATCGGTTACTTCAGATGCCGGTTATTCTGAGCGGTTTTAACAGACGGGTTATACTGGCGTGCAAAAAGAGCGATATGACCAAAGACCTGTTATTTCAGCGATAAACGCCATTCCTTACCGAACTCTCGCAAGCGAACTGACTATATGACAACAATATAAACTTTGGAACGCAGAAAGTGTCGTTTACACATGTACTCAAGAAAATTGTTTACCGTGGCAAATTTCACAAACAAAGCTGCGACTTCTCGTAGGTAACAACCTTTCAGTCTGATTATGTTACTTCGCTGGCCGGAGTGGCCGAGCGGTTCTAGGCGCTACAGTCTGGATCTGCGCGACCGCTACGGTCGCGGGTTCGGATCCTGCCTCGGGCATGGCTGTGTGTGATGTCCTTAGGTTAGTTAGGTTTAAGTAGTTCTAAGTTCTAGGGGACTGCTGACCTAAGAAGTTAAGTCCCATAGTGCTCAGAGCCAATTTTTTTTATGTTACTTCATATTTGAGAAATAAAAATGAGTATGCATTACTGACATTTTGTTGGGGCGTTGCGGTAAGATAACACGATTTACGGTTCTCTTGAATAACTCCACACCATTCTTCCAGGAAGTGGAGAGGTCTGCGTTTCGAGAGTCGCTACTTTCTGTCACCTTTCACCAGGTTGTCTACGAACGCACTGGTGTTATTCTGACCGCCGCAAACAGAAGCAAGACTGTGTGAATGCAGTCTCTCCCGTCGTGTACTATACGTGAAAAGCTCTCCAATTTATAAGATGATGAATATGACACACTTCGTACCATCGTGATATTTCAACACTGCCACTCAGCTGGAAACCCGACACCTTTTCATGAGAAGCAGGTCTCAGTGCTGAACACCGCAGAGTACCACCCAGTATCCCAGCTGACTGTCTTTTCGGTCGGCAAGTCTCTGTTCTCTTCGGTGTTGTGTCAGCGATAAACGACGCATTATAACTCGAAATGTCAGCCCAACGTCCAGTAATATTTTCCTGACACCTCGTGCTGACATCCTGCCTGTACTGTCTGTCCCATTTCAACTGTTGTCACGCGTATAATCATCACAGCCCATCGAACAGATCTACTACACTGCCGGGAAAAAATAGTAAATCCTTTTAGAGGTTTCCAATTCACTCAAGACTTAGTGTTGCAACAGTGCATATGGAGTGCATGAAACAATTACATTTACAGATCAGTAGCACTAGCTGTTCTGAGATCCCTCGCTGAAACACGCATCCTCCACGGATGTAAATGCAGGCGCTGACTCTGGTATCCAATCGATCGTACAGATGGCGAATACTGTCCTGGGATACATTATGCCACGGCTGTTCACGCACTTCTGTAAGATTTGTTAGCTGACGAGTCGTATGAGTCACTTATCGTCCCATCAAATACCACACGTGCTCAATTGGAGACAGTTCCGAAGATCGTGCTGGACGGGGAAGCTGCTGCATGTCTTGCAGAGCGCGTTGAGTTTGACGGGCAGTGTGTGGGTGATCATTATTCTGTTGGGACAACACGTCACCTCCCTATTGCAAGAGCGGCAAATGAAAAGGTCTAATAACATTTGAATGTACGGATCGCAGGTTAGTTTCGTTGAAACAGTCATCAGTACATCTACTATACCCCAGGTGGCATAAGGCCGGCCGGTGTGGCCGAGCGATTCTAGGCGCTACAGTTTGGAGCCGCGCGACCGCTACGGTCGCATGCCTCGGGCATGGATGTGTGTGATGTCTTTAGGTTAGTTAGGTTTAAATAGTTCTAAGTTCTAGGGGACTGATGACCTCAGCAGTTAAGTCCCATAGTGCTCAGAGCCATTTTTTTGAGGAATGGTACGCTTAGGCATTTCCTAGATTGAGATACGGTCGAATGAGCAAATCAAAGTTCAAAACAATGCTGATTCGCTTCTTTAACAATAAGGGTATTGTGCATACGGAATTTGTTCCTCCAGCATGAACTATAAACCAAACGTTTTACAAAGATGTCCTTGAAAGGTTCAGGAAAAGGGTGAATCATTGCAGGCGAGAGGATGCTGCATCACGATAACGCCCCATGTCGCATGGCCACTTCCATCACGAAATTTTTGACCTCAAGAGGCATTCTTGTTGTTCCACAGCTCCCCTATTCGTCTGATTGGAGTCCTTGTGATGTTTTTCTATTCCTGAAAAATTTCTTAAAAGAACGTCATTTGGGGGCTCTGGAAAAACGTAATACAGCAGGAAAACCGCACCATGTGGTAAGAAGGTATGAATACAAAGTTTTATGTGGCTTCAAAAATCTGTAATTACGATTTAGAAACTGATATTTATATGTATTCAAACAGTAAAGAACATCCTTTATGTTTAACAGCCATAATAATAAAAAACCCACTGATGATGCTGCAGCTGCACTGAAACATGTCTGGGACAAAAAACAAAATTGTGTTTTGCTAAAGGCGGACTGCACCCAGAAACATATGTTATTGTTAAAATAAACACAAACAAAAGAGTTTCAACCTCAAGATGATTCGTTACAACTTGTGTACAAGGAGATACTGTCCATACACGCGTCGGATTTCACTTTCCACAGTGCTGGAAGCGATCTATGAACCTAAAAAGTCATATATCTTTCCAATGAATTATTCAAGATTCAGGAACGAAGAAATAAGCAGTTGTGGTGTTATTTCCCTGCAATTACACACCTTTGTGGAATGTTTCTATGGCTGATTACTGAAGATGTGTTAAATATGTGATCAAACTACTCCTTCGAATGTACCTCAACAGATGACTGCTTTCACCTGTCCCTCATGTATTTATAAGGCGTCGCCGTATCAACAGTTTGCATCTCCGCGAATCACGAACTCTCGACAGGAAATGCCCTACATTGCACAGTCTCACCTTTACAAGGTACTATATATTGCGCACTATATTGAGCGAAAGTCAATATTTGTAAAGTTCTGCGGTCTCCTTCAATACCGCCAATACCGCTCACAGACGTCACCATTATTACGCAGGACTCAGTACTGCACAATAAATATTGAGCGTGTGAGGCCCCCTTTATGTGATAAAAGTGCCCTCTGCCACACACCTCACTGTGATTTTGCACCCTAGAGATGTAGATGTAGGTGTTGTTTGTAACACTCTTAACGGTACACAAACGTCCAGAAGATTAGGGGAACCTTGATGAGAATGACAAGCATGCTGAATCATCCTACGCACGTGATTACTGCTTGATCGGGCAGCTGTACCCAACTACTAAAGATACCGACACAATCACCTGCCGCACAAAGTTCGTGAGTAACAAAGTATATCTTTGTGGCAGTGCCAAGTGGACTGCAGCTGCACATCACGTAACACGTGTTACAAACAGGATGGTATATTACGTTTGTTATCTCAAGATGTGTATAACGTGAGTCATCTTCCCCACTCGTCCACAGGCTGTGCATCGCGACAGGAATTTGCCTTTCGTACATCCCACTACGGGAATACCGGGCTGATACCCAAGTCCTGTCTTAGTTATATCTTCTGGAGCAGAAATCTGCCTACAGGAAGCGTAGCAAAAGTGGTGCCCAAAATTACTGCTAGGTAGTGGGCTTCATTAACTACCTTGACCTTACTATTAGGAAAGTTAACAACAAACATATTTTTTCGATTTTTAGAAAACCGCCCGCATCTCGTGGTCGTGCGGTAGCGTTCTCGCTTCCCACGCTCGGGTTCCCGGGTTCGATTCCCGGCGGGGTCAGGGATTTTCTCTGCCTCGTGATGGCTGGGTGTTGTGTGCTGTCCTTAGGTTAGTTAGGTTTAAGTAGTTCTAAGTTCTAGGGGACTGATGACCATAGATGTTAAGTCCCATAGTGCTCAGAGCCATTTGAACCATTTTTTAGAAAACCCACTTGTACAGATAGTGTCATCAATGCCAGTTCATGCCATCCTCCCCGATAGAAAAAGCCTTTTTTCACTTCCATGGTTCACCGACTCCTTCGTCTACCGTTGGACGAAAGCGAAATACGTAAATAACTCAGCATTTTAAAGCAGATTGCGGTAGCTAACGGCTTTTCTGTAAATGACGTCACGCGCCCCTACTGTAGGCTAAAGAAACGTATAACAAACGCCAGGCACACACACACACACACACACACACACACACACACACACACACAAAATAGAACCAGTAAAAAAAGAATGAAATCCATTCCTATGAAATTTAACGGCAAAATGTCCCTGCAAATAGAAAATACTTTAAAAAATCTGATGTCAGATGTGGCTTTAGGGTTAACAACACCCTAAAACTGCGAATAAAACATAAACTGAAAAGGAAGTATGACAAATGTGATGGCTCTGGAATATACAGGATTGACTGCAGTAGCTCTGACAAATATTATGTAGGTCAGACGGGGCGCTCTTTTAACTTAAGGTTTAGAGAACATTCACAGCCACGGAACAAAACTGCTTTGGGACAGCATTTATCTGAAACTGATCATTCTATAGGGAGCACTGAGAATTGTACGCATATTCTCCACGGAGTGTAAAAAGGCCGTGCTCTTAAATTGTTAGAGTAATTTGAAATTTATAACACAAAAAAGAAATAATCAACAAAACTGCTTAACTGGCAGAACGATTTGGTGCCCAGTGCTTATTTTGCTTTATTTGACACTATTTTACTTTAATCATTTTTTTTTCCTTTACTGAATTTCGATTCCCCCCCCCCCCCCTCAGACGGGAGGGGGGGGGAGGGGGCGGGCTGGCAGCAGCTTAATATGCCGCTCTACTGCCTACAGAAGAGTTAAAAAAACATAATGAGAAGATAACAAACAATAAAAAAACAGGCGATAAAACGGTGACGTTTTTAAAAACTGTAAAATGGCGGAAAGCTGTGGACGTTAAAATAGAAAAACCCGGGCTTGACGATGCTAGTGAAGACACACAGTAAGTAGACAGATACAATTTTAAAAAATCCAGCGACAGTCTGGTTTCTGTTCGCGAGAGATAAAAAACACACCTAGCGACAGCATGGTTTCTGTTTGCAATGCTTAAAAAAGGGGACGCAAAACACTGAACACTCACTTAAACACTATACTATAGAGTAGACACGATGATGACACACCACAGCCTAAGGCAGATGAGGTGGCGGGGGCGGGGGGGGGGGGGGGGGGGGCAGGACGCGGAGAGACGAGGGGAAAGAAAGCAGAGGTAAAGCATTTAAGCATTTAATCACTGAACGCCAAAGTTATATATAGTTTGTTGATAGTTTCACCTCGTACAGAGTGACTTACATATTTACTTCGTTTTCGTACGTTGTATGCGTAACTCTATTATTTTTTTGTTCCTTTTCTGTTTATATAATATACTACATTAACTAGATAATCTTGTTCATGCACTGGTACTTGAACATATGCCAATTACTGTCTCTTAACTCTTCCTCTTTTTAGCAATCTAACTTCTGTCATATTTAATCGCTTTTTATTACTGTAAGGCCTCTTACACCTTATAAGCACATTACACACTTAACCGATTGCATGTTGATTCACTGAAAGAGTGTAATAGGAAGAAAGACCTGGAAGTTTTGCTCGGTTCTTTCAATTTGACATCTCTCATTGATTTTCCTTCTCGGGTAGTAAAGGACAGCAGCACATTGATAAATAACATTTTTATAGACCAAGATAAGTTTAAAAACATAAATTCTTGTCCTGTTGAGAATGGCCTTTCTGATCATGGTGCTCAGCTAGTTACAGTATATGACATAGCTCCATTCAGTATTTCAAAACATCCCTCCAAAGTTGTGCATTCAATTAATGACTCAGGAATTAGAAATTTCATGGAAAATCAACTGCAATTATACTGGGATGAGGTGTACAAGGAACCCGATGCTAATTTAAAATATAACTTATTTCATGATACACTTGTAAGAGAATTTGAAAACGGTTTCCCCAAGAAAGTAGTTAAATCTAATTATAAGAAACATGCAAAAAACCTTGACTTACTAAAGGAATAAAAAATCTTGTAACCACAAAAGGGAACTGTATCTAACAACAAGAAACAGTAATGACCCAGAAACAGCCAAATATTATAAAAACTACTGTGCTGCATTAAGAAAGGTCATTAAAAAACCCAGAAGCATGTTCATCATGTCTGAGATAACAAAATCAAAACAATTTGGAATATTATTACAAGGGAGACAGGGCAATCAAGAGTACAGGATGAGGGCATTACCATCAAAGCGAATGGAAACTTGACAAACAACAAGCCAGTAGTCGAAAACATTTTGAATAATCATTTTTTAAATGTTGTAGAGAAAATGGGATCTAAATGTTCATTATAAGAAGCAAGGTAGTTAAAGGAGGAGGCCTTACCCACACAATTAGATACAATTGAAATTCCACCCACCTATCCTTCTGAAATTAGGAAGATAATAAACTCTATCAAGAATAAAACCTCACATGGAACTGATGGCATTTCCAGCAGGATAATAAAAGCTTGTTCCCAAGAGATAAATGGGATTCTTAGCCACTTATGTAATAGCTGTCTGAAGCAGGGTATTTTCGCAGATAGACCGAAGTATGCCATTGTTAAACCACTGCATAAAATAGGGGATACGTCTGATGTCAACAAGTACCACCCAATCTCTCTTCTGACTGCCTTATCCAAAATTCTTGAAAAATTAATGTATTGTACAGTAGCTTCACACCTTTGCAAAAATAAAGTTTTAACAAAATGTCAGTTTGGTTTCCAGAAAGGTTTTTCAACGGAAAATGCTATGTATATTTTCACTAATGAAATATTAAATGCTCTGAGTAACCGGAAGTCACCCATTGGGATTTTCTGTGATCTCTCAAAGGCTTTTGATTGTGTAAATCATGGAATGTTTCTAGATAAGCTCAAGTACTATGGTATGAATGGGACAGCGCTCAAATGCTTTAAATCATGCCTAACTGGAAGAGTGCAGAAAGGTGAAATAAGCAGTTCACATAATACGCCAAAAACTGGTGATTTCTCAAACTGGAGAACAATCAAGAATGGGTCCTCTCCTGTTCTTAAGATATATTAATGACTTGCCATTCTATATTCACGAAGATGCAAAGCTGGTACTTTTTGCCGATGATACAAGTATACCTATCACACCCAACAGACAAGAATTAACTGATGAAATTGTAAACGATGTTTTTCAGAAAATCATTAAGTGGTTCTCGGCAAATGGGCTCTCATTAAACTTTGACAAAACACAGTATATACAGTTCCACACAGTAAATGTAATGACACCATTAATAAATATAGACTTCGATCAGAAATCGGTAGCTAAGGTAGAATATTCATAATTTCTAGGTGTATACACTGATGAGGGGTTGAACTGGAAAAAACTCACTGAAGATCTGCTGAAAAGTTTGAGTACAGCTACTTATGCTATTAGGGTCATTGCAAATTTTGGCGATATACATCTGAGTAAATTAGCTTACCACGTCTATTTTCATTCTCTGCTTTCTTATGGCATCATATTCTTGGGTAACTCATCATTGAGTAAAAGAATGGTCATTGCACAAGAGCGTGTAATCAGAATAATTGCTGGAGCTCATCCAAGATCATCCTGCAGACACTTATTTAAAGAGCTAGGGATCTTCACTGTAGCCTCACAATATATATATTCACTTATGAAATTTGTTATTAGTGATCCGAACGAATTCAAAAGTAATAGCAGTGTATATGGCTACAACACTAGGAGAAAGGATGATCTTCACTACTCAAAGTTAAATCTAACTTTGGCTCGGAAGGGGGTAAATTATGCTGCCACAAAAGTCTTTGGTCACTTACCTAATAGCATCAAAAGTCTGACAGATAGCCATATAGCATTTAAAAGGAAATTAAAAGAATTTCTGAATGGCAACTCCTTCTACTCATTAGTAAGTGGATACAGGAAGTGGGTAATTTCCCCCCCCCCCCACACAAAAAAATTGAGTGTCATGTAATATTTTGTGTAATGTAATATCTTGTATAGACACCTTTTATTAACCTGACACATTCCACATCTTGAGCTTTTCTCGTATGAAATCATGAAAGCCGTGACTCAGGGCGATCACTTCGACGCAGTATTTCTTGACTTCGGAAGATCAGTTTACTCATTCCACACCAGCGCTTAATAAAGCTTATTAACAAAAATACGATCATATAAGATTTAGTCAGTTAGTCTCGTAGGAAGGGGTGTGGGGCAGATGCGGGAATTCAACATTGCCGTCTGGCGACGCTGTAGAGGAACATGTTTGCCAATGCTTTCCTCAATCCTGAGATGATGTTTCGGTGTCTTGAGGATGACAGTCGCGCGTGCACGTGGAGTGTGAAGTTGTATTTGTGTTGTTGTGAACAAATGGTAAGGAGAAATGGAAATCCAATGTCGATACATAGACTGCTCAGCCCGTGTAAAACCAGAGCTTAACGTCCCCATCTGTGGGACGGATCACCATCAACAGTGTAACGTATTCTCACACAGTGTGACAGTGCCAAGATGTGTGAAATTTAACCCAGCACTTTGCCGCTAAGTCTGGCTATCTGGAACTTCACGCCACCACCAGACTTCGAACTGGTTACCTCCAAGTCAAACGCGGCTGCCCAGGCGTGCGTTAGCAACCTCGTGATTATACAGGGTAAACGAAATTTGTGACTGGACTGATATTTCTTGGTTGGGAGGATGCAGCATCTTATCTTGGATGGAGAGACAGTGACAGATGTAGAAGTGCCTTCAAGCTACTGTGTACTGTGTACTGAAACATTTGTTGTTCGTTGTGTTTATTAACGACGTGTTAGAAAAGAAAGGGTGGGGTGTTGGGGAATGATATTGGTAACTATGAACCCTCCGCCACACACCACACAGTGGCTCGCAGAGTTTAGATTTAGATGTACGCCCGTCCACATTTACGTTCTCTGCAATTTCCCAGAGTCATTTCAAGCGAGTAACAAGATCATTCTTGAGATCATTCCTTCATTATGGTTGCGGCCAGTTACCGAAACCACTCTTGCCAACCTGATACGGGAAGTGTACACCCAACAGGTCATCAATTTTGCTTATCCCTTGCACGATTATATACATCCACGGGATGGGCAAAAACAAGAGAACACCACAAACACAACACATTACCACCGCTAATGCAGTATGGGAAAAGAGTTGCTATTCGAAAGAGCTCCCATCGTTTTGGAATGGATAAATTCACATCCGGTATGGTGCAGGGAATCTTATATCGTACTTCCAGCAAAACAGTGGCAAGTTCAGATAACAATGATGGAGGTGGATAGCGATCACGTGTCCTTGTTTCCAAAGTAGAACACAAAGGCTCAATAATATTGGCATATTGTGATAGTGGTGGTCAGGGCAGATGTGACAGTTTACCCTCGTGCTCGCAAAAGCAGTCCTGGACGATGCGAGCTTTGTGGACAGGGGCCCTATCGTCTTGGAACACAGAATCACCATTGCGGAACAAAATAGTAACATAATTTTTGGCAGTAATGCAACCTAGCAGAGCAACCATGGAGAGTATGGAATACCACGATATGGGTGCCAAACTCATCGCCGACCCCCTGCCATTTCATTCTCGGAAGCATTTGCAGACAGACAAGGAAAAGGAGTAACAGTACTTTCATTCGTTGTTAGTTCAACGCCGCGCAATCACTGCTTGCCTGCCATACAGCTTCGCGCGTCTCTGAATGATAACTCGCAGAACGTCCTCCTTAATATGCTTACTAGTCACCAAACCTTGTCAACACGTATCTAGTAATTGATATGCAATTGTGAACCAAAACTGTTAACACTTGCAAATCGTAACGGTGTTACTGGAATAAATTGTAGATATTGTAATAGACGACTTTGATTTCATAGCTATTAAATCCTCTGTCACAGTAAAGAATTAGAGATGATTTAAAAAGAGCACCCTCAGGATACATTGCCTAAGGCGTTATCCAAAAATCCATTGTGCAACTTTATTAATTAGTATTGTGCGCTGAGGAGAGATCTCTTACGGGATCAGACCCACCAGGTCCGACCATGGAAACCCGTCGAAGGTAGAAGTTACTCTATTAACGGGCAGAGTCACGCAACACTAGGGTCGTAACCTCGGCCAGAAGTTGGAAACAGTGTGAAACAGACTCCTCTGACCAAATGACACTCTTCCATTGCTCCATAGTCCAGGTTTTACATCACTGGCACCACGTTTCCTTGTTATGGACCTTCGCATCACTGAAGAGTGGTTTTGGTTTCCAGCTCGCCCTGCAAATGCCAGCTACTGGAGTTAGCGTCGTGTTGTTTTAGTGCTGAAGGGTTCGCAAGTGCGAATTCAATTCTGCAGTGTCTTTTGCAGCTGTGGTCCTCTTATTTCTCGTTACATTCCTCTTCAAGTACCGTGCCGTCACGGTCACTCAACACACACTTTCGTCCACGTTGTGACGTACTGGACGCTATTTTTCCACCTCCCATGTATACGGTATAAATCTTCGGTACGATGCCTCTTGGAACAGCAAACACTTTGGCTACCTTGGTTATGGAAGCACCCAGCACAGAGCACCAACAGTTTTCCTACGTTCTAATTGACTTAGCTGCGATATAAAGCACTCACAACTACACAAAATACTGTTCTGGCCACGACTGACACTTACAACGTGGTGAGGACATTGCACAGGGGCCGTTCGTGACCAAATACAGGGTGGGGCAAGTAAAAGTGGCCCGAACGCGGGGATACTATTGGACGCGAGTTTAT
Source organism: Schistocerca americana (assembly GCF_021461395.2). Lineage (NCBI taxonomy): Eukaryota > Metazoa > Arthropoda > Insecta > Orthoptera > Acrididae > Schistocerca > Schistocerca americana. The sequence continues at coordinate 651,828,780 of NC_060122.1, forward strand.
GGCAGCTGTAACAGAGGAGGAAAAGACCTACAGTTACTTCCAAAAGGATGGTGCTACTGCCCATGTAGCCGGCCGAGCCTTGGATCACATTTACACTATCTTTATGCCTGAGAGAGTTGTTAGCACAGGTCAGTCAGGTCGCGGTCCTAGTTGGCGACCCAGGTCACCTAATGTGTCCGTGGGCGATTACTTTATGTGGGGAGACCTCAAGTCTAAGGGGTACCTCAACATCCCTCATAGTCTTCAAGAACTGCGGCAGAAAACTTCGGATGGGATTACAGCATTTCCAGCAGTCCAGCACCGATCCACCTTCAGCACTTACTGACCAGAGCTCAAAGGTGACAAGAGATGAATGATGATCACTTTCAACATCTGCCATACCCAGATTAGCACTATATTTCCATTCCTCTGCTGTGGTTTTTTTGTACCCTGGAGCTCTGTTCTCAAGGCCACTTTTATTTGTCCCACCATGTACAACATTTCAATCTGCAAACTTGGCTGGCATCTGAATATGTGTTTAAGCACGCATTTCTCGCTGTGGTTACATATTTTAGTCCGATCCCTATAGGTGTGCCAAATGCTACCCTCATGCGATGCGCTTTTCAGGCGTTTTCGAGAAAGCGAAACCCGCAGTTTTACGAGCTCGTTGAATACCATACGAGCCATCTAGCAGCAGCTTTAGCGCTGTCGTTGGTAGTGGATAAGTTTTTCCATTACACTGATAAAAGGCTAGGAAAATAAAATTAACGAAACTCGAACGTAATACGGCCAGAATTATATACCGTGTTAATAGTAAGAATAAACGTGATGTAAATATTACACCACGTAATCTTCCGCGTTTGCTTGAATCTCATTGGACTCTATTTCAAGCGGAGCGGAAGCCAAGCTGTGTCCTGTACATTAAAGTACGATCATAAGGACATGTTTTATGCTATATTACACACACATAGACTGAGTGATAATGAGGGACAACAGCTTTACCGGCATGTTTCACTTGGACAGCACTGGCCAGCCAGCTGATTCAACTGACCTGAAATGATGTGAGCAGTTGCAGTTCAGACGTAAAAAGAGACGAGCAGAGAAACAAAGTAACTTCGAATGTCTTTTAATTTTTAAAGAGAATGAAATAGTATTCGCCAAAACTCCAGCATCACCGCACGCTTCTTAGGAGACCAGACGAAAAGCATAAAGTGCTCTCTTTCTCACATAACATAGTTTTCTAATTACAAACAAGAATGATGAAAATTACTAACTTAAACACAGGGTAATTTTTCTGAGCGAGTTAACTATGTGATCAAAAGTATCCGGACACCCCCAAAAACATACGTTTTTCGTATTAGGTGCGTTGTGCTTCCACGCATTGACAGGTACTCCTTATCAGCAACTTCCGTAGTCATTAGACATCGTGAGAGAGCAGAATGGGGCGCTCCGCGGAACTCACGGTCTTCGAACGTGGTCAGGTGATGGGGTGTCACTTGCAAATGCGTCTGTACGCGAGGTTTCCACACTCCTAAACATCCCTAGGTCCACTGTTTCCGATGTGATGGTGAAGCGGAAACGTGAAGGGACACGTACAGCACAAAAGCGTACCGGCCGACCTCGTCTGTTGACTGACAGAGACCGCCGACGGTTGAAGACGGTCGTCATGTGTAATAGGCAGACATCTATCCAGACCATCACACAGGAATTCCATACTGCATCAGGATCCACTGCAAGTACTGACAGTTAGGCGGGAGGTGAGAAAACTTGGATTTCATGGTCGAGCGGCTGCTCGTAAACCACACATCACGCCGGTAAATGCCAAACGACGCATCGCTTGTTGTCAGGAGCGTAAACATTGGACGACTGAACAGTGGAAAAACGTTGTGTGGAGTGACGAATCACAGTACACAATGTGGCGATTCGATGGTAGGGCGTGGGTGTGGCGAATGCCAGGTGAACATCATCTGTCAGCGTGTGTAGCGCCAACAGTACAATTCGAAGGCGGTTGGTGTTACGGTGTGGTTGCTTTTTTCGTGGGGAGTGCTTGCACTCCTTGTTGTTTTGCGTGGCACTATCACAACACAGGCTTACATTGATGTTTTAAGCACCTTCTTGCTTCCCACTGTTGAAGAGCAATTCGGGGACAGCGATTGCATTTTTCAAAACGATCGAGCACCTGTTCATAATACACGGCCTGTGGCGGAATTGGTGCACGATAGTAATGGACTGGCCTGGACAGAGACCTGACCTGAATGCTATAGAACACCTTTGGGATGTTTTGGAAGGCCGACTTCATGCCAGGCCTCACCGACCGACATTTATACCTCTCCTCAGTGCAGCACCACGTGAAGAATGTGCTACCATTCCCCAAGAAACCTTCCAGCACCTGATTGAACGTATGCCTGCGAGAGTGGAAGCTGCCATCAAGGCTAAGGGTGGGCCAACACCATATTAAAAAAAAAATGTTCAAATGTATGTGAAATCTTATGGGACTTCACCGCTAAGGTCATCAGTCCCTAAGCTTACACACTACTTAACCTAAATTATCGTAAGGAAAACACACACACCCACGCCCGAGGGAGGACTCGAACCTCCGCCGGGACCAGCCGCACAGTCCATGACTGCGGCCCCCCAGATCGCTCGGCTAATCCCGCTCGGCACGCCATATTCAAAAAATGGCTCTAAGCACTACGGGACCTAACATCTGAGGTCATCAGTCCCCTAGACTTAGAACTACTTAAACGTAACTAACCTAAGGACATCACACACATTCATGCCCGAGGCAGGATTCGAACCTGCGACAGTAGCAGCAGCGCGGTTCCGGACTGAGGCGGCTAGAACCGCTCGACGACAGCGGCCGCAAACACCATATTGAATTCCAGCATTACCGATGGAGGGCGCCACGAACTTGTGTCATTTTCAGCCAAGTGTCCAGATACTTTTGATTACATAGTGTATGTGTGATGCAAAAACATACTGCTGGGATTTCACCATATTGTTGAATACTGAAACCACTAAATGTATTAATTACAGTCAGTCGTCTGGTAAATCTCTTAAATCCTTCATTATCCGAATCCCAGAAATACATTTCAGTTCTGGAATTGTCATCTGCTCGGTTCTGGAGCTGTCATCTACTAGGTTGACAATGAGTCGATCAACAATAGAGTCCACGAAGCCACACAGACGCCGCATTTTCTCCTTTTATGACGTGACATTCTGTATACCGCCAGCGTTCGACAATGACATGTGAAAAAGCTGTGTGCTTTAGTTCCAGTACATCTGGTAGCTTAACAATCTTGTTACTCCTCGCGAGAAATCCCTTAACTTGGCTCCAGATTAGTTCAATTGTGTTCATATTGTAATGGTACAGTGGCAAATGTTTAAGTGGAATAGTTGTATGGTGTCCTCTAAGCTGTGAAAATGATTGTTTTTTCATGTTTCTACGGCACTTACCACTGTGGCGTGTGCGACTACATCAGTGGTACGAAGCAATGAACATAGTCAAAATAAAGGGTATTTGGTTTTTCATTTTTGTCCTAAAAAAATAAGTCGTTATACGTTCTTAATTTAAGCAACCTTCCTTTACCATTTTTCAGAAAATATCGATGATTAAGAATTTATATTTGAAATGTAAACAGGAATTTCGCGTGCAATAAGTAATTAGAAACAAGAAGACATGCATTGTTCACAAAATGTGATGATGAATTTTACAGTTATCACAAATCGAACGAAAAAATAAGATGACCAAGGTGAGACGTGAACCACCAGTGCATGAACTGCAGCAGATAAAGAATCTAGTGCGCTGCCGATCCCGCTGTACGGCCACCGTGGCTTTCTTAAGAACAATCTATTTCATGGCACTTTTTAACCGTGTCCCACAAGCGTGTTTCATTACGGAACCGGAAGCAGCCTCAGCCATTTTCACGCTGCATATAAACAGCGCGACAATCAGAGCACAACAGTACAGAGACTCTGACCTTATACAATTTTTGAAATAAAAACTACATAGATGAAGCGCGATTAACAAAAACGTTGATGGTCGTTAATACGTTAGAATATCTTAAAGTTTCGTTTAACATAACTCAGTAATAAAATGTCATACATAAGTAGGGCCTACTTCCAAGAGTGTAACAACACCAGTGTACGTGTGCTACGGCTTCTGATCAATCATCGCGTTTGTGTTTGTTTACATCAGGTTCATTCTTACGATGAACAGACTATAGTACACCGCCGCAGCCGGTTGCGTTAACGGGGGTGCTCGAAGGCTATATAGCTGGAGTCACGAACGATGGCGGTTGAGTTTAGGTTCGTTCTGCACACCTACGTCACGCATATTCCGACAGCCAATGAGCGTTCAGTAGTGTTCCGAGCGCTCTGATCTGAATGCCGTAGCTAATGCAAGCATTAAACGCGATCGTAGTGAGTTTTTTTTAGTGAATCTATGTGGTTGTAAGTGATAACTTCTGCATAAGCAAGCGAGAGACATAATTTGCAGGAATACGCTTGCTTCAAGCGGAAATTACGCGCATGCGCTTACCGGAACTGTAGCCTCGTATCATCAACATCCGTGCCTCGACATGCACGAACCACCATCGTCCGTGGATCGGACTATGGTATGGTATTCAACAGGGCTGAGGGTGGGGACGAAAAAAGTTGACACAAAAGCATAATTTCGGAACGCTTGGAACATTTTGAACCAAATTTGGTAAGTACATGATTCATTATTTGCACGGGTAAATATGTCTGTTTTGTATGTGTGTACCTATTTAGTAAACGAAGACAGGTACAGACGGGTACTGCAACGCATACTGGGCACCCAGTTTAAGAGCTGATGCAGCGCCCCCAACCCCCCCCCCCCCCTTCCCCCCACCCTCCGCGTCCCTTCCACCATATATGTTGTTCAGGTCACTGTTATTTTGAAAACAATGGAAGTTCGCTGAAAACTGTTTGTTGTTGCAGTTACTCCGGCGTTTCTCCGACAAGGGAGGAGAAGAGATGCTTGTTTGTTGTTGCGTTTCGTAAGGCGGTTCCCTGGCAACAAAGTAGAACAAGAGACTGTTTGTTGTTGCAATTCGTTAGGAGTTTCCCCGGCAACGAAGGAGAAGAGACATTTGTTGTTGCAATCTGTAAGGCGCTTCTCTGGCAATAGAGGAAAAGACACAGACACGATTGCGGCAGAAGTATCCGGCGATACAGCTCAGCTAATGACTTTGCTTCACGGTGACTTTATATCGTTTTGGGCAGTTTAAATTGATTGTTAAAGAGAGGGACACTGATTAACCGCACGAGATTCCATCAGCGGCAGCGTCGACGGTGGCATGAGAGTGTGGTATTGCCGATTACTACGGAGCGGCGTGGCTGTATGTGTTCAGTTTCGTAGCAGCTTTTCGTGAAAGGTGAGTGTTTCGTCTGGGCAGTTCCACAATAATGAAAATTAATTCCTACTACTTCTACTTTTGAAGAATCAGCTATTTCGAACGACATGTAATAAATACAGAAAAATGAATATTTATTCGTCTTGTGTGCATTCCTATACCGTTCGTCCGATTACGATGAAACTTCGGTGAGTTGTTTGCGCGTCCGCCTAAGTTGTTCTGTCCTTACTATTCACGCCACTAATTTGTTTAATGTTGTTGTGTTTTAAAGTGAGGTTGATGACGACAGAAGATATATTCAATTTCCATTAAACGTGTGTGTTATTATTCCATCGATCAAACAGGTCAATTCTAGTGTCAGATTCCACTCGTCGGCTTTGAGCAATGACGTTAGACTAAGGCAGAGACGCTACATAGAGGCAATCTTTAAAAGCAGCTGATCATACTCGTAAACAAATGAATTTAGCATACGATAAAATTACAAACCACAGGTCACGTGATTAATTACTTAGCCGCACATTATGCCGAAAAGAACTGAAGGTAAGAAAATAAATAAGAACAGAAAAAGAGAAGCATACATGTCTAAAGCAAATTATCATCGAGAAAAGCACAGAGAACCTTGAAATCCATCACAGTATTGCGCACCGTATTGTGAAATAAATAAATTTTTAATAGCTATTATTGAATCTAACGACACTAGTATACAAGTAACGAAAATTCACGAAAAGTAGGGTTTAACAGGTATTAGAATCGGTAACTAGAATTAAGATAAGTTCATTTCTAGTTACCGATTCCAACCATTCGATGGTACATAATTTAGCCCTTTTTTCCAGAAGGTGTGGGCATTGAAATTTATTAGGTTTTCTGCATTTGTAATTGCTCTCTGAACCTCTGTGCAAAAATGACTGTCATTGGAACGTATATAGGTTAGTTCTAGTTACTGATTCCAATCATTCCACTGTTCTTTATTTAGACCGTTTACAAATGTGTGCACCAAAGTGTTACAGGATTTCTAGATTTGGTGTTATTCTCTTCTCAACTACGTAGAAGAGAAATTTGGAAGCTTTACCGAGAATATTTGTTACTTTTTCGTGATAGTTGTGAGATCAATAAGAAATCTAGGAATCCTGCAAAAACATATTCCACAGATTTACTACAAAAATGTCCAAAATTAAGAACTATCGAATAGTTGGAATCGGTAACTAGAGTTGACCACCTATAGAGGTCAGTTCTAGCTACCGATTCCAACCATTCGATGGTTCATTAATTAGATCGTTTTTTTTGTTCAGCGGATGTGTGCAATAAAATGTAGGCTAATAGCATTTCTGAACTTGTGAGTGCTCTCTGAACTACAACAGAAAAGTTACTAATACTGTAATCGGTTACTAGAATTGACCTATGTAGAAGCTCAGTTCTAGTTATCGATTACAATTTTTGTGATTTCACTGCCATAGTTTTAGAGAGCATTTACGAACGTATAAATGCTATTACATTTCAGTGCATACAACTCTTGCAAAAATAATTTGCAAACCAATCATGGAAAGGTTGGAATCGGTGACTTGAATTTACCTATATAGTTGAATTGTAATTATGTATTCCAATATTCGTTATTTTTGTGGATTTTCGTTAGTTGTGTACTGGCTTTTCTTTTAGATTTTAGTGTGTCGGTTTCTCCACATTTCATGCTAGTGTTTCGCATTTCATTTTCCTGCTATTCTGTTACTTTTTAGTTTCTCTCCGCCCATAACCCCAACTTTCCTACTCTTCTCCGGTTAGATTCAATAATTAATACTAAAGTTAACTCTACGTTACAATAGTATGACTTCACCATGCGCTTTATTGTAATGCAATTTCAAGGTTCTCTGTACTTTTCTACTCTCATAAATTACGAGACTAATTCTTCTCAGACGTGAAATTTTTTAAAAATTCTTGTTCTTAATTATTTTCGTTTCTTCATTGTGTTTCGATGTAGTTCATGACTAAGTAAATAAATGCGTGAAATGTGATTGTAATTTTATTGCATACTATTTACGTATGTTTACGAGTATGATCCGTTGCTTTGCCTATACGTAGCGTCTTTGCCTTGGGTATGACGTCATTACCTAAAGCCTACGAGTGGAATCGAACACTAGAATTTATCCGATCAAACAATTAATTCAGGAACTTTTCCCACAATTTGCCACCAATTAGAAAAGTCGCCAACGGCTTTGTGAAATTGCTATTTCGGTAGCTAGTCAATGCAGTCGACTAGGCAATCCACAAACAATTCGCGGGTGAGTCTGTCACCTACAAATCGTTTGATAGCGACATGAATGCGGACGAGATTTTAAATTATCCAACTTATTTTTTAAATTCGTTGCATCTTTCTGGTGTGCCATCGCACACAGTCACTAAAATTGGCCCTTCAATAATTCTTTTGCGTGGCATTAATCCACAACGATTGTACAGTGGGAAAAGGGTCGCTGTCAAAAAACTAGAGCCAAACATCATCGACGCAGCAACTGTGAATGACGTGTCAGAAGAAGAAGACATGCTGATTCCACACATTCCCATGACATGTCATCTGATTTCAAACGACTGCTGTGCCAATTCGCATTACATTCTCATGACAATTAATAGGGTACAAGGTCAATCGCTTATTTGTGTGTTTTAAATCTAGAAAATTCATGCTTTACGCCTGACCAATTACAAACTGCTTGAGACTTGTTAAGGAACAACTGACACTTGCTAAGCAACAACTGCCAATTGCTAAAAAACAACCGACAACTGCTACGGAACACCAGACCAACGACAGTAAGAGGGAACGTACAGGGTGGGATGTGTTAACTACAGCGAAGCCAGTGCACGAACGCTCTGTACGCGTTCCACAATCCACGCAGTACCGTGTTTGACGAAGGTCGTTGTGGAACCGATTAGTGCGACATTCCGTGTCGTGCGGCACGTCTGCAAGACATCATTAGAGTGCTTACGATCGTGGACGAGCAGTTGGACGGCTCGAAGCAGAAGAAAGTGTAACTACTGTGACCACTGTGATAGGTGTGTACAAAAGTGTCATCTCGCGATTAAAAAAGGGCGCTGACGGTGGAAATGCTATGCGAAAGCATCCCGGTGGCCCTAGTAGGACCACCACATCGCAAGAGGATCGATACGTAGCTCTAGTGACGAAAAGGAACGAGCGTCTCACTCCTAGGCAGTTCGCTACTGACCTTACAACCGTTACAGGTACACGTGTCTCTGCCAGAACAAGTTCGCACCGATGAAATCATGCTGGTTTATTTGCTCGGAAGCCCACTACAACTACGCCATCGTCTAGAAAGAGTTCGTTGGTGCAGAGATGATTTTGGCTGGGGTCACTTACAGAGGTCCAGAGTGATGTTCTCCGACGAATATCGCTTCACTGTGACAAGTGATTCTGGGCACCAGTTAGTGCGGAAAGAAAGGGGAACACCTTATTCACCACAAGATGTTAATGAAAGTCACCGTTATGGTCTAGTCGTTATGCTGTGGGCAGGCAGAATGTACAATGCCCGAACACAGCTGCTGTACGAGATACTGTTACCGCATAACGTTAATGCATGAAGATCATGTTCGTATTTATACTGTTGCGGTAGGTCCCGGCTTTCTGTTTATGGACAACAATACCCGCGCACACAGGGTCGCCGAGGTGTTGGACACACTGGAATGTGAAGGTATTGAACGTGGAATGGCTAGCGTACTTCCCGGGCCTAAACCTGGGATGCTCTTGGCAGACACGTTCCTCAATGAGCACCTCATCCCCGAACTATGCACGAACTGAAAACCGCCTTGAAGGAAGAGTGGGATAATATCCTCCAAGGACCCCTCAATAGATTCGTTTAGCCGAGCGGTCTAAGGCGCTGCAGTCATGGACTGTTCGGCTGATCCCGGCGGAGGTTCGAGTCCTCCCTCGGGCATGGGTGTGTGTGTTTGTCCTTAGGATAATTTAGGTTAAGTAGTGTGTAAGCTTAGGGACTGATGACCTTAGCAGTTAAGCCCCTTAAGATTTCACACACATTTGAACATCTGAATAGATTCGTAACCAACACGAAAACAGGTCCGAAATGTGCATTAATGCCCAATGCGGGTCCGATGTCGACCTTTATGTTGGGATTCTGACCTGTGTCAAACATAACGGTATTTATTGCTGTTATTCTGCTGTCCCCTGTGGTGAAATCGGTACTATTTTTCGTCATAAACGTACCACTCCACCTCCGTTACGTATGTACTGTATTCATTGCCTGTGATTATTCCTGTCCAACAAACTGTTCTTTAGCACCTGTTGAGCAATGTGTGATGGATGCTCACTGGCGGGGGGGGGGGGGGGGGGGGGGGGGGGGAGAGGGGGCAGCAAGAAAATTTATTTGGTTTTACAAAGACAGAAAGACTAAAAATATCGTTGTTTGTTGTTGTGGTCTTCAGTCCTGAGACTGGTTTGATGCAGCTCTCCATGCTACTCTATCCTGTGCAAGCTTCTTCATCTCCCAGTACCTACTGCAACCTACATCCTTCTGAATCTGCTTAGTGTATTCATCTCTTGGTCTCCCTCTACGATTTTTACCCTCCACGCTGCCCTCCAATACTAAATTGGTGATCCCTTGTTGCCTCAGAACATGTCCTACCAACCGATCCCTTCTTCTGGTCAAGTTGTGCCACAAACTTCTCTTCTCCCCAATCCTATTCAATACTTCCTCATTAGTTATGTGATCTACCCATCTAATCTTCAGCATTCTTCTGTAGCACCAATATCGTAACATCCCAAATGTCTTGAACAAACTCTTTCAAATTTAATATAATACATAAAAATCATTGCCTTTCATTTTTAGTTTGTACAAGTAAATGTGTCTACTTTGTACATGTGCACCTGTTTCGAAAGGAAAAGAGGTATTCCAACACATGCCAGGCACAGCTAGTTATTATATAAATATTTAAAAGGTTGCATGCTTCCTTGTGACAACATTTCAGTTCTTAAGAAATTATGGTCAATATATTCGTGACATATTTCGTTAAAGTGTTACGAATGTAATGGCCACAATCCAAATCTGTTTATATTATCCGGTAGTTTTTACTTTTTATTCGATATAAAATGAATCCACTGCTCAATGGCAGAACTTGACCGAAATATCTAAGAGTTTAAAAGAAGCGAATTGTGTTTTCTCCAGGCAAAATCCTTTTCAGAACCTATTTATGAGGCTTGATGAGCATTCTTATCTCGGACCTCTCGTTTTTATAGGTGAAACTGTTCTAACAAATAACGATGAAAGCTCTTGACTGCTAGAGGGTGACTGTTTCTGTGGAGCATTCATTTTGGTTAAATGCGGTGCTCTGCGGTGCACAAATGAAGCAGGAATTACAGGGAACTTGGAATCTAAGTTCGACATGAAACAAAAAGAAAATGTTTTGCAACGCAAATTTCCTTAGAGAAGTGAACTATCACAGCCCACGTCTGTGGACAATGTCTGGTTATGACGGGACCGCTATCTCAGGCAGCAGCACCCTCTTATCGCGTTGCAAGCCGCACACGCACCGTCTGAGGTCCCCACGAGATATAGAAGCGCCCGTTCGACCTTGACCGCAGTCTGAGGCCATGTCGAAACGGGTCTGGGACGGGCGGCTGCATATTCCCGGCCTCCTGCGGCCCCTGTTCAGTAGCTACAAGGCGGCTTTCTTCCTCCCGCCGGCCGGTGTGGCCGTGCGGTTCTAAGCGCTTCAGTTTGGAGCCGCGTGACCGCTACTGTCGCAGGTTCGAATCCTGCCTCGGGCATGGATGTGTGTGATGTCCTTAGGTTAGTTATGTTTAAGTAATTCTAAGTTCTAGGGGACTGATGACCTCAGAAGTTAAGTCCCATAGTGCTCAGAGCCATTCTTTCCTCCCACACTGATGCTGTGATTGGCGCTACACAGTGATGGATTGTCTTCTAGCAAGTGGCTCATCTGTAAACAAACGACCGTACCTCTTCTCCGGCCGGAGTGGCCGTGCGGTTCTAGGCGCTGCAGTCTGGAGCCGAGCGACCGCTACGGTCGCAGGTTCGAATCCTGCCTCGGTTCTAGGCGCTGCAGTATGGAGCCGAGCGACCGCTACGGTCGCAGGTTCGAATCCTGCCTCGGGCATGGACGTGTGTGATGTCGTTAGGTTAGTTAGGTTTCATTAGTGCTAAGTTCTAGGCGACTGATGACCTCATAAGTTAAGTCGCATAGTGCTCAGAGCCATTTTGAACTGTACCTCTTCTAGACATCTTCGGAAATCATTGTAGAAATCGTTGAGCTGACACACACACAAACAATTATACCCGGAACTTTATAAATCTTTTCTGGAGTGAGATGGTATTGATGGTATGACCTCCAATTGGATTTTTTTTCTTTCTCTGGCAGACTCTTCGAGTTACTGACTGAATAGTAATAAATTTCTATGGCTTCACTCTCCCATCCTTTTCTGCGGTTGTCGAGGTTAAGTAATGGATAGCGTAAACAGCTTTCCTTTTGTTATCAGATACACTAACAACCCAAAACATTAAGACCACTGCCCACGGTGATGTTGGATGCCGCCAGGTGGCGTTGTGGGCAAGTGACGCGGTAACAAAAGTACGTAACCGGAGCAGACGGGGAAGGGAGATCACCCTAGCGAAGATTTGGGCTGCAAATAGGGAAGTCCATTGGGATAAGCGGCTTTCACAAAGGGGCGGTTATTATTACGCAGAGCCTGTGAGCGAGTATATCGAAAACGGCGAAGCTCGCCGAATGTTCATGTGCTGCTGTCGTGAACATCTATGGAAAGAGGTAGGACAGTGAAACTACCACTAGGCGTTAAATTGTCTGACGTCCACGACTTTTCACAGAACGTGCGGCTCTGAGCTTGTCTACGGTGTAAAGTAGTATAGAAGATGATCTGTGGCATCTCTGCCGAAAGACCACAATGCTGGTGCACGCACAAGTGTTTCGAAGCACACCGTTCATCGTACACTGATGAACATGGAACTGTGCAGTAGACCACCTCTACATCTTCACACGTTGACCCAATGACACCGTCAATTACGATTGCAGTGGACACGGGCCCGTTGTGATTCGACCGTCGATCACTGGAAACGTGTCGGCTCTTCGGACGAATCACATTTTTGCTACACCAGGTCTCTGGTCGTCTCTGCAAACGCCGTCATCGAGGTGCACAGTGGCTTGAAACAAGCAGTGCATATGCGGATGGAAGCAGTATTACGATATGGGCGACATTTCCTGTGCTTGCGTGGGAACTGTGGTAGTAATCGAGGACAAGCTGACTGCTGCGAACCAACTGCATCCCTTCATTCTTGATATCTTCCCCGACGACGATATCACCTTCCACCAGTATAACTGTCCGTGTCTTGGAGTCAGTTCCACGCTACAGTGACTTGAGGAGCATTATAATGAACTCACGTTGATATCTCGGCGACCAAATTCGCCTCAAATAAATCTTATGGAATTTATCTAGGTCGCTATCGGACGCTATCACCGCGTACGCAAATCAGCGGCCCGTTATTTACGCGAATTACATGACCTGTTCGTAGACATCTAATGCCACATACCCCCAGAAACCCACCAAAAAACTGTTGGATCCATTTTTTCCAAAGATGGACAGACAATCTACTGAGCAGGCGGTAATAATGTTCTGCTCATCAGTGTACGTACACTCCCAGACAAAAAAAGTGAAGCACCCAGAAGAAATGGTCGGATGTTATTGTAACTTTGTACACTTCTGTGTTTCTAATTCGCCTTTTGAGAGTGACACGTCTTCACAGCCACCTATTATGTGGACAGTATATGGACAAGTACTGCGTTCCTTCCATGTGCAACCTCTGCAGGAGCTGAACCCAGATCCTTATTTTCAGCGCCATAGAACATTCTGTGATTGGCTGCTGAACCACAGATCAACATTTCCTCAGTAGAGCGCTGGCAATGGACGAAACAACATTTACCAGAAATGGCATTTTCAATCAACACAATTAACACGTCTGGAATGAAGTAACATTGACACGCCATATTCCCAGCAGCAGTTCCCCATCAACGTTTGAGCAAGAATCATTGGTGTGGCCTACTTGGCTGTTTTAACTGCTTGGACGACTATGGTTTCTCAGTTGCTTGCAGTTTCTTCCTGTTCTACTGGAGGATGTTCCAACGATGTTGCCATATCTCACAAACAAAGCGTTTCCAGCATAAAGAAGCATTTTTAGTGTATTTTTTAGTGTAGTTTCCAGTAGTAGTCTATGTACCCAACAATTACGGATCTTTATCTTTGTGCTGTTTATCTAAATTATTTTCAACCACTAGTTGATTACAGCAATCACATTTGGTGTTTCTAGCAACAGGCCTTGAAATGAGCCTGTTGCCCTACACAATGGGCAGTTTCATGACACTTGCCATTGTCTGTTCTTTTCCACAGTCACACACAATTGATTTGCGTGAAAAGACCCACCTTATTCTTCCAGCTCTAGTTGTAGACACTCCTGTGTGAAACCTGTTCAGGGATATACATGTCGATCTAGTCTTTTTGCGTCCGAGTGGAAGTCTTCGACGGACACCAAGAAGTTTAGCATAGCTTATTACGTGCCCACCTTTCTTCTAATCCGACCTAATCCTCTGACTCAGTCATATCTTTGGTTGAATGCATAAAGGTTCTCCTCGGCTTGAAACATGAACAGATGTGCTTCGATGGTGGAAACTGCAAGGTTTTTCTCTCCGAGTTGCTAATTCGCACCTGGTGTCACTAATGGTAACATAGCCCCACGCACCGAGGTGATCCTCCGCCTCTCGCAGAACTGTCAATGCTGTGGCCCCCCCCCCCCCCCCCCCTCGGCCCCTCACGTATAACTGCTTTTCTCGAACCTTTTTCCAGGCTGTTTTTAATAAATTTAGTAATTTAATAAAATACACTACTGGAAAATACATTATTGAAAAATTTTACTTAAATATGTTGATGAACCACGAACACTACCGAGGTTGCATATCTCAACGATACACCGTAGGTACATCCACAATAGAGGAGTGTCTGTGGAGAGGCCGTACAAAAAGGTGGTTCCAGAAGAGAGGAGGCAGGTTTTTCAATAGCTGCAGGGGCAACGGTCTGGATAATTGACTGACGAGGCATCAGTAAACATGGCCTCGGGGTTGCTGGTGCTGCAAACAGCAGAGAGCAAGGGCCAACTAAAGCTGTTACATTTCCCGATGGCATGCAACTTTACTGTATAGTTAAATGATGAGAGCTTCCTCTTGGGTATTCCAGAAGAAAACAGTCCTTCATTTGGATCCCCGGGGCGGGTGGAGGGCAGTGGTGGTGGTGGTGGTGGTGGGGGGGGGGGGGGGGAGGAACTACTCAGGAGAATACTGGCATTAGGAGAAACAATACTGGCATTCTACCGGTTAGAGCGTGGAATGTTTGAGCCCATAACCAGGTAGGAAGGTCAGAAAACTTAAAAAGGGGATGTGTAAGTTGTAGTTAGGTACAGTGGAAATTAGTGGCAGGATGCACAAGACTTCTGGCCAGGTGAGCGCAGGATTAGAAATACAAAATCAGTTAGGCGTAATGCGTTATAAATACAAAATCAAATAAGGGTAATGCAGGAATAGATTTACTGATGAATAAGAAAATAGGAATGTGGGTAAGCTACTTTGAACAGCATAGTGAAAGCATTATCGTAAACAAGACAGGCACGAAGCCAACACCTATCACAGCAGTACAAGTTAACACTCCAACTACCAGCGTAGATGATGAAAAGATTGAAATAATGTATGATGAGATAAAAGAAATTATGCAGATAGTGAAGGGACACGAATATTTCATTGTGTTGGGAGACTGGAAGTTGACAGTAGGAAAATGAAGAGAACCAAAAATAGTAGGAGAACATGCACTGGGAGAAAGGATTGAAGGAGGAAGCCACCTGGTAAAATTCTGCAGACAGCGTAATTTAATCATCGCTAACACTTTGTTTAAAAATCATAAAAGAATGTTGTATGCATGGAAGAGACCTGGAGACACTGAAAGGTTTCAGCCTGGTGAGATAACGGTAAGACAGAGTATTCGGAGCCAGATTTTAAAATTCCAGGAGCAGATGTGGACTCAGACCACAATTTATTGGTTGTGAAATTTAGGTTAACACCGAAAGAATTGCAAAAACGTAGTAAATAAAGGAGACGAGACCTGGATAAGTTGAAAGAACCAGATGTAACAAGTTTTAAAGGCAGCGTTAGGCAACAATTGAATGAAACCGAGGAAAGGAATAGAGCAGAAGATGAATGGTTAGATCTGAGAGATGAAACAGTGAGGGTAGCAGAGGATTAATTATATAAAGAAACAAGGACTAGCAGAATTCCTTGGAGATCACAGGAGACAATGATTTTAACTGTTGAAAGGAGAAAATACAAAAAAATTCACCAAATCAAGCAGGCGAAAGACAATACAGACATTTAAAAAAAATGAGACTGACAGAAAGGGCAAAATGTGTAAGTATAAATGGCTAAAGGGCAAATGCAAGTATAAAGGAGCATGTATAACTAGGGGAAAGAGAGATACCGCTAGAAGAAAAATTAAAGAGATCTTTGAGGAAAAGAAAGGGACTATAAATGAATTTATACCGGGTGATCAAAAAGTCAGTATAGATTTGAAAACTGAATAAATCACGGAATAATATAGATAGAGAGGTACAAATTGACACACATGCTTGGAATGACATGGGGTTTTATTAGAACCAAAAAAATACAGAAGTTCAAAAAATGTCCGACAGATGGCGCTTCATCTGATCAGAATAGCAATAATTAGCATAACAAAGTAAGACAAAGCAAAGATGATGTTCTTTACAGGAAATGCTCAATATGTCCACTATCATTCCTCAATAATAGCTGTAGTCGAGGAATAATGTTGTGAACAGCACTGTAAAGCATGTCCGGAGTTATGATGAGGCATTGGCGTCGGATGTTGTCTTTCAGCATCCCTAGAGATGTCGGTCGATCAGGATACACTTGCGACTTCCGGTAACCCCAAAGCCAATAATCGCACGGACTGAGGTCTGGGGACCTGGGAGGCCAAGCATGGCGAAAGTGGTGGCTGAGCACACGATCATCACCAAACGACGCGCGCAAGCGATCTTTCACGCGTCTACCAATATGGGGTGGAACGCCATCCTGCATGAACATCGTACGTTCCAGCAGGTGTTTATCAGCCAGGCTGGGGATGATACGATTCTGTAACATATCGGCGTACCTCTCACCCGTCACAGTAGCAGCTACAAAACCAGAATCACGCATTTCCTCGAAGAAAAAAGGCCCGATAACGGTAGATGTGGTAAATCCAACCCATACCCTGACTTTCTCGTCGTGCATTGGAGTTTCCACGACAGTTCTAGGATTTTCCGTAGCCCAAATTCTGCAGTTGTGGGCGATGACAGACCCTCGGAGCGTGAAATGAGCTTCGTCGGTCCACAACACGTTACTCAACCAATCGTCATCGTCCGCCATCTTTTGAAAAGCCCACACCGCAAATGCCCTCCGCTTCACTAAATCGCCGGGTAACAGTTCATGATGCCGATGGATTTTGTACGGATAGCATCGGAGGGTACGCCTAAGTTCCAACCAAACAGTAGTGTATGGAATGACTTCCCCGTGCATAGACGAACCCGCTACAGTCTCCATTTCTTTCTGAACGTCTCAGCGGCATTACGCCTTGTGCTCGGGCGGCCACTACGGGGTCTATCGTCTAAACAACCCGTGGCTTCGAACTTCGAAATCATTCTCGCCACAGCTGCATTTGTCAACGGACCTTTACCCGTTCGAATCCCCTTCCTATGGCGATAGGATCGTAACGCTGAACGAGCACATTCCCCATTCTGGTAATACAGCTTCACTAAAAGCGCCTTTTCAGGTAACGTCAACATGCTGCGACTGCTGGCGCATCTGATTCTCTCTCTCATTACAACTCCTTTTATACACGATTGTCACGCACAGTCACTGACGTTTTGCTGTCCAGCGCCATCTGTCGGACGTTTTGTGAACTTTGTTTTTTTTGTTCTAATAAAACCCCACATCATTCCAAGCATGTGTGTCAATTTTTACCTCTCTATCTACATTATTCCGTGGTTTATTAAGTTTTCAAATTTATACTGACTTTTTGATCACCCGGTAGAAAGGGAAGATGAAGTAAATGAAGATAAGATGGGAAATACGGTACTGCAAGAAGAATTTGAGAGAACACTGAAAGACCTAAGTCAAAACAAGGCCCCAGGAGTAAACAACACACTCTCAAAAATACTAATATCCTAGGGAGAGCCAGCCATGACAAAACTCTTACATCTGTAGTGCAAAACGTATGAGACAGACAAAATACCCTCAGACTTTAAGATGAATGTAATGGTACCTCTTCCAAAGAAAGAAAATGCTGATATGTGTGGATATTGTCAGATTATAAGTTCAACAAGTCATGGTTGCAAAATACTAACCGATATCTCTACAGAAGACTGAAAAAACTGGCAGAAGCTGATCTCGGGGAAGATCAATTTGGATTCCGGAGAAATGTAGGGACAAGGGAAGCAATACAGCATTTGCAGACTTTTAGAAAACTTTTGACAGTGCTCACTGGAATACTCTCTTTGAAATTCTGAAGGCAGCAGCGGTAAAATACAGGGAGCGAAAGGCTATTTAAACTTGTCAGAATCCAGACGGCATTATAAGAATCGAAGGGCAGTAAAGGGAAGCTGTGATCGAGAAGAGAGTGAGACAGGAATGTAGTCCATCCCCGATGTTATTCAGTCTGTGTACTAAGCAAGCGTTAAACGAAACCAAAGAAAAATTTGGAAAGGGAATTAAAGTTCAGGGAGAAAACACGAAACATTTGAGGTATGCCGAAACACTGCAGTTCTGTCACAGACAGCAAAGAACTTTTTTATTCAAACCAATAATATCATACATGATAACCCACCACCTCATACATTAGTGGGACTTGAGATCTACAATACATTCAATAATATTTAGCAGCATTTTCTAAGTCTAACCTCCTTACATGCTACAGGATATGATGTGTTAGTTATTCAAAGGGTAAGAACTAATCTCTATACGCTAATCTAACTATTCTAGAAACTATCTCCTGCAGCGTTACAAGCCAGTGAATGTATAAACCTACTATTTCGGCCGTGCCCACGGAGCTAATCCCAGTGGGCGTGCCCCTGGCACCGTGCTGGCGTTTAGAAAATTGCTGCAGGTACTGTTTAAGGGTAATTGAACAGTCTATAAGTGTCCTGAAAGGAGGATGTAAGATGAACGTCAACAAAAGCGAAAAGAAAAGGTCAATGGAATGCAGTCGAATTGCATCAGGTGAGGCTGAGGGAATTCGATTAGGAAATGAGACACAATAAATAATAGATGCCTTTTGCTATTTGGGCAGTGAAATAACTTATAACGGCCGAAGTAAAAAAGAGTATAAAATGTGACAAAGGGAAGAGAAGCGTATCTGAAGAAATGGTTCAAATGGCTCTGAGCACTATGGGACTTAACATCTGTGGTCATCAGTCCCCTATCTAATCTAAGGACACCACACACATCCATGCCCTAGGCAGGATTCGAACCTGCGACCGTAGCAGTCGCGCGGTTCCGGACCGAGCGCCTAGAACCGCTAGACCACCACGGCCGTCTATCTGAAGAAGAGAAATTTGTTAACATCGAATATAATTTTAGGGAAGTCTTTTCTGAAGCTTTTTGTCTGCAGTGTAGCTTTGCACGGAAATGAAACATGGGCTGTAGGCAAATCAGACAAAAAGAGAATAGAAGCTTATGAAATGTTGTGCTACAGAAGAATGCTGATGATTAGATGAGCAGATCACGTAATTAATGAGGAGGCACTGAAGAGAATTGTGGAGAAAAGAAATTCGTGGCATAACTTGACTAAAAGAAGGGATCTGTTGGTGGGACAAGTTCTCAGATATGAAGGAATCATCATCGTAAATTGGAAGAAAGTGTGGGGGGTAAAATTGTAATGTGAGACCAAAAGACAAACACAGTAACCAAATTCAATTGGATGTAGGCTCCAAAAGTTTTTCGAAGAGCCTTACACGGGTTAGAGTTGAGTGGAGATCCGCATCAAACCTGTCCTTGGGCTGAAGACCAGACAAATTGATGTAAACTCTTGCTCACAACGAATTAAATATGTCACTGAAGTATGTAAATTAGAAATTATATGTTGTTGTTGTGGTCTTCAGTATGAAGACTGATTTGATGCAGCTCTCCTATTCTAATCTCCGAGTAAATATTGCAACCTATATCCTTCCGAGTTTGCTTACTGTATTCATCTCGTCGTCTTCCTCTACGATTTTTGCTGTCCCCCTCCCCTCCCAGCCCTCCCGCCTCTTCCCTCCAGTACTACACTGGTGATCCCTTCATAACTTAGAGTGTGTCCTATCAACCGATCTCTTCTGCTAGTGGGGTTGTGCCACAAATTTCTTTTCTTACCAGTTCTATTATATTTAGTACCTCACATCAGTTTCGTGATCTACCCATTTCATCTTAATCATTCTTGAGTGGTACAGAACTCAAATTCTTCTATTCTCTTCTTGTCTATATAAATTTTATTAAAAAAAATTAAAGCGAAATCTATATCTTATTGTTTATGGCACTTGTGTATTTGACAGTCTGCTTTCACATGTACTTGAGCTTATGCAGTTTTTTTTATCATCCTTAATTTGGTAAAACTCTCTGTCTACATCTACATACGTACACCACGCGTCAGCATATGGTGCACGGCGGAGTGAATATTGCACCACTACTAGTCATTTCTCTTCCTCTTCCACTCGCAAAATGAGCGAGGAAAAATTCCTGTATATATGCCTCTGTACGAGCTTTGATTTGTCTTATCTAGTATTCGCAGATCTTGCGCGAACTGTACGTTGTATACTGGTATTTAAGTACTGGCGCCGTAAGGAGGTGTGAATAACGTGGATTATTTCGAGGTAACGGCTGGCGTTTTTTTTCATCAGCAGTAGTTCAAGTCTCTAAATTCGCACCTCCAGAGTCTCTCGCTACGATTACCACTGTAACGATCTAAATTGATTGATATTGTAACTCTCCTTTGAACTGAATGATACCTTTTCTTTCTTGAGGAAAAAGATGCGCCGTCCATCTCCATGATGAAGAATCTAGTGTAATACAATCACAAACAATGTCGCCGTTATATCTGAAGATTGCACGCTATCGTGTATCCCGGTATCATTTTCAGTATGAGCAATTTAGAAATAGAAGAAACTGCCTCCTTTTCGGAAGAAGTCTAGTAAAATTAGTTACACAAATGTTTGTATGTTGTCGTCTGATATACACCCAATATGTCCACCTAGAATCACGGGCGGGAAGAGACATATAGCAGAAGAGTAAAAAAAATGTGATATCGGCTTAAGGAAAGATTAGAATACAGACATATGTTCTCTTTTTACCTTGGGAATGTTTATATCGCGTCTTTGCCCCTAAAAGTATTCTGATAGTTATTTAATGACATATACTTTATGGCTAAGCCATCATACGATCTATCGCGACTGGCTCCTACGGTATACTGGTATTGTCCATGATTACCGGACGACAGTATACGGTAGTGGTGCATTTTACAAACATATGCGTACATTAAATAAATAATCAAATTTCATATGAAACTACCACTTAAACTGGGCATAAAACCCGTTACTTTTGGCCAGGTTTATATCTAATTTATCCCCTGCACGTGTCAGCTTTATTTATATTGCAATAAATTTACAAAACTTAAAAAGTTCATTGTCTGCGATATCATTACTCGACAAAGGGCACGTCTGAATTAGAGTCTTTCGCTCCATTATTGAGAGGTAACCTCCACCCGTAGTTTACGCTGTTACTCTATACAAGTGATATTCGTTGTGTGCGCACTTGCGATACCATCGGTGCAACTATGGAGAACAGCTCAGCCTCGGGTCTATAACTTCGTAGACGACGACGAACTGCACGTCGTTATGGCGTCCATAGGATAGCTCCATGGGATAAGTGCACATTGATGTGTGTCTGGATAAAAGGTTTGCTGCCATGACAGGGAAGCCATAAATTTCCATGCATGGTTGTACAGATTACGCCGTCCACCAAATGTTTCATTGTCCAAAAGGCCATCCCGAATCATTGGCATCATGTCGAGTGCTCACCATATTCCAGGTACAGATAAGTCCATAAATTACTTGCTTTAATTCCTCCTTCATAGTAAAATTCGGCGTCCAACGTCACTTTATAGGGCACTTACAACGTTTTTGTCATTCTAGGCACACGCAAGTTTGATGACTATTACACGAGTGTATATTCCTTATTCAACACACCCTAAACATGTGATATGTGGACTGTTTTTCTTAAGTCCCTTTTCATTTCATATACGTTAAACACCCTTTTCATACACCGTTTTCCTTATATGTCTTTGTACATGTGCGTCAAATTATACATGACTTATAAAAAGAAATTAAAACATGACGTAAATTTGCACCTTATAATTAAACATAAATGTCATTTTAATATTAGCTGACATGCGAGGTCTAATACATTTCACTTATGTTCAAGTTTATACGTGAATTTGTCACATCATTTTCGATGTTTGCATAACAATATTTAAATATAAATGAATAATGTTTAAGTAGACGTTTTCGCCTTCAAATTTCATAAGGCAAAATTTCCGTAACAACTTATTTCATACTAACTCTCTTCATTAATAACTCATTTATGTTTACAACTTTTATGATGAGCTTGTACTCCGTTTAACTTTTAAACTCATGATGTAATCTTTGTTTATATGAATGATTTGCAAAGCATGTCACATGTCAGGGCTGAAAAAACAATAAACATTTGTGCAATCTGATGATATGCATGAACTACTACCATCATCTCATTTAACTGAAGCGTTTGTAATTTCAGATTGCTAACGAAAGGAATAGAGAACTTCACTCTCGCATTTCCAACACAAGCAAGCATAACTACGCTTTTCCATACCTCTCTCAATTCTACGAGGAGGTGCCCTATGAATCTACAGGGAACTGTGATAGGGAATGGAAGAACCATTTATCATCTCATGCTGAAATCCGTCGTTTACACATCTCACAATAATTGATCAAATTCTCTGTGAACGTTTCTTTGCGTTTTGCGACAAAATTATTTACTCAGTGTTTGCAGCATTGTAGATAAAATCCTGACATCGCTGTGTCGTACAAGTTTACTACCAGAATGTCATTTGCTTGGAAGTACAGGTAATGATTGTACTTTAGTGTACTTAATTTAACTTTTCACTAAGGGATAGAGCTCCTATAATGTATACATCTAAATACTTTGCTACGAAAGTTGTGTCAAAAGAAATGTTCATGGAAGGACATTCAGATAAGCTGAGGTCACGTGTAATTGTGTCTTGAACACTCGTATTCAACGTTCATATCTGTTACTTACATTCTTCAATGTACGATCCAAATCCCGCCTTTTTCTTATCCTTTGGTAGTACAGGACGTCGACTTCACAACATTTTAGGTGCTATAACTTCTTTATATTCACACATAACATTCACACTATCAAATTCATACAAACATTTATACATAAATAATTACTCATACTGAGGTGTGGCCCGTTTCTTTTGGTACTCCTTCCGAACAGGCTTTGGAAGGCCCAACGGTACCGGCCGGCCGCCATGTCATCCTCAACCCACAGGCTCACTGGATGCGGATATGGAGGGGCATGTGGTCCGCACACCGCTCTCCCGGCCATGTTGTCAGTTTACGAGACCGGAGCTGGTACTTCTCAATAAAGTAGCTCCTCAGTTTGCCTCACAAGGGCTGAGTGCACTCCGCTTGCCAACAGATCTCGGCAGACCTGATGGTCACCCATCCAAGTGCTGGCCCAGCCAGACAGCGCTTAACTTCGGTGATCTGACCGAAACCGGTGTTACCACTGCGGCAAGGCCGTTGGCTTTCTTTTGGTACCGGCTACTTAAATTCTCTTTCTTCTCATTACTGGGCCGCGTCGCTGCATCATCCCCTGTAAAAAGCAGGGCCAACCAATGTATTATTCACGCTTATTGTATATATATATATATATATATATATATATATATATATATATATATATATATTCAGTACACAAATGTTTTCAGTTCATTATTTTCTGACTGATTCTCAGACTCCAACTCTTTTTGTGAGAGCACAAATGTTAACACATGTCTGTTGCTTCGACTTGCCTTTTCCATGTCTTCCATAATCATATAGAGAGTGCACATGAAACTAATAGGTATCTTCCTAGATGACGCACAGTGTCATTATCCCCTCTTGTAGTTTATTCAGAGCGTGAGCATGTCCCTAGAATTATTCATTCTTTTTTGGTGTAAACAGATTTCCTATACTATAGTGCTTTGTTTATTTTATATGTAGCCATGTTGTGTATATATTGTAAATAGTAATCCAGTGCGCAGACATTTTTCTGTAGTTAGTTCATTTACGTTCCTTCCATGTAAATATTTCCTTATCTTAATTCTCTTTCCGTATATTAATTTTAGTCTCAAAGGGTGGACCTCGGTATTTATTTTAGGAATCAATTCATATCCATAATCTTCCGGGTATATTGTACCTGGTGTACAGATGTTAATGTTAGCTGAGCGTCAAGTGTGTTAAGCAGCATGTTGGACTCGTTTTGTCTTCATGCATGTGGCGAGGTCACTGTCCTGCGATACAAATTTTTTGTGTGTTTGTGCTTTGCCTCTCGTCGTAATGATACATGATTTATCTCTCCCCACCACATTTATAAATTAGTGGTTGGAAGGCGTATGTAATTTAGTAGTGAATCCGCAAGGTGGTAATTAAATTCAGCTTATTACTTTTTTCGCAACATCCTTTAGTCATGAACAAAACTTAAATATATAATGATTAACCTTATTTCTATGTACACATGTACAAAAAACAATAGAGAAATTTTTCCTAAAACTAAATGAACATCTTTCATAATTTATAGTGAAACATTTTCACAATACACAAGCACAATAACTTCATGAGTTAGTTTAACCTTTTGTCAAACCCATTCAGCATACAAGTTCCTTTAGATTCTTGTGTGGATGCAGGCCCTTGTGCTTTCCACTTAACAGGGTAAGGTAGTCTATATGGTCCTGGATGAGGTATGTGTGTGATTACAAACGAGCCAGTGTCTAAGAGTTGCCATTTGCAGTTAAGTTTTCCATGTTTGGTAAACTTTGGGTGCATTCGCATCAATAATTCTTACCCTACACGGAATTGTACAGTGCGCCTTAATCTTTTGTTCTAAGAATTTTTTTCTCTGTTCGGTTTTTTCTCCTACATTAGCCAAGGCTTGGCGTATTTTTCCTTCAAATGACATATCTTTCTTGGGAACTTAAGGCAGTGATTTTTCCCGCTTGTCCATTTCTCGTTTCTTAAACATTAATTCAGCTGGTGTAAAACCTGTCGATGTATGTGGCAAGTTATTAATGATTTGCTGAAATGGCAGACGAACTTGACCCGTTTTGCACGTTTGTGTAGTGTGAATCAGCGTATATTAAATTCCTTAAATACTTTTCTATGGGGTTTTCTTCAGGGTGGAATCATGATACCAGTATGAGATTCATTTTATTTGTGGTCATGGATTCCTTCCATCTGTTACCTGTGAAGTACGATGCATTATAAGTTAACAATATCTTCAGGTTTACTACTCTCAGGAGACAGTCGTCATTTATTCTTCTAATAACAGAACGAGCAGTCACTGACCTCACTACATGCGAAAAAAATTTCATAGAAGGCAATTACTTCTTTACTACTCCCTTTTTCCTTTTGGATAAGTACCAGCATCATCCAATGATACTAATTCTAAAGGTTTTGTGGGAATTACTGAATGCAGCTTAATCAATTTTGATTTGCTGGAGTGTTTGGTCTTCTGACAAGTAATACATTTTCGAATTGCTCGGAGAATTCGGAGCCACATACTGGGGAAGTAAAAGTACGTGTTTATCTTGTTAGTGCATTTAAAAACACTGTAATGGCCCCATACGTTGTGAGTGGAAAGAATGAATTTATCTACAAACTTTTCCGGTAAACATGCGCACAATCGTTCTTGGTTAGGTATACGTCGGTGAAAGAATGCGCCTTTATAAATAGTATGGAATTTTATTAAGTTATTGTCATCATCTCCTTCACGTGGTTTGAGTCTTACCCATTTCCAGCGTGTATCTTTTTCTTGCAATTGCTCCAGGCTGTTACTCATTTTTACATGTTAGGGTTGGTGTGTTTTGTCTTTTGTTAGTAGGACACGGATTTTAGAATTCTGTTTGGTGAGCTCTAACAATTCATTTAACCCTTGGGGTAGCGTGGACAAAGCGTCAGCAATTATGTTTTGTTTACCTTCGATGTACACTACTTCGAAACTGAATCCCTGCAAGTAAAGACACCATCTGGCTAATCTTCTGTGCCGCAATTTGCACGTCAAGAGAAAAGAAAGCGCTTGGTGGTCATAGTAGACTTTGGTGTGTTTTCCCTACAAATAATATTCGAATTTCTTAGAAGCCAACACTATAGAGAGAGCTTGGAGCTCCGTTTCTGATTATAATCGCTCACATCCAGTAAGAGTTCTACTTGCAAAACTAATTATTTGGGTGTTCGTTGTCCATCGGCCTCGGCTATTTGCAATAGACATGCCTCCAGACCCTGCGAAGACACACCAATGCTTAAACAAAACTCTCGTGACATGTCTGGGTGATGTATTATGTTTCTACTGAACAGAGCTTGTTTTCTGATAAGGTTCGAGTTGTTTTTTGTTCTGAGGCAGCGGAAAATGTCTGATTGCATCTAGTTTCACCGGATCTGGCAAAATACCTTGGGGTGATATCATGTGTCCTAGGAATTTCACCTTTTTCTTCCCAAATTCAGACTTCTTTAAATTTGCTGCACCACCGTAATCTGAGAATCGGTATAATACTTGTCCCAAAAGTCGCACATTCTCTTCCCTGGTAGGCGTTGCTATTAGCAAGCTTCCACGTAGACAGTGACTTCATTAAGTAGTTCTGGACCTAAAACTTCGTATAATGGGAAAATAAATACACCTGCGCACACACTCAAGTCAAAAGTCAAGTCACAAACTTCATGGCTTTTGCCCCCACATACAAAGGATGTGTACTTCCTGCTGTCTTCATGGAGAGCTGTCTGTCAATACGATGCCTTTAAACAAGCGGTTAAAGGCGCTGCAGTCTGGAACCGCAAGGCCGCTACGGTCGCAGGTTCGAATCCTGCCTCGGGCATGGATGTTTGTGATGTCCTTAGGTTAGTTAGGTTTAACTAGTTCTAAGTTCTAGGGGACTAATGACCTCAGCAGTTGAGTCCCATAGTGCTCAGAGCCATTTGAACCATTTTTAAACAAGCTATGGTAAGGTAACTGATCTTATGGAACGTTAGTAACAATTCTTTTACGTTTTCGGGACGCGTCCCAACACGAACAATGATTTTGTTTGATTCTGTGCGTCGAGTACAAGCCTGACGCTACCGTCGGTTTGGGCGATAGTTCAAATAGGACTACAATACGGCGAATATGAATGTTGTATGACACCCCAACCTATCATCCTTCAATTTCCTTACTTACTGCCTCCTTCTTGGACCAGGGTATGGGGTATGATGAAAAACAGAACGTTTCTGTGGATAAACGTCTATTTCACGAGTCCAATGTTTTATTACTCGTGAGTGCTTTTCAGATACGTGCGCATACCGAAGCTTTTAATGCAGCCACGAGACAGATTGGATTAGTTCAGTACCTTGTTTTGTTTAGGTAGTTTTCAAAATTCTTCCGTAGTCCCCGACGTTTACTATTGAATAGTGCTGGGTTAAATGCCTCCCGCCGTAGCTTGGACGATATGGCGCAGAATTTGTCCAGGAATGCACGCTCAAACTGTTCATAAGTATGGCACCGCTCGGCCGCATTGGTTGCCCATAATAAAGCATTGCCGTGGGTGTACCCCAAACGAACCTGATCTTCCATGCCTCAGTCCAGTTGTGTGCTAACACTTTACGGGTGGCTCGGATAAATACCACGGGAATCGTTCTTTTACACTCTGTAGTAAAAATCGGAAACCGCCTATGCCGGAGTAACCCGTGTCAGCTAGAAGAGTAGAGAGGTAGGAGGTACCGTCTGCTACTGTCGTTGCATTGTTCGGCCACATACGGGTACACTCCGTGTATGCCGGTGGAGCTGGTATTGACATTGACAGTGCCTGTTGCATTTTATACTCCCCTTCCTCTCTCCTGAAGGTCTAGTGGTAAACGGCGGATAGGTATTACAGATCTCTATTCTGCCTCACTGCAACTGACTGCTAGCGTCTAGTGGCTCCTTTGTGATATCAGTTCCATTAGTTAAATTGTTCCGCAATTTTTCTTCCGTTGCCTTTAAACCTGAGTCAGTCCTGGCACAAAAGTCGAAGATTCTTCAAAACGACAAAGATAAACATTTAATGATTGTAGAAATCATGTGACACAAAAATATGAGGAACTTTAAAATGAGAAAATGCAAAAATTTGATGACCTAAGTAAAAAATTGCACACTGACCAATCAAATTGTTTAACATGTAAGTTGTCCGAAATGGGAAAAGAATTAAAAGTGGACTTATTCACAGATCTGTCTCATACAGTCTGGAACCGCTACGGTCGCAGGTTCGAATCCTGCCTCGGGCATGGATGTGTGTGATGTCCTTAGGTTAGTTAGGTTTAAGTAGTTCTAAGTCTTAGGGGACTGATGACCTCAGCAGTTAAGTCCCATAGTGCTCAGAGCCATTTGAACCAGATCTGTCTCAGGAAATAGATAAACTAGATAAAAAGGTACTGGATGTTGACAAACCACAGGAGGAAATGGCAGGTAAGTTGAAAAACTTGAGCGATACACAGACATGTTCCCTCCTCTTGACTACCTCTTCGATCCCTTCCACATGGGTCTTATGCTGTTGCACTACGTCCTGTGCCAGTGTCGTACCCTTAACTAGTAATCCTGATTGAGCTCTCTCCATTAAGGTCTTTACGTCATTATCAATTCTTTCTTGTGTTTTCAATACGAACTTGCAGCACAATTTTAAATTACTCAATTCTAGACCTAAAGACAGTTCCTGTACTTCCTCGGGTAAATCTTTATATATAGTTTGCAACTCTGTAATAGTATCTTGCATCCCCTTTACACCTATTAATTTCTTGTTGAATCCCCTTGCATTTTACTCTGTGTATCGCTCAAGTTTTTCAGCTTACCTGCCATTTCCTCCTGTGCTATGTCAACATTCAATACCTTTTTATCTAGCTTATCTATTTCCTGAGACAGATTTGTGAATAACTCCACTTTTAGTTCTTTTTCCATTTCGGACAACTTACATGCTAAACCATTTGATAGGTCAGCGTGCAATTTTTTACTTAGTCATCAAAGTTTTTTATTTTTTTATTTTAATGTTCCTCAAATTTTTGTGTCACATGATTTCTACAATCATTAAATGTTTATGTTTGTTGTTTTCAAGAATCTTCGACTTTTGTGTCAAATTATTAAATTTTTGTGTTAGACCATTAAAGTTTCGCGTTCAATGTTGGAGTATCATTTTGAGCTCCTACTGAGTCGTATCTGATAACATTCTGGTCCGTTTCGCCCGATGCGGAAACTTTAGATCTACTAGAAGTGCGCTACCGCGCCTTTCACTGGCCCCGTGTGAAAAAATGCTTCCCGCTGAAATTCATGAATTAACTTCACCTACTGCAAGTAAAGTCATGTCATTAATCACTACGTTGCTAACCCCAATCACAGTTGAGTTCAAATAATACTCGCGGTTTTCGTATGGCTCACTGACATGTTCGCACTCAAAATCATTTGTCGTCGCATTAGTTGCGGCAACATTTTGTGCTTTTACATTAATTACTGAATTGGCAACAATTGTTTTATCTGCTGAATCCATTTCTGTCGTTATGATTTACTAATTGCAGAATTTTAGTAGGAATATCTTTTTCTTAATTGCCCTGAGAAAATTTTCTAAATTATCCTGTGACATGTAGTAAACATATACTACAACTCATTGCTATCGCACTTACATTTACTCGAAATTATCAGCCCAAAACTGACTTTTAGTAAATACACTATTTTACTACAATTTAAAATGCTCCAGTTTTAGGATGGGTAGGGAGAGGTACTACTACTATTAGGTACGACTGAGGCACTACTTTTTACATGTTTTATATATATTAATTACTTCAGTTATCTATACCTGAACCGTCCTTTTCACAGTCGCCAGTTATGCTGGTATTTAAGTACTGGCTCCGTAAGGAGGTGCGAATAATGTGGATTATTTCGAGGTGTGTGGCTGGCGGATACTTTCACCTGCAGCAAGTTCGCACCCTACAGCCTCTCTCTACGATTACCACTGTTAACACTCTAAACTGATTGATATATTAACTCTTTTTTGAACCGAATGATATTTACCTCTTCTTTCTTCGAATAAACAAGCGCCGTTCACCTCGGTGATAAAGAATGCAGTACAATACACTCACAAACAACGCCGCCGTTATACGAGTGTCACTTAATAATTAAAGATATAAACTGGTCTAGAGAAAAAAGCGTTTATTTTTACAAAACAATACTTTTTCTACTTTTCAACACAATCCCCTTGAACATTTATACACTTGTTCCAACGGACTGCAAGCTATTCTTATTCCGGCTGTATCTTGATGTTTGAACCAATTTCCCACGAACTCTTTCACATCCTTGTTGTCCTGGAACCTCTTCCCACGTAATGCCTCCTTCAGTGCACCAAACAGGTGGAAATCACTAGGTGCTGAATCAGAACTGTAAGGGGGATGAGGCAGTACTTATCAGCCCATTTTGTCGATGGTTTTACGGGTTAGCTGAGCAATATGAGGACGTGTGTTGTCTTGCTGGAGAATCACACCTATCCTCTGAGATCCACGACGTATCTCTCTCATGGCTGGCTTCACCTTGCTTAAAAGCAAATCCGAGTAGTATTGGTTGTTCATTGTACGCTGCTCTTCGAGATAATCACAAAATACTGGACCTTCAGCGTCCCAAAACACCATCAACATGACTTTTTCTCCTGATGCTTGGGCTTTGAATTTTCTCTTGACAGGTAAGTCGGTGAGCTTCCACTCCATGCTTTGACTTTTTGATTCTGGCTCATAACAATGAACCCAAGTTTCATCTCAAGCTAAAATTTTGTTGAGGAACTGCTCACCTTCTCTTTCATAGCGTTCGTTTAGCTCTGTGCACACTCTCAACCTTGTTTCCTTGTGTAGCCGCGTCAACTCCTTTGGGACCCATCTTGCAATGTTTTGCGGTGCTTCAGCTTGTTACAGATAATATTATGAACTGTACTAGTACTAACTTGAACCTTAACAACTATTATTTCCACAGTCACACGGCGGTCGCCACGAATAATGTCATCAATTCGACTTTTCAAGTGAGGGCGTTGAAACTGGAACTGGTCGACCAGAACTGTGTTCGTCAGCCACTGAGTCACGACCATTTTTGAACAGCTCTACCCACTTGTAAAAACTTGCACCATAAGCTTTAGACATTCTACTGTATATATTCACTGGTTTCTCGCCTTCAGCAAGTAAAAAACGAGTAACAGAACGTTGTTCAACTAATGTGGGCGTTTCAAGACGACTCATCATCTTGAAATGTATTTTTGAGGTATAAACAAAACAATTTTGATGCATCAGCTGATCAGGGCTCATACCAGTGATGCCAACTTAAAGCCATAAAAGTACCAAACTTGTCCTACTAACAGTATTTTCCCCAGACCAATTTGGCTCTTTAATTATTGAATGACCCTCGTAGCCAAAGATCGAAGCCTACAGTGCATCCAGGTATCATTTTTAGGATGAGCAATTTAGAAATGGAAAAATCTGTCTCCCTTTCCAGAAGATGTACGTTGTGTGACATATTCGTAATACTTCTCTCGTAGAATCACAGACGGGAAGAGATAGTTGAAGAGTGAAAAATGTGATGTCGGCTTAAGGAAATATTAGAATACAAATATGTTTTCATCTTTCTTTTCGTACATATCTCTTTTTGGCGCGGAAATTTTTATATTGCATCTTTGCCATGCACAGTGTACCGATATTTAGAAATGACATATATTTATGGCTAAACCAAAATAAGATCTATCACACTTGGGGGCAGTTGAATCGTTCTGCAGTCGGCTGAAAAGGCACAGCTACACGGTCCAGTCAGATTAATGTGACAACCGCATACGTTCGACGTCAGCGTGCAATAACCACTCGCAGACGACAGTTGGCAGCACTAACAGTGGAGAGTATAAAAGCGCGTCACGGGGACGTGGTAAACAGAGCAGTCGTTGTTCTAATGCGGAACAGGAGCCATTCATCTGACGTCCAAAAAGGGGATGCATGATCATTGGCTTTCGGGCCAAGGTGGAAGCTCTGCTGCTCATCAGTGACGAACACCGGAATATGCACCCCAGTGCCGCGACTGGTTTGTCCACTTAATGGCAACAGGTGGCCTTTACAGATAAATCAAACGTTTTATGTCCATTCGGACTGGTCGCCATTGGCATATATGACGGGAAGGGCCAGAAGGGTCCCCCGTGTGATCTCGTCATTCTGGAGGGCACAGTGGATCAACACAAGTACACATGTATCCTTGGGCACCCTGTTCACCTCTAGTCTCAATTTTTTTTTCCTCGGCACAATGACATCTACCAGCGGACAATGTGACTCGTCACACAACTCGCAGGATACTAGCGTAGTCCGAAAAGCGCTATGATGAGTTTACCGTAACGCCACGAAACTCCCAGGGTTAAAAGCCAGTCGAGAATCTGTGGGAGCACCTCAGTTGCGTTGCTCGCGCCATGTGTCCTCAGCCAAAAATACCTAGCACAGCTGGCCATAGCACTGGAGTCAGCGTGGCTCCACATCCCTGTCGGTACCTTTCGGAACCTCGTTGACTCTCTTCCTGTACGGCTCGCAACGGTCCACACTGCAAGAGGGGGATACTCAGGCTTTTGACAGGTGGTCACATTAATGCGACTAGACAGTGTCAAAACTTTGGTAATATTTTTGAACACACACAGAAGGTTTATCATTGAATTCTTTTTTATTTACAAAGCAGATCGTATCGTCCGGAGCTTAGGAGCAGCAAAAAATACTGGCTGGAAGGACAGCTAAACAACACACCCCCTCCACCGTTTTTTTCTTCCTCTCTACACCATCGTTTCTCGCTCAAGTCTTTAGTCGGCAGAAATTGGCCAAATTCGAAAGCCTTCGGACAGATAGCATACTTGCTTCACCACTCTTTGAGATCCTACAGTACCATAGCGAAGCACCGGTAGCAGAAAAAGCTCAATTGCTGAACATGAGCGAGCAGCAGCACTGTGCCAAGTGGAAGTTGGTCTCATTAGGATTTAGGGAAGAGGGTGCCTCTGGGTATACCCATGAAAATAAAACCATCAGTTTCGCGAATTATTAGTTCTGCAGAATAAATTCATTCACTGCCCAATGTAGGCAGTTTGCTTACCTCTGTCTCGTTAACTGAACGCTTTCTCGTGGCTCACATCGCCCTGGCTGGGTGACGTGTCCAGTCTGTCACCCCAAGACGGGTAGAGAGAGGGGGCGGAGCGTTCCCTGCAACGACTCAACACTGACCATCCCGGTAGTTTTCCCCTGTCGAGGGAAGATAACTGTCGTATTAAGGACAATATCTTCATCTTATGTTTTTACACAGGAGTGGAATATAGTCTGATATTACTCTCATGAAATAACTGAAATCAAACTGTTATATGTAAAACAAACTTAAAGGTTTTGTTTTACAATTTCCTAGGGTGTAAATTATCTGTGTGTCAAAGTACCACAGTAGCTGTACGGGGAGCGATGACATGTTGGGAAAAATCACGAATTCCCACACTGCATATCAAAATTGGAAGCTGTGCTTCAACATTGGAGGCAATTACAGAAACTTGGAAGATCGTCGGACATTCTTAAACAAAAAAATAGATTTTGTTTAAATATTTGTTGACAATTTAGAGATACCTCACGCTAGTTTTTTAAACGGCAATACAACTGAAGAAGATTAACAATTTTTGATCAAACAATATCCTCACGCTAGTTTTTTAAACGGCAATACAACTGAAGAAGATTAACAATTTTTGATCAAACAACGGTTGGAAGGACGGCCAGGTTTCATACATGGAATCGACCACGAGCTACTTGAGAGAGAGAGAGAGAGAGAGAGAAAGACTATTTGAGCGAGCAGTGGCAGCCGGGAAAAGGCGAGAGCGGAGCGAATATGAAATTCAACCCTTCGAGAAGTCATTTAGTTATGAATCTGTACTCGTAATATAAATGTTCTACAAAAATCCATTTGAAAATGAAACAAAAAAAAATACTCTATTCATTGAATGCTCATAGTTTTAACCTGATTTCGTTCGTATGATTTGCTATCGTTCAGATCTTTGTC
Organism: Schistocerca americana; assembly: GCF_021461395.2. Taxonomy (NCBI): domain Eukaryota; kingdom Metazoa; phylum Arthropoda; class Insecta; order Orthoptera; family Acrididae; genus Schistocerca; species Schistocerca americana. Next base: position 651,862,622 of record NC_060122.1, read on the forward strand.
AACATTTCTCTCTGGCCAGTTTCCCAAATTGGTAATGTCAAGTTCATGCAGTGTTGAATCAGAGTAACTTGATTTTGAGTGAGCTCCAGTAACATCGACTGATAAGTGTCTCAAAAAATCTTATGCCACAAGGAAGAAAGACTCCAAACAGTGATGACTCCCAAGCTCGCTGCCTTTGCTAAATGTGAGATCAGTGGCACAGAAGCAGTTTATAAGCCGATAGCTACAAACAAGTCAAAATAATCTGCGGTGAACAGGAGCCACAGTCACAAGTCCCGAGAGTAACTTCCTGAGAAGAACCAGTTTAAGGATAAGAAACAGCAGACTGCTACAACCTGGATGGCAAATTACTACCGTCATTACCTGGCAGTGAGGCGGTAGAGAGACTTCCTGTGATTCTTTCAGATGTGGTGCTAAGCAACTTCTTGGAGCGTCTGCATTGCGCCTGCAAGTGGAAAAGAGCAGGATACAGCTGTGAACGAAAGTATCTCTGACAACGGTCTTCAGTCATGTGTTAAAGCATTAATTTTGACACAACAATATCAAATACGAGATCTTTTAGCTGTGCACGCGTTATGACTGAAAACATGTTAGAAAAGTATATCTCGTGTTTGATTTCCAGACATCAAGTACATGAAATCATTCTCAAAAGTCTTTTTGAGAAAAGATGAACTATAGAACCAAAAAACTTAAAAGAATTCAGAATGCTTAGTCTAGAATCTTGAGAGGCACCCACATGCCTTGCTCATACTGTGGCATCAAGCAGTCAGGCCTGCAAGATGAGTGGTCTGCCAAGCGAGTGGATTCATTCTTATTTATCGAGTAACATGAACTCTCGTACTCGCAATTAAGTTACAAATTATCCTCCTGTATGAATAATGCGCAACGGAAACGCACATCTGACTATCAGTGATTTACAGAACTCCGACTGTTCACTACGCACTGGCAATACCACATTTTCTTTTTTGTCTTTTATTTAACGGCTTTTATCAACACGTGGCCACCGCACTGAATATGAATGGCGCACACATTATAAATTCGGGACATCATGACAACATACAATTCGAAGGAAAAGTCCACCAATATTTTTCTTTTGACTATCTTATTTATTCCAATAAATTCTATAACCTAAACACACAAATTCTATAACCTACAACAATAACACGTGAGAAATTCCGCCCAGTGGGCATGGCTTTACATTGGTGAATCTCTATATTATGGTCTCGTAATTATTTAACGCTACAGTGCACTTTCTGGATAGGATGGTGGATCTTTTATTATTTCTCACCTTCGACTCTCACAATCATCATCACGAAACTATCCTCCAGACCGAGCGGTACCGAAGGAACAAGCATAACCCACTAATCTTTTGAAACCACCTCGCTACTCTCCCATGCAAACCACACATACCCAAATTACATGACATACACCACACTACAATATGAAATACTACACAGGTATTAGTCACAACATTATCACTTTCAGCTTTCCCACTTCAATTAATATTTATCCCAGTTTCACACGACACTGCCCCACTTCGTAATTCTACTTTCCTACTATGAACTCTGGAGATATATGCACGTCTTCCTGTGCAATGCAAGCCAAGTGGCGTTGCTGGATAGACGGCCGACTCACCTTGCTTCTCTTTCAGAGTTTGAATCTAGCGTCACACGGAATCATATCACGCAAAGTAATATTAAGAACGTATTCATCACACACGCGAGTCCTCAACTGATACCATGGACGAGTACTTCTCTTTATCTTTTGTCTCATACACAGTTTGATACTCACACAGTACTCACCACGTGGAAGTACTCGTATCTAATTTCAAGTCCTGCACATGCCATTTCTTAAATATTTCAACTTATGGTACACACGCTATTTCTTAAATATTTCAACTTATTGTCCACACGCTAGTAATTCAGCTTAACTTAAGCACACGGAAATATTTCAACTTATTGCTACACGTGGTTCCATTGTGACCGTTGGTCACTTCCGAAGATTACTACAATCCCATTAATATTACCTGCCTGACATTTAATTCTCCCCACAAAAGTTCCTGAAATAGAGAAATTATTATTTCAAACTACTCTTAAATATTCCACATGCATACCATGTCTCCACTCTTTCGTCATTACAGAGCACAACTAAAACAGGTCTTAACAGCACAAGATCCAGCGGCAGAGTGCCGAAACATGGCCGTTCTCGAGGTCCTCTCCACCTCTGCTGAAGTGGGGGGAGCACCTTTCTACCGTATTGGTCAGCCACATTTCAGGCGCTCAAAGCTCAGGTAAATTTCATCTCTTTGGTCCCACCAAAGGTGGCCAAAGGATCGTCTCAAAGATGATCATATATTCACATTCACTATCTGCGGTTAGCAGACGACCATACATTCATTCATTTCACAGATCTCACCAAACTGGATGTAGGGATTTACTTTGTGGGAGTGCACATGTGATCAATTAAATAAATAAATTGTCATTCTTTCCCACACTGGTATCCGGCTTCGTTGTATTAATTGAAATTGAGTTATTTTACAAAAAAAATGTGTTGTTCTGACAAAAATAATGAAGTATGTTGTACCTATTTTCAATGTCGGGCGGTACTGTACCCTTTCAATCTATGTTACTAAATTACAAACAGGAATTAAGTGCACAAGGTCAAAGAACTCTTAGATCAAGTCGATGTATCCCGACTACTCGACTTTGCTCGCAATCATATGAGAGAAGAACAACAACGCAGGGAGAATTTTAAGGATTGCCTGTATGATTTACAGTGCTGTTTCAAAGCATCTACAAAGACCAGGTGATGTCCCTCGTGTGCCTTCACAAAAATTTAGTCATCTGGGTACCTGCCTACTGCGTATATCGTCTTTGCATCCTTCAACCTTGTCCACAACTGGTCATCTAGTTCTTACGAACAGCCTTGCTACCTCTAGATAGCGGGGTCCCGGGTTCGAATTCGCGCCAGGTAGGAGATTTTCTTTGCTCGGGGCCTAGGTGTTTGTGTTGTCCCAATAACTTCATCTCACCATCCTGGTGTAATCAACAGCTCCTTAAGATTAACCACTCCAAATCCCAGGCAATAATTACAGGATGCACTACCTGCACCTCCCGTCTCAATGACCTCTCTCTCACCATTTATGATCATCCTATCCTGCTAACTAGTACCCTAAAATTCCTTGGACTAACTTTTGACCGGCAACTAATGTGGAAGCCCCACCTACTAACCATCCAAAAGAAAAACCACGATAGACTAAAACTACTAACTGGCCAAACATGGGGACTACACCTCTTCACTTTCCTTCACATGTACAAATCCCTAATCCATCCCGTCCTTTGCCATGCAAATGTTGCATGGATATCCACCCCTCCCAAGTTTTCTAAGTCCATCCAGATCCTCGAACGCTGTGCACTCTGCTTCACTTTCCCCATCCATTTACCTTCCACCACAAGGATCTTTTACCAGCTTATCACATTCCTGCCTCATCTCACTCACATTGAACATCTCTGAACAATCTACACTGTCTGCAAACTCGACTTCAATAATCCTATGATTTCCCTTCTACTTTCTAATCCTCATATACTTCTGCACCTTTACCAATACATTCCACTGTCTCTCCACTCACACAACCTCCACATGCTCTCCCAAAGAAACTTCAACCATCTCCCCATTACAGGCATGTACCACCCAGACATGTACTCATCCTACAAGCTATTGGTCAAAACTTCCCGATCCACCTTATCAGGGCTTCCTCTCCCTCCCCTCCCAATATATCCTTACCCTCCTTTACCCTTTTTCCTTTCTTTCCATACCCCATATCTCCCAATAACGGTCACCAGTCCCCCCCCCTACTCCACCCCCTCTTATGTCCTAACAGCCACTCCTATCCCATCGTTGCTATACACCAGTCCTCCGTCCTTATACCCCAAATCCTTACTCTCTTAACTAGCCAACATTTTCCCCTTCAGCAAGTGACTCCCTTTCGTATGGCAGGTCCTTCCATTTTCTAGTGACATGAAAGCGCATCTTTTAAATATCAGTGTTTCGAAAATGTTTTAAATGTTTTAAATGTTTTAAATTTGCACTTATTGTGTTTCATTTTACCTTTATTATTACTGTTTTTTTTAATTACCAACGCAAGATGTAATCTATCGTATATCTAAAAGAAACTTCCATTTTATTTTTCGCTGTTAAATGGTTTTAAATTCAATATAATTATCGCTAATATCTGTAGCTTTTTTATTGTCTCACATATCATTGTCAACTGGCAGAAGAGCGAGTAGCCTGTAATGCTGGCATAGGACATGGAGGGATGAAATAACAATAAACAAAAAAATTAACCACACTGGGACAGTGGGTCACTGTTCTAATATTATTATCCTTCATTATGTCTCTTCCAGCAACTATTCATTTATGGATTGTCAGGAGACTACTCCATTGCACTTCAGTGATAACTTGCTGTCTTATAATTATTATCCATCCTTCACACATGGTTATTGGCTATAGTGGCTGAAGCAACTCTGTAGTGCTAGATCAGCAGCAAAAGTATCCTTTCTATATCCAGCAGTTACTGACAAGACTGTATAGAACTACACTCTAGTGCTCAATCAACGGACACTATGACTCCCCAACTTCTATGCTTCACAGCCAGTGGAAAAAAAAAATATGGATGTCCTTGCCAATTTTTGACTATCCCACCAATAGGAGGAGGGGAGTTAGACTTGCAGTATTCTGGGTCGGCCATCTTGGATTTGGATCTCATAGTTGGTGTGACAGTATTCCAAAGATAATGAAATAAAGAGAGTACCCAACATCCTTCTTCATCAGCAATATACAGACTGAATTTTATAAATAAAAATATATTACTAATGATTGTTGTTGTTATTATTATCATTATTATTGTTATTATGTCATCTGCAATGCAATATAATTAGCATTTGAATTTACTGCGAAATTTAGAATTTACCACAAAAATTGAATTTCCCATCGATTTTTGAATTTCTGGCCAACAGAGGGTGTGCAGGGGAGAGCTGGGAATTTCCCTGAGGGGTGAAGTGTGGAGGAGGGGAATGGGTGTTTCTCATAAGGATGGATTATCTCCAGGAGGTCATAAATCAGTTAGCAGAACAATAGGGGAAGGGACTATGTCATCAATTTAATGAATTAGCTTATCAATCTGATACCAGTTTAATTAATAGTCATATCAATATGATATCGAAAGTGCACCAGAATCCCTTTTATCTCACTACTAACGCATCAGCACGAGTCCAAGACAGGAGTGGTCTGATGACGTCACAAACCCACCACTGCCTAACAGGCTTGCTGAGCTAGTTTGAGATTGAAACTGATCTCTGAGTTGTTATAGCCCTTGATGGCATCTCTAGCATTGAAAAACGAAAAATTAGGCAGATAAATATTTCTTTGACCATGATATAAATCCCGACAAACAAATCTCACCATAAACGCAAGTAATGTTCGCGAAAGCCTGTATTGTGTGATAGTCTTCTACATTTTAAACTAATACTTCAAAGGAGAATCAAAAACAGTATGTAATAGACCTTTTCTAATGACATCAATCTTAGGAAACTTAAAAATGTATTTTTATGATATTATTGTCAGTGCTAAAATCAGTTGTTTTTCATTTCAGGTAGTAGCCCAACGCTTTCCCAGTGAATACCATCCATCCATCCAGCTGTAAATCAGGTACTGGTTTGCAAGACATATACAGGAGCGGGTATAAACTCAGATTACAATTTAATGATGATGAAGAGTGATGTTTAAGAGAATCATCAGGAGGAATCAGTTTGTAAATAAGTGGGATACAGAAGTACTGAAGCATGATGATGTGCTGAATACCACATTACGCAGTTCAGTTGAAGACGAATCGAAATCTCTAAAAAAGCTAATCACAGAAGTGAGACAGAAAAGTATGGATATAAGCAAGGGAACTTCCAAGAAACCTTAGCTAACAGAAGAATATTTCAAATGAGCGACAGAAGAAGGAAGTACAAAAATGGACTGCGTTTTGCAATCCAAATGAACTGATCATTGACTAGAAATGTGTATGTTCGAACTTCATGTTCTCAAACAACGATGAAATTTTTATAGATGACAATGCGCCATGTTACCGGACTACAATTGTTCGCAACTGGTTTGAATTCCACCGAACATTTATGAAAAACATTCGAGAAGTCAGTTCGTGCACAAAATCCTGCATCAGCTGAATGTTGCTGCAGGGGACTTCTAACGACTTGTTGAGTCCATGACACGTCGATTGCAGCACTTCGCCGGGCCCTAGTAGGCCCGACACGATATTAGCAGGTATCCCAAGACTTTTGTCGCGTAAGTGCAATAGTTCTGAAGGAAAGTTGTTTACTCTAGGTGCCTTTTTCCGACTGAGGTCCTTCACAATTTTCTTAAATTCTTGTCACAGCATCATGACAACCAACTCATCTTCATCCACTTCCGCCAACTTTCCATAACACTGTCATACGGTGCACATCTTCCGCCATAGTGCAACCATTACAGTCGCTGGCTGGCGACAAGCGTGTCAGTAGTTCTATCTGTTGCTAATGCGATTCATTATTTTTTTTTGCTTAGGTTTCCTGGAAGGTTTAGGGACTTACTTATTTACAGAATACTGGAGTCTGCTAGAGCATTCTATGTGTATATAAATAGGAGCACTCTCTCTGCTGAGGTAGGCATTTCAGTTCCGTCTGCACTATCGAGTGTAGTCAGTAAACGTGCTTTCAGTGTGAAATGTTATTTATTGTTGAGGATTCTGCTTTCATAACTGGTACACTGTTCTAGCTTCTACATCTACATACATACTCCGCAGTCCACCATACGGTGCGTCGCGGAGGGTACCTCGTACCATCTTCTCTCCCTGTTCCACTCCCAAACAGAACGAGGGAAAGATGACTGCCTATATGCCTCTGTACGAGCCCTAATTTCTCTTATCTTATCTTCGTGGTCTTTCCGCGAAATGTAAGTTGGTGGCAGTAAAATTGTACTGCAGTCAGCCTCAAATGCTGGTTCTCTAAATTTCCTCAGTAGCGATTCACGAAAAGAACGCCTCTTTTCCTCTAGAGACTCCCACCCAAGTTCCTGAAGCATTTACGTAACACTCCCGTGATGATCAAACCTACCAGTAACAAATCTAGCAGCCCGCCTCTGAATTGCTTCTATGTCCTCCCTCAATCCGACCTGATAGGGATCCCAAACGCTCGAGCAGTACTCAAGAATAGGTCAGATGAACCACATCTTCCCAAAATTCCACCAATGAACCGAAGACGACTATCCGCCTTTCCCACAACTGCCATTACATGCTTGTCCCACTTCATATCGCTTTGCAATGTTACGCCCAAATATTTAATCGACTTGGCTATGTCGAGCGCTACACTACTAATGGAGTATTCAAACATTACAGGATTCTTTTTCCTATTCATCTGCATTAATTTACCTTTATCTATATTTAGAGTTAGCTGCCATTCTTTACACCAATGACAAATCCTGTCCAAGTCATCTTGTATCCTCCTACAGTCACTCAACGACGACACGTTCCCGTACACCACAGCATCATCAGCAAACAGCCGCACATTGCTATTCACCCTGTCCAAAAGATCATTTATGTAGATAGAAGACAACAGCGGACCTACCACACTTCCCTGGGGCACTCCAGATGATACCCTCACCTCCGATGGACACTCACCATCGTGGATGAAGATGAGTTGGTTGTAGCTAGACATAGCTTCTAGTCTGCACCTCGTGGTCTCACGGTCGCGTTCTCGCTTCTCGAGCACGGGATCCCGGTTTCGATTCTCGGCGGGGTCAGGGATTTTCACCTGCCTTGAGATGACTGTGTGTTTGTGTTGTCCTCATCATTTCATCATTCATGAAAAGTGGCGAGATTGAACTGAGCAAAGGTTGGGAATTTCTACGGACGCTAATAATCGCTCAGTTGAGCGCCCCACAAACCAAATCATCATCATCTAGCTTCTAGCGGAATAGTTTTGTGCAGATGAAATATATATTTTGGGTATCGACAACGCCGTGGCTCCAGTAATGCCGTGCAAAAGCCGTCGCCTTCTCGAGCAGGAATCGAAGTATAAACAATACATTCCGCCTGTGTACATCAGACATCCAGCAATAGTGGCATAGCTTTAGCGACTGAGGCCCCTTTTAAAAATGCAAGAAATGCAAGCGAAATGAAAGGAAAGTATAGGCTTGGTTACCTACAAGCAGAGGCAGGGTAAATGCATGCCCTCCCCTCTCCTAAGACACCCCTCTTTCTAGGAAATGGACCAGTTGGACAGCTTTTAAGCCACACAAATATATTTAGATCTTTCAATCACAGCGACTAACCATATTTTTTCAGCTCTGTCTTAAGCCACACCCGTTGGCCAGTCAGAGAGTTTCTAAGTTAGCTTGTACATTTAAAACACACAATCATAGCCCAGTAATTTAACAGTCACTAAATCGAAACAGCCAATCAGTACTAGCCCCAGAGTCACCAACTTGCCCATGTGCAAAAGTATCCGAACGGTCTGAATTGTCTCCAAATTGGTATCATGTTCAAAAGTATCCGAAGAATCTAATGGAATGTCTGTAAACTTATCCAACAATGTATCATGAAAACTCTGTCATCTTTCTTCCAACGATTCCCATTACAGTTCCTGGAGTATTTCTCTTCCATTCCCGTATGTGCTTTACTGACATGTAACAATCATACCAGGTCGTGTCTGAAATCGTTTCAGGTGGACACCATACGTACTAGCTGTAGCACTCAACAGAATATACTTCTTCTCAGCGACATACTTCAAAGAAGTCTCATTAGCTACAAACGACATCTTGAGTTGATTGACAGTGCAAAGAATGATCCTCTCCACGAGATTTATAGTCCCATGGCGTTTGCCACGTATTTACCGGCACATCCTGAATATCATACAGTGTCGCACATGAATTTGGTAGTTGTATAGTAGTTTTCTTCCAGCTTGGAAGACTTAACTCAGCTGCAGTGTAAGACATTTACTGACTTCACATTGTGTCGGAAACTGATTGAACCAACTAATATGGGCGGTGGGGATGGCTGACTTTGATTTTCACGTGGAAGAGAGAAAAATTGTGTCCTTCATCCAAACCTCTTATCACTTTACAAAATACAACTAAGAAAAGATATGATTTGCAGTGACATTACTCAGTATAACACAGGCTTACAACTTATTCATCATCACTGAAAGCATATGAAACCCCTCGTGTAGATATCAAAAATATCTCAGGAAGAATTTGTACTATCTGATAGGCTTTTTTTCCAAGTAGAAAAACGTTAGGATAGTTCATTTTCTTTTGTTTTCCAGTTTGAGAACTACACAATGCCTAGGACTATATAACTCGTACGAAATGGGTCATGCACTTTGTCAATATCTTTTAAGCCATTGGCTTATACAGCCACCTCACTGTCGGCTACAGGATTGAAGTCCATTATTACAATGCTGGCTGTGAGAGGGACCGAGTAGCTATAGCTTCATCTTAGTGTTCCTTCTTTTCTGTTAATAGATGGCATTACATATTACATTTATTTGGAAAGCTGAAAAATCGATGTATTTTGTGGTGTATAACACAATCGACTTTTTCCAATGTTTTGCGAGTTATAAACAATAGTTTTTAGATTTTGTTAGGTTTATCCCTTTAATCCCATCAAGAAAACACCCTCCAGAAACTGTGTAGTGTGCAAAGCAAGGAAGAAGAAAATTGAGACATGGTATGGGTATGAGAAATGTCTAGTGGCGTTGCCCATGCCTCTATTTTTTCGGGGAGACTACACCAACAAAAACTTCTAAAATAGTATTAGCTTCACTTCTCATCACTTCAATAATTAATAAGAATACATTTATAAAGAATTCACATCAAAAAATTACATAATTTTGAGAAAACTGAGTAAGATCAAATACGCTGACTTTCGTAAATTTAAACAGTAAATAGAGGGTTGACTATGGGGAGAAGTATTAGTAAGTCATTCATGTTTTCCGTTAATATATTGTTGCAAGTACCTACATAAGAATAGAGTTCAATGTCTTTCGCAGTTTACGAACACTAGATCAGATTGTAAACGAATGCAGGTTCTGAGAAACAGAGATCTATACTCGTCTAGAATCAATTACTCACCTCTAAGAGCAGCGTATATGCCATAAACAAAGTACATGTTTCTTTTAAACAGCATGCCAGTGAAACACACTAGATTTTTTATAGTGGTACAGTTGATAATCCTCGGTAATGATCGTAGAGATACGAGAATATATTGTTAATAGCTATAATTGCAAATAAAGAATATAGCTCCTGTTTATGCCCTCTTTGAAGCTTCCCGCACACTTTGTTTCTACCGAAATGGCCAATACAAAATGGCTCTGAGCACTATGGGACTTAACATCTATGGTCATCAGTCCCCTAGAACTTAGAACTACTTAAACCTAACTAACCTAAGGACAGCACACAACACCCAGTCAACATGAGGCAGAGAAAATCCCTGACCCCGCCGGGAATGGCCAAGACAAGCTAATGAAAAATCTTCCATTCTTGCCACCACATCCTTACGAGCTGGCACTGTGGCATTTTTACAAACGATATTCTGGCCTCTACTACAAATGAGCGGTGATCCTTCTTCGCAGGCCGAAGTGGCCGTGCGGTTCTAGGCGCTGCAGTCTGGAACCGCGAGACCGCTACGGTCGCAGGTTCGAATCCTGCCTCGGGCATGGATGTGTGTGATGTCCTTAGGTTAGTTAGGTTGAACTAGTTCTAAGTTCTATGGGACTAATGACCTCAGAAGTTGAGTCCCATAGTGCTCAGAGCCATATGAACCATTTGATCCTTCTTCGGAAAAGACTAAGACGTTCTACCTTTCATGAGAGATCCGTAAAGAAATTTTTGCAGGTACTATAACAAATGTTTGTTTTTGTTTCATACTCGCAAGTTGGAAGAAAAGACAATTGTACTGTCATAAGTTTATGTTCCGATGCGTCCTGGACACTGACTTAAAAAAATGGCTCTGAGCATTATGGGACTTAACTTCTAAGGTCATCAGCCCCCTAGAACATAGAACTAATTAAACCTAACTAACCTAAGGAGATCACACACGTCAATGCCCGAGGCAGATTCGAACCTGCGACCGCAGCGATCGCGCGGTTCCAGACTGTAGCGCCTAGAACCGCCCGGCCACCCCGGCCGGCCACTGATTTGAAGAATAACGGTGTAGAACAGCAGGTAAAACTTCTCGACTTTTCTAAAATACGCTTCTGACTCATTCCCTCGCCTCGTACATCAGGATCGAACTCTTGGCACATACCAGCATTCGGATAAGGACGGTTGACACTGCACGCTGTTCTAAAAGATAGCGTAGGCCAATGTCAGCCCGACACGTTATCGAACATGACTCTGCGTTTTACTTAGCTCTTGAAGGGCTTCTCTGTGTGAGAGCCACTGAAAGAACAGAAGCGGTTTTGTATGGATTTAAAGGTCCTTCACAGATAAAATTTCTCTTGACCTTCGTTGGAAATGTGTGATATGCAGCAGTCAAGACTAATAGAAAGCGCTGCTTTGCTGAAATAAATCGGTCACATTAAGTCTTTGTGATTGCAGAGCTTTTCGCCAAGTGCTTCAGGGGTCAGGAATTCTCCAGTTTAGGGTGCGACGGTACCTTACGGTTATCGCTTGTGTAATTGCTCTTCCAAACAGCATCTCATACGAGCAAACCAGTTGCGTCTTTGCCTGCGGTCACTCGTAATTTAGGTACTGGGGCTATGCACTCTTCTGTTTAAAAAGAATAGCTCAATGGAGTCATAGAGTCGAGCCGCGCACGTCTGCTTTCATGCTCCATAGCTAAGTCGCAGCAAATAGTAACGTGTAGTTGTCATCCTGCAGTCAAACAGTCTGTGGATTGGATAGAAGTGCGAGTTAATAAAATACACAGAAGTATCAAACAAAAGATAAAAGAGTAATTTAATAAAAAGGATTCTATTCCAATGTCTGTAATTGATGAAGACAACAGAGAATTATGTTGAATATTTTTTTAAGTAAGAATACTTCGAATAAACAGGAAGCGGTCCTACAATATTCGATTAAAATACAGACAGAAAACACCCTTATCAAATGCAATAAAGTTGAGAGCATTACGAGAATGGTAGCAAAATCCCCAAACTAAATACTCATAAAAGATAAACAAAAACTAAGTCTATTTCGTGATGACAGTACACGAAATATTCCTCAGTTCAAAACATTTCAGAGCTCAACATGATTACTGAAAAATTAACACACATTATACAAAAATTGTAAGTCATAGTCTGCTTATTATCAGTCCCGCAAATCAAGCAGAAATAGAGTCCTACACTGGAGCACATTCAAACCTTACGAAACTTAAGTCCCTTCGGAACTTAAAGTATGGTAGCGGCCGTTCACTGCCCGGAATCAACCACATTACTGCAGTCTGGTCTCCCTTCTTCAAGAACTCGACATCAGGTGTGCAGAATCGCTCTCTTGAGCTCTTCAACGTAAAAGTCCTAGTCTCCACTTGACTTCCGTAGTGATCTGCTACAGTCTGCTTCTCCATTGGTCGTCCACACCAAAAAATACAGCGTTGAAAAGCTCTAAATGCATGGTTCAAATCAAGAGGACAACATTCTCATACTAAACTAATATATTACAACAATATTTAAATAAATAAATATTATAAATATTGTCAAACTCAGAACATTCACAATAAATATAGATAAAGGTTTGTCCATAAATAAGCAAGCCAATATTATTGCCCAAATGCGCTCACAATAAATGACTGCTGATTATCATTAAACATGGTTTAAGATATTATTTGGACCTATTTGTCAGAAGCATCTTTCGGTTTTCTTTTCAATTGTGGTGTCCGCTAACACATGCGACTGACCACTTTTTAACTAGCGCCGTTTTTTTAATAACACTTGCAACCAACATTTAAATAATGCCACTGACAAAGCAGATTGAGTTCATCAAATAACTAGATTAATATGACAATATGAGGTATTGACGCTGTGTTCATTTACTGTGTAATTGTGGAGGATACAGTATTCCGACAGACATTTGCTTAATAAAAAAGATATAGAAAAATAAAAAAAATCAAGAAACAGCGTAGATACAGATACGTACCTTTCAGGGATGATAGCTATAGTGCAATAGTATCATCTGAGACATCTTATTTTGAAAACGCATGTGGTGTTTAAAAGTTGTTAATGTAGTGACAGGTTTATTTTGAAAATGTTTATTGGCTGTGAAATATTGCCTTGTGTAGTTTTAAAGATACTGAAATATTGTTGTGTCATTTGATGTGCCTCATTTTTCTGGAATCGCCGATGTACTCAGATTTGCATTACTATTTGATTGTAAGTTATTGTGAAATCTCAAAGAGTTGTAACGTAGCCACATTCAATATTTTATGGCAGCCATTTTTTGGAGCATCTCCTGCACAAAGGCCATGCGAGTAATAGCTATCCAAATTCCTAGCTTTGGGATTTTCCCCATTTCCAGCGACACCGCTAGTCTTTGTACCTGGACTGCTCCGCCCCTATCGGTCACCTAGCCAGAAGCCGACACTGCTGTGGCGCGCCATTAGACGTGGAGCTGCTTGTGATCAGCCGTACAACAATTCCTCTTACCTCGTACCAATACTGGGCAGCTGGTTAGCTTGTCTAAATACGCGCCACGTTACACACCACCACTTAATGTGACGTATTTTCTAGCTAACTTGCCACATTAAGCAGTACCAAATTTGTCATAGGTAACATAGTAAACGCATACATAACACAATAAATGGAATGCCCTACTTGCATGTCAGAACAATAGAGTAGGTATCTTCGTGGTGGTGTATGAAACACCACGTAGCTCCTAGGAATGTCATAACATCTTATCACCATACATTTACTAAATCCAAAACAAATTATAAAAATTGCAGCATATCAATTACACGCCCCGAATCAACACATAAATTTAAAGTAACTTCCGCATCAGCCCTATCTTTTCAAATGTCTTTATTGCATTTGCGTTCATTTGATATTACTTTTCTATTTTGGTCACATCATAGCACTTCACCATTACCATGACACACGATCCGTGTTCTGGCATCGACGGTTAGATGGTTCGCAGCCCAGCCGCCCCTGCCGAAATCCATGACGGCCTTGGGCACGTACTGCATCGAAACACGCGTCATTCCTCCGTCACAGTCAGTGCTGACGGACGACAGCAGTCGAAATACGATTCTAGTTTAGTTACCAATACTTATATGTTTCCCCGTAGATCAGGCACCTAACGCCCTCCCCAATCGAATCGATACATTCATAAACAGGATACCAAGCAAAAACTTGATTTGTAGTATAGGCAAGACTCTTGATTAAGCAAACACTCTGTCCATGTTGCCACTTGAAAACAGGTGTTTCATGCTATCGAAATTGTTCGATACCATAAATCAACTAACATTTTATAATTTCTCTACAATTTTACCACTTCTAATTAGAAACTTCAGAACTAATACTACCCTGTACAGAAACCATACATGTAACCATCATTCTTATCTCAGATGATAGCTGGTTCATAAATTCAGCAGATATTTTATTTGCACTAAAATAGATTTATCCCCAGACTTTATCCCTATAATTTTACACGCATAAATCTGCTCAAATCCCTTCCAAGTAACGTACATTACATAATTAACCTACATAACATATCCCTAAAAACTCAGCTTATATTTTGCGAATAACCCATGTCTTACTCCCATGAGAATGCAAAATTTTAATGAGGTCTGACGAGCTTCAGGCACCAAATTTTGAGTGAACAATAATTACAAATAAATTTCATTTAGTACATGAGAGACCTATGCAAAATACTGCTACTAACACATATAAATAACCCCTTAAATTTTCTCCCCCACTCTTACATACAAAACAATTTATATTCTTCCATTAAGTAAACAACGAAATAAATTACGTTTTACCGATCTCCGTGCACCAAGAGTTATGCAGCCACCGTCAACACTCCTTGCACTAAGTTGTGCCTCAATACATCTTATACGCATTTCAAATTCATCAAGTTTATTATTACACCGAACAGAAATAGCCCCCAGAATTCTTTAAAAAAAGCTAGACATGATGTTATACGTATTTACACACTTATATTAATACACACCACGTTTTACATTCATAAGGTGCAACTCTGCCACCGTTGCCTCTTAAAGCATTTTTCTCGCTTGCAGGAGTACCTTTTAAATCCCACCTTTTTGGTTTTTTTCAACTGTTCCTTCCTCTTTCCTCGTTCACCAGCTGACTCCTACTTTTACAGGCAAAATTTGTGACAACCGCTAGAACACCATCTTCCGTTTCGAGAGACGCACACTTCCTTTCTTCATCAACATCACTTATTTCACTTACAGGCTGTACGTCTTTAATTTCACCGCTCTCTAAACATTACACCCTCAAAAGATCATTTTCAATATCCCTTCCTTTCTCCTCTGGATTTATGGTACATATTATAATTTCAGAACAACCCTCAGTCTCATTATCCATTCCTAGAATTTCCTGCTCTACCTACGACTCATCTGTAGGATTTATACCATCCTGAAAACCCGTACTTTCACCACCCCCGTAAGCATCAGTGTATTGTCCACTTCCTTCGAATTAACATTATCAGTAGCTGCAATACTCTCACAATTGACCACACAACTCCAAACTTCGTCTTCCTTACACAAAATCTCACTTATCTCCACTAAATAACTGCAAACGTTATCACAGTTAATTCCACTAACATCCACAGATAACTCATAAGCTTCTTTTACTTGAAACATCCATTATATCCGTCGATACACAATAGAAATCACCACCAGTAACTCCGCCAACCTTTGCCAAATCATCAGATAAATTGTTGCATCACTCCACATTGGAACTTACAATACACTGGAATTCCGCCAAACGTAGACCTAACCGTTTCTCCTTTGCTCTCGGATTGCTCCGTCACTCTGCATTCTGATTTCCTACCTAATACATTACTTTCACATTCGTTTCTTCCACATCCATCCAATTAATGCTTTCATCAAGAGAACCGGTTCACTTTCATCAATAGAAATAAATGCACAAATTTCTTCTTTCGAGATATCTAGGTCAATAGCTTCAACCTTCGCAACTTCAGCACCTACATCACCTTTACCTCCCATTAATAAAAAAAAAAAAAAATCACCCACATCTGCCGATACATCACCAGCTGGTGATACTATTCTTATGCCACTTTGACAAGTACTCTCTCATACTTCTGCCGTTACATCACAAAATTCATCTCCAGCTGACGAGACTACAGCTTCGCCCCCTTCACAGGTAGCTTCGTCTGCTTCCTCCAATACAAAATCAGCTACTTTTTTTCACCTACATTACTATAACTCTTGCTACAGTCTAGTGTATCATTAGAATCCGTCACACATTCTACCTCCATGAAATTCAGGTAAACTTCAGCCCTTTTTTTGATCGCAGAATCTTTCAATACACATACATTCATTCCATTCACTTCGCTTTCACAAAACAAATTCTGCAATTCCATGCCATCATTATCTAGTATCTCAATACATTTTACCATATTTCTTCCGCCCTCTTTATGGTTGCGCAGCTTAAAATTATTCCCTATTTTATTTTTATTTCTTATAACTTCCATCTTCAACATTTGGGGATTATTTACCGGATTCTCGACACCAACGCAACTTTTAACGTCGGTTTATTTCGCCACCTCCGGAGCTGAGATGCTGCGATCTCTGGTTTCCAGGGCTCATGCTCTGGCACTGCATTTCGCGAGGCTCTTGCCCCTCAAATTTTCGTTCACGATTTTAATTTCCATTAAGAAAGTTTCCGTTTGCATTTCCCCTTTGAAAATTATTATTACGGTGATAATTATTTCTGTTATGATCATTATAATTGTTGTGGATACTACTATTGCTCCCACTATTGATACCCGTTTCCCAGTCTACTGTTTCCTTTATAAGTCTTGGATTTCAACGCCTTTTCAAGCTTTTCAATAAAATCTAAAAACTCATCAATGGAAGCTGTTGGGCTGTGGACAAGATCCCATTGTAAATATCCCAGTAAGCGTCTCTTGAGCGTCTTGATTTCAGTCAGCTCTCCCAGTGGACGATTTATAACGTAGCAAGCTCACGCATACAAAAATCCACCATCGACTCACTCCCGTGTTTGAAACTTGGTCCATTCAGGAACTCATTCTGAAGTCGCGTTTGCTTCGCTTCACTTCGCAATTTGTTCAGGAAACAATTCTCAAACACATCATAGCTAATAAATGAGCCACTCAATAAGTTTGCCCACGATTGTGCATTGCCCTCCAGATGTTTTTTAGTGAAATTAATTTTTACCTCTTCCGACTTTTCTCTCAAAAAGCCATCTCTACATGCAGCAACAAAATCAACTGGGTGGTATTTCCCATCATCTCCAAAACACATTGTCGTTCCTGAAATACCCCATGGAACACCCATTACAGTATAGCCTAGTTCGTTGCTAAAGAATTTAGTTCTGACGTCTTGTGTTTGAACTGCTACTCATGCTGCACGGCTTCTTTATTTAATCGTGATTCAAAATGTTCTCTAATTTTAAGCATCTCCTTTTCACATTCTGCTACTATACCTGACAAACTGTCAACAGAATTATTGGTCACGTCCTCAAGCGCATTTTGCCTCTCCACACAAATTTTCACTTCGCCACACAGCTCGTAACGTGTCTTTTACAACTTATTCCCAAAATCTTTTTTCTACAATGTCGACTCTGGTGTTAACCAGGCCAACCTCTACAGAAATTTTGTCTACATCTGCCCTTATAGCTTCTAATTTTGAATCAGTCATTCCTTCTATAACAGATTTAATTTTCTTCACATCAGATTTTACTGTTTTAGCTACACTTGGCTCTACTGAACCCATCTCTGTCCTTATTGAACCTTTCTCTGTACCCAGTTGAACCCATCTCTGTCCTTATTGAACCTTTCTCTGTACCCAGTTTAGACAGCAAATTTGTCAGAATTTCCCTTAACCATGCCACTGAATCACTCCCAATTACATCTCCTTTCTCTGGTTTTGGTATATCCGCCCAACTAATATCGTCTCTATCAATACTATCACGTTCAGATTTTGGACTAACTGGCCTGTGTACATTATCTGTACCATACATCACTGACGGTGACCCTGCGGGTTCACACATAAGTCTATTGGCAGCAGTACTTATCTAATCAGTCACGCTGGCTGCTTCTGCTGTACTGCCGGTGCCGCTATGCCGCCGTCGACGTCTCCGCTGCAGCTGGCCGCTGAAGACTCGAACTCCACACGCTTAAGCATAGCCTTCTTCCTCTTTCTTGAAGTTCAGCGGCGAATTTACCCATACCTAGTTTTTCCTACCAGTTCTTATGCACACAACTGCTTCAGAACCATAATGCTCAATAGAGTCCTTACACAAACTGCAATAGATTCGGGACCTGGATCACAGAATATTATAAAGCGTTAGAGCTACAGTTGCAATTCTTAAGTGATTAAATTCATATCCCACACGAGTCCCGCTCCCCGCCCCCCCCAAAGGTGACAGTACCTTATAGCTACTGCTTGTGTAGTTATTGTTCCAAGCAGCATCTGATACGAGCAATCCAGTTGCGTCTTTACCTGCGGTCACGCGTAGTTTACGTACTGGGGTTATGTACCCCTCTGTTTAAAAAGAATAGTTCGATGTAGTCACAGGGTCGAGCTGTGCACATCTGCCTTCATGTCTCGCAACTAATTTTCTGCAAATAATGACCTGCAGCTGTGATCATACAGTCAAACAGACTATGCACTGGCTAGAAGTGCGAGTTAATAAAATACACAAAGTATGGCTAGAAGTGCGAGTTAATAAAATACACAAAGTATAAAATAAAAGGGAAAAGTATAGTTTAAAGGATCCTATTCTAAAGTATGTAGTTGATGCAGATGACAGAGAATTGTACACCTCGAATAAACAGGAAGTGGTCCTATGGTACTGTAACGTCTATTAGCAAAATACATATTTTGTAGTAAAGAGAAAATATTGTGTATCATGTTTTGTTATTGTATGGAATTATGTATTTTTTTTATTATTATTTATTTTAGATAATATCTGTGTCGGCAAGTACTGAAACCGCACAGACGATAAATATCATACAAAGATGAAAAAATACCACTAGTATAAATAATGCAGAACGAGCATTAATTTCTCTGTCTTCTTCTTGGAGTTGTACGAGTAAGATAGCCTGTGACGTTGCAGTAAATGCTAATGTAGTCTTCTTTTGTCATGGTCAACAGATGTACGCCATTACGTAATCATTGTAAAAGGTGTGTATTAGTCAACATATTTGAATGTTTTGAATAGAGTTATTTAATGAAGCCTTGCATTATTATTTGTAGTAGCTTGCTTGTAATATTATCCCATCCTTTTGAGATATTTTCAGTTATTTAAATATTATCCGTGGTGCTGAGCTGCGCTACGAACGAACGAGCCGCTGCCGCGGCGCATTCAAACTGCATAAAAAGAAATCGATCATACCGCAAAGAAGCGGGAAGGTAATAGTGAAATAAAATCATCTCTTTCAGCTTCCGGACTTGCAGAGCAGAGCAGCAGATTTTATGATGTGTTTTGCAGGTTGACGCGGGCTGCTGATAATATATTACTAACAGTACAAAAAAGATAATTTACCTTCGTAACATAATAGGAATTTCGCTGTGCTTAGTTCTTGTCTGGCAAACCTTATAGTGAAAACGTATTTTTCTCCGACAATAGTCTCATGTTCTTGTGCTAGTCGTGGTAATTATTGGTGTTTTACTCTTAACAAAAATCCACTGCAAAATTTTGATGTTGAACAATCTTCGTGAACTGTAACATCAGTATTTCATAACAAAGTAATTTTCATTTTCAATAACTATAAAGTAGGGAAGATATGTTGACTTTTATAGTGAGTTACAGTAACGGAAAATGTTCCTTTAACAGAAAGCCAGATACAGAACAATAAGAACCCAATATATTCAGTTTTGTTGAAAATTAATGATTATAAAGAAATTCAAGGCACAGCATTATTAAAAGGTATTTCGCGGCTCTTTTCGTATATGCGTTATTACGCAAATAATAATAATAAAACAAAGCAAAATAAGAGAAAAGAGTTTTTACGAAAAGTGAAACAGACGCGAAACTGTCGCCCATAAACGCGGGGCCCGAATTTGCAGTGGCCACGAAAATAAATGTTTATGTAATTTCATTTCAGTGTCTATTGTTATATATATATATATATATATATATATATATATATATATATATATATATATATATAGTGATAAATGTATGTATGTGTATCATGATTAATGCCATGTATTAATGAATGTACAAAAATTTTTCATGAAAAAACGCACCACTGCAAGCGAGTCAGAGGAAACGATCCTGATAGTACTGAGAAACTGTAACGACTACATAATCCAGGGGCAGCCGAACCCCGAGATCAGATAAATTAAAGGTAAGACTTCAGTGTAGTTGTCCTGTTTGTAGAAGCTTAACTCCAGTGAAGTGATCTCATATCGCTAGTGGTGTGTAGTTTGATGTTAGTGTTTATGACAGGACAAAGTTGATTGTAGATAGTAAATTTTTAGTGTGCAGTGTATTGTAGATAAATTAACATATTTTGTGTGCAAGTGAAAAAACTGTCAGGTCTTGTGTTCGAGTAGGTAATTTATGAATATGGTTAAATTGCGTAGTCAACGTCCGAGCAATATGGATACTGAGGAACAGCCATTAGTTAGTGCAGGAAATGTAGAAACGGGTGCATTAAGCAGTACAAGTACTCTCTTTGAGGATATACCATGCGAAAATGTGGGGGCAGGAGCACAGGAAGTGGTGCCACCGCCCACCAGTGCTCAAGGAGAGGTAGATAAAGAAATTGCACCACCTCCGGAAAAGCAGGAACCAGAGAGTGGTAATCTGCCTGGTGGATATTCACTTCAGGCGATATTAGAGCGCGTGCTGGATTACCAGGCAAAATTTGCGCAACAACAAGCTGAAAAAGACGAAAAAATTGAGATCTTTCTTGCACAGCAGGCTGAGCGAGATCGCCAGCAGGCTGAGCGAGATCGCCAGCAAGCTGAGCGAGATCGCCAGTTAGCAGAAAATTTACTTGCCCAGCAAGCTGAGCGAGATCGCCAGTTAACAGAAAATTTACTTGCCCAGCAGGCTGAGAGAGATCGCCAGCAAGCTGAGCGGGACCAGCAACTTGTGCAATCGTTAGAAAATATGAAAAAAGAGATTGCCTGTATGAAACAGAATTATGAGTCGATACCTAAGGCCGTGCAGGAGTTGACTGTACAGGTCAACAACCTGCAAGTAGCAAACACTAACAGGGTAGACGAGATAGGTGTTTTAGCCAACCGATTAGAAAAGCTAGAGGTAGATTCCACACAGCTTGTAGAGCAGAAGTGGAACGAACAAGCGACTAAAATTGAAACCGAATTCAACTCATGGCTAGAAGTGAAGGAGAGTGAGATTGCAAAAAATATTAATTCTAAGGTACAAGCAGCCATAGCAGATAGAGATTCCGAATCGTTCAGTACCGCAGTAAATAGTCAGGTACAGAACGACGTGAAAACCATCAAACAAATACTCAGTGAGGATATTCCGCAGTGGCAAGTGAATATTAACAAACGAATATCCGACTTGGAAAAGGGTTTAGCACAAAGTAGCAAACATCTTGAACATGAAACTATGTCGCCAACAGCCAATGTTTTTGGCAACGCACAAACTTATACGCGACGCAACAATGGTGAATCTTTAGGCGATAATGCGAAGAGCTGTAGCTTCTGTTCGGACCACACAGCCTATGTCCCAGGAACAAACCAATATAGTCCAAAAATATTAGTTGAAGAAAGTTTGATAAAAAATAGGCAGTTTCAAACGTTTACTACTGAACGGAAGTCAGTACACCCAGTAGTATTCATAAAAAGCTTTAAAAATATCTTGCCTAGTGTGTGGAATGAAGCACAGAAAATTCAATACGTAATGTCATACATTCAGGGTGATGCAGCATTGTGGGCTACGGAAGTAGCAGACAGCTGCATGACGTACGAACAATTCGAGAGGGCGTTTTTGTCGAAATATTGGTCGCCTTGTATACAAGAGCGGCTAAGAAAAGAAGTATACAATCCCGAACCGTACTCACCCCGTCTTGGGAATCAGACGGTATTTCGAGAAGTACATAAACAAAACGCGTTACTGGGACGAGCCTATCTCACCAAGAGACATAATAAGACTTTTAAAATCACATTTACCCCTTCATATCACAGATAAATTAATACACGTACCAGAAAGCGACATGGAACATTTCCTGTCTGTTCTAGATTCAATAGACTTAATCCAGGAAGACGCAAAAGCAGCGTGTGATCACTCGAGGAATAATGGATCACGGTGTAAACATGACAGAAATAATAGTGCACAAAACCACAACCAGGGAAATGGTGGGGGTGGTAACAAGCGGCAAGAGCATTCGCAAAATTGTAATAATGGGAGAAGTCAGAACGGGTATGGGCAGCCGTCCCATAATAAAAAGCGTCGATTTGACGACCGGTACGATTCCGGGCTGCCAGGGACCAACCGCTGGAAAAATGCGCGAGGTCAGTGGCATAACAATTACAGTGACAGTAATCGCAATTGGAATCAGAATCAGCGACCAAGCCCAGAGTGGCAGGGTAATGACCGGTACGACAACAATAGACCACTTCTGTAAAACGCGCCTATTGCGCAGTCGTGGCGGCCTACAAATCAAAACGTAAACATAGTAGAGGTCGCGGACAATAGCCGTCCAAGTACCTCGC
Source organism: Schistocerca americana (assembly GCF_021461395.2). Taxonomy (NCBI): domain Eukaryota; kingdom Metazoa; phylum Arthropoda; class Insecta; order Orthoptera; family Acrididae; genus Schistocerca; species Schistocerca americana. Next base: position 651,885,519 of record NC_060122.1, read on the forward strand.
AAGCAAGCCATCCAACAAACTAGAATCGGCCTCGATATGCTCTCCATCGCTGGCCGAGGGGTGGAGTGAGAGCAACACCAATGACAATAATATCCCTGGAATACATATGCTGCGATACAACGACGGTATCAGTATGGATGAAGATCTACTGACCGAACCGCATGAATGTAAGAAAGATAGCAACGAAAATGTGCAAGCCATAATAGAAGCGAAAATCAATGATGTTGCAGTGAATATAATCATTGACACAGGTGCCTCAGTGAGTGTAATGAGTACAGAGTTGTTTAAAGCGCCAGGGAAGGGACGTAGCATACCGACTTTCCCGGTTAATAATTGCAAGGTGTCTGGAGCTATAAGCGCACAGAGCCAATTAGTTAAGTACCAGGTGCAGGTGGAAATTTGTAAGGAGGGCGAAGCCATAGTGAGCTCGTTCCTCATTGTTAAAGGGTTAAAGGTGGCCTGCATTTTGGGAGTAGATTTTCTCCGTGAGAGGGACGCAGTGATCGACCTCTCCTCGGGAAAACTAAGCATAGTTAATAAAGGTAGGAGGATTGAGTTGTCTATGATGAAATCGAAGGAGGTACTTGTGCCATGTTGTAATCGAATTAATATCAAATGTAGGAACCCCTGGGTACTACACTTCAATGATTATTCACCTGTGACGGATCTCTATTATCCGAATATAGAAGATAGAAATTTGGAACCAAATGTTGATGAATTTCAAACCAAAGTACAGGAATCTGAAAGTTTAAGCAACATACAAAAGCAACAGTTGACGCAGCTGCTATCAAAATATAACATGGTATTTACCGACCGACCAGGAATAGTCAAAGGGTACCACTATCACATAGAGGTGATGCCCCACGAAACATACTGTCGCGCATCTTACTCCATCCCTTGGTCGAGGAGGGAAGTAGTGGCTAAAAGTGACATGTCTGATGTAAATAGTAGTAGTTATAAGACGATTTCAGTTATGTTTTAGAGTGTAAGTATGTTAGTTTTAAGAAAGAATGTGTGTATAGTTAAAACTTTGAGGAAGTAGAGTCAGTAAACTGAGCAATAACAGGCAAATTGAAGAGTTTGTTTACAGACAGTTAGTGTCATTAAAATACGATATGCTCTTCAAGCAATGAATAATTTTTTTGTTGACAAAATAATGATTAATTTCTTGAATCATTTTTCATTTGTAGTAAGTAAGTACAATTAATGATGCAATCTCATATAATTATGTAACAGATGTAATTGTGTTAGAATTAAGGAACCCTGAGAGAGAGTCTCTACTAGACAAAAATGGACTTTGTAGTACGAAATAATTATGTGATGCAATGTTTACTGCCAATAGTGATCTGAGAACGACACTGGAGCAGAATTCAATCAAAACAAAACCGTTCCGTGTGACCTACGCTTTGTATGTATCGATGCTTCAATTGAAGCCTGTGTACTGGGTACACGCCCTTGAATATTAATTACGCGGTACGCGAATCAAGTTACGCGGAAACTACACTGTAGTCCTGTAGGACAAACTGTTAAAAATAATACTAGTACTAAATGAAGTATTTATTGAACAATATGCCCAACATGGTAAAATCTGTTTGCTAGATGGGTGATAACCTGGCAAGCTACACTAAAAAAGGAAAAGAAAGCTATGTAACAAAAATCACACACCTTTAAATAATTACAAAAAAAGCCATATATGCCTAGTAATAGTAGTAAAAATGTGTAATGACAAGGTAAACACAATGGACTCAATGTAGATGAGAGTGATTATGCTAAGAACAGTTGTTATGCATTAAAAATAAACTGTGTGCATAAACAATCTAGGAAAGGACGGAATATTGTGTGTAGTAGGGACAGAAAATGACTGTTGTATCTGCACCAATATATACGTCGGTATAAGTTAAGTGTTGAGTGACTAACTGTCATAGTGCAGTGCTCAACGAACAAGACATTGTGAGTAAAAACGGTAGTTAGTGACCCGTTCGGAGTCGATACAAACAAACATCGCTCGACGGAAACATTTAGTGTGTGTGTGAACCGAAACATTTCACGTGTTGAGAGACGCTTTGGCAGCGAATCGACCGTGAGAACAAATGAAAGTGTGTAGTACAATGTGTGTGTGACGAACCCTAAATACCAGTGTCACAAGAAACCCGTTATCACGCCAAAACAGCCTGTGCCTACCAGCGAAGCGACGGCGTAATGAACAATAAACGCTTTTAACCAAAGTGCATTTTCTTCCACAGGTAATAATTTGTATCCTTAAAGACAGTACACCGTTGTGGAATATTTGTTTCATGCGTTACGACGGGGAGCCATGCAGAGAAGCAGAGACGGGTGCCGTGCCGCCAGCCAGCCAGTCGCGGGAAACCACTGCAACATGCCGACATTGGTGAATGGTTCGGCGCGGTTCGCGACTGCTCGGGCGCCACCTCAGCACGCCGTCGCTGTTACTGCGAGCAGGTCGTCGACCTCAGCGGTCGTTGGCACGCCGCGTTCCAGACGACGCTACGCAACAATTGCTTCCCGTCGCCCGCTCCGGACGACATTGTTGACATTCAATCGAACATTACCAACTACGTTGTTAATGTACTAATATGAAAATGATTTATTGGACACGAAATTACGTGACAAACATTTTTCCTTTTTTTAATTTACTGTGTATAAAACATTCACTTGTTCGATGATATATGTGATATGTTTTCGTCATATTAGTGAAGCAAACTGGCACGAATGCCATACAATGGTAGAACATTTGTCGCGAGTAAGTGTAGAGACAATCCATTACCTTGCTATAAAACTGTTTAATGATTGACTTTCATTGTGACACAGAACACAAATGTGAAAGAGTGTAGAAGGGACATTTTTAACAGAGAGACTAAAAGTTTAACATTGGGTAATAAATAACCTTTGTTATCTGTGAACATTGAATAAAGTCCAACCTTTTTGATGAACAATCAAACTGGGTGTTAAGACAAACCATGCGAGATGACCATGGCTCCGGCGCAGTTTTCCCAGGTTTCCTGACCGCACGTAGCCCAAATGGGGGAGCCAGAAAATTGTAATGACCCTGGGACTAGGTTTACGGTCACCTCGCAAAGTGTGAAAAAACTATAATGAGTGTAATTAAAACTATAATGTAAAAGAGCAAAGAAGTGAACAGTGAATATTCCAAACAAGGTGATAAGACAATGACAAAACGGACGTTAGTGGCAGCATATTGCCGAACATTCTTAACGTTAGTCAATTGCTGCCAGGGGGCATTGTAACGTCTATTAGCAAAAGACATATTTTGTAGTAAAGAGAAAATATTGTGTATCATGTTTTGTTATTGTATGGAATTATGTATTTTTTTTATTATTATTTATTTTAGATAATATCTGTGTCGGCAAGTACTGAAACCGCACAGACGATAAATATCATACAAAGATGAAAAAATACCACTAGTATAAATAATGCAGAACGAGCATTAATTTCTCTGTCTTCTTCTTGGAGTTGTACGAGTAAGATAGCCTGTGACGTTGCAGTAAATGCTAATGTAGTCTTCTTTTGTCATGGTCAACAGATGTACGCCATTACGTAATCATTGTAAAAGGTGTGTATTAGTCAACATATTTGAATGTTTTGAATAGAGTTATTTAATGAAGCCTTGCATTATTATTTGTAGTAGCTTGCTTGTAATATTATCCCATCCTTTTGAGATATTTTCAGTTATTTAAATATTATCCGTGGTGCTGAGCTGCGCTACGAACGAACGAGCCGCTGCCGCGGCGCATTCAAACTGCATAAAAAGAAATCGATCATACCGCAAAGAAGCGGGAAGGTAATAGTGAAATAAAATCATCTCTTTCAGCTTCCGGACTTGCAGAGCAGAGCAGCAGATTTTATGATGTGTTTTGCAGGTTGACGCGGGCTGCTGATAATATATTACTAACAGTACAAAAAAGATAATTTACCTTCGTAACATAATAGGAATTTCGCTGTGCTTAGTTCTTGTCTGGCAAACCTTATAGTGAAAACGTATTTTTCTCCGACAATAGTCTCATGTTCTTGTGCTAGTCGTGGTAATTATTGGTGTTTTACTCTTAACAAAAATCCACTGCAAAATTTTGATGTTGAACAATCTTCGTGAACTGTAACATCAGTATTTCATAACAAAGTAATTTTCATTTTCAATAACTATAAAGTAGGGAAGATATGTTGACTTTTATAGTGAGTTACAGTAACGGAAAATGTTCCTTTAACAGAAAGCCAGATACAGAACAATAAGAACCCAATACATTCAGTTTTGTTGAAAATTAATGATTATAAAGAAATTCAAGGCACAGCATTATTAAAAGGTATTTCGCGGCTCTTTTCGTATATGCGTTATTACGCAAATAATAATAATAATAATAATAATAAAACAAAGCAAAATAAGAGAAAAGAGTTTTTACGAAAAGTGAAACAGACGCTAAAGTACCCGATTAAAATACAGACAGAACATACACCTATCAAATGCAGTAAAGTTACGTTCAGAGCATTGCGAGACTGATAGTAAAATCCACAAACTAAATAGTCATCCAAGATACACAGAAATTAAATCTATTTCGTGATCACAATACACGAAGCTCAAAACAGTTCAGAGTTCAACATGATTCAAAAAGTAACACACGTTATACAAAGATTAGTAACTCATATTCTGCTTATTATCAGTTCCGTGAATCTGGCAGAAATAGAGTCCTGTACTGGAGCACAAGCAAACATTTCGAAATACATTACAACAATATTTAAATAAAGAAATGTTATAAATATACTGTCACATCAGAACATTGACAATAAATATAAGTAAAGGTTTGTCAGATCATCAATTAATACATTTAGTGGTTTCAGTATTCAACAATCTGGTGAAATCCCAGCAGTATGTTTTTGTATCACACATACACTATATGATCAAAAGCATCCGGACACCTGGCTGAAAATGACTTTCAAGTTTAATGCAATTTTGTCATATGATGACATGATGGAGACCGTGGGTGTTGTTTGAAGACAAATGTTGATGGTGTTAAGACAGCAACCAGCCACAAATTTACTCTCAGTCCCTTTATTCAAGGGGCACCGTTACCGGTTTCGAATCGTTGTGACTCATCCTCAGACGGTTTACACGCTTTCTTTATGACATGTTGTGTGTTTTTTACAGATTAATTTTCCTAAAATATAAATGATACATAATTGTAAACACGCCACACACAGATGGTTGAGTTACAAATTTTCATTGCAAACCTAGATATGCTGCTCTCCCATACACAGGTCCTCTTTCATACCAAATAGCAAACTTATTTAAAAAGAAGAAAAATATCACAATCAGCTTGTCCACAAACAATAAATTACAACAAAATGTAATCCATGATGTAAATACGTCCAAGAGTCCCTACCATAAATCAGGAATATACAAACTCAAATGTGATACATGCCCAAAATTCTACATCGGACAGACAGGCAGAAGTTTTGAAATTAGATACAAAGAACATATTGATGCTGTAAGACGTGGTAACTTGAACAAATCAGCATTTGCAGCCCATATTGCTGAAGGAAACCATTCAGTGGGAAACATTGAGGACAACTTAAAAATTTTACATCTAGCAGAAAAAGGAGCCACTATGAACATATTAGAAGAATTAGAAATACACACACACAAAAAGAGCACCCCAGACTATATCCTTAACGAACATACAGAGTTAGCTAACATCCCTTTCCTGAAAAATTTCAAATTTCAAAAAATTACTTTCCAGCCTCAAAAGCAAATAATATTGGTACACCTATCTGCAGATCAAGTAGCAAATTTATATGTTACTATAATTCTCATGATGCTAAATGTAATTAAATAATATACTAGTTTACCTATACAGTCCCATAAAATTTTTTTATAATTAATTTAAAAATATCAACTCAAAAATTCAATGTCTCTGTACTAGCGTAAAAGGCATTACAGTTGCGTAAATGAATATATGATCCTTTCCAAACATAGGACATCATCGTCAAATGTTACGATATATCATAGCATCTATGATACTCATATGTTTGTAAGCTCTTTGTATGTATCAAAACATGTGGTGCGTGGTAGAAATCTTTTCAGTGACAAATCTAAAGTGTTTAGTGAGAACAATTTATGTGTGCAACAATAAGAATGCAGTGGGAATGCATTTACATCTGTTGGACGAATGTTATGGAAACAAACACTCCAAAATGACGTTTCACGTAAGTCACATGCAACGAAAATCTGTAACGCAACCATCTGTGCGTGGCGTGTTTACAATTATGTATAATTTATATTTTAGGAAAATTAATCTGTAAAAAACACACAACATGTCATAAAGAAAGCGTGTAAACCGTCTGAGGACGAATCACAACGATTCGAAACCGGTAACGGTGCCCCTTGAATAAAAGAACTGAAAGTAAATTTGTGGCTGGTTGCTGTCCTAACACCATCAACATTTGACTTTCAAGTTCGTGGTGCCCGCCATCGGTAATGCTGGAATTCAATATGGTGTTGGCCCAGCATTGATAACAGCTTCCACTCTCACAGGCTTGCGTTTATTCAGGTGCTGGAAAGTTTCCTGGGGAATGGCAGCACATTCTTGACGGAGTGCTGCACTGAGGAGAGGTATTTTGTCGGTCGGTGATGCCTGGCACGAAGGCGGCGCTCCAAAACATCCCAAGGGTGTTCTATAGGATTCAGGTCAGGACCCTGTGTAGGCCAGTCTATTAAAGGGATGTTATTGTTGTGTAACCACTCAGCCACAGGCAATGCATTATGAACAGATGGTCGATCGTGTCGAAAGATGTAATCGCCATTCCCGAATTGCTCTTCCACAGTGGGATGCAAGAAGTTGCTTAAAACATCACTGTACACTTGTGCTGTGACAGTGCCACGCAAAACAACAAGGGGTACAAGCCCGCTCCATGAAAAACACGACCACACCATAACACCACCGCCTCCGCATTTTACTGTTGGCACTGCACACGCTGCAGATGACGTTCACCGGGCATTCGCCATACCCACTCCCTGTCATCGGATCGCCCCATTGTGTACCGTGATTCGTCACTCCACACAATATTTTCCCACTGTTCAATCGTCCAATGTTTACGCTTCTTACACCAAGCGAGGCGTCGTTTGGCATTTGCCAGCGTGATTATGAGCAGCTGCTCGACCATGAAATCTAAGTTTTCCCGCCTAACTGTCATCGTACTTGCAGTGGATCCTAATACATATGGAATTCCTGTGTGATGGTCTGGATAGAAGTCTGCCTATTACACATTACGACCCTCCTCAACGGTCCGCGGTCTCTGTCAGTCAACAGACATGGTCGAACTGTACGCTTTTATGCTGCACGTGTCCCTTCACGTTTCCACTTCACTATCACATCGGAAACAGTTTACCTAGGGAGGTTTAGGAGTGTGGAAATCTCGTGTGCAGACGTATGACACAAGTGACACCCAATCACCTGACCATGTTCGAAGTCCGTGAGTTCCGCGGAGCGCCCCATTCTGCTCTCACGATGTCTAACGACTACTGAGGTCGCTGATATGGATTACCTGCCAGTAGGTGGCAGCACAGTGCACCTAGTATGAAAAACATATGTGTTTGGGAGTTTCCGGAAACTTTTGATCACATAGTGTAACTAAGCCAGTATTACTGCGCAAATGGGATTACAATAAATGACCGCTGATTGTCATTAAATATGGTTTACAAATTATTTAGACCTACTTGTCAGAAGCATCTTTTTGTTCTCTTTCCATTTATGATGTCCACTAACACATGCGACTGACCACTTTTTAATTAGCACCTTTTTTTAATAGCATTTGCAACCAGCATTCAAATAATGCTACTGACGCAATAGTAAGTGTTCATTAAACAATTACATAAATATGGGGTAACGATGCTGTGTTCATTTACTGTGTAACTGTGGCGGATACGGTGTTCAGAAAAACGTTTGTCTAATAAATAAATGTAGAAAAGCAACAAATCAAGAAATAACATAGATACAGATACGTAGCTTTCAGAGATGACAGCTATAGTGCGATAGTATAATCTGAGATATCGTATATTGAAATTGCGTGTGGTGTTTAAAAGTTGTTAATGCAGAGAGAGGTTCATTGTGAAAATGTTTATTCGCTGTGAAATATTACCTTCCGTAGTTTTAAGGATACTGAAATATTGTTGTGCCACTGGATGTGCCTCATTTTTCTGGGATCGCCGACGTACTCACATTTGCATTAATATTTGACTGTAAGTTACTGTCGAATCTTAAAGAGCTGTAACTTTAAGCTTTTATGACAGCCATTTTTTGGAGAATCTCCTGCACAAAGGCCATGCGAGTAATAGCTATCCAAATTCCTATCTTTGGGTTTTTCCCCATTTCCAGCGACACTGCTAGTCTTTGTGCCTGGACTTGATCCCCTCGTACTGGTCACCTAGCCAGAACCCAGCACTGCCGCGGCGCGCCTTTAGACCTGGACCGGCTAGCGCTCAGCCATACAAGCATACAAGAATCCGTCTTACCTCGTACCAATAACTGGTTGGCTGATTAGCTCGCCTAAATATTGTTACAAGCAGACCAGATTTTTTTTAGTTACGCATGGTGACTATGTAAGAGATGCAACTTCTTGGTTTCAAATTCACATGGCTCTGAGCATTATGGGACTTTTTTCTTGGTTTATCTTCTAGCAAATCAAGAAGAACACCCGCGCTTCATGGTGCTAAATATAAATCACAAAGCTACGATTTAAGTACGATGCAGTTTGAATCTTTATGTGGCAGCCCTGATTTCTCTTTTACATGGCATTGCTAAATCATTTTGAGATGAATACCAGTAAGGTCCCTTTAAGAAATTGTCTCTCCCCTCAATTCTTGTGCTCCAGAGACATTAAAATGCCATGGAACAGTCAACGCAACATTTTAATGTAACATATTTGCGTGATAAAAATCAGTGTGAACCAGTTCATGTCCCTTGCATAACTGTAAACGTTGTTAATTTGAAGCAGGTTCTGGTATGTATTGTAATATTATTGGATTTCAGATACATTGCATATGAGATATTTGTCATAAAAGAAAAGGACAGCCAACTAGCTGCAGCTCGTAAAGATGCTAAGCATCACAGTGCGAGAGTAAAGAGACGAAACACATTTTTTTAATGTGCGCTTACACCAAGACGCGCGTCAAGCGTTTAAATACTCTAAATAAACACTATGACCCGCTGGGCTCAGATATTTAAAATCATTGCCGTAGCGCTTGATAGCAAGAAGCTGCGAAACAGAAGAAAGAACAATCTATCTTTTGTTAAGAAATATTCTAGTGACTTCATTATCCTTTGTATTTTTGGTCGCCGACATGTTAAGACGTACTACATACCACTGCTACATGTTGTATTTTTATTTTGTGTAAAAACTATGTGAAACGACGAACAAACATTTCGGTAACTCGGGTGTGGATACAATGTACTTACGCGAACGCAAGGACATTTAATTTTAAGAAGGAACGGACTGACAAAGCAGCGATTATTGGACTGCGCCATGTACAAAAGAAATATCAGATGTAAATCATGCATTTATTGTGTATTTGTCAATGTCTAGAAGTTTAAAAACAATTTGTTCAAAATATATTAATATTTTACGATGCAGTAATTTTCTTCTTATTCTTTCCTTTCACGAACCAAAAATGTTGTTCAAATTGTATATGAGCTTTGTTACAGGTTCGCTCTTTATCGCGGTGTCTCGATTGTATTTGGGAGACCACTAATGTGTTCAACTTCCGATCTGTTAATCTTTCTCTTACGAAATTACACTAATTTGCTTTCATTTCCATTTTTATATTCAAATAGGTCCCTTAGGTATTTTCATCGAAGATTCTGATTGCGTGAAGGCAATCCGGGTCAAAAAGTCAATTACTTGCGAAATCAATCCGTACGTCTCCTGAACACAATCGAGAACCGACGCATCGGTGATCAATCAATAATCTCTCTCTCTTTTCAAGTCGTACTGAAAAACGGCCACACAGGATAGCCTTAAGTACGCAATCTGGTGTTAGGTTGCATTTTGCCAGTAAATATTACCAACCAACAGTGACAGCATCACTATTATTATTTACTAATATTTCTTATACAGAATAAAGCAAGTTCCTAACGCCAGAGTATCCGTTGTTGTTGTTAATGTACTCCAACGATCTTTCACATTTCGTCCTGTTTTCCGGTGGTTATTAAATTTGTTGAATAAGCAATTGAAATACCTGAATCAACAAATGTTTCAAGGCTAATAAAATATAATAATTCCATACGGCTCTGTGGTCTGGTGAGAGTCTTTCTCCTGGGCGCCACTCGGCGATTTGCGCGTGCCTACCCTAATTATACAACCACGGAAAGGGGACCTATGCTTTAACGAAGAGTCCGAACCAAGCGTTTTTTCTAGCGACCCGTCACACTGTTGAGAGTGAATATTAGGTTAAAATGAAAACTGAAAAATCCGTAGTCCAACAGTGATCAGATAACGTGGCCTCTCGGTTAGCGAGCATGCATCTTGCAGCTAGACTATCAGTCCCGACATCTACGTATATACTTCGTTTATGGGTTTTGATGAGTGAGCTTGGGAGTGCCAAAGTATGTGACATGTGTGGCAATATCTTTTGGTTCCATTGACTTAGACCCTAGTATGTGACATAAACTACAACTTGATACCCCTACCCATTACTGAGAAAAGGGGTCTTAAAAGTCAGGCAGGTGGAGAGACAGCAAAATGCTTCTATAAGGGTTCTGTTTTTACGTTATAGGTGCCACTGCTCACTCACATCTCTCTCCCAACAAGCCGCAGGTGGCCAATCGCCTTTCCTACAACTGAGCTTATGTGCTCGATTCATTTCATGTCGTTCCGCAACGGTACTCTTAGATGTTTAGTGCACGAGACTGGGTCAAGCAGCATACTATTAATACTGTATTCAAATATGACAGGAACTTTTTTATTAAGCACCTGAAAAAACTAACATTTATCCATATTTAAAGTAAGTCGTCGTATATCGCACTGTACAGACCTCACTTCTCCTTCGAAGCCATCAGAATTTGAACGAGTTCCGTATTTCTGCTGACAACTTACGTTTCTTTGCATCTCTTCTAGATTTACTCGTGCCTTTAAAACTATGTAGCCTTCTCTTGTTGCCTTATCATCTTCCCTTATAGCTCCTACTTTCTCCTTTAAATTTAGACTTCTATTTCTAGTATTTTTCTTGGTAACTGTCTCAGTTTTGTCATTCCCTCCTTGCCACTGAAGTGTTACATGCCGTTCAGACAAACGACATTTCACACCCTTCATGTAGTGCAAGGAAAGATGATCGTGACAGGATAATATTAAGTAGGCAGTAAGTCGCGGAACGTATACTGTGCGCGGGTGTTTGTTTCTGTATGTGCCGACGTTAAACGGTAGGTGTGGAATACGAGAAAACGGCGAGAGGTGGCGACAAATAAGCGGCTTCACCTGCTGCAGGCGGGGCCCTTACGTTTTGGCATTCCGGCTTGGCGGTGGCTTGACTGTCAAAGAACAATCACACTCTCCCGTAATGAAAACAAGTGACAAGATTGTTTTGTGACAAATGAAATATAGCGTAATCTGGATTGTCATGTTGAGCCTTTGAGGCATATGTCGTATAAAAGAGTTGTGTTCTACTCTAATTCACGAGTCACTCTAATGGTCTGTACACCCATTCAAGGAAATACAAGGTGTAAATAAAGTCCTGGAACAGTTTCAATTATTTATTGCACAAGAACCAAAAAATTGTACGGATATCACACATATGTCATTTTGAAGAGAAATCCTGAAAGTTTTTTTTCGTGTATACCGCCACAGCGTAGTTTGGTAATTTGCCGATAGTCAGCGCTGGTCGTAAACATGGCGAGTTCAGATGTGGAACAAGATTCCTGCGTGTTGGAGTTCATGAAATGGCCTCCCCGATCTCCATATCTCACTCCGTGTGACTTTTTTCTATGGGGACGCATTAAACATCTGGTATATGTCCCGCCTTTACCACGTGATGTAGCAGAGCTCCGGGAGAGAATATGGGAAGCGACTGCCACAGTCGACGATGCCATGCCGGGACGGGTATGGCAAGAATTCGATTACCATATTGACGTCTGCCAGGTCACTCATGGTTCGCATATCGAATGTTTGTAAAAATAAAAAAAACTTTCAGAGTTTCTCTTCAAAATGGAATATGTATGACATCTGCACAATGTTTAGTTCTTGTGCAATGAACAGTTGAAAGTGTTCCCGGACTTTATGTACACCCTGTGTATGTTTGTAAAAGAATAATATGGATGTGCTTCTATTCTCTTCTTGTCCAAACTATTTATCGTTCATGTTTCACTTCAAAAATGGTTCAAATGGCTCTGAGCACTATGGGACTCAACTGCTGAGGTCATTAGTCCCCTAGAACTTAGAACTAGTTAAACCTAACTAACCTAAGGACATCACAAACATCCATGCCCGAGGCAGGATTCGAACCTTCGACCGTAGCGGTCTTGCGGTTCCAGACTGCAGCGCCTTTAACCATGTTTCACTTCCATACATGGCTACACTCCATACAAATACTTTCAGAAATGACTTCCTGACACTTAAATCTATACTCGATGTTAACAAATTTCTCTTCTTCAGAAACGCTTTCCTTGCCATTGCCAGTCTACATTTTATATCCTCTCTACTTCGACCATCATCAGTTATTTTGCTCCCCAAATAGCAAAATTCCTTTTCTACTTTAAGTGTCTCATTTCCTAATCTAATTCCCTCAGCATCACCCGACTTAATTCGACTACATTCCATTATCCTCGTTTTGCTTTTGTTGATGTTCATCTTATACCCTTCTTTCAAGACATTATCCATTCCATTCAACTGCTCTTCCAAGTCCTTTGCTGTCTCTGACAGGATTACAATGTCATCGGCGAACCTCAAAGTTTTTATTTCTTCTCCATGGATTTTAATACCTATTCCGAATTTTTCTTTTGTTTCCTTCACTGCTTGCTCAATATACAGATTGAATAACATCGGGGAGAGACTACAACCCTGTCTCACTCCCTTCCCAACCACTGCTTCCCTTTCACGTCCCTCGACTCTGGTTTCTGTACAAATTGTAAACAGCCTTTCGCTCCCTGTATTTTACCCCTGCCACCTTCAGAATTTGAAAGAGAGTATTCTAGTCAACATTGTCAAAAGCTTTCACTAATTCTACAGATGCTAGAAACGTAGGTTTGCCTTTCCTCAATCTTTCTTCTAAGATAAGTCGTAGGGTCAGTATTGCCTCACGTGTTCCAATATTTCTACGGAATCCAAACTGATTTTCCCCGAGGTCGGCTTCTACCAGTTTTTCCATTCGTCTGTAAAGAATTCGTGTTAGTATTTTGCAGCTGTGACTTATTAAACTGATAATTCGGTAATTTTCACGTCTGTCAACACCTGCTTTCTTTGGGATTGGAATTATTATATTCTTCTTGAAGTCTGAGGGTATTTCGCCTGTCTCATACATCTTGCTCACCAAATGGTAGAGTTTTGTCGGGACTGGCTCTCCCAAGGCTGTCAGTAGTTCCAACGGAATGTTGTCTACTCCCGGGGCCTTGTTTCGACTCAGGTCTTTCAGTGCTCTGTCAAACTCTTCACGCAATATCGTATCTCCCATTTCATCTTCATCTACATCCTCCTCCATTTCCTTAATATTGTCCTCATGTACATCGCCCTTGTATAGACCCTCTATATACTCCTTCCACCTTTCTGCTTTCCCTTCTTTGCTTAGAACTGGGTTTCCATCTGAGCTCTTGATATTCATACAAGTGGTTCTCTTTTCTCCAAAGGTCTCCTTAATTTTCCTATAGACGGTATCTATCTTATCCCTAGTGAGATAAGCCTCTACATCCTTACATTTGTCCTCTAGCCATCCCTGCTTAGCCATTCTGCACTTCCTGTCGATCTCATTTTTGAGACGTTTGTATTCCTTTTTGCCTGCTTCATTTACTGCATTTTTAGATTTTCTCCTTTCATCAATTAAATTTAGTATTTCTTCTGTCACCCAAGGATTTCTACTAGCCCTCGTCTTTTTACCTACTTGATCCTCTGCTGCCTTCACTACTTCATCCCTCAAAGCTACCCATTCTTCTTCTACTGTATTTCTTTCCCCCATTCCTGTCAATTGTTCCCTTATGCTCTCCCTGAAACTCTGTACAACCTCTGGTTTAGTCAGTTTATCCAGGTCCCATCTCCTGAAATTCCCACCATTTTGCAGTTTCTTCAGTTTTAATCTACAGGTCATAAACAATAGATTGTGGTCAGAATCCACATCTGCCCCTAGAAATGTCTTACAATTTAAAACCTGGTTCCTAAATCTCTGTCTTGCCATTATATAATCTATCTGAAACCTGTCAGTATCTCCAGGCTTCTTCCAAGTGTACAACCTTCTTTCATGATTCTTGAACCAAGTGTTAGCTATGATTAAGTTGTGCTCTGTGCAAAATTCTACCAGGCGGCTTCCTCTTTCATTTCTTATCCCCAATCCATATTCACATACTACGTTTCCTTCTCTCCCTTTTCCTACTGCCGAATTCCAGTCACCCATGACTATTAAATTTTCGTCTCCCTTCACAATCTGAATAATTTCTTTTATTTCATCATACATTTCTTCAATTTCTTCGTCATCTGCAGAGCTAGTTGGCATATAAACTTGTACTAATGTAGTAGGCGTGGGCTTCGTATCTATCTTGGCCACAATAATGCGTTCACTATGCTGTTTGTAGTAGCTTACCCGCATTCCTATTTTCCTATTCTTTATTTAACCTACTCCTGCATTACCCCTATTTGATTTTGTGTTTATAACTCTGTAGTCACCTGACCAGAAGTCTTGTTCCTCCTTCCACCGAACTTCACTAATTCCCACTATATCTAACTTGAACCTATCCATTTCCCTTTTTAAATTTTCTAACCTACCTGCCCGATTAAGGGATCTGACATTCCACGCTCCGATCCGTAGAACGCCAGCTTTCTTTCTCCTGATAACGACATCCTCTTGAGTAGTCCCCGCCCGGAGATCCGAATGAGGGACTATTTTACCTCCGGAATATTTTACCCAAGAGGACGCCATCATCATTTAATCATACAGTAAAGCTGCATGCCCTCGGGAAAAATTACGGCTGTAGTTTTCCCTTGCTTTCAGCCGTTCGCAGTACCAGCACAGCAAGGCCGTTTTGGTTAGTGTTGCAAGGCCAGATCAGCCAATCATCCAGACTGTTGCCCTTGAATCTACTGAAAAGGCTGCTGCCCCCCTTCAGGAACCACACGTTTGTCTGGCCTCTCAACAGACACCCCTCCGTTGTGGTTGCACCTACGGTACGGCTATCTGTATCGCTGAGGCACGCAAGCCTCCCTACCAACGGCAAGGTCCATGGTTCATGGGGAGTACTTACTTAGACTCTCTATATCAATTACCCTGCCGATCTCAAACGATGTAGACACCACAACACCATTTAGTGAATTGTGGTCACATTTCTGTTGCTGCAATTAAAACAAGCACCAATATCACCTCTTCCACTGTCAACACTTTCCTTGGGTGCTTCTTCATCTGCTTCCTACACTGAGAGGTTACACACTTCGGCAACAGCAGTTCCAACAACTTCATTGTAAGTGATGCATTTTCCAGACAGATTTGGAATATCAAGGACTGCACAAAAGAGTTTGCCCGCTTCCAATTGTATACCAACTGATCTAAGACCATAAACTAACCTTATGTTATTCCCATACAGATTATCATTTTCCATTTGTGATGTCACAGTTGTAGCAACTACTTCACAATTCGCAGAATTCAATGTCAGTTTTGACACAATCGCTTTGCAAAGACACTGATTCTCTCCCAAACATATTTCACTGCCACATAGCGTACACATAGTATTTTTGGAAATAAAACCACAGAGCATACTGAAGTGCATCACTATATTTCCCAATGAGTGTTCATCTCCACAAGCTGACTGGGAGGAAAAGTCTTGAAGATACTGAAATTTCTCCTTGAGATGCTGATTTTCTTTATATTTGACAGTTTTGGTTCCTTTGATCCACTAATTTTATTTACCTTTGTATACTTATTTCTTCTGAATTTTACTTTAGGCGAGAATTTTTTATTCGTAGCATTTTCATAAAAATACGCGAAAACAGAGGAAATATAAATCAAGTCTTACTTCACCCACAACGAACTTCACTAAGTACGAACAATAGCGTTCGAAAACAATAACAAACGTGATCGGAACGAAGAGTACCGGTATTTGAAACAGAGTATTTTTCTTGACACGATAAAACAATGGAAGCAGCAAATGGCTTACAAGGAATATCAAAACCGGCGCAATTTTCTCTGCGTAGCCCAAAAAAGAAGGCGTGGCATTTAAAAGCCCGACCGCACATCATAACTCACGTATAAATTGTAGTATTTATATGAAACCAAAACTGTTTTACGCAGGGGATAGCGAGCTTTTCAAGTACGCAAAAATCAAAAAATCGATTTTTTGATCCCGTTTGCCTTCCGTCTCCCCTTAACCACCATGTTACAACTACACTCTGCATTATGTACTCGTTGCTATATTTACGATTTCTGCAGAACTCAGTCGCGGGAGTCATTTGTTGTCTTCAAAAAGTTCGGCCTCACCCATTGCTGCACGAAGCTTTTCAGCCGATCTAAGTGATGATAATAATTCTATGTTTACTTCTATTTTCTTCTAAACAGTGGACAAATAACCGGTTTCTCCATTTTTTCACTTAGGTTCATGCGTTTAACTGACAGAACTTTTTTGTACATAGAAAATGAACTTTCTATGTCAGAAGGAGTGACAGGTGGAACCTAACTAACCTAAGGACATCACACACATCCATGCCCGAGGCAGGATTCGAACCTGCGACCGTAGCAGCAGCACGGTTCCGGACTGAAGCGCCTAGAACCGCTCGCCCACGAAGGCCGGCTTGATCAAAGTCATATCAGTTGAGAGCCTTTTGCATTTTCGCTACAAAATATTGTCTTTGTCAGCTTCATAAACTCAAAATCAGAATCTGAAACGATAATTTTGTTCAGTTTGGTTTTTGCTGCAGCACCAAACTCTCCACAGGATGATTGCAAAGATTTTTCAGTCTCTTCAATAACAGTAAAAAATTCCAGCAGTAATAGCCTTATGGCTTCCGAATTTGTTACTGCCACGGGAAAATGCATAAGATTTGATTTCATGAAAATCAGATCTTGCTTAAAAACTGTTTTCTTGAATGCCACTTACGCGTTTTTTTGCAAGTTGCATCGGTGGCTTCGAATGAGTAAACGATCTATAACCGAAAAACAGAATCAATTAGGGAGCAGTAACTTTCAACAAAGACTTTTAGTAAACTGAAGCAAACAGATGTCAAATTCAATAACGTTGCGAGAATTATCGTCTGTTATCGACTTAAATTCCACTAAATTATCACAGTACAAGATGGCAGCATTTATTCAGATACCACATCTGGTTAAATGAGGTTTTGGTGGTAAAGCTGAATCTGGCAGTACATTTGTGAATGTGGCAACATGGGCGGATGCTTTCAAGTATACTCTCAATAGGAAGAAGTGTCAGCATATGATTTAACAAATGCTGCTAGAATTATCAAACCTTTGTATTTTATACGTCTATTTACCCTCTTTTTAGAGGATATCAGCGTATTCCATCGTCATATTTTAAACGTATTGTTTCAGGTACATGATGTGTCTAATGAGCTAAATACGTATTGTGCTTTATTTTAGATTAAAATCTTTGAATTGCTCTCCCTGCCCTCGTCATATACGAGGCAACAAGCTTGACAACAATAGGACCCTTTTCTAAGTACATCTACATCTACATGACTACTCTGCAATTCACATTTAAGTGCTTGGCAGAGGGTTCATCGAACCACAATCATACTATATCTCTACCATTCCACTCCCGAACAGCGCGCGGGAAAAACGAACACCTAAACCTTTCTGTTCGAGCTCTGATTACTCTTATTTTATTTTGATGGTCATTCCTACCTATGTAGGTTGGGCTCAACAAAATATTTTCGCATTCGGAAGAGAAAGTTGGTGACTGAAATTTCGTAAATAGATCTCAAATGGTTCAAATGGCTCTGAGCACTATGGGACTCAACTGCTGAGGTCATTAGTCCCCTAGAACTTAGAACTAGTTAAACCTAACTAACCTAAGGACATCACAAACATCCATGCCCGAGGCAGGATTCGAACCTGCGACCGTAGCGGTCTTGCGGTTCCAGACTGCAGCGCCTTTAACCGCACGGCCACTTCGGCCGGCGTAAATAGATCTCGCCGCGACGAAAAACGTCTTTGCTTTAATGACTTCCATCTCAATTCGCGTATCATATCTGCCACACTCTCTCCCCTATTACGTGGTAATACAAAACGAGCTGCCCTTTTTTGCAACCTTTCGATGTCCTCCGTCAATCCCACCTGGTAAGGATCCCACACCGCGCAGCAATATTCTAACAGAGGACGAACGAGTGTAGTGTAAGCTGTCTCTTTAGTGGAATTGTTGCATCTTCTAAGTGTCCTGCCAATGAAACGCAACCTTTGGCTCGCCTTCCCCACAATATTATCTATGTGGTCTTTCCAACTGAAGTTGTTCGTAATTTTTACACCCAGGTACTTAGTTGAATTGACAGCCTTGAGAATTGTACTATTTATCGGAGTAATCGAATTCCAACGGATTTCTTTTGAAACTCATGTGGATCACCTCACACTTTTCGTTATTTAGCGTCAACTGCCACCTGCCACACCGTACAGCAATCTTTTCTAAATCGCTTTGCAACTGATACTGGTCTTCGGATGACCCTACTAGACGGTAAATTACAGCATCATCTGTGAACAACCTAAGAGAACTGCTCAGATTGTCACCCAGGTCATTTATATAGATCAGGAACAGCAGAGGTCCCAGGACGCTTTCCTGGGGAACACCTGATATCACTTCAGTTTTACTTGATGATTTGCCGTCTATTACTACCAACTGCGACCTTCCTGACAGGAAATCACGAATCCAGTCGCACAACTGAGACGATACCCCATAGGCCCGCAGCTTGATTAGAAGTCGCTTGTGAGGAACGGTGTCAAAAGCTTTCCGGAAATCTAGAAATACGGAATCAACTTGAGATCCCCTGTCGATAGCGGCCATTACTTCGTGCGAATAAAGAGCTAGCTGCGTTGCACAAGAACGATGTTTTCTGAAACCATGCTGATTACGTATCAATAAATCGTTCCCTTCGAGGTGATTCATAATGTTTGAATACAGTTTATGCTCCAAAACCCTACTGCAAATCGACGTCAATGTTATAGGGCTGTAGTTCGATGGATTACTCCTACTACCCTTCTTAAACACTGGTGCGACCTGCGCAATTTTCCAATCTGTAGGTACAGATCTATCGGTGAGCGAGCGGTTGTATATGATTGCTAAGTATGGAGCTATTGTATCAGCGTAATCTGAAAGGAACCTAATCGGTATACAATCTGGACCTGAAGACTTGCCCGTATCAAGCGATTTGAGTTGCTTCGCAACCCCTAAGGTATCTACTTCTAAGAAACTCAAGCTAGCAGCTGTTCGTGTTTCAAATTCTGGAATATTCCATTCGTCTTCCCTGGTGAAGGAATTTCGGAAAACTGCGTTCAATAACTCCGTTTTAGCGGCACAGTCGTCGGTAACAGTACCATCGGCACTGCGCAGCGAAGGTATTGACTGCGTCTTGCCGCTTGTGTACTTTACATACGACCAGAATTTCTTCGGATTTTCTACCAAATTTCGAGACAATGTTTCGTTGTGGAACCTATTTAAGGCATCTCGCATTGAAGTCCGTGCCAAATTTCGCGCGTCTGTAAATTTTAGCCAATCTTCGGGATTTCGCGTTCTTCTGAACTTCGCATGCTTTCTCCGTTGCCTCTGCAACAGCGTTCGGACCTGTTTTGTGTACCAGGGGGGATCAGTTCCATCTCTTACCAATTTATGAGGTATGAATCTCTCAGTTGCTGTTGCTACTATATCTTTGAATTTGTGCCACATCTCGTCTACATTTGCCTAGTCAGTTCGGAAGGAATGGAGATTGTCTCTTAGGAAGGCTTCTAGTGACACTTTATCCGCTTTTTTAAATAAAATTATTTTGCGTTTGTTTCCGGTGGATTTAGAAGAAACGGTATTGAGCCTAGCTACAACGACCTTGTGATCACTAATCCCTGTATCAGTCATGATGCTCTCTATCAGCTCTGGATTGTTTGTGGCTAAGAGGTCAGGTGTGTTTTCGCAACCATTTACAATTCGCGTGGGTTCGTGGACTAACTGCTCGAAATAATTTTCGGAGAAAGCATTTAGGACAATCTCGGAAGATGTTTTCTGCCTACCACCGGTTTTGAACAAGTATTTTTGCCAACATATCGAGGGAAGGTTGAAGTCCCCACCAACTATAACCGTATGAGTGGGGTATTTATTTGTTACGAGACTCAAATTATCTCTGAACTGTTCAGCAACTATATCATCGGAGTCTGGGGGTCGGTAGAAGGAGCCAATTATTAACTTAGTTCGGCTGTTAAGTATAACCTCCACCCATACCAATTCGCACGGAGTATCTACTTCGACTTCACTACAAGATAAACCACTACTGACAGACACAAACACTCCACCACCAATTCTGCCTAATCTATCTTTCCTGAACACCGCCTGAGACTTCGTAAAAATTTCTGCAGAACTTATTTCAGGCTTTAGCCAGCTTTCTGTACCTATAACGATTTCAGCTTCTGTGCTTTCTATTAGCGCTTGAAGCTCAGGGACTTTCCCAGCACAACTACAACAATTTACAACTACAATTCCGACTGTTCCTTGATCCAAGCACGTCCTGTATTTGCCATGCACCCTCTGAGATTGCAGCCCACCCCGTACTTTCCCGAGGCCTTCTAACCTTAAAAACCGCCCAGTCCACGCCACACAGCCTCCGCTACCCGTGTAGCCGCCAGCTGAGTGTTGTGAACTCCTGACCTATTCAGCGGAACCCGAAACCCCACCATGGGCCACAATATTCCTAAAAAATGAAAATTTCAGATTACTGTTACATTTTACAACAGGGCGTCAGTTTGTAAATGTTGTAGCAAACTCGACCAGAGGCAAAGGAGCACACGAACTTTCAAAACTTGTGGGACGGTGCGGGAAGAATCAGTTTCTGTCATGTCTTGCCGATCATCCGCTGTAGCACAAATGTCACAAGAAGCTCAGAGAGACCAAAGTAACGAGTAAGCGCATCATAAAGAAGCTCAGTCTCAAATTTGATCTCTTTGAAGTAATGTCTATGAACTTAAATTAAGCCTGGGGGAACACTTACAGATACTATTAGATAACAGATATAGTTAGTAGCCACAAAGTTTCTACCGATTGAGACAATGGCACCTGTGCTAACAAACATGCTTACAGTTACAAGCATTTTTCCTTCAAAGATATTATGTTTGTGCGTGGTTCGTTGTTTCCAAAGCTTTGCAGCATGCTAGATGAGGTTATTCCGGTCCGTCCTCGCTTAATTTTCGAACTATCAAATTAGCAATATATCGACCCATACAGTTAATAGTTCCATCAACAGAGGCCCATATGCCTGAGGTTTCCGACCTCTTTCGAATTTCGTCTCGCACTTAATTGACAAAATAACACTTAATATTGAAATTGAGGCTAGTTTAAGTTCATAAAATTAGTTTTTACGTTCTTGAAAGATCATTCAAATCGAAGATATTCCTCCACCCTCTTTCAATCCAACGCTGTGGATAGTGCAGTTAAGACAATTCCGCACCTCAAGCTGAGAGCGAGGTGGGGCGCTGTCACGCATAAAAATGAAATCATTGGAATGTTCGTGAAGTTGAGGACACAACCAAATTTGCAGCACGTCCAGATATGACGTTTCTGTCGGTTTCCTCCTCAAAAAAGAAGGGTCCATAAACTCTGTGAACAGAAGTGGCACAGCCGCGCGGGGTAGTCGAAGGGTCTGACGTGACTTGTCACGGTCCGCGCGTTTTCCTCCGTCGGAGGTTGGAGTCCTCCCTCGGGCATACGTGTGTGTGTCGTCCTTAGCGGAAGTTAGTTTCAGCTAGATTAAGCAGTATGTAAGCTTAGGGACGGATGACCTTAGCAGTTTGGTCCCATAAGACCACACCACAAATTAAAAAAAAAAAGAAACGGCACAAAATACATTCAGTTTCGGCGAATCACTTTCATGTTCCATGAGGACGCCAGGATTGTGTGAGCACCAAATTCTTAAATTATGGAGGACTACTTTTCCCGGTTAATGAAATGTCGGTTCCTCCGAAAAGATGCATCGTTCGATAAAAGAATCCTCTACCAATCCTGGAGAACTGAAAGCAAAATTCGTACCTTCTGTTCGAGTCGCCGGGACGCAATTGCTGCAGTAACTGCAACTAGTAATGTTTCATTTGCAGGTGTGGTTCCAAAACACGCCACATCGTTGTTTCAGTTCATGGCCTGCCGGTATTACGGACTTCCGTGGGATTCGTGTGAACGCGTCTCCGATATGCTCGACATTTTCATCAGACGTGCGTGCCCGATCAGTGCATTTCGCTTTGCATGTGGAACCAAATTCCAAGAATCTCTATGCCAGTCATAAATCTACTTTTCCAGTGATAGCTTCTTCCTGAGTCGACTGCGGAATGCACGCCTTACTTGGAGAATAGATTGACTTCGCTCAAATTCCAACACACAAAATGATTTCTCTTGTGGTGTAGTAGCCATGTTGCTACAACCAAACAAAAGCGCAGCTGTGTCAAAAGTTTGAAATTTCCCCTATCCAGTGCTACGCGCAATGTGTTTCTGTGTTTTATACTTTGCCTGTAATAAACAACTGAGATCTGTTCTTTATTTTTGAATCACCTTTACCGATGCCTCTTCTTTAGTCTTCTTCTTGCTTTTTGTTTATCCTGGTTTCTTGAGATTTCTTGTGAAGAGACGCAGTACAACACGTTCACTAGTGGCGTGGGACAATCAATGAAGTTACACAACTGTTAGTAATTTAACTTTTGAAACCTCCGGTTTACTGGTATTTCTGGAAATAAAATCACTCTCATGTGGTCAGCAAATTTCGTGTAACAGTTTGTATGTGTAATGGGACTTATTACGTCGCAAATCGTTCCAATGAATTCAGTATGGCTTCATTTATTCAAAGACTAGTTTCAATGGCATTATCATATTATTCTCGACCTATTAACACATCTTGATTTAAAAAGTGCACAAAAACTTTATAATTGGCAATATTGAAAGATATATGTAAAAAGAAACTTGATTGTAAAACTTACATAAGCAGACCTGCTGGCTGTTAAGTTCCTGTATATGTTTTTAAACATTGTGGGTTACTTAGCATTGGTAAACTTTTTGAATCAAACTGTTGTGTTAAAGCGTCGACCAGAAGATAATAATGACAGCGAAATCAATCTATTAATAACTGGCGGTCATATTGAAGCTTCTCAGCTGTAGTGTCTTTCTTTTTCTTCGTAACAAACGATCACCATTTCACTAGTCCGTCTCTGTAGCTCCCCCCCCCCCCCTTCTGTGGTTCTATATCTGTTACCTTCCTTCTACATCTACATATACACTCCGCTAGGATGGTGGAGGGCACAATTCGCGCCAAAGTCATATCTCCCCCCCCCCCTTTCTGTTCCACTCACGGATCGCGCGAGGGAAAAACGACTGTCTGAACGCCTCAGTACGAGCACTAATTTCCCTTATCTTTGAATGGTGATTATTGCATTTGAAAGTTGGTGATAATAATACACGCTCTATATCCTCGGCGAAGATCGGATTTCGGAATTTAGTGAGCAACCGCTTCCATTTAGCTGATCATTCCATTTGAGATTATTTCGAATAGTCACACCCAGATACTTGACGGATGTTACCGCTTCCAAAGACTGGGCATTTATTTTGTATTCGTACGTTAATGGGGATTTTCGCCATGTTATACGCAGTAGGTTACACTTACTAATATTGAGAAATAACTGCCAGTCATTACACCACGTATTTATTTTCTGCAAATCCTGATTGATTTATTCACAGCTTTCGTGTGATACTACTTTCCTGTAGACTACAGCATCATCGGCAAACAGTCTAATGCCGCTGTCAATACCATCAACCAGATCATTTATGTAAAAAGCTGCGGACCTATTACGCTGCCCTGGGGCACACCTGAAGTTACGCTTGTTTCTGTTGAAGTCACCCCATTCAGGACGACATACTGCTCCCTGTCCGTTAGAAACGAGTTTTTGAAAGCTAGGTTTAGAATTTAGACCTTCTGTTTTACATCACCCGCATATGTCATCGCATAGACCGTAAGCGCGCACTTTTTGGAGCAAGCGACAGTGCGGAACTGACAAGGGGAAGGCCTCAGACACGGCCAACCGATTAGGTTCAAATTTGGCAGGTCGCCTGCGTACAACCTGAAACGAAGGACTATAAGATATTTTGGGTCAACATCCTCGAAATTTTGAGAAAATCACCCCTAAAGGTTATGACGAGCAGTCGACTCAAAATTGGCGGGATCGATAGATAATTGTAAATGGAGCATTTTTCATCATCAGGTATGTGGTCCGCAAACGCAAACTTTTCCACAAATCGCGGGAAAGAAACTTTTACAACTGCCGCTTCTTACCCACATGGTAAACGCTTTACGCCGATAGCGCCGATAGCACAACGGCCAAGGTAACTAGCTGGGAATCGGAGAACCCGGGTTCGAACCTAGAAGAAACGTAGCGGATGTTATTCTTTTCGTTTGTATTTTTCCATATCTCAATTGATAGGGATAGGAGGATTATTAAGGCAATAAAATCAAAAAATGGTTCAAATGGCTCTGAGCACTATGGGACTTAACATCTTAGGTCATCAGTCCCCTAGAACTTAGAACTACTTAAACCTAACTAACCTAAGGACATCACACACATCCATGCCCGAGGCAGGATTCGAACCTGCGACCGTAGCAGTCCCGCGGTTCCGGACTGCAGCGCCTAGAACCGCACGGCCACCGCGGCCGGCTGTAATAAAATCAATAAGGAATGATAATAATAAGGTAGGCAAACTAATTTCCCAAACGCCGTGAGTTAGTAAAGTATTAAACTTTTAACCTTGTCACATGAAAACAATTACGAGTAAGAGTGCTGCGAATTTCTCACGAGGTATCACAGATAGCCAACCGCGCGACGCTTGTTTACAGCGAGGCACGGGACAGAACGCACGCGGGGAGAGTTACGTGGCCCCGGTTGCTCTTCGTCACATCATAGTTGTGGACCTCGAAGAGTGAAGGTGTCCAGCACGAGCCATATAGAAGTCAATCGGAATGAGTCGTTTTCCCTCATTAGGCTGCCGCGAACCTCGCGGGTATATATAGTGATTTTTCCATAGTTAATGCGCCGAATGAAATATGTTTTGTGAATGAATACAGTATTCTTCCGTAAGTAACATTTGACGAGTACTGTATGTAGCTTGCAGTAATTAGCTCGTCTGTTTATGCCGTAGTAAGTAGTCATTGTTTGTTGTGTCTTATCTTTCAGGTGCATAATCTGAATAATGGAGGATGTACACCCTTCGACTAGCGCTGTAATATATAGTTGGGAGCCCGTCACAGACGATGGCAAGCGGGAAGTTACCGACGCTGTGTTTTGGTTTGTAAAAGTGTTGCAAGACAGATGCATTATCAATGCACCACCGGAAGCAGGCAGTTCTGTTTCTCGGCGTTCCAGATTGATAGGAGCGGCTATCGTCGAGCGATTTTTGGAGCTGACGAACGAAATGACTTCTGTTGATACTGAAGTACCATACCACGAAGACGAAGCAGAAGGTGATTCAGTGGAAGATATCCCGACTAGTGAATCGCAAAATGGTCATAACACTTTGGAAATCTCCACGTCACTGGGAATATGTGCGTCACCTGTTCCCGATAAGTATAACGAACCGGTTACTAAACGATTGAACTATGGCGTTATACCCCTTGAAGTAAAAGTAAAGGCGGTAGAGCTAGCCAGGAATCATCCAAATAGGAACTAACAAACACTGCAAAAGAATAGAGCACAGCAGCCCTGAAAAAGTAGAAGGACTTGCAATTCTGGGAAAGTGATATCGTTAAAGGAGGGACAAGGTACGACAAATACGAGGCGATAAATAAGTGGACATACGACCGATTTGTCGAATCTCGTTGACGTAACGAGAATGTAACAACGAGAATACTTCAGGGGTGGGCTGCAGGTGCAGCGCTTCAATATACGGCCAACAAGGATTTTACGTTTGCTGCATCATTATCTTGGGCAAGAAATTTCAAATCGAAGTATAAAATTCGTCAACGGCACGTCACTAAATACGTCTCTCATAAGGAGGTACAAAATATATATAACTATTCACAGCATAATTCATAGCCAGCCGAAGTGGCCGTGCGGTTAAAGGCGCTGCAGTCTGGAACCGCAAGACCGCTACGGTCGCAGGTTCGAATCCTGCCTCGGGCATGTATGTTTGTGATGTCCTTAGGTTAGTTAGGTTTAACTAGTTCTAAGTTCTAGGGGACTAATGACCGCAGCAGTTGAGTCCCGTAGTGCTCAGAGCCATTTGAACCATAATTCATAACCAACTTTCAGCACCGATTTTTCAGGCAATGATATCGTATGCGTGGTACGCATCAAAATTAATTCCCGAAAAAGACATATTTTTGAATGTTTTGTTTTCCGCTGACTCTTCGGAAGGAACAGTGTAACTGTCGAAAGACTGCATTCATTAGATGTTCTTGGTGCCGTAAGTATATTTGTTTCGAATGTTTATATGACAAGTACCATCCATCAAGTTGTTCAAAGAAAAGTGAGAACGCGTAACAGTGACTTGAAGAGCCGTTGTAAAGTGGCCTGGAGTATCATTTTAGTTGTTTACTGTCCAGAGAGGTTTGAGAAATTTATTTGCCTACCTTATTATTATCATTCCGTATTGGTTTACTTACCTTATTAACTGTCCTATCCCTGTCAATTGAGATATGGAAAAATACAAACGAAAAGAACATCCGCTACGTTTCTTCGAGATTCGAACCCGGGTCCTCCGATTCCCAGCCAGCTACCTTGGCCGTTGCGCTATTTTTTTTTAATACTCATATTGTTCGGTATAGTTCGTTGCGTTTTGGTCGGGGCGGACGTCACAAGACATCCGTTCAAATTGATCGTTGGTTCCTTGACTCCGTTTTTTTATTACAGAGAGCACGCAGCCCTCTGACCGAACACGCTGAGCTACCGTGCCGGCGAATGGCCTTCCCCTTGTGAGTCGAACGTCTTTCGAAAGTCGAGAAATATGGTACCAACCTAGAAGCCGGTATCTAGAGCCTGTTGTATATCATGCACAAAGAGGGCCAGCTGTGTCTCGCATGACCGCTGTTTAATAAAACAGTGCTGGTTTCTGCGGATGAGCTTCTCAGAGTCTAGAAAGGTCATTATGTCTGAACACAAAATATGTTCCATGATTCTAAAACAAATCGATGTCAGTGAAATTGGCCGGTAATTATGTGCATCCGATTTTCTATCCTTTTTATAGATTGCTATGACATGGGCCTTCTTCCAGTCCCGTGGATCTTTCCGCTGTTCCAGTGATCTCTGATAGATGATGGATAAGAATGGTGCTATATTTGTAGCTTACTCAACTTATAATCTTACGGGGATAACGTCTTCCTGGCGTCTAAGGATCTTAACTGTTTTACAATCCCAGATACACTAAACAGTATGTCATCCACCCTTGCGTTTGTTCGATAATTGAAAGGGAGAATCATGCTGCAGTCATCTACAGTAAACGAGTTTTTGAAAGCTAGGTTTAGAATTTCGGCCTTCTGTTTATCATCATCCGTTACATTACCTGTACTGTCAGCAAGAGAAGGTATTGAATTATTTGTAGCGTTCATAGATTTTACGTACAACCAAAATATTTTGGGGTTATTTTTAGAATCTGCTTTCAAATTCGTTAAAAGAATCTCTCATTGACCTTTTGACAGCTGCTTTCATTTTGCGTAATTTCTGTTTGTCAGCGGGACAGTGACTACCTTTAAAGCGACTGTGCAAAATTCTCTGCTTTTTCAGAAACTTCCTAATATGTTTGTTGTACCAAGGTGGATCCTTTCCCTCCCCTATATTTTTGCTGGGCACATATTGCTCTAGCACGTGGTGGACAATAGCTTTAAATTATGACCAAAGATGCTCAATATCTTTGTGTCCCGCGGTGAAGGCTTGGAGCTGACTATGAAGATATTCATTAATGACACTTTTATTTGCTTTCCCAAAAAAGAAAACTCTACGCTGTTTCTTTGATTTTTTTTTGCAAGTTCCACTGTCATAGAAGCCACAAAGACATTATGGTCGCTAATACCTTCTTCTAGATTAACTTCCTCCGAAAGATCAGGTCTGTTTGTCGCCAAGATATCTAATATGTTCCCATCTCGAGTTGGTTTTCTAACCAGTTGTTCAAGGTTGTATGTTGAGAGCGCTCCTAGAATAACTTCACATGAGTCTTTGCTTCTGCCCCCGTGTGATAAACTTGTAATTTTCCCGGTCAATGGATGCCAGATTAAAGTCTCCACCTACAACTAATGGATAATTTGGATATTTATTTCCTATGTACTCAAGTCTTTCCCTGAAACGTTCTGCGACGTTTGTTGCGGACGCTGGTGGTCTATAAAAACATCATAATACAATGGTCAATCCTTTTCTGATTGACAGCTTTATCCAGACTATTTCACAGTCCGACCCAATATCAATCTCAACTGTGTTTAAACAGCTTTTAACTGCAATGAACACACCACCTCCCATTGCATCAGTGCTATCCTTCCTAAACGTTGTCCAATCCGAGTTCAAAAATTCACTGCTATTTATGTCTGGGTTCAACCAGCTTTCGGTACCTAATACAATATTGGCATTGCTACTGTTAATTTCGGAGTGTAACTCGGGGACCTTGCTACAGACTCTTCGACAATTTACTAACATGAGATTTGACATATTTAAATCCTTTGGAATGACCTGTTTAGGAGAACTAACAACTTTTACAGTTGGCACACCCACATCAGTGTCATGAACTGATAATTTTTAAGGCCAACGGTTTGTTTCCCGTGGGAAGCAACCTAATCTAAAAAAAAAAAAAAAAAAAAAAAAAAAAAACCACGTGCTCGCCACAAGTACTCTGCTACGCATGTAGCTACTTCCTGTGTGTAGTGCACCCCCGATCTATCGAGGGGCGTCCTACAACCTTATTAGTTCCGTCATTTGCTGCTGGAGGACTGGTGTTTGCACCTGAGACAGTTTACTTTCCTTAATGATTCAGTCATGAAATCTTTTATTTGTTTCATTCATTGTTGCCATTCATATAAGTTACAGGCCCTCGTCCCTTCCTTACTCAATTATGAGATTTTGGTTTTTCGTTTCGCTACATATTTTGAAGATCTCTGCCTGTTGTTTCTTCATTCGTGTCCTCAGCTACATTGCACCTTTCTTCCTTTCCTTTACTTCAGCTATCCACCTGCTTTCCATCCTACTCAGCTCTCTTTTATTGTCAATACGAATGATGATTGTTGCTTGTAACATATATTGTAACCTGAGTTGACGTTTCAGTTACCGTTTGGTCTCTCGCCTGATCAAATATCTGTTGTCCCCTCTATATTGATTACAGCACACCTTCCCGAACAAAAGGTAGCTGTCAATCGAAAAAGAAAAGCCCTATCTCTTCCCCTGTTTCGGTCATTTTTACACACAGCCTCTGAAAAAAATATCACAGTACACTGAATTATGTATCGGCCACTGAAGCACAAAATACAGTTAAGGCCTAACCGGTAAATCTTAGTCCACGACATTTCGTTCATTAGTTTATTTTTTCATATCCACGCACAATATATACTTACTCTGCATATTTATATAAAAGAACGGACCCGCAGAATTACAGACCGATATCCTTGGCATCGGTTTGCTGCAGAATTCTAGAGCATATTCTGAGTTCGAATATAATAAATTTCCTAGAGACCGAAAATCCCATGTCCACGAATCAGCACTGCTTTAGAGAGCATCGCTCTTTCGAAACCCAGCTTGCTCTTTTCCACAAATATACTGTGAACTATTGATGAAGGGCAAGAGGCAGACTCCATATTTCTCGATTTCCGAAAAGCATACGACACGGTACGCCACCGCAAACTGTTCTCGGAGGTACGTGCATAAGAAATAGTCTCCCATATACTCAACTGGCTCGAAGACTTCTTAAGTGATAGAACCCAGTATGTTGTCCTCGACAGAGAGTGTTCATCGGACACAGGGGTAACATCAGGAGCGCCCCAGGGAAGTGTGAGAGGACCGTTGCCAATTTCCTTATACATAAATGATCTGGCAGACAGGGTGGACAGCAACCTACGGTTGTGCGCTGATGATGCTGTAGTGTACAAGAAGGTGTCGAAGATAAGTGACTGTTGGAAGATACAAGACGACTTAGACAAAATTTCCAATTGGTGTGATGAATG
Source organism: Schistocerca americana (assembly GCF_021461395.2). NCBI lineage: Eukaryota > Metazoa > Arthropoda > Insecta > Orthoptera > Acrididae > Schistocerca > Schistocerca americana. The sequence goes on from NC_060122.1 coordinate 651,916,083, forward strand.
GCAGCTAGCTCTAAGAGTGGAAAAAAGTTAATGAGGATGAGTAGGAAAAACAAACCCGTAATGTTAGGATATAGTGTTAGTAGTGTCCCGCTTGACACAGACACGTCGTTTATATATCTGGGCGTAACGGTGCGAAGCGATAAGAAACGGAACGAGCATCTGAGGATTGCGTAGGGAAGGCTAAATGACTTTGGCTTATTGGGAGAACTGTAAGAAAGTGTAGTCCACCTGCAAAGGTGACCGCATTTAGTGCACTAGTGCAACCTATTCTTGAGTACTGCTCGAGTGTCTGGGATCCACACCAGGTCGGATTGAGAGAAAACATCGAAGCAATTCAGAGGCGAGCTGCTAGATTTGCTACCGGTAGGTTCGACCAGCATGCAAGTGTTAAGAATATGCTTCGGGAGATCATGTGGAAATCACTGGAGGGAAGAAGACATTCGTTTCGAAGGACATTACTGAGAAAGTTTAGAGAGCCGTCATTTGAAGCTGTCTGCAGAACGATCCTACTGCACTCAACATATATTTCGCGTATGGATCACGAAGATAAGCTATGAGAAATTAGGGCTCTTACGTGGGCATTAGACAGTCGTTTTTCCTCGCTCTATCTGCGAGTGGAACAGGAAAGAAAAGGACCAGTTGTGGTACAGGGTACCGTTCGCCACCCACCGTAAGTGCATTGCGGAGTATGTACGTAGATGTAGATGTAGTGGGCCGGACTGCAGGGAAATCTAAATCTACATCTACTTAAATACTCCGCAAACCACTGTACTGTGCAAGGCGAAGGGTACCTCGTACTACTACTAGTCATTCCCTCTCCTGAGCCATTCGCAAACAGAGCTGTGGAAAAATGACTGTCCAAAAGCCTCCTTATGAGCCCTAATTTCACACATTTTATCTTTATCGCCCTTACGCAAAACGTTGCGTTGCCGGCATTAGAATCGTTCGACAATCGACCTCAAATGCCGGTTATCTAAATTTGTACAATAGTGCCTTGCCGAGAGAGCATCTTCTTCCCTCCAGGATTCCCTTTTCAGTTCACTAGGCATCTCCGTAGTACTTGCGTGCTGATCGAACCTACCGGTAACAAATCTAGCAGCTCGCCTCTTAATTGCTTTGATGTCTTCCTTTAATTCGACATGGCGAGGATCGGTACTCAAGAATGGGTCGCACTAGCGTTCTATACGCCGTCTTGTTTGTGGGTGATCTACACTTTCCCAAAATTTTCCCAATAAAACGAAATCGAGCATTCGTCTTTCCTACTATCACTCTGATGTGCTCATTCCATATCATAGAGCTTTGCAGCGTTACGCCAATATATTTACTCGAAGTGTCTGCGTTAAGCTGCACTCCAATAACGCTGTATTTGAACGTGAAAGATTATTTTTCCTACTCATCCCCATTAACTTAGTTTTTTCTACACTTAGAGCACAGCAATTACAAATTCTGTCTAAGTAATTTTATATATTCCTACAGTTACTCAGCTTTGACACCACAGGGTCAGAAACAAATAGCTGTAAACTGCTGTTCACCCTGTCCATAAGGTCACTTGTGTATATAGAGAGTTACAGCGGTTCCATCACACTTTCATGGGCCACTAATACGATACTCTTGTCTCTGATGAACACTTGCCGTTGAGGATCACGTACTTTACATCTACATCCATACTTTCCAAACCATCGCTAAGTGCACGGCAGAGTGTACGTCCCATTGTATCAGTTATTAGGGTTACTCCCCCTGAAACACGTATGTAACGCAGCAGCGATGGCGAGGCATTGTAGCATCTGTGACCAGAGAGTATGCGCTTGACCGCGCGAGTGTTGCGAGCGGTTCTCAGTCAGTAGTAGTCTTTGCGAGTTAGTTGTCGCTATGCAGAGTAGCAGTCTGTCAGTCGTTGCGAGTCTGTAGCTCTGTCTAGTTGAGAGCAGTACTCAGTCAGTAGTCGTCATGCAGAGCGGTCGGTCAGTAGTAGCAGCCCAGTGCGGTTGTGTGATGTAGGCGGTCGGCAACAATGGTCAAGATGAGGAATAAGGTATACTGTTAATTAATATAATCATTAGATAATGAAAAATTTTATTTATTGTAATTATTCTCCAACAAGTCTCCCAATAATAATTTTTTATTTCAAAAGTATTTTCTCAAAAATTTAATTTTTTATTGAACTCAAGATTTCGTTGCACTTCCCATTTCATTCCACTTCTTTTGAAGAAAAATTCCACTAAAATCACAAAAAAAGAGAATATTATTATTTGCAATGCAGTTCCTCCAAGCGGTGCGCAACAACAAGAGCAGATATGTGACATCCATTTATTCTGAGGTAAGACTTTAATTCTGATTGTTTTTACACAGGGCCAAAGACCGATATTTCGGTTTAATTGAATTTTCTTGTCACTGAATGGACTTTAATTTTTTTGAAGGATTTATAATTGAGTCAGATTGCGAATTTCACATTTGTTGCCATTGTCAGTACATTTGATTGTGGGCAGGTTACGCATAGAGCCATGTCCATCAGCATTTCTAATTAGTATCGTTATTTTCTTTTAAAATTTTTGTGGGGAGGTTACACTTGGCTCCCATTTCTACTAAGTATTGCTATATTTTCTTATAAAAAAAATTGCGGTGGGGAGGTTACACTTGGCGACACCCATGCCAGGATCGTATTTCGTTGAGAGTCTTTTGAGCGACAGTCAGATATCTGCTCTTATTTGCTTAGATAATTAGGATTTGGCGCAACGCTTTTAATAATATTGTGACTTTCTTTCTACAGGTCAACGGCAATTTGCTGCTTTGTTGTATTTGTGTGTTGCTTTTGCATTGTGCTTATTTGCTTTGTGAAAAATTTTGACTATTGTAAAAATGCCGCGAAAGACTGTGAATAGTGTATCGCGAAGTATTGTGAATGAAATTACCGACTTAAACAACGTGACCGATAGTAATTGTGATACGCAACGTAATGATGACAATCCTGCGTTCTCTAACAATCAGTGCATTCCAACCACTAATGATGACTTTCACCTTAATGATGAACAAACGAACTCAATTGTCTCGTCTGTTAACTTGACGACAATTGATGACGCAGAATGCTCTATGGTAATGAGCGCTGTAGAGCTTAACACACCCGATTTGGAAAATTCAAGTAATGTACAGTCAAATCTGTCTAATGAAAATGAACAGATCACACAAAGTAGGACAGATGTATTTAATTCCGAAACAATGACTGATAGTATACATTTGACTGACAAACCTTTTTGTAAATCTCAGAATAACCAAATGGTTACAGTAAGCGAGAGAGTTCCAGATCCACCACTAAACAGCACAGAGAGTATAAACGCTAACTTTGGCTTTGAACAAATTATGGTAAGATTGCTACAACAACAGAGTGAAAATTTCAAACAGTTTAATGAAAGATTTAATAAAATCGATGAAAATTTCAAACAACAGAACGAAAAACTTGACAATAATGACAAAAAACAAGACAAACTTAGTGAACAAATTAGAGACGTTGCCGCGCAGTGCCATGACACTAAGGAACAATTGCGCGTGGAAATTGAGGCTTGTTCTCAAAAAAATAGCGAAGAAATTAAGTCTGTTGCGCAAGAATTAAGAGAAATGCAAACAGCCGCAACAGAAACACTCAGAGACGAAATTAGCGGAGTCGCTAAACAATGCTCTGAAAAAGCTGCGCAATTACGGGACGAGTTTAAAGCAATGACGGTAGAACTTTCGCGCACTATGGACGCAAAGATAGACGCGAAATTCGAACAGCAGAACACTCAGATTAACGAGCACTTTAGTCAGCACATACAGAACAGTGATACGCGTTTCCGCAGATTTATTCAAGATCAAAACAAAGTAAAACGACAAGTCATGGAAACAATCACTGCACAGAAACAAGAGGACAAACGTAAAATATTCGCGAAAGCGAAGACGTATGTAGACAATAATATTACTACAGTGTCCGACAAAATCAATACCATAGAACAATTGAACGCGGAATTACGGGATGAAATTTCTGATCTTAAAGCAAAAACGGATACACACACAGTAAATATTCAAACAGTGACAGATAGATTTGAACAACTAGATCTAACACAGGATTGCGATGTCATCAAAGCTGATGTTAAAAAACTGAGCGAAACTACGCGCAAGTTGCAAAAACAGATTAATGCGTCTGATTCTAAAACCGATGATCAGGTTAAAATACTGACTGAAAAATGTGATGAATTGGCCAGTCGTATTGATGTTATCGAAAATACTAATGACAATAAATCAGACGATACTGCACCGGTTTCTTTTATCCAAACACCTGAATTTCAAAATTTACAGCTGACAATTAATGAAATCGATTCATCTAACAACACGTTACGTCGGAAGTTATCAAATTTACAACAAGAAGTAACAGAGATGAAAAACATTTCAGTTAATAACATACCACAACAGACGCCACTTTATGAACATTTGTCAGACTCACGCAGCGTGTATAATGTGAGCAATTTACAGCAACTACGCGACTTAAAATCCGAAAAGCCACGCGACTTAAAATCTGAAAAGCTATGCAACTTGAAATACGATATGACACAGACGAACAGATTCACACACAAACCCGAACGTGTTTTCAAATTCAATGACGAGAACGTAGATTACGAGCAATTTTTATCCGCCAGAAAATGTAAAGAATTTAATAATGACAGAACACAGATACACGATTTGCACTGTATACGACAATTTATTTTTGTGCTTTCACCGCTATTATCTGTAATGGAGAAACTAGCTTTGAATCTGAGGCGACAATTTGCTATTGTATTTTCATCAGCATTATCTATTATGCAGAAATTTGAATTAACATGGTTACAACAATTTGGTTTTGGAATTTTACCGCCATTGCCTGCAACGCTAAAGCTAAAATTTATTTGCAGTGCGTAAATGACCTCAGGGGATTCATTACGCTTTAATGAATATGTGCCGTAGCGAGCATAGGGCCCCGAGCTGTAGTAGTGCTGTTTCATCTTTAGTTTTCTGCACTGCTGCCTTCTCTTCTACTATCCTTTATATCTATCAAAACTGCTCTTTAACTATTGCTCTTTGTAGAATTAAGAAAAATATGTAATGAAAACCGGATATGACAAATCTTTACCGAATGTGACAATTTTCAGTAGGCACTCCAGAACCAGCGTAATTTTAATAACGGATAAAATCGTAATCATCAGTATGTGTAAAATTATTAGTAACAGGAACCACATTTTTGTAACAATAGATGTTTTTCACCACAATAGCATGAAAGTGAGCCGCTTAGCATACCTAACCAACAATGCAGTCTACAAGGTCAACCAAACTTTAATGTTTCGCCGCGTGCATGTATAGTCTCAGCGCCAACAAATAGTAACGCATGGCAGCAAAGAAATAACTACGTACAGACAACACTCTATTTCAATTCCTATCGCAATACACCGTATAGGAATGATTATTAGGACAGACGTAAAAAGAATGATGAGCACAATTTTCAGCGTACATTTAATAACAGTCGATCTTATGAGCAGCAACAACATCAGCAACAACAAATAATCATGAATGGAACAGACAATAGGTGTCATCCATAGCGTAACACGTCAGTAAGAAATAACAGAACAGTTCATATAGTGGATATGCCACAGCATCCTCCCGTAAATAACAGGACGAACGATAGAATTTAACCAGATACAGCACAGATTGCATACTACAGTAACGCAAACATTACTTTTGACAAGCAGAATTTTGCTCACGAGAATGTTATTTGAAGCATGCTTTGTTGAATGCTCCACTATTATCGCACCCAGATCTTACTAGAAATTTTTCCATTGCCACCGACAGTTCTAACACCGCTTTAGGCGTACACATTTTCCAGGAAATTGAAGAAGATGGTTCAATAGTAATCAAAAACATCGCATTTGCAAGCCGCATTCTGTCACCTGCTGAGCGAAATTACTCTGTTACAGAATTGGAAACATTATGCGTTGTCTGGGCTTTTACGAGATTTCGGCACTTTCTTTACGGCAGACATACCACCGTCTACACAGACCATAGAGCGATACAATTTTTGCTTTCAGCTAAATTTACTCACGACAGATTAAGTAGATGGAAACTATATTGACAAGAATTTAATTTTACGATTGTTCATATTCCCGGTACACAAAATGTTATAGCAGACGCACTATCGCGTTCTCTCGGCAACAATCAGCAAGACATCGCAACCAACTTCTGCAAAGCAAATTTCAGCGTCATGTACATTCAACAAGTTGCATTTGAAAATTTCATTTCGTCGTCATTACGAGACATAGTATTCTTTTTTTTCACATGCTTTGGTCAGCTGCGCGAGCTAATGCTTCTGTCCGTCAGCTGTGTTGTCTTCTGCTGTCACTACCAATTTACGACACCCACAAAACACAAACAAATGTTTTTCAGCAAATGATTAATTTTGACACGTGCAAACTATTACGGATAGTAACAAAGTAGAATCGGAACACAAAAGAACATGTCCGACCTCACTACCATGTTTTTGCTACATTTTTGTCGCTGTTGAGCTCACTTCAAAATTTGTTACTTTCACTCCGTTACGCAAAGCTACTGCTAAAACTGTTTCGAAAGCATTTGTAAAACATTTTCTATTTCATGTAGGGCATGTAATGAAAGTAATTTCTGATAATGGATCTCAATTTCGTAGTAGTGTATGGACACGCATGTTACGAGCTAGAAACATATCTCCGATCTATATATCCAAGTACCACGCTTCTTCGAACCCTTGTGAAAGATTAATGAAGGAAATTGGTAAGCTGTGCAGAATATACTGCCACAAAAGACATATTGATTGGGATACACACATACTCTCATTCCAAGATGTAATTAATTCCATTCCAAATGAATCCACTATGCTATCTCCGACTGTTATACTGAAAAACGTTGAACCACCGAACAAAATTAAAGAATTAATAGAATTCCCCAAAAATCGTCGCCTACGACACCACGAAATAATTGACATTGCGCTGAACAACATCAAACGTGCCGCAGAGCGCCGGAGAAGACAGCAAAAACAGGTTTGTACACGCCGCGACTTTCACGTTGGACAGAAGATATTAGTACGTACACACTATTTATCCAGCAAATTAAAAGGTAAGTGCAGTAAATTTGAACTTCTATACGCAGGTCCGTATCGGATTCGCAGCATCCCTCACCCCAATGTTGTACACGTCGAAACTTTGAGAACCAGAAAATCGAAAGGCAATCACCATATCTCAAACATTAAACCGTTTATTGAGTGAAACCACTGTATGATTCAACACACTATGATGCCATTTACTAATGCAATTAATTCACCTGACTAATTATTGATGATTATCGTATTTTTTTTCTTGGCAAGTGCCCGGCAAGGTAAGGTTAGCAGGTCGCTTTTCTTGTCGTCACACATCAGACCGTGCATATTTTTCCAGATGAATTTACACATTTACGACTATTTCTGCAATTATATTTATGTGACTACTTATTGATGATTATCGTATTATTTTTTCTTGGCAAGTGCCCGGCAAGGTAAGGTTAGCAGGTCGCTTTTCTTGTCGTTACACATCAGACCGTGCACATTTTCCATTTTTTTGTGTATATGACTGTACTCCAGTTTTGTTTGTATGCACTATGAAATAGTTAAGATATAACACACACCAGTCGACTTTGACATTTTTTTTTTTTTGCCTTATGACATCTCAACATCGTGACTGTTTCACATTTTTTTTGCTACTGCATTGTATTATTCTGTGTACATTTTTTCGCATCCGAACACTGTCAATGTCTTGGACATATTACGTTTTCTGTCATGTTATGCTGTATGGTTAATTGTGTCACCATAAACCAGTCATTATTTAGTGGGTATAGGATTTAAATGCAAGACATTAATCTTTGTTCATCAATTTCAGAAAGGAATGATGATTCTAAGAAATAAATTTAACATAAATGGGAATTTCACCTACGGAATAAACGAAAGGAGATGCAATAACTTTATGAGGAAGAGTAAAGGGATCAGGATTAACAAGCATTAACAAGACTATACTATACTCATCACAGAATAGCAGTCTTAACTAATTTTTTCTTTCAGAATACAAGGTGATTGATGCAGGCTGTCAGAGAGAACTACACATCTTATTTTTAGTGATGAAATATGCTAGAGATAAGGAATAGTTAGGTAATGAGTAATGAAGTGATTTTTTGCAGATGATAGTGAATACTGATGAATAATGATGAAGGAAATGGTATTATGAATAATGAAGTTTTTCTTTACAGGTGATGATAATGGTGAAGTTATGATGATATGGATAATGAAGTTTTTTTTCTTTACAGATGAAGATAATGTTGAAGTTATGTATTTATGCTACGTAGTTATTTAAGTATTTGTTGCAGTTTGCTTTGACAGCAGGTGTTACATTGCATAGTAGGATGACGGAAAGTTTTGGAAAGGACAGCTATGGAACACATTTTATACACATTTCACTACTTGTTAATTCGAAGTTCACTACTTTTCAGCATAGTGTGCGTTTCTTCTTTCAGGTCAATAATCCGTTTTTGTATTTTTTCCAGGAGAAGTTTTTTCATGACACTTACTAAACCTGTTACTTATTATACCTGTTCTAGTACTTGCATTTTTATATTTTTTACCCATTTGTGTTTATCATTTATAAATGTGATCACATGTACTGCCTTGTTACATAATCTTGCTACAGCTGACTCATGACGAATGACGTTACCTATCCTCATTTGCAGCAATAGGTCAAAAGCAAAAAGTATTATGCCTCAGCAATTAATTATCGATCCCAACGCAATGCATTGCTACCAAAAAAATGTATTACCAGTCCCACATAATGTCACTAGTTTATGATAATTCTGAATAATACTGATCAACTCTGAATAGCATGTCACTCGAGTAATGACCTCTTAATGAGACTATATTCAAAATAATGCTTTGTCACTAGCTAATAACTGCCACTGTTTATTGTAATGCCTGTGATTACTAATGATTTGACTGTAATTAACTGATTTTTAATAATGACTTTGTAATGATCTGAATAATACTGAATGATGAACTATGTTTTATTCTATTCAATACTTGATGGCCACTGAGTGCCAATAATTAATGTCAATCAACGAAATTGTTATTAATTATGCCATTAATTAACTCTTGTTTTCAATGTTCATACTTTGTAATTGGAAATAAATGTGATTGTTTAATAATGCTTTGTAATTAGAAGAAGGCTAATGATTCTTAATAGATTGGAATGACAAATGATTAATTAACTGTAATTAGGAGAAGGTTAATGATTCTTAATTATACTCTGTAACTGAAAAGAATGCGATTATTTCATAATATTTTGTAACCAGGAAAAGAAGGCTACTGATTCTATGTAAAACAATTAATGAACATTTTTCTGTAATACTACATACTTGGTACAGAAATGTTCAATAACTGGGCTATGAATGCCACGAACTATCAATGAAGACTGTAATTGTCAATATTATGTGACTTGATGTCCTTCACCTCATAAGCTGACTACCCTGAATTACTGCAATGTCCATTTGTCCTGTTTATCCCAGTGATCATGGAGCACTATATTTGGTTTTGCACTAATTCTACGTTGGTGTGCCTTGTAAGAGTGTGGTGTTGACACGACATGCTGTCCACCACCATGAGCGATGAAGACATTATTATGGTCCCACTGTTTGGTGTACCTAATGTACTGCCAAAATGAAAACATGGAACATTACTACGACAGTTCAGTGTCTTGGCTACACTGATAAACTCTGATGGGAAAAGAACTTCAAGTTGTGTCACTTGGTGTTGTACTACTGTGGAAAGATATGGACTTTCAGAGCAGCTGTGTGCAATCTAAAGTGCTACAACCATGATGCAATCCTTCCCTTTCCTATCCTGATTCTTGTCACATAAAGAAAAAATTTTTTTTGGTAACATCATTTATGTTCATAGGTTATACATTTTTCGATTCGCTAAACTCCAGTGTGAGTACACTTATGTCACTGGTCGACATGATGTTTGCCATTATGTTTATTTGTTGTGAAAATACTAAAGACATTTTTCAGTGCATGTGCACTTTGGACATGAATTTTTTTTTTGCCATTATGTTTATTTGTTGTGAAAATACTAAAGACATTTTTCAGTGCATGTGCACTTTGGACATGAATTTTTTTTTTTTTTTGCCATTATGTTTATTTGTTGTGAAAATGCTAAAGACATTTTTCAGTGCATGTACACTTGTCAACATAATATTTTTTGCCAGTCTGTTTATTTGTTCTGAATATGCTAAAGAATTTTTTCAGTGCCTGTGCACTTTGTTATCTGTCAAATAATTTGTATATACTTTTCTGATTTGCTACTATGTTTTGTACTCACATTTTGTCTTTGTCTGATATATTTTGTACTTAGTGCGTGTGCACAACATTTACTTTATGTACTACATCTAATTATTCTTGCCAGTCTGTTTATTTGTTCTGCATATGCTAAAGAATTTTTTCAGTGCCTGTGCACTTTATCTGTCAAAAAGTTTGTATATACTTTTTTCTGATTTGCTACTATGTTTAGTATTCACATTTTGTCCTTGTCTGATATATTTTGTACTTAGTGCGTGTGCACAACATTTAAATATTCTGTAGGTTGTAGGATTTTGTTAATTAAAGAAAAATTTTGCCGCGCTTGGCAAGTCCAAATGACTCACCATCGCTGCCAAATTTTTGCCCCCCGAGTGGAGGGTTATGAAACACGTATGTAACGCAGCAGCGATGGCGAGGCATTGTAGCATCTGTGACCAGAGAGTATGCGCTTGACCGCGCGAGTGTTGCGAGCGGTTCTCAGTCAGTAGTAGTCTTTGCGAGTTAGTTGTCGCTATGCAGAGTAGCAGTCTGTCAGTCGTTGCGAGTCTGTAGCTCTGTCTAGTTGAGAGCAGTACTCAGTCAGTAGTCGTCATGCAGAGCGGTCGGTCAGTAGTAGCAGCCCAGTGCGGTTGTGTGATGTAGGCGGTCGGCAACAATGGTCAAGATGAGGAATAAGGTATACTGTTAATTAATATAATCATTAGATAATGAAAAATTTTATTTATTGTAATTATTCTCCAACAAGTCTCCCAATAATAATTTTTTATTTCAAAAGTATTTTCTCAAAAATTTAATTTTTTATTGAACTCAAGATTTCGTTGCACTTCCCATTTCATTCCACTTCTTTTGAAGAAAAATTCCACTAAAATCACAAAAAAAGAGAATATTATTATTTGCAATGCAGTTCCTCCAAGCGGTGCGCAACAACAAGAGCAGATATGTGACATCCATTTATTCTGAGGTAAGACTTTAATTCTGATTGTTTTTACACAGGGCCAAAGACCGATATTTCGGTTTAATTGAATTTTCTTGTCACTGAATGGACTTTAATTTTTTTGAAGGATTTATAATTGAGTCAGATTGCGAATTTCACATTTGTTGCCATTGTCAGTACATTTGATTGTGGGCAGGTTACGCATAGAGCCATGTCCATCAGCATTTCTAATTAGTATCGTTATTTTCTTTTAAAATTTTTGTGGGGAGGTTACACTTGGCTCCCATTTCTACTAAGTATTGCTATATTTTCTTATAAAAAAATTGCGGTGGGGAGGTTACACCCCTTCCAATCACATGTGGAGCGCGGGTAGAATGATTGTCTGAAAGCCTCTGTGCTTACTGTAATTATTCTAATCTCGTGCTAACGATCCCAATCTGAGCGATACATAGGGGTTGCAGTATGTTCCTCGAGTCATCATTTAAAGCCGGTTCTTGAAACTTTATTAACACACTTTCTCGGGATTAGTTTATGTCTGTGTTCAAGAGTCGCCAGTTCAGTTTCTTCAATATCTCTGTGACACACTCCCACAGATCAAACAAACCTGTGACCATTTGTGCTGCTCTTCTCTGTATACTTTCAATATCCTATGTTAGTCCTATTAGGTAGGCCTAAAGGTCCCACATATTAGAGAATTATTCTAGAATGGATCGCACGAGTGATTTATGCCCGATCTCCTTTGTAGAGTGCCTCCATTTCCCCAGTATTCTACCAACAATCCGAAGTCTACAACCTGCTTTATCCCCAACTGATCTTGTGTGATCATTCTTTTTTATATCCCTACAAAGTATACAACCAACTATTTGTATGAGTTGGCCTATTACAATTGTGACTCGTTGACAGTACAGCCAAGGGTACTAGGTTTCTTCGTTTTGTGAAGCGCACGATTTTACATTTTGGCACAATTAAAGCAAGTTCCCAATCTCTTCACCACTTTGAAATCTTATCAATATCTGACTGAATATTTATGCAGCCTCTTTGAGACAGTATCTCATTATAGATAACTGCATCATCTGCAAAAAGTCTGAGGTTACTATTAATATTGTACAGCATGAAGAGCAAGGGTTCCAGCTGGCCGTGGTGGCCGAGCGGTTCTAGGCGCTTCAGTATGGAACAGCGCGACTGCTGCGGTCCTAGGTTCGAATCCTGCCTCGGGCATGGATGTGTGTGATGTCCTTGGGTTGGTTAGGTTTAAGTAGTTCTAATTTCTAGGTGACTGTGAGAAAGGTCACCAATAATTATACATATATGGTGAGACAGCTGGCAGCTGAGAAAGGCCACCGATAATATGTCAAGAATGGTTTTCGTCTGGTTGCAGCGAACAATATGGCGAATTTCCTGAAGTTGGCAAATAATTTTTATCGTTCCTAGTCGCCGAACTACGACGCCGACTTCGTTTTTTTCTGATGAAACTGTATACTTTTTTCTGTGGCGTTTGAAAGAAGCTTCTAAGCGAACTTCGATGACATAACATGCGTTGGACTTGATAAAATAGTATCAAGATAACAGCGCCGCAAACCACTGTCGCGCCGTCAGCAGAGGTTCCCAGATATCTGCCGTATAACAAATGTAGGCAAACACTTATCTCACATACGGTTCTTGTGTTTATCTGTGCGCTTGAAGCTATTAATCTGTGTTCCGCTGTTGTAATAATCAGATAACTTGCGCATAAAGGTGCTGACATGTTTACAATGTATGCGACAGCCAGAAAAGTGAATATCGTTTATGGTGAATGTCACAAAACAATTAGAGCAGTAATGCGGTTGTGTGATAAGGAGTATCCAGACCGTGCCAGGCATTCGTGATCTGTCTTTGCGAACATCATAAAAAGGTTCTAGAAACTGGAAATGTGGGGCATAAAACATGCTAAGCGAAAAAAGGAGCAACTGATGAAAGAAACGAAACTAAGATTTTAGCAGTTCTCACACACATAGAAAATATCACTAAGAGGGACCTCGGAAGTGCGAGAGGGATCGACGAAACGAGTTTTATGAAAACACTACATTCCATCGCATTTCATCCTCTTCACATTTCGTTGCCTCTACAGCTTCATGGCACTGACTTAGATAATTGATTACAATTCTCCAAATGTTATCTACGAAAAGTGCAAAGTGATACGGCATACCTATGCAAAATTTTGTTTACGGAAGAAGCATCGTTTACAAACCATGGGCAAGTCAATCTTCGCAATATGAACCACTCGTCAATTGAAAAACCACACTGACTCAAAGGAGAGGATAAAAAAATGCGAGTATGGTTTAATACCTTCTGGTGGATGTTTTTCAATGCCCGCATCATTGGTCCCTATTTTATTTATGGGAACCTAAACCAACTGAAGTATGTCGAGTTCTTAAGATATGCTGTTGCAGCATTTATTAGAAGAAACCCCACTGGATGTAAGGCAATCGGTGTGGTACCAACATTACGGATGTCCATCCCATTCCGCACAGACCCTCATAAGAGAACATTTGGAGAGCAGTGGAACGGTCGTTCAGGAAACGCAAAATGGTCTGCCCACTCACCGAACTTAATACTTCTATACTTTTATCTATGGCGAAAATTTAAACAAGAGGTCTATTAGGAAACACCGATGATTCCTGAAAGCAAGAAATGCCTTATAACACAGGTCCGTGCTGCCGTTAACTCCAGGTGCAATTCAACGTGCAGAATTATTTTTCCAGAATAACTTGATAGCGTGTAGCAGTGCTCAAGATCAACATTCTGAGCACTTGGTGCGATCGCCATGATAGTAAATCATGGACCGTACCTGAGTTAGGTGCTGGCTCACAGATAGGACAGACGTTTCTGGAACCTCTTCCCCTGACGGAGGGGAAGTGGTTTATTCCGCGGTTACCTTGATACTATTTTATCAAGTCCCATACATGTTACGACGTTCAAGTTTTCTTATAAGCTATCAAATGCCACAGAAAGAACTACGTAGTTCCGTTAGAAAAAAAAGAAAGTCGGTGTCGTAATTCAGCGACTATAAACGTTAAAAGTTGCTTGAGAACGTCAGAAAATTTGCCGTATTGTCCGCTATAAATTGATGAAAGTCGCATCTCGATATATTTATTCCTTCTGGATGTATTTTGCGTTGCATTTCTTAGCTGCCTCGTCCTGTATACGCATGTACATGGACACACACACGAAGACTGCTGCTAATCTATTTTAATATTTAAAATCTGTTGAGGGACTGTCTAATAATTACGTTGACGTACTGCACTTTCGAGGTGTTGCCGAGACTGTGGCGAGAGTACAAGGGAACATGACACGAGGTTGAAATGTGCATGGGGGCTTAATTAAATATAATGAATGCAAATACTTTTTAAGTTTTTTTTTAGTAGCTGTAAGTCCGATTACGAAGTCTCGTAAACGGTTGGCCCTGACTAGTACGCAATCTGACTGCATAGAATAGCAACAAGAATGAAAAAAAAATTCCGTTAACACAATTAATTAACTAAGTCCCCAGCAACTATAAAACGTACGAAACCAAAGCACAAGTGTAACTGTTCTGTGTGTGGAAGTGTGATTCAACGTACACATCTGGCACGGTTCTTCTTCAATAAGACAAGAAATTTTAAATACCATTTATACTGACGTAATTTAAAAAAATTGAAATACTATAATTGCGTAAGGAAACCAGAATTACACTCTAATACAAGAACACAAGCCAGATGCCTTGTTGACTGAACCTGTAATGACGCATTATTTAAGACATTGAAATAATGAAAAAAAAGGGAATTTTTTACCTTCATATATATTGACGAAAAGCACTCTGATCATTACAATATCTCCATTGAACAACATCTGCTGTCTAGCCCATCAATCAACTGCATAAAACATGGCCTCAAATAGTACAGCTATCAATATCCTCTCAGCAAGATCTGCACAACCACTCACTACGACGACATCTCAACAACGACTGACTCCTACTACTTCTCAACAAGCACTGACTACTGCCACATCTCGACAAGCACTACCAGTGGAGGCGGCGGAATAAAACTCTTTGGTGCAACCTCTGGCGCTGTGGCTCAGTGTAGCCACCTTTCATATGCCCTTCCTCCACGGGCCAGAATTTGATGGTATTTTTGCCAGCATTGGTGGTGAAAATACCACCAAATTCGTCCACAAAAATACAGACAAAAATTAAAGATAATATTAATATGTAAATATCACATAATTAGACAAAATTTTGGCTTTGCACTGGCCTTTCAATAACCTAATATATAAAATACAGTAAGCAACACAAATTCTTTCATACATGTGACTTTACATAATAGTCCACACAATACACAAAAAATCAGTTTATACAAATGTTCACATAAAATGCCTTCAATGATTCAAAAAAACAAGTAGTTGATAGTTCCAGCAGTAGCACCCAGCAATGGTCAACAGGTGCAAATACCAACAAGTGACATTATCTCAATAGAAGCAGTCCATCAATGGCACCCAGCAATGTTGAGCAAGTGCAGACACCAACAGGTGACATCTTTTCAGTAGAAGCAGTTCCATTAGTGACACCCAGTAATGTTGACAGGTGCAGACAGCAACAAGTGACTTCTCATCACTGGTTGAGCAGTTCCAACAGTGGCACCCAGTAATGTTGAGCAGGAGCAGACAGCAACAAGTGACATTATGTCAGTAGAAGCAGTTCCATTAGTGGCACCCAGCAATGCTGAACAGGTGCAGAAACCAACAAGTGACATTATCTCAGTAGAAGCAGTCCATTAGTGGCACCCAGTAATGTTGAGCAGGTGCAGACAGCAAGAAGTAACATCATTTCAGTAGAAACAGTTCTAATAGTGGCACCCAGCAATGTTGAGCAGGTGCAGACACCAACAAGTGACATCATTTCAATAGAAGCAGTTCCATCAGTTGCACCCAGCAATGTTGAACAGGTGCAGACACCAACAAGTGACATTATGTCAGTAGAAGCAGTTCCATTAGTGACACCCAGCAATGTTGAATAGGTGCAGACACCAACAAGTGACATCATTCAGCAAAAGCAGTTCCATTAGTGGCACCCAGCAATGTTGAGCAGGTACACACAGCAACAAGTCACATTATTTCAGTAGAAGCAGTCCATCAGTGGCACCCAGTAATGTTGAACAGGTGCAGACACCAACAAGTGACATTATGTCGGTAGAAACAGTTCCATCTGTGGCACTCAGCAGTGTTGACAGGTGCAGACACCAACAAGTGACATTATTTCAGTAGAAGCAGTTCCAACAGTGGCACCCAGCAATGTTGAACAGGTGCAGACACCAACAAGTGACATTATTTCAATGGATGCAGTCCATCAGTGGCACCCAGTAATGTTGAACAGGTGCAGACACCAACAAGTGACATCATTTCAGTATAAGCAGCTCCACTAGTGACACCCAGTAATGTTGAACAGGTGCAGACAGCAGTCCATAATATTCACTATCACTAATCACACTGTTCATCAGAGTTTATCAGCAGAAATTAAACATGTCCTAGTGGCATCAATCATGTAGAAAAAGTGCAAGTAACAGTCCATAATATTCACTATCACTAATCACACAGTTCATCAGCAGAAATTAAACATTTCTAAGTGTCACACATCAATGTTGAACAGGTGCAGGTGTGAACAACAGTTTGAATGCACACACAATTGCTTTTACATAATTATTATCAATGCTCTTACACTAACATACAAATTATACGAAACACACAAATGATATCAGATAATTGTCATATTACTATTACAAATACACAAATATCAGTAAACCTATAATACTTGTGGGTGTCAGTGCAAGCCACAACAAACAAGTAAAATAATATTTAGGAGATAGGTCGGTACCAATTATCTGGGATTAGGAAAGGAAAACACACAAAACACACTCACTCATCTTTCATCCACATTAAGTGCTACTGTGTAATTGAATAGTGTTAACTGTGTAAATACAACTCTGTCAAAGATTTGACGTTCGACATGTGTATCAAGTAGTAGTGGCAGCAGTGTATAACAGTCAATAATAGTTAGTCAACGTCATAGTCATCATGTCAAGACCAATGTTTGCCAAGCCAAATC
Source organism: Schistocerca americana (assembly GCF_021461395.2). Taxonomy (NCBI): domain Eukaryota; kingdom Metazoa; phylum Arthropoda; class Insecta; order Orthoptera; family Acrididae; genus Schistocerca; species Schistocerca americana. The sequence continues at coordinate 651,933,530 of NC_060122.1, forward strand.
AAATGTACAGTTGCTGAACAACTGTCAGTGTGCCAAGATATGCAAATGCTTCCTCTCTCCAAAAAAAAAAAGTATATACTTCTTAGTGACTTAACAAAGTGTGTGTGTAGACAATCTTCTTTCTACCTGAGTGTTCTAGTCTGCCATCTTCACCCTCCTTGTTCCATATAAACCAACAAAAAAAATGCTCCTCACTTACTTTACCTCTTATCCACCAAAACTCCAATAATCATCAGAATCACATAATCTTAATACTTCAATAATACCTCTTACGTCGATACATATAAACCTTATCATCAATATCATTTACCTTATCTCTTGTACACCAAAACTCCAATAATCATCAGCTTCACACAATCTCAATACCTCAATAATACCTCTTCAATACGTCGACACATATAAACCTTATCGCTAATATCATTTCACTTCCATAACAACTCTTTCCTCTAGTCAGTCTCCTCGACCAAGTACAGACAAAATCCTAGTGCAAACTTCAATTCATCATCCCATGCAATCCGAAGACACAGTGTGCACACACAACCTCTTGTAATCCATCTGACCCAAATCTTCTACTCATTATGAATTATCAGATACATTTTGGTTACCTTGTCCATCATTAAACAAAAGAAATACATACATGACCTCTAACAGCCTTTAGTTCGAAGAACTTTTCAGTAAGTAAGTACGATTACGAAGTGTGAATAATCGTGATATTTCAGTGTGTACACCACTTCAAGAATTATGGCAAACAGAAGCAAACATGTGGAGTATTTCTTGTGTCAAGTGTCACTTACTATTTCAGTTGCTCACGAAGAATGCAGTGTAATAACTGTCAATGGTCTAAACCTAGTGTTGGTATGTCATGTCGTTAGCTTCCTCCCTATTAGCATAAATTTATACAGCTTCCATAAGACCTCCAGCTCATGTGACTTCTATGAAGTTTCTTGTACTAATGTCGTTCGTCGAATTATAGCAGTTCATTTTCTTATCTTAAAAATATAAGGCACTGAGCGTAAGCAAAACATGCAACAGCGAGTAAATATACCAGTAGAGAACAGAATGTCAACAAGTGGATGCAGCACAATTCCTACAACGAGGCTCTGCCAAGCAAACAATCTATAATTAATACCATAGTGTGGCCTAAACTCCATGTTCGTACACAGTATATCAGCATTTCTATACACCAAATTAAAGAGTATTTTTATAACAACAAACAGATATGAATAAATATGCAATCCATACGCACAGCAGCAAACATATATCTTACGTAATAAACAGGTCATTAGCATCATATCAGCATAAGCAAATAAATGTTCGCATGTAATCTTAATAAGTAAACACGAAGGCGCAAGCAGACACATCACAAAGTATAACCTGCATACATAACCATATCAGCACAATTAATCATGTGACAATTATAATTTAAATAAATAAGCACAGCTGGCACATAATAAAAAAATATGACATCAGTGAAAAAGCAGTGCAGCCAAGCGATGCATAATATACACAAGTAACAACCCTGTTCATTAATCAATCATTGTCAAAATCAGTTAATGTACGCAAGCACGTCGCTTCACAAGTAAATTCATAGAACATGAAATTAGCACAAAGTATGAATAACGTAATCGCGAGCAGCAAATTTCGTCTAAAGTATGTACCTAAGTGGAAATATGTTACCTGAAAAATCAACGCAATTAATAGTTACCTTTTTAGTTTATTAGTTTCTTCTTCGAAATTACATTCTTCCTGAAATTTTCTCGATAGTAGGTCCTCTTAACGTCGGACACACACAGAATTTACCTGAAGTTCTTAAATATTTTATACAACCGTATCCTGAAAAATACTGAACGTTAATAACATAATTCATCAAGTCACTATAGCTTTATACTGACTTTAATCGGAGAAATTAGACTGTGTATTTGTTTACGGCTGTCAGTGCATTCGCACTGAGCGCTCGATCAGCTGTAGGCGCGTGATGTAGGAAGTAATTGTTTGCGGTCAACGACTGCCTTGTGCGGCGCGCAGACTTGACTGTTGCTTTGAGCATGTGCCGCCGCCAAAACACAGCGCGGTATCCTTGTATTCTCTGCATGTTTACGTATAACTGTTGGTTTCTCGAAAGTATGTCATTCCACAAAAATTTTAACGTTCGATATAGGATGTATTCACTTAGAGCCCCGAGATTTAAGAGTTTCTATTTCGACAGTGTTATCATGAATAATTTTGCGAATTCTATATGGACTGTTATAAAGCAGAAAAAATTTGCGACACAAGCCTTTTCCTTTGTGAGACAAACGATGAGACTTAATTAACACCTTTTGACCAACTGACGAGATTTTTAAACGACCAGGACGTTTAGCTGATTTCTCTCTTCTAGCAGCCGCAGACGCAATATTTTGTAAAGCCAGGTTCACAACTTCAGAATGCCGCAGTTTCCGTGTAGGCGGAAAAGGAACGATTTCAGAAATGCGATTTGTCGGTGCTTTGTTTTTTAATATCAGTATAGGCGGTAAAGAAGTTGAGTCATTAGGAAGTTCATTCAGAATGTTTTGAAAAATATGAAGATACTGATCCCACGTTTTGTGATTCTGATAACAATAAAGACGACACAATTTATTGATTTCCTTCATCCATCTCTTTGAAGCGTTAGATTGAGGGTGAAAAAGTGAAATGAAAATTGGTTTAATCTTACGACGCCGTAGAGTACGAAGCCAAATTTTAGAGTGAAACTGTGATCCATTATTTGATATAACCTTATCAACATGACCCACTTCTTTAAGAAAATGTTTGATGAAAGCATTAGATACTGAACGAGCTGTTGCTTTGCGTAAAGGTGTAAAACACACATATTTTGATGTCAGTTCCACTGCTACGAAAATGTACGCAAAACCATTAGTAGAACAAACCACTGGACCGAACAAATCGACTGCAGCCATGTCCTTTAATTTCGCTGGAATGATAGGAAACAACGTTGCTCTGTGAGAAATAGTTGGCGGCTTAGCCTTTTGACATAATTTGCATTTGGGAAGAACAGATCGGCAATAGTTTTCTGCACTACAATGCCCTCTTCTTCTATCTCTTGAAATAAATGTGCACCTAGGACTTTATATGATGAGTCCGTCGCCAAACAAAAATCTCTAGATAAATCCGGATGTGAAAGAAGTGGAGCAGCAACTAAAGCATCACGAAGTTTTCAAATTCTGACTGAGCTTTCTCATCCCAACACCAATTAGAATTCTTTCCAGATAGTTCACATAAACGAGGTGTGGCGAAATTGTCCAATCTATCAAAGCGTCTAAGAAAATTACAGACACCAAGGAAACTACGAACATCACGTTTTGTGGTAGGAACAGCATAATTACAAATAGCGTCTAGTTTCTCTGGATCAGGAAGAATACCTTCTGTAGAAATAATGTGACCGAGAAATTTCACCTGAGAACGACCAAATTCAGATTTTTCCAAGTTCGCTATTATGCCAACTCTTGCAAAAATACGTAATAATGAATCCAAAATTTTGTTGTGCTCACTCCAAGAACGTTTAGCAATAAGAATATCGTCAACATATGAAGTAATATTGTCACAAAAATAAACAGGTAAAATTTCGTTTAAACTACGAATGAATGCTGCAGAAGATGCAGTAAGTCCAAACAGTAATTTCCGAAATCACTTTTGGGTAATATAGTCATATCCGGTTATTCTTTAACGACTCTCTAGATAGACTGATAGTTGAAGAGTTATTCTGATAGATACAAAGAATAGTAAAAGAGTAGGCAGCAGTGCAGGAAACTAAAGGGAAATAGCACCACTACAGCTCGGGGCCCTGTGCACGCTACGGCACATATTCACTTAGTGTAGCGAATCCCCTGAGGATATTAATAGCCGCACATAAATTCCAGTTTGTGACTTAGTGGCCAATTTGGTGGAAGTGCGTACATAAATTGATCTAACCATGAACATGGATGTATGTCATTCTTAGAATTGCGAAAGATCTTAAATTTTCGAACAGTCAAAAAGTGTTTATAGTCAAAGTTTTCACCTCGTGGCGACGAAGACCTACCGCGTCTGTCCCAGTCCGAATGTCGATTATTGTCAAGTTCACGTGCCTGGCGCTCTCTTGTTGCATCCCGTAAATGAAACAAATTATTTTCTTCAAAGCCCTCTGCTATCTGTGATTCTAAATTTCTTCTGGTGTCTTTTCCTACGATTTCGCCTTCAATTTGTTTGACTTGCTTTTGTAATGCCTCAAATTCCCTTTTAACGCGTTCATTAAATTTTCCCTGTTTTTCAACATGCTTATTCATGTTCTGGTACTCTTCGGTTTCTGCAAATGGCAATGGAGCTCTATCATCTGAATCTCTGTCCCCATTTAAACTAAGACTTGTCAATTTATCTGCAATCTCCTCAACTCTTTCCGATAAGTCACCTATTTGTTCTTTCTGTTTATTTATGTCTTCCGTAAGTGTCGCGACTTGGGTTTCGGTATTGTCACATTTAGTAGTTAACTGTTCATACTGTTGCGTTATTTATTCTGTCATTTGGTACGGATTCCTCGATTCTTTCAAGTATTTCTCCCTTATCGTGTGCACGTTGTAAATTTAACTCTGAAAATTTTTGTACTATCACGTGATCTTTTTCTTCCTGTTCTCTGTCCTGTTCCTCTTGTCTAATTTCTGATGAAATTAAACTATTATTTTGAGCATTCAAAATCGGTTGTACTTCTTCTCTAATTTCTTTCTTTGATTCATCTTTCATATTTTTGAAACATGTCCCTGTTTGTGAGCCTAACTGTGTTTCCATTGTTTCCATCTCGGTTTTACTTGTTCCTGTTTGTGAGCCTAACCGTGTTATCACTGCTCTTAATTCAGATCCCAAATTTAATATTGCACTCATCAACTGCTCCATATCTTCTGTCGTTAATCTCGTATTCTGAAAATTTTTTGATTGTGAAAAATTTTGAACTGTTTCCGGACTATTTTCCCGATTTATTAAATTGTTTTCCACTTCAATTCATTATTCATCATCCTGTTCTCCTGTGTTGGCGAGTTCGCCATGTCAACAATTTCGTTATTCTGACTATTCATCATTTTTGCCTGTTTCATCGATCGCGTAATCATTTACAAAACATACAAAACTCGTCACTACACGAAAATTACACACAATGACACTTTATCACCAACAATACCATTCACACGAAATGCTTCCCGACAAACACGATTAACGAACAATTGAAATCTTCATAATTGCACAAAATTGTCACACGCGTATACAAGACATCAAAAATTAAATTCTGCAAAAAGTACGATTAGAAGAATGACAATTACCAAATCTACACATGCAATATAGACTACAATTACTAAACTACAAATTACTACAACAATACTACTGTCTGCTATTTATACAATCAGAAGAATTCCAAGGGACGATCCTGGCAGGGTCACCACGTGCATGGGGGCTTAATTAAATATAATGAATGCAAATACTTTTTAAGTTTTTTTTTAGTAGCTGTAAGTCCGATTACGAAGTCTCGTAAACGGTTGGCCCTGACTAGTTTTAGTATGCAATCTGACTGCATAGAATAGCAACAAGAATGAAAGAAAATTTCCGTTAACACAATTAATTAATTAAGTCCCCAGCAACTATAAAACGTACGAAACCAAAGCACAAGTGTAACTGTTCTGTGTGTGGAAGTGTGATTCAACGTACACATCTGGCACGGTTCTTCTTAAATAAGACAAGAAATTTTAAATACCATTTATACTGAAGTAATTAAAAAAAATTGAAATACTATAACTGCGTAAGGAAACCAGAATTACACTCTAATACAAGAACATGAGCCAGATGCTTGTTGACTGAACCTGTAATGACGCATTATTTAAGACATTGAAATAATGAAAAAAAGGTAATTTTTTTACCTTCATATATATTGACGAAAAGCACTCTGATCATTACAATATCTCCATTCGAACAACATCTGCTGTCTAGCCCATCGAACAACTGCATAAAACATGGCCTCAAATAGTACAGCTATCAATATCCTCTCAGCAAGATCTGCACAACCACTCACTACGACGACATCTCAACAACGACTGACTCCTACTACTTCTCAACAAGCACTGACTACTGCCATATCTCGACAAGCACTACCAGTGGAGGCGGCGAAATAAAACTCTTTGGCGCAATCTCTGGCGCTGTGGCTCAGTGTAGCCACCTTTCAAATGCATTCTCTAAATGGTGATTACTCATTAAAATAAATATACAACAGTCTTCGAAAACTTTACAGAAATTAACCATTGAACTATAAGCTGCACAACACCCTGTGAACCCATAAACACAAGTTGCCATGGCCAGAAATACGCAGACTGACTGCGATGGCTCAGTGGTTAACATAATGAACTCGCATTCGAGAGAACGACAGTTCAAATCTCCGTCCGTCCATCCCGATTTAGGTTTTCCCTGATATGCTTAAATTGCTTCAGGGAAATGAGGGGACGATTCCTTCTAAATGGGCACGGTCGATTTCCATCGCCATCATTCCCAATCCGAACTTGTGCTTGTCTCTTAATAAATGCGCTGTCGAGGGGACGTCAAACTCTAATCTTCGTTCCTTCCAAAAGAACGCAGAAATAACGCGCGCTTTTGTAGCAGGGATATAGGAGTGATGTTGCTCTGTGCCCAGTTTTCGTTTGACATAGCACAGATGCTTTCTTACGATGGAGGTGGTATAAACAAGACTACAACCACTTCTTTTGCATTGGAGGAAATTTATATGTTTTTCGAGGAAAGGAGGTGGTGCATTACGGCTCGCTGCAGCTGCAAATGACTGCTACGTAGTGCAACAGGCAAGAAGGGAGCCGCGTCGATCAGCAGCCGCAATTACCGCCACATTAAACAGGACTGCAAAGCAGGTAATTTCACATTCCACAGTGGCGTGGCGACTACACGAGGGTGGTCTCTTTTTCCAACGATCGGTGCGTTGTGTTCCGTTGGCGGCCGCACACCGGTGGCACTGTTTCCGATGGAGCCAGGATAATAGGGACTGGACCAACGAAGAGTGGGGCCACATGCTCTTCTCGAATGAGAGCAGATGCAGTCTGAGTATTGATTCTGGACATAACCACATATGGCGAGTAGAGGAAACACGTAAAGCACCCAGGAAAACTGTCGGAGCATTATCGTTTTGGTGCTCCAGATGTAATGGTGTGGGGATCAATAACGTTGCATGGGCTTACTGACCTCCAAATCCTTGAACACGGTGCAACCTCCGGTCAACTTTATTGTGACACTGTACTCCTTACCCATGTGGAGGGTTGGACTGATTGGACGGACCTGCTCGTTTCTCCGCCTTAAATGCCATCGAGCATGTTTGGAATGCGTTGAGGAGATTAACGCAGCACAATCACATGCACCAACGACGACAGTTGTCAAGTACACTGGCGGAGGAATGCAACTCCCTAGCACAAGAGCTCCTTATGCCAACATGGAAGCACGTTGCCGAGCATACGTTTCTGACCATGGTGATTACACACCCTTTTAAGAACCATGTCGCGCATTTATAGTGCCCAAGGGAATTAAGTGTAATTTTTGTCTTCGAAGAAAGTGTCATCTCTGTTCATCTCATTGCGTACTTCTTTCAGTTACCTTCTGCACTATATTGTAGCAGTTTTTTCTATGTATGGTCCAAGTTTCATCGAGATATTGCATGGGGGCTTCGTGCATGGGGGCTTAATTATTTATTATGCAAATACTTTTTAATTTTTTGATTTAGTAGCTGTATGTCCGATTATGTAGTCTCGTAAACGGTTGGCCCTGACTAGTTTTAGTACGCAATCTGACTGCATAGAACAACAACAAAGAATGAAATGAAAATTTTCGTTAACACAATTAATTAATTAAGTCCCCAGCAACTATAAAACCTAAAAAAGCCAACAAAGCACAAGTGTAGCTGTTCTGTGTGTGGAAGTGTGATTCAACATACACATCTGGCACGGTTCTTCGTCAATAAGACAAGAAATTTTAAATACCATTTATACTGAAGTAATTAAAAGAAAATAGAAATACTGTAATTGCATGAAAACCAGAATTACACTCTAATACAAGAAACTCTAATACAAGAACACGAGCCAGATGCTTGTTGACTGAACCTGTAATGACGCATTATTTAAGACATTGAAATAATGAAAAAAAAAAACGAGTTTTGTTACCTTCATATATATTGACGAAAAGCACTCTAATCATTACAATATCTCCATTGGAACAACATCTGCTATCTAGCCCATCAAATAACTGCATAAAACATGGAACAAGCACTCACTACTACAACATCTCCACACCGACTCGCTACTACCACCTCTCGACAAGAACTTTTCACTACCACATCTCAGCAAGCACTGCCTACTACGAGTCCTCGACAAGCACTGCACTCCGCTACTTCTCAATAAGCACTGCCAGTGGAGGCGGCCGAACAAAACTCTCTGGCGCGATCTCTGGCGCTGTGGCTCAGTGTAGCCACCTTTCATATGCCCTTCCTCCACGGGCTAGAATTTGATGGTATTTTTGCCAGCATTGGTGGTGAAAATACCACCAAATTCGACCAAAAAAATACAGACAAAAATAAAAGATAATATTAATACGTAAATATCACATAATTAGATAAAATTTTGGCTTCGCACTGACCTTTCAATAACCTAATATATGAAATACAGTAAGCAATACAAATTCTTTCATACATAATAGTTTACACAATACACAAAAAATCAGTTTATACAAATGTTCACATAACATGCCTTCCATGATTAAAAAAAAAACAAGTAATTGATAGTTCCAGCAGTAGCACCCAGCAATGGTCAACAGGTGCAGACACCAACAAGTGACATCATTCAGCAGAAGCAGTTCCATTAGTGGCACCCAGCAATGTTGAACAGGTGCAGACACCAACAAGTCACATTATCTCAGTAGAAGCAGTCCATCAGTGGCACCCAGCAATGTTGAACAGGTACAGACACCAACAAGTGACATTATGTCAGTAGAAGCAGTCCATCAGTGGCACCCAGCAATGTTGAACAGGTGCAGACACCAACAAGTGACTTCATTTCAGTAAAAGCAGTTCCATCTGCGGCACCCAGTAATGTTGAACAGGTGCAGACAGCAAGAAGTAACATCATTTCAGTAAAAGCAGTTCCATCTGTGGCACCCAGTAATGTTGAACAGGTGCAGACACCAACAAGTGACATCATTTCAGTAGAAGCAGTCCATCAGTGGCACCCAGTAATGTTGAGCAGGTACACACAGCAACAAGCCACATTGTTTCAGTAGAAGCAGTCCATCAGTGGCTCCCAGCAATGTTGAACAGGTGCAGACACCAACAAGTGACATTATTTCAGTAGAAGAAGTTCATCAGTGGCACCCAGCAATGTTGAGCAGATGCCGACAGCAACAAGTGACATCATTTCAGTAAAAGCAGTCCATCAGTGGCACACAGTAATGTTAAGTAGGTGCAGACACCAACAAGTGACATTATCTCAGTAGAAGCAGTTCCATCAGTGGCACCCGGCAATGTTGAACAGGTACACACAGCAACAAGTCACATTATTTCAGTAAAAACAGTCCATCAGTGGCACCCAGTAATGTTGAGCAGGTGCAGACACCAACAAGTGACATTATGACAGTAGAAGCAGTTCATCAGTGGCACCTAGCAATGTTGAACAGGTGCAGACAGCAGTCCATAATATTCACTATCACTAATCACACTGCTCATCAGAGTTTATAAGCAGAAATTAAACATGTTCTAGTGGCACCAATCATGTAGAAAAAGTGCAAGTAACAGTCCATAATATTCACTATCCTAATCACACAGTTCATCAGCAGAAATTAATCATTTCTAAGTGGCACCCATTATGTTGAACAAGTGCAGGTAACAGTCCATAATATTCACTATCCTAATCACACAGTTCATCAGCAGAAATTAATCATTTCTAAGTGGCATCCATTATGTTGAACAAGTGCAGGTAACAGTCCATAATATTCACTATCCTAATCACACAGTTCATCGGCAGAAATTAATCATTTCTAAGTGGCACCCATTATGTTGAAAAAGTGCTGGTAACAGTCCATAATATTTACTATCACTAATCAAACAGTTCATCAGCAGAAATTAAACATTTCTAAGTGTCACACATCAATGTTGAACAGGTGCAGGTGTGAACAACAGTTTGAATGCACACACAATTGCTTTTACAAAATTATTATCAATGCTCTTACACTAACATACAAATTATACGAAACACACAAATAATATCAGATAATTGTCATATTAACTATGTCAAATGCACAAATATCAGTAAACCTATAATATTTATGGGTGTCAGTGCAAGCCACAACAAACAAGTAAAATAATATTTAGGAGATAGGTCGGTACCAAATTTGGGATAGGAAAGGAAAACACACAAAACACACTCACTCATCTTTCATCCACATTAAGTACTAGTGTGTAACTGAATAGTGTTAACTGTGTAAATGCAATTCTGTCAAAGGTTTGATGTTCGACATGTGTATCAAGTAGTAGTGGCAGCAATGTATAACAGTCAATAATAGTTAGTCAACGTCATAGTCATCATGTCAAGACCAATGTTTGCCAAGCCAAATCAAATGTACGGTTGCTGAACAACTGTCAGTGTGCCAAGATATGCAAATGCTTCCTCTCTCCAAAAGAAAAGTATATACTGCTTAGTGATTTAACAAAGTGTGTGTGTAGACAATCTTCCTTCTACTTGAGTGTTCTAGTCTGCCATCTTCATCTACCTTGTTCCATATAAACCAACAAAATGAAATATGCTCCTCACTTACTTTTCCTCTTATCCACCAAAACTCCAATAATCATCAGCATCACATAATCTCAATACTTCAATAATACCTCTTACATCGATACATATAAACCTTATCGTCAATATCATTTACCTTACCTCTTGTCCACCAAAACTCCAATAATCATCAACTTCACATAATCTCAATACCTCAATAATATCTCTTCAGTACATCGATACATATAAACCTTATCGCTAATATCATTTCACTTCCATAACAACTCTTTCCTCTAGTCAGTCTCCTCGAACAAGTACAGATAAAATTCTAGTGCAAACTTCAATTCATCATCCCATACAATCCGTAGACACAGTGTCAACACACAACCTCTGTGTAATCCATCTGACCCAAATCTTCTACTCATTATGAATTATAAAATACATTTTGGTTACCTTGTTCATCATTAAATAAAAGAAATGCATACATGACCTCTAACAGACTTTAGTTCGAATAACTCTCAGTAATTAAGTACGATTACGGAGTGTGAATGATCATAATATTTCACAGTGTGTACATCACTTCAATAATCATGGCAGAAGCAAACATGTGGGTTATCTTTTGTGTCAAGTGTCACTTGCTATTTCAATTGCTCACGAAGAATGCAGTGTAATAACTGTCAATGGTCTAACCCTAGTGTTGGTATGTCATGTCGTTAGCTTCCTTCTTATTAGCATAAATTTATACAGCTTTCATAAAATCTCCAGCTCATGTGACTTCTATGAAGTTTCTTGTACTAATGTCGTTCGTCGAATTATAGCAGTTCATTTTCTTATCTTAAAAATATAAGGCACTGAGCGTAAGCAAAACATGCAATAGCGAGTAAATATACCAGTAGAGAACAGAATGTCAACAAGTGGATGCAGCACAATTCCTACAACGGGGCTCTGCCAAGCAAACAATCTATAATTAATACCATAATGTGACGTAAACTCTATGTTCATACACAGTATATCAGCATTTCTATATAACAAATTAAAGAGTAGCTGCGACGACAAAACAGAAATGTGTAAATATACAATCCATAAGCAAGGCAGCAAATATGTTATCTTACATAATAAACAGGTCATTAGCATCATATCAGCATAAGCAAATAAATGTTCATATGTAATCTTAATAAGTAAACATGAAGGCGCAAGCAGATAAATGACAAAGTGTAACCTACATACATAACCACAGTCAGCACAATTAATCAATTGACAACTATAATTTAAATAAATAAGCACAGCTGGCACATAATAAAAAAAATATGACATCAGTGAAAAAGCAGTGCACCCAAGCGATGCATAATATACACAAGTACCAACCCTGTTCAATCATCAATCATTGTCAAAATGAGTTAATGTACGAAAGCACGTCGCTTCACAAGTAAATTCACAGAACACGAAATTTAGCACAAAGTATGAATCACGTAATTGCGAGCAGCAAATTACGTATAAAGTACGTACCTAAGTGGAAATATGTTACCTGAAAAATAAACTCAATTAATAGTTACCTTTTTAGTTTATTACTTTTTTCTTCGAAATTACATTCTTCCTGAAATTTTCTCGATAGCAAGTCGTCTTAACGTCGGACACACACAGAATTTACCTGAAGTTCTTAAATATTTTATACAACCGTATCCTGAAAAATACTGAACGTTAATAACATAATTCATCAAGTCACTATAGCTTTATACTGAATTTAATCGGAGAAATTAGACTGTGTATTTGTTTACGGCTGTCAGTGCATTCGCACTGAGCACTCGATCAGCTTTAGGCGCGTGACGTAGGAAGTAATTGTTTGCGGTCAACGACTGCCTTGTGCGGCGCGCAGACTTGACTGTTGCTTTGAGTATGTGCCGCCGCCAAAACACAGCGCGGTATCCTTGTATTCTCTGCATGTTTACATATAACTGTTGGTTTCTCGAAAGTATGTCATTCCACAAAATTTTAACGTTAGATATATGATGTATTCCCCTAGAGCGTCGAGATTTAAGAGTTTCTACTTCAACAGTGTTATCATGAATAATTTTGCGAATTTTATATGGACCGTTATAAAGCAGAAAAAATTTGCGACACAAGCCTTTTCCTTTGTGAGACAAACGATGAGACTTAATTAATACCTTTTGGCCAACTGAAAAAGTTTTTAAACGACCAGGACGTTTTGCTGATTTCTCTCTTCTAGCAGCCGCAGATGCAACATTTTGTAGAGCCAGGTTCACAACTTCAGAATGCTGCAGTTTCCATGTAGGCGGAAAAGGAACGATTTCAGAAATGCGATTTGTCGGTGCTTTGTTTTTTAATATCAGTATAGGCGGTAAAGAAGTTGAATCATTAGGGAGTTCATTCAGAATGTTTTGAAAAATATGAAGATACTGATCCCAAGTTCTGTGATTCTGATGACAATAAAGACGACACAATTTATTGATTTCCTTCATCCATCTCTCTGAAGCGTTAGATTGAGGGTGAAAAAGTGAAATGAAAATTGGTTTAATCTTATGACGCCGTAGAGTACGAAGCCAAATTTTAGAACGAAACTGTGATCCATTATCTGATATAACCTTATCAACGTGACCCACTTCTTTAAGAAAATGTTTGATGAAAGCATTAGATACTGAACGAGCTGTTGCTTGGCGTAAAGGTGTAAAACACATATTTTGATGTCAACTCCACAGCTACCAAAATGTACGCAAAACCATTAGTAGAACGAACCAATGGACCGAACAAATCGACTGCAGCCATGTCCTTTAATTTCGCTGGAATGATAGGAAATAACGGTGCTCTGTGAGAAATAGTTGGCGGCTTAGCCTTTTGACATAATTTGCATTTGGCAAGAACAGATCGAATACGTTTTTCCATATTACTGAAGTAGCAATTTTCTCGTAATTTATGAAAGCATTTTCTGGGACCAAAGTGTGCATAGCTGAAATGTGTGTACCCAATCAATTTATTGACCCAGTCATCAGGAATACAAACTAACCAAACAGAGTTGTCGACCGATTTTCGTTTAAAAAGAATGTCATTGCGAACTAAATAATGCTGTCTAATCGCTACGCTTTCCTTTCTCCTCCAGTTCTCCTTAATGTCCTTCCAGATTGGATCCTTATTTTGCTCCTTAGCGATGTCCTGGAGCGAAGACGAAATAAAGTTCTCAAACGCAACACCTTGAATATACATCAAACAGCAATTGTTTTCTATGCAGTCCTCTTCAGCACTTTGTTTCAAACCCACAGGCGCACGTGATAAAGTATCAGCAACAATATTTGAAGAACCCTGTATGTAAACAATACTAAAATCAAATTCCTGTAGATACAAGGCCCATCGTGACAATCTTCCATGAGTTAATTTTGTTGACATAAGAAATTCCAGAGCTCGATGATCGGTGTAAACCTTAGTATGTCTGCCAAACAAAAATATGCGAAATTTTGTGAAAGCCCAAACAACAGCCAAGGCTTCAAGTTCCGTAATGGAATAATTCTTTTCTGATTTAGAGAGAACACGACTTCCAAATGCAATAGTTTTCTGTACTACAACGCCGTCTTCTTCTATCTCTTGAAATAAATGTGCACCTAAGCCTTTGTATGATGAGTCCGTCGCCAAACAAAAATCTTTAGATAAATCCGGATGTGAAAGAAGTGGAGCAGCAACTAAAGCATCACGAAGTAGTTCAAATTCTGACTGAGCTTCCTCATCCCAACACCAATTAGAATTCTTTCCGGATAGTTCACATAAACGAGGTGTGGCCAAATTGTCCAATCTAACAAAGCGTCTAAGAAAATTACAGACGCCAAGGAAACTACGAACATCACGTTTTGTGGTAGGAACAGCATAATTACGAATAGCGACTAGTTTCTCTGGATCAGGAAGAATACCTTCTGTAGAAATAATGTGACCGAGAAATTTCACCTGAGAACAACCAAATTCAGATTTTTCCAAGTTCACTGTAATGCCAACTCTTGCAAAAATACGTAATAATGAATCCAAAATTTTGTTGTGCTCACTCCAAGAATGTTTAGCAATAAGAATGTCGTCAACATATGAAGTAATATTGTCACGAAGATAAACAGTTAAAATTTCGTTTAAACTACGAATGAATGTTGCAGAAGATACACTAAGTCCAAACGGTAATTTCCGAAACTGGTAACAGTTACCAAAGGCTAAAAAGGCAGTGTATTTTCTACAATCAGGGTGGAGTTCTATTTCCCAAAAACTTGCGCGCATATCAATCGTGGATAAAACTTTAACTCCATGGAAATGTTGAAGAAGTTCATCTAAATTTTGTGGACGGTCAGTTTCAGGAATGATGATATTATTTATCTGTCTGGAATCCAGAACCAAACGAATTGACCCATCCTTTTTAAGAACAACGTGTAATGGGCTGGTATAAGGACTGACTGCTGGCTCAATAATGCCCTGATCTAACATGTATTGAAGTTCATTCTTAACCTTGTCTCTGTAAGCCAAAGGAATAGCGTACGTTTTTCCTCGAAATGGTGTGTGTTCTTTTACTTTAAATAGGTATTGTAGGCCTTGTATAGTTCCTGTGTGATGACTAAATACTGTAGCATGTGAAGTCAAAATGTGGTACAGCTCTTCTCTTGCATCGTCATCTGGCACTTCAGCTTTCTTAACCTCTTCATTAATTAATTCTTCGCTATCAATTATGTCATCCATCGCGTCTCTGTATCTATCGTCATTGTCATGAATAAACACACTGTAGTCATAATGCTCAACGAAAACATCAGAAGTAAGAAACCTTAAACATTTTGTATCTGACTCAGATCTTGTTAAACACTCGAAAAATTTCAAACATTTCGGCATTCCGGCAACAGTCAAATTCACACTTCCTTCTTTAAAGTTCAAAATTGCCTTATGTGTGTTAAGAAACTCCATACCTAATATATTTTGTTTGTTGAGTAATGGAACAATAATAAAATTAGCAGAAAATTCGTATCCTTGACAAATGAAATTTCTGTTGGTCTGTTGTTTGACTTCCACATTTTTTCCAGAAATCGCTCCTCGAATTGTAGTTTTAGAAACAGGTAACACAGGACAAGCCATAGTTCTTACACATATACGAAAAACTGATTCACTAATGACATTCAGTGGGCTCCCAGAATCTAAAGCTGCAGTGAACTTATTTTTACCCACACATACTTCAATAACAGGATGTAAAAATGCGTCTAAATTATTTTCCTTTTCGTCTAGCAAAATGTCTCTCATGTCTTCCAGGCGTACGTAGTGTAAAGTCGTAGTGTCATTACTTTCTGAACCGTCTATATTGCTGCCAGAAGCCGAAGCTGCAAGTCATTGTCGATTGTTTGCGTCACGTCTTTGATTATTCGCGTCATTTCGCGGATCAATTTCTACGATTTGCACTTGTCTCTCTGAAGTTCTGTCACGTGGAGGATGCCAATTAGGTCCTTCCTGCCTGTTAGATGCAAATTCTTGGTTGTGTCTGTTATTAAAATTTCTGTTTTCCTGTCTGTCTGCATAACTACTTCTTGTGTAATTTCGACTGTCACTTCTGAAATTACTGTTAGACATACTACCCTGGTTATTTCTGTAGTAAGAATTTCTATTACTGTATGAATAATTTCTGTCTTGATGATACCGATTACTGCTTCCGTATGATTGATCATTCCGGTACGAATTGCCGTTATTATAATTGTCTGTGTAATTTCTGTTAGAACGTCTGTTATTGTCATAAGGCTGGTATCTATTGTCTTGTCTGTTACGTCTGTCATTCTCAAAGCTACCCATGTAACGTCCGTTCCGATCACTATCCCTTTTCTCTGAAAATCTATTGTAATTACTGTTACTAAAAAAGTTACAAGAAGTCCCGTCGTCGTTGTCATACTCAAGTTCTTGTAACAAAGTCTTAAAAGTCTCAATGTCGTCTTTACATCTTCCGGCTAAAGCAATTTGTCTTATGGATTGTGGCAGCTTAGTTAAACAAATGCGAATTAATTCAGTCGGGCTATAAGGGTTGGACAGGAACTGATTCTTTCGAATCATGTCTTCAAAGTATTCTGCCGGCGTGCGGAACTCAGACTGTTTAAAATTACGCTGCATAATCAGACTATGTTTGACTCTGTCTTGTGTGTTTTCAGACCAATATGCCGATAGAAATGCATGATAAAAATCATTCAGATTATTACAATCTCTAATGAGTGCGCGCATCCGCGTCGCCGGTTCGTTTTCTAAATATCCACACATAAATTCCAGTTTGTGACTTAGTGGCCAATTTGGTGGAAGTGCGTACATAAATTGATCTAACCATGCACATGGATGTATGTCATTCTTAGAACTGCGGAAGATCTTAAATTTCCGAACAGTCAAAAAGTGTTTATAGTCAAAGTTTTCGGGTCGTGGCGACAAAGACCTACCGCGTCTGTTCCAGTCCGAATGTCGATTATTGTCAAGTTCGCACGCCTGGCGCTCTCTTGTTGCATCCCGTAAAAGAAATAAATTACTTTCTTCAAACCCCTCTACTGTGATTCTAAATTTCTTCTACTGTCTTTTCCTACAATTTCGCCTTCGATTTGTTTGACTTGCTTTCGTAATGCCTCAACTTCCCTTTTAACGCGTTCATTAAATTTTCCCTGATTTTCAACATGTTTATTTATATTCTGATACTCTTCGGTTTCTGCAAATGGCAATGGTGCTGTATCATCTGAATCTCTGTCCCCACTTAAACTAAGACTTGTCAGTTTATCTGAAATCTCCTCAACTCTTTCCGATAAATCACCTATTTGTTCTTTCTGTTTATTTACGTCTTCCGTAAGTGTCGCGACTCGGGTTTCAGTATTAACACATTTGGTAGTTAACTGTTCATATTGTTGTGTTAGGTTATTTATTCTGTCATTTGGTACGGATTCCTCGATTCTCTAAAATATTTCTGCCTTACCGTGTGCGCGTTGTAAATTTAACTCTGAAAATTTCTGTACTATCACGCGATCTCTTTCCTCCTGTTCTCTATCCTGTTCCTTTTGTCTGATTTCTACTGCAATTAATCTATTATTGTGAGCATTCAAAATCGGTTGTACTTCTTCTCTGATTTCTTTCTTTAATTCATCTTTCATATTTTTGAAACACATCCCTATTCGTGAATCTAACCGTGTTTCCATTGTTTCCATTTCTGTTTTAATTGTTCCTATTTGAGAGTCTAACCGTGCTTCCATTGTTCCCATATCAGTTTTAATTTCAGATCTCAAAGTTCCCAACTCAGTTTTAATTGTTCCTATATCAGTTTTAATTGTTCCTATTTGTGATCCCAAATTTAATATTGCACCCATCAACTGCTCCATATTAGCCGGTTCTAAATTCTTTTCGCCCCTAACATTTCCCGCAAAACTAACTTCCTTCTGCATAGCCATAAAGCTATCTGTGTTCGATACTATTTCAGAATCTTCTATCGTTAATCTCGTATTCTGTGAATTTTCTGATTGAGAAAAATTTTGAAATGGCTCCGGACTATTTTCCCGACTTATTAAATTGTTTCCCACTTCATTATTCATCATACTGTTCTCCTGTGTTGGCGAGTTCGCCATGTTAACAATTTCGTCATTCTCACTACTCATCATTTTTGCCTTTTTCATCGATCGCGTAATCATTTACAAAATATACAAAACTCGTCACTGTACGAAAATTACACACAATGACTCCTCATCTTCAACAATACCATTGACACGAAATGTTTCCCTCAAACACGATTAACGAACAATTGAAATAATTGCACTAAATTGTCAAACGCGTATACAAGACAACAATATTAAATTCTGAAATACCATTAGAAGAATGAGAATTACCAAATCTACACATGCAAAATAGCCTACAATTACTAAACTACAAATTACTACAACAATACTACTGTCTACTATTTTTACAATCAGAAGAATTCCAAGGGACGATCCGAAGCAGCGGTCGCCACGTGCATGGGGGCTTAATTATTTATTATGCAAATACTTTTTAATTTTTTGATTTAGTAGCTGTATGTCCGATTACGTAGTCTCGTAAACGGTTGGCCCTGACTAGTTTTAGTACGCAATCTGACTGCATAGAACAACAACAAAGAATGAAATGAAAATTTTCGTTAACACAATTAATTAATTAAGTCCCCAGCAACTATAAAACCTACGAAGCCAACAACGCACAAATGTAGCTGTTCTGTGTGTGGAAGTGTGATTCAACGTACACATCTGGCACGGTTCTTCGTCAATAAGACAAGAAATTTTAAATACCATTTATACTGAAGTAATTAAAAGAAAACAGAAATACTGTAATTGCATGAAAACCAGAATTACACTCTAATACAAGAACACGGGCCAGATGCTTGTTGACTGAACCTGTGATGACGCATTATTTAAGACATTGAAATAATGAAAAAAAAACGAGTTTTGTTACCTTCATATATATTGACGAAAAGCACTCTAATCATTACAATATCTCCATTGGAACAACATCTGCTATCTAGCCCATCAAATAACTGCATAAAACATGGAACAAGCACTCACTACTACAACATCTCCACACCGACTCGCTACTACCACCTCTCGACAAGAACTTTTCACTACCACATCTCAGCAAGCACTGCCTACTACGAGTCCTCGACAAGCACTGCACTCCGCTACTTCTCAATAAGCGCTGCCAGTGGAGGCGGCCGAACAAAACTCTCTGGCGCGATCTCTGGCGCTGTGGCTCAGTGTAGCCACCTTTCAATATGTTTCTTGACGGTGACACATCATGTAAAATTTACTTCCGCACAATGTATATGCCATTTCTGTGCTGCGTTTGGAATAACATACGGCATTAAGATGTTTATTGTTATCAAACAAAGTGTAGAGCAACTGCTGGATAGTGTCTCAAGTGATTGTCAGTACAATTTGTTAACCACGTTTCTATACCGTGGTTGCCCGCCCGGTTAGCCGAGCGCTCTAACGCACGGCTTTCCGGAGTGGGAAGGAGCGCCTGGTCCCCGGCACGAATCCGCCCGGCGGACTTGTGTCAAGGTCCGGTGAACTGGCCAGTCTGTGGATGGTTTTTAGGCGGTTTTCCATCTGCCTCGGCGAATGTGGGCTGGTTCCCCTTATTCCACCTCGGCTACACTATGTCGGCGATTGCTGCGCAAACAAGTTCTCCACATACACTGCCATTACTCTACCACGCAAACATAGGGGTTACAAACGTCTGATGTGGGGGTGGGAAGGGGGGGGGGAGGGGTCCACCGGGGGCCAAACCGCACGATAACCCTGGGTTCGGTGTGGGGCGGCAGAGGGGTGACGTGGACTGCGGTAGTCGTCGTGGGGTTGTGGACCACTGTGGCTGCGGCGGGGACGGAGCCTCTCCGTCGTTTGTAGGTCCCCGGTTAACACACAATACAATACAATACCGTGGTACCTTGGTCTTCCTTTACTGTTACATATATTTTGAAATTATCTCATAATCCTCGTATGTTCATTATGTTTCCTTCAAATCACCCGAGGTAAAAACTGATGGTTGAAATCATGGCCGCCGTTAGCTCTAATCTTCCCAATCAGAACTTGTGTGTAGCTCAACACAATTTTAACTCAAACACTACAGAAAGATAGTCTTCAGTGCGCTGAACAGATTTGCTAAGTCACTGTGCTGTCCTACACATTGACATGTGAATGCTAATAAATGGAGCAGACATGGGAGAACCTGAGATACGACGCAACTCTCGGTTAGGTTTCCTACTTTCTGTTGTATACAAATGAGAGACATTCTTCCGTAACTGTTTCTGTGCAGAGAATTTGCTAGTTGAATATTGCATCTCATCTCGAGCAACATTTGTTTGCTTATAGTGGTTCAAAAAACGAAGTAACTCTTCCTAATAATCACACGGCTACAACACAATTTGATTTCCTGCAGAAACTAATTTCCATATTTCTTCATGGGGAGTGGTATCACAATATAGGATGTAGAACAGGACGATTCCCCGGTGACTGGATGACTTTTTTGGCTCTCTTCATCGAAACCAATGTTCCTGGGTTCATTACGTGTTCCAGTGTCTCACCATATAAAGGTAGGTCCAACACTGTCGAACATGATAGTTTCGGTGGTACAGGTGTTATGCTGTGTGTGTGTGGGGGGGGGGGGGGGGGGTACATAACGTTGAATGATCGGACTGACTTCCAAGTTCTTGATCACGGAACACTCGCCGGTCAACGTTATGGTAAAACCGTACTCCTCCTAGAAGTGCTTATTTTCTGGGGTGCATTCGTTCCTGACTTCCTTACATGGAAGACAAGGCGCGACCGCTTGGAACAGCACAGCTGGAGAGGCTCTTGGAACGAGAAGATATTCAGTGAATGGACTGGCCTGCCCTTTCCCCCCGACTTAAATTTCGTCGAGCACGTGTAGGATGCGTTGGGGAGACGTTTTGCAGCACATCCACATGCACCAACGATCATCCACCAGTTGTCATCCACACTGGTGGGGGATGGAACGCCCTACCACAAGACTTGCTTGCCAACCTTGTAGCCAGCGCGAGAGCACTTTGAAGAGCACGTACTGCTGTCCGTGGTGATCAAGACCTCGGATCTCTAGGTTAAGACCTATTGATTTCTTGAGATACTAGCTGCAAATGAGATCGGAGTTTCGTGTGTTTCAGACCAATTAAACTCGAAAACGTTAATTTTATGGCTCCTAAAACAGCCTACTTCGGCGCTAACGTCTATTTTTGACTATTTTAGCTTTAAAATCCTCGAACGTACCTGTTTCTTTGATATAACATAAAATTCTTCTATTTTGAAAATACACACATCAAAAAAAGTTGTGCATCACCCCAGTTCCCAGAGCTCCTGTAGATAGACGTTGACTGTGGGTATTGTATCACAGACACAGTCCCTTTGACTGTTCAGAGATGTCACTAAACCCGCCCAAAGATGTAAACAACCATGCATGAGCAGCGCCTATTAGACGGAGAGGGTCCGACAGCCGATCAGTTCCAGTCATTCCACCAGGAAGGAGGTACATGGCTCGTGTTCAACTATGCCTAGACGGTCAATACCACGGTTCGATCGCGACCGCATTGTTACTTTGTGCCAGGAATGGCTCTCAACAAGGGAAGTGTCCAGGCGTCTTGGAGTGAACATGACGTGCTTCACTCAGACCGCCCAAGGGCTGCTACTGTAGTGGATGACCGCTACCTAGGAATTATGGCTCGGAGTAACCCTCACAGCAACGCCGCCATGTTGCTCAATGTTTTTCGTGCAGAAACAGGACGTCGTGTTACGACTCAAAATGTGCGCAATAGGCAGCATCATGCGCAACTTCATTCCCGACGTCCATGGCGAGGTCCATCTTTGCAACCACGACACTATGCAGAACGATGCAGATGGGCCCAACAACATGCTCAATGGACCGCTCAGGATTGACATCACGTTCTCTTCACCGACGAGTGTCGCCTAAGCCTTCAACGAGACAATCGTCGGAGATGTGTTTGGAGAAAACCCGGTCAGGCTCAACGCCTTAGACACACTGTCCAGCGAGTTCAGCAAGGTGGGGGTTTCGTGCTGTTTTGTGGTGGAATTACGTGGGGCCGACGTACGCTGCTGGTGGTCATGGAAGGCGCCGTAACGACTGTACGATACGTAAATGCCATCCTCCGACCGATAGTGCAACCATGTCGGCAGCATATTGGCGTCGCATTCGTCTTCGTGGACGACAATCCGCGCCCCCATCGTGCACATCTTGTGAATGACTTCCTTCAGGATAACGACATCGCTCGACTAGAGTGGCCAGCATGTTCTCCAAACGTGAACCCTATCGAACATGCCTGGGATAGATTGAAAATGGCTGTTTATGGACGACGTGAGCCACCAACCACTCTGAGGGTTTACGCCGAATCGCCGTTGAGGAGTGGGACAATCTGGACCAAAAGTGGCTTGATGAACTTGTGGATAGTATGCCACGACGAATACAGGCATGTATCAATGCAAGAGGACGTACTACTGGGTGTTAGAGGTACCCGTGTGTACAGCAGTCTGGACCACCACCTCTGAAGGTCTCGCTGTCTGGTGGTACAACATGCAATGCGTGCTTTTCATGAGCAATAAAAATGGCGGAAATGACGTTTATGTTGATCTCTGTTCCAATTTTCTGTACAGGTTCCGGAACTCTCGGAACCGAGATGCTGCAAAACTTTTTTTTGATGTGTGTATTAAAATTGCTTATAAGAATCGAAAGCGGGAGGACGGACGGTGATATATGAAAAAAAAAAAATCTGTAGCTCTTAAGAGTCCTGGCCAACTGCCTGTTTGCACAAAGAAAGACATTCGTAGAACTTGAACTGAACGCAGATGAAAAAAATACACACAATGGGAGAGCTAAAGCTGTGTAAACTTTCTAGTAAAAAAAAAGCCTCTCTCTCTTGGTCATACACGGACTCTCATTGTAGGAAAGCATGGCCATTGTCGAATTTTTGATATCCATCTGCTAAACTAAACTAGCGCTTTGCGTACCGATGCAAGTATAAGAAGTAACATGATCTTTGTTCAAAATCTGTTTTAGTTTTATTGCGCGACTGGTTCATCAGATGAAAATTCCGAAAATAGATGGTCATATAAGAATATAAGATTGAGGCTGCCAGAGTTTCCGCGCTATACGACCGACGGAAAAGTTATATTCTGCCAAGAACGAAACAAAGAGGTTAATTGTTATGTTTTTATATTTATTAGTTTTTTCTGCCATTTCGGAATTGCGAATTTCTTCTCACATCTTTCGACACCAAAGCTTTTGAAAAGCAGATTATTTTGTAAATATTGTTTAAAATTATACCAAGAGACTCCGAGACTCAATTGTTCTCTTTTATTATAACTTTTAAGCTGCTGAGTTCACTTTTGATACAAGGAAAAGTAAGCAATGTGAAAATGTCAGACCTTGAGGACTATGAATAAATGTTTTTGAAATGACACACCAAGTTTTGATTTTTTTGTTTTGGGTTGTAACAAAAATCTATTCCGTGACAAGATATTGGAAAACTAAAATTATTGAACTGTATTAATATGTTTTTTATTTTACTAAAATTAAGTACCGGTGTCCCTAAACAATACTAACTTTTTATACGCATTTCTATATCTCATCTTGTATCAGGTTTCGACTGATCAAAAGCCCCACTTAAATGAGCATGCAGATAATCTTGTATCAGGTTTCGACTGATCAAAGGCCCCACTTAAATGAGCATGCAGATGAAGCGTTACACAAGCCAAACGTTGAACGAAATCAAAACTGAAGTACACACTTTTAACAAAGAAATCTGATGAATCTACCAAAAAGAACCATTTCTGCAGTGTCTTGTCTCATCTATTGTGGCAGCAGTCATCCCTTTTCGAAAACTAGAAAATCCTATTTTCAAAGGTTTCTTAAGAAGTACTACGACCAGTCTGTTTCTGAAGAGTCAAAGTTGCGTAAAAATTATGTGAATTCTACTTACACTAACATATTCTACAGACTCCAAGAACATACTGGGGAGTCTTGCATATGGATTTCTTTTAATGAAGCTAGTGAGAGTCTTGGCCGGTACACTGCAAATCTGATTGTTGGCCAGTTAGACACAGATGGGCCATCCAGGGCTTGTTTGATTTGTTCCAAACAACTCCCAAACACTGACCAGCATACAACGGCACACTTTGTGAACAATGGGCTGAAGGTGCCGCTGTGTATATGGTTGAACCGTTACAGTCGCTTCAAGTATTCTACACTTCGATGCTCCGCTGCATATATGATTGCACCGTTGCAGTTGCTTCAACTATTCTACACTTCGATGCTGCATGTATCTTGTGTAGCACATCGTATCAAACGCATAGCAGAGCAGGTAAGACTAGAATTCCCTAAGGTAAATAAATTAATCTCCACGGTAAAGAAAGTTTGTGTTAAGGCACCATCGACGTAGCCGGAACTGAAAGAACAACTTCCCGGGGATCATTCCACCTCAACCTCTTGTCACTCGTTGGGGCGCGTGGTTAGCAGCAGAGTAATAACACAGTAAGTACCTCCCCGCAGTCCAGAACGTAACTGAAAATCTACCGGAGGATGCCGCCTCTGTAACTTCACCAGAACAGTTCCCCAACGAACTCTCAAACCAACGGGACTTGCCCTATGTTAGGGCCAGCTACACAGTTATAGCAAGAATTTTTTCCGAGTTAGAAGTCTGAGGAGGACGATCTACGAGAGCATTTCTTTACTGGAGTAAGTTAAAAAGAAAATTACTGAAGCGGCAGTTGAAGTGGGAGGAAAAACATGAATCAAAATGCAAAAAGTTTCGCATAACCTGAAGGACTTGTGCGCAGCATCATACAGTACATACTTAGCGGAAACTCGAGCTCACCTGATTGCAGTATTCCAGTCCAACATGTGCCAAAGGAGAAGTACTTCCGTCACATCCAGTGATGAACGTTCTTTTTCAGCATATAAATTAATATTGACTGACAGGCGCCATAGTTTTTCTCTGGAAAACCTAGAAAAGGTTTTAGTTATTCAGCGTGAAGCCAACCAAGATTGGTCTGAATGTTTGAAACCACTGTTTCATCCGGCATTTATTAAATTACGTCCTACATGACTTTCAACGTGTGGCTATATGTGTTTTATACTGTATTTTTATCTTGGAAATACTAAAAAGATTTGGGATCAGGCTGAACATTAAAGTAGTACAATGGTTTTTTTTTTGTGCAGCTGAGCATATCTTTATATTCCTTGTTTTTAATGGATAAGAATATTCTAAAATATCAACACTGTGTATTTTGCATTATTTTTAGTTTATCTGTGAACACTTTTTAGTGCCTATTTTAGGTTTCATTTAGCCTATTGTAGGCGCCAAAAATGCAT
The DNA here is from genome assembly GCF_021461395.2 of Schistocerca americana. Classification (NCBI taxonomy): domain Eukaryota; kingdom Metazoa; phylum Arthropoda; class Insecta; order Orthoptera; family Acrididae; genus Schistocerca; species Schistocerca americana. The sequence continues at coordinate 651,959,212 of NC_060122.1, forward strand.
TTTTACTACCTAAAAATCCGAGGTCTGATTCACACACTATATCAAGAGCCACGTCCCACATTTTGTGATGTCCCTGGGGAACATTACAAATCGCGGTAAATTCAGTGTAGTTACAATGACCGAAAAAATCGGAACACCAAAAAATAATTCATGTAGAGTAATAAAAATTCGGGAATACATTTGTGAGGGTAACATATTTAAGTGATTCTTCTTCTTTCTTCTTTTAGTGTTCAACCCTGAGGTTGGTTTGCAGCAGAGCGCCATTCCTCTCTTCTGTTTGCCTTCCTCTTCATTTCCAGGTATGTGTTACATCCAACGTCATTCATGATCTGTTGTATGTGTGATATCCTTGGGCCCCCGCCGATTCCTTCCCTCAACAGCTCCTTCTGCTATTGTTCCAATGATGTTGTGTCGTAGGATGTGCCCTACAAGTTTGTCTCTTCTTGTTTGGATGTGCCTCCACAGAGACCTGGTTTCCTGTGCTCTTCCAAGCACCTCTTCATTTGTTACTTTGTCTCTCCAGCTGATCGTCATCACCCTTCTATAGCACCACATCTCCAGGGCCTCTAGCCGTCTTCTCTATTAGTGATTAGTATTGCAATATCACAAGTTAATGTAAGCGAGAAATCAGCCACTGCAGAACTAATCCGACGTCCTAGTTAAGCCACTGCAAATATGAAATGCCGGTACATCAATAACAGGTGTAACCGCCAGAATGTTGAATGCAAGCATGCGAACGTGCATGCATTGTGCTGTACAGGTGCCGGGTGTCAGTTTGTGGTATGGAGTTCCATGCTTGTTGCACTTGGTCGGTCAATACATGGGCGATTGACGCTGGTCGTGACTGACGCTGGAGTTGTCCGATGACGTCCCGTATCTGCTCGACTGGAGGCAGACCTGGTGATCGAGCAGGCCAAGCAACATGAGCATGTTGGGTTACAACAGCGACATGTGGGCGAGCGTTATCCTGTTGGAAACACCCCCTGGAATTCTGTTCACGAATGGCAGGTCAGCAGGTCGAATCTCCACACTGGCGTACAAACTTGCAGTCAGGGTGCGTGGGATAGCCACGAGAGTGCTCCTGCTGTCACACGAAATCGCACCCCAGATCATAACTCCAGGTGTAGGTCCAGTATGTCTAGCACGCAGCAGGTTGGCTGCAGGCCCTCAACCGGCCTCCTTCTAACCAACACACGGCCGTCAGTGGCACCGAGGCAGAATCAGCTTTAACTAGGAAACGGAGTGGACTCCCTCCTGCCCTTCACTGAGCTCTTGTTTGAACCACTGAAGTCGCAAATGTTGGTAGTTTGGAGGGCATCTGGTACGGAGTTGTCCTTGAAGTAACGGATTTTAACAGTTCCTCGTGTCACTGTGGTGCCAGCTGCTGCTCAGATTGCTGCTGCAGATCCAGTACGATGCACAGAGCCATACCGTGAACATGACGGTCTTCCCTCTCACAAGGGGAAGGCCTCAGACACAGCCAACCGATTCGGCTCAGATTTGGCTGGTCGCTTGTGCACTGCCTAAATCGAAGGACTCTAAGATATTTTGGGTCAACAGCCCCGCAATTTTGAGAATATCACCCCTAAAGGTTATGACGAGCAATCGACTCAAAATTGGAGGGATCGATAGATAATTGCAAATAGAGAATTTTTCATTATCAGGTATGAGGTCAGCAAACGCAAAATTTTCTAGAAATCGAGGAAAGAAACTTTTACAACTGCCGCTTCTGTACCCACACGGTAAGCGCCTTTCGCCGACAGCGCCGATAGCGCAATGGCCAAGGTAATTGGCTGGGAATCGGAAAACTAGGGTTCGAATCTCGAAGAAACGTAGTGGATGTTATTCTTTTCGTTTGTATTTTTCCATATCTCAATTGATAGGGATAGGAGGGCTAATGAGGTAAGTAAATCAATAAGGAATGATAATAATACTTACCTTATTAACCCTCCTATCCATGTTAATTGAGATATGGAAAAGTAAAAACGAAAAGAACAACGTCCGCTAGGTTTCTTCGAGATTCGAACCCGGGTTCTCCGAATCCCAGCCAGTTACCTTGGCCGTTGCGCTATCGGAGCTGTCGGTGAAAAGGTTTTACCTTGTGGGTACAGAAGCGGCAGTTGTAAAAGTTTCTTACTTCGATTTCTGGAAAAGTATGCATTTTCGGACCCTATATCTGATGATGAAAAATGCTTAATTTACAATTATCTATCGATCCCGCCAATTTCGTTTCGATTCCTAGTCATAACCTTTAGGGGCGATTTTCTCAAAATTGCGGGGATGCTGACCCAAAATATCTTAGATTCCTTCGTTTTATGTTGTACACAAGCGACCTGCAAAATTTGAGCTGAATCGGTTGGCCGTGTCTGAGGCCTTCCCCTTGTCAGTAGCGCCATGTTGCTGTCTGAAGCCCAGTCTTCTTTGCGACCGTACATACCAATGACCACTACTACCATCAATAATGTACAGTGGCTATATTCCTGCCAAGTATTTCTGCAATATCGCAGAGGGAACATCCAGCTTCCCATAGTTCTATTACAGGTACACGACCTCATTCAAACTCGGTGAGGTGTCGCCTTAAAGGCATCCTCAATAACATTAACTCACCACGTCCAGTCTCAGAGGTAACTAACAATCACGACCATTTTAGAGTGTATTTTATTACACCCCAGGATAGTATCCCCGGCGGACACTAAAGATTCGTGCTAGTTCTACCTTGGCAGCTTCCAGAAGCCGAACCGTCTGATAGACTGCCAGCTAGGGGGAAGTGCTGAGCAAGCTGCGGCAAATATGGAAGCTGTCGCAGCATGGGGAACCATCATGCACCCAAGTCTGCAAGCGAAGTATAATGGCATCTACGAAGCCGAGAGATACCGTCATACTAATGACAAAGCAGAGTTTCGTTAGGCCAGCTAGGTACAACGTAACAATAAGTATCCAGGTGCCAAGCTAGCAGAAAATAGCCTCTGGAAGGTCAAGTTGTGAAAGTCTGAAGTCACTAGGAGCGCTGACAGCCAGAGAAAACTAGGACGCATAATGTCATAGCCATCTCCACTGCTGCAGAGCACACGGGAGTCTTCTTAACAAATGTCTCATTTCTAGTACTGACTGCCGACTGCCATTGCGTAGTCTCAGCCCTTGTGTCAGTTTCAGCTATCCAATGTAAGGGGAGGCTATGCAGGTCGACCCTCGGCACGTCTAGCTGTCTTCGATCGTCTATTCAACCATGAATGATCTAGAAGAACGTTAGAGCTGCCAGCTGCACTGCCAACTTCTGAGGCGACACTGGTCAAGAGCAGAAGCCGCCATCACCCTACAGCCTTGCTGGAGGCCTGACCTGCGTGACCTGAATGCTGCCCGTCATCTGCCTTCCAGAGGGAGGAACACTCCTGCTGCCCCTCCCGTTCCTGTGGCAGACACGGGTGCTACTGGATCTGTTTCCTAGACGGGAGCTGACAGCCGACCCCTACAAGCCAGCGTGTACGTCAGATCGACCTGAGTGCAAACCTTCGATGTCAACGAGAGCACTTTGGAGATCGATGCACAAAGCTGGTGGCTGTCAGAGGCCACGGGTCAACAGACGCCCCATGACGTAGCAGCCACCACCAAACGCTTCACTGCGATGTCTGCTTTCCACAGCTGATGAGACATTGCCCCGCCCTCCTGGCTGTGACCTGACACTTTAGAAGACAATCATGTATCACTGCCTAATAAATGTATTACTGTTAATCATGTTTTTTGGCACTCTCCAGCCTAACGAGGTCTTCACCACCACATCCTGCACAACTCTCGCCTGGAGACTATAGGAGTCTGTGACTGGACTCCTATATCTGATGTCAGCAAGGGTTCCCAGCTGTATAAAAGCCTACACCTGGTGTCACACCCACATATCTGGGACAACAGCAGTCATACATCTATGTAGCTCCAACGTGAGATCAACAGCTGCAGCTTGAAGTTCATAACAATGGGGCGGTGCAGTGAGTAACTAAGATTTGTTTGCTTTTTGTTCTGTACTTTCTTGTAGCCATATTGAGCCATATGGACCTTCGCAGTAAGTTAAAAGTGTCGTTTGTTAGACCATAGGAATACGGTAAAAGTGTCGTTTGTTAGACCATAGGAACCTACAGACTTGTCTCAGTGCTGTGGGAACACTAGAGAAGTTTACATGCAGCCAGTTAGGCGTCTGTACTATAATTTATTTGGGAACGACTTGCCATGTGCTCAAGCTGTGTCAGCTACCTGTAGCAACTGTAGAAGGGTTGGTCACGAACCACACCAGTGCACAGAATCTCGTTGAGCTATGATGTGGCATAAAGATTAAGTGTAGTTTAATTCTTTTTTTGTCTATTGTGTGTGCACTACTTCTTTTCTGGTGTAACGGCAAATGGAGTTTACACAAATGCTAGAAGCACGAGAAGCGACTCTGAATGAAACGGTGGAAGGTGTGACGGGGAGACAGCTGCATTGTTACAAACTAAACGCAACAAGGGCAACACAATGGAGCATTGCACAGGAGTCCCTCAGTACGGCTCAAACATTTGATGAACTGGCTAGTGGTTTAACGCAGCGCTACCAGAAGCATTATAGCGCAAGTTTCTTTAGGGAAAAACACAATAGACTGTCGCAGAAACACAGTGAATCAGTGGAATCCTTCACTGACGGTATTAGGGAACTGGCCTCGCATACGTATGTACTAACGCTGAATGTGGAGACAGATTGAGTGATTCTGTGTAAGGCAGGGAACAGGGCTCTAAGAGGTATTTCTGCTGCTATGTCAAGGAATGTCAGGATGGAGAAGCCAAGTGACTTATCTGCTGCCATTAGGATTGCTACGCAGATCAAAAAAGTGGTTCAAATGGCTCTGAGCACTATGCGACTTAACTTCTGAGGTCATCAGTCACCTATAACTTAGAACTAATTAAACCCAACTAACCTAAGGACATCACACACATCCATGCCCGAGGTAGGATTCGAACCTACGCAGATCAACATTGCTACACAAAGACAGAGGGATTGCAGTGTTTTTTTTTTTTCTGAAGTAGATACGCAGAGTAGGTGATAATGATGTGAAGTCGCTTGAGGACAACTATGTTCAGTTTTAATGTGGGAAATAAGCGTTTTCGAGAGCATGTAGAAGTGTTGCCGCATGTTGGTGAGGTGTATTACGCAATCCCGGGACTTGACTTTGTTGCTAAACATCATGCGTAATTTGACCTTTTGCAGTGTAAAATTGAACTTGGTGGGACACTGTTTCCGCTAGGGGCAACAGGTACACGTGTTTAACTCCCGCAAGGTTCACTGATCATGAAAACAATACCCAGTAAACTGTAGGCACAGGCACTAAAGGTCAATTCGCGGGATACAATACTGCATGGTGAGGGGAAGTCAGTCTGGGTGAGCACAGATACAGACCTATCTAAGGATGTAATATATGTTCTAGAGATATTGGAAACTAATGAAGAATTGCATAAGTCGCCCTGTTTTGTGCGCAGAAGTATAGTATGCGTCAGTGATGTGGCCCGAGATTTTAGTGGTTCCAGTAAGTCTTGATAATTTGGCAGGGATGAAGTGAGTCTGCAGAAGGGCTTTGTAATTGCTAATTTAGATGGAGTTAGGTCAAATGAGGAGCCCTGCGGCAAGTAAACAGGTCAGTGCATCTGCATTAATGAGAAAGTGAAATATTTACAGGGAAGTGATAGAGAAGCAATGAAAAATTCGTTACTGCAGTTCATGGATTTGTTTAATCCGAGTTATCCGTTGCCAGCAACGCCACTCATGCAACACAGAAAACCAATAGGAAATCATGTCCCAATGTACAAGAACCCACATCGAGTTCCAAAGTGTAAGAAACCGACAGTAGAAGAATTTATCGACTAGCAGTTAGCTTACTGTATTATTAAGTATAGTGATAGTGCCTGGGGGCCACCTGTAATTCTGATTCCAAAGAAGTCACCAGATGATACTAAAACGTGCGGATTTTGCTATGACTACTGATACCTCAATGTATGAACAAGCACTGATGAACGCCCAATGCCACACATAACAGAGACTCTCGACGACTTGAGTCAGCGTAACTATTTCTCCACATTGGATTTAAAGAGCAGATATCATCAAATAGAAGCAGCGCCAGAGGCTCGACCAAAAACATCTTTCTTCGTCCGAGGAGGTCATTTCCAATATCGTCGAATGTCATTTGGACTCAAAAATGTACCCATCACCTTTCAGAGATTATTGGATGGTGTACGTTGGGGGATTGAAACCAAAACAATGTTTGCTCTATCTGGATGACATAATAGCCTTTTCAAAGGATATGGAAGCCCATGTACAACCGCTGGAGGAGGTATTAAAGAGCTCAGAACAGCACAGCTAACGCTAAGCATCGGTAAATGTCATTTTGCAGCAAAAGAAGTAAGTTATCTTGGGCATATAACTGGCAAGGAAGACGTGAGAACAAATGCAAGTTTAGTCTCAGCAGTTCAAAACTTTTCGCCGCTGAGGACAGTTAATGGTTTCAGAGTTTCATCAGTCTCTGTAATTATTAGCATCGATTCGTAAAAGACTTTGCTGCTATTGCTGGACCTTTGAACCATTTATTATGGAAAGGAGCAAAATTTGAATGGTATTTCAAATGTCAGATGGCATTCGATATCTTAAATGAGTGCTGACATTAGACCCTGTTTTTATATTCCCCAAATTTCAAAAATAATTTATTTTGTTTTGTGATGCAAGTAATACAGCTCTTGGACTTGTCCTAGGACGGTATACATAAAGCGCATCCAGGAGTGTACACATTCCAACAGTTGAATAAAGCAAAGCAAACTTATTCCATGACTGAAAAGAAGGTGCTAGCAGTAATCTACTGTATTACACACTTCTTCTTTCATTTATATAGCCAAAAGTTTAAGACAGTGACAGATCACAATGCTCTCAAATTGTTAATAGGATTGAAGGACCCTTGCAGCAGATTAACAAGGCAGGCACTCTGTCTGAGTGAGTTTGATTATGAGTTTTATCTGGGTAATCAAGCCTTCTGAATGGAGAGGGAGATAGTGATAAAGGTTCCTTTCTCTCAGTTCGCATAAAAAAGTGGGTACAGGTACATGGCAGGGAAAAGTCATGCTAAAGCTGACAGTTTGAGTAGAAAAATTGTCGCCACACAAACACGGGGCAGGAGCGTTGCTGAATGGCAAAAGGCTCAAACTTCTGATGCTGATCGTCAGCAATTCGAGTCGCCACCTCAGTTCATGAAGCACAATGGCTAGCTGTGCAGAACAAGAAAGTGTGGATTATGGGGTGGTAGTACCTGCAGCTTCGTGGAATGAAGTCTTGGCACAAACACATGACCATCTGCTGTCAGGCCATAGTGGGCAAAGAGCAGCTGATAGACGAATTGCCAAAAAAGTTGATGGAGGATTAGAAAACTAGACGTTGAGCAGTATGTCAGGAACTGCATACCTTGTGTGCAACAAGCTGATGTTAGCCACCGATCGATTCTAAACTGTTTGAAATGCTTGGAATGGACATTTTAGGCCCATTTAATAAATCATCAGAAGGAAATAAATACATACTGATTATAACTGACTATTTCTCTCGTTATATCTAAGGGTTGCAATTCCTGACTAAAAAGCAAGCACCATTGCTCAAACTTTAGTAAATAATTAGTTGCTCACATTTGGCATTCCGGACCCACTAATTACAGACCAGGGTACCAGTTTCATGTCCGATCTTATGAAGAAATTATGGCGAATGCCCTGATTTGCCAGCTGAAAACGAGCATCTTCCACCCTCAATTCAGTGGAAGAACAGAGAGATTTCATCGCACGATTTCGAAGATGTAGCGCTATTACATTAGCAGTAATCATGAAAATTGGGATGTATATTTAAATTTTGTAACAGCCGAATACAGTTCTAAAGCCCATATGGCGACTGGTCTTTCGCCATACATGGTAATAATGGGAGAAACATGCTGTCACCTTTCGAAGCGATTAAACCGAAGCTTGGATCCGATATAAAATCATAAAATTTTCGCAAAGACATATGGCAACAGACAAAACGTACAAGAGCAGACAGGAATATACATAGGGAAGTTATCGCAATACAGTTTAGCGACTGAGTATTAGAAACAAATCCATATACACCAAAAGACAAAACAAAGAAATTCCTGCCCTGGTACCATGGACAATACGAAACAGTGGAAATGACATCACCTGTCATTGTTAAAATACAGATGCCAATGAAGACTTCAATTATTTATATGAGACGTATTAGGCCTTTTAAGGGAGCTATCGATATATTGCCACAGATAACAGAAGTGTCTGCAGTACAGAATGCGAAGCCTCATGGAATAAAGAAGAAAGAGGTGACTGGTAATCAGAGTATCGGTATGTCTAATATGCCTCATTTTTATTTTGTTCCATTTATAGTATGTTTTAAAGTATTCTTTATTTTTTATTATCGATGGATCGATGCAATACTGTTTTTTTTTATATGGGGTTATAATTTTGTCCCAGTAATCACACCTTCTGGAGGGAGGGGGAGACAGTGATAAAGTTTCTTTTCTCTCAGGTCGCATACCAAAGTAGGTACAGGAACGGACAAAGATGTATTAATAATTACAGAGCAAAGAGATGATTCCGCTCTAATGTCATTGAAAGACCTACTTAGATGCCAGAGGGAACGTGTCGCGACTTTCCCAAGTAGGATGGTAAAGAGGGGCATGCGGGCGTGAGAGGTCCAGTTATTCTGGAGAAAAGCGAAAGCAAGTGAATGTCAAAGGAAAGTGTTGACGCCGTATCCGCATTTTCAGAGAGTAGGCACCCACTGGGTCCACTCATGTTTTTTCACTGGAAGTAGTCGTGAACTGTTACGAACACAGGAAACCAACAGGTATGAACAGAGTGGAATTACGGGATAGCGGAATAATAATAAACAGTACGACTTGTGACTTAGCAGGTGCGACATTTCGTCTACCAGCTATGATCACTGGCACAACCACACTTAAGTGGGAACAACCTATGTTGTGCTGGCCCAAGAAACACCTAGATGTGCTGCCTACTCAAAACTTAACTTTCCTAAATAATAACCTGCATCCAGACATTCTACGTTCACTAAGGGAAATAGTAGCAACGCAAAAAAGGAGAATTACAACTGAACTAATGTTCCAGAATATACAAGAATACCGCGATAGACAAAATCGTAGTATCACGACTATTATTTATTTATTTACCATTATCTTTTAGTTTGCTATCTATATAAAAAATCCGAATGTTACACATGAATTGATATGAATATAGCGCACGATATTTTAACGTAATTTCAAATGCGTTAGTAACAACTAAGGTTATGCTCCTTGAGGGGGAAAAATCTACATAGAATATCTACACAAAAAAATATAAGCGTATTTTTTTGTTATCTTGTATACTGAACCGAAAATTGTTCTACGTTTTCGTGGAAGGCGACTCTCTTTCTCTGAAGGTAAACAATACACTACTATACACTAAACAACTAAAACTATACATTTGGAGTAATCTGATTATTTATTTGTAATTTCTGCTACCTGTCACTTTTTTATTTTTTGTTTTATGTTTAGTTAACATAATACAACGGGTTTCGAATATGTTCCGTTCATCTTCACGCGTTTATTATGTTAGATTAAACATAAAACAAACAAAGAAGCGACTAATAGCACAAATTACAAATAAATAATTATTCCACACAGTCACGGTTCACAAAAGTAGCCATTATGGCCGAAAATAATAATGGAGTAATCTGGACTGTATGAATAAATAATCTAGAACAACCGATCGCGCAACAGGGATAAAATGAAGGGAGCGAAAAATGATCTACATCTGGTATAAAAATAAGACTGCAGTCGTGAGAGCCGAGGACCATGAAAGGGAAGCAGCAGTTGAGAAGAGAGCGAGACGTGGTTTAGTGTACTACAATGAATCTGGAAAGGCAGTTAAAGTTTAGGATAAAAATTAAAAAAAAAACTTTGCGAATGGCCTGAATAGTGTTTTGAAAAGAGATTATAAGAGGAATATCACGGAAAGTAAAACAATGGTCATGGAAATGAATTAAATCAGGCTATGCTGAGGGGATTTATCAGGAAATGCGTCACTAAAGTAGCAGATGAGTTTTGATATTCGGGTACGGTAGCTAAATAACTTTCGGTGGCAGAAGTGAAGAGGGTATAAAATACAAACTTACCACAACAAATACATCTTTTTTGAAAGTGAGAAATATTTTAATACAAATTTTAGTGTAGGACGCCTTTCCTCGAGCAGATCACGATTGATCTGGGACTGATTTTTACTTACATACGTATGTTTAAACTTGAAATTGACTTTCAAGAATAGATACTTGCGTAACTTGCAAAATCGTTCAGGCCGCAAGCCGTATAACTGGTAGATGCGTGCGCAGTTACACGTGCGTGCTTGTCAAGCGTCAAGCTTGTAACAGTGTTTTCTGCCTATCGCGGCGCTATTTACGCGGCGCTATTTACGTCTCCTTTTCGAAAACAGAACTATCATTTCCATACGTAAGTTTTCTGAAAAAAAAAAAAGACCACGTATAATTTTTTCCATGTCTCCCTTGTAGTGATTACGCAGAAAGTGTTCCGCACTTGGTAATTAGCTACCCGTATAAGCTGTTACCCTTGTAATACTATCTGCAGTAAGATATCCGTCATGAAGCACAAAACAGGAATATAGTGGTATGCAGTGCATGAGGGATGGGTTCTATCCATCTCCGCAACTATCCTCTACCTACAACAGTCTATATTTAATTATTCATTGGCCTCAGTCAATAAGACTATACAGCCAGAATCTTCAACAATTTTTGAAGTGGTAAACATTGAATATTACAGTGACAGAACCCTAAACACTTTTTAAGATATAAGAATACAGAGAATGTTAAACATGTACATTTACAGTAGCTAGCAGTTAAGTTCCTTTACATTCGTTTTATTGTGGTTCGGAGTCTGCTTTGAACTGTAACTCCTGTAAGTTATAACTGGATGGATCAAGTGGTTCAAAAGACTGAGGAAGGCAACTGGATGACACCTCCAACAGGACCATGCCTCTTAAAGCACTATAGTTTTCAGACAAATATTCGGGCCGATGACAGTTTTACTTGCTTACATTCATCTGACGTGGTTTGACACGCCTAAATATTGTCGGAACATTATTTAATTTACACAGAAATGTTGGCTCATATTTAACTTACTCAAACAATTTCTACAGTTAAAATTTCGTTTCCTGTCAAAGCAAAAGTTTTACTTTCTTTCTGAGTACAGAACTAATAACATTTGGTTATTCTACCCTTCAAAGGGACTTATCAACATTTTTTTACTAATCACTTGATCATATTAAATGCTTTCTTCCCAAACACTGGAGGAATTATTCCTGAGTTTGAAGAATATTGGTATTAAGTTTAGTTTCCTCGAAATAATATACTGTGACAAACTTCTAGTTCAAAACGTACGATCAATTTTGTTGCACTCTCGTAGGTGCTGCAGTCCCAGCAACAATGTAACGTTCGTTTCGGCAACAGTATTGCTGGTTGTGTACCTACATCTACATTCTGCAAGCCACCGTGAAGTGCATGGCAGGGGGTACGTACCATTATACCAGTTATTAGGATTTCTTCCCGTTCCATTCACGTGTGGAGCGCGGGACAAATGATTGTTCGAATGTCTACTTGCGTCTCCCTACGTAAGCGATTCGTAGGGGTTGTAGTATGTTCCTAGAGTCATCAGTTGAAGTCGGTTCTTGAAACTATGTTAACAGACTTTCTAGTGTTAGTTTGTCTTTCTTCAGGAGTCTGTCAGTTCATTTCCTTAGTATCTTTGTCACACTCTCCCACGGATCAAAGAAACATGTGATTATTAGTGCTGCCCTTCTCTGTGTATGTTCAGTAGACTGATTGCATTTCTCCAGTATTCTACCAATAAACTGATGTCTGCCATTTGCTTTAACCACCGCTGAGCGCATGTGATCACTCCATTTCACATCCCAACAAAGTGTTACACCCAGGTATTTGTATGAGTTGGCGGATTCCAGCAGTGACTAATTGATATTATAGTCATAAGATACTACGTTTTTTCGTTTCCTGAAGTGCACAATTTTACATTTTTGAACATTTAAAGCAAATTTCCAATCTTTGCGCCACTTTGAAATCCTATCACAATCTGACTGAATATTTATGCAGCTTCTTTCAGACAGCACTTCATTATGGATAACTGTATCATCTGCAAAAAGCCTGATTTTGCTTTAATATCGACTACCAGGTCATTAATATACAACACGAACAGCAAGTGTCAAAATATACTTCAGTGTGGCACACCCGAAATTACTTCTACATCTGACGATGTTTCTCCATCCAAGATAACACGCCGAGTCCTCCCTACCAAAAAGTCCTCAGTTCAGTCATAAACTCCACTTTATACCCTATATGATCGTACTTTCGACAATAAGCGTAAGTGTGGTGCTGAGTCAAATGCTTTTCGGAAATCAAGAAATACTACGGCTACCTGTCTGCCTTGATCCAAAACTTTTAGTATGTGCGTGAGGAAAATGCGAGCTGGGTTTCACATGATCGATGTTTCCGGAATCCATGCTGGTTCTGTTGAAGATACTTCATTATGTTTGAGCTCACAATATGTTCTAAGATTCTACAATAAATCGATGTTAAGGATATTGGACGGTAGGTTTGTGGATCACTTCGACTACTACTGTGTTATGTCACATGTAACAGTGTAATATATAGTTGGTTCTTGTACTTGCAGCATTTTTTCGTAAATTATAGTGTAATACTTCTCAAGTTTTTCAAAGAGTGCAAGGCAAGCACTAAGTTATTGCAACACATCTGTATAGAGAGGAAGGGTAAGAATGTCGACTGCACTGTTTGTGATGCAAAATTTAGCAATGAACATGGAGGACAAATCGTATTATACACTGAGGTGCCAAAGAAACTCGTATAGGCGTGCATATTCAAATACAGAAATATATTACCAGGCAGAATACGGCGCTGCGGTCGGCAACGCTATATAAGGCAACAGGTGTCTGGCTCAGTTGTTAGATCTGTTACTGCTGCTACAATGTAGGTTATCAAGATTTAAGTGAGTTTCAACGTGGTGCTGTAGTCGACGCACGAGTGATGGGACACAGCATCTCCGAGGTAGCAATGAAGTGGGGATTTTCCCATACGACCGTTTCACGAGCATACCGTGAATATCAGGAACCCAGTAAAACATCAAATCTCCAACATCGCTGCGGCCCGAGGAAGATCTTGCAAGAACAGGTCCAACGACGACGGAAGAGAAGTGGAACACTTCCGTAAATTGCTGCAGATTTCAATGTTGGGCCATGAACAAGTGTCAGCATGCAAACCATTCAATGAAACATCATCGATAAGGGCTTTCGGAGTTGAAAGTCCACTCACGTATCTTTGATAACTGCACAACACAAAGCCTGTCAACACCGGCATTGAACTGTTGATGACTGGAAACATGTTGCCTGGTGGGATGAGACTCGTTTCAAATTGTATCGAGCGGATGGACGTGTACCGGTATGGAGACAAACTCATGAATCCATGGACCCTGCATGTCGTCGGGGGACTGTTCAAGCTGGTGGAGGCTCTGTAATGGTGTGGAGCGTGTGCAGTTGGAGTGATAATGGACCCCTGACACGTCTAGATACGCCTATGACTCTGACAGGTGACACATATGTAAGCATCCTGTCTGATCACCTGAACAGAAGTCTGTAGCTAAGGTAGAATTTTCAAAATTTTTAGGTGTGTCCATTGATGAGAGGTTAAACTGGAAGCAACACATTGATGGTCTGCTGAAACGTCTGAGTTCAGCTACGTATGCTATTAGGGTTATTGCAAATTTTGGTGATAAGAATCTCAGTAAATTAGCTTACTATGCCTACTTTCATTCACTGCTTTCGTATGGCATCATATTCTGGGGTAATTCATCGTTGAGTAGAAAAGTATTCATTACTCAAAAACGTGTAATCAGAATAATTGCTGGAGCCCACCCACGGTCATCCTGCAGACATCTATTTAAGGATGTAGGGATCCTCACAGTAACCTCACAGTCTATATATTCACTTATGAAATTTGTTGTTAATAATCCAGCCCAGTTCAAAAGTAATAGCAGTGTGCATAGCTATAACACCAGGAGAAAGGATTATCTTCACTATGCAGGGTTAAATCTGACAGAAAGGGGTAAATTATGCTGCCACAAAAGTCTTTGATCACCTACCAAACAGCATCAAAAGCCTGACAGATAGCCAACTAACATTTAAAAATAAGTTAAAAGAATTTCTAGATGACAACTCCTTCTACTCATTGGCTGAATTTTTAGATATAAATTAAGGGGGTAAGGGGGGGCAAAAAAAAAAAAAAAAAAAAAAAAAAAAAAAAAAAAAAAAAAAAAAGAAACCTTAAACATTAGTGTCATGCAATATTTTGTGTAATGTAATATCTTGTACAGACATCTTTTATTAACCGACACGTTCCACATCATTACGAAGTGTCGTATTCATGATCTATGGAACAAGTATTAATCTAATCTAATCACCCATTCATGTCCATTGTGGATTCCGACGGACTTGGGCAATGCCAGCAGGACAATGCGAGACGCCACATGTCCAGAATTGCTACAGAGTGGCTCCAGGAACACTCTTCTGAGTTTCAACACTTCCGCTGGCCACCAAGCTTACCATTCATGAACATTACTGAGCATATCTGGGATCCCTTGCAACGTGCTGTTCAGAAGTGATCTCCACACCCGCGTACTCTTACGGATTTATGGACAGCCCTGCACGATTCATGGTTTCAATTCACTCCAGCACTACTTCAGACATTAATCGAGTGCATGCCACATCATGTTGCAGTACTTCTGCGGCTCAAACCAAATTATATCAGAACTCTAAAGCAGCAGTCTCAAACATTTGCGACTTTTGAACTTCTCCTATAAAGATCTGAGTTAGTCGAACCACTTACTTTTAAAAATACATACAGCAGGCATGAAAAAAAATTGTATTCCAAGCGAAAGGTTTAATAACCATAAAACAACTTAACCCTTAACGGTTACCCTACTTACAGCTTAAAAATTACACAATGCTATTAGTAGGGTGAGGGTAGCACTGGCGCAATTATGATATCAAATTGATATGCAAATTAATTGAAGTGATCAATTTATTACCCCTGCCCCCCAACGACCCCCATCACCACCCACAGATGATGTCACGTGTCGAACTCAGCCGGCGATTGGATACCAGCCCCATCCCCTCGCGATCCCCACCCCTCTCCCGTGTACCCCATTGGAGGAAATTTTGTAATTTTGCCGAGAACTTCGAATTTTGATAGGAATTTCGTTGTGCTAGGGCTATGCTGATATCCCATCCCATCCTCTCCCCACACCTGAGAATTAGCAGAAAATTAAAAATGGTGGTGCTCTTTATGAGACTCGAACCACAGACATTTTGGACAGACGCCACAAAGTGCATCCTCTCAAACACTAGGAAACTGTCCAGATGCAGGAGAGCAATGTTAGGTTAGTGTACTTCATTTCTTGTTGTTGGGAAACTGAAGTAAAATGAGTCCCAATTACGTAATTAATCATAAAGACCGGTACCAATTACACAGCTACATGCATAGCGCTACACAAGAATGGGCCTAAAATCGCTATATGGCTCAAAAATTGACACCTGCTCGTCAGGCAGAGCACGTGGCTTGGTGGTGAAGGATGCATCTCTTTGCTAACACAAAAGAGCATAACGCCCAGTAAACAATGCGACGAGATGACGGGCACAACTTGCCTGTTTGACTAAAATGTAACTGCGCCCTGGTCAGAGCGCAGCTGCCTGGGCCGACCACACACACACACTTTTTTTTTTGTTCGTTATTGATCGTTGTGTTTGGTCGTTGCGGACGTCGCGAGACATCCTGTTCAAGTTCGGCGGTTGATCCTTCCACTCAGTTTTTTATTACAGAGGCCAACCGGCTCTCTGACCGAACACGCTTTTTTTTTATCGTTGTGTTTGGTCGTTGCGGACGTCGCAAGACATCCTGTTCAAGTTCGGTGGTTGATCTTTCCACTCAGTTTTTTATTACAGAGGCCAACCGGCTCTCTGACCGCACACGCTGAGCTACCGTGCCGGCTACACTGGACCTGCCCCACACCGGCGCCGCAAGCGCCCGCCGTTCTGAGTGAGAAAACACTTCACTGTAACAATTGCATATAACGCCGATGCACCTCCTATAAGCGAGAAAACACAATCACGATGATAACGTATGACCAGAATGAGATTTTCACTCTGCAGCGGAGTGTGCGCTGACATGAAACTTCCTGGCGGATTAAAACTGTGTGCTGGACCGAGACTCGAATTCGGGACCTTTGCCTTTCGCGAGCAAGTGCTCTACCAAATGAGCTACCCAAGCACGACTCACGCCCCGTCCTCACAACTTTACTTCTGCCAATACCTCGTCTCCTACCTTCCAAACTTTACAGAAGCTCTCCTGTGAACCTTGCAGAACTAGCACTCCTGAAAGGTTCGCAGGAGAGTTTCTGTTAAGTTTGGAAGGTAGGAGACGAGGTACTGGTAGAAGTAAAGTTGTGAGGACGGGGCGTGAGTCGTGCTTGGGTAACTCAGTTGATGCCGGCGCGGTAGCTCGGCGTGTTCGGTCAGAGAGCCGGTTGGCCTCTGTAATAAAAAACTGAGTGGAACGATCAACCACCGAACTTGAACAGGATGTCTTGCCACGTCCGCAACGACCAAACACAACGACTAAAAAAAAAAAAAAAAAAAAAACCGCGAAAGGCAAAGGTCCCGAGTTCGAATCTCGGTCCGGCACACAGTTTTAATCCGCTAGGATGTTTCATGGTATGACCACTTTACATGAAAATAGGTGCAGTCAATTTTCTTTTAGTTTTACAAGCAAAATCGGTATAGTTTTTACGTTTGACAGCAGGATACAATTTGCATCTCTCTCTCACTCACAGTTCTCTCTCTCCTCCCAACTCCCATTACTTTGCGACAACCAACGGAGTGAAAAAAGAAAAAAATTACAGCACCGCCGCCGGTTACAGATGACCAAACTACAGAGGTTGGAGGGATTTCTGTCAGATTGATGGACAAATTACATGGCCTGACGGTGCTCTTCACATTCAAGTCAGTGTCTGTAAATAAACTGCCACGCATGTGTGTATCACAAACATTTTAGAGATGTGAAATAACATTGCACAGTACAGCCTTCCATACCATTTGCTCATATGTCGGAAGAAAAACACAATCTTCACATTTGACAACAAGAAGCTATCATTCAAGAGGACAGTGTTGTTTTGTACACTATGACAGGTCCCATTTTACCAATGTACACGGGCGTTTACGGAACAAATCGTGAGGGCCTGTCTTGTAACAGAACCTCCTAACATCACCTAGTAGAGAACCCTTTAAGATTCCTCCGAGACATCGAAAACAAATACCGTTTGCGTGATGACATCTGACATTTTTTTTGCCCCATGACCCACCTCTAGCGACCAGTGTGTAAGGTTTGTGTCATCCAGCAGATATTCATTTGTAATGGCTACAGATTCTTGCCTTCTAGTTTCGTAAGCAATTTCATTATCACAGAACAGTTTGTTTCACATAATCTACTCACATGTCAGGAAAAACGCTATCATTTCTAGGTTCCAGAACGAACTGTAATTCATGTGGTGTCTACTCCATAATTAGAGGTTACGAAGTGTGAAATAACACAGGACTTGCGGTAACACCTGTTTTTAAACATGCAATCGTGACAATAATAATAAAAACAGTCATTGTTCCACGAGAATAGATACAGTCAATTTCTATCAGTTTTATGAGCAAAGCTGGTGTAGTTGGAGAGCATTCCACATGTTCAAATTACAAATATTCATGCACAAGTGCATTACATTCATATAAGGTGTATGATACACTGAAACAGCTCAGCATCTATACAATCAATTATTACAGTCAAGAGCACTCTTCATTGTTATATTGTAATATGCAGAGTAGGTAAAAAACTGTGAACTATCTGCATCCAAATTTTAACCAGTTATACCACTACTTTTAATAGAATCTCCTATAAGATTTTACTGTGCATTGAAAAACAAATACCATCTGCCAGTTCGCATTAAATATACATACATCGCTGCACCGGAGCAGGTGGTCAGTGGTCTAAGTCTTTTGCACAGACCTGCGAAAATTTTTATCGCCTGTACTGGAGGAAGATCATATACAACAGGCTATCAATCACAAGAGAGGGTTTCTATGTTATCCTTTCATAAGCAGTTTAATGTATTGTTTTTTCAGCTGTAACACATCCAAGCAATGTATGACTATAGCTTTGTACACTACCACACACTTTGTTTTTCCACCATGAGATCACCAATCTGGTGCTAAACCGATATTAGCATGTTTCAATCCATTGGCTCTCACACAAAGCTGCATAATGTAAACTATGCTGCTCCTGCAACATACAGGATGGTAGGAATAAAACACAAAGGTGATGTTTCTCATCGACAAAATGTGGAAGACATTGCAACATGCGGAAAATGGAAGAGTTTGCGGTATTGTAGACCATTTCCAAACAGCTATTCGAAGCTGATGACCTATACAGTTAATCTCATCTTCCACAGTGGTCCATTTACAAGAGCATTGTTTCCTCATTTTGCAGTCACGTATATGATTACTGTTCCAGTGTTAACCATCGCCGGAAGTTGCTGTTCACAACGTGTGTGGAATTGTAGAAATAAAAAGAAGTAATGTTATCTTACTGATGAAAAAAAAAGATGTGGAGGGCATTACAGCATTTCGAAATGCGACGGGCCTGGATCATTGAGGAACACTTCCAAACAACTGTCTGAAGGTGATGCAGTTGCAGTTCGAAAGCATAACTTAGTAACTGTTCATCTATAAATTACGCTGCTGGGGAAGAACACTATGTAAGTAGGAGAAGGGAAACTCTGACGGTCCAGGATGCTAAGTGCAGTCACATTGCCAGCTAACGAATAACTTATTACTAGGATATGAAAATACCTTAAATCTACAGTTTGTAGATGTCTTGACATGGTTGTGGGGTGCATATCAGAGTTGGAAGGTATAAACAAAGGTAGCAAAGTTCATCTGGTAACAGTAAGAGCATATACTTCAGGGAAAAATATCAGAGCTGAAATCAGCTCTGTACACATGCCTACTCCCTGTTGCAGATCCTTACACTGTAGGGTGGAAGTAAAATGAACATGTGGAACTGTGCCAGACCGTGAGTTTCCATCAAGTGCATCGCTACATAAGCCTGCAGATAAGCTCTGTAATGTATATGAAGATGGTATGTCCGAAAGAACAGATACCATCTTCATATAGTTAAGGCTAACCGGCCATTGACCTTCTTCTTCTGTGCTGGATGCACACACATTGCCCAAACTCTTATGGGACTCGGTAAGTTTGTCTGCTGCGAGTAATGAGTGTAATGGGCAGGGGCACTACGAATGTAGTGTGTGGACATTAATTTGGGAATGTGGGTCTCACGGGGAGCGTGCAAGGGATAAATACCTGCAGTCGCTCTATCCTCTGTGCCCTCGGTGGCTCAGATGGATAGAGCGTCTGCCATGTAAGCAGGAGATCCCGGGTTTGAGTCCTGGTCGGGGCACACATTTTCAACTGCCCTCCTTGATGTATATCAACGCCTATCGACAGCTTAGGGTCTTGATTTAATTATCATTAGCTCTCTGATGTGTTGTAGCAGTACACCGATTTGTTTCCAGACTTCAAATTTCCATTCTGCACCACTCATTGAGCCTCATCTAGGTATGAGGCGAGTGTTACTATATTTTTCATGATCTTTCTATCCAAAATGCATGCATGTAGATCTTACGAAAGAGGTGAATTCTTAGGACATTTTACTTGGCTGGTGTAGAGGACACGCAAATATCCTCATATAAAATCAAACAACATGTGGGTATGCCAGCAATATGACAATATACATACGGATACCTATCGAAAAAATTACGTAAAATCGGTAAAAATCGAGCAAAACCTTGCATAATTACTACAAATTGATGGGAAATACGTAAAATTGAGGGAAATACGACGAAATATGTAAAAACGCGAAAAACGCGCAAAATTACGGAAACTGACTAAGAGTACATAAAATTAGAGAAAAAGTACCATGAAATGTAGGGAACTGAGGTGGGCTGGGGGTACCCGAAAACTCAACACAGAGAAAAACTTAAAAATTATGCTGTCTGTATTCAGTTTTAACCATATCCCTCTCCCTGTAAACCACATAGGTTTCCGTAACATACACTTCAACAAAGGCGATATACCGGGCTATTACAAATGATTGAAGCGATTTCATAAATTCACTGTAGCTCCATTCATTGACATATGGTCACGACACACTACAGATACGTAGAAAAACTCATAAAGTTTTGTTCGGCTGAAGCCGCACTTGAGGTTTCTGCCGCCAGAGCGCTCGAGAGCGCAGTGGGACAAAATGGCGACAGGAGCCGAGAAAGCGTATGTCGTGCTTGAAATGCACTCACGTCAGTCAGTCATAACAGTGCAACAACACTTCAGGACGAAGTTCAACAAAGATCCACCAACTGCTAACTTCATTCGGCGATGGTATGCGCAGTTTAAAGCTTTTGGATGCCTCTGTAAGGGGAAATCAACGGGTCGGCCTGCAGTGAGCGAAGAAAAGGTTGAACGCATGCGGGCAAGTTTCACGCGTAGCCCGCGGAAGTCGACGAATAAAGCAAGCAGGGAGCTAAACGTACCACAGCCGACGGTTTGGAAAATCTTATGGAAAAGGCTAAAGCAGAAGCCTTACCGTTTACGGTTGCTACAAGCCCTGACACCCGATGACAAAGTCAAACGCTTTGAATTTTCGGCGCGGTTGCAACAGCTCATGGAAGAGGATGCGTTCAGTGCGAAACTTGTTTTCAGTGATGAGCAACATATTTTCTTAATGGTGAAGTGAACAGACACAATGTGCGAATCCGGGCGGTAGAGAAGCCTCACGCATTCGTGCAGCAAATTCGCAATTCACTAAAAGTTAACGCGTTTTGTGCAATATCACGGTTTAAAGTTTACGGCCCCTTTTTCTTCTGCGAAAAAAACGCTACAGGACACGTGTATCTGGACATGCTGGAAAATTGGCTCATGCCACAACTGGAGACCGACAGCGCCGACTTCATCTTTCAACAGGATGGTGCTCCATCGCACTTCCATCATGATGTTCGGCATTTCATAAACAGGAGATTGGAAAACCGATGGATCGGTCGTGGTGGAGATCATGATCAGCAATTCATGTCATGGCCTCCACGCTCTCCCGACTTAACCCCATGCGATTTCTTTCTGTGGGGTTATGTGAAAGATTCAGTGTTTAAACCTCCTCTACCAAGAAACGTGCCAGAACTGCGAGCTCGCATCAACGACGCTTTCGAACTCATTGATGGGGACATGGTGCGCCGAGTGTGGGAGGAACTTGATTATCGGCTTGATGTCTGCCGAATCACTAAAGGGGCACATATCGAAATTTGTGAATGCCTAAAAAAACTTTTTGAGTTTTTGTATGTGTGTGCAAAGCATTGTGAAAATATCTCAAATAATAAAGTTATTGTAGAGCTGTGAAATCGCTTCAATCATTTGTAATAACCCTGTAAGTATTGCACAGGGGCGCTATATTAAAGCAGGAGAAACATATGTATCTCAGTCTAGAACTGTGTTTTCGCACATGCAGTCAAATATAGATACTATTAAATTACCATTGTTTCTCGTAAACAATGTCATTCCTTTAAGTACTTAGGAGAGGAATCAATGCATTTATCAGACTTAAGCCATTCTCTAGAGTGTTCTGTAGGAGAGTGGACCGATGCCACATATTACCTTTAATAGTGTGAGGAGCGTGTACTTGAGAGACGTTGTGTTAGGACGAAATTGCTGTATTATTCTATACATGAGCAAAATTATCTAACATCAGACCAGGTCTTTAGTGTGTAAGAGGAATGCTACCAGAGCCATGGTGATGCTACTATGAGCCGCAACGTGACTGTTACATCTTCTTTGGCTACTGATGGTGCTTACTCCCATGTAAGAAGCTACTGCTTCTTCGTGTGCATCTTCGTAAAGCAGGGTGTCAGTGGTAACTCAATGTATTATCAACTATCAAAAATATCCATGTCGTTTTTTCTTCACTGTTTCCTAGTTTAGCATACTCGTGTCTGTCAAAACAGCTACTACTGCTAACAGTAAGCATGACAGATGGGAAATGTGACTGAAGATACGTACATTTCTGACTTGAAAGGATGTATAAAATCCATTAATTTCCAAAGAGACAGAACGGCAGTCTCCTGAATTCGTTCTAGTTGGTTTATAAGCATTTCAAGTGGTGGATATACACCGACGATGCCTTCCTAGGATAGCTGAATAATGTAGAAGGAAGTAATTTTGCCATTTTAAAGTTTGTCGCTGTAGCGATTGGGGTAGAACATTTGTAAGGTGGTTATATGTCTGATGTCAGACAAATATATCCTACATTAGACTATTAAGAGTGCTGCATCCCACATGTCGAACCATATGTCTTTAACAATACAACATTTTTAGGCGCAGAACTGTGTAGCCATAGGAGTGTGTGTATATGCTCCCTGACCATTTCTCTCATGATGGTACCTTCTTGGTACTGACTCCAGACACTGGAATAATATTTCAGAATTAGTAGCACAACTGATTTATGTGAAATGTTTCAAACTCAAATTGTCAGGAGCTCCATCATGTATAAATCACACGTTTCTTCTTAGCTGTCTGTCATACCACCACTACACACTCATGTCTACTGTGCACCATACGGGGTGCAACCCTCATCAATGTACATGCATCTGGGGAGATCTTGTGTATTTGGATGGGTGCCATGGGTAAGATTGGTGTGGAACACAACTCGCTAAACAGAAGTTAGGGACACAACTCACTCTGTTCCTTTAAGAAGTGTGGTATGTATTGGTTATAGGACCTTCATACATCTCGTCAGTTGCAGATTAAATTGGCAACCGTGTTGAATGGGGTATTGGTTAAGGACAATGTGAGGGGGAATCTGTCAATCTCCAATTTTATTCTACGAATGCGAGAATTTTCTGTGATGCACAACCACACAGGGAATCATGGCCAGTCGTAATCGTAAATTCTGCACTATGATCGATGTGCTGGAAATATGTAGATAACCTAACTACCTCAGTATAGAACGCTGTGTGGTATACTATGGAGTGTATGACAGAATAGACATACTACACAGTTATCTACCACATTCGCAATCTAGTATAACATACTTGCAAAGTAATGGAGGGGTGATTTAGCTATGATACAGAAATTAGGAAGAATTCTGCTGTGTCATTGGCTGACAGTCAAACTTCAGAACTGGTAAAACTGCTAAGATTGATCACGTTATCAAATGCATTGTTTATTACAGTACATAAAGCCATATCGACGGTGTCTTTCACACCCCATCTGTCCACTGGTACACTGTTGATTACCACATAATGGTTGACTGACACCACTTGTTTGAGATGGAGACAGCCTTGGCGAAACACTGGACATCTGCAACTTGCCACTGTGAAGCATGGGATTAAATGTAGAGCTCATCACCTTCAGACAGTTGGTCCTCAATGTTCCAGACTCATCCTATTTCCATTTGCTGCGATGCCCTTAACATTTTTTTCCACCAATAAGATAGAAGTACCTCTTCTTATTTCTACTATCCCACACGTATTGTAAACAGCACCTTTGAGCAATCGTTAACACCACAGAACAGTAATCGTGTACATGAGTGAAAAATGAGGAAACAATGCTTTTGGTACTGGAACATCAAGGCATCTGCTACCCCATCACTGTGGAAGATGAGATTAATTGTATAGGTCATAACCTTTGGACAGCTGTTTGGAAATGTTCTACAATACCGCAAACTCTTCCAATTTCCACATGTTGCGATGTCTTCCACATTTTTGTCAATGAGAATCATCACCTCTGTGTTTTATTTCTACCATCCTGTGTGTTCTAGGAGCAGCATAGTTTAGACCATGCAATGGTTAACATTCTGTGAGAGCCAATAGATCGAAACATGTCAAAGTCAGTTTAGCCCCAGACACAGACCTTAAGGCCATGGTAGAAAACAAAGTGTATGCCACTGTAAAAAGCTGTAGTCATGTACTGCTTGGATGTGTTGCAGCTGAACAAAATAATGTACTAAACTGCTTATGAAAGAATAACACAGGAACCCTCTCTTGTGGTTGATAGTCTGTGGGATATGGTTCTCCTACAAGACGGAACTTTATACAAGTCTGTGCAAGCAACTTCGACAACTTGCCATCTGCTCCAGTGGAGCGATACGTGTATATGTAATATGCTCGATGTCAACACACAGATGGTATTTCTTCTTCGACATATCAGATGAGAGATACACATAAAAATATTGTAGGACCTACTATTACAAGGAGTAGTATAAACGGTTAACGTTTGGATGCAGATAGTTCACAGTTCTTTACCTACTCTGGATGTTGCAAAATAATGATGAGAAGTGCATTTGAATGTAATAACTGATTGTATAGATGGTTATCTGTATCGGTATTTTATTTGTCTGATATGAAGGAAATGCTCTCGTGCATGACAATTTGTAATTTGAATACGTGGAATGCTCTCAAACTACACATATTTTGCCCATAAAACTAATAGGAATCTACTGTCTCTATTCTCATGAAATCATGACTGTTTTTATTATTATTACTATCGTCACGATTGCGTGTTTCATAATGGGTGTTACGGCAAGTCCTGTGTTATTTCATACTTCATAACCTCTAATTATAAAGTAGACACCACGTGAATTATAGCTCGCTGTGGAGCCTAGAAATGAGAGTGTTTTTCCCGACATGTGAGTAGATTACGGAAACAGACTGTTCTGGGATGATCAAATTGATTATGGAACTAGAAGGTAAGAATCTACTGACATGGCAAATGACTGTCTGCTAGATGACATAAGCTTTTACACATAGGTTGCTGGAGGCGACTTCTGGAGCAAAAAATGTCAGCTGTCATCATGGAAATGGTATTTGATTTCGATGTATTGGAGGAATCTTATAAGGTTCTCTATTAGGTGATGTTAGGAGGTTCATTTACAGCACAGGCTCTCACGATTTGTTTCGCAAACGCCAGTGTGATATAACACTACATTGGTAAAATGGGACCTGTCATAGTCTACAAAACAACACTGTTCTCTTGAATTTTAGCTTGTTGTTGTCAAATGTAAAATAATTGTGTTGTTTTTCCAACATGTGAGCAAATGGCGTGTAAGGCTGTATTGTGTAATGTTATTTTGCATCTCTGATATGTTTGTAATACACACATGTGTGACAGTTTATTTACAGACACTGATTTGAATGTTATTGTCCATCAAGCAGAAAGAAATCACTCCAACCTCTGTAATTTGGGCATCTGTAATCTGTGCCAGTGTCGTAGTTTTTTTTTTCCCACTTCGTTGGATGTTGCGAAACAATGGGAAGCGGGAGGGGGAAAGAGAGATGCGAATTGTATCCTGTTGTCAAATGTAAAAACTATACCCATTTTGCTTGTAAAACTGAAAGGAAATGGACTGCATCTGTTTTGGCGCAAAGTGGACATTTATTATCGTCATGATTGCGTTTTATTTTTCTTAATAGGTGCTAGTTTATAGGATGTGCGTTGGTGTTAAATACTATTAATACAGTGAAGTGTTTTCACACTCAGAATGGCGGGAATTTGCAGTGGCAGTGTGGTGCGGGTCCAAAAATGGTTCAAATGGCTCTAAGCACTATGGGACAAAACATCTGAGGTCATCAGTCCCATAGACTTAGAACTTCTTAAACCTAACTAATCTAAGGACATCACGCACATCCATGCCTGAGGCAGGATTCGAACCTGCGACCGTAGCAGTCATGTGGTTCCGGAATGAAGCACCTAGAACCGCTCGGCCACAGCGGATGGGGTGGGGGGGGGGAGGGGGTCCAGTGTATGTGTGGTCACCCTAGGCAGTTGTG
Source organism: Schistocerca americana (assembly GCF_021461395.2). Classification (NCBI taxonomy): domain Eukaryota; kingdom Metazoa; phylum Arthropoda; class Insecta; order Orthoptera; family Acrididae; genus Schistocerca; species Schistocerca americana. The sequence continues at coordinate 651,985,304 of NC_060122.1, forward strand.
TTCTGACCAGGGCGCAGTGCCATTTTAGACGAACAAACAAGCTGTGCGCGTCATTTATCTCGCATTGTTTAGTGGTTGTTATGGTCTTATATGTTAGCAAAGAGCCACTGCCTTGACCACCCAGCCATGTTCTCCACCTGGGCAGGCTGTTCTGACTGCAGCTGGCTGAAGACTCTGACCACAGATACAGCAGGGGCAGCGGCCAGCAAAGGCGGTGGCAGATAGCTGTTTGAAGAAACCTATATCCCCACCATAAGTGGACGATGGAAGGGATGACGGGAGGTAAGAGTAGTTCTAATTTCGTGAGTTCCTGACTGCACAATAAGGAGACCGCATGTCAACTGCCACCTCTCTCTCCTGGTGCAATCTTTTGAGATGACGATTTTCCGCAGACCCCAGAAAATGTCTTGCATTATGACCTGTTGGTTGCCGGCCGCGGTGGCCGTGCGGTTCTAGGCGCTCCAGTCCGGAGCCGCGCTGCTGCTACGATCGCAGGTTCGAATCCTGCCTCGGGGATGGGTGTGTGTGATGTCCTTCGGTTAGTTAGGTTTAAGTAGTTCTAAGTTCTAGAGGACTGATGACCACAGCAGTTGAGTCCCATAGTCCTCAGAGCCATTTGAACCATTTTTTGACCTGTTGGTTATGAGTGCTGGTATTTTTCACGACAATTTCGATGTGTTATTAGAACACTGAAGCATTTTCCACCAGTTGTTGTAGTGTGTATTGACATCGATTACCTGAGCTGCAGCGTGATCATCGAGCAATGCAGAGATAGGCGTCTGTAGTGAACACTGATGTCAAGCAGTGATAGACACTGTCCTCAGCTGTATGCTTACAGGTAATACACTTACTAAACTCCTGTCTGTTCAACACCAGCATATCAACAGTTGACTACATTTCCCACCAAAAAATAAGGATAGTATCTTCCACTCTTGCCTCTTTCCTGCCCGTTTGTATGTGGAAAGTAGTACATGTGCCAATGGTTTTCAGTGGTATTGTGAAAATTTTTCCAGCAGGATAGCACCAGTCGTATGGCATCACCAATTTTTGAGCTGTATTGCGATTTTAGACACTCCTTGTGTAGCACTATGCACAAGTTGTGTTATTAGGACCGACCTTTATGATTAATTAAGTAATTGGTACCGATCTTTACTTCAGTTTCCCAGAAAAAATAAATTAATTACACTAACCTATCCTTCCTCTCCTGCATCTGGACAGTTTCCTAGTGTTTGGGGGGTGCACTTGGGCTTTCTGCCCAGAAGGACCATAATTTGAGTCTCGGAAAGGGCACTGCCATTTTCAGTTTCCCGCCATTCCTGGATGGAGGAAGGGAGTGCGTGGGATGTCAGCACAGCCCTGAAAGAAAGAAATTATGACCAAAATTGGAAATTCCCACCAATAGGGTAGGTGGGGAAGGGTGAGGGGCAGGGGTGGGGAGAGGGCGGGGATCCACATGCCAGCTGAGGAAAACACATGACGTCATGTGGGACAAGGGGTGGGGTGTAATTAATTGATTTATTTAATTAATCTGTGTGTCAATTTGATATCAAAATTGGTCTAGCGCCGCTGTTACGTTACTACTGATGTGTAGTCGTAGTTCAATAATAAATACTAGTTTTCATTGTAGTTACTCACCATTTCCTTGGAATTCAGTGAAAAGATTGCGTCTGTTTTCCGTGGATCAGACCTTTGAAGTCAGGAACCACAGAAGTTAAATAAAGTCTAAAATCACGTTCAGCACGAAGCCTGCCTCTGCACTTCTGTTTTAAGTAGGCATATGAAGAAAACGACTTTTCACACAAATATGTGGATGAAAAGGGTGTTATAGCTGTTACGTCTTTATTCGATAACACTGGGAATTCCGTTAAACTTAACCAAAAACCTTTATAAATGAAACTTCCTGGCAGATTAAAACTGTGTGCCCGACCGAGACTCGAACTCGGGACCTTTGCCTTTCGCGGGCAGAAGTAAAGCTGTGAGTACCGGGCGTGAGTCGTGCTTCGGTAGCTCAGATGGTAGAGCACTTGCCCGCGAAAGGCAAAGGTCCCGAGTTCGAGTCTCGGTCGGGCACACAGTTTTAATCTGCCAGGAAGTTTCATATCAGCGCACACTCCGCTGCAGAGTGAAAATCTCATTCTGGAACCTTTATAAATTTTCTGTAACTGAAAAGCAGTGGAAATTTCGAGAAGCCGCTCTTCTACATTTACGCTTAATGTGGATGCTACACCTGTTGACTTTTCAAAGAGACAGGGAATCCAATTGTTATTGTTGGACATAACCTTCTCTCAAAGCTATTCCAAATCCCTTCAAATGTTTTTTAACCATGTTCGTGATATTTTGGTCCAAAGAAAGATGATTCCGACTGAAACACACTTCCCGAAATTTAAAATTTTAATTAAATTTTTTAATGAATGATTCGATACGTTTATATCTGACATCTGGAGAGATAAGTTTAAACTGTTAACTTTTGAGAAAATTTCTGCCAAATAAACTTAAGTCTGAAGCCAGGATTCATCTTCTATGCATTTTCTGAAAGGCAAGATTGGTGAGAAAAACGTAAAATACGTCTTTAAAACATAGGAGAGAAAAGCAAATTGGATCTAAGAGACCCATCATACCAAAGGCGACACGAAAACAGATCCAATGCAAGGTTAAGCTCATGCAGTATGCAAGTAGTTCTACTTCAAATAGACACCTAAGTTTAGTGTGAGACCATAAACACTTATAAACGTTTCCGATTTCCTCACAAAGCACTGCAAGGATGCGAGAATTTGTAGGGCGAGCCGTAATGAAATTAATTATTTTCACTGCATCATACCTCACAGATTTCAATCCATCGGGCATGAGTTTAGGAACAATGTGTCCAAGAAGCGTTCGGCGCTGCTGATTTCACTTTGCCAACAAACGAAGCGTAACGCCCTGTCACTGGTTTCGCACCATCTGAACCCATGCCTACACAGCGAGTTCAGTCTACCGAATTTTCACGAAAGTATTCGTAGGTTAGCTTAATTGCTGTATATCTCCTCCGCAGTTCTCTCTTTTAAGGATCTGCAGAATAGTGGCTCCTCTTTACAGAGTCCCCAGTTGGGTTGTTGGGTTGTTTTTGGGGAAGGAGACCAGACAGCGAGGTCGTCGGTCTCATCGGATTAGGGAAGGATGGGGAAGGAAGTCGGCCGTCCCCTTTCAGAGGAACCATCGCGGCATTTGCCTGGAATGATTTAGGGAAATCACGGAAAACCTAAATCAGGATGGCCGGACGCGGTATTGAGCCGTCGTCCTCCCGAATGAGTCCCCAGTAATGTAACGGACGAAAAGTAATAAAATGACTAAACCGACGATATGGATCTATTCGTCAAGCTGAATCGAAAGAGAAGGACTGGCAAGAACTCTTTCGAAAGATTCGTTTTGGACCGAATTTGACATGTCTTTAATCCGGCGATTGATCGTATTGTCGGACAACAGTACCATATCGATTTTTTTTGTGAAACATTATCCAAGCATGCACTGTACTTGACCATTTATACATGGCCGCACTAAATCTTCAGCTATTGAAGGAGGTCTTGCAGTTTTAGCAGTTTTGTACCTATCACGAGCTTCAAGAGCATTCTCATTGTCACTGTTTGTAGCGGATACAAAAGTAGTTAAATCGTTTTTCCACTCGTTAACTTTTCGTGTAAAAAAATCAGATTTGTTTACGTGGGTGGGGTGTTTCGTTTCTAAATGGCATTTAAGTGGAGGTTTCAGACTAGTGTTAGCAAGAATGTCGCCACAGGCAACACACTGTGGTCTTGGACAGTCCTTGTCATCTATATATGAAAATCCAAATCTAATGTCATTGTCATCGTACTTTCTTTTGTTACACACGGTTCATTTTTGTCGGATTGACACACATCACTAGAAGCTGAACGACCTGTTGACACAATACTACCTTCTGATTTTCTTTAACCCTGTTTCCCTTTTAAATTTTCACTTTTAAACGAGTTACCTACTTTAATGTGGGCGGAAACGATTCTGATTCACAACTGACAACTTACTGCATTTGCCACAAAGGAAGAAGAAGTACCTTAACAGTTGAAAATCAAAGGCATGACCGCTAAGTAACCTTTCCTTAGTGGGGTCTTGGTTCTGTTGGTAGTATTGTTAGAACACAAAGAAGCTGGCAGACTAAATTTCCACTGTAACAAAATCAAATGCATAACTGTAAATCAGGCATTCGGCGTAAAAATTAATTTATTGTGGAAATAATGTGATAAATTTTCGGGGCATTATATGATTAATTTAATGTTAAAATAATAATAATAATATCATTAATAATAATAATTATTATTATTATCAACTGGGAGTTCGCAAACCCCCTTAAGCATATACTAACACACCTATAATTGTATTACAAAAACTGGATAATCCCAACAACTGGAGAAAAACTAACAAATGTTTTGTATGGAATATTCTTCGCCAAGGTAAGCAGCAAAGAGGTAATCTGACAAGGATTATGTTGGGACCCATAAATATGAGATGGTGAGTCGTTAAGCGAAGCGAATACTACAAAAGTCTACTTTCAAAGTGTACTTCCTTATACTGCTTTTCTCCTTTAATTAACAACCATGCTCAGGATCAGTGGTTCAGTTAACGGCCGGCAACAAAGATCGATGGAGGAATATCTTGCACTTACGAGCACAATATCTCACCCTGTGGATGTCTTGGTATTATGAGATGAATCGCAGCAAACGCCGTACTCCATCCAGAGAATGTGCCTATAACACGCCTGTTAACCGAACCTCCTCCATAAGGTGTAAGTTAAGGACAATCTGCTTTGCCCCAAAACTATTTTCCAAATACTTGACTTCACCCATCTTACTGTGGCACGTGAAACGTTCAGGAAATATATAAGAATCTTAGAAAACTACAAGTGAGAATTCTCATTTCAGTATCTTTTGTTACATGTCAACAGTAACACTATTCACACCCTTTCAGCTTTTAATAGTAAAAATGGAACATTCTTCTGAAATATATATAGTATAAATGGATATTGGGGAAATCCTATAACAGATAACGTGGAATTAGGGACATTCAAAAGTATACCAACATTTAAAAACATAAAAACAAGAGTATAAAATTTTCTATTAGTCATATTAAAAGGATGAAACCAAGTAGTTTACACAGACAAATGTAATTTTTAACTAATTATTACACATAATAATTGTTCCCCTATCTCTGCAAGATTTGGTGTAATATGCTATGTTTTATCTTATGTAGTGGGATAATACAAATACCCCGTTAGTTTCATTATGTGACATAATTGTATGTGGTGAAAATAGCCTTGCCTGAAACCAATAAAAATAATTTAAAAATCAAGTGGCTTAAATTGACATGTTGTGGTGTTCTGTTAGACTCACAGTAAAGCTACGATTGAGACAAAGAAATAGCATCAGTAAAAGAAAGCCTGAAAGAGACAAGGGCAGACTAATGGGAAATGAAAGATTGAAATATTTTTAGCAATAAAGTTAATGACTGTGCACCCGGTCAGGCAGAAAAATCCAAGAACGGAACCACTAGGTCAGAGTGTAGGCTCAAATGGTTCAACTGGCTCTGAGCACTACGGGACTTAACATCTGAGGTCATTTGTCCCCTAGAACTTAGAACTACTTAAACCTAACGAACCTAAGGACATCACACACATCCATGCCCGAGGCAGAATTCTAACCTGCGACCGTAGCAGGCGGGCGGTTCCGGGCTGAAGCGCCTAAAACCGCTCGGCCACAGCGGCCGGCACAGTGTAGGAAAAGAACCAGTTTTGAGAGAGTAAAAGTAATGTGGGCACAAATAAAAGAGGTTTCTGAAAAGAGAAGAGAATTCTGAAATGGCTTTGTTGAGCATCGCATGATCGTATAGGGCCCAAGCATCAATAATGATAAAAATGTATCGCGCCATGTATGAAAAAAGGTCTAATGTAAATGCATTCAGCTTCATTTTAGAAACAAAAAGAAGACAGACGAGGCCATGAAAAACGGACTTAGTATTCAAGGGAATGGACCGTGCATAAAGGTAAACTAACAGTTAAAAATACGTACTGGATGAAAGACAGCTGTCACTGGGGTGTGTACACGATCCGGGCAATAGCAAATGGTGCGTGTCCCAACAGCTGTTTGCTATCTCTGACCTGTCTCACAGTCTGAGCCGTCAGCGAGATAGAGTACGCTCGAGGTCACTCTGCGACCGGGCTATCAGAACCCTGCCCTTCCACCATAGCACCACCAATGACTTATTGACCCAGATAGAAATAGCCTGGCCGATAGCACCTCGCAACTGAATGTCATGGCATAAAGAAGTTTCTATTACACCTTGTGGCGTCATGACAAACCTACCGTTCTTTTCAGTATTTTTTCCTCGAGAGGTTTTGCTGCGGTAGTCTGTTACTATTATCGTTTACTTATATCACAATTGGTAATCCGTGGCATAGATTTTATATTCTTTCTGGTGGTTACTTCATGTGTTCCAATCTCTCAGCTTTTTCTGGTTTTATTCTATCAAAAGGTGAAAATTCTACGAAATTATGCGTCAGATTAGTAATTCTACAGTATGTTCACGGTAAAACTAGCGCAGCGCCAATAATACGCATATTCAGTCAGAGAAAAGCATCGTTTTATATAAAATGATAATTGTTTCGAAAAAATAGATTAATTTCGCAATTACATGCTGCTGAAAACGTCGCCTTATATCGCTATGCACTTTTGTGTTTGTGAAATTATGTTCAGATTCCATTTACACAGAACTGTAACGTCGAATGTTTCAGTACTAAGGCGTATGTTTTCCTTCAGTTGGTCTACCGTTTTAGGGTTATTTGCTGGATTTTCTCCTTAAATATCCACACAGTTAAAATTGACTAGCAGACGAGTTCGGCGAACGAGGCGTCACGAACCTTTCTGCACATTCCTGTGTAAAGGCTTCATGACTACGAAGCAGCGGTTGAGAATACATGTGGCATGTAGTTCCTTCTTTCTGGTAAGAGAACTGTACTGCCTTTCATTTATCTTCAACTGAGAATAGAAGTTCTAGAAATTTTATAAATAAACTTCTGTATTGACAGTGGCTTGAATCAACGTCCGGCCGATTATTCGACTTTCAGTAAAAGCGCACCAATCTACAGCATTGTATACTGAAGAGGCATTTGGTGCATAATGCGAGGGTTGCCTGCGGTCCAGTAGCGCTTACTTTGGGTATTCACGTGGCTAGAAAGGTGAAACCAAGCTTCATCACTCATAAGGGTCAAGTTCATCATCCACAATTTTTTTTAAAGTAAAACTGAAGTACTTAACCCTATTTTCTTTATCAGACAGATCGAAGAATTGCGGTTCCAGACGTAATCACTTCAGAACAGAAATGACTCGCTGTACGTTTGACACTTATCTGTTGTGGAAGTTACCTGACGGTTTAATTCGGATTAGCAGAAATTTTGTACATGCTGTTTTGCAACCGCTTCCGGAGTTCGACCTGTAGGCGTACAGTTACGCTTATAATGAGAGACATCGCCACTAGACCACTATTTCGTTGTCAATTTCTGAATACTTTACTTTGCAGAAATACTGCAGTTTGGTAATTGTTCATGCAAAGTTTCACGGCTCTTCTTAAATTAATTAGTACGGTTGCAAGATTCAGCTACATACACAATTTTAGTCGCACGATACAGCATATGTTACTTGATTGATTCAGAGATTGATGAAAAGACACTCACAGCACTTGCAAGCAACAACTGAAGCAGTGATGAATAAAAACGCCCGTCAGGTGATCGGGAGATAATCCGCCCGGATAGCCGAACGCGTTAAACCGCTCGCTTCCGGGCCACACGGAGGCGCGCCGGCCTCCGACAGAATCCGTCCAACCGATTATCGACAGGGGCCGGTGTTCCGCTCATCCCCCGTGTTGTTTTTAGACCGTTTCCCATATCCGACTAGGCTGGTACCCACATCTCGCGTCACTTACACGATTCGCGAACATTTAGAAAACGTTCTCACGCTAGAACATGATATCACACGAGACGCAGACAGATGAGGTACACAAATTGTCTCGGGATGGAAGCGGGGCGTGATGAAGGGCGTCCAGCCAACTACAGCTACTGACAATGCCAAGAACGCTTGCCAACCTCGTGGCGTCACGGCGTAAGGCCTGGAGCAAAAAGGAGAAAGAAGAAGAGGCAATGGGAAGGTAGGGCGAAAGGGAAACAGTAAAATCACAACGTGTAGTTACGGATCTGGGCCGCTTTTATCTCGGACATACTACAGTCACATACCGTCCGGCGAGAAACGCCGAATCACTATGGATTTATAATAACTCTTCAAATATTATTTTCATCGTTCGCTGCAGAAGGATTAAGGCTGCACCCACAATTTTTTTCTTCATCTCTGAGTTGTAAATACTTGCAAAATAATTAACTTGCAAATCATTTGTAGTTATTGTGAGTGCTGCACCAGCAATAAAAACAATTTAGGTTTCCGTATTCAACGTTGCAAGATATGTCTGAAGAAAGAAAATTCTTAAGCCTGTATATCCAAAATACCGTAAGGGTTTTTATTTTATATTCTTTAGTAGCGCAAAAATGCGAGAAATTAAAATTATTTGCCGAGCAGGATCTTGAAAACGGATCCCTACTCCTCGCGGTAGGTGCACCATCAGTTGTACACCGCCTTACAAAAAAAGTTAAGCACTCAGAACATACGGATGCCAGTGTGACCATCGGTGGTTACGTAAACTTCAATTCTTTGTGACAAGTAGAACGGCCACCAGAGTGCATTAGTGGTTTTCGTGTTTGGTGTTGTTAGCCAGCATGACAGTGGCGTGAACAGCAACAGATGTTCAGTGACCACTGTGAAGGACACGGACATGCCGCAAACTGAGACAGTGTTGTCAGCACCTGACAGGGTTTGAAAGGGGCTTCATTATGGACCTCCATTTGGCTAGCTGGTCGAACATCATACTCATCGACTGCGTTCCGGTCGACCACGTCTGACCACCACGAGCGAGGATCGCAGTATTGTGCACCAAGCACGGTGAATCCCTTCATATCTGCACCTGCTATCCGTGGACAAGTAATGGGCTCCTTACAACATCCTGTGTCATCCCGCACCATCGGTCGGAGTCCAGCAGCAGCCGGACAAAGGAATCACCGTCCATGCGCAGGCAGCCATTAATATTGCAACACAATCGACTGTGTCTAGAGTGGTGTCGTGATTGGAAAGCATGTACTTCTGATAAACAGCGTCGACTTTTGTACAGAGATCAGCGATGAACCACGGTTCTGCGTTGCTTCAGAAGACCAACGTCGGCGAGTATGTCGGCGAGCTGAGGAGAGATCCCATCCTTCCAGTGTTTCGAAAAAAAAAGATTCAAATGGCTCTGAGCCCTAGGGGACTTAACATCTGAGGTCATCAGTCCCCTAGAACTTAGAACTACACTACTGGCCATTAAAATTGCTACACCACGAAGATACCGTGTTACAGATGCGAAACTTAACCGACAGGTAGAGGATGCTGTGATATGCAAATGATTAGCTTTTCAGAGCATTCACACAAGGTTGGCGCCGGTGGCGACACCTATAACGTGCTGACATGAGGAATGTTTCCAACCGATTTCTCATACACAAACAGCAGTTGACCGGCGTTGCCTGGTGAAACGTTGTTGTGATGCCTCGTGTAAGGAGGAGAAATGCGTACCATCACGTTTCCGACTTTGATAAAGGTCGGATTGTAGCCTATTGCGAGTGCGGTTTATCGTATCGCGACATTGCTGCTCGCGTTGGTCGAGATCCAATGACTGCTAGCAGAATATGGAATCGGAGGGTTCAGGAGGGTAATACGGAACACAGTGCTGGATCCCAACGGCCTCGTATCACTAGCAGTCGAGGTGACAGGCATCTTATCCGCACGGCTGTAACGGATCATGCAGGCACGTCTCGATCCCTGAGTCAACAGATGGGGACGTTTGCAAGACATCAACCATCTGCACGAACAGTTCGACGACATTTGCAGCAGCATGGACTATCAGCTCGGAGACCATGGCTGCGGTTACCCTTGACGCTGCATCACAGTCAGGAGCGCCTGCGATGGTGTACACATCGACGAACCTGGGTGCACGAATGGCAAAACGTCATCTTATCGGATGAATCCAGGTTCTGTTTACAGCATCATGATGGTCGCATCCGTGTTTGGCGACATCGCGGTGAACGCACGTTGGAAGAGTGTATTCGTCATCGCCACACTGGCGTATCACCCGGCGTGATGGTATGGGGTGCCATAGGTTACACGTCTCGGTCACCTCTTGTTCGCATTGACGGAACTTTGAACAGTGGACGTTATATTTCAGAAGTGTTACGACCCGTGGCTCTACCCTTCATTCGATCCCTGCGAAACCCTAAATTTCAGCAGGATAATGCGCGACCGCATGTTGCAGGTCCTGTACGGGCCTTTCTGGATACAGAAAATGTTCGACTCCTGCCCTGGCCAGCACATTCTCCAGATCCCTCACCAATTGAAAACGTCTTGTCAATGCTGGCCGAGCAACTGGCTCGTCACAATACGCCAGTCACTACTCTTGATGCATTGTGGTATCGTGTTGAAGCTGCATGGGCAGCTGTACCTGTACACACCATCCAAGCTCTGTTTGACTCAATGCCCACGAGTATCAAGGCCGTTATTACGGCCAGAGGTGGTTGTTCTGGGTACTGATTCCTCAGGATCTATGCACCCAAACTGTGTGAAAATGTAATCACAAGTCAGTTCTAGTATAATATATTTGTCCAATGAATACCCGTTTATCATCTGCATTTCTTCTTGGTGTAGCAATTTTAATGGCCAGTAGTGTACTTAAACCTAACTAACAGGCAGGTTTCGAACCTCCGACCGTAGCAGTCGCGCGATTCCGGACTGAAGCGACTAGAACCGCTCGGCCACAACGTTCCGCCCAATGGTTCGGAGGTGCACTGTGTTACTCCTGGCGTCATGGGTGGGGAGCTCTCAGTACGACTTGAGGTCATGGCTGGTAGTGACCGAGGGAACTCTGACACCAGAATGTTACGTCACAGACATTCTGCGTCATCATGTGTTACCTCTCATTCGACAGTGTCGTCGTGCCTTTTTTCAGCAGGACAATGCTCGTCCGCACAAAGCCCGTGTCTCTATGAACTGTTGCACGATATTGCGGTATCCTGAGGCCAGCAAGATACTCATTTCTGTTCCCGCTAGAACATACAGGGTGACAATTATCGAACTATATGACATAAAGTCATCCTAACTTCTGGACTGTTTGTGTTACGACGTTCCAACTGCACGGTTGGCTGCGGGGCGTATGGGAGTTAGTATGCACATACACGGTTTGGTTTAGCGACGAAACCCACTTTCATTTGGATGGGTCCGTCAATAAGAAAAATTGGTGCATTTGGGGGACTGAGAATCCGCATTGAGCGATCGAGAAGTCTCTTCACCCCCAACAGGTGACTGTGGCGTTGCAATGTCCAGACACGGAATAATCGGTGCGATATTTCTTGATGGTACGGTGACTACCGAACGGTACGTGAAGGTTTTGGAAGATGATTTCATCCCCATTACCCAAAGTGACCCTGATTTAGACAAGATGTGGTTCATGCAAGATGCAGCTTGTGCCCATCGATGCAGTAGTGTTTGATGTTCTGGAGGAGCACTTTGGGGGCCGCCTTCTGGCTCTAGGGTACCCAGAGGCTACTGGCAAGGGCCTCGATTTGCCTTCATACTATCCGGATCGAAAACGTGCGACTCCTTTTTGTGGTGCTATATTAAAGATAAGATGTACAAGAATAACCCTAAAACAGCTGTTGATCCGAAAACAGCCATTCAGGAGGTCATCGACATCTTTGATGTTCCGACACTTCAGTTGGCCATGCACAATCGTTATTCGTCTGCATCATATCATCTCCAAGGATGGCAGGCATATCGAACATATCATAACCTAAATCCGAATATCTATAGTGATGTTTACATGTTGAATAAAATGTGTGCAAGCCGTAGTTTGTAACTAATTTACTTTTTTTTCATATAGTTCAATAATTGTCATCCTGTATGTCGGTCCAGCTCGGCTGCCAACTCCATCGCGGTGCCAATACTCAGAATATCAAGGGCCACTTATAACAGTTGTGGGCCAGTTTTGCCGCAGGAGAGGGTACAACGGCATTTCGACACTTTCTCCACCGAATCTTTGCATGTATCCAGACCAGAGAGAATCCAACGCCATACTGATAAGTGGGCCGGCCGGAGTGGCCGAGCGGTTAAAGGCGCTACAGTCTGGAACCGCACGACCGCTACGGTCGCAGGTTCGAATCCTGCCACGGGCATGGATGTGTGTGATGTCCTTAGGTTAGTTAGGTTTAAGTAGTTCTAAGTTCTAGGGGACTTATGACCACAGCAGTTGAGTCCCATAGTACTCAGAGCCATTTGAACCATTTTGAACTGATAAGTGGTCGACACGAAATTATAATCATTGAAATAACATCAAATACCCTCTCAACCTGCGAAGTTTCATTTCGGTTGTTCCTCGCCTTTTAGGCGCTTCGCTTTTTTTGTCAGACCGTGTACTTTTTCGTTGGCAAGGAAGGAAGGAAACAGGTGACTGGTAGAAAATTTGAAGCCGTCATTGAGGTGTGCACGCGTAACACAATTCGTTGCGCACTGCATTGCGGAAGGTAGGGATCCCGTTCCGAACCTCAGTCCATCACGCATCTTTAACTTATCATATCGGACCCCGGCAAGAACAGCGACACAAATCAGAAATGCAATACTTGAGAAAACTCGATTTAAAGAATAAATTCTATAAGACTTATGGTGAAATAGATAAACTTCCTTTAAATTTTAAGTAAGTATTCTTGGCAGTAAGTCCCACTATATTTTTTCGTGCACTTCACACGTATGTTTCAGTGACAAACTAAAAACTGCCGTTTTTCGACTTGTATCGCTTTTCTTGCCGGTGTGTTATTTCATTTTCAGCCGTGTCTCTGCTTACAGTGTTGCATGCTTTCACTTGAATGAACTTCGTACGACACATCACACTGGGCTTGCGGTTCATACCAAGCAACTGCAAATATTACTTTGGAAACTGCAGTGCTTCACTAGGCAAATTCCTATCCTCTTGCCTTCTTCTGATCTTCGAAATGTCTTACCCAGCTAGGTACAGAGAGACCTACAGTTTTACCTTGACTTTTAATCATGGTGTTAGTCGACTTTTACTAAACCCAAATTTTAAAAAAAGCAACGTTTTCGAATTCTAATAGGGCAACGATGAATGAGATTCCGATGGATCAATTTTCCCTCCATTAGAAGCACGACGTTGTTTTGCGGACTGGATTCTCGTTTTTTTTTTTTTTTTTTTTTTTTTTAATATAATTCTTAACACATGTTGAAACCGAAAACCACCGATAAAACTTAGGTATTTGTTCGGGGATATTTTCTGTGTATTTTAGTATCAGGGACCCAGTCATTCGTTACAGAGCAGTTGTTGTTCCGATTCACCTGAGTTTATCCTATATAGAGAGAGCTCTTCAAAGGAAATCAACTTGAAGACAATATTATAGAAAAGAGAAGAGGAAGTAGATGAGGATGAGATGTGATACTGCGAGAAGAATTTGACAGAACAATGGAGTAGACGACATTTACTCATAATTATTAAGATTCTTGAGAGAGCCAGCAGTGACTAAATTACACTGACGGAGAAAAATCGCAACACCAAAAAGGAGTTGCGCGACATAAACGAAAGTTGGTAAGCTTGTTTCTACATCTGAAAGTGATGTCTATTCAAATTTCACGCTAGTCGCTTAAGAGTGGTGCTAGTAGCGCTGCTTTAGGATGCAATTCAGGCGCGCTTTAAATACACGCTGTAATGGTCGAGAGCGTCCCCCCGCCCCCATTTGCCACCGTGTCGCCTCTATAGTGCTGTTTAAAGTGAATGTTCAGAGTTGTGCATCCCCTGTCAGCGTTGCGAACAGCCACCATAGTGTCGCTAGTTGTGTTTTTTATCTCGCGCAAACAGAAACCAGACTGTCGCTGCGTTTGTTTTAATTCTGCCTGTCTACTTACTGTGTGTCTTCATCCGCATCGTCAACGCCGTGCTTTTATATTTTAAATTCCACAATTTTCCGCCATTTTACAGGTTTTTTACTATGTCACCGTTTTATCACCTGTTTTTATTGTTTGTTTATATTCTCATTATGTTTTTTAACTTTTCTGCAGGCTGTAGAGCGCCCTATTACGCTGCTGCCAGCGCGCCCCAGGGTGGGGAAATCGAAATGCAGTAAAGGAAAAAAAAGTTGAGGGCGTTAGTGACCTTTGGACTTGGTTAGTTGATGTTAGTTAAGAACGCATTTAAGGTGACAAAGACGCCATTATCAGCACCTTTGCCGATGACACTGCTGTTCTGTCAGAGACAAATGGTACAAATGGCTTTGAGCACTAAGCGACTTAACATCTGAGGTCATCAGTCCCCTAGAACTTATAACTACTTAAACCTAACTAACCTAAGGACATCTCGCACTACCATGCCCGAGGCAAGATTCGAACCTGCTATAGCAGCGGTCGCACGATTTCAGACTGAAGCGACTATAACCGCTCGGCCACACCGGCCGGCTGTCAGAGACAGTAAAGGACTTGGAAAAGCAGTTGAACGGAGTGGACAGTGTTTTGAAAAGACGTCATTAGATGAGGGCAAATAAAAGAAAAGCGAAGGTAATGGAATGCAGTCGAATTAAATCAAGTGATGCTGAGGGAATCATATCAGGAAACGAGACACGAAAAGTAATAGGTGAAATCTGCTATTTGGGCAGTAAAGTAACTGTTCATGTCCGAAGTAGAGAGAATACAAAATGTAAAATGGGAAAGCCAACAAAGCATTTCTTAAAAAGAAGAATTTCTTGACATTTAAGTGTTAGAAACTCTTTTCTGAAGGTTTTTTCCTGGAGTGTAATCTTGTACAGAAGTTATTGCCTAATTAATGTGGAGGTACTAAGTCGAATTAGGGAGCACAGTAATTTATGAGACAATTTTACCAAAAGAAGGGATCAGTTGATAGGGCACATTCTCAGGCATCAAGGAATTGCTAGTTTGGAATTGGTGTGGGAGGGTTCAAGTGGTAGAGGGAGACCAAGGGACGAATGCAGTAAGCATATGCAAATTCGTATAGGTTGAGTAGTTGTGAAGAAATGAAAAGGCTTGCACGGGATAGACCAGCGACGGCTAGCTGCACTAAACCGAACGCTACGGTCGCAGGTTCGAATCCTGCCTCGGACATGGATGTGTGTGATGTCCTTAGGTTAGTTAGGTTTAAGTAGTTATAAGTTCTAGGTGACTGATGACCTCAGCAGTTAAGTCCCATAGTGCTCAGAGCCATTTGAACCATTTTGCACCAAACCAGTGTTCGGACTGAAGACCACAACAACAAAATAGGGGTTAGCACTGTTTCATTGACAAAAATAATCCAAAATAATTTAACAGTAGGTAAGCGGTTATAATTTGTCAAAGACCAAGGTAACATGCAGTACCGAAGTTACAGATCCTGCATCTTGGGGACTGTCCAGCTTTTGAGTTATTTGCAGATAGGCATAACTGCAGACATTGTGTCTTCGCTGCCAAAACAGTGAAAATACAATGAAACGGTTCTGCGACATGGGTTAGCTTTTATTTCTGCAAATAGTAAACCCTGCCTATATCCTTTAAAACTATAAAATTAAAAAAAATTGTTGATCTAACGAAAAAACAAAACAAAACAAAAAACTGAATCTAGTACATTAGACGATGTGGAGCACTTAAGAGCATCCTATCGGGCCTCATACTTTATTGCGAAGTCTAAGATAAGTCTGATAACACAAGTCTGATAACACAAGGTCTTCGCCTATAGCTTATGTTTATACGCCACAGGCGAAGATCTTGTGTTGTCAGTGACAGTAGAATCCAATTAAATTGTTCTGGGATAAAAACTCGCGAATGAATCTCAGGAAAAGTCACTGACAAATAGAGTGAGCTGAATGTTACTAAAATGAGCAATGACTAATGCGAGCAGTTTATTGCAAGAATAACAAGAACTGCGAATCTGCATTTCGGCTGCATGGATCGAATAATGCTACAAACTTCGTGCAGCTGTTGGCATATAATTACTACTGCGATGAGAGTGTGCACGAAGAGGTATTGTCTAGTTGACCTTTAGCTGGGCATTTTGCGGCTGAGAAGATGTCTGAAATGGAACAAATAGGTCGGAGAAGCATCTGCATCTGCGTCAGTACTTTGCAAACCACTGTGAATTGCAGAGCAGAGGGTATTTCCGTTGCACCACGCGTACTCAGTGCATAATTCATCGGGAAACTTCAGTGGTTAAGGAAATTTCTGCAGACCCTGTAGTAAAAAATGCAGTTAAACTTGTCAGTCCGATTAAAATTCGGGTACTTCACAATAATCTCTTTGCAAATTTCAGCACACGTTCTCTGCTAGAGAAGTGCGATTGTTATCACGGGGACGAGCTATAAAGCACCTCTTAGAATTAAAAAACGAAGTAATACTGTATTTTTGTCTCAAAATAATTCTGAAAAGGTCATATTCTTCCACAGTGGAACTGTCGTTCAGATTAGGTCTGTTTCCTTTGCGAAAGCCGGCCGGGGTGACCGAGCGGTTCTAGGCGCTTCAGTCTGGTACCGCGCGACCGCTACGGTCGCAGGTTGGAATCCTGCCTCGGGCATGGATGTGTGTGATGTCCTTAGGTTAGTTAGGTTTAAGTAGTTCTAAGTTCTAGGGGACTGATGACCGTAGATGTTAAGTCCCATAGTGCTCAGAGCCATTTTTGAACCTTTGCGAAACTCAAGGAGCTGAAAACGTCTCTCCTCGGGTGGAATACGAATATCTTTAGGCTGTTATGAAATGCGAGTAATTAAAAATTTGGAAGCCTAAGGTGGAAAACAACTCCTTGGAAGTGTTTTTATTTACAGATAATTTAATAAGTTTGATTTTGATTTGGTTACTCAAATATGGTATGTCAGGATAATAATTTTTTCAGATGTTTTCTATCACAATGAAACGATGATCACTTAGATTGGATTCAGTATCTTTTTGTCTCAGGAACGGAACATGTAAATGTCTCTCGCTATTATCTCAAGAAAAATTTGTAGAACTATCCTGTGACTCAAATAATGAACTTCAGTCTTCGAGGAGGACATCCTTGGTGTCAAGACTAGGGTTGCCATCTGTCTCGATTTATCTGGACCTTCACCATTATGGACCTTGTTGTCCCGACATCCCCATAAGACCCAATTTTGTCCCGATTTTGCAAAAAACTGTTACTAGCTTGGCTCAAATACAGTCGTAACGCCATCTGTTAGCGAAACATGCAACTACAGCCTCAGTTAGTTTTTATTTGTGTCAACATGTTTATATTGATAAAATCGTCTCACAGATGGCGTTGCATGTTGCGTATCCAGTATCGACTAAACAAGCACCTTCTAGTTCTAGCGCTATCAGTCGAGAAAATACCAGACTCCTCCAGGAGTACGATGCTGGAACTGTTTAAACATCGCCATCTCAGTGTGTCCCGACGAGACGAGATAGAAATTACGATACTATCGGATTCAGCCATTTGGTACCACTTATTTGTGTGAATCGTTATTTTCAGCCACGGTGGCCATTAAATCAGAATATCGCTCAGTCCGGCAGAACTTCGAGAGTGTCACGAGAACAACAATGAAGGACATTTTAAGCAACACTTTTACATCTACATCTGTAGCTACTCTGCAAACCACCGTGAGGCGCATGGCAGAGGGTAGTCCCATTGTACCAGTTATTAGAGTTTCTTCCTGTTCCATTCACGTACGGGGAGCGGGAAGAATGATTGTCTGAATGCCTCTGTGCGTGCAGTAATTATTCTGATCTTATCCTCACGATCCCTATGTTAGCGATACGTAAGAGGATGTAGTACATTCCTAGAGTAATCAATTAAAGCCAACTTTGTTAATAGACTTTCTCGGGATAGTTCACGTCTTTTTTCTAGAGTCTTGCAGTTCAGTTCTTTCAGTATCTCTGTGGCATTCTCCCACGAATTAAACAAACCTGTCACCATTCGTGCTGCCCTTCTCTGTATACGTTCAATATCCCCTGTCCCCTATTAGTCTATCTGGTACGGGTCCCACACACCTGAGCAACATTCTAGAACCGATCGCACGAGTGATTTGTGAGTAAGCAATCTCCTTTGTAGACTCATTGCACCGTCCCAGAATTCTACCAATAAACCTAAGTCGCCACCTGCTTTACCCACGACTGAACCTGCGTGATCATTTCATTTCATATCCCTACAAGCTGTTATACCCTGGTATTTGAATGAGTTGGTCGATTCCAACAGTGACTCACTGATATTATAGTCATAGGATACTACGTTTTTTTTTTTTAGTTTTGTCAAGTGCAAACTTTTACATTTCTGCACATTTGGAGCAAGTTACCAATCTCTGCACCACGTTGAAATATTATTGAGATCTGACTGAATATTTATGCAGCTTCTTTCAGATAGCGCTTCGTTATAGAAAACTGCATCATCTGCAAAAAGCCTGATTTTACTATTAATATTGTCGGCAAGGTCATTAATATACAATATGAATAGCAAGGGTCCCAATACCCTTTCCAACCAAAAAATCCTCAATCCACTCACAAATTTCACTTGATATCCCACATGATGGTACTTTTGACAACAAGCGTAGATGCGGTACTGAGCTAAATGCTTTTCGGAAATCAAGATTTCACTGCTTCTACCTGGTTGACTTGATCCAAAGTTTTCAGTATGTCACGTGAGAAAAGTGCGAATTGGGTTTCACATGATCGATGTTTTCGAAATGCTGGTTGGCATTGAGGAGGCCGTTCTGTTCCAGATACCTCATTATGTTTGAGCTCAGTATATGTTCTAAGATTCTACAACAAATCAATATCAAGGATACCGGACGGCAGATTTGTGGATCACTTCTACTATCCTTCTTGTAGATGGGTGTGACCTGTGCCTTTTCCAAGAACTGGGTAAGTGTTTTTGTCGAGGGATCTATGATAGATTATCGTCAGAAGAGGGGCCATAAATTCCGTGTAGACTCTAACAGGGACTCCATCGGGGCCTGAAGCTTTGTTCAATTTTAACGATTTCAGCCGTTAATACCTATTTCATTCAGCTTTTCAGTGGTACGAGGATTAAATTGAGGCGGTTCTCCTGGGTTTTCCTTTGTAAAGGAACATTTGAAAACGGAGTTAAGCAATTCAGCTTTTGCCTTGCTACCCTCAATTTCAGTTCCTGTCTCATTCGCTAGGGACTGGACACTAACTTTGGTGTCACTAAGAGCCTTTACATGCGATCAGAATTTCTTTGGTCACTTGACAATATTCTGTTACGGTAGTCATTGAAGGCATTATGCACT
Source organism: Schistocerca americana (assembly GCF_021461395.2). Lineage (NCBI taxonomy): Eukaryota > Metazoa > Arthropoda > Insecta > Orthoptera > Acrididae > Schistocerca > Schistocerca americana. Next base: position 652,004,739 of record NC_060122.1, read on the forward strand.
GCTGTCTTGACAGTCAAACGCGTTTCATTCAGCACCTCTCTTTCTCTCTCTATAGCCCCAGCCTTTGTTTTACACCTATTACGCAGTAATCCCGGTAATCTCAGTGTCTTTAAAAGTTTCATTCAGTGACTGTATACCATGGAAGTTCCCTCCCATTATGAACTGTTCTACTGGGTACATATCTATCCAGACAACTATTCTTTTACACTTGGGCCAAAGTTCCTCTACATGCTCCTGACCAGTGCTGAAAGTTTCAAGTTCCTCACTGAGACAGACAATATTGATTTTTTATCTAGTTTACTGAACATATATATCTTTCTGCTTGTTTCAGTTGTCCTTTGTACCTTGGTAATCATTGTTGCCATACTCATGTTATGGCTACTGATACCAGTTTCGACGTGAACATCCTCAAAGAGGTCAGGTCTGTTTGTTGCCATTAGATCGAATTATTTCCATCATGAGCGCGGTTTCTAACTATCTGTTCTAGTTTTCAGAGAAGATATTTAGTAGTGTTTCACAGAATGTCCTACAGCGCCCACCATTAACAAAATGGTTCAAATGGCTCTGAGCACTATGGGACTCAACTTCTGAGGTCATCAGTCTCCTAGAACTACTTATACCTAACTAACCTAAGGACATTACACACATCCATGCCCGAGGCAGGATTCGAACCTGCGACTGTAGCCCACCATTAACAAAATCGAAATTTTCCCCCTATTGACTGTTGGAAGATTAAAGTCTCCACCGATGATTACAGTGTGACTGGGGAACTTACATACAAGAAACTGAGATTTCCTCTAAAGTTTGGGTTACATCAGGAAATGAGTCTTCTGTGCGATAGAAGGGTTCAATTATCATTTTATGCCCACCCATGATACTGACTCTTGTCCAAACAGATTCACATGCAGCTTCAATTTCTACCTCGGTGGGTTTGAGTTTCTTGTCTACTGCGACAAATACACCCCCTCCATTTATCATTTGCCTATCCTTTCGATATATACTTAAAATTTCCCAAAAAATCTCACTGCTATCAATTTCAGGTTTCAGCCAGCTTTCTGTACCTAGTGTTATGTGAGCTTCACTGTTTTTTCATGAGCACTTCGAACTCTGGCACTTTGTTGGGAATCCTGCGGTAGTTTACCATTACGATTTTAATACTGTCACCTGTGGGAAGCATTTCTTTCGATCTTACACTGATACTTCTGGGTTTCTTACAGCTATCGTTATTTGGATTGGATGGAGGGTCACCTAATCTAAAAAAAACCTTGTGTGCACGCCACACACAGTCAGCTACCTGAGTAGCAACCTCTGACAAATAGTGCACACCTGACCTATTCAGAGGAACCCTACAGTTCTCAACCATGTGGCGCAAGTCCAGGAGGTAGAAGCCTAGTTTGTGACAGAACCTTCGAAGTCTCTGGTTCAGTCCTTCCACTCGACTCAAAACCAAAGGGCCACGATCAGTTCTCGAGACAACGCTGCAAATTGTGAGCTTCGTCGAAACTCCGCGCGCAAGGCTGGTCTTTTCAACCTTCTCTGCCAGTCGCTGCAATGACCCAAGAGTGACCTCGGAGCCCAGACGACAGGCATCATTTGTTCCAAGGTGCGCCACAATCTGCAGTTGGTTGGACCCCGTTCCCTCAATGGCTGTCGGAATAGCCTCTTCAACATGTGAGCGCGCCTGGTGCCCTTTTCTGTCTCTTGCTGCCATTTTCCTAAGGAGTACCACCATTCGTTTGAACTGCCGACGATTAATATACCCTGTCCTTTAGTGTTTGCCTGGTCCTGACACCGGACAAAACAGGTTTCCCCAAAGCAGGTGAAGTGAGTCCCATTGGCTCAGTTTCAGTGAAAGACAGCACCTTAAACTTGTTGGTTAGGGGGATCAGTGCAACACCCTGAGTCCTCTCTGGTCCCCGTCCACCCCGTACAGGACGCCTAGTCTACCACTGACACGTCACTCGCAATCAAGTGGACGGTTAATAAGAGATTCTGTACTTTCTGCAGAGGAGACAGGATTTACAGGATAGGCCGTGCGGTTAAAGGCGCTGCAGTCTGGAACCGCAAAACCGTTACGGTCGCAGGTTCGAATCCTGCCTCGGGCATGGATGTTTGTGATGTCCTTAGGTTAGTTAGGTTTAAGTAGTTCTAAGTTCTAGGGGACTAATGACCTCAGCAGTTGAGTCTCATAGTGCTCAGAGCCATTTGAACCATTTACAGGACAGGGTAGTATTTGAGGTAACTTTGGTACAGATATCACAGGTACACGACTCTCGGGAGCTCTTGCAACACACTGATTCGCAGCAGCAACCAAATTCGAGCTATTGTGTCAGGATAAGCAGCCACATCCATCGCACTGAAGGCAAATTTATGTTTTTTCAGCTTTCAGTAAAATATCCTTTTATATTCAAATTGTATTTATAAATTAATAGCGTTTTTCTGAAATTTTAGTATCCCATTCTTTTTGTTCATTCCCTTGGTTGGATCGTAGTATGTTGTAATCATAGTTCTTTAATAATTTACTTATCTAGTTCAAGTATTTTTTATCAAATATTTTCCGCGTGCAAAAATTCACTCGGTCAGGATTTCAGTAAAAGAGTGTCGTTGTGATAGTGTTCATATAGAAACATACGCAGTGTATTGATTCTTTGTGTTCGCTGTCAGCATTGGTTACAATTAACATTTATTACCAAATCCTTTTCCTAAAAACTACCTGGAGCAAATAGTTCGGAACAGTACTAAAGACGATAGAGAGATGCGGAATGAAGCGTGTTTTGCCGTCAAGAGAGCAATGCGTGAAGTCTTCAAGGATTCCACAAATCCCAAAGAAATTCTGGTCGTATGTGAAGGCTGTTAGTGGCACAAAAGGGAGTGTCCAGACACTCATGGGCAAGAAGGAACTGAAATTTAGAGAAGCAAAGCAAATGCGGAAATACTTAATTCTGTTTTCAAATGTTCCTTTAAAAAAGGAATCTCCAGGAGCATTGCTCTGCCCAAATTTAATTCTTAAGCCACTGAAAAAATGAGTGAAATAGATATCAGTGTCAGTGGCGCTGAGAAACAGCTAGAATCGTTAAAACTGAACAAAGCCCCAGGGACCCATGGAATTCTATACCCAGTTAGCCTCTCTGTTAATTATAATCGCTAGTAGATCCCTCTAACAAAAAACCATGCTCACCGGTTGCAAGAAAGCACAGGTCACATCCATCTACAAGAAAGGTAGCACAAGGGAGCCACAAAATTACAGTGCTATATCCTTGACATCTGTTTGATGTAAACGTAGAATCTTTGAACATACTCTGAGCTCCAATGTAATGAGATGTCTCGGACAGAAGGACCTCTTCCATGCCAACCAGTACGGATTCCGAAAATATCAATTTTGTGAAAACGAACTCGCGCGACTTCTCTCGCATGACATCCTGGAAGCCATGGATCAAGGCAGGCAGATGCTGTATGCCTAAATTTCCGACAAGCATTTCACTCACAAGGGAACCTCCCCATCACACCCCCCTCAGATTTAGTTATAAGTTAGCACAGTGGATAGGCCTTGAAAAACTGAACACAGATCAATGGAGAAAACAGGAAGAAGTTGTGTGGAACTAGGAAAAAAAATAAGCATAATATACAAACTGAGTAGTCCATGAGCAAGATAGGCAGCATCAAGGGCAGTGCGAGCGCAGGAGTGCCGTGGTCCCGTGGTTAGCGTGAGCAGCTGCGAAACGAGAGGTTCTTGCTTATGCTTATTCCAAATTCACTCTGCCATACATACAAATGTAGCGTACCAAGACTCAGACAATAAACGGTGCAAGAAACATCTAAAAAACTCTGACTGACAGACTCTCGAAAAAAAATATTTAAAAAAAAAACACCAAATGAAATAATTACCTGGACAGTACAGTAACAGAAAAATAAAAGCAAAGAATGGATTGTCTCGTCTTTACAAGTAAAATTTAAACTGTATTTGTAAAACTAAATTGTTATTTTGTAAATAAAAGTCTATATACGTTTAAAAAAAAAAAGGTTCAAGTCTCCCCTAGAGTGAAAATTTTAATTTTTTATTTTCAGACAATTATCAAAGTTCAGGCACTCACACAAAATCAACTTCGCTCTCCAAAATTCCAGGACATGTTCAGATTTGTTTGGACATATGCAGGATTTGACGGTCTACACACGGAAAATTTGAAAACGTTAAAAACATATGTTTTGACAGAGTACAGGGAAAACTGAGCGACTGTGAAACTGTTGCATTCATTTGTTGCAGTTTATGTAACAAACTCTTATGTTTTGATCACTTTTTTAGGAGTGATTATCACATCCACAAGAAAACCTAAATCGGGCAAGGTAGAAGAATCTTTTTACCCATTCGCCAAGTGTACAAGTTAGGTGGGTCGACAACATATTCCTGTCATGTGACGCACATGCTGTCAACAGTGTCGTGTAGAATATGTCAGACGTGTTTTCCTGTGGAGGAATCGGTTGACCTATGACCTTGCGATCAAATGTTTTCGGTTCCCATTGGAGTGGCACGTCCTCTCGTCTACTAATCGCACGGTTTTGCGGTGCGGTCGCAAAACACATACACTAAACTTATTATAGTGAACAGAAACGTCAATGAACGAACGGACAGATCATAACTTTGCGAAAATAAAGAAAGTAAAATTTTCACTCGAGGGAAGACTTGAACCAAGAACCTTTTGTTACGCAGCTGCCCGCGCTGACCACGGTGACCCTGAGCTCTCATTATCCTTGATGTTGCCTATCTTGCGGATGGACTAGTCAGTTTGTATATTTTGCTTATTTTTTTCATAGTTCCATAAACGTCTTCCTGTTTTTTCGAGTGATCTGTGTTCAGTGTTTCAAGGCCTATCCACTGTGCCAACTTATAACTAAATCTGAGGGGGTTGCGATGGGGAGGTTCCCTTGTCAGTACCACACCTATGCTAAACAGCAAAAGTACGATCGTATTGGATATAAACGAAATCTATGACTGATCACAGGTGGAATCTGTCAACTCACACAAATACCTGAGTGCAACACTTTGCAGGGACATGAAATGGTAAGGGGAAGATCACATAGGCTCAGTTGTGGGTAAAGCCGATAGCAGACTCAGTTTATTTCGGGAATACTAGGAAATGCTTTCAGTCTACGCAGGAGATTGCTTACAGTTAATTCGTGCGATCCATCCTAGAATATTGCTCTTGTATAGGGTACTCGTACTAAATAGGACTAACAGGGGGTACTGAACGTACACAGGGAAGGACAACACGAATGCTCACAAATGTGTTTTGAGTTTCACAGAGATGTTGAAAGAACTGAACTGGCCGACTCTTGAAGATAGACGTAGACTATCCCAAGAAACTCTACTTACAAAGTTTCAACAACCGGCCTTAAATGATGACTCTAGGAATATACTGCAACCAAAAATATATCGCTCCCATGTGGATCGTGTGGAGAAGATTAGATTAATTAGAGCCAGGTTCGGCTCCAGGGATTTGGCTGTCCTGCGAAAATTTTAAGCGCCCCCCATCCCCATCCCCTCCACCCCCCTCACCCCCACCTCCGCTCTCTCTCTCTCTCTCTCTCTCTCTCTCTCTGCATGTTCAGACATAGTTAACCTTTTTCACAATGTCATTCGTCCGTGGCGTCTTATTGTCACATATCACACTTACTCACACGTCTTTTTGACGTGAGTACGTCTTAAAGCCCGGAGCCATGCATGGGACACCAGCTAGTGAAACTGAAGCATTTACATTTTGAGTTATAACTCCAAAATAAATTTACGTCACTCGCAGAGTACATTACTAAAATCTGTTTAATTTTTGTCGTTCCTTGGGCAGAGGGAAGCATGCTATGCCGAGGGAGAAGCACCATGACCACCGCAAGGGAGTAACAAGAGGGAAGTAGAAGCGAATAGAGTTCTCGCTGTTCCTCCCACACTCACGGTATGCACTTCATACCGATTGCTTGTTCTTGTATAAATGGCGCGCGGGAGAGTCAGATTTCGGGAAATCGCCTATTTACTTAGACACTTATATTCATATGCGGTACATACTCATATCACACCACAAAGGCAAAGAAATGAACGCACACTTGTTCAGTGCACTCTTAACGATTGTTCACTGCGGCGTAAATCGCAGACTGTCAGAAGATGCAAAAGCCACGAAGCTTTCCGAGTTGCGTCAACGAGTTCCGAGCAGAACTATGGGGCTCAGGGAACAAGAACAAGTAAACACACCATAGTAGAAGAAATAGGATTTCCAAAAATGGGTTTCCAAAGGCGGATGATATTTGGCAACCTGTATCGCCGTTAGACAAAACAGATTTAGGCCTATCCTATAACAAGTCTTTATTAAGTAAATGAATGAAAAACCACAACATACATAAATAAATAAAAACTAAAATTAATGGTAACGACTGCTCCAATATTTATTCCATAGCGAGAAATGTGTGGGGTTTGGATACAGTTGCAGAAGTGCAAAGAAGTGATGTGAAACCAAAAAAGAACAGATCATACCGTTGGGCCTTTGTGGCCTGTTCGGACAGAGTTTAGCTTTTGCATAATAAAAGTATGAGCGAGAACTTATGGAAAATTATTAGAAAAGAAATGTAGATACCAAAACGAGATTGGGTATCCATTATCTTTACGATTGTTCAATTATAGAAATCGAGAGTTCGAAATCAGATAACGACGGCTTCTGACCGTATTTCCCTACGTCTCAAATACCATATTACGCATTAGTCTGCTTCAACTTTGCATCCGTCGGCGCAACAATTCTCACATCCAGCCACGTGCCTCTCATTTTGGATTATTATCGATTTCGATTATGTTATACATCAAAATAAGGACAGACGCTGCACGAGAACAGTCCACGCTGTCGACGAGTGGCGAACTGATGTGTCCACAGTCGACCAAGGGTGAACACAGAACGTGCAACACACAAAAGCGACGAACACGTAGTGGTCTGCCGCAAGCGAATTTCTTACACTATGTGATCAAAAGTATCCGGACACCTGGCTGAAAATGAGTTACAAGTTCGTAGCGCCCTCCATCGGTAATGCTGGAATTGAATATGGTGTTGGCCCACCCTTAGCCTTGATGACAGCTTCCACTCTCGCAGGCGTATGTCCAATCAGGTGCTGGAAGGTTTCTTGGGGAATGGCAGCACATTCTTCACGGAGTGCTGCACTGAGGAGAGGTATCGATGTCGGTCGGTGAAGCCTGGCACGAAGTCGGCGTTCCAAAACATCCCAAAATTGTTCTATAGGACTCAGGTCAGGATTCTGCGGAGCCCAGTCCATTAAAGGGATGTTATTGTCGTGTAACCACTCCGCCACAGGCCGTCCATTGTGAACAGGTGCTCGATCGTGATGAAAGATGCATTCACCATCCCCGAATTGCTCTTCAACAGTGGGAAGCAAGAAGGTGCTTAAAACATCAATGTAGGCCTGTGCTGTGATAGTGCCACGCAAAACAACAAGGGGTGCAAGCCCCCTACAAGAAAAACACGACCACACCATATCACAACCGCCTCCGAATTTCACTGTTGGCACTACACACGCTGGCAGAAGAAGTTCACTGGGCATTCGCCACACCCACACCCTGTCATCGGATCGCCACATTGTGTACCGCGATTCGTCACTCCACACAACGTTTCTCCACTGTTCAGTCGTCCTGTTTACGCTCCTTACACCAAGCGAGGCGTCATGTGGCATTTATCGGCGTGATGTGTGCCTTATGGGCAGCCGCTCGACCATGAAATCCAAGTTTTCTCACCTCCCGCCTAACTGTAATACTACTTGCAGTGGATCCTGATACATTTGGAGTTCCTGTGTGATGGTCTGGATAGACGTCTGCTTATTACACATTACGACCCTCTTCAACTGTCGGCGGTCTCTGTCAGTCAACAGACGAGGTCGAACTGTACCCTTTTGTGCTGCATGTGTGCCTTCAAGTTTCCACTTCATCATCACCTCGGAAAAGTGGACCTAGGGAGTGTGGAAATCTCTCGCACAGACGTATGACACAAGTGACACCCCGTCATCTGACAACGTTCGAAGTCCGTGAGTTCCGCGAAGCGCCCCATTCTGCTCTCTCACGGTGTCTAATGACTACTGAGGTCGCTGATATGGAGTGCCTGGCAGTAGGTGGCAGCCCAATTCACACCTAATATGAAAAACGTATGTCTTTGGGAGTGTCCGTATACTTTTGATCACATAGTGTGCATCTGGAAGCAACGCGCAGTGAATAAGCTGCTTAGGAGTATGTCCCTATGTGTAGAAAGTTTTGGCTCCCTTCTTTTCATTGTAGGGACAGATTTCTAACCCAATTAAGAAATATAAGGATCTTCCACCTAAAAAAGAAAAAATACAAAATAAGTAAATAAAATGCTGTGTTCTATAAATTCTAACAACCAGCTACATCATCCACTGCTGTAAAATCAATACTCGGTCTCTTACAGCAATGGTAGTTCCCTGGTTTCATTCTTCATTTCCATGAGATGAATTGCATTCGCATATTTCATTTAGCACTGATGGTCATCATCCGGTTAGAATAAAACAGCAGTGTTATGATACGGCACCGCCGAAGCAGTTCTGGAGGAAACAATAATTGCAGCGCGAGACCACATGTAGCAACCTGACATGTCAGAGCTGTATTGTCGGCAGTATCGCCGGCGCCTCTGCCATTACCAATTGGAAGGTCACACGACAGCGATTGATTTACGTGTAAATGTTTTACTTGTTGAAAAAAGTGTATAAATCACCACTGCTTATTTAGTGTGTAGTTAGTATGTTAAGCAAGTCGGGTATCGAGACAGCGTGCTTTCCGACGTATTACGACCACGATTTATGGCTTAAGACAAGCAATTTTGAAATCATTTTCATTTCTTTTAGCGAAAAGTAAGAGTTAAATCCTCAATAAAGTTGTTGGGACGCAAACGATGTGAAATACGGCGGAACTGCATAAACAGTTCGTGTAGTACAATTTAGTTGCTTCAGGTCCAAAATAGAGATTGATAGGTTTTTTCCTTATGATTTAATATTATCTACTGATTATGGCTTCAATCTGAGAAATAAAAGGGATTGAGGGAAAACTTAAAATATGTCACAGAGAAAACAGAAGAAATTAATTGAGAGGTGCGTGGCACAGTATTAATGGCAGACCCACAGCAGATGGAAGGATATCATGCAGCTTTCCACGTGTAAACGGCACTTAATCACACTGTCTGGGTTCAAACGACTTTCGCATAAGTTCAAAAATGGCTCTGAGCACTGTGGGACTCAACTGCTGAGGTCATTAGTCCCCTAGAACTTAGAACTAGTTAAACCTAACTAACCTAAGGACATCACAAACATCCATGCCCGAGGCAGGATTCGAACCTGCGACCGTAGCGGTCTTGCGGTTCCAGACTGCAGCGCCTTTAACCGCACGGCCACTTCGGCCGGCTATCGCATAAGTCGGGCAGTGCTTATTTTACTTATTCTTTATTTATTACAAAGTGTTTTTATCAGCGATATTGTTATAGGAGTTTAAGGCCCTGTCAGCAACTGTATAAATATTAATTTTAATTATGAACAGCCTCAGTTGCACCGTTTACCTAGGTTTCAGTCGGGATAACCCAACCTTCTTCAGAATAACAGTATCTACTGTTTGTCCATAGTGGACATCGTCAAGCTAAAACTACAAATCCATAAATTATCGTCAAACTGTGAAACTTATCTGGCACTTTTCTAGTACAGCACTCGTGGCTGCCGCATCGCGGTCGCGAAGTGGGGCCGAGGCAGTGCCAGATAAGTTCTACAGTTTGACGATAATTTTTGGATTTGTAGTTTTAGCTTGACGATGTCCACTATGGACAAACAGTAGATACTGTTATTCTGAAGAAAGTTGGGCTATCCCGACTGAAACCTAGGTAAATTCTAGGTAAACGGTTCAAATGGTTCAAATGGCTCTGAGCACTATGGGACTCAACTTCTGAGGTCATTAGTCCCCTAGAACTTAGAACTAGTTAAACCTAACTAACCTAAGGACATCACAAACATACATGCCCGAGGCAGGATTCGAACCTGCGACCGTAGCGGTCTTGCGGTTCCAGACTGCAGCGCCTTTAACCGCACGGCCACTTCGGCCGGCTAGGTAAACGGTGCAACTGAGGCTGTTCATAATTAAAATTAAGTTTAAGGTTACTTTATAGGAACTGTCAGGCCATCATAATACCGACATTTATCTTTATTTTCTTATTAAAAGTTTTTTCACATCTGTAGGGGCTTTCAAGCAGACGTAGGTACATTTCAAGTGGTTAGTAGGCGCACATGGTATAAATTAAACTGTCAACGCTGTCACTACAATCTTCGCTATTTTGAAGGACACACCAAAGGGATCTGTTTCACAATATTGTAGATAATTTCCAGTACCGTAAGAAACCATATTTTATCAGGGATTTGCATTTCCAAATTATTTCCACACTTTCTCATGTAAGGAAAAATTCCATTGTGTTATATAATTCATCCTTTTGGAACCATTTTAAAATTTAAGATTTTTTCGCCTCCCAAAAACCTACCACTCTGGGTCATGACACGCCCCCCCCCCCCTTTTCTATCCCTAGATCATAGCATCGTCATTTTTTCCCCACGCTCTATAAACGGAAGAAGCCCGCGTAATTGTTACAATGGGATGTACCTTCTGCCATGCACTTAACAGTGGTTCGCAGAGTGTGGATGTAAATGTAGAAACTTAGAGGAGATCGTGAGGAAACGCGCATGTACGATAGAGGTTGCCGAGGAAAAAGTTTGAGAAGCCGTGATCCACAGCGATAGTAACCTACGTACTGAACAACAACAAAAAACTCTTAAGGGGGTTTAGGAGTCATTCTCATACGTCGTCAGAGACGGCGAAGACGAAACGTATTTTGAAAATCCTCTTAAATTACAAACAGATTGTGACGCCTTCTTACCTCTACTCCCAAAGAACCGAACCCTGGATCCGCGCTTGACTGCAAAGCACAAAATAATGCTTATCTCTACGCTTCCGGGTATACAGCCGAGTTGTTTCCATCGTATACATACTGTGGAAACAACAGCTCATCTGTATACCCTTACAGATCACACAAAATTGTGGGAGTGGAAAAACAGACAATACGGTAACATTGTTACAGAAGATTGCACAATGAAGCATACAGAGTGACTTGCAGTTTGATACAATGTCACATTAGGACCCAAGGCTGTTAGCGAAGAGGGGAAGCGGCGTCTGCCTGATACGGGAAGAGGAAGGAGTGGGGGGCGTGTGAGTAGCGCAGGGGAAGAAGGCGGGTCCAGGATAAATACTGCGTTAAGCTGCCCGCCCTGTTTACATTGTGTCATCTGCTGGAAGAGGCCGGTAGTGGAGAGAAGAGGACCAAATTCTCAACATCATGGCGAAAAAAGTGGACATCAAGTACACACAGGTTAGTGCTGGATTTACAAAGTGTCAAGATCATAGCTGTCGCCAACAGTGCTTTCTTTTAAAGAAGAAAATGCCGCAAGAATGGACTACATAGAAATTTGTATTGTCTGTAGGGAACTGTATTAATGATGTTACACTCTGGAGCCCACTGTATGGTGCATGGCCGAGGGTACTTCGTACCAGTACTAGCGACAGTCATATACTATTCCATACGCGTATGGAACTAGGAAAGTTAACTGTCTTTATGCCGCTTTAAGTGCCTGATCTCTTTTCTTTTATTCTATTAGGCTCCACGCGAGGTTGGCGACGGTGGAGTAGAATAAATGATGCCTTCTTCGGGTACTATTTCTCCAAATTCGTCCCTAGACAGTTTCGCAAAAACCTCATCTTTCTTCCAAAAAATTCCTCACGTTCCCTGGGCATCTGTTAAACTATCACATGGGTTGTACGGACCCGTTACAATTATGTAATCACGTCTCTGAATTCGTTTAATGTTTGCTTTGTTGACTCCCAGTGAATAGTGACCACTCCGAATCCGAAAACCGGTTTTTGCAGATCTAGGAGATGTGGAAAAACGACGGCCAGGGGGTTGATAGAGAGGGCTAACTATGATGAAATTAGGAATGACTGTAAACATGTTGGCTGAAACAGAGAAACTGAAATAAGCCGCTGCACTTGGAGCAAGGCAGATTTCGAACCGTTCCCGTAGGTTGTTAACTAATAACTCCTACAGTTGGTCGGATGAAGCGAAATAATTGCAGACTTCAAGCAATCTGGACATCGCTCATAGACACACAACGTCAGTACGCTGTACGGTAGTACTGATTGTGGAACGAGAAAATGTTATTCCCCATACTAAAAAAAAGTGTGCGTGTGTGTGCAATATCAGAGTGAATCCTTGAACAGTTTTTGATTTTAGTTTTCATACTTTGTTGTTTTCTGTATTTTAGTCTGAAGGCAACGTAACAGACATAATCCTTTTTTTTTCAGATATTCATCAACAATGAATTTGTTGATTCAGTTTCCGGGAAGAAATTTCCTGTTTACAACCCCACAAATGGAGAAAAAATTGCTGATGTTTCAGAGGGTGACAAGGTACAGAAATTTTAATTTTCTCATTCTTACGAAAAAATGCTTACTCAACTCGTAAACACAGCTTTCTTTGATTGGTGATGAAACCGAATCTTACAGGCAGATGTAGACAAAGCAGTTGCTGCAGCCAAAGCAGCATTCAAGAGGGGTTCAGAATGGAGGACAATGGATGCTTCAAAGCGAGCAGTACTGATGCACAAGGTAAATATTACAATTCAGAACTATTGACATTTTCTACAACTCCTCTCCCAACATCAAGGTTTTGATTGTATAGCTGACTTCAGCACAGTTCAAAAGCTGGTATTATATTGTGTAGTCCATAAATATGTCGTGCTGATTCACAAAGTGATAAACAATTTATTTATTTATTGTATTTTTTTGCATGGAGACACCAACTGGTGTCTTTTGCAAACGTCATAGCATTTTTTTTCTTTCTTTCCTTTTTTTTTATTTTTTTTTATATATTTTTTTTATTTATTACAAGTTTAGTACAGTCATATGTACATATGTGATTACATATACATGATACAAATGCACCATTGTACCTAATAAGGCACAATATTGGGTGTTACATCGTACCTATTACAAATATTCAGATTTTACACATATATATAAAACAAAGATGGCACGTCGATAGACACACAAACATACACACAAAATTCAAGCTTTCGCAACAAACTGTTGCCTCATCAGGAAAGAGGGAAGGAGAGGGAAAGACGAAAGGATGTGGGTTTTAAGGGAGAGGGTAAGGAGTCATTCCAATCCCGGGAGTGGAAAGACTTACCTTAGGGGGAAAAAGGACGGGTATACACTGGCACACACAGACATATCCATCCACACATATACAGACACGAGCAGACATATTTAAAGACAAAGAGTTTCTTGTCTTTAATATGTCTTGTCTTTAAATATGTCTGCTTGTGTCTGTATATGTGTGGACGGATATGTGTGTGTGTGTGTGTGTGTGTGTGCGCGAGTGTATACCCGTCCTTTTTTCCCCCTAAGGTAAGTCTTTCCGCTCCCGGGATTGGAATGACTCCTTACCCTCTCCCTTAAAACCCACATCCTTTCGTCTTTCCCTCTCCTTCCCTCTTTCCTGATGAGGCAACAGTTTGTTGTGAAAGCTTGAATTTTGTGTGTATGTATGTGTTTCTATTGACCTGCCAGCACTTTCGTATGGTAAGTCACATCATCTTTGTTTATATATATATATATATATATATATATATATATATATATATATATATATACAATAATTTATTTCAGTTTCATTTTGAATAAGTTCCCTTTGTGGCACCTTATAGAGCTCAGTAATCTGTTGTACCATATTTGACCACTAATGCATGAACTATGGTCGGTTGTTTTTAATGCTATAAAGCATTCAGTGAATGAATGAAAAGAGGAAAAGTAATTTTGATTCATCAGTTTTCTTCTTTCCCAGTTCAACACTCAACTCAAGTTGGTTGAGCAATTTTGTTTTAGTTGGTTTTCAACTGCACAGGAATAGAATCTTGTCATTAGGCCATTACAGCAATAGGCAATGTCATGCAGTGGGTACTATAATACAATTGATAAATTCCTTCATTTTGTGGGATGGATGTGTGAATAACTAGTCATGAAGTGTTTGAATGCTTATTCAGGTATATCTTGTACAGTTTGTGGAAGCTTATTAAATAATTTGTGCCCCATGAGTTTATAACTATTAATTGTTTTTAAAAGTCTGTAGAAGGGATTATAACTCATCATTGTTGTAACATTGTAGATTCTCTCTGCATACTGCTTCTTGGAGCTACTTCTTCATATAAAAAACTGTTTTTGTCATGATTTTTTGTTCAAAAAGCAAAGGTATACAATGTGCCATTTTTGATGTAACTACTACTCTAATAACTTTTTCTGTAATGTTAGAGATGTCTTACAAACAAACAGCTTCCCCACAGAATAAAACCATATGATACTATGCTTTCGAAAAATGAAAAAGCAGGAAGTGGTAACATAATTTCAGGGACAGCCCATGATGTGTTTAGATCCTATTTGACAAATAGGAAGCAGTTAGTTACTATTAGTACTACAAAGGGAGCATATAAGTCAAACACTACTGACATTAATTTTGGTCATTATTAGGACCACTTCTTTTTATTATTTATGTTAATGATATTATTCAGTCTATAACAAACACCACTAAAGCTATCTTATACACAGATGATACAGTAATATGCCATAATCCTGGCTGTTCACAACTTGAAGTGGAATCCAATATTGCAGCAGGCATTATTCTGCAGTATTTTAATGAAAACAAACTAAAATTAAATACAAATAAATCAGTCTATATTGAATTTTATCTTGGGTGGCAAACTCGTGGAAACCAAATTTTAATGGATGATGAATAGATTAAAAAAGAATACTCAACCAAGTTTCTTGACCTGACACTTGATGCAGAGTTAAATTGGCATGATGATGTATATGATATTTGCAAGAAGCTATCTACTACCATACATGCTTTAAGAAAACTGACACCTTTTTGCAACGCTACCACTCTGAGGCAAACATATTTTGCACTATTTGAATCCCATCTAAGCTATGGGATAGAGATATGGGGTTCTAGCAGTAAAGATAATATGAAAAAGAGTACTTATCCTACAGAAGAAGGCATTTAGAATTATAGGAAAGAAATGTGCCAGGGAATCCTGCTGAATTTTGTTTAAAGAATGTAAAATACGAACTGTTCATAATCTGTATGATTATGGCAGTAAACTGTAACAAAATACTTAATAAAGAAATACACGACCACAACACTAGAGGTTGAGATAAACATCACAATATCTCTCATAGAACCACACTTTATAAGAAAAGCCCTCACTATGCAGGCATTAAATTACTAAATTGCTTCCACCATAATATCCACAAATTACCCATAACAGAATTAAAAAATAAATTAAAATTAAGGGTCCCAAACAATCCTGTGTATTCAATAGATTAATTTCTAGACTTAGTACCTTGTACAATGGAAGACTTTTTTCTAAAAATATGAATCACAGATCTGAAGACTGTGTCACAAACTGCAAATTTCTTAATCTGTGTATTGCAATAGCAAATTGTTTTTATGTATAGTTCATAAATGTAACATTATTTTCTCGACTGAATTTAGAAAAATTTGTGTAGATAATAATACCAGGTATATAATATGTAACTCTAGTAAATAAAGCTTTGACTAATCCAGAAGATGGAACATAAAATTTTTGTGATCAGTTGATGTTGGATGCAAAATAAAATAAATAAATAAATAAGATACCAACCCATAAGTTGCCTAAATGAATAAATCACTCTCGATAACTTGCTACTAACATATTTTATGTGCTGACCACAAGATAATTCATAAACTAAAAATACCCTCAAAAATTTAACGTACTTAGATAATCTGCTGGAAGCCTGTCTTTGAGAGTAGAAAACCATCTTGAGTTTAGTTTTCTTTCAGCAAGATACCATTTCCTTTAAACCAGTAGGATGTTTGAGTGATGATCTTTTCAACACAAGTTTTAAGTCTACTGACATTATTACTTACTCCTGCTCCTTCTCTTCACATGCCAATAATGACCATATAAATGAAGTGTAGTGCCTCGGCAGGGTGTGTAGTGTTGTTGGGCTTACTGATGCCACATTATCTTGTGCCATGATGCCTGAGGAGATGGCATATGCAGGGCAGTGAAGGAAATGGCTAGTCATCTACTCATCTTGGTTATCACAGAGTCCCCATTTTAACACAGCAGTTTTACTTCAGCCATTTCCCATTTGATGGCAACTGAGTGATGAGCAGATGTTTCCTGGGGGTAGCTACTCGAGCAGTGGTATCCAATCACTTTTAGCTCTGATCTGCTGCAAAGACACTGGGCAGTGACACATGAAGTGAGTGTCTTATCATAAGTGTGGATTTTGCTCCTTTTAGATTTTGCTGTTGCTATGTGTCTAATGTTTGGGGGTGCTCTTCCAGCCAGAATTTGGATCTTCTCAATTGGAACTGGTGTCAAGCATCCTGTCAGCTGGTGGCTAGTTTGTTGAAGAGCAATGTCAACCTGTTTTGGGTGGCAGGATTGGTATTTTCCAGGGGAAGCCTAGTCTTCTGCTGAGTAACACAAGGCTAGAGCCAACATCTAAAGCACATGTGGGCTCGCTCCCCAACTTGTGCCTTTTATTTTTCTTAAGACATTGTTTTGTGCTGTGTCCTTCATTCTGGTACTGTCACATTGCTCCTTGAATGTCAATCTGCCATAAAGGGTAGAGCTGTGTTTGAGAGGAGTTCCGAGCTGTAAGACTTCTAACTGGTAGTTGGCTTGTTTGTTGCGGAGGTGGAAAGTGCTGACTACTGTTTTGGTTGGATTTGGCTTCAGGATGTTGACTTCCTAATAGTGTCTCAGTTAGTTAAGAGCAGACAAAAGTTGTCTTTCGATGTCTCAAATGTCTTAGGTCGAGAGGGGTAGATTGCATTAACAAATGAGATGCAACCCTTATTATGTGGCTGGTTACTGGTATAAAGGCTAAGTAATGTGGGAGAAAGAAAGATTCCTGGGGAAAGACCATTTTTTTGATGTTTTGAAAGCTAACATAGAAGTTACTGTTGCTCAGCAGCTCTGCAGTGATCTTCATAAAGCTGTAATCTTTTGCTGTATTGTACACCTTTGGAAGCAGTCTCCCAATATTTACTGTGTCATAGGCTGCACTCAGAACAGGTGACATCATTAACAAGACCTTTCTCAAAGCCGGGTAAGCTGGGTACACCCACACTGTGCAAAACCACTCTTGTCAAAAGCCAGCTTGTTCTCTAATGAATTTATCTTTAATGAGTGGTATAAGCCAAGACAAAATAATTTGTTCAAATAGCCTGAATGACTGGCAATGTTAAGATATTGGCCAAAAATTTCTCAGGTCATCTGATGATTTTATGGGCTTGAGCAATACCCTTTCTCAGATGTAATAAGGAAGTTGGGTGAGAGATTAATGAAGAGAACAGGGTCCACTCACAGAGGTGAGGATGTAAGCTGATGATAGATCTCGACTCACTCACAATAGCGAGGAGGCCAGATACACAGTAAAGAAATTGTCTGATGACCTGCATGAATCTGTGCTGTTGTGCAACAGCACTGCAAAACAAACTGTTAATGGTATCTGATCTCTGAAATAATGCAAAGCTGTTGGGGTACAAAACGTACATTTAAAGTTGCCAAAACACCTTGGCGAAGGAGGTACTGACTGGCACCACCAAATGTCCAACTGCTCAGAAACCTTTAACATTCCAGAGTTCTGGAGACAAGCTCACAGTATCATTCTGATCATTACCACTGTGAAGAAAATTTGTGTCATCGACATCAGGATGTTTGTAGCAGTGCATTGTGCAGTGAAGAGTGCAGGAGATGACTTCACTATGTTGATGATAGTGCAAACTTCCACTCCTTGACATTGTGCAATAGTGCTGACTCTCTCTTTCTTTATATTTGTCTCGCTCGTTCCACCTATCCTGCCATTACCAAAACTTTTTTTATCTGCCATTTTGCTATTAAGATCTGGAATAAGGGATTGACTGACAGAAATTCTTGGAGCATTTTTTATATTACTATCAAAAATACTTGCTTGAAATCTAATTTAAAAAAAAAACTTTCATGTACACATGTGGATACAAAAATAATCTTTATTTCACTGTGCAGATTAGGAAATTCGTCCTTCACCAAATTCTGGTAGAATTTGGCCAAATCTTTGATATTGTAAAGTAAATTCTTTCTGCTATTGTCAGTTTGCAAATTGATTAGTTCAAAATGTAAATCAAGAGGTGGTTTTTAAATTGCTATCGAAAAGAGTATTACAAACACATCAAGTATTGGCTGCAAGTTAGTAATTTCTTGTAACACAAACAAAACCAAATGTTAACAAATAAAAGTAATGTATAAAGTTGAAGTACTAAAAATAGGTACGTTCTAAATACACAGGTAATGTGGACTATTGTTTTTCATGTATGTTACACCATGTACATTTAACAAAATCAGCTTTATTTTGCTGTTGTCAACATACGGGTACATTATCTGGAATCTGTCATTAAATTAATTTTCAAGGGACTGTAGCACCACAACGTATTTATCAAAGTGTGCTCCTTCCCGCTTACCTAGCTCAGGGAAATGTGTACTTTTCTCTGAAAGGTTGTCTTCAAGGAGCTGAAGTTTATATTACAAAGCTTTTATTTTGCCAACCATATCTTTGATGAGACTATTTTCATTTTGGAGTTTCAGATTTAAATATTTAGAAGAGCCGTAATGTCTGCTAAAAATCCTAAATCAGTTACCCATTCAGGGACAGACAAAAGTGGCTCCAGACATCCTTTGTCTACCAAAAATGAGTCTTGGTGTGGTAATTGAAAAACTTGGGAAATAATTCTTTGTTTGCTCACCCAGTGCACCTCAGCATGGTAGGGGACACCTGGATACTCCTCTTCAAATTAAATAAAAAGATTCTTCGAACTGGTGAATGAGCCTATGAGAATGAATATAGTTCATGATACTCACCATTGCATTCATCACATATTGAGGCTGGACGACTTTTGTACAAAGATCCTCTTGGTGTGCAAAACAATGACTATAAGGTAAATTTGGAATGTTATTTTTTTCCTGCATTAGGCCAATAAACCCTTTTACTTTACCACACATTGCGGGCAATTCGTATGCAGTTACAGAAAACAGCTTTTCCCAAGTGAGTCCTATTCATTCAGCTGCCGTTTTGATCACTTCTAAAATATCTGCTCCTGTGGCACTATCCTTCATCAAAATCATAGAAATCTAGGAACTCTTCCATTACATGTAAGTCATCATCTGAGCCTTGTTGCTAATATCCATGGACTCAAGTGCAATGGGCTTTGACAGGAGGTTTTCAATTTTGTCTGCAAATTGTTCATGCAGATTCCTAGCAGTGTCACTGATTCAATACTGTCGTATTGGAAAGTGGTATTTTTCCATATGTGGGAGCTAATGTGGGATTCATTGTCTCTGCCACGACCAACAATATATGATTAATTAATGACCCTGACACAAACAGCTTCCCAGCTCTTGCCAAATGTAGAACAACTGTGTAGCTAACTCTTAAGACTTCATTCACAGCACGTGTCATCTCCTTTGTACTAACTTAGAAGGGAAAAAAATCGTGTGTTAGGAATAACAAAAGGAAAAACAAAAACAAATATACATTTGAGGGGAATGTAGACAGTCTTCAGTTTGTTTTGCAGGATCATTAACATATTTTGGTTGGCAGGCATGCTAAATTGCTCGTACAAATCTCATTTGTGGATACAGACCTGTCTTCTGAATGATTTGCAACTTCCTTAATTTTTACTCTCTGGTGTCCCATACGATTTCACTATACTTTGCTGAATGCAATTTTCTGTAGTGTCTTTCAGTAGATGATTTTCTTACACTCACAGTTATTTTTGGCATTATCATCACAACCAACCAAAAATACTAAAGTTTCCACTCCAGTTTAAATGGTTCTTTGGAAACATTTGCTTTTTTAGGATCATGTTGTTCCATTATTGTAGTAACTGTCATGAAGTGACCTATTTCAGTGTTGAATAATCTGTCTATCAATCTATTTGGCAGCTTCACCATGCAAGCTGAGCTGAGGTGAATTGAGCCAACTTGGAACGATGCACTATGCAAACACTCTCTGCACCTTACTTTGCATGCATGCGATTTTCTGTGTGTGAGAGGCCCAGATCTGCATATATAAAACCTGATCGAAATGATCTGGACACCTTTTAGCAGATATCAATATGAGGTGTGTCCAGCTTTTGACTTTATGGTGGCTTGAACTCTGCTGAGGACTCTTCAGTAAGGTGTCTGAATGTATGTGGAGAAATGGCAGCCTGTTCTTCCTAAAGGGCTGAAATTAGAGGAGATATTGATGTTAAATGTGTGGATCTGGAGTGAAGTCAACATTCTAAGTCATCCCTAAAAGCGATCCATTGGGTTCTAGTTGGGACTCTGGGCAGACCAGTGCATTTCATGAATGCTGTTGTCCACAAACCATTACCCCACAATTGTGCTGCTTTATGACAGTGCACATTCAGAGCTCTTTTCATAGGCCAACTGCAACTGTACGTGTCCATTTTCACAGAATTAGGAAAACAGTAACATTTGTTGATCAGTAATGTTTTATTGTTTATGGATGATTTTGGAATAATATGATTCCATCTTCTGATACACTCCAATAATAAAAACAATACTTTACAATTCTGGATAAGCAGCGATTCAGAAAATGTAAATTGGACAGCAGCAAAATGATGATCAGGCATTACCCACTTAAAGCATAAAAAACTAAGGCTGTCTTCCACCCTCTGTGGCCTGTGGAACAAAAGTAATGTGTCTTGCTTTATAAAATAAGAACCTAAGAAGTTACCACAACAACAAATGCATAAAAAAAAGAAAAAAAAGACATTGCTCACAGAAGCACAAAATACTTAAGAAATATAGAAAAGAGGAAAAACAGCATACAATATGTGAAAGCTACTTAGGATCCCAACAGCAATCACTGTCTTGGTCATCTGGCCATACTAACAGGAAAACCATAAACTGATGAGAGAGGAGACCAGTGAGAGTGCACACCACATGTGACGCGAAGAAAGTTGTGTGCAGCTGTGGTTGGTGGAAGGTTTAAAACCAAGAGTGGGGAAACCAAATAAGACTAAGCATACCATTAAACACTAGGAGGAAGAGAACCTGTACATCTAGATATAAAACACAAAGATGCGTAACCAGCACTTTAAAAAATTTTGTAGAAAAAAATCAGATCTGTTAACAAAACAACAAATAGACGAGGATACGTTCCAACACAGGCTAAACATAAGAAACAAAACTTAAGTGTATGTTGTGTGAAAGAAAGTGCCCCTTTCATTACACGTAAATGAAAGAGCAGTGTTAGGTCCTGTAGGATTTGTTACACATCTCAGGAGATTGGAAGAAAAATTTTGATAGCCAATATTGTTCTGATATTTTGTACCTTGAAGTTCAGGCACTAGGCTAATAAGTTGTGAAGCATATAAGAAGGATCTGCTGTTTATCATGTTGATTGTAATGCAGGACAAATACAATGGCCATACAGGAAGGAACTGTCATATTAGATTTAAAGAACATAAACATGTTGCTAACTCCAGGTCAGCTCTGACTATGCATTTGATTGATAGCCAATATGAATTACAACAGTTTAATGGTGACGTGGTAGTCTTGCACACTGAAGGTATAGGCTCCACACTTAATGTACTTACAGAGTCAGATATTCTAAGCAGCCTCCACTCTCACCCCTGTCAAACTATTAATAAGTGTACATATTTGTGACATAAAAAATGTTTTAGCTAATTACAACTTACATCAAGTTAAAGGTTAAGTTTGTTTTTTTAATGTTTTGTCTGTGTTGGAGCATTTCCTCTCTTAAACATAATTTTGTTAACTGGTCTGATTTTTTTCCAGTAAAACTGGTTAATATGGTGGTCACACAACTTTGTGTGACATCTCTTCCTCCGTAGTGTTTATTTAGAGTCTCCAAACTCTTTTATTTTGTTTCTCCACTTGTAGTTTTAAATCTTTCACCTACCTTAGCTCATGCAACAGCTTTGTTGTGTAACATGAGGCACATGCTCTCACTGGTCTGTCCCCTCAGCTGTTCACATTTTTCCTGTTAGTAAGCAAGACAAGCATGAGTGTGGTTGCTGTTGGGATCCTGTGTAAGTTTCTCTCCCATATTGTGTGGTTCTTTTTCTACTCTTAATATTTCTTAGGTGTTTCATCATTCTGCAGATAGTGTTTGTTTTGTTAACTTATCAGGAACACTGTTTTATACAGCAGGACACAGAACTTTTGTTCGTCAGACCACAGAGTTCTTTCGTGCCTTTTGTGAGTAATGCCCAATCGTGAGTTTTCTCTTACATTTTAATTTTTTGAATGACTGCTTATCCAGAATTGTAATACTTTGTTTCTAACATTACATTGTATGCCAGAAGATGGAATTACTTTGAAACCATCACAAACAACAAAATATTATTGGTTCAGCAACTATTGTGCTTTTTAATTGTTGTCCTGATACAATCTTCTAACACTTCCTCAAATGTATGCAGCACACAATGCTGTAAAATGTGATCACGCCCTTCCACATTTGGAATTAAGTAACTCGTGCAAGTAACTGGGTGTAACACTTTGTGGGAATATGAAATGGAATGAATGCATGGGCTCCTTCATGGCTAAAGCAGGTGGTAGACTTCAGTTTATTGGTAGAATAATGGAGAAGTGCAATCGGTCTACAAAGGAGATTGCTTACTAATCACTCATGTGACCAGTTCTAGAATACTGCTCAAGTGTGTAGAACCCATGCCGAATAGGACTAACAGAGGATATTGAATATATGCATAGAAGGGCAGCACAAATGGTTACAGGTTTGTTTGATCCATGTGAGTGTCACAGAGATGTGGAAGAAATTGAACTGGTAGACTCTTCAAAACAGATGTAAACTATCCTGAAAAAGTTTACTAAGGAAGTTTACATGACCTGATTTTAAATGATGCTTGTAGGAATATATTACAACCTCCCTATGTATCAAAACTTCCTGGCAGATTAAAACTGCAGGAGAGCTTCTGTAGAGTTTGGAAAGTAGGAGACGAGATACTGGCAGAAGTAAAGCTGTGAGTACCGGGTGTGAGTCGTGCTTCGGTAGCTCAGATGGTAGAGCACTTGCCCGCGAAAGGCAAAGGTCCCGAGTTTGAGTCTCGGTCGGGCACACAGTTTTAATCTGCCAGGAAGTTTCATATCAGCGTACACTCCGCTGCAGAGTGAAAATCTCTTTCTGGAAACATCCCCCAGGCTGTGGCTAAGCCATGTCTCCGCAGTATCCTTTCTTTCAGGAGTGCTAGTTCTGCAAGATTTGCAGGAGAGCTTCTGTAAAGTTTGGAAGGTAGGAGACGAGATACTGGCAGAAGTAAAGCTGTGAGTACCGGGCGTGAGTCGTGCTTCGGTAGCTCAGATGGTAGAGCACTTGCCCGCGAAAGGCAAAGGTCCCGAGTTCGAGTCTCAGTCAGGCACACAGTTTTAATCTGCCAGGAAGTTTCATATCAGCGCACACTCCGCTGCAGAGTGAAAATCTCATTCTGGAAACATCCCTATGTATCGTTCCCATCAACTGCTTCGGATGGCTACTTTGTCAAGCATAGGTTTGGTTCCTGTTGATGGTGTTGGTAGGTGGGACTTCACAAGACATGGCCTGCATCTCAATAGGAAAGGAAAGGGTAAACTGGCTGGGATGATAGCAAAATCTTTAAGGTGAGGGGGGGGGGGGGGGGGGAGGCACTGAAACTCATGGGAGTACTTTCTTTTATAGGCTAAGTTCAGTATCCAATCTTCCTACATTGATTGAAATTAAGCTTAATGAAACGTTCAGACAGGCAGGTACTAGAGATGTGAAAACATCACAAAATTCTCCTAACAGTACAGTGAACAATAATGTTAGTATGTCGCAAGATTCACATAAAAGCACACTAAAAAATAATGTTAATATATTGCATCAGAATATCAGTGGATTAAAAAACAAAGTAGATGAGCTGCTTCTTTGTATAGAAGATTTAGAAACTGAGGGTGGAATAGCTGTACTATGCCTGTCTGAACATCATATAGTCATAGGTATGGAAATGGTAAATGTAGGTGGATATAAGCATTCAGCTCATGTACGTAGAGACGCTGTTGAGAGAGGAGGAGTTGCCATATATTTTAAAATCTGTCGTAGTGTGAAAAATTTGGAAACTAAAAAATTTTGCGTAGAGCAACACATAGAAGCATGTGCATGTGAGCTTAAACCAAATAAAGGTACTTTTATAATTGCAGCCTTGTATAGATCCCCATTGGGAAATTTTCATCTATTTCTGAAAAACTTGAATGCTTTGTTGTGCTACCTGTCAGACAAAGGAAAACAAATTATTGTTTGTGGGGATTTCAACAGATTTTGTGAGAGAGTCAGATAGAAATCTTGACCTTGAAGTATTACTTGGTTCTTTCAATTTGACATCAGTTATTATTTTTCCTACTCATGTGTTACAGGAAAGCAGCACACCGACATATAATGTTTTCATAGACCAAGATAAATTTGATCAAATAAAAACTTTTCCTGTGAAGAATGGTCTGTCTGATCATGCTGCACAGCTAGTTACAGTATATGATATAGCTCCATACAGTAATGCAAAACAGTCCTCCAATATAGTGCATTCCATTAACAATTTAACACTTCATAATTTTAGGGAAAAGCTTGCAACAGTTGCACTGGGATGAAGTGTACAGGGAACATGATGCTAATTTAAAATTTAACCTATTTCATGATACCTTTGTGAGTATATTTGAAAACAGTTTCCCTAAGAAAACAGTGAAATATAATTGTAAGAAACCATGTAAAACGCCATGGTTTACTAAAGGGATAAAAATATCTTGTAAACAGAAAAGGGAAATGTATCTTATAACTAGGAGGAGTAATGATCCCAAAACAATGACACATTATAAAAACTACTGCACTGTACTAATAAAAGTTATTAAAAAGTCCAGAAGTATGTGTATTATGTCTAAGATTAGCGCATCTGATAATAAAATTAAAACAATTTGGAATATTTTGAAAAGGGAAACATGGCAACCGAGAGCACAGGAAGACTATAATTCTACCAAACACAATGAAAAGTTTGTTAACAAGAAGTCAGAAGTAGATAACATTTTTAATAATCATTTTTAAGTATTGTAGAGAAAATAGGTTCCAGCTATTCATTAGAAAATGCTAGGCAGTTTATGGAAGAGGCATTACCTACGCAATTTGATAAAATTGAAATTCAACCCGCCTCTCCTACTGAAATTACGAAAATAATAAATTCACTCAAATGTAAAAGCTTACATGGAATTTATGGCATTTCCAACAGAGTGCTAAAAGCTTGTTCCCAACAAATAAGTAGGATTCTCAGCCACATATGTAGTAGCTCTCGGTTGCCCTGTTTCCAGATAGACTGAAATATGCTATTGTTAAAACATTGCATAAAAATGGGATAGATCTGATGCTAACAACTACTGCCCAATCTCACTTCTGACAGCTTTATACAAAATTCTTGAAAAAGTGATGTATTTCAAGAGTAGCGTCACATATTTGTAAAAGTGAAGTACTGACAAAATGTCAATTTGGTTTTCGGAAAGGCTTTTCAACAGAAAATGCTATATATGCTTTCACTGATCAAATATTAAATGCAATGGATAACTGAACCCATTGGGATATTTTGTGATCTCTCAAAGGCTTTTGATTGTGTGAATCATGAAATTCTTCTAGATAAGCTTAAGTATTGTGGTATGAGTGGGACAGTGCACAAATGGTTTAATTCCTACTTAACTGGAAGAATGCAGAAGGTTGAAATTAACAGTACAGATAGTCTACAGAAACCAGCAGAGTCCTCTAACTGGGGAGGTATTAAGAATGGTGTCCCGCAGGGTTCAGTCTTGGTTCCTTTTTGTTCTTAATATATATTAACGACTTTCCACCCTATATTCATGAAGATGCAAAGTTAGTTCTTTTTGCTGATGATACAAGTCTAATAATCACACCCAAGGAGCAAGATTCAGCTGAGGAAATTGCAAATAACGCCTTTCAGAAAATTATTGAGTGGTTCTCTGCAAATAGACTCTCACAAAATTTTGAGAAAACACAGTTTATACCATTATGTACAGTAAATAGCATAACACCATTGATAAATATAGACTATGAACAGAAGTCTGTTGTTACGGTAGTATACTCAAAATTCCTGGGTGTGCGGATTGATGAGAAATTGAATTGGAAGAAACACATTGATCATGTGCTGAAACGGTTCGGCTCAGCTACTTATGCTATTAGGGTTATTGCAAATTTTTGTGATAAACATATCAGTAAATTAGCCTACTATGCCTATTTTCATTCACTGCTTTCATATGGCATCATATTTTGGGGAAATTTGTCATTAAGAGAGAAAGTATTCATTGCACAAAAGTGTGTAGTCAGAATAATAGCTGGAGCCCACCTAAGATCATCTTGCAGACATTTATTTAAGGAACTCGGGATATTCACAGTAACTTTGCAATACATATATTCACTTATGAAATTTGTCGTTAATAACCCATCCCAATTCAAAAATGGCAGTGAAGTGCATAGCTACAACACTAGAAGAAAGGATGATATTCACTATTCTGGATTAAATCTCACTTTAGCACAGAAAGGGATGAATTATGCTGCCACAAAAATATTTTGTCATTTGCCAAATAGTATTAAAAGTCTGACAGAGAGCCAACCAGTATTTAAAAGCAAATTAAAATAATTTCTGAATGACAACTCTTTCTACTCAACACATGAATTCTTAGATATGAAGTAGTAACTATTAAAAAAAAAAATGATTAATTATTTTGTGTAAAAAAAACTTATGTTAAAGGACACATTCCCCAACATTACGAAATGTTGTATTCATGATCTGTGGAACAAGGATTAATGTATGTACATATGTATGTATGTATGTATGTATGTATGTGTGTAGGTATGTATGCATAGGTATTTTGAGGATAAGATAGAATAATTACAGCACGCACAGAGGCATTCAGACATTCGCTCTTCCCACGCTCCAAACACGAATGGAATGGGAAGAAAGCCTGATAATTGGTACAATGGGACATATCCTCTGCCACGCACTTCACAGTGGTTTGCAGAGTATAGGTATAGATGCAGATTTAGCATTTTCTTAAGTGCTGTAAGATGACCACACACCAACCACGGAAAACACTCCCATACTAACTGTAATGTTACATCCTCCATACTTCTTTGTTGGTACTACACATGGTGGCAAGTAACAGTGTCCGTTCATTTGCCAAACACAAACCCTTTCTTCGGATTGCCTGA
Organism: Schistocerca americana; assembly: GCF_021461395.2. NCBI lineage: Eukaryota > Metazoa > Arthropoda > Insecta > Orthoptera > Acrididae > Schistocerca > Schistocerca americana. The sequence continues at coordinate 652,032,214 of NC_060122.1, forward strand.
AGGTATAGTGTGATTCATCACTCATTTCTGATTAGTCATGGTGCACTGGTGTCACAGAGTGAAGTGGCACACTGGGTAGCATGTTGGACTTGCATTCAGGGGGATGACAGTTCAGATCTGTGTCTAGCTGTCATGATTTAGGTTTTCAGTGATTTCCCTAAATTGCTCCAGGAAAATGCTGGGATGGTTTCTTTCAGAGGGCTATGGCCGATTTCCTTCCCCATCCTTTCATAATCTGAGCTTGTGTTCCATCTGTCCTGACTTTGCTGTCCGATGGGACAATAAACTCCAGTCTAGTCTTTCTTTTTCCTTCCTCTTTCTCAGTGGCATTGCTCTTTACTCAGTCTCAAGTGTCAGTTAGTAACGACTACAGAAATGTGTCGCTTATTGCTCAATCGTTCTACCCCATTTTGCTAACTGAGCTACTGGTAACACTTTGGACCTCATGATGGATTCCTTCTGCTGATGTCATGCAATTTTTTAAAACCACCTTCTGCGATTCTCAATGCTCCCTATCTATTAGTACATAAGATCTGCCTGATTTTTGTTTAGCTGTTTGGATAACAATGTAGCCTTGTTTTGCAAATCAATAAGATGTTTAGTATACCATGGACTTTGCCTGTTCGGAAACTTAGTTTTGAAACCTTTGTTAATTACTTTGCATTTCTTTATGGGAATACTATCATTAATTTCACACACATCCACACACACACACACACACACACACACACACACACACACACACACACAAGAGAAACGTACTACCGAAGTAGGAAAGAAAAAAAAAAATTGTGCCATGTTGTGGCCTTGCTCCATTTATTCCTGTTTTGGTAGATAGTGAGAGGGTCCTACCGTTCTTAGATTATATTATTAGGCTTTGTATGTAACAGCTCTTCTTACTGAGGTGTCATGTACCATGTAATGCAATATAATAACACCAACTAACTGAAGATAGTGTGTTTCTTGTCATTGTTGCAAAAGATAAGGAGTATTACAGTTTTTGTTTTACTTCAGAGTACTATGTTCCCTTCACTGGGCCATTAAAAGATGCAAGTTTATGATTCACACTTAATCTAGTTTTTTTGTTTTTTATTCTGTTTATAGCTAGCAGACTTGATAGAAAGAGATATTCACTATTTGGCTGTACTGCAGAGCATGGAAGGAGGGAAGATATTCCCAGCTTCATATGGTGAAATCATATTTTCTGCCAACTGTTTACGTTACCTTGCTGGCTGGGCTGACAAAATCCATGGTCACACCATACCTACAGGTAATGAGAGTTCATATCTTTAACTAGAGTAGTGAATGATAACTGCATACCAGTGTAATAGGTCAAATGCAACATTTAATTGCTGTGTTTTGCCCATAAAAGATAAACTTTAGTAGTACCTGCCCTACACACACACACACACACACACACACACACACATACATAGACAGACAGAGAGAGAGAGAGAGAGAGAGAGAGAGAGAGAACACCATTGTTATATGCAAATGACTAATTATTTCAGAAGAAGGGAGAAAGAGAATTGGGAGGGGGTAGAGGTACAATTTGATAGCTCAGATACACTGCATGTGTGGCCGTGCCAGTGCAGACTTAACTGGGGCATTGTCATGAGCCAAAAAGACTGCCTTGGCAATCTCCTGTAAGTAACCTGGAAATTATGGTAGTAACGAGCATACTCAGTTAACATCACAGCATGGCAATCCCAAAAAACTCATTATACACTACTCCGGAGATGATTGGTTGTTCACCATTTTCAGTGGTGATGAATCCATGTGCAACATGCTTTACTGGTGATTAGGAAGCTAAAGAAGTAATCTTGAGTGGCCTAACACAGCTGCAACATTTCTGCTGCTGCCACAATTAGGTGGGCTTTCTGAATGGGGTTGGGCAATCACGGAACATAGTGTTCAGTGATCTTTGTCATGCTCATAATGTTGTGCCAGACACTGAAGTCTAAACTAGGACTTGTTTTCAGTTTTTCCATTGACACCTTGATTGTGGTATGATGGTTTTACAGCACATGGGCCTCCACTTGTCCTGTGATTCTCAACTCTTCTTTGCCTTTCAGGCTTTTTTGCCTTAATTGAAGTGTCTGTGCCATTTAACAGTTGTCCTATAGTGCATTGTTAGCCATACATTTACACCAACTCAGCAAGAATTATTTCTCAATCGATCTTCTTCAATTGCAGAAAACAAATTACCACACAATACTCCTCTATACCAACAACAAGCTGCGCAATTTTTAATGCCTCTGGCAACATGTTACAGTACCTGCACAACATGATGGAAGAGGGTTAACTGTCTCCATAACTGGGAAGAGGAAACAGACATGAAAGAAAGAGTCAGAAGTAAAAATGACTGTTGCTCCTGAGGCTAAAAATATTCCAGGGCCTTACTACTGCTGTTTCTACAACAGCTTTTATGTACCATGAAGTTATCTCAGTCCATGGCATAGAACAACTTTCCTAACTCAACATCTATAAATCATTCCTTTTATCCTCCTTCCTCTTTCTTATCTACTGCTTCTTTCTAAAAGATGAACTTTTGAAAAAAAAGTCTCTGAAATCTGTAGATTTAGCATATTTCTGTTTCTTTCCTGTATTTTTTAGCCATATATCAGCTGATATTGTTCCAATAAGAAAGAAAGAAATTTTTGACATGTTGCCTTTGGCACTCATCCTAGGATCTTCCACTGATGGTCATTTTGTGTTTTTTGTCATTTTTCCAGAATGAGTGGTTAGCACTGTCAAATAATCATCCAGAATTGCTGGTGGTAGACTAGAAGGTGAACCTTTAACAATATTACCCACTCATGCTGGAGAAATTGAGACCCCAAGATAAGTGCCAACAGGCTGTACATCAAGAAATGGCCATGAAAGTTTAAGCAGTTGCATAAATAAATGTTTATCTTCTGCCCAGGCATCGTTAACACTTGTAATAGTGTTTCTCATATCAATTAGTACTATATTTCAGTTGATCAAAGGATAAAAATAAAATAAGACAGTTATGGTCTTTTAAATTTCAGATGGCCCTTACTTCACCTACACACGGAAAGAGCCTGTTGGAGTAGTTGGGCAGATAATACCATGGAATGCTCCTGTACTGATGGCTGTATGGAAATTAGCTCCAGCTTTCGCTACTGGGTGCACTGTAGTACTGAAGCCTGCTGAAGATACGCCTATCAATGCTTTATACATTGCAGCTCTGTGCAAAGAAGTGAGTCTGTGTGCTTCTTTGTCTTTCTTTGAGATACATACAGTGGTTGAAACTATCTGGATACTATTACAGCATATATGAATAGAGACATTGGTGTCACTTGCTGAGCAAAATTCCTAGTAGTATCTGCAGTCACAATGAAGCAATAGCTTGCCAAACTCAGGGACTCCCAATTAGATTAGGAGATGGCTTCTCACAGACAAAATACGTCAGTTTGAGGTATTTATGTGCCACTAATCACAACCAGGTGAAATATTTCTGATGTCATAGCAAACGGAAATTATGATATAATGTTTGTGACCAAACCACTGACCAGGCTCACATTTTAATATAGAGTGAGTGAAAAAAATGAAATTGACTGACAGGGTACAGTGATTATGATTTCTAATCAGAAAACTGAAGTTCACATCTGGAGATGGCCATTCATGATTTCTTAAATCACTTATTGACTGCAGACTCCATTTCTTGCAAAGCCATGGCTAGTGTTAGTATTAAGCAGTGGAAAGTCCAGGATGGAATAACAATATTATGACAAGGACAAATTGTTACTAACCACATAGAGGAGGCACTGAGTCACAGACAGGCCCAGTGAAAACACTGATAAACATTTAAACTTTCGGACAAAACAGTCATAGTACATGCACATATTCACACAAGCTCAACACACACACACACACACACACACACACACACACACACACACACACACATGACCACCATCTCTGGCTGCTGTGGCTGGAGATAGTGGCTATGTGTGTGCATGTTTTCTATTTTTGAATTAGGACTTTTTAGCAGTCTTTTTATTGGGCCTGCCTGTGACTCAATACCTCCTCTATGTGGTGAACAGCAATCTATCTGTTTGGTTATGTGTAATATTGCTAGTGCTAGTAATTTATTCATGCAAGGATAATTCTATGATGAATTAGTGTTTGGCAGGTTGATGCAAAAGAAAAACATTAGTCATAAACACAGATGTATGAAAGTATATACAAGTTTTTAATGACGAGAGTAGAGTTGGTCAGCCCAGTCCTTGAAGGCATCATCTTGGTATTTCTTGAAGTGATTTAGGAGCACAATGGAAAACCTTTATCAGAATGGCTGCACAGAGCATGAGCCTCCATCCTTGTAAATCTGAGGCCAGTATTATAAAAAATGCAGTACCTGATTCATTTATGTCTAGCTTATAATGATGGCTTTCATACATACCTGGAACAAGTTATTTTGATAACAGAAAAATATAATTGTAAGCTGTTCATTCAGTCACTTGGCCATTATCAGCAGGACACACCACACAGTCTTGCAGCTGACTTTAGGCCCATGATCATGTTGTCATGTCTGTGTAACATCTTTGCCTTTCTTTCTATCTTTCTGAAAAGCTAAACAACTTGAGTGAAATTTTAAGTTCGGAAGAATGATGGGACATTAGCATTATGTACTGCCTAACTTGTGTGTGTGGTTTTCCTGCAAAGAGCATTAAGTTTTAGATGTGTAATATGGTGTGAAAGATATTATTTAGTTATTACTATTTTTTATGAACCCATACTCACAGTTCTGTAGCTAATCTTAAATTGTGTAGTGTGTGTTATTTAAGTCCTACACTCTGCCTTTCTAAATACAAGTATTTTAGTTATCTCTTTTGTTTCCTGGGGCAATCTCTGATAGAAAATACTATTAAAGAGTTCTTATGTTTGATTTTACTTAGTAAATGGTTCTTGCTCCATGAGCAAGGGTAGAACTATTTATGATATTACTAATTTTTCTTCTCATGTGACAAGACTGATAGATTAACTCACTTGGCACCATAAGACATAAAAAAAAGGCATTTCCTTACAGTGAGCCTGACTACTACTTTTTCTTTATTTGTATAGCCTGTTTTAGCAGATTTTCCCATTTTGCATGCATTTGATACCCAGAAAAGAAGTCCATAGGTAAGAATTTAGTGTACATAGGAACAGTATGTTGCCATAAGTCACTTCCTGTTATACAGTGGTGATAGGGTCCTATAGACGGAACATTCTGTAGCATTCTCTTTGACAATATCTTCAGACATTCATTCCATGTCAGATGACAATCAATATAAAAACTTTGTTTTTGCTACACAATCTATAGATTTTCATGCATGTTTAATGTGATGGAACAGTTTTCTGTCTTTACACTGAAGTTTATGCTGTTTGTTTGCTATGATCGGAGTTAATTTATTACATGCTACCCCAACTGTAAACATCCTTAAGGGTTTCATGTACCTTCTAAACTAAGAGTTATGATGTTTTATCAACAACTATAATCTTGCTATCATGAGCAAGGAGAATTTTTTTTCATGTCTTGTCTTGTCTAGATATTCATTTATACACATTAAGAGCAGACTTTTCCTAATATAATATCCTTAGGGACAGCTGTGTTAACATGTTTTGGGTTTGATGCTTGCTTCACAAAAAAATTAGTATCTCAAGTGTGGGTTATCTCTATCTTTTGCAGTCTAATTTTCCAGGTTAAAGTGGCACTACTCATTAGCCTTATACCTACTGTTGTAACATCTTATATCTAGAACTAACACTTCATTTAGTAGTCTTTTATAGGCAACAGTGTTAAACACCTTGGACAGCTATAGAAATGTGCCTGTACACAGTTATCCCTGTCGAGATCTTCAAGACTACTTTTGTAAAATCTGTAGTGGCCTAAATTGTACTTACTTGCTTTGTATGCCAAAGAGTGCTTTGTTGAAAATATTGTATATATTCATACAGATCATTACTCTTCCTTTCATAATTGACTCTATTACTTTTTTCTGTAAATGGGGTGGTATTCTCACTCCATTAACTTTCTGTAAATGACATGAAGAACTAACTGTGTTTTCGAAAACTAGAGAGAGTTATTTTGAAAAACTAATAATTATTCTTCCCATCTTACACTCATGGTTTTGCCCATTGTATTGGGATTTATTCGTAACGCTAATTATTGTTAGACAAAGGCGGTTCACAAGGCTGAATAACAATTAATATGCCACACATATGGAAAAAAATTAAAAAACTGTCCCAAGCTGAATACTAATTACCTGTGTTAGAGTATGGATTTATAAAGACATCTAGTGTGGTTGCACATCATGATACATGCTGTGCCATTCTATGTAAGAGTATGGGTGCATTGTCGATTGACGTTTTTCAGCTACTCATATATTATATACGGAAGAAGGGGAAAAAATAAGTAAAACTCTCTGTAAATACAATGGAGGATGCCATTTATTTACCACTGATTACAAAGTTTTATTATTATTATTTTTTATAACTAAATCAGTCCTTTCTTGAAAATGAAAATGTTTCTTGAAGTTGTACACATGCCTCCATAGGTCCTCATCAATTGCTGCAACTTTGTCACCAGTGGCTTGCCTGAGTTCTTTAATACCCATGATGTGCCTTTGGAATGCATGGTCAGAAACATCCACAGGCCAAGTAAGTTCACCGAAATGAGAGAACAGTTCCAAACATTTTACGAACTACAGACATATTGTATTATGTGATGTAGGCTGTTGCTCCATCCTGTTGGAAATATAGGTTTTTAGGATCACTGCCAAGCTGCCTTACCTTTATTTCAACAAAGCCTTCCAATATAGTCACGTACTTTCTGAATCAATGGTCACTGTCTGTTCATTTTCAAAGAAATAGAGGTGTACAATTCCAAAAGCACCAACTCCAGATCAGTCACTTTAGGAGAGTGCAAATGCTTTTTGTGCAGTTTGTTATGGTTCACTGCAGTTTACCCAGCCAGAAACATGAAAATTTGCTTCTTTGACCATGAGGACAGAGAATTTCATAAAGTCAGATGGCTATAAAGTTTATGTTACACAGCTGTAAAGGAAATAGACCTCCATCTCATTTTGACAGCAAGTTTCAGGTCAGGTTCAGATATGCTCATCATCTTTTGTATGTAAAAATGTATCTAGATTGATAGCTTTATTTTCTTTGAGCTTTGAACTTTTATCTTTCAGTACTGTATTGAGCAGCATTTTGAATGCTGTGCTGTCGAATTAAAACTGGAAAAGCCATCCCTCATAATATTAACAGTTTACAGGACACCTGTGGGAAACATTCATAAGTTTCTTTCCCCCCTAGAATCAGTTTTTACAAAACTATAAAGTAATAACAGTAATTTTATGGTATGCAGTAATTCTAACATAAATTTTCATTCAAATAATAACAATCATAAGCAATTTGAATCATTGTCTACTTTCAACATACTCTGTAGGGCAACATTTCCAACAAGAATATATGGATATAGCAAGATCACGATTGACGATGTGTTCCTGAACCCCACAGATTAAAGTGCAGTAAAAACACAGACTGTAATAAGTGACTGTCTGACCACAATGTTAAAATGAGAGCTTCGAAACTTGCCTGCGGAAAAAACAGTGCATGGTCGTACCTAAGTTAAACATGTTAGAACAATAAATTTTGAATCTACTCAATTGTTTATAAATAGTTTACATCAGGAACAACAGGATGAAATATATCAGGCAGACACAGTGTATGAGAAATTGAATTCATTCTAGAACATATTCGTCAAACACTTTGAAACCTACTTCCCTCAAGGACAAATTAAAATCAAAGCAACCTGTATTGGAAGCAGAAGGTGGTTAACAAATGAGATTAAAATAGCACTTGCGAGGATCTGTATATAGAATACAGGACTAGTACAAACCAAGCGATTAAATCACAAGAAGTACTGCAAAATACTTTATACATGTGTAATCAGGATGATTGCATTATTCACAAAAAAGCAAGCCAAACAATAAAGTAAAAACCATAAAAAGTGAGACAAATAGGAACATGAAATCAGAACAAACAGGAAGACCACAGCTGTGTGGTAATGGCACTCATTAGAATAAACAAAAAGTTCCAACCTCAGAATTCAATAAATTTCTTCTCACTGTAACTGAAATACAGGGAACCATAATAATCAGTCTCCCACAGAACCCATAGAACTGCTTAAACACATGGAAAACACGCCAGACAAAGGACTTTATTTCAAAAAAGCAGAACTTCTAAAGAAATTGTAAAAATCATAAAATTATTTAATAGCACTCAATCCTCTGTGTGTGATGGTAGATTAAATAGGATTTTCAAATTATGTGCAGGCTTAATCAGTTACATGTGCTACTATGCAATGAAAAGCATGGTATTTTGAGATGGACTAAAACATGCAGTAGTGATGCCTGAGGCATGTAATATTTAACTGTCAGCCCAGTTCTCTGCTGTATGTTCTCAAAGGTATTCGAGGGAATACTATATGATAGGGTTTATGGCCACACTACATAATATGGCTTACTGACACCTACACAGTTTAGCTTACATACAGGATTTTTCACTGAGTGAGCCATATTTAGCCTCAACAGATGAAATTCTAGGTGAACAACATTTCATAAGGTATCCAATGTGGATCTTCTGTGACCTTGCTAAGACAGTAGGCTGTGTACATTAACACGAACTTTGAAAGCTTCCACACTAGGCATCAACAACAAACCTTTGGCTTGGCTAGAGTCTCACTCACACAACAGGAAACAGAGTTTTGTTAATGGAGACGGGTGTAACAATAAATTCAGACTGGAGCCACTGATTTTCTTAATCTACATTGATTATCTACCAATTACAATTAATAAAACATCTGCTGATGATACAAGTATTCTGATCAGAGGGTCTATCTCCAAAGTGCAGTATACAGCATAATCAGTCACTAATAAAGTGTAAAATGGCTCCAACAAATAGCTTAACCTGGTTTTTTTTCTCCAAATACTAATATATAAAGTTTCAGACAATAAATATAAACTTAAAGTTCCTGCAATGGGCATTAACAATCACAAAATTAATGAAACACACACACACAAAAATTCCTAGGCACCCAGAGGGACATTAAGTTAAGATGGAATGTGCAAATTGATCAGCTGCTCAAGAAACTTAACTCAGCATGCTTTGCACTGTAAATAATTTCTTACTTTGGTGATACAGAAATAATGCTATTGTCACATCTTGCCTTTTTTCCATTCTATAATTGCCTGTGGTATAATCTTCTGGGGAATAAAGTCAAAATTGAAAAAAATTTTAAAATTAAAAATGAGTGGTGAGATGAACATATGTATAGGGATCTTTTCAAGTATCTCAGTATATATACTCACTGATGGTCTTTGCAGCCAATAACAAGGAACTGTTTAAGATAAAGTGTGACATTGACAACCAGGTCACAAGACAGGTGAAAAACTACCACCGGGGGCTCCTCAACTCTCACGAAAGTACACAAGGGAGTTCGCGAGCCAGGTATAGAAGTAGGCAATAAGCTTTCCATCAATGTAGAAAAGGAATTAATAATTTACAGGTATCCAAAAGAAAACTAACAAATATTCCTCATAGATGAACCTGCTATAAAATGAAGTAAAGAAGTAATTCTTCGAGTTACAAGGCATCCCTTAGAGTAAGAATAGAGAAAAACCATGTAGGTAAAAACACTCTTAAAAGAAAAAGATATGATACTTCCACTCATCCCATAAAAGCAAAAGCATTGTATTTTAATTTGAATTATGATGTTAAAAATGTAATTTTATTATTTATTTATGTCATTAGGATAAGGTTGTGTTCTTTCATTGCATCTTACTTTTTAAGAACTCATTTAAATGTATGTGAATAAACTGCAAGTTGCATTGTTATATGCAACTAATTCCTCTTATAAAATAAGACAAATATTGTGTATATGATATGTAAAATGCTCATGTAATACTGCATTGTTTCACTTGATGTGGCATGTATTATTGGCACACTACTTGTATAACATGTAATCAATAGGACTAAGAAGAAATCAAATCAGCAGGTGCCAACCATAATTTCTTTTGTAGGCTGGATTTCCTGCTGGAGTTGTCAATGTTGTCCCAGGATATGGGCCAACTGCAGGATCTGCCATTGCATCACACCCTGAAATTTCAAAAGTGGCATTCACTGGTTCTGTTGCGGTAAGAAAATTATTTCTAGAACATAATTTAATATATGAGTGCTAATATTTGAGTGGAAGTCTGATTAAAAATATCATAATAAGTTTTTTCTAAGAGTTTGGAAAATCATTGGAACACTGACACTGTTGTTGAAAACATACACGAACACTTAAAGCAACAGGCTGGATGATACAGCCTTGTAACATTGCCCTACACAGCTTTGATGTGCTGGAACTGCAAAAAGCTGAAAGGTAGGGGAAACTACTGCCATGAGCTTTTTCCTGAGGGCATGCAGCTCTAATTTATGGCTTAATTACAATGGCACCTTCTTCTGTAAAATATTTTGGAGTTAAAAATAGTCCCCCATTACATCACTGGGTGAGGATTACTCAGGAGGATGTCTTCATCAGGAAAATAAAGACTGACATACCACAAGTTGGAGTGTGGAATGTTACATCCCTCCGTAGATTAGAGAATTTAAAAAGGGAAATGGATAGGTTGAAGTTGAATACAGTGGGAATTAGCATAGTGTGCTGGCAGAAAGAAAGACTTTTGATTGGGTCAGTATAGCGTTATCATCACAAAATAAAATAGGAGTACTGTAAGAGTAAGCCTAATTATGAGTAAGAAAACAGCAGTGCAGGTAAGCGACTAAGAACAGCATAGCAAATGCATTATCGAAGCCAAATAGATGTGAAGCCAAAAACCACAACAGCAGTGAAAGTTAATAAGCCTACTGGCCTCACAGAGAATGAATGAGAAGTGTGGAAAAGGAATTAAAGTTCATGGAGAACAAATAAAAACTTTGATATTTGCCAATGACATTGTAATTGTCGGAGAAAGCAAAGGACTGAAAAACAGTTGAATGGAACAGATAACACCCTGAAAAGAGGTTGTAACATGAACATCAATAAGAAAAAAATAAGGGTAATGGTAAGGGGTCGAAGTACACCAGGCAATGCCAAAGTAATTACCATAAATGAAGAAATGGCACATTGAAAGTAGTAGAAGAGTTTTATTATTTAGGCAGCAAAAAGACTTAAGATGACTGACTTAGGGAAGATATAAAATGCAGACTGGCATTAGCAACAAAAGAATGTCAGAAAAAGGGGAATTTGTGAACATCTGATACAAATTTGCCCCCAACAGTCTTCTCTGAAGGTATTTGTGTGAAATGTTGTATGGAAGTGAAATATGGGCAATATGCAATTCAGCCAAGAAGAAAGTAGAAGCTTTTGACATGTGGTGTTACATAATAATACTAAACGTATTAGATGAATAGATTGAATAACTGATGAGGTAATGAGTCAGATTGGCCCAACTTGCCTAAGTGAACAGATTGAATGATAGGGCACATACTGAGGCATCACCAAATTTTCAATTCGGTTGTGAAAGGAAGCCTATGTGTGTGTGTGTGTGTGTGTGAGAGAGAGAGAGAGAGAGAGAGAGAGAGAGAGAGAGAGAGAGAGAGAGGGGGGGGGGGGGGGGGAGAGAGAGACAGAGAGAGAAGGGAAGGAAGGTGGTTTAAAGGGAGACTAAGGTTTGAAAACAGTAAGCAGGTTCAAATGGATGTAGATTGCAGTTGTTAGGCAGAGGCAGAGATGAAGTGGCTTGCAAAGGATAGGCTAGCATGAAGATGCACATCAAACCAGTTTTCAGATTGAAGACATGACAACAATGAGATGACGTGTGAACATATGGCACCACCTAAGTATTGGAGTGCATGGTGTACAGGTATCTAAAGGTATACATAACATTCATGGTCTATTCCTTTAGAGCTGGTGAGCTCATTCCATTTCTGAAAAGAACCTCCCCACCCCCACCCCACCAAAAAAAAGTACCATTTACTGCACTCATAATTATGTCTGGGCAACAATACAGGAGAGATGAAAGCTGTTTCCCTGGTGGATCTTCTTCTTATTCTTCTTCTTCTTCTTCTTCTTCTTCTCTCTCTCTCTCTCTCTCTTTTTTATGTTTAGTTAGAAGACTTGAATAATTTGACTAACAGCTGTTTGTTGCTGTGACAGATTAGTCATAATGAACATTTACTGACAGAAGTCATACTGGCTTTGGTATTCTACTGTTGGCCACATGCAATCATTACCAATACTTTTTCATTGTTTTTGTTTTATTTTATTAATTGCAATAATAATAACTGAGAAACTGTCCGTATAAGAGACACAAAATAATGCATGCATAACAGGCAACATTGATAAGATATGTCGATAATACACCTCATCTATAAATAAAACTTTAGAGCAAAATCTCTCTCAAAAGGAGGAAATAAAATCTTACAAATTATTTTGAAAATATTAAACATCACACTACTGCTTTCACTCCATCAGCAAATATAGGAATTCTGAGCAAACTTCATTAATGTGTAACTGTGAATAAATAATGGCATACACAGTATTTAGGAGCATGTTGATAATATGCCAGTATTATATGAACATTTATGCAGTTACATAAAATTTTATCAAAAATCCGCTAAACATGAGAATTATTTGTAACCATATTGGACTATGTACCTGCAAATAGTTCACAGCAATAGCCTACTCCTAAATTTTTCAAAACCAATTATTTTACAGTTCCACAGAACAAATAAACTTCATATTCCTGAAATGAATATTAACAATCAGAAAATTAATGAAACCACACATAATAAAATTCCTAGGCATCCAGATGGGCAGTCAGTTAAAACTGAATGAGGAAATTGATCAGCTGCTCAAGAAACAGCTCAGCATGCTTTGCACTGTGAGAAATTTCTTACTTTGGTGACAGGATCCACCAGTCCATCAACATGAACTTCTGATCGCCCTTCACACTGGAAAATAAAACAAATCTTTCTTTTATGCCTGATATGTTGTAGTAATAACTGAGTATTAGGAAGTATTAAAATTGTGTCCAGGTTGGAAAAGCAGTTATGGCAGCGGCTGCACAGTCAAACTTGAAGAAAGTTTCACTGGAGCTGGGTGGGAAGAGTCCACTGATAATACTTCCTGATGCTGACAGTAAGTAAACTATTTAATTCAAATAGAAATATCTAAATACAAATGATACAAGTAGTTTAAAGACATTCATTGTGAGCATCGCATCATTGAAATTTAATAAGGAAAGACCTCCTGCTACCTTGCAAGGAGCACTGCAGAGGAAACATGATTTCCAGATAAGTTTCCGGCTTTCTCTCTTAAAATAGTTAGTGTAGAGAAGCCAAAAGATAGATTAGTTTACATACATAGATGTTTTATCTTGCATAAAAATTAAGTTGTGTGCTGCAAAAGCATGTATTTCTTCTACCCCCCATACAATAGTAGGGAAATAACTTTGTCTCCGAAATGATGTGTGGCTGCCCCCATTTTCTGTAAAATAAGAAACATCAATAGATGAATGTAACTTCTGTTTGTATGAAGTTTGCATATCAGGTTCCAAGTATCTACTTATCAATGACCAATGAGATATCATTGAGTGAAGTTGACTGTTACTGCATTATTTGCAACTTTTATCTTTGTGTATTCTATCACAGTTTTATGTTTTGACAAACAGTAAGTTTGGCTACTGAAGAAATTCTCTCCCAGTTGTGGTAAAGCTAATTGTTTGTACAACCCAGTAGTGATTTCATTTATCTCTTTTGTAATATGACTTCAGGTATGTTGTTGTTGTTGTTGTTGTTGTGGTCTTCAGTCCTGAGACTGGTTTGTTGCAGCTCTCCCTGCTACTCTATCCTGTGCAAGCTTTTTCATCTCCCAGTACCTACTGCAACCTACATCCTTCTGAATCTGCTTAGTGTATTCATCTCTTGGTCTCCCTCTACGATTTTTACCCTCCACGCTGCCCTCCAATACTAAATTGGTGATCCCTTGATGCCTCAGAACATGTCCTACCAACCGTTCTCTTCTTCTACTCAAGCTGTGCTACAAACTCCTCTTCTCCCCAATCCTATTTAGTACCTCCTCATTAGTCATGTGATCTACCCATCTAATCTTTAGCATCCTTCTGTAGCACCACATTTCGAAAGCTTCTATTCTCTTCTTGTCCAAACTATTTATCGTCCATGTTTCACTTCCATACATGGCTACACTCCATACAAATACTTTGAGAAATGACTTCCTGACACTTAAATCTATACTCGATGTTAACAAATTTCTCTTCTTCAGAAACGCTTTCCTTGCCATTGCCAGTCTACATTTTATATCCTCTCTACTTCGACCATCATCAGTAATTTTGCTCCCCAAATAGCAAAACTCCTTTACTACTTTAAGTGTCTCATTTTCTAATCTAATTCCCTCAGCATCACCCGACTTAATTTGACTACATTCCATTACCCTTGTTTTGCTTTTGTTGATGTTCATCTTATATCCTTCTTTCAAGACACTGTCCATTCCATTCAACTGCTCTTCCAGGTCCTTTGCTGTCTCTGACAGAATTACAATGTCATCGGCGAACCTCAAAGTTTTTATTTCTTCTCCATGAATTTTAATACCTACTCCGAATTTTTCTTTTGTTTCCTTTACTGCTTGCTCAATATACAGATTGAACAACATCGGGGAGAGGCTACAACCCTGTCTTACTCCCTTCCCAACCACTGCTTCCCTTTCATGCCCCTCGACTCTTATAACTGCCATCTGCTTTCTGTACAAATTGTAAATAGCCTTTCGCTCCCTGTATTTTACCCCTGCCACCTTTAGAATTTGAAAGAGAGTATTCCAGTCAACATTGTCAAAAGCTTTCTCTAAGTCTACAAATGCTAGAAACGTAGGTTTGCCTTTCCTTAATCTTTCTTCTAAGATAAGCCGTAAGGTCAGTATTGCCTCACGTGTTCCAGTGTTTCTACGGAATCCAAACTGGTCTTCCCCGAGGTTGGCTTCTACTAGTTTTTCCGTTCGTCTGTAAAGAATTCGTGTTAGTATTTTGCAGCTGTGACTTATTAAACTGATAGTTCGGTAATTTTCACATCTGTCAACACCTGCTTTCGTTGGGATTGGAATTATTATATTCTTCTTGAAGTCTGAGGGTATTTCGCCTGTTTCATACATCTTGCTCACCAGATGGTAGAGTTTTGTCAGGACTGGCTCTCCCGAGGCCGTCAGTAGTTCCAATGGAATATTGTCTACTCCGGGGGCCTTGTTTCGACTCAGGTCTTTCAGTGCTCTGTCAAACTCTTCACGCAGTATCATATCTCCCATTTCATCTTCATCTACATCCTCTTCCATTTCCATAATATTGTCCTCAAGTACATCGCCCTTGTATAGACCCTCTATATACTCCTTCCACCTTTCTGCTTTCCCTTCTTTGCTTAGAACTGGGTTTCCATCTGAGCTCTTGGTATTCATACAAGTCGTTCTCTTATCTCCAAAGGTCTCTTTAATTTTCCTGTAGGCAGTATCTGTCTTACCCCTAGTGAGATAGGCCTCTACATCCTTACATTTGTCCTCTAGCCATCCCTGCTTAGCCATTTTGCACTTCCTGTCGATGTCATTTTTGAGACGTTTGTATTCCTTTTTGCCTGCTTCATTTACTGCATTTTTATATTTTCTCCTTTCTTCTGTTACCCAAGGATTTCTACCAGCCCTCGTCTTTTTACCTACTTGATCCTTTGCTGCCTTCACTACTTCATCCCTCAAAGCTGCCCATTCTTCTTCTACTGTCTTTCTTTCCCCCATTCCTGTCAATTTGTCCCTTATGCTCTCCCTGAAACTCTGTACAACCTCTGGTTCTTTCAGTTAATCCAGGTCCCATCTCCTTAAATTCCCACCTTTTTGCAGTTTCTTCAGTTTTAATCTATAGGTCATAACCAATAGATTGTGGTCAGAGTCCACATCTGCCCCTGGAAATGTCTTACAATTTAAAACCTGGTTCCTAAATCTCTGTCTTACCATTATATAATCTATCTGATACCTTTTAGTATCTCCAGGGTTCTTCCATGTATACTTCAGGTGTACTGTTACATTTTTCAGATTGCCTTTTGCTTATAAAACTGAGACTTGTAATGTAAAAAAAAAAAAAATAAATAAATAAAATAGAAACTGTAATAGTAGTAGTAATAACACAATAACCATATGTTTCAGTTGATGAAGCAGTACAGATAGCACATGATGCACTGTTCATCAACCAAGGACAAGTCTGCTGTGCAGGAACAAGAACTTTTGTGCATGAAGATATATATGACGAATTTGTTAAGAAAGCAAAAGCAAAAGCTGAAGAAAAGAAAGTTGGTGATCCTCTGGCAGATGGCATTCTTCAAGGTCCTCAGGTAACAAATAATTGTATTACATGAACAATGATATAGAATAAGTATAGCATTACATTCTGGAACTCCCTGTGAATTTCATCCACCTTTTGGACAACAAATACATATTTTTACAATGAGGAACATTAAGTTCTAATAAATAATACAATAAAATTGCAAGAACAATGAATAGCTGACCAATACTTATCTTCCATGTAAGTTAACAGTTTCATCAGTGAATTGTGCCTTCGATGCAAATATTAAAATTATCAATACTTGAAAACACTGTATGATATGGACAGATAAAAAATTTGATCATCAACTTGCAGCAGGACAAAAACACACACAAAGAAAAAAAAAATGTGTGACCTTTCAGAGCGTCGCTTCTTCTTCTGGCAGCAGGGTGGAAGGGAAAAGAAGAGGGATGCAGGAAAAGCTTTAGTGAGGTTGAGGAAATGGGAGGAGTGATGGAAATTTTACTGGAACCTCATTTCAGGGGAGACTTCCTACACACACCAAAAAAAAGTTTTGCATCACCTTGCTTCCGAGAGTTCCGGAACCTGTACAGAAAATTGGAATAGAGTTCAACCTAAACATTATTTCTGCCCTTTTTATTGCTCATGAAAACCACACATTGCATGTTATACCACCATACAGTGAGACCTTCAGAGGCGGTGGTCCAGATTGCTGTACACACCGGTACCTCTAACACCCAGTGGTACATCCTCTTGCACTGATGCATGCCTGTATTCATTGTGGCATACTATCCACAAGTTCATTGAGGCACTGTTGGTCCAGACTGTCCCCCTCCTCAATAGCAATTCACCGTAGATACCTCGGAGTGGTTGGTGGGTCACATCATCCATAAACAGCCCTTTTCAACCTATGCCAGGCATGTTCGATAAGGTTCATGTCTGGAGAACATGCTGGCCACTCTGTTCGCGTGATGTCGTCTTCCTGAATGAAGTCATTCATAAGACGTGCGTGATGCCGGCGCGAATTGTCATCCATGAAGACAAAGGCCTCACCAATATGCTGCTGATATGGTTGCACTGTCGGTTGGAGGCTGACATTCACGTATCGTATCCCACATAATGCCACTCCAAAACATAAGGGAATCTCCACCTTGCTGCACTCGCTGGACAGTGTGTCTAAGGCATTCAGCCTGACTGGGTCGCCTCCAAATACATCTCCCACAATTGTCTGGTTGAAGGCATATGCGACACTCATTGATGAAGAGAACGTGATGCCAATCCTGAGCGGTCCGTTTGGCATGTTGTTGGGCCCATCTCTACTGTGCTGCATGGTGTTGTGGTTGCAAAGATGGACCTCACCATGGACGTCGAGAGTGAAGTTGTACATCATGCAGCCTGTTGCACAAAGTTTGAGTCATAACATGACATCCTGTGGGTGCGCAAAAGTATTATTCAACATGATGACATTGCTGCCAGGGTTCCTCTGAGCCATTATCCGTAGGTAGTGGTCATCCACTGCAGTAGTAGCCCTTGGGTGGCCTGAGTGTGGCATGTGATCGACAGTTCCTGTCTCTCTGTATCTCCTCCATGCCCGAAAAACATCGCTTTGGCTCACTCTGAGACACCTGGACACTTCCCTTGTTGAGAGCCCTTCCTGGCACAAAGTGATAACGTGGATGTGATCGAGACATGGTACTGACCGTTTAGGTATGGTTGAACTACAGACAACATGAGCCATGTACCTCCTTCCAGGTGGAATGACTGGAACTGTTCGGCTGTCAGACCCCCTCCATCATGCATGGTTGTTTACATCTTTCAGCGGGCTTAGTGACATCTCTGAACAGTCAGAGGGATTGTGTCTGTGATACAATATCCACAGTCAATGTCTATCATCAGGAGTTCTGGGAACCGGTGTGATGCAAAACTTTTTTCGATGTGTGCAGATGGGATCCTTCCACATCATCTTATTCTATGGCATTTTCATTATCTTTGTGTGAATGTTAAACTGAATGTTATTATAATTTCTGACATGTACATATCTTTTTAGCTCTTTCCAGAGAAAAGTTAACTACTGCTGCAAGTAGTGAAGCGATTCAGAAAACACAAACAATGGAAATTTCAGCTAGGAATACCAACAATGTAGGGAAAGACAGATTGCTACTTATTGTAAAGAAGACATTTCAAGTTGTAGACAGGCACAATTAAAAGACACTTACATAAAGCTTTTGGACACATCCTTCATCAGTAAAACGCACACCACACACACACACACACACACACACACACACACACACACCATTTACACATACAAGCAAGCACACCTCACGCACACGACTCCCAACTCCAGCATTTAGGGCCAAAATGCCGAGATGCTGGAGTTGGCGGTTGTGTGTGCATGGTGCTTTTGTGTGTAACTGTGCCTGTCTGCAATTTGATGTGTCTTCTTTATGGTAAGTAGCGATTCAGAAAATACTTTAACTTTGAAGTAAATGTTGATGTATTTTTGAATAGACCATTTCACTTTATTTGTCTTGCATATATTGTGAGATACGTAAATCACGTTTCTTATGATATGATGCACACTTTTAGTTAAATATATCTGGGTTTTACCACTGTAATAATCACTTAGTTTTGCCAAATACTGTAGTTTGTATCATAATTGGGCATAATATTTGTGCCCTGTTTCAGTACAGTGCAATGTATTTTTAAAATATCAAGAAAAATTATCACAAATTGTAATATGGAAACTGAGAAAAAAACACAATTTAAGGTGAACTTTTTTGATAAAAAATTATGTTTGATAGAAACATTGTTTCCTAAAAAATAAATTCTTTTCAGATTAATGAAAAGATGATGAATAAAGTTCTGAGCTACATCAAGGCAGGAAAGGAAGAAGGAGCTCGTGTTGAATGTGGTGGAGAACGTATAGGTACAGCTGGCTACTTTATCAAGCCAACAGTGTTCTCAAATGTTACTGATGACATGAAAATTGCGAAAGAGGAGGTAAGAACTTTATAACATTATCCTTTTTACTAGATGAAATTTGCTTGTGTGTGGACTGCTAAAATATGTTCTGTTTATTATTGCCAATTTTTCCCTTTTCAAACAATTAATCTATAGGTTTTCATAAATTCTAACACATGAATATTTACAAGACACTATAGAAAGTTCAACAAAAATATTAAATGTTTTACATTTGATCTTTGTATCTTTTATGTTTGAGTACAGTGCTTTACAAAAAATGTTTCAGATATTTGGCCCTGTACAAAGTATTCTAAAATTCAAAACTCTGGAAGAAGCTATTGAAAGAGCTAACAATACGACTTATGGATTGGCATCTGGAATTGTGACTAAAAATATTAATAATGCCCTGGTGTATGCAAATGCTTTGGAAGCTGGCAATGTCTGGTTAGTCTTATTCTCACTATCAGTATCTGTTGATATAATGAAGGAATGCTGTTCTTGTCAAAAATGGTGATGTTGATTATGTTATTTATTAATATAATCATGACAGGCAGTTTTATTCACTTCTTTCTGCGTGACCTTGAGTGATAAACTGGTTGTTATGAGATTGAGATCTACCCAGTGTTTGTTTGTTTTTGACAAGTCTTGGCACGGACTAACTGGTCTTGCTGGTAACAACAGGCCTCTACTTTAGAAGTTAGTTAGTTATACGCTCCATGGCTCATTTGCACAATGAATCATAATGACAAGTCATTTTACATACATATCACAACTTAATTTTTAAATATGGCTACATGCTGAACAGTTATAAAGTTTTTTATTTTTTTAATTAACATGGTATAGATTATTTTGTGTATTAAATAATAAAACAGATAACTGCAATATTATGAAAAGAATAGATTGTTACCCATCATAAGGATGACACATTGAGTTACAGATAGGCAAAATGAAAAGACTGTCACATATTGAACTTTTGGCCAAAACCTTCTTCAGAAAATCACACACACACACACACACACACACACACACACACACACACACACACAGACAATTCGCTGCTCTGGCCAGAATGCAACTGTTGCATTGCTGGAAAGCAGCAATCCTAAGTAGGGTGGGGAAGATGGTTGGGGCAGCAGGGTACTGACACCAGGAGAGAAGAACATTTGTCTGGTGGAGCCTGCAGGGATTAAATGTCAGCAGGACAAGGGACAAGACCACCAGGCACAGTGTTGGGAGGCTGTGTGGGAGTGGGAAACTGGGAGCCGAAAATAAGAGGAGTAGAGAAAGAGAAATGACCGATGGATGTGTTGACAGGTAATGGCACACAGTGAGGATGAGGGGACATAAAATGGGAGAAGGTGATATGACACAGGGAGCAGAAACTGTTGGGTGGAGGGTTTGGGGATAATAGTGGAGGCCGGGATAATTTTGGGAATGGAGAATGGGTTGTAAGAACTCACATCTGTGCAGTTCAGAAAGTTGGTGGTGGAGGGGAGGATCCAGATGGCTCAGTTTCTAAAGCAGCCATTGGAACAGGGATGTTATGTTCAACTACATGGTGTGTCACAGGGTGGTCCACTTTGCTCTTGGTCACAATTTGGCAGTGGCTGTTACTCCAGGTGGACAGTTGCTTGGTAGTCATACCAATATAAAAAGCTGTGCTATGTTTGCAGCAGAGCAGGTATTACATGGCTGCTTTCACAGGTGGCCCGACCTCTGATTGGATAAGCTTGTGTCAGGATTGGAATAGGAAGCACAGGGTTGACTGGATAGGTCTTGAACCTGGTCTTCCACAGAGATATGATTGCCGTAGCAAGGAGATTGGATTGGGAGTATCATAAGTATGGACTAGGATGTTACGTTTGGGTGAGTGAACACCACTTTAAGAGCAATGAGAAGTGTGATGGTACTTAATGGTTACTGCTAGTATCATTGCTCTTCCAAGCAGCATCTCATACGAGCAAACCAGTTGCATCTTTACCTGCAGTTAGGTGTACTTTAGGTACTGGGCTGTGCATGGCTTTGTTGAAAAAGAATAGTTCAATTTAGTCATAGGGTTGAGCCACGCATGTATGCTTTCAGGCCCTACAACTAATTCACTGCAAATAATCTGTAGCTGTGATCCTGCAATCAAATAGTCCATGAATTGGCTAGAATTGAGATTCAATAAAAAACACAGAAACAAAAAAAGAAAAGTTAAATGAATAATTTAATAACAAGAGTTCCATTCTAATGTCTGTAATTGATGTATTGAACTAAGTGTGTAGAATCAATGAGACTGGAGACCCACTAACAGACTTCTTGAAAAATATCATCCACACATTTCTGAAGATAACAACGGCAGATAAGTGCAGGAACTAGTACACAATCACCTTAACAGCTCATGCATCCAAGTTGCTGGCAAGAATAATATACAGATGAATGAAAAAGATAATTGAGGATAACTTCGATGTTGATTAGTTCTATGTGAGGAAAGGTAATGGCACAAGAGAGGCAGTTATGATGTTATGATTGAAAATGAAAGCAAGACTTCACAAATATCAAGACTCATTCATAGAATTTGTTGACCTAGAAAAAGCATTTGTCAATTTAAAATAGTGCAATAGGCTCAAAATTCTGTGAAAAATACGAGCAAGCTTCGAGGAAAGATGGATGATATACAATATGTGTACACAAGAATCAAGCTGGAAGAATATGAATAGAAGATCAAGAACAAAGAGCACAGATAGGATCTACGATGGGGGTGCAATGTTTCTCTCCTAATGTTCACTCTATACATTGAAGAAGAAATGATGGAAATAAAAGAAAGTTTTAAGCGTGGGTTTGAAAATCTGGGTGAAAGCATATGAGCGATAAGATTCACTGATGACATCACCGTTCTTAGTACAGGTGAAGAATTACTATGGGATCTGTTTATTGCAATGAACAGTCTTAGAGTCAAGAAAATGAATTCAGAGTAAATGGAATTGGTGACCATAAAGTAGATGAAGTTAAAGAACTCTGCTACCTTGGGAGCAAAATAACACATGGTGGATGAAGCAAGGAGGACAGGAAAAGTAGACTAGAACAGGCAATGAGTGCATTTCTTGACAAAAAAAAGTTTACTTGTTTCAAACGTCAGCCTTCATTTGAGGAAATAATTTCTGAAAACATACATTTGGTGCGCAGCATTGTATGCTAGGGAAACATGGACTGTGGGAAAACTGGAAAAGAAAATAATCGAAGTGTTTGAGATGCGATGCTATAGAAAGTTGTTAAAAATTAGATGGACTGATAAAGAATGAAGAGGTTCTCAACAAAATGGCAAAGAAAGGAATGTATGAAAAACACTGATAAGAGGAAGTAACGAGATAATAGGACTTGTGATTAGACATCAGGGAATTCTTACGTAGCTCTAGGAGGAGGTGCAGAAGGTAAAAACTATATGACAAGAATAACTGGTGACATATGGTGCGAGTGCTAATCTCAGATGAAGAGGGTGGCACAAAAGAAGAATTCATGGCTGGCTGCATAATACCAGTCAGAAGACTGATGACTCAAAAATAAAGAAATAAATAAGAGCTGGCTGTGATAGACTTAAAGAGATGAAATACTAAGGTGTTCCCATCACTTCTTAAAATTGTAATTGCACAAACTGTTTGTAAAATAGTTGATTAGCATTAGAGATACTACTTTCTTGACATACCATCATTGCTCTGTTCATCCACTGTAGCGTATTAAATCAGTAAGATATGATAGGTGTTGTACTACACTACCCACTTTCTTCATTTAGTTGTGTAATTAATTTAGCTTCAATAATTGAAGGTTTACCTACTCCCTTTTTTTTATAGGATTAACTGCTACAACGTCATTACACCGCAAGCACCATTTGGTGGCTACAAGCAGTCTGGAATTGGCAGGGAACTGTAAGTAAATAGTATAGATTAAAAAGTAAAATGACATAACTAGTAAAACAATTTTTGATTATGCTACAATGCCTAATATTTTTCAGGGGAGAAGACACACTGCAGGAATATCTGCAGGTAAAGACTGTGTCTGTGAAACTTCCAAGCAAATCGTAAGATCTTTCAGCCACCAAATAAGGATTTTGTTCTGTTAAACAAATCATTATTGTGAAGCTTTAACAAACTTTTGTGCTGATCATATTGTAAAACCAGTAATATGGAAATAAATTTATATTTTTTTATCAGAGTATTTACTTTCTTTGTAATTAGCACCTTTTGCTCATTTTGGCAATAAAACTATAACTATCATACGACTTTTGTAGATCAGTTTATAAAAATAATGGTAATTGTTAATATGTACGGGAGAGATGGATAAACTTGGGGTAGAATAAAGCTGACCTAGTACAACACAACAATTAAAAAAACTGAGTGTTCACCCATTAAAACTGTAGTAAATAATGCAGAATACATTACCATTTTTCATTAATATGCACAGTTCAGCTAGCAGCACTCATGCAACATTTCTTAATGATTTAGATCTTGCATTAAATAGTTTAATAAATGTAAATATAATTACAAAATAATTTTGTTACAGGGAGACAAAATAGCTGACAAGTACTTGCCTTCAGGAGGAAAAATTTTAAGTACTGTGTGTGTGTGTGTGTGTGTGTGTGTGTGTGTGTCATGTTGAGAGGTGAACCCCCCCCCCCCCCCCACCTTCCCCATATGGGGAGAACGATCTGAGTTGAAAAATGGGAGGCATCAGAGAAAATCTGGGATAGTTTTTCGTATTTTTGGGCATCTATCGACGGTATGTAAATTTCATCCCCAAAGAATAAGTCCTGGCCAGGCATTCTGTCTCCTTGTAATTTTATGTGGTTCTCTCCCTTGAATTTTTTTATACAAATAACATTGTGTTTTCATTTTAACAGTGATTACCTTAAAGAATAAAAATTGAAAGATTTTCCTCATTTAACCCATATACCAAGCAAGTAATACATGTACATTACTGTCCATTTTCCATACAACAATTATTGCAAATGCTACAACTGCTGTAGATTATATATCATCAACATACGGGCAGATAAACAGTAAAAGTGGTTGAAAATAATCTTACTGTAACAGAACAAATTAGCTTCATAGAACCAAAGCCGAACAGTGGGAAGCTCAATGTTAAGTGCCAACTGTTCCGTAATAATATATTGAAGTATAATCTTGCTAACGAAGGCTGGACATAAATCCTCAATGGGGAAGGCAGTATGAATAAACAACCATATTATGTGAGTGTATACATAACTTGTAAAGTAAGACAAGAGAACAGAATTGCATAGGGAATCATTGTAACTAGCAAAGATTTAAAGTCCTGACAGAATTAGTAAATATAAAACTCACGTTCAGCACAGTATTTAAATGGTTCTGTGATGAATAAAGAAAAATCTACAATAGTCATAAAATGTTCAAAGGAAATAACCACTGTAACTTATCTCCATAAACAGAGCTAAGACTGTGTTACCTCATTTTTCTCCTGGAATCCTCTAAACTCTCCATTGTTTATGGTATACAGGAGAAAAGTAAACCTTTGTCCAAAACCATCATCTACCAAGACAACAGAGCATCTCATTCATAGGACACATGGCCTTTTTATACAGTAGCTAGCTGTCTTCTCCACTGGCGATGGTGGCAATCAGTTGTAATTACTGAATAACAAATGACACTGGAAGACATTCCAACTACAGTTTGTCAGTGTACAAAGTCATGTTTGCTGCCCAAGGAATGGCCTAGTGGCAGGAGCTAGTGCCAATAATTTCCACACTTGGAAGAGTCATTGGATGACATTTCTGTATACAGGCTCCCTCTTCAACTCCTTGACATTTGTTGCAACATTTCTTGGGACACCCTCTATATATCTGAATAGAGTTAATACTTGTAAAATATTTGTGACATCCAATGTTTCATCTAGTAATGATAATAATGAGTGTATGGCATCGGTGGCCGGGAGACCCCTCGCGGGGCGGTTCGGCCGCCGCTCCACAAGTTCTTTAATGCCACTACGGCGACTTGCGGGTGAATGAGAATGAGAATGAGATGATGATGAAAGACACACAACACCCAGTCATCTCGAGGCAGAGAAAATCCCTGACCCCGCCGGGAATCAAACCCGGGACCCCGTGCGCGGGAAGCGAGAACGCTACCACAAGACCAGGAGCCGTGGACTTTCGCCTAGTAAAATAGCAACATATGTCGCTCCTTTGATTGGAGCTTATATATTGGATGGTTTGAAAGGAGATAATCTGGTGAACACAAAGGCTGTAGATAAGTGCGTTGTCAGTGTGTCGTCAAACTCTCTTGGTGTCCTACGATTCAGGTGGCCACTGTCAATCTCTTTAGTATTTCCCAACTCTGTTTCACTGCTTCATTGTGTTTTAAAATGTTTGCACACTTTTGTTCATCTAATTGCAAATCATTCCTACTTTTCCAAAGTGTACGTAGGGCAATCCATGCATGAAAACGTGATTATGACTTTTCTCACATTGAAACTGCAGTGTGCAGATTATTAAGTTCCAAATAACCAAAATCTTCACTGTTCCAAGGAGTTTTGTCCTTTCTGAGCAATAAACATGGTCAACAGTAGAGTTTCGACACTATTTCATTGTCTCATAACCAAATTATTTTGTCATAAATAAAAGAATTAAATGTTCATATGAAATTTCTGGATTTGTTATCTGCATTTTAATTGCTGACATAAGGAGTAGATCAATCATTTTTAACAAGTACTAACTTTTCAGTTAATGGTTGCGAGTGGAAACATTTATTAAAAATGGTTACTATAACACTACTATTCAATCATTCAGTTTGTGAAACTACCGGTGAAAATATTATTTAGACACAGAAAGAATGATGCACTCATCTATCACTAAATTCACTAAAGCACACTTAATTCAGGCCAGCAGAAGAGAAAATGTGATGAATGCAATCTTCCTATTGCATGCATCCACCTATGTTACATGTGAGTTCGGTGTGACGTTACAAACAGCCAAATGTTAGTTGAGAGTACCACCAGTTTCTTGCTTGTAACTGTTAAGAACTATTACAAGGAAGTGCCTAAGCAGGTGCACCATCTCTTGTGCAGCACCGAAACTAGCTGTCGGTTGAAACGAAAGAAAATACGAACTGTGAAATATGTATTATAATATGATTTAATTATTATGCATGGACTTTTAATGAAAATTTGTGCCTTAATGATTCAAATATTTAGCATGCAATGCGAGAATTGCATTTGTAGAGAATAAACCCATGGATGATGCAACTATTTCAACTACAGAAACAAATCTGGAAGAAGTGACTAAATAAGCAGAAAAAATATTATTTACACTAGAAAAATGGTTTAGGTACAACAAATTTATACAAAAAATGAAGAACAAGGAAACAAAAACTTCATGAGATTTGAAAACAATGAAACTAGGCACTCAGACTTTAATAAAAAGAAACTAGTGTGATATGAAAATGTCAATACTTACGACCTTCACGTGGATTATAAATGGACACAGGAAGAACACGTCAGTAACATAAGCCATCAATTAAAGTTAGTCTACTATTTATTGTGGAAGCTAGCCCAGATAGTTAGTACTCAAATCCTAAAATCATTCTACTTTACACACTTCATCTCCACCAAAGGAGGTGGTACAGTGGTAAGGTAGGAGCCTTGTATTCAGGAGGACGGTGGCCCAAATCTCAGTAAGACCACAGAATTTAGGTGTCCTGTGATAAACCTAAATCACTTAAGGGAAATGCTATGGTGTTTTTTCAAAGCTCGCGGTCAATTTCCTTTCCCATCTTTTCGCAATCTGAGCTTGTACTTCATTGCTAATGACCTCTTTATTGATGAGACATTAAATCCTAATCTTGCCTCTGCTTGTGCTACTGCTGTGTTACATTGTATGGAATAGAGGTACGTGTGATCTCAATGAATATGAAAAAAATAATCATTATGCAGAAAACGACTATCTTCATGTTGACCAGCAAGTTGCAGACTAAAATTCAATATAAACGTGATCCCTGGTTACTGTTTATTCAAAATGGCAGTAATCTGAGCCCCACTAATAACATAACTTCCCAAAATCCACATCACTCATAGGAATAGTTATCCTGTAGCCATTTGTTGTCCAGGGTTCAGTTCCATGGCTTTTATGTATGTTTGACGTGATATTTTTAACATTACATAAATCAAAAACAAAAGTTTTGTATAATCTTGGTTTATTATTCTTCTGTGCATAAACAACAGCACAGTGGTTAACACACTGTACTCTCATTCAGGAGGATGACAATTCAAACCTGTGTCCAGACATCCTGATTTAGGTTTTCTGTGATTTCCCCACATCTCTTAAGGCAAATGCCGGGATGGTTCTGTCACGTATCCCCATGCACTTTGATTTTATATACAGTTTATGTTGCATGTCACTTTTAAGTGAACTATATGTTGATTATTGTTGATGAACATGATCATGTCCCATACTCTGAGGAGCGTAGGGGATGATGCAGGACACCCGCACCGCTCACTAGGCAAGCTCCTAGCGGAGGTGGTTTGCCATTGCCTTCCTCCAACCACAATGGGGATGAAGGATGATGATGAAGACGACACAACATCCAGTCATCTCGAGGCAGAGAAAATCCCTGACCCCGCCGGGAATCGAACCCGGAACCCTGTGCGTGGGAAGCGAGAACGCTACTGCAAGAACACAAGCTGCGGACTGTGAATGCAAAAAATAAAATGCGGTTGTTGCTACGGGTTTCTGTAGTTGAAAATTTTAACTTTGTGCCCTCTGATCTTTTATGTGGGGATACGCACAACAATAAAAGATTTCCTGCTGTGAATGTACAATCTTTAATTTGTAGGACTATGTTCTTATAATTCTGATCTGGCTTGTCAAAAATGGAACACTGTATCATTACTGTAACTGATTACGAAATTAAACATGTCTTTCTCTACTTTCATCTCTGAAATGCATTGAAAATTACTCTTATTATATGCACAGAAGTTAGAGTATGTAGTATTTGACAAACATAAAAGCTGCAGTGGATTTTTTAAATATTTGAACACTACTGATTGCCACAGCTAACACGAGAACATGGAACTAAAAATGAAAACTGATTTTAATGTTATTAGTCAGACCAGATTTCAACACAGCAGTCTTTGATATCACACAAGTAAAGTTTTAACACTCTGATTTACATAAATTATTTATGTCACTGATATTGTACTAGTAGTTGACCATGTCCATCTGAAAATAACATAACAAAACCTACAATACTCCTCTGGGGTCACCAGGAAGCTGAAAGAAATATTTTAATGTAACATCACCTGCCCGCTTAGTTGCGGGAAAACTGCTTTCCTTCAATTATAGTTTGAATTTGCCATGGCAACGGCTCCTGCGATCGTGGCGCAGCACTGCGTCACAGAAAATTCTAAATTCGCTGAAAATGGCTAAAAATGTGGAATGAAATACTGGGCAAGCTAACTACAAATTATTACAAGCATTTTTAACAATTTCTATATTCAAAATCAACATGAAATTCAAAGTACACACCTTTTTTATACATTAGTATCCAATGGCATCTTTCTTGATAAAAGAACAAAAGAAAGCTAACCCAGCATTCAAGAGAGCGTCACAGGCTCTTACAACATTCACAGATACAAGAACACACAGACATTAATGTATAAGGCTTCACTGTTTATAAGCAATTTAATATGCTAATATATATCCTTGTTATATTTTTAATTATCATCGTCTGCTTTGGTTTCCACACTTGCCGACCGCAAACGTGATTTTCAAAATGGGCATACGTAATATTACACAAACATAAAAATGAAAAATAATTATTTCCTTTTTTACAGAATCCATATAGTCGATAACTGTTCATACAGAAATGAATTATAATAACACACATAAATTTTTTTCACATATATTACACTGATTTTACAAATGCCCTCTGGCAGCATATGACTGACATTGCCAAATGTTTGTGAATATGATGCCATTGTTGTCGACGCAGTCACTGTATATCACTTTACATTTTGTACATAATGCTTACTTTGTTCACTTTGTCACACGGTAGTCTATTTACATTGTCCAATGCTTTCCCAAGGAGTGTATGTGTCTCCTTCACTTTGCGAGCTGACCATATGCCTAGTCCCAGGATCATTGCAATTTTGGCTCCACCATCCAGGCTATGTGCGTTCAGGAAACCTGGGAAAACTGCCCTGGAGCTGTAGTCATCTCACTTGCTTCACAGTTTAACACAGTTCTATTGGTTCACAAATGAAGTTCGACTCTTGTCAAGAGTTCAAAATCGAACACGAAACATGAGAGTTATTTGTCAAAAAGTTAAAATTCGGTCCTT
Organism: Schistocerca americana; assembly: GCF_021461395.2. Lineage (NCBI taxonomy): Eukaryota > Metazoa > Arthropoda > Insecta > Orthoptera > Acrididae > Schistocerca > Schistocerca americana. The sequence continues at coordinate 652,061,912 of NC_060122.1, forward strand.
TTCGAAAATGTATATTTACGAAAGTCCAGATCAGTGGTAATGTTCAAGTGTATGTTTTGGGGAAAGCTAATATTAATCATTAAATAATTTAACAGTAGTGTTACGACTTGGCCTTCCAATTGTTCATTATAGACCTTCTTACAGTGGCAATGTACTCATACAAGTTTGTGTTGCTAATATGAAGAAAACATCTGACATATAGTGTCTAACAGGTTCATAGTTTGAGTTCATGATTTGAATGAATTAAAGTGTTTGTATTACAGAAATCATTCTGATGTTTAGTTCATCGACATTGAAGTTTTGTTGTTGTTGTTGTGGTCTTCAGTCCTGAGACTGGTTTGATGCAGCTCTCCATGCTACTCTATCCTGTGCAAGCTTCTTCATCTCCCAGTACCTACTGGAACCTACATCCTTCTGAATCTGCTTGGTGTATTCATCTCTTGGTCTCCCTCTACAATTTTTACCCTCCACGCTGCCCTCCAATACTGAACTGGTGATCCATTGATACCTCAGAACACGTCCTACCAACTGATTCCTTCTTCTAGTCAAGTTGTGCCACAAACTTCTCTTCTCTCCAATCCTATCCAATACCTCCTCATTAGTTATGTGATCAACCAATCTAATCTTCAGCATTCTTCTGTAGCACCACATTTCGAAAGCTTCTATTCTCTTCAACACGTGAAATCATTTCGGTTCACACACACTAATTGTTTCCGCCGAGCGATTGTTTATTGTTATCATCTCTGAATGGATTACTAACTACTCACTTACACTACACATATTGTTCAATAAATACTTTATTTGGTGACAGAATTTGCATGAATAATCTGTCCTATGGGACTACAGTGTAGTTTCCACGTAGAATGAATTAATTCGCATAATGTGCAGTTAATGCTCAAAGATGTGTACAAAATACGTAGGCTTCAATTGAAGCATTGGTACATGCAAAGTGTACGTCACATAAAAAGGGTTTGGTTCTGACTCAATTTATTCCAGTGTCACTCTCAAATCACTATTGGTGGTAACACTGGTACGCATAATTATTCTATGACTCAAAGTTACTTTCATTTAAATAGAGACCCTCTAAGGCTTTACTTTAAACTAACACACTTAAATATATTACAGTACTATATGAAACTGAATCATCAATTATCTATATACACTATAATGAAAAATGACTGAAGAAATTGTTCAATGCTTTCGAAACAAGAAATTGTTCACTGCTTGCTGAGCATGAAATATTTTTACTGACACTAATCTGGCTGTAAGCAAGTCTTCATCTTGCACATTATTGCACTTTCTATTGAGTCTATGCTCACACCATAAATATTCCTTAACTGTCTCGGTTTTTCAAAACTGAATATACAGGGCTATTACAAATGATTGAAGCGATTTCATAAATTCACTGTAGCTCCATTCATTGACATATGGTCACGACACACTACAGATACGTAGAAAAACTCATAAAGTTTTGTTCGGCTGAAGCCGCACTTCAGGTTTCTGCCGCCAGAGCGCTCGAGAGCACAGTGAGACAAAATGGCGACAGGAGCCGAGAAAGCATATGTCGTGCTTGAAATGCACTCACATCAATCAGTCATAACAGTGCAACGACACTTCAGGACGAAGTTCAACAAAGATCCACCAACTGCTAACTCCATTCGGCGATGGCATGCACAATTTAAAGCTTCTGGATGCCTCTGTAAGGGGAAATCAACGGGTCGGCCTGCAGTGAGCGAAGAAAAGGTTGAACGCGTGCGGGCAAGTTTCACGCGTAGCCCGCGGAGGTCGACGAATAAAGCAAGCAGTGAGCTAAACGTACCACAGCCAACGGTTTGGAAAATCTTACGGAAAAGGCTAAAGCAGAAGCCTTACCGTTTACAATTGCTACAAGCCCTGACACTCGATGACAAAGTCAAACGGTTTGAATTTTCGGCGCGGTTGCAACAGCTCATGGAAGAGGATGCGTTCAGTGCGAAACTTGTTTTCAGTGATGAAGCAACATTTTTTCTTAATGGTGAAGTGAACAGACACAATGTGCGAATCTGGGAGGTAGAGAATCCTCATGCATTCGTGCAGCAAATTCGCAATTCACCAAAAGTTAACGTGTTTTGTGCAATCTCACGGTTTAAAGTTTACGGCCCCTTTTCCTTCTGCGAAAAAAACGTTACAGGACACGTGTATCTGGACATGCTGGAAAATTGGCTCATGCCACAACTCTAGACCGACAGCGCCGACTTCATCTTTCAACAGGATGGTGCTCCACCGCACTTCCATCATGATATTCGGCATTTCTTAAACAGGAGATTGGAAAAAAGATGGATCGGTCGTGGTGGAGATCATGATCAGCAATTCATGTCATGGCCTCCACGCTCTCCCGACTTAACCCCATGCGATTTCTTTCTGTGGGGTTATGTGAAAGATTCAGTGTTTAAACCTCCTCTACCAAGAAACGTGCCAGAACTGCAAGCTCACATCAACGATGCTTTCGAACTCTTTGATGGGGACATGCTGCGTCGAGTGTGGGAGGAACTTGATTATCGGCTTGATGTCTGCCGAATCACTAAAGGGGCACATATCGAACATTTGTGAATGCCTAAAAAAACTTTTTGAGTTTTTGTATGTGTGTGCAAAGCATTGTGAAAATATCTCAAATAATAAAGTTATTGTAGAGCTGTGAAATCGCTTCAATCATTTGTAATAACACTGTACACAAATTCTTACTTAAAACTAAACACCCTTATATTCTAAGATACAAATATGAAATTTTCTTACAGCTGCTATTTACAAATTATTGTAAAAATAGTTTCACGTCTTTGCTTGGGTATACTCCTTTGATTTTTCCAGTTTGAGGATGTGCCAACAGCTAACTACATCCATGTGGCACCTTAACCACTTCAAATGTAGCTCCATTCTTATCCGTCATCTATCAGAGATCATTCGAACGGCGGAAAGCTCCACGGGATTTGAAAGAAGGCCCAGGTCATAGCAATCTATAAAAAGGGTAGAAAATCGGGTGCACATAGTTACCGGCCAATTTCACTAACATCGATTTGTTGTAGAATCATGGAACATATTTTGTGTTCAGACATAATGACCTTTCTATACTCTGAGAAGCTCATCTGCAGAAACCAGCACGGTTTTAGGAAACAGCGGTCATTCGAGACACAACTGGTCCTCTTTGTGCATGATACACAACAGGCTCTAGATACCGTCTCCCAGGTTGATGCCATATTTCTCGACTTTAGAAAGGCGTCAGACTCAGTTCCGCACTGTCGCTTGCCCCAAAAAGTGCGCGCTTGCGGTCTATCCAATCACATATGCGGTTGGATAGAAAGTTTTCTAACAGACAGGGAGCAGTATGTCATCCTGAACGGGGTAACTTCAACAAAACAAGAGTAACTTCAGGTGTGTCCCAGGGCAGCGTAATATGTTCTCTGCTTTTTACGATTTACATAAACGATCTGGTTGATGGTATTGACAGCGGCCTTAGACTGTTTGCCGATGATGCTGTAGTCTATAGGAAAGTAGTATCACACGAAAGTTGTGACCAAATCAATGGGGATTTGCGGAAAATAAATGCGTGGTGTAATGACTGGCAGTTATCTCTCAATATAAGTAAGTGTAACCTACTGCGTATAACAAGGCGAAAATCTCCATTAATGTATGAGTACAAAATAAATGATTAGTCTTTGGAAGCGGTAACATCCGTCAAATATCTGGGTGTGTCTATTCGAAATGATCTCAAATGGAATGATCAGATTACACAAGTAACGGGTAAGGCGAACTCTAGACTGCGGTTTATTGGTAGAATCCTGAAGTGATGCAGTCCTTCAACAAAGGATATAGCTTACAATGCGTTAGTTCGTCCAGTCTTAGAGTATTGTTCGTCTGTATGGGACCCTTACCAGTTGGGTCTGATTCAAGAGATTGAGAAGGTCCAAAGGAGAGCGGTAAGATTTGTGACTGGTACACTTAGCCATCGCGAGAGCGTTACAAATCTCATAGAAAGTTTGAAGTGGGACACACTTGCAGATAGACGACGCGCTAAACAGAAGGGGCTGCTCACTAAATTCCGAAATCCAATCTTCACCGAGAATGTTGAGCATATATTATTACCACCAACTTTCAAATCGCGTAATGATCATCATTCAAAGATAAGGCAAATAAGAGCTTATAATGAGGCGTTCAGACAGTCGTTTTTCCCTCGCGCAATCCGCGAGTGGAACAGAGGGGGGGGGGGGGGGGAGGGGTGAATATGACTTCGGCGCGAATTGTGCCCTCCGCCACACACCGCTTGGTGGCTAGCGGAGTATATGTGTAGATGTAGATGTAGAAAGAGTCCTGAATATATTAATTGCCACTTACTGTTTTGTTTCAGCGTGGCTGACGATTTGGGATGGTTACGAATTAGTACCAAGTTTCCGATATTGTATTTCTGTGTGTTCCTCACACCCCGATCGTATTTTTGCTTTCTCCTGGCGGCATCTAGATTTTCCGGGCGTGTTCTTACGGGTACAATAAATTCGTTGATGTCGCGTGCGTCTAATACCAGACGAATTTTTCCATTGGCTTTCGCCATTGCTACAAGAGGGCTGCCATACGGTGAGAGACAGAGGGTTCGATGATATCCCACTATAACATCTTTCGGATCTCTTTCGCCACTTTCTCCCTTCTCTACCATGGGATGGAGTAAGACGCTAGGCAGTAAGTTTTGTGGGTCGTCACCTCTACATGATATTTGTAACCGTTGTGAATTATGAGAGCAGCTGCGTTAGCTGTTGTTTTTGCATGGGACTTAGACATTCAGATTCCTGAACTTTATTCTGTAATGCATCTACATTTACTTCAAAATAATTTCTTTCCTTGTTGGGATAGTAAAGATCTGTTGTTGGTGAATTATTATCTAAGTGCAGTACACACAGGTTTCTGCATCTGATAATTATCCTGTAACAGCATGGAACAAGTACCTCTTTCGATCGCATCATTGACAGTTCAACTCTTCTGTTTTTATTAATTATGCTTAGCTTTCCTGCGGAGGGGTCGATCACTGCGTCCCTCTCATGGAGAAAATCTACTCTCAGTATGCAGGCCACCCTTAACCCCTTAGCTACGAGGAACGATCTCACTATGGCTTCGCCCTCTTTACAAATTTCTGCCTGCACCTGGTGCTTAATTAACTGGCTCTATGCGCTTATGGCTCCAGGCACCTTGCAGTTGTTCACTGGGAAAGTCAGTATACTTCGTCCCTTCCCAAGTACTTTAAACAGTTGTACACTCATCACAGTGACCGAGGTACCTGTGTCAATGATTATCATTATATTTATAATAACATCATAGATTTTTGCTTCTATGATTGCTTGTATGCATTCATTATTATTCTCTGCACATATAGAGAGTCTATACAAGGGCGATGTACTTGAGGACATTATTATGGAAATGAAAGAGGATGTAGATGAAGATGAAATGGGAGATATGATTTTGCGTGAAGAGTTTGATAGAGCACTGAAAGACCTAAGTCGAAACAAGGCCCCGGGAATAGACAGCATTCCATTAGAACTACTGACAGCCTTGGGAGAGCCAGTGCCGACAAAACTCTACCATCTGGTGAGCAAAATGTATGACACAGGCGAAATACCCTCAGACTTCAAGAAGAATATAATAAATCCAATCCCAAAGAAAGCAGGCGTTGACAGATGTGAAAATTACCGAACTATCAGTTTAATAAGTCACGGCTGCAAAATGCAAACGCGAATTCTTTACAGACGAATGGAAAAACTGGTAGAAGCCGACCTCGGGGAAGATCAGTTTGGATTCCGTAGAAATATGGGAACATGTGAGGCAATACTGACCCTACGACTTATTTTAGAAGCTAGATTAAGAAAAGTCAAATCAACGTTTCTAGCATTTGTAGACTTAGGGAAAGCTTTTGACAATGTTGACTGGAATAGTCTGTTTAAAATTCTGAAGGTGGCAGGGGTAAAATACAGGGAGCGAAAAGCTATTTACAATTTTTACAGAAACCAGGTGGCAGTTATAAGAGTCGAGGGACATGAAAGGGAAGCAGTTCTTGGAAAGGGTGTAAGACAGGGTTGTAGCCTCTCCCCGATGTTGTTCAATCTGTATATTGAGCAAGCAGTAAAGGAAACAAAAGAAAAATTCGGAGTAGGTATTAAAATCCATGGAGAAGAAATAAAAACTTTGAGGTTCGCCAATGACATTGTAATTCTGTCAGAGACAGCAAAGGACTGTGAAGAGCAGTTGAACGGAATGGACAGTGTCTTGAAAGAAGGATATAAGATGAACATCAACAAAAGTAAAACGAGGATAATGGAATGTAGTCGAATTAAATCAGGTGATGTTGAGGGAATTAGATTAGGAAATGAGACACTTAAAGTAGTAAAGGAGTTTTGCTATTTGGGGAGCAAAATAACTGATGATGGTCGAAGTAGAGAGGATATAAAATGTAGACTGGCAATGGCAAGGAAAGCGTTTCTGAAGAAGAGAAATTTGTTAACATCGAGTATAGATTTAAGTGTCAGGAAGTCGTTTCTGAAAGTGTTTGTATGGAGTGTAGCCATGTATGGAAGTGAAACGTGGACGATAAATAGTTTAGACAAGAAGAGAATAGAAGCTTTCGAAATGTGGTGCTACAGAAGGATGCTAAAGATTAGATGGGTAGATCACGTGACTAATGAGGAGGTACTAAATAGGATTGGGGAGAAGAGGAGTTTGTAGCACAGCTTGAGTAGAAGAAGAGAACGGTTGGTAGGACATGTTCTGAGGCATCAAGGGATCACCAATTTAGTATTGGAGGGCAGCGTGGAGGGTAAAAATCGTAGAGGGAGACCAAGAGATGAATACACTAAGCAGATTCAGAAGGATGTAGGCTGCATTACGTACTGGGAGATGAAGAAGCTTGCACAGGATAGAGTGGCATGGTGAGCTGCATCAAACCAGTCTCACGACTGAAGACCACAACAACAACAACAACAACGCAGCATGTTGATTGCAGGTATACTATCATTTGTGGTGCTCTCACTCCACCCCACGGCCATCGACGGAGACCATATCGTGGCCGATTCTAGTTTGCTGAACTATTTTCGTTCGAGGAGCTCGGACAGTTGTTGTCCGTGACCTCTATAATATGAGCATTTTGATTTGCAGGCCGCCACGGCTGCGGTTTTGCTGCGGTGGTCTGCTGTTATCATACCTCTCATTATTTTGCTGGTCTTGGTTCGGTCGGGGATTATGATTCCAGTTACGGTTATTTTCATTGCAATTGCCGTGCCATTGGCCTCGCGCGTTTTTCCAGCGGTTGGCCCCGGCTGGCTGGAATCATATCGATCGTCAAATCTATTTTTTCTATTACTTGACGGTTGACCATAACCATTTTGATTTCCGTTATTGCTACTACTCGGCGTATATTCGTGCCATTTGCCATCGCCCCCACCATTTCCATGGTTTTGGTTCGTTGCGTTACTATTTCTATCGCTTTTGCATCCTGAGCCATTGTTTCTCGCGGGTTCCCACGCTGACTTCACTACTTCCTGGATTCGGTCGATCGAATCTAGTACTGACATGAAATGTTCCATGTCATTTTCGGGAGCGTGTATCAGCTTTTCCTTAATGTGGGTAGGTAGATGAGATTTAAGTAGCCTTATTAATGTCTCTCGACGATATAGGCTCTTCCCAATAGCCCGTCTTGTTAATGTATTTTTCAAAATATCGTCTTCTCTTACGTTTCCAAGACGAGCTGAATAAGGTTCGGGATTACACATCTCTTTCCTAAGCCTCTCTTGGATGCAAGGCGACCAATATTTTGCTAAAAACGTTTTCTCAAATTGCGCATTTGTCATGCAGCTTTTTGCTTCTTCAGTAGCCCATAATGCTGCGTCACCCAGAATATAGGACATGACGTACTGTGTTTTCCGCGCTTCATTCCATGCACTTGGCAAGATGTTTCTGAAACTTTTGATAAACACTACCGGATGTACGGACTTTCGTTCGGTAGTGAAAGTCTGGAATTGTCTATTTTTAATTAAACTCTCCTCGACTAAAATTTTTGAGTTGTGTGCTTTTGCGCCTGGTGGATAGGCTGCCTGCTCTGACCTGGAGCTGCAGCTTTTCGCATTATCGCACGAAGATATCTCATTATTACGTCGCGCATATGTCTGTGCGTTACCAAACACATTGGTTACAGGTGACACACTTTCATTTTCTACACGTTTGCTGCTACCAGCTAAGCCCTTTTCCAAGTCTGATATCCGCTTAGCTATGTTCATCTGCCAATGCGGAATATCATCACTTAGTATTTGTTTGATAGTCTGAACATCACCCTGTACCTGGCTGCTTTCACATTTGAGTCAATCATTTTCTCAATGTCATTGTCTTCCGATTCTAACCAAGAATTAAACTCAGCCTCAATTTTAGTCGCTTGTTCGTTCAGTTTGTGTTCGACAAGCTGTTTAGAATCTAGTTCTAATTTTTCGATTCGGTTAGCTAAAATGCCCATTTCATCTACAATGGTAGTGTTCTCTACCTGCAGATTATTTACTTGCGTAGTCAACTCCTGTACAGCTTTAGGTATTGACTCATATGTTAGTTTCATGTTTGCCATATCCTTTTGCACGGATTCCAAGGACTGTTCTACTTTCGATTTTGTCATCCTTTTCCGATTGCTGGCAGAAAAAGGCTTCCAACTGCTTGCCTTTTTCCGCTTGCTGGTGGTCCCGCTCAGCCTGATGTTGCGCTAACTTCGCCTGGTAATTCAGCATGTGCTCTTATATGGTCTGAATCGAATGTCCACCAGCCAGATTACCAATATCTGGTTCCTGCTCTGCTGGTGGTTGTACTACTTCTTTTTCTACGTCTCCTTGGGGACTGGTGGACGGTGGCACCACTTCCTATGCCTCGCCCCCACATTTTCGCAGGGTATTTCTTCAAACAGATTGCTTGTGCTGTCTAAAGCACTCGCCTCTACGTTTACCGCACTGGTTGGTTGCTGTTCCTCAAGTATCCTTGTTGCCTGTACGTTGCCTATGCAGTTTGACCATATTTATGGTTTACGAACTTGGATACAGTATCTATGAACTTAATCGTTGCACACAAAATATATGAACTTGTATACAATAGACCACACAATGAAAACTTCCATCTACACTCGAACTCTGTTCTGTCGCAAACAACTATCCTTAAACTACACACATTCCACTAGTGACATGAAATGACTTCACTGAAATTCATACTCTACTGACCGGACAACTACACTGTAGTGTTACCATTAATTTGTATGGTTCTGAGTTCGGCTGCCCCAGGACTATGTTGTTGTTACAATTTCTCTGTAGCATCGAGTTCTACTCGTTCGGTTTGCTAGCAGTGGTGTAGTTTTCATGAAAGAATTTTACATGCATTAACTCATGGCATTTGTTACAAAATACACATGTACATTTATCAGTAAACATACATACACTATCTATTCTGAAGCACAAAGTTGTTAGTACACTTTCGTGGCCACTGCTCATTCGGGCCCCACGCTTCTGGGCGCCAAATAGTCGCCTATCCCCGTGCACTTTGATTTTATGCACAGTTTATGTTGCATGGCGCTTTTAAGTAAATTATGTGTTGATTATTGTTAGAAACATAACAGATAACATGCGGTTCTCGCTACGGGTTTCTGTAGTTGAAAATTTTAACTTTGTGCCCTCTGATCTTTTATGTGGGGATACGCACAACACTAAAAGATTTCCAGCTGTGAATCTATGATCTTTAATTTGCAAGACTATGTTCTCATAATTCTGATCTGGCTTGTTAGAAATGGAACACTGTATCATTACTGTAACTGATTACGAAATTAAACATGTCTCTCTCTACTTTCGTCTCTGAAATGCACTGAAAATTACTCTTATTACACGCACAGAAGTTACAGTATGCAGGGTTTGTCAAACATAAAAGCTGCAGTGGATTTTTTAATATTTGAACATTATTGATTGCTATGGCTAACATGAGAGAATGAAACTAAAAAAGGAAAATTGATTTTAATATTATTAGCCGGACCAGATTTCAACGCAGCAGTCTTTGATATCACGCAAGTAAATTTTAACACTCTGATTTACATAAAGTATTTACTACACAGATATTGTACTAGCAGTTGCCCATGTCCATCTGAAAAAAAAACTATGATAAAATCTACAGTTCTCCTCTGGGGTCCCCGGGAAGCTCAAAGAGAAATAATTTTAATGTACCATTACCTGCCCGCTTAGTTGCGGGAAAACTGCTTTCATTCAATTATAGTTTGAATTTGCCGCGGCAGCGGCTTCCGTGATCGTGACGCAGCACTGCGTCACGGAAAATTCTAAATTCGCTGAAAACGGCTGAAAATTGGAATGAAAAACTGTGGAAGCTAGCTACAAATTATTACAAGCATTTTTAACAATTTCTATATTCAAAATCAACATAAAATTCAAAGTACACACCTTTTTATACATCAGTATCCAATGACGTCTTTCTCGATAAAAGAACAAGAGAAAGCTAACGAAGTGTTCAAGAGAGCGTCACAGGCTCTTACAACATTCACGGCTACAGGAAGACAGAGACAGTAATGCCTAAGCCTCCACTATTTATAAGGAACTTATTATGCTAATGTACATCTTTGTTGTATTTTTAATTATCATTGTCTGCTTCGGTTTCCGCACTCGCCGACCACAGACGTTATTTGCAAAATGGGCATAAATAATATTACACAAACATAAAAATGAAAAATAATTATTTTTATTTTTACAGAATCCACGTAGCCGACAACTGTTCATACATAAATGGAATATAATAACACAGATAAATTTTTTTCACATATATTACATCGATTTTACACATGTCTTTCTAGGAGACGTCACAGTTCCTTCTCCATCCTTCCCTAATTGGAGCTTGTGCTCTGTCTGTAATGACCTCTTTGTCGAGCGGACGCTAAATACTAATCTCCTTCTCCCTCCTCCTCCATAAACAACAACATTAAAGTCACGCACTGAAATATCTAGCTGCTTCCGTGAGTAACCTTCATCCTCTTGGAAACATATTCATTTTTGTCATCTGCTAAAGGGTCTGCTGAGACTTTTACCACAACTGCCATCCACATAGGTGCTAATGCCAAAAGGTGCGCCTCAGCCCTGTCAACTGAGGCTGGTACTTTTATTCTAGTGGCTAGTGACATCACTCCTATGGCTACTGTCTGGTTTAATTATTATGACATCCTCCTGGATAAAATATTCTGGAGGTAAAGGAACCTGCCATTTAGTTCTCTAGCCGGGAACTATTCAGGAGGAAGTCATTATGGAAAACAAAACGCTTTCTATTGGTCAGACTGTGAAAGTTAGTTCATTTAATCAGCTTTTTAGGTTACAGAGTTTAAAAAGGGAAGTAGATAAGTTGATGATAAATATATGGGGAATTAGTGAAGTGTGATGATAGGAAGAACAGGACCTCATGTAACATCAGGAAAGGTTATCAACAGAAATCAAATAGGGGTAATGCAGTGGCAGACCCAATAATAAAATAGGAATGTGCGTAAGCTACTATGAACAGCAAAGTGAATGCATTTTCATAGCAGAGACAGACACACTGCCAACACCCATCATAGTAGTACAAGTTTATATACCAACTATCTTCATAAATGATGAAGAGATTGATTGCCTGATGAGATAAAAGATTTTAGGTAGTTAAGGGAGAAGAAAATTTAATTGTGTTGGGGGACTGGAATTTGATAGTAGAAAAAGAAAAAGAAAGAAAAACAGGAGAATATGGACTGAGAGAAAGGAAAAAGAGGAACCTGCCTTCTTGAATTCTGCACAGAGCATAATTTAATCATTGCTAACACTTGGTTCAAAAATCGTGAAAGAAGGTTGTTAATGTGAAAGAGATCTGGCAGCATCTGAAGATTTCAGATTGGTTATATAATCATAAGTCAGAAATTTCAAAACCAGATTTGAAACTGTAAGAAATTTCCAGGGGCAGATGTGGATTGCAATCATAATTTATTGATTATGAACTACAGATTAAAACTGAAGTAATGTAAAAAGGTAACAAACTGAGGAGCTAGAATCTGGATAAATTGAAGGAATCAGAGGTCGTTGTTAGTTTCAGAGGGAGCATTTTGCAATGCTGAATTGAAATGGCAAGCTACATGTCACGAAACCTGTTACTTCAAAAAAGAATTGTTAGAAAAATGTGTGCTGCCCCTCCAAGAACATTCTGCCACCCATTATTCAAGAACCTAATAATATTACCTATCTCTGCATTGTACATATTTGGACTTATCATCTTTTTACATAGTAACCCTGCACTAACGGAAGAAAACCATTTCTGACATTGATAAAACACTAGACACAAAGAAAATTTCATGCTTCCACAACATCACTTAATACTCTACCAACAGACACCGCAGTACATGGGAATGAAAATTTACACTAAACTCAAGGGTAGAGATGTACTGAGCAAGGAGTTACATTCACTGAAGAGAAAACTATGTGATCTCCTGGCGGCAAAATACTACTACTCAGTTGAGGAATTTATGAATGATGAAATCATCATTTGAATAGTGTGACTGTTTAATATTATGGCATTGTGTATAATATTGTATACATGTTGTTGTTGTTGTTGTGGTCTTCAGTCCTGATGCTGGTTTGATGCAGCTCTCCATGCTACTATATCTTGTGCAAACATATAAAGATAATGTACTGTTACATCATAAAAAAAACAATTTAATAATATTACTATGACCATCACTTGAATAGTGTGACTGTTTAATATTATAGCATTGTGTATAACATTGTATACATGTATAAAGATAATGTACAGTTAGGTCACAAGAAAAACAATTTAATAATATTACTAAGTCCGATATCAACCTGTACTGGTAAAAAGTAGTGTTAGGGAATTATTAATTCTGTGTATCATAAGGCTAACATTGATGTGTCTCCTGTACAGCAAGATCGGGTGATCTGTAAATGTATGTTATGAGATGAATAAAATACAAATACAAAGACCAAGAATAGGAAATGAGTGGGAAGCTCTGAGAAATAAAATGGGGAAGGTGGTAGAGAATCATAGCAAATAGCCTATAAAGATGATAGCAGAAAATCTGGTCAAGAGTGTGTCTGAACGACTGCAGCATACCCTGGTGGTTGGGAACGAATACTAACTGATTGGCATATGTAAACAAACATAGGAGAGTTTACTTGAAAGATAGTTTCTGTTTGTTCATGAGCTGAAAGAGGTTGATAGAGGTGTTATTTGTGCCATATATGGTTGCAATAATTACCAGCAACAAAGTGATGAAAAGTCTTTCTAAAGGATCCTGAGGAATAAAGAAATGTAAGTTGTAATGTAAATTTGAGGATAGCGTCGTTTAGTGAGTGAGTTGTTCTTCTTACAATTAAGAAATTTATTATTTGTAGCTTGACTTTTGTTATTTTTAGATGTAAACAGTTGGTTATTTGTAGTAGGAGGGCAGATCTTGACGAAATATTTAGAAACGAATGGCCAGAGCATTTAAACAGGAATCATGTAGTATGCTCAGATCATTTTGTAGAGAAGGACTTCAAGAACAAAAATTTACTAAGCCAATTTGTAAATCAATGCAATGGCTGTATTTAACGCCTGTCCATCGATTTGTTACATTATTGCTGTTAAATATAACATTTTTTCTACTTGTTTCAATATTTGGCCTGGCACTGTTCCTTCAGTTTTGCCGTGTAGAAAGGAAAGTAATTTCAGATCAAGCCCTAAGAAGAGAAAGCGAGAAGAGGAAGTGGAGCAACAAAAATCAGTAGCTGATATTCAGGCTGAAGTGGATGATAGTGTCACCTCCAAAGTGGGGAAAAAGTGTGAAAATGTTTTCCATTAATTTTAAAGTGTAGAATGTTACAGAAAAGAGTATTGAGATAGAAAGGAGGAGATTTGTGCTCTAAGATGCGAGTTGTGTGTTTTAAAATGCGAAATAATGAAGTGCAACACTGCTAAAAGCAATGTTTCTCATGTCGTGGTAGGCAAGTTTATCAACCTACAGGAAATGATGAAAAACAGGAAACCTAAGGGAAAAAGGTATACAGAACAAGACAGGAGCTTTGCTTTGGCTCTTCATTTCTGTTCACCAAAATCGTACAGGGTTTTGCAGAAATATTTTTGTTTACCTATTCCGAGAACACTGAGGAGCTGGTACCAAAATTCAGAGGTTAAGTAAGGTATTAATAAGTTAGTGGTCAATTTGTCACAACTAAAAGCTGAAAAACTGAGATCAGAGGAAAAAATTGTGTCAGTAGTATTTGATGACATGTCACTTAAGACACTGTTGGCCTACAGTGCACAAAATGACTTATTCGAAGGTTTTGAAGAGACTGGCGTAGAAATCTGTAGTAATTCAAGGTTAACTGAGTGCCAGTTATGTAATCAAGCCATGGTAGTGATGATGAAAGGTCTACACTTAAATTATAAGCAAATAACAGGTTATTATTTGCCCCAAGAAGTCATGTCACCAGAAATAACAAAGGTTATTAACATTTTGGTTCAAATTCAGTATAGTGGTCTAATAAGTAAAACTGTAGTTTGTGATCAAAATACAAATCATGTAAAAATGAGAAAACTCTTAGGGATTAACCCAGAAAATTCATTTACTGAAGTGACTGGAGGAAAAGTTTTTTTTCTATGATGCCCCTCACTTACTCAAGTCACTGAGGAATAATCTCAAGAAATATGACTTTCACTGGAAAGAGAAAACCTGTAGTTGGACTCACATTCAAGAATTTTATAAGAAAGACTCAGCAGTTGTACCTGGACTAACCCCCAAGCTAACAAAACAATGCATCACACTCTCTCCATTCTCGCCAATGAGAGTGTGTTTAGCAGTGAGAACCCTAAGTCACTCTGTTGCTTGTGGTATTCAAGAACATGTGAGATTTAATTCTTTGCCACCCTCAGCTGCTGTTATGGCTGATTTCATTGAAATACATGATAACCTATTTGAAATTTTCAATTCATCAAAATGTAGCAACCCCAAGCAGTATAGAAAACCACTTTCCAGTTATTCTTAACATTTACAGAAACTGTTGGAAACTCAGGAAAATTTAGAGCAGCTATTTGTTCTTAATAATGGAAAAAATCCACAGTGGATTCAAGGTTGGACTGAAAATATATCTGGCTCTAAAGCCCTTGTGGTCAGGGTTAGATTAAAAGTTTAATTTTAAATTTCTTTTTACCAGAAGACTGAAAATGCATTGTATTGAAAGGGCATTTGCCATAGTGAGAGGTAAAGAGGGCAACAAAGTTACCCCAGGTGCATCAAACGTTTGGAGAGCTCTTAGGACAGTTTGATAAACACAGTAACTGTGAATTCAATGTTGTAGCATTTCTAATTATACAGAAATATTTGCAGATGAGGACCCTCACAGTTTGTGTCAACAAGGCCTATCTGTAATATAGCCACTGATCGAGTTAAAGATGCAGTAGGTGCTGGGCAAAGAAATGCAGATAATTATGTTATTTGTTAGGCCTCCAACAGAACTGAGCACAATGAGTGTAAAATGATTTAATATTAACTGAACAAAATTTTCATCACCCAGACATATCTATAATAAAGTATGAAACAAGCAAAATGTTTTTTTATCAATGAATGTACAAAATTCTTGTCTTCTACAATGTCTGACATTTTCAGGAGCCATTTTAGTATTTTTTTTATTGGAAAGCACTTGTGAAGTTAGACACAAATTGGTCCATAGATTGATGAGTCAGTGTGCTGCTGCAGAGGGTGGTTGCGAAAATTGTTTCCTCTTATTGGTCAACAAATACTTTTCGGTGCTGATTAAAGCATATGTAAATAAAATAAATGATTCTACTGCATCACGGCCATCGAATATGAATACGGTATCAAACTGTACAAAATTATGCGTGTGTAACAATATAAGGCTCGTTAGAAATCCCTTCATAACACAGGATATACTGAATTTAAGTGATGAAATACGAAAATATAAAAATGCTGCAAATGAAACAGGCAAAATGGAATGCAAACATCTAAAAAGTGAGATCAATAGAATGGGCAAAATGGCTAAACACTAATGGCTGGAGGAGAAATGTAAGGCTGTAAGTATGTATAACTAGGGGAAAGATGGATGTCATCTATGGGTAAATGAAAGAGCCCTTTGGGGAAAAGAGAAGCAGCTGTATGAATATTATCAGCTCACATGGCAAGCCAGTACTATAATCCGTTCATCATAAGAATAAAGCTGATGTAAACAAACACAAAGCCGTAGCACATATACACTGGTGTTGTTATGCTCTTGGAAGTACGTCCTCCTTCTGTATTAGATATCTTATTACTAAATTGCATTAAATGAAACTTTAAGATATTCAAATGTATTAACAGCCATCAACGTTTTTCTTAATCACGCTTTACCTAAGTAGTTTTTATTTAAAAAATCGTGTACAGTCACAGCCTCTGCAGCGTTGTGCTCTGATTATCACGCTGTTAATGCGCAGTATGAAAATGGCTGAGGCTTTATATTCTATAGTGAAACACGCATGTGGAATTCGGTTAAAAAATGCCGAGAAATAGGCTGTTCTTAATATTTTTCATAAATTTACGGAGATTATCGACCTTGAAGTTTTCCCAGCATTATGTATAATGCAGTTAATATACGAATGTTTATTGAATGTTTAGCGCAGTCGGTAACGTAACGGAATATGAACCAAATGCGGTTATTCATACGTTATTTAAAATCTTCCCAATAACTTTTTTTTCTCATTCAATCTGAAATACCTACATCTCGTAATTGTAAAACTCATCATCATTTTTTATGAATAATGCACGTCTTCTTGTTTCTAATTACATAATGGACTCGAAATTTCGTTTTTCCAGTTCAAATGCAAATTCTTAATTATCGATGTTTTATGAAAGACTTCATAAAAGTTGTTTAAATTAAGATATCATAACAATTTCATTCTTTAAGGCAAAAATGAAGAACCAAATCCTCTATATTTGGACTATTTCCCTCGGTTTATACCACAGAGGTAGATACGTGTCATAGAAACATGAAAAACAATCGTTTTCACAGCACCGAGCGCATCATACAAATGCTGCATTGTTACAGTTGCTACTGTAATATTACAATATGAACCCAACAGAACTGATTTGGAGCCAAGCTGCGGGATTTGGCTCGAGACGTAACAAGACTGTTATGCTGCTAAATGCACTGGAACTAACGCACGCATCTTTTCCACACGTCACTGCCGAATGCTGGTGGGATGTAGAACGGCTCTTCATAAAAGAAGACAAAATGCTGCACCTGGTCGGCTTCATAGATTCTATTGTTGATAGGCCCGTTATCAACGTAGCAGGTGACGCTTCCAGAACTGGAATGTATTTCTCAGATTCGGATAACGAAGGAGCTAAGAGATTATCAGACTGCTGACTGTAAGTAATTCCTTCAGTAGCTTGAAAATTTAACTATACTGTGAAATCCTTCAATACTCTCTTACGTTACACACAGCTTATGCAGAAAAATTATCCTGTGGTTAAGTCAGGAATTTTCATCATTCTTGTTTTTAATTACGTTAGCTAAAAACGATAACGTGTTGCGGTTTTCGTCTAGTCGTTAAAGGAACGTACTATGGGAGATTTGCAGTATATTATATCATTATGCTTAAAATTTAAATGACATTCGAAGCTGTATTGCTCCTCTGCTCGTCTCTTTTTACGTGTGAACTGCAGCTGGGCAAGTCACTGCAGGGTAGCTGTACCAGCTGACCGGCCAGTGCTGTCCAAGTTAAATGCGCCGGTAAAACTGTTGCCCCGTATTTTCGCTAAGCCGATGTCCGCGCAACGCACAGCACAACACGTACCACCCAGCGAGGGAGGAGGTCGGTTCAATCCCGCGTCCGGCCATCCTGATTTAGGTTTTCCGTGATTTCCCTAAATCGCTCCAGGCAAATACTGGGATGGTTCCTTTGAAAGAGCACGGCCGACTTCCTTCTTCTCCTTCCCTAATACGATGAGACCGATGCCTCGCAGTTTGGTCTCTTCCCCCAAACAACGCAACCCAACAAAACGTACCCTTCTTGTTGTACTTGACAGTATTCGAGACAGCTTGTCTGCAGTCTCACGTGAAACGGAAATCCAATGAGGTTCCAGCAAATGCGGAAGAATACATAGTGCAATGTTTACATCAGGTTTGTTCTTATGGTGAAAGCATGATAGGCAAATAAGGGAAAGCTGATTCCTGGATGGAATATATGGAAGAGAAAACGACTTGGCAGTATTATTGAAAGGGAAGAGGAATTCAGGGGCAGCCACAGCTTTTCTTGTCAGTATGGTGTACTGTGATGGAAGAGTATGGTCGATACCTCATGTATTATAACCGTAAGTAAGTAGTAGCTTGTACACGCAACCTGTGTATAGAGGTACTCCTGACAGTGTTAACAACATAAACTCCATTTCCTGAGTTATCCTGGCAGCAGTCAACATTTCACATACTGAACGCCACTCGTATATATTATTCTCTGCAGCCCATTGAGCTTACTGCCTGAATATAATTATCCCTACACTGGCTACTCGAGCTGCCGTGTTACCACCAATTAGGGACTATCCATGGTAACTCACATTACAAAGTGATGTTTACATTATAAGTTTTGGACAAATAAAAGAAGGAAATGTTTCTACTAAAAATTTTTTGTACCTCAAAACGTACTTTATACAGAATGCTCTCTAAGCCTATATTACAATAATCGTATATTTATAAAACCAAATCTTATAATTATTCTTAGTAACTCACGTTACATTTCCAAGAAATGGCTTTTCTATATGATAAAGAAAGTACAAAAGTCTGCTCTGTTTCATGTGAACGTTTCTTGTAAGTTTTACACACAATCTTATAAGTATTTTAACACAGTTCCAAATATTTAATCTCCAATGAAATAAATATTAAAGCATAACGAACAGGTAACTCTCCTTACAACATATGGTAACTCATGTTACATTGTCGCAGATCACAGTCAAACTTGAAATAACGACAGGAATTCACAACACTTGCAAGTTTCACTTATCTGACAAGTTCGTCTTTCGTGTAGTATGTCTCATCTTTAATTTTAGTCCACTTCCAAAACTTCCCATCTTTCATCATAACATCAACTTTAAACTCACCATTTTCAATTTTAGTAACACTACCAGGAAAATATGAATTGTCATATTTTACCATCACCAAGTTATCTACTTGTATATCTAGCGATTTTTCTGTTCTGTTAGTGTTTCCCTCTGCAGCTGATGAAGTGGTGTGTCCTACAAATTCATTATTATAAAGTTCCAAATGATGAATTTTAGACATATTCAAGAAAGGCTTGCAGTTCTTGATTAAGGCCGGGAGATGTAGTTTTTTGCTTCTTTGGCTAAAGTCTTCTTCACCGATAAGAACTGCTGTCACACTAGAAGAAGAATTCAACAATGCTTTTACAAAATCTGTTGCACCGTTTACAACACATTTCCTGCTTTTCACACAAGACGAAACTTGGCATTTGAAAGCCCCACCAATTCCATACACTGGCCCCTTGCCGTGAGAAGTTGCAAAGTACTTCCATGTAATTCTTTTGGTGTGACTCTTATACTGCAATATATCTGTTTTTAAACTGGGAAGCAGGACCATCTGACCAGATTGTCACTTCTCTAATATTTTTGGTAGTTCTTCAAGAAGTCTATCAACATAGGGAATGACAGTGTTTTTGTGTGGTCCAGATTATCAGATATCAACACGTAGGGGTTAGAAGTATCGGAATGCCAAATCATGGCAGTAAAATAACTAATTTCATTATGCTGCCAATGTGCATTTTCAATTTCATCTTGACTTACACATGCAAAATTTTCAGAAAAATCGATTTGCATCATGGCAGTTAGCATCGCAGAAGGCAGTGATTCCGTATCACTGATAGTTCTTTAATTATTCTCTCTTACAAAATTCTGCCATCACTCTGCTGCCACACATACCATTTCACTCTGTACTCTTGTACACCTGTAGATAAATCAAGAAGTTTAACTGCCAATAAATCTTTACGTTTCATGCACTTTTCCAACCAACAATCGGATGTAGGCACTGCACATAGAAAAAATTCTGGCCAGTTACTGGTGGACTTAGATATTTGAGGTATTATGCTATGAAGAGAGTTAATAGCACAGATGAAATTCTCATGATATATCTGCAGAGACACACGTTGTGTGGAAGTTTATTGGCAAGCATGACATGTTTGGGTCTTAATTCTGCGAATTTACTTTTACCAATCACTTTGCCATTTTCTTCACAAAACAATGCATGGGCTTCTTTAAAAGAAAAAAATCAAGTGTCGTACTTGCAACTTACTCTTACCTTTCTCATCTTCCCTTTCATAGAATTTACTCACTTATTTTTTGTTTAGAGATTATCTCTACTTCTAAAGGTTAAAGAAGTGTATGATACAACCTTCGAATAACACATTTTTGTTTTCTGGGTGATGCTAGAAGTAAACTTTTCAATTTTGATATGGATTTTCCCAACGAAGCCCTGTTTTTATATGGTGGAGATGCAGAACTTCTTGTTGTAGCTGAAGATGCTTCCTTTAGCCACTTCCTGTAATTGGCAATTCTTTCTCTAACGATCTATTTCCTGTCTACAGCAATCCTTTCTTGTTCTCTTTTACTCAAGCATTTTTCCTGTTCCTGCTTCCTTTTCCTGAAGTTTTCATATTTTCCTTGTGTTTGATTTTATACTCTTCATATCTGCCTTCATCCTTCATTTTCTGCCTTCTTCTTCTCATCTTTTCAGCTGCACTTAAAGGCATTCTGCAAAAATTGCAAATTGTTCTAAAGTAGAAATAGCTGTTCCCTACTGGATTCAATGTGTCATATGGAGATAAATATACATTAAATATGTTGAAATATATTGTTAGTTGTATTGTATGTAATTCAGAACCAATCTGACTGCTCAAAATTATAAGTAATCCTACAAAAGTTGTAGTAACTCACCTTACATGAATTACACTACAGGCCATTAAAATTGCCACACCTCGAAGATGACGTGTTACAGACGCGAAATTTAACCAACAGGAAGAAGATGCTCTGATATGCAAATGATTAGCTTTCCAGAGCATTCACACAAGGCTGGCGTCGGTGGCAACATCTACAACGTGCTGACATGAAGAAAGTGTCCAACCTATTTCTCATACACAAACAGCAGTTGACCGGCGTTGCCTGGCGATGCCTCGAATAAGGACGAGAAATGCGTACCATCACGTTTCTGACTTTGATAAAGGTCGGATTGTAGCCTATCGCGATTGCGGTTTATCGTATCGCGACATTGCTGCTTGCGTTGGTCGAGATCCAATGACTATTAGCAGAATATGGAATCGGTGGGTTCAGGTGGGTAATACGGAATGCCGTGCTGGATCCCAACGGCCTCGTATCACTAGCAGTCGAGATGACAGGCATCTTATCCGCATGGCTGTAACGGATCGTGCAGCCACGTCTCGATCCCTGAGTCAACAGATGGGGACGTTTGCAAGACAACAACCATCTGCACGAACAGGTCGACGACGTTTGCAGCAGTATGGACTATCAGCTAGGAGATCATGGCTGCGGTTACCCTTGACGCTGCATCACAGACAGGAACGCCTACGATGGTGTACTCAACGACGAACATGGGTGCACGAATGGCAAAACGTCATTTTTTCGGATGAATTCAGGTTCTGTTTAGAGCATCATGATGGTCGCATCCGTGTTTGGCGACGTCGCGGTGAACGCACATTGGAAGCGTGTATTCGTCATCGCCATACTGGCGTATCACCCGGCGTGATGGTATGGGGTGCCACTGGTTACACGTCTCGGTCACCTCTTCTTCGCACTGACGGCACTTTGAACAGTGGACGTTACGTTTCAGACGTGTTACAACGCATGGCTCTGCCCTTCATTCGATCCATGCGAAACCCTACATTTCAGCTGGATAATGCACAACCGCATGTTGCAGGTCCTGTATGGGCCTTTCTGGATACAGAAACTGATCGACTGCTGTCCTGGACAGCACATTCTCCAGATCTCTCACCAATTGAAAACGTCTGGTCAATTGTGGCCGAGCAACTGGCCAATATGCCAGTCACTACTCTTGATGAACTGTGGTATCATGTTGAAGCTGCGTGGGCAGCTGTACCTGTACACGCCATCCAAGCTCTGTTTGACTCAATGCCCAGGCGTATCAAGGCCGTTATTACGGCCAGAGGTGCTTGTTCTGGGTACCGATTTCTCAGAAGGTATGCACCCAAATTGCGTGAAAATGTAATCACATGTCAGTTCTAGTAAAATATATTTGTCCAATGAATACCTGTTTATCATCTGCATTTCTTCTTGGTGTAGCAATTTTAATGGCCAGCAGTGTAAATATCCTATACCAGGAGAGGGCTTCCAGGAGGAAATTTATTTGAAACACCAAATTAGCAGGTACACTTATGTGAAGGACTGCATGGCATATAAGTTTCTATACTTTAATGTATGTTGTGAAAATCTTTAAAAAATTGGTATTTGGTAAATCATGTTATACATTTTGGGTTAGGTTGTATATGTGTTTTTGTATTTATCATGCTTAAATTATTTGCTTCTAAAAATATACCAAAAAGAAGAACAAATTATGCACTTTAAAGTGACATATAAACCATAAATAATTATTATAAATTTCATGATTTTTCTTACCTTGAAATTGATCAAATCTTCTGCATGAACAAACTCAACAATATAGTTTTCAAAACAATGGCTCCCACAAGTGAACAATAGGTTTTGGAGGGAAGATCACTCTTTCCAACAAAATTCAATGCCCAACCTACATATGCAACAGGGGAAAATATTCCCATACAGAAATTAATTTTTTGATAATGATTCCGCTTTTACTTGGAGTGACGCATGAGCAGTTCCAGCTGGCACTTGGTTGGGGATAATAGGCGACACAAGCAGATTCAAAAGGAAACAAGATTGATAGGAAGATAAATCAGTGCCAATAAATAAGTCACTATAATTTTGAAAATGACATGTCAAAGTATTGGAAATAAAAAATTATATTTAAATCTATTAATTGAATAAAATTAATAAAGTCTGTTGATTAAACCCAGAAATAAAAAAAATTCATTGTGTTTAATGAGATTCGAACCAAAGACCTTCCACACAACAAGTTAATATGCTCACCACTGTGCCACGCCACTTACGGCAGAAATTTTTTTATTTATCACTCTCGTGACTGACTCGTGACGATTAATGGCAACCTTCAGAAATTCGGCTTCACACAATGCCTTGGGAAGCTTATTTAATGTAGGCCGATCTCTCTCTCACTCTCTCTCTCTCTCTCTCTCTCTCTCTCTCTCTGTGTGTATGTGTGTGTGTGTGTGTTTGGGGGGGGATGATTATGTGTGATTAAATACGAAATAAAGAGGCAGACCAGTGTCTGGGACCCAAATACATCAAGAAAGAAAGCCAAACAAGGAATCAGAAATGAACCGACTGATTGTTGTGGCAGTTTGGCAACCGCAAGATGTTCGGGCGTGATGTTGAGTTCTGTGATTGGAGGAAACCAGCCCCAATGTGTGACACATAAACTAACGATTAATTTTAACTGTTCTGGAAACACCTCATCATTCTTGACTTCTTAACTGTTTTCATTTTTATGACAATTTGACTGTTTACTGAGTGTTGTTATTGTTGTTCATAATTTTTTTCACACTATAATTCGTTCCCAGCACATGTTTTCAGTATGTATGTACTGCAACCTTCAGCAACTACACAGGTGACCATTGTATAGGCATACCTATTACTATGATCCAGATATCATTAGAAGGTTGCATGAATGTGTTTGAATTTCTCATATTAATACGCGAATTTCTTTCAACACCGACATCAGTGTGACTTATCAATATTACCATTTCTCTTTTTATACTTAATGTCACACCTACATATTATCTATCCATTTTTATTGAAATAAACTTATGCAAATAACTTCTGTTTTCCAGCCTAATTATTCATAAGCGTTGAGCCATCTAACTGTATTTGTTTTAACATACAAATGCCGTGTACTGCTTTAAATTAACAAATTGTTAGACACACTTTGATAGAGCTTAATCCAGATACCAAGTTCATAAGCGTAGATGCTTTTCAAAATCTTAAGAGTTAATAATAATACACGATATGCCACAGTAATAATTGATTCATATACATATTTCTTAGTTTAATCATACACCCAGCAGAGGTGCGTAGTTGGACCACAACTATATCACTGACTTGCACTAATGATACAACCAAGTTTTATTTACACCTACGATAAAATCTATCTTCCGTGTCTCTACAGCAAAAAAGTTAAATATTCAAGCATGCCTAATGATTACGAAGTTTCTTTTACTTACAGTTAGGCTACTTGAAATAGGCATAATAATTATAGACTTTCTCTCTTTTGTGGTATTTATGATAACTTTAAGAAAAGATCAAATTTACCGCCGAATCAGCGATACAATTTTAGTCTCATCCTTCATATCTATGGTCAAGGTCTCGTCTCTGTTGTTTATCAGTTGCAATTCTGACGGACCCAAAACTCATGAGGGAGTTGCCGTGCATATTTTTGCCCTAGACTGCAGACAGCTGAAAAAGTTTTATTACCACCATTAAGTAGTATTTATACTGCAGTGTTACAGTTATTAAAGAAGCAATTAAGTTTGGAACTGAAAAAGAAAACAAATCACTAAACCTGACTATCTCTTGAAGTGCTTTGGAGTAATTAGAGCCTCTAAAGTGGAAAGTTGAGAACAGTTGCATCTATGATGATGGAATTAATAACGAAAGTCAACAACAAAAATAAATATGGGCATCTAATGTGGATTAACACTCGGGTGTTGGGCATGCCGTTGTAGTACATGGTCTTTCACAAGAAAGTGTCGAAGGCGGGGACCCGATATTTACGCAACTTCCATATTCTGAGTTTCTTCCTGTTTCAAAGAAGAAGCGTACAGTCAACAGTGGCAAACATCACAGCTGAGGAAGGGCTTTTCGTTAGCTTCAGTCTCGTGCAATACACCAAAAGAACTGTGGTACGGTCAGAAAAATCTCACAACGATGTATGTATAATCAATTATTAGAATAAGGTTGGGACATGGGGTAATAAGTGGCAGCCAACAATATTTTTTGCGTTATCTCTTGCTCTTATTTATATTGTCGAATCTCTGTTGTAATTAATTGCGCTACAATGACACTGTAGACGACGCTGAAGTGCCACGAAAAAAACTCATTTGGAGCTATGAAACTGATGCAGTAAGAATGGTAAGCAATTTGCACCATCTGATTGTCCACTATTATTTTCAATTTTACTTTATTTCACCTTCTGCTTTTTATAGGCAAGTAAAATATCTATAACTTTTTTCGCCATCTCATCAGAAAAATAATACGATACACAATGCACAAAAAAATAAAAAATATGGGATCAATGCTCGAATTTTGGAGTAATAAAGGAAATGACAGCCAATAATATTACTTTTAGATTTTCTGTTGCACTGATGCATACTGTCGAATCTGTTCTAATTAATTACATTACTGTAAAACTCTATAAGGAACGGTCTCAAAGAGAAATACATACACGAGTTTGAGAACCCGCATAAACTGGAAGAAATTAATAAGATTGTCATGTATGAATTTTATCAGCGTGGGAATATAACATCAATATATATAAACTGACAAGCAGTATCCTCAAACACACTTCCAAATTTATCCAGCGCTTGTGTCGTAAACACATGGCCATAAAATCACAGAAATTATCTCTGCAATACAAGCAGTTGTTACAAAAGTGTCTCGTTATTCGACATAAAAAGTGCCTCATATCACTACGTCATTCAAAGTTATACATCTGTTGTACATTCCTATGAAAAGTGACTGGTCTTCCTTTTACATACTTCTCTTTAAATCCATAGTAATAACAGTACTGAACCAAAGCTGTTACTAAAGCTCAAACATGCTGAAACATTTATAAAATGAGGCGAATATGTCAATATTCAAGTTTCGCCATTACCACAGATTGTAGACAAGCAGCGTCATCCCAAAATCACATAACTATCCCAATTTTCTGTTGAGAACTTGTGCAGTAGGCTACACTCAGTCCATAGATGTACATTGTACATACTCTGCATAATACCAAAGAGGTTGTATATTATGCGTAAATTGCATTTCTGAACTGTTAGCTAACAGAAATACCTTAATGTCTTACAGCTTTAGAAGTACAGTGAAACTTTGTACACAAATTTTAAAAATATCTTAACTATGTGATATCAGGGTAATTTCCAAGAATGTTTACCTATCGAAGGAGTAGGGTGCAGACGATACATATCGAAAATGCGATTCGAAATCAATCACGCGACTGTGGTGGCGGGCGTTATGATAAATTATTTGTGAGATGCTAGGAAAATCCAAATGATTTATGACCGTAGTGAGTGAGATGTCTGGTATTGTAGATGTTTCTTCCGCCGATTACTTCACGTTGAAGCATCTAATTCCACGCTTATGAAACCTAGAAAATTTTTTTTGAATTTTTACCAGAAATGTGACACACTACCCATAGTTTTGCGTGACATTGGCAGAGTCTACCCAGGTTACGGAAGAAACGGAATGCTTTAAGTAGCATACACATAAAATGGAATTTCTCATGACGACGTCGGCGATGAGTGAGATAAGTCGTTTCCTTTGTAATTCCAACAATTTTAGGAACGCTCTTTTGTCGTTACTGTAGTGACCACTTTAAACATGCTCATAAATCCTGCCACCACACTCGTATGATCGATTTAGAATCGCACATTCGATATATATCGTTTGGACGATCCGCCTTCGATAGGCTAACATTCATAGAAATTATCGATATCAGGAACTGAAGTTGACTTAAAGATGTGAAGAGCGATGGATTGTGCTTTTTCGCCACAGTATCGTAGCTCAGATTCGACTTTATTTACACTTTTCGGTAACGGTATAAGAAGTGACAGCCAGCAATTCTTTTTGAGTGATCTCTTGCCCCTATTTATTCTGTCTAATCTCTGTTCTAATTAATTACACTACAGTGACACTTTAGAATGCGCTGAAGTACCACGAACAAACCCATTAGGAACTAAGCATTTGATGCAGTAAAAACAGTAAATGATTTGCACCACCTGTTTGTCCATTTCGATACATATCGAAAATGCGTATTATTTTCAGTTTTAGTTTACTATTACGTCTGCTTTTTAGGTAATTTTAAGTTTGCTTTTCTTTTATTCTTTCTTTTTTGGTGCTCGTGATTAATTCATACCAATCTTATGTTTGCTTCAAAATAAAGAGTTAGAATCTCTGTTTTATATTTTCACTAATCAAAGTTTCAGTTCATCCTTATTTTCGTACAGCAGGTTATTGTCAGCTGTGTACGAGTGCCAGCAAAGGTGATCCCCAAACAACAACGATAGTGAAAACATAAAAAAATGTAGACAAGAAACTTACCCGCCACCATCACATTAGCCTCTGTAGATAAACCATTAAAGCAAAATTCTACCTCTTCAGGTGTTCACAAATGCGTCCCGCTAAAGTTTCCTAAGTGAATGGTCACTAGTGACAATAATCCTGCTAGTGAAAATAATCCTGCAAGTAATGATAATACTGTACCAATCCCAATCCCGCATTAACTGCTCACATAGAGTTCAACTGTTAAACAATTCTGGGATAGATATCTGTGAATTTTTGGGTGACACACACTGATGACCAAATAAAAACTCCGTTTTAAAATCTCTTGTGCCCATTAAATAAAGTATATTGCAACAGAGTCAATACTTCAGTCAAAGCAAATCACCAAACCAATCCCCCATACACATAGAGTAACCCTCAATGACTTTAGAGGGTGTCAAACAGGACCACTAGCCACAAGAGAACAATTCGGATCACTTTCCCATCGCAACAGATCTGCACAAAAAATACGAGTAATACTTTCTTGGTTAAGATACAGCTCTATCAGACCTGTGCTGCAATGATCTAACAGTTCATATACACCCATTTCCCTACACTTTATATCGCAAGGTCTCCCATCCTAGCAGTGTTATTCTGTATTGGAAATCAATACTAGCAATAATAATCGGAACCCTCTCTACCGCAGTTTACCGATAGCAAACACAAGGAGCTACAAAATTTTCTGTTAGTCACTCTCTTTATAGTTGTCTTACCACACCTGCAACTTTTTTCCCTACTATGTCTGAACTTGCGCACACAAGCAGGGGAAGCCAAAAGGACTTAACAACTTTAGATTTATATAGAAATTTGTTGAGATAACTTACAGAATTGGAAGACGTGTCGTTTTGTAGCAAACAACCGCAAGTTTCACAAAATAGTGTTAAGTGTCATTTTGGTTCAATGTGACAACCATTTGTGATGTGGCAAACATTCCACCGATAAACAGCCTCTTGCCTCACTCGTTGCAGCGAATAGGATGTTATTGTGCAAAGGCAGGGTAGATTCAAGTTGTCGGGACGGGTAAAGTTGTTTGGTAGGGAAGGAGCTTACACACCATCTTTAGTGAAACCCCAGTAAAGAAATCCGATGGCGTCAAGTCTGGCGCGCGAGGTGGACACGCGATTGGCCCTTTACAGCCAATCCATCAATCTAGGAAGCGACTATCGAGAAAACCTCGAACCTCCATGAGGAAATGAGGTGGTCCACCATCTTTCTGATAGTAAACCATCCCATCTTCATCGATCTGCGCAATCAAAAAGTTTTCGAGCATATCCAGATACACAATGCCAGTGAAAGTTTTCTCAATGAAGAAGAAACGTCTGTACACTTTCCAATACTAGGGGCGCAAAATACATTAACTTAGGCAATATCACGAACGTGTTCCAGTGTCGCATGAGGATTTTCGCTGTTCCATATTATTGCAGTTTTGGGTGTCCACCATGCCACTGATATCAAACGCTGACTCATCGCTGAAGACTATTGTTTTCGAGAATGTCTCGTTGCCCTCTATCCAATGCACCATTTCTGCGCAGAATCTCCCACAAGCTTCTCTATCTGCATCACTGAAGTGCTGCGACATTGTGAATCTATATGGTTTCAAGTGTAAAAGTCTACATAGTAGTTGTCCAACAGTTTCTTGTGGAATGCAAGTCTCGCGAGACGCACGTCGTGGTAATTTTTGTGGACTGCAGGAATTCATCTCAATAAATTTCTAGAACATTTCAAAGTTGTAAAGTCTTTTTTGACTCAACCTTTATAGTCACCTCCTACACTGATCCTGTCAGCATCCAGAGTTCAATTGCAAGTGCTCTAACTCCGATCTCAACTGCGACTCTCCATAAGACCCACGTTAAAACTTTTTGAAACCATGAGAATAAACAAAAGTGCAGCGCTACCGTTACTTTTAATAATTAGATACTGTTGAGGATGGCTGCCTGTCTGTCATCTAGTGGCAAGCTGCCGCATACAGTAGCATCTTTTGCCCTTGACCTGTCGATGCTTTGTTGGTAATCAGATCGCAATTTTGCAGTGGCTCTCTACAACATTTGTAATGACGCATGATAAATGTGTTTTCTATGACAATATAAACACAGCTGCTGAGTCAGAAAGTTAAGATGACATAGTTACTGTAACTCCAAATATCCTCAAATCCTTAGAAATACTCTCCTCACACATATTATTTAGAAATTTTAAGAACTTTATTATCTGCTTATAATTTTCTGCTACTTGGTTCTACAATTCACTTTTAGTCTTTAGTCAAAGTCATAAACATAAATAAGCTAACAGTATGATTATAGTAAAACCTATTTTTACATACCTAGATTTTGCCATTTCCTTCTATTTACGTTATTTTCTGTTGGTCCTCTCATAAGCCCTAATCTCTCAACTAGTTGTTCTCCTGTCATTAAAAATTTCGTGTGGATAACATTTCTCATATTTTGCAGTTTTGAACCACTACCACGCGCTACACGGATTTTCAAATAGGTTTATGAGGCAACTACATCGTGTTCCCTTTGAAACACAACCTGTACGATAATGCACAACTTAAGACTGTATAGTTTGTTTTAGAATCCAAGCCGTTTTGATTTCTTTGAGAACTATAGGGGATCTTTGAAGGGAACTTTCACAATGCTCCCGCAACGTTTCGTCACATGACTGTACTCCAAACTGCATTAAATCATCTAAAACAGAATTTGAATATATTTTTTATTGCTATTAAAGGCAAGTTACGTAATCAGTGTGGGATTTGTTCTTCTACCACTGGGGGTGGGATGTGCTAGTGAGTTAGTGTATATACATACAGGGTGATCAATCCTTAACGCAGCCACAGACTTTGTTGCTTAGCCCACAGCTGATGGCGGCTCTGATGGAGAGTATATTACCCTTCTGTTGCGACTCCTTCCTTTGTGCAGGTCATGCAAAACATTGTATTGAGTGAAAGTGTTTGCAGTGAAAAGGAGAAATACAAGTATTCCTTTCGCCAAGGAGTATTCATGTATGATTCATACACGCCTACAGAATCAAAACGTGCAGTAAGGAGTATTTCAAGACGAATTTCCTGATGTTCAAGTTCCTAATCGGGGTACAGATCATGGATTGAGAAAGGAATTTCGTGAAATGGGAAGTGTTCTTGACAGGAAATGTAGACAACCATGCACAGTAATAACAGAAGAAACTCTCTATAACACTGGGCATGCTCTGGAAAGGCCTCCTAGAAAATAAGTTTGATGTCTTTCATAGTAAATGGTAATTTCCCATGGGTTTGTTCAAAGGGTTACAAAGTTACTGAAGTTACAGCCCTGTACAGGGTGGAGAAAAATTGTGTCACGAAATTTTAACCCTGGATAGCTGATGTCAGTAGGAACCAAAATTACTAACATTATGTAGGTCGACAATGTGTCATTTTTAAACCACAGAAAATTGGCATCACATGCTCCGATTGGCCGTGGGATTGTTCTGTTTGTTGTTCGTGGGTTGATGGGCAACGCTGTGGTTGTCAGTTCACACATACAAATGTCCCTCGCCCCGTCACTGCCCCAATGTGATACGCACACGTATCGAATAGGTCTTGCTGTCTGTCTTTACCTCACATCAGACGCATTCACATGTAAGTTTCACTTTGGAGCACAAACACATCACCTGTGATTAGCTCATACAGCAAGCTTGGCGTCACAGTCTTCATTTTTAGATCAACGAGATATGGTTTTTGTTTATGGACTAGCCCACAGTAATGCACATGAAGCTCCACGGTTGTAAGAGAAACAATACCCAGTGAGCCGCCACGCCCGCCTGCAAACGTTTACCGCAATTCACTTAGCGACTTAGCAAAACAGGCTCCTTCGCAGGATATCATGGTGATTCTGGAAGACCTCGAACACAACGGGAGTATTGGGGCAACCTACGTTCTGCGCCACTTTCCATTGTTGTCAGATGTATCCAAGATGGCGGCGATGATTTCATCCAAAATGGCGGCGTGTAGACTTGGCAACAGTGCATGACATCATCCCAGATGGCGGCCATGACGTCGTTCAAGATGGCGGATTTTGGCTGGGAGTTTGAATTTTGGCGGGAAGAAGATAAATTGGGCTACCTCCACTAACCTAAAGCCCCTCCCCTTCCCCAGAAAAATGGCGGGAACTTCAAATTCCAACAGAATAATGCATCACATCACAGTTACCTCTACTAACCTAAGAAAATCGTGGGAAGATAGCTCACTTGAACTACCTCCACTAACCTAAGTCATCGAACCGCAACCTCATCCTAGGGATTGGCAGGAAATTTGAATTTTGGTGGGAAGATAGATAAAGTGGGCTATCTCTACTAACCTAAGAAAATGACAGGAAAGAAGGGCAGTTGGGCAATCTCCACTAACCTAAGTTACCCAACCGTCACCTCCTCCTAGGGAATGGCAGTAAAGAATGGCCACTTGGGCTATCTCTACTGACATAAAAAAATGGCGGGATAGAAAGGGCAGTTAGGCTACCTGGGGGTTGGTGGGGAGAGGACTCGACCTGTGCTTGAAATAAGTCTTTATTATTTTGCATGCACTATTTTAATTAAACAGTTAAAGGCACTACCACCATCCAGACTGCAACTGACCTTGTACACAGTACCACCATCCAGTGGGTGCTGTCATCCGTCCTGTGACGTAATCCAAGATAGTGGGGGGAAATGGCAGGAAACAGTGTGGTCGCCTTAGGGTCCAGACTCTAACTAGCCTAGTACACAGCACCACTGCCAGAGGGCACTCTCACCCGTGACGTAATCCAACATGGCCGCCATGATGTCAGTTGATGACGCAAGTACCATTATCCAAGATGGCGGGAAACAGTGTGTTCGCCATGAGGTCTGGGTCTAGTACACAGTACCACCACCAGAGAGCACTGTCATCCATTCCATGATGTAATCCAAGATGATGGTCTGGGATGGGGGAAATGGCGGCGGGCGGTGTCTGCGTACATTGTTTGCATGTCTGTTGCATTATTTTACGAGCGGGTCTGTGGGCTGCGTTATGCATTATTTGGACAGTTTACGAGTTGATTTCGTGTCTGCACATAGTGTACTGCATTATTTAGGAGCACTCTGCATGTCTGTACTGAAATTATTTCGGTAAATTAGGAATTGTTTGCGTGTCTGCAGAGCGTTATTTAAGAGTACTTTACAGATCTATGGGCTGTGTGGCGTGACCCCAAGCATGTCAGAGCATGTGTTTTTTATCAGTGTGATAAATATACTCCATCCCTAAATAAATTGTTCCAAAATAAATAAAGTACACTCCTTCCTTACTCTCTCCATCAGCCCAGCGCAGACTGAGTCATTTTCGCGCCATTTTCCCCCTCCAGACCACCATCTTGGATTAGGTCACAGAAGGGATGACAGCACCCTCTGGTGGCAGTAGTGTGTACTAGGTCAGTTGGAGTCTAAATCACGTGATGGAGACACTGCCTGCAAAATATAGACTTATGTCCACCACAGGCATTGCCCAAGTCCGTCGGAATGTACACTGGACATGAATAAATGCAGGTGTTCATATAGGATGCTTACATACGTGTCACCTGTCAGAGTCATATCCAGACTATCATGGGTCCCACATCGCTCCAACTGCACATGCCCCACACGATTACAGCGCCTCCACCACTTCGAACAGTCCCCTGCTGACATTTAGGGTACACGGATTTAGGAGGTTGGCTACAAACCTGTACACGTCCATCCACACGATACAATTTGAAACGAGACTCGTCCAACCAGGTAATATGTTTCCAGTCATCAACAGTCCAGTGTCAGTGTTGGCGGGCCTAGGCGAGGCGTAAAGCTTTGTGTCGTGCAGTCATCAAGGGAACATAAGTGGGCCTTCAGCTCTGAAAGCCCGCATCGATGATGTTTCGGTGAATGTTTCGGACGCTCGCACTTGTTGATGATCCAGCATTGAAGTCTGCAGCAATTTGCGGAATCTGTAACGCTAAATCATTCTTTTCCATCGTTGTTGGTCCCATTCTTGTAGGATTTTTTTCCGCCGCACCGATGTCAGAGATTTGATATTTTACTGGATTTCTGATATTCGCGGTACACTCGTGAAATGGTCATATGGGAAAATCCCCACTCCATCGCTACCTCGGAGATCCTATGTCCTATCTCTCTTGTGCCGATTATAACACCACGTTCAAAGACATTTAAATCTTTATAAACTGCCATTGTGGCAGCAGTAAGCATTTTAACAACTGCGCCAGACACTTGTTGTCTTATGTAGGGGTTGCCGACCGCAGCGCCAAATTCTGCCTGTTTACATATCTTTGTATTTGGATACGCACGCCTATACCAATTTCTTTAGCGCTTCAGTGTAGTATAAACCTGACATTTACAACTTCTCTGTGCTTTTAACTTAAAAGACTTCGTATTTGGCGATGCATTTGATTACTTTAAGGGTGACTGTAAACAAGGTGGCATCCTGTGACAGTGGTAGACCTTAGCACTCCATCATGAGACAAAATAAGTTTAACATTCTAGTTCTGTGTATATGGGAAGACAGGGAGGCGGTAATGTGTTATGGAGTTGTCTACCAGGTGACATTAGCTGAGTTTTTATAGTTTGTATTTCTCTCTGGTGAATGGTACAAAATAACGAGGAGGGAGAGGATGTTTGTGTGACAGACATGAATGCACCACACTTCCCAGACATGAACATTATTGAGGATATTTGGGATACCCTGCAACGTGCTGTTCAGAAGAGATCTCCACCCCTCATACTTTTACGGATTTATGGACACCCCTATAGGATTCATACTGTCAGTGCCATCCAGCACTATTTCAGACAATAGTCAAGTCCATGCCACGTCGTGTTGTGACACGTCTGCGTGTTCGTGGAGCTATACACGATATTAGGCAGGTGTACCAGTTTCATTGGCTCTTCAGTGTATGTGTCACTTCATAAATTCAGTAATACATCTGATTTGATTGTCATAGTCGTCTCTTCTGTGCAAGAGGGAGACTGAAACTTTGTTAAAAGTGTTCGCCACAACAACAAAAAACTCCTGTTTACCACTCCAACTCAAGAATCTTATCCGGTACACCAGCCATCACTTCCATCCACCAGGGGGCACGTCACTGGCTTCAAATTGATAGGATAATTAATTAAATTGGTCATAAGAGTCTTTTCGCATGGTGAGTATTTATTTTTGTTTCAGCAGTCGGATTATACTCACGAGGTAGCTCAAAACGGGAATCCCTAGAGGGAAGACGATGTTCCTTTTCATAAACGCTATTGAGAACCGACATTTGAAGGTGACTGAAGAAGGATTCTATTACCAGCAACATACATTTTGAGAAAGGACCGCGCTATTTAAAACACGATCACAATGGCTGTGTCACAGTCGCCCTGCGCAAAAATCTGTCTTGGTGCTGCATCACACACAAGAGTTGCTGTTAGTGTTATGCTTTCTGGTAGAAACGCTGTCTGCGATTTGGAATCAAGTCTATCCTTTCAACCACAGACTTGCATTGGATCCTGTGGAGACGTCTTTTAATGATCAGAGCTACTGGTGAATCGTATTCGTGACATTCTTGTATCTCGAAACGATTCACCTTTTTTCGAACCTATCTGCTACAGCAAAACGCCAGAGCGGTTTTTTTTAGACAGTCGATCGCATCTGCAGCTCTTCCTCAATCTCTGCGTGACCTCCCTCCAGCTTTATCCATGTGATCATTCCAATTTAAGTCGGAATTGAACAGAAGTTGGAGAGAGCTGTATTAAAGACTTTCTGCATCCCTTGAAGAAACAGGGCAGCTGAGGTGTTGTGGCAGGACCATGTTTTAACCACTCAGTGGGAATGGTTGCATGTTGTCGTAGCTCCACCAACTGTGTACAATTTGTAATGCTAGTACCAAACGAAGCCCTATGCTGCAACACTAGGTAGTAGAAAAGATAGTACAAGCAGTTATGGTAGTCTTTCTTATTGGGAAAAATAGAAAGATTCTACGTCATGCAGGAACTGGAAAGAGAATGAAGATTTTGCTACTGCATTGTGGTACTGCAGTTCGAAGGAGATCTGTGTCTCTCAAGGTGCATTCATGTCTGTCACACAAACATCCTCTCCCTCCTCGTTATTTTGTACCATTCACCAGAGAAAAATACAAACTATAAAAACTCAGCTAATGTCACCTGGTAGACAACTCCAGAATACATTACCGCCTCCCTGTCTTCCCATATACACCAAAAACCAATACAATGTGCATGCTGGCGTCGAGCATATGTGGCGATCCTATTAAATATGCAGCTATTGGTCCACTAGAGTAGGTGTCCTATGATCGAAGTCAATTCCACAGACCAGAGTAAAATTTCATCACCTGTACTGTATGAGAACCATATCTCACAGACTATCAGTCACAAGAGAGGGTCCCGGTGTTGTTGTTTCATAAGCAGTCTGATGCGTTGTTTTTTTTTCGGCTGTAGCACATCCAAGTAGTGGACTAAGGCTTTGTACACTGCCTTCATATTGTTTTATCCACCATGACTTCGAGGTCTGTATCAGGTGCAAAACCGACATTAACACATCTTGATCCATTAGCCTCACTGAAAGCTGAACATCATGTGGAGTAAACTATGCTGCTCCCACAACACACAAATGAAAGACAGGGGTGGTGTTTCTTATTGACAAAAATGTGGAAGACATATTGAAAGCGAAAGAGTTTGCGGCATAGTGGGGAATTTCTAAACAGCTGTCCAAATGCGATCGGAGACCTCTACATTTAAACTCATTTCGATTAATTCCTCATATTGCAGTCATGTGTTTCGTGCAGGCTATCCCCAGAAGGTGCTGCTTCCACCAAGGCTCTCACCATCTCAAACAAGTCTTATCAGTCAATCATTATGTGGTAATCAACGGTGTACCAGTGGATGGATGGGATGGAAAAGGCACCTTCGATATGGGGTGATCTACTGTAATAAAGACCACAGTCGATAGCGCAATCAATTTTAAGTTTTACGAGTTTTTCGGTAATTTCGATGCCGACCAGTGACGTGACAGCATGCTTCTCATTTTCTATATCATCGCTAAACGACCCTTCCACTACTTTACATGTACCATACAGTAGATTGTGAATGTACACTCCTGGAAATGGAGAAAAGAACACATTGACACCGGTGTGTCAGACCCACCATACTTGCTCCGGACACTGCGAGAGGGCTGTACAAGCAATGATCACACGCACGGCACAGTGGACACACCAGGAACCGCGGTGTTGGCCGTCGCATGGCGCTAGCTGCGCAGCATTTGTGCACCGCCGCCGTCAGTGTCAGCCAGTTTGCCGTGGCATACGGAGCTCCATCGCAGTCTTTAACACTGGTAGCATGCCGCGACAGCGTGGACGTGAACCGTATGTGCAGCTGACGGACTTTGAGCGAAGGCGTATAGTGGGCATGTGGGAGGCCGGGTGGACGTACCGCCGAATTGCCCAACACGTGGGGCGTGAGGTCTCCACAGTACATCGATGTTGTCGCCAGTGGTCGGCGGAAGGTGCACGTGCCCGTCGACCTGGGACCGGACCGCAGCGACGCACGGATGCACGCCAAGACCGTAGGATCCTACGCAGTGCCGTAGGGGACCGCACCGCCACTTCCCAGCAAATTAGGGACACTGT
Source organism: Schistocerca americana (assembly GCF_021461395.2). Lineage (NCBI taxonomy): Eukaryota > Metazoa > Arthropoda > Insecta > Orthoptera > Acrididae > Schistocerca > Schistocerca americana. The sequence continues at coordinate 652,099,070 of NC_060122.1, forward strand.
TGCTCCTGGGGTATCGGCGAGGACCATTCGCAACCGTCTCCATGAAGCTGGGCTACGGTCCCGCACACCGTTAGGCCGTCTTCCGCTCACGCCCCAACATCGTGCAGCCCGCCTCCAGTGGTGTCGCGACAGGCGTGAATGGAGGGACGAATGGAGACGTGTCGTCTTCAGCGATGAGAGTCGCTTCTGCCTTGGTGCCAATGATGGTCGTATGCGTGTTTGGCGCCGTGCAGGTGAGCGCCACAATCAGGACTGCATACGACCGAGGCACACAGGGCCAACACCCGGCATCATGGTGTGGGGAGCGATCTCCTACACTGGCCGTACACCACTGGTGATCGTCGAGGGGACACTGAATAGTGCACGGTACATCCAAACCGTCATCGAACCCATCGTTCTACCATTCCTAGACCGGCAAGGGAACTTGCTGTTCCAACAGGACAATGCACGTCCGCATGTATCCCGTGCCACCCAACGTGCTCTAGAAGGTGTAAGTCAACTACCCTGGCCAGCAAGATCTCCGGATCTGTCCCCCATTGAGCATGTTTGGGACTGGATGAAGCGTCGTCTCACGCGGTCTGCACGTCCAGCACGAACGCTGGTCCAACTGAGGCGCCAGGTGGAAATGGCATGGCAAGCCGTTCCACAGGACTACATCCAGCATCTCTACGATCGTCTCCATGGGAGAATAGCAGCCTGCATTGCTGCGAAAGGTGGATATACATTGTACTAGTGCCGACATTGTGCATGCTCTGTTGCCTATGTCTATGTGCCTGTGGTTCTGTCAGTGTGATCATGTGATGTATCTGACCCCAGGAATGTGTCAATAAAGTTTCCCCTTCCTGGGACAATGAATTCACGGTGTTCTTATTTCAATTTCCAGGAGTGTATTTGCCTGGCCAGTTATACAGTCATTAATTTTATTCCTAAAAAATTTCAGTCTTACATTTGCTGTTAGTTGCCGAAGTTTCTTCCAGGCTTCCTTTTACTGATGCGATTCATTTCATTGTTCCAATTGTAACTTTGCTGAGAGTCTGTCAGCACTGTACAACATGTCAATTTAAGCTAGATGGTTTATTAATTATTTTTACTAGTTTCAGGTAAGACGTTCTTCACCAGATGCAGTTGTGTCACATAATGATACTAACAAAGCACATGTATAACTCCATAACAAAATATAAAACGCAAAGTTTCATATAAAACTAAATTATAGAAAGATAAACGAACAATTATTATGTGATATAGTTCTAAAAAGTACATTAGTGTGAGTAAACTTCAGAAGGCGTTCCTGAAAATTTACATTTTCTGTTGCATTTTTCCCTGAATCTCAGAAACCACTTTGAGTAGAGTATTCAAATTTTCAGGGAGTAATAACATACATGTCCTGAGTCTACTGAACTAAAAGAAGAAAGTAATGTTATGTATAATTAAAATTATCTAGGATAACGTACAAAAAAGTACACAGAATTTTAACCATGTAATTAAAAATTGTATTTTCGATAGCAGTGACTGGAATGCAATTATTGTAGTTCAGTAGACTCAGAACGTACAGTTTAATGTTCTGTAAAAGTTGCATGTCAATGGCTACAGTCGTTCCTGAAACACAGGGAAGCCAAGTCACAAAATTTAACATTGTCGCCACAGGGCGTTCCAACCCCCTTAACCACCGACGTTTGAGTGCACAAACACTCTCCTCCACTACAATGTTTCCACTAAACATATTGTATGTATGTATGTATATTAACCGGGGACCTAGAAACGACAGAGAGGCTCCGTCCCTGTCGCAGCCGCAGAGGTCCACAACCCCACGACGACTGCCGCAGTCCACTTCACCGCTCCGCCGCCCCACCCCCAGGGAACGTCTCACACCAGACGAGTGTAACCCCTATGTTTGCGTGGTAGAGTAATGGTGGTGTACGCGTACGTGGAGAACTTGTTTGCGTAGCAATCGCCGACATAGTGTAACTGAGGCGGAATAAGGGGAACCAGCTCGCATTCGCCGAGGCAGATGGAAAACTGCCTAAAAACCATCCACAGACTGTCCAGTTCACCGGACCTCGACACAAATCCGCGGGGCGGATTACTTAACATATTAAGTGAAACAGATCCAGCGGATCACATCAACTCGCGATCGCTAAGAGCGCACCGTCCTACGACTACCAGGAGCAGCGGTCGCGCGCTCCGCGCCTTCAGGGACATCGCACGAGCGCCGGCGAGGAGAGACCCACACACATATCAACCATGCTGCAACCGTACGCCCATCCCCCAGCACCCGCACAACCACCGTACCGAACGCTCAGAGGTCGGAGGGAAACTGTCGCCAAGCAACCAACCGATTAATTTGCATGGTTGGTGTATTCGTCCAGGGCAAACACCCGCCGTTTTGAATCTTCTCACGCAACACACGTGAGCTTCTATCGGCTCTCACCCAGCACAGTGGTCAATTCGCTAGCCCCTACTGCTGCAGGCAAAAGCAGACAGGTCGGCTCATTCTTTGTATCTAACCGCTCGTCACAGGTTGAGCTAATCCGTTACTTCCGGTCGCCGACTCCTCGTGACCACCTGTACCACCAGCCACAGTGCACTGTTAGACCACATAGGTTGTCAGTGGTGCCAGTGACGATAACTTTCTACTTCTAACGACTAGCACCAATCAGCAGCGACACAGTAAAAATGAACACCCCATCAGTCTAAATGTAAAGAAATATAGCACAATGTGCAACTTTGTACACTCCTGGAAATTGAAATAAGAACACCGTGAATTCATTGTCCCAGGAAGGGGAAACTTTATTGACACATTCCTGGGGTCAGATACATCACATGATCACACTGACAGAACCACAGGCACATAGACATAGGCAACAGAGCATGCACAATGTCGGCACTAGTACAGTGTATATCCACCTTTCGCAGCAATGCAGGCTGCTATTCTCCCATGGAGACGATCGTAGAGATGCTGGATGTAGTCCTGTGGAACGGCTTGCCATGCCATTTCCACCTGGCACCTCAGTTGGACCAGCGTTCGTGCTGGACGTGCAGACCGCGCGAGACGACGCTTCATCCAGTCCCAAACATGCTCAATGGGGGACAGATCCGGAAATCTTGCTGGCCAGGGTAGTTGACTTACACCTTCTAGAGCACGTTGGGTGGCACGGGATACATGCGGACGTGCATTGTCCTGTTGGAACAGCAAGTTCCCTTGCCGGTCTAGGAATGGTAGAACGATGGGTTCGATGACGGTTTGGATGTACCGTGCACTATTCAGTGTCCCCTCGACGATCACCAGTGGTGTACGGCCAGTGTAGGAGATCGCTCCCCACACCATGATGCCGGGTGTTGGCCCTGTGTGCCTCGGTCGTATGCAGTCCTGATTGTGGCGCTCACCTGCACGGCGCCAAACACGCATACGACCATCATTGGCACCAAGGCAGAAGCGACTCTCATCGCTGAAGACGACACGTCTCCATTCGTCCCTCCATTCACGCCTGTCGCGACACCACTGGAGGCGGGCTGCACGATGTTGGGGCGTGAGCGGAAGACGGCCTAACGGTGTGCGGGACCGTAGCCCAGCTTCATGGAGACGGTTGCGAATGGTCCTCGCCGATACCCCAGGAGCAACAGTGTCCCTAATTTGCTGGGAAGTGGCGGTGCGGTCCCCTACGGCACTGCGTAGGATCCTACGGTCTTGGCGTGCATCCGTGCGTCGCTGCGGTCCGGTCCCAGGTCGACGGGCACGTGCACCTTCCGTCGACCACTGGCGACAACATCGATGTACTGTGGAGACCTCACGCCCCACGTGTTGAGCAATTCGGCGGTACGTCCACCCGGCCTCCCGCATACCCACTATACGCCCTTGCTCAAAGTCCGTCAACTGCACATACGGTTCACGTCCACGCTGTCGCGGCATGCTACCAGTGTTAAAGACTGCGATGGAGCTCCGTATGCCACGGCAAACTGGCTGACACTGACGGCGGCGGTGCACAAATGCTGCGCAGCTAGCGCCATTCGACGGCCAACACCGCGGTTCCTGGTATGTCCGCTGTGGCGTGCGTGTGATCATTGCTTGTACAGCCCTCTCGCAGTGTCCGGAGCAAGTATGGTGGGTCTGACACACCGGTGTCAATGTGTTCTTTTTTCCATTTCCAGGAGTGTACAATCCAAGACAAAGCTGAGGGTAGGAAACGAACCAGTTCCGGCAGAGTAGAAGTAATGTGGGCACAAAAAAAGAGTCTTCTGAAATGCTCTTTGTTGTGCATCTCATTATCCTGCACTACCCAAACATCGATAATTATAAAATGCATCAAATAGTGAATGAAAAAGTAGTCTAATTTATTGCATATCACCTCATTTTAGTAATGAAAAGGAAGGAAGATTCCAGTTTAACGTCCGTTTCTCGACGAAGTCGTGGATAGCTTGACTTGGTGTTCAAAGGAATGGACCATGCGTAAAAGTAAACTAACAATTTACATACTAGACGAGAGGCAGATGTCACTAGGCTGTGTATACGGTATGGACGGTTATAAACAGCCGTCTGTTATCTTTGACCTGTCTCACAGTTTGACCGGTCGGCGATTAAGAGAGCGCACGACAAGGTCACTCTGCGATCACTTATCAGAATCCTCACCCGCCCTCTAAAGCACCGATGTATTACTGACTCGGATCAAAATAGCATGACAGATAGCACATCGCAAAACACGCAACAAAATTCTCCAACTGGATGTCTTGACCTAAGGAAGCTTCTATTGCACCTTGTGGCGTCATCGCAAACCTACTGAGCTTTTCTTTCCTTTTTTCCCTGCGTACATTTTGCTACATTAGTCTGTTACCTTTATCGTTTACTTGTATCACAATACTTCATGTTCTGAAAACTGCTAATCTTTTCTTGTTTTATTTGATTAAAAAGTTGAAATTCCACATCATTCTGCATGTGATTAGTAATGTTACGGTATGACCACGAAAAAAGTCAGCGCAGCGCCAATAATAAAAAAAAGGCATTTCATTTAAAAGAAGAACTGTTTTGAAAAATTACAGTTATAATAATTTAACAATTACGTTATGTTGAAAATAGTCGTCCTACATCGTTACGCACTTCTGTGCTCATGACATTACATTCAGGCTCACTTTGACAGAACTGTACAGTCGAATGTTGCAGGACTGCGCCGTTCATTTTCTTTCAGTTGGTCCACAGTTTTGTGGTTATCTTTCACAATTTTCCTTTAAAAATTCTTCATAGTTAAAATTCACAAGCAGACGAGTTCGGCGAACGAGGCGACTACAATCCTCTTGACTATTAGACAGCACTACTTTTCATTTGCTTTTAACTGAGGTCCCGAAAATTTCAAAACGAACTTACGTATTGAGAATGGTTTCATTGAACATCCGGCCGATAATTCTACTTTAAGAAACTATGACCCAAGTTACAACTTTGTATCGTGAAGAGGACTTTGATGCAGAATGTGAGGGTTGCCAGTGGACCAGTAGCGATTACACTGGCTATTCACATGGTCAGAATGGTGGAACCAAGCTTCATCACTCATAGGGGTCAAAGTCGCAGTCCACAATCTTTTTAAGCAACTACTCCCGATACTTAATCCTCTTTTCTTTATCAGTTGGAAGTACCGCCTGAGCACAAGAAATGCGGTTTTAGATGTAAGCACTTCAGAGCAACATGACAAGATGTACGTTTGACACTAGTCTGTTGCAAAAGTAGCCTGACAGGTTTTGTCGGATTAGCAGAAATTTTTTGTAAAATGTTTGCAACCTCTTCCGGAGTTCGAACTGTGGGCGTACAGTTATGCTTAGAATGAGAGATATCGCCTCTGGATTACCACTTCGTTGTCAATTTTTGAACGCTACTTGCAATACAGTGCAGTGCAGAAGGCAGGGATATAGGTTCGATTCTCAGTACACCACATCTTTAACCTATCATGCGAGGGTCATTTCAGAAAAAAAGGTTCAAATGGCTCTAAGCACTATGGGACTTAACATCTAGACTTAGAAACTACTTAAACCTAACTAACCTAAGGGCATCGCACACATCCAAGCCCGAGGCAGGATTCGAACCTGCGACCGCAGCAGCAGCGCGGTTCCAGACTGAAGCGCCTAGAACCGCTCGGTCACAACGGCCGGCTCATTTCAGAAGTCCTGCGTACTGAAGGAATACTGTAGTTCGCAAAATGTTCATGCAAAGTTTCATGAGTATTCTTGGATTAATTTATATGGAGGTAAACACCACTTTATTCACAGAACACGCCCTATGTTATATGAATGATTCAGAGAACAACGAAAAAACACCCACAGCACTTTCAAGCAACAAGTAACAACTGAAGCTGTGACAATTAAAAGCGTTCGTCGGGTGATGGGAAGGCAATCGGTCCGGACAGCCGTGCATGTTACAGCTTCTGCGGCACACGGGTCGAATACTTCAGGCCAGTTAACAACGGTGATCGGAGTGCCAGCGAGCGTGGATGTTGGTTTTAGACGGTTTCCAACATCTGACTGGACGAGTAGAGGGCTGATGCCCACGTCCCGCCTCAGTTAAACGATTCACGCAAATTCAGAAAACTTTCTCACTTTCGCACATGAGATAACACCAGGCTTGGACAGACGGGCTACATAAATTCTGTCCCAGGAGGAACTGGTGGCGGAACGAAGAGCATCCAGGCTCCCACTACCACTAACAGGGGAACCCCCCTCCTCTTCCCGCACTCCCTCATATTGAGTGGTAAGATGGTCCACTGGATAGCCCGTCAAAACCCGAACACAGATCAAGGATGAAAATAGGAAGAACACGTACTGAACTAGGAAAAAAGAAGCAAAATAGAAACAGTGCATGGTCGAAGCTGAAGATGGGCAACATTGACCAAATGTTAATTGCCACGGCGTCGTGGTAATGTGGCTACGGTATTGGACTACGAAGGGAGAGATTCCCGTTCAAACCTCTCTTGTGCCATCCCCCCCCCCAACCCCCCCCCCCCCACCCCGTCATCTTTTTCTTTTTCTTCACAAAATTATGAACTGTCCGTCCTGCCATTGACGCGTCTGTTCGCTGTATTCAAATTTGTGTTTGTGTCCTGGGGTAACGTTGGTTTACAACAGCGAAGTGTAACGAAGGGTTCTCCAGAAGCACGTACCTCCTATTTATTCTACGCATGTACCACACGTTATGACTCTTGTGTTCCGTTTTGGAAGTTTAAACCTTTAGGATTCCTTTGTTATAACACAGTTCCGCCCGTTTATTTGTTGTTTTCGTTTCTGTAAGATACCTATGCGGCATCTCGCCTGCTCTCACTTCATCACATTACCTAACGACGATAATATATTCTTACCACATGACGCAGGTTCTGCAACCAATCTATGGTATGAGGATTGCCAAGATTACAAAAGGAGAACAGACATGTCAATGACCAGATGGACAGCTCATAAATTTGTGTGGAGAAAATAGAGCTCGAGGGAGAGCCGAACTCGGATCTCCTGTATGGTAGTCTAAAACCATGACCACAGAACCACAAAACGTAGATATTGCCTATCTTAAGTATGGACCGTCCACTGTTTAGATTTTGCTTCTTTTTTCACAGTTCGGTACATCTTCTACCTGTTTTCATGCTTAATCTGTTTTCACTTTTTGACGAGCTACCCACTGAACCGTCTTTCCACTAAATCTGAGGGGACCGCGATGGGGAGTTTCCCTTGTAAGAACGCCAAATTATCAGTAACATGCCGACTCCCTGGAGTCACGTGATAAGGCCAGGAAGAAGAAGAAACAAGAGATGATCGGACATCTGGTAAACAGTACAATTACAACGTGCTGTTTACGGAGAAGGGCTGGTTTCACCTTCGACATTCTGCAGCCACGTATCGTCTGAGAGTAACTTCGAATCGCTGTGAATTTATAATTGCTCTTCAAACAATATTTTTATGGTTTGCTGCTAAAGGATTAAGTCGGCACCTATAGAACATTTTTCCCTATCTTTGAGATGTAAAAGCTTGGAAAGTAAGTAGGCTGCAAACAGTGTAGTTGTTGCGACTGTTACAGCACCATTGCAAACAAGTTAGCTCTCTGTATTCAGCGTGCCAACACCCTTCTGAAGATAGAAAATATTCTTAACTCTGCCTGTCCAATATATTATTTTTTTTTTAATTTTATACTCTTTGGTAGTAGACTGCAATGGACAGTTGCGAGATTTTAAAATTATTTGCCGACCAGGAACTTGAAACCGGATCCTTTGCCCATCGCGGAAAGTGCACCACCGATTGTACACTGCCTGACAAAATCGTATATCACTCAGAAGACATGGTCGGATGTCAATATAACTCCGTATACGTACACAGCAGCAGTGGTTATGTACGAGAAGCGATCGATAAAAAGTGCAACGCATTCTTTTTCTGAAAGCATGCTGTTTTATTCAGGATTCCGATACGCCTTACTGTTCCCCACTCTTTTGGCTACAAAACCCTATTTTTGAACATAAAGTCCGTTCAGTGCGACGGCTTTACGCCACGTCACTTGTAGTGCCTGTATGCCAGCATGGTACCATTCTACTGGTCGACGTTTGAACCAACGTCTTGCTGCATCAGTAGCCTCTCCATCATCATCGTGCTGCTTCTTGCGGAGTGCATCCTTCATTGAGCCAAACAGATGGAAGTTGGAAGGTGCGAGTTCCTGCATGCGAGTGGTCGGACAGGTTTTTATCCACTTTGTTGCAATGACGACAGGCGTCTCGCCCAATAATTCACCATCCGTTTGCTCACTGCCAGGTCTCGGTAGACATTCTACAAGCGTCTATGAATAACTGCGATGCTCTGGTTTTCCGCCAAAAGAAACTTAATGACAGCTCTCTCCTTGGAATGCACCTCCGTTAAAGACGCCATTTTGAACGTTACTTATAGCGCCAAGACCTATCGAAATTTCCAGAAACGATAGAGGCTGAGGCGGGAATATTTCACCGTATCCCACAACCAATTACGCATTAATTCATCCGAAATTGGTCGAGGAAAACATGTGTTGCGTTACTTATTGAGCGCCCCTCGTAGAACTGAAGAAAATAATTTACTTTACAAAATACCTTTACAAGCCTTGAATATAATCTCTATTCTTGCTTATGACAGCTTCTCAGAATTTTGACGATTTCTGTATACTGGTAGGCCGCCTTTTTTTTTGTTGAACTGTCTCATTACTCGGATCACGTCATTGTAAGTCTCACCAATTGTATCAAAACGTATTCCGCGTAGTTGTTTGTTAAATTTGGAAAACAAATTAAGTGACTCCTACAGGTGGGTGGGGAAGTATTTCCCACCAATTTTTGTCGAGCGTTTCGCTCACAGGTAGGGCAATATGCGGTGTTCCATTATCGTGCAAGGTGAGGACACCAGCTGCAAGCATGTCACGCTTTTTTTGACAAATTTTCAGGCGCAAAACGTTTTGCAGAATCTCTCTGTAGTACGCGCGTGTTACAGACATCCCCTGGGGCACTCTATTTGTCGCTATCATCCCATACATGTCGTACGCAAAATTTATCATCAGTTTCATCTTTGATTGTTGGCGGCGGATTTTTTTTCGGACGTGGAGAGTCGCAACGTTTCCATTGTGGCCACTGAGACTTTAGTTCTGGCTCAAAATCTCGTATCCAGGCTTCAGAAAGTACAACAATCCTTCTCTGAAAGAGTTGTCTTTCTGTTCGATAACACTGAAGCAATTCTTTTGAGATTCTGTTGGGAGGCGCTTTCTGCTCTGCACTCAGATCACGCGGAATCCGTCTGGCAGAAAGTTTTGTTATCTTTAACTTTTCATTTATGATTCTGTAAACTGTAGTGACAGGCGTTCTGGTATAATATGCAATTTTCTCACATGTCTTTCGTCGATCCTGTCTCAAGATGTCATAAACAATAACCTGAGAGGTTTAGTCTGTTGCAGGTGAAGCAGTTGGGTTCTTCCCACATACCGTAGCGAACCAGCAACCAAATACACTCGTACGACAGTCTCGCTCATAACTGACATGAACTTCAACTTGATCGAGCGCTGTAACGGTCGCGCATGCAACGTATGTAGAACTTTTGAAATGAAACTCGCCTGATGAGTTAAAGATGTGATGGACTAAGGATCGAAACGTGAACCCTGCCTTCTGCACTGCACTGCTGCAAATATTGTGTTACCTTTGCACACCTCATGGACGGCTTCGAAATTTTTACTTGTCACCTGTTTCCTTCCGTCCTTACTAATGGGGAAATACACAGCCTGACAAGAAAGGTGAAGCAGAAAGAAGGGAAGGAGAAACAGAAATGAAACTATCAGGATTGGGTTGATACGTGACGTTGTTTCAGTGATTACAAAATAGTATCAAATTTACTAAAATTTTTGCGGTATGAGCCCACTTATCAGTGCGACGTCGCAGTCTCCCTGGCCTGGATACATGCATTAATTCGGTTGTGAAGGGTGTCGTAAGACGATTGTATCCTCTCGTGGGGCCAAGTGGCCCACGACTGTCGTACCAGGTCGTTGATGTCCATGTTACTGGGCCTGGGAGGTAGTTGACAGCCGAGCAGGTCCCACACATGTTCTATCGAGGACAGATCTTAAGATCTTGCTGGCAACACGAGCATCTCAACATCGCATACAGGTCATAGTGACATGTACCATATACGAAAGAGCATTGTGCTGTTGAAAAATGCCCCCACAATACTATCAAATGAGACATATCATAATATATTATGGCGCAGTATGCCTCAGGCGTATTGTTGTGCCATCAGAGTTCCATCAGTCAGTACCAGCCGAGACCTTAAGTTACACTCGAAAACTCCCCGCCTCATGACGCCAGGAGTACCACCTGTGTGCTCCTCCAGAACATTAGAAGAATCGGACCCCTCCCCAGGTTGCACCATACTCGCTGACGATGGTCATCCGGTCTAGCGCAGAGCCGCGACTGATTGCTGAATGGAATGCGACGGCACGCATCAGCAGTCCACGCTGCCGGGTCACTGCAACACTCCAAGCAGAGCCATTTGTGTTGTAGTGACGACAGCCTACGTGTGGGACGATAATTATCTGGTCTGGCTGCTGCTGGACTCCGACGAATGATGTAGGGTGACACAGAATTGAGCAGAGAGCCCATTACTTGTTCTTGGATGGCAGTGAGTGGGTTACAACGTGCTTCGTGCACAATACAGCAATCCTCCTTTGTGGTGGTCGGACATGGTTGACTGGAACGTTGTCAACGTGTACACTAACCTTCACTTACCCATGCAGCCCAACACTTACCTTCACTTACCCATTCAGCCCAACATCTGGCCATTGTAACAGCTGAATGCCCCACAAATCTGAATACTGGACCATTCGACCATCTGAATAAACGAAGATCCACAACGTAGCCCCTTTCAAATCCTGTGAGGTGCTGATGACGCAATCTCACACGAGTATGAGGTTTCTTCGCTTCCTTCACGGTGATCACTAAACACCTGACGCTGTTCACGCCCCTTAACTGCTCTACCAGGCCTGGTAACATTACTGAACACGAACAACAGTAATGCACTCTTTTGACCTTTCTACACGATACAGAGGACTGCAGCTCTAATCTTTTATGAGGGGTGTTCAGTAAGTAATATAGCTAATATCGGTTGAAAAATTCAGAATTTGTTGTGGAACATCGTGGAATATTCCCCAATCAGCCCCTATAGTTTATTGAAGTTCTGATAAGAAGTGAGGCTACACGTAGCCTGTAACGCAGGTGTGTTCCAAGCAGAGATCTATCACCGATTTTCTTTTGCCGGAAAACCAGAGCATCGCAGTTATTCATAGACGCTTGTAGAATGTCTACCGAGACCTGGCAGTGAGCAAACGGATGGTGAATTATCGGGCGAGACGCCTGTCGTCATTGCAACAAGGTGGAGCAAACCTGTCCGACCACTCGCATGCAGGAACTCGCACCTTCCAACTTCCATCTGTTTGGCTCAATGAAGGATGCACTCCGCAAGTAGCAGCACGATGATGATGGAGAGGCTACTGATGCAGCAAGACGTTGGTTCAAACGTCGACCAGTAGAGTGGTATCATGCTGGCATACTGGCACTACAAGTGACGTGGAGTAAAGCCGTCGCACTGAACGGACTTTATGTTCAAAAATAGGGTTTTGTAGCCAAAAGAGTGGGGAACAATGTGGCGTATCTAAATCCTGAACAAAACAGCATGCTTCCAGAAAAAGAATGCGTTGCACTTTTTATCGATCGCTTCTCGTACATAACCACTGCTGCTGTGTACATGTACGGAGTTATATTGACATCCGACCATGTCTTCTTGAGTGATATACGATTTTGTCAGGCAGTGTACAATCGGTGGTGCACTTTCTGCGATGGGCAAAGATTCCGGTTTCAAGTTCCTGGTCGGCAAATAATTTTAAAATCTCGCAACTGTCCATTGCAGTCTACTACCAAAGAGTATAAAATTAAAAAAAAAATAATATATTGGACAGGCAGAGTTAAGAATATTTTCTATCTTCAGAAGGGTGTTGGCACGCTGAATACAGAAAGCTAACTTGTTTGCAATGGTGCTGTAACAGTCGCAACAACTACACTGTTTGCAGCCTACTTACTTTCCAAGCTTTTACATCTCAAAGATAGGGAAAAATTTTCTATAGGTGCCGACTTAATCCTTTAGCAGCAAACCATAAAAATATTGTTTGAAGAGCAATTATAAATTCACAGCGATTCGAAGTTACTCTCAGACGATACGTGGCTGCAGAATGTCGAAGGTAAAATTAGCCTCCTCTTTAAAAAGCATGTTATAATTTTAACTGTTTACCACATGTCCAATCATCTCTTGTTTCTTCTTCTTCCTAGCCTTATCAGGTGACTCGAGGGAGTCGGCATGTTACTGATAATTTGGCGTTCTTACAAGGGAAACTCCCCATCGCGGCGCCCTCAGAGTTAGTGGAGAGACGCATTCACGCACGACTGCAGTTTCAGGCAACTGAAATGCGGTTTCAGTTGCCTAAGACTGCAGTCGTGTGTGCGAGTTGCGTTTGCGTGAGTGTGTGTGTGTGTGTGTGTATCTATTGCTTTTATTATTATCGTATGCATCAATTACAGTAATACAGATTTAGCAAAACAAAGAAATATATATAAAAACGAACATGTGAAATTATATATAGCACACAAGTTTTAAAACGGCTCAGACTACACTCGGATGTTGATGGACTCGATCCAGCGGAGTGCCTCGTGGGATGCTTGATGGAGCTTCTCAGTGCCACCAGGGAAGCGTCTGATTGGACAGTTATTCACAATGTGGCTCATTGTTTGGGTGTCACCACAGTCACACACACTGTCACTTGAAAAGCCCCACTTGTGCACGTTGTATTTGCACCTACCCTCTTCGGTCCGATATCCGTTTAACTGCACCCACATCTCCCTTGGTTGGTGGAAGCCTGGAACTGTAACTGTTGGATTGTTTACAAGTTCGTGGTTTCGGGTTCTTGTAGCTTGCCACTCACGTTTACACTCTGCGTCCTGATCGAATCCTGTGGATAGCATTTGGACTCCCACTTCATATGCTGATCTTCTAGATTCGAGGCGTTTCCTGGGCAGTGATAGCAAATCGTCATGGAGAGGGATCGAGTTGTTTTCAGAAACTTGCTGACAGAGGTTGTAAAGAGCAGCCTTTCGACGGAGGTCTGGTGGACAGATGTTTGAAAGCACTGGTAGCCAGTAAGTAGGTGTAGACCGGACTGTACCACTAATTACTCTCATAACTGAGTTCAGTTGGACGTCTACCTTCGTTGCGTGGGTACTTCGGAGCCAAACTGGTGCACAGTATTCTGCTGCAGAATATACCAGTGCAAGGGATGCTCCTCGGAGAACTGATGTGGTTGCTCCCCATGTACTGCCTGCCAGATTTCTCACAAGGTTCACTCGTGTTTGTATCTTGTTGGCCAAGTTGGAAAGGTGTTTTTTGTACGTTAAAATTCTGTCCAGAGTGACTCCCGGGAATTTTGGGTTTTAGTTGTATCTGACTGTGCCAAGAGGGCCGAACTGTGGACTGATCTTTGCTGATGAAAGGCGATTAGAGAGGTGGTACAGGCTTACCTCGGTTTTAGAAACATTTGGTCTCAGTCGCCATGTCTCAAAATACTCATAAAGTTTAGTAAGGCTGTTCGTTAGGTGTTCTTCACATTCAGGAAGGTCTTCACTCTGATATGAAATTGCCAGGTCATCTGCATATTGAAATTTTCGGCAGGTCAAATTCGGTAGGTCAGCTATGTAGAGGTTGAATAGCACTGAAGCAAGAACAGAGCCCTGAGGTAATCCGTTACTGAGTACATCCCATCTGCTTTTCTCTTCTCCTTGATGTACTTTAAACCGCCTATTGTTGATAAAGGCCTTGATGGCCGAAAGCTATAATTGTGTGAATCTTTTTGTTGTGCCTATCTGCGACTCAGTATCTCCACTATACGGCGAGTAGCAACTTTCCTTCTCTAATATTGTTGAAAAATTCAATATGTTGGGCAAATTTCATACACAGCAACATATTACGTAATATCCACCAAACGCTAAATCATAGAGTTCCCTGATTTTCATTGCAAAGTTTTTCGAATTTCGCGCCGTGTCTTACTTAAATCCAAATATCACAATATCTATGACAATTAACGAGTGAGGGCATCTCATCATGAAGTTGACATATAAATAAAATGAAATTTTTTTAGTGAATACTTTCTGTAAAATCGTTTGAGAAAGACTGCAGGGTGTGTGCCTCGATTCTGTCATTGCATCACATAGCAGACAGGCCGAAAACAGTCTTTCAGCCTTCCCTTCTGAACAAATGAATGAACGCACCCAGCGCTTTGAACGAGTATTGGTCATTGCTCATAGGCCACCATACCCTGCGCAGACTCTGACAATGCAGCCTGTCCTTCTCCATGAGCTCCATCACCTTTTGGTGGTCGTCAGTCATAGCCATTCGGACAAATTTCGAGATAGCGATATTTCCAGCAGTCTATTGGAGGACCTTGTAATGATCTATTCATTGGTTGTCGATAATAGGAGGCAGCAGTGCGGCGTCGTCCTCTGCGACTGCTCTGGTATAGCTGAGTACCAATTTGCAGTCTTAAATGGTTTAGGTTGTACCTGCGCAAGCACTTTGGTCTTGTCCATGAACTGGCAGCCTACACCCAGGAGGTGTGGAGTGTTATAACAACAATGTTATGCAGGAAATAAGAGGAAAAATTAAAATTCCCAAATGCTCTCGTCAAGAAAAAATAGCTGGAAGGAACAGAAGTAATTGTTAAAGTCATAAAAGAGGTAGTTTACAGGAAAACGTTAGGTACATACTGGAATTCGAAAACACATCTTCTCTATGTTTGTCAAATTACTGGCTGAAGAAAGAAATAAATGATTCAGATGCGGATTTAAGTTATAAAAATTAAATTGGGCATTATTAAAACTACAGCCGGCCGAAGTGGCCGTGCGGTTAAAGGCGCTGCAGTCTGGAACCGCAAGACCGCTACGGTCGCAGGTTCGAATCCTGCCTCGGGCATGGATGTTTGTGATGTCCTTAGGTTAGTTAGGTTTAACTAGTTCTCAGTTCTAGGGGACTAATGACCTCAGCAGTTGAGTCCCATAGTGCTCAGAGCCATTTGAACCATTATTAAAACTACACCTAACAAAAATAATGTATAAGTTCTTTCTCTATGTTACTGTATACGCAAAAGTTAATAAAGATTTTGTACTAGAGTATTTGCTTGTCATATTCGTTAACCTACCAAAAATCCTAAGATATTTTCTATATACAATGATCAACGTAGTGGAAACTAGGTTGTTGAAAGTATAGTAACACACTTTTCTTACCTATATGATGGACAAAGAAGAAAAACCGGTACAAGCGATAATAGCAGCACAAAGAACAACAGTAAACACAGACATTAAGTAAGGGGTACTTACTCTTCCGCGGCTTCTTCCTATTCTGCTGCGGCTGGGTAGCGCTGGACGACCTCGGCTGGCCGCTTCATGCTGACTGCTATTGAGGCTGCAGAGCTGCTGGGGCCGCCTTATATCACCGTTGTCATTGGATGCTGCGTTCCTATTGGCCACTGCCAATTTCAGGTGCCTCTAGTGGCCTAATTGTGAACTAGACCAGTTCCTTGGGTCTCTGGATCGGTGGCGTATGTTTCTTGTGAGGTGGAAAACAGTGAATTTCAAAAATGGCAGGCAATTATAACAACAGCATCGGTCTGTCTGACTTACAGAATGCATCTTGATACCATTCTACTGCATAACCATTATCTGCTGGGCAGTATTCCTCTTCTTCTTCAAGCACTCATCCAATATAACTTTTTTTTCCATTCTGCATTCAGGAGGCTATGGCCACAGTCCTCGGCTGTATAATTACAGGCAATATGGCCGTTAAACTCCTCCCAGGCAGACAGAACAGATCCTAGACAGCATCGAGGATGGGAGGGGAACTAGATGGTGATGAGCAGTTGAAGCGCTTCAATGGCATATATCACATCTATGCTCCCACTGAAGCGAATTAGCATCAACCGCCCGCCTCTCCTGCTTCGGAAGAATGAATGCTTCATGTGAAAAATCTCAGCAGTTTGCCATGCACATGGGCTTGTAACGGTTGCGACATGCTTCTTGGCTCAATCCTTCTGCATTGTCACAGTCTACTGAACTGATTTCTTCTTCTTCTTTCTCCTATACTCTTCCATTATCATAGTCGTCTATTTCCCATGTACTGTACTGTGGCTACAGTCCTCATTTGAATGTTTACATGTAATACAACTATTGAAAGCTGCTCTATCCTTCACATACATCGCACTGGTTGAACGCATCGCGATGCTTCCACAATGACTGCTCAGTATGGACTGAACCTCTCCCACCAATTCTGGTCACATGAGTGTAGAAACAAAAAATTCCCACTACATTTGAATTTCCCGCCAATTTCTGTGGGAGGGGCTGATTTGTAATGTTGGCCCAGCCCTGGGGTAAAGTATCTACCACCAAAGTTAGAAATTCCCGACAAAATTCGAAATTCTCGCCAACATTCGAAAAGTTCGCCAAAATTCGAAATTTCCGCCAATAGGACAGGTAGCGAGAGGGTTGAGGAGGGGTGGGGAGGGGGGAGGGTGTGGGGACCAACTTGCCATCTGCGGAAAGCAAATGACGTTATCCAGGGCTGGGGTGGGGGTTGGCGTTGGGTGTAGTTGAGGGGGTGGGGGTAATTAATTGATCAATTTAATTAATTTGTATATCAGTTCGATATAAATTTGAAATCGAATGCAACAGCAGCCCCATCTCCCTACTACTTGCCTCGAAGTGAGTCACTAGAGCTCATTAGTCAGAAATTTGTGGAGAAGGCCACCAACTTTGTCAGGCACGTTCTATCCTTCACTTATTTTCTATTCAATGGAGAATATTGTGAATTAACGGAGGGAGTCGCAATGGGTTGACCATTCTTGCCAGTGGTTGCGAATTCGTATGTGGAGCACTTCGAGGAAGAGACCCTGACGTCATCCAACCAGCTTTTTACGTTATGTGATGATACGTTCGTCATCTGGCCCCCTGGAAAGGACAAACTCCTTGACTTCCTTGTACGTCTGAATTCAATACATTCTAACATGAAATTGGCTATGGAAACCAAAGAAGAGGGAATACTACAATTCCTGGACGTCAAGGTCGACAGAAGAGCTGATGGCACTCTGCGTCACGTTGTGTATCCGGAGAAAACGCACACTGACCTCTATTTGCACGCAGGTAGCTGCCACCACTCTGCGCAGAGGAATGGAGTACTAAAAACATTAGCAATCAGGGCGCACCCCATCTCAGACGCTGAGAGTCTGCTCCACGAAGTGGAACACCTCTGAACTCTTGGAGACAGAATAAATCGCGGAGGAAGAGGTAGCTACATCCTGTCGGGTAAAGTAGGGGCATGCTGAAAAACACCGCGTAAAAATTGTCTTTTGTGCATCGAAGATAATCTTATCACTCAGGACTGTGGCTATTATCTCAGCAAGGCTTGGGACCAAGCACTGGTTCTAATTAAGAAGATGCTCAGCAAACAACGACCTGGCGACCAGGGCGGACAGAGCAACTACATTGACGCTACCACAGACGCTAACGCAAACGTCTCCGCGACTGTCGACGTGCGCCCTCGGGCGCGAACTGCAGATGGAACAACTTGCGGTAGGAGGGGTTATAAGGCAGTTGTGTGCCCTCTGGGCTACTCCCGTCCATCTCGAATGTTTTCGAGAGGCTGTACGCCAGGAAGAAGATGCTACACGTCACTCAAGCGTCATACCAGAAAACAATTTGGGTTTAGAGCGACAATTCTACTTCTCACCAGTTGATAAGACTGTGGAACTGGCAATGAGGGTGCTGGAAACAAGAGAGTACCTTGCAGTAGTGTTCCTCGACATCTCCAGGACATTCGACTCCATGTGGCACAACGATCTCAATCTCGCGTACAGACTCTCTGTGCAAAGGATACAATTAGGGTGCGAGGCAACGGGAGCATGGGTGACGGAGTGGTGACTTAAATTCAATGCTACCTTCACCCGAAGGAACCTCCAGCCAGATCTGCCACCTGTAAATATCATGAGAGGGCCCACCCCATGGACAAGGACTACGAAGTGCTTCGGGGTGATACTCGACCAAAGGCTCACCTGGCCCCCGTACATTCGTGACGTGAGAAGCAGAGCAGTGGGGCACCTCCACGCCCTGTATCAACCCTGTATCCGCGGCTGAATGCACAGTTGTCTGTCGCGCACCACGGCATTACAATGTATCTAACACCGGCCAGATCAGTGTTGGAGTACGCAGCCGTGGTTTGAAGAAGTCGGCTGCCTCACATATCGCGGCGCTGCAAAGGATGCAGAAACAAGCTTTGAAACTCTCTCTACGCCTCCCAAAGTTGTATTCAACTCATTCGCTTTTGTGTGACAAAATATGGCGGAGTACACGTACCTTCTACGAAAAGCTGGGTCGATCCTGTAATCGGCTCATCATGGAACTGGAGCACCAGCCACACTACAGGCCAATAACACGTTGACCTGACCTGCTGCGAGAATAATTTTCTCCGCAGCAGCCTGAGGCAAGCTCACTTCCATATCACCAGAGGCCAGCCTTGAACCGAGAATAACTTTCTCTGGAGGTACATGAGAACAATCATCTCCACCTTGCCTGAGGCCAATCCAGTAAGTAAGGTAAAACACACCGCTGCAGCGAGAGGTTCACCAGGAATAACATTTTAATGTTTAACCTGCAAGGAATGCTCGACAACTGTAGCGACTAGTGACCGTGGAGCTCAGTTCGTCAACGCGTTTAACGATGGCGACATGTCTGATCGCCGAAAAATTGTGCTAGTTGGACACTATGGACTGGCAGACATCTGCGGACAGCTCGAACACAAAGTAATTTACAGTAGATTACAGCATGAACAGTGTTTAATTTCTAGAATTTTAGCTGCCAGAACACACCTCTTCAACCATACAAGCCCAGCCATTAAAGTTACAAGTTTCGATTAATGAAAGTGCGTGATAAAACTTACAATGAGTAATAATTTAAAAAAAAATCTGAAATCCAAATTTTTAAAATTTAATTTCTTATAACCAAACCAATAAAACCACAAGATTTAATACAAACATCAGGTGCTACCGCGTCTGTCGCCACAGCAGTGTCACTTTGCTTCCTCTGCTCGATATATGTCGGCACAAGTTGAGAGTTCAAAAATGGTTTAAATGGCTCTCAGCACTATGGGACTTAATTTCTGAGGTCATAAGTCCCCTATAAATTAGAACTACTTAAACCTAACTAACCTAAGGACATCACACACACCCATGCCCGAGGCAGGATTCGAACCTGCGACCGTAGCGGTCGCGCGGTTCCAGACTGTAGCGCCTAGAACCGCTCGGCCACCCTGGCCGGCCAAGTTGAGAGTCTTCGTGATTATGACGTCATGTTTTCAACTACTGTCAGCCGCAACAATTGCACTGCAGCTGCTCGGTGATATTGAGTCCAGTATTAACTGCTTGTAATAAATCGTTTAGCGATGAATGACGATGAAGATATTGCTGGCTCGTCAGGATCAGCTACAATTCCGCTTTCTTGAAGAGTTAGGAAAAGCAAAACATGGTGTGACATGAGACACAGTGTTAGATGTTTAGTAAATCCTCTACACTGAGGTGGCGAAAGTCGTGCGATAGCTTACAATATTGTGACGGACCTTCTTTTCCCCGGTGTAGTACAGTAGCGTGACGTGACACGGACTCAACAAGTCCCCTGCAGAAATATTCACCCATGTTTCCTCAATACCTGTCCATAAACGCGTACGTGTTGTCGGTGCAGGATTTTGCGCACTAGCTGACCTCTCGCGTATTCGCCATAAATGTTCGATGGGATTCATGTCGGGTGACCTGGGTGGTCAAATAATTCGCTCGAATTGTATAGAATTTTCTTCAAACCAATCGCAAAAAACTGTGGCCATGTAACATGGACATTGTCATCCATAAAAATTCCATCGTTGTTTGGGAACATGAAGTCCATGAATTGCTGCATGCGGTCTCGGCATAGCTGAATATAACTATTTCCAGTCAATGATTGTTTAAGTTGGACCACAGAATCCAGTCCATTCCATGTAAACAAGCCCACATCATTATTGAGCCACCACCAGCATGCGCAGTGCCTTGTTGACATTTTCTCCATGGCTTTAAGGGGTCTGCGCCACACTCCAAACCTATCATCGGCTCTTACCAACTGAAATCGGAACTCATATAAGCAGGCCTCTGTTTTCCAGTCGTCTAGCTTCCAGCTGATATGGTCGCGAGATGAGAAGAGGCGCTGCAGGCAATGTTATGCTGTCAGCTGTAGCACTCGCATCAGTCGTCTGCTGCCGTGGCCCATTATCGCCCAGTTTCACTGCACTGTCCTGAAGGATAAGTTCGTCATACGTCCCACATTGACTTCTGCGGTTACTTCACGCAGTGTTGATTGCATGTTAGCACTGACAACTCCACGTATACGCCGCTGCTCTCGGTCAGTAAGTGAAGGCCGTAGGCCGTTGCATTGTCCGTAGCGACAGGTAACGCCTGAAATTTGGTATTCTTACCACTCTTGACACTGTGATCTCGGAATACTGAATTCCCTAACGATTTCCGAAATGAAATGTCCCATGTGTCGAGCTCCAGCTACCATTGCGCGTTCAAAGTCTGTTAATTCCCATCGTGCGGACATAATCACGCCTGGACTCGCATTCGGGAGGACGACGGTTCAATGCCGCACCCGGCCATCCTGATTCAGGTTTTCCGTGATTTCCCTAAATCGCTCCAGGCAAATGCCGGAATGGTTCCTTTGAAAGGGCACGGCCAACTTCCTTCCCCATCTTTCCCTAATCATATGAGACCAATGACCTCGCTGCCTGGTCTCCACCCCCAAACAACTTAACCCCAACATAATCACGTCGGAAACCTTTTCACATGAATCACTTGAGAGCAAATGAGAGCAGTGCCAAAGCACTGCTCTTTTATACATTGTGTACGCGATACTACCGCCATCTGTATGTGTACTGTTCTCTATCCCGTGACTTTTATCTCCTCGTTGTAGGTGTCATTTGTCTTCTAATGAATTGTAACTGTGAAGAACTAAATGTGATATAAAACGGCACGATACGCAATATTATACCAGATCTTTTTTGAAGGCGAATAACAATCGACGAGGCTGTTGCCCAAATTTATCAATAGCTAAGTTAGTAAAATCAGAGTTTCAATCACTTGCCTTCCGTGTGCCCTTAGGATGGTACAATTCACATTACCTGTTTGAACTTATCATAGTTTACAATCACAATTTTACTCTTCCTGGAGTTCTGAAGGATCTTTGGATTGTGCGTGTAGCAGCAGGCACAGTACCAGCAATTAATACAACCTTTTCTATAGTATACGGAAACTTTGTATGTTCATCAAAAATATCATACCACAGCGTTGCTTCAGATAAGAAGTTATCAATATTATAGTATTTTTTAGTCGCTTTGGCTCATGAAACACTATACTTTGCGAGCTGTAAATTATCAAACACATTCGTCACAGCATGCTAAGTTACTTGTACTAGTTTTGATAAGACAAATTCTGGTACCCATTCAGTGCTCATCCAGATGTCATAAACGTGTAGCAAATTGCAGCGTGAGTTCAACCAATATTGTGATATGAGAAATAACATGAAAGGCATCTTGCAATATTGGTAGATACCTGCGTAGCCTTCGTCTCCAACCCAAATCGAGAATATCGGAAGATGTGTGTCGGAAATGAGTGTTTCTACAGAAAAGACTGCTGAAGAACTCTCCACATAGATTAAAACTGATGGCTCTGCCGTCTTCCCGTCCCAGAAGTATACATCTTTCTTCCCCAAAGTCCGAGTTATTTAGAAATGGGTTCAACTGACGACTTGTGAGGAACTGCTTTCTATTGAAAACATCAATCGCTGACTCCCACCAGGCCACGCCAGCCCTGAAAAATGCGACTTATCGTTGTTTCAGGCTTTAGCCTACTATAGTCCATTGGATTAGACTCATTTCGGATTTGAATGTCCGGAACTGGCAGTAGCGTTCCCTTGTTGTTAAATAAACATAATTCACTAAACTAACTCACCACGCTTCCTTAAGCAGGCTAATCTTTCTTTCATTATTATTTGATATCACAAATGTGTACCAGCGGCAATTTATTATTTCCTATTGTGTTACCAATAGGAGTTTTGTAGCACACCACTTCTGTGTGTTCTGTGTTTCATCTTCGTCTTGTTTACTCTTCTCACTATGCTGTGGATATAAAATTTGATTTACCTAGGAATGTGTCCTTTGTTACACCTTTGTGACTTCGTATCAGGGCACGACTTACAGCTAAGTATACTCTTAAATTGTTAAAACAAACTGTAATATAACATCTTCAGTGCTAAAATGTCTGTATGGACAGGTTCCGAAAGCTGTGTTTAGCAATTGTTGGAGACTGCGACGGTGAATTTCATTCCGCTACAATTTGGGTCCGCCTCGTAGGCAACTTAACAACAATACTTCGAAGAAGCCCGTAAGGAAGTAGCCACAGCTCACAAGAACGACTTAAAAGCCTTCGTTTGAGCCGCATTACACCAACGAGCTCGTTACTAAGGAAGGCAGAACGACCCACAAACGAATGAATCCCATACTCTGCATTCGAGTGTCTGGTTTTATACTTTCTACAGAGAAGATGGTAATTACCATAGTATTGTGTCACGACGATCGGTCACATAATGCTACAAATGGCTAAACTAGAAGTTTTATAGAATCACTGTAAATCACTTCTAGAAGTGTATGAGAATTCTGTAAAAACTCTGTACTCCACTTTCCAAGTGGAGGGGGACGGGGAAGGGGAAGTGCCGCAAATTTATACTCTTGTAGCTGAAAGCACGTTATCCATAAGCTCATGTTCAAACACTGCTTACATCATTTATTTCTAAATGACACGTATGACAAGAGACATCGCCATGCTATTAGATCGAAGAGGGTGCTGCCAGTTGTAAACAAAATGCAGTAAACATCGATCATAACTTCGGAACGAAGGTCAACTTATCTTGGTTGTACTGTAGATCTCTGAGGTTGCCGCCAGACGTAAACAAAAGACAGTCGACCGGAAGGTTACCCAGGGCGTTACTACAATTAGACAAAACTAGGCGGCCTGCTAGGGTTGCAAAATTTTACGGGCTGCAAAGGATGGAAAAAGTTAATTACAAATCAAACAGCAAAAAAATTGGGCAAATGTGGAGAAAATTTGGAAAAAGAAAAAAATAAAATTCCGAATTGTTTTCGAAAGCGTACGGAACAGTTACTGAATACTTCTTTACTTACTTTGACGAAAGTAAGCAAACCCATTATCTCTACCTACCTCAAAACTAAAGGAGTCGCTACTCTTAATTTAAAATGAAAACAAGGCATGATTTATTTATTCAATTGCAAGAACGTGGATACTGAAATATGTGAGAGTTATTCCTCATCCTAAAAATAATTCAATTAAAACAGATATGAAATAGCACCACCATTATCCAGACGTCCTTGTCTGATGCTTAGGCATGTCTCTCATCAGTACAGCACAAATTCTAAATTCAAGGAAAAATTCATTCTCACCAGAAAATAGTTTCACACCTTCATTAGGCCATTTTCTTGAAATTGAATAAATTTGATGCAAAATTTGGTTGCATTGGCATATTCAATCAAGTTCTACTTTAAAATGTCCAGCACATTCTTCTTATTTCAATTATTTTGGGAAATTTCAAAAACTGAGTGCAAAAAGTAAGAAACTGACAATATTCGTTGTCCTCAGTATTAACAGAATTCCTCAATTCGTGTAAACTGAGGACTGTCCCCAGAAAATGAGGACGCCTGGTCACCTTACTTAAATGATTAAAATTATAATAGGAGGTCAGCATTGTTGTGCCGTTGGATGTTGGTGGTCGTGAAGGGGAGGGGGATTTCGTTGACGCCGATGATAGTAAAAAGGAGGGGGGCCTTATTTTTCAGTTCTCCCCTAGATAGGTTGCCATACCTAGATGGGACCTATTCGGGATACTCTTGAGATGGGGATGTAGAAATGAAGTAAAAAAAATTGTTTAATATAATTACTTTTTGTTTGGAACACAATTACATGGAACTTTTTGCGGAAGTAGTAGATGGTCCACCATATTTTTCGGAAGATTTCGTCTTTTTCAGCAGGTTTTTTTTCCCTTTTACGAATTAATAAAACTCCATGCAACGCAATCTGCGAGACGACCTTGTCAAAACAAACTGGTTGGCATCAATAAAAACAACTGAGGCTGCATTTATTTGTTGAGCTAACAGATGGCATTACTTCAGTATTTTAGCCAAGCTGGTGAAAGTATTTTGCAAAATCGGGACAAAATTGGGTCTTGTTGGGATGTCGGGACAAGAAGTCTATAACTGTGACGGCCCTAATATATCGGGACGGATGGTAAACCTACGCCTGGGGCGGCTAAACACTTAGCAACGGCCCTGAGGTTATCGATAGGTAACGATTACAACTTCGGGCCGCAAATTATTGTTACGTTGCACTTTAATACGCTTGTACTGGTTTAAACCTCCGGTGCCGACTTGTTCAAGTGAGTTCAAATAAAATCCCCTGGTAGATGCCAGAACGGCGTTCCGGTCGAAATTAAGGCCTGGTAATGAAGCATATAGAGTGACCTGCAGTTGGATACAGCGTTACGCAAGAAGCTAGAGCTAATAGCTTACCGCTGGAGGGGAAGGTGCGTGTGCCTGATACTGAGAGAGGGAGAGTGGTGGCGAGCGAGTTGAGGAGGGGAGGAAGGCGCGTCCGTTATAAATACGAAGTTAAGCCGCTCAGATTGTTTAGTCTGTCATCTTATGTAGGCAGCCAGCAGTGGAGACAAGAGGAGCAATTTGTGAACATCATGTCGAAAAAAGTAGACGTCAAGTACACGCAGGTTAGTGCTGGCTAAACAGTGTCAGGTCATAGGCTGCCCGCAATAGCCCTTTCTTTTAAAGAAGAAAATACCATAAGAATGGGATAATGGGATGAGGAGTTCCGCCTTATGCAAGACACCTTTTTCCTTTTGTTTCACCCATACATGTTTCAGCACTTTTGTGCTACCATCAGTGGGTTCTATTTTTATTTTTAACTGTAAATTTGTTGTTAACATATTAACATTTTCGTCGTTTACAACATTATGTAAAAGTTGCATTTATAACTTAATTGGCGAAAAGTAACATACCTTACATTATATTATTGTCCTCTTGTTTTGGTAGCTGTTATGCTACACAATATACAACATGTCATCTGCAAACAGCAAAACGTAATTTATTTTCTATTTGTTATGTATTTACGAACTACGTAGGAACTGATAGATATCTGTACGGAATTGTATCAGTAATCTCTAATTGTGTATGCATATACACTGAGGTGACAAAAGTCATCGGATACGTCCTAATACCGTGGCGGACCTCCGTTTGCCGGCGTAGTTTAGTAATTCGACGTGGTGTGGACTCAACAAGGCGTTGGAAGTCCCCTGCAGAAATATGGAGCCATGCTGCCTCTATAGCCGTCCATAAATGCGAAAGTATTGCCGGTCCGGGATTTTGTGCACGAACCGACCTCTCGATTACTTGCCATAAATATTCGATGGGGTTCACGTCGGGCGACCTGGATGGCAAAATCATTTGCTCGAATTGTCCAGAATGTTCTTCAGCCCAATCGCGAACAACTGTAGTCCGGTGACATAGCGCATTGTCAACAATAAAAATTCCATCGTTGTTTGGGCACATGAAGTCCATGAATTGCTGTAGATTCCAAGTAGCCGAACATAACTATTTCCAGTCAATGATCGGTTAAGTTGGACCAGAGAACCCAGTCCACACCTTGTAAACGCAGCCCACACCATTATGGAGCCATCACCAGCTTGCACAGTGGCTCGTCGATAACTTTTGGTCCTATTGCTTCGTGAGGTCTGCGGCACATTCGAACCCTATCATCAGCTCTTACCGACTGAAATTGGGACTTATCTTACCAGGCCACAGTCTTCCAGTCGTCTAGGGTCCAGCTGACATGCTTACGAGCCCAGGAGAGGCGCTAAACAAAATCAACAAAAATTCCTAGAAAAATCCCTGTACATATATTAAAATGTGAGTCCACGTAGGATGCATAACTAAATTTAAAATACGTTAAAATATGTTAAAATTGCGCATCCCTGATACATGGCATGCAACAAGATATTCTCTTCAATCCTAGGCCGGCCAGAAAGTCTCTCGCAGTGGACGAGCTACATAAAACGACAAAGGTCGCCAATTAAATGAGCCGAAAGCACCGTTGAATCAAATACAAAGTATTAAGTTCCAACATCCCAAATCCTCATTACATAACTTACAACGGTCTTGACTTAAAGGCGTGCCGCACGTGGATGCGCATGAAGATAGATAGGCGATCTTTCGAACACTGAAACGTCCAAAACTGGGGGTTATCTAAACTGTGCACCTGCAGGAATGTACGGAAACACAATTTAACCCCCCTGAGTAAAATTTGCGACACTCCAGTGCTGCATGTACACCCATCAGCTTTTTAAATTGGGGATCTTTGTCTTTTTCTGTCGGCACTATTTTAATATACACACATCAAAAAAGTTTTGCATCACCGCGTTTCCCAGAACTCCTGAAGATAGATGTTGACTGCGGATATTTTATCTCAGACACAGTCCCTTTGACTGTTCATATATGTCACTAAACCCGCCCAAAGATGTAAACAAAGATGCAAGAGCAGCGCCTATTAGTCGGAGGTTGTCCGACAGCCGATTAGTTCCAGTCATTCCACCAGGAAGGAGGTACAAGGCTCGTGTTGTCTGTAGTTCAACCATGTCTAGACAGTCAATACCGCGGTTCGATCGTGTCCGCATCGTTACATTGTGCCAGGAAGGGCTCTCAACAAGGGATGTGTCCAGGCGTCTCGGAGTGAACCAAAGCAATGTTGTTCGGAAATGGAGGAGATACAGAGAGACAAGAGCTGTCGATGACATGCCTCGCTCAGGCCGCCCAATGGCTACTACTGCAGTGGATGACCGCTCCCTACGGATTATGGCTCGGAGGAACCCTTACAGCAACGCCACCATGTTAAATAATGCTTTTCGTGCAGCCACAGGACGTCGTTTTACGACTCAAACTGTGCGCAATAGGCTGCCTGATGCGCGACTTCACTCCCGACGTCCATGGCGAGGTCCATCTTTGCAACCACGACACCATGCAGCGCGGTATAGATGGGCCCAACAACATGGCGACTGGACCGCTCAAGATTGGCATCACGTTCTGTTTACCGATGAGTGTCGCATATGCCTTCAACCGGACAATCGTCGGGGATGTCTTTGGAGGCAACCCGGTCAGGCTGAACGCCTTAGACACGCTGTACAGCGAGTGCAGCAAGATAGAGGTTCCCTGCTGTTTAGGCGTGGCACTATGGGAGGCCGACGCACGCCGCTGGCGGTCATGGAAGGCGCCGTAACGGCTGTACGATAAGTGACTGCCATCCTCCGACCCATAGTGCAACGATATCGGCAGCATATTGGCGAGACATTTGTCTTCATGGACGACAATTCGCGCCTCCATCGTGTACATCTTGTGAATGACTTCCTTTAGGATAACGACATCTCTCGACTAGAGTGACCAGCATGTTCCGCAGACATGAACCCTATCGATCATGCCTGGGATAGATTGAAAAGGTTTATGGACGACGTGACCCACCAACCACTCTGAGGGATCTACGCTGAATCGCCGTTGAGGAGTGGAATAATCTGGACCAACAGCGCCTTGATGAACTTGTGGATAGTATGCCATGACGAATAGATGCATGCATCAATGCAAGAGGATGTGCTACTGGGTATTAGAGGCAACGGTGTGTACAGCCGTCAGGACCACCACCTCTGAAGGTATCGCTGTATCGTGGTACAACATGCAATGTGCGGTTTTCATGAGCATTAAAAAGGGCGGAAATGATGTTTATGTTGATCTCTATTCCAGTTTTCTGTACAGGTTCCGGAACTCTCGGAGCCGAGGTGATGCAAAACTTTTTTTGATGTGTGTATTTTAAACTCAGTAATGCATCCTACATGGACTCACATTTTAATTTACACACGTGGTTTTTTATAAGACTTTCTGTTTTCTTTTCTTGTGTTAACAACGTGGATAAATATTATTATTGATTTATAACTTAGCAGATACACCTGAAGATGGGACACAACTCCTGCTTTCCTTTTTAGAAATAAATAATTTTTACAACTGTAGCGCGTTGTGTCATTAATGACGAATACCAAGAGTTCTGGAAAGGCGTGTCTCTGAATTCCTCTGATGTCTGTTTTGTAGCTTCAAGAGAGTAGTAGGCCCTTTGGAAAGAGGCATTTCAAGAAGATATGGAAAAACAAAGGCTAGGGGGTAGAGAGAGTGCTGCTTGTGATGAAATTCACATCATCTGCAAAAATATCGAGTGAAACTGAGACAGAGTAGTATACCACTACACATAGGGAAAGACAGATTTTGAACCATTCCAGTAGTCCAACTAATAAGTCATGGTGTATATTCCTGCAATTGGACGGATGAAGTAAACATAACTACAACTTTTCACCAATCTGGATGTTTCCCATATTCATGCATCTTGAAGATGTTGCAATGTGTGGTAGGTGTGAAGTGTGATACTTGCCATGCCAGTTTTAGTCTGCCACATTTTTAATAAATAAGAAGTATTACTACTACCTAAATGACAATGCACTTTCATGTATTTCTGAGTTGTATATTATTCAGTTCAGACTATTCTAAGCACATGTAGAAAATATCAGTTCACCAGCAAAATGGATTTGGTATGTGCACTTGTTCGGTGGAAAACTGTTTTCTTGGGTTTAGTTATAATATTTTTAGTAGAGTTATCAAACCTACACTGCTGAATACGCAAATAACAAAACACTAACATGCTTTTTACAATGCAAAAGTAAATATATAAACAACTTCACAAATAGTTATTACTTTTAATTTTATTATTTTGTGATTTTTTTCTATATTTTTATCTTAATGAAATGTAATACAGTTGACATAATGATTTTGTTTCAGATTTTCATCAACAACGAATTTGTTGATTCAGTTTCTGGGAAGAAATTTCCTGTTTACAACCCTACAAATGGAGAAAAAATTGCTGATGTGTCAGAGGCTGACAAGGTAACAAATTCCAATTTTCTCATTTCTATGGAAATGTGTTTATTGTGAATGAAAACATGCACAATACTGCAGTAATGTTGTATAATATTGTAGAATATTACAGCAGTAGTGTGTGTATTTTCATCACAAATCATTTGTATTTTCATCACAAATATAACGCATAAAATATGCTACCAAGAACCACCGGAACAGTCAATCAGTGAAATGTGTTTACTCAACTCACATATGCAATTTTCTTTGATTATTGATGAAACTGAATGTTACAGGCTGATGTAGACAAAGCAGTTGCTGCAGCTAAAGCAGCATTCAAGAGGGGCTCAGAATGGAGGACAATGGATGCCTCAAAGAGAGGAACACTGATGCACAAGGTAAATATTACAATTCAGAAATGTCGACTTTTTCTACCACTTGTCTCCAAATATTCGGGTTTGACTGTATAGCTGACTTCTGGAGGAATTAAGAAGCTATATTATACTGCATAGTCCATAACTACGTTAGACTGACTCACAACACAATAAAAACAACTGTTCTATAAACAATGCAGTTGAGTACATTTATTTCTGTCAGTTTTACACTGACGTGTCATTACTGTATTGAAAAATAAAAGAAATCTAGCATGGGCACCCTTGCATCAACCAGATGCTGAATAAAAGACACTCATGGGACATTAGTGACATGAAGAATACCAGAAAAATACTAGTATCTACTAGCATATGTGAGCATAATCAGTTATGAAGTGCAGGTATAGAAAAAATACGTACTACCTAATGTGAGTAGTAACATAAGCATCTAAAAACAGCGAAAGAGAAGCAGTGAATGGATGGAATAAAATAACACAAATTCTGATCCATCAATTTGTCCCCCTTCTTCTCCCCAGCGCAACACTCAGTTTATGTGATAGGGCAATTTCATTTTAGTTGGTTCCTCACTATAGAGCAAGATAATTTTGGTGACTGGTAACGACTAAGAGGTAGCCACTGTATTACTGATACTAATATTACTACTACTAATAATAACAGTTACAGGTATAGACAATGTCACATACAGTACACAGTACAATACAACTGATAACTCAAAACAGTTCACTAGTTGTTAATATAAGAGTACTTATATATTACAATGGATAAATTCCTCCTCATAGTGGCAAGGGTGGGCAACTGATTAGTCATGCAGTCTTTGGTTGAATGGTTGTTCTTGATAAATTCTAGTCTTAATGACAAGTAACTTTTTGGTGATGTTTAAAGATGAACACTTTCATGTAACTTATTCACATACAACAAGCTTGGACAAGAAACAACTGGCTGACTTAGTAAAGAGTAATTACTAAAAAAATTACATGGAACATACACACACACACACACACACACACACACACATATATATATATATATATATATATATATATATATATATATATATACCTTGCGTTATGTATAACAACAAGATATAGAAAAATAATTGTATCTCAACACTTCTCCTTAGTTATTTTTCTTCTTAATCCTACAAACACTTCACAAGTCTGTGGTTTAGTCAATATTTCAGCAAGTTGACTTGAACATTCAGCATGTTTCAGTTCGATAGTCGTTTCAATTTGACAGTAGTTCGATAGTCGTTTCAATTCGACAGTGGTTCGATAGTCGTTTCAATTTGATAGTGGTTCCAATATTTTGTTAACTGAACTTTCGTGGGATTTCAGTATATTTCTTTCCCCTTGTTGTTTTTTTGTCATAGGTATTCTTCAACATATACAAGTATATATGTCATCTTAATTCTCAACACACAGTTCTGTCTGTTGATTGAAACCTGAAATTCCAAGTTCTTGTCCAAGGCGTCTTACCCAACACATGCCATTGGCCGAAGGGACACCGTCTCGGTATTCCTCTTCAGCTGTTGAAGTTGCCACAAGACGTTCTTTCGATCGTATCAAACAATGGGTCCTCCTTGCATTATAAGAACTCCACTGGTGCCACATCTAATTGATATCTCATCTCCATAATCAGAATCAGCATAGACAGTGTTGAGCCTCTATCAAAGAATATACCACACGTCACAGTCGTTTTATGTACCGGTACAGCAAAATATGTTTCATGACTTGTCAGTGACTAACCATTGGTTTATTACTAAATCAGCTCGAGTAACGTTTATTACTAAATCAGCTTGAGTAATTAATGGCAAAACTAATGTCTGGACGAGATATTGTTGCAGAGTACAGTAGACTCCCTATAGTCTATCGATGGGGTTCAGTCCTTTCCAATGGTTCATCATTGACAACTTTTTTTTCATCTGCCAGCGTTCCAAGCTCCATGGTATAGCTACTGGATACAAATTATCGAAATTAAACTGTCTCAAGATTTTATTTGTATTCAAAAACCGATTAACAAAAATTTCATGTGAACTTATTTTAATTTCCATTCTGATATATGACGTTTTATTTCGAAATACTGGGTGAAATGTTATTTGAAACTTCTGATTCAGCTCGTTCAGTTTAATTTCCTGTCCGGATGCTACTGAACATGATCCTCTGACAAAAGTCCAAATTTATTGTTGTTTAATAGACTCCATCGATAACAGATAAAAATCTACTGTCTGCGAAGTTGAAGAATGAAACTGCCCTCTCTGCCTGTACCGACAGTAATTTGCCGGTTGACGCTGTTTCGGATTATCTACTGATATGCAATTTGCGGTCCCTGCCCCCCTGCCACACATATTTTCGCAATCAAGCAAAAGGTAATACAGGCCTTGGACAATAGGTAGTAATATTTAGTGAACGGTTATTGAAAGAAGATACCATGCAGCGACTTTCAATTAAAACGTACTCTCCTGTACGGCAATTACGTAATGTGTGTACGAATACAGGTTGTGACATAGGAACGAATTACGGAAGTTTCGACCTGGCCGTGAGTCGTGTGGGGATAGCCACAGCGGTTAAGGGGACCCGGAACGTCGTATACCTCCAATGTTAAATGTAAGGAACATTTTCTTATGAACTATTAACACCAGAATGATGAAACTTTTACAGTATAATATTGCATATATTTAATACCATGTACCATATGGATTTTAATTTATTGGTGTTTTTTGGGAAGATATTAATTATTTTGTTACTGAAAATAATAGACACATTTTTTGGCATAGTATCTTCGAAATAAAATCTTTTATCAATTATGTATCACAAAAAGGCTATGAGACAAGGTGTATATTGGCACTGTTTACATTTCTTGATAATTTTAAGCCTTTATCTCAAATAGTTTAGCAGAAAATGTTCCTTATATGGCAAAAAAGTGAATTTGTGGAAAACGAGTTTCAAAGTTTCACTAACATTTTTGTGGAGTCCAGTACCATAAGAGGGGTTTTCACTGTCACTGGACATCTCCCCATCTAGCCTTCTTTTCACACCTTCCATTCTTTGTCTGGCTTGCCTCTCACGCCCCTTTTCTTTCCTTTCAGCATCCCGTTTCCTCTCATTGCCCATCAACATCATTGCACTCACCATGTACTTTCCGGGCATCACATCCAACTTCTGCAGCACATTGCACTCTATAATGTTGTACGTAGCAATGGCATCATATACTCCAAAAAGAAGAGTTTTGGGATTCTGGTCCAAATTACATTATTCACACTCTCATTTTGATTTTGTGTACGTCCATGGAGACATTTCTTCAAAAGTTCAGTTGCACAAATATCTCTGAAAATTGGTTTTATAGCCTTCATGACAGTTTCTGGTAGACTGTGATGATGCTTGTATACACGTTCAGATCCCTGATATTTGTTGTACTTGCACCAGGAATTAGGTCCCTGTGGGCATAGTCCATGAGTGGTTCCTTCGCAGTCGATAAGGTGTGGTAGTAAAGTGCCATTACAGCCTTTTCCACTGTATCAACACTGTGAGTATTTTGTCTTATTGCCAGTCCATAGTCTCTCTGCAATCTGTTGATTACCTCGCCTGTCAATCTTTTATCTCCACCCAAAGGTTTTCCATCACTGAGCACGTGGCCTTTCATTTTGGTCTTCAGTCGACGCAACTTTGTTCCCATACGTTTCTGAACGTGACCTATGCACTCCTGTTTAGAAATGGTAACATCATTTCCATAAGGTTTCAGCTCAGATACAGCAGCAAAAGACTCCGAATCACCTTCACCCAGGAACTGTAGGTATCTGACCTTGTACCACGGAAGAGAGCGACTGAAAATGTCTTTCACACCGGAAACTTCCGTGGCCCCACTAGACCCACTATAATTCTTTCGACAGTTTTCTGCATGCTCATCCTTGACTCTTTTAGGACACCTACAGTGCTTGGATTTAATTACAACATCTATAACTTTTGTAGTATCAGCACTTGCCGTTATTACCCCATTATGTGAAGTGTGCCCGCGCTTCTGCCACGTACCATCTAGTGCGAAAGTCAGGTCCAGAGGATTCTGAACATCTGGAATTTCTTCATTCACCGCCACAGCCTTCTCCACTGCTTCTTTCATGGATTCTTGGGCAATATCTTCAACACAGGATCCAACAACCGAGTTATATTTTGAGAATTTCGTTGGTGGTGGTGGTAGATTCATTATACCACAAAACATTTGAGCAGCAGGATATCCCTTACCGATTGAACTTAGAGCATAAACACATCTAATATTCACACCATAGTACTTGCTTTTCTCACTATCAGTTTCACCTTGGCCTATTTCGAAATATTCTGAGTTCCAAAATGAAACACTGTAATGACAACTAGTACAATGGAGACAGGTTTCTGCTGCAAGTCCTATGTGTCGCTTGACATTTACTGACATACTCAATTTGCAACATTCCGTACACAGTACTGAACTCTCAATCACCTTTGAGAGCAATGAAATGTTAATTATTTCGTTCACATTATCCTCACTACACTTTTCCAATAAACTTTAGTATTTTTCAGTTGATCCATGCAACTTCTTGCTTGTGCTAGAGACAGGAGTAGATTTCACTTCATGAATAACCTCACTATTTTCAGAATCATTTCCCAAGGTCGGAGAAATTATCACAGTTCCACTAGTGTACCTCGGAGGAGGCTTCTTCCTCTTGTAAACTCTGTTACTAAATCGAGGCATATTTGATGAGTTCCAGTTACGCAATAGAAATACAACACAAATCGTGCAATTAACCACCAAATGCTCAAAGTAAACAACAGTATCCAAAGACTACAATACGCAGACAAAACAATTACCTACGAAATCGTGTTGCCAAAATAATATAAAATCTTTGGAAAGACCGGAAGTTTTGAAAAACGATGTTTTCAATGAACATGTATCCATGGAAATTTCAATGAACATGTATCCATGTCCTCTACAGCACATTATTGAAAATACTGTTTTCAATACTTGGAGTTGAGCTACAGATAAGATTAATATGTCATTTTAAAGAGGAAGATCTGTAGTATTTTATTTCACAATAAACTGAAAACCCAAAATTTCATTTTTTGGTTCCGGGTTCCCTTAAAGCGACGGCTCGCATAAAATGGGAAATCCGAGCTCGCGTCTCGGTGCGGCATTCATTTTCATTGTCGTCATTCTCTTATACGGCTGATACGATTGTTCGTATTCACAACGGCGAATAAATTTCATGTATTTCATAATGGCTGTAGTAGACGCAGTGCCTGTTCCTTCGCACATGCATGCATGTCCCAAGGAACAGTGCATCGTCCTTCTCAACAACGCAAGCACTGCATTATCGTAGTTAAGTTTGGGCAGTATTTTTACGTATAATAACAAATAATAAATAGACCCATACTCAAGGATACGAGCTTAAGGGAGCAGATGCAGGAATCCTACAGTGCCGCTAATGGCAAGATCCTAGTGGCGGGTGGTCTGCCGTTGCCTTCCTCCAACTTTTTATTAAGTGTTATGTGTGTAGCTGTGTCGTGTGGACTACTGTGATAATTTTTTTGCAATGTAATGTTGAGTTTGTGTTGTTATAAATGAAAGGAATGGGGAGGGTGAAACTCGGTGCGGGTACATAGCCTAGTCCCCGCGAATAGCACCAATGGGGCCGCAGAGCTTAACGTCCACAGTCGACGAACGGATCGCCATCAGTTGCGTCGCATGCCCTCACTTCATGACACGCTGCTTAGGAGTTTGGAGATTAATCCAGAACATTGGTGCAAAGACTGGAGATCAGGAACTTTACACTACCATTTCTCCACACGTTATCGACGAAACAGTCGCACTGAAAATTTCATCCACCAAGTCGAGCGCCACCACAGAAGCGTGCGTTGGTGACCTTGGCTATGGAGGCTGGTACTCTTACGTATATTGTTGTTGTTGTGGTCTTCAGTCCTGATAATAAATTGATTTGATGCAGCTCTCCATGCTACTCTATCCTGTGCAAGATTCTTCACCTCCCAGTACCTACTGCAACCTACATCCTTCTGAATCTGCTTAGCGTATTCATTTCTTGGTGTCCCTCTACGATTTTTACCCTCCACGCTGCCCTCCAATACTAAATTCGTGTCCCCTTGATGCCTCAGAACATGCCCTACCAACCGATCCCTTCTTCTAGTCAAGTTGTGCAACAAATTCCTCCTCTCCCCAATTCTATTCAATACCTCCTTATTAGTTATGTGATCTACCCATCTACTCTTCAGCATTATTCTGTAGCACCACATTTCGAAAGCTTCTATTCTCTTCTTGTCCAAACTATTTATCGTCCATGTTTCACTTCCATAAATGGATACACTCCATACAAATACACTACTGGCCATTAAAATTGCTACACCACGAAGATGGCGTGCTACAGACACGAAATTTAACCGACTGGAAGAAGATGCTGTGATATGCAAATGATTAGCTTTACAGAGCATTCACACAAGGTTGGCGCCGGTGGCGACACCTACAACGTGCTGACATGAGGAAAGTTTCCAACCGATTTCTCATACACAAACAGCAGTTGACCGGCGTTGCCTGGTGAAACGTTGTTGTGATGCCTCGTGTAAGGAGGAGAAATCCGTACCATCACGTTTCCAACTTTGACAAAGGTCGGATTGCAGCCTATTGCGATTGCGGTTTGTCGTATCGCGACATTGCTGCTCGCGTTGGTTGAGGTCCTATGACTGTTAGCAGAATACGGAATCGGTGTGTTCAGGAGGGTAATACAAAGCGCCGTGCTGGATCCCAACGGCCTCGTAACACTTGCAGTCGAGATGACAGGCATCTTATCCGTACAGCTGTAACAGATCGTACAGCCACGTCTCGATACCTGAGTCAACAGATGGGGACGTCTGCAAGACAACAACCATCTGCACGAACAGTTCGACTGCGTTTGCAGCAGCATGGACTATCAGCTCGGAGACCATGGCTGCGGTTACCCTTGACGCTGCGTCACAGACAGGAGCGCCTGCGATGGTGTACTCAACGATGAACCTGGGTGCACGAATGGCAAAACGTCATTTTTTCGGATGAATCAAGGTTCTGTTTACAGCATCATGATGGTCGCATCCGTGTTTGGCGACACCGTGGTGAACGCACATTGGAAGGGTGAATGCGTCATCGGCGTACTGGCGTATCACCCGGCGTGATGGTGTGGGGTGCCATTGGTTACACTTCTCGGCCACCTCTTGTTCGCATTGACTGCACTTTGAACAGTGGACGTTACATTTCAGATGTGGTACGACCCGTGGCTCTACCCTTCATTCGATCCCTGGAGAACCCTACACTTCAGCAGGATAATGTACGACCACATGTTGCAGGTTCTGTACGGACCTTTCTGGATAGAGAAAATGTTCGACTGCTGCCCTGGCCAGCACATTCTCCAGATCTCTCACCAATTGAAAACGTCTGGTCAATGGTGGTCGAGCAACTGGCTCGTCACAATACGCCATTCACCACTCTTGATGAACTGTGGTATCGTGTTGAAGCTGCATGGGCAGCTGTACCTGTACGCGTCATCCAAGCTCTGTTTGACTTAATGCCCAGGCGTACAAATGCCTTTATTACGGCCAGAGGTGGTCGTTCTCGGTGCTGATTTCTGAGGATCTATGCACCCAAATTGCGTGAAAATGTAACCACATGTCAATTCTAGTGTAATATATTTGTCCAATGAATACCCGTTTATCATCTGCAATTCTTCTTGGTGTAGCAATTTTAACGGCCAGTAGTGTACTTTCAGAAACGACTTCCTGACATTTAAATCTATACTCGATGTTAACAAATTTTTTCTTGAGAAACACTTTCCTTGCCATTGCCAGTCTACGTTTTATATCCTCTCTACTTCGACCATCTTCAGTTATTTTGCTCCCCAAATAGCAAAACTCCTTTACTACTCTAAGTGTCTCATTTCCTAATCTAATTCCCTCAGCATCACCCGACTTAATTCGACTACATTCCATTATCCTTGTTTTCCTTTTGTTGATGTTCATCTTATACCATCCTTTCAAGACACTGTCCATTCCGTTCAACTGCTCTTCCAAGTCCTTTGTTGTCTCTGACAGAATTACAATGTCATCGGCGAACCTCAAAGTTTTTATTTCTTCTCCGTGGATTTTAATACTTACTCCGAACTTTTCTTTTGTTTCCTTTACTGCTTGCTCAATATACAGATTGAATAACATCGGGGAGAGGCTACAACCCTGTCTCACTCCCTTCCCAACCACTGCTTCCCTTTCATGTCCCTCGACATATATTGAGTCTATAATAATTCTTTTTCAATAGGAGGTAAGTAGGCATTTATACTGCTCATTACTCGAGGTGCATCAAGTCTGCTGTGGACGGGTACGCTCTACTTCGTCGGCTTACCGTTAGCTGATGGGCTGGATTCGGTTAAACCTGGCTTTGCTATTTTCAGAAGATTCTACCTCTCACAAGGGGGAAGTTCTAGTAGCAGGGAAGGGAAGTACTAGAGTCTGTTTAAAATTACTTGACAGGTGACGTCTGTCACTTACCGTTACAATGTTGTCCCATCGGCTGCCGGCTCCCGCTTGGCTATAGGCGACACACGCAAGCTGTTTATGTGTAACGCAGTAATGTCGGAAGTGGCCGCTACGACGTATGTCGGAAATGCGAGATGCTCTGTTGGCAGCTGATTTTAAATGATCGACGACCGAACTGCGCAGACGACGCGTTTTGTAGCCCTGAATGTAAAATAATGTCCTAAGCTAACAACAGCCTCAATATATTATGCTAAGTATCCGGGAATACGGCGGTCAAGAATCCGCGGCAGGACTGAAAACAATGTCACTTCGTTCACGACGATTAAAGCTAACCTCTGCGAGCAAACTCAAAACAGAAAAAATTTCGCGCTTCAGCGCTCAAAGTAAACTGTAATTTCTCGCTCATTGCTTACCTCTAATTATTACTACACTAGGTACACGAGCTGCCGCTTTACCAACAGCTGAGCAGTGCTCGTAGGCATTTCGTTGTAGATTACAGGCGACACAGGCAGATTGCACAAGAAAAAATAGTGATAGGAAGAAAAATAAGAGTAAATAAAAAAGTCAGTACGATGACGATAATGAAGTGGCAAAGAAAGAGAAATAAAAAATTGCATTTAAATGAATTAATGGAATAAAAATGATAATCAAAGTCTTTCGGTAATATTTAGAAAGAAAAAAATTTACTGCCTTTAACAAAATTCGAACCGACCACCTTCAACACTGCAGGCTGCTACACTACCCATTGCACTCTGCACAGTGAACTGTGACCTTACATGTCTGACTGTAAGTCGCCTAGCCTCAACGATAAACTGCAACCTTCAGAAATTCGGCTTCTCGCAGTTTCCAGCGAAGCTTATCTAATGTAAGCCGATGTTGGTAATAATGCTAATAGTGTAATGACGCTGAAGCGCGTATTGTGTGGAACTATCGACTAGTGTTTAGTTAGTTCTGCGTATGAAAAGTGTTTATTTAATTCGCATCGTTGTATGTATGTGTGTGTGTGTGTGTGTGTGTGTGTGTGTGTGTGTGTGTGTGTGTGTGCGTTTTGTCATTTGATACGAAATAAAAGTGCCAGACCCGTAATTCGGGATCCAAATACGTCAAGAAAGAATGCCGGACAAGGAATTCGAAGTGAACTGACAAACTGTTGTCGCTGTTTGGCAACGGCGAACGGTTCAGACGTGTCGTTGACAGCGCTGGGTGGAGGAAATTAAATCCAACGCGTGAAGTGTCAACTATCAAGCAATTTTAATCAGACTGTAGCAGCAGAAGATGAAATCGAGCCAATGGGAGTGCTTATACTGGGACGGAAGCCAGCCAATCTGTAACCACACCACTTCGTGGCTGAAACACAGCCGTGACTTACTCGTATATCTAATAGTAATACCATGGAGCTTGGAACGGTAATGGATGAAGAAACGGACTGTTAGAAAGGACTGAACCCTATCGAAATGTTCTCCAAACTAGAGATTTGGAGAGTCTCATAAGAAACCATTGCGGAGTCTAGAGTACAGATAGAAATCCTGCGGGGTACGGGATTTTTTTTTTTTTTTTTTTGTGCCTCTTATTTTCGAGGGCGAGTAATTACGTATTAACTTAGGCATGGCATTATCTTTTGGTGGCAGTCCTGTGTTAGACGGCTCAGGTAAAGTTAGTTGCAGAAGGCTTTTGACAGAAAGTGGACTTTCCTCTAGCTAGGACTAAAATCACTGGCATAGTAGTTGTGACGGAATATTTTGTCCACTTCTTTAAAGCGAATCATTAAGTATTTCTAGAACCGTCGATAAAATGTACTTAAGATTTCCTTTACTGATCCTGATATAGTTAAGATTACTTTGCATAATGAAACAGATTGCGTCCCACGTCAGCTGGAGAACAGGGACGAAGACATCGGACGTTCTCACGGATGTCGCAAAGGCATGAAAAGGAACGTCACAACTTCATTGCGTTTCGCATTCATGTGCCCTATGACGTCCTAGATATCATTTCAAACAAAGAACAATGAAATCAAATACAGTTGTGTTGTACTATTGTTTTATAAGACCTAATGGTGTTTCATTGTTTGTAACATCCTTCTGCTTTACAGAAACAATCTATTAGCCGCCCTCCCCCCCCCCCCCCCCCCCCCCTCCGCACACGCTAGCGACATTTCCTGCAATCGGTCGCTTTCCTTGACCCTATCACACACACGAGCGATTTAGTAAGTAATTTCAATTATTATTCCAAACGTCACAGCGTCTTAAGTACTGCCTTGGAAAGTAAACTGCTGTGTTCAGGGATGGCGCAGGTCTCCGTAAGTTGACTTAATAATTGCAAAAAATAATAATAAACGGAATAAAAATTATTAAAGTTATTTACTTCTACGAGGAACTGTAGGCTATATTGCAGAATACATTACATCTTCGTTTCACACCATGTTTGTTGTGTACATCTTTCCAATCTGCATTTCGCAGATATACTTTAAAGTCTGAAAGCTTCCTACTCCCTTTTGAATCAAACGGAGTTCAGGACTGATATGACCTCAGTGAAAACGCCCTGAAAATATTTCCCTTTTTACGATAAATTTTGATACATGAGTGAATATTACATGATCTGACTTCGATTTCATTGATATATTCAGAAGTAGGAAGTATTTTCACAGAGCAACTAAAAATATAAGGCAAGCCTGAACATAAATTTAACTAGATGCAACTTAAGAATCGCATCTTTTTATTTCAGGGCAAATCTGTAACTGTATTTGTGGTCTCCCTTGTAGAAAAGAACGTGTGATACGAGGATATAACCTCACTTTGTTAGCCCTAGAATCACGGGTGACCGGCGGGGGAGGGGGGAGGACAGTGGGGGCAACTGCCCATAATGAGAATTCATTTTGTTTACCAGTTGGAAAAGGATCTGTAATTTCAGGTCCCAGATTTTTGTGAACTAAAACACCTAGACAGTCATCACTAAAATAACCTGAAAATAACGATAAAATGACGAAAAAATGATAAAAACATACGCAAAGTGAGCTATAAAATGAACTAGAGCGATGAAAAACTTTATAGGAGGTTAATACTGATATTACAGAAAGGAAAATTAATTTAAAGATTAATTTGAAGACTTGCGAAACATCTTACAGCTATTGCAGTACGATAGTGGCTACGCAGAAGTTCTCGAAAGTGAGAGAACTTCCGTTGATGGGTAACACTTTATTGTAGTTAGAAAATCTTTCAGTGTTTGCTGAAAAAACTGGAGCATGTGCTTTGATAATTTCGTTTAGTTTCAAATACTGTTGTTAAATTGAACAATTTTGAGCTGCGAGTTCTATTTGTCGAGATGCTCCTTTGTTATTCTTCTGCCTCCAAACACTT
This sequence comes from Schistocerca americana, assembly GCF_021461395.2. Classification (NCBI taxonomy): domain Eukaryota; kingdom Metazoa; phylum Arthropoda; class Insecta; order Orthoptera; family Acrididae; genus Schistocerca; species Schistocerca americana. The sequence continues at coordinate 652,141,028 of NC_060122.1, forward strand.
GTTGTTGAGAGCGAACCAAGTAGCTAGAGATGCTGTTCCAAATCTTGCTCCAACTTCTCAAACAGTAAACACTAAACTCTCCTGCTGTCTTTGGCACTAGACCCCATACCGGGGACGAATTTCTATCTAATTCAGTTTTTAATCATGGCTTCTAATTTTTAGATAAATGCTCACATAAGACAAAATTGACCCTTTCGAATCTTGAAATAGATACCAAAAATTAAACTGAGACGAATATGAAAAACGTAATCACAAACCTCAAGAACTAAGAGAAAATTTCCGTCATAGATGTATCTTGGATTGCAATTTGTCTGAAAAACAAATTTTTAAAAGTCAGCACAAACGTGACAGCACTGATATCTCAATAAGAACGACGTTTGGACTTGTATACCACCTGCCATTATCAGGGCATAACAATTGACTGATGAAGAAAGCAGAAGGAAAATGCAGCATGGATACAAAGTTCAGCCTCAGTTCAAGTATTAATTTTTATCGCTGTTGCGTTGCTCTAAATCGTTTGGCAATAATGAGGAACAGATACCTACAAGCCGAAAGAAATGTTATGAACATGTATTTCGCAGCTTATTTAACCCTGCAGTAGGCGTGTGCTATATCGTTACGGGGTTAGGTGCGTGGGGGACTCCTATCCCCCATATGTGTTTCTTAATTACTCTTTGAAATTATTATCAAATGTTCTTTAGTTGCTTTTTCTACGTTTGTATATGTTTAGGGATGGAAGTAAAACACAAATTTGCAAACAAAGATTTCAATAATTTATTTCAGAGACAGTTAACAAATGGCTCTGAGCACTACGCGACTTAACTTCTGAGGTCATCAGTCGCCTAGAACTTAGAACTAATTAAACCTAACTAACCTAAGGACATCACACACATCCATGCCCGAGGCAGGATTCGAACCTGCGACCGTAGCGGTCGCTCGGTTCCAGACTGTAGCGCCTAGAACCGCACGGCCAGACAGTTACCACATACGGTATGCAAATGAGGCAAACACATCCCCCTTTTACATTTATGACACCATTTTCTAGTTGACTTGTCTTCCTGCCTTCCACGCTAGTAGAAACTGAGACGTCCCCTTAGAACAATTATACACGACTGTGCTTAAACTGACACACAATATTTTGTTAGCGCAACGCAATCTGACTTTCAATAATCCCTACAAAAGAATGGGCCCTGACTAACATTAAACTATACTTTTCACAAATCACTTACCTCACAAAAATCTTCGCTACTCAAGCTACTGCAATACAGCGAGCGCCACTACTGCCAGCTAAATAAAAGATTCAAACTACTGAAGGCACTAACTACTGATAGGGATAGTTAGCAAATGAAAGATATTAATAGAGAACAAACAATGTATTTACCTTGATATCATCATATATAAATATAGCAGTTCATGACAAATTTCAAAACTCCGCCATCTCTCTCCCCACATCCACCACTGCTGGCGGCTCACCTCCAACTGCGCAACGCTACGCGCTGTTCACAGCCAGCTGCCTAACACTACAATGGCGAGTATTACAACAATGCAAAGCAGCCACAGACTGCACACAGCACAGCCAGTGATTTTCATACAGAGGTGGCGTTACCAATAAAAAAACCTAAACAGCCTACTTACTATTGGTGGGCCACCAGAGGTGCAGACCCACTGTAGTCCTTGTAGAAATAATGGTATTTGTGGGCCATCAAAGATGCAGACTCACTGTAGTAATTGTAGAAATAATGGTATTGGTGAGTCATCAAAGGTGTAGACCCACTGTAGTCCTTGTAGAGATGGTCAGCAGCCATCTGTTGTGACTGCGTAGGTGCACAATCACCATCGAAGAGTCTTGCAGAGAATATAGCAAGTCCATAAACCACCAATTGTGCACTCACAAAGTTTTTGGAATTGTCCTTAGAACCAGCAATGCTGTTATCCAGTCCCTTGCTGAATCATTAACACATGTGCAAACACTATCAGTCCCTACTTCTCACATATTGTCCATATATTATGACCAACAGAAACGTGTGCAGTGAAATGTAACTTACAAGTTAATAATATGATGAACTGCTGCCAATTACAATTTTATAACATGAGAATACAATTACAAAGATACAGAAAACATCATTAAAAACATAATAATACATATAACATTTGTAGTAATACAGGCTTTACAAAAGAATAGAAATAAACATATACATCAGTGTTACATAAATAATGACATAAGTACATACATAAAAGATCAGAATAACTTTCGAAACATCAATTTCACACATGAGCATTAAAACAAAACAGAACAAGTAATGTCTAAACATCTTTACAAAGTAAATGACATAGTATTAGAAAAATCCTACAACATAAATCTTATTAGCTAAACACTTAAAGACAGGAAAAAGACAAATACACAATGGTACATACACACATAGCAAAATAATACAAAAGGAAAGGACCGGGTTTGTTTTACTGCAGTATTTTGCATGGAGATCTCCCTTGGTTCATCATTATTCCCAAAAGTCCTATCTATACCTTATTTCTGTACTTTTTTTTTGTATAACTTCTCAATGCATTTTTTTCCTATTGTCCATAGTCAGTTTCTTATGTAGTCTACCCTCTCTTAAGCTAACTCAAATCTACTGAGCTCAGATGCAAAACTAAGGGACGAGGCAATGCAGCAGCACAAAACAATTAGCACACACAGCAATGATCAAAAATACAAATGGCGAAGCAAGCAGCATAAATTACAACTAATATAAGGCAATGAGCAGCAAACAAGAAAAATAAATCAGTAGTAAACTGGCTTAGCAGAGTAACACAAATTAAAGTTCCGTAGCACTATGCCTGGCAAACAGCAGAAGCAAATGATATAACTAGTACCTAAACATGACAAAGCTCCAACAGAAAAAATATTACACTAAAAATGACCATGTCTAATACCTATGTCATCTTAACACTAGAGTGATGCATCACAAAAACTTACTCTGCAAGAAAGTTACCAAGTCAATAAAAAAATTATTTATGCAATTCCTGTGAAAGGAAATGTCTATTTGTGCTCTCTTTTCTAAGAAAGTATATCATAAACGTATTCTTTACCGGGTCTGTAGACAGAAAATAGTGATATTAGTACATATATTAAATTTTATAATAACCAATGCTGCAGTGCAGCTAGGAACTAAATATTAAACAAAATAGGCAAAGCAAGGCGTCAAACGTCATTCACTAGGCATATGGCATTTCATAATGCAGTAAACAATCTTTCAACTAGCAAGACAATAGACATAAAATGTTTCTCATCATTTCATTTCAGTAAATATCATAAATTAAGAACTCTACAGTGTAATCATGTTTTCAAGTTTTAGGGTGTCGTATTTACGATGCTTTCTACAAAGGAATGTCGATAGCGAGGATAATGGCCCCCCCTTTTTTTTTCTACCACCTAATGGCTTTTTCTCAAGGCGGCTGTCACACCTGGCCGCTCACGACGCATTACGTGCAGGTGGTCACTTAACTTTCTTACCGAAATATTTACGACACCAGTTTCCGCAACAGTGACAGTCTCATATAAAAATATTTCACAGGTCAAGAATTTGGGTTACAAATCTGTAGAAACAAAATCTTATCAATATAACAGTGTCCAAAAAATTTTCGCTGGCATTGTGATATATTCACGCATTTACACACATTTCATAACTCTTAAAGTACGAATCTTGGTTTCCAACAACCTTTTTCACAAACCAGAGCCTTAAACACTACTCATTATTCCTTACCTTATTCGTCGACACTTCTTCAATATTTCATCATAACAGCTACGTGGCTTAATCAAATAACTCATATAGCATCAGTCTATTAATCATAAACATATCTCAGCAGCATAATACACATCGTCGTCGTAATAATAACATCATAACACCTCAGTCAAATCTCAAAATTGTCGTAGCTTCCTCCAATAATTTCAAAACCTAAAAAGAATTCTCTGCTCATTTAAATAGTGTCATCTACCTCAAACGTACTTTAAAAATCATGATCTCATACCAAATACATCATTCAAAGCTCTCATAGTATCACATTGGGTCCAAAAAAATATGAACAGTTCACACAGTACAGACAAAATACAATTTCATAAGTGTGAAGTAATCCAACTGTGTAATTACGTAAACATCTGTCACTGATATAGTAAAATAAATGTTTGTCTCTCTCAGTTAAATGATCAGATAGCTGTGTAATTTACATGTTAGAGAAATATGGTACCGATGTGTAAAGTTGTATAAGCAAATACCATATTAGCTAGGGCTCCTTGTGCTTGCCAAACACATGGTACACAAAGTAGGCGTGTACCCCCCTGAGTATTAATGTAATTATACCCTCAGGTGTTACAGATTACACCAATGGAATGAAATATATCACGGAAAACTTTCTTTGTAATTCAAAAATCTTTAAAAATAAATGTTTTAAGTATAAAATTAATCACTCAAATACGTGTACTGTAGCGCTAAACTGTGCGTCTTGTAACATAATCTCTGTGGAAGTGTCGTAGTTATCGTCCTCCGAAAGCCAAGTTCCGCAGAAGTCAATGTACTTACCTCATGATAAACAAAAGTGAAATGCTTTGAGTATAGATATCGTAGTTATTATGCTTATTGGTGTGATGAAGAAAGTACTGTACAGTAACGTATTGTTGTGCCACGAAAAAGGCTGTCTCATTGTTGCTATACCACAAAAATTACTACTAAAACATGTTTTTCTTTCCAGAAGAATTCAGAAAACTGTGCAGATATAAAACAGATACAGCACAAAAGCAACATTGTAAATTGTCACTCATTAGTAGCGTCGTGATAAAATCGTGTAGCTGTCACATAAACTAACCACTGTGTCATCTGGTATTTCGCTGAAAGTACTTTAAATCCTGAATGTATTTTCAAGTAAACCAAAATGTTGCATTAAAATCTCATTAGCAGTACCAGTATATGTTCTATGTATGTAAACCTGATAGTCGTTACGTAATCGTGCAACTAACAAGCAAGAATGTACAAATAACAACACTGTGTCGTCTGTTCACTATAACAATGCATTCGTAATTTCTGTTTAAATAAGTTCTCTTGGTTCTTGATTGGATATTTAACTTTTGTTGCATGGTAACAGATTCTAAGCATACTAGTAATGTAAAGTGAAAAGTTATATGGCAAAGACAAAGTTAAAAAGCAGATTATCTTTCAATAAACGGTTTTACATTTGAAATGTGGTGTAAACCTTTACTCTTCCTAGTAAGCAGAGTTTCAACTTCAAAGCAATTATCATGTTGTATACATCGGTAAAGAATGCTAAAATTTTTCTCAAGGCTAGCGTCTTATGTTATTTTTCTCGGAGCCAGCGGGCGCACGCGGCTGCCTGCTGTGCAAGTGATTGTCTGTCTCTTTGTTGGCGCGCGCCGTTATTGGGATTAGGAGACCTAACTTCTACAAATTCACTCTGACGAGAAGGCCCTGCTCTGTTTGAATCCCGCCAGTTCTGATGCAATTCAGGTCTGTCGTTACGAATATATCGTCTGTCGTCATGTCGGTAGATTCCGTAGTTTCTTCCTTGTCCGTCACGTGGTGGAGAATTTCTCCCTGAATCGTAACTGTGCGCCAAACTGTTGCGTCTGAAGTTATTCTGCCTCCCTTGATAATAATTGTTTTGGTTCCCATATTGTCCATTTCTAAGGTAATCTCTGTCATATTCATTACTACGGAAACACGATCTTTCTCTGTAACTATTATTACTCTGCCAGTGGTTGTCATATGGGTGGTGTCTGTTTTGGTCACAATTTGCGTTGTGAGAATAGCCTTGTTGCGTCCAGTTATCGTTTCTGTCATCACAGAATTGTGACGGATCCCTGAAAAGCTTCAATGTCGTCTTTGCAACGTCCTGCCAAAATAATGTGTCGTAAATGTTCAGGTAATTTGATTAAGCAAATGCGGATGAGTTCTGAAGGGCTGTATGGGTTTGAAAGATATTGATTCTTATGCAACATGTTTTCAAAATATTGGACAAGACTGGAAAATTCAGATTGTTCAAAGTGTTTCATCATCATGATGCTATGTTTTACTTGGTCTTGTGTAGCTTGAGACCAATATGCTGAGAGGAAGGCATGGTAAAATTCTTCTTCACTGTGGCAATCGTGAATGACCGATCGCATTCTTACAGCTGGTTCATTCTCTAAATAGCCACACATAAATTCTAATCTGTGCTCTAACGACCAGTTGGGAGGAAAACAATGAGAGAATTGATGGAGCCACGCTTGTGGATGAATGTCGTTGCCAGAATTCTTAAATGTTTTGAATTTACGTGTAGTAATGAACAGCTTATAGTCAAAGTCATCATGTCGACGAGTCGCATATCGGTCATTGTTACGTCGTTTCGGCGGTTCCATTTCAAAATTCGGTGCACCTTGCCAATTTCTTTCATAATTTCCGAAATGCGCTGTGTTATTATTTTGTGGCTGTTCCGTATTTCTATGTCCCTCTTCCTGTATTGGGGCGCGAGTGTCCTCTGAAATACGTAATTCTTGTATTACCTGTGTCAGCTGATCTTGTACTTCCCGGATTTCTCTTTGGTGTTGCGTATTAATTTGATTCTGATTTTGTTTGAATTTCCTAATCTGTTCGCACTCTTCTGTGTCATTAAAGACTACCGGTTTTGTGTCGTTCAGATTATCATCTACCTTCGTAGATAAGTTAGTGAACTGATCCGAAAGTTCGGCTACTTTCTCCGATAGTGAACACGTTTCCACAATGTGTTTTTCTGAACCAAGTTTCAGAGTGTCCATTTGTGTTGAAATCGAATCTACTGTGTCCTTTAAGTTTTCCTGAGTTTTTGCAAGTTGCGGTAGATGCAACTGAGTCAAATTTAGCTTGCAAGGTCTCATGATTTTCATGAACAATAGTCTGCAGTTCTTTTATGGCTGCTTCGTGATTCTGTAATGCAGTTTCATGCCGCGAAAAAATAGGTTGAAAATGCTCACAAATTTGTGTTTTTACGTCATTACAGACTTTTTGACATTTCGATTCAATGTTATGTAACTCAGTAGTTAAATCTTCACGTGTTTGTTCAAGAGTTTGTTCCAATGAGTCTAACTTTTGAAGCTTTTGCTGCGTTTGTCTCTGATTTTGTTCCATTGTGTCTAACTGTTTAATATTTTGTTCCACTCTGTCTAACGTTTTAAGATTTTGTTCCACTGTGTCTAACTTTAGAAGATTTTGTCCCATTTGTCTCTGATTTTGTTCCATTTGTTGCATTAATTGCAATAATAATGTATTAGTGTCTGGAATCTGTTTCTCTATGCTTTTTGGCAGTGCATTTTCACCGGCAGCATTCACATTTTGACAAGCAGAAAATGTGTCTTGACTTATTTGAGAAAACGGTGATGACCCAAAACCTGAATCTACAGTATTTGCGAAATTGTGTCCTGTCATTTCGGATTCCTGAGGCGAGCTGTTGCCGACCGATCGATCGATAATGCTTCCCTGTTCACTACCTGTTTCACTGTCTATGGCATTGTTTGCAGCCCGCTCCATATCCCTATGCACAGTTACCAAATTACTACTTTGAACGTCTGTTAATTCATTACACAGTGGTGCTGGCAAGCTACGCTCGTCGTCACTATTATTTCTCAGTTTACTTTGGAGCCTAATGTTACGTTTTTCACACGCCATTATTGTCACAATATTTCACACGATAACACAGAAAAGCACAATTTGAAGAGCAAAATAAAATAACATAGCAATGGAAATAATGTCTACTTAATTGCCAGCGCAGCTGCGAAATACTTGGTGCAAATCTACATGCATGCCACAACTGTGTACAACAATGAAAAACTACAACTAGAAAGGAAATTCTCTCAACAATTACGCGCTAGCAATAAACAATAGCTACACTAATTACACAAACTACAAGAAAAAAATCAGAAGATTCCAGTGAGGTATCCTAGGCTAAGGGTCGACATATGAAACGTCCCCTTAAAACAATTATACACGACTGTGCTTAAACTGACACACAATATTTTGTTAGCGCAACGCAATCTGACTTTCAATAATCCCTACAAAAGAATGGGCCCTGACTAACATTAAACTATACTTCGCTACTCAAGCTACTGCAATACAGCGAGCGCCACTACTGCCAGCTAAATAAAAGATTCAAACTACTGAAGGCACTAACTACTGATAGGGATAGTTAGCAAATGAAAGATATTAATAGAGAACAAACAATGTATTTACCTTGATATCATCATATATAAATACAGCAGTTCATGACAAATTTCAAAACTCCGCCATCTCTCTCCCCACATCCACCACTGCTGGCGGCTCACCTCCAACTGCGCAACGCTACGCGCTGTTCACAGCCAGCTGCCTAACACTACAATGGCGAGTATTACAACAATGCAAAGCAGCCACAGACTGCACGCAGCACAGCCAGTGATTTTCATACAGAGGTGGCGTTACCAATAAAAAAACCTAAACAGCCTACTTACAAAACGTCTTTTGAAACCTTCTAAGGGATTATCTTGTGGCGTAACTGTTGAATTTATGGCCGGCAGAACACGTGCACGCCGCCGTAATTCAATGGGAATTTGAGAGACAGCAGATCAGTACTGAATTTGAAGTTTCATCATTTCCTAGGCGAACCTCTGCAGAAACTCCGTTCTTTTCAATGATTTAGGTGTTGTAGAATTTGCTCGGTACATGCACAGTGCGTTCATGGCAGAAACATTAAGTAAATTATAGAAAATAACCATAGGCCACCTATGAATGTTTCGCGACAGATCATTTTTTTTAATTAGCTGATCAAGTAAATCAACTCCAATCTCTGTCATATTGTGACAATTTCTGGTTTCAGTGAATGTCTTGTATCTTTATCAATGGTATCATCATGATGTAATGTAGATACCAAGAGAACAGCTTGATTAACTTTAGGTCAGTGTGAAACTAGCGTACAATTCTCTTGGAAGCTAAACAAAGAAGAATATTGTGGTCTTTGCTTATGAGGTAAAAACTCTTTGGGGATTTCATTCTTGTTTTCCCGGAGCGTTAAAACGTATGTCAGTCTGTTGTCTTCTAGTTGCTTCTTAGCCAGTGCTATACTACTGAACCAGTTGTTACACGTAATGTTACGGTGAGTCCCGCTGACAGGTTCCACTAATCTCATTACTACATCTGTAGGAGAATTACTGTGCGTGAAAGGACCCTCTGGCTGAGTGACAGCATAATTTTCTAAGTTCAAGGTATAGCACTTTTAGCATCTACCAAAGCAAATATCTTAATGCCGTATTTGGCGGGATTTTTAGGAAGATACTGTGTGAATCGGCATTGTCCTCGAAAAGAAAGTAACTGCTCGTCGACAGTGAAATACACACTTGGAACAAAGTTTTTGAAAAATTATGAACAACAGTCTCAAAAATGTCTCTAATTGGGGCTAATTTATCAATTTCTTTTCGAAGGCTACTATCCCTTACGTCATCAGAACGTAAACATCTCAGAAGAAATTTAAATCTTTTTTCACTAATAGTTACGTAACAGGATGCTAAACCATTGCTTCTAGAGTTATCGCAGAGCAAGCTCAGTACTTCTTAGGGTTTCTATTAGGACGAGTATGCCGAAAAGTGCTCTTATTTCAGTCTCATCAGTGTGTCTAGAAGCTCTATGTCTCTGAAATTTGCTTTTCAAATTTCTTACATAAATATTTGTGCAATTAACTATAATTTTGTAAACACTGCTGTCTAAGAAAAGATCTAATAACTTATCTTCAGAAAGTATTCCTGATCCTTGCATCTTGGGGCCATGTAGATGAATTATTATATTCTCTGACCTTCTTCTCACGTTTATTTTAGGAAGACTTAGACCATTTTGTTTTACTGTCCTTCCCAAGATAATAGGAAATACTAGACTCGCTGTTCTTACTATCGTATTCATCTGCAGATTGTTCAGTTTCAGTGTCAAGATCGCTTTCCATTAGCTGATCATCGTCATTTGAATCAGATTCTTCAGAATCAAATACGTCATTTTCATCATTCACTGCATCTTCATCCACACTTCAGGGTCGGAAGACACATCCACCCTGCTTTTTTTCGGAACTGACATCACTAAAATAAAAACATGTTCCTGAGTCTCAGATTATGTAAATTATAGTACACGTTGAAGACTGCATGAGGAATCATTTTAGTTAACATAGTTATTTTATTCAGATTAATAAAAATTTTGAATATTGTACTTATAACGAATTAAGTACGAAAAATGTTAAAAAAAGAAAACGCCTACCTTAAAAAACTGTTATGCACATAGGCGCGTGGTGGACAGTTGTATCCCAACTCACTTCAACGTCCTGCTGCTCTCTGCTTAGCTGCCCAACTGACGTTAGCTGCAAACGGATCTTCAACAATGCACCCATTTGAAAGGTACTGAGCGTGGGAATGCCGCAAATTTTGTACACAGTGGAAATAATCACAATGTAAAATCGCTGAATGACAGCTGTACCCACTGCGGCCACTCCAGGGTTAAATACGCTGGAGTCAGTGCTTCCCAGCGCACTAATGGTCAGATTTTACGCTGCTTCCGCACAGAATAAGTACGTGCGTTTTTCTTTCTTGCTAGCATTTAAGAAATGAATTGTCGAGCCATAAATATACTTGGGCTTGAAAGGCAAACATGAAAAAAATGAAGCAAAATCTTAAAAATTATGTCGTCCTTGAAAAATTAAATACCGTGCACTACATGTATGACCGATAAAACGCAAAATAAAATTCCAATTTCTATACCCAGAATGTTCTGGATCTTGGTAATTGTGAACAAGGTGTCACTCATAAGAACAGAAAGAGTACATGTGAATAAACTCTGGGTGTTACTGATAATCTATAACAAAATGAAACGAAGCTGCCGATTGACTGACAACGAGTGATGAAGCTACTTCATTTGTGGTCCCATTAAGATGGATATCCATAGCGAGACTTCTGTCTCGGAAATGCAGCCTTCCTAGGGAAACCTCTAATGGCTACGGGCGTAATAAAACAGTTGCGCAACAAAACACACTAGACACAAACTCACTCTTTCAAAATTCAAATAAGGATTAACAATTGTCAGTCTCTAATACAAAGTTGCACATTGTACTATATTTCTTTACATTTAGACTGATGGGGTGTTCATTTTTACTGTGTCGCTGCTGATTGGTGCTAGTCGTTAGAAGTAGAAAGTCCGTCACTGGCACCATTGACAACCTATGTGGTCTAACAGCGAGTAGCGCTCAGTGAATCGGTGAGATACGACAGCATTCATTTAACTGATTTCATAATCACTACCGCAAATAAGCGCCATATTTGAGCATGAACTTCTCTATAATGTGCTCTAACGAAAAAAAAAAAGGAAGGAAGATTAGGGTTTAACGTCCCGTCGACAACGTGGACATTACAGACGGAGCACAAGATCAGATTGTTTCATGGATGCGGAACAAAATCTGTGGAGCCCTTACCAAGGACCATTGTGGCATTTTCCTGGATCGTTGGAGAGAAATCACGGTAAACCTAGATCTGGATGGCCGGAAAGGGGATTTGAACCGTCGTCCTCCCGAATACGATCCCAGTGTGCTAACCTCTGCGCCACCTCGGTCGGGTTGCGAAATCCATTTGATTGATACGGAGTGGAAGTATTGTCGGCAGTGAATGAAGTTACCCCTCAATTTTTCCATAATCAACAATGAGCTGTAAGCGAGCAATGACGCATTATAAGGTGTACAAACATAGTGGATGGAGCGAAAAACGTTCGATATTCGTCAACTACCTCATAAACGAATGAAAACCGAAAATGAAGGTGAGATAATCGAAAAATATACTACCTGCGATAAAACATAACAGGAAGGTGAATCACTTTTAGATGTCTCCATTAAATATCTCAGCAAATGTACTGGTGGAGGAAATAGAACTAGCGTGTACCTCTGCTGGCTTCAACTGGTTTGACGAAAGGGACAGTAATTTCCTGACTGGTATTCCAAAGTTAGAGAAAAGGAGAGTGACGATTAACTAAAGAATAAGTTTTTACTGTCTCCGTGGCAACCGTACAAAAATCATAATTTCAAGAATGACGTAAGTAGCATTTAGAGAACATTTTTATTAGACTGGCTGTCATGATATCCAAGTGTGGTTTATTTAAAAACAGTTAAAAGTGTTCTTTGTAAGTTATCACGCACATTCATAAGCCGTCCATGTTTCACGAATCTGCAAAAATGCATATGAATTCCGAATGGCATAAAGATGTGGTTGAAGAGTCAAGTGATTCAGTTAATGTTACGACAAACAAAACTAAGAGTGTGTAAGAATTTGTCAATGACAGTCTTGCGATATTAGTACAAACTAATTGCGCTAAGTTGAAATCAGTTATTTCTTGCGTAAGGTTTTGTGCGTCAAGTGACTTCTCTTTAAGATGAAAAAGAAATTCGGATTGTGTTTTCGATGATTTACTGCTTTACGATGCAGCCAGGTAATGAAATATTGAGGAAACATTTTGAAGGTGCCCCTAAAAGTGCCGCCTATATTTCTCATAGACCCCAAAATAATTTACTTGAAGGATGCCCCGAAGTACTGAACCTCTCACTTAGAAAGTGGACCTTGTTCCTCCACTCCGTCTAATTTTTACGTTACTGCCCAATGAACAAGTGCCCTTGCCTTTCCTCGAACCTCAGAACTCATGTCAACAAATCCTGAGTCACGTTGCCCTAAAATCGGCGGTTAAATTCCAGTGCGGTCCCATCTTTTCGTATGTTTGTGCTCCCACGGAACTCCGAAGATCTTGTCTATAACCAGACCTCCGGGACACGGTTACTGTGTGGCCAGTGTACGGTTTCTGGCCAGCACACTCACCGTATGCAATTTGGAATAACATGAACGCGACTTTAGAAATGCTGAGGCAATCTGCAGTTCCTGCCGTTTCTTTTACGCTACACAAGTTATCCACACGGATCCGTAACATTCGCTAGACGCCTGTCCCTATTCTGCAAAAAAGACGTCTTGCCCCCAGATCCAGGCACCCGGCTCACAGAAGCTGCCTGAGCAGTCAGGGAGAGCCGACTACCGGGGCTGAGCGCCCAGCCTGAAAGCTTGTGGTTCAACTCTCTCAAGTCCAGGTAAGGCGTAACCGTACCCCCGGAAATCTTTGCCCCTCTGGTTATCAGTAAATGTTTCATTGACATACATACATACATTAATCCTTGTTCCATAGTTCATGAATACGACATTTCGTAGTGATGCGGAACGTGTGATTTTAACATGAGTTTTCTTTACACAAAATAATTATTTTTTTTATAGTTACTACTTCATATCTAAGAATTCATCTATGAGTAGAAGGAGTTTTCATTCAGAAATTCTTTTAATTTACTTTTAAATGTTGGTTTTCTATCTGTCAGACTTTTAATACTATTTGGCAAATGACAAAAAAATTTTGTGGCAGCATAATTCACCCCTTTCTGTGCCAAAGTGAGATTTAATCCAGAATAGTGGATATCATCCTTTCTTCTAGTGTTGTAGCTATGCACTTCACTGCCATTTTTGAATTGGGATGGGTTATTAATGACAAATTCCATAAGTGAATATATGTATTGCAAAGGTACTGTGAATATACCGAGTTCCTTAAATAAATGTCTGCAAGGTGATCTTGGGTGGACTCCAGCTATTATTCTGATTACACACTTTTGTGCAATGAATACTTTCTCTCTTATTGACGAATTGCCCCAAAATATGATGCCAAATGAAAGCAGCCAAAGAAAATAGGCATAGTAGGCTAATTTACTGATATGTTTATCACCAAAATTTGCAATAACCCTAATAGCATAAGTAGCTGAACCTAATCGCTTCAGCAGATCATCGATGTGTTTCTTCCAATTCAATTTCTCATCAGTGGACACACACAGAAATTTTGAGTATTCTACCTTAGCAACAGACTTCCGTTCATAGTATATATTTATCAATGATGTTATGCCATTTACTGTGTTTCCTCAAAATTTAGTGAGAGTCCATCAAAATTTAGTGAGAGTCCGAAACTGCATATATACTAGTCTCACGCCACGTGCATACCTAAAGTACAAATTAACAAAAATTATTTAATTAGAGGGATGTTATGACCTCTTAAACCATAATCAGTGTCCCATTTGCATATGAAAGCTAATCATTACTAAAGTAAGAAAAAAACTTTGCCGATCCCTTGTTTGAAAAATTATTAAATGCAATTAAAACTGAACGTCGGACTGGATACAGCCTGACTCATTTCATAACAAACAGAAGCAATTACTGCTGCTTTAAGTAATATTCGTGATTTTAAATTTGAGGAACTTTGGCTTAGGAGGGAGCAAACTGTTGTTGATCTTGATCTTGACGAACCCAACCTTCCACTTCGACACACAGCACAAAAAGTTTCGATCTAGGTCAAGAATAGGTAGGGTACATCAAATTCTAAGTACTTCAAGAACTTTTCAGAAAATAATATTCCGACTTTTTCAACCAGTTGATTGCGTCACTCAAGAGTAGATTCGACACTGATTCTGGAAAATCTTTTAAATTACTGGAAAAATTTACTCTTGGACATCTTTCACGCGTCTATAAAATTGTAAACTTTTACAAAAATTATGTTGATGGAGAGAGATTGATAAGCAGTAGAGACATGTTTTCTTGTAACTTCTGAAAAGCCGAAATGAAAAGGAAAAGAAATTGAGGAAAGTTATGGAGTTCTTAACAAATATAAATGCACAAGAAGATTAATCCAGAGTTTGTGCACTTTGTTCGCTTGCTTATCACAATTTCTGGACCATCCTGTTCTAATGAATGAAGTTTTTCTTTGCTTACGTTCATTGACAATGATGTTGCAAGATGCTTCGCTATTTTGCACATTTACTCCGATTTTACCAACAAACGAGATCCAGATGATTTGTTAATATTTGTTTAGCGGCATCAAAGGACATCATAGTTTTTACATTATGCATTTGACTTTTTGTACTGCATAATAATACTGCATTAATAAAATAAATAGTAAAAATCATTCCGAATTATATTTACAAGAGGGTGATTCCTTTTTTGATAACTACTCACCCGCACAAAACATGAACTGCCAGGCTTGATATACTGTAGTTCAAAATGACTAAATAGATCTTTCTTCACAAGTTTTGGTGATTTCACTTTTCCAACAAAGCTTCCCATTTGTAGAGCTAAATGTCCTTCAATATTGGGCATTTCCGAGGGTGGGCTTTATGCAGTCGATCAGAACACACTCAACTTCTACTCGGTAATCATTCGAAAACCCGTGAACAAACTACATTTTACAAACAACAGTCTAATTTTACAGATGAATGTATTTTATAGGCAACTTATGCCCGCAATAATACCGCGTTTAGAAGTTAGATATCTGATTAGAGTCCCTTGAGCCCAAATCAAATGACAGAAACAATGGTCTTAAGTAGCCTACTTTTGTGTGTTACGTTGACAAGTGAAAGGTATGAAACTTGAAGAAAAAAAAAAAAAAAAAAGGCGACACGTACCAACAATCCGCAAACTTTGATGGCTAGGGTATATACGGAAGTTGAGGAGCGAACAAATCAACAATTTTTCACTGTGACAAACTGGCCATAGCAAAGCATCTGGCGGCCAGTATATGAACTAACAAATTTATTCATACCGAGGCCCACGCAAGAGACGCACTGCAGCGCGTATGCAACAGCACTTGACAATGCAGGTGTTGCGAGTCGCAGCAGCCTTCTCTGGGGGGGGCGGGGGGGGGAGGGGGGGGGGGGAGCGAGCGAGTAACTATTTCATTTCAGATGAGATTGACAATTCTCAACTGCGCGTTTAAATGCATGCAAGCCCTCGGTAGCACATGATAAAGTTAAGGTCTTTAGTGGGTTTCTTTCCATTGCTATAACGTATTGGTTTTCTGTTGACCCTCCATGGAGCCGAGCGTTAGTGAAGTATGGTGGTCAAGACACTAGTGTGACGTCACAAGTTCGTTGCGGGCCTCGTGTTTGTCGCGGGCTCCGATCCATACTAAGGACACTGCTACCAATTGGAAAATCATAGTTGTAACACACTTCTTACAAGGGATGCTCTCCATCGGAACCCCCTCAGATTTAGTGGCAAGAGGGCCCAGTGGACAGCCCGTCAAAACTGAACACACATAAAGCACGAAAACAAAAAGATGTACTGAACTGTGAAAAAAAAGCAAAATCAAAACAATTTTTTCTTCAATGTTTTCTGTAGTCAAGTTTACGTCTGTGTCCTGGTGTAACGTCTGTTTGCAACAGCGGAGTGTAAGGTAGGGACATATAATGACAATTAATTCTGCACCACAACTACTCTATTAGCAGCCGAAAGGAAGTTGTTTTTGAATGGGAACCGCAAACATTTCATGAAAAGGCGACAAGTCAAGAAAATTCTCCACCGGGAAACACGTTTGGTGTGCCACACACGACATTAGTGGCAGTACTTGTGTCATATGGTAGAAATCTCATATGCACACACCTAATTTGTATGTCTGGTAAGTGAATGAGAAATGCCTCCTTGGCTGATTTAGATGTTCATATGAATGTGAATTTGATCACACCCAAGGAAATGATGAAAACATGATAGTTTGTCACATAACCTGTAACAAATGGACGCAACTGTTTCACAGTCACACAGTTTCTCTGTGCTCTGTCAAAACATATGTTTTTAACGTTTTTGAAGCTGCATTTCAGTTTTGAAATTCTGGCTCTTGAATTCCTTGGTTGTAACATATGGGTAGTTCAAACCTGTTTATTTGTTGTTTTTATTTCTGTGAGACGCCTATGTGGTATCTCGCCTGCCGTTGCTATTCATCACATGTACTTGCGATGGTACCACATGACTCATATTCTGTAACCAAAGTATAGTGTGACAACTGCCAAGACTGCAGAAAGAAGACAAACATTTCAATGACCAGACGGACAGTTCATAATGTGAAAAAAAGAAAATAAAATAAAGGGCGTGAGGGAGTTTTGAACTAAGGCTCGTCCAGTTTACGGTCTTACGCCATAACTACTTAATCACAATGCCACGATATTGCATTTGTTAAGCTTAGACCATCACTCTTCTTATTTCGCTTTTTTTTCACAGTTCACTACAGTTTCTCCTGTTTTCATGTCTGATCTGTGTTCATGTTTTGACAGTCTATCCATTGGGTCATCTCATCACTAAATCTGAAGGGGGTGCGATGGGAAGTTTCCCGTGTTAGTGACTGTTGCCTCTGACAACAGACCAAAGCTTTTTTCCTTTTTGGTTTGAAGATAACTCTGAGGGCTCAAGTAGCCTAGTTTACAGTACAGCCCGTTTGTTTAGGTCAAATCTTACGACTCTATTTTGAATCACTTCTACTGGTCCAACTACCTGCAATTGACGTGAAGTTCTGCATAAGTACCTATGTAATCCCAGTGACAACACTGTTACCTGATCTAATGATCACACAGACAGTAACGACACTGATAATCCTTAATAAAAACTGATGAATATGTGGGATTTCTGTTGGTTTATAACCCAAGGAAACACACTCATTTCTGTAAGACTCGGTGTATTTCACCACAGACATGCACATTACAAAAAGTCATACAGCCAACTGAACAAGCAAGATGGCGTGGGCTATTAGGCTATAGAATCAAAGAACTTGTGATGGTGGAATATGTCGTTCGTAACTTTTTGACACCACTCAGCATCCCTCCCCCTCCCTCCCCACAGTGGAAGGAGGGCGTGTCCAGCAGTGAAGCTGCTGAGAGAGATGGCAGTGAGGTGACGGGGATGTCCATCTCTGGAGGTTGTTGCGGCAGGGGCCACTCTGGGGGTCGACGTGGAACTCCTATAAGTGGTGTGGGCATCGAGGCGTCAGCCCGCGCGTGACGATGGAGCGGTGGGGGGAGGAACTGTGTCCCCCTTATGATCGGCTGGCAGCATTTGAACTGTAACTGTCCCTAGGGGGTTTACTGTAGCTCAGAACAGCGTGTGGTCGACTCTGCAAGGGAGCGAGCAGAAGCTGGTGTTCAACTGATGAAATGGGTCCCTGGTTGCATCTTGCAGCAGGATGAAGATGTGGTTGTTGTCGATGAGGATGGTGACATCCTCCACAAGTTCGGGCAGGACATCGTTTTGCAGAACCACTAGAGGGAGTAGGGGAAGGAGGCAGAGAGAGAGGACGAGAACCCGAGGAATGGCATTGATGGTGATGCAAACGCATGTTCAGGTGAGGGCTGTGGCAGCAGCTCTGATGGGTCATAGCTTGAGCACGAGCCCTCAGTGCGGGGAGGCTGCATAACCATCAATGATGGCGCGCGGCCTGCCCTTGCCTGCGGCTGGGTGAGCTACAGGTGCAGGAGTGCCAACCTATTGCATGAGCTCCTGCTGGTGGCGCTGATGTGTGAGCAAATAGACCTGGTCAGCCATCTGCAGACATGGGGGAGGAGATGAACCTGGAGATCTGTATACAGTTTTGATAACCACACCGACCACAGGGTTTTGTCCATCTGCTCGCTGACCAGGAGGCATAGCCAGCGCCAAAGCTGGGACGGGGTGTGGTTGCCGAGATGTTCCTCATATAGTATTTGCAGAATAACCTCTTGTGGGGAACGTGGATCAGGTATGTGTGCCTGTGCAGTTGAGTCATGATGCACAGGAATTTTGAGTTGTCATTGGTGATGTGGTACAGTTCCAACAAGTTCTCCAACAGTGCAAACCACGTTGCTGGGTTGTCCTCAGATAGCAGGGGCACAGTCGGTAAGCAGCCTGGTAGTGGCGACAAAGGTGCGGCTAGTCCTGCATCTGGGTCTCTCGTATTGCTCATATGATGTGGATGCTGGATCGGCACAGTCGTCATAGATGGCACTGCGTAGGGTGTGAGCAAGCAGTCTGTTGGAGCAGATGAGAATTGCACAAAAGCACTAGGAAACGATGCTGTATAACTGTCCAATGCAACGTTTGTGGTGCAGAAGTCTGACATGGAAGACATGGCCGGCGCCATTTGAAAAGCGAGTGGGTGAAGAGCTGAAGCGGAAACCCCCTGCAAGTTTACTTGTGATGGCGGGGGTTGGAAGATGGCTGGCTCTGAGCACTATGGGACTTAACATCTGAGGTCATCAGTCCCCTAGAACTTAGAACTACTTAAACCTAACTAACCTAAGGACATCACACACATCCATGCCTGAGGCAGGATTCGAACCTGTGACCGTAGCGGTCATGTGGTTCCAGGCTGAAGTGCCTAGAACTGCTCAGCCACACCGGCCGGTGGGTTGGAAGAGTGGACGTTCGCGGAACAGCACAGCAAAATGTTCCAATCGGGCTGTCAACATGACGAGCCAGGGCTTGTTTGGAGGGGCAGAAACCACAGTTAGTATCACTAAGCGGAACATTGTTCACATCAGGTGGGGGCCTGTAAAGTGCACTGGGGGGCCGATCGGTCACTGGGGCAGAAAATGGCCTGGAAATGTTCATGATACACACTGGGCATTGTCCACTTTGTAAACCAATGAAACAGTAAAGCACTCGGCTGCTGCGGGAGCATGATCAGTACACATGGTCTGTCCTAGAAAGGGCAAGGTTGCACACGGCACTGTCGTAATGGTCGCCTGGGCAGCTGGTGTGTAATACACAGTCTGTGCGCGAAATGCAGAATCCATATCAGCATGATGAAATGCAGGAACTTTGGTCTCCTCGTTATCATTTTCGAAATGCACATGTTGATGCACTCTCGCTGGAGAGGCAAAGCTTGAGTCTGCCGCCATATATTGCACTGGTGAGTGGCAAAAGTGTTGAGACGACTAAACTGCAGGAAACGTGTTGTAGAATCCAGGTGGTGGTAAAGCGACGAAATGTCCCGTTGCAGGTGCAGGACCTTCCATATCCATGTGCTGTGTGGCAGGATGCATGGCCAAGTGGAACAAATGAAGGCATAAACAAATCCGGTGCAGTAGACGCAAAAATACTTGCACTATGCGCAAATGGTGCGCGAATTCTTACTCGGGGTCACCACTGGGATTTCTGTTGAGTTGTACTCCAAGGAAACAGACTGATTTCTGTAAGACTCGGTATATATTTCATCACAGACATCCATATTACAACAAGTCGTAGAGTGAAATGAACAAGCAAGATGGCATGGGCCATTAAGTTACAGAGTCAAAGAACTTGTGATGGTGGAGATATGTCATTTGTATTTGTCGACGCCACAAATAGTTACATATTTGGTGATGTTCAAGGAAATACACTTTAATGTAACTTATTCATAGACAACATACTTGGACAAGAAACAACTGATTGACTGAGCAAAGAGTAATTACTACAAGTGTTATTAAGAAAAATACATGAAACAAACAAACACCTTACACAACAAATAACAACAAGACAAAGAAAAATAATTAACTCTCAACACTTTCTCAGATAAATAATGTAAAGTTTGTGAAAGCTTATTAAATAATTTGTACCCCATGAATTCATAACTGTTAATTGATTTTGACATGCTGTGGTTTGGAGTATGAACACATCTATTGCTTCTTCTGTTGTAACAATGTACATTTTCCCTGCATTTTGCTTCTGGTTACTCCTTTTTTGCAGAAATTGAAATATACAGAGGGGTCCAGGAAAATTTAGACACTCTTTGATAGTTAATATCTGTGGAACAAAATGACACATCATTGCAATTTTGCGCACTAGCATAGTCTGTTGTTTTCTCAACAGATCTTGGTGTGAGTTTTCCAGGAGATGAAAGTGCACCAATGAACAAAGTAATATTGTCATTTGAGCAGTGCAAGGCCATACTGAAGTGCAAAAAACATGATGGAGGTGCAATGGCATGATGTGTACAGAATCCAGTCATCAACACATACAACAATTTATCATACAGTATTTTGGATAAATTTGAAGCTAAGGGTACTGTTCAGGGAGTGCATAAGAAAATGTCTCATGGACCAAAAACATCAACAAATCCAGCTTTCAGTGCTGCTGTGTTGCAACATGATACTAGGTCACCTCAAAAATCTATGAAGCAGTGAGCACATAAAAGTGGGGTAAGCCGATCAAGAATATGACAAATTCTGAAGGCTGCAAAGTGGAAAGTTTACATTTGAAGATAGCAAGGATGACCCATATCAAAGAATGGAGTACTGCATGTTGTTTGAAAGCATGCTTGGTGAGAATGAATGGTTTGCCGGGACTGTTATCTCATCTGATGAGCCACAATCCAAACTGAATGGTACTGTAAACTGTCACAACTCCATGTTTTGGGCTCCTGAAAATCCTCATATTCATGTGGCCAAATATGTTAATCCACTGGGTGTTAATGTGTGGTGTGGTGTGGTCTGTCACTGCATGGTTTAATTGGCCCTGTCTTCTTTGAAGTTACTGTTAGTGGTGAGGTGTATCCTCATATGCTGCAGACATTGATTTTATCTGCTCTCCAAGAGATGTTTGGAAATGAAAGATTTTATCTACAACAAGCATCACTACCTCAGAGATCTCAGAGCCTTCTTGGATGAAAATCTACCTGGACAATGGATAGGTCAAAGAGTACCCACCACAGTCTCCAGACCTTAGACCTCTTGACTCCTACTTATGGGGACATTGGAAAATGAAGTTTATTGGCAGAAGCCAGCTACACTGAGCAGGCTATGAGAAAACATTAAGGCTTCCTATGCAGCTATGACATTGGCAATGCTGATTGCTGCAGTTCAATCAACAGTTCAACGGCATTGATGTTTGCTGCTGATCGGGGTCTCGTTGAACACATAAAGTAACCTTCCTCTCATGCAAGAATTGTAATGGTGTGTCATTTTGTTCCATTAATTTTGACTATCAAAGAGTGTCTACATTTTTCTGGGGCCCTCTGTGTATGTGTAAAGAATTTATTACAGCCATGACTTCTTTTTTAAAAAAGGTTAACAGTGAGCTGTATATGAAGTACTCCTCTAATAATTTCCTTCTGCAGCATTAATATTCCATGCACCCAAATTGCTTCCTCACAAAATAATGCCATACGATCTGGAAAACTGAAGAAAAAAGGGCGTTATCACATAGGTACATTTCAGGTACACAATCCATAAGCCACCTTAAAAAATACATTACTCTAGACAACTTGCCACCTACATATTTTACATTTTGATCCCAAGATATTTTATTTTCTAAACGTACCCTCAAAAACTTAACATAACGTGGCGAATCTCATGGAAGCCCGCCTTTTAGAGTAAAAACCATGTACTGGGTTTAGTTTTCACTCAGCAAGAATCCATCAGCTTTAAACCAGTATATACTTGAGTGAATGTCTTTTCAAAACAAGTTTTCAGACTATTGATATTGTTAATAGTGTGAAGAAAAGCTGTATCATCTGCTTGTAGAGCTGCACTGGATGTAAAATATGATGATAGGTCAGTGGTAAATAAAGCATCCAGCACAGATCCCTGTGGAACACATGTTTTAATTTATTCTATACTGGATAGTCCTTTCCAACAATGACAACCTGGTTACAGTTCTCTAGATAGAATTTCAAAAGATTTAAGGCTGTTATCTCAAATGCCAGAGACGGCGATTCTTTCTAGAAGCAGTGCACTCTTTACATGGTAAAAGGCTTCGCTTAGGTCACAAAAAATTACTTCATCAAAGCCTTTGTCCTCAAACACTCAAAGAAGATATTGGACTACAGAGTCTATGGCGTTGACAGTTGACAAGTTTTTCTTAATATATGATACATTAATTATTCATAAGTTTCCAAAATAAACAGGGAACTTTTGGTAAATTATATACTCCACTAATTTAGAAGAAAACTGGGGCTTTGGAAAATGGCGTGAAACTTGTAGAAGTTTTATCTCCCTTTTTTAATGTGGAGCTAGCCTAGACAGTTTAAAGCTTTTCAGCCAAAATATCTCTCTGCTACACTCCTGTTTAAGGCTCAGACTATGATAATCAGCCTAAAGCTTGTAGAGGTTTTATTTCTCTTTTTATATTTTGGAGCTACCCTAGATAGTTTGAAGGTCATCAGGAAAAAATTCCTTGGATCCATACTTGTTTTTACAATACATTACAAGGTACACAATACAATATATTTCTTTTATTAGTAGGTTGCAAGATATTAGTATACAGGGTATTCAAAAAACCGTGTTGAATACTTTGAAAGGTGATAGTACTCATTGAAACAAGAAAAATAACTTCAATAAACACGGGTACAGAAAAACATAATTTCCGAGATAAACATGAGTATATAGGAAGGGCTGTGTGAAGCTTAGTTATGGATACCAGCACAGTTGCTGCAGTGACACTCCGTCAAATGTGTCAGCAGGGTATTATGATGTCTTACTCACAATACTCTACCTGCTATTAGGTGGTCTGCAGTCAGCTGTGTTGTTCAATACATGTTGTAGGCTATGTTAGTTTTTGTCATGTCTGTGTGCCTTATTGTCCATTAGTGTCAACCCTGGGTACATATCACGGTGTTTTACCTTCTTCCAAATGCGGATTCACTTATGTGTTTACTGTTATTGCACTGTTTGTACATATAAATGGTATATGACATTTACATTTTCTCTCTTGCATTACTTGTTAGCAATGGAAGCCTATTACTCAACAAGTGGAATGGTGGATATGATATCCTGCTGTGGTTTAGCAAATGGATGTAGCTTGTGAGCCCATGCCTTCTCTGCTAAAAAATATCCACAGCACAGAGTGCCATCTGATAAGATGTTCAAGCAGTCTTTTCCAGTGTCTGAGGGACATGGGTACCCCTGCAACTTGGAAAACTGACAGTGGAAGGCCCTGCAGAGCCCACACACCTGACATGGAGGAGAGTATGCTATGTTCAGTGGAAGAAAGCACTTGGACCAGTGTGTGGTGGTTGGCAGCAGCAGAAGATATGTCTCACTCTCTTATCTGGGAGGAACCTCATGAACAATTTCTGTGCCCATATCATCTGCAGCATGTTCAGGCCCTGAGGCCACAGGATCATCATGGCACAAGACATGGCCGTTGCAGAAGTATGCCGCAGGTCCACTGATCACATCCAAGATTTTATTTACTAATGGGGTAGGGTTCACAAAATAAAGCGTTAAGAGTTTCAATAACCAGCATGTACGGGCAGATGTAAATCTATGGGTAATTCAAGAAAAAGTTCATCAACACCGATTCTCAATCAATGCACAGGGAGGCATATTTGGTGACATATTAATTGGGACATAAGTGCTACCACAAAAGTTAACTGGGATGCATTATCTGGACTTTCTCATTAATGTATTGCCTACCTTCCTGGAGGCTGTGCCATTGCTACTATGAATACAAATGTTGTTCATCCACAATAGCGCACCAGCACACTTTCATCACAATGTGCGCAAACATCTGACACAGACACTTCAGGACCGCTAGGTTGGTTGAGAGGGGGGGGGGGGGGGGGACAGACCTTGGCCTGCTCATTCCCCAGGCCTCAATCCCCTAGACTTATGGTTATGGGGACACTTGAAGGTATTGGTCTACACCATGCCGCATCTTCAATGCATGCTGGCAGGTACAATGATAACCGGATATACTTCATAGAGTGTGTCATTCCTTATGCCGGAGGGCAGAGGGGTCTATTGTCATGAATGGACACCATGTTTAACACCTCCTGTGAACAAGTGTTTGTCGCAGAATGAAAGCATTTCTGTACCCATATATATTTGACTTATCTCAGAAAGTATGCATATCCAGACCCATGTTTATTGGTCTTATTTTTCTTGTTTTGATGAATACTGCCACCTTTTGAAGTATTCAACACTTTTTTTCAGCACCATTTATAACTATTCTATACAATGATTCGAACTATTCTCAGGATGATACCAGGTGAAATCTTGGAGAGAGTGAACATACTTTGTATTTGTTGATCTATAAACATTTTTGAAAGTAACTCTGGTAAAATGATATCAGATTTGCTAGTACTACTTCCTACAACTTTATCATATTTAGTATTAAAAAAAAAGATGGAATATCTGGGGTTGTTGTTGTGGTCTTCAGTCCAGAGACTGGTTTGATGCAGCTCTCCTCCATGCTACCCTATCCTGTGCAAGCTTCTTCATCTCCCAGTACCTAAAGTAACCTACGTCCTTCTGAATCTGTTTAGTGTATTCATCTCTTGGTCTCCCTTTATGATTTTTACCAGATATTCTGAGCAAGCAGAATATCTGGGGAGAGACATTAATTTTGTTGTTTCTATCATGTCTGGGAACATTGCTTATTAGTTTCTGTACATCTTTGTACTTATTGGTGGATATCTCAATTCTGTGTGCCTTTCTCTGTGTGCCTTTCTGCCTTCCACAATGGCTTTTTGGTAATTGTTCCTAAATTTAACTCAAGAAAATATGGTGTGGTGTCTCCAGACTATTATACACTACTGGCCATTAAAATTGCTACACCAAGAAGAAATGCAGATGATAAATGGGTATTCATTGGACAAATATATTATACTAGAACTGACATGTGATTACATTTTCATGCAGTTTGGGTGCACAGATCCTGAGAAATCAGTACCCAGAACAACCACCTCTGGCCGTAATAACGGCCTTGGAACACCTGGGCATTGAGTCAAACAGAGCTTGGATGGTGTGTACAGGTACAGCTGCCCATGAAGCTTCAACACGATATCACAGTTCATCAAGGGTAGAGACTGGCGTATTGTGACAATCCAGTTGCTCGGTCACTATTGACCAGATGTTTTCAATTGGTGAGAGATCTGGGGAATGTGCTGGCCAGGGCAGCAGTCGAACATTTTCTCTATCCAGAAAGGCCCGTACAGGACCTGCAACATGCGGTCGTGCATTATCCTGCTGAAGTGTAGGGTTTAGCAGGAATTGAATAAAGGGTAGAGCCATGGGGCGTAACACCTCTGAAATGTAACATCCACTGTTCAAAGTGCCGTCAATGTAAACAAGAGGTGACCCAGATGTGTAACCAATGGCACCCCATACCATCACACCGGGTGATACGCCCGCATGGTGATGATGAATACACGCTTCCAATGTGCGTTCACCATGATGTCACCAAACATGGATGCAACCATCATGATGCTGTAAACAGAACTTGGATTCATCCAGAGAAGTGATGTTTTGCCATTCGTGCACCCAGGTTCGTCGTTGTGTACACCATCGCAGGCACTCATGTCTGTGATGCAGTGTCAAGGGTAACTGCAGCCATGGTCTCCGAGCTGATAGTCCATGCTGCTGCAAATGTTGTTGAACTGTTCATGCAGATGGTTGTTGTCTTGCGAACATCCCCATCTGTTGACTCAGAGATCGAGACATGGCTGCATGATCCGTTACAGCCATGCAGATAAGACGCCTGTCATCTCGACTGATAGTGATACGAGGCCATTGGGATCCAACACAGTGTTCCCTATTACCATCCTGAACCCACTGATTCCATATTCTGCTAACAGTCATTGGATCTCAACCAATGCGAGCAGCAATGTCACGATACGGTAAACCGCAATTGCGATAGGCTACAATCCAACCTTTATCAAAATCGGAAACATGATGGTATGCATTTCTCCTCCTTACATGAGGCATCACAACAACGTTTCACCAGCCAACACTGGTCAACTGCTGTTTGTGTATGAGAAATCAGTTGGGAACTTTCCTCATGTCAACATGTTGAAGGTGTTGCCACTGGCGTCAACCTTGTGTGATTGCTCTGAAAAGCTAATCATTTGCATATCACAGCATCTTCTTCCTGTCGGTTAAATTTCACATCTGTAGCACGTCATCTTTGTGGTGTAGCAATTTTAATGGCTAGTAGTGTATATATGGGACACAAAATCGTGTAACGCCAGTGACAGTCGATCTTTCTTCCCAATGAACTATTTTTGGAGTTGCCTGTTTGCAGTTAGTCCACCCTATAGTTTTGAATTGAGCAGACATGCTTCCTCATTGTGAGCCATTTGTGCAGAATAAGGGTTTTACTCTGTACCATACTGTATTGTATGTACTTTGATCCTTACCCTACTGTGGTGGTCTACAGTGGTGGCTCATGACAACTGCATATTATGCCAAATACATATTGAACCAGATACTATGCATCAACAATGCAGTCACTGTGTAAACATTGTGCATCCCAGTTCACAAATTCCACAAATGAGTGCAGTGCTGGAGTATACAGTGCCTCACAAGTGACTCTCCAGCAACACGTGTTCTTCAAAAGTGACAGTGACACTTGACAATTGCCAATAATTCCTCACAACAGCCCTCTATGACTGACTTATTGTGAGACTTCATCACCACCTCCGGTTTGCATGTGGAGCATAGTGAACCACTAGTACTGACTAATTGTATCTATGATCTCCCGCTGTGAATGATGTCTCATCCATGGCGTGTGAAATAATTTCTGATCTAGTGTTGATACAGCCACAAATTCAGATACACAATCTGCTCATGCTACCAACCACATCATGCGAAAATGAACAATCATCTACATTACCACTACCAATTGTTCCATGGCAGCTGGCATAACCATCTTTCAGAGAGTTTACAATATGAAAGGGTGGTTCCAAAATGTGGACCTTAACCTGATGGGACCCCTCCCTATATCTGAGGGTCTCTGATACATCCTTTCAGTCATCAACCCGTAACACAGCAGGTAGAAGCCATCCCTCTCCAAGACTTGTCAGAAGAGTCAACAGCTAGAGCCATCCCAGTACGCATGCCTGGTGTCCATAATCACCCGCCAGGCTAACAGTTTGAATCTGATCTGTCCAGTGAATCATGTAACCTCTGTGGCACTCATTATTATTGAAGTACCGCCTGTCACCCTCAAAGCAACAGGCTTGACGACCACTAAAAACTACCCTTATGTGCCGTGGCAGTCTCTGGACAGAAGCTTTACTGTGGGCATTATTAGGCATAACCACCGCCCACAAAGATGACCTTGGTGACTCCTTCGCTGAAGTTCTGTATGATGAGCCACTTGCCATTCCCGTCAACTTTTTACTACAGGTACTGCCGGTGGAAACCACCTAACTTCCCACTCTCTTTGTCATGGTAAAATAACACATTGCAGGGCTCAAGATAATGCCTCTGAAATCTCACAGGACCCATAAAGTTTTCATCCATAAGACACTCACACAACACAACCATGTCATGCTTTAGGATGCCATGATTTGGCTTGTTTCACAGCCTCTTTATACAGACCTGAACAAGGCTCTAAAACATGGCACACATGCGTTTGAAATACTACTGAATGGAACACTCAGCACAGTATCTATCAACTGTCTAAAACCAACATGGACACTTCACAAAAACCCATCCACCCACAACACATCAATCCCCACCACCCGACATGGCAACCTGACAGAATACACCATGTTCATCAATGGTTTCATTGTACGACTCGACAGCAAAGACTTCTGACTGAACAACCTTAGTGTCAAACTGCTTGAAAAGTTCCCGGTTATTGAAGATCAACATCCTGAATGTGATGTTGGGAACATCAGCCAGCATTTCACACATTCCTATGAACTAACCAATGATGTGGACAGAGCAGCTGTCACATAACAGCTGACCCTGCATTGTTTTCTTACAGTCACTGCCTGCCAGAATATCACATCCCTCCACCACCAAATCGAGGACCATGCAAGCTGATGTCTTCAGAATGTCCCTGACAACTGACGTTCTACAACAGTACTGCTATGGATATATTTGGTGTACACACGCATACCTGCAAGATTGTCACCCTCATGCTGTGCAATGGGAGCCAGACCAATTCTGCTCCAACAAATCTAGCGGGGACATTGTCCTGCTTGAGCCTACAACATATTGTCTACCATGACACCATTACACGAATGCCATCTTTTAGCACCTTTATAAGCCCAATGCAATCATGCACTATAGAAGGCAGATGGGGAGGGGGCAGTGTTCTGTGGGACACCATGTCATGTAACCCTGTCGACAATTGATCTTGCTTCAGAATGGGCTATCTTTGGAGTTTACAGTGTGTAGCTAGTGCACTCTATGATTTTGGATTGAGCAGACGTGCTTGCTCGTTGTGTAACATTTGTGCAAACTAAACTTTTATTCCATCCTTATCATGTTGTATGTATTTTGCATCATACCCTACCATACTGATCTACATGTATGTATTGTACTACTTAACTTGGTTCTTGTGTTAGTCAATTGTTTAGTGTAAAATGTATTTTGTCTGTTTGGAACCTTATTTTTGAAGCATTCGTCAGTTACTTTGCTTTTCTCTATGGGAACGCTATCATTAAATTGTGTCAAAAAATTCTTTAAAAATGTGTCAAATATTATCATTGTTGAAAGTATTATGTGTGTCACTGTAACAGTGACCAGACAAGTCTTTGTCAGCAGGAGCTAACAACCTTGTTCCCTCAGTTCAATAATCATGGCAGTACTTACACAAAGATAATTAAGTTTCAACATTACTGTCAGCATCATCTAACATAAAAATGTATATTACTTTATGTAGGAAAACAGAATTGTAGATAGGCTGAGCCTAAGTTGATTATAACAGTAATTAATGGCCAATAAAATATACTCATCTTGATTTCTCTTAGAAAAATTGGATTCACCTCAGTTTCCTATAATACTCAGAGTATGATTTCTTTGGAGGCCCTGGTCTTGACACTTTTACGAAAAGAAAATGAACCTTTTAACATTGGATGATTAAAGTATAGTCTTGACTTCATCCTGGGCAATAATATGGTTATCTCCATTTATGTCATAAATGACACTAGTTAAAATAAATGACACTAGCCCTGCAGGAACTTGAGCAATATGCACAATGCCACCTCAAAAAGCTCTCCATCCTGCTCACTTCCTACTCCTGCCTTGGAGTACCACTGTACACCACCTCTACAACAACCTCCAAACCTCCCCCACATCCCCTCATAGCTGACAAACCCTGTCTCGCAGACCTACTACACTTACCCCACCCTTCAAAACTCCCTCCCACCACACACAGAATCTAGTTAAAAATGATTACTTTCTAATTAAACAATCCCTTAAGTTTCACTAGTTTTATACTTTCTGCTATTACTGTTGTAATATTAACATTGCTATTCCTGACACAGTCCAATTTTACTGTAGACATGTCACAATAAAGAACTTCACATTATTTAACCTGGAAGCCGACCACAGATTTGGCTTCCAATATCTGTCCTCCTCCAACCCAAAACAGTGACTCCTCTCAAAAAAATTATAATACAGAAAAACAAAGGTATCACATCTCATTGGTCCAAAGAGTTTGTATGGTAAAATTATAGCTACTCAGAGTTGACAATTGTAAGGAAAGTACTAAGCAGTACACAAACATATTTTACAGAGGAAAGCATATATTTCTAAGCATAACTTTTGGTAATGGAACTCTGAACTGGAATAATTTTAATATATCGTTATTGTCATGTTACTGATGAAAGAAACTAATCCAATTTCACAGGATAATTAACATCTTCAAAAGTGACATGAAAAAGAAAGATATGAATTTTCAAAATATAAATAAAAAAATACAAGAAGATAAATGAAATTTCAAGTGATGGTCACCAAACAACATAATGATCCTGAAAACTCCCACAACAAAAATAAGATGTACAATTTTCTAAGAAACATAAAGGTATGAATGGTATTAAAATATTAATTAAACAGAAAAATATCATAAACTACTGTTGATCTGTTGACACGATAACACAGATCTGTTTCAAAGGGAATTACAAAACCTGACTACGACATCACCAGTGACAAGTCAGGTGATCACAACTTTTGGGACAGACCTAGTTATATAACACTTATCAAGACAGAGCCAGTTTTAAAATTTACAAACATCTAGTCTGGAAATGCTTAATCTTCTTCTTCTTTCTTCTTCTTTCACTTGCACCTTTTTCTTGCAGTTTTTGCAGGGTTGGCATGGTTACAACAGATTTGGAATGGTTAATTTAAAGGGGTGGCCGGATGCCCTTCCTACCACCACCCCTTACCCCTCAGGATGGAATCAGTGTACCCCAGCTGTCTGTGTCTAGTGTAAACCATGAAATAGTGCAAACTTGTTACAAATGTCTGCAAGTCATAGAACTGAGGCGGGACGTGGCGACCAGCCCAGTATACACCTAGTGGGGTTTGGAAAAGCGCCTAAAAACCACATCGAGGCTGGCCGGCACACTGGCTTATGTCGTTAATCTGCTGGGTGGATTCGATCTGGGGCCGGCGTGTCTACCTGAGTCCAGGAAGCAGCGCATTAGCGTTCTCAGCTAACCTGCCGGGTTCTGGAAATGCTTAATCTCAAGAGCAAACTGCACTGTCTTTTGTTTTCCAGTTCAGTGACACCACATTTGTGTCTTGTTACTTCACAATCTGCATTAAAATATACAAATATTAAAATATCATAATGTATCCTTATCTATTTTAATACACTTAACAGCATATCCATTTTCTCTATAAGTACATTGATGATATAAGGATATTACTACTATCTTTAAACTGTCAAAAACTGTTCTTCACACAAAAAAATCTAGATGCAGTCTAATAACCGAGCAATTTGGTGACTGGTTAACGTAGACTGCCACACCACTCTTACACAAAACATTAAGCCTTTTACGCTACATAGAGCTTGCACGGGATAACTTGGCCAGTGTGCAGAAACCCACTCTCATTCTCAGCGCTGGGAGAGTTAACCCCAGTCTTCTGAAGGGGTGGCCGCCTAAGTAGCCTTTCACTTACACACCTGTGAGCTTTGTCTATTACGAAGAAAACATTCTCTGTCTGCCTTGGCTAGAGTGTGAGAATGGAGGTGTGTGGATGCCAGTTGTACTGCAACTTCTCTCAAATGATTTTAAAGATTTAAAGAAATTATTCAGTAAAAAAAAAAAAAAAAAAAAAAAAAAAAAAAGGAAAAGAAAAAGGGGTTCTCATGCGTCTCATAGCCTCATACACCATCTTCATGATGAACTGCTTTTCATTTATTAATGGTCATAGTTGTGTGATATTTCTATGCCTAGTAATATACTGTGCTAAAATTGAATACTTCGTGATGAAAAATAGGGATCACTATGAGTTTGTATTTGGTGCGTGTAAGTCCATTTATTGCTGCATACAAAATGGAGCTAACACATTGAATTTTTCTTTAAACTTGAGATGTCTACATCTATCACCAGTCTCAAGAAAATGGATTATATGTAGTGAACCCAATCATCTGCACAAATGAGAGCAGAAGTGAAATATTAATTTCATCCTTCAGATCTCATAAACAGTTTGAGATACTGAAATGGATTTTTAGCAAATGATAACATGCAAATCAGAGAGTATTATGCCACATAGCTAACATGCAAAACTTTATCTGTTGTGATATGCAAGTGACTACAGATTCTTCATTGGGTTATGAATAGCTGGTGAAATGAGAGTTAGTATGAATTTTGTAACACCATAAATGAAGGAAGCACACTATTGCTTTTTGTAAGTTTCTGACTTTCACTGGTCCTCAGTTATTTAATTAATAGTAGACTGTTTCTGGATTCTGTTGTAATTGCAGCTGGATTAGCATGTTAGTGAGGTGAAACTATGTAACACTGCTGTGTTTTGGGGGAAAAAACTGATTTTAACATGGCAAGAAGAGACAGAAAGAAAGGTGTAAAAATAGGCAGAAATAAATCACTCTCTCCGATCCAATTGCAGTGGAATCCTGTACCCATTGTGTTTTTAATAATAAACTGTTGACTTGTACTGGCATAACCTCTTAATGTGGTTGTTTACAGACTTACTAGCTGACCCATACAAGTTTTGTGAGATATGCATTTGTGCAAAGGATTACAAAGTAAAAGTACACCTCCCCTACTGCTGTCCCATCTGCATTGGAGCCCCTTCCGCTACCATTGTTCCCTCCTCTACCATGCCTTCTGTGCAGCTAGTGGCTAAGTAATACCTTAAGGGCTTCTTTATCTTTCTGCCTTAGACTAAACTATCATTTAGGCAGAGAGTAGGTACTGTTTTCTGTCAGCCCACAATGCCTGGCGCTCATTCTTCTGCAGCTATCTTCCCTCCTTTTGATGGTTCTGTTGGTGCTGCTGCTATTGTTGTTGATGAAACTTCTGTTACAGATTGTGAAGGTACTGCCACAGCTGCTGTTGTTGTTAATGGTTCTGCTACTGTTGTTTGTGCTCCAGATGTTGTTGGTGTTGTTACTAAAGCTGGTGCAAGTGCTGCTAGCTTAATTGTTCCTGCATTTTCTGTTGTTGCTGATGGTGATGCTGTAGCCATTGATCATACTGTTGTTGCTGCTGCTGCTGTTATTCTTGCCTTTTCTGCTGCTTCTGAAAGTCTTCCCACTACTGCTGACATTGGTGCTGTTGTTTTAATTGATACTACCACTGCTTTTTTCATGTTTGCTGTTGGAAATGGTGTCAGCTTCTCCAAAATAGGAGTCACTTTTGCTCCTTTTTCCATATCATCTCTTAGTGCAGTATTTGCACCAGTGGCAAATACTTGTCTTGATCCATGCTTATTAGATTCTGTGGCTAATTGTTCTGACAACTGGGAAATAGGTTCCGTTGTTTTTCTACTTATTGATGTAGTTTCCAAAAGATTCAAGAGCTTCTGCCCCATGTATGAGGTATGACTGTCCACTGGCAAAACTTGCAGTGCAGACCCTCTGTTAATGTATGACACTATGTA
This sequence comes from Schistocerca americana, assembly GCF_021461395.2. Taxonomy (NCBI): domain Eukaryota; kingdom Metazoa; phylum Arthropoda; class Insecta; order Orthoptera; family Acrididae; genus Schistocerca; species Schistocerca americana. Next base: position 652,174,685 of record NC_060122.1, read on the forward strand.
TTAAGCTATCTATAAGTATTGGTTAACAGCCACATTCTGTCAGTGATACAACAAAAAACTGTTCTTTGTTGTGAAGTGATGTCCAGAGACTATATCATTCATAATAAGTATGATTCTGGTGTGGCAAATTTGCTGCCCAAAAACAATCACTTGAACTTTGCTCTAACTTTTATATCTCCTAACTCAGAGAGTAACAAGCAGCAACAGCCCTCAAACATGCCGTAATTTGTCCTTAAGTAAATTCTCTCCATGCCAAGCTCCAATGTAACTACAAAAATTTAAGAAAATCGACAACTATTTAAATTTAAGATAACTTAAACCTACAGTTAACATGTGGAGAGAAGTGCCTCTCTTTGCAGGATGTTTTCAGACTTCACAAGCTGTTCTACATCTATTGGTTCATTATCAAACAATAGAAATACATATTACATACACACAAGCTTCTCATTTAAAATAAAAAATCATGAATAAATTCACAAATAGCCAGTATGTTTACACTCTCTTTCCTATGGTGTCATCAGAATTCATTATATTTAAGTGGCTTGCATCATTATTAATATCAGGGATAGGACATCAGGTCTGACAGTGTACTGGCCTCTGACAGAAAGTGTTTTAAACTTCATCTGGCAGTCAGAGAGGTAACCAATAAGACTCAACCAGAAAATAATTGCAATTGATGACTTAAACAATGGTTTTGTCTTGAGTAGTTCTGATCAAGAGCTCTTAGAGTTGTAGTCTTATAGAGGACTAGTTTTGGTTCACCCCTCACAATAAATTCCCAATAAAAAAGTAGGACATTGTGCACCAGTGACTCATAATATATTTGTAAATCCAACTGACATTTTTGAGGACCTCTGATTCTATAGATTATAACATTTCACTACAGTAGGGAAAATAATATGCTAAGAAGACTGTATTGACAAATTATACCACAGCAATGAAACTGGGTTCAGAGTGGGGAAATGTTAAATATTGAGCCCCGCAAGGTTAATTATTTGGCCACTCCTGTTCTTGAACTACATAAACTATTTACCAAAAACCTGCAAAACCCTCCTAAAACTGTCATGTTTGCTGCTGATATAAGTATACTGATAAAGGGCTCAAACACATTCAGGACAAAACTGGAATAGTTTAACAGCAACTTAATCTTGCAAAAACCAGTATTATGCAATTACAAAGAAATAAAAGGTACAAAACATCAATGGTGTAATCTCCCCCTCCCTCCTTTTTTGTTGTCACTACTACTGTCAATGGTAAAGTTAAAAAAATGAGAGGAGTAAGATCTATAATAAACTTTTTACCTCTTCTTTTCTTGTAGTTGGCTCCAGTTCTTCATGTCTAGAGGTCTGGTTCTTGAAACAGAAATTTTCAAATTTTAAGTTCTCTTGTTTCAGTGATGTAAATAAATTTGATGAATGCCTGTGCAGATTTTTTGTTTTATTTGATGTTTATTTGCTTCACATTGTAGTATATCCCAGTGTCTTTAGATGAATATCCTGAGAAACATAACAGAATTATATTGTCATATGAATCTGCGGACATAGTGTATATTCTCTTCCAGCCTAGGGATCATTATGCATCCATGTTCAAAGGTCTTGTCTTCTATACTAAAAGTTAACAGTACCTGAGATTTCACCAATTTGGTTTGCTTACCAGTAGCTCCTCTTATCTTTACATGTACTATGGGCATTTCCACAAGGTTTGTCAAGGTGTGTTAATTTTTTAAATTGGTTCTTCAAAACTCTTTCAAAGTACTGTCCCTATTCTTATAATGAGGACCATTTAAAAATTCTCTTTTGATTCTCCCCTGATCAGCTTCTAACCAAAATTTATTTAAAAAAACTTTTCTCAAAACTTTGATATGTTTCCCACTGACTCAAATTTAAATTTACCCGTGATAGAGCTTTGCCTTCAAGACACCTTTTAAAAAAATGTATTTTTTGTTTGTCATTCATGCCTGGCACAAAACTACCCCTACAGTGGTGCAGAAAATCCACTGGATGTAAATTGTCTGATGGAAAACTTTTGATAGGAGTATTGAGCCACACAATACCATTGTTTGCACACAGATTTTTGTAAATGCAGTTTTCCTGAACTTCTGAAATTTTTTGATCTAAAACAGTTACATTAGTTTGCATACTGTTTTCAACATTTAATGTTTTTTGGTTTAAACTGGCAATGTTTTGTTCCATTCTTTTCTGCTACGGCCTTCTGTTCAACTCTGTCATCATCAACATTCTTCAATTGTCTTGCTGACTCAACTGTCAACTCATTTTTCATTTCTACTTTGTAACCCACTTTTTAACCCCTCTGACAACCCATTTTTTAGCTCTGAAACTTGATTACTAAGTTGGTACATTTGATCTTGTACTTGCCTAATTTACAATAGTTATCTGTCTTCATTTTCTCTGTTTTTGCCAAAATTAACTGCAAAATATGAGTTTTTACTGTTTCCTTGCTGACTATGATTTCACTCAGCTCAGACATGTCCTGACTGGATTCTGCAGATTTCACTTCTATCTCACTCCTACCGTTGTCTCTATTCATTTTGTTAGCACGCCCATGAGTCCACAAACAAATTAACCTTATGAACAGTTTGTAGCAATCTTTCCTTTTTGATATCCCTGATTGTAGTTGTAAATTCCTCTTTCATTCAATCCAGGCCATCTTTGCTGGTAGTGTATTATTATGGTTGATATGATTTGCTTTTTTGGACAGCCCTCGGTCTTCTTTCCTTGGTCATTGGAAATTCATTCACACATAAATTGTAAATGCACTAAAGTACTATGTTCTTTTCTGTAGCAGACAGAACTTCATTATTAGTCAACTGATCCCGGACGAGCCCCCACTTGTAATCTACCCCTTCCTCATTTGTTATTGTCACTACTACTGTCGATGATAAAGTCTTTTCAAAAAATACAAGAGGAGTAAGATTTACAACAAGCTTTTTATGTATCATCTTTTCTTGTAGTTGGCTTTAGTTTTTCATGGTTATGAGTTTGATTCTTGAAGCTGAAATTTTCAAATTTTAGGTTCTCTTGTTCCATTTGATCTAAATAAATTAGATGAATGCCTGTGCAAATTTTCTTATGTTTATTTGCTTCACATTTTCCTATATCCCACTGTCTTTTGAATTTTCATGCTAACAAAGCCAATACTACATTGTTCTTCTAAAATACAAACACATCCAACCACATCAGAAGCATACCCACTACTACTTCCTCACTCTGTGGTAATAACAATATTTCAAAGGGCTTAGAAATTTTCTCGACAAATGAATTTCTATTAATTTATAAATGAACCCAGAAATAACCATAATAAACAGTACCAGATTATGTAATTAATAATAGAAATATTAAGTGTGCCAGATATCTCGCAATTTCAAATGGTTTTTTATTTACTTTTTTTTTAAATAATTTTAACTGTACATACGGAGCTAGTGCATATTGATTGTAACAATGAAAATAAAGTAATTCAATTTCACTGTTTTTAGCTAGAAATATAACATATTGTGCATAAAATTATTCGAAATTTTTCAAATAGACAGTTGAGATAATATCGAACTGTCCAAAATTCGAAAATTAGTTCTGGTATCGACTACTTCTGTTGAGGAAAAGTAATGCTAGAGGAGGGTGTCCCTTTACGAAGGACCTATATTAGATGAATCTCTATGTGTCAAGTTCTCAGGCATCGAGTTGGAGAATAAACTGAGTTGGCACCAGCATGTGGACAAGTTAACAAAAAAACCTCAGCTGTGCTTACTTTACACTTATAAATCTGTCTTACTGTGTCAAACTCCATAAGAGATTGCCTAGCGTATTTTTGCTTGAAACTGTGCTATAGAATAATCTTCTGGGGTAACGCCAATTAAGTTCAATATTTATTTTATAGAACTGTGCAGTAAGAATATTGTGTGAAGCTGATAATCAAACCTCATGCAGAACTAACTTCAGGGACCATTGTCACCAATACTTCTTAACTTTATTTATGTTTAACACAAATAGGGAATTCAGGATGAACTGTGAAATTCAAAACAAAATATTAGAAAAGCAATAACTTTCATGTAACAGTAAGTTATCAAATTATGGAAATGTAGTATAGTAACACTTACACATTAAAATGTATTTAACCACCAGTTTCAGAAGTCACACATCCATTCCGAAGCAACCATTAGCAGTGATGTCACCACTTTGTTACAGTCTAGGGGCACCACAAGCACTGAGAAATGGGAGAAAGTGGTCACTTTACTGCTAATTGTAGTTTTAAAATCTAAATCAGTCAATGTTTGCCATCTGAAACTAGTCATTAAATAAACTTTCCTAAACAGGTAAGACTGTGTGCTGCATTATTGTTCACATAGAGATTTTGTGACCCTGACTGCAATTCAGATGTGAGTTTCATTTTTTCTGTAAAAGTTTATTAAACTGCTGGTAGATGTCAGGCAAGAGAGTGGACGGAAAGAATCCGGGGACGTCAGATCCGGTGAATGTGCGGGACATGGTATGGTGCTTCGACGACAGATTTTTTGCATGCTTCCTATTTACCACCCTGTATATCCTCACTCAGTTTCCACATGGTTCACTGCTTCTGGCTTTTAGGGTAATCTAGTAAGACACTGATAGCACATGCAAAGAAAGTGATTGTTCTGAGGTAATGTCTGATAGCTATGCAATACACCCTAAGTACAGGTAATGTGAGTACAATCATAACTGACCAAAGCCAATAGGGAAACTACTGTTGTCTACACTTATTTAAGGCTGCCTATGATAGTTTTACAACTCTCTTCTTCTACAACTACACCCATACTCTGCAAGCCACCATGAAGAGCATAGCAGAGAACTTTGTACCAATTGTTAGGTTCCTTCCTATTCCATTAATGTATGGAGCATGGGAAGAACGATTGAATGACTCTGTGCATGTTTTAATTATTCTAATCTTATCCTTATGATTCCTATGTGAAGAATACATAGGTAGCTGCAGTATATTCCTAAAGTTATCATTTGAAGCTGGTTCTTGAAACTTTGTTAGTAGACTTTGTCATGATAATTTATGTCTATCTTCAAGAGCCTGCCAGTTCAGTTTGTTCAGTTCCTCTGTGATACTCTCTTGTTGATCAAACAAACCTGTGACCATTCATGCTGCTCTTCTCTGTCTATGTTCAATATTCTCTGTTAGTCCTGTTTGGTATGGGTCCCACACACCTGAGTAATATTCTAGAACCAGTTGCATGAGTGATTTGTAAGCAATCTCATTTATAAACTGATTGCACTTCCCCTGTATTCTACCAGTAGACTGAAGTCTACCACCTCCTTTCTACTGAGCCTCTGTGATCATTCCATTTCGTATTCCTACAAAGTGTTACACCCAGGTACATGTATGATTTGAGCGATTCAAACAGTGACTCATTGATGGTATAGGCATAGGATGCTATACTTTTTATTTTGTTAAGTGTGCAATTTTACATTTTTGAACATTTAAAGCAATCTTTGCACCACTTTAAAATTTTATCAATATCTGACTGAACATTTATGCCGCATCTTTCCTTATCGATAAATGGATCATATACAAAAAGTCAGAGGTTACTATTAATATTGTCTGCATTGTCTTAATATACTATACAAAATTAGTCTTCAACGGGTGCTTTTGACTGTGACGTTATAACTTGAATCATTCCACATTCCAGAAGGCCCACAATGATGGGGTTTGCAGAGCATGATGTGTGAATTAATTACTGAATGAATAAAACTGCATCATTTCACTTACACAACTTCACTTACATATTACTCCTTTCACTCATTCCAGCTTTCCTTTTCATAGCTTACTTATGCACTAGAAGATAACTGAAACTAAAAAATGAGCAACAGAAACACTCTTATATAAAATCCATTGTTTGTCAGCATACATTTGTCTGCAAATGCACTTTATTTGAGAATGATCTTTTTTGGAAAATTATCTCTCATTGTTAGTTTCTATGATTTTTGCTCTGTGTGGGGGTTTGTCTCATAGAATGTGTCTATCATTTTTGTGATTCTTGTTTTTAATTTCATTTCAAGATTATAATGATGCTTATTTTAGGTATGTATATGCTTGACAAAGAGATTCTTGCAAGTCTCTATTTTGAAAGTTGGCAGCTCTCTCACTCACGTATTGCATATACCAGGAACTTGTAAATCTGTTACAAATAATTTAAAAGATAGAAATAAAATTTTAATATCCATGAGTGTGATAAAAAGCTAAAAGAAAAGTTTCATGACTAAGCAGTAAGGACACCAAATTCTAAAATTTGAACTACAAAAAATGTGATAGAAATTTACAATATTGTCCACACAGGACAAAAATTTTTTATCATTCTCAATTTTTTTAAACTTCTAAGGTCATTTTTATAAGATCACTGCTTTTATTCCGTAACCAAATTTATAGTGCATGTGAAATAAGAGACTCGAAAGAAGATGTTGCAAAATCTACTACTGAAAATAGTGCAAACTCTGTTATGAGCAAAGCACATATTCATACATAAGATTCGTATTGTATTCCACAATATGGAAAGAGAGTTTGAATGAATAAACTGATAAATCTTAACTATGTAGATCTGCCACTATTTAACAAAACTGTGCAATTATTCTTAAAGATGTAGTGAGGACGTAGTCAATATATATAGCTATTTGAGTTTTGTGTTTATGGGATTGTTGTGGGTCAATATTTTATGATACATTGGTAGCCTTCTGTAACATTACAAACCTCTCAATCATTATACAGGCTGAATTTCCTTATTTTATGGTGCAAGAAGTTAAATGTAGGTTGATCAGACTGGAGCACGTTGTTAAAAACACATTTACTATTCCAGAGACCTTCTTCATTAAGAATATGCTGGTACTTACCAGTTTTAACACCCAAGACTTTAGTCTTTCCAGTTTCTTTTAAAACTGGGACTTCAAGCTTAGAAAGATTTTGTTTCACTGTATGTACTGGTATTTCCTTTTTCTTTGCATGTGTGAATGAATTATTCTCAATAAATCTCTATTTGTCTCTAATAATGAAAGATACTATTCTTGTTATAAGTGTAAAGCCTTGTTTATCCAGTGCTCTGTGTTACAGTTTTGTGGGTTTATCACTTTACGTAGATTCACAACTTATAAACAGTTGTATAGATGTTCACCTTTATTTAGCTGGCAAATTGATATGTTAAATTTGATAAAAAAAAAAAAAATGTCATGTGACTAGGGCCTCCCATCGGCTAGACTGTTCGCCGGGTGCAAGTCTTTCAATTTGACGCCACTTCGGTGACTTGTGCGTCAATGGGGATGAAATGATGATGATTAGGACAACACAACACCCAGTCCCTGAGTGGAGAAAATCTCCGACCCAGCCGGGAATCAAATGCGGGCCCTTAGGATTGACATTCTGTCATGCTGACCACTCAGCTACCAGGGGCCTACTTAAATTTGATGAAATAGTGTAAATTTAATGGAATTTTGTTACTTCTGATATAATGACTGGGAAAAATAATTATTAATAATTTAGTGGTAAATGAAATTTTCTTTCCTGTTTATAATAAAGGGGAATATGTTACTTAAAAACTAAGTGAAATTTGTGTGTCTTTGATAGTGCACACACACACACACACACACACAGGTGAACATATATTTTCCAGTAGAAAAGAAGAAAAGGGGGGGGGGGGGAGAGAGAGAGAAGGAGGGAGAAAGAGAGAGAGAGAGAGAGAGAGAGGGAGCGAGCAGAAATGAATTTGTGATATGTGGCAGTCTTACTTGTCCTGTTGTGTTATCAGATTTTGTATGAAATACCTCTTCTTATTAAGCTGTCAAGCTGCATGCATCTGTAGTGGAATACAATCTCTGATATCACCAAGGAACTGAAGACAGTGTGTTTATCATTGTTGTGAAAAACAAGAATCAATACATTTTTTATTTTACTTCAGATTTCTATGTTTCCTTAATTTGGACATGGAAACACACAAATTTATGGTAAGCATTTAATCTAGATTTTTATGTTTTTTATTCTGTTTCTAGCTAGCAGACTTATTAGAAAGAGATATTCACTATTTGGCTGTACTGCAGAGCATTGAAGGAGGGAAGATATTTCCAGCTTCATATGGTGAAATCAAATTTTCTGCCAACTGTTTGCGTTACCTTGCTGGCTGGGCTGACAAAATCCATGGCTACACCATTCCTGCAGGTACTGAGCTTCATATCTTAACCACAGTAGCAAATGATAGCAGCATACCAGCTTAATAGCCCATAAGCATAAGTAAATGGCTATGTTTTGACTGTAATAGATAATGAAATTTTGTGGATGATTTATTTGTTGCAATTATAGCTGTGTGTGTGTGTGTGTGTGTGTGTGTGTGTGTGTGAGAGAGAGAGAGAGAGAGAGAGAGAGATACTCCAATCGAACCACACTATGGTCATCCCAGAAATGTCTCAGCATCGCCTCCCCTGAAGATGGTATGGTCTTTGCCTTCTTTGGAGGGAGTGAACCAACAAGTTCCCACTGCTTGCTTTGCTTCTTTTCCTTGGGGTCACAATGAAACAATTAGCAATTATACATGGTGGTTAGGTGGCAAAAGAAGTTATCTGGCTTGATCTGACACAACTGGAACATTTCTGCTTCTGCCATGGTTTACTGGGCTCTTTGAATGGGAATGAGCTATCACAGAACAAAGTAGACAGTGACCATTGTCATGTTCGTAAACTCATGTGAAATGCTGACATCTAATCCACGAGTTGTTTTCACTTTTTCCCCTATTGCCTCGATTGTTATATGCTTGTTTTTGAGCACCTGGGCTTCTGCTTCTTCTGTGATTCCCAGCTCTGCTTTACCTTTCAAACTTCTTTGGTCTCACTGAAGCGTCTGTGCCATCTAATCATTATGGTGGAGTGTAGCTGTACCCTTCCACCAACTCAGCACTGATGATTGCAGCATTGTTCTGTTTCAGTTGCAAAAGAAATTACCACATGATACGGTACTTTAGTACCATGCTATGGTACTGCAGCATGTGGATTTGGATGTGTACCGTGACTGCAGACATGTAATCTTATTTTATGCTGTGATAATTAGATCTCTGACTACTCATCATGTGATGGAAGAAGAAAAACTAGCTCTGTACCTGGAAAAAGGAGAGAGACATGAAAGAAAAGGGTTGAAAGTAAGAATGGCTATTGTTGCTGACTTTAAAACGTCCTGAGCTTTACTGTTGCTGTTTCTATCAAAGCTTTATGTGTTGTGCAGTCCTTTTGATCCAGGGATTAGAGAATCTTGGCTGCTATTTGCGTTTTTGTTTTTCCTCTTCCCTCTTTCTTATCTATGCTTCTTTCTAAAATATGACTAGCACTGTCAAAGAATCTCCCACAACTGCTGGTGGTGGAACAGAGTGCGAACCTTCGATAATGCTAGCCACTTGTGTTGGTGAAACAACAGAAACCACTAAATAACCATCAATTGAGATCCCAAGATGAATGCTGACAGGCAATGCACCAAGATGTGGCCATAAAAGCCTCACCAATTAATGTTTATCATCTGACCAGACACTGATAATAGTTGTAATGATGTTACTCATATCAGCTAGTACTGCATATGAATTAACTTAAAGGACATAGATAAAATAAGACAGCTAAAGTCTTTTAAATTTCAGATGGCCCTTACTTCACCTACACAAAGAAAGAGCCTGTTGGAGTGGTTGGGCAGATAATACCATGGAATGCTCCTGTCGTGTCAGCTGTACAGAAATTAGCTCCAGCTTTTGCTACTGGATGCACTGCAGTACTGAAGCCTGCTGAAGATACACCTCTCAATGCCTTATATATTGCAGCTCTGTGCAAAGAAGTGAGTGTGGTTTCTTCTGTAAGCCTTTTTTGAGACTTGTACAGAATAACAGAAAATATCTACAATGACTGCAAGTATCTACACACTATCATAGATTGGAGAAATTTATAAAGATTATGGTGTCACTCTCAGAGTAAAACTCCCAGTATTATCTACAGCCTCATTGAAGCAGTAGACTTGCAACATGAGGACATGCAGTTAGATTAGGAGACTGTTTGCTACAGAGGAAATATGTCAGTTAAGGTATTTAAGCTTCACTAAACACAACCAGTTGAAATATTTCTGATGTCATAGCAGAGCGAAATTGTGATAGAATAACTCCAACTCCAAACAACCAGCTCATCCCCATATTTTAATATAGAGTGAGAATGAAGAACTGAAACTGACTGATATGTACAATGATTAAGCACGGGACTTGTATTCAGGAAATCTGAAGTTCAAATATGGAGGTAGCTATCCTTATTTTTATTTTCTGTAATTTCCTTAAATCACTTAGTGGCTGCAGGAACAATTCCTTTCACAAAACAGTGGCTAGTGGTAGTATTAGTAATTTCTTCATACAAGAATATTTTTACAATGAAACAGAATTTGCCTACTTAATGCAAACGAAAAACATTTGTCATAAACACACACGTATGAATCTATACATATGTGTTTAATGAGAAGAGGTCAGGAGGTCAGCCATGATCTTGTTGAAGTAACCATCTTGGTATTTCTCTGAAGTGATATAGGAATTCCATGGGAAACCTATCTTAGAATTGCTGGACAGAGCATGATCCTCAATCCTTTTGAATCTGAGGCCACTACCTTAACAAATGCATTGCTTCATTCAGTTGTATCTAGCATACAATGGTAGTGTTTGTACAGGCTTGGAACACATTAGCTTCCTAACTGAAAAGAAGTTGTAGGCTGTTAATTTAGTCACTCAACCATTATCGGCAGCACACACTACACAAACCTGCAGTTGACTTGAGGACTATGCCCATGCTGCTATTTCTCTGTTACATCTTCATGTCTTCCCATCTGCTGTCTGAAAAAATAAGCAGTATTTCTTCATGATGAGTGAGAAATTGAGCTTAGAAGAATGGCAAGACATTAGTATTGATAGTAGTAGTAGTTTTATTTATCTGTAGGTCTCTTTTACAAGGATATTGGACCTGTCTCAGAATTTTGTGCCATCTTGGGTGTATGAATTTCCTGTAAAAAGCATTATGTTGTGTTTGTATAATATTGTGTCAGAGAAATTATTTAGCTGTCATTATTTTTCATGAACTCATACTCTGTTCTCTAACTAATCTTAATTTGTGTAGAATGGACTACAACCTACACTCGACTGTCATTTTAAATAGTTGTGTTATAGTTATCACTTTCATCTCCTGGAGCAACACCAGACAGAAAATGCTGTTTCAAGTTACTCGATAATTGGTTCTTGTTCCATGACCAATGGTAGAACCTTTTGTGACATACTTGCTAATGCTTTCTTCCATATATAAACAACAGACTGGTAGATGAACTCACATTGCATAGTTAGGATATAATTTTTTTTTAATATTTCTTTAAAATGAGCTCAACTACTACTTTCTCATTATTCATTTAGCCCATTTCAGCAGTTTGAAAAATGTGCCCATATTTAGCGCACTTGATTCCCAGTAAAAAATCTCATAGCTAAGAATTGGGTCTACTTAGGAACGGTATTTCATCACAAGACACTGACTATCACACAGTGACAATAAGAGCCTAAGGACATAACATGCTGATGGTGTTTTATTTCCAGTACCTTCATTGTGTTCATTCCATGACAGCTGACAGTCATTACTCATCCATAAGAAACTGTGTTTGTTATATAATCTGTAGATTTATGTTTAATGTGATAGAGTTGTTCAATGTTTAATGTGATACAGCTGAAACTTCCTGGCAGATGAAAACTGTATGGCAGACCAAGACTCAAACTTGGAACCTTCAACTTCCACAGACAATTGCTCCACCGATGAGGCTACCCAAGTACAACTCATGACCCACCCTCACAGTACCTTATATCCTATCTTCCAAACTTCACAGCATTTCTTCTGCAGAACTTGCAGGACTAACACTCATGGAAGAAAGAATATTGAGGAGATGTGGCTTAGCCACAGCCTGGTGAATGTTTCCAGAACAGAAATTTTCATTCTGTGCACTGGTAGATTAAAACTGTGTGTCAGACCAAAACTTGGAACTCTGGACCTTCGCTTTTCATGGGCAAGTGCTCTACCAGCTGAGCTACCCAAGCACAGTGCATGGCCCATCCTCATGGCTTGACTTCAGCCAGTACCTTATCTTCTGTCTTCCAAACTTCATAGGGGTTCTCCTGCAAAACTGCGTGACTAGCACTACCAGTATAATGGAATACTGGAGTAATGGATATTATGTAGTCACAGCTTGGTGGATGTTTTCAGAATGAAACTTTCACTTTGTGGAGGCGGGTACACTGATTTGAAACTTCCTGATAGAGTAAAACTTTCTGCAAAAGTGAGACTCAAACTCTGGACCTTTGCCTTTTCTGGGCAAGTCCTCTACCAACTGATCTATCCAAGCATGGCTTATAACCTTTCCTCTCAGCTTTACTTCCACCATTACCTCATTTCCTACTTTCCAAACTTCGAATCAGCACAACTTCACCGCAGAGCAAAAATTTCACTATGGAAAAATTTACCACGCTGTGGCTAAGCTGTGTCTTCACAATATCCTTTCTTCCAAGAGTGCTAGTCCTGCAAGTGTCATAGGAGAACTTCTGTAATGTCTGCTGAGTACTAGATGGCCTATCTTAGTGCACTGATCTTAGAAAAGTGCAAATAAAAATGTATGGGGTGTAAAAATGTTGTAGGCACTAACTTACAGACAAAATTAATGCAGGAAAATGACTTTATCATCTGTATAATGGGACTGAATTATGTGACAAAAAATGAGGCAGAGGTTTGTATGAAAACTCAGCAGTATTCACTAGAAGCTAACAAATGCAAAAACGCAGTAGTTCGTGTGTAAACAAAGAAATTCAGAAAACAGACTTTAAAATAAGGAAACTGTTTTCACAATATACCAAGTGTGATGCAAGCTGCATCAAAATCTGCACACAAAGCATGGAATGCATTTAAACTATGAAGGGGAAAGGTTTGTTTATGATCTTGTCAGTGAAATAATGAATGAAAGACTTTTAAGGAACAAAACAATCCATCAGCTTTCTGCATGTCCTACTGACAACACTGAGGAAAGTAAAATGAACAAGAAAGAAGAATGAAAAGCAACACAACTCACCATCCTAATTTAAACTAAAAGTGTGTGATGCTGCAAATATGACTCCTAACTACTAAATCGTGAATGCACCTGATCTAAAAATTTATCACCATAATGTGCAATCCCTGCTTAATAAGATCAACAAAATTAATGTGCTGTTAACTTGTGAACTAAAAGATATCTCATTGTTATGCATTTCTGAACATGACTTAACCCAAAATTAATTCAGAATGTCAAAATAAATAAATTCATTTTCTCTTCCTACTTCTGCAGGAAAAACAATGAGCAGGGTGAGCTCACAATTTACATAAAGGAAAATATAAATTTTACTACCTCACCTGACTTCACTAGAACAAATGTTGAAAAGGATTATGAAAATGCAGCTATAAAAATTACTCAATTCAACCAGGTTTTTGCTGCAGTTTACCAATTAACGTCTGGAAGTTTTGAAGTTTTTTTTTTAACAAAATGGAGTCCCTGCTGAATAAAAGTAAATAAAATGGATTGTGAGATGATAATATGTGGCGACTTCAATATTGATTTCCTCATGAATAGTAGAAACAGAGAGGCCTTTGAACCTTGCAACACCCTGTAATTGAATGGCTGAAGTAAAAGCTGATATCTGAGTAACAGAAATTTGTGAAACAGATTTAGATCAATTTCTAGTGAAGAAAAGTTTACATAACACTTCACTAAAGGTTTTCAATGCAGGTCTTATTGACTATCTTGCTCAAATAATAAACTTAGAAATGAAAGGCAGTATTATTAACATGTCTTTTAAGAATCATATGCAGAAGGTATAATCAGGATAATGTAAGCTACTTGAACAGTTTACTACAGAAACAAAAATGGTCACTGGTTTAAAAAATTAATGTTATAAAAGAAAAATTCAACACTTTCATTGATACATTGACCAATTTCTTTCAGACTACATTCTCACCAAAAATTGTAACCATAAAGGAGGAATTCTAGAACAAGCAAATCGCTCACAGCGGTAATAAGGGTTTTATGCTAAAAGATTCTACTTCATGAAATATATAAATCAAAAAATTCCTCACTTGAAATACATGTATACTATAAAAATACTCCAGAATACTAAGGAAGGTAATAAGAGCAACAGTAATAATGCATAATGCTGAATACATTTATAATTCAGCTAATAAAGCGAATATTATATGGAGTGTTAGAAAAAGAGAATCTGGTGAACACAGACCATCCTTCAAAAATATAACACTATAACAAAAAATAAAAAAACCCCTTAAAAGTAGTCAACATATTCAACAATTTTTTAACAGGTGCTACTGATAACATGACTATAAAATAAGTGCTTATAGAGAGTTAGTGCTTATAGAGGGCAAGATGAAGTAGCTAATGCAATAAAAGGACAAAAAAATTCCAACTCTGGAGGCATTGATAGTGTCCCCACAACAATCTTAAAGGAAAACGCATCAAACATAACTGAAATTTTTACACACCTATGCGACTGCCCACTTCAGGCATGCACTTTCTCTGACATATTGAAAACACCTAAAGCCATTCCAGTATATAAAAAAGGTGAGAAAGATAATGTAAATAACTACAGACCCATCACAGTTTCCTCCTGCATTTCAAAAGTATTAGGGAAAGTTATGTATGACAAACTTATGAAATTTGTAAATAAAAACAATATCCCTTGCGATGAAAAACATGGATACAGAAATAAGAGGTTAATGACAAATGAGTGCAGCAATTCCATATTAAGCCTGATGAACAAGAAACAGGAATCAATAGGAGTATTTATTGACTTGTCAAAAGCAAGGTGGACTATAAGATTCTTCTGTTAAAGTTTGAAAGACTTGTATTTGATGTCTTTCCAACAACTGGATCAGTTCCTTCCTGAGCAATCGTAAGCAGACAGTGTGCATCAAGCACAGAAATATCACCCAATAAATTGTCTATGAACACTTGCCAGACTATAAACAAATTAAATACGGTGCGTCCCAAGGATAAGTAATGGGCCCCTTCTGTACCTACTGTGCATAAATGAACTCAACTTAAATGTGGATGCACATAAAACAATCATATTTGCAAAAGTCACAACATTCCTACTAAAAGGAGACAACAATGAAGATTAGATTAGATTAGTACTTGTTCCATAGATCATGAATACGACACTTCGTAAAGATGTGGAAGGTGTCAGGTTAATAAAAGGTGCCTATACAAGATATTACATTAGACAAAATATTACATGACACTCAATATTATTAATTTTTTTTGTCGGGGTTGGGAAATTACCCAATTATTATATCCAAAAATTCATCTAATGAGTAGAAGGAGTTGCCATTAAGAAATTCTTTTAATTTCCTTTTAAATGCTATATGGCTATCTGTCAGACTTTTGATGCTATTAGGTAAGTGACCAAAGACTTTTGTAGCAGCATAATTTACCCCCTTCTGAGCCAAAGTTAGACGTAACCTTGCATAGTGAAGATCATCCTTTCTCCTAGTGTCATAGCCATGTACACTGCTATTACTTTTGAATTCATTCGGATTGTTAATAACAATGGCATACTTCAGTCTATCTGGGAAAATACCCTGCTTCAGAGAGCTATTACATATGTGGTTAAGAATCCCACTTATTTCTTGGGAACAAGCTTTTATTATCCTGCTGGAAATGCCATCAATTCCATGTGAGCTTTTATTCTTGAGAGAGTTTATTATCTTCCTAATTTCAGAAGGAGAGGTGGGTGGAATTTCAATTGTATCAAATGGTGTGGGTAAGGCCTCTTCCATTAACTACCTTCCTTCTTCTAACGAACATTTAGATCCTATTTTCTCTACAACATTTAAAAAATGATTGTTCAAAATGTTTTTGAATTCCGGCTTGTTGTTTATCAAGTTTCCATTCTCTTTGATGGTGATGCCGTCATCCTGTACTCTTGGTTGCCCTGTCTTCCTTGTAATAATATTCCAAATTGTTTTGATTTTGTTATCAGAGGTATTAATCTCAGACATGATGCACATGCTTCTGGACTTTTTAATACCCTTTCTTAATGTAGCGCAGTTGTTTTTATAATATTTGGCTGTTTCTGGCTCATTACTCTTTCTTGTTGTTAGATACAGTTCCCTTTTATGGTTACAAGATATTTTTATTCTTGTGGATTGACAAGACAGCCAATCCACTATGAGGAAGCCGGAAGGCACGCGTTTAAGTTCACGCAGGCCGGCGTGAGGTCTGGAACAGGACAAGGAATTTATAGTAGCAAAGAACGTACATAACTACTGGAATACTTAACTTTAATTCATAATTGGTGAACATCGCTCTTGACGGTACATGTTTTACAGCATCAATAGTAACTGGTAATGGCGCCTTGCTAGATCGTAGCAAATGACGTAGCTGAAGGCTATGCTAACTATTGTCTCGGCAAATGAGAGCGTAATTTGTCAGTGAACCATCGCTAGCAAAGTCGGCTGTACAACCGGGGTGAGTGCTACGAAGTCTCTCTAGACCTGCCATGTGGCGGCGCTCGGTCTGCAATCACTGAGAGTAGCGACACGCGGGTCCGACGTATACTAACGGACCGCGGCCGATTTAAAGGCTACCACCTAGCAAGTGTGGTGTCTGGCGGTGACACCACATTTATTCTTTTAGTAAGCCAAGGCTTTTTGCATGGTTTCTTATAATTAGATTTAACTACTTTCTTGGGGAAACAGTTTTCAAATTCTCTTACAAGCGTATCATGAAATAAGTTATATTTTAAATTAGCATCAGGTTCCTTGTACACCTCATCCCAGTCTAACTGCTGAAGATTTTATCTGAAATTTCTAATTGTTGAGTCATTAATCGAACACACAACTTTGGAGGGTAGTTTTGAATTACTGAATGGAGCTATGTCATATACTGTAACTAGCTGAGCATCATGATCAGAAAGCCCATTCTCAACAGGACAAGAATTTATGTTATTAAACCTATCTTGGTCTATTAAAGTGTTATCTACCAATGTGTTGCTGTCCTTTACCACCCGAGTAGGAAAGTTAATGACAAATGTCAAATTGAAAGAACCGAACACTCTTTCAGTGAATCAATATTGAAGTCCCCACAAATAATAATTTGCTTTCCCCTATCTGACAGATAGCACAACAAGACAAGGCATCCAAGTTTTCCAGGAATAAATGAGAGTTTCCTGAAGGGGACCTATATACTGTTACAATTATAAAAAGGCCCTCCTTCAGTTTAAGTTGACAGGCACATGCTTCTATATGTTGCTCCAAGACAAAACCTTTTTGTATCTAAGCTTTCTACACAGTGATAACTTCTGACATATATGGCAACTCCTACTCCCACCTTATTCTCTTTACTCATATGTGCAGCTAGTTTGTAACCACTGATATTTACCCTTTCCATATCAGACACAATGTGATACTCAGACAGGCATAGTATATCTATTACATTATCAGATACAATGTCATCTAAACAAACCAGGAGCTCATCTACTTTATTCTTCAATCCCGGAATATTTTGGTGAAAAATGGTAAAATTATTTTTTACTTTACTTTTGTGAGAATCTACTTTTTTCTTTAATCCACCAATATTTTGGTTAAATATGGTAACATTATTATTTACTTTCCTGTTGTGAGAACTTTGTGAGTTTTGGACCTCTTTAGCAACTGCCTGCTTGAACTTCTCATCGGACCCTGATATTAGTCTAAAAAAGAGGTACATCCATGAGTACTAGTGTCTTCCCTTATGGATTTCGCTAACAACCCTGCCAGTTTACCCTTCCCTTTCCTATTGAGATGTAGGCCATGCCTTGTGAAATCCCCCCTATCAATAGCCTCAACAGGAACCAATCCAATGTCTGACAGAGTGGCCGCCCTACGCAACTGATCCAACTCCTTATTTACCCTCCTGACAGAGCAGTTTAACTGGGGCTGATCATGCTGCACGAAAGCAGGCACCAGCCCAACATTGGTATGGGTCGTTGCTGAGGCTATTTTCACCAGGTCACACTCAATGCTGTAGCCCTAATCCCTATCAATACTGTTTCCCACTCCACCCACTATCATCACATGATCCTGCTTTGTGAATCCCTTGCACAAGGAACCTATATCCTCTACCACCTGGCTAAGACTTGTACTTGGCTTGAAAAAGTTTGTGACCTGGTACCTGTCACCTAATTTTTCCTGCAAAATCGGGCCCACACCTCTTCCATGGCTGCTACCTAGCAACAGAACTTTCCTCTTACTTTCTACTTTTTTTGAAACAGTTGGTTTCCTAGTGACATTCTGTTGCATCTTAACTACATCTTCTTCTACTGGAGCCTCTTCCATACTTAACTGTGGTAGCAAGGCAAATCTATTGGTTGTGCCAATTGGGAAACTGTCAGACACTGTCCTCTTTCTGTGGCCCCTGTTCCCAGCTACCACAATTACAGGAGTCAGTAAACACTGTCACAAAACAGCTTAGCTGCTGGGCACTGAATAATCAGCTTATATATATATATATATATATATATATATATATATATATATATATATATATATATATATATATATATATATATATATAAGTTAAAATATATAAATAAGTAAATAAGTTACAGACAAATGTCTGCTTGTGTCTGTGTATGTGCGGATGGATATGTGTGTGTGTGTGTGTGTGTGTGTGTGTGTGTGTGTGTGTGTGTGTGTGTGTGCGTGTGTGTGTGCGAGTGAGTGTATACCTGTCCTCTTTTCCCCCTAAGGTAAGTCTTTCCGCTCCCGGGATTGGAATGACTACTTACCCTCTCCCTTAAAACCCACATCCTTTCGTCTTTCCCTCTTTCCTGACGAAGCGACCGTTGGTTGCAAAAGCTTGAATTTCGTGTGTATGTTTGTGTTTGTTTGTGTGTCTATTGACATGCCAGTGATTTTGTTTGGTAAGTCACATCATCTTTGTTTTTAGATATATTTTTCCCACGTGGAATGTTTCCCTCTGTTATATTCATATCATTAATTTGAACCCAACAATTACATTTGTTATTGTCACTGTTGCATTTTGAAATCTTTTCTGTCATCTTACTTTCTCTTTCAATTTTTGCAAGTAGTTTCACTTTGTATTCACCTTCTCCTTTTTACCGTAATCTACAATACAATTTTATCCTGCCTATATATACTCAATAATAAGTAACCCACTTCCAAACTAAACTAAAAAAATTTTTTTTCCACTTTCAAAACTACCGCTGCTATAAAATCCACTGTTTCCAGTTCACAAACAGTTCCTTTCACCTATTAAACAACCATTTCGGCTAGTTCTAATAACTTTGGCTTTATTTCCATTTACGTTTTTCCCACATCACTGATCATTTTTAGCCGCTTCCCACAGGTTTTAACGTCATTATTTCTTTGTCAGACAACTGTTAGCCTCATTTTCAT
This sequence comes from Schistocerca americana, assembly GCF_021461395.2. Lineage (NCBI taxonomy): Eukaryota > Metazoa > Arthropoda > Insecta > Orthoptera > Acrididae > Schistocerca > Schistocerca americana. Next base: position 652,194,184 of record NC_060122.1, read on the forward strand.
AATCTGCCACCACAAAACCACTCCTTTAATACATTTACACGCAGTTTTTTCGTATTTTCCCTTTAACGTGTTTAGGTGGCAACACAACCACCTAACCTTTGTGCACATCGTTGTTTACCAACCCAAGTTAGACAAATGTCTGCTTGTGTCTGTCTATGTGCTGATGGATATGCGTGTGTGTGTGTGTGTGCGAGCGAGTGTATACCTGTCCTTTTTTACCCCTAAGGTAAGTCTCTCCGCTCCCGGGATTGGAATGACTCCTTACCCTCTCCCTTAAAACCCACATCCTTTCGTCTTTCCCTCTCCTTCCCTCTTTCCTGACAAAGCAACTGTTGGTTACAAAAGCTTGAATTTTGTGTGTATGTTTGTGTTTGTTTGTGTGTCTATCGACATGCCAGCACTTTTGTTTGGTAAGTCACATCATCTTTGTTTTTAGATATATTTTTCCCACGTGGAAGGTTTCTCTCTGTTATATATATGCCTGCAGAAAATATCTAAAGTTGTATTTACAGCATGACTGCTTTTACTCTACTGAAGAACATTTAAATTTATGAAGTGTGTAATACAAATACTTAATGTATAGAGTGTATTTTTGCAACCTTAATTAAGTATGCCTAGAGATCACTTTCAGAGGTGTACTTATAACCTGGCTTGTACAAAATCTTATGCAAAAGATGCTTTAGCAGACAACAGGTTGGTGGGTTTGTTTGGAGAGAAAGGGACTAAACTACAGGATCATCAGTCCCATAGATAACATGGCCAATAAATACAATCCAATCATTTTACAACTAATAGTTCATTTATGAAGACTAGTATGGCTGCAATGGTAGAGACTTTCATAAAGCCAAGTGGCTCCAGAGACTATTACACAGTTTCAAGATAACTGATCGTAAAATCTGGAAATTCTCTTTTATCGTTTGAGAAAATAGATAACATTGTGCTACTTTTGCAACCAGTCAATGAAAATTGGGATATTTCTGGATAGAATTTAACATGTGGTAGCGATACTAATCCACAAAAATAGAGAGAGGCATGTAATATCCAAATATCAGCCCATCTCTCTGCTATGTCTTGTTAAAGCTACTTGAGAGAACAATGTGTGATAGGATTTATAGCCACTCTGCAAAAAATAGCTTAGTTACACCTACACACTTTGGCTTCCATAAGGAATTCTCCACAGGGAGAGCTATATTTAGTGTAACAGAAGTAACTGCAGGTGAATTAAATTTCAGATGGTATCCAATGGGGATCTTCTGTTACCTTGCTAAGGCAGTAGACTATGTAGATAATAACACTACTTAAAAAGTTTCCACACAATGGTAGGCATCAAAGGGGAACCTCTGACTTGGCTAGAATCTTACTTACACAACAGGAAACAGAGTTTGATTAATGGAGGCAGGTGTAACAATAAACTGAGACTAGAGAGATGTAAAATACGGAGTTCTGCCATGCTCAATTCTTGGGCCATTGATTTTCTTGATCAATGTTAATGTCCTATTAATTTCAGTTAATAACAGAGCAAAAATTGTGATTTATGCTGACAAAAATATTCTGCTCAAATGCCCAACTTCACAATGAAGGATACAGCCCAGAAAGTCACTAAACAAATATACAGATAGACCACAGCAAATAGCCTGACACAATTTTTTTCAGTTTTCATTATACAGTTTGAGACAGCACATAACAAAAGTTCAAGTTTCTAAAATGAATATTAACAAGCAGGAAATTAATGAAACTACCCATGCAAAATTTCTGGGCATCCAGGCGGACAGTCAGTTAAGATGAAATGAACAAATTTATCAGCTCCTCAAGAAATTAATCTTAGCATGCCTTGCTCTGAGAGCCATTTCTCACTTTGCTGACAGAGAAATAGTGCTGTTGCCATATTTTGCATTTTTCCATTCTGTAATCACCTGTGGTCTAATTTTCTGTAGAAATGCTGCAGGAGTTGAAAAAGTTTTCAAATTACAAAAATGAGCAGTGAGATACTGGGTCCCTAGCAGAATATCCTGCAGAGGTCTCTTCATGTTCCTCATGATATTCACAATTACAGGGCAATAGATTCAATAACCAATGTTTGTTGTCAACAACAGGGAATTCTTGAAATTGTGACATCCACAGCCATGAAAAGGACAGGGAAAAAATTTCCACTAAAGCTCTGCAACTCTCAGGAATGTATATCAGGGAGTTGAGAATAAGGCATAAATGTGTACAATAAGCTTCCCATCAATATAAAAAACGAAATTAATAATGTACAGGTATTCAAAAGTTACAAGGCACCCCTTGGAGTAAAAACAGAGGAAACCACTTAGGTAAGAACACACTCTTAAAAGGAAAAAGTTATACATTTACTTACATCAAGAATATAACAGATTTTAATTTAGCTTATGATTCTAAACATGTTATTTATTTATTTATCTCATTGGGATAAAAATTATACTTGCATTTCTTCTCCTTTTTAGCAGTCACTTAAACTTTGGCAGTAAATTGCAGGTTGTAATATTGGATGCATTCCGCTGTTCTTTAAAAGTAGGTAAAATAATGCACATACAATATGTAAAATCCTGATGTAATACTATATTGGTTCACTTGATTCATTCTATAGCACCTGTATTCTACTTTTAAAACATGTACTCAGCAGGACCAAATAAAAAACCAAATCAAATCAGCATTTGTCAACCAGAATTTCTTTTGTAGGCTGGTTTTCCTGCTGGAGTTGTCAATGTTGTCCCAGGGTATGGGCCAACTGCAGGAGCTGCTGTTGCATCGCATCCTGATATTTCAAAAGTGTCATTCACGGGCTCTGTTCCGGTAAGAATTTTTAATGCTATAATAAGTTTGTTCTTGAAGTTTAAAAAATCGTAGGAACATTGACAGTCTGTTACTGGAAACATGCAGATTTTTGTGCATTTGGTCATTTAGAAATGCCTTATTTGTAATAAGTAGTTAATTTGAAGTAGGTTTAGTAATGTAAAATGCGTATCTGTACCTTTACATGAATGTTTTTGGCATGTTATACAGTGCTAGTAATTTTAATTGTTACTAAATCAAACAAAAACAAATACACTATATCAGAAAACAAATTTTAATATGGAGGTTTTTCCCCCATGAACGTTGGGCCTCACCAAGGTAGGGTAGCTTGTGTGCTCCAACAATACAGATAGACATACTGTAGATGCCACTACAACTGAGGGGCATCTGAGGAAAGGTCAGACCAATCTGTGGTTCCTAAAGAGGGGCAGCAGTCATTTTAGTAGTTGCAGGGGCAACAGTGTGGATCAGAGGTGGTCTGCTGGGCACCCATTTACCCAAGCCAATGCAGCCAGGCAGGCCTGATGTAAATGCAGTCAGTGTACCAGCAAGCATATGTCATTATGTAGAAAGGCAAAGTGAGAGAGCTTAACTGGGCAGGCAGGCATTATGAGTAGTGTGTAATAACTGGACATGATTGGAATTCAGAGGTGGCAGATTAAATCTAATACTGTGTTATTATTTACAATGTATTTACATTACACAGAAAAATGGAGATATTGTTATTTTTCATTTACGTATAATATTATGTACATTTGCCATGTTTTCCTGTAAGTGAGAGAATGTCTGGTCAAATACTATTAATGGATTTCAGTTGAAGAACACCCCTCAGATGGCAATCTGTAATTTGATACTGATGTTTCTATTTGCAAAGCTTTAAGGCTTAAAAAAATTGTTCACATATATATGTAGAACCAAACATTACACATTATAGTTTTGGATGTATTTGAGAAAATCTATCCTGGGGAAGGCAGGAATAAAACTGAATGATGCCATTCACCATTATAAACTTCTCCTTAATAAAGCATTCACATTGCAGATCTATTAATTTTAATAGTCCTTTTGCAGACACTAGTCTGATGTCAGCCATACATTGTGACATGAAAATATCAATACCTGGCTCAAGTGCTCTCAAATCCTTGAATCTTTTTGTCAATGGTACATCTAAATTATTGAGAGACTGAAGGAAATGACTCATAAGGTCATTATTAATATTAGCTCTGAATTTCTTCACATTCAGAAAATGCATGAAATTACAGCCCTGGAATTGATTTCTCTGTATCTTCAATTTCATTTGCACTGTACTAATTTTAGAAAACAGAGATACAATTAATTCACCTTGTACTTGTAAAGAGGTGGTGGTGGTGTGTTGGGGCTTATGGGCGCTCAACATCGAGGTCATCAGTGCCCTGACACACATTAAAAGGAACAAATGTGGACAGACCTAAGAAAACTAAAGCACACACTCAAAGAAAGCAGGAAAAGAAGGAAAATGCTACATAAGAAAGTAAAACCTAAGGAAAGGGGAAACATAGCAACAAGAATGTCACGGGAAATTGTTATTGGCTGGCCACTTACATAAAATATGGGCGAGCTTGTCACACAGTGAGCAAATTAAAATCCTCTCCCTAAAATCTTTGTAAAAACATTTGACAGGGCAAGCACTGAGAGTATTCAAATGACTCATTATGTCAGTAGTATTCAAATGACTTATTATGTCAGTACGAGGGTCAGAAAGCTCAGGAACAAACCTTCCTTTCATATTTATAAAACGATTTACCTGCTCAAGCAAAAGGAGGAAATATTCGAGGGTTTTACCTCTACTTAGCCATCTTATCAGTCAGTAACAGGGTTTCTTATTGAAATCAGATTCCAGTAAACCCATTAACTCTTGAAACTGTCTGCAATTCAATTTTGCAGATCACATGAAATTTACAATCCTAACAATGACATTCGTAACCAAGTCAAAGTGCTTCTTCAACAATTACATAATGTACTGAGTGAAACTTCTGTTCTTGCTTCAACTTAGTTTTTAGAAGTTCCACAAATCCCACATTATAGCCAGCCATATTTTGGACAACATCAGTGGTGGCAGAAACCAGCGATTCGAGGGCAGATTGATATTCTCAAGACCGTGTTCAACAGCATGAAATATATTTGCACCGGTACATGTATCTCTTATGGCCATTAAATCTAGATGTTTTGTGATATTCAGATTTATATCCATTCCTCAGATAATAATACCCAATTGTGCTATATCAGTAATGTTGTACTCTCATCAAGGCAGATAGAATATGCAATGAATTCTTGCCCCCTCAACATTAGTGACATTCAACATCTGCACTAAGGTCTCCTATAAATCATGCAATTTTACAATGAGGCAGATGAATTGCATTAAAATGTAGTTTACTAAGAGGTCATGTGGATTCACTGGTATTGTCAAGGTATTCTATTACAAATGGCCCTGTGGAGAATGGTTGAAACTCCTAAGCAATTAAGTAAGCAATTTTAAAGCTCACCCAGACTGCACCTCGTCTGCAGCTTCAGATTCCTAGAAATAAAATTGCCAAGTAAATAAAATTGTAATATATTTCTAATAATATTAGTAGTCAGTGTCAATTTAATTGAAGTAAGAGAGGTTAAATCATCACTGACAGAGTCTTTTAACAATGCAGTTAGTTGAAAATGCTTTTCTCCTGAACACTGTTATATATGTCACTACAATTTACTTTGTATGTCAGTCAATGTTATAGTTTTTTGCTATAACAGAATGTCCACATACTAAACATTCATCAAGTTCTCTAATTTGAACAAAAAGCCACTGCCCTTTCCACTGGGACCCTTGTTGCAAGCTGTTTGCACTACAACGTGGTCTCTTTTCAGCTGAATACATATTCACAGTACCAGCTGTCACTGCAGTGAACCAATAGGTTATTTTATGCAGCCAAGATGGCCTACTCCACCTGCTCACTGTCTATATACTGAGCAGGTAGCCACTAGATGAAATGTCTAGTTTGAGCAGGCCTGGTCTGGATGATTAACTGATTTGGCCTTGTGTCATTAGACAACATGGCCTTGCTGTGTTGGCACTGTGAATAGTTGAAATCAAGGGAGAACTACACTCATGATTTTCTCCCAAAAGGCATGTTGCTCCACTATATGGCTTAATGATGGCTGATAGTTACAGAATTGCCAAAATGCCTCTGCAGCAGCTGCTTCACTGGCTGTGCAATGTGTGGAGGAGTGCCATGATTAGAATAGATGAGATGTAGTTTTTGTTCCAATTCATCCATAATGACAAGATCCTCTGAGAAGAGGAACATACCAGAAAACAAGAACACACGTAAATATTTAGAAAATAAAAACAGATATGCTAATGTAACTTCCATAGATGCCAAATGAAATTGCCCAGGTGGATGTGGAGTAGGTAAAAAGAAAAGACAAAAAATCATTTACAATGATCACAATGCTGCACAAAATTTGTGCAGAAGTCAGATTGTACACAAAATCACATTATGTGATATTATTAATAACATACATTCATCAGTCAGTTCTGCTAAGAAATTCATCAGCGGAGTAGCAAGACTTGACCACCAATAAATCCTTTAGATTCTTCTCAAACTGAACTTTTTTATTAGTTAAACTTTTGATGACTGCTGGTATTTTACTGAAGACGTATATTGCTGAATAGTGGACACCTTTTGGAAGCAAAATAAGTGACTTTAAATCTTTGTGGAAGTTATTCTTATTTCTAGTGTTGATTCCACGAATTGAGCTGTTGTCTTGAAAAGCTTTTCTTTAAGAAATAAATATATTGGGAAGCAGTAGGTAGAATCCCCAGTTCCTTAATCAGCCCTCCACAGGATGTTCTTGAGTTCACATCACAAATAATTCATATTGCATGTTTTTGGGCTCAGGAAACTTTAGCTTGGCTTGATGAGTTTTCCCTGAAAATAATTCGTATGACATATTGAATTAAAGTAAGCATAGTACACCAGCTTTTTATTTTTATATCACCTATATCTAACAACATGCACATAGCAAATAGAGATTTATGTAGGCACTTCAGCATAATTGCTGTATGCTCCTCCCAGTTAAATTTATCAAGCTGTAATCCCAAGAATTTAACACTGTCAACTTCTTCTATCTGCTTGTCATCATATTTTAGGTATGTACTGGCAGGAAACATTTTACAAGTTCTGAATTGCATATAGTATGTTTTTTCTAAGTCAAAACATGGCCCTGGGAGTAGACAACATCCCATTAGAACTAATGACAGCCTTGGGAGAGCCAGGGCTAACAAAACTCTACCATTTAGTGAGCTAGATGTATGAAACAAGTGAAATACCCTCAGACTCCAAGAAGAATGTAATAATTCCAATCCCAAAGAAAGCAGGTGTTGACAGATGTGAAAATTACTAAACTATCAGTTTAATAAGCCACGGCTGCAAAATACTAACACGAATTCTTTACAGACGAATGGAAGAAGGGGTAGAAGCCGACCTTGGGGGAAGATCAGTTTGGATTCAGCAGAAATGTTGGAACACGTGAGGCAATACTGACCCTACGACTTATCTTAGAAAATAGATTAAGGAAAGGCAAACCTACATTTCTAGCATCTGTAGACTTAGAGAAAGCTTTTGACAATGTTGATTGGAATACTCTCTTTCAAATTCTGAAGGTCGCAGGGGTAAAATACAGGGAGCGAAAGGCCATTTACAATTTGTACAGAAACCAAATGACAGTTATAAAAGTCGAGGGGCATGAAAGGGAAGCAGTGGTTGGGAAGGGAGTGAGACAGGGTTGTAGCCTATCCCTGATGTTATTCAATCTGTATATTGAGCAAGCAGTAAAGGAAACAAAAGAAAAATACAGAGTAGGTATTAAAATCCGTGGAGAAGAAATAGAAACTTTGAGGTTCACCGATGACATTGTAATTCTGTCTGACACAGCAAAGGACCTGGAAGAGCAGTTGAACAGAATGAACAATGTCTTGAAAGGAGAATATAAGATGAACATGAACAAAAGCAAAATGAGGATAGTGGAATGTAGTCGAATTAAATCGGGTGATGCTGCCGGAATTAGATTAGGAAATGAGACACTTCAGGTAGTAAAGGAGTTTTGCTATTTGGGGAGCAAAATAACTGATGATGGTCGAAGTAGAGACGATATAAAATGTAGACTGGCAATGGCAAGGAAAGCGTTTCTGAAGAAGAGAAATATGTTAACATCGAGTTTAGATTTAAATGTCAGGAAGTCGTTTCTGAAAGTATTTGTATGGCGTGTAGCCATTTATGGAAGTGAAACATGGACAATAAATACTTTAGACAAGAAGAGAATAGAAGCTTTCGAAATCTGGCGCTACAGAAGAATGCTGAAGATTAAATGGGTAGATCACATAACTAATGATGAGGTATTGAATAGAATTGGAGAGAAGAGAAACTTGTGGTACAACTTGACTAAATGAAGGGATCGGTTGGTAGGGCATATTCTGTGGCATCAAGGGATCACCAGTTTAGTATTGGAGGGCAGTGTGGAGGGTAAAAATCATAGAGGGAGACCAAGGGATGAGTACACTAAACAGATTCAGAAGGATGTAGGTTGCAGTAGGTATTGGGAGATGAATAAGCTTGCACAGGATAAAATAGCATGGAGAGCTACATCAAATCAGTCTCTGGTTTTTTGAAGGTATAGTGACAGAGAATTGGCTAGGAACCATTTATTAATGTCAATGAAAATTTCATTAGCCAACCTTTCCAATGCTATACCTGATTTACTATTTATTGCAATGTGTTTATCATTTGTAAACAAAACAAACTTGGCATCTGGTAATGTACTGATGAAAAGTCAGTGATACACACAAGAAAAAGAAAGGGACCTAAGATGGAATGTTGGGGACACCACATGCTATTGGTTCCCAGTTGGATGATGCCTGATAGCTTAATACATGTCTCTTTCCTATTGACACCTTTTGTTTTCTTTCTGTTACAGACAAAGGACTTGAACCATTTTGCAACATTTCTGTTACACCATAATATTCTAATTTACTTAAAAGCATATCATGATTTACACGGTCAAATGCCTTTGACAGATCACAAAATGTAGCAGTAGACTGTAATGTATTGTCTGATGAATTAAGTATATTCTCACTGTCTGTTTAGGTAGCCTTCTCTGTATTATAATCCTATAGAAATCCAAATTGTGGCTTGGATAATATTTTATTTGTGGTCAGTTTGTTAAGAAGATGGCTGTATATTATCTTTTCTAAAACGTTTGAGAATGTGGGTAAGAGTGAAATTGGACAGAAGTTTGTTGGTCTTTTTTTTGTCTCCTTTCTTATGCATCTTGCACAAAAATGATCCTAGCACACATCCACACTGTTGAAATGTTAGAATGGTGGTGATATACAAAAACTCTCACAGCTTTAGGACTCATCTCGTTGAAGAAATATGGATGTATGGTAAACAATGCCATCAACTGGCATCACACAGTTATCTTTGCATCTGAAACTGTACCAGTTGAGGTATGATCAATTTTTCCAGTGTCCATATTCTGCAATTCTGTGTACATTGACATGTCTCTAGAGATGGAAATGGGCTTCATCCATTCACATCGATGCTGTTGAAGGGTTGGAATGATGGTAATACACAAAACTCTCACAGCCTTTAGCAGTGTTGGTATGGCTAATAGAACTTGCAGGATTCATCTCCTTGATGAAACATGGCTGTAAACGACGCCATCAACTGGCACCACACAGTTACATTTGCTTCTGAAATGGTACCCGTTCAGGTGTGAGAGAATTTTCCATTGTCCACATTCTGCAGTTCTGAGTATCGATATGTCTTTGGAGATGGCAATGGGCTTCGTCTGTCCACAGGATGTTCCATGGCCATTCATTATCCACTTCCATGTGAGCAAGACATTCTGGAGCAAACATTTGTCTTATTGGCAAATCAGCACGAAGCAACTCCTGAACATGGGTAATTTTGTATGGACAACAATTCAGGATGTTTCATATAATTTTATGCACCATACTCAGAGGCATATCCGAAGTTCATGCAAATCCCCTTGCACTGTGTGTTTGCACACAACTGCTTGACCTCTACTGCAATGCCATGATCTCATCTTCTCTTGATATCTGATCAATTGTTTTTCTCCCACTGCCACATTGCACTTCATACTAACTTGTTGTTTTGAATTTTCATAATCATTTTCTCCAGGCTTTTTTCATACCCGTGAGTGTCCATAACTTCTGCATAACTTCTGGGACACAGTCACCATTCTTGTAAAAGAGCTCTACTAGCAGTACATGATCTTTCATTGAGACAGCAAGCCACGTGTCTCAGACACAAACTGAGAAACAGCCATGTACTTCGCATCTTTTATTTTGCATCTTCTGCTGCTTACAGCACCATTTAATGATAAAATTTTCTTTAAACTCTTTTGTTTCTGTAAGGTTTTCCCTTCTTCAATAATATTACTATCAAATTTGATGGCATTTTGAACAGTAGCTTCTTTTTTTTTTTTTTTTTTTTTTTTTTTTTTTTTTTTTTTTTTTTTTTTTTTTACAGCATTTTGAAACCGGAACTTTAAATATAACCACCCTGTGTTTCACTGATCTCTTCAGTGGTATGGGAGTTAATCTGGGGCAATTTTCCTGGGTTTCCCTTTGTAAATGAACATTTGGAAGTGGAGTTATGCATTTCTGCTTTTATTATGCTACCCTCACTTTCAGATCTTGTCTCATCCATGAGTGATTGGACATTGACTTTGGTACCATTATCAACCTGTGGGGAAGCAAGCACTGCACCTGTATGCCTATGGTGTGGTCCCCATAGCTCAACAGTGGCTAACACATATCCAGGCAGCTCAGACAAAGAGTTACACAATAATATAAAACAAAATTAAATATTTGAACGATATCACAATACTGTGCATGCTGATGTAAAAGCATACCATTGTTATGTAGTCAAGTTTCAGCATGATCAACTGATTATTTTCCACAGAAATCCACTTTTTACGAAATTTCAAATATACATAATATTAAAAATAGAAAGTTGTTATCCTGGCTTTAGTTTCTGTTGTATGTAAAAACATGAGTTAACTGTTTTCATGAAGCTACCTCTTTTACCTTTTTATCAGATAAGATTTTTTAACAAAAAGTGTAACATTAAGTTAGATTAACCAACCTTTATAATTAAGATACAACGCTTTAATGACAGAATTATCTTTAATAATGGAGCTCTACCAGTTTTCAAGATGATAGTGTGATTTCAATGAGGTAAAGATAATGGAAAACAGACAGTTCAGAGGCCACAGTCTACCTTCAGTTCCAGTAGAAGTCAGAGTTTAAGAATTACTCAACTGGTTCTTTTATAGAACATTAACAGAGTACAGTTTTGATGACAGAAAGTTGTTAGCCTTCAACTATCAATGGTAAGTATTGTTTTTTCAAGTGAAAAGGGTGCTATATGAGCACTGCTACGGACGATGGAGGCATTCTAACTGTAGGTGTTCCATTTGCTGTTTGAACAGAGAGTGTATAAGGAACTATGTAGTGAAACTCGAGAGATCATTTGATTGTTGTCAGTCATTTACTAAAATGTAGACTTTCACGGCCGGAAATATCATGTCCATTATAATTATCCGGGCTGTTATGCCATGGTCGGTTGATGAATTTTGGGAATCGACACAGAATTCATCAACTGACCACGGCATAACAGCCCGGATAATTATAATGGACATCAGTCATTTGTGATGTATTTTGCTACACTTCAGAATGTGCTACGATTATGTCTGCGACCATGTCCACTGAGACTCAAATGGCTTTCAAGATGACTGATCTGATTGTTTCTCGATCAAATTAGATATAGCACTTGCTTTGTACATATGTGTAAAATTGAAGTTTTATGGAGTAATAACTAACTGGAAAGCCTATGCTTCATTTTCTAAGTTTTGTTTTGTGTGCCGCCCATAATGTTACAGAAAACCACATGGCAAGTGACACAGTTCATCCACTACCCTTATGATGAGCAATGAACTGTACTTAATTAACAGAGGGAGAGGGAAGTACTAATACTTGGAACTTCAAGTAGAAGTCATATCTGGACTGTGTCAAGTGCTGATTACAATAGGAAAACTTTAATGAGTTGCAAAATTATTACTCATGCGTGTGAACTTTTATTGAATATACTGATTCATTAAACAACAGTAGACTTTCATTTATCATCATAGTTTCTGACTAGTGGATTATGCTTAGAGAGTCAGAACATTTCATTTCAGTTTTGAGAAGCTGAATTGTGGACCCGAACACTGCACATTATCCATTATTTTGTGGCTGCCCATATGACTAATTTAAGACTCTTGTGAGAGGCACTGGTATTTAAAAATTGTATACACCTTCAACAAAAATAATTAACAAACCACCTTAATTTAACGCACCACCCCACATATGCTGCATATCAGTCAGGGAAAGTAAACAATGAAACTGATCGGTATGGAAGTATAGAAAGTGAATCCTATAGGCACAAACAGAATAATGGGATGAAACATATAGAGGCACGATATAGTGGATGAAGTGGTGGGAACATTGTTATGTTTTTTTCATGAGTGGGAAGCTTAGACAATGAATGCTACCCAGGCTTAATCTGAATGTGGAGAGAGGAAAGAAGATAGTGCTATGTTGTGGCTACCATCGTCGGCGAGTGCAGAGGGAGACTGCATCATTGTGGAGCTTCTTGAGTGTACAAGCTACAGTGCATGCTCACCTGTGTCACATCTCACCTCCCGTCCCCCTTCCCCCATGCCTGGTGTTATTGCAGTAGGCAATATCCACTGCCATCAGTGCCACCATAGCTGCTGTTGCTGCCTGCATTACATTGTAATGTGCTGCAACATGGTTGCTAGTACACTATACCAGCATCACTCATCGAGTTCAAGCAATTAGCTTAAGTCAAGAATACTTAAAGCTGAGATTAATTACTTCTAACCAGTTGTGAAAGGTGAAGTTTACTGAAAAGGTCAAAGTGAAATTTAAACTAGGACCATTGTCTGGTGATGATTGTGTAGAAATAAAAATTAAAAATGAGTGTTTTTCTGAAGTATTGAAGAGAACTAGTGGAAACACAGATAGTGAAACTGAATTTGATGATTCTGGTATTCAAATGAGTCAGGTAATGATATAGGCTCCTTTGAAACCACTCAAAATGCAATTTGCAAAGATAAGGACACCAGTTTGGATACAGTTATTCTTTTCCAAAATTGAAGGAATAAATCTTAAAATGGAATCAAGTAATAGAAAATGAAAGAGTAGTTTAAACCTTAAAACTGATTCTAACAACGAAGAACTGCAAAATAAAATGGCTTCTATTTTAAAGTGTAAGTTGGAGTCCAGTAATAATACACTGAGGAATGAAATGAAATTGAATGTAGACAATTTAAATTATAATATTGACTTCAGTCATCATGATTTGAAGATCAAACTATGATAACAGTTGTCCAAATTATAAAAGATGTTTAGAACTGAAATCAGTCAAGTTATCAATGAATTCAAAACAGACAATAAGCTGTTAGAAGACAAGTTAACAGAGAGAATAAGCAAGGAATCTGAACTTTGCTCTAATTGGCCTGAAAATGTAAATTCTAAAGTATGTATTTGTCAACCAGAAAAAAAAGTGAAAACAATTTTTGTAAAACTATGTGAACAAATCACGAAATAGATTTCAGAAAAAGTAGAAACAACAGAATGCCAGTTAAATGATTTAAATTGTAGCATTGCTAAGACAGAAAGTAGAGGAACCTTCATTTATTTGTCTACTACTATCATACGGTATGTTGCTTCTGTTGACACTACTTTTATTGGATGTCAGAAATTTTGGTGTTTTGATCCAGATAAGCTATCTCACCCATAAATCTCTGGAATGATTTTGAGGGTGTGTTGCTGAAAGGGTGGTCTGAGCATGAGGAAACTTCTTTTACTCAAACTCATTTGACAAGAGATGCTTCGTGTTGGTCAGTTGATGTTATGCTACATTTTCAAACACTCTCTCAGTTTAAATCTACTTTCATGATTGAATACTGGTCTCATGCTATACAAAACAATGTATTAAAGGAATTTTGGAGTGGTAAACAATACAGTGCAGGTCGCAAGTCCATCAAAGAATTTTCTAGGAAATGAGCTTCATTCCTGTTACATTTGACAAAAGATGAAACTAGAAATTATGATATAGAGTTAGAAGGTAAACTGCCTTGGTATTAGCAAAAAAATAAATCATTTCTCCACCTGGGGATAATGTGAATAGATTCATTGAATTCCTAGAAAGGGTAGAGAGAGTGACTACCAATGAGGAGCTAGTGCATAGTAATAATAGACTCTATAACAATAGAAAATCCAGGATGGAATAACAACAATTTTATGAAAAGAATATATTGATAATCACCATATAGTGGAGATTAGTGAAGATGCTGAGTCACATATAGGCACAATGTAAAGACTATCAAAAAGTAAGCTTTTGGCCAAAAAGGCCTTCATTGGAATTAGACAAAACACACACACACATACACACACACACACACACACACACACACACACACACATGAAAATGCAATTCACGCACACACACACATGACCACAGTCATATGTGTGTATGTTAACTAATTTCGATGAAGGCCTTTTTGGTGACAAGCGTATCTGTTTGGCAGCCTTTATATTGTGCCTGTCTCCAACTCAGCATCTTTGCTATATGGTGAGTACAAAGTACAATAAGGCTGAGGAACCTATGAGCTGTGCTAGCTTGTCTAAAGAAGTAGAGGCAAATGCTGATTATTTATATAGCAATGATGTGAAGCATGCCACTGCTCAAAAAGTTTAGATGATGTGCAGCAAATAAAACTAAAAGAAGTTGTCAAATGCTTTGATTTGAAATTGGTGGACAGTGTAGGAAAGGCAGTAAAAAATGTGAATACTGGTAAATCTGCAAAGATACATGTGTGCAAATGTAATTGCAACTGAAGGGGACTATTTTACCTCTAGACAGACTGAGAATGATTTGCTAGATGAATCTAAATAAGCCCCTGTAAAAGTAAAATAAGCCACCCTGTTGTTGTAGAGTTAAATATTTCAGATGTAATAGTGTACTGTCTTCTTGATAGTGGCAGTGAAGCAAGTGCATTGTCCCAAGCATTCTTTGATTCTCTTCCCAGCAGGAACAAGCTAGGCCTCACCTTCTCGGGTCATAACAAGACCAACCTGAAAATTATCTTCCGTCTACAAAAAGGAACTATTGGAATAATTATCAAAAGTTCAAAGCTAATACCTTCCAGACATTTATTTCAGTATCTAAATATTCTACTCTTACTATGTCACTATATACAAATAACTGTAATCAATATAAAAAGGTAATCTGACAATTTCAAAACTGACTCAGGTCTTCACTCTTGTAATACAAGAATGTGCAATGACACCCATATAGAAACGGTATACAAGGCTTTAGCACAAAAACACAGAAACATTCATGGTACTAGATTGAGCAATAAAGTTTCAAAAGTTTCAGTACAGATAAAAGAAATAAAAAAAACAGTGTTCATTTAAGGAACCAGTATCAAATTTCTACTGACAAACTGCTATTATAGTGTAAAAAAAAGTACTTGCAATAACTTTGTAATAAATAATTACATTCATGTGCTATGTATCAATAATAGTTTTAATCAAGTGCTTACCATGATATGAATTAATATTTTGAACAAAAGTGTTAGAACTATTATGTGTTTGTATGTAAATGCCAACTACAGATTACATTGCAACAACAACTACCATTGCTACTACTTATTTCTGACAGCTTTATCATCCATGACAATTGCGAGATCAGTGAAAGAGATAGGTGTGTGTGTGTGTGTGTGTGTGTGTGTGTGTGTGTGTGTGTGTGTGTATGTATGTGTGTACATGTGACGAGTGTTTGACTGCTCTTCATACTGGAACATAAAACTGATTTTGCTTTTACACTTAAACATAGTGTAGTAATAATTGAGGACTGAAAGGTGTCAAAATTGCGCCTAGGTTGGAAAAGCAGTCATGGCAGCAGCTGCACAGTCAAACTTGAAGAAAGTATCATTGGAACTGGGTGGAAAGAGTCCTCTGATAATACTTCCTGATGCTGACAGTAAGTAAACTGTTTCAAATAGAAATATTAAGGTAAATATGATACAAGGTGTTTCGAGACATATGTTTTGAGCATTGCTTGACTGAAATTTAATGTGGCTTAAGAAAAAAGGAGGAAGAAGATTGCGCTATCATGTACAGAGTGTGACAGAGGAAATATGATTTTTCAAACAACTTGTTAGATTTCTCTCTTATCACAGCCAGAAAGTGTAGAGAAGCAAAAAAATATAGATAAATTGGAACACTAGTTTACATACATACACACTATATCTTTCAAGCAAACAAAATTTTGTGTTTGAAAAGTATATATTCCTACTATCTCACCCAACAGCACAGAAATCATTTTGCCTGTAAGATGTTGTGCAGCTGTCCATTACTGTAAAATATGAAACCATAACAGGTAAAAGTAACTCTGGGATGTATGCAGCATTTGCATATGAAGTGTAGAGTATATGCTTAAGATCAATGAACAGTGACATGATATGAAGTGATACAGACTGTTACTACATCATTTGCAACTTTTAGGTGTGCCTATTCCAACACAATTTAATATTTTGATAACCAGTAAGTTTGATTATGGAAGAAGTTGCCTCCTAATTTTGGTAAAGCTAATTATTTGCCTAACTCAGTTGTTATTCCAATTATCTCTTCTCTAATGTGACTGCTGACATACCAATGCATCTTTCATGTTGTTCTGTATTGACAAAACTTTGATATGTGATGTAAAAAACAAAAACTGTCATAGCAGCAGTAATAATAACACAATCATCATGTGTTTCAGTTGATGAAGCAGTACAGATAGCACATGATGCACTGTTCATCAACCAGGGACAAGTCTGCTGTGGAGGAACAAGAACTTTTGTGCATGAGGATATATATGATGAATTTGTTAAGAAAGCAAAAGCAAAAGCTGAAGCAAGGAAAGTTGGTGATCCTCTGGCAGATGGCATTATTCAAGGTCCTCAGGTAATAAATCAATCTATTGAATAAATCACTCTATTGCAAAGAAAACTGTATACATCAAGTATAGCATTAAATTCCAGAAATCCCTGCAGATTTAATGAAATTTTTTCCACAATTAATGCATTTTTCTGCAACTGAGGAACAGTAATTTCTAATGCATAATGAGATGAAATTGCAAGGACAATGAATGGCAGACTAATACTTACCTTCCATGCAACTTTACAATTTAATCAGTAAATTCTCCACTTGACACAAATAATAAAATAATACAGTTTGAAATTAATCAGTCTTTAGAAGGAAAATGTTAAGGGTAATCACATGCATCCACACTCACACTTTGCAAAGCACTATCAAGTGCATGGTAGAAGGTATTGCCCATTGTTCCAATTATTAGGGCTTCTTCTCATTCTGTTCACATATGGAGTGTGGCAAAAATGATTACTTCATGCATTTGTGTATGCTGTAATTAATTGAAGCTTGTCTTTGCAAGCTCTATGAGAATGATTCATAGGGGATTGACACATATTTTTATATTCATCACATGAAATTGGTTCTTGAAACTTTCTAAGCAGGTTCTCGTGGGATGGATTGCATATCTTAGCATTTGCCAGTTCATTTTCTTCTTCATCTCTGTGACACTCTCCCATAGTCAAACAGACTTGTGACTTGTGACTTGTGACTTGTGACCATTAAACAGCCCTACTTTTTATACAATCAGTATCGCTGTTACAGTGGTGGATTTAGCCTGTCAGAGGTCTGATGTGGTAGAGCTAAATCAGGCCTCTGATCTACTAAGAAATTGATGTATTTGTAATGGGTACATTTAGCAACAGATAAATAATATAGATGTAACTGTTGATCGACAAAAAAATAAGTGCTCAAATAATTGTAACACATGTAATTTAAATTTTGGGTGAGGAATTTAGAATACGAATCAGCATTTAGTGCAGCAACCATCAGGTAGAGTACAAAGAAATAAAAAAGAACATAAAGGAACATTACCTTTTATTTTATATGTTGTTGTTGTTGTGGTCTTCAGTCCTGAGACTGGTTTGATGCAGCTCTCCATGCTACTCTATCCTGTGCAAGCTTCTTCATCTCCCAGTACCTACTGCAACCTACATCCTTCTGAATCTGCTTAGTGTATTCATCTCTTGGTCTCCCTCTAGGATTTTTACCCTCCACGCTGCCCTCCAATACTAAATTGGTGATCCCTTGATGCCTCAGAACATGTCCTACCAACCGATCCCTTCTTCTGGTCAAGTTGTGCCACAAACTTCTCTTCTCCCCAATCCTATTCAATACTTCCTCATTACTTATGTGATCTACCCATTTAATCTTCAGCATTCTTCTGTAGCACCACATTTCGAAAGCTTCTATTCTCTTCTTGTCCAAACTATTTATCGTCCATGTTTCACTTCCATACATGGCTACACTCCATACAAATACTTTCAGAAATGACTTCCTGACACTTAAATCTATACTCGATGTTAACAAATTTCTCTTCTTCAGAAATGCTTTCCTTGCCATTGCCAGTCTACATTTCATATCCTCTCTACTTTGACCATCATCAGTTATTTTGCTCCCCAAATAGCAAAACTCCTTTACTACTTTAAGTGTCTCATTTCCTAATCTAATTCCCTCAGCATCAACCGACTTAATTCGACTACATTCCATTATCCTCGTTTTGCTTTTGTTGATGTTCATCTTATATCCTCCTTTCAAGACGCTATCCATTCCGTTCGACTGCTCCTCCAAGTCCTTTGCTGGCTCTGGCAGAATTACAATGTCATCGATGAACCTCAAAGTTTTTATTTCTTCTCCATGGATTTTAATACCTACTCCGAATTTTTCTTTTGTTTCCTTTACTGCTTGCTCAATATACAGATTGAATAACATCGGGGAGAGGCTACAACCCTGTCTTACTCCCTTCCCAACAACTGCTTCCCTTTC
This sequence comes from Schistocerca americana, assembly GCF_021461395.2. Taxonomy (NCBI): domain Eukaryota; kingdom Metazoa; phylum Arthropoda; class Insecta; order Orthoptera; family Acrididae; genus Schistocerca; species Schistocerca americana. The sequence continues at coordinate 652,213,067 of NC_060122.1, forward strand.
ATGTCCCTCGACTCTTATAACAGCCATCTGGTTTCTGTACAAATTGTAAATAGCCTTTCGCTCCCTGTATTTTACCCCTGCCACCTTCAGAATTTGAAAGAGAGTATTTCAGTCAACATTGTCAAAAGCTTTCTCTAAGTCTACAAATGCTAGAAATGTAGGTTTGCCTTTGCTTAATCTTTCTTCTAAGATAAGTCGTAAGGTCAGTATTGCCTCACGTGTTCCAGTATTTCTATGGAATCCAAGCTGATCTTCCCCGAGGTCAGCTTCTACTAGTTTTTCCATTCGTCTGTAAAGAATTTGTGTTAATATTTTGCAGCTGTGGCTTATTAAACTGACTGTATGGTAATTTTCACATCTGTCAACACCTGATTTCTTTGGGATTGGAATTATTATATTCTTCTTGAAGTCTGAGGGTATTTCACCTGTTTCATACATCTTGCTCACCAGATGGTAGAGTTTTGTCAGGACTGGCTCTCCCAAGGCCGTCAGTAGTTCAAATGGAATGTTGTTTACTCTGGGGGCCTTGTTTCGACTCAGGTCTTTCAGTGCTCTGTCAAACTCTTCACGCAGTATCGTATCTCCCACTTCATCTTCATCTACACTCTCTTCCATTTCAATAATATTGTCCTCAAGTACATCGCCCTTGTATAGACCCTCTATATACTCCTTCCACCTTTCTGCTTTCCCTTCTTTGCTTAGAACTGGATTTCCATCTGAGCTCTTGATGGTCATACAAGTGGTTCTCTTATCTCCAAAGGTCTCTTTAATTTTTCTGTAGACAGTATCTACCTTACCCCTAGTGAGATAAGGCTCTACATCCTTACATTTGTCCTCTAGCCATCCCTGCTTAGCCATTTTGCACTTCCTGTCGATCTCATTTTTGAGACGTTTGTATTCCTTTTTGCCTGCTTCATTTACTGCATTTTTATATTTTCTCCTTTCATCAATTAAATTCAATATTTCTTCTGTTACCCAAGGATTTCTACTATCCGTCATCTTTTTACCTACTTGAGCCTCTGCTGCTTTCACTACTTCATCCCTCAAAGCTAACCATTCTTCTTCTACTGTATTTCTTTCCCCCATTCCTGTCAATTGTTCCCTTATGCTCTCCCTGAAACTCTGTACAACCTCTGGTTCTTTCAGTTTATCCAGGTCCCATCTCCTTAAGTTCCCACCTTTTTGCAGTTTCATCAGTTTTAATCTACAGGCTCGTGGTCAGAGGTCAGAGTGGTCAGAGTCCACATCTGCCCCTGGAAATGTCTTACAATTTAAAACCTGGTTCCTAAATCTCTGTCGTACCATTACATAATCTATCTGATACCTTTTAGTATCTCCGGGATTCTTCCATGTATACAACCTTCTTTCGTGATTCTTAAACCAAGTGTTAGCTATGATTAAGTTATGCTCTGTGCAAAATTCTACCAGACGGCTTCCTCTTTCATTTCTCTCCCCCAATCCATATTCACCCACTACGTTTCCTTCTCTCCCTTTTCCTACTCTCAAATTCTAGTCACCCATGACTATTAAATTTTCGTCACCCTTGACTATCTGAATAATTTCTTTTATCTCATCATACATTTCTTCAATTTCTTCGTCATCTGCAGAGCTAGTTGGCACGTAAACTTGTACTACTGTAGTAGGTGTGGGCTTCATATCTATCTTGGCCACAATAATGCCTTCACTATGCTGTTTGTAGTAGCTTACCTGCATTCCTGTTTTCCTATTCATTATTAAACCTACTCCTGCATTACCCCTATTTGATTTTGTGTTTATAACCCTGTAGTCACCTGACCAGAAGTCTTGTTCCTCCTGCCACAGAACTTCACAAATTCCCACTATATCTAACTTTAACCTATCTTTTTCCCTTTTTACGTTTTCTAACCTACCTGCCCGATTAAGTGATCTGACATTCCACGCTCCGATCCGTAGAACGTCAGTTTTCTTTCTCCTGATAACGACATCCTCTTGAGTAGTCCCCGCCTGGAGATCCGAATGGGGGACTATTTTACCTCCGGAATATTTTACCCAAGAGGACGCCATCATCATTTAATCATACAGTAAAGCTGCATGCCCTCGGGAAAAATTACGGCCATAGTTTCCCCTTGCTTTCAGCCGTTCGCAGTACCAGCACAGCAAGGCCGTTTTGGTTATTGTTACAAGGCCAGATCAGTCAATCATCCAGACTGTTGCCCTTGCAACTACTGAAAAGGCTGCTGCCCCTCTTCAGGAACCACACGTTTGTCTGGCCTCTCAACAGATACCCCTCTGTTGTGGTTGCACCTACGGTACGGTTATTTGTATCGCTAAGGCATGCAAGCCTCCCCACCAACGGCAAGGTCCATGGTTCATGGGGGGAGGTATTTTATATGATTGGAAACAAAGCTTGTACATTTACAATGTCAGTTAGCTTTGTAGCTTTAGTAAAAGATAGTAGTTTTTAGTCATGTTATTATAGTACATGTTTTTGTGCCTTTATTTCACAAAAATTCTCAAAAATGTCATCGAAATCTATTTCCTTTGAAACTTTTCTTTGAACTGCTAAAATTGACAGATTGGGTAGACATTCTGGATTCACTGTAGAATTACTGGTTGCTTCAAGCAGAAAATTTGTTTTACAATTTCGAAAAATTTGATGACATCCTTCATGGCCATGTATCATTGTAACAATTTCTGTATAAATTGGTCTATACATTTAAAGACTGATCCATGAACTGCTTCTTGAGTTGACAATCTAGTATCATGAAATAGATCTCCCAATATTGTTTTATTTACCCTCCTCCTTCCTAGTCAATCACTGTTAATGTCTGAATAAATGTATTTTTTTATGTCAAAAGTATCAGCCTTCTCTGTAATTACAGTTCATTCCTTTACTAAAAACTCATTCAGGGATTTTAATTTGGCAAATCTTTTATTCAGAGTCTTTTTTTAGAGACTGTAGATATTGTTGGACTAAATTTAGTACCTGCAGTATTGTGTGCCAAAAGTTGATGTAGAATATTTTATTGTACTTCTCCATGTACACCTGAGATTGATATGGGTATGTCATAACCTTCAGTCCTGCACATCACAGTATCCAGATGAACTTTTTGCAGTTGCTGTTGAAAGTCTTTGACATATCCTTTGCAGTTTTTCCTAACATAGAAAAACCCCATGAAAGATTCTCAAATTTCCACCACGTTGTCTTCTATTGGGACAGATCTAATTATTTGACTCATTTGGTCAGTTTTGTTGTCACCAGGAATACTATCAAAATTATTACATAATAGTTAGCCTTTTTTGAATTTGCAGTAACTTTTTCTGTAATATGTTCACCCAAAATAAAAATATATTCATTTTATATCCCTTTGGACAAATATGAAGGTACCCTCTTGGAGCTACCAGTGAACTCTTCAAGTTTTAAATAATGTTCTTTCAATACTGGATCATATTTCACCATCAACTGTGCCAATTCTAAGAAATTTTTTCTGTTTTCTTATGGAGTGTCTTCAAAATGCCTATGGAAAGTGAGGTTTTGTTGGGCTAACAATAGTGTAATATCTAATGGTGATGTAAAATTTTTCCTCATTTCTTGGCCTCATCATCGACAATATTTCTGATTGTTCTTGTCAATGGTTTTATTAAGTTTCAAGCCCATAGAGAGGGTTTTCCATTTTTCTAAATTTGATAGGGGTGCAGGTAGTGATTCATGCTTTGTTTCTTTGATATCATTGGATTCAATTTCCACCAGTGACAGAAGCCAGATATATATTTATTTTTGTTGGTATCATCCTCAAAGACAAATAATCAACAGTAAAAAAAGTACAGTTTCTTTGTTCATGGTGAGTATAGCATCCATTTCCTTAAATATTTAGTCTTGTTCATATGTGAGTCAAACCACAATGAAGTTAAGCATTGATGTGTTCCTTTAGTGTGTTTATCAGGTGTTTCTGCAGATTCAAAAGGTTCCTCATTTGTTTGATATATTTCACTATCCTTTTCAGTAATCGCAGTTGCAATATGCTCTGGAAAAGGTATTTGCTAGCATGCAGTCCATTGGATGAAAAGGAGTTGAAGTTAAATGCATCATAAATATGTTTATGGAGTGATTTCTTTATCAGTCCTATATTTTTCATCTTTTTCCAGTGTCGTTTATGTCAATGTCTTCGTTAAAATCATGCAGTAATCTTTCCACCTGCTTATGGAGTCTAACAGATTGATTACAATTTTGTTCACCATTTTTATTTTTATTTTCTCAATGAGCAAATAGGTATTTGGATAAAGATAGCTGCTGGTAAACCTTTCAGGATGTGAGGTCATGGTCCAAGAAATTCTTTGATCATCTAAATAAAAGTATAAAGAAGAATGGCTACTCAGGTAAAGAGAATTTTTACCAAGGAACAGAAGGCCAAAGGACAAGGACGAACCACAATGATGGAAAAATACAGTTTCTCTCCTTTTTATTAAAAAAGTAGCAGATCAGATTGGTAAGATTTTACAGACACATGACATCAGACCAGTCTTTAGACGAATACAGAAAATAAATCAAGTACTCCAATCTGTGAAGGATAAAGGCCCTCCTCTGTCAACATGTGGTGTATACAAAATTCCGTGTACGTGTGCAAAGTTTGTATTGGAACTACCAAGAGGAACTCAAATACACTGCTAAAAGAGCGCAAAAGTCTATGCTGACTAGGAAAACTAGAGAAATCAGCTGTAGCAGAGCATGCTCTTTAGACAGGAAACCACAAAGTGAAGTTTTATGAAACAGAAATTTTCTCTACAACACCAAATTTTTATCCACGACTATGTAGAGAAGCCACTGAAATTCATAAGCATCAGGATCATTTTAATAGGAAAGAGGAGGCAATGAAACTTAGTGACATATGGACAGTCGCTCTGCAGAATATCTAGAAAATTTTATTTTTGACAAGACCACAATCAATAGTTAAATTTTATCTTTGACAAGGATCATCTCTGCTCATCATATGCTACTTTGACCACACCCACTTTCCTACAGTATACAGGGTGTTACAAAAAGGTATGGCCAAACTTTCAGGAAACATTCCTCACACACAAAGAAAGAAAATATGTTATGTGGACATGTGTCCGGAAACGCTTATTTTCCATGTCAGAGCTCATTTTATTACTTCTGTACATAATCATGGAATGGAAACACATAGAAACAGAATGTACCAGCATGACTTCAAACATTTTGTTACAGGAAATGTTCAAAATGTCCTCCGTTAGTGAGGATACACGCATCCACCCTCCGTCACATGGAATCCCTGATGCGCTGATGCAGCCCTGGAGAATGGCGTATTGTATCACAGCCGTCCACAATATGAGCATGAAGAGTCTCTACATTTGGTACCGGGGTTGCATAGACAAGAGCTTTCAAATGCCCCCTTAAATGAAAGTCAAGAGGGTTGAGGCCAGGAGAGCGTGGAGGCCATGGAATTGGTCCGCCTCTACCAATCCATCGGTCACCGAATCTGTTGTTGAGAAGCGTACGTACACATCGACTGAAATGTGCAGGAGCTCCATCATGCATGAACCACATGTTATGTCGTACTTGTAAAGGCACATGTTCTAGCAGCACAGTTAAAGTATCCCGTATGAAATCATGATAACGTGCTCCATTGAGCGTAGGTGGAAGTACATGGGGTCCAATCAAGACATCACCAACAATGCTTTTCCAAACATCCACAGAAAATCTGTGTTGATGACGTGATTGCACAATTGCGTGCGGATTCTCGTCAGCCCACACATGTTGATTGTGAAAATTTACAATTTGATCATCAGAATCAAGGAAGTACAGTACATACTGACGAAACTAAAATGAGCTCTAACATGGAAATTAAGCGTTTGTGGACACATGTCCATATAACATCTTTTGTGTGTGAGGAATGTTTCCTGAAAGTTTGGCCGTACCTTTTTGTAACACCCTGTATATGTCACTACCGGATGTCCAACCAGTCAGTTGGCAAGACTCAGCAGAGGAGTGCCTCTTAGGATGTCCAGCGCAGTTCTGGACGAAATGTCAAGAACAGAAGAGTTTCTTGGGTCACAACCTCACATCTTGAAAGGTTTACCAGCAGTTATGTCATCCAGCCGTGAAAGCCTTCATTGTATCATTTGGATAAAGATCCAGCTAGTGATTTAGCCTCTTCAGTTTTTACTTTCCTGAGTTTTGTTTTCTGAGAGCCAGATGGGTGAATCCATTTCACTAAAAAAAATTCACAAGACTATTTCAGTGACAGATCATGACCTACACATTAAAAAAAAGTAATTTTTTTCTCTTCATGTAGCCTGCATGCTTGTGGTAGATAGTACAAATGAATGTTGTGTGTGGTGTTTATATTGTGACTGACAATAAAATTCATTTTGTCAGAGTATTTTTATTTTACTGTTTGATAAACCATCATTTGTTTGTTAAACATCATGATTCTGCAGTTTGTAACACATTTTGATATTACAACAAATAGTTATTTGCTGGAAAACATTGTAAAGAAAGAGTCTATGTTAGGTGTCCATGCATTTCTGATCCCGACTGCATGTACTAGAATATTTTGAGGTAATAATAAGTTAATTAGAAATGTAGGTACCTATTTTTTGGACTTTCCTTAGACACATGACTATACATTCACTTTTTAAACTCACTTAACCAAATAAACAATTAAATTAATTACATAGTATTTGTAATTGAGCTATATGAAGAATGAAATGGAATGAAGTTAACACTAAAATCTACATATTCATGCATGAGCATGTACTCTTGACAGGTACTCTCTGACTGACAGTTTCCACTGCAAGTAAAAGAGAAGTCCTGCAACAGCTTCTGTCATCCAACATTTTGTCCCCTAACAAGTTACAAGTTATAACATAATTGATGGGGGCTGACATAGCACTGTGAAGGTAACATCAATCCAATGTTACGGAATTTTGTAAGCCACAACACTGATCGCAAATATTCATTTGTTCGGTTACTGGTTTCAATTATTTTGTGATTAATATAAATACAGAAATGTGCATATGTTAAAAAAGTGTACATAATGGTAAGTTAACAACTGTAATAAGCAGTGTTATAATATACATAGACTGCCTGTATTGGACCCAAAGCCTGTTTTCCACTATATGAAAAGCTTTCATATGTATTATTTCCTGACATAACTCTGTTCCTCCCCCTGTTGCTCACATTTTTCTTGCTTTGGCTTCAGTGAATCTATTGTGCCCACAGCCTTTTTATCATGGTTTGATATGCTGATTTTTTTTTCAATTTGCTTATTTGTGTATTGTACATGTCACAGACTACCTCTAGGCACTAGCTTTTGTAATATTAATGATAGGACATTACCATATTTTTGTTTAGCCTTGGAGCTTTACTTAATTTTATTCCACATTCTCTTCATTTTCATTATCTCTTGGCCCCCTGTTGCGAGTGGTTTCTCAGATCTGTTTTTGATAAGCCCACTGTGTCTGTGACTTATTTCACCATTTGACAAGCTGCTGTCAGTTAACTTTATTGTTCTGCATATGGCATATACACATACTTGCAGCTACCCTTCAGAATTTGAAGTAATATTTCCACTGTGACTCATATAATAATTCTAGCTCCCTTTTAACTGCATTTTATATATTGAATTTAGTTGTATGCAGATGAAGTCTACTAACTTTGTATTACACCATTGAAAACTGTACTTGGCCAACAACATCTAGTAGCCACACCACCCTCAGCTGTTTGCAAGCAACAACCTGACATTACAGGACATGTGTGGTTATTACATGCATTAAAAAAAAGTTTTGCATCACTCTGGCTCCCAGAACTCCTGAAGACAGACGTTGACTGTGGATATTGTATCACAGACACAGTCCCTTTGACTGTTCAGAGATGTCACTAAACCCTCCCATAGATGTAAACAACCATACACAAGCAGCAGCTATTAGATGGAGGGCATCCAACAGTCAATCAGTTCCAGTCATTCCACCAGGAAGGAGGTACATGGCTTGTGTTGTCTGTAGTTCAACCTGACTTTATGTCAGGAAGGGCCCTCAACAAGGGAAGTGTCCAGGCATCTTGGAGTGAACCAAAGCGATGTTGTCTGGACATGGAGGAGATACAGACAGACAGGAACTGCCGATGACATGCCTTGCTCAGTCCACCCAAAGGCTACTACTGCAGTGGATAACCACTACCTATGGATTATGGCTTGGAAGAACACTGACAGCAATGCCACTGTGTTGAATAATTCTTTTTGAGCAGCCACAGCATGTCGTATTATGACTCAGACTGTGCGCAATAAGCTGCATGATGCACAACTTCACACCCAATGTCCATGGCGAAATCCATCTTTGCAACCATCACACCATGCAGCACGGTACAGATGGGCCCAACAATAAGCCGAATGGATTGCTCAGAATTGGCATCACATTCTCTTCCCTGATGAGTGTCACATATGCCTTCAACATGACAGTTGTCGGAGTCGTGTTTTGAGGCAACCCAGTCAGGCTGAACGCCTTAGACACACTGTCCAGTCAGTGCAGCAAGGTGGAGGTTCCTTGCTGTTTTGGGGTGGCATTATGTGGGGCTGACATACACTGCTGGTGGTCATGGAAGGCACCATAACCTGAATGTCATCCTACAACTGATAGTGCAACCATATCAGCAGCATATTGGCAAGGCATTCGTCTTCATGGATGACAGTTCGCACCCATATCATGCACATCTTGTGAATGACTTCCTTCAGCTTAACGACATCGCTCAGCTAGAGTGGCCAGCATGTTCTTCAGATATGAACCCTATTGAACATGCCTGGGATAGACTGAAAAGGGCTGTTTGTGGATTATGTGACCCACCAACCACTCTGAGGAATCTACACCAAATCACTATTGAGGAGTGGGACAATCTGGACCAACAGTGCCTTGATGAACTTGTGCATAGTACGCCACAATGAATATGGGCACGCATCAATGCAAGACGACATGCTACTGGGCATAAGAGGTACCGGTGTGTGCAGCAATCAGGACCACCACCTCTGAAGGTCTCGCTGTATGGTGGTACAACATGCAACTTGTGGTTTTCATGAGCAATAAAAAGGGCAGAAATGATGTTTGTGTTGAACTCTATTTCAATTTTCTGTACAGGTTCCGGAGTTCTCAGAGCTGAGGTGATTGTAAAACGTTTTTTGATGTGTGTATTTTATTGTGATTTTACTCTATGTGACAATGCCACTTAAGGCTACATACTTTAAATATTTTCTCTGTTAACTTCAGGAAGAGAGGTACGTTTGCTAAGCTTCCAGTCTGTGTATATTATGACACTGCTTATTAAATTTGTAGTTTACCATTATGAACATTTTTATAACATATGCACATTTCTGTATTTAGATTAATCTCAAGATAATTGGTATGATCGAAACCAGTAAATGAATAAATGAATATTTGTGATCAATATTGTGGCTTAAAAAAAAGTTCAAACTGAATGCCGTCATTTCTGTTCTTTAATAGGTATATTGTCCCTACTACAAATGAAATCATCACATGATTTCCCTCTTGTTTGGATCTATTGTTTATGTTTCACATCAAAGCCACTATCAAGAATGTGCTGATTATTATTTATTTAGTCCATCGAATCCTGCATGTACAAGATATACAAGGGTACTGGACAAACTTGAAATTTTTAGAACAAAACTTCACTTTATGATATGTGATACAATTTTTAAGCCATAAATTATACAATATTGCTGAACAGATTAGTTTATGTGTGATAATACACTAATCACTGAGCACAGCACAGCTCATCAAACTATATCACAGTTAAGAAACTTAGTCAGCTGCACATAAACAATAGCAAAAATAAAAAATAATACACAGAAACATAACAGCAGAATTCACATCAGTTATATACAATAAACTTATACATACTACAGTACAGCCACTCTGTAGACTAAGAGTACCAGAATTTCTTACGTCAAATACAATTGTAGATATTCATCAACAGAATAAAAAAAATGCTTAAGTAAGATTTTTTATGTTATTCCTAAATGCATTTATATTTTCCTTAATTGATGGCAGTATCTTATTGTAAAGCACACTGCCCATATTTCTGACACCAAGCAAACTTTTGGCCATCTGTGACTATTTAGGTGAATGCCTGCACTAGTACAAGTATTATGATCATGTATAGACTTATTAGTCCAAAACAAATGCAAAGTTTGTAATACATACAGTTTGTAGTACATAAATGCAGGGAACAGACAGTATTTTCAGTTCCCTGAAAATTAGCTTAGAGGAGGTATCTGGAGACACCTGTTTTGTTATCTTCAAGGTTCTTTTTTTCTTTTTTTTTTCATCAGAAAAATTTTCCAAACACTGACCCCCACAACTGGATATCATATGAGAGAACGGAGTGTACTAATGTAAAATAAACTGGTTTTAGGGTGGAGATATCACAGGACTGACTAAGAATATGAAAACCATAGCACAGACTACTCAGTTTGTTTAGTAGCTTTCCTCTGTGAATATTTCACTGTAAGTTATTGTCCAGCCACACACCAAGAATTTTGATCTCATTGATTTGCTCTATTGTTTCATTGTCAAGTAGTATGAGTTGCATGTAGGTGGGGTGATTTTAGAAGGCAGTTTTGCTTTTATTTAATGGTAGCTTGTTTTTTTGTACCCAAAAAATTAGTCTGTTCATAGAATCTGTTATTAGTTCCTTAACAACCTGGAGAGACAGATTATGAAAAAGGAGATTTGTGTCATCTGTAAACAATACAGGTAAGGCATTAGACAGATTCCAAGGCAGGAAAAGTAAAGGTCCTAGGACTGAACCTTGAGGGGAACCACACCTGATCATAGTTTTGTTGGATAGAACTCTAATGCTGTCTTTGTTTGAAAATTCAACCACCTGCCTTCTGTTACTGAGGCATGACTGAAACCACATATTGCAAGTGCCTGTGTTGACATGACATTCTAGTTTTCCAATAAGTGGAGAGTGATTGACTATGTTAAAGGCGTTAGTCACATCTATAAAAAGACAAGAGACAGAATGTTTGTCATTGAAAGCACTTAGAACTTCACCTGCAAAAGAAAATAAAGTTTCATTAATTGACCTATTCCTATGAAAACCAAACTTATATTCTATGAGTTGGCAATATTTTTCAAAGAATGAAATTATATGGGAATATATTACTTTTTCTAGGATCTTTGATATGGCAGAAAGAATAGAGATTGGTTGATTATTGTTGATATCATTTATGTATCCCTTGCTAAACAGAGGATAACTTTAGCAGTTTTGAAGACATCTGGTAAACAGCTTGTCATTATGGAACTGTTAATTAAATCACAAAGTGGAATTATAATTTCTAGAGTAAAATTTTTTAACAAATTATCAGATTTGGCACCAGTCTACATGAAAATGAGCTGCTACTTATTCAGCATTTGATCTTGAGTTACTGGTGTGGGAAAAGACAGTGCAGGTGAAGTACTCTGTGATACAAGATTAGACACAATACTTCAGAAATGTTTGTTAAAAGTTTTACTTATCTCCTTTGCATCTGATATTTTAGTTGCATTGTGTATTAAGTTATTTAATTCTTTAATACTTCTTGTTCCAAGGGTGCTTCTAAAGACATTCGATGTTGCCTTTCTTATTTTCTTATAATTTTTTTTATATAATGATTATTTGCTGTTTTCTTAGCCTACTTATAACTCTCCTAAGTATCTTTTTGTATTTTTTATAAAAGAATGAAAACTGGGATCATCTGTTCCTTTGCTTTCCACATACTGTTTCCTTTTTGTAGAACAGGAGCTGATTATTCCCTTTGTAATCTATGCCCTATAAACTGATTTATTTGAATTATGAGTTACTAGTCTTTTAAGGGGAAAGGCAATCTTAAAGTAATGGACCACTGTGTCAAGAAATATTTTTGCTTTCATACTTGTACATCCTCACTTCACTTAACACATCCTTCCAGTATTCACAATACAACTATAACTAGATAACCATTTATGCGATATCAGGTGTGTTCAGCAGACAAAAATGTTTCAAAACACTTTGCTGTTCGTAGTTCTGGCATATGAGGTCTAGATGACTCTAGTTTTGATCTTGATGTCCACAGCTGATAAAACCATTGCTTAAATCTAGATGACTCCACTCTAGTTCTTCTAGTTTACTTACCATATTGATAAAATAAACTCTATAATAATTATAGATAACCTTTGAGAAGGTTAAGAAATTAATAAATCACTGGTAAGCTCTTCACTGCACTTACACACATATTTTTAAACTGCACTTGTAGTACACCTCTGAAGATCAGGCAAAGGTGGCAAGAAACATCTCATGTAGAATAATTGCAGTTAGCAGACAAGTGGTTATCATTCTACAGTTTTAAGTTTCATGCAGCATTTTACAAAAACTCTGAACATGTCCACTGGCAATTGCCATGTTCTGATAGTAGGTACCTATGTTCAAATTTTGCATGTGTATGGGGCCATGAATTCAAAACTGCATCTGGCCTTCTTTGGGATTTGATTAAATACAGTGTGGTTGTGGGTGGGGGTGGGGAGTGGGGGGTGGGGGGAGAATGGGGGGAATGGCAGAGGAGGGGGGGGGGGGGGGAGGGAGGTGGCCCTTAATCTCGAGGCACTCAAGAATTGAAGGTTCCCGCCCCTGCAGGACCAGGCCCAATGAGAGGGAGGGGGAGGGGGGGGGGGGCTGTCCACTCTACCCCTCCCCTTAGTTCAGTACTACCCTGTCCTGTTACTCCTAAATGGTACAAGTCACACACACTTGAGCAGTGTTCTAGAATAGGTCACACAAGTGTTTTGTATGCAATCTCTGTTGTCAACTTTGACTGGATTTACCCAAGTATTCTAGCACGGAACTGAAGACTGCCACCTGCTTTACCCACATCTGAGCCGTTGTGATCGTTGCATTCCATATCCATACAGATTGTTACACTCCAGTGCTTGTATGAGCTGACACACTTAAACTAATTAATACTATAGTCATAGGACACTACTTTTTAAAATAAATTTGTGAAGGGCACAATTTCACAGTTCTGAATATTTGAGGCGAGTTGCTGGTATTTGCACAACATTGAAGTTGTGTCAAGATCTGACTGAATATCTTTGTAGCTTCTTTATACATAACTTGTATCATTATCAAGTGTAATACTTGTAGGTATGTTTCAATAAAATGTGGTGTATTTTGAAAAATTCCAGAAGAATTATCATAAATAGTAACATGGAACCTAAAAACAAAATGCAGGTGTAATGAACTTTTTAGCAGAGTAGGTGCTATATTATGTATCTAAAAAAGAAAATTATTTTCAGATTAATGGAAAGATGATGAATAAGGTTCTGGGCTACATTAAAGCAGGAAAGGAACAAGGAGCCCGTCTTGAATGTGGTGGAGAACGTATAGGTAGAACTGGCTACTTTATCAAGCCAACAGTTTTCTCAAATGTTACTGATGACATGAAAATTGCAAAAGAGGAGGTAAGAACATCATAACATTACCCTTTTTAGTAGCTGAAACTTGCCTATCTGTGGACTACTCAGAAAGGTTAAGTTTTTCGTGTAGAAGTCTGTCTATGATTACCAAATTTTCCTGTTTCTGTGTAAATAATGTATAGGTTTTGATAAATGGTGGTAACACATGAATGTTTACGACACTACAGAAAGTTTAACAACAAATAATAAATGTCTTATGTCTGATTTTCATATCTTTCTCTTATTTTCTAGATAATGTTATACATATGTTCATATCTGTTTGTGAAAAACTTACTCAAATGTAAAAAAATTGCAATACTCTTTTAAAATTTTAAAATATGATTTAAATACTGCACAAAAAAAATTTCAGATATTCGGACCAGTACAAAGTATTATAAAATTCAAAACTCTGGAAGAAGCCATTGAAAGAGCTAACAATACTACTTATGGGCTAGCATCTGGAATTGTGACTAAAAATATTAATAATGCTCTGATGTATGCTAATGCTCTGGAAGCTGGCAATGTCTGGTAAGTCTTACTCTTACCACCAATAGCTGCTAAAGATATAAATCAATGCTATTGTTGTCAACAATAATGATGTTGATTTGGTGAGTTAGTTTTGTGTGACTCTTAGTTGTCCCATTGTGCTAAAAAAGTCATTATGATACTGTAATGAGATCTTCCTAATGATCTGTATTTTTTAAATTTATTGGGTGGTTATGAAACACACCAGCTGACAGTGGTGATAGTAACAGTCCTCTATTTTTGTGTTAAATATGGGGACAGCCGAATTTGGCCAAAACTACTATAAACAGTTAATAAAACTTGATCTAGGCTGTTTTGTTAATTAAATAATGAAACATATAACTGACTAACCCTACGACAAAATTATGCACTTCTGCTGTATTTTCTTTATTATTTTCACTGGTAGCTCAAATAAAAACATATAATCCAAACACACAGATTGGTCCAAATTCCAGTGTGGCTCACATCAGTGTTACTGCAGCAAAATTATTTTAAATGGAAACGATATTGCGGCTTGGGCAGCACAATGTTTGGCAGTCTCTCCTTCATGTTGTCTGCCACTCACTGCTCACCTTCAGCTGAGGTATTTGCCTTTGAAATGAAGGCTTGTGACATAATTATTGCGCTTGCAATTGAGCTAGATAGTGGCAACATGTCTTTAATTCAATTGGTATTTTATACAATTCAAAACTGAGCTGAAGGCCAATTTATATAGAATCAGTACATCACAATAAAAATGGGAGTCCATTGTAGTGCTAGTTTGTTTGCATGAAAGTCATGTTTATAAGATGTTCATTGAATGAGATTGACACGAGGATAGAATGGCTAAAACCGTGTAAAATATTCACTAAAACTTTCTAAATAAAAATGGAATGCAATGTTATAATATATCACTGTCATGTGTTAGCAAAAAATATAGATGAGAACCTGAGAAAATTCTGGTCCTACATAAGATCTCCAAGCAGGTCAAAGGCTTCTATGCAGTCACTCATTGACCAGTTTGGTATGGCAATAGAGACAGAAAAAGGAAAGCTGAAGTTTCGAATTTCACATTTAAGATGTCTGCAGAAGGATCATATTGAGATTTTCACTCCGCAGTGGAGTGTGCACTGATATGAAAGTTCCTGGCAAATTAAAACTGTGTGCTGGACCGAGACTCAAACTCGGGACCTTTGCCTTTCGTGGGCAAGTGCTCCACCATCTGCACCATCCAAGCACGACTCACACCCTGTCCTCACAGCTTCACTTCTGCCAGTACCTCGTCTCCTACCTTCCATACGTTACAGAAGCTCTCCTGGGAACCTGAAGGAGAGCTTGTGTTAGGAGAAGACAGATATTGGAATGCATCTAATAAGTGAGAATGTAGAGCGTAGGCACTACGCTGAGATGAAGAGCTTGGCACAAAAGGGGAATTCTGGCTGGCTGCATCAGACCAGTCAGAAGACTGATGACTAAAAAAAAAAAAAGTTTAAAAGAGCTGGCTGTGGTAGTCTTAAAGAGATGATTTACTAACATGTTTCCATCTTTGCTTAAAACTGAACTCCACAAACTATTCTTAAAATCATTGATTAATGTTAGAGACATTACTTCCTTGAGATATCATTACTGCTCACTCAGAGTAGTGTATAAAAACAATAAGAAATTTATCAGGAAAGTAATATGTGTTATACTACACTACATATTTTCATCACTTGACAATGTAGTTAATTTCGCTTCAATAACTGATGGTTTATTTTTTAAGGATCAATTGCTACAATGCCTTTTCACCACAAGCACCGTTTGGTGGCTACAAGCAGTCAGGAATTGGCAAGGAACTGTAAGTAAATATACAGGTTAACAACTAAAATGAAGTACTTAGTAAAACTACTTTTTATTAATGTCACTAATGTTTTTCAGGGGAGAAGAAACACTGCATGAATATCTAGAGGTAAAGACAGTGTTTGTGAAACTTCCAAAAAAATCATAAGATGTTACAGCAATCAAATAAGAATTTTATAATGAGCAATATGGAAGTAAAAACTATTTTTTCAAAGTACATCACCTTCTTCTTATTTAACCCCTTTATGCACCTTTTGACAGTAAAACTATAACTAGCATCCAACTTTTGTAGTTCAGTTTAAACAAATGATGGCAATTGTATATACGTACAGGAGACACTGATAAGCCTGGTGAAGAAGAAAGATGACGTAGTAAGAATTAACAATGAAAAAGACTGTGGTATATGTTCGCCCATTGAAACTGTAGTAAATAATACAAGATATGTTATCACTTAGTTAATTTCATGTTCCATGGATCATTTGCACAGTAAATTATAATTATTTGGAATGAGTTATTTTACTTTCATGTCACAAATTAATTTACAAAAACGGCTAAATACTGATCATTTATAAAGTAATTTATTATTATTATTATTATTATCATTATTATTATTATTATTATTAAATATACAGATGCAACTGAGTAATATCCACCACCTTTTACACTTTACAATAATAGAAATCCTTTCATGTAGTGGGATGGATTGTAAAGTAGCAACTTTTTCAGTTTGTTTTCAAATTTTAGTTTGCTATCTGTCAGATGTCATATAGCACTGAGTAAGCTACTGAAAATTTTAGTTGTGGTATTGTGTACCCCTTTTTACATTAAAGACAATCTAAATGTGGAGTAATGAATGTTATTTTTCCTTCTGGCATTGTAGTTATGTGCATAATTGTTTCTTATGAACTGGAATGGATTATTTACAACAAACTAATGAAGGAATAACTATTCTGTGAAGCAGTAATTAGAAAACCCAACACCTTAAACAGATGTCTGCAAGATGATGGTGGGTGAGCACCATATATTATCCTTACAGTATGTTTTCGAGCAATAACCATTTTATTTCTTAAATATGAGTTACCCCAGAACATTATTCCATAAACAATCATTGAATGAAAATATACCAAATTACTGACCTGCCTCTCCCCAAGATTTTTAATGATTATAAACACAAATGTGGCTGACCTAAGCTGTTTTAGGAGTTCCAAAGATGCTTTTTCCAGTTTAAGCTTTTATCATTATGGAAATCTAAGAATTCTGAAGTTTTACCCTATTTATTACTTTCTCACTATGTTTTACACTTATCATTGATATAGTACTCCTAGGTGCATAGAACTGAATATGTCATGCATTTTTATAATGGAGGATGAGACTATTCACAGAAAACAAGTCAATGATACTTTTAAGAACATAGTTTACCATTTCTTCTACTGTTGTATGTATGCTTGGATTGTTTATAATACTAATATCATATGAAAAAAGAACTAATTCTTTGATTGTCTATTAGACAGAAGATCATTTACATATATGAGGAACAACAGAGTACCTAAGACTGAGCCTTGCTGATCCTCATATGTGTTTTTTTCCCAGTTTACATATATGAGGGACAATAGTGGACATAAGAATGAGTGTAGGGGATTTCTCCCCAGACAGAACAATATCCTCTGTCTACAGTGGTTGAATTACTAAGTACAACTTTCTGCATTATTTTAGGTAAATAAGACATTATCCAGGCTATACCATCAATCCCGTAAAAGTTCAATTCATCTAGGAGGATATTGTGATTCACCCAGTCAAATGCCTTAGATAAGTCATGGAAAATACCAACTGGCACTATCATGTTATTTAATGCTAGTAAAATTTGGTAAGTGAACATTTAAATTCCATTATCACTAGTGAAACTCTTATGTAATCTGAACTGTGATTTGTTGCTCAAGTGAGATGGTATTCTAGAACACATCACAGTCTCAAAAATTTTGGAAAATGATATCAGCACTGAAACAGGTCAGTATTTATTGACAATACTCTCCTATCATCTTTCTTAAAGGCAGTTTTAACAATGGCATATTTCAGCTTCTCGGCAAAGAAGCCTTGAGTTAGTGAAGGATTACATATTTCAGATAAGACACAGCTTATTATATGGGAACAAGTCTTTAGTACTGTGTTGGAAACACCATCATAACCAGATGAGCTCTTTTTCACAGAATCTATCATTTTCTTAATTTCAGAAGGAGAATTTGGTGATACATTCATGTGAATGAATTTTATGAGATTTGATTTTTCATTGTACTGCTGGGATTTTTTTCTTGAACTATTTGTCCTAATACTTTCGACTATGTTTAATAAAATGAATATTAAATCTGTATGTTACCTGTGACTCATCATTTATAGCCCTTCCATACAGTTCAGTAGTGATGTTATCCTGTTCTGTGGCTATTGTCCTGTCTCTCATTTCACTACATTTAAATACAGCCTTTTAAGTCTGTTGTTGGAATTATTGATTTCTGACATTATGTGCATGTTCTTTGAGTTTTTAGTAACTTTCCTTAGTAATTTTGACTAGCTTTCTAGTGTGCAACTACTGCTGGATTTCTGCTTGTTCTTGCCAACTAACACATTTCCCTTTTTAAACAAATACTAACAAAGAGATAGAGGGGCTGGCCAGTACTTACCTCAGCTCAGTACAGCCAATAGATACACATAAAACACATAAAACAGAACCGAAAATTTACGTTCCTAGCTTTCAGAACAAATGTTCCTTCATCGAGGAGGAGAGAGGGGAAAGAAAGGGAAGAAGGGAAAGGAGGTACAGTTACTCACAACCCAGGTTATGAAGCAACAGGGAAAGCAAAATAGGGAGGGTAGCAAGGATGGAGGCATGGTTGTCAGAGGGAAGCCAAAGATATTCTACTGTAAGTACTGTGCCAGCTTCAAACCAAAGAGGATGCATACAGAAGTAAAGAGGTATATAGTATAAAGATAAACACAACTATGTAGGATGAAAAGATGTGTGAATGGCTAAAGAGGAAAGGGAAAGAGGAGAAGACTGAAGAGTAAATGGGATTGAGGTTGTTTAACATAGGTTCAGTCCAGGGGGATGGCGGGATGAAAGGATGTGTTGGAGTGCAAGTTCCCATCTCCGCAGTTCAGAGGGACTGGTGTTGGGTGGGAGAAGCCAAATGGCACATACAGTGTAGCAGGTTCCTAGGTCCCTAGAATAATGCTGGAGGGCATGCTCCGCTACTGGGTATTGGGCATCTCCTAGGCGGACAGTTCGTCTGTGTCCGTTCATGCGCTCAGCCAGTTTAGTTGTTGTCATGCCAATGTAAAAGGCTGTGCAGTGCAGGCATGTCAGTTGATAAATGAAATGTGTAGTTTCACACGTGGCCCTGCCTTGAATTGTGTATGTTTTACCAGTAGCGGGGCTGGAGTAGGTGGTTGTGGGGGGATGCATGGGGCAGGTTTTGCAGGGGGGTCGGTTACAGGGGTAGGAACCGCTGGGTGGAGAAGGTAGTCTGGGAATATTGTAGGGCTTAACAAGGATGTTACGGAGGTTAGGGGGGTGACGAAAGGCAACTCTGGGTGGTGTGGGGAGAATTTTGTCAAGGGATGATCTCATTTCAGGAGTTGACTTGGGAAAGTCATATCCCTGGCGGAGTAATTTGTTGATGTTTTCGAGGCCAGGATAATATTGGGTGACAAGGGGGATGCTTCTGTGTGGTCTGGGAGTAGGAACATCGTTGTTGGATGGGGAGGAATGTATTGCTCGGGAAATCTGTTTGTGGACAAGGTCTGCGGGATAGTTGCGGGAGAGGAAAGCATTGGTCAGGTTATTGGTGTAATTGTTGAGGGATTCGTCACTGGAGCAGATACGTTTGCCAAGAATACCTAGGCTGTAGGGAAGGGAGCGTTTGATGTCGAAAGGATGGCAGCTATCAAAGTGAAGGTACTGTTGTTTGTTTGTAGGTTTGATATGGACAGAGGTGTGGATGTGAGCTTCAACAAGATGAAGGTCAACATCCAGGAAGGTGGCTTGGGTTTTGGAGAAGGACCAGGTGAAATTCAGATTCGAAAAGGAGTTGAGGTTATGGAGGAAATTAAGGAGTGTTTCTTCACCATGAGTCCAGACCACAAAGATGTCATCTATAAACCTATACCAGGCCACCTGTTGTGTCTTCAGGAAAGCCTCCTCCATGTGGCCCATAAAGAGGTTGGCATAGGACGGAGCCATCCTGGTTCCCATGGCCGTTCCCCTGATTTGTTTGTAGGTCTGGCCTTCAAAAGTGAAGTAATTATGGGTGAGGATGAAGTTGGTTAGTGTGATAAGGAACGAGGTTTTTGGAAGATCTACAGGCGGGAGTTGGGAGAGGTAGTGCTCACGGGCAGAGAGACCATGGGTATGTGGGATGTTTGTGTAAAGGGATGTAAGAGTTGACGCAGTCCTTCTGCCACATACTCCACACGGTCAAGTACGACAGTTGTGGAGCCTCTACCCGCCGGGAGGATGACAATAGAGCGGTCTATTTTCAGCTCCTTAATGGCACGGGATTCAGCTGGGGTGATGTTGGGGGTTGTCGGGATGTTCTTCAAGAAGAACTGGGAGGCAACACTGGATGTGAGGAATTCCTGAAATGTCTGCAAGGGATGGTTTTGGGGGAGGGGAGGAGGATCCCTTTGAGAAGGCAGTCGGAACTGTTCTAGACAGGGTTCAACACTGGGTCTAGAATTTGGGGGCTGTGTTTGGGTAGTGAAGTGATATTTCCAGTTGAGGTTCCTCCCGGCAGATAAAGGCTCCACAACTGTCGTACTTGACCGTGTGGAGTATGTGGCAGAAGGACTGCGTCAACTCTCCGACACCTCAACCTACAAAGCTGTTACCCAGGATCCCATTCCCTCCATCCAGACTGAGCTGCAAAAAATCCTAAAAATCCAAGGTCCCTCACAAGGTCTCACAATGGCTTCCATAGACTTACTCACTCAACCTGAGCCACGTACCCCTACCTTCTACCTATTACCCAAAATCCACAAAGAGAACCATCCTGGCCGTCCCATTGTAGCAGGCTTCAAAGCCCCAACCGAACGTATCTCAGCTCTGGTAGACCAGCACCTCCAACCTATCACCCGCAGACTCACATCCTACATCAAAGACACAAACCACTTCCTAGAACGCCTCAAATCCATTCCCACTCCTCTCCCACCTGAAACCTTTCTTGTCACCATAGATCTTACATCCCTTTACACAAACATCCCACATACCCAAGGTCTCTCTGCCCTTGAGCACTACCTCTCCCAACTCCCGCCTGTAGATCTTCCAAAAACCTCGTTCCTTATCACACTAACCAACTTCATCCTCACCCATAATTACTTCACTTTTGAAGGCCAGACCTACAAACAAATCAGGGGAACGGCCATGGGAACCAGGATGGCTCCGTCCTATGCCAACCTCTTTATGGGCCACATGGAGGAGGCTTTCCTGAAGACACAACAGGTGGCCTGGTATAGGTTTATAGATGACATCTTTGTGGTCTGGACTCATGGTGAAGAAACACTCCTTAATTTCCTCCATCACCTCAACTCCTTTTCGAATCTGAATTTCACCTGGTCCTTCTCCAAAACCCAAGCCACCTTCCTGGATGTTGACCTTCATCTTGTTGAAGCTCACATCCACACCTCTGTCCATATCAAACCTACAAACAAACAACAGTACCTTCACTTTGATAGCTGCCATCCTTTCCACATCAAACACTCCCATCCCTACAGCCTAGGTATTCGTGGCAAACGTATCTGCTCCAGTGACGAATCCCTCAACAATTACACCCATAACCTGACCAATGCTTTCCTCTCCCGCAACTATCCCGCAGACCTTGTCCACAAACAGATTTCCCGAGCAATACATTCCTCCCCATCCAACAACAATGTTCCTACCCCCAGACCACACAGAAGCATCCCCCTTGTCACCCAATATCATCCTGGCCTCGAAACCATCAACAAAGTACTCCGCCAGGGATATGACTTTCTCAAGTCAACCCCTGAAATGAGATCATCCCTTGACAAAATTCTCCCGACACCACCCAGAGTGGCCTTTCGTCGCCCCCCTAACCTCCATAACATCCTTGTTAAACCCTACAATATTCCCAGACTACCTTCTCCACCCAGCGGTTCCTACCCCTGTAACCGACCCCGCTGCGAAACCTGCCCCATGCATCCCCCCACAACCACCTACTCCAGCCCCGCTACTGGTAAAACATACACAATTCAAGGCAGGGCCACGTGTGAAATTGCACATGTCATTTATCAACTGACATGCCTGCACTGCACAGCCTTTTACATCGGCATGACAACAACTAAACTGGCTGAGCGCATGAACGGACACAGACGAACTGTCCGCCTAGGAGATGCCCAATACCCAGTAGCGGAGCATGCCCTCCAGCATAATTCTAGGGACCTAGGAACCTGCTACACCGTATGTGCCATTTGGCTTCTCCCACCCAACACCAGACCCTCTGAACTGCGGAGATGGGAACTTGCACTCCAACACATCCTTTCATCCCGCCATCCCCCTGGACTGAACCTACGTTAAACAACCTCAATCCCATTTACTCTTCAGTCTTCTCCTCTTTCCCTTTCCTCTTTAGCCATTCACGCATCTTTTCATCCTACATAGTTGTGTTTATCTTTATACTATATACCTCTTTACTTCTGTATGCATCCTCTTTGGTTTGAAGCTGGCACAGTACTTACAGTAGAATATCTTTGGCTTCCCTCTGACAACAATGCCTCCATCCTTGCTACCCTCCCTATTTTCCTTTCCCTGTTGCTTCATAACTTGGGTTGTGAGTAACTGAATCTCCTTTCCCTTCTTCCTTTTCTTTCCCCTCTCTCCTCCCCGATGAAGGACCATTTGTTCTGAAAGCTAGGAACGTAAATTTTCGGTTCTGTTTTATGTGTTTTATGTGTATCTATCGGCTGTACTGAGCTGAGGTAAGTACTGGCCAGCCCCTCTATCTCTTTGTTAGTATTTGTTTCACATCTCATATGAGATTTTCCATTAATCATTTACATTTCCCTTTTTCTGACACAAGATTCTTTCATTCCCCTTGAGTGATTCATGGTTTTTTGCATGACTGTTTAATGTCCATTCTGGTTAACTTACACAGAAAATTATTTTCAAATAATGATAGGAATTTATCATGGAACAGATTAAATTTTATGTTAGCATTTGGTTCATAATAAATTTCATTCCATTCATCTTGTGTAAATTACTCTTAAAAACATTTGTCTTGCAGCTAATTAATCTAAGTGATTTCCATAGAAGATTATCAGTACTGCAAGCCACTGCCTTATTTTTCCTGACTAATGGTGCAGTATGATGAGAGAGAGTATTTTGATTAGATTAGCTTTCGGTCCTTAGATCCGTGCTGAGGAGATCCTCGTGGATGTGGAAGACGTCTTTTTTTTTTTTTTTAATCTGTAATAACAATACTGATAGTATGAATATATACAATACATCATCTGTTTCTATTAAAAAATTCGTCAATGGAGTAGAAGGAGTTGGCCACTAGTAAGTCTTTCAGGCTCCTTTTAAACTGATCTTTATTTGTAACTAAATTTTTTATGTTTACTGGCAAATTATTGAAGATGAGTGTTCCTGAGTAGTGGACCCCTTTTTGAACTAAAGTAAGTGCTTTTAAGTCCTTGTGCAGATCATTTTTGTTCCTGGTATTGTATGTATGAACTGAGCTGTTTGTTGGAAAAAGAGATATATTATTTAGGACAAATTTCATTAATGAGTAAATATACTGAGAGACATTAGTTAGTATACCCAGTTCTTTGAAGAGGTTTCTACAGGACGTCCGTGAATTTACTCCACAAGTAATACGTATTACATGCTTTTGGACTCTGAAAACTTTTGTTTGACTTGAAGAGTTACCCCAAAATATTATACCATATGACATTATGGAATGAAATTAGGCAAAGTATGCAAGCTTTTTCATTTTTATGTCGGCTATGTCTGCTAACACTCGAATTGCAAATACAGATTTGTTAAGGCATTTCTGCAGTTCTGTGGTGCGCTAATCAAGTTGTAATCCCAGGAATTTAAGACTGTCAACCTCTTCTATCTGCTCTTCTTCGTATTTTATGCATATGCTGGGTGGAAACCTCTTACAGGTTCTGAATTGCATATAGTGAGTCTTTTCGAAGTTTAATGTCAGTGAGTTTGCTTTAAACCATTTATTAATATCCATGAAAATATCATTGGCAGATCTTTCCAGAACTACACTTGAAATACTATTTATTGCAATACTTGTGTCATCTGCAAACAGAACGAACTCTGCTTCTGGCAGTGTAACTGATGAGAGATCATTAATGTACACAAGAAAAAGCAATGGCCCTAAGATGGATCCCTGTGGGTCACCACATGTAATTTCTTCCCATTCTGATGATGAATGATGACTTAATTCACTAGTCCCTTGCACTGACACCCTTTGTTTCCTATTAGTGAGGTATGACTTGAACCATTTTGCAGCACTGCCCATGACACCATAGAATTCTAATTTACTTAAAAGGATGTTGTGGTTCACACAATCAAATGCCTTTGACAAATCACAGAAAATACCTGCTGATTGTAATTTGTTATTCCTGGGTAAACGGTTATTTTCTTGCTTTGAACTTCACCAAAGAAAACATTATAAATTAGAGTACTACTGTCTTTATCCACCCATGTTGGAAAGTTAATTACTGAGATCAAATTGTAGGATCCAAATAAGATTTCCAGATCATTTTTCCTATCAAAATTCTTAAGAAAATCTACAATGACGTCATCACAGACTGCTTGCTGCTGTCTGCCAGATAGCGTAGATAGAAACCCAGATTCCTCATAAATGGTTCACAATTTGTCAGTGGGGATCTATATATGGTTACAGTTAAAAGTGAACTATTTTTCAATATTAATTCACAAGCACTCACTTTTATGTGCTGATTGTTACAAAATCGACTTGTCTCAATGTTTTACGTACAACTCCTGCTTTTCCCAACAATAGTTCTGGAGGATGAATAAGATGATAAGAGTTTAATGTTTTGTATGTATCTGGTGATGTGGTGCTCTGATAGACACTAGTTGTCTATTTTTCAGCACTCCATACATTTTCCAAACAGAGAAGAAGCCCTTGTAGCTTATTGCTCATTAGGCTAGACAATAGTTTGAGATGCTCTGATGAACATTTGCCGGTCGACATGCAGCAAGGGAAGTTGGAGGGCATTCAGAATAAAGAGACTTTGACGGTCAACATTTTATCAGGAAACTGTCAAAGTATTCATAATAAAATTCCTGAATATACTGCCCTCCAGGAAAGTTCTTGCACTTAAATTATTCTTGGGTCTGAGACCTGGCTGCCTTTCACTCAAATTATTCGTGGGTCTGAGATCTGGCTGAAATCTGAGGTGGAAAGCTCTGAGATATTTAGTGAGTCATGGAACATATAGAGGAAAGATGGATTAGAGGCCATAGGAGGAGGAGTGTTCATTGTAGCTGACAAAAATATTGTGTCTATTGAGGTCAAAGTTGAGTGTAACACTGAAGTTATCTGGTTGCATATGGCAGGTGTACGTGAAACCAAGTTAATTGTTGTGTGCTTTTACTCACCACCAGATTCCTCTGTGACAGCTCTAAAGTCATTCAAAGAAAGTCAGCAGCAGCGAGTACTGTTTGTATAAAGCGTTTATTTTGCATTTTGTTTACGACCTTCCACTAAGGAAGGGATTCTATTTGTGTTTATCTGCTCTGCATAGTAACTAACAGTTCTTGATAAAACTTTACGTAGTTTTCGTGTTAGATTTCTTAGTGTTTTCTTGATCGTTTAGAACAGAAAGCGCCCTAAAACCGTCTTTTGTTTGTTTCGCGGCCGTTAGCCACTAGTCACTTGAATCAGCAGTTGTCTTGTGACAGCCAGAGCGAGAGCACCAGCAGCAGCGAGTACTGTTTGTATAAAGCGTTTATTTTGCATTTTGTTTACGACCTTCCACTAAGGAAGGGATTCTATTTGTGTTTATCTGCTCTGCATAGTAACTAACAGTTCTTGATAAAACTTTACGTAGTTTTCGTGTTAGATTTCTTAGTGTTTTCTTGATCGTTTAGAACAGAAAGCGCCCTAAAACCGTCTTTTGTTTGTTTCGCGGCCGTTAGCCACTAGTCACTTGAATCAGCAGTTGTCTTGTGACAGCCAGAGCGAGAGCACCAGCAGCAGCGAGTACTGTTTGTATAAAGCGTTTTTGTACTTATTTGCTGCGCTTAGCTTTTAAATAGTTTTTCTGGGAAAACCTAGCGTAGTTTTCGCGTCTCGTATTTCAGTGAGTGTTTCTTGATTATCAGAGTAGCTCATCAGAAGATTATCTTGGGAATTTGTCACCGTATAGAGTAGGGTAAACATAGTCATGTGTAGGGACTGTGGTTGTTGTGAGCGGACGCAAGGAGAATTGGCCACTCTTCGGGTGCAGGTGGAGGCTTTGTCTGTTAGGCTCATCGAGCTCGAGGCGCAGGCGTCTGCTCGTAGTGGCGTTGGGGCAACTGTGGTGAGACCTATGCCTACTTCGGTGGCCTTGGAATCACATGGAACCCCTGATGTCGCTGCGTCTTCCGGCAGTGAGCATCTTACCGGTCAGCCATCACTCCAGGGTGAATGGCGGACAGTGGTGGGCTCGCGCGTGGCTGGCCGAAAGGCGAAGGTGGGATCTGGCCGCGTGGCAGCTGCCTTACCCCTTTCCAACAGGTACGGGGTGCTTCCTAGTGGTGATGACATCGTTTCCGAGCCACCACAGGATGCCTCGCCTGTTGGGCCAGTGGCCGATTCTCCGGCAAGGTCCCGACAGTCACAGAGGGCGGGCCTATTAGTTATAGGGAGCTCCAACGTTAGGCGGGTTATGGAGCCCCTTAGGAAAATAGCGGGTAGGTCGGGGAAGAATGCCAGTGTGCACTCGGTGTGCTTGCCGGGGGGTCTCGTCCGTAATGTGGAGGAGGCCCTTCCGGCAGCTATTGAACGCACTGGGTGTGACCGGCTGCAGATAGTAGCACATGTCGGAACGAATGACGCCTGCCGCTTGGGTTCTGAGGCCATCCTTGGTTCCTTCCAGCGGCTGGCTGATTTGGTGAAGACAACCAGCATTGCACGCGGAGTGCAAGCTGAGCTTAATATCTGCAGCATAGTGCCCAGAGTCGATCACGGTCCTCTGGTTTGGAGCCGTGTGGAGGGTCTAAACCAGAGGCTCAGACGACTCTGCGACTATAATGGTTGCAAATTCATCGACCTCCGTTATTGGGTGGAGAACTGTAGGGCCCCCCTAGACAGGTCAGGCGTGCACTACACACTGGAAGCAGCTACTAGGGTAGCAGAGTACGTGTGGCGTGCACACGGGGGTTTTTTAGGTTAGAGGGACCCCCCCTTGGGCGAAACGATAAAATACCTGACGGCTTACCAGAGAGGACATTATCATCGTTGATAAAGAACGTCCGTCCTCAGAGACCAAAAACAGGAAAAGTCAACGTAATATTGGTAAACTGCAGGAGTATCCAGGGCAAGGTTCCTGAATTAGTATCTCTTATTGAAGGAAATAGTGCGCATATAGTATTAGGAACGGAAAGTTGGTTAAAACCGGAAGTGAACAGTGACGAAATCCTAGACACAGAATGGAATATATACCGCAAGGATAGGATAAACGCCAATGGTGGAGGAGTATTTATAGCAGTAAAGAATTCAATAATATCCAGTGAAGTTATTAGCGAATGCGAATGTGAAATAATCTGGGTTAAGTTAAGTATCAAAGGTGGGTCAGATATGATAGTCGGATGCTTCTATAGACCACCTGCATCAGCAACCGTAGTAGTTGAGCGCCTCAGAGAGAACCTGCAGAATGTCGTGAAGAAGTTTCGTGATCATACTATTGTAATAGGGGGAGACTTCAATCTACCAGGTATAGAATGGGATAGTCACACAATCAGAACTGGAGCCAGGGACAGAGACTCTTGTGACATTATCCTGACTGCCTTGTCCGAGAATTACTTCGAGCAGATAGTTAGAGAACCAACTCGTGAAGCTAACGTTTTAGACCTCATAGCAACAAATAGACTGGAACTTTTCGACTCCGTGAATGTAGAAGAGGGTATCAGTGATCATAAGTCAGTGGTTGCATCAATGACTACAAGTGTAATAAGAAATGCCAAGAAAGGAAGGAAAATATATTTGCTTAACAAGAGTGATAGGGCACAAATCGCAGAATATCTGAGTGACCACCATCAAACGTTCATTTCTGAGGAAGAGGATGTGGAACAAAAATGGAAAAAATTCAGGAACATCGTCCAGTACGCCTTAGATAAGTTCGTACCGACTAAGGTCCAAAGCGAGGGGAAAGATCCACCGTGGTATAACAGTCATGTACGAAAGGTACTACGGAACAAAGAAAGCTTCATCATAGGTTTAAGAGTAGTCGAATCATAGCTGATAAGGAAAAGCTGAACGAAGCGAAAAAGAGCGTAAAGAGAGCAATGAGAGAAGCATTCAACGAATTCGAACATAAAACATTGGCAAACAATCTAAACAAGAACCCTAAAAAGTTTTGGGCATATGTAAAATCGGTAAGCGGATCTAAATCCCCTATTCAGTCACTCGTTGACCACGATGGCACCGAAACAGAGGACGACCGAAGAAAGGCAGAAATACTGAATTCAGTGTTCCGAAACTGTTTCACTGCGGAAAATCGTAACATGGTCCCTGACTTCAGCCGTCGCACGGACGCCAAAATGGAAAATATTGAAATAAACGATATCGGAATTGAAAAACAACTGCTATCACTTAGTAGCGGAAAAGCATCCGGACCAGACGAGATACCCTTAAGATTCTACAGTGATTATGCTAAAGAACTTGCCCCCTTTCTATCAGCAATTTGTCGTAGATCGCTGGAAGAACGTAAAGTACCTAGCGACTGGAAGAAAGCGCAGGTCGTTCCCATTTTCAAGAAGGGTCATAAATCAGATGCGAATAATTATAGGCCTATTTCGCTTACGTCAATCTGTTGTAGAATAATGGAACATGTTTTGTGTTCTCGTATTATGACGTTCTTAGATAATACAAATCTCCTTCATCATAACCAACATGGATTCCGCAAACAGAGATCATGTGAAACTCAGCTCGCCCTATTTGCCCAAGAAATTCACACTGCCGTAGACACTGGCGAGCAGATTGATGCCGTATTCCTGGACTTCAGGAAGGCATTTGATACGGTTCCGCACTTACGTTTAGTGAAAAAAAATACGAGCTTACGGAATATCGGACCAGGTTTGTGATTGGATTCAGGATTTCCTAGAAGAAAGAACACAACATGTCATTCTTAACGGTTCAAAATCTGCAGATGTAGAGGTAATTTCGGGAGTACCGCAGGGAAGCGTGATAGGACCTTTATTGTTTACAATATACATAAATGACTTAGTTGACAACATCGGTAGCTCCGTGAGGCTATTTGCAGATGACACGGTTGTCTACAAGAAAGTAGCAACATCAGAAGACTCGTACGTACTCCAGGAGGACCTGCAGAGGATTAATGCATGGTGCGACAGCTGGCAGCTTTCCCTAAACGTAGATAAATGTAATATAATGCGCATACATAGGGGCAGAAATCCATTCCAGTACGATTATGCCATAGGTGGTAAATCATTGGAAGCGGTAACGACCGTAAAATACTTAGGAGTTACTATCCGGAGCGATCTGAAGTGGAATGATCATATAAAACAAATAGTGGGAAAAGCAGGCGCCAGGTTGAGATTCATAGGAAGAATTCTAAGAAAATGTGACTCATCGACGAAAGAAGTAGCTTACAAAACGCTTGTTCGTCCGATTCTTGAGTATTGCTCATCAGTATGGGACCCTTACCAGGTTGGATTAATAGAAGAGATAGACATGATCCAGCGAAAAGCAGCGCGATTCGTCATGGGGACATTTAGTCAGCGCGAGAGCGTTACGGAGATGCTGAACAAGCTCCAGTGGCGGACACTTCAAGAAAGGCGTTACGCAATACGGAGAGGTTTATTATCGAAATTACGAGAGAGCACATTCCGGGAAGAGATGGGCAACATATTACTACCGCCCACATATATCTCGCGTAATGATCACAACGAAAAGATCCGAGAAATTAGAGCAAATACGGAGACTTACAAGCAGTCGTTCTTCCCACGCACAATTCGTGAATGGAACAGGGAAGGGGGGATCAGATAGTGGTACAATAAGTACCCTCCGCCACACACCGTAAGGTGGCTCGCGGAGTATAGATGTAGATGTAGATGTAGAAAGTCGATTGTCGGTAGCATGCAAATATCCATATAATACAAAACTAGCTGAAGGTGACTTTAATCTGTTGAGTATAGACTGGGATGTTTGTGGGTTCATTGGAAATTTGGGGTAAGGTCTTATGTGATCAAACTGTTGAGGTCATTGGTCCCTAAGCTTGCACACTATTTAATCTAACTTAAACTAACTTACGCTAAGGATGACACACACACCTATGCCCAAGGGAGTACTCGAATCTGCAACAGGGGGGGGGGGGGGGGGGGGGGCTGCCGCGCAGACTGTGACAAGATGCCTCTGACCGCACAGCTACACTGCCTGGCTATACTGCAGGAGGTACAGACAGACAGACGGTGAAATACTTTTGAACATGTTTTCTGAAAACTGTCTTAAGCAGCTAGCCCAGCAGCCCAGTCACAATGGAAGTATCTTAGACCTTATAGTTACAAGTAGGCTGGACTTATCGACAATTTCAGTATAAAATAGGGATTAGCGATCATAATGTCATTATAGCAACTATGATTACAAAAGTTAATAAATCAGTCAAGAAGGTTAGGAGAGTGTTTCTGCTAGATAGAGCAGATAAGCAGTTGTCAGCATCTCACTTAGAAAGTGAACTGAAATCACTTAGTTCCAGTAAGATGGATGTAGAGGAATTATGGGCAAAGTTTATGCAAACTGAAAATTGGTGTCTGGAGAGTTATGTGCCTAGTAAGTGGATAAAGGATGGAAAAGATCCATCACAGTTTATTAACAAAATTTGGAGAATGCTGAGGAAGCAGAGGCCGTTTGCACTCTCAGTTCAACGGGGTTGCACAAATGACGACAAGCAAAGGTTAATAGAGATTGGTGCTTCTGAGAAAAGATCCATGTGCAAAGTATACAACAACTACCAATCAGACCTTAGCAAATCATCTGGTCCTAAGTAAAATTGCTAAGCTGGTCTAAGGCTTCCATTCAGTCACTTGTTGAACTGTTTGGGAGGCAGATGAAGACAGCAAAATGAAAGCTGAAGTTTTAAATTTTGCATTCAAGAAATCATTCACACAGGAGAATCATTCAAACATCTCATCATTTGACCACTGGACAGACTCCCACATGGATCACTTAGTAATAAGCAACCCTGGCATAGAGAACAACTGAAAGATTTTAAGGCAAGGAAATCACCAGGTCCAGATGGAGTCCCAATTTGGTTTTGCAAAGAGTACTCAGTAGCATTGGCCCTTTACCTATCCTGCATTTATCATGAATCTCTCACTCGGAACAAAGTTCCAAGTGACTGGAAAAAGAGCAGGTGTCTCCACTATATAAGAAAGTTGAAATTACAAAATTACAGACTAATATCCCTACTTTTGGTTTGTTGCCTAATCCTTGAACATATTCTCAATTCAAATACATTAAACTTTCTTGAGACTGAGAAGCTTATATCCAAGAATGAGCATGGTTTTAGAAAGCATCGCTCATGAAAACTCAGCTTGCCCGTTTCTCACAGGATATATTGTGAACTATGGATGAAGGGCAACAGGCTGATTCCATATTTCTAGATGTCTGGAAAGCGTTTAACATGGTGCACTATTGCAGGCTGTTAACAAAGGTACAAGCATATGGAATAAGTTCACAGAAAAGTGCGTGGCTCAAAGATTTCTTCAGTAATAGAACCCAGTATGTTGTCCTTTACGGTGAATGTTCATCAGAGACAAGGGTACTTTCATGAGTGCTCCAGGCCAGTGTGACAGGACTGTTGTTGTTCTCTATATACATAAATGATTTATCAGACAGGGTAATCAGCAATCTGTGGCTGCTTCGTGGTGATGCTGTGGTTTATGGTAAGGTGTCAAAGTTGAGTGACTGTAGGAAGATACAAGACAATTTACACAAAATTTCTAGTTGGTGTGATGAATGGCAGTTAGCCGTAAAGGTGGAAAAATGTAAGTTAATTCAGATGATTAGGAATAACAAACCTGTGATGTTTGGTTACAGAATTACTAATGTCCTGCTTGATGCAGTCAAGTTGTTTAAATATCTGGGCATAAGATTGCAAAATGATATGAAATGGAATGAGCATGTGAGGACTGTGGTAGGGAAGGTGAATGGTTGACTTTGATTTATTGCTAGAATTTTAGGAAAGAGTGATTCACCTGTATCCGGCCGAAGTGGCCGTGCGGTTAAAGGCGCTGCAGTCTGGAACCGCAAGACCGCTACGGTCGCAGGTTCGAATCCTGCCTCGGGCATGGATGTTTGTGATGTCCTTAGGTTAGTTAGGTTTAACTAGTTCTAAGTTCTAGGGGACTAATGACCTCAGCAGTTGAGTCCCATAGTGCTCAGAACCATTTGAACCATTTTGATTCACCTGTAAAAGAGACAGCATATAGGCCACTGGTGCAAGCTATTCTTGAGTACTGCTTGAGTGTTTGGGCTCAGTACCAGGTTGGATTGAAGGAAGACATTGAAACAATTCAGAGGCAGACCTTTAGATTTGTTACTGGTAGGTTTGAAGTGTTATAGAGATGCCTCAGGAACTCGAATGGGAATCCCAGGAGGTAAGGTGATGTTCTTTTTGAGAAACACTGTTGAGAAAATTTAGAGGACCAGCATTTGAAGGTGACTGCCAGATGATTCTGCTGCCGCCAACATACATCACATGTAAGAACCATGAAAATAAGATACGAGAAATTAAGGCTCTTACAGTGACATATAGACAGTTGTCCTTCGCTTGCTCTATTTGTGAATGGAACAGGAAAGGAAATGATAAGTAGTGGTACAGGGTACCCTTCACTACACACCGTATGGTGGTTTGTGGAGTATCTATGTAAATGTAGATGTAGATGAAAGATCTTCACAAACTGAGCAAGTCAATAATGCACTGTTCCATGTCTGGCCATTATGCAAGCAGTTATTAGGATTGGCATTGATTGATAGAGTTGTTGCATGTGCTCCTGAGGGGTATCATGCCAAGTTTTGTCCAACTGGTGTGTTCGATCATCAAAATCATAAGCTGTTGGAGGGCCTGCCCACAATGCTCCAAACATTCTCAACTGAGGAGAGATATGGCAACATTGCTGGCCAAGGCAGACTTTGTCAAGCATGAAGACAAGTGGTAGAAACTCTCACTGTATGTGGAAACCCATTATCGTGGTTAAATGTAAGGCCAGGATGGCTGGCTATGATGTGCAACAAAACAGTGCAAGGGGTATCATTGATGTACTACTGTGCTGTAAGGGTGCTGTGGATGACACCCAAAGGGGTCCTGCTATGAAATGAAATGATGCCCCAGTCCATTACTCATGGTTGTTGGGCCATATGGTGGACAACAATCAGTTTGGCATCCCACTGCTATCTGGGCATCTCTAGACACAGCTTCATCCCGGAACCTCATTGACTAGAGTAGAATTATCTTCAATGATGAGTCCCACCTTGAACTGAGTTCCAATGACAAGCAAAGACGTGTCTGGAGTCATCACAAACAGTCTTTTTGATAACTTGTGTGTCAATGAGGGTGAAATGACGATGAAGACAACACAACCCTTAGTCTCTGAGTGCAGAAAATCTTCGACCTGGCGTTGAAGTGAATCCAGGACCCTAGCATGGTGTTCTACCATGCTGACCATTCAGCTATGGAGGCACACCTCTGTGACACAAGTAATCAAACGGATCTTGCTCAGATTCCTGAAGGAATAATACTCATCTATTCACTCATTCATGCCACATTTTGCTGTTCATTAGAAAGGAAGAAAGGAGAGGAAGTTTTGGTCTGAATATACATCTGTTTTACATACTGCCAACAGACATTGGAATCTTTTCAACCCCAAAACTTCTCAGTAACAGCATACTGCCAACAGACATTGGAATCTTTTCAACCCCAAAACTTCTCAGTAACAGCATAATTTAGTCTGTATTTCCCCAAAACTGGGCTGGCAATTTCAGTACTTTGGTGGTACCTTCATCATTCTCAAAATCACTTGAAAGATTTTGCAAGCACTACCACAGAGTGAAGCATCTCAAGAAATTTTATAGAATTCATCCATTTTAGGATGAATAATAAGTCGGCATTCATCAGTTCACTTTTTATGTCGTCAAAAATTCACTCTCCCCTTTATCCCACTGCCACTTAGCCTTTTGCTTTAATAAGTGTAATGTATCAGTGTTAACTGTGCTGAATCCAAGAAGGTATCACCTATCAATTCCCACCATACTAAAAAGTGACTTTAATTGATTCTTATCCTGTGGAGATGGACATTTTGCAGTGGCCACTATTTTACTTGGGTCAGGTCTTACACCTTCAGCATTTGCAATAGGCCCCAATTACTTAACCACCTGAACATTGAAAGAAGATCTACTCAACTTTACTGTGATACCTTTCTCTAAAAATGTGTAATACTGCCTTTAGTAACTCCCTATGCTCAGACGACATTTGTGAGATAATTAGGACATTGTCCCCATATAGTAATATCTTCTGCAACCATCTGGAACCTAATGATTGGTTCAGTGTCCTCATGAACATGATTATTGATATATTACTGATATATGGATGTCAAGTGCCAGATGCACATCTCCACAAGGTTGCTTGACTATGAGGAAAGGGTTGTTATATAGACTTGATGATCTCTCACTAACATATAGGTTAAGCATTTCCCTAATCTCTGGCTTGGCCAACTCCTTTAAATAACAGTCAGAAGATAAAGTTTAATGAAGAAATGTTTATCCTTCTTAATTTTAACTTACATTCAGAACTTTGTATAGTTCCCGGTTAATTTCAAAATACCTTCTTGTGATGTACTAGAATACTCAGTAATTCCTCCTCCTCATTGCCTCTTACTCTCTTACTAGCTTGGACTTCTTCCAAAATTTGATTTTTGACCTCCCTGTCTTCTACTATTTTGTCCTCATTAATGCTGTTCTTACCTCAAAAACCTATTTTACTAGCACTGGCACAAATAATTAACTGGTTTGTTGTGATTCTTTGTTCTGACTATTTTTGGTAAACGAGGCCTCAATTACTTGGTTTCGGTAAGGCAGAACTATTACTGGGTTTAGGTAAGGCAGAACTAACATTTTATTGTCAAAATCTACTAACACTTGATGTATTTCCAACCAGTCTAATCCCAGCAGTATAGAAACATTTAAATTATACATTTCCAATCTAAAATGTTATCAAAACCCCCTCTTTTATAGGCTTTCCCCTACAACCAGTTTTACCAACAATATGTACATCATCACAGAAAATGTAGGGTATTTTCCTACTTGCCCAACAAAACTCCATGCTCAACGCACTGATTCACTACCCAAATCTACAACGAAGTTCGCAATTTGATTCCCCATCTTTCCTACCACTACCAGATTTGTATATTCAGCTTCTTGTCGAAATTCTTTTTAGTATAATGGTTCTTCCTTAAACCTTCTTTCTTTGATTAATGTTTTTATTACTTTTCTTTTGGGTCTACTGCTACTCCTTATTGGTCTCCATGTCTGTCCCCTCCTGTGGGACCATTGTCATTTCCCACGTTTTTGATAATCACTGTTCCTGTGGGATGTGGATTGAAAAGAGAGTTTCAGTGACAGTGTATTTGATGACTATAGTTATTTTGATTGCAATTCCCATGACTGTCGAATATTGTCATAGTTGTTTCATCTCTGCTTCCCTTCTAGATTCCCATTTCCATTTTGGCATCTTATCTATATCTGGTGGCTCACTCACTTTATTTTTCTTTATCTAATCTACTCAACTGTTTGAGACAGGTTAATATCTCCACTACTTTTCTGAATTCTTTCTCTAACATATTTTCCCTCACTTGAACATCTCATCAGTGGGTCTATCTAGTAGTTTAACTTTATTCATATGCCATTTGAAGTACTTCATATATCCTCCTCATCTTTTTCCATATGGACTCAGATATGTTAACTCCATGAACAGTTTCTGCTGCTCCACTGTGGGCAATGTTTTACTTTAAATACCGGTACTCTACAAAATTCCTGCCAGCTAATAAACTTGTCCTGGTGCAACACTAGCTGTTCCAAGACTTCTCCCCCTAAAAATCATATAACAAATTGAATATTTCTGGTCTTATCCCAACAGGATGGAAAAGCAGACTCAAATTTTCATAAAGTACAGTTGGGTGTAGCCCAGTCCCACATTTGAAAGTTTGGAAATTTTTTTGTCATAACATTACTGGATTCAAAGGATTGCTCGTCAAAAGGAACTTTGCATTGTAATTCGGACTATGAGAGACACTGCAATATCATATCATACAAAGATTAGTTTGATTTACTTCTCTAGAAGTCATAGGATTACCATAGCCACCTATTTGCTTTGGGACACATACAGAGTTTTACACTGCACTTCTTGTATTATCAAGATGCATCTGCTCACTATCTCTCTGTACTTTAACGTTTTCTACTTGAACTTTGGTTGCTCTACTGTTTCGTTTTTAAATTCCTCTTCATATATTTTGACACTATCAGACCTTAATTTTTCTAAAGAATCAGTTAAATCTCCGCTTACTCTTTCAACGCTCTGTTCAAGAATTTCACTAGACATAACTTTAAAATTACTAAGCTCTTCAGCTAATTTATCTGTCTTTTGATTCATAAGCTGTTTTTCTGATTTAGACTCCTAAATGTGTGGATTCAAACCTGTTGTGTTATTGTCTATTTTTTCCGAGAGCTATCAAGTACATTTTTCTATTTGTGTTCTGATGGTTCGTTTTCTAACCAGGATTCCTTAATATGAATGTCTAATTATTCAATTACCGTACCTTAGTTATTTCCTCCTTCATTTCAGTCGTTATCTTTGAGTCTACAATTAGCTAAAGTGTATCTCATCTCTGTTTTTATTTCATTGTTACTGGCTAATTCTAGCTTCATATTATCATTGTGCCTTCTTGCTATTTCTTCCATTTCTTCTGTCCTGCCTATTTTCCATTTTACCTAAAATATCTTTTCTTATTTCGGTGCTGGTACCTATTAAACTATCATAACTTCTTTCATTGCTTTTTCTTTGCTATCACCTTCTTCTGACAATTCTTTGATAACACAGTAAATATCAGATGATAATTTAACATAATTATAATTTTCTAAAAATATTGACGGTCCCACATCAATTTAAATTCCTATCAATTTGCTAAACATTAATCCTAATAGGAAATCTCCTTTAGCTTCCCAGATTATGAAAGTCAAAAATAGCTACTTCAATAAGTAATAATATTTACTTTACTGTCGCAAAATGTTTAGCCAAAGTTCCTCCAATCTGACTCACCATTTCACTTATAATCTAATGATTTCACACGAACTGCGAGTGAGGTTGTTGGTAGCAGGAACGCGTCAGCGAAATGTGACAGCTTTCACTTTGTGAAGTGCAGGCCGAACTTAAGCGTTGTGCGGCAACAGCACAGACTCGAATCATTGATGGAGCTGGAAATCTCGGAAACTCGCCAAATATTATTAGTATCGCCTGTTGTACAAAGAAATTACCGTTCCCTCAATCCGACTTTCTTCTTTTCTTGCTTCTTCGTATTTAACTTGATCTACTTCTTACTTGCGTGTTGGTTCTTGTACGCGGAACTTCTGTCTTCCAACCATATCATTGTTCGGTTATTCGGGAATGAAACAAGTTTTTCGTAGAAGAAAAAACCACGCTGGTTTATTAAACGTCTACAGAATAACACTAAAACAATGATCATCATAAATTTCCAATGCGGCAAAGAACGCAAAACAGTCTGTGTCTGGCAAGACAGAGATACTCGTATTTAAATGTCAGTGAAGTTACTAAATAAAACTGTTCACAACGCAAAACTTTAAACTGTCCCTTATTTAATAACTTACACACTCTCATATTTTTGCACAACTGTCTTAGTCGGGCAAATAATGGTTTTGTTAATAAAACCGCAATCTTATTTTCTGTATCTGCTCTTGAATTCGTAATTTCATCAGCTGTAACTAATTCTCGAACAAAGGGGCGTGTGAGACGAATTTGTTTTGTACATCGGTGAAATTCATGATTCTGTGCGAGTCGAACAGCAGCTTCATTGTCCACTGGTAAGCAAGGTTTCGAATGCTTTAGCGCCGGCCGGCGTGGCCGTGTGGTTCTAGGCGCTTCAGTCTAGAACCGCGTGACCGCTACGGTCGCAGGTTCGAATCCTGCCTCGGGCATGGATGTGTGTGATGTCCTTAGGTTAGTTAGGTTTAAGTAGTTCTAACTTCTAGGGGACTGATGACCACAGATGTTAAGTCTCTTGCTTTAGCTGGCAAAGTTCAGTTAAAAGTCTTTTTTTTCATCTAGACTATTTCTCGTGCTAGCCACTATAACTTCAGCGTCTGTAGTAGAGATAGCAAATGAAGTTTTTGGCTCACTCATCCAACCGACAGGTGCACCAAAGTACAGGCAGAGAAAACCTGAGGTAGATCGTCCAGTCCCTAAATCACCTCCATGATCGACATCACTATATCATTCAAACTTTGGTCTTCACCGCTTTTATAAATAAGCCCATAGTCATATGAGCCTCTAAAACAGCGAAAAATATTTTTTGCCCTTCTTACATCACGCTTTGTTGGCTTTTGAAGACATCTAGATACTACTCCAACAGTATTTGCTATGTCTGTTCTTCAAAAAAATGTGTGTGAAATCTTATGAGACTTAACTGCTAAGGTCATCAGTCCCTAAGCTTACCCCGAGGGAGGACTCGAACCTCCGCCGGGATCAGCCGCACAATCCATGGCTGCAGCGCCTAAGACCGCTCGGCTAATCCCGCGCGGCTATGTCTGTCCTTGTACCACGCATCAGGTACATCAAGGATCCAGTACTTGTCTGTAAGGATATTCAGTATTAATAGGGTTGTCTTCTGTACCGTCGTCCTTGATAAAACTGGAGTTGTTACAGCTCTAGAATCCACTCATGCCAAAGTGCTCCAAAACTTTCTTGGTGTAGTGAGTCTGACTGACTTGAATGGACCCATCTTCTTTTCTGTCAGTTTCCATGCCTAAGAAATCTGATGCTGGCTTTGATTTTATTTTGATTGTCTTTCAAGATCTCCAATAAATTCTTTAAATTCACTGTTACTGTTTGCAGCAATCAATCCGTCATCAACGTA
Source organism: Schistocerca americana (assembly GCF_021461395.2). Lineage (NCBI taxonomy): Eukaryota > Metazoa > Arthropoda > Insecta > Orthoptera > Acrididae > Schistocerca > Schistocerca americana. Next base: position 652,252,296 of record NC_060122.1, read on the forward strand.
GAGTACGAAGAAAATCTTGTAAGAACCTTTCTGTCCTGTAAAGGGGCAAGGATCAACTTATCTTAAATCCTGAATCCATCACGTAATTAGGGAATCTCTCATTCCAGCAGCGAGATGCTTATTTCAGGTCATATAAACTTTTCATTAATCGACATACTTTTCTAAAACCATCATTATAACCGTCAGGTTGTATCGTTTCCTTCAGTTCACAGTAAAGAAAGACAGTAGTCATCTTTATTTGTGCAACGTTCATCTTCTCTTTGACTGCATCGGTGAGTAATGTTCGAATAGTCGACATCTTTGACACAGGGATGAAAGTTTGTTCATAATTATTGCATTTAGTTTGAAAAAAATCTTTTGATAAACAATCTTGCTTTAAATCTGTCAACCGACCCACCAGGATTCGTCTTCAGTTTATAGATCCGCTTACATTGAATTGCCCTCTTTGCAGGAGACAAATCTCCAAGTCCAAGTTCCATTTTCTTTATGTACAACCATTTTTTTGATCTATTGCTGCTTTCCGGTAGTCTCGTTGAGTCGAATTTATGGCGTCGAAATAAGATCCTGGTTCCTTAAAGGTCACTGATATCTTTTTGAACCGCTTTAGCGTTAAACGTTCACGCAGTTGTGTCTTAATTCTTCCATCAGATTGTTTTAACCTCTCTTCAGCTTCATCCTGTAAATCATCATAATTAGCGAACTCATTTTCTCTTGGAAAACCAAACCAAATTTCACTTTGCTCTTAATTTCGTCTGATGACTCTCCAGACTTCCGATGAGGGAGATCCAGATCCACAGGAAACACTGGGCTTTCTTTTTGCATAATTTTCTCTTCAAAAATAACACCCCGTGATCTCATGAACTGACAATTTTTTTCACATCTGATCTGATAACCACCGTCATGGTTATAGCCAATCAGAATCCCTTTTACTGGTTTTTGATCCATTTTAACCTTTAATTTTATGGAACGTGAACATAAATTTAGACCATATTATACCGAGGTGCTTCACGCCAGGCTTCTTTCGATACCATATTTCATATGAAGACGTCCCTAAAATACTGGAAGGTCCCGTTAGATTCAGAATGCATGCTGCACAATTTGTCATTTCAGCCCAAAATGACTGAAGAATGTTTCCATGAGCTTGCATCGTAGCCCTGGCTGTTTCAACAAGACTACGATTTCGTCTTTCACTGCATTCGTTTTACTGTGGAATGTAGGGCATAGTAAAACGTTGGATTGTGGCCTCTTTCTGTAAAATCTCCCTTGTCTGTTTATTGTTGAACTCTCCTCCATTATCGCTTTTTAAGAGGTTTTTAATCGTATGTCCAGCAGTCTTTGTTTCAGTTATAAACTGTCTTAGTTTATTAGGAACGTCTGGCTTTTCTTTGACGTAGAAACATCTCTCAATTTACTGTAATTGTCTTTGAATAACCTAAAGTAGCGATATCCAGAAATGGACTTTTCAAAAAGACTACAGACATGCATGTGAATCAGCTCTTCCGGTTCAGAAGCTCTCTCACGGGTGCCAAATGGAAGCCGATGTGCTTTACCATACATACAGCCTTTACAGAGACCAGAGTCCAGTTCCACGTTTACGCCAAAGATCTTGGAGATTAACATCTTGACACGTTGCTTATTCTGATGTCTAAATCTTTCGTGGTACAATTGTAATAAATTTTCTCGACTGATTTAATTTACTTCAGCGGAAGTGCTTCTCATCATTAATTTAAACTGTCCTCCATAGCGATCACGATAGTCAACTAGTTTTGTGACTTCACCAATTTTAAAATAACATGTGTCTTTTTTGGATATTTGCCTTGTGCTGCCAAGACTGAAAACAGATTCTTTGTAATTTTTGGTACATACCATACATCATTCAAAGAGGATTTGTGTCACTTTCCATTCACTGCCGCTTCCATTTCTATTGCGCAATTACCAACAACGTCAACAGTACCGCCGGCCGGAGTGGCCGAGCGGTTCTAGGCGCTACAGTCTGGAACCGCGCGACCGCTACGGTCGCAGGTTCGAATCCTGCCTCGGGCATGGAAGTGTGTGATGTCCTTAGGTTAATTAGGTTTTAGTAGTTCTAAGTTCTAGGGGACTCATGACCTCAGCAGTTAAGTCCCATAGTGCTCAGAGCCATTTCAACAGTACCACCATTTGCTGGTGTAACTGTATACGTCGTAGAAAATGGCTCAAATATCTTGAAAAAATGTCGGTATTAGTGATAATGACTTGTTGCACCATTATCTACAAACCAGCTACCGTATCACACTCAGATGACATAATAACAGACGAGTGAAGAGAACCATGTTCGTAATTGAAGTTTCAGCAGTTCAGACACATCACTTTTCTGAGGCTTTTGTGGTCGACCACCTTCAATCCACTTTCGGCATTTCTTGATCACATGACTTGGCTTCTTACAGTAAAGACAGACAACTTTATTTTTCTACTTTGATTGTTTTGAAGACTGTTTCAGTGAGTTGCTTATAAGAGCCTCTTGACTTGTAGAATCTCCTCCTTTACTAGACAAATCTTTTTCATATGCACAAAGTTGCGTTGTCAAGTTATCAACAGGCCAATCACTCTTTGACATAAGCATCCAACTTGTTTTAAATGAAAAATACTCATCTAGTAGCGTGGCTAAAATTTTACAGGATATAAAAAAACAGGTAATTATGAATTATTTTCTACATCTTTGGCCATTTCTTGCTTCAAATCATTCCACACATTTTTCAGCTTTGATAAATGAGTACCTACGTCATCACTAGATCCAAAAAATCGTAAACAAAGGTTATAAACTTTATCTTCAGAAACAGTACCAAATAATCTACGCAATTCAGTTCATACTTCTCGAGATGTATTAAGACACTTTATTTTCTACAATGTTTCCTCTATCTTATTCGTACTCAATACAGTTAAGCATTACTGTCAACCTTAAGATAATTATTTAGTACGTTCTTATATGTCTCTTTTTACATGAGCACAAGCATCTTCCGTAGGTTTTACGGGTGTAACTAACCTACTTTCAATAACGTCAAGCGCTCCAGGAATACCACGTAGACGGACATTTGCTTTGGAGTTCCGTGTATTCAGATTGGTTGCCCTTCCAGTAAATTAATGCTTATTACTTTTGTCGAATCCATAGTCGAACTTCACTCCAAGAGTTACAGCGGCGTACGAATGTCACAATACGAGAATTGCAAAATTTACACTTCACTTACGTACGAAACTTACAAGATGTGTTTTTTCAGTTCCTTTATGTATTTACGCAGTAGCACACCTGGGCCCATAACCTGCTTGGTTATTTAGGTATGACATAAGTTTTTCGTAGGAAAAAGCACTCGTTTCTTAGAAGTCTACAGAATAACGCTTAACAAGGATAACCTTGTGGATGACATCGGAAGTTCACTGAGGCTTTTTGCGGATGATGCTGTGGTGTATTGAGAGGTTGTAACAATGGAAAATTGTACTGAAATGCAGGAGGATCTGCAGCGAATTGACGCATGGTGCAGGGAATGGCAATTCAATCTCAATGTAGACAACTGTAATGAGCTGGGAATAAATAGAAAGATAGATCCCTTATCATTTAGCTACAAAATAGCAGGTCAGCAACTGGAAGCAGTTAATTCCATAAATTATCTGGGAGTACGCATTAAGAGTGATTTAAAATGGAATGATCATATAAAGTTGATCGTCGGTAAAGCAGATGCCAGACTGAGATTCACTGGAAGAATCCTAAGGAAATGCAGTCCGAAAACAAAGGAAGTAGGTTACAGTACGCTTGTCCGCCCACTGCTTGAATAGTGCTCAGCAGTGTGGGATCCGTACCAGATAGGGTTGATAGAAGAGATAGAGAAGATCCAACAGAGAGCAGCGCGCTTCGTTACAGGATCATTTAGTAATCGCGAAAGCGTTACGGAGATGATAGATAAACTCCAGTAGAAGACTCTGCAGGAGAGACGCTCAGTAGCTCGGTACGGGCTTTTGTTAAAGTTTCGAGAACATACATTCACCGAAGAGTCAAGCAGTATATTGCTCCCTCCTACGTATATCTCGCGAAGAGACCATGAGGTTAAAATCAGAGAGATTAGAGCCCACACAGAAGCATGCCGACAATCCTTCTTTCCACGAACAATACGAGACTGGAATAGAAGGGAGAACCGATAGAGGTACTCAGGGTACCCTCCGCCACACACCGTCAGGTGGCTTGCGGAGTATGGATGTAGATAGATGTAGATGTAAATTTCTATTGCGGCAAAGAACGGAGAACAACCCGTATCTGGTAAGACAGAGATATTTAAATGTCAGTGAAGTTATTAAATAAGGCTGTACACAAGACAAAACTTTTAACAATCAACACTTGCCTGCTGTTTCTTCTTTTTCTGGTAATTTTTTATCATTCCGACACTTGTGATCACAGTTCACATCCTCTAAATGGTCACCACGTTGCAGTAATGGCGACGTCCTGTCGCATTGGGAGCTACGTTGCAGTGGTATGACTGTACACTATCGGACTTGATGTCGGTACTGTCGTTATACACTGAAGCCCAAAGAAACTGGTATAGGCATGCGTATTCAAATCCAGATACGTAAACAGGCAAAAATACGGTGCTGTGGACGGCAACGCCTGTATACGACAGCAAGTGTCTGGCGCAGTTCTTAGATTGGTTACTACTACTACAATGGCAGGTTATCAGGATTTTAGTGAGTTTGAACGTGGTGTTACAGTCGGCGCACGAGCGATGGGACACATCTCCCAGGTATCTATGAAGTGGGGGTTTTCCCGTTCGACCTTTTCACGAGTGTACCGTGAATATCAGGAATCCGATAAAACATCAAATCTCCGAGATCACTGCGGCCGGAAAAAGATCCTGCAAGAAAGGGACCAACAACAACTGAAGAGAATCGTTCAACGGGACAGGAATGCAGCCCTTCCACAAATTGGTACAGATTTCAATGCCGGGCCTTCAAGTGTCAGCTTCCGATCCATTCAACGAAACATGATCTATATTGGCTTTCGGAGCCGTAGGTCCACTCGTGCATTCTTGATAACTGCACGACACAAAGCTTTACGCCTCGCCTGGGCCCGTCAACACCGACCTTGGACTGTTGGTGACTGGAAACATGTTGCCTGGTCGGACGAGTCTCATTTCAAATTGTATCGAGTGGATGGACGTGTAAGGGTATGGAGACAAGCCCATGAATACGTGGACCCTCCATGTCAACAGGGGACTGTTCAACTGGTGGAGCCTCGGTAATGGTGTGGGACGTGTGTAGTTGTTGTGACATAGCACCCCTGTCATGTCTAGATACGACTCTGACAGGTGACACGTACGTAAGCATCCTGTCTGATCATCTGCATCCAGTCATGTCCATTGTGCATTCCGACGGAGTTGGGCAATTTTGGCGGGATAATGAGACACGCCACACGTCCAGAATTGCTACAGAGTGGCTCCAGGAACACTCTTCTGAGTTTAAATACTTCCGCTGGTCACCGAACTCCCCAGACATGGATATTATTAAGCAATGCGCTCTTCAGAAGGATCTTCACCCTCTCGTACCCTTATGGATTTATGGACAGCCGTGCAGGATTCATGGTGTCAGTTCTCTCCAGCACTACTTCAGTTATTAGTCGAGCCCATGCCATGTCGCGTTGCGGCGCTTCTGCGTCCTCGCGGGGGTCCTACAAGTTATTGGGCAGGTGTACCAGTTCCAGTACCTCCTAGGTAAATATTTTTGAACTCACTGGTATAGATCAGTAAGAGAGATTTAAAATAGGAAACGTGTATTAAATCGTGTTCAAATGTTTTGCTTCTTTCTAGTAATGAACATAAACTTAAATCAGTCTAATTGTAGTACGACTCTACGAGTAGAAGACAAACAACCCTTAAAGCATTTGCTAAACGTCTGTCTCATGTCCCATCGTGTTTTGTTTTTCCTAACTCTTTGGGCAGTCGGAATTGTACGTGACCCTGATTGGCTAGGAATATCTTCATCGTCATTCATAGCTAAATGCTTTATCAGTGAGTACTGGACACACGTTCACCGAGTAGCTACAATGCAACTGTCTGAATGTTGAGGCTGGCAGCACTTGACAACGTGATTCCATAGTCACGAAGATACCGACTTGTACCGATATCTATCGAGTAGAACTAGGGAGAAAAGTGATACTGCTACGGGGACAGACGGTAGCACCTGTTGTTTATATTAAATTTTGTGGTTTTATTGTTTTGATTACAAGAAATTGTTTTGAAAATCTGAATTTTAGGAGAGCATTTTGTAAAAAATGATTTCCCATTGCAGGTTTTTATCACACGACGAACACGCTGAAGTCGTTTCTTCAATTTCCTGAGAACAGCACAACACACTTGAGAGTTTATCGTTGCACCATGAGGGAGAATATCAAAACGAATAACCCCTTCAGGATTACAGAAGACCGTTGCCATGACTTTGCCGGCGGAGGGCGCGGCTTTGAACATTTTCTTCGGAGTAGAGATGGTGTGGTGCTCCTCCATTGATTGCCGATTTGTTTCCGGTTCGAAATGATGAATTCATGTTTGATCGCCTGTGACGATATTTGACAAGAATTGTCACCGCCAGTCTCATAACGCGCGAGAAACTGCGCACAGATGGTCCTTCATTGCTCTTTATGGTCTGCTGCTAGGCGCCGAGGAACCTAGCACACACGTATCATTGAGTGCCCCGACTGGTGAGCGATTGTGTGAGCACTACCAACAGAGAAGTCCAGCTGTGCAGCGAGTTGTTTGATTGTGATCCGTCTATCACCTCGAATGAGTGTCCGCCGGTTATAATATTGCAGGAATCACAGCTGTGCGGGGTCGGCTAGCACGCGGAAGATCGGACAGTTTTGCGCAACCTTGTTGCGATGATGACGGAGGCTTCGGCCAACGACTCACCGTGCTGTTGTTCACAGCCAGCTCTCTGCTTCTAAAGCACCTCAGTTACAGAATCCATTTTAAGGCTACGTATAGCGCCGCCACCTGTCAGAACTTCATGAAACTATAGGGACTGAAACGGGAATGTTCTACTATGTCCCAGCCGGCCGGAGTGACCGAGCGGTTCTAGGCGCTATAGTCTGAAACCGCGCGACCGCTACGGTCGCAGGTTCGACTCCTACCTCGGGCATGGATGTGTGTGATGTCCTTAGGTTTAAGTAGTTCTAAGTTCTGGGGGACTGATGACCTCAGAAGTTAAGTCCCATAGTGCTCAGAGCCATTTTACTATGCCACACACAAATACGGTACATTTTCAACAGAGATTGGCCGAGGAAAAAAATTGCATTACTTGCTGAATGATCCTCACAGTTTAATTATGAGGTCTGGCATCCTCTGATGTTATACTGTTCCAACATTTAAAGAAATGAGAGGTTTGGACTGTACTGGATGTATGTTTTGCAGACTTTCCAGAAAAAGGCTTCAGACAAAACACACCCATTTATTGTCACGAAGTAAAGTGGTTCATTAGAGAGAGACTGAACTGGTATTTCGGAGGAAGACGGTACAAATCCCCATCGGGACATCCAGATTGAGATTTTACGTGGCTTCCCGAAAATCGCTTAAGCCAAATGCGGGGATGGTTCTTTTGAGAAATCGCTGCCGACTTCGTTCCCCAGCCTTCCCCATCTTTCCCCAATACAAGCTTGCGCACTGTCTGCTGTTGACGGGACATTAAACCTTAATCTTTGTTTCGGCCTTCCTTTAGTGTCAGGCCGAGAACGTTATTGCGTTACCCTTGGAAAGCACTATGATGCTCTCCACGACGACTACACCATAAATCTAACCTGTGTGAGTTATATCCGAATCGCCTGTACATTCCAATAACTGCACGACGAGGCTACTTGCGTGGGAGGCGAGACCGCGGTGCGGCGCCTGTATTGAAACGGCGTCACGTCCTGCTCGCGCTGTTAGCGTTTACGAGCGGCTCCCAACCACTTGCCCACGCCCCAGATTGGATCTGATGGCTCGCGCATGCCGCGACTCTGAAGTGTCGATTCTCGCTGCGAGGGCTCCACTGCATGCTAAGCCCCTGTCTGCGTGACCATCTGAAGTATTCCAAACGTTCCCATGTAAATACGGTACACGAGTTGCTTTCGATTTTATTTTATTTAGTATATGAGCAATGTTCCATATGTGCAGCTATAGATTAAGTGAATAAGAATTACAATGGCAAAAATTGACCTTCCATCGAGGAACAGTTACTGACGTACTGTGAAATTTTTATTTCAGACACAATCTCATCGTATGGTACAATCATTCCGAGTTTAGGACTACATTGCCGTCGTTAGATATTGTTGGCCAGGGGAAGAATTTGGTGAACAAAACGTCGTCACATGCTTTGTCAATGTAGTCCGAGACCGGTAACGATTGTTCATGTATTTACTTCAGATAGAAACCATAGTCTTCTACAAGAGATAATTAATCTCGGCCTACGATGACTATCTTCTATATCTGAGTTTGTTGTAAAAGCGTTTGTACTTACATCTTCAAAATGGTCAACATAGACTGAAATTAATTGCCTATTGAATAATATTATCGTCTGTAAGTGCAATAAAGACATAAACAGTTTCCTGGATGACTCTGTGTTTTGTCGCAACTATGTCGCAGCTCGTGTTAATGATTATGTCATCTTTTCTCCCCATGTGAAGTCGTCTTGCAGCGTCTATCTGCACGTGCACGCCAATCTCAGGCACATCTGTCAGGATTTTGATCCGATCTTCACTAATAAATTCACTGACTCACGATTAAAGTTTCTCGTATATAATTTCGTTTAAATTGATTGAATTATGATGAATTAAAGTCGTGAAAACGACACTATTGCCACCCAGTAAACATCCCCTGTGACTTGAGAGAGGAGCAGTGGCTCGACAGTGCAGAAAACGTGGCCAAAGTCACATCTGGTTTGGTGATATAACGGTAGAGCGTGAGGATGGACACCCAAAGGTTGTAAGATCGAATTCTGGCTCGGTTACCTTTTTCATTCTGCATTTTAGCCATTAACGATCACCTATCAGTGATAGGGAGATTCACCGGAGACGAAACGTGGCTCGGATTTCACGTTACATTGCAGTTCCCTTTCCCCTCATTGGATAACTGGTTAAGAAAATGCAAGCCGCCTAAGCGACATCCAGTTGATTCCCATCTTTTCAAAACAACTGCATTGAGAAGAAAACACGCAAATCCAAAAAGTGTGGTTTTCAAATCTTTATGCATGAAGTAGAATGTTTGCAGAAAATTTACTTCAGCATGGGATGGAGTTTTGCTTCCTTTATGTAAGGAAAGTTCTGCAGAAGCATAGCACATGATTTTTGTTGTTTCTTTATTGTCATTCGTTCTCACCGACTCATACGGGCGGGAGGGATGTCAGAGGGTAGAAGTCGCCGCTTTTCAGCCATCTGAGAACAAGAAGTTTAAAACATGGCTTAAAACTGGACATGCAAGATGACGAAATGAATCTTTTGCATTATAAAAAGACATAGATGCAGTTACATAATTTAAAATATAAAAGGCGGATTAGTTGATTGATTAAAAGATTGACACAGATGAAATGGCAACAGAATGTTCACGAAAAATAGGAGGCAGAGGCATGGTAGCGTAAGTTAAAAGAAATAAAAAGCCGGTTTGCAGTAATGAGTGAGCCTAGACTGACAGGAATGATCATGGGGATGTAGTAGTTGGGATAATACTTAAGAGAATGTCTGTGCTGGTGCGTGAAGAGAGGAGGAATTCGGGAGAAAGAAGTGGGATACCATTCTGGATCAAGGCTTAGGATTTGAGTGAAGAGAAGTTGAGAGGAATGGAGCCGTGACTGAGGGAGGGGACGAGATGGGAGGGGTTCTTTTAGACCTGGCAGGAAGGGTATATATCAGGGCGGATTTCATGATCAGTTAAGGGAGGGCGATTAAAGTTACGTTAGGAGAGGATGTGGAGGTGTAGCGGTGGGGAATATGGTGGTAGAGGCGTGGCAGAGTACCAGGAGCAGTGAGCAGGGTGAAAGCTAAGGAGCGGGTAGTGTCGAGTTTGTGGATAACGTAGGGTATTTGGAGATATTCAAGAGGGAATAGGAGAGAAGGAAGTTTTATAAGATGGTAGAGGATGCGTATGTGTAGGGTGAGTGGATTCGAAGGCTAGGTAGAGGGCATGGCGTTCAAGGATCTACAAGGTGTGAAAAAATGAGGGAGGAGCGGAAGTCCATGCCACATTTGCTTAGCAGATGATGAATCAGATCAGGGATTTATAGGTGTGAGGTATTGTGGAAGGGTGCAATCCTCATGTTCACTCGGTTGGTAGTTAGGAATGTCGATCCATTGTTGGCTTTCTGTTGAACGGTTAATAGATGGGGCTTCCGCACTAGTCGGCAATCAATTGTTAGTCTGAGGTACTTTAGTGTGTTAGTTAACTGGATAGTACAGTCGTAAATGGTAACGTAAAAGTCATGGGAACGGAAGCTGTGGGTGGTTCGGCCTATAATTATTTCCTGTGATTTCGTAAGGTTGGTTTTGAGGAGCCACTGTTTGCACCTGGAGGTGAGCTGATTGAGATGGAGCTGTAGGGAACATTGGGGTTGCTGGAGGGAAGGGAACGTTGGAGTTGCTGGAGGGCAGGGTAGACAGGGCAAGGAAGACAGAGTCATCGGCATATTGGAGGAGAAGAGCAGGAGGAGGGGGCTTGGACATAACGGCAGTGTGGAGACCATACAGGAGAGGCGAGAGAACAGAACCTTTGGACATATCTGCCGTGGGATGGAAGACAGGGTGTGAGGGGTCCACTTGTACGTGGTGTCCGATTTTGTAATATAATTAATGAAAATGACCTGAAACGGTTGCCATATGTAGGAGAGATTGTATCTTCGGCACCACTGAACCAAAGATATTGTCTATGTAGCAGAACTGATTGTAAGTAGAAGTGCGTGGAGTGCAGTACCAGTTGCTATTGCACTCTGTTATAGGTAGGATGTAATACTTCAAGCTAGTAGGTAGCTATGAGAATTTAGTTGTTGGTCTGTGGACGCAGCTTAATACAGATTTTATAAAATGAAGTGATGAATGATATTGTTTGTGCTCACACAGAGCCAGTAATGGCAAATCATAATTATTTCTATAAAAGTGTAAGGCGTATATTATTAATTTGTGAGGCTATAAGATTATCAAGAATTGAAGTGATACTTATCGTTAACAAATATTGACCATTATCTATGCCAATTATTGAAGAGTAATGAATTTATACTGCAACTCAAAGGGAAAACAACTGCAACAAATTTGTAAAGTAATGAAATTTTGTATATTTAGTTTTAAGTTTGCAGCAATGCGATAAGTGGATTTTCCGGAATTTTACAGTACTGACCTTCGAATGTAGGAACCAAGTATTTTCCATCACATTTAATGTATAGGTTGATCAGGCATATCCGATTCGTAATATTTTTTTGTGTTTTATAATCTGGATATAGAGAAGTTAAATTTTGGACTCGATCTTGTCAAACGAAGTCAAATTTTTTCTGAGTAACAATCCAAGTATTTTTAGTTACGACAGTAAGTGAGAATTGTAATGTAAAATGTTTCACATCAGATTTTGTGAAGGTGAAACTTTATTTTGAATACAGTTTTCAGGCTGATGCATTTGACCTTCGCATATCCCTTTATCAGTTCCTCGTTCCATGTCATGTTTATTTAAATCCAATGAATATTTTTCTGAAAGAAATCATTTTTCAATCAGAACCAGAAAAATATTAATGTGCCAGAATCAGAAAAATACTAATGTTTGTAACAGTTTCAATGAGGGCAGTATTGTACGAGGTGCATTCAAGTTCTAAGGCCTCCGATTTTTTTTCCAAGTAACTACACACCCGAAATCGATGAAACTGGCGTTACTTCTCGACGTAATCGTCCTGCAGACGTACACATTTTACACAACGCTGACGCCATGATTCCATGGCAGCGGCGAAGGCTTCTTTAGGAGTCTGTTTTGACCACTGGAAAATCACTGAGGCAATAGCAGCACGGCTGGTGTATGTGCGGCCACGGAGAGTGTCTTTCATTGTTGGAAAAAGCCAAAAGCCACTAGGAGCCAGGTCAGGTGAGTAGGGAGCATGAGGAATCACTTCAAAGTTGTTATCACGAAGAAACAGTTAACTGCACGACCGCTGCGGTCGCAGGTTCGAATCCTGCCTCGGGCATGGATGTGTGTGACGTCCTTAGGTTAGTTAGGTTTAAGTAGTTCTAAGTTCTAGGGGACTGATGACCTCAGAAGTTAAGTCCCATAGTGCTCAGAGCCATTTGAACCATTTGAAGAAACTGTTGTGTAACGTTAGCTCGATGTGCGAGTGCATTGTCTTGGTGAAACAGCACACACGCAGCCCTTCCCGGACGTTTTTGTTGCAGTGCAAGAAGGAATTTGTTCTTCAAAACATTTTCGTAGGATGCACCTGTTACCGTAGTGCCCTTTGGAACGCAATGGGTAAGGATTACGCCCTCGCTCTCCCAGAACATGGACACCATCATTTTTTCAGCACTAGCGGTTACCCAAAATTTTTTTGGTGGCGGTGAATCTGTGTGCTTCCATTGAGCTGACTGGCGCTTTGTTTCTGGATTGAAAAATGGCATCCACGTCTCATCCATTGTCACAACCGACGAAAAGAAAGTCCCATTCATGCTGTCGTTGCGCGTCAACATTGCTTGGCAAAATGCCACACGGGCAGCCATGTGGTCGTCCGTCAGCATTCGTGGCACCCACCTGGATGACACTTTTCGCATTTTCAGGTCGTCATGCAGGATTGTGTGCACAGAACCCACAGAAATGCCAACTCTGGAGGGGATCTGTTGAACAGTCATTCGGCGATCCCCCAAAACAATGCTCTCCACTTTCTCGATCATGTCGTCAGACCGGCTTGTGCGAGACCGAGGTTGTTTCGGTTTGTTGTCACGCGATGTTCTGCCTTCATTAAACTGTTGCACCCATGAACGCACTTTCGACACATCCATAACTCCATCACCACGTCTCCTTCAACTGTCAATGAATTTCAGTTGGTTTCACACCACGCAAATTCAGAAAACGAATGATTGCGCGCTGTTCAAGTAAGGAAAACGTCGCCATTTTATGTATTTAAAACAGTTCTCATTCTCGCCGCTGGCGGTAAAATTCCATCTGCCGTAAGGTGCTGCCATCTCTGGGACGTATTGACAATGAACGCGACCTCATTTTAAAACAATGCGCATGTTTCTCTCTATTTGCAGTCCGGAGAAAAAAAATCGGAGGCCTTAGAAGTTGAATGCACCTCGTACAGCGCTGAGCCAATATCCAGTATTTTCACTGAACATTGTCAAGATTATTCATTTATCAGCCAACCTACTGACATTATTTGTATGAAGCTATTTAACGACTGGCATTGCACTTTTCTGTGCCAAGACTGAATATTTTCTATGCCTACTGTGGAGAGAACAGAATATCAAGATTACATCCATTGCGACTCTAGAGGCAAGGAAAATTTATTTCATTGTTTATTTGCACAGGGAATTTTGTCAGGTTATTGTACAGGGCCATAGAACTCGGTTCTCACGAGACTGCATAAACTTCAGAGGGATTAATTTCATTATGGGCATTACGTATTGATTTCCCAGATTAAGTTGTTTATATTTCTTTTTTTTGGGTTACAGTAAAACTGATTAATCACACCATCTGCTCAACAACACGTCACCCAGTAAATCTGCATATCACAAACATTACTCATTTCATATTAATTACCAAACAAACACCCAAATTTTTATATAGAACATTACAACTGGAGTTGGTGTTGTTGATGGTGACGTAAGATGGGCATTTGGAGGAAAGGAGGCGGTGAGGCGGACATAACTTATAGGAAGGGCATAGATCTTAAAGAGGAGCCTGGAATACCACACACAGTCATAAGCTATCTCAAGATTTAGAGAGACAAAGATGGCGGATTCACGGTTGTTGATTTGGTGGGAGAGGAGGTGAGTAAGGTACAGGAATTGGTCATTAGAGGAAAAGTTGGGACAGAAGTCACATTGATGGATAGGAATGGATAGGTGTTGGTGTAAGTGTCTATGTATACAACAACCTAGAATGGACTCAATGACCTTGGTATACACGGAGATGAGGCTGATGGGATGGGAGGAGGGGGTGCCAGTGACAAGTATATTATGCTTGAGGAAAAGGTTTCGAGAGGTTCTCCATGGCTCAGGATAGAAACCTGTGTGAAGGATTATTCACAATGGGCGGCCAATATTTCCAATAAGGAGAGGGAGCTTGTTGCAGGTGTCTGTAGGTGATGCAGTAGTGACTGGGGGTCGTGGTGCATTTGTGACGGAGTATCAGTTGAATGTCTTGTGTTGTTATTGGAGTACTAAGTTGTATGTGTGGGATGTTGTTGAGGTACTGGAAGCTAGGAGCGAGGGGTGGGAGAGAAGTATTGGTATGCTCGTGGACTGTTGGGAGTAAGGAGTATCCGAAGTGTTTGACTTTGCTTAGGTTGTCAAGGAGAGGGTGATTATCACGCAGGAGGGAGTAGGTGGGAGCAGGGTTATTGTTAGTAAGGTGATTAAATGCCTTCCAATACCTAGAAGAATTTATGGGCAGTGTGGCATTGAGGTTTGTGCATGTTTGAAGCCAAACGCGACATTTCTTTGCAGTCAGCAAATTTCAGATGTACCACTGAGTTGTCGGTTGTGCGTAAGTGTGTTTCAGTCATGAATCCGCAGGAAGGATCGGTAAATGTGACAGAATTCATGGAAGAGGAGGAGGAGAGCGGGGCGATTTGGGTAGATAGGTTTTGTCAGAATATGTTATGGCATTTGAGAAGTTTGTTGTAGGAAGGTGGCATGTGGATGTCATGTGGGTGGTGGAAGGATAAGGGATGGCTTTCAAGTTTGATAGCAATGAATTCCCTCTGGGCATTTCAGCTGGTACAGGAGTAGTCCTGGATTTGTTTGAGAGGGGCAGGAGGAGAGGGTGCCTGGGTAGGGTAAACGGTGTAGGGGATGGGGAGAAAGGCAGGCAGATGGTCATTTTTGATGGGGTCAAGGACTGCTGCAGTAATGTACCGAAGGAGGTTAGGAGAGGTGAGGATAAAATCAGGGGTGGAATTGTTTTCAGGATGGGTTTGTAGTGGGAGAAGGACTGTATCATAGTGGAATGAGTCAGTGAACCAATGGCACCACTGGAGTTCCGCATGGCACTGGCTATGGATGTTAAGATCTGTGGCAATAATATAGGTTGAAAAGTTGTTGTCTATGTGAGTGAGGAAGCCATATGGAACAGAATGATGTTGACGGATATAGGTAGTGGCACAGATAACAGTTATGGTTTTGAGGAAGAGAGTGAGAATAAGGTGTTCAACAAAAGTGTTGTAGAGGCATTGTGGCTGAATGTGGTGACCAATAGCAACTCCACTTTGGGCCATGGGGAGCAGATGATCTGTTCAGTGGAAAATGTATGGCAAAGCGCAGGTAGTATGATGAGGTTGGAGGAAGGTTTCATTCAGGATGAAGGCATGAGTACCATGTCAGGAGAGGACATGCATAAAGGGGTGTTCGTTGGATGAAAAGGAGTGGAGATTGTGGAATAGGATATTATACTACTATTTGGGAAGAGAACAGGTGGTGGGGATGGGTTGTTCAGGTGGGTTTAACTCAGGCTGTAGAGACAGGTGAAAAGGAAGTGGATCTGGTTGTGAAAATGGGTGTCTTATGTCCTGAGGTGGAAGACAGAGTGGGCTGCAAGGGAAATTTGGTGTAGGGTGCATGGACTCTGGAAGAGGTGAATATTTTTTAGAACTGAGCTCATAAAGTAGATGATGTCTTCAGCTTTGGGGGGGGGGGGGGTGGTCAGAGGGAGTTGTTGAGTGGAGTGGACTGTCAGTAGGTTTGATTGGATCTGCCAGCTCAGGTTTGGAAGGTGGAATGAGCCTTGAATTGAAAGAATTGGATGGGTGTGGCAGGTTACAGCTATGACATGAGGGACAGGAAGCAAGATTATGATATTGCTTCAGGAAATGGTGGGATTTACAAAGGGGGCAGGTGAGAGGGTTTTTGCAGTCAGTGGTTAGGTGGTCATTGTATATTAGGCATCTTTGGCAGCTTAGGATTGAGGATGGGATTTGGGTGGGTCAGCAGTGTGTGGTCGTTTGTTGATCAGGGCCCCATGGTGGAGAAGGTGGTCAATTTAGGATGAGGATTCGGTGGAGATGCAGACTTTGAAGCTCATCAGAGATGCAGAGAACCTACCAAACTTCGAAGTCAGGATGGAAGTTGAGCTTGGACTCCACTTCCTCCATCACAGTCTCAGGATCGATACCTTTGAACAGTGCTAAGGGTGGGGGGATAGCGAGGAGATTGTGGTTGCTTGGTCTGGGTGGTTATGGGAAAGGGTGTGAAGTGTTCTTAGTGAGCAAAAGTGACATGGGGCATCTTCTGGAGCAGTTTGTTGTAGAATTCTGCATCAGAGGATTTGATGAGAATGGAGTCTCTTCTAGGGATGATCTGAATGATGGATATGGAGGGGATATATTTTCTGATTTCGAGGAGGAGGGTTTTGGATTTGAGGAAGTTGGAGTCAGGGTGGGAGAGGGGGAAGGGATGCAGTTCTGTAGATGTGGGACAGATGGGATGGCCTGGCAGTCCATGAAGTCTGGGCTTTCCATTTATTTAGGCTTTTTTTAGGGGGGGTTCAGGGGTGGGGGCAGCAGTGCTGACGTGTTTGGCAATCTTACTGATAGGTGTAGGTAAGGAGGGTGTGGTGGGCCCAACTGGATGGGAGTGTTTGGAAGGGGGTTTGGATGAAGAGGGTCCCACAGTCCAGGAACCTGTTGTGGAAACATCTGGCTGAGTCGATGGTTGTGGCGTAGGTGGGTTGACGTATGGTGGAGGCAGTTCCGATGATGTTGCTGCAGTGGTGGTGGTTGAACAGCGCCGAGACAGCCGCCAGATGGAAATGGCGACAGAGACGATGAACAGGAACACACACAGAAGAAGTGTCGAAGGCAGAATAAGCCGACGATAAACGCACGCGCAAGCACAAGCACACACACACACACACACACACACACACACACACACACACACATACACACGGAAGAAGTTTCGAAGACACAATGAACTACATGGACAAGCAAACACAAAGTGTAGAGGAGTTGCTTCCACCAGTCCATGGTATAAGCAGAGTAGCTGAAAGCGAACTGGTTGAGGTATTTACAGCAGCCGATTGACACTAGTTGAAGTATGGAAGGCACATGATTCAACTTTCAGCTTTCTGCTTTCTTGAGTCAAACATGTATGCAAATACAATTCTTTGTGTAGTGGAGCAAAACATATTATTTGTTTGGACACTTTCAAATTATACAGAAGACTGGCAAATGTATCTCCACTGGTGAGAAAGATAGTCTTATTACGTGACTGTTAAAATATTTTATTGGAGTGACATGACGCAGGGGACGCGAGGCCCTCTAGCGCCGAAGTTCCTCCGACTTCTCGACTAACCTGCGTTCTGGTTGCTAAGTACAGATGTCGCTGATTACATACTTTAGTATTTTGTTTTCATCCTTTTCGCATCTTACCCTAGTTATTTTATCAACTTTATGTTATTTTATTAGCTCCATAAGATTGTTCCTGTGTATGTTATTATTTTATCTAAAATGACCACAAGAGCGTCTCAGAAACACATACTATCACTTAAACATTTCCTTTTAACAGTTTTAAATTCCGCTTATTTGGGTTTTTAATTATTACATTTCATCATTGTAATAACATATACTTTTGACAAGCCCACTATAGACTTTAGCTATTTTAGTCTTCATTTATTACATACTGTACAATTTTAAAATTGACGAACACGTCTAGACTTTTTTAGAGTAACGACATCTAATCAACTTACGAATGAACATATGTTGTGGCTACTCTGCTGCAGTTTGTTATGAACAGCAGTGATAGAGTCAGTACAACTCTGCCAGAACTGCGGCTTAGTTTACATCTAATTTTCAATATTTGTGACGTATGATAGGCTAATTTTTTGTATATTTAGTGATGGTGCCACTATGGCTTTATTATATTAGGACGGTATAAGACATGTATGCCTCGTCGAATTTTAGGAGCATGTTTTCACATCCGTGAAAGTAATAATTTTTCGTTAAGGCATATTTTATTGTTCTAAGACGTAATCCGTTCACTAGTTGTATTATATTCCCATGTTTTCCTGAAGATGGTCGTTGGTGACCGAAACGGTAGTCTAAGGACCAAAAGTTCTGTGTTCATTGGCGGAAATAAAAGAAATTCATTTGGCCTTCATAAGGACATGGTCTTAATCTTCTTGAACGGGGTCCAAAATTTTTTTGTGGATGAATTCAAAAGATTTCGAAGTACTTCTACAGATAGTTGAGGGACGCACTTCGAAATATGAGACAATTTCAGACTGGTGGTTTCTGCTTTCCTCATATTAGCAATCGTAATTCTTAGTCTTAATTCACTGCAAATTCTTCGAAGAACCAGCAGTGAGGTACTCAACTCAGATGTATCATAATAAATACGACAAGGAAAAGATAACCACCTCATCATCAGTCTGTGATGTGAGACTTAAAGTGTGAACTAATCAAATTTTTCAACCAATAGTTTCCTTCAGTCGTTTTAGACCAACTGCATAGCATAAAGAAGTGTGGATCAGCAAAATAGTGTTTTTTTATTTTTTATACTGCAACTAGAAGTTTTTCGGAAAACTACTTGAGCCATTTTGCTTCGTTTATGTAGAGTGTGCACTTTCAGCAGCGCAGCGGTTGACTCAGTTTTCAACTTTCTGCTTTCCTTGAACGGAACCTAGATGTGGACACGATAATTTACGTGAAGTAGGGAAGAAGTCTGCCATAAGGAGCCCACGACAAAGAATTACGGGGTCTCAGCAGTCTATTACAGTGGTTACTGAGCCTCCCATGAGGAGTGCTGTAAGTAACACGAGTAAGACATGTACATCATGCAAGTTTGTCTTATTTTTTCTTTTATTTGTGCCACCTCAACCAGCCTCTTAACGTTGTTGTCTGAATTTTATTCATAGCACTACGCACTGGCCCATAAATAAGCCGTACGTACTTAACGCAACCCGCGCGAAGGCGGGAGTTTAAATTATCACCTCGAATATTAAGGTTACATAAACAATTTTTGCTTGTTTGTGAGTATGTGTTTGCAGTGTTGGTACACGTTGTGATGCCCGTGCCACAATGCTGTAGCACGCCTCTATAGACGAAGAAGTAAATGAAACTGACAAAAGTGGAATGTGCGGCAAAAGTAGTCTGGGATAGCGTTAACAGGGAGGAAGGAGAGACACAGAAAAGCATATGGACATATGGATAAGCAAGGATTAAAAGACCTACACCAGGTAGTAAACTGTATGAATAAGTATGTTTCAAGTCTTGCAGATAAATTAACACAAACATCATCAAATACATGGTGGCGCACGAAATGCCACCATTTTGTTTTTGCATAAACACTTTACTGTCAAGACAAATTCGAAGAAACGTATACTACCATGGAAAACACTCACTGGAGAGTCGTTCAAATGTTCAAATGTGTGTGAATTCCTAAGGGACCACACTGCTGGGGTCATCAGTCCCTTGACTTACACACTACTTAAACTAATTTATGCTAAGAACAACACACACACCCATGCCCGAGAGAATTGTTCGAACTCAGCACAATTCAATATGTCCACCACTTTGATTGCTGACTACCTTCGCACGAACACTCCTACGGCACATTTCTTCAGTGACTTCGATGTAAGCTTGAAGAATAAGGCGTCTGAGCGCCAGCGCCATTAAATCATGTGAAGGGGAAAACTGTTTCCTTTAGGTATCCCAAAGTAAGAAGTCACATGGGCTGAGGTTTAGACTATTTGCGGGGGGGGGGGGGGGGGGGAATTTTGTTTGTAGCCTTGCTCCATCTTGTATGAACCACTGAACCACTGCATGCTGATGAGCAATCCAGTAGCAATAAGCTGCAGAACGAAGTTATTGCGGAGTATGCTCAGATAACGCGCTCCGCTCACAGTTCCTTCAAAAGGTCCAGCAAATCCGTGACTGTTAATTGCTACCCACATTATAATCCTCGGAGCATGATGATGTCGTTCATGAAGCACTTTCCGATTTTCAGTTGTCCAAAAGCGTTATTTTGCTTGTTAACCACGCCATCCAAATGAAAATGAGGCTTGTCTCTAACCCAATCGTTGTTGAGAGTTTGTTCCCTATCTTCCGCCTAGCAGGCCGACAACAGTCGCTGGCCCCTGTATTTTGCAGTGAACTTCTGAACGGAGATCATCTTGTACAGATACATACGGAGGTCACTTTTAAGAATCCGTTGCCCAGTTGCAATGCTGTCTTTCTGTACGATTTGCCGTGGCTTCTCTTCAAATGGCTCTGAGCACTATGGGACTTAACATCTGAGGTCATCAGTCCCCAGACTTAGAACTACTTAAACCTAACTAACCTGAGGACATCACTCATATCCATGCCCGAGGCAGGATTCGAACCTGCGACCGTAGCGGTCGCGCGGTTCCAGACTGTAGCGCCTAGAACCGCTCGGCCGCACCGGCCGGCTTGTGGCTTCTCTGTAGAGTAGCTCGTACCACTTCAATATTCTCCGGCTAGTAAACAGGCTTCGGCCGAGGTCTCTTCGGTTCCAGTATTGATCCTTCCCGTTCAAATTGATCATACAGATTGTGACTGTTTCTCTTGCAAGGGCCCTGCCGTGTGTTAAACTGCTGTCGAAACCACCTCTGAGTCGCAACAGGACTATTCGTCTAGTGAAAAAGTAACTCAAGTGCCAGTTGCTGCTGCATCGTTAGTCGTTCATTGTCGACCATGTTCTAAATATTAGTCTCCTAGCGACGGTATCGTGAATCACGCATAATTTCTTAACCCATTTGTTTCTCCAAGCTCTACTGTTACTGCTGTAAAGATGATTAACGGGATATCAAGTACGACTTACAAATTTATGTACGAAACATATGGTGACACAATATAGATCCTAGAAATATTTATGCAGTACTTACGAGGACACTACTATCAGACACAGAGCATGAAGTCTTTCAAACTGTACGCAGCCTAAAGAAGAAAGAAAAGAAACTATCAACAAGCTTAATACCAATCTGTCTGACGATGCATACAAAGCTCCCTTAAGAAACAAAAGTAAGTCATTTGCTTCGAGGAATTTCCCAGATTGTTGAAAACTGAAAAGAGTTGCGCCTCTGAGAAAAGAAAGGAAGTGCAAGTGGCATAGAAAACCACAGGCCCATTTCTCTGTTGTCATCATTTTAAAAACTAATAGAATGAGTTATGAAAGACAGGGTAATGGATTACCTGCACAAATACGAACTTTTAAGTGAATCGTAGTTTGGATTCAAAAGTGGTAGAAGGACGTTTGCAAATGGTCAACATCCGATAAAGTTGCACTGAATATAAACCAAACAAAACACTTGAATTTCGGTTTAAAAAGGGAAAATGACATTTAAATTAAATTTAGATGGTTCCCCTATACTATGTTCAAAAAAATCTAGGTGTGAATATTGATTCTCACTTTAAACGCTGTAAACATACAAAGATACTTGTAAACACAATGTCATCAGCATGCTACAGAGTCCCGCCAGCAGCGTGCAACAGTCAGTGTCTTTTAGTTACATGCTATTTGTGCGTACAATCAATTCCTAACTATGGATTTCTTTTCTGGGGAACAATGTACAAAATATGAACACAGGTTTCAGACTATAGGGAGGTTCACAAGAATAAAAACAGAAAAAAATCGGGTCATTTGTAGGACATATTTAAAACAATGGGAATTGTTACTGAATATGAGTACATTTACCAATGAATTATGCACACAAAAAATCACCTTGATCAGTACTACAATAACAGCTCTGACCATGTGTCTGGAACAAGATCCAGACTGAATTTACATTTACAAAGAAACAATAACAAAATTCGAATCAGTATCTTCTACCAAGGAGTGAAACTGAACAATAAATTGCCCAGACAGATTACGGATTAAAACAAACTTATTTAAAGGCAATTAAAAATACACCTTAAGCAATACGTTCTGTCTAGTGAAGGACTGTTTATTTATATATTTCGACGCATATATAGACTACAAATAAATATCCATAATACAAGACAACACAAAATCGTTTGCTTTACAGTTTTTCTTGTATCCTAAGAGAGTAAAAAGTTATTAGAAATATTTTACTGAATTTGCCGTCTTTCTAATTTTATATAATTTATGGGAGCCATTTTAAGTTATTTTCAGGTTTATTAAGACAGTTTTTAGCCCATATTTTTTGTCGCCGTAATACCACTTTGGGCATATTTAGGATCCGAAGTGCCCGTCACGCAGAGAGAGCGCATCATGAAGTCTTATTAGATATAAAATACTCATACAAAACGCAGTTTGATAATCTCACAAACCTTGCGATGACCCTAGAGCCTCTGCCATGTGTTTATTACGTCAATTAAAACTCTATTTATGCCTCACGCCATATGTTACGTATAAATCGTTCGTGTACAATTGCTGTAAGTTTGAAGCTCTAGATCTCGGCAACGGAAAATAATATCGAAAAAACTTTCAATGTTTCCTGAGAACATCCGATATAGAAAAACTTTCAGGGTTCCCTGAGAACATCATCTTAAGAACATATGATAAAAATTCACAATTTGCCTTGAATGGAAATGTAGAATTGGTCATCCACACTAATACGATTTTTCGTACCGAAAAATCAAACTTTTTCGTATGTATTTTGATAACAGATACAGATTTTCGTAAACGGGAAAATGGAGTTTCTGGACGAATGTCTAAAGAATGTACAATCAAAGTTTGAGCCATTTGCTGCGGTTAATTATTTAGATAATTGCAGCCCACGGTGCAAAGCCGGCTACAAACCGTTTTCCGCCTAATACGGTAAAACTGAACCCTTGGATCTCGGTAACGGTTAATGACATAAAAAAAAGTTTCAAAGGTTTCCTAAAACATCATCCTAAGAACATATGTTAAAAATTTCGACGATCTGCCATGAATAGAAATTATAGAAGTGGCCATCACCACAACTGGCACTTTTCGTACCGAAAAATCATGGTTTTTTGGATTTTCTGAAGAACCGCCATAAAGAAATCGCGCATTTACAAGCGGCTTGAAGGCCACCCTATACCAAACCTAATGCAGACGAACCGACCGATTTGCCAAATTTTTCCTGGACTGGAGGAAGTGTTTGATGTTTAAATTTTGTCCCTGTAGTGTAGGATTGCTACAGTATGCCCGTTCTTCTGATAGGTATACAAATGGTCGCTAGGCTAAGGGGTATTCAAAACAATTGGCCCTTGTCTTTGTGATCTATACAACCCGAGATACGACCCCCTGAGAAATCACAGTTTCGCGCGTGGCTGTTTTGAACATATTGGTAATAATAATAATAATAATAATAAAAGCGTATCTGTTATTCAACACCACAATTTCCCACAGCAGTTTCTTTTTGCTTGTCTTGAAATCTTCCTCCAAAAGTCTGCAGTGGCTAATACTAATACTTCATCCTAATTCACAAGGGGATCACACCTACTTCCATCACCGATTTCGTCCAAATTTATTGTATATGCAGGGGTTGGCGAGATATGAAAGATACGAAAGAGGGAACTCCAGATGGGTAAGCATTTAGAAAAAAAAGTAGCATTTTTGGCGAGGGTGGAACGAGGCATGAGCCTTTTATGTTAGCGTGGTTTTCCGGCAGCTTTTGGCGCATCAGAAAGAGTAAAGAACGGTAATACGAGGCTCTTGGGGTCAAATCCCCGTTCGGATATTTTTTTTTTCAAATCTTTACATTACTTATTAATACACTACAGTAATCAAAATCTAGGAGACTTAGCAACAGCCTTATGCAAACATTTTTTGACTGATGTAGTAAAGTGGTACGTGCAGGAGAACCAACTTCTACTATTAACTGACTCGTGGGGAGGACAAACAAATCCAGAATCTTACGACGGGATTTTTTTAATATGATGAAGAACTGTCATCATACAGTGTTAAAGTGATCCACCCTAATGTAGTCCACTAGTGCAACCCTGCGAAGTCTATTTTTATCATAAGGTGAAGAATATGATCAAAAAGCTTCAAGAGTGCTTTTATCTCATCTAGAGAGAAAAATAAATCGCATCCCGAGAATACTAGATCAAAACACAGGTCACAGTACATCTCTAGCTACCCTCGCCCCATGGCGGATACAGGAAAACCTCAAGGAGGGGGCGCTAAAGATATCTTGAGCTACCTTTACTTTTATGGTAATAACAAATAATCAAGTCGCATGCAAAGTTCAAGGAAGTTTTATTTAAGGGGAGTTAGAACGGAAATTTTTTTCACATTTTCGGATTTTTATCTTATTATAAAATTTGCAATTTTCCGAATAAAATGATATACATATATGTCGCTTATAAACTCACATGGGAAACATTTTATTTTATTTTTCTAAATATAATCTACACCAATTGAAAATGTTAAAATTTTTTACGTGCATTACTTCAAGACGTAACAAAATCGGTAATTTTTTATATAGGAGGCTGTGGATTGCTGTGTTATAAAGGTTAAATTACTTGTTTGTATTGGTAACACTGTCAGAAACAGTATCGTATCGTTTCTTAGTATAAACACGCGTTCGAAAGAGAGGAATAGATTGGTAAATCTCTCAAAAAGTAAAGCATGACGCCGAAACGAAGTGTTTTTAAGAAACGTGGGTTTCATGGTAATATATTTTCGAATAAAGGGAAACATTGTGTTCAAGATATGGCGTGTGAAGTTACAGACAACGAAATACAGGCAAACTCGTCAGTATCTAGAGAAACACACATTAGTGCTTCGAAGATTAAAATAAATACACAGTTTTCTCAAAACGAAAGTGATATAAATGGTAGGATAGGCTATATTCTGATAGATTTACACAACCTAATAAGGGTGTTAGGTGACTGTGTATGTTGTAAAATATGTGGAGGGCCAGTTAGTTTACATGAAGAAAGTGAGGTATCAAATGGATTAGCCAGGAAACTTATCATTAATTGTGCCACTTGTAAATATACTCATTCATTTTGGGATCCTGATAAGTGTAAAAATAATTATTTTGAAGTAAATGTTAGGCTATTTTATGGTTTGAGAGCTACTGGCAAAGGACACACTGTAGCGGAAACACTGTGTGCCATGATGAATATGCCACGACCACCTTGTAAAATCGACAAGTATGCGGGATTTATTGGAGCTGCTGTGGAATCTGTTGCATGTGAGTCAATGAAGGGTGCTGCAAACGAAACTATTGAAATAAATGATGGTATGACTGACATACCAGTAGCTTTTGCTGGCACTTGGCAGAAGCGTGGCTACAGTTCTAAGAACGCTGTTGCTACGGTGACCAGTGTGGATACTGGAAAGGTAATATATTTCCAGATTTTAACCAGACATTGTAAATCAGGGAATGAAGAAGGGCAATCTGTGACAGAAATTATGAAGGAACAAGTGGTGGTATGGAGGCCTCTGCAGCTGTTGAAATTTTTAGTCGATCTGTGAACGAAAGGGGAGTGTGTTACACTAAGTTCTTAGGTGACGGAGGCTCAAAAGCATATAGCAGTGTAGTAGCCGCTCAGCTATGTGTTGGTCATGTCCAGAAGAGGATGGGCACCAGGTTGAGGAAGTTGAAACAAAGTTTGAGAGATAAGAAACCTTCTGATGGTGAAACCGTAAGAGGCAGGCTGAAAGACAAAATGATTGATGAACTACAGCAGTATTATGGGATGGCAATTAGAAATAATACTAAGAATATGTTGAAAATGAAGCATGCAGTATGGGCTACCTTCTTCCACAGACTGTCAACTGATGAAAAACCAGCACACCACCTTTGCCCTCCTGGACCTGATTCATGGTGCAATTACCGCAATGCCCAGTACTCAAACAGTTCATACAGCCATAAAAATTCCATTCCAGCAGCAGTCATGGATATCATAAAACCTAATTACACAGACCTGGCAAATCCCGATTTACGGAAGAAGTGTCTGCATGGTCAAACTCAAAATCCCAATGATTCGTTCAATAATCTTATGTGGACTCGCTTACCAAAAAAATGTTTTAGTTGAAATGAAGACACTAAAGTGGGGGGTCAGTGATGCTGTTATTTCTTTGAATGATCCGATTCAGGAAACTAACGAATAGCGCGCAGACTGACTGGCGGGGGTGGCCCCGCAAGGGACCACTGCCCTCTCCACATTTGGCAAAATGATGCTTTATGCGTGGTTTGATGACAAACTGTGGGATGAGAGTGAACCTTTTATGAACGTAAAACAAGTCTGTTATTCTGTAACAGCTTTGAAACAAACATGTAATTCTAAAAATGCGCTATTTGTAAGAGGTGCCGAGAAAATTACCGCTCCCTCTGTTTCTTTTACGGTGAATATAACCCGACCTGTAAAGTAATGTGTGTAGGAGTTTATGGGCGCTCAATACCGAGGTTATAATTATCAGCTCTGTGAAGTAATAAGAGTATCTAATTTTGTATATGAAATTCTCGTGTATGCCTTACAAGCCCTTTTTGAAGAGTTATTTGCAATCCCAAACTCTCCTTTGCCTTTCTTTTTCACGACTTTTATGAAAATATTAATAAACAGAATATGTTGAGCATTATTGCGGTTTATTTCCAGTGCAAGTAATGTAAAAATTGAAAAAAGAAAAGCTTCCGGGTAGGGTCACACTTTCCGATGTGCCATCAGCTGTCTGGAAACTGCACTAACATTAATGGTTCATGCCTCGCCCAACCCGCGCCAAAAATGCTGTGAAACAACCTCTGGGTTCTTGATTGTCCGTTATCGATTCGTCTGATAAGTGAGCAGTTAATTCTTTCTTACGGAACCACTCAAACTATTAATACAGACGACAAAGCGATGAGGAAAGTTTGCACAGAGTCTGTGCCAAGATTATTGAATATGGACAAAAAGCGAATGAAGTGCAAATTTCAAGAGAAATTCTGAAATGAGTTCGAGAGAACCCACATTTGCTCGGTTATTTGGTCACTGGAGACGAAACCTGGTGTTCCCAGTAGGACCCAGAGACGAAACGACAAAGTTCGCAAATGGTCCAAGAATACATCTCCCAGTATGTGAGTCAAGTCCTGGGTGAAAACCATGCTTCTGATCTTTTTTGATCCTGGGCAAACTGTGAATCCACAGTTTTACGTGGAAGTGCTCGAGAGGTTGCGAAAACGAGTCAGCCAGGTGCGACCGGACATCGATGTTTCCCTTAAGTTCCATCACGACAATGCGCAGTGCCACCCCACTCCGTTGGTGCGGGAGCGGCTGGCTCAGGACGGCGTTGCCACGTTGCCATACTCGGCCTACAGCCCAGACGTGCTTCGCCGGACTTCTTTCTCTTTGCTTGGCTGAAACAGGACATGAAGAGACAAGTGTAGACCCCATCGAAGACGTCCAAGCGGCTGAAACAAAGACTCTCAATAGCAAACCCAGCCAGAAACTTCCAGAAGGCTTTCGCAGATTGGCAGACACGTTGCACTTGGTGTGTCGGAAAACAAGTGTCCTTCTTCGAAGACTATTAAGGGTTTGTACCGATAGTGCAGTAAATTATTTGTAATAGAATCAGTCTCACTACTTTTTGATTGCATCTCCTACTACTATTACATTCTCTTATTGAGGCTGAAGTGAATGTTGTTCCAAATGGAATGATGACAGTGTGCTATGTTTTGGCAACTTATAGACGATACCAATCAATCACTTTTGAAAATGCTTACTTATATCGATGAACTTGAATACCACAAGTTTGCTTCCGTAAGATTCAAAGTACTTATGAATTTGGCTTTGAAGCCAATTCATATAGACGCATCAACACCTCCCACCAAACCTACGGAATGTGCACCCCGAGAGACGAACAGACACAGTGCTTATATGTTGTTTCAACTACGTTTCAGACAGGAGGATTGTGTGAAAATATCATTGATGGAAAATAATGCTCAGTTCTTCGTCATGTGCTGACAAGGGCTGAATATTACAAAACGCGCGCGTACCCAAAATTAAGCGAGATGAGGAGTTTCTTCCTTGTGGTCGCTGAAGGAGAAGAGATCGCAGAGAAGGTTTCTTCATAATGCAATCAGAACATTCGTTGTGAGGAAATATGGCCAAGACGGTAGCGAAGTGAAACGAATAACCCTCCGTCTCACAATAGCGATAGCGAGGAATGGAAAGGATGAATTAATATAATTGATGGCTTGTACAGTTCAGAGTGGGAAGAAAACGAGGACTGGTTTGCAGGGCCAAAGCTATCAGCGAAGGGAAATAAGATTATAAACCGCAACATTATCTACAATCCACTTATAAATTATTGCAGTGGCACTGATTTTAATTTTTATTGTTTGTAGTTAAGAAAAGGGATAACCAAGAAGATGTCTGGGTAACTCAAACAAGCAATAGAGCAATAATCGCATTGCATCGATTACAGACAGGTAGACAATTGTAGGGAAAAAGAAAAACAGAGGTGTTAGCAGCAACCAAACTTAAATAATCACTACCGTCAAGATTAATGAATTATAGGAAAATGCACACATAGAAAACGTAACTTCGAGATCAAGTCTCCTCAGGAAGAAAGTTTTGATGTTGGCCTTATGGAGAGGGAGGTGGTGATAGAGGGGACATCGTCGTCTGCTAACATCAGCAGTTGGTCTATTTTCGCCGTGTTTACCCAAGTTATAGTTGTGGATTTGTGCTTTTGAACCTTATTAGTCTTGGTTCTATTGTGCTGAGTTGTTTTCGAGATAGACTGCTAATGTTCCACGACGATATTTTTTACATCGAGTGCCGTCGCATAAGAGGCCAGATATCAGAAATCCAAAAACGCGATTTCGGTTTTACAATAACAGGACAGAACTGACGCCACTACATTGTGTATAAATAATAACATAAACTGATGAAGTACCTACCATGAAATAATCTTTTCTTAAGTGAAAAAGTCACGTCTATTGAAAATACGTTATTTGCTGCGTAGGACAAACAATTTCAGTAGAGAAAGTAAACAGGCTCTGTCTTACCCCTTGTAAATATTGTTTGATGTAGTTGTATGTACAGAGTATCGCTAGCAAACAATTGACAATGTTGCGAAATGTTTTTTCACTGCTCAGCAGTTTACCATAGCAAACTGAACAAGAAATCCGTTATGAAGTTTGCATTGGCTATTATTAAACTTTATTATCGGTAGTTCATTGATTCTGACACTACATCCTGCCGATTCGTAACGCAGATGGTATCTCGTAATCCATCTTTCACCGTTCCGTACTGGGCTAAACAAACTGACGTGGTTGTGCTCCGTCTAGTGTGACACTCCGCCATTTGACGACGGCCTCGCCTGACGTTCTGTTCCGTTGCGTTTACGTGTAGCGTGAATCGGCCGTAATGGATATTACACTAATTCGGCAGCAGTCCGAGGCAAGCAGGTTTAAATTTACAATTTGGCTCGTGTAGTTACAATTTGGTTATTCAGATCAGTCGTATTTGTAACTGCTCTATTTCCACCTGTAGTCTTGACAGTTATTCTGCGACTTTGTATCCACACATTCTGAAGACCGAAATAGTAGGAAGATCCAGTCCCTACATTACACAGTTCTCAAATTATCCTCGGCTTTGAGAGGCATTCAAAATCCATCCATGATAATGTTCCAAACACGACTAAACAAATCGCTGCTGATCCTATGGGATTGCATGCCTCAGACCTCCGTTGTTACCTGGCCACTTCAACAGTCTTCTACATCACCATCAGACTATAGGCGGATTCAACACTAGGTGGTGAAGAAAACTCTACATCACTGATCCAGCTTCCACTCCGGATGTTTCCTTGCCCACTTTCGCCACTTACCACCGCTCTCGGTGACTTCTGATTTGTAGTGTCGTTCGTAATGGATGCCTAGAGGCCAAATTGATCGTATGGAGACGGTTGCATACTATCTGTGTCGACAGAGGCGTCCTAGTTACCGTCAAAAAGGCAGCAAGCAGTGCTGTGCATTCTCTTCTGGTTACCTACCAGAAGCTCGTCAACTGGCATTGCTGACCGCGGACGACCACTAATCTGCAGATCTGAATGTTTTGAGCATCACAACAGCCGCTGAATGTTCGGATGAAGTGCCTACGTTGTACACTGATTCGGCAGGCAGCTTCCCGAACTGACAACACTTCTTGCTGTGAAATAATAGTGGGCGCGTAGCCCAAGCTTGCAATACCCATCCGAGTTGACGAAGTTAGCACTGCACACTAGTACCACTGTTCCGTTTACGAATTTATTTATTTTTGTTTACTCATCCAAAGACCATCTCACAATGCTATAGGAATTATCACAGTAATATAATAAACATCAATAGCTCAAAAGAAAGGCATACACAGAATACATAAGCATGCTATATGAGGGTAGGGATAGCACAGGTGTCTGGCCGTGGCCTTGATGGACAAAGACATCCCGACATTTGCCTGAAGTGATTTAGGAAAATCACTTCCTCTTCCAACTGAAAAACTGAGTCAGCGTCGTCGTCCCCTCCCCCCTCCCACCCTCTTGATGAGGAAGATGTTGAACTCAGGAGAACAACAACACATTACTATCGTGCACTTTCGATACTGACATGTGATTTTCCTGTAAACCGTGATCATGTACTGAAACGCGACAAGTTGTTGTATTTGACCACTTTTATTATTACCTACTCCTTCAAAAAATCTTCAATTGTGTAGTATGCATTGCTTATGAAGAACGTTTTATCTGCCCTTTTCAACAGACATATTCTACTGATACCTTTAATTTCCTCGAGTTCTTTATTATACAGTATCATTTCCTGACAGAAAATGATGTTCTTAGTTTTTTTTCCCTCAGTAAATGTAAGTCTAAGCTGGCTATTATTCTATGATCATGCATAGAGTTATTAGTGGTATATTTAGTACTGTTTCCCTAATATGCACCACAGATCTGTGGATGTACTCACGTGATGCAGTAAGGACACCTCTTTAAGTAACTCTTTACAATGAGCCCGATTACTTCTAGCTATTATTCTTATGGCCTTTCTCTACTGTTTAAAACTGTGTCCATGTCATCTACATATATATACTCTACTAGCCACCAAGCGGTGTGTGGCGGAGGACACAATTCGCGCCAAAGTCATATCCCCCCCCCCTCTGTTCCACTCGAGGATCACACGAGAGAAAAACGACTGTCTGAACGCCTCAGTACGAGCTCTTATTTCCCTTATCTTTGAATGATGATCATTACGCGATTTGAAAGTTGGTGATACTAATATATGCTCTACATACTCGGTGAAGATTGGATTTCGGAATTTAGTGAGCAGCCCCTTCTGTTTGGCGCGTCGTCTATCTGCAAGTGTGTCTCACTTCAAACTTTCTATGAGATTTGTAACGCTCTCGCGATGGCTAAATGTACCAGTCACGAATCTTGCCGCTCTTCTTTGGACCTTCTCAATTTCTTGAATCAGACCCAACTGGTAAGGGTCCCATACAGACGAACAATACTCTAAGAGTGGACGAACTAACGTATTGGAAGCTATTTCCTTTCTTGAAGGACTGCATCGCTTCAGGATTCTGCCAATAAACCGCAATCTAGAGTTCGCCTTACCCGTTACTTGTGTAATCTGATCATTCCATTTGAGATCATTTCGAATAGTCACACCCAGATCCTTGACTGATGTTATAGCTTCCAAAGACTGATAATTTATTTTGTAGTCATACATAAATGGGGATTTTCGCCTTGTTATACGCTGTAGGTTACACTTACTAATATTGAGAGATATCTGCCAGTCATTACACCACACATTTATTTTCTGAAAATCCTCATTGATTTTTTCACGACTTTCGTGTGATACCACTTTCCTGTAGACTACAGCATCATCGGAAAACAGTCAAAGGCCGCTGTCAATACCATCAATCAGATGGTTTATGTAAATCGTAAAAAGCAGAGGACCTATTACGCTACCCTGGGGCACACCTGAAGTTACTCTTGTTTCTGTTGAAGTTACCCCGTTCAGGACGACATACTGCTCCCTATCTGTTAGAAAACTTTCTATCCAATCGCATATGTCACTGGATAGACCGTAAGCGCGCACTTTTTTTAGCAAGCGACAGTGCGGAACTGAGTCGAACGCCTTCCTAAAGTCGAGAAACATGGCATCAACCTGGGAGCCGGTATCTAGAGCCTGTTGTACATCATGCACAAAGGGGGCCAGCTGTGTCTCACATGACTTCTGTTTCCTACAACCGTGCTGGTTTCTGCAGATGAGTTTCTCAGAGTCTAGAAAGGTCATTAAGTCTGAACACAAGATATGTTCCATGATTCTACAACAAAACGATGTCAGTGAAATTGGCCGGTAATTATGTGCATCCGATTTTCTACCCTTTTTATAGATTGCTATGACCTGGGCCTTCTTCCAGTCCCGTGGAACTTTCCGCCGTTCCAATGATCTCTGATAGATGACAGATAAGAGTGCTGCTATATTTGTAGAATAGTCAACACACAATCTTACAGGAATACCGACTGGGCCAGAAGCCTTTTTGGCGTCTAAGGATCTTAACTGTTTTACAATCCCAGATACACTAAACACTATGTCAGCCATCCTTTCGTTTGTTTGATAATTGAAAGGGGGAATGGTGCTGGAGTCCTCTATTGTAAACGAGTTTTTGAAAACTAGGTTTAGAATTTCGGCCTTCTGTTTACCATCATCAGTTACATTACCCGTACTGTCAGCAAGAGAAGGTATTGAATTTGTAGCGTTCATAGATTTTACGTACGACCAAAAATTTTTGGAGTTATTTTTAGAACCTGCAGATAAAATATTGCTTTCAAATTCGTTATAAGAGTCTGTCATTGTCCTTCTGACAGCGGCTTTCATTTCGCATAATTTCTGTTTGTCAGCGGGGCAGTAACTACGTTTAAAACGACTGTGCAAAATTCTCTGCTTTCTCAGCAACTTCCTAATATGTTTGTTGTACAAAGGTGGATCCTTTCCCTCCCCTATACTTTTGCTAGGCACATACTTCTCTAGCACATGGTGGACAATACCTTTAAATTCCGACCAAAGATGCTCAATATCTTTGAGTCCCACGGTGAATGCTTGGAGCTGACTATGAAGATATTCATTAATGACACTTTTATTTGCTTTCCCAAACGAGAAAACTCTACGCTAGTTTTTTTTTTTTCAACTTCCCCTGACATAGAAGCCACAACGACTTTATGGTCACTAATACCTTCTTCTAGATTGACTTCCTCATAAAGATCAGGTCTGTTTGGCCCCAAGATATCTAATATGTTCCCATCTCGAGTTGGTTTTCTAACCAGTTACTCAAGGTTGTATGTTGAGAGCGCTTCTAGAATAACTTCACACGAATCATGTCTTGTGCGTTCGAGCCCCACAAAATAACCACATAGCATAGAAGTGAGTGTACATAGTAATCGTATACCACCATAAGACGTTTGCTGTTATAAATTGATGATGCACCCCAGGATCATAACCTAATGATTACATTTTTTTGCCATTATCTTAGTGTGTCCATTCCATGTAAACTGACAATCAGCATTCACTCATAAAAACTTTGTGCTTGTTACAAAATCCATAGATTTTTCATCTATGCTTAATGCGACAGCGTTGCTTTCCCTCTTTATGTTCAAATGGCTCTGAGCACTATGGGGCTTAACAGCTGAGGTCATCAGTCCCCTAGAACTTACAACTACTTAAACCTAACTAACCTAAGGACATCACACACATCCATGCCCGAGGCAGGATTCGAACCTGCGACCGTAGCGGTCGCGTGGTTATAGACTGAAGCGTCTAGAACCGCTCGTCCACTCCGGCCGGCTCTTTATGTTGAAGTGCGTATTGTTTGTTTTCTTTATGTTCAGGGTTAACTTATTACATATTGCCCAAAGGCAAACTTGCTTATGGGTTTCATTTGGTTCCTGTAATATGAGTCCCGCTGTTTTATCGGGTACTGAAACTGGCAAAGAGAACTTTTTCTTCAAGTATCGTAGGTCTAGGCATATAGGATGCAGTATTTTCTTTTAAATTACAAAAACCAATCCTTAAAATTATTGTTTTTCAACACGTAAAAACATGTGCAAGGGAACATAGACATGTACATAGGAACAGATATTACAATGAAAATTCAAAGCACTGCATTTGAGAATATATTGTCAAAACTATGTTTAGTCGTTTATATGTAACATTGTTAATCTATAATGCATCAACAATCAGTAAGTGAAATCAAATTAAGCAGAAGTATTATCAAGTTACCAGTTAAATACATTTTGGAATAGAAGCTATTGGAGACTAACACAAATTTTCATTTCAAGACAGATAAAATTGTTGAGACATTAACGAAACTCAGTTAATTTACAAATATCCCTAGTTTCAGCATAAAAGACCTTTACCCGTTTCAAGGTACAAGATGGTGCACAGTCGACATAGTATAGCTTTGCTATCCACACGTTACGTAACTAGTTTGAAGTACAATATATATAATTTTACTTGCCAGAAAATTCTGAAATTGAAGAATTAACGATATATTTCAAAAACTTTAATATATTATACAACACTTAAATGTTTACAACTCTAAATATTTACAAATACTACACAAAACAAAATCTCATGTCTTGGAGCAATAAAACCTGTACTAAATGGCGGAAACTGCTTGTGACATTCTCTAGTGTGCATTCCTTCATGTAATTCTAAAATCGGTCACCAGACTGAAGTATCGACCGAAAGGCATCATGTGTTCCTAGGCACATTATCCTCTAGGTACAATACGCACCCGTATTGTAAACAATAATACTTGAGTAACACTCCCCTGGCGTTCTCTCGAAACTACTTTTACATCTATCGGCTTCGCCCTCTTGAGAACAATGTGTCGAGTTCTGTCTGATATGAAGGCTGTCGTACATGCAGATGGTCGTCACACTGAGCAGCGTTTATAAACTGGAAAGTAAACCTGGTACGCAGTGAACAAATGTTACCCTCTGATGTAGAAACTGAAATATTCACTTGATTCATTTCAGTTGTCAAATGAATAACTCAGCTAAATAAACTCATGCAAAATAAAAACGTCCACGTCCTTTATGGTTTTAAGTGTACCAGAGTCACACTAATACACGATTCAGCCACGTTAGTGTTGCCTCTCTTCGACGCCAAAGTACAATAACTAGACACAGACGACAGATGGTAGCACTATCAGTGGGGGGTTGGGGAGAGGGGTGGGAGGATGGGATGCGGAAAACAGTGAAGTCGTTGTCGTGATGCGGAAACGGAACGATTTATCTGACGTCCAAATGGGCATGATCATTGGCTTTCGGGCCAAGAAGTGGAAGTATTCCCGAAACGGCTACGTTCGTAAATTGTTCACATGCCGCCGTAGTTGAGCTACACCGTGCATTGCAAAATGGCGCTACCGAAACCGCCGCCAAGGCGACTGTGGTGCACGACGGGCCGTAGATGAAAGGAGTGAACAACGGGAGATGTGTACGGGCGAACAGGCGTGTTAACTATTGAGCAACCGCCAGCCCAGACGATCCTCTACCTCCATCCTCTGTCTCACTTCACCCAGTGCAGGGCTCACAGAATGTCAGCTTCGAGATCGCACTCTTGTGATCGCAAGCATTAGTGGAAAAACGTCTTTTTCGAGAATGAAATTGATGAAAAACATTAGACGTTAGGCACAAAATTCTGCTATCACTCGGTACTGAAAGACATATTTTAAGACACTACGTTTTGTGTATGCAAGTACTATAAACAGCTTCCTTACCATGAAGTGCAAGGGAAAATCAATTAGTCAGAAGGATTACTTAAGACTTGCAGTTTAAGAGTGATTATCTGGGACTTTGTGATCGAATTCAATGCGCTATGAGGTCAGAAGTATCCAGATACCTGGCTGAAATTGACTTACAAGTTAGTGGCGCCCTCCGTCGGTAATGCTGGAATTCAATATGGTGGTGGCCCACCGTTAGCCTTGATGACAGTTTGCACTCTCGCAGGCATAGGTGCTGGTGGTTTTCTTGGGAAATGGCAGCCCATTCTTCACCGAGTGCTGCATTGAGAAGAGGTATCGATGTCGATCGGTGAGGTGTAGCACGAAGTCGGCGTTCCAAAACATCCCAAAGGTGTTCTAGGATTCAGGTCAGGACTCTGTGCAGGCCAGTCGGTTACAGGGATGTTATTGTCCTGCAACCACGCCGCCACAGGTCGTGCATTACGAACAGGTGCTCGATGGTGTTGAAAGGTGCAATCGCCATCCCCGAACTGCTGTTCAACAGTGCGAAGCAAGATGGTGCTTAAAATATCAATGTAGGTCTCTGCTGTGACAGCACCACGCAAAACAACAAGGGGCGCAAGCCCCCTCTATGAAAAACGCGACCACAACGTAACACCGCCGCCTCCAAATTTTACTGTTGGCACTAAACACACTGGCAAATGCGTTCACTAGGCATTCGCCATATGCACACCCTACCACCGGATCACCACATTGTGTACCGTGATTCGTCACTCCACACAACGTTTTCCGACTATTAAATCGTCCAATGTGTGCGCTTCTTATACCAAGAGAGGCGCCGTTTGGAATTTACCGGCGTAATGTGTGGCTTATGAGCAGCAGCTCGACCATGAAATCTAAGTTTTCTCACCTCACGCCTAACTGTCATAGTACTTGCAGTGAATCCTGATGCAGTTTGGAAATCCTGTGTGATGGTCTGGATAGATGTCTAGATGTCTACCTATTACACATTACGACTCTCTTCAACTGTTGGCGGTATCTGTCAGTCAACAGACTAGGTCGGCCTGTACGATTATGTGCAGCGCGTGTCCCTTGACGTTTCCACTTCACTATAACATCGTAAACAGTCGACCTAGGGATGTTTAGGGGTGTGGAAATCTCGCGTACACACGTGTGACACAAGAGACATCCAATCACCTGACCACGTTCGAAGTCCGTGAGTTCCGCGGAGCGCCTAATTCTGCTCTGTCAAGATGTCTAATGACTACTGAGGTCGCTGCTATGGATTACCTGGCAGTAGCTGGCAGCAAAATGCACCTAATATGAAAAACGTATGTTTTTGGGGGTGTCCGGATACTTTTGATCACATAATGTATAGGCGACATTTATTTACTTTACTCATTCCTTTTGTTATTTTAGATTTGTCTAAGAAATAAGTTTGGTTGTGGTTACAATATGTTAGTCTCAAAACTGAAGTACTGGTTTTTGCATGTACTGTGTTGTGTGCAACTCCGTAAACAACGGTAAGGATAGATGGGCTACACAGTGGTGCAGCAAGGAAAGGTTGACAGGAGCAGAAATGATTGGGGTACAAGTTAACACAACAAACAAAAACTTTACTTAACTTGCATTCCTCCAAGCGAACGGAAACTCATTACAAATAGTGCAGCAAGAAATAGAGTCCAGCTCTCAGTGTCCACAAGGAAGACTGTCTCTGAACTAAAGCACGAACAATGGTGTCAGGGCCGCTACTATGTGGCATCTGCATAGCGTCATTTAGCGAAGTTGCTACGAGTGTGTATGGGTCTTGTGGCTGCCACCGGTTGTTCTAAATCATGGCAGCAGAGGGCACTCGTGGTACAGAGTTGGCGTGGCTCAGTGGGCTTTCTCCATTGGGTCTGCCGGATCCCACACGACTACTATCTGCGTCTAACGGAAGCTTGCAATCCAGCTGCTAACTTTGAGACACTGGTAGGTTGGTATCGATACGTGATACCACAGCCTGAATTTCAACCTTTTTTTAATATAGCAGTTCATATAAATCTTAATAACTCGTGTTGAAGATCTATTGATTTGAATTTTTAATCCCGTCAGTTCATTAAATCGTAAATCGCACAGGAAAATTTCTTTACAGTTAGGTAATGAAACCTGAAATGTTGAGTTATGCCTCTCTGTAAACACTGTCTTAACGAAACACTGTACGTCTGGTCGAGTGGTTTGTGTGGTCCAATGAAATGGAGGTCTCCACAGAGGAACCAGATAAAGAGTGTCTCACGAGGTCCTGACTTGTTATCCTCTGCATTTTTCCTGTGTGACTGCGCGGCATCAGGGGCAGTCCCCTAATATGACAGCAGAAAACCCTTGGCAATCAGGACAACGGTCGTTCACGTAAGCCTTATTGCGGAGGGATGGATAGTGTTCTGTAGTCGAGGTGAAGACAAGCTACCGACGGGGTAAGGACCTGAAATTAAATTTCGGTGGGTGTTCAGTTCATGAGGTGGCAGCCCTACCAGAACACTCAGATTCTGTTAGCCGATAACCCACACCAGCAAACAATTCAATTCACAGAAACTAAAAGCAGAAATAATCGGATGGACCATAAGGATATGACCTCTGACTGAAAAGAAAAATTCGTATTGGATTTTGGAATGTTAGCATATTGTCAGAGGTTGGAAGATTAAGAAAAGTCGAAAAAGTGATGAACAACCTTCTGGATATATTGGGTCTAAGTGAAATAAGGTAGCCAGGATCTACGGAAGTGCCGGCCGGTGTCTGCCGAGCGGATCTAGGCGCTACAGTCTGGAACCGCGCGACCACTTCGGTCGCAGTTTCGAATCCTGCCTCGGGCATGGATGTGTATGATGTCCTTGCAAGCAAGAGGAGAACCGCACCGGAAATGACCGCGGAGAAGCCCTAGGACGTTGGCGCGCCAGGTACATATAGTCTGCGCCCGCGAGCTCGGCTCCAGTTCACCACCGGCAATGGAGGGTGAAGCTTTGACAATGCCAGCCACTCGTGCTGGCGAAACGTCAGAAAAATCATTAGATGAACGTCGGCCGAAGAACCCGAGACAGAAGCCAGTAGGCAGTTTGTCAACAAGTGGCCACGAAAGCCTCAACAAGTGAGACATTGTTCAGAAGAAGTCGAAACGGATCAAATGTAAATCTGCAGTGTCTTACAATGGATGTCATTAAGCTCGCTTTGGGTAGCCTCAAAATGTCATCGCTTCAGGCGTAGACAACTTCCCACCGGAGCTCTTAAAAGCTGATATAGAAATTGCTGTTAAAATGCTCCTTCCCACGTTGAAGAAAATTTGACTCTAAGAGAAATCCTTCAAGGAGTGGAAAAATGGGTTAGTGGTGAGGCTCCCAAAAAGCAGAAATCTATCGGACTGTAACAACTGTCGTGATATTACGTTGTTGTTAATGCCCAGTAAGTTATTCACCAGAATTTTCAGGGTTAATGGTCCACCTGAAAATCAACTGCGTAAAGAGCAGGCCGGCTTAGAGCACAATGCAATTGTGTTGGTCTTGTTAATGCTCTTAGGACCATCTTATAGTAAGTTAAAGAATTTTAGGCAACCAT
Source organism: Schistocerca americana (assembly GCF_021461395.2). Taxonomy (NCBI): domain Eukaryota; kingdom Metazoa; phylum Arthropoda; class Insecta; order Orthoptera; family Acrididae; genus Schistocerca; species Schistocerca americana. The sequence goes on from NC_060122.1 coordinate 652,291,695, forward strand.
ACGAGAAATAGATTAGAGAGTTAGATTTTCGAATTTTATTTAAGGAAAGATTATACACATGAAGTTTAATTTTTGTACTTCTTGTATTATAGATACGTGATTTCAGAGAAAGCTTAACTATTATTGAAGTTCCATTAAATGTTATTAAGTCAAATGATATGAGTTTGATATTGAGTTCATTTAACCCAGAGTCATTGTCCACATCCCAAGAGTCAATTAATTTTCAGTTTATTTAAAACCAGTCTGAAAAATTATGAACGAAGAATGTTAGCAATGTTTTTAGAGAACGCGCATTGTACCTTTGCGTATCTAAGTAGTTCTATTTTGCAGCTCTGTTATCGAGATGCGCTGTAGCTATCAAAGCAGTTTGCACGGCGCTATTTAGTTTGACCCAGGTAAACCAAATGGCCCAGAAAACAGTTTCTCTCTGTAATTATATTTCAAAGGGACTAACTTTAGTTTCAAAGTAATCAAAGTTCTTAGATTCTGTGATGACAATAAGTTTCAAGCAAGGCATGATTTTCTTACAATTCGCGCAGCTAGATTTCTCTACACATTCTCGCCGCTGAATTTTGTCACCAACAGTTTAGCATTACGCAAACTATCAGCTGTAATACGTTTGTTTGCGTGGCCATCTTCCGCAGCAGCTGTTAACGTGTGTTCCCTATAGTAACAGATATCAGCTTTAAGATCAGGTACGCGGACCGATCATCAAAGAACTGTATGATGGCTACAAAGCTTTTATAGTCCACAAGGGAAATCTCACAAAGACAATACATGTAACGAGAGGAGTCCAGCAGGGATATATTTTGTCACCAATATTTTGACTCATTTATGAGAATAGTCACATTAGGCAGGAGAAAAGCGATCCAAAGTAGAACCCACGAACATCTGGAAGATTTCGACATTGAACAAAATAGTTTTATTAGCTTAAAGGCTGACAGAAAGAGACGGAAGTTGCTTGGATCAAGGTAAGTATTGATAAAACAAAGGAAATAAAAGTAAACTCTAGGAGCCCGCCCGGTTAGCCGTGCGGTCTAACGCACGCACTGTTTTCCGTGCGCAAGGCGTGCCGGTCCCCGGAACCAATCCGCCCGGCGGATTAGTGTCGAGGTTCGGTGTGCCGGCCAGTCTGTGGATGGTTTTCAAGGCGGTTTCCCATCTGTCTCCGCGAATGCGGGCGGGTTCCACTTGTTCCGCCTCAGTTACGCTATGTCGGCGATTGCTGCGCAAAAACACTTTCTCCACGTACGTGTACACCTTAATTTCTCTACCACACAAACATTTGGTTAAACTCGTTTGGTGTGAGACGTTCCCGGGGGCGACAACTGGGGGCCGAACCGCACAATAACCCTGGGTTCAGTGTGGGGCGGCGGTGGGGTGAGTGGATTAGTGGACTGCTGTAACCTGTTGTGGGGTTGTGTACCACTGATGGCTCCGGGGAGGGGGGGGGGCGAAGCCTCTCCGTTGTTTGTAGCTCCCCAGTTCCATTCAATACAATACAAATTGTAGGAACATGCAATTTTCTGCTTAGGGGAGCAGCAGGTGGAGATTGTTAACTCTTTTTTGTACCTGGATCTATGGGGACAGAACATGGAGGAGCTGGAGACACTGTGAAGCACCGCGTAAAGAAGGCAAACGCTGTCCTCATGCAACTGATCAAATATGGCGAAACAGAGAATCATCTAAAAGAGTAGTGCTTTGAATAGAGATGTGAAGGTGTGCTTCGATATGCGAATGAAAGTTGGAAAGTAAACAAGAATATAACATCATAGTTACGGAGCTTCATAAATAGATGTCTCCAGCGCGTCATGAATATCTGTGGGCCAGAAAAAAATAAGTAATGAGGAGGTCAGCAGAAAAACACACCTGATGTGTATAGAAGAGCAGAAACGTGGGTGAAAGCGGAGGCGGATGGGGGGCACAGTGAGACGGAAGAGTCGGAAAGGAGACTCTGGAATGGAATCGCAGGGAACATGGAAGAGAGGCAGGCCCAGAGGTACGCCGAGGAGAACTGTGGAAAGGGAAGCAAGGAGAGTTGGCAAAACTTGGTCGGAACTCAAGGAAATCGTCTATGGCAGAGATGGATGCTGAGTTCTCCTGTTTGTACTGCACCCAAAAAGGGGCCAAATATCACGGTAAATCAAATTCTGAGTTATAGGCTTTTAATTAGAAAATGTGTGTAAAATGCTATTTTCCGTGCCGGCCGATGTGGCTAAGCGGTTCTAGGCGCTTCAGTCTAGAACCGTGCGACCGCTACGGTTCGAATCCTGCCTCGGGCATGGATATGTGTGATGTCCTTACGTTAACTAGATTTAAATAGTTCTAAGTTCTAGGGGACTGATGACCCCAGATGTTAAGTCCCATAGTGCTCAGAGCCATTTAAACCATTTGCTATTTTCCGTGTTAGTTATCACGATATTTCCCCTGGTAGGATCCGCATTATGGGTTCAGCAGATGGGTCTATATCGTAAATACGACCCTGTTCATAATAAATGAAATTTCGTTATTTGCTATCCTTCCTGGTGTTGCAACTTAATGGCCAGCAGCTTATTTGATTTATTGAGCCCTGACAAGACGTGGAGGAACTGCGTTGACAATTTGTAGGGGATGTCCCGCTGCGCCAGAGGGTTCTGTCTGGCAGCCAGCCAGCGCAGGAACGCGGCTGAGCGCCGAGTGACAGTCGGCCGACATCAATCAGCGGTGACACGGGGGGACGGGACGTGGCCTGCAGTGGCTTCTGCCTTCCCCTGCCTCCCTGCGTCTCTGCCACCCGCTCAGAGGGCGGGTCGGGATGTCTGTCGTGCCTGTAGACGACAGCGCCTCTAGCAGCTTCCTGCGACTGAAATCGAGGAAATGAAAATAAAACAATAAAACTCTCAAGTGCAATAATTTGTTAAAGACTACATACACTGATAAAACAAAAAACAAATTACGAGCACCTGCTTAATAGACTGCTGCTCCATCTTTGGAATACAGTGCACTATGGATTCGACGAGACCTTGGTAGGTTTCTGGAGGCGTGCAGTACGAGGTGCCTACATATGTGTCACGCAATTCCTATAAATTACGGGTCGGTAGTTTGTGGGCAGATTAGGTGAATCTTGTGGCCAAGACATCAACGTGATTTCATTACCATGCTCCTCAGACCGATGCAGCACGATTCTGGTCTCACGGCACCAACAGTTGTCCTGTTGGAGATTGCCATTGACATCAGGGAAGACATAAACTATAAAACATGAAGGAATGTTCACATAGTCCACAGCTGCTGCGATGTCTTACATTACTACTACAGCTTTCATGGAAGCCCAGGTTAATGACCCCCAACAGCAGTCTCCTTCTGGCCTGCGACTGAGGTGCAGTAGATGTTTCGAGCAGCCGTTGCCCTGGAGGACGACGGCATATTGGACATCATAATTACAGAGCTTCATAAATAGATATCTCCAGCGCGTTATGAATATCTGTTGGCCAGAAAAAAATAAGGAATGGGGAGGTCAGGAGAAAAACAAACCTGATGCGTATAGAAGAGCAGGAACTTGGGTCAAAGTGGAGATGGATCGGGGACACAATGAGAGGGAACAGTTGGAAAGAAGACTCTGGAATAGAATCACAGGGAACAAAGAAGAGAGGCAGGCCCAGAGGTACGCTGAGGAGAACTGTGGAAAGGGAAGCAAGGATAGTTGCAAGACTTGGTCGGAACTGAAGGAAATGGTCAGTGGCAGAAATGGACGCTGAGTTCTCCTGAATGTACTGTGCCCTCTGGTCCAATACGAAAAGTGATTCACCCGTTCACGTGACACGTGCCTATTGACCCAGTGTCCAAACTCGATGATCCTGTCGATATCGCAGTAGTAAGTTTACGATGTCAATGTACAGGCCATGTGCTGTAGAACCCCATGTTCAACGGTGTGCTCCGAACGCTAAACTCCAAAACATTTGTGCCTGAATCAGCTCTATAACTGTCCTCGGATCTGCCACAGATCGCCAAAAATCCTGTTTTACAGAGTGGGGATGTCTCCGACCTCCATTTTATGTCACGAGGCATAGCCTTCAGTTTCTCACCTACTCAAGTTCATACCTTCCTTTAGCCACGTTTCATAGCTGCTGTCCACAGCTCATGGTCTCGCGGTAGCATTCTCACTTCCCGAGCCTGGGGTCCCGGGTTCGATTTCCGGCGGGTTCAGGGATTTTCACCTGCTTCGAGATGACTGGGTGTTGTTGTGTCGTCTCCATCATCATCATTTATCTCCATTGCGGTCGAAGGAAGGCAATGGCAAACCACCTCCACTAGGACCTTACTTAGTAGGGCGATGCGGGTCTCCCATATCGTCCCCTACGCTCTGTTGTGGAGTATGGGACTTCATCATCATCATCATCATAGATGCTCACAAAATTATCACACTATCAGGTGACCAGTTTCGTCGTTTCCTAGGTTCTCATGCCCAGGCACCGGGTTGAAACAGTCTAAGCTTTGTCAAATTTCCCCATTTTCGACACACATCATACATAGGATGATTCCCATTCGTATCTGCTCTGCTTATTCAGGGTGAAGGAAAAATGCCACATTTTGAGGTCGGGATTCGGTTCCTCATCCAGAGCCAACAAAAAGTTTATCCATCAAAACCAGATCGGATTGAAAACACATATATGAAATAGAGGAGCCACATCGTGCAGCGGATCAGAATGTGCAGAGGAAGAGTATCACCCCACACTACATACCAGTCGTAGTAGCTCCCTGAGCAGACTGCAGGGACATCAAACACTCATCCACTATGGAGCTTTGTTTCCAATCCTCGTTAGGTTTGTTTCTCAGTTTTTAGATGTCTATTCCCTAGTTCTAATCATTTATAAGCAGAACAATATTTTGTCATATGATGATAGCTTATCACATGCCAGTGGCATCCATTAAACTGCATGTGCAGTGCATAACCATAACTGGTCCTGTCAAGTTCATGTGTGTTGGCTCCCCGATGAAATACAAAACGATGAATACGTCGATATGCTTTTGGTGCTGAGTGCATCCGTTAACCAAGCTGCTGCTACTGCTCGTGCATATGGTGGACGGTACCCTCAAACTGCTCCATCCCCATGTGAATGTTTTGGTCGCCTGGATCATAGCCTTCGGGAAACCGGTAACTTTCCTCCACAAGTAATGCACAGAGGTCGTACAAGGACTAGCCGTATTCCACAAACGGAGGACGCGATTCTTGAAACCGTTCACCAGTCACCTCGACGAAATACCGGCGATATTATAAGGCAGTTACAGATATCTCAAAAACTGGTCGTTGAAGTGTTGCATGATGAAGAACTGCATCCATATCATTACACCATCTGTCAACAAAAGCTGCCAGAAGATCGCATTCCACGAGTACAGTTTTGCGCGTGCCTTTTGTACCAAGTGTAAGATAACGAACATTTATAAGTATAAGCACTGACGAAACTAGCTTCATTTGTGAAGGTATTTTGAACCTCAACAACAGCCATTATTGGTCGGAAAACAACCCACACGCCAACCGTGAATGGGGTTTTCAGGCACGCTTTGGCACAAAGCTGTGGCCTGGAATCGTGAATTACCTGACGCACTACAAAACGTTCAACTTGGTGCTCGGCGACAGCTATAGTTTCAGCATGATGATGCACGGCCACACATTGGAATGAATGTGCGTAACTATTTAAATGAAGCGTTTACAGGGAAATGTGCTGGTCGTGGAGATCCAATGTTCTGGCCTTCGCATTTCCCGCACCTTAATTCACTAGTTTTTTATTTGTGTGTAGACACTTAAAGTGTAAGTAGGCTGTTTATGTTCTCTTATTGGCAACGTTACATAGCGCTCTGTATGAAGATCACTGGCTGTGCTGTGTGCAGTATGTGGCTAGTTTGCATTGTTGTCTGCCATTGTAGTGTTGGGCAGCTGGATGTGAATAGCGCGTAGCGTTGCGCAGTTGGAGGTGAGCCACCAGCAGTGGCAGATGTGGGGAGAGAAATGGCAGAGTTTTGAAATTTATAAGACTGGATGTCATGAACTGCTATGTATATTATGATTTTTCAACACTATTAAGGTAAATACATTGTTTGTTCTCTATTAAAATATTTCATTTGCTAACTATGCCTATCAGTAGTTAGTGCCTTCCGTAGTTTGAATCTTTTATTTAGCTGGCAGTAGTGGCGCTCGCTGTATTGCAGTAGTTCGAGTAACGAAGATTTTTGTGAGGTAAGTGATTTGTGAAAGGTATAGGTTAATGTCAGTCAGGACCATTCTTTTGTAGGGATTATTGAAAGTCAGATAGCGTTGCGCTAAAAAATATTGTGTGTCAGTTTAAGCACATTCATGTATAATTTTTATAAGAGGACGTTTCATATGTCGATTAACCCCCATGCTCCCCACAAAAAATTTTACAAATTGTTTTGGGCAGTGGCCAATAATGATTTGATAAAATTTTTCGTAATTACAATAACAAAGATATCAAATGCACACACTTATTGATACAATGTTGGTCAAATGCTAAAATTTTCTCACAGTCCATAAAGACAGTCCTGATCATTCATCACAGTAAAATTGCAGTGTTTTTCTCAAAGTCTGAGCAGTAAAAGAAAATGCACACGGAAGTAGAGGATTTCCATGCAGTCTTGAAGAAGTAGTGTTGTCCTTCCAACGGAAAGACAGTGCTGACTCTCGACATGTAGACAGGTAAATGGCCACAACAGAGCAAACCCACAGCAGAGTCATCACAGAGTAGACCTACTGTAGTCCTGGTAGAGATTACAGTATTGGTGGGCCATCAGAGGTGCAGACCCACTGCAGTCCTGGTAGAGATTGTGGTGTTGGTGGGCCACCAGAGGTGAGTCAGCAAAGGTGTAGACCCACTGTAGTCATTGTAGAAATAATGGTATTGTTGGGTCATCAAAGATGCAGACCCACTGTAGTCCTTGTAGAGATGGCCAGCAGCCATCTGTTGTGACTGTGCAGGTGCACAATCACCATTGAAGAGTCTTGCAGATAATATAGTAAGTCCATAACCACCACTTGTGCACTCACAAAGTTTTCAGAATTGTCCTTAGAACCAGCAATGCTGTTGTCCAGTTCCTTGCTCAATGATTAACACACGTGCAAACACTAACAGTCCCTACTTCTCACATATTGTCCATATACTATGACCAACAGAAACGTGTGCAGTGAAATGGAACTTACAAGTTAATAATATGATGAACTGGTGTCAACTACAATTTTATAACATAAGAATACAATTACAAAAGTACAAAATACATCATTAAAGAACATAACAATACAGATAACATTTGTAGTACAGGCTTTACAAAAGAATCGAAATAACATATACATCAGTGTTACAGGAATTATGACATAAGTACATACATAAAAGATCAGAATAACTTTCGAAACATCAGCTTCACATATGAGCATTAAAACAAAACAGAATAAATAGTGCCTAAACATCTTCACAAAGTAAATACATATTATTAATGCAAATTATATTTGAGGATAACAGTATTCCTCATCATAGTGAATGTAGCTTAGTATTAGAAGAGAAAAAAATTCTATGAAACAGCACACAGAGACAGGAACAAAACAAATACACAGGGGTACACAAACACGTAGTGGGATGAAACAAAAGGAAAGGACGGGGTTTGTTTTCAGTGTAACATTTGGTACTGCAGTCCAACCCAAAACTTCATTCCATATAGCGTTCCTCTTATTTCAACATTTGCTCCAGCCAAAAAAATCCTATCCAAGCATGCTTTCTATATTCTGTTCACATCCACTTTCGAAAATAGTTTTTCTCCACTGTACACTACTTTTTTGGCCAAACCATTTTCTTATAGCTTCTCAACGCATTTATTTCAATTAATCATAGTTAGTTTCTTATATAGTCTACCCCCTCTTAAGCTAACTTAAATCTACTGAGCTCAGATATATATACCAAGGGGGGCAATGCAGTAGCACATAACAAATTAACACAAACAGCAATGACAAAAAAATTCAAATTGACAAAGCAAGCAGCAGTAAATCTAAATTAACAGATAAAATGCAAAATTACAACTCATATGAGCCAATGTGCAGCAACAAGAAAAATAAATCAGTAGTAAAACTGGCTTAACAGAGTAATGTAAAGTGAAATTTAGTAGCACTATGCCTGGCAAATAGCAGCAGCAAATGCAATAACTAATATCTAAACATGACAAAGCTCAAGCAGAAAAAATAGTACACTAAAGACAACAATTCAGATAAGGGAAATGTACATTCACATCTTAACGTCTATGTAATTAAAGTGGTGCACCACAAAAACTAATTCTACAAAAAATTACCAAGTACTTGAAAAGAAAATTATATATGCAGCTACTGTTATTAGTCCCTTCTTATTGTTCTTTCCATTTCAAGAGCTCCTTTTTCGAAGAATGTGGATCAGGAAATAATTATTTAATAGATCTGTTGACAGAAAGTGTTCACATTAGCAAATGCATTTAATTTTATTTTATGAAACCAATGCTGCAAGACAGCTGGAAACCAGATATCAAATGAAATAAGCAACTACGCAAACTAAAGCACAAAAACATCATTTAATAGCTATGTGGCATTTCGTAAGTCTGTAGCTCGCAACTCTCGTAGAAAGACACTTGTCATAATCAGGTTTGCAGATGTAAGAATATTTCCCATCAATTCATAAGCATTTCAGTAAGTAGCACGAAGTACGATATGTTTCCAAATAATGAGCGTGTCGTATTTGCGATGCTTTCTACAATAGAATGTCAATAGCGAGGATAATGGCCTCCTTTTCTCTCCACCTGTGCCTCTGAAAGGCACACACTAATGGCTTTTTTCCAAGCGACTGTTGCGCAGCTGCCCACGTAATGCGTCGTGCCCACGACGCATTACGTGAAGGTCACTTAACTTTCTTACCGAAATATTTACAACACCAGTTTGCACTACAGTGGCAGTCTCATATACAAAATTTCACGGGTCAAGAATTTGCGTTGCAAATGTGTAGAAACAAAATCTTATGAATATAACAGTGGCCAACAAATTTTCGCCAGCATTGTGATACATTCATGCATTTACACACGTTTCATAACTCTTAAAGTACGATTCTTGATTTCCAACATCCTTTTTCACAAGTCAGAGTCCCTAACCACTACTCATTATTCCTTACCTTATTACACATATACATATTCGTTGACACTCCTTCAATGTTTCATCTTAATAAATACGTAGTGTAATCAAATTCCTCATATATCGTCACTTTATTGATCATAAACGTACATCAACAGCATAATACACATCGTCGTCGTAAAAATAACATCATAACACCTCAGTCAAATCTGAAAAACGTCGTAGCTTTCTGCAATAATGTCAAAACCTGAAAAAAATTCTCTGCTCATTTCAATAGTGTCATCTACCTCAAACGTACTTTAAAATCATGCTCCCTTACCAAATACATCATTCAAAGCTCTCATAGTATCACAATGGTTCCAAAAAAATATGAACAGTTCGCAAAGTACAGACAAAATACAATTTCATAAGTGTGAAGTTATCCAACTGTGTAATTACATAAACATCTGTCACTGATGTATTAAAATAAAAGTTTGTCTCTCAGTTAAATGATCAGATAGCTGTGTAATTTATGTGTTAGAGAAATATGGTACCGATGTGTAAAGTTGCATAAGCAAATACCGTATTAGCTAGGGCTCCTTGTGCTTGCCACACACATGGTACACAAAGTAGGCGCGTACCCCCCTGAGGATTAATGTAATTATACCCTCAGGTGTTACAGATTACAGCAATGGAATGAAATGTATCACGGTAAACTTTCTTTGTAATTCAAAAGTCTTGAAAAATAAATGGTTTAAGTACAAAATTAATCACTCAAATGCATGTCCTGTAGCGCTAAATGTGCGTCTTGCTATAAGATAATTCTGTGGAACTGTCGTGGTTATCGTCCTCTGTAAGCAAAGTTCTACAGAAGTCAATGTACTTACCTCATGATACACAAAAGTGAAATGCTTTGCGTATACATATCTTAGTTATTACGCTTATTGCTGTGATGAAGAGAGTACTGTGCTGTAACGTATTGTTGTCCTACAGAAAAGGCTGTCTCCTTGTAGCTATACCAAAAAAGTAAAACATGTTTTACTTTACAGAAGAATTCAGAAAAACTGTGCAGATATAAAACAGATACACCACAAAAGCAACATTGTAAATTGTCACTCATTAGTAGAGTCGTGATAAAATCGTGTAGCTGTCACATAAACTAACCACTGTATCGTCTGTTCACTATAACAATGCATTCGCAATTACTTTTCTAAGTTACCTATGTTCTTGACTGGATAGTTAGTTAGCTTTAAACATAGTTGCATGTTAATAGTTTGTAAGTGTGACAAAGAGTACTAGTAACGTGAAGTGAAAAATTTTATAGCAAAGACTGAGTTAAAAAGCATATTATCTCTCAATAAATGGTTTTACATGTGAAATGTGGTGTAACCCTTTGCTCTTCCTAGTACGCAGAGTTTCAACTTTAACGCAATTATCATGTGGTATACGTCGGTAAAGAATACTGGAATTTTTCTCAAGGTTAGCGTCTACGTTATTTTTCCCTGTGCCAGTGGGCGCACGTGGCTGCCTGCGGTGCGAGTCATTGTCTGTTTATTTGTTGGCGCCCGTCGTTATTGGGATTAGGAGACCTAAATTCTACAAATTCACTTTGACGAGAAGCCCCTGCCCTGTTTGAAGCTCGCCAGTTCTGAAGGAATTCAGGTCTGTCGTTTTGTCGGTAGTTTACATAGTTTCTTGTTTGTCGGTCATGTGCTGGAGAATTTCTCCCGGAATCGTAACTGTGTGGTGGACCGTTGCGTCTGAAGTTATTCTGTCTCCCTTGATAATAATTGTTTTTGTTCCCATATTGTCTGTTTCTATGGTAATCTCTGTCATATTTATTACTACAGAAATGCGATCTTTCTCTGTAACTATTATTACTCTGCCAGTGGTTGTCATATGGGTGGTGTCTGTTTTGGTCACGATTTACGTTGTAAGAATAGCCTTGTCGTGCATTATTTCTGTCATCACAGAATTGTGACAGATGTGACCTGTAATTGTTGTGCTCCTGTTTTCGCATTCCGCGATTGTCAGTGTCAATTTCCAGTTCTTGTAACAGTCCCTGAAAAGCTTCAATGCCGTCTTTGCAACGTCCTGCAAAAATAATACACTCCTGGAAATTGAAATAAGAACACCGTGAATTCATTGTCCCGGGAAGGGGAAACTTTATTGACACATTCCTGGGGTCAGATACATCACATGATCACACTGACAGAACCACAGGCACATAGACACAGGCAACAGAGCATGCACAATGTCGGCACTAGTACAGTGTATATCCACCTTTCGCAGCAATGCGGGCTGCTATTCTACCATGGAGACGATCGTAGAGATGCTGGATGTAGTCCTGTGGAACGGCTTGCCATGCCATTTCCACCTGGGGCCTCAGTTGGACCAGCGTTCGTGCTGGACGTGCAGACCGCGTGAGACGACGCTTCATCCAGTCCCAAACATGCTCAATAGGGGACAGATCCAGAGATCTTGCTGGCCAGGGTAGTTGACTTACACCTTCTAGAGCACGTTGGGTGGCACGGGATACATGCGGACGTGCATTGTCCTGTTGGAACAGCAAGTTCCCTTGCCGGTCTAGGAATGGTAGAACGATGGGTTCGATGACGGTTTGGATGTACCGTGCACTATTCAGTGTCCCCTCGACGATCACCAGTGGTGTACGGCCAGCGTAGGAGATCGCTCTCCACACCATGATGCCGGGTGTTGGCCCTGTGTGCCCCGGTCGTATGCAGTCCTGATTGTGGTGCTCACCTGCACGGCGCCAGACACGCATATGACCATCATTGGCACCAAGGCAAAAGCGACTCTCATCGCTGAAGACGACACGTCTCCATTCGTCCCTCCATTCACGCCTGTCGCGACACCACTGGAGGCGGGCTGCACGATGTTGGGGCGTGAGCGGAAGACGGCCTAACGGTGTTCAGGACCGTAGCCCAGCTTCATGGAGACGGTTGCGAATGGTCCTCGCCGATACCCCAGGAGCAACAGTGTCCCTAATTTGCTGGCAAGTGGCGGTGCGGTCCCCTACGGCACTGCGTAGGATCCTACGGTCTTGGCGTGCATCCGCGCGTCGCTGCGGTCCGGTCCCAGGTCGACGGGCACGTGCACCTTCCGCCGACCACTGACGACAACATCGATGTACTGTGGAGACCTCACGCCCCACGTGTTGAGCAATTCGGCGGTACGTCCACCCGGCCTCCCGCATGCCCACTATACGCCCTCGCTCAAAGTCCATCAACTGCACATACGGTTCACGTCCACGCTGTCGCGGCATGCTACCAGTGTTAAATACTGCGATGGAGCTCCGTATGCCACGGCAAACTGGCTGACACTGACGGCGGCGGTGCACAAATGCTGCGCAGCTAGCGCCATTCGACGGCCAACACCGCGGTTCCTGGTGTGTCCGCTGTGCCGTGCGTGTGATCATTGCTTGTACAGCCCTCTCGCAGTGTCCGGAGCAAGTATGGTGGGTCTGACACACCGGTGTCAATGTGTTCTTTTTTCCATTTCCAGGAGTTTATTTCTTAAATGTTCAGGCAATTTCATTAAGCAAATGCGGATGAGTTCTGAAGGGCTGAATGGGTTTGAAAGATATTGATTCTTATGCAAGATGTCTTCAAAATATTTCACATGACTGGAAAATTCAGATTGTTCGAAATGTTTCATCATTATGATGCTACGATTTACTTGGTCTTGTGTAGCTTGAGACCGATATGCTGAGAGGAAGGCATGGTAAAATTCTCCTTCACTGTGACAATCGTGAATGACCGATCGCATTCTTACAGCTGGTTCATTCTCTAAATAGCCACACATAAATTCTAATCTGTGCTCTAATGACCAGTTGAGAGGAAAACAATGAGAGAACTGATGGAGCCACGCTTGTGGATGAATTTCGTTGCCGGAATTCTTAAATGTTTTGAATTTACGTGTAGTAATAAACAGCTTATAGTCGAAATCATCGTGTCGGCGAGTCGCATGTCGGTCATTGTTACGTCGTTTCGGCGGTTCCATTTCAAAATTCGGTGCACCTTGCCAATTTCTTTCATAATTTCCGAAATGCGCTGTGTTATTATTTTGTGGTTGTTCCATATTTCTATGTCCCTCTTCCCGTATTGGAGCGCTAGTGTCCTCTGAAGTATGTAATTCTTGTATTACTTGTGTCAACTGATCTTGTACTTCCCGGATTTCTCTTTTGTGTTGCGTATTAATTTGATTTTGTTTGAATTTTCTAATTTGTTCATACTCTTCTGTGTCAGTGAAAGCTACAGGTCTTGTGTCATTCAGATCATCATCTACCTTTGTCGTTAAGTTAGTGAACTGATCTGAAAGTTCGGCTACTTTATCCGATAGTGAAATTATTTCCTCTGTGTGTTTTTCTGAACCAAGTTTCAGAGTGTCCATTTGTGTTGAAATCGTATCTATTGTGTCCTTTAAGTTTTCCTGAGTTTTTGCAAGTTGCATAACCGAATCGGTAGATGCAACTGAGTCAATTTTGGCTTGCAAGGTCTCATGATTTTCATGAACAATAATTTGCAGTTCTTTTATGACTGCTTCATGATTCTGTAATGCATTTTCATGACGGGAAAAAATAGGTTGAAAATGCTCACAAATTTGTGTTTTTTCGTCATTACAGACTTTTAGGCATTTCGATTCAATGTTATGTAACTCAGTAGTTAAATCTTCACGTGTTTGTTCAAGTGTGGTGTCTAACTTCTGAAGATTTTGTTCCATTGTGTCTAACGTTTGAAGATTTTGTTCCATTGTGTCTAACTGTTGCTGTGTTTGTCTCTGGTGTTGTTCCATTGTGTCTAATTTTTGAAGCTTTTGCTGTGTTTGTCTCTGATTTTGTTCCATTTGTTGCATTAATTGCAATAATAATGTATTAGTGTCTGGAATGTGTTTCTCTATGCTTTTTGGCAGTGCATTTGCACCGGCAAAATTCACATTTTGACAAGCGGAAAATGTGTCATGACTCATTTGAGAAAACGGTGAGAACCCAAAACCTGAGTCTACAGTATTTGCTATATTGTGTTCCGTCATTCCCGATTCCTGTGGCGAGCTGCTGCCGACCGATCGATCGATAATGCTTCCCTGTTCACTATCTGTTTCACTGCCTACACCATTATTTGCAGCCCGCTCCATTTCCCTGCGCACAATTACCGAATTACTACTTTGAACATTAGTTAATTCATTACTCGGCGGCGCTAACACACTGCTTTCGTCTTCACTGTCATTTCTCAGTTTACTTTGGAGTCTAGTGTTACGTTTTTCACACGCCATTATTGTCACAATATTTCACACGATAACACAGAAAAGCACAATTTGAAGAGCAAAATAACAAAACACATTAACATAGCATTGAAAACAGTATCTAGTTAATTGCAAGCGCAGCTGCGAAATACTTGGTGCAAATCAACATCCATGCCACAACTGTGTACAAAAATGAAAAACTACAACTACAAAGGAAATTCTCTCTATAATTACGCGCTAGCAATAAACAAAGGCTACACTAATTACACAAACTACAAGAAAAAATCAGAAGATTCCAGTGAGGTATCCTCGGCTAAGGGTCGACATATGAAACGTCCCCTTATAAAAATTATACATGAATGTGCTTAAACTGACACACAATATTTTTTAGCGCAACGCAATCTGACTTTCAATAATCCCTACAAAAGAATGGTCCTGACTGACATTAACCTATACCTTTCACAAATCACTTACCTCACAAAAATCTTCGTTACTCGAACTACTGCAATACAGCGAGCGCCACTACTGCCAGCTAAATAAAAGATTCAAACTACGGAAGGCACTAACTACTGATAGGCATAGTTAGCAAATGAAATATTTTAATAGAGAACAAACAATGTATTTACCTTAATAGTGTTGAAAAATCATAATATACATAGCAGTTCATGACATCCAGTCTTACAAATTTCATAACTCCGCCATTTCTCTCCCCACATCCACCACTGCTGGCGGCTCACCTCCAACTGCGCAACGCTACGCGCTGTTCACATCCAGCTGCCCAACACTACAATGGCAGACAACAATGCAAACTAGCCACATACTGCACACAGCACAGCCAGTGATTTTCATACAGAGCGCTATGTAACGTTGCCAATAAGAAAACATAAACAACCTACTTACAAAAGGAACGAGTTTATAGTGCTCTAGCCATGGATGTACACGATATAATAGGTCGCGTTTATGCCTCTTCGGCAATGGGGGATGCAGGTGTGTTGCTCAGGGTCCAACAAATATGGTCCAGCGAGTAGTGAAGTTTTTATAAATGTAAGGTGATTACTTCGAACATCTTCCGTAAGGTGACCGTTGCGCGCATATGTACACCACGCTCTGTGTAGATAACGTACAGAATGGAATTATCGTGTGCAGGATGACGTGCAGTCGAGTGTAGCCTACCTATTATATTTTTGTACCTCACTGGACAAAGACGACGTTACTGTATCCAATATTATTTTCCATTGGCTTTATTTGTGTCACGGACGTCTATAAGAAGTTAAATAAAGTTAAGAGTGACAGAAAGAAATACACAAGATACTGCATTATGAGGATGTAAATTGGAACACTTTGATGCTTTAACTGAAAAAAAAAAATGTTTGGCGCGAACATGATTCTGCATATCCGTTCGGCAAGGCATTGCCTTGTCTGTCTGAGCTAATGGGACAGCTAGATGTTCTTGCCCACGCTGCATTCAGTTACAGCGTTGGCAGATTCTTGTTTTTTAAATCTCGTTTCTATTAAATCTACCGGTGGGACTAGGTTTTGCTAGATAAACTTTTGTGTTGAATTGGTATGAGGAATCGCATGCCGACCGCCTAGTGCGGTACTTTGTCTTCACCCTACATATTTTCCTTCCTCCGTGACGACCCGCAATGCTATCAGGCGGCTTGGCGGCAGTGACCATAAATTTTTGGCTCATCAGCGTACATTTGACAAACTGTTAAATTTAATATGCTGAGCAATTAATCTACACTGACGTGAATCTTCATGTTTTCCTGAGGCACTGCTAGTTCTGTTCAATTACGTGAATGAAGCCGTATTTAATGTCTCTCCAGCTGATATGTCGGCTGAGAACCATCCAGTCATCTTCTGAGCCGTAAGACTTCTCTGGCCCTCCTGCCTGCCCGACATGCGCGTCGCCCGCACTGTTGTGCATGAGGTCGCAGATCCTTAGAGTCCCAGGAAAGTCCTATCGTACTGGCACTGCTTCTATACCGGACATCGTTTCACATATTCTAGTTTATAAACTATGGGAATTAACGAAAAGGGCACAGGAACGTTGTCTTTGACAGCTCACTATACCAAGTGCTGGCTTCCACGGTTTATCCAAACTAAAACCGACGTCACTAAAAGTAAATCGCTCGTCAGAAGGAATTCCAGGTCTTCTTTGATCACCTTATCCCAGAAGCGTTTCGATAGCTGACGTTTTGATAGCTCTTAGAATGGTCTGTATCAATGCATTGCTTAACCGCACTGATTTGTCAAATTATAGCAGACGGGTTAACTTCCGTGGTTGTTTCCTCGATATACGAAAGTTCACTCTGGTCGGGATCATATCCATAAGTCCCTTACATAGCATTAGGTCATCCTTCAAGGACCGAAGGGCTGACTTTGATGCTAGGTGAAAGGCACTAACTCTCCTCAGTGGCGACTGTTGTGTAAGAGCACAAGAGCATGAGAAAATTCAAACTTTTGACACCTTGCGGATTTATTGTTTTTTTTTTCTTCTTTGAATGCTGTTGAAAGTAACGTAAAAGCGGTAATCTGTAATACACAGCACGAAATCTACCACCCTATGCTACATTACTACTCCGTGAAACATAGCATCAGCTTCGCGAACACACCTTCAATTGTGCACGTTTTAAGGAGCTTTTGCGCATGCATAACTGATGTGACGTAATTGCTTCACGGGCCAAATACATAGGGATTTGACAAACAACGTGCACGGTTCAGGGCGTAGACAGTTAACCTTTACTTCTCAGTGCCACTAAGTGGTAACACACAGCAGCAGACTTTTATCCCCCTTCGCTTTTCATAAATCCCGCTAGATGGTAGCACACTCCTACACTCATGCCAATTCGCTCACTATACAGGGTGAAATACACTCCTGGAAATTGAAATAAGAACACCGTGAATTCATTGTCCCAGGAAGGGGAAACTTTATTGACACATTCCTGGGGTCAGATACATCACATGATCACAGTGACAGAACCACAGGCACATAGACACAGGCAACAGAGCATGCACAATGTCGGCACTAGTACAGTGTATATCCACCTTTCGCAGCAATGCGGGCTGCTATTCTCCCATGGAGACGATCGTAGAGATGCTGGATGTAGTCCTGTGGAACGGCTTGCCATGCCATTTCCACCTGGCGCCTCAGTTGGACCAGCGTTCGTGCTGGACGTGCAGACCGCGTGAGACGACGCTTCATCCAGTCCCAAACATGCTCAATGGGGGACAGATCCGGAGATCTTGCTGGCCAGGGTAGTTGACTTACACCTTCTAGAGCACGTTGGGTGGCACGGGATACATGCGGACGTGCATTGTCCTGTTGGAACAGCAAGTTCCCTTGCCGGTCTAGGAATGGTAGAACGATGGGTTCGATGACGGTTTGGATGTACCGTGCACTATTCAGTGTCCCCTCGACGATCACCAGTGGTGTACGGCCAGTGTAGGAGATCGCTCCCCACACCATGATGCCGGGTGTTGGCCCTGTGTGCCTCGGTCGTATGCAGTCCTGATTGTGGCGCTCACCTGCACGGCGCCAAACACGCATACGACCATCATTGGCACCAAGGCAGAAGCGACTCTCATCGCTGAAGACGACACGTCTCCATTCGTCCCTCCATCCACGCCTGTCGCGACACCACTGGAGGCGGGCTGCACGATGTTGGGGCGTGAGCGGAAGACGGCCTAACGGTGTGCGGGACCGTAGCCCAGCTTCATGGAGACGGTTGCGAATGGTCCTCGCCGATACCCCAGGAGCAACAGTGTCCCTAATTTGCTGGGAAGTGGCGGTGCGGTCCCCTACGGCACTGCGTAGGATCCTACGGTCTTGGCGTGCATCCGTGCGACGCTGCGGTCCGGTCCCAGGTCGACGGGCACGTGCACCTTCCGCCGACCACTGGCGACAACATCGATGTACTGTGGAGACCTCACGCCCCACGTGTTGAGCAATTCGGCGGTACGTCCACCCGGCCTCCCGCATGCCCACTATACGCCCTCGCTCAAAGTCCGTCAACTGCACATACGGTTCACGTCCACGCTGTCGCGGCATGCTACCAGTGTTAAATACTGCGATGGAGCTCCGTATGCCACGGCAAACTGGCTGACACTGACGGCGGCGGTGCACAAATGCTGCGCAGCTAGCGCCATTCGACGGCCAACACCGCGGTTCCTGGTGTGTCCGTTGTGCCGTGCGTGTGATCATTGCTTGTATAGCCCTCTCGCAGTGTCCGGAGCAAGTATGGTGGGTCTGACACACCGGTGTCAATGTGTTCTTTTTTCCATTTCCAGGAGCGTATTTTAATATGTTATTGTACAAATAAAACTAAAGAAAAAAGTTCATATAAACACAGGTCCGCCGGCCGCTGTAGCCGAGCGGTTCTAGGCGCTTCAGTCCGGAACCGCGCTGCTGCTACGGTCGCAGGTTCGAATCCTGCCTCGGGCATGGATGCGTGTCATGTCCTCAGGTTAGTTAAGTTTAAGTAGTTCTAAGTCTAGGGGAGTGATGACCTCAGATGCTAAGTCCCGTAGTGCTTAGAGCCATTTGAACCAAATATAAGTCCACAGATGCTTAGTCAAAAAAAAAGTTCAAATGTGTGTCAAATCTTATGGGACTTAACTGGCAAGGTCATCAGTCCCTAAGCTTACACACTACTTAACCTAAATTATCCTAAGGACAAACACACACACCCATGCCCGAGGGAGGATTCGAACCTCCGCCGGGACCAGCCGCACAGTCCATGACTGCAGCGCCTTAGACCGCTCGGCTAATCCCGCGTGGCGCTTAGTCACGGAGTTACGGCTAATAAAATATTTTGCCTGAAATGTAGCAACTTCGCTAATATGAAGCCATCGCAAAACTGTACGAGGTTAAAGTAAAGCACGATAACCATTTATTTGGTTGTTATTGTTCTGGTAAATCTAATAAAACATGCCCCAGACATGTATCTGCAGTAGTTTTCCAGAACATGCAGGGAAGCAAAGATTGCTATACAGGTAAATTTGTTTACTTTCCATTAAGAATGAAGAATCATTTATGTCATTATTGGCAACCGTTAGTGAGTTGTTTCAGTCGTTTGTTTTTCTGTGAATGTATTGTGAAATTGTATGTACACTGTACAACTTCCTTAACACTGAGCTCTGTTTTTTTTTCGGTTTAACATGAATTCACGTGTCCTATGGTACTAATAAAAGCGGATTATCTGACGCATTCATACAATTTCAGTTAACGTTATTACCATCATTTTTCCAAAATTAAATTCTCTACAACTTCTGTTGAAAACTGTGTGCAATTGTCTGGAATTTAAAGAAGCAAATTGGGCCAAGTAGTTAATAAATTTAAAAAAAAAATTCGAAGTTACGTCCTTGCTTTTCTGGATATTTTGGAAAACTACTATAGATACACGTCTGGGATATGTTTTATTAGGCTCACCAGATCATAACAACAACATAAATGGAAATCGTGCTTTACTTTAACCTCGTACAGTTTTGCGATGGCTTCATATTAGCGAAGTTGCTAAATTCAGGCAAAATCTTTTATTAGCCGTAACTCCCTAACTAAACATTTGCGGACCAGTGTTTAAATGAACTTTTTTCTTTAGTTTTACTTGCAGAATAACATATTAAAATATTTGCATATCAGCGTGAATCATCCTGTATAGTAAATTTCGGACATCAATGTATGTTATAGCTATACTGATAAAAAACCTACTTTGTGGTGTTCTGAATGAGATACAGTATATTAAGTTTTGGATTTTATCGTACAGTAGTCCATCTGAGGTGCTGAGAACCATAGAGCACACAAGCTTTTGGCCGTTATGGAACTCAGCCCCTCATTTGCATTCTAGTCAAGTGACCTTGTTGGTAGACAGTACTATTTGAGTTAATCATTTCCACAAGCGGCAGTTTGTGTTTGGAACTGGTTGTTTGCTCTGCAGGAATCGGCTTTCCTGCGCAGTGCCGCGCGTTGTAGTCGCGCTATCTAGGGCGTCTTGTCACCGTCCGCGCGGCTCCACCCGTCGGAGGTTCGAGTCCTCCCTCGGGCATTGGTGTGTGTGCCGTCCTTAGCGTAAGTTAGTTTAAGTTAGATTAAGTAGTGTGTAAGCTTACGGACCGATGACCTAAGCAGTTTGATCCCTTACGATCTTACCACAAATTTACAATTTTTTTTTTCCTGCGCAGCGTCAACAATAATTCTGCTGAATCTGTTGTAAGTGCTAACAGAAAAGAAAATGACCAGGAAAAGTTAACCGCAGAGAAAACAGACCGGACCTGTTGACTGAGACAGTGACTAAATGAATTAAACATGATTACAAGCGAAAATTTAACAAAGATGGGAGTAATAAACGTAAGTTGCTGTTAGCATGCAGCTTAAGAATGTCTGATTTTCTAGGACGTTAATTCTTTAAGTAGTACCTCATTGTAAATTCTTATGAAAAAAGTGCGAAAATTCCCAGTTACATAAAAATACAAAATGGAGTGTAGCCAAATCTTAAATATTATTACGTTCTTGCCATAAACTATACTTCATTATGTACAAAGCAACATAATTCCACAGAAACAATTCTTACCTTTTTCAGACAAGCTATGCATATTATTATTATTACTATTTGCAGTGCCTATAGTTGTATAAAATGTTGATAAGCATAACTGTTATACAACAGATGCTATTAATTTCACACTCTCATGTTTACCTGCATCTAGAAACTTATGAACATCCAGAATCTACACTCTCGAGCCGCTACTGACACTCTTCGTTTCCGTAAAGGATGATCTAAAATAGGAAGTTGCCATACACAAATTGGTGACTAAACGTAAGCGTCTTGGTAGCAATGTCTGCGGAAAGTGCCTGTAGTGGCTAGCGTTGAGAAATGAGTGAACATTGTAGCATTAGATTTTTCACATCATGAAATAACTCTTTTCTAAGAATGTATAATCAAAACAGAAATGTACGCTAGGGATAAAGTAAACGAGGATGCTCTCTTACAAACAGATTGGTCATCTATTCGGGACCTTATAGGCTACACTGATTTAGTTTTCCGTGGTTTTCGTAAATTATTTCAGGTGCAGGGTATCCTCCGCCGTACGGTGGCTTAGGGAGTATCTATGTAGATGTAGATTTACCGCGTGATCAAAAAAGTCAGTATAAATTTGAAAACTTAATAAACCACGGAATAATGTAGATAGAGAGGTAAAAATTGACACACATGCTTGGAATGACACAGGGTTTTATTAGAACAAAAAAAAAAAAAAATATTGCTAGACGCGTGAAAGATCTCTTCCGCGCGTCGTTTGGTGATGATCGTGTGCTCAGCCGCCACTTTCGTCATCCTTGGCCTCCCAGGTCCCCAGACCTCAGTCCGTGCGATTATTTGCTTTGGGGTTACCTGACGTAGTAAGTGCATCGTGATCGACCGACATCTCTAGGGATGCTCAAAGACAACATCCGACGCCAATGCCTTACCATAACTCCGGACATGCTTTACAGTGCTGTTCACAATATTATTCCTCGACTACAGCTATCATTGAGGAATGACGGTGGACATATTGAGCATTTCCTGTAAAGAACATCATCCTTGCTTTGTCTTACTTTGTTATGCTAATTATTGCTATTCTGATCAGATGAAGCGCCATTTGTCGGACATTTTTTGAACGGTTGTATTTTAATGGTTCTAATAAAACCCCATGTCATTCCAAGCATGTGTGTCAATTTGTACCTATCTATCTACATTATTCCGTGATTTATTCAGTTTTCAAATTTATACTGACTTTTTGATCACCCGGTACATTAGGGCTGATTACCTGACTTTGTGAAAGTAGACCTGTGAGTACGTAAACGCCTGTACGCACATAAAATATCCTTGTAAAAGTTATCCACGGATAAATAAAGCGACTACTACTACAACAACAACTATAAAACGGCACTACTATTCCCTCTGGGTCATTTCTGCAATGTGTATCAGGACATACGGAAGAGACTAGAGGTCGTAATGAGACGTACAGCGACCCATCTCTTCCCCGCTCAGTACACGAATGGAGTGGGTGAGAGAGAGACTAATGGTAATGTGAGGTACTCCCCATCATACAGTGTACAATGGTTTGCGGAGAATATATGCAGATGAATGCACAGACGCCACACGAGTCAGATACTTTCTCTAGAGACAAAGGTCGTAATTCAACACGAATAGAAAAATAAGGCAGGGGGAAAAGAATAGGAGTGGAGAGAGAGAGAGAGAGAGAGGGAGAGTCGGGGGGGGGGGGGGGGGGGAGGGGGAGCGGGAAGAAACATGTAGGTGTTACTGCAGCTCCATGCAGCGCCAGAACCCCTCGCGCGAGAATGATTCATGTACTGCGAGTAGCTGCCAAGACATCTCCTGTGGCCCCAGCGTCCGTCCCTGAGGCAATTAGGGTCGCAGTGCCAGATAGTACAGTCCGCGGCACATTGCAGCTCTCTACGGTGGCTTGTTGCTTTGGAGATCTGTTAGTAGGTGTCAGAAAAGTACGGTGAAGGAACAGATAAACGGGAACGAATAACGGGCGTTGTTGCCTCGCGAAAACGCGGACTGAATACTGGCGTTGCGGATGATCAGATATTTCTTCGAAGAGAGTAAAACTTGAGATCCTTTAAATTGTTTTCTGGATAGCGAACGAACTGATGGAAATCGAACTAAGTTCGAGTTGGGTATCAGAATACCTAAAAGGTGTCTGTACCAGAATCAGGTGATCTACGAAAAAACCACAAATAGAAGGAAGTAGGTGAGTATCGTCTTCTTGACGGCCGTGCGGGGTAGCTGCGTGGTCTAAGGATTCTTGTCACGGTCCGTGCGGCTCCCTCTGTCATAGGTTCGACTCCTCCCTCGGGCATGGGTGTATGTGTTGCCCATAACGTAAGTTGGTTTAAGTTAGATTTAGTAGTATGTAGGCTTAGGGACCGATGGCCTCAGCAGTTTGGTCCCATACGACCTTACCACAAATTTCCAATTTATTCCGTCTTCTTGATGATTTACAAAAAGTAATACATCTCCCCCTTCCGATGTCCGCTCTTGCTAACATTAGCGCCTTGTAACATCGTCCTTACTTCCTTTTATATTAATTTACGACGAACAGACGGAGGTGGGGGATGCTTAACATGAAGAACACCCTTCGGCGCAAAATAAAGTCGACCTTGTAGCCCAATACGAAAACGTGTCTCGTTACTTTATGAATATCATGCTGAGTTCAGATTATCTGTGCTGTAGGCCCACATTGTATAAATGAACATTCACGAAAACCTAACTCACTGGTTTTTCTGATATGGACCTAAATGTGGGATCAACGATGGTGTACTTTTGGCCCTTATGGTACTCAGCCCCTCATTTGTATTCTAGTCAAGTGACCTTGTTGGTAGACAATACTATTGGAGTTAATCATTTAGATGGGAAAATGTTGCTTTGAAAGGATAACAGTAGGCTAAAGATCATTTTACTTCGTCTGCTGACTTTTTACGCGTAACACACTTGGTAACAATGTCTAGACTCAACAATGCTCGGATTAACAGTTAAATTTATCCCACATTCACGCCGAAGATTACGACTGCTATATCCGAATTAATCTTTCGCGTTATGATTGTTCACGGTAGCCTTTTTTCTAACTGTTCAAATAATAATATTTTCTGCCAAGGGAAGCCACTGACTAAGAACGGTGCTATATTCATTCAGTGATTTCATAGGTAATTAAGGGCACTTTCCGCAAATAAACCGAACCAGTGCTCACTGTAACCCTACCAATCGACATAACATTTACAGACTCGTCATTCCCCACTTTACCAAAATGTTCAAATATTTTATGTGCGCGACCGTGCAGAATGCGACCAAATGCACCCACCTTGCATTTTGGCGTGTGATCAGTAACTCTTGGGCTTGCTGAACGTTAACAGCAGGACTGTTGCCCTGCCGGAAAAGGGTGCACTCCAATTCAAAAGTTCCGAAGAGCCGCGAAGCGTAAAGGGTACAATTTACTACGTCATACCTCTATCAATAGTGATACATGACTCCAACATAATTTCTTCCTCAGGCGGAATTTCTAGTATTGACTTCTCTCAAATTCCTTTTCCAAACAACAGGAGTAAATTCCTTCACATCTCCGGTTGTATGGACGTTTGCAAATTGAATTTAAAATCTCCTCCTGTTTCCTTTTAGATCAGTACCTTGCCAGGGAGATAGTCTCGAATTCTGCATATGACTGACTTCTAGCAGTGTTCCCCAATTACATTCCAACAAGACAAAAGAACGACGTATCTCTAGGGAATTATCCAAATGCCAAGGATCGGTAGATGTTTTGTGCAGCCGGCCGCGGTGGCCGAGCGGTTCTAGGCGCTTCAGTCCGGAACCGTGCGACTGCTACGGTCGCAGGTTCGAACCCTGCCTCGGACATGCATGTGTGAGGTGTCCTTAGGTTAGTTAGGTTTAAGTAGCTATAAGTTCTAGGGGACTGATGACCTCAGATGTTAAGTCCCATAGTGCTCAGAGCGATTTGAACCATTTTGAAGATGTGATGTGCATTTGCAGACAAACAAATAATTACAATTTCAGAAAAATTGGATGATTTATTCAAGAGAATTAGCTTCACAAATTGAGCAATCAGTAACGCGTTTGTCCATCTCTGGACCTTAACGCAAGCAGTTATTCGACTCAGAATTGGCTCTCAGAGTTGTTGGGTGTCCTCCTGAGGGCTATCAAGCCAGATTCTGTCCAATTGGCTCATTAGATCGTCTAAACCCCCAGGTAGTTGTAGAGTCGTACCCATAATGCTTCAAACGTTCTGAATTGAGGAGACATCCGGAGACCTTGCTGGCCAACGTAGGGTTTGGCAAGCACGAACACAAGCAGTAGAAACTCTCGCTGTATGCGGGCGTGCATTGTCCTGCTGAAATGCAAGCCCAGGATGGTTTGCCATGAAGGGCAACAAAATGGAGAGCAGAATATCGTTGGCGTACCGCTTTGCACTAAGGGTGTCGCCAATAACGACCGAAGGGGTGCTGCTATGAAGAGAAATGGCACCACAGACCAACACTCCTGGTTGCCGGGCTATATGGCGGGCAACAGTCATGTTGGTATGCCATCGCTATCTGAGAGGCCTCTAGATACGTCTATGGCCTGGAATCTCATTGACTGAAGTATAATTGTCTTCAGTGATTAGTGCTGCTTCGAAATGAGCACCGATGACTAGCGAAGACGTCTGTGGAGCCGCCCCACACAGCAGTGGAACACCATTCTGATAGCCGGCCGCAGTGGCCGAGCGGTTCTAGGCCCTTCAGTCTGGAACTGCGCGACCTCTACGGTCGCAGGTTCGAATCCTGCCTCGGGCATGGATGTGTGTGATGTCCTTAGGTTAGTTAGGTTTAAGTAGTTCTAAGTTCTAGGGGACTGATGACCTCATAAGTTAAGTCCCATAGTGCTCAGAGCCATTTGAACCATTCTGACTGTCGCCCACTATACGGCCTGACAGCAAGATAGTGTCCACCCACACGCGGTGAGAGTTTCTACTGCTTGTGTTCGAGATTGCAAAACCCTATCTTGGCCAACAAGGTCACCGTATTTCTCCCCAACTGCGAAAGTTTGGAGTATTATGAGCAGCGCCCTCCAACAGCTCGGGATTTTGGCGATATAAGGAGCCAATTGGACAGGATTCGGCACTATATCTCCGAGAAGAACATCCAACAACCTTGCCAATCAATGCCAAGCCGAATAATTGCTTGCATAAGGGCCAATTTTTGAAGCTCTTTCTCTTGAATAAATTATCCATTTTTTTCTGAAATTGTAGTTCGCAACATATCTACGGATTTCCGTCCCATTCTGAGGATTGCCTCCTCGTGCGTCTGTTTTTTTGTCCTAGAGTGTATCAGCTTCGTTGTCCATCTGGTTTCCAGCACTAGCGATTTTGGTGACATAGTTCTGCACTTCGGCAGTAAGCATATGAACCGGATATACACTCCTGGAAATGGAAAAAAGAACACATTGACACCGGTGTGTCAGACCCAACATACTTGCTCCGGACACTGCGAGAGGGCTATACAAGCAATGATCACACGCACGGCACAGCGGACGCACCAGGAACCGCGGTGTTGGCCGTCGAATGGCGCTAGCTGCGCAGCATTTGTGCACCGCCGCCATCAGTGTCAGCCAGTTTGCCGTGGCATACGAAGCTCCATCGCAGTCTTTAACACTGGTAGCATGCCGCGACAGCGTGGACGTGAACCGTATGTGCAGTTGACGGACTTTGAGCGAGGGCGTATAGTGGGCATGCGGGAGGCCGGGTGGACGTACCGCCGAATTGCGCAACACGTGGGGCGTGAGGTCTCCACAGTACATCGATGTTGTCGCCAGTGGTCGGCGGAAGGTGCACGTGCCCGGCGACCTGGGACCGGACCGCAGTGACGCACGGATGCACGCCAAGACCGTAGGATCCTACGCAGTGCCGTAGGGGACCGCACCGCCACTTCCCAGCAAATTAGGGACACTGTTGCTCCTGGGGTATCGGCGAGGATTATTCGCAACCGTCTCCATGAAGCTGGGCTACGGTCCCGCACACCGTTAGGCCGTCTTCCGCTCACGCCCCAACATCGTGCAGCCCGCCTCCAGTGGTGTCGCGACAGGCGTGGATAGAGGGACGAATGGAGGCGTGTCGTCTTCAGCGATGAGAGTCGCTTCTGCCTTGTTGCCAATGATGGTCGTATGCGTGTTTGCGCCGTGCAGGTGAGCGCCACAATCAGGACTGCATACGACCGAGGCACACAGGGCCAACACCCGGCATCATGGTGTGGGGAGCGATCTCCTACACTGTCCGTACACCACTGGTGGTCGTCGAGGGGCACTGAATAGTGCACGGTACATCCAAACCGTCATAGAACCCATCGTTCTACCATTCCTAGACCGGCAAGGGAACTTGCTGTTCCAACAGGACAATGCACGTCCGCATGTATCCCGTGCCACCCAACGTGCTCTGGAAGGTGTAAGTCAACTACCCTGGCCAGCAAGATCTCCGGATCTGTCCCCCATTGAGCATGTTTGGGACTGGATGAAGCGTCGTCTCACGCGGTCTGCACGTCCAGCACGAACGCTGGTCCAACTGAGGCGCCAGGTGGAAATGGCATGGCAAGCCGTTCCACAGGACTACATCCAGCATCTCTACGATCGTCTCCATGGGAGAATAGCAGCCTGCATTGCTGCGAAAGGTGGATATACACTGTACTAGTGCCGACATTGTGCATGCTCTGTTGCCTGTGTCTATGTGCCTGTGGTTCTGT
Organism: Schistocerca americana; assembly: GCF_021461395.2. Classification (NCBI taxonomy): domain Eukaryota; kingdom Metazoa; phylum Arthropoda; class Insecta; order Orthoptera; family Acrididae; genus Schistocerca; species Schistocerca americana. The sequence goes on from NC_060122.1 coordinate 652,319,345, forward strand.
CAGTGTGATCATGTGATGTATCTGACCCCAGGAATGTGTCAATAAAGTTTCCCCTTCCTGGGACGATGAATTCACGGTGTTCTTATTTCAATTTCCAGGAGTGTAGTTTATCAATTGAAGGCATAAAGCCTGTAACACGGCTTTCCGGGTGGGAAGGAGCGCCTGGTCCCCGGCACGAATCCGCCCGGCGGATTTGTGTCGAGGTCCGGTGAACCGGCCAGTCTGTGGATTGTTTTTAGGCGGTTTTCCATCTGCCTCGACGAATGATGGCTGGTTCCCCTTATTCCGCCGCAGTTACACTATGTCAGCGATTGCTGCGCAAACAAGTTCTCCACGTACGCGTACACCACCATTGCTCTACCTCGCAAACATAGGGGTTACACTCGTCTGGTGTGAGACATTCCCTGGGGGGTCCACCGGGGACTGAACCGCACAGTAATCCTGGGTTCGGTGCGGGGCGGCGAGGGATGAAGTGGACTGCGGTAGTCGTCGTGGGGTTGTGGACCACTGTGGCTGCGGCGGGGAAGGAGCCTCTCCGTCGTTTGTAGGTCTCCGGTTGACATACAATTCAATAGAATACAAGTCTGTAAACGAGCCCACGATCATGTTCGTCTTATGAATGTCCGTCTTTATGACATATGCTATACAAGTCACGCTAACCTCTATCGGCATGCTGTCATTATTAGATCAGTTACGAATAGGAAAAAAACACTAATGTGACAAAAATAAGTTCAGTTGACTGAGGGCTAAATATACAAAAATCTACGAATTTGTGAACAGATAACTTAGCTAACAGGAACACATAGGAGCCATATACACTATTAAAAGCATTCTGATACAGGTATCAGTGTCTGAACATCTGTAGACACAGGTACATAACAAATACTGGCGATGGCCCTGGGGCGTCCTACATTTACACGAAATACAACTATAGCCAGTAGAGGGTACTAACACCGAGGTACATCAGTGATAAGCATAATAAAGTCAATAGTTTAAAGTGGAATATACACCGTCATCAGTCAAAATGATTTCATATGGCCGCTTGTCAGACACATTGGAAATTTAGTTTTGAAAACTACACTTTTTTTAATCAATGCATTGTTTTTGCTTCTCTGTTTTCTTTATTTGCTTTTCATCCAGTTGTTATTGAAACTCTTTCGTGCTCATTGATTACGTATATCGCTACGTTCGTTACCTACAACTGGCTGAGTGTACTAGGATTGGAGAAAAAGTAATGGCACACGAAAGACGTGTGTCAGATGACAAACTCGCTGTCTGCAGTTGATAGCGAAAGGCCGTTTGAAGTAGTGCAGTGAACGGCAACGGCTGTGTTTGAGTCTGGCTCAGTGCGTACTGCTTGAAAGTGCGAGAGGCAAGTTCCAGCGCCCTTACAGACTGTCACTGCAGCCTACTACTGCAGTTTCTGGCGACATCACCTTCGTTCCGCAGTGAGAAGAGGGCCACTGCACCTTCTGGCACTATATGCATTCATCCTTCATGACAATGCACAATGACACAGGGCGCAACCCGTGCAAGAGCTTCTGTGTATGTGGGATTGTAAGGTACTGGAACACCCACCGTATTCACCTGATGTGAGTCTGTACGATTACGTTATGTTCACCAAAATGATGGAACTTTTTCGTGGAACACGCTACACCACAAGGGAAGGACATCGTCCGTTCCATAGGGCGATCCTTGCGAGACGTCGACAGAGGTGGACAGGCTGACGGTGTACGATGCATTCCATGTGTGAGGCGGAGTGTGATCGAGATGTGCGGCGATTATATTGAGGGCATTTAATACGGTGAACATCTGTCAGTAAAGTTAGGTACGAATTATAACAATGTTGCCACTACTTTTTAACCAACCCATGTATTATTTCAACTTCTATAACCTGCCCATTTAATTGTTTGGAAAATAACTCACATTCAGCAGTGCACAAAGTGTCAGTGTGAATAACTAATTCCACACAATAAGATGGGACCTGCTTATAGAAGTATAAGAGAACTGATTTGATTTGAGGCCCAGTTAGATTTTTTTTGTGGGAATTTATGGTATCGTCTTATGACACCAAACTGCTAAGGTCATCGGTCCCTAGGCCGCCCCTGGTAGCTCAGTGGTCAGCGCGACGGAATGTCATACCTAACGGCCCGGGTTCGATTCCACGCTGGGTTGGAGATTTTCTCTGCTCAGGGACTCGGTGTTGTGCTGTCATTATCATCATCATTTCATTCCTATCGACACGCAAGACGCCGAAGTGGCGTCAACTCGAAAGACTTGTACCAGGCTAACTGTCTACCCGACGGGAGGCCCTAGCTGCACGGCATTTCCATTTCCATCGGTCCCTAAGCCTACACACTACTTAATCTAACTTAAACTAACTTACGTTAAGGACAACACACACATCCATGCCCGAAGGAGCACTCGAAACTCCAACGGGGGGAGCCGCACGGACCGTGACAAGGCGCCTTGGCCCGTGCGACTACCCCGCGCGGCTAGAATTTTTCCATCCAGGATTGGTGATGACGTTCTTTGACGATTTGAGCATTAAAGTCTCCCAACAATATTATTGTGTTTTGGATGAAATCTGGTCTAAGGTGTTTGACAGTTCCTGCCAAAAAATTTCTGTTTGTTCTTTTTGTGTTCTGTTTTTGTCATTTGTTGGTGCATGTGAGTTTACAATGGTATACAGTTTGTTTACTGATTTGAAGGTTAATGTTGAAAGCCTTTCATTGACAGATTTAAATTCTACTATCGAGTTTAATGTATTTTGGTTTACAATGAATCCTGTTCCAAATTGGGGTACATTCTTCATAACTCTTTTTCCTGGCTTCCCTTTGATGATTCTGAATCCCTCTGAATCAAATGAATGTTCATCAGTATACCTTGTTTCTTGGAGTGCAGTTATCATTATATTTTTCTGTTTTATAAAATTTATTAACGTTTTAAGTTTTCCTCTTTTTAGAAGTGAGTTTACGTTGAAAGTTGCCAAGTAGTTTATATTTTTGTGTTTAATTTTATTTGTTGCTTGCTTAATGCAGGTTTCAGGATGCTCCGACTCATCCTTCGCACATTGCTGTAGGCCACCAGCTACGTTCGTTTTTCTAAAGTCTAATTTCCCTTTCCTGTTCCAGACCTCACGCCAGCCTGTGTGAGCAAAAACGCGTGCCTTTCGGCTTCCTCTAGTCTTCCGGGGTTGGGTCTCCTGCCAATCCACAACAGATTCCACAGTCTCTGGCAGCAGTCGATTTCTTTCATCAGTCCAACGGGACGACTTCAGAGAAATTACTCTTTTCACAGTAGCGTTGTGTACCGGAATAGAAAAAAAACTGCATCATTTTAGCAGCTGGCATTTGCCTTCAGAATTTTCGGTTTTCTTAAGAAAGTAAATCTACATTTCTTCCACGGAATGTTTAGACTTCCATTCTTCCGAGTCACGCTCACTGACGTAAATTCCTGAAGACAATTGGCGCCTGAGTGCTTCACTCCATTTTTAGTCAGGTATATAATAGTGTTTTCAATCATCACCCAATCTGCGATTCCAGATAGCGTCATCAAATCTGAAAAGCAATAGCCAATTTCTATAAGTAATCAAAGACTATGATATAGAAAGCAACTGTTTCTTCTTCAGATTTCGAAATCAAATTGATTATTTCTTGGTTAGGGTTCTCATTCTTTAATTTATTCAAATTCGTCTTGGTTTGCATGTCAATAAAGTTGGCAGTCTTCCTTTCATTCAGACACCCTTTTTGAGTGTCTATTAATATATTTCTTATTTCAGTTATCGAGACTTTATTCCTCCACTTTTTTTTTATATTTGTTCCTAACAGAGCCAAATTTGACTGCAGGTACGTGAAGTAAATTTCAGTGATAGGACTACTGAAAAAAATCTGAAATTATTTTAGATGGCCTGCCTTCGGCGCCAAATAACTATTGTAATGTAATCCAGAGCTTAAGAATTCTCTCAATTGCGGGAATTGACGGCAGCCATCTTGCTTTTGAGTGAAATAGAAGAGTCTGGCGATCGACATCAACGTATAAGCAGGATTCTTTCTGCTTCTCTGTCTTTACCTTTTATATCGAAAAATAATTAAATATTTTCATGACGATGATTTCGATGTCGACAGTTAAGACTCCATCAACACTTGATATGGTGTTTTGGAGAGTATGGGCAGGGTATCCAATTCCTTCTACGTGTTTTCCTAGTTCTTTAATTTGGTGAAACACTTTCCGCTGGCCGCATCGATGAAGCCCTCCGAAGTTGGCATTGGAACTGTTTCCACAAGGCGATTATTTTACCTAATGCATTCTACGGTTGCCTTAAAGTGTTTCGACAAAACTTTGCAGTTGTCTCCGATGTTTCGTTATTCAGCGAATCAAACTTCAACGGTTTTTGTTGGATTCCGTCAGTTTCAGTAAAGTATTGAACAACTAAAGGGAACATCACTGCCTATGCCGTAACATGAAACTTCTGGCAATTGTTTTATGCATTCTGACACGAAGTGTGGTGCGAGATTATTTTTAACAATCGCGGTAGCTTTAGTCCTGACTATAAACTGCTTTGTGGCGGATCTGGAGTCAGTATACACTGCGGCATTCAGTTTTACGGGACAGTCAAGAAAACTGAAGGACTGATGGTGCTTGACAAATTTACAAGCTATTATTAGTTCTGCAGCAGCAACGAGCAGTTCTCCTTGGGCATCTTCTTCAATCATGAATGCAGAACTAGGGTTCGATGTCTATGCTACTGCGAATCTGTTTGTACAGTTCTCCGCAGAAATGTGATGCCACACATCTGCCTTATCTCCTTGAGTTACAGCTACAAATCTCACAAACACTTCCCGATCCGTACGTCCTTTCTAGACGAATGACTACTTTTTTGTACAATGATCCGAAAATGACACTTTCTCTTTCCATCCTTAGGAATTTCGTAAGCTGTATTAAGAAAAGCTCATTAGGCAGTAAACAGTCGACAATAACACTTTATTCGTCGAAGTACACGTCACTATACACTTCATGTCCTATATACCCGCAGCAAACACTTCATACATTCCTAACTTGACCTTGTTGTTCTTATCACGTTTAGAAAGAATCGTCTTATCAGATCACTATTCAAGTGAGAACTGCCCGATTCTTCCACGTGGTACTGCTTCTTCAGTTCCATCCCCCTAGTACTGGTGAAATCTGGTATTTTCTCGAATAATGGCTCTAGAACTGGAAGGTACTTGCATCGTCGATAAAGGATACGAACAAGCAACGCCATCTGTGAGGCGACCTTGTCACCATAAACTTGCTGACGTAAATAAAACTGAGGGTATATTTACATTTCGCGTTAACAGATGGCGCTACTTTAGTACTTGAGAAAAGCTTGTTACAGTATTTTGCAAAATCGTGACAAAATTGGATCTTGGCGGGATGTCGGGATAAGAAGGTCCATAATGGGGACGTCTCGATATATTGAGATGGATGGCAACCGTAAGCGTATGTCTTCCCAGTGCACAGAAAACCTGCAACAACAGTTCAGTTTTAATATGTACATTGTATCAGCAACTGCAGGCCATGTATCGATTGTATTAAAATGTATTGCTTGTGAACTGGACACTATTTACATGTTCATTTATCCACTCTCATCTTCTTTCACTGTGCAGGAAGTACAAGCTAACGGTTGCAACATATTTGATATCTAAGAAGATATTTTTCTGCCTAATGCCACGACTAAAGAATCTGTGCAGTGATTCTGTTTTTTTTTTTTTTTTTTTTTTTTTTTCATAACGTATTTCAGTCGGCGTAAGTTGATCGCTGACAGTTGCAGTGCCAGGTCGTGGCAGCTTCGTGCAGCTACCTCAACCAGTAACGTAATGTGATTTTGTAGGCGCCTCTGTGCCAACGCCAGTGGTGTTGTTACTGCTCTGTTGGAGCTACTGTTTCAGCCCGCAGCCATTAGCGCTTCACAGCTGAAAGCTGTTAGCGCTGCGAGCTGTCAGGGATCTACTTACGCCTCATCCGGATGGTAGTCAGATGTTGCCAAATGACAGTTGGTTTGTAAGAGACAAATGTTAGAGGAACAGAACGCACTTTGTTTGCATTTTTCCCTTAGATATTGTTTTTTTAATGGTTTAATCTATTAACATGTTTTTCCCAAGTGTTTAGTGAAACATTTGGGCAGTATGATCTGTGGATCACGGAAGTAAATAAAATTAGAACTGAAATTAACAAAGTCAGGCTTTATTTCTAAAAATTTCGTGATTGGTAAAGCATGCGAATCCGTTAGTTTCCATTATTGCTACACACAAGTTCGAGCCCCTGCCCAACTAGAATGGACTACATTGTTTTGTTTTGTAGGCTGCAAATTTTTTTCAACGGTATTAACTGTTACTCTCGCACCTGAAGTAGAGTCTCATTTGTAGATGACGTGCTTTTGAATATATGAACATGACAAATCTCACAATCCATGAGCGCACGTGCCAGAACTCTACTCTAGATTATTAAAAATAACTTGAATACGCAAAATTCTCGCTGGAGCGCTTGTAGAGGGAGCGCGAGAGGAGATAATGTGCTTTTGAAAGCCTCGGCAGTGCAGGCGTTCTGGACACGCAGTTCGGCAGGGGCGGGCGGTTGGAACAGGCCAGCTCCCGCAGGTATTACGACTGTCGTTATGCGCGCAGACTGGCGCAATATAAATACCTCAGCTCATTAATCTCCTTTGTCTAGCGGGCGGACTGGCGCCAGTTGATGGGCACTGCGGAATACGTCCCGCGCGGAGCGGCGTGGTACGGCTTTATGTGGCCGTGAGCGTAAACCGAACTTTAATTAGGTCGCTTTAGAGGCAGCCGTTAAAGCGCATTATTAATTTCCCCGCCGGAGTAAAAAATTAATACGGCTCAACTAACGGAGCTCTCGACTTCCCTCCGCGGGGATTTGGCCGACGGTCCCGGGTTGTAGCCAATGTACTGCACTCGCACAAGGCCATTCACAATCCACTTGGCAATATGCGAGCACGTATGTCGCCTGAGTTTACAGCCACATTGAGTATATACACGGCTTCAGTTTCGAAACTGTCGCAGTCCGAACATTCGAAAATTTTTATTTGAGCACAGAGTAAAATTACCTCTGAAAACAATAAATCCATTGTCACGCCCTATAAATCGTTACATTCAAGATACTGTGCTCGTAGACCAAGTGTAATCTGTATCTCATTATGTTGCACGGGGTTTAATTTAATTCCCATTGTGTTCTCATATAATACCACCTGCACCTGCAATGAAACCCTAACGTTCTCTTCTCTATACATTTTAAAGGCTGGTCATAAATTAACCTGAGAGCAGGTTGGCCAACTGAACACATCGTCAAACTTTTGAGAATTTATGCTTCGTAATCCCACTTAGTCATCTAGATTCAGACTCTCCACGGTTTCCTAAGTCGATTAAGGTGAATGCCAAGATTGTCCCTTTAAGAGGACATTGCCAGTTGTCTTCCCCATCTCTCTTCAGTTATTTTTACTATACGGAGTATTTAATTTGTTTACTCTGGCTCTTCATTGTACTAACCATGAAATCCTCGTGGAAAAGATGTGCTAGAGGTGACAAGGGATTGTTACACTTTAGTGATGATGTTCTATACTGGTAGTGACAGAAAGTTTAGGAACATCAAAACTCTTTATTGCTGGATCTCACTTAATATTGCAGAACCGTTATCAATGCGTCTTACATCTGAAGGGGAGATGGTAGAGGGTACTCATACAGTCTCAGAAAATTTATTGAAAAGACTCCAGTATGACAGTGGATGAGTTATTGTGTGAGGGGATATCATGTTGGATGTTCACATCTTTATTCGTGCATGGAAAATTACTGCCGTCAGCCAGAGCTACAGAGATGATGAAACCACATGACTTTTAAATGGTTAGACTGGATCAAATTGCAGTCTACGGAAGAGGACTACCTATCGGTGTCAAGCCATGCTGATGAATAAATATCTTTCTGCTGATGACATTCTTTGCATGAATCGATCGGCAACAATTAGAATCCTAAAGATAATTAGTTTGAGACCTTTCTGGTGTCATACATGAGGATATACTGATATTTTGTAGTTATGGTAACTTTCAAATAGAAGAACAAGTGGCAGAATTACATGAAAACGGTAAAAACAACAATAAGGCTTGGTTTAAGAAGTGGTGCATTGTAAAAAGAAATTAAGTTACCCATGAGTTTGGGCATGAGGCAGTGTGAAATGTGGCAAAGATATATGAAAAAGATTTACACGTAGACCTCTACACTCACATGCTCTCCAAATCTGAAAACCAGCTGGAACAGCAAACTGCGTCTTCCCGACCAATGCAAAGGAAATCACCATAACGACCGTCATATGACTCTGGTGCGCATTTCAGGAAGCTTCTTGTGACCGTCTTTTGTGTCCACCTCAAACAATGAACTTTGTTCATACAATTTAAACTTTCATGGCTGGTATTTACGCCCTTGGCGACTTTTGTATTATGAGCATTAGGTGTGACCCAAGCTACATTTCTGTAATTTATTAAATAAAAATATTTAAGGTAAAAACTTTTAATGCCTAGAAAACAATTTTCAACTGTATAGTTTAAGTATGCTTACTAGTTTCGGTTATATCCTACAACCGACTTCAGATTGTTCGAATCATAACAGAGCAATAAACATGCATTGAAAAATATCATCAGCTCTAGCTGTGCAATGACATGCATTCGTGTTAAGGGACAAGACGCCTATGAAAATGTGTAGTTAAAAACTTCATCGTGAGTGAGACCAGAATCTCGCAAGGTGATGGCAATAAAGAAGAAAAATGGCCAGTCGAATTTGTAAAAATTGCATCACACGCCGATGATTAGTGATGCTTGACGTTGTCAGTGAGACGACGGTGATCTCAAAGTAGTTTAGGAAGGAAAAATTTTTTGATCTAAAAAGCTTTCAGTGCCTGGACTGCAGTTTTCAGTATATAATCAAAGAACGATTACTAGTTGCACTTGTTTTCTACAACCATGTTCAGATCGGCCAAATTGTAAAAAAGCGGCGAACATGCAGTGAGAAACATTGTCATTAGCTGTAGTAATGCAGTGACGTGCACTCATACGATGAGCCAAGAAAACTGTGTCACTATGTAGTTAAGAACTTTATCGAACCGAACCAGATTTTAAACTGTAATCTCGCAAGATGACGGTAATAAAGAAGGAAAATGGACAGATGTATTAGCAGAAACTACATTACATGCCCATGATTTGCACTTGTACAGCAGGTGTTATAGTGCCTAATGTTCATCTCCTAATGGTGCAGACATCATGAGAGGCTGTAAAGAACAAGACAACAGTTAAGCTGAAAACTTTATATTATCTACGCAACGGTCAAGACGTGACATCATCAGATCGTTGCTTAAGATAGCGGAGTTGCGCCAGCGTATTTTATGGAGTATGTGGTGCAAAAGAATTTTGGGCTTTTTGCTGTATTGTTCGTCGGGTCCATAATTTGTCTAATTTCACTCCTTCTTCTTAGTGAAGTAAGACGTCATGCACAGGGACTACCAAGCGATAAAATTTATTTCTCTGATACGATGGTTTTTATCAAGATCCATTAAGTACTATCGTAGGATGTACTGAGAGGCCGTAGAAATTCATAAGCTCAAAGAGAATTGACAGAAAAGAAGAACGACTGAAGTCAGACAGGCTGTGGGGGTCAGTGCTGAATATCGCAATCATCGCCAGTTGAGATGTGCTATACAAGCCTACATAGCTAAAAATTCGGTAACAGTCAGATGATGCCATCTGCCATAAATGTATTATCCACTGGTTCAGATAAGAGGAGAAGTGAGAATATGAAAGTACCCACTTTTCCTCTCAGGAATTGTAAGATCGTACAAACAGTAGACGCCAGATCTATAAATGTAAAGACACAAGCCTGCCTACCACTGAATGTAGATTCCTGGTAGTAGGTGTATTAATGTGTGTGTGTGTGTGTGTGGGGGGGGGGGGGGGGGGTTGGCTGTGATTTGGGCATAGATTTTCTACGCAGCAGAAGGGATGTAGGGATGGACCTTTCTGCAACGGAGTACTATTTTTTGCTAGATGGTGTTAATGTGTCCATGGACTTGTTAAGGACTGATATTCACCATAGAAAATACTGCCACTCGTTAAAGATAAAAATAATCGACAATGAGAATGGCAGTCTTGAAAGTTAACCCTTGTCTTCTAGATTTACGTAGATGCCGTAATGAGACTTTGAAACAACTTTAAATTGATATATGGTTATTTTTAGGCACAACCTTTTGATATGGCAGTTGACTCACAGGATTTTACCAACAGATGGTTAAAATTTCACAAGCACAACATAGGTTTTATAAATGTGTTTATCAGAGTAATTGATTCATTGTTACTATGACATTCTGCATGACTAAATGATTGATTCATTTAATGACCCTTGTCTTACAGATGTAAACTCATAAACTGCAAATGTCTTTGCTACCTTTATAACCTGAATCCAAGTATTTAAGAAAATTCAAATTTAGACACTAAAAATTATCGACGGACTTTCGCATATTACTGATCAAAATTGTGGAAAGAAACTACATTCAGCAACAAACTGCAGCAGCAGTGCCCACTGTGGAGCTGAAAATATTACGTAAGGTACAACATAGCGTATGGTGATAAAAAGTGTGTGTATTACTTGCAGGAAAAGAATCATTAACTATGATAAGGACTCATGAGAAAGCCATTACTAGTCCTGAATAAACAATCACATGGATTCATATTCACACAAAGGGAGATATTAATTTAGTGAATAAATAAATGATAATACTTCTTACAAAGATGATCTAACATTAAGGTAATTTGGTTACATGGTGGGCATCCCATAATGAATTACTGCACACAATCTCAAATACTACATACAGTCACCAATCTTATATTTGCTAAATAAATGAAGAAATAACAAGACCAACCTTACTGGTTTACTAATACTTAAGAGAGCGGGAGACTGATTTGCACAAGGCCTCGTGTTTCCGAACTTAACACACAGGAACATTGTGTTCCATACAATCTAAATGAACATGTGACACAAGAATTACTCTGTTTGAAATAGGATTCAAAAATACTAAGCCCTCCTAGAAATGTAAGGGAATCAGACATAGAAAACTTGATTTAAGCCAAGAGCATGTAACGATCTCACTCAAATAAACGCAACAGCAGGGTGAGACAGTAGACCTGTATCCATACGGAGGCAGTGCATACTGTAATGTAAGTCATGCTAAGCTCTCACAAGTCAAACTCACTGAGCTCCATGAGACAAGCACAGCTGTACAGAGATACAGCCATACACAAGTCTGTCAGAAATAGTATACTTTGGAAGGAAACAGAAGACTGAAAGGCGGTGCACTTGCTCACCTATGAAATAAGTCAGCGAAGTTAGTCAACGTGTTTTGATCTTGAAAAGCTCAAATTTTGACTCTCTGCTGGTATAAAGGAGCAGATGGAATAAAAGGAATCCAAGAGTTCTTATTTAACCATAGACCAGCGATCTGATTTGGCTACTGAAGAATTTCGAACTGAGACCCAGTGCAATCTGAGGCTACGTGTGCTGCTTGGATGCCATCCCACACGAGAGGTACTATTCGATATCACAAGCGGAAAGACCTACTGTTAACAACGAATTCTAATGATACTTGATTGGAAAACTATAGAACCATCAATGATCCTGTACTGTAGTCCATTACTTGCTGTGATCAAACCAGGAGGTTCTGAAAGACTTGTGCTAAAGATATAAATAGAATCATCATCTTTGTCCAGACAAGGCCTGTTTGTGGATAACGTGCTAAGAAGGACACAAATTGGAGAAGCTGTTACAGAGAAAGTATTACATGGATTTTTGGAGGCTGGTATTACTACCTACTTACAATAATCGAAGTTTGGGCAAAAAAAAAAAAATATGTATATATGCTCGGGACAGATGAGTACTTCCAGCCAGTGAGAAGATAAGTGCAATAAAAAATTTCCAGCTCGTTCAACTAAAAAGCAGTTAAAGGCTTTTCCTTGGCTGGTATCATTTTACAGAAGAAGTGTGGCGAGTCAGTTGTTGAACTGTGAACCCTTTTTAAATTTGTTGGAAAAAACATATACAGTGGTACTGGTCGAAGGATTGCCAAGTGGCATTTAACAAACTTAAGCAAGCTGTCTTAACACCTAATGTGTTGTTCACTTTTCTATGTTCTTTGAGTTCTGTCTTTCTACTGGCACATCCTGCATAGGTTCAGGACAATCTCTATTTTGAGTAAAAAATGTAGGCAGCAAACCTACAGTTTAGGGTATAGGATATGCCAGTCGGATTTTATCTGACACTACGAGAACATATTCAGTCAGTGAGTCAGAGAACGTCAAAGTAGTTTGGGCCTTTAGGAAATTTCATTATTAATTTGCAGGGAACCATACAAAAGTATACTGTGGTCATCAGGCACTAAGCGCCCAATTTAAATGAATGATTTTGCTCACTTGGTTAGCTGTAAGAGGATGATTTTGAAATAATTCAAGTGATGAGAGAGAATAACATAGCAGTGGATGCTCTACCCTGCCTTCCTGGAGGAATAGAAGATATAACAGAAGTTGCAGGTTAGTCTTCTGATTTTCAAGTTCTCTCAATGAAAAACTCAACGAGTAAGAGAAATATATGTGTAAGAATATGTCAGAACTACAACAGATGGATATGAGGTTGTATGATATGAAACAACAGCTATTATATGATTCTTAACAATGTACTGTTTTAATGACACAGCACAGAATTTGAACAATGGTTTTTCCATATTCCTGCTGTATGTGAAAACAAGTTAATATTGTTTATGCGTTATTCATAAGAACACTTCAATGTCATTAAATGTGCAAAGAAAAGTTGATTGTATTTTCACTTTCTGAACACAAGGCAGAGAATACAAGAGTCACTCAAAACCTGTTCCATTTGTCAAAATCCAGAATCACTGAGTAAATGCAATAAGTGTGGACTACATACTATACAGCCTAACAGACCCTTACAGATAATGGCAGTGTATGTACATATGTGGTTTACCACTAAGACTAACAGTAACGTATGTGGTAGCCCTGCATGATTGTTTGCAACATATATTAAGTTATATGCTATACACAGTGTCACATGCTCTACTACTATTATGAGGCTGCTGGAAGATTACAATCTGAAGTTTGGGAAACCTTTAGCGATTTCTCTAATAATGCAACTACTTTCACTAGTAAACACTGGATAAGTTTTTTGCACTATTACGGATTCAAGCTCAACCTGGATTGCCATTTGGAGGGTAATCATGTTTATTCAGATGATTCAGGAGACTTATGTGGACTTATTGCTCCACCAAGCAAAACAATTTGATAAATTACCTTAAAACATTAGAAGAAATACAGAACAGCCTACAGCGCTCTTCTACAAACTGTACACCAAATGAACTACTATTAAAAGACATTAAAAGACTGTATCGCGGTCTCCCTTAAGTTTCTAAAAGAGATATTTCAATGGAGGAAAAATTAGACAGTCTCTGATAATTCAGATTAGTAAAGGTGGTCAGAGAAAGCAGTTTCACTCTAAGCTAAAAGTGACGTCGAAGTTTAATGGTGGAGAGAAAATGCTGATTAGACACCATCCTCAATCATCTCTCCCACAATCGCATAAAAGGAGTAAGAAGTGGCCAGTGCTATACACTACGCAACCAAAAGTTTCCAGAAACCCCTACATAATGCAGCAAGGACCTCTAAATGTCACGAGGGGTTGACCCACCAGCATAAAAGTAGACTGGGAATATTGTGGGTTGTGAGTAGAAAAGTAGTAACAGCAAAATGGGTCAGTAGCATTCAATGACTTCGAATGTGGACTCATCACTGGATGTCACCTGAGTAACAAATCCATCAAGGATATTCCAACCCTCCTAAAGCTGCCCAAGTCGACTGTTGATGTGACTGTGAACTGGAAACACGAAGGAACAACATCAGTTCATACAAGACCTGGCAAAACACATGTACTGATAAATAGGCATCATCAAGTACTGAGCAGCTTCTCTTAACCCAAACATTTCTGTTGTCAGTGCTAGGTGACACTTGAGGCGGTGTAAAATGTGACGTCAGCAGGCAGTGCCAAATTGGATCTGGATTGATGAATCACGCTATACCCTGTAGCAATCCGATAGAAGGGTGTAGTTTTGATAAATGCTGCAGAACGTTACCTGCCATCGTGTGTAGTACCATCAGTGAAGCCTGGAGGAGATGGTGGTGTGATGTGGGGGAGTTTTCTGTGGTTAAGGTTTGGTCCGCTTTTTGTTACTTAAGAAAACGCTAAGTACAGAAGGACGCTAAAACATTTTACGGCATTGTGTGCTACATACATTACAGGAACGGTTCGGAAACGGTAACTGTATAAGCATAACAAAGCACCCTGTCATAAAGTAGCTTATGCGAGGCATTTGTTTGTGGACAGTAACATTTCTGAAGCGGACTAGCCTGCTCACAGTCTCGGCATGAACCAAATGGATAAACCTTTGGGACTGTTAGAACGTAGACTTCGCTCCAAGCCCCAGTGTTCGACGTCACTACCTTGGGCTTTTAAGGATGAACAGTCTGACATTCCTCCACAGACACATTCAGATACCTCATTGAAAGTGTCTCAAGTAGAGTTCAAACTGTAATAAAGGCGATAGGTGAACACACCACACATTAATTTTCAGTAATAGGTGTCCAGATATTTTGGAGAGATAGCATATAAAGGGCCATTTGAAACTATAAGGATATCTCATCATGGATCCTACATTCTAGTCTTTCATGAGAGTAAAAGGATTGAGGAATTCTATCCTCACCAGGATGTTATGAAATAGTCCAGTGATAATTTGTGAATGCATCAGTTGATGAAGTGATGAGTAGATGCGATTATTGTAATGCAACTTTAAGTTACTACACATTTTACTTACAGAAGTAGAGGAACATGCACATGTGCTGTTAATAAATTATTTGTTATGCTTTGTGTTTACTCTTATGCAAATGAGTTATGAGATGTGAACTTTAATGAAATGTATGTAAACGTTAATCTGTTAATCAACAGCTGGTCCACTATGGAGAGAATGTAGAATATTAGAAGATGGGATGTAGTTTAAGAAATTATTTAGCTTGTTTGTTAGTAAGACAGCCATTTTGTGTATATAATTTTGAGTTGTAAAAGTAGAAAAGTAATCTTCATTCAGAATTATGCTTACAATAATTAGAACAGAAACTGTTGTGTATGTAAGTGAGGATAATTTTAACAAAAAGATTTTGCTGTGTACCTCAGATTAAATATTTTCTTGCATTATTTCGTGTACGTTAAAATTTAGGCATGACATTCATATCAGAAGTACATTCAATGATATTTTAAAGATGACCTGATTTTTGTTAGTTCTGTAGTCAGTGGAAGCTGTTTATGATTTGTACAGGGAAATTTTAACTTAGTGGGTGTTTGGTGAAAGTTATTCAGCTAGAGTCAAGCTGGATTTTGAAAGAGTTTCAGTGCAAGCTTTTAAAGGAGAGTTAGGTGGAGTCATTTATCTAGTATTTGGGTTTCATTGTGATTTTAACATCTATTATTTGTTAGGAAATCATTAACCACATTATACTAAGCGTTGGTGTGAACTACAATGTGTACAGCCATCAGTGATTCAACAATCAGTACTTGTTACAGCTATTAACTATTTCGAGAAAAACATATTCATAGCCATCAGCTTCACATATTTGTTATTATATGAAAAAATATGTGTCTTACAAAACATATTTTTACGATTGTCGATTTATTTGGTAGCAATGTTTTATGATTTGGTGTCATCTAGGTTTGTTATCCTTATGCTATACTCCATATATGTTATTTGTTGATAATAACCAGAACTTGTTGCCAACACTGAACTAGCCTTGCATCAGTTGTACTCTCTGACTCCTTCTAATGACAATGTTACAAATCTTCAAACGTTTTTACTCTTTGATGTTAGGCTCTTTGGTGATCTCAGGTTACAAATGTCTTAGATGACATTCACCTGTTGACTGTCAGTAGTCTCAATTGCAACCTGTCTCTGTGATTTATAACACTGACTAAGTTATGTGTACACTCCTGGAAATGGAAAAAAGAACACATTGACACCGGTGTGTCAGACCCACCATACTTGCTCCGGACACTGCGGGAGGGCTGTACAAGCAATGATCACACGCACGGCACAGCGGACACACCAGGAACCGCGGTGTTGGCCGTCGAATGGCGCTAGCTGCGCAGCATTTGTGCACCGCCGCCGTCAGTGTCAGCCAGTTTGCCGTGGCATACGGAGCTCCATCGCAGTCTTTAACACTGGTAGCATGCCGCGACAGCGTGGACGTGAACCATATGTGCAGTTGACGGACTTTGAGCGAGGGCGTATAGTGGGCATGCGGGAGGCCGGGTGGACGTACCGCCGAATTGCTCAACACGTAGGGCGTGAGGTCTCCACAGTACATCGATGTTGTCGCCAGTGGTCGGCGGAAGGCGCACGTGCCCGTCGACCTGGGACCGGACCGCAGCGACGCACGGATGCACGCCAAGACCGTAGGATCCTACGCAGTGCCGTAGGGGACCGCACCGCCACTTCCCAGCAAATTAGGGACACTGTAACTCCTGGGGTATCGGCGAGGACCATTCGCAACCGTCTCCATGAAGCTGGGCTACGGTCCCGCACACCGTTAGGCCGTCTTCCGCTCACGCCCCAACATCGTGCAGCCCGCCTCCAGTGGTGTCGCGACAGGCGTGAATGGAGGGACGAATGGAGACGTGTCGTCTTCAGCGATGAGAGTCGCTTCTGCCTTGGTGCCAATTATGGTCGTATGCGTGTTTGGCGCCGTGCAGGTGAGCGCCACAATCAGGACTGCATACGACCGAGGCACACAGGGCCAACACCCGGCATCATGGTGTGGGGAGCGATCTCCTACACTGGCCGCACACCACTGGTGATCGTCGAGGGGACACTGAATAGTGCACGGTACATCCAAACCGTCATCGAACCCATCGTTCTACCATTCCTAGACCGGCAAGGGAACTTGCTGTTCCAACAGGACAATGCACGTCTGCATGTATCCCGTGCCACCCAACGTGCTCTAGAAGGTGTAAGTCAACTACCCTGGCCAGCAAGATCTCCGGATCTGTCCCCCATTGAGCATGTTTGGGACTGGATGAAGCGTCGTCTCACGCGGTCTGCACGTCCAGCACGAACGCTGGTCCAACTGAGGCGCCAGGTGGAAATGGCATGGCAAGCCGTTCCACAGGACTACATCCAGCATCTCTACGATCGTCTCCATGGGAGAATAGCAGCCTGCATTGCTGCGAAAGGTGGATATACACTGTACTAGTGCCGACATTGTGCATGCTCTGTTGCCTGTGTCTATGTGCCTGTGGTTCTGTCAGTGTGATCATGTGATGTATCTGACCCCAGGAATGTGTCAATAAAGTTTCCCCTTCCTGGGACAATGAATTCACGGTGTTCTTATTTCAATTTTCAGGAGTGTATTTTATATACCACTGTGAGACGTCATTGGTTTTGTTACACTAATCAGTCCTTTACGAGTAGTATGCCTTTCCATCCATTTGCTGTACTGATTTGTAAGTGCTCTGATTTTGATTTACATAGCTACAATCCTGATATTATTTATTCTTTTCGTATGTGTATACTACAGCTGTGGTTCCGTTTTTGTTGTTTAGTCTTGAAGTGATAGGTGTAGAAGGCAAAACAGATAAGGAATATAGTTGAGTATGTACAGCTGATGGCTATTAAAATGCTTTTCTTCATCCACCCTCAACTACTTGTCCAAGTCAGCCAACGTTATAGAGACACCATGTTAAGGTATTAACTTTATCTTGCCATACAAAACGTTTGTCATTTTCTGCTGATAATCCTACCTTATGCTGTTGCACAGTGGAAACAACATGACCCTTTGATCCATACATCGCTATGTTCCTGCAAAATTGTAGCTAATTACTCTTTACTTCATTATGTGACAGCAAAATTGCAACAAATAGCAATATCCATCACCACTGTGACATAAAATCATAACCCATTATCTTATAAATCATCAACTGTAACAAAGTGCTCCATTCCTCACTACATTACAGCAAAGTTGTAACAAAAAATTACCCAATACGTCACTGTTGTCACACGAAATTGAAAAAAAATGCCATATACGTCGCCACGTTATAGTAACATTGTAAAAAAATTGCTTCATGCATCACTATGTTACAGCAAAATTATTGAAAATCACTTCATGTTGAATCAAAATTGTAACAAACTGCCCCACGTACAAAACCCTGATGATCTGCTGATAATTCTGACTACTGCGATTGCAAAGTGGGAACTACAATGATAAGGAGGCAAGGCAGTGATAGTTGGCATTCATAACTTGGCGGTAAGTGTTAGTCAATGGAAAATTAATAGTTTTGTAAGGTACAGAGAAACATAAAATAAACCTCTAAAATTGCTCCACACAGTACTCTTCATAGCAAAATCGTAACAAATTGTTCGTTGTTATAGTAATATTATAACAAATTACACCGTACTTCGTTGTGTTACAGCAAAGTTGTAACCAGTTGCCCCATGTACAAAAGTTTACCATCTTCTGCTGATAACGCTGACTTATGAAGCTGCACAGTGGAGAGTAAATGATACTTTGCTCTATGTATCACCATTTTTCAGCAAAACTGTAACAAATTGTCCCATACGTTGTAACGTTTAGCAAAACTGTTGCATGAAATCATAACAAATTGCTACTGTTATAGCGAAGTTGTAATAAATTACCCCTTATGTCGTCATGTTCAATCAAACCTGTGACAACGTGCCCCATCAACTAAACTGAAACAAATAGACCCCGCTACAGGAAAATGATAACAAACTGCCAGATATATCGACATGTTACAGTATAATTATAATTAATTGCCTTATACATCACCAATGAGTGTCATCTATTGGATCTTGGAAACTATTTTAACATCAGAAGCTGACTGTGTACGTGTCATAACATGACAGCTGGCATCTGTTATTGAATATTAAAAAGTATTCCAGCACCAAAAACTGACAATGTATTTGCCACAACCTGACAGTGTGTGGTTAGCCACTCGATCTCAAACAGTACTCCAAGTATGAAACAACAGACTACAGTCTGCCTTACATCATACGTACACAGTGTGAATACTCGTTAGTCATTATTGGCCCCTCTTCCTAAAGGGGAGACAGAGAGAGAAGGAGAGAAAGAGAGAGAGAGAGAGAGAGAGAGGGAGAGAGATTTGTTAAGAATTGTTAGGAGAACAGAGTCTATAAGTCAATACTTTGATGTTTACTTATTCTCTACAAACGGTTCTCTATAAACGTTTGTTATTGTCAGTCTCAATGTTACAGCTTCTTTTCTTTGGCCATTGTTAATTATCATGCTCCCCATATAGCAAAAACTTGTGTAATACTTCATCTAATTCCTTCCATCTTTCCTTATTTAATTCCGCTAGATTCCATTGTCATTGTTTTGCCTTTATTAATTGATTAATTATATTAGTCTTTTCAAGACGCTTTCATTTCAATTCAACTTACTTTTCAACTTCTGATAGAATTACAATGTCGTCAATAGACGTCAATTCCCTTTGGTAATTTCTACTTAGTTTCGTTTACTGCTTGCTCTATGTGCAACTTGAACGACACACAGTATAGGCCACAACACTGTCCCACACTTTTCTCAACTACTGCTGGCCTTTTGTGTCCTACATTTAAGAAATGTCAGATTCACTTGTATTAACATTAAGCAATTTCCTCACAACATTTTCGTCAAATGGGAGAAGTTACATACAACAGGAAGACACAACAACAGTGTAGAAGGAATCAATGTGGAAAAGAAGTTGACTGAGAAGATAAGCTTAGTAGATGAGATGCAAGGAAGAAAATAGAAACAGAAAGCGATGAAAAATGTGCAAATAGTGTACAATGTGAGAGAGATATTGGTTTCCTGTATCTCAGAAGGAAACACCTGTTTTATGCCTAAAGGCAAGCTGTAAAACACAGATGAAGCCTTGACCTCCTCTTGAAACCAGAGTGGTTTTGAATAAGACATGTGCTACAGGATTATTTATTCGAGAATCGCGTGGTTAAAATGGAATACATTTAATATTAGGCAAAGGTACAGTCAAGATGTTGAACGTGTTCAATGTAGTATTGCAGTTATGGAATGATGATAAATATACGATGTGTGGGGAGAAGAGACTAAGATATCGTTTTAGTATTTTGCCACCATGACTTACTGAGTAGATGGTTTGGTATAATACTCATATCTGTCAGCACCTGCCTTCTTTGATAGTATCACAATCTTCTTGCAATCTGAAGGTATTTCGCCTGCATACCGGAAGGAATGGTTTTAGCAGAGTCAGTTGTCACAAAGATCTTGATAATGTAAAATAAGATACCTCAAAACTTCATCTAGAACTCTCCTTGTTATACACTCCTGCTGTGGTATCCTAGCACCGTTGAACTGCTGTATTATACCATCACAACACAGTGACCAACTTGTAGACTGATTTACGCCAACATCTGCATGATTACTCTACACTAGTGTTTCACAGAGGAAAACAGAACTACTTTCACACTTTTTGTTGAGGGTTCCACTTTCGAATAGCACGTGGGAAAAATGAAAACCTAATTTTTCCCGTGTGAGTTCTAATTCCTCTAATATCATTAAAATTGTCATTCCTCGCCCATTGTAGGTGGAAGTTAATAAAATATTTTGAATTTTGGAGGAGAAAGTTGGTGATTAAATTTCGTGAAGAGATCCCGTCTTTACTTTAACAATTGCCACGTCAACTTGTAATAACACACTTTTTCACGTATATACTTTTACGCGAATTTCGTTCACATGCAATATGTTTTCTTGTACCCCTATGAAATGCAGATAATTTTTCGTAACACACAAATGGAATACAATTCAAGTGAAGACAGAGAGAGAGAGAGAGACAGAGAGAGAGAGAGAAGGGAGGGGGGGGGGCTGCAACCCTCTGTGACAGAGAGGGTATTGATATCTGTTGGGAAGGAGGAATCGACAGAGAGATAATCAATTGTCGACGAGAATGACATCTGTGGGTGAGTGAAAAAACATAAACATCGCTAGCGAGTTTTTTTAACATGAGTGGCATAGTTGTAATTATTCTTTGATATGGTGATGTATTAATTAATTGTTCTTAAGAATGTTCTTGCTTCTTGGATGGGGAAAGTAAATGTGCTGTATCCTTCTGGAACGATAATGAAAATTATCAGTGGGATTATGGACATGGAAAAGGGTTTTGTTGTGATATTATAAGAGGGAAAGAACACTGGGCATTGAAGAACTTACGAGAGAATGCAAACAACATACGTATGCTTGCTGATTAATTGAAATGTTACAGTATAATGCAGGTAAACATTTCTTTCCTTTCTTTAATGAGATTGTAGACTTTATTTTCTTGTAAACACTGAATTATAGCTTTTTTAGTTTAAAATGATTAATACAGCAGAGTTTTGCTGGTGAAATATGTCAGCTATTGTCAGTCGGACTCCCACTGCACACCCGTGGAACCGATTATATCTTTATTTCCAGACAGAATCACAGCACGAAATCTGTTTCCCAAGTAGGTAAACCGGAAAGCATTTACATAAGAGTAATTCAAATTGTAGCAGTTCGCGTAATATTTTTCCTGTGTTATTACATATATGAGAGAGTGTGTTTCTGGATGATATTGGTTAGACATATCCATTGACTCTTTCGTAGGCAGGTAGTAACTCTAGCTTTCCAGCGGATAACGTGGGAAGTGCAACAACGTAACTTCCAGGAACTGAGAGATAATATTTTTAGCCGCTGTCCAAGAATTGCAGCCTATCAAACTGCAAAGCCGCCACTGCAATTGTGAAACTAAAAACCATCTAGCCAGTGAAATTGACGTGTTGGCTTTCCCTCATATTACGATACAACACTAAACCCTCCCTATTTGCTTTGAATACATTTTTGGCACGGTATCCTGGCGATCTAATTTTTTAAAATTTTCTGTTTGTGGGGATCCACAACCTCCAGATGCTTAATAAACGCAAACATGGTCCGCAGTAGGCTGTAATGCGATTTTTATTTGATCGTGCAATTAGCTAGTTTCGACTACTTGTCATTGTGAAGTACTTGTAAAACCAAAATGGAAAGTCACTACACTGTGTGCATACATCACCGTGTGTAAATAACAGTTTACACATTTCACATTAAGATAAAACATTATATGTTATGTGTTTTATATTTTATATGTTTTATCTTAATGTGAGCTGTGTAAACATTAATGTTATATGTTTTACATTTTATATATTACATATTTTATATGTTTTATCTTAATGTGAGATGTGTAAAGTGTTATTTATACAGGGCGATGTATGCAGACAATGTAGTGCTTTTCTACGTTGGTTTTACAGGTGCATGACAATGACAAGTAGTCGAAATTAGCTAACAGCAGGAGTAAATAAAACTCACATTACGGCCTACTAAGGACCATGTTTGCGTTTATTAAACGATTTAATTTCAATATGCTATATTTAAAATACTTCGTTCATCTCACGGACGAAATCTGATGCATGCGGTCATTTTGTACGCTAGCAAAGCCACTTGTAATGTCAGTGGCAAACCAGTTTCTCGCGGTAATACAAAACGATCTCCCATCCTAGGAACTTTTGCAAAGTTTCCCCATCCATACCACGCGGTAATACCTCTGAAGAACAACTTAAATTGGAAAGACCACATAGATAACATTGTGGGGAAGGCGAAACAAAGACTGCCCTTTGTTGGCAGATCACTTAGAAGTTGCGACAAACCCACTAAAGAGACAGCCGACATTACACTTGTCCGTCCCCTGCTGGAATATTGCTGTGCGGCACGGGATCCTTACCAGGTAGCACTGACGGAGGACATCGAAAAAGTGCAAAGAAGGGAAGCTCGTTTCGTGTTATCGTGCAATATGGGTGAGAGTGTCACTGATATGACACACGAGTTGGAGTGGCAGTCACTGGAACAAAGGCGGTTTTCTTTGCGGCGAGATCTATTTACGAAATTTCAATCACCAACTTTCTATTCCGAAAGCGAGAATATTTTGTTGACACCCATCTACGTAGGGAGAAATGATCATCATAATAAAATCAGAGAAATAAGAGCCTGAACGGTAAGATTTAGGTGTCCCTCTTTTCCACGCGCCATTCGAGAGTGGAATGGTAGCGTAGTATGAAAATGGGTCGATGAACCCTCTGCCAGGCACTTAAGTGTGAATTGCAGAGTAACCATTTAGATGTAGATGTAGATGTAGACGAGCGCAATAGAGGCAGTTTCTTTAGTAGATCTGTTGCATCTTTCACCTTCCTGCAAATTAAACATAGCCCTTGGTTCGCCTTCCCCACAACATTTTGTGTGTGGCACTAATATAAGTTGTTTCTATTATATTGTCGAGGTATTTAGTTGAATACATAACCTTTAAATTTGTGTCATTTATCGTGTAACCGAAATCTAACAGAATGTTTTTAGTACTCATGTGGATGATCTCGTACTTACCAGTTTTCGAACCATGCACATATCACGTGCAAATCATTTTGAGATTTATTTTGATCCTCTGATGACCTTGTTAGACGGTATACCGTAGCATCATCTGCAAACACTCTAAGAGAGCTGCTCAGATCGTCTCGTAAATCGTTTATATAGCTTCTTATCAGACGACGGCCTATATTATTTCCTTGGCGAACTTCAGATTAACTCCGGTTGCACTAGATAACTTCGTGACAATTACTTCAAACTGTGAGCGGCGATACACCAAAGAAACATAATTCGATTAGAAGTCGCCTGTGAGGAACGATGTGGAAAGAATCCAGAAAAGTGGAATGAACTCGAGACCCCTTGTCGATAGAACTCATTACTTCGTGTAAATTAAGAGCCAATAGTGTTTCACAAAAACGATATTTACTGAATCCGTACCGGTTATGCTGCGTCAATAGACTGTTGACGCAATAGCATCGACATCAGGGGAGGGGGGTAAATAATTCTTATCATCATAAGAAATATGTAAAGTACAGAAACTTCTGTAGTGTTGTTGCGGTGGTTTGAATGGTGCGTCATCCGTTGAGATTGGAGCAATGTAGTGTAGTGCGCTAGGCGTAGTAATAGTTTCCACAGAGTATCGTAAATTTCCGAGCGGCGCTCCATTCAAACGGCCTCAACAGAATTTCAACACTCACTCTATATCTACTACGTAATTACAAGTCAGACTTACAAAAAAGCTAGGTCACTTAATGTGCGTCGCATGGATCTGTTCACATGGCGCTATAATATCGTACGAGGGGCGTTTGAAATGTCCGTGCAAAAACAAAAACTACTTGTTTGGGGTAAATCTTTTTTATTTTTCGAAATAGTCTACTTTTAGACTTATACACTCCGTCCAACGCTGTTCTAACTTGTTGATCCCTTTCGAATAATAGGGATTGTCCAAGTCGGCAAAATAACTATTAGTTGCTGCAATCACCTCCTCGTTTGAATAAAATCTTTGTCCCGCCAGCCATTTATTCAAAATCGGGAACAAATAGAAGTCCGGGGGAGCCAAGTCTGGAGAATAGGAGGGATGTGAAACGAGTTGGAATCCTATTTCCATTAATTTTGTGATCACAACTGCTGAGGTGTGTGCTGGTGCATTGTCGTGATGGAAAAGGACTTTTTTGCGGTCCAATCGCCGGCGTTTTTCTTGCAGCTTGGTTTCCAAAAGGTCCAATAACGATGAATAATATGCACCTGTAATAGTTTTACCCTTTTCCAGACAGTCGATGAGGATTATCCCTTGCGAACCCCAAAGACAGTCGCCATAACCTTTCCGGCCGAAGGAATGGTCTTCGCCTGTTTTGGTACATATTCTCCCTTGGTAACCCATTGTTTAGATTGTTCTTTGGTCTCAGGAGTATAGTAATGTATCCATGTTTCATCCACAGTGACGAAATGACGCTTAAAGTCCTGCGGATCATTCCTGAACACCTGCAAACCAACCTTGCAACACTTTACGCGATTCAGTTTTTGGTCAAGTGTGAGCAATCGCGGATCCCATCTTGCGGATAGCTTTCTCATGTCCAAATGTTTATGCAAAATATTGTGTACCCGTTCATTCGAGATGGCCATAGCACTAGCAATTTCATGCACATTAACTCTTCTGTCATCCATCACCATATCATGGATGTTATCAATGATTTCTGGAGTCGTAACCTTCACAGGGCGTCCAGAACGTTCAGCATCATTTGTGCCCATATGGCCACTCTGTAAATTTTGAAACCACCTATAAACTGTTCTAATAGAAGGTGGAGAGTCACCGTAATGTTTACTATGCTTCTCTTTAGTCTCCTGAGACGTTTTGCCTTTCTTAAAGTAATGCTTGATCACCAAACGAAATTCTTTTTCGTCCATTTTTTGACAATCACTCGACTTTCTTGATTCAAACGAATGCCAAACACAAAGGAACTTTGTGTGCGTTCTTTCCAAAGATGCTGCTAACTAAACATGACCTCGATACGTGCTGGTGGTGCCATCTCTCGGACTTTGCACGAACTTTTCTAACGCCCCTCGTACTTTGATTTGGAAAGAAAGGTTAATTTCTGTTTATCTGTGATTAACGAAGTCGTGAGAACTTATTGGTCTGTGTTGCATGGTTCCCCCAGCCCTTAGGCCCATACACTATTCATCAAACTGAAAAGATATTACACATGATTTAATGAATTAAAAGTTATTTGAGATTAGCGCTACTCTGTACACAGGGTAATATAAAGTCCATGAAATATTTTAAAAAATCGGTACTGTTCAATGGCAGAAAATATGTTTACAAATGATACTGTACATTGAAGGCAATCTCTTAAACCTTTTTTTACAATATTTGTAAATATTATTCGTGTCTACGCTTCGTGACATGGCAAACATTTAATCGGTAGTCAAATCCCAGCAGGTCAGGAGTGACGGTAAGAAATGCTGCTGTGACGCAGTGTTGCAAGTCTTTGGGGTTCTGTGGTGGAAGTGCAGCATATATACTATCCTTGATCTAACCGCAGAAGAAAAAATCGCAAGGCGCCAAGTCCTGTGGCGGTGGTGACCATTGCAGTAGCGTCAGGTCAAAGGCTGCAATATGGCCTCCTCAGCGACATGGCAAGCTCCCATTCAGGTAATCTCGAACCCAACTGCGAAAATATGGGGAGCTCTTATCTTGCTGAACGATCAGATCCCTGCTATTAATATGAAGTTGTGGCGAGAGCCAAGAATTGCAGCATGTCCAGACAAGTGATCCCGCTGAAGGTCCTCTCAGCCATAAACTGTCTTGTTGGACATGGCACAGAACATGTCAACTTTCTCCGAATACCGGACGGGGTTGGTAGTTGCAAGAAGATTCTCTGTCTCTCTCTAAAGCCTGTACTGGGTCGGTTGGCCTTTCTCTAAAGATGGATAGGGGCTTCGTAACTGTAGATTAAGTTGCTTGTAAAGTCGCCATGCTGTGTTAAACTGGTGATATCTTGTGAAACTTGTCGCAGAAATCTTTTGCACACTCACTATGGATGGACAAAAGGCAAATTATAGCACAAAAATGCTTTCTATGCCTTATTCGCCGCCATTGTCGGTAACTACGGTCGGTGGCAGTCCTGTTGGCGGCTTTCCAAACTAGCTTGCCAGCATGTCATTCAAACAAATTTGGAGAGTAGTCTTCCAAGTACCGTATCATTTGTAATGTTCTGCCTAGATTTGCTTCTACCGATTTTTTAAACGTTTCAAAGACTCTACAGGGTTGTTCAGCTCTCCGTACCTTGGGTTTTATGCAACCCACAACACCTTCGAAAACCATGTGTAAGATTTTCGTATTCTATCGTTCACTACGTGCAAACTATTAGTCCTACAGAAAAAATGAACAGGGCCTCTTTGCAGGAAATTTAATGTAGTTACATTTTGTATGGGATATGTTTCTGCTGGAGGCCGCGGTTTTCGCGTTAATCAAGGAAACTGCCTTTGAAGGTCACTCCTGTAAGTTTTTTTTTGAATAATTTGAAAACTAAAGCCTCTAGCGAAAATGTTTCCTAGTAATCTGGTTACATGAAATTCCCTACAAAAAGGGTCCTGTTCATTTTTTCTGTAGGACTAAAAGTTTATGCGTATCGAATGATATAATGTGTAAATGATGCATCTGGTATTTGAACTCTTTGCAGCCCTTATAAAACGTAACGGCAGAGGCAACTGAATCACTCTATACATTTACCATGTGTTTTTAGAATGTGATACGTTGTTTCTCTTGACCTCTTAGAATGTTATGTACTAAATAATGTTGACTCAAACTATAATTCAGAATTTGCATCAGAATGCTTTTGTACTAGAAATGCGCTTGGGCTTAAAATTACCCTGTCTAAAAAACAATGAAATGCCGTCACTCGAGTTCCATTGAGTCCTATAAGAGCATTAAACTCTGTTTACAAACCAGAGTCACTAACAGAATCAAATGGTAGTAGAATCAGAGATTTGAGTCTCTTGCTTTTTCAGTGCTGGCATAGAATCTGAGGGAACGAATGTTAAAAGGTGAAACGACATACGCTGATGTGTGGCTTGGAAAGGAGCAGCCACTACCCTGATTACTGCCTAGACCGTACTTAAGGCATCGAGTTGATCTCCTACTACAGACGTGGTTCAACGTTGTCTCCACAATCACAATGGAGTAGATAAAGAGTGATAAGAGATTAAAGACGGAAGGGGGTACCACAAGAGTCGACTGCGGACTCAAACGTACTTTTTGATAAAAGACCCACAACTACAATTCCCAGTTACATTAATACGACCACTGCCTATGTTAGTCGTCAACGCGCAATAACGACTCACAGACGGCAGGTGAAAAGTCTAGCAGTGGGGGATACATATGGTGACTCAAAAGTAACTGTACGCACTTCTTGGGTTGTAATTTAGAGATCAACATAAGAGTAAAATATTAAATAAAGTTTCTTCTGAAAGTGCTTTATTCCCGAGTTATACTGCAAATGACATTTGTGGTAGGCACTATATCGTTGGCCAGTAAAGGCTTTTTGCGTGTAGTGTTCGCCTGCATATCGACTGTTCTGGCGTAACCACAAGCGCGTGAACGAAGATGCGGAATGCAAGAGCAGAGAAGGCGGTGAGGAAACGTCGGCCAATGGTGCGCGGAATTGGATCTCGCCGCGCCAAGAGCGACATCTGGAAGAAGCAAATATAAACGTCATTCCTGCTAGCCTCTGCCCCTCTGATCGGCACCGGATCGCAGACGTTAGTTTTCAGTGGCGTGTGTCAACTTGCCTGAACATTTCACACATCAAGGACTCTAAATTAGATTGCAAGTCGCCCCTAGTTTGCGACACTATTTGTAAATCTCCAAAGTTAAGTATTGTCACTTGCTTTTTGGAAATAAAACTACTAATGTTATTTGTTTGAATTGTTGTATAGCATTCCGAGAACGCAGCATCCCGTAGGCACCCTATTGGCGACGAGTGGGCAAGACCCCAAATCGACTGATGTCGACGGCACCCCTGTACATTTCAGTCGGGAGACAAGAAAGTATCTCAAAATTGCTAAAGTTGCTTGTCCCCATAAGGGCACAGAACGTGCGGGACCTGTTGCTCGGCCCCTGGACTTGTAACTTTGGGGCCTCCTCAAGCAGCTCGTGTATGGTTCTGCAACTCAGAACGTAGCACTACTACTGCAGCGAATTGAAAACAGCTGTTCAAATGCGCAGAATGAGATGAATGAAGGCGTCAACATTCCGAGAGCGGTAAGAAGTCGAACACGTCACTGTCTTCATCTACATGGGCATCATATTGAACATATCCTGTGCTCGTAGTTGAGTTGAATTTCCGGTC
The DNA here is from genome assembly GCF_021461395.2 of Schistocerca americana. Lineage (NCBI taxonomy): Eukaryota > Metazoa > Arthropoda > Insecta > Orthoptera > Acrididae > Schistocerca > Schistocerca americana. The sequence goes on from NC_060122.1 coordinate 652,348,283, forward strand.
CCTCCATGTCATTGCTTTCTGGGAAGAATTAGTTTAGTGTTGTTTGTGTTGCACTTATGATACATACTCTTCTGCATAACTCTGAATTAAAGCAGTTTCATAAAAAACTCAATTTAACATTTTAGTCTTATTTTGATGCATACATTACACTCACTATATGTGTACAGTTATTTTTGAATCACCGGATATAAAGGTGTCGGGAAGACGCGAGAAACAGCGCAGTCGTCGTAATGCGGAAGTGCGTGCCGCCGTGGTTAAAATCTACCGTGCATAGCAAAATGGCGCTATCCAAAACCGGTTCCGAGGGAACTGTGATGCACAACGGCCCGTAGAAGCCGAAAGCCGGTTCGTGACCAAGTAAATATAATTTTGCAGAACATCAGAAGTGATTTCCTTTTCAGTATTATTACCATGTTCTGTCAAGCAATGACGCCAAATTCATTTAATGTTAAAAGAACGTTTGTTCCTAGGTATTGACCTGTTGTACTTCGGAACAGTTTTTCAAATTATTGGAAAGATTTTACTTTTCCAGAGCAATATTTTTAATATCATAAAAAGACTGCGGCATACTTAAGTTGAATTCGGAAATATACTGAACTTCTGTTGCGGGTCTGGATAGAAGAGAAAGGGTGAAATGTGTTCCAGGGTACGATACCCTCTCCTAGTATATCAGTTAATTTTGGCCATAATGTTAATCCATTATTTTATGTGTGTCGAGAGGGCAGACGACAGATGCCAAACAGACAGTATCTTACTCGCTCGCCCTGAGTTAAACGTTTCACTTCTTCGTTTTGTACGTGTCCGCTGACTACTTAAATGTGTTGCTTTCCTTGAGTGGCCAAGCGTTATCTCCCGCTCCAATAATAACTATTTCGTATCCAGGCACTTATGCCGTTTATTCAGTGCGTTGTTCAGTCACGTGATCTTCAATATCGATGTACACTGACCCGTCACATTAATGTGCCCATCTGTAGAAGCCTGAATAACCACCTTTTGCAGCACGTCCCGTGCGAAACGTTCAGGAAGAGAGTCAATGAGGATATGAAACGTGCCGACAGGGATGTGGAGCCGTGCCGACTCCAGTGCCGAGGCCGGGTGCGTTAGATATTTCTTTTGAGGATCTATGGCACGAACAGCCCGACCGAGGTGGTGCCACAGATTCTCGATTGGGTTTAAACCCGAGAAGTTGGGTGGAGACACGAGTACAATAATCATATCCTGGTGCCCTTCGAACCATGCAAGTACACTGCGAGATATACGAGGGTAATCCCAAAAGTAGGGTCTCCTAATTTTTTTGTAAGTACATAGACCTGTTTATTTCTACAATGGTTTATATAAGTTTACAGCTTGAACATTTACCTATTTTTCGACATAATCACCATTTCTGTCGATGCATTTTTGTAGACTCTGTGGTAGTTTTTGTATGCCCATGTCATACCAGCTCGCTGTCATGCTGTTCAGAAAGTTAAGAACCTCTTCTTTCACTTCGTCGTCTGAGCTGAATCGCTTTCCAACCAAATGTTCTTTTAACCTAGGGAACAGGTGATAGTCACTGGGCGACAAGTCTGGACTATAGGGTGGGTGGGTGATTTTATTCCACAAGGGTGAACGACGGCTTCGGAGATGTCTACGGGCAAATATACGAGCACATGTTGAGCACCTGACAGCCCAGATCAACCAAGAGGCTAGTAATAGTAACTCCTCAGCGGCCGTTCAGCTGACGTAGCTGCTTGTGGGCCTCCGCACCAGGGGCCTGGTTCACGCACACATGCTGACTGCTGTTCAACGGCGACGAAGGCTAAAACTGCACGCCAATAACGGTACTGGACGTTCACTGAGCGGCGAAAGGTAGCCTTTTCAGATGAATCACGTTTTATGTTCCATCGCACAGATGACCCTTGGCGTGTATAGCAGGCAACGTCTGAAAGCAAACACCCTGCAACAACTGTCGGTGAGTCGTGCATGGATGTCAAAAATGTTCGTAAGTGGTGTAGAGAGTTTGCAGCTAGTCGGACCGAAATTCACGACGAACAAAGGAGCGGGAGACCGTCAGTTTCTGAGGAGACAGTGTTGAAGGTTGAGTAAAGCATTCGTGAAGTTCGGCGTTTTCACTCTGGATTATCTCTACACGTTGGTTACTAAGGTTTCCCGAAGCACCGCTCTCAGAATTTTAACGGAAACATTGAACTAACGGAAGGTGTGCGCAAGATGGGTGCCACGCATGCTGACTGAGGACCACATGCGGCAACAAGTTGATGCTTCCGCGCATTTCTTTACCGCCTTGCAGCCGAACACGACGACTTTCTGGACTCAATTGTCACGGGTGGTGAAACCTGGGCATACCACTTTACACCTGAGACCAAGCAACAATCACGCCAGTGGCGGCATCCTTCTTCGCAAAGCCGCGGAAATTCAAACAAACACAGTCTGCCGGGAAAGTCATGACAACCGTCTTTTGGGATTGGAAAGGGGTATATTGTTGGTCGACTTTATGCCCACTGGGACCACAATTAACGCTGACAGGTACTGTGAGACCCTGAAAAAACTCAAATGGGCTATTCAGAACCGGAGAAGAGGAATGTTGAGCAAGGGCATTCACATTCTCCATGAGAACGCTCGGCAAACCGTTGCTCTCCTGCAAGTTACAGTGGAACATAATCACCCACCCACCCTATAGTCCAGACTTGGCGCACAGTAACTATCACCTGTTTCCTAGGTTAAAAGAACATTTGGCCAGAAAACGATTCAGCTCCGACGACGAAGTGAAAGAAGAGGTTCATAACTTTCTGAACAGCATGACGGCGAGCTGGTATGACATGAGCATACAAAAACTACCACAGCGTCTATAAAAACGCGTCGACAGAAATGGTGATTACGTCGAAAAACAGGTAAATGTTCAAGCTGTAAACTGATGTACGCCATTGTAGAAATAAACAGGTCTATGTGCAGGGTGTTTCAAAAATGATCGGTATATTTGAAACGGCAATAAAAACTAAACGAGCAGCGATAGAAATACACCGTTTGTTGCAAAATGCTTGGGACAACAGTACATTTTCAGGCAGACAAACTTTCGAAATTACAGTAGTTACAATTTTCAACAACAGATGGCGCTGCAAGTGATGTGAAAGATATAGAAGACAACACAGTCTGTGGGTGCGCCATTCTGTACGTCGTCTTTCTGCTGTAAGCGTGTGCTGTTCACAATGTGCAAGTGTACTGTAGACAACATGGTTTATTCCTTAGAACAGAGGATTTTTCTGGTGTTGGAATTCCACCGCCTAGAACACAGTGTTGTTGCAACAAGACGAAGTTTTCAACGGAGGTTTAATGTAACCAAAGGACCGGAAAGCGATACAATAAAGGATCTGTTTGAAAAATTTCAATGGACTGGGAACGTGACGGATGAACGTGCTGGAAAGGTAGGGCGACCGCATACGGCAACCACAGAGGGCAACGCGCAGCTAGTGCAGCAGGTGATCCAACAGCGGCCTCGGGTTTCCGTTCGCCGCGTTGCAGCTGCGGTCCAAATGACGCCAACGTCCACGTATCGTCTCATGCGCCAGAGTTTACACCTCTATCCATACAAAATTCAAACGCGGCAACCCCTCAGCGCCGCTACCATTGCTGCACGAGAGACATTCGCTGACGATATAGTCCACAGGATTGATGACGGCGATATGCATGTGGGCAGCATTTGGTTTACTGACGAAGCTTATTTTTACCTGGACGGCTTCGTCAATAAACAGAAGTGGCGCATATGGGGAACCGAAAAGCCCCAAGTTGCAGTCCCATCGTCCCTGCATCCTCAAAAAGTGCTGGTCTGGGCCGCCATTTCTTCCAAAGGAATCATTGGCCCATTTTTCAGATCCGAAACGATTACTGCATCACGCTATCTGGACATTCTTCGTGAATTTGTGGCGGTACAAACTGCCTTAGACGACACTGCGAACACCTCGTGGTTTATGCAAGATGGTGCCCGGCCACATCGCACGGCCGACGTCTTTAATTTCCTGAATGAATATTTCGATGATCGTGTGATTGCTTTGGGCTATCCGAAACATACAGGAGGCGGCGTGGATTGGCCTCCCTATTCGCCAGACATGAACCCCTGTGACTTCTTTCTGTGGGGACACTTGAAAGATCAGGTGTACCGCCAGAATCCAGAAACAATTGAACAGCTGAAGCAGTACATCTCATCTGCATGTGAAGCCATTCCGCCAGACACGTTGTCAAAGGTTTCGGGTAATTTCATTCAGAGACTACAGCATATTATTGCTACGCATGGTGGATATGTGGAAAATATCGTACTATAGAGTTTCCCAGACTGCAGCGCCATCTGTTGTTGAAAATTGTAACTACTGTAATTTCGAAAGTTTGTCTGCCTGAAAATGTACTGTTGTCCCAAGCATATTGCAACAAACAGTGTATTTCTATCGCTGCTCGTCTAGTTTTTATTGCCGTTTCAAATATACCGGTCATTTTTGAAACACCCTGTACTTACAAAAAAATAGGAGACCTTACTTTTGGGATTACCCTCGTATATCTCGCAGTGTACTTGCATGGTTCGAAGAGCACCAGGATAAGATCATCGTACTCGTGTCTCCAGCCAACTTCCCGGATTTAAACCCAATCGAGAATCTGTGGCACCGCCTCGGTCGGGCTGTTCGTGCCATAGATCATCATAAGAGAAACCTAGCGCAGCCGGCAACAGCACTGGAGTCGGCACAGCTCCACATCCCTGTCGGCACGCTTCATCAACATCTACACCTACGTGAATACTCTGCTATTCACAATAAAGTGCCTGGCAGAGGGATCAATGAACCACCTTCAAGCTGTCTCTCTACCGTTCCACTCTCGAACGGCACGCGGGAAAAACGAGCACTTAAATTTTTCTGTGCGAGCTCTGATTTCTCTTATTTTATCGTGATGATCATTTCTCCCTATGTAGATGGGTAACAACAGAATGTTTTCGCAATCGGAGGAGAAAACTGGTGATTGAAATTCCATGAGAAGATCCCGTCGCAACGAAAAACGCCTTTGTTTTAATGATTGCCACTCCAATTCACGTATCATGTGAGTGGCATTATATCCCCTATTTCGCGATAATACAAACCGAGCTGCCCTTCTTTGTACTTTTTCGATGTCATCTGTCAGTCTCACCTGATGCGGATCCCACATCGCACAGCAATAATCCAGAATAGGGTGGACAAGCGTGGTGTAAGAAGTCTCTTTAGTAGACTTGTTGCACATTCTGTGTTCTGCCAATGAATCGCAGTCTTTGGTTTGCTCTACCCAAAATATTATCTACGTGATCGTTCCAATTTAGGTTATTTGTAATTGTAAACGCTAAGTATTTAGCTGAATTTACAGCCTTCAGATTTGTGTGACTTATCGCTTAATCGAAATTTAGCTGATTTCCTTTAGTACTCATGTAAATAACTTCACACTTTTCTTTATTCAGGGTCAACTGGCACTTTTCGCACCATACAGGTATCTTATGTAAATCATTTTGCAAGTCGTTTTGATCATCTGATGACTTTACAAGACGTTAAATGACAGCATCATCTGGAAACAATCCAAAACGGCTACTCAGATTGTCTCCTATGCCGTTAATATAGATCAGGAACAAATTTCATATCCCCTGTCGATAGCACTTATTACTTCATGAGTATAAAGAGCTAGTTGTGTTTCACAAGAACGATATTTTCTGAATCCGTGCTGACTATGAGTCAATAAATCGTTTTCTTCGAGGTACTTCATAATGTTCGAATATGGTATATGTTCTAAAACCCTACTGCAAATCGACGTTAGTGATTTAGGCCTATAATTCAGCGGATTACTCCTACTTCCCTTTTTGGGTATTGGTGTGACTTGAGCAATTTTACAGTCTTTAGGCACGGATCTGTCTGTGAGTGAATGGTTGTTTATAATTGCTAAATATGGAGCTATTTTATCATTATATACTCTGAGAGGAACCTGACTGGTATACAATCTGGACCGGCGGCCTTGCCTTTATTAAGTGATTTAAGCTGCTTTGTTACACCTAGGATATCTACTTCTATGTTTCTCAACTTGGCAGTTGTTCTTGACTGGAATTCAGGAATATTTACTATGTCTTCTTTGGTGAAGGAGTTTCGGAAAACCGTGTTTAATGACTCTGCATTAGTGGCACTGTCATCAGTGACTTCACCGTTGTTATCGCGCAGTGAAGGTATTGATTGCGTCTTGCCACTGGTGTGCTTTATGTATGACCAGAATCTCTTTGGGTTTTCTGCCAGATTTCGAGACAGAATTTCGTTGTGGAAATTATTAAAAGCATCTCGCATTGAAGTACGCGCTATATTTCGAGCTTGTGTAAAACTTTGCCATTCTCTTCCTTCACGTTTCGCACGGGTCCTGCTGCAAAAGGTGGTTATTCAGGCTTCTACAGATGGGCACATTAATGTGACGCGTCAGTGTACATTGATAATGAAAATCACGTGACTGGACAAGGTAAAAAGGCGCTGAATAAACGGCAAAAGTGCGTGGATACGAAATAGCTATTATTGGAGTGGGAGACAGCGCTTGGTCACTCAAGGAAAGCAACACATTTAAGTAACCAGCGGACACGTACAAAACGAAGAAGTGAAACGTGTAACCCAGGGGGAGCGAGGAAGATACTGTCTGTTTGGCATCTGTCGTCTGCCCTCTCAACACACATAAAATAATGGATTAACATTACAGCTAAAATTAATTGATATGCTAGCAGGGGGTATCGTACCCTGGAACAAATTTCATCCATTCTCCTCTATCCAGACCCGTAACAGAAGTTCAGTATATTTTTGAATTCCATTTTCAAATAATAACATTCACTTAAGTATGCTGCAGTCTTTTTCTGATATTAAAAATATTAGTCTGGAAAAGTAAGATCTTTCCAATAATTTGAAAAACTGTTCCGAAGTACAACAGGTCATATATCTAGGAACAAATGTTCTTTTAACATTAACTGAATTTTGCGTCAGTGCTTGGCAGAGCATGGTAATAATATTGAAAAGGAAATCAGTACTAATATTCTGTAAAATTATATTTACTTGGTCACAAACTGGCTTTCGACATCTCGGACCATCTTCAGATGACAACTAAATATCGCAAACACAGTTAAATACGATGTGCTACTCACACAGATATTATTTGTGCTGAAGGTACAGAAAGTATTACACAGAAAGACATTACAACAATTACATTAAGTTAAAAAGGTGGTAAACTAAGACTTTATGTGGAGATACATTTAACAAATGATGAGAATTAAGATGAATATACAGTCTGAATCCAGTATTTGTAGCGAAAACTTAATTTAACAGAAGGACAAACGGAAACTGCGTCTGACCATCTAATACTAGCCTGAAAATCTGTGTCATATCTTTGCTGATTTCCACTTGGATCATCTTTCTGATTTTCATGACAGAATGTAAAACTTCACATTCTACATGGTATGAATGGTTTTCTGTTAAAAGTTGCTCAGCAAAGGTCTAATCTTGCTTCCTTAATCTTCAACTTCTTTCATGTTCTCTACGTCAACATTTGTCATTTTTGTATCTTCCGTACAACTAATGTTTGTGTAAGTCGCAAATTGTGTTTGTGACATTTAGTTACTGCTTAAAGATGGCTGGAGAAGCTGGAAGCCGGTTCGTGACCAAATAAACATAATTTTGCAGATCATTAGGAAATGTTTTCATATTTAATACTGAATATCCTACTCCAATTTCAGAGTATTGCAATCGAGAAAATCTGGTCAACATTCTGTTTAATAGTCTATTTGTTACATTATTAATCTACTGCGCAATAATAATCAGTAAATGAAATGAAATTAAGTAGAACTGTTATCGGAAACCAGTTACAGGTTAAAAACATATTGAAACGGAAGCTGTTAGCACCCAACACAAATTTGCATTTTCAAGACCAGGAAAACTGCTAAAATATTAAAGAAAATCAGCTCATTTGAGAATATCGCGTGCTCCCTGGTAGGATACCTTGCATTCCAAGGTAAAAGACGGTGCACTACTGCCGAATTATGACTTAACTGTCTACACGATATGTAATTAATTTTAAAAATATACGGAATTTTTCTCACAATAAAACTCTGTAACTGAAGAATTAACAATATTCTCAAAATAGTTTTAATAGATTATACAGCACTTAAATATGTAGAACTCGTAATACTTACAAACGCAATACAAAGCACAACCTCATGTCTCACAGTGACAAAAACAGAAAATGCCCAAAACTGCCTATGGCGATTTCTGGTGCGCATTCCTTCATGTGATTCTATATCTGTCACTAGACTGGAATACCGATCAGGAAACATAATATGTTCCTAGGTACACTATCCTCCAGGTGGTACATCCACCCTTACTGCCCCTGCTATCACTACTACTCTCAAATATTTGTTAATGTCTGATTAACCTAATTATGATGTGACGGTAAGAATTTGTCGCCCTTGTTGAGTGTGTCGCCACACGAGTATTTGTGTTTGCGCCTAATTTGACGATCAGAGAAGATCTAAAAATTTCGTTCTTCCTTTTCTGTAGATATTGTTATACAGGACCAACTACAAGGAAATGAGAGCAGGTAATGATACTTGACATTACAGATATAATATTTAAAGAAAGATACACAATTAATTTCCACTTTTTGTCTGACAGACATAGCGAACTGGTGTTTGACGTGAATAACAGTCAGTGTGACAGGCAGGATCATTGCAGGTGGTGCCCCAAGAACTGACCTTTAGTCTAGCATGCTACGTGTGTGTGTGGTTTGCGTGACACGAAGCCGTTTGGCCAGCCGGTACGCTGATTCAATCTCAACCATCGCTCCGACGAGGTTGTTTCGGCTGTCAGACGCCATCGAAATTGCAGTTGTTCTGGCGCTGGAAATCTCGTTTGCGTGACGCCCACCAGACGGTTGAGTATTTAGATTTATGTGTTGCAAAAAGGTGTCAAGATTCGGTTCTCGAACTTTTCTAAGGGAATCGATTTTCTTCAGACGGGAAAGAAAAGACATACATTCTACTGTACTTGCGTCAGAATGGGGAGCAGATACTGAATTTTTTGAAGTGCCGACCCCCCCCCCCCCTCCCTCCAGTCTTTCATCAGTGGAAATGACGGATTCAGTTACGTATAACTACACTCATCATATCACTGTACTCTAATTTGCAAACTTCGAAACTTTTTCCAGACACGTGAGTTATATGACATATTTTGTTGGCGTGTACTATAGTTCACATTGGGAACCCCTCTACCCCAGTTCCAGTTTACTGGGATATGCCTGCAAAGTAATATAAATGTGCCTTGCAATGGATCGAATCGCAAACGGATCATCCTACGTAATGGTAACCAATAAAACGTAAACAGAAAAATAAGGTCAGTGTACCAAGATGCCTGACCGAGCGAGGTGGCGCAGTGGTTAGACACTGGACTCGCATTAGGAAGGACGACGGTTCAATCCCCGCGACCGGCCATCCTGATTTAGGTTTTCCGTGATTTCCCTAAATCACTCCAGGCAAATGCCGGGATGGTTCCTCTGAAAGGACACGGCCGACTTCCTTCCCCATCCTTCCCTAATCCGATGAGACCGATGACCACGCTGTCTGGTCTCCTTCCCCAAACCAATCAACCAACCAAGATGCCGAGGTCATCAGAAACAGAGTACAGGCGTAATTAGGGATGGATGGGGAAAGAAATGGGCCGCGTTATTTCAGAGAACCAGTTCGACACACGTCTGAAGCGATTTATGGAAATCGCGCATAACCTGGATCTGGATGATCCGACAGGGGCTTGAACCACCGTCCTCCCGAACGCGATTCGATTGTCTGACGACTGTACCACCATCTCGAGTAGGAAACGACAAGTCAGGAAAAAATGAGGTGGCCACACTTTCTGGCTAGCTGAAATTAAATTACTTTTAATTGATAACACTCCGTTATTTGACTGTATGATTTTTATTACTTCCACTATCACGATTTCAGTTTTTGAGCCGTTTTCGAAGCACAAACCGAAAACTGAAAACAGCGAAACATATGATTGATAAAACGTACAGCATTAAGTGATCACATGTGTATATAACATGTCGTCATCGAAATATTACAGTTCGTATCTGTGTATATAAACAAGATGTGTCGTCATAAAATATGAGCACAAGACATACACATGAGGTATATATAACATTGTACACGGCAGATACACTTTCACGTCCTCTGGATAATGTTAAATGTAACACCTGTTTGTGATTTGTTCTTGTATAAAAGGTATTTCTATTCATGACTGAGGACAGAGTACTGAACAACATTATAACTGTATTTACTTACTTGCAGACTAATAATAGTAGCTATTACGAGTAGTATGTTTTTAGTTGCTTCAAACCTCCAAGTACACTTGGCACAAGCAAGATATCAGTGTTTATCTTCCCTTGGGCAGCAGGTCAGGTACTGAAATGCGCATGCTGGAAGCAAAACGTTTAGTCTATACTGAGAGACATAGTGCACTTAAAGGCGCAGTTACGACCGTGCAGAAAACATCAGGTAGTAAATTATGCAGTATGTTTGTGGGAAGACTGTTAGGTGCAGAAAGAAAAAATGAAACAACTAACTCCTGAAATGGGTTCATATGAAGGTGCCGATTATCATAATGCCTGTACCTATACCGCTAAAACCGTTTGTAATGACAAGAAGTCTGGTTTATATATACAGACATGAAGGGCACTATGTTGTATATATGTTGTATATATGGTTCTCGGGCGAGACGTCGGATGTCATAGTGAAAACTCCACAATATTTCGTCTGCGCAACTGGCCGACATCTTCAGGTGCGACGAACACACTGCTAAGGCAGGTTTTTTTTTTCTTTATTGTAATTTGAACACCCCATACAAGGTGGGCTGGCAGCGGAAAAGTGTACTCCGCTCTTCAGCCATAAGCAGTACAATAAAAGAGAAAGGGAGACAGAAAAGTAACAGACTGGCGGTTTAAAAAACAGTAGATACAATAATTAAAAAAAAAAGCCGTTCACACTCGACGAAACAAACAAGAAAACTGTCGGCACTGTGCACAAACACTGACGAGTTAGACGACACATGTGAACGAAGGAGCGTGGACGGCGAAAAACACTGATGCACAAACACGACGGCACAGACACTAAACCGAGGGCGACGATCTCTGGCGCGCGAATGTTCACAATGCGTGTGCGAGTCCGGGGACCTGCCAAGAGAGGAGGAGGAGGAGGAGGAGGAGGAGGAGCAGGGGGAGAGCGAGAGGGGAGAGCAGAGACGCTACAGGCAGGGGAGAGAGGGGGGAGAGAGGAAGGGGGAGGGGAAGCCCGGGGGAAGAGGGGTGGAGGGAGGGGACGGGGGAAAAGGAAAGAGAAGGGAGGGGAAGAGAAGGGAGGGAGGGTGCCTAAGGGAAAGGACACCGGAAGTGGGGGGGGCAGGGTCAAAGTTGATAGGAGGGGTAGATGGAGGGGAGGAGACATCATCAGGGAGGGGGAGCTGGCGGAAGCCACCTTGGGAGAGAGTAAGGAGGGTGGAGAGATGGAGACCGGGTGGGACGTGGGAATACAGGCGCGGCAGCGGGCGGGGGTGGGAGAGGATCGGGGATACGAGCAGGTGACGAGGATCAAGTTTACGGGAGGTGTACAGGATCCGTATCCTTTCAAGGAAAAGGAGGAGGTGGGGGAAGGGGATGAGATCATAGAGGATCCGCGTGGGGGAGGGGAGACGGATGCGATAGGCAAGGCGGAGAGCATGGCGTTCAAGGATTTGGAGGGATTTATAAAAGGTAGGGGGGGCGGAGATCCAGGCTGGATGGGCATAACAAAGGATAGGGCGGATGAGGGATTTATAGGTGTGGAGGATTGTGGAAGGGTCCAGACCCCACGTACGGCCGGAAAGGAGCTTGAGGAGATGGAATCGGGAATGTGCCTTGGCTTGGATTGTACGGAGATGGGGAGTCCAGGAGAGGTGATGGTCGAGGGTGACGCCAAGGTACTTAAGGGTGGGAGTGAGGGCGATGGGACGGCCATAGACGGTGAGATAGAAATCAAGGAGGCGGAAGGAAGGAGTGGTTTTGCCTACAATGATCGCCTGGGTTTTCGAAGGATTGACCTTGAGCAACCACTGGTTACACCAAGCGGTGAATCGGTCAAGATGGGATTGGAGAAGGTGTTGGGAGCGTTGCAGGGTGGGGGCAAGGGCAAGGAAGGCAGTGTCGTCGGCAATCTGGAGAAGGTGGACGGGGGGTGACGGCGGCGGCATGTCCGCCGTATACGAAAGATACAGGAGGGGGGAGAGGACGGAGCCTTGGGGCACACCGGCGGAGGGGAAAAAGGTGTAGGAATCTGTGTTATGGATGGTGACATAGGAAGGACGGCGGGAGAGAAAGGAGCCGAGCAGACGGACGTAGTTAACGGGAAGGGCGAAGGTTTGGAGCTTGAAGAGGAGACCGGAATGCCAGACGCGGTCATATGCGCGTTCAAGGTCCAGGGAGAGGAAGATTGCGGAGCGACGGGAATTAAGCTGTTCAGAAAGAAGATGAGTGAGGTGAAGGAGAAGGTCGTCAGAAGAGAAGGACGGCCGAAAGCCACACTGGGTAACGGGAAGGAGGCGGTGCTGGCGGAGATGCTGGCGGATGCGTCGGGTGACGATAGATTCTAGGACCTTGCTGAAGACCGAGGTAAGGCTGATGGGACGGTAGGAGGAGACGGCGGACGGCGGTTTGCCAGGTTTAAGGAACATTAGGATACGGGAGGTTTTCCACAGGTCGGGGTAGTAACCAGTGGACAGGACTACATTGTAGAGCCTGGCCAAGGTGGAGAGGAAAGAGACAGGAGCTTCACGAAGGTGACGGTAGGTGACACGATCGTGACCAGGAGCGGTGTTGCGTTTTGTGCGGAGTGTAGCAATGAGATCCTGTGTAGTGATAGGGGCATTGAGTTCCGTGTGTGCAATGTTGTCCAAGTACTGGAAACCCGGGGCGAGGGGAGGGACGGAGGTGTCAGTTCGATCGCGGACATCCGGGAAGAGGGAGTAATCGAACTGGGGATCATCGGGGATGGAAAAGACATCGGAGAGGTAGGAGGCAAACTGATTGGCCTTACTAAGGGTGTCTTGCTCAGATACATCGACGTGGAGAGGATAACAGTCGCATTGTGATTTTGCCGGCGGATAAGGGAAATGCGACTGTTATCCTCTCCACGTCGATGTATCTGAGCAAGATGCACCAGCTTCTGGACGACTCTGCATATCGCACACTACAAAAGGACCCCACAGCAAAAATTCAGCGGAAAACTTTGGAGCTCCTCAAAAACAGCACGATCTCCGATGTGGTTGCTAAGAGACTACGTACACAAGCGCCCGTACCTCCCAGGCTGTACGGATTGCCCAAAATTCACAAGGATAATGTGCCACTGCGGCCTATTGTTAGTAATATCGGGGCACCAACGTATAATCTCGCGAAACATCTAGCAGCGCAATTGAGTCCTTTAGTAGGAAAGTGTGAGCATCATATTCGTAACTCGCAAGACTTTATTCGTCGGCTCAAGAACTTACGACTCGCACCATCAGATATACTAGTGAGTTTTGACGTAGTCTCAATTTTTACTCGTGTACCATGAAACACGTATGTAACGTAGCAGCGATGGTGAGGCACGTTCAAATCTTTGACCAGAGAGCCTATTATCGTGGTTAGTCTGCGCTTGACCGCGCGAGAGTTGCGAGCAGTACGCTAGTAGTCGTCATGCAGTACAGTCTGTCAATAGCAGTAGCTCAGTTCAGTTGCGTCCAGTAGTACGCTAGTAGTCGTCATGCAGAGCAGTACGCGAGTGGCAGTAGGCCAGTGCAGTCTGTCGATAGCAGTAGCTCAGTTCAGTTACGTCCAGCAGTACTCTAGTAGTCGTCATGCAGAGCAGTCGGTCAGTAGTAGCAGCCCAGTGGAGTTGTGTGATGTAGTCTGTCGGCAGTAGTGGTCTAGGCCTGTCACGGTCGCGAGCGGGACGCAGTCGGCGAGCGTCGACATGGCATTCTGGTCAAGATGCTGAATGAGGTATATTGTTAATGTAGGTAATCATCAGATAATGTAAAGTTTATTTATTGTAATTAATTTTGAACAAGTGCCCCAATAATAATTTTGATTTCAAAGCAATTTTTAACACAAAAAAATCATTTAATTACGATTTCCTTTATTTCCCTTAAAGAAAAGTTTCAGTTAAATTTAAAAATAAAAAAAAAATATTATTTGCAATGCAGTTCCTCCAAGCCGTGCGCAACAATAAGAGCAGAAATTTGACAAGCAGTTTCATTGAGGTAAGAATTTAATTCTGATTGTTTTGCACAGGGCCAAAGACCGATATTTCGGTTTAATTGAATTTTCATTATCACTGAGATTTTCTTATCACTGAATCGACTTTCATTATTTTCGTGAGAGCTTACACCTTGAGTCAGATTGCGATTCTCACTTTTATTGTCATTAAATTTAATTGCTAGGGAGGTTACGCTTTGGGTCCCATTTATTATTATATTTTTGTCTTTAAAATTTCGGTGGAGAGGTTACACTTAGCGCAATGTCCATTAGCATTCTTAAATAATTTCTGTCTTTTAAATTTTTGTGGGGAGGTTACACTTGGCGACACCCAGTCCAGGATCGAATTTCGTTGAGAGTCTTTTGAAAAACAGTCAGATATCTGCTCTTATTTGCTTAGATATAATTAGGATTTGGCGCAACGCTTTTACTAATTTTGTGACTTTCTTTCCACAGATCAACGACAATTCGTTTGCTCTGTTGTATTTGTGTGTTGTTTTTGCATTGTGCTTATTTGTTTTGTGAATATTTGTGACTATTGTAAAAATGCCGCGAAAGACTGTGAATAGTGTATCGCGAGGTATTACGAACGAAATTACCGGCTCAAACGACTTTACCGATAGGACATGTGACACGCAGTGTAATGATGACAGTCCTGCGTTCACTAACAATCAGTGCATTCCAACCACTAGTGATGACTTTTACCTTGATAATGAACAAACGAACTCAATTGTCTCGTATGTTAATTTGACGACAATTGATGACGCAGAACGCTCTATTGTAATGAGCGCTGCCCAGCTTAACACACCCGATTTGGAAAACTCAAGTAACGTACAGACAAATTTGTCTAATGAAAATGAACAGGCTACTCAAAGTACGACGGATCTATTTAATTCCGAAATAATGTCTGACAGTGTACATCCGACTGACAAACCTTTTTCTAAATCCCAGAATAACCAAATGGTTACAATAAGCGAGAGAGTTCCAGATCCACCACTAAACAGCACAGAGAGTATAAACGCTAACTTTGGCTTCGAACAAATTATGGCAAGATTGCTACAACAACAGAGTGAAGATTTCAAACAACAATTTAGTGAACAGGATAAAAAATTTAAACAATTTAATGAAAAACTAGATAACAATTCCAAACAACTTAAAGAAGATCTCAAACAACACTTAAATGAAAAATTAGATGACAATTCCAGACAGCTTAGTGAACAAATTAGAGCCGTTGCCACGCAGTGCCATGACACTAAGGAACAGTTGCGCGTGGAAATTGAGGCTTGTTCACGAAAAAATAGCGAAGAAATTAAGTCTGTTGCGCAAGAATTAAGGGAAATGCAAACAGCCGCAACAGAAACACTCAGAGACGAAATTAGCGGAGTCGCTAAACAATGCTCTGAAAAGGCTACACAATTACGCGACGAGTTTAAAGCAATGACAGCAGAACTTTCGCGCACAATGGATGAGAAGATAGACGCGAATTTCGAACAACAGAACACTCAGATTGACGAACGCTTTAATCTCCACATACAAAACAGTGATACGCGTTTCCGTAAATTTATTCAGGATGAAAACAAAGTAGAACGACAAGTAATGGAAACAATCACAGCACAGAGACAGGAAGACAAACGTAAAATGTTTGCGAAGGCAAAAACGTATGTAGACAATAATATTACTACAGTGTCCGACAAAATTAACACCATCGAACAGTTGAACGCGGAATTACGTCATGAAATTTCTGATCTTAAGTCAAAAACAGATATACACAAAGTAAATATTCAAACAGTGACAGACAGATTCGAACAATTAGAACTAACACAGGATTGCGATGTCATCAAAGCTGATGTTAAAAAACTGAGCGAAACTACACGTAAGGTGCAAAAACAGATTAATGCGTCCGATTCTAAAACCGATGATCAGGCAAAAATACTGACTGAAAAATATAATGAATTAGCCAGTCGTATTGATGCTATTGAAAGTAATAATGATAATAAATCAGACGATACTGCACCGATTTCATTTAACCAAACACCTGAATTTCAAAATTTACAGCAGACAATTAATGAGATCGATTCGTCTAATAACACGTTGCGTAGAAAATTGTCGAGTTTACGACAAGAAGTAACACAGATGAAAAACATTTCAGTTAATAATAGCATACCACAACAGACGCCACTTTATGAACATTTGCCTGACTCACGCAGCGTGTATAATGTGAGCAATTTACAGCAACTACGCGACTTAAAATTCGAAAAGCCACGCGACTTAAAATCTGAAAAGCTACGTAACTTGAAGTACGAAATGACACAGACAAACAAATTCTCACACAAACCCGAACGTGTTCTCAAATTCAGTGACGAGAACGTTGATAATAAGCAGTTTGCATTAGTAAGAAAATGTAAGGAATTTAATAATGACAGCGTACAGGTACACGCTTTGCACTGTATACGACAATTTATCTTTGTACATTCACCGCTATTACCTGTAATGCAGAAACTAGCTTTGAACCAGAGGCGACAATTTGCTATTGTATTTTCATCAGCATTACGTATTATGCAGAAACTGGAATTAGCAAGAATACAGCGATTTACTTTTGGAATTTTACCGCTATTGCTTGCAACGCAAAACCTAAAATTTATTTGCAGCGCGTAATTGACCTCAGGGGATTCATTACGCTTTAATGAATATGTGCCGTAGCGAGCATAGGGCCCCGAGCTGTAGTAGTGCTGTTTCATCTTTAGTTTTCTGCACTGTTGCCTTTTCTTCTACTATCCTTTATATCTATCCAAACTGCTCTTTAACTATTGCTCTACCTAGTATTAAGAAACGTTGTAATGAATACCCGATAAGACAACTTTTACCGACTGTGACAATTTTCAGTAGGCACTCACGTAATGACAACTACCGCCGTAACTTTAATAACAGACAAAATCGTAATCATCAGTATGTACAAAATTTTCGGCAGTCGCAACCACATTTTGGTAACAATAGACCCTTTTCACCACAATAGCATGAAAGTCAACCGCTTAGCATACCTAACCAACAATGCAGTCTACAAGGTCAACCAAACTTTAATGTTCCGCCGCGTGCACGTATAGTCCCAGCTCCAACAAATAGTAATGCACGGCAGCAAGGAAACAACTACGTATAGAAAACACAGTATTTGAATTCCTATCGCAATACACCGTATAGGAATGACTTTCACGACAGACGTAAAAACAATGAGCATAATTACCAACATACGTTTAGTAACAGTCGGTCTTACCAGCGACAAAGTAATCAACAAGAACATATTCTCATGAATGAACCCGACAGTAGGTATCATCCAGAGCGTAATACGTCTGGAAGAAGTAATAGAACTGTTCAAATAGTAGAAATGCCATAGAATCCTCCTAATAATAATAACATGTCAGATAGAATCTGACTAGATACTGTACAGATCGCATCTTCCAATAATACAAGCACTACTTCAGACAAGCAAAATGTTCACGAAAATGTAATTACTTTTGACGACATCAGAGACACTCTCTTGCAGGAAAGACCATTTGTTCAGAAAACTATTTCACATCCTGTTATCGAAATTAAAATTGGTTCATCAAAATTTTCAGCAGTAATTGATTCCGGATCACCTATATCAGTAATAAATGAGGAGACTTTCAACGAGTGCAACAAAGAGAATACCTATCCGACATTACCTTTAGGCAAAACAAAAGTAAAAGGAGCAGTATCGAGTAAAGGAGTAGACGTTAAATTACAGACGCATTTATCATTTTGTATTGGAGGTCATACTTTCCACTCAAATTTTTGGATTGTTCCTTTATTGACAACAGACGTAATTTTAGGTACGAATTTTCTGGTACAACACGGCGCAGTTATTGATTTTCAGAATTCTTATTTAATGGTGAAGGATGAAAATATACAATTTGCTATAGAATTTCAGCACTCACTATCTGCGGAAGAGCAAACAATTAATCGCACAGAGGTCATTTCCGCAACACGTAACATAGACTGTAATCCCACATTGTTCACAGATACGTACGTACACAACTATAATACTCCAGACGAAGCTGCCTACGACGTAATGCAATTGATTTCTGATAAGGTTAAAGAGAGCAGTGCAACTACAGACGACGAACGAACGCAGTTACACAATATTCTTTTACAGCAAGCTCCAGTTTTTGACAACATTCCTGGTACTATGTCCGGTTTTATGTATGAATTTCAAGTCAAACCGCACGACACATTTAAAGCAAAGCATTATCCCATTCCATATATTCACAGAGAACAAGTTAAAAAAGAATTGCAGGATATGCTTGACCATGGGATTATTGAACCAGCAGTTAGTCCGTACATAAACCCGCTGCATATTGTTAAAAAAAAAGATGGCTCACTTCGCCTTGTACTTGATTCACGTCACATTAATGACATTATTATTAGTGAAACAGATCGACCACAGACACTAGAGGAACTTTTACAGAAATTTCACGGTACAGCTATTTATTCTACACTAGATTTGAAATCGGGATTTTGGCAAATTCAACTTCATCCGAATTGCAGAAAATATACAGCTTTTCTCTGTTTTGGCGACTGTTATCAATTTTGCAAATTACCGTTCGGCTTAACTATTTCTTCTGCAGCTTTTATTCGCGGTTTGAACACAATACTTCCGACAGAACTTAAAGACAGAATTACGACGTACGTAGACGATATTCTTATCGCAGAAGCTAACTGGTCTGAACACAATGTGATTTTAGAACGTCTGTTACAAACTTTCCATGCACAAGGACTCACAGTTAATCTTAGTAAATCGCACTTTGGCAAAACTTCTATAAAATTTCTTGGACACGTAATTTCAGCAGAAGGCATTGCACCTGATCCGGAAAAACTTCAAGCTCTACGTGACATTACTATTCCCACGACGAAGAAACAACTACGTAGTTTTTTGGGCTTAATTAACTTTTTTCGTAAATTTATTCATCACTCCGCTTTAGACACACCCAGATTATGCCAATTAACAGGTAAAAACAGTATTTGGTCTTGGGATAAGCAAGCACACTCTGAGTTCATGAACCTGAAGCATGCTTTGTTGAATGCTCCACTGTTATCGCACCCAGATCTTACCAGAAATTTTTCCATTGCCACCGACAGTTCTAACACCGCTTTAGGCGTACATATTTTCCAGGAAATTGAAGAAGATGGGTCTACAGTAATCAAAAACATCGCATTTGCAAGTCGCATTCTGTCACCTGCTGAACGAAATTATTCCGTTACAGAACTGGAAACATTATGTGTTGTATGGGCTTTTACGAGATTTCGGCACTTTCTTTATGGCAGACATACCACCGTCTACACAGATCACAAAGCTATACAATTTTTGCTTTCAGCTAAATTTACTCACGACAGGTTAAGTAGATGGAAACTTTATTTACAGGAATTTAATTTTACAATAGTTCACATTCCCGGCACACGAAATGTTATAGCAGACGCACTATCGCGTTCTCTCGGCAACAATCAGCAAGACGTAGCAACCAACTTCTGCAAAACAAATTTCAGTGTCATGTACATTCAGCAAGTTGCATTTGAAAACTTTATTTCATCGTCATTACAGGACATAGCAAAAGAGCAAAATAAAGACAATGTATGGAAAGAAATTAAACACCTTTGGCAAGATAGGAAAAATGTTACGATTAGGAACCACTACACTGTACGCAATGACATTCTGTTTCGCCGCTCTCATCCTGACAGCAACAATTGGTTATTATGCATTCCTGACGAACTGGTTAACAAATTAATTTGGTACACTCATTTAAGTTACGCACATTACGGAGCACGAAAATGTTTTCTTATACTGAGACAGAACTGTTATTTTACCAACATGGAGAAACGTATACGACGAGTTTTAGCGTCTTGTAAAATTTGCCAGAAAGCTAAATCAGACACCACTTCACATATTCCTCCATTATATCCCATTATACCTGTTAAATTAAGACATATGGCCGCAGTAGACATTTTTGGACCGATTCCGAGAACTAACAGAGGTTTTTGCTACATCTTTGTCGCTGTTGAGCTCACTTCAAAATTTGTTACTTTCACTCCGTTACGCAAAGCTACTACTAAAACTGTTTCGAAAGCATTTGTAAAACATTTTCTATTTCATGTAGGGCATGTGATGAAAGTAATTTCTGACAATGGATCACAATTTCGATGTAGCGTATGGACACGCATGTTACGAGCCAGAAACATTTCTCCGATCTATATATCAAAGTACCATGCTTCTTCGAACCCTTGTGAACGGTTAATGAAAGAAATTGGTAAGCTGTGCCGAATATACTGCCACAAAAGACATATTGATTGGGATACACACATACTCTCATTGCAAGATGTAATTAATTCCATTCCAAATGAATCCACTATGCTATCTCCGTCTGTTATATTGAAAAACGTTGAACCACCAAACAGAATTAAAGAATTAGTAAGCTTCCCTAAATGACGTCGACTAAGACACCACGAAATAATTGACATTGCGCTGAACAACATCAAACGTGCCGCAGAGCGCCGGAGAAGACAGCAAAAACAGGTTTGTACACGCCGCGACTTTCACGTTGGACAGAAAATATTAGTACGTACACACTATTTATCCAGCAAATTAAAAGGTAAGTGCAGTAAATTTGAACTTCTATACGCAGGTACATATCGGATTCGCAGCATCCCTCACCCCAATGTTGTACACGTCGAAACTTTGAGAACCAGAAAATCGAAAGGCAATCACCATATCTCAAACATTAAACCGTTTATTGAATGAAACCACTTTATGATGTAACATGCTATGATGCCATTTACTTATGCAATTATATTCACATGACTAATTACTGATGATTATCGTATTTTTTCTTGGCAAGTGCCCGGCAAGGTAAGGTTAGCAGGTCGCTTTTCTTGTCGTTACACATCAGACCGTGCATATTTTTCCAGATGAACTTACGTATTTTATGAATAATTATGCAATTCTATGTAATGACGTAGTAATTTTATCAAATTCTCTCTCCATTAAAGTCTTTAATTCTCGCCTCGATTAACTACACTACATACAAGCTGAACACAACGAACGTCACATTTTGTTTTTTTATGTATGATTGTATTCCAGTTTTGTTTGTATGCACTGTGAAATAGTTAAGATATAACACACACCAGTTGACTTTGACATTTGTTGCTCTATGACACCTCAAGATCGTGACTGTTTTACATTTTGCTGCTGCATTGTGATATTCTCTGTACATTTTTGCATCTGAACACTGTCAATGTCTTTGACATATTACGTTTTCTGTCATGTTATGCTGTATGGTTAATTATGTTATCATAAACCAGTCATTATTTAGTGGGTATATGATTTAAATGCAAGACATTAATCTCTGTTCATCAATTTCAGAAAGAAATGATGCGTGTAAGAAATAAATTCAACAGAAATGGGAATTTCACCTACGGAATAAACGAAAGAAGATGCAATAACTTTATGAGGAAGAGTAAATGGATCAGGATTAACAAGCATTAACAAGAATATACTATACTCATCGTAGAATAGCAGTCTTAACTAATTTTTTCTTTCAGAATACAAGGTGATTGATGCAGGCTGTCAGACAGAACTACACATCTTAGTTTTAGTGATGAAATATGCTAGAGATAAGGAATAGTTGTATAATGAGTAATGAAGTGATTTTTTGCAGATGATAATGAATGCTGATGAATAATGGTGAAGAATATGCTGTTATGAATAATGAAGTTTTTCTTTACAGGTGATGATAATAATGAAGTTATGATAATATGGATAATGAAGTGATGGATAATGAGGTTTTTTCTTTACAGATGAGGATAATGTTGAAGTTATGTATTTATGCTATGTAGTTATTTAAGTATTTGTTGCAGTTTGTTTTGACAGCAGGCGTTATATTGCATAGTAGGATGATGGAAAGTTTTGGAAAGGACAGCTATGGAACACATTTTTATACACATTTCACTACCTGTTAATTCGAAGTTCACTACTTTTCAGCATAGTGTGCGTTTCTTCTTTCAGGTCAATAATCCATTTTGTATTTTTTTCAGGAGAAGCTTGTCATGATACTTACTAAACCTGTTACTTATTATACCTGTTCTAGTACTTGCATTTTTATTTTTTACCCATTTGTGTTTACCATTTATAAATGTGATCACATATACTGCCTTGTTACATAACCTTGCTACAGCTGACTCATGACGAATGACGTTACCTATCCTCATTTGCAGCAATAGGTCAAAAGCAAATAGTGTTATGCCTCAGCAATCAATTATCGATCCCAACGCAATGCATTGCTAAAAGAGGTATTACCAGTCCCACATAATGTCACTAGTTTATGATAATTCTGAATAATACTGATCAACTCTGAATAGTATGTCACTTCAGTAATGACTTCTTAATGATACAAAAAATATATATATAAAATAATGCTTTGTAACTGGCCAAGGACTGCCACTGTTTATTGTAATGAGACTACTTATAATGCCCATGATTATTAATGCTATGACTGTAATTAACTGATTTTTAATAATGACTTCGTAATGATCTGAATAATACTGAATGATGAACAATGTTTTATTCTATTCAATACTTGCTGGCCACTGAGTGCCAATAATTAATGTCACTCAATGAATTATGTTATTAATTATGCCATTAATTAGCTCTTGTTTTCAATGTTGATACTTTGTAACTGGAAAAGAATGTGATTGTTTCATAATGCTTTGTAATTAGGAGAAGGCTAATAATTCTTACTATATTCAAATGACAAATGATTAGTTACGCTTTGTAACTGGAAAAGAATGTGATTGTTTGATAATGCTTTGTAATTAGAAAAAAAGCTAATGATTCTTACTATATTGAAATGGCAAGTGATTAATTATGCTTTGTAACTGGACAAGAATGAGATTACTATATTGGAATGACAAATGATTAATTAACTATGCTATACTTTGTAACTGGAAAAGAATGCGATTATTTAATAATGCTTTGTAACTAGGAAAAGAAGGTTACTGATTCTATGTAAAACAATTAATGAACATTTTTCTGTAATACTACATACATGGTACAGAAATGTTCAATAACTGGGCTATGAATGCCGCAAACTACTAATGTCCTTCACCTTATGAGCTAACTACCCTGAATTACTGCAATGTCCATTTGTCCTGTCTATCCTAGTGATCATGGAGCACTATCTTTGGTTTTGCACTAATTCTACGTTGGTGTGCCTTGTAAGAGCGTGGTGTTGACACGACATGCTGTCCACCACCGTGAGCGATGAAGACGTTATTATGGTCCCACTGTTTGGTGTATATAGTGTACTGCCAAAATGAAAACATGGAACATTACTACGACAGTTCAGTGTCTTGGGTACGCTGATAAATTCTGATGGGAAAAGAACTTCAAATTGTGTCACTTGGTGTTGTACTTCTGTGGAAAGATATGGACTTTCAGAACAGCTGTGTGCAATCTAAAGTGCTACAACCATGATGCAATCCTTCCCTTTCCTATCCTAATAATGAAAATCATTTTTTGCTAACATCATTTATGTTCATGGCTATACATTTCGTCATTTGCTGATATGTTCTCAACTCCAGTGCGAGTACACTCATGTCACTTGTCAACATGATTTTTTTTTGCCATTCTGTTTATGCTAAAGAATTTTTTCAGTGCCTGTGCACTTTGTTATCTGTCAAATAATTTTTATATACATTTTTCTGATTTGCAACTATGTTTTGTACTCACATTTCGTCTTTGTCTGATATATTTTGTACTCGGTGCGTGTGCACCACATTTAATTTATGTACTAAATTTGAATATTCTGTAAATTGTAAAAATTTCTTGCGATGGCAAGTCCAAATGACTCACCATCGCTGCCAAATTTTTGCCCCCCCCAGTGGAGGGTTATGAAACACGTATGTAACGTAGCAGCGATGGTGAGGCACGTTAAAATCTTTGACCAGAGAGCCTATTATCGTGGTTAGTCTGCGCTTGACCGCGCGAGTGTTGCGAGCAGTACGCTAGTAGTCGTCATGCAGTACAGTCTGTCAATAGCAGTAGCTCAGTTCAGTTGCGTGCAGTAGTACGCTTGTAGTCGTCATGCAGAGCAGTACGCGAGTGGCAGTAGGCCAGTGCAGTCTGTCGATAGCAGTAGCTCAGTTCAGTTACGTCCAGCAGTACTCTAGTAGTCGTCATGCAGAGCAGTCGGTCAGTAGTAGCAGCCCAGTGGAGTTGTGTGATGTAGTCTGTCGGCAGTAGTGGTCTAGTCCTGTCACGGTCGCGAGCGGGACGCAGTCGGCGAGCGTCGACATGGCATTCTGGTCAAGATGCTGAATGAGGTATATTGTTAATGTAGGTAATCATCAGATAATGTAAAGTTTATTTATTGTAATTAATTTTGAACAAGTGCCCCAATAATAATTTTGATTTCAAAGCAATTTTTAACACAAAAAAAATCATTTAATTACGATTTCCTTTATTTCCCTTAAAGAAAAGTTTCAGTTAAATTTAAAAATAAAAAAAAAATATTATTTGCAATGCAGTTCCTCCAAGCCGTGCGCAACAATAAGAGCAGAAATTTGACAAGCAGTTTCATTGAGGTAAGAATTTAATTCTGATTGTTTTGCACAGGGCCAAAGACCGATATTTCGGTTTAATTGAATTTTCATTATCACTGAGATTTTCTTATCACTGAATCGACTTTCATTATTTTCGTGAGAGCTTACACCTTGAGTCAGATTGCGATTCTCACTTTTATTGTCATTAAATTTAATTGCTAGGGAGGTTACGCTTTGGGTCCCATTTATTATTATATTTTTGTCTTTAAAATTTCGGTGGAGAGGTTACACTTAGCGCAATGTCCATTAGCATTCTTAAATAATTTCTGTCTTTTAAATTTTTGTGGGGAGGTTACAACCATTGCAGGAATCGTTTTTGCTCATTAGCGAGAAGCTGGATGGGGAACGTTTAGAGTTATTCCAACATGTGCTCACCTCGACATACTTTTTATTTAATGGACAATACTTTGAACAGACTGACGGCGTCGCAATGGGTAGTCCCCTGTCTCCCATTGTGGCTAATCTTTTCATGGAAGACTTCGAGGAGAGAGCGCTCCAGACGTCGGATTTGAAACCTACGTGTTTTTGGCGATATGTGGACGACACCTTTGTTATCTGGCCTCACGGCATTGCATCGCTGAATGTTTTTCTTGGGCATCTTAACTCGCTTCATCCCAACATCAAGTTCACGATGTAGATGGAGAAAAACGGCGAACTTCCATTCTTGGACGTGTTGGTACGGAGAAAAGAAGATGGCACGTTAGGTCACTCAGTGTACCGTAAACCAACACATACGGACTTATACTTACAGGCCACCAGCTGTCACCATCCTTCGCAACGAAGTGGCGTACTGAGGACGTTGGTCCACAGACCAAGAGCCATAGCAGACTCAGACAGCTTATCCAATGAGCTACTCCATCTGCGTACCATTTTCGAACAAAATGGATACTCCGAACGGGAGATTCGCCGTGCCTTACAACCAAACCGGGTTACCCAACGTGAGGAAGTGGAAGAAGGCGAAGAACAAAGGGGAATGGTCATCTTGCCATACATCGGCGGTTTCTCTTCAAAAATAGGAAGACTATTGAAGAGGCATAAAGTTAAATGTGTTTTTCGTCCGCCGGCAAAACTCAGAGCTCTCTTTGGTTCATCTAAGGACAGCCTTGGCCTAAGAAGACCCGGTGTTTACGAGATTCCTTGTAGCTGCGGCATGTCGTACATCGGACAAACTTGTCGCACTGTAGAAGAGAGATGCATTGAACACCGACGCTACACTCGTCTGGAGCAACCAGAAAAGTCTGCAGTGGCCGAGCATTGTCTCAGTACAGGCCATTCTATGAATTACCTACATACAAAAATTCTCGCATCGACGAGTTATTATTATTAAGGAAGCAGTGGAAATACGTAGCTCGACGAATCTTGTAAACAGAGACATGGGCTTTCAGCTTAGTTCAGCATGGGATCCTGCACTGGCCATATTGAAGTCGCTTCGAGCAGAGAGGAATACTTTTGGTCATAAGACGGACGACGATTCGCCAGCAACATAAATATTCTGTTGACAACGGAAGGATAATGAAGGCGCCTACGTGGACGCGCAGTACTGCTTGCGGCTTCCGACAGAGGTCGCTGGGGCTGCTGATGGCAGCGCAGAGCAGCGGCGGCAGCCTCCGCGCGTGCGCCGAAGTATTTGGTTCTTCATCCTGTAGGTGGCGTTACTGTTCTTCCAGCTATCAGTTGATATCGTCGCTATTGGCCATCGAATTTGGCGCCTCCACGCATGCGCACTTTGTTCAGTGTTTCACCGTCACACTCCATCGTTCACCAGTGCCATCGTCTTCTTCCGTGTTTGTGCGTCGTATCAACAGTTTGCAGTGTGGATTCTCGTCGAGTGTGAACGGCTTCGTGTTTGTCTTTATGTGTCTACTGTTTTATTGCCCACCGTTCTGTGACTTATGTGTTTTTTCAGTGTTTCTTCTCTTTGTGTATCCTCTGGCTGAAGAGCGGCGCTGTATGCCGCTGCCAGCCTACCTGATGGTTCAGGTGTTAAAATCACACTAAAGAAAAAAAAAAACCTGCCTTAGCAGTGTGTTCGTCGCACCTGAAGATGTCGGCCAGTTGCGCTGACGAAATATTGTGGAGTTTTCACTATGACATCCGACGTCTCGCCCGAGAACCATATACACATGAAGGGCAATGTTTTGATGATATATTATACAGTCATGCATGACTTGTACTGATATCGTAAGTAATGCTCCATGCAGTTGCGTTTTTCCGTTGTGATCACATAATACCAGACGTTTAATCATTCATTAATTTTAATGTTTTCAGTTTCCTGTTTGCATATAATGGCTCTAAATCCGAAGTTTCGGCAGTGAAGATAAGAAAAAAAAACGTACAATCAATGATTGTATTGCTATCATTTAAAAACTTTGTTGTAACTGTGGTCCGCATTACTTATTTTAGAGATCTTCAGATTCAACCACGGCAGCAGGACAAAACGCTATCGGCAATCCAGCAAACGTCCTTCACGTTGTAAGTGTTTCTGTTGCCTTTCTAGCCGTATAGGTTCCTTGTATGGACTTGGTATTTACAATCAGTAACATTTTCATTTTTTGTTCTTATTTGGGGCCTAATCATTCATTTATCCACATTTAAAGATATCACCAGCGTTTAAGGTACATCAGCTAGGCCTAATGTCGAAGACAGTCAGCATTTCCTTACGAAGATTCAGGACGATACTGACTGTAAAATGTTTTAACGGGTTTGCGGCTGTCTTTCTACGAGTATGATAATGTACTGTGTAAATCTCTAATACGCTAGCTTGGCTTTGACTTATGAATATTTCACAGAATGAAGTTACTTATGACTGGGATGGATTCATGTGTGCACCAAATTTCTAAAATATGTTTGAATAATTTGTAACCGTTATGTTCAGATTTTCAAACAGATGGAAAGAGAAGTTGTACGTAGGCAGTAATTGTACGTTATCTACGTCCTCTGTCACAGGTTGCGTACAAATGGGCACAGTCGAGTACCAAAATAACGTTTCTACGCCAGCGATTAGGGACGTTTGGTACTTGGGTGGTGTTCAAGTTGAAGATTTTGCATGTTGCAGACGCTCGGTTGTTGTAGTTTTGTAAAAATGTAGTTTATATGGCCGGCCGGAGTGTCCGAGCTGTTCTAGACGCTACAGTTCGGAACCACGCGACCGCTACGGTCGCAGGTTCGAATCCTGCCTCGGGCATGGATGTGTGTGATGTCCTTAGGTTAGTTAGGTTTAAGTAGTTCTAAGTTCTAGGGGACTGATGACCACAGCAGTTAAGTCCCATAGTGCTCAGAGCCATTTGAACCATTTGTAGTTTATGTATTTTTTTACAAAACGATTCAATCTGGTATAAAGAAATGTTCGTTCAGTATTGTGGTACACACATCGTACAGCTGTTTCTATGTCTAAATATGGACTCCGAGACACTGATAAAGCGATTAGCGTTTACCAGAAATAGATAAACATACTGAGATGATTGAATAAGCCATTGTTTTGAAGTGACTTAAAGATGTTCGAACTTGACTTCTCTTACGATGAAAGGGCGATAAAAGTCTGACGGAAGGTCTCTAAAGTAAGGAGCTAGTGTACCGTTCTGTGGACCACTAGAATATAGATATGCATATATATTAATACGCATCTAAGATTTAAAAGTCTTCCGGTATCTGGAGAGAAATGACGGGTGTTTCCCAAAACACTCATATTTTTTTGGAGTAACCTCTGTATTCCTGGCATTGTTACACGAAGAAGAAACAAACAGGTTGCATTATTTAGGTGACTAGGAAGATCTGAAAAAACAGTAAGATATTGTTAGCAAGCATAAAGGATGATTCTGAAAAAATCATATTTCTGTTCGGGTTCTAAACTCAAACACGACTGCTATTAGCCAGTTTCTGGGTCACTGCACTTCATTTGTCACTCTTAACAGAGGGCGCACTCTAACGAGGCAGTGAGAAGGAGCAAGTTCTGCCAAATGTTTGCACAGAAACTTATGCAATTAAGTTGCAGCGCCGACGCAGCGGGGACTAGGCCACTGCATAGCAACTTTGCAGCTCACCCTGTCGTATGTACAGTAAGGATAGAGGAAGGCGTTCCTGGACTGCACTTATCGAGCAAACACCGTACTCATGTAAGGAGATGGAACGGAAACCTGGAAGTAAAGGAACAGACAATCGTGAAAATTGTTTAAGAAAAATATAATTAAATGAAGTATGAAATAGAGAAGGGTTCAAATATTAACTGCCGTTGAAGGTGGTTGCCATAAGCAGAAAAAATTTCATGGGGTATTTGCCGGAAGATTTCACGCAATGCAGGCAGTAAATGAAGGAAAAAGCTGCTGGGACTACAGAGATTGAAACATGTGAAGTACATTATAAGAGCGTAGAGTGCAGTAAGAGTGCGGAGAGAGGCCAGGCATTGGAGAGAGGGATTGATTAGTGCATGTAACTCAGTCGACACAGTAATGGCTGGCAAACTATAGTACGTGTTATAACGTCCAGCAGTTACGTTGTGATCAGTTGCCGTCTTGTAGATCTCTTTATTCTCTGTTACACTAAAGTGGGATGCGGTACGAATCGGGAAATTTATTCAACTGTCTTATATGAGTTTTCAGATCGATAATAATCATTTATTGTTACTGTTAACCTCCTCCACTATAATCGGACTTCAACGAATACTACACTACTGGCCATTAAAATTGCTACACCAAGAAGAAATGCAGATGATAAACGGGTATTCATTGGACAGATATATTATACTAGAACTGACATGTGATTACATTTTCACGCAACTTGGGTGCATAGATCCTGAGAAATCAGTACCTAGAACAACCACCTCTAGTAATAACGGCCTTGATACGCCTCGGCATTGAGTCAAATAGAGCTTGGATGGCGTGTACAGGTACAGCTGTCCATTCAGCTTCAACACGATGCCACAGTTCATCATGAGTAGTGACTGGCGTATTGTGACGAGCCAGTTGCTCGGCCACCATTGATCAGACGTTTTCAATTGGTGAGAGATCTCGAGAATGTGCTGGCCAGGACAGCAGTCGAACATTTTCTGTATCCAGAAAGGCCCATACACGACCTGCAACATGCGGTCGTGCATTATCCTGCTGAAATGTAGGGTTTCGCAGAGATCGAATGAAGGTTAGAGCGACGGGTCGTAACAAATGGCTCTGAGCACTATGCGACTTAACTTCTGAGGTCATCAGTCGCCTAGAACTTAGAACTAATTAAACCTAACTAACCTAAGGACATCACACACATCCATGCCCGAGGCAGGATTCGAACCTGCGACGTAGCGGTCGCTCGGCTTCAGACTGTAGCGCCTAGAACCGCACGGCCACACCGGCCGGCACGGGTCGTAACACATCTGAAATGTAACGTCCACTGTTCAAAGTGCCGTCAATGCGAACAAGAGGTGACCATCACGCCGGGTGATACGCCAGTATGGCGATGACGAATGCACGCTTCCAATGTGCGTTCACCGCGATGTCGACAAACACGGATGCGACCATCATGATGCTGTAAACAGAACCTGGATTTAACCGAGAAAATGACATTTTGCCATTCGTGCACCCAGGTTCGTCGTTGAGTACATCATCACAGGCGCTCCTGTCTGTGATGCAGCGTCAAGGGTAACCGCAGCCATGGTCTCTGAGCTGATAGTCCATGCTGCTGCAAACGTCGTCGAACTGTTCGTGCAGATGGTTGTTGTCTTGCAAACTTCCCCATCTGTTGACTCAGGGATCGAGACGTGACTGCACGATCCTTTACAGTCATACGAGTAAGATGTCATCCTGACTGCTAGTGATACGAGGCCTTTGGGATCCAGCACGGCGTTCCATATTGCCCTCCTGAACCCACCGATTCCATATTCTGCTAACAGTCATTGGATCTCGACCAGCGCGAGCAGCAAAGTCGCGATACGATAAACCGCAATCGCGATAGGCTACAATCCGACCTTTACCAAAGTCGGAAACGTGATGATACGCATTTCTCCTCTTTACACGAGGCATCACAACAACGTTTCACCAGGCAACGCCGGTCAACTGCTGTTTGTGTATGAGAAATCGGTTGGAAACTTTCCTCATGTCAGCACGTTGTAGGTGTCGCCATCGGCGCCAACCTTGTGTGAATGGTCTGAAAAGCTAATCATTTGCATGTCACAGCATCTTCTTCCTGTAAGTTAAATTTCGCGTCTGTAGCACGTCATCTTCGCGGTGTAGCAATTTTAATGGCCAGTAGTGTAATATGCCTATGCTCTTGGCTGAGTCATCTGATTAGAAATTTCATAATACCTTGAACCGTTCTCTCGACTACCTTTCTGATCATCGACAGGCGAATCATCTCAAATTCTCGCGACCGATTCACACAATCAATCAGAACAACCCCACGCCAATCACTCTGCTCAAGGTACGTGGAAACTCTGCCGAGTAACTCGTACTGCCCGCGGCGCTAAACGGAGGACATATCTCACACATTGCTGTGTCCTGAGATGCAGTTTTGCTTGCTGTCGCGAATCACCGACACTACTGTTGGCTGCGCTTGTATGGAAATACTGACGCGTATAAATACTGGTCATCCAGCTAGACAACCGAGTGATGGAGATATGAAAACAGTAACTTTACATACCCGGAACTCTCATACATCTTTGGTCTTGGATCCTTCGTGTAGATTACCGATAAAAAGTAAGATAACAAATAAAACTTACGATAGGCCAAGGAAACTATATAAAAACAGAATAGAATAATGTTAAAATAATAAAAGCACCTAAATGCCTATGTATCTGTGGCTATAGCTAGTGGTGCTAGTATTAGCAGTGACAGTAAAAATTTAATAAGCAAAGAGTCTTACAGTAATTGTCAGTAAGAGCCGTGGCGGCACAGAATGTAAGTAAATCTATTAACGAGCCAATCACAGTGTAATAATATGGTCTCAGTATACTCAGTGATACCCCACAGAAAGTCAACAAACACATGACAACCATAATTAAGAGTCGATGAATAGCTAAAAATACCAATGTAATCAGTGGTTCATCACGGGATGTCAACAAAAAACGTAGCAAAATGGTTCAAATGGCTCTGAGCACTATGGGACTTAACATCTGAGGTCATCAGTCCCCTAGAAATTAGAACTACTTAAACCTATCTAACCTAAGGACATCACACACATCCATGCCCGAGGCAAGATTCGAACCAGCGACCGTAGCGGTCGCGCGGTTCCAGACTGAAGCGTCCAGAACTTCTCGGTCACACCAGCCGGCAAAAACATAGCATTACTAACTAAACACGTAAGTACATAACACAGGGTTTTTGTTTTAAATTGAGACAAATAAATATTTCGAAAACGACGCATTGTGCGAAAAAATGTTCTAGGTGAAATGTTAATATTACTCATAGTGAAGGGCCATATGTCTGCGCTACAACTGACCACCTCCTAACCACTCTTCCTCTGTGAGCTGTGTCAACGTCGTATTCTCAAATGATTCGCCCCCCCCCCCCCCCCCATTTTATTACATATTCAGATTCTAAGCCCAAAGTTTGTACGGTTTACCAAACTATTGTTTCCCACTCGTGGTAGATGGCACTACAATCGACAAACATCAAGCGCGTCTCTTTGTGCAACTAAAAACTGATGCATTTGCTTCTACATTTCATTTACGACATATATGTCACCTTTCTACGATATAAATATAGCCTTTGTAGTCTGACGCGTGATACTGATGTTCATACGTCACATGGGTGTTGCAAATGTGACTGTACAATACTAGGAATATATCTAGATGTTGACACTTCTTGTAAATAAGCTACTTGTATTTCTGTTCCCTATGGTGTTGATTGTGGTGAGTCCCCGAACCATCAGAATACTTGATTTCGGTGACCACTCTCGAACGCTGCCATCAGAGTGACTGATTTCGATGTGTGTTTCCGCCCGACTGCCATAACTCTCGCATTAGCCCTTACGCATCTAGCGGCGGAATGCAAACCACAACCACTGTAATGAAGTAAAATATCCATGAAGTGATAGTGACAGGCGCACCTGCGATGGATATTCACCGAAATAAGCACCGCAATAGTAGGAGGCAAGGGGACTCACCGAAATCAAGGATCCCGATGGGATTAGTAAGCTATTATATCCACGTCGGTGTTCCTGTATCATGCTAAACGAAGTATCTAACCAGACGTTGAAACAGCTAACCATATTGTATTGTACAACAAAATTTGCAACACTAAAATAAATTTTGAACATCCATTTCAACCGACAGAACACAAAGGTTTACACTTACGTCGTAAATGAAATGTAGAGTCAAATACGTCGGTTCTTAACTGCAGAAACAGGCACACTAAATATTTATTGATTACAGTGGTATCTACCACGAATGGAAAACGTTGGTTCAGTAGACGATACGTACTTTTTGGCATAGAATCCGAATATGAAGTAAGGATGGGGATTCCCATTTGAAAATAAAAAGTTAACCTCACCGCCACAGGAGGGGTGGTTAGGATGTGGCCAGTTGTGGCACTGTAGCACAGATACATGTCTCGTTTACTAATATCAACTTTTCACCTGGAACAGGTTTTCGGTACGATGAGTCATTTTCGATATATTTAGTTGTCTCAAGTTAAAACAAATACTCTGGATACACTGAAGTAAGAAAAATCAGGGGATAGCGACGTGCACATATACAAATGGCGGTAGCATCGTGTACATAAGCTACAAAAAGGCAGTGCACTGGCGCAGCTGTCATTTGTACTCAGGTGATTCATGTGAAAAGGTTTCCGATGTGATCATGGCTGCAAGACGGGGACTAAGTCTTTGAATACGGAATTATAGTTGCAGATTGACGTATAGGACATTCCATTTGGCAAATCGTTAGAGTATTCAGTATTCTGAGGTCCGCAGTGTCAAGAGTGTGCAGTGAACAGCTAATTTTAGGCATTACATATCGCCAGAGACAACGCATTGGCCGACGGCCTCCACTTAACGACCGAGAACGGTGGCGATTGCGTAGAGTTTTCCGTGCTAACGCACAAGCATCACTGCGTAAAATAATCACAGAAATCAGTGTGGGACTTACGACGACCACATCCGTTAGTGGGCTGTGGCAGTAGATGACCGAGGCGAGTGCATTTGCTAATAGCACGACATCGCCTGCACAGCATCTCCTGTGCTCGTGACCCTAGACGACTGGAAAACCGTGACCTGGCCGGATGAGTCCCGATTTCAATTGGTAAGAGTTGATGAGGACTCGAGTGTGGCGCGGACTCCATGAAGCCATGTAGAGTTGCTGCACTAGGCCAGGCAAAGGAGGCCCGGCTGTATATTAGGAGGTATTCCAAGACTTCTGTCACCTATGTGTAAATGCAAAAACTTCAGTATTAACACAAGCACAGAACAACATAGTATAGCATCATGACAGATTGAGTCAATTAAATATACGTTAAGTTATGTACATTAAGCACAAAGAAACTCACTCCTGGAGAGTTACTACAGCCACAGAGAAAAAAGTGCATCTGATATCGCCAGTAATTACGCAACCAAGAATAAAAGAACTTGTAAAGATATAAACTCGGAAACCAAGGCCTTTTCCATTGTCACGAGCCTAGGCAAGAGAGCCTGATGCAGTAAAAAGAATTCCTGCCGCAATACGCTGCTGCAGCATTACACCACGGCACCCTCTGTGCACCACCGCCCACCTTCCAGCCAAGCAGGTCATCGAGTCGACACCCGTCACGTCCATCTTCCGTAAAACTAAATTTCAATCGCTCCTGTACTCTACTTGCCTTTACTCTTTATCGTTCGTATTAAATATGAAGTAAAAGTAGTTAAATACTTGGGGAATGAGCGTATGGGAGCAAATGCAGAAACTCTGCCTCGTCATTTTAGGCAAAGTCCTCGTGGGGGTGGCTCCTTCCGACCTGTCATGAACTGTCACATGGATACCTGGGATGAGTGCTTGTACGGCATAGTGTTTGGTTTGTACTGTTATGGTTGAAAGGAAGGGAGAGGGTGAAACCCTGTGCCAGCAGATAGCCTACTCCTCACGAATAGCGTCAAGGGCGCCGCTGAGCTTTATGTCCGCGTCCTACAGACGGATCGCCAGCAGCAGTGTCACACACCCTCACTTCATGAGGCACAGCGGAGGGGTATGGAATTAAGTCCTGGACTTGGTGATGAGTTATCAAGCATTTTATGCCGACACCTCTCCTATGTAAGGCTATACACGAGGCTAATACTTCCAGGAAAAAGTAGCACTAAAATTCGTATTCGATATTGACATAGGCCCTATCTCTCATGTTCAGAATATCTTTCCTCTCTACTTCCAGTCCAGGAGGAACTGCAAAACCAATATTGTTACTTCTAGTTGAATTAATATACATATGCGAAATGAAACCTCTAGATACACGTTATAAGGTTCTCATACGTTTTCTGTTATTGTAAATAATTCAACTTTACTGTACTGGGACAAAGTAGAATGAGCGCTCTGCAGAAGTAGTGAATAAGATGCTTGATTCTATGTTTCGTTTTATCTGTGGTTGCCTTGCTAGTCAGTCAGTTGAGCAGCGCTGCAACAGTTGTATTTGAGGTATAGTAGTGTGCAGTTGAGTTTTTCGGAGAATCAGATCTGTTGCTGTGAATGTGTGAGAAGGTGTCTGGAATACTTTATTTTGGAGATGCAAATTCATTTAATACTTTCTTGTTATTTATGTTAATAAAGAAGATTTTGGAGGAGTTTTAAGGGTATGTTTGTAGTGTCTTTCTAATGAGAGAATTTTGTAATTGTTAGAGTCTTCTTACGTTGTGCAGCCTTTTTGTCAATAACCAGAGTTTGATTTCTCAAAACACGATATTTTAAAAGTAAAACCTACCTCCCTGAGTCATGGTAAAGTATTGAATTTTTATCGTGTGTGCATTACACCTAACGCCACGCGCAGCAACAGACTATTTCTGACAACAAAAAAAAAAAAAAAAAAAAAAAAAATTAGAGTAGATTTTGTTATCTTTAACTGCTGCATAAGCTGATTTGTATTTGGTTTCGAGAACTTCAGTACTCCCGACAGACAAAACAGCCTGCTGAGCGAGAGGTAAGCCACTTTTCTTTCAGGGCAGATCTCACCTTGCATTCATTCTTATGCAAAAAATGTTTATTCAAGACCGTCAGGCGACGTACCAGTAAATACATCAATTTTTAGTGAACGGTGTTGGTAATTTGAAACAGTTATTTCCTTCTGAGTAGAGTAGTAATTTACTTTTGTGGATGTTCTTAGTTTAACATTGTACTTCATATTACACTACTTCCATAATGTGCTTCCCTATTGAGCTTCATTATACAGTTTTCACTGAGCTCGCAATTCGTTTCCCTTGGCATTTAATTTACTTCATTTTCTTTATTTCAAATTTTGCATTTCATGAAGATTAAAATTTTATTTTCTGATTTTGTTCACAAGTGCAGGGCAACTAACTGTCAGTCTTGCTCGGCATTTGAATACATTATCTAAAGTATACTTACAAAGAGGAGAAAGTTTTTGAAATCAATGTACTCTGTTTTCTCATATACAGAGACTATCTTACAGAAAACTTACACATGTCAAGCGTTTTCGCCTAGGATAGTGCTCTGATTTTTCTGTGATTACGTAGTTACATTGAAACACGGGTTCTCGAAAACATATCAGCGCTAAGCTTATATGTACTAACATTTTCTTTTGTCTATCAGCTATTTTAATTTCATTGTTATATTTGTGTGTGATTTTGTGTGCAATTTTTTCTGTTTTGCAAGAAAATATTGAGTGTGAAGATCTTTGTTGCATTGACAGACAATACTATAAACTTTATGAATTATTTCAGTTTTACCTACATTTTTCACAGATTTTTTGTTGTGTAACAGAATTCGTTACTTTCATTTATTTAACTAAAAATAGAATATTTCTTTGGCAATTTAGTTTTTAAGTTTCAACACTATAGCTGGCCACACAGTATTTCGTCGTCCTACGAGATCGCAGACCACGGCACGAAGTAAAGACGCAATTATTAATGAAACAGAAGAAGCACAATACTCGGTACGCATAAATAAATTATTTGAGATTTCAGAGAATGCAAATAGCTATCCGGCATAGATGAGTTCTTGATTAGGGAGTGCAGTAGAACATATTTCCAACGGTGAACAAGAAATTTCAGAAGACGAATCGGTAGGCGACAAGTCGTCTCAGCTATGCGAAATTTCGCAACAGGCACTTACTGAGACAATCGATTAGGGTTTTGCTTCCATTTCTCTAATCAAACAGTACACGAGCCACCCTCAATTACTGACTGTACACGCACTCAGTGCTGCAAATCCAGTAAACATGAATACGTAAATCAATAGTTCTACTTCGTTAGAACTGCTACTAAAAAAGAATAAAGTACTTGAACACTTTCAGAAAATAGAAGAAATACCATAGCATAAGAAATAAGAATTTCAGAAAATAGACAAAACACTTGAAGAAAACGCAGAACAAAATGCAAAATCACTGAAGAAATAAGTAAAGATATCAAACGTACGAAAAATGAACTCACATCACACATTCAGAGACTTAAGAAAAAACAGCAAAACCTTTCTGTAGAAATTCGAGATGAGATTAGAAATGACTTACGACATACTATTAGGAAGCTGCAGTCCAGGCTAGGCAGCCTTGAAACTGTAGAAAATAATTAAAAAAACTACACAAAAGAGCGACAAAGAAGGGCTTCTCGCAAAAGTAAATACAACTATACCGAGCGCAATAGTGTCGCAGTTCACAGATCGTCATGACCACGTTAATATCACTGTTGAAATAATTAGCGAACAGGTAGACGCATTAAGGTTGAACTCTGACGAACAAAAAGAAAAATGTAGTACGTTAACAAAAACTGTCGAGGATTTCACTACAAAGATGACAACTTTTTCTATAAGTACCGACAATGATTCTGATGTCATACATCCTGTACCGTTTTCAGACACAACAGAATATCAGGTACTTAAGAATTTTAAAGAAAGTCATATTAAAGTCAGTCAAAAACGGCAAAAAGACGTAAACAACATGCGAGAACAGTTGACACGTATGGAACGCAAACGAAGTAGTAATGACGACATTAATGACTTCACGCGTTCACACTCACACCTACAATCTGAAACTTGTGATGAAAATAACAAACAGTACTTTTCAAGAAGACACGATACTGGGCCGCCCGACGGGCGCAATAGAGATCGTTCCGGCTCTCACCGAAGTGACAGTTCGATTAGAGACTTTTCCTCAATGTTCGTAAATTCCAAATTTTTCGAAACTTTGCAATGACATTCAACCCCAAGCCTGGTTAGATCAGTTTTTTTCATTACCACCAGACTGGCCTCTAGGCCATAAGCTAGAATTCTCGTGTGAATTTTTCGAGAGTGAACCAGCCATAAGAATGCGGTCTGTAATCACGGGTTGCCAAAGTGAAGCTGATTTTTATCACGCTTTTCTGTCTGCGTATTGGTCATAAGTTACTCAGGACTGAGTAAAGCATATTGTATAACAATGGAAAATTTTGGCCAGTCCAAGTTTTCAAGACCAGTGAAATATTTTGAAGAGATGTTACGTAGAAACCAATATCTCACAGTCCCGTACAGTCCGTCTGAGTTGATATGTATTTGCTTATCAAAACTGCCTTCACATTTGCATCAAGTGATATTGGCAGGAAGATGCAAGGACAACCTTGATGGTTTCGAAGATTTGTTACAAAAACTAGAACCAGACTCCGGCAACCTTATCACTCGAAAATATGACAGCAGACATAGTGACTCGCGACTCTCGTTTCCACCGTCCGATCATACAAATGACGAACGCTTTAATAAAACTAATTATCATAGAGGCTGTTACAGACGACAACACAGGCATCATCCGTATGATTCACACTGGGAAAACCTAAAACAATTATCGTGACAGATGTCATTTACTTAGTGATGATCATGAACACGAAAATCGCCAGGATAGAGCTATGAAAACGAACACAGACACTATGACAGTAATATGAATAACTACAGGCGCAACTCGTATCCTAATGGATACAATTCTGATAGATCAAGCCTACAGAACTCATTGGAAAACAGAAATTACAGAGACAATCATCAAAACAATAACAGACAATAACACAGTCAACATTGGAAAAAAGCAAGTAGATCAAGACCGCCGCGACAGGTACAGATAGTTAAAGTGAGATCGCTTAACCCTGCCAACAATTCAAGGCGTTGAAATAACACACAGGGATGACTCGCAACGCCGGTAGCTGACCACTTTCTAGACAGGAATGCTCCCCAGAACAGTGACCTGCAATTCCGGTAGTAAACAATACGTCACATCACACAAAATATACCGCTGCTGTAACACTGAACTTTGTTCACTAAAGAAATATCTGGGACATCTTACTGATCGTCCCACGCACGATGTTAAATTGCCCACCACAAACAGAAATAGAAACAGGAGTTGTACTATCAGTAAACATTTGCTAGTACGAAATTTTTGGTTGTGAAAGACAGATTCCCCAAAGAAGTCTATGGCTCTGAACATCTTCATTTTGTATAAGGCAGTAGCTGTCATGACTTACAAAATGAAAGACTTAGTACCAGTTGTAATGAGATATTGAGATTATTGAGATTGTAGTTGTGTTGTCTAAATGAAAAGTCTGTCGTGGAGACAGAAGTGGTATTGATGAAATACAACTATAAGAAGAATTTTCTACGAGTTTGACGAATAATTACAGGTTGTTAGAAGTAAGATTGTGTTGTCTGAAGTGCCTGAGGTAATGTGTATATTTGTGAAGATTTTATTTTCATGGTCAGTTGTGCAGTAATGAAGATTTGTTTGCTGAGTAGGTTTATTTACAAAGTGTGATTGTAAAGAATGATTAATGAAACAATGCAGTGAGTATTTAACATTGATTATTGACAGGGTATAAAGATATTATGAGATGTGAGGTTATTATGGTGATGATACAGTAAAGACAAATATGTTGAAGATATTAGTGACTTTGATGATGCTGATTATGAAGATAATTATGATAATGCGATAGGAAGATGCAACTGCTAGGATTTATGTGTATGTTGAGGA
Source organism: Schistocerca americana (assembly GCF_021461395.2). Taxonomy (NCBI): domain Eukaryota; kingdom Metazoa; phylum Arthropoda; class Insecta; order Orthoptera; family Acrididae; genus Schistocerca; species Schistocerca americana. The sequence continues at coordinate 652,388,356 of NC_060122.1, forward strand.
ATGAGTAGGTAATGGTTATGGCATAAGTTAGGGTCTCTGTTTTTGTTCAAATTGATTTTTATCTGTGCATGAACATATTTCATTAGTGCATTAGCTTTCATGTAGGAAAAGGAAAGTGATGAAGAGTTATATGGTTAGTAGCACAACAGATATCTAAAATAATAACGCTAATATGGTAAAAAGCAACACAATTATTTTCTAATGTGAAGTTTTTTGGGTCATCACACATAACTGGTATGGATACATTTCTGATGTATTGATGTTCTTTAAGATTTGATCATTTTTTAATTTGCTGCGTTTGGCATATCCTGATGAAGTACATACCTTTTCCTTTTATGGCTAGCTACACATCTATTTTTCTTCAGGTGATGAGATTGTCACAGATATGATGATATGCATATATATTAAAACTAATCTGTCTAATATGCATATATTCCAGATTTATGAGACTCAAATACGCATAGGATGCACCGCTGAATAACCAGTTTTTATTATGACACTTGACAGAGAAAGAAAACATGAGCATATTTTGTGGTAAACTGTGTACTTCAGTGAACAGTACGCCAATAATCCGCAATGACTTGTCTTCCTTTTCAATTTTAGCACTTATTAATTAATTTACTTGCCAGGGCTTAGGTTAGGGTTGTGAAATCTATGTAATTTTGTTGTGTAATATGACTACTGCCCAGCATAGATTTTACCTCTTGTGAACTAATCCATTACATAATCACTGGTGCACCAACAAACGTTTCACTCTGCTATCTCATTGGCATTTTGTGATGACATTGATACCCTGAATTTTTTTGATGACATACTGGACTTTATTAGCAACATCGGTCTTATGATGAAACTTTGTGTATGATTTGTCTTACAAGGAGACGTCCCCAGAAGTGGGATTGACTTTTTGAAACCATCTATACAGTGACGTAGTTTAAGATCCCAAGTATCACACTGTGCAACCATTAGCTGTAGTGGGCTCCCGTTTCCAAGTACCTGACGAAAAAGAATTCGGAATTGTGCGTGATGTGCAATAGCATTAAAAAAGTAGTATCATGCAGACTAATTGCAAGGTGCAACTTCACGTGTGGAAGGTCGTGGCTTTGAAGCTAGTTAGGTACTTTACCGTTTTCAAAATTTTGATCCAAATGACTTGGATCATCGTTTTTCGTCAATTACTTTGTTTAGAGATATTTTTATTTATGTTTCTTTAGCACATCATTTTAGTCATCATGTCAACATCGTGATTTGCTCGTATTTTTCTTCCTGTTACTCTTTTTCAGCTTGAACTCTGCCCTCATGTGCTTTAAATTAATTTTATTTATTATTTTAGGTTTAATTTATTTCGTTTCATCATCCTGTTCTTTCATCCATCTTATTGCATTCATTATTTCTATTCCTCATTTCGCTTGAATTTCGTTTTACTTACAATCCCATCTTTCATTTAAATCTGTATCTGCATTATTTTGTCCGTGGTGCAGTAGGAATTTAGGCTATGTTTTTAGTTTATGTATGACGATTACCATTCAAAAAAATTGCACATCTTTCAACGAAAAATACATTTTTGACACTTTGCACAGTCAATACAGATTATCTAATCTTTTGTTTTTTACCAGATACATCAGCATTTTCAAATATTTAAATATTATAACAGATAAATATAATAAAATTGACATTCACAAAAATTCCGAGTTGGAAAGGAATGATACAATGTAAAAATGAGAACAAATGGAAAAATTCAAATGTTGATTAAAATGATGTGGTAAAGGAAATGAAATCAAAAAACTGCATTTAAACAAATTAATTCAAGAAAAATAATTTCATTAAAAATTTCAAGATAAAGATATTGAAGTACCTCAGCAGAGTCATAGCCATCACCTTAAGCACCTGTCCATTACACCAGGTGAACAATCCACACCATAATAATTTTATAATGCCACTCGGCATCATGTACAATTCCAAAATGTTTTTCAACAGTTACTCTCAAACAAGGGACCACCATGGTGAATGGCTGCAGGATGTGATACCTGGGACCTCAACCTGTAGCATCATATAAATGGTTTAAAACGTTGATCCCACTGCTGGGGACCTCTCCTTGTTAGCCTATGAATATGTTCTTCATTTTTTTTACTGATTTACCATTATAAATTTTTACTGGATATGCATAGGATCAGACACTTTGCTGCACTGTCTTTGTGATGAACTATTTGATGTTTATACATGTATGATAATTGTTGTGTACATAGTTCCGCGTAGTCAGCGCGTACACAACGTTTTCACTAGAGTGCGCCCCGCTAAGCACAACAGCGCAGGAGCAGCGCTCGTCCGTCTCCGCACTACGAAATGGCGTTGTCATAGAGACGGACCAAATTCTGCTTCCGCCGATCCACGTATTAATATGTAACACAGCCAATGAGATTGCTGCTAACGTAGAACATTTTCTCGTCATGGAATCACACTCGCACAGTGATACCTGAACGTGCGAGGTACTATAACAAGCGTACAGATGTCTGATTAGTCAGTCTACATTTGTCTGCATTAATCTGTACCAGTCTGCATTAGTCTGCATTAGTCTGTACCAGTCCATAGTCAAGTTTCAGTCTGCGCCTAATATGATTTATTATATTCCTGTACATAGCCATGATGAGAAATGTATAGACGCTTTGTTACATATCAGAGATATGTGAGAATAAAATTAACGTACCAAGACCAAAGGATCTTCAGATTATCAATTGTAAACAGCATCCAGAATCAAGTTATGTAAGGTCTATCCTTTTTATTATTATTTTAATAACTGTGTGTGAAAATTAATCAAGTTCTGTTTAAAGTTGGTCACCGTCAATCTGCTACTCTAAGTGTGCAAGTGGCATTTCTATCGTCTGACCTAACGGCAGAAGATAAACACGCCACGATAAGACCACAAGACATATTGCTGACACTCGCCTACTTCGTTAGAGCGACAAGTCAAATAATCTGATGGTGTGAGTACCGAAGGTTTTACAGTACGCACACCACAATAATGAATTTGGTTGCATTGCATTTCTGATGAATTATTTTTGTGAATATATGTACATCACGGTGGTTATATTTTTATGAAAGCTCACTTAGGGTAAGCATTTGTTATTAGAGGCCGTAAATCAGGTAAACGTCATGACATAACAGAATTATGAGAAATGGGTATAGGAAGAGGGTAAATCGAAAATGTAACAGATGCTTGTAGATGAGAAAGAAATGTGAGTGTATATATGTAAATATGACTGTAGGCAGACTGAGTAATGATTATATTATGTGGGTATGTTGATGTGATAATGAAATGCAGGCAAAATGTCATGATATTTTTGGCAGGTAAATTGTCATAAAACGTATTATTGTATGAATGTGATGTTCTTGAGAGGTACTTTAGGATCAATGATATCATGAGAAAAGTCTAAGGTTTCAGTTAATACACATTATGATACAGAACAGAAGTTAGAAAACTGATAAGTACACTAGAATAATACATGACACTAGGATAAATTAATAGATGGACTGACTGAGACTTTGACTATGAAGTGTACTGAATTCCCCTTCCTTTTCCTTTACATGAACCATGATACCTTTGTTTGTTTGTCCTTCATTTCTCGTCTATATGCCTTTTTCATCTTAAAGTGTGTTGTGGTTTTCATGTATACCTTTTTTTATTACCACTGGTCCTATGTTTTATATGTTGGTTGTTAGTTCTGAGTAACTAAACATTGTCTTTAACGTAAGACCTATTATTATGTGTACACTAGATTTTCTTGTACATTTTCATCCCAATTTGTCATCTTAGAAGATAATGGTGTTTTGTCAGTTACTTTTCTTGTTACCTGTTCTTTGTATCTGGCACCGAAAATTACATAGTTCTGTCTGTATGTAGATGTTTTTTGACCACACTGAACACTGTAATCTCTAAGTATTCCAAATTTTGTACATAAGATTCATCTTATATTTTCATACAATAGTCTTCCACTATTTCAAATATTTGCTAGAGAGAGAACACAACATGTGCAGTTCACATTTTTGTATTGTATTGTATAATCACAAATTCAATAAAATTGACAGCGATTTAATTAAATTTTGCACACTCTTCAAGGAAATAGTGGCACTGAGAGCAAAGATATCTACAAGACTTCAAGACTTCCTAACTAACCTAAGGATATCACACACATCCATGCCCGAGGCAGGATTCGAGCCTGCGGCCGTAGCGGTAGCGCGGTTCCAGACTGAAGCGCCTAGAACCGCTCGGCCACTTCGGCCAGCTTCACTGGAACACTGCTGCCCTGAGTCTGCTCATATTTACGAGACTTCACCTGGACAAACGAGCGGTCAGTGGGAAACTACTTCCCCGAGTCTATTCATATTTGATATATTTACCGCCAGTTTTCCGAGCATAGTCAGTGATGGACGTTTAATTTCCTTACTGGTTGCCCCTAAGTCTGAAACATTCTTCATACGTGTCGGCATTGCTCACCTGTGGTTTCAGTGCTATAGTGTCAGCGACCTCATCAGCGACCATACTTGAAGAACTGTGTCAATATTGTGCTAGTTCCATTCCTTTTCTTAGCCATAAGATTAATGACAAGAGATATGATCAGTATCTTTGTTGGTGCTAAGTGATGTACCATTTTACCTTCAATCGTATTCACAAACTAGCCTCAAGATTAATGATATGAGACATTTAAGCAGATCATTGATGGCTCTATATGATACGACGTTTACCTACAATCGGCAGAACTCAGCAAATATTGTGTGTGCTTCTTCCCTGTGCAAAGACAACCTTCTTGTAAAACTCGAATGAGAACATTCTGTAGCACATTTTGTAACATGACTTGTAAAAAATGTAATATTATTTGTAGTTGTAACTTATTTCACTCACTTCTTTGTAATTTTTTTTACAAAAAATGTTTCGTTCTCCTTGTCTTACTACAGGTAAGACAATCTATATGAAAATTTTTCTGGCGGCAGGGGGTAATGTAAGTTCATCATATGTTTTCTGCTATTGCAAATGATATACTGTACTGGGACAAGGATGAATCAAGGCACTGCAGGAGTAGTGAATAAGGTTCTTGACACCATTTTAGTTTTACTGTGGTTGACTTATTAATCAGTCACTTGTGCAGCGCTGAAACATTCTTATTTGAGTCGTACTAGTGTGCAGTTGAGTTCTTCAGAAAATGAGATCTGTTATTGTGAATCTGGGAGAAGCTATTTGGAATACTTTATTTTGGAGATAGAAATTCATTTAATACTTTCTCGTTATTTGTGTTAATAGTGAAGATTTTGTAGGACTTTGAAAGGTATATTTGTAGTGTCTTCCTAACGAGAGAATTATGTAATTGTTAGAGCCTTCTCATGTCATGCAGTCTTTTTTGTCAATAATCAGACTTTGATTTCTCAAAAACGATTTTTTAAAAGTAAAACCTACCTCCATGAGTCATGGTAATGTGCATGGTGTGAGCATTGTACCTTGCCCCACATTCAGCAACAGAATGTTTATGACAAAAAAGTTTAGAGGAGATTCTTTTATCTTAACCTGTCCATCTACTGCTTTGTATTTGCTTTCGAGGGCGTCAGTACTCCTGACACAGAAAAGAAAATGCGGCAGAACTCACCTTGTATCCTCGTACAAACAATGTGTAGTCGGGATTGTTAGTTGTGGTGCTAGTAAATGCATTAATCTTCAGTGAACAGCGTTGATAATTTCAAAGAGCTATTTTCTTTTGAGAGGATCAGTAATTTATTTTTATGAGTATTATCTGATCCCTCCAACCCTTTTCCACTCGCGAATAGTGCGTGAGAAGAATGATTGTCGGTAAGCCTTTGTATTGGCTCCAGTTTCTCGAATTTTTTCCTCGTGGTCAATATGCGAGATATATGCGGGGGGAAGTAATATGTTGTCTGACTCCTCCTGAAAAGCACTGTCCCGAAATTTCAGTAGTTAATCTCTCTGTGATGCACAACGCCTCTCTTGTAACGTCTGCCAGAGGAGTTTGTTTATCATCTCCGTAACGCTCTCTCGTTAGCTAAACGATCCCACGACGAAATGCTGCTCTTCGTTGGATCTTCTCTATCTCCTATATCAGTCCTACTCGATAGGGATCCCAGATAGATGAACAATACTCAAGAATCGTCCGAACATGCACTTTATAAGCCACTTCTTCCGTGGATGAATTACATTTCCTGAAGATTCTTCCGATGAATCTGAGTCTGGTGTCTGTATTTCCCAATATCTGTTTTCATTGATCAAGCAATTCTTTCCCTTTGGCATTCAATTAGATTCATTTTCTTTTATTCAAATTTTACATTTCCGAAGATAAAAGTTTTATTTCACGACACTGTTCAAGTGCAAAACACTGAGCCAACCAGCAATCAGTCTTGCTCAACAGTTGAATAGGTTAGTACGTTTTAAATCAATGTATTAAGTTTCCTGGTATACAGACAATAAATATTTTATAGAAAGCTTACAACGTGCCTCATCATATTCCCTTTCTTCATAATCATCTTTGTTCGAATTTGGTCTTCCTGGAATGTTGCGATCCTAAATAAAATAAAAAAATAGTTGTGCCTTTTCCAAGTTGTACGTTGATTTTCCAAAGTCCACCAATCTCACTTTCTGAATACTGCTTTTCAGATTAGCACCGCCATAGAATGCGTAAGGGACACCTAGAAATGATTATTAAAGTCTCAGCTGAAGTAATGTGAACACCCAAATACACTTACAAAAAGAATGTAGTCAGCATGTTATACCCTTGGATTCCTTTCGTCAGCGCGTAACAGTCAGTGTCCTTTAGTTACATACTATTCATATGTACACTGGATTCTTAGCTATGGAATTCTTTTTCCGAGAACAAATGCACAAAATACGAACACAGTTTTCAAAGTATAGAAGAGAGCCGTAATAGTAGTAACGAAAAATAGTTGCCAAACTCCTGGTAAATAACTGCGCAAAACCCTATGGATTCCAACTAAACTACGCGAGTACATTTACCAGTCAGCAGCACACATCAAAAACAACATTAATAGTTAATGTACAAAGAGCTTTGTGCATGAAAATGGAACAATAACTAGACTAAACCTGCATTTACCAAGAAAAAAATAAACATAAAACTAATAACAGCATTATCTGTCAATGAATAAAACTTTACAATAAAGGACAAACAGATTAAAGAGGTTACCAAAACAAACTTGAAGAGCTTAAAAAGGCAGTGAGAAAGAAGCTGTTGAGTAATACATTCAATAGATTGGATTCCTTAGCTAGCTCAGACTAGAGGTTTGGTAAAAATGCAACTCATGTAAATAAAAACAGCAATGATAAAACATGTATCATTTCACATACCACTTCCACACCATACCTTCCTTCTTTTTTTGTTTTATGGAAAAAACTTACTTTTAAAGCTATGTAGTGTATAAAGCTAATACCTTATCCTCTTTCTGAGCTCAACACCTCGCTCGTTATAGAAGGATGCTGACTCACCTTTCTCAGGCTATCAAATGGGAAGATGCGGTACATAAAATCAACTGATTGTGTATTAAGTTATGAAACGTTGTGAGTGGATAATGTGTGTAGTGTGTTCAGTGCTTGGGAGTGAGAAATGAACGTACAGCGTAGTCTTTTATAATATTAAATGACTTCTATGTTAAACACTGTTATACGTTATGGATAAACCGGATGAGGCAGCATTGTCTTAAACCGACTGACATTTAGTCTTGGGGGGGGGGAGGGGGGGGGAGGGGGGGGGGAGGTGGAGCCTCCAACCTTCATATGGCTATCCAAGTTTAGAGTTTCCGTGTTTTCTCTAAATTCCTTCAGCAAATGCCGGGATCCGGGATGATTACTACTATAAGACCTCGGCCGACTAACTGTTCCATTCTTGTCAAAGATCTGTAAGTAAGAAAATGCCTGTGTGCAGGATGCCTCAGGAAGAATAAGATTTCAGAGGTACGACAGGAACGATCATTCGAAGCAAAAAGGTGTAGTAAATGTAGGCTCTGAAACGCATACGCTAAGAGCTGTGAGCACTTGCGCAATAGAAGAAATGTGCTTGAAAGTAGGGAAGACGAACAAGTGTTCATAGGTCTCAGGATGTGCACTTCAGAGCCCATATTTACTGGACATTTTGTTCTTCTTTTGTTACATATTACCATTTCTCAAAATACAGAAAGCCAAGAACTTGTTTCGCAGTAACGAAATGAAGAAGTGCTCATGGCTTTTCGGGTATGCATTTTAGAGTCCAAGTTTACTAAACATTTTTGCTTCGAATGATTGTTCCTTTCATAACCTTGATTATTAACCATTCCTCCTGGGAGACACTGATAAACGATTTATGTTATTTTTGCTGTTCTTATATTGTAATACCAAGACATGTCCAATAATCCTTCAAAAGTGATCTACGGATAAATAAAACTACTACTGCTACTTCTGGTACTACCACTGCTACTCTTTCGCTCTTTTTCTCGACAGTCTTTTAATAGCACCAGGCTCCACCCCATCGTTTTTTAACTAACTCTGCATTCGAAACGTCACTCTTCTAGCAACACTCTTAGCAGTATTTGTTGTGTTGGCAGAAGAGCCAACACCGTGTTACTAGAGGAGGCTGAAATGCACGCGTTTTAGCTCACGCAGGCTGGCGTGAGGTGGGAAGGACTATACTGACTTGAGGTCTGGAACATGACAAGGAATTAGAATTCAGAAAGCGGACGTAATTAGTTTGATACTTAACTTTAATCCATTAATGATGAACGTCGCTCTTGACGGTACATGATTCACAATCTTGTCTGTTCAGAATTCATTGTAATTACTGAATATGGCGCCTTGCTAGGTCGTAGCAAATGACGTAGCTGAAGGCTATGCTAAACTGTTGTCTCGGCAAATGAAAGCGTATGTAGACAGTGAACCATCGCTAGCAAAGTCGGCTGTACAACTGGGGCGAGTGCTAGGGAGTCTCTCTAGACTAGACCTGCCGTGTGGAGGCGCTCGGTCTGCAGTCACTGATAGTGGTGACACGCTGGTCCGACGTATACTGACGGACGGCGGCCGATTTAAAGGCTACCACCTAGCCAAGTGTGGTTTCTGGCGGTGACACCACAGTATTCACACAAGGGACAAAAATTCAATGTATGTATTCCTATAAGTTATTTGATAATTTGACTCAGCTTCTGGTCTGATGATATGTTTATGCTGCCTATGCAAAAACGTGAAACAAACGGAAAACGGCAACAACTGAACAATTATCCTACTTCGGAACGGAAACGTTCCTACACGCTTCCTACAGATGCGCCAGCCTGCACTGCGTTTTAGGTATACAGAATTATTTTCTATTACTCCTCTGTGACTTGTGTAAAAAACGGTTCCAGCGCACCTCTACAAAGCAGAACAGGCATATTCGCTGCTCCAGTTGACCTGTGTACGTAAACTTCTTGGGATCTGCGAAACGTATGTTTCAAGCATCACAGTACCATTCAGGACAATGTACAAGGGCCCTAAGCGCATCTTGGACGCACGAATTAAGGGAAGAGAACATATTACGTGTAAACAAACGTTTATTGCTGCTCGACATATGTCGCACTGAATGCTCGATCTCTGAACTTGACAGCGTTATAACAACTAACCTTTCAGAAGGGATTGAAGAAATAACTATAATTTAGTAGGTTTTAGCTTCAAAGATATCTGGTTTGGTTTAGTTTTTCTTTAGAGTCACGGACTTCATTACCTGGAATAAAACTTGCTTTATTATTGGATCGAAGTAATTAAGAGGATACTGCAAACAACAGGAACTCGCCTTTTGTAGACTGTGATGCTTTAAGTGGAGTAATTTATCTTTAGTGATGAAGACTGATCGCTCTGGAGGTTCAATTCCGTAATGAACAGCAGTAATCTGCTTAATCTGAACGCATCTTAGACTTATTTAGTTCGTCAGCTGCTTAACGGCTGAGGATCAGACTGCAAATAAAGCTTTTCGTATTTGCTTTTTCCAGCTGACCATACAATACATTCGTGCCGCTTAAACGCACCTTATCTCTTTCAGGATTTTTGTACCGTTGCTCGGTTTCCATATTAATCACTTGCCCCCTCTACCAATGGCTGTGCGTGTAGTATTAGGGTTGTGTAAAATGAAATTCATCTGAAACTGAATTTTATTATTAGTTGTAAATAAAATGGTTTACTTATTTAGTAGTGGATGTGAGAAACGCAAGATCCTTTAGTAATTTTGATTTCACACTATAAATACTGTAATAGATTAGCTACATAAACATTGGAGATAATATGATAGATAAATTTCAAAAATTAGCTGGTACTAATAAAATGGAAGACATTTGTAAGTGTAAGGCATACTTATCCGACCTACACGATCAATGTAATAAGTGTGAAATGTGATTAGACGATTGTCAGGGTTTTTTGACGGACGTATAATGTGAGCACCACCTATGTTCGGCGTAAATATTCTATAACCACTCAAATACTGCAGGTGGCAGCACTAGCAGTGGAGGGTATATAAATCGGGTCGCGGGGACGTGGGAAACGTAGCGCCGATGTCCAGACGGGCTTGGTCGGGCCAAAGGTGGAGCATTTCCGAAACTGGAAGTCTAAATCACATGCTGGTGTGCTTAAAGTACACAGTGCGTTGCAAAATGGCGATATACAAAACCGGAGCTGAGACAACTGAGGTGCTCCAAGGACCATAGATCACATAGTTGAACGACGGCTGCGGAGATGTGTACGTTAGAATAGACGTCCAACTATTACCCAACTGACCCCCGGATGAACCAAGGGACTGCCATCAGTGCTTCCTCAATGTCCGTTCAGGGAATGTTCCTTTGTATGGGCCTTTGCAGCAGGCACCTTGTTCATCCGCCCACGCTGACTGCTGTTCATCAGTGACTAAGGCTGGAATTTGCATGCCTGCACGTCTGAAAGCAAGCATCCTCCATGCTCTTTGGAAAGTTTTCGTGGCATTACCTGGATGATCTAGTTATTCTGGAAGGCACAATGGATCAACATAAGCATGCATCGGTCCTCTGGGACCATGTCCACCTCTGCGTGCAGTTTGTTTTTCCTCGGCAGGATGACATTTGTCAGCAGGACAATGCAACTCGTCACATGGGTCGCAGTGTACATGCGTCGTTCAGAGAGCACCAGGGTGAATTTACTGTACGCCCATGGCCATCAAATTCCCTGGGTTTAGACACAGTCAACGATCTGTGGGACAACCTCGGTTGGGCTGTTTGAGCAATGGGTCCTCACTCGAGAAACCTAGTGCATCTGGCCACGTTGGTGGAATCGGCATGGCTCCACATCCCTGTCTGTACCTTCCAGAACCTCACTAACTCTCTTACTGCATGTGTCGCAGCGGTCCGCACTGCAAAAGGTGATTATTCAGGGTTTTAACAGGTGGTCACATTAATACGACTGCAGAGTGTGCGGCGGGGAGGGTTTCTCTCTCATTATCCTTAAAAAATTTGTCCACGTACCTGGACAGTCTTCAGGTTGTCTGCCCCTTCACTCTGAGATGGTAGATCCTGGCTTAGCCCACAAAAGCAGCGCTGACAAAAAATTCGACTAAATACCTACTACGTGTAGGTCACATAACTCAGGTAACGTATTATTCAGTATAAATTCTTCTTCAGAAAAAAATATTTTTAGTAAAAAGTGGACTAAACTTTACTAATCGAAAGTAAATGGTACACTAACTATCCCTCTCTTTGCCCAACTCAAATTCCAAAACGGCAATCATTAAAAGGCACTTCTGACTCAAATTCACTGAAGCAAGTTCCGGCTGAAAAACATATTTCTTTACCATGCAAATTCCTTGCTTCTGGTCATAAATCTTTCCAACTTTTTTTCACATACTAGTAAATACATTTCTCAACGTCAGAAAACCTTTACATACTAAGGCTAACATCTACTGTCTCATAAGCTTTACGTAATATATACATGTATAAATACACAATAGATGTAAAATTACTGAAAACATTTACAATTACTGCCTCAGTTTGCAATTTTAATAAAACACAAAACCTGTTCACCTAGATTTCTACACAAAATTTCTTGGATTTGTACAATGACAATCTTAACAGTACTGCCTCTGTTCTGAAACTTTTACATAAAGAGGTATAAGAACATTTTACCCCACTTACATTATATATTGCCTTATTCTACAAAACTTTCACATACTCTCCTCACTCATTCCTCATGCACTAATTAGTACGTTAGTACACTTTTTGTACTGAATTTGTTCAATTATGACTTGTGTATAACTCACTACAAAACACTATGTACACTATATAACCAAGACAGTGGAGAAAGAACAGAAGATAGAAAAGTTCTGAGTGAAGAACAGGTAGGTTGACTCGGATGCCAGGTGTTCGTAAAACGCCTGACGATGCAAAGAATGCGCGTCTCCTGAGGCCAGTTAGTTACTACTGTTCCCATTATATTTCTGTATATACTGTTCCTTCCTTTCTCCATGTTCACTGTACCCCACGATATCCTCTTTTTTCCTGCAGCAACGTATAGGTACATCACATTGCTCACCTACTGGATATCGCTTTCGTCTTCTAAATGGCACTGTCAAGCACTTCCCATTTTCGGTACTGACAGCCTGGCTATACCCAAAATCGACCGTCCCCAACCAACAGCCCCACACTCAACCCGAAAATTATCAGGAAATTCTGGTACAGTTCCTCACCCTGAATCTTTACAGGTAACATGCCATCGTGAGTTACTGCTTTCTTACTTTTACCTGTGGCTACTACAATGTTTATTAGGGAGATGGGCATAATAACTATTTCTTTTCGACTGGGAATAGCATCTATAATATTTGTGACGCTGCACATACATCTGAACCACTATCAAGTAAGCAAGCAACTTTTTCACCAAAAATGCAACCTGTAATATCAGTTGCCTAAAGTTCAACAATTTCAGGATGTGGTTTTTCCAATAAATCTCACATGACCTTACATCTGTCGAATCCTATACCTTCTGTGGAAATACCACACATTTTTGTGGGGTCTTCTTTCTCTTTAACTGTGGCAGCTTTCATTAAACTGTTTAGTAGGAACAGGTCCAAATATTTCTCCAAAAATTCACTTTCTCTAATCTTCCGAGATTCTGCAACACTACCTTCTATGTTGTCAGAATTTTCAAAATAACTCCCAGGTTTATCGACTTTTGTAGCTCTATCACTATATGATGAGCTTTTTTCCATCCTGCCTATACGTTCTTCGACGTCTAAAACTGTTCCATTATTACTAGACAGAATTTTCTTTACTCTACCAAAAACGTCATTTGCCAGTAAATCTTCCTCCCCTGCTACGCTTTCCCCATATACAGTGCCTTCTTCTTCACTCCATATAGGAATCTCTTTATTATTGCAGTGCTCAGTTAGACTAAGATAATATTCCATAATATCATCAGATTTCTCCTGTTCGTTGCGAACCTCGTTTGTAGATTCGCAATTTTCATTTAATCTTTCACGAAATTCTGCCACGTTTCCCTGAAAAGTAAATATTCTCGCTTCCTTTCTTTCCTTCAGTAGGTTTATAGTACCCATACCACTACCGTGTTGTTGTGCTGGCTGCTGGCTTACAAAGGGCTTCGCTGGAGGATTTAACCTTCGTTACGGCAGTCCTGCAAACTCTATCACCCTTACAGATTGCTATTAGTTTTCCTCATCGTCTACTCTGTCATTACCCATAGTGTTCCATTCATTTAGCTGTCTGGAATGTTGTTCTGCCCTCTCAGCTGATTGTCGATTTTGATAACTCTCATCCCTGTCTCTGTCGTAATTTCTTTATCCAGTAAAACCCACTCATCCTCTGGACCTTCCTCTTTGACAGTTAACTCTCTACACACCTATTCTGTTTACTTGCACTTCATCTTGTCTAGTAATAACCCTATAATCTCTATTATTATCTTCCTCTTCTTTCAAATGATTGTGTACCCTTTCCAAGTATCAACGAACTTGTTAATGTCCTCAGTGGGTGCAGAAATTCTTTTACTAGGCCAGTAAAAAGGCAACTTGTTTTCTAACCCCATTATAATTTTCTCTGTTTTTAATTTGGTAGTTATGTGAAACAAAGTAGTTACCCACTTCTGCACAAACCTCTTAATAGTGTCTTTCTTTGGATTAAACTTTTCACCTGATTAAAAGGTATTTAATTATTCCATCTGTTTTCTTTTCCTCCAGTATTCCTCAAGGAACGCCTGTGTAAATCTTATCTATCATACTTGTGTACAGCTAAATTTCTCCAAACACTAGCTTCTCCCATAAGATTAGATACCACAAAGCCTATTTTCTGTTTGTCATTCCATGATCTAGGCAACACATCCTCAAAATCAATCCAAAACTGTTTAGGATGCACACTCTTACTTGGATCAAAGCTAAAAAACTGTCTGTGGTTAACATCATGATTCTGCAACACTATTAGTAGAAGAATTCAGCAGATTATAGTTCTGTTTTCGTAAGTTAGCTCACTCGCTCGTTTACTAACACACAAAAACTTAACTAGAACCCACTGAATATTTCTACTATAGTCCAATTCTTTTAGGCCTAACTCACTTATTTTAATACAAAAACATATATTTTATAATAAATTACTTAGAAAATTGAGAAAAATTAATATTTTTCTTATCACATTCACTTATTACAAAAATTAATTTTTCTCTCACAACTGGTGAGTGTAAGAAAATAAATGTAATACTTTATTATAAAAGGTGCACATAAGAAATAATTTTAATTCATCACACAAAGAATAATTCATATTAAATTTTACTGCCTCACTAGTTCAGTGTATTTCATTGTAAAGAGTGACTGTAAGAAAAAATTAATTCAGTATCAAAAACTGCAACACAACCCCTACATTGACTTTATCACAACTTGTGTTTTTTCGGACTCCTGTGACCCTCTGTGCACAGCTCTACACGAAGACTAAGTTCTTAACTAAAATAACCTTTTGATTTATTTAGGCTGTTATTAAGTACATAGGTGAGGTTGTTGCCTGTTTTAGCCAGATGCCTAGCTCTCTTCACACTACTGCGTTTTAATGACCTTTGGTAATGTGCACTCCCTGTTGTCAATGCTTGTGTGAAGTTTCGCTGATGTAGAAGCTTTCAAAAACCATATATGTCGTTGGTATTTGAGAAACAAAGTTGATTCTAATTTAGTAATTTTCGTCTGTTTATTTTGGATGTAAATAAATTACTTTCTTCACATTTTTGTATTTTATTTGATGGGATGGAATGTAAATAATACATAATGGTAAATACAACACACAAATTGTCATTAGAAATAAAATTTATTCAACATCATCTGTTGACAGATTTTCTAACTAATGTACGGTTTTAAATATATATTATACAACAGTTGTATAGTTAACACATGTTAAAAGCATCTACTGTACTAGTTTTTGTTAGAACTTGTTTTTTTTAGAGATAATTGAATTCTGATTGCATTTTTGGATAGGACAATTGGCTCTGAAAACGACTACCCACAATATTCGGAAGTAAGTTGTATAGAATAGCTCATGGGGCAAGGGGGAAATATTTTTTGGTAATTTCTCACCCAAATATTAACTGATTCCAAAAATTCAAAGTGCTAAAATAATCTACATTACAAGAGCTATATGTAAAAAATACAAAGAAAAAATTAGATATCATTTTCTATTCGACATAGCAAAATTTTCAGTTTTTTATTCATTCTATCTTTTTTAAAATATTTCAGTAAGACATATAAGCATGAATTTAACACTTTTGTAACTTTTTCTAATCTATTAGGCACTTCAATACTTAACAATTTCCAGTAAGTATTTTGCTGTGCATTGCAAGATAATTTTTTCTTAACATACATTGTCACATATGCTCTGGCACCTCAAGGAATTTTTTCATTAAAAGTTCCACAAGGTTTCATAGAAGTTTTCTGTGAAGTTACAATACTCTTTCTACAATTCATATTAACGGGATAGATCACATAATTTGAAATGAAATTATATGGACTAACATCTGCATCTCCTTTCAATAGTGTAATCCCTTTCAAATCGAGAAATGAATCGTATGCTCCGAGAAAATTATTTGGTGGATTAATATTCTACATCTCGTCTGGGAAAAGTATATGTTCTGTAGATCAACGTGATCGAATAATGAGTGAAGTACCTGATTTTTTAATAGTTTGTCTGAAGTGTAACAAATAAGAAATATGGCATAACGTATTCTGCAGACTTGTAGTAATTTCTATTATCACATTCAGATTTTTTCTTACCACACAATCCCACAATTTCTACAGTTTGTAGTTCACAAATAGATATGGTAAATTTTTGATTTTTCAGATCATTGTCTCGTTGTTCCAATTCGTAATTTGGTTCATATTTAACAATTGATACACGAATTTCCACTGATTTTACTATAACTTTTTCTTCCTAAGGAAATGTATCTCTAATCTTAGTCCCAGCTTCTTTACTATCAGGCTATTGCATCTACAGAACTGGACGACTTTGTAAAAATTACAGTTAAATCACCTCCCCACATAATTTCATTATAATCTTTAAAAAATCCCCCAAGTATTGCTAATGGATAAAGCACTTAACTTTCCTTACTCTTTATTTTCCATTACTAAGCGTATGACCTTCCATACTTATTTTTTAAGTAACAGAGAAAGTTAAATAAACAATAGCTGTTGATAAAATAAAAGGGTGTTGATTCTAGACAAAATATTATTTCCTTTCTTTATGATCATAAAATCAAAGTTTTTCCACACAATCATCGATTAATTTTTTGCTGGACATTCCATCATATGTTGGATAATCTGATGCTGATCCATCAAAATTAACTATAACTATTCTGTTGTATGATTTGGATGAAGCCATCTGTCACCAATTTTTATTTCAATCTCTGCATCCTTGTAGGATGTTCTCATTCATGGAGAATGGTTAGAACTGATAACCCTTGATTTTAATTATTATTTATTAATGATAATATTTATTAAGACAGTTCTAAAACAGCTGTTACATAAGCACCAATAAAGTCAATCAAATTGTCATTTTCACCAGTTATAGTTATTTCTAAGTCTTTAATTTTATCATGAACTGAAATATATATGGAATAATGCAGTTCATGAACTACTTGTATTCCAAATTTATCAAATCTATTATTTGGTTTAAATGAAGTAATAATTTTAGTGTCAAAATGAAAATGGTCACTATGATTGACAAACATTCCATTAGCTAGATTAAAATTCCTATATATTAGTTGTAATGTAATAATTTTAGGAACACTATTAATGATAGTGTTTTATTAGCTTCAATAATTTGATTATTAAATCTTAGAACACTTGCTATATTATTTTCTTTTATACCCATATGCAACTTAACATTATTCTCAATAGTAACTCCATTTAAAATTTCATCAGCTTTAATGTGAATATTTGGCTTTTTCGAATGAATAAACTCTTATAAATCTTTTAAACTTTACCGACCTACAGGAATTTCTATTGTTTCTCCATCTCAATACAGTTAATTATTTTTCGATGTAATATTTGGAGTTAAAACAGTTGTATAAAAAACCAACTGATGTAACATTTTTATAAGTTATCAGCTGATATGCAACTGAAATATCAGGGGAAGAAATTTTATTTATGTGGCTGTATGCACGAAATTTAATGGACTAAAATAATCAGAATTTATAAAATGGTGTAAGAAATTTGGAGGTAAGTATAACGAAAAAATTGCTACTTTAATTGAGAACAATGATGAAATTATTCCAATAGATCAGTGTCTAGGTAATTCAGTAGTAGTATTTGATGATTTCATTCTTGGAAATCAGGATGTAGTTAGAGAACATTTTACTAGAGGTAGACATGAAGGAATCGACTGTTCTTATTTACTGCAGACATATTCAACAATACCAAAACAATTAGTCAGTGATAATCTAAGTTTTTTTTATATATTTTCAATCAATATTACTCAAATTTAAATCATATTTATCAAGAGATTGTTAGAGGTGGTTTAGAATTTGATGATTTTAATGAAATATGTAGTAAATTTGCAATGATCAGTTTGGATTTTTTATGATAAGGAATCATAATGAAGGTAAATACAGACATCAAATTAAAGATTTCCTTACAATATAAACATTAGACAAACATTAAACATGAACATTAAATGTTAAAGATGCTTAATAAATGTTTTTTCATCTCTAATAAAGGTTTTCAAAATATGACCTAGAAATTGTTAGAGAAGCTAAACGAATTAGAAAAAAATTGAGAATTGAAAGAACAATTCAAACTTTAGAAAAAACAACCAACAATATATCATGAAAAACTAAATCATAGTTCCCTATCGGCATCATACAGAAGATTTTGGTGATTTATCATCAATTAGACAATTACATGATTGGTCTGAAGATGTTATTGGTAAATATGACCATACAATAAGTAAATTAGAAATAGAAGATGCACTGAATAAATATGAAGAAGAAAGAAAAAAGATAGCTCAAACAGAAGGTGTAGTTAAAAAAATAGTGGTGGTGATGCTAAAAAATTGAAGGCAAGAGACGTCAAAAAATAAATATAAGTAAAAAATGTTAAAGTACATCACCAATTGATAAGACACAGCTTTTGGATTAAGACCTGTTGGTCAATTCAAATAAGTTCTTAGTTAACCAGTTAATTTCAATTATGATAAAATAACTATTGTTCATAAACAATATGAAGCTGTAGATGGATTAATGAATCATCTAACTGAAAACATACTGGTATAAATGATGTGGATAAAAAATTAGAATGAGTTGATTCATCTAATTACACAGATATATTACACTATTCAGGCGCATTTGATTCTGATAATAATCCAAGTAAAATAAAATTAAGCACAGGAAAAAAATATGAAGGTTCGATGAAACAAATTCTTTCTGATTATTACCCAAACATGAGTTAGAAAATATAGTTTATTTTGACTCAAGTTCAGATGAAAATGTTGACAAAGTTTTAATAAAGAAATAAAAAGAAAAACCAGTTGAATATGTTTGGTTGAATGATGTTACAGATTTAATCGACAGATTAGCAGTAATTCATGGACAAGAAATAATTGGAAATAAAAATTATCATAATGGAAAAGTTGGATTACGTTAGCACAGATGTTAATAAATGAATTTAGTGATTTCATAATCGATGATCCAAAATGAAATCCACATTTAATTAGATTTTTGAATAATTTACCACGCACATTAGAAAATGTGAAAAATCTGGAACAAGTTTACTAAACAGTTTGATTAATATATTAACAATTGAAATTAATCTTTCTGGTTATAATTACTGTGGTCTAGGCATCAAGCTAGAAGAAAGATTAGCATTAGATGAAAGATAAAGAAGTTCAAGTAGTTGCAAAAGAAAGAATGCATACAAGCAATACTTCATTATGGAAAAATAGGTGCAACTGGAATTAGAAGAGTGATATATGGAAAACGAAAATGAGGTATGGGTATTGAACTAGACGAAAATAGATAGGTATTGTAAAAATTATTATACTTTATAAATTTTATCTATGTAAATGATTAACCTTAGCATTAATTATACTTTGCTACTAAGTACTATAACTAAAGCAAACGGAATTATGATTGAAGCTAATATTGTATGAAATAGTACAGATCATTTTTAACTGATGCATAAAGGAGAAAAAAAGATAAGGTAACAACAGCTAAAGGTGCTAATTTATTCACAACATTAAGCACACCTTTTGTGAAAAAGCGTTGAATATATATCAAAATGTTCAGGATTAAAAAACATGAAGGTGGATTTCTTCTATTACTACTAGCTGCTGTTGCAAACAGAAAAGGAATAATTTAGCAATGTAAAAGAAAGAAAATGGAGTAAACTAAATGCAAAAACTAACCCAAATGCATCCTAAGGCATTAAGTAATATTGATCAAGAAAAACTTACTAAACAATTAAAAATTAAACACTTTCTTGGAATATATATCACTGATGAATTATGTAATGAACAAAAAACTTTGAATCTTGAATTGTATATCTCGAGACATATGATTATCCAGTATGCACTGTATGTGTCATTATAACAATATAGCTATAATAATTGTTTTTTATTCATTTGGTGGTAATATACCAAAACAACTAACCATCTATGTCAGAAAACATGATCTAGGCTGCAATAATGATAGAATACAAAATTTGGATGATGCAATATCCGGTCATTTTGTCTGATATTTTGAATCTAATAAATGTTCATTTTTTAAAAAGAAGCTCATGCCTAAAACTCACATTATTAATACTCTGATAAATTTAGAAAACATAAAAAATGAATTAAAGGCAAGAATTGATCCAACAATGGAAATATTAGTTAAACAATTTCCTAACAAGTTACATATAATTTTTAAAGCAAATAAAGGACATATTGATTTTAAAGTTAGGTGAACAGTGGATATAAAAGATCTAGGAAAAGGTCAACATTGTGTTACTGAACAATAGTTAGGAATAGAATATCTTACAAAACCTGAATATACAAATATTCAAACACAGTTAAGTAATTATGTATCTACAAAACATTTTAATGGTAAAATGAAAGAACTTAATGAAACTGATCAAAAGAGGAAATAGAAGAAGCTTTTAGAGTTTATCTGATAATATTTCAAAAACTGATTTAACACCATACCTAAATCAGTTCAGTAATCTTCAGAAAAGAATGTGTGGAAAAAAAAGGAAATTCCATTTTGTTAGGTGTGATGAAATATTGAAGTATACAATAGAATATGATGTAAAACTCAGGAGAATTATTTGATTTGGGTCCATTATAGGTGGTGATTTGTAAGCTACTGATTTTAAAATAGAGATAAAAAGACATAATACCAATGAATTACAAATTTTATATCCGACCCAGCTCAGTAATCCACTATTCAAAATGAAAATGAAAGGTAAAACATTCAATCTCTAAATCAGTTTGTTAAAACTGTACCTGCATCAGGTGAATTATTCATGTTTGGTGAATTGTTGTTAGAATCAAATGATGATGAAAGAATGGAACAACAATGTGAACCTTATTAAATTTTGATTCTACATAAATGGAGAATCATGGTTGGCACTTAGTCGTTCAGGAGAATCATTTTTGCTGCTTGAAGTATAAAAAATCTTTGCTGAGCAACAACTAAAAATGGAAGACAAGGAATCAAAGCTCTTTGTATAATATGTAAGACTAAAAAGAGCAGGTTATTTAAGAAATATCTAGGTGAAAGTTTAAAGTTGAACACACAAGAAGAAATTATAAGAGAGTTACGTAAACCATTGAGAAAAATTTTTAAAAAAGGAAATGTAATTTCTCTTGGTATTGATGATGTATGCCAAGCAGTTATAGCAGAAATGGTTTCAGGTAATTTGAAATAAATTTCAAAAATAAATAATGAATACAAATATTTGTTAACTGTTACAGTTGTTTTTCAAAATTTCCTTGGACTCTTACAGTTAAATATAAAACAGGTAAAAATGTAGTTAATTGTTTTGAGAAAATTTTAACACAAAGAAATCCAAAAAATTATAAATAGATGATGGTAAAGAACTGTGTAATAAAGAATTTCAAGTATGTGAAACAATACAGCATTAACAATAATCCAACTTTTGCTGAATTAAAAGCATGTGTTGTTGAATGACTTAACACAACACATAAAGAAAAAAATGTGGAAAAAAATTTTATCTCCACAGAAATTACAACTGGACTGAACTAATTTCGAAATTGTTTGATGAATATAATGACACAAAACATTCAGTTATAAATATGAAACCAACTGAAGTTAATGAAAAGAGTTATAAATGTGCTACTGAATCTAATGAGAAAGTGAAATTTAACAAAGAATATAAAGTTACAATTGGTAAACTTAAAGGAATGTTTGAAAAAGGATATACAGTCACTTGGTCAACAGAAATTTTGAAACTGAATCTATTATACATTCTGATCGAATGACACATAAATTAGAGATGAAACAGTGAAGAAACTAAAAGCAAATTTTTATGAGTGTGAGTTACGGGAAATAAAATAAATGCATGTATATCTTGTTGAAAAAGTTTTGAAAAAGGTAGTAGACAAAGTATATGTTAAATGGCCAGGGTTTGATAATTCACATAATAGTTGGATAAATAAAGATAAAATTGTTTTATAAGTATTAAATAAAATTTTTTGTATATAAATATATCAAACAGTACAAATGAGAAAATTACACTTTCATTTCTTATATTTGTGTGTTATTCTGATGATGATGAAGATATGGTCTCTAAATTCATAAATCAATCAATAGATGAAAATGTGAATTATTTAGGAAATCTCGATGGAGATGAAATTTATATTGCTGCCGAATACATTAAAAAGCAATTATAAGTTAATTACTGTGATACTTAAAATTAGTTTCTGAATTTGGATTAAATTCCTTTATAATATTCTTTGACTTTTTTTATATAGTTGTTTTTGCATTAATTTTATATCCTTTTGATTCAACAAGATTTTCTGGTGTTTGTCTGACTATATTGCTTTTATCAGGATATCCTTCATAGATTTCAGACATAATTGGAATTAGTTCCTCTCTAGTCACATCATGTAATGGAATTTTATTAATTATCTTGTCATTTACTTTTTTATTCTGTGTTTTTGAGAAAACTCTAGTGGCTGTATCTTTTAAATGTCGTTTAATATTTTACCTCTAACTTCAACTTCATAATCATTTATTTTTAATTCAATCGATAATAAGTCACTTTCTCTATCAATATATGCTTATTCTTGATTTATGTAAAGAACAGATGTATGATTTACACTATAAAATAATGAAAACAAAATATAAAGAAAGTATTGAGTTGTGTTATTAAGATATGGACATTTACGTTTACAACATTAAAAATGAAGGTTTTGATAGAGATAAGTGAAGTAGCTATAAGTGAAGTAGCCATAAATTTAAATGTCAATAAATCTCACTTTTAGACTTTCTGTCCCCCTACCAAAAGTAATATATGTCTTCATTATTTAGCATTAAATCTATTTATTTGTATGATAATCAAGTTCTTTCACAAGCAGATATAAAGCATATCGTGCTAAATTATGTAAATAAATTGGTACAAAACTAGGATTTTTCAGCTGTAAATCACGATTATTACATAATGTCAAATAATTATCATGTGGAGGTTTTTTATTGTTTCTTGTACAATGACATCTACAGAAGGTACAAATTTTAGATTTATTAGGTCTTGATTGTTCTTTGGCTGTTAATGGTCTCATTTCTTCGATTTCAGAATAAATTCTTCCAATATCTTCTACTTGTTGTTTCATACATTCAATTAATTCTTTTGACAGTTTGGGCCTCTGAATACAACAGGATTTTAACAATGTCTATTAATGTATTTTATATAATAACAAAAACCACTCAGTTCATGGATTAGATATTTCATTGTGTATGAATTTTCTAGATTTGGTTGACAGATGTTTATCTTCAATAGTAAATTTCCAAAATCAACATAAATAACAAATGGACTATTTATAATTTAAAAAAATTCCTTATGAACATACCTCTGACATTTCCAGTTTTAGAGATTTGTTGATTAAACACTTCTTGTATGATTATCTAATTTTTTTATTAGTCTGGTGGAGTACCAACATGTCACAAATAAATTTTACTTCCTGATGTTTACTAATTTGACTCAAAACCAGTCGAAATAATTTTTTATATAACAATAGCGTGAATTAGTTTCATTCTTGAAGTAAAAGAAATTTACATATTTCTTCTTCTTAGATTTTGTAATTGTCATTGCATAAATTTGATATTCTTCAGCAAACGAATAGATAGTAATACATACATTAATTATACTCTCAATTTTCGGAATATTATCAAAACTACTGCAAATGTAAAATTTTCAAGTTTCTCATCAAGATCTAGACCAATATTTTTATATTTTGTGACTCTTTCTGAATTTTTATCTACAGGCTATTATGCAGATTTTATAGCACACAGAAAAAGATTTTGGTATTTATTTATTATATTAATACATGTTTTTTATTTTTTATCTAGTAATGTAATGCAAGATGATCCTTTAAATGGTACATATCTATTAACTCCTGGTTATAAAGCAGTAATTCTATTTAATGACCATCCTAAAAATATTCTTGATAAAATATTTCTTTGCCAGTCATAATTTTTTTAAGTAACTCATTTTCATTTGTGAGCCTGTAGTTTTCTGTTGGAGAATGAAATTGCAAAATATGTCTATTTGGCAGCATTTGGCACTCAGAAAAATGTTTAAAACTTACTTTTTATCCATAATGCATTCTTGGAGTATGTTTCACAGTTTTTATAATTTTTAGTTTTACTGCCTCAAGAAATGATTAGGTTCAATGGACTTTATATTATTTTCAAAATTTATAGTTTGTAATCTGGTTGCAAATACATTAAAAACTAAAAAATTGTGAACTGTTTTTCTATCTCTTGGTTTCACAAATAAATTAGTATAGAAAAGAAACCGTTTTTCATCATTAGTTCAATTTTTGTTTCACAAACACACTGCTAGAAAAAGGAAATATTTCTTTTGATGGTTTAGTTTCATTATATTGAAAAATTTCATCATTGCTTCCAGTTTATAATAAGGTAATTGTTTCAAAACACTTCTGCCTTGCATTATATTCTGTCTATTAATAAATTTAATTAGATCAGCATTATTTAATAAATTGGTTAATGATTCCTTTCAAAATAATCACAGAGTTTAACAACCATGAATTTCTTCATTTTGCCTTCATATTTATAGAAAATAATATAAATTAGACTTGTAAAAAACTTTGACCTGATATTTAATAGATATTTAAATATCAAGTAGAAAAAGATTCCCCCTTCTTATTTTTCATGTATTCCAAAGTACCCTTTTTACATTTATTGTTATGGTTATCCATATGTGAGGGGTTAATACAGAAACAATTTAAATTTTTAATCTCTTGACAAGTCTTACATAATTTCTGAGTTTGTGTCAGTATTTTGTTTGTCATCATTATTCATTGGCAACAATATTTTCCAATTCCCTCTGATTTCGTTGTAAATGATTCTTATATTTAGAAATATGTTTTCCACTTACATAAGCAATTTGTTTACTGTTCTAATTTTTTACTATATTAATTAACACATTGTGTAAGCATATTTGGGTACTTCTTTGAAGCAAAATATTCAATTGACTTATGAGTGTTATAATATTTACACATTTTGGTTTTGATTGCTCCTATTTATGTAGACAAAATTTATTAGATTTGTGAGAAAGAAAAATTTTCTTATATTTCTTAATGTATACCTAAGTGTATTTATTGCCTCAAGCACTAATGTTGTACGTATAATACCAAATAAATTGATGGGACCCATGACCCCTAATTACTTTTTTTCTGAATTCTTTATATTTATTAAAAATTAACACCCTAAAAAATACAAAAATCTATTAATGCATCTCAATGTAGAATTCATTATTGTAGGTAACCTCGGAAATTCTCTAGTTATAATGGATGAATGAATACCAATATATTTTTGCCATAAGCGAAATGCTACCTCTGTTACTTCTAAATTTTTTTTTGCTCCTTTATAATTCTGTTTTATATTTTTCCTATTCCATTTATACATACTAGTTCTATAACTACTGAAGGAATCTTGTGCACTAGATCTAGGTCTGTTCATAAATTTAAAGTTTCTTCACTTAGTTGAAATAATATTAATGATGCCATTAATAAATCAACACTCACTTGAGGTATTTATGTTGTTGGTGGAATATTCAAATAACCAAAATCAATTAAATGTTTTAGAACATTCTTTTTATGATCCCTAATTACTGTTTTCATGAACAACAATAGTAGCACTAACTTCATTTATGTACACCTAAAATATTATAAGATTAATCTAAACTCAAACATCAATGATATTTATTAATGTTTCTTCATCTATTTGTGATATATATATATATAATATTTATTAATAAAAATAAAAATCTAATAAAAGTTTTCTATTATATGCAGTCAATCGTAGATCTGATCAACAATATAGGCAATTGTTTATGATTATTGAGGTGCTGCTTGAATAAAGAAGCAGTGAGCAGTCTGCCTGTGACAGTGATGTGGCGCACACCTCTCTAGCAGTGGTCAGCTAGGGCAGGCCGCATGTGTTATGTGCTGCTATGTTAAACTAGGTGACCTTAACGTTTCACGGTTGTAGAAATAATTGGAAAAATGTGTTTTCAGTGGTGTAAATACATTGATGCAGTGAAGTTTTGACAGAAGCCATCAGTGTCCACATGCTTTTGATATCCATGAATCGATGAGCAGTGAACTATCATTTCAATAAATGAAGATATTTGAAACTCAGCTGGACTTTGTACATAACTAATTAGTAGTGCTTCATGCGAAAGGGCTGTGTAAATTCGCGCTAATAGTGAATTTGGACGTTATGGAAATATTTGTGATGTAGTTATACAGCTTGCCAGATATGATCTCAGGAATATTAAGATGTTCAGTATAACCTGCCTTTTGAATGACCAAATGAATGAGATTCATTGGGCGTTGCATGGCTATGGTAATGTATGAGTGGTTCAAACTGGTTCAAATGGCTCTGAGCACTATGGAACTTTACATCTGTGGTCATCAGTCCCCTACAACTTAGAACTACTTAAACCTAACTAACCTAAGGACATCACACACATCCATGCCCGAGGCAGGATTCGAACCTGCGATCGTAGCGGTCATGGTTCCAGACTGAAGCGCCTAGAACCGCATGGCCACACCGGCCAGCAATGTATGAGTGTGCTATGTGGATCTGCATACAGACTTTGTATAGATTCTGGCGTAAGAACCACTAGAATTGATTTAAGAAAGCATGTGTCATCCTTTTTGATGCAATGAGGGCACAAGGGTTTTGTATCGTATAGCGGCCACCCTCAGACGTGTCATGTTTGTGGATCACGTAATCACTGGCAGCAATAACTGCTCTGTAAACAGTCTGTACATCTCCCACCCGGAAGCGCCAACACTTAACTCTAGTGCAGTGGCCGCGAGGCCGGGAACTGTTGCGCCTGCGAGTGTCTCTTTGTTTGCAGCTCAAGTAACTGTGGAAGAAACTGCTTGCAACATGATACCCAATGAACAGTCACAAACGGACTGTAGACCCGTAGGAGCGTCCACTTCGAAAGAAACTGTTGCCAACACAAAAAAGTGACCATGAAACTCCTGAAGGAGTATGGCACTAGACAGAGAAGGAAATGTTCCTCTTCTCATTGATGTGAAACATGAGCAACATATGTGGATATAGATCCATCTCCTGCTGAAAGGACCAACTGGCTCTGAGCACTATGGGACTTAACAGCTGTGGTCATCAGTTCCCTAGAACTTAGAACTACTTAAACCTAACTAACCTAAGGACATCACACACATCCATGCCCAAGGCAGGATTCGAACCTGCAACCGTAGCAGTCGCACGGTTCCGGACTGCGCGCCTAGAACCGCGAGACCACCGCGGCCGGCGAGAAACCAAAAAGATGAAAGCGTAATCAACCCCCAAGGATGGCAAACTCCATGATGGATAGAAGCTCTGTAACCACCTTAGACAGGTACGTTCTCTGTGAACAGCCTTCCAGATGAGCAGATGATGTGGAGACGCACCATCATTAATATCCATTCTGCAGAAAAAAATGGTTCATATGGCTCTAAGCACTATGGGACTTAAAATCTGGCGTCATCAGTCCCCTAGAACTTAGAACTACTTAAACCTAACTAACCTAAGGACATGACACACATCCATGCCCGAGACAGGATTCGAACCTGCGACCATAGCAGTCGCGCTGTTCAGGACTGAAGCGCCTAGAACCGCTCGGCCACAGTGGCCGGCTATTCCGCGGAAAGAACATAATCAAGAAATGAGAGTAGAGTCACTTCTTTTGCAAGTTGCTTGGAGGCTCAGTAACATTATAGTAACATTATCTGATATGATCCATGATAACCACCAAAACTGCATAGACCCTGATTTCATTCGCGCATCACGCTGCTGTCATGCAACTAGATAATGACAACCCTGGTAGAGAAATACAGTCTAATACAAAACAATAATCCTTACATGTGATGTACATGTACACACACACACACACACAAATGACTACAATTTCAAAAAGAATTGGATAATGTATTCAAGAGAAGGAGATTCACAAATTGAGGAGTAACGTAACGCGTTGGTCTACCTCTGGTCCTTGTTCAAGCAGTTATTCGGCTTGGCGTTGATTGACAGATTTGCTGGATGTCCTCCTGAGGGATATCGTGCTAAATTCTGTCCAATGGACACGTCAGATTATCAAAGTTCCGAAATGGTTGAAGGGCCCTGCCCAGAATACTGCAATCTTTCTCAACTGCGGAGATATTTAGCGACCTTGCTGGCCAAGGTAGCCTTTGGCAAGCATGAGGATAGGCCGTAGAATCTCCCGCCGTTTGCAGGTGGGCATTATCTTATTGAAACGTAAGCCCAGTATGACTTTCCAGGAAGGGTAACAAAATGGGGCAGAATATCGCCGACGGATGTGCTCCAAGGACGCCGCGTATCACAACCAAAGGAGTCTTGCAACGAAAATAAAAGGCACCCCAGATCATCTCTCCTTATTGTCAGCCAATATAGCGGGCGACAGTGAGGTTGGTATCTCACTGTATCTCCACACAAGTCTTCGCTAGTTATCGGGGCTGATTTCGAAAAGATGCCGTTTCTGAAGACAATTCTATTCAAGTCAGTGAGACTGCAGGCAGAAGACTTGTCTGGACACACTCGAGACAGCGGCGGGATACCAGCCTACCATACGGCCCAACAGCCAGGAGTGAGGCCTGTGGTCCACTCCTTTTCATAGCAGAACTTCTGTGATTATCATCCATTACACCCTTACAGCATAGCGGTACGACGACGATATTCTACAATCCGTTTTGTTGCTCTTCGTGACAAGCCATCCTGGGATTATATTTCAGTAACATGACGCCCTCCCATACACAGCTAGAGTTTCTACTGCTTGTCTTCTTACTTGCCAAACCATACCTTGGCCAATAAAGTCTCTGGATCTCTTCTGAGCTGAGACCGATCTCGGGATTTTGACGAATGTACCCGTAGTGTAGAGGTAGCGTCTTTGATTAGTAATCAAAACATACTCGGTCCCGTTTCCGAGAGCCACCATCTCTTGAATTTTGACTAATAATTAGCGTTGGCGACCGAAGACTTACGGCATTGGAAGTCACCCTCATTCTGCCAACGGACTTGTCGCAGAGGGTGGAGGAGTGGACAGAGGTTCAGGCAACTCTCTTGTTCTTTGGGTGGAAAAGTGCCCCTAACAGCGGAAGAATCAGCATGATCAACGCAAGAGGATGCGGCAGGCAATGGAAACTGCATTAAAGACACACAACGCTTATCCACAGGACATGTGGCCTGTAACCAAAAAAGTTTCAAGACGATCTCTCCATTTGCGAAAGATGCCGCCATGCGGATCTCTGGAAAGGGCCTGCTAAGGGGGAGGTGACCGCGAGAAAAGATTGAATAACCAACGAAAGGATAAAGTTCTACGAGCTGGGGCGTGGAATATTAGAAGGTTGAAAGTGGTACAAAAGTTAGAAAATCTGAAAAGGGAAATGCAAAGGCTGAACCTAGATATAGTAGGGGTCAGTGAAGTGAAATGGGAAGAAGACATGGATATCTGGTCAGATGAGTGTAGGGTAATATCAACAGCGGCAACACTGCTGTGCTCCAGATGTACAATTCTCACAAACTTCTTTCTCAAATTAAGGCCCATGTTTGATACTAGCAGACTTCTCTTGGCCAGGAATGCCCTTTTTGCTAGTGTTTGTCTGCTTTTGATGTCCTCCTTGCTCCGTCCGTCATTGGTTATTTTGGTGCCTAAATACTAGAATTCCTTCGTGACCATCAATCCTGATGTTAAGTTTCTAGCTACTTCTCATTACTTACGTCTTTCTTCGAGTTACTCTCAATCCATATTCTGTACTCACTCGACTGTTCATTCCATTCAGCAGATTACGTAATTCTTCTTTCTTTCTCACAGGATAGCAATGTCGTCAGTGAACCGTATCATTGATATCCTTCCACTTGAGTTCTGATCCCACTCCTGAACCTTTCTTTTATTTCCATCATTGCTTCGTCGATGTACAGATTGAACAGTATGAGCGAAAGACTACATCCCTGTCTTACACCCTTTTTAATTCTAACATATCGTTCTTTGTCGTCCACTCTTATTATTCCCTCTTGGCCCTTGTTCATATTGTACATCACCCGTCTCGACCCATCGCTTACCCCTATTTTTCTCATAATTTCAAACATCTTGCACCACTTTACATTGTTGAACGCTTTTCCAGGCCGACAAATCCTATAAGCGTATCTTGATTTTTCTTTGGTCTTACTTCCAGGATTAACGGCAATGTCAGAAGGGCCTCGCTTGTGCCTTTATCCTTCCCAAGACCCAACTGATCGTCGTCTAACACTTCCTTAGTTTTCTTTTCCATTCTTGTGTATATTATTCTTGTCAGTAACTTGGATGCATGAGCTGTTAAGCTGATTGTGCGATAATTCTCGCTTGGCATTCCTTACTGTCATCTGAATTGTATATATGATATTTTTCCGAAAGCCGGATGGTATGTCGCCAGCCTCGTACTTTTTATAGACCTACGTGAATAGTCGTTTTTTTACCATTTCACCCAATGATTTTAGAAATGCTGGTGTAATATTATCTGTCCCTTTTGCCTTATTTGATCTTAAGTCATCCAAAGCTCTTTTAAATTCTGATTCTAATACTGGATCCCCTGTCTATTCTAAACCGACTCCTGTTTCTTCTTCTTTCACATCAGACAACTCTTCCCCCTCACAGAGGCCGTAAATAGACTGTTTCCACCTATCCGCTCCCTCTTCTGCATTTAACGAAGAAATTGCCGTTGCAGTCTTAATATTACCACTCTTGCTTTTACTTTCACTGAACGTTGTTTTGATTTTCCTATATGCTGAGTCCCTCCATGAACCATGGACCTTGCCGTTGGTGGGGAGGCTTGCGTGCCTCAGCGATACAGATAGGCGTACCGCAGGTGCAACCACAACGGAGGGGTATCCGTTGTGAGGCCAGACAAACGTGTGGTTCCTGAAGAGGGGCAGCAGCCTTTTCAGTAGTTGCAGGGGCAACAGTCTGGATGATTGACTGATCTGGCCTTGTAACACTAACCAAAACGGCCTTGCTGTGCTGGTCCTGCGAACGGTTGAAAGCAAGGGGAAACTACAGCCGTAATTTTTCCTGAGGGCATGCAGCTCTACTGTATGGTTAATGATGATAGTATCCTCTTGGGTAAAATATTCCGGAGGTAAAATAGTACCCCATTCGGATCTCCGGGCGGGGACTACTCAAGAGGACGTCGTTATCAGGAGAAAGATAACAGGCATTCTACGGATCGGAGTGTGGAATGTCAGATCCCTTGATCGGGCAGGTAGGTTAGAAAATTTAAAAAGGGAAATGGATAGGTTAAAGTTAGACATAGTGGGAATTAGTGAAGTTCGTTGGCAGGAGGAACAAGACTTTTGGTCAGGCGAATACAGGGTTATAAATACAAAGTCAAATAGGGGTAATGCAGGAGTAGGTTTAATAATGAATAAAAAAAATAGGAATGCGGGTAAGCTACTACAAACAGCATAGTGAACGCATTATTGTGGCCAAGATAGACACGAAGCCCACGCCTACTACAGTAGTACAAGTTTATATGCCAACTAGCTCTGCAGATGACGAAGAAATTGAAGAAATGTATGATGAAATAAAAGAAATTGTTCAGATAGTAAAGGGAGACGAAAATTTAATAGTTATGGGTGACTGGAATTCGGTAGTAGGAAAAGGGAGAGAAAGAAATGTAGTAGGTGAACATGGATTGGGGGTAAGAAATGAAAGAGGAAGCCGCCTGGTAGAATTTTGCACAGAGCACAACTTAATCATAGCTAACACTTGGTTCAAGAATCATAAAAGAAGGTTGTATACATGGAAGAAGCCGGGAGATACTAACAGGTTTCAGATAGATTATATAATGGTAAGACAGAGATTTAGGAACCAGGTTTTAAATTGTAAGACATTTCCAGGGGCAGATGTGGACTCCGACCACAATCTATTGGTTATGAACTGTAGATTAAAACTGAAGAAACTGCAAAAAGGTGGGAATTTAAGGAGATTGGACCTAGATAAACTGGCTAAACCAGAGGTTGTACAGAGTTTCAGGGAGAGCATAACGCAACAATTGACAGGAATGGGGGAAAGAAATACAGTAGAAGAAGAATGGGTAGCTTTGAGGGATGAAGTAGTGAAGGCAGCAGAGGACCAAGTAGGTAAAAAGACGAGGGCTAGTAGAAATCCTTGGGTAACAGAAGAAATATTGAATTTAATTGATGAAAGGAGAAAATATAAAAATGCAGTAAATGAAGTAGGCAAAAAGGAATACAAACGTCTCAAAAATGAGATTGACAGGAAGTGCAAAATGGCTAAGCAGGGATGGCTAGAGGAGAAATGTAAGGATGAAGAGGCTTATCTCACCAGGGGTAAGATAGATACTGCCTACAGGAAAATTAAAGAGACCTTTGGAGGAAAGAGAACCACTTGTATGAATATCAAGAGCTCAGATGGAAACCCAGTTCTAAGCAAAGAAGGGAAAGCAGAGAGGTGGAAGAAGTATATAGAGGGTCTATACAAGGGTGATGTATTTGAGGACAATATTATGGAAATGGAAGAGGATGTAGATGAAGATGAAATGGGAGACATGGTACTGCGTGAAGAGTTTGACAGAACACTGAAAGACCTGAGTCGAAACAAGTCCCCAGGAGTAGATAACATTCCATTAGAACTACTGACAGCCTTGGGAGAGCCAGTCCTAACAAAACTCTACCATCCGGTGAGCAAGATGTATGAGACAGGCGAAATATCCTCAAAGAAGAATATAATAATTCCAATCCCAAAGAAAGCGGGTGTTGACAGATGTGAAAGTTACCGAACTATAAGTTTAATAAGTCACAGCTGCAAAATACTAACGCGAATTCTTTACAGACGAATGGAAAAACTAGTAGAAGGCGACCTCTGGGAAGATCAATCTGGATTCCGTAGAAATATTGGAACACGTGAGGCAGTACTGACCCTACGACTTATCTTGGGAGCTAGATTAAGGAAAGGCAAACCTACGTTTCTAGCATTTGTAGACTTAGAGAAAGCTTTTGACAATGTTGACTGGAATACTCTTTTTCAAATTCTGAAGGTGGCAGGGGGAAAATACAGGGAACGAAAAACTATTTACAATTTGTACAGAAACCAAATGGCAGTTATAAGAGTTGAGGGGCATGAAAGGGAAGCAGTGGTTGGGAAGGGAGTGAGACAGGGTTGTGGCCTCTCCCCGATGTTATTCAACCTGTATATTGAGCAAGCAGTGAAGGAAACAAAAGAAAAATTCAGAGTAGGTATTAAAATCCATGGAGAAGAAATAAAAACCTTGAGGTTCGCCTATGACATTGTAATTCTGTCAGAGACAGCCAGGACTTGGAATAGCAGTTGAACGGAATGGATAGCGTCTTGAAAGGAGGATATAAGATGAACACCAACAAAAGCAAAACGAGGATAATGGAATGTAGTCGAATTAAGTCGGGAGATGCTGAGTCTATTAGATTAGGAAATGAGACACTTAAAGTAGTAAAAGAGTTTTGCTATTTATGGTCGAAGTAGAGAGGATATAAAATGTAGACTGGCAATGGCAAGGAAAGCGTTTCTGAAGAAGAGAAATTTGTTAACGTGGAGTATAGATTTAAGTGTCAGGAAGTCATTTTGAAAGTATTTGTATGGAGTGTAGCCATGTATGGAAGTGAAACATGGACGATAAATAGTTTGGACAAGAAGAGAATAGAAGCTTTCGAAATGTGGTGCTACAGAAGAATGCTGAAGATTAGATGGGTAGATCAGATAACTAATGAGGAGTTATTGAATATGATTGGGGAGAAGATAAGTTTGTGGCACAACTTGACTAGAAGAAGGGATCGATTGGTAGGACATGTTCTGAGGCATCAAGGGATCACCAATTTAGTATTGGAGGGCACCGTGGAGGGTAAAAATCGTAGAGGGAGACCAAGAGATGAATACACTAAGCAGATTCAAAAGGCTGTAGGTTGCAGTAGGTACTGGGAGATGAAGAAACCTGCACAGGATAGAGTAACATGGAGAGCTGCATCAAACCAGTCTCAGGACGGAAGACCACAACAACAACAACAACAACATATGCTGAGTCAGTCGTTCCGACAATCACTTGTTCTTCACTTTTTTGTGCAGCCATTTCGTCTTACTTTCCGGGCATTTCCTATTTATTTCATTCGTCAGTGACTTGTATTTCCGTATTCCTAAATTTCTCTGATCATTATGTGTGTGTGTGAATTCCTCAGGGACCAAACTGCTGAGGTCATCGGTCCCTACACTTACGCACTACTTAAATTAACGTAAACTAACTTATGCTAAGAACAACACGCACACACACACCCATTCCCGAGGGAGGACTCGAAACTCCGGCGGGAGGGGTCGCGCAATCCGTGACATGGCGCCTCAAACCGCGAGGCCACTACACGCCGCATGACGGTTCAACACAAAAGCTTTGTCTCAAGTACAGATAGTGTTGAGGATCAGTGGACAAAATTCAAAACCGTCGTACAATATGCGTTAGATGAGTATGTGCCAAGCAAGATCGTAAGAGATGGAAAAGAGCCACCGTGGTACAACAACGGAGTTAGAAAACTGCTGCGGAAGCAAAGGGAACTTCACAGCAAACATAAACATAGTCAAAGCCTTGCAGACAAACAAAAATCACGCGAAGAGAAATGTAGTGTGAGGAGGGCTATGCGAGAGGCGTTCAATGAATTCGAAAGTAAAATTCTATATACTGACATGGCAGAAAATCCTAAGAAATTTTGGTCTTACGTCAAAGCGGTGGGTGGATCAAAACAAAATGTCCAGACACTCTGTGACCAAAATGGTACTGAAACAGAGGATGACGGACTAAGGGCCGAGATGCTAAATGTCTTTTTCCAAAGCTGTTTCACAGAGGAAGACTGCACTGTAGTTCCTTCTCTAGATTGTCGCTCAGATGACAAAATGGTAGATATCGAAATAGACGACAGAGGGATAGAGAAACAATTAAAATCGCTCAAAGGAGGAAAGGCCGCTGGACTTGATGAGATACCAGTTCGATTTTACACAGAGTACGCGGAGGAACTTGCCCCCTCTCTTGCAGCGGTGTACCGTAGGTCTCTAGAAGAGCGTAGCGTTCCAAAGGATTGGAAAAGGGCACAGGTCATCCCCGTTTTCAAGAAGGGACGTCGAACAGATGTGCAGAACTATAGACCTATATCTCTAACGTCGATCAGTTGTAGAATTTTGGAACACGTATTATGTTCGAGTATAATGACTTTCCTGGAGACTAGAAATCTACTCTGTAGGAATCAGCATGGGTTTCGAAGAGACGGGTTCCCAGGAAGATGCCGTGTTTCTTGACTTCCGCAAGGCGTTCGATACAGTTCCCCACAGTCGTTTAATGAACAAAGTAAGAGCATATGGACTATCAGACCAATTGTGTGATTGGATTGAGGAGTTCCTAGATAACAGAACGCAGCATGTCATTCTCAATGGAGAGAAGTCTTCCGAAGTAAGAGTGATTTCAGGTGTGCCACAGGGGAATGTCATGGGACCGTTGTTGTTCACAATATACATAAATGACCTGGTGGATGACATCGGAAGTTCACTGAGGCTTTTTGCAGATGATGCTGTGGTGTATCGAAAGGGTTGTGACAATGGAAAATTGTACTGAAATGCAGGAGGATCTGCAGCGAATTGACGCATGGTGCAGGGAATGGCAATTGAATCTCAATATAGACAAGTGTAATGTGCTGCGAATACATAGAAAGATAGATCCCTTATCATTTACCTACAAAATAGCAGGTCAGCAACTGGAATCAGTTAATTCCATAAATTATCTGGGAGTACGCGTTAGGAGTGATTTAAAATGGAATGATCATATAAAGTTGATTGCCGGTAAAGCAGATGCCAGACTGAGATTCATTGGAAGAATCCTAAGGAAATGCAATCCGAAAACAAAGGAAGTAGGTTACAGTACGCTTGTTCGCCCACTGATTGAATACTGCTCAGCGGTGTGGGATCCGTACCAGATAGGGTTGATAGAAGAGATAGGGAAGATCCAACGGAGAGCAGCGCGCTTCGTTACAGGATCATTTAGTAATCGCGAAAGCGTTACGGAGATGATAGATAAACTCCAGTGGTAGACTCTGCAGGAGAGACGCTCAGTAGCTCGGTATGGGCTTTTGTTAAAGTTTCGAGAACATACCCTCACCGAAGAGTCCAGCAGTATATTGCTCCCTCCTACGTATATCTCGCGAAGAGACCATGAGGATAAAATCAGAGAGATTAGAGCCCACACAGAAGCATACAGACAATCCTTCTTTCCACGAACAATACGAGACTGGAATAGAAGGGAGAACCGATAGAGGTACTCAGGGTACCCTCCGCCACAGGTGACTTGCGGAGTATGGATGTAGATGTAGATGAGAACATTCTTCAGTTGAAGTATCTTCCGTTAGCCATGGTTTCTTTGCAGTTACGTTCTTATATATGTTTTTCTTTACAACTTCCATGATTGCACTTTGTAGAGACGTCCATTCCTTTTCAACTGTGCTGCTTACTGGGCTATTCCTTATTACTGTGTCTATAGCCTCAGAGAACTTGAAGTGTATTTCGTCATTCCTTAGTTCTTCTTTATCCCACTTCTTTGTGTATTGATTCTTCCTGGCTAATCTCTTATGTTTCAGCCTACTCTTCATCACCACTAAATTGTGATCTTGATCTGATTCAACATCTGCTCCTGGGTAAGCCTTGCAATCCAGTATCTGATTTCGAAATCTCTGTCTGACGATGGTGTAATCTAACTGAGATCTTCCCGTACCATCCGGCCATTTCCAAGTACACCTCCTCCTCTTGTGATTCTTGAACAGAGTATTGGCTATTACTAGCTGAAATTTATTACGGAACGCAATTAGCCTTTCTCCTCTCTCATTCCTTGTCCCAAGCCCATATTCTCCTGTGACCATTTCTTCTACTTCTTCCCTACTAGTGCATTCAAGTTTCTCATGATTATTAGTTTTTCATCTCCCATTACTTACTGTAAGACCCTTTCAATATTCTCATATACTTTCTCTATCTCTTCATCTTCAGCTTGCGACGTCGGCAGATATATCTGGACTATCGTTGTCGTTGTTGGATTGCTATTGATTTTGATAAGAACAACCCTATCGCTCAACTGTCCACATTAACACACTCTCTGCCCTACACTCCTATTCATAACGTGGACCGATGGAAGACCGGAACAGAAGAGAGTCGAAGCATTTGAAGTGTGGCTCTGCAGACGAATATTAAAAATTAGGTGACCGATAAGGTAAAAATGGTTCAAATGGCTCTGAGCACTATGGGACTTAACATCTAAGGTCATCAGCCCCCTACTTAAACCTAACTAACCTAAGGACATCACACACATCCATGCCCGAGGCCGGCGGGCTAAAAGAGTAGAGGAAGACAGAGATTGGAATATGTCCAGCAAATAATTGAGGACGTATGTTGCAAGTGCTACTCTGAGATGAAGGGGTTGGCACATGAGAGGAATTCATGGCGATCCGCATCAAATCAGTAAGAAGACTGATGACTCCATAAATACCGTACCGACTGGACAGCAATTGGCTCGATTTCCCCCATGAGAACATACAACAACACTCTCAATCAGTTCCAAGCCGAATAACTGCCTGCATAAGGGGCCAACGCCTTACTGACTTGCTCAATTTGTGAAGCTCTTCCTCTTGAATAAATTATCCGGTTTTCCTGAAACTAAATCATTTGCTTTTCTGTACGTTCTAACAACCCTACCACAACACAGGTCAAAATTTAATAATGATTGTGGAGTTGCTCACGCTGCTAAATACTGCATTTTCGGGCAACAATAAAGTTATTATGTGGCAGGTGTCATTAGAGCACAGTTAATAAAGCCATTTCATGTAATAATAAATAAACTAGGCACTCATCTTTTCGTATTTCCCACGCTGGTCTCGTTGTAAAATCATGGCTCAATCGTCGAAAATCTAGGTGGTGATGATTCGAAGCTCGGATGCGAAGAGGCCTAGGTTTTGTTGTGCGATATTCAAAAGTTTTATGGATGTGTTTCACAATCCATTCTTTAAGATTACACTTTTGCAGGACAATGGTGATGTAAAAAAGTAATCAGCACTCCGAACTTAAGTTACACTTCTTTTTTATTGCTTTTGCTGCAATATCAGGTAACACACAAAACATCACTTCACAATACAAAACATACTTGAAAACATCTTCCTCACTGTTAAAGTTCACATTTTATAAGCTGACTACAATATACGTCTTTTCAACATGACGTCCAAGTTTTGACTTTCTCAAGGTCCGACTCTCTAACAAACTAATAATCGCTTGCGCGCCCAAAAATCAGAGTTACAAGTACGTCAAAGATCATAGTGACAAAAGAAAGAATACACATGAGAATAATATCATTGCAATACAAACATATTGATGTATCAAAATACCACTACATTAATGAAATCAAATCTGAATGTTGTCTCAGAAATATGTCAACTACTTTACAGAAACACAGTAGGATATTACTGGTATCGAGAGGTTCAGATGAGGTGCCGTAATGGTTACGTAATTCAAGTACCATTACAACACATACATCGTATCTACCGATTTTCATCCCATTCGGGTTATTCCTTCGTCGTGCGTCGTTTTTGTATCTTGGAGTGTATACTGCATTGCAGTTCTAAAATCTGGAGAACACAAAGTGAACGTAAAATAAAATGTGTACAGGATTATGCAGCGGCGGTCGATATAGCGCTAGTGCAAGAAGTGATTCCAGGATAGCTAGAAAAAAAGTGAATATGAGACAATATAAAATTTTGTGAACAGCTGCGCTGCTGGAGCTGCTATAATGATCACAGACACTGAAGTGACGCAAGTTAAAATGCTTGAGTAATAGCGGGAACACGCATCGTTAATGTACACGCTCCATCCGGAAATCAAAGTGGATAAGCCCGGAAACATTTCTATACAACCGAAATGCTCGTTTTGTTAGGATCCCTTCATGCCGACCTTGTCACAGCAGAACATTTTAACTTAATTTTGTCACCGAAAGATCACTCCGTGAACTGCAGCTGTAACGAAGAACTTGACTACCTCATTAACAATCTAGGTATGAGTGGGACCTGGGGAGATATGTCACTATGGAACCTTCTGGTAGTTCGTAACAGTTCAGTCAGGAAACAGACAGCATTTACGTATCCTGCAACACACTGTCTAAACTGGCTGGGATAGAAGTTTGGCCACTATGTTATTCGGAACACAGCGCTTACCACTGCAAAATAAATCTACGTCGCCAGAATATTTATAGAGGTGGAAGCTTGTGGAAGCGCAACAAATCGTTTATAAAAAAAAATAAAAAAAAAAACACGTAAACGGTGAGGGACGCCACAACTGGGAACAATGCAGGAGGCAAATGAATAGATACGCAAAAATAACGCAACGGTGGGTAAAATGCACGAAGCCGTGCGCTAGAACTACGCATAAGCGAGGAAATAGTACAAAAGAATTCGTGTTTCCCACCCTGAGAGACTTATGCAAGGAAAACGATATCACATAAAATCGAAAGATATTAAGAAAATAAAGGTGAAAATAGTCGAACTTACAGGGAAGCAACACCTGGATATCAGGTGAGAGCCAGAAAACCTTTCATTACACAAGACGAATCTTCTTCCACTTACTACTTAGTCCCAGAGAGGCGTAACGCGATGAGAAAACTAATGTATGATATAAAAATCATGTGTTGGAAGAAGTAAGAATATCAAGACCCAGCCAGCAATACAGGCTACGGTGTTGGAACATCTGTCCAAATTACACGCAGAAGAAACGACAGATGAGAATGAAGCTTAAAAATTGATAACCTTCCTTTGAGAAGACGTCAGCGAAGAGGGAAGTACGTCCTTCACGGAGCAAATCGCAGAGCAAGAGGTATTCGACGTCGTTAAAAAAAGTCCCAAGGGCAAGCACCAGACCCTGATGGCCTGCTTACAGAATTTCATGTGTAATATTGGGAACAGCTGAAACAGTCACTTAGAGAAATGTGTAATGGGATGCTTCAAACGAGTCGTGGTCGTGCTGGAATTCGAGAAGTGGTGATAATGACGAGTCTTCAGGAAGCTAAAAGGGAATAACGTTGAAAAATATAGACCATTAGCTCTGCTTAATTCTGGCTGTAAGATATTTAGCCGAGTAACTGCGAGAAAAATGAAACCCTTAGCAGATAACCTTGTCGTCAAATATCAGCCCTATGTTAGGAACAGAAGATGTTTCATTTATACCCTAACCATTGTCAGACATTCGGAGCCGTTTCGCATGTTGCTAACATTAAACTGGCAATTCTACCGCAAGAAAACGGGTGTGTGTGAAGAATATTGCAATCGTACCTACGCGGTAATACGTGACATATTGTCAAGAACTCAGTCACTCGGAGTCATAAGCGAACCGATGAAGAGCAATCTTTAGTTCAGACAGGACTATCCATTGTCCACGTTATTGTTCGCTTGCGCTTTAGAGCCATGACTTGCAGGTATCCATCGAGAAAATACGGGGCTGCCGTAGTGAGGAGAAAAATTAACAGTGTGTGCTTACGCTGATGATGTCAACCTATTAGTTACACAGAGCGAAGATACTGCAAAGATGCGGGAGCTAGTTGGCAGCTACAGCAAAGCTTCTAATGCAACAATAGTCCGAAATATACGAGAATCTACAATTGTGAACATAGAGGCCTCATTCAAGTTGCCTTGCGACTGAATAAATAGAATCCTCTGACACTTTGAAAGTACTAGGCCGGCATTTCGCAAAAAACATGCAGAGTGCTATCATGATCAGCTGGAGACTATGGCTTGAAGTTACACGAGTGCAGTTGCTAAGATACCTCCACAGAACACTTAACAATATGCAAAAAACACAGTGCATAAATAACGTGGCGTTGCCCAAAATATGGTAATATTTGACAGCCATAAAGTATTTTATAAAATGCATTTTAATCATGATCTGTTTATTTGTCCCATTAGCCATCTATCGGTTACGGTTATTTACCATCATCCTGGATGTAGGGTACAACAGATTAGTTAAAAGCATCCCATATTCCTTTGAAGCTGAACAATATCGAAATTATCCATTGAAGTTGTACAAACACCTGACATAATTTGTCTTAGAATACTGACAGTCATATTCATGTCAAATATAAAAACATCACAGGAAAAACAAGACCAACAATTCGTCTTGTTTTCCCCGTGATGTTCGTAAATCTGAAATGGGATATAACTGTCAGTATTCTAAGTCAAATTTTCGTCAGGTATTTGCACAATTTCACTGGATAATTTCGATATTGTTCTGCTTCAAAGGAATATGGGATACTTTTAACTAATCTATTGTACCCTACATCCTGGATGATGGTTAATAACCGCAACCGGTGGATGGCTAATGGGACAAATAAAAAGCTGATGGTTAAAATTCATTTTATAAAATCAAAGTAAGGCATTTAGCACACATATTTTCAATTCCTGTGCGAACAGCAAGCAGAATGGAAATGACTGTTGAATTGGTTGTGCAGAACGGCGACATGTTTAAATTTCTGCACAAAATAACGCGCATATATGACAGAGAAAAATCAGAGAAATGTACTACACTCTCCCTGCCAAACATGTTTCATCGTCGTTAACACCTTCAAAGAACCTTTACAGGCTACATCATCGACGAGACAGAGTCACCAAGGAGAGAACGCCAGTTGCTGTAACCCCCATCAACCTCCATCTTAGACACCAACGCTGATTTTTCGTAGAGTATCGTTATGTAGAACAGTCAACTGCAGAAAATCCAGCGGCTAGAAACATAGACGATGCAATATGCCAACTCTATACCAGTAAAGTTGAAACTGAGAATAATTGCTAAGACTGGAAAATGATGTGGGCAAATATCCATAACCCAAGGATCAATTCAAATGGGCGATCTTGGTGGCGTAGGATTATCTGCCAAAAGATTCCCACAAATGCAGACTCCATAACATAGGGCTTAGCAACTCGTCTACATCATAGAAGATACGAGAAGTCACCGCCTGAAATGCTGTGAGAAGCCTGAACTGTGGGAACTGACGAGACAAAAACTTGCAGTCGTAATTCGTACGTAACGCATTTCTCCAGCTCCTAACTATACGTACTACTCAATTACCAAGAAAACATAAATGGGTCTTGAAGTTGCTTGTATACCAGGAAATGGAGCAGAACAGTCTGCTACGTTGCACAAAATAGAAAGATAAATTTGTCCCATTTTTGACCGCTGTACTATAATACTCACCCATGCTACTGAACAGATTTTTAGGATTTGAGGAACAAGTTTTTGCAAGTTTTTGTTATTTTTCTAACAGAAGAATTTCACCCTTTTATTTTACTTGCTGACGAGCAGATCCACAATGAGAGAGGAAGCAGGATTTATTTGTTCATGTGAAGCGAATTTTACCGTCAAGAAGCACATTCTCTTCATGATTAGAAATTATGATTTTTTTTTAAGACAGGAAGAACATTTAAAAGAAGGCAATAAAGAAGAGCGATTGGATAAGCCGTAAGGGGAGATGGACGGAAAAAAGTGGAGTGGTTAGCATTGTGGAAGGACCCGGGTTCGATTCCAGGTGCCTTCTCAGATTTTTTTTTTCTTAGGGTGTTGTGGCACCGGGTTCACTCAGCCGTTGTAAGGCCAAATGAGGAACTGCTTGAACAAAGAAGCAACGGCATCATGAGGATTCATTCACTGCCAGTTACGGCTCAAGGGACTCGTGACAAGCTGATAAAATGTCACGCGATCATAGGGCGCTCCTTATACGGCCTTGTAGACAGCACTCGGGCAGGCGACCCTATCAGCGCGTGGTGTTTGCCTTGGATATAGAACGCTAATTTCAGCTGTTCAGGAAAAGTTACAGATCGAAAATAACCTCCTCATTATTCCGGAAACAGCTGCGACGCAGTGATTTCTTAAACTGAGGAAAGAGAAAGAAGTCACATGGTACCATTTCAGGAGAATATGGGGGGAGGAGTCAAAATTTGACAGCCATAAGAAGAATTTTCCTGACACATTGTAGCGGAGAAGAAAACACTCGCTTGGAAGTTTTCCGCAAGGCTTCGTCTTGGCGGCCAGCCTTAGCCTACTTTGGAACAAGGAAAACTAGGGTTTAGCGTTCTGTCGACAAAGACGTTATTAGAGACTGAACACAAGCCAGGTGTGCGGGAGAAATTGGCTGCCCACTTACAAAGGAACCATCCGGGTATTTGCCTTACGGGACTTATGTAAATGATGGTAAACCTTAATCTGAACGACCGAATAGGGGCTTGAACCGTCTCCCTCCAGAAGGCGAGTTCGGTGTGCTAACAACCGCGTCACCTCGCTCGTTCCATCGTCAGGAGAGCTCGGTAGTACGAGGTTCCTATGACGTTTACTTCCTAAGAGCATAACGTATTGGCAGTGGAGGATTTACATATAGGCACTAGACACGGATTTGGGGGGGAGGGGGGCACCTTAAGGGGGGCGGCATTTTTTGCTCTGTACTCGTTTTGACATTTTACATTTTAAAATAACTGCGCTTACAAACGACAAAAATTTCTAACATTGCTAAACAATTTGCTAGTTTAAATAAGCCTTAAGAGCTAAATTCGTCAATACAATCTTGGTTTAGTTTACTTGGTGACTGAATGGAAATTTGACACTAGGTTTCTGTCTGGTGTCATCTCCATGATTGGTCAACATATCTTGAAGCAAGCTGTCAGGACGGCTATCTACAATACAGTGTCTGGAACGTTATTACTCCGAGAATGTTGTCAGCTTCTACTTAACACTACCATATTTTCCCCGTGAAAATATCTAGACACCTGAAAAGCTGTGATAAACTAATCACCAGTTTCTTAAATACTGTAACATGTGTGGGTCTCAGAATGTAAATCCCGACTCAACTTAAATTTCTTGTAGAAATTACAGGGAAGTTTCAAGTCAACCCGCCTTTACTGTGATTAATGTGAAAGCTCTGTGGTCTTCAATACCTGAGCTCTGATTTAATGACACCCGTTTAACACAATACGTTGGCACTAGGAATGTTTTAAGTTTTTAAACATATGTTTATACAAAAGGAACATACGCAGAATATCTAACAGTGTGTGAAATACACTTCTCAACAGTTCAAAAATTTTATTTATTTATTTACTTAGTTACTTTTTTTGGCGAAAAAAGAAGAAGAAACCAACTTTCATTTGTCTCATTTATTGAGTTGCAGCCTGCACGATATCAAAGTTCCCACTCTGTGCAATCCAATAGCACGTGGCATTGCAAATTTTATATTAAACTTCTTAATTAAGCTTTTTTCTTCGAGGAAAGGTTATTTTACTTTGAAACAAAAGATGCATTTGCGTGTAGACATAACAGCAGTGTTCACACAAATGACAACACACCACATCAACTGCCAGCAAGAAAGACTATTTAAACTTTGTAGTCTGTCTTCTTTGCCCACAGAAACCACTAAAATGTTATAAGAGTAAATGGAACAAGAAACTGCAAAAATTATTTGCTTTTTAAATTAGAAAGACAACGTCAAGAATATTCAGAACATATCTGCGTCCCAGCAAAAATTCCGGCGACGCGAGAAGCAGAAGCCACGAAAGCGACTGTCCCGTTTTCTTTATGAGACCA
Organism: Schistocerca americana; assembly: GCF_021461395.2. NCBI lineage: Eukaryota > Metazoa > Arthropoda > Insecta > Orthoptera > Acrididae > Schistocerca > Schistocerca americana. The sequence continues at coordinate 652,433,259 of NC_060122.1, forward strand.
ATTCCAGCCGGCAGGTGTGCTTCTACTGTTCACCGGCGACACAGAAACAGGCGACAATGGAATTAAATTATTCTTCATTGTCGTTGTTTCACAGCACTTTTACGTCGAGTAATTCGAGTTGGTCAGTTCATCGCTCTGTGCTTAAAGGAAAAATCTTTGCCCTCGAGTGCCGTGTATAAAGTAAAAAGCTTTGTGCTCATGTGCGGTGTGGTACGATGGCCTTTTACAAATTTCTTGCCTTTTACAATTTTTTTCTTTTGTTTTGACTGTTGGTCGACAATTTTGCAATTTTGCAATTAAGTGGGGTGACATTTCGGAAATTACTGAAGGAAAGCCCAGAACAAGAAGCCAATGTTCTAGAAACGCTTGGTAGAGTAGATAAATTTTTCGCAAAAAATGTTGCTGGTTCGATTTCGAGTTCAAGTAGTATGGATGATATTCTGGCACTGCAGCTGTTGTAAAAGAAGTAAATACGGATGAAACAAAAGTTAAAAATGAAGAAAAGCAAATTGTTCCTGATTTCGAGTTTCACGAAAAACTAAGTATCGAGTCAAACATTACAGGAAGAAATAACTTCGTTAGTGATGATCCTGCAGAATGGTGTGTCAATGAATCAACAATCGACATTCTCTTACAACTTGGAATTAATCAAAATCGTAACGGTGATGTTTCTAATTTAAGAAGATCAATAGGCGATGAAACCAGATATTTGAGCAAAAATGTATTTTACTGTAAACTTTTAAATGGTGAATCAACTTCGTGTGATTTTCTAGTATACTCCTGTAGCACCGATGCTGTTTTTTGAGCACCATGTAAATTGATCGGAGGTAAGGCCTCGATTGCTACTAATGGTATTGCAGATTGGAAAAAAATATTTCTAATATTTTATTTCATCATGAGAATTCTCTTGAAAACAAAAATTCTGAGTTACTACCCTTAACAAGAAAAAAGTCACTTGGAACAATAGATAACCATTTCGAGTCATATGTTGAGACAGAAAAAATGTACTGGCGCAGTGTGTTGAAAAGGGTGTTTGCAGTAGTGAAGAAGCTAACAAGTCGTGGACTTCCCCTACATGTAAACGTTGAAGGATTCTATTCATTACATAATGGTCAATTTATGATGTCTCTTGACCTTATAGCAGAGTTTGATCCTTTCCTCGCAGAGCATACTGAATGATATGGAAATTCAATGCAGCGACATACAAATTATCTTTCTTCAACAATCAGTGGTGAAATAACAGACTTCTTGGTGAACGAAAAAAAGAATTATCATAAGTGAAATAAAACAGGTGAGATATTTCTCTATAATAGTAGATTAACTGCGGTAATTTCACGTATGGATCGATTATCTTTCATATTAAGATGTGTGAACGAGAATGGTGAACCTGTTGAACGTTTCCTTCTGTTTTTACTAAACCCGGGTCACAAGTCCGTAAACTTAGCTAAGGCCTTTCTAAAAGTCCTGTCTACAAATTCCATTGATATTACTGACTGTAGAGGCCAGTCATATGATAATGCAAGCAATATGTCAGGAACCTACACTGGTTTGCAGGAACGCGTTAAAGAACGAAATTATGTGCCTTGTGCAGCACATTCTTTGAATTTAGTCAGCACTAGTGCTGCAACCTGTTGTCGGGAAGCATGCTCATTTTGCAATGCAGTGCTAAACCTTCATAATTTTTCTCTCCTTCTACGCAGCGCTGGGATAAACTTCTTTCGTTCACGAAACCAGGAAGAAAAACGGTAAAAGTTAATCAAAAACACCTTCGTCAACAAGAGAGGAGGCGTGTATAAGTCTGTATGAAAAGTGGGAGGGCCTTATCAATACCCACACACATATTGCCAATAATACGTTTGAAAAACCACTTGTGCGAAATGAGGCCTCAGCTTTATTGAATCAACTCATAAAACTGGAAACAGTATTCATGATGACAGTTTGGAAGGACATACTCCAGAGATTTAATAGTGTATATCTGAAATTGCTAAGTGTAAATACTGATACTAAAATAGTGCATTAATTATAAAAATCACTTGTAGGATTTACTGCCTCTATTCGTGGCGAGTTCAACTATTATGAAAATAAATCCATGGAGATCGTAACTGGTATAGACTATGAATGCACCTATAAAAGAACACGAAAACGCAAGCGTCATGATGACGAAGAAGTGGACTCTGAATTAGTTTTTCTGACTGGAAGGGAAGAGGCTAAACATTTCTCCCAGTACTCGACAACTTGTACGCCGAATTAGTAAGGAGGAAGGAAAGCTATAGAACACTGTTGGTCTCCTTTCAGTAACCTTAATGACAGTTCACCTGACGATATTGCTGAACGTGCAGCAAAACTCCCAGCGTCATATGACACAGATTTAGAGCCTTCCGTCCCTAGTGAATGTGTACATTTCGCGGAACTTTTGAAATCTTCTGAGATTAGTGATATACCAGTCGAAATGAGCAAATTTTTTCGAAAAGAGAGGTTACAATCCGTGTTTCCGAATGTTGACATTGCTCTTAGAATATTTCTGTGTGTGGCACTTACAAATTGTTCAGCAGAACGGTTGTTCTCGGCTCTTAAAAACACTGAAATCGTACCTACTTTCCACGTTGTCTGAGGAGAGATTGAACGCCTTTTCCATTTTTCACATCGAAGCCGACCTCCTAACTGACAACCGTCTGAACTACGAAGATATGATCAACGAGTTTTCTGCCATCAGAGCTAGACGCAAACTTTACCGACTGGTGAGTTTGTTTATTTATTCATATTAGTTTTAAGAATTTAATATTATAATGTGATTTTTGTTATAACCATGAGCATATTCATTTGATTCACAAACTATGTATTACCTTTTTATTGTGCAATTGCCGATGGCAGAACGGGGAACTAAACCTATTTAACGTGCAGACGTGACCGAAGGCGCCCGAAATACTAAACATTACTCGAATGACGCAGGCCACTCGGCGCTGTACAGTCAAATCATACTAATACTGTAGTATATTACAGCTGTTGCATATTCTTGGCGTCTGCTGAAATGTATTGTTATCGCTGAAATGTACGTTATCGGAGAGTACGTTCAGAAGAAAAAGTGTTAATAAATAGCGTAGTTCAGTTCCGTCGATAAATAAGTAAAAGCTTTGCTAATACCGTTAGAAAGAGCTATGGTGAGAGCAGTAGCTGCAGTTCAAAACTGTTTAGCCCTTACATGGATTGAAGGTATCGTGTACACTTATTATGCAGCATCTAGCTACACAGACCATAATGCTTTACACGTTAACTATTAGATTGTAAAACAAATTTGATTTTTCCACACTAGTCTGTAAAGTTATGTAATAGCAAATCCAGTTCTGTGTTTGTTCGTCTGTATTTAGTTATTAGTTCGTGCACCGAAATCTGTGTTTCATTTTCACTTCTTACGCTTTACTACAGACTCACATATTAATATCGAACGTGCTATTTTTATCTGCTACACATTCAGGTTATTAGATCGTAAAATGACAGTTTAATTTTAATTTTGAACCCATCTCTGTAAAAGTACGTATTAATTTCTAATGTATGACACGTTCGCTTCCATTGTTAGATCGTAACAACTTTTTTATTTTCATTTTCAACGGTTTCGTGTAAAAGAACATATTAAAAGTGAATGTATAACAAAACTCCGTTGTCTCCTACATGCTCTGCTAAATTTTTGGACCAAAAACGAAAAGTTATTTTCCTTGTGTTCCTTTCTGTTGTTTTTTGACAGAAGAATGTGTTGACACAATGCAGTTTTAAGTTTGTTTTATCCGCTGCCGTACACCAAGTACAGTCCAGGAATCGTATTACATTTTGATTGAGCGCGACTAAAACGCTGACGCGTCCTTCAGAACAACGAATAGCGGAGTACGGAAACAGCTGACAGCGCTCCCACCCAAAACGGCAATTGTGAAGTGATCGCTGATCGGGTAATTGCTGTTTAAAACATCTTTTTTTTTTTTGGGGGGGGGAGGGGGACGAGACGTATAATATGATGTGCCTAGGGGCGCAAAATTTTTAAATCCGCCACTGCATGTTGGTATCAAAACACGGCAGTCCCATAAGGCATTCAGTTTCACCTTAATAGGTGGCTTTTCGCCTTTTCTGGAGGTGCCGAAACGAAGTTTCTACTTCTAGCTTTGATCCCTTATCTCGGGCTAAGTGGCTAAGGAAGTCATCTACATTAGCCCGACGCAGCCACAATGTTTTCGCGGCTGTTCCTCTTCGGAGGTTTCAATGAACGGGCGTGAACAGTCGCGAAACTGGCGGGTTTTCACATTTTTCCACTATCATCTCGACTGTGATACGCCGGCCTTCGAGCACCAGGACCTTACAACAATTTCAGGAAGAAACGAAACACGATCAAAACAGGTTCGGCGCAGCATGGCGCGTCCGGTGTGGACTTCAAACTTCGCCGCTCTGCGAAATGAGTTAAGTTCCGCGCTGTGCCGGTACATCAAAGGAAATGGTTCGTTCGTGCGCTATTTGGACGGCGCGGCGTTCCGCGTTTTCAGTTTTTATTCACGCGCGAGCGCGCACTCTTGCCCATTGCTGTGCACCTGCTATAATGACATGTTAGTATTTTTCCTGTTTTTCTTGTGTTAACAAAATTATATGCAAAACATGCATCCATAGTGTTTCAAAATTTAGAAGAATATGTCGCAGTTAAGATACCTCTGTAAAGCAATCTCTATGGTCTGTCTGACATTCTTCGTCTGTTGCTTCCTTCATTACCTTTCCTCTTCCTACCTTTAGTCTGTTAAGATGTATGTACCACTGTAAGCTCACATTAATAAGAATAATTACTTATTTTCGTTCAAGCAGTGACTCACGTCTTATTATTTATTACCGCTAATGTCTTTAATATGTTGTTGACAGGTTCCCAGTGGAAATGTGGATGAGTTTTGCTGTATGAACGGAAATAACCGGCTAGGGAGATATCTGTTAACCGCCCTTGCAGCCATCTCACTGAGATAACTGCAAATTGTAGTAATTACTTAGAACCTACGTGTCACTGAATTAACGTGTCTGCCTGCCAACAGTAAATAAAATTAGCACACTTGAGATATTCGAAAAATTTTCACACTTGCGAAAACACGAAGCCAAGGCAGTTATTTTGGCTCTCACAAAATTTCAGTCTGTAGACTTTTCGTCAATTTAACTCGTCTGGTGCACAATAGGGAGAGATAAAGGGCGACCACGAACGGACCGTTAAAATAGTTCATTATTATAATGCACATGTAATTTTATTTCGAAGTACGTCTGTTTCATGAATGTCTGTTTCTTTTCCATGCAGTCCTACAGTACGTGATATGTCAAACAACTGATCTATAATCTTCTGAAAGATGGAAAATATTACCCGTAAATGAATGGAACTTATATAAAACTAATAAACTAAATAAAAACGCAAGAAGATAAAGTTGGCGAATTCTTAAGAATACTTCATTGTCAATGATTACAAGACGAGGTAAGACAATATACCACTCAATCAGCCTAGTTCTACTTTCCGCACCTGTAAAATTTGTTTATTTGAGACTCCTAGCAAAAAAATCGTCATTTGAAAACTCTGTAAATACATGTCATTACCGTACACTTTGTAAAAGAGTCGCAAGATAGTGATAATACATAGTTAATGGCGAGTAGCTTGACTTAGTGATCCGCAGTTGTTTTGAAAAAAAAACTATATTTTTTTTTATCCGTGATGATGCGCTGTGCGCAAATACCATGTCTGAGTTGTTCACTCGCATACTGCATTATGATAAACAACAGATTCGATAAACTGTATTGCACGTTAGTATAGTTATAACCCAACTGCAGTTGTCAATGATGGCTTCTTTTCAACCAGAGATTGAGTCTAATCAGCTACCAGAGTGCGAATTCGCCACTGAAAATCAGGTTGCGCAAATAACTGACCAGGTCATGAATCAAACTGAGCAGTTAAAAACTGATGTTGCTACTCACATGACCAACGTGATGCGAACCGATCCAGAAACTATAATTAGCCAGATTACAGACTTGCGAAACACCATTAGAGGTGACTGAAAACCGTAATACTTCGCAACTGGAGGAAGATACTCAAATTCATCCTTTTAGGGGCAGTAACCCAAGTGAAAAATCTCTCTACTTATCAGAAAAAGAGAGCTGGTGCATTTTTAAAGGAAAAGGATGATAAAATTACAGAAAAATTTGAAACAGAATTAAGGAAAGCAAGGGAGCAAACATTACTAAAGTGTGTTCCGAGCAGAGCACTTCAGCACAGGCTGTTAGCTTTTACACAAGATTTGTCTAAATAGCAATGAAATGTTCAAACTCACTTTACTGATGCTGATAAGTAACATAGAAAAAGAATTAAATGAGATAATGAAACAGATTAGGAATGATACATCACAGCAGCTCACGTAGCGGAGACTCTAGTCCAGTGACAAATGAAAACACTTACTTTGATGAGATGCATTGTAGGAACGCGCTGTCACAAAACCATACGAGTAGGAGGATGGGTGCAGAGCCCATCCTGTTTTGCCGGAAGACAGTCTCCTAAAAAACAGGCAGTACCACACTCTGAAAAAAAAGTATACAGGCATCCTGTTAGTATTGTTAAACGTTCTAAAGATACGTTGCGCAAATCATGATCTGATTAACAAAAGACAGTCACCGTTTTCGTGCAGGATGAGGGTACCCTCTCAGTGACCACAACTGGAGAATATTGTCTCACGTATGAGCGGTCTGAAAACGTTTTTTTCTCAGAACGCTGGTCTAAATCCATTCAAGAGAGATGACGAAAAGACCTTTTCAACTCAGAACAATATGATGTCGAACAAGAAAGTTTAAGAAAGTACTTCGAGAAATACTTGAAGAAAGCCCGCTTTCTGGACAAACGAGTATCCGACAAAGTTTCATTATGTCTTCTGAAATGTAAATTGACGCTAAGCATTTGAGAAAAGCTAGTGCAAGTCCTTGAATGAAATTTAGAGTACCTGCTGTCTGTGTTAGATTCAATAAACGAAGACGTAAGAGCTAGAAATAGCAATAATAATTATCGAAATGGCAATGGCTTGAGTCAAGCAAGGCCGCTGCTTCAGCATACAGTAACAGTCGCGAGAGAGGAGCTGATGATCGTGCTGGCTTTGTTTCTCTGCCGCGGCTTATCAGACGTCACGTAGTGGTGGGTACGCGAACAGTAGTCTTTTGAACGATAAAAAGAGGGGTGAGAACTGATAAGTTTCAAGATGGCTGTCAAAGCAATGGAGCACGTCCTTGCAATAACCAAAAGTGTAGTAATCAGTGGTATTCCACCGCTTAAAATCACCCACAGTTCATTGTAGGCCAGGAAATCTCAAATAACCAGTGGCATTCTAATCACAGGAATCAGCCACCCTTTAACATAAACGACGCCTAGTAGCATCTGAGTACCGGATCAAATCGTGATGCTGATGTGTAGTGGTGAAATCAGAATCCCATGGTCACTGTCGTTGAGGTCAGAGACGATACTGTAAATTCAAATACTGTAAATTCAACTAACTAGACTTGGCCTCATTTAGCCCCCAATGTTGGCAGTGGGTGAGGGTAATGTCGATCCATCGAATAACCTGTCAAGATATAATGATGACTTAAAAATCCAAAAAGAATTGTCAAATCACTATCGTAAACGTTCAGAAAAATTAAAAGGGCTAGTGCAAGCCTGGATCCGTGGTGTTGTGGGATCTGTTCCAACTATTATTTTTCTTGACACAGAAGCTATGACAAATACGACCCCCAGAATTTTATCTAACGAAATATATGTTTACAGAAACTACCTACATACTGTGTGTAGAATTGTAGAGTTGTTGGTGCTGTAGGTGGTGAGTATAAAACCATAAAAATACAGACGCAGATCGATGTGGATGTAGGCAATGTCGTAATGAAATGTATCTTTCTTGTGGTCGTGGAGTTAATAGAAAGGACAATCAACAAAATTATCATACCAGTACACACACGACCAGAAAGTCTAGAGTCTGAATTTCGTAGAGAGGAAAAGATTGACCTATAGTCAGGGAAATGCTACCTACAAATTGAAATTTTTTTGTTGAAGATCTCATCAAAATAACGGGACGTCATAGCACACTTTGTTCAGATATACAGTTAAAGCTCATTCAGACAAAACAGATGGCAATTTGTAATTTTTCCGAGCATATTGTTTCAGCTCATGAAGATGATAATGTTATTTATGATAAAGCTTTATAATCCAGTGGAATCTCACAGCGACAGAAAGAACATTTTAAGGAATTACTGTTGAAATATGCACCAGTGTTCGATAAAAAACCAGGTGTGATCAACACATATGAATACCATATGAAAATAGAATTCCATGTAACCTTTTGTATGAACCCTTATTCCATTCCATAGACAAAGAGGGAGGCAGATAACTAAGAAGTTAGACGCATGTTGGAGAGGCAAGCCAATGAAGATTCACTCTGTCTGTACTGTAGTCCACTTCTAAAAGTAGTCAAACCGGATGGAAAAGTACACCTCATTCTAGGTGCTAGGACAATCAACAAAATAATTATACCAGTACACACACGACCAGAAAGTCTAGAGTAACGGCTGCAGAGGTTTCAGTGTTCAGTTTTTGTCTAGCATCAATATACGAACTTCATATTGGGAGATTCCAGTTTCAAAAGATTTCAAAAAATATACCGCCTTCACATTTGCTGGAAGGTCTTATCAGTACTGTGTATCACTTTTTGGCATTAAGGTCAGATCCAGGGTTTTCATTACTGCACTTGATACGATGCTTGGATCTGACCTACTTGGTAGTAAGAATAATAAGTTTTGCTTGTAGTACTCTGTCCAAATGCAAGAGGGGGTATGTAGCCAACGAGTTGGATACATTAGCCATCAATTATTATACGTTCGGAAGCCATGTGTAAGTTTAATGATATCATCAAGTACTTGTTATATTGAAAATTTGCAAATGTCTTGTCCCAGCTTTCACAAGGATTTCCAGAATTTGAAGACCTTTTAGAGCAAGCCTATGAATTTAAAATCATGTTAACGAAAGGTGCTAACTACAGACAGAACTTTCTAGATACGTGCAAGAATATGAAGGAATTACAAAGTAGGGACCACAGGCAGAGAAAGGTAAAGCTACTTCTCATGCAGGGAAACAACAGTAGGATACAACAGCACTACAGACTTCAAGAAAACGTATTATTTTGTAGGAGGAATATTTTTGCTGACATGTGATGTATCTATATGTCACTGATCTGACACATGCACTGTGCATGGGGCACTATGGTGCAAGTGAATGCTACATGAAACTTAATTTGTATTGTTATTTTTCCGAATGTGTTGCGGCGGGCCCAGCAAATAATCGGTCAAAAGTCCAAACCATCAAATCAAGACAGTAAAACAGAACTATTCCTGATATTACCTATGGGATCACTAAACATAGTTTGTACTGACCTTGCAGAACCGTTCCTGCTGCACATGGAGGTGTGAAATATATAGTTGGTATGTATGACCTCTTTTTCAAAGTAAAGCAAGTTCTATGCAGGGAAATCAATCGCTGCTACACCAGTAATTAAGCGTACAGTAAATGACTGTATTTCTATGACGGGCAAACCTACATCAGTATTATCTGAAAATGTGTCAAAGTTTAGTTACGAAAAGTGGAAGGAATTTTTGAAAGATAAACAGATTAAACAGATTTTAGTAACAAAATTTGACCCTAAAATCGATCCAATAGCAAAGATTTTTCGGGAGTTTAATTATTTCATGACAGTGCATGCACCTAATAAGACAACCATATGGGTATAAGTCTTGGGAGTGTTCTAAGAGATGTTAAGCACCCCTCCCCCGTATATTACACTATGTACTCCAGGCGATTTTATGGCTTGAGGAAAAGAGAGAAATGAATGGCTGGAACCAATCCCACACTTGCCTAGGGTGGAAATCATCTGAGAAGAGGATGTGAAACAAATATTACACTCCTTTACCAAAATACAAATTTAAAGAAAATGCAATATGTTAGGAAGCTAGGAAGAATCCAGAGCTACTGTATAGGAGCAAACGCATTATTGATAACATGCTCTAAACCTTCGCTGTTGCTAACGAAGAACAGGAAACGGCAGTTGATGGATACGGCCCTCTTCAGGCAGTACGGATTCCATGTGATGGCAGCTTCTTCTAGCATACCCCACTACCAAACAGATTGGACTTTATTCACACCGAGACTTTAAGAAATACTTTCCCCAAGCACATGTAAGCCCCTAAAAGACGAAAAGCAAACGACAGGCTCAGGAATTACACTTTGTTTTCTGCTCAATTACGCACCACTGAATACGTTCAAACTACGGCTGAACTAAGGTAAAATAAAAGAGGATAGCCATTGTCTGACTGTTATGAAATGAAATACAGTCTATTTTCTCTCTGAGATACTCTTTTTATATTTCACTACGTTAGTATTAATCCTATTTTATAAGTAATTAGTACACATTAGAGGTTAGTTGCTGTTACTAGTAGGTATGCACGTTTTGTAGTGAACAAAAACTGGTATTAAGACCACTGTAATTCTAAGATAGATTCATAAAAAAGAATCTAAGTCAATGACACAGCCACAATTAGTAATTGGATGTATACTGGTCGGGTGTTTGAAACTTTTGGAGGCAATGGGAGAATCGGCATTGCATAAGGAATGGAATTTAACTGATGGGCAAGTACGTGTATGAGAATGTTATGAAATATGTATGTGAGGCAGCAGATACTGTCTCATCTAAAGCAAAAAGGAAAAAGAATAATATCATCTGCTTTAGCTAACGAATGAATATTAGTGTTCTCAGAGACCTGAGTGATTGAGTAATGCAAACACCTATAAAAACAGAATTTAAATGGCTGATTCATAGAATAAGTATGTGTCTTTTAGCCTGAGGCTTTGACTATAAACTTCTAAGCACTGTTTTTCACAAATTTCGTGTGAAAATATCGTGTTAATGTTCTACAGATTAATGTGAACCTTTCACCTCGTGATAGTAAGAGTAAAAAATTATATACTGCGGAAACAGTTTAACTTAAGAAATGTAATCTAAAGATTTATCTGAGGATTTATTCCTTTAGTATATAAGTAACTGCCTCATGTTAATGAATGGAAGCTGTAAAAGCAATATTAAAGAATTTCAGCCTAAACTATTTGTACTAGTAATTTAATTAAAATGTAAAGAGACTTTAGTCATCAAGGTCGCTAGGGATGAGCTGTACTCTTCCTAGAAGGATAAAACTATAGAATTTTATATCATGAACTTAAAATAGTCACAAAATGCTCTGATGAAATAATATAGAGATACCTTGGCTGGGTAATCTAACCTTCAGCCCTATATATAGTAGGTGGTAAGAAACTTATCAGTCAGTGTTAATTAGCAAATAATAGTATGATGCTTGTTATGTTACACACGATTCTGACTAAAATTTCAAAGGAAGTGTGGAATTTTGAACAGTACATGATAATTAGACTGTTTTTCTATTTCCGCGAATTTTTGTAAATATGTATATAACTATTTGTAGCTAGTAAGTGAATAATCTCACACCATAATATTTATTAAGGCATTGTCTGACATGTGAGTCAATGAAGGACAACCGGAAAGGCTTTAAAATGACATCTGGAGATAAACAAATGAATAAGAAATGTACATTTATACTAATATGTCAGACTTACTTTCATGGACAAATAAGTAGAAGTGAGGTATTCTATGTACAAGCTGCGGTGGCGCGGTTCCTTTCATCCTTTTTACCAGCACCTACCTGCGAACTTGTTGCAGCTGATCACCGGTAGGAAAACCGATCAGAAACCTACCGTACTGAAACTCACACCATGATGCATACAACGTAACTATTTTAAGAATCGGGAGAAGTTCTTAATTTTGAATAAAAGTTGAAAATACTGGTAAAATTTCGGTATATTCTGAATTCGAGAATTAACACAGTCATTCACAAACCCTTTCATTCAAGTTAGCAACTTGATGGTAACGTATTTCCCGAAATCTGAACAGTTAGTAAGCACGGATTGTTCTTAAATGAAAATGCTCGTCACATTATTAAGTTTATCGGTGTCTAATGCACTCAAGTTTTTGGTCACCGATTTGTTCAATATGCCACGCGGAATTACTGTCTTTTTTCATGCACAAAATTACTTAAAAAGATCCTTAATTTCTAAAAAAATAATATGCCTTCACTTTAAAGCTCTTTTGAGGCATGCAGCACAACTAAAGCCGGCAAATTATAACTTCCTTGGCTCTGAGCACTATGGGACTTAACTTCTGAGGTCATCAGTCCCCTTGAACTTAGAACTACTTAAACCTAACTAACCTAAGGACATCACACACATCCATGCCCGAGGCAGGATTCGAACCTGCGACAGTAGCGGTCGCGCGGTCCCAGACTGAAGCGCCTAGAACAGCTCGGTCACACTGGCCGGCAACAACAGTTCGGCTGAACACAAGCTCACCATTAATCTATTACGCCCCAAAAACCTGAGAGATCACTTCATACCGTATATTCGTCGATCATAGTATGGCACGCACTGTTCTGATTAGTATTGTTTTTTATCAAACTGGATGTCATAGAAATTGATCGTATAAGAAACCAGCGCAGTGATGTTGAAATTGTGTTGACAAATCAAGCAGTAAACTTTAGTAGTGAACATCCAGCTCCACAAAATTCAGTTGAGGCACTGAGAAACTTATGGGACCATAGCTCAGAAAGAAAGTTGTGGGAAAGATGGATCTTTGTGGACATCAAATTTGTAGACAAACTACCAATCTCATAGGTCTGAATTGTTTCTTATCCAAGTCTCAACATCCTACGCCTCCTATGAAAAATAATTTACCCACTTCATATTATGACATATTAATTAATATTTAAGATTGTCTCTATTATTAATGTTAATTCACAAAATTTCCATGTGTAGGGTAGACACAATAAAGTCTTTTTACAGTTTCTCATAATGTGAAACTAAATCACAACGTAGCGAACATATGCTAAATGCACCACATTCATTCTCTCTCTCTCTTTATCCCTCTCCATCTCTCTCTCTCTCTCTCTCACACACACACACTCATGACCTATTGCAACACTTCATGGTCCTCGTTATCATCATTTTCATTAAGAACGTTCTGTGGCTTGAAGTTCAGGTAAAACTGCCAATAAACCTCCGATTTCGAAGTTTTACTACTACGTCCATGATGTAGGGACTAAAATATGTTGGGCGCCCTAGATAATAATTGAGCAGTGCACAGCAACAAAATTGTAGTTTGTGCTTTTTGCCCATATGGAAATGAATATCCCAGAAGTAGATGAGACATCTTTTGTACGTGAATGTTCATATACAGGGTGGTCCTTTGATAGTGACCGGACAAAATATCTCACGAAATAAGCATCAAACGAAAAAACTACAAAGAAAGATACTCGTCTAGCTTGAAGGGGGAAACCAGATGGTGCTATGGTTGGCCCGCTAGATGGCGATGCCATAGGTCAAACGGATAGCAACTGCGTTTTTTAAAATAGGAACCCCCAGTTTTTATTACATATTCGTGTTGCTTGTAAAGAAATATGAATGTTTTAGTTGGACCACTTCTTTCGCTTTGTGATAGATGGCGCTGTAACAGTCACAAACATGTAAGTATGTGGTATCACGTAACATTCCGCCAGTGCGGACGGTATTTGCTTCGTGATACCTTACCTGTCTTAAAATGGACCGTTTACCAATTGCCGAAAAGGTCGATATCGTGTTGATGTATGGCTATTGTGATCAAAATGCCCAACGGGCGTGTGCTATTTATGCTGCTAGGTATCCTGGACGACATCATCCAAGTGTCCGGACCGTTTGCCGGATAGTTACGTTATTTAAGGAAACAAGAAGTGTTCAGCCACATGTTCGCCGGATAGTTACGTTACTTAAGGAAACAGGATGTGTTCAGCCACATGTGAAACGTCACCCACGACCTGCAACAAATGATGATGCCCAAGTAGATGTTTTAGCTGCTGTCGCGGCTAATCTGCGCATCAGTAGCAGACAAATTGCGCGAGTCTCAAAAACATCGGTGTTGAGAATGCTACATCAACATCGATCGATTGCACCCTTACCATATTTCTATGCACCAGGAATTGCATGGCGACGACTTTGAACGTCGTGTACAGTTCTGCCACTGAGGACAAGAGATATTACGGGACGATGACAGATTTTTTGCACGCGTTCTATTTAGCGACGAAGCGTCATTCACCAACAGCGGTAAAAACCGGCATAATATGCACTATTGGGCAACGGAAAATCCACGATGGCTGCGACAAGTGGAACATCAGCGACCTTGGCGGGTAATTGTATGGTGCGGCATTATAGGAGGAAGGATAATTGGACCCCATTTTATCGATGGCAATCTAAATGGTGCAATGTATGCTGATTTCCTACGTAGAGTTCTACCGATGTTACTACAAGATGTTTCACTGCATGACAGAATGGCGATGTACCTCGAACATGATGGATGTCCGGCACATGGCTCGCGTGCGTTTGAAGCGGTATTGAATAGCATATTTGATGAGAGGTGGATTGGTCGTCGAAGCACAATACCATGGCCCGCACGTTCACCGGATCTGACGTCCCCGGATTTCCTTCTGTGGGGAAAGTTGAAGGATATTTGCTATCGGAATCCACGGATAACTCCTGACAACGTGCGTCAGCGCATTGTCAATGCATGTGCGAACATTACGGAAGGCGAGCTACTCGCTGTTTAGAGGAATGTTGTTACACGTATTGCCAAATGCATTGAGGTTGACGGACATCATTTTGAGTATTTATCATATTAATGTGGAATTTACAGGTAATCACGTTGTAACAGCATGCGTTTTCAGAAATGATAAGTTCACAAAGGTACATGTATCACACTGGAACAACCGAAATAAAATGTTCAAACGTACCTACGTTCTGTATTTTAATTTAAAAAACCTACCTGTTACCAACTTTTCGACTAAAATTGTAAGCCATATGTTTGTGACTATTACAGCGGCATCTATCATGAAGCGAAAAAAGTGGTCCAACTAAAACATTCATATTTCGTTACGTACTACACGAATATGTAATAAAAATGGGGGTTCCTATTTTAAAAAAAAACGCAGTTGATATCCGTTTGACCCATGGCAGCGCCATCTAGCGGGCCGACCATAGCGCCTTCTGGTTTCCCCCTTCAAGCTAGACAAGTTTTGTTCTTTGTAATTTTTCTTTTGACGCTTATTTCGTGAGATATTTGGCCCGGTCACGATCAATGGATCTCCCTGTATAGCTACAGACATAGACAAAGCTGGTACAACATTAGATCAACAGACGTCAGGAGCATCCATACGTACCAGAATCTCAAAATCGATGACAGTGGCTTTAGGCTTATGGTCCTTACTGATTGGCATACTGATTAGCAGAGTTAAAGAATTTTTTAATAACAGTATGTTACCCACAATTTAGGACAGTAAACAGATAAATGGGCAAGTGGAACTGTTACACCTTCAAACAATAGTTCAATAGAACCTTAAGTTCGAAATCTTGGATAAAACTGAATATCATTCTTAGCAGCTACCTGAACATATTTTAGAGGGATGGTTATTATAATTTATATCCTATTGATGATTTACAATGCACTGTGTTGCAATGCAGCTGTCGGAGCCATCCGTATCACCACGGTCATGACACTCGGAATCAGAGAGACATTTCCAGTTGAAATCTCCCTGAATATCGAGAACTCGAGTGCGGACAGTGTAATGAAGCGCGAAATTGCCACAATGGGCGGTAAGGTGGAGAGAGCGGATTAATTCATTTGCCTAATACCGGTCGATCGCCGGGTCGTGCTGCCGCTGTGCGCGCCGCCGCCAGCGCCGCTGCCTCTGCGGTTTCGCCTGCGACACGGGCCGCTGATTTCTGAACAGCCGCGCGCTTCGCTCGCTCGCCGTAATTTGTGGCCTTATCTGCGCGACCGCAACATCCGCTACGGCACTGTGAGAGTGTGTGAGCGCGTGTGCTTTGACCTCCGACCAGAGCGTCCCCCTCGCCGCTCCTCTCCACCCCCCTCCCCCTTTTTCCAAGCTGATTCACGCGCCAGTAGCCGCCACACGTGGCCGCAGGCCGCTGGCATGACTACGACAGGATCGCGGGAAAAATGGCAACCACAGTTTGCGGCGGCAGACACTGCCGGTGAGCCAGATAAACCTGCCCCATTGTGCCACCAGCGACACAGACGCGCCTGCGCGTTTCTAACGACAGGAACAAACAACACGGCGGGGTCCTATCTGCAGGGCGGTGGGTTGTCCTCCGTGTTGAAGGACTGCCGTGGTACACTGCATTGCAGACCTAGTTTCTCAGCCCTTTGTGGTCCTGTGTTTGTGTATGAGGCAGATTACGAACCTGCGCCTATGTAACAGCTGCATCCGTGAAGGAAAGGGAGCACAATACCTCAGATCAGTGAATTACTGGATGGCTTGCGCGGTTTTACGCAACCTGCATTGTAGAAATACAGTTTATGCATACATTCGATGTATACCACACCCTTGGTCTACGTGTATATATATATCACTGAGACATCAAAAGTTGTTAACCACTATCTGGTGTGTATTATTTTTATTAATTGTGATACTTTGCATACTATTTTCTAATATGAATATTTTCGATGCATGGACCTCAGCTTTCATTACTTGATAAAATACAGTTTTTTGTTTTGATTTTGTAAACAGCACCTTTAAGCTGCATACGAATTATTTGGTTATAGACTGAAAGTTTAATAATTTTTGGGTATAAGAAACATTAAAGGCTGGATTGTCAAATTGGGGGGAGTGCTCAAACGAAATTAAAAAGCTTTGTTATTATAAAGGGGTTCCTAGGCTGAGGTGCCAGGTAACAGGGAGCTATTTTAAAGATCATTATATTTGTAACACTTTATCCACATGAGACCTGTGAATGAACAAAATGCTTCATTCTATTCAATTGAATTGCCCCAATAACGTCATTAACATTGATTTTGTGCACAACGGACAACCGCAATATTAGCACACAATGTCAGTGGCATATGGTAATGCATGGGTTGACCTATTATGCTTCATAGCAAAATAAATTTCGTTTCTTTTCTAAACATCTACATCTACATTTGCTTCTACATTCATACTGTGCAAGCCACTGAATAGTGCATGGCGAACGGTACCATGTACCGATACTAGCAATTTCCTTTCCTGTTCCACTAACAAAGAGAGTGAGGGGAAAACGACTGTCTATATGCTTCTACATGAGCCCTAATTTATTGTATCTTGTCATCATGGTCCTTACACGAAATATTCATTGACAGCAGTAGAACCATTCTCAAGTCAGCTTCAAATACTGATTCTCTAAATTTTCTCGTTAGTGTTTTTCAAAAAGGAACACATCTTCCCTCCAGAGATTCCCATTTGAATTCACAAAGCATCTCTATGATGCATGTTGATCGAACCTGCTGGTAACAGATTTAACAGCTATCACTGAATCGCTGAGATACCTTCCTTTAATTCAACCTGGTGGGGATCCCAAACATTAGTGCAGTACTCAAGAATGGATTGCACTAGTGTCCTATAAACGGTCTCCTTAGCAGACGAAACACACTTTTCTACAATTCCCCCTATAAAGCGAAATTGACTGTTTTCTTTCCCTACCACCATCCTTACGTGCTCATTCCATTTCATATCGCATTCGTGATTTTATGGGGCAGGTTAAACATAGGGGAAGGGATCGATTTGTTTTCATATATAATTGCAATAAAAGATGGGGCATCGGTAACTACAAAGAATGCTGATTTATTGTTTCTTAAGATATGCAGTTGCCACGAACCTTTATAAAGGTTAGATGGAAACGTCTTCAACATATAAATAAACTGTTAACAAGAACAGTGACACAAACTTAACTAAGTGGTCTTTTATGGACATGGAATTGCTATTACAGTCCTGATCTGTATGATGTACATGGCCTATATGGACGTGGAGTGGAGGAAGGATTGCCAGGAATCATTGACACAAAGTCTTAGAAATAGGTATGCAAGAATTCTGCTGGTACTTAGCTATTTTAATACCGAATAGTTTAAGAGCACAGCAAACACTAGCACATAACCAACTGGATATCATTGCAACAAAGAAAGAACATTAAATTCTAACAATACTGTTTCACAGTTTTGTATTTTGCCAACCACCATAAATCTTATACTGGTAATAATCACATCGAAATTGGCATCATTTGTAGTATCTTCATTGTCAGTATTCGTTTTGTTAGGTGAACAACTTGAAAAATTAAACAATATAACTATATGGTACATCAAAACTGGACACATTTGTAACACAGAGTTACCTGTGACGCTTATTTGTACAAAATAGGCTTATTTTGTGCCTATTCATAGCTGTTTCATTTAAGAATGATGGATTTCTGGAAATGCCAACCATCTTCAGATCTGTAAGCAATAATAACAATTTAAAATTGAGTTCTAATCCTGTGTTTACAATATAACAAACCTAAAAAAGAATCTAAGTACAGTATAATGGTTGTGTTACATATCTCACAGTCACACAGTAACCTGCCTTAATGGAACAATCACTTCACTTCACATAGTGAAATGTAACTGCAGGCATTCATTTTGTATCAAAATTAACATATTATATCAATTATAACATAAAATATAACATTATAATCACATTAATTAATTACATTAATTAATTAATAATATATTACAGTTAACATAAAGTGACAGCATGCAGATATGCTTTAGTACATGACAGTGAACTGATAGGTCTATTAAGACAGGTTAACCTTTAATTATTAGATATGGTAAATTATACAACTCTTGTGTAATAATTAGATTAATTTTTTTGCTTTGTAATATTGTCATTACAGAATTAGAATTGTAACTTATTATTATCGTTTAACAGATCTAAAAATCAGTGATATTGCCCAAGCTGGTCATTTTCAGATGGAAACAACAATACACAGACAGAAAGTAAGACTATTCTGAATATATGGTTGTTTGTTGTTGTCGTCTTCAGTCCAGAGACTGGTTTGATGCAGCTCTCCTTGCTACTCTATCCTGTGCAAGCTTCTTCATCTCCCAGTACCTACTGCAGCCTACATCCTTCTGAATCTGCTGAGTGTATTCATCTCTTGGTCTCCTTCTACGATTTTTACCCTCCACGCTGCCCTCCAGTACTAAATTGGTGATCCCTTGACGCCTCAGAACATGTCCTACCAACCGATCCCTTCTTCTAGTCAAGTTGTGCCACAAAATCCTCTTCTCCCCAATTCTATTCAATAACTCCTCATTAGTTATGTGATCTACCCATCTAATCTTCAACATTCTTCTGTAGCACCACATTTCGAAAGCTTCTATTCTATTCTTGTCTAAACTATTTATCGTCCATGTTTCACTTCCATACATGGCTACACTCCATACAAATACTTTCAGAAACGACTTCCTGACACTTAAATCAATAGTCGATGTTAACAAATTTCTCTTCTTCAAAAACGATTTCCTTGCCATCGCCAGTCTACATTTTATATCCTCTCTACTTCGACCATCATCAGTTATTTTGCTCCCCAAATTGCATAACTCCTTTACTACTTTAAGTGTCTCGTTTCCTAATCTAATTCCCTCAGCATCACCCTTTTTAATTCGACTACATTCCATTATCCTCGTTTTGCTTTTGTTGATGTTCATCTTATACCCTCCTTTCAAGACACTGTCCATTCCGTTCAACTGCTCTTCCAAGTCCTTTGCTGTCTCTGACAGAATTACAATGTCATCGGCAAACCTCAAAGTTTTTATTTCTTCTCCATGGATTTTAATACCTACTCCAAACTTTTCTTTTGTTTCCTTTACTGCTTGCTCAATATACAGATTGAGTAACATCGGGGAGATGCTACAACCCTGTCTCACTCCCTTCCCAACCACTGCTTCCCTTTCATGTCCCTCGACTCTTATAACTACCATCTGGTTTCTGTACGAATTGTAAATAGCCTTTCGCTCCCTGTATTTCACCCCTGCCAGCTTCAGAATTTGAAAGAGAGTATTCCAGAAAACATTGTCAAAAGCTTTCTTTCAGTCTACAAATGCTAGAAACGTAAGTTTGCCTCTCCTTAATCTTTCTTCTAAGATAGGCCGAAGGGTCAGTATTGCCTCACGTTCCAACATTTCTACGGAATTCAAACTGATCTACCCCGAGGTCAGCTTCTACCAGTTTTTCCATTCGTCTGTAAAGAATCCTCGTTAGTATTTTGCAGCTGTGACTTATTAAACTGATAGTTTGATAATTTTCACATCTGTCAGCACCTGCTTTCTTTGGGATTGGAATTACTATATTCTTCTTGAAGTCTGAGGGAATTTCGCCTGTCTCATACATCTTGCTCACCAGATGGTAGAGTTTTGTTAGAACTGGCTCTCCCAAGGCTGTCAGTAGTTCTAATGGAATGTTGTCTACTCCTGGGGCCTTGTTTCGACTCAGGTCTTTCAGTGCTGTGTCAAACCCTTCATGCAGTATCATATCTCCCATTTCTTCTTAAACTACCTCCTCTTCCATTTCCATAATATTGTCCTCAAGAACATCGCCCCTGTATAGACCTTCTATATACTCCTTTCACCTTTCTGCTTTCCCTTCTCTGCTTAGAACTGGGTTTCCATCTGAGCTCTTGATATTCATGCAAGTGGTTCTCTTTTCTCCAAAGGTCTCTTTAATATTCCTGTAGGCAGTATCTATCTTACCCCTCGTGAGATAAGCCTCTACATCCTTACATTTGTCCTCTAGTCATCCCTGCTTAGGCATTTTGCATTTCCTGTCGATCTCATTTTTGAGACATTTGTATTCCTTTTTGCCTGTGTCACTTACTGCATTTTTGTATTTTCTCCTTTCATCAATTAAATTCAGCACCTCTTCTGTTACCCAAGGATTTCTACTAGCCCTCGTCTTTTCACCTACTTGATCCTCTGCTGCCTTCACTATTTCATTCCTCAAAGCTACCCATTCTTCTTCTACAGTATTTCTTTCCCCCATTCCTGTCAATTGTTCCCTTATGCTCTCCCTGAAACTCTGTACAACCTCTGGTTCTTTCAGTATATGGTATATTGTTAAATTCATGAGGTGCAAGGAACAGCTCATTGTAGCTTCAGTAGAAGCATGAGTTCTGGTGCTCTATGGTGTATATTGCCTCCTGATCAATTATACTGAATACATATGTAGATTGCAGAGCATCAAAATAATTGGTTTCAGCGCAGCTGACACTAAATTGATTCCACTATGTAATTTTAACATGATACCACACATTTGCAAGGTTATATTTTTCAAATTTTTATCCTGAAATTCAATTTGGATGTATTTAGTGCCAGTGCACAATTCCAGGTGAGGGAGTAGTCCCAAACACTGATCAAATAATACACAATATCTGTGCAGCTTAAAACCACTGTTTTTGATAGTAAAAACATGGCAAATTCTTTTTATTTTCTAAAAGTTTCTGTTTGCTATTGTTATTGATATTATTGCAGTAATCAGTTTTAGTTACCTTTTCTGTCCAATGTCAACTCAGCTGTCTGAGTAAATCGAATACTTCCAGATGGGTTGAAAACAGCACATTATCTTGGGTAGCATGTAATCTACAATCAGTCAGGTAATACCTGGTGTGCCTCTGTGGAGTAAGGAGAGTTTTTGATGAGTTTGAATAATATGGAAGGAGTACTGGTGGAAAAGAAACAGTGATGGTGTGATTGGATATCTCAGCCTACCAATGAAGGTGTTTGCATAAATAAGAGAAGAGCAGGCATTGTGGACAAAATTTTACCATGACCTTGACCTTGACCTCCATCGCATCTCACTCCCTTCACGCTCACCTTCATCACAAGTCTTCGTCCCTAAGCTTAAAACAGCAGTGACTGCAGGAATGGATAGGAACTGTGATTTTTGTGTACATGTGGGGAGCTGAGCTTGCGACCCTTCGCTCACAGCTCCAGGCTGCATTGGCTTCCGTCACACAGCTTGAGGCTGTTGCCAACAGGCATCACTGTCGGGGATAGAACATGGGGATACGAGGGACGTCGAGCATGTCCCACGTGTCCTCCTATCGGTCCACTGCTCTGACATCCCTGGATACTGCCTGCACTAAAGATGAACCCTCACCTGTGGTCGAGTGAGAGATCATTCCAAAATCTGACAGGCAGCGAAAAACCGTCTGAGGGCAAATCGTAGGGTTTCCCTGGTTCGTTTGACGAACAGGTTTCGGGCGTTATCTGTGGCTGATGATGTCTCTGAGCCGGATGCAATCGTCCACCCCGCCCCAGAGGAAGATTCTCGGCCTGCAAGCTCTGGGCATTCACAGAGGGTGGGTCTTCTGGTAGTTGGGAACTACAACATCAGGCATGTAATGGGGCCCCTTAGGAACGTGGCTGCCAAGGAGGGGAAGGAAGCCAGAGTGCAATCTGTGTGCATTCTGGGAGGAGTCAGGATGTGGAAAGGGTGCTTCCAGATGCCATGAAGAGTACAGGGTGCAGCCAACTGCAGGTGGAGGCTCATGTCGGTACCAATGATGTGCGTCGCTTTGGATCGGAGCAGGTTCTGTCTGGTTTCAGGCGGCTAGCGGAAATGGTAAAGACTGCCAGTGTTGCTTCCAAGATTAAGGCAGAGCTCAACATCTGCAGCATCGTCGACAGAACCGACTGTGGTCCTTTGACCCAGAGCCGAGTGGAGGGTCTGAATCAGAGGCGTAGGCGGTTCTGTGACTGTGTAGGCTGCAAATTCCTTGACTTGCGCCATCGGGTGCTCGCTTTCCAGGATCCGCTTAATAGGTCAGGAGTCCACTACACACAGGAGACGGCTGCACGGGTGGTGGGGGCTGTGTGGAAGGGACTGGGCGGTTTTTTAGGTTAGAGGGCCTCAGGGCACCACAGAAGGGGCGCCCGTCTAAAAGCGGGCAGGTAAAACACAGTAAGGTAGTTGTAGAAACGATTAGTATTGTAGTTGTAAATTGTCGTAGCTGCGTTGGGAAAGAACCAGAGCTCCAAGCCGTAATAGAAAGCACTGAAGCTCAAACAGCTGTAGATACAGAGGGCTGGCTAAAGCCGGAAATACGTTCAGTGCAAATTTTTTCAAACGATCTAACAGTGTTCAGAAAGGATAGATTAAATACAGTTGGTGGTGGAGTATTTATTACTGTCAGAGGTAGATTGCCTTGTAGCGAAATTGAAGTACATAGTTCAAGTGAAATAGTATGGGTAGAGGTTATACCTGACAATCGGACTAAACTATTAATTGGATCGTTTTACCGACCCCCCCGACTCAGAAGCTATAGTTGCTGAACAGTTCCAACAAAACTTGAGTCTCATTTGAAATAAGTACCCCGTTCATACAATTATAGTCGGTGGTGACTTCAATCTACCCTCGATATACTGGAAAAATTACACGTTTAAAGTCGGCGGCAGGCATAAAACGTCATCCGAAATTGCACTGAATGCTTTCTGAGAAAAATTATTTTGAACAATTAGTTCATGAACCCACTCAAAGCGTAAATGGTTGCGAAAGCATACTTGACCTTTTAGCAACAAATAATCCTGGACAAATAGTGAGTATTGTGACGAATACAGGGATTAGCGACCCCAAGGCACTTGCTGCTAGGCTGATACCGTTACACCTATAACCATCAAAAAGAAACGCAAAGTATCTATTTAAAAAAGCTGATGAAAATGCTCTTAACGCCTTTTTAAGAGATAGTCTTCACTCCTTCCGATCTGATCATGAAGTGTAGAAAAGTTGCGGAATATTTCCAAAGAGATAGTATCGACAGCAATTGACAGATACATACCACATAAATTAATAAGTAATGGTACTGATCCCCCATGGTACACAAAACATGTTAGATCGTGGCTGCAGAAGCTACGAAAAAAGCGTGCCAAATTTAGAAGTACACAAAATCCCCAAGATTGGCAAAGTTTTACAGAAGTTCGAAGTATAGCACCTACCTCAATGCGTGATGTTTTTAATAATTTCCACAACGAAATTCTGTCTCGAAATCTGGCAGAAAACCCATACATAAAGCACACCAGTGGCAAGACGCAATAAATACCTTCACTGCGCAATAACAACGGTGAAGTCACTGATGACAGTGCCACTAAATCAGAGTTATTAAACACAGTTTTCCGAAACTCCTTCACCAAAGAAGACGAAGTAAATATTCCTGAATTCCAACCAAGAACAACTGCCAAGATAAGAAACATAGAAATAGATATCCTCGGGGTAAAAAAGCAGCTTAAATCACTTAATAAAGGCAAGGCCTCAGGTCCAGATTGTATACTAGTAAGATTCCTCTCAGAGTATGCCGATAAAATAGCTCCATATTTAGCAGTTATATACAACCACTCGTTCAAAGAAAGATCCGTACCTAAAGACTGGAAAATTGCTTAAGTCACACCAATACCAAAAAAGGGAAGTAGGAGTAATCCGCTGAATTACTGGCCTATATCACTAACGTCGATTTGCAGTAGGGTTTTGGAACATATACTGTATTCGAACATTATGAAGTACCTCGAAGAAAACGTTTTATTGACACATAGTCAACACGGATTCAGAAAATATCGTTCTTGTGAAACACAACTAGCTCTTTATACTCATGAAGTAATAAGTACTATCGACAGGGGATGTCAAATTGATTCCATATTTTTAGACTTCTAGAAGGCTTTCGACACCGTTCCTCACAAGCGTCGTCTAACCAAACTGCGTGCCTACGGAGTATCGCCTCAGTTGTGCGACTGAATTCGTGATTTCCTGTCAGAAAGGTCACAGTTCGTAGTAATAGATAGAAAGTCATCAGTAAAGCAGAAGTAATATCCGGCGTTCGCCAAGGAAGTGTTGTAGGCCCTCTATTGTTCCTGATCTATATTAACGACATAGGAGACAATCTGAGTAGCCGTCTTAGATTGTCCGCAGATGATGCTGTCATTTACCGTATTGTAAAATCATCAGATGATCAAAAGGACTTGCAAAATGATTTACATAAGATATCTGTATGGTGCAAAAAGTGGCAATTGACCCTGGATGAAGAAAAATGTGAAGTTACTCACATGACTACTAAAAGAAATCAGCTAAATTTCGATTACGCGATAAGTCACACAAATCTGAAGGCTGTGAAGTCAGCTAAATACTTAGGGATTACAATTACAAATAACCTAAATTGGAACTATCACATAGATAATATTGTGGGTAGAGCAAACCAAAGACTGCGATTCATTGGCAGAACACTTAGAAGGTGCAACAGATCTACTAAAGAGACTGCTTAAACCACGCTTGTTCGCCCTATTCTGGAGTATTGCTGTGCGGTGTGGGGTCCGCTTCAGGTGAGACTGACGGATGACATCGAAAAAGTACAAATAAGGGCATCTCGTTTTGTATTATCGCGATGTAGGGGAGATTTCACAGACATGATACGTGAGTTGGAGTGGCAATCATTAAAACAAAGGCGTTTTTCGTTGCGACGGGATCTTCTCATGAAATTTCAATCGCTAGTTTTCTCCTCCGATTGCGAAAACATTCTGTTACCACCCACCTACATAGGGAGAAATGATCGTCACGATAAAATAAGAGAAATCAGGGCTCGCACAGAAAAATTTAAGTGCTCGTTTTTTCCGCGTGCCTTTCGAGAGTGGAACGGTAGAGAGACAGCTTGAAGGTGGTTCATTGAAGCCTCTGCCAGGCACTTTATTGTGAATAGCAGACTAATCACATTGATGTAGATGTATCCCATTCCATCCCAAGCCCGCAACTTCCCTTACAGACGTATGCATTCCTAACCTTAATCCCCTTGCTCTTCCTAAGTTATCTCCACTCTTTTGGAAACAGGCCAATCACAGAGATTCTAAGCCAACTTTGTAACGCATATTTACCTCTCCCAATAACAGCTCAATATTTTACTGTTAAATAACCTCATACAATCATATTTCACAACCTCCTTCTTAAGCTGCATCCTCTTTTGGAAATCGGCAAGTTTGAGTGCTTCTAAACCGACACACGTATTCACCCCACCAACAACACTGTATTTTACAGCCATATGAGCTCTTCTAACCATATTTTCCAACTCCTTTTTAAATGCAGCCTCCTTCTTGGAAATAGGCCTATCAGCGAGTGTCCTACATGAAGGATTGGCAGGAATGGCATCGTTCTTGTCCAGTGGTATCTAATGTTGTGTAATGTATGAATGGCAGCATGGCCTCAGACATATCCTATGATCACTGATGTAAATTCATTTCCCATACCCGGTAGGCCTGAAATCGTGGAGAATTGTACATGAGCACAAGGAATTTTTCACTTTGCGGCGGAGTGTATGCTGATCAGAAACTTCCTGGCAGATCAAACCTGTATGCTGGACTGGACTAGAGCCGTTCCCTTTCACGGGGAAGCGCTCTACTGACTGCACTAGCGAAGCACGACTCACGACCCATGCTTACGGCTTCTGTGAAGTTTGGAAGGCAGGAGATGAGGTACTGGCGGAAGTAAAGCTGTGACGACAGGTCGCGAGTCATGGTTAGGCAGCTCAGTCAGTAAAGCACTTGCACAGGAAAGGCAAAGAGGCCGAGTTTGAGTGTTGGCCTGGTATTCGCTGTCTGCCATGATGTTTCATACTGTGAGCAGTTTGAAAAGATATTGTTGGCTTATTTTACTAGATATTCTGTTTTCGATACAGTCATTGTGATAAGTACGTGCATAAATGAATGAATGTTAAGCTAGTATGCTTCACAAACACACGTTAACTTTATTTCGTATTTTAACATTTTGCAACGAAAAAGTTACAGATACTTCCACAGTGAAATCAATAACCCATTTTGGTTTTGCTACATTTGTTAGTGAGTTTTACGTATTTGTGATAAAATATAAAATGGTTCTTTGGTTGCTATATACTACAGATTTGCGCTATTAAGGCACTATATTGCAAGTGAAACTCGCAGATTTTGTATGATAGTTCAGTCTGTGATGTGAGGGTTATATAATCTTCAAGGAACAGTGGGTATAATAAATGAACAATCATCACCTAATTTTTTAGACGTTTTTCAGTAACGATTCACCTCCCCAACCACCATTGTAGGGGACACAATTATATTACATAATGTTCTACACGAGGAAAATATAATTTACGTCAATGATTTTATAATATAGCAGTTACTAGTTGAAAATATGATCCATAAGGTCAGATAAAATTTTTTGTTATTTGCATGATAAACATAACTGAGTTAGCAAATGAGGAAGAAAGATTGAAAATATTCAGAATGTTGTTACTGTGTGTGTGTGAAGCATTTCCCCCGGAGATCTACAACACATACAAGAGGACCATCACCCAACGCCACAGAAGATTAAACAATTAGAAATTCAGTAAAATATGTAGTCTACATCATATGATTCGAAATCATATTCATGTGAAGTTAATTAACGATTCTCAAACAGCACACAAACGTAAGTTAGGAGAACAAAGATTTTGGTTAAATAATAAAATAGACTGTAGTATGAAAAAATTCATACTAAAAGAAACCGATGCAATGTGCACTGGCAGGTAACAACTTACCTCAACAGTCCTACAGTGCTTTGTCAGATAAAGTACAACAGACAGCTAAGATGCTGGCAGATAACAACTTACCTGAACAGTCCTACAGTCCTTGTCAGATGAAGTGCAACAGACACCTAAGATAAAATTAACAGAATAACGATAAAAAGAAATTTAATGTGCTCATGAGAGAACAGCTGCAGGAGAATTCTCTCATTCTCTCTCTCTCTCACACACACACACACACACACACACACACACACACATATACAGAGTCAAGAATTGCGATACAAATTTTATTCAAGAGTAAAACGTCTCACAAACATAGAACTGAGTGAAGCGGAACCATAATTGTTAAAGAAAGAACTTAGATATGACATTAACAAGAACAAATTAACAACTGCAGGCATTAGGGTCTTAATAACAGAAATACAACATATTTAACACCAGAAGGAAGAAACCAAAACAATGATATAAATATAGGACTAATCTGGAAATTGGTAGTAAAACAGATAAATGGCTTAATGGAGAACAAGAACACTTGTAGAAACAAACAGGAAGCTAACAAAGGGAAACTAACAATTCAGTCAATAAAAAAATACAGATACTGACGCAACAGCTACAAAAGTAGAGAAAAGTAATAGTGTAGAACTTATAGAGTTATAGGAATATATGAGTAAAACAAAGACAAATAAAGTGCTTAAGAACTTAAGCCTGATCTACCTATTAGATTCGAAATGAAACTGACAAACACATTAAAAATATCAAAAACCTACTCACTAATGATGATGAGGTCCTACATTCTGAGGAGCATATGGGAAGATGCGGGAAACCCGCACCACTGTACTAGGCAAGGTCCTGGCGGAGATGGTTTGCCATTGCATTCCTCCGACCGTAGTGGGGACGAATGATGATGATGATGATGATGATGAAGACGACACAATACCCAGCCATCTTGAGGCAGGGAAAATCCCTGAACCCGCCGGGAATCGAACCCGGGAAGCGATAACACTACCGCAAGACCACGAGCTGTGGACTAAAACAGGTAAAAACACACCAAAAAAACTGAACAGCACCAACACTCAGAACTCAGCCAAAAATAGGTAATTATAATGGCCCAATGAAACCAGTCAGCAATTTGGAGAATGCTCCCACATATCACTCTGCAAAATTTCGCACACTAGTACTTAACTAAACATTACCGGCTAGACAACAATAGAAGCAGTTGTAAGTAGGCTGTTTAGGTTTTCTTATTGGTAACCCCACGTAGCGCTCTGTATGAAAATCACTGGCTGTGCTGTGTGCAGTCTGTGGCTAGTTTGCATTGTTGTCTGCCATTGCAGTGTTGGGCAGCTGGATGTTAACAGCGCGTAGCGTTGCGCAGTTGGAGGTGAGCCGCCAGCAGTGGTGGATGTGGGGAGAGAAATGGCGGAGTTTGGAAATTTGTAAGATTGGATGTCATGAACTGCTATATATATGATGACTTTTGATGACTATTAGGGTAAATACATTGTTTGTTCTCTATTAAAATCTTTCATTTGCTAACTATGCCTATCAGTAGTTAGTGCCTTTCGTAGTTTGAATCTTTTATTTAGCTGGCAGTAGTGGCGCTCGCTGTATTGCAGTAGTTCGAGTAACTAAGATTTTTGTGAGGTAAGTGATTTGTGAAACGTATAGGTTAATGTTAGTCAGGGCCATTCTTTTGTAGGGATTTTTGAAAGTCAGATTGCGTTGCGCTAAAAATATTGTGTGTCAGTTTAAGCACAGTCATGTGTAATTTTTCTAGGGGGACGTTTCACATTAATCTAAAAAATAAAAGATCACATATTGCACCAACTGCTAAACTGATTTTCTTTGCTATCCAAGACATGTAGCCTTTAATCTCATTTGATGACAGAATTAACAACATGAAAGAATAGCATGTAACTGAGAAATTGCAAAGACCACTGGTGAAGAATATACACAAATCAAGTCATCACTGAACAAAACTAAGTTCAATTTAACACTTCATCTATTTACAAAGAAATGCCTTCCAATAGGAATCCCTGTCTCACAGCCGGTCAGGGTGGCCAAGCAGCTCTAGACGCTACAGTCTGGACCCACGCGACCGCTACGGTCGCAGGTTCGAATCCTGCCTCGGGCATGGATGTGTGTGATGTCCTTAGGTTAGTTAGGTTTAAGTAGTTCTAAGTTCTAGGGGACTGATGACCTCAGAAGTGAAGTCCCATAGTGCTCAGAGCCATTTGAACCTGTCTCATACATACTAGCGAATCTTGTAGTGTAACCCACTGATAAGAAACATTTTGCAGAAATAACAGAAAAAATGTAAGGTCTTATACTGATATATATATATATATATATATATATATATATATATATATATATATATATATATATATCTGTGTGTGTGTGTGTGTGTGTGTGTGTGTGTGTGTGTGTGTGAATATGATGAGATATTTCTCACAACTGAACCCCAAGTTACACATGTGGATATGTGACATATCAATTAGCTATGAAACTGGCGGCAGAATAAACAATAGACTATTTTGATCTCAAAATTGCAAAATTCAATAACAGACAAACTTCAACCTATTCACAAAGGGAATACCTACAGACCTGATACTAGCAAGAAATAAAACGACTTACGTTCTATAAATAATAGCAGCCGCCAGACGTATGGTACATAGATGATGCAGGACAGCTAAGCAAAAATGACGAATCAAGAAGAGGGAAACGTGATCGTGAACAAAGCACAAATGAATGGATACAAAAGGGAGATGGTGAACAAGCTACACAACACAATTTCAATAAAATACAAACAGAAGACTGTAAAAATAAGAACAATCTAGATATAATACTTCAGCTTCTCCAGGTGTAATTCATGTTGAACTGCCGGATATCAGCGTCCATCAGGCACACTTTTTCAGCAAACGACCTCCATCCCGTCATTAGGTTGTGAGCGTGTGGGTGCTATTCCGTAATTCTGCGCAACGGATTAATCTGAGATGTACCCTTCACCCCCTTTACCCTGTGGCTCCTGCTAGATGCAATTTCCACCCCCACACTACTACAGAACTCAGACAGACGCTCCTAACGCTATAAAGAGAAATGCCTGAAAAACTTTCAGCAATAAATGTCTTCTGGAGTCGTCCGCTGTAAGGAAATGACACAAAAAGTCACAAAATGTCTTACGTAACTAGTGGGATACTTGGGTACTGGAGTAGTGCTAGTTAGTGTAAGAAAAACATAAAACTAACGAAAATTATTATTTATTTTGCAAAAATTCTGAGAAATCACAATGGCACTTTTAGTTATGGACTGAGTTATTTACAGGTTCTTCTCAGAATGTGAAGTTAGCTGTTAAGGATAGGATTCGCTAATGAAATTTCTATACAAAGTTTAAGATTGTTATTGACTTGACAGAATGGCTGAGAGCCGTGCCTACTCAACTTCAATAATTATCCGTTAGAATGTTGCTATGAATGGTCGAGGCTGTCGCATGTGAAATGCTGTGAAGTGTATTTTTGTGGAGGAAATATGGGGCTCGCAAGAGGTGTAGCACACAATACCATAAGCTCCGATGACTGCTGTCTGCGCCGCTCGCTGCTGACAAATAAGATAACTCTCGTTCTATCTGGATTGACCTTTGCCAATAAAACTCTCCCTACGCCTTGATGAAGTCAAGGACTCCTATTCGCCCATAGTCTAACTATTGCCATGGTATACCGGTCAGATACCCAGTCCACCGCGATGCCACACAAAAATTCGCTCGCAGGCGTTTAACTATAACTCTGTCCGTCTGTGTGGCGGCCAACACAGTGAACAATGCTTTATCACAAGGACTCAATATAGAGTCGCACTCCGATTCGCTCTCGACAGAGGTTCTCTCCCAATGAAATACTGAGGAGAGACTTGTTCCCCGCTCTTTGAGTACACGTACGAGCGCACACGCTCTCGTTACGTGTTCTCGCTCCAAGAGCGACAACGGGACAGCCCCTCTCCACGCCAGATGTGAAGGTGTATATCTTTCAGTCTCTACCATTACTCCTTCAGCTCAAGGCGTCAGGAATACTGCCTGCCAATCAGCATTGCTCTTCTAAAACGGCCGGCCGCGGTGGTCTAGCGGTTCTAGGCGCGCAGTCCGGAACCGCGCGACTGCTACGGTCGCAGGTTCGAATCCTGCCTTGGGCATGGATGTGTGTGATGTCCTTAGGTTGGTTAGGTTTAAGTAGTTCTAAGTTCTAGGGGACTGATGACCACAGATGTTAAGTCCCATAGTGCTCAGAACCATTTGAACCATCTTCTAAAACGGGAGAATGACGTTTCGTTTAAGGCGACCAATCCGGAAATCTGTAGCATCGGCGTTTGGCGTTTGCTGTCTCCCTGTGAAAAGCTCTAAAATTGCGTGCTATGTTTGTAAAGAATGCGTAGGCTGGGCGCTCCCACACAATGTAGCGGAATTTGCTTTTAAGCTGAACACAGGGTCGTTCTTCCCTTTCACTTGGGCAAACGCTGTCTGCTCCATGGGCGGTCGCCGTCCGATGTAGATAGGCTGAATCGTCTTCTGAAGGGACCGGCCTCTTGGCATACGGTCCGCCTCTCCCGAACTAAAAGCTCTTGTGGCCGTCGTGTCTTGAATGTGTGTGTGTGTAAGCCAGCCTCGAGTATCTCAACCCCGGTGCGCACTTGTTACTTGCGTATCATTTACATGAATTCATACAACAAATATCGAGTTTGGGTTCGAATGAAGTGTCTTGATGTGCGGAATATGACTGTGAGGGCGGAATATGTAAGCAATGAAGGTCAGGAGACCACGACGTCTTACAAGGTGCGCTGATGAACTGACTCATAGGGAGCCGAGGCCTCGCTTTTATCTCCTCCTCTCCCTCTGATCGGCTGCTCTATTGGCCGTCTACTCCCAGCATTCCTGCATCCACTCCTTCCGCCGACACAGTGCTCCATCCTAGATTCGAACCAAGATGCACATACTGGCGGCACCTCTTTTGTTCCTCCACCTGCCCCCAACGTCAGTTCGATGTCTCGTATCTTCTTTCTCTTTCTGACCATTCTAATAGAGAGGTCGCATGCCTTATTCAAGATATATCCACCGTTATGGTTTGTCAGCCGTTCCTTTACTCTACTGTCAACAGATCCGTCATTGATGCAGTCCTAGAAGTTGTATGTCTGTTTCAGTACCTTGGTGTGGTCGTAGTCCATTCCATGTAATTCGGCCAGGAAATTTTTTGCGACTGCCGACCGGTTAGGCTGCCACAATATAGTGTGCCGTTGGTGTTTCCGGCAAAGATCTTCGACAGTTTGCACCACCTGTATACAGGTATGTCTTACCACAGTGGCAGGGTATCTGACAGATATCGGATTTCCGTGGTCCAGGGTCATCTTTCATATTACCAAGCCGTACCTGTGCTTTGTCTGGTGGGTGGATGACCATATTCACTCAGTGTCGGTGAATTCTTCCTATCATCGTGGATAAGGGGCCAGGAAGAGGAATAAATGCAATGGCCGCGTCCTCCTGAGGATCCTCTTCTGGTTCTGCCGATTGTACAGAAGTTATTAGGACGTAGGGGTCTCCGAATTGCCATTCTTTGTAGTTTTTCTTCCGGAAAACCGCACTCAGATGTTAAAGTTCTTTGCTGATACTTTCGTTGTCAGAGAGAGCGTGAGCCCTATGTAGCAACGTCTTGAGGATGCCGTTCCTCTGCGCCGGGTGACGGCTGCTGTCCACATCCAAATAAAGGTCGATGTGAGTCTTCTTCCAGTACACACCGTGGCCCAGAGTGCCGTTCGTTCTTCTTTTAATCATCCAAAAAGGTAAGCAGTCCATCCATTTCGGCTGCCGTAGTAAAATTGATATCCTGGTGTACGGAACTGAGATGTATAAGGAAACAGTCAGCTTGTCTCTCCCATGTGGCCATATGACGAAGATGTCATCTACATACCGGAAGAAACAGGTAGTTTCCACAGGGCTAATTCCAGGCCTTCCTCTTCTAAATATTCCACATACGCTATGGGGACAACTGGTGAAAATGGGCTGCCCATGGTTACTCCTTCCGTTTGCTCGCAGCAGCCACCGTCGAAAAGAAAGTATGTTGACGTCAAGACATGCCTAAATAGGTTGGTTGTCTCTGCGTCACATTTCCGGTCGATAAGTTCTAAGGATTCTTGTAAAGGCATTCTGATAAAAAGACAGAAAACGTAGAAAATCAACAGGTTGTTGGTATCTTGAAGCTTAAAATTTTTAAGGCGTCCCACAAAATCCACGGAGCTACGAATGTGATACGAACACTTCCCGACGTAAGGATCAAGCAAATCTTTTAGGTACTTTGCGAGTGAGTACGTCGAGAGCACAAATGTTGCTGGTAATGGACTGCCGAGGGTTCACGAGGATGGAATTCCTTTACGCCCCGACTGGCATTCACACTGGAAGACGCAGCCAGCGGCCACCGCGCAGATGCAAACGCCTGCGCTGCACGCAGCCGCGCAGAAGACGCCTGCCACACGGGTTGCCGCAAACCTTAAGTAGCGACCCAAGAAGTTGCAGCGGCTGCCTTAGTGGTTGCCGCGGAGCCAGAAGTAACGATCCGGGAAGCTGGAGCCGAACTGGCGTACTTAAACGGAAGAGCGTCTCACAAGAAAAACGAATAGTGCCCTCGCAGCCATCACGTAAAAGCCGACCTGTTTCTGATGAGGTCGACCCATCACCTCAGGTGCCGCCTGACCTAGACGCGGCCAAAGAAGAAGCTGCAGAAGGTAACCGATGTGCCCACTCCAAACCTGGATAAGGACCAAGAGAGATTCGTTGTCGTCAGCAGGAGGCATACTGTCAAGGACAAAATGCTCGAGCCGGTGTAACTGCTGCATCGTCAAACGTATTTGATGCTTGTCTGAGTGACGCTGAGCCGTCACAGGAGTGGAAGCCTCCTCCCCCTCCGCATGTCATCATCCGATGGGGGGGGGGGGGGGGGGTGAGGAACTTACAAGACTTCATGCAGAAGGTGGAAGATATCGAGTCAGCAACAGTTACCACTGCCGGAAACGACTTTCTCAAGATCAAACTCAGCATCATCGACGACTACCGAAAGCTGATGGACCTGATCAGGAAGGAGGGGCTTAACTGCTACACCAATAGACAGACCCACCCAAACTCCTCAAGGCGATGATTTTCCCGCCTTCTGATGAAGATGACACCCAGCCAGCTTAAAGAAGGACTGGAGGCTCTAGGATACGGCGTCCGAACGACAAGTTTGATGAGTCGCCCAGGACGCGCAGGAACATACTCCTGTTTTGTGTCGTCCTGGACGGTAACATCGGAAACTGGAAGGTCTTCCAGCTGCAGAATTTCACCCAGGTATGGATGAGCGTTGAGCAACTCCAAGCAAAGGAGAGGCGGTTTCAATGTTAAGTGTGTGGGCCTGCAGCAGAGTGAAGAATGCACCCTGAAGAGAGAAGACGCGCCACAGTGCTGCAACTGTAGCGAGCCGCACGTGGAGGGTTGCAGCAGCTGCAAGGTGTTCAAGAAGCCCAACAGCAACCAGAAAGGAAGGGCAGCATTGTCAAAGAATGTTGAACAAAGCACCAGTTTCACGACCGCCTTCAAGAGGAAGGCATCCGCCACTTCCAGACAGCAACAGGCGGAAACCACAGAACGAGATCAGCAGAAGAACACAGCGGCCAAGAACCAGTCAGTTGATGGATCTGGAGTACCAGCCGCTCCACAAGCAGCATCGTGAGTGCCCGGACGGCGCAAGGAGCGACTTCTCCTCCCCACCCCTTCCCCCACGCACGTCGCGCCCCGCTGAACATGCCGCATACCAACCTCCAGTCGCTGCCCAGTTGGAGCTTGCTGCCCCAGCCACGAAGGTCGCCCTAATGGCCGC
Source organism: Schistocerca americana (assembly GCF_021461395.2). Lineage (NCBI taxonomy): Eukaryota > Metazoa > Arthropoda > Insecta > Orthoptera > Acrididae > Schistocerca > Schistocerca americana. The sequence goes on from NC_060122.1 coordinate 652,468,734, forward strand.
CCCTGAACCCACAGAGGACCTAGCGGAATGATCACTTCTGAGATCGCTCAAGAAGCTCCTGCAGGAACAGCCCACCATGGTGGCAGCATCATAGCGGCTCTGCGGTCAGCGCCGTAGCCACAAGTAATTATCGTGGCTTATCACCACATCCACCGATTCACAGTCTGCGGCTTTAACCCAAACAGCCTCAACCTCCAGCATAGTGAGTTTCGTCAGTTGCATCAGGAGGAGGTAATCAGCATTTGTCTCGTACACGAAATCACTCAAGGCTTGCGTCAGCGCGCGCTTTGCAAACTGCTCCTGTTTCCGCAACGACAGGCTGACAGCTGGAGGCGACACCGCTATTTACATTACGAGATCACTGCAGCATGACATGGAACATCTGCCGGATGTAGCCACCATGTAGGCCACGGGCATGGCTGCCAAAACACCGGTGTCGGGCACATCAAGTTCATCGCAACCTATCGGCCAACCTGAGAGAACCTGGAAATAGCTGACATCGACGCGCTACTGGCTATTGGGGGCAACGTCTCACTATGGGTGATTTCAGTGCAAAGCACATGCAATGGAACTCGCGCCTCACAAACTTCAGCAGTCGTCACCTCTAGCACGCCGTCCAGTAAAATGGCGCCACAATATTGGGGTCGTACAATCCGACGATCTACCCTTCCCGAGGACTGTCTAACGTGCTCGACATCGCCATACTCAAAGGTGTCGAGTGACACACGTCCACCACGGCAAACTAAGCCCCGTCGTCGGACTTTCCTCTGGTGGTATATGAGACCGACATGGTAGGCACAGTGCTGCCTGCTCGCCGACCCAACAGCAGGATAACGAACAGAGAGCGCTTCCAATGCGAAGTTCTCGACCTGATGGAAGACTCGCCAGACCCTGACACTGTGGCGGCTGACGCCGGACTGGAATTCCAGAATCGCTAACTACTACGAGCTGCCGAAGCAGCCATCCCAGGACGTCCACATCAGCAGCAGGATCACTCACGGAAACTCCCACCTCACATTGTGGAGGCGATCAGAAAGCAGAATATGACTTTCCGAGAGTGGCAGATCACACGCTAGGCATACACGAAACACCGCCTAAACCCTACGAAGCGTAAATCTTTTTCACGTAAATCTTTGCAGCTGTGGCTGACGTCAGCGATCTGGAGCACATCTGCTGAGTAGAAGAACTGTCCACGTACCTGGCAACAAGAGCTGCAAAATGTATTACAGTTGACAGAGGACTATTAGAACGTCTTTTGTGAGGAAATTAACACAATTAAACAAAGCATTAGATCAGAATGTTTCATTTATTATGACCTGCATTTGTCCTGTACCCCATTGTTTTCATTAGTTTCCACAGAAACTGTTAAGAACAAGATATATGTGCGGATGACGTTTTTTGCCCTGAATCGCTATCAGCCCTTAAAGCACGTACCTTTCTTCTCGTCACTTCATGCATACTTCAAATCTGGTTTCGCAGGACAGAGCGGATCAGGTTATAGTCGTGGAAAGGGGCCAAAATCAGTTCCGTCAGTTGCACAAAACATACTAACTTTATTTTTCTAAAACACTTAATCACACATGCCCTCAAAAGCATTCAAAAACGATACGGCGGAAGGCCCGAATACAAGTTATTACGATTGCCTTAAGCAATACGCACGGCTGAAGTTCTTAGTTACAAAATTTACAAAAAAACTCTGCTATAGTCCACATACTGAACATAGAACAAATCACGGCTTAAGGCCTGGAACCGGCCGGTGTGGCCGTGCGGTTAAAGGCGCTTCAGTCTGGAACCGCGTGACCGCTACGGTCGCAGGCTCGAATCCTGCCTCAGGCATGGATGTGTGTGATGTCCTTAGGTTAGTTAGGTTTAAGTAGTTCTAAGTTCTAGGGGACTGATGACCACAGCAGTTAAGTCCCATAGTGCTCAGAGCCATTTGAACCATTTTTTGAACCAAGGCCTGGATAACAACGATTTGCTATTGAGCAAAATTCCCCTTTTTTTCTTTTAAGAAAAATTTAGTAAAAACAAGAATCTTTAAAGTTTTAACTTAAGACGGCTGAAGGCCTTATTTTAAAATTAAAACAAACTAAATTAATAGGCGGCTGAAGGCCTCGCACCGTACTTGAGACAAAAATTACAATCTAAAAACAACAGAAAAATGGTGCTCAGAAGTGTTCCAAGGGTGGTCGGCCTGAGGAGGTAACTAACGTAAGGTTAGGTGAGATAGGCAGCCAAGAATAAGGTTCAGTAATCAGATGGCAACCAGATCCAGGGATGGCTGAAGGACCGACCAACAACCTAATCAATTCCGCTGCGCCGACCAACGGCACGACAACGGAAAATATCAGCCGAGGACGAAGATACCAGCAGCACCACGTCTTCAAAATTGGCATCTAAAAACAGCCCAGGCACAATAACCACTCAAAAATATGAACAACACCAAAGGCTGGCAAACTACACGCGGTACGGACAGCATCAACACGGAGAGGAAAAACACACCGCGGAACACTACGCTAATGCCCTCGCCGTGGTGACTTCCTCGCTGCACTGTCCCAACCGAACGACTGCCTACTCCAGTACGCAGACAGCATTAATATAGCTGCTCAGTGGGAATCACACAAGCTAGGCACAGTTCCACGAAAACACTTCCACAAGAACTCGAACAATCGTAAAGCAATCACTGTGGAAGAACCAAGACGAATGACAATTCGACACACACAGAGAACCCGAAGCGGTCGGCGACCAAATATACGTCGTCCAATGAGACGACTGACCGAACGACCAACCAACGTCGTCCCCATTCAAGTCATGTGTGTCAGCAACAGTCGGGAGCGTGTTGGCTGTCCAGACCTCAATGCAGCTCCATCCCCCCTCAACTCCATGTCCGTTCGGAACTCGGAGACACGGCGACCCGGGCACACTGGCTCGGACCCAACCATGCAGAGTTAACACTTGCCCATTGGCCACCCGACATCTCTGTACAAAGAAGGAACCGACCCACGTCCGGCAAGATGACCAACTGACGAGGCCCAGAAACGGTCAAAAGACCAAATACACGTCGCCTGATGAGACCGACTGAACGACCAACCAACGGTCGCTCCGGCTCCAGTCTCCTTCCGTCGGACAGTGCATGTATGTCGCAAGCGGTCGGCGAGTACTGGCTGTCCGGCCTCACTGGCGCTGCGTCCCGACTGAACCCCCGACACACGACGAGCCGGAAATACCAGTAGTCGCTTCAAAGATAATACGACAGTGCTCTTATCGATACGCGCTGCCGCTGCCACTCACGGGCAGGCAAACGAGCAACTTAGTGAAGCCAGTAAATCGAATACGAAACGAGGCGACAGTTCCGTAAAGAGAAGCTGTCAAGCAAGAAACGGCATGATCACGAAACGCTCAAAATGGCTCTGAGCACTATGGGACTCAACTGCTGAGGTCATTAGTCCCCTAGAACTTAGAACTAGTTAAACCTAACTAACCTAAGGACATCACAAACATCCATGCCCGAGGCAGGATTCGAACCTGCGACCGTAGCGGTCTTGCGGTTCCAGACTGCAGCGCCTTTAACCGCAAGGCCACTTCGGCCGGCTCACGAAACGCGCTCAATAGTAAATAAATAAACCGTTTCACACTTTACTCATAAAAACTTAAGACTAACTTTCAAATGTAGCAAAATAAAAGTAGGTTATTGAGTTCGATGTGGAAATGTCTATAATTTCAAATCTTTTTCTCACAAAATGTAAAATACGAAATAAAGCTACCATCTCGTTGTGATGCCTACAAGGTCAACGCACATACGTTTTGGTACGTATTGCTCCCATTAATTATATCGAAAACAAAATATCTAAAAAATCCAAGAGTGGTGGTTGGAACCATTATCGAGAAACTTCTTAAACGGTAGGTGATTGAAGTTAGATTTTCGTACTCATGATTGTCACATTATCTGCAATAGCGAATGCAGTCCCCATATTGCAGACAACATTGTTATCAAAATTCTGTGCATTTTACTTGGAATATAGGGACTTAATAGCACAAAACGGTAGTACGTGCATAGTAAGTAAAAAAACCATTTTATAATTTGACGAGTAATACTTAATACTGAATTTCATGTATAGCTATCGAAAAACATCTAATACTTCTGGGCTGATTGGTCGTGATCGTTATGTATACTACTTCAAGACTTCTCCTTTCCGACTGCGAGAGTCATCTTCTGAAGTAAAACTGCAATCACGACTCGAGGGACCCCCGTAAGTATAGGAGCGTAGAGAACACCACCATTCGTCACGTGATGCTGATTGCTGGCGCCATCTTCTCGATTAAATGTAAGCGATTGTCATTCTGTTGGCGTAAAGTCTACATGCAAATTTTATCTAATTTAACACCTTCTTCTTTTCTCTTAAAATTATTGTAGTGTTCGTGAATCTCCACGGCTCCACTATACATGCATGTATGATCAAGAGTTGCCTTTACTATAACTCTCGTCTCTCTTGTGTTACTGCCGATTTGTCAGTATGTCCCAGACGGCAGCTCCTTTTGAATTCGGTTAAGCGTATGTTAATACATCTTTTTGATGATTCAATACTTTTCCACAACTGCATTGAATTCTATACACGTCAGGAGCCACTAGAAGATGTCGTATATGTTTTGCCATTCTTAAGCATTCCTTTATCTTCTTGGTGTGTCTGAAGATCGTTTCAACCTCATACTCGGGCAACACTTTCCCGGTGCGACCCGTAGTTTTGTTGATAACTGGGAGGATAACTTTCCCAGTTAGCTGCCGTTGTTCCCCATTAGCCTTGGCTTTTTCTCTTCTTGGACGGAGTACTCGATCCATCTCTTTACTGGAGTAACCATCATTGACCTTGCCGCTGACTAAAGTAATGTCACAGTTGTGACGAAGAGTGAAAATTATTACAAGAAGTTTTAAGAATTACCAATCAGCTAGTAAGTGCTTCTTCTTTTTTGTCTTTGAACGACAAGAAACAACTCCCCATGATAGAAGCTTATCTATTGACAGTATACGACTTATCGAGTGTACGCAAGCCAGAGGTTCCTTTGAGATGTGGAGGTTTTCGAACAACGAGCACTGCAGACAGCCAACAAAAGACCAGTTAACTGGCACAGCTATGTGGTTGACATCTTTGCAACATGGACACAGGGTGAAGAAGAGTTGGATGTCTTCTTGGTACACCTCAAAACTATAAACCCAAAAATACAGTTTGCGATGGAAGAAAAGAGCAATGGCCAATTCAAATTCCTGGATGTGTTTGCGATCAACGAGTTGGATCCAACTTTGGGCCATAATGTGTTTATGAATGCTACACACACTAATCGATACCTCTATACGGATACCAATTATCATACCAAGATAAAAAGGAGTTGTCATTAAAACTTTGGTGGACATAGCTAATAAAATTTGTGTACCAGTCTACTTGCAACACGAACCGAATCAGAATCAAGAAAAATGGTTACTCCAGTAAGGAGGTGCATTGAGTACTCCGTCCAAGAGAAGAGAAGCCAGTGCTAATGAGGAATAATGGCTGCAACTGGGAAAGTTTTCTTCCCGTTTATTAATAAAAATATGGATCGCACTGGGAAAATGTTGGGCAAGTAAGTCTGAAACGAGCTTTAGACCCAACGAGAAGATAAAATGATGCTTAATAATGGCAAAACATGCACGGCATTCACTAGCACCTGGCACATATAAAATTCCATGTAATTGTGGATAAGTATTGAAACCACGAATAGAAGTGTTAACACAGACTTATACGAACTGAAAAGGAGCTGCTGCCCAGGACATACTGACAAATGGCTAGTAGCAGAACATGTTTCCCGATATAAAAATAAAATTCTGTGAGACTAGTATTTTGGTGAAGACAATGCGTTATCATGCTCGGATGTATAGAGAGGGCATAGAGATTCACGATCACCACAATAATTCTAATAGAAAAGAAGAAGTTGTTGAGTTAGATAAAATATGCATGTCGACTTTAGCAAACAGAATATCAGTTGTTAGTTGCTTACTTTTAATTCAGGAGGTGGCGCCAGCCAGAAATAATCGCACAATCAATAGCATGTGACGAATGGTGGTGGTGTCCACTATGCTGCTCTTTAAAGACACGGTTGGGGGGGGGGGGGGGGAGCTGGCTGCAGTTGCAGTTGAAGTTTTACCTCTAAAGATGTTCTCACAATCAGGAGCGAAACTAGTGAGAATAGTTTCATATATCGACATATCGACCACGGCCTGCCAGACCGAAATCTTTTATAGTAGACACTGGCCTTTAAAGCTTTTACTGTGTGTAGATATAGGTTTTCGATTTAACTGTGGAGATGACCATAACATTATTTTTTCTGGAAAACGTCAGAATACGAAATAATGCCAACTAGAACATGATGAGCTGACGTGGCAATAAAATACTGAGTTGCTATCGGCAGTGATAAGCGTAACACAGTTGGTTTAGAAGCATCCTGTTGGCTTATTCCCAAAGAAAGGAGCGTGTTGTATGAAAGGGGAGGGGAGGGGTAAGGCTAATGGCTTAGCAAGGTGAGGGTGAATGGTGGGTGGTAGTGGGATGTAAGGGTGGTGGGTCAGGAGGAATGACGTTGTTTGGGGGGGTGGGAGGGGGGAAGGTGGAGGAGAAGGAGTGGAAATGTATGATAAAGGGTACGGGCTGCGAGTATATATAATTCTGTGTGAGGGTAATGGATGTTAAGTTAAAGATCAAAGATCAGGTTTGGTATAGGCTAGCTGTTGTTCTCCTACATACATATAAAGGGTCATTAAGAACAATTAATACAAAAGACAAGATACATAGACTAGTTACCGCTCTGACACACAATATTAATCTGCCAAGAAATTTAAATAAATAGATTAATGTGTAATCGTCATATCTTCTTTGCTTTGAAGCAGATTTTAAAAGATCTTTATTTCTGGTTAATACTATTGAATTGCTCTACAGCAGGTAATTGGTTAACGTCTATAGAGACTCGGATTAAATGTTGCCACAGTAGCTATATTCGAATGAGCTGTATGCGAATATGACGTGCCTATTCTGACACAGTTGACTGATGGAGTATAGAATTTCTATTTCAAATTCCACCTTGTAGCAATGATCCAAACTATGAGGGGAAACCCAAAAATGCTGCAGATTGTGAATACAAATCAGGAATATAAAAATAAAAAAAAGATTTGATAACTGAAAATGGCTGATCTTCAATAGACGTGGGTCTTAGATGGTTCAGTGACCGAAAAGGAGAGGAAGTGCGAACATTAGGAAAGACGCAATGAAATGAATGGCATTTAATTGCGTAATGGGCATGTACAAAAAAAATGGTTCAAATGGCTCTGAGCACTATGGGACTTAACATCTGAGATCATCAGTCCCCTAGAACTTAGAACTATTTAAACCTAACTAACCTAAGGACATCATACACATCCATGCCCAAGGCAGGATTCGAACCTGCGACCGTAGCGATCGCGCGGTTTCAGACTGAAGCGCCTAGAACCGCTCGGCCACACCGTCGGTGGCATATACGAAAGAAAAGACACAACGTATGTAGTTAAGTCGAGACTGGCCGATGATGCCTTCAGTGCAGATGCTCACCACGCTCGAACTTCTACGGGAAACGCGAAACGCTGCAAGCAGTGAGGATAATGGGCATGGGCACTACGTCAGAAGCTTGTAGATAATTTGAGAATTTCGGTCTGACGGGATGCGTGCTAGTGCAGTCCATGCAGATGCGACGACCACTGAGTACGGATGGCTTAGTGGTCAGCATATCAGCCTACTAAGTAGGAGAACTGGTTTCGAATCCCTGAATTTTAAACTTTCCCCATGGATGTAAATCATTGTCCACTTCGTACCTAAATGTTTTTCATTCCTTTGTGTCTTGATTTACGATGGCCTCAAGATCAAAATGGCGTCTGTTCTTTCGGACATGTCCGAAAGACCAGAGACCACATATATAAGATCAGGAGATCAGGAAAGAGTCTGGGAAGGAAGGCCGTTGGGAGGGAGGAGGCACTAAACCACATAAAGAATCTGAACGAAAATACAATAGTAACGATTAGAAAAATGCGAAAGTGTAGGATACAAACGTCAGCTGATCCTCGGGTGATTTGAGACTTACCGCGTCTTTCACCTCAGGAGAATGATTTATTTATGAAGGCGTGCTGAAAAGTAATGGCTCCAATTTTTATGTGAAAACTCTTAAAGCTTTTCTATACAACAAACTTCATTAAAAATCTATATCTTTATTCTCATATCTTCGTCTTATTTCTCAACGTAGTCACCTTGGCGACGAACACATTTCTCCCAACGAGAGACCGGGTTGTTGATCCTGTCACCGTAGAATGTTGAACTTTGTTGACGGAGCCACAACCTCATGTTTGCTTGCCCCGCTTCATCACTATCCAACTGAAGTCATCGAAGGTGTTCTTTAAGTTCTGAAAACAGGTGAAATTCAGATGGGATCAAGTCGGGACTGTATGTTGGTTCATCGGTGACAGTGAACTAAAGACTTCGGATTCCCACTCACTCCGTGCGCTCCGCGCAACAACAACTTACCCAAAGATTTTACAATGTACAAGCGCTGCTATTCTCGTTACTAGTCGATGCAAATAACAATTCTTTTGGCTTTTTCCCAGAGCTTATAAGTTCCACAGTAAGATACAGATAAATACAATGAAATGCAAGCAGACTTCCACCTAAATTTACACATACAGTGAAACAATGTCCTTACTTATTAAAAGAAAGCATTTAAATTACAAATATTTACATACAATTCAGAAAATAATTTATACACCGGTAGCAGGTGCCATGCATCCTGCATATTCGGTGTTACATCTTCTAGCAGTCGTTTGTATGTGGTGGTGCAGAAATCGCGACCAGTCGCAAACTCCACTCATTATCTTTTAATGAACTGTGTATTCTGTTAACGAAATACTAACTTGTAACACATAGGTAAAATATAATCAGTGTTATAAACACTGGCCTATGCAGACGACATTGCACTATTAGCATGCACACAAGAAGATCTGAAGAGAAGTATCCAGACCTTGGAGTTATTGGCAGCTAGGATCGGTCTACAAATTAGCTCTGAAAAGACAGAGTATATGACCACAGGAAGAAAGATCCAGAACTCTCAAGATTTAATTGCGAACAACACCAGGTATAAACATGTGAAAGAGTTCAAATACCTTGGATCTTTTTTTACAGAAGTAACATCAACTGAAGCAGAGATAAAAGCACGACCACAGGCGGGAAACAGATACTATCACTCTCTAGACCCTATATTAAAATGTAGAAGTGTCTCGCAACAACTAAAGCTACGGTTGTATAATACATTAATAATGCCAGGTAGTACTTTATGGTTCTCAAACCTGGAGCACTCGAAAACAAGACCTTAAGCGACTGCTAACATTTGAAAGGAAAGTCCTCAGGAAAATATTTAGACCAGTCAGAGATCAGACTGCTGGAGAATGGAGAAGATGCCATAACACTGAATTAGAAGAGCTGTACAAGGAGCCTGACATCGTGGGAGTGATGAGAAGCAAAAGACTGCAATGGGCTGGACATCATGTTAGAATGGAGGCTACAAGATGGCCCAAAATCACAATGGACTGGATCCCGTCAGGCATCAGACCAGTGGGAAGACCTAGAAAGAGGTGGATCGATGGAGTGAGAGAAGACCTGTTGCAGCTGGGAGTCACGGAAAACTGGAGACAGATAGCAGAAGACAGAGACGGATGGAGAGCTCTAACTGTGGTGGCGCGCGGTCCTCTGGGCCTGATCGCGTGAATGAAATGAATGATGTTATAAACAACGTGGACAGTCTCATGAAATATGGGTGGCCAAGACGACAGGTCTCACAGGAAAGTGCAATTTCACTTAGCATAACTGTGAAGTTTGCTAGGCTGTTTCATTGACTCGTGGTATGGTTTTGCACCTAGTCCATGACAGAGAAGGCGTACTTAAAGTATTGTCCCCATCTGATCCTAGAATTAGTGACATTAAGATTGCTAAAGCTTTTGACTTTAAAGCTTAGCATACCATTAGTACCGAAAATCAGATATCCAATACAGTTATTCGCCATTTGAGTAGCAGCTAACTGATGGTTGTGACTCTTCCTACAACCCTAAGTTTCATGAGGGTTCATCGTCGTCTGGATAGCTAACATATCGTGAGAGACTTAAGTACGTCAATCACAAAGATCAAAAACGTCCTTCAGCCGCGATGCTGAATCGTGCGCCTTGCATGTTAACAAAGTTGCAGACTGCTCACCGACAGTCGGCAGATGTGTGTCAACAAGTTGCACGCCAGCCTCACTTTACAGTGTAGCGCCGTGAATACAGGTCACTCCACGTGGTCATGTCAACTGGGCAGACGGTCAACAAAGGACCGCGGATGCCAAAGTTGGCACTCACCATTTCTGGTCAGTCAGTGGAGTTCCAGCGGTATACTGTGTAATGATAGTTCCTCTCCTCTGAGAATTGACATAGTCAAGAACAAAAACGTTTAACGCGAACTGACATTCTTAGTTGTAGAAGCACCTAACGCTGTTAACACATTCTGCTTGAATCTCTTTACAATATTTGGTTTCAAAAAAGTGAACCACGTGAACTTAGGCTTCGAAACAATGCTATTTACTGATCTCAATTCTCTGTGTGCTACTTACAAGGATATTTTCGAAGCATCGCTACGTCATGCACAAAATTTTACTACTCACATATGTATGTAACCACTGCCTGCACCAAAATGTTGTGGAGCTCTCCTTTTTCTGTTTGCTGTTCAGGCCAGGCTCACATGGTTTCAGGAGCTGTGCGCCATTTCACCAGTACCAGCCAGTGAACTGGCGGTGCCGGAAATTCTCATTATAAAACCTATACATGTCTGTGGTGATTTTAAAGCAAATATAATGCTCTTCACATATTCGTATCTGTCCTATACGACATCCAGAGGATTTGATAACAAAACTAGCTGCATGCCGAAGTTATTAAAAAATAGATTTGTGACTCCCATTAGATAGCAACTCAAAGCAATTACTACACTTAAACACACTGTTAGGCGGCAGGTTAATAGTAATAATAATATATACATATATTATACGTCATAAGTAATAGGAGAAAATATTTGAAACATTAGAGTATTGTTGAATAGCTGTAAACATTGGAATATTGCTCGCCGTCTTTTATGAGAGCCTGGAAACTATTTCTGTGATCAGCCAGAAAGCGATGGAGAACATACTGACCATAGTTCCCAGTCTGCAAGTCCACATTCTTGTCCAGCCCACTGAAAGAAATGTTTCTATTCTCTATTTCCTCAGCGGGATCAGGACTATGATTATAAATGAAGATTTTGAGTCCTAATTGATAGATATATTTGGTAAAGTTTCACATGCTGAACATTGTAATATTCATTGTGTTAATACTGACACTACATCTCTCTATCTTAAGCAGCACTATGAGCAGTTCAGAGGCGATCTCTATGGTAAGTTCCTACTAAATTGTCTTTCGCCCTGACTTCCGTCAATCAAAATAATTTCTCGCCACAAAAGTGGAAAACAATTGCCACCACTTGCCACAAGGATTTGTTAACATTACGGGCGGGACACTAACAGTTACTTCCGACAAAACGATCCAGGATGGTGTACAGTCCTCGCGAATTCACTTTCTATTGTTACTGAACATACGCGTTTAGTAACAACCTGTCTGACGTCGTCCAAGGCAGCGCACACTCCGGCGTTTGACTGATGTGGATAGTACAGTGGCTGGGTGCGAAGTGAAGCCTATAGTCTTGCCTCTCGGGATCTGTTTATACACTACTGACCATTAAAATTTCTACACGACGAAGATCTACAGACGCGAAATTTAACAGAGAGGAAGAAGATGCTGTGATATGCAAATGATTAGCTTTTCAGAACATTCACACAAGGTTGGCGCCGGTGGCGACACCTACAACGTGCTGACATGAGGAAAGTTTCCAACCGATTTCTCATACACAAACAGCAGTTGACCGGCGTTGCCTGGTGAAACGTTGTTGTGATGCCTCGTGTAAGGAGGAGAAATGCGTACCATCACGTTTCCGACTTTGATAAAGGTCAGATAGTAGCCTAAGCGATTGCGGTTTATCGTATCGCGACATTGCTGCTCGCGTTGGTCGAGATCCAATGACTGTTAGCAGAATATGGAATCGGTGCGTTCAGGAGGGTAATACGAAACGCCGCGCTGGATCCCAACGGCCTCGTATCAGTAGCAGTCGAGATACAGGCATCTTATCCACATGGCTGTAACGGATCGTGCACCCACGCCTCGATCTCCGAGTCAACAGATGGGAATGTTTGCAAGACAACCATCTGCACGAACAGTTCGACGACGTTTGCAGCAGCATGAACTATCAGCTCGGAGACTATGGCTGCGGTTACGCTTGACGCTGCATCACAGACAGGAGCGCCTGCGATGGTGTACTGAACGACGACCCTGGATGCACGAATGGCAAAACGTCATTTTTTCGGATGAATCCAGGTTCTATTTACAGCATCATGATGGTCGCATCCGTGTTTGGCGACATCGCGGTAAGCGCACATTGGAATCGTGTTTTCCTCATTGCCATACCGGCGTATCACCGGGCGTGATGGTATGGGGTGCCATTGGTTACACGTCTCGGTCACCTCTTGTTCGCATTGACGGAACTTTCAACAGTGGACATTACATTTCAGATGTGTTACGTACGACCCGTGGCTCTACTTTTCATTCGATCCCTGCGAAACCCTACCTTTCAAGAGGATAATGCACGACCGCATGTTGCAGGTCCTGTACGGGCCTTTCTGGATACAGAAAATGTTCGACTGCTGCCCTGGCCAGCACATTCTCCAGATCGCTCACCAACTGAAAATGTCTGGTCTATGGTGGCCGAGCAACTGGCTCCTCACAATACGCCAGTCACTACTCTTGATGAACTGCGGTATCGTGTTAAAACTGCATTGGCAGCTGTACCCGTACACGCCATCCAAGCTCTGTTTGACTCAATGCCCAGGCGTATCAAGGCCGTTATTACTGCCAGAGGTGGTTGTTCTGGGTACTGATTTCTCAGGATCTATGCACCCAAATTGCGTGAAAATGTAGTCACATGTGAGTTCTAGTATAATATATTTGTCCAAGGAATACCCGTTTATCACCTGCATTTCTTCTGGGTGTAGAAATTTTAATGGCCAGTAGTATATATGTGACGCAGCGGACAGCCAAGGGAAGACGTGCTGTCATCCGGCCTTTGCCCACGGTAACAGCCTCTAAACGGCCGCCTTCTCGGACATATAATATTTTATAATACTGTAATGTATTAATTTAGAATCTTCGTAATTTTTGTATGAATGTAGTTAAGTTGGTTAAAATCACAGAAAAAGTTTTAGCTCGCCTGCGTTTAAACCTTGCCGTCTAGAATTTTCAGAGTGGAACTGACAGTAGAACCTGACCCCTGAACTACAACTTCAAGAGACCTTGTATTGTTGTTATTTACATCCAGATCTTGAAACTTGTTATAGCACCATTATTTAATAGGTTTCATCAGGTGCTGTAACCAAAACTTCTGGCATTAATATAACAGATACTTAGTCTACTACAAATAAGGATGTTTTAGTTCCAAATTTGGTTTTCTACAAATTTCCCGAAAACTGTTAGAGGTTGCTCAGTGGGGTTACATAATTAATGTTTTTATACTAAACTGTAGGCTCATACAAATTTTCATATTTCTAAGTCTAATATTTAGCGCCTTCAATTTTTCTTAAAAAGACTGATTCTGACCAAAATATTTGTTTAACCAAGTTGAGAGTTATACCAGTTAATTTTGACATACATCTGCACATTGTGACCAGTTTTTAGGTTTCGAGCTTTATTATGTAGCGCCACTTTTTTTTCCTTAAAACGATGTATTTAGGGGAAAATATTGATCTGATCATTCTAAGATTTGACAGTTTACAAGTTAATATACTAAAGCACATGCTAAAAAAGTTTGGAAAAGCAACTTTAATTTTTAATACCATTTTTAATTTATGGTGCAACACTTGTGTGCTACGCACAGACGCGTTGTAGTGACGTGGCGCTACTAGCAGTGAACTGGGGTAGGTCCCGACACACTCGCTCGCCTCTGTGTCTCCCCAATGATACAACGCTTGTTTCGCCACATCATTCAATGTGTTTCACTTTACTGTATCAGAAACTGATACACGGTATTCTTTCTGCAAAGGTATAACCTATCTTTAATGAGCGAAACTAATTCGACGCTGCCTAATAGATAGATGTGTACAAAGTACAACATAAAACTTTATAAACATGGCTCACCTGAAGTCAGTGGGGGCGGTTGTGCACCGTCGCTTTCAAGCCCAAATCTCAAACAAATAAATATTATGCCGGTACATTAATAACTGGTATAGCTGCCACAATGTTGAACGCAAGCATGAAAACGTGAATGCGTTGTGTTGTACAGGTACCGGATATCAGTTTGTGGGATGGAGTTCCATGCCTGTTTCAGTTGGTTGGCAATACAGGGATGGTTAGTGATGGTTGTGGATGACAGTGCAGTTGTCGTCCAACGATGTCCCACGTGTGTTCGATTGGAGACAGATCTGGTGATCGAGCAGGCCAAGGCAACACATGGACACTCTGTACAACATGTTGGGTTGCAACAGCGGTATGTGAGCGAGCGTTATGCTGTTGACAAAACCCCCCTGGAGTGCTGTTCATGAATAGCAGCATTACAGATGGAATCACCAGACTGAGGTACAATTTTACAGGCAGAATGGATGGGACAACTACTACAGTGCTCCTTCTTTCATACGAAATTGTGCCTCATGACTCGAGGTGTAGAACCAATGTGTCTAGCACGAAGTCGGACTGGTTGCAGGCCCTCAGCTGTCATCCTAACCAACACACGGCCATCACTGACATCCCCTGACAGTCGATAATTACCTTTAAAACCATGGTTATTCGTAATGACACATCATCCCTTACGCCCCTTCCAGTTCGTATCTAATACTGTATTTTGCTGTATCACCCCTCTATTCCAAGTTAATCCCTATTTGAACTAAAAACATATTTGCTTTTGTTAACCTTCATTGAACGTTTCCAAGACCTTCAATAATGTGTCATTTTATAAGTACAATTTGCCGCTCTTTTCAAATCTTAAATTAAATATTAGGGTTCCAATTTCAAAAAGTCACTTTACTCTCCGAATCACCTAGACAATCATGGTTAAGATCACGGCCATTAGTAGCAATGCGTGATCCTCTTTGCCACTTACAAACTTTAAAACATTTTTCTTCCTTTCATCCCTAGTCCGAGTTTTTCCCCGTTATGGATTAAAATCGTCCACCCTGAGTATAAACAATTTACTAAATTTGTATGAAAGTTGTATCATTACTACGTATTCTCCGCGGATAAAAGAAGCATGAGATCTGTATGAAAGTCACAGATCATTACCCAACAAATGCTGATATATAAGTAACCATAGTTCTACGATTTAAGAAGTCTTTTTATTTTAGGTAAAATTGAACACGTTGCAGCACGGATGTAGCGAGGCATTTGTATATCTTATTTATAACTATTACAAAAATGTATAAATATTTTAACGAGAGATCGCAAACTGACTGAGATTTTCCTCTGTGGTCTAGTACGTTGTATATAATATTCTATATAACGTTAATCATTTGTAAATATTTAATATGAATTCAGTGGCAGTCACAGGACTAAAAGCTTAAAGGCCCTTGCAGAGGTCCAGGCATGGTCTTTTGTTGTCGAGAGAGTAGATTGGCAGGTCGGTGAGTAGTACTGGCATTCAGAGGACTGCTTATCTTGAGTTAGCGTTCGTTGGACTTAGAAAACTTCTTGTATTCGCGGGTTGAATATTTAAGAGTTTCTATGGAATTAGAATAATTTCAGGAGAATAAGTTGTGGACTTGGAATGCTGTGGGGACTTGCAACATTTGTGGGGTTTTGTGTGACCACGTGAACTTTAACATTGTTTAAAGCAGTTGATTGCAGCTGTGAACTACAATATTTCGCTACACTTATTATTGAAAGTAGTGTGACTATCTTGTCAGCTATTTGTCACGATAGTAACGGTTATTAATAAAGTCTAGTTATCTCTTTTATTCTATTTACACTAACGGAAAAAAAATCGCAGCACCAAGACGGGGTTGTGTGACAAAAACGAAAGTTGGCTGACGTGTTTCTACATCTGAAAGACGATGTCTATCAAAATTTCGCGCCAGTCTCGTAAGAATGGCGCTAGCAAGTGCCGCTAGGAGGCTGCTTATCAGGTTTGCTTTGAATACATGCTTTAACGGTCGTGAGCATTAGTTACCTTTGAGATTGGACGTGGTGAGTTTGTATTTGTCAATAATGCCTATAAGGCGATGAGAACACCATTATCAACATCTCTCTGAGTTTGAATGGTATAGAGAAAATGGAAGTTCGTTCTACGATCCTGCAGAAGGACTTGGTAGGAATGTAGCAACTGTACAGACCGTCGTATGGCTCTGGCGCATCGCACTGCATTTGAGCAGCAATTTGAACCACAGTGACACAACTAACTGTTACAGATCGTTTACTTCAAGGACAGTTCCCTTCCATAGGCCCTGTAGGGTGCACTCCACTGCCCACCGCTATTAGCGACTTCCAGTGGTGTCAAGCGAGAGCTCAGTGGAGGGCAGCGTGGATGTCTGTTGTGATTTATGCTGAAAGCTGGTTTTAAAGGTAATTATCGAAGATCATTCTAATGTTTAGTTTTATTTCATGGATTTAGAGAAAACGAAGAAAAATTTGAACTTTTAAGTTTTAATTAACATTTTTATTGGCAAAAGTAAATACATCACAAAGTATTGTGTTATTTTGACACTTGCAAGAGAGAACAAACAGAAATAATATGTGGATCATTGATTTACAAGTCGTTGAGTGACTCCACTTGCCTCTCATTCCTCGGGATGCCCATTCCAATTTCTACCTAACATTCCATTTTGCTGTATCCCTCCTCTATTTCGAGTTAATCCCTATTTGACCTAAAAACGTATTTTCTTATTTCACTTTCCCTGAACCTTACCATGACCTTGAATAATGTATCATTTTACACACAAAATCTGCCGCTCTTATCTAATCTGAAATCAAATATTAGAGTTCCAATTTTGAAAAAAATCACTTTAATCTCCAAATTGCTTTGAAAATTACGTTCAAGGTCATGGTCATCAGTAGCATGTGTGACCCTCTTTGCCACCTACAGCCTTTATCTAAAACATTTTGCTTTATCTCACTTCTCAGTCTGGAACCGCGCGACCGCTACGGTCGCAGGTTCGAATCCTGCCTCGGGCATGGATGTGTGTGATGTTCTTAGGTTAGTTAGGTTTAAGTAGTTCTAAGTTCTAGGGGACTGATGACCTCAGATGTTAAGTCCCATAGTGCTCAGAGCCATTTGAACTCTTTTATCTCACTTCTATTCCGAATTCTCTCCATTATGGATTCAAATGGTCAACCCGGTATATAACTGATTGTGCAAGTAATTTGTGCTGTCATTACTGATGTCGTCATCTTTCATATGACGTATAAGTGCATACTGCATGTTTGATTCCTTTTGTTATTAAATGTTATAAATTATTGTAGTTAAAACGTTTATAACTTTTAAAGTATGTAGTTTAGAATAAAGATTAAAGTTACATTGAGCTTATCTCATGGCTGCTATATCTTTGATGTATCTGGTTTTCTCACAGCTTGTGTGTAAGGAATGTTATGTATCATTTGTGGAAGTACCATCACCCATCTTCTTCTTTCTTGATGCTGGAGCTTCTACCTTGCCACTGTCCAGCAATAGAATAGCCCTCACTCCGGCATTTGATGTATCCCTCGGAACGGCTGTGTCCAGACGCGACCTTCAAGCACACTGTGCCCCAGTGCTGGCTTTTCCATCCCGGCTACCGGGCCGCTGTGCCGTCAAATATACTGTCTCTTGTCTCGCGAGCCGTCTGCTTCTAATGTCACACGTCGAGCACGAAGTATCGTAGGAGCTCCAATCTCTTTTTAAACGGCTCTTGGAAAATGGTTTGCGTTGTCAGTTAGACAAGTGCAGCTTTTCTGCCCTCAGAGTTAAATACTTGAGCACATTCTCAGCATCGGAGTTATCACTTTCATGAACGATGCACAAACTTGCCAGAAAAATCACCCACTATGTTAAGTTTATGCACCAATCAGCACAAATTATGTACCCACTAAATCACCTCCACCATAAGACGTCAAAATTGTGTTGTCAGAGAAAACAGGATTTGCATTGCCTTAAGGATTATTAAAAACAGCACAATGATTTATACCATATAAGCAAAGCTGCGGTTAAGGCTCACAGTGGGTATATCACAGTATTAGATTGGGATGTTTTCATCACATAAAATGTCAGACGGATCCGGATGATCAAATTCAGTGCCCCTAAAACATTAATGGCAATGCAGTTATCTATCCAAATACTGTAAAAGAGGATTTATAGAAAATTTATAGTGCGTAGAAGTTTGTATATATTTGTATGGTAGCGAGTATAGGTCCAAGCTCACAGAAACGACAGCGCAGTGTCTGCAGTGGTGGGCATTGTTTTTTAGCCATTGTAAGAACCACTTCGACCTCACCGCCAAACATACCAATCCAGACACCGTCTCTCACCTTCCCATGGTCACCGACAGACATGAATTGCCTCGACTGAACGGTCTATTGACACATAGTCAACATGTATTTAGAAAACATCGCTCTAGTGAAACACAACTAGTTCTTTACTCACTTGAAGTGTTGAGTGCTATCGACAAAGGATTTCAAATTGATTCCGTGTTTTTACATTTCTAGAAGACTTTTGACACTATACCTCACAAGCGGCTTGTAATCAAATTGCGTGCTTATGGAATATCGTATCAAATATGTGACTGGATTCGTGATTTCCTGTCAGAAATGTCACAGTTCGTAGTAATTGACGTAAAGTCGAGTAAAGTCGAGTGAAACAAATGGCTCTGAGCACTATGCGACTTAACTTCTGAGGTCATCTGTCCCATAGAACTTAGAACTACATAAACCTAACTAACCTAAGGACAACACACACATCCATGCCCGAGGCAGGATTCGAACCTGCGACCGTAGCTGTCGCGAGGTTCCAGACTGTAGTGCCTAGAACCGTTCGGCCACTCGAGTAAAGCAGAAGCGATTTTTGGCGTTACCGAAGGTAGTATTATACGCCCTCCAGGAGACAATCTGAGCAGCCGTCTTAGGTTGTTTGTAGATGTTGATGTCATTTATCGTCTACTAAAGTTATCAGAAGATCAAAACCAATTGCAAAACGGTTTAGATAAGATACCTGTATGGTGCGAAAATTGGAACTTGACTCGAAATAACGAAAAGTGTGAGGTCATCCACAAGAGTGCTAAAACGAATCCATTAAATTCCGGTTATACGATAAATCAATGAAATCTAAGGCCGTAAAATCAACTACATACCTAGGAATTACAATTACGAACAACATTAAATTAGAAAGAACACACAGAAAATGTTATGGGGAAGTCGAAACAAAGACTGCGTTTCATTGGCAGATCACTTTGAAGATGCTACAGATATACTAAAGAGACAGTACACAGTGCGCTTGTCCGGTCCCTTTGGAGCACTGCTCCGCGATGTGGTATCATTAGCGGATAGGATTAATGGAGTACATCGAGAAAGTTCAAAGAAGAAATAGCAGAGAGAGTGTCACGGGCATGCCACAGGATTTGGGGTGGACATAAGTAAATCAAAGGCTTTTTAGTTGGGGCGGGATCTCCTCACGAAATTTCAATCACCAACTTTCTCTTCCGAGTGCAAAAATACTGTGTTGATGATTACATACATGCCGTGAAACGATCATAACAATGAAATAAGGGAAATCAGAGCTCGTATGACATCATTCGAGTGTTCGTTTTTTCCGCGCGCTGTTAGAGAGTGGAATAACAGAGAATTATTGTGATGGCGGATCGATGAACTCTCTATCGGGCACTTAAGTGTGACTTGCAGAGTAGCTATGTAGATGTAGTTATTGATTTAGACGTAGATTTAGAGTTCGATCATCAGGAAATGGTCTGTTTTTCACCTTTCACCCAGTCAGCACCTCGATGAGCTCAAGTCGACAGCGTGCGAGTTGCTCACAGCGCCGGTCCGCGACCTGGTGCTGTGCAAAGTTTTGTCAGTGGTGCAGTCGGACCGTTTACATAAACAGGGTCGCATTTCGTAACTGCATCGTCTTGTCACATTAATGTGGCGACCGCCTATGTTAGCCGTCATCGTGAAAATAGCCACTCACAGACGGCAGTTGCCGGCCGGTGTGGCCGAGCGGTTCTAGGCGCTTCAATCTGGAACCGTGCGACCGCTACGGTCACATGTTCGAATCCTGCCTCGGGCATGGATGTGTGTGATGTCCTTAGGTTAGTTAGGTTTAGGTAGTTCTAAGTTCTAAGGGACTGATGACCTCAGATGTTAAGTCCCGTAGTGCTCAGAGCCATTTGAACCATTTTTTAGACGGCAGGTGGCTGCACTACAGTGGAGGGTATATAAATCGTTGCCGTGAGGGGTGGTTCGAAGAGTTG
Source organism: Schistocerca americana (assembly GCF_021461395.2). Classification (NCBI taxonomy): domain Eukaryota; kingdom Metazoa; phylum Arthropoda; class Insecta; order Orthoptera; family Acrididae; genus Schistocerca; species Schistocerca americana. The sequence goes on from NC_060122.1 coordinate 652,489,356, forward strand.
GCATGGCTCCACATCGCTGGCAGTACTTTTTAGAACCCCTCTGACTCTACTGCTGCCCCCCTCGCAGTGGTCGTCGGTGCACAACGTGCCTCTCAGGCTGCTGACAGGTGGTCACATTAATGTGACTGAGTAGTGTACTTTGCAATGGGTTAAAGGCTCAGTGCAGTAGAATTCGTCATAGTTTCAGCCACAGACAGCTCTCAATGCCGGTTCGTCATTGTGTCGCTTTGATTTAGACGTAGATTTAGAGTTCGATCATCAGGAAATGGTCTGTTTTTCACCTTTCCCCCACCTTCATCTCCCATTTACTTGTGCCTCATATTGGAGGAGATATGCACGTAGGTATCAGCCCAACAGCACTGGTAGTATTGACCAGTGAATATTCGTTTTGCCCCTGCCATTCCTGTTCGTTGAAACAGACAATCACGCCACAAGGTTTCTCTCCGTGCTTACACACAGACAGCCCGTGACAGGAATGGCATCTTAATTTTACTGGACCATTTCAGGAAGGTATGTGAATTTTCGGTCGAGACTCTCTCAGATTTCCCTTTTGTGACATCGATGTTACCATCTATCACAAATGTTACCGTATGTGCCACACGATATCTTTTCAGGGAGATCAGCTACGCCTCCCCCACCCCACCGTTCCACTGTGGCAAGGCATATACCTGGTATTATCTGGCGATTGAAAAAGAGGGTGAGGGGGGGTGGGTCGGGAGTATTACTAGCAGAGACGACGCTGTAATAAGCTATGTGGTAATTTGTGGTAACAGAGAAGTCGCTTCAGCTGGCTGCCTGAGACGAGGCTGGTGTGTCATGTGGACAGTGTTGCTAACCCTCAATAAGCACAGCCGCCAATTACGTGCTGTATGAAGTATCTAGTCAAGCGTCATATAGCTGTTAGTACACATTCAGTGTAGAAACTGACAGCGTTTGCAGTTTACATTTTATGATTTCGTAGAGTGAGTGAACAGTAAACATATCACTTAAAATAGGAACATATCTAATACAGCATTGTGGTATTCAAACCAAATTCCAGGTTGAGCGCAATTTTACTATTGTCAATAAGCGAAAAAGTGAGTCGAACTTCAAACATTCAGTAGGCATTAAGACGAAATGTAATGGACACTAAAACTGGAATTAAAGAGTACATAAGGTGAGTTAAACTAAATGTGATTAATAAGTTGAGGACTTAAGAAACGGAAACGTAAATTGATTCAGTGATGAAGCAAGTGAGTTCAAACGTGAGGATCATGCAGAAAGAGATATGTTAGGCAGTAAGGGAAAGCAGATCAGGTCTGAGTGGAAGCACGTGAGAAATGCAGCATACACAGGATAACTGAAAAGACGAGCACAAAAATCACAAGACCATCAGATACACGTCAGGAAAGAGGTGTTCAAAGAGTTCAGCAAGAAATTAATGCATACTGAGCATATACAAATCCGTTAAACTATCACTGATTTAGTTACAGGGATCGAAGGGACTCAGTTACATGTTGAAGACAGAGCAAAAGTGAAAATGGGAGCTGTCACAAGTAAAGTTCACTCTGCAATTGGCAATTTTCCACAGTTGAGAAATCTGACCCTATGAGAGAATTAAATCCAGTAGCTTTTCATTTTTATTTTATATTTTTATGGTTGTTGCTCTAGGTAATTACTCTTACGGCTCGTCTGATGTGTCCTACCATGGTTTCCTTTCTGGTAACAATCTTGCCATCCCAGAGCTACACCTAACCTCAACATTCTCAATTCTTTGTTGTGTATATTCTAATCGCTGCCTTCTCCTAAATTATTTGCCCTCTACGGCTCTATCTAGTTTCGTGGAAGGTATTTCCTGATGCCTTACGATATGCCCTATCATCTTGTCCCTTCTTATAGTGTTTTCCGTGTATTATTTTCCTCGCCTATTCTGAGGAGAACTTCCTCGTGCCGTACCTTACGAGTAAACTGAATTTTCAAGATCCTTCCGTCACAGCACATCTTAAATGCCTCGATTCTCTCTTTTTCCGATTTTCCTGTACTCCAAGCTTCGCTTTCACTTAATTTCTTTCAGCAATTAAGGCCTCTGTTTGCAATTAGCTGAATTATTTTGGTGAAGAATACTCTATTTGCTCGTGCTGCTCTGCTTGATATATCCTCCGTGCTTCGTCCATCGTGAGTTACTTTCTTCCAAGGAAGATGAATATCTTCACTTCATCTACGAGATTGATTTTCAGTTTTTCGTTAATTCATTTCTGCTGCTCTTTGATATTGCCTTCCTTCTTTGGTTTACCGTCAATCCATGTGCTCATTAGAATTTTCATTCCATCCAACAGCTGCTGTCATCAGCGAATCTTATCTCGGGTATCTTTTCACTCTGAACTTGAATCTCAGTCCGGAACACTTCTTTTAATTCCGTCATTGCTTCATCGATGTAAAACTTGAACCGTAAGGGAGAAAAAACTGGAGATTTCCGCATTGTTCTCTGTTGGCCTTCCTCTCTTACTGCTCCCTCTTGGAACTTGTACGTATTGTATATTGCACATATTTTATTACTATTTCGAACATCTGTACACGGTCAAACGCTTGCGGTAGGTTGAAAAATTGTATGAATCGGTTTTGATTTATCTTATGCCTTGCTTCCACTATCACGTGTGTAAACCCCCGTGGTGCCTGTAACATACATGTGTATGTGTGGTTGCCTAATATTGCCTCCACAACGGAATTCTCACGCCTACAAATGATTAAGACGGTCCGGAAATTGAAAACATACACCTAGGCATTTCCATAAAACGAAGTATAGTGTTATGGTTTTATTTCACATGAGTTAGCACATCAAAACAATAAATCCAATGGAGAAGCTACTGGAATGAAAGACAATGCAGATACTGTATACTATTTATTCTAAAAACAAAGTACAGAGTGAAAAAATTGTATAAATATGAAGTACAAAATATCGGATTCTAGCCTGCATGTGTTTTCAAATTGGCAGAAGGCAGGTCTGACTTTCTTTAGACCATGCACCTCCCACCCCCCAGACAGACACCAAGTTGGCTGTACTGCTTAGTGGTCACGAATAGAAGACCTTGCAAGACAACACTGGTCTTGCACTACGATGTGAAAGGATACAGGCGATTATGAGTTCACATCCTGACAGCAATTACTTTAACTAGTAAGGCATCCACATGCGTCTGCTAAATTGATTTTGCCGTTTGACAGAAGTTGTTACTGTTAGCCTGCATTAGAGGCTATCGCTTTCATCAGAATCTAAATAAACTTGAAACCTGAAGTAATTTAATGAAATGGTGGCTCTGTCATTATTGTAGTCAATTATTGGTGGGTGATTAGTATAACAACACAGGACTAATCTTTTATTAAAAAAATTATGGCAAAAGTTTATTGATCATAAGATAAGACAACCAGCAAAAGTTAATCGTAATGACAAATAAATCATGAACTGTTGGCAACATAAATAGAAACAACAAATAGTTACCACTCCATCAGGTGGCGATTGGTTGGAAAAGACTATGGTTTGTCTGATTAAACTATTTACTCTGACTCAAAGCATGGATAACGCAATCTGAAATTATCTAACGCTGATTAGACTTTGATGGATTTATTCTACACAGAAGTTTTACTACATTGGTGCAGCTGAGAGAAAGTGGTTAGGCTGTGATTCTGTTGGCCTAACAAGCTGGGGCAGCAATACTACAACCATTTCTCTATGTGTAGCACTGTCTCAGGTGACGGTCGTGGTTCAAGAGTCTGTGGAATAGCGGTATGTGGCGCCTGTAATCCGTTATCGCATGCACGAAATACGTAAAGTCGTGGCTCGCGATCTGTTAGAAGGATCGCGAATACTCTCTAATGGACCCCCGAAATCTCGGCAGATTCCAGTGTGTGACACTCCCATCTATCAGTCATACCATGGACCAATTTGAATCACTTATACAGCAGTGCGGACAAGGAGATCAAATATCAAGGCGGCAGAGCTGACCTGAACAAATTTGCCCTCTGCACAGTGAGTTGTCTGAAATAAATGAGGTCTAGACTGTCGGTACAGCTAAGTCCTCACCACAGAATCCCCACTCAAGACCAATACCAGTGCGAAGTCATGCTCAGGATCAATGACCCAAGTGTATCCCACTCATAACAAGAGTCAAGACCAGAATCCTCTCCAGACCAGAGTCCTGCTCTGCTCACACTATGGGCGTTCTGCCGCCTCAAGCATCGTAATCCACCGCCATGCTCTGTTCTCTCTCAGGGCAATAAATGTCCATCTCTGTAGAACACACAAGTAGCCCTTCATTATCCGCCAGTTGCTGCTTCAGAGCGTGTGACACATGCCTTTACTGTAAGCGCTCAGCCCTAAAATGCAGCACATGTGATGTTGTCAAACTTGACCTTAGTAGAGTCCTTCAGTACACTCTTTCAAGGATTGACCCAAGCATCTGTGCTAAACCTCTAACAGGAACGGCTACTCGGAGCCACTAATAAGACATGCTCTCCAGCTGAGCTGGAAGAAGAAAAAAAGCAATGCAAAAGAGAAACAAACTGCCCAGGGCCACCTCAGCCAAAACTGCCGGGATAATGGAGAAGCAAAGCATAAAAACCAGTTTCCGCACAAAGTTTGAAATCAAAACTATGCTAACTACATTCAGTATTTTTTCTTGTGGTGGAGTGAGGATCACAGGGGTATAAAACTTTCTAGGAAACGCCTTCCTCGCTCTTGACTGAGAAAATTACTTTATTTACAAAGTCCCAGCTACAATTTCATCTCTTGACCACTCTCAGGTGGAACAGTTTTGCCGGTTAGCACATGACAAAATTCGTAAAATATGAGATTACATGGTACACTCATCGTCACATAGTAGACATAGTCATTGGAGACGGACAATGCGATGACTGCATGTGATGCATTGTCTGATATATTAGGAATTTTATATGCTATAGCACAGAATTTTTGCACTTCAGAATAGCCAAAGGCTGAAATGGCAATTATGAGCCAATAATAACTAGTAGCATTCAAGAACACTTCAGCAACTGAACAATGTGTTACGAGAGATATGTTACTTCTAGCTGACGATTAGAGCATTGTTGTCGTTGTTGTTGTGATCTTGAGTCCAGAGACTGGTTTGCTGCAGCTTTCCATGCTATTCTATCCTGTACAAGCTTCTTCATCTCCTACTGTAACTACTGTAGCCTGCATCCTTCTGAGTCTGTTTAGTGTATTCATGTCTTCGTCTCTCTCTACGGTTTTTACCCTCCGCACTCCTCTCCAGTACTAAACTGATGATAACTTGATGCCTCAGAAAGTGTCCTACCAACCGATCCCTTCTTCTAGTCAAGATGTGCCACAAATTCCTTTTCTCCTCAATTCTATTCAGTACCCCCCCCCCCCCCCCCCCCTATTAGTTACGTGATCAACCCATCTAATCTTCAGCATTCTTCTGTAGCACGACATTTCGAAACTTCTATTCTCCTCTTGTCTACACTATTTATCGTCCATGTTTCACTTCCATACATGACTACACTCCATACAAATACTTTCGGGAAAGGCTTCTGACACTTAAATCTATACTCGATGTTAACAAATTTCTCTTCTTCAGAAACGATTTCCTTGCCATTTCCGGTCTACATTTCATATCCTCTCTACTTCGACCATCATCAGCTAATTTGCTCCAGAAACAGCGAAACTCTTCTACTATTTTAAGTGTCTCATTTCCTAATTTAAATCCCTCAGCATCACCTGATTTAATTCGACTACCTTCCGTTATCCTTGTTTTGCTTTTGTTGATGTTCGTCTTATATTTTCTTTTCGAGACACTGTCCATTCCGTTCAACTGCTGTTCCAGGTCCTTTGCTGTTTCTGACAAAATTACAATGCCCTCGGCAAACCTCAAAATGGTTCAAATGGCTCTGAGCACTATGCGACTTAACTTAGAGCTACTTAAACCTAACTAACCTAAGGACATCACACACATCCATGCCCGAGTCAGGATTCGAACTTGCGACCGTAGCGGTCGCTCGGTTCCAGATTGGAGCGCCTAGAACCGCACGGCCACGCCGGTCGGCGGCAAACCTCAAAGTTTTTATTTCTTCTGTATCGATTTTAATTCCTACTCTAGATTTTGCTATTGTTTCCTTTACTGCCTGCGCAATATACAGACTGAATAACATCGGAGATAGACTACAACCCTGTCTCACTCCCATCTCAACCAATGCTTCCCTTTCGTGCCCCTCGACTATTATAACTGCCTTCTGGTTTCTGTACAAATTGTAAATAGTCTCCCTCTCCCTGTATGTCTAAGGAAGCTAAACTGATCTTCCCCTATGGCGGCTTCTGCCATTTTTTCCATTTGTATATAAAGAATTCGTGTTAGTATTTTTCAGCCGTGACTTTTTAAACTGGTAGTTCGATAATTTTCACACCTGTTAACACCTGCTTTCATTGGGATTGGAATCATTATATTCTTCTTGAAGTATGACGGTATTTCGGCTGTCTCATACATCTTTCACACCAGATGATTTTGTCATGGCTGGCTCTACCAAGGCTATCAATAGTTGTGTTGGAATGTTGTCTACACCCGGGGCCTTGTTTCGACTTAGGTCTTTCAGTGCTATTTATTTATTTACACGTCAAGTTCCGTAGGACCAAATTGAGGAGAAAAATCACCCAGGTCATGGAACGTGTCAGTACATGAAATTATAACATAAAGTAATAACAGATGAAAATTAAATATTTGTGAACCCGATAAAAGTCAAGCCATAAGTTTAAGTAAACGCAGTGAACAATACAACAAGAATCAGCTTAATTTTTCAAGGGACTCCTCGACAGAATAGAAGGAGTGACTTATGAGGAAACTCTTCAGTTTCGTTTTGAAAGCGCGTGGATTAATGCTAAGACTTTTGCATTCCAGTGATAGCTTATTGGAAATGGGTGCATCAGTATACTGCACACCATTCTGCACAAGAGTTAAGGAAGTCCTACCCAAATGTAGGTTTGATCTCTGCCGAGTATTAACTGAGTGAAAGCTGCTTATTCTTGGGAATAAGCTAATAAAAATGGCAGCATTAAGTCTTTGAACAATATCCTGAACGTGGGCTTTCTACAAAAGTTTACTGTGAAATCAAAACGTCAGGTTTTGTTGAATTGTGTGTCAGAAACTGCAAAAACTGAGTCTTACTGTGATTTAGCGCTGGTTTATTTTCATGAACTTATCGTGAACTGCACTATCTGAAACCGAGCCAATTTCGCACACAACATTCTTTACTACCAGGCTAGTGTCATCAGCAAACAGAAATATTTTAGAGTTATCTGTGTTATTAGAGGCCATATAATTTATATACATAAGGAACAAGAGTGGCCCCAACACTGATCCCTGGGGCACCCTCCACTTCAACGTACCCCACTCAGACCTCACATCACAGCCATTCTCAACACTGTCAATAATGACCTTTCTCTGTCTGTTGCTAAAGTAAGAGGTGAGCCAATTTTGAGCTACTCCCCGTATTCTGTAATGGTCCAACTTCTGGCGCAATATTTTGTGATCAACACAATCAAACGCCTTAGTTAAATCAAAAAATATGCCTAGCGTTTGAAATCTTTTGTTTAACCCATCCACTACCTCACAAAGAAAAGAGAATATAGCATTTTCAGTTGTTAAACGACTTCTACAGCTGAACTGTACATTTGATAGCAAATCGTGTGATATAAAATGATCAATTATCCTTACATCCTCTTCAATAACTATAGCAAACACTGATGGCATAGAAATAGATCTAAAATTATCTAGAATATTCCTTTCCCCCTTTTTATAAAGTGGCTTTACTACTGAGTACTTTAATCGTTCAGGAAACTGACCATTAATTACAAATATGGCTAAATACAGGGCCAAATTGTGCAGAACAGTACTTTAATATTCTGCTAGGTACTCCGTCATATTCATGAGAGTCCTTAGTCTTCAGTAATTCAATATTGACTCAATCTCCCCCTTGTCTGTACGCAGAGGAGTATTTCAGATATCAATCTCGGAAAGGCTTTTGCCAAGAGAGCTATGATTCCACGTAGAAACTAAATTTTTATTTAATTCACCAGCAATGCGCAGAAAATGTTTGTTAAATACTGTAAATATACCTGATTTATCAGTAACAGAAATATTTTTACTACGAACTCATTTTATATCGTCGACTTTTTGCTGCTGACTATAGACTTCCTTCACTACTGACCATATGGTTTTAATTTTATCCTGTGAATTAGCTAATCTATTTGCTTACCACAAACTGTTTGTCTTCCTAATAACATTTTTAAGCACCCTACAATACTGTTTGTAATGGACTACTGTAGCTTGATTGTGACAAGTTCTAACATTTTGATAAAATTCCCACTTCGTTCTACATGACATCCTTATCCCATTATTCAGCCACCTGAGCTGGCCGGCCAGAGTGGCCGAGCGGTTAAAGGCGCTACAGTCTGGACCCGCACGACCGCTACGGTCGCAGGTTCGAATCCTGCCTCGGGCATGGATGTGTGTGATGTCCTTAGGTTAGTTAGGTTTAAGTAGTTCTAAGTTCTAGGGGACTTATGACCACAGCAGTTGAGTCCCATAGTGCTCAGAGCCATTTGAACTATTTTTGAACCACCTGAGCTGCCTTTTACTGCTAGTACCCCGTTAAGAACGTTCTAATGGAAAGCAATTCTCAAAGAGCATGAGAAATGTGTTAAGGAAAGCATGCTATTTGTCATGTGTGTTATTGGAATTAGAAACATTCTGCCACTCTTTTTCCTTGACGAGGTTTAAAAATCTCTCTATTGCTATTGGATTACGTTTCCTACATAGTTTGTAATTATGTGTGACATATGTTGGGGTACAAAAGCCGTTTAGTGTTAAAATTTGTGCATAATGGTCTGAAATGCCATTCACCCTTTTAGTAACAGAATGCCCATCTAGTAAAGAAGAATGAATAAAAATATTGTCTATGGCTGTGCTACTGTTCCCCTGCACCCTAGTTGGAAAAAACACAATCTGCATCAGATGATATGAATTTGGGATATCTACCAACATCCTTTTTCTTGCACCATCATATACAAAATTTATACTTAAGTCACCACATATAATTAATTTCTGGTACTTCCTATAACGTGAATCAAGAACCCTCTCCAGCCTGAGCAGAAATGCTCTGAAGTCAGAGTTAGGGGACCTATAAACAACAATAATTAGAAGTTTAATTTCACTAAATTCAACTGCCCCTGCACAAAATTCAAATATCTGTTCAGTGCAGTGCCGTGATACGTCTATGGACTCAAATGAACTACTGTTTTTTAACTGCAAGGCCACTCCCCCACCCTCAAAGAACTCCTTGAAAAATAACCAGCTAATCTGTAGCCTGGTAAAGGAAGCCTCTGAATTGTCAAACTATTTAAGTGGTGCTCTGATATACCAATAATTTCAGAGCCAACATCTATAAGCATTCACTAACTTTACGCAGCATAATATCTCGCATTTCATCTTCATCTACATCCTCTTCCATTTCCTTAATATTGCCTTCAAGTACATCGCCCTTGTATAGACCATGTATACACTCCTTCCACCTTTCTGCCTTCCCTTCTTTACTTAGAACTGGTTTTCCATCTGAGCTCTTGATATTCATACAAATGGTTCTCTTTTCTCCAAAGATCTCTTTAATTATCCTACAGTTAGTATTTATCTTACGCCTACTGATATATGTCTTTGCGTCCTTACATTTGTCCTGCAGCCATCCCTGCGTAGCCATTTTGCACTTCCTGTCGATTTCATTTTCGTACCAGGAGTCTTCCTCTTTTATTCCTTACCCCCATTCCATATTCACCTACTACTTTTCCTTCTCTTCCTTTTCCTACTACCTAATTCCAGTCTCCCATAACTATTAAATTTTCGTCTCCCTTCCCAATCTGAATAATTTCTTTTATCTCACCATACACGTCTTAAATCTCTTCGTTATCTACTTGGCATATAAACTTGTACTACTGTGGTAGGCGTGGGCTTCGTGTATCTTTGCTACAATAATGCGTTCACTATGCTGTTCGCATTGGCTTACCCGCGCTCCTATTTTTTAACTCATTATTAAACCTACTCCTGCATTACCCCTATTTGATTTTGTATTTATAACCCTGTATTCACCCGACCAGAAGTCTTGTTCGTCCTGCTACTTAACTTCAGTAATGCCCACTATATCTCACTTTAACCTATCCATTTCCCTTTTTAAATTTCCTAACCTACTAGTCCGATTAAGGGATCTGACATTCCATGCTCCGATCCGTAGAACGCCAGTTTGTTTTCTCCTGATAACGAGTGGGGGACTGTTTTACCTCCAGAATATTTTACCCAAGAGGACGTCATCATCGTTTAATCACACAGTAATGCTGCATGCTCTCGGGAAAAATTACAGCTGTAGTTTCCTCTTGCTTTCAGCCGTTCGCAGTATTAGCACAGCAAGGCCGTTTTGATTGATGTTACAAAGCAGATCCGTCAATCATCCAGACTGTTGTCCCTGCAACTACCGAAAAGGCTGTTGCCCCTCTTCAGGAACTACACGTTTGTCTGGCCTCTCAACAGATACCCCTCCGTTATGGTTGCACCTACGGTGCAGCTATCTGTATCGCTGAGACACGCAAGCTGCCCCACCAACTGCAAGGTCCATGGTTCATGGGAGAAGTCTTATCACATAAAATGCGTAGTTGTATTGTGTGAAACGCACTTTTAAGTTTTTTGAACGCTTTGAATCATTGCTGAAGTGTAGCAACGGCTACGTAAAAATTAGTAAAATTAAACTACATTTGAAGTCGACTCAGCAAAAAGGCAGTCCACTTTTTGTGAAAGTCATTTTACCCTCCGTTTGTGTACATACAGTCCATATATGCCTTAGGGAAAAGTTATAGAAACATGGACTACTTTAAAGTACATGAATAGTTGGGGGGGCGGGTGTAGAAGGGTTGAAGAGCGAAGGCCGGCGTGAGACTAAATGTCGCATAGGGAAAATTTTAAATTTATCATTATTCAACCTGCTCTTAGACAGAAGGCAGATAGCTGTTTCGTTCTCCATTTATGTCCTAGCATTAACCCATTCCTGCCCAGAAGGACCTAAAGATCCCTTCCTCTTTTTAATGTCATAAAACAGTGTGGAGTTGAATTCAGGTTTTCATGTTCTGTCGGGATGTCTGCGTCCCTGTGATGTAATACAGAAAGTAATTTGACTGTGATAGCTAAACATCTTTGCTCATAAACGGCGATAAAATTTAAACTGTTGCACCCTGTGTTGTTAGTTAAGTTGTTAAAGTTTACGAGGCCTGCTGAGGGAAGATATTATTGTGAGGATTTTGATGTTTGTAATCTGCTTTCTACAAAATTTTCAAGCGTATTTCCACAACGGCTACTACCTAATTCATGTGATCAGATGCAGTTATTATATCCTGATGTGACTCAAAAATCCCACTTGTGTTTTGTACATAAGTAAAAAAAAAATATGGGTAAGATAACGCACTAGTCTGTTTTTAGTTAATTTTTTAATATTCTCCCCGAACTATATTCTTTTGGTACAATATTTCATAGTGTTGACAGGAAAGGGTTAATAAAAATGCTCAGTGTAACTGTGTTTATTATTGTTTTAGCAAAAATGTGTTTGTAGACCAGTGTTGTTACTAGTGAGTTTTGTTAATCTGTATAATTTATTTTTATCTCTTTCTCCCGGATGGTGACGGAGAACAACGGTTTATCTCTGACTGTCGAAATCATTGACACACCTCCATATACAAATCGTCCTAACAAAACTTAAGTCTCATTGATTAAGAGAGCCAAACAAGAAGCTAAGGGCACAGTTTAACGAGAAAGGTAAACCTTGAGCTGCAAAGTGATGCATTACGACAATATTCAGTGCCCATGAAGACAAAAAACAATTTAAAGAATATGGCTTAGCTGTTTGGGGAAGCTACCTACATACCAGAATGATTTAGTTTCAGTTTGTGAAGTTACCAGGAGAGGCCAAGGAGACGAATTATCGAGGGAAAATGTTTGCGTAAAATGTAAGAATATTGAAGTAAAGTCGCTTAGAAGCAGTTTTTCTGCGTATGATTTGTTATTATTTCATTCGCCCTAAGAAGTTCGTGTCATACGAGTTTTCATTTTTTATTACTATACAAATGCATGTATAGCAATTGTAAGGTGTACAGTAATTGCAACAACTGCACACTACAGAAAATAAAATGAGCGTTCAGAGACAAAATATTGGTGTAGGAATCATTGTCTTTGATTGTTTCAAATTTCTCTCATTTAAATTGATTTACACGTGCTTTGTGAATAATGTAGTGACAGGCAACAATGACGTGTTTTAAAAGCCAATTTATCTTATTTTAGGTAGTGGTTGCAACACAAACATTTCAGGCTATTCGAAATTTATTTTTTACTATCAATTTTAATTTATAATTTCGTATTGAGTATGAAAATTCGTTAGATGTGTAATGTAAACCAGAAAAATACTACATAGTTCACTTGTCAGTGTATGAGGGCGATACTTAGAAATGGATTGAGGTTCCTCTGCGCTAGGGAGAGAAAAGCGCGCCAGTGGGAAAGGTGGAGGGTGCTAGGGCAGCGCGCCATCTGACAACAACGTACACTAACCGTCAGGCTGTGATAGGATAAAACATCTGTACTTCCAAGGAAACAGAGTTTCGATTGGATGCTGGCTCGAATGTAAAGTCGCGGAAAGGTTATAATGTGCTTCGTGGCAATTGGTAATTAGAAGAGGAGCCATGTGTCAACCATTTTATATAGCCCGACGACACCAGCACAGCAATTCGCATAGTCGCCTCCAGGCAAAATACCGTCTTCTTTAATATCAAATAAACGCATGGGACAGCATTCATAATGCTTTATCTTGAGAACATATGAACACAAGTTAATTTACGTGTGGAAACAGACAGTTATTGACCCAATTCATGGTACCTGTGATGGGATCTTTGTCCAATTCCTAAAATATACCTTAATGTCATAATTTTAAGCAAAAATGATCTAATTTAACTCAACATAGAGACTATTAAACGCTTAAGAGCTGCTTAATAGTTGAACATATCTAAACAGCCTTACTTAAAGTTATTGTGCAATACTGAAATACAACGTTAAATACGTTTCAAAGTAGCGTGATTCAGACAATAATATTCAAGAAGCATTCAAGAAACTTTATTAAATTTTGTACGATATTTGATTCATTTTTTAGTGTGTCAGTTGTATATTCACAAGTTGTGAAAAGTTTCCAGCGATCCCATGGAATATTTGCATTATAATTCCAGTCGTTGATCACAATGTTCATGTGTAATCAAGTTATTAATTTTGGTCGTTAATGACCATTTTCAGACTCGAGTAAAAACGTGTTGCATTACTTATCGTCCGAAGATGGGCATCACCGACCGAACTCAATAACTTTATTACAAATAAACATTGTTAGTCAAGACCGGAATATAATAAAGCAAACTGTATATACAATTTCTCTGTGATAACTTTACATGTCGTTTTATTCAGATCAATCCACATTATTTTCGTAGTCATTAACCTGAGGGAGTTCAAATGGTTCAAATGGCTCTGAGTACTATGGGACTTAACACCAGAGGTCATCAGTCCCCTAGAACTTAGAACTAATTAAACCTAACTAACCTAAGGACATCACACACATCCATGCCCGAGGCAGGATTCGAACCTGCGACCGTAGCGGTCGCGCGGTTCCAGACTGAAGCGTCTAGAACCGCTCGGCTACTCTGGCCGGCCGTGAGGGAGTGTTTCTTGTGAATTAGTGTCTAACAGTGAAGTAAATAAGAATAGTATAGTGAAAATTCGAGTCCGTGAAACAGTTCTCTTATGAAACAGTTAGGGAAGGCATGGACTTATTGCAATTTTCATCATAAATATTATAATTAATGTGATTACTGAAATGCTTGTCTGATATGGACTGACGACCGTAATATCAACTCCCTACAACTCGTAACAACAGCTTTGTGATAGCTAAGACAAACGTTTTACAGTCCGATTTTTTGTGTTTATTGATTATCTAGTGATTCGGACACGAATTGGTAACTTTGAGTCCGCATGTGTAAACAAACAATCACGATTACGGTCAAATTGTAATAACGAAGCAGGACACGAGTTATAAACAGTTGTCAGGTGGTGTTACACGGTGTGTGCTGCTTGTAAAAAGGACGAGAGGTCGTCGGTGGACGTAGATCGGAGACGACCTCCACGGTGTCTCAGGTCCGACGTGGCGACTAGAGGCAGAACCTCGGGGCGGGGAGAGACACTTGTAAACGACACGGGAATTCCCCTGGGCTGCTCTGCGGGTCGCCCGCCAGTGGGGGCTTCCCCGTTAATCAAATCCGGCCGCGCAGGCGGGTGGCGCTCTCAGCCGCACTCAGTGGATTAAAAACAAGGACAGCCGGTGTCCGCCTCGCCTCCCACCCCTCCTCCCTCCAGCCCCCCCCCCCCCCCACCCGCTCCCCGTGCACGGACAGCCCTGACGAATTACGATGCTTGTGCGCAGGCTCGTCGCGTGCCGGCCTGGAGTGGACAGCAGACGGCGGTACATTTCCTCCAAGGTGAAGAGGTCGCCGAGCGTCCATCAGCGGCAGTAAATCCGATTCTTAAAACACTACGTGAAAGGCTTAAGCCGTTAATAAACACTAGACTGAAAATTTCTCTTTGAGACCTTTTCTGTAGTTAGCAAGCCCTTTAGAGACGTTACAGAGAGTCCGTGAACTACAGAATGATAGCCGGCCGCGGTGGTCTAGCGGTTCTAGGCGCTCAGTCCGGAACCGCGCGACTGCTACGGTCGCAGGTTCGAATCTTGACTCGGGCATGGATGTGTGTGATGTCCGTAGGTTAGTTAGGTTTAAGTAGTTCTAAGTTCTAGGGGACTGATGACCACAGATGTTAAGTCCCATAGTGCTCAGAGTCATACAGAATGATAAATTAGGTCTTGGATGCTCAGGAAGAGAAACAATCAAATGCGGAAGAAGACAGAAGAAATACAAAAATGTCACTCCTTCCTCCCGAACAGAAAACGTTACAATAATTCTTTCCAAGCATAATTATTGAAGATTTTATGAGACACCTCCTTCTATGAGTACTGCAGTACCATTTTCTATGTGTTATGCAAAAAGCTTATTTATAAACATAATGTAACAGTCAGGTTACCTTCCATTAGGAAAGTGGGTGCACTCAGCGACTGTTATGTAATTTATGTAGAGTGTATGTATGTATGTATGTATGTAGAGTGCAGCAATCAGTCGCCCTTTTTTTTCTTTGCAAGTTTTATTACGCAAATCCAGATTTCGGTTAATGCCTAGTCATTATCAGTTCACTATTTTTTAATCTCGATGCATGTTAGTTCCCTGCTGTTCAGGTGCCCAAAATAACAGGAAACTAACATGCATCGAGATTAAAAAATAGTGCATTGATACTGGCTAGGCACTAGCCGAAATCTGAATTTGCGTAATAAAACCTGCAAAAAAGAGACGACTGATTGCTGTGCTCTATGATTTATAATGTAACAGTGATTAAACAACTGTTCAAAAATACATTTGAATAAAACCTATATATTTTTATAGTAAGTAAAACTTAGAAATTCAAAAAAGGCAAACATTTTTATAGATTCTACACTGTCCAGTTGAAACAGTCAAATTCAGGTTTTTTTTGATACTGGAGAACCTTGAAGAAGATTTCCCACCGTCGGAGCTAGAAAATCAAGAACCCAATAAAATAACAAATCGAGTTATTTTATCCATGCTGAATCCTGTGAACTCCGAGGCTGTTAATGCTGACAGTTGAACAATGCAACCAACCACAAATACATTTAAAAATCTTTATTTTAGTGTCATTATTTGTCCTGTAACCCTTAAACAATGTTTTCTCTCAGGGTAAAAGCATTTTTCTGTTATTAATATGTTGCATCTTAAAATTTTTTTTTGTGACTCTGCCTGGATCTCTGCTCAATAGGAAATGAATGATATCTTTGCTTGGTGGACGGTTTTTGCTATGGAAATAATATATATATATATAAAGTACATGCCTGAAGCTCAAACTGACATGGAGAGTATTATGATTATGAAGTGTGTTTTACATTCTAGAATGTTTTATTTAGAATATATGTGCTGTTTGCTCTGCAGCAGAATGTACATAATTCTGAAAAAGAATAAAAGCGTTAGCAAGACAAGACGCCGCCCACTGGAACATATGTAAGTGTATTCAATTTTGTCATCTTATATCTAAATGAATGTAGGCACATAACATGTTCTTAACATCGAAACAAGATATGAAGTGGCGCTGCATATTCCTGTATTCTTGTATACAGTGCTCCAGCTGACTAAATGCTACAGATGAAAAGATTAACGAAATTGGAACGTTAAGTATCTGAAGATGGGCAAGGATGCGAAAAACCGGTTATGGCTCTGAAACAGAAGCTTTAATAAAGTATACTACTGACGGCCTTGGGAGAGCCAGTCCTGACAAAACTCTACCATCTGGTGGGCAAGATGTATGAAACAGGCGAAATACCCTCAGACTTCAAGAAGAATATAATAATTCCAATCCCAAAGAAAGCAGGTGTTGACAGATGTGAAAATTACCGAACAATCAGTTCAATAAGCCACAGCTGCAAAATACTAACACGAATTCTTTATAGACGAATGGAAAAACTAGTAGAAGCCGACCTCGGGGAAGATCAGTTTGAATTCCGTAGAAATATTGGAACACGTGAGGCAATACTGACCGTACGACTTATCTTAGAAGAAAGATTTAGGAAAGGCAAACCTACGTTTCTAGCATTTGTAGACTTAGAGAAAGCTTTTGACAATGTTGACTGGAATACTCTCTTTCAAATTCTAAAGGTGGCAGGGGTAAAATACAGAGAGCGAAAGGCTATTTACAATTTGTACAGAAACCACATGGCAGTTATAAGAGTCGAGGGACATGAAAGGGAAGCAGTGCTTGGGAAGGGAGTAAGACAGGGTTGTAGCCTATCCCCGATGTTATTCAATCTGTATATTGAGCAAGCAGTAAAGGAAACAAAAGAAAAATTCGGAGTAGGTATTAAAATCCATGGAGAAGAAATAAAAACTTTGAGGTTCACCGATGACATTGTAATTCTGTCAGAGACAGCAAAGTACTTGGAAGAGGAGTTGAATGGAATGGACTGTGTCGTGAGAGGAGTATATAAAATGAACATCAACAAAAGCAAAACGAGGATAATGGAATGTAGTCTAATTAAGTCGAGTGATGCTGAGGGAATTACTTTAGGAAATGAGACACTTAAAGTAGTAAAGGAGTTTTGCTATTTGGGGAGCAAAATAACTGATGATGGTCGAAGTAGAGAGGATATAAAATGTAGACTGGCAATGGCAAGAAAAGCGTTTCTGAAGAAGAGAAATTTGTTAACATCGAGTACAGATTTAAGTGTCAGGAAGTCATTTCTGAAAGTATTTGTATGGAGTGTAGCCATGTATGGAAGTGAAACATGGACGATAAATAGTTTAGACAAGAAGAGAATAGAAGCTTTCGAAATGTGGTGCTACAGAAGAATGCTGAAGATTAGATGGGTAGATCACATAACTAATGAGGAAGTATTGAATAGGATTGGGGAGATGAGAAGTTTGTGGCACAACTTGACCAGAAGAAGGGATCGGTTGGTAGGACATGTTCTGAGGCATCAAGGGATCACCAATTTAGTATTGGAGGGCAGCGTGGAGGGTAAAAATCGTAGAGGGAGAGCAAGAGATGAATACACTAAGCAGATTCAGAAGCATGTAGGTTGCAGTAGGTACTGGGAGATGAAGAAGCTTGCACAGGATAGAGTAGCATGGAGAGCTGCATCAAACCAGTCTCAGGACTGAAGACCACAACAACAACAACAACAACAACTCTAAAAAAAAGAAAAAAATCGATACACCACGAAGGAGTTACGCAAACTGGTCATGAATTAAGATCCATACAGGTATAGACGAAAAATGAGTAATTGGATACATCGGCGACCGATGGGTGAGTGTGTGACACTGCAACACAATTTCATCGTGCAGATGACAAGGATAATAAACAGGGGGTATCTCACTACCAATTCATAAACTCTACACTAATTTTATTTCGCGTACTCGTTTGGACAGTAACTATGCCTTGCAGACAGAGACGTAAACAGTATATCCAGATGTCTCAGTTTGAGAGATGACGTGTATTTGGGCTCAAAGAAGTCGGAGTAATCGGCGAATCACTCGACATCTGAATAGAGGCGATGCCATTATTCGACGCTGTTGGCGGGAGTGGGTGAACCATGGCCTAAAACAGCTTCAAGAAGGAAGCGGTCGACCTACAGAGGCTACAGAAAGGGTTGATCAATTGACAGAGAGACACTCAGAGCCCCGGATTTATCATCATCGATTCGAGGTGTAAATGGTGGTTCAATGACCACAAAAATGGCTCCAAGCACTATGGGACTTAACATGTGAGGTCATCAGTCCCCTAGACTCAGCCGGCCGCTGTGGCCGAACGATTTTACGAGCTTCAGTCCTGAACCGCACTGCTACTGCGGTTGCAGGTTCGAATCCTGCCTCGGGCATGGATGTGTATGGTGTCCTTAGGTTAGTTAGGTTTAATTACTTCTAAGCCTAGAGGACTGATGACCTCAGATGTTAAGTCCCATAGTACTTAGAGCCATTTGAACCATTTGAATCCTAGACTTAGAACTACTTAAACCTAACTAACCTAAGGACATCACACACAGCCATGCCCGAGGCAAGATTCGAACCTGCAACCGTAGCGGTCGCACGGTTCCGGACTGAAGCGCCTAGAACCGCTCGGCGGGTGACATTTCATTTCATAGCAGGACCCATTTGGTTGTCATCCGCTGCGCCCTTTGCTGCGGGGCGGGGTTGGTGGGCTGTGTTGTGATTTAATTATTGATGTCCACCTACCTCAGTATAGCGTCCATTCACCACCCATTGCTCTGCATTCGTAGGTACTATGTAGACGAGGAGAAAAGCAACGTTGAAGAAAACTTAAATGGATCACTGGACGCATGTACAGGGCTCTCCACCGAGCAGGAATTAAGCCGAGTTTCGCAGCAACAGAATAAGAGAACGATCACAAAGTCCACCTAACTCAAGTAACAAGATAAACCTGTAAATCTCTATTAATAACGGGCAAAGTGGGTCCCTTCATTGAAAATGTTTGTTTGTAGATACTGATGTTTTATTACCACCCTTTTCATGTATTGTGTCACCAAGCGCGTATTCACATTGGTAGTACATGTACTACCAGTTCGTGCAGCTTATATCACATGTAAGACAGCCAGAGATGTGCTAAGTCCAACCCGAAATATTACGAGATTCACACAGGCAATACACTGTTACAAAACGAGTTCGCATTCGGTAATTTTCAGTGCATTCTTGGAAAGAAGATGCTCGCCAAAATGTTCTGTACATGCATACGGAACACGAAACGCAGAATTATACACGAAGGCCGACAGTTTCACAAGCGGTTTTTTCTGCAACTAACATTCCAAAACCTCTCAAAACTTCACCGAAATGTCCGTAATTGTATCTGCTAGCACGACTATGTAAACCGAGCGCGATTTAACCGTCCTTTCTTCATCTTACAGATAATTTTTTCGGACCCATTTAACATGACCTTCTTGTCCGACAGCGACTCCACGACTGCCAGAATGCCGTCGCTGACAAGGTATATAACTCATTCAATTACGCGGGAAAGACTTCTCTCACTGGTTGACCAAAATGATCATCCAATCAGATTAACCTTTCATGATCAATTTCGTGCGCAAACCGCTTTACTCCAATCAGCATTCGCAGATGCATCTACGTCATTTCATGTTGCAAACTTTCACGAAATGTTTCACAAAACCAAACGAAACGAAAATCAAAAGAAAACTGTGCTTGAAATATATTTTAGAACCAAGTATCCTCTTACTATCTTTCTGGCTGCCTTATTACAAAAGCAAACGCTCCTAGACATACGTCATCCATCGTTTTCAGGACATCCTGCTTACGTAACACTTGCTAGTTGCGGATGGTATAACACATTATAAAATTGAAATATGACGTATGTCCCCACATACACACTCACATTCACTCTCATCTACTCCCACCCTAACACAAAATATAAATATCAACTTTTAAACCATTATTTCCATTACAAAAGCAAATTTATTACAAGTTTAGAGTCAAAATTCTTTAAAAATAGCGTATGAATACTGAAAGTGCTGTTAGTATTTTTAAATGACAAAGAAACTTAAACTGTCATGATTCCTATCTGAACTTACTTTACTAAGTGTCGGTTAAGTACATTTTTAATAGGTTTTTTATATTTTCAAAACTATTAAAGTTGTCTGCATGAAAATTTTACACACTGTTCTTCTTCATGATAAAAGTTCCTACACCAAATCTGTTCTTAGGCGAGATGAGTAAGTGATCTTAGTACGCTCCACATTGCGCAGTTCTCACGGTCCACACACCGCGACAAATGGCAATATGACGCCAGCAGCCGACTACACAACGGCCGGGGCTGGAGGCTTCATTGCCAGTCTCCAATACAGCTAGACCCAACGGAATAAAACTTACTGCAAAACTCTGAGGCCGTGTAAATAGCTGTGACGTTACACCTTACAGCACAGCGGTACGTCAACAATATTCTATGCCCCTTTTGTTGGCTTCCAAGACAAGTTATCCTGGGTTTACGTTTCAACTTGTCTTCGCCGTTGCCAAACTCTACCTCGGCCAGTAGAAGCACAGTGGACACGGTTTTACAATCAGAGAATGTTTCTTGCGATCTAACGCGCCAATTTAGCAGAATTTGGCACGATATCTCTCAGAAGGACATCTCACAACTCTATCGATCAGTACCAAGCTAAATAACTGCTTGCAAAACGGCCTCAGATGGACCAACGCGTTATTGACTTGCTCAATTTGTCATGGTCTTTCTCCTGAAAAAAATATCCAATTTTTCCGAAATTGTAATTGTTTGTTGCCTCCACATGTACATCACATCTACTGATTTCCGTCCCACTCGGCTAATTCCTTCGTGGTGCGTCTTTTTTTCACCTTAGAGTGTTTTTGACTGGTTGCATTATTCATCAACAAGAAAGCAAGTATTGAACATTCAATGACAACAGAATTATTGAATTGACCACAACCAAAGTTTACAAGAGATGTACACTTGATTTCTGAGAACTCTCTGGACAATAGAAATGATTCCAGGAAACAATAACCCTGTGGTACTCGAGCTGAAGGTTGTTACATAAACGGCTGCATGCGGTGGTCATTGAGCCTGACTTAGAATACCATTTAACAGGCAAGTTTTTTAGTTCTGTGGTAGAATTAATAGACGAGGTTGTATCAAATATATAATATCTTCCTTAATATCAGCTTTTAATTCACCCACTACATAAAAAGAGAGATAAGGCGTTAACAGTTACAGGGACGGTAACTTATAACAGTAGGATACAAAGCATTAACAAAAATTCTCCTGTATATAGTTAAAAAAAACTTGAGGTAAGCACCTAGGAAAATTTCAGAGTGATTTTCGAAAGGGAAGGTCTTACAAAAAACATATTTTTAACATAAAATCAATAATTCCCCATAGAATGTTAACTAGCACTCATTTATTGATTTTAAGAAAGCAATCATTTATTGATTTTAAGAATGCATTTGATTCTGCAGATAACCTTGGAAAAAGGCCGCACTAAGCAAGCTACGAGAAGATCCTAACACGGTTGTACTTCCAGCGGCTAAGGAAATCTCGACTGTGCAGTTACCACCTGAGATCTATGACAAGACGATTTATAGCTTGTTGAGCTAACGAATATGCTGGAAGATTGATAAACACCCCACAGAAAGAGCAGAAAGGAAAACGTCAGCGTTGTTGAATTCATCTCTTCTTCAAGAAGTTATGCGAACAATAAGACCACACAGCTCTGTTCAGCCGAGGCTATGTGTTCTTCCAAGGATTCACAAATAATTCTTCCATTACGTCTTATTGTAAGCGTTATTGGCGTCCCGACGTATAACTTACCAAGACATCTTGTATCTTTACTGAGACCTTACGTGGGGAAGTGCTCGCATCGTATTCGCTATCTCGGTGATTTTATTAAAAGACTAAAGTCACTTCGGTTCAATGAGTCCGACGCATTAGTAAGCTTCGACGTCGTCTCACTCATCGCTAGCATCTTTCTCATGGATTCATTGTCACACATCAGCGGTAAGTTCGAAGCCGATATAATGGCGCTGCCTCACCACGCCCTTTCTTCAACCAACTTTTTATTCAGCAGTGAATATTTTAAGCAAATTGACGGTGTTGCCACAGGTAGACCTCTCCCCCTCTGGTAGCAAACTCTTTTATGGAAGACACTGAGGGAGGGCACTTGATTCGGCAGAACTTAAAGCGAAATTCTCCTGGTGATATGTAAATGATACTCTTTGTAGTGTGGCCCCACTTTGAAGAAGTACTGTCGCGCTTCCCGCAGCATCTGAATTCAATCCACGAGAATATCAGATGTACGATGGAAGTGGAGAGAGGCGATTGTCTGTCGTTTCTGGATATCCTGGTCAGTCGAAAAGTGAATGAGTCATTGGGGTCTTTCTGCAGAAACTGCACACTGCATTTACTCCTATCCACTTCAGTCCCTACCTGTCAAGCCTTTTGTATTTATAGGTATGTAAGTGACACCAGCCATCACAAACTAAGGGCGTCCTTCGAATGTTGATACACTGTGCACATGCTGTGTCTGATGGAGACAGCCTTGCAAAGGAGCTGGAACATTTACAGTCTGTGTTCAAAGATAGTGGATATACTCCACATCAGATCTACACAGCTTTGAGGAGGAGGAAACGTGTCCACCTATAAGATATAGAGGGGAAGGAGCGGTTCATCAAGGACGTTCCTCCCATGTATCGGCAAATTTCGGCGAAACTAGGAGAATCTATGGAAAGATCATGTCAACATAATCTTTCGCCCACCTACAAAGATTTTTCTCAGCTCAGCAAAGGATGATCTGGGATTGCAGAGGGTTGGAAGCTACAGAATACCTTAGCAATGTGGCTAACCCTACATTGGTCAGACATCACGCACAGAGCGCGAAAGATTCGTTGAACATAATCGCCCCACTCTCCTTTTGCAGCCCAGTAAGTCATCCATACCTGAGCATTGTATATTCACAAGACATTCGAAGGATTATTCTGCCACGGAAATCTTGGCCTCAACGAAATCGTTCTGGGATTCATTTTTTAAGGAATCGGTGGAAATATGTTTGGGGGGAAAAATCGTATTAATCGTAATCGCGGCTTCCAACTGAATAAGGCATGGCACCTGGTGATTTCTTTAATGTCTACTGAAAGGAAACATTTTAGGACTAGTAACACGTCTAGCCACAGCTAATTTTATTAATCTGACATCCGAATTTTATCTCCGCAAACGAACATTCCGACGGAGAGCGCGCATTTAGTATCGCCATTACTCATGCACCTGCACGCCATAGATGGAGGAGGGCGCGATACTCGACAGAGGTCGCTCAGGCAGCGGTTGCCTCTGCGCATGCGTCCCCGCGCCACTGTCAGCAAGTGAACTAGCAGTCTCCTGTGCTAAACACTCCTCTGAAGACGGCTGAATGGTTGTCAGCCGAAATATCGTGGCAATAAGTCGACGTCATTTGGCTGCAGTCCCAAAACTTCTTGGAACACTGTAGATGTTCATTTTCACAGCATGTCGTATGGCATGAGACTTGGAGGTACCTCTGAGAGAATGTACGTGTAGATATGTGGAACCAGCAGAAATTCTCTCATTTACAGCTACAGGTATTTTGTTATAACAACTGTACCGACATTCTAGGTACCTGAACTTATCAACAGATCTGAACTTGTCTCTGTCAACTGTACCACAATAACAAAATTCGTAACTCTTCCAGTATCTGACATTTAGAGAGGTCAGCATGAGTTACATGCTTCTTGAAGCCAAACCGTCAGCTATGAGCTCTGTGTGTGTGAGAAACAAATCATCTGAAGCCAGCCTTGATTTCGTTGTAGATTTGTACGTGACGAAGAGATTTGCTGGTACAAGGTAAGAGGCAAGATAAAGATTTATTAAGGGATGAATATACATGACATAACATTTTTCAGACAGTCGTGAATCTGTATTCGTTGTGAATTGTTTAAGGAAACTGACAAACGGAAAACGGCGACGTTGCCTATAATGTGCCGCTATAAGTTTCCGATATTGTACTGGTAGAATTTAAGAAAACTGTTCATATACTGAGCTTTAACGCACGCATTTAACATTATCAGTGCAATATAATGTTTAGGAAGGATGAGGAGAATTTTCTAATGCGTACTTTATGCTAATTTAGTAATTAAATAAATGTTTTTATTGTAGTATGTCAACAGAAAGGCGTCATGGAAAATGGAGCACAGAAGAACAGAAATTAACTAAAACAGTGTATTTAAATGGAGATCATGGGTTACATGAATGTGCACACATACACTGATCAGCCAGAACGTACCTGATAGCGTGTATGCCCACCTTTGGCACAGATAACAGCGGCGGTTCGTCATGACATGGAAGTGGCGAGGTCTTGGTAGGTCGCTGGAGAGAACTGGCGCCACATCTACACACAAAGTCACTTAACTCCTGCAAATTCCAGGGAGGTGGGCGATGAGCTCTAACATTCACATCCCAGATGCGTTTGATCGGATTCAGATCTGACGAGTTGATGGGGCCAGTACATCAACTGGAACTCGCTACTGTGTTCCTCGAACCACTTCATCACACTCCTGGCCTCGTGACATGGCGCATTATCCTGTTGAAATGTGCCACTGCCGTCAGGAAACATAATCGTCATGAAATAGTGCGCGTTGTCTGCAATCAGTGTACGATACTACTTGGCTGTCATGGTGCTTTGGACGAGCTCCATTGGACATATGGATGCCGAAGTGAGAGTCTCCAGAGCATAATGGAGCCACCACCATCTACTCTCCATCCGGCTGTACAGGCATCAAGGAGCTGTACCGCTGGAAGAGGACGCATTCGCGCCCTCCCAGCAGTATGATGAAGAAGGTATCGGGAGTCATCAGACCAAGCAACGCTCTGCCGCTATGTCAATTTCCAGTGCTGATGGACACGTGCCCATTTCAGTTGTAGTCCCCGCCGTTAACATTGGCACTTGCATGGGTCGTCGGATCCAGAGGCCTATCGTTGGAGTGTTTGGTGCACTGTGTGTTCAGAGACACTTGTACTCTGTTCAGCATTAAAGTCATGTTAGTTTCTCCACAGTTTGCCGCCTGTCTTGTTTTACCAATTTGCCCAGCATACAACGTGCGAAATCCTAATGAAGGGTGGCCACCCAACACCACAAAGTATGGATGTGGTTTCACCTTAGTTACCTCACGTGTTGAAAACACTCACTACAGCACTCCTCGAACACCCAACAAGTCGTGCAGTTTCCGAAATTCTCGTGCCGAAACTATGGGCCATCACAATCTGCTCTTGGTCAATCTCAGATAGATCGCGTGCCTTCCTCATTTTACATACAGACAGAAGGCTCACTGATACTGCACGCACTAGCAGTCATTTCTCGCCAGGTGACGCTGCTATCGCCTGGACGGGTTTATATCGATAGTAGGTCGCTGGTTATAATGTTCTGGGTGATTGGCACATAAAATGTGCCTAAGCCGACAGTTAAGAATCTTGCTGAATTTAAAAATTCACATTCAAATGAAGATATAAAAATTTTTGACCGCAGAAAACTGTTTTCTAACGAATTTGATGATACATTGGAAGAGCATATTCTTACATTTGAAGAGACGATCTTCGATTTAAAAATATAGATCTTAAGAAAACTTGCTTTTGAATTTGTGGAAGGAAATGGAATGCCCCCTAATTTCAATGCAGAAGAAGCCATGGTAGGCAACATGTAGGCTAAATTGGTTCATCCTACAAATATCACCAAAATGGGGAACGAAAACGTTCCAAGAAAAACTTCAAGGCCTAGCCACAGATTCTGTGCACTGACGAGTAGCCTATACAAAAAATAAAGTTAACTGAAGCAAAGGAGAAGAAATCTGGAACCACAGCTTCGCCTGGGAAAAGGAAGTGTGTTGGAGACTTCGCAGAGAAGCGACCACAGAAACTCATTCGTAAAATAGATGAATGCTTGCTACTGCAATTTTTGCGAAGAAAATCATACGGATATAACAATCAAATGCATGAAATGCAAAATATGGGTTCCTGGAAAGTGTGTGGTGACGGGGAAAGGAGTGAAAACGTTACATCGTAATGCCTGAAAATAATGATATAACAATTAAAATTTAGAAAATTTCCTTTTACTTAGACTAGCACATATTCTCAAGCTCAGGGACACAGCTTATAAGGGTGGTACAATCTATGAACCCACTGCTATACATCAAGAAACAAGATTCCTAATTTGTACCATTTTCCGATGTTTAGATGGTTAAATGCAGTACGTTTACGTTATTCAGAACTGGTTCTATAAATCAGGTTCAGAAAACAACATCCTACAGTTGAGGATGGCATTAGTAGGGTTGCAGGGTCGGTTCTGAGGCAAATAACGATCTTATTTCAAGGTCACCTCTGGTGTCATGTTACATCTGACACAACTGGATTTTTTATCTACAAGGTCACCTCCTACCCCCTCTCCTCACGACGTCCCACAGTACTGTCTTTGCACCTGAGGCAATTGTATATGGTATATTCGAGGTCAACTTCCCTCCCTCCCCCACTCCCACTGATCTCGACCAACTGGAAGCCTTAAAAGAAGTGGGAAGCTCTAATCGTATGAGCATCGTCATATGATGTCTGTATCCCACATTGAAGGGATCGCCTTGAAGCGTCAGCAGCAGCTGCAGTAGTAGCAGAAATCAGCCATTGCTTCTGCCCAGAATAAGAAGAAGAAGATAATCACACCTGAAAATATTTATTTGTCCATCTGTTATTATTAATATTATCCTATCATAATTATGCAAATTCAAGAAAGGTGATTAGACGAAATTTTGTAACATGCTGGACAAGGAGATTAGGTCTGTGCCACCCATACCAGAAGAGTATGAGAGCATTGTTCAACTGTAAAATACTGCTTCTGGGCATCAATTCCGAGGGGTGTTGTCCAATGTATCTGCAGGGCGTGACATCTGAGACAGATGCTCTGCTGGACAAATATTACCGGCTACACGAATAGGATTCTAATAGCGAGGAAACTTATCTGGCTGCACAGAATACACTCTACTTAACCTCTGAGGTGAAGAGAGAGCAGTGGATTAAACTGACGACAGAATGTGAGATGAGTAGAAGCAACCAAAAGTCCTGGAGATTGTTACAGCATCTCAGCAACGATTTCTCCCAATAAAATACACATACAAATGTCAAGGCAGACCAGATTGCATACCGGCTCTTGAAAAATGGCAAACCTGGCGGTACCAATAAAATTGGGAGACGAACCATGGGAAGGGAGCCCGAGCAAGAGGGCCACTTTCTGTCTCAACCTTTCAGTCTGAACGACCTCGACTCGGCTCTAAACAAGTGCAAAGTCGAGAAAGCAGCAGGGGTAGATGATATAAGAACTGAACAGCTCAAGAACGATGTTCAAGGTGCAAAGTGATGGCTACTCGAACTAATGAACAATTGTGTAAAGAGCTGTAAGATACCTGAATCCTGGAGGAAAGCAAAAAATCATAGCTATACATGAGCCAGAAAAGGCCAGGATGATTCCAAAAGCTATAGACCTGTCTTCCTTCTATGCCATCTGTATAAGGTGATGGAAAGGCTGATCCTCCAAAGAGTAAAATGTGTGTCTATTACAGGGACAATTAGCTGAAACCAAATCCATCTAAAACCCAGACCCGCGTTTTCCACCTTAGAAACAAACAGGGTAGCAGAATGTAACAGACAGATTGGGAAGAAACATCTCTAGAACATTGCAAGGCATCAAAATACCTCGGGATCACTCTGGATCGTGCTCTCACATACAAGGAGCACTGCTTAAAAACAAAGCAAAAAGTGGTTGCCAGAAACAATGTTGTTAGTAAGCTGACAGGAACAATATGGGGAGCACAGCCAAATAAAGTGCAGACATCCGAATTATCCCTATTCTACTCTGCAGCTGAGTACGCTTGCCCAGTATGGTGCAGATCCACACATACCAAGAAAGTTGATGTTGCTCTGAACGAGACATGTTGCATCATCACGGGTTGTCTGAGAGCTACACCCATGGAAAAATTACACTGCTTATCTGGTATAGCCTCTCTGGACATCCGACGGGATAAGCAGCACAAAATGAAATGAAAAAGGCATTAACATCCACAGCCCACCCACTACATGGCCATCAACCAGCGCTGCAAAGGCTTCTGTCTAGAAAGAGCTTTCTTCACAGCACAGAAGCAGTTGCTGACACTCAACACCAACAATGGGAGAAGAGATGACAGGCCAGATACCAGCATATGGAGGAGTGGCTGATTCCACAAGAAGCTCTTCCCCCAGGCCATTCAGAGAAATGGTCCACATGGAAATCACTTAATCGCCTGCATTCCTGTGTCACAAGATTGAAGAGCAACCTGCAGAGGTGGGCCTTCCGGGTGGACTCTCTCAAGTGTGACTGTGGAGTTGCCATGCAGACATCATCATATCTGCTACAATGCACATTACCTCCAACTGTGTGCACTATGGAAGATCTTGTAACTGCTATACAAAGTGCCGGGACGTTGCAAAGTTTTGGGCATCCATTGCGTAGCTAAATTAACCAATGTTTGTTAGTGTAATCTATGTTCATATATTTTTATTCTTCGCTTGGATTAATTTATAAACCATAATGTATGTAGTAATGTAATGCACTTAATTATGCCATAATGTTTTAGTTTGCTTCTGACACGAGATAAATAAAGTAAATAAAATATTATCGTTATTGTTATTACTCATTTATTAATGTATTCGTTTATACTTTCGTTTTGCTATTTGTTTTCCAACATTGCAATGCATTCCTGATGTGGTACTAGCAGAACAGCTGGACCAGGACATGCAGTTGTTAATCTGCTATTGTTCGTACCATGACAGCAGCAGTGGCAGTCCACAGGTAGTCTTCCTAATTTAGTGGAATATTCTACACCGATACAAACACAGCAGCAGCAATTGGAACTTCTTCTTCAACTCAGTGAGCCTAGTAAGTGCCACAAGAATTCTGCTAATTGCCACCACATGTAATATCACTGCTAGCGGACCTAAGTGCCTAAATGTGGGTCTAGTACCCGACAGTGACTTGCTACACAGAGAGGAAGATGACAATCAACTATGACCCATACCATATACCTGTTGATACCCACATGTTCGGTGTCACTCATCAATATGTATGGAGAAGCTGTGCTGGAATTAACTTCATATAACATATGGAGTAAAGGAGTTTTGCTATTTGGGGAGCAAAATAACTGATGATGGTCGAAGTAGAGAGGATATAAAATGTAGGCTGGCAATGGCAAGGAAAGCGTTTCTGAAGAAGAGAAATTTGTTAACATCCAGTATTGATTTAAGTGTCAAGAAGTCATTTCTGAAAGTATTCGTATGGAGTGTAGCCGTGTATGGAAGTGAAACATGGACGATAAATAGTTTGGACAAGAAGAGAATAGAAGCTTTCGAAATGTGGTGCTACAGAAGAATGCTGAAGATTAGATGGGTAGATCACATAATGAGGAAGTATTGAATAGGATTGGGGAGAAGAGAAGTTTGTGGCACAACTTGACCAGAAGAAGGGATCGGTTGGTAGGACATGTTCTGAGGCGTCAATGGATCACCAATTTAGTATTGGAGGGCAGCGTGGAGGGTAAAAATCGTAGAGGGAGACCAAGAGATGAATACACTAAGCAGATTCAGAAGGAAATAGGTTGCAGTAGGTACTGGGAGATGAAAAAGCTTGCACAGGATAGAGTAGCATGGAGAGCTGCATCAAACCAGTCTCAGGACTGAAGACCACAACAACAACAACATATGCAGTTACATAAAACACTGAAGTGTTGCAAATTTACTTGATATATGAGTATACTACAGCCTTACATTAATAATCATGACAGAATGAGCCACTTTGAATTTGTGAGCTGTTTGTAAGGACATAGTGTAAATTTGAGTCAGTCAGAATAGTGTATAAATGCCTGTGTTCATCCATTGTCAATATCTGCAAATGTTGACTCTATAAGTATAAAACCATAGAAGCTGAATTTACAGACAGAATACCTATGTATGTAGTTGCTCATATAGGGCTGAATGCAATACAGCCAAGTATAATACACACAGGAAACATTTACTTGCAAAATATTGCAGAAGAGAATGACTAATAATTTATAGCAATGTTTATATGTATAAATAAATAAAAAATAATATTCCCTACGAAATTGTTCTTATTTCCCCCTTCCCCATCCCATCATTCAAAAGTTATATAAACAACCCCACTGGAGAGCAGTATTACCAATTTTGTCCAAAGGAAAAGCACGTTAAACAATTAACACACGAAGTATTGCTACTATGCATAAGGCTCCACCTGCCGCTGCTGCCTCTCCCACCGACCAGCAGAGTCACTTGCCCCTTAGCAGCTGCTGCTGACACAGCAATGTTTCTGTCACTGGCCATATATATATATATATATATATATATATATATATATATATATATATAGGTTGGTTGGTTGTTTGGGGGAAGAGACCAAACAGTGAGGTCATCGGTCTCATCGGATTAGGGAAGGATCGGGAAGGAAGTCGGCCGTGCCCTTTCAAAGGAACCATCCCGGCATTTGCCTGGAGAGATTTAGGGAAATCACGGAAAACCTAAATCAGGATGGCCAGACGCGGGATTGAACCGTCGTCCTTCCGAATGCGAGTCCAGTGTGCTAACCACTGCGCCACCTCGCTCGGTATATATATATAATCTGCCCATATATGGATAGTTTCATAATGCTCTACGTAAGGATCAAGATATTCCAACTGCATCACATATAAAAGACACACACACACACACACACACACACACACACACACACACACACACACACACAGAGTTGCACTGGTTCTTCCTCCTCTGACTATAGCCAGAATTCAAATGTTAATCAAGAGGTGATCAATACTCAAATGCACCATGGCTCAGTGTACATGGTGTCTGATTCATAAACAGAAATGGTTTCGCATTAGTATAATCCAACCAACATGCTAAGTTGTGATTAATACATATGTAATTACAATTATTATTTTTAAGGAAGAAAGAGAAACACAAGAAATAATTTTTATGTGTTACTTTTTACAGCCCTTACAGTGTAGTTTAATAGGAAGAGGGTCTTCGTTATAACGCATTCGCAATATAATGGTTGTAACACGATTCACATAGAGAAATAAGACCATCATTCTTAAGCACTTGAGGTAGGCAGTTAAATCTGTGTGAAATATCATATGAATCATATGGTAATAGTGTAAATTCTGTAGCAAATAAAATACCAGTCAATAGCATTTATACTAAAATGTCTTTATGTAAGTTTGCTATAAAGGTTTAAAAGCAGTTTATACAGGGGGCCACTCAGATATGTAATAAGCAGTAACAAGGTCCTCTTCTTTTCTCTTGTGGCAACCATAGCCCTCCAGCTGAAGAGGAGCCACAAATTTGGAAATAATTAATTTGAAAATATTTAGGACGTCTGGACTAAGTGTATTTCTTGAATGCACCGATATTGTGCAGTAACCATTCTCCTTAACAGTAATTTAATGGCTGTATTTAAAACAACAGGCAGATAAATCAGTGGTAAAATTCGTAATAAACGCTCACTATCTTTTCACACATTGAAACAATGGATATTGTCGCTCTGCATTCATGAGGTTTAGCGTCAAGGATTATAATCTTGTCCATGTTGCATGAGCAGTACTGATAAACGGCTGTATACCTCAGCGTATTCGTGGTTTATATCTGAAAAAAGCTAAAATAATATAATATAATATTTTTTGTTTTAAAGCTGCATACAATGCTGCTAATATTATACACATATATTTACAATGGTCAATAAATGATTCACTCAGTCATGTGAGAGGTTCAAAGGGTAAATATATTGAAACAAGTAGCAACACTCCTGCAGCAAGATAGCTGTCATGTAAGTGTTAGTGCAAATGATGATGAATAAGAACTTAGGCTAAAATATATGCTTAACTAATGATTTTTTCTTTTTTCTTGCAGGTGAAATTAAGTCATGAAGTGGAAATAATGTTGTTCATTCATAGCTACAATTTAAACAACAGCATCAGTAAACATGTCAGTGTCAGTATGATGTTGCTAGTGAGTTCTGTTTGGTGTTGGTATTCGAAAATCCTCGATATAGTGATGCCAAAGTAATGTCATCCATGAATAAGTTGGCTCATCTATGCGATACTTCAACATAGATTTCAGTTTTATACTATGGAAATGATCATTTCCCATCAATCATACTGGGTATAAATATGTCTGTGATATAGGACTTCACATAAACACTTAAACTATTTAAAGAGAGTGTACTCTTCTACAGCAGCACATGTTTAAAAATCTTACGTGTTTGAGTTACATGATACAGCATGTTACAGACTGTCAAATAAGATGGCAACTGTTTGTGCACCGATTTACAAGAGAATGTGGAGCAATGTGTTGGAGTTACTGTGCAAAACTCTTTACCATCAGAAGACAATACTCCTCAACTTTACGATTCATGTTGTCCATTGACACATGAAGAAATGTACGAACCACCTGTTTCAGAATTTAGCCAAACATTCTCCAGAAATCCAAATGAGTTGGTAACGGATATTGTGAACCTTATTACCGCTTTTAAACAGGTGTATACGAGATTAAAATATAATTATCAAGCACACATAAGAACTTACATGAAATTCAATGAGTTTATTACTATACATGAGGATTGCTGGAATCACACAGAGTATGGTTTTCTGGTTATTGATCAAATGAGTAAATTGAATGACAGGCGATATAGATGAAACTTACAGGAGTTTCTATTTAGATGATAGGGTAGCATGGCATAATTGTCTCAGTAAGTTTCAGACTATGAATAAATTTGCATGCATGTCACACACTCATTCTGCCGGAGCAAAACACCGACCACATATATTTATGTGACGATAGAAAAATCAGAGCAATAAATGGAAATTTTTATAAGCTCTATCGCAAAAATTGAGAATATTAATGGAGCTCTTACGTGTCGTACTACAGAAATGTAGGTGTTGTGAGATGCTATGAAGGAAGTAGCTGTATAGGTCGTTTAAAACGAGAAAACATGAGGCAATGTAAAAGAAAGGCTTCGATAAGTAATGCGGGAAGAAAACTTTGGGAACAAGGTATTGAAATCCTTCTGTTTTTAACCAATGTAGTAATCGCAAAGGTTGAAGAGACTGAAAGAGAAAACCCTGTATAAAACCTTGTGCGATGTGTACTACCTCAAAATAGATTTAGAATGCAGCAGCATGTCGATAAAACACAAAGTCTTCGTGACACAGAAGGCTATTCCTGAGAAATTATGATTGCTAAAATTAGAACAGTTGGAGCGAGAACATTCTATCTCTGAACTATTTAAAGCTTCAACATAAACACACGATGGGTGGAGGCAGGAAAAGAGGGGGGGGGGGGGGGGGAAGAAGAAGAAGAAGAAGAAGGAGGATATACCTTTATCGATTACATTGCGCATCACAGTGTTACTGAAATAAATGCGACGTAAGGTGTCAGCTGAGTTTAACTGTATATGTTGGGTTAGCATCCTATATGCTTAAATAACTGCATGAAACAGTTTGGATATAAGAAGTTTGAATGAACAGTCAGCTTAGTGGAACTAATATTCATAGAAACTTTGAAACCTAGTAAGTATTTGCCAAAAGAAATACAAATGTATGCTGAATATTATGTACAACTCACAAACATTGGCAAAACAATAGCCCAAATTGATGAACAAGAAGCCTAAACAGTAGGAAATACACTAATATTATTGGATCTGCGTTGACTAGTGCACATAGCACAGGAGAAGGCATTTGCTTGTAGCATAAAAGACTAAAAAATATAAGTCTGGAATACATGTACTACAATGACCGAAATGAAATAATAGAAGTGGCAATGGCTGCTCACAGTGTCAGCTGTTGCATGGAGTTCGGCTCACAGAAGTGAAATAGCATCGATCATTTCAGAGCTTTGAGAAAGATACATAAAGAATAATGAAAATAGTGGAGGCTATGGTTTGAGAACTCCACGAACTGGCACACAAACATTCCCATGTAGACATGTCGTAATATGGGGTTTGGATGAAATACAGCAAGGAGATCTCATAGATATAAGACAATATTCATGAGTAAATAAGCCTTTCAAATATATTTTAATGTCATGGATGTGTATTCGAAATTCACATGGGCCCTACCTAGGAAAGCAAGGACTGGGAAGGAAGTAACACAGCAATGTGACCAATTGCTACAGACACAGACAAATTTTTGTCCTAACAAACTTTAAACTGGCCATGGGAGCGAACACAATACATTTTTGAAGTTGGTAATGGAATGAAACAGAATAAACCACTGTTTGACATTCTCCTGTATGAAAAAGAATATTGTGGTACGTTTGAAGAGAAGGATAAAAAACCGTATGTAGATGCAATTTACACTTCATGGAGCATACAAATTAAGGAGCAGTATAACAGAACTGAAAATCATAAGATAAGAAAAAGGCCAAATGATGTTTGTGACAATGAGCTTCCAGACTGAGTTTATACTCATATTAAAATGATGGATCCATGCAAACAGAAATGCAGTATAGGTGTTTGATGTTTATTTCAAAATACGAAACTGCGTTTGAGAAATTTTACATATCGAACTGGTCAACAGAGATATTTGTAGTTTTTCATAGTGCGATGGACAAACCTGAGAATTTACATCTTAAAGGACAGCAAATGTAAAGAAATTGCTGGTAGTTACCAC
Organism: Schistocerca americana; assembly: GCF_021461395.2. NCBI lineage: Eukaryota > Metazoa > Arthropoda > Insecta > Orthoptera > Acrididae > Schistocerca > Schistocerca americana. Next base: position 652,524,361 of record NC_060122.1, read on the forward strand.
ACAGAGGAATAACCTAAAAGCTCTGAACCAGACGTGTTTCTCACAAGACATTGAGGAAATCGAAGGAACAAAGCTTTAGTTAAATGGCTTGGCTTTCTATCATCATGCAACATTTGGGTAAACACTCCTGATTTGATATATAACAGAATGCGGAAATCTCTGGCAGTGCTGGAGGATAATACGAGTGCTATGAAAAGTTCAGATGAGGTGGTGGTGTGCTTGATAAATTGGCCAGCTGAAATCCTTATCCCTGGCATAACTACTGTGGACCTGGAACAAACCTGGAAAAGCGACTACCTCATGCCGATAGGGGAATGAATCTACTAGATGAGGCCTCCAAGGAACATGATTTAGGGTTGGCAGAACTTCATGCTCATGATCGATTTTCTCTGAAAAGCCAAGAAAATATATCGAAGAAAGGACATAGGCACGGGGCAGCATATTGCAGCATTCACAATTCAGTGCATGTAAAACTTAAATTGGGTGCTGCGATAAATTTCTGATAAGTTGTGAACGCAGCTCATCATTCACTAAAGGCGCAGAACAGGAAACATGTAGGACGTTTAGAAAATTGCACCCACTCGGCACTCACTGTGACAAAATGTGTCTTGAAGTGGTAGGCTGTAAGAAGAAGAAGAAGAAGATGAAGAAGAAGATGTTTTAAAATTCCTATGTTTCTCTCAATGCCTAAGACATGTGGCAAAATTTTGCCATTTCTAATTACAGTGTTTATAGAATATCAGCAACTGGCTCATTAGCAGGAGGGGTAGTGGCTATAGGCCAAAGAGTAAAGAATGTACAAAGCTCAGGGAATAGCTAGAGGAGGCTAAGGGACATGGCAGAGTGGAGAGGCTGTCACTTTTAGTAAAGGACTCTATTTAAAATCACTCAAGAAAGGACTCTGTCTGTTTATGAAAAAGGTCACCTAAGTCTATCCCAGCAGACTGCTTACAAATACAAATGTGCTTAAGTTCGTCAAGAAGTTCAAAATACAAAAATTTTGTGGAGTGTTTGTGTGGAAAATATTGCCAAAAACGACGTGGAAATCTAAATGATGTGGAAATCTAAATTTAGATGATGCAGGAGGACCTGGAACACATTAAACTGCGTACGTTAAAAATGTGGAATAATATCTGATACTTTGATTTATATGGGGATTTGCGTTGGCCTGAAGAACTATGCCATTACGTTGTCAAAAACCGGGCGTTCTACAATTTTCGGCGCTAAAAGACATCGATTCATAACTCTGTGGACATTTCTCTCTATGCTCCATTAAGTTTCGGGAATGCAGCAGCATAAATTCTGCTTCTTCTTCTAATATTTCGGCTGTATATCTTTCAGCCATCTTCAGAGAGAGCCGTACGACTGACGCTCCAGCGCTCGCTCCATCCTTTTAAATTTGCGGACCGCGCCACTGCGCATGCGGCCACAGATGAACAAGGCGCCAGTGATGTTGATCGGCGGCAAAGACGTAACATATGCATGAGTTACGTCTGTGGCTGCGCATTCGATCCATGCTGGGAGATTGATGTATTACTGGGAGCTGAACTGTAGCGACGTCTTTGTAAGTTCAATATTGAAACTGCCGGATTCCATGATTTATCTAATGTGAACCCGCTGTCTCTATTAATTAAATTCTTCGCCAAGCGGATTTCAATGGCCTCTTTTACTACGGAGTCCCAGAAAGATGAAACAGAAGTCAGAATTTCGACATTTTCATATACCATAGAGTGACCAGAATCAATACAATGCTCTGCCACAGCCGATTTACTGGGTTGTAAGAGCCGAGTGTACCTGCGATGTTCCGTACACCTCTCTTGGACTGTACGATTCGTTTGTTCAATATATGAAAGGCCACATTCACATGGTATCTTGTAAACTCCAGGCTTGCGGAGTAGTAAGTCATCTTTAACGGAACCCAGGAGTGCAGCCGTCTTCGCCGGAGGACGAAAAATCACTTTTACTTTATGTTTAGCGAGGATCCGTCCTATTTTGGATGAAAGGCTTCCTACATACGGCAGGACAGCCATGGATTTAAATGTTTCCTCGTCATCTTCTGCATTCCTTACGGACACCTTAGGTTTTATTTGTAGTGCCTTACACTACAGATACGTAAGGCACTAAAATTCTGACTTCTGTTTCATCTTTCTGGGACTCCGTAGTAAAAGAGGCCATTGAAATCAGCTTGGCGAAGAATTTAATTAATAGAGACAGCGGGTTCACATTAGATAAATCATGGAATCCGGCAGTTTCAATATTGAACTTACAAAGACGTCGCCACAGTTCAGCTCCCAGTAATACATCAATCTCCCAGCATGGATCGAATGCGCAGCCATAGACGTAACTCATGCATATGTTACGTCTTTGCCGCCGATCAACATCACTGGCGCCTTGTTCATCTGTGGCCGCATGCGCAGTGGCGCGGTCCGCAAATTTAAAAGATTGGAGCGAGAGCTGGAGCGTCAGTCGTACGGCTCTCTCTGAAGATGGCTGAAAGATATACAGCCGAAATATTAGAAAAAGAAGCAGAATTTATGCGGCTGCATTCCCGAAACTTAATGGAGCAGTCTTTGCGCCGCGAAAACCTGAAGACTCACATTTCTCTCTATGTTCTTCCTGACAATTGCATAAAAACAAGCTGCTTGCATATCGTTGCGTCAATTAAGGTTTAGATGTCATCTCTTGCACTCTAAAATTAAAAGAACGGTCCTCAGTATTAAGTGTTTATTGCATACCGCCAATAGATGTAAGCAAGCAGGAATCAGTGGTGGCTCATGTAGGCACTAATGATATACGTCGCTTTTATTTGGATAAGATTCTCTCTGGTTGTGGGCAGCAATCTGAAAGGGTGTAGGATATAATTCTTGTCTGCGAGATGTAGGCAGAGCTCACCATCTGTAACACCCTAGATAGGACCGACTGCGGACCTTTGGTGCAGAGCTTAGTGGAGGGTCTGAATCGGAGGGTCTGACGGTTCTGCAACTGTGTAGGCTACAAATTCTACGTTTCGCACAATAGGGTGGTAGGCTTTCGGGTTACACTTAATCGCTTAATAGATTTAGGGTCCATTACATACTGGAGAAGGGTACAGGGTAGTGGGAGTTGTGTGAAGTGATCTTGGCGATTTTTTACGTTAGAAGGTTTCGGGAAGGTACAGAATGGGCTTCAGTCCCAAAAGCAGCATTTCAGACACAGAACTACGTAAGACGTAGCAGCAGTCACTACTGTAGTTGAAACTTCCTGACAGATTAAAACAGTGTGCTGGCCCGAGACTCGAACTCGGGATCTTAACCTTTCGTTGGCAAGTGCTCTACCTGGCACACAGTTTTAACCTGCGAGGAAGTTTCATAGCAGCGCACATTCCGTTGCTGAGTGAAAGTTTCATTCTGGAAACATCCCCAAAGCTGTGGCTAAGCCATGTCTCCACAGTATCCAGATGCTTTTAATAGTTTCAGCAACAGAACTCTTCTTCGAAAAGTGGCAGAAAATCGAAAGAGGTTCAGATCGTAAGTTAAGTACATTAGCAGCGAGACAGTCAATACCTTCACTGTATGACAGAAATAGTAACATTACCAATGGCAGTGACACTAAGGGTTTGTTTACACCTGTGCGCCTTGTGACTAGTCCCCTTGCTGCTGTAGCTTGCCCCTTATAGAAATAGAGGCGCCCAGTATGAACACAGGTGTGAATGGAATCCACACGTATACACTTGTTGAGGAAGAGGCATGCACCTACAAGAGCGACTCTACTTGCTTATGGGGTAGGCACAGTCGCAGGGCGATAGGCGCAAGGCGAACAGGTGTAATCACACCTTAAAGTGGAGTTCCTAAATACGGTTTTTTGCAATTTCTTCAACAAAAAAGACGAGGTAAATATTCAAGATTCGAGTCAAGATCAGCCGCTAAAAAGAGTAACTTAGAAGGTGCCCTCGGTGTAGCGAAGTAGTTTAAATCACTTAATTCACTTAATTAAGGCAAGTCTTCCCATCAAGATTGTGAACCAATTAGGTTCCTTCAGAGTATCCTGATACAACAGTTCCAGGGTTAGTGTTGACAGTTGTACGCACCTGGTCTCTCGACAAAAGATCCGTGCATAAAGCTAGGGAAGTGCACAGATCGTACCAACACTCATGAAAGGAAATATGAGTAATCGGGTGAATTACAGACCCAAATCAGTGACGTCGGTCTGCAGTAGGATTTTGGAGTTTATACAAACTGTGTTCTAATATAATGAATTATCTCGAAGGAAACGATCTATTGACAAATAGCCAGCATGAACCCGGAAAACATTTTCCTCTGACCACATGAAGTAATGACGGGGAATCTCCAATTGATCCTATATTTCTAGGTGTCCAAAAGGCTTTTGACACCGTTCTTCACAAGCGACTTCTGATCAGATTGCGTGGATATGGAGTATCATCTCAATTTTGCAATGATTTCGTGATTTCCTGTTAGAAAGTCATAGTTCGTAGTAACTGATGGAAAGTCATCAAGTGAAACAGAAGTGATATCTCTCGCTCCCTAAGCAAGTGTTCCAGGACTTCTGCTGTTCCTAATCTACATAAACGATTTAGGAGACAATATGAGCAGCCCTCTTAGATTGTTTGTAGATGATGCTGTCATTCGAAATCAAACCCAATTTGTTAAATGATTTAGGCAAGATATCTGTATGGTTCGAAATCTGGCAATAAACTCTAAATGTGAAAAGTGTGAGGTGGTCCACAGGATACTAAAAGGACTCTCCGAAATTTCTGTCACACGCTAATTCGAACAAATCTAAAGGCTGTCAATTAAACTATATACTTAGTCATGAATAACTTAATTGGAACAATGAGATACATAAATTTGTTGTGAAATGAACGAAAGACTGCGTTTAACTGGGAGAACACTTAGAAGATTCAGCTGGTCTACGTAGGAGACTACATACACTACACTTGCCTGTCCTCCTCTGGATTACGCTGTATGGCATGGGATCCTTACCAGTTAGGCTTAAGGGAGGATGCCGAAAAAGTTCAAAGAAGGGCAGGTTATTTTGTATTGTTGCGAAACAGGGGAAACAGTGTGGCAGACATAAAAAAGGCGTTTTTAATTGCAGTTATATCTTTTTACGAAATTTCGATCATCAAGTTTCTCCTCTGAATGCGAAAATATTCTGTTGGCGCCCATCTATGCAGGGAGAAATGATCATGTTAATCAAATAAATCATAGTTCACACGTTTTCCCTGCATGCTGCTTGAGAATGGAACAGGAGGGAAGTAGTCTAAAGGTCGTTCGAAGAATCCACTTAATTGGGAACTGCAGATCAGCCATATAGATGTAGCTATAGCATGTAAGTCGTGGGTTAAAGTAGGGAACAGCACAGTTTGTTAGTGTGGGTTGCGTACAATCAGGGAAAACTTGATTGATTTATCACCTCCTCCCCCTCCCGTTAAACTAATCTTCTGCTAAGTTGTTTATGACCATCTAGGGGTAGATTTATGACCCCCTGGAGTTAATCTGTCCTTCTGAGAAACCTCCCTCTCTCTCCCTCCACCTCCCCGCCACTCTGGAATCTCGCCCCCCCCCCCCCCCTCCTTGCTGAAACAAGTGCACTTTCAGACCTGAGTTATTCAAGTAGACTGCTGCCACTCTGTCAATGTGATTGACTAATTATTTGAATCGAGAAATTAATTAACCCCTCCCCCTCCGGGAATGGGTAATCCTCCAGCCCCCTCCTGCCACCACCCACCTAGAAATTGGTAGGTCTGCGCTGCAGAAGAGGGATCTCACAGCAGGAAATTCAATTACACAGAAAGGATATATTATTTATTTGCAGGGGCTGGATCTCTCTTACTCATCATTCCCTGATGATTGGGAAGCTGTAGGTTTTGTAAAATACATCGAAAAGAAGTAATTAAATCAATCTCTTTTTTTAATTCTGAATGCACAACAATACCATCAACATAAATCACCATATTTAATTACACTGCTAAAAAATTTTCAGACAGACTGCAGGACACTGCACACCCATGTCCAACAACTTTTCCAGGCCAGCCACTTCGCATATTCCTGCAATATACCCACTTGGGCCCCACGACATTTTGCATTTTGCCTCATGTGATGCACCGCATGCTGTGTTAATTCCTGAAGAAAAGCTTCAGAAGGCGGCAACCCTTTGGTATTTGATACCTGAAAAATTCCTGTCAAAACACATGCTATCTCTCTCTCACTCTCTCTCTCTCTTCAAGTGTACGCAGCCTGTTTGTGTGAGCCATTGTATGCAAACACACACAGACCAAGATGCCCTCCCCCCACACTCCTCCTCCCTTCTATCCCCCACTCCTACCCCCTCACTGCTGGTAGTCCATACATCCCTCTGTTCTCACACTTTCACTGTTGTGGAAATCTGTACTGGATGGAACAAAGACATCCAAAAAGAAGTAGGTAGCATCAGTTGTGTACTACATTAACCTCACCTTCGTCCTAAACAAAGTAGTGGATACCTGGTAAACCACCCCAGCTGTGGATGTCTTCGAAATATACCCTCACTCTGTCAGACTGAATGGCTAATTAATTAAACTGATACCCTTCGTGTGCAGCCAGTTATTTTCTTGCATCCTACTGAAGGATACTAGGACTGTTATGTTTTGTGAATTGATCCCACAAATGCCTGTTTTTCAAATACTAGTGGACTTTATTCCCTTGTCTCCTACTGACGGATACTGACACAGGTAGGTCATTTGGTATGACATCCTTTTCGTTGGAGGTAGCTGAAAATATCAAATGTCAGCTCAACTGCGTGCTACATCCTTAAACAATTGGCAAGAGGTGGCTGGCAGATGTGTGCTTGCAATACAACTATCAGAAACAATAAACTGAGCAATCGGAAATTTGATGGTGTAATTTGGTTTTTAAAGTACTATATAATTCCTAACTTGGTTCTCTCCACTACATTCACAAGGAGGAGGAAGGACCTACTGAGTGATAGGATAGAGCCAAAATCAACAACAAGAAAGAATCCGCTGTGAGGTATTGCGAAGCACTAAACATGACACATTTAAACCATGATCCAGCCTGGAGCTGTAATTGTCATGGCTAGGTGTCGTAGATCACTGAGAAACTCACACATCCTGTGCACTCATATCCAGATGTCCACACACACAGTGCCTATACCCTCATATACCGCCAGCACCAACGCTCAGAGGTCAGAGAAAACTGCCACTGCGATCGCAGCTGTTGTCATGGACGTGTGTGTATGCCAGAGTGGAGGAAGTGGAGGGCATCTCTGGGTGAGTGGAGTTGTAGGGATTCGGATGTTATCAACTCATCCAGGGCCAACACTTGGCAGTGATCGATAATGAATTGCTCAATTTTCCATGGAGAAGACATGCAAAACACACTGTCACGGAGACAGCCCAATGTGTACTGAGTTTTAGTTCGCAATTCAGCTGTTGAATGGAGAGACTTGATTCCAAATCAGAGGCAGCATTTCCACGAGAATCTGTAAAGCCACTATATTGGTCATAATATTTCTTCTGACCTTAGTCTAGTGTTGCACTTTTTAAGTGATTCCTCACTAGCATACCATCTATAATATGTTATCATTCTCAATCAACCGTCATCCTTCTTGGCCAATACCCCATGGACATATTGCAGAACTTCTGTTACAATGTCAACATGTTATTGAGATAGAATGCATTGCAAATGCTGTTTGTTAGCGTGGGAAATACCTAGCAGCGGCAAGATGGAGTTGCAAATCTCAGCTTAAATTCATGTTCCTTAGCTGAAACACTTTCTAAATTCGATGATAGAAGTGATTTTATTACGAACTTACATCATTGGCAACATGCACCCACACTTTTGATCTATTAATACACACACTGCAAACTAGGGGAAAACTGCAAAAAGGTGGGAAATTGAGGAGATGGGACCTGGATAAACTGAAAGAACCAGAGGCCGTAGAGAGCTTCAGGGAGAGCATTAGGGAACGATTGACAAGAATGGGGGAAAGAAATACAGCAGAAGAAGAATGGGTAGCTTTGAGAGACGAAATAGTGAAGGTAGCAGAGGATCAAGTAGGTAAAAAGACGAGGGCTAATAAAAATCCTTGGGTAACAGAACAGATATTGAACTTAATTGATGAAAGGAGAAAATACAAAAATGCAGTAAATGAAGCAGGCAAAAAGGAATACAAACGTCTCAAAAATGAGATCGACAGGAAGTGCAAAATGGCTAAGCAGGGGTGGCTAGAGGACAAATGCAAGGATGTAGAGGCGCATATTACTAGGGGTAAGATAGATTCTGCCTACAGGAAAATTAAAGAGACCTTTGGAGGAAAGAGAACCACTTGCATGAATATCAAGAGCTTAGAGGGAAACCCAGTACTAAGCAAAGAAGGGACAGTAGAAAGGTGGACGGAGTATACAGAGGGTCTATACAAGGGCGATGTTCTTGAGGACAATATTATAGAAATGGAAGAGAATGTAGATGAAGATGAAATAGGAGGTATGATACTGCGTGAAGAGTTTGACATAGCACTGAAAGACCTAAGTCAAAACAAGGCCCCGGGACTAGACAACATCCCATTAGAACTAATGACCGCCTTGGGAGAGCCAGGTCTAACAAAACTCTACCATCTAGTGAGCCAGATGTACGAGACAGGCGAAATACCCTCAGACTTCAAGAAGAATATAATAATTCCAACCTCAAAGAAAGCAGGTGTTGACAGATGTGAAAATTACCCTACTATCAGTTTAACAAGCCATGGCTGCAAAATACTAACACGAATTCTTTACAGACGAATGGAAAAAACTGATAGAAGCCGACCTTGGGGAAGATCAATTTGGCTTCCGTAGAAATGATGGAACATGTGAGGCAATACTGACCCTACAACTTATCTTAGAAAGTAGATTAAGGAAAGGCAAACCTATGTATCTAGCATTTGTAGACTTAGAGAAAGCTTTTCGCAATGTTGAGTGGAATACTCTCTTTCAAATTCTGAAGGTGGCAGGGGTAAAATACACGGCGCGATAGGCTATTTACAATTTGTACAGAAACCAGATGGCAGTTATAAAGAGTCGAGGGGCATGAAAGGGAAGCGGTGGTTGGGAAGGGAGTGAAGCAGGGCTGTAGCCTATCCCAGATGTTATTCAGTCTGTATATTGAGCAAGCAGTAAAGGAAATCAAATAAAAATTCGGAGTAGGAATTAAAATCCATGGAGAAGAAATAAAAACTTTGAGGTTCGCCGATGCCATTGTAATTCTGTCAGAGACAGCAAAGGACCTGGAAGAGCAGTTGAACGGAATGGACAGTGTCTTGAAAGGAGGATATAAGATGAACATCAACAAAAGCAGAACGAAGATAATGGAATGTAGTCGAATTAAATCGTGTGATGCTGCCGGAATTAGATCAGGAAATAAGACACTTAAAGTAGTAAAGGAGTTTTGCTATTTGGGGAGCAAAATAACTGATGATGGTCGATGTAGAGAGGATATAAAATGTAGACTGGCAATGGCAAGAAAAGCGTTTCTGAAGAAGAGAAATTTGTTAACATCGAGTATAGGTTTAAGTGTCAGGAAGTCGTTTCTGAAAGTATTTGTATGGAGTGTAGCCACGTATGGAAGTGAAACGTGGACGATAAATAGTTTAGACAAGAAGAGAATAGAAGCTTTCGAAATGTGGTACTACAGAAGAATGCTGAAGATTAGATGGGTTGATCACATAACTAATGAGGAGGTATCGAATAGAATTGTAGAGAAGAGAAATTTGTGGCACAACTTGACTAGAAGAAGGGATCGGTTGGTAGGGCATATTCTGAGGCATCAAGGGATCACCAATTTAGTATTTGAGGGCAGCACGGAAGGTAAAAATCGTAGAGGGAGACCAAGAGATGAATACACTAAACAGATTCAGAAGGATGTAGGTTGCAGTAGGTACTGGGAGATGAAGAAGCTTGCACAGGATAGAGTAGCATGGAGAGCGGCATCAAACCAGTCTCTGGACTGAAGACCACAACAAAAACAACAACAACAACAACAACAACAATACACACTTGGCAATCACCGTATACGTGTATTCAATGTCACGGTATTTGTGTGTAAGACCACTTCATTTGGAAGCAGTATCGTAGCTTCATTTATAAAGCACGTATAATTTTTAACTGGATATCGTCAGCAATATTTGTGTGTGCCTATAGAGCCAAGACCGCTTTTTATGCAGTAATGTGGTCGTTGTGATCGTGTTTTCAACATCTGGTCGCTTATAAGAATATAACGTCTCTCTTCCTAAGAGACACTAGTATTGCTCGCAAGAAAAACAAATGAGGCATGTCGACCCATCGCGGATTTTCGCTCAGTGTTGTTTGGTGCCACCAGCATTCCGTTGTTGGCGAAGTATTGCGCTTAGTAGGGTATGTGTGAGAGAGTCGCTATGATCGGCAGACTTATAAAGTTTGTGTTGGGGTGTAAAGTTACTGTGGTCATTATTCAAACCAAACATATGAAAAGAAAATGAGTATCTTCGGTAATAATGGAGATATGGATTTGAAGTAGGAGATTGCAATCCATTGCACCAATAGCCATAAGGGAGATGAAGGACATTACATGGAAACTTATGTCCAGTCATAAGAGGGTTACAGATATTGATATTTCCAGAACCACAGCCATCTGGATGAGATATTTCCGACACTTGGCTCCTTGTCATCAAATTGGGACTGCAATCATAATATTTAATTGTAATTACAATGATAAATATGTGAGTGGTTTCCTAGGACGACGTTGTTTGGCTTGAATGGGAATGTGGCGAAGATAGCTTATGGCTAGAACGGATGAGCATTTCCAGCTTAAGGCTCTCGCGAGCAGCAGGTACAACAAAAAGATCCAGCCGGCCGTCTAGTCGGTTCTTACCTGCATCTGCAGGGCAAGTCCTGGTGGCAGCACCTTCTGGAGAGGTGAATAGCGAACTAATACTCAGTATGCACTGGGCTGTCTGCTGTTCAGTGTATTTTCCACGGAAAATTGAACATTTTAACATCGATCACTGCCAAGAGTTAGTGCTGGACCCATTGATAACATCCGAGTTCCTACCACTCCAATCATCCACAGACGCCCTCCATTGCCAGGGGTCGTGCACTCTGGCATACTCACGTATCCACAACTACAGCTACGGTCACGCCGGTAGTTTTCTCTGACCTCTGAGTGTTGGTGCTGGTGTTGCATGAGTGGGCGGGCACAGTACGTGTCGATATTTTAACGCAAGCCGACGGGACGTGTGAGTTTTTCAGCGATCTCCAACTTCTAGCCATGACAACTACTGCTGTGGACTGGATTGTGGTTTAAGTGTGTCAATGCACTGAAGTGGACTCTGTTCTGCAGTGGTATTTGCTGTTGGCTCTATCATATCACACAGTAGGCCTTTTCTCCTCCTCCTTCTAAATGTAGCAGAGAGAACCAATTTAGGAATTCTATAGTGCTTTAAAAACCATGTTGCAACATCAAATTCACAATTGATCAATTTATTGTTTGCAACAGTCGTATTGTGAGCACATATCTGTCCAGACCCCCCCCCCCCCCCCCCCCCCACAAATTGTTTAAGGACATAACATGCAATTGAGATAAAATTTGAAATTTTCAGCTACCTCCAACGTAATGAAGTTCCTCCTATCAAATGACATAACCGTGCCAGTATCCAGCAATAGGTGGCAAGGGAATAAATTCCGATAGGATTTGGAAAAACAAGGAGTTGTGGGATTGAATTCTGCCAAGTATGCACCAACATAATGCAAGGAAAAAGCTGACTGAACACAAAGGCTATCGTATTAATTAATTAATGAATCAATCTGATAGAATGAGTGAATATTTCCATGGTATCCACAAGCTGGAGTGGTTTACCATGTATCCACTACTTTGTTCAGTACAAAGGTGGGTTTAGTGTTGCACATGACACATACTGCCTACTTCTTAACAAATGTCTTTGTTCCACCCACTAAACGTTTTCATAGCAATGGAAGTGTGAGAACAATGGGATGTACCAACTATCAGCAGTGAGGGTGGCAGGGGAGGGTGATGGAAGGGAGGGTGTGTGGGGTGGGGCATCTTGGTATGTTTGTGTTTGCATATGGTGGTTCATACGAACAGGAAGCATACACTTGACAGAGAGAGAGAGAAGGAGAGAGAGAGAGAGAGAGAGAGAGAGAGAGAGAGAGAGAGAGAGAGAGAGAGACAGCATGTCTTTTGATAGGAATTTCTCAGGTATCAAATATCAAAGGGTTGTTACCACCGAAGCTTTTGTTGAGGGTTTAGCATAACATGTGGTCTGTGTATTGCATGAGGCAGCTTGCACACGATGTGGCCAACAGTGGTCGTGGGGCTCATGAGGGCATAGTGTGAGAATATGCAAAGGGTCTGGCCAGCCAAAGTGGTTGAAATGTGGGTGCACAATGTGCTGTGGTCAGTGCAAAAGATTTTTGTCAGTGTAATTACGTTTGGTGAGTTATGTTGATGGTAATCCTTGAGTGATTAGAATAAAAAAGAGATTGATTTAATTTCTTATTTTCGATGTATTTTACGAGACCTGCATCTTCCCAAACAGCAGAGAATGATGAGCAAGAGAAATCCAGCCCCTTTCCAGCAGAGACCTGCCAATTCTCTGGTGGTGGAGATGGGATGAGAAGGTGTTGGATTTTCCAGGTATTAATTAATTTATTTTCATAATTAGTCAATCAGCAAGGGGAAGGGGTTAGTGTTGGAAGTTTTCAGAGGAGTGGGGGAGGCGGAGGATTAGGTGGAGTGGTGGCGGGCTTCTGAGAAGGTCTGATTATGCCCAGGCTGTCATAAATCGACCCCTAGGTGGCCGTGAACTACTTAGCAGAAGAATAGGTTAAAGGGAGGGGTTATAAATGAATCAAGTTTGTCCCTGAATGTAGACAACCTGCACTAGCAAAATGTGCTGATCCCCACTTTATCCCACTACTTATGTGCCACAAAGCATGCTGGGTAACAGCGATGTGCAACTGTGAAACGACAGCATCTGGAACTGTCTGGGACAGGGATACAACTGCGATGTAGTTGTAAGGAAAATGGCAGCTGAGGGCTAGCGAAGAGAATAGTATGTGCCTTTAAAATATATTTTAAATTATATTTAGATAAGTAACATGGCTACACATATTTTAACGGTTTTGTCATCAGCAGCATAATATACTGAAATAAGAGGCAGTGAAGCAATGAAAACACACAGAAAGTTACGTCTCTAAATTATAGACAAGGTTAGCCTACATGTGGTAGTGTCACATCGGTCTCCAGGCTTGTGATTGGGCCTTGTAGTGCACTGTGTGTCACCAACAGCTGGCAGCGACACTGTCGCCCTGAAGCAGCATTAAATTAGGGTCACTGTCTCTGGATCGCAGTGCTGGCGTTATTGAATTCCATGCAGCTTCTGACGTACACTATCCGATAAGTAGTGCCCAGATCTGTATGCAAGATGGAATTGACCATTACATGTCACAAGAGGTGAACTCGTCAGTATAAAAGGAAGTTGAATGGCTCATGTTACCTGTAGTCCACGTTTGAAGCCACTGAGGGCGCCTACCTCTTATTGCTGACAAGCGGAACTGAGTGACTTCGAATGTGGACTGGTCGTTGGATGTCACCTTAGTATCAGATCCGTCAGGTACATCATTCTAAACCTACCCAATTCGGTTGTTGGCAGTGTTACTGTGGAGTGGAAATGCGAAAGAAGAACCACAGCTTAACCAAGGCCAGACCGACCTCATGTTCAGGCAGCAGGGACCATCGAGCATTGCGGGGGGTTGTTGTAAAAAAACCACGTGAAAACAATGGAAGGACTCACTAGTGAATTTCAGAGTGCTACCAGCAAGCTGGAGCTATCTCAAGGAGTGCGTGCACGGATTAAAAATAGTGGGATACAATGGTCTAGCAGCTTCCCACGAGCTACACATTTCTGTTGTCAATGCTGACGCTTGAGGTGGTGTAAGGGGCAATGTCACTGGACGGTAGATGACTGGAAACGAGTGATTTCTTGTAATGAACCAAGCTATACCCTGTGACAACTCTATGGAAGGATTGGATTTAGCGAACGCCTTCAGAACGTTACCGACCGTCATGTTTAACGTCAACAATGAAGTATGGAGGAAGTGGTGCTACGGTATGGGATTGTTTTTAGTGGTTAGAATGTGACTGGGGGGGGGGGGGGGGGGGAGGGACAAGGGGAAATCCAAATACGCCGCATTTAAATGACAGTGAAGTCACATTGCATTCGACTTGGTTTCCCATTTCATATTTCTCAACAACATAGTATTATTTGTTTTTGGGTCCGTCCCTGGTAGCAGAATGCTCAGTGTGACGGATTGTCAATCCTCTGGGCCCAGGTTCGATTCCCGGCTGGGTCGGAGAATTTTCTCAGCCCAGGAACTGGGTGTTGTGCTGTCATCATCATCCTCATCGACCACAGATCGCCGAAGTGGCGTCTTATTGAAAGACCGGCACCCAGTGAACGGCTGCTCGAAGGGGGGGCCCTTGGCATAAGATTAAATTAAAATTAAAAATTCATTTTTGGCGCGCTGAAGACATAAAAATTATGTTACCTGGTACAAACTCTCGGCATATGGACAGACGCAGACAATTTCACAGATTTTCGCACTCAAGTTGCCACATGATGACGAATTATTTAGTTTCATAATACGAGGAAGAAAGGCCTTTTACGCAAATATGTCGATCAAACTATTGTAGCACTATTGCAAACTCATTATGGAAGCTCTGCTTGAGGAAAATAAAGTAGACGTGCTGGACGGTTTTAAACGTAAAATAATTTGTCATTAGAATGGTAATTACCCTGCAGGTCAACTAGTTACATTTTGCTTATGCATAGGGGCACTTCCAACTGAAACAGTAAACGGTCTCGAAAACAGCTCCAAAACAGATGTAAGGTTAACAGTGTCCTCAAAACGTTTAGGAAACTATCCTTGTAATTCTTTCAAGGCCACAATGAATTCTTCAGACCACACGTTATCTTTATGGCAGTGAGCTTAGAGACCTGGACTGTGTGTCAGAATGTGTCCCTTCTATAACGTAATTTTCTTTTTAAATGCACCCTCATCAAATCAGAAAGAAGTTATTTCTCATATTTCAGTGTCTTACTGGGGACTGTGCAGTCAAGCCCACTTAAAAAGCGAGGTCGACAATCAGTTCCGAACGTTCCAAATTTCGTTCTTGTATTCCTTTTGTCTTCACAAATTCAGCAATAGTGAATTTTAAATCGAAAAGCGTTCCAGGCATGCCCATCGACTTAACCAACTTACTTTTCAGTAATATATAAAGTCTCCATACTCTTTGTTCAATTCCGTCGAAAACTGCTAGAACTGACAGTGCAAATAATGCATGCAACTTCGCGAATTTTACTATTCATATCATCAATTTCTTCACGTGCTGTATGGCTGTAAATTTAGCAAAAATTGCTTCTTGATGTACTGGACAATGAATCCCATCTGTCGGTCGTTGTAATTTCTTCCTCTTTCATTCTCAACCAACTATTTAAATTATTTCTGCATGGTATTGTAACAGCACTCACAGCAAATTTCCAGTACCCATCGCATATGCGAGTGATTAACAGACATTGAGAATTTCCATCCCCCTCTTCTGTATTTCCCATTCATTTTTAAAGGCTTGTTACGACAGATCGCTAGACTGCTTCTTTCTGTGCAGACATCTGTTGGACATGTGAACGTCCTTCATACCACGAACAAATAGTGAAGGGTAAGCAGTGCTGACATCAAGATGCTCTCGAACTGAAGGGAATTCTACCGAGCGAACAGTGGCACATTGCAATACTTAATGAAATGTCGCGCTGCACCAAGTACTTACGGGAAGTAACGAGCAAAGCAGTCAGGCTGAGCAGTGGATTGCACGCAGCCTGCACACCCGGCCTGCGTGAAGTTCGGCACGCTGTGGCCAGCCCAGATCAAGAGGTTGGAATGGAAAGGACATTGCCTGCAAGAAGCAGCTGGAAAACACTGCAGCAGAGTAAAGACACTTCGGATATCGCAATTTTGTCAGTAAACTGTCGAAGTATTCGTAATAAAGTTCCCCAATTTACTGCCCTTCAGAAAAGTTCTCGGGCTCAGATTATTATTGGTACCGAGAACTGGCTGAAACCCGAAATGGAAAGCTCTGAGATATTTAGCGAGCCGTGGAACGTATCTCGGAAAGACAGGCCATAGGAAGGGGAGTGTTCATTGCAGTTGACAAAAATATTGTCTCTATTGAGGTCGAAGTTGAGTGTGACAGTGAAGTCATCCGGCCGCGTATTATAGGTGCAGGTGAAACAAGGTTAATTGTAACTCTAGAGTTATTCAGAGAAAGTCTACGGTCAATAGCACGTAAATACCCAGACTGGTTCGAGGTGACTTTAACCTGCCGAGTAGAGACTGAGATGTCTATGGATTCATCGTGGGGGGATACAGACAGACAGTCATTCGACGTACTTTTGAACACGTTTTTTGAAAATTGTCTTGAGGAGCTAGTTCGGCAGCCCACAGGCAATGGAAATATCTTACACCTTGTAGCTAGAAACAGGCCGGACTTTATCAACAATGTCAGTATAGAAAAGGGGATTAGCGATCATGATGTCATTACAGCAACTATGATTCCGAAACTTAATAAATTGGTCAAGAAGACTAGAAGATCGTTTGTGCTAGAAAGAGCAGATAAGCAGTTATTAACATCTCACTTAAACAGTGAATTGGCATCTCTTAGTACCAGTTAGATGGATGTAGAAGAATTATCGGAAAAGTTGAAGCAGATTGTAAGTCGTGGTCTAGCAAGTCGATAAAGGATGGAAAAGACCCACCATGGTTTAATAAAGAAAGTCGGTGGATGCTGAGGAAGCGGAGGCTGTTGCACTATCGTTTCAAAAGAGCACGCATAAATGACGACAAGTGAAGGTTAGTAAAAATTCGTGAGTTTGTGAAAAGATCTATGCGCGAAGCGTACCACAACCATCACCGTCAAACCTTAGTAACAGATATAGCAGATGACCCAAGAAAATTCTGGTCGTATGTAAAATCGCTGAGCGGGTCTAAGGCTCCCATTCAATCCCTTGTTGACCAGTCTGGTGTGGCAGTTGAAAACAACAAAACGAAAGCTTAAATTTTAAATACCACGTTCAAGGAATCGTTCACACATGAAAATCGCACAAACCTACCGCCATTTGACCATCGGACAGACTCCCGTATGGACGACATAGTAATAAGAGTACCCGGCGTACATAAAAAACGGAAGGATTTGAAAGCAAATGAATCACCAGGTCCGAATGGAACCCCAGTTCGATTTTACAAAGAGTAATCTACGGCATTTGCCTCTTACCTATCTTGTATTTATCGTGCATATCTCTCCGAGCGCGAAGTCCCAAGCGACTGGAAAAAGCGCAGGTGACTCCAGTATATAAGAAAGGTAAAAGAAGGGACATGCAAAATTACAGACCAATATCCCTAACTTCTGTTTTCTGCAGAATTCTTGAACATATTCTCAATTCGAATACAACAAATTTTCTTGGGACTGAGAAGCTTATGTGTACGAATCAGCATAGTTTTAGAAAGAATTCCTCGCGCGAAACGCAGCTTGCTCTTTTCTCACACTATACACAGAGCTATGGATGAAGGGCAACAGGCAGATTTCATACTTCTAGATTTCCGGAAAGCATTTGACACTAGGGCCCCACTGCAGGCTGTTAACGAAGGTACGAGCATATGGAATAAGTTCACAGATACGTGAGTGGATCGAAGATTTCTTAAGTAATAGAAGCTAGTATGTTGTCCTCAACGGCGAGTGTTCATCAGAGGCAAGGGTATCGTCAGGAGAGCCCCTGCGAAGTGTGATAGGACCACTGCTGTTCTATATACAGGGTGGTCCATTGATCGTGACCGGGCCAAATATCCCACGAAATAAGCGTCAAACGAAAAAACTACAAAGCACGAAACTTGTCTAGCTTGAAGAGGGAAACCAGATGGCGCTATGGTTGGCCCGCTAGATGGCGCTGCCATAGGTCAAACAGATATCAGCTGCGTTTTTTAAAATAGGAATCCCAATTTTTCTATTACATATTCGTGTAGTACGTAAAGAAATATGAATGTTTTAGTTGGACCACTTTCTTCGCTTTGTGATAGATGGCGCTGTAATAGTCACAAACATATGGCTCACAGTTTTGGACGAACAGTTGGTAACAGGTAGGTTTTTTTAAATTAAAATACAGAACGTAGGTACGTTTGAACATTTTATTTCGGTTGTTCCAATGTGATACATGTATCTTCGTGAACTTATCATTTCTGAGAACGCATGCTGTTGCAGCGTGATTACCTGTAAATACCACATTACTGCAATAAATGCTCAAAATGATGTATGTTAACCTCAGTGCATTTGGCAATACGTGTAATGACATTCTTCTCAAGAGCGAGTAGTTTGCCTTCCGTAATGTTCTCATATGCATTGACAATGCGCTGACGCATGTCGGTGGATCACGATGGCAAATATCCTTCAACTTTCCCCACAGAAAGAAATCCGGGGACGTCAGATCCGGTGAACGTGCGGGCCATGGTATGGTGCTTCGACGACCTACCCACCTGTCATGAAATATGCTGTTCAATACCACCTCAATTCCACGCGAGCTATGTGCAGGACTTCCATATGTTGCAAGTACATCGCCATTCTGCCATGCAGTGAAACATCTTGTACTAACATCGGTAGAACATTACGTAGGAAATCAGCATACATTGCACCATTTAGATTGCCATCGATAAAATGGGTGTCAATTATCGTTCCTCCCATAATGCCGCACCATACATTAACCCGCCAGGGTCGCTGATGTTCCACTTGTCGCAGCCATCGCGGATTTTCCGTTGACCACTAGTACATATTATGCCGGTTTATGTTGCCGCTGTTGGTGAATGACGCTTCGTCGCTAAATAGAAAGCGTGCAAAAAATCTTTCGTCGTCCTGTAATTTCTCTTGTGCCCAGTGACAGAACTGTACACGACGTTCAAAGTTGTCGCCATGCAATTCCTGCTGCATAGAAATATGGTACGGGTGCAATCGATGTTGATGTAGCATTCTCAACACCGACGTTTTTGAGATTCCCGATTCTCGCACAATTTGTCTGCTACCGATGTGCGGATTAGCCGCGACAGCAGCTAAAGCACCTACCTGGGCATCATCATTTGTTGCAGGTCGTGGTTGACGTTTCACAAGTGGCTGAACACTTCCTGTTTCCTTAAATAACGTAAATATCCGAAGAACGGTCCGGACACTTGGATGATGTCGTCCAGGATACCGAGCAGCATACATAGCACACGCCCGTTGGGCATTTTGGTCACAATAGCCATACATCAACACGATATCGACCTTTTCCGCAATTGGTAAACGGTCCGTTTTAACACGGGTAATGCATCACGCCATAAATACCGTCCGCACTGGCGGAATGTTACTTGATACCACGTACTTACACGTTTGTGACTATTACAGCGCCATCTATCACAAAGCGAAAAAAGTGGTCCAACTAAAACATTCATATTTCTTTACGTACTACGTCAATATGTAATAAAAATGGAGGTTTTTATTTGAAATAACGCAGTTGATATCTGTTTGACCTATGGCAGCGCCATCTAGCGGGCCAACCATAGCGCCATCTGTTTTCCCCCTTCAAGCTAGAGGAGTTTCGCTGTTTGTAGTTTTTCGTTTGATGCTTATTTCGTGAGATATTTGGCCCGGTCACTATCAATGGACCACATACATAAATGATTTGGCTACCAGGGTGGAAGCAATCAACGGTTGTTTGCTGATGATGCCATCGTGTAAGGTAAGGTGTCGAAGTTGAATGACTGTAGGAAGATACAAGACAATTTAGACCAAATTTACAGTTGATGTGATGAATGGCAGCTAGCCCTAAACGCGGAGTAATGTAGGTTAATGCGGACGGGTAGGAAGAACAAACCTGTAATGTTTGGATACCGTATTGCCAGTGCCCAGTTATACACAGCCAAGTCGTTTAAATATCTGGGCGCAACCTTGCAACGCGATATGAGGTGGAACGAGCATGTGAAAGCTGTGGTAGGGAAGGCGAATGGCCGACTTCGGCTATTGGGAGAATCTTAGGAAAGAGTGGTTCATCTGCGGAGGAGACCGGATATGGGTCGCTGGTGCGATCTATTCTTAAATACTACTCGAGAGTTTGGAATCATCAGCAGGTCGAATTGAAGACATCGAATCAATTAAGAGGCGGGCTGCTAGATTTGTTACCGGTAGGTTCGAATAACACGTAAGTATTACGGAGATGCTTTGGGACCTCAAATGGGAATCCCTGAGTGGTAGGCGACGTTCTTTTCGAGAAACACTATTGAGAAAATTTACAGAACCGGCATTTGAACTATTCTACTGCCGTCAACATATATAGCGAGTAAGGACCACGAAGACAAGGTACGAGAAATTGGGGTTCATATGGAGGCATACAGATAGTTGTTTTTCCCTCGCGCTATTTGCGAGTGGAACAGGAAAGGAAATGACAAGTAGTGGTACAGGGTACCCTCCGCCACGCACCGTACGGTGGCTTGCGGAGTAACTATGTAGATGTAAATGTAGATGTAGATAGAAACTGAGAACAACATCCTACATAACGTGTGCGGAGCAAGCTGGGGCCCATTGCTGAATGTCTGCGCACTTCAGCCCTCTGTCTAGTCTACTCTGTTGCAGAATATGGTGCTCCTGTATGGCTCAATAGCGCACCCCCCCCCCCCCCCCCACACACACATACACACACAATCGTTCGATACACAGCTGAAAAGAGCAATGAGAATTACTAGTGGCGCCGAAAGCCATCGAGTGGCTGCCCATAATGATCCATCTGGCCTCTAGCCATCGACGAAGAGCAGCTCTTCTTCGTGAGTTTAAACGAAGGCAACTCACAAGCCCTTATCCATCAAGATGTGGTTATCCTCGAAAGAAACCGGCTTCTATCAAGAAAACCATCCACGAAAACGACCATGGAACCGCACACGTCTCAGTTGAACTTAGTCTCCTCATGGGAACGAGAGCCGACAGAGGCTTGCCCTCCACATCGTCAGCACTTCTCCTGCGTTGAAAGAAAGCCCCGTCCCTCGACCAATCGCGCAGACTGTAGACAACAATTAACGGAATATGCACCAATTATGACAGAAGTGCACACTCTCTTTACAGATGACGTCATGCTCCATCTCCAAAATGCGATTGTGGACCAACCATCTAAACCGTTCGCGACACTGTTACAGAATGTCCCGAGTAGGACATATCGTGGAACCTTCAACCATTACCTGATGGAAATGAACGACGCAATTGGTTACCTTAAAAATTTAAATGTCTCTTTGTAAATTACGAGGTGTGTTCAATAAGTAATGGCGCACAATTGAAAAATTTTGGTAAAATCACGGTTGAAAAAATGGAAAAGTTGTTGTGAGATATCGTTGATATTCCCTCTTCATCCCCTACAGTTGCATGAAGTTCCCACAGCTGGCGGCGCTGGATGTAACCTTACAAATGACGTCTGTAACGGAAGCGCATTCTACGCAGAGAGCTGTCGTTGAGTTTCATGTTGCACAATACCAGTGCACTGCAGATATTCGCAGGCGTTTGTAGAGCGTCTACGGAGCCCTGGCAGTGAATAAACGTACGGTGAGTCGTTTGGCGAAGCGTCTGTCACGATCGCAACAAGTTTGTGCAAACCTGTCTTATCTCCCACGTGTCGTCCGGCAGCGCATCAGCAGTGACCCCTGCAATGTGGGAACGTGCGGACACTCTCATTCTAGATGATCGACGAATCACAGTCAAACACTTCGCTGCACAACTAGACGTCTTTGTTGGCAGTTCTGGCGCACTCGTCCAACGGTGCGGTGCTCGTAGGTGTGTGCTTGCCGAAATATTCGCCACCTAACAGAAGACCACGGAGCTCAACGAAGGACCATCTGTGCAGAGTTGCTTGACAATTTTTTGACAAACATTGTCATAGGTGATGAAACAAGGGTTCATCCCATCGAACGGATAACAAAGCAGCAAACTACGACATGGTACTACACCACTTCTTCTCTGAAGAAAAAGTTCAAAGCCGGACCCTCAGCGGGTAAAGTCATGGTGACGACCTTCTGGGACAGTGAAGGGCTTAGTCATGATGCAAAGACCAACTCTGAGGTGTGTGGGAAATTGAAGAAACGACTTGAGAGAGTTCGTAGTCATAAAAACGCAAACTAACTACTGCTTCTGTACAGCAAGGCAAGGCATCACAAAAGACTGCGCCTATGAGAGGAGCTCACAAAACTTCGTTAGACTCTTCTTCCTCCTCATCTACCCTACAGCCCGTATCTCACAGCTCTCGACTTCCATCTGTATCGTTCAATGAAGGCGGACTCCGCGGGAAGCAGTTCATGAAAGATGGGGAGGTTATTGGTGCAGCAAGACGTTGGCTCCGACGACAACCAGTAGAGTGGTACCATGCGGGCATGGAGGCCCTCTCTTTAGGGCGACGCAAGGTTGTTGCACTGAACGGAAGTTACGTTGAAAAATAAGGTTTTGTAGCCAAAAGTGTGGGGAATAATATGGTGTATTGGAATCCTGACTAAAACCAATCTGCTCTCAGAAAAAAATGTTTTGCTTTACTTGTTGAACGCCCTTCGTACATGTGTTACTGTTAGTATTTCATTTAATATGGGCACGTCCAAATACGGTAGTTGCTTTCTGCCAATTAGAGCCCATGACTGCGCTCTTTCCGTACAAGAGACCGGTGCATGGGTATCACTTCACTGTCATAGCCTCCATGAGCAGTGGATGGTCGTATGATCGGCTGGTAACAGTTCCAGGCCATCTACAATGCTCCAGGGCGACCAGTGTCGTCTTCTAAGGGGGGTAACTAATAAACGTTCCGGTGAACTTACGTGCTTGGTGTGCTGCGCCCTAGTGTTGACACGTCAGCAGAGAATAATGAGTTCAGTCTGGGACGGCACACTGGTGCACTAACGTAGGTATTTGGATCAGTTATGTACTTTGCATCTTTAAGCATCGAAAGCAGGTTTTTTTCCATGTACGGAAATTTTCAGCGTACTTTGTCAGCTTATGCTACTTTACAAAACGAAAACTTTTCGAAAATGAGAGAATACAGATCTTCCTTGGTATTTTTTAAAACATATTATTTTGTTTGGTCGACTTCCTTTCCTTAGTGATTATGAACAAACTTCTGCCGATTTCTTTGCTAACAGGCAATGTGTACTGCTACAGTGACGGACCAACTAAGAGTATAAAAGCGTTTTCTCTTAGAGTTTGAGAGACTGGAGACGCAGCTCCCGAAATACACCACCGCGTTAAGAAGATTACGTCTGCCTGTGAGTCTGTCTGTGCCTGCTGTTGGGTGGGATTAGCAGAGGGCTCTGAAGGCGCATTTTCTAAGAGAGCTCTGCTTGCGGTAAGAAGGGAGCTTCGGCACTGCAAACAGCGTGGCCGGGACGGATCTTCCACTGCCGGTAAACCTCTCAGCACTCCCGAGACCCGGAAAGATTCCACTTGCTCGAGTTCGCTATAACTTCGACCAACTTTGGAGTCGGGATGGCGGGGGAGGGGGGGGGGGGAGGGGAGGGGGGGGGGGAGTTTCGTAACGCATCACTGAGAGGAGACCCTGCTGTCAGAGCATCGGAACAATCTCTCTAGTTAGTGTAACGTAAGCACCTGCAAGTAGAAGAAGCGTTGCGGAAGGAAACTGCAAGTGATAAGAGTTTCAAGGGAGTCGTAGCTTCAGGGATCAACAGTACTCGAAGAGCAGCAGCCATGTCTGCGATGAGGTGATAAGGTTGCAACTCATTGCGATTCTCAGCCTGCTCTGTGTGTCCATGAGATCGAGAGCGCCGTATGCTAAGGCGTGTAGGTTGATACCGCTTGATACCGTGTTTTTTGACTTCCGAAAGGCGCATGATACACTACCGCACTGTCTTTTAGACAACAAAATAGAGCTTACCGAAGACCGGACAAGATTTCTGACTTGCTGGTGTGCAGCATTGAAGAAGATATAAAACTTTAAGAACAAGGACTGGATGACAGGAGCTTAACACGTTGTTCTTAACGGAATGAAATCGACAAATGTGAAGGTCGAAGTAGCCTGAGTAGTTTGCCTAATTCTAATAATAATAATAAAACGGGACATGGAGACTCATTTACGCACGTAGCCTGTGTTATTTTCTACATAAAGAGAGATGGAGAAATCCTGACAGGGCGTGATGATACACAAGCTACTTAGCAACTCATTTAAATAATAACTTGACAAAGGGATCATTAGGGGAATAACAGTTTCAAGCAATGATAGAAGGAGCTAATAGCATGCATACACATCCTGTCACCTTGTTCATAAGTAGGACAGATCAAACAGATTAGCTAAAGAGGCACTTCCGAGCTCTAATCCAACAGAATCAGTGATCAGCATTACTTTTCGGGACAGTGCGGTAGGAATTAAGTAACGTACCACACCGAAGTAGAAAAGATGTGAGACAAAGAAGGTCTCCAGCACAATGGAAAGAATTTTCTGTAATCAGTATAGTTTGAGAATGAACAAGCGAAAGACGAAAGTAATGGTGTACAGTACTGAAGAAGATATGAAACTTTATGAACAAGAATTGGATGACAGGAACTAGAATTGACAGAGGAATTCACCTATTTGGGAAGAAGGATTACAAGGGATGGTAGAGACCAGAAAGAAATTGTGAGCAGAATACAACAGGACAATATTGTATTTAATTTAAGAAAGAGCTTATTCACCAGCAGGAGCATCAGTCTGGAAATAAGGAAACGAATTATAAAACTATTTGTTTGGATGTGGACCTATACGGGTGTGAAACTTGGACAATAGTACAACGAGAGAGAAGATGGATAGAAGCCCTGGGTATTTAGTACTACTGAAGGGTGATGAAGATCAGATGGAGAGAGAGAGTTGCCAACGTAAAGGTGCTGAGAAGAGTATAGGAAACCAGACCTCTGTGGAGGCACATCCAAGAAGAACGGACAGCCTCGTAGGACACATTTTAAGGCACAGTAGCATCACTGGAACAATATCAGAAAGAGCTACTGAGGGAAGGAATCGCGGGGACAACCAAGGATGTCATACATGTCATATGAATGACGTGGGATTCACTACATACGCGGAAATGAGAACGAAGGTAGAGAACCGCGCTGCTGCTACGGTCGCAGGTTCGAATCCTGCCTCGGGCATGGATGTGTGTGATGTCCTTAGGTTAGTTAGGTTTAAGTAGTTCTACGTTCTAGGGGACTGATGACCACAGATGTTAAGTCCCATAGTGCTCAGAGCCATTTGAACCATCTAGGGGACTGGTGCCGCGCGGGATTAGCCGAGCGGTCTCAGGCGCTGCAGTCATGGACTGTGCGGCTGGTCCCGGCGGAGGTTCGAATCCTCCCTCGGGCATGGGTGTGTGTGTTTGTCCTTAGGATAATTTAGGTTAAGTAGTGTGTAAGCTTAGGGACTGATGACCTTAGCAGTTAAGTCCCATAAGATTTCACACACTTTTTTTTTTGTGACTGGTGACCTCAGATGTTGAGTCCCACAGTGCTTAAAGCCATTTGAATCATTTATGAACGAAGGTAGACAAAAGAGGGAGTGGCGCACTGCTCAAATTAATCTCAGGGTTGAGAGAAAGAGAGAGAACTTAGGAGAAAATGGCTCGGAGCACTATGGGACATAACATCTATGGTCATCAGTCCCCTAGAACTTAAAACTACTTAAACCTAACTAACTTAAGGACATCACACAACACCCTGTCATTACGAGGCAGAGAAAATCCCTGACCCCGCCGGGAATCGAACCCGGGAACCCGGGCGGGGGAAGCGAGAACGCTACCGCACGACCACGAGCTGCGGACACTTAGGAGAACACAATACACTTATGGTAAGGGAAAACTCCCGCTCAAGACGCGCAAGGGAAGCGTGCCGCACAAGAGTCTGGTGAGCGTCTCAATTACACAACGCAATTCGGAGAAATGACTTGTTATGGAAATAAAGGAATAGGAATTAAAGATACCGCTCACACAGTAGCTACCCTGATTCAGTGTGAGTCATGGCAGCCCAAGGGTAAACTTGAATTTAAAATGGCTTCAGCCATGGCATCATCCCCAGACTCTTACGTAAATTCTCACACAAAGGAAGCGCACTGAAATTAACAAATTGTTTCCATAATTTGTTTGTATTACAATGGCAGGCGCAATTTATTCTGTGTCATTCAGAGAAGACAAGCAGACTCTATGAAAATATTCATGTAGTTTATGTAGGCCTAGTTCCCAACTGGCTCAAAACTACATGGTTCACCAACAAGAAAATTATCACGACATAGAACAATTAGTTCAGCATTATACATAAAAAACATCTCTACTATTAAAGAGAAAAGGAAACATTATGAAAGTAGTTATTGGGCCTGTGGCATAGTTAACTGGACTACAGCCATGCGGTTGATCAAACGAGTAAAGTAGCAATCAAAACACTTCTGTAGCATTTTAAAGTGAAAAAGGAGACTCTATGAAAGCAGCTATTCTACCTGTAGGGAATCTAACTAATCTACGACCACTTTCATCACAGAAAGAATCATCGCAAAACTGAACAATAAAATCCGGTAATCTCTACCAAAATATTAAGCAAGACATTTTTGTAACATTTTTAGAGGTAAAACTAAACACAGTGGAGTCACATCTTTGGCCCGTAGCATACTAACTGACTGACGACACAAGAGGCTCATTACAAAAGAGAGTATCACAAAATTGAACAATTCAGTCAAATATACGTACCCAGATAATGAGCGAAACATATTCTGCACATCATGAGAAAATAGTAAATCCTGTTGAAAGGATTATATGACACCCAGAGATATCCACACAAAAAGTACCAACTTCTAATGCACGAGAGACGTATACCTATACGGGTCGCATGCCTACGCATGGACCTCCTTATGGTGTCAGTAAACGAATAGGCCACCTTGCTCTCTTGCAATCGCAGTCGTTCTCTACCTCTTCCTTTACCGCCAGAGATATCTATCGTTACAGTTACTGCCAACCTCGGCCGAGTGATGCCTCATAAACTTCTATGACCAACGACTCGTGTGTGTAAAACACAGAACCAAACACTCATTACTCAGTTTCTTTGAACCCACTCATGCGTCTATTGAAGATAGGTAATAGAGGAACCGAATTACGATTACCATGTTGATAAGGGAATAATAGTGAGAAAACAAGCGTAAAAGTCCACAAAAAATCAATTATTCCTCCGCTTATGTCGATTTATTTACTCTTTATCGCATGAGGGAGCTTCATTTGGGATCATATTACGAAATATGTCAGCACGTCCTAGCCAAGGTGTTTCTAAGGTTTTATGGAGTACTGAAAGGGAACGTCATGGGGCCATTACTGTCTACAACATACAGGGTGTAACGGGTATAAGCGCAGATATATATATATATATATATATATATATATATATATATATATATATATATAAGGTACCTTAATACCACATGCGTTCAGTAAGTAATGGAATACTTTTTTTTAAAGCAGATTGGTTTTATTCAGGATTCCAATACATGGTATTATTTTCCACGCTTTTGACTATAAAACTCTATTTTGCAGAATAATCTCAGTTCAATGGGACTTCCTGATGCCATCTTACTGGGAGGGCCTGTATGTTCACATGGTACCACTCAAGAGGTCGATGTCGGACCGAACGTCTTGCCGCATCAATAATCACCATATCACCCACGCAACGTGTAAGCCAACCCGCGCAGATTATGCTTCGTTCGTTGCTCATTATGGTCCTCTGTTAGGCTGCGAGGAACCCTTTGAGTACCGCACCTGGTGAGCGAGTGTGTCAGCACTATCAACAGAGACGTCCACTTGTGGAGCGAAATGTTTGAGTGTGATCCATCGTTCACCTAGAATGAAAGTGTCCGTCCGCACATTCCAACACTGCAGGAATCACAACTGTTTGCGGCCGGCCGACACGCGGGAGATCGGACAGGTCTGCACGAACCTTGCTGCTATGATGCGGACGCCTCACCCAACGACTCACCACACTTTTGTTCACTGCCAGGTCTCTGCAGACACTCTGCAAGCGCCTGTGAATATTTGCGATGCTCTGCGTTACCGCCAAAGGGAACTCTATGAGCCGCTACGGTCGCAAGTTCGAATCCTGCCTCGGGCATGGATGTGTGTGATGTCCTTAGGTTAGTTAGGTTTAAGTAGTTCTAAGTTCTAGGGGACTGATGACTTCAGAAGTTAAGTCCCATAGTGCTCAGAGCCATTTTTTGAACTCAATGACAGCTCTCTGCTGCTAACACCCTTCCTTACAGACGCCATTCTGAAGGCCCTGTATCAGCTACATCTCGGAATTGTATGAAGCTATCGAGGTTGATGTGAGAATATTACGCGGGGCCTCACAACAAATTCCGCAGTTTTTCAACCGAAACTAAACGAGAAAAAATGTGTTGCATTATTTATTCAACACCCGTCGTATGTACACACATCAGCGTGTTGATTGTCTTTTTTTTTCTTTCCCTGCGTCGAACATGTCCTCCCACAAACACGTGACAGTCTTACTACCTGACGTTTTCTGCATGGTCGCAACTGCACCACAAAGTGGACTACGGTATCGAATATGTACATTACGTTCATAAGGCCATGCGTCCACACTTCAACACCTGAGGTGGTGCCCAGGGGAAAATAAACATTAATGGCTTGCTCTTGCCACACGTACTTGGAGGTACTAACCAACCTAAAAACATAAGACTTGTAATAGCTGTAATTATTAGTCTGCAAATGAAGTAACTACTGATGTAATGTTGTTCAGCACACCAATAAAAATATCTGTACTTGTATCCATTGTCAATGATCTAGTGGTCATGTTGGCAGCTTCATGAGGCTATTTACAGACGATGCTATTCCTATAGGAAGATTACAACGACAAAAGACGGCAGAGAAATGTAGGCAACCTTGCGAAGGACTGACAATAATTGATGCAGGGACTGGGAGTTGACTCTGGCCGTCAATAGCTTTAACGTCTTGCGCATGAAGACTCGAAGAGATCCATTACTTTTCGATTATGGTGTTGGCGATAAATCATTGGAAACTGTAACGACCGTAAAATATCTACAAGTAGCCGCCTGGAGCAGCTGAAAGTGGTGGGATGGCATAAAATTAATTGTAGGAAAAACAATGCCAGGCTGAGATTCACCTTACTCGGCCGATTCTTGAGTATAGCTTATCCGTCTGGGACCCTTACCAACGTGGATTAATAGGAGAGAGTTAAGATCCAACAAAGAGCGACACGCTTCGTCAAGGGAATGTTTAGTAAGCGGGAGAGCTTGACGGAGATGCACAAGAAATTCCAGTGGCGGACGCAGCAAGATAGGTGCTGTGTATCCGACAGCTACGGTACGTTCCAAGAAGAGCCAGACAAGACAATACTGCGCGTCCATAAAAGAATATCCCAGTTTCAATAGCATATTATTGAACTTTAATTGAGGCTACTTACAACATATCATACATCAAAGTCAAGGTAAACTAATTTTTCTTACACTTATTCAATATGTCCACTATTAGTTATACGGCACACCTCGAAACTGAAATCCAACTTGCCGGCCGCGGTGGTCTAGCGGTTCTAGGCGCTCAGTCAGGAACCGCGCGACTGCTGCGGTCGCAGGTTCGAATCCTGCCTCGGGCATGGATGTGTGTGATGTCCTTAGGTTAGTTAGGTTTAAGTAGTTCTAAGTTCTAGGGGACTTATGACCACAGATATTGA
Source organism: Schistocerca americana (assembly GCF_021461395.2). Lineage (NCBI taxonomy): Eukaryota > Metazoa > Arthropoda > Insecta > Orthoptera > Acrididae > Schistocerca > Schistocerca americana. The sequence goes on from NC_060122.1 coordinate 652,554,192, forward strand.
GTCCCAGAGTGCTCATAGCCATTTTTTTGAAATCCAATTTTTCCCACCATTTGGTTAACAAATCTGGAGTAATGGGAGCTATAGCCTCTTCAGTTCTGTGTCTCATCTCTGTCAAATCGTTAGGTAGTGGCGGAACGTAGACACGATCTTTTATAGAGCCCCATAGGGCGATGTCAGGTGAACGTGGAGGCCACGGCAAAAGTGTCCTGTCGCATTCACCACTGCGGCCAGTTTAGTGGTCAGGGACTTCGATGTTCAACCAGTCTTGTACAAACAGCTGCCAGTGGGAGGGGCTCCATTTTGTTGCCAAGTAAAGTTTTCAGGTTCACCTTCTAATTGGAGAAAGAGCCGTTTTGCAGCATATGTAAATAATGCACCTCTGTTCCGGTAGCATCACGGGAAAAAAAGAGGTCCACATAGTTGAACACAAAGCAGAAAACGTTTAATTTGGGAAATCTCTTAAAAAATGTGTAAGTTAATGAGCATATTTGACCCTCAGATACAAACGTTGCGGATATTTACCTTCCTACACGACAAAGCATTGGCGGCCGAAGACTTCCGGCATAAGAAGTCAACCTCATTCTGCCAACGGCCTTGACAAAGAGGGCGGAGGAGCGGATAGAGGTTCAGGGCACTCTCTTGTCCTAGGGGTGGGAAATTGCCCCTAAAGGCGGAAGAATCAGCAATGATCAACGACATGAGGATGCAGAAGGCAATGGAAACCACTGCATTAAAGACACGTAACGTGTATCCACAGGACATGTGGCCTGTAATTGAAGAAGTGTCATGATGATCTTTCCATTGGCAAAAGATTCCGGAATAGTCCCACATTCGGATCTCCGGGAGGGGACTGCCAAGGGGGAGGTTACCATGGGAAAAAGATTGAATAATCAACGAAAGGATAACGTTCTACGAGTCGGGGCGTGGAATGTCAGAAGCTTGAACGTAGTAGGGAAACTAGAAAATCTGAAAAGGGAAATGCAAAGGCTCAATCTAGATATAGTAGGGGTCAGTGAAGTGAAGTGGAAGGAAGACAAGGATTTCTGGTCAGATGAGTATCGGGTAATATCAACAGCAGCAGAAAATGGTATAACAGGTGTAGGATTCGTTATGAATAGGAAGGTAGGGCAGAGGGTGCGTTACTGTGAACAGTTCAGTGACCGGGTTGTTCTAATCAGAATTGACAGCAGACCAACACCGACAACGGTAGTTCAGGTATACATGCCGACGTCGCAAGCTGAAGGTGAACAGATAGAGAAAGTGTATGAGGATATTGAAAAGGTAATGCAGTGTGTAAAGGGGGACGAAAATCTAATAGTCATGGGCGACTGGAATACAGTTGTAGGGGAAGGAGTAGAAGAAAAGGTTACAGGAGAATATGGGCTTGGGACAAGGAATGAAAGAGGAGAAAGACTAATTGAGTTCTCTAACAAGTTTCGGCTAGTAATAGCGAATACCCTGTTCAAGAATCACAAGAGGAGGAGGTATACTTGGAAACGGCCGGGAGATACGGGAAGATTTCAATTAGATTACATCATGGTCAGACAGAGATTCCGAAATCAGATACTGGATTGTAAGGCGTACCCAGGAGCAGATATAGACTCAGATCACAATATAGTAGTGATGAAGTGTAGGCTAAAGTTCAAGACATTAGTCAGGAAGAATCAATAAGCAAAGAAGTGGGATACGGAAGTACTAAGGAATGACGAGATACGTTTGAAGTTCTCTAACGCTATAGATACAGCAATAAGGAATAGCGCAGTAGGCAGTACAGTTGAAGAGGAATGGACATCTCTAAAAAGGGCCATCACAGAAGTTGGGAAGGAAAACATAGGTACAAAGAAGGTAGCTGCGAAGAAACCATGGGTAACTGAAGAAATACTTCAGTTGATTGATGAATGGAGGAAGTACAAACATGTTCCGGGAAAATCAGGAATACAGAAATACAAGTCGCTGAGGAATGAAATAAATAGGAAGTGCATGGAAGCTAAGACGAAATGGGTGCAGGAAAAATGTGAATACATCGACAAAGATATGATTCAACCATTGATGACAATAAAAGCAACGGTGGTAACATTAAGAGTGCAACGGGAATTCCACTGTTAAATGCAGAGGAGAGAGCAGATAGGTGGAAAGAATACATTGAAAGCCTCTATGAGGGTGAAGATTTGTCTGATGTGATAGAAGAAGAAACAGGAGTCGATTTAGAAGAGATAGGGGATCCAGTATTAGAATCGGAATTTAAAAGAGCTTTGGAGGACTTACGGCCAAATAAGGCAGAAGGGACAGATAACATTCCATCAGAATTTCTAAAATCATTGATGGAAGTGGCAATAAAACGACTATTCACGTTGGTGTGTAGAATATATGAGTCTGGCGACATACCATCTGACTTTCAGAAAAGCATTATCCACACAATTCCGAAGACGGCAAGAGCTGACAAGTGCGAGAATTATCGCACAATCAGCTTAATAGCTCATGCATCGAAGATGCTTACAAGAATAATATACAGAAGAATGGAAAAGAAAATTGAGAATGCGATAGGTGACGATCAGTTTGGCTTTAGGAAAAGTAAAGGGACGAGAGAGGCAATTCTGACGTTACGGCTAATAATGGAAGCAAGGCTAAAGAAAAATCAAGACACGTTCATAGGATTTGTCGACCTGGAAAAAGCGTTCGACAATATAAAATGGTGCAAGCTGTTCGAGATTCTGAAAAAAGTAGGGGTAAGCTATAGGGAGAGACGGGTCATATACAATATGTACAACAACCAAGAGTGAATAATAAGAGTGGACGATAAAGAACGAAGTGCTCGTATTAAGAAGGGTGTAAGACAAGGCTGTAGCCTTTTGCCCCTACTCTTCAATCTGTACATCGAGGAAGCAATGATGGAAATAAAAGAAAGGTTCAGGAGTGGAATTAAAATACAAGGTGAAAGGATATCAATGATACGATTTGCTGATGACATTGCTATCTTGAGTGAAAGTGAAGAAAATTAAATGATCTGCTGAACGGAATGAACAGTCTAATGAGTACACAGTATGGTTTGAGAGTAAATCCGAGAAAGACGAACTTAATGAGAAGTAGTAGAAATGAGAACAGCGAGAAACTTAACATCAGGATTGATGGTCACGAAGTCAATGAAGTTAAGGAATTCTGCTACCTAGGCAGTAAAATAACCAATGTCGGACGGAGCAAGGAGGACATCAAAAGTAGACTCGCTTTGGCAAAAAGGCATTTCTGGCCAAGAGAAGTCTACTAATATCAAATACCGGCCTTAATTTGAGGAAGAAATTTCTGAGGATGTACGTCTGGAGTCAGCATTGTATGGTAGTGAAACATGGACTGTGGGAAAACCGGAACAGACGAGAATCGAAGCATTTGAGATGTGGTGCTATAGACGAATGTTGAAAATTAGGTGGACTGATAAGGTACGGAATGAGGAGGTTCTACGCAGAATCGAAGAGGAAAGGAATATGTGGAAAACACTGATAAGGAGAAAGGACAGTATGATAGGACATCTGCTAAGACATGAGGGAATGACTTCCATGGTACTAGAGGGAGCTGTAGAGGGCAAAAACTGTAGCGGAAGATAGAGATTGGAATACGTCAAGCAAATAATTGAGGGCGTAGGTGGCAAGTGCTACTCTGAGATGAAGAGGTTAGCACAGGAAAGGAATTCGTGGCGGGCCGCATCAAACCAGTCAGTAGACTGATGAAAAAAAAAAACGACAAACGACAAAAGGTGCCTCATCACTGATCGCTATACGATCATGAAAGTCATCTTTCCGTTGCAACACTTTACTTGAAAAGTTATAACGTGGTAGACCATAGTCATCTAGTTGTAAAGCACGTACCAAATATAACTAGTGTGAACCCATGTGTAAACGTTTTCTTAAAACCTTCCACACCGTTGTCTTTAGCACCTGAAGTTCAAGAGTTGTTATCTGAACAGACTACTTAGGACTTCGAAGCTAAGATGCTCTGATACAGTCAGCATCTTCTATAGACACTTTTCGTCGTCCCGTTCATTTCCCTTTATGTACATATCCGATCGTTTCGAAGTGACTATACCATCAGCAGATGGTTTTGCCACATGGGGGATCACAATTAAAATTTAAAATAAACGTACGCTGAACTGAAATTAGAGAGTAACACTTAGCAAACTGTAGAACATAAAACGCTTTACACCCATGAGTCGCCATTTTGCACACGTGGTCCTGCAAGCTGGGAAAAACGAAACAGTAGTCGCTCATGCTTGTATCTAAAACTGGTTGAGTTACTCTTCAATTGTGACGTTTACCAAAGCTCATACTATTAAAATTTGTGACTGGGACGTTCTCTTATGGACGCCCTGTACTTGCCCCAACATATATATCGTGAATTGACCACTGACTGAGAAACGAAAAATAGAAAGAAGAATAACTGAGAATTGCAGAGCGGATTTGATTTACCGTCCGACAGAGAGAAACTGGCCTTACACGTTTATTTTATAGGGAAACGTTATGACTATAAGAAACGGAAGCTGTTCAGTTTATTGTTAAATGACACAGAGTGTTAAACTGCTCTTTGGCCACGAGGTCGCTTTTTCCAGAGCCAGGCAGAAGCAATGGAGAAGTGTGTGACGAAGTCACAGGTATGATGCAAGTGAGACTTGCTGCTGCGATGTGACTGTAATGTGATAAGTGCTCGATCATGATCTGAGTTAGTCGGATGGGTGCGAGACGAGGAACCGCTGAAGTAGGCATAACGTAAGGTAATCACTTAACCTGTCTGGTGGAAACCACTTCAACAGAAAAAAATGGTTCAAATGGCTCTGAGCACTATGGGACTTAACTTCCAAGGTCATCAGTCCCCTAGAACTTAGAACTACTTAAACCTAACTAACCTAAGGACATCACACACATCCATGCCCAAGGCAGTATTCGAACCTGCGACCGTACCGGCAGCGCGGTTCCAGACACACTTCAACAGATAGTATGAAGAACTGGGAAGGCCGCAGGCCTGTATCTGGACTGGCGCAAGCGCCGCAATGTCCCGAGTGTCCTGAGATCAAGGGGCCCTGGTGTCCGAAGGAAAGAAATGAAAGTAGGGAAACATTAAAAGGAGAGGAAATGCGGAAAATTGGTAAAAACGATCAGTCGGCGAAGTATTTCAATTAAAAGATGAATCCCGAAATTCTTCACCGATGGAGATGTACAGATCATTTGTCTCCTTTACCTAGGTCAAAGAGCAGTCTGCGTTATAACTAAGGCATAAAACGATTGACTCTCTAGAACGAAAGGGACTAGATATGAGCAAATGCTGCAGCCAAGGCTACACCCTGAATGGCGTATACAATGGCGTGAAAAAAGAATCAAATCACAAATTAAAAGTATAATACTTACAGGAGGTGTAGAGGCTAAACAACATGTTTTTCGTAACAGCTGGCTACATCTAAAAAAAAATATTCGGTATCTGTATGTTATGGTGGTAGTTCCATGAGTACTTCCAAGGTAACGGTAAATACACTCAGCCCAACTTGTTGGATAGGCGGATTCGACGACGTCTGCGCAATTAAGGAGATATTATAACTGAATACTACAACTTTATTGTTCAGTGTTAAATATTGGTAATAATGAAGACAGCATCTAAAACAGTGGTCCCCAACCATTCTGTGATCATTAACCATGAGTGCAACTGGACCTTAGATAGTACTCCTCCCACCCACCACCCACGTATCTACAACATTAGTGCTCAACTAAACTTTAGAATGAAAAACAATTTCCTTGAACACTTCTATTTTTAAAATGAGGAAAGTTAAAAAAAAATGGTTCAAATGGCTCTGAGCACTATGGGACTTAACAACTGTAGTCATCAGTCCCCTAGAACTTAGAACTAATTAAACCTAACTAACCTAAGGACATCACACACATCCATGCCCGAGGCAGGATTTGAACCTGCGGCCGTAGCAGTCACGCGGTTCCGGACTGCGCGCCTAGAACCGCTAGACCACCGCGGCCGGCGAGGAAAGTTAAATCATTTTAGTATTTTAGATGTTTTATTAAACCACGAACTAATGAGTCAATGATACAATTAGTACTTAAATTTATCGATGTTATATTGGTGTTATTTGAGTGCTATGAATGTATCGTAAAATTTTTATGAAATAACATACACCTGCAACAGTCACCTGTTACTGATATTTTATTAACACTAAGCGTTTCGGCAGCACGCTGCCATTGTCAGGTGCATTTTGTAAGGAGTGTATCAGAACTCTCCATTACATAAAACAATACGTCCTACTTAACGCTATTATTTGCATTGTGTAAGCACTCAGACATCGATAGTAACAATCTGAGGGCGAAACATGGGAGCGCGATTCTAAGCTTTGTTGTGAGACGAGGTCTGTCTGCGAGAATGGAAGTAGTAGTGTCGGTCGAAAGCTCATAGACAGAAGACGTGCCACGCTGCCCTCACGTCAGTGATGGCAGATCTTACCACACTCAAGGCCTAATGTCATTTATATAGCCAGGAGAGATCAAGATGGCTTAATTACGCTTGAAGAAGGATATCGAGGTACAATTCGGAAGCATAGCGCACGAGCAATTGCAGGGTCAGGCTCGTGACTGTTAGTCCGAGTTTACAATAATCCCAAGTTTTGCTTGTCAGTGAAAGAAGCCTCCTTATCCTCTAAATAATAATAATTATTCTCCACATCTAAATAATGTGCTGTGGTTACTAAATGTTGATACAATTTTGAAGTTAAAATAATTTGTTAATCTGGCACTCAGCCATTGCTGAGCCATATGTCATTTGTCATAGTCATTATTAATATTTGTTCATGATGATTCTCAAGTTTTAAATAGACTTAATTAACGAAGTCCCTTCTTAAAAGTTATTTTGTAGTTAACAGGATCCAAGCAAACTCCTTTTTATTGAATTCGTTCTTAGTAACAATAAGCTTTAGCCCCTGCTGGTGCATGCTGCTGTGCATTGCTGTAAACCACATGGAAAAAGGCAGTCACCTAAAGAGGTGAGTGCAAACCTTGGGGACAAAACAGAGACACTGACACACCACATGTCATGTACGCTAGTCCAGTAAATTCAGTTGCAAAAGTCAGATTCTGTTGCACTTGAAAATTCTTGTTCAAATACACAGTCAGATAGCTCATCCAAATGTTAGTTTTAAGTTTTTCATGTAACGATCTACTGAGGGCTTAAATGGCAGTGAAACTGACACCCATACACACGCACACACTGCTACTCACGTTACATTAGCCGCTGTTGCTGCTGTAAATTTGTTGCATATACGTTACAATTTACAGTTTTTTTACATTACAATTAATACGAGGTGAGATTAGTTTCCTTTTCTGTGTGTACCAGTGAGGTTATGTGTAAAAAAAAGATGCCTGTTCAGGAAGATGAACATGTTATACAGCTTAGATATGCGACAAGCGTGATTAGTCATTTTGTTAGTGCATATACTTAAAGTTTTGTTGGTAATTTCGTTATGAAGCACACAGAGGGCAATAACAATTACATCACAACTTAGCAATTTGTGAAAATGACTAATCATGCTTTTCACATAAAGTACACACTATTACATATTAATCTTCTTTTCGTCACATAACCTCATTGGCACATACACCAAAGAAATCTAACCTTATTTCATATTAATTAGAATGTAAAAGTAACTGTAAATGCACCTGTTGATGGCACCATGCTGCTGAAACGCATTTTGCTAATAAAATATTAGTAACAAGTGACTGTTGCAGTATATATGTACATTATTTCACAAAAATCTAATCATTAGTACTGCTTATTCCTAACAACCTTTTTTTATAGAATGATGTTCCAATTCACAAATCAGAGTATTACCTAAAACAACTTTTCAGTAAAGAAAACTAACTACACACATTAAGGTAGACATTTGTTAGAAAACGTGGTTCTTTTGCACCACTCCTCTCCCTAGCGACACTTGGTTCACCCGCACCATGCACTCCCATTTAAAACTAAGCAAGTTACAACGTATGCAACGTACATAGTTCGTAAATCAGTTCATTGACAAACTCCTTTCTTCTGAACTGGCAGTTTGCGGAAACGACCTACAACCCAGGCAAACCATTCACAGGAGATATTTAAGTATATGTGATGTGTATGTCTCAATTTTGCTATAATGGATGCATGGTGTATATATTGTGGGTGGACTGTGTGATGAAGAAGATGTTCATACTTTCGTGTGAGAAGCTGCAACCTCCACCGCATTGTCTCACATCTTAATGCTAGTACTTAAACAGAATGAAAAAAATTGTTTATTGTTAACTTAAGTAATCAGAACTACAGATTTATGAACTGGTGCTAACACTAATGATCTTTTCGAAATAATTTAATTTAGAGATGCTGACAGAGGCAATAACTAGAGTTAGAACGTCACTCAATTTATCTAGTGACTGACAACATCCACACCACGTTTTAAAGAATAAAGTAAATTACATATGCATAAAGAGCAGTTCAACATTCGTTCTGTATGGCCACACTGACTTTACCTCAGAATTTATTGTTCATCATGGATCAAATGCGAAGTCGAAAGAGGAGTTATCACTTATTATAAGAACAAATAAAACATTAAAGCACTGATCTTCTGAGATTTTGCAGGGATCATTATTTTGAGGACTGTGTTGTAAAAGCAGATATTCATTGTAATTTAATTTAACAGTCACAATACGCTGGGCTGTAGCTGGCGATTTAGTGTTACACATCAAACAACTTGAGATATGATTGAACTTTTGAACTTCTAAACAAAATGAGCTAATAATAAGTTTAAACTTAAATATTCTTAGCCGGCCGGAATGGCCGTGCGGTTCTAGGCGCTACAGTCTGGAACCGGGCGACCGCTACGGTCGCACGTTCGAATCCTGCCTCGGGCATGGATGTGTGTGATGTCCTTGGGTTAGTTAGGTTTAATTAGTTCTAAGTTCTAGGCTACTGATGGCCTCAGAAGTTAAGTCGCATAGTGCTCAGAGCCATTTGAACCATTTGAACCAAATATTCTTAGGAGATACGCATTCTAGAGCCGCAAGTATCTCCTGTGCCATTTCATGTAATCTCTCTCTTCCACACACAATTTACAAAAAGAGTTGGCCGGCCGCGGTGGTCTAGCGGTTCAGGCGCTCAGTCCGGAACCGCGCGACTGCTACGGTCGCAGGTTCGAATCCTGCCTCGGGCATGGATGTGTGTGATGTCCTTAGGTTAGTTAGGTTTAAGTAGTTCTAAGTTCTAGGGGACTGATGACCACAGATGTTAAGTCCCATAGTGCTCAGAACCATTTGAACCATTTGAACAAAAAGAGTTGTGGGAACCACCAGCACTTTCTAGTGATAACGTTTTTATAGACGCATCGATATTGCATAGTCAATGAGTAAATACTAGCAGGAAACCATAAGCTGAGGACGACGAGATGAATTTGCGAAATATAGATTGGAAATACCGGTGTGTTCACCACGCGCTTGGTGTTAAGGAAAAACATAGATTATTCTGTAACGTAGACATAGATTACCTACTTTGAGATCGGTTGTACTAAAAACTTATCCTGTGTAAGTAGATTAAAATGATGCTAAATGCCGAGCTACAAATAAAATCAGAATATCATGCAGAATGAGCGTAAACAAAAATCATGATTACTGGGTAAAATTATATTTCAAATTGAATAGTAAAGTGCTAAGCAAAATCGTGTATAACTGATTTGCATAAAGTGTAACTGGTGTTTACACACAGGTGTTAAAACCATTGAAATACAAAAACGAATGAAATGTCCAATAGGCCACTGTAGCTGTATTTATACAGCTACAGCGAACTATTGGACTTTTCATTCAGTTTTATATTTCATTAGTTTTAATACCTGTATGTTAACACCTGTTATACTGTATGAATTTGTCAATCAGTTACGTATAATTACTTTCGATGTGGCTTTTACACTGTGTGAATTGGTCAATCAGTTACGTATAATTACTTTAGCTGTGGCTGGTCTAGTTTTGCAATTATCTGTATGTAAAATCATCAGAGAATCAAAATGTGTGTATTATTAAAGAAGGAACGGACATTAGTGTTTGTGTTTTACATCCCACTGACGACGAGGAGGTAATTACAGACGGATTACAATCTCCATGTGCAACATTATAGAAAATGAGAAGGAAAACAGATCAATAAAGCAAGGAAATTTTAAGGCAACTAATGAACTAACAAGAGATGGCCATATTTTCAGTAATGAATACAATACTGTTCGAAAAAACAGCTCTCCGAAATAATTAAAAAAATGGGTGAAATTTCAAGGAAGTTCGAAATTAAAACAGGTGTTAGACAAGGTGATGGTTTATCCCCAATCCTCTTCAACTGCGTACTGGAAAAGATATTGAGAATATGGAAAGAAGAACTCAAAGGCACCAAGAATGACATCAGAATTGGAACAAAAAAAGAAAAAATAGAAGTGGACTGTTTAGCTTTTGCAGAAGATCTGGCAATAATTACAGAAAACGAAGAAATAGCTCAGAACTACCTGGAGAAACTACAAGAAGTTTCGGCCAGAGCTGGACTGCAGATTTCATTTGAAAAAACCGTGTATATGTCTAATCATAGAAATAACAAGAAAAATCTTATTACTAAATACGGCAATATTAAGAGAGTAGAAAAATTTAAGTATTTAGGTGAAATAATTCAAGTGAATGGTTTAGACAAGAGTGCAAACCAGGCGAGAGCAAGGAAAATGGAATTTGCTTTTCAAAAAACCAAAGACATATATAACAAAAAAAACATTTCGATTCAAGCTAAATTAAGACATTATAAAACTGTCATTAGACCAGAATGCCTGTATGCATCGGAGTGCCTAACTCTTAAGAAAAAGGGGGAAATAGAAAACATGGAAAAGAAAGAAAGGAAAATTTTGAGAAAAATATTAGGACCGAGAAAGATTGGAGAAGAGTACAAGCTAAAGAGTAATAAGGAAATATACAAAACTATTGAGAAAGTGAGTGAGGCAATGCGTAAACGCAGACTAACGTTTTATGGTCACCTGTCGAGGATGGATGGAAAGAGACTAACAAGAAAAGTGTTTGAACATAGTAACAGGAACGAAAAAACCAACAATAAATGGATACAGATGGTGAAAAAGGATTTGGCCTATTTTAATGTCACCCGTTAGTCAATCAGGGACAGGGAAAAGTTTAGACAAATAGTGAACGAAATTAAGTGTTTTCCAGAAGAAACGAAACTAAAGAATAATAACAGGAAATGGTCGGAAGAGCGGAGGAGGAACCACTCGAAAATGATGAGGAAATACTGGGAAGAGAGAAAAAAAGATCAAAAAGCCGGGCAAGTGAATTGTTGAACGTGGTCCAAAGATGGCCGAAATCGAAAGAAGAAGAAGAAGAAAAAAATGTCAGCTCATGTTTTTTCCCACGAATATTAATCGTCATTCGCAGATCAGCTGCCAGTAGCGCTAAACAGAGCAGTTCATTTTGTACAACAGAAGTTCCCGAAACAGCGCCATTCAGAATACTGGTCGAAATTCCTTGCTACTGCAGGCGACATTGCTGGCGAGGCTGGCAGATGTATATATATCGCTGGTGTGCAGGACCGTTTACGAACTAATCGTCGGCGGGATTACTTGATGTGACTGTCGAACTAGGTACAAAACGTCATAAGAGGTCATGAACAAAAGATACTGTCATAAAGTAATCATCGAAATAAAAACACACAATTAAGAAATCACAATTATATTGCCAGATCTACTGTGCGAAATACTGTTTGATCGCCCAAGTTGCTAGGAGGTCTGCTCAAATTGCTTGCAGCTAGAATTTAAATCTTATAGCGTTTCAGCACTACGAAGAGGAGAAGTCAAGAACTTATGAGTTCACTACTGGACTTCAGGATACAAATACAAAGGCGATAAAGCTGATCCACACTAATTAATTATACGTCAGCAGAAACAACACTTTCACATCGCATATCATTTCCTTAATATCCAATCTTTTTAAAACGCCTATGATTTAAAAGGCAAATGAGAGTTCTGACAAAAATAAAACTTAATGCATGAAATCTGTATGTAATGTGACGGACTTTCATATAATATGTGTTATTTGTTATGGTTTTCCATGGAAAACGCTTATTTGAAGAGATCGTAATGATTCATATATTGTCTGAATATTTTCTGTACTTGCACGGAAACTTTGTAAGAGTTGTAGTGCTCTTTTTTCTGCAAGATAATAACGATATTTTTAAAATGACGGCTCCTTCAACACAAACTGCTTTAAGAAAGAGTCTGGATAACTGGTTTGCAGAATAAAACTACCCTGAATATGACTGACTTACGCATATTGATTGAACAAACTAGTCAGAATTCACGCTGAGCGTCCGCAGAAACGGGGAATCGGTTGGACGCCTGAGTTTTGGCTGTCATGGAGTGACAGAATTCAGATATATGTTGATGACTTACCTACTGACTGTTACGTCTACTCCGTACTCTGCAGGCATTTCACGATCTTCGTAAGATTTTTCTGACTTTTGACGTCTCGTCCTGAACCGTTGCTAAACAACGTCGTTAGCCGTTGAAGGAACTCCTGCATTGTTGAGAACTGCGTTACTTCGCGGTTTTGTTTTTTATTCTAAGAGAATTTATACTGACCATAATTACCACATAATTAAGGATACTATCCAGTGGTAACAACAGGGTGAGTCATTTATCACCTTTGCAAATCAGTCCGTCTACATTTACATCTATACTGCGCAAGCTCTCGTGTGGTGTACGGCGTTGGGTACCTCGTACTGCTGCTAGTCATTTCCTTTATCGAGCCACTCTACAACTGTGCGAGGAAGCAATGACGACCTTAATGCTATGTGCCAGGCTCCATTTCCCTTATCTTACGCGATATGTATTGTGGTGGCAATAGGATTGTTCTTTAGCCTTTCGCAAATTTCATCCAGTTCTCTAAATTTTCTCGATATTGTTTCGTGAAAAGAACGTCACCTCCCCTCCAGGGATTCCCATTCGAGTTCACGGAGCATTTCAGTAACATTAGGTTGTTGACCGAACCCACCGGTAACAAGTCTAACAGCAGGCCTCTGAATCGTTTGGGTGCATTGCCTCAATCAGACATCGTGGGGATTCAAAGTATTCTTGCAGTTCTCAGGAATTGCCCGGACAAGTTATTTGCACGTGGTCTCCTTCGCAGATGGGCTACATTTTCACAGAATTCTCCTAACAAGCTGAAGTCAATCATGCACCTCCCCTATAACTGATCCTAAGTGATGTTTCCATTTCATGTCGCGATGCAGCATTACGCCTAGAGATTTAATCAAGTTGCAACACAAAGTCCATCCAAGTCATCCCATATTATCCCACAGTTACTCCAAAATGACGCCTTCCGGTGCATTATAGTGTCACAAGTAAACAACCGCAGATTGCTCTCCGTCTGAAGGTTTATGTACGTAGACAATTGGAGCGGTCCCGTAATGCTTCTCTGAAGCACTCCTGGTGATACCTTCGCTTCCGATGAACAGTCACTTTCTTGGAGCAATATTTCTGAGAACCTACTCCGTATGCTTGGACCTTCGTTGACAGTCTGCACTGTAGCATTGTGTCAAACGTTTTCCGGATATCTGGGAGTATAGAAAGGCCATGTTGCCATTTATGCAAGGTTCACAGAATACCGTGTGAGAATAGAGCGAGTTTCGCGAGAGCAATACTTTCTAAACTCGTGTTGGTTTGTGGATAGAAACTTTTGTCTCTCAAGGAAATTTATTATATTCGAATTTCGAGAATGTTCAAATTGGGGCTCTGGGCAGGCCAGTCCATTTCAGGAATGTTACTGTCCACAAAATATTAACTCGCAAGTAGTGCTGCACGGCATGGTGGATTGTAATGCTGATAAACACAATCACCGTCTCCGAACTGTTCCTCTCCTGTGCTCAGTACACAGTGCTGTAAGGTGTGTTCATAGCGTTCCGCATCTAGCCTTTTCTTAAGGCAGTAAGTGCGTCACAGACTAACCGCGAAAAACACTACCGTATCGTAACGATACGGCCTGCCATTGTGGCCGAGCGGTTCTAGGCGCTTCAGTCCGGAGCCGCGCTGCTGCTACGGTCACAGGTTCGAATCCTGCCTCGGGCATGGATGTGTGTGATGTCTTTAGGCTAGTTAAGTTTACGTAGTTCTAAGTGTAGGGGACTGATGACCTCAGATGTTAAGTCCCATAGTGCTTAGAGCCATTTGAACCATTTTCGTAACGCTGCCTGCTCCGTAGTTCATTACTGACACTATGCGTAATGGCGGGTAACGTTCTTCAGGCGTTCGCCAAACCCAAACGTGCCACAGAGTATAGCGTGCTTCATCACTCCAATTCACTCGTTTCCAGGCATCAACCGCCTCGTGTCGTCGCCCTTTACACCCCCTCAGGTGCAGCTCAGCACTGTCTACAGAAATGTATGGCTTATGAGATGCTGCTCGAACACTGTACCGCGTTCTTTTCAACTCTTTGCGAACAGTCATTGTGCTAGTTAGACTGCTGTTAGCACTCTGGAACTTAGGAGCGGTTCCTTCCGCTTACTTTACGCGGATTTTTACAACCACAGTATGCAATCCTCGATGGTCCCTGCTCGTCAGTACATAAGATCGACCTGGTCTCGGATAGTGCAGAACTTCAATATAACTGAAAACTACAGCACCTTTGTTAAAAGTAAATTACTGGAAAAGATCGAAATAGTACCTGAGGTTTTGAAATCCCTGTGTAAGGAAGCTGTAGGATTATTCGACAACGTGCTTGGCGAAACTTTCATTCTCTGTGCAAGATGAGGGTGAAAAATGAAGCATCTTGTGCAAGTTGTCTAAAAAAGAATAAAGAAGCAGTAAAGAAGCTCTTTGACGAATTAGAAAGAAAATGGGACTTTATTTCCATTTATTCGGAAGTGGAAATGGAAATGAGCGTTTGGCGTCATTGGCCGGGAGGCCCCCCGCGGGGCAGGTCCGGCCGCCATATCGCAGGTCTTATTACATTCGGCGCCACATTGGGCGACCTGCACGCCGGATGGGGATGAAATGATGATGAACACAACACAACACCCAGTCCCTGAGCGGAGAAAATCTCCGACCCAGCCGGGAATCGAACCCGGGCCCAGAGGACGGCAATCCGTCACGCTGACCACTCAGCTACTGGGGCGGACATTCGGAATTAAATACCGCATTTTAAAGAGTAAAGTAAGTTGCAGACGTACACGGACGAATACAACATCTTCTTTCATATCGTTTGAACCATCAACCTGATGCCTCACAACTTGTGGCTGTTGAAAAGCAGTGCATTCTTTTTCCAAGCTGAGAATATTTGTAAAATGATTTCGTTCTACACTGAATCATAGATGATTAACTTGTTTTGCAGTACTGTCGATAGGACAAGACAGTTGTGGCAAGTCTGTGTACTAAATTTCGTATTCTGAATACTCAAAAACCACCGAAAAATTTGACGGTATATTGTTCATGCTATACAGTATTCACATAGTATGTATTCTGTTGCTATTTGCAATCCTTCCTAGTATTGCAATTTTAATGGTCAGGAACGTATTATAGACCATCTTTGTATAATTCGTCTGTTGCAGATGTTTCAGAGTGCCCTATAATGACAAGTAATCATTCTTCAAATGATGATGCTCTTACCAGCCTGAGCAGCAATATTCCAGCTGTACGATGCGAAGCACTCTCTCCAACAGAATAAAAGTTCTCCCTTAAGAAAAGCTATTAGTATTTATCAGATGTAGTTGATAAACGACATTATTTATTTATACATAATGATAAGGCTTCTTGATTTTTATGTTTTTTAATTTGTCAGACAGCACGTAGTCACCACCAGCTGTCCTACAGAAGATATGTAAAAATAGTATATAACACATATTATAGGCTATATGTCATAGCAGTAGGAATGTATTTATAACTTTCGTGTATTTTGTGATATACTGTTTACAACTTACATGTATTTTGCTTTAAAGCCTTTATAGACGTTTTTACTTGTGTTCTATAAATTTTGTATGATTTCTAGCGCCTTCTCATATTAGTGTAAGGCAGGCTACTCCTGCTTTATAATACCACAGAAATATTTTGTTGTTAAAGACGTCAAAGATGGCACAGATATCTGTTATTGTGTATATTTTTCTTTAGTTTAGGCAATGGCTGAGATCTCTGTGTTTGTTTTGTCCACTGCCAATAAATATACAGAAATGTAGCAAATATAAAAGTAATATGTGTAAATATAAGTAGTATAAAATCTGTAATGTTTCTATTAAAACGTTGCTTCATTTTGGAATGAGGCTATTTGTAAAATTGTCAACGAAACGTTTGCTTTTAAGTCTGTTTGTAAGTTTAGAGTACCACTCCGATCTTTTTACAAATGAGTTAAAATTTCTAGTTCCTCAGTAGTGTTTAGATATGTGCCTTCATCAGCTATGTGTAGAACTGACACACATTGTGCTCTATCTATTGTTTCATGGTTTTTTCTCTGTCAAATGTGTACTGAATGCTGATGGATTGTTTTCACTGCTGTTCGCGTGTAATCTGGTTTTAAAATATCTCCCTGTTGGACTGATGTATATTTTTCACTTCGTTAGCATTTTAATTTATATATTCCAGATCTGGAAAATATTGTTAGTTGCTTTAGTAAATGGTATGTATGTATCCTTACTCCGTTCTCTGATCTGAATCCAATTCTTAGATTTGCTTTCTGCAGGTGAGATGAATCTTGTCTGATATTTGTCCCCAGTATGACAGGACCATGTATTTGGATCTCTCCTTATTTTAATTTGTTTAGGTTTAATTTAGTTTTTTAATTTACTTCTATTCATTTTGATCATTTTGAAAAGAATTTTGTGAACAGTTGTCAACTGTTCTGCGCTATAGTTTTAAGTGTGACAATTTCTGTTGTAATATTGTCTTGCCTTGTGGATATTTGTATATTCTATTAATCGAAGATCGAAAATAGGCTTCTTCGTGGATGCTACTATTGCACAAGTATTGTGGATCCTCTTGTGAGTATGATACTGGGGGTGTAGTTTATTGAACTGTGAATGAAATGCATCTATTTCTTGATTCGGATTAGAGTGTTATTAATATATTTACAGTACTACCAGTACTGTATATTAGTGTTCCACTCTGTGAGTTTGTTGAAGAAATCACTTTCAATTTTGTAAGGAATATATCTTCTAGAGTGCCAGCAAGGTATTTTCCCATTGCAAGACCTTTGTCTCATCAGTAGCGCTGGTTGTTAAAAATAAAATAGTTGTGTGATAAAGTAAGTTTAAATAGTGATATAAATTTGTCTACTTTCACTCTTCCCATCCAGACTTTTCTCTAAAGAGTTTCTTCTCCAATGTGAATAATTTTTTTGACAGAGACATTATTTTATAGACTGGTAATATCTAATAAAAATAATTTAGAATTCTCTGTTGTGATTATGTCTTTTGTTTGATGTATAAGGACTCTCGATTTTTTAACTGTATATTGTTTGTCACAAAGATTATCTTTATTAATAATGCTATTTACTCTTTTGCTCATGTGGTAGGCTGGCCTTCTCATACAATGAGCTTCATCTACATTATGTATTTGTGGTTGTTCTTATAATCTGAATTGCTCATTTTAGAAACAGCGTGACTCCATAAATGCATATTTTTCAGGAAACATAAAAATTATTTTTGAAAGAAAGTTCAACAAATATCGAAAATTATTTCATCCTTTTTAAGGAGGGTAGTTGGTAAATAATTTAATATACAAAATCTTGAGCTTCTAGTACACCCAGCCAAAACAGTGATCAAAGTGACTGTAGTTAAGTTTTTCTAAATATCACTCACATACTTTTGAAAATTTATTATTGAAACATTCTATTGTAATGTAGTTAATACATTAACTCTGAAAAGCTATGTAAAATATAATAACGGAATTATACTGCAAACTTACACAAATATAAGACATTAGTGATATGTTGCCTTTAACATTAATGTTAATTTGAGGCACCTAACATTTTTTAAAATTATGCAACAAAAGTAATCTCCTACTGTTATGATTTGACAATGCAAATGAAAGGCTGAAAACAATTACTTGAAATTATCAATGATTGTCCAAAATTTCAAGGTAAAACTGCTGATATTCTCCAGGAATATACTGCAGGATCTTTTTCAGGGCAGCATGTTTAGCTTTGGTGATTGACAACTGTGTGTTGTATGCCCTAATTTGCGGTAATGAGTACCCTGCACGTTGGATTTATGTTCCAGTGCTGTGTTGATGAATGGTCACGCAACTACTGCTCCTGGATGAAGAGATGAGTACTTGAAATGCCTTAATGTCGATATCTGAAATGCTGTACTCTTGTTTCTTGAAAGATTCCACTTTACAGGGAATTTGCTATGTTCATACATACCAATCGTTGACATTAATTACATGTTCAGCGCCTAGTATAGTAACCATGAACTTCCCTGGGAGTCTCGGCTTCACTAATACCTCTCATACTTCTTTTGGAAGATAAATTCGATCGTGCTTTGACAAAAGCCTCTTGCCAGCAACAAAATCACTGTCACTGGGGAGAAAGAATTTCATATCAGGGGGAAGAAGCGCTAGATTTTATCAAAACGCTCTGTTCCTACAAGAGCCTTTAAAGCGTTTACTAGGACGTGATTTCTGTTTGGACAACCACAGCTGTCCCTAAAGAGATGCTGTCTCTTCACATCCTTCTGAATAAAATAGTTTATGTAATGTAGAAAAAAAAGAATCTACTTAATTTGGTCCTTTGTTACACTGGGTTTCATCACAGAGCTGGAAAGGCCTTCTCCTGATTTTGCATTACGAATTTCAAAAACATTGTGGGTTAACTGTCGAAGGTAAAACAACTCCTCCACCAGCATATTAGGCTGTCAAATATCCTGTATGTAGTCAAATGTTATAACAGTCACATCCTTCCTTTCTTTGCACAGACTCGTTGAAGCTTGAAGAGTGTTGTGAAATTTATAGCTCTTCTTTTGTGGATCATCAGTTCTGCTTCAGCAGCCTTCTTTGCCTTCTCATTAAGAAGTGGGGCCTTCAGTTTCTGTTCCAGAACTTTGCATGTACAGCAGATACAGCAGATATCTGCCTGATGTCTTCCAAAACTGAGGTGAAAATTGTCTTTGAAGTACACTGCTGGCCACCGTAAATGCAACACCCTGAAGCATCCGAATCAAGTGAAATTTACACCATGGGTTTACAGCGATGAGATATGCAACTGATTAGAATTTCAGCGCACACGCACATCACGCGCGTCTGTGGCGCCACCTCATAGCGCCATTTAAGGCTTGGCGATTTCGACGAGTGTACGTTCGGCACGTGCGTTTACCTTGTGGTTGTTTCACAAGACGATCAGTTATGCCTCGTAGACAACAGCGAACATCGTTTGATCAAGTATCCGAGTTCGACAGAGGAAGGATAGTGGCTTTCCGAGATTGTGGATTACCATACAGAGAAATCGCTAGTCGTGTTGGACGAAACCAAACAACTGTAATGCGGATATGTGACCGTTGGATGCAGGAGGGTACGACGGACCGACGTGGTCGATCGCATTCACCTCGGTGCACCACTGCACGTGCTGATAGGCAAATTGTGCGCATGGCAGTGACGGATCGCTCAGTGACATCCCGAACCATAGCACAGCACATTGCGTCTGTAACGCATCATCCAGTGTCTGCGCGTACCATTCGACGCCGTTTACAGCAGAGTGGTCTGTCCGCAAGACGTCCATTGCTTCGTCTACCATTGACGCAGAACCACAGACGTCTTCGTCGCCAATGGTGTGATGACAGACGGATGTGGACGGCAGAATGGAATGATGTTGTCTTTACTGACGAGGCACGCTTCTGTCTGCAGCACCACGACGGTCGGATTCGAGTGTGGAGACACCGTGGAGAGAGGATGCTGGACAGCTGCATTATGCACCGCCAAACTGGTCTTGCACCGGGTATTATGGTATGGGGCGGTATTGGATATTACTCTCGCACGCCTCTAGTACGCATTGCCGGTACTTCAAATAGCCGGCGCTACATATCTGAGGTGCTGGAGCCAGTTGTCCTTCCTTACCTTCAGGGCTCGGCCACAGCCATATTTCAACAGGATAATGCGCGACCACACGTGGCACGCATTGTCCAAAGGTTCTTCGTCAATAACCAGATTGAAGTGCTTCCCTGGCCGGCTCGCTCTCCGGATCTTTCGCCGATAGAAAACATATGGTCCATGGTTGCTCAACGAGTGACCCAGATTACATCCCCAGCTGCCACACCAGATGATCTTTGGCAACGTGTGGAAGCTGCTTGGGCTGCTGTACCCCAGAAACACATCCAACGTCTCTTTGACTCAATGCCGAGACGCGTGGCAGCGGTGATCTCCAACAATGGCGGCTACTCTGGCTACTGATTCTGGCAGGAACCACATGTCACAGACGTCTGTAAACGTAATCATTTGATACTTGGTCAACATGTTATTTACAAAATAAATTTTGTTGTGCTACCTCTTGTCTTTCTTGGTGTTGCATTTACGGTGGCCAGCAGTGTATTTAGCATAATACCGATATGTAATGTCTACATCAGGATGTTTTTCTTTAAACATCTGAAACATGATTTTTACATTTAAGTACGGGTAAAGGTAATTCTTCATCTTGGAAAAGCGTCAACATTTTGATGAACAAGCATCTTAATTTCGGCATGCTTTGAATTATCTGTAATTTTTTCTCTTAAATCAACTGGACACTTACCACCTATCAACACTTCTGATCGATGACAGGGTCTAATGTCGCCTTAAAGATCATGAAAAATGCTTTTTGGCAGATCCCCTTCCTTTCATCATTGAGTATCACGAAGTACTTAAAACTATGACTATGCATAATGAACAACACAATTTTTAGACAAACGAGGTCTTTGTACATTGTTTCAGATGATAAGACTTTGTAAGTATACATCCTGCTCGTCTTCGATCTTGAAATTACGAAATCGAAAAAAGATATCTGATAAAATATCAACAATTGCATTTCTCCCTCTTTCTCTTTCCAGAATTGTTTTTCCTGCATAGTTTATGTATTAAGTTCCTTGAATATGTGGTCTTTTAATTACCTCACTATTGTTTTGAGTTTAATCCCTCACACCCCTCTTTCGTTTCGTGGACTTTTTCCATTATTACAGAACTTTAAAATAAAACTATCAACCTGTACCTTGTTATTACATAAAATAACCATCATCAAGAATGTTCTGTTCTGTCTAAAAGACAATCAACTCTCCAACGATGACAAATCGTATTACTGGAATAAACAGATCACACAGCAGTGCCAATAGAATCAACAGTGCTATTATGGTAAGATTAGAAACACCAGAAACCCAGGAGTTACATTGTTTGTAAAACTAATGTAAAGTTACCAGACACAAAAAAAAACATGCACATATAGATGGAAATTACATCGTTTCTGTATATAACGCTAAGGCTATCCATAAAAAAGCCCTGGATGTAAATAACTAATTTTGCATAACTTGGTGTTATGTTGTTTCTAAAATGACCGATTCATTTCAGAGTTGCTGGAACCATTAATTTGCATTACTGCTTTTCAGTTTTGTCAAGTGAGATACCTGTATTACACTCCTGGAAATTGAAATAAGAACACCGTGAATTCATTGTCCCAGGAAGGGGAAACTTTATTGACACATTCCTGGGGTCAGATACATCACATGATCACACTGACAGAACCACAGGCACATAGACACAGGCAACAGAGCATGCACAATGTCGGCACTAGTACAGTGTATATCCACCTTTCGCAGCAATGCAGGCTGCTATTCTCCCATGGAGACGATCGTAGAGATGCTGGATGTAGTCCTGTGGAACGGCTTGCCACGCCATTTCCACCTGGCGCCTCAGTTGGACCAGCGTTCGTGCTGGACGTGCAGACCGCGTGAGACGAAGCTTCATCCAGTCCCAAACATGCTCAATGGGGGACAGATCCGGAGATCTTGCTGGCCAGGGTAGTTGACTTACACCTTCTAGAGCACGTTGGGTGGCACGGGATACATGCGGACGTGCATTGTCCTGTTGGAACAGCAAGTTCCCTTGCCGGTCTAGGAATCGTAGAACGATGGGTTCGATGACGGTTTGGATGTACCGTGCACTATTCAGTGTCCCCTCGACGACCACCAGTGGTGTACGGCCAGTGTAGGAGATCGCTCCCCACACCATGATGCCGGGTGTTGGCCCTGTGTGCCTCGGTCGTATGCAGTCCTGATTGTGGCGCTCACCTGCACGGCGCCAAACACGCATACGACCATCATTGGCACCAAGGCAGAAGCGACTCTCATCGCTGAAGACGACACGTCTCCATTCGTCCCTCCATTCAAGCCTGTCGCGACACCACTGGAGGCGGGCTGCACGATGTTGGGGCGTGAGCGGAAGACGGCCTAACGGTGTGCGGGACCGTAGCCCAGCTTCATGGAGACGGTTGCGAATGGTCCTCGCCGATACCCCAGGAGCAACAGTGTCCCTAATTTGATGGGAAGTGGCGGTGTGGTCCCCTACGGCACCGTGTAGGATCCTACGGTCTTGGCGTGCATCCGTGCGTCGCTGCGGTCCGGTCTCAGGTCGATGGGCACATGCACCTTCCGCCGACCACTGGCGACAACATCGACTTACAGTGGAGACCTCACGCCTCACGTGTTGAGCAATTCGGCGGTACGTCCACCCGGCCTCCCGCATGCCCACTATACGCCCTCGCTCAAAGTCCGTCAACTGCACATACGGTTCACGTCCACGCTGTCGCGGCATGCTACCAGTGTTAAAGACTGCGATGGAGCTCCGTATGCCACGGCAAACTGGCTGACACTGACGGCGGCGGTGCACAAATGCTGCGCAGCTAGCGCCATTCGACAGCCAACACCGCGGTTCCTGGTGTGTCCGCTGTGCCGTGCGTGTTATCATTGCTTGTACAGCCCTCTCGCAGTGTCTGGAGCAAGTATGGTGGGTCTGACACACCGGTGTCAATGTGTTCTTTTTTCCATTTCCAGGAGTGTATTTAATCTTCTTTTAATATGTGTTTGTTGGGTCTCTGTCAGTAGATTTTATCTTGTTCTGACACAAAAAACTTAAGTTTTAAAAATGAGTTTTTTGTTCACTATTACAATAGTGGTTCCTTTGACTGCTTTTAGAAGAACAGCATCGTTATTTTTCATTTTCTTATTAATTGCAATTACGATTTTGGTTACTGTTGTCAGTTGACTGCTGTTGTATTGTTTATTATGTGTTTAACAACACAAGCACTGCAATATTGCTTTTATTGTTATGTTTTGTTGTGTTTCTCAAGTGTTTAGGATATTTAACTAACTATATTGTTTTGTTCTACTTCAGTACTTTTGGAACATCTATTGCAGTTTTTACATGTCCAGTAATAACTACTGTATCTCTCTGGAATGGTTGCCTTTAGTGCTATGAGTTAAACATCTCTGAAATGAGTTGGTTCTGTTGTCACTAAAATTAATGTTGGCAAGGATTAAGACTCATTTGAAGAAATGAAATTTTGAATTACTATTAGTTTCGTAGAGGGAGACCAAGAGATGAATACACTAAGCAGATTCAGAAGGATGTAGGTTGCAGTAGGTACTGGGAGATGAAAAAGCTTGCACAGGATAGAGTAGCATGGAGAGCTGCATCAAACCAGTCTCAGGACTGAAGACCACAACAACAACAACAACATTAGTTTCTTGTTTAATGGGGGATTTCTTAGGGTTTTTCAGGAAGACAAAAATGTAAAATTTACAAAGAAGTCAACGCTACTATCTGACGATGTGCTCAAGCCTGAAACTAGTAACTGTACAGTAAAATCATTTCAGGAAAGTTTTTGGCTGTTTGCAGCAATTCCTACAGTGTAACAAAACTTTGAATTTTCTTCCTGTGTCAATATTATACCATTTTATGCTCATTTCTATTATATGTAGCAATAATGATCATATTAATATAAAATATTAGGTTCTGTAGTAGTTTGCTTATTTCTAGGTGTGTAAGGTATCATTTTGTACTTAGATATTCCGCCTTCTTGTATTTTTCTCAGATTTATATAAAATCGCTCTTTCTGTTATTAAAACTGTTTGAATGTTGTTTGAACAGGATAACATGAGCAAAAAGAGAAAGTGGGATTATAATGACAGGAGAACCTAAAACTGATCGATCCTGCATTGTTGGCCTATCTTTACACAACGATGCATGACTATGAAAAGATAATTAAAATTTTTTTTCGCAGAATGAACCTTGTGATAGAATAACACTCAAAAAAAATATCATCGATCTTCACAATTTGGCTACTGAAAGACGAATGGTTAGTTTTGGAAAGTGCAATAAGCACTTAAGGCAGCGACAGTGGGTGCCGATCCACTGAATCATCATATTAAGATGTCTGAGAACGAATATTTGCAGAAAGACATTTAAAAAATCAAATTATGACAAAGAATAAATTACATAATAGGAAGTGGATAGAATAAGTATTCATGATATTAGAATTAAACTCAAACAATGTGTAAGTACAGGACACCACCTTTTACTCCAGCCATACAGTAAACAACAAAGAAAGTCTAAGATGGTGCTGAGACATGATTGTTTGTCCTTCTGCACAATAATTTCAGAAAGAAATAAAGTCAGAGGACGAACTACTGCACATTTTGCTATATTTTTGAGATTAGGAAGCTGAGTGGATCATGTTAAATGTTGTGTTATATTTTCTTTCGCACACATCACTTCACTTTTATGTTTTCTTCATCTTGCTACCTACGAGGTTCACTTGAAGTTACCTGAACTTACGTTGGGGTTCTTTACGCACTTTTTACCAAAACTTATACTGTCTTTGTTCCTTGTTATTTTAAATTTCAAATTCTGATAGGATAGTAGAACACCTTGTATCATGTCGACAGATTTACAAACGATTTTTATTCAAGGTGTCTTGCAGCCTTCACTTGGTTAATGAACGACATTTTGGTCTTCTTATAAAGACAAGGTTGCTTTCTTTTTGTATTTTCTTAATTTAACGGAATAATATCGAGCACAGTCTCATCAACAGCACTCCTATAGAGGAGAGATAAGAATAGTACAAAATACATTTCTTAGGCTTCATATTATGGCGGTTGGAATGTATAATTTTGGGTATTTTGTATTAGTTTGTTTACTACTTATTTCTATTTTACTTTCAAGCTTTTATAGACTTTTTGCTGATATTCTATTACATCTGGACGGTTTTTAGCTCAATCTCATATTAGCATAAATTGTCTTGTCGTGCTTTATAATATCAGTGAAATATTTTTTGTAGAAGACACCAAAGGTGGCAGTGATATCAATTCTAGTGTCTTCTTGTCTTTGGTTGAGATAATGTGTGTAATCTCTATGTTTGTTTTACCCATTGCTAATCAGTATTTAAAATATAGTTAATATAAAAGTAAAATGTGTAAACATAAACAGTATAAAATCTGTTACCTTCCGTTCAATAGGTTGCTTCGTCTATAGCGAAAGATATTTGTAAAATTTTCAACAAAATGTTTATTTTCAAGTAGGTTTATTCTTTTAAAATATGGCTATGATCTTTTTTCGTTCGAGAAAAGTTTCTTGTTCCTCATCTAAGCTTGCCTTCTCGGTTTTTGTTACTCCCCTCTGCTGCACCACTTCCACAATATTATTTTCAGTTAATTCAACAACTACATCATCTGCCATCCATTCTGTGACGTTCTCTGCATCGAAATCCTCACAGCCAGATAAGTTTTTGAGCAACGAAACAATAACATTGTTTCCGTCTCTGATTTCAGTTTCACATATGAATTCACAGTTAAAATATCAACCTTCATCGTCTAAAAGAAATTTCAAAGGTCTTAATGGTTGCACAGTCTTCATTATTTTCAATCATTGATATCAATAACCTTAAAAGATGACAGTGATATTTCTTTTTTAGTATTTCAAGGAGGCCCTCGTCCACAAAGAGCAGTCACATTTGGTGGCATAAAAAAAATGCTTTGATGTCTCCATATGTGAGCCATCACTGGCAGGATAGAAAGGCACATTATCAAGAAGCAGCAGAGCTCTCCTCAGAAAATTATTATCTTTCAAATATTTCTCCAGAGCTAGTAAGAATTCATTTTGGAACAGCTTTTAAGGATTTCTGAAGTCAATCATACTTTTTTGA
Source organism: Schistocerca americana (assembly GCF_021461395.2). Lineage (NCBI taxonomy): Eukaryota > Metazoa > Arthropoda > Insecta > Orthoptera > Acrididae > Schistocerca > Schistocerca americana. The sequence continues at coordinate 652,580,408 of NC_060122.1, forward strand.
TGAGTTTAATGTGGGGGCAGTGATTCCTGATTTTCAGGTTTTTGAAAGCGCTAGGTTTCCCTGTTAATGTAAGCCTAAACTTTCGATTGCCAGCTGCATTACTGCAATCCTATACGATAACTCGTTCGTTGCTTTTCTTATATCTGGGCGCTGCAGCTTCCTTTTTTAAGGCAAGTGTTTTCACTCTTATCGCAATTATACAATTCTTCACCGGAAATTCCCTTCTCGTCAACAAACTTTAACCAATGGCACAGTCTTCCTGTCAGCGGATAAAGCCTCTCCATTATTGGCCATCTGGCGGTTACCGAATCGTTTTTTCCACCGGTCCAACTGTTCATCACTAACAGTACATTCTGAATCTTCTTCTTCTATTTTCCGCTGAAATTCCGATGCTTTTTCTTGCAATATCAGCCCAGTAATGCTCTTATCTTTTCGTCTTAAATGTTCAAACATAAGGTTTCCTCAACTTCTTTATGCTTGCCTTTCAACATTGTCCTCCTTACTTTTGCGGCATTTCCACTAGTTCGGGAGGTACACAACTTTTCAATTTCTGCTCAAATTTTGTTCCATCTCCAACAGTAATTTTCCATACTCCTAATTCCAGTGGAATAGATCTGGCTGCTACCTCAGAATCCAGTCGTATTACAACATGTAGTTTCTGATCTGTAATCACTACAAGTTTTTTTTCGCTTGTCACCCATTTCAGACACTTTAATTAAAACACAAAGGAATGGGGAATGCACAAAACAACAACTGAAGAACGCGCGCACTTCGGACGGGTTTGTGAGCGCTGGAAGAGAGCTTCTAAGTGTAATTTGTTGAGGAGTGGTTCTGATAATTTATTCGGTATTAACTACACAGTGTGTACCTTATAATTATGACTCTAGAAGTGCTAGAAGCACAAAACACATATAAAAATGGCTGGTTCAAATGGCTCTGAGCACTATGGGACTTAACATCTGAGGTCATCAGTTCCCTAGAACTTAGAACTACTTAAACCTAACTAACCTAAGGACATCACACACATCCATGCCCGAGGCAAGATTCGAACCTGCGACCGTAGCGGTCGCGCAGTTCCAGACTGAAGCGCCTAGAACCGCTCGGCCACACCGGCCGGCCATATTAAAAGGCTACACAGCATTGTAGCTGGTGACTGCTTGCTAAGGCTTACGGAAAGTGCGGTACAGACAGATAATTAATCATAATTTTATCACGGAGAAGTATTATTACGATATTAATTATGCAGGCCGGTTTAAGTAGGCCGGATAGGACAGAGGCCGAATAGTCACGAGTCAGATAGTGGAGAGTCCACTGTGCTAGCAAATATCGTCTCCTGTCAAATTTTCAAGTTAAATAAAACGTGGTGGTATTTTTGATCCCTGAGTTCCGTCACATGATTCTACAGTTTGAGATATGCATAGAAACCTTTTCATGCAAATTCTGTGTGAGTTGAAGATAGTATGATAATGTATGGAGTGGCAACTTTTACGAATCGTGGAGTGTGAGGTGGGATGTAATAGAAGGATGAGGTGGACGGTTGAATTACTAAATGAAGAGTGTTTCCACAAAAGGACAGGAAGTCAGTAGTGGAGGAAGGGATAGGATGATAGTGTATGTATTGAGATGTCGGGAAATGGCTACCGTGGTTCTAGAAGGAGTCTTAGAGAGCGTAAACTATGGGGAAAGAGAGATTGCGGAATATATACAACAAATAATTATTGATGAAGTTTTTCACTGATGCTGTTGTGTAGCTTGGAAATTGGTGTAGGAACGGAAATTGTAGTGGGCTTCATCAAAGAAGTTAGGAAACTGACGGAGAAAAAGGTCTCATGTGTATAAAATTGAGTACTAAGCCTGAAATATCATTGCAAATTAGTTAAAAAGTAACATTTATTCAGACGTCTGTCTCAATAGTTGAGGGGTCATCGTGCCTGAGTACTGCTGGAAGGAACCCGGTTCAAATCGCAATAATGGCAGAGAGTTGCTTCTTGATGGGAGAACTGGAAAGGGCTTGAGTCAACCTCTTGGTGCCAAATGAGGAGCAACCTAAATGGAAACACACTATGTGATCAAAGGTATCCGGACACCACCAAAAACATACGTTATTCATATTAGATGAACTGTGCTGCCACCTGCTGCCAGGTACTCCATAACAGCGACCTCAGTAGTCATTAGACATCGTGAGAGAGCAGAATGGGGCGCTCTGCGGAACATACGGACTTCGAACGTGGTCAGGTGATTAGGTCACTTGTGTCATACGTCTGTACGCGAGACTTCCACACTCCTAAACATCCCTAGGTCCACTGTTTCCGATATGATAGTGAAGTGGAAACGAGAAGGGACACGTACAGCACAAAAGCGTACAGGCCGATCTCGTTTGTTGACTGGCAGAGACCGCCGACAGTTGAAGAGGGTCGTAATGTGTGGTAGACAGACATATATCCAGACAATCACACAGGAATTCCAAGCTGCATCAGGATCCACTGCAAGTACTATGACAGGCGGGAGGTGAGAAATCTTGGATCTCATGGTCGAGCGGCTGCTCATAAGCCACACATCACGCTGGTAAATGCCAAACGATGCCTCTCTTGCTGTAAGGAGCGTAAACATTGGACGACTGAACAGTGGAAAAACCATGTGTGGAGTGACGAATCATGGTACACAACGTGGGGATCCGTTGGCACGGTGTTGGTATGGTGAATGTCCAGTGAACGTAATCTGCTTGCGTGTGTAGTGCAAACAGTAAAATTCGGAGGCGGTGGTGCTACGGTATGGTCGTGTTTTTCATGGAGGGGGCCTGAACGCCTTGTTGCTTTGCATGGCACTATCACAGAACAGGCCTACATTGATGTTTGAAGCACCTTCTTGCTTCCCACTGTTGAAGAGTAACTGGGGGATGGCGTTTGCATCTTTCAACACGATCGACCACCTGTTCATAAGACACAGCCTGCGGCAAAGTGGTTACATGACAATAACATCCCCGTAATGGACTGGCCTGCACAGAATCCTGACCTGAATCCTATAGAACACCTTTGGGATGTTTTGGAACGCCGACTTCGTGCCAGGTCTCACCGACCGACATCGATACCTCTTTTCAGTGCAGCACTCAGTGAAGAATGGGCTGCCCCAAGGAACCCTCCAGCACCTTATTAAACGTATGCCTGCGAGAGTGGAAGCTGTCATCAATGCTATGGGTCGGCCAACACCATACTGAATTCGAGCGTTTCCGATTGAGGGCGCAACGAAGTTGTAAGTCATTTTCAGCCAAGTGTCCAGATACTTTTGACCACATAGTGTAGCAGGTCTAAGGTCATGGAAGGCGACCACCGCAGGGAGAGCGGGGTGCCGTCCGACCTCAGCCCCTCCCCCCTCTCCCCATCCACCCCATACATCGCCATTAGCGGACGATGAGACGGCACCTGTTGGGAAGATGTTACCCTCAGGGCCGGAGCGCGGATTTTGTTGTAAATATAATTAGTCCTGTCATGATGCTAAAATGCCAAAAAGCTGATTCTTTGCAGAAAGCAACGAAATTCACCGTGTATCGCTGCTGGCAGAAATATACCTTTCGCAGAGTGTTGCTGGCCGAAACTGCACGTTTATGTTGCTGGTGACGATGAGAAGGCGAGGACCGAGGGGAGGATGTAACGCCGTACCCTTACGCAGCACGCTTCCGTCAGGTTACACCGACGGTTCCGCCATGATTAATACCCTCTCCCCTCTCCGTCAAAAACATTGCTTATTTTACCGGAGCGTGCAAAAAGAATATTGCTTGAAGCTGATAAACATCTAGTGTAACCTAGGGATTCTTAGAGTGACGTCCAAATATATACACTCTGGAATGGCATTTGTGATAAAGATAATAGAGAATTTAAGATGGAGTGTGGGAAACGACGAGTAAATGCAGAAAATGTCTCTTTGCATCATCTGTTATGTGGCTGTGCTTCGATCTTGTGTGTTGTCTTTCAACATTCGTCTTGTATCTGTGCATATGATTGAACATATCTGTGGCGTTAATACTTGTTGTGTGTGTGTGTGTGTGTGTCAATTCCTAAGGGACCAAACTGCTGAGGTCATCGGTCCCTAGACTTACACACTACTTAAGCTAACTTTAACTAGATTATGCTAAGAACAAAACACACACCCATGCCCGAGGGAGCACTCAAACCTCCGGCGGGAGAGGTTGCGCAATCGATGACTTGGCGCCTCAAACCGCGCGACCTCTCCATGCGGCTTAATATTTGCTGCCTAATATAAATTTCTTTGGAGAATTTTGTTTCTTCGTTACTTTTCCAACTAGCCTTGATGTAATCTGTCATGATTTTCTCTCCTGTGCCATTCCCTTTACCTCAGAGTGACAGATACACCCAGCATTCTCAGTTACATAACGCAAATATTCAAGTTTCCTTTCTCCCCTATTTCTTCCCTTCTGGATTGCCTCTAATACCATGCAAGTTTTACTCTGATGTCTTAAAATATGCTCTGTCATCTCTTGCCTTCTTTTTGTTAGTGTTTGCACATGTCCCTTTCCTCACCAATTCTTCGGAGAAACGCGTCACTTCTTACCTTATCTGAGTAACTGAAATCCACAGCGTTAATATTACAAGAAAAACGTAAATGCACAAGTCAACAAAAGTTTGGAATATCAAAGAATTTACTACAACGACTTCTTATAGTACACCATTTGAGGCGCCGGCCGGTGTGGCCGAACGGTTCTAGGTGCTACAGTCTGGAACCGCGCGACCGCTACGTCGCAGGTTCGAATCCTGCCTCGGGCATGGATGTGTGTGATGTCCTTAGGTTAGTTAGGTTTAAGTAGTTCTAAGTTCTAGGGGACTGATGACCTCAGAAGTTAAGTCCCATAGTGCTCAGAGCCATTTGAACCATTTGAGATTTGAACAGTACCTTATCAACAAGAAAACACAGTTCCTTCTGAAGAAAAGAAAATTATCGTTAGTTACAAAAAATCATTACAAAACAAAGCAGGCTCTCTCATAAGCGTACATATAGAAAACAAAGCCGGCCGCGGTGGTCTCGCGGTTCTAGGCGCGCAGTCCGGAACCGTGCGACTGCTACGGTCGCAGGTTCGAATCCTGCCTCGGGCATGGATGTGTGTGATGTCCTTAGGTTAGTTAGGTTTAAGTAGTTCTAAGTTCTAGGGGACTGATGACCACAGCAGTTGAGTCCCATAGTGCTCAGAGCCATTTGAACCATTTTTTTTTTTAAACAAAAACCGTTCAAATGACTGAGCACTATGGGACTTAACTTCTGAGGTCATCAGCCCCCTAGAACTTAGAACTACTTAAACCTAACTAACTTAAGGACATCACTCATATCCATGCCGAAGGCAGGATTCGAACCTGCGACCGTAGCGGTCGCACGGTTCCAGACTGAAGCGTCTAGAACCGCTCGGTCTCACCAGACGGCACAAAAACAGTGAAAATCTTTACATGATGATGATGAATATCAGTATCTAGTAACATGCTCTACCTGCACACGGATGAGTTCTTTCACTCTGCAAGGGTCTCTCTGGGTGACACCATCAAGTTTATCTTGGGGTATGAGGTCACATTCCTCAATGACAGCTTCAGTGAGGTCCTGAAGATTGTCAGGTGGATTCGGACGCAGTGCAGTGACCACTTCAACAGGTGCCATGCATTCTCAATTGCGTTCATGTCTGGGGACTGTGCTGACCAATCAATTCAGTTGATGTTGCGGCTTTGAAGATACCGAGACGATACTAGAGTACGGTGGAGTCTTGCATTGTCATCGACTGGGATGAAGCTGTCACCGACTTCACATGTGTAGGACCCTGCAATCGTTTGTAGGACCTATTGGAGGTACTGAGGACCAGTCAAATTGCCGTAAATCGGAATTAGAAGGGTCCGCCATCGCACAGTTATCGCCGCCAAGAACATTACACTTCCACCTCCAAACAGATGGACTTCCTGAACGTATCGGCGTTCCTTGTATAGACTAGAGTTCCTGCAACCCTAACACGCCTAGTGTCCGGTCGCAAACCAATCCTGGTCTCGTCAGCAAACATGACATTACTTCATTCTGCAATGGTCCAGTGTTGATGTGCAAGAGCCCAGGACCTTCGACTGCGTCGTTTCCGTTGGTTTAGTACAAAACTCCTCATTGGTCTTCTGGAATGAAGCCCACCCTGATGCAATCTTCCACGCACTGTTTGGTCTTAGCTACAAATCCCTACTGCGCGGGAGAAATCATTTCCAATATTTCTGGTAGTTGATGTCGGACGCCTGCGAGCCGACAGCCGAAGGAAACAATCTCGCTTTGGTGTTGTCATAGGAGGACGACCACTGCGAGGTCTATCATTCACATTTACTGTCTCTCTGTACTTTCTCCACACCTTAGGCGCACCACTTTGAATAACATGTAACCGACCGGCAACATCTTACCGTGCATGACCTGCTGAAAGTAAAGCCACTATTCTGACTCTATCTAAGTGTTGTATGCCTCTATGTGGCATGTTATTGCAGTGCTGAACACAAGCTTAGTGAAGCTGTTGTTGATATTTGACTGCTCGGACTGCTCGCGGTGTGACGCTGCGGTAACCGTATGTTTACGTGACTGGGAAACGGCTTCATAGCGTGCCAGTAGTAAACACCGTCCAATATATGGCCTCAAGCTGATAATGCATGAAGTGAGACCTCTAGTATCGTAGACTACATTTTACGATAGTGTTCCAATATTTTGTTGAGCGGTGTAGTTTTTAATTTATGAATATCTGAGTAAGATTTAGTTCGAACCCTATATAAATATAGGGATAATATGTACGGAGATGAGGTTTTGTTATTAAATGTTTCGTATGTACTGAAACTTCAGGAATTTATTTTGAATGGCTGTTATAGCTTATACTACATGTCACACCTATATTACATTTTATTATCAGTGTGTTCGTGTTTGTAATCACATTGTCCTTTCGGAAAGCGTTTGTTTCGATATACCCATTTGGGGCTTTTAGAATGTCACAATCACGTTCATTGGGGAAAAATGTGATTATAAAATATAATTGTGTTGGTACTCCATCTGTGATTTGATTTAATGTATTCTCTTCGATCAGAAATGGAAATTTTGTTTTGCGGTCATCGTAGAGTGAATGACGTTGGTGTTAAAGCTAGTATGCGATAATGAATTGAATGTTGTAGGAAATTCATGTAAACTGGGTGGAAATGCAACGTTGTTCATCAGCAGGGATAAACGAATTGATGTCGTCGTAACTCATAATCAGACGGCGAGTCTCATTACTAGAACGTCGCTTACTGCGCGTAGCTTTCACAAAATTAAATTAATTCGGGAACGCGCATATTTCAAGTACACGTCCTGTTATGCTCCACAACAGCTCGTCCGTAATCAACATGATTGGTTTTCGAACGCGAATTTATCTACAGCTTGCTCCGGCCGGAGAAACAACTAGGGAGGCAGTTCGTATATACTTTCCATTAGAATGGTCAAAATTTCTAATCTCTGTTTGGTAGTTGGTGTTCATAGGTATATGTTGTTAACAATAGCCAAAGTACCAGTTTAACATGCAGTATTGAAAAGGATCTACTTACGTTGTCCCATAAGTACTTCCCAATTCTTAGTTGTTTTCTTAGAAGATAAAATTAATTTAGCATCATGCCATTTAATGTGGCCGTCAGGTACCAACGTCTAACGTTGGTGGAGTTGTCTCGGCTGATAGTTATCATGTAAGATATCACTCTGTAGGACATTTGCAAATGTAATGCGAAATTAAAATAAAGACTGTATTTTAAAGTAGACACGAAAATCATCGACGTCATCAGAAACAAACTAACACTGTACATCGACAGACGCCCTACAGAACAGCTTCTTCCTAAGGGTTCAGGCGATAGATATGGAAATGATAACATATCTGCGTACTCTCTTAAATGACTAATGTAGATTCACATTATACAGAGTGTTCGGAAATTCCCGTTACAAACTTCTAGGACTTAAAGATGGGAGTGAGTAAGTAATATCTTGAATAGAAACCCATGACCAGAAACGTACCGTTTCCGTTGTACGACGGTTTCAATTCAAGCGTTTAATTCATCTACTTCTGCTTAACGAACTGAATCAGGGGCCGGCCTCTGTGGCCGAGCGGTTGTAGGCGTTGCAGTCTGCAGCCGAGCGACCGCTACGGTCGCAGGTTCGAATCCTGCCTCGGGCATGGATGTGTGTGACGTCCTTAGGTTAGTTAGGTTTAATTAGTTCTACGTTCTAGGCGACTGATGACCTCAGAAGTTAAGTCGCATAGTGCTCAGAGCCATTTGAACCATTTTTTGAGCACTATGGGACTTAACTTCTGAGGTCATCAGCCCCCTAGAACGTAGAACTACTTACACCTAACTAACCTAAGGACATCACACACATCCATGCCCGAGGCAGGATTCGAACCTGCGACCGTAGCGGTCACGCGGTTCCAGACTGCAGCGTCTAGAACCGCTCGGCCACACCGGCCGGCCCTCAGCCTATCCATCTTACACCATATCGTCTACTGAGATGTCATCTAACCGCATGTGATAAGTGAGGTGGTACACCATCATGCTGAAACCGCATTTCTTGCCGAACATTCAGTGGCACAGCTTCCAGGAACGGTTACAATACGTTCTGTAGGAAAAACAAGTTTGCAGGACCAGTTAGCTTGAGTGATAGGAGTTATGGCTCAGTCACATGACCGTCCAGAATACCTACTCATACGTTAATATTAGACGGGTGCTGAAATCCCTGAACATGCGTGGCACAAGTGTTTTCGTCTGCCAATATATGGCTGTTCCACGAATTCAGAACACAGTTCCTTCTGAACCTATGCTCATCTGTGTACAGAACTCCACGTGAAACAGGGGTGTGTCGATGCAGCGATGAAGGGACGAAGTGCAGTAGGTAAAGTGTAGTGGAAAATTGACTAGACCTATATAACGCAAACTTTCGTTCACGCACAACGACCCAAACGATACTGTGACCAATGTGATTCAGTACATGTTCTTCAAATTCTGGGGTGCGGTATTCCCGGGGGCCACAACAGTCTTGCCTCCTCTCGGTGAAGGTACCTGTTTCTCAGAGTTGCAGCGCAACTTGGACAAAAAGTTTTTACAGTATCGTGCTACGTTGCGGAAAACGTTTGCGATAGAGCCCAACTAGCAGCTCTTCTGCTATCTCGAGCTTCACCATAAACAGGGAACATATCCGTGTATCCCGAAGACGCTAATCGAACTGTGTTTAGTGTATTGGAAACGCACAGTCATTGAATATTTCTCCAGCAAGGCAGACGTAAATCGACATCACGCGACCGTCTGACGTATTACACCTCATCCTGACTACTATATTGCATATCAGGACAAGCAACTCAGAGACTTTTCTCTTTCCCTTAGCAGACGTGGACACGTTACATATCTGAACTGAAACCGTCGTGGAACGGAAACGGTAGGTTACTGGACATGGGTTCCTGTTAAAAATATTATGTATTCACTCCCTTCTACAAGTCCTAGAAGTTTGTAACAAGTATTTTCGAACACCCTGTTTATTTACGTAGTAACAATTTTGAGTTAATAAACATGGGCTTACATGCTCAATTTATTTGTTCAGAACATCCAAACGATTTGATAGTTTTAACGAGCCAGGGCACATTAAATGGATGGCAGAATTATTTCCCGACGAAATGCGGGGAGGCAGAATGCAAATCACGGACGTAATCCCTACATACGACAGCCAATAAAAATAGTTAAGCCCATAAAGTACTATCCGTTATGCTATTATTGTTGTTATTGTTGTGGTCTTCAGTCCAGAGACTTGTTTGATGCAACTCACATGTTACTCCATCCTGTATATGCTGTGTGTTGTGTGTTGTCTACAGTCCTGAGACTGGTTTGATGCAGCTCTCCATGCTGCTCTATCCTGTGCAAGCTTCGTCGTCTCCCAGTACTTACTGCAACCTACATCCTTCTGAATCTGCTTAGTGTATTCATCTCTTGGTCTCGATCTACGAATTTTACCCTACACGCTGCCCTCCAATGCTAAATTTGTGATCCCTTCATGCCTCAGAACATGTCCTACCAACCGGTCCCTTCTTCTTGTCAAGTTGTGCCACAAACTCCTCTTCTCCCCAATTCTATGCAAAACCTCCTCATTAGTTATGTGTTCTACCCATCTAATCTTCAGCATTCCTCTGTAGCACCACATTTCGAAAGCTTCTAATCTCTTCTTGTCCAAACTATTTATCGTCCATGTTTCATTTCCATACATGCCTACACTTCATACAAATACTTTCAGAATCGACTTCCTGACACTTAAATCTATACTCGATGTTAACAAATTTCTCTTCTTCAGAAACGCTTTCCTTGCCATTGCCAGTCTACATTTTACATCCCCTCTACTTCGACCATCATCAGTTATTTTGCTCCCCAAATAGTAAAACTCCTTTACCACTTTAAGTGTCTCATTTCCTAATCGAATTCCCTCAGCATCACCCGACTTAATTCGACTACATTCCATTATCCTCGTTTTGCTTTTGTTGATGTTCATCTTATATCCTCCTTTCAAGACACTGTCCATTCCGTTCAACTGCTCTTCCAAGTCCTTTGCTGTCTCTGACAGAGTTACAATGTCATCGGCGAACCGCAACGTTTTTATTTCTTCTCCATGGATTTTAATACCTACGCAGAACTTTTGTTTCCTTTACTGCTTGCTCAATATACAGATTGAATAGCAACGGGGAGAGGCTACAACCCTGTCTCACTCCCTTTCATGTCCCTCAACTCTTATAACTACCATCTGCTTTCTGTACAAATTGTAAATGGCTTTTCGCTCCTGTATTTTACCCCTGCCACCTTCAGAATTTGAAAGAGAGTATTGCAGTCAACGTTGTGAAAAGCTTTCTCTAAGTCTACAAATGCTAGAAATGTAGGTTTGCCTTTCTTTAATCTTTCTTCTAAGATAAGTCATAGGGTCAGTATTGCCTCACATGTTCCAACATTTCTACGGAAACCAAACTGAACTTCCCCGAGGTCGGCTTCTACCAGTTTTTCCATTAGTCTGTAAAGAATTCACGTTAGTATTTTGCAGCTGTGACTTATTAAACTAATAGTTCGGTAATTTTCACATCTGTCAACACCTGCTTTTCTGGGATTGGAATAATTACATTATTCTTGAAGTCTGAGGGATTTTCGCCTGTATGATATATGTTGCTCACCAGATGGTAGAGTTTTGTCAGGACTGGCTCTCCCAAGGCTGTCAGTAGTTCTAATGGAATGTTGTCTACCCCCGAGGCCTTGTTTCGACTTAGGTCTTTCAGTGCTCTGTCAAACTCTTCACGCAGTATCATATCTTCCATTTCATCTTCATCTACATTCTCTTCCATTTCTATAATATTGTTCTTAAGAACATAGCTCCTGTATAGACCCTCTATTTACTTCTTCCACCTTTCTGCTTTCCCTTCTTTGCTTAGAACTGGGTTTCCATCTGAGCTCTTGATATTCATGCAAGTGGTTCTCTTTTCTCCAAATGTCTCTTTAATTTTCCTGCAGGCAGTATCTATCTTACCCCTCGTGAGATAAGCCTCTACATCCTTACATTTATCCTCTAGCCATCCCTGCTTAGCCATTTTGCACTTCCTGTCGATCTCATTTTTGAGACGTTTGTATTCCTTTTTGCCTGCTTCATTTCCTGCGTTTTTATATTTTCTCCTTTCATCAGTTAAATTCGGTATCTCTTCTGTTACCCAAGGATTTCTACTAGCCTTCGTCTTTTTACCTACTTGATCCTCTGCTGCCTTCACTATTTCATTCCTCAAAGCTACTCATTCTTCTTCTACTGTATTTCTTTCCCTTATTCCTGTCAATTGTTCCCTTATGCTCTCCCTCAAACTCTCTACAACCTCTGGTTTAGTCAGTTTATCAAGGTCCCATCTCCTTATATTCCCACCTTTTTGCAGTTTCTTCAGTTTTAATCTACAGTTCCTAACCAATAGATTGTGGTCAGAGTCCACATCTGCCCCTGGAAATGTCTTACAATTTAAACTCTGATTCCTAATCTCTGTCTTACCATTACATAATCTATCTGAAACCTTGTAGTATCTCCAGGGTTCTTTCATGTATACAACCTTCTTTCGTGATTCTTGAACCAAGTGTTATCTACGATTAAGTTATGCTCTGTGCAAAATTCTACCAGGCGGCTTCCTCTTTCATTTCTTAGCCCTAATCCATATTCTCCTACTACGTTTCCTTCTTTTCCTTTTCCTACTGTTGAATTCCAGTCACCCATGACTATTAAATTTATATCTCCCTTCACTACCTGAATAATTTCTTTTATCTCATCATAAATTTCATCAATCTACATCGTCTGCAGAGCTAGTTGGCATATAAACTTGTACTAATGTAGTAGGCGTGGGCTTGGTGTCTATCTTGGCCGCAATAATGCATTCACTATGCTGTTTGTAGTAGCTTACCCGCACTTCTATTTTGCTATTCAGTATTAAACCTACTCCTGCTTTACCACTATTTTATTTTGTGTTTATAACCCTGTATTCACCTGACCAAAAGTCTTGTTCCTCCTGCCACCGAACTTCACTATATCCCACTATATATAACTTTAACCTATCCATTTCCCTTTTTAAATTTTCTAACCTACCTGCCCGATTAAGGGATCTGACATTCCACACTCCGATCCGTAGAACGCCAGTTTTCTTTCTCCTGATAACGACATCCTCTTGAGCAGTCCCCGGCCGGAGATCCGAATGGGGGCTATATTACCTCCGGAATATTTTACCCAAGAGGACGCCATCATCATTTAATCATACAGTAAAGCTGCATGCCCTCGGGAAAAATTACGGCTGTAGTTTCCCCTTGCTTTCAGCCGTTCACAGTACCACAACAGTAAGGCCGTTTTGGTTAGTGTTACAGGGCCAGAGCAGTCAATCATCCGGACTGTTGCCCCTGCAGCTACTGAAAAGGCTGCTGCCCCTCTTCAGGAACCACACGTTTGTCTGGCCTCTCGACAGATATTGTGGTTGCACCTACGGTACGGCTATCTGTATCGTTGAGGCACGCAAGCCTCCCCACCAACGGCAAGGTTCATGGTTCATGGTTCATGGTTCATGGTTTCTGTATGTCTCCTAATACTTCTAAAGAATTTGTCTAAGAGCAAAGACTTTGTTCTATTTGAACGGTGTGGATGAAATCCAGTCTGGTATTATACCATGAAATTTTCTGCAAATTGTTTTCATTCTTCTAAAATAATTACAGAATTCATTTAGTATGCCGCGTTACGCAAACCTGTTTCTCAGTATTTGTGCATCCGACAAGTGAATGCTGTTTTCCAGGTTATGGCAGCGCGTCAGTTACCAAATGATTTGAATGAGTTTTTACAGATCGGTCTGTAGTCGGCTTCCTCCGGACTTCAGTGTTTCTGCATGGACTGCATCATCTCCTGGCGCTTATTTTTGATCTTCCCTATGGTTGTCACCATGTCTTCTACTGTGATTTTAATCTCTATCTCATTTGTCTTTTGCTGGTTTTCACGTAAATGTAGCTCTAGCTTAGGGCAGTTGAGTAACTCGCTGAAATGTTCTTTTCATCGCTCTAAGACATATACAGCATTCATAATAATGTTCCCATTTTTATCACTGATGCACTGAATTATTACAATGAAACATTTTCGTACTATTTTCACATGTTCGAATAATCTCTTGCAGTCCTGATTTCAGCTATTCATTTTTACTTTTTCAACAGTTTTTGTTACATATTTTCTCTTTTCGATTCTCGGTACTCGTGATGTCTCTCTGCGTGCTTCTAGATATGTTATCTTCAGTGTTTCATTGTCTATATCCTATAACATAACCCACGTGGTCTCTTCCTTCTCCTAACCACATCTCTGCTTTCCTCACTAAACCATTTTTCTTTTCCCTGTTTTTTCCTTCCTGCCCAGTATTTTACTCGCGGCGTCTCTCACAGTGCGACGTTATGTTCTTTTTTTCTTTTCTTTTTAATGAGAATGTTGCTTCCTGTAGTTAATATTCTACGTGTTATACTCAGCATTGTTGGGTAATGTGACTTAGATGCATTTCTTCCTTCGTCTATGCGCTGGAACTCGTTTCGAAGAATTAGAAATAAGGTCCATATGCCGTGTAACGAGAAATGAGTTTAAGATACGCCGAGAAACATTTTATGACACTTTATTCCACAATGTGGCACAGACCTTACAGCCCAGAAGTCGAATCAACAGTGAACCCTATATTCGAAAACTCGATCGTTTTATACATTTCATGACAGTAGTAACATTGTTGTCAGTACGGATTTTACGAGTTACAATTAAAAATGACGATATCTTGTAGTTTACCAACAGATGTAAATATAACAATTGCTATCATTCCATCTATACTCACAATTCAGTGCGAAACAGGAGTTATCACAGAAATTTACATTAAATATGCAACAGAAACAATACTTTTTGCAATTTTGTTTATCAGGTACAGCATTCCTATCATGTTTTCGACGTTTAATTAAACAGGCCTTTTTATCAGTATTAACAGGACTCCTGACACTTAAGTAGAAAGTAAGTTTACTAGTTTGTTTATAGTTCCTGACTGACAATAATTCACAACGTTTCATAAGTATTCCGAAAATTAGTGAATATAGTTACCTGTAGATCATGCAGACGAATAACAGCTGTACACAAGACAAGTTAGACTTTATCTGAAGTATTTTGGTCAAAAACAGGAAATGGACAACTCGTTAAAACAGGATTTCACTATTTGCTAATTACAACAGAATGTGACAACTTTCGGTGTTTCTACAAAATGGCTGAGCTTCATGGGTTTGATATGTTGGTAAGGTTCATTTATTTGCTTGCTATATTACCTACAAGGCCGTAATTACTGGTACAGAAATTTTAATTATCTTGTTAATCAGAATGTGGATGATTCCTTAGTCCACAATGAGCTCAAAAATTTTATATCGAACAGTTCGATATGCTATCTAAGGTGATCTGATTCGTTTCATCTGTGTGCCACACTTCCTCCACGTCATCATCTGCATTTTGTTGTACATCGAAGTGGTTATTTATTTCTAATGCAAATTATTTTTTCCATAGCATTTAATTTTGCCACGTCAAACTCTGGGTTTTCCTTCTTTGTTTTCCTATCACATCTGAGCTCTTGTAGGCTTACTTTTGCTTGCACCAAAAATTATCAGTTCCACACTCCACTCTTCTTTGGATTACAGCTTGCCTGTGCTGAATGTTTATCATTACATGCATGATCTGTCTGACAGACAGTTTTCCCATCAGGTGAGGACCACGTTCCTAGATGAATTTTTTATGTGGTGATGTTGTTGATTTGAGAACCAAGTTATTTTTAGTGGTAAATGTAATCAACTAGAAGCCGTACTTTCCAATGGTCGGAGAACAGATATTTTCTTCTCCCAATTTGTCGTTAAAAGCACCTGGAAGTACGTGTATGTTGCTCTTTGGGACTTAATCGTAAACACCATTTAGCTCTTCATGAAACTCTTGTTTTTCGTCGTCTTTCTTTTTTAGTAGAGGCGTGGCCATTGAAGAAGGTGGCGTCATAGCTTTTCTGCTTGACTGTCAAGTGTGACAAACGCTTGCTCACAGATTTGAACGCCTTTTGTTGTTTTGCAGTGCTCTTACTGACGGCAAAACCTACCCCGTTGTTTTTCAGACCTCTTCCATAGAAAATTATGTTGTTCCTATTTGCTTCGCATACCCCTTCTCCTATCTATCTAGTACTACATCATGCTGATACATCTACCTTATAATGTGTTATCTCATATGCTATTACCGTAGTGGCCCTGGACATTCCAGGTAACTATAGGAACTTACCCCAATTGATAATGATATGAGGATACTAACAGATACTACTGCCAAACGAAAGTGGAAGGCAGACAACCTATAAATAACTGAGAAAGTTAAGTGCAAGTGGTCCTTGAAGCAGTTGAAAGAGCGTTGTAGCAGGCTTCGTGCAGCTTTTCTGTTCTGTTTCCGAGCAACTTTGGAAGATCATCTGAGCCTATGAGTTTTAGTTAATGATTCTACTTCCTGACAAGTTCCAACGTATACATTTTTTCACACAGCACGCCTTACATTTGATAATAAAATTTTACGACATTTCAGTAAAATATCATTTTTACGCAGCATATACTAGAAGAAAACGGCTACAAAATTTGTATTTGTTGTTTCAGTTGCTTTGATTAGCCAGAATCATTAAAATAATGTAAATCAATAATGAGAATTTAAAAATAATGTTTGCAAATGCGCAAACACCGAAATATTGGGTAAGAAGCTCGAAAAGTAATTTTAGCAGAACCCCTAGTACCATCTCGAACTATGACGTTACTAACTGCCTAATATAAGTGTTACAATTTTAAGAAATCTTGAAAAGTAGCGGGTGTTAGATAAAACCAAAAATAAATGGCATTGAGATCTCAAGTAAAAATCTAAATACTAGGAGCGTTCAATGAGTAATTCAACACATTTTACTCTCTGAAAGCAGATTGGTTTTATTCAGGATTCCAGTACACTATATTATTCCCTACTCTTTTGGATACAAAACCCTATTTTTCAATATAATCTCCATTCAATGTAACGGCCTTACACCTCATTACTGGGAGGGCCTGTATGCCCATATGGTACTACTCTAGTGGTCAACGTCGCCGCCAACATGTTGCTGCATCAGTAACTTCCCCATCATCTACGTTCTCTTCCCACAGTGTGGATCCTTCATTGGCCGACCAGATGGCAGTCGGAAGATGCCATTTCTGGGTTGTAGGGTGGCTGAGGAAGAACTGTCCAATGAAGTTTTGTGAGCTTCTCTCGGGTGCTCAGATGTGTGAGAGGCCTTGTGTTGTCATGGAGAAGGATATGTTTGTTTGTCGTCAATCAGCTCTGATAAGTGTGTCCGCACGTTTCAACATTGCAGTTTACAGCTGTGTGCGGCCGGCCACCACATGGGAGATAGGACAGGCTTGTGCGACCTTGTCGCGATGATGACAGATGCCTTGTTCAACAACTCAACTTGCTTTTGTTCACCACCAGGCCTCCGTAGACGTTCTGCAAGCGCCTATAAATATTTGAGATGCTCTGGTTTCTCGCCAAAAGAAACTTGGTAACAGCTCTATGCTTGAAACACACCTCGGTGACAGAAGCCATGTTGAAGGCCATGTGTAGCACCGCCAACTATCGGAACTTCATGAAACTATAGGGACTGAAACGGGAATATTTCACGATGTCCCACAACAAATTCAGCACTTTTTAAACCTAAACTGTCCGTGGAAAAATTGTGCTGCGTTACCTATTGAACGTACGTCGTATTTAACAAAAATATAAGTTGACTGAGATTAGGTATAATTTAATTACAGCAGAAGAAAAGGGTAAGATTTCAAAGTCCCGTTGACGACAATTTCAATAGCGGAGGAGCATGAATAAGGATACGGAAGGAAACCTATCGTGTTGTTTTCAAATCTTCCTTCCCTGTATTTGCCTTGTGAAATATAACGAAACCAGGAGAAATCTTTTTCTGGATTGCCGGACTTGGATTTGGACCACCGTTTACCAGAATGTGAGCCCTATGTCTTAACCACTGCGACACCTCACTCGCTCATATTAGTAAAAAAGAAACAATAGTCACCATCATAATCCCACATTGTCCCATCTTATTCGATCGATCAGTAAACGAGTCTTCTCCACCAATTACGGTTCTTAAACTACTTAACCTGTTCGAAGCTGTCAAAGGTATCCCCCTCTGCTCGTTATCAAGTTCCATCATATCCTTGTACTTGAGTTCTGGTCTTCCTTTTGGTCTTTTGTTTCTGGGTTTCAAATCGTACGTTAATCTTGGTAGGCTGTTAGCAAACATCACACGTCCATGCCACCACAGCAGCTGAGCGGTTATTTTGCCTCGTCATCATACAGCTTGAGCTTGTTTTCGAATTTCATGATTCAGGTTCTATCCTTCCGTGTTTTTCGGATCATGCTACGAACAAACCTCATCCACTCACTTCAGTCTTCTGAGGTAGAAATTTAGCGTGCATCGGAAGCGAAGCTGGAAATATTAACTATCCACGACAGACTAAATATAGTACGTAGATGATTTTATGGTACTGATTTTAAGAAATACTTTAAAACTTCGAAAGAAACTGGATTTACCAATTTGTATGAGCTAATAGTTGCTGAACATTTCAGCTCCCCACAACACGTTGTGAAAACTGCAGTTTTATTTGGCCAACGATAAAAAATTCCTGCGAAATCGATACAAATGCTTTCCCCGAAATTAACTATTACATACAATTCAGAAACCCTTCCATAGCAAAAATTTGTTATTTTTGTTACCTACGGACAGAAATATTCAGTAATGTGAGTAAGGAGAAAATCGCCTAGTTACTGAGACAACGACGAGGATCATGTACTTCAGACAAAGAGCATTTAGAGGAGAAAGGGCGCCAGCTGGAGTGGCCAAGCGGTTCTAGGCGCTAAAGTCTGGAACCGCGCGACCGCTACGGTCGCAGGTTCGAATCCTGCCTCGGGCATGGATGTGTGTGATGTCCTTAGGTTAGTTAGGTTACAGTAGTTCTATGTTCTAGGGCACTTATGACCTCAGCAGTTGAGTCCCGTAGTGCTCAGAGCCATTTGAACCATTTAGGAGAAAGGGCGTATTTACGCTCGCGATATCGGGCCAGCGCTATGAAGGGGCACACACCACAATGTCTTGGTTTTAATACAGCAGTGAGAGCCCTCTTACAATCATGAAAGATGAAAACGTAATTGTTTCATATGGGATTTTGGGCTCAGTATCTCAGTAGGTAGCTAATATGAATTAAGTCAGCATACGCTTTCCGGACAATGCATTCTCACGCGTCAAACTCCCAGTGACGTCCTGTCACTTGCGTAGAATTTTCGTTGGCAAGAGCGCCAAAATTTGACAGAATGGTTACTTGAGTTTTGGTGGTTTGGAGTGAGCACAATTTCGTGGAAAGCTAATTTTTTTCACATCTTATTTCATACGAACGAAGACCCGTAAAATTTAATAACGCCTGTCGCCAGACGTGCGTTACTGAGTTCTTGAAGCTGGGGAAAAACATTTTCACATAACTTTATTCGCTAACGAGGTATTGCGGGGAGCGTACAAGATACCTTAAAATCCACAGCGTCTGATAGAGAACTTACTGAATCGTGGTGACATAGCAAGGTCACATGGCCACACCCAGTCTTTTAGCAGGAAAATCAAAACTCAATCAAACTTACTCCTTTTTAATTTTTTAATTTATTTTTTAATAAATAGGATTGTGGTTATGCAGAAATATCTTTGTCGCTATAACTGTAGTTCTCCCAACTGAAAACAACTCGCTGAATTTTCCACGATAACTAAGTCAGCGCTGACGTCCCTAAAAAGTTTCATATAAATAAAAAAGGATAGATTTGTGCTGAGTTAGCTCATTTCAGTGAGTACGAAAGTGAAACAAGGCACAAGCGCTAAATAAACTTACATTTATCACTTCTTGACTCTTCCGAACCAGAAGTCGATCTAACCCCGTCAGAAAAATTACGAACCACGAGTTTGATTCCTATCATTGATCAGTTAAGTCCGCTTCGCAGCAGAGACTTGAAGCGTAAAAACTAGTTAACTTTCGTTTTGGGATTGCCAACAAGTTGGATACACTTCTCAATGAAGGAGTAATTGAGCAACTCAGAACTGAAATGAGACATAACAACGATGTAGGCGAAAGGTAATCCTCAATGAAAGGCCTCTGGGGGCTAATATACGCCGCAAACAATGAAATGGTGTCAAAACGGGTGGCGATGTTAACTGCATTAGATTCCAGAGATGTAAAGTGTGTCAATGCGAGAGAAACGTGTGTGATCGATCGCTTGATTGTATATGGCCGTGCTCTCCCTTGGGATCTGCTCTGTCCATCCGGTAGCCCACCATGTTGTGTAGGTTGAAAGATTGGGTGAGACGAAGGTGTGTTTCCGTCACGAATAGAATGTCGATCTTAAAACGCGCGAGGAATTTCTCGAGTTGTACCTTACTATTGTAATGCCGTTCGCGTTTAACATACAGAGTGAAAGGTTATCCAGACCTGTTGGTCTACAGGCCATTACTGGGAGTGAATATATTAATGGCTCCATCTACGAAGGTGGGTAGTTTTCCTCCACAAGTTGTAAAATATGACACTTTCTCGAAGCTTGGAAATATACCTGTGCTGCACAAAATGTCCATAACTTTCACACATTAGGTCAATCAATTTCTGCACATGCTACTCTGAGAAGCATGGTTTCCAGTCTCACACTTAAGAATCCTTCCTCCTAAAAAGAATATCCTTATGCAGTTTACAACAATAGTCATCAATTTCTGACAATATAATGTAATTGGATAGATAAGAAAATCTATTCACCAAGCGCTGGCGCGAGAACACACATATAAAAAGGGTTTTGCTTATGCAAGCTTTCAGAGCCAGTGGCTCCTTTTTCTCCCAGAATAGGTGAAGAGAAAGGAAGAAGAGTGAAAGAAAAGGACTTGAGAAGTTTAGGAAAAGGGATAGAGTTCAGGAAAGTCACCCAGAACCCTGATTCAGGGGAGACTTACCGGACAGGATGAGAAAGAAGGACTAATTGTTGGGGACTGCACTGGATGAGATTTGAAGACTTGAGAGTTGGAAGGTAGAAGACAACGTAATATGGAAGACAGCGATTACTGCTAAAATATCATGCACAATTTAATAAATGTGTAAAGCTATGTACGTTGTATGTAACAGAATACGGAGGGGACAGCAAAATATAGACAGGCCAGAAGATGAAAGAGTAGAAAACTAAAATTGAGTGAAGAAAGCAGTGATTACCGCGAAGAAATGCGGAGAAATTGAAGCAAATTAAGACCAGGCGTGTGAAGAGAATCAATGGCATGTTGTAGCACTACTTCCCAACTTCAGAATTCTGAGGAACTGGTGTCTGGGAGGAAGAATCCAGATGATGCGTGTGGTGAAACAGGTACCAAGGTCACAGCTGTCATGTTGTAGAGCATGCTTTGCAACAGGATATTGTGTGTTGCCCTCTGCCTATGTACATTCGTCCTAACTAGTAAAAATGTAAATGTCGTGTGACTAGGGCCTCCCATCAGGTAGGCCGTTCGCCGGGTGCAAGTCTTTCGATTTGACGCCACTTCGGCGACTTGCACGTCGATGGGGGTGAAATGATGATAATTAGGACAGCACCACACCCAGTTCCTGAACGAACAAAATCTCCGACCCAGCTGGAAATCAAACCCGGGCACTTAGGATTGACATTCTGTCGCGCTGACCCCTCTCCCACCGGGAGCGGATGTCCTAACTGGTAACTTAATGTGACACGAAATATCTGGAAATAATAAGCTGTAGTGCAGTTAATTCTGTAGAGGTTACTCAAGAGTAGTAAGTCTGTTGAATGTTGGTAAAGATATTCTTCTTGCGGAGAGTCGCTAAAAATTCTGTTACGCACGCCCATCTCCTTGATTTCTGAGAAGTCGAAATGTGAATATGCGTCCGCTATAGTCGTACTAGATTGTTGACTTCTGGTGCCAGTGGAATTGCGCCAGGAGGCTTTTCGCTGGTAACATTCAGATGAGTGGAGACAGCAATCGGTTGTTGCCTGGTCTGTGCTGCTTTTCCCTGTGCAGCGTAAATCCGCAGTGCCTCCTGGAATCTGGGGAATGTAGCGGGATGTTCGCCTTCACAATAAATTTGCCTTCTGGTTTGCAGGTTGTTGGCGAACCATGGACGGGTGGTAATCCACGCACTTCAAACATCGAGTTGGCTGATGGTAATAATAAGTCGTATGGAAGGAACGTTGACATATTCTGCATTTTGATCTATATGTTTCAATTACCACTTTGGTTTCGAGATGATGTATGACATCACATAGTAACTCGCTGGCTGAGCCTGCCGGCAGGGTCATACAGTAGACTTGCTGTGGTATTAGCTTGCTGGTTTTCTCGTCTCTCGATTTAAAGTGATGGACCAAGGACTGTTGGAAACCAAAGTTATACAAAGCTCGTGCTGTCTCCTGTCCTGTGGTTTCCGCTGGAAGGTAGTTGATGAAGACGCTGAGAGACTTGTCGGCTGATGATAGGTGTGTAAGAAACGGAATTTTTGAATCCTCGAAAAAACTGCAGGCCTTTTCCTCTGGTCGGCCAATGATGAAATGAGATATTTGATTGTATCGCCGTTATAGGTCGCGCTTATGGGTTCTTCGACAGATTTCTTCAGTTCCTTGTTCAGGAGTAGGTATTGCCATGAGTATCGGATATTCTCGCAGGACGTATTGGAGGGTTTCGCGTCGGTGCAGGGTTTGAGTCGTTGCTCGTTCCAGCTGCGATCTGTTCTGTTGACACCTCCATCCGATAATCGTCAGGCTTTAGCGGTGCGTATTCGTTTGAGGTGGGCACAGGGTGCTGTCGCTTCGAGATGTCCTCCACTTCATGCAAGTTTTTGCGTTTCTTTCCCGATCGTTGATGGACAACAAGTTGTAACTCTGGATTCTCATCCTGAATCGGTGGTTGAGCATCGTCGTTGTTCGACATGTTCGCTGGCTCAGAAGCTGACGAACTTGGTAACTCCGTCGATTTCGCTGTACTAGATGTGATGTCTGTTATTAGTGGCATGTAGCATTATTTTATGTCTGGTGGCGAGTTCTTCAGCACTTTCGTCTGGCAGTCTTCTGTTCTGGATTCGGGTATGGTAATCAGGTGGCGTCGACAGCTGTTGAATGGTCTGGGGAGAAGGAGTGTGTGGTTCTAATGTAACAATCCTGCTCCATTCCCCCTGCCGGGTTCCCGACCACCATGTGCGTCATACAGGGCGAGGGATGATGTCTCTGAAGCTGGAACCTGGCGCTCCGTTATCCTCTGTGCGAGCTGTTCCTTCGTGTACCGTGTCCGTTATCTGGTTCGTCATAAACCGTTGTCCATGCGCCGTTTCCAGAATCGTCGTAAGTGGGCGGCCAATGGGGGCCGGCGGGAGGGAAAACCCCGCCGGACAGCGATTGGCCGACTCCTGCGCGGCCGAGGCGCCAGTCTCGGCTGCGCACGCACCTTCGGATCGTCCTGCGTGGGATAACGCACTCGACACATGACGCAGTATTCAAAAGGGGATATACTGTGTTAGAGGCTCTCGCCTACTGGATCGGCAACCCTTCGGGCAGTTCCATCATGCGTGTAGCCATCAATGCCGCTGCAAGCCTCAGCATCGGAAGTACGACACGACGCAATCAAGCCTGGCCACCAAGAGGCGAACCCAGCGCCTGCAGAGGGCGTTGCCAACACGGAACCTACTCTCGTACCCGCGTGACGAGACAGGAAAATAGTTTCAATAATATTCCGGTGCAGGCAGCTATATAAGCCGACGCCAGGAGAGTACTAGTTAGTCAGGCTTCTAGACACTTCTCTGGTCCAAGCAACAGGTTCCGTTTACATCAGACAGAACTGCTATCGAAGTCCATCTTTAGGGACAAACGTCGTTATCAGAAGTCGTTTCTTCTTCCGGACGCTCACACCGGATGACATCCGGAAACGTTAGCTTCTGCAGCATCACACTGTGTCCATTATTAGAACATTTTTCTGAATTGGACGTCCCGGGCTTCGGTCCAAAACTCTAAGTGCGATCTTAGTGATCCTAACCCTGAGCAGTCGTTATCCTCGGGCTCAGACTTACAGGCCAAGAACGCAGCATCCAACCAAGGATCACTGCCGAACTTTGCGTCCAGCAAGTGCTCATTCCGGTCATGGCCCCAGGCAGTACTTAATATTCCGCCAGTGTTTTCTCTGTGAGCTTACTCTCCAACAAGGGCCACTGTATTTTAGCGCCAGTCTGACCTCATTGTGATTCGTAGTTTTTTTCAGTGCCTGTGCCAGTAAATTTGTCCTATTGTGTTACTTTTGCTGCAGTATTCTTGACCCTTATTTACATGCTGTCAAAGCAGACGTTTTTGTTCAGTGAACTTGTTATATCCTTGATACACTGCCTTTGTAAAGAGAAACAACTAAAAATGTGTCTCAGAAAAGTTATTCTTTCATGAAACGACTCGTAATTTTTCCTGCTCATACCTTAGATCTAGTGGTATCAAACAGCATCAATTAGTAATTCCCTATTTGGTAATAGTAACCTCCAATATTTAATAACAATGCAGTATTAATGCATCCGTACATCATTTTGTGGATAGTTGCACTGACATGAAATTTAAACATGAGTGTATAGAACGCAAGTAGTCTAAGATGGAATTTAAAAATGAAAGTACAAAACTTGGTAAATATTAAGTTCTTATTCATATTCAATACCTCTAGGGTCTCTCTCTTTCTCTTTCTCTCCTCCTATCTCTCTTTCTCACCCCCCCCCCTCTCTCTCTCTCCCTCCCCTCCCTCTCTCTCTCTCTCTCTCACACACACACACACACACACACACACACACGCACACACACACACATACACACACACGCGCACACACATTTACTTCATTGCACTGTACCCATTTCAAAAATACTATTTCAGTCACGCACTTATTGTTCTTCGTCAAGTTTACTCCAACAGTTTTCCGTACTCCCGACTGTCTGAAACAATAAAACAAGGATGCAACAGCAGAAACATTCCTTATGTGCAAGATACAGAAATCACAACGCGTGTATACGTGAACAAAGTGGCTAGCCTTTGTCACTGTGTATAACATATATTTTACTCTGTGATATAAAATACTGAATATTAGCGACTTTTACAACTGTTTCTTGTATATACCTGACGTTTTCATATTCTTTATATGTCCAGGCAGTGCACTGAAGATTATTTGAAATGTATATAGCCGAGGACTTCCGTTATAAGAAGTCTCCCTCATTCTGCTACAGGCCTTGACAAGGAGGGCGGAGGAGCGGACAGAGGTTCAGGGCCTCTCTTATCCTTGGGACGGGAAACTGCCCCTAAAAGCGGAAGAGTCAGCAATAATCAACGGCATAAGGATGCAGAAGGAAATGGAAACGAATGAATTAAAGATACGTAACGCGTATCTACAGGACTTGTGCCTGTTATTGAAAAAGTGTCATGATGATCTCTCCACTGGCAAAAGATTCCAGAATAGTCCCCTGTTCGGATTTCCGGGAGGGGATTGCTAAGAGGGAGGTGACCATGAGATAAAGATTGAATCACCAACGGAAGGATAACGTTATACGAGTCGGGCGTCGAATGCCAGTAGCTTGAACGAGGTACGGAAGCTAGAAAATCTGAAAAGGGAAACTTAAAGGCTCAATCTAGATCAGCGAAGTGAAATCGAAAGAAGAAAAACATTTTTGGTCAGATGAGAATAGGGTAATATCAACAGCAGCAGAAAATGGTATAACGGGAGTAGGATTCGTTATGAATAGGAAGATAGGTCAGAGAAAGTGTTACTGTAAGCAGGTCATTGATATGGTTTGTCCTATTAGAATCGAAAGGAAACCAACACCGACAACGATAGTCCAGGTATACGTGCTGACGCCGCAAGCTGAAGATGGAGATAGAGAGAAAGTGTATGAGGATATTCAGAGGGGAATACAGTACGGAGATGAAAATCTAATAGCCAATGGGGGAATGGAATGCTGTTGTAGGGGAAGGATTAGAAGAAAAGGTTACAGGAGGATTTGGGCTTGGGTCAAAGAATGAGACAGAAGATAGACTAACTGAGTTCTGTAATGAATTTCAGCTAGTAACAGCGAATACTCTGTTCAAGAATCGCAGGCGGAGGAAGTATACTTGGAAAAGACCGGGTGATTCGGGAAGATTTCAGTTATATTACACCATGATCAGACAGAGATCCCGAAATCAGATACTGGATTGAAAGACGTACACTACAATAGGGTAGTGATGAAGAGTAGGCTGAAGTTTAAGAGATTAGTCAGGGAGAATCAATGCGCAAAGAAGTGAGATACAGAAGTACTGAGGAATGACGAGATACGCTTGAAGTTATCTAAGGTTATAGACACAGCAATAAGAAAAAGCTCAGTAGGCAGTACAGTTGAAGAGGAATGGATATCTCTAGAAAGACCAGTCACAGAAGTTGGAAAGAAAAACATAGGTAGAAAGTAACTAACTGCGAAGAAACCATGGGTAGCAGAAGAAATATTTCAGTTCATCGACGAAAAATGGAAGTACAAAAATATTCAGGGAAATTCAGGAATACAGAAATAGGAGTCACTGAGGAATAAAATAAATTGGAAGAGCACGGAAGCTAAGACGAAATGTCTGCATGAAAAAGGAAATCGAAAAACAAATGATTACCGAAAGGAGTGACTCAGCATCTAGGAAAGCCAAAACAACCTTCGGTGAAATTAAAAGAAAGGGTGGTAACATTAAGAGTGCAACGAGAATTCTACTGCTAAATGCAGAGGAAAGAGGGGATAGGTGGAAAGATTACATTGAAGGCCTCTATGTGGGGGGAAGATTTGACTGATATGGTACAAGAGGAAATAGGAATCGATTTAGAAGAGATATTGTATACAGTATTAAAACCAGAATTTAAGAGAAATTTGGAGGACTTAAGATTAAATAAGGCAGAAGGGATAGATAATATTCCATCAGCATTTCTAAATTCAATGGGGGAACTGGCAACGGTTCAAATGGCTCTGAGCACTATAGGACTTAACATCTGAGGTCATTAGTCCCCTAGAACTTAGAACTACTTAAACCTAACTAACCTAAGTACATCACACACATCCACGCCCGAGGCAGGATTCGAACCTGCGACCGTAGCAGTCGCGCGGTTCCGCACTCAAGCGCCTAGAAGCGCTCGGCCACCGCAGCCGGCTGAACTGGCAACGAAACGAGTATTCACGTTCGTGTGTAGAATATTTGAGTCTGGTGGCACACTATCTGACTTTCGGAAAAAAGTCGTCCACACGATTCCGTAGCCTGCAAGAGCTGACAGGTGTGAGAAGTATCGCATAATCAGCTTTACAGCTCACGCGTCCAAATTGCTGACAAGAATAATATATAGAAGAACGGAAAATAAAATTGAGGATGCGGTAGATGTCGATCAGTTTGGTGTTAGTAAAGGTAAAGACACCAGACAGGCAATTTCACGTTACGTTTGACTCCGGAAAAACGACTAAAGGAAAATCAAGACACGTTCGTAGGATCTGTCGATCTGGGAAAAGCCCTCGACTGTGTAAAATGGTGCAAGATGTTTGAAATTCTGAGAAAAATAGGGGTAAGCCATAGGGAGAGACAGGTAATATACAATACGTACAAGAGACAAGAGGAAATAATAAATGGACGAACAAGAACGAAGTGTTCGGATTAAAAAAGAGGGTAAGACAGGGACGTATTCTTTCGCACCTACTGTTCATCTGTACATCGAAGAAGCAACGATGCAATTAAAAGAAAGGTTCAGGAGTGGAATTAAAATTCAAGGTGAAAAGATATCAACGATACGATTCGCTGATGACATTGGAATCCTGAATGAAAGTGAAGAAGAATTACATGATCTGCTGAATGGAGTAAACAGTTTAATGAGTACGGAATATGGATTGTGAGTAAATCGAAGAAAGACGAAAGTAGTGAGAAGTAGCAGAAATGAGAACAGCGAGAAACTTATCAGGACTGATGGACAAGAAGTTAAGGAGTGTTACTACCTACGCAGCAAAATAACCAATGACGGACGGAGCAAGGAGGACATCAAATCAAACTATTATTGGCAAAAAGGACATTCCTGGCCAAAATAAGTCTACTAGTATCAAACATAGGCCTTAATTTGAGGAAGAAATTCCTGAGAATATACGTCTGGAGCACAGCATTGTATGGTAGTGAAACATGGACTGTGGGAAAACCGGAACAGAAGAGAATCAAGGCATTTGAGATGTGGTGCTACAGATCAATGTTGAAAACAGGTGGACTGATGAGGTAAGGGATTCGAAGGTTCTGCGCAGAAGAGAAGAGGAAAGGAGACTGTGAAAGGAACTGACAAGGAGAAGGGACTGGATGATAGGACATCTGTTAAGACATCAGGGAATGATTTGCATGGTGCTAGCGGGAGCTGTAGAGGGCCAAAGCTTGTAGAGGAAGGCCGAAACTGGAATAGTCAGCAGACTGATGACACAAAAAAGGAGGGGGGGGGGGCAAGCTTTCCTGATACAGTGCCTTTGGAATGTGCTTTACTACGATAATTTTTCCCACTTCTAGTCTCATATCTGCGAACTTCGCTCTTCAACACTGAAAATTCGCCCAGCAATCACCTAAGGGGATGTGATAAGCCCGGGCCAGTTAGCCTTTTAGCCACGCCTATCGACCAAACTCCATCTCCTCCAGGTTACAGAGTATTTATAGCATTTAATATGAACCACGGAAACTATACAGCGGCAACCTTTCTCGATGATAATAAGGCTCTGATCAAGAATGGGAAATTAAGCTGCTCATCAAACTGCTTGAGGTCCCACCCTTCCAGACTACTGCACAAAGGTTATTGACAGTTATCTTAAATATAGGCGCTGCTTTGTGCGAACTGATGGTCAGCTATCGAGCATTCAACAAATGCCGGAGGGCATCCGTCAACGGTATGTTCTGTCCTCGATTCTATTCATCTTGTACGTGAATGACCTGCTGCAACTTCTATAAGTTGTCCTCGGGCAATTCGCGGACGATACAGCGATCCTTGCCAGCAGTGGTGGAGCCGATGCAGCGATACAGCGCCTCCAGTTATGGACAGCAGCGAACAGCATTATCCTGAACGCAGAAAGGCGTAGGCCATTATGTTTATTCCACATCGGCCCGAACTCAGATGCCGTCTCACACTGCACAACATTGTTCTCCCTTGGACAAATCAGGTGAAGGGTCCTCTACAAGGACCATGTTCAGGAAACATCTGTAACAGATGTAACCGCTACAAATCCTACAAAACTGACGCCTGCAGTTAATCCTTGGAGCCCATAAATGGGGAAAGATCAGGGATCTTCGACAGGAACTGCACATGGAGACCCTCAGGGGAGTAATCGCATCATCCACACAAAAACAGCTCATTACCATTGAAGCACTAAGGCCCAGTATGAGACATCTTGAATATGAGGGTTCTGTAGCTCCTAAGAGATGGCATCGCATCGAAGTTCCCCGAGCTATCGTCGAGACACCCCAATGGGACTACAAGTAATGTATGTTTACCAACAAAAACAGGAGAAAAAGTAATGTAACGTTGTGTGACAGAAATGTAAAGTCAACTGGAACAATATGTAACATTAAATGAAATCTATTAAAGTAACCAACATCTTAGCAGGGTCATAGGACATAGTACGCAATGAAGAGGAACTTACACCTTCACCCTTTACACATAAAAAGTGCAGCCATGAGGTGGTAGGACTGCAGTGAGAGAAATAAAAAAAAAAAAAACCTCGGGTTGCATAGTGGGCTGTCTAGTTTACTGTTACGTAGTAATTAGCGCAGACGCTGATGAGCCAAAACATTATGACCTCCCGCCTAATTTGCTAATGTAGGCCAGTCTGTAGAACGCTATACAAAAGCGATTGTTCGTCATATGAATCAGACGAGTCCTTGTTAGGTGTCTGGAGCATGTGGCGCCAGATCTGTACGACAGGTCGCACAATTCCCGTAAATTACTGGTCAGCGATTTATGGACCCGGAGCTGGCACTCGATAGCGTACCCGGTGTGTTCCACAGGTTTTATATAGGCGATTTTGGTGGCCGAGATATCAACTGAGTTCACAAGAACGCTCCTCAAACCACAGGACTTATGATACGGACAGTTATTGGATGATACCGTTGTATTGAGGGAAGACATCAAGGATGAAAGGACGGAGTTGGTTCATACTAATGTCCACCTAGTACACAGCTTTCATAATGCCTTCGATTACTACCACTGGTCCCATGGAAGCCCAGGTGAACGAACCCCATAGCATATTACTGCCCTCACTGGCCTGCGTTGGTGGCGCGCGAATGATCCGTGCAGCCATTCACCTAGATAACAACGTATCAGGACGTGACTGTCGACCTGCTGTAAAAAGATACGTTATTCATCCGACCAGGTGAGACGTTCCCATTCATTCACGATCCAATCTCTATGATCCGGTGGCCACAGCGATGGTAACTGACGATGTTGTTGCGTCAACATGGGAACATGAAGGGATCGTCTGTTGTGGAGTGCCTTCGTCATCAATGCGCTCTGAACCGTGGGCTTCAAAACGCTTCCGCGTGCACCATCACTGGGCTCTGTGATCATAACTGTCACGTACATATGCGTATCCAAATTTACAGAGCGGTTAGGCCTCTGACCGCATCCTGCGATACCTTGTCAGGTATTCGTGGTTTCACCGTTCAGTTAGATTCCATAGATGCTGGCTACATTAGCACGTGGATGGCGAATCAGCTTCGCCGTTCCGAGATTATCTGTCCCACCACATGGGCCGGAACAACCTGTCCTCAAAGTCGCCGGTGTCAGAAGACTTCCCCAATCAGGACTATTATCGTTGCTGGAATGATTTCCTATTCGCCTCTACTCCGATTATGAACTTTCCTTACTGCGTCATGTGCCCTTAATGTCACCAGGTGGCATTCAATTTCGTGGTGAACAGTGCTCATGATGTTTGGCAATCTGGTTATCTGCTTTTCCCATATGATAACGGTG
The DNA here is from genome assembly GCF_021461395.2 of Schistocerca americana. Taxonomy (NCBI): domain Eukaryota; kingdom Metazoa; phylum Arthropoda; class Insecta; order Orthoptera; family Acrididae; genus Schistocerca; species Schistocerca americana. Next base: position 652,611,058 of record NC_060122.1, read on the forward strand.
CGCACAATCATGTGGTTGAGTACAAGGAAATCTATCACTACTTGCTGTTTGAGCGTTACGAGTGTAAGTAAATAGCAGTAGACCTTTCATATCTCAAATTTCGTAACTTTATTTGAACGCCAACAGGGATATTTACCATCTCTCAGCATGTTAGGTAGGTATATCTTTACGGTTTCATCGACAATGATCTTGAACGAACGAGAGTGACAGCTGTCTATAATGTCTTGATCATCAAAGAGATGTCAAGCCCTAATCTTATCCCTCCAATCACAAGTCTTCTGCAGGGCCATATTAAGAACGTCTACACCTCCAGGGCGCACCTGTGGTGTAGACCATAGCCGGGGAAACTTTGGAACAACAAACCAGCAAAATCTAATTTTAGATCAGTTTTCGAGTTACACCTACAAAGTAGCGTTTGAAGTTTGTTAAGGGTACGATAAATCAGTTTTGGTTTTGATTCTTTGTGTTTAATTTTCGTTGCTCCCAGACTTCCTTCACCGTTGTTGGGTACACTTCCTCACATTTGCAGCGTTCTTTCTTTCCTGAAATCCTGCCTTTTATGCTACTTGTCTAAAAAGTATTCTGTTATCTATTACGTAGATTATAATTACGGTATATTTCATATCTTTGTTAATCTCAGTGAACCATGCTGTTTTGAATTTGTAGTTGTGTTGTAAGTTGCAGATCTACTTAGTTAGTCAGTTACTATCCATTCGGAATGTGTGCCCATAAAAGTGCAGTCTTCTTTTCCTCTTAACATCAGTTAGCTTTTCCATTTTCAACTATCTCTGTTCGATCTTACTTTGTATTCAGCATTATAAATACTTTCAGGTCGCAGTATTTTCCTTAGAATTCTTCTTTCAACTTTTAGAGTTTTTCAAAATCCCCAAATTTTGTTACTTTAAGTGTTTCTCCAGCATACAGTGTTTCAGCACTTACCACTGTTTGATTGTCTGTGTTCCAGGATAAATATTTTTTATATATAATTGTCCTCAAAAGGAATGCCCTTTCCATTTTATGTATTCTATTTTCTACCATAAATTCTACTTTTGTCTTGCCCCTTATCCGTTCTAGTAGGTATTTAAAACACTTTGTTTAAGGTATATTACTTGTAAAATTATACTGTGTTATCAGACTAAAAATGAAAATAGTTAATGTCACTAGAGTATTCAACAAGATGTATTAACAATGCTGTTGACAACTACGTAAATTTTTTATGTGGATAAATTGTTGACATTCATTTTCATGGCCACTGCGCCTAAATCCATACCAGGGAAGCCGCTTATAGTATCTTCATAACTGAGTGATCTTAAAACATGACGTTCAGTACTTGTAATGCTATAAAATTCAGTCTACCTTCTAACATGGAAATTTGAAGCCTATTTTTGATCAACTCTAACGCATAAATTTATCTTTCTCCACTGTTGTTTGTGACCATAAGTGACAGGTGCATTCGTAGAGCGACCTCGATATTAGAAAATAACAATCTTTATACAGAAGAGGGAATTAGAGAACTAGAGGACTATTCACGGATTATTTTTTATCGTGGAAAGAAATTTATGTGATTAGCTGGTGATATATCAGTAGTAGTCGAAACTGAATGGAAGCCAGTCAGGAGCTAGGTGATGACTACAATATACATATAAACAAAAACAGCCCGAAGATAATTGTGTGTACTACAGGTGGTATGTAGAAAGGATAAATGTTAAAAACTGGGCAAGAGATTCTTGAAGAGAAGGACGAATTTTACCGTCTTGGAAGAACGACATGTAGTGGGATGGATTCGAGAAAAACAGTAGTAGGGATTGCACAAGGGAAATATGCCTTCTGTAAAAATAAACATCTACTAGCATTCAAAAATATGAAATCTGAGGGAAAAAAAGAATTCACGAAAAGCTGGATTCGGAGAACACTTCTGTATGAATTCAAGTATGAATTATTGATCTTAATACAATAATATTGCACACTTATTTTGAAAACACTGTTAAAGAAATTGAAAGGCTCCATATCACTCATTGCTAATACACATAATTCATTCCAAGGGTTCCTTTCTGAATTATGAAACTTTCTTCCAAACACAGAAGCTTCTATTAAAATTTCCCGCAACATAGGTACATTTTCTGAGTTGTGAAAAATATAATCTGGTGATAAACGACAATGTGAAAGAATATAACGGATTTTTTCATTTCTAAAATGTAAAATAATATCCTCTTTCAACAGATCCGGAATATTTAAGTCAATTGAATGGAGAGCATTGTCCAGGTGTCCTATTATTACAAAACTGCTCAATTTGTACAAAGTAGAAACCATTGCGTAGTGTACTTACGAAAAATTCACTAAGTGCAGCTTCGGCGAGGTCAGAGGTAGACGCAGTATTCAGTAAGTTGTCAGAAGACATGGTTACTAAGACCCTAACATACCCCTTTATATAGTGCGTGGCGCAAATGGCTGTGATCGATTACGTGCGATTTTTTTCTGTCGCCAACTGGGTAAAATAGAAATGAAACGATTAGAAGCCTTTGCAATGTGATGATACAGGAGACTTGCTTATCAGATCGGTTGATAGAGTAAGGAGCAAAGGTGTAGTCATACGAGTCAATGAAACGAAGAAATAGAATGGCTGACCACATACGCTTATGAGCCAACAGATTAAGGCAACTGCTCTCGTGACATAGCATGCGGCGTGGTGAGGTTGCGGAGATATGGCGGTATGGGAAGTACATGAATAGAACAGAGATGAACGGGGAATCATTATAGCGAGGATGTGGGCGTAAATGGGAAAATCCATTGACATAAGGGACTTGACAAGGGGGAGATTGTTATGGCTCGGAGCGTGAGGACGAGTGTCTAAAGAGCAACTATGGAAAGTGGTTGAAACGATGAGTAGGCGACATGTGTTGATCTACGCCTCATAGCAGATGTGGAGGCTGGACGTTTGACTGCTCTGTAAAGCAGGACAGGCAGCATTCTGGCGAAAGAGTACAGTGGTGGTGCAAGCAAAAGTATTTTGGAACACATCGTTCAGCAGTCGTTGTTGAACGTGGGGATCCTTAGCAGACGACCCCCACGTTGACTCTACTCTTACAACCTCCAGAGCTCAGGAATTGTAGTACGTCAGAATGGCCGAAAGGTATAGTTTTGGGGAGAGGGGTGACTCATGCCGCAGCGTACAGAGAAACAACGGCAAGTGTGTCACTGTTCATTGCATTGACGATAAACAGCAGACCTTCCGCTGATCCTGGTGATGGCACTGTGCGGCATGCGTGGGTGGGTCAGCGCCAGTGACAATGCCGGAAACTGGTGCGTCAGCGTCCTGCCGCCCAGCCTTGAAAGTGTACCGCTCCTTCCCACGATATGGCTAACTGTCTGCCACACGTTTTGGTTGTGCTGCTAGCCCGGAACATGGCTGGCTGCTCCCTCAAGTGCGACTCGCGGACCACATATAGAGTTCAGAAAGGGAAGAGCCGACCGCCGTCGTTGTAGTGAGTCTTAGCAGCTCCGGTTGTCCGCCTGGAGAAGCTTGGTCAGTGACCGCAGACAGCTCTACAGACGTCCCTGCGGACGGCAGCTTGCAGTCATTGCCATTCTCTCCGGATCTAGACGCGGACAGAATGGCGATAATACTACTCCCATTTGAACCTCTTGGCTCGCTTATTTACACGTCTTTTCTTTATGCCCCTGACTTAGTCCCTCTGGAGGGGACAAATGGAGTGCTTTAGTAATTACAACATCACCTATCCTCAGCCCGATTCCGCCCTTAAAAACAGGTGACGAGTCGCTGTTGCAACAGCAACGCATGTATTCTTCACTGCACTTCAGTGCCCCCTGCTGCTCTGATAACTTCACACTTGTATATACAGTGCACGCCAAGCCGTGCCTGGTCACCTGCGCGCGGTGTCGTAAATCTGCCTCGCAGAATCCTTTCCTACATATCAACATTCCCACGCCTGCCATCCGATGTGACAATCGGTGCCCTAACTACTACCTTCCAGCCACACCTGGGCGAAATTTGCAAGCATTTCCGAAATTAACGCCTGGTGTACTTATTCGTGACGCAGCACTTCGACATCGTCAGTTACGATTGCAGTGGGCACAGGATCATGGAGACTGAATCTTGGATCAATGGGAACGTTTCGACTCGTCGAACTAATCACGCCTTATGTTAGACAAGGTCGATGTTAGTGTCCGAATACGCCATTGTTCAGTTGCTACGTGAACATTATTGCAGATCACCTGCATCCCTTCATGCTTGAAGTCTTGCCCGACGACGATGGCATCTTCCATCAGGGTAACAGTTTTCACGTTGACGTCTTGATAACCAAGTGCGCCTAATCTGAACTCTGATGGAACACTTCTGGGACGCTATCGGGCACTAGCTCCCACCTGCACTCCACCGGCCAGTAATTTACGGGATTTACATGACCTGCACGTAGACATGTGGTGCCACCTACTAAGGACATGCCAGACCCAAGCCACGCAGGACAGCTGCTGTACTGCGTTCCAAAGGTTGGCAACACGCTGCTACGCACGATGTCAAAGTGTTTCAGCTCATCTCTTTTTTTTTTGTTTGTTTGTTTTTAGGGCGCTCAACTACGAAGGTCATTAGCGCAGCTCACCTGTGTATCATGGTATGTGTCATTGAATTGCAGTTGGTAGAGTGAAAGAATCGTAGGGCTGACAACAGAATTGAGTACAAGGCAGGTCGTCGTTAATGTGGGATGCAGCAGTTATTCTGAAATGAAATAATAGCTGGGAAATGGCAGGATCATCAAATCTGACTTAGGCGCGATGGTGATGATAATTCAAAGGACATTGAGCCGTGGTGGCTCGCTCAGATGATGATGTTTGTTTAGTGGGGCGCTCAACTGTGCGGTCATCAGCACCCGTACAAAGTCCCACTTTTTATACAGTCCAATTTTTTGCACAGTCCAATCGAGCCACTGTCACGAATGATGATGACGAAATGATGAGGACAACACAAACACCTAGTTCCCGGGTAGAGAAAATCCCTAACCCGGCTGGGAATCGAACCCGGGATCCCGGGATCCAGAGGAAGCAACGCTAGCCATTAGACCACCAGCTGCGGATGGTTCGCTCAGAGTCGATCTTCCATCGAGAATCTTTGGTCGTCCACAGTACGAGGAACGTAGGTGGTGCTCGAGGAGCGAAGTGAAATGGCTCGCAAGAAGGGTGGGCTGAGTAGGGGTCTGGCGAGAGTTTGTGAAGGCCTGTACTGCAGCGTGCAGCTCGGCGTTTGCAGCCTGTATTATTCCGGGCCTGGCAGTGCATTGTTGTCGTCATCATCCTTAAACCAGAGTCGTAGATTTGTCGCACGTCGCCTTAGATGCAAGATTTTATTTTCTTTGGCCTTTATTTTTTGTGTCTCAGGCCGAACTTGAAAGGAATGAAGATTATTGTTTTGCGAGTTGAGATATCACGTGTTCTTGCAATCTCAATCCACGCTTTATGATCGCCTTGTCCTGATCTTTTGCTTCTTGGTGGTGAGAGAGAAAGACAGACTCTTAACTACGTCTAGAGCCTTGCTGCCTCACCGAAATTGTTAATATTTATATGTATGATGCGCTATTGTTCTTAAGACCGAGTATGATCGGCTTTAATTTAGTCCTTAGACCGCTTTGCTTGCATAAGGAATTGATATGTATTTTAATACGTTTTAGCGCTGTCCGTGAAGCTCGCTAAGTCTAAGGTGTGTCTACGTCACCGTGCTGTCTTCTCGCGGGGGAGAGGCAAACTGCAAACTAGTAGAGATTTTCACTTCTGCTTTATTAATCTAACTGAATGTTCATCAGTGGAGGACGCCCCTAAGGGTCCTGAGTTGATCGCAATATTCCATTTAATGAAGCTGGCTCAATATTCTTATTGTAATGGAATGCTCTTTATATTTATTCATACTTGTTGTGCCGCCTAGGGCGAAAATTGTGTAAAGGGTAATGTTGCCTTACATTTGTTAGTTGACACTTGCTACTAAGATGACTGAATTGGAGACGCCCTTGTATTTAGGTCGAAAATTTACGACTTTGACAGTCTTAAATCTAAATACTAAGCGGAAAGACTTTCTTAAAATTATTGTACCCAGGCTGTAGTTCAATAAATAGTTTTTCCACTCTGTGCGGATCATGTGAATATCTGGTGTTTGTATCATAACTGATTAGATTTTCCGTATTTCAGGTGTGCCTGTCACATTTGTTATTTAGGTTAGGCTGGGCCCTTCCAGCCGTTGGAGAAAACTTAGGTACCTTCGGAGCATTCGGTCGGTTTCACCGGCTTCTTGGCTTCTGCAAAGGCAACATACACATCGGAAATGCTAGCCTGTTCGTGTAATGGTGGCAAAAGATTCTCAGTCTGTCCATAGAGCATGGCTCTATCAATGTGTGGGTACTGTAGAGAAGTTAAGTTCATTGTCAAAAGTTATTGAGTACATTTTTGGCTACGTGGCTTTGAGGTTTGATTTAATAGTTGTATTTGCAATCTTGTCCTATTCTGATGTGTGTCTTCTACTATAGTGTACCAGTGAAAAAGTTGTTCAAATATCGTCAAAGTCTTCAAAACTAGAATTTTAATATTGTATGTTGTAAATTTCGTTTTCTTATTGGCAAGTTTGGGTCAGTTAATTATTCTTAGGACTCTTTGGATTTTCCGTAATTAATTCTTATTTTGTTTTTTGAGGAACTCTTATTTCCTGAAGTAAAATTGGATGATTAAGAAATTGTGGAAGTAACAAGCTTTTTATGTTAGTGCCCTGATAGAGGCAATAGCTGCCTAAGTATTAGAGTATTTACTGATCTTAATGTGTTTGAAGACATATTGTGCGTTAATTAGAAGGTTATTTGTCTAGCTTCTTGTTGGTTTTAAGGAACAATATTGTACGACTTTAAATGTTTTCTTTGTTGTATCATATGGGTCAGTTAACGATTGTAGTGGGCTCTTTAAATTTTCTTGTTAATCAGTTGCTCTTGTTAATTGCTGGCAATTGTTATTTATGTAATAAAGACATTTCTATATTTTTATCAAACGGCGAATGTTTACGAGAAAACCGTTGGGGTCCTGTCCTCCCACTTGGATCCTTTGCAGGAAATCTATCAAACATCTTTGAGCCATCTTCGTCTATGTTTTCAGATTTATTCTAGTACTCAGATCATATTTCATTCTCTTTTTACGTCTGTACAGAATTTCGATAGCTCCACTCGAAATTTTTTGTTAACTGGATGCAGCTGATAACGTCAAATTTACCGCTTTTAAACGAGTCACCTCACATGGTATCAATATTAGTTACTCTTCAAATAGGTGCGGTAGGTGATTTTACAACACAGAAAATTTGAAAGCTCCCTCGGAAGACACAGTTTATCGCTTCTTTTCAAATAATACTCTAGTCACTAAATTTAGGTCAGTTGATGGCTTCAGGGTCGCGTAATTTTGTGCGTCCACGGAAGTTTAATGAATTGCGTAATTGTGAACGGACTGCGAAGTTTAATGAACCTGCGGTTACCGCTACGAAAGTTCCCAGGCTGCGGTCGTATTTTGACTGTGATAAACTCAGCGTGTGTTTCATCTGTCTTGTAATAGGGGGAGCATCCTGCCGCTTCGCACATTTCTGACATGCTTTCGGCCGTACTTTATTTTGTTGGCGTTATTATTTCATTTCATAGTATTTTTAATTAGCACTCACAAAATAAATGATCCGAAGGGTCTTCTCCATTTAGCCCGCCTCTAGTTAGAACTTTCCCTATTACCAGTACAGAACGTTGCACAATGAATTCCTGGCAGACATTAATTTGGGTAATACGCCGGTCTATTAGTTTTTGTTTTACCTCTTATTACTTTTTGCGCTTCACCCTTTTATTCTTATGCAACAGGAAGGAATTCATTGTTACTTACACATATCTAACTTGAACTCCTTGATATCTTTTTAACTGATAAATGTAAGCTTATTACATTACAACGCAGGCACTAAATTAACACGCTACGTCTAAGGTATTCCCTAGGACCTTATCTCCAGACGCTGTATCTGCACGCCACCTCGTATAGCTGGAGTAAATTTGGTAACTTTTGGTTGCATAATATCAACAGAAATAAAAGAGAAATGAAAAAATACTCTGTTCGTATCTCTGTTTTCCATCAAACTTTTATCTTGAGAAAAGCGAGCGTTGACAAATATTTCTGGTGTATTCCCTAGGACCTTATCTCCAGACTCCGTATCTGGACGCCACCTCGTATAGCTGGAGTAAATTTGGTAACTTTTGGTTGCATAATATCAACAGAAATAAAAGAGAACTGAAAAAATACTCTGTTCGTATCTCTGTTTTCCATCAAACTTTTATCTTGAGAAAAGCGAGCGCTGACAAATATTTTTGGTGTCGCAGCGGACCGACCCTGTTAAACAACAGTATTCTCTAATGAATCCTTCACACTGCAACACAGGAGGCGTTCGTTCGAAACTTACAGGCAGATTAAAATAGCGTAGAAGTTCCAGACTCAGGAACCTGGAACATTGCCATTCGCGGGAAATGTTCTTTCAAAATAAAATGCTCTTAACGGCACGACTCACGACGCCCCACCCCTGTCATTTCATAACAGATTCTTTTCTATTAGCAGCTGTCCCCTGTTCTCCAATCCTCACAGAATCTCTTCTGCGTATTTCGCTACCTGAGCGCTACTGGAGGAAAGGTCATCGTGGTCATTACCAGGAAACTCCAATTCAGTGCTCAGATCTGAGAAAGTTTCACGCTGGAAACAATCTCATAGGGTATGGGTTGACCATTTCTCCGCAGTACCGTGTCTTCTAGGCGTGCTGGTCAAGCGTGATACGCAATAGAGGTTCAGTGTGGTTTGCTTCCAAACTGACACAAGAAACTTTCTGAGAGAGAGCTGCGAGTGTTGAAGAAATGTCGAGGCGAAGAATTTACTCACGAATATTAGAGTACTTGGGTAGACGTCAACACTGATTTACGTGAAGTGTGTAATATTGAAGTGTATTAGGCACATATACAGGATGTCCAACAACGGACTCCCTCGTTTTAAAACTTAATAATACGGAAACAGAGATCGACAGAAGAATACAACAAACGATATACCTATTGTGAAAGCTATAAGAATATGGTACATAAGTTTCTAAATATTAGTTAAAAAAGCTGATAACAGATGACGCTAAACGCTGTACAGTTCTTATCAACACGCATAAATAGATTCTTCCTCAATCATGTAGTGTTTGAAAGGAGAGAAATTCAGTAGCTATACAGATCGACGATACAACATCGCCCAGTATGGCGGGATAGTACCGATTGGCAAAGTCTTTCAATGTGTACCACAAAAAGCAGTGACACGAGTCATATTGGGTTAATATGGAGGTCAATAAATGCCTAAGCGAGTAAATTTGAGATAATCCAACGCAATAACTTCTCTCCCGAGGTATTCGTCAAGACAGCGGAACACGAGTTTGATGCGATGTGGCCGGACCTATCTAGCATGAATCAGTCTGTAATGTCAACAGAAATTAAATAAACTATAAAAAATATACTCTGTTCGTATCTCTGTTTTCCCTCAAATTTTTATCTTGCTGTGTGACGATAAACTGTTCCAAAATTTCAACGTAACATTCATTAGTTATCTATTCTCGCATCAAAAAAGGCCCAGTAACTCTTCTGCTGCCTACCACAACACAAGCGATAAGTTTGGAAGAATACAGTGGTCTCGCTTCACATAAATTAGTATTTTCGGAACCCCAAAATCGCGCAATCTGGAACCGCGCGGCAGCTACGGTCGCAGGTTCGAATCCTGCCTCGGGCATGGATGTGTGTGATGTCCTTAGGTTAGTTAGGTTTAAGTAGTTCTAAGTTCTAGGGGACTGATGACCACAGTAGGTAAGTCCCATAGTGCTCAGAGCCATTTGAACCATTTGAACCAACCCCAAAATCGACAGTTCTCCATGATCCCTTCAGGTAGAAGTATTCTTCCTCTACGAACCAGGCGGCGTCTTCATCAAATCCTACATTATCTTTCGCTGTGAGAATATGGTTCGCAAAGTCAGCTCTTCGTCGTACAGAGGATACTTGTATGGTCTAGCGAGCTAGGATTTTCAATTAATACATGAGCATACTGAATTTTCACCCTGCAGCGGAGTGCGGGCTGATATTAAACTGCACGTCAGATTAAAATTGTGTGACAGAAGATGAGTCGAACGCGAGACCTTTGCCTTTCTCGGGAAAGTGCTCAACCAATTCGCAACACGCGCTCACAGCATTACTTCCGCAAATAGCTCATCTCCTACCTAGAAACTTCACGGAAGTTCACTTGTGAAACTTTGAGGAGTGCTAGTTCCGCAAGTTTCGTCGGAAAAGCTCTGTGAAGTTCGGAAGTTAGTAGATGAGATACTGGCGGAAGTTAAGGTCTGAGGACGGGTCGTGGCTCGTGCTCAGGTAGCTAACATGGATGAGCACTTTCCCTAAAATGACAAAGGTCCTGGTTTCGAGTGCCGGTACGACGCTCAGCTTTAGTCTGTCAGGAAATTTCATTTGTAGACTGTTTCTGTGTTGTGCGAGTGCTCGAACGCTTCAGAATAGTCTCTGATACAGTTCTTTGAAGTGACTTTTAGGAAATTGTTCAGTACGTCCAAAAACATTATCAGGAGTAACGACAGCTGGGCTGCAGCCAGCATTCTGCACTATGTCATCAGCCTGTTCGGTTGAATTTGTGAAGACCTTGCGAACGGTTTTCGCATCAGCTTCTTAGTGTTACCATCTCTGCGAGCAATACACGCCTGACAACGACGGGGAATGGTGTGAGTGATGTCATCAGTCTGATGCTGAGGCAATAATGCCAGTTCTTCCTGCAGAGCTGCTCGCAAGTCTTGGAGAGTGGTTGGTGGATGTTGACGGGCTGCAACCTGTCTTCCTAGCAAATATCACACATGCTCTACGAGGTTCAAACCGGGAGAGCGAACAGGTCACGTCATGCATGCAGTATCTTTTTCAAGAAAACATCAACCATCTGTGCTCTATGAGATCGAGCATTATCGTCCATCGATACAAAGTACGGCCCACACCATCTCGCAACAACAGCGCGTGAGATCCCAACTCTCATCTCGATACCTGACAGCAGTTAAACCTTACCGATTCACCTGCACAATTACATGAAGAGGCCAATGTAACCACTGTCCACAACATTAAGGATCTTACTCGATATCGGTCTCTTTCCACACTTTTTGGATTTCGAAATCGTGTTCCACGTTTCCTCCAGATGCAAATGCGTCGAGGAACACTCTCCAGACCAAATCGGGACTGATCTGCGAAAATAACATTGGCCTACTCTTCGACCGTCCATGTGGCATGTTGACGACTCCACTCTAGACGTTCCCTTTTGTGAAGACGCTTCAGAGGTACTCATACAGAAGGTCTCCGACAGTAAAGGCTACTCTGCCGAAGCATTCTGTACACCGTTTGTATCGATACAACACGTCCAGTGGGTGCTGCGAGGTCACGTGCCAGCCTCCGTGCAGTACCGAGGCGGTGCCGTCATGCACTTACGGCCAAATAACGGTCCTGTCTTTTTGATATAGCACGTGGTTGGCCCCGCCCTGGTGTTTGGGAATACTGTTTCGGTCCCTACAAATTGTCGCCACATCCGGGAAACAACAGAACGATTCACATTAAGCCTTGGGGGCCACATCAGTTTGCGACTGTTCTGCTTCCATTTTTCTTATGGCCCTCCACCACAGAGAGTCTGATAGGCGTCTTCTTCGTGCCATATTGCACCGTCTGCGATTGTATACATGGCGACTGTGAATGTGGGACTACCCGGCAAACACTACCCCGTTTCATAAGAGCCCTGACATCATCGTTAACGTGACTGACCAGAATGCCATCTTCCGTGTAGAACACGATTGTGCGAACATCTGTAGACATTTTCTATGATTATACCGTGAATTAGACACAACACGGGGAAAGAGCGATTTGTTGCTTTGATTTTGGACACCAGTGTATGATTTCCACCTCTTCTTCGGGTACGCTAACCTCCTTTCACGTTTCGACGCTGGAAATGATCGCTCAGGGCTTAGGAGTATATATCGCGATTACAGAGACATCTGGTAGGAGATTTTTGCCGACAGAGTTTAGCAACGAGATTAGAAATTTTTCCTGGACACTAAACACAATGCATTTGCCTGCCATACTAAAGGACACTGATGTAGACAAATTAATCGGACGTTTGTCGTTATAACAGTGGAATCTCAAATCTCATCTAGGAGCCAAATGTGGACTGCAGATAACTCCTGAGACAGCTTAAGAGCTGCAAGTGTTGATGATGAAAGCCGGATTCTAACCAGTAAGCACAGTAACAACTAAAGGAACAAGATACTTGGGAAATCCCTCTTGTGGAATGCCACAAGGAATAAACTTTAAATGCAGGCTGTTTCAAGACCACATATGACAATACGATAGGGACAAAACTATTATTTTGTGCAGTACAGAAGTTTCTCCTTCCCTTTTTCTGAAGATGTAGGAAATAACGTGTGCCGTATTTATGTATTAATATTATCGTATGAAGTTAAGAGAAAATGGGATAAATCGAAACATCTGACACATTTTCTCTTTCTTGTAGAACCCTTGAAATTTTAGCATAACATACATTTCGTAGCAGTTATTGCATTTCTGTTGTTTAGTTTCTAAGTTTTTAGAGATATTAAAGAAGATGGAAACAATTACTTTTGTTACGTAATACAAATGTCACAGGTGCACCACAAGTAGGGTTTCATGAAGTGTTTGACGCTGGACAACGTTGACAGTTGTACTGGCTGCTTCGTAGGAAGGGTAACGTTTCGTTATTTCCGGCTGTGTCTACGTCCCTGGGCAAACAGTTACATTGTAATGGTTTATATCGAGTGTTTACAGAAAGTTTCTACTGATTTTTACAAGTTCATGTTATCATTACACTCTAAACGAGTTACCTGACATCGCATTTGTGGGGAGGCGCAATGCAACAGTCAAATAATCAGGGCACTATATTCAGAGCGATTTCCGGGCAGGAAGTTAACAAATCACGCCGCACTTCAAATCCTTCGTGGGCGTCTGCATGAAGCAGGATACCGTAGATCAGACCGACGGGAAACTTGTAGTCCTCACACTGCGTAAACCGTTCATTTTGAGGAAGCTGTGTTATAGTGAACAACGAACAATCCCAGCACAAGCCAAGGTATTAAACACCTTCAACACCAATGTGTAGCCGGCCGCTGTGACAGAGCGGTTCTAGCCGCTTCAGTCCGGAACCGCGTTCATTTTTCATAAAAGTAATTATTAGATATCTGTGAATTAGAATATATTTGATAAATTTTATAATTCATGATGATGGTATTCGAACTGAATGAAAAAAAAAATTAAAAATGACCATGGCAATATATGAGTTGGACACCCATTGATTACAGAATTACCATTCGCCAACGCTAGCGAGCCAGGCTGCCTATCGTAAAAAATTGCCTTCCTTGTTTGCATTGTATAAATATTTGTCAGGAACTGCAGGTATTCATTCCTCTTGATTTTCTCTTTATAATTGGCAGAACTGACGAACCACTGACGAGGAAAAAGAATGGCCGGCCGGGGTGGCCGTGTGGTTTTAGGCGCTACAGTCTGGAACCGCGCAACCGCTACGGTCGCAGGTTCGAATCCTGCCTCGGGCATGGATGTGTGTGATGTCCTTAGGTTAGTTAGGGATTAAGTAGTTCTAAGTCTGGGGGACTGATGACCTCAGATGTTAAGTCCCATAGTGCTTAGAGCCATTTGAACCATTTTTCAACCAATATGTAGAACGCTTCGCACGAAGCAGGCATGCATCCATTAAAGTATCAGAAGGTACAATACTTATCAGCTGATTATTTTCCTCAGGGAGTGGAATTCTGCCAATGGTATTTACACCAAATTGTAAATATATTAGACTTCCAAACTAATCCTTTTTCCCGACGAAGCTGCCTTCACAAGGGAATGAATATTTAACATCCAAAATATACAAGTCTGGGGTTGGAGACCCCTACGGCAACTCGTGTGTTCCTCCATCAACAGTGATTTGACATAACTCTGTAGGCTGGTATTATCCACGACCTCTTCTGCCTACTACGCCTGGTGGAGGAAATTACCGTGTTTTTCTCCGTGAAGTATTACCGGAAATGTTGGAGAGTGTCTCGCTAACATTCAGGCAATGATTAGGGTTCCGGTATACGACGGGGCCTCACCACGCATTGCCGCTCACGTCACAGAACGTTGAGACGATGTTTGCCCACGTTGTTGAATCAGAAGGGGTGGACCATTACCGTGGCAACTAAATTCTACTGACTTCACTGATATGGATTTCATTTTATGGGTAAAGATGACGCACTTGCTTTACGAGTCACCGAAAGACACCCCAGAAGAAATGGTTGCCCGTTTGGCAGAAACCTGCAGCTTCGTGAAACACCTGGTTGTTTTGAGTGTGTTAGTCAGTTGCATTCATTACCAGTTTTGCTTTGATGTAAACGCATGATATTTTCAGCAAGGTCTCTAAAATACTGCTCATCACACGGCAGTACGAAAACTGTCTCTGAACAGCATTCGTATGGAAACCTTCATGGTATCCCAGCGCGAAAAGGTGCATCTGTGACATTTTTGTCACGTAAACTGTTCACTTTTATCTTCCATAAACAGCCAAAAATTTCGTCTACTTAGTTTCTTTGCACCATGTACCTCTCTCTCTCTCTCTCTCTCTCTCTCTCTCTCTCTCTCTCTCTGTGTGTGTGTGTGTGTGTGTGTGTGTGTGTACTTACACAGAGTGAAAAAACTGCAGTCCTCGGCGGTCAGCAAGCGATCCCTCATCCCAGTTCAAGACAAAAGTGTATATACCAAAATCTAGTCCTGCCTATAGGTTTAATAAAAACGCGATTTAAAAAACGAGGCCCTTTCAACGCTGTAACTGCGTGGCCAAGAACAGATAGCACGAACTTCGCGGCCCGCCGGAGTGGCCGTGCGATTCTAGGCGCTACAGTCTGGAGCCGAGTGACCGCTACGGTCGCAGGTTCGAATCCTGTCTCGGGCATGGATGTGTGTGATGTCCTTAGGTTAGTTAGGTTTAATTAGTTCTAAGTTCTAGGCGACTGATGACCTCAGAAGTTAAGTCGCATAGTGCTCAGAGCCATTTGAACCACGAACTTCGCGCTGTGCCAGAATTGCCTCATCACCTCAGTGACTTTACCGGCTCCACCATGCGTACCGAAGCGAAAACATACCGCCGATTGCTGCAGTCCATCCAATACCGCGTTCGTCACGATCTGCTGCGCAGCCTGAATCCACTGCAGAGAGTTGCTTAAGTCAACACATACGTGGCACCTAAGTTGCTCCACGCTGCCGAGTACTCCTCTTACCATCGATCCTGCGACGTGAACTCCAACGGACCTTGGGTCCTTCATTTCGGCTGGCACCATCTTCACAATCCGATACAAGATCCCCATCCTCCCTGTTACAAAAGGAGGCTTCAGTCTTGTTCACTTTTGGGGCAGGAACACCGCGTTATACAATGAAGAGCCGAAGAAACTAGTACACCTGTCTAATATTGCGTAGGGCCCTCGAGAGCTCGCAGAAGTACCGCAGAGCGACGTGGCATGGACACGACTAATGTCTGTGGAAGTTCTGGAGGAAATTGACACCATTAACCCTGCAGGGCTGTCCAAAAATCCGCAAGAGCACGTTGCCAGGCATCCCATATACGCCCAATAGTGTTCATGTCTGGGGAGTTTGGTGGCCAGGAGACGTGTGTCGAAACTCGAAAGAGTGTTCCTGGAGCCACTCTGTAGATCTAGTAATAAATTTATTTTGTTTGGGGCTTCTTTCACTTTATGAAGAGGGAGTCTCTAAGCACGGCAATTTAATGTAGAACTTTATAACATCCACTGCTACCGACGAACTATCTTGCGTACTCATTTTCATATCACATTTCTTCACAGACACCATACATCCGGTTCACCCTACCTTGATCATATAAACAGGGGTTTTATTTTCTATGAGTTGTTTATCAGACACAACCTTTGATGTGTATTACACCACTCTGGGAGATGTGACGGTTGGTGTCTGAGTGTACAAGAATGAAATGTATGACTACACTACACCTCAGAGAACAGAAGTCATAACTGAGCTTAAGCGTATAAACAATTCCTGCAGGAAACCGAATTGAAATTAGATGGTCGGATGCCACAAAACAGTGAGCAGCTTCCGCGCCATGAACTGCAAATGCGTTCACGGAAAAAGCTGCTCATCACTGCGGAAATAAATGCCGCGTGCGGAGATGAAAAATGGACGAAAGCTCGTAATCATATGAATGTATAATTTCGGTAAAAATATACAAATGCAAAGTCAGATGTCATCGCGGAAAAATGTGTCTCGCATTAGAAAGTGAGAGTGGTTTTCAGAACTAAGGATTACAATCTGAATGAATAAAATGCAGGATGCTGCTGACAAAGGGAATGTACTAGAGCAGACGCTAATCCCTAATTTGGCACGATATCTCTCTTTCAGTATATTGTAGCATGAGACTTTGTCAGTTGCGAAGCTTAGTTTTGACTAGGTGGCGATAGTTTTTCCAGAAATAAACTTAATGTTATTACTTAATAATATGAATTATAGGGAGAATTATAACAGTAAAGCTGCTTTAATGAAGAAAGAAATACGATAAGTTAAGTTTGAAAGGTGAGACCGATATCAGCATTAAATAAAACGTGATATTCATAGGAAACAAAACAAAGCGTGTAATATTATGAAGTACTTGGGTAAGTAAGAAAGAGAGACGGAAAGGAATGATCAAAGTGTTTAAATGTTTATGAATTTATAATCAAGAAGAACTGGAAATAAACATCAATACCAATGACTCTGTAAGTCAGATAACAGTGTGTTTCATTGTCATGGCTGTCTACTTTGCTTACGTACATTGTCATTAGCCATGGCCAAAATTTTTGGTATTGTGATGAGGTATCCAAACTACCTTCATAATGCAGAAATGAGTAATACATATAAGAGAATAGTAACAAGCATTCATTGCATTGTACTACTTATAAACGACGGAAAAGTTGACTTCCTTTTGAACGTAGTTGAAGGATCTGAGTACTAACTGTGTTAAAAGTAACACGTTTTCAATGAAAAGCACTTGGACGTCACACCAATTTCATCCTGCTGATAAATGAGTAGACATTTTTACGAAATGTGTGTTTCGTTGTGTTTACAAGGTCACTGTAATATTTGTATACAGTATCTATAGTTCGTCCTCAACGAATTTAACGTGGACTACATATCATGCTATTACTTGGCGGCATCTTTTGCATAAAGAAAGAAAAAAGTTGGATTCTTAATCGGTTCAAACACAACGCGTCAGTCATAGTGTAACAACATCCAACTAATATTCCCAGACTTCTAAATCTGAAGATAACCGGAGCGTTTTTTGTTTTTCAAATTTTTTTAAGTGCTCCACGGACTTTTTCCCCCCTTACAATTTAATGCTTGAACTGAAAAAAAACGCGTTTTTTTCGAATCTCAAAATCCAAATTAAATAATTGTTTGGCGTTTCCATTTTTTACATAAATTTGTAATTTTAGATAAATAATATTTATCAGTGTTCTCTTGTAAACTCATCACAAAATGAGATATTAGTTAAGGTAAACGAAACAAAAAACCTCAGGACGCACAAATTCTTCTTTTCTCAACTGTTATTGGCTTGTGTATTCTCATATTTAAAAAAAAGGAAAACCAAAAATAAGGAGGCGTTATAAAAAGTATGTGATCTTCGGTGCTGATCTTTCTTTCCTCTTTACTTGATTAGCAAATGCCTACAATAGCAGAGCACACGAAAAAGAAAACAAAATAAAGGTGCAGAGGCAAAGAGATCCGTGAATAAACATATGCAAGGAAAAATATTTAAAAGGTGAAGACAAAAAGGAAGTTAAGGAAACTTGGAAGACTTGCTGCGCCGTGCTCCACATTGTTTTGCCGTCAGAACAACGTCCATTCTGTTGTCGGAGGGGGAAAGGGGGGGTCATCCTCTCTTGGTTGGCGCGTTTCGTCGAGGTTCCAGCTCCTGGGCGGGTTTGTAACGCCGGAATTGCATATCCTCCTATTTCCATCTGCTGCACTATAATTTTTTTTCCTTATTTTGTTACCTGAAGATATGACATTTCTGTGTCTTTATATATTGTAATTGTTTTATTGTTTATATATATATAAATGCATATATATGCATTTATGTTGGTTTGTTTTGTGAATATTATTTGTGTTTATACGCTGGGTCTGGACTAGGGAAAACTATGCTATCGAACGAATACGTCGATAGGTCGTGTGGATAACAAAAGTGTTTAGGATCTTTGGTAGTGTTAACTCTGTCGCATGGAGCGCGGGCAGAGGGAGGGTCTGGCTGGGGTAGTGCAGTGGAGCAGGTGTGTTGTGTGACGCTCCCGCGAGTTGCCGCGCTTTCGGGGTTGGGCAGCATGTAATTGCGCTCGACTTGCTATGATAGTTTCTGACACGGTGTCGCGGACGGGAAGCATTAGCTGGCGCACATCAAGATCCCGTTTCACCTGGTGACCGTGTCGAGAAGAAGGCGCGCCAACATCCAGCTTCTGCAACAGCGACGGCTGACAATGAGTGACTGTCGCCACCTCCTCGATCGACGGCTTCAAACCTTCAGTCAACCAACAAGGAACACTGGAAGCACGTAAAGTTTTAGAACTGTATGGCAGACCTCAGCTTTTCAAACTGTTCCATTTTCATAACTAAATTACAGCAACGTAGCATGAACCTTTGTTGCTCATTGTCCCAATTGCATTACCAAGCAGTGTCCCTTCCTTTTCCGGAATGAACCCGAGTGTCGTTGAAATTCAAACGCCAGTATCATTCGATTTCACTGCTTTAATTTCAAAGTTCAGTTAAGGTATTCATAGCTGGCTACAATATTTAGATTACACAAGCACAAATTAAGAGTGCGAGTTTTGTTACCGTATTTTAGCTTACCTGTGACTGCAGCTCAGCTTGGTACGTACTAAATTTTACTATTGTTAATTGTTCAGAATCATTTAATTCAAGTTCAAAGTTAAATCTCTTATTTCTAAATTGCGTAGATTCAAGTAGCTTTTGAAATGATTGTTGAGGTAGTCGAAGACTAACCGTATTTTACTGAATTTCGATGTGCTTCAGAAAGAAAGCTCACTATTAACTTCAGTCACTAAATTAACTTTCGATTTTCCGGTTTTATTAATTCTTTTGCTAAATTAAGTCAGAGTGTAGCGAAATTTATTACTTCTGACAAACTTTCGGTTCTCACACTATACGTGTCAACCTTCAGTTGCCACGCTTCTCGTGCTAATTATATGTGTAATAACCTTTCTTTTTCAGTTACTATAGTAATTGTCCTTAGGACTGGCGACCGTAATTTCCCCCAAATCGCAAATATCTAATTACCGCTAGTTAATTGTTAACGTAATGGCCGCACATTTACTTTCTTTATTAACTTTACCACTTTTCAAAATTAATTTCCACCAGTTTCATTTGCATTTTTCCTTTCATTTAGATGTAACCCTTTCCTCCCTCTTTACCGACAAATTAACTTCGATGACTATTGCTTTTGCCAAATTTCCATTATGTACACGCGGTTTAATTTTTCACTGTCATTAAGGTCGATAAGAGAGGGGGAGGTTACACGTGGTGACCGTGACAGGACAAGCTTCGGATTTGAGATTATTCTGGACACGAATTTTGCATTGTGCAAATCTCGTAACAAAGCACTGGTTACGAAATGGTCGATACGTCAGCGAGAATATTAATGTGAGGAATCCTAATTAGATTTGAGATTTGGCATTTATATTGAAAATTATTAAAATGAGTGAAGGCAACAATTACCAAAATTTCGTAGACTTGGATACGGGACAATTGGTCGAACAGTGGGAAACGGGCACCGCGGAACCCATTGTTCAGGGGCAGGCGGCTAGTATGAAAGACGCGACCGCCGAAACGCAACAAAGAGCAGAAGTGGAATTCCAAACTTTAGAAAATGTTTCGGAATCGGAAGTGAAAATCAAATGTGAATCCCTTGATGACGAATACGGGGGGACAGTTAAAGAGGAAGCCGGTACGGAACTAAAACCAGTAGTTTCCGGGAATTTAACTGATTTATTGAATGTTTTGATTAACGAAATCACGAGTCAGTCTGAAAAAATTGAACGGAAGCTAGACAATCAGAACAAAGCTATTAATGTCGTTAACAACAATGTTGGAGTTGTTAACACAAAAGTTGATAAAATCAAAGAAGATATTGTTGTGATCAATACCGAAATCGGCAATCTTAAACAGGAAATGATAGGCGTTCAGGCGGAAGTTGCGAGCATAAATACACGTTTTTATTTCGAAATTAGCAGAATAGAGAAAAGTGTAGGAGAAGCAGTTGCTCCGATCATCGAGAATAAGGTAACGGAACAAATTCAATTAGTGAAAAAAGAGGATCAAAAGAAGGTGGAAACTTTAAAGGCTTTAGTATCCGAAGTAGATACCAAAGTGACGAAGCAGGCTAATACCTGCGAAGAAAAAAAAAGGGAAGTAGAAACGCTTGCGACAACCACTTGCCAAGTAATTACGAGAGTGTCGGAATTACAAAAGAAACTTGACGAAAAACAGAGCTATGTGCCAGTCTGTGCACATAGTTCGGAGTTGTTGACGAAAGAGGAGCGGTTCGACCACTTGAAAAAAGGCGGTATACACCCGACGGATTTCATTAAAAATTGTGAAAGAGTTTTACCCAGATCATGGACTAATGAGAGAAAAATTAATGCGGTTGTTGATGTGTTGCCTGGTGATGCCAAGCGTTGGGGCTTAAACCTCAACATTACCAACCTGACTTTTGACGAGTTTAAAAATTTGTTTCTGGCTGAATACTGGCCAGAGCAAAAACAGCAAAGTGTCTGGCTCGAATTTGTCGAATCGAGGCCTTTCGATGCGAATTCGCGCGGCTCGATGAAGGAGTTTTGTGAGGGCTGGATCCGCAAGTTGGAATATTTGCGTGATCGCCGCACGGAATCCGAAATAGTCTGGGAACTCTACAAGAAGATTCCAGATGATACAAAACGCTACATAGGAAGCAATTACAGGACAATCAATGATTTCCTGGAAAGAATTGAGGACGAGGACAATTGGCGCAATAATCGCGATAGTGGTAGAGGCCGTGGTAGCAACAACAGGTACTACAGCAACCACAACAACGATAACCATGGGAATAATGCATACCGCAACCATGGCAGCAATAACAATAATGGTTCGGACCGTAATAACAATCGGTACAATGCAAATAATAACAGGAATGACGGAAACCAGTATGATACGAGCTTCGCAGAATCGTAATAACGCCAGAGGGTGTGATCAGCCGCCTCAGCAGCATCCGGGAAGCGTATCTGCTGGGACGAGACAGGGAAACCATTAGCCGCACCGGTGAGGGCCCACCGGGCGTGGAGAAATTTTGGCGCCCAAATAACAGGAGAAAACCCAGGTGTCGTCGTTATGAAAATTCCGTATGGAACATTTAACGGCGGGAGAGTGTGCCAGTGTTAGGAGGAAGGAGTGAGCCCACAAGTAATAGATCAGCTGTAGACACGGCAGTAGAAAATACATTCACTGTCAGTGAGAACAATTTCAGTAGTGTTCCGGAAAACGATTATAAAGTGGCAGCTGTAACACCCACAGCGGAAATGGAGATTGAGTTTAAGAATGATTCGCAATTGTTGAGAGGAGATCAGATGTCGGATAACACGTCCGTCATTGAGCGAGGGGATGCAGAGAGGGATGAGGTCTGGTTAAGGCAGTTCGGTCGCTTATACGTCGAACTAAGTGATTATAGGGGCCTGTACGGGAGAAGTGTTTATGGGGAGCGCGGGCAGGATTTGCCGCGTCTCGTCCCACAGGAAGATAGTATTTGTGAAGTGATAGAAAGTTCTGACCCTAACCGGCAGACTTTACTAGAAATAGTTGATGTTAGTGGGGAGCACGAGCAAGATTCGTTGTGTTTCGTCGCGCAGGAGTTGGATGTTGAAGTAGTAACGGAAAGTTCTGGCCCTAACCTGCAGACTTTACCGAAAGTTATAGTGGTAGAAGTAGCCGACCCATCCGACGCAAACCTCCAGTTTAAACATTGCGAGAGTATTGAGGAGAAAGATTACGAGAATTTTAGTGGTAGCCGACCACGATTGGTAGAAAAGCACGTAGATTACATCATGTATGAGGTTAGAGCTGACGTTATACGGTCAGACGGTAGCAGTGTGGGTTGTGCAGATCCAGAGGAAGTAATTGCAGATACTACTGGGCACATTCCTCAAGGTAGATTGGCAGATGAGATCAATCTGATCAAAGAGGAATCAACGAAGGTGACAATTAGTGAATTGACAGCAAAGCAACACTCACTAGTTGACGAGTTACAGGAAAAGGTTTCGGTATTGGAGGCGAAGCTACAGACTAAGCCTCAGGACAAATGTGTTGAAATTAAAACTGTATGTGAACAAAGGCTGAGAAGGCCGCTAGATAAGCCGGATTTAGGATCAAAGCCGGATGGTTTTTTCTGGAATGACCTGGATATATAGACGAAGATTTATTGTGGGAAAATAAAGAAACAGTCGAGGACAAGTGTAGACAGATAGTAGTGTCTGTTAATATGCACGACCTACAACTAAACGTGTTGATTGACACCGGTGCATAATTGAGTGCTGTATCTGGGAAAATATTTGAGTTACTGAAAGACAGACCTGGCATCGTAGTTATGCCAGTGACAGGAGTGAAAATTATCGGTGCTACTGGGAAGGCCAGTAAACCGGTCACAAAACAGATTTTTGTCAACTTCGAGATATGTGGGGCACGATTTGAACAAGAGTTTGTCGTCGTGCCAGATTTAACTACGGAAGTAATTATCGGGTTAGATTGGCTATTAAAGTACCGTGCAGTGATTAATTGCGAAAGCAAAACTTTGACATGTACGTCACAAGATAAAATAATAGTAGGTAGTTTTGACGAGGCAGGAAACGGTGTGGATAGGCAATACCAGCCTATACCCATTGTTAACTGGCCGGATGCTATTGACGTAGGTATGAATTTGAACTACTGTAATGTGAGGAATGTTGGCATTGACAATAGTGTAGAAGGTGAATTGGAAAGTATTGTAGACGGTGTGTCAAACGTAACACACGAAAAAATACGAGACCTGTATGAAGTAATAATGAGGAATAAGAGTGTGTTTTCAGACAAACCGGGACTTGTGGAAGACATAATCAGATTCCCTCCAAGGATTGACATTAGTATTGGTGTGAAAAAAGATCGTTTGCTAGAAATAATGAAGCTAAAAGCCGATGCTCGCATAAGTCGTAATGACGCTAAAGCGCGTTTTGCTAAGTTTGCAATCGGAGACTTAGTACTTGTAAAAGCTCATGAGAAATCGAGCGAGATAGACAATGAAATCTCTAAATTTGAGTTTGTTTATAATGGACCATATAAAGTCATTGGTATATCTCACACAAATGCTTATTGCTTAGAGTATCGAAGCTCTGGAAAACTATTAGATATACGGAACATTGTAGACATGAAATTGTACCAACCTAGGATTGATTAATACCACAGAATGGGTAATTTGTACAGTATGTAAATACAGAGTGTAAGATTTAAACGTTTTGCTAGATTACCATGCTTTTGCCTGACCAAGAGGACATTAAAGAAGTTGTAATTAATGAGTAATTAATTTTTACTAAATGATTTAAGAGAGAGTGATTATTTATCAGTTGAAAAATCCAAGCTGCTAGTTTAAGTTTTCAGCTGAGTCACAGTAGATTAAGCAATGTAAATATGATTTTGTAACTAGCTGTAAGATTTCATGAATATGTGTTTTACTAGTCATTGCCGATGTACTTAGACGCTGTTTTAAGTTTCAGGCTAGTACATGCGTGAGATGATTCACAGTGTTGAGTTATCCACTGTGATAGTGTTAATGGACTCCTTGAGATTACTCGGGAGTGGGTTTTTCCGAAAGAATTCAGTGAAACGGACGTTCTGGAAATGCCGTTACAAGGGCGAGTGAGATCAAGCGTGCCGCACAGGCGGACGCAACAATACTGGCGAGGCGGAGTCGCTGTCGGCTCTTGTGCCGCTGTCGGCTCTTGTTCCGCTGTCGGCATTCTTTGTACTTGCGGGTACGGAAGGCGGAGTTGTTTTTCTTCCCGGACAGCCTATGTGAAAGAATTCTGTTGTCAATATTTATGTTTTTTGTCGATCTGCTGTATATTATTTTCTTGTTTAGCGTTAAGTGGACTCTCATGACGAGAATATTAATTATGAAAAGGTTATATAAAATGTGTATTCTATGTAATTAATTATTAATTTGCGTATTTTAATATACCTGTTTTTTATGACCATGTACTCTGGTTAGTTTTGTAAAATGAATTCTATTTCTTGATACTGTTAGGAATTTTGATGATTTTAGAATAGCTAAACCATTTTCTATGTTTTCTATTAATCTTAATATGTTGTCAACCTGTTTTCTTTTGTGTAAGATGACAGAGTGGATTAAGATTAGGAGTGTCTCCACTCAATTATTATGGTCTAAAAATTGATTTATGGTTAATTAAACGAATGCTAAATTTACTTGTAGTTTCGAGCATATGCATTTCCACTGTTTCATTTTTGGGACATTTTCTCAGTCTGTTTAGGTTACACGCACATCCTCAGACAATGTGGGGCACGTGTAACGCCGGAAATGCATATCCTCCTTTTTCCATCTGCTGCACTATAAATTTTTTTTTCCTTATTTTGTTACCTGAAGATATGACATTTCTGTGTCTTTATATATTGTAATTGTTTTACTGTTTGTATATATATATATACAATTGTTTTACTGTTTATATATATATATATATATATATATATATATATATATAAACAGTAAAACAATTCTGTTGTCAATATTTATGTGTGTATATATATATATATATATAGATATATATATACAAACAGTAAAACAATTACAATATATAAAGACACAGATATATATATATATATATATATATATATATATATATATATATATATATAAGGATAGTTCTCTTTATTAAGGATGATAATATACAGTCACATCTCCTTGTACCTTAATGTACTTTGTTAGTACACCATCAATCTTAACCCAAATATTTATTCTTTCATTAGCATTAACACGTCTCCTGTTCCTTGTATACAATGAAAATGGTTTATCTGTTAATACAATAGCTGTACCATAATTCCTATCACCCTTAACTCCAATAGAAAAGGTACGATAAGCACAAATATCTCTGTCATAATAGGCTTCCAAACCTTCAAGAGGCTTATCGCTACCTCTCACTATAGCAATTGTTAGCCAACTATTACCCATAACAACTTCTGTAGTTGTACAGGAAAAATTAATCTTGGCTCCTACAAAAGTAATTGGACCAGTCAGTAGCTCTTCTTGTGCTACATTATTTGGAGTCATTGAAAAAGTGTCCACAGTCTTGTACACAGGCATTCTTGATCTTCTTGTATATCTCCTCCTCCTGTACGGCATGGCTGTGTGCTACGTGCGGCTGCCTCGAGTGAAATGAGCGTGCTGCTGCCTGCATGGCGGATGTACGTCACTGATAAGCTGGGCGCGACAGGAAGTAGACCGCTCCAAAACCGCAATGGCGGCGCCGGAAGTGCCTTTTTTTCTGCGGATCGCGCTTAGTTAGAACTATAGCGCGATCCTCCAGGCGCCTCGTGCTGCAGCTAAGTCCCGTTCAAGGTCACCCGCCAATATGGCGGCGCGCGCACACACACACACACACACACACATATATATATATATATATATATATATATATATTTATGTTGGTTTGTTTTGTGAATATTATTTGTATTTATACGCTGGGTCTGGCCTAGGGAAAACAATGCTATCGAACGAATACGTCGATAGGTCGTGTGGAGAACAAAAGTGTTTAGGATCTTTGGTAGTGTGTGGAGCGCGGGCAGATGGAGGGTCTGGCTGGAGTGGTGCAGTGGAGCAGGTGTGTTGTGTGACGCTCCCGCGAGTTGCCGTGCTTTCGGGCTTGGGCAGCATATAATTGCGCTCGACTTGCTATGATAGTTTCTGACACGATGTCGCGGACGGGAAGCATTAGCTGGCGCACATCCAGACCCCGTTTCACCTGGTGACCGTGTCGAGAAGAAAGCGCGCCAACATCCAGCTTCTGCAACAGCGACGGCCGACAATGAGAGACTGTCACCACCTCCTCGATCGACGGCTTCAAACCTTCAATCAACTGGAAGCACGTAAAGTTTTAGAACTGTATGGCAGACCTCAGCTTTTCAAACTGTTCCATTTTCATAACTAAATTACAGCAACGTAGCATGAACCTTTGTTGCTCATTGTCCCAATTGCATTACCAAGTAGTGTCCCTTCCTTTTCCGGAATGAACCCGAGTGTCGTTGAAATTCAAACGCCAGTATCATTCGATTTCACTGCTTTAATTTCAAAGTTCAGTTAAGGTATTCATAGCTGGCTACAATATTTAGATTACACAAGCACAAATTAAGAGTGCGAGTTTTGTTACCGTATTTTAGCTTACCTGTGACTGCAGCTCAGCTTGGTACGTACTAAATTTTACTATTGTTAATTGTTCAGAATCATTTAATTCAAGTTCAAAGTTAAATCTCTTATTTCTAGATTGCGTAGATTCAAGTAGCTTTTGAAATGATTGTTGAGGTAGTCGAAGACTAACCGTATTTTACTGAATTTCGATGTGCTTCAGAAAGAAAGCTCACTATTAACTTCAGTCACTAAATTAACTTTCGATTTTCCGGTTTTATTAATTCTTTTGCTAAATTAAGTCAGAGTGTAGCGAAATTTATTACTTCTGACAAACTTTCGGTTCTCACACTATACGTGTCAACCTTCAGTTGCCACGCTTCTCGTGCTAATTATATGTGTAATAACCTTTCTTTTTAAGTTACTATAGTAATTGTCCTTAGGACTGGCGACCGTAATTTCCCCCAAATCGCAAATATCTAATTACCGCTAGTTAATTATTAACGTAACGGCCGCACATTTACTTTCTTTATTAACTTTACCCCTTTTCAAAATTAATTTCCACCAGTTTCATTTGCATTTTTCCTTTCATTTAGATGTAACCCTTTCCTCCCTCTTTACCGACAAATTAACTTCGGTGACGATTGCTTTTCCCAAATTTCCATTAGGTACACGCGGTTTAATTTTTCACTGTCATTAAGGTCGATAAGTGAGGGGGAGGTTACAGGTTGACTAAAATACGCTTTAAGAAGTTCTCGAAAATGGGCCGATAGTGTCGTTGTCGGTGGAGGGTGTGGTGTTGTACTTGGAGACATGTGCAGAAGTCCGCCGGATAGACAATGTCGTCCTAGGATAGGTAATTTGATAGCCATGCCATTTAGATGATGGATGATGGAAAGTAGGTCGCATTAGAATCTATCAGCATGGCGGGAGGGACGTGATATGTGGTACTCGGAGGTAGAAAGCCATGATCAACACAAGGTTCCAGACAGCTGCTGCTGCTGCTCCGCGCTCGAAACAGTGTTAATTCATATCTTCAGCATTGCGCTACAGGCAAAGGGGTGATGTTTCAGTCTTGTATTATATTTGCTGTTGGTGTCAGTGGTGTAGTGTGATTGAAGGATCGTTTTTCGGGGGTGATATGTTTCGAAGGGGTTTCGGAGCGGGGACGGGGTGAGAAGGTGGGTGGTTTTCTTCCTGGTCCTGGGGAGGTCGATGCATATGTAACTGTATTCCAAAAAGAACCGACCTGTGGGCCATTATAGGTGGGATATGTGCCAATGATGTCGGCATGTGTCTCGAAATGGGTGCGAACTGGGCTGTCGGAAGTCCAGTGAGACTAATTTCATGGCGTTTCCGCAATCGGTGGATAGTATTGGTGTAAAGTGTCGCGATCCTAGCTCTCATATTAACCAAGCGAGGCCACCACTCCGCTTCGGTAAGTTGAGGGGATCATACTGGACTTCGAAGATGTGTATGGAACATACAAAATACCCGAAGGTCGCCTGGAGTCTGACCGCTATTGTCGCAGTGATGGGCAGAGTCTGTGCAGTATGGAGTATCCGGGACGCCAGGTGTGTATTGACAAAGGTGACCCTCTGGCGCATATTCAGCGGACGTAGTGGGTGGTTCTGTATGTTTGCTTAGAAGCGTTGCAGTAGCGTTCGAAAACTGATCGGTGAGTTGCGGCGAATGTCTCTCGTGTATACCACTCCACTCTCAGGCAGCAAATGTTGTCTACAGGTTAAAACGGAGCTACGCTATCTCTGAGAGAGTCATGAGTGATCGTCACGGCATATGATTTTCCGTCGTCCATAGCGCTCCCTGTCCCTGCACTGCAACAGGTAATCCATTACATCATTGCTTGTATTTCGGACGATGAACGTACTAGGAAGACCAAGTCGTTCGCGTAGGCACGGCAGCAGAACACGTGCTCGCAAAGTAGAATATCCGTCAAGTGTCGCCATAATCGGCAGGTCAATGGTTGCATCGCAATGGCGTAAAGCACGGCTGACAGTGGGTAACGCCTTAATGGGCGTAGGTTCGGTAAGTCTTCCATTGACGAGAAGCCCAGACGCCGCCTCTCGAAGGAGGCCCATTATCATCTGCGTGAACATCGGGACAATCGCCATCCGGTCCGACACTGCGATGAGGAGTGCATGATTTACACTGTCAAACGCTAGTTGAAATCGAATGGAGATTAAAACACCTGGCAGTCGGGAGTGTATTGCTGCGCCGATAACATCCCGATATTCGCTAAGGCCAATCTGGATATTATTGTCGCTACCTATGGAGGTTGGTTCATGGGACACAATTTGTCGTAACACATGTTTGAGTCACATAACTAGAACGCACATTAAAATCGTGAAATCTGAATTTAGTAGCGCGAACGGCCGGTAACTAAAAAGCCGTGTTCCTCCTGCGGGTTTCGGGACTGCTATTCTTCGTTGAACGTCGTTGGCAAGAGTGCCACGCCGAACAATAGTTCACCGTACATGTCGCTCCATCGTTGCAGCATCGGATCTTCGTAGTTTTTATAAAAGCCGAGCGACAAGCCATCTGTACCAGGAGACCAATTCAGTGATCCTGTGGCCACATTGTCGGTGGCCACTTCTGCAGTGAGGAAGGGTACTAACGTGTGATGGATTTCCTGAGGAAATTCAACAGTAGTCTCCACGCTACCCGGTACTTCTTGATAGAAATCTCTGTAGTGCGTTCTGAAGGCATCGGCGATAGGAGATTGTGATGTCAGCCGTTGTCCATCAGGCAGATCTACAGTCGTCCTTAAGGCTTGTCGACGTCGTTGACCGTTTTGAACGATATGGTGAATAGAAGATTCTTCACTGCTAATCCTGTCTTGGTTGGATGGTTGTATAAGGGCTACCAAACGGCAGTTGGTCAAGGTTAAAATTTTTGCCTTGAAGCGTTGAGCTTCTTTATGGCGGTTGAGGGACTGGAGATGGTCCATGAGATTGCGTAGAGCGCTATAGATGAAATCTCTTGTTTGGTGTCTCCACCCGGCTTTGGCTGTATCGTTGTGTGTCAAGATGCGGCGGATGGCCGGTTTCGGTCATCGTTACAGTGTGGTCTCGTAGGGCACGATGCATGTAACACAAGTGTGCCATGTGTTTGTGACCTGTTGTCGACATTCGGAGTCTCACAGCACCACGGCATTGAGTTTCCAGGGCCCTGCGCTGCTCCATATAGTCTATGAAGGTAAATGTTTTGATTCGAAAAGGCAGACAGCCAACGTTCTACGTCGAGAAGATTGGGTATTATGGCGTCAGCGATATATATTCTACCAGTCTGCTGGTGAAGTGGCTCCTGATGCGTGTATGCCCCAGGGAGTCACCGTTTATTGTTCTCCAAATGTAGACGAGACAAAGGAGGCGGACCAGGAAGCGAAGTTCCGGACATGTGGTGGAATGTATTGGTCCATAGGCTCGAGAGCACAGTTGAAATTTCCACACCCGATGAGGTGTGGGAGCGATTCCTCGGTTTATCTGTGCCCAATGGGACTTAGAGGTTCCCTCAACTGTCAGGACTATCCGTCGCGCTGTTAGTAGACATGCGACGTCGCAAACTACAATCCGTTCTCGGAGGTGGATGGCCGCATCTCTGTGGTCTGTGTTCGTCGGAGCAGAGTACGTCCCTCATCTATAAGACTCGGACCAAGCTGCTGTCCTCAGTTCCTGTAGCAGGGCGACGTCGATGTCAACTTTACTTAGCGTGTCACTGAGTAGTTGAAGTTCAATATGGTAGCTGATATTATTGGTGTTGACAGTAGCTATTCGGTATGCCTGGTGGGGGATCCGTGCTGCCGATACACTCATAGCTGCTGAAGGATGTCGTGAAGGATTGTGGAAGTCCATAGCGGTCGCAGTAGCCGTGAGATCCTTCATTTTAGTGTTGTTTTAATGGAGGAACAGATCTCGTTTCCACGACGGCTAGATGTGGCAAATCACCGTTTTTTTTTTTTTTTTTTTTTTCATGTGCCGTCTCCTCTAAGAAGGTTGGCTGTCATCATGGCAATTTCTGATCTTGATTTGGCTGATCTAAGGAGTTCTGACGTTGAACAGTTGTACCAATTTTTTAAATTGTCAATCCAGGATGTCCGTCTTCTACCCCTCGTTCTCTTCCCACAAATTTTCCCTTCTAGTATTATTTGCAATATTTTGTAATTTACTCCCCTAATAACATGGCCTAAATATTGTAGCTTCCTTACTTTAATAGTTTTAATTAATTCTTTTTCCTTTCCCATTCTTCTTAGGACATCTTGATTAGTAATCCTCGACACCCAACTAATTCTAAGTATTCTTCTATATGCCCACATTTCAAAAGCTTCTAAACTGTTCATGTCCTTTTTCAATGTCCACGCTTCCATTCCGTATAATAATTTTGAGAATACATAGCATCTTAGCAACCTCATTTTTGTGTTTAAACAAATGTCTCTCGAACAGAATGCATTTTTCATCTTATTAAAGATACTTCTGGCCTGTCCTATTCTCGATTTAATTTCTTCTGAGCTTTCAATCTCCTCATTTACAATTGTTCCGAGATATTTAAATTTACGTACTTGATCGACTCTTTCCCTATTGATTGTAAGATTTTCTTGTTGGTGTGTTTTAGATATCACCATGAACTTAGTCTTGCTTACGTTAAGAGTCAAGCCAAATTCTTCACTTTTTTCTGCGACTTTGTCAAGAAGTAATTGTAGATCTTTGAGGTTTCCAGCTAGTAGTGCAGTGTCATCAGCAAACCTAACATTGTTAACGTTTAGCCCATTCACTTTAATGCCAGCTATTTCATCTGATAGAGCTGCCTGGATTATGTCTTCTGAATACATATTAAACAATAAGGGTGAGAGAACGCAACCTTGTCTCACACCCCTCTTTATTTCTATATCATTCGATAACTCATTTTCTACCTTCACGGTTGCGGTTTGATTGAAGTAGAGGTTATATATAATGCGGAT
The DNA here is from genome assembly GCF_021461395.2 of Schistocerca americana. Lineage (NCBI taxonomy): Eukaryota > Metazoa > Arthropoda > Insecta > Orthoptera > Acrididae > Schistocerca > Schistocerca americana. The sequence goes on from NC_060122.1 coordinate 652,642,631, forward strand.
GTCTTTCTTATCAAGTGTTTTCTTTTCTAACAATTCTATGAGATGATCATGACGAACTTTGTCAAATGCTTTATTATAATCCAGGAAGCACACATATAGTGGCTGGTTAACCTCCATACATCGTTGCGCTAATATGTTAAAAGCAAACAAAGCTTCTCTTGTACCGAGGGAACTTCTAAAACCGAATTGTGTTTCACTTATACCTTCTTCTACTTTTTTGTATATTCGTTGGTGTATAACTTTTAGAAATATCTTTAAGGTGTGACTCATTAAGCTTATTATCACCGTTATCCTTCCATAAAACGGTCCGTCAGTTTCAACATTGGCGAGAGGTGGCGGCTCTGGCCAAGTTGGCTCAATCGTTTCGACGTCGACTGGCGTAATTTTGCCCATGGTTTCTGGGCGTGGTTCTCACTCACAATCTCTGATGGACGGCTCACGATTTTGTGGAAAATATGTCTCCTTGACAGCGAAAATTTATTTTCTATGCCGTCACATTTTTGCACCACCTATTCGTTCTGCGAATGTGGATCAGTGGCCAATTCTGATGTCTTGCGGCGTTTCTGTGGCGTTTGGGTGACTTCTGCTTCCAGCAATGTGTGTCGGTTCTGAGGGAGGAAGAGAGTCGTGTCGTTCCGGTAAAAAAGCCGCTGCGCCGGCCGAAGTGGCCGTGCGGTTAAAGGCGCTGCAGTCTGGAACCGCAAGACCGCTACGGTCGCAGGTTCGAATCCTGCCTCGGGCATGGATGTTTGTGATGTCCTTAGGTTAGTTAGGTTTAACTAGTTTTAAGTTCTAGGGGACTAATAACCTCAGCAGTTGAGTCCCATAGTGCTCAGAGCCATTTGAACCATTTGAAAAAAGCCGCTGCTATTATAATGCGAGCTTCAACCTCCATAAAACTCTCGGGAGTATTCTTGCGAAATTCGAGTGTGTGCGTGTCCGCCTAGAAATCATATTCGCGGGCGGCACTGCCGGTAGCAAGGTGCTGTGATGCCTCCAGTTGTATCAATCCTGGGAGAAGGTCATGAATTGCGTCCTGAGAAGGCTTCACGCACAGTGCTACCGCATAGCTGATTGGAAAGGTGGTTGTAGTTTCATCGGTGTTCATGTTGTCGTGCCGTAGTTGTTTGAAGCGGCGTTGCAGACATTCACTGCGGACGTGGCATTCTTTGCCGCAACCGGAACATGTTCGAGGATGTCTGTCGTAAATCATCACTGCTCGGTAGCCGCCTACAAAAATGTTTGATGGGATGTGGCGTTTGAAGTCTACTCAAACCTGCCTCTCACTATTAAGCAGCGGATACGTCGTAAATTGTGCCCATGTTTCGGCTACATGACTGTGGACTTTTCCATACGGGCTTAGCGTCGCGATGAATTCCCATTCCTGTATCTTGAAAGACAGTTCGAAAACACGGATCGTCCGACCGCCAGTTCCGTCGTCATCTACGTCTACAGGCCCGATATCGTCGTACTTGAGTGTCGAAATTTGACTCCGGATGGCTGAGCACGATCTGCACTTCGGAACTGCCAAAAGCAGACTGTGAACACGTCCACATTATGTAATTCCCGTAGAGAGGAGGACACGTTAACTGAAAACTGCTAACTGATATCGGCGGATAAATAAGGTGCCTGTTTTGATAAAAAGTACTACACTAAGTTTCTTCGGACATGTATGCGTATCCGAAGGAACAGGGACTGCGGCGACTCCAGCCATCATGATGTACGTGAAACGTATTGGCAGTTGCGAATACGAACAACCATCAGCTGTGTGACAGAATGACGACAATGAAAATTTGTCCTGGACCGAGACTCGAAAGCGGATTTCCTGCTTTAAGAGAACGGTCGCCTTAACCTCTTTAGCTATCCGCAAACGGCTCATATATCGTCGTTCATGCGTCATCTGTCGATGTTTGGGCGTAGCTGTGAGGCTTGCATGAACCGCCAAAGCGTCGTGCAGGCACGTACTTCTGTTTACGTCCTTGCCGCGGAGCTTCGTACTCTCACGGTTATTTACTTCCTGCTAGTCTTCGTTAATGCTTGCACTTTCGATCTAAAATGGCTCATTCATACCGACAGTCTACCATCAAGATCAGCTTTAATAATGAATTTTTTAGACCAGAAGCATCTGAAGTGGAGCGATTTTTACGAGAAATGATTAAAATTCAACCATAGGATATGATTTGAATCCACTTCTCTGATCCATGACACGGTGTGTGTGACGAGATCGTACAACGCAACAAAGTTGGATTAAATTTATTCATTCTGACGGCCATATCGGTGCAGTAGCTATTGATCATGCAGAGCTTGGATCAAGAACAGTCGGAGTATTCGAGCTATCATTTGAGGTTCCGGCTGAAATCGTGGTTGCCGCGCTACAATCCTATAGTAGGGTGTTCACTTATATAATAGAAACGTATAAGATGCATGTTTGACCATCAGCGGATTTTTTATTTAAAACCCAAATATCGGCCAGTTTCATTCACAGATAATATTCGCGGATTAGGGTTAAAACAGTTCAGGCAACATCACATCTGTCATTACTTAATTAATGGCCGCATCTCGTATGTACAGCATGATACGAATTCCAATCTAACATACACAACTTTTAAAGCCCAACGTACCAATAACATGCGTAAACAGAGCAGTACTGAAGAGAAACTCAGATGTATAAGTGCAACAACTGTAAAAAAATACTGAAGAGTTTAACTACGCACTCCGAGAGCGCTTCTCATTCTTCGCAGAGGAAACTGCGCTGTTCTTCCATGGTCAACATGATCGTTTTATGCTAGGTGATGATTTTAATTGGGTACTTGTAGCGTAAGATCAATTTCCTCAATATGCCCCGCGCCCAGAGCTAAAAATGTTGGTGCTCGATATACATTTGGTTGATAGCTGGGAGCATGTCCATGGCCTCCATCCTTGATACACCCATAGGACGAGCCATTACGTCGTCTTCTCGACCAAATATATGTTACACGCAGATTTAACGCTGACGTCGGCGAAGCCTACACTGACCATACTTAGTTGACATGTACAATCTGGATTCGATGAAAGGTGCACGTAGCCGTGGTCCTTGGAAAATGAACGTTGCCCAACAGCGCCATTGAATATTTCTCGAGATCTTGCGAACAACGCCTTCAGATGTAACCCACGATCCTACGTTGGTGGACTGATTGTACCAAGACGGTGCTACGACGTGCAATGACGGCTTATGGACGTGGGCGATGTCAATCGATGGTCAGGGCACAGACACTAGACAGGGGTACAGGAGAAAGCCCATCGATGTATCACATCATGAACGAAAGCAAAAGACGGCGAAGAGCCCTGGTACTGACGTGGACACGGTAGTGGCAGACACCTAACATCGCAACAAGAAATATGCAATGCCTTTGTAGAACATTACGCTCAACTTTACACTGCAGTGGACACCGATGTGGTGGCCATTACCGAAGTTACATATACCGTTTTCGGCACCATTGGATTAGAGGCGGAAGCACATCTTATGGAGGACTGGTGGAGTCCATTAGTAGGGGAGCGATGAATAAATCACTGAGACCTGATGGTCTGCATCTAGAGTTCTATAGTATCTTTAGCCGTATGATGGCACCGTGATGGACTGATATCTGCCCCAAACCAATGTCTCCTGACGTGTCCTTAACGTTGGCTTTTGTGCAGGGACTGATTTTTCTGATGCACAAATGCTTGGGTGGCACAAGGGTAAGTGGATACCAACCATTGCCGATCCTTAACTGTGACTTTACAGTATTCACCGGACTATTAACAGCATGCCTTCGAAGAGTATTGCCACAAGCGCTATCACTCGATCAAACGTTGCTCGGCGCAGGTAACACGTCCAGACGACACTTGGTGAATATTGCGATTTAATCGCTCTAGCAAAGTCATGCCACCTCTACGGAGCACTGTCGTCGATGGATTTTGACCAAGCCTTCGAGTGCCACAAGTCTTGACACACATGAGGCTTCCACGATCATTTATCAATGTTGTGATCGTGGTTACTCTGCAGTGCCTCTTCCAAAGTGCTCGTCAATGGACGTACGACGAAACCCCTCATCGTAGCGAGATCGGTCAGACAAGAATGTCCCCTATCTATGAAGTTATGTGCACCGGCTGACAGGACTGACTTTGCGAGGGTATACATTGAAGTGTAAGGCCTAAGCGGATGACCTGGTGTTGGTAGTGCGAAATGAAAACGATATGTGTGTAGGTTTAGACTGGACCCACTAATATGGAACGGCCACTGGCAGCCGCATACATGTGAACAAGTCTTTGATGAATATTGGTGTTGGAATAAAGTAAGAATGCGTAGCACCTTTACATCTCATGGATATCTTGAAATGCCTAGGGATTGTTTACAAACGACGTATGTCGAACAGCAGTATACAACAGTAAGAGACAAGTACGGTCAGTCCGGACGGGCGTCAAAGGGAACATCACACGGGTTTTAGAAATTCTCCATCCGTTGACATATGTTAACACGTGTCTAGTGTCACGAATTCCGCACTTTGCCCAAGTACTCCTCATACCGGTGATGATAGCAGGCCGCCTTTGTTCGTAGGAGCGGAAAGAGTCTTGCACATGTTTCACATCTGCACGACGTTAAAACTGTGAAGACGATATCAGGAATTCGTTCGAGACCAGCACCAGTTCTTAACGACGAAGGCACTGCAATATCGTAATAGCCTTGCCTCTATCGCTGCATGGTAGCGAACATCGGACCGTAACATCTGATCAATTACAAATAATCGAATCATTAAATATAAATTTCCTCGCTTCATTTCGGGATATTCATCATTGGCCGGTAAAAGAACAGCAATGTTAGGCAAGACCTACATGTTGAAACCATTACAAATGTAATTGAAAAATTTAGGTTTCTGGAAACTCCTTGTCCAAAGTGGGTCTAATAACATGATAAGTAAACCTGTAATACTATGTAACCAAATAGGAAAGAGAAACGTTGGACGACTCAATAACAGATAATCAATTCTGATGCGGAGCATTCCAAAAATACTAATCCTTGAAGACGACGACGACAACGACGATTACGGTAAACTTATAGCATGATCATCATGCTAGTCATTCATTTTTATTCTGCTGGAAATGCTTTGAATTAAATAGCATCTGAGTTTAGTTACTGATACTATTTGATTTTGACGAGAATACGCAAGTAATTTACATAACGTGGCGCATGGGGGTTGAGCAGACGAAAACATTCTAAAATTATGCACATATAAAATTTACTACATCCTACTACATTTTTCACACACACGTATTGTCGTAATAGGAATTTCAACAAGAACGGTTATTAAATGACTATGCAGCCAACACTACGTTGGAAGTCAAAGCGGTACACAGGAACTCACCTTAGTCTATCGTTCTTGGAATGTAATCAAAACTTCACTCGAGACACATGCTAATCCTAGATTCAGTTACGTCAAGAAATTTTAATTTTAATGTCGCAAGCAAATAAAACTTTATTTTATTTCATGATTAACTCAACATAACCAAAGACGTACACATATATCTGAAGCACACCATTACCACATCTAAGCAGGCATTACTGTCACACTGTGCTCACTTCATTACAGTGTTTGGAACTTATCTACAAGACATCCTGTGTTCATAAATTACTTTCAACCAACAATAATAATCCTCGGCATTTCTCGTGTGGTATTTGCTTGGTATAGCAACTAACCACATGGTACACTAACCAACGTTTCATGCTTTTGACAAATGACACGAAAACTAACACTCGTGACTATTAAAGTAATTTCAACAGAACCCTTCAAACAGATATCTAATATGAATAACGACAAATTTAAATCAAATGCATTAATAAGGCTGTCGCTCAGTCTAAGTAAACGCCTTGTCAGAAAAGATTTACACAAGACAACAACTGATCAGAGTACTAGACACGACCCTAAACATTATTTTTTAAATTTTCATTTTAGAATATAACTTAACTTTTGATTTACAAAACACTCCTAATAAACGCTGCACAAATACGGGGGGGGGGGGGGGGGGGGGGAGGCCTGCATTACTGTAGCGGAGAACTTGCTTCCAAAAGAAATTGGAGGATGGCTGACAAGAACAATTCGATTGAATTTTAACATAGACGTGAGATGGAGATCACCTCATGTTGTTGTAGTCAATCAGTCACGATCTTACTTTTTCGACCATACTGCAAACAAATTGAAGTAGTCTTCACAGTTCCTGCACACTCATTATACGATTTTGTCTCAGTGTCCATACTTTCCTTTATTTCAAAGCCAGAGATACCCCATGCTTACGCCTACTTCACGGTAAACAACTCAAGACAAAAATCCAAGTGTTGCTGTCCCAAGTATTATAGTTCCACTGCAACTGTGCACCAAGTGCATTTGTTCACATCACTAGCTGTTGATCGAACATAGTCTAGGACATACTATCATTTGGACTCTGTTCCTACCACATTTACAACGCCTCTGCCATCAGAGCTCCTGTTTTTATATTTTGCTGCTCCTATTCGCTACAAAAGGTGCTTCACGTTAATAACGTCCATTAGTGTCTATTCACCTATTCTTGCCAACGAGAATCCCCCTTACCATAGCTATTCCAGCCCGTGGCGGATACATATGGGGTGGGGGGTGCGGGTGTGCCCTTCCCTCCCCCTTGGGGAGAGGGGGGGCACCCGAATTGCCACCCACGCCGCCCACGCAAGTCAGTCCGCACACTATTCGTTCGTTTCTTTCTCAGTCGACTCGACTGAATCGAGTTATCGAGTGGTCGTACTCTCCTATGTAGCACGCGCGTCCGCGTCATCGTATTTTATACGTTTCTGTTCAAATGGCTCTGAGCACAATGGGACTTATCATCTGAGGTCATCAGCCCCTAGAACTTAGAACTACTTAAACCTAACTAAGCTAAGGACATCACATATATCGATGGCCGAGGCAGGATTCGAACCTACGACCGTTGCGGTCGCGCGGTTCCAGACTGAGGCGCCTAGAACCGCTCCGCCACAACGGCCGGCCATACGTTTCTGTCTGGCGCATAGATAGCTAACACGTACCCGCGAGAAAAGTCGCGGCCATTTAGTGATCTCGATATGTTATTCTATCTGGCATTTGTTTGAGAAAAAACACGAATATTCTACTGTTTTCTTGTAAAGAGAACCTTCGATACGTAGCGTTATAAATCGGACTATTTCCCGAACAGGAAGCTAGTTTACATTCAGAAGCAGTAATATTAAGACTGAAGAATGAATAAGTAAAAAGTCCTAGTTGTAGCGAGTGCAAGTGTGATGATTAATCTAGACTGAGAGTGGTCAGTTGATTGTGAAGTATTAATAATAATTGTGAAGTATTAATAATAATTAATCAGTTTAAATAAAACTTTCTTAAACTTTGCATGTGACTTTATTTTTTATTACGGAAGAAGTAAAGGTGGCTCAATATATCTTCAGCGCCGCCTCCTTGAGGTTTCTCTATGTCCGCCACTGATCCCAACCAAGTTCATAAAGTTCCAAACATCTTTATTATCGGTGTTATTGTTCGCCTATTTTACTGCTCCCACTCACTACAAGTGAGACTTTACGTCAACCATGCGATTTTCATTGCACAAAACATTGTAGTACACTGTCTTATGACACAAGCCTTCCTCGACATGCGTTCTTGTTGGCCTGCCGTGCGGAAGTTTTAGATGTCCTTGCTCCCAGAGTGCTGCCTGTGACCTGTCGAGCCCTCCTCCACGCTGGCCTGGTGACGTGGTAGGAATCACACTTTGTTGCAGACTGCTGCGTGTGGTTTCAGCGCCAGGTTCTTTACTCACAAGGTCATAGCCAAGGGGATCGCCCAGCACCCCTCTCCAACGGGTTGCCAGGTCTCAATGGCGCTGTTTATGACGACGGCACATCCCTCAACGCACCGTTATGGGCCGCGGCTTACGTCTGCGTCTTAATGGCCACACCTCCAGCCAATGACACCCCCATTTTCTTCCTTTCTCTGCCTCTCTGATGTCCGCGGATTACTTACAACATTCCCGTTAGCATTTCTTTCACAGGAACATTCTGCTTCGAGTGTAAGGTTTTCTAATTTTTGTAACCTTGACAAAATACCGCCCGGTTAGCCGAGTGGTCTAACGCAGCGAGAAGGAGCGAGAAGGAGCGCCTCGTCCCCGGCATGAATCCGTCCAGCGGAATTGTGTCGAGGTCCGGAGAGCCGGCCAGTCTGTGGATGGTTTTCGGGCGGTTTTCCATCTGCCTCGGCGAATGTGGGCTGGTTCCCCTTATTCCGCCTCAGCTAAACTATGTCGGCGATTGGTGCACAAACAAGTTCTCCACGTATGCATACGCCACCATTACTGTACCATGCATACATAGGGGTTACACTCGTCTGGTGTGAAACGTTCTCCAGGGGGGGGGGGGGGCGGAGGGGGGGGGGGATCCACCGGGGGCCGAACCGCACAATAACCCTGGGTTCGGTGTGGGGCGGCGGAGGTGTGAAGTAGACTGCGGTAGTCGTCGTGGGGTTGTGGACCACTGCGGCTGCGGCGGGGACGGAGCCTCTCCATCGTTTCTAGGTCCCTGGTTAACATACAGCATACAACAACCTTGACAAACCTCGTAACTAACTTATGTCAAACATTTTGTTACATATTTGGCTATATTCATATTAGTATGGAAGAAATGAAATTATAAGGGACAGGCTCCTCAACCCATAAAAATGAGTGCAAATAATGTTACTTCAGTCATTCTTTCTAGCAAATGTTTACATGTTTACCTACATTTGATGATGCTTTTGCGCAAAAAAACTAATTTACACCAATTAGAGATCACCTCTCATATCAACTCCATCAAAATTTCTTTATATAACAGAGGTCTCTTTAATTTACACAATAAACGTTTCAGAATACCCTAAATGCTCAACAACGGCACGTATTTACTCCAAAATCAAAACTTTCACAAAAAGAGGTTCATCTTTTTATCTGCCTACGACCTACTTAAGTCCTACTATGGTATGTACTGTACAAATGTACATCTTATTAATGACTACTAATAATTATTTACAGTGACTGATATCAATTTGCTTATTTTGATATGATGATTCGCAATACGATAACAGTGAAAGGGAACATTTTGTAATCATTCAGTCTTTAGGTTTTCAGGGATACTGGAGTAGGGATACGTACCTTCAGCTATTTAAGAGGTTACCCACCAAAAACTCTTTAGGATTCTCGTCCTATTATGAAAAGAGTCCTCTCTAATATTTGAGGTAATCATTCTTTATCCACTTCAGCGTAGACCCTTGACATTTCTTTGAACATTTGCATACCCATTTTTACGCGAAGAAAATCGATCAGCTCGCGAAGTCTTCGCACATTTATCATTTACATCTCATAACCAGAGAACTCGCTAAGATTATGGAACTTCATAAAGAAACAATTCACAACTACAGGCATATTACCTCGACTACCTCATACGAGTAAATCCACAAAGGATTCCACGTGAGTGTCAGACAACTGACAACAAAACGGAACAAAGTGTTTTTTTTTTTTTCAAACATCTTCAAAATAAACAGATCCAGCACTGAATACGATTCACTCCTCATACTCCGCCTGTACCTCTTCGTTTTATTCAACCACCTCCTTATCTACCTTCTAGAGAATGCCATGATTAAGAGTGAACATTGTAGTACTCAATTCATCCTTCCTTCACTTAGTTTTAAAAATAGATCCCTTCTCATACTCTCATCTTTACAACATCTGTTCGTACAACACATTTTACACATTACAGTTTTCTAAGCCTGCTGAAATTAAAAACACATGCCATTAAACACACCAATCTTAATCTGGTGTCACCTGTTTATACTCCCTTCTAATGGATGTTTGGGTCTTACCACGCCTTCCTGGTTCATCTAAACAGGTATTCGGTAGTCGTCACACTTTTTTCTGGTTCTGTGTTGGGTGAGAGAATAGTGAGGATTTTGTACGAGGGAACCCTGAGATTAGAGGACGCAGGGTGAACATTAATAAAACCGACAAACTGCAGGGACGGTTTCCAGATTGTAAATGGAGCAAAAAAGGTCCGATGAATACGTGTGAGGAAATGCATCGTTGACATGGTAGATGGAGCTGGCGAATGAAAGTTCCTCTGACCACGTGCCGTGTGTCTCTTCTGTGTTGCAGGCAGTATGATTGACGCAGCGTACTGTAAGCAGCAGAATGGTCCGGTATTCATGTCGGGAACAAGTCGAAATGGTGTTTGTGTACAGCCAAGGAGATGGAAACATTCAAGAGCAGCACGGCTGTACCAAAACAGGTGCCCTGAGTGACACCAACCATATCACACAATATTTCAAGCCTTTTTGGGCGTTTGTGTGATCATGGGTCACTTCAGACAGGCGAACGTATAAAGAGACGGCGGACTGTGCATACACCAGATTGAGGACCGGTTCTGCAGGATACTGACACGAAGCCTAGTACAAGCCCCAGGAAAATTTCCCGCCAACATGATGTAAGCCAAAGTACGATTATGAGTACCTTTCATGACAACTGCTAGTATCCCTATCACCTGCAACGAGTGCAAGGATTGTCAGTAGCGGATTTCCCTCTACGGGAAGTACTTTTTCGATGGATTTTGTACTAAACCATCAAAATTATGGGATTTCTGTCATCAGTCCTCTTTACCGACGAATCTACGTTTACCAGAACTGGCACCATCAATCTGCATAATTGTAATTTGTGGGCTGCAGACAATCCTCGGGGAATGGTTGGAACGATCCGACGTCATTGCACGCACATTTCTGAACACATGTTCATACCACATGTTTTCCCCCATTTCCAGCCAGGAATCAGTCCCTGCAGTTTGTCGGTTTTATTAATGTTCACCCTGTATATACTCAGGGTTCTTTGACCCAACGCGAGCACTCCCTCTGCGTAACAAATTGACTTCCATAGGCACCATTTTCCATGAGCATAAACATAGGGCACAAAAAATATCTAAAAAATTCTTGCCCTCCCTTAGCGCTACTAACGCACTGTTCCCTTCAGTGGACTATTTCTCATAAAGATCGTCAAATATTCTCAAGTGCGCCACTACACAGTATCAAAGTGTCTTAAAATCCAATCAACATCGACCTATTTCTTCTTCAACTCTGAACCGAACATCAGATTACTGCTATTCTACTTTCTTTACTTCCGAAAAATAGCAAAAGGCACGCCCTTATCTTGACAGTTTTCATTTTATAAAGGGCTTCACATTCGAAATGTAGTGTAATCCTCGTTATTTCTTACTTCTAAGTGTTTCAACTTCCACAGCGTTTCGTACTCGGAAAGAGCCTACACACATGTTAAAGAATTTACAAGCAAAAAATTTATGTTTCTTCTACAAGCGGTGACTCATGATCAGTACTTTATCTCCTACTTTCAACTCCAGATGACGAGCTCTACCCTTCTGTTTTCTTTGCCTTCTCAGTGCCTCTTTCTGAATTCATTTTATTGCTATGTTGACATATTAATTCAAATGGTTCAAATGGCTCTGAGCACTATGGAACTTAGCATCTGAGGTCATCAGTCCCTTAGACTTAGAACTACTTAAACCTAACTAACCTAAGAACATCACACACATCCAGGCCCGAGGCAGGATTCGAACCTGTGACTGTAGCAGCAGCGCGGTTCCGTACTGAAGCGTCTACAACCTCTCGGCCACAGCGGCTGGCAAACATATTAATTCTGTCACTCTATCTGGGGATGGTCGATTCTTTAATACTGTAATTGGATTCATACCTACAGCTCCATGTGGCGTTTCACTGATGACATTTTGAAACTCTTCCAAGAATATAACCCAACTATGATGACGTGACATAATTTACGCAGTTCTTTAAATCCTCTCTTAGCTGGGTTTAAGGCCGGATGGAATTTTGAGATAAATACTGATCTAATCCTTTTTCTGCTAAGTAAAGATTGCGATAACTTTGATCTTTATTGTGATCCATTATCTGCACATATTTTCTCAGCATGACCCACATCTCTGTGGAAACGTTTCATCAAAGCTGCTGCCGCTGTTCTTGCTCCCCAAGGGAACAAACGTTACATACTTTGACACCAATTCTACAGCAGTAAACACATAGTGGTATTCATTAATTGGATAGTGGGCCAAACAGGTCTGCTGGTGTGATCTCTCTTAATCGTGGAGGTACAATACGCTATAATAATGCTTTGCATGTGACCGTAGAAGGTTTCCGCTTCTGACACACTTTGCATGTTCGAAGAAGCTGCCTCTCATTTTTCTTACTTTATTACGGAGGTCATTTCCTGTGTAGGTGGGAGACAACAACATACTCTGACTTTCGGAGAAGAAAATGACTGAAATTTCGCGAAAAGATCTCATAGCAACGAAAATCGCTCTTGTATTAATGCTGGCCACCCCATGTCGCTTAGCATTCCGTGACAATCCTTTCTCTATTTCGCTATAATGCAACTGTTCTAGCCATCTTTGAATGCTTTCGATGTCGTTCGTCAGTATTGTCTGGTAAGGATCCCATACCACACGTGAACACTTAGAAGACATGGACAAGCATAGTGTTACTAATTTCTTCAGTATATTTGTTACACCTTGCCAAGTGTTCTGCCGATATGATACAGTCTGCAGTTCGCCCTTCTCACAACATTTTCTGTGTCGTGGTTAAAATTTAAGTTGCTGGTAATTGTAATCCCTAGATATTTAGTTGCATCTAAAACCATCAAATTCCTGGAAAGGAAGCCTTGTCATTATTAAGTGACCTTAGTTGCTTTTTTACATGTATGATATCTTCTTCCAAATTACTCATACTGGCAGCAGTTCTCGATTATAGTTTTGGAATAAGTACTTCGTCTTCTTTGGTTAAAAACTTGTTCGGGAACCGTATTCAGTATTTCCAGTTTATTTAGGCTGTTGTTGGTAAGAGTACCACTGCAAACACGCAATCAAGGTATTAATTATGTCTTGTCGCTGGTATACTTTACATACGCCTAGGTTCTCTTTGAATTTTTAGCACATTTAGAAACAGAATTTGGTTACGGAAACTATTAACAGCATGTCGCATTGATGTCCGCTCTAAATTACGAGCGTCTGAAAATTGTTGCTGGTATTGGAAATTTTACATTCTTCTAAATCTGGCATGTTTTTCTCGTTGCTTCTCAACAATGTTCTGATATATTCTGTGCACCGTGGGGAATTTGCTCCGTCACTTATTCAATTACTTGGTAGAAAACTCTCAACTGCTGGCACCAATATTTCCTTCAATTTAAGCCATATGTATGCGGTGGAAGGAATGAAGCCTGTGTCTCACAGTGGCGTCAAGAGAATTTTTATCTGCTTTTTGCCATTATTTTTGATAGATTCGGATAATACGGTATACAAACCCGCTACAACAACCTTGTGGTCACTAACTCCTGTGTCGGTAACAATGCTTTCCCCTTCTCAGGATTATTTTTGGCTAAGAGGTTACGAGCCGTGCTCACTCCAAACTATGCGTTTCCTTGAACTTAGCTGTCTATCTGCATTTGATTTCCCGCCATTGTTGCGGTTATGCCGTGGTTCTTCCTCCTTCTATGTGTGGCAGCAGCGATGTGTATCGATATTTGCACAGTGTACCATCTTTGGACTTATAGTTTTCGGCTAGGGTGTGTGTGGGCAGTCGGTCGGTTGGTGCGGACCAGGGAGGATATCTCCATGCGGAGCAGTCGGCTGGGACCGCTGACGGTCCCTGCACAGTGTCGGAGCGTGTGTGGAGCTGTCCGATCGCTACGAGCTTCGTCGCTTACCGACCCATGACGTCAAAGTTGAGTGGAGTCTTAAGTACCCAAGCCACGTCCGTTCATGTTGTGTCGTTCGTTTCGATTGTTCGCTGTTGGGGACCTTTACCTGTGAGCAACACCGAGTGATTGTAGTGGTGAAATCGAGCCGCCATGCGGTGGAATTAACTATATTCGTTCACTACAATTCAAGTGCATAGCGGAATTTTCTGCCTTGTGACCGTCGGTGTTCTGGTTACCTGCCCTGGACACTGACGTAAATTCTAGCAGTGTTCTGTTTTGGTGGAGTTGACTATATTATCTTATTTCAAATGCAAGTGTACTAGCGGAATTTTCTGCCTTGTGGTCGTCAGTGTTCTGGTTACCTGCCCTGGCCTATAACGTAATTTCAGGCAGTGTCCTTTCCTCTTCTGTTGTTGCTGTGCAACGTGGTGTGTAGTTTTTACAGCTCAATACTTATTTCATTGTGGATAATCACGTCCATAACAATTTGGTCTTTGAGTTTTCATGTATCGCAGATATATATATATACATATATATCGCAGATAGATATATATACAATATATATATATATATATATATATATATATATATATATATATATAATTTTATTTGCAGTTTTAACTGCTTGTCTTCAGTCACTTGAAATTTATCTTGTTGATTTTGAAGATTTCTTGTTTGGAGGCCTTCAAAAAAATGGTTCAAATGGCTCTGAGCACAATGGGACTCAACTGCTGAGGTCATTAGTCCCCTAGAACTTAGAACTAGTTAAACTTAACTAACCTAAGGACATCACAAACATCCATGCCCGAGGCAGGATTCGAACCTGCGACCGTAGCGGTCTTGCGGTTCCAGACTGCAGCGTGGAGGCCTTCAGTCATGAAAGAACTGGATTTTGAAACTCGTAGTTGTAAAGAGGTTCGGCTATGTGCCGTTTTGGTTTAAATGTGTTATTAAATTACAATTTTGAAGTGAAACTGATCGCCACCTTATTTGGCCCTATCCACAACCCTAATCACTTCTTCTGCCCTGCGGGTTTAGCGGGCGTTTCAGGCCGTAGTGCCCTTGTAGTTCTGAAATTCTGAATACATGTGAGAATGTCAACAGCAAATTACCCTGATTAGAACGCCCTCTTACGATCTATGAATATTGACCCATGAAAGATGTAATTTAATACTGTCTGACTTCATTTAAAGAACAAATTAATACAGGCATCGGTTCCTTTGCACAACGCTTAATATATGGGCTTAGGCGAATAATTAAATACACAGGAGATGTGGCTATGGCCTGGTTTGTGCCTTTGTGGTCAGAGCCAGTGCGTGGCCTACTGGAGGGCAGAGGCTGCTGCGTCACCGCTGCCACTCTCAGAGAATAAATGAATATGACACTTTTTTCTTTTCTGTACGAACATCAATGCTCGAGACGCCGAGAAGTTACCCGGCCAGTGTCAGATACATGGGTGCATTCACTCCAAAATTTTGGTTATCCCGTCGAATTATGTCACTCCACCATAGTGCTTGGAGTGAAGTGGCCAACCAATCGAGGAGTCACTGCTCTAGGCCAGAACCAAACTTGTGTTTCGTTAATGTGAAGGGCGGGAAGTTTCTGCTGTGTTCCCATACTTTTTCATGAAAGAAGCGATATTCTCCGGTCACGAAAACTGACAACGGCCGACAGACCGGTGTGCTGACCACAAGCCCCTCCATCCAGTGACGCCTGTCGGCTGTGGATGACACGGCGATCGGTCGGCATCGTTGGGCCTTCCGAGGCTTGTTCTGACGGAGTTAGTTATTTACGCGATATTCTCCTCTGTCACATTGGGAACAGTACTGAATCATGCACTCCATATAGTGTTTTTTGAAAGTTAGAGATCTGATAATAGAGAAATATGTTTCATTACATTCGTGTTCTGGCCAACGCGCATTTTGGTCACCTGTGTTCCCATACTTTTTCATGAAAGAAGCGATATTCTCCGGTCACGAAAACTGACAACGGCCGACAGACCGGTGTGCTGACCACAAGCCCCTCCATCCAGTGACGCCTGTCGGCTGTGGATGACACGGCGATCGGTCGGCATCGTTGGGCCTTCCGAGGCTTGTTCTGACGGAGTTAGTTATTTACGCGATATTCTCCTCTGTCACATTGGGAACAGTACTGAATCGTGCACTCCATATAGTGTTTTTTGAAAGTTAGAGATCTGATAATAGAGAAATATGTTTCATTACATTCGTGTTCTGGCCAACGCGCATTTTGGTCACCTGGTGACCATCTGGTGCTGATGGGTGAATTCTTTGCTGATTTTCTTTAAACGTAAGTTATGGAATCTACAGTCGCATGATCTGTACTCTGACCAGGTGGCTACTTACTTGTTCTGGCATAAAACCTGAGCTGCCCATTTGATTATAACTTGTGATTTTGTATCGCAAACGTTGAATCTGCGAGTTTTTTCGGTAGTAATAACTACGTCGACGATATTCTATGCCTCATTTCGTTGCCCGTCTTGGCAAGCTATCCTGGACTTAAACTTCAGCGATGTAATGCCCGCTTGCACAAGGCGAGAGCTCTTCTGCTTGTCTCCGTGCTTGCCAAACTCTGCATTGGCCAGAAAAATCGATCACCGGATCCCTCTCCACTTGAGAACGTTTGGAGCGTTATGGACAGGGCACTCCAACCAGCTGCGGATTTTGACGATGTAACGCGCAAATTGGACGGAATTTGACACGATATATCTCAGAACTAAATCCAACAGCTCTGTCAATCAGTTAGAAGCAGAATAACTGCTTGCACAAGGGCCAGAGACGAACCAATGCGTTCCTGACTTCATCAGTTAGTGAAGCCCTTTCTCTTGAATAAATCATCATTTTTGTGTGAAATTGTAATCATTTGTTTGTCCTGTTTGTACATCACATGTACCGATATCCGTCCCATTCGGATACTCCCATCGTGGTGCGTTCTTTTATTTTTTTTATTTATTTTTTGTCTTAGAGTGTATTTGGGTCTTTGGCTGTACGGCTCGCCTGGCTTTGGGTAGAGTCTTATCTCGCCTTTAAATACTGACAGTCTCAAGTGTGTCATTCTCAGCAATTCAGTCTCCAGATCTGCTCTTCTTGGACGTAGCTTGTATTCTATGACGTAGTTTCATTTTGTACATATAAGAAAGGAACCAGAACATTTACAAGAAATCACTGTGGAAGGATTATCACATGAGTTAAAACTTCACATTTTATTCTATTCTCAAGCAGGAAGTCAATTGAGAACTTTTTATCCAAAAGTATCTCTTCCACCTAATATATTTCCTGTGGCAAATCAGGTAGGACTGGCCTACTACTCACACTACTTGAGTCATTCCCACCGAGGCGAGCTAGCACATGCTATCAGCGTACCTTGCACACAGGTTTGATACCATTGCTGTAGTGGCAGAGCATGTGCCACGTAATTTATTTTGGAACTTCAAGCACAGAAATTTTTATGACTTCATCTTAACTACACCGATAATCCTCTTCGTAATTTGAGATCTGTATAACTGATAGTTGGAATAGACAGATCCGAAAGTAACCTCTGGAGTACCCTAAGGGAGTATTATAGCACCGTTACCCTTTACGATATAAACAAAAAAAAGTCGATCGATAAAGTCGAAAGCTCTTTCAGGCTGTTCACAGATGAAGTTACTGTATACGAATAGCTGTGGTACCGAAAAAAATAAGTTGCGAAATGGAGGAACGACATAAGAGGATTAATGCCTAGTGCAGAGATTAGAGTTGGTCGTGAACGTAAATAAATACAGAATATTGCCCATAAATGAGGGGAAAATACAGTAACTATTCGATGAGGCTAGTATTGATAATTCAGTGGAGACAATAACAACTGTACAGAACCTTTGTTGTCACCTAAGTGGACTAACGACGTGAGTGTGGTTTTAGGAAAAGTGGATGCCAGCCTAAGGTTCATAGGAAGGACCACAGGGAGGTGTGACTCATACCTGAAGGAAATGGCATACAGAGCATTCTTTCAACCAATTCTTGAATCTGAGTGTCGATTGGGATGCTTGTAGGGAATAGAGGGCATAGAAGAGATCTAAAGACGAGTTGAGTAAGCGGGAGACCTATACAGAGATGCTCAATTAACTCCAGTGCCAGACGCTTCAAGAAAGTCGTTGTGTACCACGGAGAGGATTACTGTTGAATGTTACTGGATTACTGTTACAAGAAGAACCAAGCAACAGATTTCTTCGCTCACATTCCTCTCTCGAAAGAAATCAGAGAAATTACAATACATTGTAGGCTAGCAGCAGTCGTTCTTTCTACAAGACATTAGCGAACTGAAGAGTAAAGGAGATATACGATAGTAGTGCGAGAAGTATCATCCACTACTCACAGTAGTGGTTTGCAATGAACAGGGTGTAAATAAACTGCATATACAAGATTTCAGACGTATCGGAGGAGAGACGGACAACGGCCTTGCCGCAGTGGATACACCGGTTCCCGCCAGATAACCAAAGTTAAGCGCTGTCAGGCGTGGTCGGCACTTGGATGGGTGACCATCTGGGCCGTCATGCGCTGTTGCCATTTTTCGGAGTGCACTCAGCCTCGTGATGCCGACTGAGGAGCTACTCGCCCGAATAGTAGCGGCTCTGGCCACAGAAAACCATCCTAATGACCGGGAGAGCGGCGTGCTGACCACACGTCTCTCCTATCCGCATCCTCAGCTGTGGATGACACGGTGGTCGGATGGTCCAGATGGGCCACTTGTGACCCGAAGACGGAGACCTTTGGAGGAGATACAACTTTCTTATGTTACAAAAATGTCACAGGAGCATCATATCCCCACTTGGGGTGCAAGAAGGTTTTGCCGCTAGTGACGTTAACAGACGATGTTCAAACTGCCGTCCGATGAATGTTGTCTCAGAGATGTTGCTGAAAATGTTGTACGTTTACATTAATGCACGACAGACATTTACTAACTAATGATTGTCTAACATGTACTAAACAGCAAGATGTTTCACGAATAATTTCTGCAGCTTCCGCCAAACGGGAAACCTCCTCTTCTGGAGTGTCTTTTGGTATCACGTACACCAAATACTTTGTCTCCCTCCAAGCTACGAGAATGTGGTAGCCACGATATTTGCCCATTCCTCGGAAACCAACAACTGATATTGGGGTGAGGCTGAATTTGCTGTTAACACAGCTCCATAAACTGAACAGTTCACACACTGTGTGGTCTAGTAGTTTTTCGGTCCCTTGGTGCAAGTGATCCTGTTGCATGAAGACGGTTAAGTCTTTCCAAGTGTGATGTAAATTGCTAACCAAGGCAGAGTGTGGTGGCGCCCTGTCGTGTTGAGACAATAATTGCTGGCTTATTGTTAGCGAGACAATCTCCAACATTTCCGGTAGTACTTCATGGAGAAAGTTACGGTAACTGAATACACCGAACGTGTTAGGCAGAAGATACGGCCCGATCAGATGATAGAGAACAATACCAGCCCACGAATTTGTGGTAAGTCTCTGTTGACGGTGGAACGCAGGAATTGCTGTAGGTGTTTCCAGCTTCCAGAAATGTCGATTTCGGCTGTTGCGCATTCCTTCCTTTATGAAGACAGCTTCGTCAGTAAACAAACCAGAAGTTTGGAACCAACAGAAGTTTTCAATCTTGTCAGTAGCATCAGCAGAACTTCACAGGCTGGGGAAAGTCGCCAGCAGATACATCTTTTGATACTAGGAATGACGGTCGCTTGTCTCTTGCAGGACATTTAACACATTGTCATTGGAGATATTCATTTCCTCAACTATCTGTCTTGTGCTGGTATTGCGGATGTATTTAATTTGCTGTTAACACAGCTTCCTCAAAGTGAACAGTTTACACACTGTTTGAGCTAAACTTTTTTAAAACAGAGCTTTAGGAAATGACAGCGGTCGTAAAATATAATAAAATATAATAAAAACAGTCTAGAAAGTGTAAAATAGTTTATTAAAAAAACGGTGACTAGTTTCGACCAATATCTGATCATTCTTGGACCTTTATATACTCTATAAAACGATGTAACATGAAAGCTATTACAGGACACATGAAGATAAACACAGCAGTAAAGAACTAAATAACTACGATATAAATAATTAAAAGGAAGAGATACCCTCGCTGACTGTAGGAGCCGGTGGAATGGAGCCCTAACTGCTCTTGGCTGGTGCGAAGAGTAACTGCTGCATGACGTGCGTGCAGTTGCCGTCGTTAAACAGCGGGAGGTCCGCCCACCATCTGCGGCATTATATCAGTGATAGCCAATTGCCATCAAATATGAATAAAATCAGTAAAATACAGTTGTTGTATGAAATATATGCATCACGACCAGTCATATATCTATAAAAATGCGCTTACATAAAATAAAATAAAAGAAAATTTAAAATAAGCGTAATAAAGAAATAAACAATTAACATTAAAACTAGACCCAAACCGCCCTCTATGGGGATTTGTGCTTAACATATTACTTACAAGGACGTCACCATTCGCCATAATCAAAGATACAGAATGAGACTTACAAGCTTTGATTCGGAACATAATCATGATCATCCGCAGTGTAATAATGTGAGATGGCGGCCTCTTTTAGGCCTTTCTCCTCATATTTTATTCTATTTCCATACTAAATTTGCGTAAGAGATCTCTTGCTTCATTTACGTTGAGTATCAAGCAAGATGGCAGCAGGTATACAGGTTGTGGCAAAACGCTCCGCATTTAATGACCACGATAAAAGGAATTCGAATATGCCCAGCATTCCAGAAATGGTACCGATAAAGAGAAAATAACGTGTGACTGTGGACCAAAATGTAACGGTCGTGACTCAGCAGTTTAAACGTGCGTCATAAGTGTAGAACTTGCCGTGACAGGTTCACTCCTCATTGAATCAAAGGACGCCAAAAATTATGTTCAGAATATTTGCTAGGGGACTCCCGTGAACTCACAAAATGATGAACTGTTTCAGATCAATGAGTGCAAGACAACTTTCCGTCGTATGTCTAGGACGAACTATCATGTGCTGCCAAGTAACAAATACGACAGTTTGACGCCAAATATAACCAATTAAAAGATTATTAAGAACGGAAATATAACAGTGGAGGTAAATAATACACGCAAGAGCAACGTAGAAAAGTCACTCACGCCACTAAATGCAGTCAATAAGCTTTCTTTATTCCACCTACAGCAAATAAGATGAAAGCAATTAGTAGTACCAAGGCATCTTTGTGTAAAGAACTGATGTAAAATTGTGAAATCTGTATATATCCTGACAACCACGGCAGAGGACTCGCAAACATTTTACGAGGTGGTCAATGAGTAAACGCCTCTAGTTTCGTTAAACCAGGAGCTCCTATGTGTGACATCCTTAAGAACTGTTCCAATTGAAAATGGTGCGCGATATTAATAGCAGCTGCCAACGACATTTGCAAAAATGATCTCAAAGGAGCCACAAAATGCTTAAGGAAAACACTGTTGCTGGAGAAGCAAACAACGATTGTTGTAGAATTCCGCACAGAA
This sequence comes from Schistocerca americana, assembly GCF_021461395.2. Taxonomy (NCBI): domain Eukaryota; kingdom Metazoa; phylum Arthropoda; class Insecta; order Orthoptera; family Acrididae; genus Schistocerca; species Schistocerca americana. The sequence goes on from NC_060122.1 coordinate 652,663,943, forward strand.
ACGGCCTTTCAGATTTCTCCAGTGCAAAGAAAGAGATTGTGAAAGCAAACAGATGGTATTACAAAATCTACCAAGCCTTTCAGAACATATTCTTAATACATGCATAGGATATGGAGCGTGAAATCTTTACCAGGCATGGTGTGTATCTTAATGGGAGGGGAAAAACTGTTATCTGTAAAAAAAATCGAGGAAATTATGAAGAGTGCTCACGGCACATCTAGTTAAGCTGCCATTCATCTTTGTTAGAAAATCCCAACAGTTCCAAAAAATGCTAATCATGTTCACACAATGTGCACTGAAGTGTCCCAAACCTCAGGAACATCATAAGAGAATTCCTCTCAGACTGACCGTTCACAAACAGCGTCAACACTAGATACCTCTCAAGGAATATATCCTATGAAAAGTTATCTTAGAACAATGAAGACAGCGGCAGCAGTTCCCTTCTCCGCTATGGAAATGGATCACAAGGAACAGCACCAGCAGCAGTGCCCAGTGAGATGAGCAGAAGGAAAAAAATGCCTTCTTTCCATATGAATAATTTTTTAACAGAAAGCAGAGCAAGGAAGAACACAAGGCAAACAGAGTCACGATGTTATCTGAGATAAGTGGTTCATCATAAACGGCTGAAAGTAGTAGTAATAAGCAAAACGAAACCCATTTTCTCCAATATCATATAATTCTAACCAATGAATGACGAAAACTAGAAATAATAGCAGACTCTGACCTAAAAATTGATGTGTTCAGCTCGACAGAGCACTGGCTAAAAAGCAGCATATTGAAACTGTATGTATACCTGGTTTTTCTCCTAGGCAGTTCAGTGTGTAGATGTCATTATAAACATGATGGGGCATCTATCTTTGCAAATCAGAATATAAGGTATAAAGACATCCAAATACATTCTGATTTGACTAAGGAAAAAGTATTTGAAATTGCTACTATTGAACTCACTGTCATCCATCGTACCATTTTAACTGTATACCAATCACCTGATGGTGACTTTGAGGACTTCTTGGGTAAATTTGAGATGTGTTAAATAGTCCAGATCCAACAAGAAAGAAAATTATTTGTGGTGACATTAACGTTAATTTTTTGAAACCTTCAAACTGCAGAGTTGAACTGCTGAAGATGGCGAATAATCAGAGATGCAAAATTATATCAAATGGTACAGTAGGCTCTGCAACAAACTTACTAAAGATGCAAAAAAGGGTAATGATGAATACATCTGCAAATCAAAAGCAAGACATGGGCTACAAGGAATATCATCCATTCTGAAGCAGGAGCCAAGCCAGTGGCAAAGAGTATTAGCCTAAGTCTGGAAAATGGACAAGCATCTGATGCCACTGCAGTATAGCTAATACTTTCAATGAGTATTTTAGTAAAATAGCAAATGATGTCATCCAAAGTAACTTTCAGACCCTTAATATGCACCACAATGAAAAGCACAAACCCTCCAGTGGGCCTATATTTCTCAAACAGGTCACACACAATGAGCCCATACTGACAATTACATCATTAAGGAAACCTTCATGTAGTTTTGATGATATTTCAGGCTGTGTTGCAAACCAAACAGGATGTTCTATTATAGATCTGCTGAAGTATATTATTAATCACTCCTTTTGCACTGGTTCATTTCCAAATCTCCTTAACGTTGCAAAGTTACCACCTTGCACAAAAAGGGAGCCATGGACAATGTTAGCAATTACAGTTCTATATCTCAGCTCAGTGGGTTCTTAAAGATCTTTGAGAAGTTGTTCTAAAATAGAGTGCCAGAGTTTATTAACAGACTCTTTGCCATCAGATGATCAGCATGGTGTGAGGCAATCAAGATCCACAACCACACCAGTCTATGAGTTACTGCATCCTATCCTAAAACATATACATGAAAAGGAAATGGCTACTGGGATCTTCCTGGACCTATCTAAAGCATTTCATGTTATAGATCACACTATTCTATTATGTAAACTAGAAAGAAAAGGAATTACAGGTATTACAAATTAGGGGGTTAGGTCATATCTTTCTAACTGTTAACAAAAAGTTGTTCTTCAACACGGTAGAATCACTGGAAACATTATAAGAACAACAACATAAGCATCAGAAAAAGCTACAATGAGATATGGTGTGCCAAAAGGGTCAACATTAGGCCCAATCCTCTTTCTTTTGGATATAGATGACCTGAACGAAACTGTATATGCCAAAGAGAGAACTTCATTTGCTGATGACACCAATATTTTGATTACAGGGTTAAACCAAAAAAGACCTTCAAACATCTACATACATATCATTGCTGGAGCTAACATACTGATTAGAAAGAAATAAACTTATAAGAAACACCTAAGAAACGTTAGCCACGAACTTTCATGCATCCCACCCCAAGCATAAAATTACCACTCACTGGAGATAAATAAAAAAAGTTGAAAACTGTGAAATTCCTACGAATATAACCGAAGAGTGGCCTAAAATTGAACACACCTATTAAAGTTCTTGCAGCTAAACCGTCATCAGTCTGTTATATGCTACGGATACTTAACACAGACTGTAACAGAGAAGCAGTAATACAGGAATAATGCACATTTCCGGTCTGTAATCAGATATGGAATAATATTCTGGGGGAATGCACCTTGTAGTCAACCCATACTCAATACGCAAAAGCGAGCTATCAGAATCATACGCAACATAAAGAAATAAGATTCGTCTCGCCCTCTTGTCCCGCCATTAAAGGTACTGAACACTCCATTCTTGTATATATTTAAAACAATAGTCATTACTTGAGAGTATATTGGAACCTCCAATGCATATCAGCAAAGCAACTCTGTGCACTGTCATGGAACAAGAAATGGCAAAGACATCCATGTCTCCTATGCCAGGACATAATCTATCAGAATGTGTTCCTCACAGAGGTTCGAAGTTATATAATCACCTTCCTAACAACATCAAATTATTGAAAGAAGTCATTTCTGATGGATCAAAGCTTCTACTCTGTAAATGAATTCCTCATCATCTGAAGTGGGATCTTATAACATAAAATTATCAAAAGTAATGTAGCGATCTTGTGTGTGGTAAATCACACTAATTATGTGTATGATATTGTGTTAACAAAGTCGTTTGCATTAATGTGAAACTCGTGATAAATTCTGTATCAAACTTGTCCTAAACAGTCAATTGTGGTAAATTCTATTATTGTATATATATATATATATATATATATATATATATATATATATATTCTCTATATTCTTTATTGGCTTCTCCTGTATCTGAACAAGATGTCACAGGACCAAAATTAAATACATAAATTCAGTTTTTATGTGTCAATTTTTCACTGGTATTGCGAGCTGATTACGTGAGTGGTTAGGGGTAGCTTGTAGCAAAGTGGGTAACCCACGCATCTGTCCCTAACCAAACATTTCATTCTTGTAGCAGTTTTTTCCCGTAAAGTGCAAGATGAAATGCTTTTCACTCGGATAAAACAAGAGAAAATTTCACACACTTTGGGACAGCTGCCGGCCACTCAGAAGGCAGCTCCTATGCCATTGGACCGCACCGATAGGCAGGCGAGCCTTTCAGGGGTTACCCCCAGACTGAGCCTCCTCAGACAATGAGCGGCGGAATGGAAGACTGGTGTCCTCTATAGCAGAACAGGAAACCACTGGTGGAAGGAAAGAGAACTCTGCTTGTTAGTAACCTATGGGTGGAGTGATCAGCCGTCCACGTGTCGTTATCATGCTGTGTTTGATCACCAGACACGTTTCCTCAAACAAAATAAATAGGCACTTGTGGGTCTGCAAATTTTCAAAGTGTGTTCTTCCCTTGGGAGCGCTGTACACAGCTCTACAAAGTTTGCAGTATTTCTGACAAATGAGTCTGTACGTGAGAAAAGGGCGATACTTGTTTCCTGTGTCCTTATATACCATAAGTATCTCATTTGTGGGAGCTAAGGGACGACCATTCATATCCCTGATTGGGAGACCACTTAGTTTTTTTCTGGGACTGGCCAGAAAGGACTGTAGGGGATACCTTTCAAAGGTGTGAAGGTGTAATGCTGGAAATGCATATCCTCCTATTTCCATCTATTGTACTACAAATTTTTTCCTTATTTTGTTACCTGAAGATACGACATTTCTGTGTCTTTATATATTGTAATTGTTATGCATTCATGTCGATGTATAATTGGTATGTTTTGTAAATACTATTTGTATTTTTACGCTGGGTCTTGCCTAGGGAAAACTATGCTATCGAACGATTACATCGATAGCTCGTGTAGAGAACGAAAGTGTTTAAGACCTTTGCTAGTGTTCGCTCTGCCGCGTGGAGCGCGGGCAGAGCAGAGTCTGGCTGGAGTAGGGCGGTGGAGCAGGTGTGTTGAGTGACGCTCCCGCGAGTTGCCGCGCTTTCGGGGTTTGGCAGCATGTAATTGCGCTCGACTTGCTATGGCAGTTTCTGGCACGGTGTCGCGGACGGGAAACATTAGCTGGCACACATCAAGAGCCCGTTTCGCCTGGTGACTGTGTCGAGAAGAAGGCACGCCAACATCCAGCTTCTGCAACAGCGACGGCCGACAATGAGTGATTGTCACCACCTTCTCGATCGACGACTTCAAACCTTCAATCAACCAACAAGGAAGACTGAAAGCACATTAAGTTTTAGAACTGTATGGCAGACCTCAGCTTTTCAAACTGTTCCATTCGCATCACTAAAATACAGTAACTTAGCATGAACTTTTGTCGCTCATTCTCCCAATTGCATTACCAAGCAGGATACTATCCTTTTCCGAAATGAACCCGAGTGTCGTTGAAATTCAAACGCCAGCATTAAAGTAATACCATTCCATTTCACTGCTTTAATTTCAAAGTTCAGTTGAAGTATTCATAGCTGGCTACATTATTTAGATTACGCAAGCACAAATTAAGAGTGCGAGTTTTGTTACCATATATTAGCTTACCTGTGACTGCAGCTCAGCTTGGTCCGTACTAAATTTTACTATTGTTAATTGTACAAAATCATTTAATTCAAGTTCAAAGTTAAATCTGTTATTTATAAATTGCGTAGATTCAAGTAGAATTTGAGATGACTGTTGAGGCAGCCCAAGACTAACATAATTTTATTTAATTGTGTAGTGCTTCAGAAGCAAAGTTCACTATTAATTTCAGTCGCTAAATTAACTTTCAATTTTCCGGTTTTATTAATTATTTTGCTAAATTAAGTCAGAGTGTTGCGAAATTTATTACTTCTGACAAACATTCAGTTTTCACACAACACGTGTCAGCCTTCAGTTACCACGCTTTTAGTGCTAATTATATGTGCATTAACCTTTCTTTCTCAGTTATTATAGTAGTTGTCCATAGGACTGGCGACCGTAAATTTCCCCAAATCTCAAATATCTTATTAACGTCAGTTAATTGTTAGCGTAACGACCGCACATTTACTTTCTTCATTAACTTTACCCTTTTTCAAAATTAATTTCCACCAATTTCATTTGCATTTTTCCTTTCATGTAAATGTAACCCTTTCCTTCCTCTTTGTCGACAGATTAACTTCGGTGACGATTGATTTTTCCCAAATTTCCATTAGGTACACGTGGTTTAATTTTTCACTGTCATTGAGGTCGATAAGTGAGAGGGAGGTTACAAAGTAAGGCTACCAAAAATTGAGAGAGACAATAAGAGGCGTATTCGGATTGGTATGGGTGTTCTGATTCGAACTTCTATTTGGTGAGGCCACTCTGGATTTTGCGCTCGTGCGTGTTTTTCTTGACTTCAGCATTCTGCCAATGCTACGAAGTTTCACTTTGAATGTACGCGTATGCGCGACGAATAATGAGGAGGATGATGGGGCCCGCGATTAACGATCTCTTCACATTGGCTCATTTGGCTCAGTCCAGCAACAGTTAGCAGCGTCGGCAGTTCCGCACACCCAGACTTGTCGGCAAGCACTTCGGTGGCAGCCACGGTAAGTCACATTTGCTAACCATACTCCCGACTGTTAGAAACGTGATGTATTGAGGGAGGAGGAGTTCAATCCAAGTTTCTATTTTTTTGGTCTTCCTAACTTGAACTACGCGGTATATTCCAATTCCTTGCTGCTCGACTGTTCTAAAGCACCTTCCCAAAAATGCAATGGATTTCAGCTAACTGGCTAAGAGTACAATAATCCATAATCAAGTTGTAAACATCTAAACACAACCTAACATTAACAATAAACGAATAGCTCTTTATCCAGGGACATGTTCACTATTGACAATAAGCAGTAAGATGTAACTGTGTCGCAAATCAGATTCCAGTGTCAACGAAACAGTCAGATTAGCTGTGAACGTTGGCCTAAGAAAAGTCAAGGGTGAAACTCTTTAAGAACCCCTAGCAGAAAACAAAACTTTTTCTTTTTATCTGCTCTAATAACTCAATAAATTTGTGTAGGTCGTTTTTTAGATCCTGGATATAGTACATGAGTTTGTTCGCGGCCACTACTACACTTAACTCTTGCCATCTTCCCACGGAGTACCGACAACCTCCACCACTCAACGAGTAAACGTCTCTCACTGAGTTTTACTCTGCCTTGGCAGTCTTCTTTGATGTACATACAGGGAAAGGAATATCTCCCGTCTGAACGACTGACGAAAGGGGAAAGGAATGGTAGTGAGGGCAACGTAGCACATCTCGGAACATTACAATAACGAGAAACTACATGCTGCTCTCACCGTAATTGAAACAAATCTTGTGACTAAAAACACAGCAGTAGTACGATAAGAATGCTATTACCTGGTAGTTACTCGGGGAGACAGCATCGCTGGGTCAGATGTAATTGCTTTTCAGATCGTGACCATTAGACTACCAAATTTTTCGGTCGAAGTAAATCCAGACTCTAGCTATGTCTGCGACACAAACACGAACTTACTATGAAGGCAAACGGTGCAACAAACACTACGTGTTATCAATGTTGCCTTGATCATAGGCTTTTAATGTTAAGAGATACTTTCCTTTACGGTGTTACTGTCACTGTAGCCATGTTTATGAATGATAACTGCAGATTACGTAGTTGACAGTCTTCCATGAGTTTCAATACCACACGTCTGCATGTCGTTTTCTTTCAGGTGTGTTAAGTCGTGCTCATGCTGTTTGTGGTACTGATTGGATGATAAGCCCTAAGATTGGTTTGAAGCAATTGTCCATTACTTTTGCTTTCTAGTTATCCCTTCATTTCAGCATAGCTGCTATACCTCACGTATCTGACGATTTCCCTCAGCATGTAGATGTAGGAGAAACTTGTGATATTTTATTTCCACTGTCCCTACAATTACAGTATTGAAGGACGACTCCTGCCGTAACATTTACCCAAAACTTCTCTCTCTTCCATTTATCACCTTTTGCACTAGGAATATTTGTTCCCTGGATCGTTGGTCTTCTTGAGTTCTTACCCAGGTCGACCATCTGTAAACAGTACAGATACGTCGTGGCCATATCTTACATACATAATCTATAACAGCAATTTTGACTTTTACAATAAAAAAGTATAATATTCATTTTTACAGTATTTCAGTTAGTTCCATTGGATCGTTGGTCTTCTTGAGTTCTTACCCAGTTAGACCATCTGTAAACAGTACAAATACGTCGTGGCCATATCTTACATACATCATCTATAACAGCAATTTTGATTTTTAGAATAAAAAAGTGTAATATTCATTTTTACAGTATTTCAGTTAGTTCCATTGGATCGTTGGTCTTCTTGAGTTCTTACCCAGTTAGACCATCTGTAAACAGTACAAATACTTCGTGGCCATATCTTACATACATCATCTATAACAGCAATTTTGATTTTTAGAATAAAAAAGTGTAATATTCATTTTTACAGTATTTCAGTTAGTTCCATTGGATCGTTGGTCTTCTTGAGTTCTTACCCAGTTAGACCATCTGTAAACAGTACAAATACGTCGTGGCCATATCTTACATACATCATCTATAACAGCTATTTTGATTTTTAGAATAAAAAAGTGTAATATTCATTTTTACAGTATTTCAGTTAGTTCCATTGGATCGTTGGTCTTCTTGAGTTCTTACCCAGTTAGACCATCTGTAAACAGTACAAATACGTCGTGGCCATATCTTACATACATAATCTATAACAGCTATTTTGATTTTTACAATAAAAAAGTATAATATTCATTTTTACAGTATTTCAGTTAGTTCCATTGGATCGTTGGTCTTCTTGAGTTCTTACCCAGTTAGACCATCTGTAAACAGTACAAATACGTCGTGGCCATATCTTACATACATCATCTATAACAGCTATTTCGATTTTTAGAATAAAAAAGTGTAATATTCATTTTTACAGTATTTCAGTTAGTTCCATTGGATCGTTGGTCTTCTTGAGTTCTTACCCAGTTAGACCATCTGTAAACAGTACAAATACGTCGTGGCCATATCTTACATACATCATCTATAACAGCAATTTTGATTTTTAGAATAAAAAAGTGTAATATTCATTTTTACAGTATTTCAGTTAGTTCCATTGGATCGTTGGTCTTCTTGAGTTCTTACCCAGTTAGACCATCTGTAAACAGTACAAATACGTCGTGGCCATATCTTACATACATCATCTATAACAGCAATTTTGATTTTTAGAATAAAAAAGTGTAATATTCATTTTTACAGTATTTCAATTAGTTCCGTTGGATCGTTGGTCTTCTTGAGTTCTTACCCAGTTAGACCATCTGTAAACAGTACAAATACGTCGTGGCCATATCTTACATACATCATCTATAACAGCAATTTTGATTTTTACAATAAAAAAGTGTAATATTCATTTTTACAATATTTCAGTTAGTTCCATTGGATCGTTGGTCTTCTTGAGTTCTTACCCAGTTAGACCATCTGTAAACAGTACAAATACGTCGTGGCCATATCTTACACACATCATCTATAACAGCAACTTTGATTTTTACAATAAAAAAGTATAATATTCATTTTTACAGTATTTCAGTTAGTTCCATTGGATCGTTGGTCTTCTTGAGTTCTTTCCCAGTTAGACCATCTGTAAACAGTACATATACGTCGTGGCCATATCTTACATACATCATCTATAACAGCAATTTTGATTTTTAGAATAAAAAAGTGTAATATTCATTTTACAGTATTTCAGTTAGTTCCATTGGATCGTTGGTCTTCTTGAGTTCTTACCCAGTTAGACCATCTGTAAACAGTACAAATACGTCGTGGCCATATCTTACATACATCATCTATAACAGCAATTTTGATTTTTAGAAAAAAAAGTGTAATATTCATTTTTACAGTATTTCAGTTAGTTCCATTGGATCGTTGGTCTTCTTGAGTTCTTACCCAGTTAGACCATCTGTAAACAGTACAAATACGTCGTGGCCATATCTTACATACATCATCTATAACAGCAATTTTGATTTTTAGAATAAAAAAGTGTAATATTCATTTTTACAGTATTTCAGTTAGTTCCGTTGGATCGTTGGTCTTCTTGAGTTCTTACCCAGTTAGACCATCTGTAAACAGTACAAATACGTCGTGGCCATATCTTACATACATAATCTATAACAGTAATTTTGATTTTTACAATAAGAAAGTGTAATATTCATTTTTACAATATTTCAGTTAGTTCCATTGGATCGTTGGTCTTCTTGAGTTCTTACCCAGTTAGACCATCTGTAAACAGTACAAATACGTCGTGGCCATATCTTACACACATCATCTATAACAGCAACTTTGATTTTTACAATAAAAAAGTATAATATTCATTTTTACAGTATTTCAGTTAGTTCCATTGGATCGTTGGTCTTCTTGAGTTCTTACCCAGTTAGACCATCTGTAAACAGTACAAATACGTTGTGGCCATATCTTACATACATCATCTATAACAGCAATTTTGATTTTTAGAATAAAAAAGTGTAATATTCATTTTACAGTATTTCAGTTAGTTCCATTGGATCGTTGGTCTTCTTGAGTTCGTACCCAGTTAGACCATCTGTAAACAGTACAAATACGTCGTGGCCATGTCTTACATACATCATCTATAACAGCAATTTTGATTTTTAGAATAAAAAAGTGTAATATTCATTTTTACAGTATTTCAGTTAGTTCCATTGGATCGTTGGTCTTCTTGAGTTCTTACCCAGTTAGACCATCTGTAAACAGTACAAATACGTCGTGGCCATATCTTACATACATCATCTATAACAGCAATTTTGAATTTTACAATAAAAAAGTATAATATTCATTTTTACAGTATTTCAGTTAGTTCCATTGGATCGTTGGTCTTCTTGAGTTCTTACCCAGTTAGACCATCTGTAAACAGTACAAATACGTCGTGGCCATATCTTACATACATCATCTATAACAGTAATTTTGATTTTTAGAATAAAAAAGTGTAATATTCATTTTTACAGTATTTCAGTTAGTTTCATTGGATCGTTGGTCTTCTTGAGTTCTTACCCAGTTAGACCATCTGTAAACAGTACAAATACGTCGTGGCCATATCTTACATACATAATCTATAACAGCAATTTTGATTTTTAGAATAAAAAAGTGTAATATTCAATTTTACAGTATTTCAGTTAGTACCATTGGATCGTTGGTCTTCTTGAGTTCTTACCCAGTTAGACCATCTGTAAACAGTACAAATACGTCGTGGCCATATCTTACATACATAATCTATAACAGCAATTTTGATTTTTACAATAAAAAAGTGTAATATTCATTTTTACAGTATTTCAGTTAGTTCCATTGGATCGTTGGTCTTCTTGAGTTCTTACCCAGTTAGACCATCTGTAAACAGTACAAATACGTCGTGGCCATATCTTACATACATCATCTATAACAGCAATTTTGATTTTTACAATAAAAAAGTATAATATTCATTTTTACAGTATTTCAGTTAGTACCATTGGATCGTTGGTCTTCTTGAGTTCTTACCCAGTTACACCATCTGTAAACAGTACAAATACGTCGTGGCCATATCTTACATACATAATCTATAACAGCAATTTTGATTTTTACAATAAAAAAGTGTAATATTCGTTTTTACAGTATTTCAGTTAGTTCCATTGGATCGTTGGTCTTCTTGAGTTCTTACCCAGTTAGACCATCTGTAAACAGTACAAATACGTCGTGGCCATATCTTACATACATCATCTATAACAGCAATTTTGATTTTTACAATAAAAAAGTATAATATTCATTTTTACAGTATTTCAGTTAGTTCCATTGGATCGTTGGTCTTCTTGAGTTCTTACCCAGTTAGACCATCTGTAAACAGTACAAATACGTCATGGCCATATCTTACATACAACATCTATAACAGCAATTTTGATTTTTAGAATAAAAAAGTATAATATTCATTTTTACAGTATTTCAGTTAGTTCCATTGCTTCCAAGATTTTTGAGCTTCAGTAAATAAGACATATTTTAGATTAATTTCAAGGGTCCTTTAATTTTACGTCTTTCGTAGGCTATGTTGAGATCAGAAAATAATTTTTTTCCTGGATTTCATTTTGTTTTATTTTTTTCGTACTCTGCCACTAAGTAATTGTTTGTGGAAGACCAGAAAAAGAGCTACAAACGAAGTCTTCGACCTCAGCAATATTTAACTTAATTACATAAATTTCTTCATCTTTTTTATCTCTATCTCAGTCATGGTAAAAGGTTAAAAAAATCAGTTTCATAAACAGTACAATGTAAATCATCCTGTTCCTACTTCGTGGAGAATGTAAGTCTTCACAATACAACACATTTGATTGGTTTCTTGATTCATTGAGGACACTCGGAATGGACATGGATGTATCTTGAGTAATTGCTATCCAGTACATCAGATGTTGGTAGGACATGAAGCATTTGTAAAACGGGTACAGCAAATAAACATCAGTAACGGCTTCCCAAAAAGGGAAATATAATTATAATGAAAAAATACGTCAGGAGGCAGAGCTACTTCTGTTATCGTGAATTAAAATGCCATCTTGAGGATTAGAGGTAGTGAACGGTGGAAAGCACAAGCCTTATTTAATGGTTAGCTGACGCTGCATTCTGCTATTAGCAGTTCAGTGTAGTCAAATTAGACTGTCAATAGGGTCTGGCTTAAGAAGTGGTTCATTCACTCTTCGTAACGCTAAAAGCGGATTTAGATACTCTCTTTACAGTTGCTAATCCCAGTGGTTTCCGCACAAAAATATTTACAACTCGTAGGTGTTTATTTCACATAATTTCGTTTTCACTTAGTTGTATGTGAACCATATCATCTGCCTGGTACCGATGATTCTTTGAGTGACAGTTGCATGCAATATGACATAACCACAGTAGCTCGTATCGAATGCTTCATATTGCACTACATGATACTTACTTTGTGATTAGTTTTCAGTGATACTGAGAACTGACTACCCATCACCAGGAAGAACTTTATCTCAGCGCCATCGAATTAATTATCTCCACAAAGTCAGTAATCACGCAGTCTTCAGATGTGTACAGTTAGTTTCCTTTTCTCGTCAAATTCTTCTTCTTGCCGTCCATAAGAGTTTCACTTAACTAGTACTTTAATGTTTATATTGACAATCTGTGAAAACTCATATCAAGCCAACACAATATGATATTTTATACTGTCGCTCTGGGTCACATACAAAATCAGTCAATGTGTATTTAATGCACAAAATAACATTGAACTCCTATCTTATAACTTGTAACCGATAAATTGCACCTCTGGTTCATTAACCTGATTCGTTGGTCACAGCCATGTCTGGTGGTAATACCCATATATTCTTAGTGTGCAGACCTCAGTAAGAAACTGTGTGCATAAAAAATCATACTCATACCACTGTGTCCCACCGTACTTGCACCAAGGTTCAGTATAAATTGGTTCATGATGTTAAGAGATGAACAGTAAAGTTCCAATGAAACACAAATCCTCGACACATGACTCCATCTAACTCTACTTTAAAGTTTCATTCAAAATTCAGCTACATCCCAGCATGTTTAACTACACAAGTGAATGACATCCATAAATAAATGCTAAGTTAAAACTTCTTCCAGCAAATCATAAATAGCTTCCATTCAGAACTACAGAACTGCAGAAGTACACAACTTAAGTCATATAGTTCTCACATGAAAACCATGCCTAATTATAAACACACACGAAATACAAGAACATCTTTCTTCTAAAGTACATGTCTTTTACTGAACTGTAACAAAAATTATTTTCATGTACATTAACATGTATGCTGACCTGTGTAAGCATAATTCTGAATGATGATGACTTTCTTACTTATATATGCAAAATAATTCTCTTAATAGCCAACAAGATAAACAGTTCGTTCAACTACAAGTGATATGGCAGTATTCTGGATTCTCTTCACTGTGGAAAAAGTATTGGTTGATGTATAAACATTAACATACATTTCAGTCACAGTTCAGGACACATAACTCAGTTGCTTAATAGTAAACACAAACGATGATAAGTAATTTGTTAGTAAATGAAGTCCATGTTCCTCCTCTTCTGTAAACAAAATATTTAGTAACTTCAAGCTGTATTACACTAATCACATCTGTTCATGAATTTTTCTGCATACATATTTATAAATTATCAGTGGAAGCCTTAATGTGTTGTTAAGGATAGAGTTCTTTAATCCTTTTGCTTTCAGGGTAGGCTAATATACAGGCTTCAGCATGAGGTATCCTTACAGTCTCAAATAGCCCTTTGTATATCACTCACCACTCTTACTAATTTTATGTAGGTGACATTACTGTGGATGATTACTAACCAGCACCTTCTCAACTACATCTCAAATATTTTTTTCTTAGCTTAGAATCAAAATATTGCTTCCTCAGTCCAGCTTTACTAATAAGGGTTACTATTGCTTGCATAAATTTTTCCCCCACTGAAATGTCAGCTCTAGGACAGGGTTTAGCCATTCGTTTCTTTTGCATCTGTTAAATGGTAGTTAATTTGATGAACAACTTGTAGAACTATACTATAGGTTGTTGACTAGACCTTCGAATGTTTTAAGGTAACTTATCCAATTCGTTTGTTTAGTAGAGCAATAAGGTCTTATAAACGTATTACGTACTCTGAATATTCTTCAGCAAGATTAGCCTATAGATGGTATTTTGAGATGATTTGCTTGATTCCATAATCCTACAAAAGCCGTCCCAATGTTTATCAGAGAAAATAACTAAAGCACATACATCCACTACTACTATGTGTGAGGATTTGCTAGGAAGTATGGCATGTAGCTCACCCTTACAGTTTTTGTACAGTGGTTTCGTTTTTTGAAAAATAAGACAAGTCTTAAGTATTTCTTGTGTTGTTTGTCTTGCGTTTGGAAATTGATAATATGATCAAATAGTCTGTGAAATTACTGACACCAAAGTACCCCTATACATAATGTGCATATTATAAGAATTTAGTTTCATAATCATTACACACACTTGACACATGATTGCAAAAATTCTGGGCTTTATTGGTGAGACAGTACATTTTTATTACTCACATAGTGCTCTATGAAATGTTGAATGGAGCTTGTCATAGCTGTTGTTTCTGTTTCAAATCATACCACACTGGATCTGCAAGTTGTAGTTTTGACAAATTTTTATGCAGTTCGAGATAATACTTACTATGGGCTGCATTTTTCATTAAAAAAACTTCAATATCCAGAGATTGCGGGGCCAAATCCTATCAAAGCCGCCAGATTAGAATGTATAGTAATAATGAACTAATAATAAATTATCATTGTTACTTAGGATTCTGTTTAATTATTGTAAGCTGTTCACATCATAAAAATGAGAAGCCGCTTTCTGAAAAGTAAAACGTTTAAGCATATATTAGTGATTGGGTTGAAAACACATTTCAAAAGTTTCTGTTCATTTTATATACCTCTTCCCAATTGTAAAGAGCTATGACCCAAACATAGCTTCTCATGGACTTTTTATTTGATGTTTGCAGATGTTTCTTGTTACAGGTAGCATTATTGCCCTTTACAGTTGTTGCTGTTATGTGTTACAGGCATCTTCCTTTTTTATGTGGTCTGTTCCTGAAACACCATATCATTTGAAGAGTTTCCATTCCAGTTTTAATAGTTAACCATCTATCATGTATGCATTCACCATAACTTTATATTTCTATTTGTTTATCTGTGTATGACAACTATCACCTACAGCATGTCGTAACATCACATTTCATTACATCACTTGACTCTTTCTGTTAACATTCAGCAACTACTCAACCTTCAGAAAGCCCTATCAGTAAAACTTTCTGTCTGTCTGACTGCTCTGACCACCCTCACAGGAAAATCCTTTACTTCCTCCTGACTATCCTACACACAAATTAAATATTAGTGATAAATATCACTGTGTACTTTCTGTTTTCCACATTTTGGTCTCTTGCATCATTCTGTCAGTGCAACTACTTGGTTTATTTGTCTGTATCTAATACGAAACTGCCTAGGAATAAACATTTTCTTCCTTATTAACATATTATCAAAAGCCTTATGAAACACTATTAATAAAGTATATTATGTATTTTACTTGCCTGAATCTCCCTGTCCATAATAAGTCCAATGTTAAAATTTCTTCTTGAGTGTCTCTCCTTCCCTAAAAACAAATACATTACAGTAGTTTAGATGTACCTTTCGCTCCATAAATCGATAGTAAGGAGATGCTCAAGAAGCAGAACAAGTTAGAAAAAAAGAATACACTATAAATAATTGCTAGGAAACAAACATATGCTAATGTACTTTCCACAAGTAAAGCAGTCTTCATGGATGTGGAATACATCAAAAAGTCTTAGAAATGTTTTTTTTAAAGGGTACCAACAAACTTATCATGAAACATGTAAATGTGCAATACACTTACATGCAGGTGATAATGATTAGGTTATTGTGGCCATATATATATATATGTATATATATATATATATATATATATATATATATATATATATATATATATCCACTCTGAAAATTACAGCTAGAATTTTGCATGATTGTAACTGATCATTAGGTAATATTTTTATGTAATAACTACAACCATGAATATGAAAGAATAGTTAATAAAACTGATATTTAATTTAGAAACAAGTGTGATATATATATATATATATATACATATACATATATATAACGAATATAAAAGAATAGTTAATAAAACTGAAATTTAATTTCGGACCAGATGTGAAATATATATATATATATATATATATATATATATATATATTACACATTTGTTCCTAAATTGATGGCTGTAGTTATTACACAAAAATATTACCCAATGATCAGTTCCAGTCCGTCAACATTCTAGTTGTAATATTCAGAAAGGATGCCAGATGGTATTCTGCTATACATTAATTGTTTTCATGTATGTATGTATCACCTGTTTTGTCTTTTCAGTAAAAAAATCGTATTCTGACAACATAGTATAAAGACATAACAGGCAGTACACGCAGTGCACATGCCTCCATCTGCTACAGTTAGATGTGTTGACAAGGAAGTTATATCTTTTCTGAAATTTAAGTGAAATAAGTAGTTTGGTGCAGGGGTCATGCAGAAAGACCCAGTTTTTCGTTCACAGAAAATTAATATTATATTCGTGGTAAGAAACAGAAAAGACCCTCAAAATTTTTACAAATTGTTCGTGAGACCATATCGTCATTCAGCGAGATGGTACAGCTGTCAACACGACTGACTTGCATTTGGAAGCAACTAGTTTGAAGTTTCCATTTTTTTCTTGAGTTAACGGAAATAAATGCTGGGCAGTGGTGCAGGGGAAGGGTACACGGTTGATTCCTTCCCTATCACTGACCTGCCTGAGGTCTTGCTAGTTAAATAATAACACATCATTGACAGGATGCTAAACCCTAAACCCTCTTTCTTTTCTTCATTATGTTGAACGGAAGAATTGGCAGAAATGTAACAGTTTTATTGCGGGACTGATCTGACAGAATAAATATTTGTTTCGGAAAATATATCTCTCATAACATCAGTCCGTTGCACCCAAAGTTTGAAAAACGAATTCGGTTGTGTAACTCAGTAGATCTCCACAACACATGTTTAGTATAAACTGGATTGAAAACATAGTTTTTTGTTTTTATTAAATTGCACTCTTATGATAAGTAATTTAATGTTCATATGCTATTTAAATATCATTACAGATAAAGGTCGTAGATATTGCATTGTAGAGAAAATGTAATGGAAACCTTCCAGGGACTGTGGCATCATGAACTTCTGATGTTGAACACAATGTTATTAAGTTGCATGCACTACTGCTAACATCATAAGCCGTAAAGTATAGGTGTATCTATATAGAGTACTGGCCATTAAAATTGCTACACCAAGAAGAAATGCAGATGATAAACGGGTCTTCATTGGACAAATATATTATGCTAGAGCTGAACTGTGATTATATTTTCACGCAATTTGGGTGCATAGATCATGAGAAATCAGTAGCCAGAATGACCACCTCTGGCCGTGATAACGGCCTTCATACGGCTGGGCATTGAGTCAAACAGAGCTTGGATGGCGTGTACAGGTACAGCTACCCATGCAGCTTCAACACGATACCACAGTTCATCAAGAGTAGTGACTGGCGTATTGTGACGAGTCAGTTGCTCGGCCACCATTGACCAGACGTTTTCAATTGGTGAGAGATCTGGAGAATGTGCTGACCAGGGCAGCAGTCGAACATTTTCTGCATCCAGAAAGGCCTGTACAGGACCTACAACATTCGAACGTGCGTTATCCTGCTGAAATGTAGGGTTTTGCAGGGATCGAATGAAGGGTAGAGCCACGGGTCGTAACACGTCTGAAATGTAACGTCCACTTTTCAAAGTGCCGTCAAAGCGAACAAGAGATGACCGAGACGTGTAACCAGTGGCACCCCATACCATCACGCCGGGTGATACGCCAGTATGGCGATGACGAATACACGCTTCCAACGTGCGTTCACCGCGATGTCGCCAAACACGGATGCGAGCTGAAAGTCCATGCTGCTGCAAACGTCGTCGACTGTTCGTGCAGATGGTTGTTGTCTTGCAAACGTCCCCATCTGTTGACTCAGGGATTGAGACGTGGCTGCACGATCCGTTACAGCCATGCGGATAAGATGCCTGTCATCTCGACTGCTATTGATACGAGGCCGTTGGGATCCAGCACGGCGTTCCGTGTAATCCTCCCGAACCCACGGATTCTGTATTCTACTAACAGCTATTGGATCTCGAACAACGCGAGCAGCCATGTCGCGATACGATAAAGCGCAATCGCGATAGGCTAAAATCCGACCTTTAGCAAAGTCGGAAACGTGATGGTACGCATTTCTCCTCCTTACACGAGGCATCACAACAACGTTTCATCAGGCAATGCCGGTCAACTGCTGTTTGTGTATGAGAAATGGGTTGGAAACTTTCCTCATGTCAGCAGTTTGTAGGTGTCGCCACCGGTGGCAACCTTGTGTGAATACTCTGAAAAGCTAATCATTTGCATATCACAGCATCTTATTCCTGTCGGTTAAATTTTGCGTCTGTAGCACGTCATCTTCGTGGTGTAGCAATTTTAAATCCCAGTAGTGTATACAGTGGTTGATAATTCACTCAGCCAGTCGCTTAAGACCTCTCAAAGGCACGGCCAGAATGCATACCAACCTTCAACACTGCAAGACAGCGATCATGGGAGTATTGGCGACAAAGATGAATAAGAATGTAGAAAAGAATGTCTGTAACTCATTTTTTTTTCTGTGCAGGTGAGGCGAAGTCAACAGAGGAACCGCCTGACATGAAAACAACTTCTCTCTCAGTGATGCTAGATGATCATGTAGTCACTAGTGGTGACTTCACTTGAAGTATTTTATTTTGGTGATCATTCCTAACTATGTAGGTTGGGCTCAACAAAATATTTTCGCATTCGGAAGAGGAAGTTGGTGACTGAAATTTCGTAAGTAGATCTCGCCGCGATGAAAAACGTCTTTGCTTTAATGACTTCCATCCCAACTCGCGTATCATATCTGCCACACTCTCTCCCCTATTACGTGATAATACAAAACAAGCTGCCCTTTTTTGCACCGTTTCGATGTCCTCCGTCAATCCCACATGGTAAGGATCCCACACCGCGCAGCAATACTCTAACAAAGGACGAACGAGTGTAGTGTAAGCTGTCTCTTTAGTGGACTTGTTGCTTCTTCTAAGTGTCCTGCCAATAAAACGCAACCTTTGGCTCGCCTCCCCTACAATATTATCTACGTGGTCTTTTCAACTGAAGTTGTTCGTAATTTTAACACCCAGGTACTTAGTTGAATTGACAGTCTTGAGAATTGTACTATTTATCGAGTAATCGAATTCCAAAGGATTTCTTTTGGAACTCATGTGGATCACCTCACACTTTTCGTTATTTAGCGTCAACTGTCACCTGCCACACCATACAGCAATCTTTTCTAAGTCGCTTTGCAACTGATACTGGTCTTCGGATGACCTTACTAGACGGTAAATTACAGCATCATCTGCGAACAACCTAAGAGAACTGCTCAGATTGTCACCCAGGTCATTTATATACATCAAGAACAGCAGAGGTCCCAGGACGCTTCCCTGGGGAACACCTGATATCACTTCAGTTTTACTCGATGATTTGCCGTCTATTACTACGAACTGCGACCTTCCTGACAGGAAATCATGAATCCAGTCGGACAACTGAGACGATAGGCCCGCAGCTTGATTAGAAGTCGCTTGTGAGGAACGGTGTCAAAAGCTTTCCGGAAATCTAGATATACGGAATCAACTTGAGATCCCCTGTCGATAGCGGCCACTACTTCGTGCGAATAAAGAGCTAGCTGCGTTGCACAAGAACGATGTTTTCTGAAACCATGCTGATTGCGTATCAATAGATCGTTCCCTTCGAGGTGATTCATAATGTTTGAATACAGTATATGACCCAGAATCCTACTGCAAACCGACGTCAATGATATAGGTCTGTAGTTCGATGGATTACTCCTACTACCCTTCTTAAACACTGGTGCGACCTGCGTAATTTTCCAATCTGTAGGTACAGATATAACGGTGAGCGAGCGGTTCTATATGATTGCTGAGTAGTGAGCTATTGTATCAGCGTAATCTGAAAGGAACCTAATCGGTATACAATCTGGACCTGAAGACTTGCCCGTATCAAGCGATTTGAGTTGCTTCGCAACCCCTAAGGTATCTACTTCTAAGAAACTCATTCTAGCAGCTGTTCGTGTTTAAAATTCTGGAATATTCCATTCGTCTTCCCTGGTGAAGGAATTTCGGAAAACTGCGTTTAGTAACTCCGCTTTAGCGGCACAGTCGTCGGTAACAGTACCATCAGCACTGCGCAGCGAAGGTATTGACTGCGTCTTGCCGCTTGTTTACTTTACATACGACCAGAATTTCTTCGGATTTTCTACCAAATTTCGAGACAATGTTTCGTTGTGGAACCTATTGAAGGCATCTAGCATTGAAGTCCCTGCCAAATTACGCGCGTCTGTAAATTTTAGCCAATCTTCGGGATTTTGCGTTCTTCTGAACTTCGCATGCTTTTTCCGTTGTCTGTGCAACAGCGTTCGGACCTGTTTTGTGTACCATGGGGGATCAGTTCCACCTCTTACCAATTTATGAGGTATGAACCTCTCAATTGCTGTTGCTACTGTATCTTTGAATTTGAGCCACATCTCGTCTACATTTGCATAGTCAGTTCGGAAGGAATGGAGATTGTCTCTTAGGAAGGCTTCTAGTGACACTTTATCCGCTTTTTTAAATAAAATTATTTTGCGTTTGTTTTTGGTGGATTTGGAGGAAACGCTATTGAGCCTAGCTACAACGACCTTGTGATCACTAATCCCTGTATCAGTCATGATGCTCTCTATTAGTTCTGGATTGTTTGTGGCTAAGAGGTCAAGTGTGTTTTCGCAACCATTTACAATTCGCGTGGGTTCGTGGACTAACTGCTCGAAATAATTTTCGGAGAAAGCATTTAGGACAATCTCGGAAGATGTTTTCTGCCTACCACCGGTTTTGAACAGGTATTTTTGCCAACATATCGAGGGAAGGTTGAAGTCCCCACCAACTATAACCGTATGAGTGGGGTATTTATTTGTTACGAGACTCAAATTTTCTCTGAACTGTTCAGCACCCAGGGTTGTCAAGACCGCACAATGGCATCGAGATTCACTCTCCTACGATGATTGTCCTCGATCAGGAGCACCCAGGAAAAATATGAGAAAGATGGGGAAAGTATTTGATAGCGACGATAGTGACGATCCAAGGGATCCGCTTCATACATACACTACCCCTCATATATTTGGAAACGCCATGCTGCGTATTACAACGGAGCAAGATGTGAATGATTTATGTAAATTATTCGTTGGAATACAGAACAGTATGCTCAAATAACGATTAATAATGATACTTACAGTATTGTACAGATAATTGTTGTATATACACATACATATTGGTATTGAGAAGTTTTATAAAAACTAACTTCACATGTTCAAGCAGTTCTACTAAACATGCCAGGTTTCGCCAGTACATGGCGCGGCTCTGTGAAGGTATGTTGTCTGCAATTCTGTTCAGTTGTAGTTCCGTTTGTGTGAAGATAGGACAGGCTACGAAACAAGGTAGTACACACAGCAAAAATAAATGAAGATGGACCTCAACTGCCAGATTCTTTATGAGTCATGGGTAAAGATAATCGCTTTGCACCAATAAGGCAATAGTATTCGACAGATATTCGACAGGGGAAATCAAAGACTTCTATTTGTGGGGTTGTCAAGACCACACAACGGCATCGAGATTCACTCTCCTACGATGATTGTCCTCGATCAAGAGCACCCAGGAAAAATATGAGAAAGACGGGAAAAGTATTTGATAGTGACGAATAAACGCAATAGATTAAAAACTGTCCGTATATTGACTACTGAACTAAACACAACTAGGGATGCACCAGTGAGCAAATCAACAGTGAGACGGTACCTGGCAGGGTTCTTTAAAAAAAAAAAATTAAAAAAAAATTAAAAAAAAATGTTGCGACCTTTAACAAGAAGAAAAGCATTCAGTGAGCTACGACACATCCCCACTGGACAGCAGGGATTGGGAGAGAGTCTTACTCACTGCTGAACCAGGTTCGAAACATTAGGAAGTCAACGCCTTCAATTCGTATGCCATTTACCCTAAGAACGCTTGAATTTTCAGTGCGTAATTTCAATTCTGAAGCATGGAGGGTGTCCCTTGATGGCATGGGGATCTTTTGGAAAGAATAAAATCGGAGATTTGATAAAAAAGACATCTGTTTTGTGTCTGTTTAGTGAAGAGTCTGTTGTGCAGCAAGACAAAGACCTTATACTTACATCCGGCATGTATCAGAACCGTGTGAAGAATCTAAAGGTTTAGAAAATTTTGGAAGACATGGAATGGCCTCCACAGACCTCTGATTGTAACCCAATCGAGCTACTGTGGGATGAGTTGGGCAGGAGAATCTGAAAACAGGGAATCATGAGGTGGAAATATTTGTGGGACGTCCTGCAGCAAGAATGGGGACTAATTACAACTGAAATCCTGGCAAAACTTTAGTGGAACTAATATTCTTAAATACTTCGACCCCTGAAAAGTATCTACCAATGAGATACATGTGTGGAAGTATCACGTATGACTAATGCTCACAGCCAAGACAAAACCTCAAATGGATTAACAAAAAGCACAAAGTGTAGGAGATACTATAATATTGCTAGCCCTGTGTTAGTTGGTACAATAACCTGCGAAGGCAGAGACCTCATTAGTTAAAGTGGTAGTTAGGTAAAATACACACGAAACCACTTCTAGCCAAGGATTTTCCCACAGTTTTTCCATTAGGGATAAGATAAAATCCAAGAATGTTCCCAATATGTACTTTCAGGTTGCATGTTCCCAATATGTACTTTCTTTTTAGAAGACAATTACGCCAGAATCACACCCCAAAAGCAAATATAGCTAGAATAAGTACGAACACCAGAAAGAGAAGAGACTAGCTACAATACTTCGTGGATTCTTTTTGTAATTGTGTAATTATCATATTTACGATTTTTGCAGCGTCTTTGAAATTTATACAGAAAAGGAATCTTCTGAAAAATTTCGTTCTAAGGACTTCCTATCTAACTACTAAGTGAGCACGAGTTACTACTGAAAGATAGGTATGCTGATGTGTCACACCGACAAATCCGCCGGAAGCTAAACGTAGTACCGACACAGCACAAGTTACTTCACCTAATCTTCCTAGGTAATGAGTACCTACACGTAAGTGTTAGATAGACTTTCAATGATTATGTAAATAACCATTAATAAAATTTATATAACATCGCTATGAATGTGTGAATAACAAAATGTCAAATGCAAGAATGCACGAATGTGCATCTAGAAGGCACAAGGACGCCCTTTATTAAAACCATCCATCTGTGTTTCGTAATTTAATATAACTCTTTCAGATTTTAAAACTGAATGAAAGCATTTTTATGAATTCTGTTAATAGGATCGGACGTATACTGCATTGTTTTTGTAATCAGGCTTCGCAGAATAACCGAAGTAAATTTGAGTTTATTCTAATAATATGTATCCAGCATGTTTTTTTTTTAAAAGAAGCGTCACATGTTCCAACAGGGGATAGTGAGAGACGCCAACGTAGCTCTTGACACGCTTTTTTGGCTGCCGCAACGATCTGCTCTGGTTGGACAACATGAGAGACAGAGCGTTTCTTACAGACTCAGAGACGGCAATGAAACACTGTTGCGCAACCGGGATAACGATATCGTTGGGATGGCTCTAGAAAATGAATGCTGAGTGTTGTTCCTCTCATAAAAATGTTGAAGAACAGATAATTACTGCCGCGAAATAGGGGAGAGAGTTCACGGATATGATAAGCGATTTGGGGTGGCAGTAATTAAAACAAAGGCGTTTTTCGTGGTGGGGAGATCTTTTCGCCAAATTTCAATCATCAGTTTTTTCCTCTGAATGCAAAAATATTTTATCGTCGTCATCCTACATAGGGAGAAGTAGTCATCGTAGTAAAATACGAAACATTCATTTTTCTCACAAATTTTTAGAGAGTGGAACGGTAGAGAAATGGTCTAAAGGTGGTTCGGAGGACCTTCTGCCAGGCACTTAATTGTCAATTGCAATTTAGTCTTGTAGGTGTAGACGTACGTCTAGAAAGGTATCATCCAACTGATGAAATGGATACTCGATCCGAAATTTACCCTATTATGTTATATTACTACCGTGAGTACCCGGCATGCTCGGGGTATGCATTTACTCTACTCTTCTATTAGTAGCCGTGCGGAGCGGCCGCGCGGTTTAAGGCGCTATGTAACGGACTGCGCGGCCCCTCCCGCCAGAGCTCGAGTCCTCCCTCGGGCATGAGTGTGTGTGTTGTTCTTAGCATAAGTTAGTTTAAGTAGTATGTAAGTCTAGGGCTCTTTAACCTCAGCACTTTGGTCCCTTAGGAATTCACAAACACATTCTATTAGCCCATCTCCTCCTATCTCCTATCTCTGTCCATTTCCACCATTCCCTCTCTCTGTCAGCCTCCTCCAACCACCACTGCCTGTCCAACTTCTGTTGCCTCTCTGTATGTCCATCTTCTACTTCCCTTCTCTTTATCAATCTCTTCCTCTCCCTCTCTCTATCCATCTCACGCTCCCTCCTCTCTCTGTCCATCTCCTCCTCCCCCTCTGGCAGATCATCTCCTTCCTTGTATCCATTTCTTTCTCTTTCCTAGCTATCTCCATCTCCTCCTCTCCCCTTTAACTATTTCCCCCTCTGCTATCTTTGTCAATCCCCCCTCTCCTATCTCTGCTCACCTTCACCTCCTCCTATCTGTGCCTACCATTTCCTTCCCCCTCGCTGTATGTCCATCTTCTCGTCCTTTCTCTACACAAGTTTCCACATTCACCCCAATCGGAGGCTGGTGCTTCTCACCCCTACAGTATTTCTTTCCAGGTTGTAACTAATATGGGTACCAATTTTGTTTGGATGCCACATTTGTAATATATTTCAGGTGTATTGTGCACATTTTTCACCCATATGTCTAGCGAATACCGCACTGAAGTTTCATTTTCATGTATCTAAATGTTTATGACGTCGTATCTCCTTAACCATGTGCTGCGCAAATATAAAATTCTGCGTGTATATCAAGTGCTATATGTGGCTACTGTCTGCGAAATGTGTTGCAAATAGATTTAGTAGAGAAGAAGTAATCAATTAAAACGTCATACAAGATACGACAGTTTCTCAAGCATTCCAGTGTTATGACATTATATCCCCTCAACTATGTGTCCCACAACGATATATTTTTGTAGGTACATTCAGCAGTAAATTTGGATATTGTCCGCGAGAAGCGTTGCGAATAGATTCATTAGTAGCGAAGTAATAAATTTAAACGCGTTGCCTGATGCGGTAGTTTCACGCATTCAGTGTTTATGATGTCGTATGTCCTGAACTAAGAGTCGTACAATGATGTAACTTTTGTGGTACATACAATGGTACATGTGAATACTGTCTGCAAAAATGTGTTACCAACACAGTGAGCAATAAAGATGTAATAAATTGAAAGGCCATGTATTATGTGGCAGTTTTATTGCGTGAACAGCGATAAACTTTTCTGCTATCATAAATTCGCGAGTGTCGTCAGCGAGACAACGATTCGTAGCTGGCCGGGGTGGCCGAGCGGTTCTAGGCGCTACAGCCTGGAACCGCGCGACCTCTACGGTCGGAGGATGGAATCCTGCCTCAGGCATGGATGTGTGTGATGTCCTTCGGTTAGTTAGGTTTAAGTAGTTCTAAGTTCTAGGGGACTGATGACCTCAGAAGTTAAGTGCCATAGTGCTCAGAGCCATTTTTGAACGATTCGTAAATGTTTGAAATTACGAGTAAAATTACAACTACTGGGCGACTATAGTGTGGATATTATCGCGTTGTGAGGTACACGGTTTTCTCACCCCCACCGTTTTTTTAATATCAATGTGGTGTCTCTAGACTGATGACCAAGTTTGGTTAAAATCGGTTAAGCAGACTAGGAAGAGATGTGGGACATACATATATACATACATACATGCACTGATGAGCCGAAACATTATGACCACTGCCCACCGTGAGGTTGAATGCCTCCTGGTGATGCTGCGGGGATGTGATGCATAAAGAACATAAGCGGATCAGAGAGGAGTGGACAGTCATTATAGAGAAGATACGGACCGCCAATTCGAAAGCCCACTGATGTAAGCGGTTTTGACAAAGGGGCACTTGTGACGAGCTCGAAAGCCCGTGCTGACTCAACGGCAGTCAACTACGATTGCAATGCGCACAATATCGCTGAGCTTTCGCCGTGGGGCAATAGATACGTGTCGCCTGTGCAAATGAATCGCATTTCATATTACACCAGGTCTATGATTGTGTCCCTGCACGCCGTCATCTAGGCGAATGGCTGCTCGAAACGTGCAACTCGCCACAGACAGGTCGGTGAGAGGAGAATTATGTTGTGGTTACAATGAATTGGGTTTCTGTGGGGCCTATGGTAGTACTCGAAGACCCCATGACAGCAGTGAACTACGTGAACATTATTGCGGACCACTTTCACCCCTTCATAGTTGAAATCTTCTCTGATGACAACGACATCTTCCAGCGGGATAAATCTCCAAGACACAAGCGAGAATCGTGCTACAGTGGTTTGAGGAGCATGATTAGCCAGTAAATGCTCCTGATCTGTACCCACTGGAACACATATCGGGTGCCCGCTGCGTGCTTACTAACCTGCGTCCCATAATCTGCGGGAATTGTTTGACCTGCGTCGACATTTGGTGCCACATACTTCTGGAGTTCTGTGAAGGAGTTTCAGAATTCAATGACAAGCTCAGACTCTGTTGTACTGTGTCTGAAAAGTGGAATAATGCCCTATTAAACCGGTGTTCATAATGTTTTGGCACGTCGGTGTATATAATACGTACATAAATACATACATCCATTTTTATAATTTGTATGGATTCTACTCATACGCACGCATGAACATAAACTAATGATAGAATGTTGTTGAGATCTATGAAGCACAGGGTATACGAAAACTAACTTTTACAAATATTCAGGTAATCTAAAATAACAACTGGAGGACTTGGAAAACTTCGCGTGCGGTAGGTGAAGGGAATGACTATCATTACAGAAGTTATCTACAAGACACAGTGATTGCTCAGATTTCGGCAGAAGGACATATGACTACCACATGGCTCTGATAATGAATAAGCCTTCAATTATTTAAGCAAAAATATAAAAGACGCGACAAAATCAACCCACAAGTGCTTCCCTACCAACGGTTAATAACCTTCTTACTTGGTCGCCAATACTGCAAATTTGCACCATATTTTTGATTCTGGAAGAGAATTGGAGATTTGTGGTAGGTTCCTATGTGACCAAACTGCTGAGGTCATCGGTTCCTAGTGGAAGGTAGAAAGCTGCGAGTGAAATTGCCGACTGCCCACAGCAACAAAACAGCCACTGGAGCTCGTTCTGCCGTCGACAAAGAGCGTGTTCCACTAAATCTGGAGATCCAGACTCGACTGTGGCCTAAAAAGAAATCCTCTCTCTCTACTCTCCGCAAAGTTCCGTATAATTAAGTGATAATCTACCACTCTTCAATTAAGTCTAGGCGCTCAGTCCGGAACCGCGGGACTTCTACGGTCGCAGGTTCGAATCCTGCCTCGGGCATGGATGTGTGTGATGTCCTTAGGTTAGTTAGGTTTAAGTAGTTCTAAGTTCGAGGGGACTGATGACCACAGATGTTAAGTCCCATAGTGCTCAGAACCATTTGAACCATTTTTTTTTTCAATTAAGTCTTTACTGCAGCCAATACACAGGTATGTCATGCCCGACATTCTGAGAAACTGGTTTCCTGATACCCACTCTCTGTTATTTGTTAAGATTTCCAATGAAATTCTCCATGCTGTCCATCCTGGGTAGAGCGGCTCCGAGAAGTCGGTGCATCGCTCTTATAAAGAAAAAAAAGAAGAATTTCTAAATGAAGTACAGCTTCATTCCTTTCCATGAGACACAAGAGATCGATATCTGCTACTCGCCTCTCACTCCACTGCCTTCTAGGAAGCTACCAGTCGTAGAAAAATACATTCTTTAGAACTGCGCTACGATCAGGTTGCTCGGCTTGTGCAACGGCAAAATTCTACACAGGGCCACAACTCGTTATCCGCTTCCTTAGTTACAGACTCTGAGCCCATACTGTGCAGGACACAGTTAGTGGAAAGACCTTGTGGCCACCGTCCGCCATATGCCCACTTGACAGTACTTGGGTGCAGCGGCTCAGCTGCGCCAACTGGATGCAAAACGTCTCCCAAACCAACAGTGCCTTCTCCACTGAAAGGCGGGCCGTGCTCTTCAGGGAGCTCAGCGGGGCTCCGATTCACTGCCCTACGCTTCTGTTCTTCCCTCAGGGCATCATGACCCAGTTAGTGATCACAGCTTTTTCCTGTAATCAGCTTTATATTTTCATTAATCAGCAAGAGTATGACTCAGACTGAGATAAACTGAGCTGAACGCAATGGAATTTGAGGCGTAGCAGTCCAGTAATGGACGGACACGTTTCAAGTAAACTGATCAATACTAGAAGAAAAATCACTGTAATATGAGGTTGGTGCATAAATTCGTAGCGTTTTCCCGTAAGTTTAATAAATACAACAGATACACATAACAGGGACTTTAGTCCTCAGTAATATATTTTCCTTCACTGTTTGCAACAGCCTGCCAAGCTGGGGTAACTCCTTGGCTCCGCTACTGTAGAAATCATGTGGTTTCGAGGCGAAGAACTCGTCGAGCCGTAATTGGGTCGCATTTTCATCCGGAAAGGAAGTTATATGAAGGTAGTTCGATAGAGATCGGAAAAGGTGAAAATCTGAGAGCTCAAGATGAGATGAAAAAAGTGGGTGCGGAATGACTTCCCAACTCTCCTCATGTATTGTGTTTCTTGTGTCTAGCAGAATGCAGGCGGGTTTCATCGTGGAGTCGCATCACTCCGGCATTCTTCCTGGTCGTTGTTCCTGGACTGCGTCTGCAAGACGTCTCAATTGTTGACAATAAATGTCGGCAGTGATGGTTACACTTTGGAAAGCATGCGCACAGGTGTTTGCACAGGGCGTTGCTGCTTTGTTTGGACTCAACCATTCCCTTCTTTTCCTTAAGTTGGCATAAGGATAGCATTTCTCGTCAGCACTAGACTTACAAGACAGGAATAGCCGGTGTCGATCAGGAGACAACTGATGAGGTGCAAACAGAGATGCACATATGGCCAGCCGTTGGTTTTTGTGATTTTGGAGTAGAGAATGCGGTACCCACACACATGATTTTTGAACCCTCCCCATCGCATGGAAATGTCGTACTATGGTGGAATGATCACAGTTCATCACATCTGCCGGTTCTCGAGTACATTGATGTGCATCATTGTGGACTAATGCCTTTAAACGATCTTCATCTACCCTGAAGGTCTTTCTGAAAGTGGAGAGTCACTGATGTCGAAACTATCCTCCTTCAAACGAGAAATACCAAGCGAGGAGGAGCAGAGGTTGGCAACCGAACTCGCATTCGGGGGGCGACGGTGCAAACCCAATTCTAGCCACCCAAATTAGGTTTTCTGTGATTTCTCTAAATCGCTCCAGGCAAATGATGGGTTGGTTCCTTTGAAAGGCACAGTCGATTTTCTTCCCAATTCTTAACACAATCCGAGCTTGTGCTCCGTCTCCAATGACCTTGATATCGACGGGCCGTTAAACCCTATCTTCTTTCCTTCCTTCCATTTAAAATGATAAATTCATTTTCTTGCCGTGCTCTGTCTAGAGCCATTATCCCTATTCGCGGCGCAAATCTTTCTGGATGTCTCCGCTGCTAGCAGGCCTATATCGATCTTAACAAAGGAATATGTCAGAAATGTTCGGATTTCTACACTTGCCACTCCATTTTCTAGCGTCCACAACTCCACTCACTATCACCAAATGACAAAATGAAAATATATAAACTCAAATAGCAACAGTCACCCAGAAATAAAAAATGAAAATAAATAAATAAACCCATAACAACCGAAATACCAAAATGCAGATACAGACCAATGTGTCATCTCATTCCCATCTGTCTGTTACGTTGAAGTAGAAACTACAGGCAATGGTGCATGTAGTTACAACACATCCTGGCACGACCTTCAGTCCTTCCTTGCAGTGGATCACACGGTCTATCAAGTACACTAGGCTCCCTTTGATCTGCGTCACACACAAAGATCACATGCTCCTAACAGCTGCACATTGTCAATGGGGAGGGGGTCATACACAAATGGCTTTAAATGTACCCGTAGCCAGGACTTCAACAATATTCAAGTGGAGTGAACAAGGATGCCTTCTTCACCAACCTATCACACATGAAACTTTGCAGCGAGGTACTTTCGCACGTTCCTTAGAAAAAGGGATGGTGCGGAGTGGTACATAAAGGAGAATTGTTGTGTTTCTGTCATCATCAGTGTCCTGTAAAGTACTACTACTCAGACATGCGCAATGAACTGCAGCAGTAAGATGACCTAAACCACCGAAAACTATACATTACTCGCCGCAAGTAAAGTGATCCATATCTCATCAGTTATTGCTTTCTAGACTCGTAGAAGCTTTTGTTCTAGCTTTGAACTAAATTAACTCCTGTAGTGGAATATGTGACAGACGTATCTTATATCCCTTTTTCTAAGCACCCTTTAAAGGTGCAAATATTCTTAGTTTCTAATGGTGTCATTGATTCAACATTTAACATGTATAGTGACATCATAGGAAGTATTTAAGGGTTAGTACCAATGAACATGGCGTGTCTGGCCTTTCATCTTTGGTCTTCGGTCTTTGACAGGTAATATTTCGTCTTCTGTGTTGGCAGTAGATATACTATACAGGGTAGCAGCCATCCTACTTAAAAACTTCAACGTTGCTGAGGTGCCGATGCCGATTGCTAGAATTATTTTAGTTTAGCGAATGCAGGCTGCTGATTGAGTTTGCGAACCCACACATACTTTAATTTTATTGGTGAGGCAACTGAGAAATTTATGTGTGTTGTTGTAGCTAATATTAAATCTATTGTATGACAGATTTGTTTCTTTGTGTTCACAATGGTTATTTAGGATACTGAATTTCAGTTTTCTGTCGCGATTAATAGTGAAAAACTGTGTTTTAGGATTTTGAGTGCTATTGAATTTGTTGATTAGTGGACTGTTGAACGAACTTTGCGCGTATGTGTTCCAACCACATTGTTCTTCTGCATTACATTAGCTATTATTTATCTTTGGTTTCATTTAAATCAGTTGTTGTCTAAGGCTACCATTAAAAAATTTTGTGAATTCTTGACTATATATTTAACTTAAAATATGATTACCCTATGTCGACAATACCTAACGCTTTATCTATGCAGTTTATTTATTTGTAAGTTATTTCACTGGCCTGCCTACTAAATTAAAATACTACAAGACTCATTTATTTAGTAAATGCATGGTGTACAACTTGCCCCTACGTCAATGAAGCGAGACAGCCTAACTGTTCAAGTTGTGCATTGCCCACACCGAAAATGGCAACCAAAACCGTTGGTGCAGTCATATTACGAAACGCTAGGTAGATGTTACAACGCGAATATCTTCCTCAATAAACAGCATGTATAGTATTATTTATTCTATAAATTAGTCCAGTCAAATGTCATAAAATAATTTTAATTTGTTTAATTTATAGGAACTTCCGACATTTGGAGGACATCTAAAGTGCAATTACCTCGTGATGAGAGCGATTATTTGCAGTTGGGGACCAGTCTCCGTAGTAAACGTTATATTAGATGACAGAAATTTACAACTTGCACTACTGACTAATGACTAGACTAGACTTCCTTTTGCTTAATTCTTCCTCAGCGGGTACATTCCAAAATTGTCAAATAATTTACGATATCACATCAGAACCGGTGTTACAATGGGTGCAGATTTTTCCGAAATCTCTTAAGACGAAATGATGGGAACACTTGCATGAACAGTAACATCAGAAATTGAGGCCGCCTTGATGCAAAACACGTTATTATTCGTTTATTTCTTTATTCTCCCAAACTAGTTTCGGCGACAAATATCACTATCATCAGTGGGGTTTTTAAAATCTAAAATCACACTGATGATGGTGATATTTGTCGCCGAAACTAGTTTGGGAGAATAAAGAAATAAACGAATAATAACGTGTTTTGCATCAAGGCGCACTCAGTTTCTGATATTACTATTTTTCTATGCAAACACGGACCAAATGGAAGAGTTCCAGCCGGCCGAAATGGCCGAGCGGTTCTTGGCGCTTCAGTCTGGAACCGCGCGACCGCTACGGTCGCAGGTTCGAATCCTGCCTCGGGAATGGATGTGTGTGCTGTCCTTAGGTTAGTTAAGTTTAAGTAGTTCTAAGTTCTAGGGGACTGATGACCTAAGAAGTTAAGTCCCATAGTGCTCAGAGCCATTTGAACCACTTTTTTTGAAGAGTTCCAAGATAAAATTACTTGCATGTGTGTTTCACGCAAGACCATCTTTGCAATGAGATTTCTGCCGGCTTTTGCGAGCTCTTGTATTTCACGGCCTAGTTATTATGACTGTGGGTTAATAGGCTTCTCAGAAAATTAATGTAATTAGCTACTTTCCACGTGAGGGAGCAGAGGCAAAACCCTCTTGCATTCTCTTTCAGACGGGCAATACCCGGAGCCGGGCGTCTCTTCTGCGCCCTTTCCTCTCACAACATTTTCCCCGTAGGCAGACTCTCTGCAGCGAGCTTCTTTGCCCGTTCCTTGCTGCCAGACCTGGCACGCAGAACTTAACAGAAACTAAAGGACTGCCTGCCTGCCGCACTGGGTCTGTGACTTTTCTGCCCCCTGCAGAATCAGCTTCGACTTTATTTGAGTTGTAGGCAAGTTCTGCTGTACCGCCTGCATCACACGGTGGATGTATCATTTCGAGACGCTTTTTGCGCAATACGTTGAAGAGCCCTGCTATATCGAAGGTCTCAAACTTCAATCTTTCACTGTTTCATTGTGAAGTGGCTCCTGAATGAGGACGCAATTTTGGACTGCTACGTGGCACGAAACAATTCTTTCTCGTTATTGTAAACTCACTATGTGATAGGAGCCTTTGAAAGCCCGACAGTGTGCCCGGATTTCTAAACATGTAGTGTTGGCAAACTGTCTCTGTTCTGTCAGTCGTTAACCAAACTAGTCACCGAGTCTCGGGTTACTCACTAAACATTCAGCCATTTGCAAGGGGCACTATTACCGATAGTAATATGACATAGCAAATCTTACCCCTAACACATCGCTGGTTCTCTGGAACTTTCGGAACTAAGTACGCCTTTTCCAACAGAGCCATTGTCTTTCTGTTACTTTCAACAATGCCAAAGCTAAATCAATAAACCGTCAAAAAATTCCAGCTGAGTTGTTTTTCGGGTTTCGCGCGGAGGGGTCGCATGCAGCTGAAGCAGCACAAACACTCCCTCTTCAGACCACAAGTGGCCCATCGGCACCATCCGACCGCCGTGTCATCCTCAGCTGACGATGTGGATAGGAGGGGCGTGTGGTCAGCACACCGCTCTCCCAGTCGTTGTGATGGTTTTTGACCAGAGCCGCTACTATTCGGTCGAATACCTCCTCAATTATCATCACAAGGCTGAGTGCACCCCGAAAAATGGCAACAGCGCATGGCAGCCCGGATGGTCACCCATCCAAGTGTCGGCCACGCCCGACAGCGCATAACTTCGGTGATCTGACGAGAACGGGTGTATCCACTGCGGCAAGGCCGTTGCCTGCATGCAGTTGAGGAGCACAAAAATTTCTGAACACTTTGATAATATGATGAAATATTAGTTGAGAAGTTTTCCGTCGATTGCTAGGGGAACAGTTACAAATTTTCCAGTTTATTTTTGGAGGATGCACAGGTAATCTGCGTACAAATCAGGACAAATCAGTAACATATCTGTTGGCCAGGCATATTACTATTTCATCAGTCCCAGAAAGGCTACTGTAGAATGTCGTAGTGTTAACGACTGATTTATAAAAGCAATAGAAGAAATGCAAAATTCAGTCTGGAAGTGGAATAAATTTAACTGTTAACACATACAGGCTTAGGTCTCGACAATACTAGAAAGAGAGTAACTGACGAAATCAAAAATGGATTAGAATGGTACCCACTGTTATTATTTCCAAACAAAATTTCTCCATCCAAATTTGAGAAACTTTAAATTAATAAAGAGACACATTTTAGTTCAGGCAACAAGGTCAGATACGGCAACGAAAGCCATGCCTGATTGACGTAAACTAAACTGTTGGAATGAAGCACGAACAAAGCATATAAAGCAAGGGAGGTTACATATTGTCTTGGAAACTATCTCGGAAACATGACCTCACTAAGGATTTCAGAACCTCGAAAGAGAGCAGCTCTAGCTATGAGTTGCTAGTACTAAAACTACTAGCTGGAGACTACCTGAGACGGCGCAAACGAAGCACTAATACAGAGACTATGGATTCAGAATATGAGTTCGCGAGACCCACATGCTCTGCAGCACACGTTACATCACGTGCAGTGTACGACACGGCAGACATGGCATTGCACACTCACCTCTTGCCTGCGCAAGTGCCTCCAAAATTAGGGTACTTTAAAAGGCGTGGCAGACGAATTGTAGTCACCAAATGGTCTCATTTCTCACTAATCTCTGCCACGTATCATTTGAACCCAACACGCCTCGAGGATAGGCAAAGATCATCCCACCAGTTACACTCTCTTTCTGACGGGATACAGAACAGGGACCAAGAGAAAGGTCGCGGCGTAAATCTCAATCAACAACCTTATGGTCCAGGACCATCTTATTCAGACGTCGTCGCTCTTACCCATGACTATCCTCCTACATGAGGACACACCAATGACCGGAAATCAAGCAGCCCTTTTAAGTTGCGAACTGCGTTGTTTTAGTGAAGGAACGTAGAAGTCAAGGCTTACATTGGATTTACACTGAAGGAAAATGAAATTTCAACTCCAGGAAGACACTTGGCCAGAAGAATAAAGTTTACGCTAAACAATTAAAGTTTCCAAGTTACAGATTACAATATGCTTGATAAGAAATGTTGAATGGTGGTATCATAATAATGGCTGTAGTCACCTAGGTTTTGACTGTAAGTTTGAAAATATGCTTGCAGTTGCACGTGCAGGTGGCGTATGTCATTTTGTGAGATGCTATTTCATGCCTGCTGCACTTGGACATACAAGTAGGCAACGTTTAATTCTGGTACTGGATTACGCTGGACTTGTTGCCCACACATGCTCAGTGGGAGAAAGGCGTGGCTACCTCGCAGAACCTACCCACTGATCGACACTCTGTAAGTGACGGTGTCTGATAGCAGTGGTACGAGGAGTCGGGGTATCCTGTCGGAATACACCCCATTGAATCCCACGAATGAGTGGAGGCACAACCTGTTCAGTCATCAGTCTGACGTGCAAATTTCCTGCCAAGATTCTTGTGATAAAGACGGCAGTGTTGTTGTGGTAGGAAATCATCTTTCACAGTGTAACTCCTGGCGTAGGTTCAGTGTGTCTACGCCACAGGCAGCTCGCCTCCTTCATACCAACAAACAGCCCTAACTGCCACCAAGACAGTAACAGCTCCTAGCTGAGAATGCAACGGATCACCACACCACTACCCAGTGAGTTCTTGTTTGATGGCACAGAAACTGCAGATGACAGTAATTGGAGTTGACACAGAAGTAGTACGTCTTACCACAGCTACGTGGAGAATACGGTTGTCTTTCCATTCACTACCGGCTTGAGTGGGCTAGACCCTGCTCTGCTTGAGATGGTGAATGATGCCAAGGCTGCTGTGTGGATAGATTTCCACCAATTCTTTCTGCAGTTTCGAGAAAAGCAGTTTCACCTTCCCGTATCCCTATTAGACGTCGTCACTGAAACTCTGTAAACTACCTGTACTGCCTTATTTGCCTCCAGGAAGGCATGTTTGACTCACATCGACCTAACAACGTCAAAACTAATAGTTGCGCAGTGTACATCTGGTATTTATGGCAAATATGCTTCGACAAGTCATAGCTGCGTTACTAGCACCACTCTTAGTCGGGAAGCTTGAAAGATGAATCGGATGGGAACTGGCCACCGAGCCGTCATAAGAAAGTTTCAATTTCTTATGCAAGTGATTATAATTTAGACTAGAAATTCAAAGACTTAACCCAAGAGAGGAGCATATTTAATTGCACAACACGCTATCTGACATTGCTATGTTCACCCTGCTATGCAGCTATCTTGGGCTTGACTGGTTTTCTCTTATAAGATTATGTAAATCATTATCTTTTGCTTAAACCATCCAACATTAATCATTGGTAGGAGCCAAGGGACGGATATTCTGAACAGATAAGTGTTCTGAGCATCAGAATTATTATTGAATTTATTCAGTTCAACAGAGAAAAATTAATTAGATTGTTATTAAAAGTTTTCTCTAAGTGGTAAGAAGGGAACAATTAAAATATACCCAGTAAACTTTGAAACAAATGTAAAGTGGTGGTCACGAATGGTGCGAATTGGTAATCAAATGTCACGAGATATATCGCTCTGGCAAGATGGAGCAAGGCGCTAACTGGAAAACAAAAGGCTGATCAATGTACGGCAGTGCTGCGTATATTTACCAACAATAATTGTAGCTACCAGCGGCTGCCCGATCATTTTCGTGCAACAAAATTTCTGCCAACCCCCTATCTTCAATCCAAACATTCTGTGCGCGGGAATCATCGTCCCACGTCACACAATTTCAGCTAACGTGTGGCTTCTGGGAGACCGCTATAAACCGCCCCGACTCGGCCTTTCTCTCGTTGTGGATCACTCACAGGAGCCGAAGGTAATAATTATTTTCAGCTGATACAAGATTTGCTATTTGCTTGAAAATCACTACTTGCGCTGGTTGGTTACTCCGGTATGAAGATAACTAGAAATATTCAGAATGATTCCGCAAAACCATATGCAAACCTCATAGTTGTGAATTAAAAATGTAAGGTGGGCGAGTGATGTGGGTTTTGCAGTCATTGTGGAGGGGAATCATCGGTGGCCACTTTGCACGGTGTCACGTTCCACATGAGCAAACACACCTCCCGAATTTCAGTCATGAAGCACATCTTCTGGATGTTGCAAATTCATTTTCCACGACTGGACGAGGGTTGAAACATCACTAGCGGCTACTACTTACCCACAACTGATTCGATATTAATCCATGTTTCAAAGCTTTCTGTCCTTCAGAGTAATCATCACCGTTGTCTGCTCGTACAGCCCGCTGTCAGCGACGTGGAAGTCGTATGATACCTCCAGCAGCGCCAGTTGTGTTGGTTGCTCAGATGAAGCCATCTACTCTCAGAAGACTCTCTATAACAGTCGTGAAGCGAATGTTATGAAGTCTCACCAAAAGGCAGTATCTTTCTATTTGTCTTCATTGTCTGGTACTTTTTTATGTCATGAGTCCTTGCATTTCATTTTTTAGTTTTTTTTTGATTCCCTATCACATTCAGCTTTCCGAAATTCCACTCAGAAATTCTTAAATGTTATCGTTTCGCTGATTCTTAAATCTTTTCGCCTTGGTCACCAGTCCCTTGGCAGTCCCCTCCCGTAAATCACAGTGGGAAACTAATCTGAAACCTCTTTCTAATGGAGGGAAGATAATGACAGTGTTTTAGTTACAGGTCACATTTCGTGTTGGTAGACATTATGTGTCTTCTGTGAAGTCTGTTGCCTTCTACGTCCTCATGCAAATGATCTTTGCTGATTATGCCTCCTTTAACGCAAATACGCACCCCAAGATCAGCAAGGTGCTATGAAGCTCTGTCTGCTCTCCGCCCTTCTTGAGGAGGTGGTAGGAAGATGGAGAGTGACTCCTGATGCTGAAAGTCTTCAGCAACGATTGCAGATTATTTTTATTCAGAATCTAAGCAGTGGCTGCGATCGAACCTGAGACCAGCTAGAACACTATGAAATCATAAAAGGGGGGTTTATAGTATCTCTGGAACATTTTACCCAGTAAGAAGTTGTCATGACATTTTAGAAGAGAACTACACTTACCAAGGAAAGCTAATGTGATGATTTCTCTTCTCTTCAAGCTCCACAGAACTGCAGTCGTTAAAGTCGTCGTGACGATTTCTGTAGGTACCGTTTCTTCAGCGTTGCATTCTGAACAGCCATTCCCTTGGACCTTTAAAGACCTCACTGTAACACATCGTTGGATTCGTCTCGATAGCCGCTATCTGAAAATAAGTACCAAACTATAGCATCTCATAGCATGGCAGGCGCACTACGAATGTAGTGGCGTGGACATGTTGGGAATGTGGGTCTCACGGGGAGCGTGCAAGGGATATGTCCCTGCAGTCCTCTGTGCCTTCGGTGGCTCAGATGGATAGAGCGTCTGCCATGTAAGGAGGAGATCCGGGTTCGTGTCCCGGTCGGGGCACACATTTTCAACTTGTCCGCAATGAAGTACACCAACGCCTGTTTGTAGCTAGGATGTCCATTTAATTATCATTTCATTTCTAGCAAAGCTGCACGGTCATCTACGTTAACTGTTCTTTCGGGAACAGACACTACCGTCATATATACCTCAATATTGTGTCTAGCTCCCTGTCACCCGAAGAACGCTTTTCATACGTCGCATCATACACCACAGGAAAAACATGCCTTGCAATAGTTTATCTACAGTTGTATGTGATTAACGAAAATCGACCTAGTACAATCATTTTCTGAGAAGCGGTTCCGTACGCAAACTATTTTCGTTCAGTATCACTTACAAATTTTCGCATATATTTTTGAAAATATTTCTTTATCGCACGTGCACATATTTCTGCTCCCTGTCCTCCTTTACTCCAAATACACATGACAACTTCAGCAACAATAATGAATAGCAATAAGCTGTCTGCCCTCCCAGAAAAGTTAGATTTGTTAAAATATTTGAGCTTTGTCCACGTGTTAACACTGACTTTAACGGTTATTTAAGTCAGGATAGACTGAAACTGTAAATAGAGCCTGCTATTATCAAGTAACTAAATTTATTCAATAGTATCTGTTTACTTAGAGGTATGTATGTTAGATGCCACTGCGAACTTGTAGGTCCGTATCAGTTTCGAAGCTGTTCTACTTCTAGTCTAAAGATGTTCTTTCTCACTCTCTTACTTAAAATGAATGCTTAAACTTCAAATGTTCTTTCAGAGAAATTGAATTGAAAATTGCTCAGGTTACGATAAAGGAGTGAAAAAAGGGAAATATTCATATCCGATTTATGATTAAACAATGTAGCAAGGAGGCTTTAGAGAATGTTAGACGTTGTTGAGGCTCAATAAAAGAACTATTAATGGAAGAACAGTAATGTTCAGACATTTCTATACACAGGGAGAATCCTGTAGGAAGGGGCGTTTCGTTGTCTGGTGGATATTTATGTGAAACAGGCACTTGTCGCTTCGTAACTATGAATGTGAACGACATTTGCATCGAAACGTTTGTAGACATGAAAAGTAGGGCTTCGGTCGTTTCGGACAACGTTTTCGATAACTGTGAAGCTGTTAGTTGTTGTTCAGCACTCCCTCTTGGGATCACAAAACTAAAAGGTGCAATTCAAAATAAAGGTGTTTAATTGAAAACGCAAACATTAAGGGAAAAGTAGGACTTGACTAGAGGGGTAGAAGGATGATTGATCATCTGTGTGAGAATCAAAGCACAAAAATAAATTTCAGTGAAGTAAAGGAAGAGGCCAGGATTAGAAAAGGATCTCTCGTATCCCCATATTCATTTAACGTGTTCATTGAGGAAACTATTTAGATTATGTAGCAGAAGACAAAGGAAACGGAAACAAATGGTGAAAGAATGCATTTTATTAGAGTGGGTGGTGACATCGGGATAGTTGCAGACTCCAAAAAATAAATGAATCGAATAAATGAATCGAATGTTACAATCCTAACACACACTCTTAAACTATGGATATTAAAAGTGAACAAAAGGAAAATTTAATCTCTTCCTATAAAAATTACTTCAACAAAAATTCACGGTAATGCCACCATGAAAGGAGCGATGCACTCAACTAGATTTTACAGCCATGATGCAGTTAAAACACTACACATTATTGGTTTGCTTCAGAAAACATCACTTCAAGCATAGTAGAGAGATGAAGACACAGATTAATATAAAAACTATGGGATTTGATGTTCAGTAGGAGATATTGCTTTTGTAGATTCATTCATTAACATTTTCTTTTGCAGTCATATTAGATCACAGAAAAATACAAGTGTTACACAAACAGAAATCAAATAAGACTTCCATAAA
Organism: Schistocerca americana; assembly: GCF_021461395.2. NCBI lineage: Eukaryota > Metazoa > Arthropoda > Insecta > Orthoptera > Acrididae > Schistocerca > Schistocerca americana. The sequence continues at coordinate 652,704,303 of NC_060122.1, forward strand.
ATACAGCTACAAAGTACAGTCAAGAGCGATGCAGTTTAGCAATTATACCGAAATACAGCAACAACTTTGCACCTCAGAACTGCAGTCATAGTATAAGGTCATGTAATGGTTTTCGTGTATTATCAGGATGTATTCCAAGCCAGAGAAAGTTGCATTTCCCTTTTCTTCACAATAAAAGCTTGTGCCCCATATTTAGTTGGCTTTCTTTCATCTTCTTGATATGATCCACGGTTGTTGAAAGGAAGACACAACGTCTATGTGTGAATATTCAAAGAATTTCTGAGTAACTGTTTAGATTTTGTATTTCTTTAATTGATTGCTGCTCGCAGTTACGTACAATATCCCCATGTTGACCATCAAAGTAAGCTTCATAAGAGAGGAGTAATATTAATTTTCTTATAGTGAAGTGATGCGACAATTACTGAGATGTTTAACAGACAGCCATTTGTACTGCCTTACAGATGATGTGAATATGTGATGATACAGCCAAATTCAAACTGAAATGTCTAAAAATTTTTGTTTGTTCAAATGGTATCGAAGGCAAACCGACTCTGTACAATGATCCAACTTATACAAAAGGTCAGTGTTATGAAAACCTCTATAACCATGTAAAGATGTGAACGTGTTATTTCTGCGTTAAACGTTCGTTGGAAGAAGAGGGCGTTTTGTGAAAACATTAATAATTTTATGGAGAATAAAATATAGAAATGAATGTCAGAAATGTACTGACTGTAACGTTATAAGGATGTTAGAACGTGTAATTCATTTAAACAAATTGAAAACATAAAGATAGGGATTCAAATACAGACTTTCGACTGCCTGTCTTGCGAACACTGCAACGGAGGAAACGAACGGAAAACCAGAGACAGTTGCAGTCAAGCCTTGGCAGTGTACATATCGTGGGATGCCATGTCTAGCAATATGAGGCTTAAACAGTAAAAATTGAGTGTGAAAGTACTTAACATTTGGTGTGGCAGTGGCTTATAGTTCCTAACATCGTCTTCAATTTATTTTGTGTTGAACAGCAAGAATATCAGACTGGTTTTATATTGTGAAACATGGAGCCAATGATATAGGCAGTTAACATGGCCACCGCATGTGTGTAGTAGCTATAAATTAATTCCATCATTGGAGACGTGAAGAGTCTATCCAATTTTCATGCAACAAGCAACTACTTTTTCACCGATAAGACTGCAACCAACAAGACAAGACATTTTCGTATTAACAGTATTTAGCAATGTATCGAGATGTTACAGCCAACCCCATAGTCTGCCATAGTTTTAATAAAAGTTTTGTTAAAAGTTTTTGTAAGCATCATTGTCCCAAAGTCATATACTGACCGAAAGTTCCCTGTCAATTTTGTTAAATGTAAATTTTGTGTCCTTATGTAGGGTCAAAAGATCGTAGTTCATTAATTTTGTTGTTACAACAATCTTTCAGTGTTATATAAATGTGTCATTCCAAGAATAATTGTTTGTTTTCATTTTGAGGAACCAAAAAGTGTGGTCGCTTTGATATATCATTGTAAAGTTCAATTTTATGAGAATTCTTATATTTAAATTTTCTTTATCAGAATGTTAACTTTACTTAAGTACTCAAAGTAAAGACGGCAGCCATTAATCGTATAAGAATATCTCAGTGTGCGCCCACCTTGTTCCCAAGTAAAATTGTTGCCACAAAAGTCATTAACGTAAATTTGTTTCTGACACATTTCATGGCATAAACTGAAAGAAAGTACTGAAATTGCTCCTTCAGAGCTGGTGACCAAATCTACCTTCGTAGATATAGTTTTCTTTCATTGCATCTGTTATAAGGTAAGGCTACATACCATAGCTACAAGCTACAGGGGTGCGGATAAGACCAAATCCAGGTAGGTCACATAATGTGTTGTGTGCGTATGGTGCACGAGTCCTGAAAATCGGGCCCCATTATCCGTATCTAACTTTGGAGCGAAGTTTAAATGATAAACAGGTGCCTTGCTACTAATAGTATTGTGTTAGGTAGCGTCAAAATTGGTGTTAGAGATCGTTGTTGATGTTGGTGAAAACAGTGTAATGTCGTTTTGTTTGAATGAAAATGCTCTATTGGGGCACTAAAATTTGTATTTTTGTGAGAAGCGACACGTGGTCAGTCTGCGAGTGAGGGAGGTTCTTTTCTTGTGAGGCAGTCACAGCAGGTAGAGTTACAGGCGCGGGGTGTCGTTAACCCTACCGCCAAACGGATTCGCTTTCCGTAGCGCGGCCAATGCCGTATTTTCACTTGTGGAGAGACACAAAACTTATTATGCATATAATTAATCCCATTTTAAGCAGGATTAGCAGGTAATACGGCTAAATATTGTCATCTTCGTAGCCGAGAAACATTCCTTTCCCCACTACGTAATGTTAAAAACCGTTCGATTACACGCGATTCCGACATTTGAAGTAAGGAGGTGAATTTGTCACACGTGGAAATATGTGAGTTCAGTTACAAATACCCGCGATACAACTACGTTGTGAACCATTGTTTATGAGATATTTCACATGTTAGCTTCATGGTGTAGTATTTCATAGAAAATTGATGAGAAAGAAATAATAATAAAAGTGGAGAGGAGTAAACCTTGCTAATTAACGAAGAGTTTTGCAGGACAACACCGTCTCCACACTGCTAATTTGCTGACTAATGAGTTAGATGAAATATTTTTGTTCAGTATGTTGACTGCGAAAAAGGCGTTCCAGACAAAAACAACTGTGTACAAGGAGTAATAAGCATTAATGCATCTCAGTATCTCCACATTATACCGAAGGGCTCATTAAAAAAGTATTCAGTGTTGAATCATGAAACTAATTAATGTTTTGGTGAAGTCAGCGTTTTTCATTTCCCCAACTTGGAGTAATTAATTCGCCTAATATTTCTACACTCAAAAAAATGGTTCAAATGGCTCTGAGCACTATGGGACTTAACAGCTGTGGTCATCAGTCCCCTAGAACTTAGAACTAGTTAAACCTAGCTAACCTAAGGACATCACACACATCCATGCCCAAGGCAGGATTCGAACCTGCCACCGTAGCAGTCGCGCGGTTCCGGACTGCGCGCCTAGAACCGCGAGACCACCGCGGCCGGCTTTTCTACACTCCCTGTAGGAGCGCAGTTGAGGGGATGATAAAATATTTCTCACTGAAAACCAACGCTATATTCTTTCTCGGTAGTAATGTTCGTCTACGAAATCGTTTTGCAATGGGAATTTTCGTCTGGTGTACTTATTGACAGATAGTTTAGGGATAGAATGCACCTGGCACTTCACCTTAATGTCGTACCCACAATCAAGACTGCTGATTTCCTGTCATCTGAAAATCGAATTTATGCATTGTTTATAAGGTGAATGTGAAGATGGACAGCTAAGAGAAAGTAATTTGGGGAGTAAAATCTCCACTGAATGAAACAGAAATGGAAATTCCAATATACAGGAATTCTAAATAAACTAATATGCTTCTAGAAAGAAAGTACAGCCCAGTTCAGGTATTTTTACTGCTGTAACCAGTTTCGGTTGAATTAGGTCATCTTCAGCTTTTAGGTATGAAGACAATGATAGCTGTCACTATAATCATCTGGTATTTATCACAAAACTGATGCCAGTGATAGCTGTCATTTTCTGTGTTGTGAGAGCATCACTCTGAGTAGGCTTCACAGGCTGTGGCCGACGCGGTCACGCTGCCTTTGAAATCGTGCTGACGTAGTATAGTGCATAACCCCAGTCCGCCGCAGTGGGGAGCTGAGTTACCTCATGAAAAATACTTGCTGCTCAGACCTAGTGGTCTCTGGTCTTCGACTACCGCCAATGCTGAGACATACTTCATGCCAGGTGACGTCTGTGCTGGCCAGCCAGCTTCGTCTATGTCCAGCCGCTTTATCTGGTAGCTGCTGGTTTATTTGCCACTACTAGATCTGATGATTCCAACACGCTGGCTGGAGTCACACGAGTGGGCCACCTCCAGGATGACTCCATCTAGTTCGAGGACTGCATTACAGCATGTCTCGCACCTACCCCACTTCCAGAGGCGCCAGCTGCCCAGCATTCATGTGCACTCTGCCGCAGGAATGTCTGACGCCAGTCCCACATACGCAAGACCGCTGATGCTGCTACTTCACCGGTGCGCTTCACCACACGCCGTCGCAGGCGAACATGCCGTCTTGTGCTTTGCTGAGGCAGACACTGCTGATTGAGGTCAATTCATGCCTTCGAATCGCCTCCTTTAAACGAATGTACCAGGACTTGCTAAATAAAGAATGTACACTGTTCAACATAATTAAAGGGCCACTTTTTTAAAACCCTTTAATTACCTCCTGTTGCGACGCCGGAGTTTAATATTTGGCTCAAATGTGCCTAAAACCTTCCTCTGCATCGGCGCATAAGTGTGCCCCCTTGTGACACCAACCTAGGGCTTGGCGACGTTTCACAAGCAAGGTGGATACACATGTTGAAAACAGGCTATAGTTGAGCAGTTCAGGTGAAGTATAACGCGGATTAATTATGTCACATCGGCACCAAATTTCATTCAAATTCTGTCCAAATCCACAGCGGACGTGGCACACGATGAGAAGATAGTTACACCGCCTCTTATCCACATTTTACGCCTTCTTTTGATGCCTATGCGATAGCGGTTATAGCCGCTACGCCCACCATTGTAATCGTGTTGTTTTCTTGAATCACCAAAGAAAGTATCTGAGATACACTACCGCTCAGAAACAACACGGAAAGGCCTCAGGAAGAGCAATAAATAGCGTCAATGAAACAAACCCTTCCCTTGGGGCGTTGATTCCCGCATATTTCGTTGTCAAAAACGACATTTCACAGTGCAATGAGGAACAGAACGACTTTCTTGACCGTTTGACACTACTGTCACCTTCTGGACGACTCAACCCTTCTATAAGGACTGCAACTCCTAGGAATGTGATGTGACCCCTTTGGAGTGTAGCGCGACTGCAAGCTTTGCTTTGTTATACAGCGTGGAACTCTTGATATGTGTTTCGATCCGCTTCTGCTCTAGCGCCTGAGGGCAGGCAACCCCTTGGACAGTCCTTAGATTTTGCATGTCCTCAAATGGATGCTAGAATAGCAGCAGAACGCCACTCACCTGAATGGGAGTTCAACCCTCTCGATTGGTGCGTTTTTAAAGTGCTCAACAAACGTGCGGGGTTGGCACTGAGTGGGTTGCAGAACAGGATGAGGGGTGGTGTTTGGGGGGAACCCTTTGCCATTTTACTCAAGCACATGTCATTGTTGCACCTCCCCTCCCTGCCTCCACGTGGTCACGCCACAGGAGGGAGCAAAACAGGAGGGCTGAAGAAACACAAACACGTTTTTTCTGGTTAAAATCACGTACAGTTTTCATCTAATGGTTCTGAACGATCCCTAGTTGTTCCGCCCTATATACCACAGGAAAAATTGCGGTCAAACTACACTAAAAAAAAGGGGTCAGATCACGTTCAATGGGACTGCAGCCCTACGTTGTCTTTGAAGAAGTGCTGATTTGTCTAGGGGGTGTCAGCAATGTTGAATACTCATCAAATGGCTGTCGTCTTTGACCACAAAATGTGACGGAATAATCACCCCAAGAGAGCGGGTCGTTTCATTGACGCCATTTATACCATTTCATGAGGCCTTTATATGTCGATTCTGAGCGGAGAACTGTCTGCAAAGGTTTCCTCTGCAACCTATAACAAAAATACGTGATTTCAACGCCGGGTGTCGTGGTTCTCACCCTCATTAAAAAAATAATAATAATTCAAATGTGTGTGAAATCTTATGGGACTTAACTGCTAAGGTCATCAGTTTCTAAGCTTACACACTACTTAACCTAAATTACCCTAAGGACAAACGCACACACCCATGCCCAAGGGAGGACTCGAACCTCCACCGGGACCAGCCGCACAGTCCATGACTGCAGCGCCTTACATGGCTCGGCTAATCCCGCGCGGCTCTCACCCTCATCGCAGGGGCGTCAAAAGAGGGTATGAAATATGGGTATCTGACGACCTTCCCATCAACTGACGTGTCCACGGGGGCTTTGGGCAGAATTATGATGAAATTTGGTGCCAATATAACGTAGGTCAGGTGTACTCTACACATATGGAGCGGCTAATACGGTAGCGGAAAACGTGTGGAGTGGATATGCAGGTTTTTAGGTTAGAGAAATCCCCTTAGGATCAGAGACGAATTGTCTGACAAAATCGAACGTACATCAACCCTAATATACTCAGAGAATGCTCATCCTCGTAGATTGGATTCGGGAAAGTTTAATGTAATATTAGTAAACTGCCGGAGCGTCCAAGGATAGATGTTTATGACTGATATCACCTTGAGTTTTAATCACAAACTGGGACCTTCTTCTTACTCGTTCACTGTGTAGATTGAACAGCAGGGGCGAAAGGCTACATCCTTATCTTACACCATTTTTAATCAGAGCACTTGGTTCTTGGTATTTCATTCTTATTAATTGCTCTTGGTTTCTATAGATATTATGTATTAACCGTCTTTACCTATAACTTATCGCCATTTGATACTATATATTAACCATCTTTCCCTATAACTTACCTTAATTTGTCTCTGGATTTCGAACATCATGCAGGTTGCACCACTCAAAAAATCTACATCTACATCTACATTTACATATATACTCCGCAATCCACCATAAGGTGCGTGGTGGAGGGTACCTCGTAACACAACTAGCATCTTCTCTCACTGTTCCACTCCCAAACAGAACGAGGGAAAAATGACTGCCTATATGCCTCTGTACGAGCCCTAATCAAATGGTTCAAATGGCTCTGAGCACTATGGGACTCAACTGCTGTGGTCATCAGTCCCCTAGAACTTAGAACTAGTTAAACCTAACTAACCTAAGTACATCACAAACATCCATGCCCGAGGCAGGATTCGAACCTGCGACCGTAGCGGTCTTGCGGTTCCAGACTGCAGCGCCTTTAACCGCACGGCCACTTCGGCCGGCGAGCCCTAATCTCCCTTATCTTATCTTTGTGGTCTTTCCGCGAAATGTAAGTTGGGGGCAATAAAATTGTACTGCAGTCAGCCTCAAATGCTGGTTCTCTAAATTTTCTCAGTAGCGATTCGCGAAAAGAACGCCTCCTTTCCTCCAGAGACTCCCACCCGAGTTCCTGAAGCGTTTCCGCAACACTCGCGTGATGATCAAACCTACCAGTAACAAATATAGCAGCCCGCCTCAGAATTGCTTCTATGTCCTCCCTCAATCCGATCTGATAGGGATTCCAAACGCTCGAGCAGTACTCAAGAATAGGTCGTATTAGTGTTTTATAAGCGGTCTCCTTTACAGATGAACCACATGTTTCCAAAATTCTACCAATGAACCGAAGACGACTATCCACCTTCCCCACAACTGCCATTACATTCTTGTCCCACTTCATATCGCTCTGCAATATTACGCCCAAATATTTAATCGACGTGACTGTCAAGCGCTACACTACTAATGGAGTGTTCAAACATTACGGGATTCTTTTTCCTATTCATCTGCATTAATTTACATTTATCTATATTTAAAGTTAGCTGCCATTCTTTACACCAATCAGAAATCCTGTCCAAGTCATATTGTATCCTCCCACAGTCACTCAACGACGACACCTTCACGTACACCACAGCAAACAGCCGCACATTGCTATCCACACTATCCGAAAGATCATTTATGTAGATAGAAAACAACAGAGTACCTACCACACTTCCCTGGGGCACTGACCTCCGATGAACACTCACCATCGAGGAGAACGTCCTGTTTTCTATTACTTAAGAAGTCAATGGTTGCGCAGTAGATGTGACACATGATCGAATGATGTTCGTGGTTTTCACTGGTGTGAAGTGCAATACATATGAAGTAAAATCTACGACTATGACCTGTAGTGAACCCTGTGACTTGTTTGCTTTCTTTGGATGACTCTGCCAAGTCATCCGGCTTTTGGGAAAACGTGTTGCATTGAAAGATGAATATGTAGCGAAGGGCGATCACCACTACCAAGTTTCATGCTTGCAGCTTGATTTTTTCGAGAGGATAATTGGAACATTATGACTACACTTCGTATTTCTGTGCGAGTTACCAGCGGCGACTGCGCTGTACTGCCTCACCCCAGTTACGGGCGGTGTGGGGCTCGGCCCCCTGGGACTGCGCTGTGTGCTGTGTGCTGGCCCGCCCACAGCACGGCGCCGCGCTCCGCCTGCCCCTCGTTGTTATTCGGCGGGAGGTGGCGGTGGTGGCGGCGCCGTTAATTGAATACGGGACCCCCGAGCTGCGGGCAGGCGCCTCGTTACTGCCAGCGTCTGGGCTACCGACCACATCATTACTAAAGGGCTGGGTCGAAAAATTCACACGCAGGAAACGCCGACGCACAGCCATGCCGAGCACGAATGCGCAGGAAGCAGGTTTATCTCGTCACGAGAGACCGAACGGTCGGATATGTTCGAAGCCATATCAACTTTTGATTGTGTCTAACTCCCCAAGCTTTAAGACCAAAATTATACAGATAATAGAGGGTGCCAGGCTGGACATTGTGATGTAAGAAGCCGGCGAGAACAGCTGTAACCTGCAGCAGCCAAAAAAAAAAAAAAAAATTTGGGTAAAGTATCCAAGGTCCATCAAATATTAATAAAACTTAAATTGCTATTTCCTTGCATCTAGGAGAATTAAACTTCACAAGAAAATAAACAGGGTACAAGGAACTGACACTTGTAGTTCCAGGAGTCTGTGTCTACAACAGAATGTCATCAGTGATTCCTTGTAACAACTTGAGCAAGTTCAGAGGGTTCCACACGACATAGGCCACAGTAGTACCAACATCCCGCGGAAATGTTTCCCACTCTATCACCTACGGTCGACCACTGCTGAGAAAGTCCTGTGACAGCACAACAAGACGAGGCGAAAATCTTATTACAGTTCCGCGAAGGGGGGATATCTCATAAACTGAGTCCAGTGACAGTGACGGAGAGCAGACGTAGGTGACGACCACGTACTTTAGATGATTATCTGAAGAGAATTGTCTACTGCCAGCCCTTCGGCCGGTTATGTTACCAGATTTATACACTGACGAGCCAAAACACTATGGAAAAGGTTCATTCCAGCGTTATGGCTCCAGACGGGCCGAGTGGGCCGTACTGATCGCCATGTCATCCTGTGACAACGCATTCGACTTGATATGGAGGGTAATGTGGTCAGTACAACGCTGTCCCAGTCGTTGACGGATTTCTTGACCTTGGAACCGCTACTGAATCGTGGAGTAGCTCCTCAACTGGCCTCACAATGCGAATTGTCCCCGTACCAGTCCTCCTACCTAGGAAAAATGCCTGGCAGTATTAGGAATCTAACTCGATTTCCGCGTTTGGCAATCAGCTAAGCTGTCCACTCAACTACAGAGGAGGATCAGACACAATACAGCAGCAACTCTGCATGACAGGGATTTAACAATTCCTTCATAGGGTTCCGGGGTATGTGGCACCAGATGTCTATGAGCTTTTAAGACAATTTCCGGTAAGGCAACTCCCGTAAAGTATGTGGCACCGGTTTGTGGGCGTGGAGCTGCCACCCGATAGCAACCCACATGTGTTCCATGAGGTTCAGAGTAAGAAAATTTTATGGCCAAGACAGCTTGAACTCACCATCATACTTCTCAAACAACTGAAGCACGATTCTAGTTTTGCGACACGGATAATTATTCCGCTTGAAGATGCCATCGCGGTCAAACATGAAGGAATGAAGATGATTCGTAATAATGTTCACGAAGTCCATACCTGTCATGGTGTCTCCGATTACTGCCACAAGTCCCCATGGTATAATACTGCCCCCACCGGCCTGTGTCGTGTTGCTATGTGTGTTTCGAGCAGCCATTTGCCGGGATGACGACAACACTGCCAGGCATTTTTCCTTGGCAGGAGGGCTGGTACGGGGTGTACTTGCCTCCTGAGGCTACACTACTGATGCGAGCATCTACCTGCTGTAGCAAGAAACGGGATTCATCCGACCAGGCGACACGTTTCCACTGATCCACGGTCCAGTCTCGATGACCCTATGCCCATAGTAATCGTAAATCATAATGTCGTTGGTAATCATGGGAACATATAGGGGTCATCTGCTGCGAAGCTCCAAGTTCAGCAATGTGCAACATTTGTTCCTGCACCAATAATTCGCTTTCTTGCCAGATCTGCCACAATTCGCCGCTTGTTGTGCTTTACGGTGAGTGCGTCAGAATTCCACGTTCTGTGATTAGACAAAGGACTTCGAGCACTTTGTCACCTACTCGTAGTTTCACCATCCAACCAATTTCCATAATAATTTTGAATTAACACAGCCTCAGTTGCAATGTTAACACTGGTACCAACATGTACTCCTAAACTTAAAATTTTATGAATAACCAGGTGGGGCTAACGAAATTGATGTATGCGTTATCCTGTAAGGAACAAAGATATATCGACTGTCTTAACATTTGTAATAATTTGTTGGACGTCAAAAGTGAATGGAGCAATGCGTTTACTATTTTAAGCCAACCTAGCACATTCGGGTTAATCATCGAATTTGACCGCATGAGGATAACTACGGGTTTGAATTACCAGATAATCCCAGCTATACAGCAAACGGGAGTGCTAAAAACATGTTGGCAAGGGTACAATGATTACTCCCTAAAATTATGGCGAATGGAATAACGGTTGAAAACCTTCAAAAAAGTTTGTTCCGCAGCTGCAGATGGTCATTAAGAAGATTATTATTGTCATGCAGTTAGTGTTTAAAAATTTGCATTTCTTCCAAAATATCCAACCTCGCACCCTTCACTTCGCAATGCAAGAGCGAGTATTATCCGGGGGGTTGGGTGCGTGCGCCGATTGCACTAAGTGTTCAGCGAATGTCGAACCACTCGTGCGATAAATAGTTTGCTATGTTTGAAGGAGCACAATACTTCATAAGTCCATGCAAAATTTGTGGAGATTTACGGCAACAAAGCACTAAAATATAACACAGTTCTTAGATAGCACGACGTTTCCATTGTTGTTAGACCAATGTGAATGAGGAAGAAAGAAGTGACGGTCAATCTTTCCGTCTTAACCGAGAATCTCGTGTGACAGTCGAAGCGATAGAGAAAAAACTAAAAATCAATCATGGATCAGTTTTGAGACGTTATAAACATGACAAATGTGCCGGCGCTGGGTTCCGCGACAGCTCATAGCCATTCAGAAAGCCCACCGATAGGAGAAAGCAGCGGATGTGTTGCAGCCGTGTCACAGCAATCCAGAGGATTCCTTTAGTCGCCTAATCACCACACGCTAGTGCTAGGTGTATCACAATGAGTCCGAGAGAAAGGAGCACAGAAGGCAATGAGAAAATACGGATTTACCACTGAAGATAAATGAAAGTGTGTTTAGTAACTGAGATGTAGACGGAGTAGAGATTATGAGTAATTTACTCTCATAACCCGGGAGGAGAGTATAGTACTTAGTCTACAGGAATCACGGAACATTATTAATGCAGTTTCTCTTGCGTAGCCTGGTGTAAGAGTAGGAGAATCTCCATTAGGTCGACAAGAATTTAGAACGGTATTTATTTGTGTTTGTGGTATTATTATTTGTGACTTTATTTTCCTGGAGTGGTTTAGACATGTATTTGTTAATTTATTTAATATGAAGAAAGTTTAAGTTGTGTTATGACAGAGTCGAGTTACATCATTATTTGTCTAAGGTCAGCTGGTACAATGATAAAATTAAACTGAATCGCTGGAGTCTTAACTGTAGAGTCTGAGACCGACAGGACCTCCGACGGAAAGGAAATATTATAAATTAAATTGAAGACATGCGCGGAAAATCGGGCTAACTCTCAAATGTAAGAACTTAGAGATAAGTGTTACCATCTGTTGCTAGGTACGGGAACTATCAAAATTGACGTTGATCTCACCCCTAAATACCCTAACGTGATATTTTGGGTTGAGACCAATGTCAATTTTGATAGTACCCATACCCAGCAACAGATGGCAACACTTATCTCTAAATTCTTACATTTGAGAGTTAGCCGTTTTTCCGTGCGTGTCTTCACTTGATTACGATGGTTTAACATACTAGTCATTCTGTCGAATGGGGATATAAAAAGTAGTAGACGTAAGAAAAAAAAAGTTTGTATAACATGTAAGACAGGGTTAGTCCATGTACTTGCGCACACAATGTTTTATCTTACCTGAGAAATCGTAGAAGTTATTAAAATTAGGCATTCAGTAATTCAGCAAAGTGAAGTCGTCATGATTCCTATATATTTTGAAAACAGTTTTAAAGGAAGGATGTTGTAATTGCTAATATAACTGGGAACAGAAGAGGTCCGTAGAGGCATCAGTTGTTTTGCTTCTGAGGCAGTTGACAGTGTAAGACCATCTGTGGCAAGAGAAATGATATCCTTCGGTAGAACTTAGTGGGGTTTACTCTTGGTTTAAAATTACGTCGTATAAACTGCTATTTAATGTATGACTATGAGAGGGAAATGCTGGAGGTTTCGTCTCTGTAGACGTTGTATATAGTTATTACTAAGATTCTAACTGAAGGGAAATTTCTTGATGTGGATTTGTTCCCGAAGACTCTTGTATCACGACTATTTGTTTGCGACGGATTATCAATCCAATAGATTAAAGGTTAAGCGAAGAAATTAGATTTAGACTAGACTGAGAAGTTAGGAAGGGCCGATTACCATACACTGGGCTAAGGAAATGATTAATGGTAATGAACGCTGTATGTAAGTCATAAAACATTAGTAATATTATTATTTAGTAATTATAAAAGGTGTGTTTCTACTAGAAAACGAGGTGATCACTTGATAAAGGATGATATAATACCTATTAGTGTGAGACTAGGATATAAATAGAAATCAAGAGAAGATTTGATACCTCAGATGATTAATATTTTACTTCTATGTCTGAAGCTTGAGCAATGTTTTTGTTGTATTCCACCTGTAATAATTTTATGTGAGAAAACTGAGTGTGAGGTGGTTAAGTTAGTTGGGAGACTAATATGATTAACTGAATTAATAATTGGAAGGCGAGGATCTAATATGAGAATACCATAACGATGGTAAGAAAATTATAACTACTGTACATAATAGATTATCTACGTCTGCGCAGTGACCAGTGTGTGGTATGCAAGTAAATTTAACCAAAGGAGACCCATAATCTTGATCCAGAGGGATGTGGGTTGAATCGACTTACCAGTTACCTGAGTGAGCTTCATCTATGCTCGGCGACGTGTGACGGTTTTCTTACAGCAACCGCGTAAGTTTAACTTCAAAAGCGAGGCGAGCACGCCAGCTCACCAACGATGTTGAAAAGACGAAAGATTGCTCAGAGAATAACGAACGTCGATGTTATGGTATTTTCAATATTTTAGTAGGTTCGAAAGTGCTTCAGAATTACTAGTCTTACTAACTTCGTGCTGCTGCCGATGAAACGACTGGTAAATTGAGTAGCTGGTTACCAACAGAGGGCAGCCCGTGGCACAGCGAAAAAACAACGCTCATATTAGAATTCCCGTCTACACAGGTTGAAAATGCTATAAACTTGTATTGTTAATAAGTTTACTTGATGTTTACACTATATTGAGTCAGGATCATTGGGCCACACTAAAACTTCTGCAACACTGTCATCGAATCTAATTGAACTTCACATACAGAGGGAATACATTGAGACATCAGCTATAAATTGTGATGCAGAATTCACATCTCTGTGACAGATTTGTGTGTTTCTGATTTGGAGTTAGAATCATTGAAGTTACTTTGCTGTTCGTTGGGAATGAATGAAGAGCTTTAGCTTGAGTCGATAATTTAAATTGAATGTATTAAATATTTATGCAAAAATCAGCTACTTCTTCCCTGGATTTAAAAAAAAACTTATGAGAATTTGGTGATTTCAATTAACAGTGGTACTCACGGTTTCCCTTCGCTTTCATCTGATTAGTAAGATTATGATAATTATTTCAGGGCCTGGTGGCTACTTAAAAGTAGCTAATTTTAAGGAGGTTAAATTAATGCCCCTAACGTATGGTATCTCCTTGAGACGACAACGTGATCCCATGGTCTCAGGTTCTGGTGGGCCACTGGGTGACAATTACAGCTAATCCTGAGGATAGTAAGAGGCCCTAGATAGCAAGTCCGGCATATGGTGTAGTGTTAACAGTAATGGTAAACCGTCACTGGGGCATACTACTGAAATCTCTTGACGAGATTACAGGAGTCGGTCAAGACAAAGCGTGAAGGGAACTTGGTCAAGGGAGTATTATTGTTCCACGACAACGCCCCAAGGAACACAGTCATACATGCTGGTTCTTTGGGCTATGAAATTTCGCCTCACCGCAACCATTCTCCGTAAATGGGATCCAGTAAGTTTCCTACTTTCCTTGGATGAAGAGACTGTTGCTGTGGTTAGGTCTTGCCCCTATCCAGGCAGCAACCAACATTGCATCTGAGGGAAGTGGTAACATAGCTTCTGGAGGCCAGTCCTCCTGCAGGCATACACAACTCGGCCACGAACCGCCTGGCCACCAGACGGCATCCCGCGTGCCCATAGAGATCGCTAGGGCCATGACGAACAGTTCACCTCGAGTGGGCTTCTTGAGCTAGGAGCCGAATACAGTCGCAATTCATCAGTCAGGAACTCACTCTGAATCCGCTGCAACGACGACGCCATGTTTCATATCAGTAATCAGCTTATAAAGGAACTTAATTGTTTTTTTCTTGTTGATAAATATATAGATAATTATTCGACTCTCATACCAAAGATTAACTTGAAAAGTATTTAACACTAACGGGCAAACGAAGATTTACGCTCTTGATTTATTAGTGCAGAGGGATTTTCTCTGCCTTGTGATGACTGGGTGTTGTGTGATGTCCTTAGGTTAGTTAGGTTTAAGTAGTTCTAGGGGACTGATGACCATAGCTGTTAAGTCCCATAGTGCTCAGAGCCATTTTGAACCAATAATTATTTTGGTTTCCATATTGCTTTTGTTTCTCTGTTTGTCTGTGTCTGGGCGCTACAGTCTGGAACCGACCGACCGCTACGGTCGCAGGTTCGAGTCCTGCCTCGGGCATGGATGTGTGTGATGTCCTTAGGTTAGTTATGTTTAATTAGTTCTAAGTTCTAGGCGACTGATGACCTCAGAAGTTAAGTCGCATAGTGCTTAGAACTATTTGAACCATTTTTTTTGGTCTGTGTCATAGTCATTACCACAGAGAGGTGATCTTACCTTTTAATTATTATTACTCTGCCAATGGTTGTCATACGGATGGTGTCTGTTTTGGTCACGATTTGAGTTGTAAGAATAGCCATGTCGTGTCCATTTGTTGTTCCTGTGGTCACGGAATTGTTACGGACGTGACCTGTAATTGTTGTTCTTCTAGTTTCGCGTCCCGCGATTGTCAGCGTCAATTTTCAGTTCTTGTAATAGTCCCTGAAAAGCTTCAATGTCGTCTTTGCAACGTCCTGCTAAAATAATATGTCGTAAATGTTCAGGTAATTTGATTAAGCAAATCCGAATGAGTTCTGAGGGGCTGTATGGGTTTGACAGGTACTGATTCTTGTGCAACATGTCTTCAAAATATTTGACAAGACTGGAGAATTCAGACTGTTCAAAGTGTTTCATCATTATGATGTTATGTTTTACCCGATCTTGAGTAGCTTGAGACCAATTATGAGAGGAAGGCATGATAAAATTCTCCTTCACTGTGACAATCGTCAATGACCGCACGAATTCTTACAGCAGGCTCATTCTCTAAGTAGCCACACATAAATTCTAATCTGTGCTCAAATGACCAGTTGGGAGGAAAATAATGAGAAGCAGATGAAGCCAAGCTTGTGGATGAATGTCGTTGCCAGAATTCTTAAAAGTTTTGAATTTACGTGTAGTAATAAATAGCTTATAGTCAAATTCATAATGTCGGTGAGTCGCATATCGGTCATTGTTACGTCGTGTTGGCCGTTCCATCTCAAAATTCGGTGCACCTTGCCAATTTCTTTCGTAATTTCCGAAATGCCCTGTGTTATTATTTTCTGGCTTTTCTGTATTTCTAAGTCCCTCTTCTCGTATTGGAGCGCGAGTGTCCTCTGAAATATGTGATTCTAGTGTTACTTGTGCCAACTGATCTTGTACTTCCCGGATTTCTCTTTTGTGTTGCGTATTAATTTGATTCTGGTTTTGTTTGAATTTCCTAATTTGTTCGTACTCTTCTGTGTAAGAAAAGGCTACCGGTCTTGTGTCATTCAGATTATCATCTACCTTCGTAGATAAATTATTTATCTGATCCGAAAGTTCGACTACTTTGTCTGATAATGAACTGATTTCCTCCGTTTGTCTTTCTGAACTAAGTTTCAGAGTATCTACTGTGTCCTTTAAGTTTTCCTGAGTTTTTGCAAGTTGCGTAACCGAATCGGCAGATGCAACTGAATCAATTTTAGCTTGCAAGGTGCCGTGATTTTCATGAACAATACTTTGCAATTCTTTTATGGCTGCTTTGTGATTCTGTAATGCATTTTCATGCCGCGAAAAAATAGGTTGAAAATTCTCACAAATTTGTGTTTTTACGTCATTACAGACTTTTTGACATTTCGATTCAATATTAAGTAACTCAGCAGTTAAACCTTCACGTGTTTGTTGAAGTGTTTCTTTAATTTGTTTCTGATTTTGTTCCATTTGTTTTTGATTTTGTTTCATTTGTTGCATTAATTGCAATAATAATATATTAGTGTCTGGAACATGTTCCTTTGTGCCTATCGGCAGTGCATTTGCACCGGCAGCATTCGTATTTTGAAAAGCAGAAAATGTGTCTTGACTTAACTGAGAAGAAGGTGAGGACGCATGCCCTGAATCTACGGTATTTGAAAGTTAAAAAATGTTCAGATGTGCATGAAATCTTATGGGACTTAACTGCTAAGGTCATCAGTCCCTAAGCTTACACACTACTTAACCTAAATTATCCTAAGGACAAACACACACACCCATGCCCGAGGGAGGGCTCTAACCTCCGCCCAGACGAGCCGCTCAGTCCATGATTGCAGCGCCTAAGACCGCTCGGCTAATCCTACGCGGCGGTATTTGAAAGACTGTGCTCTGTCAATTCGGGTTCCTGGGGCGAGCTGTTGCCGACCGATTGATCGACAAAATTACCCTTTTCATTAACTGTTTCACTATCTACACGATTATTTATTGCCTGGTCCATTTCCCTATGCACGGTTACCAATTTACTATTCTGAATATTTGTCAATTCATTACACTGTGGCGCTAACACACTACTCTCGTCTTCACTGTCATTTCTCAGTTTACTTTGGAGTCTAGTATTACGTTTTTCAAACACCATAATAGTCACAATATTTCACACGATAACACAGAAAAGCACAAGTTGAAGAGCGAAATAAGAAAACACATTAAAATGGCTCTGAAAATAATATCCAATTAATTGGAAGCCTGGCTGCGAAATACTTTGTGCCAATCTACATGCATGCCACAACTGTTTGACAGTACAACCATGAAAAACTACAACTATAAAGGAGATTCTCTCTACAATTACGCGCTAGCGATAAACAATAACTACACTAATTGCACAAACTAGAAGAAAAAATCAGCAGATACCAGTGACGTATACTCGGCTAAGGGTCGACGTATGAAACATCCCCTTAGAAAAATTTAAAATTACTGTCCTGGTAAACTTCTACGTTATTTGATTTTCAAACAGCTGAGCAAAACTGAATGTACTGAGACATTTCTCCCTTTATCTATTCTGATCATCACTAAACTGACACTCAATATTTTTAGCGCAACGAAGTCTGACTTCCAATAAACTCTACAAAAGAATGGCCCTGAATAACAATAACCTATACCTTTCATGAATCATTTACCTCACAAAAATCTTTGTTATCGAACTACTGCAATACAGCGAGCGCCAATACTGCCAGCTAAATAAAAGATTCTAACTACTGAAGGCACTGTGATAGGCACAGTTAGCAAATGAAAGATTTTGTTAGAGAACAAACAATGTATTTACCTTAATACCGTTCAAAAGTCAATATATATATATATATATATATATATATATATATATATATATATATATATAATTTTGTGACACCATACTAAACAAATTTCCTTTTTCTGATGGACACACGTTCAGATCGTCGCTCAAAACTCTGGCATCTCTCTCTTCACATCCACCATTGCTCGCAGCTCACCCCCAAGTGCACAACGCTACGCGCTGTTCACATCCAACTGCCTAATACTACACAAGCGAATATTCCAATAATGAGTCCAACCGGCCACAGACTGCACACAGCACAGTCAGTGATTTTCACACAGAGCCCTGCGTGGCGTTACCAACATAGAAACCTAAACAACCTACTCAAAAGTCGACTTACAAAAGCGAAATAATGGGGAAAGTTGAATTTGAAACTGATGTTGTTGTTGTTGTGGTCTTCAGTCCTGAGACTGGTTTGATGCAGCTCTCCATGCTACTCTATCCTGTGCAAGCTTTTTCATCTCCCAGTACCTACTGCAACCTACATCCTTCTGAATCTGCTTAGTGTATTCATCTCTTGGTCTCCCTCTACGATTTTTACCCTCCACGCTGCCCTGCAATACTAAATTGGCGATCCCTTGATGCCTCAGAACATGTCCTACCAACCGATCCCTTCTTCTGGTCAAGTTGTGCCACAAACTCCTCTTCTCCCCAATCCTATTCAATACTTCCTCATTAGTTATGTGATCTACCCATCTAATCCTCAGCATTCTTCTGTAGCACCACATTTCGAAAGCTTCTATTCTCTTCTTGTCCAAACTATTTATCGTCCATGTTTCACTTCCAAACATGGCTACACTCCATACGAATACTTTCAGAAATGACTTCCTGACACTTAAATCAATACTGGATGTTAACAAATTTCTCTTCTTCAGAAACGCTTTCCTTGCCATTGCCAGCCTACATTTTATATCCTCTCTACTTCGACCATCATCAGTTATTTTGCTCCCCAAATAGCAAAACTCCTTTACTACTTTAAGTGCCTCATTTCCTAATCTAATTCCCTCAGCATCACCCGACTTAATTCGACTACATTCCATTATCCTGGTTTTGCTTTTGTTGATGTTCATCTTATATCCTCCTTTCAAGACACTGTCCATTCCATTCAACTGCTCTTCCAAGTCCTTTGCTGTCTCTGACAGAATTACAATGTTATCGGCGAACCTCAAAGTTTTTATTTCTTCTCCCTGAATTTTAATACCTACTACGAATTTTTCTTTTGTTTCCTTTACTGCTTGCTCAATATACAGATTGAACAACATCGGGGAGAGGCTACAACCCTGTCTTACTCCCTTCCCAACCACTGCTTCCCTTTCATGTCCCTCGACTCTTATAACTGCCATCTGGTTTCTGTACAAATTGTAAATAGCCTTTTACCTCCTGCCACCTTTAGAATTTGAAAGAGAGTATTCCAGTCAACATTGTCAAAAGCTTTCTCTAAGTCTACAAATGCTAGAAACTGATAATAATCACATTTTGTGGCATTTTATTGGACAGATTCACCAACTGGAAGACATGGACGTGGCTCCTAGGAATGATGCACCAGTTAACTCTTGTTTCTACTGGAGCGATTTCAGAAAGGTGCACGTCAAACATTGAATGGATTTGCAAAACATGGAATTTAGATAGAAAGACTGTAAAATAGTAACTTCATGTCATGAATTTAGTGCACAGATATACAATTGCATTGCAAAATTACATCGTCAAGAGCAACAAAGGGGAAATTACAAAAGAATATTGTCGTATATACTTCCTTAAATTTCCATTTATGTCATCGAGTGTTCGAAATGGCAAGCGTTCAATACACTTTTGCAGTCCCTGGTTCATGGACTTTTCCACAGGCTAAGAAAATTCGTTCCATATGATTGCACATGCTGCAGCAATGTGTCTGATATTTTAATTACTCTCGGGTCGTCTGAACATGCGTGCTATCTGATAACTCCTTCACGTGCAATCCAGTGACTAATAAAACATTGACGGAGCGCTTTCCTACCCACAGGCGGATAGTGAGCAGGATAATCATCGTATTAATGCCAATTGCTTCACCATATTTGCAGTAATTTCACCCTCTAAGAGAGCCGATAGGAGATTTGTCAGAAATTTTGCGCGTCTTGTACAAGTTAATCTTTCTTCAATGAAGTAAGGAGCAATCACGTAGTCTACTAACGTTTACACTGCATTTCCTCTGCTGTTGAACGTGACTCAGCCAGTGCGGATTCTCAGCAGCCAGTGCGGATTCCCAGCTTTCCACGATTTACAAAGGTAGGTTCATCAGTGTGGGGAATGCCTTGAAGAAAGAATCTGTTACCCTGATGTCGCATCAGGGCCGAGTTACAGAATCGCAGATCCAGCTGGTTAATCTGCTGGTGAAGTCACGGCACGATTCTCATGGAAGGTGTAGGCGCATAAAACGCGAACAACGCTGGGCTGAGTTACTCCAGAGGGTTTCGCAGATTCTCTGTGAATTTTGAGCAAATGCTGGCAGAGCATCTATTTCGGTCCCTCCGCTCCTCGCAGTATTACTCCTTACCCTCTGCATATCATTCCTGCGGCCTTACAATATAAATATTTTGGACATTCGCTATAGTGTGATTCTATGTTCCTCTGTGCGTACAACTTAACTGCTCTCTTCGAATTCCTTCAGCATTCTCTGTATGGAGGATGCGTATTTCGTTTCTTTTGGTTTGTGAAAGACATTCATTTTTACAAATTAACCATCACTGGACGCAAGTGAATGACACAGACAGAATCGAAGCACATTTCTGTCGTGGCCATTTTTTACCTGTATCTCGGAGGGGCAATATTCTGCCTCCTCGTTATCTGACGTGAAGTATTTCTTTATTTTGGTATCGAAAACTTCTGCGTAAGTCAGCAATACGTCACATGTTCAGAACAGTTGAGTGCTAAATTTTAAACAATTTCCCTGAAGCTACACTACTGACCATTACAATTGCTACACCAAGAAGAAATGCAGATGATAAACGGGTATTCACTGGACAAATATGTTATAATAGAACTGACATGTGGTTACATTTTCACGCAATTTGGGTGCATAGGTCCTGATAAATCAGTACCCAGAACGACAACCTCTGGCCGTAATAACGGCCTTGATACGCCTGGGCATTGAGTCAAACAGAGCTTGGATGGTGTGTACGGGTACAGCTGCCCATGCAGCTTCAACACGACACCACAGTTCATCAAGAGTAGTGACTGGCGTATTGTGACGAGCCAGTTGCTCGGCCAGCATTGACCAGACGTTTTCAGTTGGTAAGATATCTGGAGAATGTGCTGGCCAGGGCAGCAATCGAACATTTTCTGTATCCAGAAAGGCTGGTACAGGACCTGCAACATGCGGTCGTGCATTATCCTGCTGAAATGTAGGGTCTCGCAGGGATCGAATGAAGGGTAGAGCTACGGGTCGTAACACATCTGAAATGTAACGTCCACTGTTCAAAGTGCCATCAATGCGAACAAGAGGTGAGCGAGACGTGTAACCAATGTCAGCCCATACCATCACACCCGGTGATACACCAGTATGGCGATGACGAATACACGCTTCCAATGTGCGTTCACCGCGATGTCGCCACACACGGATGCGACCATCATGATACTGTAAACAGAACCTGGATTCATCAGAAAAAATGACGTTTTGCCATTCGTGCACCCAGGTTCGGCGTTGAGTACACCATCGCAGGCGCTCCTGTCTGTGGTGCAGCGTCAAGTGTAACCGCAGCCATGGTCTCCGAGCTGATAGTCCACGCTGCTGCAAACGTCGTCGAACTGTTCGTGCAGATGGTTGTTGTCTTGCAAACGTCCCCATCTGTTGAATCAGGGATCGAGACGTGGCTGCACGATCCGTTACAGCCATGCTGATAAGATGCATGTCATCTCGACTGCTATTGATACGAGGCTGTTAGGATCTAGCACGGCGTTCCGTATTATCTTCCTGCTCCCACTGATTCCATATTCTGCTAACAGTAATTGGCTCTAAACCAACGGGAGCAGCAATGTCGCGATACGATAAACCGCAATCGCGATAGGCTGCAATCCGTCCTTTATCGAAGTCGGAAACTTGATGATACTCATTTCTCCTCCTTACACGAGGCATCACAACAACGTTTCACCAGGCAACGCCGGTCAACTGCTGTTTATGTATGAGAAATGGGTTGGAAACTTTCCTCATGTCAGCACGTTGTACGTGTCGCCACCGGCGCCAACCTTGTGTGAATGCTGTCAAAAGCTAATCATTTGCAGATGACAGCATCTTCTTCCTGTCGGTTAAATTTCGCGTCTGTAACACGTCATCTTGGTGGTGTAGCAGTTTTAATGGCCAGTAGTGTATTTCCTTATTTTGGTATCGAAAACTGCGGTATAAGTCAGCAATACGTTACATGTTCAGCCGGCCGGGCGGTTCTCGGCGCTACAGTCTGGAATTGCGCGACCGCTACGGTCTCAGGTTCGAATCCTGCCTCGGGCATGGATGTGTGCGATGTCCTTAGATTAGTTAGGTTTAAGTAGTTCTAAGTTGTAGGGGACTGATGACCTCAGAAGTTAAGTCCCATAGTGCTCAGAGCCTTTTTTGAACGTTATATGTTCAGAACAGTTGAGTGTTAAACTTTAAACAATTTCCCTTAAACTAGTAACCGGATATTGATTGCTTTTAGAAGCACGGGATTAGCAGCAGAAATTAATGTAATTCCAAGTAGTAAAGCAAAGTTCATACCCATATCTCTGTTTGAAAAGAGACTATGATGTTATTAATGAGGACTTTCTCACAGTCTGAGTGAAAACGGAATAACGATACTACTTGGAATTACATTAATACTACTTGGAATTACATTAATTTCTGCTGCTAATCCCGTGCTTCTAAAAGCAATCAATATCCGGTTACTAGTTTAAGGGAAATTGTTATACTATTCAAAAAACTCTTTTAGGTGAAGAGCTTAGCTGAATCATGCAGTTTTTATTAGCAACTCTTCAATCACAATGCTATCTGCACAACGTTAAAATAACCACAGTGAGATATTGAGAAGCGATTACTTACACAGCGCCCAGAACGTACATGGAAGGAAAGAAAATCTGCTAGTTCCAAATAGCAATTTTATTCCCATCTGTCAGACATCTCGGGAAGAGCATGGAGACCACTATAGGCGAAACGAGAATGCTATCCGCTGCAGCTGAATAATCACGGAAACAGAAGACGAAAAACCGTAGGCGGCGCGATCAAAGGAAGTCGTGACACGCCCCTGCGCACGCGCGTTAATTAAACGGGCCGTCCGCAGGAGCATGGCTAATGAGAGCCGCGCAGCTGACAGGTGTCACCCGCAGAGAACCGCCGCAGCCGACGCAGCCTTCCAGGGAAAGCCGCCTCTGCTCGCGCCGTGTGTCTCACACACACGCACAATGTGGTATGTGCGAGGAGTAGGCACAAAGTCTTGATTATCATCGGGAAAGAACGAAGCTTCGAGCCTGAAAATTAGTAATAGTGTTAGTGCTCTATACATTCGTCTTTCAATGCGACACAAGTTTCTCAGCGATTGATGGTTTGGCGGAGACTTGGGTTGTTTTTGGTTGCTCACCAACCGTCCCATCTCTGACCGTTATTCTTGAAACGCCTGCCACGCAACAGCTGTTGTGTCCGTCTTGTTTGGCGTACAAGAAATGTTAAGGTTGATTTGGTAGAACAAAGTTTAATTTGCAAGGGAGAATATCACCCATGTATTTTAATACAAGGTAAGGATTAATCACGTGACAACGACAATTACTTCTCGAACAAGAAATAAAGAGTACTGATAAGAACGTCTCTTCTCGAGTAGTGAAAGAACAGAAGGACGAAGGCCTTAAGGAAAAAGGTCACTCCTTGTGGAAGAACTAATAAACATCAGTATTGCCGGAAGGCTGAAGGCCTTTAGGAAGAAAAGAAAGACTGCTAGAAAATATCACTATTAAAAACACACTATACGAGGTGTGGCTAGAAAAAAACCGGACTAGTACTGGTAAAACAATAAAACGAATGCAATAAGGCTGAAAGTCGCGTGGCCTGTCACGTGACTCTCGCTCCGCCTACTGCTCGAGTTTCATCTGCCTCCTGCACTCAGTCTGCCCGTGGCGTCTGTTTTAAGTAGTTGACGTTTCGTCTGTGCGTCGGAAAATGTTGAGTGTACAGAAAGAACAGCGTGTTAACATCAAATTTTGTTTCAAACTAGGAAAATCTGCAAGTGAAACGTTTGTAATGTTACAACAAGTGTACGGCGATGATTGTTTATCGCGAACACAAGTGTTTGAGTGGTTTAAACGATTTAAAGATGGCCGCGAAGACACCAGTGATGACACTCGCACTGGCAGACCATTGTCAGCAAAAACTGATGCAAACATTGAAAAAATCGGTAAACTTGTTCGACAAGATCGCCGTTTAACAATCAGAGCAGTGTGTGAGTTAACAGGAGTTGACAAGGAAAGTGTTAGGCGAGATTCTTCATGAAAGTTTCTACATGAACAAAGTGTGTTCAAAAATGGTTCCAAAGTGTCTCACAATTGAACAGAAGGAACGCCGAAGAATGATTTGTTCTGACATCCTGGAAAACATTGAAAGTGATCCCACCTTCTTACAAAATCGATGCATTGGAAAACTCCTGGTTCTCCACGACAAAAAAAAGCACGAATGTCAAAATCGAAATTCAAGGCAATGATGATTTTTTTTTTGACATCAAAGGGATTATGCACATTGATTGGGTACCAGAGGGACAAATAGTGAATCAGCATTACTACATCAGCGTCCTGGCTACCCTACGTGAGCGAGTGGAGAAAAAAGTCATGGATCCTTCACCAAACAACGCCCCAGCTCACAGTGCGTTGTCAGTGGAGACGTTTTTGGCAAAACACAACATTCCCATCTTAGATCATCCACCCTACTCACCTGATTTGGCCCCCTGTGACTTTTTTCTTTTCCCTAAAGTCAAGTCAGCTTTGAAAGGAACTAGATTTGAGACTGTTGAAGCAGTAAAAGAAAAAGCGACGGAAGTAATGTATGGACTTACCGAAAATGATCTGCAGCATTGCTATGAACAGTGGAAAATTCGTATGGAGCGGTGTAGAGACCGAGGAGGAGAGTACATTGAAGGAGATAACATGAAATTGTAAATAATTGTAAATAAATGTTTTTTCCAGCATCAGTCCGGTTTTTTTCTAGCCGCACCTCGTACTACGCTAGCCAAAATTCAAGTCCCGACAGGGCACTACAAAGTCAGAGTTTTGTACATTTAGACTCAGTACGAGATAAAGTCCCAGAACGAAAGTTCAGTTTTAAAGTTCCAGTATGATGAAACACAGCCAAGTCCAACGTTCAAAAAATACAAGAAGTCTCAGAAATCCACTGGCTTGTAACCGCCCTGTGAAATGGTTAGAAACTTAGTTAGCCGGCGTCGTAATTTTGAAATGAAAGTTAGTATGAACGTCGTGTGATAAATATTTCGCGTGAAGCGCCGTTGCGACACAGGCAAAGGTTAATTGTGGAAATTAAGACACTGAATGTTACACACATCAAAAAAAGTTTTGCATCGTCTCGTTTCCGAGAGTTCCGGAACCTGTGCAGAAAATTGGAATAGAGATCAAAACAAGCATCATTTCTTCCCTTAATATTACTCACGAAAACCACACAATGCATGTAGTACCACCATACAGCGAGACCTCCAGAGGTGGTGGTCGAATATTTCTGTACACACCGGTACCTCTAATACGAAGTAGCACGTCCTCTTGCATTGATGCATGTCTGTATTCGTCTTGGCATACTATCCAAAAGTTCATCAAAGCACTGTTGGTCCAGATTCTTCCACTCATCAACGGCGATTAGGCGTAGATACCTCAGAGCAGTTGGCGGGTCACGCTGTCCATAAACAGCCCTTTTCAATCTATCCCAGGCATGTTCGATAGGATTCATGTATGGAGAACATGCTGGTCACTCTAGTCGAGAGATGTCGTTATCCTGAAGGAAGTCAATCACAAGATGTGCACGATGGCGGCGCGAACTGTCGTCCATGAAGATGAATGCCTCGCCAATATGCTGCCGATATGATTGCACTATCGTTCGGAGGATGGCATTCACGTATCGTACAGCGGTTACGGGGCCTTCCATGCCCACCAGCGGCGTACGTCGGCCCCACATAATACTACCCCAAAACAACAGAGAACCTCCACCTCGCTGCACTCGCTGGACAGTGTGTCTAAGGCGTTCACTCTGAGCGGGTTGAGCCGCGCGGGATTAGCCGAGCGGTCTGAAGGCGCTGCAGTCATGGACTGTGCTGCTGATCCCGGTGGAGGTTCGAGTCCTCCCTTGGGCATAGGTGTGTGTGTTTGTCCTTAGGATAGTTTCGGTTAAGTAGTTTGTAAACTTAGGGACTGATGACCTTAGCAGTCAAGTCCTATAAGATTTCACACACTATTTTTTTTTTTCTTCTGAGCGGGTTGCCTCTAAAGACGTCTCCGACGATTCTCTGGTTGAAGGCTTATGCGACACTCATCGGTGAAGAGAACATGATACCTGCCCTGAGCGGTCCATTCGGCATGTGACATCGCTGAACAGTCAAAAGGACTGTGTCTATGATACAATATCCACAGTTAACCTTTACCTTCAGGAGTTCTGGGATCCGGGGTGATACAAAACCTTTTTTGATGTTTATATAAATAACGTTATTAAGGAATACACCCGACGAACTACAAAAAATAATAGGGCACGAACATTCGCAAGTGAGTGGTTCAAAATAAGAATTAATCCTTTAAAGAAAGTGGGTCATAAATATAGTTACGTCGGTAATTACTCAGTTGTACGCGAATGTACGATCGGGATAGATGCACGTACGTTCTACGTACTGGGTAAAACGATTGGTGGTTAAAATGCATTTATTCACCTGAGAAAAAAAGTAATCAGACTTCGTAATTACATGAAAAGGAAGATTGCAGGTTCTGAATGTCGCGGCAGATATGACCTAATTATTGAAATTGACATTGGCGGCCACGAGGGGAAAGAGACGACTACATTCACGTACCTCTATTGCTGAACAGCGCCGTTGTGGAGATCGTCGCCTCCATGTAAATTCTCCATCCAAAATTAAAATAATATTAAACTTCCAGAATTACGAGAGTTAGGATCCATGGTAGCGTAAATGACAAAATCGTATTGTTTCAGAAGTTGCTTTCATTATTTAGCACAGTTTCACTTGGCAACGTCTAATAACCAGGGTATGAGACCAACAAAAGATAACTATTACTAAAACTAATAAATCAAGAGCGTAAACCTTCTTTTGCCCGTCAGTGTTAAATACTTTTCAAGTTAATCTTTGGTATGAGAGTCGAATAATTATCTATATATTTATCAACAAGAAAAAAATAATTAAGTTCCTTTATAAGCTGATTACTGATATGAAACATGGCGTCGTCGTTGCGGCGGATAGAGAGTGAGTTCCTGACTGATGAATTGCGACTGTATTCGGCTCCCAGCTCAAGAAGCCCACTCGACGTGTACCGTTCGTCATGGCCCTAGCGATCTCTATAGGCACGCGGGATGCCGTCTGGTGGCCAGGCGGTTCGTGGCCGAGTTGTGTATGCCTGCAGGAGGACTGGCCTCCAGAAGCTATGTTAGCACTTCCCTCAGATGCAATGTTGGTTGCTGCCTGGATAGGGGCAAGACCTACCCACAGCAGCAGTCTTTTCATCCAAGGAAAGTAGGAAACTTACTGGATCCCATTTACGGAGAATGGTTGCGGTGAGGCGAAATTTCATAGCCCAAAGAACCAGCATGTATGACTGTGTTCCTTGGGGCATTGTCGTGGAACAATAACACTCCCTCGACCAAGTTCCCTTCACGCTTTGTCTTGACCGACTCCTGTAATCTCGTCAAGAGATTTCAGTAGTATGCCCCAGTGACTGTTTACCATTACTGTTAACACTATACCATATGCCGGACTTCGTATCTAGGGCCTCTTACTATCCTCAGGATTAGCTGTAATTGTCACCCAGTGGCCCACCAGAACCTGAGACCATGGGATCACGTTGTCGTCTCAAGGAGATACCATACGTTAGGGGCATTAATTTAACCTCCTTAAAATTAGCTACTTTTAAGTATCTGCCAGGCCCTGACATAATTATCATAATCTTATTAATCAGATGAAAGCGAAGGGAAACCACGAGTACCACTATTAATTAAAATCACCGAACTCTTATAAGTTTTTGAAAATCCAGGGAAGAAGCAGCTGATTATTGCATAAATATTGTCTGCACTTTGTGAACTGTTCATATTTTCTTTGAGCCATTGTGATACTCTGAGAGATTTGAATGAGGTATTTGGTTTGGGATCATGACTTTTGAAGCACGTTTGAGGTAGATGACTTTATTGAAGGTTTTGAAATTATTGAAACAAGCTGTGACGATTTTGAGATGTGACTGGTCTGTTTGATGATGTTATTATGACAAAGATGTGTATTATACTGGTGAGATATGTCTATGATCAATAAGATGATGCTATATGAGAAATGTGATTATGTGTATATGAACAATGAGTACTAATTAGGGACTACGATTTGTGAAAAGGGAGTTGGAAACCAAGAATCGTACTTTAAGACATGCATGAATGTATCAGAACCCTGCTAATCATGAGATTTCGTTTCTATACATTTGTAACATAAATTCTCAACCTGTGAAATTGTTTTATATATGTGAGACTGTCACTGTAGCGGAAACTGCTGTCGTAAATATTTCGGTAAGGAAGGTAAGTGATCCTGACGTAATGTATTGTGGGCGCACAGCTGCGGACAGTCGCCTGGAAAAAAAGCCATTAGGTGGAGAAAAAAGAGGCCATTAACCTCACTATTGACATTTCTTTGTAGAAATCATCCCAAGTATGACACGCTCATACTTGAAGACATATGATTACACTTTGTAGCTTGTAATTTCTGATATTTACTGAAATTTCATACGGTTAGTTAATGACATTTCATGCCTTGCTTTATGTATATATTTGCTTATTTTGTTTAATATCTAGTTTCTAGTTGCACTGCAGCATTGGTTAAAATAAAATTTAATAGATGTACTAATATCACTATTTTCTGTCTACAGATGGATTAAATAATAATTTTATGACCTACTTTCTTAAAAAAGGGACCACAAATAGACCTTTCCCTTCACAGCAATTGCATTCATAATTTTTTTAATGACTTGGTAACTTGTTTAGTAGAGTAAGTTAGTGTGATGCATCACTCTAGTGTTAAGATGTGACATAGGTATTAGACATTTCCTATCTTTACTGTAATATTTTTTATGCTTGAGCTTTATCATGTTTAGGTATAAGTTATTGCATTTGCTGCTTCTGTTTGTCAGGCATAGTCCTACTGAACTTTACGTTGTATTGAGCCAGTTTTACTACTGATTTATTTTTCTTGTGCCGCACATTGGCTCATATTAGTGGTAATGTAGCATTTGCTCTGCTAATTTTGGTATACTGCTGCTTGCTTTGCCAATTTGCAATTTTTTGTCATTGCTATTTGTGTTAATTGTTTTGTGCTGCTGCATTGCCTCACTCTCTAGTATATAGGGTGGTCCACCGATCGTGACCGGGCCAAATATCTCACGAAATAAGCGTCAAACGAAAAGAACGAAACTTGTCTAGCCTGAAGGGGGAAACCAGATAGCACTATGGTTGACCCACTAGATGGCGCTGCCATAGGTCAAACGAATATCGACTGCGTTTTTTTAAATAGCAAACCCCCATTTTTTATTACATATTTGTGTAGTACGTAAAGAAATAGGAATGTTTTAGTTGGACCACTATTTTCGCTTTGTGATAGATGGCGCTGTAATAGTCACAAACGTATGGCTCACAATTTTAGACGAACAGTTGGTAACAGGTAGGTTTTATAAAATTAAAATACAGAACGTAGGTACGTTTGAACATTTTATTTCGATTGTTCCAATGTGATACATGTACCTTTGTGAACTTTTCATTTCTGAGAACGTATGCTGTTACAGCGTGATTAGCCGGCCGAAGTGGCCGTGCGGTTAAAGGCGCTGCAGTCTGGAACCGCAAGACCGCTACGGTCGCAAGTTCGAATCCTGCCTCGGGCATGGATGTTTGTGAT